>NC_083223.1:44696590-54129090 GCF_032191835.1 Heteronotia binoei | reverse complement strand
GGCTATCAGAAACAGCCGGCGGAGGGAGTCGGGAGCCCACCCCACTGGGGGATCCACACCCCGAAAGTGATGAAGGTGGCGCAGATAGAGCCAACAGAGCCAACAGGACAAAATAAATAGGCTGCATTATGCAGCACAGTTGAGAAAGTGCCTTATCCCATATACTGATGAAGTATATACAGGATTTGAGAACAAAATTGTTTCCGGCGGTGATATTTGGGGGATTTTTGGGGACGTCACAGGAAGTGCTGTGAAGTCACTTCCTGTTTCCGGCAGTGGCATTTGGGGGAAATGATGCCATTTGGGGGAAATGATGTCACAGGAAGTGATGTCACTTCCTGCTTCCGGCAGGTGGCGCGGGGGGAATGATGTCACAGGAAGTGATGTCACTTCCCGTTTCCGGCAGGTGGCGCGGGGGAAATGATGTCACAGGAAGTGATGTCACTTCCTGTTTCCGGCGGTGGTATGACGTCGCCGGAAGTGACGTCACTTCCTGTTTCCGGCGGCGCGCGCGCTTTGCGCGCGCGCACTCCTGCCTTCCCCCCCCCAAGGTGTCCCTGGCTGGCCTTCAGACATTATGGCCACCCTAGTCCTCTTGGCTGTTTGACATAATTTGATAGGTCTTTCTGAGATTTCCAAATGTCACCACGATCCAGTGTTGGCATTTCAAGGGTAACCTGCTCAAATTTGTGGCCAAAGCATTTTTCTTTCCTCTTTCAAAATATTATGCTTATTTCTGATAGGCCAAAGATTGTAGATTTTAAAAATTATTCTAAGCTGATAACAAGCAAAGCTTTAAAGGGAACAAACTGTCCCATAACCAAAGGCCAAGGCATGCTTCTGGGACATGTAGTTCCCACAGGGTTGCCAGCTCTGGGTTGAGATTTCGGAGTAGCACTTTAAAATGGTGGAGTTGAGGAGTGGAGAGGCTTCAATGGGGTATATTATCATAGAGTCCACCTTTCAAAGTGGCCATTTTCTCCAGGTGAACTTATCTCTGTCACCTGGAGATCAATTATAATAGTGGGAGATTTCTAGCTACCACCTGGAGATTAGCAACCCCAACTTCCCATGATACACAATATTCCTGTTACACACACAGAGCTATCTTTCTCAGGTTCATATGCTTTTGGGAATCGTCTTGTTTCATGTTAATATATAGGAAGAGGGGCCTCATGGGACACCTCCAGTGAAACTTCCTTGTCACCTTTGCAACCATGTAAGGAGGAAGGGCAAGATAATTGGTTTTGGATTGAAAAAAGCTCATGAGGAGAACTCTTACAAGCACCCCTCCTCTTTTGAATTTTGATGGCATCAGTATATACTGAAATATCAAATATTAATAATAATAATAAATTTTATTTATATCCCGCCCTCCCCGCCTAGGCAGGCTCAGGGCGGCTAACAACAGTTCAATAAAATTATACAATATACAAAATAAAGTGATTTAAAACAACATTTAAATTATACATTAATTTAAAACAACAATCTAAAACCAGTTCCAAATGTCTGGGTCATTCCATAGTTTAAACGGCGGTGATCTTCCTGATGTTATTCTGAACACTTATATTATGGCAGGGGTCACTAGATAAATCGTTGGTGGATTAAACAGCCATCCTGTCAACGTCTACAAAAGCCTGTTTGAAAAGGATGGTCTTACAGGCCCTGCGGAATTGGTCCAAATTCCGCAGGGCCCGTACCTCCTCCGGAAGTTGATTCCAAAGGCACGGGGCCATAACAGAGAAGGCCCGTGCCTGTGTACTCTGTAATTTTGCCTCCTTTGGCCCAGGGATAGTCAGTGTGTTCTTCCCTGCTGATCTCAGTGCTCTTTGGGGCTCATATGGGGAGAGACGGTCCCTCAGGTAGGCAGGTCCTCGGCCATATAGGGCTTTAAAGGTGATAACCAGCACTTTGTATCGGACCCGGTATGTAACTGGCAGCCAGTGCAGTTCACGCAGCCCCGGCTGTATATGCTCCCATTTCGGGAGTCCTAATAACAGCCTGGCCGCTGCGTTCTGCACTAGCTGCAGCTTCCGGGTTCGACACAAAGGCAGCCCCATGTAGAGGGCATTGCAGTAATCTAGTCTTGAGGTGACCGTCGCATGGATCACTGTTGCCAGGTCCCGGCGCTCCAGGAAAGGAGCCAGCTGCCTTGCCCGCTTCAGGTGGAAAAATGCCGACTTGGCAGTGGCCGCTACCTGGGCCTCCATTGATAGTGAAGGCTCCAGTAGGACTCCCAGGCTCTTGACCCGGCCCGCCGCTTTCAGCGGCGCACCGTCAAAAACCGGGAGAGGTATTTCCCTTCCCAGAGCGCCGCGCCCTACGCAAAGGACCTCTGTCTTTGTCGGGTTCAGCTTCAACCCACTCAGCCTAAGCCAAGTTGCCACAGCCTGCAGTGCCCGGTCTAAATTCACTGGGACGCAGTCAGGCCGGCCATCCATTAGCAGATAGAGCTGGGTGTCATCCGCATATTGATGACAACCCAGTCCAAAACTCCGGGCAATCTGGGCAAGGGGGCGCATGTAGATGTTAAATAACATCGGGGAGAGAACTGCTCCCTGAATTATAGAATTTGGTATTCAGTATTATAGAATTTGGTATTCAGTATTTCTATACAGGTATTCTTTGTCATCACAACGTCTACCTTTACCTTTTTATTCTTTCTCATTAATAGCATTTGATTCTTGGCATACAGTAGGAATGAATAACTTGTACTCTGTACTCCCTGATTAAGGCAGGAGTTAGGCGGCCTATGAAATAAATTGGATGATGGCCTTGAATATTTACTATGGTTCATCATTTAAAAGAAAAAAAAAACCCTAGACCATTTCATAGAAGCTGCATTAGTGCAGACCATTATAAAGTCAAGTACAGAAGCCCATGTTTGCCTTTAATCACCTAATTAGATCAATTACACTAATAGAACTCCCTGCTTAGTTGGAGTAGGAAGGCAAAATTAACTTGATGTGCTTGAAACTCTACTTACATGAGTGTCTAGTAACTAATGATACACTCCATAAACCAGGTATTATTTTGTTTTATTTATTTCTTGTATGTCAGAGTTACACACAGGATGAATATAATAATACAAAATAAGGAACCAAGTTGATACAATGGGTATGCAGACCAACTGCGCAACAGAGTTGCCAACCTGCAGGTGGGCCTGGGGATCTCCCGGAAGTAAACGGATCTCCAGAAAACAGAGATCAGTTCCCCTGAAGAAAATGGGGCTGCTTTGGTGGGTGGACTCAGTGGTATTATACCCTGCTAAGTTCCCTCCACTTCTCAAATCCCGCCATTCCTAGGCTGCATCCCCAAAACTCCAGGAATTTCCTGGCCTGGAGCTGGCAACCTGTTGGGCAGTCCCCCTAAATACTAATATCTAAATTTTCAATCCACTTAGTTGCAGATAGGAAGACTTCAAAGAGCTCCATCACATTTCCCAGGAAAGCATTCCTGTGACATGTGGAGAACAGTTTGGCAGGTTGTATCACAATTGTGTTTGGGTCCTGGTATTTTGCCCCATTTAAACAATAGGTCTTCATGGGTGGAACTGATTCATCCCTGTTTGTAACCATTCATCCCCTAAATTTTGTGATTGCAGGGTTTGGGAAGATCTTATT
This sequence comes from Heteronotia binoei, assembly GCF_032191835.1. NCBI lineage: Eukaryota > Metazoa > Chordata > Lepidosauria > Squamata > Gekkonidae > Heteronotia > Heteronotia binoei. The sequence continues at coordinate 54,125,467 of NC_083223.1, read as the reverse complement.
GCTGGGTGTCAGGATCTTAGTCTGGATAGGCCTGTTTCAGACATGTCTTTGAGGATGGGCAACTCTCTGTTTTCAGTGATCTTACTAAAATCACGAAGAAGAGTTATAGATTTATAAATAAATTTACTATATTTATAGTCCACCTTTTGCACTGAAACTAAGTGTAGATTAAACAATGTAAGTCAATACAATCAATATGAATTTAATAAACAGTGTACTAGAATTAGGACTACCAAAATCTGAATAAGTATAACATATTAGGCATGATACAGAGTGCAGATATGATAAGGAAAATTGTATTACATCAGTAGACAACAATGAAGTGACAACAGGGTAATACATGCAGTAAACTGGTAATAAATATATTCTATATATATATAGTCTGCGTTTCCTTTCTCTTTATAAAGTACCTTCCTGAACCATTCTGCTATAGTGTAGCTGTATTATTTTTAAAGATAAGGTTTTACATAGTTTATATTGAAGGAACAGGAGTCCTCCTGATCTCTGCAGCCAGGCCACTGCACAAAGCAAAGGCCACCACAGACAAAAGCTCATGTACAGGCAGTTTGTTGCTCTTGCCTGTTTGTGGGCTGACACCCACAGAACTCCCTGAACAAATGAGTGAAGCTGTCATGGGGGAACATAGCAGGAGAGATGGTCTTGCAGATATGAGGGCAGGGCCAGATTAAACGCTGTGAGGCTCCTAGGCAGTTGAAATCTTGGGGGGCCCCCTCGCAAATTATCTCCGAGTTGGAGCACCAGCCCCACTGCCCGGGCCCCCTGCTGCAGCCTGCAGGCACTGGTGGCTAAAAAGGCATTCCCCCATTTTCACACCACCACTCTTCCCAGGCTCTTCTCACCCGGTTCCTGCCTCCCGCCCCAATCTCCCCATGGCCCCATTCTCCCCACTGCTGCTCTCTCAGGGCTCTTCCCTGCTCCCCCACTCTCCCCGCGGCCTCATTTTTGCTGCTGTCACTCTCCCTGGGCTCTTCCCTGCCTCCCCCACTCTCCCTGCGGCCCCATTTTTGCTGCTGCCGCTCTCCTTGGGCTCTTCCCTGCTTCTCTGGCTCTCCCTGCGGCCCCATTTTTGCTGCTGCCACTCTCCCTGCTGCCACTCTCCCTGCCTCCCCCACTCTCCCCGCAGGCCTATTTTCACTGCTACCACTCCCCCCAAGCTCTTCCCACCCCCAAGAGCATGAGAGTGAGCAAGCTGGGGCCGCGCAGCTGGCTGCTGGAAAAAGCAGCCAAGCCTCCACAGCCTCCCCCCCAAATTTTATGCCTTGCCCCCCCCCCGAAATTTCTGGCTACAGGGCTGAGCAGCAGTCAACAGACTAACAGCACATTTATCCATAAATCAGTCTCATGGTTACTTATATTCTTACAGATGAAATACCTAGGATGCTCTCTGTCGCTCCACCTCTAAGTCACTCAGCACAGCAGAGCCACCCCTCCTGCACGGGATTTCATGGAGGGGGCTGGGGTGAAAAAGCAAGTGAGATCCAGGGCCAAATGGAGGGGAGGAGGGAGGGGGGGAGTGGAGCCTCACAGACTCCTAGCTAAGCTGCTCCCGTTGCACGGAGGTCCTTTCAATGCCAGCCTTTCTCAGCTTAAGTTTGAAAACAACTGCTGCCCACTGTGCATGTCTGTTCCGCCCCCTCCTGTGCCACAGCCAGTCACCAGCTAGACTGCACAGGATGTCAGCAGGATGCTGGGAAAGAGCTCTGCCTGCTGGGAAAGTGAGTTTCAGAATCATGCCACAGAGGAGGGATGCACAAGGAACATGCTGGCCATGAAAACGGGGCGGGGGGAGGGAAGCTGGCCCGGGCCCCCCAGAGACACGGGGCCCCTAGGCAAGTGTCTAATTTGCCTAATGGTTAATCTGGCTCTGTATGAGGGTCTAAAGCTACCCAGGCCTTGATCATGCCTGATCATACGTGCATTGAATCGTATTTTTACATGTTGAGATAGGGTTGAACCTTGGGGAAATATGTATGAGTCACAGAGTATTGGTTGTTTTGAACCAAGCAACGTTGTATTCTGAGTCACATTAATGCAAACTCCAGTGGCATCAGTGTTAGGGTTGCCACCTCTGTGTTGGTAATTGGAGGCTTTAGGGGTGGAGCCAGGAGAGGGTGGGGTTTGGGGAGGGGAGAGGCCTCAGCATGGTACAATGTCATAGAGTCCATCCCCTTTTCTCCAGGGGAGCTGATCTCTGCCAGCTGGAGATCAGTTGTAAAAGTGGGAGATCCCCAGGCCCCACCTGGAGGCTGGCAACCCTATCAGTGTTATTTCTGAATGAGTTATTTGGATTCACAAGAACCTTTCATTTCTTAATTATCACAGTACAGTTGCATTTCCCTTATTAAGGATCTAATACACAGTTTGAAGATACAGTGATTTCAGTGGAATCTTTTTATTTTTAGTCTTTAAAAGCAGTAAGATGTAAGAGATCAACTTTGTGTGTGTGTGTGTGTGTAGTGTTTGGTTCTGTAAAATAATTAAACAGAAAAGTATGGAAGAACTTAATTATTTAGATAATCAAAACAGTTTCTCTCTGGAGAAAGAGGAAAGTAAAGGTCGATGAGAAGTTTAGTTAGGATTCAGGTGTGATGTCAGTCTGTTGCTACCTTCTGCTGCTTCATCCTCTTGGGCCAGATTGTTCATATTGACCTTTTGAATTCTCCATGACCTTTTTCAGCTTTACCATCTGCCAGGCATCTCAGATTGATTGGAATTCTGCTATATTATATGCCATATATTGTTACATTGGAAGATGAATGGAGAAACCTAATCACCTTCTTCCTGGAGTACTTAGCTCTGCAGTTTTGTTTGGTCACTTTCTTGCTTTGCAAATAGGAAATCTCTTTCATGTGAAGATTTCAGTGCAGGTTCATCCCCTACTAGTACTTCTCCTGTTACAGCTGAAATAGATACACATAATCTAGAGAGCTATGGAACTGAATCCCTGACCTGGATAGACAAAGCTAGCCCAGGCTCATCAGATCTCAAAAACTGCGCAGGGTTGACCGTGGTCAGTATTTGAATGGGAGACCACCAGGGAATGCCAGGATCACTATACAGAGGCAGACAATGGCGAACCACCTCTGAATGTTTCTTGCCGTGAAAACTCTACTGGTTGCCATAAATCAGACTTGGGCTGCCAGAGAAAATAGTTAAAATGACTTACAAGTGTAAAAACTATACCTAGGCCATTTTCAGATCATTAGTCAGGGATTAGAAAAGGCAATATGAAATGAGTTTGAATTCCGCTGGGCAAGGAATGAAAGAACTGGGTTAGAAATAGTGGAACATGTACCTGTACAAATTGTGATGGCAAGATGACAATGCGGGTGTTCTCCATGGGTTGGGGGCTTTCTTTTGATGGAACACCTACCAATGCATAGCTAAACAAGCATTTCTTAGGACAGCAACCCTTAATAAAGCAGTATCCAAGTGGTGCCGCTTGAATTTCAGGCACATAAGCCCCGACCCCACTCACAAAAAGTACTTCCTGCTCAAATTTAAAGGCACACACACACATTTTAAAATGGGACCTGTTTGCAGGTTTCTAAACCTGCCGGAGATCTAGAGGTACATGGTGGCTGTGGGGATGGGGCTTTCTCCCACCAGCCAGTTGGCTGGGGGCAGGGTGGAGCCTGTAAAACCGGGGGATCCCCCACTGGGACCTGGGAATTGGGAAGCCTATTTCCCAATGTAGACTTAAAGTGGCTTACATTATCCTTACAAATGCATGTGAGGTAGGTTAGGCTGAACATGTGTGAGCTTCACCCAGTGAGTTCCCATGGCATAGTGAGGATTTGAACATGGGTCTCTTAGATCCTAGTCTAACCACCACACAAAAGGTCATTCCTTGAATAAAACTTTGTTGGTCTTAAAGGTGCCACTGGACTCTAACTTCATTCCACCACACCATACTGACAAACCATACAACCTTGCTAAGTACCTGATCCATGAAACAAAGTATTGTATTCATATAGTCTTTTCTAGGGAGAAACCCCACCCTCTCTGGTATTGACGTCCTCACCTTCCTAAAGCATTAGTCAAACTTGTTCCAGATATGTGTTCTGGATTTGAACTTTGTTATTATCGATGATGTTAATATGGAGAAATGCCTCCCATGAAAACCTGCTTCTCTCTAACCCATGAGTTGGCATCTGTCTAATAGTTTGCACAACTTAAGATGGAGAAGAGGATGTTATGATCCATTTTGCCTGCATGTGGAAAACTTATGCTGAATAGAAGGGTCTAGCCTGCTCTTCTTGCTGATACACTGGCTTTGTGGGAAATGATGAGAGAACTATTCTTGTTCCAGGAGCACACTGTGTTTCCATTCATATTACTACCAGTGCAACTGTGTATTCAGTACATACAATACCTATATTCTCTTTTATAATTTACTCCAGTATGTGGGCAAAACAACAGTTCCAGAATAGTATGGGAGAGCTCTTTTCTCTGTCCTGCCTCTGTCCTGCCTACACTATAGTTTTATTGACTGTATTCTCAGTCCAAATATAAATCTCTTCTTTTTAAAGCGTTTAACTCATATTTTAATTTAAACACTGTCACAGTTTCACCTTCTGTATTCTCACCTCTGCTGTTGGCACTTTTGACAGTTAATACACATTTTAAAGAGGTTTTATTGAAGGAGACACCTGTCAACCTACCAAGAGATTGATTCTCATTAAATTTGCCACAATGTGTTGAGGAAGTAGCCTAAAAATGCTAACTATATTGTGTTTAAATGTTTAGATTATTCTTAGGTGGTTGCTCCATAGAACTGCGATCTCCATAACATTTTTAAGTGTCTCTGTCTGCATAGAAATATCTTTATTTCAAATATCTTTTAAAGAATTTATAAGCAATGCTAGAATCAGGGTTGCCAGGTCTGTGCTGGAAAATACCTGGAGACTTTGGGGAAGAATCCAGGAGAGGGCAGGGTTTAAGGAGGGGAGGGGCTTCAGCATGGCACAATGCTATGTAGTCCACTCTTCAAAGCAGCCATTTTCTCCAGGGGAGCTGATCTCTGCCAGCTTAAGATCTGTTGTTGCCAAGCCCCAATTGGAGGCTGGGCAACCAGAATTTCTAATGGCCGTCTGGATAATGCACTAGAAACTGTGGGTGGCTGCAGCCATGTAGTGACATATAGATGCAATTATGGGGAAATATGAGACTTGTGCAGATACTACATTCATAAGAACTGGGAGCCCTTCAACCACACATTGGTGCAGTGTATGGTCCACATGATGCAAGCAATATGCAAGATTCCTATGTTAAAACTGGGGAAAGTGTGGATTTTCCATGTGTATACTGATTCCATATGCACAAACAGCAGAAAATACATGCATTACCCAGCTCATACAACATAGCAATTGGGTGCATCATGGGGACCATCTGCTCATGAAATGTGTGATTATCAGACTTCTAGTTTGCATGAACTTAATACCTGCTAGGGATGCCAATCTCCAGGTGGGACCTGGGGAACCGCTGGAATTAGAAGCTCATCTGCAGACTACTGCAGGGATCAGTTCCCCTGGAGAAAATGGATGCTTTGGAGCAGGGGTGTCAAACATTCATTTTGGGGAGCAAATCAGGCCCCCAGAGGGCTCCTATCAGGCCCCCAAGCAACTGGCTGTCATCTGCTTCCTTCTCCCTCTCTCTTGCTTCCTTCGGCATCTCAGCTAGCTTTGGAAGGCTTGCTCAATTGCACAGCGGCTACAGAGCAAAACCTCTATTTTCTCCATTGGCTGAGGCTCCTCCCTTGGGGAGGAAGGGGGAGAGGGAGAGCTTGCTTTGCCAGGCTCTCTCAATCGCACAGTAGAGCTACTGAGCCAAGCCTCTCTTCCTTCTATTGGCTGAGGTTCCTCCCCCTCCTAGTCCCCTGGGAAGGAAGAAAAGAGCCAGAGCTTCCTTTGCCCAGTTCCCTGGGCAAAGAAATTGAATTTGAATTTTTGCATGTTTTAGCTATATAGAAGTAGTATAATTGGGGAGGCTGCTGTAATTTTACTTTGCATTTGTGCAAATAATGTCAATTGTGCACTTTTGGTAAGCAAGTTATTTTGAAATTTCTTAGAAGCTCTTTTATAGCAAATATACAGTTTTCTTGATCTATGAATTGTTTTATAGATATGAATGATCTATCTTTATGCTGAGTAATGCTGAGCATTTTTGTATTGATATATTGTAATCTCTTATCCATCATGTCTTAGCTTTGCTTGACTTTCCTATAAACCCCTACTAGCAGCTTCTTGTTTATGTGAGATTTTTCAAGGGCATCTATTTTGGTGACCTTGGACTTCTAAATGCTTTTGTCTTTTATCTACTTTTGTGATTTTATGGAAATTTAAAATAATTTCCTGCAACTTTCCACTCTTGTAAGTATTGGCATCTGATGTGCAAATCCAAGCTATACTGTTTTTAGTCTCCCAAGGTAACCCTTAATATTTAAACAACTGTAATGCATAAATTGATTTGTTTTCTATTTGAGTGCTAAGAAGAAGGCGTTCTTTGGACAAATGAAGAATGAAGACAATGAGATTATGGGGACATGTTGAATAACTGGGAATTAAATTTAGATACTTTCTTGAATACTTCAGAACCATTTATTATAACAGATTTCTTCTTTGGTGGCTTCTTCCCTGGCATTGGATTACTGAAGCTTCATAAATCATACAACTATGATTAATCCAAGTTTAGATGATCTGTTCTAACCAAATGTATCACTGAGAAAAATCAGATTTTATAAGTGCATAGTGAAACACATCCTACGTGTCAGACTATTGGTACAAATTTCTTTGCTAGATATTAAGATATTATTTTGTTGCACATGACTGAGTTATAGTAATAATGCTGAGTCTTATTTTTACATTAATTTATATTTAGAAGATGGAATCTAAATAATGTCACGTAGTGTTCTGCTTGAATATGAGAGTTTTGGACTTCTGTCAGTGACAGATGCTTAACCCCATGTTCCCTGAATAGTGAAATCTCATCCCATTTGTTTGATTGGTGGTGTTTCTTGTTCACCTGAGATGTTGTTTTAGGACCCTGAAGTTTTTACTCAGAGTTCTGATTCTCAGGCTTTGCCTCAACTTTTAATTAAGATGTACTGAGCAAGCTGCCTTGAACCACCAGGCCAGAGGGTGTGGCCTAACAGATGTCAATGTAATGAGTGTAAGGAATGTTGTAAATTTAAAAATTAGCATTCTTATCTATTTAATAAATCTTATTGTACCCTTACTCTAAGAAGTGCAGACATTTTATGGAACCCATATAAGTTTTATGTATGATGTCACTGGGGTTGCCAGGTCCTACCTCTGCCGGTGGGGAGATCCTGAAGCCACTCCAGGAGTCTTCTGCCACGTATGGGGTGCAATGACATCACTCAGAAGTGATGTCATCACAATGCTGACATCACGCATGACCTCTTGGTTTTGGGCAATAACTCTATGGTATTTTTGTTACAAAACCATAGCCTCCAAAACAGAGCATTGTTACACGATCTCAGGAATGTGATGACATCACTTCTGAGTGATGTCATTATGTCAAGGACATCACAGGCCCTGAGCCTGCCTAGCCGCCCTGAGCCTGCCTCGGCGGGGAGGGCGGGGTATAAATAAAAATTTACTTACTTACTTACATGATGGCATCTTTGTTTGGGGGTGGGGTTTCCTCCACCAACCAGGTGGCTGGTGGAGGATTGAATCCCCAAAGACTGGGGGGGTCACCTGGCCAGATCAGGTGTGTGGCAACCCTAGAGGTCGCTGAAATATACTAGGAGTGAGGAGGTCAGTTCATATCCCTACTTAGTTCTTAAACTCACTGGATATTAGGTTTCTCATTCTCCAAGTAGGCCCTTGAATTCTTCGTGGAAATACAACTGATCTCCAGACTACAGTTCCCTTGGATAAACTGGCAGCTTCAGAGGTGGATTCTGTAGCATTATACCTCTTCAGGACCCTCCCCATCTGAAACTGTGCCCTCGCCATGCTCTGCCCCCAAATCTTGAGGAATTTCCCAACCCAGAGTTGACAACCTTACTGGGTGACCTGGGCCTGTCACTTTTTAAACAAAAAAGGCCTACATGTTTAATATATATAACCCTTTGTCTACAGAAGTCAAGTTATAGACATTTTGGCAATAAATTTAAACATCCAGTTGAGACAAATCTACCTGCCAGTTTTATATAAAAATTATCAGTTTTTGTTTCAGAATTTCACTCAGCATTTTAGTTTCTATTTTAGTGTCATTGACTGTTCCTGCAATTCAGCTATATCCTGTCCAGTGGAAGTAGCATTTTTAATATCTATTTTTTAGTGACATTCTGAGAGTTCAATTCTGAGCATGTATTACTGAATTCAAATATTTGCGTCTGATGTCTTGAGTAGAGAATCGGGTTGACAATAATCAATCATATCTAATTAGCTGGTGACACACTGTGTTTACAGTAATTAAACAAGCCATTACTGCTTACTTTCTCATGATTAAGATCACACAGATTGAGAACCAGCTGTTAATCATTCCTGTTCCAAGGCTAATATCATTAACAGAAAATGCCTGCATTATAACCCAGGGCTATTTTTAACAAGGCTTTTAGCTGAGAGACTTGATATAAGTAATAAATGATACATTTATAAGACTATAATGGAAATACTGGAAATCTTACATCACCACTGATTGCATGGGCTTGCTCATCCTATGTTTTGTGTTGGAGAAGATGATCTACACATCCTGTCACTTACTTGAGAAATGGAACATTTTAAGAACATATATTTTCAAGAACACATCTATGAAACATAGCCAGCATTGGCACCATGGGTGGTTGACAGTACCTTTTCCATAATCTGGTTTGTTAACAAATGCATATGCTATAAAGCCAGTAACTAACAAACTATCCCATGTCAAGAATTAGGCCGGATGTATTCTATGTTTAATATGTAATTTGTGTTTGACAACTTTTCTTTTTTGTTGGACAGCACAATCTGAAATTATTTGCTGCCTCTTTTAGTTTGAAAAATCAAAAGCTTTCTCTCCCCCTTTCAGTCTTTCCCTTCTCTGTTTCTCCTTGCTCCCCTTTTCTGACAGTCTCCCTGTCTTCCCCCCATTAACCTACCCCCCTCTCATTTTTGCCTCACCCCTTCTCTATCAATCTCCGCTATCCCTTCTCTGTCGATATTCCCCCACTGTTTCTCCCCCCTTCTTTGACTATCTGCCTTTTTCTTCCCCTTCTTGTCAATATTCCCCTCTCTTTCTACTCCCTCCTTACTTTGATCTGCTCTTGCTGGTGGAGGCCCACAGGATTTACAGGGGCAAATCCCATCCTTGCCAAGCCAGGTGCAGTTCCAGGCCTCTGGGATGTCTGGAGACACTCTGGGCCTGGCATGGCTCCTAGATTCCACTGCCATGGCCAGGCCCAGAGTCAGCCACCAGTGCATCTGGGCTCAGATTGGCTCCTGGACACCCTCACTGCCAGCTCTGCAGAAAGCAAGTAAGTATGCTCTCTGTGTTGGGTGGGAGATTTTAAGATTTCAGATTGTCCTGGAAACCTGGGGGTTCCCCCAAGTGTGCAGGAATATCTGTTTCATGTCAGTGTGTCCTATCTACAGATTCAGATATCCTAAGGGGGCTATACTTCACTATTAGATATATAGATTACAGTGTTCTTGTTCTGTTTTATTCCTCACTCATGTCATTATTCTCACTGTAAAACCATTATAAAAATATCAATAACTAGTCAAAATCTAATATAGATAATCCTATGTAGAGTTGCCAGCCCCCTGGTCCAGGCAGGAGCTTCTCTCCCTTTGCAACCTCCTCCTCACCACCAACCAGCTGCTGGCAGGAGGAAACCCTACCCACAAATGCCCCCAAACATGGCATGATAATGTCATCCAGAAATTTGGATTCAAACCATAGAGTTTTGTCCAAAATAACTAGAGCATCACCACATGATGTTGGCAGCATGATGATATCACTTCTGGGTGATGTCATCATGCTGTGTTTGAGGGCATTTATTGATACAGTTTTCCTCTGCTGGCTAGGTGGCTGGTGGCAGGGAAAAGCCTGTAAAAGCAGAGGAACTCCCACCTGGACTTGGGAGCTCCTAGGCAGGCCTGAGGATTCCCGCCACCCCCCCCCCCTGCTGGAAGCAGGTAGGACCAGGTGACCCTAATCCCAGGTGAGTATGTTGCAGTCACATTTGTAGCATGTAGTTTATCAGACTGGGATGTCCTCCAACCACTCTCCAAGGAAACTTCCTCCAATGAAAGAGCCACTTAAGTTGGAGGAAGGCTTCAAACTTTGCTCAGTGGAGTGGGATGACAGGCATGGGATTTATGTCACTACCTCAAAACCAGTTTAAGATAGCTAGAATAACTAAGCCTTCATTATGATGCTTGCTTTTAAAAATACTCAAAAGATTCCTATATCTTCTTAAATAGTTCAGAAACTGAGCCTAATGGTCTTTCTGAACATAGAGACATGAAGAGTTAAATGAGTAGGCACTCTTGACTAGATCATGCACAACTTCATACTAGATAAGTCAAGGCTCAGCGGTAGTTATCTCATAGGGTAGCTCACAGTGCCCACGCAGGTTCATTCGTTTAAAGTTGTGGTACAAGGACCCTGCTGGATTTTTTTATTTTACCAAAAAGTGAATAATCCTCTATAGGTGAGGGTAAAGGCACCTTAACTGTATAGAGAAGAAGGCATACTATTCCAGTGGCTATGAAGGTTCAGATCTTTTGACAAACTTCAAAGATGCAAAGTACTATTCTGTTGGAGCTATGCAAATTAAATATTGAACCTAAATACATTTATGCTAAGGGCCAAACTAGATGTTACAGCATCCATGGACTAAACCTGTGGATACTGGCACCATTTTAGAGTTGAATTCAGGCCATTTAAAAGGGCCTAATCCTGATTGTGCCTGCGGTGCAGCGGGGCCTGGTGCTCCTCTTTCACCCCTTCCATACTCCTCTTGAGGTGCCAAAACAGGTGGAAGGGGAACAAGATCATCTGGTGCTGCTGGACTGGGGGCCTGATCCCTTCACAGCATTTTTAAATGGCTCAGGTTCACCTCTAAAATGGCGGTGTCATCCATGGGTCCAACCTGTGGATGATGTAATGTCTAGATGGCCCTAACTGCTGTGGTTTTTACAGGTGATCTCATTCCAAATTTACAATGATAGCCTTGGATGAGGAATACCGTAATTCTATTAAATTGGGATAATTTGTTAAAATGAAAGAGTGCTCTAATAATTCTGAAATCATTATGCTTCTCGGCTTGTATATCAAAACAATCTGGATTTCACCTGATTTCACAGCATTTGGTCCATATGCTATACAACTATTTCACAAGGCTGCAATTGACTTCTGTAGCCTGTGTCAGTTTCTGACAAAATGTAACTGTTTGTATTCACTGTATTCACTGTGTTTGTGATAGATATGGCATGTTAATCTTAAATAAATTCAGAAGATTCACTGAGTAAATCTATGGATGATTTTATCACTAGTGATTTCAAGATATTTCTGGAATTGATGCAACTATTGCAAATTTTGTTTTATTGGCATTCTTATAAGTATTTTTGGATTTTGTTCACAGTACAATGCCAAGCCAGAAATAATGGTTTTAAAGCTGTCCCTGTTCTCTTTGATTTTAAAGAAAATTGATGCTTTTTCACTGAGTTTGAACGCCTATCAGTTTTGTCTGAGAAGACTGTCATTCTCTTGGAACAGCAAAATGTTCTGTGAAAATGTTGTAAATTATTGAGAGCCACATTCGCAATTGCCATCAACCAAAACAACTGACTTTACTTCCATTACTGACTTGAGGCCCATACCTCAGGGAGGCTCACAGCTTACCAGTTCCTATGGCAGCTTTTATGGTGTGAACCACTCACCAACCACACATCTGACTAAGCAACTGTCTTGTCCACCTCTCTGTAATACAGGGTACATGTTGCATTGGAGAACAGTGCTAAAAGTCACAGGTGGCTTCCAAGCCTCTAAGTATTACTGTTGTAAATATATGAGGGCCTTCCTTCTATTTAGTGCATCAGATTGTTTCTTGTTTGTGATTCGTCAGTGGAAGGAAATACTTTGTTGTTTGTTCTTATTGTTAGGCTTCCCAATCCCCAGGTCCCAGCGGGGGATCCCCCGTTTTTACAGGCTTCCCCCTGTCCCCAGTCAGCTGGCCGGCGGAGGAAGCCCCACCCTCACAGTCACCATGTACCTTTAGAGCTCCGGCAGGTTTAGAAACCTGCAAACAGGTCCGTTTTTTAAAATGTGTGCCTTTAAAACTGAGCAGGAAACAGGAAGTGCTTATGCTTGTCACACCCTTGTTCTGGCTCCACCCCCAAAGTCTCATGGCTCCACCCCCAAAGTATCCAGATATTTCTTGAATTGGACTTGGCAACCCTACTTATTTATTATTGGTATTATGACTATTTTCTTGTTGCATCTGTGTGTAGTCTGTCAGGCATTGCTACTTTTGATTGACCCAATGACATATAAAGTAAGTACTTTTTCATATAACTTCTGGTTTAGGAAATATCTGGTTTTATTAGTAATTTGGCAGTTCCAGCCTAAGTCCTGAAAGCTAGTGATTCACAGTCTCATGTTGCTGGTAGATTTCCAGCCAGTATCTTATATTTTTCCAATACAGAACTGATATTTTCAAAGAACACCAACCTCCAAGAATCTAAGAGCACAGCAACTGCACTAGAGACTGTAGTGTCACCCACAGACAACCACCCACAACAGAGCCATATGCACATTCTTGTGTGTTAGCCGTATATGGAAACAGACATCCAACATATGCTGACATGGCCCATTTCTCTGATGTAACCCTGCCCCCACCTACACATAAGGGGAAGAATAAGGGAAATTCAGCACCCTCTGCAGTCAAAAGGACTGTGGCATGCCCCGTTGGAACTCCTTGACTGCAAAATTACTGGTGCTTCCAAGACATGTGTTTGAATCCCCTCTTGCAAATACATTCCCTTTTGACAGGCAAATTAACAGGGAAGGAAGCATGCCCCTCCACCTCTATTACTAGACACCTCTTCAGTTTATTTGGCAGGAAGAAATCCCCACAGAAGAACTAAAACCTCTCTCAAACATGGATTCATGTCCCTAGTGGAGAAATGCTTGCAAAAAGCTGAAAGAGACACAAGAGTAATAAAGTAGCCACAAACAGATGACCCAGTCAAATTTTACATTAAAAGAGAACGACTACCTGCATTTTTTAAAAGACTTAATTTTCTGCTTCATTATATATGTTGTTTATTAGCCATTTAAGGATGGAACAATCTATGAATCACGATTTGTGCATGCATTGGGCCAGTTCAAGATTTGTTCTGAACCAGTTTGTTTGCTTGGTCCATGCCCGAACTAGAAAATGAACCCCCTTTTTTCGTTTTTGCGGTTTGTTTTCCCAGACAGCCTGGCGCTGATTCAATCAATACCTAGGCAATACTGGGGGCGACTTCAAGGAGCCCTGGAAGCACCCATAGCAGTTGTCCATAGCTTGGTTGGTAGCTCTGGGAGCCAATTACAGAGCTCCTATTCTGCTCTATGGGAGCAGACACCCTGATTCCACTGCTTCCACTTTGCAGCACAAAGAGAGAAGTGTTCGTTGTCATGAGAGCTGAAGCTGAGCTTTTCGGGGTCACTTGCTTTGGGTGGCTATAACTCTGACATTCTAAATCCAACCGTTGCCAAACTTGGAGGGTGGGTGGAGGAGAGCCTGCTGAAGACTCCCAGTGAATTTTACACCTCCCAAACCAAACAAACCAATGAACCATGCACCGGTTCAGACAACCATATGAATCACAAAATGAAATGAACCTCCAGTTTGGGTGATCACATGAACCATGAACCAACATGAACCACCATTTTTGTGTTCCAAGCCCATCCCTATTAGCCATTAATACTGCTTTGAAATATACTCCTATTATCTTATATCTGGTGTAAATATCCGCGTCTCAATTCTCATTAAGGGTTTTTAAAATGTTCCAATTTGTGCTAAATGGAAATATTGTTTAATCACAGGGGATTACTTATTCACAATTAAATTCTCATGCCCATTTTATGTTGCACCACAGCATAGATTATATACTTGTAATACTGGTAGAAGGTGAGCATTCTCTCCTTTGACAATGTCCCTATATTGCATGAATATGTCTTTCTTTCTTGGCTGATTCAGCAGGATCTCTTGCTGCACTTTTTCTTGGGGAAGCCTAATTTGGTACAGGGGTGCTGATCAGGATTTCCTGTGTCATTTTGTGAGGATGGTGGGAAGTGGTATGGTGTAGGATAGGACTGAATCAGTAGAATTCTTTTGCAAGGGATTTTGAAGACTCTTCAAAAGCAAGTACTGAACAGTGTGCCAAATATGCCTTTAAAAATCGCAAAGGACTTCCTTATTGACTTCTGAATGCAGCCTCAATCATTGTCACTGTAGAAATTAAGCCATATGATACCATCAACAGCAGTGAACCAAAGCATCAAATCAAGAGTGGTGTGGTGTAGGGGATAGAGTGTTGGTTAAGACTTGAGACAATTGTGTTCAAATCCCTGCTCTGCTATAGAAGACCACCAAGTGATTTTGGGCCCATTGCAATCTCTCAGCCTAACTTGCCACACCAGGTAGTTGCTATGAGGATATAGTAGAAAAGGGGAGAACAATGTAGAAAGCTTCTTTGTGTCCCAGTTAAGGAGAAAAGCAGGATACATATAAATAACTTGGGTGTTTTTTTCCTATTTCTGTTTCTTACTTTTCCTTCTGTTCCTTACCTATTGTCATGGACTTTGTCCAAACAAGCAACTGCTATTTTGAGCATATAAGACATACTTTATAAAGCCATCTTTATCGCTTGTCATTTTTTCTAATGTTCTTGGCATCTTTCATTTGTATTTTATTACTTTGCTTCCACAGACAAAAACTGGTATTGCATTATTGTACGACGAAATAACGGAAAACACCTACGAAATCCGACTGAAGCTTACGAAAGAGGTATTAGCAATTCAAAAACAAGATGTCATCTGTGTTAGTGGAAGTGATCACAGTGCAAATGTAAGTGCTTCTATATTTTTGTGTCCCCAGCATGTTTTTTAAACTTGCAAAATTACCTGCAAATAAACTGTTCTAAGCGGGTAATAACAAAATTATGTCACAGAACACTTAATAGATGGAAATAGTTAATGGTTTTCTAAGTAACAGAACTGATTCAGCCTTATAACACTATACATGGAAATGAATACTAGCACATAGGAATTGATAATATAGTCTCCCATCATCAGTGTTTCCCTTTTTTTTAGGAAGTGGTTGTCTCAATGAATAATTTCAGAAAGTCTAACATATTCCCTCCAGGACTAATTGTTCATCTAAGCAGGTCTCATTTGGGGGCAGAGCTCACTGGAGTGGTGCTCCAGAAGTTAAGTTGGCTTTGGCTGCATTGCCCAACTTCCCCTAGGCAATGGGGCCAGCTTCTCTTCCTGGGCAGTTTAAGCTGCCCGGCAAGAGAAGCCTCCAGCTGGGCTCTGCATACAGTGGGGAGAGACCTCCTTGCTGCATGCAGATCCCAGGACTGCCTTCTCTTGGTGGGCGGTTTAAGGTGGCTGGCAAGAAGAGCCTCCAGCTGGGTTCTGGTTTAAGGTGGCAAGAAGAGCCTCCAGCTGGGTTCTGGTTTAAGGTGGCAAGAAGAGCCTCCAGCTGGGTTCTGCTTGCAGCAGGGATAGACCTCCCTGCTGCATGCAGAACCCAGGGCCGGCTTCTCTTGGCGGGCAATTTAAGCCATTCCAGCTGGGCTCTGAATGCAGCAGGCAGAGACTTCCCTGCTGCACGCAGATCCTGGGGCTGGTTTCTCTTCCTGGGCAGCCTAAACCAAACAGCAAGAGAAGTCTGTAAGCAAGCTCTCCATGCAGCAAGGAGAGACCTCTCTGCTGCATAGAAATCCTGGCCCCAGCTGTTCTTGCAGGACAGTTCCTTCCTTCCTTCCTTCCTTCCTTCCTTCCTTCCTTCCTTCCTTCCTTCCTTCCTTCCTTCCTTCCTTCCTTCCTTCCTTCCTTCCTTCCCTCTCCCCCCTCCCCACGTTTGCTTTCTTTGTTTTTCTCTGTCCCCCTTTCCGTCCTCCCTCCCTCCCTTCCTTGTCCTCTTCCCTCCCCATCCACTTGCTTTCTTTCTCTCGGATTCTCTCATCAGCATACCTCATTTGCATATGCCACACCCCTGCCATCAGGGTGTGGCATATGTAAATGAGTTATTCTAATGAGCTTCTGCAAATGAGATAGGTAATGAGCTCCTGCACCTCCTTTTCTACAAAAATGACCCCTGCATCTAAGTACCACATATTGATACTCCCATGCCTTTAAAGCTTTTCAGTCTGCCATGGGACTCCATTTTCTTTTCTGAAGGCCAAGAAATAAACCCTCAATTATATAATTTAGCCATGTAGAATTATATTGTCTGAAGACAGAGTTGCCAGCTCCAGGTTGGAAAATACCTGGATTTTTTTTGGGGGGGGGGGCTGAGGAAGGTGGGATTTGGGGAGCAGAGGGACTTCATAGGAGTCCCTCTGCCATATAGTCCACCTTCCAAAAGTCATTTTCTCCAGGTGAACTGGATTGGTCTCAGCTGTAATAGCAGATCTCCAGCTACCACCTGGAGGTTGCAACCATATCTGAAGATCTCATATACTGTTGAGCTTCTGCTAAAGTTTATTGGAAAAGGGCAGGCCTATATCATGAGGGAGGTACAGAGAGAGAAAGAGACCATATTACGAGTTTCCTTTTTTTAAAAATGTAATTGTTTGCTTAGCTTCAAGGTTGGCTCCACTTGCACAAGACACAAGGGACAGTTTTGCCCAGTTTCTCATCTTCCTGCAGGCCTCCCCCAGTATTTCATAACATCTTGTTCAGGAACAATCCCTTGTTATTCAACAGTGACAGGTAGCTTGGGTGAAGAGGAAGGCAGGAAAAATCTGCTTCTTTGAGTTAGGGTTTACCCTTTTACTTATGAAAACAGCGTTCTGTCTAGCTGCTTATTAAGAAGTAAAACTGCTGCTGTGATTCAGTATTCTAGAGGGCTCCATGCAAACGGATTGTACTGCCAGACCAGCACCTGAGCTCCTAACTTTTATTTATTGTTAATATTGTTAAATCTGGATCCAGCTATATCCACATCAGATTACTCAGTGCTGTACCAGTCACACAGCAGATATTTGTGGATAGGTCTCTGTGGAAGGCACAGCCTGCTTATACAGTTTAGACATCTTTAAATTAAATGTGAAGGCTAGTGCTTAGGGAGATAATGCAAGTTTGTGACCCTTTCCTGAAACTGAAAGGCAAAGACTGAATTATACCGTGCACTTTTGACAGAGCTAATATTTATAAAACTTTTGTTTAATGTCATCTGGGAACACTGCAGTGCATATTTCTCGCACAACTATTTTCTCTCTCATTTACCTGTTTCAGAAAGTCATTTTGGGGAGCAAACCCTGTACAATAGGAACAATTTGTCCAAATGTCAAAGGAGACAGCAAGATGTTGTGATGTGGTAAGACTCGTCTCAGTGAACTGGAATATATTTTTAACAAACAGACTGGCTTCGTATTGAAGGTGTCTTCAACCAAATGAAGCAGCAGATGGTACACCTTGCACTTCACTGAGAACGAACACAGCAATTACATTTCTAGCCTGTTAACATTAAGTACTGCACAACATTATACATGCCATTTAGCGCTAAATATAATTGCTAAAAAAAATTTGGTGTTGTGAGGCTGAATAAACTAAATATTTCTGAATAAACTTTATGTTTTTTCAACGATGTTGGTTTTTTTTTTTTTTTTTGCCAATTATATGCAGTGCTGAACTGCATTAGTAGCTAGTAACACATAAATTAATTTATGCTCCTCATTCCAGGCTATTTGTTGGTCATATACACATTATGTTAACTACCTATCCTCATGAATTTATCGTTATATACATATTTCAGACAAGCTAAAGCACTTCTCAACATTACTCTAATGGCCTATTGGTGGCATAATGAGGATGAGTTGAGGTGGGGATGGAGCTGTGCTCTATTAATACTGTAAAAATCCTCTACACCCAGATTTTGTGGCTAGGGTGGACTGGATCTGTGCTTAATGTTGACAAGCCATTTCCTAATATCATTACTAGTTCTATCTTATAGATATAAAGCAAATATAGGTAGTTTCCTTCACCACATTCCGCACCTTGCTCCTTAAACCCAACTTTGAGAGATGAACTTAAAAGTGTACTTTTAAATCTTATTGTTAAAGGTAAGACCATAGCCTCATTGTAGCAAATTCTTTGCATATTCAATTAGGGTTGTCATCCTCCAGGTGTGGCCTGGAGTTCTCCCATAATTACAACTTATCTCCAGACTACATTGATCAATTCCCTTAGAAAAAAAGGCAGCTTTGGAGGGTGAACTCTATGGCATCACATCCCTGCTGAGCTCCGCCCATTCCCCAAACTCTGCTCTATTTAGGGACCATCATCAGAAATTCCCAACTAGAGTTGGCAACCCTGATTTGGTCATAAAGTAATAAAGATATCAAATTCTGAACAACTTGCTCATGTATGCTGCCATTCAGAATATAAAGTTACTAAAGTTTACAATCCTCCATTAAACTTACTTAAAACTTTTACTTGAAAGCAGGTTTGGAACTGATATAATAAAAGTTATTGCTGCATTGTACAAAATTATATTTTTTTTCTCCCATTTCATTTCTCATTTGTTCTGCTTTACTCTTTTCTTTTCACACAATGTTCTGCTCCTCCTCTTTCTCCATCTTTCCCCCCGTAATAGCAATGCCATGATAACTTTTACCAGGGAATTCATTACTACTTGGTGGTAATCTTTCCAGCCAGGAAATTAATCTCTCTCAGTTCCCCACTCACCCTCATAATCCTATATATTTCACCTGTCAGCCTCCTGCCCTTTTAATTTATCACTTCAGTGTCTTTTCAACCATTACAGCAGAGCTATACAACTCTTGTCCAACCAGACCAAATGCTACTTGTATTGTGGCTAAAATCCCTGAGTTTTTGCCACAGAAGGAAAGCATTAAATGATTTCTTGTTGGTTGCCTTGGGATAGGACATTAAGTCTTATTCTCTTGGACTGTTGATTAAGGGAATGCATATTGTAGGAACAAAGTGGCAGATAACATAGAATGTCCTGTTGCAACAGCCAGTGGTGTTGAGAAGAATTCTCATAATGAGTCCCTGTCTATAGTGAAATCTGGCTGCCTAAATCCATATGAAAGCCCCGTGGCACAGAGTGGTAAAGCTGCAGTACTGCAGTCAGAGCCCTCTGCTCACGACCTGAGTTCGATCCCAGCAGAAGCTGGTTCAGGTAGTCAGCTCCATCTTTGAGGTTGGTAAAATGAGTACCCAGCTTGCTGGGGGGAAGTGTAGATGACTGGGGAAGGCAATGGCAAACCACCCTGTAAAAAGTCTGCTGTGAAAATGTTGCGAAAGCAACATCACCCCAGAGTCGAAAACGACTGGTGCTTGCACAGGGGGGCTACCTGTGCAAGGGGGGCTATCCATACGAGAGGGTTATCCTTCTTGGACTGTCATCCTAGCTAATGCTTTGGCTAGTACTTTAAGGCAGGGTCTCCCTGTGTTCTAAAGAGGATATGGGGGGGGGGCCCTACCTTGGCATCTGGTAAGATGATTAGATAGATATCTGATGAAAATTGCAACTAAAGACAAGAACTTTCGTCGCTGCACTTTAGCTAGACTAGTCCATGTAGTGTCCTCTTATACAACAAGTGAGTGTACTGATTTATCTAGCTTGGGAACCTTGATTGTATGTGTTGTACCCAGGATAAAGATGATCTGAGGGAAGGCAAGAGGAAGAGAGTTGGTATGGCCATGAACAGGTGGGGACAGAACAGTCTTTAACCAAACTAAGATGCAAATAGACCCCATTTGCTTGTGTGAACAAATCTGAATCCAAGCCAAACCTCTTCTACAAACCTCTTCTACATACTTCATACTTAGAGAAAAATCCTTGGTCTAGTATGCTAATAGGAGAAGCCTGGCAATGTGGGGTGAGAGGAAAGATTGGAAAGGTGAGCCAACTATTTAAGTTTATGAGCAAACGATGGCTGTGGTTGACTAGCCAGATAAGCCATGCCATTCTATTTCAACTGCTTTGTTAATCGGAGGAAATGCAGTGCATTACACTGAAGGAATGGTTACCTAAAGACATAATAAAGCTAGGCATTTGTTCCTCTTTAGTCGCATTTTTTTACCTTGCCTGGAGTTATAATGGAATCTTATGTAGAGTTACTCTGAACTAAGACCACTGATTTCATGGGCTGTATACTGATTTTGCATAGGATTGCATACTTAGAGGGAAAGTATATCAGAAATAAGGCCCATTTTATTCAATAGGGCTTGCTCCCAGGAAAGAGTTATTTGGATAGCAGCCTTATAGTGCTGTCCAAAACTCAGCTGTGTGCTTTAATGTCTATTGAAATCAGTGTATAAAATGGCACTGTTATTCTGTTATGTTCAACCCAGCGGGGTCTACATCTTGAGCAAAGACACTTTCTGCTATAATATTGTAATAAAACCCTCTTTGCAAACACTTCTCAAAAGTACAGATCAAAAACCAAGCATGTAAGGAATTCCACTACTTGAAAGCATGATGAAAGTGTTGGATTTATTATTCAAACTAGGTACAGTTCTGGTAGCCCTTATGAAAGGATAATGACTATCAGAGAGCAGGATGACAAAAGGGACACAGCATATTTCCAAAGAATGGGGGAAATGCACCTGAGGTGTAGTCAGTAGTCCAGCTGAGAGAGGACATAATTATCACCTAAACATAAAAGGAAGTAGCATATCATTAATGTTGCTAGCTTGTAAAACATGCAGGGAAGCATAAACCATTAATAAAAGTAGAATTGATCTGCAGCTGTCTGCAGAATCTTTCAAGTCCTGTAAATTACAGATAGAATTCTCATCCAGTTACAAATATGGATAGGTGTAAACTTCAACACAAACCTAATTTCATTACAAACATTGCCCAGTTCATGGTTCATGATCCTCAGTTTGTGAGATCACATCTCCCATGAACCACCATGTTTTTCACAGAGTTCATGCTGTTCATGGCAGTGGTTCATGAGCCAAACATGCTGGCGCCAATGAATTAATTGTCAAAGCAACAGTGATTCTTCTCCATATGTACGTGATGGATGCAGATCACATGGCAAAGAACATTGCCACCACAATCCATGCTAGCCTGAGGGAGTGGGTGGGTATGGGTGGGTGTGGGTGACATCATGCCAATATGCTGATAGCAGTAAAGGCTGTGCGACTGTCATCTGCAGACTTGACTAGACAGTGGCCTCCATACTGGAGCAGAGGGCAGTTTTTTTTCTGAGGGCCAGAGAGCATTCTCTGGTTTTTCCAGAGAGCACATTGGGAGGCTGTAACTCAGCCTCCCTAAATCCAATCTTCACCAGACTTGGAAGGCAGGTAAGGGGGAGTCAACTAGAGCAGGGGTCCCCAACCCCTGGGCCCCGGACCGGTACTGGGTCCCAGACTGGTACCGGTCCGTGGCCTATATCTAAGTGGGCTGAGCAGCTGCCCGCCCCCCTCCTCGCACAGCCTCATCGTCCCCCCATGCAGCATCCACATTTATACAACTTTAAGGCCGGGGAAGGTGCCATGAAGCGCTTTCCAGGCTGGCCTCCCCCACCCCCTGCTGATCAGCTGATCCAATCAGCAGAGAAAACCATGGCAGCAGTGGTGTGCGACCGTTGAAACAGCCATGCTGCCATAGTTTTCCCGGTGAATTCGATCAGCTGATCATCGAGGAGAGGTCGGTCTGGAAGGCGCTTCACCTTAAAGTGGTAAAGTGGCCTTAAAGTGGTAAAAACAGGAGGCGCTGAGGCTGCGTGGGGGCGGGCAGCAAAGCTGCGGATGGCAGGGCAGAGGAGGGAGGAGGAAACGGGGGGAGGAGGAGGCACTGCAGGCGGCAGCTGCTGGCTCTGGGGCTGGTCCCTGGGGCTGGTCCCTGGGCTAAAAAAGGTTGGGGGCCTCTGAACAGGCTTAGCATCTCTAGCCTGTGGGGATACATTCTACCATGCCATGAATCTCACAAAATGAACTGGTTTGGTAAACAGGAAGGTTAATGATTCATGAGGCCTTACAAACTGAGACGAACTTGCATTTTCCTAGTTTGTGTTCATTCCTAGCAGGACTGGATCTACATGTTTTTGAGAGGGGGAAAAATTAAAAAATGACACCCCCTTATGGGCCATTCTGTCTTATGGTCCCATAGAATACAATGGACTCCATATCCAATTTGGTGCCTCCCCTCTGTGGGTGCCCGGGGCAAGCACCCCCCAATCTGGCCCTGATTTCTAATAACAAACATTGATACAGAATTCTACAAAAAGCTAGGATTTCCCCAAGAATGGGTGCAATCCAAAGATTTTGGCATACACCTGTTCTTCAAAGCAAGGGCTCAATTCCTATGTCTAAGGACATACCAAGTGTTTCCATCTGTGTCCAAGAGAAAAATCAAGTTAGTAAAATGAAAATTCCATAATAATATGAAGAATACCATTGATTTTCTCAAATGTAGACAAATGTATGGATTATTTTGAATGTTACTGGATGTTGCAAAGGAGATGCCCATGGCTGTCTTTAGCAAGGAACTGGTGGATTGTGTGAAAAATTCACATGATCCTATGGAGTTGCCGTGTTGATATTATTCACTGCTCCCAGTTGATTCTGTTCTGATATTACTGGAGAAGTTTAGGTTTCATTTGCATGAAAATATTATGCTGCTTTAAGAATAATTATATTAATTGGAACTGGGGAACTCACAAAAACTTGTGGGGGGCATCTCATTTTCTCTCATCCCCACACAGTTTCTTCTTTCCTGAAATCCCTTATAGCCTCTCACTTTTCTTTCCTTTTTTGCTTCCTTCTGTCCTTTCCATCCCCCCACCAGCCAACCTACCTTTATCTGCCCCCTGTAGTTTCCCCTCTTTCTTTCTCTGGCAGCCTCTCTCTGGGAAAGATCTGGCCAAGTTGTCCAGTACCAGTCACCAGGCCAGGTTCAGCTGCACAGTGGGGTATCTGCAAGGTCTTTCCCTTGTATTCCTTTCCCCAAATGATGTTCTATTTCCCTGCTTCTGGCAACACCCATAACCTCACCTTTCTTTCCTTCTCACCCAGTAGTCAACTTTTATCTGTCCTCATATTTAGCTGTATTTATTATTTACTACGTTTATACTCTGCCCTTTTCCACACTGTGGACCCAAAGTAGCAGACTGTAATTTGGAGAACTGAATTTAATTCCTCATCCCTCCTTCACATGAACTTTCTCAGCCCTCCCTACCTCCTGACATGCCTGACATCCTACTGACCTTTGTAGAGGTTGAATAGGGAGCCCTTTCCTTTCATCTGTCGGACTCTCTGCCATTCAGCACTTTAACAGAACACTGACAAAATATTGGGAACTTAATTCATTACTTCCCCCACACCTCACCCCATAGCTGAAGGAAGGTTATCTAAACTTCAGCTTTACGGTCACGGATTAGAATCTGACCCTTGCAGCTATGCTGTTCTCTCTGGCTAGTAAGATTGAACAGAAGTGTACAGGTATGGTTCTGTTGTAGCCTTTTGGGAAGATTTACTTATAGAGTTGTTTTGGAGAACAAAATGGTGGAGGGAGAGACCCATGGATACCACTATGAACTCATTGGAGGAGAGATGCAACATAGATAAATAGGTGAGGATGCCACAGATCAAAGAGATATAAAGAACTAAGGGCAGAACTAAATGTTATGAATATCAGAGGACTGAAGTGAAGCCTGCAAGATATATATATATGTAGACATTAGCAACAGTGTAAGTGAAGCTTTGAATAATCAATTGTGTCTCTTCTTGTTACTCTCTTGTTCTTTTAAAGTAATATACATGCAAAAAATGTCTAGCAGTTTGGCATGCCTGGTATCACTGCTTTCTTTTGGACATCTGTTAATCTTTCCTCTGTTAATCTTTGAATTGAATTAATAGCATTTTCTCCCATTTCAGCTTTCTATGCAGTGATCTAGGTTAACAAACAAAACCCACAAGAAAACTTTAAAGAAAAGAAACAGGGAAATAATTGCTAGAAATTAGAAGCAGAAAAGCGAGCAAGTTTTAAATAGTCTTCATGGCCATAATTCATAGGTAGGCAGTCCCACAGCTAATCTTCATGGGTGGGCATAAGAGCCTAACCCACAGTATTACTGTCTTGTCCTTCATTCTGGAAACCTCAGTAGACTAAATATAGTATTGATCTTTTATATTCCTCTATTGTGAAAGTCAAGGTTCTTCTATCTTTTGTACAGGGAGAATACATAGGATAAGAGTTGATTGAATTGGGATATTGTGTTTAGATTACTGGGGACTACTTAAACCAGCATGCACAATTGCAATAATTCTTTACATGTTTAGTATATATTCTAAGAGCCCCATGGCACAGTGTTAAAGCTGCAGTACTGTAGTCCTAAGCTCTGCTCACGACCTGAGTTAGATCCCTGTCGGAAGCTGGGTTTTCAGGTAGCTGGCTCGAGGTTCACTCAGCCTTCCATCCTAACGAGGTCGGTAAAATGAGTACTCAGCTTGCTGGGGGGAAAGCGTAGATGACTGGGGAAGGCAATGGCAAACCACCCCGTAAAAAGTCTGCCGTGAAAACGTTGTGAAAGCAACGTTACCCCAGAGTTGGAAACAACTGATGCTTGCACAGGGGACCTTTCCTTTCCTTGGTAGCTTATAGAATGAGAACGTGACATATAAATATGTTACATAAATAACATTTTCCGACATGGCACTCAGTGGTAGTTTGTGACCAGCATCTGTAGAAGCACATTAAACTTAGTGGATGTGACAAAAGAATTCAAACAAAAAGAACCTGCACAGCTAAATCCAATTGTTATGTGTTTATACTTGCAGAATTGAAGGTGATACAAGTAGCACAATGTAAAAATCATACTATTTAGGAGATAAATGTGTCTGTTCTCCTCTATTTGTACTTTTTTTCATTGTTGCCTTGTACTTTCTGCTTCATAAAATTCAAGATAAGCTTGAAAAAATATACTACATGTATTGGTTAATACAGCCAGTTTAGGTGGACTGATATAAACATGTCACCAAATACATTTTTCCCCTCATGGTAGGATTCTTGTTTGCACATTATGAAAAGTCATTATCTGTGAAAGCTGACACATTATAAAAGACTCCGTTGACAATCATGCCGCCACAAGAAAAAATGTGGCATTTGGAATCCACTGACACACGACAATCTGGTCATTTGATACTTCTGCCATGTCAGCTATCACAGGCCATGCATTTCCAGTGTGTGCAAGTTGTGACAATAGAATTACTACACCTACTATATTGTATTCTTTAAAAATAAACCTGTTGAATTTAAGCATAACCCATAATAACAATATTAGGGTGCCATTTGGATCTAGCTGTGTTCACAGTCCATCTCTGTGGAAGAATACAGGGGAATTGCTGTGCCCAAGGAGGAATTAATTGGTCCCCTTACTTTTCTTTTCAATGCCAATGAAAGCAAAGAATACTAATTCTGTGTGAATTTACTTAATGTAAAACATATGCTGCCAACTAAACAACAGTTTCTCTAGCTAACAAATAAAAAATTGAAATATATTATTTGTATTAAAATTTAAAGAATCAGTTTTTGTTTTCACATGGCTATTTTCTGCAACAGTAAAGTTTCACAGCTATCATTTTAATTCCATTTTATTTGTTAAAAAGATATGGCAGAACAAATGTGTCAGAGGAAGGATTTGCTACCAGAATATTCCAGTATTTGGCAGCATGTAAAGATGAAGCAGATCAGTGAAAAGTGGTTATGGTAATAGCAGTTCATAATCCAGAATTTCCATTGCCAATAGTCATTTGTGCACATGACTAATACTTTCTGTTGCAAAAGATAGGTCTATTGTTGGGATTAGTTTTCAGGAAATATTCATTCGCTAAAACCTTTTGAACCACAGCAATTGGGTTTGGCCCATAGCATAGCATTAAAAAGGTTTTACTGTATTTCTTGGGAATAATTTACTTAATAGCATAGTGTTGTATTTTTAATAGCTTAGGGGGTTTTTTTTCTACAATATGACTGCAGAAGTATTTACACAATGGTGGGGGGGCTTGTTCTTTGAGTTGTAGGACGTGCTAGCAAAAAACAAAACAAAACCATACAACCTGGCTACAATTCTCACCTTCATAAGAATACTATTTAAGGTCTCAGTTAGGCAAGTAACATTCAGATCCTTCTCAGTGCTTTAGGAAAATGTATAATCTATGACAAGCA
Organism: Heteronotia binoei; assembly: GCF_032191835.1. Classification (NCBI taxonomy): domain Eukaryota; kingdom Metazoa; phylum Chordata; class Lepidosauria; order Squamata; family Gekkonidae; genus Heteronotia; species Heteronotia binoei. The sequence goes on along the minus strand of NC_083223.1, from coordinate 54,099,063 downwards.
ATGTACAAATTAAGTGTGGCAGGGAAAACTGAATGTGTGCCTATTAGACCTATTCCATGATATCCCAAGTCACAATTAGGCTTGCCAGTCCCCAGGTCCTGGCAGGGGATCTCCCCAGTTTTGCATGTTCCTCACCACTGCCAGCCAGTTGGTCAGTTGGGGGAAGCCCCGCCTTAACAGCCAGGATGTGCCTTTAGATCTCAGGCAGGTCCAGAAGTTTGCAACTGCTTCTGTTTTGGAAGGTGTATGTGTGTCGTTAAATCTCAGCAAGACTGACGCTGGGGTGTGTGGAAGTGAGCAGGAAGAGCCACATGTGTGTGTGAGGGAAAGGAAGCCAGAAAGCCCAATCCCTCTGTTAGTTTTGCATTCCTTTCAGAAAGTGTTTGAATAATAAAAGGGATAGTAAAGAGTCAATTAGAATATGGAATAGAGGAAAACTTCACCCCCTAGACCTCTCTCTTCGTAAGTTGGTGGAAATACAGATTGTTACATTCAGCAACTCTGGTGAGTAAAGCTATCTATACTATTGCCCCAGGGAGATCACAAAAGTGTGGACATGCAAGCTGTTTACTTTGGTTGTTCGTGTGTGTGTGTGTGTGTGTGTGTGAGAGAGAGAAAGAATTCACTTTCATTTTTGTGGAAATGTAGCCGCTGTAGAACCATCTGAATGCAAAAACGAGGAGGAAATGAAGACTGCAGTTTTGTACCTCCCTTTTTGCAGGGTACATTTAGCTTATTCATTACTTATATATGTGGGGATGTGTGTGTGTAGTTTCCGGTGCACAAATTCCCATGAATGCATGCATTTCAGGGGGGAAGCGCCATCCTGTTCCTCAGCAGTGGACTGGCCTTTAACTTACAAGGAAAGTTCCTGGTGGGCCACTGTCCTAGGGAGATTCTGGTGGTCAGGAGCAAAAAGAGCTAAGCCCTGGCAACTTGCAGATGCTTCACAGTTCAGACCTATTAGCCATTCACCAATTTTCTCCTCCTGAAGTGCTGGAAAGAGGTGCAGTGGGTTACCTAATTCCCATTGCTGGCCCTACTGAACTTGAGGCCGAGGTGACTGCCCTGGAGAAGCAGAGACGGTCAGTTAGGCAATTGGGGAAGACTCTTGGGGGCGTATTAGATGAGCCCCACTCTGAATGTGGCAGCCCCGTTGCTGCCAGAGAGCGTGAGGGTCTAGAGGGAACAGGGCACCTTGCTGAGGATAAAGGGAATGCGCCCTCAGAAGGGACCTCTTCTTCGGTTGGTGAGCGGGTATCCTTTCGCGCCAAGGAACCATCCCTGGGCAGGGGGAGAGGGGGGGTCTTGGTAGTTGGTGATTCGATCCTTAGGCAAGTAGACAGCTGGGTGGCAAAACCGCGTATTGACCGTATGGTGACTTGCCTGCCTGGTGCGAAGGTAGCGGACATTACGCGTGTAGTAGATAGGCTGATAGACAGTGCTGGGGAGGAGCCTGTGGTCATGGTGCATGTTGGCACCAACGATGTGGGGAAATGCAGTCGTGAGGTCCTGGAGGAGAAATTTAGGCTGCTAGGTGGGAGACTTAAGGCCAGGACCTCCAAGGTGGCCTTCTCGGAAGTGCTACCTGTTCCACGTGCAGGGCAGGAGAGACAGGCGCAAATTAGAAGTCTCAATGTGTGGATGAGACGATGGTGTAAGGAGGAAGGGTTTAAGTTTGTTAGGCACTGGGATGCTTTCTGGAACAAGCCGGAGCTGTACAAAAGAGACGGTCTCCACTTGTCTCCGGATGGAACCAGGCTGCTGGCGCTTAAAATCAAAAAGGTGGCAGAGCAGTTTTTAAACTAAATCTTGGGGGAAAGCCGACAGGAGATGGAATGTCTCTGGTTCGGGAGGACTCGTCTCAAAGAGATGAAGGGTTGGCTTCTATTTTTCTACCGAGTAACGGATCAGAGTTGTCCACTGTGATGGTGACAAACAGTATGGACTGTCTGCTAGAGTCTCGAGGCGGCAGGAGAGAGGTGGCGGGCCTAGCTTGCTTGGGAAATTATAAATGTTTGTATGCAAATGCTAGAAGTGTCCGAAGTAAAATTGGTGAATTGGAATGTTTAGTGTTGGGAGAAAACATAGACATTGTGGGAATTTCAGAAACTTGGTGGAATGAGGAGAATCAGTGGGACACGGTGATTCCTGGATATAAGTTATATCGGAAGGATAGGGAGGGAAGGGTTGGAGGTGGGGTGGCTCTGTATGTCAGAGAGGATATACGGTCCAGTAAGACTGAGGTCAGAGAATTAGATTCCCTTTTAGAAATGCTTTGGGTTGAAATAGAGGGCCCAAAAGGAAATTTAACTATGGGAGTTTGTTATCGCCCACCAAATCAAAAGAGAGATGACGATTATAATATGATGGAGGGATTAAAGATAGCGGCTAAACGTAAAAACTGTGTCGTAATAGGTGATTTTAACTACCCGCAGATTGATTGGGTCAATATGTGTTCTGGTCGAGAGAAAGAGATTGAGTTTCTTGATGCTCTCAATGACTGTGCTATGGAGCAGATGGTCTCAGAACCTACCAGGGGTGGGGCGATCCTGGATCTGGTCCTAAGTAATGCCCAAGACTTGGTGAGAAACGTAAAAGTGATTGCGCCGCTTGGGAACAGTGACCATAATGTTATTGATTTCACCATTTGTATAAATAGAGAGTTGCCCAAAAAGACCGCCACAACCACATTTAACTTTAAAAGGGGTAAATTCTCTGAGATGAGGAGGCATGTGAGGAGGAAACTGAAAGGAAAGGTAAATACGGTCAAAACCCTTGGGGAAGCTTGGAGACTATTTAAAACTATAATCCTAGAAGCTCAGATAAAATACATACCACAAGTTAGGAAAGGCACAAACAGGTATAAGAAGAGGCCAGCATGGTTAACAAACAAAGTAATGGAAGCTGTAAAAGGTAAGAAGGACTCCTTTAAGCGGTGGAAAACCAGTCCAAGTGAGATTATTAAAAGGGAACACAGACAGTGGCAAATCAAATGCAAGACTGTGATCAGGCAGGCAAAAAGGGACTATGAGGAGCATATTGCAAAAAACATAAAGACCAACAATAAAAATTTCTTCAAATATATTAGAAGTAGGAAACCAGCCAGGGAAGCAGTGGGGCCCTTGGATGACCATGGGGTAAAAGGATTACTGAAGGAGGATGGGGAAATGGCTGAGAAGCTGAATGCATTTTTTGCCTCCGTCTTCACCGTGGAAGATGAGAAGTGTTTGCCCGCCCCAGAACCACTAATATTGGAAGGGGTGTTGAAAGACCTGAGTCAGATTGAGGTGACAAAAGAGGAGGTCCTACAACTGATAGACAAATTAAAAACTAATAAGTCACCTGGTCCGGATGGCATACATCCGAGAGTTCTGAAAGAACTCAAAGTTGAACTTGTGGATCTTCTAACAAAAATCTGTAATCTTTCATTGAAATCTGCCTCCGTTCCTGAGGACTGGAAGGTAGCAAATGTCACCCCCATCTTTAAAAAGGGTTCCAGAGGAGATCCGGGAAATTACAGGCCAGTCAGTCTGACTTCAATACCGGGAAAGTTGGTAGAAACCATTATCAAGGACAGAATGAGTAGGCACATTGATGAACACGGGTTATTGAGGAAGACTCAGCATGGGTTCTGCAAGGGAAGATCTTGCCTCACTAACCTGTTACATTTCTTTGAGGGGGTGAACAAACATGTGGACAAAGGAGACCCGATAGATGTTGTTTACCTTGACTTCCAGAAAGCTTTTGATAAAGTTCCTCATCAAAGGCTCCTTAGAAAGCTTGAGAGTCATGGAGTAAAAGGACAGGTCCTCTTGTGGATCAAAAACTGGCTGAGTAATAGGAAGCAGAGAGTGAGTATAAATGGGCAGTCTTCGCAGTGGAGGACGGTAAGCAGTGGGGTGCCGCAGGGCTCGGTACTGGGTCCCATCCTCTTTAACTTGTTCATAAATGATTTAGAGTTGGGAGTGAGCAGTGAAGTGGCCAAATTTGCGGATGACACTAAATTGTTCAGGGTGGTGAGAACCAGAGAGGATTGTGAGGAACTCCAAAGGGATCTGTTGAGGCTGGGTGAGTGGGCGTCAACGTGGCAGATGCGGTTCAATGTGGCCAAGTGCAAAGTAATGCACATTGGGGCCAAGAATCCCAGCTACAAATACAAGTTGATGGGGTGTGAACTGGCAGACACAGACCAAGAGAGAGATCTTGGGGTCATGGTAGATAATTCACTGAAAATGTCAAGACAGTGTGCGTTTGCAATAAAAAAGGCCAACGCCATGCTGGGAATTATTAGGAAGGGAATTGAAAACAAATCAGCCAGTATCATAATGCCTCTGTATAAATCGATGGTGCGGTCTCATTTGGAGTACTGTGTGCAGTTCTGGTCGCCGCACCTCAAAAAGGATATTATAGCATTGGAGAAAGTTCAGAAAAGGGCAACTAAAATGATTAAAGGGCTGGAACACCTTCCCTATGAAGAAAGGTTGAAACGCTTAGGGCTCTTTAGCTTGGAGAAACGTCGACTGAGGGGTGACATGATAGAAGTTTACAAGATAATGCATGGGATGGAGAAAGTAGAGAAAGAAGTACTTTTCTCCCTTTCTCACAATACAAGAACTCGTGGGCATTCGATGAAATTGCTGAGCAGACAGGTTAAAACGGATAAAAGGAAGTACTTTTTCACCCAAAGGGTGATTAACATGTGGAATTCACTGCCACAGGAGGTGGTGGCGTCCACAAGCATAGCCACCTTCAAGAAGGGGTTAGATAAAAATATGGAGCAGAGGTCCATCAGTGGCTATTAGCCACAGTGTGTGTGTGTGTGTGTGTGTGTGTATATATATATATATATATATATATATATATATATATATATATATATATATTTGGCCGCTGTGTGACACAGAATGTTGGACTGGATGGGCCATTGGCCTGATCTAACATGGCTTCTCTTATGTTCTTATGAATGGCTCCACCATAGGACCATTTTCGCTTGCAGTCCACTCCTGTTCGTTTCTACCCTGCTTGACAATTCTAAAGCCAAATCAAATAAGACTTGGAACTCAGGGCAGGAAAGAATTAACCACTATGCCCTACATTAATGGTATCTCAGGTTCTGAGGTACATGGACTGAACATGCAGAATGTTTGCTGAGGCTGAATGTCCTTAGGCTGTTATCCTATGCATCTTTTTTTAGATGTAAGCCCTGTTGAGTTCAGGGAGAGTTAAGTTAACCATGCCTAAGAATGCACAGAGTAGAGTTGTCAATCCCCAAGTGGGAGTGGGGAATCCCCTAATTTTGCAGGCTCCTGCACCCAACAACCACAACCCCCATGACATTCTCAATGTGATGACATGAAAGTGATATCATCACGCCAGAGATGCCATGTGGTGACACTCTGGTTTTTGGGGAAAACTCTATGTTTTGAGCCCAGTTTTACCATAGAGTTTGTCCAAAAACCAGAATGTCACTGCATGGCGTCCCTGGTGTGATTATGCCTTTTCCACATGATATCATGTCAGGGTCATTGCACAGAGCAATGTTGCCCTGCCCCCCACTCTCTCCCCCCCCCAGCAAGGAGGAAAGATCTGGCAACCCTAGCACAGAGTTTTTATGTACCTTGAATCCAGATGAATGCTCATACTACAATGATATAAATTTATGCAACGTATCTAATCTGCTTAAAGGCCTATTTTTGATAACTAAATGGCACAGAAAAAGTCTGAGAATTAGACATATATATTATGTTTTTTTGTTCTAATTGTTGTTTTAATTAAAATAGCTGACATTTAGAATTAGTTAAGTTTTAATGCCTAGTTTTTTCTATTATCTTAATATATTTTGAAGCAAAATAGTCAACCACACTGTTAATTGAGTTACAAAATACTTTAATGCTATGGTTAATATGAATAGTTAATGTTTTTAATACTTTACCGAATTATAGAAACTGTTCATCTAGATTAAATATTAATCAGTTTTATTACTTAAATCTAACTGACAACTCTATTATCAAGCACATATTTGTTGGAGATTAATTACAGAGTTCTTTTAGTGCATTCGTTTTCTCTTCTTTCCTTTCTAGAATTACTAATTGCGATTTATGACTACATAAGTATCTATGATCTTAGATTGTTAACACGCCTCAAATTCATTAGTCCCCTAATCCTTAATGGTTTAATAGACCTTAATTTATTTTAATCTTTACTGCTATTACTTTCTGCTCTTTTGAGTGGAGTCGTAATAAAATGTGTTACAGCCCAACTCCCCCTTCTGTAAATAGAATGACACTATCACAAGTGCTGATTCTTGTTTTCCAGTGCAGAACCTTATGTCCTGCTGTTACCAAGGATACCCCCATTCCTCTGGAACCACTTTTCAAGGAGAACATTGCCAAACAGCCAGTAACTTGAAACATATGACTTATTCTTTTAACCATTTTAAAAATAGTATGTTGCACATTGCCCAGAGCCCCGCAGCAAGCAGAGACTGGGCAGTTTATAAATACAATAAATAATAGTAATAACAACATAATTTGCTTTCTTATACATTTCAGTGGCTAGTTCTCTCCCTCTCCCTTCCCCATTATGATTCCTACAGTCACTTCTACTGGGTAGTCTGATAACTAACTCTCCACAATGTTCAAAAAGGTAGCTGGCTGAATATTTCTAGTTCACTTTATGTAGCAGTTTATTTAAGTGCCCAGAGCACTTCACATACATTACCCAAGTAATCGTTGCACAATAAAGAATGCTTTTGTGAAAAGTGCCATCCATTTTTGCCTAGACCAGATCTTCACAAATGGAACTCCTACAGTAAATGAGGCTAACCACTAAAATTTAATAGTAGTAAAAAGTACAGAGGGAGCTACAACTGCAAGTAGTTTCCTTACTTTAAGGTTACCTTTGGACAGTAGCCAGTGGCAGTGCTATAGCATGGATGGGGCATGTGAGTGTGCTGCCCCACTTTATGTTTTTTAAAACATACTTTTACAATTTGTAACACGATTACATCCATTTAAGTCATGCAAGCTCATTTTTTTAGAATAGAAAAACTACTTGTTAAAAAAATGGCAACTAGCCTTTACCCCCAAGTGATGATGGTTCAGATTTTTTCCACTTAACTCTGCCCACCCAAAATACTTCCTAGCTCAGTGTGGATTTTTAGTCACTATTACCTCGTCATTCTTAGGCCCTCGTCATTCTTAGGCCCTTTTCTTACTACATTATATACAGAATTGTAATTTCTATGTCAGTTTCCCTACCTTTTAAAACAGATAGCTCCCAAAAGGATGAAGTGGTGGTAAAGGGATGGGCACTTTCTCTTCATGCTGAAACCAGACTGGATAAACTCCTTTCCCTGATTCCTTTGAACCATTTTTTTCACAGCAGAGGTAAAAGCTGCTTGGGTGTGTATGTGATTGCTTGGTAGGAAAAATGTCATTAGGGGAAAGAACGGAATAGTCCCTCTTCCCCTCTGCTAATTCATTTTTCTAAATCACAGTCATAAAAACAAATGTTAAATGGTATTAATTAAAAGCCAGCATTAAAAGCCTCAGAGACACAGTTCAAACTGAGCATGTTCAAGGAGTTAATCCTTCCCACTCAGTTCTTTTTCATCAGCTGCAACTGTATTATGAAACCTCTCCATAGTTCTTGTCTGAGAGCTAGCTTTTCTTCCTTAAAATCATAGTAAGGTGTCTTGTCTTTTTCACCATTTCTCCATTTTTTATTACTCATTCCCATGCCAAGTGTCCCATCAGCTAATGGGGTATCTCTCCAGACGTCTAACTGATTTGCTGTTTTTCTGAGGGATATTTTATTTATTTAGTTGGTAACATTTGTACCCTTCCTTTCTATCCTCATAAAGGCCAGCATGTTAGCTAACAAATTAAAAACATACATAATAAAATCACATCTTAAAACAAACAACCCCCCCCCCCCAATAATTGAAACGATTAAAACCAGAGCTGAAATACATTAAAATAAATTAAAATGAAATAACAGATTACAATTAAAATACAGAGCTAAAACTAGAGCATATCCATACAAAAGCATAACATTAAAACATTGGACAGGAAAGAGGGATCACTGAGGGAATGCCTACCAAAATGAAAGATTCTTTACCTTCTGGCAGAAGATGGCAACAGAAGAGGACAGACAAATCTCTCTGGGGAAGAGAATTCCAGAGTTCTGTTGCTATGACCAAGAAGGCCCTCTCCCAAGTTGCCACCTGCTTAATCTCAGAAGACAAGGGCACCCGAAGCAGGGCTTTGGAATATGACTGTAGTGGTCAGATAGGTTCATAAAGAAGTAGACAGTACTTTAGGTATGTAGAGCCACAGGAATAGTTGGGTGATGCCCTGTTGATGCGTCCTGAACTACCCTAACTTCATGCACTACCACTGATTTCACTGGGAACATGACTCTACTGCTTTTTACTGGTATTGCTTCATGTTTTTTCTGGGAAGTGCAAACATGTCCTCCTCAGACACTGACATCACTGGCGTCAATGTTCCATTCACTAGCGAACTATGCTGTACCTCTTCCTGAAACTATGCTATGACTCCTGGTCCCAGAGGTCATGCATGTTCTACCGATATGGTCTGTGGCTGAGCTTTCACTGAAAGGGTTTCTTACAGAACCATCATCGATGCAGCCATCACCTGCCTAACCAACATCAATCCCACCTTGACATCTCAATCCTAAGAAGAGTTACTCCAGTCTAAGCCTATTCATTTCAATGGGCTTAGAACGGAGTAACTCTCCTTAGGATTGCACTGTCAGTGATTCTGACAAGGCCTCTGATTCCTTCCCAGCAGTGTCTGTGACTATCACTAAGGATCTTTCCCCTACTAAGGATGAACTTGGAGAAGCTGGTTTGTAACCCAACCTGTTATCTCCTGGAAGGTTCTTTGGAAGTAATTGGAAATGGTTCACTACTTTTGCATTATCACATGGATAGGACTTGTCCACTGGCTTCCATTCTAGAGCTTCTGTTCCATCTACATTTTATAGGCCTAGCACCCAAGTTTTAAAGTCCATCTTGCTATCAGTTTGGATTAATGCCTTCTCCTCTTGGGTTTCTGTGTCCTGGTGAAGCAGTTCTTCCAGAGAGTTTCAAGGATGCACCCTCAAGTGACACTACTAGGTCTACATGAAATCCAGCTAGTTCTTTCACAATTCCTGAAAAAGCCATTTGAGCCTTTAGCTTCCTGACCTTTGGTTTCTTACCAACGAGTTGACTTTTCTGGTTGCAGTTTGATCAGCAAGGAGGGGCAGTGAACTTGGCACTCAAATTCTCCTTTCCGTCAGATCCATGAGGGCAAAATGGTTCTGAGCCTAGGCATTGTCTTTCTGCCAAAGGTAGTTGCTTTTATATTAACCAGGATGTGGTATTCTCTGCTTACAATCAGTCTCAGACATTCTGCTGCTGACCAAAGTGATGGAATGCATGGTGGCTGGACAACTCCAAGCTTTCCTGGATGAGGCAAATTGTTTAGACTCCTTCCATCCTGGGTTGAGGCCTGGTTATGGGATTGAAAAATCCACCCTGGTGGATGATTTATGCTGGGAGAGTTTGTTTTGCAAAGTGGACATTTTTACTTATGTCTAATGCAGGAACAAAATTAACTTTTATCACTACTTTCCTTAAGTTGATTCTTTCATGCATAGTAATATAGAACTTTCAAAAAATGTTTGTGACTCTAAGTAAGAATTAGGTATGTACTTGAAAAGCTACAATTATATTAAAATTATGAGCAACAAAAAGAATGTTAAAAACAACAATAATAATGTTCCCTTGCACAGAATTTTTAAAAATAACCTTGAAACTTCAAACCATGCCTGTTTCTGGTGATGAGAGATAGCACAGAAGATAAAGCTGTGCTCAGCATGCTGCTAAACTGTATTACTATATGTTTACTGTCAATAGATAAAATAAGCTCTTTGTGTTCTATTATTATGTCAAGTACTAAGAAAAGTGAGCATGAATAAAATGTCAAAAAGCAAGGTGCTATTAAATGTGAGATAAATTGCTAGAGCAAATATCCATAAAGATTTTATCTCACGTACTTCCTTCAAAAAATGTATTGAAGAAATAACTATGAGAAATAGATTAATGGTAGGGGGTGTTCACTGTAGAAAAGGCAGCCAGATATGGAAACGATCAATTTGAAAACTGAAAAAAAAAATGGAATAAAGAGTATAAATTAAATTATGACAGTTAAGAAAACAAGCTTGTATGCAGGCATACACCTGAAACAAAGTCCTGTATTTTGCAGTTTTCGAAAAGTTTGGCAAGGGCAGATTAAAAAAAAAAAATCCTGTCAAACATCTGTGAAGTTGAAATGTGCCATGCACTGTTCCCATTCTTTTCAGCAATATTTCTTCAAAAGGACAGTAATTTCAATATTGCACTTAGTGGCTGTGACCTACTGCTTGAATGAGCATATGGGTAACCTATATATGCATGTATATGTAAACAGAAGAATGGACTAAAATTTCTAACAATCAATAAGATCCCAGTAGGCAGCCGTGTTGGTCTAAAGCAATAGAACAAAGCAGTGGATAAGTGTACCTTTAAGACCAATTAAGTTTTATTTAAAATGTAAATAACATTTACTTAATATGAAAGCTTATATTCCAAATAAAACTTAGTTGGTCTTAAAGGTGCGCTTGTCTACTGCTTTGTTCTATAACAATCAATAAGCTCCTGTATGTATTTGGCTAAATTGCATTAACAGAGGATTATATAATTTAAGGTATCAATGAAATAAATATTACTACAGAGGACATGATTCTATTCTTTCAGTGTGTGAACAAATATAAAAGAATTTGCAGTGATCCAATGGTAATTAATTTGTTACACTCTAGTCACTCCCTTACACTAAGTGAGAAGTCTTCCTCCAATGCAACTTCCACTGGAAAAAGATCTCTTCCATCAGAGAAGGGAGTCATTGGATCCAACCAGATATTCTACTGTGAAGTATAACATTTGAATTTTTATTTCAACATGAAGTAGCACACATCCATTTTATTTCAATATGAAGTAGTACAAATCTGATATGCATACATCTAATATTGTATTTTCACCTGAATTTATTTTTTCTACCGTTTTTTAAAGCACAGAACTGTTAAACTTCATAGACAACCAGTTGGTGGCTTGGGCTTAAGTATAAAGGTATGCAAAACTTCTTTCTTGTTTATTTTTGTGATAGACAGGGCGTGAGCTAAGATGAGCTAATTTTGTCACACATCTCTTGCAGGGTGGTGCTGAGCACAAAGTGCCTGTTGTCATATCGAAAATATTTAAAGATCAAGCAGGTAAAACAAATGTCCTTGTATATGTGGATACTTTTGATCCTAAATATAATAAATATAGATGTGCACTGCAAACAAAATTGATCATAATTCAGTGTTGGATAAAATAAGATTTTACATTCACCATAATGGGGTTTTTTTGGTGGTTCATGGTCATCAACATATCCTAGAAGAGCATTCATAGCAAAATAGACATGACACAATTTTATCACATGCTGGCATGGATCTGTGTGCAAGACATTTTTTCCTGTATGGAATATATATTAATCTGCATGAAGCTCAATTTTTAAAGGATAAATATTGTGTACTTGAGGATCATTTTGATGCTATAGCTCAGGGGTGGCCATTGTAGCTCTCCAGATGTTTTTGCCTACAACTCCCATCAGCCCCAGCCATTGGCCATGCTGGCTGGGGCTGATAGGAGTTGTAGGCAAAAAACATCCAGAGAGCTACCGTTGGCCACCCCTGCTATAGCTGTTAGTAATGTTGATAATGCTACAGCTGTTCGTAATGTTCACTGAAAGGGAAGATTGGGTGAGGATGCTGCAGTTTCTATAGGGGGCACTGCCCCTGTACTACCCTGCTGGCTATGGCCCTGTTGGGATATGCTGGATCAAATCCCAGTCAACCATGAAACTCACAGTGTCACTTTGGGTCAGACATTTGGCCCCCCAGCCACCTCACAGGTTCTTGGAAGAGGAAAAAATGAAGAATTATTCTGAGACCCTTGGAGGAAGTGTGGAATAAAGTTTTCAAAGATTTCAGGTTTTCATGGCTGGTAACATCATTAGGGTTTGTAGAATCTTTCCGGCTCAAGTGCCATGTTCTACTGGAGAAAGTTTTTCTTCCAGACGTTTACGAAACGTCTGGAAGAAAAACTTTCTCCAGTAGAACACGGCACTTGAGCCCGAAAGATTCTACAAACCCTAAGGAATAAAGTTTGATAGGTAATTTTGAAGTGTGCCTTCCCAACTTTCTCTTGTCTCTCCAAATAAAAAGGACAAAGTTCTCAATGAACTCAGTCAGATCTGCCTCTGTTTGCCAGTTGCATCCTCCATCACAAACTGTGATCTTCACTTCCCTCTTCTCTGAATTTCAGAACTGAACAGGAAGTCATCCTGAAGCAGCTTGTTTGGATAATGAATCCTAGGATAGGGTGGTGGTGGTGAAATGAGTATAAGCCAGGCATGGTAATAGTGGTGGTGATAAGTCCGATCCACTCACAGCTGACTTCTGGCAACCCTGTCGGGTTTTCAAGGTGAGAGACAAATAGGTGGTTTGCCATTGCTGGCTTCTACATAGCAGCCTTGGATTGCCTTGGTGGTGTCCCATTCAAGTACTAACCTGAGCTGACCCTGCTTACCTTCTGAGATCTGATGTGATTAGGTTAGCCTGGGCCATCCAGGTCAGAGGCCAGGCATAGTACTATATTGCAAATCCAAGCCTCCTCTATAGCTGAGGAAAAAGGAGCAAAGAATGTGTGCAGAAAGCTGACAACATCAGCTATTTCAGTTTGTAAGGTGAAATAGCACTTGCATAAATAAAATACTCTTTTCTTTCCAGTGAAGATTTTTTAAAAAATCCATTAGAAAGGTGACCATGTTCAAGCAAGAGTATAATATCAACAATTGACAGTATTGATGCTCTGAAATTTTCATGCTTTAATAAGACTGTTATTACTATTGAGTAGCAACCAAAAAAAAGTTCCCTTTTGCTTTGACTGGCTTTAGGATTTTTGTCACTTGGTCTTTTTCAATGAGTGCTCTAACACCAGTCATTTTTTTTTCACTGACTGTATCATTATCCATATCTCCCAGCAGTGATGCTGCAGTGTCAGTGTTGTTTTTTTCCTTCTTGAAATAAAATAGTATATCACAAAATGTGAGAAAGTGATAGAAGAAGAAGAAGATACTGGATTTATATCCCGCCCTCCACTCCGAAGAGTCTCAGAGCAGCTCACAATTTCCTTTACCTTCCTCCCCCACAACAGACACCCTGTGAGGTAGGTGGGGCTGGAGAGGGCTCTCACAGCAGCTGCCCTTTCAAGGACAACCTCTGTCAGAGCTATGGCTGACCCAAGGCCATTCCAGCAGCTGCAAGTGGAGGAGTGGGGAATCAAACCCGGTTCTCCCAGATAAGAGTCCGCACACTTAACCACTACACTAAACTGGCTCTCCAGATCTGGTTTCCTGAAAACTTCCAAAAAAATTATTGTGGAATTGCAAAAAAAGAGAAAGTCAATTTGTGATTTGGGGCACAAATTTCCCCCACATTTCAGTTGCTTTAAGAACAGTGTTTTGTACAATAACCTAGAACTCTATGCAGCGGCAAGCCAATTAGTGTTTTGAATGATGTCTGCCCTTGCTGGATTTTGCCACTTTTGGATGTGTTCTAGGCAGCAGAGTTATGCAGATCTTGCCACTGAAGACAATTGAACAATCTTTCCAAAGCATTTTCCCCAGTCACATTGCTGGCTCACTGGCTTGAGAAGGCTTTGATTCTAAAAAAAGAAGTGGCTCCAGTTTTCTCGAAGTATTTTATTCTCTGGAACTGCAGCTGCTAAGAAAAAAAAGGGCTTGCATATCTGTGCATATGAATACAATGTCAGAATATAGTCTCAGGAGACCCAGGTTTGAATGCCCACTTCTACCATGGAAACTAGCTGGGTGACCTGGGGCCAGTTGCATTCACTCTGCCTCACCCAGTACAGAGAAATGTGGGTGTTTAAAACTGCTTTGAGTTCCCAATGTGGGAGAAAAAACAGAATATAAATAAATGCATGCAGGTAAATGCAAGCTAGAATTGTATTAGCCTGCAAGATGAGGGTGATTACTTTTACCTGTCAGAAATTAGGCACATGAGATAAAAAAAGGAAATGCTGTGTATAGGGTTGCTAGGTCTGTGTTGGAAAATACCTAGAGACATTGGAGGTGGATCTGGCAGGAGATGGCAGGGTTTGAGGAGGGGAGGGGCCTGCGCATGGTACAGTGCCATATAGTCTACCCTTCAAAGCAGCCATCTTCTCCAGGGGAGCTGATCTCTGCTAGCTGGAGATCAGTTGTAAAAGTGGGTGATCACCAGGCCCCACCTGGAGGCTGGCAACCCTAGCAGTGCACATCCCCAGTTTCTACAGGCCCTATCCTTAAAAGACTTTTGAAAGACAAATGTAACTGCCCCTGAAAATTTTTAATCAATAGCACCCCTTTCTCAACCCCTATCCTCAATAAATTCCATGCACTTTTTTTATTCTGATTTTAATTTGTTTTGCCTAAATTGGAAGATTTTACATAGTCTGGTGGCAGCCTACTTCCCAAATATTCTTGGGGACAACAAAGCATAATCACAACTTCTGTGGTCCAGTTTGTGTTATATTGTGTTATATCCAAATTGATGCATGAACTCATTTGTCATGTCAGCCGGATCTGACATGAATGAGACCTTGTCAGGCTGGGCCATGTTGGGTTGGGCCATGTGTGTACCTATTTAAGATTAGGTAGTAGAGATATATACTTTAGAAAGCAAACAGAAAAACACATTTTTTTAAAAAAAAACATATTTAAAATATTAGCACTCGTTGGTCTTAAAGGTGCTTTCTTTGTATTTCTCCCATGGGGTCCAGGGAACTGGGCAAAGGAAGTTCTGGCTCTTTCCTTCCTTCCCCAGTGGACCAGGAGAGGGAGGAGCCTAAGCCAGTAGAAGAGAGGCTTGACTCAGTAGCTCTGCTGTGTGATTGAGAGAGCCTAGCAAAGCAAGCTCTCCTTCCCCCCTTCCTCCCCAAGGGAGGAGCCTCAGCCAATGGAGAAAATAGAGGTTTTGCTCTGTAGTTCCTGTGCAATTAAGCAAGCCTTCCAAAGCAAGCTGTTATGCAGAAGGAAGCAAGAGAGAGGGAAAAGGAAGCAGATGACAGCTAGTTGCTCAAGGGGCTAATAGGAGTCCATTCTTTCCTATGGGCCCATAGGACAGAATGAAGGGATTGTGCCATCTCTGTGGCGCGATGCTAGGGAAGGGGATTTAACTTTAAGCCGCTTCTCTGGTGTCACGCAGCAGAGGCAGCACAATCCCTCCATTCTATCCTAAGGGTTCATAGGAAAGAATGGGCCAATAGGATATAATGAGGGGTGGAGGAAGATCCTCTCACTACTTTTGCACCCTGGGGGTACATAGGCAGGGAGAAAGCCTCTGTCTCTGTGCCTCTTAGGAAACGCCCGAAAGGCACAGAGAGGGGGAAAGATCCTCTCCCTGCTTTTGCACCCCAGGGGCACAAAGGCAGGGAGAAAGCTCCTGCTGCCCACACCTCTCAGGAGATTCCAAGAGGCATGGGGAAGGGAGATCCTCTCCCTGCTTTTGCACCCCAGGGGTGCAAGGCAGGAAGAAAGCCCCCACAGCCTGCACCTCTTGGGAGACTCTCAGAAGTGTGGGGAGATTCTATCCATGCTTTTGCACCTCAGGGAGGGGGGGCGGTACAAAGGCAGGGAGAAAGCCCCTGCCACCCACACCTCTCGGGAAACTCCCAAGAGGTGCAGGGGGACTCTGAGAGGCAGCCACTGGGCAGCTGCCTCACCAAGTCACATGGAGAGCGCTTAATTCAGCGGCCCCAGTCTGCTAATGCCCTAGGCAACCACCTAGTTTGCTTAGTGGCAGGGCCGGCCCTGCCTATAGTGGCCCATGAGAAGGAAAATAATAGCAGCAACATAATGAAGGAAACGTTTCCTGAGGACAAAGCCTAGGGTTGTTTTTGTTTTGTATTAAATAAGAAAGTTTATTGTCCAGATTACGGAGGATTCTTTTGAAACCAAATGGCCACATAATGTTGACACGTGTGATGATGCCTCTTACTCCCTTGTCTACTTCTCTTGAAAGCTGTGAGGCCATGGTATTATTATAACTCTTTTTTGGTTCTGCTGTTTTGGCATCTGCTACAGCATGTGGAGTCAGACAAGCAGCAAGAAGACAGAATTGGCCTCTACTGAAACAGAATGATGAATTTAGTTCACCAAAGCAAGTTGAAGTGCACAGCAAGGAAAAATAAAATGAAATTGGATCTGATGGGATATTTAGTGGGGCAGTTTTTAACTGGATGCCAAAACTGATAAAGATCTAATCGGGGGGGGGGGGTGCATGGGGGGGGGGTCATGCGTATTAAAATGCTAATGCTAATTTATTACTTACTCACTCTGGTCCTGGAAACGTTTTCTATTTATGCCAGTTTAACAGTCTTGAAAACATTTTCTATTTATGCCAGTTTAAGTGAGGGCTTCAGTAATCAGAGTAAGTCCATAGATTATGACTGCTTTAAATACTGTATTTTCAAATATATTTCTCTGTTAATACATATGTTAATTTTAAACATTTGAAACTCTTAGGTATAATGTGGGTTGTCTGTATTTGGTTGGCAAGTCATTTTGTGTGTGTACGTTACCAGTGGTTGCAAGATTGTTGTTATACAGAAATTCAGCACTGAAATATAAATACTACCTAACCTGTATGTATTGATTTTTCATCTGTTGAGGTCTCGCTCTCTTTCTTTCTCGGTATTGTTCAAAACCAAATAATCAGAACATGAATAATTAGGTATCGTGTTTAGAAAAAAGATAAATGTTTCTGTATATTTTATAACAGATATTTGATTTGTAAAGGGCATAAACTACACAATTATTGTACTTGTGGAGTAAAAACTCTGGGAGTCCCCATGAACATAAAAAGCTTTAAAGTTCTCCATGGAGGGGGTTTGTACGCATGCGTTAACCAAGCCGGTTGTTTGCTCGTCCTCCCCTTCGGATTGGAATTTTAAATAGCTCAAAAGAATGTAAATAACCCTTTGGCAAGATTATTTGAAGAAGGAGCTTACTTACGAAGGTCTGAAGAACATAAGAATTCCTTTCTGGGGTCCCAGAGGGTAAGAAAACAACTTTTACTATCAAATTAACGAGGCAACGCCCAGGTTAATTACTCAGTGGTCGCGCGTAACTCCTGAAATAAATCATCATGGCTAAGACAATTAAAGAGTTATCTGAGCAGATTACAGCTTTCCAGGCTTTAATAATGTCGTCCCAGGACCAGATAAGATCTGAAATTAAATCAGTCAGAGATGCTGTTACAGAGTTGACTGCAGAGCTCCAAGACACACCTAACATTGCAATTTCTGCTAATGAGCTTGCCTTATCTAACAAACAGAAAATACTCCAGCTGAATTTGCAGCTTACAGAGCTCTCTGATCGTAACAGAAGAGCGAATTTGATCCTGGGTGGAATTTCAGAGGAAATAAATAATAAACTCCTGGAAGGAACTCTTATAGACTGGATGGGTGAGCAAGGAGTTACTCTGCAATCTCAGAATATTGAGAGAGCTCATAGACTGCAAAGGAGATAAGATGGGGGTGCCCCAAGGGAAGTCATAATTAAATTTCCAAGGGAAAAGACTCAGCAGATAGTTTTCAAGACTTTGAAAAAAAGGAAAGACCTTTCTTTTAGAGGAAGGAAAGTTTGGGTGAGAGAAGACTTCTGCCAGGAAACCATCAGAAAGAGAAGGCTAATGAGACCCTTTGGGCAAAAATTATATGACAATAAGATTAAATTATCTTGGCGGTATCCCTCCTCAATAATTATTTTTAAAGACGAAAAAAGGCTGGTGGCCCGCAACCCTAAGGAAGCAAGAGATCTCCTCACTCGCCTGGGCATCGCCACAGACGACCTGAGAGACCCGAGAGAGGAAGAAGAAGAAGAAACAGTGGAGCTCAGTGTGGACCCGGGAGAAGGAAGCTCAAGTAGACAAGAGAAAAGGCCAAGAACGGACTACTAAAGGGAAGTATAAAATATTTTGAGCTAAATTTAGCTATAAGCTAGAAGGGGAGGGCGGGATGCATGCCCCCTGGAAGGTGGAAGACAGGATGATGGTCTCATCCAGAAAGTTGTCTGTGCCACAGGGGAAGGGAATAGGGGTGGGGTTTTCAGTAAGAAGTAAAGAAAAATACCCTCAGCCATTAGGGCCCAAGTTTGTTACATATAAAGAGAATGGATAGATCTTTAAGAGTCCTTTCACTGAATGTGAATGGTCTAACATCAAATCTTAAGAGATTCAGAGTAATTAAAATGGCTAAAAAACAAAGAATAGATCTGTTGTGCCTACAGGAAACTCACAAAAAATAAATGATAGAAAACCATTGATAAAAGATCTGAGGTGTCAGTTTTTAGCAGAAGCAAGAGGGTCTTCCAAAGCTAGAGGCGTGGCTACATTGATTCGTAAGGATATTAAGGTGGAGAACATGGAAAAATTAGTAGATAAGGAAGGTAGATAACTCTTAGTTAAGTTTAAGCTGGAAGCTATAAAAATCACTATAGTAAATGTTTATGCACCAAATAAAAGACAAAGGAAATTCTTAAACTTGGTTTTTAAGAAGATACAACAGTTTTCAGAGGGTGAACTAATTGTAGTGGGCGATTTAAATATGGACATAACCAAGAACAATAGTATTAAGCTAAGAGATTGGGGCTTGAAGGACGCTCATGAGTTTATCAATATGAGACCCAGCCCGACACATATTTCTTGTAGACATAAAACAGCATCCCGAATAGATTATATAATTTTGGAAAAAAATAATAATATGGTGGTTAAAGAGATCAAGACCCATCCAATTTTGATTTCTGACCATGCCCCTCTAAGTATTGAATTAGAATTAAATCTTCCCTCGAAAAATAGACTTGGAGGTATAACAACCTGGTAATGGCAAAAGAAGAGGATAGGGAATACTTAATGACACAGTTAAAATTATATTTTAAGGAAAATAGAGGAACTGTGTCAACTAATATATTATGGGACGCTGCTAAAGCGGTAATAAGGGGCCATTTGGTTAGGAAGGAAAAAGACATAAAAAGTGAATGGTATAAACAAAGGCAAACAAAACTTAATGAATTGGAGGAGTTGCAAAAAGAAATAATGGGAAAGTGTAATCCTAGTTTACAGATTAGAATTAAAGAGATTCAAAAACAGTTGGAGGCCCTAGATATGGCAACAATGTGGAAAAAGGAAATAATGGTTAGGAACGACTTCCAGAGGAATAGCATTAATACAGCAAAAAGGTTAGCTAATTATTTGAAAGTTAAAAAGGCAAAACAATCAATTAGAACTATTAAAATTAATAATAATACAACTCATAACTCTAAGGAAATCACTAAGGCATTTGAAGACTTCTATAAAAAATTATATATGAAAAAGAATATAACGGAGGTGTGGGACGCACCTAAGCTAATCATAGAGGAGGAAGCAAAAGCCTCACTGGGTGCTGAGATTACACTCCAAGAGATAAAGGAAGTAATAAAAGTGCTCAAAAAGGGTAAATCACCAGGGCTGGATGGCTTTACTTCTGACTTTTATAAAGAAATGGTAGAAATTATAGCACCTGAATTGCAGGTAGTTTTTAACGAAGTCTTGGAAGGAAAGAAAGCCCCGGACTCATGGAAGGAAACAGAAATAATTTTGATATTAAAGCCCCAGAAATAATTTTGATATTAAAGCCCCAGAAATAATTTTGATATTAAAGCCCCAGAAAGATCTGGAAGAAGTAGGTTCGTATAGGCCCATTAGTTTACTAAATCAAGATTATAAGATTTTTGCTAAGGTTTTAGCAAATAGACTTAAGAGAGTTTTCCCGTCAATCATAAAAGGGGACCAATACGGTTTTATTGAGGGTAGATCCATCCTATTAGAAATCCTATTAGAAATCCTATTAGAAACATCCTATTAGAAATATCTTAAATGTATTGCACCATGGCCAAAAGAAAAAAATAGCTCTGTTAAAGTTGGATGTTTATAAAGCCTTTGATACTCTCTCACATGAATTCTTGTGGCAAATATTAAAGAAGATAGGTTTAGAGGAACGGTTCTTATACGCTATACAGGAAATATACAGCGGAGGTAAGGCTAAAGTTAGAGTCAACACTGACCACTCACAAGCGTTCCCAATTCAAGGGGGGGTAAGACAAGGCTGTCCACTATCCCCGCTCATATTTATAATAGCTATAGAGCAACTAGCAGAGCGAATTAGGAATGCGGGAAGAATAGAGGGGTATAAGTCAGGTAATGAAGAAATGAAAATTAATTTATTTGCGGATGATATCATAGTAATTATGTCTAACCCAAAAGATGGAGTTAAAGAGATTAAGATAATTTATATGATTTTGAAAAGTGTTCAGGGCTCGGAGTGAATATGGCAAAATCAGAAATTCTATACCTTAATGTTAATAGAGAGGAAAAACAGGAAATAAATAGGATTATGAATATAGGAATGGGAGCCAAGAAACTTAAATATCTAGGGATAGTCCTGCAAAAAAATATGGACAAAATGATAAAGGAGAACTATGGTACAATATGGAAGAAAATAGAGAGAGATATGAACATATGAACATATGAAGCTGCCTTATACTGAATCAGACCCTTGGTCCATCAACGTCAGTATTGTCTTCTCAGACTGGCAGCGGCCCTCCAGGGTCTCAAGCTGAGGTTTTTCACATCTATTTGCCTGGACCCTTTTTTGGAGATGCCGGGGATTGAACCTGGGACCTTTTGCTTCCCAAGCAGATGCTCTACCACTATGCCACCATCCCTCCCAAATAATGAATAAATGGAATCATAAAATACTAGGGATATCATCTAGAATAAGATCTCTTAAAATGTTCATGATACCAAAGTTAATGTATTTATTCCAAACGTTGCCCTTAGGTTTGAGGAAAAATCAATTTGAACAATGGAATAAAGCAATCAAAGTGTGGATTTTTAATAATAAAAACTGTAGGTTTCATAAGAGAATTCTATACAACCTTAAATCAGAATTAGGTTGGGGAATCCCAGATTTAAGTAAATATTATGAGGCCTTCCAACTAAGAGCGTTACTAGATTTGAGTGAGGATAAGGTACAGAAGTGGATTAATTTCGAGAATGCAATCAACAGTGGTACTGGAAGATATGGAATTTTTTCCACAGTGTCGACAAAAGATCTAAAATTAGCTATAGGGCCCAGAAGAGCAGCATTAGAAACCTGGATGAAATGGTACCCACAGTGGCTAGGAAAGGTTTCAAGGTGGAGCCCCCTAGAAGCTATTGTTAAGGAGGTGCATGCTATAAAATGGTGGGAAAGGCTTAAAAACAAAGGCTATTTTAGAGTGGACGATATGTTTAGGGGTGGTAAACTAAAACCCTTACAGGAAATTATAGAAGATTTAGGTAATCAATACTGGTTAAACATAGCAGGCTTGCATAAGAGAGTTAAGAAGATCAGTGAAGAGGGAGAGCTTTGGTTAGACGCTCCAATGGAAGAGATATATAAAGTAATGGCCAAACAAAGGAAGGGTCTAGTGGGGTTACTATACCGGAAAATGATTTCAAATAAAGATAAAATAATAGTACATTTACAAAAGATTTGGAGTCATGAAGGTCAGTTAACAGAGGGGTTGGCTGGGAAAATCTTGGAAGGTCTAGAAAGGATTAAAGTAATCAAATTTAAAGAACTGGAATATAAATTTTTCACAAAATGGTACAAAACTCCCGCACAAATAGCCAATATATTCCCAGGAATGAGTTCCAAGTGCTGGCATTGCAAACAATTTAAGGGTTGGTTTGCACATATGTGGTGGGAGTGTGAAGAGGTTAAACCCTTTTGGGGGGAAATTATTCAATTTATTAGAAAAGTCTGCAATGTACCATTAACCATTGGCTTTAATATGATGTTGTTAAGCACAATAGGAAGTCCGGCACTAAGTAGACCCACTCAAAACCTTGTCAAGGCAATGATACTAGCGGGGAAGGCGGTTATCGCTTTGGGGTGGAAAGATAAAAGTAAATGGTCAATAGAAATCTGGCACAGCTATTTGTTTGATTACATACAGTCTGACATCGTGGCAACAATCAACAAGGATTCCACGTGAGAAGATAAAGTCAAGGAAATCGAGACCAGATGGAACCCTTATTTAGAGTGGATCTCAGGAGAAACAAGGAAGGACATTCAGTGGAAGATCAGGACTTTGTGCCTTGGCTGAGGGGAAAAGACTAAGAGAAGATGGGGAGGGTGGGGGGGGAGGGTTATTTGTAATTTCCAACATTCATATGCTGTAATGGCCAATTGTACAAGAGTCAATAAAACATAAAAATATTTATTAAAAAAAAAATAAAGTTCTCCATGGACAAGAAGAATATGCACCCCATACTCTGCTCCATTGATGATAAATGAAAAAAATGCTATTGCAAGCTTAGTGTATTATCTGATAATACAATCCTAAATAGAGTTATTCTTTTAGATAACTGGTGTAGTGGTTAGAGCATTGGACTAGGATCTAGGAACCCAGGTTCAAATCCCCATTCAACCACAGAAGCTTGCTGGGTGACCTTCTGTTTATTTTAGCTGCTTTGTTAGTGTGTGTTCACTTTCATTTACTGGAATTGCAGCTGCTGAGGGACAAGAAAATGAAGACTATTCAGGGGAATTGCACTGCTGTATTTTTTAAAATTTATTTTAGAGAATGGGAGAGTCTCCTGGCTCTACCCCCAAAGTCCCCAGATATTTTTTGAGTTGGACTTGGCAACCCTACTCAAAGGGTTGTTGTGAAGATAAGATGGAGGAGAGAACTATGTAAGCTGCTTTGGGCCCCCATAGGGGAGAAAAGTGGAAGAAAGGTGAAGTACATATATACATTCTAAGTTTTTCTGATATCAATAGGCTTAGAATGACATAACAGTTTACAATTGAACTGTAAGCTACCTGGCAGATACATAGCTAAAATAAAATTTAAACTGTGGACTTCACAATTAACACTCATCTCCCTCAAAAGACACCAGCTTGGTCCTCTAGCAGCCGTATTCAGTGCTAGAAACTGTTGCATCAGCCAGGTACAGTGTTTTGTTTAAACCTGGGTTCAGATTTCAACTGAGCCCGGAAACTCACTGGATAATCTTTGGCAGCCACTTTCTCTCAGTTTAACTTAATATAATAGAGGTGTTGTGATGATAAAAACAGAGCGTTTCTGCCTCTCTGTGTCTGATTAAGCCACGCAGCCTTCTTCTTTTGTTTGCTATGTGTTGTAACTGCAGACATCTCTGAAAGGGAATAAGGTCACAGGGTTCAGGAGAAAGCAGGAATCAAATACACATTGGCTGTCACTACAATGGCTCAGGTCAGAGATCCAGGAGCCAAACTATTTCTATTTCTAGTGGAGAGGGAAAGGGGCTCCATCTGATCCAGAATACCTTTTTCTAAAGCTTCTGGGAGGGGCTAAGCTCAGTCTTCTTGCAGTCAGGATAATTCTCTCTGTTCAGTGCGGCAATCAGGGCTTTTTTTGAGCAGGAACGCACAAGAATGCAATTCTGGCTGGCTTGGTGTCAGGGAGTGTGGCTTAATATGCAAATTAGTTCATGCTGGGTTTTGTCTACAAAAAGCCCTGCATGAAACAATGGTGAAGTCAGGGGGTGTGGCCTAATATTTAAATGTGTTCCTGCTGAGTGTTTTCTACAAAAAAGCCCTGACTGCAATTAATCAATATTCTGAATATTTAATTTATTATTTACAAACATTTGACTGGTAAATTGGCATGATTGGTAAATTGGTAAATTTCCCATGCTAGTTTTGTACTTGCAGGAATGAAGTTTAAACACCCCACCATGAAACATGCACATACATGTGTATATCAGGCAGCATTAAAAAATGTTATCCCCCCTTGCAGTCCAAAGTGTTAGAACCCAGGCTACTGGGTTTTATTATCTCATTATTCCGTTTCAAGGTTTTCAAGGAGCGTTTTCGCACTCACCTTCAGTCGGCGCGACGCCCCTCTTCACCGCGCAGTTTCCGTTTGCGCGGCAAAAGCGCCGGGACTTTCCGGCTCTTCCGGCTGCTCCGCGGCGTTTAGTGCGAAATCCGCGCAGATCCTGTGCAGTGAAGAGGGGGGTCGCGCCGGCTGAAGGTGAGTGCGAAAACGCCCTAGGTAAGAGACATTCAGAGGTTGTTTGTCATTGCCTGCCTCTGTGTCATGACCCTGGTATTCCTTGGTGGCATAGTTCCCTATAAACTGCACTAGGGCTACTGGTGCACAAAAGTTTAACAGACTGCTCAGGGATTTCTTTTTTCAGCCAAAAGAGTGGAGGTTGGGGGCAACTCCTTCTGTGGCCCAAGGAATTGGATCTTGTTTTTGAAACTTGGGGAGGATGTTTCAGGAAAGGCACCAGCAGCTATGCTGCAAATCTGGGGCCTCTATCTCAATAAACAGCCCCCCAAAGCCCCAGATACTTCTAGATTGAATCTCCATGATAGCCTATGGGGACCATTGACTATAATGGTCCCCATAGGCTACAATGGAGCTGGAAAAATTACTATTATACTTTTCAGTATGATTTGTAAGCTGCCTCAGTGACAGGGAAAAGTGGGATATAAATATTTGAATAAGTAGTAGTAGTAGTAGTAGTAGTACTTTATTCACGGTCATCCGACCAGCTTAATATAAACAGAAACAAAATCATAAAAACAAACCCATCACCTCTTACACAAAGTTCCTTACGCCAACTATTACACATATTGTTAAAAATCATAGCCAAGATTTACATTCTCAATTTCCCTCCTTTCCAACTGAGCAACATAACAGAAACGGGCAATCTTAGTTGAAACATCAGAGTGAGTGTCAGACAGGAGGAAGGCAATCTGCTCATCCTCCGGCCTGCCCGCCAAGGGCCCGAGAATTGGAGAGATTAATCTTGCCCTCAAGTCATTGTAATTTGGACACCGCAAAACGATGTGGAGAGTTGTTTCGACCTCATTGCAATTACAGGGGCACAATCTTTCCAGATATGGGTACCCAGCGTAACGTCCCAAAAGCACCGAAGAGAAAAGTGCGTTAAGTCGTGCTTTTGAGAAAGCTATCCGATATTTTGGGATAGTGATGTTGAAAAGATACCTGGCTGGGGACAGTACTTCAGCTTGCTTCCCTAAGAAAATGTGCGCAGAAAGACTAGCTCTAGCAGATCTCAGTTCCAGCTCAACCAACCTCAGGCGCAAAAGTTCTTTCGCATCCCTCAGTTCCATCATTGCTAGGGACTCAGGGGAGAGATCACAGAGTCTAAAATAATCTAGACACCTTTTCTCCCAAGTTCCCACAAAAGAGTCGAAGAAAATCAGATGGGGAAGGCCACCTGGCTTTGAGAGAACCCTCAAAAAGTAACAAAGGGTGTTTAACCACATAGACGTCTCGATGCTTGGGACGCCAGATTCCAACCTGATGGCAGTGTTTGGCACACAACTGGGAACGGACAGAAGCTTGCGCAAGAGTTTGGTTTGTACTATCTCCAACGGCTTGGTGGTTGAATAAGGGCCAATTTCAGCGCCATAGAGCAACTGGACCCTGGTCTTTGCAGTATGCAGCCTTAGTGCTGCAGGCAAGAATTTGGCCCCTTTAGAGATGTAAAAACGGTAGATGGCATCAGCTGTTCTTTGCGCAGATTGTGCAACATAGTTCTTATGAGCCACACGCTTTCCCTGATAATGAAAAATCACCCCCAGGTATTTAATAATTTTAACTTGCTCAATGGGTTTACCATTTAGAAACCAGCAATGAGCCTTGAAACGTTTGGTGAAGACTAAAACCTTGGTTTTATCTAGATTAATTTCCAACTTTTCCTGCAGACTGGTCTGGGTTAGATGGCGAAGGGCCCTTCGCATACCAATCTGCGTCCTGGATAGTATAAGCACGTCGTCAGCATACGCTAAAACTGGAATATGCCGATCGGCGAGCTTGGGAGGATGTAAAGCCAAATCATTAAAGGAGGTTAGAAGTGAGTTTATGTAGAAATTGAAAAGCAAGGGGCGAGCACACAACCCTGTCTGACACCCTTGTTCACTAAAATTGGTTGGGTTAGATGGCCTTGAGATGAGCATCTTATCCTGATGCCCGAGTTGCTATAAAGGCTAACCATTAGCAACAACAGCCGTCTGTCAATAGACGAAGCTGCAAGCTTGTCCCATAACCTGGATCTGGGTATCAGATCAAAGGCAGCCTTAAAGTCGACAAAGGCTGCAAAGAGTCTGGAGCCCTTTGTGGCCAAATATTTATCAACCAGAAATTGCAGCACCAAAGTCTGGTCAAGGTGGGATCTTCCAGGGCAGAAGGCAGCCTGAACATCGGCAATAATGCCTTGTGAATCCATCCAGGCCGTAAGTTTGTCCCTCAGATGTAAGGCATACAGTTTGCTAATAGCACTAAGCAAACTAATTGGCCTATAGTTCGCGGGGAGTTCATGACCCCCTCTTTTGTAAATGGGCAGAATAATTGCCCAGCCCCAGTCGGCTGGCATGTTTGCTGTCTCGTCGATATATGAGAAAAGGGAAGCCAACGTTGGAGCCCACCAATCCCGATGCTCTTTAAGCAGGTCAGACCTAATGTAGTCCCCCCCAGGGGCTTTCCCGCTTCTCACCCTCCCTAAGAGGGAGTTCACCTCCTCGCAGGTGACAGGATCCCAGGACGGAATGTCCTCTGTTAGCGACTTCGCTCGTAGGGTGGGGCAAGAGGGCTCTTCAGAGGCATATATCCTCTGAAAGTGTTCCACCCACTCTGCAGCAGTAATATGATTTGAAGCTCCTGTGGGGAAAACTTTCAGTAGTGGGTTAATTGTATGCCAAAAAAGCGATGAATTGTTTGATTTTGCTGCACTAATCAGGGCCTCCCAGTTTCTCCTAATAAAAGTTTCTTTCTTGTGTTGGGTAAGTTCCTTGAATTGTTTTTTTAGGACTTTTAACTGCATATAGTGAGCCGTCGATTGGGATTCCCTTGCCAGAATCAGGCCAGCTGTAACCTGCCTCTTTAAGGACCTGCATTCTGAATCATACCACTCGTAAGATCGTCTTTTCAGAACTGTGTTATTATGCACGTGATAGGAGAGAGTAGGTTTTAGGGCAGCAGTTATGTCATTGTAATGTGAAACAATGTTACCCTCCTTCTCCGTTATCATTTTCCTGAGGCCCATCATCTGTTCACACCCCAAGAGACTCCTGATCTTAGCACTAACTCTGCTGGACCATTTTACACAGCCAGTCACAGGGCTTAAGTGGTCAGAAGGGTGATGAATCTCTCTAGACTTAAACGGCAAGGCAATTGAGACTTTGAGTGACAGTGGGAGGTGGTCACTCTCAGATCTACTCTCAGATCTTTGGGCAGGTTGATAACATTTAAACAACTTTCTATTTGTTAGGTTATATGGTGTTCTGGCAGTAATTGTTCCACCTCTGTTATATTTGACTTGTAATGCTGGTTGTCATATTTCACTTTTAAAAAGTAGACAGCAAGAGTTTTTTTTGTGCTGGTATGTTTTCTAAGGCTCAGCATCAGGTGACAGACCAAGGCCAGGTCTACCAATATAGTGGACTGAGACGGGTAGACCTGTTCTCTGGAGGACAGATCCACCAATATAGTAGAAAGAGGTGGGTGAAATTTGACTTGGTTCTGTTTTCTCTTATAATGTTTACATTATTCTTAATTCTCCCAAGGTGGGAAAAAACAGCTATACCACTTTGGCAAAGGGGTCAAAGTGACACCAACTTATGGCAAAAAGCAATGGAAACTTGATAGCTCTCTTAGTCATGGCATTAGCTACTAAGAAAAAAAAATCAGGCCTCAAGAATTACTTCCTTTAGAAATGCAGGACAAAGGAGAGTCAAATTTGGAATTGGGGTCCAAAATATCGCTTATTGAAAACATCAAAAATCCACAAAAACATAAATGGGGTCAAATTGACTCCAGCAGTTGGGAATCTATAAAACTGTTTATTTTGAAAAAAGCAATCACGATTACCTTTCACACACAGATACATACACATACACATGCAGGGCTTTTTCTTTTTTTTTACAGGAATGCACAGGAGCGCAGTTCTGGCTGACTTGGCATCAGGGACTGTGGCCTAATATGCAAATGAGTTCCTGGTGGGCTTTTTCTACCAAAAACAATTGTGACATCAGGGGTGTGGCCTCATATGTAAATGAGCTCCTGCACATACACCCACACCAAATATGTAAAGTTGAGAAGGTTTGGAAAATTTGAAGGTGAACAGTTCAGTGCAAAGGTAGCTATGGGTCATCTAGAGTAACTTCTTGTAAAGTTGAGAAGTTCAAATAAAAGGTTTGGAAAATCTGAAGGACAAAGGGAACCAATCAGCTCAGTGGACAAGTGGCTGGGGTAATCTAATCTATCTGGGGGGGGCATTCCCCCCCCAGATATGTAAAGTTGAGAAGATCACTCAGAGGTTTGCAAAATTTGAAGGACAAAGGGAAGCAATTAGTTTACCAAAAAGGTGGCCAGGGTTCATCTAGAGTTCCAGGCTTCATGGCTTCTTCAAGTTTGGAAAATGTGTGGTTCAGAGGATGCCTTCAAACATGTCCAGACTTATCCTGCTTGGGGATAGAATGACCTCATTTCTAAAAGTGCACAACATAGCAGTTCAGTTTTAGCTTTTCCATGAGGCTGTGGGTATGAGCAAAGCTGTGACGGAACACAAACCCAGGGTTTTTACCTGCTCCTACTATATTTTCAACAATTCAGGTTGCAAAGACTGCTTTCCTTTGGGGTCATTGCAACCCCCAATTCCAAAAGTGTTCTAAAGCCTCAAAGCCAAAAAATGTCAATAAATTAGAATATTTTTTTGTTTTCACTGCTTGCTCTGCCTTTCAATAAAATGGAGATAATAGCTGTTGGTCCAGCTATATAAACATGGGAACAGTGCTAAAATTGTTTCTTCAGTATTTGTTGGGGTCAATAGAACCCCCAGTGACTATTATGCATAGTGCTTTCATTTTCAAGCCAAGTCTATTGGGGGCCAGACTGACCCATTTCCCTTTTGGTGAAACTCAAAATTTAAAAAAGAAAGGCAGTGGGGAGGGGAGAGAGGGACTTCAGGTTACTACAGTTCAATGAGGAGAAGGCTTAACAGGAGGCTGGTGCCTGTAGAAAGCTTTAAATAGGTAAACCAATTCCCCCCCCCCCCCCATGACTCCAGGGTAAAAAAAAAACACGAGCCCTTATTGCTTAGGAGGGTTAAAATACAGTTTAAAATGATTTTTTCTGAGATTTTTTACAAAGTTATGAAACTAATTTACATCATAGTAAAAAATGTAAACTCACTCACAACATTAATGCTACTAGTTATTTTCACTTATGAGGTAGAATTTCTGTTTACAGCACTGTGGAGCTTAGAGAGAACATTGCTTGGTGGTTGTCCATCTAAATACTAGCCAGGGCTAACCCTGCTCAGCAGCCAAGATCGGATGAGATTTGGCTAGCCTGCGCTATCCAGCTCAGTAACTTTACCAGGGAGGGATCAGAAGATTCTAGAGCCACTGGATCACCGTGAGGACCCACAGTCTTCATTGTATGTGCAGGCAACCAATGTCCTGTCTATTGGGCTGCTGTCATCAGCATACCAATGGCTTTAGTGCCCCAAACTCTGCAGCATGAAATTCAAAAGGAATTGAAAAGAAGGGGGTAGGGAAAGAACTAGTTCTTTCTGTTAAACAGATGACCTGCAACATCAGTTTGAGCTTAACTCCTGAACATTCACATAGTGCAAACCAGGGCTTTTTTTGTAGCAGGAACTCCTTTGCATATTAGGCCACACACCTCTGATGTAGCCAAGCCTCTTGGAGCTTACAGTAACCCCTGTACTAAGAGCCCTGTAAGCTCTTGGAGGATTGGCTACATCAGGGGTGTGTGGCCTAATATGCAAAGGAGTTCCTGCTACAAAAAAAGCCCTGGTATAAACACAACATTCACAAAGCAAAATAGAAAAATTCTTACACAAATAACTGGTTTGAAATGGCATTATATCACATAATCTCACTTGTTTAACCTAAGTAACAGGGCTGTAAACTGCTGTACCTTGAAGTAGAGGTTGGGGAATGTAGACCTTTAGAAATGTGATAAACACTAGCATCCATCTTGCAAAATGCTTTAACCTTATAATGTATGTATTTTTAATGGCAATACATTATGCCCTCCGTGTTGGAAGAATGTCGTAAGTAATAGTCTTATCAGTTTGTACAGTAAATCACAAGTTGACTGGGAAGCCTAGCATATTGATCCAGATCCAGCTTTGTGAATGCTTTATCAGGATCACACAATTAAAAATCAGAATACCCTGGTCCCAAACCACTTTTCAGATGTAAGACTGCAGAGAAAACTTATAAAGTATCCTTAAGCAGAGTTGCACCCTTCTGTTGAAGCCAATGGTCTTGGAAGGATGAGACTCTGTTTAGGCTTACACTGTTATTTACATATCAAAATTCTCTTTCCCCATGCCAGCTTGTGAAGACAATCATGTGAATTAGCTTAAGGTCTGTATGATGAATCATGTTTTTATCACTGTGTAATGTATATTATTGGAGCCTTGTACTGCAATTTTTTTTAAAATGGAGGAACATTTCTACATCTGTAAATGATGAAGCAAATCTCAGAAAAATGGCTGAGAAAAATTGAAGAGAAAGAATGAGTTGATAGCACTTATTACCAAACTACAATTTTTCTTGTGTTTAGCCATTCATCAGCACAGATCAATAGCAAAACAAACAAACAAAAACCCCACCCAAACCCTGGTGTTACTTCTCCCTTTTCATTTTTTCTTCTTGTTATGGAGGTTTTTGCATGTCTTCTTTGGGTTGTCTTAGAGTAAGAAATAATAGGATCTCTAGTTGACATCTGGTGTCATCCTTTGAATGGAAAGTCTGAAGACACCAGGCTGCCTTTCTTTTATTTCCTTATAAAACTTTAAATATTCATCATTCCAGTGGATTCAGCATCACATTATTCAGCTCAGTAAGCCTTTTTTTTAAACCTGAGATATTAATCGTGGCCTATGTTGGTGATAACATCCCTATTCTCAGGCTATATTGTAGTTTCTTAAAAGCAGGCCCCATTTGTAAGTGGAGCACCCTGGAGAGCAGCTCCGAAAGCTCTAATCAGGCCCCCAAGCAAATGGCTGCTGTCTGCTTCCTTCTCCCTTGCCTGCTTCGGTCACCATTATTTCCTCTTCTCTGGGATGAGGCAGCTGAGCAAAGGGAGGAGGAGGGAAGAAGAGCCTCAGCCAGTGGAGGAGCTTGGCTCTATAGCTCTGCTGTGTGATTGAGTTTGCCAGGGTTGCCAGGCATTCTCAATCACACAGCAGAGCTACTCAGCCAAGTCTCTCTTCCTTCTGTTGGCTGAGGCTCCTCCCCCTCCTCTTCCCCTCAGAAAGGAGGGAAAGCGAGAGAGCTTCATTTGTCCAGTTCCCTCAATCGCACAGGAAAGATGCAAAGCATCTTTAAGGTAAATAGCATTTTATTCAAGGTACAAGTTTTTTTGCCTTGCTACAGAGAGAGTGAGTGAGTTTTGTTGGCTTGTTATGGATGGAGTCTCCTGGGTGCAAATGATTTTGCCTCCTGCTTTTCACTATATTAATGCCTTGATGATCCATAAGAGTAACAAGCCAGGATTAGGCTGGCAGTATGTCTTTTTAGACCAAGTTCACCCAGCACATTTCCTTTTATTTTTCTTTCAGATTTCACATTTCCCTTTGATTTCCCTTGATTGAATGGATATTTTGAACTTAGACTTCCTAGATAGTAGGCTGATATTGACTACTATACATGGCTGTCTCTCTATTCTTGCACTGCCTCATAGGTTGTAATAATTTATCTGGAGATGACTATAGTTTTGTAGACGAATACATAGTCCTCAGTTTGTGCCATTGTGCCTTCACATGTTCTTGACCAGCACATGAAGCAATTTATGTACAAAAGCTCACAATGCTCAGCCATGTTATGTTTTCCCCTGGGTCCTAGGGCACTGAGCACTAAGCATTAGATTTCTGTAATGAATGTCAATAAATCAAAATAGGTTTGCAACTTACAGATACACACCTGAACAATACCTGAACAGCATACTCAGGATTTCCACAACACAATTATCTCCAGATTTTGATGTAATAATTCAGGGTAAGAGGTGTCAGTTATTCAAAGAATTCAGAGATTAATTGAAGATCTGCAGCAGATTCCTCTTTGGATTATGCCTTTTGTGGAAGTGTGGAAATGGTCACTGACAGGCACTGGAAATTATTATTGATAGAAAACACTTCTGATCTATAGGGACCTCCCCATGAGTACCGAAAATAGCTACCAAAGAAAATCCTTCTCACAGCAATACAGCACCACTTGAAGATAATAATTATGTATCCTGTCTCAGAAGACCTCTGGGATCTATTCATATTTAACATTTCAAAGAAAAATGGGGGCATGTGTTATACTCCTTGAAATGGCTGAGCTGAAATATGAACAGAAATCAATTCAGTATGAGGGGAAATAACCAGCTAACGTTTCCAGGGGAGGTGGAGGATTGGGTGAGTTGAATGTTGATCCGCCTGTGTTTAGTGAGGGTGCTCTTTAGTGACGCAAAGAATGAAGGCTTGCACACAGCAGTGGTAAAACTACTATATACAATTTATTTACACCTCCACTCTCCAAACCGACAGAATGCTCCGCTGCAACTCTACCATACATAACCCAAACACAGTAAAGTGTCTCTGCACATTTATACAATCCATCCACCCAGGTGACCAATCAGCTTGCTGCTGAGTCATGCTGACATTGTCCAGGCTGATGCAATCTGGCAAGCAGCCACCTCCTGTCACTTAGATGAACTACCTGGCAGATCAGTTACTTTCACTTTCCCAGCATGTGCATAGAAACTGCATTGTCTTTCCATAATACTGACATTGAAAACCCTCACCCCTCCCATTCTGAGGCCAAAGGGGCAAAGGGAAGTCAACCATGCCACCTTAGGTGGCAGAGAAGATAGCACACCATTTTTTTTTGTTTTTTTAGGATAATAAGTATTATTAAATTTAACAAGGAAAATTAGGGAATTGGGGGAAGGATCAGGGATAGGATACAGAAAATAAAAGAATAGATTACAGTTATTACTACATCAAGAAGAACAAAAGAAAAGGTATAATTCATTATACCTGCAAGTACTCAAAATTAATACATAGATATTACCTTTAAAGTCTACAAATATTTTATGATCTTTTGATATTACTGTAAAATCCTCTTGTTTTACCAACTATTTAATGGCAGATTCCAGATTCTTATCTATCATATCTGTGATCATACAAAACCAAATCTATGTATCTTTAATTTACATAAAGCAACAGAAGAAAAAAAAGAAGAGAAAGAAAGGTTCAAATTCTGGTCTTCAGTACTAGCTTATTAACCAAGAGGTTTCAATATGTAGCAACAGCAGCTACATCTCTATCTAATTTACAAAGGAATCTCAAGGTTAAACGAAAATAAAACAAGCTTCTCATTAATCATAAAAGGATTCTGAGTTAGATGGGTACAGTTATGGTACTCATGTCTTATTAGCAAATGTTGATAACTTTAGGCATCTACTTGAACAGTTAGCTCTCTTTAATAAACAAAAAGATGGGTTTTCAAAAAAGAAAAGAGAAAAAGTAAGCAAGGGAGGAGAAAAAAAAACACAAACCCATGGAATGCTGTTTTTACAACAGCCCTCATCTCAGAAGGCGCTAGCCATTCCCAATTGCTTCCACAACTTCACACCAAACAGAAAGGGGAACCTTGATATATAGGGAATATTCATCTCACTCCCATCAAATTGTACTCATTTACTTCCCTGAAAAGCAAAGAAAAAAGCTCTTAGTGGATTAATTCATTGGCAGACATCTCCATGAATGGGAATGAACAAAAGGCACCTCCTCACCAACCATTCAAGAAAAAGCAAAATATGAAAGGTATGTACACACTTTCCTTATATATATATGTATGTGTGTATGTAATTCTAGCTACAATAGTCCAAATGCTAATTAAACAGATTAACTTTTTAGCCTTACGTTAGCGTATATTTAAATTTTAAAAAGTGTTACAAGTTGTTAGAGTCATTAAAATCCCTCTTTTTTAGCAACAGTTTGTTAAACATCATTATGATTTTGAGCTTTGCAGAAAATCACACCAAACCAAAGCAAGCTTCCCATTCAATTCGAAAAATAAAAAAACCAAATAATCCTGCTTTAGGTTTAAAGAATCTCTCAAAAAAAGGGGGGGGGGGATTCAAAATTACGTCCCATAATATTGTGCCTGTTAGAGAATAGTCTTATAATCTCTTCTTATAGTTTGACTAAAAATGAAGATCCCCTAGTTCGAAAATGAGAATATCCATTCCAAGATGTTATGTCAGATCCATAATATTATGCTCATGTCAAGCCACTGTATGGTAAGAGTTTATATTCTCTTCTTCCTGAAAGCCTTCCAAGTCATAATCCTTGTTGTTGGACTTGCTCTGAGGCTATAGATTTTAATTGAGTCGACTGATTTTTCCCTTTCATTGCTGAGCAATTTTGCAAAAAGCTTTGGCGCCAAATCAATGTTATTCCCCCCTTTCTTTGCCTCAGTGAACTGTAGGTTTCATTTCTCCTGTGTAAGTGCATAAACTGCATTCATTTTAAAATCAGGCAAGGCAATCTCAGGCAATTGTCGTTTCACTTTTGCCCGCTTCTCAGGCAGATTTTGTGCTCCTTGATACCTCTGTTCTTGTATATTTTCCATATTTTCCATTTCTTTACAATTCTCCAGGAATTTTCCCATCTGTTCCTTTACCAATTCTGCTAAAAGTCCAAGTCCCTGCCTTATGGAGAGTATAGTAACTATAAAATCTTTTGAATTATTCATCTCTTCCCTGCTGTTATAATCAGTATGATAATAGAAACCAGAGAATAAGTTCAGAGTGCCAGGTTGAATATCCAGAGATCCAGCTTTTCTCATATAAAGTCACATTCCACCTTTGATCAAGTTTTGTATAGTATGTTGGTAGTCCAATTGTCACTTGCTTAATTTTAAACCAGATCTATCCACAACTATATACTCAGTCCAATTCCTTTTACTTGAAATAAAGACAATTGTTATAAGCTTGTTCTTTTAATTTTAGAAGCCTCTCGTGTGTGTGTGTGTGTGTGGGGGTATTTTAGCCTCCTTCCCCTCTTTTTGAACAGTCAAATTTGGTTTTGTAATAGGACTTTAGTTGATAGGTTACATTCCAGAGTGAACTTATTTGCAAGGTATAGTTCGTTAGTTGAAGTAGAAAGACGGTTAGAAGAAAATATTTTGTTACCAGTAGACATACAAAATGGCGATTGTTGCAGTGAGGCTTCAGGATAGACAAAGAACCAGGCTTCGTCCGCCGACGAAATCCCTGGGAATGTCATTTCCCATGCTGTCAGGGCTCCCCCTTCAGGGGTCCCCTTGGATATCCAGGCTTCCCAGACCCCCTGAATCTGCGCAATTCGGGGAGTTTGCAAGAGCTACAATTCCCCCCGCCTTGCTGAGCTGAAGCCGGAACAGGAACTCGGCACACCATTTGTTAGGAGCGCACCACAGTGTCCAGTACGTCACCTAATCACCATACCTTCATTTCTGATGTTAATTCTCTTTTCTACTGGGATAATGAAATTATACTGCCACTGAATCCCCCCCTCCAAAAAAAACCCTTCCCATTCCTGGTGGAGGGAATGA
Source organism: Heteronotia binoei (assembly GCF_032191835.1). NCBI lineage: Eukaryota > Metazoa > Chordata > Lepidosauria > Squamata > Gekkonidae > Heteronotia > Heteronotia binoei. The sequence continues at coordinate 54,063,179 of NC_083223.1, read as the reverse complement.
CATTGTTTGGACATCAAAAGAGCCTTGAGCCTTATGTGACTAGAACTAAGAACTTCAGAAAATTCAGAGTAATTTTTTAAAAAGTTCATTCTTTTCCCCCCCTCTGAGATCTAGAATTTCTATATCTATGACTGGAATGTGGATTGGAGGATGTGTATTAAACTTTACCAATCCAATAGCAGACTTCCCTCCCCACCCACCCCCCACCCCAATCCCTGTCCCTTTTTGAGAAAGAACAATTTGGTCCAACTACCATGAATTTCCATTGTCTTGGGTTCCAGGGTAGGCCAGTCTTTTCACTGAAGCCTGTATGAATTGTGTATGGTAGGGTATAGATTTGAGAACCTTGGGATGGCATCTTTAGAGACAGCCTGCATGTACCATCACAGGTTTAGGTAGTTTCTGTTCAAGGGAATGTCACTGTTTTTCCTGACTCCTGTTAAAAGTTTCTCACCTGTGGGGCCAATTAACTTGTAGTGGTTTTCCTTCCCCCCCCCCCCCCACACACAAGTTGTGTCTGGAAGGACTGTTGCTGTGGGAACCATTAGGAAAGCTTCTCCCACTGGAATTTGTCAGAACCTAGGACCCTGCCTGCTGACCATAGAAGGTATTTTGAGCAATAGCAGATCTCCCAATCCAGAGGATGGGATGGAAATTCATGGAAAGTGGAAATAAATGTTTTCTTTCCTGGAAGATATATTCTTGCCACTTTAGAGAAGACATATAGCAACATATGTTTGTGCACAGACAGGAGAAAAAAGCAGTTATCATTTTAGCTGCTTTCATTATTTCTTGCATGTCATAAGCTGTGGAAGGATACATGTAATTTTGTACAAGAACACTGTTTTATTAAAGACATTTGCAGTGTACATACAAAGAGTTGGAACTATAGTAATTTGCACATCATTTTCTAAGTGCACTCAGTCTGTTCAGTGTCAGGATGGGAGAAAACCATGTAACCTACTCTGAACTTCCTAAAGGAAGATGGGGATATATGCGTAATACATATACTGTCTGTTGTTCTAGACATTTCAAAATCATGTGTAAGCTTCATTTTGAAAATCCAGAGTTTTATTAAAGTGCAGGGCTTAAATCCCTAATCCTTTGCTTCCTTTCCCCTTAGTACTGTTTCAAGTTAATATTCTGGTATCAAAAATTCATACTATTGTCTCTTTATCACCACTGTAGTAAGCTTATGTTGGAGCACCATATCAATATAATAACCATGAGACTGTAAATAAAGTCTATGAAGCTGTGTTTTGATTGATGTGCCATCTGGGGAAAAGCAGAAAGCAACTACAAAATAAAATACATTTTAGATAAAATGATCAGGTTGGCAGCATGAGTTTTTCCATTATCCAGAGGTAGCAAGAAATCACAAGAGAAGCACCATCCTATTAATCCATGATAGCTTCAGAGTTGCAGACAGCTTTGTCTTCCCAGCAAGCAAATTTCCCTCCTGTATTTTGTCTCATCTGGACAACCAAAAATTCCACAGGATGCCAGGTCAGGAGTCTGTAAATGAGACCATGCGTTCTCCCTAATTTTCTATCCTGCCAAAGTTCTCTTCCATCAGTTCCAGGTTTAATCTCCAGTGGTGCACAGTTACTGTATTTATTGAACAATTAATATGCCCACCTTTTTCCTGATCAACCCGCAGTGCAATCCTAAACAGTTACACCTTTCTAAGCTAAGTGACTTCAGTGGTAAAACACCATTTAGGATTACAGTAAGTTGTTTTTAAGACTGACTCTGCAAGCTTTTGTATATTTCTGGATGCTAAGTTTGCATTCAGGCATCATGATAAACTGTGCTTCATATTTTAGCATCAGCTTTCTTGAAGCAAAGCTCGCTTCCTTAGATGCAAAATACCAAATACTTAACATACCATAACATACGTAAATATGTATGTAAATAGCAGATATGTAAATAGCAAATCCAATTTGTGAATAAAGCTCTGGTTATCTGCTTTTGTGTATTCTCCACCTCCCAGAAATAAAAACATATCTTCTATACGGCTGTTTCTGAGTCCAGAATGCTCCAGAACATGGTTTGTGAATTCAGATGTCACAACAAATCACAGTTAGTACCAACTGTGGTCAACATACTAGCTACAAATCCCAGTTTGAAAGCTGGGTTTGATGCAAGCAATTGCTCCCTGGATGATCTGCATTCAGGTGTCACAACTAACAAGGAGTTAATCAAGTCAACATTTATATACTGAAGCTTAGTATGATATTTGAGTACAGCCTCAGTCATACAGAAGTAAATGTGTATGTATAACATGATGCAGATTGCGAGCCACATTATGGGCAACCATTGTTGCTGATTCTGGCAAACATTGTGATTTTAATATTGTATACAGCGTTTGGATGTGGAATGTTATTGCGTAGCCCAATCTTGTTAGAAGTTGGAAGCTAAGTAGGGTCAGTACTTGGATGGGAGGCCAGCAAGGAAGACTTTGTAGAGGAAGGCAATGGTAAAACCACCTCTGCTTAGAAGTCAGCTGTGACTTGAAGGCACTTTATACATACAGGGTGTTTCAGTGTGAATTGTTCCACTAAAATCAATGGAAGTTTAAGTGGTTTAACTTGAATGTATTTTATCGCTTGTTAACTTCTGGGTAAAATATGGCTCAGCTTCTATAATAAAGAACAGTGTCCTGAGGCACTACAAGAATACTATCAGTGCAAAGAAGTAATTTATACATTATTTTGCAGCTTTTTGCTAGTGCTCCAGTTTCAAGAGTGATGTTAAAAATGTGAGTGCTGTAGCAGTTTGCATGTATCGGTGACATTTCAAACGTGCTACAAAAACAGCCCAAAATGAGAAGTAAACACAGAGTACATTTTTCTTTACGTTGTGTGTGTGTGTATTTAAACAAATGCAGTGATAAAATTTGGTAGCATAAGAACTAAGTTGTATTATTTCCCCTCGTCAATTCCATTTGTCACACATTTACAAAATATTACTGCACCTACATTTATGCAAGTCGGGTGAGAATCATAGCACAGTGGTTGAAGATCCCAGGTTCTTTCCAGTTCACAGATTTTATATAGCCAGGATGGAACAGATACCTGCTTGAAAACTGCTGCATTGGCCAGTGGTCTAAGATAGCTTCCGGTGTACAACCCTTAGGACTTCTGTAGATGATTTGCCTATACCTTCGTAGTTCCACATTCTGCATTGCTTGCACTATGCCAGCCTAGGCAGATGACTGTTCACATTGTCATTTAATTGTGTATGCCTTGTCCTATTACACTGTTCATTTCCATTGTTTGCTATGTATCTTATAGAACAAAGTTTGAGTCCAGTGGCTAACAGCGTTTAAGCATGCACTTGAAAGTTTATACCCAGAATTTAACTGTGTTGGTCTTAAAAGGTGCTTCCAGACTCAAACTGTGTTCTGTTGCTTCAGAGCAACACAGCTGCCTTCCCGAATCTGTAACCACCTGTATGATCACATTGTGGCTTGGGTTATTCAGTTTTGTACTCCCATACTATCACATTATATATTCAGTGTTCTATACTGCATTCTTCTCTCTCTTTGTTTTCTGTAATCCGTGAATCTCAGTGAGAAAGGTGGGCTATAAATAAGCTAAATAAAAAGAAAGTCAAGTTCATATTCTTAGAATGAAACAGCAGTCCTCTTTAGTACACAACAGAGCTTTCATTTTGAAAATACACATCTTGTACTAGTTTTGTAACCCTGAGCATTAATTAGTCTGCATAGAGTGACTTCTTGGAATACAGCAGAACAGACATGCTAACACAAAGCATACTGTTATGCTTAAAATATTGCAAGTCAAAGAGGGAACATGAAAATAAAAACTGTTACAGTTGCAAGTTTTTTGGCTCTGCTGGGGTGTTCCTTATTGTCCTATATTTCAAGGGGCCCATTCAACCTCACCAAAGGAGGGGCTGATCAGTACATTAAGATGCAGTATACTTCAGAGCAGGGCTCTTTTTTGTAGCAGGAACTCCTTTACATATTAGGCCACACACCTCTGATGTAGCCAGTCCTCTCTTACAGGGCTCTTATTCCAGGGCCTACTGTAAGCTCTTGGAGGATAGGCTACATCAGGGTGTGTGGCCTAATATGCAAAGGAGTCCTGCTACCAAAAAAAAAAAAAAAACCTGCTTCAGAGTACAAAAATAGAAGGTAGGGTGCAGGAGGAAATCACTGAGTTTCAGAGCAGATGATATGCTCCACTGTCCCCTGCCCCCTGCCCCCATTGACAATTGTCATATCATTGTAACAGATGGCTAGGTGTTATAAGTATATGCTAATTCCTCTCTCCCCAATCTGGGATGCTTACTTCCTCCTTTGCTTCTGTTGGTTTAATGCAGTTTGTGGGTGCACACTCCACACAGAACTTGGTCTGTTCTCTAAATAAAACATAAGAGTGCACTATAGCAGAACCCAATGGATTACTTTTAAACATTCATGTAATAATGAACTAACTGCCACCAACTTTAGGAGTACAGTACTATATTCCTTCAGTACGGCAGATCTGCAGCTGTCAAATGTAGTTTTGGAACAATCTGAGAATTCTTTTGCCATCTCTACCTTTTATAGTCATAATAATAAGAGTTTCAGACCCCACGAGTGATAAGTGTTATTTGCAGTGTACAATTTATGAGGAGAAACTTTGGCCTTTATTGTAGATGTTCAATTGTATTCATTTTGCTGTGAATGAAACAATCTTCTTGAATCCTCAATGATGTTGTTTGGGTTACGGCTTTTTGTGTATTACTCTTGTTTCTCCAGTAATAAGGATAGCAGTATTTCAGCCCCTAATATATATCTTGGACATTTACAGACTTTCAGAAAAGATATTTCTGTGCCATTTCATTCTGTTTCTCAGGTTTTTTTATATAGAAAATAAGAATAAAAGCATCATTATAGAGCAATCTTTTTGAAGGCCAAGCTAATCACGAGCTCTTGCCAGTCAAATTGTACAGAATGTAGTTGTGTTCGTCAGAAGACAGGGAACAACTAGGAAACTAGGTTGCCAGATTTGACTCAAGAAATATCTGGGGACTTTGGGGGTGGATCCAGGAGACTTTGGAGGTGGAGCCAGGAACAAGGTTGTGACAAGCATGATTGAACTCCAAAGGGAGTTCTGGCAATCACATTTAAAGGGACTACACCCCTATTAAATGCTTTCCCTCCCTTTGGAATAATGAGGGATAGGGCACCTTCTCTTAGGGCTCATAGAATTGGACCCCCTGGTCCAATCTTTTGAAACTTGGGGAGTGTTTTGAGGAGAGGCACTAGATTCGGTGCTGAAAATTTGGTGCCTCTATCTCAGACACACACACACACAAGCCCCAAATACCCACGGATCAGTTCTCCATTATACCCTATGGGAATCAGTCTCCATAGGGTATAATGGAGCACCCAGCAGACATTTCCCACCAACCCCTGTTTTCTGATGCTCCTGAAGTGGGGAGAGGGCCTCCAGACTTTGAGAGCTTCATGTTCAGGCTGGATGGAGTTGACCTCACATAACTTTACCTTTTTTCCTTTTCTACCATTATGTATCCAATTGCATGATTACTTCCCACTTGACTGTCATTCATCTGGGTAACAGGTTTATGTGTGGATCACACCGTATAGGAGAAGTTGAATTACAGCAGCAACCTGCCTACTGTGCTTAGGCACAGGATTTAGAAGCAGTGGAACCCATCTGTGATTTCCATATTCAAATGTGTTTAAAAAGATAAAAGTAGTCCCCTGTGCAAGCACCAGTCATTTCCAACTCTGGGGTGACGTCGCATCACGTTTTTACAGCATACTTTTTTAACAGGTGGTTTGCCATTGCCTTCCCCAGTCATTTACACTCCCCAACCCCAGCAAGCTGGGTACTCATTCTACTGACCTCGGAAGGATGGAAGGCTGAGTCAACCTTGAGTTGGCTACCTGAAGCCAGCTTCCACCAGGATCGAATTCAGGTCATGAGCAGAGAGTTTGGACTACAGTACTGCAACTTTACCACTCTGCACCAAATGTTTACCAGAGCATTATAGGAAGATACCTGACCTAGCCTCAGATCGCAAAGCATGGAGGCACACCATCCACCAGGCTGTCTCTTCCTTTGAGAACGCACGCATAGCTGGTCTTGAGGACAAAAGGAGATTGAGGAAGAATCGCACTGCTACAGGACCAACCCTAAATCAGAGTTTTCCCTGCAGCCGCTGTGGCCGGACCTGCCTGTCCCACATTGGTCTTGTCAGCCACCAGCGAGCCTGCAGCAAACGTGGACTATTGCACCCTTCTTAAATCTTCGTTCGCGAAGCCAAGCCGAGAGAGAGAGAGAGAGAGATAGGAAGATACCATTAAGAAGCAACTTCCACATAGCATTGTGTGTCCAATTTAGTATTAAGTGTGGGGGGGAATTATTCAGCCAAATAAAAGATATAGCATGAATTAGGCTGAGATTAGAGTACACACGTTGGGTGTACAAAAACAGGAAGATACAATTTAATTTTTAGAAAGATTTAGACTGTCATAAGAAATGGTAAAATGTGATAATATTACATGTGATTTTAATTTGTTTCCTTGTGGTGAGCAGTGTTTTGAGTTATTTCTTACAAACCATATCATGAATTTCTAGTGTACATTAAAATTAAGTGATGATGACCAGCTCAAATGTAATCTGAATACAGTTAAGTCCACTGAATTTAGTTATATCTTGCATCTTCATGAGCCAAGATGGTGCTTTTTTGGGACACAGTTGTCAATAATGCAACATATTTTAGTCTTGTGCTGCTGCAGAATTTGCCCTTTGGCATGAAGTATCAATGCAATTGCCACATCTAAAAGATCCCACGTTGTTATTTGTTTTATTTAAAATTTCCAATATACAGATTTATCTGTCCTTTTTCAAAGACCAAAAATCGTATTGTGATGGTATGGGAGGAGGAAAAATTAGATTATAGCAGCAACCTACCTATTGTGCAGAGACACGGGATTAAGTATGTAAAAATCAGGGTTTCCATGTCAGCTTAATAGATGCACATAATCTTTTCACAAAGAGATCTAGGAGATTATTGTTGTTGTTATAGTTATTATTTATTCAATTTAATGGTTGCCCTATCCCAGCTTGATCTGGGCTATGTACAAAAAAGGCATAATACCATAAAACAAATATACAGAGCATTAAAATTTGTGTATAAATTAATAAAATCTAAAGAGGACTGAATTTTAAAAGTCCAAGGTGGCATCCCAATCCCAATTCTGGACTACCCGGCCACTTTTTGGGCAGGGGGAGAAGGAGCACAAGATCAGAGACTACAGGAAGGGAAAGAGAGAGGGTGCCAGCCATGGTAAAAATAAATTGCTGTCCTCAGCCAAAAGCCTAGTGGAACATCTCTGCCTTATAGGCCCTGTGGAATTGCATAAGATCCTGCAGGGTCCTTATGTTATTGGGTAGAGGTTGGGGGCAGGGCCTTTTTTGGCCAGACATTTCTAAGCCAGGGATTACAAGCAGGTTGCTATCTGCAGAGCATAAAGCCCTCCTGGGGACCTACCAGAGGAGATGATCCCACAGATGTGTTGGTCCAGATTGTTCAAGGCCTTAAAGGTCAACACGAAAACCTTGACCCTGCACTCCACTAGAAGCCATTGTAACCAGCATAGTTAAATGTGTGTGGTCTGTGACATTACTATCAGGACTCATGCCATCACATTCTGGAGTAGCTGGAGTTTCTAGGTCAGTCACAAGGGTAAGCCAGCAAAGACCAAGTTACAGTAGTCAAGTCTGGAGGTGACTGTAGCATAGATTACTGTGGCTAGGTCAGGGCATGACAAGAAAGGAGCCAGTTGTCAAGCTTTGTGAAGATGAAAAAATGCCAGCCTGGCAATATGGGTGACTTGAGCCTCTCTACTCACAGAGCATCCCATATTCATGCAGATTAGGGGTGCCCTGATATGTCTATTTTACTGCTCCTTTTATTGCTTCATTCTGTAATTTTTTAACCTAAGATACAAACATGCTTAAATTTTTTGCAATATTTTGTTTTAAATTGAGAGGTGAGGGATAGTGAGATTTGGCAAGGCAATTAAAAAAAAATAAAACATCAAGAAAAAGCACAAGGATCACAGCAGAAACTAAAAATATAAACTAAAAATATAAAATGCTCTGAGCCTAGGAAAACATGAAATGTCTGAGCATTGCAAGCTTCTTCCCCCACCCCAGGTCTACTCAGAGTGGCAGTGGCTCTCCAGTGTAATGCCCCCCTTTGGGTGTGGGTTTCCAGGTTAGAGTACTCACTAGGCACCCATTCTCAGGACCATTTATCAGAGACAAGCTGGCTCAAATCATCAACCATTTATTTGCAAGGAGACAACTCCATCAAGCAACAGCTTCAGCTAGCATACATAAACTAGAAAGTGAAAGCATTTGAGCTCCACTCTATTGAAATACATTGCAGCACTTCCATTCAGGTCTCTGGGTTCAGATGGACTTCTCTGGGACTGTAATAGCCCCCAGACTGAATTTTTTAATTATTTATTTATTACTTTAGATTTATAACCCACCCTCCCACAAATGGGCTCCAGGTGGGTAACAACAATCAATAGATATAATACATAGCTAAAACCAGTTCATAAATCAAAATTGTTAAAATTCATAAAATTAAAATTAAAAATGTTAAATACTGTATTACACGTGATGATTTTTAAATACTACAGATGGTGGTATCTGATTTCATTACCGCCTGAATATGCCCCCAGCTGGCATAAAACAGATGATAGATAGGCCATTTTTTCAAGGAGGCCACATATTAGTGAGGTGTCCACCACCTCAACCAAAGACCTGGTGGAACAGCTCTGTCTTGCAGTTCCTGCGGAGTAACAGAAGCATTGTGAGAACTGAATGACAGCCACCACAGTGGAATTCCATTTCCAGAGTGGAATTCCATTCTCAGAATGTTGCTGCTTGTTATGGGCTCTGATGAGGGGACTGGCCAAGCAGAGCCGACAGGGTTAATAGACCCAGTGGAGCCAACAGCTGGTCCCTCTCATGACTTGACTGATTCACCACAGCTGCCTGCAGCATTCTCAGCATGTGGCTCTACAGCTGATGAGGAATGATCACAGGCAGACACACATCCCAGTTCATCACCATGCCTTGCTCACATACGGGAAAGGCTCCGTCAGACTTAGCGATCCGACGGAAAGAGGCCAGAATGTGGGCAAGATATTCACTCAGCCCAGGGTTTTAGCAGATGCCAGGCTGGCCCCGCTGCTTGCTAACTGAAAACAGCAGCAGCAGGCTATATAAACTCCTGCTTCAAGCTGCATGCTCTGTGGAGGCAACAAGTCCATCCAGTGACTTGCAACCACTCCGGCTCCTGTTCCTTGGTTCTGTTCCTGCTCTGATTTCCTGGTTTCCTGACTCCTGGCTTGTATGACCCTGCTCTCAGACTGTGATTTGGATTTGGCTATTGGTTCCCTCAACACTCCTCTGGCTCTGACTCGAACTGAACTTGGACTTCCCCCTTGCCTGCACTCCAGCTCGTGACACTGCTACTCCCAGGGGCTGTCATTCCCCTGTGCACCCTGTCACTTCAGCTCTAGAACAGGTTCTATTGCTAGGGACCATCATTCTATTCTGGGGACTGTCATTCCAGTCCCAGAGCCCTGTTTCTATTGCTGGAAGCAGTCCCAGAGTAGTCTATCTGAGCACAGAAAATCTATTCCGCATTTTCTTTGCAATTTTGGAAGCCTGGAAGATCTTCCTGCTGAATCAGGCAAAGACAAGGCCAAGGGAGCTGGACACTTTGGCAGCCTTGAGCTTCAAAGGGTGAGGACAGGAAGCGGAGGTGGAGAAAAGGGCCACAGGATGGATTAAAGTCATGGGCAGGCTAGTTCCGTCCCATGGGCTGTAAATTTGACACCCCTACTCTAATGATTGGACGTCCTCGGAATTTATGTGGTAGTGGAGGAGTGCTTATTTGAAACCACTCCAACTTCAGAAGTTCTTTACTCCAGGGAAGGTAATATCATGTTGGTGGTATTTTCAAATAATATCTTCAGGTCATGTGCCTGCCTCCATATTGAGATTAGCCTTGTGTATAGTTTTTACTTGTGTCAGAACCAAGCATATGAACATATTTGGTTTTATGCCAATGGTTGTCCTGGATACTCATCACAATAGTTTCAGTTTCATAAATAATAGCAATTGTAATTAAGTGTATTTCCATGTGAATGCAGAGAAATATGAACTGAGGACACTGAACTGTAGATGGTGGTAGCAGCAACACACATGTGAACTAGGCCCTTAATAATCTAGTTTTTAGCTATTCTCTAAAACAGCAGTTTATGAAACACTGTCTGAAAATACTAGGTGAAACACAAATGTGTTCTGGGATATTCAAAATCTTGTATTCATTATTTTGTATTATTTAGGTTGGTCTGAATAAAAGATATACCACTGTACTGTTTAATGTAACAGAAGCCTTTTCAAAAAATAGTAAGAATAAAGATGGCACTTTGGTATGCATGCTGCTGGCAAGGTGACATTCTTGCTAATTTCATGTTGCCGAAACTTTATAAATTACTGGTGGAAATAATAAATTATGTGTCTCTATGTAATGAAGTGGATTCAAAGTTCATGCCAAATTGCTTTATTAAATTCTGTGCGCATCCCCTTTGATTATAGTAGTCTTTGCACATCTTTTCAGGAGGAAAGAACAAGAGACACAAAATTCCTATTTTACTGCCTTACCAAAGCTAATGAAAAATATGAATCACCGTTGTTCTATAATTTGATGAAATCCATCATTAGTGAGAAACGACACTTGTGTTCCATATTAAATAATCTTTTGTGACTGGAAAGTAGCTCTCTTAATTTCCTTAGAACTGGTACCAATCTATTTAACTTTACAGAATGATTGCTGTGCTACTGGCATTTTTACAAGAGAGGCAGTTTTAGAAATGATTGTTACAAGAACAGTACTTGAAACAATTGCTGTATTAAAATATGTCATAATTTTAAGTCTCTCAATTAATGTGATTCTTTTATAACTCTACAGCGGACCAATCTGGAATGTTATTTATAGGAGATGCAGTAATGCAGGTCAGTTTATTCTATATACTCGATTCAAGGTTCTCACTATTTTCCCATTCTTAAATTAAAGCCTGTTATTAACCTGATATTTCAAATGTAACTTTATTGTAGGTCAATGGCATAAATGTAGAAAATGCTACCCATGAAGAAGTGGTAAGTTCTGTATTTCCTGTCTCTCCTTTTTCCTTGTTGTGTTATTTCCTCTTTTGTTTGCTGCCTTTGTTTTTCTGACCTTGTGAATTTTTCAGTGCACTTCTCTGAATTACAAAAATGGGTTCAACTGCTTTTTCATATAGGCCTGGCCTATGCACTTGCTGTGCTGGCATTTTTCTTTAAGAAGTGAAGAAAGAGATTAGTCCCCATGTCTCTTACGCACCACACACGTTTTGTAACATGTGATGAAGATGCTGTGTGTGTTTGCTGTCTTCCTCCTCAAAAAAAGAAGCTGAATGGAAAGCGGCAATGTGTGAGAAACTGTTTCCCCTCCAAAACCAGCAGCATTGACCATAAAAACAATTAACCTTATCTTGCTTCCCCCTTTTTTAAAAAATGACTTTGGATCCAGAGTATTACATTTCTAAGGACAGGGAGAAGAGAGACAATATCTTCTTGTGTTAGTTTATTAGCCAACTTTGGCATATTTATGCACCTATGTTTGCATATATATGCAGTACATTATATATCAAAGAAAAGTGTGATGAGGTTCTCAGAGTTGGGTGAAGCCATTTAGATGTTAGATTACTGGAGATTGGAGAGGAATATCTGGACTTTAAATTAGAAATTTAAATTTGGATCATATACCATCTCAGCTATCAGCATGGGTTTTTTCATTCCTCTTTGTACTTCTTGACCTTATTTCCCTGTATATGTACATCCAAATATCTAAACAATACATTTACCATTTTTCTTCTGGTGCTGGACTTCTTTGAGCCCCCACTGCAAAGTACTGTCACACTTCAGGGCTGCATATATGACAGATCACCGAATACTGCAGCCTAGAAAAGGAAATATATGCCAAATACAGAGGACTGATTTTGAGCTGCAGCTCACATTTATGTGGTCTTTTAGAAAGAAAAGAAAGTGCAGCTAACACCCTTTACTGCTATGTATCTTACACCTCGCCTCTAAGTACTCTCATCTTTTTCTTATTCCCTCTTTTTTTGTTCCTAGAATAGTGTGACTTCACTTATAAGTTTAACATGGAAATGATATCATGCTGTCTCATCAACTGAGATTTTGGGGATAGGTTTTTCGCCTGCTGGCTGGTCAGAGTTGTGCCACCATAGCAGGAGACCTGACAACCCTATTAATACCCCAGATCCCACTTTGTTCGGTAATCATTATCCTTTAGTCAAAACCACCAACAAAACATTATCAGAGAGAAAGAATGAGAACACATTTTTGAAATCTTAATACTGTCGCTATCTTTCCTTCCACTTTCCTAGTTTTTGTTCTCTGCATTACTCAGTGTTACAGTAAAAATACACAGGAGCCCTGTGACACCTAAAAAATCAACAGATTTATGTAATAGAATCCCCTTTATTAGATGTGTTGACAGTATTAGCTCTTGAGATAAATTATCCATTTATTCTTTTTAGGGCAAGTTGTGTTTGTTTCTCTTTCTCTTATTTTCTTCTTTTTATTTATCACTTTCATCTCTTCCTCTGCTTTTATTAATTGATAATGGTAACAACCATTTATTTTTAAGATCTATTCAGGTAATGAAAGTTATTAAATGTGTTTGTGTGTGTTGTGGGAAAGGGACTTTTTGATTTATTGCAGATTAGTTATTTCTGTAAAATCCCTTATCTCTTTATCAGCTAAATCTGTACTGGTATGTAAGCAGCACTTAACTCTGAAATTAACCTGAGTAATTCCCTGGCTAAATTCATCCTGCTAGTTAATACCTTTCCCAAATGTGCTTTATTCCTGTAGCCTGGATATTAATCACCTCTACCAGCATGTCCCAAGATCAGCTTTTAGTTGTAAGTCCACTGACATGTCTTACCACATAGTCATTTATTGTCTCCATCCCCTTGGTTAGTTCTTGTGGATAATAACACCCTTGCCTCTTGTCTCAGAGAACCTTCTAGGGAAGATATTGTGGCATCTGCTTTGCATATAGAAAAACCCAAATTCAACCCCCAGGATCTCTGGTGAAAGGAATCAGACAGTTTGTGAATAATATAGCTCTCTGCCAGCCGGAGTAGACAAGACTACATTTGATGGACCAATGGTCTGACTCAGCATAAGATACCTTCATGTGCAGCAGTTGTGCCAAAACAATCACTCAGTTAAGTGGTCACTTGAGTTCCATGGACAGGAAGAATGGTTTAGGACACAGTAAAACCCATATGTATCCAGAATGAAATACCTACTGCTGTGGAAATACTGTTACTGGGTTATGGTTAGTACTTTGCCTGATCCATGTGCCATCCCAGTTGGATCAGGGAAATTACAGTTAAATTTCAGGGCTGCATATATGACAGATCACCTAATACTGCAGCCTAGAAAAGGAAATACATGCCAAATGCAGAGGATACAATGGCACTTTAATTGTTTGAAATGTTTATAAACCATGTTCTACTTATTTGTGTCCAAAGCAGTGAAGAATTTCTAAAAATATAAAGGTATAAAGTACAATACAATATAAATATATTAAAAAATAAACAGCACCAAAAACACCAAATAGAACTAAGTTAATGAAAAACAGTGTCAGTAAAACAATAAAACACAGAATATAATGCTAAATTATAAAATAATTGTTCAAAATGCTGAAACAAATCCATATCATGGAATTGCTATGACATGCTATCCATATCATGGAATTGCAGTCTGTCTTGTGCTTTCTTTTGACTTGTGCCTTACTCCTCTGAATTGCAGTAAAGTATACTGACATGTAAAAAGTTGACAGTGTATTCTCTATAGCTGATGGATGACTTCATGACTAAGATTGCTTCAAGCCCACTTACTGAAAAGGAATGACTGTTTGCTTTTAGGGGCTATGCTGCCGCTAAATAGACCATAGCTCCCAAGGTGGTAGCAAAAGTTGAATTATATGATGGGGTTGGGAATTGCAGGTTGATAGGAAAGAGAATAATGCCTTTCTATATACCACTCTTGTCACAGTCCAGGTCTAAATCCATAATTATGCTCAACTTCTGATTATTTCTTTATAAGATCCCAAAGATCAGGAGAAAGATTGGTTTGGATAGACAACAAAAATTCCTGAGAAGTAAGAAGATTATGGAAAATCATGTCAATGTGGTTTACTAACAGGTTACACATTAGGAGGTCAAAGCACAGGTCAGACACATGAAGTAGCAACCCAAAGCATAGAGAAAAAAGCAACGTAAACCTAAGCAGGAAGGCAAGACCTGATGCAAATTTCTCATCAGCAGTTCTGGAATAGCAGGTGAAGGATGTGGCTTTTGACAATGGAACTGTGTCCCAGTTATAGGAGTGATAGTAGTGGCATTATTATAGGGCTGGGTTTTTCTTGCTTATTTACTTCCAAATCATTTTTAAGCAGTAAGTCTATATCACAGCTTGAAGAAACCCTTGGGAGAGATAAGTTGGTCTTGAAAGACTGGAGTCTCATGGAGATTGTCTTCTGCTGAAGCTGAGAAGAAGGAAGTGACAGGCTGCCTTTGTCTCTTCAACATAAAAGTAGCTGAGAGCTCATGCCTGTGGGCTATCAGTGTGTGTTGGCAGCATGAGAGAGCTTTCCGTCCTTAGTGATGTTATGACTTGGGGAGAGTAGTTTTTGGTAACCTGATGTTATCAGAGTTCTTCCTTTCCACCCTAAAGGGCCTCAACCCTGTTTATGTATCTATTGTGATATACAGCCAGTTCTAAACATAAAACATTTTTTTTCCAATCCTAAACTGAAATTTCTGGGACAGAATTCCAGTGTGAAGCATCTCCCTTAGACTGGTGCTAGGAACATGAAGCCTTAAATTGGTAGCAAAACACAAGGTAGAGGCTGGACTCAGATTCATGCCTTCCACATGGAACCATCACTCTAACTGCTGAGAACAAGGTGCAAAGGGGAAATGGCATAAGGCATTAGGCATTCCCTGGGAGCCCTGATATCACCACCAGCCATGTGAAGCCAAACATTAGACAGCTCCTGGTTCAGTTCTCACTATGAAGAGCCCTGAGGCGGGCTAGCTGTAGACAGCTGATGTTTTGCCCCTGCATATAGCATCACAGGGAACAGGATAGCACTGCTGATGGATGATGCCCCAAATAATCATTGTTTTGGCTGACTCACCCTTTTGCATTGCCTCTCTCCCAGGATCAAATTGCCTGTCACTACCATAAGAACATAAGAGAAGCTGTGTTGGATCAGGCCAATGGCCCATCCAGGCCAACTTATAGTGTGGCTAATAGCCACTGATGGACCTCTGCTCCATATTTTTATCCAATCCCCTCTTGAAGCTGGCTATGCTTGTAGCCTCCTATGGCAGTGAATTCCACATGTTAATCACCCTTTGAGTGAAGAAGCACTTCCTTTTATCAATTTTAACCTGATTTCTCAGCAATTTCATTGAATGCCCACGAGTTCTTGTATTGTGAGAAAGGGAGAAAAGTACTTCTTTCTCTACTTTCTCCATCCCATGCATAATCTTGTAAACCTCTATCATGTCACCCCGCAGTCGACGTTTCTCCAAGCTAAAGAGCCCCAAGCGTTTCAACCTTTCTTCATAGGGAAAGTGTTCCAAACCTTTAATCATTCTAGTTGCCCTTTTCTGGATTTTTTCCAATGCTATAATATCCTTTTTGAGGTGCGGTGACCAGAATTGTACACAGTATTCCAAATGAGACTGCACCATCGATTTATACAGGGGCATTATGATACTGGCTGATTTGTTTTGTTTAATCTCCAAAGTGCCCCAGCTCCCCTTCAACCCCTAGTATCCCAGTCCTACTTCTATCAAACAACATGGCTTACCAGACACCAGCAGTGCACTGAGAGCGTGTGTGATGTAGAAACCTGTGTGATGTAGAAACCAGCAAGAGCGTACACCCCCTTGAATCACTATCTCAAAGTCCTCCATGTTATTTACACACTGTAATCAGGGGAGGTTGGGAATAAGAAGGGGTCTCCACATGCCAGGCTGTCTTCTCCCTCCAGGGGTGCGGTCAGACGTCCAAAAAACCCCGCTACAGGCATGAGTTGAGCCCGCAGGCATGTCGGATTTTACCCGGACGTTCACACGTCCGCATCTGTGAAGTGTGCTTAGCCCGTGCCCGTCCCACGCTGATGCGCCTTGCTCGCGGATTAATTTGCTAGTGCTTTTAATCCGGAACAAGACGCTCCCTGAGCGCTTCCTGAGCGCTCTGCAGCATCTGAACCGGCAATCGTTGCTCAGTCGCAGCAGCGCTTCCTGCTTCCAGCTTCCCGCCATGCATATCACTGCGCCATCGAAGGAAGGAATCTGGGGCGTGCGAAGGATCCAGATAGCCTTAAGGCAGTCTCTCAGAAAGCAACGCACAAAGCAGCATGGCTGAGAGCCATGGCATTTGTTTTTTTTTGTTTCCCCCGCTGGTCTATCGATATATCGACATATCGATGCATCGAAATGGAATGTGATGTCCCGTGCGCGGTATCAAATGCCATGGGAAAGAAGGAAAGCGGCTGCGACCCCTCATTGTTACGATACCAGACCAGGGGGGGGGAATGAATGGTTGCCAGGGCGCCTGGAGAACTGAGCTCGCACACGTCTGGCCAGAGTGCCTGCTAGCACAATGAGTGTCTTGCCGTAGTTGCGGGGGCCAGCCGTGGAACGGAAGAGACTGCGCCGCCAAGGAGCTATCCAGGCGATTGGTTCTGAACTTCATCTCATCTTAGTAGAAGGCTCACGTATACACCAATGTCACCTTTAGCGTTCAAACAACAGTCTTCCCCATGAACGGATTGCCACTATTTGAAAATAGGCCAGTGCAAACACAAACGCGCATGCGCTCAAACGAATCCAAAAAAGCTGTTCGCGCCCAGCACTGCGCCTGCGCTAATGCTGGTTGCCGCCTTATGAAAGTAGTTCCGGTAGGGCGCTGTGTGATCGAGCAATGATGGGATCAACATGGGATAGCATCGGAACTCCACGCTGTCTGATCAGGGAGCTGGATGCAACGGATTATTTGAGAGACGCGTTAAAGACGCTTTAAAGATGGATTTAATGTAAGTGTGACCGCACCCCAGGACTGCCAAAAGCCACCACAGTCCTCTGGATGAAGATTTCATCTCCCCCTTCCCCCAGTTGGAGCAACCTGGGAAACTAAGTCCAACTCTGTGTAGACTCAAGGTGGATTAAGTTCTGCTGGAAGAGTCACAGTAGAATAACTTGAAGACTGAACTGATGGGAACAATCACTTTTCTGACAAACTTGAGTGTTTGATACATTTAGATATACTTCAGATATGACTAGACATAATTGAGAAATTCATCAGTTTTGTAGTCGAAGATGCACTCTAGTTGTCACGTTGACATTAAAAGTGATGCCAAAATTGATTTCAGTTAGATTTATCTCTTGACTGGGATGCACCTCTTTTTTTTTTGTAAAGGCCATCATTTATTTGATGCTAATCAAGCCTAATCAATGTTTGGTTAATTGTTAAAGGAATCCTTCCAAAAGTATCTGTGCAATAAAACCTATATGTTATTTTTGCAACAAGGAGACATATGAAATCTCATGAGTTCTGGTACAGTCATTGGACATTTAGCAACATGTTAGTCTCTTTTTTCCTCATTTCGACCTATGATACAATGTATTAGTTCTGATAGCATTTTTTTTTCCTTTTGCTGGACATTACTTGCTCCAGCTGTCATGCTTAACTTTACTCTAGTTGTAACTAGCAGCATCTGTCCACAGCTGTCATGGAGCTTCTTAAAACTTAATATCTACAATAAGGAGATATCAACAACTGTAACATCCATTATCCAGAGCCTGTATAAATCCATGCAGGTTTTATGTTACATCTACATTTTGTATCTTCTTTAGTTGCCATCAGGGAAACAGTGGATAGCTTCACAATAGTACAAGCGGCATCTGTTCTTCAGCAAGCTGGTCAAAATTTTTGAGCTCTGTCCTCTACTATGGTAATGTCCTTGCTACAGGAAAGTGCTATGTTGCACCAGCTTTCCTTTGAATGCTATAGGTTAAATAGTCGCTATTTCTACTACAGGGTTCGCCACACCACATTCCTTCTTTCCCCCCAGCAACGTAGACCAGGGTGCTTGTCTGTGCTTGTGCAAAAAAGTAAATAGTAGACATCAGATCCAGAATTGTTTGCTGCAAATGAGAAGGTCTGGGATAGGTTTCCAGTGTAAAGCATAAAGCATCTCCCTTAGACTGGTGCTGAAAACATGAAACCCAATATTAACGATTTGCTATGTCTTTGCCACAGCTTATAGAATGTGTGCATTACTTATTCTGTTGTGTGTGAAAGTTAAATGTGTTTCTTTCTTGAAACATATTTGTTTTGTGTTTATATTGAGGGCATAGTGATGAAAAATTTTGATAGTTCACCTATGTAGTTTCAGTTGGATTGTTATGCTTGCAGCCTGCAGCAACACTGCTAGGCTGCATGTGGCTTTGCCCCCTTTGGAGGGAAGAGTGGATAGTCGGCCCGTTTGGGCACATATTTCAGGGGGTGGGGCCAGGCCGTCATAACGGCCAGACCTTCACTCCCTGCAGAAGTCCCGGAGAAGATCGGCCCTCCCACCCGCCCTGTTTGCTATGTAAGCGGTTGCTGGTTGCCTCATTTGGGGGGGCCGGGTAGGAATTTTTTACTCCTCAACTGATTGGCAGTTGCTGGGGTGTGTTTTTTGCCTACCCTACATAGCAGAGCAGTGGATTGTGGATTTGGTTATCGGGAGGTGCTGTTAAATAGGTGGTTACTTTAGTTGGCAGGTTTTTAGGGGTTTAGGGTACTATGCGGCTAGGGGAGGACCATGAAGCATCCCCCTTTTGGGGAATTAGGGGTCTGGCATGATCAACCCTGCGATTTGGTGACCCGGAGTGGGGAGAATGCAGACCATCCTGGAGGCTCGACTAGAGGGTGCCTTCCATTGAGACGTGCGCCTGGTGGTTGGACCCTCTGGGTCATGTCTCCCTGCTGGGCCAGCCTGGCGGGAACTGTGTCACACAGCTCTGGCTGGGGACTGGGTCTCTCGCCTGCAAATGGCAGGGGAGCGGTCTGTTGAGATCCCTAGCCCTGACCAGGCTGCAGTTTGGGTGCCCTTGACGTTTATTATGATGATTAATAAAGTGGCCCATTATTTATACCAATGCATTGTGTCCGACTTGGGGGGCAAACACATACGTTGTTGAGAGAAAGATATTAAGAATTCTGTGCTTCATAGTAAAGAGAACATCAAGAAGACAAGAGGCACATGCTGAGAGTTAAGCAAGCTGAAAGTTTCAATAGAGTGATATTTCATATATTTTCCAGCCAAATTGCTTCTTCGTTGCTAGTTTGTGAGCGCACTTCAGAAAATGAAAATACTCAAAGTAGATTGGGAAGTTTGTGAATGTCCTTATATTGAAAGTGACACTTTATTGTAGGGGTACCTTTACTGAGTTTTATAGCTTAACTGTCTGGTGCATTTTGCCATTTAAACAGAGTTGTTTTTGCCCCTGAAGGATGAATTGTGATGTGAACAAAACATTTTATGTGAAGTTATTGTCAACATCACATCAAGCTCTTGTATGCAGAGCAAGTCTACAATCCAAAGGGAAAAGTATGATCTCATACAGAATAAACAAGCACTGCACTCCAGTCAAATTCACTGAATGCTGAATACAGATCTTAAATACTTCAGGGGGAAAGAAAGAGAGTAAGCAAGAGTTTGGACTTTACTGTTATCCATTAGTGTCATATAAAATAATCAATTCTAAATATACAATTCTCTTATTTCCATATTGACAAGTAAACTATCTTCTCCTTGAGTGCTGAGGACTCCATTTAAAAATGACATTATCATTCAAGTTAAGAGGAGCTGGCGGATTTGTCTAAGCTGAGGAAGTCCTTGGCTTGCTTATCTACATTTTGGACCATTTGATTCTTTTATAACCAGAAACACGACTTTGTTTTGCATCAGATTTTTCAGTTAAGTGAAATGTTAGATAATGAATATTTAATGCTATAGTGATTGACCAATGGCTGCCATCTTAGTGGATCCCAACTCTTAAGCAGTACTCATAAATGAATAAAAAAACTGCACACTTTCTGTTGAAGCTTTCAGGCTGAGTAAGGAAACGAAGAAAATGTGAAAACTTGCAGTTTTTATCTCTATGCTAGGTACTTCCTAAATGACGTTTATTTTAGGACAGGCTAGCTTTACTTGAACTTGTAGTTCATCATTGCTTTAGATCGCCTATGAAAGTTTAGTTGATCGTTGCTTATGCCCATCCAAAGAGCTGCCCAAAAGGAAACAGAGCATTATTCCCCATCTTCTCTGTCTTTCTCCTCCCTCCTTTGGGGTGACCTTCCTGTCCCAAAGGAAGTGTTTTCCTTCTGTTGCTTGAATCTTGCCAGATTTGTGGTTCTAGGTGTGACTTCCTAGCAGGATATAAGGTAGTAAGCTATCACCATAACTAAGAGCTTGAATTCACTGTGCTGTGCGCTCAATGGCTCCTGAGTTATAACCAGCAGTTACAATAACTGAAGTCTTTGGGTGAATTTTTTGGGTGGCGGGCATTTCTTCACAGGGCATATTGAGAATTTTAAAAATCACTTTATTCAAAAATGAAATATGAATCTTGTGGTTAGCAGTGCTCAAACCTTACAACCATGTGTTTACTTTTAATGTTCCATGAGGATATAGTCTGTATTTGTTTTACAGACAACCTCTATGGTCATTTGTTGTGGTTCCAAGTAAAAATAAGAGTTCTGTTTAAAATGCTGCTCACAGCATAAGATTCATGACAAAAGAAAAGGCCAAGCAAAAAAAAGTATTACCTTTTCAGCCTTATAGTACCATCAAGAGAGTTTCCAGATACAAACCTTTAAATAAATAAATGTATTTCCAAATAGCTATTTAATGTTCCATGCCAAATACTCTTAGGAATATGTCACCTCCACTTCCTTTCCAGCTTCTTCAGCAAGTGCCTTAAGGCTTTAAAAATGCCCCCTTTTATGATCTGGCCTATGAAAATTTACTTTTAAGAGTCCAGCCAAAACCATATGTTTTGTTTTGTTAATACATTTCTATTTGGTTTACAGGGATCTCATAAGCTCTCCATATTGATTGGTTAATTGAAATGGTAATATAAATTCAAAGCATCTATTGGGATTGGCTGGTGGAATGCCATTTCCTACAACATGCCACTTAAATTATGCTTTAGTTTGATTATTTCACATAGCCTGCTAGGACACCCTTTTAGTGTCTTTGTTGAAACAAGGAGATTACTGTGTTTATGGAATTCACAAGTTGTTGTCAGCACAAAATACCTAGAATACAGAATTGCTGAGACAGAGGATTTCATTCCTGTATGTGGATATCCTCCTACTTCTTTTTTTTTAAATAGCCGTGGATCTTTTTTTCCCTTTTATAAATATTTAGAACTTTTAAAATAGTGAGTCAAGTTAGCTTAGTTTTGTTATTTTAAATAGTCAGCTTGCTTTTAGAGTATGATAATGATGCAGATATTATCCAAAATTCTGCTCTGTTAATCATAAATCATTATTTAACAGACAACTTTTCCTCCAGTTTATCAGCCAGTGATTTTACTAGCAAACCATGAACTTTGTGGTATTTACTTCATTTATATTGCAACTTTCTGGGTGCGATTCAAGGCAGACTACAAAATGTAAAAATCATTTCAAACGAAGCACAACAACTTCCAATAAACAATGTAGTAGGGCTATAGGACTGCAGAACTGGGAGGGGAAACTGCAACAAAAAACCTGACTAAGACAATGAAAACTGTGAGCCATGATGTTCTGTGCCAGCTGGAGTTTCAGAATTGTTTTCAAGGGTAGACTTGTGTACAGTGCATTATGATAGTTTAGTCCAGGGATCCTTGACATGGTGCCCATGGGCACCATGATGCCCACCTACGTGTTTTCTGCACCCACCAAGTATTTTTAGGTAGGGCCAGGTAGGGTTTCTGCCTAGCAAGTTTTTTGATTGACTATTGGAGATTTGATTGGCTGCACAGATTTTTAAAATGTTGCATTGATAGCAGCTGCCACCACAGAACAAGAATCAGCACTGTATTACTGAAGCTATCATGGCAATCATTTTGAGGCTGGCTCTCATTCCTGTGGCAGCCATTTTGTGGCAACCATCTTCTTACTGTGTTGACCATGGTGTGCCATAACTCCAAATATTCCCATAGGCTCAGAAAAGTTTGGGACCCATGGTCTATGCTTTCACATGCTCCCCTGATAGAACAGAAGGCCTGTATGAACCATACAGTCCTATACATGGAATACAAGAGTTATAAATATTAAGTAATATTTATTAATGGTTCCCTTGGTCAAAAGGTAGCACCAAGATTGCATGTAGCGTGACTTCAATTATTTGCTATGTCTCACAGTAAAGAATTGGAAGTTAGGAATGTGCTTGATTTCTGGAAAAAAAAATCAAATCACTCTATAAAACTTCCTCAGAATGGTTCAGAAAGCCAATATAGTGTGTAGTTACAGTGTTGGACTGGGATCTGGGAAACCTAGATTCACTTCTCCACTCCACCATGGAAACTTGCTGGGTGACCATAGGCAAATCATACACTTACCTACCTTACAGAATTGTTGCGAAGATAAAATGGAGGAAACAGAGCAATGTAAGCTGCCTTAGGTCCCCACTGGTGAGAAAGATGAGGTATAAATGAATGAATGAATTGTCAAAATGCTGCAATCCATTAAAATGGAGGATAGTATTATTAATGTGCAAGCTTGTGCTGCATGAATTTGAAGGGAAAAAAATGTCCTGTGCATGGAAATCATTATGCTGCCCCTTTCATATCTCACCAAAAGGCATCCTTAGAACAACTGCTTCCTTTCCTGTAGCAAGTGTATTTTAGCCCATGTTAAAATCACATATGAGAATTCTTTTTTAAAAAAAATGCATGAACAAGGTAATATTAATTTAAACTGAAATGGAACAAGAAGCACAAATAATTGTTCAATACAATGGGCAGTTAAATTACTGAATATAGTGAATACATGCCAGAGATAATTAAGAATATTTGAATCCCAATGGGATAATAGCACACAATGCTCATGCCTGAGGAAATTTGAATTACTTGTTGCTTGTGCCCATTGTCTTATTTAAAGAATAACTTGGATAATCCAGCACAAGTTCATATTAGATGTTCTCAATTGTTCTATGTTAAGACTTTTTGTGTTTTTCAACAGGATGGCTGAACCATTACAGTTTTAACACACAACTTCATGTTTCAAGATTTATGCTGTATCAGATGAAATAATTCCAAGGACATTATAAAGGAAAATAATCCAACATTTAGATTTGTCATAAATGCTTGGATAAATTTATCACTTGGCAAAAAAGCCAACACATTGTGCACATTAATGACAACTTAGAATTGTCTGCGTTGTCATTTCATAGCTCAGTTTGCGGGAAATTAATCAAGATTTTTCAGAAATGATATCTTCTCAAACCAATGTGTTTTATCAGGAGTAATTTTCTCATGTAACAGTCTTCAGGCATGTGACGCTTACAATGTCTAAAAAGACTAGAAAACTATATATTTAGCCTCTGTGCATAAGTTTACAGTGATCACTTCACTCAGGTGTAATTCGTTAACTGTCAGATAAGAAGGTCCACAATGCAATAAAAAAAATCTATGCGGTCGAGGAAATTCTTGAAATACAGACAGAATAAATTAATATTTTGGCTTGTTATTTAGGACCAATGTTGACCTGTATCACAAATCACTTCCACTACTGAAGAGGGGACCTTGGGAAATTGATAAGAACAAGGGAAAGTAACAAAGAATAGTGCCAGTGTAGGGTTTCCCCTTTGCCAGCTCCAGGTTGGGAAATTCCTAGAAATTTGGGAATGGAGCCTCAGAAGGACAGGGGCCTCAGTGGGATACAGTGTCATAGAGTATACCCTCCAAAGCAAAGGGGAACAGATATGTGTAGTTGGGAGAGGAGCTGTAATTCGAGGAGATCCCCAGTCCGTGCCTGGCATCCTTGACCCAGTGAGTTGGGTCACACAGAAATATCTGGTCGCACATGAGCTCTTGCAGAAGTGGAAACACAAGAAAGTCATTGCAAGTAGCCCTTGCACAAAGTCAGCTTGACTGTATCCCAACTGGCAGTTCTGCTTGTGTTGGCCATAATATAAGGTATATTTCAGCAACCTCCTATGAAAATGACCTCCTTCAGCAAAATCATATCACACTTTCAGACTGAATGGTAATGACTGCATCTACTAGCCTTTTCAGTTTAGATTTCTGTACACAGCAACACTGATCAGAAATGGAAAAAAAAAATAAGCATTTGATCTTAAGCTCTTCAGCAATGTCTTACATAACCACAACAGCATTGAGTAAAGCTTTTCTCTGACTATTTCATGGCAGAATCCAACCAAATGTATGAAACACCTTTTATTTCTCCTTTATGAGTTCTATAGTTCAAGCTTTATTATCCAGCAAATATCCAGAAAACTCAACAACTAACATCTAGGTTAACCAGATTGGCTTGTATGATCACTGGATGGGGACAAGAGACAACGAGCTATGGTGACAGCTGGAAAAATGAAGCCATCAGGACCACTAGGAAGTAAGGGTGTGCCACCAGCAGAGACAGAGTCACTTGATGAATGAAATAATACAGTAGCCATTTGGCATAGGAGGGGACTAAAGTGGGAGTGTGGCTGGGAGGAAATCTCAGACCACATGCTCATACTGTAAACCTTGAGTGACTATCACGTTTCATTAACTGGCAAGCAATCCCCAGATAACAGGAATGCCAGTAACAAAGCTTGTGCTATATTATTATGCTAGTACATTCCTTCACTACCCAGAAGTTGTCTAATTAGTGAGTTACAATTTTGACCTTAGTCTTTTGTGATGTATGTTTGCCTTTACACATCCTGGCTCCCCCCCCCCTCTTTTTTTTTTTCTTTTGGTGATGTTAACTTTCAATGTTGACTTTTCTCAAGCCACCTACCAGGAACATATTTCTCTGTACCACTTTAAACAGATGTTTAAACAGATTAACAGATTTACCACTTTAAACTGATTAACATATCTTTCTTTGCTAGGCATTAAATATTTTTCTCATTTTCTAATGTAAAATCAGAAGCATCAATTAGTTTTTTGAATTGCTTGGAAATCTTATTAATTCTAATGTCACAATGAGTTGCCTCATCAGTCTTTAAATCTGCAAAAACATTTTTTCTGGAGTGCAATTTAATGTGGCTAAATATCAGAAAAATTGATATTAACTGGTTTATATGTTTTTTAAATAGTGTGTTGTTACATAATTAATTGTATGATGGTAGAGGGTGCGATGGTACAATACTATAAACACAGAATTACATTTTAAAATGAACTAAAATTATAGGCCAAAAAAGTTAGATATCTTTTGACACACAAGGCGTTAGTTTTTAAGGACTTGATGTTACACAGAAGTGCTGTTTTAGTTGCACTTCTATAGAAAACTGTGGAATCAAAAACAATTCTCCACCCTCCCCAGCTACTTTGGATAGTGGTCTGTATGACCATATGCCCTGCTAAGGTTCCTTCCCTTCCCTAAACCTCATTTTCCCCAGGTTCCACCCCAAAAAATCTCCAGGTATTTCCTAACTCATAGTTGACAACCCTAGCAACAGCACCTTCCTTACACTTTAGGGTTGCCAAGTCCTCAGCTCTCACTGGCAGGGAGTGGAAAGGACCTTTCCATGAGTGGTGTGGGGTGATGTTTCTGATGTGATATCACATAGAAGTGATATCTGGCATTTGGGGGTGATGCTCTGGTATTTGGCAAAACTCCATGGTTACCATATAATTTTGCTCAGAATACCAGAACATCGCCGTGCAACATCTCTGGCGGGATGACATCACTTCTACACTAGTTTGGTGTAGTGGTTTAGTATGCAGTCTCTTATCTAGGAGAACCAGGTTTAATTCCCCACTCCTCTGCATGCAGCTGCTGATGTGACCTTGAGTTAGTCACATATTCTCACAGAGCTGTTCTGCTCAAGAGCAGTTCCGGGAGAGCTCTCTCAGCTCCTCTCAGCTTGCAGGGTGTCTGTTGTGGGGAGGGGAAGGAAAAGGCAATTGTAAGCCACTCTGAGACTCCTTCAGGTAGTAAAGGGTGGGGTATAAATCCAATCTCCTCTTCTGCATCTTCTTCATAATGTCATCACATTGGGGGCCTTGCACTGGGTAGTGGCTGTTGAGGGCAAGGCTTCCCCGACCAGCCAGCTGGCCAGTGGCTAGTAGGAGCCCATAAAATCGATAGATCCCCCTGGGGGTCAGCAGTTATGCTTACAGCCATTTGAGTTTCCCACCAGAAAACAAAGAACAGATGTCCAGGATCTTTAAACCTCAAGTAGGTTAGAACTCCTTCAGTGTTTCTTTTCTATTCTGTACCCTAGTCCTGAAACTGTATTTACTCTATTTGTTTAAGAATGCATTGCCTGGATTCCTAACCGCATGCCTTGTTTCTGGCTCATGCTATGAACACAGTGTTTTGACAGCTCCATCTGGCTGCTAAAACAGAGAGGGAGATGGAAATAGGAGGTGTGGTGGCTACTGAAGGGAAGGTTTCTGAACCCCATTTTATGGGGGGAGGGGAGTCAGGAGGGGTTTCTACTGAGATAAGCAGATCTTCCACACCAAAGGAATGACATCTGTCCTAGTTTCTGAGCAGGACTACAATCTCTTGCTCACTCAAGTGCCATTTGCCTGAGGGGGGAGTGAGAGTAGCCAGCTGGATGCTGGGTCAGTAGCGTCACACAGACAGTTTACAGTTTGGTATTATATCTTTGCTTACAACAGGGACTGGTAGCTATGGCCCCCTTCCATACTTAGCCCTGGTTCTCTTCTTCCATTTGGCAGGGAGGTACTGAACATAAAGTCAATGCTATATAAATGTTTAATGACAATGTGGGTTCATGCTGAAAGTAATGACATAAAATGCCAAGCTAAAGGAACAGATGAAAGAGTAATGCCAAAAAAGCAAGGAGGATTTTTTGGGAGAGAGCATGATCAAAATTGTAAGAGTATAAACTGTTCTCTTCAACCCACATTGTTTCTATTTAGAATTAGTTTTTAAGTTGGGGGGAGGGGGTTGTGCTATTATGTTAGTAATTTTATGATGAGGACTCTGTACATGTTTAGAGCATTTAGTGTTCACAGTAGGACAGAGTTTGTAAACATGCTCAGTTTTAAGAGTGGCTTTTGTTGTGAAATTAAATGTTCAAAAAGAGGCAGAGTATGAAGCATTTTTGAAAGTTTGATATCCTTGAATTAAGACAGCACAATGCTTATTCCTCTTTCAAGATAGTCCAATTAAAGCTTAATGGGCATAAAGTGAGAACGAGGCTTAATATTCTGAAAGAATCATCATTTTTCTTTTTATGTATGGAATTTTTTGCAATAAAATGTGTGGGTGTGGTGTGTTCCTTTGAATATGTTTATAGGATGAATATATGCAACTCCTGAGTTCTGACTGAATATTTACGTATATTTGCTACTTACTTTTAAGCAGGACTTTTTTTGTAGCAGGATCTTCTTTGCATGTTAGGCCCCACACCCCTGATGTAGCCAATCCTCTAAGAGCTTAGGAGTTCCTGCTACAAGAAAGCCCTGCTTTTAAGCAGACTTTCCTCTCTCACTCTCTATGAGATTGCTTTGTGGCATGATTTTTCAATTCTGCCCATGTAAATAAATCTTTCGTCACACAATACAAACTAAAACACACTCACAGAGACATATAGTTTCTCTATCAAGCCTGGATAGCAGAGTGTCAAATGGGATATAACCTTGCTAGTTCATGTATTCTGCAGCAGGCAGCATCACTGATTTTAACGAGAGAACATTTCTGAAATATTTAAAGATGTGAGTGGTTGAAATAACCTGTGCTGGTTATAGTTAACCAAGAGAATAGTCTTCTCAACTTGCCACCTTGATAAGCTGGTGTAGATGATTGTCAGGGCCAGATTAAATCCTGTGGAGGCCCTTAGGCAGTCAAAATCTTGGGGGGCCCCCTCCCAAACTATCTCCAAGTCGGAACACCTGCCCCACTGCTCGGGCCCCCTGCTGCAGCCTGCAGGCACCGGTGGCTTAAAAGGCATTCCCCCATTTTTGCGCCACTATCCCCGGACTCTTCCCTGCCTCCCCCACTCCCTCCATGGCCCCATTTTCCCCACTGCTGCTCTCTCCGGGCTCTTCCCTGCCTCCCCCACTCTCTCAGTGGCTCCATTTTCCCCGCTACCGCTCTCCCTGGGCTCTTACCTGCCTCCCATTTTTGCTGCTGCTGCTCTCCCTAGGCTCTTCTCTGTTTTCCCCACTCTCCTCACAGCCCCATTTTCACTGCTGCCACTCTCTCCAGGCTCTCCCCACGGCCCCATTTTTGCTGCTGCCACTCTCCCCAGGCTCTTCCCTGCCTCCTCCACTCTCCCTGCAGCCCTTTTTTCGCTGCTGCTGCTCCCCCCCAGGCTCTTCCCACCCCCAAGAGCATGAGAGAGGGCGTTTTCGCACTGACCTTCAAGTGGTGCGACCACCCTCCTCACGCCGGCGGATCTGCAGGGATTTCGCACCAGAAGCGCCGGCGCACCCAAAAGAGCCGGCGACTTCCGTCGCGAAACCAGCTCAAACGTTTTCCTGCTTCTTGGCGGTTTCCGTTTGAGCTGGTTTCGCGACGGAAGTCGCCGGCTCTTTTGGGTGCGCCGGCGCTTCTGGTGCGAAATCCCTGCAGATCCGCCGGCGTGAGGAGGGTGGTCGCACCACTTGAAGGTCAGTGCGAAAACGCCCAGAGAGTTAGCGAGCTGGGGCTGGGCAGCTGGCCTCCATGCCAAGCCTCCATGCCCCCCCCCCCCAGAAATTTTTGGCTACAGTGCTGAGCTGCGGTCAACAGACTAGGGGAACCAACAGCTAATTAACAGCACATTTAACCATAAATCAGTCTCATGGTTACTTATATTCTTACAGATGAAATACCTAGGATGCTCTCTGTCGCTCCATCGCTAAGTTGCTCAGCACAGCAGAGCTGCCCCTCCTGCATGGGATTCTATTGGTGGGGGTTGGGGTGAAAGAGCGATTGAGACCCAGAGCCAAAGGGAGGGAGGGAGGGAGGGGGAGCAGAGCCTCACAGACTCCCAGCTAAGCCAGTCAGACTGAGCCAGCCAAGGAAACGGCTGCTCCCGTTGCACGGAGGTCCTTTCAGTGCCGGCCTTTCTCAGCTTCAGTTTGAAAACAGCTGATGCCCACCATGCATGCCTGCTCCGCCCCTCCTGTGCCACCGCCAATCACCAGCCAGTCTGCACAGGATGTCAGCAGGATGCTGGGAAAGAGTGCTGCCTGCTGGGAAAGTGAGTTTCAGAGTCACGCCATGAAGGACGGCAAAGGGATGCACAAGGAACATGCTGACCATGAAAACGGGCAGGGGGAGAGGGAAGATGGCCCGGGGGCCCCCCAGAGTTGCGGGGCCTGTAGGCAAGTGCCTAATTTGCCTAATGGTTAATCCGGCTCTGACAATTGTTCTTAGTGGCAGCCATCACTCTACTTTGACGCTACCTAATTGCTTCTGACACTTTCAATGGAAAAGAACAAGCCATGCTGATGAGAGCAATTCATTTCTTTAGAGAATTCTCTGGTTAATAGTACCCTTAGTGAAAGATATAGGTCATAACTTGATTTATAACATCAAATGAGTGGACTCTTCACAAGCCAGAAGTTAATTAGCCCAGTTATTAGCCAACTTGAAGTCAAAAGTGTGCTGGAAGCTGGCAACGGAAGATGTGGTCTGTGCCCTTACTTATGGAATGTATCAATGTTAGCTGTAGGAAAGTCTGCTACTGATTCCATGAAGATATCTTCATACAGTAGCAAATTTCCCTAATCCCCAGCAACTAACCAATCTATACACTACTAGCAAGCTGTGGAGCCTAACTGTGGATACTTAAATACATAGACCGGGGCCACATGGGCACTAAACAGATGTTTCTGCAAACTCAGGGCCCTTCCTACATTTGCAGAAAAAATCTGACATAAAAAAAAACAGTGGGGGTTTAAATTCCCCTCTGAGGCCCCTGGTGTTGGCTTCATGGCAGGCCAGGAGCTGTGCTGGGCCTGGCAGCAGAAGCCAGGCAGCCTTGGGAGTAACTGGGAGTTGGAAAGAACAACAGGGAAGGAGGAAAGACTCTGCCAGCTTGCCTGGAGCTGCTCTAGGAGAGTTGGAGAGAGTGGCAGGGGGAGGGAAGACACTGCTGGCTCACCCAGAGCTGCTCCAAGACAGCCAGAGAGAGTGGCTATGGAGGGGGAAGCCTCAGTGTGGGAGTGGGGCAAAAGAGTGATGGGATGGGGGCAGAAAGAGAGAGAGAGAGAGTAATTGTGATAGGGGACAGAAAGAGAGAAAGACAGAGAATGATGGGATAGATGGCAGAAAGAGCGAGTGATGGGTAGTTGGTAGAGAGAATGACAGCCACAGGGGAGAAAGTAAGAGATGGGGTAATACTAGGATGGAGAAAGAATGGGAAGCAGAAAATAATGGGTTAGGGGTGGAACTAAAGCGGGGGAATGCCCCCTTCCTGGAAGTTTCTTGGATGTTCCCACTTGTATATTCTTGTATCCAGAAGACGATTCATACTTTATTCCCATTCTCAGTATTTCGGTAAGCTGATTTTGCAAAACACTTTTTTCTTGATTGAGTTGTGATCACTTTTTTCTCTTCTAAAAGTGTTGCTTTTTGCAGCAATTTGTAGGGGTCCTACTTTGGTTTTGAGACACTGGGGGAGTTTATTTCCTAAACTCCACTCCCTGAAAACTGACACGTGGTTTTTCATACTGACAAATGTGGCTTTGGGATGAATCAGTGTCTTCTTTCCAGACCAGCCACATCACCTAATCACTTTTTCTGCTCTCTGCTAATCTGCTTGATAATGAAGCTGCCTTCAAAGAAACATTTGATACGGGGGGTGTCAAACTCATTTGTTATGAGGGCCAGATCTGAAATAAATGGGACCTTTTTCGGTCGAGCCATGTTGGGCCAGGCCATGTGTGTACCTATTCAAGATTAGGTAGCAGAGATATAAACAGTCAAACACAAAGATTTTTTTAAAAAAACATAAAACATACTTAAAACCAGGGCTTTTTTAGAAGCAGGAATGCACAGGAACACAGTCCCAGCTGGCTTGGTGTCAGGGGGTGCGGCCTAATATGCAAATGAGTTCCTGCTGGTCTTTTTCTTCAAAAAAGCCCTATGCAAAACAATGGCAACATCAAGGGGCGTGGCCTAATAGGCAAATGAGTTCCTGCTGAACTTTTTCTACCAAAAAAGCCCTGCTTAAAACATTAGCACTCGTTGGTCTTAAAGGTGCTTTCTTTGTATCTCTCCCATGGGATCCAGGGATCAAAGGAAGTTCTATCTCCTTCCTTCCATCCCCAGGAGTGGGAGGAGCCTCAGCCAATAGAAGGAAGAGAGGCTTGGCTCAGTTGCTCTGCTGAGCAATTAAAAGAGCCTGGCAAAGCAAGCTCTCCCCAAGGAAGGCGCCTCAGCCAATAGAACATAAGAACATAAGAGAAGCCATGTTGGATCAGGCCAACGGCCCATCAAGTGCAACACTCTGTGTCACACAGTGGCAAAAAATGTTATATACACACATACACTGTGGCTAATAGCCACTGATGGACCTGTGCTCCATATTTTTATCTAAACCCCTCTTGAAGGTGGCTATACTTGTGGCCGCCACCACCTCCTGTGGCAGTGAATTCCACATGTTAATCACCCTTTGGGTGAAGAAGTACTTCCTTTTATCCGTCTTAACCTGTCTGCTCAGCAATTTCATCGAATGCCCACGAGTTCTTGTATTGTGAGAAAGGGAGAAAAGTACTTCTTTCTCTACTTTCTCCATTCCATGCATTATCTTGTAAACCTCTATCATGTCACCCCGCAGTCGACGTTTCTCCAAGCTAAAGAGTCCCAAGCGTTTCAACCTTTCTTCATAGGGAAAGTGCTCCAGCCCTTTAATCATTCTAGTTGCCCTTCTCTGCACCTTCTCTAAAGCTATAATATCCTTTTTGAGGTGCGGCGACCAGAACTGCACACAGTACTCCAAATGAGACCGCACCATCGATTTATACAGGGGCATTATGATACTGGCTGATTTGTTTTCAATTCCCTTCCTAATAATTCCCAGCATGGCATTGGCCTTTTTTATTGCAAACGCACACTGTCTTGACACTTTCAGTGAGTTATCTATCATGACCCCAAGATCTCTCTCTTGATCAGTCTCTGCCAGTTCACACCCCATCAACTTGTATTTGTAGCTGGGATTCTTAGCCCCAATGTGCATTACTTTGCACTTGGCCACATTGAACCGCATCTGCCACGTTGACGCCCACTCACCCAGCCTCAACAGATCCCTTTGGAGTTCCTCACAATCCTCTCTGGTTCTCACCACCCTGAACAATTTAGTGTCATCCGCAAACTTGGCCACTTCACTGCTCACTCCCAACTCTAAATCATTTATGAACAAGTTAAAGAGCATGGGACCCAGTACCGAGCCCTGCGGCACCCCACTGCTTACCGTCCTCCACTGCGAAGACTGCCCATTTATACTCACTCTCTGCTTCCTATTACTCAGCCAGTTTTTGATCCACAAGAGGACCTGTCCTTTTACTCCATGATTCTCAAGCTTTCTAAGGAGCCTTTGATGAGGAACTTTATCAAAAGCTTTCTGGAAGTCAAGGTAAACAACATCTATCGGGTCTCCTTTGTCCACATGTTTGTTCACCCCCTCAAAGAAATGCAACAGGTTAGTGAGGCAAGATCTTCCCTTGCAGAACCCATGCTGAGTCTTCCTCAATAACCCGTGTTCATCAATGTGCCTACTCATTCTGTCCTTGATAATGGTTTCTACCAACTTTCCCGGTATTGAAGTCAGACTGACTGGCCTGTAATTTCCCGGATCTCCTCTGGAACCCTTTTTAAAGATGGGGGTGACATTTGCTACCTTCCAGTCCTCAGGAATGGAGGCAGCTTTCAATGAAAGATTACAGATTTTTGTTAGAAGATCCACAAGTTCAACTTTGAGTTCCTTCAGAACTCTCGGATGTATGCCATCCGGACCCGGTGACTTATTAGTTTTTAATTTGTCTATCAGTTGTAGGACCTCCTCATTTGTCACCTCAATCTGACTCAGGTCTTTCAACACCCCTTCCAAAATTAGTGGTTCTGGGGCGGGCAAAAAGTTCTCGTCTTCTACAGTGAAGACGGAGGCAAAAAATTCATTTAGCTTTTCAGCCATTTCCCTATCCTCCTTCAGTAATCCTTTTACCCCATGGTCATCCAAGGGCCCCACTGCCTCCCTGGCTGGTTTCCTACTTCTAATATATTTGAAGAAAGTTTTATTGTTGGTCTTTATGTTTTTTGCAATATGCTCCTCATAGTCCCTTTTTGCCTGCCTGATCACAGTCTTGCATTTGATTTGCCACAGCCTGTGTTCCCTTTTACTAATCTCACTTGGACTGGTTTTCCACCGCTTAAAGGAGTCCTTCTTACCTTTTACAGCTTCCATTACTTTGTTTGTTAACCACGCAGGCCTTTTCTTATGCCTGTTTGTGCCTTTCCTAACTTGTGGTATGTATTTTATCTGAGCTTCTAGGATTATATTTTTAAATAGCGTCCAAGCTTCCCCAAGGGTTTTGACCGTATGTACCTTTCCTTTCAGTTTCTTCCTCACATGCCTCCTCATCTCAGTGTATTTACCCCTTTTAAAGTTAAACGTGGTTGTGGTGGTCTTTTTGGACAACTCCCTATTTATACAAACCGTGAAATCAATAACATTATGGTCACTGCTCCCAAGCGGCGCAATCACTTTTACATCTCTCACCAAGTCTTGGGCATTACTTAGGACCAAATCCAGGATCGCCCTACCCCTGGTAGGTTCTGAGACCATCTGCTCCATAGCACAGTCATTGAGAGCATCAGGAAACTCAATCTCTTTCTCTCGACCAGAACACATATTGACCCAATCAATCTGCGGGTAGTTAAAATCACCTATTACAACACAGTTTTTACGTTTAGCCGCTATCTTTAAGCCTTCCATCATATTATAATCGTCCTCTCTCTTTTGATTTGGTGGGCGATAACAAACTCCCATAGTTAAATTTCCTTTTGGGCCCTCTATTTCAACCCAAAGCATTTCTAAAAGTGAATCTAATTCTCTGATCTCAGCCTTACTGGACCGTATATCCTCTCTGACATACAGAGCCACCCCACCTCCAACCCTTCCCTCCCTATCCTTCCGATATAGCTTATATCCAGGAATCACCGTGTCCCACTGATTCTCCTCATTCCACCAAGTTTCTGAAATTCCCACAATGTCTATGTTTTCTCCCAACACTAAACATTCCAATTCACCAATTTTACTTTGAACACTTCTAGCATTTGCATACAAACATCTATAATTTCCCAGGCGAGCTAGGCCCGCCACCTTCCTCCTGCCGCCTCGAGACACTGGCAGACAGTCCATATTGTTTGTCACCTTCACAGTGGACAACTCCGGTCCGTTACCCGGTAGAAAAATAGCAGCTAACCCTTCATCTCTTTGAGACGAGTCCTCCCGAACCAGAGACATTTCATCTCCTGTCGGCTTTCCCCCAAGATTTAGTTTAAAAACTGCTCTGCCACCTTTTCGTTTTCAAGCGCCAGCAGCCTGGTTCCATCCGGGGACAAGTGGAGACCGTCTCTTTTGTACAGCTCCCGCTTGTTCCAGAAAGCATCCCAGTGCCTAACAAACTTAAACCCTTCCTCCTTACACCATCGTCTCATCCACCCATTGAGACTTCTAATTTGTGCCTGTCTCTCCTGCCCTGCACGTGGAACAGGTAGCACTTCCGAGAAGGCTACCTTGGAGGTCCTGGCCTTAAGTCTCCTGCCTAGCAGCCTAAATTTTTCCTCCAGGACCTCACGACTGCATTTCCCCACATCGTTGGTGCCAACATGCACCACGACCACAGGCTCCTCCCCAGCACTGTCTATCTACTACACGTGTAATGTCCGCTACCTTCGCACCAGGCAGGCAAGTCACCATACGGTCAGTACGCGGTTTCGCCACCCGGCTGTCTACTTGCCTAATGATCGAATCACCAACTACCAATACCCCCCCTCTCCCCCTGCTCAGGGATGGTTCCTTGGCGTGAAAGGATTCCCGCTCACCAACCGAAGAAGAGGTCCCTTCTGAGGGCGCATTCCCCTTATCCTCAGCACGGTGCCCTGTTCCCTCTCGACCCTCACGCTCTCTGGCAGCAACGGGGCTGCTACGTTCAGAGCGGGGCTCATCTAATACGCCCCCGAGAGTCTTCCCCAAGTGCCTAACTGACCGTCTCTGCTTCTCCAGGGCAGTCACCTTGGCCTCAAGGGTACGAACTCGTTCCCTGAGGACCAGGAGCTCCTTGCATCGAGCACACACCCAAGACTTCTGTCCTTTGGGCAGATAGTCATACATGTGACACTCAGTGCAAAACACTGGAAAGCCCCCAACCCCCTGCTGGCATTCTATCTTCATTGTATATATATATATTAAAATATACAGTCCTCTTTAAATGCTGTTTAAGTGGCTCCCCTTCTGGCGGGTCAACTTACCTAAACTTACCTTATTGGGAACTTACCTTATTTGGAGAACAAGGAAGCCAGGGATCTGGGTTCCTGCTCCTTAGGGAGCCCCTAGGCGAAGAGCCACAGGCCTTTGGCAAGGCGCAGCTTAAAATGCAAAGAGGTGGAGCAGAGGCACTCCTCAGCAATCACTCTCAATCAGCAGCAATCACTCTCAATCTCTTTCACCCTTAAGGCAGTCAACCAAACAAAGAGCAGTCAACCAAACAAAGAGCAGTTCCCCAGCTATCACACCTTAGAATTTTAGGCAGCCCCACAAACCTTAGAATGTAGTCCTTCAAAACTCAGAAATTCTCAGCAATTTCTCCAGCTGTCTCAGCTATCAGAGCTGCTCTGCTCTGCTCCTCTCAGACCTCTGTAGAGAAAATAGAGAAAATAGAGACTTTGCTTTGTAGCTCCTGTGTGATAGCGTAAACTTTGCAAAGCAAGCTGTTATGCAGAAGGAAGCAAGAGAGAGGCAGAAGGAAGCAGATGACAGCCAGTTGCTCAGGGGGCCTGATAGAAGCCCTCGGAGGGCCTGATTTGGCCCCTGGGCCACATGTTTGACACCCTTGATTTGATACTTTCCTTTTACCTTTAGAATGACTGTGTTCAAAAATTGAAAGAGCAAATGGATCCAGATAATTTATGGAATAAGCAAGCAATAACTGTAGCAAACAGGTATAGTTTTCTGGTGAAATCACATCATTAATTCCAGCTTCGTAACTTAAGAAGAAGAAGAGGATATTGGATTTATATCCCGCCCTCCACTCCAAAGAGTCTCAGAGTGGCTCACAATCTCCTTTACCTTCCTCCCCAACAACAGTCACCCTGTGAGGTGGGTGGGGCTGGAGAGGGCTCTCACAGCAGCTGCCCTTTCAAGGACAACCTCTGCCAGAACTTAATAGAGTAAATGCCATCTTCTCATTTGCAAAACACCCCCCCCCCAAAAAAAAGCAATTCTTGACACACTGATGAAGACCAGTGTTTTTATTCAATGTTTATTGGCACAAAAATGGCATATATATAGTGTCTTCCAATACCAACATTGTTTTGTGGCAGTTGCTGTAAAAGTAGATCGTATGTATCCAAATAAAACAAAAATCCAATGGCACTTGAGACTAATAAAATTTATTCCACTACAAACTTTCATCAGTCTGAGCTCTCTTCACCAGATGCATGAAGTGTATATTCATAAGGCCTATTAATTTAAATACCTTCAAACAATGTATCAGTATGCAGCATGCATTTAAAATGGGATTGTGAAGTTTTGTTAGCAACTGTGATTTTCCAGAAAATGGTGTTTGAAATGACAACGATAAGTAAGATATAACTGAAGTGGTTACAACATATCTGCCTGTCAAAATGTACAAATGGCAGGAAGAGTTACATATATTAAATAACAGAGTTTTTCCCACAGAAAGTTTTTATTCACAGATGTTTATACAGTTCTCTGTCAAAGCTAGAACTAGTGCATGAATTGTAATCAAGATAATACCTGTTGAAAAAATGACTTGGAATAAAAAATATAAGGGCAAACTAAATCTACCAACATAAATTGTTTGAAAGTTACCAAGTTTGCGCCATCTTCTGGGGTTTTACAATCATATGAGATGGCTAAAGGGCAGACAGTATAGAACTTCACATACCCAGAAAGAGAGAAAATCAATTTCTGTACCCACAGGAAAGAATTAATGGAGCAGAAGGCTATTAAATAATAGATGTTTTTATGGCTCAGAAGCTTTTAACACAAATCTAACATAAGACTATAAGGGCAGCCATCTAATTCAGCATTCTGCTATGGTAGCCCGTCATTTGTTCCTTGAAAGCCTGCAAGCTGGGCATAAAGACTAAAGATTGTGGTAAAACTATCCTCTGTTAATTTGCCGAGCCCCTTGTACATCTGTTTAAGCCTGTGGACATCACCAGATCTTAAATCTACCACTGATCAGTCTCATAACATGCCCTCAAGTTCCAGTATAAGGGAACAGGGTAAAAAGTTTCTTCCTACCCACTTCTTACAAACCACACATAATTTTGTCACTATTATTTAAGGTTTAAACATCTTTTTTTCTAAGATTCTTATGTATTTTATGTATTTTATATGTATTTTATATATTTTATTGTATAATTATAATTATTAATCTATCATGAATGTATTTAAATGGATTCTGTTGGTTTTTATGTTGTAAGCCGCCCTGAGCCCACCTCGGTGGGGTAGGGCGGGATATAAATCGAATAAAATAAAAATAAAAATAAAATAAAAATAAATAAATAAGCTCAGGATGCTTTAACCCAGTCTCCTGGGGAAGGTGCTTCAACCCTGTGATCAACCCTGATTCTGCAGTTTTTCCAGCTCCAGTATCTTTTTTGAAATGTAGTGACCAGAACTGTAGTTATAACAGGGACTTGTATAAAGGCTTTGCTCTGCTCAGTTTTATTCTCAGTCCTAAGTATGGAATTTTCCATTTTTAATTGCTGCCATGCATGACTGAATTATCATCAGGCTATCAGCCATTACCCCAAGATCTTTTTCCTGGTCAGTCTCCACCAGTTCAGACTCCATCAGTATGTATTTAAAGTGCATCACTTTACACTTACACGGAACCTAATTTCCATTTGTCTCCCACTCACCCACTTCAGACAGATTCTGGATCTTCTCTGAATCCCTTTCTAGAAATTAAGATTACATTTTCTAACTTGTTGGAAGATAGGCCAACTATAGCAACAAGTTCACATTTTGTACTTAAGAACCTTTGAATGTTTATATATAAAAAACATTTCTATGACACCATTACACTTAATTCAGGGTCCCAAAGGCAGCAAACATGATGTGTGTGTGAGTATGTGTGTGTGTGTGTGTGTGTGTGAGAGAGAGAGAGAGAGAATGCCCTGATGTGGGACCACCAAGGACATCCAGGGCTGCTGTGTATGGTCAGGCAATGGCAAACCACCTCTGAACATCTTTTTTCCTTGAAACCCTACAGGGTTGCCATAAATCAGCTGTGACTTGATAGTGAACATATATATATGAACATATGAAGCTGCCTTATACTGAATCAGACATTTGGTCCATCAAAGTCAGTATCGTCTTCTCAGACTGGCAGCGGCTCTCCAGGGTCTCAAGCTGAGGTTTTTCACACCTATTTGCCTGGACCCTTTTTTGGAGATGCCAGGGATTGAACCTGGGACTTTCTGCTTCCCAAGCAGATGCTCTACCACTGAGCCACCGTCCCTCCCAAAAATTTCCTTGAACATATGAAGCTGCCTTATACTGAATCAGACCCTTGGTCCATCAAAGTCAGTATTGTCTACTCAGACTGGCAGCGGCTCTCTAGGGTCTCAAGCTAAGGTTTTTCATGCCTATTTGCCTGGACCCTTTTAGTTGGAGATGCCGGGGATTGAACCTGGGACCTTCTGTTTACCAGATGCTCTACCACTGAGCCACTGTCCCTTCTAGTTAGAGCAGTTCCTCAGTGGAACAGGCTTCCTCAGGAGGTGGTGGGCTCTCCTTTTTTGGAGGTTTTTAAACAGAGGCTGGATAGCCATCTGATAGCAATGTGGATCCTGCAAATTTGGGGGGGGGCGGTATTTGTGAATTTTCTGCATTGTGAGAGTGTTGGACTAGATGACCATGGAGGTCCCTTCCAACTTAATAATTCTATGATTTTCTATTTGGGGTGGTGCGAAGGGATTACCCAGTTGAAGTAAAAACCTATAAAACCGTGTGCGCGCTCTCTCTCTCTCTCTCTCATTTAAAGCAAATAAAACATAGACACATAAATCACTTTTTTATTCTGATATAAGGCACTGCTTGCAGGGAAGGGCAGCGTAAAAGTCCAAATAATAAATAAATACAAAATTACAAAAAAAAATATCCAGGAATGATAAGAATTAGTATGTGAATGCCAAATGAAAATATTTTCTCTCAGTAATGGAATATGATAGAGGGAGACAAATGAATCTCACTAGGGAGGTTGTTCCAAAGTTTTGGCATCACAACTGAGAAAGCCCTTTAGATGGCAGGGGCAGCCAAAGCAGGGTCTCCAAAGATGACCTGAGTAGTCAGGTATGTTTACAGGGGATGTGATGACTTGACAGTTTTTATTTTATTCATTCATTTACTTCATTTATGGTATGCTTTTCTAACACAGACTCAGTTTTCAATTTATCTATCAGCCCTAGATATCATTTTCTCCAGTGGAACATATCTCTATTGTCTGGAATTCAGTTCTAATTCTGGGGGATCTCCAAGTCCCACATGGAGGTTGGTAAAATGAGGCCTAGAAGCAATGTCTGGGTGACTTGATACCACCCAATTTATGTGGCTCAACTAGGCCTGGCTGCTCACTGCTTTTCAACAGTAGCCTCCCTCTGAAAGCCAGGGTACTGTAGCAATTAGAACTTCAGAGAAGGGTTTGGGAGATCCAGGTTTGAATCATTGTCTTGCTGTGGGAGCTCACTGGGTGATTTTGGACCAGTCACATACCTAGTCTACCTGACAGGGTTGTTCTTTGGATTAAAAGGAGAAGAGAATAATATAAGCTGTTTTCTTCAAAGCCCCTTCCTGCTGCTCGCTATTAAGAGAACGACCCCCGAAGCGCAGAAGCAGGAGGATCGCATTGCTCCTGTAAGTGCCATGGGGGGGGGGGCTGGGGGCAGAGCACGGGGAGGTGCAGAGGAGCAACACGATCCTCCTGCTTCCATGCCCATTCTCTTAATAGCTAGCAGCAGGAAGTGCGGAAGCAGGAGGATCACGTTGCTCCTGTAAGCGCCACGGGGTGGGGGTGTGCGGAGCATGGCACCGTGCAGTGCCACAGGGAAGGGGGTGTACAGTGGGGCCCTTGTGGAGGGGGCAGTGGGCAGTTGGTCTGCCTGGGGTGCTATGTGCCCCAGAGCCAGGCCTGGCCTGGCTGCTTGCACTGTTCAATGGCAACTACCCTATGAAAGGCAGTGTGGTGTAGCAATTACAACTTTAGAGCAGGGCATGGGAGACTTAGGTTTGCTTCTTGTTGTGGAAGCACACTGGGTGATACGGTTGCCAGTCCCCAGGTCCTAGCAGAGGATCTCCTCTTTTCAGGGGGATTCAAATATTACATTTCTGGGCCAGGATGAACTTGTAATATGTGAATTGATATGCACTGTTTACTTGCATATTTACAGTCTCATGAGTCATAAAAGAAAAATGTCTGCTATATTTCTGCTGTTTCATAAATAGTTCACATCATGGCACTAGGTTTGCAGCCTGGCTGCCTGCCCCCCATCACTAGGGCCCATTAACAGAAAACTTTATGGAATAGCACAGGGCCAATAAATTAAAATAAGTAGGCAAGATGATAGTGTTAATAGTATGTCAAGTTACAGATGACGGAGTAATGGATTCACCTTTCTGGGTGGGGTGCACACCCTGGAATGAGAAGGTTTATAGCCTGAGCATTACTACTTGGTGTTCAAGTAACAGCAGTGCATTTTGCCAATTTTGGTCTGACTGTGGTCCTTTTTTCCGCTTGCACAACATTTTGACCATTGTCACCCTTGAATTACTATGCTACTGTTTAGGTCACTGTTAAGACCTCTGTGTGGCCGAATGAAGGCATCTTTGTTCAAAGGACCTTTTCCCTCTTTTAAATACTACTGTAGTACCACATGATTGGACAAATTACTTTAAAACAGGGGTGGCCAACAGTAGCTCTCCAGATGTTTTTTTGCCTACAACTCCCATCAGCCCCAGCCATTGGCCATGCTGGCTGGGGCTGATGGGAGTTGTAGGCAAAAAACATCTGGAGAGCTACTGTTGGCCACCCCTGCTTTAAAAGAATGAACAAATACTACTGTAAATAACATCATTTGGGCTTATTGTTTTTGTTGCTTACATCATATACTATGTATTATACATGTGTGGCTATTGCTCTTCATTTTTATTGTTTTGGAGTTTTATGGGGCATTTGTTTTGCTGCTGGTTGATAATAATGGCTCTTAAATAACGATTTTTTTTTGCCAGTTCTATGCAACGGTACCAAGTTTTCATTGTTATACAGTATTACAAAGACTTGTGTGCTATCTAATCTATGACTGGAAAAATGCATGAAATCCTTTCCATCATGTTGTTGATATTGTGACACATGGCACAGTCTTTCTATACACCCTGTGTGCTTGTCCAGTACTTAACAGGGAGCTAATTATAGCCAAAAATCCAGACTAAAAAACTTCAAAAGATCACCTGACAAAAATATGGACATGATGTTGTCACAGATAAGCATGTGAACTCTCGATTTGAACGGAAAATACCAGTATGTGCGTAATGCTTTCCCAATAAAATAAACAGGAGTTTAAAATACTGGACTTCGTGCTGCTGCTGTTAAAAGAAATGTCTTTGAAGCCTATCATGGTTTTTTTCCCTCCTCCCTTGCTGTATGCAAACATAGATTGCCCTTCAAATTTTAATTTTTCAGACTCTGCCATGATTGTGGATACACTTGCCTTTATCTCTCTTTTTTATTCTTGCGGTCTTACCCTCAAGACATTCTTCATTCCAGCGATAAACGTGAATATTGGATTCCTGACAAAGATACTGAGATTTTTTTTTTTTTTTTGATGTAGACTATTTTGCTCTCTGTGCCTGGTTCTTCTTTGGTATAAAGTAGCTGTTATTTGTCACACTGACAGGTGCATCTACTGCGAAATGCTGGCGATGAAGTTACCATCACCGTTCAGTACCTCAGGGAAGCTCCATCATTTCTAAAGCTCCCATTGGGTAAGGCAAAATTAATGGATCTTGGTACAATGTTTTCCTCTGGAAAATTTCTCATAACAGTTGCACACAAATATTATTTAATTCATTGAATGCTTTGGTTTGGGATAGATTATATACATTAATTCCAAAATTATTATTTGTTTATGCCTATCTTCTCCACATACCCCCATGGCTACATGCAAGGCAAGGAGAGGCTCAATGGTTCAGCATATGCTTTATATGCAGAAAGTCACAAGTTGGATTCCAGTTATCTCAAATTACACAGGATCTTTGGTGGCAGGGCTTGGACATATCATTTCCCTTGGGACCATTACCTTGACCTTGGAGACAGATTTCCAATCAGAATATTAAAATGTGCTAAGTGGGAAAGGGAGAGGCCATGGCTCAATGATGGAGCACCTACCTTGTGTGTAGATGATTTCAGGTAATGTGTTAGGGAAGACTCTTCTGTGCCTGAGACCCTGGAGAGTTACCACCAGTTTAAGTAAACAATATTGAGTGAGATGGCCCAGTGATATAATACAGTTGCATATATTTAAGCCTCTTCCTTGTGCTACTACCACACAGAGATGTTATGTGTGGAATAGAGAGCCATTTTGGTGTAGTGGTTAAAAGTGGCGGACACTAATCTGGAGAACTGGGTTGATTCCCCACTCCTCCATATGCAGCCAGCTGGGTGACCTTGGGTCAATCACAGTTCTCTGAGAACTCTCTAAGCCGCACCTACTTCATGGGGTGTGTGTTGTGAAGAGAGGAAAGCAAAGAGATTGTAAGCCGCTTGGAGACTCCGAGTGAAGGGTGGGGTATAAATCCGATCTCTTCTTCATCGTATGTATATATAAATCCCTAGCCCCATGGGTGAGATCACATAGGTCTTCAAGAATAAGAAAGACTAATGCGCTCAGTCACACCATGTGGTAGTACTAGGCACGCAAATACTACAGCAAGGTGGAACAGTACTATGGGGAAGCAGCTCCTAGTCAGTTGTGGGCAGACAGGTTAGGTCAGTGCTTGAATGTGCAGGTGTGTCATTTTGAAAGTAATAGAAGCTATCTGTACCTAGTTTGGCTCAGTGTA
The DNA here is from genome assembly GCF_032191835.1 of Heteronotia binoei. Lineage (NCBI taxonomy): Eukaryota > Metazoa > Chordata > Lepidosauria > Squamata > Gekkonidae > Heteronotia > Heteronotia binoei. The sequence goes on along the minus strand of NC_083223.1, from coordinate 54,019,463 downwards.
ACAGTTTATTCAAAATTTTAACAAATGTGTACCATGAATCATAATCATTCAATTAAACTGGGGAAAGATTGTCATGTCAGCTATTTAAAATGTTTTGAAATTTGATTTGTGTGGGGAGTTTCTAAAGCTGGAATCTACTAATTAAATTTTACTGCAAGATGCAGGAAAGATGATGAAAACAGAGATGGAAAAGTATTGGAGGTTTTTGTAGGGGTGGGATGTTTTTGTGGGGGTAAAAATTTGTTGTGTAATGTGTGGGAACACATAAATCCCAGTGAAAAGTAGTGCACTGGGAGATATTTCATCATGTGTATTACCACAGATATTAGGCATGAGTGCAAAAATTTATATACATCCCTGGATCTATCACGGAGACTAAGATGTTCTCTTTCTGATCTTTATTTATTTACTTATTTTAAAAAAACTCTATCCCACTTCTCTTGTGTAGTTCATAAAAAATTAAAACAAGCAGACAAATTCTCATTTTGAATATCAAAATACAAAAGAAACAGACTGCTCTGTTTCAGTACAAGATGGTAACAATGCCTTTGGTCAAATATTATCTAAATAGTGCTTTTGTACCTGTTCTGGAAGGACAGGAAAAGGGACATTCCACATCTTCCAAAAAGTCAGTAGATGCAGCACTAGGCTGAAACCAGGAAAAATGTCCATTTGGCCATGAATCTCTTTGGGGGACCATTTGCCATTCATTTTCTCTCACACTCCTCTGCTTCAAAGAGCAGGGACAGCCATGGGCTCCATGGCTAAGCCAATCATAAACTGTATGATCCCCTTCTGTGATACGAGTCCCGTTTTCTCCGAATTGTATGGACAGGGAGAATTGATAGGTGCCCCATGAGATGTTGCTGTACAGGTTTCTGCCATCAGAGTACACTGATTGATAACTATCAGCTCCTCTGTTAAATAAATTAATTCAATAAACTGTTCAACGTAGGCACATGTAAGTATGAGTGCCTATGGGAGTAGCTTCGATTGTATATGTCTCTGTGCTAGTTTCTTTCTGTGCACTGATGCTGAAAGAAGGGAAGAGACAGGCAGTTGTATGCAGCTCTTGCACATTAAAGTGGTGTGCTTTAGCATGTACTAGCCCTGGATGAATGCTCCTCTGCTTCCTGTTGATTAGAGTGCTGAATTTTGTTTGAATATGCCAGACGTGCAAGATGATAAAATGAAGAAAATTGATTGAAGGATGAAAGTTTTACCATCTTATTAAAACTGTTTAACCGGCACTGTTGCTTAGAATGCTGAAGTTTTTGCCATTTCATTCTGTATGTTAGAAAACAAAATTACTGCACCAATGTAAATCAGAAATCACAAAACCTTGTGCTGTGCTAAGTGACAGAAAAGGAAGAAGAATGATGTTTATCATCAAAGTGTTCTAGTCAACAGAAACAACTTTCAAAGCTATTTGATCTGCTGTTTGCAATATGAATGAAATTGAGATGGAGTTTTTAAAAAGATGATTGTCAAACATGTTAAAGAAGCATTTTAAAGCTCCTTGAACTTAATGTATCGATAGTGGTTCCAAACGATTTTGTCTCTTCACTGCGTGTATAGTTGTGAGTTTGTGGGAGCAATCCTAAGTAAGTGTGCTAAGAAGTCCCCTTTTATTCAATAGAGTTTACTCCTAGGGAGTGTAAAAGAGAAACTGGTTCAGTTCCTCATCATTATTGCATGTTGGGGGGAGAATGTATGCTTTTCTCTTTGTTTATAAACATGGTAGGTACTGGGCAGTCTACATGGAGGTTCATATGAAAAGAGACTGGATTTGTATTATTTGTCCGCTATATTTGGGGGGGGGGGGCTACGAGTACTACTAAACATACACGTTCATGGTCATACAAATGGATTTCTTAGAAGATAGATACCCTGACCTGGATAGCATAGTCTGGCTCAATCTTGTTAGATTAGAGTTGCCGGCCTCTAGATGGGGCCTGTTGATCTCCCACTTTTACAACTGATCTCCAACAGGCAGAGATCAGCTCCCCTGGGGGAAATGGCTGCTTGGAAGGGTGGACCCTCCAAAATTCTATCCCATCCATACTGACATCAAATCGTGATGAATTTCCTGGAGGATATACATCACCTCATAGGATTTTTCCTGTCATACAATTTTCTATCTATCCCTTTGCATTAAAGTAGTATCTATCCTGTTCGTATTTACTTTGTAGTAAATACTACTGACTTCATTTAATTTATTCTGAGCATATAGGATTAAGTCATTACTCTGCAGTCTTTTTGTTCACATCTAGAGAAAATCTTGATTTTATGCAACAACATTGTTTGTATGTAAGTCATGGTGAAATGAAACAATATTTAAATTGTATTTGTGTGAAGTACATTTTTTAAAAATGCATGTCAGCTTGTCTGTGTTTAATATACTAATACTTATGAAAATGTATTTATCCACATTAATTTATTTGTGGAATGTAGATGGGGCAGCATAATCATTTCTACTCTAACAGACTGTAGGCATAAAAGAAAAATTAAAGTTGGGAATATGAGGAAATGGGAGAATTGTTAGTTCAGTTATTCAGCAAACATGTGATGCATACGCAAATTTAAAAGGAAGGTACAAAGGACATTTAGGATGATGATACATGCATTAATATTTTGTTTTTCATAATGTCTATTATGAGTTGCCTCTCAAACACCAAAATAGATCTGTAACATGCCTAAGAATATGCATATCTGAAGGAAGCAGCTTAACAAAAACGATAACGACAAATGTTTCATGCAGAGAATACATGTCATAAGGAATATGTGGGTCTGCTTCTCTAAAGACAGAGCTTTTTGTGTAGCAGGAACTCCTTTGCATATTAGGCCATCCCCCCACCCGATGTAGCCAATCCTCTTGGCGCTTACAGTAGGCTCTGTACTAAGGGCCCTGTAAGAACCTGGAGGATTGGCTACATCAAGGAGGTGTGGCCTAATATGCAAAGGAGTTTCTGCTACTAAAAGAAGCCCTGCCTAAAGATGTTCATGATATAAAATAGAATAGAGTCACAGAATTGGACTGTTGAACAGAGTTCCGCTGTTGAACAACTATTACTGTAAAAACATTTTTCCTAATATCCAGCCAGTACCTTCCCACCCTTAATTTAAACCATTATTGTGAGTTCTCTCCATTGCTGTCAACAGAAACAGCCCTAAGTGACAGCCCTTCAAATACTTAGAGATGTTAAACAATGTTACTGGATGTTACAGCAGTCAAGTAGGGTGATTTACATTGCAACAACATTTGCCACATGTAAAAAGCACAGAGATGCAATTAATTGCTGGAACAGAGTTCAGGCTATGAATTCCTTAACCAATCAAACCAGTTAAGTACAATCAATTCAACTTTTACAAAGCAAGCCGCTAAAACATATTATTCTGTTCTGTGGCTGCAGTCAGGCAGATCAGAACAGCTCATTCTGAAATAATTGTTTAATTGAGATATTTGGAAGCAATCCTTGGATTGGAGCTGGTGCACGGATTGCAAGAGGATTACACAGGATCACCAGTTGTCTGGGTTTTCCTCTCTTTCCAGCAGCCATTTATTGCCCAGGAAAAACTCCTGGAATAACAGGTCCTGTATGGAGCAATAGCTACACATATTAGAAGCCTGAAGTAATGGTGTGTGTGCTTGCAGTTGTGGCCTTCTTCCTCTTCTGTCAGTGGAGCTTCAACCCTACAAGAGGCGGGAGGGAACAGTTTGTCCCATTCTTCATTGTGTCCCTCCTCAACCTGGGTAGCTATTATTCCTTGTAGGTCCTATAACTCCAATAATAAACTTTCCCAGGGTTGAAAATAGAAAGATAGGCAATCCTGGGTGCTTTCTGCTGACAGATCACAGGATCCATTCCTGTATTTGGGTGTTTGGTTCATATATTCTAGTATCAGAAGCCACTGAAATATCCAAGAATCAACAGAGTCACATTATGTCATTCTGGCGTAGGTTCTCTAAAAGAGTGACTAAGGTACGCTTGATCCACAAAGTGAGTCAATATTCAGACTAAAAGGACTCTTGTTAGTCAGTAAAGGATCATTTGAAATCATTGTGGAGAATGTGATACGATATCTTTAAAATTGTACGTGCATTACAGATTCAGCAGGACATTTTGTGTAGAAAAAGCCCAGCAGGAATTCATTTGCATATCAGGCCACACACCCTGACATCACCAGAAGTGATGTCACCCATTCAATTGACACAGAACAATACAGTGCCATTAGCTGCATTTCATGGATGTGTGTTCTTGCATAGTCCAATGACAGACCCCCCTCCCCAAAACACGGCTGGAGAGAGAGAGCCAGGTGTGGTGGAATGGGCAGTGGCAGACGCAGCTTCTCCTGGGATGGGGCACTCATGAGTGGCTCCGCGTCTCTTGCTCTCTTCTCTTTGCAAGCCTGTCGGAGGCTGCAGGTGGTAGAGAGAATGGAGTGCATGGTCTAGGAGCACGTGGCTGCCTGGTGCCTTCCCTCTGCCAGAGAACTTTTTTTTTGAGCCAGAGCCCTGGCCAAGCCAGAAGGAACTGTGTTCATTTGTGTTCCTGCTCAAAAAAGCCCTGAGATTCAAGGTAGCTGAGGCAACATATTGATTATAGTCAGACACCAATCTGAGGTGGCTTTATGATGCTATAAGATAACTAACCAGCTGTAACATGAGATGAGTCTTTGGAGTCAATTCTTTAACTATTTGTTTACTATACACACAATCCAAATACTCCCCTCCCCAATCATATAATGACAGTAATCTGTCAAGAATATTAAAGGCATTCATTTCCTAACTATATATTAAAGGCATTCATTTTCTAACACCAAATATATGATGCTTTGTGGAATTTAAACATCAACATCAAGGATGTTCTTTAGTTGGAGCCTAGGACCGCTTGATCTCTATGATGATTATCTTCCGATATACGTGCTGGATTTATCCCCTTGTGTTGCCAAGATAACATAGTTGTAATTGTTTATTACTTTCTAGGCACACAGATCCAGTTAAGTTAGTCTGTTCTCAAGGGCATATGAAACCTTGGATGCCTATTCTGTCGATAGAGTTGTTGGCTTGTGGTTAAGATAGTTATATCCAACCATATTGTCACAATGTTTTGGTGGCTTAGTCCTGTAATCTGTTCTAAAATTTCAATTTGTACAAATGAGTTGGTCTTCAGAATAATAGAGATCATTACAGTCATACTTCGATTTTTTTAAAAACATTTTTTTTATCATACTTTGAATTTGATTGTGTTCCAGCAAGGTGATGGAAAGAGGAGTAACAAGTGAAGAGCCTTAAGGGTAAAATGTTCCAAATTGTCACATTTTCCTTCACATATGCTCTAGTTTCCCCATCACTTATGACAATTCAAGAAGTATGTTTATCTTGAGCTTTAAAGCCATTAATAGTTTACCTCTGTGAGACCAACCAAGAATATCATGGGGACATTGCTATCCATGTGCCAGTTTCAAACACCAAAAAGTGTGTAAACAGGCATTCTTGGATGTTTTTCCTCAGCTCCATTTAACATTGGCTTTATGCCTTCTGGAATAATTACCTGTTTTGACTAACTTGTAAAATGGGTGAGTATATGTATTTGAGCCTTCTGTTTTTGTTGTGTTTAGCTTTGTAACTAGTCTTAAACCCTTGGGGGGAAAAAAGACAGAAAATAAATACTTCTGATGCTACATATTTATCATGTATATCTGTTGATAATTTGAGGGAACACATGAATACAACTGCAAAAATGTTTAAAGTGATAAGGTAATAATACTTTATATTGTCATCCAGCTCATTTTTGCATATTATTAACATTTTTAAAAAGGTAAAAGGTAGTCCCCTGTGCAAGCACCAGTCATTTTCAACTCTGAGGTGATGTTGCTTTCACAGCATTTTCATGGCAGACTTTTTACGGGTTGGTTTGCCATTGCCTTCCCCAGTCATCTACACCCCCCCCCCACAGCAAGCTGGGTTCTCATTTTACCGACCTCGGAAGGGTGGAAGGCTGAGTCAACCTGGAGCCAGCTACCTGAACCAGCTTCCGCTGGGATTGAACTCACGACATGAGCAGAAGGCTCTGACTGCCGTACTGCAGCTTTACCACTCTGCGCCACAGGGCTCTACTATTAACATTAGACCAACTTTATTATACGATCAATTGACTCTATTCCTGCATACCTTTTTTGTTGTTGTTGTAAAGAAATATATGACTATGCAATTAAATGTATTTGGATGCTAACTTTTTCACATTTACTGCAATTTTTAAAATAAATCGTATTGTATATCTGTTGTCCCCTTAATATGGTACAGATATAAAACACTTTTTTAATGCCATATTTCAGGTTCTCCTGGACCATCCAGTGATCACAGCAGCGGTGCTTCCTCCCCTCTCTTTGACAGTGGTTTACATTTAAATGGAAACTCCACAAATACAGTGAGTGAGTTAATTTACTTAGCTGAATATGTGGTTTATCTGATGTGCTATGTAGAGAACAGGTATGTTCCACGTTAGTCTCTAAATATCAAGGATGATTACTGTAACATATGAAAAGGAGCTGAACATAAATTGATCAGGTCTGGGAGGACTAAGATATGTTGGCAACAGATCTAGATTTGCAGTGGTTAGAAGACAGCTTTTTATGCTGCTGAGCAGGTATTAAATTATTCTTTAATATGTTTATGAAATGGCTGGCAACAGAAAATTCCAAGATTTGAATTTATATGTTTCTTATTGTTTCTTATCAACAAGCAGATGACACTTAGTTCTATTTTCTGTTTTCACTTGAATTTAGGAAAATTGTTTGTGCCACTTTCTTGAAACTTCAGGTTTCTTATCTGTCACCAATGTTATTTAACATCTGTATGTACCTTTGTTTCCAGCTGGTCCGGGGGTTTGGGCAGATAACAGTCAGCTCTATCTGTTGATGGCTGGCTGGTTGAAATTTAATCCAATGAAGATGGAGGTCCTGTACCTAAAGGGGGGGGAGTTGAATTGGGAATTAAGTTGCCCACCTTGGATGGCACTTTAGTTGTGCCAGCCCAGAAGGTGAGAAACCTCGGGGTGGTCCTGGATGCCTTGCTTTCCATGGAGGCTCAAGTCAACACTGTTGCTAGGTCTGCCTTTTATCAGCTATGACAGATCAGGTAACTGGTCCCTTACCTTTCCACCTGGGACTTGGCTAGAGTGACCCATGCAATGGTCACTTCCAGACTTGATTACTCTAACTCCAGAAACTCCAGCTGGTGCAAAATGTGGCAGTGTTGTGAGAAAATGACCCCTCTTTTCCAATAGCATAGTCACAAACATGGTTGCCAGGGCGCCTGGAGAAGTGAGCTTGCACCCGTCTGGCCAGAGAGTGCGAGCAAAGCTATCCAGGAACTACATGGGACTCATGTGTACCAACAGTATAAGTGTATAAGTGTTCTAAACAGGCACAGAGTGCTTGCCAACACGCACGGACGTTTCCCCGCTACTGCGTGGAGTCCGCCATGGTGAGGAGGAGGCTGCGCCGCCACGGAGCTGTCCAGGCGATCGGTGTTGAAGCGCTAAGCATGGAAACCACTGTGTTTCGCTAACACCACTTGTAGCCATCTTCCTGCCTGGTTGGGCTTCATTCCTTCTTAGTGGGAACCTCACGTACACACATTGAGTCATTCCTAGCCCGCAAGCAACCCATCCGTTTTATGAATGGATTAATAGCTCGACTGTTGATCCTAATTGCTCAGTAATATCCTGAACAGCAGTTCTTACCCAGGAGATGATGAGAAAGAGGAAGGATCTCTCCTGCCACCTCCAAGCCCTTTGTCTACACCGGGGATACCTAGGTCCATATCTGATTCCCTATTGTCACATTCCCAGATAATCCCATCTCATCCCAATCACCCAGCCATTTCCATACTGATACCACTGGAGCCGCCCCAGGCCCTGTCGCAACTTGGAAGTTTCCAGGATGCCCAGGATGAAGGTGATGTTCATTGGTCGAAGCATACACCCAATCAGGTGTCGCCAAAGACTCACCATTGGTCCAGCCGATGTCCAGCCTTCGTGGTCATCAGCAGAACCTCCCGTCTCCCCTCCCAGTCACCTCCCATCCCCTCGGGATGTAGGTGACTCTTTATAACCTGTGGACTAGCTACCCACAGGTGTGCTTTCTATTCAGCAACCCCTAATTCCCGCTGTATAGATCCATCCCCGATTCCTGATCAGTTTCGGGTCCTCCCCCATTTCCTCATTTGTCGCCATAGGAGTCTTCCTTGGAGTCTGCGAGAGGTAGTATCACCCTGTATGTCTATCCTTATATGTACCCCTATCGATCTATCTATATTTCTTTAGACCTGTGTGAATGTGTGATTGTTTTGTATTTTTACCTTGTGTGAAAGAACTATTATTCTAAATAAATTATAATTGGTTTTTATTAAATTAGAGTCCAGTTTATTGAGCATCACTCTCTGAATGGTTGAGCCTGGTATACATTGATAAAAAGATTCCTATTAAAGCCAAGTGTCCATTAAACTAATTCCCCAACCTCGTTTTGAGGGCATTTTGGCTTACAGTGTGCCTGCTGACTGTGTTGCCTGTGCGGGCACACATTCATCTGGTGCTATGTCAATCACACTGCCTACCGACTGAGTACCGGATCTGCTTCAAGGTACTGGTATTGACCTTCAAAGCCTTGCATGGCCTGGGACCGACATCCTTGAGGGATCACGTGTCCCCATATGTGCATGGCCCAGAAAGCCTTGCACTCTGCCAATCAAGATCTGCTGGCCTGAGGGATGCCTGTTTAGCCTCAACCAGGATGAGGGCTTTCTCTGCCCTGGTCCTGGTCTGGTGGAACATGCTCCTGCATGAGATCAGGGCCCTGTGGGACCTTCTACTATTCCACAGGACCTGTAATTTGGAGCTGTTCCGCCAGGCCTTTAGCTGAGGTGCTGGTTATCCAATTAAAAAGTTGGCCTCCCTGCTGAAGACACCACTTTCATGCAGTCCAGATCAAACATACTTCAGAGTCCAGTGGCACGTGTTTTGGAGACTGTGCACGTAACAAATGGTGCAGTTGTCTTAAAATTCTTTTGTTTTAATGTATTTTAAATATGTATTATTGTGAAGCTGTATGACTTAATTATTTGTCTATAATGTGTCCTGAACCTGCTTGTGAGGAGGGTGAAATATGAATTTGAAAAACAACTAAATATAACACAAAATATTTTCTCTGATGGAAGGGAGTTCACAGAGTGGATATTCCTCACCTTTTCTCTCCTGCAGCAGACCAACATTCTGATTCTGGTTGATGACGGACATCCAGAATCAGCATGGGGTGGACATCAGGAGATATGTAATATAAGGGGAAGTGATGCCAGCCTCTAGGTGGGACCTAGAGATCCCCTGGAATTACAGGCTCATCTCCAGACTACAAAGATCAGTTTCCTGGAGAAAATGGATGCTTTGCAAGGTGGAGTCTATGACATTGTACCGCACTGAGGTCCCTGTCCTCCCCAGGCTCCATCCCCCAAATCTCCAGGAGTTTCCCAAACTGGGGCTGGCAACAAGGAAATTGGCAAAGGTTCCTCCTTCCATTCACAGAAATCTTCCATGGTACCTAGTCTAAGGAAAGTGAAGTTGAAACCAGAAAAAATGGTGGTTGGTGGTTAGGAATATTTCCTGATGGATAAAGACACATTAAAAAGGTAGTACCCTGTGCAAGCACCAGTCATTTCAACTCTGGGGTGACGTTGCTTTCACAACGTTTTCACAGCAGACTTTTTTTACAGGGTGATTTGCCATTGCCTTCCCCAGTCATTTACACTTTCCCCCCAGCAAGCTGGGTACTCATTTTACTGACCTCAGAAGGATGGAAGGCTGAGTCGACCTGGAGCCTGCTGTCAAGAGTCACTCCATTTTGTTTATTTCAGTTTGTTTCTCATGCCATATGTAAAGTACTGAGTGACGAGACGTGTTGAAGGCAACATACTTTATTGGTGAGTACATCACAAGGCAGGGAAACGCGGGCCGGGTCCCGATTATATACATACCCCGGAACAACCCTCTGTCTGGCCAGGTCCAATCCTGGCCAGTTAAACTTCCCGCCACAGATCTTGATTGGCAGAGCGTATTAGCGAGCTACATCCGGGGACCAGTGGGCTTCCACTGGTCACCGCTGTAGCATTCACTGTGTTGTAACATCACGACTGGACTGCAAGACATAACACTCCTCCCCCCCTAGTTCAAGACACAAAGTCTTTCAAGTAGGCTGGCGCCCTACGTTCCCTGGTCGACCACCTCGGGGTTATTTGGGGAGTTGGAGCGGCCGCCGTGGCTGGCAGGGCGGCTGGTTCCTCGTGTTGAGGTGACGCCGGAAGAGGACTGTCCGCCACTTGTTGCTCTTCCAGAATCCCCTCTCTGGGGGGGTCGCTCCCACCGCTGTGGTGCTCTTCTGCCCGCATAGTCGGTGCAGCTGGCATGGGCTGGGTAGCTTCCGGGGATGTTGCTGTCAGTTCTCCCCCACTCCCGCTCCCCTGCTTTCTGTCGGTTCCTCTGGCAAAGTGCGGCGGCGCAGCTAGTAGATATGCTCCTTAGGATCTGGCTCCCCTTCGATGAGACCTCGTAGGAGTGGGACCCGGTCACCCGCAACACCCGGGCGGCTAACCACTCTGGGCCGCTTGCAAAGTTCTTAGCGTACACCGGATCCCCTGGAAAGAACCCCCTAGTGGCTTCCCTAGTTTGGGGGGAACTGCAGAGGTCTGTGGCCCGGTCAGGATGCAACCGGTCTAGCCTCGTGATCAACTTCCTCCCCATTAGTAACTCGGCAGGGCTTAACCCGGTGATGGGGTTGGGGGTGATTCTGTTATCAAATAGGAAGGCTGCCAGGCGGTGGTCCCAATCTCCCTGTACAATGCGCCCCAGGGCCTCTTTAGTGGTGCGCACCATGCGCTCTGCTTGGCCATTGGTGGCTGGATGGAAGGGGGTGGACCGAATGTGCTGTATGAGGTATCTATTCGAGAACTCCCGGAACTCCCGGGAGGTGAAAGCAGTCCCATTGTCCATGACGAGGGTATCGGAAATCTCATGCATGCAAAAGACCCTACGCAAGGCTCTGACTGCCGATGTGGTGGAGGTTGAAGCTACAGGAATAACTTCCAACCACTTGGTGTATGCAACTACAAGAATAAAGAATATTTGGCCCTCTTATGGCCCCACAAAGTCTAGGTGTAACCAGGACCATGGCCTCCTATTGGACTCCCAGCGGTGGACAGGGGCACTGCGTGGATCAGGCTGGGACTCTTGGCAGGGTTTGCACCTTCGAACCCACCCTTCAATCTCTTCATCCATTCCTGGCCACCATACGTAGCTGTGTGCCAGGGCCTTCATCCGCACTATTCCTGGATGTATTTCATGTAGGGCTTCCAGCACTTATTTCCGCAATGTGGGGGGAACAACCACCCTGCTTCCCCAGAGAAGACACCCCTTGTGCATGGACAGTTCTCTGCGTGATGCGAATGCCCTGAATTCTGTGTCTTGTTTGCCTGCGGGCCATTCCCTTCCCACCCAGTCTAAAACACGGGTGAGGATGCGGTCTCTACCCGTGTCCTTAGCTACCTCGGCGGCATGGAGGGGCCTTTCCAATAGAGTCTCTATAAGCATCACATGGTGGGCTGGGTCTGGGTCTGTAGAGGGCAGCGGCAGGCGGCTGAGGGCGTCAGCGTGACCTATAGCTTTGCCCAGGCGGTGGACCAGGGCATATGTGTATGAATTGAGGAACTGATTCCACTGCAGGATGCGCTGTGACAGAATTTGCGGTGTCTGGCAGTCTGGGGCGAGGAGGCCCAGTAGCGGCTTATGATCCGTGGTGATCATGAAACGCCTACCGTAGAGGTAGTCGTTGAGTTTATGCACAACCGCCACTATTGCCAAGGCCTCCTTGTCTATCTGGGCGTAATTGTGCTCGGCGGGGGTCAGGGTCCTCGAATAATAGGCCACGGGAACCTCCCTCCCGTCCGGGAGTTGGTGACCCAGGATGGTGCCCACCCCGTACGGGGAAGCCTCGCAAGCCAGAATCACTGGTAAGGATTCGTCAAAATGGTGGAGCACCTAATTGGAAACTAGTAGGTCCTTGACTGCCTGAAAAGCGGCGGCCTGCTTCTTTCCCCAGACCCATGGGCCGTTTTTATCTAGGAGCCTATGAAGGGGTTCTGCGATGGCCGCTTTGTGGGGCAAAAATGAATGATAGAAATTTAATAATCCCAAGAAACTGTGTAACTCCGTCTTGCACGTGGGGGCTGGATCGTGGACAATAGCCCTGGTCTTGTCGGCCGTCGGGTGGATGCCTGTGGCATCTACTGCAAACCCCAAGAACTCTACCCTCAACACCCCGAGGGAACACTTCTCTCGCTTTACTTTAAGTCGCGCCACCTGGAAATGGTGGAGTACCTCACGCAGACGGCTGCTGAACTCCTCAGCGTCCGGGACGGCGATCAAAACGTCGTCGAAAAACGGCTGCACCCAGGGGATCCCTTTGACAAGAGAATCCATTATGCTCTGAAAAATCCCGGGAGCCACACTAACCCCAAATTGCAACCACCGCACCCGAAAAGCTCCCCTGTGAGTCACAATGGTCTGGGCTTCAGCTGTCTCAGCATCCACCGGGAGTTGCTGGTACGCCTGGGCCAAGTCCAGTTTCCCAAAAACCTTAGAGCCCGCTAGTGTTGCCAGCACGTGGCTGACCACTGGAATGGGGTATGGATTGTCCTGAAGTGCCTTATTTATTGTGCACTTATGGTCTGCACAGATGCACACATCTCCATTAGGCTTCAATGGAGTGACTATGGGTGTTTCCCAGGCAGCGTAGGAAACTGGTTCTAGCACTCCCTGGGCCGTGAGGCGGTCTAGCTCCGCTTCTATTTTTGACTTAAGAGTGAACGGAACTCACCTGGCCTTCAGCCTTATCAGTCTCACGTGGGGATCGAGGGGTAAGGTGATGGGAGGCCCTTTGTAGCACCCCAGGGACCCATCAAACGCTTCCGGGAATTCCCAGCACACATGCTTGAAATTTTGCATTTGCAGCTGCTGTACCCCCACTATCTAAATACCAAGCAGTCGAAACCAGGCCAGCCCCAGTAATGTGGTGAGCTGACGTTTGACCACGAGTATGTCCAGTTTGCCCCTAAAGTTCTTAAACTCTACCCTTACAGTGGCCCAACCCAAAATCTGTACGGGGTTTTTTGGAAGTCCCGCAGTACGAAATCAGCCGGTGGCAGCCTGGGCCAGCCACGGGAGCAAAGTTTTCTTAGAGACTCCTCTGAAATTATGGAGATGGAGGAGCCCGAGTCCAGCTCCATTAGGCATGGAGCGCCCTCAATTCGGACCGACACCCTGACCTTATCGGGGGTGTTGAGGGGCAAGTTCATTACCTGCAGGCTAGCTGATGCGGTCGAGTAGTCATCGGTCGAATTATGTTTGGTGGACTGGCGTCTGCGGGTGGCCTTGGCCCGGCAAACCCGCACTATGTGGCCCACTCTTCCACAGTTCCTGCAGTCTACGTTGCGATAGGGGCAGTCCTGTCGCTCGTGTGGATCCCCACAGCTGGCGCACTTGGTGTTGGCTGGTCTCTCAGTCGCTTGTGGCCGATTGGTCGCTCTCGGCCCCATTCCTGGTTGGCGATTGCGCTGGTATGCCTCCTCCTCCTCGGGGTTGCCCGGCGCCATCTCCTCTTGGTGGACGGCTTCTGCCCATGGGTTGTGGAAAGCTTTGATGGCTCTCTCGAACACGGTGGCTTCATTGAAGGCAAGTTGAAGGGTGAGCTGCTCCTTCGCAAAGAGCTTTTGCTTCAGTCTTTCATCTCAGAGGCCCCAGACAAATCGATCCCTTAGGGCTTCATCCAGCTTGTCGAAGCTGCAGTTCCCCGCAAGTTGGTGGAGGGCGGCCAGGTAGACTGTGGCCATCTCTTCCGCCCCTTGATCCCTCTTGTGGAAGAGAAAAAAAGACACAGTATTATGTATTTATTTTATATGCTCCTGATGCACTTTTCTCCCTAGTGGGGCCCCAAAGAAGCTTCCAACATTATTCTCCCCTTCTTCATTTTATCCTCACAACAACCCTGTGATGTAGGTGATGTTGAAAGAGGTTGGATGTTCCAGTGTCACTCAGTGAGTTTCCATGGCAGCGTGGGGATTCAAACAGGTTGATGGAATTTTCTTATTCTGGACCTTGCTTTGCCATTAGGTTTCCTCCGAGGTTACAGGACTTCCTCATTACTCTTAGCCATGATGATGATTGATGATGATGATACTGATAATGATGCAAGAATTAATGCTTCAGCTTTTGTCAGAAACTCTGGGAAAAGGATCATTCCATGTTTCAAACAAAGATTAAGATTCTACTCCAGTTTTGTAAAAAAAAAAAAACTGGTTCAAGTTCAGTTGACTTAAATGCTAGATAAATGTTTTTGCTACCTCTGAACATGGAGATCCTTGAGCATTTGTCAAGTGATACTTCACAGCTGATTGGCTACGTTCAGATTGATGGCTTACAAGTTTTGAGGACCTTTACTTAAGAATCTGTATGTTTGTAACAACTTGCTTCATTCATCAGATGATGGAGGAGGGTTTTAATGAACTGCCTTTCTTGAAAACATCTTCATTTTTAGTGACTGCACATTATGGTTAGAGTGATATGTGTCTGCCAAAGTGAAAGAGAAGAGAGAGATTCAGGACATAAGAAATCTGTAATAAATCAGGGAAAAGATCAAAAGGCAAGATTTCCAAATGTCTGAGAAAGAAAGTAGCTCCAGGCTTCTAAGGTGGCTTGTTGAAAGCAAAAGCATGAGGAAGCATTTATCAGATTGAACTATGATCAAAATGAGTAGATGAAGAGGTTGAGAAATGTCAGTTATAAAAACGAGAAGTATTTCTTTTCCTAAGAAATGTCATCATTTGTTCAGTGAAACTGTGCAGTGCTTTTTGTTTCTTGTGCGCTCCTTTCCTCCAGAACTGACCCAGTTTTTAAATAGCACCTTGTGACATTTCAAAGACTATCATACCAGGTCCCACATTGACCTGCCTCTTTCAGCAACTTGGGAGTACAAAAGTTGAGCATAGATTTAAGTTAGCTAACACAGTCCCTATTACTGAGACAAGATATCATTTGTTGCAGCTATGATACTGATATCAATATAGAGAGACATCTTTTTCTTTTGTCTGCAGCTTCAGATGTTCAAAGGCTGAAATGGAGGCCTTATATCTGCCATCCTGTGAGATGAGTTGCTGATACCAAACATTTTGTGATACATTAAAGTCTCTGCCCCAGCTGTCATCTGAGAAGCAAGCATTCTGTTATACACACAAACAGTCCTACTAAACAGTTGTTTGCCAAATTCTTTTGGCTTCTAAACACAGAACATCAGAATAAGGAATTTCAATTGAGAGATTTTAAGCACCCCTTAAGTGCCAAAAAGCCGGAGTGAGTTCATAGTGGTAGAAGATGTGGCATAGAAATTAATTATTAATAAATAAAAAATGCCATAACAAATGTCCTCATACCAGTGCCTTCTTTTGGAATATATGGGCTGATTATCAGTTTATGTAAGATGCCTGTGTTCTTGCATTTGTGTGATTCTAGATTCCTGCATTCACTACCCCACATGTTTTTAAAAATGGAAACTCTTATTGGTTTTCCCTGTGCCATTTTAAAGGATGCCTATTAGTAACTGTAATAGGAACACATTTTATTTTAAAAGTAAGCATAAGCATTTTATATCTTCTACAAGAGTAAGGCCTGTTGTAAAGAAAAATACAACAGGGTCTAAAAAGAGACTCTGGACATATGCCCCCCCCCCCAATGTTTGCTGTTTTCCCACCCACCCAAGTGAAGGCATTTACTCTCTCCACCCTTGGTGTCTTGTTTACAGTGTATCGTTACCACCTTTTCCTGTCATCTTCAGCCTTGCAACGTTTAGCATCAGCATGAGCTTGTGACGTGATCTGTATTTTTTGGCATGGCATGGCTGTATTATGGTATACCATAGAGTATGCACCTCAAGGTGGCCATTTTCATTAGGGGAACTGATCTGTCTTCAGCTTTCCATCTCCTCCCCCCTCCCTGCATAGGAAAAGGACAGTCTTTCTTCACAGTGGGGGGAGGGGACCAAAGAAGCTAACAATATTCTCCTCTCCCCATTTTTTTCTGTGCAACAATCCTGTGAGATAGGTTAGGCTGAAAGTCTGTGACTTGGTTGTCTAGCAACAGCCTCTGGCTAGCAGCTTCCCCAGTGGCCCAATCCTCATTTGTCCTGAGGTCAGGCTGAGAGGAGGAGGGAAAGAGAGAGGGAGTGACAGGAAAGAGGTGGCAGGCATGGCCTCTGAGGAAACACTCCTAACATGGCCAGGCCTTGCCGCCTAGTTGCTTTACAGCAGGGGTGGCGGCTCCCTGGCTATTTTGAAGAAGATGATGATACTGGATTTATATCCCGCCCTCCACTTCGAATTTCAGAGTCTCAGAGTGGCTCACAATATCCTTTATCTTCCTCCCCAACAACAGACACCCTGTGAGGTGGGTGGGGCTGAAAGGGCTTTCACAGCAGCTGCCCTTTCAAGTACAAACTCTGCCAGAACTATGGCTGACCCAAGGCCAAAGTGCAAGTGGAGGAGTGGGGAATCAAACCCGGTTCTCCCAGATAACCTCTCCCAGGCCGTGGTCACACTCACCATTAAATCCATCCTTAATGCATTGCTATTATACTCTGCAGCTTTTTTACAACAAATTTCCTGATCAGACATCCCTCCATCCTTCCGTTCTAAGCCACATTGATCCTGTCGTTGGTTGATCAGAGGTCTCAACTGGACTTCGTTTTATGAGATGGCATTCCACACTCGCGCAAGCACAGTACTGTACAATATTGTGCTTGGCTTTTTTTCTTTTTTCTTTTTAAAAGGTGCCAGCAAAGATGGGCAATCTGCAGCACCCCCATTTAAACACCCGGTGGTGTTTAAATGGAGGAGGGGAGCACGGGAACTCTCTTTGCTGTCTCTCCGTCTAGCGGGGAGATGGCAAAGGCGAGTCATCTTCCTCCCCCCCATTTAAACACCCCACTGAGGTGTTTAAATGGGGGGGAGCACGGGAACTCTCTTTGCCGTCTCTCCGCCGAGATGTACTAAAACGAATGACAAGATTGATCATTGGAAACAATGGGAGAGCCTGGATTGCCCATTGGATATAATGGGAGGGAAGATTGGCAATCGACTTGCATGGGCTCCATTGAAATACATTGAAGCACAGAAACGGCTGCAACAAAAATCCGGAATGGATTTTCCAGGAAAGTCAACACAACCTACAAGTGTCCTGAGCAAGGATTGCCAGGGGAAGGCCAGATTTCCATACCCTGGGACTGGCACAGGAGTTCTTGATTTGAATTGCCAGAGGGGAGGGTGGATTGCTAACCTCTGGGACTGGATTGCAAGGGGACAGAGCACAATGCCAGCCTCTGGGACCGGATTGCCAGGGGAAAAGGTAGTTTGCCAACCTCCAGGACTGAATTGCCAGGGGAAAAGCTACTCTGCCCACCTCCAGGACTGGATTTTCAAGGGAAAACGTCCTCTGCCCACCTCCCCTGGATTATCAGGGGAAAAGGTGCTCTGCTCACCTCCAGGACTGGATTGCCAAGGGAAAAGGTGCTCTGCCAACCTCCAGGACTGGATTGTCAAGGGAAGAGATGCTTTGCCCACCTCCAGGACTGGATTATCAGGGGAAAAGGTGCTCTGCTCACCTCCAGGACTGGATTGCCAAGGGAAAAGGTGCTATGCCAACCTCCAGGACTGGATTGTCAAGGGAAGAGGTGCTTTGCCCACCTCCAGGATTGGATTGTCAAGGGAAAAGGTGGTCTCCCAGCCTCCAGGACTGGATATTAAGGGAAAAGGTGCTCTGCCCACCTCCAGGACTGGATTGTCAAGGGAACTTTTTGCTTTGGCAATCCAGTCCTGAAGGTGGGCAGAGCACCTTTTCCCTTGGCAATCCAATCCTGGAGGTGGGCAGAGCACTTTTTTCCTTGACAATTCAGTCCTGAAGGTTAGCAGAGTAGTTTTCCCCTGGCAATTCAGTCTTGGAGGTTGGGAAACTCCCTTTTCCCTTGGCAATCCAGTCCCAGAGGCTGGCATTGTGCCCTTTCTGAGGTTGGTTGACAGAAAGGACAAAGAGAAGCATTGGAGATGTTTCTGTCTCTGAGGTAAGACTGTTTTGGCAGTTTGTTCAACATACCCAGGCCTGCAGTAGGTAGGGGCTGGGGAGTCAGCCAATGGGAGGCCAGAGATGCTGACTGAGCCATGATGGGTCAATGGTTTATGGAGTGCATTTATGGAGAGCTCCATTTGGCCACCACAACAGGGCTTTTATATATAAGGGATACAATGTCTTGGACCCACTAGTGTTTCTCCACAGTTCAAGGATTTCTGTTTGTGGAGTGCAACTTTCTTGCCTCCCCTCTCCCATGGCAGAGAATCCTCAGGAAAATTATTTGAAGACTATCTCTGGCAGAGGGGGGATGATAAAGTCTTGACCCACAATGGAAATCTTTGCACTGAAGATAACACTCTACTAGATCTAAACAATTATATGTAAGTATGTCAGTCACAGTCAAGACTACACCACCTTGTCTTGAGATAATTGTTCTCCCATCTTGAACCTGAGATCCTGAAACAAGACCCTCCCTGGGTTTGGAACAGTGACCTCACAGCAGTAAGCTTTATTGTAAAGAGTTTTTTTTAAGTTTTTAAAATAATAATAATAATAATAATAATAATAATAATAATAATAATAATAATAATAATAATAATAATAATAATAATAATAATAATAATAATAATAATAATAATTTTTTATTTATATCCCACCCTCCCCGCCGAGGCAGGCTCAGGGCGGCTTAAAGACATGGAAAATGCCATGATTACAATAAATACATTATACAATAAAATACATTTAAATAATTTAATTAAAACCACAACAGTTAAGGTGCTATATACAAGACAGTATATATCAGATGGCTAGGTGTCACTTCAGGATTCAATCTTGTAGGCCATTTGAAAAAGGACAGTTTTACAGGCCCTGCGGAACTGATTATAGTCCTGCAGGGCTCGAACCTCCTCTGGTAGTTGATTCCACCAATGGGGAGCCATTATTGAGAAGGCCTGCTCTCGAGTTGTTTTCAGTTTGGCCTCCTTTGGTCCAGGGATTTTTAAGAGATTTTGGGAGCTAGATCTCAGTGCTCTCTGGGGGATATATGGAGAGAGGCGGTCCCTAAGGTAGACAGGTCCTCAGCCGTAAAGGGCTTTAAAGGTAATAACCAGCACCTTGTAACGAACTCGGAACACAGTTGGCAGCCAGTGCAGCTCCCGCAACCTAGGCTGCACGTGCTCCCACCGAGGTAGTCCCACCAACAGCCTGGCTGCCGCATTCTGCACTAGCTGCAGTTTCCGAGTTTGGTACAGGGGCAGCCCCATGTAGAGGGCATTACAGTAGTCCAACCTTGAGGTGACCGTTGCATGGATCACTGTTGCTAGGTCGTCACATTCCAGGAAGGGGGCCAGCTGCTTCGCCCTCCTAAGATGGAAAAAGGCGGCTTTAGCAGTGGCTGCTATCTGTGCCTCCATTGTCAAGGAAGGCTCCAGAAGCACTCCCAGGCTTTTGACCCTGCGCACTGGTATCAGCGATGCACCGTCAAAGGCTGGTAGGGAAATCTCCTCCCCTGGCCCGCCACGACCCACGCAAAGGACCTCTGTCTTCTCTGGATTCAACTTCAGCCCACTCGACTTGATCCACCCTGCCACAGCTTGCAACGCCCGGACCAGATTTTCAGGGATGTCGCCAGTCCGGCCGTCCATCAATAGATAGAGCTGGGCGTCATCAGCATACTGGGGCACATGAAGATGTTAAAAAACATCAGAGAGAGAACTGCCCCCTGAGGCACCCCACAATTGAGTAAGCACCTCTGGGACAGCTCTCCTCCAATCTCCACCCTTTGTCCCCAACCCTCAAGGAAGGAGGAAAGCCACTGTAAGGCTAGCCCCCGGATTCCTGCATCGGCAAGGCGGTGGGTCAGCAGCCGATGGTTGACCATATTGAACGCAGCTGATAGGTCTAACAACAGCAATACTGCCGAACCGCCTCGATCCAGATGTCGCCGGAGGTCATCCATGAGGGCGACCAACACTGTCTCTGTCCCATGGCCCGGGCAGAAGCCGGACTGGTATGGGTCTAAGGTGGAAGTGTCATCCAAGAAGCCCTGTAGCTGCAACGCCACAACCCTCTCAATGATTTTGCCCCAAAAGGGCAAATTTGAAACCGGCCGATAGTGAGCCAATTTGGCCGGATCAGATGTAGCCTTTTTCAAGAGAGGGAGAACCACTGCCTCCTTCAGGGGCGTTGGAAAAGAGCCCTCCTAAAGAGATCTATTTATGATGTCCCGTATAGGACATCTTAGCTCCTCCCAGCAGACCTTAATTAGCCAGGAGGGGCATGGGTTCAGATCACAAGTAGTTGGGCGTGCAGTGACAAGGATCCTGTCAACTTCCTCCAAGCTGAGCAGGTTGAAGTGGTCCAGGATCAAACCAGAAGATACACACGGGGCCTCGAGTTCACTTCCTGTATCTAATATGGCAGGGCAGTCGTGGCGGAGTGACTGGACCTTGTCTGCAAAAAATTTCGCAAAAGCCTCACAGCCTATCTCCAATTCCTTAACATTTGGTTTGCCTTGTGGCAATGTAGTAAAGTTCCAGATTATCCTAAATAATTGTGCCAGGCGCGAATTTGCAGACGCAATCTTAGCCGCAAAGTATATTTTCTTTGTGGCCTTGACTGCCATCTCATAGGACCTCATAAACTCCCTATAAGATGTTCTAGCCGCTTCGTCACGAATACGCCACCATTGCCTCTCTAGCCATCTAAGACCTTGTTTCAGCTGGCGTAACTCCAGGGTGTACGACAGAGCCAGCCTAGTCCAAGGTCACAGAGGGCATCGAGGTGCGATCTCATCAATGGCACTAGAGAGCTGGCTATTCCAGGTCTCAACCAGGCCATCAAGGGGATCGCCAGAGGGCCAGGGATCCCGCAGTGCCGTTTGGAACCGTTCTGGGTCCATCTGGCTCCGCGGGCGAGCCATAATAGGCTCGTCGCCTAAACAGGTTTGGGGTGGCGTGTCTACACAAGCCATAAGGGCAAGGTGGTCTGACCATGGCACCACTTCAGTGGCTATATCATCCACCATAACCCCGGCCGCAAAGATCAAGTCTAACATGTGCCCGGCCTGGTGAATGGGAGCTGTAACAAATTGAGACAGTCCTAGTGTCGCCATGGATGACACTAGGTCCATCGCCTGACTAGAGACCGGGTCATCGGCATGGACGTTGAAGTCATCCAGTATTATCAGCCTTGGGTGCTCCAACGCCCAGCCTGTCGCTGCCTCGAGTAGGGACGGTAAGGCGCTGGCTGGTGCGTTAGGCATACGGTATACCAGCCAGACTGCCAACCCCTCTCCAGCTTCCCACGCCAAACCGGCACATTCAATACCCTCGATCCTTCAGGCCGGGAGCGCCCTGAAGGAGTAAGCCTCTCGTATAAACAACGCCACTCCTCCCCCCACCCGCTAGTCCGTGATTGGTGAAAGACCGAATAACCTAGGGGAGCTGTTTGTGAGAGGGCCACTGTGTCACCCTCTCGTACCCAGGTTTCGGTCACGCATGCCAGGTCCATGTCCTGTTTGAGTAAAAACTCTCGAAGGACTGAGATCTTATTATTAATGGACCTGGCGTTGCATAACACCAATGACGGAGGCGAGTTATTCAGCCTGACCCTACTACTTTTCACCGTTGGGATGGGACGCAGATTGTAGAGTGAGCGAGCACTAACTTGTCTCGGTCTCCCTCCTTTATATTGTCTGCTCCCAAAGCCATACCTCCCCCTCCCCAGGAGCACTGGACTCCTAGACCAGCTATTCCCACTGGTAGTAGCCACTGTCTTAACCGCCTGTCTTAATATAGTTCAAGTGAAGGCTCAGTTAAGTTCATTAAAACAATAAAGCTAAGTTCCTGAATGCAAGATAGGTAGTACTGATAGTCCGTATCCAGCAGTAGAAAAGAGCAAGTGTCCAGTATCTGGACATCTGAAGAAAAGAGTAGTGACCTACAAAAGCTCATACCCTGTCACAAATCTAGTTAGTCTTTGTGCTACCAGGCACTTGCTCATTTCTACTACTACAGACAGGTTAGCACAGCTACCCATCTTCTGTTTAGGAAGTTACCTTTGACTCGTGAAAGCTCATACCTTACCATAAATCTCTGAAGAAGTGTGTAATGACTCATGAAAGCTCATACCCTGCCACAAATTTTGTTAGTCTTTAAGGTACTACTGGACTCTTGCTCTTTTCCATTCCCAAATACACTTACTAAAAAGGTTCTTGCAGTACAGATGTTAATTTCTTAAGGATTTGGCTCAATTCAGTTTAAGAGCAAACAGCATAATATAGTAAAGCACACAACAGATGAATGTGGGGCATAAAGGATAAAGAAAAGGATGAGGCTTAACAGAATAATCTACATTTTATAGGAAGCTTGGGCCCCCGATCTTCTGACCTCTTTCAGGCAATCATAATGCTGCCCCAGGAGACCTTTCTGGAAGATGAGCAAACTCCCCCTTCCTCATCTCTTCTAGCTGAAGCCAGTAAACTAATTAGCAGAACTACTGAAAGCAACCTACAGATGGTAAACTGACACCTGTGGTTCTTTGAGGTGAGAGCAAAGGGTGTCTTGTGACTGAAATTTTACCTGGAGACAGCTCTTCTTTTGACTGTCACTCATATGCCATCTCAAAATACTGACTGAGAAAACATAACAATCCATGCAACATCATCAGTTAAACAGAAGGGAAAGACTGGAAACTATCTTACACTAAGTTTGCCAGTCCCCAGGTCCCAGCAGGGGATCCCCCGGTTCCACAGGCTCCTCCCCACCACAACAACCATCATGTGCCTTTAAACCTTGGCAACCTAGAAGATGCTTGCAACTGTTTGTGTTTTGGAATGTGTGTGTGCCTTTAAATCTCAGCAGCAGAAAAGCTGGGGCAAGCAGGAGGTGGGGCAAGCAGGCAGAGCCACCAGTGTGTGAAGCTGTGAGAAAGACAAAGAGCGGAGTCCCTCTGTTTTGCATTCACTTAAGCCATTTCTAAAGTAAAATGGATAGGAAAGAGTTGGCTAGAAACTGATTATGGGATAGAGAAAAACTCCAGCTGCTAGGCTGCTCTCCTATCATGTTCCTGTCTGAAGAAACTGGATGAAATACAGCAGATGGTTACATTCAGCAACTCCCGTGAATAAATTGCCTAAGTGAGATCACAAACTCTTCAGGCTTGCAAACTCTTCATTTTGGCTGCTTTGTGAGTCTCTTTTAAAAGCCATGCCTCGAAATGCTTTCAAAGCCTGACAAGGGGACTTGTGGTATAACAAATTTAACTTTCATTTAGTGGAAGTGCAGCTGCCAGGGTAGGCAAAAAAAGAGGATGAGGAAATGAACTGTATTCAGAGGAACTGCACTGCTGTATTTTTTATTTATTTATTTAGGGAATGGGAAAATCTCCTGACTCTACAGCCAAAGTCCCCAGATATTTCCTGAGTCAGACCTGGCAATCCTATCTCACACAGGCATGCATTACATACAGTATGTCACAGAAGTGAGTACACCCCTTCACATTTTGTAAATATTTAAGTATATCTTTTCATGTGACAACTATGAAAAAATGAAACTTGGCTACAATGTAAAGTAGTGAGTCTACAGCTTGTATGTTAGAGACCTTGCACACCTCCACCTTCCATTTCAGGATGCCCCACAGATGCTCAATAGGATTTAGGTCTGGAGACATGCTTGGCCAGTCCATCACCTTTACCCTCAGCTTCTTTAGCAAAGCTGGTTGTTTTGGAGGTGTGTTTGGGGTCATTATCATGTTGGAATACTGCCCTACAGCCCAGTCTTCGAAGGGAGGGGATCATGCTCTGCTTCACTATGTCATAGTATATGTTGCCATTCATGGTTCCCTCAATGAACTGTAGCTCCCCAGTATTGGCAGCACTCATGCAGCCCCAGACCATGACATTCCCACTACCATGGTTGACTGTAGGCAAGACACACTTGTCTTTGTATTCCTCACCTGGTTGCTGCCACACACGCTTGACACCATCTGAACCAAATAAGTTTATCTTGGTCTCATCGGACCATAGGACATGGTTCCAGAAATCCATGTCCTTAGTCTGCTTGTCTGCAGCAAACCATTTGCGGGCTTTCTTGTGCATCATATTTAGAAGAGGCTTCCTTCTGGGATGACAGCCCTGCAGATGGTTCAGATGGTGTCAGGTGTGTGTGGCGGCAACCAAGTGAGGAGTACAAAGACAAGTGTGTACAAAGTACAAAGACATCTGTGTGGCATCCTGAAATGAAAGGTGGAGGTGCGCAAGGTCTCTAACATTCACCAGCTACGTGATGTCGTCATAGAGGAGTGGAAGAGGACTCCTGTGAAGCTCTGGTGAACACTATGCCCGAGAGGGTTAAGGTTGTGCTGGAAAATAATGGTGGCCACACAAAATATTGACACTTTGGGCCCCATTTGGACATTATCACTTAGGGGTGTACTCACTTTTGTTGCCAGCAGTTTAGACATTAATGGCTGTGTGTTGCGTAATTCTGAGGGGACAGCACATTTACACTGTTATACAAGCTGTAGACTCACTACTTTACATTTGTAGCCAAGTGTCATTTCTTCAGTGTTGTCACATGAAAAGATATACTTAAATATTTACAAAATGTGAGGGGGTGTACTCACTTCTGTGACATACTGTATGACTGAACTAATTACATACACGTATTGTGATAGTTTTTAGAGATTTGTGACAATGTATGTTCTGGTAGCATTCCACAAGCCAGTGAATTCACTTTTAAAATAAATGCCCTAGTTTAATGCTTTTATATGCCTCATTGAGTATTTAAATCCTTGTCCTCCATCAACAGCTACGAACCACTGATATTTGAAATGAAGATTTTTTCAAGAGCTCGTCTACCATTAGATTTTCACTATCCAAAAATTTCTGGTACCGGTCAGTTTAGTTATCATTAGGGTTCTTTTTCTAGGAGGAGCTCCTCTGCATATTAGGCCATGCCCCCCTGATGTAGCCAATCCTCCGAGAGCTTACAGGGCTCTTAGTACAGGGCCTCCTGTAAGCTCCAGGAGGATTGGCTACATCAGGAGGGCATGGCCTAATATGCAGGGGAGCTCCTGCTAGAAAAAGAGCCCTGAATCATTACCTAGATGCTTACCAATTAACTGTAGCCAGTCTGATATTCCACACAGCATCTTATTATTTCAAGCAATTAGTTGTAAAATCTGGCAACAGCTGTCCAATCATTAGCAAAATGAATGTCTTTCCATAGAGGGCTCCTTTTGCATTGATAAGGCTAAACCTGGTCTAATCTTCCACAGTCAGAATGATGATGGGTGAACAGAAGCTATGAACTCATTGTAGGCAGACTTTTCCATCACTGATAGCTGTTGCCTGTGCATTTTGAAAGAATGATGAACTTCCATATGACCAGCTATTCCTTATTAGTTACTGTATGAGGATCAGGGGTGTCAAACATATGGCCTACTGGGTGCATCCTGCCCCTGCAGGGCTCCAATCAGTCCTGCAAGCAACTGCCTGTCTGCTTCCTACTTCCTGTTCCTCCTCCCTGCTTCTAGCATTGGAGCTGGCTTTTGCCCAGCGTCTTCTTTTTCTTGCTTCGCAGAGGAGAGAAAGAAAGCCAAGCCTCTTTCCTTGATTGGCTGAGGACTCCTCCTCCTACTCGGGGGAAGGAGGGGGAAGGAAAGTGCCAGAGAGAGAGTCTGGTAGCACTTTTAAAAAGATGAACAATGTTTTATTCCAAGTATAAGCTTTTGAGTGCCTGCACAGAGAGAGGACGAAGAGGGGGAAAGAAACCTAAGAGGACAGCCTGCATTCTTTATTAAAGGTGGTCCCCTGTGCAAGGATAGAGTAATTACCGACCCATAGGGTGATGTCACAGCCCCTTAATGACTAACAAAAATTGTGGCAGAGCATGAGCCTTCATGAGTTACTACTCACTTCTTCAGATACAGGTAGAAGATGAGTCCAGCTGTCCTTATATCTTGGAGAATAAAGTGAATTCAGATGCCAAATGACAATAGCAACCATTGGTAATGAGAGAAGAAAACTAGGTCACACCCTGAATAAAATTTTGTTGGTCTTAAAGGTGCTGTTGGACTACAACTTTGTTCAGTTGCTTCAGTTCAACATGGCTGCCCACCTGGACCTGTCTTGAACTTCATTATCAGTTGCTATTCAGCAGTCTCTCTGATCTCCATTTGAAATTCCTTTGTAAGAGAACTGCTACTGAATGTCCTGGAAGTTAAAATTTTCTCCCACTGAATGATGTAGTTTCTAATAGCTGTAGAAAGAGTAAGAGTCCAGTAGCACATTAAAGACTAACGTAATTTGTGGGAGGGCATGTGTTTGTATTGGCATGGGGCTCTTCGGTCCAAAGTCCCTCAAAACTGTAGGGTCCCTGCCAGGGGGCAAAACAAAATTATCAAAGTTCTGCTGGAAAGCTAAACCCTTCCTGTAGGTCAAAAGTAGCTACTACCAGGCTCTGAGACTAAATTCCCAACAGCAATGAAAGCAGAGCCAACCTTCAAGCCTTTCCAGGAAACTAACAGTAACACCAGCCCTGCAAGGTTGTCTTGCAACACTGAGAGTTGGAATAACAACTTTAACCTTGGGCGAGCAGTCAGGTCACTGGAGTTAGCTTTGGGACTTGAAAGAGCAAAGACTTTGCAACAGATGAATAAAAATAAATGGTTTATTTGTGTGCAATATAGCAAAAAAAAAAACAAGACTTGTGGAAGGAGACAAAAAATAAAACACTATTCTTCACCAAGCTAAATAGTACAGTAACACATCATCATCCAGAGTTCAAGCAGGCAGGGATGAGGACGGTGCACAACGTATTCAAAAGCTTTCAGTCTGGCACAGAGACTTGATGGCTAGTTACCACTGACATGATGGAGCATCAGAGGTTTAGGCCATCTGGTCATGGAGTGAAGATTGAGGTGTCTCTGACCTGAGCAAGTCAAAAGTCACACACACTCTCTGGGCACAGTATAGCTAAACTTATGCATGGGTCTGATTAGTTGCTGGGTGCTTAGCAACCAATCAAAGCCAAGCAAGTGATGTAATCCGTTCCTTAGTTGCTATACAGTTCACATTATTTAAAAGTGGCCTTGGTTCTCACATCTTCAGCTGAAAGGAATCTCTTAATTGGAGTGCTAGTGGTACCACACTCCTACAGGTGCAAACAGTTATCAGAAGGCCACATTCCTATCTAATTAGCTCTGGAAACACTGTCAGTTATTTTGCAATCAAGAGACCTAGCTGGAGTCTTAAAGGAGAAAAGCTTCTTGACCAGAGTTTTAGAATCATGCTGTAGAACCAAAGTCTAGTGATTCTGGGTTCAGGCTCACTACAGTGCTTTCATGAGCCACTGCTCGCTTCTTCAGGATTATTTATTTCCGTTTATTCTTTATCCTCCTGTACAAACTGAGACCTAGGTTTCCTGTCTCATTACCAGTGTTGTTATCTCCACCTACTACTCCTCTGCATATCACACTTAATCCCACAACTGCCAGCATCTGAAATCATCTGTATAAAGTCTATATCTCCTGTACCTTGTGTTATATTTTATGGCACACAATACCCGGCCTGACAGTGGCACACAACACCCGGCCTGACAGTGACATTTATATCAGATCTGTCCCTCATAACAAATGAGTTTGACACCTCTGATCGAAAGTTTTTTATGAGTACCATAAATGTATAAGTTATAGGGAGTATAAAACTAAAGTCTGTGTATTGAAACAAAAATACAGTTGGTTGAAGAGAAATTAGCAATGGAGCCATATGCACAACAATCTTTAGTGATCAAGCTTGAATGTTTTGGCTATAATTTCTACATTACTCGCACCATCATCATTTATGATCAAAGGAGGGCTTTGAGTGATGAAAAAAGAGCTTAAAGCAAGAAGGGTGGGGCTGACTGCAAAGACAAGTGACTGTGGAAGAAGTAGGGGGGGGGGGTGCTGCACAGCAGAAGAGAAGATTGTAAATAGTACTTTGATAAGAAATTCGAGATGTAACATGGAATGTATGAGGCTTATTAAGGAGCCTGAAGATATGGCAAAGAAAGATGTACTGAGGGCAAGTGGTAAAGTGGTGTTAACAGAAGGCTTGACATTCAGTGCTGCAGTCAGTGGATAATCCTAGAAGTGGAGTAGTTGAAAGAAGTGAAAGGATCACGGTGTGATTAAGACAGGCCAGAGAGCAGGTGCCTGCTAAGGCAGAATGGCTCAGTGATTTGGAAATGAAGTGAAGGAAGTAAATTGAATGAAAGGAGGAGAAGGCTTGCTTAAGGACTGGGAATGTGGTCACATTTGACAGAGGCAAGGAAAGCACCTGAGAAAACTACATTCAACAGAATGTTAAAGTAAAATATATATTCACAAGAAGTGACCAGCATTTCATTTCAATGTCCAGGGGGGGGGGGAGGGGGGAATCACTATAGGTATGTATCTTGTGCATACAAGAGAATTGCTGTGATTGACTACTATTTAAACTTCTTATAAAGTATAGGCACTGATGTTCAGGATGGTTTCTGTCTGCTACAGATGTGCTTTGTGCTTCGTAGAAATACTGATTTTATAGAAGTAGCACAATTATGTGAATGTGGCAGTTCTGTGAATACATCATTTTTAATCGAAGCAGATTGAATGACTGGCAAAGCAGGGAACAAAGATCACAGACAAACCAAAGGGAAAATGTGAATAAAAAGTGAAAATCAGTATAAATTAAGGTTACCATTTTTGAAATACTATGCATCTCCCTGTCGTATCTTTATCTCCTATTTCCTGCTGTTAATTTTAACAAATTTGGAAGAATTGTTTTCTTTTTTGATTCAAGATAGTTTTGTAGTCTTATGCTTTTGTTAATATTTTATTCTATGATGCAGAAAGTGTGGTGTTTGCCTGGTGAGCTGTCTTACTACAGATTATTATTTGGATCTTTTTTAGGATTCCCATGCTTTCAAGGAGGAGGGGTAGTTTTTGATTACTGTATCGTCCTGCAGAAGCCTCAAATGCCTCCCAGTGTTGGTCCTGTGGGATGTGGAGACCTGACCCCATTTATACCTTGGGATAATTATCCCTGGAAAGGGGGAGGGGGAAGCAAAAATAGAGGTCTATCCAAGCTATGGTATAAATCAGGGGTGGACAAACTGCAGCTCAGGAGCCACATATGGCTCTTTCACACACATTGTTTAGCTCTCAAAGCCCCCACTGCCCCATTAGATAGCTTAGCCATTTGTCTCTTTAAATCACTTCTCCAAGCCAAGCCAACCAGCAGCTTGGAGAATACATTCAAAGTTAATGTTGCTTTCTTTCCACCTCTCCCCTCCCTCCCCATCTTCCTTCCTTCCTTCCTTCCTTCCTTCCTTCCTTCCTTCCTTCCTTCCTTCCTTCCTTCCTTCCTTCCTTCCTTCCTTCCTTCCTTCCTTCCTTCCTTCCTTCCTGTCTTGTGGTTCTCAAACATCTGATGTTTATTCTATGCAGCTGTTATGTTAACCAAGTTTGGCTACCCCTGGTATAAATATTCACAGAATCTTCATTGCAGATTTACCTAGAGATTAATGTGCTTTTATCCTTCTGGTTTTTATTGACTTAATGGTTGTTATTTTAATGATACTTTTAAAATATAATTTTGCCTTTTTTATTTTGTGAGATGCCTTGAGCAAGCCTTTGAAGAGGCAGTGCATGAATGTTTTGGGTGGGTGGATGATGGTTGGCTTCGTTTTAAGACATTTGTATGTGAAAAAAAATGTCATCTGTATCTGAATGATTGCGGTCAGTGACAATGGATGGTAGTGGTATTATCTATTATAATCACAAGATGGGTCAAATAGGCTGTCCTTATAGCTAGTCTTTCTTGCCTTTTCCCAAGGTTATAGCAGTAGCACCTTTTCCCATGGTCTTGTCTGGTTTTGTAATTTCAGCCCCTTCCTAACATCTTTACAGGTTTTGTTTGAACATGAACTCAATTGTTTTGGATAGTGAGTGAGTGTCTGCATGCTTAGTTAGAAGTGCATTCTGTTAGAAGTTCTGGTTGTCTGCGTGGTGAAGAGTAGGGGTCATAATCTCATGGATATGTTCATTATTTATTTATTGCATAAAACAAAGATTAATCACAATATAAAAGCCTTGTATATGTCAAACAGAATACTACACAGAGCCAGATAAATATCTTCTGAATAGAGAGATGCATTAAAAATGGAGACATCACTTGAAACAATAGTATCTAGTGCAGATCCCAGAAAACATTGTAAAATAAGTACTAATTGTTGCAGAATGCACCTGCTGTGGCCTGCAGGCTCTATTTCACCCTGCCCTGCCCTGAACTTTCATTCTCAGGATAGCCCATCATCATCACCTGACCTGTATATGGAATTGCCCACTGGGAGGGTCAGGACTCCTAGCTCTCCTTCCAAATTCTGAGGCCTTGCCTCTGTATCCCTTGCTGCCCAGCACCTGATCACCTTGGGGGCAGTTCACTGCTTTGTGTCTCTCTGGAGCCAACCACCTTCCTTCCTCCCTGGTGCCCTTTTTAAAATAGCATGTCCAAGACAGTGGAGGTCTATGTGGTACAGAGAACCACCACCAGCATCAAAAGTTATAAAGTATCCATTAAAAAAAATTACAAGCATACTTTTAGCACCACACCAAATTGAGCAAGGAATGCCAAAAGAAATGGGAAAAATGCAAATCCTCTGTTCCTTTCTCTATACATACCATGTGTTAAAACTAGAACAGGCACCTTTAATTTAGGTAGTTACAAATCCCTAAAAAGTTTCAATTACCTTGAAGCTTGCTCCACCTCTTGAGGCGAGCACATGGTCAAAGACTGCCTTGAGAGAGGAGAGGGCTGTGTGTGTTCATGGACAAAGCAACCAAGGAAGAGACAGCCCATTCCTGTTGCAAGGGAGTTTTATCATATCTGTTTCTCCACTCCCTGACCCGGCCAGCCTGGGTCTACAGAATACTATGTGTAGTGATGTTCCCACAAGGACTCTGCTGCCATTTTAAAGTCATTTTAAATGAGTGAAAATGGAGTGGGATAGAAAGCATTTTCTGTGTCTTCTTTCTGGAGATTAGTCCTGGAGCCTTGCTAGCCTAAAGTTCTCCAAACTTGTGTTCCCTGCTAAGAGGGAGGGGGAGACAGGGAAAGCTTAAACATTCCATTAGCATTTTTAAGAGGTAGCTGAGCCTGGAAAGCCATTGAGAGACTTCTTCCTTCCTAGCCTGTTCTCTGCCCAGGGAAGGGGAAAACTGCCAAAATGTAAAAGGGGGAGGTTTTGCTCATCTCAAACCTCCCAGGAAAAAATGCATTTCTTCGCACTGTCTAAAGATGGGTTAGGGACTATGCTTGGTATTGTATGGTTTATAAACAAGGGGTCACTTCAATTTTTTGTTATTTTAAAAATATTATCATAAATTCCATGCATATATATGCCTCAATGAATAATTGATCCAAATTTGGAAAAGCGACAAGGAAAGATCTTCCAGTTCACTGAAGGAAATGTGTACACAGAATATTACTTTTTCAGGTGGATCTCCTTAGCGAAATCAGCAGAAGTCAACTGTGCATTAAAGTCCATATCAAATTGCGGCTGTAGTCTGTCCATCCACATTGCTTTAAATGTGAATTTGAATGCACACCCTCACTCCTATTCGGGAGAGCAGCTAAGCACGGTAATTGTTGTTTTATATGCTGAAGTGCTGATGAGTATCGGCACAAATTAAAAAAAAATGATTCACAGTACAGTGACTTGCAACAGCAATTGCTGCAAATATTTTTGCACTGGCAATGTTGTGAATATTTTCATTCAGGTATACACAAGTCTCATTCTTGCTAGCATCACATAAAGAAGGCCTGACAGAAAACAAACCCAGAACACTCCACTATAGTGTTAGAACACAGGGCCAAACTATGTGGTGATGTCCCCACAAGAACTCTGCTGCCATTTTAAAGTTATT
Source organism: Heteronotia binoei (assembly GCF_032191835.1). Lineage (NCBI taxonomy): Eukaryota > Metazoa > Chordata > Lepidosauria > Squamata > Gekkonidae > Heteronotia > Heteronotia binoei. The sequence continues at coordinate 53,987,295 of NC_083223.1, read as the reverse complement.
TTGAATGAATGGAAATGGAATGAGATAGAAATCAAATAAACCATAAACTTAAAACATCAGCACGCTCACCCAGCTGACAAGAGCTCCAAGCTATGGGCCTGATTAGGATCAGACCTCACAGCATTTTAAAATTACTTTAAATTGAGATGTTGTCTTCATGGCAGACAAGAGGACACTATCACAGTTTGCCCTACACACAGAGAGAGAAGTCGGGGAGAAAGAGAAACTGTATACATTTTTCTCAGAGCAGCAGGTAAGCCATTGGAACATGGCCTGGTAAGGTACATGTAAGTTCTGTGTCATTAGATCAAGATGGGTAGTTGTATTAGTCTGTCTGTAGCAGAGTGGCACAGAGTGGCAAGCTGCAGTAGTGCAGTCCAAGCTCTGCTCACGACCTAAGTTCGATCCTGGTAGAGGCTTGGGTTCAAATAGCCAGCTCAAGATTGACTCAGCCTTGCATCCTTCCAAGGTTGGTAAAATGAGTACCCAGCTTGCTGAGGGGAAAGTGTAGATCAGGGCTGGCCAACGGTAGTTCTCCAGATGTTTTTTGCCTACAACTCCCATCAACCCCAGCCAGCATGGTGGACTTCCGGGTTTGGATCATGGCGAATTGAGTCGCTTCTCAAAAGGGGAGCGAACCGGAGCCTTTGTTCTGGGTAGAGAAGGCGATTCCAATGCCTGCTGCCCACTTTTCTCAGTGAGGGAAAAGGCCAAGACATGCATGGAATATTCTGAGGGGATTTACTTTGGCTTAGGAGGAGTCCCACGGGGTGTTCCTTTTAGGCTTTGAAGAGTCCCCATCGAGGAATTGCATTCCAGCATCTACAAAGGGTCTCCGTGGTCATTAAATTGACTTAAATTCATCAAGATTCAAGCTTTCTTTGGACTATCTAAATTTTTAAATATCAATATTGGAAGAGGACGGTGTTGAGAAGGTTAAATCTGGCTGCAAGGTAAGAAGATCTTTATCTTTCATTCCGGGACTAAAATCAACTCTATTTGAGATAAAGACTGGAATTTGGACTTAGCTACAATATTCTAAAATTATAAACAAGAGAAGGGGGCAACTTTGAGACTTTTGGGAGACTTAGAAGCATAGTTAAAGGCAAAAAAAACCTTATGTTTGGAATACTTGCGATATCTGTAAAAAAAAACCCATCGTCATTGAGTTGCTGAGCTGGAAGACTGCACAGGAAGTGACGCATAGATTGTATCACGAGATCTTTCAACCATCAAGAACAGGACTTCGTGGCAAGAAAAGCAGGAAGAGGCCATTGAAAGAAGGGAATTTAAAGACCTCCTGGCCTTCTCTAGGACTTGAAAATCATAGAAAAATTGCAGTGGCCATTAAGAGAACGTAAAAATAATTTAAAACTCTTAAGCGAAAAAACGGGACTTTAAAAATTATTGGAGCCTGCAGATTTTACTACTACAGAACAAAACATATTGGAATATATGAAAGATATCATTTTTGGTGGCCTTTTGGAGAAAAAGAAAATTTTAAAGGGGCTAGAAAAATTGCGGCCGCCCTTTTGTCTACTTTAAAAACTTTAAACATTAATATCTCGGGCTAGGAAGCCCTGAGGATGGCGATTTTAGGTGCATTGAAAAGGGCATCTCCTAATCTTGGAGAGATCAACCTGAAATTTTATTTTGGCACTGAGGGAAGTGGAATGTCAGAGCAGAAGCTGCCAAAATTGACACACGCAAGGACTGCTTCACTGGAGGAGGGAAAGATGCCAAAAATACAAGAACAACTAGATGCCATGCGGGCAAGACTGATTAAAGTGATGAAGGACCTTAAAACAGAAAATAAAAAGCAAGTAGTTAAAGAACTAGAGGTGGTGAAGTCAGAAATAAAGAAAGAGATTGAAAATCTTAGAAAGGACTCACAAACAACGTTAAACGAAGTACATGTGGTGGAAACTAAGGTGAAAGATCAAGATTCCATGATTAATAAATTGCGGGAGAAAGCAGCACCGCAAGATTGCAAGTTAATGGAAAACCAGATTCGTTTGAGAGGAGTGCCTGTAGAGGAAGGTTCTGATTTAAGGATATATGTAATAAGAATCATTGCTGAGTTCTTGGAAATAGACTCTGATGAATCCAGTTATTTGTATGACTATATATACAGGGTTAATTCCCAGTATGCCAAGAAAAATAAATTACCAAGAGATGTGGTAGTCAGATTTATTACAAGGGATATGGTGGGATAGATCTTAAAAAAGCAATTTGAAAAGACATTGGAAATTGAGGGAAGCAGAGTAAGAATCATGAAAGAGTTGCCAAGAAAAGTTATAAATGACAGAAGACTATATAAAAAGCTAACAGACAAGTTACGGGATATGGACATGAGATACAGATAGATACTGCCAGAAGGTCTAAGTTTTGAACATGGAGGAAAAAAGATTACAATTACAAATGTACTGGAACTGCAGAAGTTTTTTTGAAGAAAATAGGGGATTTGGGGATACAGAATAAAAAGAAGAACCATTATGGATTACAAATTAATATCTTTGAATGTAAATGGACTAAATTCACTGCAAAAAAGAAGGGCTACATTTCAGTGGATAAAAAAACAAAAATGTAATATAATTTGTTTACAAGAAGTACATATTTAACAATTGGATTACAAATTTTTATGGAATAAACAATTGGGAAAAGAATTTTTTTCCTTGGCTAAGGAGAAAAAAAAGTGATTTTTTATCTTAAATAAGAATTAGATCCAAAATTGATTTTTTTAAGGACAGTGAAGGCAGATATCTAGCTGTGGAAGTGACTATGAATGATAAAAAGATGTTGTTGTTGGGATTGTATGCCCCAAGTGGGGCAAAAGACTTTTTTTTAAAGATATCACGCAAAAATTAGACCAAGTGACTTATGATCAAATAACGATAATGGGAGACTTCAATGGAACAATTATAAATGATTTGGACAGATCAGGAAGAAGAAGTAAGGAGGGGAAATTACCAAAGTCATTTTTTGATTTAGTGAAGCAAAAATTTTTTGAAGATACATGGAGAAAATTTAATCCCAAGGTGCGTGATTATACTTTTTTTTCAGCAAGGCATAACTCTTTCTCAAGAATTGATATGTTATGGGCTACAAAAGATCTTGTACTTATGACGAAAAAAATAGAGATTCTTCCTAAAGTTGGGGCCGACCACAGTCCACTAATGTGGGCGGCAAAAAGTGTGAAAAAGTCTAGGAGATGGAGAATAAATGAAGATTTGCTACAGAAAGCAGAGATAGTGGTGTCGCTAGAAAAGGAGACTAATGCTTTCTTTCAAATAAATGAAAATGAGGACATTCATTTCTAATCTGTGTGGGATGCATACAAAGCTATAATGAGAGGTCTTTTAATAACAATGAATAATAAAGACAAAAGAGATAAAGAGAAACAATTGCTGGACATTCAAAGAGAGATTGGGGAAGAAAGAAAAGGAACTTAAAAAAAGACCGGAAAAAAAGAAAATAATAAGGGAAATTATAATATTGCAGAATCAATTGAGACATTTGTTAAATAAAGAGGTAGAATGGAACCTTAAGAGATTACAACAGAAATCCTTTGAAGGAGCAAATAAACCTGGAAAATACCTGGCTTGACAAATGAAAAAAAAAAGGGAAAGTAAATTTGTTATTAAAATTGTATCGGAAGGTAAAGAAATAGTTGACCAAGCAGGAATTAAAAGGGAATTTTTTCAACACTATGCAAAGCTATTTCAAGGTCAAAAGGTGGATAACAATAAAATAGATGCATATTTACAGAAAATTCAGATGAGCCCCTTAACAGAAAATATGAAAAAAGTCCTAAATGAACCAATTGAAAAAATTGAAGTTGAAGCAGCAATAAATTAAATGAAATTGGGAAAGGCACCAGGTCCTGACAGTTTCACAGCAAGATTTTATAAAGTCCTCATAGAAGTGTTAGTACCAAAACTTCAAAAATTGATGATAATAAGAATTGATGGGGAAATACCAAACACATGGAAGGAAGCAATAATTTCGTTGATACCAAAAGAAGATAGAGACACCATAAATGTTAAAAATTATAGACCAATTTCATTACTTAGCAACGACTATAAAATATATGCTAGGATACTAGCAGAACAACTCAAACAGCATTTGAACAATTTTGTTAAAGAGGAACAAGCAGGATTTCTCTGCAGGAGACATATTAGAGATAATATTAGAACTGTCATAGACATTGTTGAATATTATGAGAAGCATCTTGAAAAAGAAGTGGCATTATTTTTTGCAGATGCAGAGAAGTCCTTTAACAATGTGAATTGGGACTTTATGTTTGCGGTGATGAAAAAAATAGGACTTGGAGAAGCTTTTATAAGAATGGTTAAGGCGATATATACTGAGCAACAAGCAAGACTTTGTATAAATGCAGATTTGACGGAGAAAATGATAATCAGCAAAGGTACAAGGCAAGGTTGCCCTCTATCTCCATTGATATTCATAATGATATTAGAGATATTACTTATGCAAATACAAGAAGATAAAGGAATAGAGGGGTTGAGACTGAAGGGTTTTTCTTATAAATATAGAGTGTTTGCTGATGACATAATGTTTATTAATGAGAATCCTCTATCTGTGACACTATTGCTGCTTCATAAAATTAAAGACTATGGAGAATTGTCAGGCTTCTACATAAATAAAGAAAAATTGAAAATTTTGTGTAAAAATTCTGTGTAGGCAGGCTCTATATGGTCAAGGACCTGCCTACCTTAGGGACCGCCTCTCTCCATATGTTCCCCAGAGAGCACTGCGATCAAGCTCAACAAACCTGCTTGAAATCCCAGGACCAAAAGAAACTAAATTGAAAGCTACCAGAGAACAGGCATTCTCTATAAAGGCTCCCCAATGGTGGAATCAATTGCCGGAAGAGGTGCGGGCCCTACGGGATCTTAACCAGTTCCATAGGGCCTGCAAAACTGCCCTCTTTCAGCTAGCTTTTTAAGACAGAACCCCTGATAAGATCAGGAATACCGAGCCATCCTATATGCCATTTGATTGTATTTTAATGTCTTACTGTTTTATTGCTTTTATTGTAAATTGTTTATTGTTTAATTATTAATTAAGTAATTATATTATTGTTTATCTGTATCATGGTTTTACCATGTCGTGTTAGCCGCCCTGAGCCTGCCTAGGTGGGGAGGGCGGGGTATAAATAAAAGTTTATTATTATTATTATTATTATTATTAAAAACATGACAAAGAGTCAACAGGAAGAACTGCAAAGAGTAACAGAGTGTGAACTTGTTTCAAAAGTAAGATATTTAGGCATGGAAATTACTATGGAAAATATAGATTTGTATAAAAATAATTATGAAAAGCTTTGGCAGAAAATTGATGAAGATTTGATAAAATGGAATAAATTGAACTTGTCTATGCTGGGCAGAATTGCTTCAATTAAAATGAATGGTCTACCAAGAATTATGTTTCTATTTCAAACAATTCCAATTGTGAAGGACAATAAACAATTCAGTAAATGGCAACAAAAGTTTCAGAATTTGTGTGGGCAGGCAAGAAACCAAGAATTAAAATGAAAATTTTAACTGACGCAAAAGAAAGAGGAGGTTTCCAACTGCCGGATTTAAAATTATATCATGATGCAGTATGTTTGGTATGGATTAAAGATTGGATGACGTTATTAAACAAGAAGTTGCTAGCGCTAGAAGGTCATGGAAATATTTTTGGTTGGCATGCATATATGTTTTATGGGAAAAATAAGATGGATGGCTTTTTCTCTCATCATTATATACGAAAAAACTTGTGAAGTACTTGGGTAAAATCTAAAAAATATGGTGATGAGAGAAAGCCGCTATGGATTGTGCCAACGGAGGTATTAAAATTATCTTCAGAAATTGTTGCAGAGATGTGTTTAACGTACAATCAACTAGTAAAAATACATGGAGGAAAGGTGGAACTAAAATCTGCTGAAGAATTAGATATAATTGGTTTCAACTACAACAAATTAAGAGCTTGGTGGAACAGGACATTAAAATGAAGGCATAAGACAGGAGCAAACAATTGGAAAAAATGCTGTTGGGTGATAATGAAAAGTTGATTTCAAGGATTTATAAATTATTATTGAAGTGGTCAACAGAAGAGGAAGTAGTTAAATCTCAAATGATAAAAGGCAATTAATTTCAACAAAAAAATTCAAATAGAATTTTGGGAGTATCTATGGAAGAACTCTATGAAGATTTCAATATGTTATAACATCAAAGAAAACTGTTTTAAAATGCTGTATAGATGGTACATGACACCTAAGAAACTGGCAAAAATGAATAATCAGGTGTCAGACAGATGTTGGAAATGTAAAAAACATGAAGGATCTTTCTACCATATGTGGTAAACTTGTGAAAAAGCAAAACAATTTTGGCAAATGATTCAGAAAGAAATGTCAAGAATTTTAGGTTATGACATTAAGAGGTCTCCAGACTCTTTTTTGTTGGGATTACAAATGGAAAGTTTTCCAAAACAAGATAGAACGATGGTGTGGTATCTGCTTTCAGCTGCAAAGACATTGTATGCACAGTTATGGAAGCAAGACAAAATACCAGAAAAATGAGACTGGATTTTAAAAGTTTTGTCATGGAGCGAAATGGATAAACTTACAAGAATCTTAAAAGACTATGATTTGGCGAAGTTTAGGAAGGAATGGCAGAAATTTCAAAACTATGTTGAAAAACATTGGAAAGTAAGAGGACATTTAGTGATTTTTGATAAAAGCTGGTGGAATAATGGACTAGAATTTACAAAGGGGAATTTTTTTTATTGAAAAATGAAGATGAACTTATAGAGTTTAACTTTTCTTATTTTATGTTTATTTTTTTTCCGTATTGATATAATGTTCTAAAATGGAGATTCTTGATTTGTTAAGTTACCTTGTTTCTTTTTTTTTAATTTTAAAACACCGGCGGGGGTAAAAAAAAAGGGATTTAGGAGAAGGGGGGGGGGAAGCGATGTATTGTTTTTATTTTGTATTATTTTTTTTTAAAGTATAGATTTCTATAACAATATATTGCTAATTAATAAAATTGTTTAAACACGAACCCCAGCCAGCATGGCCAATTGCACTGACTTTAAAATAAACCATTTTGTTGTTCACTCTGTCTGGTCCTCACGCCTATAATTGGGCCTAAACTGCAAGAGGCCTGAAGGGCTTGGGAGGGAACTCTGGGCCTTCTCAAGGGGAATCCTTAACCCAGAGTGGTGGTAGCAATAGGTAAGACACCCCCCCCCCCGAGTCGTGACAGGAGTAAGCTCCATTAAATATCTTGGAGGAAATATCTTGGAGGTTGACTTGTTTGTTTATAAAATGTTTTTATTGTATTTTATTGTTTTATCATATATTGTACTCCACCCTGAACTCTATGGGGAATGGGCAGAATAGAAATATACTAAAATAAATAAATAAAACAGGCTAATTTCCAAGTAGATCCACTTAGGATCCCCCTATATTTTCTAGCAAACAATATTCTAAACCCAAGGATTAACAGAACAGTATTTCATTTAAGGTTGTCACAGGAAAACACAACAAATCTGATAGCTACTGAAAGCTGTACAGCTTGGAACCATGAGATTTGTGCATGCTAATTAGTCTCTGCTACACAGCAAGCTTCCTCTTTTACTAGCAGATCTCTTGGCACAAGGCTCACTGAAAACCAAGAGGAAGAGGAAATGTGGTCCATGGCAGAGGCAATCTTTGTATGGAACCTGTTCATAGGATCCAAGCTTAATGATACCCTCTGTGAAGAAATTCCTTTTTTTGAGGTTTGAAATGTGTGAACATTTTCTTTTAAATAAATGCTTTATAACTTTCAGTCCTAGTAGTGGTTTTCTTTGCCACATAGATCTCCACCATCTTGGACACACTATTTTAAAAGGAGCATCAGGGGAAGGGGAGGTCAGTCATTTGACAAATGGCTACTCCCTTAGTGATGCAAAAGGCAGCAAGCTGCCCCATGGTAACCAGACTCCGTGTAACAGGAGACACAGAGGCAAGGCCTCAGAATGTGGAAGGGAAGCTGAGAGTTCTTTCCCTCCCAGTGGGCAATTCCTACAAAGGTCAGATGGTGGCAGTGGCATAACTGAGAGGGAGAAAAGATCCTCCAGATTTTGGGGAAACTTAGGAGGTCAGGGTGGAAAGCCTTGCAGGCCACAGCAGGACTGTTCCACCACAGCCTCTAATTAGGGAAAACAAAATATGGGGCTACCAAACTCCTTTGCAAACCACCAGTCCATTAGTCATGATTATTACGAAGATGTTAGAAATAAGTAACCAAGTAAGTAGAATTCACATTTCCATTGTTTTTCATCCCACCTAATTTTCTCATCTGTTGTCATAAGCAAGGGACCAGGAAGGGCCTCTACAGGCAGCCACCACTCTGGTACAAGTCTTTCTGAGAGGACCCAGAGCACCCACCAAACCCCTCTGTCTTCCTTCTCAGCAAATACCTTCCTCTGTGACCGAAGAGGCATGAAGACCCAGGCAGTATAACAATAACAAAGTTTGTTGTAAGTGATCAAGAACAAACAAGTGCGTTTTAATTATTAGTGCAACAGTGAAAAAGGGGGGGAAAGTAAAAGTGGTACAAAGAAAATAAAAGCCCTGATGTGACTAACTACATGTTCCCTCCTTCTGATTCTGACTCACCCACCCTCTTTGCATGAGGGGAAGTCTCCTGCTGCTGCCTCTCTCCAGCTCAGCCTATCCAGAGAGAACACTTCCCCCACTCCAGATAGGTCTCTTATCCTTTCCTCCAAGATTCCACCCCTCTGGTTCCCCCTGGGCAAATTTTCCTTCCAGAACTTCTGCCCTCCTAATCAGAGGGACTGAAGGGATCTTGGAAAATGTAGGCCTGTAGGCCGCACTAGGCCTAGGATCATGACATCTGTATGCAAAGATCTTTCAAGGACTTAGCCCAAAACATTTCACAAAGGAGAATAACAAATACAAAGTAACGATATAATAAGTGATTGGAAAATATCCAATCTGCCCCTTGGGACAAATCCATGAAAATTACATGCAAACTGTGTTGATCACATGCAAGTATATCTATTTGGCCTCAAATTTGTGGGATCATATATCTCATGCGATCCTCTGTGCTAAGTAGTTCATCCTTGCTAACAGAAATAGTTTTCTTTCATTCAATGTCCATTCTGTAAAATAAACATTTCCGAACTTTCAGTGAGTGACTGTGTGTTGATTTTTTCCAGAGACAGCCTTAATTGAACCTTCAAATTAAATTACTCGATCTAAGGAGTGTGTTATTTTTTCTTATACAGCCTCACAATCAAGGAGAGAACTAAAATAGTAACTTGCCCAAGCCCTGCAAATCATTTGTCACAAGAACATGAAAAGCTGACAAGCTCTAACCAACTGTGCTCTCATTTTTTCTCCTCAAGTACATGGCTGGCACATTACATTAGTGGGATGTCTGATTAGTTCTGCTACTTATACAGGAACTGGTTGCTTGACCCCACTTTGAGCTACTGAGTAGCATCCTCTGACATGCTCATTGTTTCTCATTTTGTGGAACCAGCGCAACATATTCTGAAAAGTGTGAGCCATTTTTTAAAAAATAAGTACAATCTTGTCCTCTCCTAGATTGACTACAGTGGCTTAATAACTGAAACAGAACTAAATCTTTCAAGTAGGTCACAAGATTTATGGTAACAGGGAAAAACACTAAAGTCACAATTCAAAGCGAGAACTATGCAACCAGACCTTCATTTGTAAATTTAGGGTAAGTGACACCAATTGCTGTAAATATAAAATACTTTGCCTGTTAACCTGAGTACATAATCACTTTTTTGTAATTGCCATTGGATGAGCTCCAAAGCAAGAGACAGAAGCAGTACATGGATCCTATCTCTCTTGTACTGAGCAAAGTTTGAAGCCTTCATGCAGGCTAAGAAGTCTTTCTGCAACTTAAAGTGGCTCTTCTTCCAACGAATAAGCCACTTAAATTGCAGGAAAAGTCCCAAGGCTAGAGGAAGACTCCCTGAAGGATTACAAGTTATTATGAGTCCGTAAGAAAGCAATGTCTTACATGTGTTAGTCCATTTACAGTATTTTATTAGAATATACCTTTTGTATAACTATTATCTCTTATAACTATTATCTTCTGCAGGGGCAGTCCGACACCCCATGGTGCCCTAAGCAGACTCGCTGCCTGCCACCCTCCCAAGTGCCCCTGCGTCCCCCCCCCCCCGTGGCTCCGTGCTTTCCCCGCAGCTCCGTGTCCCCAATGCCTCCTCCCCTCCCCACAGCGCCTCCTCCCCCTCCCTCCCCCACCCCAGCAATCCCGCTGCTGCTGACTCCTCTCCCATCCAGGAAGTGTGGAGGGGAGGAGTCAGCAGCAGTGGAGCCACCCTTTCAGGACACTGGTCCACCAGCTGCTACTTGGGACAAATCCATGAAAATTACATGCAAACTGTGTTGATCACATTCAAGTATAATATATCTATCTAATCTGTGAGATCATATATCTCATGTGATCCTCTGTGCTAATTAGTTCATCCCTGCTAACAAATAATTGTATTCTTTCATTCAGTGGAGAAGAGGAAAAGACGAGCATGAGACTGAGACAAGCTACTGGGGAATTGGTGCTTGTATTGCTAGTCATGATGTTATGTCAGTTTTTTTACTCGTTTTCATTGTTTATTTTTTGCTTTGATGTTAATTAATTCAGAAAAAATGTATACCACCTCTCCAGAAACTTGCCTGAGGTAATATACAAAATAATAAAAAAAACATGAAAAAACAAAGTATTTAAAAAGCCCCAAGCCTGCCAAAAACATTGATCATAAAAACAAACCACAAACAGCTTAAAACAGCAATTTCCAGGCTAAAATCATGTTAAAACTTGAAAGCCTGAATGAACAGAAACATTTTGGCTAGACACCTCAAGGAAAGCAACATAGGAATCAGGCAAGCCTCAGGGGGAAGGGTGCTGCTACTGCAAAAGCCTTGTCCCACTTTTGAAGGTGGGGGCAAGAGAGCAAAGTTTGAGAGGCAGATCTGAACTGGCAAGCTGGACAATATGTGAGGAGGCAGTCCTTCAAGAAGAAGAAGATATTGGATTTATATCCCACCCTTCACTCTGCATCTCAGAGTCTCAGAGCGGTCACAATCTCTTTTACCTTCCCCTCTTCCACAGCAGAAACCCTGTGAGGTGGGTGGGGCTGAGAGAGCTCTTACAGCGGCTGCCTTTTCAAGGACAACTCCTGTGAGAGCTATGGCTGATCCAAGGCTATTCCAGCAGCTGCAAGTGAAGGAGTGGGAAATCAAACTCGGTTCTCCCAGGTAAGAGTCCGCCCACTTAACCACTACACCAAACGGGCTCCATTTTCAAGCCATTTAGGAATTTAAAGGTAAGAACCAGCACTTTCATATTATTCCATTTGTATGTAAACAAATGGGCAGCCTGTGCAGACTTTTCAGCATTGGGGTGATATTATCCCTGCATCCCACCCAGGACAATAGCCTGGCTGCTGCATTTTGGACAAGCTGAAGTTTCCAGACCATTTTCAGAGACAGCCCCACATAAAGCACTTTACAATAATCTAACCTGGATGTAATCAAAGTATGGATCATTGTGACCAGACCACAATTTTTGAGGAACAGCTGCAGCTGGCTGGAACAGAGAGTAAATTGTTAATGCTTTAACCTGGTCTGAGAACCTTTGGGTGACTGGGGATTTAAATGGAATTCTGCACTTGAGAGTAGCAGTTAAGAGTGACACTTGAGAGTGGAGTGAGGAGAGTGGAGGAGAGTTAAGCAGAGTGAGAGAATCATTCTGTTTTCCCTCCCAAATTGCTAGAGCATCAAGGAAAACCATAGAATTTTCCTGGAAGCTCCTAGAGTGGCCAGCATGTGACGTCACCGGCGTGATGACATCACTTGCAAGTTCTCTGCCAGAGGCTGCGGGGGACTTGGTAACCCTAAAACTGGAACTTGTGTGAATGTTCTTCCCTTCAGAAACAGACCCAGTTTGGTGTAGTGGCTAAGTGTGTGGACTCTTATCTGGGAGAACTGGGTTTGATTTCTGACTCCTCCACATGCACCTGCTGATTTGACCTTGAATCAGTCTCAAGTTCTCTCGGAGCTGTTCTGCTCAAGAGCAATTCTGGGAGAGCTCTCTCAGCTCCACCTACCTCACAGAGTGTCCGTTGTGGAAAGGGGAAGGGAAAGGAGATTGTAAGCCACTCTGAGACTCCTTTGGATAGTAAAGGGTGGGGTAAAAATCTCATCTCTTCTTAAGTAATCTTGAGTCAAAGAAGCTTATGCTTTTTTATTTGAGCAGTGATTGCCAAGAAATCTCTCTCCACATTTTTAAAGACCTTTCTGCATAATAAAACAGCTACTTGATTGTGACAAACTATTTATTTTTTTTATCAAAAGTTATCTCATTCTTGTCACCTGTTCACTTTCTAAGTCCAAAAGCTGATACCTACCTCACTATTTCTCCTCAAAAGTGAAATAAAGCAATTTTTGTATCCAAACACGATTTCATATTTATTTTCTCTGGTTAGCTGTAGGATTCTATGGACCTGAGTAACAAATATGAGGACTTAGTACATGGATTCTCCGGTGGCCCCTGGGAGTGGGATGGTCCGAAACTGTTGGGAGTAGGCTCCTCCTCTGGAAACAGGGCCTTTGATTGTTTGATCCGGCCTGGGAGAGGGGCCTCTCCGTTGGAAACTCTCCAGTCCAAACGGCCCTGTTACGAGATAGGACGTGTTCATCGTGCATCGGAGCACAGTGATCCGCAGAATGAGGTCTCCTTGTGAGAAAGTCTCTGCCACCTGGTTCTTCAGCCGCAACAATGGCGGGCAGAGTATTTTACCGCCAGCGTTGGGTTTTACCCAGCAAAGGCATCACAACTGGAGACTGCCGCAGAGAGCGAGGTTGCCCCTCCTAAGCCTGTTGAGGCAGGGGGGGGAGAGCGGCAAGTCCAGCTTTGCGGTCCCACGCAGTGCCAATGGGTGTAGTGCAGACAACCAAGCAGTCCAGCGCGGCCGAGAGCAGGAAAACTTTTGGTGGTTCACTCAGACAGTGTGTCTACTTGAGAGGAGGTGGTAAGCTGCCTGAGGGAGAGCGGGAAAGCTCTTTGTGATGCACAGACTGTTTTTTGCCTGGGACGGGCTCTGCTGGGTTCACGGTAATTTACAGCAGTTTCCCAGGACCCCGCCTGAATGGGGTGGGGAAAGGCTTATGCCATAGCAGGCCTCTCCATCTCAGGCGCGGTTAGCACGGCCTAGAGGGGTGGTTCCTTGCTACGCAGAAGGAGTTGCCATTTCAGGCAGTTAGCCTGGTAATGGAGGCTTCTCCCTCTCCCCTTTCACTTTTGTTTCAGCCTTCTGCTGAAGCTGAGATGGCTGACGGATGGGGACAGACTAGTGAGACAAGCTTAACTTACCCACTTGGTTAAAAAGAGAATTGAGCAAGGAGCTTGCCCCTGCCCGTGGCTCTACTGTGCCTTCTCACTCCCAGAAAAGGAAGAGACGAGCAAGTATGAGCCTGGACTCTCCCTGTGTAGTTCTCAGGAGGAAGAGGAGCCTGACTCTTCAGTAGACTCCTCTGCAAAAGAGGAAGGGGAACTCTCTGGGGAGGAGGGTGCTATCCTTCAGTGCAATCTAGGAGTTTTCCAGTGGAATACTATTCTAAACTCCTTCCTACGGTCCCCAGGGAACTGGATTTTACTGCCATACCCAGAGAGAAGGCAGAATTGGACCCTGACCTGTCTGCAGGCTCAGGAAAGATGATGCCCAAAGTGGGGGGGTTTTCAGACCGGTGTGCCCTTGCCTGCCCCCCTTTTTTTTAGTCTTATTAAGGTGGAGTGGGAACAGCCGGCTAAGCCAAAATCTAACCCACATCTGTTTTCCAAACTGTATGGGTTGAGTCCAGAGGCTGCTAAAAGGCTGAAATTGCCCGTAGTGGGCGATCCTGTAAATAGTTAATAATAACAATAATAATAATAATAATAATAATAATAATAATAATAATAATAATAATAATAATAATAATAATAATATAATATTTTATTTATATCCCGCCCTCCCCTCCGAAGGAGGCTCAGGGCGGCTAACAACATCGATGCATACAATAAATTATACAGCAGGTTTTAAAAACACATTCATTTAAAAACATTCCAATTAAAAATTAACAATCCTGGTGCTACTCTATTAGGTGTAAATACTATGGCGGAATCACTTAAGGCGAATTATCAATCGTTCGGTTAGGTGAAGGCCATCCCAAAAAGGAAGGTCTTGCAGGCCTTGTGGAATTGTTCAAGGCTCCGCAAGGCCCGCACTTCTTCCGGGAGCTGGTTCCATAGGTGCGGAGCTGCAATGGAGAAGGCTCGTGTACAGGTGTTCTTTAGTTTTGCCTCCTTCGGCCCGGGGATAGTCAGCTGGTTCTTCCTGGCTGATCTCAGTGCTTTCTGGGGTTCATATGGGGAGAGACAGTCCTTCAGGTAGGCAGGTCCTCGACCATATAGGGCTTTAAAGGTAATAACCAGAACTTTGTAACGAACCCGGAATATAACTGGCAGCCAGTGCAGTCCGGGCAGCCCTGGCTGTACGTGCTGCAATTTCAGGAGCCCTAATAGCAGCCTAGCCGCGCAGCCTTATCCACATCTGTGCTTCCCATGGATGCAGATGGGCTATCCAAGGATGCCAGTGATAGACGGATGGAACAGGCATTAAGAAGGACTTTGAAGCCTTGGCTTGGTTCATCTGGGCGTCTTCAGCGGGGTCGCTGTTTGCATGCGCAGTATATACCTGGGCATCCAATTTGGCCTCAGCAGATAGTGATGCACCAAAGGAATTCAAGGATGAGCTTAAGACAATAGCCTAGGGCACAGCATTTATTGCAGATACGACCCTAGACGCAATGCAATTGTCCACAAGGGCAGTGGCTTGCAGTGTGGCAGCGCGCAGGAACGTTTGGCTCAGGACTTGGGATGCGGATGCAGCGGCACAGGCTAGACTGGCAGCTGTACCATTCAAAGGTGTTAGTCTCTTTGGGGATGAACTGGAACGCTTCCTGATTGAGGGGAAGGACAAGAAGAAAGTCTTGCCTTCTAAGAGCAAGGATTTTAAGCCTAAAAAATCCTTCCAACCCTTTCGGGACTCAAAAAAATTCTCCCGGCCTTCGGGTTTTAAGCCTCTCTGAGGGAAGTGGCAGTCTCGCAGTCGGGATGCTAAATTCTTTTCTAGCCTAAGCGACAAGGGAAGCAAAAGTGACTCCAAAAAGGGAGGGTCACAATAATTATGCCAGAAGTCCAGAGATGCTTCCTATCAGGAGGTGGCTACAGTTTTATGCAGACCAATGGTGATACACTCGGTATCCAAGGGCTATGCATTAGAACTGGAATCTTTCCCATGTCAAAGGTTTTGTTCGGTGTCGAGAAAACAAGATCCGACCATACACCAGGGGATGTTATGCCCATCCAACATCTACTGGACATCAGGGCTATAGAACCCATACCTGTGACTCAGAGGAGTCAAGGGATGTATTCCATCTTATTCCTGGTGCCAAAGAAGAATGGCGGTGCCTGGGCCATTCTAGACTTAAAATGGGTAAATCGATTTGTGACAACCAAAAAGTTTCGGATGGAGACGTTGCGTTCCATTCTGTTGGCAGTTGAAGAACGAGTATATCTGACGTCCATCGATCAGTCCTAGGCGTATTTGCATGTTCCCATTAGACCAAGTCACAAACGGTTCCCCAGGTTTGCGTGCGACTGGAAGCACTTCCAGTACCAGGCTTTGCCTTTTGGGCTCAAGTCTTCCCCGTGAGTGTTTACAAAGATCCTAGTGGCCTTGGCAGCTCCTTTACGGATGGGGGGCGTGGTTCTTCATCCGTATCTGGATGATCTCTTGGTCAGGGCCCCTTCCTTCCAGCAAAGCCTGGAGGACACCAATTGGACTGTTCAAATACTGCAGGACCATGGTTTTGTGGTCAACAGGACAAAGAGCATCTGGGTGTCCTGATCAATACTCAGAGGCACAAAGTGTTTTGTCGGAAGTATGACAGGTAAACCTCAGATCCTTGTTGGAGGAGGTATTGTCCCTGAATTGGGTGCCTGTGATTACTCTTGCAAAGCTTTTAGGGGTTCTGGTGTCGTGCCAGGATGTACTGACTTGGGCACGTTTCCACCTACGGCCCTTACAATGCTTCCTGATGCCTTATCAGCATGTGAGAGCTGGAAAGCTGCACAAGCTAGTGTTTCCTCCACTGGAGCTGCGGACGCAACTTCAGTGGTTGCTGGAACCATCCTGTTTTCAGCAAGGAGTGTCAATGAAGAGCCACAGAGGATAGTGGTCACTACAGACTCCAGCCTCTCTGTCTGAGGAGCACATTCTTGAGGGATGATGATTCAGGGTCAGTGGTCCTTGATGGAGTCCCGACAGAGCATCAACCTGTTGGAGTTGAAGGCGATTTGTCTGGGGTTGTTACGTTTTCAGACGATGCTGCAAGGGAGTCACATGTTAGTGAAGACAGACAAAGCGTATGTCAACCGGCAAGGTGAGACCAGAATCAGGAAACTGTGCAGCAAGGCCAACAGCTTACTGCGTTGGGCAGAAAAGTATATGTTATCCATTAAGGCGATTCATGTAGCCGGGAAGGACACCGGGCTGGCAGATTGGCTCAGCAGACAGAGGCTGGATCAGACGGAATGGTCGCTGGACAAGGCGGTGTTCCAGTCTCTTCAGTGCAGATATGGCAGTGTGACTGTGGATTTGTTTGCAACTGTGGAACATCATCAAGTGCGACGGTTTTTTGCCAAACAGGACGATCAGGCGGAGGGCATAGGCGCTCTCCACTGCGACTGGCCGGACGGTCTTCTGTACACCTTCCCACCACTGCAGCTGATTCCCCGGTTGGTTCACAAGATTCTTCAGCAAACAGTGGAGCTGGTCTTGGTTGCTCCCTTCTGGCCACAACGGGGGTGGTTTCAGGACATCAGGCGGCTGTCGACAGAGGACCCTAGGCGTCTCCCAGCATCTGAGACATTGCTGAGACAAGGGGCAGTTAGCTGTCCTCAGTTGGAGTTAACTGCGTGGAGGTTGAGCGGTCACAGTTAGTTCAGTGGGGGTTGACAAATCTGTGATTGTCACTATGTTGGCATCCAGAAAATGTTCTACCACTCGGGTGTATAATAATACTTGGCATGTCTTTTCCAGCTGGTGCATGAAAAGGGGTTGGGATCCCTTTAAAGTTACCAGTTCGGAAGCTGTTGCTGTTCTTGCATGAGGGCCTGGATACGGGGTTGGCTACTAATACCCTTTGTATGCAGGTGGCAGCTATTTCTGCTGTTCGTGGGGATTAATAAAAAAACAAAAAGGGGGGGGGGTTCTTTGACTTTGCATCTACATGTTAAGCGTTTTTTGAGGGGGGGTGTCCCTGTTGAATTCCCCTACTCTACATAGGTTTCCAACATGGAAGTTAAATGTGGTGCTGAAGGCATTATGTCATGCACCTTTTGAGCCTGTGGCTACCTGTAGCCGGCAGGATCTTACACTTAACACACTGCTTTTTAGTTGGGATTACCTCTGCCCATAGGGTATCTGAGTTGCAAGCCCGGTCCGTGGATCAAGATCTTTGTACCTTTCATGAGGACAGGGTAGTGTTGAGACCTGATCTGACATTTATGCCTAAAGTGAATTCAGTTTCTCACCGGTCTCAGGGCTTGGTATTACCCTCATTCGGTTCCAATCTCCAACACGAGAAGGAAAAGGAGTGGCATCAGTTAGATGTTAAGCGTGCCATGAGTTTTTTATATAGACAGAACCAAGGACTTGTTTGTTTCCTTTCATTCACCTTCTTTGGGAAAACCAGTTGTTTCTTCGACCCTGAGCAGGTGGTTGGGGCAGGGTTAGAGCCTCCAGGAGGAATCATGGCTCATTCCTTATGAGGAGTGGCCACATCTGCAGTGTACAAGTCCTTCTCATACCTGGAAGGCATTTGTAGGGCAGCCACCTGGAGTTCTGCTCATTCGTTCACCAGACATTGTAAGGTGGATAGGTGGGCATTCGCTAAAGCGGCCTTTGGCCACAGGGGCTACAACAGGTTATACATTAAATGTAGTGGTTCCCGCCTGGGGTACATACGGCTTTTGTATGTCCCAACAGTTTCAGACCGTCCCACTCCCAGGGACCACCAGAGAACGGAAGATTGGAAGCTCTTACCGTGAAGCTTCCTTCTCGGTGGTCCTGGAGTGGGACGGTCCATTCCACCCAGTGTTGTACCTTGCTCCAGGCTGGTAGCTGTGGGAGCTTGGTCGTGGGAGGTACTGGGGCACTGGTAGCGGAAGTTTCTTATTGGTTGCAGATACTTCTGCTGTTGCAGTTATTAAAATGGCATTGCATTATTATGGTCTCTGAGTGGTTTGTTACCATGATGCAGAGTTTGTTTTATAGATTGCTACTGATGGGGGAGCATGGCTTTTCTATGGACTGGAGAGTTTCCAATGGAGAGGCCCCTCCCCCAGGCCGGATCAAATGATCAATGACCCTGTTTCCAGAGGAGGAGCCTACTCCCAACAGTTTTGGACCGTCCCACTCCAGGACCACAGAGAAGGAAGCTTCACGGTAAGAGCTTCCAATCTTCCAATCTCAGCCTAAGCAATCCTGGCCCTTTATTATTGTTGAGGAAGGTCAAGAAAGTCCTGCCTGCCAGACCCTCCCAATTTCCCTCATTAATCATCTGTATCTGGACTGACTGACTTCAGAATAAGGCTTTGAAGCTTGAAATATGAATATCTGAATTCAATTAATGTTAAGTCTTTGTGTACAACAACACACACTGAGTATTAGGCTTTCTTTTAACACAATACTTCATTTTCAATGTTTTTTTCTTTAAATTTTTGTATTCTTGCAGAATAGTCTTTTGAGCTATTCCTTCGGGAGGTAATGTTCTATCCCCCTTAAAATAGGTTTAATTGATTGGCCTGTTCATGGATGTATTTCTTTTGTTCTGGTTTCAGTATTTCAAAGTTAATTATCTGCGCCACAAATTCTTGGGATTTCTTTTCTTGTTGCTCCTCCATTATCTTTCTGAGCCTAAGCCGAGTATGCTGTAAATATTGACTCGTATATTGATTCAGAGAGTATGCCCTACAGTTGTATAAACCAGATTCTTAGATACTTTTACTAACCTCTGCTAACACATTAGAAAAAGGTAGTTGAGTGATGTGGTCTATATTAAGCCATACCTGCCTCAAACTTCAGAGGACTCTTCCAAGATAAAAATAATGTAAAAAGAAATCAAGAACCATTGTCATAATATTTAGAAAATCTATGTCATAATATTTATAAAAAACCTATATTTTTTGTTGGTTTCAAAAATATAATTCATTTTCTTTTAATTACTTCCAGAAAATTCTAGTGAGATTTGGCATCATTTAAACCAGTTAGACTTCACATGGATTCCACTTTTATTTCATTTTTTCATTTGCCTGTTATGGAGTTTAAACTCAAAACACGTCACAGGCTACTTACTGTGTTGCCAGTCTCTTCTTGTATATGCTTTCCAGAATAATATGAAGGCTAATCCAAACGAGACATGTAGCATTCCCTGACTTAATAGACCATCTGGAAGCCGTGTTTGACATAATCATAGTAGCTGTGTATTTGGAGCTTGAAAGTGTGCTTTCCTAATCGGTCTAATTAGTGATATTTAAAACCTCAAAGGTCCTATGCCACCTATTCCATGCAGTTACCATGCTGGTATAAAATTGGTGGATGCCAGATGAGTTAAACTTAGTTTGAAGTCTAAGTACCTTTAGCTGTGGATACACCACCCGACACCAATGCAATATTATACCACTGAAAACAGTGGCACTACTTGGATCAATTGAATGGGTCCCTGGGGGTGGGGAGAATGACCCCTTCATGTCTCCCACACCAACCCAACTTAGGGTTCTGACAAGTCAGCAGTCAATCATATTCCACCATAGCAGCTTATCACATGCCTCCATAGTGGCCCACTCTAGCTCTCCCAAGTCCTATATAAGTTCCAACCAGGACATGCATCATTCCTGTGGCATGGGTCTAATTTCTCTGCCCCTTATTGTGCACACCTACAGCCTGGAGCCATGCTCTTTGACGGTGGGAACTGCACATGAAGAGTACTTAGCATCACAAACATAGACTAACACTGCTATGCTAGGAACATTTCCAGGTGCTCCATCCCAGGATGTGGACACAAAGGGAGGTGCAAGGAGAATGCATCTCACATTGAAAAACAAGTGTGGTGTACTCTAAATTCCACCTGCTAATGTTTCATCCTGCCACAAACCCATATGGACTAATACTGTGGGCCCCATTTGGAGTCTCAAATGACATCTCTGCTTTATTATGGATATTACTTATCAATTTTTTATAACGTTGAGTTACGATCAAGGATCACTTATTATAACTGATTATTAAGGTGTGGGTAGCTTCATTTGTGGCACAACATGTAATCAGGAATCATCCATACTTCATCTTACATTGCTTCCACATTTTGTACGAACCCTAGGCATGCATATATATTTACCCAGGGAGAAATGTACACCTCTAGACAAGACACAGAAGTGTTAGTGGCTCATGCTATTATGTAAAGCCACTATAAATATCCATGATTACAGAACATACAAAAGGCAAAAATCTTGGGCATAATGGAGAATGAATCACAAGCATACTTTTATTGAACAAAGATCCCTTATTGTCTCCAACTGTAAAAGGAAAGAAAACAATTGCCCTGAATTTTTGAGAAAATGTTATTTATACAGATATTGGTACTAAATGAAATGAAATGAGTTCAGGATGGAATCTGTCAATTACCGACTAGGGGTCTTTCCTGATATTGAGGGAAGTTCTAGTAAAGAGTGCTTTGAATAAAAGCAAATGTTGGCAATCAATAGTTATGTGACTACATCACCATGTTTCATTGGTGACAACATCAAATGCTATCCAAATACTGATTAAATTGTTGGACAAGCATTTAATCTTTCTGTGACTGATGACAGACACGGGGCCAAATAAGGATATTAGCCAAATTGAAATATTCAGTGAGGGATAATAAAAAAATTAATCTCCCTAAAATTATAAGAAAAGAGAGATGCTCCCATCATGAACAGTTTTGGAATGCTGACATTCCAACATTTTTATTTCTTTATTTTTATCTCTTTATTTTATAGGGATTCAATGTTGTCATATATGGAAGTGAATAAATATATTCAATGAACATAAATAGTGTATTAGGGACTTTGAGAGCAAATCTTTCCAGGTCTACTCAGATTCCTAATCCCATCTATTCAATGAGGCTTACTTCCAGGAAAGTGTATTTAAAATTGTGTTGTGAAATGTATCAGGCTAATGACTATCATTACATCTCTTTGTTTTGAGCCTTTAAAATGGCCTTTACTAGTCTACTAACTGAAATGTTTTGATTGCCATATATACAATTTTCAAGGAACCTAAGCATTTTTCTTGTTAGGTTTTAGTTCCTTTCCTGTGGCGATGTGAAGAACAATGCACTGTCAGCTATTTTATGTAAAATCTAAAAATGTCTATGAGCTCTGAAATCTTTCAGTGCACCACATTTCTTCAGTCATTCCCAACATTAATTGCAAACTTTTGAATCATCACAAACATGACTATTGAACATAGCTGATAAAATGAATGAGTCAATACATGCTCCCACTTCTTCTGTTTGTAACCCCGTTGCTTCTTTTGATGCTCTTTGTACATGATACAAAAATGGAATAAATTGATGTTCTAAATTGTCTGTGGCAGCATGCTGACTTGCTTTTGTTTTCACTCAGTGTCTTGGATTTCTTCACAGGCTAAGGAGAAAGTATTTCTTAATTGCTTCTTGGTTGACAAAGTTAGTAACCCTTTTGCAGTGGTTTACAGCTTCAGGCTGTAGTGGTGGCATGGTAGTTTTTAAACATTGTCTTCAGCTACAAAGCAAACAGTGCTATTTATGTACTCATTACCTGCAACGGGGTGGCCGTTTAAGCAACTGGAGCTACTAATTGAAAGAATGGAGAAGCATGAGGATATTAGGCTTTTGCCTTCCATGACCTTTCTAGGATTGATAGATTCAGTTGTCTTCCAGGATCAAAACTGGCCATACCAGAGTCCCATTATCATTGTTGTTTAAGTCTTCTCATCTTTCTAAAAGTATGGGGAAAACCTTTGGTACTAATAATGTCAATATTTGTGTATGTCTAGATTAAGACAACACAATTTTAACTTAAAACAGCTTTTTGTTCAATAAACATGAGGGAACTGCTTTTGCAGATTATGCATCTTAAAGGTATATTTTTTTAAAAATCTGCAATTTAGTAAATGCAGCACAGTAGAGCTAGACTGATGATGTGCATATGAAGACCATTGTTCTAAGCAGTTCTTTATATCAAAACATTTGGAAAATAAATCAATGCCTTGCCACTGTCAATGTCCTCTTGTGTTCTGTCCTTTTAATAAGTAAATGTGGTTTCAGAGAAGAGTGCTGTATGTAAGCATTATTTCTGTTGTCAGATATGAGACTTATACTTTTAACTTAGAAGCAGATTTGCCATTACAGAAACAATGTGGAAAATTAACTTAGACCACAAATGTTCCATTTTTCAATACACTTTGAATTTCCTAAAAAAATGGTATTACTCATTTTCTTTCTTTTTTTTTTTAAAGTACATTTATAAATGCATATTATTATTATTATTTGCACTGTTGGATTCAATAGACTGTTAATTCTCATTTATTCTGTACAGGCACCCTCATCACCTTCTTCACCCATAGCTAATGAACCAAAATATGAGAAGCGCTGGCTGGACACCTTATGTGTTCCTTTGTCGATGGCTCGAATCTCAAGATACAAAGCTGGAACAAATAAATTAAGGTTTGTAATTTTGAAATGGAAGTATAAGGTCACCTAGTTTGTGTGTATTTTTGTTGTTTGTTTTTCACAGTAACTACTTGCTTCCAAAGCCATTGACAACCCATCAATTGTAGAAGTCTGTGGTTCTGGTTAGAGTGAGCAGGAACAAGGTCTACCCCTGATTTTATAATATGCTTCTGCAATGTATAACAAATATATCATCAAACCATTTGTCCTAAGTTAGTACGTGGAAAGCTAGGCTGCTAAATTTGGCAGTTGGGAAATCTAGCAAAGGTTTGTTTTGTTTGTATTTCTAGCCTGCCCCATCCTGAATGGCTTGGGCACACAACAATAATCCTAAAATGTATATATCCCAATCATAACCATAGTAAAACTGATTAAAACTATGATTTGCAACCAAAGGTATTTGTACATCTTCAGTTTTTATTGATTTCCCCATTGTACCTGCAGCCCGCAGGCAATATTTCATGGCATTCTTGAGAGGACTGCTGTGGAATAGGGAAGGTGGGAATACTACATTCCATACAGATAATTAAGAGTCTTTTGAGTGCAAAAGATATCCTTATCTACCAGCTCTAATTGCAGCTGTGGAAATCTGCACAAATCCACCATTTCTTTTTTTGCAGCATCATCATATCCTGGTGTGACACTGAAATGTGGGATGAACCATGTAAACTGCAATCTCATTCCTGTAGAAATACTTGAATCAGAGAGGATTTCTGTCTCACATCAAATGACAAACTCATGAGATACTGAAATGATTCTGAAAATATTTACATAATAATCAAACACTGCAAACAGTCTCAGATCAAGGCTGAAGAAAAAGTTGAGAAGTTTCCTGGTACACAGAGGGATCTGGAGAGCTACAACCACTTCTCCTGTGTATACTTTATGCTCAAGGTGTTTACAAATGTAGTGAATACAGGCATCATCAAGTGCATATGACAATACGTGTACAAGACTGACTTGATAATGCAAAAGAAGGCATTCGATATATTCAGGCCTCAGATTCAGCAGGCGCTCTTTTTTCTTTTTTTCTTTTTTTTCCTTTTTTTTATTTTATTGTGTCTCAAATATTACATTACATAGAATACATTTCCAATTCTCTTATGACACCATTTTTACCCCTATTTATATCCCTCCCCCCCACCAAGTGACCATACTAAAGTTACAATTAAATTTTTAACCATGAGCACACTTTTCCCAATTTTTCAAATATAGCTTTGTTGGCTTCCCCCTTAAATACCCATGAGAAGTATATATCCCATTTCTCTTTTATCTCTTCAATTTTTCTATCCCATATCTTATCTTGTTTTAAACATTCTAATATGTCTGATTGTATATATTCATACAAATAATTGTTCCATCTTTCCAGGGTCCATTTTAAGCTCTCCTTCCAACCATATGCTATCACTGCATGTGCTGCTAATATCATTGCTTTGAAAATGCTCTGGTTTTGTTTCTCAATGTTATTGTTTTCCAGTACCCCCATAAATAACAACTCCCCATCTATATCAATATTAAACTTACATGCCCCCACTATTTTTCCCCGAATTTTCCCCCAAAACTCTATAACCTTGGGGCACTCCCACCATAAGTGGGAGTACCACCCTTCTTTTGCATTACAGTGCCAACAATTTGGTTTCATCCCTTTAATCATATATGCCAATTGAGCCGGCGTCCTATACCATTTCAAGATTATCTTCCTTTCAAGTTCTCTATATTTCTCTATCTTAATTTTCTTCAAATTCATCATTAACTTATTCACCTCCTCATCAGTTATTTGTTTTTCTTTATTCCATTTGTTCTTTAAGGTTCTATACATGAACTCCTTATCTTTTACCAATTCAAGGTAAATAATCCCTGACAGTCCTTTCTTCCTTTCATCCACATATAGTGCCTTTTCTATAAAATTGTCATCTCTTTTAATAGCATCTTTATACTTTTCTTGTCGGATTGTTTGATATAATCCCATTAGATTTAACCAATATTGTTTCCCTATCTTACAGTTCAACTCCTGAAGTGGTAATAAGGCCCCTTGGCTATTGTACAAATCCTTGACTCTTATTATGTCTTCCCTTTGCAGCTCTTCATAGAATTTTGGGTTCATCTCTTTTTCCCAGATATCCTTAAGTGGGGTCCATTTCGAGGTTAAAGGCATTAAGATCTTTTTCCACCTCTTCCACACAATTAAAGCTATTTTTCTTGGACCTTCGGTTTGTATCATTACCTTTTTTATCTCTCTCGTGTAAATTCCACTACTACCTGCTCCCTTATTGACTGCAGATTCAAGTCTTACCCATTTATCCCCTTTCCTCCATTCTAACTCCATCAGTGCTTTCAACTGAACTGCATCATAATAAGCTTGTAAATATGGAACTCCCCATCCTAATTCATCTTGGGGCATATATATCAACTTTTTTTGTATTCTTGCTTTTTTCCGACCAAAGACCCAATTTTTAATATGTTCATCCCATTTCCTTATCGTTTCCTGATCTAATCTTATAGGAAGTACTTGAAATAAATATAGCAGCTTTGGGAGTATAAACATTTTTATTGCTCTAATTTTCCCTAGGATACTCAAATTTTTGTTCTTCCATTCCTTCAATTTCTTTAAAATCTTTAACCACACCTTATTATAATTCATTTTTTGTAGCCTCTCTATATTTTTATTAAGATAAACTCCTAAATATTTAATTTTGCTAACTCCTGATTTCATCCCCGTTAAGGCTAATATTGCCTTCTTGGTTTCCCCACCTACATTAATAAACATTATTTCTGATTTCTTAATGTTTATTCCAAGTCCCGAACATAACTTAAAATCTTCTAAAATAACTAACAATTCTCGTATTGCCTGCAGTGGATTACTTATTGTCAACAAAATATCATCCGCAAAAAGGTTTAATTTCAATTCTTCCTTACCTATTTGAAATCCCTGAATTCTACCACTATTTCGTATCCTATCTGCTAGGGGTTCAATTGCTAATGCAAATAACAAAGGAGATAATGGGCAACCTTGCTTTACTCCTCTCTGTATCGAAATTTCTCTAGAGTGCCCATCATTTATTCTAATTACTGCTTTACCCCCCCTATAGATTTCCCTTACAACATTTAAAAAGGGCCCATCAAAACCAAAGTTTTCCAATACCTGCATTAAATAATTGTGATTTACCGTATCAAACGCCTTATACACATCTAATTTTAACAAGGCCAAAGTTTTCTTATCCTTACAGAACAAAACATTCAATATATTTCTCAATGGATCTGCAATAAATCTACCTCTAACAAAACCATATTGATCTTCCTTAATCAAGTTTGGTAAATATTTTTCTAGTCTATTAGCTAGAATTTTTGTAAATATTTTATAGTCTTGATTCATCAGGCTAATTGGCCTATATGAATTTATTTCTAGGGGATCCTTCTGAGGCTTCAAAATTGGTAAAATTTCAGCTTTTTTCCATGAATCTGGTATTTTCCCCCCTTTTAAAATATAATTAAATAAACTTTGCATTTCTGGTATTATTAACTCTGCCATTTCTTTATAATATTCTGCCGTAAAACCATCCAAACCAGGGGATTTCCTGTTTTTTAACCTTTTTAATACCTCTATTATTTCCTGCCGGGTAATTTCTTTATTCAGGCTCTCTCTCTGTTCTATCGTTAATTTATTATCTAGCTGTTCCTCGAATCTTTGGTTTTCTCCCAAATTGAATAGTTGTTGATAAAATGTAGCAAATTCCTCTCTTATCCGAGCATTTTTAAAAAATTGTTTATCCCCATTTCCCTTAATACATCCAATTTTTTGTTTTTCCTTTTTCATCTTTAAATAATTCGCCATTCTTCTCATTGTATTTATATTAATTCTATGGTACTCATTCTTAACTAATATATCCTTTTTCCACATAGATAATGAGTCCAAGTTCTCTAAATCTTTTTTAAGTTTTTTGAATAATTCATATGACTGCCTATTATAATTTCCCTGTAGGTCTTTCTGTATTCGTTTAATCTCATTTACTATCCTACTTCTTTCCTTATTATTTTCCTTTCTAATTCTAATTTCCTTAGCTATATAAGCTCCTCTTATAACTGCCTTAGCCGCATCCCAAACTACTCCTTCTGTGGCTGAATTCCTATTTTCTCTAAAATAGCATTCTATATCCCTTCTTAAGTCCATCCGATCTTTTCCTGTCAAGGGCAGATATGCCTTATATTTCCAAGTAAACTCTTTTCTCTCTTCACTTATTCTAAATTGCACCCTTAAAGGAGCGTGGTCCGAAATCCATAATGGCTCAGTTACTGCCTTCATCACCTCTAACTCATTTGATTCCTTTACTAAAATATAATCTATATATGAAAAAGTCTTAAATCTATTAGAAAAATATGTAGGTTGAGAATTGTTTCCTTCATATGTGAACACATCTTTCAATTTCCATTTCTTAAATTTCAAGGTTTTACTTTTCTTAAAATCATAATTCATATCCCCTGCCACTACCACATCCCCTTCATAAAAGTTCTGCAATTTCTGGAATACCTTATTTAAGAAGCTTACCTGACCCATATTTGGGGCATAGATAGATACTATTGTAAACTTCCTACTATTCAACTTAAATTTCAAAAAAACATATCTTCCCTCTAAATCAGATATTTGATCCAGTACTTCTAACTTCAAGCTAGAATGTGTAAGTATCGCTACCCCTCTTGCCTTCCTAGTTCCTCTTGCTTCCACCCTTGTTTCCCATAGTGTAGAGTTTAGTAGGGGTTTTTTATCTTTTTTACCTTTATGGGTCTCCTGGAGACACACTATATCTATTCCCTGTTTTTTTAGCATATTTTTCAATCTATACCTTTTTAAATCTGAAGCCAACCCATTTATATTTAAAGATAATATTTTAATTGTCTCAACCATTTTCCTTTGTAAATTTCATACATATGTGCTCATTTCTATCCTCTCTTACTTTGATGGTCACTACCTTTCCCCTTCCCCCTCCCCGAAGAAGAACCCTCAAAGGGTGTACAGGTGGCATAACCTCCTGACCTCTTCGTTGCTAAGTTGGGGTCCACGTTCCTTTCCCTTCCTCCCTATCTAATTAATATAACTCATTTCAATATTTCTCTATAAGCCATCTTATTCCAAAAAAAAAAAAAAAAGATTTTTTTAAAGTAAATTGAAAGCAATATTAAATTTCCTTGGAGACTCTCATTACTAAGAGCCCCCAGTGTCTTTTCTCAGACGCTTTGGCTTGCTTTGCAGTGTCTGACTCGACTCTCCTTCTTCTTCACTGCTACTTGAAGTGTTCTCACAAGGTTCCTGTTGCTCATCTTCTTGCTCCTCCACATTTCCTGGTTCTAACGGCCTCATGTTGATTCCCAATCTCTCCAACATTTTTCTTGCCTCTTCTGGATTTTTAGCTCTCAGCAGCTTGCCTTCTTTAAAAACCAAAATCACTGCCGGGTAACCCCATGAAAATAATATTCCATTTTCAACAAGACTTTGCGTATAAGGTCTTAGTATTGCTCTTTGCTGGAGTGTCTCTGGAGAGAGGTCCTGTCTTACTATAACTTTATTATCATCAAACTGTAAATCCTTCTGAAGTTTCAAACCTTTATAAATATTGTCCCTTATTTTCTCTCTTGCAAAAGCCATAATAACATCCCTTGGCTTTGCTCCCAGGCTTGGCTTGGGGCGAAGAGATCTGTGTACTCTTTCTATATCTTCCGTTTGTATCCTTAAATCATATCGCTCAAGCCATTCCAGTAGTTTTGATTCAAGGTCTTTCTGTGTAATCTCTTCAGGGATGCCTGATAAGCGAATGTTTCTTCTCCTTTGATGATCGCTTACAAACGCTAATTTGCTCGTTAGCTCTTTAATTTTGTCTTCATTAACTTGAGCTTTTTTGGCTGCCTTATCAGCCACCTTTTTTATGTTCTTAATTTCTATAGCCATCTGTCTCAGGTCTGTTTTAAGAGCTTTAATATCGCCCCTTACATTCTGTTCTGAAGAAGCAATGAGCTGTGTTAAATCCTTCAGCTCCTTTTTAGTCGCCATGTTCTCTTCTCGCTTTCTGGCCTCCTCCCAGGGAGCGGAGAGTAAAGAGATAATAAGAAATCACACTTCCAAAGACTCACTCTGATTGATGCCCTCCAGGTCTTGCTTCCTTTCACAAATATTTCAAACTGTTTTCAGAAGTTTATCTCTCTTCTTCGATGGCTTAATAACAAATTTCTCCGGGAGTACGTTCTGGGAGCGTCTTAACCGATTTGACGCATGCGTGGTTCCCCAGATTCAGCAGGCGCTCACAAGACTGCAGCTCCTGAACCTTTCCCCCTCCTCCTCCCCACCTACCTTATACATTGAATAGTAGGTGCGACTGCATAACAATCCCTGGATTAGGAGAGCAGGCAGCCAGCCACCAGGGACTTTACCGTGCCCCCTAGCAGCCCTCATTAACCCCTGGAGAAGCCCACTCATGCTACCCTTTCTCCACTTCTTTTGTGATTTTGGGTGGCAGGTGACTTGCTGGCCTTTTGATGGGGAGGGGCGGCTCAGGAAAACCCCAAGGGAGTGAGGCCTGCTTGGGCTGGCTGGATCTCTAACCAGCCCAAGCAGGCCTTGCTCACCTGGGGCTCTCCTTTCTTGTATCAGATTGCTTTTGGCTGGAAGGGGGGCATATGCTAACAAGCTCCACCACCAATTTTTCTATAAAACAACCCTTGGGTATATTGTTATTGGTGTTCGAGAAGACAGGTATATATATTGGTGTTCTAGAAGACAGAAACTGCTGTGCTATTGACTCATGGACTATGAAGAGGATAGGGGATTGGATCCAGTCAACTTTTTTACTAGTTTTTTTTTTTAAAGGAGGTATCCTCCTTTGACCGAATAGACTACTCTAGAGGTCATGAGGCCTGCATGGGAAAATGTAATGTGAAATAGCATCTGTAAGGAGGAATAGAATTGGGCAAGATGGATTTGAAAATGCTAGCTGGATCCAACCCAATAATAATATTATATTAAAATAAGTTAGAAAAGTCACCAGAGCTATAAGGCTTTCGGCCATTCCTAGAAACATAATACTGGGCTAAGCAAGCCATCTGAGTATAGGATTTTTTGTTTTGTTTTTTCATGAAAGTGTCACATTTGTTTGACCCTGCTGTGGAGCATGAAGACTTTTCATGATTTTTCATTATTCTTCCTATGGCTACCAGGTCCTGAAACGATACTGTGATGATTGCTTAGATCTTTTTTTTTTTTTGAAGGGAGGGGGGGTTGAGTTTTCAACTTTTTTTGTACATTTTCACCTTGATGTTGAATATGTTGTAATCATTCATTCTTGGGATTCATTTAAAATATATAGCTGGCTTAAAAGCCAGAATGGTGCATTTGGACCTTTATGAACCTAATTGCATGCAAGACTGAGTTATATGTAGTTCTTTCCTAAGTTTTTTAAATGTATGTATGTATTAATGCAGCTATAAAAGTTTCATCTGCTGTGGAAATATTACGTAGGAGTATGTGGGGGAGAGAACTTTTAAACTCTTTCTCTTATGTTTTTGCTGACAAAAATCATATGCCATCTATATTGTTTTTCCCTGCAGAGAGGAGATGTTAAATGTGTGACAAAGCAAAGTAATATGGACACTGTATATATACTGTTGTGCTCTACTAATTCATGTAAGCATATGAGTAGCCAAAGGATATTTATATAAGGAGGGTTAAAAAAAGATTATAGACTAACGCTACCCAGATCAATATGCTGAAGATTTTTGTGAGGTTTTTAAAAGATACTTTATATTATAAATTGTAGAAAAGAAGAATCAGAAATATGTTTTCCTTGTAGAAGACTAACAGAAGAATTATGAAATGTTTGAGGTTTATTTTTATTTAAGAAAAGAGGCATGTATAGCACATAAGGTGCTATACACAATAATCACAATAATCCAAGCAAGAGGGGGCATTTTTGCAAGCCCAGCAGAATTAATACAATGTACTAGTATTACCAGTGCAATCACAAAATGCTCTGCAGAACCAAGTGCCAATGTGGCAATGACAGCTCAGTAGGACCTATGTCAAGCACAGAATCACAATCCAACCAGGGGTGGGGGTGAGGTTGGAAGCCCAGCAGAACCTAGTGCCACTGGTATTGCAAGCTTAAAAGGACTGATCTCAAAGCACTGAGTCACAAATCCAGGGGTGGGTGGGTGGGATTTTGCAAGCTCTGTGCAAGAAAATTGAAAGGGAACACAAAGAAATGTTGGCAAATGAGGGGGGAAGCCCTCTTGAAACTGACATGACTATTTTGAAACTGACATCATTGTTTCCAAGACTGAAGAATTTCAAACCCCCCCCCCCCTTTTGTAGTCTGGTAAACATTTCATTTGAATAGAGACAGTCTGTCTGGAAGTGCATTTCATTTGAAGAGACAGTTTGTCTGGAAGTGCATCTGTTCACAAACCTCAATGAACTGCTTGAAAGTTTATGGAAAGTCTATGTCAGTTGACCTGCCACAACCTATGGTTTGTAAACAGCAAACTAGCCAAAATTTGTCACCCACTTTAGTTTGTGATCTGGTTCATGCCCATCCCTAGTCCCAACTCATATTGTTTTGTCTTAGTAGTGGTGTGTACGAAAAGGATTTAGGGGTCTTAGTGGACAATACACTGAACATGAGTCAACAGTGTGATGTGGTGGCTAAAAAGACAAATGCAATTTTGGACTGTATCAACAGAAGTATAGTGTCCAGATCATGTGAAGTGATGGTATCGCTTTACTCTGCTCTGGTAAGACCTCACCTGGAGTATTGTGTTCAGTTTTGGGCTCCACATTTTAAAAAGCATATAGACAAGCTAGAACGGGTCCAGAGGAGGGCGACGAAGATGGTGAGGAGTCTGGAGACCAAGTCCTATGAGGAAAGGTTGAAGGAGCTGGGCATGTTTAGCCTGGAGAGGAGGTGGCTGAGAGGTGATATGATCACCATCTTCAAGTACTTGAAAGGCTGTCATTTAGAGGAGGGTGTGGAATTGTTTTCTGTGGCCCCAGAAGATAGGACCAGAACTAATGGATTGAAATTAAATCAAAAGAGTTTCCAGCTCAACATTAGGAAGAACTTCCTGATTGTTAGAGCAGTTCTTCAGTGGAACAGATTCCCTCGGGAGGTGGTGGGCTCTCCTTCCTTGAAGGTTTTTAAACAGAGGCTAGATGGCCATCTGACAGCAATGAAGATCCTGTGAATTTAGGGGGAAGTATTTTTGAGTTTCCTGCATTGTGCAGGGAGTTGGACTAGATGACCATGGAGGTCCCTTCTATGATTCTATCATTGCTTTGCTGGATGTTTCATGAACATTTTGGATGACAGATGAGGAAGTAGTGTCAGCATTAATGAACTATCATTTCACAGGTTCTCTGGCAATGTTAGTGATTCAGGAAATTAAAATCAGGAAGCTGTATGATTGTTTTGCACATCTACAGAATGCATATGTATATCCAGGTTCTCTGGCAATGTTAATGATTCAGGAAATTAAAATCAGGAAGCTGTATGATTGTTTTGCACATCTGCAGAATGCGTATGTATATCCATGGTGAATAAATAAGTATGACACCACTGATATTGATTAGGCAATATTAATAGGATTGATTCATGCAGGTAGCATGAATAAGAAAGGACCTTTAGCATGTAATTGGCTATTCAGTGAAGCATATTAATGCAATTCATGCTACAGAGTACCTTTGGGGCCTGGAATCAAAGTGTATGAGAACTGGCAATAAAATGGCTGGGCAGTCTGGTAATTTTCAGCTGTATTTGGATTTTGGTAGTTATTTTATGGGTCAGGAGAGACCAAGATCAGATATTAAATCTTCATATGAAAAGCACTGACCTACTGAACCAGTTTTAAAGCTATCATTAAGACAAATACAGTGCCAACAAATAATCAAATGAATGGCTTTAAGGTGGACTCATGTCTCCTTTTATCATCTTCTACATATTGTAGTATTAAGAAAAAACAAGTATATTTGCAAGCACTGTACTTATTCAGGAAAAATAAGGGCTTTTTTTGAGCCGGAACGCGCTGGAACACAGTTCAGACTGGCATAGCCAGCACTCCGGCAAATGATATTCCCTGAGAAACAGAGCAACAGAGTACTTTCATGTTGGCAAAGTTCTAGGTGTTCCTTAAATTCTATTCCCTCCCTCTACTTCTGGTCAACTACTCACAGTGGCAAGGAGAAGTTAGATCGATCATTAGAAAGCCCGGGGGGGGGGGATAGGCAAGGCAAGGTTTATAGGCTGCCAACATTACAGCCTGCTCTCCAGATCATCATTTAGTGTCACCACTTTGGTAAGAGCTGGGCCTTCCTGTGACCTCGTGCAGCTTGCTCTGCTTTGGGGTAGGGGATGCGGGGCTTCGCTGGCCTTTAGCCATAGGACTAGGATAGATAGAAGAGGTACCTGGCATGAGAAGAGGCACCTGGCATGAGAAGAGGCACCTGGCATGAAAAGAGTTTGGCCACCCACTCGCTCACTAGCTGGCTGGTTGGATTGCCTGCTAGCCTCAGTTGTTCAGGAGGACCACCGTCCGGGACTTCCGGGTTTTGGTCATGGCGGATTGAGCTGCTCTTCAGTCGATGAGCAGATCAGAATCTCTGTTCTGGGCAGAGAAGGTGATTGCAACACCTGCTGCCTACTTCTTTCAGGAAGGGAGAAGGCCAAGATATGCATGTTAAGTTCTGAGGGGGCTCCAGTGGGGTTCCTTTTTGGCTTTGAAGAGTCCCCTGAGAAGGGCTGCATTCAATCGTCTACAGAGGATCTCTGAGGCCATTAAGTTGGCTTAAATCCACCAAGATACAAAGCTTCTTTGGGACTGATTAACATCTAACATCTAAAAGAGCAGTGTGCAGAAGGATATCGGAATTGAAGGTAAAAGATCTATATCTATCACTCCAGGACTAATATAAGACTAAATTGAAATAAAAACAAAGGTCAGGATCCAGATATACCATCTTAAATTAAGGAAGATAAAGGAGGGGTTAAAATTGGGACTGGTGATATTGGAGAAATAAGATTAAAAGAGGAAAAACAAATATTGTTTGGAATACCTGTGGTCGGGAACAGACAACCCCCTCCGAGAAGAACTGCTGACTTGGTGAATACAACACAGAAAATGTCATTATTGAAATAACGCGAGACCTTTTAACCACTGAAAACGAGACTTCGTGTCAAGAAAGGAAGGAAGGTAAAGGAAGGAGCCATTAGGAGAAGGGAAAAATAACAAGCCTCCCAGCCTTCTCTAGGACCTAAAATCATAGAGAAGTACCAATGGCCATTATAAAAAAGTCAAAATTTTAAAAATTAATTAAAAGAAAATAGGACATTGAAAAATAGCGGAGCCGGCAGATATTGTCATTAAAAGGTAAAATATATTGGATTATATGCTTAGAATTAACTTTGGTACAGTTTTGGAGAAAAAAGGAAAAAACTTTTTTAAAGGACAGAAAAGCCTCGGTGGCCATTTTGAAGAATAAAAAAAAATTAATATCTGGACCTAGGAGCATCAGAGAATGGTGATTTTGGGCTTATATAGAAGGGCATGGTTTAATCTACAGGACTGTGTACTTGAAATTTGAATTTGAGAGGTCAACTTTTGAGCCTATTTGAGCAGTAGGCAAACAGTGATGTCAGAGCACAGATCAGCAGCAAAGCAGATCTGAACGAGGACTGGGCCACTTGAAGAAGAAAACAATGGCTAAATGGCAAGATGCAATGGATGCTATGGAAGCAAGATTGAGAAAGATAATTAGAGAAACAAAAATAGAAATAAAAAAGAACTTAAAAAAATATTCAGTCCAGCACAGAAGAAATTAAAAAAGAAATTAAAAATGTAAAAAGACATTGAAGATCTCAGAAAAGATACTCAAGCAGCATTACAGAAAGTTCAAGAGGTGGAGGAAAAGGTGAAAGACCAAGGTACAAGAATGGACAAAGTGAGTCCAGTATTCAAAAAATGCAGGAGAAGGCATTACTTTTAGACTGTAAACTAATGGAGAACCAGATACAAATGGAAACATTTCAAAAGCAAGATAGAACGATAATTTGGCATATGCTTTCTGCTGCACGGACATTATATGCGCAAATGTGGAAACAAGACAAAATACTAGAAATATGGGAATGGGTTTTTAAATTTATGCATTGGAGTGAAATGGACAAATTTACAAGAATCTTAAAAGAACAAGAACTAGAGAAATTTGAAAATGAGTGGGGAAAGTTCCAAAAGTATATCGAAAAACAATGGAACGTTAAAAGACATTTGGTGATCTTTGATAATGGTTAACTTTTTTTAAAAAAACAAACTATATATGGATTACAGTTTAAAAAATGGGATTATTGGATTATAACTTTTTCGTTTCTTTGTGAAGAACTAAGAAGGACTATCATGAAGATGGACTACAATAGCCTTTGGAATTTTTATGAAGAAAGATTATTTAATAGATAGAGTTTATTACCTTATAACAAATTAAATAAAATAGTAATAGGAAGTTGTTTGTTAAGGGGTTGGCACTGCTGGGGGTCATCAAAAGGGAGATGGGGTGGAGAAAATGTTATATATGTGTATTAACTTTTAATAACAAATGATAATATGCTATTACAATATATTACATTATAATAAATTGTTTTAATAGAGGAGGACCACCGTACGCTTGGTGCAGAAAGTCCTGTGGGGTTCCTCTGGCTGCTGTGCACTCAACACGTCTGGATCATTGCCATCACCCTCCTGCCTGCCTGGGGGGGGGACCCACCTCCTGCTGCCTCTGGCCTTTACCAGGAGGCTACTGGTACACCACCTCCAGCCAGCCTCTCCAGCTGAATGCAATTTGGCTTTGGGCTCATCCTTCATCTGCTTCCTCCCAGCTGGAGCTGCAGCTGCTGGTTCACCTTAACTGCTTCACTGCTGTTGCCCTGAAAAGCGGGGGGAGGCCAGGCAGAGCTTGACAGTCAGTCCCTTCTGGGGGAGGGATTCGGGGAGGATGAGCCAAGGTTCTTCTGCCTGCCGCATAACCCAGCTGGTGCAGTGAAGAGAACTGGACACAGAGTGTTGGTGATTGAAATGCCACGCTTGTCACTTGTGCTCTATCACAGGTCTACTCACACAACCCCCTTCTTATCAAGTCCTCCTGTGAGAACTTCAGCCTAGGCAGCCCACTTCATTTTAGTAGACACCTTTCAGCTTGGCTTGATTCTGATTTCTCTCAAATTGGATCAAGGTAGTGTAAGCCACTACGAGTCTAATAAGGTAGTGTAAGCCAAAATGCCCTCAAAACGAGGATGGGGAATTGTCAGGTGGGCACCTGGCTTAATCAGGATCTTTTACCTGTGTATACAGGATTCCACGTCCAGAAATTAATGCTTAAAAATATTAGGGACTCTAATTAAGTAAAACAATTAAAATTTGCCCCAGAAAATATAGGCTTACATCCAAGATAAAATACTCATAAAATCATTCATACTGTCCTAAGAAAAATAGAGAGAGATATAGAGACAACACATGGGTAGACAAACAGGGTGATAATTACCGATCGTAGTCTTCAAGAAGGCTCCAATGGTGATGATAGAGGACGGGGGAAATGGGACCCTCAACTGGCCAAGAATCGGGGATGGATCTCGTCAGCGGAGATAGGGTACTGCTAGATTCACACATGTGGGGAGCTGTGTTACAGGTTATATAGACTACCTTGAGCCCTTAGGGGATGGGAGGTACAGGGGTAAAAAAAGGGGAAGCTCTGCAGTGACCATAAGGGCTGGACTTCTGCAGTAGCCAATAGCAAGTTAATTGGTGGCACCTAATTGGGTGTCCATTACTGACCAATGAACAAGCTTGGGTCCTGGTTACCTGGTTGGACTTTGAGGTTACAGTGGACCAGGGTGGGGATGTTCCAGGATGACATT
Source organism: Heteronotia binoei (assembly GCF_032191835.1). Taxonomy (NCBI): domain Eukaryota; kingdom Metazoa; phylum Chordata; class Lepidosauria; order Squamata; family Gekkonidae; genus Heteronotia; species Heteronotia binoei. The sequence goes on along the minus strand of NC_083223.1, from coordinate 53,950,434 downwards.
TGGGGAGAAGAATGGGGGAAATCACTGGGTGGAGGTGTGCTTGAGTTTACCAAACTTATCTAAAAAGGTGACAATAGATGGCCAAATTGCTACCTAAGGTAACACCCGGTTTATCAAAAGAAACTTGGCTCGCTGAAGATGGTCTTCCTCTTCTTCAGTCTTCTCTTGGCACCAGTCTTTGTCTTGAGTTCTGCCAGACAAAGGCTTAAGCAGTCTGACAGGGTCCACGCCTAAGATAAGCTTGATGGCTCTTATGCAGAAGTTGAAGCAGCTGTTGGATGCATGAGTCTCTTGCTTTGCTGTAATGGAGTCAGGAAAACAAGATGGATTCTGGTGGTGTTAGCCTTTGGTTCATGGAAACAGGCTGGAAACTGTTTGCCAGTACAGTTCATGGCGGCGTGGCTTCTTCCACTGCAGTGGCCAAGATTGGGCACGCAAGGAGCAGCTGGAAGCTCATCTGTAGTTCTGGCTAACACCCACCCAGAGATGTAGAATGCTGCGGCAAAGCTGAGGCTTATAGTATCCACATAAGCCTTAGAAACCATGGGCAAAGTCCACTTCTTAGAGCAGATGTGTGCGAGTCAAAACTCCAGGCACCCTGGCAACCATACTGGTGATCACGATGTCCATGTGTATGAAAAGTAGGGGCTTTTTCTTACAGTAGGGCTGAAGGTCCATCTAGTCCAGCTTCTAGTCCAAATGTGACCAGCCAGGAAAAGCTACAAGCAGGGCATGAAGGCAGCAGCTCCCCCCACCAAGTCATTTGTCCTCCTCAGTATCCAACACTCTTGGTATCTATCAGATATTCTACACAGGATGCAAATGAGAGATCTTACAATGACCTGAAGGATTCTTTTTGCGTCCAATCCCCCCCCCCCAAAAAAAAAAATCTACCCTGGTGGAGGAGCTATGACTCAGTGGCAAAGCATCTTCTTGAAATGCAGAAAGTGCTAGATTCAGTCCAGACCACAACATCTTCTATTAAAATGGGCCAGGCAGTAGGTAACTGTGATAGCCCTCAGCCTGAGACCCTAGAGAGCTGCTGCCAGGCTAAGTAGACAATAATGGCCATGATGGACCAAGGGTCTATCTGGGTGTAAGGCAGCTTCCTGCATTCCTGGAGAACTTGAATGGTTGCAGAGTTTTGTGTTTTGGTGTGGTGTTCATGATGTGGCTTTTTTAATTTAAAGCACTACTGCCTTTCCTCATGGAGGTGCCATTTCATAGCTGGCCATTATTTCTATATCTGTTTTTAATGCCCAGTAAAAGCCCCACAATTCATATCTTCTCTATCCTTCAAACAGCAGCCTTATGAGGTAGGATGAGTTGACATACTCAACAACAGGCACCTCACTTAGAGTTGCCACCTTCTTTCCTGGCAGGCCTCTGGATAGGGTTGCCAGCCTATAGGTGGGACCTGGAGATCTGCCACTTTTACCACTAATCTCCAGCTGGCAGAGCTCCTCTGGAAAAAAATGGCTGCTTTGAAGGCGAAACTCTATGGCATTGTCCCATGCTGAGACCCCTCCCCTCCTGAAACCCAACCCTCTTCCGGATCCACCCCCAAAGTTTTCAGATATTTTCCAACACAGACCTGGCAACCCTACCTCTGCAGCATTTGCAGCATGGAGTTCCAGCACTCCTGTTGTTGTAAAAGATGCAGCTGTTAAAGGCATAAGAGTAGGGGTCCCAACCCTCCCGCCCTGGCGGGGGACCCCAGGATTTCCACCCTCTTCCCCCGCTCCCCCAAAAAACGGAAGCGGGGGGAGGGGGGAATGGCGAGCTGCTGCCGCCCCCTCCCTGCCCAGTGAAGCCGTAGGCGGCGGGCCCGCCGGCGCCCAGCAGCAGGAGGTGGCGACGGCGGAGGAGCTGTTGGCTGAGGGCCTCGCTGGCGGCGTTGGCGCAGCAGAGGGGCAGCAGGAGCGCGGCAAGGAGATCGGGCGCGCCGGAGCAGCGGAGGCGGCGGAGCCAGGCGCGGCCCAGGGCGGTGAGGGAGCTCTTGAAGGGGTGCAGCACAGCCTCGCCAGCACCAGCGCGGCAGCACTGGAGGCCGAGGAGGAGGCCCCGAGCCCCCGGCCATGCTCTCCATGCCCACGCCACCACCCTGCTTCACCCAGGCCTCCAGCCTCAGGCGGCCGCCGAGGGGCAGGGAGGACGAGCGGGAGGAGGAGGCAGGGACAGCTGCTAGTGCGGCTGCGGTGCGGGAACCTGTGGCTGCGGCGCTTGTCACAGCCTTGATATTGGCTCCACCCCTAACATCTCCTGGCTCCACCCCCAAAGTCTCCTGGCTCCACCCCCAAAGTCCCCAGCTATTTCTTCAACTGGACTTGGCAACCCTACATAGGAGCCATGGCAGGAAACAAAGGTGGCACTCTGTCATGTGGAAGATTTCTTACAATCACAGCTGGCTTGGCTTAACATGCAAGAGAAGTGTGGCGGCACCATGCAATAATGCACAATCTATTTCTTATATCCTGCTGCTTCATGGAGGACCTAAGGATGTCCTAGATGGCTCTCACTTCCTCCATTTTATCTTCACATCAACCCTAGGAGACATGTTAGTCTGAGAAACGGGGATAGGCCCAGGGTCACGCAACCATGTAGCAAACTCATCAGAGAAGCAGATTTCAAACTAATGGCTTCCTGATTCAGAGCACACTGTCCTGGCTGTACGAGGCTCAAGGGTGTATTGGTTAGCCCCAGTAATTCAGAAAGGGCCATGTGTAATTCAGAAAGGGCACAGAGATGATGATTCAGAACTTCTGGGTTGCAAATGAACATCTGAGACTGTAGTGGGGCCTATCTCCCTGCTTGCAATGGCTTTTGCCAACTACTAGAGAATTTTGTTAAAACATACTGTATTGTGGGGGGAAGGAATCCTGTCCCTTTAATAGAAGTTTAATGAGGTTATTTAGCAGGAGATATTATTTATCTCCATGCATAAAAAGATCCAGTTGCCAAAGTCCAAACAGCCAAGCTTCTGTTATAAAGATGCAAAGCATTTTTCTGCAGGCCACTTGGCAACCCTATGAGGGTGGATTTTTTCCACAAGCCCCCTGAAAAGGTGGCACACTGCAGACAGGAATCACACCAAACATGATGGAGTTAGCTGATGGCCATCAGGCAGAAGGGTATGCCTGAGATCCCTATATCATATGATGGCATTATTAATATACCACATCTGGATTACTCTTTTTATGTCTCATCTTTTAATTTGCTTGTGGTTGGATGACCGCACTTCCAGTAATATCAGGGGCCTAATATACTGAGTTCCTGCTGGGCTTTTTCTACAAAAAAAGCCCTGGGAAGAATTATTGCCTAAAACATCCAGCAGGCATTTCACAAGTAGCATTAATGACTTTTAAGGATAAATAGATGCCATTGTTTTGTTCCATTGCTATTCTGTGCCTTCTTGCTACGCCTTGGGTATGGTTGCCTGTCAGAAAGAAAGGAAAATTTCAAGATAATGGATTTCATACAGGGAACATTGAGACAATATATGTAGAAAAATAAAATATAAAAAGAATTTTCAAAAATGAAAGGAAGTTTGCCTTTCTAAGGAAATGCAGCAGGACAGCAACACTCTGTACAATGTAAAAAAACAGATTTAAAAAACCGTTTCAAAAGTAGCACTTATGCCTCTTGCAACATATAAAATGCTGCAAAAATGCCATTTAACTCTTCAGCAATATAAAAATCAGCAAAGTTCCCGTTGAAACTAGTCCCTTTTGTGTTAAAAATGAATTTTAATGAATGTTATTATTTTAAAACATTTTTGTTTTGTTTTTCTGCTACGTAGAAGCAAAAAATTAAAAAAACTCTTTGAAAAGCTAAGACTGTGTATGCTAGAAAATAGTTCTTTACTTTACTGTGGTCATATTTTGAAGGTATTCTTAATGTTGTATAACAGTGGAATTATGCTTTCCTCCATCAACAACAACAAACACAAGAAATCTCTTGAAATACAACCCTTTGGTGTGCTGGAATCACTTTAAATGTTCAAATACTTTTTTTCATAGACAGGCTTAGTAATGAAGGAGTTTCTTTTTGTTTTGTCTTCTGAAGAGATTGGCTTTGATCCCATAGTAAATCTCTGTTGGTGGAGTGGATTTCTGTGAGTAGAATGGATTTTCTCCCCTCTCCATCCTGTTTAAGCCTAAAACGATCTCAAATTTTCCATACTGGAGGACAAGCTTCCTCCCCCTCACAATGTGAAAACAAGACAAATTTCTGAAGGTTCTATATTTCACTGAAGCTTGTCTGTGCAACCATTTGTAATATGTGTGTGTGTGTGAGTGAGTGTGTGTGTGTGTGTATATAACATGTTGCATTTGGCAAAAAATTATACCCACTCAAGTTGTGCTTTATTTTGGTGATATTGTCACATGTGACTTAGAAAAGAGTGTTTCCAAAGTTGTCTGTTGTGGGGAGGGGAAGGGAAAGGAGATTGTAAGCTACTGTGAGACTCCAAGTGAAGGGCATAGTATAAATCAGATCTCCTCTTCTTCCTTGTCCCTTTGGAACATTGTCACCTGCACATTAGTAAACAGTGTCCCCAAAATACAGTCAGTTTTTGTTTGAGTAGCCTGATCTCATCAGAGCTTGGAAGCTAAAAAAGGGTTGGTCATAATTAGTACTTGGATGGGAGATCACTAAGTAGGGTTGGGGTTGCTATACAGAGGAAGGCATTGGCCTTGAAACCACCATAGACCTGGGGTCACCATGAGTCAATTGTGATTTGGCAATTTTATTATCTGTAACAGAAAAGAACTGGGCAGCCCCCATATTTAATTAATTTTATATTTTTCTTTGTGTGCCAGGAGGTAGTTTTGGCAAATGAGGTTAATTTTGTAAGAGCTTGTTTTCTTTATTGTTATCATTTTTATGTTCTTAGATACAATTCTGAAAAGAATTCTCTGTTCTGACAAAAGTTTCATTCTGAAAAACACTTCCAGTAATATAGTCCTAAGGAGAAATTTGCTATAGAAGGATTCCATAAGAGTCATTAGAATATATAGCAGTGATTTTCCTATTTATGTTTAAGTGCTATAAATTGTGATTTGAGACAAGGATGATAAATTTATGGAATGCCAGCCCATTTTATTATGGTCTGTCCCTAAAATTCAATGCTATCAAAATTAAGCTTACTCAGTGGTTCAGATAGTCCTAACTCTGTGTGAATAAGAGCGCAATCCAGAGGGGGGGTGGCAGAAAGTCTTTTGGGAGCAGACAAGCCGGTACGTGGCCGGAGGAAGGGTTTGCGCCGACGTACGACTGGCACTGCCCCAGCAGATGGGAGTTCCGTACTTGGGGGGATGCCTGAGCAGCGCTCCGTCCGATGGTAGCAGTGCCTGAGGGCTGTGCCCAAGTGTGGGTGGAAGTGAGGCGGAGCGCAGCGTTCAGGCGGAGGAGGAGGTGGAGTTGGGGGCATGGCCAGGCTTAGGAGGCTTCTTGAGCAGTTTGACCCATGACATGTCCCTCCTGAGAGGGCAACTTTACGCCTGCAAAAAACAGCGACGTGCCCCATAGGCACATGTTGAAACCAAAAACAAAGGTTGCCTCATCCACTGTGGATGCTCGCAAACCCCTTAGGGAGTGGCATGATTGCCTCGCCAATCCCCTCGCGCTTCAGGCTGATGATCCCCCTCCCCAGCACCCAATCGTGGTCTCCCCCCTCCTAGAAATACTTCCACTCTGGCCTCGCACAACTCAGTTGTTAGGGAGAGGAGCGCATGGTGGGAATCTCTGCCGGCGAGCTCCCGGCCATACAGACAGGCAGGCACGTTGGTGATGCGTTTTTCACCTCGTGGTTGCTTTGACAGTATCTTTGACTTGCAAGGGGGAGAGAGAGGTCTCTCCCCTGGGGCTAACTGTTCTTGTTTCCAGCTCACCACAGGTTCTGGGCTCCCGGAGGCTCTGCATGTGAAGACTGTTGCCCATGGGCTGGGTAAGTTCCACTGTCTCCCCCGCCTCCCCCTTCCCTCGCTCTTGACCGCTCAGTGTGCAAGCATCTCTGGCACTTGAACCAGGCAGTGGGCTCCAGCAGGGGGCATTTGCAGACCCTGCTCCCCTGCAGTCTGCTCCCTTCCCTTGATCTACCCTTTGCCGCGTTCCCAATCCCTGGCAGGGCACAGTGTGTGTGTGTGGCAGCTGCCCCGTTGCAGGGAGGTGGGTCAGAGACTGTCCCTTTAAGAGAGCGCCTGGCTGAAACGCAGCCTGCTCTTCCAGCCGCTGCCCCTGCAGGCGCTATTGTTCTCTATCTTCGTTTTGCAGGTGGGACTCCAACACAGAGGCTTCTGCATGTACCACTCCCCCACTCCCTCAGCTGTTTCTGCCTGCCGCTCGGAATGGAGCCCTGCCCATGGCGAGACTGCCCAGCACGCACCAGGAAGACTGTTGTACTCTGTTCCAGAAAAATAAAATCTGAGCTGTGCCCTGTGTTGTTTCTCCCGCTTGGCATCTGTTGCACGTTTCCTGGGCAACCCTCCCCCTCCGTCAGTGGCCTCTCCGAGGGAATGCCTGGGAGGGTGGGCAGACTTGGTTTGGGGGGGAATGGTCTATGAACGGTCTGCGTGACTGGACAGGGGAGGGGAGTGCCACCCCTCAGCCTGCCCGGACTGACAGCCTACCCAACCCCATAAGGCTGTTGTGCGCAGGGCACTAAGGGGGGGCTGATGAAGTGGACTCAGAGTTCTGTGGCTGATGCATTGCACTCTGAGTTCTGCGGCCCCTGGGGGAGGTGTTCCATGCACATGGCAAGGGGCGTCAGGGCAGCAGAGGGGGTCTCTGGGTGGGGGGGTATCTGCTGCTGGACTGCTCACTCCCAGACACACATTTCAGCTGCTGTCTATGACAGCGAATCCCTGCACTTGGTACTTCCTGCTTGTCTGTCTGCCATTGGCAGAGTCTCTGACAGCAGGAGGATGTGAGGGGATTGATGGCTTCTCCGTGGTCCCGTGCAGGCCTGTCTCGCCCCCACCTCACCACCAAGCCAGCCTTCTTGTGCGCACGTGCCCAGCCTCACTCTTGCTCCTTTCCTGTGTTGGTGGGCCGTCTCTCCTTTGCCTGTGATGGTCTGCCCATCATTGGCTCTGTTCTCTGTTTGGGGGCGGGTTGGAGATGGCTATCAGCCTCTCTGGGGCCTCCTCTTTCCATCCCTATCTGTCATGAGCTGCGGCGCATGCGCCAGGACTGGACAATTGAGGGGGGTTGGCTGGCCCTTCCCTCTGGCTGCCTCCGCCTCCCTTCCATGCCTCTGCCAGCAGCGTTGCCATGGTGACCGTATCCCTCATGACCGTACACCTCTCCCCTCCCCACGCTCCAGCGTGCCAAAGTCCTCAGGAAGTCTACTAGTGGCGTGGCAGCTATGCCATGGCTGGCCACTGCTTATCTCTGGATTGGGCTGTCCAGAATGTATACTCTGTAGCACTAGCTGCAGTTTATTGGAACCTAATGTTCACCTGAATTTAAATCTTGTACCAAAAATGTTTTATTTATATCAGTCCCTTTCCCTCCATGTCCCAAGGGTTCTGAATGGCTTACAATATGTTCTTATATATTTTTACCAGCATAAAAATTCTAGGAGAATAATAGTGCATTCCTAAGCAGAGTTAGAGTTTTCTATATCCATTGGTTTGAATGGATGTAGAAAAGCGTAACTCTGATTAGAATTGCACTGTAAGTTATATTAAGAGAGAATGCCAGTCTTAAAGCCTTTGAGTAACTTGAAGGTTTGTACTTTAAATGCGAACTCCACACTAATGACCGCATCACACTAACAGTAAACATTCCTCCTATACGTTAAATGGTTGATTTGTGTACACACCTGAACACATAAAGCTGCCTTATACTGAATGTGGGCATTTTGTCCATCAAGATCAGTACTGGCAGGATCTCAGCTTTTCAGGATCTCAGGCAGATGTATTTCACATCACCTTACTACCAGGTTCTTTGAACTGGAGTTGCCAGGAATTAAATCCAGGATTTTATGCATACAAAGCAGATGCTCTACTGTTGAGCAACAGTTGCTCTTGATGGGCAAGGCATCAGAATAGACCAAACAAATGAACAAGGAATGAATATCTGGTAATAAGGAAGGTGGAAAACCAGGAATGTTTACCCCCCCCCCCAAAAAAAGTTCATAACAGTGTAGGGGGATGCTGCTGCTGGCTCCCACCACCTCTGGCTCGCATGATGACTATTCCCATGGAAGTGGGGAAAGCCAGTGGAGCCTCTTTCTTCTCCTGCCTACTTGTCAGCCTACAGCACTGGAAGTTGGGCCAGCATCTTCTGCCTCCTCCCCCAGCTGCCCACCTGGCTGGCTCATACAGTGGCTCCTGCTCCCCCCCATCCTCCTGGCTCAAGTAGCAGTGGGTGGCTACAACTCCATTTTCCAAAAAGGAAGCTGAGATCTTGTGATATAGTGTCACAAGATTTCAGTCTTTTCCCAAAAATTTTATATATATATATTTGTGTAAGTTTCTACAAACCTGGGGGTGGTCTATAGAAATATATCCCATATCTGTATTTTGCTCCATTCTCTTTTTTGAGCTGTACAAGGGTCAGGTTCAGAATTAATGATATAAGCAATGTAAGATGAAAGAGAAGAACATGAAACACTGGCACTAAGAAAACCACAAAAGCAGTGTTCTTTAAAAAGTCACATTTGAACACACTTTTGGGGGATTTTTTTTTAAAAAAGATAATTGAGATAGCAGCAATTGTTTCAAATTAGAAAAGAAACTGTACATGCTTAACAGTGCAGTTCTGAACAGATTTGCACCTTTTTAAACTCAATAACTTCAATGGATTTAGAAAGATATAGGTCTGCTTAGGATAGCACCATAAGGGGAAATGGAAAATATTTATGTGAATTCAAAAGAAGAAGTTTTGTAAGGGTAAAAAGTGATATCTACACTGAAGAACAGAAAGAGCCAGCATTTTAGTAAGTTCTGTTTTCCAGACACTGATAAGGATAGACTGCCATAACGGTGTATGACAAAGAAAGAAATTTGCCAGGAAAAACTCATGAACGTTTCTCAAATATCTCTAGTATATTTTAAATTATATTGTCAAACAGAAAAGATGTATAACCATAATAATGTGGAAAGTCCTTGCAGTGAAGTGTAGCAAAGGGGAGCTTTATATAACTATGTTATAAATAGAGGAGAAAATCTAACAGAGTCCAGCAAAGTTGTTCTTATATAACAAAAAAAACATTAGCACAGAGTGAAGGCATTCAAGTTAGAATAATTTTTTTCAAAACTTTTTATGTAGAGTTTTCAATAACAATCTTAAAATGCATTAATAACTGTCCAAAGAAGGCTCCATAATTTTATAGTAAGCATCATAAAATAAATTAGACTATAATAAAGATAAAAGGTGGAGAAAACTAAATTGACATGCGTGCAGTAGGGTTGGTGACTCTGGCCTGGGAAATTCCTGTGAATTAGCTGGGGAGCCTGAGGGGGGTGAGGTAAGAAAAGGTGAGGGGAGGAAGTTCACCAGGGCATAACTCCCAAACAGTCTGTCCTCCAAAGCAGCCATTTTCTCCATTTTGTAGTCTAGAGATACGTTTTAATTCTGGGAGATTCTCAAGCCCTACCTGGAGTTTGCAACCCTAGCATACATTGAAAGTATTAAATAAAATTGTAATGAACAACAGTGTGACAAACTTTAAAAAACCTGATAAAGCACAAAATATGTATATGTTACGAAATCCACCTTTTCATTTTTGATTTGCATATGTCAGTATTGCTCATTTCACAGACAGGAAACACACTATCAAATTGGAAAGGTTGTTATCCCCTAATTTTTTTCACCTGATAAGCATCCAATTTTCCTGTATTTTCTAGTCAGTTTTCACTCTTGTAATAGCGCACTTCCTTTTGGTATTTGTGGGACTCAGTTTTAAAAGTCCCCCTGGACAGAGAGCATATTACTTTCAGACAATGACAAGAGTATATCACAAGATAACAAACATCCTGAAAAACAGTTTAAGCAAGTCTAATTAATTTTTAATTTGTAGTGAAGGATAAGTGGGTGGGTAGGATGTCACAAAAATGAAAAATTAATAGGCAAGCACTGTTTTATTTTTTTATGACAATATTACAGAGTGAAATAAGTGACAAACGTAGCTCAATTCACTGTGTGTTTAATTTAAAGGAAATCCACTCGTGTCAAGTTGGGATGGCTCACATGTAAGCCTATGAACATGTGTGGGATTGTAGCCTCATGGACCGCTTTGTATACTAGTATAAAGTATCAATTATAATTATAATTCATTTTCTTGGGCAGACAGCATACTAGTAGGAATGTGAACCATAGGGATCAAACCTGATTTTTATGTTTTGTGAGCTTTTTTTCCCCATTGCCTTCCCACTTTTGAGCTAGTACAGTTTTAACATTTGTATAGCACCAACAATGTTCAGCAGCTTTGTGGTTTGATTTTAATTTCCCACTTCCCCTTCATTCAGAAACTTTGCGGTTGTATGATGAATTTGAGGGATGTGTTGATGAACTCTTTACCTCAGTATAAGGCACAGAAGTCTCAAGCAGAAATCCAGCCCAGTTCCACTCAGTCATCACTTTGGCCATTTACCTAATGCTTTCCCTCCTGGTCTGTTATCTCAGTAATCCTATCAAGTTAGACCAATGTTTTTAATCCCCATGTTACAGATAGGAGAGTTGAGCCTGAGAGGCAGCTGCTTGCTTAAGGGTTCGCATCTGAGCTGAAATTCGGGCAGCAGATTTTTCAGTGCTGAATTTATGTATTTTCAGTGCAATCCTCTACTGCATTGCACCCTTCTAAATCACTGGGTTTGGAATGGTGTAATTCTGCTTACATATAGCTCTGTATGCCACCCAGATCAGCTCACTTGATTGACCTGGTCACTGTAATTTGTTGGTATGATTCCAACTCCCAAGTATGTTGTGTAGAAAACTCTTCTGAAAAGAAAAACAATAATAATATTCAATAAACAAGAGAGTACAGTATCTATACCTTCTTAAACTATAGCTCTACTACTGTGACATTTGCTTCTGTATTGCTGTAGTACCAAGAAGCACCAATTTGTGAAGGCTTTTTAAATAAGTAGTGAGGGCTAATAACTGCTGGTATAGCTTCCTTGATGGTGTATATTTCTTCTTGCTGCAGATCTAATGCATTTGAAGTACTGGCACTCGATGGAGTTAGCTCTGGGATACTTCAGTATTGTACAGCCCAGGAGAGTGCTGACTGGCTGAGAGCATTATCAACTAACATCAGTGATTTGACACTACAAAATGTACGTTGCTTTCTAGCTGTTTTTTTTTTCTTTTTGCCTTTTTTCAGTGATTCAAAATAGTTTTACCACTTTCCCAAATTAGTAAAAAGGGTTATACATAAAACACAACAGGTGATTTGGGAAAGGAAAGATAGTGCAGATAGAAAGCAGTGTAGATTTTAAAATGTGTATTTTTGTGTCCATTTCTGTCACACACTCTTATTCCTACAAGCATGCAGTACTCTGATGTGTCATTCATATAGATCCAGGTGGGCAGCCATATTGGTCTGAAGCAATAGAACAAAGTTGGAGTCCAGTGGCACCTTTAAGACCAGCAAAGTTTTATTCAAAATATGAGTTTTCATGTGCTAAAAGCACACTTCATCAGACAATATTGATGAAGAGACAGTTTGGTGTAGTGGTTAAGTGCACGGACACTTATCTGGGAGAACCGGGTTTGATGCCCCACTCCTCCACTTGCACCTGCTGGAATGGCCTTACTTCTCATAGGAGTTGTCTTTGACAAGGCAGCTGCCATAAGAGCTCTCTTAGCCCCACCTTCCTCACAGGGTGTCTTTGGGGAGGGGGAGGTAAAGGAGATTGTGACCGCTCTGAGATTCAGAGTGTAGGGCAGAATATAAATCCAATATCATCATCTTCTTCTAAAGTTGTCACTGGACTCCAGCTTTGGATCATTCATATATTACTCTAATACATATAACATTCACATAAACACAGGCTAAGTTCAGACCTAATGATAAACCATGGTCAGTTCATGAAACCAGGATTCAGTTCACAAAAAGTCACTCAAGTCTTGATTTGGCTAGATAGATACTGGTTTCATTTTCTTTCCTCTGTTGCATGAGATGGTATCTCTAGAGAGAAGCCAGCATTAAACCAAAATAAGGTTAGAATTTGCTGGTGGAAAATAACAGAAGAGGAAAGATTCTCTTGGGAGTGGGTTCCAGAGTTTTCATGCCATGACAGAGAAGGCCCACTCATGGCTTGCCACCCACTTAATCTCAGTAGTAGTTGGGTAGGTTCATAAAGGAATAGATGGTCCTTCAGTATGCTGGCCCCAAACCATATAGGGTTTTAAAGGTCAGCACCAAAACAATGGATTCCTGTGGGAGTATTTTTGTAATTATTTTATAATACTGAATAGTAGACATGTGTGGTCACTGTGAGAACAGGATATATGATATATTCCAGCTGCCTGCCATTTTCCACTGCCACTGCTAATGAAATGTTCTCTTCTTTCTAAGCAAGATTGTCTTTATTGTGTGTGTTGAAAAAAGGAACAAGTGAATATGCTGAAATTAACTTGGCATATGTAGGTAAATTTGCACATAGGCAATATGGTCCAGGTACACATTATTAATTTGGTATTAAGGTTTTTTGCCCAAAAATACTGCCATAACCAGGGGGTGGGATTCTAGCAGGAGCTCCTTTGCATATTAGGCCACACCCTGCTGATGTAGCCAATCCTCCAAGAGCATACAAAAAAAAGAGCCTTGTAAGCTCTTGGAGGATTGACTACATCAGCAGGGTGTGGTCTAATATGCAAAGAAGCTCCTGCTAGAATTCCACCCCTGGCCATAACCATCTTCCTTCTAAAAAAAGAAAAATCTGAGCTAGCCATTCTTTTCATCAGAAGCAGCTGTTCATTCTGTATAGGGTTTTACTGTCCTCTCTGAAACAGCTGTGGCAACCCACATGTTCAAAGGCTAAATATTCACCTGCTTTGCATTTTTGCACTGTATGTTCTTTTGGCAAGATAAAGTTTTCAGACAAAAAGGTAGACAAACTATGATGAAAAATGAAGTTTGAAGACAGTTTTAAGAGAAACTATCTCATCCTTGGAGATATGAGGAGATCATTGGAGAACCTCTTGTGTGCCCTCCTGCAAGCTTGAAAAAGAAGTTTTGATAAAACATTGAGGTGTCTATCCCTGCTAGTTCTGCCTCCAGTTTCCCAGTTGAACTAGCTTGTAGGCTCTTAGCCAGTTTTACTAAGGGACTGGGTGGAAGTGCTGGCAGAGCACAAGGCCAAGTAACATCTCTAATGAGACCCATTTGTGTTAAGCCCCTTTCAAGGCTGGGGAGCATCTGCCTCTGTGCCTGCTGAGGGTTAAGTGTGTGGACTCTTGTTTGGGAGAACCGGGTTTGATTTCCCACTCCTCCGCTTGCAGCTGCTGGAATGGCCTTGGGTCAGCCATAGCTTTCACAGAAGTTGTCCTTGAAAGAGCAGCTTCTGAGAGACTTCTCTCAACCCCACCTACCTCACAGGGTGTCTGTTATGGGGGAAGAAGATAAAGGAGATTGTAAACCACTCTGAGTCTTTGATTCAGAGAGAAGGACGAAGTATAAATCTATGGTCTTTTTGAGACTGTACAACCTTTCAGCTCAGACCATGGGATTTCTCTAGCCTTGTCCTGCTAGTGTGTACAGGGCAACTGCAGGGTTTTGACTCAGCTCTACCAAGAAATCTCTTTTTGTCTTATCAGAAATATTTATTACTGCATTGCGAAGGTGAGATAAACATAACAATAAACATTTTGTATCAGTGATACTGAAGTTTCTTAAGTTCTGCTTCTAGGTCTTCAGAAAGGTCTCTGAACCTTCTAAAATGTTCTGCTCTATATCGCAGCATTCCATGCATTTGTTTAAAATGTGATAAATTATCATAATGGAAGTAGAATACTGTTGCTTTATAACTTAAATATGGTAGATAATGTTAATTAGATATTTGTATACTCATATGGGCGCAACCACATTCTGGCCATTTTTGCTGTACTTGTAGCGACAGAATAATTGGTCTACAGTTATTTCCTGTGTTTAGATGAATCACGGTCTGATCCTGTGCATGTTTACTCAGAAGTAAGTCCCAGTGATTCAGTGGGACATACTGCCACGTAAGTGTACATAGGACTGCAGCCTATCCTTTCAAAAAGGTGCTTCCTTTTTGTGTTCATCAATTATTCATACACACCTATAAATCATTCAGCAACTGTAGTGGGAAGAGCAGAAAATAGATCACTAAAAATATCTTCTCAGCATATGCTTGTGTTTTTTGTCCCTATTCAAAATGCTTTGCCTTGTCAGTTTTCTGAATAGTAGCTCATCTAGAGCTTTTGTGAATGTGAAACCCCTCCCATGTTGCCTCCTTGTAACTACCTCTTCCTGTCTTATTGTTAAAAGAAAGACATCAGTGATGTATGAAACATATGGGGGCGAGAAAACCAAACAGAGAAGTCATTTTAGTAATCTGAATCTGGGTTTGGACCTAAAAGTTCTTCCATTGGGAAATTTGCTCTACTGAAAAATACAGATGCAGTACTTTAGCTTGAGTTTGCTATTCATGGGAGATGCTGTGTCTCAAAACTTTTTTTTAAGGTCAGCAGTGCATTTCCCTCACATCATTCCAGTCATCTGAAGGCTGAAAAGTTTGTAGAACGGGCATAGGAACTAAGGAAAGCAATATTTGTTTATTTTTCTTCTTTAAAATGTAGAAGAATTCAGGTGGCTCAAAAGCTTGCATCTAGAATTTAAATAATAGAGATCTTAGAGAATATATACACACACATTATCCTGAGAACACTGAAGGAAATAATTGTATCATTTTGTCATATTGCTTTTTAGGACATTGGGAAGATGAAATAAGGTGGCTTGCCTAAAACCATATAGTGAGTTCATGGTTGTGTGGTGCAGCTTGAGCTGAGAGTTCTCTTAGTTAACTGCCCATGGCTCACATTCCCCACAGCATTTCTGCAGACAGAAAGGCATGACTTTCTCCCTTCCTCTTCCTTTTGCAGCCCAAAATGCCTCCCACATGCTGATCCTTGGGGTCCCTATCCCCCAGGAGCAACATTTCAGCAGCCATTTAGAACTGCAGTTCCACTCCACGAACATAAATCCCTCAATCCATGGAAACACTCCAGTGGATCCAAGCCCATAGCTCTATGTTCCATATTTCATGCTTATATGGATTCTGGTTATTTTGCCCCCCCCCTTTTTTTTTTAATTTGTAAAGTATTGCTTTTCTGCATATGAAAAAGAAGGGCTGGCTTTTATACCAAGCTTTTCTCTACCCTAAGTGGCCTCAAACAGCTTGCAATAGCCCTTTCTCTTCATCTTCCTATAACAGGCACCTTGAGGTAGGTGGGGCTGAGAGAGTTCTGAGAGAACAGGTCACCTTCATGTGGAATAGAGCTTCATGTGGAATAGAGAGGAATCAAAGCTGGTTCTCCAGATTAGAGTTTGCTGTTCTTGATCACTATACCATGCTGGCTCTCAGAAGAATTCCACAAATATGCAAAAGCTCCTGTCTTGTCTCTGACTGGCTTCCCTACCAATAGTGATCAGGTCATTTTCATTTATGGAGGTAGTGATGGTACATTTTTTGATAAGTTGTGTTCTTACATTCCTTAAGTATTGTTTTTGTGTTTATTATACCTGTCTGTCCCAGAGTTTTGAACTTGATTTGACTAGGCCATGGGAGAAATAAGTGCTATTTAACTGGGCTGTTTATTGTGTTTGCTTGTGTAAAGGAATAGGCTCACAACAAGCCCTTCCCTGTTCCTTCAAATTGGACATCCAGGAAGTCATAAGAGCCCATGGGGCACCATTTACACCAACTGCCACCAATGACTCATAGGAGTATCTCCTGCCAGACTGAATCACATGTCTGGCACTCTGCCTGTGTTGCCATTTAGAAGGACTGCCTAGTTATTGCACCACCTACCACCTTTCTACAAATAAGCTTGGGGATAATCTATCACAGCTTTACTATGCTGTGGCCCTCCCTACTACCAAACTTTAGATAGCAAGACCAGGTGAGGGTGGTGTTTTTCCAGAGATCAGACTTCGAGCATTTAAAATATAGGCACATTTAATAAATGAATAAAATAATACACATGTTCCATTCAAACAATTAAGGCTTGACAAGAAAACATAGAAAAAGTGAAACAGTAGAGTCTTCTTTACACTAAATGATATAGAATTTCAGGACAGGCGAGCTTTACTTGAATTTGCAATAAGTTAGAATTCATCATTACCTTAGATCTCCAGGTTGAGATTCCTCTCAATTGTCCTGTTCCTTACAGACAAAGTGGAGTCCCTTGGTGAAAGCTTTGTCCATCATAGCTTGTACACATCCAAAAAAACTACTCCAAACAAAAGAGGCGACCTCACCATCCCTTGGGAAGGCTTTCCTGTCCTGAAGGAAGAACTTCCCTTCTGTTGTTTTAGTCTTCCCAGCTCTGTGGCTCTCAGTGTGACTTACTAGCAGGGAATAGGACAGCAAGCCAATTGCATAACTCAGTGTTTGAGTGCTCTGTGCTGGAAACTTGATGGCAGGTATCTCTAATGCCCACCTTGCTTCTGTTCTGCAGCAGGGCTCCTGCCCATGGACAGTCACAATAACTGAAACACTGGGGTGAATTCTTGGGTGGAGGGTGTTTCTCCACAGTTTATATTAATTATATTATTTTTATTACCTTAGTTTTAAATAGTTGTTTTAATGTATTTGATGCCATTATCTTCTTTTTTGAAAGCCATCTTGTATGTTTTTATGTAGGAGGATGCAATATAAATCTTTAATAAATAAGCACATTGTGAACAAGGAAATTATTTTCCAGATAACATAATATGCAAGAAGTTGATATTTCTAAAGTAATAACAGTTGGGCACCCTGTAGAATGGGATGAAATGTTAATGATTTTAAACATGATCTGTGATAGGGGATATAAGTAGGCTGAAACATTCTGAATAGAAGAAGTAAGTTTTTATACTCTGCTTTCCCCTCCCCTAATGAGTCCCAGAGCAGCTTACAATTAACTTTCCCTTTCTCATGCCACAACAGGTACCTTATGAGGTAGGTGGTGCTGAGAGAGCTCTGAGAGAATTATGACTGGCCCAAGGTCACCCAGCAGAGTTCATGTGGAAGAATAGGGAATCAAACCCAGTTCTCCAGATTACAGTTTGCCACTCTTAACCACTGTACCACACTGAATTGGGTTCAGTACGCAGTAAGGACACAGTAACCTAATGTTCGGATACATGAAATCTGATAGAAAGAAAATAGATAAATAAATTATGGAATGTTTCTGTATTGTGTGAATTATGGAAAGCTGCAAAATTAGTATTATTGAAAATACTTATTTAGATGAACTGAAGAGATCCCCTTGCCACAGTTTAATGATGTAGAATCTCGGAGGAGGGGATCTGGGGTTCAGACTAAATAATAAATGATGGTTGGCAGAAAAAATAGAGGACTTTTAAATTACTGAGCCATATGCAACGAAAGGACAAAGGCTAAATGAATGTGAGTTCAAGAATCTCTTAGACTTGTCAAACAACATTCTTTTTGTCTGAATGTGTTACAGAAGTATTCTTTAATAGCATTTTATATTGTTTGCAATTTTCCTTAAATAATATATATTTTTTTTCAGTTTCTTAAGTGAGATTATGTAGAACATTTATGAAGAGATCATAGACACCTTAAATTTACAATGCAATCCTAAGCATAGTTAAAAGCTTGATTTCAGAGGACCTAGAAAGTAAAAAAAATCTACTTAAGAGTGCACTGGTAGTGCATTATAAATACAGCTGATATTTCATATATTTACTTGTGTGATTATCATTGCTGAAGCTCATAAGCAGCTGCTCTGTATCGTTTTAGGTCATTGGTCATATCCATGTAGTGGTGCCAGTTTCCTGGTGAGACCCAAGGAGATCTGCTGCATTACAAATAACTACTAAATATAATCTCAACAATGTTTTCAAATTTTGTAAATCACTTAGACTCTAGATTTCTTCTTAATTTGCATTTACTGCCAAAATATTTCTATTTTTGCCGTTAATGCAAATTAAGAAGAAATTTAGATTCTAAGTGATTTACAAAATTTGAAAAGATTGTTGAGACTGTATTTAGTAGTTACTTGTAACACAGCAGACCTTCTTGGTTCTCAATTTAGGCTGTGTTATCCCCCTCGCATGTTGCCAAGCTTCCTGGTGAGGCCTGGGGATCACTCAGAGTTACAGGTCATCTCCAGATTACAGAGATCAGTTCTCCTGGAGAAAATGGATGCTTTGGAGGGTGGACTCCAAGGCATTGTACCCCACTGAGGTCCCTGTTCTCCCCAGGCTCCTCCCCAAATCTCCCTGGTCCTGACAATCCTTGGACTTTCCCTGGACCTGGATTTCCAGTTCCCTCCAGGACTTTCCCTGGTCCTGGACCTGACAATCCATGCCACCATCCCCCACTCTTGGTCGGGGGGGGGGGGACCTGGTAACCCTATATCCATCTAATCCTGTTTTACTCATACTGGAAGAGCTCAGACAAGCTTATTTTCCAACCCTGCTAAGTGAGCTCATTGTTCAAGGAGCGAGTGTGGGATCTCATGCATGCAAAACCTTTGCTGTGGTCTGTGCCTTAAGTTATAGACTCATCTTCCCTTTGCACAAGGAGCACTTTCTAGAATCTGGAAGGGGAGGCTGCAGAAATAGAGTGTGAACAGGTAAAAAATAAGCCCTCCAGGCAAACAAGGGGCAGCCCTTTCTTCTCTGGTTGCATGGTCTACATTTATTGAAATGATTATGCTATTATTGTGGACATTAGAAAACTACTTAATTGTTTAATCTAGGAAAAGTGTTGTGGGTAAGAAAGTAATCTTAAACTAAGGTCCTCAAAGGTTCTGTTTTGCATGTTTTAACCTGTGTAAGCACACTTGGAAATCTGTATCTCACATAGAACAGTATAATCTTCCAGTGGTTCAGATTGTGTTGGCCTTATTTCAACAGGCACTCTTGACAGCAGCTAAGTTTTAGAAGAATTGATTCCAAGTGTGCTTAATGTTCCATACCAGTGAGGCAAGAAAATATTTTCCATTCTCACAGAAGTTCCTGGGTTTATTGTTAGTACAAATGTCTCCAGGAAATAGAGTTGTAGTCCATCTTAAAACCAACTTTCCTGATTTATTATACATATAATAAACCTATAGTTCTGCCACAGTAAACAAGGGAGAAAAATGCAGAAAACTGCTGAAATTAAAAATTCTAGCTGTCTTTTAAAATACATTGATTGAGATGCTATAAGATAATTTAAGGAACAGTATTTTCATTTCCTTATTCTAGGAAGGTAGAGATTATGCAGAAAGCCATATTTTCCACTACACAGCCTTCATACAAAATGTCTGTGCTAAATTATATTGAGAATATAGCTAAATTCAGTTTCCAGAACTGTTATGATTGGAACCAGATTGTAGTTATGTACAAAACTCATCATGACTATTACATAGGTTGATCTGGTAACACAAGTATCTGGATCTCTTTCTGCAGATAAAGATGGCAAATAAATGCTGTTCTCCCTCAGACCAGGTATGCTATTCATTTTATTATTGGTAAATATCTACCACTTCCTTTTTACTTGCTTTTTTTTTTAAGGACATGGTTACGCATTTTTAAAATGTATGTGCTGGATCCTTTGAACTATGAATTAAAAGATATTCATAGAACAGAACTTTCCCCTTTCTCCTTTCCTCTGCCTAGATCTCCCAGTGGTCTAGTCTTGAGGGGCAGGCTATCCTTAGGAATGTTGGGATAATGCGGAGATGAGTAACTTGACTGATAAAAATCATCCTTTCTTCTTGCATGACCCTTTCTGTTAATTCCTTCCAGTTCATTGCATCCAGTAGTTGTGTTTTTGGTGCAAAGCTGACTATGTGGTTAAGTCACTCTGACTAAAATAATAAGTTCTGCTTTACAATTGGCAACATGTGCTGAAATTGCAAGTTCTTAAAGGACTGACAGTTTTCAGACTTCATGGACAGGCTCATATAAAATGTATTACAATAGTATAGGTGCCACTAAAGCTAGAGTGATAACACCAGAATATTTTGGCTTTAATACTGGGCTCAGATGGCAAATCAGACAAAGCTGATAAAAAGTACTCCTGATCACAGCCATTATTTGAAGTTCTATCAACAATGAGAACATCTGCAGAGCATGGACCAGATGAATTGCTCAGATACAGCTGAAAGTCTTTAGGGTACTAACACTGAACTCTAGATCAGGGGTGGCCAAACTTGCTTAATGTAAGAGCCACATAGAATAAATGTTGGGTGTTTGAGAGCCACAAGACATGAACAAATATTGCACAGACATCTTAAACTCTTAATAATACTTTCTTTGCTCAGAAAGATAAAATACATATGTATGCACTTTATAACACAACCATGCTAGAAGTCTTTTTAAAAAACAGAAGCTGGGATTAACAGACCCCATAAAACCAACATAGGGAAAGGTTAAGGGATTTTTTTTTATACCAGTGGGAGAAGGAAACACACATACACTGTATAAATCTCTGACCGCCCTTTGCGTCATTATACATCTCTCTTTGCCTTGACACCAAGGTTAATAAATACAGCTCCTACAAGAGCTATGAAACTAAAGGAGGAACTCTGCACAGCTCTCTTTAATTCCATCCCACTTTCTAGTGGCTCCTTCAGCTCTTTCACTCTCTTTCCCCATGCTAGGTCTCCAGGAGACCTCTGTGAAGGAGGAGGAGAGCTGCAAGCCTGCTTATTTCCCCCTCCTTCCCCATTTCACACACAACAGAAATAGTCACCTACCTATGGGTCAGCTCTCAGAGGCTGACTGAGGTCCCAATGCTAAACACACATACTTGAGAGTAAGCCTAAATTGAGTTCCTCATCAACCTCTGGGAGCCACACAATACATGTGAAAGAGCCACATGTGGCTCCAGAGCCACAGTTTGGCCACCCCTGCTCTAGATACTAGGTTGAACTCTGCCAGTGATGTCATGTAAGTATTTAAACGGCATGGATACAAAAACTGAATTGTGAAGCATATCACAGGAAAAGTCCTTTGGACAGGAACAATGATTTCCCAGCACCATAAGAGTTATGCACTAGTCCAAAATCTAATGATACACACAGATCTCAGATTCAGGGGGAGCTCACAGGAGTGCAGCTCCTAAACCTTTTTGAGAGTTCCACCTCCTCCTTCTGAGAGTTCCACCTCCTTGTCCATTGAATAGTATGTGCAGCTGTATAACAATCCCTGGATGAGCTCCACCACCTATTTTTCTACAAAACAACCCTGGGTACACAATAGGTCAAACCAAAAAAAGCTATACAAAAAGATACTATGGTTGAAAGTATAAACACATTTACATGCCCTTTCATTTACATGCCCAAATTGGCTCAGAATGGCACAGGGTGCGGGGGTGGGGGAGGAAGGGCTCCTCCCAACCTCCCCTGAAATAGTTTTCTTCTTGGAGAATTTCACTGGAGAGAGAGAGTTATTTTATCGATTTTGCTGTTCCAAATGCACAGACAGTTCACATGGAGCAGCAAAATTGATGAAATAACTCCCCCTGCCCCAAGTGGTTTTCATGTGAAGAAACTATTGGAGGGGGAATAGGAACCCTTCTTTTCCCTACAGAACCTGTTTGTGCTCTCCTTTTTAAAAGAAGAAGTTTCCCACAGCTGAACAGATCTTGACAGCATCTGCATGTGCCCTACAAGGAATGACAAAGCAATTGTTGAAAGCATGACTCTCATTTAAGAACATAAGAACATAAGAGAAGCCATGTTGGATCAGGCCAGCAGCCCATCCAGTCCAACACTCTGTGTCACACAGTGGCAAAAAATTTTATATATACACTAATAGTGTATATATACACTAAAATTTTATATATACACTAATTTTATATATACGCTAATAGCCACTGATGGACCTGTGCTCCATATTTCTATCTAAACCCCTCTTGAAGGTGGCTATACTTGTGGCCGCCACCACCTCCTGTGGCAGTGAATTCCACATGTTAATCACCCTTTTATCCATTTTAATCCTTTTATCCATTTTAACCTGTCTGCTCAGCAATTTCATCGAATGCCCACGAGTTCTTGTATTGTGAGAAAGGGAGAAAAGTACTTCTTTCTCTACTTTCTCCATCCCATGCATTATCTTGTAAACCTCTATCATGTCACCCCGCACTCGACGTTTCTCCAAGCTAAAGAGTCCCAGGCGTTTCAACCTTTCTTCATAGGGAAAGTGCTCCAGCCCTTTAATCATTCTAGTTGCCCTTTTCTGGACTTTCTCCAATGCTATAATATCCTTTTTGAGGTGCGGCGACCAGAACTGCATACAGTACTCCAAATGAGACTGCACCATCAATTTATACAGGGGCATTATGATACTGGCTGATTTGTTTTCAATTCCCTTCCTAATAATTCCCAGCATGGCGTTGGCCTTTTTTATTGCGAACGCACACTGTCTTGAGATTTTCAGTGAGTTATCTACCACGACCCCAAGATCTCTCTCTTGGTCAGTCTCTGCCAGTTCACACCCCATCAACTTGTATTTGTAGCTGGGATTCTTGGCCCCAATGTGCATTACTTTGCACTTGGCCACATTGAACCGCATCTGCCACGTTGACGCCCACTCACCCAGCCTCAACAGATCCCTTTGGAGTGCCTCACAATCCTCTCTGGTTCTCACCACCCTAAACAATTTAGTGTCATCCGCAAACTTGGCCACTTCACTGCTCACTCCCAACTCTAAATCATTTATGAACAAGTTAAAGAGCATGGGACCCAGTACCAAGCCCTGCGGCACCCCACTGCTTACCGTCCACTGCTTACTTTTTCCTATATATCATTTCCTATATATCATTATGTGTGTTAGTGTTGCTGACCTCCAGGTGGGGCTTGGCGATTGCCTGCTATTACAGTTGATCTCCAGGTGACAGAGATCAGTTCCCCTGGAGAAAATGGCTGCTTTGGAGGGTGGGCTCAAAGGCCTGTATACCCTGCTGAGGACTCTCCCCTTTCCAAACTCTGCCCCTCAAAATCTCCAGGTATTTCCCAACTTAGATTTAGTAACTTCAGTGTGTGTGATTATACATATCATGGATAATTGGAGTAATTCTGTTATACGATTTGTACCTGTGTTCATTTATGTTTGCTGCAAAATTCACTCCAGAATGTTTGCTACATAGATTCAGACCAGGTCAAAAACAAATCTTGTTGAAGAACATTCAATATAGCTATTTTTACTTAATATATTGTGTTTCTCTGTGAGATTTTTGTTGTTGTTTTAAGGCTCATATATCTATCTTAATGTGAAAATGAAATGTCAGCTGAATAGCATAAACATGTATATCATCTTGTTGGAACTTGTAGGATGTTTACCATTACTACTCTCCAAATATTAACTTTTTGGTTCTGACTTGTATAATTTATCATAATGTTCAGAAAATTGAAAGCACTTGTTTCTGTGTTATTTTAGGAGGCAGCTAGATTTGTGACTCAATTTCCAAAAATGTACACATTTTGGATGACTGACTTTTTAAATGAAACATTAAATTCAATGATACTATCTGTATAGAGGGTGAAAAAGTAGTCTTGTGTATTGAGTTATATCTATAGCTTTAAAGGAATTAGCCTCTTCTTCTCTTCCTGGTATTTTAAAATGGGGATATTTTTTTTTAAATCAGCATTAATAGAGAACTGTTGATCAAAAATTTATTGTTGCAGTGCTTTGAAAAGATTGTAAAGCTGCTTTGTAGGGGCTTATATAGAAATATATAATATATAATAGAAATATAATAGAAATATATAATATATATAGAAATAAAGTTGCTCATTACAGAGAAGGAAGGCGCTGTTCATTCACTGCTTGCTACTCTTGCACCTCCTGTCCCTCAGAAGGGTTGCTAGCTCTGGGCTGGGAAATTCGTGGAACTCCCTCCAAAGCAGACATTTTTTCCAGGGAACTGATCTTGGTAGTCTGGAGGTGAGTTGTTTCTGGGAGATCTCCAGGTTTCATCTAGAGGTTAACAACTAGAGTTGCCAGTTGAAGAGTAGACTCTATGGCATTGCACCATGCTAAGGCCCCTCCCCTCCCCAAACCCTGCCCTCTCTCGGATCCATCCCCAAAGTCACCACATATTTTCCAACACAGACCTGACAACCCTATTTGTTTTATTTTATTTGGTAGATTTTTATCTGGGAGGACTCAGGTTGGACCACAACAGAAAAAAATGCAACACAATAGTTAAAAGGCCAATAGTTCAGAAATTAAAACAGTTAAAACCATCTACTGGCAATGGCAACCCTGTCCCTCCTCCTTTGTGAAATTTGAGGTTGTTAAATCTCTTGGGGAAAGGCCTGCCTCTTTTCGGCCTGAGCTATTGACAGGGCTGTTTTGAGGTTCAGACATTGAGTAGGCAGTGTTGGAAGACTGGCAGGATAATATTTCAAATATTTTTGGTGCAATCCTAAACTTAGAATGGTGTGAGCCTGCTTAATATTGCATTACTCTTTGGGGAAGGTCTGGTGAAGATTCCTTGCAAGAACAGCTGATGAAATTAAATCATCAAAAGAAATAGTGTGCAAGAAGCTTTATAACTCTAAAAAGTTAAGCTGTCACAGCATGAATAATTTGCTCCTCAAGACTATGCTGTAAGGTGTATTCAAAATACCCCATCATCTAATGCTGGCATACCAGCTTGTTTCGAAAGATCTGACTCTTAACCTGGGCAAGTTTATTACAACATTCACTAACTTTGATTGTCATTTATTTATTCATGTGAAACATGCAGCATTCCAGAGAGACAAAATCTGCTGCAATTTTAGTTCCTCCCCGCACCCCTTCTTTTTTTCTTCCTTGAGTATAATTGCTGTCTCCAATGTTTCATTTGTATTTGAATAAATAGACCAAACAAACACCCCAAGATGTTTGAAGCCAGAACTTTATTTGCCTTATTCATTTTCTGTTGCAGTGCGATGCAACAAGTCATTAATTAGTCCGTGGCAAGTCATTAATTACTTATTTAAAGGCAGAGCTTGCTCTCACTGAAGTCCTTGTTCCCGATTTCAGTTGTGCTATCTTACAGCCCTACCAGCCTTCCAAGTTATGTTTGTAGAATACCTGTTAGCATTACTTAGTAATTTGCCTTGCCTACATTCTTATAATGATACTTATGATTTCCAAAATAAATTCAATTGTTCTTCAAACTGACATTATCTGCAAGGCTTTTCCACAACTTTCTTTCTTTTCAGAAAAGGGGGCAATAACATATCACAGGCAACAATCATCACTGAAACAAAATTCAGAACATTGTTTCATTTAATCTGGGAAAACTGTAGCAGTATTATATCTTGAGACCACTGGGGGGGGTGTATCTTACTGAAATTAATGCATTGAAGCCGCTCTCAGCTCATTCCCTGTAATACTGAACATGATGAGGGTCTATCAGTAGGGCAACAGAACAGATAAGCAATGGGTTTCTGCATACTCAGGAGACTAGTCAAGTATGCAGAACAACTTGACGTGCATATTAAAAAGAAATATGTGGCTCAGTAGCCTAATAAGAACTGAGTATGTTTATTACCTTGAAAGTTGAGAGCAATTGACAGTTAAAGAAAAAAATTAGAAAGAGATGAAATTTTGGAGCCAGGTTTGGAAGATATATAACAATAATTTATTCCCATCATCCAGTTCCTCACAAGCACCAAACTAACTTTCCTTTAATTCGGGAAATTCCATAAGATTCTTGGCTCCTTGAAGGACTGGTAAGTATTTAGACAAAAACAAGAGAACATTTCTTTTTAGAATTTATTTGGAAATTTTAAACCACTTTTATCCATTCAGTGTAGACTCAAAATAGTTTTCAGTGTCTTCCCACCTATCCACCCCCCCCCCCAAAAAAATCCAACAAACTTCACAAAAACATAAATTCCCTCACAACAAAATTAATGATCATTAACAGATTAAACCACAGGGTGGAGAAGGAGGCAGAGAAAGTGGTAACAGCTCTATCCTAAGTGGAATGGAGTCTTTCCACAAACAGGCAGAATATATATATTTATGGTCCAGGATACATTAAGCTACAATTATTCATCTTCAAAAGCCAGTCTTGCCTAGGAGAAAATGGAATTCAATATTAAGTATCATGGCTCATTCAGCAACACCAGAGAGAGAGACACAAGTGAGATTTCTCCATAATCAGCAGTAGTGGACATTTTAGGATGGAAACAATTAGACTGTTAATAAATCGCCAGATTCAAACTAATCTCACAATCCTATTACAAAGATGTCCTGTTAAAAACTAATGAAATTTTTAATTCTTATAACTTTTCCAGGGAGGCTACCACAAATATAAATTCTTCAGATAAACTGCATTATTTCTGGTTGTCAAGTGCTAATTAACACCAATGAGACCGATTTCCCACTCACCTTATGTCGCTCTCATGTTCCTCTTCTCAGCAGGGCTTCCTTCCGATTTCACACTACCTGCCCTGGGCTGCAAGTAACACCGGCATTCTTGTGTGGCAAACAGAAACTGGTTTTTAGAGGTTTCTGTTTGCTGCACGAAAATGCTGACGTTACTTACAGCCCCGGGGGCAGATAGTGTGAAATCGGAAGGAAGCCCCACTGAGAAGAGGAATGTGAGAGTGGCTTAAGGTGAGTAGGAAATCAGTCACTACACAATTCACTCCTCAGAAACACTTTAAGAGCATAGCAATTTTACCTAGTTGATTCATTTGAAATGTGGTGTTGGAGGAGAGTTTTATGGATAACGTGGACCACCAAAAAGTATAAATAGGTTCTATAGCCTGAACACTCCCTATAAGCTAAAATGACATAACAGAGGATATTGTAGTTTGGTCACAATTATGAGGAGACAAGACTTACTGGAGAAGAAAGCAATGTTAAGAAAAGCTGAAGGCAGCAGGAAAAGAGGAAGACCCAACTTGAGTTGGATTGAATCAGTCAAGGAAGCTGTGCCCCTCAGTATGCAAACCATGAGCAAAACTGTTAACAGAAGGACATTTTGGAGGTCTCTTCTCCAAATCTCTGAACATCCTCTTCCAACAGGTTCATACAGGTATTATAAGAATGGGGGACCATATGGAACTTTGTGGCCAGTGGCTATAGGAAGAAACAGTAGACTCCAACTCCACCTTCTCAGACCTACTTACCTAGCATAATTTTATCCTGCTTCTCCTCTGAGAAGATAAAATTGCTCTACATATTCCTCTTCTCTTCTAGTTTATCCTCACAATTCTGTGATATTGTTTAGGCTGAGAGAAAGCAAGGGAAGTTGAACTTTGTTGTTGTTCAGTCACACAGTCGATTCTGACTCTTTGCAACCCTATGAACAAAGTCACGCCGGGCCCTCCTGTCTTCCACCATCCTCCGAAGTCTGCTCAAATTTGTGTTCGTTACATCAGTAATGTTGTCCAGCCATCTCATCTTTTGCCGTCCCCTTCTTCTTTTGCCTTCTGTCTTTCCCAGCATCAGGATCTTCTCCAGTGAGTGCTCCCTTCTCATTTGGTGGCCAAAGTTTTTGAGCTTCAGCATCTGACCTTCCAGGGAACAGTCTGGGTTGATTTCCCTTAGGACTGACTGATTGGATCTTCTTGCAGTCCAAGGGACTCTCAAGATTCTTCTCCAGCACCACAGCTCGAAAGCATCTATTCTTCTGAGCTCGACCTATGGGAATAAATCTCCCTAGGGAATAAAAGAGTTCCCAGCAGACATTTCCCTCCCCTTCCCCCGCTTTCTGATGACCCTGAAGTGGGGGGAGGGCCTCCAAACAGGGGGATCCCCTGTCCCCACCTGGGGATTGGCAACCCTAAGAGTAGAGGAACAATTTATTTGCTGCACTGCTTCCTATAACGCTGTATTTAAAAATTAGTGCTATAGTTCAAAATGAAATGGTTGATAATATTTGCAGAATATTGAAAGTTACTTGAAAACAGAAGTTCTGGATCCTTCAGAAATATGAGGTCCTTCTATTCTTGCATCCATAGGATCCAACCCATAATGGAATAGCACCAAATTTCACATAGGATTAGTCTTTATAAAAATAAACCTATGAAGGGTCAAACTATTTGTCTGTGAAGCCCAATATTGTTTTCTCTGACTGCCAGCAGCTTTTCAGGGCATTGTGCGAGACCTCTTAACTGGAGGTAGCAGGGACTGAACCTGATAACTTTAATTTGAGAATAATGTAGAATTCCACAGGACTGTGGCTTTTCTAGTACATACCTACAAAATATGTTTCTGTTGCTCAGTTTATGCTGCATTTACTTTCATCATCAGGTGGTTTTTAGGGATTATATGAAACCAAAGCAAAACAGGATTCTTAGAAACAATGTACTGCAACTCATGCATGATGAACTTGCTCATTAAAGAGCAAAGCACATGAGAGGGTATAAGATTAAAAACAATATTCTCAATTTCTATCCATTATAGAAGTGATAGAGAAAGCACAGGAATCATGCTTACGGTAATATGAGAACTGATAGATTTAGCTGACATTAATTTTCAAAAGTTTTATTCTGCAGGTGATACATATGGGGTGGGTGAATGAGAGGCTTCAAGGAGCAGATTCCCCGCAGCTCTATAAATTCAAGTTCCTGGCACTGAAGGGTTCATCGTTCTACATTTTCAGCACACCTCCGGTAAGCAACCATTTTGTATGTGATTATTATGGAAATCCTTTGCCAGTACAGAAGTCCCTTCCTATCAGATAATGAAGGAAGGTTGAATCTACAAAGGAAGTTCACAATAACTCTTTCAGACACCTTTAATCTTTTCCTCCCATGCATAAAACATCAAGATCCACAGGAGCTGGACTATTCAAAGTTTTAATAATGGCCTGTGAGACTGCTTTGCTTTTCAGCACAGTTTGAGACCCTGGTGGTGTGATCCAAAGACCCAAAGTGTCACCAGTGAACTATTACATTGCCTTTAATGCAGGGGCATAGCCAGGAATTTTCTTCCAGGGGTGGGGTGCATTTCTGCACTACCCCAATGGAGGATTTGAGGTATGGCATATTAGATCATGGGCACAGTATAACAGGCTGCTGCATGGTGACTTTTGAGCGACTTTTGACATTTTTTCCTCTACAAACTGCTTTTTATCCTGGGGAAGTTTCAAAGCTAGTTTGCAGTACAGCACTGTGAATTAGAAGTCTATCAGATGCAGAGATCTATACAAACTTCACACACAAAGCTAACAGGTCTCCCCTTGATAGTGTCCCAAGGTGAATCACTTTCTTTGCGTACTCAGTTTAGAATCATATTTTTCCTCATTTCCTCATAAGCTGCTCTGAAGTTTTAAAAGGAGATACAAAAAAAAAGATACTGGAAAGCACTGTGAGCATCTTAGTGGCACAGGATCTGGTTCAATATATTGAATGGGTTCTAAAGGACAATGCTGGGAAATGATTTAGTTATGACTGCTCGTAGTATGAAAGAGGGAAAAGCATCTTAGGCTTGGATCCCAAGCAGCATGTGTGCAGTCACACTAGAGAAAGGCTGCTTCCTCCTTCCCCCCTTTTATTACAATATTCATTTTCCCTTTGAAATCATTTGGATCAGTGGACCAGAAGATGCAGGGACAAATTAGGAGCAGAAGAAATACCACTCTCCATGGACAAATATCACCCTCGATTTCTTTGCAAATAGAAAAAGTGATGTGCTGTTGGAGTTGGCTCTGCCCTGAAAGAACAGCACCATAGAATCCAAGCCATGTGGAATGATATTTGACATGTGGAATGATATTAGCTATCTTCTACCTACTATATAAAAATATGGCTAGTAACAAAATTATTACAGCAATAACAAAAGCTTAAGTAATCCTGTTTTTTATAAAAGAAATCAAATAAGGGGTTTTATAATTCTTTATATGTGCATGCTTACTTAACTTAGAATTTGTGCTTGAGATTTTAAAACTTTTATG
Organism: Heteronotia binoei; assembly: GCF_032191835.1. Taxonomy (NCBI): domain Eukaryota; kingdom Metazoa; phylum Chordata; class Lepidosauria; order Squamata; family Gekkonidae; genus Heteronotia; species Heteronotia binoei. The sequence continues at coordinate 53,920,387 of NC_083223.1, read as the reverse complement.
TTCAGAGGTAAGGCATACAGCATTGGTCAGAGCAAGTGTCTGGATAGTAACAAACAGGATGGTAAAAAAATCATGACAATATCTGTTAAGAACGTTTCTTTCTGCCTTTTGCATATCTTGCCTGAATATTTACAAATATATCTTACAGTCTTTGATGCCTAAGTTTTGTGTTGTTTTTTTTTAAATTGAAAACTGAGGTGCTAAGGAATTTAAGATACAGGTCAGATATGAGTTTTTGAAAATAACATCATATAAATACAGGTTTTAGGGTTGCCAGTTCCTGGAAGTGTAAGGGTAGAGGCTGGGGAGGCAGAGGGGAAGGACCTTGATGAGGTGTAATCCAACAGAGTTCATCCTCCAAAGCAGCCATTCTCTCCAGGGGAACTGTTTTCTGTAGTCTGGAGATTGGTTGTAATTCTGGGAGATCTCAGACCCCACCTGAGGTTAGCAAACTTAATGGGCTTGGATCCAGATTAGCATTGACAGCTAGTAGCTAGCAACTGGCAGAAGTCTGGGGAGTAGGGACATGGAGGACACTGTCAATCAAGAGTGTTACATCACTATTGGAGAAAACCTGGCTGTCATGCCTCTCTAGTAATCACCAGAAACTCTGCCATAGAGTTTCTGGCAATTCCTAGAGCAATATGGTGTGACTGTTGAGGTTAGTCTGGATCATTTCAAGGTCTCAGGAAAACTAACAGCTCTAATTGTAAATGGAAGCTCTTACTGTTTCTGTTAAATCTCATAAAAAGGAAATCATAAGAGAAGATATATAACCAAAAGGAACTTTCGTTTTAATGGCAAAGTACATGCCTTTGCTCAGCCTTACAAAGTACATCAGGAAAAAAGTGCATTAAAAATAAACTGAGAAGAAAGTGGAAAGTGAAACTGAATTGCAACATGTTCTAGTATGCCAAACAACAAGGGGGCAATACAATGCAATTTCTATTTGTTATTTTGTTTCATGTTGATTTGAACAAATTTTAAAAATTAAAATTTTAAAAATTAAAACCCAATTACACAATACATTACACAGTATGTTCTTTAAAATTCTTTGTGTGTGTATACAGATAGATAAATAGTTTCCTAAAAACTGGAAGCATATACAAAGCAATGCCTATTTTATTTTAATTCTCTGGCATTACAAGTATGCATAATTTGCCAGCTTCCTTTTATTCAAAAGAGCACCTGTTAAATAAAATGTGTTGACAGATACTTTGGCTCCTTATAAGCAGGTGTGCTTATTGCAGAAAGCATCACTGTCATTAGCGCTAATTAGCACTGCTAATTTGAAGAATGGTCAAGAAGAATGAGCTGTTCTTAATCATTTCATTGAAGTAAATACTCCATGAAGGTTAGCCAAATGGATATGGTAGGAAAAGTTGATTTGGCCCTTGCTCTACAATGATATACATTTTTTTAGTAAAAACATACAAAAAACCTCTAGCAATTCTGGTAATGCACTGCAGTTCCTATTTGTTACATATTGCAAATTCTTAGGCAATGACTTTATCTTCCTTTTTTTGTCTTTTTAATACTGCACCTGGTGAGCTAGAGACCATCAACTCACACAGTTTCTCTCTGGAGTCACTCTTCAAATGCCCCATAAGTTACATGCTTTGGGGAACATGAGTAGTAGACTCCCAAGCAAGGTGTCCCCAGGAAACTTCTTTTGGGAGAGTTGTCCAGTGCCAATTTAAGACAGCCTCAGAACACTTGGAACAAAGTTGGGTGCCTCTGTGGCAGAGAAGAGAAGGAAGCCTCCAGGCAGAGACTCAAGCAGCCCAGGAAGAAAAGGGGTGCTTTTCGGAGGAACAGAAAGAGAAACCCCACAGCCAGCAGGCAAAGAAAAGGGTACTTTGCAGAGCCCACAAAAGTGGTGGGGTGACTTGGATGTTGCAAAGGAAACAGGAAACAGTTGTGAAGGAAACAGGCATCCCCAAAGTCAAAACAAAAATGCATTGTAAAAGCAAAAAATTGCTACCAAGTTTCCCACCCCCAGCATCAAAGAAAGGGACAGGTGGGGAAAAGGAATTGTAGCACTGGAATGCAGGGAAAGAAGGCGAGAGAGAGAGAGAGGAGGATGCTTTTACTCTAGCAATTTGCATAGTAGCCAGGAGGTCCAACAGGTTTCTCCACCCACCCACCCACCCCAGTAAATCCCACCTCCCACCCCCGTGCCAGGTCTACCAACAGATATTTTTGTGCTCTCAAGGAGAACAAACTCACAAACATCTGTCACAAAGGCAGGAATTCCACCTCCAGTGATTATAGACATATGTATGTACACCTCTCATTGGAAATCAGACTTGCCTGTTAGCTTAAGATGGTCACTACTGATCCCTTGACAGCTGGAAAATCCCACCCACACCTGCTTTTCAATATGAAACTCTATTGGTGAAGTTTCTTTGCTGAGTGTGTATGAGAGCTTCCAAGCCAGGCCAAGAAGCTTGAAGACTTCCAGGTCCGAACATGTGACCTTCAGACTGAGCTCTCCAAGCCTCGAACTGGGCCAAGTCCAGGTGGGCCAGATTATAGCTCAGTGTTCCGGTCTGTGTCCATCCCTATAGGTTGGTAATTTTGACATAACATATTTCTGAAGCATGCTTTTGGACTTTAATAAGGCTATTCCTGAAACAACAGCCAACACAGACTGAGACAAACACATTGATTAAAAGTTAACTGGAAAATCTCTAATTATAACAAAGACCACACTGTTGTCAATTGTGACATGCAATTAAGTTACCAATTCTTAGCTCCTGAACACAAACACCAACAAATTACTGTCCTTGCTGTCCTTGTATCTTGTTTAAAATGCTAAAATGAAGCAGAAAGGAAATGTTAAGACAAAAAATTATGTATAATGAAAAAGATAATCTGTCATGCCTTTTAATTATGGTTTTCAGGAAAAGTCTGAGGAAAGATAACTTAATTTATCCAAATGTCACTATCTAAAGAACTATTAAAACTTACTGTAATTGTATTTTGCAAATTCACTGCTTTGCTTTCTTTCTATGTGATATTCTCATATGAAAAGTGAATTATTGAGTAGTTCATGCATGAATGTTTAATTTTATTTTTTTTAAATGCCTTGAATTTCTTTCCTCCTCATTAGCCAATCAAGCTCAGGTCTCTTGAAAGGTCATGTCCAAAAAACTTGTTGGTCTGTAAGGTGCTCCTGGACTCAAATCTAACTGTTCTACTGCTGACCAACATGGCTTCTCTCTGAAGCTTTATAGTAGTCCACAGGGCCTGTAAAGCAGAGCTGCTCTGCCAGGCCTTTGGCTGAGGCGGCAGATGTCCATTTTAGTTGGCCTTCCTGCTCAAATTTCCCAACTTCTCAATCTATTAAAGTATTAACTCCATCTATGTGGCACATATCCTGAAAATTGCTGCTACTTTGTGATTATTGTTTTAATGATTTTAAATTGATGTAATTTATTGTATTTGTTTTTGTTGTGATCCACCCTGACCTCATTTGGGGAGGGTGGAATAAAAATCTGAAAAATAAATAAAAATAAAATAAATAGGGGGATCTTTTAGAATCATAGATTCATGGAGTTGGAAGGTGCCTCCAGGGCTATCTACAATGCAGGGCATTTTTGTTGATAGGGATTGTGAAAGCAGCGCTCTGCAGACAGCAGCGTGAGTACCACTGTTTTAGTTTATTAATTCGGCATGGATGAATAACCTAATGTCACAGAAAGAACTTTCATATCACCTTAAATCATCTCAAACAATCCTCTCAAACACTGTGCTGTTTCGTGGGCTCTGTTCACACATTCCCCTGCTAGTCATCTAGCAATGAATAATCATGTGTATGCACTTGTTAATTGATTTTAAAAGCTTAGTTTTTTATATATATAAAAATAAAATAACTGCAGGCAAAATCAGGGGAGAAAATGTAGTAGACAAAAAGAAGACCATTCTTGGTACCAATCATTGTAATTGTTCCACTGTCAGTTCATGCTTAGAAACCTAATCCACCTCTAATATTTCCTTCCAGAATAGATATGCTCATTTCTTTTACTAATTGTTAGCATTGCTATTTTTAATCATCCCAAGAAGACAAAATCGTTTGTGGAAAATTGTATTCTCCATATTAATGAACTGTTGGCCTATAAACACATTTGTCATTTTGATTGGTATACTTGCATTATTTTACTTGCATTGCTTTTAAGTTATAAAACACTATAAGTACCCTAGTAGGCAGGGTTGCTAACAGATTGGAGAAAAAAAATCTTTGATAACAGGATTAATGCATCGAAATGGTTTGGCTACCAGCCTCCAGTTGGGGGCTAGCATTCTCCAGACTACAGAGACCAATTCTACTGAAGGTGCATTGGAAGGTGGACCCTATACATTATTATATCCTTACTGAGTCCCTTTTCCTCCCTAAACTCTGCCCTTCCTAAGCTCAGATCACCAGGAATTTTCCAATTTAGAATAGGCAGCCCTAAAATGGCATGAAGGTAAACATCACTGCAAAATAACATCCAATTAAGCTTCTATTAATGAGGCAGGAAATTTTTCCCCTCCAGATTGTTGGCAGCCTTACTAGCAGGAGATGTACTTTTATTATTAATTAAAAACCTAAATAGTTTTGTGACCAATGGGAGAGGAAGAAGGCAGGGATGGGAGAAATAATGGTGTGAATCACTTCTGGTGAATTGATGTAAGGTCACTTCCAGGTAGTTGCTGGAAATGATGTCACGCTGTTGGTGTTACTGCTTTTTCAGACATGCACACCCCAGCGGGTGGCAGGCAACAAAGAGGGACACTGGAAGGTTTCCCTGCTACTAGTTCACCACACTTTCCCACTGCTTTTAGTTCTGCAGGGTAGCAAACTAAAAATACTGGCTCTAAAATCAGTTTCTGTTTCCCCATTTCAGTGAAGGAGAACATTCTTCATATGCATGTGTAGAAATATATAGAAATACATTCTGATGAATATTTTCTGGGAAACTTCTTTTACATCAGTCTTGCAAGCTAATGTCAAAGGAGCTCTTCTTGCAAAGATCAGCACAATCATGAAAGTGGAATTATAGGGACAAAGCTGAGTATCAGCATTGTCAATCTTGATGGGTTAAACCAGTTTTTTAAAAGCTAATCTATTATTCAAGAATTGTATGAAGTCTTCAGCAAAAACATTCAATGGAAAAGAAAGACTTAATCCCTTGATCACAATGGTTCTTTTATAGCAAAACTGACATCTCAGAAAGGTTTAATCTATCTGCTCCGGTTGCATAGTCTTTGTTAGGTTGGTTTGGGACTTTATCCAGGAAATCTGTCCTTCTGTGCATTAGAAATAAAATTTGTAGAATACTATCAGGAGCATGCCTTCAATCAGATAAACTGATAATTAACATTTTAAATACCTTCAAAGCTTTTCTGTAGTTATAACAGAATTACTACCTAATTTTAGCTATGGTTAACTTGTGGTTTGAAGATCCAATCTTTCAGAGTTTTCTAAGACCTCCACCCAGTTCAGCTTACCCAAGAGAAGTGCTGGCTAAGTGGAGGGAGTTGTGACATCTGTATTGTCTTCAGTATGATTTGTGCCACATTTAGACATCCCAACCTCCCGCTGCAACATGTTGATACATAAGTGGCCACTGATGCAGGGGAGTGTTCTCTTAAATCACCTAGGACTTCTGTAGTATTTCAGGGCATTCTTCCATTGTCCCATGGGATGGCATTGTAAAAATGTTCAGTGATGGTAAGGCATTAGGAAAGAAGTCAATGCCAACCCTAGCCACTTGAAAGCTGACATCACTGGCAGGTTTTTCTCTCAGCTGGTCTATATCTATTTAATGAGAGGATTCCTACAAATCCCTTTCTTAGCTCTGAATGTTTCTGGAGCCTGAGTCTGGACCAGGGTATCAAACTCATTTGTTAGGACATAAATGGGACTTTGTGGGATACCGGATTAAAGTTTTATTGTGACAATTATAATATAAGAAGCATTTTAAAATGAATGCTGAGCTGATAGAATTTAATACACCTTCTGGTGATGTCAGGGGTGTGTGGCATATGCAAATGAGTTGTGCTAATGAGTTGTGCTAATGAGCTCCAGCACCTCTTTTTCTATGAAATGATCCCTGCTAATAATGTTTTCAAGTAACTTTCTTATTCATTTGGTACAGTGCAACTCTATTGCCTGTGTAGAAAAGCCATCTTGAATAATTCAGTCTTTCACAGTTTGTAGAAAACCTGGGAGTGGGAGACTTCCTGACCTCCTCAGGCAGGCTGTTCCCCAAGGTGGGGATCATAGCGTAGAAGACACATGTATGGGCAGTTGCTGATTTTGCCCATTTGGGGGCTGGCACCTACATAAAACTCTGCCCCAATGAGCAAAGCTGTTGTGGGCGGAGCAAAAGGGGAGAGGTGGTCTTACAGATATGAAGGTTATAAAGGGCTATGTAATGTGACAGCTAATACCTAAAACTAAGCCCAGTGACTGATGAGCATCCAGTGAAGTATCTTCAGGAGTAATATGAATGTTCCATTTAGCTCCTGATAATAACTGAGCCATGGCATTCTGCATCAACTGGAGATTTTGAACAGAGACCAATGTAAAGCGCCTTGTAGTAGTCTACTTGATTCTACCTATGTGGCATCCACTTTATTCTACCTGTGTAACCCAAAGAGGTTTTTATGTAATTCTACACAGCCCCTGCATCCTCCTCACCTCCTCGGCAGTCTCTCTCCCCCCCCCCCCGCAACCCCCAGCACACACACAGCCCACCCCTTCATTTTCTTCCCCTTCTTCCACAATCACACACACACACATAGAGGCACACCCCACCACAACAGACATTCCTCTACCAGTTAGGAGATGGAAGATATTCCCCCAGCAACTTTCCTTCCTTCCTCATACACAGCGACAGGAGAGAGAGACAGTGCAGCACACAGGGAGAGGAGATCACCAATTACAGAAGGTGAGCACTCTCACACATTCAGGTGTGCGTGCACACACACACTTACAGTGCCTGCTTTCTCCTTCCTCCCCTCTCTCCTCCTTCCTCTGCAAGTTGCAAACTGAAACAAGAAAAAAAATACAGGTATTTGCTTAGTGGATCAGTGTCTTTATTTCTTTCCCACCAGGTTCTACAGGCGGGAAGGCAGGAGGGCTCCGGTTTAGCAGGGGAGGCCTGGGCAGTGGTGTCCAAGGCCAGGAAGGCCCCCCTGGAGCCAAGTTGATTGCCACGAGGTGCCGCTGCTTCTCCCATTGCCTGGCCATTTGGGGTGAGACGCCCCCTGGCTGCCTACAGGCTCCCAGCCTGGCTCCTCCTCTGACCAGCAGTGGCCAGGCCTCTGTGTGCTCCTTGGGCTCTCCCCAGGTTTTGCAGGCAGCAGCCTAGGCAGACTTGCTTGTTTCCCACTGGGAACCTGATCATGCAGGAGGCAGAAGGTGGGGATGCTGCTGACCCAACCCCTCAACTGGCCCTGGGAAAGAGCACACCCTGGCCTTCCACCCAACAGCACTTGCCTCAGTAGCTTCCTGGAGAGTGCTGGGCTATTCTGCCAAGGGGAGACAGGTGACCACAGCCTTTCCTCCCCCACCCCCTACCCCTGACTCAAACACACACATGCACATGTGAACTGCCTCCAGACAGTGCTGGCTGCACCAGGCCATTCTGCTGAGGCGAGCAGGAGGGTGCAGGAGGGCAGACAGGCAATTCTGTACCTCTGGACTGCAGGCACGCTAGGCAATTACCAGCCCTGCCTGCACATGCAATGACACCCACATAATCATAGTAAAAGTTGGGGAAGTACATATTGGCAATGCTTACAAACCTCCTGCAGTTTCATGGCCAGCGGATGTCCTCTCAACCTACCCTCATCCTTCTGTGTGTCAGTGTCTTTAACAGCCACCATGGAAATTGGAGATTCATGGTTAATGATAAGAATGGTGAGGCACTTGTAGACTGGGCTGAATAACATAACTTGCATCTAATTTTCAACACTAAAGACAGAGGCTCCTTCAGATCATGACGTGGAACAGAGTCCAACCCTGATTGCACATTTGTTTTATCTGATAAATAAATCAGATTATTAATATACTATATCAGATCAATGATCCATTTAAGTCAGTATTGTCCAATAAGATTGGCAGTCACTCTCCGGGGGATCAAACAGAGCTCTTTCACATCTCCTACTGCCTAGAGATGCCAGGGATTGAACCTGGGACCTTCTGCATGACAAGCAGATGCTCTATCACTGAGCCTCAGCCTCTGTTCTACTTATTCAGGCAAAACATCTGAAGTATTTCCATGGAAGCAAAAACAACTTAATTAATGTAGCAAGTTGGGGGGGGGGGGTGCTTAATGCATCCTGAAGTGAATTCTAAGAACAGAGTATCTTCTAAATAAATATTCATAAACTTTCATTCTCTCCACTTGCAGTTGACAAGACAAACAACCTTTATTGGCATATCAAAAGATATAAACTATGATAAAAACAGTGCAGAAACGGACAAGATACATCAAGTACATCAAATAATTGCTTCACTGGTTTGAATTGCAAACTTGCAGTTAAGCAGCTACAATTAAAAGCTTGATTGCATAAGCCCTTTTTTCCCCCCACAGTTCATTGATAAAGAAAGAAAAGAAATTTCTGAAGAAACTTTCTGCCCTTGCAAGACAGCTCTTGCAGGACAGCCCTTAACCAGGTCACACCCTCCTCAGAGCCCAACTAAATGGATCCAACCCCTGGCCACTAACACCATTTTAGAAGAAAATTTAACTGGATAAAAATGGATTGTTTTAGCACTTGAAATGACATGATGGGGGTGGGGGGAGAGATTGCTTGGTGCTGCTAAAGCATAGGCATTGCAGTAGTATTAAAATGACTAAAATTTCCTTTACAGAGGCATCAGCAGACATGTGTTGGACCTTTGGCCTCCATAACATGTAGTTTGCCTCTAAATCAATTGAAGTCAATGGATTAGAACTTAGCCTACCAGGTATATAATGCTTCCAACTCATTTATGGTACCGGACTTCCGGGGTTGGAAAATGCCGAGCTGAATTGCTTCTCAGAAGGGGAGCAGGCTGGGGCTGCTGTTCGGGGTAGTAGAGGGCAATTTAATGCCTACTGCCTACTTTTCTCAGTCAGAGATCAGTCCAAGATATGCACAGGAAACTCTGAAGAGATTTACTTTGGCTAAAAGGAAGTCCCGTGGGGGGGGGGCTCTTTTGAGGCTTTGAGGGGTCTCCAGAGACAAGTTGCATATTCATCATCTGCAGAAGTTTTCAGAGTCATTTATTTGACATAAACTCGACAGGATCCTAACCTTCTTTGAGACTGCTAAACATCTAAAGCTATATAAGACCGGTGTTGGATCTGGATAACTGCAGAAAAAGGTACTGATGACTGTCTTCATTCTGGGACTATTTAAAGTTAAAAAAAAAAATAAAATCAGAAGGTGAGAAATAGATTCAGAAAGCTTGGAAGAAGGGGATAAGGGGCGAAATTTGAATTTTGTAAATTTAAAGGACAGTGCTAAAAAGTGGAAAGGAATTTATTGTTTTGTCTACTTGCGGTTTTGGTGAAAAAGCCCCATCGTCAGATTTGCAGCTCTCACAGTCAACACAGGAAATACGTCAAACATCGCGAGATCTTTTTACCAGTGAAAATGGGATTTGGTGGCAAGAAAAGCAGGAAGTGTTGGATGGAAAAGGGAAATCATTGAAGCAGCTAGCCTACTCTAGGACTATAATATCACAGAAAAACATCAGCAGCCATTGCTAGGAGGTCAAAATTTAAACAAAGTTTTTAAGTGTTTGGGACATCAAAAATTGGTGAAGCTGACAGTGGTGACAATTATAAGGTAAATAATATTGGACATTATCGCTGATAATTATTTTAAAAGCCTTTTGAAGGAAAATATTTTTTTAAAGGGAAGCAGAAAGTCGTGAGCGCCATTTTGGAAGAAATAAAAACTTCAAAAATTAATATCTGAACCCAGGAGGCTCTGAGGATGGCAAAACTAGACTTATTGAAAAGGGCAAGCCTTACTCTATCAAACCTGATAGTTTAAATTTAATTTGGAGAGGTCAAAATTTTTGGTGTTTTTTTAAATGTCAGAGCATAAGTTAATGCGTGCAAGGACTGTCTCAATGGAGAAAATGCAAGAGCATTTAGAAATAATGGAAACCAGGATGATGAAAGGGGTGAGAGACATGATAACTGCTTCTAAAAAAGAAATTAGAAAAGACATTGAAGAGCTAAGGAAAGATATAGAAGATATCAGAAATGAGATTGTGGTAACATCAAAGAAAGTACAAGGGGTGGAAGAGAGAGTGAAAGTATATGATTCCACCTTGTTAAAAATGCAAGAAAAGGTGGCAATTCATGACTGCAAATTGATGGAAACCCAGATACGTCTGAGAGGAGTACCTGAGGATGAAGAGACTGATTTGAAAGGATATGTAATAAGAATAATTGCAGAATTTTTGGAGGAAGATCCTGAAGGAACTAGAAGCATGTATGGCCATATGTATAGAGTGAACTCACTATATGACAAGAAAAATAATCTACCAAGAGATGTGGTTATAAGATATATGACAAAAGAAATGGTGGGAAAAATCTTGAATAAAAATTTTGAAAAGACATTGATAGTGGGAGGCAGCAGAGTAAGAATCATGAAAGAATTGCCAAGACAAGTGATTAATGACAGAAAAGCATACAAAAAATTGACAGAAAAACTACGTGACAATGAAATGAGGAACAGATGGATAATATCAGAAGGTCTGAGCTTTGAGCTGCAAGGAAAAAGGATTACAATTACAAGCACACAGGAACTGCATAGGTTTTATGAAGAAAATAAAGAATTTGCACCATGATGGATTACAAATTATTATCTTGGAATGTAAATAGACTAAATTCACCACAAAAAAGAAAGGCAACGTTTCATTGGATTAAAAAGCAAAATTGTAATATAGTTTGTTTACAAGAAGTGCATATCAAACAAAAGGATTACAATTTTTTATGGAATAAACACATGGGACTAGAATTTTATTCATTGGCTGAACAGAAGAAAAGGGGAGTGATTTTCCATATTAAACAAGAATTGGAGCCGAAATTAGTGTTTAAAGGTAAAGATGGAAGATTTGTAGAGGTAGAAATAATATTAAATGCAAAAAAACCGTTGCTATTGGGACTGTATGCACCAAATGGTGCAAAGGATGCTTTTTAAAAAGACATTATACAACAATTTGATGAACTGATTTATGACCAAGTTTTGATAATGGGGGACTTTAAAGGAACAATTAAGAATATACTGGATAGGTCTGGGGGTAAAAAAAATAATAAGGAAGGAAAATTGCCAAAGTCTTTTTTTGAATTGGTCAAACAAGAAAATTTGGAAGATATATGGAGGAAATTTAATCCTGAAGTGCGGGACTATACCTTTTTTTCAGCAAGACATAAAACTTTTTCCAGAATTGACATGTTGTGGCGCACTAAAGACAGGTCTTATAACAAAAAAAATAGAGATTTTACCTAAAATTGGGGCTAACCATAACCCAATAATGTGGATTACAAAATTGTCTAAGAAGTTAACAGAAAATATGCGAAATGTTTTGAACGATCCAATTGAAAAAATAGAAATTGAAGCAGCAATTAATGCAATGAAAAATGGAAAAGCACCTGGGCCAGATGGATATACAGCTAAATTTTTTAAAACCCTCAAAGAGGAGTTAATCCCGAAACTTCAGAAATTGATGAATATGATAAGAACAAAAGGGAAAATACCAAATACGTGGAAGGAAGCTGTTATTTCTTTGATTCCAAAGGAAGACAGAGATGTTACGAAAGTAAAAAATTATAGACCAATTTCATTATTAAATAATGACTTTAAAATATATACAAGAATCTTGGCAGAATGGTTTAAACAATATTTGATAAATTTTATAAAGGAAGATCAAGCGGGGTTTCTTCCCAAAATGCAAATAAGAGACAATATCAGAACTGTTGTAAATATTGTAGAATATTATGAAAGACATCCAGAAAAGGAAGTTGCATTATTCTTTGCAGACGCAGAGAAAGCATTTGACAATTTAAATTGGGACTTTATGTTTGCAGTAATGGAGAAAATGGAGCTGGGAGAAAGCTATAAAGATAGAATAATAAAAGCAATATATACTGAACAACGTGCAAGGTTATGTATAAATGCTGATCTTACAGAAGACATGATAATTAGTAAAGGTACAAAACAAGGTTGTCCACTTTCTGCACTGTTGTTTATAATGACTCTTGAAATATTACTGATGCAAATTCAAGAAGATAAAGAAATAGAAGGATTAAAAGTAAAAGGATTTACTTACGAATACAGAGCATTTGCAAATGATATAAAGTTTATAAATGAAAAACCCATACAAGTCACACCTTTGTTGTTAGCCAAAATACAAGAATATGGGGAGTTGGCGGGACTTTGTATTAATAAAGAAAAATCAAAACTTCTATCTAAAAATATGCAAATAAATAAGCAACAAGAATTGCAGAGACTAAAGGGCTGTGAAGTTACCTCCAAGGTAAAATATTTGTGTGTGGAGATAACAATGAAGAATATTGATTAGTTCAAAAATAATTATGAGAAGCTCTGGCATAAAATGGATTAAGATATGTTAAAGTGGAATAAACTTAATTTGTCACTGTTGGGTAGAATAGCCACAATCAAAATGAATATTCTACCAAGAATAATGTATTTGTTTCAAACTATTCCGATTGTGAAAGACAGTAAACAATTTAATAGATGGCAAAGAAAAATTTCAGAGTTTGTGTGGGCGGGGAAGAAACCAAGAATTAAAATGAAAATTTTAACAGATGCAAAAGAGAGAGGCGGATTTCAATTACCAGACTTAAAATTATATCATGAAGCAGTTTGCTTAGTATGGATAAAAGAATGGATAATGTTGTTAAACAAAAAACTCTTAGCGTTGGAAGGTCATGGAAATAAATTTGGCTGGCACGCTTATATGTATTATGGGAAAAAAAGATAGACGGCTTTTTCTCTCACCATTATATAAGAAACAGTTTGCCAAATACATGGATGAAAAATAAGAAATATGGAGATGAGAGAAAACCGTTATGGATAGTGCCAGCCGAAGTGATAAAAATAACAGCTGAGACGGGTGAAGAAAAGTGGTTGTCATATAATCAACTATTAAAAATACAAAGTGGCAAAATAGAATTGAAAACTGCTGAAGAGCTGAATAATAAATATGATTGGTTTCAAATGCAACAAATAAAGAGCTTGGTGGAGAATGACATTAAAACTGAAGGAATAAGAAAAGAGCAAACAGAAATGGAAAAAGTTCTGCTTGGAGACGACGAAAAATTAATTTCAAAATTATATAAATTACTTTTAAAATGGTCTACGGAAGATGAAGTAGTAAAATCTCAAATGATTAAGTGGGCAATTAATGTAAATAAAGAAATACAGATGGAAACTTGGGAATATTTGTGGAAGAACTCTATGAAGCTTTCGATGTGTCATAGTATTAAAGAGAACTGTTTTAAAATTATGTATAGATGGTATCTGACTCCTAAGAAATTGGCAAAGATGAATAATAAGATGCCAGACAGATATTCGAAATGTAAAAAACATGAAGGTTCTTTCTACCATATGTGGTGGACTTGCGAAAGAGCAAAAAAGTATTGGCAGATGATTCAACAAGAAATGTCTAGGATCTTGGGATATGAATTTAAGAAAGTTGCAGAGACTTTTCTGTTGGGATTACAAATGGAAAAAATTTCCAAAAGAAGATAGAACTTGCTTTCAGCTGCTAGGACATTATATGCGCAGTTGTAGAAGCAAGAAAAAATACCAGAGAAATGGAATTGGATTGTAAAAGTTATGACATGGATTGAAATGGACAAATTAACAAGAATCTTAAGAGACTATGATTTAGAAGTTTTTAAGATGGAGTGGGGAAAGTGTAGAAGATATGTAGAAAAAGAGCGGAAAATAAAAGGACATTGGACAATTTTTGATAATGATTAAGTCTTAGAAAAAAAGAAGATTAATTTTTATTAGTTAAGGGTACCTTTAAACATTAATAAATTATGTAAATAACACCGGCGGAGGTCAAGTAACGGGAGGAGGGGTGGGTAGAAAGTAATTTATGGGATAGATAAAAGAAGTTATTAATGATGCAAGAAATATAATTTGTTACCATATGGTACCAATGAACTGAATAAATTCCTCTTTCTACACATTTCTTTTAGCATTCTAATTTTAAACAATGTTAATTCAATGAGAGTAAAATATTATTCATAATTGTATCCAATGCTGTCATATGAGATTTTAATTTGGCTGCATTGTTGAGTTACCTAGTTGTATTCCCATCACTCACGCTTCTAGAATGTATATATTTTGGTATTCAGATTGTCATGATGCTAAGAATGCGCAACCTGACTAGTTTTGAGATAGCAGGATTTGTTCTACCTTTGGGTAACGTGGTTAAAACATGACAGTCTCCATGAAAGGCATCAAAGAGATCTCTGTAGGAATGAAACAGCTCTTCAGGTTTTGGGCAGGTGTAAGGCTTGGCAATTAGTTTATCATAGTTGCTCAAGAGGCTAATTAGAGGTTGAAAAGTTATGATTTTGTCTTGTTGCTGGCAAGGTCGTTTGAGCTGTTGTCCTCTAGACACTATCATGTTAAATAAAACAGCAAACAAATGTGATTACTGAATATTCTCAATAAACTATTGGTAGGCATTTTCCACTTCTAATTCATTTTAATTATGTTTACTATTAGAAGTTTACAAAATAGATGACAACGAGGGACTTCTGGGATAATAAGATTGGTTTAAAAAAAAACCCACGCTCAACAGTTTGCAAGTGTAAGGTAAAGAGTTGAAACCTCATCCTAATACATTAGGGTTGAAGCTGGACAGACCAAGGTTTCTTAATTAGTACTATTCATTAATGTCAATGCAATATAAGGGTGCCAGTCTCCAGGTGGGACCTGGAGGATCTCCTGCTCTCCAGCTGGCAGAGATCAGCTCCCCTAGAGAAAATGGCTGCTTTGAAGGGCATCATATGACATTGTACCATGCAAAGGCTCTTCCCTTTCCCAATCTCCTTCTCCTGGTCCACCCCCAAAGTTTCCAGGTATTTTCCAACACAGACCTTACAACCCTATGCTACTATGAAGTTAGATATCCTGCTAGATCCCACATAATAAGTATTAGAAGAAGAACAGGTTGGATATATAGCCTGCCCTTCATTACCTAAAGGATTCTCAGAGTGATTTACAATCGCCTTTCCCTTCCCCTCCCCACAATAGACACCCTGTGAGATAGGTGGAACTGAGGGAGCTCTAACAGAAGCTGCTCTTGAGAGGAACAGCTCTGTGAGAATTTGTGACTGACTCAAGGTCACATCAGCAGATGCATGTGGAGGAGTAGGGAATCAAACCCGGTTCTCCCAGATTTAACTACTACACCAAACTGGCTCTTATGCCCTTATTAAATGCCCTTAGTGGACCTGGAGTTTTCCCAGCATTCCAACTGATTCCAGACTACAGTGATCAGGTCCCCTGGAGAAAATGACAACTTCAGAGAGCAAACAGTGTGATATGCCATAGATTTTAATTGAAATTCCACCCTTCTGCAGACACTGCCTTCAAATTTTCAGACATTTCCCAGACTGTAACTGGAAATGGTAGATGTCCTGGTTCTATATTCCACCCAACTCCATCTACTCTAGGGTTGCCAAATCCAATTTAAGAAATATCTGGGGACTTTGGGGGTGGAGCCAGGAGACTTTGGGGGTGGAGCCAGGAGACATTGGGGTGGAGCCAAGATCAAGGCTGTGACAAGCATAATTGAATTCCAAAGGGAGTTCTGGCCATCACATTTAAAGGGACGGCACACCTTTTCAATGCCTTCCTTCCATAGGAAATAATGAAGGATAGGGGCACCTTCTTTGGGGGCTCATAGAATTGGACCCCCTGGTCCAATCGTTTTGAAACTTGGTGGGTATCTTGGGGAGAGGCAGTAGATGCTGTACTGAAATTTTGGTGTCTCTACCTCAAAAAACACCCCCCCCCCCTAGAGCTCCAAATATCTGTGGATCAATTCTCCATTATTTTCTATGGGAATAAATCTCCATAGAGATAACAGAGTTCCCAGCAGACATTTCCCTCCCCTCCCCCCGCTTTCTGATGACCCTGAAGTGGGGGGAGGGCCTCCAAACCAGGGGATCCCCTGCCCCCACCTGGGGATTGGCAACCCTAGTCTTAAAAGGTGAAACTTGACTCCTGCTTTGATCCTAACTGTATCAGTTTACACTCTTAAACCAACAGCCACATGTATTTCAGCCCATTGTACTCTCCCTATCCCCTCATCTGAAGAAGTGTGCATAGGAAAGCTGCCATTCTGAATAAAACTTTGCTGGTCTTTTTTTTTTTTTTTTGGATAAACAATTTTTATTAGTACCATATGGTAGCAAAACTATATCTACAACTTATAAAAGCTTAAAGTAAAAGAAAAAAACTTTCTACCCCATATCTTACTTTTCTCCCACCCCTCCCCCCGTTACTTTGCTGGTCTTAAAGGTACTACTTCACTCCTACTGTGTTCCACTTTGGAAAGGTGAGGAGAGTGAATTTCCTGCCCTTCCTCCTTTGGCAAAATCCTGCTGGTTCAGCTTTTCCGTCCAGCGCTGCCGTCCTCCTTCTGAAGGTTTCCCTGCAGCCAGAGGATAGGAATTGCTAGGGCGCAACCCAAGAGCCCTCAGTCGGTTATTGATAACTTTCCCAGGAGAAGCGGGAAGGGGTTAAAGGCACTGAGCTGTGCTCCTTCTAGAGAGGCCCCCAAATCCTGCATTCCCGGCCAGCCTTTGCAACTGGCGGCTCGCAGCAAATTGGGCAGGAGGTGCGACTTGGCCGGAGGGAGGGGGCCGCTCGAAGGCTGCAGGGAGCAGGTGAGGGACGGGCAGGGGAGGGAGCAGAGAAATAGCGGCGCTAAAGACGAGAAACCAGCGGCTGGCTGGGAAAAAGAAGCAGCAGCTCTGCAGTCGGAGAGCTGACTGGCTCCTCTTCCCCGAGTCCGCTTCATCTTAGCTGCTCCTCTGAGATGGGCTCAGCGGGAGAGCGGAGCAGGCTGCCGCCGCTGCGTGCTGCTGCCCGCTCTTTCTGCCTGAGTCCTGGCCTGCCCCCTCCCCTTCTCTGATTGACCTCAGAAGGGAGGGGAGCGGAGCAGGCCGCTGCCGCCGCTGTGCGCTGCTGCCGCCTCTTCTTCAACTTGCTGCTGCTGCTTCTCCGAGACGGGCTCAGCAGCCTCTGAAGGACCCGGACTCGTGGCCTTTGCGCCGTTCCCCCCTTCCCTCCCCCCACTTCCGTTTTCTGGGATAGCGGGGGAAGAGGGTGCAACCCCGGGGGTCCCCCGCCAGGGCGGGAGGGTTGGGAAGCCTAATCTACTCCCTCCCTAGAAAAATGGTCATGCACAGGCCTTAGATTCAGCATTACCTGAGTTCACAGGAGCACAGTTCCTGAACCTTTCTGACAGTTCCACCTCCTCTGTCATGGGTGCTGGGGACCCTGCAGAAGAAACCGAGCCTGCAGAGCCTGCAGAAGGAACTGTGCCCCTGCCACCTGCACCAGTGCCCCTGCCTCCTGCTGAAGAAGATCCAAGCCCCCCTGCCTCGCCCTCTCGGGTGGTTCGTGTGCGTGACCGCCTTCGTCAGGACCTCAGGGATCGGAGGAGGGCGGCACGCTCACAAGCAAGACGCTCCCTGAGCCCTGAGTGGTGAAAGGATTCTGGCCCTTCTAAGTGTGAGGATGCTTAAGTTTCGGCAGGATCCTGGCTGCTGCTCTGAGACAGCAATTAGCCCAAATGAGCAACAGGCAGCAGAGGGCTATATAGCTGTGGGCTTTGGGAGGAGGCTTTGTGGAAGCAACTAGTCATCTCTCTGACATCCTAGCATCCACTCCGGCTTGACTTTGGTTCCTGACTCCCTGACTTTGGCTTTTGACTTCTGGACTCCCTGACCTCGGCTTCTGGACCTCGGACCTGCGATACTGGCACACTGATTCGGATTTGGCGCCTCGGACCCTTCTGCTTACTGGCTACAGACCTCGGACTGCCTCTGGACTTTGCCTGACCCGGCCCCAGCCGTGACAGATTGCTTCCACCCACAAACACCCACTCCACAGGATGGAGGCTGAAGCAAGTGAAACCACCGAACTACTGGCTGCGCTCCAAGCCCAGGTACAGCAGCTAACACAGGCAGTAGTGCACTTGCAGCAACAACCTGTGGCCAGTGCTCCAGCCAAGTGCCCAGTTCCCCCACCTGACAGATTTGGGGGTGCCGTGGAAGAATTTCCTGCTTTCCTGGCACAGTGTCAGCTGTACTTTGAACAAAGAGCACGGGACTTCCCCAATGACAAGACGAAGGTGTGTTTTATTATTAGTCTGTTAAAGGGGCAGGCGGCCAAGTGGGCCACACCCCTACTGGTTGGGTCCTCTCCCCTACTGACTGATTACCAGGGGTTTGAGACCCACCTGTCTGCTGCCTTCTCCAACCCAGTCCAAGCAGCCACAGCCAACCGGAAAATCAGGGCCCTGAAACAAGGCCAGTCCTCGGTGGCTCAGTATGCCACCGAATTCAAGCTCCTGGCCCAAGACTTGGCGTGGAATGAGGCTGCTCAGATGGACCAGTTTACCGAGGGGTTGGCAGAGGAAGTCCTGGATGAACTGGCCAGGGTGGAGCGGCCCCCCACGCTCCAGGAACTTATCACCCTCTGCCTCCGCATCGATGGCCGCCTGAAGAGTCGCCACCAAGCCAAGACCCGAGGGCGCCAGCTCCCTGCGCCATGCCACTTGGCTCCTCTCCCATCCCCAGCTAGTACCAGAGACGAGGGTGAGCCTATGCAGCTTGGAGCTGCTCGACCCCGCCTGACTCCAGAAGAGAAGGCCAGACGCCGCACGCAGAACCTGTGCCTCTACTGCGGCACGGCAGGCCACTATGCCTCTGGCTGCCCTGCTAAACATCGGATACCCGGACCTACATTGCCACCGCCGCCAAAAGGCCAGCCCCAGGCGTAAGTGGACCCTCCAGCCTGGGGCGACTAGCTGGGTCCTCCGAACAGCAGACTGATACCCCGGGCCCGTTCCTGCTACCAGTCAAACTCCGTCTGCCTGATGAACGCTGGCTGTTTGTATATGCCATGCTGGACTCGGGAGCGGCCCACTGTTTCGTAGATGCCGCCTTTGTAAAGCAGCACCAGATTCCAGTGCAGCCAAAAGAGACTCCAACACTGGTGGAGGCTATCGACGGGCGCCTCCTCCGTTCTGGCCCCGTCACCCAGGAGACCTGTCCCATCACCTTCCACGTCCAGCAGCACCAAGAACAGCTGCAGTTTGATGTCGCCCGCATGCCTCGCTTCCCGTTGATTCTAGGCCTTTCCTGGCTGAAGCTGCACAACCCCATCGTGGACTGGGCCCAGCAGGAACTACGCTTCCGAGACCCATGCCCCCATCTGACTCCTCCCACCACTCTAGCAGCCGGCATCCCGAGTGGTGGTCCTCAGCTCCCTCAGAAGTATGCGGATTTCGCCGATGTCTTTGAGGAGACAGGAGCGGATCAGCTTCCCCCTCACCGACCCTATGACTGTGCCATTGATTTGGTACCTGGGGCACCACTCCCGGTGGGGCGTCTGTACCCAATGTCGGAGCCTGAGTTGGCAGCTTTGCGAGACTACCTGGACAAGAACCTGAAACGCGGATTCATCCGACCCTCAACTTCTCCCCTGTCTGCCCCAGTCCTCTTCGTGAAGAAGAAAAGTGGGGAGCTCCGGCTGTGCAATGACTACCGGGCCCTGAACAAGATCACCATCCGCGACCGGTACCCTCTACCACTGATCCCTGAACTCTTGGATCGTTTAAAGGGGGCCCAAATCTACACCAAGCTGGACCTCCGCGGAGCGTACAATTTGGTGCGCATACGGCCCGGAGACGAATGGAAGACCGCGTTTGGGACCCAATACGGGCAGTACGAGCACCTGGTGATGCCCTTCGGATTGACCAACGCCCCCGCTGTCTTCCAGAGGTTCATGAATGATGTATTCCGGGACCTGCTCGACCGCTTCACGATCATATACCTGGATGACATCCTAATCTACTCCCGCAATCCTGCCCAGCACGCCGAGCACGTCCGCCAGGTCCTGCAGCGCCTACGAGCCCATGGCCTCTACGCCAAGCTGGAGAAGTGTGACTTCGACCTGCGCTCTGTCGAGTTCCTCGGTCACATTGTGTCCCCACAAGGGATCCTCATGGACCCGAAAAAAGTAGAAGCGGTCCTGACCTGGCAGGCTCCTCAGAATCGCAAAGACCTGCAGCGATTCCTTGGTTTTGCCAACTATTATCGGCAATTCATCCCGGCCTATGCCTCCCTGACAACACCCCTGACTCAACTACTCCGCCCCAAAGAACCCTTCTGCTGGTCCCCAGAGGCCGATAATGCCTTCTCCACCCTGAAGACTCGCTTTGCCACCGGGCCACTCCTGAGATACCCTGACCCCCAGCTTCCCTTTACGGTGGAAGCTGATGCCTCCAACGTGGCCCTGGGAGCAGTGCTGTCCCAGCGCGAGGAGCCATCTCAGCCACTCCAGCCCTGCGCCTATTACTCGCGCCAGCTCACGGCTGCGGAAAGGAACTATACCATCTGGGAGAGGGAGTTGCTCGCGATCAAGGCGGCTTTTGAGGTTTGGAGGCACTACCTCGAAGGGGCTCGCCACCCTGTTCAAGTGCTCACTGACCACCGGAACCTAGAGCACCTCCAGACCACCCGCCGTCTCAACCAGCGCCAGATCCGGTGGTCCCTATTCTTCTCTCGCTTTGACTTCCGGATCTCCTACATCCCCCATACCCAGAACCGGAGAGCAGATGCGCTGTCCCGGAAACCAGAATACGCCCCT
This sequence comes from Heteronotia binoei, assembly GCF_032191835.1. Taxonomy (NCBI): domain Eukaryota; kingdom Metazoa; phylum Chordata; class Lepidosauria; order Squamata; family Gekkonidae; genus Heteronotia; species Heteronotia binoei. The sequence goes on along the minus strand of NC_083223.1, from coordinate 53,899,453 downwards.
GCTTCAACTGAGGCCGCGCCCGCTGCTCCCATCCTGCCGCCCTCAGTATTTGCAGCCACCTCCACTTCACCCACACTCGTGGAGGACATTCGTGCTAGCCAGGCCAACGATCCCTGGGTCCAGCAACACCTCCAGGCACTCCAAGACGACTCGGCAGGCGAGTTCACGACTCGAGGCGGTCTCTTGCTACACCGCGAACGCCTCTATGTGCCTCCCGGGCCCTTGCGGGCAGAAGTGCTTCGCCTGACCCATGACTCGTTACCCGCCGGGCACTTTGGACAGCATAAGACCACCCACTTGCTGACGCGAGAGTTCTGGTGGCCACGAGTTCGCTCCGATGTTGCCCGCTATGTCAGCTCCTGTGATGTCTGTCGGCGGGCCAAAGACGTCCCGGCCAAACCCTCGGGGTTGTTACAGCCCTTGCCCGCACCCTCAGGACCCTGGGACACCATCTCGATGGACTTCATTACAGAACTCCCACGATCCAAAGGTCAGACTTGCATCTTGGTGGTCGTCGACCTATTTACCAAGATGGCCCACTTCATTCCGTGTCCGAAACTTCCCACAGCTCACGAGACAGCCCAGCTCTACCTGCAACACATCTTTCGTCTGCACGGACTCCCAGCCCACCTGATCTCAGACCGGGGCCCCCAGTTCTCCTCTCGGTTCTGGCAAGCCCTCCATTCCAGCCTGGGTACTCGAGTGCACCTGTCCTCAGCCTACCACCCACAGACTGATGGTCAGACAGAGCGCACCAATGCCACGCTAGAGCAATATCTCCGCTGCTACACCTGCTACCAGCAGGATGACTGGACCAGTCTGTTGCCTCTAGCGGAGTTTGCATACAACAACGCGGTCCACTCGTCCACCCAAATGACCCCTTTTGCTGCAACCTACGGGTACCACCCGCGGTTCTTCCCAGCGATCCTACCACCCACGAATGTCCCCGCCGTCGCGGCCTACCTGCAAGAACTCCATGCCAGCCAAGACTTGCTCCGAGAGCAGCTACAGCAGGCCAAGGAGGCATATAAACGGGCTGCGGACCGAAAGAGGCAAGAAGGCCCTCCAGTGCAGCCGGGGGATCAGGTGTGGCTCTCAACTCGCTACCTGCGCCGGCTTGGTCGGTCTCACAAGCTGGATGCACGGTTCATTGGACCCTACCCCGTCGTAGAACAAATAAACCCCGTCGCCTTCAGGCTCCAGTTGCCACCCCACCTCCGCATTCACCCTGTGTTCCATCGCTCCCTCCTTGTTCCAGCTGCACCCCCTGACCCAGCTCGGCCTCCTTCCCCACCGCCGCCACCACCGGTGCTGGTGGATGACGAGGAAGAATATGAGGTGCGCCAGATTCTGGACTCCCGGTACCATCGTGGAGGCCTCCAGTACCTTGTGGACTGGGAGGGATACGGCCCAGAAGACCGGTCCTGGGAACCTGTGGACAATCTTCATGCCCCGGACTTGGTGCAACGATTCCACAGCGACCACCCCGACCTCCCCGGCCCCTCGACGGAGGGGGGCCCTGGGGGGGGGGATAGTGTCATGGGTGCTGGGGACCCTGCAGAAGAAACCGAGCCTGCAGAGCCTGCAGAAGGAACTGTGCCCCTGCCACCTGCACCAGTGCCCCTGCCTCCTGCTGAAGAAGATCCAAGCCCCCCTGCCTCGCCCTCTCGGGTGGTTCGTGTGCGTGACCGCCTTCGTCAGGACCTCAGGGATCGGAGGAGGGCGGCACGCTCACAAGCAAGACGCTCCCTGAGCCCTGAGTGGTGAAAGGATTCTGGCCCTTCTAAGTGTGAGGATGCTTAAGTTTCGGCAGGATCCTGGCTGCTGCTCTGAGACAGCAATTAGCCCAAATGAGCAACAGGCAGCAGAGGGCTATATAGCTGTGGGCTTTGGGAGGAGGCTTTGTGGAAGCAACTAGTCATCTCTCTGACATCCTAGCATCCACTCCGGCTTGACTTTGGTTCCTGACTCCCTGACTTTGGCTTTTGACTTCTGGACTCCCTGACCTCGGCTTCTGGACCTCGGACCTGCGATACTGGCACACTGATTCGGATTTGGCGCCTCGGACCCTTCTGCTTACTGGCTACAGACCTCGGACTGCCTCTGGACTTTGCCTGACCCGGCCCCAGCCGTGACATCCTCCTTCCCACCTTGTCCATTGAATAGTAGGTGCAGCTGCATAACAATCCCTGGATGAGCTCCACCACCTATTTTTCTACAAAACGACCCCTAATCATGTGCGTTAGGAGTGTCTATGCTGCAGCACTGGAAATAAGAGTTTGGCCCCATTGCATTTCTTGAAATACGGAATTTAGAAAGCAGCCTTTCCCCTTCCAAGAAAAACATGTAATAAACATCAGGCACAGTAATTTCTTCTCAGTGGTGTTCAAATGAGTTCAGAAGCAGCTGGGCTTTAGACACTGCACACAGATTTGTTTTTGTCATTCTTCAGTGAAGACTGTCTATGCAATCAGGCTCTTCGTATCTGCTGAGGCAATAAAGTTAATCCCTCACTCCCCACCCCTTCAAAACAGATGATCAGGGTTATTAATGATTAGCTGACCAGGGGTATATGTACACAGTTCTGGTTTATGGACTGGGCAAAGACTGCATGTGCAGTACCTGTTGGCTTGGAAATTCCTCATGCACTGAAGGAGATATATATATATATTATATATATATAGAATACATCTGTGATATATATATATATATATATATATATATATATATATATATATATATATATATATATATATATATATATATATATATAAGAATACATCTGTGAACATATCCTGTTAGCTTGATTAGATCAGAACACTTATTTTTTTCATTGTAACATGAGAAACATATGAACCATTCTGTTTAAAAAGTTACAGGCCAATTTCGCACTCACCTTATGCCGCTCTCACATCTGTCTTCTCAGCGCGGTGTCCTCCCAATTTCCCACTATTTGCGTCAGGGCTGCAGCAAACAGCGCAGCAAGCGGAAACTGGTTTTTAGTGGGAAACAGTGAGAGTGGGAAATTGGGAGAATGCCGCACTGAGAAGACGGACATGAGAGCAGCGTAAGGGTGAGTGTGAGATCGGTCACACTGTCTTTTAGAAAGAAGCATTTTAAGATATCTAGCAATGCTAAACAGTTTGTCTTTATGAGCAAATGAAGCTCAGGATTCTGTGGTGCTGAACAAGAAGCAGGAGGTGTCGAGAGAATGGCAAACATATTACTGTGAGTATCTTTTTGGTAATTCCTTTGGCTATGTTAAATGTTCTGTTCACAGGAATTTAGAACAACCCCATTTGTAAATCCCCAGAGAGTTGCAACAATTTATTGGTACTTTCGTATCAATTGGTACTTTCATTATCAGTTAAAAATAAGTAGAAGCTGTCTGTTAATACATCTTCATTGGCACAACTGCAATAGCTTGGATAATTTTTAATCGTTTTGCAAAATAGTTTGAATTAGTGCCAAATATATGACTAGAAACCCATCAGGAGGCACATTCTGTGTCACTTCACCAATTGAAATTCTGCCTGTGACTGAGCTGTTGAAGGCACAGAAACTCCTTTCAAGGGGGAGGGAAAGTGGCGATATGACTTTTAAATAATATTCAGTGGGGAATAGTTTAAGAAGTATTGAGCTTTCTGTGTTCTGACAATCATAATATTTTTAAACAATGTTTTGTGGCTTCCTATGACTGACACGGAGTCTGGAAAGTTTTTTGGGGGGATGGTTGTTAACTGAGGGCCTCACGTGCACATGCAAAGTGCTTCTTATATGCACATGGGAAAAACTGATTGTCCTTCCATTTGAAGCCCCTTGTGCTTATGAGGTGCTATTTCTGAATGATATTTGAACTTTAGGGGTTGATGGAAGGAGCTGACAAATCTCTGTACATATGCAGATCATCACTTGTGATTCTTTCAAGCCCGAACTTGATTTGCAGAAGGCTTCCCAAGTATTATCATGAAGGACAATTTTATGTTAAAAATATTTTAACATACATATTTTTTTTCCTTTTTAAATTTTGAAGCAAGCCGAATTTTACACAATGTCATAGCAGAATTTTAAAAGCAATTTTATAACATACCACCATAACCCATAGCAACTTGTTCCATTGGCAGTCCAACTGCTTAACATCTTGAGTATGTTGTAAAGCAGTGATCCTAATCAAAATGTACAACTTTCCCAACCATTCCTCTGTTCTTGGATTAGTGTTTCTTTTCCCTAGAAACTACAAAAAACAAACAAGGTGTCATTAATGCATTAATAGTTATCATTTGGAACTCATTTGTATAATTGCCATGACATTTGAGAGAAATATTTCAGGAGACCAAGGTAATAGAACATTTAAACGTTCAACGAGTTTTTGTGACACAACTTTCCAATAAACATGTGCCATAGACCACTCCCACCAAACGTGGTGGAAAGAGACATTGCATCGATTACAAAACCAGCGTGTGCCTGAGTCTTAAAATAAAATTTAGCAATCCTTAAGAGAACTTAAATGCCACTATATCATCATTTTCCTAGCATACTGACTTAATAATACTCTAACTGAAAGTGTAGAATCTTCTTAAAATAAATATTGCCACTTGTTGCTGCTGCTGCTGTCAAGTCACAGCTGATTTATGGTGGCCTCACAGGGCTTTCAAATCAAAAGACATTTAGAGGTGATTTGTCATTTCCTTCCTCTGCATCATGGCCCTGGTATTCCTCGGTGGCCTTCCAGGATCTGATGAGATCAGACTAGCCTGGACTATCCAGAGGAGGGCATACCTTTTGACTAATATCGTTCCAAGGTGGTGGTCTTCAGGAAACAGAGATGTATTTCTTATTGGCCAATCAATGTTGAACTTTTAGATATCTGGGTATCATCTTTAGTGATACATTCTCCTGGAAGGCACACATAGAAATTACAAATCAACAGCCCTCCAGTCGATGGGGGTAATTCTCAGATTTTACCACTTCAAAGGGGGTTTCCATATAGAAAGGAAAGGTCCCCTGTGCAAGCACCAGTCGTTTCCGACTCTGGGGTAACGTTGCTTTCACAGCGTTTTCATTACAGACTTTTTATGGGGTAGTTTGCCATTGCCTTCCCCAGTCATCCATATAGACCAGGACTCAAAACTCTTTCGGAATGAGGTGATTGCCTAACTTTATGGCATAGAGATTTGGGGATGGAATCAGGACTGGATCTAGAAGAAGATAAGAAGAAGATATTGGATTTATATCCTGCCCTCCACTCCAAAGAGTCTCAGAGCGGCTCACAATCTCCTTTACTTTCCTCCCCCACAACAAACACCCTGTGAGGTGGGTGGGGCTGAGAGGGCTCTCACAGCAGCTGCCCTTTCAAGGACAACCTCTGCCAGAGCTATGGCTGACCCAAGGCCATTCCAGCAGGTACAAGTGGAGGAGTGGGGATTCAAACCCGGTTCTCCCAGATAAGAGTCGGCACACTTCACCACTACACCAAACTGGCTCTCCATGTTTTTTTGAGGGGGGGCAAAATTAAAAAATGGTGTCCCCTTATGGGCCATTCTATCTTATGGTCCCATAGAATACAATGGACTCCATACCCAATTTGGCACCCCCCCTCTATTGGTGCCCGGGGCAAGCACCCCCCTCTGCACCCCCCCCCCCCAAATATGGCCCTGGATGGAATGATGGCCTGATTGCAAACCTGGAAAAAATCCAAAACTTTTTCCTGAAAAGGCTATTGATACTACCCTCAAACACCACTGTTGCATTGTTGAGATCTGAATTAGGCCTTCCTTCTCTTCAGGCACATGCACACAAAGCCTTTTTTTTTTTTTAACTGGCACAAATTGAAGACAGCCCCAGTAGGTCATCTTTCAAGCATGTTTTTCTCTGTAAGCCTAAAAGATCCTAAGTGGCAATCCAATTATAACAAAATTCTTCAAACATATGATTTGCCAGATGTTGTCTGAGGAGCCTCTCAAGCCGACTTTAACAGTAGGGCGCAAATATACATACATGATGCTGCCTTAGAAGGGCAAGTTATACTAAATTTTCACCCTGGTACAAATCCATTAAATTGGATCATCTTAGGGCACAATATCTGTCCAAGATTTCCTTTTTAAAATTACACTCAGCTTTCACATCCATTCATTTTCAAACAATGCAAACAACTATGCTTGAAGGCCGTTACACCCAAACACCAGTCGCTTAGTGCGTCTGCATGTGTGAAGGCCCAGATCCTGAAGACTTGTGCCATCATTTGTTGGCTTTACTCAGCTCCAGGGAAAAAATACTTAGGCCTTAAATACCATGATTGAAAGTTATATTTTACTTGCAGATGTGGGACCAGAGGTTTCATATAAGGTTGCCCTTTTTGCCCTAGCAGCAAAGAGAATTCAAGTCAAGCTATTATTAGTATAAGCCCATTAAGATTTTAACTGGTATCCAACAGATGTTTTATGGGAGATTTTCCTTTTTTATGGAATGACATAAAATGTAACTTTCATAGTGTTTTAATCTAGTTTTATTGTATTGTATTGTATTTTACATTATTTTTATCATTTATAATGACCAATGGTGCTATGCAATAAAACTAAATTGAATTGACTAATACCATACCCCAAATTATGGTTCATAGCAAAGGTGTTTTTCTATGTGTGTGGTTTACTTTCAAGATCAAGCAAAGTATTATTAATTTTCAACAGAAGACTGCTTGCATTTTGTTGGAATAGTGCTTCAAATTCTGTGAGACATCTAAGGGATGAGCATGTTCACAGCTGCACAGTAAAGAAAGATTTTAATCTGCAGAACTGGGGAAATGTACTGGATATATCTCTGACCACATTTTCCCTTAAAAGGCTCAAATGAGACTACACAGTTGTCCTGAATGAAATCACAGTGCCCAGATATCTCAGTCTGTTTCCACAAGTTGAATAGGACTGCCAAGTTCCCATCAGGGGCAGGGGATACCCCACACCGGAGGGCCCAAACCTGGCAGCAGGAAGCAGGTCACTGGGGGAATCCGTGCCCCGAAAGAGCCCTGTCACCGCACGTCATTCCTGGCATGAAGACATTACCTGGAAGTGACATCATCACACTGGGGACGTCGTGCCGGGGACACTCTAGGATTCATGATAAAACTCTATGGTTTATCATGAATCCTAGAGCATCCCCAGTATGACACTCCAGGAATTTCAATAAAACTCTATGGAACCATAGAGTTTCATTGCAAGTCCTAAAGTGTCCCCGACGTGATGTCCCTGGCATGATGACATCACTTCCAAGTGCCCTGCATGCTTTGCACATGAGAAAACAGTCGCCCATCGCAGCAGTGGAGGGACTTGGCAACCCTAAAGTTGACACTGCCAATTAATGTTGACAGTTGAAAATTTTTAGAATACAATACTAAAGTTAATGGTGAAAAGGCAGATATTTTGCCCAGATTTTTAGCATTTCCTCTAATATACAGTTTTGCCCTTTATGAAATTTAGTTATCTTTTTCTTTTTTTTACTACAACAATGAATTTAAAGGTACTTCAATAAAACTCTATTTAAAGGAGTGACATTTCTTTGGGGGAGGACAAAAATGTAGGTTTAGCTGGATAGTTGTGTGCTTTTAGACTGGGAATGGAAAGGCACACTTTGTTTATATTTCAAACCTTACATCTGAGTTAGCAGCTGACTCTTCTGCAAGTTATTAGGCTACTATCAAAAAGCAATATTTGCATATTAAAAAAAAAGATAAATCACTTTTGGGAGGACTGCCATCTTCAAAGAATTAGTTTCTCCAAAAAATAATAACTTCAAAAACTGAATCATAAGCTATATCAGAGCAACATAATTGAAAATCTACAAATCTTAATTATCATTTGAGATTATTATCTCCAAATATTTAACTTTGTGCTTTTCTCAAAATTTTATAAGCTGCAATGGGTAATCTAAAAGTAAATTGGACAGTTTCATATTATCTAAAAGTATTTCAGATTTATTGAGATTAGATTTATAACCACCCACATACCTGTAAGATGTTTCTAAAGTATTATACTAATATTCACCATAGCAGCAAATATCTTGGTAACTCTTATCACACTATTTCTCTTATTGACATTCCTCAGTGGTTGCATCCCAGAAATTTGCCTTGAAATTTCGTTCCGTGATTTATTCAGGGTCATACACAAGGTTACTTTTTGAGCAACGTTGCTCGTCTTTTGGTACCTTGGTTTATTTCAGAATTTCTTAGATATTCCACCTTCAGATTAATCTCAAAAACATTGATTCATGTAGAATTTGTAACTGTAACATAGATGGAATTGGACAGGACATATAAGATGGAACATGTCCAACATGTAAATAGCTTTGTGAGATACATTGTTCAGGATATTTACACGGGCAGAGAAGTTAAGAAAAAATATTATTCGTGGTATTTGCTTATCCCTTCCAGCCATCTCTTATTGACTGGAAACACAGTTCTTGTTTTTGTTTTAAGGAAGAATCTGCTGTACCAGTGCCCTGGATTCTATTTTACAGTTAGAAATGATGTGACAGTTCTAAGGAAGAGGACTGGTAATATTGTCAATTTCTCCTTTAGGTAACATCTCTTTTTGTATTGTGAGCATTTGCTGCTTGAAAATGTCATTCATGTTCTAACGATGACTTTGCACAATGGGATATACAGACAATCCCAGCATAGCTTTCAGTATTATCTCTCTCCCACCCCGTACTGTTTGGAATAAAATGCTCTTAAATCTACTGGTGCCGATTGTGATCTATCATCCCCCATCATCACTGCTGCAAAAAGACATTCAAGACTGAAAGGGGGGGGGGGGGAACTATCCTAAACACAAAGGTTAGGGTTGATTGTCTGAACCTTAGTGATAAAGGAGAGTCACTCATATCCATTATAGCTCTGACACTAAGAGCTAAAAGACAAAGACATTTAATATAACACAAAATAAGTGTGAATCTGCTATGGCTCAAAGTCTACAGCCTCTTATTCGTCTAAGTCAAATTATGTGGATTTTAGATCCATGCCATTTCTTTAAGTTATATTTATTTAAATGGCCAAGTTATGACCTATCTCAATAACAACGAGTTAACCCTGAATTATGGGAAAACAAAGATTTTAGTTTTCTCTAAATCTTGGAAGCAATTATTATGGTCAGTCCAGGGAAACCCTATTGAACACGTCAAAACTACCAAATATCTGGGGATTAATGTTTCCTATAATGGGAGCTGGGCAACCCATCGCAAGTGTGCTCTAACAGTGGCAAGAACTAGTGCCTTGGCTATTGCCCGTTTCTTTTATTTGAAAGGGAACCGATATGTCCCTTTGGCCCTAAGAGCTTTTAATGCGAAATCTAGCCCCCAACTTTTATATGGTGTCCCCATATGGATCAGTGCCTTTGATCACACCGCTGAAGGCCTACAATCCTTCTTTTTGAGGAAAATTCTGGGACTACCCAACTGTGTTCCTTATGCTGCAATTTGCATGGAAACTGGACTGTTGCTGCTGGAAACTCGCGCCTGGCTTTTAACCTTTAAGTTTTGGCTGTGCCTTTTATTTAATTTTGATCAGAATTCTTTCACCTTTTTGATGCTGATGGACCATCATGCATCCAAATGGTTGACCCTGATCCAAAAGAAAATCACATCCATAGGAATTTCCTTGGATGCATTTTATCTATCCTCTGCTTCTGCGGTATTTCAATCCATCAAACGTAGACTACTAGATATCCAGTTGCAACGTCTAACTGAGGCAGCTTGGAAAACTTGCTCCCCAAGCTATCTGGGTTTATCCCAGATTCCTGGGCTTTTAGCTCATTTCCTCTTTTTAACTGATCCTCACCAAAGAAGAGCATTCATGCTGGCTAGATTTAATGCATTACCATCGGCCATCCTTTTCAGAAGATACCACAGAATCCCCCGCAATCTTAGATGATGCCCTTGTAGTCAAGGAGTCATCGAAACGGTCCCTCATGTTCTTTTGTACTGCCCTTTTTATAGCAGTCCACATGCAAGATACCTAGATGCACTGCTTTCTGACCATCAAGGCCCTTTTTACTCCACGGGAAACACAACTTTGTCACTACTCACGTTGCTTGCTTTTTACAGGTTGCGATCCAAATCAGAGAGGCTTTTACTCATGCTTAGCCTACTGCTATTTTATGTCATTTAACTTTTGCTGTTTTTTTAAGGTTTTATTATATTCTATAGTGTCACTGTTGGTTTTAAAGTATATTGTATTCTTGTATTAATGCCAATAAAGGTCTATGGTATGTATGTATGATTTAAATGAAGTACTACTTTAACTGACCAATGGTGCCTTTTTCTTTTGCAGTAAAGCATTCATATGTACCTTTAAGTTAAGAAATGTCTATTGGAGCCAACGGTCCAGGAGTTAAAGTCAGATCTTGTTCAGCCAGGATACCTATTGGAAGAAGACATTTCCATTAAACCAGTCAAATGTTTATGCTTACCATTGGTATTGATTAATGCAAACATAGGACTTCAGTCTATTTTCCCTAAATAAATGTACTCTACAATAAATTTTAATCTCCTTCCCATTTTCTTGCACAGCGTTTACAAAATCCCACCCCACTCACTTGGATTTGTGATTCTTTGTTTTGAGATCAGTCCTTTTAAACTTGCAATGCCAATGGCACTGGGTTCTGCTGAACATGTTGCACACTGTAACTGGTTGTGCTGGGCTTGCAAAAGCTCCCCCTTGCCTGGATTCTACTTTGAGATCAATCCTTTTAAGCTTGCAATGCCAAAGAGGATCTGCTGGGCATTCTGTAGACTGAACTGGTTGTGGTGGGCTTGAAAAAAATGCCCCCCTTCAGTTTGTACTTCACAGATTATCTGGTTTGACATCAGGTCAGCCACCCTGAGCTTGCTTCAGCAGGGAGGGTGGGATATAAATCCAATAAACCTTAAACCTTAATCTTCTTTTATAACGCATTGCTACAGTGACACTGGGTTCTGCTGGGTGTTTTGTACACTGAACTGGTTGTGCTGGCTTTGCAATCCTCCCTTGTTTGGATCATTATTCTGTACTTCGTATCAGCTGTATTGAGCTGGCCTTGCCACAATGGCACTGAGTTCTGCTGGGCACTAATACATTGCATTGGTTCTGCTGGGCTTGCGCCCCTTTGCTTGGAGAGTGATTCTATACTTAATGTTAGTCCTTTTGAGCTGACACCACCATCATGGCACTGGATTCTGCTGGGCACTCTTTGATTGTCCAGGTACTACTGAGTACTCTGTACATTGCACTGGTTCTGCTGGACTTGGAAAATGCCCACCACCACCTTCAGTTTTTCCTGCAAAGAATCTCTGGCTTGACTTTAGTCCTCATGGGCTTGCACTTCCAGTGGCACTTGTTCTGCTGTGCACATTGCATTAGTTCTGCTGGACTAGGAAAATGCCACTCACCTTCAGTTTCTACCACAGAGATTCTCTACCTTGAACTTAGTCCTGTTGGTTTTTCAGTGCCACAGTGTCACTGGTTCTGCTGAGTTTGTAAAAATGTACTTACCTTTAGCTTCTGCTGCAGAAATTCTTTGGAACTTTGATTCTGTTTTGCTGGGCTTCTGTTGCTTTGATTTTTTCTCTCTCCATTGGAAACAATGGAGGATGAGTCACTTTCTTTGGCAGGGCTGTAATTTGTAAATCCAATCCGCACCAAATTTGAAGGGTAGGTAGAAGAGAGTCAGCCAGAGACCCTCTGTCAGTTTAGTGTCTCTAACATGCCGTATACCTGTTCTAGTGCATCACAAATCTCACATACTGAACTGGTTCATTTGGCCCCTAAAAGTTCATGCTCATCCCTAGTACTGTATGTGAACTAGCCCCAGAATGAAACAGACATCAGTGCAGAGGGAATAGGATTACCATGTGTATTCAGCAAGACACAAATGTATTAAAATGAGGCCTACTTTATATTCTGATACAAATTCATCAGATAGTTAAAATAAACCTTCCTTCTCCCATGCTAAAGGAGCTTCTGCCTTAAATTTTATAAATAAATACATGACATGACATCTAAACCAAAAACTGTAGGATCCTATTGGACAAAGTACAGATGCTCCTAGGCAAGTTCAAAAAGAATACTGAAAATGGATATAGTGAAAACAGAGGAAAGTTTTTAATCAAAGGGAATAAGCATACACTCAAGCAATCAGGATCATATCAAGTACACACAACACCACCACCAAATATAGTAAATGCCTATAATAAAATACAACTTTTCCAAATGTCCACATTCGCTAGTACAATGTGTGCTATTTCTGAAGGAAAGTGGGTTAGAAAGGGAAAACAGAAGCTTATAGTCACCTATATCATGAATGCCACTAATGGGAAACTTCTGAAGTTCCAAATGAGAGTTGTACCAGCATAAATACCCTCTTCCAATAGATTCTGACTCAGTTACAGGGAAGAAACTTGAACAAAATATGGTTTTCTTTTTCCTGGCTCTTGGGAAAGGAAGGATAATCTAAGTGTCTGTCCTGGAAACTTTTCCATCTAAGGAAAGGAAGTTTTGAAGCAAGAAGGAGGCATGTTAGAAGCAATGGTCCATTTTTATATTCTGTTTTAATACTGGGTTGGATTTTAATATCTTGTAATGTTTTCTTTTAAATGTTTGGGTTTTTTTTATTTTGTAAACTGGTTTGGAAGGTTCCTGGAGAGGCAACAATATATATATATTACTGGTCACCTTATTGGAATGTGGAGTGCCAGAATTAGCGGTCATCTGTTCATTCTTCTGCCATGTGAGAAGAACACTTTATTAGCGAAAAGAGCTGATGACTCCTCATTAATGGTCTAACTGCCCTAGTGGTGTTGGTCTGAATCTCTCTGTGTAGCAAGTGAATTCTGATGAAATGAGGATGGGAATCCTTCTCTGATTCTTCCCCCATTCTGCCACTCTCACTCTTTATATTGTAAATGGAAAGAAATGGCAAATTCTGGGCCCCTCTCGATGGAGGTGAATAGAAAAGCCTCAGTATGAAGGCTTGGTGGCAACAGTACCCTTTGAGCAGAGAATAATTATAATACTTATTGAGTTTTGTAAGTGTCATGTAAACATGGTGCATGCTTAATCTTCAGTTCAATTAACAAAATAAAAAAAAAATAAAAGAAACATTAACATGAGACTGGGCGAATACCATAATGGTATTTGGGCAGCATAAATATGACTGTTATGTTTTCCACTTTTCTTTGAAAAAAAAAAACTAAGGCCCAGCCCCTAAAATTAAAAAGCTCAGCCTTTATTTAATTATTAAAATGAAGAAATGATAAAAATTCCTTAAGCTGAAAAAGTTTTGGGATCCATATGTTATTATCAGGGGTTTGAAAAAACATATTAGTTTTTTACATAAACATTACTCCATGACCTGTGATAGCAGAAATATAGTACTGTTGATGGTCACACATCATTAACAACTTTAAATAAAACGACCAACATAGATTATGACATAGAACAAAAATTACTGAAATTTAATGAAGACTTTTACATTCACAAACTATGTCTAATATGATTTATTTTATTATTACAGGTAAGCATGCTAGATTGGGTACGAGCTGAAAAAATATATAACCTCTGTGAGGTTTTATTTAAAGTTCACAAGGTAAGTCACAAGTAAGTTGCAGAATATCTGATTTTAGCATGAAAATTTGTTTCTCTATCAGAACTAATGGTACATTTGTTTCTCTATCAGAACTAATGGTACATTTAGATTAACCTCACTGAACAAAACATTAGCGTCACATCTTAACAATGAACTGTTATAATTATCTATATAGATAGTGAATGGTCAACTGGCTTAAACTGACACAGTTTGGTGATAGCTTCCCTGACTGATCTCTGACACGTGGTTGGGAAATCGTATCAAGCACTTCTGACTCCCCAGTCTGGTGCTTTTTTCCATAGCTAAGTAGTAGAATATTTACATTCCGTGCAGAATATTCTAGTACAATCTCAGGCATGTTCAGTGAAATAACAGGACTGAGTAGGCTTCCCAACCCTCCCACCCGGCGAGGGACCCCCAATTTTTCAGCCTCAACCCCCGCTCTCAAAAAATCTGGGGGTGGGGGGGGAAAGAGCTGGGCGGGGCACCTGGGCCGGGCCTTCCCACCAGCCAACAGACCCGGGAGCGGAGAGGAGGAGGCGGCAGCTAGTGGCCTGTCCGCGCCACCACCAACCGGCCCTTGACGGTGCTCCCGGGCAGCCTCCCCTCCCCTCCCTTTTCCTCAGGGCTGCAGTGGCACATGGCCTTCGACTGGCGGCTGCTGGGGCCGGCCGGCGGTGGGGGGCTTCGGACAGCATGGGCGGCTGCTGGCCGTGGCCTCGGGGCTGCCGGCGGTGCTGCTGGCGCTGGGCCTGGCTGCGGGGCCCTGCTCTCCGCCATGCCGCCCCACCACTACCGCCCCACCCCGACCCGGCCCTGCTGCCCCCGGCCCTGTGCAACGCCTCCCCTCCCTTTTTCTCGGGGCTGCAGCGGCGCAATATGCACACACCCGCACACCGACACGCTCTGCTCTGGTTTCCATGGGGAGTGTCCATGAAGGCCAGCAGCAAGCGGCCACCCTTCCAAGGCTGGGCTCAGCAGCACCACCTCCCTCCGCCCCTGCCCGGTCCCTTTGCAGGCTGTGGAAGCGAGAGCAGCGGCAGGCCCTCAAGGGGAGCAGTCGAGCTGAAGCGGCGTCTCCAGGCCAGTGAGCAGCCCGCCCGCCTCCCCTTGCAGCCACCATTGCCATTTGCGGGGAGAGAGGAGAAGCCCCTTGCTTCAGAGGGAGCAGCCTTACCAGCCGAAGGAGGCTGGCCTTCCCCGCCTCGCCGGGCCTGCTCGCCACTCTGTCACCTGGAGGAGCCCCGGAAGGTTTCTTCCCTCCCAGAGAAGGAGGCGGCCAGGCTGGGAAATGGCGGCCTCCCCGGGGGCAGCAATCACCTTTTTATCACCTGTTATTCCAGGTATCACCTTTTATTCCACTCCAAGGCTCCTGGCTGGGTTTTTCTGGGCGCCTGGAATTGGCGGGGAAATAAGGTTGCCAATCCCAAGGGGGGTGCAGGGGATCCCCCGGTTTGGCCCTCCCCCCCTTCAGCGTCATCAGAAAGTGGGGGGAGGGGAGGGAAATGTCTGCTGGGCACTCTATTTATCCCCATAGAAAATCATGGAGAATTGATCCGCGTATCTGGGGCTCTGGGGGGGCTGTTTTTTGGGGTAGAGGCACCAAATTTTCAGTATAGCATCTAGTGCTTCTCCCCAAAATACCCCCCAAGTTTCAAAAAGATTGGACCAGGGGGTCCAATTCTATGAGCCCCAAAAGAAGGTGCCCCTATCCTTCATTATTTCCTATGGAAGGAAGGAATTGAAAAGGTGTGCCGTCCCTTCAAATGTGATGGTCAGAACTCCCTTTGGAGTTCAATTATGCTTGTCACAGCCTTGATCTTGGCTCCACCCCTAATGTCTCCTGGTTCCACCCCTAAAGTCTCCTGGCTCCTCCCCCAAAGTCCCCAGATATTTCTTGAATTGGACTTGGCAACCCTAGGACTGAGAACAATCTCTGTTGAGACTAGAAGTGTGTGCTCAGTATATACCAAGCCAAATAAACACCACCACCACCACCCAATATTTTTTGGTATGTATTAAGCCACAAACAGATTAGACAATCTGATTTGACTACCAAAATGCAAGTGAACTCAGAAGGCATACTGATTGGGGAGGGGAGATCCAATAGACCCAAATCAGGAAAAAAAAAACCTGGGGTTTTTTTGCATACCCCTAGTTGAGATTCCACATCAGTGATGCAAAGTAGATGCAGTAGCTAATACTGGGATATATTGGCAATTCTGTGACACAGGATAAAGAAACATCGTCTGTTCATACATCCATGCATAGGCGTAATATTTGGGAAGAAGAATAAACATATAAAGCCCAATATTCATGGTGCTACAGAGGACAACTTTGCACATACACACATGTACCGTATACAAACATTAACATCCTGTGGTAATTTATGGTGATACCAGAGGCAGGACAGGCATGCTGGGTGGCTGGTGTCATTTACCACATCCCCTTTGCCACATGACCTACATGTCATAAATTGAAAAAAATAATTGATCTTTGTATCGTATTTGTATTTCCCATTTCCAATCATTTTAAATATTAGGGAAATTCTTCAGTAGACATTGAAGGTCTAGCCCAGGGTGGCTAAACTTGCTTAATGTAAGATCCACATAGAATAAACATCAGATGTTTGGGTGATGCACAACATGAACTTCAGCGGGAGGAAGGAAGGAAATCGATGGGGGAAGTAGAGGTGGAAAGAAAGCAAAAATGCATTCTCCAAGCCACTGGCTGGCATGGCTTGGATAAGTGCTTTAAAGAAACAAATGCCTTTTCCAAACTGTCTGATGCGATGGTGGTGGTTTTGAGAGCCACACAATATGTGTGAAAGAGCAACATGTGTCTCCCGAGCCACAGTTTGGTCACCCCTGATCTAGCCAGTTGTGTCCTTTTAAAAATATAAATGTTCTTTTCCTTATTGTGTAGTGCCATTGTTGCATTGACACTCAGTTTTTCTCTTAATATTCTGGCAAGATTAATCTCAAATACAAGCCATTCCTAAAGCAAATTCCATGGCTATGTTTTCATTTTGAGGGGAGAAAAACAGTTGGGAAGGAATGCCCAAGACACAGCCCTTTATGTTCTTGACTTTTTAATAAATGAATACTTAATTGTCAGTCCTGATGAATACATTAACTGAAACACAAAAGCTTAAATGTATGCCTCTTGCTTCTGTTCTGTTGACATTTCAGTATAAATGATAATGAAGAAAACGTAGAGCAAATCAATTAAGTTGGAGTAAACTTAATTTGGGGAACAGATTAAAGCTTCTCCATTACCAATTCTAAGGCTCCGTTTCCCCTCAGAAAATCTTGCTGAGCTATTTTTATAAATCCATTTCTCTTAGTAGACTTGCTATGACAAAGGAAAAACACATTTTGAATTTTATAAAATCTACACATTGGATATATTTTTAAAATTCATTATTTCAGTCCACAAATACATGGGCATAACAGAATTGCTCCCTAACTTGTTTTCACTGAAGAGTTGGCGGGAATTTTTAGGATGGGGGTATTAGAGTTGATGTTTTCATGGAACAGAATTAGGTGGTAGAATTAGAGTGACAAGGTGGTAGAGTATATTTTCTGTATTCAAACTTGAGGTAGAAAAATACATTTTAAATACTCCCCTGTGTTAAAAAAAAATTGTCTACAAGTAGAAATGAATAGAAGGAATAAGTTGGCTAGAAGAACCTTTCTCCCCACATTGTTCATTTCTTTGTTTAGAGAAAAAAGAGCTTTATTTTAAAAACAAGGGTGAATGTTCAGAACAGATCCTTCCCACCTATAAGCCGAAGTACTACAGAAAAATCAACAACCTCAGGATTCTGTCACATAATTCTCACTACATCTGGCTGCATGCATACACCACACCTGTATATATACTGTACTGTGGCCATTTGTGTTTCTAGACCATGAAACAATTATGTAACCATGTAACTGAACGGAAAGGACTCTTTGCATTGTTTAAACATTTTCCAAGTCTTATCTCTGCCTGTAATTAATCAATATGCAGTTTAAACATTTTTTTCACATTGGTTCATCATTTCTTTCCCACCCAGAGAATTATCACAGGTCAAGGCCCTACACAATATTTATTCTACAGCTTTATTCTTTCCAGTTATCCCATCAAGATTCTTACAGTAGCTAGCAATGAATTAAAAGTCACATAAAATACGGTCTAAGCAAAGATGAACCCCCTAACCCTCATAAATATATCTCAATTAAGTAAAGCCAGCCCAGTAACAAAACTGTGGCAAGCACTCAATCAAACTAGGGATAAGAACAGAATGAGAGCTAAACTGTATCAGACCAAAGCCCATCTCTTCACACAGTAGCCAACCAGCTACATCTAGGAAGTCCACAAACAGAAGACTACAACAGCATTTTTCTGCTTTGCTCCTCAGCACCTGATTTAAAGAGACATAGTACCTCTGTATTTAATATGTTCCACAAATTAATTATTATAAATCCCACAAGTGATGTGATGTGTGAAGAAATACTTCCTTTTGTCTGTCCTGAATCTCCCACCCTTCAGCTTTCATAAATAACCCCAGGTTCTAACATTCTGAAAAGCTTCTTCCTGTTCACTCTCCATGCCACAACCTCTGTCATGTCTCCTTACTCACCTTTTTCGAGGCTAAACAGTCCTAAGATTATTAACCAGTTCTCATAGAGCAACTGCTATAGCCCCCTGATCATTTTTGGATGTTCTTTTCTGTACCTTTACAAACTCTACAATATCATTTTTCAGGTGACCAGAACTGAACGCAATATTCCAAGTGTGGTCTCACCATGGATTTGTATAAGGACAGCTTGATAGTGGCAGTTTTATGTTCTATTTTTGTTCTAATCATGACCAGCATAGAATTTCCCTTTTATCACAGTGGTCACACAGTAGTAATTGGGAGCATAAATGATCATGAGAAGTACAAGACTCCAAGCGCAGATATAATTTGCTTTCTCTTACCAGATAAATTTGCCTGTGGTGTTACAGTCATGCATCCAAAAACATTTAGAAACAGTGACTGGATTTAGTTGAAATGTTTCCCAGTGCACTGTTACTGGAGATGTTTTAAACTATTATGTAAACCACACTGAATCATAAGGAAAGGCGGGGTATAAATGTTTTAATAAATAAAACTAATACATAAATAATGCTTTCAGTGTGTAGCTGTTGGTCTGCAGTAAAAGAGCTAGGCCAGAGACCAGTAGCACCTTAGCTGCTCTTTCAAGGACAGTTCTGCAAGAGCTATGGGTGACCCAAGGCCATTCCAGCAGCTGCAAGTGGAGGAGTGGGGAATCAAACCTGATTCTCCCAGATAAGAGTCTGCATACTTAACCACTACACCAAACTGGCTCTTAACCATGCACTTAGCCACTACATCAAATAGTGCTGTAGTGGGGCCAATAAGATGCCTTGCAGCTATTTTAGTCTAGCACTATAACATCCAACTTTGATTTAAAAAAAAAGTCCAGGAAAGACCAAAGGGCAAAAAAGGACAGAGGGAAAAGGGGTGCTGTTTGAAATGGTCAGAGCACTTCAGAGACGGCTCAATAATGCAATAAAATTCTCTGTATGAAACTCCCATCCTTGAGTCGCATTATTTGGAACCAGGTCAACAATGGGTAACATCCAGTTTACAACAGTAATGTGAAAGGGGCCTACATAAGCCGATATTGTATGTTTAAAAAACTTAAATACAAACCATCGAGAACAATGCATAGCTTTTGGTAATATGCAGAGAAGTCATTTTTTTTTTTATTAGCCAGAGACCAACAAAAATATTCTCATGACAAATTCAGTTATCTTTTAGGCTAACAGATCTCAGAGGAACCTGAACTTTTCCCTTTTCTCTGATTTCTGGAAATATGATTATATTTCCCACTTAATAGGTGTTTCCTTTACTTGTTTATTCTCTGCTGCAATACAATGGACAGCTTGTTCTGTAAACATTTCAGATTCACAGTATCTGACAGTAATAAATGTCCAAAAAAAAAAAAGCTATGGAGCCGAGAATTAATAATAATGAATGCCCATGCCCACAAGACTCTGGGGTTAGGTATACTGGGGTGTGTCTCACTGTATATAGAAAACTATTTTTAAGTTTTAGGATTGCAGCGCAACAGTGCAATGCAAGGCAAAGTCACATTCTAAATCCATAAACGTCAATGAGCATAGACGATAGAACTCTTTTTTGATTGCACTGTTAGTCTCCAAGATCAAGACCCAATTCTGTATTTTTGCCACTTCTAAGCATGAATTGCTATCCTGACCTTGCAAATGAAGTACTGCGCACATAACCTATTTTCAGAACTAAATATAAAGATGGCATAATTTAATTGCTACTTAGCTGATATCAGAACTCCCCCCCCCTCAAAGATGTACTAATTTTCTTTTACTAAGTATAGAAGCATAGAATCATAAAGGTAGAAGGGGCCATACAGGCCATCTAGTACAATCCCCTACTCAATGCGGGTTCATCATAGAGCATCCCTGATAAGTGTTTGTCCAGCCATTGCTTAAAGACTGCCAGTGAGGGGATACTATAAGCTCATAATTAAAAATGCTGCTTGTTTGATTTACATAGCACAGAATTTCTATGGGAATACACTGAGATTCTGTATGTGTGGACGTTATCATTCACATAGTGGAGTGGGAGGATCTGAGAAGTGAACTCCAAAGATTGCTTTATATTGTATTTAAATAATGGTTATAAGCCACATTACCTTAGTTTGGTAATAACTCTATGTTTAGAGGACAATTTCCGTACTTGGAATTAATTGTTGGTCAAGATCATACCCATAGTAGGAGTTTGATCTCATGTCTTCTGAGTATATGGTAATTTGAGTCCATATTTTCTGCATTTTGAGGATTCTGTTTTTGGGGGAGAGAATGTGTGCCCAATTTCCACCTCATTTAAAATACATGTATTCACTCTAAATGCAGAAGATAGGGCCACACAAATTCAGAATGAAGGGCGAGAAGAAAAAAATAAGAAATAAACATTCAAGAGGAATGAAATTTATTTTCCCACTCCAACCTCTTTTTTTTTTCTTCCTTGTCTTCACCGGAGCCAATTCATACATTTCTTTGTGTCTCAAAAGTAATAAGTGATATTGTTGGTAATATATAATTTTTGTTCACATTTATGAATTGATTAATTAGAAGAAAAATTGTTAACAAAACAAAATTATTTAGTCAGATGGCAGCCCTAATAATTACATTCAAAGCAACTATTCTTTTCCCAGTATTCATTCTGAATGAAACAGCACCTTCTAAAATGTGTTTTTCAGCTCTGGCTTAATGATGATTGCTGGCTACAAGCAAACCTGTATTTAGGTATTCACCAAGACTATGAACTTGAAGACCAGAGGCCATATTGCTTCAGTATTGTGGTTGGTCATGGCAAGAGTCATTACTTCAATGTTGAACTGGGAAGTGAGCTGGGAGTATGGGAGAAATCATTTCAAAGAGCAATTTTCTTGGAAGTTCAAAAAACAGGGGTAAGTAGTAGAAATATGAGCATATTTTTTTTAAGACTTGAATAGCAATTAGGTATTTGAAAAGCATGTGCAAAATAAATTCTGGGAGTACACAGCTGTACTTCAAGCTCCCCAAAATTGACAGAGACATTTATTGTCATACTAAGAAAAGCAAGAAAAATTCCTACAGAATTCAGCACTACTCCAGTTTCTATTTATTTTAATAACAGTGAATATTATCCAAAAATTACATTGCGCTAAAGATTCCCAGAGTAACTGAATATCTTAAGGTCATAAGAAGAGCTCTGCTGAAACAGACCAGTTATTATTAAAATGCACAGAGAAAATATAAACAAAGAAATCCAGCAACAGAATTTATGAACTTGAAATTGCCAAGAGCATCATCAAAGATCCATCTAGTCCAGCATTCTGGTTCTAGAAACAGAAGTCATCAGAATTTCTCCTGTGATTTTGCAGTTCTAAATTACCTTGTCATGTTTCTGAAGTTCAGCTGAAGTATTGCAGTCTCCATTCTTTTCTTTTTTTATTTTCAAATTTTGTGTAGCATGTTATGCATGTGCATTTTATGACATCTTACAGTTCTCCTCTTCTAGTGCTTCTATTTGCTTCATTTATTCCCTGCTTGCCCCCCCCCCCCCAGTCGGAAAGAAGAGACAGACACAGTGTTGGGTTTAAAAACGGGCCGCTTTATTAATAATTAATTAACTGTAAACTAGGCAGGGATGAGACCTAAACAGGACAAGCCCTGGGGTCACCCCCTGACCCCGCCTTGTCCAAAGGGCGAGCCACCCTGCCCCCAGCACAAACCCGCCGTATTCGGGTTGTAAGTGAGCGGCCGGGCCCCCGGCCATTCTCCACCTGGGCTAGCATCAATCCCCCCTGGAAAGATCCGCCCAGGTGAGGCTCTCCGTGATCTGCATTCCCCGCACTGAGCTGTGTAGCCCATCTGCGGTTCATACAGATTACCCGCACCAATGGTGCTAGGCCATAGGTGCTCCCCTGCAAACACTGTGGCCAAAACATCCTCCAGCCAGTGACCAAATTACAAACTACATAACTAACACCGACTTAGAAGTCAAGGAGTTGATAACATGGGCTACTGCCATGTTATCACACCAGAAGAGCACAGAATGGTTGGCAAGTTGCTCACCCCAAAGCCAAACGGCAACTAAGATAGGGAAAAATTCCAAAAATGTTAGGTCCCTACTAAGCCCGCTGTCCAACCATTCTGCAGGCCATTGCTCCGCACACCAGTGTCCCCTAAAGTATACTCCAAACCCAGTAGATCCAGAAGCATCCGAGGAGATCTGAAGTTCAGCTTTGATCTTCAACTCCTCCCTCCAAAAAGAAATGCCGTTGAATAATTCAAGAAACCCCTCCCAAACCTCCAGGTCTGCCCGCATTCCTGCGGACACCCAAACCCGATGGTGAGGGAGACGCAATTGACTCATAGCATCACAAAACCGCCTCAAAAAGGCCCTGCCTGGTGCCACCACTTTGCATGCAAAGTTAAGGTGACCTACCACCTGCTGCAATTCAAGCAGCGAAACCTTGCGCTGTCTCCTCAGGGCAGCCAACCAGGCCTTAAGGTCCGTTACTTTGGCCTCCGGCAGCCGAGAAGCCTGTTTGTGGGTATCCAGCTCAATGCCTAGAAAGGTAAGCACCGAGCTGGGCCCTTCAGTCTTCTCATGTGCCAACGGTACCCCCAGATCGATGGCTAAGTCCTGAAAGGAATGTAGCAGCCTGGTGCATTGCCCTGTGCCCGGAGGACCAACAAAAAGAGAGTCATCCAGGTAATGCGCTGTGTCATTAAGCCCGGTCCTATCCCGCAACGCCCACTCTACGAAGGAACTGAAGCGCTCGAATGCAGCGCAGGATACCGAGCAACCCATCGGGAGGGCGTGATCCATGTAGAATTTGCCCTCGAAGCAAAAACCCAGGAGCTCGAAATCCTCAGGATGCACTGGCAAGAGACGAAATGCTGACTTGATGTCGCATTTCGCCATCTCGGCCCCAACACCACAACCCCGCACTACTTTGACCGCCTGGTCAAAGGAAGTGTACCGCACTGAACACAATTCCTCGGGTATGGCGTCATTAACCGACGCCCCTTTGGGGTAGGACAGGTGATGAATGAGGCGATACTCCCCGGGCACCTTCTTAGGCACTACACCCAAGGGAGAAACCCGCAACGTAGGAACAGCCGGCATATCGAAGGGTCCTAGGACCCTGCCCTCCTGACACTCCTTGGCGATCTTGGCTCGAACTATGTGCTCAAGACCTACCACTGACCGAAGGTTGGAAGCCAAAAAGGGGGCCCTAGGCCCCTGATAAGGGATCCTGAACCCAAAAGAAAACCCCTCCCACAAATATTGCCCATCCGCTTTAGGTGGGTATCTTCTCAATAAATTATTGAGTACCCTCAGCCATATGGGACTCGACCCCTTTTCCAGGGGGCTGTTGACTGGCGCCGCCGCCCCTGGGGCGCCTACCCCCGGCCCTAGGCTTTGATCTGCTGCAGGCGGAAAGGGCGTGAGGCCCACTACACAGTGGGCACTCGTGTTTGAACTTACAGGGCTTTCTGGGGCACACTCCCTTTGAAGCAAACTCCCAGCATAACAGCCGGGATTGAACCCTGCAGAAAGCTGCTGTTGTTGCTTCTGGACCAAGTGTCCGCTATCAGACCTGTCCCCCGCATTAGGCTTTGCCAGGGACATCAACTGCAGCCAAAGCTGCTGGCTGACATGGTCCCATGGCAACCCCGAGTTGACGGCGGCCCTCATACGGAACGCCTCGTCGTACTGCAGGCATGCCGCACCGATGAAATCCGTGTACGGTAAATAATATCCATGTACTGAAACAACGCAGCCTCACGGGCCGGCTGCGCCCTAGCCATGATGCCCGCATAAATTAAAAAGCCAGGCAACCAGTTTGCCCACGTCCTATCCACCTTTCTGCATTTTAATTTTTCTTTTTCCTTCTCGTCGAGCTCGTCTTTGCTCTTCTTCTCGAGCTCTCTATAAAGTAGGCTGAACACGTCTACATACTCTCCATGTAGGATTTTTTCACGTTTAACAGCCATTAAATGATCTCCCAGAGGCAACAAGGTGTCACCATATGGGAGCGTGTAGAAAGGTACACTAGCATAAGGATTTGGAGGGTAAAACCACCCGCCTCCTTGCCCACTCGGCCACATCCCTTGCATCTGCGCATACTGCTGCCCACCCCAAGGCAGGACCCCCTGTGGGGGTTGCACTGTGGGAACTGCAGGCATCACCGCCGGGACCGCCTGCTGACCAAGTGCCTGGAAACCAGAGCTACCCAACCCAGGCCCTTGTGGGGCGGAACTCTGCAAGGCCCAAGCCCAAGGCAGCCCAGAACCCCACTGCACAGCGGGTGTTCCAGACTGCCCTGTGCCCCAAGTCCCTCCCCCCATCCCCGGGGGAAGGGGGGCATTTAAATAGGTCCCCAGGGCCACCCCGGTGTCTGCTGCAACAATATCTTACCCCCAAAATCTGAGGGAGTTCCAGCACTGTCCGGAGTCTGCGGTACACCACCTCCATACACGCCGCCGATTGCCTGTTCACCTGACGGGCCCTCACCCGGGTTGTCATCCTGTTCTGGTTCCGGCAATGGATCAGGCCCCGCCGCACCACCCTGTAAGGCAGACAGACGAGCCAGCATCTCC
Source organism: Heteronotia binoei (assembly GCF_032191835.1). NCBI lineage: Eukaryota > Metazoa > Chordata > Lepidosauria > Squamata > Gekkonidae > Heteronotia > Heteronotia binoei. The sequence continues at coordinate 53,874,650 of NC_083223.1, read as the reverse complement.
GCCTCAAAAGTAAGATGCGGCAACCGCCCCGAAGCACGGCGACGCCCCTCCCATATGGGAGCCCCCGCGGCGACCCTCTGCTGTTTTAACGCCTCCAATTGGCTGATGATGGCCAACCGGACCCACTCCCCTTGTCCCTGCTCTTCAGCTGGACCTGGTCACACACCCCGCCCATGAGATGGGCGAGCAGGCTGCTTGCTCTTGGGCCCTCCTTGCCCCTTCTTAGGTGCCATAGTGTTGCCTTGCACTAAGCTGCACACACAACGGTGACCTAGATAACCCCCACAGCAACCAAGCAGTCACTGAATTATGCTAATGTGAGCCCCAAACCGTAAAAAGGAGGGTGGAGGTGAATGAGGCAAAGCCGGTCCCAAAACGGCCCCAATGTATGCCAGCCGGCACAATAAACTGAGGGGGGGGAGGGGGGGTTCACTGAATAGGGGTTACCCAGCCAAATTCAGTATGGTCTACTCAGCCCAGCTGCGGCTCTCCAGGATCTCAGGCAGAGATCTTACCCCTTGCCTGCTGCCTGATCGTTGTAACTGAAGATGCCGGGGATTGAACCTGGGCTCCTCTGCCTGCCAGGCAAATGCTCTGCCACTGACCCCAGGCCTCTCTCACAGTATTAATATAAAATAAAAATGGCCGCCGCGTGCGCCGCTGACCGTGTTCGGCAGCCCTTGAAATGCGCCTCACCGCGCTATAATAAAATGGCCCCCGCACGCGCCGTGCGCAAGAAACGCTCTGCCTCCCTTTGCCGCCCACGAAGATGTTCGCTTAAAATGGCCGCCGCACGCGCCGTGCGCAAGGAACGCTCTGCCTCCTTCCCGCCCAAGAAGACGTTCCCTTAAAATGGCCACCGCACGGGCCTTGTGCAGAGCACGCCCTGTTTCCCCTTGGCGCACAGAAAAAACTACCCTCTTAAAATGGCCGCCGCGTGCGCCGCGGCCCGAGCCCAGCCGCCGCTGCGCACGACCAGCCTTCCTTTGCCGCCTTAGTCAATTAACTCCCCCCAAAAATGACCGCCACACGTGCTACCGGCCCCCGTTCCGGGCACCAAACCACAAGAATAAGCGAAGCCGACAATCGTGCTAGCCCAGCCGCTCGCACTGTCACCACCGCCCGCGCCGCTCCGCTAACCCTCCGACCCAGGCTGCCAGGAACCGTCCCTCGCCGCTCCGAGGCCCAGATCTAAGCACGTGGCTCTCCCTCAGAGAGCCGAAGAAGACAGCGAGAGCTCTGGGCGGGGCCAGGGCTTATATAGCCCTGACGCCACGCCCAGAAATAGACCCGGATGTGCCGGGCCGAGCGGACTGTTGCTCCCTCCTTCCGAGGGGGCAAAGACGGCCCCCAGCCTGAACGCCGGCGATGCCGGCTTGGCTGGGAAGGGCCGGACCTTTTCTGCACAATTGGGACCTGAAGTGGCTTCACAACATCCCTGGGAGGCAGGTTAAGTTGAAATAGAGTGAGCAATGCCAAGTCATCCAGTGAGTTCCCCATGGAAGAGTGGGGATTTGAGCCTAGATCTTTCAGATCCTTATCTGACAGTCTAATTACCTCTACCTTACCAAGTATGTGTGAGTATCAGTAAACCACTGTACCAAACTCTTTTTGATGCTACTGTAGATCATATGATCACATCACAATTACTTTGTGTGATGTTTTTATCAAACTAGAGGGGAAGAAACTGAAAGTTGCAACAAGTGGCATGGTCTCTACTTCTATAATTAATTTTAGAAGTTTTCTTTGTTAAACAATACTTGAGGCATGATACAGAGCATCCTTCTGTAACAAAAAAAGAAACAACCTGGCACATCTATTCCTCCCTAAGAGCCAGTTTGGTGTAGTGGTTAAGTTTACGGACTCTTATCTGGGAGAACCAGGTTTGATTCCCCACTCCTCCACTTGCAGCTGCTGGAATGGCCTTCAGTCCGCCATAGCTATCACAGGAGTTATCCTATCTGTTGATGGATGGCCACCCAGACTCTACCCCAGACCATCTAACCAGGGCGCTGGAAGCAGTGGCTGGTTGGCTGCAACTGAGCCAGCTGAAGCTTAATCCAACCAAGACGGAGGTCCTGTACATGAGTCGTGGGGATCTAAGATCGGGCATCCGCCTACCCATTCTGGATGGTGTAGTGGCTCAGAAGGAGCCAGCTCAGAAGGTGAGGAGCTTGGGTGTGATACTGGATGCCACCCTTTCTATGGAGGCCCAGGTCACAACTCTTGCACGATCTGCCTTTTACCATCTTTGACAGGTCAAACAACTAGCGTCCTATCTGGTCCCTTGGGACTTAGCTACAGTGATCCATGCAATAGTCACTTCCAGGCTGGACTACTGTAACTTGCTCTATGCAGGCTTGCCCTTGAGGCTGATCCGGAAGCTCCCACTGGTGCAGAATGTGGCAGCATAATTGCTGACTGAATTGCCTGTATGGTCAAGCAGCCAGTCAATGCTGCGCAGTTTACACTGGCTACAAATTGAGTACTGAATCCACTTCAAGGTTTTAGTATTGACATTTAAAGCCTTACATGGCCTGGGACCGGCATACCTGTGGAACCGTGTCTCCCCATATGAGCCCCGGAGTTCATTATGATCGACCAGTCAACATCTCCTGACCATCCCTGGCCCAAAGGACTTCCGGCTTGCCTTGACCAGGGCCAGGGCTTGGTGGAATCAGCTCCCTGTGGAGGTTCGGGCCCTACCGGATTTGTTCCCATTCCGGAGGGCCTGTAGGATGGAGCTGTTCCTCCAGGCCTATGGCTGAGGCAGGCAGATGTCCTTATCCTTTTATACCATCTAAATTGGCCTCCCTGCACTGTTTGCTCAAATCAGGCTGATACAGTTGACATTTTTGGACACCTAGGCTGGGACAAGTATACCTTAATTGAGGTATCCACACCTTCCATGACTGAATCGCCATCCATGCTGCCTTAAAACTAATTCCAAGTTGTGGCTTAACTGTTTTACTTTTAATCTTTTAATCTATTTTAACTGTTTGATTGTTTTACTGTTTATCTGTTAGATTGCCTATTGTTAGTTTAATTGTTTTACCATGTTGGAATCTGCCCTGAGCCCACCATGGGAAAGGGTGGACTACAAATTGACAGAAATAAATAAACAAATAAATAAATAAATAAATAAATAAATAAATAAATAAATAAATACTAAAAGTGCAGCTGCTGTGAGAGCCCTCTCAGTCCCACCCACCTCACAGGATGTCTATTGTGGGAGGGGGGGGAGAAGATATAGGAGATTGTAAGCTGCTCTGAGTCTCTGATTCAGAGAGAAGGGCGGGGTATAAATCTGCAGTCTTCTGCAGTCTAATTAGGCTTGCCAGACCTCCTGGCCAACCTGGTCATTGTCCATTGGAGCCTGAAATAGCAGCAAGCAGAAAATGGATGTGCATGCCAGCATGTTGACCTCACTTCCAACAAAAAACAGAAGTGACATTTTGACATTGAGAGATTCGACTCTAGGATTACTAAAATCTCTATGCTTGAAAAAAATCTTAGATCATCCCCCCCCCACCACCCCCAACATCATGACCTCACTCACCCCTCCAAATGCTCCTGGGGGCATGGCAACTCTGTCCCTAATCCTTTGAATTTGTGTGAAGTACTGACCAGACTGGATGTAAAAGGTGCTATTAGTCAACCTTGGGTCACTCACTCTGTCAGCCTAACCTACAATTGTGAGGTTAAAATGGAGAAGGGGAGAATTATGGTGCAAGCGATGCCTATGTGTGCCGTGGTTCCTGCAGGCACTCCCTGAGAGGCCATTGTGAAGACAGAACCAGTAACAGGCTGCCTTCATACAAATAAAATGTCTTTTCACTTGGATCCTCCCACCAGTCACTGGAAAAAGATCCAGGATCCTGTATCCAGAACCTGTAGATCAGCTGTGAAGCAATGGGGCTAGAGAGCACCAAAGCATCAGAGGACACTTTTTCCATCTTGATCTTTTCTTTGTGTGTTTTATCTTCCCTTTCTCCGGCCTCTGGCCATCTTCTTCCATGTGCATGTTATCTTCCTTTAGATTTCATGTGTGTTTATATTCCCCGTTCTACTTGTGTGTATATGTGTGCTTGGCTGTATGTCCTGTGGAACCCATTTTGTAGTGATGCCTGCCACCCTGCTTCAAAATTCCAAAGGTGCTTACAGATGTTGGGGAGTCCTGGTCTAAATAAATAAAAAAGTATGCTGGAGTAAATAAGATCATATGTGGGAGATAGTAAAGGTCCCATGATCCCAAACATGGTAGTAGTTGAAGAAAAAATACTTTCTAAATTAAAAAACAGGGACCAACCACATTGTTTCTGTTAAATAATAGCTGGCACATAAGTGGACTTTCAACATTTAATTAGCTAGATTTCCTTTTTAAAAGAAAAAAAAAGAAAAAATAGATTTAGATTATGCACATTCTTTCACCTCAGCACTTTGGCAATGTTACCTGTTAACTCCTTTCTAGCACAAGCTAAAACTAACCACTTCAAAATCTATCTATCATCTATCTATCTATCTATCTATCTATCTATCTATCTATCTATCTATCTATCTATCTATCTATCCCTCCCTCCCTCCCTTCCTTCCTTCCTTCCTTCCTTCCTTCCTTCCTTCCTTCCTTCCTTCCTTCCTTCCTTCCTTCCTTCCTTCCTTCGAAAGATATATTGTTGGCATTGGATATATACAGCATGTACTACATAAAAATAAATCCCAGATAGCATCAAAGTGCAGAGAATTCATGATAATTTTCACTAGGGCAAGAGGGGACAAAAATAAAGCAAAATGTGATAAAAAGGACTATACAGAAAATTACTAACATCCTGAGAATGAAGTACAAATCCTGGCCATCTCACCTGCAGCCTGCACTCTATTTCATGCGAATTTTCTCAAATATGCTGTTGCTGAATGCAAAACTCTATGGATATGGTTTCCATAAATAACTGCCATGAAATATGAATCCCCACTTAATTGGCTCTCTGTGTACTCCCTTCATACATCCTGTGATACAAGGATGAAGATATGGACAAAAAAAATTATGAAAGGACATAAAAACGAGAAACTTTTTAGAACCTCATAAAAGTGTTGAGTATTGCCTAAGGGAACCACTAGTTCTTCTATCAGATTATAAATGTCAGTTCTATAATCGTAAAACCCAAAATTTATTAAGGTACATAAAAACAATACATATATTTTAGAACCCAGCCACAGCCCTTCTGATTAGCTAGCATAGCACAATGCAGTTATCACAATGTAAGAAGTTAGATTACTGCAATGGGTACAACAGCTGCCACTGAAGACTGTTCAGCAAGGTTCAAAATAGAACAGCCCACTGGGACTTGCCAAACATGAACATATTTTGCCGGTTTTAAAAAGCTCTTCCAATTTGTTTCTGGGACACCTCAAAGTGTTTTTTTGCCTGTATTGCCACAAAACATTTTGGGCCTAGCATAACTGCTCCCATATGAACCTTCCTGTGTTTTAGGATCATCCTGCCTCAAGCACCCCCTCCTTCTGAGCTCACATGGTATCCACAGATGGAACCATTTCTACAGACTTTTATTTAGGAACTGGGTTAAGAAGACATTTTATACTCCCATGCATTTTGTTACTGATTATTTTTTACTGCTTCCCTTTTTTCTCCTTTAAGAAGTCCTGCTTGAACCACTTTTAATGTGGCTTTTTTGTTACTGGATTTGTTTCCTTTTCTGCTTATTTTAATTTTTTTGTTGGCCACCTTGAAAGCTTCTTAGAAGAGGAAAGGTGACTTTTCCCCCCTCCAATTTGTTTACAATTACTTATTGTATTTGGTAGAGCTGCTTCTCCCTATATGCTGGGGTCACAAGCAGAATACAGCCTCTGTTTGTCTGGAAACTCCTTGTAGTGTTCCCCAACAAACATGAGAACTTTATAATGTGTTTAATGAGTTTAAGTGGTTACCCAGGATTTGAACAATCTCAGCCTAGTTTAAATACACAGCGATAAGATACTACTCTTTGCTTGTCGTTGTGAGCATGTTTGAATTCTTACAATTTTGCTTATTTGCAGTGTGGTTACTTAGTATAGTGGCAAGCCCTTTTTAAAGAACCAATGTATCTCAGCCGTTCATCCAAATAAGATAGTAGTGATTGATGGCAGGAACTTCTGTGATTTGATGTAAAAATGATCTTTAATGGAATGGTTTCCTGTTTGAAGTTCTTTACATGTGAAAGTTTAAATTTATGTTCCAGAACTTCTTAATTTGAATTCCCATACAGAGCAAACACTGAGGTGGCTGTGCTATATCCATAGCAATCTTGACTAATGTATTTTTCCTGTAACTTCATTGGCACAAATATCAGTTCCCTGCAGGTCTATTTCAGATTACTGTTGCTGATTTCATTTTCATGGCTTGTACTAATCATGTTTTTTTAACTGCCTGCCCCGTTTGGAGCACATCAAATGCTAAATTATATGCCCCTGCTGATGTTTTCCACTGTTGCATATTATTGTACAATCACCTAGTGGTAGAACAAGCTATAACGTAGCCTCTATAAAATAAAACTGTTATATTTCTCTACATGCTTATAAATGTTTTAGAAACGTTAATACTGGTAAGTTATAAAAAAATTCATTGTTCATTTTATCAGTTTTCAACAAGTACACATACGCATGAAGAGAATCATGCATCTAAGGCAATGGGGGAGGATGGTACAAGAGAACAATGAATAGAGAAGAGTGACCCTCTCTTGTTGCCCAGCAGCTAACTCTCATAACCCATAGCATCAACCACCACAAAGTGAAGCTGGAACTACAGACTGTCTTTTCTGATTCCAGGAGTGGAATTGTAGCAGGAGCTCCTTTGCATATTAGGCCACACGCCCCTGATATAGCCAATCCTCCAAGAGCCTTGTAAGCTCCTGGAGGATTGGCTACATCAAGGGGGGTAACTTAATATGCAAAGGAGCTACTGCTAGAATTTCACAAATATACAATCTGAGCCAAAAGGAAAGAAGTTGAGCTTTTAATGCTCCCAGATGCACATGACAATCAACTACCCAGGCCTATAGTCTCTGAGATAAGGGACTCTGAGTTTGGGGGACATCTCTAGGTACCATCACTGAACAGCACCTGAGCTTGTGGTCAAGTGCCAGTCAAAGCAAATGCCACCATGGAACACTTCTGCAGTAGTAAAGCTGTGTACTTATTTACGTTTAGTATATAGAAATAGAACTTGAAATGTTTAAATTGTGTTTCCCTAATGATATTTTGAGCAGCCCCATGGCACAGAGTGGTAAAGCTGCAGGACTGCAGTCGAAGCTCTCTGCTCACAACCTGAGTTCAATCCTGGCAGAAGCTGGGTTCAGGTAGCTAGCTCAAGGTTGACTCAGCCTTCCATCCTTCCAAGGTCAGTAAAATGAGTACCCAGCTTGCTGGTGGGGGGGAGTGTAGATGACTGAGGAAGGCAATGGCAAACCACCTGTAAAAAGTCTGCCATGAAAACGTCATGCTGCAACATCACCCCAGAGTCAGAAACGACTCAGGATTATTGTTATAAAGGGAAAATGCAAGAGGCAAGAACAATATTGTAAGCTGCTTTGGCTCCCTTTGGGTGTGTGTGTGTGTATCCCAAAGGGACACACACACACACACACATAAACCCGTACTGCATCGTCATCAGATGGAATGAAAACACACCCAAATATTGAATACATTCTTCCATATATGTGCTTTGGATTTATGTAGTGTAAGCCACTTTGGTGCCTATAAATAATGAATAGCATTTGTGGAATGAGACTGAAAGTCTTTTCAACTATATACATACTGGCTAGGTAGATAGCTCAAGGAAGGTGTGATGGAAGTTTACCACCTCTAGTTGTTATTCTCCACTCCAGCATTAAGGAATAAGTGGAATATTGTCTCCGCATAATGAATTCCTTGTTTAGCTATCATAGCTAATAGCCAAATTCATAGAACTTAAGTCAAGTAAAGGCTACCTCTTCTGTTAAAACTGTCAACTAATTGTTAGCACTAGTTTATGAAGCATTGGATTCCAGGAGTAGTGATATCAGGCTGAACCTGAAGGTCATTTGAGCTGATAACAAGTATTGCCTCCCCAGTCAGAATGAAGAGGCAGACAGTATGTTGGGTATAAAAACCGGGCCGCTTTATTGAAAGAAACTTGTCAAACCTATAACTGGCAGGGATAAGGCCTAGAAGGACAAGCCCTGGGGTCACCCCCTAAGAGGGAGAGCCACCCTGCCCCCAGCACAAGCCCACCGTATTTGGGCTGTTGCTGAGCGGCCAGGCCCCAAGCCATTCTCCACCTGGGCTAGCATCAATCCCCCATGGAAAGATCCGCCCAGGTGAGGCTTTTCCGTGATCTGCATTCCCCGCACTGAGCCGTGGAGCCCATCTGCAGTTCATACAGACCACCCGCACACCTGGTGCTAAGCCATAGGTGCTCCCCTGAAAACACTGTGGCCAATACATCCTCCAGCCTGCGACCAAACAAAACTCATACTAACAAACCCTAACACTACAAAGCAGTACAAGGTAGGCAAAAAACAACTCCACATGGGCCAATTCTGTGAAGATGAAAAAATTCCTACCTGGCCCCTAATAAGGCGACCGGTGAAAACCTGTACTGCCAAAAGGGGAGGGCGGGCGGGCAGAGAGCCCGAAACAAACTGCGTACCTCTGGGCGGGGTCGGGGCTTATATAGCCCCGACGCCACGTCCAGAAGAAGCACCCGGATGCGCCGGGGCTGTCAATCATCCACTCCCTCCTTCCGAGCGGGCAAAGACGGCCCCCAGCCTAAACGCCGGCGATGCTGGCTTGGCTGGGAAGGGGCCGGACCTTTCTGCCAATAGAATGGAAGTTTCCTGCCTCGCTCTGGCACCTGCAGTATCCTACTGAACTCCCCAAAGGCTGCTTCTGGTTGATGAGGGAACCTCAGGAACAGCAGGATAAGGGACTGACAGGGAAGGCTAAAGTGAACATAAGAACTTAAGAGAAGCCATGTTGGATTAGGCCAATGACCCATCCACTCCAACACTCTGTGTCACAAAGTGGCCAAAACCCAGGTACCATCAGAAAGTCCACCAGCAGGGCCAGAACTTCAGAGGCCCGCACCATAGATTTATACAGTGGCACTATGATACTGGCTGATTTGCTTTCAGTCTCCTTCCTAATGGCTGGTAACAGTTGGCCGGTTTGGGGTAGCTTGCAGCCGCCCTGAACAAACCCAGCCTGAGGAAGAGTGCCCCAGAGTTTCTGGAAGGTGCTGAGGGAAGGGGCAGGCCTTGGGCGGCCGGAGAGCATCTGGAACGCTCCCGCATCCCACTCGTGGCTCCTCGGCCGTTCTCTGGGCACCTCCCGGCTTTCCAGATGGCCGGGAGGTGCCTTGAAAGTGGTACCTTTTCGAGCCGGCTCCCGGCCAGCCTGGGACGGGACCGGGGCAGGATGGGGATGGCAGGCAGATGTGCACATGTGGATGTGCTTTTTTGGTCCGCCTGCCTCCCGTCCCCTGGGTGGCTTTAAACGCCTATCTGTTCTCACCCAATAAGCCCCAGTGGAAGGGGGAATCAGTAAATATTTCTCCCTTCTTCTGGTGGAAGAAGTTCAACTTGGTATGTTACAACATTGTAGAGTTGATAGCAGATACAATACAACTCATCTGTAGCACTTTATTATTGGTACAGCAAATATTAAATTTGAGCAGTGAATAAAGTAGCATTATACTTCTTTTAAAAAGATATTCAATCATATCTCTGGGGAAACAAAACAAAATAAGAACTCTCAATAACAGGGTCTATAAATTCAAGAGAGATATTAATAGCGGTTAAATTAGGCTAGATTTATGGGGTCATTAAAAGATAATTATCTGTTTGTTACCAGAAGAGCGACTTTAATTACACAATTAAGGCTTAGATTGTTTTCATTATGTATTGGAACATATTACACTTCCAGTTTTCTTGGTCATTTTTTTTTTGTTATGTCATTAAATCCAATCACATCTAATTTTAGAAACTCACAGTCTTGAGAGCCACATGAATGTGTGCTGCATGTACTATTAACTAATTGTTTTGTATTATTCATCAGTTGCAAAAACAACACACCAAATATCAACAATATCTCCTCCTCTCCCCACCCACCAGTGCAAGTTGTTCACCTTTTCTACATGCATTTAACTCTAAAATTAAACAATGTCTATCACAATATCACATTAAACTTCAGACATTGTTACCCAAACTGGATTCAGAGAAGGGGAAATTAGCTTTTAAAAGGGTTCCAGAAGGGAATAATGTGAGACCTTATAGTCAGTTTATACCAGTGTGTATCTCGGTAGAGATACTCCAAAATAAAATTATGAAGAAAGAGAATGAGAGAGAAATTGTAAACACAAACAACTTTATTGTATGCAAAATAAAAAGAATACAAATGTAAAGAACTTACACTAGGCTTCTGAGAACTAATTCACATATACACACACCAAGAGACCACATTTATAAAAGGTAAAAGGGAGGAAATTGGGAAGGGACATAGAACCTTAAATCTGGGGTTTCCAGTCTGGAGAGGTGCAGAGGCAGACATGGCTGAGGTCCAAGGAGCAGAGTGTGGAGGAAAAGGGGAGGAAAGGGCTGTACATTAGCACAGGCCTGCATTCAGCAGCATAACAGAACCTGACTAAATAACATCGCCGAGGGGGGAAAAAAACATGGTGAAGGGAATTCTAGGTTATAGGCTGCTGAAATATATACTGTGCTTTTTATCTACTTTTTTTTTAGCTTATTTTTTAAAAAGCTAGTAACCTATCTTTCTTTCTTTCTAAAGGATCCCGGCAGCTTTAAAAAACTAAGAATCACAATAAAGAAAAACTAACTAAAAGGAGTTAAAGTATCACAAAGATAAGAAATTACCCCCCTTCCTGATATGCACCAATCCTTAGTTAACATAATTAAAGGCGCAGCAGAACAATTTTTAGGGCAAAATGCACAGTGTCTATCAACCTATTCCATAGCACCAAAGTTGACACAGAAAATGCCCAAGAAATATAGATCTGCAAGTGGGGAGATCCACATGGAATTGGGGGGGGGGGATCTCATTTTCTCTCCTGCACCATTTATTCTTTCTTTTCCCTGAAACCTCCATAGACATGTGGATTTCAGTATCCACAGGTAGGACCATGTTGACAGTTTGACAGTTGAGGGACCTGCAGGGAATTGCAAGTGGTAACTCATTTTTACTTGTATCCCTCACTATTTCCTTTCCCCCTTCCCTGGCATCCATCCCCTTTCCCTGTTTCCTTCTCACTTTCCCACCCACCCACTCTATTGCCCCTCGTTAATCTTCTCATATTCATATTTTCCAGGCTCAGCCAGAGCTATTCTATGCACGGTTATTGAAGCAGAAGTTCAACTGGACTTCTTGCGAAGGCTTACACTACAGGCTTTAGTTACTCTTATTCTTTAGTTACTTAGTCAGTGCATCCTATACTGAGGGGGGTGGGCATAAGATTATTGAATCCAGAGGCTAAAATTACTTAATTGTACCACTGCATGTGACTTTTCTAAAAGTGCTGGAAAACTGCTAAAAACAGCTTAGCTTCTGAACCTCTAACTGGTACACTTTGTAGAACAAAGCTTGAGTCCAGTGGCACCTTTAAGACCAACACAGTTTTATTCAAGGTATGAGCTTTCATGTGCAGGCACACTTCCTCAGATACAATGAAATGGAATTTACCAGTCCACATAAATAAGGCAGAGGTTGAACAGCATATTAGCATCCAACATAATGAAGATGTTTTAACAGATGCAAACAGGAATAATAAGTTCAATTTATAAAGACCATGTAAATGGGAAGTTCTCTGTGAATGTACCCCTAGTTAGTGCTGAATTTTGTAAACACACAGTTTTGACTTGAAAATTTCAATTTCTGGCATAAAACTAAATCAAGTAAAATCATTGTCTGTAAAACTGAAACCTGCATTTGTACCAATTGCAAAGAAATGGTGTAAAAATTCCTATAATATGTGTAACTTGTATATGGATAAACGGGGAACACACACAAAAAAAATGAGTGATACCAAAAGCTCATTTAAAACACATAAAAGCAGACAGTAGTGAAAAGAGATGTATTTGCATATTCATAAAATAGATGTGTGCAGTTAAGGGCAATGTGACATGGTTGCCCACAAGGTGAGCCCCTCATAAACATGCTTACACCAACATTCTTGCATAAATCTTCAAGCCATGCAGTCATATAAGACATAGGATATAAAAATCACTCCTACATTTCTGTGTTTGTTTCATGTTCATGTTCCATTTCAGCTGATGGCACTTGGTGGTTTCTAGCAATGGGAGTGGTATGTTGTGGCTCTGACTTATTACCATTTCAGAGAAAAATGAAAATAAGCATACAGGGTAACGTTTTCCAGTGTGTTAATTCCAGCAAGATGCAGGAAATCAACACTACTAAAGATCATAGAAGCTGAGCTTGAAATTGATTTACTCTCTGATCAAGCAGGCATACTTATAACACTGCCCTTAATAGGTATAGAGAAACCCACTACAAGGAATCAAATGATTGATCAGCGTTTCCTTTGGTTAACAACTACTGTGAAAAACAAGAACTGGAATCCCTTTATGGCAGGTTCACATACTGGGGCTCTCAGATATGTGTGATGAAAAGAGCCCATGAAAGGGTGGAGCAAATTCAGGGAATCCTGGAGTCAGCTTCATTACTCTTCCATGCACTGGCTCTCTCCTGCATCTGCTCCATCTGTCTTCTGGATTTATCTAGAAAATTTCTAATTCATTTATGACATAGTACATGCTTAGTCTGCCTCCACTAGTTTGCATTAGCTTTTATTTTATTTCAAAGTGTCCCATGCATGCAAGTGTTAATGTATATTGGAGTGGGACTTTGTTTTATTTTTTAATGTAGAGCAGTGCACATGAATACATGTTCACATCAATTAATACATGAGGGTGAATGGTGACGAGATGTGTAGTTGAACAAAAAGCTGTAGCAAGTGTAAACTGCATGCTTAGCAGTGTTACAGCATGTGAGACTATAGTTGGGAAATAATGGTGGGTCACTAATTCATTGGTGACCAAAACAGGTAATTCAGAAACACAGAGAAATTTGGACTGAAAGCATTTTGCAAGCATCCTGAGGGAGTCTGCAGGTATTTGGCCTTCATGCATCAACACAAACCATTCTAAAGGTTGATGAGACAGGTGCTGATACAGCTATGGACTCAGTCTGACTGATTGCTGCATTTGGAATATCTGAATTTTTCCCCAGGGCACCTTTGATAATGACCTTGGAAATGTTTTGCTTGGCTCACTTAGCAGAAGTCATCTGAAGCCATTCACTTTTTTTTTTAAGCACCTTTCTGTGGTACATCAAGTCTGGTCAGGAATTCATAGCTGGTCTGTCAACGGCTGGGAGCTGGAGTTTAAATGAGATTGATGGCTATGCTGTACAGTGGTTGCAGCTGTCGATTAAGAGAGACTAACAGCATACTAAACGTGTACAGTCATTAACACTCTCAATAGGGTTGTAACTCATACCAGAATATATGCATTGTAGCACTTTGAAAGAAGGGAGTGTATTGAATGTTACGCTTGCATCTAAAGTAGAACTGGATTGGTACCTTGGTACAAATTAGACTGCTGCATAGCTTTGCATTCCAGTTGATAGATCTTGTACTGGCATCTCCTCACCACCACCAATTTTAAAGAAAGGAAGAAAGGTGCTGGTTATTACCTTTAAAGCCCTATATGGCCGAGGACCTGTCTACTTGAGGGACTGTCTCTCCCCGTATGAACCTCAGAGAGCGCTGAGGTCAGCTGGAAAGAACCAGCTGAATATCCCTGGGCCAAGGGAGGCCAGATTGAAGTCCACCCGGGATCAGGCCTTCTCTATAGCGGCCCCCCTACTGTGGAGCCAACTCCCGGAGGAGGTATGGGCCCTGCGATGTTTAGATCAATTTCGCAGGGGCTGTAAGACCCACCTCTTTAAAACAGCCTTCACTTAATACCGAGCCAAGAAAGTCCTGCTGGATATGTTTTATGTTTTAATCACTGGATTTTATGAAAGATCTTAATTATAGCACCATAATCTTAAGTATAATGTAATTTTAATGATTTTAAGGATGATTTTATAACTGAAATTGTATATGAATCTAAAACTGGAATTTATAATTGATTATTGCACATGGTTTTATTGTATACTGTATTTACATGTTGTGAGCCACCCTGAGCCTGCTTGCGGGGAGGGCGGGATACAAATAAAAAGTTGTTGTTGTTGTTATTGTTATTATTATTATTATTATTATTATTATTATTATTATTATTAATGGGAAAAGAGAAAATGAAAATTAAGTGGAAGAGAGGAGAAATACTGAGAGATGGTTAAATAAGAACCACATTGATGGGTCACAAAAACAGTCCACCTCTGTCAAGCATCTTGTTTAACATCGTGGCCAGCCAGATGCCCCAAAAACCAAAAGAGTAGGGAGCACAGAGGCCAAACTATCTTTTGCTGTTGACCTTAGTAACTGGCATTCAGAGATATGCTGCTTCTGAAGACAGTGACTCTCTTTAGCCATTATGGCTAACAGTTATCAATGGGCCTCCATGAATTTGTGTAATATTTTTTTTTTTAAGCATTTAAGTGAGTGGTCATCACAACCCACTTCAGGTGGGTTCCATGGCTGAAAAAGTTAAAAGCAGCAGTCACGGATTGGTTGCTTTTAAATTACATCTTGAAATTTATCCAAGGGTACAAATCCTTGTTCAAACATAAAATGTGCATATCTGAAACATGAGGGTTTTTTTTTCCAAACCCTCTGATACTGGATGAGTCTTTATCAATGAATATTATGTTGTAAAAAATTATGCCAGTTTGTTTAAACAATTATATTTATAGCATTCAAATAATATAATGTGATTCAAATTGTATAACATGATTATGTGAGACAATCCAGGTTTTTAGCATTCTGCAGCTTTTAAAATCACGGCCTTTTTCATAGAAATGAACTAGTAGTTTACTGATCACTCCTGAAAATGTGTGTCAGTTTATTTTGCATTTTGAATCAGCTTCATATCCATATATAGAAAATGCTAATGAGTTCATGGAGCATTAATTCCTTGGTGAATTTAATCCAAGAGTCTAAAAAAATGTGGAGTTTAAATAATTTTGTTTAAGTGTAAAAGAGAGAGAGTTTATGCGTGCCTTTAACATTTCCATCCAGACTTAAGAAGTTGGCAGCAAATTAACATTTTTAGTGGCAGGCGGGCTAGCTGAGCTACATAATTAACTCCCCGATTGTAATTCAGACTGAAGTGACATCTCGTTTAACAAGGCAGCAAAGAAAGAAAAAGATGCTAGATAAAAAGTGGATAAGTTTAGAAGGAAGCAGGGAGATAAAAGGATCAAGATTGCTATCAGACAGTTATCACAAAATATGTAACTCGTATAACTTGTTATAACTAATCTGAGAATTTGTTATTGGTATCACTCCCATTCAGTTATTTGATCTGATAGGGAAGTCTTTAGGCTCTTGGATACTGCAGTTGTACATGCAGACAGGCAGATTACTTTGTGGTTGTTTTGCATGGTAATCCTGAGATAGTGGTCATTCCTGACTCAGACAGCCCCATTCTTACCGCACAGCTGCACTGGATAGCTCAGGCTAGCCCAATCTCATCAAATCTTGGAAGGGCCAGTCAGTATTTGAATGGGAGACCACCAAAAAATGCCAGGGTTCCTATATAGAGGTGGGTAATGACAAAGCACCCCTGAAATCTAGCTAGGGGCTTATAGATTGCTAGATTTCTTTTCCAATTGAGTTGCTCAGACTGCTGCTCTCAGTTCAACTGAAAACTATTAAGCAGATCACATGATTCTTTACCCTGTAGCCTTCTTTCCAAGCAAAATCTCAGTGAAGTTGCTACCCAATTTTCTTTGTCTCCTCTCCTATCCCTTCTCTGCCTCTTTCAATCATGCTGTTCAACTTCACGATATCTCCTCTTGTATCTTGTCCCCTTTCTTCTAATGTTTTATTTTCACAAAATATTGAAGAGTCCAGTAGCACCTTTAAGATTAACAAATAAAATATGTTAGTCTTAAAGGTGCTACTGGATCCTTTACTATTTTGTAGCAACAGTCTAACGTGGCTAACTTCACTGGATTTATTTCCACAAATACAGGAGGGGAACCAAACTATGGTTGCATTCAAATGTCCAAATAATCTGTTTGCTTAAGGCACAGTTTGTTTCCCAAACTGTGGCTAAGTTGTGTTCCTGAACTGCCTTGCAAGGCCTCACGCTGGTTCAGATCCAAAGCAGCACTGAGCAGAGTTGGGCTGCAGGAAGAAAACTTCAGTGTAGCATTTTTTATCCCTCCGGATTGTGCTTCTGCAGGTCAGTGGAGTCAAAGAAACAGTGGTGACACCTGGGTGGGGGGGAGGACAAACTGGCACTATAGCAGAAGATGAGAAAATGGCAAAAATTGCTTCCCCTCCTCTGCAAACGGAAAACCATTCCTTGGAACCGCTGCTGTGATGATGGAGCAAAGCCTTAGAATCCAAGCCAATGTATGCAGTCGTCTTGCTACTCATAGAATCATAGAGTTGGAAGGGACCTCCAGGGTCATCTAATCCAACCCCCTGCACAATGCAGGAAACCCACAAATACCTACCCCAAATTCACAGGATCTTCATCGCTGTCAGATGGCCATCTAGCCTCTGCTTAAAAATCTCCAAGGAAGGAGAGCCCACCAGCTCCCGAGGAAGCCTGTTCCATTGAGGAATCGCTCTAATGGTCAGGAAGTTCTTCCTAATGTTGAGCAGGAAACATTTAATTTAATTTAATTTCAACCCATTGGTTCTGGTCCTACCTTCTGGGGCCACAGAAAACAATTCCACACCATCCTCTATATGACAGCCCTTCAAGTACTTGAAGATGGTGATCATATCACCTCTCAGCCGCCTTCTCTCCAGGCTAAGCATGCCCAGCTCCTTCAACCTTTCCTCATAGGACTTGGTCTCCAGACCCCTCACCATCTTCGTCACCCTCCTCTGGACTAGTTGCTTACAATAAATAGGCAGAAAGTGTAGAAAGCTGTGGCAAGTCTGCTCTTCCTCACTCTCTGCTAAGGACTCTCTTGTCAATTTATCACCCACCAACAAGCTAAGGTTTGAGTGCCTTCTACCATTCTATTCCTGAGAAAGCTGGCTGTAATTTCCCTTTTGTTTCCCTTGCCCTGATTTTCCCCATCATTACCTGGTGCCTTGCCTTGCCTGCCAAACACACCCACCTCACTGCTCTTTTATTTGAATGATTTTATTGTTTTAATTATAGACATCCACTTTCCACTTTTTGAAAGTATGCTGCATTGTGAAGGGTTATAATGCGAGATGTTTGTCAGAAAATGCTAATAATTGTGAGTGTGTGTGTGCGTGTGTAGAGTCATCAACTTGTAACCAATTTAGTAAATTGTAACCAATTTAGTAAATTCACAGTAAATTCTTGTGTTAAGCCATATTTATTGTATCCCCAATTGAATTTCCATTTGCACAAGATCTTATGCAACCAACTTCTGGGATCTATAATACGTGGGGATGAAAGTGTTAGGAGTTGCACCCGATCTTGCACAACTGTAAGTGTTTTTGTTTCCAGTTGTGCATTGCTAGGTCCAAATCATAGACTACAAAATAAACTTTCTAATTTTTTGCTATGTATTTTATAAGCTTTTTAAATTTTTGTTGTGCATTTTGTAACATTTGTAAGAAGCGTAGTCCCTTTTGTTCATCTTTTGTTATTATGTGTATAGTGAAAACAGAAAGGTTGTGAGTTTGGAGGATAAGAATGTGTCACAGATTATTAAAAAAAATTACAAAAACAAAGGAAGAATTCAAGTGATTTGCTGCCTCCTGCAGCAGTTCCATCCACCTGAACAAGCTCTTTATTTTTAAAAAATTAGTTTTACCCTGCCTTCATCCCCGGGGGGGGGGGGGACCCAAAGCAGCTTAAAGCTTACAGAGAGCCAGTTTGGTATAATGGTTAAGTACACGGACTCTTATCTGGGAGAACGGGGTTTAATTTCCCACTCCTCCACTTGCAGCTTCTGGAATAGCCTTGGGCATTCTGGCTTCTGGAACTGGGCATTCTGGCTTGTGGAATGGCCTTGAAGGGGCAGCTTCTGTGAGAGCTCTCTCAGCTCACCTACCTCACAAGGTGTCTGTTGTGGGAAAGGAAGGTCCAATATTTTAACTATACCATGCTGACTCTCAAAATTTTGTTGTGATGGCAGGTGAAATCAGCCACTGCCCACCATGGATCCTTCTTCGTGCTGAGCAGCTTAGTATATGTGCTGCCGAAGCGAGCACGACGTGCTGAGCTGCTTATCACTCAGTGTTGAAAGGCAGAGCAGCTTATCACTCAGTGTTGAAAGGGCTCCTACTGTTGGCTTTTAGAAATCTCTGCAAACACAACATTCTTATAATGGTTCAGGCTCATTGTCCTGTAGCAGAGATATGTTTTAATGTTGTTGGTTTTAGCAGTGTTGTTATTTTTTAAAATATTTCTGAGATTGTTTTAACTTGATTTTTAAATCCATTTTTGAGAGAAAAATGGACTAAAATAAAATGTGTAGACACATGTTTGGTTGTGTGTTCTGCTGTTCACTACTGTGTGGTGAAGGGTTTCAGGTATTGGATAAGTGTTGATCTTTTTTATTTTTGAGGAAGAAAAGGGAAATTACAGCCAGCTTTCCGGTACAAGTTCAAGAAGGGAAGGCCAATATAATCAGAAATTCACCATCTCAACTGGTAGCCAATGAGCTGGTGAAGCACTGGCTAAATGCAGGCCCAGCTGCATTGGCTACCAGTTGAGGTGGCGAATGTCTGATTGTATTGGCCTTTCCTTATGTAACTTGTCTATGCTGGGCATTATGACACTCCTATGTCTCTGATGACAGTTCGGTCCACCTGGTTGAACTATTACACCCTGGCACCTACACAGTATGCACTTTGGGTGAATGAAATTATCTGGGTCACCATCATATTTTAAATGTTTTAGTATTTAAATAGGCATTAGATTTAAATGAGGCTTGTAATGTTTTTATATCTATTATTTTATTTATGGTTGTAACCCACCCTGAGCCCGTTTGCGAGGGAGAGTGGGATAGAAATAATAAACAAATAACATCATTCCTAGTATTACACTGCATTCCCAAGCATGCTTATTTGAAATCATGTCTCTTCATTTTAGTGGGGCTTACTGCCAATTTAGCATGCCTAGAATTGCAACCCTCTTTGGGTTAAACATAAGGCAATATTAATTCATGTCGTTTGTTCTTGTTCATATTAGTTTGGAGAATGTCAACCAAACTAAAAATATGCTATGGCTGCTCATATAATACATTTTATCTTTATTCTTTTCCCAGTCTAAAACCTATATGTGTAGCTGGCAAGGAGAAAGCTTGTGTTTCACTGTGGACTTTGCTTTGGGATTCACTTGCTTTGACAATAAAACAAAGGTAAGAGAAAACAAAAACCAAAGTGTATTTTCTGTTATAAAATATTAATGTGGTATAACTTTAGGAAGCTGAAAGGTTGCTAGATCTTCACTGGTAGCAGAAAATTTGGGATGAACCTAACCAAACACAGCTTCAAATTAATTTGAAGGCTTGTCCTGTGGAAGTGATCTTTTCTTCTGTGTACTTTTGCAATGATACACTCCAGTCCAGTGCAAGAACAATGCCTGACTGTAAATGCAAGCCATTTCTCTGCAGCCATTAATGCCTTATCTTCTATGGAGGAGCCCAGAAGGCCTCTGCTTGCCTGATTTTCTGGAAACAGTTTCTGTTATCACTGCATAAGCCAAAAACTATAACCATGCAATAAATACTCTTAATTAAAACTAATCAAAGGAACACAAATGCATACATGCTTCAAAAATTATTCCTTTATTTGCTTCATTTATACTCCACCTTTCTTAATAGCAGGAGACCAGGGCTACTTGCATTGTTCTTCCATTCTCTATTTTATCCATTTTATCACCAGAACTCTTCATCAACTAGATTTTAACCCTCCAAAAGAATTGGGGGTATTTTTGACCTCAGAGTCATAGGGAAAAATTGGTTTACCTGCTTAAAGCTTTCTACAGGCACCAAACTCCTGTTAAACTTTCTCCTCAATGAACTGCCCTTAAAGTCCCTCTCTCCCTCCCCACTGCCTTTCTTTTTTTAATTTTGAGTTTCATCAAAAGGGGAAATTGGATCAATCTGGCCCCAATAGACTTGCTTTCAAAATGAAAGCACTATGCATAATCGTAAATTGGGGTACTATTGACCTCAAAAATATTGGGAAAAATGACTTTAGCACCGTTCCCGTGTTTAAATATCTGGACCAACACCTATTATCTCCACTTTATAGAAAGGTGGAGCAAATAGTGAAAACAAAATTTTTTCTCATAATTTATGGTATATCTACAGACTTGGTTTTTTTGCTTTGAGGATTTAGAACACTTCAGAACACTCATAGTCACCTGTGGAATAGGGGGTTACAATGACCCCAAAAGAAAGCATTCTTTGCAACCTGAATTGTGGAATATATAGTATTTTTATTTATTTATTTATTTATTTTATTATTTATATCCCGCCCTTCCCACCAAGGTGGCTCAAGGCGGCTTACAACAGGTAGATCAAACATAAATTTAAGTTAGGTATTTAAAATATTTAAGCATTTAAAACATTCAAAACATTAAACATTGCGACAGTATGCATAGCAAGAATCTGATAGAGCTACATTTAATTTCCTATGTCAGTTAGGTGTAAGCTAGCCGGAAGAGGGTTGTCTTACAGGCCCTGCGGAACTGAGTAAGGTCTCGCAGGGCCCTCACCTCCTCCGGCAGCTGGTTCCACCATGTAGGGGCTATAACAGAGAAGGCTCTGTCCCTAGTAGATTTTAAGCGGGCTTCTTTTGGCCCAGGGATAACGAGAAGATTTTGTGTTCCCGATCTCAGTACTCTCTGGGGAACATGTGGGGAGAGACGGTCCTTCAGGTAGGCAGGTCCTAGGCCATATAGGGCTTTAAAGGTAATAACCAGCACCTTGTAGCGGACTCGGTATATTATTGGCAGCCAGTGCAGAACCCGAAGACCTGGCCGAATGTGCTCCCATCTTGGGAGCCCCAATAACAGCCAGGCCACGGCATTCTGCACCAACTGCAATTTCCGAGTTCGGCACAGGGGCAGCCCCATGTAGAGGGCATTGCAGTAGTCTAACCTCGAGGTGACCGTAGCATGGATCACTGTTGCTAGATCGTCACGATCCAGGAAGGGAGCCAGCTGCCTTGCCTGCCTAAGATGGAAGAACACGGACTTGGCAGTGGCTGCTATCTGAGCCTCCATCTTTAAGGAGGGCTCCAATAGTACCCCCAGGCTCTTGACCCTGTCCGCCAGTAGGAACAGGTAAAAGCCCTGTGTTTGTGCTCTGTCAGAGCTTCCCTCATGCCCACAGCCTCATGGAAAAGCTCAAATTGAACCACACTGCTCTTTTGGAAATAGGGTCATTCCATACCCCATTGCAAGACAAGCCTGGTCATACTTGAAGGCATCCTCTGAACCTCACATTTTCCAGACTTGAAGGAGCCATGAAGCCTAGAACTCTAGATGACCCCTGGCCACCTGTTTTCTGAGCTAATTGCTTCCCCTTTGCCCTTCAAATTTTGCAAACCTCAAAGTGATCATCTCAACTTTACTTATCTTGGGGGTGGGGGTAAGTACACTAGATGACCCCAGCTACCTGTCCATTGAGCTGATTGGTTCCCTTTGTCCTTCATATTTTCCAAACCTCTGATTTGATCATCTCAACTTTACAGGGGAGAGCTACTCTAGATGACTCATAGTCACCGGTGCACTTAAATGTTCACCTTCAAATTTCCCAAACCTGAGTCACCTTCTGAACTTTACATATTTGGTGTGTGTGTATGAACACAATGATTGCTTTCTTTAACATAAAGTTTAATAGATTCCCAACTGTGTCTTATGCTTTTAAAATGGTGTGGTCAATTTGACCACATTTATGGTTTTGTGGTGTTTTCACTGAGAGCTATTTTTGACCCCAATTCCAAATTTGTCTTTCCTTTGTCCTGCATTTCTGAAGAAAGTTATTCTTGAGGCCTGATTTTTTTTCTTAGTAGCTAATGCCATGGCTGAGAGAGCTATCAAGTTCCCATTGCTTTTTTTTGTAATGTGGGGTCACTTTGACCCCTATGCCGAAGTAGAATAGCTGTTCTTTTCCTCTTGGGAGGGTTAAAAAAGGAGTGGACATATGCAACCTGATTAAAGTTATGCAAAAACTTGCAGAGTTGTGTGATTTTGTTTACTCTTAATAAACAGTATTACATAGCTTTTGTTTTTGGATTTTGTTGTGGATCAATGAGCTGTTTGTTGCTATAGGAAGCAGACAGACTCTTTGGCTGTTTCCAGGCAGAGGTTCCTAGCCCTTGTCCCCATAAATGCTGAAGACTGATCAAGAAGTGATTCCTCCAACTCAAATCCTCACAATAAATAATATTTTGTAGCAAGAAGAGATGCCACAGTGTCTATGAAGGAGCTCTGTGAGGGATCAAGATTAGGATTGCCTAGGCTACCCAAAATATAACTGATCTCCAGATAACAGAGATCAGTTCCCCAAGATAAAATGGCTGCTGTGGAGTGTGGACCCCACTGAGGTCTTTCTCCTCCCCAAACCCTGCTCTCCCCAAGCTCCACCCCCAAATCTCAAGACATTTCCCAACCTGGAGTTGGCAAATGGCAACCCTAATCTTGATCCATCTGACTGACAACTTTACTCGTATTTTTAATCTTGGATATTTGGGCAGTAATCTATAAAACACTATTGAAACCACTAGGGTTTCTTTAGTGAGGCAAATGTTCTGAACCTATATCAGTCAGGGTTCAAGGCAAGGTTGAAGACACACTTTTTAAGGCTTCAGTCCTAAGAATATTTCTCTGGCAGTAAGCCGCATTGATTAGACTTCAGTCGGGTTCTGAGTTGAACTGTTTAGGATTAAACCATCAGTGAATCTGGTAGACATCCTCGATCTGGAGACCAGTGGGGAAGGAAGATGCTGGAAACAGTTCTGAACCTCTCAGCAGATTTTGAATTGAAATCCCTTGGACTCTGGGCTACATGAAGGTCAGTTAACCACCACAAGCTGGTCCCTGGAGGAGCAACATAAACATTTTTAAAATAATTAAAAAAATGGAAAATCAAACATTTACTGCATATAATGAGGCATCTGGCAAGGAACTAATAGACAGTGTAATCAAACAAAAGTCTGGAAGAGTTTGAAACGGGAAATTATGTTTTCTTGAGAAGTTGAGAGCAATCAATAGAATATGTATATAGTTAGAAGATAGGATAAAAATATGATAAATGGGAATGGAAATTGAATTGTTAAAGCCAATGGATTAGCAAGGAGGTGGTGGGTGTGCCCCCCTAGACCTCCGACTGTAGAGATTTTTCTGCAGCATCCAGTTCTGAAGGTAACCCTGTCCAGTTTTCTTTTGCAGGCATGAGAGAAGATAGTTAAAGTTTTAAAAATTAGTGTGAAAAGATGGAAGAAGTAAAGAAGTCTTGGCAACAAAAAGAAAGAATATAATTATGATTAGAATAAGAATCAGGAAAAGTGGTACGGGGATTGGGTGAAATTGGGTAAAGAAAGGAAATAAGATAAAGAGGAAGGAGTTTAGTTATTTGTTGTTAGTATTCAGTTCAATTTGTAGAAGACAATAAGCAAAAAAAACGTATTTATATGAGATGTATAAATATGTTGATATATGCACATTTAATAAAATATAATTTAAAAAATGAAACTGAACCCCTTTGAGACAGATTTTAGCATCTCTGAGACTGTAAAGTTCAAGTATGCTGTAATGGGCTACATGAAGCATGTCTATTGCTTGTTCTGGATCAATTTAGAATCTCCTTAAAATATCAGGAATGTGATCTAAGGATTCTCCACTTCTCATGTGGAAGTACCCCATTGTTGGTGGCACCTGCACACCATTACTAGAATCTTATTTAATATATCTGTATGTTGAAGATAGATAGATGCTAGATAGATAAGAGGGGGGAGAGAGAAAGAGAGAGATGTTCAAAAACCTTTTAAGTAAGTCAGGCTATTTACCCAACAGGACCAAGTATGTTATGAGTGGGATACTAGTGACTTAAAAATTGTTCAAAAGACACCAAACATGTAAAATTAAGTTATTTTTAAAAGCTAATGGAAACCTTGCTGCATGTATCTAATAAGACCTTTTCAAACAGATTAAATTAGATTTTAAACGTGCAAATTTGATTTAAGAGGAGAAGGCTTGCCTCATATCAAATTAGCCAATATACTTTTAGTCAGAGTGAGAGGATTATTACATCTACATTACTTTTGTCAATGTTTAATGACAGAACAGAATGTCTGATCAATAAATACTACTGCAACTAAATCAATTTTTTTTTTAAAATTGAAATGTTGAACCTTAGCAGGGAGCTCACATCGATTCTCTAATAGGAAGAAGATTACTTGAAACAAAATTGAGAAAATACTCTGCATTTTGCCAATTAAGAAAAGAATAGCAGTTATAGAAATATTGTTAACATGCCTATGAAAAGAAGTTGCCAAGATGCCTGAGGCTACACAAATGCATGCTTAACACAGGCATACATGATTCTTATCCAGTTAAAAAGTGCTTTAACCCTCTAGGAAGGTTATGTGTCTGGGTTTTGTCCCTTCTGGGAACCAGGAACTCAAAGTTGTTCTAAATAACCATTTCCTCATGAAGACAAATGTTCTTTCAGCTTACAGTACTATTTAAACCCACAACACAGGCTTTTCTGTGTATTGTCTATATATTGAAAACCAGTATTTCATAGGAAGTCTCCAAAGTGAAGTACAATAAAATGAGGTTTTCCTTTCAGCTGTGAACTTTTTATAAACAGGGATGAGCTTATTCTTCTATAGATTCAGGTGGGTAGCTGTGTTGGTCTGAAGCAACAGAACAAAGTTTGAATCCAGTGCACCCTTAAGATCAACACAGTTTAATTACGGGTATAAGTTTTCTTGTATATTCAGTATTAAATTTTGTTGGTCTTAAAGGTGCCACTGGACTCAAACTTTGTTCTTATTTTTCTGACATTCCAACTTTGTTTCTATCTTTATTCCAGGATTTTCCTTCTAATGAATTTCTGCCATATTTTGTGTGGGTTCAAGGAGCATAACTGAAACATTAAAGGGAGAATGCTCCCCCTCTCCTAATTGATCCATGCAGACCACAGACAAAGGGGGGGGGGGATGAAATCCAATGGGTGTGCTTTCAGAATCCTGAGAACTGAGGATCATAGAAGTGCACCCATGTGTTTCTACATGAAAACAATGATAAAATTCCATTCAAAACTAACTCTTCATTGACTGAGTTTTTTAAAATAAAAATAAAAATAACATTTTTAGCAAATAATAATAATAATAATAATTAATTTGTTTCCTGTCTTCCCTGCCAAAGCAGGCTCAGGGCAGCTCACATAACATAACATAAAATGCAAGGATTACAATAATAAAAACAACTATTACACAACATTTTACAATTCACTTATCTATACCATTACATTAAAACAATCTAATTAAAATCATCAAATTCAATTCCAGCATTCTCAGTGCTACATTCTCAGTGTTTCTCATCTTACAGTTTTTCGTGACGACAGTACAATAGAATCCACATTAGGAAAAGGCCAGCTGAAAGAGGGTAGTCTTGCAGGCCCTGCAGAATTAGGCAAGACTCCACAGGGCCCGCACCTCCTCTGGTAATTGGTTCCACCAGTGGGGAGCTGTGATCGAAAAGGCCCTTTCTCTTGTAGCTCTCAGTTTGTCCTCCTTCAGCCCAGGGATTGTCAATGGATTTTGCAAACCAGATCTCAGTACCCTCTGGGGCACATATGGGGAGAGACAGTCCCTAAGGTAGGCAGGTCCTTGGTCATATAGGGCTTTAAAGGCAATAACCAGCACCTTGTAACGAATCCGGTACACAGGCCTAGGTCCTGCCTACCTGAGGGACCGTCTCTCCCCACATGTTCCCCAGAGAGTACTGAGATCAGGAACCCAAAATCTTCTCATTGTCCCCGGGCCAAAGGAAGCCCGCCTGAAATCTACTAGGGACAGGACCTTCTCCGTAATGGCCCCTTCCTGGTGGAACCAGCTGCTGGAAGAGGTAAGGGCCCTGCGGGACCTTGCCCAGTTCCGCAGGGCCTGCAAGACAGCCCTCTTCCGGCTGGCTTATAACTAACCGGCACCCGAAACTGAGTGTAGTTTTATTAGACCGCTGTATGTTTTTCTTTTTAATGTTTTAACTTTGTAAATTGTGTAAAATGTTTACATTTTTATATTTTTATGTTAGATTTTATATGCTGTAAGCCGCCCTGAGCCACTTGGTGGAAAGGGCGGAATATAAATCATAAATAAACTAAACTAAACAATTGGCAGCCAGTGCAGTTCCCGAAGCCTCGGCTGTATGTGCTCCCACTTTGGGAGCCCCAATAGCAGGCTGGTTGTTGTGTTCTGCACTAGCTGCAGTTTCCGGGTTCAGCACAAGGGCAGCCCCATGTAGAAAGCATTACAGTAGTCCAACCTCGAGGTGACCGTTGCATGGATCACTGTTGCCAGATCTTCACGCTCCAGAAAGTGGGCCAACTGCCTCGCCCGTCTAAGATGGAAAAAGACAGATTTAGTAGTGGCTGCTATCTGGGCCTCCATTGACAGGGAAGGCTCCAGTAGCACCCCCAAGCTTTTGACCTTGTGCGCCGTGCTAATGTATGAAGTGGTAATTTATGCATTTCTACTTTTTGCTGGTTTGTTTATATAGAGCAGAAGCGCATAGCTGTGCATCTCTGAAACAAAAAAAATCTAAGTTAATCAAGTCATGATGATCAATTAAAAACCTTTATACCTAAAGAGAAAATGAATGGCATGGAAATATTCAGTCTGGATTCAGTGGGGAGCTTTGTTTTACAGTAATATTCACTGGCATCTAAAGGAGAAGAGAAAAAGGATCCTTTTATGCCCCACTGTTGTCAAAGGATGGATCAAGTTTGCCATAAGGATAAAAATCAGACCATTCACTCCTCAGTGAAGGGGAAGATGATAACACAGCAGAACACATTTCAGTTGATTTAAAAAATAAACAGAGGTCAAGAAACAAATAAATTATATTCTAAAATAAATTATATTCTAGCATAAAGAAATCTTTTTAAATCTTTTTTTGTCAAGAAGGCTACCTTTGTAAAGAACTCTAAAAGAAATGAAAATGTACAAGTTTGACATGCATCCATTACTGCAATATGCTTTGTGTGGGGCTGCCCTTGAAGAGTATTTGTAAAGTACAATTGGTACAGAATGCTATAGTGAGAATGTTGCCTGGAGTGGGACATATCTGTATTACTCAAGTCTTGTTCCATCTGCACTGGATCCCAATTTGCTTCTGGAATCAATTCAGTCTTTTGAGCCCTGTATACCTTTAGGACCATATGATTGTTATAGTAATTTCAAGGACCCTGTTTCAGATGCCCCTATCATCTGAAGCAAGATAGGTTGCAACCCAAGAAAGGACCTTTTCAATCATGGCACCAAAACAGTGGAAGTTCCTCCCAGGAAGATTTGTCTGTCCCCCTCTGGTCCCATACTGACCACCCTTCCTTTTTATGTTTTAATTGGTGTTATATATATTTTTTCCATAAGACAATTTTTAATGTGTCTTTAACTGTTTGCTGCCTTTAGTGCCCTAATAAAGTGGACCTGTGGGGAGAATGTTTTAAATAAATAAATGAAAATAAACAGGGCTGAGATTCATTTGCAAAACCCACCTTGATTGGATTTTACTTGGAGAGTACTAGAGTAGTGACTGCTATCACATTATTTATCTATTGATTTACTGGTTTTATATATTCAGTTTGTGTTTTATTAATATCTAATTGTTGAAACTGTATTGAAGGAATGATACAGGATATAAATCAGAATCTAAATGTAAATGAGTGACTCTGTTGGATTCCACTCCAGACCATAGGAACAGGTAACTGGATCATTCAAGAGCACCCTAATATTTGAGAAATAGTTCAGTGCCACTAAAATTTTCTTAGCTACATTGTCACTGCAGAAATTTTCCAATTTTGTCTGAATCCATAACATTTTCTATATAATATTTGTACGAAGGAATGCCATGTAATTTAGCTAGCAATGATTTTGAATACAGAATATCAGAATATTGAACAAAGGAATATAATGCACACTGTAGAAGGAACCAGTATATATGGTTTAGTGAAGTCTATAAATTTCCCTGGCAATTCTATGTTTTGTGGAGGATTAGCAATTAAGGTAGTATTTCTTGTTAATATTGTGGATGAGTTTCTACTAAACATTGTATTTCGTTTTTAACCACCACAGTACCTCAAATAATAACTACCCACTCTTTCTCTTTATTGCATATTTTCCAAGCAAAATCATTCCGTGTGTGTTTGTGTGCATATGGTTTAGGGCAGATGAAAATAAAATGTTAACTGTCTTCCATTTCTTTGAAGAATGTCCTCTGGAGATATAAATTCTCTCAGCTCAAAGGGTCATCAGATGATGGGAAAACTCGAGTCAAGTTACTTTTCCAGAATATAGAAACCAAACAAATTGAAACAAAGGTGAGTAATGCATTTTGTGGTGTTAAACAAAATTGAATTTATATCAAAGAAATCTTGATTCTGGTTCACATTACAAGGAATGCAGAGTCTTTCATTATCTCTGTTGCCTTCTGTATAAGCTAGGCCGCAAATAACTAATCTGTGTTGCATGTAGATTTATGATATTTGTGCTGTGACAGTTGTTGAGCTGAACTGAGATGCATGATAATTTGGAACTATAACTTTTTGAATGTGCTGGCACTTAGCAGACTGGTAAAAGGATTTTGAGTGCTGGAACCAACAAGCAATATTAATAAAATGAATTTTGTTATGAGCTGTGTAATTTTGTAATAATTTTGAAATAATTTTTTTAAAAATACACCCAACTTTCTCAAAGCATTCAAAGTAGTTAAAATGTATATACTTACTGCTTTTCCTTTTTAAACTTTTTATTTGACATGTTTTTCAAATAAATAGAAAGCAACACAATATAACAACAGTTGTGTAGATGTCTGTCATATAACAGAAGAGTTATACATTTATATAATGCATCAGACTCTTAACAATTTAAATAGCAATGGTGGAGGACTCTTTCTGATCAAACTAAAATGCAACACAATAATAAACACATAATGTGTAATACAACAATGTTCAAAGGTCAAATTGAATTCTAGATGTTATAGGACCATAACAACACAGATTAACAAAAATAGAGTGGTTGCTATGCAGTGGCGCATAGCAACTGCCCCATGTCACAGAGTGGTAAAGCTGCAGTACTGCAGTAGGAGCCCTCATCTCACGACCTGAGTTTGAACCCAGTGGAAGCTGGTTCAAGTAGCCGGTTCCAGGTTGACTCAGCCTTCCATCCTTCAGAGGTCGGTAAAATGAGTACCCAGCTTGCTGGGGGGGGGAAGTGTAGATGACTGGGGAAGGCAATGGCAAACCACCCCGTAAAAAGTCTGCCATGAAAATGTCACCCCAGAGTCGAAAACGACTGGTGCTTGCACAGGGGACTACCTTTACCTTTTTATGCAGTGAATACTAGTATTGTTAGGGTTGCCAATCCCCATTTGTGAGCAGGGTAAACCTCTGGTTTAAAGGCCCTCCCCCCCACTTCAGGGTTATCAGAAAGCAGCCAGGGGGGGGATGTCTGCTGAGCACTCTATTATACCTATGGAGATCAGTGTATAATAAAGAATTGATCTGTGGGTATCTGATGCTCAGGGGGGGGGGTGTTTTTTGAGGCAAAAGCACCAACTTTTTAGCAGAGCATATGGTGCTTCTTCTCAAAAATATCCCCAACTTTCAAAAAGATTGGCTTGGGGGTCCAATTCTATAAGCCCCAAAAGAAGGTGCCTCCATCCTCCATTATTTCCAATGGAGGGAAGGTATTCAAAAGGAATGTGGTCCCTTTAAATGTGATGACCAGAATTCCCTTCAGAGTTCAATTGTACTTGTCACAACCTTGGTCCTGGCTCTACTCCCAAAGTATCCTGGTTCCACTCCCAAAGTCCCCAGATACTTTCTGAGTTGGATCTGGCAACCCTAGTTGTCTTTATAAAACTGTCTTTTATAAACCCAACCAGGCTCAAAAAAAAAAATGTGGTCCAGGCTACAGACCAAAATGCCAGCCTTAAATATATCATTTAAAAAAAAATACCATTCTGTACAGATTCCTTATTCAGCTTAGAATATTTGCATAACGCTGTGGGACTTCTAGTACTTTACTGGCCTTCAGCAGTCATTAGGATCCACTCCAAGCCTTTCAGATAAGTCACAAGAGAGGAACAACGAAACAACACCCGATGTTTTGTGTTCGTTGACATAAATAATTTTTGCCAAAAAATCAAATGATTTTTTATCCCGTGTCATTTTCATTTCCCCTTTGTCATTTTGTTCAGCCAAAGTTTACTCCTTTAACTTTTGCAAAACAGTTTGAAAATATCCCCATGCCACGTAATAGCATGAAATATTTGTGCTGGTTCCACAGTCTATGTAGACGTAGCTTTAAGACTGTGCCAGAAGAACAAGATGAAAGGTGATTGATTGGTTTGGGGACAGGCCAGTATAGGTTTCAAGACCTATTTTGGATTCAGAGTCACTGCTAGGACACAGGAAAAAAGTAAGGCTGATAACCTGAACATTTATTATTGATGCAACAGCGGAGGCTGTGATGGGAACGAAGGATTTACAGGAAAATTAGATGGCACTGGATAGAGAAGTGGAGCCTGTAATGAGAAACACAAAAAGTTATCAAATAATGAAAGATTCATTCCTCCTGAGCAGATAAGTGGTAAATGTCAAAACCAGCCCAGTAAAGGGGGTGGGGGGGGGCAGGGGTGGAGTCAGCACTTACCTGACAGCAAACAGCATGATTAAGTTTAGGAACGAATTATCCAAGTACTTCTGTTTGAAAAGGCTCATTGTTTGCTGAATTTAGTTTTATACTGTGAAATTTACCGTAGTTTTATACCAATGACTGTTGGGCAAGGTTACTACTGTTGCCATTGTTTGCTTGTGTGAAAAAGATTCTGGGCACGTTCACATTGCCTATGTTTTGGCTGCCAGTTACCAACCGATTTTTTGATCATTTCAAACACAACCAGTTGTGTCCCATTTGTAATATAAGGTTAAGCCTTTTTTTGCAAACACAATTTTCCCATTTTTAAGTGTGCTGAAATTCTGAATTGCAGCAAAGTTTGAAATCCCTGTGGCATTTAAAAGTGCAACATTTTAATTTTCCCACAAATTTCCTGCATGTTCCCTTCCTCCACAATTTCTGGGTGTTTGTTTAAAAAAACTAGTGCATTTTTTAATCTATCAGTATATCACAAAAGCTAGAACCACTTTTTTAAATAGAATGCATGGTGGCAAAAAATTGGTGAGAACTGAAAAGAAAACAGACACATATAGTTCCATTACGCATTGCTTTATACCAGGTTTGTTCAGCAACAGAAAAAAGGGTTAAACTGAAAATATGAAAGTGCCCTCTACCTTACACATTTTAGGGGAAGGAATAATGAAAGAATCTTCCACAAACCCCATCTCTGTCAACCCTTCTAAAAGGGATGAGTAGATTTTTTCATTATAATGCTCCTTTATTATTATTATTATTATATTATTTTGTTATCCATTACTTTCCCAGCAAAAAAGCATTTTTTAATGTTGTAAATGGATTTGGGGCATGAAATACCCAAGGGTGGGAGAAGCACAGTCACCTCAGGATAAATAAGATATAAATATAAATGCAAGACACCCTTGGAGACTACGTCTGTGAAGAATGCTTTTGAAAAACTCTACTTGGAGGAATCTCTCTCTCTCTCGGCTTGGCTTCGCGAACGAAGATTTAAGAAGGGTGCAATAGTCCATGTCTGCTGCAGGCTCGCTGGTGGCTGACAAGACCAATGTGGGACAGGCAGGTCCGGCCACAGCGGCTGCAGGGAAAAGTCTGATTTAGGGTTGGTGCTGTAGCAGTGCGATTCTTCCTCAATCTCCTTTTGTCCTCAAGACCAGCTTTGCGTGCGTTCTCAAAGGAAGAGACAGCCTGGTGGATGGTGTGCCTCCATGCTTTGCGATCTGAGGCTAGGTCAGACCACTGGTGATGGTTGATGTGACAGGTGCTAAGAGATTTCTTCAAGGAGTCCTTGTACCTCTTCTTTGGTGCCCCTCTATTTCGATGGCCGGTGGAGAGTTCGCCATACAGGGCAATCTTGGGAAGGCGGTGGTTTTCCATCCTAGAAATATGCCCTGCCCAGCGCAGCTGCGTCTTCAACAGCAGTGCCTCGATGCTGGTAACCTCCACCCGCTTGAGGACTTCAGTGTTGGTCACAAAGTCACTCCAGTGGATGTTGAGGATGGTGCGAAGGCAGCGCTGATGAAAGCGCTCAAGGAGTCGCAGGTGATGACGGTATAAAACCCACGATTCGGAGCCGTAGATGAGGGTTGTCATCACAACCGCTTTGTAAACATTGATCTTTGTGCCTTTTTTCAGATGCTTGTTGCTCCACACTCTTTTGTGCAGTCGGCCAAATGCACGGTTTGCCTTTGCCAGCCTGTTGTCAATCTCCTTGTCAACCTTGGCATCTGAGGAGATGATGCACCCCAGGTAGCTGAACTGCTGGACTGTCTTCAGAACTGATTCACCCACAGTGATGCAGGGAGGGTGATAATCTTCCTGGGGTGCAGGCTGGTGGAGAACTTCTGTCTTCTTCAGACTAACTTCTAGGCCGAATAGCTTGGCAGCCTCTGCAAAGCAGGACGTCATATGCTGCAGAGCTGATACCGAGTGGGAGACGAGTGCAGCATCATCAGCAAACAGTAGCTCTCGGATGAGTTTTTCCATTGTCTTAGAGTGGGCCTTTAGCCGCCTCAGGTTGAACAGGCTGCCATTGGTGCGATAGCGGATGTAGACACCATCGTCATCATCTAGATCTACTGCCGCTCTTTGAAGCATCATGCTAAAGAAGATCGTAAAGAGAGTTGGCGCGAGAACGCAGCCTTGCTTTACACCTGTGCCTATTGGGAAGGGCTCCGAGAGGT
The DNA here is from genome assembly GCF_032191835.1 of Heteronotia binoei. Classification (NCBI taxonomy): domain Eukaryota; kingdom Metazoa; phylum Chordata; class Lepidosauria; order Squamata; family Gekkonidae; genus Heteronotia; species Heteronotia binoei. The sequence goes on along the minus strand of NC_083223.1, from coordinate 53,841,398 downwards.
CGTTGCAGTGTCTGACTTGGCCTCGCTAGTCTTCGTGTAGCTGGATGATCATGCTGAGGAACCTTGGGGGACATCCTAAACGTTCCAAGCTTTGCCACAGGCCTTTCCTGCTAACGGTATCGAAAGCTTTGGTAAGGTCGACAAAAGTCACATGCAGAGCCTTGTTCTGTTCCCTGCATTTCTCTTGGAGCTGCCTGAGAACAAATACCATGTCGGTGGTGCTCCTGTTAGCTCTGAAGCCGCACTGGCTCTCTGGGAGGAGTTCTTCTGCAATGGTGGGCACCAGTCTGTTCAGGAGTATTCTGGCAAGGATTTTGCCTGCGATGGAGAGCAGGGTTATCCCCCGGTAGTTGGAGCAGTCTGACTTTTCCCCTTTGTTCTTGTATAGGGTGATGATGATTGCATCGCGAAAGTCCTGTGGTAATTTGCCTTGTTCCCAGCAGGTGACAAGTACTTTGTGAAGTGAGCTATGTAGTACTGTGCCCCCATGCTTCCAGATCTCTGGTGGAATTCCATCAACTCCTGCTGCCTTGCCACTTTTCAGTTGCTTGATGGCTTTAACAGTCTCTTCTAGGGTGGGGATCTCATCCAACTCTGTTTTCACCGGCTGAAGTGGGGTGAGGTGGATTGCTGAATCTTGAACTACGCGGTTGGCACTGAAGAGAACCTGAAAATACTCCGAGGAATACTTGGAGGAATAATGCTCCTGGAAAACATAAACACAACAGGATTTTCAAATGTAAAAAAAAAAATCAGTTCTCATAAATAATTTTTACCAAAATTTCATTTTTGCAAAAGTACATTTATTAACCTTTAAAAAAAAAAAAATTAAACATAGAAATTGCAGACATACAGAAATGCTCTGTGCAACAATGACAGCTATAAAAGAATCAACTTCCTCTTGTTTTTTTTTTTAATAATGGGGTTTTTTGTTTGTTCATTTTGTTGAAGGAATGTGTTTCTTTTGTTTTTTCACTGTGAAGAATTGTTGTTGGGTTCCTAAATGGACTTCTTTTTTAAAAAATGGAGAAAATATGTGTTTTCAAGCATAAAAAGAGATTTTGAAGAAATTTTAATATAGTCCCTGAAAGTTCTATTGCTTTTTAATTTGTTCATTCTAGACATATAATTCCAAAAGAACTCCAGACATCTGTTCCACCTGTGTGGGTGGAAAAGGGCTCAGGGTGGTGTACAATAATAAAATACATTCATATAAAAGTACAGTATTTGACCTAAGTAGATGATGCTAAATATTTCCAATTGTGCCTCTGCAAGGAACAGGAGGGCAAGACAGATGGACAGATGGAAACCATCACTGTCCTCAACCAAACACCTGGTGGAACATCCCTTGCATTAAATCCCACAGAGAACTGATATTATTATACCTCATCGAAGTTCATCCCCTCCCCATACCCAACCCTCCTTGGGGTCCACCCCCCTCCCCTGAAATATCCATGTATTTTCCAACCTGGATCTAGCAACCCTAACAATTAATAATTAAAGTTATCCTTACCTTTTCCCTATGATACCTCGATCTTGGAACAGTGAACAGTGGTTATAGTCATTTAGTCATATTAGTGCTAGCCACTGGGTGACTGGAGTAGAACCATTTTGAGGAAAGACTTGCATTGTTTGTGTAAGTTTTTGTGCTAGCTCATGGGACTTCGGAAGAGAATCCACCTGGTTGGCTGTGTGTGAAAGTTTGAAAGGAATGTGGACTGCAGTGTGTGTGAGAGGACTGAGTGTGTCAGTGACATGTTGTGTGAAACTGGAAGGGGCAGTGTTAAGGGACAATTGTGCTTTGTGTGTTGTTTTGGATGATCTCACTTTGAGGACCTGTTAGAAATAAAGCCGGGACTTGGATATATAAGGTTTGGTTGGTTGATGTCTGTGTAAAGAACTGCTTTGTGTCCAAAAGAAGATAGAACTGTAATTTGGTACTTGCTTTCAGCTGCTAGGACATTATATGCGCAGTTATGGAAGCAAGGCTCGCCGACACGGGGATTGGGGGATTGGCCTTACAGTGGCTTTCCTCCTTCCTCGAAGGACGGGGACAAAGGGTGGCCATTGGGGGGGAGCGGTCCCGGAGGCACCCACTAGTATGCGGGGTGCCACAAGGGGCAGTTCTCTCCCCGATGTTGTTTAACATCTATATGCGCCCCCTTGCCCAGATTGCCCGGAGGTTTGGGCTTGGGTGCCATCAATATGCTGATGACACCCAGCTCTATCTACTAATGGATGGCCGGCCTGGCTCCGTCCCAGAAAGCCTGGACCTAGCATTGCAAGCCGTGGCAGGTTGGCTCAGACTAAGCGGGTTGAAGTTGAATCCAACGAAGACAGAGGTCCTTTGCTTGGGTCGCGGTGCCCTGGGAAGGGAAATCCCCTTGCCGGTTCTTGACGGTGTGCAGCTTAAAGCGGCACATAGGGTCAGGAGCCTGGGGGTTCTTCTGGAGCCTTCATTATCAATGGAGGCACAGATAGCGGCCGCTGCCAAGTCCGCGTTTTTTCATCTTCGACGGGCGAAGCAGTTGGCCCCCTTCCTGGAGCGCCGTGACCTAGCAATGGTGATCCATGCTACGGTCACCTCGAGACTGGACTACTGCAACGCCCTCTACATGGGGCTGCCCTTGTGCCGAACTCGGCGGCTGCAGCTGGTGCAGAACGCGGCGGCTAGGCTGTTGCTGGGGCTCCCAAGATGGGAGCACATACAGCCGGGGCTGCGCGGGCTGCACTGGCTGCCAGTGGTATACCGAGTTCGCTACAAAGTGCTGGTTATTACCTTTAAAGCCCTATATGGCCGAGGACCTACCTACCTGAGGGACCGTCTCTCCCCATACGAGCCCCAGAGGGCACTGAGGTCATCTGGGAAAAACCAGTTGAATATCCCTGGGCCAAGGGAGGCCAGACTGAAGGCCACCCGGGATCGGGCCTTCTCGGTCACTGCTCCACTACTATGGAACCAACTTCCTGAGGAAGTGAGGGCCCTAAGAAGTTTAGATCAATTTCGTAGGGCCTGTAAGACCCACCTTTTCAGGATGGCCTTCAACTAGTGACAGAATCAATGACAAAGCTAGGCATGCTGCTGGAAATGTTTTAATGTCCTTTTTAGAAGTCTACCAAATCTAATGTTTATAACGCCACATTGTTATGTTATGTTAATTTTAATAATTTATAACTGTTTTAACCATGTTTTATAATGTAAAACCGATGTAATGTTTATTTCATGTTGTGAGCCGCCCTGAGCCCGCTCCGGCGGGGAGGGCGGGATAGAAATAAAAAATTAAAAAAAAAAATTAAAGGTAAAATACCAGAAAAATGGGACTGGATTGTAAAAGTTATGTCATGGAGTGAAATGGATAAACTTACAAGAATCTTGAAAGGCTATGATTTAGAGGGATTTAAAATGGATTGGGATAAATTCAGTAGAAAAAGAATGGAAAGTAAAAGGACATTGGGTGATTTTTGAGAATACCACTTAGGTTTTTAGAAGAAGAAAGAAGATGAACTATAATAATTGGATGGGACTTTATAAAGTATAAGAAATGTGTTTTTTTAATTTCTCTGCAAAATTATATCTATATATCTATCTATCTATCTCTCTCTCTCTCTCTCTCTCTCTCTCTATATATATATATATATATATATATACACACACACACACTCTTTTTTATCAAGATTCTTTTAAAATTAAAGATACCTTTTTATATTAGAATTTTAGTTAATTGGCACCGGCAGAAGTCAAGATTTGGGGGGAGGGGAGGAGGGGAAAGTGTAATGTTTGGGGAAGGTAGTAAGTGTTTATTAATATTTTATTAGTATTGGATATAATTACCATATATTACCAAATAAAATTGTTTAATCAAGAACTGCTTTGTGTGGAAAAGGGTAATTTCTGTGTGTAACAAGTATTTGTATTTGGTTGGGGGGTGGTAGCATTCTAGGTCTGCATAAGGTACAAATTCCTCAGTGTTTTATTAGCTTGGACCAGAGGCTATTGCAATATAATACAGATTGTGTAAGTAGTAGGTTGTATAAGTTATGTAAGTAGCGGGTAAATAGTACATGCCAGAGGGATATGTTAAGGAGTGTTTGTACACAAGGGATGCAGTGTCATACTAACAAAAGCATTCACATGAGTCTCATACAATCATACTACACAGCTCTGTTTGGGATGTGTTTGTGTATCACAGGGGTGGCCAACGGTAGCTCTCCAGATGTTTTTGCCTACAACTCCCATCAGCCCCAGCCATTGGCCATGCTGGCTGGGGCTGGTGGGAATTGTAGGCAAAAAACATCTGGAGAGCTATCGTTGGCCACCTCTGGTGTATCAGGATGCTGATATGGTGTGCAGTGCCTTTGCCAGACATGTCCTAGGATGCTAAGGAGCATTGTGAACTTGCTTAATTTGAGCAAGAATCTGGCCTGGAAACCTTTTTGCAGTGAGGTTGCCAATTCTGGGTCAGGAAATGTCCTGAGATTACGGAGTAGAACCTGGGGAGACTTTGGGGAGGGAGGGTCCTCAGCAGGGTGTAATGCTGTGGAGTCCACCTTCTGATGTTGCCTTTGTCTCCAGGTTCTCAAGAGTGCCTCCAGCCATTTAGCCAGAATGCTACTTTCATTTCTCACTTAGCCAGCTCCTATCTCTGTGTAACAACTGAAGCATTCCTTCTGCCTGATGTCAGGGATGGCCAAGGCCATCTCTGCCTGATATGTGTGCACCTGCCAGGGGACTGGGAAAGAACTAGGGGGGAGGGATTGCTTGCTTTGTGCCCTGGGTTTGAATGTATAACCGTTTCACATAAGGTATAAGTTGAGGGTAATTGCTCACCAAAGCCAGTTTTCACAAGAGCCATCTTGAGACTAGCAGTAACTCAGTAGGTCAATAAAAGTCTTTTAATTGAATGGCCTGGTGTTGATCACTGAACTGTTGGGGACTTGATACAGGTGAACTGGTCTCTGTAGCCTGCAATTCAGCTCTAATTCCAGAAGATATCCAGGCCCCACCAGGAGGTTGGCAGCACCAATTTGCAATGCCGCAGCTTGTTCCTGGGGCAAGAATGGGGCATATTTTGGGGAGGGGCTTGGCTTTGCATGCAGAAATCTCAGGTTTAACCCCTGACATCTCCAGTTTAAAGAAGCAGGCAGTAGATGATGTGAAAAGACTTCTGCCTGAGACCCTGGAGAGCCGCTGCTGGTCTGAGTGGACAGTACTGATCTTGATGGACCAAGGGTCTGACACATATTAACCTATAAGAGTCTCTCTTCAGAAGTGCTAGGTAGCCCTTACTGCTCAAATATGACTTGATGAACATCTAAACACTTGTAACCAAGCCCTTACTTCAAGGGAAGGTTGGCGCAGTTCTGAACAGAGACTGCACCAACTACACCATGAGAAATGTTTAATAGTTTTCACACAAAAAAAAGGTCAATATTTTCATTTACCAAGACAATGCTTATGGCTACTCCATAAAAATAATAGGGACAACTTTTAAGTTAAAGACTTGAAGAACAATTGGAACATAATTCCCACTTCAATTTTTGAAAAATTGGATATGCTGTTAGCACAGGTTTTTGCCCCCCCCCCCCTTTATCAGTGACTGATGTGGTATTGATGTAGATTAGATGAAAACACAACCATGCACCGGTCACCTCGAGACTGGATTACTGTAACACCCTCTACATGGGGCTGCCCTTGTGCCGAACCCGGTGGCTGCAGCTGGTGCAGAACGCGGCGGCTAGGCTGTTGTTGGGGCTCCCGAGGTGGGAGCACATACAGCTGGGGCTGCGCGGGCTGCACTGGCTGCCAGTGATGTACCGAGTTCGTTACAAAGTGCTGGTTATTACCTTTAAAGCCCTATATGGCCAAGGACCTGCCTACTTGAGGGACCGTCTCTCCCCATATGAACCCCAGAGAGCGCTGAGGTCAGCTGGAAAGAACCAGCTGAATATCCCTGGGCCAAGGGAGGCCAAATTGAAGACTACTTGGGAACGGGCCTTCTCTATTGCTGCTCCACTACTGTGGAACCAGCTCCCGGAGGAAGTGCGGGCCCCGCGGTGTTTGGACCAATTCCGCAGGGCCTGCAAGACCTTTCTCTTTCAAATGGCCTTCACTTAATGCTGAGCCAAGATAGATTCACTGAAGATGCTTTTAGCCACTGAATTTTATAGAAGATATGAGTTATAGCACCATAATGTTAATTTAATATAAGTCGATTTAAATGATGGTTTTATCTAACTGTAATTATTGTGTATTATGGTTTTACTGTGTATTGTATTTATGTGTTGTTGTGAGCCGCCCTTAGCCTGCCTTGGCGGGGAGGGCGGGATATAAATAAAAAATTATTATTATGATTAATACCCAAATATGAAAATTTCTTCACTTGTTGAATTTCTTTGCCATTCAGAGTCCTTATGAACACTGAAAAATTTTCTTTGTTTTTCTTCAGAGAAAACAACTACTTTAGCTTTCTGTTAGTTTATTTTCAGGCTTTCCTTAATGCCGTATTCAAGAAAAGTTTTTAATTACCTCTACAGACCAACTCTTGACCAAGACAGTAGAACAGTATTGTCAGCGTAAAGCAAAACTGGAATACCATAGTAAGCCAAGTGGAGTGGGTAATGGAGCTCATTAAAGGAAGATTAAAGATCATAGAATCACAGAATCATAGAGTTGGAACGGACCTCTAGGGTCATCTAGTCCAACCCCCTGCACAATGCAGGAAATTCACAAACACCTCCCCCCTAAATTCACAGGATCTTCATTGCTGTCAGATGGCCATCTAGCCTCTGTTTAAAAACCTCCAAGGAAGGAGAGTCCACCATCTCCCGGGAAAGCCTGTTCCACTGAGGAATCACTCTAACGGTCAGGAGGTTCTTCCTGATGTTGAGTCGGAAACTCTTTTGATTTAATTTCAACCCATTGGTTCTAGTCCTACCTTCCAGGGCCACACAAAATAATTCCACGCCATCCTCTATATGACAGCCCTTCAAATACTTGAAGATGGTGATCATATCACCTCTCAGCCTTCTCCTCTCCAGCTCCTTCAACCTTTCCACATAGGACTTAGTCTCCAGACCCCTCACCATCTTTGCTGCCCTCCTCTGGACTCGTTCTACCTTGTCTATATCCTTCTTAAAATGTGGTGCCCAAAACTGAACACAATACTCCAGGTGAGGTCTTACCAGAGCAGAGTAAAGTGATAGCATCACATCACGTGATCTGGACACTATACTTCTGTTATGTAAATAGTGTTATGTAAATAATATCATTCATATATAGGTTGGACAAAAATGGACCCAAAAGGCAACCCTGCCTAACCTCACTATTGAGGTTAAATGATTCCGTCAGCTTGCTGTCATAGCTGCAACAGACCTGAGCTGTCTACATTGAATGTCTACATGAAGTTGCTGCATGAGCCACAGCAGCATTTTATCAGACATGGGGTGTTGCAGCTTTTCCCAGAGTCCTAGGGATGGTGTCAAAAGCCACTTTCAGACAGATAAATCCTTCATAAAGGAGCCAATTGGGAAATGATTGTATTTTTCTTTGATATGATATAAAATTAGACAATCATCTGAAGTAGAACTGCTCCTCCTGAATCTTATCTGCTCCTGGCCCATACTGTCACCTTTTCCAATCATCTAACAAATACTAGGGGTACATTTTGCCCAAACTAATTGGATGATAGCAGCTTAGGTCCAAGCATTCATTAGCCTTTCTTGAAGGTCAGAATTATTATTGTGTGCCTCCAAAATTTTTAGATGACACAGATATGTTTATTTGTGAAAACAGATGACCAAGGTAATTAAAGTTACAAGAAGTTAGTGCTTAAAAATACCTCAAGGGGGGAAACCTGTACTCCAAGGAGTACCATATTTGATCATATTCAGCTCATGTATTGGTCAAATTTTGAAAAAGTGTTCTATTGACATCCATCCCAAATTCAAGAGGCATGCCTATACACTATATAAGTCATAGGTATTGCCCAGTCCTCATTCCCATAACAGAGGTCATTCCGTCAGTGCCTTTTCCCTTTGTATTTCCTCACCCCTCTTCATCCCATGTCACTTTCCACCCCCATTCATCCATCTGGCCATCCCTCAACCTTCCCTCCAGCCCATTGGTGCTGCCTTCTCCCCTTCGGCCATTGCCCCACCCCCAGGGTGTTCTCCCGTCCTCCTTCCTTCCACTCTGTTCCATCCAGGAGCCGGTTGCCAGGGACGTTGGGACTGCCGCTGCTTCAGCTGCTCAGGTCTGGCTGTCGCTGCTCTCCCTCCCTAGCACTTAGACCTTTGAGGTGGATCACGGGCATCCTGGCGGCGGTGCCCTCCAATGCTGCCAAGTGCACCCAGAACAGCTGTGCCAGGAGGTTGTGTCAGGCAGGGCTAACCCCGCCGTCACTTCTTGCCACTGAGCCGGGGCCTCACCAAGCCCACTGCCAGCAGGGTAAGGTGGGGGTGGCATGTGTACCATGGCCCATTGCACACACACTCATCCCACTGCCAGTGGTTTTGTCTCACCAAGTGGAGGAGTCACTGCCATGGCATCCAGATAGGCCAGGCCTTGGGGACCTGGACAATACCCTTGGGCTTATTTTATTTTATTTAGGTTTTGTGTTGGTTTGTTTGTTGTCGTTTTTTTAAAAATAGTATTTAAAAAAAATTAATTTAAGTGGAATTTTACTTTTCTATTTCATTTTGTAAGCTGCCAGAAACAGTTTGTTGGAGAGGTGACATACATATTCTAAATAGATAATTATACCTTGATTATATAAAGTATACCTCTCTCTCTAGATATCATTAAGAGGGAGAGCAGAGTCCTAAAAAATGTCCATTGGCCACTCCAAGTTGCTGGACAGTTTAGGGGACAGAGAGAAGCAGGGAGGTTTGCTTTGTTTTTTCAAGATTGAATATGGGCAAGGAATTTGGAGCTTGCTGGGAAAACTTGCTAAGAGCCTTTTGGCTAGCAGAAATGGATTTCCAAGTTATTAGGAAAATACTTGATGTTGCTTGTGGGGAAAATGGTTGAAAATTAGTAACAATGCTCCATCTAAGCTGTAAAGTCTTGTGAGTAAAAATTCATCATTGTGAACTACTGACATTAAAGTTGTGAGTGAACTATTTGACTACTGCATAAATTAGTTTGCTCTGGGGCCATCCTTCCTGAGTTAAGACAAAAAATGTGAGAGCTGGAGACGAAAAAACTGCAAGCTTGCTCGCACTAGAGGGAACACTGATTAGTACTGATTAGTAATGCCTCCCATTTAGTTGACCTATTGGTAAACTACTGAAAGTAACTGTAATCACCAGGCAATTTTTATGTTTTTAAATTTACATTATAGCCCACCTTTCATACTGAGACTCAAGGAGGACCACAATATATAAAACAATGTTATTAAACAGCATAAGACATCCAATTAAAAATGCAATAGGACCAGGACTACAAAAATTAGAAAAACAGTGAAAAAGAGAAAAGTATCAGATGACATAAAAAAGCAGAAAATGCAATTACAAAAATAAAAGACAGTGAAAAAAGAAGATAATATGTGGAATAAAACTTAGAATTTATAAACCTATTCCTTTTATAAAACATATCCTTTTCACTCCTTGAAACTTGAGCCTGGAAACAACCACCCACTTGGGGAAAGCATGATCAGAAATTCATCTTTTCAGTATTGAAACTATTCCAAGCCTTACATGCAAGTAATCTATATTGATTTCTCTGAAAATTACATCTGTATAACAACGTGCAAACCCCCAGCCTTAGCAACTGGACAAAGCAGTAGTTTACAAACGGATGAAGAAATTTAATAACGAAAGATGTGAGAAAAATCTCTCTGAAGATTTTGCCAGTGTTATCAAAACTTTGGGGGGGCTGCCTTCAAATTACACTTTAAATGAAACCTGGTTACAGCCTAGAGATTTCTAGATCCCTCTGCAATCTTACCAAAACTTGCCTAATTTCCCTCAAAATTCATGAAATAGTTTGCCTTAAGGGAAACTTCAAAGTTCACGTTGAGTTTTTCTTTAGGCGAAATCTGGCAACTGTCTAAGGATCTTCATAAACCTCTAAGAAACTTTGCTAATCAAAAGGCTATCGAAATGTCTTGGAGATTCTTCCCAGAGCAGGTATCAAAGGTCATCAATGCTGAGTGCCTGCCAGGGCTGCAGGAGGTCTTGTTCTCAAAGCAGCCAGCACAACAGCCGTCCACACTGCCCCCACTTTGCCTCTCTGCTTTCTGGCAGAGAGTGAGGAAAAGGACGAGCCATTGTGGCAGGTGTTAAATAAGGATAAAAATAAGATAGGCTATTGATTGGCTATTGACAGGTAAAAGATGGGGATTAGAAGTTTTTAGGCCAAAGGGAAGCAAATAAGCTTGCTTGCAGAGCAGTGTAAAAGGCACTTCAAGTGATGTGAAATATGTCTGTGGTATTGTGAAAAGCTGTCCTTGCTTGGAAAGTCCCAAAGGGCCTAGGAAATGGGACTGTGGATAGCTAGCTAGCAAACTAATGTTACAACATACAGCTTGATAAAACAGAACTATATGTAAAGCAACCCGGGAGGTAAATTCCTGGAGAATCCCAAAGAGAGTTGTTTACTAAACCGGAAAGCTGCCGTTTAGCTTGTGGTATGACTGCAAACAATGCTGCCATGTAATGCCACGTATGGAAAGTACCGAAAAGACCCAAGTATGTCCCGCCTGTGTCGTGATATATTTCCAGTTTGTGATGTGTTTCCAGTTTGCTTGATTTTTGCTGATGTATAACTTTAAGCAGTATAAAACCCTATGTTCTGTTTATAATCCGGGTCAGGCCCACAGCTTTTGACGTGAGCCACATGGGCCTGATCCATGCGCATGTTACTTCAATAAAGAGAAAGCTGTTTTCCTGATCCTGCCTCAGGCCTCATCTGTCACTGAACCAACCATCAATTGCCTACTGCAGGGGTTTCCTGCAACATCATGAGTCAACACAAATACACACACAAACCCACACCTAAAGAGGGATGAGGGTCTGCAGCTTTCAGGACCTTCTCTGGGTGAGTGCCAGTACAATGGTTAGAGTGTTGGGCTAGGATCTAGGAGGCCCATACTCAAGTCCCCGCTCCATCATGGAAGCACACTAGGCTGACCTTGTGCCCTGACCTACCTCACAGATTGTTGTGAGGATAAAATGGAGGAGTGGAGAATAATAATTTGTATCCACACCGAGGAGAAAAGTGGAGCATAAATACCAACATGAAACAAATTTTAAAAATCCTTCCTTCCCTTGATGCACACATGCAGCACATGACAGTTCATCCTCTTTTCTCTGATTTTCTGCATACACACACACACCTCCCAAAAAGGGTGGGTCCCAGTCACTCCTTCCCCCATTGATGTACGCTATCTGCTGTGCATGTATGGTGGCAGCTGTTTGCTTCCAGATCTTTGCCATTGCTTGGAAAGAGGGCAAACAAGCTGGTGAGTAGCTGGTGGTTGCAGATGTTCCTCCTAGACACTGTTGGCATTTTTTTCATGTATCTTGTCTCTTTGTAGAGACAGAGCATCTGTAGCCGGTATGAACAGCTGCCCTGCTGCTTACTTGGCCATCAGCTCGTTAACACCTTTCCTGGGGAAACAGATGGGAAGGCCCAGCAGATGAGAACTTGCCAAAGGACTCCACCAATCCTAGGACTGGCCTTGTTCCCATAGTTGTTCAGCCCTGAAGAGAAACACCCAAATGCTCTTCAAATTTAGCTTTAGGCTGAAATTTCAGTACTAACTAAGGTAATATAAGATCATATCCCTTCTTTATCACCATATATACAGAGATGGTTTACCAGCTTTCTATTTCTACCCACTCATATGGAATTGGTGGGGGGGGGGGGAGACAGTAGAGCAAGCAGGTGCTTGGGCAGAGCCCAGCACCTGAAGGCAGAGCTTGAACCATCTGTTAGTCAGAAGAGTGCAGGAATCCAAGATTTCTGCTTACCAGAGATGAAAAATATTTTTAAAATCAGAATATTCAAATGTTAATCCTCCCTTCAGGTAAGAAAAATTATATTATTACACTTGACAGCGAACTTCAAATTATAAAAAGAAATAGTTTTTTTTTCTTGAGATGCATGTTGGTTTTTAAAATATGTGAATCCTATTACTTAACTATTTTTTCTCATTTTTTGTTTCAGGAACTAGAATTTCAGGATTTGACAGCCGTTTTAAACTGCATCCACTCCTTTATAGCTGCTAAAGTTGCATCACTGGATCCATTGTTTATAGACAGCCAGAGCATTGCAAGAAAATATACTTACAGCAACTAAAAGAATTCTGTGTTGTGATTATGACAGAGAAATTATTTTCTTAAAGAAAAAAAGCTATTTCATGCACAAAATTACAAAATTCCATGTGATTTTATAAGAGATCTATAGTTGGGTTATCAATAAAAACTACTAGTTTTCACATTTGATTCATCATTGTTAATCTGATGAGTTAAGCATTTATTCAAACTGAATCAGTTTGTTGCCTTGCACCTAAATGAATATTTTCACAATACATAAACTGTAATCTTATTTATGACCTGTTCTCCAACAATGCAGATTAGAAAATTTAACAATAGTTACAGGGAGCCAGAATTTACTATTTCTATTCCTAATTTCATTTTCAAAAACATCCGGTAACTTCAAATTAAACATATGCAGCTAAATTTGTAGCCTGACAACAGAGTTTGGCATAAAAAGTCTCATGCTGAGCCTCACAAAGACCGTTAATTGTTTATAATTAATTCATGTGGTTATGATATTTATAATCCAAGATCCATTTTGGAGGTGGGGGTGGGGGAAAGACTAGTCTCATTTGTCCACTAAAGAGTTATTTTTTAAAAAACAAAGGTCTGTTAAAATGTAGGTACTTTTCTGCATCAGTAAGAACAACAGTGATTGTGCTGCAAATTCTAAAGATGATATTACTTTATCACAATGTTGTTTGTGAAGTTTTTTAAATACCAGCATGTAGAAGCAAACACTAATACGACGCAAGCATCTGGCTTTCATTCCGTATTCCTCTCTCAACCCAAGAGAGGCATGATACAGTTATTTTACATAAATACTCAGTTATCCACATAATTTCATTTTAAAGAAAGCAGGACCAGACTGTTCTCCCTTGCTGTCATCTTTTCTTATCACATGTGTTTTTTCTTCAAAAAGTAGGAATGAGAGGACATCTGGGATGAAGGCCCCTTTGAAACTCTTCAGTAGTATCCTATGCAGTGCCCGTTGACTGTGAGAGACTCAGAATGGCATGGCTTAGCTTAGAACGGCACTGCTATAGTGTCTTCCTGAGCAGACCTGAGCAGAATTCTGTGTAGACCACTAAAGTATAGCAGCTTTCAAATAGCTTCCTGTTCATGTTCACCAACAAATCAATTGAATAAAAGAGGTGCTTTATGTATTTTTCACCTCCAGTTGCACTGATTCTGTTCTTAAATATTGCTTACATTATATAAATTCATTCTAACAGAATATGTATTGATTGTTATAAGTTAATCAGACTTTTGTTCCCTTGCAACATCCCAGAGGATATTGTCAGATGCTGTACAGGCTCTAGCACACTTTTCAAATAGTGAATTGCTGCTCTGAAAAGAAATTATTGGATTTAAGCAGCTCTTCCAAGATTCCTTGCAACAGAATGTAAATATGGGTGAACATTTGGATGTGTGGATGAATGGTCATCCAACTGGAAAGTTATGAAAGCAAGTCTACATCTAAATATGTAACTGTTTGAATTTTATCCAGTGCATATTTGCATCCAACTGCACATCTGATTTACATCACAGTTCTTGATCCAGCAGGATGTGTGTGAAAACCTGCTTCCATGCACCAGTCTCCTTATCTGAATCAAGGGAAGAAACTTGAGATGTGTAAATAACACAGTGTGAAAGTTCTAATAAAAATCATGTCAAGACAGAAGACAGCACAGAAGACAAAATTTTTATTGCAAGTATATACTTTATTGATAGTTTAATATTCTTAACAAATTCTGATTTCATGTTTCTATTTTCAGAAAACATATTTACAAGATGGCAATATCCAAAATGTTTAATTTTTATTTTTATATTTATGGAATATAGAATTAAAATTAAAATTATTAAAAATTTAAAGATATTTTGGATTGAAGTTAAGATACTTCTGTAGATTATGCATTGTTATCTAGACAGTTTTTTTCACTCATCTCACACAATTCCATCCCCCCTTACTAAAGACTGCTCTCCATGCCTTCTCTCCCTTTTTCACCTGCAGGAAAGGTGGTTGAACCTAGGCCATTAATGAAGCCCGAAAAATTTTTTAAGGAGGCATAAGAATATTGACTATAGTAAACTAGTCATAGTCTGTCCAAGCCTCAATTTAGTTAAGCAACATGACTGATTTCAATTAGCAATGTGGCTATACATATACATTCACAAGCATGATGAAGATGATTTGCCTAGCCACACCTCAGTGGTTGGAAGACACAAGAAGCTGCCTTTTATTCAGACCACTGACAGCACCGGCACCAAACTATTAGGTGCCCCAGGTAAAGCCTCCATCAACCCAGATCACCCCCCACCCATGGGCAAAGTGCACCCCCCACCCCTGGTCTTCCCCTCCTCACATGTGCCCAGTCAGCCTTGCCTCGCTACAGCCACCTTACCTGAGAGGTGGGGTGGAAGCACAGCGCAGCCTAGCTGTGTGTGCTGCAATCCAAATGCATGGAGACACACACTCTGCCTTTGCCTCCCCCTCCCCTCTCCCAGACATTTTAAAATGCATGGGAGGGGACTGGTGAAAGGACCCACTGATCAGCTGATCGGCAGGGCCTTCATCTGCGAGCAGGAAGGGCAACAGCTCTCCCTTCCTTGCTCACTCACTTGCTCCTCTCACCACCACCCAGGAGAGGGGTGCCCAATTTAGTGCCCCCCTAGGACTGCATCTGTATGTGACTGCCTAGGATCACCTAGTGCAGGGGTATCAAACTCATTTGTTAGGAAGGCCGGAACTAACACAAATGGGATTTTGTGGGGCTGGGCCATGAGTCATACAATATAATGCCAGGTAGCGGAGATATAAACTTTATAATGGACACAGACAAACCCAATTAAAGATTTTTTTAAAACTTAAAATACAAACATGCTTAAAACTCTTCCAATGGTTTAAGGTGGAAAGGTGGGGAACTAGTGGACTTTGGCAATGCAATTTTTAAAATAAAACATCAAGAAAAAGCACAAGGCTCTGACACTGTGGAAACAATGAAATGGCATTGTAAACTTCTCCCCGTCAGTCTACTCAGATTGGCAAAGCCTTTCCAGTATAATATCCCCCTTTGGCTGTGGGTTCCCACATTACAGTACTCACTAGGTTAGGTCCATTCAGGAGAGATAAGTTGTCTGAAAGCATCAACCCTTGTTTGCAAGGACACAACTCCAGGAAGCATGAGTTTCAGCTAGCTATAGGAAAGGTGAAAATGGGTTTTAAAATCCACCCCACGTTTTCCTTGCAGCAGCCAGCAAAGAAAGGCAGGAAAAGCCTGGGACTCATCCTGCGATCTTCAAAGGGTGCTTCAAAGAGCCTTTGAAGCTCCCAGGCTGAAACTCAAAGAGTCTCAGCCTGGGGGCTTCAAAGAGCCTGGAAGCTTCAAAGGGTAAGGACAGGAGGAGGAGGGGGGGGGAAGAGCCCCGCGGGCCTGATCAAAGCCTAGGGTGGGCCACATCCAGCCCATGGGCCAAGTGTTTGACACTCCTGGTTCTTATGGATGTGCTGGCCCTGACCACTGATTATTGAACTCAACATTGCCTACTCTGACTGACAGTAAGTCTTCAAGGCCTCAAGGATTAGTTTTTTTCTAAGCCTTGCTAGCTAAGATGCTATTAACTGGAGAGGACTAGGGTTGACTCTGGGATCTTACACATACATAACATATGCTTTGAATCTGCATATGGCATCAGCATAACCAATTATACATTTTTGTCTAGTGTTGCCAGGTCCAATCTAGGAAATACCTTGGGACTTTGGGGTGGTGCCAGGAGCAGGATTGTGACAAGCATGATTGAACCCTGAAGGAAGTTCCGACTATGACATTTAAGGAGACCATGCTCCTTTGAAAGGCCTTCCCTCCATTGGAAATAATGGAAGATAGGGGCACCTTTCTTGGAGGCTCATCAAATTGGACCCCGTTCTCCAATCATTTTGAAACTTAGGGTTTTTTTGAAGAGAGGCACTAGATGTTATGCTGAAAATTTGCTGCCTTTACCTAACCCCCCCCCCAAAAAAACCCAAACGATTGATTGATTCTCCATTATACCCTATGGGGAGTGATCTCCATAGGGTATATTGGAGTGCCTAGCAGACATTTCCTCCCCCACCCCCACTTTCTGATAACCCTGAAGTGGAGGGAGAATCCCCAAAACCAGGGGATCTCTGGCCCCAGCTGGGGACTGGCAACCCTATTTCTGTCTGAAGCCTTACCTCCTTGTCATACATTGTTGTGGCTCTTACTTTGGGCCACTTGCAAAGTGAGCACCTTAAATTTATCAGTAAAAAGTGATGGTGACTTGTTCCACATTATTTTTTTCTGCTGCCCTACCAAGTGCCTGATTGAATTGTAAGCTGGTCTAAAGATCTACTATTACTGAGTGGGGGCAGGGGCTGCCAGTGGAACATCTCCTACCATAGTCTTGGAAGCCCTAGCTGGCAGCTGTGCATAAGAGAGATACCATTGCTTGGTAGCAGCCATTACACCCTTGGGCTTCTGCTTTCCTCATAAGAACATAAGAGGAGCCATGTTAGATCAGGCCAGTGGCCCTTCCAGTCCAACACTCTGTCACACAGTGGCCAAAAAAAAATAGGTTCCATCAGGAGATCCACCAGTGGGACCAGGACACTAGAAGCCCTCCCACTTCAGCCCCTCAAGCACCAAGAATAAAGAGCATCACTTGCCCCAGACAGAGTTCCATCTATACCTTGTGGCTAATAGCCACTGGTGGACCTATGCTTTAACTCTGGTTGCCACCAGACACACTCTTACCAATTCCTCACTAGCAGTCGCTCCACTCTGCTTTTCTTGGAGCAAGTGACCAATTCCCCAATAGTCGCTGCATGTCCACATTTTGATTCATGGAGCCCTCCAATTTCCCTCACAGCTTTGGGTTCTCCAAAAAACAAGACCAAGTAATTGTGGGGGAAATTGGAGGGAGCTGTGAGTCAAAATGCAGCCTTGCAGCAACTAGTAGGAAATTGCTCCAAGAAAAGCAGAAAATCATGTGTGGAGCGATTGCTAGTGAGGAATCAGTAAGAGTGTGGCTGGACTGGTGGCAACCTGAATCCAAACTTTTCCAAGTTGTGGTGACACTTCTCCTTGAGAATGTCCCCCATGAGGTTTGCCAGGCCAAAACATCTATCTGACCCAGGCTTTTAACTGAAATATTCCATCATTTTTAGCCAGACTTAGAGATGTTTTATGGATATCATTTTCAAGTTGCTTAGTTTTTTAAAGGCTTGATAATTTTGCTGCTATTTTTGTGATTTAACTGCATGTGTTCGTAGCAGGTCTCTACAGAGAGAGCATATCAATTTTCCTAATAAATAAATAACATCCATCCTGAACACTGATTGAGCAGTGCATGAGCCAAGCATATGGAACTAAGCACACAGCAGTCATCCCAGTTAGCTGTATGACAAGGAGGAAGGATGAGGGGAGGGGGGAAGACCACCCCTTCACACCATTTAGAAGGCATGGGGGTGGGGGGGACTCAGTTACTGCTTTTATTTCTCAGAGGCTCCACAGCCTCAACAGAATGAAGACTGGAACATGCAGCAGCCATTGTTGATGCAATTCTTGACCAGCTAAAGACAACAATCCACTTTGGGTGTGCTTAGTTTTAAGTCTTGGGTATTTAACAGAAAAGAGATTATATCACATATTATGATGGATAGAGGAAATATTTGTCTACTTGAAAGGAATCCCCATTGAAAAAACTCTAAAATACAAAAAATGTTGAATTAAAAAGAGGAAGTTTATGTTACTCCCATAAAAACCAAGTGAAATTGTATACAGTAAATGAGAAGCAAATATTTAAAGAAGGAATTGATTCATATTTTTCTCCTTCCCTGATGATCTTTCAGATTGTTTGTTGTTGTTTGTTGCTTGGAGGGGACAGTGTTTTCCGACAGGCAAGCAAAAAGAAGCCTTACCCCAGAAAGTTTGGTTTTGCCCACATCAGCTCTTCCTCATTTTTTTTTAAATTGAAATCTTATCTGTTCTACATGAGACACACATCAGCATGAAAGGATGGCAATATTCTAATCAAAGTCTTTGTTTGTATTCTGCCTTCATGTTTGAATGATATTTATTATCTTTGATTTGGGCTGCAACCTTAACAGAAACCAAACCTTCATCTAGCAAATTCAAATGATCACCAACAGGGAAGACCACCCTTCTGCACTTTGCTCCTCATAGAGATAGGGATTCTTCATTGGAAAAGAGTCCTCCATTTAGCACATCTTGTGGAGAGATTTGGGGAGGGGGGAGAAAGCACAGGGGATTACTCCACCACAAGTGTGCACCATTTAGGAGATTATCAGCACTTTCAATTCCAACTCCAACAGCGATGAACTTTTATGGGGGGAGCAGGACTAATTCCAGAAGCATGTTGTTGCATGTGAGGATAAATGGATTAGGACGTCTTCTGCAGATTTGATCTTAAAGCAAACTGTAGGCAATCATAAATCCTTTTCTTGCATATATTAGCTCAAAGGATAGGACTAAGAAACAATATACCTTCAAAAAGCATACAGAATATTTCCTATTTCTGGAAATCTATGGGTTTTCTAGACAGATTTGTTGTAAGAGGTATCTATTATTGTTCTCTCAGTAGATACAGAAAGTCATGTAAAATTTGTTTACTGATAAAGAATTTTTGTATGTCAAGAGGAAATAAAAAAGACAAAATGTTTTTGCACAAAACATGGATATAAAGCATCTTTCCTAGAAGTCACTAACTGTTCTGGTTTTTCATTATTATTTCATGCCCAGGAAAAGTTCTCTGCGCCTCCGTGCCTGCAAAAGGTCACTAGAGCAAGAGACTGCTACTCAATCCTCTTTCATGTGGCATTTCTACAGCATCTCTGCATGTGTATAGTCACCCTTGGGTCAACAATAGTTTTATCTGGATGATCAGAGAATTCTGTAGATGCTTCTGTCCACCGGAACAGTGCAGAAAGTGTTACAAGAACTGTGTGTGCCTTTAAGTTCATTCCAGTTCACACCGTTTACAAGAACCATGTATGCCTTAAAGCTCATTCCAGTTCACAGTTTACCAGCATGTCCCTTCTAACCTCCTGTATTATGTAGGGGAAGTACTGATGGCAACAGAGATCTGATTTCATGGATCCATCCCATATGCATTTAGAAATGGAGTCACTCCTGTCCCTAGCTGATCCCAAACTGATCAGTTTTTACTTGTTGCTTGCCCATGAAGCCCTGCTCACCTCTTACATTTCACACATCAAAGGTAAGGCTAGCAATATGATGGCATCAGATATTATTCAGGGCTTTTATGGTAGAAAAAGGCCAGCAGGAACTTATTTGCATATTAGGCCATACCCCCTAACATCACCATTGTTTCACACAGGGCTTTTGTGCAGAAAAAGCTCAGCACGAGCTCACTTTCATATTAGGCCACACATACCCAACACCAAGCCAGCCGGAACTGCATTCCTGTGCATTCCTGCTAAAAAAAAAAAAGCCCTGGTATTATTTGTTATAATGAATAAGAATAACTTCATAGGAGGCTGCCAGGAAACTTGAGATATGCATTCCCAGAGCTCACAGATGCCATCCTGGACCACCATGATTCATGGGGAAAGTAGTTCCAATGGTTTCTAATATCCCTGCACACTGACCATGCATGTTCACAGTAGCATTCAGAGCCACCAGGGACCAAAGGGACTATATTGCACTAGTACTTAAATGATGAGACAGATGAGTATTTGGACAAATAAACAGTAGATACTTGATTAATGAACAAGACCTGTGACAAGACAAATTAACTTTAATTCAAACTAAACTCACACCACCAGTATTATGCCAATATGGACAAAATGATGTTCAGCTTAACTGCCTATCACCGCCCACAACTCAGAGAGCCAAGAAGACAGTCATTGATTTTGATTCATCTGAGCCTGGACATGTGTTGAGGAAGTCCAGTAAGCTTCGGGTAGATGAGGCAGATAGTCCCCAAGAGAATTCCTGCCCAGCATATATTTAATCCTGGGAAACCAAATCAGTGGAAAATCACCTTCAAAATGGTGCCACCAATGCACTTGTTTCTCAATGATCTCTCTATGCTTGCACAAACGGCAACAGGTATAAGACAGGATTGATATTTAACAGATAAACCCCAAGCAGTCCTCATCACAAGATTACCTTCAGTGTTATGGTTGCCAACATCCAGGTGGGGCCTGGAGATCTCCCACTTTTATGACTGATCTCCAGCAGGAAGAGATCAGCTCCACTGGAGAAAATGGCTGCTATGGCATTGTACCATGCTGAGACCCATCCCCTCCCCAAACATTGCCCTCTCCCAGCTCCACCCCCAAAGTCTCCAGATATTTTCCAGCACAGACCTGGCAACCCTAGAACTGAAACAGACTAGCTGGCAAAGTTTCAGTCCCATAGATAATTTGGCTCATGAGGCGCAGGGGGGGGGGGGGGAGTTCATTCACAGGCTCCATTCATAAATGAGAAACTCAACCCACACTACACTGCCAAGGAAGGAGAGCAAGTGACTGGCCATCCTGCATGAGGGCAGGGAAGACATTGAGGGTTGCATCAATGTGACCTGTCCACTATCCCTCAAGAGATGGCACAGAGAAAAAGACATCCTTTGTTATTGCCACCACTGCTGCTGCATCAGGTTTCTGGAGTGGTTCACACTGCTGGCCCGCACCTTTGGTAAATTTGGGGATGGAATGTGTGTAGGGAGGAATCCAAGTCAGCGGTGAGTTGGACATTTGATTGGATATTTTATGGTATCTAGTAGCAAGTGATTGATAAGTGCTGACTGTGAGATGATAGAGTGGGCTAGCGCTGCTTTCCCATCTTACCCGCGTAGCTGCTTTTCAGTCACAGTCATCCACAGGCTATGTAACGGAGCTGTAAATGGGCTCCATATCTGGAGCACTGAACATTATATTTAACATACACAAACATAGTCAAGCCTTCAGGATTACATTTCCATTTGATTTGGAATTGCTTGTAAAATGACATCAGTTTATAGCTCACTACAGCGGGGCTCTTAACAGTGATGGATGAGGAAGTGGAATGGGGATTTGTGTATCAGATTACACTGGAAGATCAATTTTACTCCAGTTGTACTAGGAAAAAAACTATACAGAAGACTTCTCTCATGATAAAATACTGACTCAAATCCAATTGAAGATGGAAGAAAATGATGAGGAGATTTTGCTACTGGTTCTCAATTTCATCCTCTCAGTGCACATAGTAACAACAGTGTCCAGAAAGGTTTGGCAACATGCATCAGTGGCATCCCATAAGGTGTGGAGGGGGAGTAAATAACTGCTGATCAATTGCAGTTAATTGCAAGCACTTATGCAAGCACTTAATATTGTAGTGCTTTTATGCTGTGAGCCGCCCTGAGCCTGCTTTGGCGGAGAGGGTGGGATATAAATAAAATAAAATTATGGGATAGGGCAAAGCTTATTGTAAAGCACATACTTTGCATGCAGAAGGCCCCAGGATCAGTCCCCAGAATCTTCAATATCAAGATTGAGGTGGGGGGAGGTCCCTGTTCAATACATTGGAAAGGAGTTGTACAACATGGGCACTACGACAGTTTTATAGACTCATACATATCAACAATATTAACAATTTATGCAAAGCACAGCACTGTCCCCTTCATAAAAAGCTCTGGGTTGGGGCCAAGTTGTAACTCTCTAAAACTGATTTTGTATGGATGAGATGGCTATCATATAGAGCACATATGATTGACCTGCATAATATTAGCTCAAAAATGCCACCATGCGTATGAGAGCACTCGGGACACCATGCGAAGTACAGACACGTGCAAATGAAGGATAACATGTACGTTTTTGTAAAATGGGAGAGAGGGAGTATGGTTGAAAAAAACTTCAAAAAATAATGTACCAATAAAAAATATGTACCAATAAAACCTTTAATATATCCAAATGTCTCTGTCTCAGGCTTATACTCTGCATTCCAACTAAAATTCCACCTAATGAAGAAAAGTTTAAACACAGGCTGCAAATCCCTTCTTGTGTGTATGTCTCAGTTATGTGTGCATTTTAACTGTGATGTGTTTTGATTTATTGTTGTTTAAATTGCTTTTATATTATATATTTGAAATCTTGCTTTAATGTATTTGTTTGTTTACCCCTAGGCAGCATAAAAATGTTTAAAATAGATACATCCTGAGGAGCCTTAGCTGAACCTAGAGGAAGTGACGAGTGACCATTGGTGTGACTGGGGAATAGGAGTCTGCCCAGTTTTAAAAATATAATTCTATATAGCAGGTGATCTACAGTGCAATACTAAAGAGAGCTTCTTCTAATTCCTTCTAAATCCACTGAAGTCTTTAACTGGAAAGAGCTTTGTTTTTAATGAACAAAAATTTGTTTTTGTTAAAGGCACACTGATCATTTAGCAGAAGAGAGCCAAGGATTCAACCCAATGCATCTAGACTATGTTCATTAAAAAAATTAGATTATGTCCATTAAAAAAATCTCCATTTTACATAGTTCTTCTACAAAGCAATAACTTTGTATCTAACTTGTGTTGATGGCTATAGACGTTTGATGTGCAATCCTAAACAAAGGTACATCTTTCTAAACCTGGTCTTATATGGGTGCCTGTTACATATTATCAAGGCATGTCCAGCGGAAAGTGTGACCTTTTCTTTTTAGCGCCAACTTTCTTCATCAAGAAATCTTGCAAATTGCTTTTGAAACTCCCACTATTTCAAAAGCATTTACTGTCTAGTATGGGGAAATAAAGCATGGCTATTCCCTGCTAAGTGTACAGACTGAGCTGGCTGACTCTCTGAACCGCGGCCAAGGTCTCCAAACAGGAACTAGCCAATTGCAAAATGACTGATGCAGTAAAAAAAAAAAAATGTATCCTTAGGAAGTTCACTCTTGTAATTTACCACCACAGATGTAATAATGTGGCTTCCTCAGTGACTGGTCTGTGATCAAACTTACTTTCAACTTTTATCCTTTAAATCCTCCTTAGAGCAAGGACAGTGAATAAGCTGAAAATGGAGGAGGAGGACACTCCACACTGTGTATGGATTAGTATCCTGGATGATTGGTAGGTTGGGTGATGCCTCCGTAAATGAGGGACAATTGCACTGGATTAGATACTAATATCATCTTTCCATTGGCTGCATACTATTTTTCCATGGCTCAGTCAATACTATTGAATGAAATAAAGGAGAACATCCTCATATTACTAGTTACCGTAAGCAGTATGACAGTAATGCTGCTGTAAGAAAGAAAGATCACCCATTCCAAAGAAACACTAAAAATAAGAACAGGCCAACAGTGTATTGATTAGTGTGCCATTAATCTGGTGAAGAAGGCCAAGAGAGGGAAAAGAATAACCCTGGCCTACTTTCAAAGAATCAGTGACTATAAAGTGCTGAAAATTGAGTATTAGAGTTTTCTTTAAAAGGCATTCATGTAAACTGACTTTTTCTCAGGAGACAAGTTAATGTTAGGAGTTTCTTCCTGAAAATAAATGGCATAATAATGTGTTTCTGCGTTGGTTGGGAGTTTTTTTGTTTTTGTTTTTTTTACAATTTCCTGAGTACTGATTCCTGCTGACCTATGATTTGCATCTCTTTATTAAACTTTACAACACAGCAATGGCTGAATCCATATACTTGTAGGATTTAGTTTTTTCCTTACCTGTAATGCCCAGATTAAGAACTGTGCACACAGTTCCTAGGGCTTTGTTATCCTATCCAGCCCTTGGGTTCCAGGCATGGTTCTCATCAATATAGTGCAGACTTTTGTCATCTGGTTGGTACAGTCAAAGATAGTGGGTGAACCCTTTAATTCTGTTCTCTCTCCATGTACTTTTTTTCAAAAAAGACCATGCTATTTTGCAAATGGTTTTTGAATTTCAAAAGACATTAGCCACACAGCACATTAGGATGGCTGTTAAAGAAAAAGTTCAAAATCTCCTTCAACACCTGGAATGCATTCCAAGCACATATAACTTTTTAAAGGAAAGATGAGCCTTTATTTTCCAGTCCTCTCTGTGTGTCTTAAGTGTCATCGAATCGCTTCTGACATGGCAACCTTATGAATTAATGCCCTCCAAAACATCCTGTTGTAATTTACCACCACAGGTCTTGAAATCTGAGGCCTATGGCTGTCTTAACTGAGTCAATCAATTTCATATTGAGAGTTGCTAGAAAGTTGCATTTAGACTTTTGATTCTGTCACCTATTACTTTTGCTTCTCATCTATTTTTAGCAATTTTAATCTGTCATCTAAATTTCTTTTCAGGAATAGTCTTTGTACATTCTTCCTTGATAACATCTCTGGTTTCCAGGGCTTTTTTTGTAGCAGGAACTCCTTTGCATATTAGGCCACACACCACTGATGTAACCAATCCTCCAAGAGCTTACAGTATGCCCTGTACTAAGAGCCCAATAAGCTCTTGGAGGATTGGCTATATCAGGG
The DNA here is from genome assembly GCF_032191835.1 of Heteronotia binoei. Taxonomy (NCBI): domain Eukaryota; kingdom Metazoa; phylum Chordata; class Lepidosauria; order Squamata; family Gekkonidae; genus Heteronotia; species Heteronotia binoei. The sequence goes on along the minus strand of NC_083223.1, from coordinate 53,816,659 downwards.
GGGTGTGACCTAATAAGCAAAGCAGCTCCTGCTACAAAAAAAAAATCCCTGCTGGTTTCAACCCATAGTACTTCTGGTTCACATTCACTTGAGTTTTGAAGCTCAAATCTATTATTTACAAGGTCTTTAAACTATTCAGGAATTTTGCTTAGATTGTATTTTGGCGTTATGAATGTTGCAATGTTTTTCCAGCTACATTCTGATTTTCAATATAAACAAGACCACAATCAGCTCCTGGTCTTGTATTAGCAGAGGTTTCTTTTTAGACTTTGCATTATTTATAGTCTGCCCTTCTCACATGGACTCAAGGCAGATTACACATAGTGAGTCAGTACAATCAACAATATGGGGTATTCAGTAATTAATGTATTAGGATATGAGAAGACTGGAAACCACCAGAAAGAACAGGGGCATAGAATAAGTGTTAATATGACATATTAAGTGGTACAGAAATTACATAATAGGATCCTGTTTACAATATGCCACAGGTTCTTATCCAAAGGTTCTGATCTTATCCAAGTAGGTTTGTGAAAGCAGATACAGCCTTATTGACTGTGCAGAAAAGCACTCTTAAATAGTTCAATTTTGCATAGTTTGCAGAAGGCCAGGAGATTGGGAGACTTCCTCACCTCCTCAGGCAGGCCATTCCACAAGATGGGAGCCATAATGGAGAAAACATAAGTATGGGCAGTTGTTGATTTTGCCCATTTGCAGGTTGGCACCTACAGAAACCTCTGCTAATATGAGTGGAGTTGTCATTGCAGTGTGTAGAGAGGTGGGTGGTCCCATAAATAAGAATGGCTAAGACCATGAAGGGCTTTATATGTGACAGTCAATACCTTAAATTCAGTTTGGTAACAAATGGGGAACTAATGGAGGGTTTGCAGAATGGGAGTGATATGCATGCTCTGTCCTGCTCTTGAGCTTTGGCATTCTCGACCAGCAGGAATTTCTGAATTAATACCAACATATAATGCACTACAGCAGCCTAGTCTTGACGTTACTGTGGAATGGATCCAGGTGGCCAGGTCATATGTATCAAGGTATGGGACCATTTTATGGCCTAGGGTGAATTGGTAGAAAGCATTTTTTGCAGCTGCATTAACTTGCTTCTCCAATAATAAAGGTGGATCCAGTATGACCCCAGGGCTTTTAACTAAGTCAGCAAGGTCAGCTTAATGCTTAATGAAAGTGGGAAAGACAATGTCCTTCAAGGCCTCCACCTTCCCAACTAGCATTGCTTCTGTTTTTTCAGAGTTTAGTTTTGATTTGTTCGCTTTTATCTAGTTAGCCACAGCAGCCACGTAGTGATTCAGGACCTCCATCAGATCACCAGGATATTTGAATAAGGATATATAGAGCTGTGTATCATCAGCATATTAATGACAACTGACCACAAAACTACAAATGATTTGTCCTAAGGCTTTACATAAAGATTAAAAAGCATGGGAGATAGAATTGCACTTTGTGGAACCCCACAAGGTATGTCTCACAATGGTGATGTCTGGTTTCTAATAGCAACCCTTTGAGTTTGATCCATGAGGAATGATTTGAATCAGTTCCTGCAGTTCCCCTGTTACCTGCTTCTGTCTCCAGGGGCTTCAACAAGATGGCATAATCTGCTGTATCTAAGGCTATAGATAAATCCAGTAAAAACAAAACACAGAGGTTTGGTCTTTGTCTACACTCAAACTGAAGTCATCAACTAAAGCTATACGATGCGTCTATGTCCCATAGCCTGACCTGACTCCACATTCTGCCTCCAATTATCTAATCTATTTGATTTCTATATTGGTCATCTGGTGTTGTCCATGTATATAATATTCTGTTTAGTTGCCTGAACAAATTGTTTTTTTCACAGAATTCTATGACTCCTGCTTCATTTCATGCTCCTAGCCCAAATCAGTTCTAACAATATTTGATTCTGCTTTTCTTTATACTTTTGTGTTCCAGTCACTGATGATTATCAGCGCATCCTGCTTAGGTGTGTGATCAATTTCTTCCAGGACACTTCTATAGAAGTTTTCAATTTCTTTCTCAACAGCATCTGTATGTTGGGACATAGACTTGAATGATGGTTATATTGATAGGCTTTCCATGAAGTCTGATTGATATTATTCAGTCAGACACTGTATTACAGCCCCTTACTGCCTGTGCTGCATCTCGCCTTACTATTAGAGCAACTACACATCTTCTGTGTTTGTCATTCCCTGAATAAAACACTTCATAATTTTCTGACTCTATTTTCCAGTCCTACATTGAAACATTATGAGTAACCAGGCCTCAGATTCAGTGGGAGCTCACAGGAGCACAGCTCCTGAACCTTTCTGAGAGTTCCACCTCCTCTTTCCCACCTTGTCCATTGAATAGTAGGTGCAGCTGCATAACAATCCCTGGATGAGCTCCACCACCTATTTTTCTACAAAACGACCCCTGTGCGTAACTAAATATTAATGTAGTTTCAGGTGGGTAGCCATGTTAGTCTGTATTAGTAAAACTAAATTTGAGTTCAATAGGACTTTAAGATGATCTATGAGTCCTTATATCCAGGTCAGAAGGTAGGAGGGGTAGCAAAGAAGAGCCAGTTGGCATCAGGATGCAAAGGCACAATGAAAAAAAGAACCAATGGATCTTCACTCCTGTTTGTATCTGACAAAATGAGATACAACTCCCCAAAGCTTTTCTTGGTCTTTTCTACTGGGCTCAAATTTTGTTCCAAATCTTAACCCTGCATTTAAAAAAGGTGGGAGAGAATGAGAAAATGTATAACAGTTATCCTTGTGGTAGGAAAGAAATTACATATCTTGCTATATCTCTTGCTTTAACAAACATTCCTCGGCAAAGATCCCACAGCAAATTACCATTAATGGAAAACGTTTCTATCAACAGAATGGTCTCTCCTCTCCTTACGTTCGCCCTGCTGCTGCAGCCCAAAATGGTGCTCTGAGGGCAGGGACATAAATAGTATGAGGGGTGCAGAGGGGGAGTCAATGAAAATTACCTTCCCTCCTGTTAGTGGAAATTTACCAGGGAATCCAGCACCTATCTGCTTTTCCTTTTCACTCCTTTTTAAGAAGGATGACTATATAGTTCTATTCAGCAATTCAAGTTATAGTTTTATTCATCCCTTTTCTCCAAGGAAGTTTTTTGAACTTCACATTATTTACTTTAATTTGATTAAGCAGCTAGGGCCATCATCTAGGATATGTGCAGTTCACTTCACATGTTGGGTGATGTCTTATTTTTTAAAAAATCACTCACTTGAAAAACCTTTAAACCCTCAAGTACCCTCATGAAACTCAAGGGCATTTCAACTTAAAGCTGCAATTTGGCATGTCAGAGTTGTTACTCAAAAAGAGAAAGTCACAAGGATATGGAAAAAGCCTTGAGTATACCTATGGTTTCTCGCTGGTTACTGGTCTCTGGTATATGGCAAGTCTATAATACTGACAGAAAAATAGCCAGACATGGAAAAACATACATTAAAGCATATATATGGATCCTGGATATGCATTAATTTTCCTGCTGATAACTTTATATATGCCTGGTAGTGTCCCCAGTTCCTTTATTCAAGGCAGAAATTAAAGTGCTTCAGTAAATACCCTCCCACAGAAATTCAGAGCAGAAACAGGTAAATTTCTTAAAGGGCAATTCACTTACTTGACTGCATGGATGAACACAAGGGAGGAAAGAGGCAAACAGGAGGCAGATGTGATTAACAAATCTGTTGAGGTGGAAAAGGGAAGGTGATTCACTGCATGGCCTTGTCTCCTGCCATAATGAAAGAAAAGGAGATGCTGGGTAGTTGGTGCAGAAGTCCTGGAAAAAAGTAGCAAATATACAAGCTGAATACTAGAACTTTTTTTTTCTTTTTGAGAGAGAAAAGAATGCATCCCTCATGCATTTTCTAAAGAAATTGATTTTTTGCGTTCTGCAGTTTAAACTGTGAATTCATGAATAACATATTACAGACCACCTGCAGAGAGAGTCATAAATGGAAAAGGAACAGATAAACTGGTCACTGGGCTCCAAATCTCTGAAATGATGACAAAGGTTGTTAACTCTTGCTAAAGAAAGTGAGACTTTTAAAAAAGAAAAGCTAAGCAATATTAGCTCTTGAGCCACAAACTGGAAGCAAATGGATACATTGGCTACAACCTAAGCCAAATGGTGCTTCCTCATGCTACATTTGTGTTGTGGGAGAATTTGAGCAGCAGCTGCTTTCCAAAGTAATGTCAAAAGTCCCTGGCCATGTAGAAGAGGCCTACACCATCTCTTTCCTATGCCTTGTCACACATTTGCTACTAGCCTTAGCTCAGCTAGGGCTCCCTCCATAGTAACTAAGTTTCATGTGTTATCTGAGCAATATGAAAAGGAGCAGCTCCTACACTGTAATGGTGTTTTTTGACCATTAAGGCACATAGCAAACACCAATAAACACGGTTGCAGTCAGGGCTTTTTTGGTAGAAAAAGCCCAGCAGGAACTCATTTGCATATTAGGTCTCACCCCTGATGCCACCATTGTTTCACACATGGCTTTTTTGTAGAAAAAGCCCAGCAGGAGCTCATTTGCATAATAGGCCACACCCCCTGACACCAAGCTAAATGGGACTGTGTTCCTGCTTTAAAAAAAAAAGCCCTGGTTGCAGTAAGATGGAGCAGTGGTCTATCTCCAAACAATGGAATTCCTTGTATCTGTTATTCAGTTTCTGAATAACACATTCTAGGATCTGTGGCCTATTGTGGCCTACCTCAGAAGCAGAAACACCTACTACCTTGGAGCAGGGGTTAGATAAACAAGATCCAGGTGTCTTCTTACCATGTGCTTTCTTGATTCTTTGCGGGGGAGGGGAAATAATTTTGGACTACTTCCAATTTAGTAAAAAGACTTCTACAGAATTGCTGTTAGATAATGGAGTAACCACATCTCTCAGCGCTTTACTAAATGGATGGCTGTTTCTTCAGCTGAGGGATATGAAAAAAGAGGTTCTGGAGATCTCTAAACCAAGGAAAATATAGTTGTTGCTCCCTAAAATGGGGGGGAGAGTACTTAGTTTCACCCAAGCCTCAGGACTAGTGCTGTGTAAACTCCCAATGCAGAAATACTGCAGGTGTAACCCTTGCTTTGCCTCAGATATAGCTTTTCCAAGGCAATTCAGAGCATGTTGTCAAAGAGTCCAAGGCTGAACCCTGTAGGTTTGCAGGGCAGATGCATACAAGTCTGCTTTATTATTATTTTTAAAATATAAAGCTTATTTCAATGTATATGCAGGGTTCCCCCGCCCCCCTGGGAGAATGCAGTGGAATGGAGTTCCAGAACCTCTTCATGGAAACAAAATGCTCAAAAATTGTTTAAAAGTTCATGAGGGGCACCAGGGAGCATGATGTCACTTGTGACATTACAAAAATATTAATATGAACATTTAAAAATAAGACTTAAACTAGGGGGTGCCCAGTAGCAGCTGTGGGTGAGAGGGGAAGCAGCCAGATAGTGGAGGGGACTTGTTGTTCTGGATCGGGTTAAGGCTAGAGAGAGAAAATCAGCTGCAGCCTACCTGATGGAGGCTTTTCTCCCCCAGTAGCAGAGTGCCCTGTCTGCTGCTCCATGTGCTGGCTCCTAGGCAAGTGCAGTTTGGATCACATGACACTGAAAAAGTTTCTGGCATCAATAGATTTAAGAGTTTTTTGGGGCAAGTTATATGTTATGTATCATTTGTCTCCAAAAATACAAGGCAGATCAAGTCATGTGCAGTTATGTTGGAGATGTAAATTTAACAACTGGAAGAATTCTATCCACAAGATGGGTTGCATCTAGCTGCAGAACTGTTTCGGCTGTTTGGCAGGATTATGAAGCCCTAGTGCTTCATTTTGAAAGAGGTAAATCAACAAATGGTCGAGATAGAAAGGGGAAGTACAGATATGAAGGTCTTCATAGAAAGATTACATTCAGTTTAATTTATTTTGGATCTTGGATTAATTTGTGATGCTTTGCAAGAACTGTCAGAACTGAGAATAGAAGCACAGTTCCAGGTCCTTGTAAGAAAGCACGAGGCAACAGAAAACCTGCAATTTAAAGGTGTTCCATTGCACAGAAAAAAATAGATTGATGACCCACCAATCTCTCCACTTGCGTTCCATGGTCAACTTAAAATTTATCTTCAGAAAAGACTGTTTTCAAAAGAAGACTGTCAAGGTGTGGAAGAGTTCTGGATTCTAAGAACTGGCCAGCAAACTCAAGGGACAACATTCTCTATGGGGAAGAAGAAATACACACACAGATTTCAGCTTGATGAAAAATAAGCCATTTGAGTCTTCAGAAAACATCTAACATTCAGAGAAGAAATGCCCAAGGAACTATCTCAAATTTTGCCCATTCTCAATGCAATAGCTATTTCCTCCAGTGTGTGAGAAAGGGGATTTTCCCAGATAAACCCGATTGTCACTCTGATATGAGTAAATACAGATCTTACAGGTCTTTTGGACACCACACCTAAAGAAAGTCCCTGAGAAAAGCACAAGGTTGCTAAACAGACTATGTCAGCACTTGTTCAGCTGACCAGGCTGTAAAAACGCCTTGCCAGCAATTGTTCATTAACAACAACTGGAAAGTACCAAATCTTGCTAAAATGCTATGTCTGCAATTAACTGTTTTTCTCTTTCAACATATATTAATCATGCATGACACAGAGGACAGAATGTCCATGTAGGGCTAAGATAAGAAACAAGTGTCGGTCATAGGTTAAACTGGAAGCCCTCTGTCGCGGCCTGATTGGCCAGAGGGACAGCTAGGGGACGTGGCATCGGGAGCCTTAAATTGAGCTGGGTTGCATCCCAGACTTCAGAGACCGCCCCTACTTTGGGAGCTTTCTCTCCATGCTTTGCAAAACATGTATTCCAATAAACCTGCTTGTTGCTGACCATCCTTGTCTTGGTGTTTTCCTGGTGAGACGAAAACAACCCATAACAACTCCATCCTCCTTGTCAGTCAAAACCAAAAATTGTTGAACCTCCCTTAACAGTTTTTGATCCAACAAAGTATTCTTAAAACATGATTGCTTCAGTGTTAGGCACCAAAAACAAGACCTGAGAAAGAACTGAGGAAACTGGTGACATGGAAATTGCTTTAAATTAGAGGTAAGTCTGTATAGCATAAAAATAATATTGTTTAAAAGAATCCCATGTGTTTTTTCTTCATTTCCATCTTGAGAGTTCTGGCCCCTTTCGTTCCAGAAAGAAAGCTCTGTTTATATTAAAATTTATTCAACAACCAACATGTTTATCTAAGATCAAGCAGTAAGAAAACTAGTTTAAACTAACACTTTCAGGACTTGTGTTTGATGGCACAAACCTTAATTTCAAAGTCAAATGCCAAAGCTAAGGAGTTCTCTAGCAATTGCAATCCAAGCAAGTCACAATTTTAGGCCTTTTGTCTGTCAGAATCCCAGCCAGTCTTTCTTCTTCAGGACCTTGGCTAAATTATAACTTTGAGGCCTAGCAACGTCAGGTGAGGATGACATTAAATCAGAACTCATTTTCAGGAGAAGCCTCTAGAAAATTACCTCATTACTCTTGACTCTTCCCCTCCCATCACATGGACCACAGTTTTTTGTGGAAAGCTAATCACCCCACTTCCATCTTTTGCCTTGAAGATTATAAAGGCTATGTAGGCCAAGAGATAAATTAGTAATACCATGGATAAGGCCTGTTACTGTACACATTAATCTTGTTGGGGAGGCCAGTGGTGCTTTCCTCACACATGTTCAGAGTGAAGAAAAAGAAAGCTCAATAGCCACATCTCAGTTATAAAGCAATGTTGTGAAAAAATGCATTTTTCTTTGGAAGTTTGAAATGGGCAAAACCTTCACTCTGAGTTTTAATTTTTTTCCCCCCCCTCTCTGAGTAGAAAACAGGCAGGAAGGCGGAGGAAGTCCAATAGCTTTCAGCTCCCCTTCATATAAATGCTAATAGGACTAGACCAGAGGTAGCCAAACTGTGGCTGAGGAGCCACATGTGGCTCTTCCACACATTTTGTTTTGGCTCTTGAAGATGCCACCATCCCATTGACCAGCTTGGAGAAGGCATTTGTCTCTTAAAATCACTTTTCCAAGTCAAGTCAGCTGGCAGCTTGAAGAATGTATTTAAAGTTAAAATTGCTTTCTTTCCACCTCTCTTTCTATTTGCATAAATGGTTTTGGAATGTGGAACTATTTTCTTTTATATAAATTCTTTGTTTCTTTTCAGGAAGCAAAGCAGACTGAAGCTGATTACAGACTGGCACTTTGGGCCGACTCAGAGACGCCTCTGAAGTTGGCCCAAAAAATCCCTGCAGATGGCAACATCTGCCGGGTGTCCTCCTCCCATCCTCCAGGCTCTGTTGACTGGCTCAAAAAGCTGCCACTTCCAAAGTGGTAGCAAATATTTGAGCTGGACTTCAGTCGCCTCCCTGCCGTCTGGACGGGGAAGGGAGCATGTGAGGCGACTTGGCGGGGTTTTTTTAATGAAACCAATCAGAGTGCTGGTGAGCTGATGCGCACCAGCGCTTCCCCCCCCTCCCAAGAGGAAAAAAAGGGAATCCAGCTTCTAGGGTGACTCCCCATGTGGAGGCGCCCAGACATCTCACAGACGGGATGGGGCTGCCTCGCCAGGGACCGTGCGGAGGCTCCTGGACGACTCTTTTTGAGCCGTCCTGCTTTCAGCCGCCTCCAATGCCCATCCGTTCTCAGCCTGAAGGTGCTTAAATAAATTAAAACAAAGCCAATTCTATTTCCACAAAGACATGCCTCCCTCCCTCTCTCTCTCTCTCTCTCTCTCTCTCTCTCTCTCTCTCTCTATATATATATATATATATATATATATATATATACACACACGCAAAAGGGAGGACATGTTGTATGTGATATTCTTTTTACATTTCATTCACTGGTATGTTGAAACTAATGACGATAATAAAAACATAAAATTAAATCTCTGTATTATACCCTATGGGTTTTTCACTGAGAAAAAAATGCATGAAAGGACAATAAACAGTTATTCACAGTACTGTTATATAGAATACTGTTATGCAGAATACCAAACAAACAAAACCACCCCAAAGCTGGAAAATTTTTACTGAGGTGTTATAAACTAAGGGCCCTGGCTTCCTTTATTGGGTCAATCCATCTCATGTCTGGCCCTCTTCTTCTCCTGCTGCCCTCAACTTTTCCTAGAATTACTGCCATTTCCAGTGACTCTTGTCTTCTCATACAGTGACTGAAGTATGATAGCCTCAGTATTGTCATTTTAGCTTCCAGGGAGAGTTCAGGCATGATTAGTCTTTTTGATAGGGTTGCCAGGTCCAACTCAGGAAATATGTTGGGACTTTGGGAGTGGAGCCAGGAGATGTTGGGGGTGAAGCCAGGAGCAAGATTGTGACAAGCACAATTGAACTCCAAAGGAAGTTCTGGCCATCACACACTGTGCTCCTTTTAACTGCCTTCCCTTTATTTCAAATGATGGACGATGGAGCACCTTCTTTTGGGGCTCATAGAATTGGACCCCCTGGTCCAATCCTTTTGAAAGTTGGGAAAGTTTTTGAAGAGAGGCGCCAGATGCTATGCTAAACATTTGGTGCCTCTACCAGCCCCCCCCCCCCCGTACCCCAGATATGCACAGATCAATTCTCCATTATACCCTACGGGGACCAGTCTCCATAGGGTATAATGGAGTATCCAGCAGACATTCAATCCCCCTCCCCCCCCCTTTCTGATAAACCTGAAGCATGGTGAGGGTCTTCAAACCAGGGGATTCCCTGCCCCAAACTGGGGATTAGACAAACTAAGTTCGGTGGTCCACAAAAACTCCCCTCCTGTGAGATTTAAAGGGCCCTCGAGCTGATCAGCAGAAGCAGATGGCCTGCCAATCTAAATTGGATAGTGAAATTACACAATTTCTTCCCATTCTTGATTGCAGCCACCTTGTGGGTAGGGGAGAGGAGGAACAGAGGAATTTGGAGAGGAAGACAGCGTGCCAGCCAGAATGGAACTGAGGGCATCAATTTCTTAAATCTATAGATGTTCCTTTTATCATTTGGGGGTTATCCCCCTCCAATGTTTTTTATTTATTTAAAAATTCAGACTTTTTTGCAAACCCAGAGCTTTTTTTCCAAGCTTCTGGAAAGTTTTCTTTTGTCTGTCCATTGTCTCAGTCACAGGATTTAAGCATCCACAGATGGGGCCACACTGAAAGTTAAAACTATTAACAATAATAATGGCACATCAAGGTATTAACTGTTTTTAAGGGCCTACTGTAATTGCTATTGTTTGTGTGGGCTCTATTTACATGGTAGTTGTTTAAACAACTGCTTTAACAGCTAGTGGTAAGAAGGGTATCAACACAGTTCAGATAATGCCAATGATAATGAGAGATGCTCGGAGGGGGGGAATGACCAAGCTATAATGGATTTTGAAGTTAATTTCAAAGGGTGTCTCCCACTGCCTGTAAGTATAAACTAAATTAACAAAGTAAATGGTTCAGAAAGAGTAAGGATGGGTGGTTATTGGCAAAATGCAAACAGGGCAAGTAAACATAGGAGGAATCAGGAAGAGGAAAGGGAAAGTTTGTTTCATATTAAAATGGAAGTGGGGGAGGATTTTTTGAGGCCTGGTGATTGACATAAAAAGCACACTGAACAGATGAAAGGCTTTGAAAGCTGGGAAGCACATCCATAGCTAAGGGCACATTTTAATTCTTGCTGAAATAAGCAATGTAAAAAAGCAGGTGGTGGGAGATTTCATTTTTAAAAGGAAATGGATCTGTATTAGACATGCCTTGTGGCTTAAACCAGTGTAGCTATCATGAGGTAATTGTCCCTCCCTTGGTCTCTTTTTTTCTAATTACCATATTCCCGAATATTTTCTTAAAGAGGTAGAATGCTGAGTCACACTGAGGAGAAACTATGAAGAAAAAGGAAACCTGTTCATAAAATTAAGCCAATTTCAATCTCCAAATTGAAACATTTGGGGAGAAAAAATGCCAGAGGGAGTTATAGGTTCCCCCCTGCCCCCCAAAAATTAAGGCATATTTAGTGTGGAAAGCCTATGGCCTACTACTATATACAGGGACTATATATAGGTTTAGATATGATTAAGTTGTTTTAGTTCAAAACAATAATTCAATAATTCAGTACGTTTTAACCAATAGCATACATTTGGGTTCAAATGAGCATATTAAAGATAATTTATGCTGCAATTCTGATTGTATATAAGATTATTTGAAAAAGCCTACAGTAAACTGTATATAAGATTATTTGAAAAAGACTACAGTTAGGCAAAATAATTCATACAGTTTTCATGGTAAAACAGAGAGGGTCCACTATATGATCATAACTATATTGTGTCATAACAGTTCAAGGTGCAAAAACATGGGATAACAGATAATTATTATTTTTTAAATCTATTTACATATCATCTTTCTGCCAGTTCTGGCTGGCAACCCACCAAAAGAAAATTGGGAGTAGGGACACACTTGTTAGCATTGCACCAATGCATGACCACGCCTCTGGTATAAAATTATTTGGCCAAGTGGGTCAGTGCTGGGAATCTAAACAAGGAATACATTGTGCTATGTACTGCCTGACACTAAGGTTGCTAAATTCTCTTTTATCAGATAACTGTCTTCTTTGTTTGAGTCCTGTTCTTTGAAAAGTCTAGCTTCTACTTTTGTTTAATATAATCAGCTGAAGTATGTGTTCATGTGTGTATTAAGTTAAAGAAACTTTTCCTTGAGATGGGCTGTAGCAATGGTAGGAGAAATATTAACCAAAAAATTACTATTGGCTTGATGACATGATATCACTTCCAGGGAAAACTGAGAAATTATGTCAGGTCTCTCTAGGAACTGTTGAAAACTCTATGGTAAAACCCGGTGATTACTAGAGAGTACTGACTTCCAGGGAAAACCCTTGTACATACAGGATGGACGTTTACAGAGGATCCTTGCTGGCTAGAAGGGATGAGCTGAAGGCTGCAAAAGATAATATTTAAGGAAGCTAAGAGTCTACTATATTTGCCAATTAACTATTACTTTTACTTTGGTGCGTCCTTCATGTTTTTACCCCAGTATAATACCAATCCTGACTCAGCACGAAGAGAGAAGAGTTAGTTGTTGAAAAAGCAGAAGAAGGATTGTTTAATGTGTGGCCAATTTAGTGAAGGCTTTGGGGGACTACAACTTGGGCATCCCAAATCCAATCTTTACCAAACTTGGAGGGCGAGTGGAGGAGAGCCTGCTGAAGACTGCCTGTGAGTTTGGCATCACTAACTGATGAAAGGATTGTTCTACCTCCCAGGACTGTCTTAACGCATGGGTTTGATGGGCCATTAGCATAGGGGCCCCATACTAATCTGTGTATGATGCAGTACTAATAACCAGGTATAGATAGTTTGTGAATATATTTATTTGATTTATATCCCACCCTCCCCGCCGAGGCAGCCTATATGAATGGATAAGCTTTTTGTTTTTCAAGCCTTGTGTATTGTTCGAATGTTTATCCTGTTAATTAGTTGTTGCTGCCCAGCATTTTTTTAATGTTTCAACACCAATTTTGTTGGACGTGCCAATAAAATAAATATATATTTAATTTTATCAACCATGTACATTTTTATTCCTGTGAGTAGTTGTTGCAGGGGCCCAGTATGCTGCTTTGCCCGGGACCCATAATGCGGCCCTACTACCACCTCCTGGACCAAATGTTAATTTTCTAACATTTTTACATGTACTGCCTCAGGAACCTAGTTGGGTGGATGTAGGAATGTCACACGACTCAGGGTTGAGGATCTCGCACCAGTCTGTCTCTGCTTCTGTGACAGTGGTTGTGTTGCTTTATTCTTATACATTCTTCTTTACACAATCATTTACTAACAACGTGCAGAATAAGGAGACTGATGTTTACCTTAGCTTTTTACCCCAAATGTATATTCCAGGAATGAGGTGAAAGGGCAGAACATTCCGAGGCCCTCAGCATTCTTGCATTGGGCAAAGTACGGTACATGAAGGCTTAAAGCTGTCTTCTGAGTCTATAGATGAAGTCGGATCAAGGTTGGCCAAGCCGTTGACCCTTCCTTCAGGTGGAAAGGAGGCATAACGATGTTTTAAACAGATAAAGAATCCACAAAAAATCTGGATATGGAAATAAAAATCTGGGAATGGAAGGAACTCAATAATTCTGCTTGGAATCTGAATTCACAATTCAAATTCAATAGTTTCATTTAAAGAAGCACATAATTTCTGCAGTAGGTAGAAAGACCTCACCGAGGTGGCCCTGTCGCCCCCCCCCCGCAGCAACTCCTCCCTTGTCCCTTCATCACAATTTTAATGCCCAGGAATGGGCGGTGAAGTGCTACACTCCCAGGCTCTTTAAAGACCAATCCCCCCCCCACACCAATCAGCTCATCAGTGGGTAAAACTGCGCCAGGAGCTCCTATGCCACTCCTCAGGCATGCTCAAGATCAGAGCCAAGGCAGCAGTGGTGAGCTAGCCACTGAAAGAGCAGCCATGCCGCTTTCTTCTCCCCACTTCCTTCCTGAATTGCGTGGGAAGGAAGTGAGGAGGAGGGAGTGGCACGGCCACTCTTTCAACATCTGGCCACTCTTTCAACTGCTGCCCTGGTGCTGATCTTCAGCATGCCTGAGGGACAGCATAGGAGCTCCCAGCCCCTGGCACAGTTTTACCCTCCGATCAGCTGATCGTCGGGGGTGGGGTGTCAGCCTTTAAAGAGCCCAGGAGAGTGGCACTTCACCGCCCGTTCCCGGGCAGTAAAATTTTGATGAAGGGACGAGGGAAGGAGGAGGAGGAGGCAAATAAGGATTTGTCTAGGGGGCAGGGCAGGGGGGAGGCCAAATTTGGCACCCCTGCTCTGCCTGCACCCTAGGCAAATGCTTAGTTTGCCTAGTGGGTGGGCCAGCCCTGTCTGCAAAATGGGTCCAGGTTTGGGAGTGTACCTGTTCACTGGGAAGCTGGCTGGGTTCATCTGTCTGCCTAGCTGACTAGTTAGCCTCTCTAATTCTCATTGGCCACCATGAACTTTGCTGTCATCCCTTCCTCTCACTTTTGTCCCTGTGCCCTCTATTTTTTTTGTCAAGTTCCTCAACATTTCCCCTATAATTCTGACCATATTTGTGATAATATTTAATGATAATGATAATATCTGGCAAATAATAGATTCGGTAACGTAAAAGGTTCAGTAACAAGAAAGGTTCAATCAGATTGTCAATGCAGGTGTGGGTTGACACTTTGGTTTTAAATTGTTATCACAGAATTTAGAAAGGTGTTGTTTGCAAAATAACTCATTAACCTCCCTGTGGCCTGAACAGATCAGTGTGTCTTGATTACACCACAGGATTATACCACAACCAGCATGAAGTTTCCAAACTGGAAGTAAAAAATGATTAAATGTGATGAGGCACAAGGAACATAAGGACCCTTACTTGAAATCTATTCAGGATTGTGATGTTAGACTGTGAGTCACAGCTGACACATACAACACTTAAAGCCCAACCTTTCAGGGGTTTTGTTATTCCATCCCAAGTATCCGCCAGTTGTTCACTATCTTCTTTGGAAAGTTACTTCTTTGGAAGTTATTAAATGTGTGCCTCATTTTGGGCAGCAGCTCACAGGAGCGAAAATCCAGAACCTCTAAATTTTATTGTGCTCTTTCTTTCTTAACCCACCCACCCCCAAATACTTGCTTCTGGGGTCCGTTGTTCAACCCCCCCTGTGAGAATTTTGCTGAACTCTTAAGATTTGATAAACTTTCTAATATTTTTCCCCACAAAAAAAATGGAAAAATAACCAATATATATAAAGCAGACAGATGGAAATCATCATGCCACTGAGACCATATAGGAGAAAGTAATTTAAAAAGTATAATGGGAGTAAGGTTTTATTATGACAATTTGTCAAGCATACATATTTCAGTAACATAATGGTTCCTTCGATAGGGAACAGGTCATCAATCGTTTACTGCTCCCCCTTCCTTTACAACCTTTGGGCAAGTAATAAATCCATCTGACCCAAGGATGTTTATGCTACAGCCTGGCTGTGACTACTCTCATGCTGCCTCTCCCCCAGGTTCACACAGGCATTCTTATCAGAGCTGAAAGAAGTGTGAGAAAGGGAGATGTTTTTAATAACCTAAATTCCTTAGTAATAAAAGAGATAGTATATAGTAACCTTTGAACCCGTGACTCAAGCTGCATCTGTATGGTACCCTTTGAAGTTATCCTATATAGCAACTGTGTAACTCTATGTATGTCATTACTTCCAAGGCTTGTGTCCTTGGCAAAGCTTCTGAGTTTCTTAAATAAAGCAACTTTTGATTCAACAACAAAAGACTGATTATTGGGAAATATCGATGCTGGACACAATTATAATTCAAGAAACATTTTAAGGTAG
Organism: Heteronotia binoei; assembly: GCF_032191835.1. Lineage (NCBI taxonomy): Eukaryota > Metazoa > Chordata > Lepidosauria > Squamata > Gekkonidae > Heteronotia > Heteronotia binoei. The sequence continues at coordinate 53,801,230 of NC_083223.1, read as the reverse complement.
ATGGTGAGCTGATATAATTTAGTACACCTTCTGGTGATGTCAAGGGTGTGTAGCATATGCAAATGAGTTAAGCAGATGAGTTGTGCTAATGACCCCTTTGAGCCACCGTAGGCTTGGGGGCAGAGCCAACTGGTGGAGAGACAGGCAGCCAGTTCTAGTCTCTTTTTCTACAAAATGACCCTAATGCCTACTAAATTTTTATACTTGATTTCATTAGCAATGTTATTCTGTGTGGCCATTAAAATGTATTGAGACCAAAGGCAGCTGCTGTAGTTCAACCAGTTATTGGGCACATACTGATAACAGAAACAACAACAACAGGTCCCATCTTTCTGCTTTATATGTTTTGGTTATTTTCCCTTTTTCGTGGGGAAAAATATTAGAAAGTTTGTCAAATCTTAGAGTTTAGCAAAATTCTCACAAGGGAATTGAACAATGGAGCCCAGAAGCAAGTATTTGGGGGAGGGGGCTGGGTTAAGAAATAAAGAGCACAATAAAATTTAGAGGTTCAGGAGCTCCACTCCTGTGAGCTCCTGCTCAAAATGAGGCCTGGCTCAAATATCCAAATGCATAACAGCCATAGTTGCCTATTTTTAACATATTAATAGAGGACACTAGACAAAATTGCTTATGCGAGATGAGAGAATACTGCTTGCCCTGTACAGTGCCAAGAAATATTTTTAAGATCAGCAGAGCATATCCAAACCTCTGTTTTGTAGACCTGTATGACGTCAAAGATCTAAACTGCTGTGTTTGCCAAAGGCCACTCCAACTGTAAATGTTCCAAAGACTGCCTGAAATGTCCTGTTCCAGCCTCAGATAACAATTACATTTCGATGGCAATCAGTAAGTGTGCTTTAGAAATAGCGACTAAGTGCTGCATTAGGCCAGTTGTGCTGCCATATCTTCCACTGGATTAAAAAAGATCTTTCCTCCATGTAATTGTGTTTGAGATTGTGGCCTTAGCTTTTATAGGTCCTTCAAAGGTTTTCTCTGTGTTGGTATTTCTGAAGCAGCTGAGCAAAATAGCAGAGAGTTGAAGGAAGGGGTTGCTTAGTTTTAAGTGTAGTATTAATCCAGAATCATCATTCAGTCTGATGAAAAACCTTTAGCCTGAAAGTGGATCATACATTTTAAAAAATCAATTTTCACTTGGTCCTTTTGTTACTCCTCTCTTTCTCTCCTTCCCCTCCATGGTCCGTAGCTATGTATTGCTAGTCCTTCATCCCTTGAGCAAAGGGATCAACCCAGACACAGGTCTAACAATGAATCACCATGAAATACATTTATTTACATTTATTTCAGCAGAAGATATTTATGAACATTTGGAATGCAAATTCAGACTCTATTTTAGATTTTTAAGTTACCATTCTTCTATTATATCCAGATAGCTAGCCATGTTGATCCGTTGTAAAAATATTTTAATAGGTGGGGGCAGGGGATCCCCGGTTTGGAGGCCCTCCGTCCCACTTCAGGGTCATCAGAAAGAGTGTGTGTGTGGGGGGGAGGGAAATGTTTGCTGAGCGCTCCTTTATTCCCTATGAAGACCGATTCCCATAGGGCATAATGGAACATTGATCCATGGGTATCTGAGGCTCTGGGGAGGCTGGGTTTTTTTTTTTTTTTGAGATGGAGACACCAAATTTTCTGCATAGCATCCAGGACCTCTCTTCAAAACATCCCCCAAGTTTAAAAAAGATTGGACTAGGAGGTCCTACTCTATGAGCCCCAAAAGAAGGTGCCCCTATCCTTCATTATTTCCTATGGAAGGAAGGCATTTAAAAAGCTGTGCCGTCCCTTTAAATGTGATGGCCAGAACTCCCTTGGAGTTCAATTATGCTTGTCACACCCTTGCTCCTGACTCTGCTTCCAATGTCTCTTGGCTCCACCCCCAAAGTCCCCAGATATTTCTTGAATCAGACCTGGCAACCCTATATTTTAAAATGAAAGCATATTTTAACAAGGCTTTAGTGTTTGTGTAACCCACGCAGTTTTGTAAATGCTAGCAACATATAGGGATCATGCATGCCTGCATTTGCCAATAGTTGATATGGCAATTAATTCCCCTCCCCACTCCTATACTCTGTTAATGGAGCATGCTCAGTGTTTGTAGCTTCCCCTAAAGTGGGCTGGTTGTTTACAGCAGCCTAGCAATTCAGCCTGGCCCAGGAAGAGGCAGCAGCGCCATAAGGGTGGGGAAGGGCATGCACAGCTCTTACTGAAGGCCTGCTTTGAATTCCCATAGGGAAGGGCGATGTCTCAGTGGTAGAGCATCTGCTTGGTAAGCAGAAGGTCCCAGGTTCAATCCCTGGAATCTCCAACTAAAAAGGGTCCAGGCAAGTAGGCGTGAAAAACCTCAGCTGGAGACCCTGGAGAGCCGCTGCCAGTCTGAATAGGCAATACTGACTTTGATGGACCAAGAATCTGATTTAGTATAAGGCGGCTTCATATGTTCATATGTTCAATTGTTGCAGGTAATTGTGGGATTCGGGATCCAAGTGAGAAGAACTGCAGCCTTCCAAGTATAGCCTGGAAATCTCATCTGCTGTTCCAGTATCTGTGAGCTTTAACCTGGACTTTACAATATATGCATTATTTATTTTAGTCTATTTATATCCTGCCCTCCTTACCAAAGCAGGCTGAGGGTGGCGAACAAGACCAATAGGCAAAATTAATACATTTTTAAAACATACATTAAAATTTGTGTATTTAGTCTTTTTTGTTCTGTGCATCTTTGTGGATGCTGAAGATATCTGTAACCAGTAATATTCTAAAGAGCTCTTGCTATGAAGTAATAGCAACCAGACTAGAATGGAATGAATGAAGTTTCCTATGAAAACCTCCAAGCCTTTATGTAAAGCGTTTATCTTATTATTCAAGTGCATCTGTTGTATTGCCTTTCTTGTATTTGTGTTTAAGTGTGCTACTTATAAATACATGTCGTTGCAGCAGTTGACACATTCTTGATAACCATGGGTGGGGAGTTCTGCTGTCAAAGCAGACTGAATCTGCCTACTCTCCCTGCAAATATTAGGACCACAGTGGCTTACACTTGCACACCAATAACTCCTTTACAGCATGTGCTCAAATATAACAATAGAAATCCTAGGCCACATGGGACAAGCCCAAGTGGGCCACTTCCTTACCTCACCAGTTAGGGTTGCCAAGTCCAATTCAAGAAATATCTGGGGACTTTGGGGGCGGAGCCAGGAGACTTTGGGGGTGGAGCCAGGGACAAGAGTGTGACAAGTATAATTGAACTCCAAGGGAGTTCTGGCCATCACATTTAAAGGGACAGCACACCTTTTCAAATGCCTTTCTTCCATAGGAAATAATGAAGGATAGGGGCACCATATTTTGGGGCTCATAGAATTGGACCCCCTGGTCCAATCGTTTTGAAACTTGGGGAGTATTTTGGAGAGAGGAACTAGATGCTATACTAAAAATTTGGTGCCTCTACCTCAAAAAATAGCCCCCCCAGAGCCCCCAATACCCACGGATCAATTCCCCATTATTCCCTATGGGAATCGTTCTTCATAGGGAATAATAGAGTGCCCAGTAGACATTTCCCTCCCCCCCACGCTTTCTAAAGCGGGGGGGGGGAGGGCCTCCAAACCTTGGAATCCCCTGATCCTCCCTCTCCCACACACACAAATACTTACTAGATCTTGTTCCTGCAGAATATTCCTGCTTGCTGTGAAAACGAAAGCAAAAGAAAGGGAGGGGCCATTCTCTGAGGAAACTTACTGATCCTTTCCCATGAAGCCCTTCCTGTTTCCTGCTTCCTGCTCAGCCTTAAAGGTACACATTTTAAAAACTGTTTGCAGGTTTCTAAACCTGCAGGAGCTCTAAAACTACAGGATGACTGTAGCTTCCCCCGTCGGCCAGCTGGCTGGGGGCGGGGAGAAACCTGTCAAAACAGGGGATCCCCCGCTGGGACCTGGGGATTGGGAAGCCTATTACCAGTATTGCCTCAGAACAGAGCCATAGTGTTGAGTACTGATACATGGACTGAAATTTCTGATGTTCATATTATCATATTATGAAGATACTGCATGTTCTTACACTGCAAGGCCTAAGAAACCTAATTGGTGATTACACTTCAGGAAGTTCCCCAGGCTCTTGACAGAGGCCTTCCCAAGGCTGCAGGGTGAAGAAAAAGCTGACAAAGCAGTTTCTACAAATTCATTCCATTCTGACAAAGGGAGCTTTGGCTTTTGAAAGCTTATATCTTGGAAATTGTCTTTAGGGTCCTTCTTACTCCATTCTCAGCAGTACTGGATCCAATCTCAGCAGTATTGGCTCTGTTATTAGATCTCAGCCCCATGGATAAAGTAGGCCCATATGTTAAAGACAATTTCTACACAAATATTGTAATGTTTTACATGTGTTCCCTACCAAACCACCACCACCACTTTGACTGCATTGACTAAGAACGGCAGGAGTTTGTGCTTTGTGAATCAATGCCTTTCAATTAAAGTACAAAGGGCAGAAGAAAACTGATGCTGTTAAGAAAAAAAACAAAGGGCTCCAAACTAAATTGAGTCATTAGCAAAGAAAAAGAAATTACTTAACCTACATAGGAGCAATCTCATTGCTAAAGAAACCCCACAGCTTTGGATTCTTTAGCAATTATGTACTGAGAAGACTTGTTTTTCGCCCAGGGCCTCTAATGCAAACACAGTGGGGGAGACACAGCCATAAATCAGACAATTTGCAAAAATTTGACTTCTGATCCTGCCACAGAAGGCCTAACAAGAAAAATAATACCATAGCCAAGCAAAATCTTGAAGAAAAAGAAATGGATATAAAAACAGCACCGCACTGATACTTTACCACTTTTTAAACATTCAAGAAATAGATTTAGGCTCCTTCTGTTGACTCTGAATTTCTTATCGCCTCCCCAGTATAAAACCTATCACAGCAATCCCTCCGTATAAAAGCCAGTTAGCTATGTTCCATCATACTCTTCTGCAGCAGGAATGGTTGACTATGGCTATAGCCGCAGTGGAAGGAAATAGTATACTGATGAGCATTTTGCAAGTCAAACTAATAAAAAGGCCAAGTGCTTTGAGGTCTGCATTAATTCAGATCATACTCCTCAATATAGGCTACAAGCAAAAACATAAATATTATTTACAAGGCAGTACATTATCTGAACAGTATATTTCAGGACGTTTACTTTGGAAGTCAGCTGTGTGGTAGACTGTTCAGATTGCAAAGGAGCTGAGCTGGAAAGAACTTGGCTTTCCTCTAGCGAGCTTTGGCCTTTCGATACTTTAATGGCTGTCACGTGGTTTAGGAAATATCATTGAGAGCGAAACTTGCCACACCAAAAATGAAGGGATCCGTTGTCAAATTTAGGCCAAGATCAGTTTCAAAAGTCAGACAGAAAGCTGCAGTGCTTCCTGCCATCATCATAAGTGGGAACGCAATTTTGTTCCATTGCCCATGTTGTAGGAAGATCCCCTCCCCGCCCCCACACACAGAATGCATTTCTCAATTTTGTCTCAGTTCATACCTTTAAATGATCAAATGGAATCAAGTTCACTTTTTGTTTCCTCTCACAGGTGGAAAGTAGCCTTCATCTGTGTTCAGGCCTAAGTGTGACTTCAAGTCAAAACAAAATGCAGAAGGCCTGCTGTTTCTCAGAATTCGTTAAAAACAGGTGCATGCATCAGTCATGTCAAATTTCCCCTCCTGGATTCTGTTTGAACTGATAAACACACTTGAGCCTCAAACAGTGAAGAAGTGGTTGAGGCTCTTAGTAAACAAAAATCTTGACACAGAAAAAAATCTCTTTTAGCTTAATGGGGAATGCTTTGAGGAGGGTTTTTTTGCGAGGCTTTTTTTTTTTTTTGCCTTTGAGAGTTCAACAAAAGTATCTCTGACACATTTCACTGCCACTCCAAAAGAAAAAAGAGGGGGAAAGAAAGTCAAGTACTTCATAGTGCATATTTCAGGACTGTGTGGTTAAAGCCTCTTATTTAATGAGGTAGCTGAAATGCAACTGCTTTCCCTAACTATTTTATTTATGTGGAAGAGAGCAGAAGAAGCACATTTGTCTTCTTTATGTGTGCCAGCCTGTTGAACTATAATATCTGAGATCTGGCCAAGAAGCATGAACAGTTGAAATGGATTGCTTTCTGAAAGATGGCTTCATTTTCTTCATCTCTCACAGTTATTTGGTACTTCTGCTCTGTACTGACATTTGTTTTCTATGTGCCATGGAAGATCCTGCTCATACTTGACATCCCCTTAGTGAACATCACTTTTAAACAGAGACCAACATGAGCCAATGAATGTAGGCCTAAACTACCCAACTGAAACAAAACAGTATAAAATATATAAACTTTTGACCCTCAGTTGTTGATGTCAGGTGTGTTGAGAGTTGGTGCCTCATAACCCTGTTCCTCCAATGAACGTAGAGAGCCGGTGTGGTGTAGTGGTTACAGTATCTAACAAAGATCCGGGAGACCCTAGTTTGAATCCCCCTCTGACATGGTAGCTTGCTGGGTGCCCTTGAGCCAGTCTTTTTGTCTCATTCTACCCTAATTCATATGGTTGTTGTGATCAGGAGGCAGAGAAAAGAGGTGCTCAGCGGCTTTGGGTATCATCAGGGAAAAAAGCAGCATATGAATATCTGAATAAATAAATGTATTATTTACAATGTCTGTTTAGGCACTATGTTTCCTAGGAGATCTTAATGGGGGTTCTAGAAGAGATTAACTGAGAAGAGTTTTGAAAGGAACTCTGTATGAATACATTTTTAGTACACAAATTCCTTCAATTAACTTTAAAAATGCATATATCATCCACAAGATCCATCATGCCATATTCAACATTTTATCTATGTGAGGAAAAAAAACCCTTTTTGAACATCGTAGTTACCAGCTTGGTTGCCAGAGCACCTGGAGAAGTAACTCACACACGTCTGGCCAGAGAGTGTGGGTCAACCTATCCAGAGGCAAAAAGGACTTATACTGTACAAGCAGCCATAAGCTACATAGGCACTCTAGACTGGTACAAGAGTGCCTACCAGCAGCACGAACATCTTCCCATCATTTCGTATACCAGTCATGGAGCAGAAGAGGCTGTGCCGCCAGGAGCTATCCAGGTGAATGGTTATGAAGCGCTGACCATGGAATCCATCATGGAGGGCTAACACCACACGTAGCCATCTTCCCGCCAGGCTTGACTCCAGTTCATCCCAGCAGAAGGCTCACGTACACACCAGATGTTACCTTTGGCCTACAAGCAACCTACCCACCCCAGAGTGGTTAATTGTCCAATTGCCACTTTCTTTGTTTAACGGAACTCTAGACAAAGACTGGTGCCCAGAAGAAGACAGAAGAAGAGGAAGACCATCTTCAGCCTGAGCCAAGTTCCTTTGTATGTGCTGGGTGTTACCTAGACCACAATTTGACTCTCTATTGTCACCCTTTCAGATAAGTTCCCTAATCTTGAGTGTTCCCCACCCAGTAGTCACTTCTATTCTTCTTTCCAACTATCAGTTTGGAGCCGCCCTTTGGTCTGTTTCAATCTGAAAGTTCTCTCAGGTATCCAGGATCCAGGCAAGTCCATTGGTCAAGAGCAAGCACCCAATTAGGTGCCACCAATGAACTTTCTATTGGCTACTGCAGTAGTCCAGCCCTTATGGTCACTGCAGAGCCTCCCCTTTCTCCTCCCTCGTACCTCCCATCTTCTAAGGGCTCAAGAGATAATCTGTGGAGTAGCTACCCACAGGTGTGCTTCTAGCAGTATCCCAAATTCATAGATCCATACCCGATTCCTGATCAGTTTTGGGTCCCTTCTCCCACTTCCTCGCTTGTTGCCATTGGAGCCTTCCTTGAAGACTACGATAGGTAAATATCATCCTGTTTGTCTACCCATGTGTTCCTCTATCTATCTATCTATCATCTATCTATCTATCTATCATCTATCTATCTATCTATCTATCTATCTATCTATCTATCATCTATCTATCATCTATCTATCATCTATCTATCATCTATCTATCTATCTATCTATCTATCTATCTATCTATCTATCTATCTATCTATCTATCTATCTATCTATCCTTCCTAGAACTGAATGTGTGTTTTGATGAGTATTTTATCTTATATGGAAGTCTGTATTTTTCCCAATAAATTTTAATTGATTTTACTAAATTAGAGTCCCTATATTCTTATGCATTACCTTTCTGGACGGTTAATCTTGTATACATAGGTAAAAGATCCCTAGTGAGCCAGGTGCCCACCTGACTATTCCCCAACCTCGTTTTGAGGGCATTTTGGCTTACATCTAGCTCATGCTTTTATACAGACAAAGGAGAGAAAAAAGGAATACAGTACTGTGTCCTAGGATGAATGTTATATGTGCATACTTAACCCTTTTATGGGATCTTTTGAGCCTGTGTAATACATATGCATGTTTGGAACTGATGTAATTTAAGAGGTTTTTTGGGGGAGAATACTACAAGACATAGATAAAAAGACAATTTTATAATGCATTCTAAACAATAACATAGTTCACACTCTAAGAAGCAAAAATACCTATGAGACCAGCCCAACAAACACTTGTTGTATGATTTAGCCTGATCTGGTCAGATCTCAGAAGCTAAGCAGGGGTGGCCCTGGTTAGTACTTGGATGGGATACCATCATGCTGGCTGTGGCTGGTGGAAGTTGTAGGCAAAAAACATCTGGAGAGTCTCTACAATGGAGTCTCTACAAATTGGCTGTGACTTGAAGGCAATAAAAGGCATTATTTACATCACTACATGTCACTCTGAGGTTAGTGGCTCTTAGATACAACAGGAGATGGCCTTTATTTTGTTATTTAATTCAGAAAGGCAGCTTATTTGGTCTAACATGTTTCCACAATTTTTCTGAATATTTAGGAAAGCGGGTTTGGGGCCTCACAGGCACCAGTCATCCCAATTCGTCGACACAAGCCTTCTGGCTGAGAGGTTTCACAACCCTTCTGTCTCCTTGTGGCTAGTCAGTGGTAAATTACTTGTAGTGCACTGTAAGGTTTACTTGGCATTGCCAAGATGAAGTCTGGGCTGTCCTGTTCCTAGGATCCAAGAGTATGTTTCTGAGGGTAACAGATGAAAACTCTATTTATGTAAATAAATACAGCCTTTATGAGTTAATAAGAAGGCGAAGCAAAAATATCTTCACACCCATCATGTTGCTCAAGAATCAATACATCTGGTATGACTGTTGCGTGGTAGGAGTGAAACAACATTAGGTTTTATATTCTTTTGGCTTAAAACTTAGCTTTTTGTTGCTATAGAATGGTAAATGGAAGATTCACCATGCAGTATCAGAGGGAAATTGCAGTCGTATTATCAGAACACAACAAACGAGTGTTGAAATGCTATGCGACATGTATAAAAGAGGCATGGTCCAAAACAATGCTTCAGCTCACTCCTTTCTTTAACCTTGAAAATGTATTCATGCAGAGAACAAGTTTATACTGAAGACTGGAGCCTTGGAAAGCATTTCACCGGTTTCATAAGAGTTAGTGCCAGAACAACAGAAGTTTAGAAGATAACCTCAGCAGAAAAAAGGTTAGATTATAAAACTTTGCTTTGAAGTTCTGGAATAAAGTCTATATTTTTTATTTATAATAAGTGCCAAGAAAGGTTGTTATCTCCCACACTTTCATACACGGGTTTTTTCCAAAGATGGTTTATGGGTTTTATGATTATAAATGCCATTTAATGGTTCCATGTTTATAATTAAGCATACAGGATTGTTTGTCAGCAGGTTGTAATAGTGTATACAAATTCTTAGAGGTGGCTTATGATTGTTTCCTTGTTACTATGGTCATTGACTAAACAGCTGGAAATGTGGGACCATTTCCACTGAAAAACACTGCATTTGAGGCAATTTGAAAATGTAACCCTAATTTTGTAATGGCTACTCGCATGCAGTTCAGTCTGAAATGTTGCAGTCATCAAACGATGAAGAGTCTTTAGCTTTGTTTCAGAAGACTGTCTTCTACTAAAGCCCTGTTCAAATAACACAATGAACACACATGCATCCTATCTGTATGTGTATATTTGTGTGTAAGAAAGAGCCAACATCTGTTCACTTTATGAATGAAATCAAGGACTGGTACCTGGAAAAATGTGGGGTTTCTATCACATGTTCAGCTGAACATGAGTTTACTATATCATGAGAATTACTCAGTGTACATACAATAAACAATTAAGTATACACTGCATAAAGAAGGCTGGCTCACAAGTTACATTGAATCCATATATGGTGTATGCTTGATTTTTCTTTATACATATGTTGAGTAAGTCTCATGTTACATTCAACACATGTGCAGATAAATGTGTGACTGAAACCACAAATTTAGCCTGGTACTGTCCCCCCATTTTTATTTGTAAAGTAAATGCATGTTGTCTCTTTCTTACAAAAAGAAGTATTCACAGACAGTCAAGGATCCACATGCCTACACTGTAACATGTGAACAGGGCTGGACTGTATTTGCATTCACTGTAACTTGGGAACAAGGCTTCCAGCTTCTTTCAACAGCAACAGACTTCCTCCAATGGAGAATGACCTTTCCCAATGGAGAAAAGACTTTCTTTGTTGAAAGAGAGCTTTCTTTGATGTAGAAAAATGTGGTGAAAAAGAATCATAGGATACAACATAGTGGGAGGAATTAAATAGATTCGAGCCTGTGTTTTAAGAATTAATGTCTATTTTGTAACTGGTGCTCAGCTATAGAATATGTTAACATGGATTTTTCTTTTAAACTGCAATCCACAATTTTCTTGCTCCAGAACAGCTCTATTGAAAATATGGGAGTTCAGCCGCAATAAATTCGTAGTGAAACTCTAACCTTAAAAGTTTTCCGAGTGTCTTTAAAGGAAACAAATGTAAGAAAGCAGTGATTTAAAAGTTCTTTGAAGCTTTGTTTGAAAACAGGAGGTATCTTATTCAAAATTTGGCTGTCCAAAATCTTTTGTTATATGAGTTCATAAGATGCCATCCCCTTACACATTAATGAAATCCTCTGCAAACATTTCTATTTATCTCAACTTCATTTGATCTGAGCTTTTACAGAAATAGAAGAGGGTGTTAATCTTCTGATTATTTGAATATTTAAAGAGACTGGAAGAGGATCACATTTTACAGAGCTGGAAAAACAACTTAGATGCATATTGTATGCCGCTTTTATGAACTGTAATCCTAACATTCATTCACTCTAGTGTTTTCATTATTTTTCAGATGAGAGTATTCATTTTCGTCATAATTTCAATAACAATGGCCAGCATGACTGTTTTTCTTTCTTTTGTTCAGAAAAGCAGAAACGACTTATTCAGTAAGTAAAAAATAACAATTTCTTTATCCTCACATATTCTGTTAACATTGGGAGCAAAATGCCACTAAGTATGTAGTAGCTGGCATATTCTCAAAGAAGGAAGAAGAATTTTCAGGTCTGAAAGAGACATTTGTTTTAGTTTAGCATATCAGTCTCATGAAGTTTTGGTTCTTTATTATCTCAGCCGAAAATTACATGCAATTAGAAAGCCGAAAATTATGATGCACATCCTAATTGTGGTGTTACTCACCAGCTACAACCAGACCCATTCACACTGGTTGCCTATAGTACTATGTATAGTGAAAGGTACCATGTAGTGTGGTATAATCATAATTTGAGTTTTCCAAATCTGCCTCCATTCTTTGGCTGTTGTTGATGGCGGGGGGGGAGGAATGAGAAATTCCTACTATGACATGTGGGTTTCATTGGATGAGTAGGAAAAAGCTGTAGACCTAGGATGGCACTTTCAGTAATGGCCCTAGGTCTTCTAAAACATCTTTTTCTGCTCATAAAATAAAATGTTGTGGGTTCAAATATTAGCTAGGGCAGTTTTCCTGCCATAAAGTCCATGTATCTCTTGCTCCAAAATCCTCTTATGCTTATATCTTCCCTAAACTGGTGTTTGGCAGTCATCTTTCCTGTTAACATATGCTGCTATTGGAGGCACCATAAATGATATAAAAAGAACTCTTGAGTGCCATCTGCTAATTTTTTTCACACACAAAATTAAATATATTATCATTAGTCAAGAAAAGTGTTGATATGCAATATCCCATTATTAATATACCCAACATAATATCTGGGTTCATTTCTGTTGTGGCTATTGCATATATAATCCCATAAAGGTTTAGTAGTTTTGTTTAAACCCATTAATTTAAGTGGCCTTTGGTGTGCTTTTGAGGGATAGGGGGATGAATTGTAGTGATTCTGTTTGGGAGATACAATGAAGAGAAAGAGACATTATTTTTAGATGCAGTTCTCAAAAATTATAGGCTATATAATACAAATGAATAACAAGAATATGTGGCTTTTTGTCAGCCACATTAATGGCATGCTATGATTCTGTTAGTATTGTGCTAAGGATATTACAAGTTGTGCCAAGTTATACTCTGCTTCTGTCTTCCCTCTTTCATTTTTATGCACAGGAAAAACAAGAAAGCATGAAATTATCAAAACTATCCTGGAAGCAGCATCTGTAACAGATAAAGAAACATGTAAAATACCAGAAAGGTAAAAAAAAAAAAAAAAAAAAAAGAGTTGTGCATCCTGTGAGTTCTTGCAGGTGCATCCTCACTGAACTCCACTGTAGTGTAGTCTTTCTAGTGCAGGGGTGGGGAACCTTTTTTCTGCCAAGAGCCATTTGGATATTTATAACATCATTCACGGACCATACAAAATTATCAAAAAAACAATGCTCTGCTGAGGGAGAGCCAGCAAAATTAATACAATTATTCAGGCCAGCAAAATTAATACAAATAATAGTTTTTTCTATTTGACGTCATGTGGGGAGAGCCTAATTCGGCGCACACACACACGACAGGCCACCCTAGGCAAATGCCTAGGTTCAGGGCTTTTTTCCTAGAAAAAGCCCAGCAGGAACTCATTAGCATATTAGGCCACACCCCCTAATATTAGCATATCAACTCATTAGCATATTAGGTCACGCCATTTGGGATAATCAAGTGCAAATTGAACTGGTGGCAGCTGGCTCCCACCCCCCACCCTTGCCACCCCTACTTCCCTCCCTTCATGAGGAAACTGCAGCTGCTCCCAGCAGACCTTTAAAGTAACCACATACCCCAACATCAGTCCTTCACAACGCCCACCACTCAGAGGAGAGAGAGAGGGAGGGAGGGGGAGAAGGAGAAAGAGAGGGATGGAAGAGAAGAGAGGGGGAGGAAGGAAGAAATGGGTGGAAGAAAGGGAAATGAAGAAACAGGTGGGGGGACTTACCTGAACTGTGACAGTGACTTTTCCGGGTCCCGCAGTGATCTGGGCTGGCCATCCAGGCCCCAGGGAGGCCGCAGTGTGGTTCAGCCCCACAATCCCTGCCAGCCAGCCCTCGGGATGGAGGTTCCCCACCCCTGTTCTAGTGGTTACTGGTGGGAGGAACTGCACAGAAAGAAATGAATTGTGCAGGGAAAAGTCTGCTAGGAATAGGCATGAAACTCTCTGTAACTAAAAATTGCTTTGCATTCTTGATTTCTGGATTACTTAGTCATGTTTCTAAAGTGGAACCAACACAGTAAGAACCCTCTGTTGTCCCAGATGACCCTCTGTGACAAGGCAGCTGCTTTATTAATCACTCCACTTAAACAATAACCCTGTTGTTACTTCAGTTGTCAAATATTTCCCTTCAGCAGATGGCATGGTAGGCACAGGTAAAGATATAAGCAGCTTTTGGTTTATTTGAATATGCTAGCAGGGAAGGAAATCGATATTTACATAGACCGTTTTCGCACACAGCTTACCTCGCAGTCACAATCCTGTTCCCTCAGCAGCGTCTGTCGGATTTCCCACCATCTGCGCCGGAGTTACAGGAAGTGCCGCGGCTTTTGCGTAGCAAACGTAAACTGGGTTTTAGCGGTTTACGTTTGCTACGCAAAAGCTGCGGCACTTCTTGTAACTTCGGCGCAGATGGTGGGAAATCCGACAGACGCTGCGGAGGGAACAGGATTGTGACTGCGAGGTGAGCTGTGTGCGAAAATGGTTATAGAGTTTTGGGATGTGGGATATTAAACAGAAATTTAAATATAAACTCATAACTGCCTCTGAGTTTGCTGAATTCACAAGAGACGATTTTAGACACAAAGCTTCCCACTAAAGGTATTACAGATGTGAAAATATTTCTTCTTAGAGGTTACTTGTTCTAGATTTCCTTCAAACTTCTTTATTTTACACATTGAGAGACTGTTTAACTTTTTTGGAACAGACTCCTCCAGAGCCTCTCCAATATTTAAGGCCAACACCACACTGGCTTTGAAACATACTCTGCTTTTTGGGACTCTTTTCACACCAGACAGTCTCTCTAAAGCAACCACTTTTTGCTTCATCCACTCTCCAGCTCCTTCTCCAACTGTCCCACTCTTCTTGACAGTTAGCTGCAGTTCTGCAATCAGAGTGAGTTGCATTAGCTGTCAGTCATGTCAGTTATCTCATTCTTTTCCCAGCAGCACTGCCTTGGAGCATGCATATGCCTGCTGTCCATCACATCATATCCAAGTTCTGTACAGAGCACTTAACATGCACAGCTGGCAACAACTTCGATTTCCTCCTGCTCATTTGTGCCTATCCCCAGCTATGTATCAGTATACATAGGTATATTGATAAAGCACTATAAAAAAAGACGTTATATTCATGTACTCATATGTATGTTCCTAGGATGCAAATATAGATTTTATTGTAATGTATTGACCATAGGTCTTAACTGTTAAATATTAATACCTTTTAACAAAATTCACAATGTTACATTATTACAAAAATGATAACCTTCAGGTCCATAAGCATTAAAAAGAAAAAGTTAAAACATAGCCAGCAATTTATAACTAAGGTTCCATACCATTTGATCTAAACCTTCTTGCAGCCAGGGCAAACAAAGCAACTCTATTAGAGACATAAACATCCTTATCTGTGAGCTAAGATATTACCTTATCCAGATCCAAAGCTCCCTTGCACATGATTAACATGTTAGCAATAAACTTTTTTTTGTTTATTTAAATCATTCAATAAGCATAACATTGCTATAACCAATCAATACAAAGTAAAAGAATTACAACTGTTAAACAAAGCATAATTAACAACTGTTCTGTCTAGGGGTCATATACTTATTTATAAATACATATAGATAGTGATTAATATAAGTATTAAATCTCTCCTTTCTAATCAATAAAACATAAAAATTTTGTATTTTTCAGGTACTTTACAATATTCTTTATTAGAGTTTTCAATATATTTGAAAAAGAAAACCAATGCTCTATAAAAGTGTTTTTGCATAGTGGAACTTCTTGTTGGATGATCTGAGAAGCTAATTTATCAATCACTAGTACATCCCAAATTTTCAGGAGCCATTGTGACTGAGTAGGTTTAGAAGTGCTTTTCCATTTTGAAGCTATCAATAATTTGGCTGCCATTATGAGTAAACAGGCCAGATCCCCTTTTTTTCCTGAGCAAACTTAAAATTAGAACAGTCATTTAGCAATAAACTTATTTCAGGGTTCATGATGGAGACGACATTTCAAAATATAGTGAATCAGACCATCTATTTCTCCTGAACCACATGCTCAACATTGTAATGAGGCAGGCATGTTTGAAAAACGTCTAACAAAATGCTGAAAGCATAGCTTGGAACCTTAGACTAGTAAAGGCCACCTTCAATTTCACTGCTTTAAAGTCCTTAGATATGAGGCCTTGACATGATCTCTTTTCAGGAATTTAAATAGGGGAGCTGCTATGGATTGATCAATTATGTGACGGTCTATTTTCTCATCCATTTAAAAAAATGTTCCTAGGAACTGTCACTCTAACTAACAATTGGGAACTGAATTGGTTAGCAATTAGTCCTCAGGTTCAATTCAAACTACTGATTGTCAACTACAAAGCCCTTCATGGCCTAGAGCTAGGGTTGCCAGGTCTCCCCTGGCCACCAGGGGGGGCTGGGGGGTAGGGTCACCAGATCCAGGTTTGGAAACTCCTGGGGATGGAGCCTGGGGAGGACAGGGACCTCAGCAGAGTACAATGCCACAAAGTCCGCCCACCCCCCCCCCCAAAAAAAAATCCATTTTCTTCAGAGGAAACCAGTATCTGTAGTCTAGAGGTGATCTGTAATTTTTGGGGATCTCCAGGTCCCACCTGGAGGCTGGCATCCCTATCTAGAGCCCACATTTTGAAAGGACCATGGCTGGCGATATGCCCCACTGCACAACAGCACTCATCTGAGCAAAGTCTGCTGAAGGTGCCACTCTGCAAATGAGTAAGATCAGCCGCTGCTTGATCCAAAGCATTCCCTGTTGTGGTTCCCACAACAGGCTAAGGAAGTCAGGAAGGCTCCCACACTTTTATCATTGAGCAGAATGTGTAAAATGGAATTGTTCAGCAGGCCGCTTTTAGAAAGAAAATAGGGCTGTCCTAAAACCAGAATCACTCTGGCAGATGTTTTTACAAAGGGAGAAGGGTTGTGGTATACGGCAACCTTTATTGTTTTTGTTTTGTTTTTACTGCAGTATTTTCTAATTTCTGTACTCCAATTTTTGCATTTCATGTAATGTCTTATACCATTTTATTTCATTGTTTTCTAACTTTGGAATCCAGCCTTACTACTATGATTTTGTATGTCTTACATGGCCCTTATTGCACTGCTAAATGTTGTAATCAGCCTTGAGCCTCAGCAAGAAAGGCAGACTATAAGTAAATTAAATATATAAATGAATATTAGCACACACAGCCAAAGTATCAATCGTGCACAACAGTGTCTGTGTAATACCAAGTTTACTGTATGCACAAAGGATTACAGCTACCCCACCCGCCACGATACTGAGTCACTTTTTCCCCCCTTGCTGCATGACCCATCAGGCAGAGATTGATGAATTTAAAATTTCAACATTTCATTTGTTTTCTTCTTGGTTTTGGGATACAATACAGCAGAGGATTGTTGTGTTGTTTTTGGCAGCAGTATTTTTAAAAATTTATTTTAGGGAATGGGAAAGTCTCCAGGATCCACCCCCAAAGTCCCCAGATATTTTCTGAGTTGGACCTGGCAACCCTAACACCAAATAATGGCCTTGCGTAGAAAGTCATGTAGCTGCCAGCTGAAATCCACTTGTCTCAAACCCTCCTTGACATCTGGTTAGTGTTGTTCTGATATCTGAGAGCCAGTTTGGTGTAGTGGTTAAGTGTGTGGACTCTTATCTGGGAGAACCGGGTTTGATTTCCCACTCCTCCACTTGCACCTGCTGGAATGGCCTTGGGTCAGCCATAGCTCTGACAGAGGTTGTCCTTGAAAGGGCAGCTGCTGTGAGAGCCCTCTCAGCCCCACCCACCTCACAAGGTGTCTGTTGTGGGGGAGGAAGGTAAAGGAGATTGTGAGCCACTTTGAGGGCAGGATATAAATCCAATATCATCATCTTCTTCTTCTTCAACTTCACTCTTCATAGACAGTTTTAATTGCCTCCTCAACTGATTTTCCCACTTTGCAGTGGATAACTGAGCAGTCTCAGTATACTTCTCAAGTCATTGACTGAATAACTTGAAAGTATCTTCTAAATCCTTGGTAATATTTGTGGAGGCTTCAATCTTTCTTTCATTTTCTTCTTTTTGCTGGAAAGACTTGCTTTAATGAAGTTTGAAAATTCTGGACTTCAGCATAAATAGTGCAGGGGTGAATGAAAAAGACAGTGCAAATACTGAAAAGAAAACAAATCAAGGAAGAAAAAGTGTACAATTCCAGATTTGATCTTCCAGAAGTTATAATGTTCACATTACTGTGAAAATCCAAAAGTTTAGCTTACAAAAAACTGAAAAAAACAGCAGTACAATATAAATAAGTTCAGTACTGCCCTTGAGAATGAAAAAGCACTTCTGGGTTGAAGAGGCAGTTTCGCATCCAGCTTCAGACTGGGAAATTCTTAATCATTCCCCATACAATATTTAAGAGTTATGTTTGTTGATTTAATGAACTAAGTTTTTGGAACAACCTGTGCTGACTGAACAAAACTGTATACCGTGTGTGACCTTAATTTGAACCTGAACACTAATCTGTGGTCAAATGTATGGTTTTTTTAACAGACCTTGCAATTTTGAAAGTAGATTGTATAGATTTTGTGGCGGTGACAGGAATGCCTTCTGAGAATGCACAGTTGTGAGTCCCCTTTGACTTGTAACAAGTTGCTCCTTGAGTGATTGCCAGAGAGAGGCTGTGGCTTTTATGTAGGGCTTTCCTCTGCCCACTGAGCTAACTGGGTAATATGGTTCAACTGGGCATACTTCCTTCTTTATGCATCTGCCTGTCAGGGTATGTGTTTGTAGGAAGAGATACAAATCCCTTCTGCAGATATTCCAGGAACATAGTAGATACAGGGCACATTGGGGCTCCCTAGATGGGAACACATACAGCTGGGGCTGCGGGAACTGCACTGGTTGCCAATAGTGTACTGGATTCGGTACAAGGTGCTGGTTATTACCTTTAAAGCCCTAAATGGCCAAGGACCTGCCTACCTTTGGGACCGTCTCTCCCCATATATTCCCCAGAGGGTACTGTGATCTGGTTCTCAAAATCTATTGACAATCCCCGGCCCAAAGGAGGCCAAAATGAAAGTTACTAGAGAAAGGGCCTTCTCGATCTCAGCCCCCCCAATGCTGGAACTAATTGCCAGAAGAGGTGTGGGCCTTTCAGAGCCTTGCTCAGTTCCGCAGGGCCTGCAAGACTGCTCTTTTTCAGCTGGCCTTTACTTAGTGATCTTACATCATACTGTTGAATGAATACCGTCGCCATGGAAAAACTGTACGATGTATAACATCAAGATTTTAATATTAATCTAATCTTAGAATGCTTTTTAATTACAATGATGATTAATTTTATAAATGTTTGCTCAAATATGTATGTATGTATAATATGTATTGTTTTAATTCTTGAAGTGCCTGTGTTGTGAGCCGCCCTAAGCCTGCTTCGACGGGGAGGGCGGGATACAAATTAAATATTATTATTATTATTATTATTATTATCATCATCATCATCATCACTGTCCTTTACACAGTGGAGGGCACTGTCTTGCGTTTGTTACTCCCCTTGTTCTGTCTGTGGGCACCAGTTGATATTGGAGAGTGCTGTGCACTCATTGGCTACTTCAACATCTGATAAACATCATTGAGAGCAGTGGGTGTTGGCAGTGTTGATATGGATTCCAGGGCAGATGATATGGAATCAGCAAATTGAGGGTAGGTCTTATTTGACATTTCTTTTCTCTGCTGAGAGAGAGAGAGAGCACGTGATAGTGACTAGCTCCCAGTAATGCTAGTGGGCACAAACCAAACCAGGAATTGTGATTCATGCATGATTGAGGCCAATTCATGGTTCATTCCATACTGATGTATTTGATCCCATTGCACCTGAACTGGAAAATGAACCAACTTCTTTCCTTGGTATGTAATTTGGTTCACGTTTGGTTCTTTTTTTCCAGACAGCCTGCCTTGATTTCCCAGACCCCTGCCGCTTTGGTCAGTTTCACTGGAAACTAACCAGAAGTGACAGGGGGGCTGGGGAAGCTGTGATGTAACTTCTAGTCAGTTTCACTCCCAAGAAGCTCAGAGGGGGAGTGTAACTGACCAGAAATGGCAGCACATAGCTTTCCCCAGCCCCCTACCTCTTCTGGTCAGTTGAACTGATCAGAAGGCAAAGGGAGCTGGAGAAAGCTGCACTGCCTATTCTAGTCAGTTTAACTCTCCTCAGAGCTTCCTGGGAGTGAAACTGACCTGAAACTGCAGAGTGACTTCCCTTTTTTCCCCCTGCTTGACATATTCCTAGGACAGCAGCTTACTGGGGGCATCTGAAATAAATACAATAATATTGAATGGTCATTTATGTTTCATAGCACATTTGTTGAAATCACAGCAGATTTCAGTATGGCAGCCAAAATTGTTAGATCAATATTAAACATGACGAAACCACTGTTTTTGAATTCGAGGACTGCTTCTTTAGTGCAGCAAGTGTATCAGTTTCTTGAACTAATGTATTATTGTAGGATCTGATCCAAGTTTAACAGATTTGCAAGAATTATTCAGTACTTATAATCATAAAATACTATAGCATGTTTGTACATTGAGCACATATTGCTATAGCTTTTGACTAGCAACAAATAAAATTCATTTGACAGATCTAGTTATGTGCACAATTAAGTGTACTATAGTACACATAGAAAAGTATACTATTCTATGTCTGAAACATAGAATGTGGAGACCCACAGAAACAAAACGTTGCACTGTTTCCCTCAATCTCTAACCTAAGTGCTTTTGTAAAGTTTTGGAGCTTTACAAAACTCCTGGTTGAGCACTGGTGTCTCAGGTTTGGTGAAAGTAAAAATGATACTTGCTTATCATCTAGATAGCTCCTCTGCATTCAGCAACATATTTTAGGGGCTGGCTCTCCCAAATGTACTTTACTAGGAGGGGGTTGGAACAGAGAACTGAAACATCGCTTCTGCTGTTTAGAAAAATCGGGGGCTAGCTGTCAGCCTGGACATAAGACTTTTATTACTGCCCAGATGAGGGTGGAGGAGGTCTTTTTTCTTTTTTTAATGGTTTAACAATTTATTGACTTTTCATAAGATGTACAGTTTAAGGTGAAACAGGGCTAAAATTATAACATTGATAAATAAGAAATCATTCAAAAAACCAGGATGGTAATTTAAATAATATATAATAAACACCCATTAGTTAAGGCATATTTGTTGCAATCTTTGTTTCTAAAATTTGATCCTAAGTCAGAGGATACAAAAATTGTTGAAGGAGGAGGTTTCTTAATGCTGAATTGTAAAAAAGAAAAGGAAAAAAAGAGAACCTTTTCCCACCGAATTGAATAGGTAAATCTCCTCACTTTTATCCCTTGGCTGGAGAAGGGAATGAAACTGACTAGAAGTTACATCACAGCTTCCCCAGCCCCCCTGTCACTTCTGGTTAGTTTCCAGTGAAACTGACCGAAGCGGCAGGGGTCTGTATCAGGCTAAGCCTTTGTTTTGGAAGCAGACTCCAAATCTTGTAGACATCTGGAAAGCAAAGAGAGGTTTTTTTGGTTGTTTCCTTTTCAAAAATTTTCAAGGTTATCTCTGCTTGGGCCAACGAATTTCACATAATTCAAGTAAACTGCCTTCAGCCTAGTGGGAATGGGGTCTTACCTCAACTTTTGGAGAACAGTGTATTTTCCCATGAGTATTCTGAAATTCCCCTTTTTTCTTGTGTCTGGCCCTGTGGAGCTGCTTTCATTATCCACATGTTATCTGTCATTTTACTTTTTGATGGCATGGTAGACTTCTAGTAAAAATGTCCTAAATTTTAGTGGCCTATCAGATTTTGAAGGAGTTTTATTCAGTAACCTCTGGTTTGTTATCTTGAACCTTTTAAATACATGGAAGTAGAAAACCAAGTCCCCCCCTCGCTGCTTCTATGCATATGAAAGGAGAAAGCATATTAAATGGAAAAGATGGTAGTCACGGTTACCTGGAACCTAGGAAGTGTGTCGGTTGCTTGTTGCAAGCTAACAAGCAATCCACACAGGAAGGGTTAAGCATCTCTTTCTCTTATCTGTTCAAAGCATCTGTCTTGTTCTTGGAGGTTTGGCTATAAAGTGCAGCTTTCCCTTAATTCATGTTGAGGGGAAGAGTGCAGTGCAGTCCTAAACAGGATTTTTAAAAAAGTAAAGGTAGTCCTTTGTGCAAGCACCAGTCATTTCCGACTCTGGGGTGACGTCGAATCATGATGTTTTCATGGCAGACTTTTTATGGGGTGGTTTGCCATTGCCTTCCCCAGTCATCTACACTTTCCCCCCAGCAAGCTGGGTACTCATTTTACCAACCTCAGAAAGATGGAAGGCTGAGTCAACCTTGAGCTGGCTACCTGAACCCAGCTTTTGCCGGGAAGAACTCAGGTCGTGAGCAGAGAGCTCAGACTGTAATAAGATATAGCTATTGTAAATAGGTAGACTATAGTTTTTAAATAAAGCTTACTTCACTTGTGTAAGTGAAGCATGTTACTAGTTATTGAAAGTAAACAAAAGTTCCAAGACAAAGAACTGATTTGACTAGTTGAGAAATTCCTTCTAATTGCCAAAGCTAAACAGAGGAGTTAATACAGTTAAGATCAATCTTGCAGACACCTGCAATAAAATTGTCACAGTACACTTGACACCTGTTCATCAGTCTTATTCAGTCATCTCCTTCTTAATGTAACAAACCCTTTTAAAGTGAAAACTCAATGAAACTTAGCAGCATTAAGGTTGATCTTACTTGGAAGTGAGGCTGATTGAACTCATTGAGATTTATATTCCCAATAAACAAGTCTAAGATCAAACTGCAAACAGGATAATTGTGGGGAGCTCTCTAGAGGAAAACAGGGAGCAAAATGTGAAACATAAATCAATTTGCACTGCCAAGGGTAGGAAAACTTCAATGAGGATACTCAAACATAGATGTAGGAGGATTTTGATTTTTTTTTTAGTTGATTAAATAGATTATAAGAAGATTCGGGGCTTTTTGTGGCAGGAACTCCTTTACATATTAGGCTACACCCCCCTGATGGAGCCAATCCAAGAGTTTACAGTAGGCCCTCTAAGCTCTTGGAAGATTGGCTACATCTGCGGGGGGGGGGGGTGTAGACTACTATGCAAGGAGTTCCTGCTACAAAAAAAGTCCTGGGAAGATTAGATAGTAATTATAATTTATAATCTGTAGATAGGTTATCAGTTGTTGCTGTGACTGCAACCAATGGAACTTCAGTTAGACTGAAGCCAATATTCATAATCCGTGCACCTTTTCTCATTTTAGAGTGTTATGAATCACATATCAGCTTTCCCCTCTTCTCATAGTGTACCTATGAAATACCAGTACAGTTTCCACAAAGGCTGAATAAGTCTGTAAAAATTGCTCCAGATGCTGTCACTTCAGATCCTCTGACCTAGTCTAATGCTGGTGTCTATTTGTGTCCTGGTGAGAACACAAAGAGGACCATATGGTTTTCAAAGAAGCATAAAATCGATTTATATGCCCCAAAGAATGTCAGTAAACATTGCTATCACTCTATGGCCAGAGACTAAAAGAAAATAATGAAATGCATCAGTCTAGCTGTATGTAAAACAGTTCTGCTCCAGTATATTTTTCAGGAGCATAAACAAACTCATATATATATATATATATATATATATATATATATATATATATATATATATATATATATATATATGCTGGGAACTTCCAATTACATTCTGTGGAAATTATTCCTGGTGATCAACGGATGATCTTAAAGACTGTTCTGCTTCTGCCATATCCAATACCGTATTGCCATTTTGTTTTTGCTACTCACTTGAAGATTTCATTCTGGAAGTGAAAGTTCATATAGAAATGTGATGTGCAAAATCATGGACAGAAGAGACAAGATTCTAACTTTGAACTACAATGCAAACTGGCCTGTACATTCGTCTGGGAGCTCTGAGAGTTCTGCAGTCATCCCAGGTCTCAAGCTGGCGAAGTACTAACTTTTCTTCACCCCTGACTCACAGAAGATTTATCCACCTTCTCTCTGGGCATCACCTGCTGCTGCCAACTAGCCTTGGAAAGTATCTCACTCTAGAAGAATTACTACTTCTGGCAGTCTTTACTGTGTTGCCATTTAAAGGCGCCAGGAATCTGCCGCGTCTCCCATTTCACTTGTACTAGCTAATGTGGGGAATGATTGAACTAGGTGTATTATGACAGGTTCCCTGACAATTGGGTCAGCATGTCAGATGGTCATGCTGTGTTGAGATGTTCACTCACATTCAGTCATTCCTGTTTCTTTTGCTTTGCATTGCAACCCCTGTATTATGCCACCATAATCTGAAACGTGTATTCATTTCCACCTTGCTCAAATGTGTATTCAATTGTGGCTACTTTGGCATTTCACTTGGTGTAACTTTTCACAAGCTGTGCAGGAGGAAGACTTTAGCAGTGGCAGCCAAAGAAGACCCTTTATGTTATACATATAACCCTGGGAATCTTAGTGGACAGGAGTTGACTTTCGCTTGCATACCTTTTTACTCAATATATATTTTTACTTGATATATTTTACTTGGTATATCTTTCTAGTTCTAACTCCATCATTTCTCTTTCTTTGCTTACTTCATCTGCTTTTTGTCTTACTCGAAGAACAAAGGAGTGGAAGTTGCAAAATAGCATGCACTATCTCCAATATATTGATTAGCCAATAGACAAGATCACCTCATCAAGAATAAGGACCTTCCCCTTGTTGGTCAGAAGATTCTACTCAACACCTAATTGGCTTTATGCTAAATTTGTTTACAAGCTACAGAAGCATCAGCTTAACTCCTTCCAAAGCATTCGTTTTCTCCAGGGGAATTGATCTCTGTAGTCTGGTTAACATCCTCCCCCTCCCTACAAATCGAAACTTTCCCCTCATACAATCTGTCTTTGCAGCAAAAGGGTTTTCTGGATCAGAGTTGCTCTTTGACAGATGCCTGTTATTAACACAAGAGTAAATGTGCTGAAGCCAATGGGACTACTTACATGAAAATCTAAATTTAAATATTCCTGCACTTTCCTCGTGTATTGAAGGAAGAGAGGCAAAGCAAAGGAGGCTGAGAGTCCAGGAATCTCTGCGGTCCCACTGTGACACTGATGTGCTATATTTGGTTAACAATTTAGTGTTCACATAAGAATATTTTTTAAAAAATTTCAGAGGGGGATCATGCATATGCAATGATGAGCAGGGAAAGAAACCAGCATTGCAGGAAGCACTATGGGGCATTTCACTGAGCACCTCTTCAGAACTGTAAGGCAGGAGGGATTTAAAATGGAAGAAAGGCAGTTTTAATCAAGAACAGCTTAGGCATACTTCATGAATGGGAAGAAAGTGAGTTTGCCTGAAAACGTAAATAAATTCTGTTAGCAGCCATTTACTAAAATGAGTCTGTCTGAAATGACAGAAAAAAATCCTTTAGTAACCAGTTACTATACTGGAATAGACAGGCTGTCTGAAAAGGGCAGTAGTAAAGACAAAGGAGTCTCTCTTCTCTCTTCAGAAGAATATTTCTGACTATCCCCTGTCAGAAAATACTGATGCCAAATGTCTCCCCTATCAGAAACCAACTCACTGGCTACTGAGCCAGGTGAAAGACCAAATGCAAAAGACCCTTCTTCCTCCTGAACAGCTGTTTTTATTTCTCTAACAGCTGATGCTGGCCTATCAGAGAGCATGTAGAACAACCAATCATGTTAGCTCTCCATTCAAGATTAACTCCTAAACTCAGGGCCATAGCCAGCAGGAAGGCACAGGGGCGCAGCTGGGTGCTGCAGATTCTATAGGGGGCACTGTCCCTATGCCCCATGCTGGCTATGGCCCTGAGTTTAGGAGTTAATTTTGAGTGGAGAGTTAATGTGATTGGTTGCTCCTATACTGAAAGGGAAAGATTAGGGAAAACTGGGTTTGGGTGCTGCAGATTATATAGGGGGCACCACACCTATGCCCCCCCCACTGGCTATGGCCCTGTCTAAACTCTCTGTTGGAGACAAACAGTATTTTAATAGCCTGTTTTCCTAGCACAATCCATCACAGAGGGCATTTATTCACACATGGCAAAATTAATCAGTCTAAAAAATGCAGAAGCAATTATGGAATTAAAATAAGACTTCATATTTTAATATTGATTATGAGTTTAGAGCAAAGTTTCATAGTCAACATCAAATCACCCACTGAGGTTACAGTATAGTGCAATATCAAACACCCATGCAGCAACTCTCAGGGGTTTTAATTAGTTCTCTTAGCCATGGCTAGAACAATGGGAGGCTGCTTATAACACTATGCAGGAGGGAAAACTTGAAAGTGGATGTGCTTCTGCTTTGCCAGTGACTTCATTTGTCACTCACAAGGAAACTTGTTAGCCCCAGTGGACCTTTGACACTGACTGCAGTTAGCAGAACAGCACATCTTTGGATCAAAATAAACCAGCATTCTTAGGGTGATAATTCTCCAAGGAACTTCTTATGATCTCTAATTTCTAAAGATTGCATGATTGTGTGTGGGGAGGGGACCTGTAACTACCACCATCTTCTACAACATACCTTTATTCAGAGAGTTTTTTGTAGAAAAAGTCAAAAAGGAACTCATTTGCGTATTAGGCCACACCTCCTGACATTGCCATTGTTTCACATAGGGTTTTTTTTTTTGTAGAAAAAGCCCAGCAGGGTCTCTTGCATATTAGGCCACACCCACTGATGCCAAGCCAGTCGGAACTGCGTTCCTGTGCATTCCTGCTCAAAAAAAGACCTGCCTTTACTATTGAAAGGAGAAATGGTTAGGAAACTAAACAAATAAAATTTGAAAAATATTGAGAGTGGGACCCAATCACCATCTCTTTTGATGGGAAAGGAAGAAGGGATCTCCTTTGATTACTAAAAAAAGTCTACACTGGGAATTATGGGATGGGACCTTTAGCAGGGGACTAACAGAGGAAAGGAAAGGTCCCCTGTGCAATCACCAGTCATTTCCAACTCTGGGGTGACGTTGCTTTCACAACATTTTCATGGCAGACTTTTTATGGGCTGGTTTGCCATTGCCTTCCCCAGTCTTTTACACTTTCCCCCCAGCAAGCTGGGTACTCATTTTACTGACCTTGGAAGGATGGAAGGCTGAGTCAACCTTGGGCTGGCTATCTGAATCCAGCTTCTGCCGGAATCAAACTTAGGTCATGAGCAGAGAGTTCAGACCACAGTACTGCAGTACTGCTGTTTTACCACTCTGCGCCACTAACAGAACAGGTCAGCAAAAAATCTGTCTGAATCTAACCAATATTCTTGAAGAGTTCCCAAGGAACCATGCGCCACTAAATGTACTTAACTGGACCAGCTGAATCCTGGTAGAAAAGCATTGACTGAACTTATCCAGGCAGAGAGAATAGTTTTGTTTTGCATGTGTAATCTTTCCCCCCATCTAAATCCCTAACAGTGATATCAGCATTTAATTTTTTAAAAAAATATAAAATCACAAATATTTCCATTTCTTTTGTAGACATCTTCAAAGGAGCAGAACATTGACTCCTGCACAATTCCTGGCTTTCTCCAAACACCCAGAACAAGAGACTCAAGCTGTCTCTCGAGCAGCTGAAAAAATGGAAGCTTCAATACAAGTTTTAAAAGAAAAACTTCACCAGAAGCACAAAAGATCATTGCTTCCAAGTGGTAAATACACAAGCAAATATTCACAGAGATTCCCTGTGGATGCTTGCTGGCTATGCCTCTTGGATTAAATCATTATTGACTTTATGTTATTATTATTTTGCTGCAGGTAGGAGTTAAATTGATATCAGGACCTCAGTCGTAACACATGTTTAAGCTGCTTTAAAAGATCTTAGAAAACTCTAACTGTGCTTCAGGAGAAAGATTCTGATTTTCTGAATAGCATCTATGTGTATATGGACAGTCATGGAGTTTAGTTCTTCACATGAATATTTTAAGTATTCTTTTTCCCCAGTATCTACTTCATTGTAGACTTTATTATCTCTTCCTTGAAGTATACAGCAATAGATGATATGGGAGCACTTCATTCTCTCTTTTCTTTTTCTCCCAGAAGACATTTGGGCATAGTAGCACAGGAAAACACCAGCCATAAGTATCAATTCAAAGCTTGTGTACAATTCCTATAAATGCTTTCAGCCTTCTCCAATGTGCACAGCTTTCTACTGCAGCAGCTTTAAACCACAAAACCAGTAATGACATTAGAAATCCATCAGGGTGGGTGCTATCCAGAGTTTTGCAGAGAATGACATATGTACCGTTATCTACCTAGTAGTGAGGAGTTGTGGGTGTGTGCTTGATGCATGGATCAAGTCTGTTACCTAGAGGCTAAGAATTCTATAAGTGGCCAAGAAGCAGACAGGTGAGACCTTCAAGGACCTGCAGAACTGTACCACTTCCTTGCTAAAGGCTCCTGTGTTGTCATGGAGATTAAGAATGTCTAGGTAGGCAGGCATCCGGCTGAGGAGGAAGGATATTATCCCTTAGCAGGGGCCCATTCTTCAGATGACAAACCAACATAATCTCATGCGAAGTACATTGCATTGTAGTTGAGGGAATCAGGCTCTTCATTGTGGGAGATGTGATCATTGAGAATATTAAGAAAGGGTTCTGTGATAGTTGACTTGACCCCATAGTGACTTCCCTCCCTAGTATAAAGGTCAGATACATCACCCACTGTCTAGAGAGGACTGTAGGTAGTCTTGGGTCAGTGGTCATGGAGCACACTGGCAACATCCACGCTAAGAAACGTAGTCATAGTCCTAGAGCTGCATTCATAGTTGCCTATTCATATTCTTTCCCTGACACCACTGGCCAGTTCATACAGCTGGTAGTGCTGCTTCTGTGGCTACCAGATGCTGCTCTGTGCATAAATCTGGGAGCCTGTATGACAGAGCACTTGCAAGTGAACGGGCAGGGGAAGACACACAGACAGGTAGCAGCAAAGGTGCGTTGGGGGGGGGGGGGCAGCAGCAGTAGGTCCTGTCAGAAGCCTTGGGCTTTGGCACCTGCTCCACCTTTGGCAGCTGACTCCCCTCAGCACACTGATGCTGGCCCTGCTTCAACAGGACAAATCCACAATCAAGTGATGCCATAGAGCAGAGGTGTCAGACTCATTTGTTATGAGGGCTGGATCTGACACAAATGGGACTTTGTCGGGTTGGGCTGGTTCATGCGTGTCATAGTAATGTCAGGTAGAGAAGATATAAACTTTATAAGGGACACAAACACAATTAAAGATATTATTTTTAAAGCTTAAAATACAAACATGCTTAAAACAGTAACACCCTTGCAATATTATGTTTATTTAACAATCTTCTCCCTGACCCTTAAAAATGCCTGCCTATTATAGAGATGCCATTCTCTAGGTGGGACCTGGGGATTCCCAGGAATTACAGCTCATTTCCAGACTGCAGGGATCAGACCCAGCAAGAACTCATTTGCATATTAGGCCACACTCCATTATGCCAATCCAGCCAGAAGTGTGTTCCTGTGCATTCCTGCTCAAAAAAACCCCCCTGGTTTTACCTACCGGTGTTTGAATAGATGGTCCTTGTGGTGGCAGGGTTGTAATGCAGGTCTTTTGCTCCAACATGGGAAGCAGGGCCTGGGGCAGTTAGAGCCTCAGCAGTTGTCCTTGCGACTCCAACAGCTTTCCCCTGCATTCCAGGCAGCTGCCTCCCTAGGGGTCTCCAGCACATGCTCATGTGTGTAGTAAGTATGTTCTCTGCACATGCACAATGAACAGTGTTTTATTTTTTACCTTTTAAAAAGATTTTAAAGGGTTTTGTAAAGTTTTAAAGATTTTTCTGCACACCTGATGAGTGCCCCGAGTGTGGAGAAAAATCTGTTTACCCTTCATACGGCCCCGATATGTGGGAATAAGTATCCATACAGAGGGGCCATTTTGGCTATTATATATATAGATACAAATGAGCTCAAATCTTTAACACATAAGAATAAATTTTGATCCAAATTTGATTGAATAGCTAGGAACTCATTCAGATTCTACAGCAGTGAAATAAGATAAAATATTGCAGTATTGTGATTCAGTACTGGTCAACTACCATGAAAATATTGGTAAGAGTGATTGTGCACATTTGATTTCCAGATCTGTTATCTACTGATGTGCTCAATAAGATAGCCAATATATCTGGATGTCTACCATATATATTGCCACCAAAATGCTCCCCAAATTGTATGACCAGTAAATACAGATACATCACTGGTGTTTGCAACAACAGGTATGTCTTATAAATATACATTCTTGCTAGTTCTTTCACTCTGAGTGGGACACTCCTGATTTCAGAACAGATCTCCTTCTTTTCCACTGTGTAATTTGATTTCTTCACTTTGGCTTGGATCCAGCAATGGATAAGCGGAAACATAACTGGACTCAGAACAGTTCCACTTTATCACTTTGCTCCCTATATATTATAGGGTATAAGATCTTGTGTGAGTGAAAATAGAAGTGGGGATATGGAATAGAATAAATTAGATTTAGTAAAAGCGGCTACCATGGTCTCCCTCCCCCCATTTCTGCATGTGCAAGAGCTGTAGCTCAAGTGGGAATCTTGCAAACCCCTGGCCTTTGTTTCCTCATTTTATCTTTGTTTAATATTGAAACTTGAGCTAGCTTGGATTAGTACATGCTTATGTGAAGAAAGTGATGCAAGGATGCCATCCTCCAGGTGGGACTGGGGGTCCCCCCAGAATTACAGCTTTTTTCCAGACTACAGAGATCAGTTCCCCTGGAGAAAATGAATGCTTTGGAGGGTAGACTCTACTATACCATTGTAACCCACTGAGGTCCCTGTTCTCCCAGACTCCATGCTCAAATCTCTAGGAGTTTCCCATTCTGGTTCTGGCAACCCAAACCCTCCCAGTCCTTGTCAGTGGCCAGGGGGGGCCTAGCAACCCTAGCTAGAGCTGTGATGGTTATTTGATATTAAGAAGAAATATTTGTTTTGCATAAACCATGGGACTGAGTTTGCCTCAAAGTCTATTCTCCTCTACATCTGCTCATTGTGTATCTCTGAGTGTGAGAGATCCCAAATTTGGTAAGCTATTATTAATATAGAGGTAGATTAAGCAAATACACACAGAATTCAGAGGAAAAATTTTTTAAGACAGTTAACCACTGCACAAAGGTATCTCTTTGGAACACAACCCAGTGGAGAGGCTGTGGTGCAGTTTTACATGAATACAGAACTTTTGCACATGTGAGTCACCCATTTGTTTCAAAGAAGGTCTCTGTTTCAGATGTAATCAGAGTTCTATTTATCCCACTAAAGCTAATGACAAAGCCTTTGTGCTTGGGGAAGCTCCACATGAGCAATTGAACTCCTCAATTAAGTCTATGCCAGGGGTGGCCAACAGTAGGTCTCCAGATGTTTTTTGCCAACAACTCCCATCAGCCCCAGCCAGCATGGCCAATGGCTGGGGCTGATGGGAGTTGTAGGCAAAAAACATCTGGAGAGCTACCATTGGCCAACCCTGGTCTATACTGTTTATGATACAATGCACTTTCTTTGTCCATAGCAAATTTCCTTCAAAAGCTCAGTGTAAGGTGTTTTATGTCCACATTCCAGTGATCTGTTTAAATGTAAAGGCAATCAGGAGAAAATCACTGTTTAAACTGTTAGATTAACATATCATTACTTTTAATTGAATGAGATAGCACTATGTGCAGTATTTTATGCTATTTCAATAAAAATGAATCAACTGTAACTAATTTGAATGCTTTATTGAGGCGTAAGTCAACCTTCAAGTGTGAGTTATTTCAGTTAATTAACTATTTTACTGTCCCACATTGCTTTTCAAATTGAGCCCTTCGGCATTCTGTAGATCAATGAGGTATTAATAAAATAACTGTTCTCTGTTTAGTGTCCCCACAGAAATGCAAGTGTTTGCCCACTACAATTCAGATCCACTTTCTCTCTGAACAGTTATACCTCTCAAAAGCTGAGATATAGATGCATATAATAGACTACCATCAGGCCTTTTAAAGTTTTCTGTCTTCCAGTAATATTCAGGGGCTACTATTACTATTTACTATGATTGCAATTAGATCCTGCTTTCTTTAGAAAAGCAGAGGTGCTTAGATTATGCTTCCAGGGATCTTCAATTCAGGAAATATTAGGCCTAAAATTCATTGACCTAAATCCTAGTCCTTCTCCCTGCTCTTTTTTGCTCAGCGATAAGTGTACATGCCCCCCCCCCCTCAAAAGGATTCTGCAACCTCAACCAAACACACAGAGCTGCTAGCACTAGGGCAAAAGTAGTTCTCACTGATAAGTCCAAAAATTGTCCCCCTGTCAAGAGGAGATATTAGCCTGATCAGTCTTCTGCTTTCTCCTCTTAAAGGAGAGGATGGATCAAAACCATACTGGGGAGCTCTGCAGTAGCAGTGGGCTTGTTCTAGCTGACTAATTTCATGTAAGTCAAGTGTGTAGAGAAGTTAATTTACCTTCCATTGCAAGTGAAGGTTCCTCAGTCAATTAGGAACAAGGAAAGAAAAAACTTGTCTTCTTTGCTTGAATTTTTAGTTTTCCATTGAGCCTGATATATTCCAAAGGGTGATAACACTTTGAGATGGAAATCATAGTTTCAAGACATATAAGGTGTCACAGTAAATACATGACTTTCTTTA
The DNA here is from genome assembly GCF_032191835.1 of Heteronotia binoei. Lineage (NCBI taxonomy): Eukaryota > Metazoa > Chordata > Lepidosauria > Squamata > Gekkonidae > Heteronotia > Heteronotia binoei. The sequence goes on along the minus strand of NC_083223.1, from coordinate 53,768,969 downwards.
AAAAGTCTTCCTTTGGGGATAAATTTTTCACAGATCTGTTACTGAATGATTTTTTAGTTGTAACCCTGTACATAGTTGTCTATTGATCTTTTGTAATCACTACTTTAAGCTAATTGTTTTTTTCCAAAATTATTTGCAAGAGAACATCCTAGATGGGGAGCTTCCAACACAGCTCTCGCTAGATGGCTTCCTCCAGCTTATGAAGATGGACTAAGTCAACCCAGAGGATGGAATTCAGGTTTCTTGCATAATGGATTTCCATTGCCATCGGTTAGAGCTTTTGCAATTGCTTGCAAATTTGTACTAATCCAATAGTTTTGCAATTGAGTGACCGCCCCAGTTTGGAGGAAGAAGACATGGAGAGTATGAGATGCCAAGTCTAGTGTGAGGAGACCAAGGTTCAAATCTCAACTCATCTATGAATATCATTTGGTGACAGTGGGCTAGTCATTTGTGGGGATTCTACCCCTACTGAGTAAAGTTTGAAACTTTCCTTCAACCTACAGAACATTCCTCCAACTTAAATGGTTCTTCCTCTGGAGGAAAAGGTGCTTAAGTTGGAGGTGGTCTTTTTAGGCTGGAGGAAGGCTCTTTGGAGAATGGTTGAATCTATCACACTTTCCCTCATCCTAGCCTAATTTACAGAGTTGCTATGAAGACTGGGGAGGGGGCAACATATGCTACCATCTTGAGAGGAGTTGACTAGCATGAGAAGGATAGCATCCTGAAGTAGTGCATTCCTGGATAAACTGGATGCTCCCTCGGAAAAGGACTTTCACTGATCTATGTTAGAGTGAATGGCGTTGTATGCCTAATCATCTGAGGTGCTCTGGAAAGAAGGAAGCTCAGAATTAGCTGATGCTTTATTTGTAACAAAGTTTGAATGATCATAGTTTTCTCAAAAGCTAGTATTTTTATTACTAGAATTAGTACTTCATTTTACACAGCATAATTTATATAAAAGCAAACTGAAAACCAGTAATATGTTAATAGTCTGATATTTTTTTCTCATCACAAGTTAGTTTTGCTCCTGTTATCTGACAAAGTTCCAAACCTTACCAGTGCTGTTGTGAGATTTTTCCATTGATTTAGTCCAGATGATGCTATTTTACAGATGGGTTTTTGACTGTTTGAGACTTTTAGTCAAGAAGCTTTAATCAGATTAAAGGATATGAAAGGAATATTAGAACCATTAATAATTAGAAACCATTTAAAGAAAATCCTTTACTACTCTGAACTTGAAGCACATAGCTAGTAAAAATGAAACATTTTATGCTATAATAGTGGTCTTCATGTTGCAGAAATAAAACTCTACTGTTACAAGTGTCACAGAATTAAATTATATCAATTGTATCTATTGCTAGCCACCAACAATAAAGTAAGACAATCTTTCTTCCAACATCTCAAGAAATGGCCAACATAGTTGAGGTCCTTCTTTTCCACTATAGCAGTGGTCTTTGACCCAATGGTCAAGTAGGTTACAAAGCCGCAAATGCTAGGTTGCAAGTCCCTATAATGCCAAAAATTTTGCTGCCTTTTATTAGGACTTGTTATGAGCTGCACATGCATTGAGAATAAGATTGGGCACAAACCAGGAAAATGGAAGTTCATTGAGGCTTGTGGTTGGTGGAGTCTTACAAACCATGGTTCATGCACTTCCACGAATGTTTCTGGTTTGGGTTCATGGAGTTCATGAAGGGGATATTTTAAATGCCTCTCCTTCTCTCCCTTAGTTGTGTCATAGGGACAGCATGCTTCTAGTACAGAAGGGAAGCCAATTTGCAGCATGACTTTGGAAAGAGAAGGAGGATTTTTAAATGCCTCCCTCTCCCTCCCCAACACAATGGCAGCATGCTTTCTGGAGTGAAGGGAAGGTAATTTGCCTTCTCTTCACTTGTGGAGGTGTGTCAAGGCAGCAAGACTCCAGAGATGGCCACAAATGGAACAAACTGCTACAAAAAACCATGGCGGTTTATGGGCGGATTGTGAACCAGCTTGGTTCAAGATGAAACCTGGTTCATGCCCATCCCTAATTGTCACTTTTCCTGCCTCTCTTTGTGTGCAAGCATTCAGTGCAGCAACAAAAGTCACTCACTGGTTGGAGAAGACTCCCCCATGTTGCTGAATCTTGTCTTGTTCCTTTCTACAGTATGCTTCATCTGTCACTTGGCTTGTGTTTTCCACACTGATTGTTTGGCCTTCTGCTGACAGTCCTGACCTTGATATTTGTAGTCATAACTCTGGCTCTCCCTTTGTCACACAACTCTGTGACATGACGTCCTTTCACTACTTGCATCTCAGTAGCTGTCATGCGCAGTGGGTCCTGGGACTGGAAAGTCTGAAGAACAACATCCTACAGGTTTCTTGAACCGATAACTACCCAGCATATACCTTTGAATTGCCTTTAAGTATGAGTATTTGATTCATATTTTGTCATCTGGTATTCTTTCTCATTAGCTTTGAAAGCTAAGCATCTTTCCAAAATATTCCAGGGTGCTGCATTAGCCATTCTTTTAAAAATGTTTGTGTTCTCTCTTTGAGGAGTAGAAGGTTAAATTATGTTTTCTCCTTTCTACCTGTCCTGTTAATGTTGACAGATATTACATTGCATAGAAAGTTGTACAGTGAGGTGAAGTAAACTTGTTTTTCAACTTGTCAGAACCTACCTAGAGTATTGTAATGCATAGGCTACAGGATGCCCCAGCGCTCCATGGCTAAAAATTTAGAGAGGCCTTGGCAGCTATGTTTATGCTATAGTTTCACTGTTCTCACATATATGGAAGGAGATACGTCTCACAGCCCACTCCCTGACTGTCTCATTCATTTCCATAGCTTCTAAAATCATTTTGATAGGATTATTTTCTCCTGGAGATATCCAAGAATGGATGCATGTGAACCTTCATTTTGACCAAACACTACAAACATCTTGACCAAAGACCCAAATATAACAAAATATTTGTAGATAGTTCAACAGATGATATGTAGGCTTTAAAAGACACAAAGTGTACAAACTGATAACCAGGGCTTAAAAAAAAAAAGCAGGAACGCACAGGAACACAGTTTTGGCTGGCTTGGTGTCAGGGTGTGTGGCCTAATATGCAAATGAGTTCCTGCTGGGTTTTTTCTACAAAAAAAGCCCTGCTGATGACTATCTACACTGTCATGGCTTGTTAAAATGTGACACTTCTAACTGTATGTCTAATTATTGTGATCATACTGTAAGACTAATTTCCCACTCACACTATGCTGCTCTGACATTCCTCTTTTCAGCACGGCGTCCTTCTGATTTCCCACTATCTGTCCCGGGTCTTCAGCTTTCATTGGCATTTTTGTGTGGCAACAAGAAACTGGTTTTTAGCAGTTTCTGTTTACTGCACAAAAACACCGATGCAAGCTGAAGTCCTAGGGCAGATAGTGGGAAATTGGAAGGATGTCATACTGAAAAGAGGAACGTCAGAGTGCCGTAGGGTGAGTGGGAAATCAGCCTAAGTTAAACGTCAATCTCCCCTCTTCCATTTTACTGTTCAACATCAACTCACAGAGATAAGCTGAAAGAGAGTAACTGGTCCAAGATCACCCTGCAAGCTTCTGGGGATTTGAAAATTCTAGTCCAGTGCACTAACAACTACACAACACTGGCTTTAGAGTTAATTATTTACTTGATTAGAGATGTAATATCAGACATTTAAAGTGGCTACTTCATAGTATTGTCATTTGTTTCTGCCTTAAGATAATTAGCAATAGGCTTCTCATTTTATAACTGTATAGAAAACATATCACTATATATTTGGCCACCTCTAACATATTGATTCCCAGTTTCAGAGCAAAAATATCAGGCTGTCAAAACATTAAAAGTAAACCAGAGAACAGAAACAGCTCCGTATAGAACAGCTTTACAACATTAGACATTCTGGCAAACACAATGAACCGCATTGCTGCTTTTGCTCACTTAGGCTTTTTATCATTTATGAGAAGTAAACTGTATGATTCATATCAACTAAACAGACTCTTTGTTCCTCAGGTGCGTGAAGTAACAAGAAAAATTATTGAGGCATCTAATGAGGCTGTTACAGAAGATGAGCTACATTCTGATATTTTCACTGTATGGGGACAATACATAGATCACGACCTTTCTTTTACACCTCAGAGTACAAATCAGCCTTCCTTACTGGGAGAAGTAGACTGTCAGAAGACATGTGAAAACCAAAACCCGTGCTTTCCAATACAGGTACAAAATTTCCTAGCTATTTAGCTTTCTTTCAGAGTGCATCAAAAGGAGGGCAAGCATGTCTAATTTCAATTGCCCACCCTTGATTCTTAAATGATTACAGAACAGGATTTTGTTTTAATGGTTAACACTGGTGTTCCATTCTATAATTTTATTCACAGTATATATACCACCTGCAACTTCACATGGATTGAATGATAACTGGGCCTTGTTGGGTGAAAATTTAATGTAACTAGGAGTTCTCTCATTATCCTGTATAGGCTATTGTACCTCTTCAAGTCCTTGTTCTCTAAAATTACACTTAATAGTGCTCTTTTTGTAAAGCCTCAGGTCCCCAAGGATTCAGGTACATGGTTTGACAAAGAGTGCAGGCTTATCAAAAGAGAACTACAGCAAAATCATAGGAACTTGTTCCAAGAGGATTCCTGGCTCTTAAGAGATGCTATAGAGATCTGAAAGCATGATAAGTAGCACTTACCTAGGAACTGTGGACATTTTGGCTGTAAAAACTAGTGACAGCATTTGGGGCAATTATCAATATGGGCACTAGAACACATGGCAGCATGCCCTTCATTCAGAAGTCTGGGAGCGATATTTTTAAACTTGTTTGCTGTTGCTAGGGAACTTTTTACTTCTGAGATACTTGAACCTCTTCCATACTGGCCTGTGGTGATTCCTTCTCAAACTGAAGTGCTGATGAATTGTCTCTGCTCAGGGAAAGTTCCTGGAACAGACCTTATCCCAAATGAATTCTTATAATTAATCCATCTTGTTGAGTTGAGAGCCTTGTTCTGCTGTTTTTGCAAATAAATATGCCTGGGGTCATCCCAAAATTTTGGAGGCACACAAATATATTTTTGGTCAAGAAGCAAGAGGAGGAGGAGGAGGAGGGGGATTTTGGATTTATACTCCATCCTTCACTTCCTGAAGAAGTCTCAGAGTGGCTTATAATCTCCTTCCCCTTTCCTCCCTACAACAGATACCCTGTGAGGTAGGTGCGGCTGAGAGATCTCTCCCATAACTGCTCTTGAGCAGATCAGCTCTGAGAGAACTGTGACTGACCCAAGGTCACTCCAGCAGTTGCATGTGGAGAAGTGGGGAATCAAACCCAGTTCTCCCAGATAAAAGTTCACACTATTAACCACTACACCCAGCTGGCTCTCAAGAAGGCTCAACCCTCAGATCCAAGCTGCTATTGTCCATTTATTGTGCTTAGGGAAATGATACTCTTCATATTTGCCTGATATCTTTACTGATTGGCTAGAACAAGGTGACATTCTGGACCAGGAGCAGATAGAGTATAGGAGGGGTAGTTCAGCTTTGGACCATTGACTATTTTTGAATCACCTGATAGTAAAATGGCACTATTTACCTAGAATTTATTGATCTGAAAGGGGCTTTTGACACCATCCCTAGAGCAAGGCTCTGGGAAATGCCGCAACATCCCACAACTGATCGAAAGCTGCTATGGCTCATGCAGGAACGTCATGCAGACGTTATATCTCAGATCTGCTGTGACTATGGTGGGCTACCTTTGGGGTCCATTTTTGTTCAATCTATATGAATGATCTTTTGATTTTCTTTAATGAGCTTTGTCATCCACTCAACATTCGAGTTTTGCTTTTCACTGACAATACTGCTCTGCTGTCTTGGACTGAAGTTGGTCTGAAGAGATCATTATTCCCCCCCTCCCCCTGAATATTGCATTAAAGAAGGCCTGAAAATAAACTACCAGAAAAATTAAAGTACATTTGGGGTGGGGGGGGGGAGGACAAAGAAAATCCCACAATTAACATATGAATTCTGAATGGTGAAGAAATCCAACAAGTGAAGGAATCTTCGTATTTCGATATATTTTTTTTCATCTAATCCAAAATGGGGGCACCATAAGCCACTGATCAGAAAAAAAAACCCAACATGTGTTGACAGTATATTGTTTCCGCCCCCCCCCCAAGAAAAAACAGAGGTGAAAACTATGTTCCAGGTGCTGTTCAAGTCTTTAACCTAAAAGTCATTCCTATTATTCTTTATGGAATAGCCATAAGGATTGTTTCAGTAAATGAAAATATTGATCATCTTCTTCAGTGAAAATTACTAAACATTCCTTGATGTGTAGCTGGCATGGCTTTGCATTCAGAACTAGGCCAACTGGAGGCAAGGGCTTGGTTACAAGCGTTTAGATTGTTCATCGAGTCATATTTGAGTAGCAAGGGCTACCTTATACTCCTGAAGGGAGACTTTTACAGGTTTAAGGCTGTCTTTGAGAAACTTCTGGCTTAACTTGGACACTATCCAAGATCCGGGCCTTTATGCAGCATCTGCTTTGGTAAGAACTTGTGTAAAAATTAATCAGTCACCAAAGTTCTGCCTTTAGACACGCCACACCTGTTTATTCCAGTTTTTTGGTATCTCCCACCCTTGAAATCCTTCCTTCCTATACTTATCTTTTGACTTCCCAAAGCCTTTTAAGGGCATTTGTTCTGGCCAGACTACATCTTTACTTCTTGGCAGTTATGAGGGCTAGGTTGATACATTTCCCTTAGTCAGAATGAATCCCTATTCCTTTGATAAGATACATGATTACACATATCCTTCTGAAATGTTCTTTTGTATGCTAATCTCAGGCAGCATCATATTTCACCAACAGCAACATGTTTGCAAGATCATTCTGTTGTACATTCCTATGACCTAGTTACATATCTACTTGCTTATAGAGATCCAAAAAGAACTCTAGTATTTGCAAAAAGAATTTACTCCTTCTGTCTAATAGGTGATAAGTGATTAAGAACAACTATTCATTGCTTAAGGTCAATGTATCATAGAGCTTTTATTGGATAAAAGGAAAAGAAATGAATATTATTATACATGACTGACATTGTCATCCTAATCTGAGTTACACTCTTGTAAACCAAGTGACTTCAAGGAGCTCTGAAGACTGTAACTGCTTATGATAAAATAGTGCATCATTCACAAGAATTCAAATTTAATTGTCCCATCATTTAAGACTATAAGTAATTTTTCCTGTACATATAGAGAACTACTACTTATAGAAGCTTCCATGCCTGTAGATGGCCCCAAGCATTTAAGTGGTGGCTTGGATTCAATGCAATGTTTCTGTAGGTAGAAAGCATGGCTTTCATGCCTTTTCCATTTTGTTGTAGTCTGAAATCCCACCCCCCACCACCACACACACACCACCACCACCAAATTATTCTCCTGCCAGGAATAGCATGCGGTCATTTCAGGCTCCAATTTGGGATAGGTGAAAAAAAAATCGTTCTATCCTGGTGGTAACCCACAGAAATGCTGTGCTAGATCCAAACTAAAACCTCAGCTAAGGCAAGTAGAACAACTCTTGTAAATGGATGAGTTTCACATATAGATCAGAGCTGTCTCAGGCAAGAAGTACTTGGATGTGGTTTTATGTCAGCTACTTTCTGCATATGTCCTTGAATCTCAGTGGGAAAGGTGGGCTAAAATGAAGCAAATAAATTCAAGAGAACTAATGTCAGTATTCAGAAGGACTGATGAGCTTGGTCTTCTATAGTGTGAAATGTCAAACAACTTTTCCTGTTACTTCTTCCAAAATAAACCAGAAAACACACAACTACCTCATCATGGCAACCTTACAAAATCTTTAAAAGAATGGAACATTGAATGAATAAAATATCCCAACGAATAAGAAAAATTTCTTCTGAAAGCCAAACACATTTGCATGTTAGGCCACTCCCCCTGATGCCAAGCCAGCTGGAACTGTGTTCCTGTGCATTCCTGCTGAAAAGGGGGGGGGGAGCCCTGAGTATCACTATTTAAGATAGCACTATCTGCACAGCATATTGTAAATTAAGAGAAAGGCAGGGTGATTAAACTGGTGGTTAAAATCTGAGCAAAATGTGACAAAGATTTTAGAAGACCATTAAAAGCATAACAGATTTTACAGTCCTGCAGCAGTTATGCCGGCATAATTACCCCTGTTCTGTGCTCAACATGCTATGCTATCCATTAGTTGCAATTACATTATTAAAACATTACTATCAGACGTTAGGTGTATGAGGTTGCTCCTCAGCAACCTCAAGACATGGATCTTCTTCACCTTCTCTTGTTGACTACCTGAAAACCAAGTATTTATGATTCCAGGACCCTTTTGAAAATAGAAAAAAAAAAACATGCAGCATAGGGGATGCTTTAAAGAAGGGGGCTCTCCTTCTCTCTACATGCAACATAAGATAAGACTCAGACAAATCCCAGGCAGCTTTGATCAGGCTTATTCCTGTTTGAAATTGCTGGTGAGGCAAGACCAGACATTTAAAAATGGTAGTTAGAGTGAACTTAGCAAGCAGGCTATATCCAGACATTGTTGGATATTGTGCTATTGACATGTCAAAGCAATCATTGGTACCCATTGCCTTGGATAGGGAACAGCACAAACTGTATTTATGTGGTTCAGTTCGTGGTTTGTGGCTGACCCACAAACCGAACCACAAATCTATATGAACCAAGAGGTTGGTTCATGAATTGAACCTATTCATATGGGTTGGTGACCCCCTGCTTCCAGTTCCCTACCAGGGAGCAGAAAACAGTGGCTGAAATGCTTCTGAGCTAAATTCAAGACAGCCCCTTTAAACAGCTGAGCTACTTAGAACAAACGGTTCCACATGGCTCAGCTGTTTTAAGAGGCTTTATTGGGCAGCGAGCCCTACAGGCTGGCTGCCCAAGAAAGCCCATTAAACAGCTGAGTGTGGGAGCAGATTCCACCCCCTGACTCAGCTGATTCCAATCTAAACAGCTGAGCGACTGGAACGAGCCTGCTCCTGCCACTCAGCTATTTTGGCAGCTTTCATGGGGAGGAGGAAGCCAGGGTTTAAACCATGAACTGCCCAAAATTAATCATGAACAAAGGTTTGTGGGCCAGTTCATGCCTACACTTAGTCTTGGAATAACACAATTTCCAACAATATATGGATGTGGTAGCATTGTTTCATTAAGCCTGAAAGCTGAGCCAACACTGTAAGCCAAATTGCCCTCAAAAGAGGTTGGGGAATTAATAGGTGGGCAACTATGGCTAAAAAGGGATCAAGAATCGATGTATACAAGATTCTACTTCCAGAAATTCTTACTAAATTGACCAAGGACACTAATAAAGTAAAATAATTATGTTTTTATTACAGAGAACTATAGAACAGGGGTGGCCAATGGTAGCTCTCCAGATGTTTTTGCCTACAACTCCCATCAGCCCCAGCCAGCGTGGCCAATGGCTGGGTCTGATGGGAGTTGTAGGCAAAAAAATCTGGAGAGCTACCGTTGGCCACCCCTGCTATAGAACACACATACAAGGTAATGGATACATACAACACACATACAGACCTAAGAAAACAGAGAGAAATATATATAGGTAACCCAAGGATGGATAAACAGGGTGATAATTACCGACCATAGTCTTCGAGGAAGGCTCCAATGGCGACGAATGAAGGAGATGGGGAGAAGGACCCTCAACTGATCAGGTATCGGAGGCCTTGAACCCTTAGGGGATAGGAGGTCCAGGGTCTTATGACATGAGGTCAGATGGGGCATGATGCTGTACCACATGGTACATTACCTCAGAGAAATGGGAGGTTCCAAAGTGACTGTGGGCAAGGCATGGGTGGATGCATGGGTGGAGGGGATTAAAACAAGCCATACAAACTTATCTGAAAGTGACAATAGAGAGTCAAATTGCTACCTAAGGTGACACCAGATCTATACAATAGCTCTAGCTCTGGCTGAAGCTGTTCTTCCTCTTCTGCTGGCACCATTCTTTGTCTAGAGTTCCATTTGACAAAAGTTTGGGCAATCTGGCAGGATCCATGCCTAAGATAAGCTTGATTACCTTATGCAGATGTTTGAGACATCTGTTGGGTATGTGAGCCTCTCACTTTACTGTAATGGAGTCCAGGAAACAAGATGGTTTCTGGTGGTGTTAGCCTTTGGTTCATGGAAACATGTTGGAAGGCGCTTTACCGGACCCTTCTTCCATTGCAACGACTAAGGCTGTGCATGCACGGAGTGACCGCTGGAAGCTCACCTGTACTTGTGGCTAACACACATCCAGAGATGTAGATTGTTGTTGTAAAGCTGAGGCTTTTACTATCCATATAAGTCTCTCAGAAAATAGTGGGGAAAGTCCATTTCTTAGAGTAGATGCGTGTGAGCCGAAACTCCAGGCACTTTGGCAACCAAACTGGTGATCGTGATGTCCATAAAAACAGAGGGGCTCTTGCTCATAACACCGCTTCTTCATCAAACATCAGTCTGCTTCATTTGCCTCACCTGTGCTGTAGACCACTGTTTTGACAGGGAATTAATTAACCCAATGTTTGTTCAGTTCAAGACTGAGGTGCACCCTCAAAAGTACTTTAGTTCAGATGTTGCTCCAGCAAAGACTGAGAATGAGCTGAGGGCTAAAATAGTTCTGCAATGAGATGGAGATGCAAGCCATGCTGTTCCAGGAGCAGGCTACTATTTCTTAAAGGGGCCACACCTAGTTTTGGCAGTGACTACTTTGTTGGGATGTTTCTTGATAAGATCAGTTGGGCTAAAACCTCAGGTGCTGCAGTTGGCTCCAAGTTGGAGAGTATCCCAGGATGAGAGGGTTGACCCAGCCTCCTGGAACTTCTCTTGCACATGAAAAATAGTTCCTAGAGTTGTTTCAACTGCTTCCTTCTGTGGTGGTATCAGGTGCTCAGCTTCCTCCTCCTCCTCTGAGTCTTCAGTCTCCTTGTCTGATGAGGAGGAGTCTGCACTCTGCTTCGTGATAACCTTTTCCAAAAAGCTTAAGGGGTTTGAATTGCATTTCCTGAACACACATGGTATCATATGAGAAAAGAATCAGGATCAGGGGATAAATATGGAATGCAACTGTGGTGGGAGGGGGAAAAGAGAAGAAAGAGACTTGGGAACAGTGCGGTTTTACAAACATCTCATGTTGTATTTCAGCCTTCATTTCCTTATATCAGTTTCTTTCATCTTCACCAAGGATTAAGAACAAAAAAATCACATTCGGAGCAATGTATTTTTTTCCTCAAAGCACAAGAATCCTCTTGAGTATTATAATTACTATTCAGAGACTGATTTTAATAGCTGGTAGCTATTTGATGGCCCCTGCAGTAATTAATTTTAAAAAGTCAGCATTATAATTATATTTTATTTAAAATAGCCTTGGTGATAAATATAATTAAATAGCTGGGAATATATTCTCCCAATAATTAAGTATGAAACATCCTGTGAACATGCTGCCTCTAATTTTAAACAGAGCGTCTTTAACTGAGCCCTAGGAGAAACATGCAGTAAAATTCTGTTGTAAGGTAGACCAGTTTTACTAAACCAAATATTGCATTCTGGAATGACTTCACAATGGTATTTATTTAGTTAGCAAATGCATCTGTCACCTCTCCAGAGACAAACTTGAGGCGGCTTACCATGGGAAAACAGTTGTGATAAAGCATACAAACATCAGCAGAAGAGTTATTAGTCGTAAAACAAAGTCATAACACTAACAATATTCAGCAGTCACAAAACAGTCTTCAGGCTAGTAGCGAACTACAAAACTATGTGAAAGTGTGGAACCTCCTCAGCTAAAAGCCTGAGTAAAAAGGAATGTTTTGGTCTCGCACTCAAAAGATAGTAAGGAAGGTGGTAGGTGAGTCTTAAGCAGGACAGCATTACCAAGGCAAGGTGCAAACACTGTAATGACTCATCTCTGGTCACCACCTGCCTTATATGAAGTGAGAGGCAAAAAGAGCAGGGCTTAGAAAGATGCTATTAATTGACAGGCTGGGTAGAACATAATACTATCACCCAGGGTAGAATTCTAGCAGGAGCTCCTTTGCATATTAGGCCACACACCCCTGATGTAGCCAATCCTTCAAGAGCTTACAAGGCTCTTTTTTGTAAGCTCTTGGAGGATTGGCTACATCAGGGGTGTGTGGTCTAATATGCAAAGGAGCTCCTGCTAGAATTCCACCCCTGCTATCACCAAATGCTGAAGCCATACAACAAAGGACTATGGGAGACAGTTTACTGCACTAAGGGACTCTTGGTCTGATCCAGCATGCCTCTTCTTATATTAAGAATGATCAGCACTAGAAAATATGGCCTTGGTGACCCATATTTATCCTGGTATATTAACAAAGGAAACAACTAGGTTTTCCAGGTCCCCCCTGGCCACCAGTGAGGGATAGAGGGTAGGCTTTCCAGATCTTGGTAGGGAAACTCCTGGAGATTTGGGGATGGAGCCTGGGGAGAACAGGGACCTCAGCAGGGCACAATGCGATACAGTCCACCCTCCAAAGCCTTTTTTTTTTCTCTAGAGGAACTCATCTCTGTATTCTGGAGATAAGCTGTAATTCCAGGGGATACTCAAATCCCACCTGAAGACTAGTATCTCTAGAAACCATTGAGGTTGCCAAGTTTGTAATTTCAAGGTTCATACTATGAATTTGGGCAGCTTATATTATACCTACATTATGGCTAGAGAGTTCTTTGCAGTCGCAGATTGTATGTGAAGGTGAAAAAGAACAGCTCCCCATCCCATTCACCCCATTCTCTCATTAATTCGCCTGGCAGCTGCAGGGAGATCTCTTTTCCTTTCTTCCTGAAACTCAGGGACACACAGCTTCCAGGGCCCTTGACATCCACAATAAGTATGCGGCACCCTTGGAAAAATATATTCAGGGATTTTCTTTGATTTCAGAGCTGCTGCTGTAGCTGTGTTCAGGGCTCCACAGAAGAAGGAAGAGAGGGATTTCCTGCTGCCGTTGCCACCAGAGCTGCCAAGTAAAGAAAGAAATACAACCAGAACTAAATGTTAGGCTTGCTGATGTATTTCTGCAGGACCAGTAAACAAACTGGATGTGGAAAGAACCTGGTGTGGTTTCTCATATTCCTGATTATTTTCATAATGCATAAAGCCAGGCATCAGTAACCTCCTTTGTGAACTTATTTCCTTTGCAGGGAGACTACTAAATATTTAAAGCCACCTTTAAAATTTGCCTACTATAACTAAAAGATGTCAGCTGTTTGTTCAAAACATGGCAGAGGAGTAAGGTTGCCAATTCGACTTTGGGAAATTCCTGACAATTTGGAAGCAGTGCTTGGGAAGGGTGGAGTTTAGGGAGGCAAAAAATCATATTAGGGTCATGATGCCATAGAATCCACCCTCTGAAGTGGAAATTTTCTCCAAAGAGATTGCAGTCCATCACAGAGATAGAGGTAGCCCTGTTAGTCTGTCTGTAGCAGCAGAAAAGAGCAAGAGCCCAGTAGCACCTTAAAGACTAACAAAATTTGTGACAAGGCATGAGCTTTCATTATTATGTTATTTTATCCAAGGGAACTGATCTATGTTGTCTAGAGATTACTTGTAATTCCAGAATTCTAGACCTGACCTAGTAATCAAAGAGGACATGTTTTTAGTCTGTATTTATTACAATTGTATCTCAGTCCTCCTCCAGCAGCTCAGGGCAGCTCTTAGCTTTCCAAAAATCCAGAGAGGTAGGTGAGGCTAAGACTAACATGACTTGCCCAAGGCCACTCAAGGAGCCTTGCAGGCTCTATTCCACACCTGTATCTTGGGGAAACTGAAGCAGAAGATGGAAAATACCATTTTTGCCACTTTCTCCCCAGTACTCCATATCAGTCTATGCCCACTTACATTCATCCCTGGGCCAAAGTGCTACTCATGTACAATGAGCTCATGAATACAATGAGAAAGTGTAATGATGAAGGGGAAAGGAGGACTGTTCCTGCATTATGCTGGGAGAAGGAGATAAGGGAATAATTAAACAAGCTGTAAGAGCCCCTGAGTTCTATTCATTACCAATTCTTTGATAACATTTGGCCAATTAGCACCTTTTCTTCTCCTGCCTGGTCAAGAATTTTTTACAAGCAGTTTCCATCATAGTTTCCAGATTTATAAAAGAAATAACATTCTATGTGCAGTCATCCAGTTTCAGGAAAGTTGCCATGAGCAAGCTGAGCTTTTCCTCTGGCATCTAACGTGCAAATAAATGGCCTCATGTGAAGATTCTTCATTAACTTTACAGTAAAATGTTAGGCATCACCAGGAGAGGAAGGAGGAAGATCACTATCACCCCAGCTCAAATTTGATGTCACTTAAAAGACAGCAGAAGGAAATCTTCATTTGCAAATTCAGCTGTTGGCTGAGCTCTTCATCTCATAAAATATAAATAAATAAGATGAAGAGACTTCATTATGCCACTCCACCAGTCCCTCAAGGTTCATTATTGCTGCTTCCTCACCAAGTACATGGAATGATGTGGGCTAAAACTGCAGAGGCAGCTAGCCACAGAATATGCACCACTCAAAGTTCGAAGTCACTGGGTGTACGGTGGTAGCTTTTCTACTTGCTACCCTATTAAGCACATAAATGCTTAGTGAATTTTCCGGACTTGGTCTTTTCAAATGGGTGTCAAAAAGGGAAAGGTGTTCAAATATAGATGAGGATACCATATTGATTTTGGTTTTAGAGAAAGTTATGTCAGGAATTAGAATTTATTATGCTGTTTATGACACCTTGCAGACTAACAACCAAGAAAATAATGTCCCTGTCTCAAAAAATTTGCAAATTCCTATGTTGAAAATGTTAGGCAATGGGGGAGAGGGTGGAGAGGTGTGTGTGGGGGGGGGGAGATTGACAAGAAATGTAAAAGCTAATTAACTAACAATTTAAAACATTTACACTTTAAAACAATTTAAAACATTTTGGATTTAGAAGGTTTCTTTCAAACACCAAATGTAAAAAAAAAACTACACTAACATAGTTAAAATACAACAATAATCATATAATAAGTAACAGGAGCAGGAGAATATATATATATATATTAAGGGTACATCAGATTATCTTGTTTAACCACTGTAAAGAGTGTTCAGGTCAGTATAAATCTGAGATAAAATATCAGGATAAAAAGGGAGAGAACAAAAAACCCCACAAAATCCCCACCCCTTGGAAAACAGATTTGCCCTGATTCCTTGTAGCTCTTTTAATACTGGCAAGACATGTAAGCTTTATTCATTCGGGGGGCAAGGGGAATTAGAGGTCTAATTATGTCCTCCTTTTCAATTGAAAAGAAGTATAAGACCCAAGCAGATAACCGAATGAATAAGGGAGACAAACACTGCAACAGGGAACTTCAAGCAAAGAAAACTCTTGATTACACAACAGAAGTAATAAAGTGCACGATTAACCAATGAAATATTCATTGTCAAAATAAAGGATCACTCTTTGGAACTGTTTCCACTGAACTAATGAGCACAGAAGTGGGAGCATTTATTAATCAAACAAGTTTTAATCAGCTTAGGAGATAAGCAAGTATTTAACATAATAGCCTACTTGATAGCATTCCCCACAGTAATGAGTTTTCTGCGGTGTTTTAAAAATAGGTGGTCTATTGAATAGTGTGTGTGGAGGGGGGGGGGGAGAATGCCATTAAGGAACAGATTTTGAAGCTCCATTATAAGTGGCTATTCAGTCCTCATCAGCTCATTTAAATCTCAAGGCTCTGCATATCTGACATTTCTTGCATTTCAAAATGTTTCTCCAGTGTTTTTTATACTTGCATCGACATACATTTATAAACCTTTCTTATTTAATAATACAACCTAAACAAATATGGGATCTGATAGGTAACTATATAGTATATCATAGATACAAGATTAATATATAGATCTCTCACTGACTGGTACAGTATATATGTGTACATGTGTATCATCTATCTTTTTGTCTGTCTCTCTGTCTGTCTATCATATACCTATCGATCATCTGTCTGTCTATCATCTATCTGTCATCTATCTTTCTTTTAAAATAACCTACTCTGAGCAGCAAACAGAAGAAAATATGGATCAGGCAGCACTCACTGCAATTGGAAGCATTCTTCTTTATCAAAACACTGCAGAGGGTGTAAATCTCACTAAATAAAGAAATATTTTAAAAAAAACCCACTGCAGGGGGTTTCCTTGTGGATCTGTTTTACTGAGCAGTAGAGGTGTGCAAAAAAATTTTTGGGGAAAAAACGGATTCAGAAATATATGGGGCCAAAATATTCAGAATACTGTATATTTCCGAATACCGGTACTCGGAATAGCTGTATATACAGGAGATATATGGCTATTTCCGAATAAACGGCCCAATTATACCCTATGGGCCATTGAAATCAATGGCAAAATAGGGTATATTGGAAGCCACCTGGAAAGGAGGGGGTTTGAGGGAGAGCCCCCAAATTTGTAAGGGAGGTGCAGGGGACTCTCCCCTACAAACCCCCCATGTCCCAAAAAGATTGGGCCAGGGGGTCCCATTCCAGGGGCACCCAAAGAGGGTGCCCCTATCCCACCATTATACCCTATGGACCACTGAAATCAATGGCAACATAGGGCATAATTAGAGGCTATTGGGGGCAGGGGGGTTGAGGGAGAGCCCCCAAAACTGCAGGGAACCCACAGGGGACTCTCCCCTACAAAACTCCCAAGTCCCAAAAAGGTTGGGCCAGGGGGTCCCTGTTTTTGGGCTCCCCAAAAGGCCCATTGCCACCAATGCTGGGGAAAGCCCAATTAGCCACTTCCCCCACTATAATTGCTGTGGGGAAAGTGGCTCTGGCCAGAAGGGGGTTTGAGAGAGAGGCCCCAAAACTGCAGGGCAGCTTCAGGAGACTCCCCTGCATGCAACCCCCCTGGCCCAAAAAGACTGCACCCATCTGTGGGCACCCCAAAAGGAACACTGTTCCCAATGGTGAGAAAAAACCAATTAGAGACATTTCCCCCACTGTAATTGTCGTGGGAAAAGTGGCTCTGGGGAGCAGGGGGTTTTGAGGAGAGCCCCCCCCCCCACAAACTGCTGTGCAGCTTCAGGGCACTGTTCCACACAAAACCCACAAGGCCAAAAAAAGAATTGGACCAGGGGATCCAATTCCTGGGGCACCCAAAGCCAAACCTAACTTCACACCAGAGAATCTCTATAGCACCCAAATGCACTACATCCATCTATCTACTCTATGAACCCTGCTGGCCTGGAACCAATATAAACCCAGTTGCCAATGTCACTGCCACACAAAACACAACCTGCTCAAGGTCTGCTCTGCACACCTGGCTGCAGCAAACCCAAATGCCAGCTCTCCAGCCCTGCCCCAAACAACACAGGGAGAGCTGGCCAAGCATGCTGGTTCTGGGTCTCTCACCCAGATGCCAGCTTCCCTGCCACAGAACACACAATCTACAGATGTCAGCTTTCCAGCCCTGCCCCAAACAACACAGGGAGAGCTGGCCAAGCACAACAAGCATGCTGGTTCTGGGTCTCTCACCCAGATGCCAGCTTCCCTGCCACAGAACACACAATCTACAGATGTCAGCTTTCCACCCCTGCCCCAAACAATGTGGGGAGAGCTGGCCAAGCACTACAAGCATGCTGGTTCTGGGTCTCTCACCCAGATGCCAACTTCCCTGCCACGGAACGCACAATCTACAGATCCCAGCTCTCCAGCCCTGCCCCAAACAACACAACTCTCAAACAAGAGAAGCGGTGGACCACACCTTGTTCCACATCATTCTGTATCTGACACAAAGCAAGAAGCATTTAGACTTACCTTGAGTGATGGATGGTTGGCTGGTCCAGGCTCTTTTGCGTTACCCAGGGTGCACCACGAGGAGGCAAGCCAGAGTTGCACCCCAAATGAGGAAGATCACTGGGAGGGCCTCAGATTGTGTGAGATGAAGGGAACCATTCCTTCTCTCTCAGCTCAGCAACAACACACCAGCTATCATTGTCCCATTAGAGGGACCTCAGCATTGGTATGGCTGCTGGCTGCCTGTCATCATCACTGGCACCTCCCTCTTTCTTCCTCCTGCCCCTGAAAAAAAACCTGGGTTATCCTGGCTGGGCCTGTGGGTGCTGTCGGTTACAGTTGGGGGCTGCAATGGCCCTTTCAGTATTATTAGGCATGTGTGGATGGGGACTGGAGAAATTTGGATTGCTTTGCAGATTTTAAACCAGCATTCACTTTTGATTTGGGGATGGATGAGGGGTGGGGGGTGCACTGCCAATCAATTTGTGAGTGAGTTTTTTGACTGTCTTTGGACTCTAGTCTATGTTTAGTGGGAGAGCGTTTTAGAACCACCTTCCAAGCGTGGGCCAAGAGAGGATGCAGGCACAAGTAGGTACTCACTTCATTCACTCTCAAAGTCTACGTTCAGGGAACTGAACAGAGGCAAGTTGACCTTCAGGAAGACCAACTGCTCAACTGTCCAGGGTTGCAGGCAATTGTAATGTGGGCAGACAATGTCGCCCATATCCGAAAAAATTCGCTTGCTCTGCATGCTCGTCAGTGGGCATGAGAGGAACACCTTGGCCACGGAGGAGAGGGCGGGCCAGACCCCCTCCTTCGTGACCCAGTAGTCCAAAGGAGACATTTCCTGTGACTCATTGGGCTCCGAAAGATAGTCCCTCACCATCGCAGCACCTGTCTCTGCTCTCAGGGGCCTACCACTCCCAGAAAAGCCAATGAGCCGCCCAATGAGTGTCATCTCAGCACTCTTCTTGGTGTGAGTCTGGTGGGAAATACTGCCTAGCCGGGGAGGTTGGGGATGAACAGCAGTGGAAGTGGCAGATGAGCTGCTTCCACCCCACCTCCTCCTCAGCTACCAGCACTGTGCCAGACTTGACTCTGCAGCACTCGACCTTCTGGGAAAGCTCGTCTCACCAGCGATCAAGCTCATTGGCCCGATCAGCGATCGTGCCCTTAAGGCACGGGTCTAACATGGTTGCCATCATATAGACCTTATCCTGGGTGAAAGTCTAAAAGTAGGTCTCAAGCCCTTCCTGCAGCCTAACAACCAGGGTGCGCACCACTGGAAGAACGTCTGCATGGCCTTGAGCTGGCACTAGAAACGAGGCCAGGACCTCATGGGCCATGTGGACTATGGGGACGACCAGTGCGATGCTTGCCATGTCAGAAAAGAGCATTTCTGTGTGGGTCTTGAAGGGCCCAAGAACCTACACAGTCTGAGAAATGACCATCCAATCTTCTTGGGTGAGATGGTTCTCATCCTGAAAGACCCTTGTCTCAGACATCCAGGGCTGCTCTCTGCTCCACCATGCGCTCCAGCACAGCACAGGTGGAGTTCCAGCGTGTGCTGACGTCACTGATCAGGTGGTGCCCTGGCATGCCTGTCAGTGTCTGTTTCTCACGCAGCAGATACGAGTCATATTGCTGTGTGAGAAGTGACCCGTGATGTGCTGACACTTCTGGAGCAGAAGTTGGTACTCATGGGTCATGGCTAGATATCGATGATCCTGGCTTTTTGTCTGGCCCAATGCATCCTTAACCACGAGGTGCAGAAGGTGGGCTACGCAAGGAAGGTGTTTTAGGCCCTGACGCTGGACAGCCGCCTTGATGTTGGAGCCACCGTCAGTCACCACGAAGCCCGTGGCGACATCCCTGCTGCCTACCCAGCCCTTTAACTGCTATGAGAGGATGGCTCCAAGAGTGTCTGCCATGTGTGGCGCGTCAACTGCTTCAGCGTGCAGCAAGGCCCAGTGATAGCCAGCCTGGCAGCCCTGACCCTGCCTGCCACTACTGCCACCCCCACCCTGCAGCTCACTGGGTTGCCACCAATGCGCAGTCAGGGAGAGATACCCCTCGAACGCATGTTGGGAGCTCCAGATATCTGAGGTGAAATGAACAGTCCCCCCAGCAGCACAGGACAAATGCTCCTTCACCACAGATTTGGTCGCCCTGAAAACAGATAGCGCAATGGTCCTGCTAATGATGGTTCTAGCAGGAACTTTGTACCAGGGTGCCAAGTACTCAAGCAACCCTAGCACCCCAGGATTCTCAACCACAAAATGGAGCCCATGGGCAACCGAGCTGGCAAGGTTCCAGGCAATCACCCTCCTGCTGTACCTGATTCCTCCACTTGGCACACAGGTGCCACCCCCACCAAACATCTCAGGCAGAGATGGCTGGTGTCCCTGCCCTGTCACGGAACTCTCCTGGAGAGCTCTGGAGGTAGTCGCGATGGGACGGACCTCCTGGCTGGGTGGTGTTGGCCGCTTGGGCACCCCAGCACCAGCCTCCCCCTTAAGAAGCACCGCCTGGTGGTGCTTCCAAAGGTGGTTCCGCATCCCCCCCCCCCGGAGTCAGGTGGGCAGGGTCCCACCCACGACTGATCTGGGCCCTGCACAGCTGGCACTGCGCATAGCATGGATCCTCCATAAGTTGGAAATGCTTCCAGACTTCAGAGGTGTATGGATGCCCAAGCTAACCAGCAGCTTGGGTGTCTGGAGCCACCTCCTGTGAGGTGCTCGGGGCAGACACATCATGTCTCGGGGTGGCAGGAGGGGCTAGTCGCGGGGGGAAGTGGGCGGAGATGGAGGCACCTTGTGTGTCTCCATTTCTTCCCCCTCCACCCCATGTGGCCTCCCCTCCTGGCCATCTCCTGAAGGACTGCTGGTGCCCAAAGGAACCGAAGAAGGGGGCTGGTCCTCCTCAACCAGCTTCTCCTCCAGCTCCTGCACAACACTCTGCACCCTCCTTGGGGTGATCGTTTTGGACAGAAAACTATCCCCAAAGCTCATCTCCAAGGAGGGCTGCTCTTGCTGCCCCTCCTCTGGCTGCTGAGGCTGAGCGACATCAGCTGGAGAAGAGACTGCCCGAGCTGAGTGCCAGCACCTAATGGCACCTCTGCTGGGGGCGCCCCAGCAGCAGCCTCGATGAAGGGCCCAAGGCAGGACTTCTTCATCACACTTCGGCCAGAGGTCGGAGTGCTGGAAGGTGGCTGTGGAGTGGCCCTATGCACAGGTGGGGGGGGACTGGCTCCTCCCCCTCCCCTCCACCCCTCTAGTGTTCTCTTTGGCCTTGCTCCCAGGGTCCCTCTTCTGCTGCCTGTCACTCATGTCATCATTGGCCAGACTCACACAACCTGAACTGAGAGTGGGTTTTTTTACAAACCTAACTCACTACACTGTACCCTGAACCAACAGGTGCCCTGACTTCTTTTTAAAAACCCTCCTACCAAAACTTGTTTGTTTGTTTTTTTGTTCCCTAACCTGTCCTTCTTTGGGTTGGGGTAGTAGTAGTCTGGTAAAGTTTAGGAGACTAGGTGATCCTGCCTCTACCTGGCTTCAGTTTTTAAAAGGCTACCTTGAGATGAAGGCAATCCTTGTTATATCCTCCTAGTTAAACTTCTCCTAACTAGATCCTGGGACAAACCAGATTTCCTTGCAAACTAGAAATCAGGTGTCTCCTATAACTAGAGAGAAGCTGTTGTTTACCGTATGGAAATCTAAGGATGCACCAGCTTTCAGTGACTGAAAGCAAGATGCACTGCAACCCTAGTCTCGTTAAAAGGGAGCCTGATGTGGCCTAGTAGTCACACTGCCTTTTATGAGAAACCTAAAATCTTTTTAAATCACTCCTATCTGGCCTAGTTGAATTTTGAAAGAAGATAAAGCCCTAAACTGGATTAATTTTTTTAAAAAATTTCAAAAAACACAGTCCCTAAAAACACTTTTAATTAGTGGGGCAACCTGTTTAGTGGCCCTAGCCAAACCGAAAGCACCCTCAGACTCCAAAAATAACTGTATAAAAACATGAAAGTGACCTACCCCACACAGCCCACACACCAACCCCCACACCAACCAGAGGTAATTTAAAAAAACCAAAATGTGACAGAAAGAAACTTAATTTTTAACCCACCCTCCGCAAAACCAGAACCAGGAAAAGGGACAACAGGACAGGATGCAAAACCAGCAACAACAGAATAGATCCAAACAAATCACTGAGAAAAGGTCAAGAAATTCAACTGTTAAAAAGTGGCCTTTTTAACAATAAAAAACTTCAGGCCAAATCAGTCAACAACACCCCTCCCCCCCCCAAAAAAAACAGAACCAGGAAAAGGGACAACAGGACAGGATGCAAAACCAACAACAACAGATCCAAATCACTGAGAAAAGGCCAACAAACTCAACTGTTAAAAAAGTGACCTTTTCAACAATGAAAATTAGGCCAAACAGCCCCCCCCCCCAAGAACCAGAAGAGAAAAGGAACAACAGCAGCATAACACAGCAGCAACAAATCAAACACAGAATCCTTTTAAAACAGTAAAAAAAAGTTGACTTTTAACAATACAGGAACTTTACCAACCCCTCCCCCCAAAAAAACCTTCACCCTAACCCCAAGAAATCCAAGCCACCCAAATCAGGAAAAGTAAAAAGACACTGCACTTTTAAAAGTCCTCTCACTAAAGTAAGGTATAGGCAAATTGGCAACCCCACACCCCAGGCCCCCACCCCCAGCAGAACCCCCTAACCCTAACCCCAAATAAGCTACCCAGTACCCACCCACGCAAATCTGGATACGTAAAGGGACTCTGAGTCTTAAAAAGTTCTTTTACTAACTAAAATAAAAACAAGAACCCCAAGACTGTCTTACCTTAGATGTCTTCTCTTCTCCAGGCAGGTCAGGCAAGGCTGAGAGAGAGCAGCAGCAGCTGAGGCCAAGGGCCAGCGTAGCACAATCACTCTCTCATACTAACACCAAGACAGCAGCAATGGAATGGAGTCCAGCCAGGCAGACTCCTTAAAAAGGTTCTCTGGCCCTACACAGAGCAGTTTCAAAAAATATCACTGCTTTGTGATTGGCCAGAGAACACTGTTTACTTGGATACCCAAGTAAACAAACGAACAACAATGTTGCTGATGGCTGGGGCATTAGCCCAGCCATCAGCTACACAACAGCCCTACAAAGCATGCATTTGCAATGCATTTTGCAAATGCATGCTTTGGATTGGCTGCTGGGGCTCCTCTCCCCCTCCCCTTCCCTCCCTGATCCCAGGGAGGCTATGGGAGAGGCAGGAAAAGGCTTCCAAAGGTGGAAAAGGAGGCAAGCAGCTCCCCTGAGGCTGCAGAAGCTCCTTTCCTGCCTTTTCAATGGACTTCTGTATACTTCCGAATATTGATTCGGAAGCATACGGCGAGCTATATATGGCTCCCATATAATGGCTTCCAATTGGATTTGGAAGTATACGGCACTGTATACTTCCAAATCAGGGGGGATTTGGAGGTTTATTCGGTTCAGCTGAACCGAATGCACACCCCTACTGAGCAGTGCCTATCCCTATTTAACAATTTTAAAAATCCAAGGTACAGAAACTTTGTCCCCTCTCCAAAGCATTGGATAAAACTCACTTAGGAAGAGAAGGCGGGGGGGGGGGGGGGACGGGGAGACAGCTTCTTATGGATGACATTAAACATTTATTTATTTAGTTAGCTAGTTTACATCCCACTTTTCTCACTGAGACTCAAGGGAGATTGAAGAAAGAAAGAGAAAGAAAGAGAAAATAAAAGTTATCATACACTATACATTATAGAACTTTGAATGAACAATGCAATAGGACTAGCAATGGAAAAATGAATGACAATGCAAGAAGAAGAAGATATTGGATTTATATTCCACCCTCCACTCCGAAGAGTCTCAGAGCGGCTCACAATCTCCTTTACCTTCCTCCCCCACAACATATACCCTGTGAGGTGGGTGGGGCTGGAGAGGGCTCTCACAGCAGCTCCCCTTTCAAGGACAACCTCTGCCAAAGCTATGGCTGACCCAAGGCCATTCCAGCAGGTGCAAGTGGAGGAGTGGGGAATCAAACCCGGTTCTCCCAGATAAGAGTCCGTACACTTAACAACTACACCAAACTGACTCTCCAAGAAAACATACAGTATAAGTTATGTTAAACAGAGTTATTTAACAGTTTTATATATAAGTTAAACAGTGCAATTTAACAATGCAATAGAACTAGGAATACAAAACTAAATGCTAATACCAATGCACTACGACTAGGAATAGAAAATTAAAAGACCATGTGAACATCAAACTGTCCAGGCCAGCATAGTGTAAGCAATGCAAATGTGGGATTACATGGCAATGCAGTATCCACTCTCATATGAAGGTGCCCATTATAGATAATTTCCATTGCATAAATGCCCTCCTGAATGTTTCTGTTCTGAAGACTTTGCAGAATGATAGTACTGTGGGAACCTTCCTGACTTCCTTGGGCAAATGCTCCCAGAAGGTGAGAGCTGCCCACCACAGAGAATGTTTGTGAGTAGACAGTTGCCAAACTTATCAATTGACAGGCAGGAAGCTTTAGAAGGCTGTGTTCAATTTGGAGCCCCGTGGTGCAGAGTGGCAAGCTGCAATACTGCAGTCCAAACTCTGCTCATGACCTGAGTTCAATCCTGGCAGAAGCTGGGTTCAGGTAGCCGGCTCAAGGTTGACTCAGCCTGCCATCCTTCCGAGGTCAGTAAAATGAGTACCCAGCTTGCTGGGGGTAAGGTGTACATGACTGGGGAAGACAATGGCAAATCACTTCATAAAAGTCTGCGAAGAAAATGTCCTGATGTGACATCACCCCATGGGTCGGTAATGACTCGGTGCTTGCACAGGGGACTATCTTTATCTTTACCTTTAAGCTTCAGAAGGCTGTGTTCAATCTGAAGTCTCCATGGCAGAAAATAGTAGGAGAGGCAGTCCTGTAGGTATGTAGGCCTTAGGCTATGATGCCCTTATAGGTGATAACCAGCACCTTGAACTGATCCGTAACTGAATAGTAGCCAATGGAGTAACTGCAGGGTGGGTATGACATGTATGTTCTGCCTTTCACTGACTTGTAATTAATTTGCCACATTCTGTATCAACTGGACTTTCTGAGCTGAATTAAGGGAAGATCCATGTAGAGAACATTACAGTAGTCTGGTCTTGAGGTAACTATGGCATGGGTCCACATGGCCATGTCAGCTGAGTCAAGGTAGGAGGCCAAGTGCCAGGACAGGTGAAGCTGATAGTACATTTTTAGTAGCTCATTGAGTTGCTTCTCCTGTAGTAATGCTGGGTCCAGTATAACCCCTAGTTTCTTAACTGAATCAAGGAATGCAATCTGGACCCCATTGAAAGTGGGGAGCACAATGTCCTTCAAGATCTTAGCCTTCCCAACCAGCATTATCTCTGCTTTTATCAGGATTCAATTTCAATTTTTTCATCCTTAACTAATTAATCACAGCAGTAAGGCACTAGTTAAAGATATCTATAGAATCACCAGGTGATTTTGATAAAGAGATACAGAGCTGAGAATCATCAGCATATTCATGACTGCCTGCTCCAAAACTGTGAATGATTTCTCCAAAGGAATTCACATTGAGATTGAATAACATGAATAACAAGACTGAACCTTGTGGAATTCAGAAGAACAAGTCCTAGGCTGGTGATAGTTGCTCTGTACAAGTGACCCTATAAATCCAACTTGTATGGGAAGATTTAAGCCAGGCCAAGATGTATCCTTTAATCTTAACCTCATCTTCCAAGCACTTCAGTAGATGGCATGATTCACCAAATCAAAGGCTGCTAATAGATCCAATAGAAGCAACTGAGAGGCACAGCCTTTTTCTGCATTCAAATGGATATT
Source organism: Heteronotia binoei (assembly GCF_032191835.1). Taxonomy (NCBI): domain Eukaryota; kingdom Metazoa; phylum Chordata; class Lepidosauria; order Squamata; family Gekkonidae; genus Heteronotia; species Heteronotia binoei. The sequence goes on along the minus strand of NC_083223.1, from coordinate 53,743,243 downwards.
CTACATTGTACTAACATCACCAATGCAATCTCTGTCCCATAGCCTGGTCTAAAGGCAGTCTGAAAACAGTCTAAGGGAAGGGTGTCAAACCTACAGCCCACGGCCCAGAACCAGCCCACCCAGGGCTTTAATTCAGTCATGGCTTTCTTGTTCCTGCTCCCCTTCTCCCCTCCCCCTACCTGTCTTCACTCTTTGGAGCTCAAGCTGGAACTGCTGTTGAGTGCAGGGAGCAGAGGGCAGGGCTACTGAACTTTCTAGCTTATCTTTGTCAGCTTCTCCTCTGGCTGGAAGCTACTCTGGGCTCTGTTGAAAGGTCTCTTGGCCCAGATAGACGCTGGGAATACAAAATCCATTCCACATTTTCTTTGCAACTTTTGTTATGCTGCAAATTTATTCCAATGAAGCCCATGCAAGTCAATAGGCATTATTGGCTCCCATTATCTCTAATAGGCCTTCAAGCCTCTCCCATCTCAAACCATCCTTAAAAAAACCTGAGACCCTGGAGTGTGGTATATTTATTGTATATATGTAATGGAGCAGTCTGCTCCTCCTGATATCTGTGTGATTTAGTTTGGTCCTATTGGTTGGAACTCTTGTTTCCTGTTTTGTATGTTAGCTGTAGTTGTTGATTGGGAGAGCTGTCCTCTTGCAAATAAAAGGTTGATGTTTGGAACCAGGTTGTCTGTGCTGAATGGGCCTGAGAATAGGTGCCTGAGTGAGTATCCTAACCTGGGAATCCCCAGTCAAATGGAGACCTGAGAATGGGTGTCTGAATGAATACCCTAACCTGGGAACCCACTGCCATGCTGAGTAGACACGGGGGAATTTGTAATACCCAGCCATTTCATGTTTTCCTAGGCTCAGACCATTTTATATTTTAAGTTTCTGCTGTGATCCTTGTAGTTTTTCTTGCATTGCCAAATCCCACTATTTCCCATTTTAGATAGGCATCCTTTAAAGACAGGAGAGGGCAGATTTGTGAGGTGTCAGATATCAGAGACTGTTAAATAAACATAATATCACAAAAGTGTTAACTGTTTTAAGCATGTTTATATTTTAAGTCTAAAAAACTTCAATTGTTTTTGCCTGTGTCCTTTATAAAGTTTATATCTCTGCTATCTAGCATTACGTTTTATGACACATATGGCCCTGCCTAACAAAGTCCCATTTATGTTATATCTGACCCTCATAACAAATGAGTTTGATACCCCCGGTCTAAGGTGTGAGTTATCCAGACAGACTTGAAATTATTTTGCTGCTACTGCTCTCTCAGTGTTCTTACTCAGGAAGGACAAGTTGGATACTGGCTGATAATTCTTCTCTAGTGGTTTTATTTTTCAGTAGAAGATGAATGACTGCCTGTTTTTGTGAACTGGGGAATGATTGCTGAGTCAGTGATCGATTTATGATGTGTTTCAGTACTCCATTGATGTGGTCCTTATATGTTTTCAGCCACAAAGAAGGGCATGGACCAAGTGTACAAGTAGTGCTCATCATAAATCCTAAGACTGTGTTCCTACTATCATCAATCCTAAGATTATGACATCCATCATGGTTAGCTGCTCAAAATGATCCATAAATGGACCATGTGATGTGTTGGATTTTTTTTCAAGTGTCACCACCAAATCATAATATAGTTGAGTGATTTTTATCAGCAAAACCCTCTTCAGGTCAGCAGGTACCAAGCTGTTTTGAACAGCTGAACAGTACCTGGGCACAAGGTAGCTAGTGCCAAGATAGAATTTAAATAGGATTTCTTTGCAGCTCTCACTGCTGCCTCAGAGGTCTTTCAAGAAGCTTGACAGGCTACCAGTGCAATTCAATACAAGTTTTCTGCCAATGTCTTTCTAAGCGTCTTCCAGCCCTCTTCAAATCACTCAATTCAGTAGTACAGCAAGTTGCTCGATTCCACCTAGAGGGTGAGAGTGGGCAAGAAGGGGTGACTTTCAGGAGCGTCTTACTCTGCGCTTTCACTGCAGCCTAGGCAGAGCTGTTTGTTCTGATGTGAAAGTCCCAGGGCATTCTGAAAACCATTCAGATCTATTAAATTCTGTGGGCAGACCAATTTTATCAGCTCCTCTCTCTTGAAGAGCATCAGCTATATGTTGCATTGGCAGTCTCTGAAAGAAGGATAATCTCTGGAAGAAGAAGGAGGATGATAGCTAGCCACTTTCCTAATCCTCCTGAGAGGGATTTATGAAGGACCACATAACCAGGAGGTTTTATTTCAGTATGACAGACTTCATAATTCTCCTCTAACCAGGTTTCAGTCATACAAGCCAATTCAATGTAATCCTTTCCCAGCAACTCGGACAGGACTACAATTTTGCATCTCACATATCTGTTGTTACACAGTATTAATAAAGATTACACTCTCTTCTTTTGGGATGTGGACGTTGGATAAGCACTGCACTCATGTAATTTCCAGCTTTCAAGACCCCCATTCTAATATCTTCTAGCTGCTGTCTGTATAAGGGCATCTAGGATATCCTAGACCAGTCCAGAAGGGTACTGACAATACTAGAGTATTCACAGCATTTGATATCCTGCTAAAATTAAAGAACCCATAACACTGTCCAGAGGTAACTTGGTAATGGGCCATTCAGAGAATACAAATATGAAACAGGGTTCTTTACAGGCTCCAGGAACACACCGTGAGTCTCTTCCTCTAGTTTGACTGGCCTCAGACACATCATCCTGGGTTGTCAGGCAATGCATTCAAATATTACAATTCCACAATTTCCAAACCTGGTTCAAAACCTTTTGATAAACTATCTGTTAAATTTTCAACAAATCATTCACATATATCCATAAATGAACATTAGGTAATGTTTTCAATCATTATTTAGCCAACTCATTTGCATTTTTATATCTTAGGAAGAATATTGAACCCCTTAGAATATTGTACCCATTCCACACCAGACTTCCTTCATTCTCACAAGGAAAATATGTATTTACAAGAGCCAACATGTCTACAGAATAGTGCGTTAATTGGCACCCAACTGGGAGCTGCCAACATTTCGAGAAATAGTCTTCGATCTTTCAGCAGCACTATATCCCTGGGGGTCCTCATGGATTCTGTGCCCGATTCCATGCTATGTCATACAAATGTTTCCTAGGATACTGACTGATGTGCCAACAGAACAATTTTAGGGTATTATCTAGGCCATATGCTATTTCCAACTACTGATTTGTGTGTGTGTGTACAATAGTCCATTTTTTTATTCCCATGTGAAATACCACAATGCACTTCCTCCTCATATAATTTTCCAGTCTATTTGACGCTCCAGGATTATGAGGCAGGAGTCCATAATTATGTTTCCCACACCAACACTGCTGTAACTGAAATGGATGACAGCAATATGAAAAGCATCCACATCATTAGCTCTTCCATATAACTTCTGACTGCTGACACCACAAGAATGGTGCAACAGCTTCTACACCTCTGAAGTACATTGGAAGGAAATGCAATGAACAAAACCCAGAGTGGAAATATGCAGATGAAGTGATAGAACTATAAAGACAAGATTGGACTCCAGTGTCAGATGATTCAAATTCAAATCTAAAGAACAAAGTAAATGGGAACAATTTGGAGAGGGGAAGCCTCTTTCAACATGATACTCTGAAAATGAGGGACACAGGATCAGGTGCATATTTTGGAGCACTGGATAGTTTTATGATCTCATGGGGGAAGACTGCGTAAGCACCTTATGCTCTCCATTGTGTCTCTGCAGTATATTGGCATATACCTCTGCCATCACACTCAAAATAATTATAGGTATTCCACTAATATTCAGTTACAAACAAATGGTGTGTGAATTCTTATAAACAAAGATATGGTGATTTTAATATTCAGAAAACTTAATGTGGCATATCAGGAAATGTGTAATTTTGTGGGATCATCAGTAATGAAAATTGAAAAAATAATATTTTTCTGTCTTGTGTCAAGGATAAAGTTGAGATTTATGTACATAAATGGTGCTGTGTACATATATTCCATGCACAATTATCTATACAAAATGCCACAGACTTAAGAATTCAGCTATGTACGCTTCAATATGACTTACAAAAGAAGAATGCCATAAGTATGTACTGGAACAGGACAAATACACTGGTGTGCATGGGAGAGTAGACGGTGGCTCAATGGTAGAACATCTGCTTGGGAAGCAGAAGGTCCCAGGTTCAGTCCCCGGCATCTCCAACTAAAAAGAGTCCAGGCAAAGAGGTGTGAAAAACCTCAGGTTGAGACCCTGGAGAGCCACTGCCAGTCTGAGTAGACAATACTGACTTTGATGAATCAAGGGTGTGATTCAGTAGAAGGCAGCTTCATATGTTCACATATTCAGTGTGCATACATTATTAGTAAGAACTAATATCATTTCTATTTGTGCTCAAACTGCAGGTATATTAGATTCACTAATGAAAGATGTTTTAATCCACAGGTTTTTGCAAATGACACATTCCGCATGAACATGGACTGCATGCCTTTTTACCGTTCATCTCCTGCCTGTACCACTGGTTATCATGGAGTCCTCCTAGGAAACTTATCAACCCTAAATCCAAGGCAACAGATTAATAGTCTAACCTCCTTCTTAGATGCTTCAACAGTTTATGGTAGCACACCAGCAATAGAAAGCAAACTGAGGAATCTGACGAGCAAAGAAGGCCTCCTAAGAATAAACACGCAATACTTTGACAATGGCCACGAGTACCTGCCTTTTGTCGACAGAGTCCCTTCGCCTTGTGCACAAAACCTCAAAGCAGATAAAGTAGAAAGGATTGAATGCTTTATGGCTGGAGACAGCCGATCTAGTGAAGTTATTTCATTGGCGGCTCTGCATACACTATGGTTGCGAGAGCACAATCGCTTGGCAAAAGCTCTGAAGAAGCTGAACCCCCAGTGGAGTTCTGAAACTGTCTATCAGGAAGCTCGCAAAATTGTTGGGGCTCTACATCAGGTAGGCTATTTGGCTTTAAAATCCTTGCTTATTAAATCTTTACCTTTGAAAGAAAATCAGAAGAACATTTTGAAGACTTTGCAAGGCTTCTGAACTTTATTGCTTCTTTTCAATAGATGAACTCTTTTTTCCCACTTTGAACTTTTTGCTATAAGATTCAAAACTCTGAAGCTGTTTGATATTTATTCTCTCCATTCCATTCTTTAGTCACTAACCTGAGTTCTGTGGGAGGAATTCAGCTTGAGCAATGGAGATTTCCAACCTTATGCTTCCCATCTTAGCCCCTGACATCTCCTGCAAAGCTGCTCCTGAGCTCTGAGGGACCCTTGTGAATGGCCCATAATCAATTACAAAGTCCAGTAAATTTAGACTCTGAAAATAATGGTCCCCATTTCCCCTTGTATCACTACCTCACTTCCTTCAGATGTAAAGCACAGAATAAATATTCAGGAAGATGGTCTCATCCTGTCCAACTGTCTCTACATGCATAGTTACTCAGAATTAAGTCCTATTCTGTTTAACAGGGATTATTCCAAGTGTGGGTGACTGTAGGATTACCAAACTAAATTCAGCCTCCCATGTTTACCATTGACTAGGGCAACACTAGTAAAGGCTGCCTCTGAGCATGTACAATGAACAGAGTTTCCCAATTACTTCAACTCTTTCACTGTGAATGCATGAACACATGAGTGTGTGAGCAAGGGTCAGGTGGATGGGGAGGAATTTGAAACACAGCCTGCTGTCTTAAACAAGAAAGGTTTTATTAACTACAGGCAGGGCTTTTTTCTATAAAAAAAGGAAGTAATTTGCTTATTAGGCCACTCCCCCTGATATCACCATTGTTTTATACAGGGCTTTTTTGTAGAAAAAGCCCAGCAGGAACTCAGTTGCATATTAAGCCACACCCCCTGACACCAAGCCAGCCGGAACGGCTTTCCTGTGTGTTCCTGCTCAAAAAAGCCCTGACTACAGGTTATTAAACAAGACAAGGGGAAATGATTATCTTACCTACTAGCTACAGCAGGTCTAAGGAAAGAAACAGGAAAAATATATCAGAGCTAACATTAACAATACAGAAGTTACCTCCACATCTCCCTCTGTTGATGCTTGTGGAGTGAATGCTGATTCTGACTCCCATCTGCTCAATGCAGGAGGGTCTAAGTTCTAGTGTTCGATTGTGTTAACTGGATTTTTATAGCTTTTTAACCCTTCCTACCTAAAGCTGCAGTACTGCAGTCTGAGCTCTCTGCTCATGACCTGAGTTCAATCCCGGCAGAAGCTGGGTTCAAGGTTGACTCAGCCTTCCATCCTTCCAAGGTCGGCAAAATGAGTACCCAGCTTGTTGGGGGGGAAGTGTAGATGACTGGGGAAGGCAATGGCAAACCACCTCATAAAAAGTCTGCCATGAAAACGTGAAAGCAATGTCATCCCAGAGTCAGAAATGACTGGTGCTTGAACAGGGGACTACCTTTATTTTTACCTTAACTGGCTGGAAGTTCCTTACCTAATCCAGTATTAGGGAGCCCACTCCCATGTGGGATGATGAACCTACATCTCCCAATCATTAAAGAGCTGACATTCTCCACACCTCAATATCCAACTCATGATTAACAATAGCTGTTTCTCTTGTCCTTCCTGGCCATTAGAGCAAATTGTTATCTCTTTGAGGAAATGCATCTCTATGCTTGTTGACACTTGGGTGGATTTTATGGCTCTCTTCCCTGGGAAAGCTAGTTGCTCTCAGAATCTCAGGAATTTCCAGTGAGCTTCAAAGCACCTTACATATCTGTTATCATTTCTCCAATTTAAGTAATCAAAGAGGAGTGTGGGGTTGTTGCTTTTTTGGTTTTCCACACTACCTCACCTTCTGTTCATGCATGAATCATAGTCAACCCAAACTTTCCTTCCTTTTCTCTGTTCTTTTATAGCTTTTTAATCCTTCCTACTTTAGTTGGCTGGAAGTTGGCATTATATGCAATGAGCCTTCAGGCTGCTCCCGTTATTCCCAGTAGGCATTCTTGCCATTCATTTTAGTACATCCCCATAACAGTAGAATGAGATGGGTGCTTGTTTGCAAAGGAAGCCATTTTTACTTTGTCTAATGAAACAAGCAGGCCACCACAAGGATGGATGGCAGAGTTTTCAGTGGAAAGGTAAGAAACCTGTATTGTCTGTAAGTCATTGTAAGAACAGAAAAAAGCAGACGTGAGGGTTTTTTTTTAATGATGTGGGTAGTCAGAGTTCTCCCACTAGACTATTGCTTGACTGTCATTTTATGAATCAGTGGAGAGAACTGAATCTGTGCTGACAGGCATCTACTTCAGGGGTCTATAAACTGACCCCCCTTGAATCCAATTCACTTGAAACTTGAGAGGGGGGGGTCTTTAGATTAGAGAATAGCTGCCCCAGATCCTCCTATGCATTCCCAATTGAAAGTAATGGTCCTAGACTCTGGAACCACATGAATTTGAATCCTAAATTAGTAATGTCCTAAACAAAAGTAAACAATCATAGTAAAAATCTCCCCACTTAAGCCTGGATCCAAAGTTATAATTTTTTTTTTTTCCAGCACACACCTCTACTGCCATAGTTAGAGTCCAGTGACACCTTTAAGACCAAGTTTTATTCAAGGAAGCATGCATGCACGTGGAAGCTCATACCTTGAATAAAACTTTGTTCATCTTAAAGGTGCCACTGGACTCTAAATTTATTCTAATGCTTTGTACCAACATGGCTGCCCAGCTGGACTCCTATTGCCAACTTTAACAAGAACATTTGGATTGAGTAAATTCTAAATCAAATCAGTGTCCCATCTCATCTGGTCAAGGCATGCAAAACTAGGTGGCTATTCCTGTCTCCACAAGCAGCCTTCAAATTTTCAAAGAGAGGCTTGTGTCATATGTTTTATTCTCCCAGAAGAAGATATTTTGGCTACTAGAATGTACTCACCTTTGTGAAGGGGAATATACCCATTAATAGAAATCACATATATAGTGAAAAGCATCTTTCCATCATTGACAGCTCAATGCCAGAAGATGTGAGTTTTGTCCTTTATGAAGCTGTGTAAATTTTTAAATGAAATTCCTATCCAGGATACGAAAAGAATGCACACATCATTTAATCTTAATCAAATTCTTTTAACCAGCCTGCACATAAATCTTCCTTATAGCTTATCCACCACGCAAGTTCCTCTGTCTTAAATGCACTGTTTGCTTTATAATAATTGCCTCAGAAGGTTCAGGATGGTTTTTGGCACTAGTTAGCAGAGAACAAATCTGAAAAACATGCACACAAGGCTTCTGGACACTCAGATGTTAGTGGCTTGGAATCAGACACTTCATGCCCTTTAGACAAAACAGCTTCCAAAAGGCATTTTCTGTGTATGACTCTGGGCCACTCATCATCTGAGTACCACAGATTAATGAGATCAGCCTGTGGCATATTAGAAATGAGTTGAAGTGGATGAAGTCAGTTCAGGGACAAACATTCCATCTCTATATGCAGCTCCTGCTACTTCTAGTATAAAATATTAGCACTAAAGCATCATCAGCCTCTACAGCTGATGTTGTCTAAGCATTTAGACTCTAAAAGTCTTTCCCAATGACTGTTACGCTGGGGGGAAGGGACAACACTGGAAGCTAAACATAGAAAAGCTTTAAAGGAAAAGTTTTAAACAACAATCGAGTGCTTTCATGAGGGGGGAAAAGTGTGGAATACATTTTTCTTCTGGCAAAATGCAGTTTTCTCCTAGTAAAATAATAACCTTTTTCGCACACAGCTTACCTCGCAGTCACAATCCTGTTCCCTCCGCAGCGTCTGTCGGATTTCCCACCATCTGCGCCGGAGTTACAGGAAGTGCCGCAGCTTTTGCGTAGCAAATGTAAACTGGGTTTTAGCGGTTTACGTTTGCTACGCAAAAGCTGCGGCACTTCCTGTAACTTCGGCACAGATGGTGGGAAATCCAACCAGACGCTGCGGAGGGAACAGGATTGTGACTGAGAGGTGAGCTGTGTGCAAAAACGGTTAATGTTAGCAAGCATAGCTTCAGCTATTGTGGCTTCAGACCAACCTTGTGAAAGATAGAGATAATGTGACCATTTCACAGTAAGGTATTCAGAGGTTGAGTACCACCAAAAATATCTGCTGAAAGAAAGATTTCTGCCAGTTTGGGTTTGAGGACAGTTTCTAGTTCTGCCTTCCAGCATTCTTAGGCAGTCACTTTCAAATAGTGGATTGAAGTGTTGAAAGGGAGGGGGGGTGTTTGGCATTTTAATGACTGGCCAACTGACAGAATTGGATGTTGCTGAATTTTGGTGGAAGAGGGATTAAGAAGTCTTCTGGTTAGGCAAAAAGTCAATTAAGGACTGTAGCTATTTTGAAGATAAAGTAGGATTTGGGCAGAATTAAATATTGTTGGAAAATTTGGACTTGGAGTACAAAATGGAGCAGGAGCATGACTCAGAATTCTGCAAAGACAACAATTTGTTCACTGCAAACACACGTTTCAGGCCAACAAAAAATTGCATATGTGAATATCACCATTTGGCCAATATTCTCTCTGCTAAAACAAGACCAGGGCCAAATGTGGTGCAGACTATAAATGGTTAATATTGAAAACTAGAAGAAAGTTGAAGATGAGAGCTATTCCAAGCAAAAGAAACAAAATCCATCAAAATCTTAAGAAAATTGTGGCAACAAATATGGAAAGCAAAACAGTGGCCTGTAAACTGGAAACACTCAATTTACATTCCAGTTCCAAAAAAGGAAACATCAAAGACTTCAGCAACTATTTTACCATTGCATTAATCTCTCACATAAGTAATGTAATACTTAAAATCTTACAACAAAGATTATTACTACATATGGAACAAGAAATGTCAGATGTTCAATCTGGATTCAGAAAAGGATGAGGCACTAGAATTGACAATGAAAATTTATGTTGGTTGTTGGAGCATACAAAGAGAATTTCAGAAGAAAATCAGCTTGCGTTCCATAGATTACAGCAAAGCTTTTGCCTGTGTGGATCATGAAAAACTATGATTGGTTCTAAAAGAAATGAGTGTGCCACAACATTTGATTATTTTGAAAGGCAATTTGTACTCTAGACCCGTTTTGGCACCAGGGACCGGTTTTGTGAAAGACAATTTTTCCATGGGGGGGCGTTGGCAATGGTTTGGGGATGATACAATTGTGCACTTTATTTCTAAAGTGTTTGGTGTGGTGGTTAAGTGTGCGGACTCTTATCTGGGAAAACTGGGTTTGATTCCCCACTCCTTCACTTGCAGCTGCTGGAATGGCCTTGGGTCAGCCATAGCTTCCCACAAAGTTGTCTTGAAAGGACAGCTTCTGTGAGAGCTCTCTCAGCCCCACCCACCTCGCAGGCTGTCTGTTGTGGGGAAGGAAGGTAAAAGAGATTGTGAGCTGCTCTGAGACTCTAAAATTCGGAGTGGAGGGCAGGATATAAATCCAATGTCGTCTTCTTATTATTACTACATTGTAATATGTCATGAAATAATTATACAACTCACTGCCCGGTTGCTAACATGCCATGGACCAATACTGGTCCACAGCCCAGGGGTTGGGGACCCCAACTCTAGACAACAGTTAGGATGGAATATGAAGAAACAGAATGGTTTCCAATAGGCAAAGGTGTCAGACAAGAATATATTTTATCTCCTTATCTCTTCAATCTATATGCAGAACATATCATAAGGAAAGCTGAATTAGATTAGATGAAGGTGGTGAAACTTGGTAGAATAAAAAATTAACAATTTGAGATATGTAGATGACAACACATTATTGGCAGAAAATTTTGAAGACTTGAAATTACTTGAAACGACTACTGGTGGAGGTTAAAGCTGAAAATTTCAAAGCAAGACAAAAGTAATGGCTGCTTAGGAATTACACAACTTCAAATCTGACAATGAAGAAACTGAAATTGTTCAAGATTTTCTATGTCTTGGTTCCATTATCAACCAAAAGGGATACTGCAACCAAGAAATCAGAAGGAGACTAAGACTGGAAAGGGCATCCAGGAAGGAGCTAGAAAAGATTCTTAAGTGGAGGTATGTGTTGCTGGTTACCAAGATTAAGTTATTTCACACCATCATATTCCCTATTTCTATGTATGAGTGTGAAAGCAGGGCAATGAAGAAAGCTGACAGGAAGAAAATAAAATCTGTGGGAATTGGTTTTGGATACCGTGGACTGTTGAATAACTGGGTCCTAGACCAAATCAAGCTTCAGAGATTAGGCACTGTCCAAAAGGCTATTTTCCATGTGGTGACTGTTCTGTTTGTGGCCTTTGCCTTAAAACCAATATATTCTAAATTACGTAGATCTTTTTGTTAATTGTAACTCTGGAGGGGTCGTTTATTGTATACAATGCCCATGTAATTTGTTGTATGTGGGAATGACAATGTGGCTGGTTAACGTAAGAATATCTGAACACAGAAGCTGCATCAGACAGCAAAGATTGCCAGCTTCACTTATGAAGCACTACACGATATTGGGATATACAGATTAGGACTAGGGATCCTGGTTTGGGGTCAGAGTCACCATGAAATATAGGACATTCTGGACTCTCGCTTCAAACAGGGGTAACTTTACTATCTAGTAAAATGGTCTCATTTTCCGATTTGCGGATGTTCTCTCCCCTCATTGGTGGATCTGTATAATATGAGATGTAAAAGGAAGATACAAATGATCCTAAGGGACCCTTCACATCTGGGCCATTTGCTATTTGAGATCTTACTGTCAGGTAGACGATATAGAGTGTTGAAGGCTAGGACAAACAGATTTAAGGACAGTTTCTATCCAAGTGCTGTGGTTAGGTTAAATGCAGGGTTATGAAGGATTATCTGTTTTAGATGTATTTAAATGGTTTTAATGGTTTTAATGGTTTTAATGGTTTTATGAATGTTTATCTGTTTTAGATGTATTTAAATGGTTTTAATGGTTTTATATGTATTTAAATGGTATGAATATGAATATGTGTGTTTGATGTGTTGGTATGTTTGTGGAAGAGCACCTCATTTCGTTGCTCTCTTTTTGTGGAGAACAATGACAATAAATTTATCTATCTATTAGTGAGGAGGAATGGGTCTGTAAAAGCGACATGAAAACCTCCCAACTTATCAAATCCTTCCATAAAAATATCCAAATAAGCCCCAGAGGTGATGGGGGCCTTGGGGGGCCTTTGGGGGCCAATATGTCAAGAGGGTCTCTTGCCATTGTTTAGGATGTAATAATAATGCCCTGTAGTAACCCTGCACTTGCACTGTTTCTGCCAGCCATCGCTATCTCTTTCAGTACCAAACATGAGTATCATCCTGCCTGGTCTCTGAGGGAATTAAGGTCATCTGTCTAGGTCTCAGTGATTATGTTCGCACCTGCATGTTGGACATGGGAATGTAACTTTGCAGGGAGGGATTGCTTGCTTGGTGCCTAGTGGTTTGAAATGTAATGGTAAACCTAAGATATACGAAGGGGCCTGTTCACCAGTGTCAGTTTTCGCAAGGAGCATCTTGGCCTGAGGCATCAGTGTTTCAATAAAACTCTTGAATGATCATGGAGAGTATTGATAACTGAAAGTCCAGGGATTGACACTCATCACAAACCTAATTTCATGATGAACATCACCGGTTTGTCATTCACAAACTGCAGGTTCATGCCCATCCCTATGCATAACCCTTCCAGTGGTTTGGGGGAAGTTCATGGGATTTGTGTTACGAAGCAAGGGGGGAGCGAGAGAGATTGCTGAAATGGCTTGCATCTATTTCAACCTTAGGCTGAAATAAATTCAAGCCATTTCAGTGATCCCTTTCACTCCCCTCCCCCTTGCTTCCAAGCATTATAGATGGGACAAATCAGTGCTTTCAGCGTACTCAAAATCAGTCCCATCCTGGCTACAGCCCTGATGTAGGCAGAATAAAAAATTATTTGGCCCTCTTGTAACCTTTGTTTTTCCATTCTGTAAGAAGAATTTCACAATACTTTTGATATTGCTGATATTTTTGTTTTCCTTTTTTAACGTTATTTCTGAGATACTTGAAAATCCAGCAAATTAAGAACACAAGAACATAAGAGAAGCCATGTTAGATCAGATCAGGCCAATGGCCCATCCAGTCCAACACTCTGTGTCACACAGTGGCAAAATTTATATATATATATATATATACACACACACACACACACTGTGGCTAATAGCCACTGATGGACCTCTGCTCCATATTTTTATCTAAACCCCTCTTTAGAGGAGAGCCAGTTTGGTGTAGTGGTTAAGTGTGTGGACTCTTATCTGGGAAAACCGGGTTTGATTTCCCACTCCTCCACTGGCAGCTGCTGGGATGGTCTTGGGTCAGCCATAGCTCTTGCAGGAGTTGTCCTTGATGGGGCAGCTGCTGTGAGAGCCCTCTCCAGCCCCACCCACCTCACAGGGTGTCTGTTGTGGGGGAGGAAGGTAAAGGAGATTGTGAGCCGCTCTGAGACTCTTTGGAGTGGAGGGCGGGATATAAATCCAATATCTTCTTCTTCTTCTTCTTCTTGAAGGTGGCTATGCTTGTGGCCGCCACCACCTCCTGTGGCAGTGAATTCCACATGTTAATCACCCTTTGGGTGAAGAAGTACTTCCTTTTATCCGTTTTAACCTGTCTGCTCAGCAATTTCATCAAATGCCCACGAGTTCTTGTATTGTGAGAAAGGGAGAAAAGTACTTCTTTCTCTGCTTTCTCCATCCCATGCATTATCTTGTAAACCTCTATCATGTCACCCCACAGTCGACGTTTCTCCAAGCTAAAGAGTCCCAAGCGTTTCAACCTTTTTTCATAGGGAAAGTGTTCCAGCCTTTAATCATTCTAGTTGCCCTTTTCTGGACTTTTCCCAATGCTATAATATCCTTTTTGAGGTGCGGTGACCAGAACTGCACACAGTACTCCAAATGAGACCGCACCATCGATTTATACAGGGGCATTATGATACTGGCTGGTTTGTTTTCACTTCCCTTCCTAATAATTCCCAGCATGGCGTTGGCCTTTTTTATTGCAAACGCACACTGTCTTGACATTTTCAGTGAGTTATCTACCACGACCCCAAGATCTCTCTCTTGGTCAGTCTCTGCCAGTTCACACCCCATCAACTTGTATTTGTAGCTGGGATTCTTGGCCCCAATGTGCATTACTTTGCACTTGGCCACATTGAACTGCATCTGCCACGTTGACGCCCACTCACCCAGCCTCAACAGGTCCTTTGGAGTTCCTCACAATCCTCTCTGGTTCTCACCACCCTGAACAATTTAGTGTCATCCGCAAACTTGGCCACTTCACTACTCACTCCCAACTCTAAATCATTTATGAACAAGTTAAAGAGCATGGGACCCAGTACCGAGCCCTGTGGCACCCCACTGCTTACCGTCCTCCACTGCGAAGACTGCCCATTTATACTCACTCTCTGCTTCCTATTACTCAGCCAGTTTTTGATCCACAAGAGGACCTGTCCTTTTACTCCATGACTCTCAAGCTTTCTAAGGAGCCTTTGATGAGGAACTTTATCAAAAGCTTTCTGGAAGTCAAGGTAAACAACATCTATCGGGTCTCCTTTGTCCATATGTTTGTTCACCCCCTCAAAGAAATGTAACAGGTTAGTGAGGCAAGATCTTCCCTTACAGAACCCATGCTGAGTCTTCCTCAATAACCTGTGTTCATCAATGTGCCTACTCATTCTGACCTTGATAATGGTTTCTACCAACTTTCCCGGTATTGAAGTCAGACTGACTGGCCTGTAATTTCCCGGATCTCCTCTGGAACCCTTTTTAAAGATGGGGGTGACATTTGCTACCTTCCAGTCCTCAGGAACGGAGGCAGATTTCAATGAAAGATTACAGATTTTTGTTAGAAGATGCACAAGTTCAACTTTGAGTTCTTTCAGAACTCTTGGATGTATGCCATCCAGGCCCGGTGACTTATTAGTTTTTAATTTGTCTATCAGTTGTAGGACCTCCTCTTTTGTCACCTCAATCTGACTCAGGTCTTTCAACACCCCTTCCAAAGTTCTCATCTTCCACAGTGAAGACAGAGGCAAAAAATTCATTCAGCTTCTCAGCCATTTCCCTATCCTCCTTCAGTAATCCTTTTACCCCATGGTCATCCAAGGGCCCCACTGCCTCCCTGGCTGGTTTCCTACTTCTAATATATTTGAAGAAGTTTTTATTGTTGGTCTTTATGTATTTTGCAATATGCTCCTCATAGTCCCTTTTTGCCTGCCTGATCACAGTCTTGCATTTGATTTGCCACAGCATGTGTTCCCTTTTACTAATCTCACTTGGACTGGTTTTCCACCGCTTAAAGGAGTCCTTCTTACCTTTTACAGCTTCCATTACTTTGTTTGTTAACCATGCAGGCCTTTTCTTATGCCTGTTTGTGCCTTTCCTAACTTGTGGTATGTATTTTATCTGAGCTTCTAGGATTATAGTTTTAAATAGTCTCCAAGCTTCCCCAAGGGTTTTGACCGTATTTACCTTTCCTTTCAGTTTCCTCCTCACATGCCTCCTCATCTCAGAGAATTTACCCCTTTTAAAGTTAAATGTGGTTGTGGCGGTCTTTTTGGGCAACTCCCTATTTATACAAACGGTGAAATCAATAAGATTATGGTCACTGCTCCCAAGCGGTGCAATCACTTTTACATCTCTCACCATGTCTTGGGCATTACTTAGGACCAAATCCAGGATCGCCCCACCCCTGGTAGGTTCTGAGACCATCTGCTCCATAGCACAGTCATTGAGAGCATCAAGAAAATCAATCTCTTTCTCTCGACCAGAACACATATTGACCCAATCAATCTGCGGGTAGTTAAAATCACCTATTACGACACAGTTTATATTTTCTAGCTTCTTGCTTGCAATCCTGTTTATTCTTAAAAATGTTGGTTTCCATGGAACTGACACATTTATAAATGACTGCATGCGCACACACATATCAGAACCATATGTCTTTCTGGCAGTTCCCCCTCCTCCTTCCCACCTTGTCCATTGAATAGTAGGTGCAGCTGCATAACAATACTGGATGAGCTCCACCACCTTTTTTTCCTACAAAAGGACCCCTGGTTATATCATATGGCCATTATATTTATGTGAACTTGACACCACATTGTTCAGAGTGATAGTCTTTCTTACTTGTGATATTCTCAGCAGTGTGTTAACTTTGGTAGGAAATATATGCTTGATTGGCTAGCCCATGCAATATTCACATGCACACACCACAGCCATGTGCATTATTGGAGGGGGGGATGGGCCAGGACATATTACAGGTAAGAAAGTGGCTGAAATTGTACCTCATCTCTTCCACCTCAAGCCCTCTGAGAGAAATAGTAACAGTGAGATACTTATTTTCATATGTAAGAGTACAACTACCAGGAAAACTCTTCTGTGTATGTCTATTAAGGGAGTGTGTGTGTGCATCACATCCCTGTTTGCTTATAGATTCAGAGTAGGGGTGGACAATGGTACTTAATAACTTTAAGACAGCATTAGGCCAGCTTACACATTACATTTAAAAATAAAAGAGAATTCAGTGCACCAAATATGGCTGATATACAGTTGCCACTAAAGCAGTGCATGATGGACGTCACCCATTCACATGAGTTCTTTAGCATAGTACTGTACCCAAACACTGGTGCTAACATTTGTTTTTGCTGCAGGGAGCACGAGTGTTCGCTTTGTTTACACATTTCCAGAAGGAAGACTTTCTACTAAAGATACAATCATAACTTCACTCCGTGTCTCATTTAATTCATAAGAGATACAAGCAACCCAATCCTCATTTTGCTTTCCCAGTCCAACCATCTTTAATTTCCAAGGTGCTTGTGCTGATGGTCACCCTGAAGGGTGGTGCTGGTGGTAGACATTCAATTTCTATTCCAAGCTATTCTGTTTGCTTTCCTTTGAGCTGGGCCTGCTCAATTCCAGTCACAGATGTACTATAAAGGTGAAGGTTGTTTGTTGTTTTCCTTAACAGGATGGAATGTCTCCAAGGCACAATACAGACCATGGCTTGCCACAAAGGCAAACTGAATAAGAATGTGGACTCTTCTTTTCCTTTTGGTATTAAGCAAAGTCTTAAATTGTGCCCAGTGTGGATAGTCTTGCACTGAAAGGAATCTTGGGAACTTCGTGTTAAAACACCGGCTCCTAATTTAAAAGGATCATTCTAGAATATCCATCAGCTCAGTCCCTTGCCACCAGCATTGCCTAATGTCGGGTATTTTGTCAGCTAATTCTGGGAATATGAAGCTTTATTCCAAGCTGTGAGGAAACATTTTGTTGGGAATGAGGGCTGCCAAGAGCCACCTCAGACAAACATTCACTCCAGGTTCCCCTTACACCACCCATACTCAAACCAAGCATGATATGACAACCAATTTTACCCATGGTTCCATGGGTCTGAGGACGAACAGGGCCCCTGCAATGTAGTACATCTAGTCCCCCCCCCCCCCCCACACACACACACTTGGCAGTTCTGTTATTCTTTAAACCTGCTTGGGAGTTATTGGGTTGGATCCAACCAGCCTTTATGCTCAAGCGTGCCAAATTCTCCTCCTTACTATAGCCCCCCATTTCACATGGCTTTTGTCAATGTAAGTCTCTTGATCCACAGCATAGGCTTCAAAGGGCTGAGAGAGAGAGAGACTTAAGGAAAAACTGGTTGCTTACCTGTAAATAGTGTTCTTTCAGTGGTCATCTGTGTATATACGTGGTAATGGTTTTTATGCAGCACAACTGGAAGATGTTGAAGGAGTTCTTTTCTCCACCTCCCCCTTCTGTTAGCCTTTTAGCCTCAGAAAGGCAATATAGAGAGCTGGAAGAATCCACATGGATGAAAAGGGACATAAGCAGATGCACTGCTGAGGAGAAAGCAGGCAAAATTGGCCCTCCTGTCTGTCCTGCCAGCATCTCTTCCAAGGCTTCTCTTATAGAAGATGCAAAGAGGTGCAATTTCATTAGGTTTCTCTTCCTCAGTACAGCCGCCCATGTTGCATGGCTTTTTATCCATAGGGGCTCCCCAGTCCTCAGCATTGTTACTCAATAAAAAAGGGAGGTAGGAAAATTTTTCTTCCATACCACTAGCACAGGACAGAACCCAACCCATATGTTCTGTACTAGTTATTGTGCTTTAGAGTCTGACCTGGATAGTCCAAGCTAGCCCATCTTGACAGATCTCAGAATCTAGGCAGAGTTGGCTCTGGCTAGTAATTGGATGGGACACCTCCAGGGTTTTTTTTTTGGCAGCAGAAACTCATTTGCATATTAGGACACACACCCATGATGTAGCCAATCCTCCAAGAGCTTACAGGGCTCTTCTTACAGGGCCTACTGTAAGCTCTTGGAGGACTGGTTACATTAGGCGTGTATGGAATAAAATGCAAGGGAGTTCCTGCTACAAAAAAGCCCTGGACACCACCAAGAAATTTCAGGGTCACTACATGGAGGCAGGCAATGGTAAACCATCTCTGAAAGTCTCTTGGCTTGAAAAACATATGAGATCACCATAAGTCAGCTATGATTTGATGGCACTTTCCATCACCACCAGGTCCTTATGGACTGTTAATGATTAGCATGGGCATAAGCACAATGAGAAGTGGGTGTCAGACATGGTCATGCATCGCTATTATTTCAAGGAAGTTGGCTGAAACATAGTAGTAAACAATATTACTACAGCCAGAATAACCAATAATGTTGGTTAATTAAATCTCTAGGCCTTAACAAAATCTACAATCTCTGACTTCCTCTCCTCCCCCCAGGTTTCACCAGCTTGGTCCACCTGTAGCTTTTTGTGAAGAGCAATATGGCACCTGCCCAAAGCATAGCCTGTACATGGACACAAAATCAGCATTAATATCTAGTTATTTATTTATTTATTTTGTAGATTTATAGTCCACCCTTTCCCATAATGGGCTTAGAGTAGATTACAACATAATAGAACAATTAAAAATCCAACAATAAAACAATTAAAATAAGCAGATAAAACAGCATGGATGGTGTAAGCTCATTTTACAGCTTAGGACATAGATGTCATAGGTGTCCTAAATGTCAAAATTGTCAAAAATGCCATCTCGATCTCCAGCAGTCAGGATGGTAAATCAGTGAATGGAGGCATTAGATGGTATAATAAATGAAATGAAATGAAATGAAATGAAATGAGGACACCCGCTTGCCTCAACCAAAGGCCTGGTGGAATAGCTTTGTTTTACATTAAAGTCAAGTCAAGGTATGTAAATGTTAACCAGACATGGTTTCAAGGTGGTGAAGGAGAAGCCATGGGTCAAATTGCTCCAAGGCTTAGTAAGGGTAGCAGAACTCTTAACAGTCTGCTTATACTCTTTAAAAAAACACACATAGATATGTGTGCATCATTTCCACAGGATCAGTCCAGGGATAACATCAATCAACCAGGTTTGATTCCCCACTCCTCCACCTGCATCTGCTGGTATGACCTTGGGTCAGTCATAACTCTCAGAGCTGTTCCTCTCAGGAGCAGTCTCGGAGAGCTCTCTCTCAGCCCCACCTATCTCACAAGGGTGTCTGTTGTGGGGAGGGGAAGAGAAAGGAGATTGTAAACTGCTCTGAGATTCCAAGTGAAGGGAGGGCTATAAATCCAATCTCTTCTCCTCTTCCTCTTCTTCTCTTTTCTCCCCCCCAAAAATTTGTATTCATCTGCATTCTTGGGAAAGGTTTGTGTGAACAACTGGATGAATTAGCTATCAGAAGTTTGAATTATGACACTCTGAATAAGCTGGGAATGCATCAAAAGTAAGAGACTCATACAAGCCAAGGTGAATGGTAGCAATCACCTGAGCCAAGGTGTTTGATTGCTCTCAGCAAAATGAGCTCAAATGGCATCTTACTTCCAGCAAATCTAATGATTTGGCAGGCTCTGTGTAAGAAAACTGAACCTTAAAATCAAATGTTCAGTTTCTTAACAATCTATCATATTTCAGATAGGTGCTTTGCTGTGAGCATGGTTAATTTACAAAGAGCATCACTGAATGCCAAAAGTAATGAGCCAGAGAAGCCAAGCTGGCCTCTACTAGCAGGTTGGAGAGGCCTGCACCTTTTGTAGTTTGTAGGAACTTGCCTTTTTGGTTAAAGCCCGCCCCCCCCTCATATAATGAAGCACATTATCAGATGAAACTATTTTATCCCTGCCAGAATTTTCAATATGCACTATATCAAAGTGTATAGAGTATTTGTCTGTTCAGTTTATTGCATATTATATCAAACCTATCATGTATTTTATTAGCTCTCTATACTTCATATTCATCCCATTATGCTTTATTAAGTCCAATGTAATCTTAAATCTGCAACGCAGTTTTCATTTTATTCATTGCAATATATCATTTCCTTTCTTTTGATCAGTATTACTTATAAGCTTTTTCTATACGCTTCAATAAACCCATTACATTAGAAAAGCATTTGCTAAGGAACACTTATCAGCATTTCTATAACAAACTGTATGGTTTTAGGAGACCATGAATTGGCTGTAGATAGGTGTAAATGGGTCTATCAAATGGATTCTGTGAGCAAAATATCTTAAAATCTAGCTTATTTTATATAGAGGAAAGACACTTCCCGCCAAAGGCATGGGACTAATAATAGAATCAAGAACAAGAGACCCCCTCCCCCAAAAAGCAATTTTACAATTATGGGTTTTGGCTGTTTTAGGATAAATGCATTTTGCCTTTAAAATCACCTGGCTGAAATCAGGGTTTTGACGCAGAATATTAATGTTCCTTAATAGTCCAAGCCTTTGTTTATTTTATTTATATCATTTATACCCCTGCCTTTCTTTCCTAAGGGAACGCAAAGTGGCTCATATTGTTATTGTCTCCTCTGCCTTATCTTCACAATAACCCTATGACGTAAGTTAGGCTGAACATGTGTGACTGGCCCAAGGTCACCCAGCAAGTTTTCATGGCTGAGTGGGCTTTCAAACCTGGATCTCCCAGATGTGAATCAGTTTCAGGAGAGTAGCCACGTTGGTCTGCAGTAGAAGAGCTAGATTCAAGTCCATTCTCATCTCAGTGATGAGCAAGATTTTTGCAGAATAAGTTTTTGAGAGTCAAAGATCTCTTCATAAGGTACAAGTAGGAACAGAGATCCCTGAGTGCTTATGACCCAGTCAGAAAGTGAGAGGGGTGTGTGTGTTAAGATGCAAAGGTGCGATGTGAAATGTAACCCGCTTGATTAGAGCAGGGAAGAAATGCCCAGGGGCAGAAAATCAGCATTTGTAGTGACATAGGAATCCTATGCCCCTATTTGTTGTACTTTTCCATCCTGCCTCCCTTCCTTTTAACACTCTTCCCATCTTCTGACTGGGATACAAAGGCCCAGGGATCTCCATTCCTAATTGTATCTGCCAATGGGAGCTTTGAATTTCAAAAGCTTAGAACTCCAAAATCTTGTTGACCTCTAAGATGCTGCTGGACTGAAATCTATACCCTAATCAGACATTCTAATCACTATATCACAATGGCCTTTGGAATGAGACACCCGCCAGAGATTTGAAGGGGCACCTCTTGAAACAGTTTGGAGCCAGTTTGACACTTTTCACTGGGGAGGTAAGAGGGCAGGAGGTAAAGCTGTGAACCTGCAGAAATTGAAATATTAGGGAGTGCAGGAAACATAGCCGCCCTGAGCCTGCTTCAGCAGTGAGGGCAGGATATAAATTAAAAATTATTATTATTATTACATAGAAACAGCAGCTTTGGTGCATTAAAAGAGTGTGCTTGTTTCCAATAAACTCTCCCTCGTATATTTCTAAATAGAACAAATAGTGTGTTGGAATATGGACTACTACAACAACATAACTCTCCTGTGCTTTGTCCTTTACAAAAAGCTTAAGTCATATAACATTTTCCTGGGGTTTCTCAGAGCTTATATACATGAAGAACATGTAGGCTTCCCAAATCCCCCGCCTGGGCGGGGGACCCCCGATCTGGAGCCTCCTCCCCCCGCTCCCCAAAAATTTGGAAAGCGGGGGAGAATGGCGGCCCTTTCCACCTGCCAGAGACAAAACGGGTTGGCTGCTGCCAAGGTCTCGCGCCAGCGCCCGGCGGGGTGGGCTGGAGCTGGGCGCTTCTTTGACATGAGGCTCCTGATAGCCCTGCGGCTGCGCAGCTTCCCTTTCCGTCTCAGCCCGGCTGGCTGGGGGCTCTTCCGCGCCCTGGTTGTGGAGCGCCGGCTGTCCCCGGAGGGAGGGAAGCGCGCCTGTGCGCCTCTTCTGCGACAGCCCTTTGCTTTCGCAGGCGCTGCGCAGCCGCAGACAGAGAGCAGTGGGCGGGTCTTTGCCTGCCGCCGCTTGCCAGGCCGTGTTCTCCCCGCCCCGCCCCCCTCCAGGCCAGTGGCAGGCCCAGCCAGGTGGGCGTCTGGCCAGGGCGGCGGGGCGAAGGAAGGCTGCCTTCCTGCGGACCTCTCCAGGAGCCAAGCTGCCCTCTCGCTTGGAAGCTGCCTGGCCTCGCCAGCCCCTGCAGCCGGGCGCCTACCTGGCACCCCCCTGGCCCTTCTGGGCACACAGTCGGTCTGTGGGGGCGTGGGGAGAGAGGCCAGCCACCGCTGCCTTCCCTGCCTGCGGCTGCTACCCAACCCCCCTAAAGTTTCCGGCCCCGGCTGGGGTGGCAGGTGAAGAGCAGCGGCACCAGGCAGGCTGCGCGATCCTTCTGACGTCACCGGCTCCATCCCTTGCAATCAGAGCAGCTGTGCCAAGAAAAAAAAGTGGTGCTGCCGCCCGCGGAGCAAGGGGCTGCGCACCACTCCGGAGCTTGGAAAGGACATTTTAAAAGGTATGCTGTCCCTTTAAATGTGATGGCCAGTACTCCCTTGGAGTTCAATTATGCTTGTCACACCCTTGCTCCTGGCTCCACCCCCAAAGTCCCCAGATATTTCTTGAATTGGACTTGGCAACCCTAGATCTCTGTAGTCTGGAGGTAAGCTGATCCCCAGATCTCACCTGGAGGTTGGCATCCTAAGTCTGGGCCCAAAAGAAAGATCTAATCTTAACCTTTGGACCATGGGTCCATCTCAGTCAGTATTATATACTCAGAGTAGAAGCAGCTCACCAGGGTCTCAGGCAGAGGTCTTTCACGTTGTCTACTTCCTGGTCTTTTTAATTGGAGATGCCGGGGATTGAACCTGGGGTAGGGTTGCCAATCCCCAGGTGGGGGCAGGGGATTGCCCAGTTTGGAGGCCCTCCTCCCGCTTCAGGGTAGTCAGAAAGCTGGGGGAGGGGAGGGAAATGTCTGCTGGGAACTCTGTTATTCCCTATGGAGATTTGTTCCCATAGAAAATCATGGAGAATTGATCCGTGGGTATCTGGGGCTCTGGGGGGGCTGTTTTTTGGGGTAGAGGCATCAAATTTTCAGTATAGCATCTAGTGCCTCTCCCGAAAATACCTCCCAAGTTTCCAAAAGATTGGATCAGGGGGTCCAATTCTGTGAGCCCCCCAAAAGGTGCCCCTATCCTTCATTATTTCCTATGGAAGGAAGGAATTGAAAAGGTGTGCCGTCGCTTTAAATGTGATGGCCGGAACTCCCTTAGAGTTCATTTATGCTTGTCACAGCCTTGATCTTGGCTCCACCCCCAAAGTCTCCTGGCTCCACCCCCAAAGTCTCCTGGCTGCACCCCCAAAGTCCCCAGATATTTCTTGAATTGGACTTGGCAACCCTAAGAACATGTAACAATGTGTTGATGCCCACTAAAATTTTGCCTTGGCAAGAAATTCTGGGTCAGCTTTCATGGCCCAGTTTCCTTGTGAGCACAAAATGCTATGAAGACGTGTGGTATGTTTGTTGTATTTCTTTACAAGTGTGTAGGTTGTGTATGCAGGAAGAGTTCACAGTTAGGACTACCAACAATCTGGAAGGGGGGGAAATGCTCTGCCCCCTTACCAGATGTTTAGTGTGATGTAATTTACCTCAGTTTCATGAAAAGTAGCACCCCTCATTTAGCCCTGTCAAGAATGTTACATAGTATACTCTCACTCAATATAAAAGAGGCAATTTGGCAAAAGTCTACCAAAAGATCACATAAATTGCAATCTAATATATTTGCCTCTCCAATTTTAGAGGTCTGGGATAATATGAGAAAGAAAGTATTACCTGAAATTTCACGATTTAATTATTTTATGGGTCAGTCATGGTTTGTTCCTGCTTTAAATCCTATTATAATGATTTGTGTACAGCTGAAATCACAAAATTAATTGATTTAATACATAAAAACAAATGTATTGACAAGGCCTCTTTAGAAGTTAAAATTGGAAAATCTGTATTGTGGTATAAATACTTGCAACTTCAACATTTATGTTCCTCAATCCAATTACTTGAAAATATAAAACTCCCATTGACAAAATTTGAAAGTATGCTAAAATATGTAGATACTGGTGACAAAAGCGCTATATCAAAATTATATTGTATTCTAGAAAAATTAAAAATGGAGTACTTATCAGCAGAAATGGAAGAAAGAGTGTAATGGCAAGGTCTTGTTTCAGTTTTGGGGCATGCTTTTGAAAATACTACTAGCATTTTTCCTGTAAAGATACAAAATTTTAAACTTATGTCTTTATGGTACTCAACTCCATGAAAATTGGCATATATAAACTCCCAAATTAGTCCATACTGTTGGAAAAGATTTAAGCATATAGGTTCGTATTTACATTGTTGGTTTTGGTGCCCTAAGATTATTTTATTTTGGAAAATAGTACTTAGTGAAATAGCAGAAATTACAAGAATGCGACTACTGTCTATCTCCTGAATTTATTTTATTGAATTTACAGAAAAGTAATAAAATAACTTTGGTTAATCAAAGAAGAATCGCTTTCCTAATTTATGCTGCCAAAATAGCGATTGTGCAAAAATGGAAGGCAGAATCAGCTTCTACTTTAGCTTTGTGGCATATGAAGCTGTGGAATATTTATATAATGGCTAAGTTAGCCGATATGAAGAAAAAACTCATAGAACCAGAAGCAGACTTATTTTTTTCTATTTGGTCCCCTATTATAGAGTATCTGCAGAAAAATGGTGAAATTCCCAAAGTTATTAATATGCTTCAATTATGTTAATTCTAAGATTGTTAATTGTTATCTCTCTCATTTTCACTAATACCTAAGGCTCTAATTAGATAATTTATTTTGTTCTTGATTTTGTACTTGCAGAAAAAAGTTAATTTTGCATTTTGTTTTGTATCATATTGTGTTTTATGTTGTAAAACAATAAAATGTTATTTTAAAAAAAGACTGTTACATATTATACAATTTTGATATCATTGGCTCAACATATTTAATTGACACCAAGCAGTGCTTTTTTAAAAAAAACATGAATGTATAGGAATGTAGTTCTGGCTGGTTTGGTGTCAGGGGGTGTGACCTAATATACCAATGAGTTCCTGCTGGACTTTTTCTACCAAAAAAGCCCTGGTACCAAGCCTTCGCTTTAGTTCCAAACTTGCATTTAGAAGTATTTTCCACAAGCATTTTCCACAACGAACTTCATGGAATGACTAGTTTGAACCATGGGTGTCTATTAAAGAAACGCTTTTTGTCCAGTTTCAACAAGCAGGTTATTAACATTTGGAAAGAGAAAGCTATTTCTTTTCTTGACAAAGGGAATAGCATGAGCCACATAATATTGTTTTCACACAAGACTAAGAATGAGCATTATGAGACCACACAGTGCCCAGTTGAGGCTGGCTATAGCTCTAGTCTCACTCTTCCAGGAAATGTGAGCTCAACTAACCTGGAAGGTGAGAAGCTGCTATATTACTATTGCTTATAGGGGGCACTATTGCTGAAATTAAACCATTTTTACATTCCTTCCCCCCCACCCCCAGGACAAAATAAGACAGTCAGATAGCTTTTTAAAATCCCCAGGGTTGAACACTTTTCAAAGCATGTTTCCTAAAGGAAATCCCTAGTACTTATTTTAGGACTGCATTCTGAGAGTTTTATTGTAGGTCCTTGAAATCCTTTTTATACCATCAGCATTGCAAACATTAAGTTGTAAAATGTGATTTCATATTCTTCTGCAAAACCGGGGGCAGTTTTGAGGTTTATGGAAAGATCTGTCTCTGTTCATGCTCCAGTCTTTAGATTTAAGTATCCACAGATTTTGGCCATGTTGAGATAGAATTGGACATATTGATGCTAATAACATAAATTGTCATTTTACTTAGTGGTCATAGAAATTTGCCTTTAATCTAATGTCAACAATGTTATCTCAGAAATCTGATTGTTGCTGGGAAGCAGAATGGTGTGTATGAGCTCCTGCACAAGCTTGTTTCACCAGACCCCCAAACAGGTACATAGTCTTCACCCAGAAAGTACTCAATAACGCAGATCACTAATTTGCTCATAGTATTTTGGAAACATAATGGATACAACCTACTGTTTCTGTTGCCACAAGAACATGCTTCCACAGAGTGTGATTTTCCAGCTTACTGTCTCCTGCAGCAGCCCCCCTTTCCTCAAAATCATCCCCCATGAACAGGAATTCAAGGGATGTTTTGAACTTCTCTGGGGCTCTGTGAAAATCCTTGCGCTCACTAAAACACTAATCTGCATAGATGCTCCAATCTGAGGAATACAGGCAGAAAGAAACAGCTGAAATGATTGTGTAGTCTTAATCATGGGTTTATGCAAATAAATGAGCAGTTGAATTACTCAAAGGTTTAGTTCAGTCTTAATTTCAATTGATTTAGATTAGACTAACTCTATATAGGATTGCACTGTACCTCCTTGATGCAATGTATTACTATGCTAAAAATTCTGTCTATCTGTAAAACGTGAGTTTTCTTTTATTCCCCAGATTATTACCATAAGAGACTACATCCCCAAAGTTATTGGTCTGGATGCTTTTAATCAATACATTGGTCTCTATAAAGGTTACAATCACACAGTAAATCCCGGTGTAGCCAATGTCTTCTCTACAGCAGCTTTTCGCTTTGCTCATGC
Organism: Heteronotia binoei; assembly: GCF_032191835.1. Classification (NCBI taxonomy): domain Eukaryota; kingdom Metazoa; phylum Chordata; class Lepidosauria; order Squamata; family Gekkonidae; genus Heteronotia; species Heteronotia binoei. Next base: position 53,716,296 of record NC_083223.1, on the reverse strand, counting down.
TGCAATTCATCCAATAATAAAGAGACTCAACACACAGTATCAGAATGACCCAAATCTTCCCAACCTTCATTTGCATGAAGTCTTTTTTACACCCTGGAGACTCATTAAAGAAGGTACTTTTTGTTGTTTGATTACATCTTTTTACATTATTGCAAAGCTACTATGAATTGAATTCCTGTAAGATAGGAAAATTTTAATTCCATACACATTCAAATTGTTAAACAGTTGATCTATAACAAGGGCTAGGACATTTCCCCCCACTGTTTTTAAAACAAGATGTTTTCAACTACCTGCCCATTAATGTTTTCAAAACAAGATGTTTTCAAAATGTTTTCAACTACCTGCTCATTAATGCTCAATGCATGATGTCTGTCTGAATAAACTTGGTTTGTAAAATAAATTGTAACTTTTGTGGGGAAGGCAGTAAATATACAGGTCGAAAAGCTTATGCTCCATTAAAGAATAACCAGAGTTCTCACTATCCTGCTGTTTAAATTGTTTTAAAACTATAATTAAGAAAAATGTCAAATATACAAAAAAAATTACAATATAAATATAAAATAGTTAGGCCACACTTGAGATTCCCAATGTGTGTGTTTTATACAGAAAACCTTGTATTTAATATCTTGTTTTGGATAACAATATTTAATAGATAGCTTTGACGGCTTTGTCATGAACACAATGTCCATGCAAAGCAGATGAAAACATTTTAGAGCATAAGAAAGTTAAGGTTATATAAAAACACTGAATGAAACAACTCAAAGGTGGTAAATTCTTCACTCCACTGCTCTATGTCTTTTGTGTTTAAGGTGGTTTGGATCCCTTGCTAAGGGGAATGTTGGCAGCTCCTGCGAAACTCCAGGTACAGGATCAGCTGCTGAATGAGGAACTAACTAAGAAGCTCTTCGTGTTGTCTAATAATGGTTCACTGGATTTAGCATCTCTAGACTTACAGCGGGGACGTGATCATGGGCTTCCAGGTCTATTGCCTTTTAAATTTTTATTCTGTGAACTTATTCATTACTTCTTAGAATGCGTAATTAGGAAGTTGATTCAAATCTGTATTATATAAACAGAAGGGCATTTCTGCTCATGCAAGAAGGAAGGAAGACATCTACAATATTCAGCTGAAGCTCTCACTCCAAATCCCATTCTATTTTCTGACCCTCAATACCAGCTTTTTGGCTGCTGCCCAGAGCTGTAGTTTGAAGTGGGAAGGGGATCTCTGGAATGAAAACCTTCTATAGATTTCCTAGGTAATATCAACTATAATAAGTCATACTGAATGTATCAGAATGTGATGTTAGTTAATTAACTGGTAGTCAAAAGTACAGATTTCTTTTTAAACAAGGAAAAGTAACTGTGATAGACTGTACATGCATTCAGGCCAGTTTTCTTTTTCATGGCCTTTCCCCCATTTAGTTAAGGCTACTAGTAAGGGAAAGAACTACTCTTCTAAATGTTTATTTAAATGTTCTCCTTTTCAGTTCTGATTTTCCAGTTGCTCATTAGTTTCCGAGCATTTTACAAATTACATCTCACACAAAATCAGTTCTTGTTCCATAATAAGAATACAGCTTATCTTATAATATTATCTAGCTCCAGAAGACTTGAGTACATTTCATCCTAAAACAGACATTAATGGTTCATATTCCTTGGGCCTCTGATTCCAGATGAAACCTTGTGCAGATCTATTGGTTTGGGTGATGGACTTAAATTGGCATATATGTAGGACTTGAATTCTAAGCCTTTTACACTCATGCGTCTTTGTCCACTGTGGAAGGAGTCCTTCACTGTGGCCCACATTCCTTTGGTGCTAGGAACATTTCAGATCATTGAAAGACATTGACTTTGTATGAGTGGAAGTGCCTTATGCTGGAAGAACATGGTTCACCATGGAGAACTGCCTCCACAATGGAAAAAGGTGTTGTGCAAGCAGAAATAAGTCTTCTAGCCCTTTTCAGAATTACAGTCTTGAAACTTAATCTTCAGTATTTGCACCAGTATATTTCCATATTATTCCAAGATATCATTTGTGTAGGGCTGATAGGTTGTAGTGGTTTGTATTGGTGCAACATGAACACTCCTCATCTAAGCATATTTACTGGAGTCTACAAGTTTCTCTGCTGGAGTTAGAGGAGGAGAGATGGTGTCAATTGTTCCATCTTCTCATGGCCATCCTGTCTCATATGGATTCATTGTCCACATAGTTCCCATGATTCCTTGCATATACTTTGGGTTGGTCAAAACAGACCTTTCCTTTATGCCAACAGAAAAAACTAGTAAGAGCCAGTCCTTTGACTATAGGGTTTCATTTGAATTAAGACTCAACTCTAGTGTGAAATACGAATAAGGTGCTGAATCTTAGCTTGGACAAGTGACTTGTGCATGCTTATGCAGCAGTAAGTGCCAGTGGATTCAATGGGACATGGGGGGGTACAATCCAGAGAATGCTTATTTGGGGGTGACATTGAATCGTATAGTACCTATTAGGGCTGATAGGCTCCCACTAGAGGGTATGGAAACCCCTTGCTCCCAAGCCCCACCCCCTGCCACTAATCTCTTGGCTAGTGATTGCTGTCACTTCCAACGCCACACAGGAAATGATGTTATTGCATTATACTGATACAGAGTGCTCTGGTATTTGGCAAAAACTCTATGATAAGAAACAGCTTCTTACATACATTTCCCGCCAAATACTAGAGCATTCCCACATTGCCAGTGATGTCACTCCTGGTGTGTACAGAAGTGATGTTGCCAGATCACCAATGACATCATTGCAGTGCCAGCCTACCCGCACCCCCCCCCCCGTCCCGCTGCTTGGCAAGACCCCCACCCCCATCAGTTACCAGAAGAAAGCCAGCAACCCTGGCACTTACTGCTGAGAAAACATTTATAAGAATTGCCAGAGAACCATTCTGAGCTCTTTGGAGAAAAGGAAGGCTGTAAATGAGATAAATATATAATCCATGTCATGTCTCAGCGTAAAATATTAGTCATGGAAAAACCCTGCACTCTTTCCTCAGTGCTAAATACAATTCAGAGTTATCTCTTCTAGCAAGTTTGGTGCAGCATTTTAACACTGCTTGCCTAGTAAAACCTTCAAGAGAAATCAGTTTGAATTTTACTATGAATGTAATATTTATAGGTTACAACGAATGGCGAGAATTCTGTGACTTGCCAGGACTAAGGACAGAAACTGACCTGGCAACAGCAATAGAGAACAAGAATGTTGTTAAAAAAATTATGGAACTATATGGCAACCCTGACAACATTGATGTCTGGCTAGGTGGTATAGTCGAAAACATTTTACCAGGTGCCAGGACAGGCCCATTGTTTGCTTGTATAATCGGAAAACAAATGAAGGCACTCAGAGATGGTGACCGGTAGGTACAATTGCATTGTTTCTTTCTTAGTAATGTTTTGATTTCAAAGATTCTGGTACCAGGGTAGGACCAAAAGATGGACCCAGTTAGATGACCATGGGGTAAACAGATTACTGAAGGAGGATAGGGAAATGGCTGAGAAGCTAAATGAATTTTTTGCCTCCGTCTTCACTGTGGAAGACGAGAACTTTTTGCCCGCCCCAGAACCACTAATTTTGGAAGGGGTGTTGAAAGACCTGAGTCAGATTGAGGTGACAAAAGAGGAGGTCCTACAACTGATAGACAAATTAAAAACTAATAAGTCACCGGGTCCGGATGGCATACATCCGAGAGTTCTGAAAGAACTCAAAGTTGAACTTGTGGATCTTCTAACAAAAATCTGTAATCTTTCATTGAAATCTGCCTCCGTTCCTGAGGACTGGAAGGTAGCAAATGTCACCCCCATCTTTAAAAAGGGTTCCAGAGGAGATCCGGGAAATTACAGGCCAGTCAGTCTGACTTCAATACCGGGAAAGTTGGTAGAAACCATTATCAAGGACAGAATGAGTAGGCACATTGATGAACACGGGTTATTGAGGAAGACTCAGCATGGGTTCTGTAAGGGAAGATCTTGCCTCACTAACCTGTTACATTTCTTTGAGGGGGTGAACAAACATGTGGACAAAGGCGACCCAATAGATGTTGTTTACCTTGACTTCCAGAAAGCTTTTGATAAAGTTCCTCATCAAAGGCTCCTTAGAAAACTTGAGAGTCATGGAGTAAAAGGACAGGTCCTCTTGTGGATCAAAAACTGGCTTAGTAATAGGAAGCAGAGAGTCAGTATAAATGGGCAGTCTTCGCAGTGGAGGACGGTAAGCAGTGGGGTGCCGCAGGGCTCGGTACTGGGTCCCATGCTCTTTAACTTGTTCATAAATGATTTAGAGTTGGGAGTGAGCAGTGAAGTGGCCAAGTTTGCGGATGACACTAAATTGTTCAGGGTGGTGAGAACCAGAGAGGATTGTGAGGAACTCCAAAGGGATCTGTTGAGGCTGGGTGAGTGGGCGTCAACGTGGCAGATGCGGTTCAATGTGGCCAAGTGCAAAGTAATGCACATTGGGGCCAAGAATCCCAGCTACAAATACAAGTTGATGGGGTGTGAACTGGCAGAGACTGACCAAGAGAGAGATCTTGGGGTCGTGGTAGATAACTCACTGAAAATGTCAAGACAGTGTGCGTCTGCAATAAAAAAGGCCAACGCCATGCTGGGAATTATTAGGAAGGGAATTGAAAACAAATCAGCCAGTATCATAATGCCCCTGTATAAATCGATGGTGCGGTCTCATTTGGAGTACTGTGTGCAGTTCTGGTCGCCGCACCTCAAAAAGGATATTATAGCATTGGAGAAAGTCCAGAGAAGGACAACTAGAATGATTAAAGGGCTGGAGCACTTTCCCTATGAAGAAAGGTTGAAACGCTTGGGACTCTTTAGCTTGGAGAAACGTCGACTGCGGGGTGACATGATAGAGGTTTACAAGATAATGCATGGGATGGAGAAAGTAGAGAAAGAAGTACTTTTCTCCCTTTCTCACAATACAAGAACTCGTGGGCATTCGATGAAATTGCTGAGCAGACAGGTTAAAACGGATAAAAGGAAGTACTTCTTCACCCAAAGGGTGATTAACATGTGGAATTCACTGCCACAGGAGGTGGTGGCGGCCACAAGTATAGCCACCTTCAAGAGGGGTTTAGATAAAAATATGGAGCACAGGTCCATCAGTGGCTATTAGCCACAGTGTATGTGTGTATATAAATTTTTTTGCCACTGTGTGACACAGAGTGTTGGACTTGATGGGCCGTTGGCCTGATCCAACATGGCTTCTCTTATGTTCTTATGTTCTTAATTCTGTCAGAATCCAGGCTTTTTACTCTTGTATCTGATGTTGGCGTATGTGATAGACAGACTGTGATTTAATCTCTAGTTGAGGGAGTTTGAACTGTGCAAGGAAATCAATGAGAATGCAGTCCTTGCAACTGACCCTGCCAAACTATTTTGATCCTTCACCACCCATCCTATCTTCCTTTGAACATATCATGAAGCTATCTTATGCCACCAGACCCTTCATCTAGCAAGGTCAGTATTATCTATTCTGATTTGCAGTAGCTTCCCAAGGTTTTGGATATAAGTCTTTAACATTACCTATTACCTGATCCTTTTTAAAGATACTGGGGACTGAACCTGGGACTTTTTTGCTGGCAAAACTGATTAGCCATAGACTCTGACTGCCTCAAGAGACTGTCTAGGGATATCTATACTGGGAGAACATGCATGCACTGTGCAGCCTGGCTCCCTGATGCAGATGTACATAACATAAGAACATAAGAGAAGCCATGGTGGATCAGGGCAGTGACCCATCCAATCCACCAGTCTGTCACGCAGTGGCCAAAAAACCCCAGGTGCCATCAGGAGGTCCACCAGTGATGTCAGGACATTAGAAGCCGCCCCACTAGAAGCTGCCCCCCAAACACCACGAATAAAAAGTATCATGTGGCCCAGACAGAGAGTTCCATCTATACCTTGTGGCTAATAGCCACTGATGGACCTCTGCTCCATGTTTATCCAATCCCCTCTTGAAGCTGTCTATGCTTGTAGCTGCCACCACCTCCTGTGGCAGTGAATTCCATGTGTTATAAGAAGTAAATTCCATGTGTTAATACACATGAAGTGAAAATACTGCTGCTGACTTTTGCTCAAAAAACCTCTCACTTTACTAAACAAATGCTGTCTTTTATTCAAAACATTCTAGCAACTGACCCAGAAGTGAAAAGAAGCAAGAAAGGCTAGGTAGCTTTGTTTTCCTCCGGTTGGTTAGCTGACAAATTTATTATCCAATGTCTGTCTGGGCCATCATACAGATTCACTGTATGTAGGTGGAACAGTTGTGAACACTTCTCTGAGTGAGGCATGATCCAGATGGCATTATGTTTTCACAAGTTCTTTTCAATAGCTTCTAATCAACCCAGTCTTATTTTTGTTCTTCAAATGAGCAATAAGTGGCTAAGAATTAGCTTCTATTATGTGCATTTTTTGTTTGCTCGAGTTATTAAAAAGCATTCTTGTCCAGTCACATTTGATAGCCGTGTTAGTCTGTCTGTAACAGTAGGAAAAAGCAAGAGTCCAGTAGCACCTTAAAGGCTAACAAAATTTGTGGCAGGGTATGAGGTTTCATGAGTCTGAAGAAGTGAGCCATGATTCACAAAAGATCATACCCTGCCACAAATCTTGTTAGTCTTCAAGGCGCTACCCGACTGCTTGTCCTATCACATGTTATGGAATCCTTGAAGAGGTTTATCTATAAAAACAACATTGCAGCGCCTGCTAACTCTGTTGTTGTGAAAACACAAGGTACTTGAGTGCCTAGTGATTCAAGAGTACTGAGCATTCCCAGCACAGCCTCCTTTCCAGAATAAATCTGTAAATTACTTCAAGCAGAACATTAAAGTAGATTGCACCCCTACTTGGGGAAATAATAGTTCAACAACAGAATTTTCTTCTGACACAAAATTATATTCCTTTTCCATACTGATGCTTGTATTTTACAATAGTCCTGTTCACAAACTACAGTGAAGGAATGCACAATCCATGTAAAATCCACACTTGATTTTTTTTTTGCCTTATACATGTACTTAGTGACTCTCACATTACATTCAAAACATGTGCAGTTCAATGTGTGATTTAAATCCCACATTTATCCAGGTACTGGTTCCCATTTCATTTGTAAAGTGAACAGATATACCCAGGTACACTCAGGATGTAACTGTGTTCACTGTAGCTTGTAAACAGGGCTAGTGTGTATGAGGGCAGGTTTTGTGGGGGATGCGATTCTCTAAAAACTACTGATCACAGAAGAATAAAAACTATTTCTTAGCACATGTAGAAATCAAAATATTTTGTGAAAAAGTGCAATATTTATTATACAGTTTTTAATCAACACTTGTGTCTAGAGCTTAACACAGTTGTGCTTGCTAAACTTACTAAAATCATTGCATTTCAGCATACCCAACCATATGCTGAATAGCTGCCTTCTAATACTTTTACAATTTTTATTGCTTCTCTACAGCTTTTGGTGGGAAAACAGTAATGTCTTTACAAATTCTCAAAGGCATGAACTCAGAAAATATTCTTTATCCAGACTGATCTGTGACAATACAGATGTCAGTGCATTACCCCTTGATGCTTTCATGCTTGGAAAGTTTCCTGAAGATTTTCAGAGTTGTGAAAATATACCCAACATTAATTTAGAAGCTTGGCAGGAGACCCTTCAGCCAGGTAATGGAAAGATTAAACATTTCTTTAGTCATTTGGAAACTAGTAACATGTTGAATATTTTTTTAAGGGGGAAGTCTTTTTTTCAAAAAAAAAAATTACCTAAAGTACATGAAAGAAATGGTAACAGAGTCAAAGTAGCAATTTTAGAACTCAGCACTTCCCAAGGATTTCCACATTAACAGCTCAAACCTTAATTTAGAAAATGAAGGCTACAATTGCACACACTAAATAATGCACTTTCAATCCACTTTCAGTATATGTTGTGACTGGATTGTACTGTGTGAACTGGCAAAATCCAGTTGAAAAGTGCACTGAAAGTGTGTGTGGCTGCAGCCGAAGAAAGTCATATAATTCCATGGATGGGTATGAAATTGGATCAGTTTCAAACCAAGCATTTATTTTTAATTATAATAATAATAGTGCAATGCTAGGCGGAGTCATATCTTCTAAGTCCATTGACTTACTGTAACTCTGCTTAGAATTGCATTGTGGGACAGTTAGATGTAGTAAAGCTCTAGAATTATATAGGGACTCAGTAAATTTCATCATCAGCGAGACTGTGTGTTGTATTCAAAACATGCATTAGATAAGGGTAGTAGAGTGTGATTTTCTCCACAACGACTAATTCTGTCCTTTATTGGGATCAGTGAGCAAACTGTATACTGAAACTGCATTTCAGGGAAAGGCTCTCCATGTTGTGGCAAGTAGCTACTGGAAAGGTACAGCCAGGGCTTTCTGTCTATAAAAGGCCAAAATCACATAATTTAGATTGATTTCAATTTGGAATATCATTGCAAGTGTGTTGACTGTTTCTTATGAGAACAGAATTTGAAAGCAAATTTAAAAGATGGATTGATACAGACAGATTGATACAACTTTTACTTTTATTTTACATGTATAATTGAGTTTATTAAACCAGAGTAGTTTTATGACAGTGCCATCTTAATTAGAATTGCAACATTCTAAATCCATTGAAGTCAAACTACCTCTTGGAATAACTAGAGACAAATAAATAAAAATATGCAATTATTTGGGAGTATAAACTTTTTGAGTCACTGCAATTTGAAATACATTAGGAAGAATGTATTAATTTAGAATGTATTAATAATGTATTAATACATTAATTTAGTTTTAGACCAATTTAATTTAGACCAATTTAATTTCGTTTTAGACCAATTTAGCAGAAGCAGTAATATCTTAACATGTAGAAAAGGCCTTTGATAATGTATAATGGTACTTCCTCTTTGAAACCTTGAAAGCATTTGGTTTCAGACAAAGGTTTCTAGTATGAATCCGTTGTCAAAAGCATGTATATTAGAGCCAGACTAAATGTGTATTTAAAAGTGCATCTAAGTGTGTGCTCTCTATTGATGTGAAAGAAGTTTATATGTGCATAATGTACCCTGCTTCATTATATCCAAGTTAATGAGGGCAAACAGTTCTTGGAAGATCAAAAGTTGCCCACTACTAGTTTTGCATGAAATTGCACCCACTTTAAAATGAATGATAAAGTTCTTGTAGATTATTTGCACATTAGCGCACCCATTCCTGAGAGAGAGAGAGAGAGCATTTGTTCCAAGTGAAGGTGTGCAAGGTGCAATAGTCATTTTAAATGTTACTACTTTTAAAATAGACTTATGTTCTTGCTTTAATTTCCAGAGGTTACTTGTGGTCTCCCAACAAGAGTGCAGAATGGTGAGTTTGTATATTGTTCAGAGGCAGGAAAATCCGAGGTGACCTACTCATGTTATCAAGGATACAAACTACAAGGAGAAGCACAATTATCTTGCACAAAGAAGAGGTGGAATATGGATCCACCAGTCTGCCAAGGTATTTAAACACTGATTTTCAAGGAGGAAGGGGGGAATCAACAAGAGCAGCATTGCCATATTAGAAGTTTTAAATATGATTCATTTTATGTACCTGTTCACAATTAGGATATGATACCACTGTCTTGTTTGAAAACTCATTCAACTTCTGATGAGGGCACTGTCAGTAAGAAATTCTTTTAGGTGGGCATTCTTGCTGCTTCCCATTATGTAGCCTCAGGGTGCAATCATACATGGGAAACATCTGATCAGATCTCTAGATGACTTTATATTTCTTAAAAATAATCAGTAGGACTTGGATTGGGAGCATAGCACTGCAAGGGGATGGGGAGGCTTAACTCTTTCCTCTTTGCTTCATTTCCCAGACAGATTTTCTTCTCCAAATATTGACTGTTATTGGCCCTGGTAGGAAGAAATAATAGCTAGTCTGTCCCTTTCCCCCTAGCAAATCTAATTACATCAAGGGCATGATTTGCTGTCGAGAAATAGTTTTAAGCATTCATCTGTCCTACTTCTGCTGCCCTAATCCAAATGAAACACATATACACATACAGCTGTCTGTGAGAGCTAGTCACAAATCTTCACTGTCTCATCCACTTTCACCCTCAGATTCCACTCACCCCATTCACACCAGTTTGGTGTAGTGTTTAAGTGCGCGGACTCTTATTTGGGAGAACCAGGTTTCATTCCCCACTCCTCCACTTGCACCTGCTGGAATGGCCTTGGGTCAGCCATAGCTTTTGTAGGAGTTGTCCTTGAAAGGCAACTGCTGTAAGAGGTCTCTTAGTCCCACCTACCTCACAGGGTGTCTGTTGTTGGGGGGGGGGGGAGGTAAAGGAGATTGTGACCACTCTGAGACTCTGAGATTCAGAGTATAGAGTGGGATATACAGTAAATCCAATATAAATCCAATATCCAAAACTGAAATCAATTGGCAATTACACTGATTTTGAAGCGAAATGTATGTTCAGCTTGACTTTTTATTCTTTGGGGTTTTGTTGTATGAGAGGGAGGCAGAGACCCCAGCTGACCCAAGCAATGAATGCTCACCCCTACCAACTTACTAGGAGTCTGGAACCCCACAGTGGCCAAGGCTGCCTAACCACAAGGTCAGTCCACTCATGGGGAAGAGACCCCCACTAGGGCTCAGCAGTGACCCTAAAGCCTTGCTCCACCCACCCGTACATAGAAAAGGGTGGGCAGAGGGAAATGAGAAGCCAGTGATGGCAGTGTTCAGCACCAATGGGAAGGATGTCAGAAAGAATGGCAGGACAAGAAGATAGGAAAGGAAACTGGAGAGAAGTAGATGAGAAGGGGCTGGGACAGAAAGAGAAAGAGGATGAGATGAGGCTGGGACATAAAATCAAAGAGAAAGAGAAAAGGCTGGAAGAGAAAAGGAGGAGATAAGAATTCTGGACAAGGCAATAAGCCTAGAATAAATCAAAAACCCAGGGAGCCAGTTGGTCCTAGTGCAGTCAACCTGCCTATGTCATAAGCACTCACTGTCTCTTTCCTCTAGCTCCTCCTTATCTTTCTTCTTGATATCCCAATAGAGCAAAGTAAACATGTTCACAAAGCCACCTTGTAAGTTTTTCTCCCTTGTAGCCATTGTGAAATGTTAATCTAACAGTATGGATATGTCCCCTTTTCACATAGTGCCAACTGGTATAAACCTGTAAGCTGGCCTTGCAGCTGTGGCAAAAGGCCAGGTCCCACAACCTGTCCCCTACCATGGTTCAGGGAATGGAGGTGCACTCTAAAAAGGTGGCCACCCTTGAACCCTGGGAGGGGAGCCCATTGATGCAACAACTAGGAAACCTACGGCAGTTGGGGAAGCTGCTGAACCCCATGGCCACACTGGCGACACCTCCACTATCAAAAGCTTACATTCCTTGCTAGCAATGGGGACAGCCACCATGACAGGTCCATCACTTGACCCAGTGCCCAGAGTCTAGAAGAGGCAACCAGAGTTCACTTGAGTGAAGAAAGATGGGCCATTACATCTGTGTTAAAGCAGGATGTTGCCACATGCTTGATTACCCAGCCTGTATCAATGCATCCCCTTGCTAGGGTCAGCCCCCAGGCAGCCTCTAGGGCTGTGATCGGCTGCACAACCTCCTTCTCCTCCTCAGACAAAGAAACTGGGTCCAAAGGGCATCTGGGTGGAGGTTTGGATGGTTGTTTCCCCTTTCTTGGGGCCTTCCCTTTCCCTTTTCCAGCCATGCTGCACCACTCAAAATGGTGGTTGCAGGCTGTTCTGCCAAAGTGGGCCTTACACACTGAGCTCTCAAACCTCGCTAGGGGGCATGTAGGACTATGAAGCACTTGGAAAGTGAACCACTACTTCAACTACTCAGAAGAAAAAGCTCACTGCCCAGGAACTGTGCAGGCAACCACTGAAGCAGTCGACACATCCCTCTCTCCCGAAAACTTGGAGACAAATAGTTTAATAAACAAGGAGGAGTGATGTAAGCCCTTGACTCCACTCCACTGCAATGTAGCCCTGAAAGCATTACTCCGACCTTCTCCATCCTTCCACAGCAGCAAAGAAGGCCCTCCAGTTTTAAAAGCACTGCCAGCTGATCAGTAAAGCCATATTCTCTCAGTTGGTGGTGTTGCGCCTGGAATGATCCGGTCCGCCTGACTTAAAACTATATATAATAAGGAGAAAAGGCCTCCATAAAAAAGGCTTGAAGCACAGTTGAAAGCTGGGGTCACTTGCTCTAACTGGCAACTAGAGCTGGCTAGAGGACTGTACGTTTTAAAAGTTCTGAGACAGCTCTGGGTTTTTGTTTTGCCTTTGAAATCCACTTTTATTTTTTTACTGCTGCACTTTTTACTGCGGTAGTTTCACAGAAGATATTTGCTAAATACAGAACCTTTCTCTGATAGGGTTTTGTACAGTTTTCCCGGACACCTTTTAATTAGTGCCTCTAAAGCACGAATGAGATGCTCTGCCCACCACATAAAACATTTTGGGGGACTATTTTATAAGGCATATAACTCTTCACTTGTTTCTTAAGTTAAACTGGTAAGCGGTAAGTGTTCATTCCCATTACCCCTGAGTCTTCTTAAAACCTTCAAAAACAAAACCAAGCCTAGATGCTAGCCTTTCCCCACTGAACAAATGCCCCAACCATTGAAGAATATTTGTTGCACTTTAAATCTGGGAAGAGAGATTCTTTCTTTCTTTTTGTGTAGAAGTGGCAAACAAGCTTTCCTCCACTGCACAGCTCAGACCTCCTCCCATAATTCTTTCTTACCCATTACAAGTTTACAGTTACCACGCAATTGTTGAAAAATTGGATATGAGACCACAGTAGCACTAGGGGCCAAGTTGGTCCCTTGCTCATCTCTACAAACCAGTACTTTATTCCCTATATCCATTAGTAAATCAAGAGAATGTACCAAGTCTCCCTGAACACAACTAAAGCATAACAAAATTTGGGCAGCCTTCCTAGTACAGCTCATTCTTGTTCTTTTTTTAGAAGAATATAGATCAAAAGGAAGTATCACAGGAAGCCTTAATGCCCCCTGGAGGACCTGTGCATGACTTCTGGGGAATCAAAAAGTGTGCAGGATTTAATTAGAGCAGGCATCAATAGGGCTCAGCCTAGATACCTACATACAGTACCAGGTCTTTGCCATGTGAACCTGAGAAAGAATATACATGTGCATTTGTATGGATACCCCTTGTGGGGGAAAAGGCATTCTCCTTCTGCCACCAAGCGTTTCTTCTTGCATATGTGTGTGTGTATACACACAAATACACACACATGCATATATATGTTTATATGTATAAGTGTGTGCATGTGTGAGAGAGAAACGGAGAGAGACAGAGAGAAAAGAAATTGTTAGGGGTGGGTATGTTTCTGCCTAGAGATTCCCCCTCCCATAGACTTTTTATTTGGCTGCCTCACATTAACCATTGGGAGAACAAAAGAAGAATTATAACTTAGTCTGAAAAGGGACTTGTCTGTATTCACCTGTGGAAGTGTTTATAGAAGGCAGTGCTGGGGTGTCCCATATTATAGCCTAGTTGGAATTATTATTCTCTAACTATTTCAGTGGCTGATGAAAGAAGGGATTCATTGTCATGCTTGCATTCCACCCACTCTCAGCAGCTTCACTTTTATCCTGACAACAATCCTGCAAGGATATTCATTTGGACAGTGCAGCAACACGCTAGAAAACTTCATGACTGAAGATCAAACCAGTGGTGACACTGGTAAACTGATCTTCTTCTTCTTCCTCCTCCTTCCTTCTTCTTCTTCATCTTCTTCCTTCTTCTTCTTTGTAAAGAGTAAGTACCAACCACATATGGGGTTACCAACTCTGGGCTGGAAATTTCTAGATATTTTGGGGTACAGTTTGAGGATGGTAGTGTTTGGGTAGGAGAGGGACCTCAGTGGGGTATAATGCCATAGAGTGCACCCTCCAAAGTGGCCATTTTCCCCCAGAGGAAATGACAACAACAACAATAATTCAATTTGATGAACTGCCCCATCCCAGCTAGTGCCGGGCTCTGGGTGATTTACAACATTGGTAATAAATACAGTCATCTAAAAACCAATAAAATCAATTAACTAAAATATATTATAAAACCCTTGTGGCATCCTATTAGGATTCTTCTGTTCCAGATTTCTGGATGCTGCATTGGGAGGGGGAACCCCACACGGTGGGGAAAGGTGCCAGCTCGGCAACCATTACTGTCCTAATAAAAAACCTGGTGGAACATGTTCTCTGTTACCTGGAGATCAGATGTAATTCTGAGAGATCTCCAGGCCATATACAAAGGTTGCTACTCACAAGAACACCCATATGGGTGTTTAACCCACATGTCAAAAATAATGCACATGATCCAGCAGGGTTGCTTTTACCTATAGGGTCATTTTTGGGGGTGGCAGTATTAAGCAGCTACCACACCATATTTTGTGTGCAATGAATCTAAGCTTTTAAAGTTTACCTGAATTCCTCTAGAAAGATACAGAATTTAAGCCACCAACTCTGAACACTGATAGTCAGCTCAAGAAGCTTGGCATATACAGTATTGCATAGTCTACCAAAGGCACCGTGTTTCCTGACCCAATCAAGATACTAACTGGGAGAGAACAGAGAAAGAGGCTCATCACCTTCTTGCTATAAGGACTATTAGAACTGATGTCTTCCAACTAGATCCCAGCCCCAGATCAAATCCCACAGATAAATCCCTCCCCAAACTATGAATTCGCAAAATTATGCTATTCCTAACAATGCACTGCAGAAGTTTAGAAACCTGTACACCATTGTGCATAAAATTTCCTGGCATGCACGTGCACATGAAAACACAACCTTAGTATGAACTTTTAGGAGAAATGACATTTAATAATTCCACTTTCCAGAAAATCTTATACTGGCTGATGAATTAATCTGCATGCATGAAGGGGAGTTGGTGCTGAATGAAGCTTGCTTATCAGCACTTTTTGGAAAAGAAAGAGTTCAGATAATTCTGTACCTGAATGGGGAAGGAAGACCCTGCAGTCATCTCTTTTGTTCACATCCCATGTATCCCATGAATTCCATCTGCCTGATGCTTTGCAAAGAAATAAAGCTGTTAAATGAAATTATAAATCCCCCCCCCCAATCAGATTAATGTTCTGGCTAGAACCTGAATGGCTACAATTGCATGAATCAGTCATTCATTCTCCCTGTTTTCTGTTAACATGTTAAACAATGTAAATAAGCTGCAATCTATCTGCCATAGGGAAACAAAGAAATATAATGGAGTCTATGCTTAATAAAGAAGAAGAAAAATTCTCAAAAGACCACTCATTTTAGAATTTTTCCTCTTTTGTTTCACGTATGCTTATGCGGTGTATGCCCCTTCTTACACACAAAGCAGTAGATTAAAAATGAATCAAGCACTAAAACAGAGTTCAGTAGCACTTCCACATCGTCTTCACATTATTGCAAGCCCAGCTGCAGACAGAGAGTTTTAACACAAAGAAGTCCTGTGAAGAAACAGAGAGTGGTGTGTTGGAGAAAGTGGATAGAAAATACATTTTCACCCTCTCCCATAATGCACTTCAGTGAAGCTGGTGAGCAGTAGGTTCAAGACAGGCAAAAGGAAATATTTCTTTACTCAATGAGCAATTCAGTTGTGGAATTCATTGCCAGATGACATAGTGATGGCTATCAAAGGGGATCAGACAGACCCAGACAGGATTGGTCCATCAGTGACTACTTGCCATAGCAAATAAAGGGATCCTCCATTTTTAGAACAACTAGATTTGATTACTCTGAAACTCTGATTTAGTAAAACTCTAAATTCCAGTGCTAGGAAGAAACATCAAGGGAAGTCCTTGGCCTTTACATCCTGTCAGCCCTCCAGGGTTAGGGCTTGAGACTCCTGCCATGCAAATCACTTCTTTAACCTCTCACCTGATGCCCTCTTGGCTGAGGCTCCCATGTAGTAAGATGTCTCCCTAGATCAGATCTTGCAATCATGTTACTATTTCAGAGATGTACACTGTAATGTGACATCAGTTTTCATTTCCTATGATCTTTGGAGGTTTTGTAGTATTTTCTTCTGCCCTTTCCTAACAGGCAACCTATAATTAGCCAAAGATGTTCTTGAAAATAGAGAGAAAGGAACAAAGAGCCCACTCTAATGACTATACTGTGAAAGGCAATTTCTCCAATGGAGGGTAGCTCATAGTGGCAGAAGATGAAGTAGCCATGAATTCTTTGTTTTACACAATACTGTACCATTTTGTTGCCCTTTATAGAGCACTGTAAGTTGTACTGTGCACTCAGAGAAGGGCTGCCAACCCCTCAATCCAGGCAGGGAATCTCCCACCCGGGAGGTTCTCAACTCGCCGGCCCACATTGAGCTGGTGGGAGGAACCTCCCTCCACGTCACTGGCGCGATTACGTCACCCGGATGTGATGTCATCAAAATGGTAGCGCCTGTGCAGGGCCACTTTAGGCATTTCCAAGAAAACTCTATGGTTTTCCCAGACACTCTAGCCATTTGGGAGGTAAAACTCTACGGTGCTATAGGTGCCATAGAGTTTTAACCTCCCAAATGGCTACAGCATCTGAGAAAACCATAAAACTTCCCCAGAAACGCCTAGAGCAGCCCTGCACGGGCACCGCCATTTTGATGACATCACTTCCAGGCGATGTCATTTTGACGCATGTTGCATGGTGCGCAGCACGTGCACGACTGTCCCCCGCTGGGAGATGAAGAAGACTTGGCAACCCTAACTCAGAGACATGTTCCTGGCACAGAATACTGCTACACAACACAGCCCTATAATGTCAAGAAGCACCTCGATCTACCATGCCCTGCCAAACTGTTCATTCTACATGTAGCCCAGGTTCTGTGATGTTTCTAGAGCTGCGACTTCGTAAACTAATGTACTGTACATTGGACAATGTAGGTCTGGAAGATGGACTCTACAGAATGGAGGTCCAGTGATTTCCTGAAGTTGTTCTCCTCATAAATTGCATACAAACATCCACTTTTACTGACCATTTATTTACCTCATGGTGCAGAGTGGTAAAGCTGCAGTACTGCAGTCAGAGCCCTCTGCTCACGACCGGAGTTTGATCCCAGCGGAAGCTGGTTCAGGTAGCTGGCCCCAGGTTGATTCAGCCTTCCATCCTTCCAAGGTCGGTAAAATGAGGACCAGCTTGCTGGGAGGAAAGTGTAGATGACTAGGGAAGGAAATCACAAACCACCCCATAAAAAGTCTGCCGTGAAAACGTTGTGAAAGCAACATCATCCCAGAGTCGAAAATGACTGGTGCTTGCACAGGGGACTACCTTTACCATTTTTATTTGCCCCAACCTCAGATATGCATGCCAAAACCCTGCACACCATTATGCTTTGAGACTTTGTGCAAGTGTCAGTTCTGATCCACACTTTCAACATAATCTAAAGACAGGCTTGTGAGAATATACTTCTGTGTTGTAACTTTACTAATAACTTTACTAAAATAGATATCAACGAATGTGAAAACAAAACCAGTTCCCCATGCCACTCCTCTGCCAGATGTGTGAACACCAAAGGCAGTTTCCAGTGTCTTTGTACAGATCCTTATGAATTGGCTGAAGATGGACAAACATGTACTGGTAAGATGACTTTGTAAATTAATATCATATAACATAAAACTACCCTTCTCACATGTTCCACGGTCAGATATTTGTGATTCACCTGTTGTCTTCCAAGGATACACTGTATAGCGATAATAAATACTAACAGACCACAATTTTAAAAAAACAAACAACATAAACGGCCATAGAGACAAAACAATTCAAGCTTAGGCAACAGGCAATGACTGTCTAAAGGCCTCCAAATAAATTTTGTAACTGAAAGAATTTCTGAACCCAGATATCCCCAATACAATACAACCCTATCCACAACATCATACTGAAAGTCAGTGTGGTGCTGTGGTTATGAGCTGTGGAATCTAATCTGGAGAACCCAGTTTGATTCCTCACTCCTCTACATAAAGCCTACTGGGTAACCTTGGGCCAGTCACAGTTTTCTCAGAACTCTCTCAGCCCCACCTACCTCACAAGATGCCTGTTTTGGGGAGAGGAAGGTAATTGTAAGTCGCTTTGAGACTCCTTACAGTAGAGAAAAGCAAGGTATGAAAACCAAGTCTTCTTCTTCTGATATAATTTATTGGATGAAATATTTTGTGCTCCTGATACTGCAGTGAAGTATGCCACAGATACTACTTTTGTGAATAGTAGAAGCAGGAATCACAACTGAAACTACAGAAACATTCAGTTTCTTATTTTGTCACATACATCCTAATGTCAAGGCTTTTGTTACCATAAAGTTGCAAGGTTGAGGCAAAGGTCTAGACTGCTAATAAACACACACACCCAACTCTGAATATGGGATTCATTTGTATTCTTTCACATGCCACGAATCTTCTTTTGTTTGATTAAATGCCTCTGCCTTACTTTTTTCAATCAGTCAACAGTTATTTATTCTTGTTTACTCCAAAACACCACTCTTTTAGGGCCAAACAAGACCTGACAGGCTTTTACTGCAATTCTAAGTCATATACTAAAAATAAAGGGAATCAGTGATTAATATACCACAGTTGCCATCTTTGCTAGAGGGCTCCTTTTAAAACTTTGTGTCCATGGTGGCTGCTTGCTATGAAAGTATTGTGTATTTCATTCTGCACAAGCAGAGTCATAGCCAAGGTGGAGGTAATGGCTACATTGTACCATTCCATCTCAGAGCACTGATTTGTACCACATCTAAGACTATTAAAATAAAAAGCTTGTTCACCTGTAATTAAACCATTTATACTTGAAGAATAAGAGCTTCTGTTTGAAAACAGAAATTTCTGATTTTAAAACAGAAATCAGTGCTCCAAACTCCACCCACCTAGCTCTGTCCATCCAAATATTCTTCTGGTTCCTGCTCAAGGGAACTTTCATTCTTATGCTGAAGAGATCCAGCATGAAATTCCCCTTTTGTTACTGTGAGCTGGATCCTATGTCATCCTTCCTGGGTAGGATTTTACAACCCCCTTCTTCCAAATCTACTTTAGACAGAGAAAGTTCCTCTCCAAAGAAGAAAGTCCTTTTTTCCCCAGCAGAGAAAGTCTTTCTGCATTAGAGGAAGACTCAGCAGAAGCAAGGATCCAACAGCAGAAAGGAGTCACAAGATCAAACACTATGATTGAAATGCTGGTAGTGTGAATGAAGAGGAGTAAGAATAACTTAAGGAACTTGGCTTATTTTAGGAAATAAGTGGATAGAGCTCGTGAAGTTCACTGCTAGTGGGTGAAAGAGCTTGAAGTTTAAAGCAGCTATTCTTATTTGACTCACAATATTTGTGATGCATAACAATTCATTAATAAAATAGTAAGACGTGTACACTTTGGCTTAAGAAGAGGGTTCTCAAAGTTTCTGTGGGCTATGAGGAAGTCATTGATTATTTATTCATTAAGTTGAAGACCCTAACAGGAAATATTACCACCAGGGGTCATTTCATAGCAGGAGCTCCTTTGCATATTAGGCCACAGACGTCTGATGTAGCCAATCCTCCAAGAGCTTACAGAGCTCTTTTTTGTAAACTCTTGGAGGATTGGCTACATCAGACGTCTGTGGCCTAATATGCAAAGGAGCTCCTGCTATGAAATGACCCCTGATTACCACCATGCCTAGCAAGGAAGACTGGCTATGTACCTATGTACAAGAAGAAAGAGCCCGTTCAGCCCTCAGTTAGTTTTTAGCAGTGTGATGCTATAAACTGTAGACTGGTCATTTAAAAAAAGAAATGGATATCCTATTTCCCATGAAAAGAAACTACCACCATAAACAAGCAAAGAAGAGGCAGTCAAATGGAATGTGTCAATGTAATTTGTGTTTTACCAAGCTGAACACAGCCCACATGCTGTCTACTATGGCCTCTCACTCACTGGGTGCCCCCTTCTGCTAGACAAATAGGAAAAGGCCAGAGATTTATTGGGCCTAGAAAGGCTGCCACAATGGTGGATAGGCTGTGTTTGGCTTGAGAGGTCACAAGTTGTACAGGCTTGTACCTAAAAGAGGGACATTCAAATGCACTAGCTTTTCATTTCAAGTAAATGTGTAGTCTTAGGTGCTAGTCTACAGTATCATCAAATTTCATATTAAAGAAGTTCAAAGGCAGTTTGGATCAAATAATTACAGCTTGTCTCTTGAGCTGCTTGTGATTTGCTTATTATCCTAAGACAGCATTTGAAATTGAGAAATGATTGGAACGTTGATGTTGCACCATTTGAGAGCAATTGAAAAATGATTAACATGCATCTCTTATTCCAGCAACTTCAGTCTTCTAACTGAAATTGCTCTTAAATGGCTGAAAGATCTAGTGATAATAACTGCTTTGTGCACTAGTATAACCTCAATTCACTTGATGTTGGGATTTGGCATTAAAGACATCTTAAATTATTATTTATCACATTTGTATTACACCCTTCCTCCCAGGGCAGCTCAAAGGGGATCCTACCATGATATTCTCACACAAAAAAAAATCCTGAGGCTGGCTTGTTTCTTGGAAACTTTGTTTGGCCAAGGTTGAAACCAGGGCTTTTTTGTAACAGGAACTCCTTTGCATATTAGGCCACACATCCCTGATGTAGCCAATCCTTCTGGAGATTACAGTAGGCCCTGTACTAGGAGCCCTGTAAACTCTTGGAGGATTGGCTATATCAGGGGTGTGTGGCCTAATATACAAAGGAGTTCCTACTACAAAAACCAACAACCCAGTTTCTAATGATTGAAGGAAGGCTTCTCAAGCTCTATGAAAACTTTAGATTTAGCTTTAAAGAGACACTGAATACAAATCACAGTGATTTGGCTAAGGTCACAAAGACAGTTGAAGGGCTGACGGAGGTTTTGGAACCTAGGTATTCTCAGTCAAAGCCCAGTGCTTACACATTACTAACTCTTAAGAAACTGTTCTTTCGTTAAAACAATTTTATTTGTAACATATGGAAACAATATCTATTTCTTGCATCATTAATAACTTTTTTTTATCTATCCCATATAATACTTTCTAACAACCCCTCCCCCTGTTACTTGACCCCTGCTGGTGTTATTTACTTAAAATACTAATATTTAAAGGTACCCTTAACTAATAAAATCAAAGATTAATATTCTTCTTCCTTCTAAGACTTAATCATTACCAAAAATTGTCCAATGTCCTTTTATTTTCCACTCTTTTTCTACATATCTTCTTAAGAAATTGTTCTTGATCATTCAGAAATTTCGCCCAAATTTTCTAACTGAGGGATAAAATTTAACTTTGTTTGGGTCCTATTTGTCCAGGAAGAATTTTTTAATTTACACTCCTCTCTGTGAGCTCTATTTCCCAAGCTAACCAAAAAAGGAGGTAAATGTAAGCAAAAAGGGAGGTCTGACAACCAAAAGCTGAAAGTGAAGTCGGATTTGTGAAGTTTTTTGAAGACAACTGATGTGTCTACTGACAAAAAAACCCAACAGCAACACCTATGTGGCTTTCTTTAGGCAAGAATTGGCATGTATGTGTTAAGCAGCAATCCGTAAACTGAATATTTACCTGTTCCTTATGTCTTGTTCACCTTAACCTTCATTTGAAGCATTATAGTTACTTTCCCATTAACATCTTGATGGCATGGTTTTAATTATTCCTCACTTTATTCGGAGCTGTCGAATGCGCCTAACAAATGATTCAACCTGTAATGGCAAGTTAATTCTGTTCCTCAGAATCTCTGTTTTGGCATTAATCCTCTTTAAAAACAAATTTTCTTTTTTGGATCCTTTTCCCCCTGCCAGTTAATTAGATGGACAGATATTTCGATAGGAATGCTTTTAAGCAGCGTTTGTTCCACAACTACCCATTCACTACAACTGCAACTTTAAAAATTGTGTAGACTCATTCATACGTTACTGTTATCGGCACAACAGTCATTTTTTGAGTTCAGGTCTCATGCTTTACCAAGAAGGTCTGTGAACCTGTGTAAGACTCAGAGTCAGGAAGTAACTGTGACCTCTGTCAGCCCTCTGCTGTTCTTAGATATAAGACTCATACACATGGAAATGATTTTCACACCCAGCATAATAATACCTTCAAGTATATTTAAAACACCTTCAGGATGCATTTGTGAAAATTTAGCCCGAACAAAGATTTTATAATTTCCTTGTCCATTTTTGATTATTTTTTGTATTCAGTGCCAAATAAGAAAGTGTAAGAGATTCCTTTAAAAAAAAAATTGCTGATTTTAATAGCTCTTTTACCAATACAGAAGTCATTGCTTTAGTTCTCTCCATTTGCTAGAAGTGACAAAGTGTTAGACTGATTCACATGTTAGCCATCACCAACAGGGGCATAACCATGTCAGGCAAGCTTGTTTTGCCCTTAGAACATTAAGGGCACCCATATTTGATAGACAGGGTTCATATTTGATATATATTTGCAACTGCTATGTAAATAGAAAAAACATTTGTGTAATTGACAACTCTATTATCAACAGCCTTTAATTTTTGGAGGGAGAAAACTTTGGCTACACAGCATTGGATATTGCACTTTTATAGTGTTACTAGGAGTAAGGCCTGTTGTGAAGAAAAATACAATGGGCTCTAGAAGGAGGCTCTGTGAAAGTGCCTGCCACCTTTGCTGTCTTCTCATCCACCCAAGTGAAGGCATTGAGTCCTCCCCCACTTCAAAGGGAGCTGATCTTTGCCATTTAGAGAGCAATTATAAATCTGAGTGATCTCCAGGAGGAAATGGCATTGTACCTGTCTGAGATCCTATCCCTCCTCAAACCCCACCCTCTTCAGGCCCCACCCCTTAAATTGCCAGGAATTTCCTAACCTGGAGTTGGCCACCCTATCTCTTTCCCTTTATTTGCCCCTCTGACTTCAGGTTTCCATTGCCTTCCCTCTCCCTGCAGCCTCTACATAGGAAAATGACAGTCTTTCTTCATAGCTTGTGTGTGGAGGGGAATCAAAGCAGTTTACATCATTCTCCTCTCCCCCCCCCCCCCGTATGATCTGAACAACAACCCTGTGAGGCAGGTTAGGCTGGAAGTCTGTGACTGATCCGAAATCACCAAGTCAGCTTCCACAGCAAGAACCTATCTCTTGCAGCCCCTGCTCTGAAGCCCTAGCTCACATGCCCTCCTCAAATTTCACCACAGAATCTCCAGGAATTTCCCACCAACCTGGAAAGGTACCACTAAAAGCCTCTGGGTGAGTGCCCCCCCACCCTTGCTGTCTTCCAACCCACTCAAGTGAAGGCATTCACTCCCCCCCACCCCAAACCTCAAAGGGACTTGATCTCTGCCATCTGGATAGCAGTTGTAATTCTGAGTGATCTCCAGCCTTCACCTGGAGATTGGCAAATGTGGTTCTCCAGGAGGGAAGGCATCTCCCTCAGAGGCCTGTAGTGATAACTTAGGAATTTCCCACCAACCCAGAAAGGTACCAGTAAAGTCTCTGGGTGACTCCCCACAGCCTTGCTGTCTTCCTACCCACCCAAGTAAAAGCATTAATTCATAGAATCATAGAGTTGGAAGGGACCTCTAGGGTCATCTAGTCCAACCCCCTGCACAATGCAGGAAACTAACAAATACTTCCCCTTAAATTCACGGGATCTTCATTGCTGTCAGATGGCCATCTAGCCTCTGTTTAAAAACCTCCAAAGAAGGAGAGCCCACCACCTCCCGAGAAAGTCTGTTCCACTGAGGAATCGCTCTAACAGTCAGCAAGTTCTTCCTAATGTTGAGCAGGAAACTCTTTTGATTTAATTTCGACCCATTGGTTCTGGTCCTACCTTCCAGGGCCACAGAAAACAATTCCACACCATCCTCTAGATGACAGCCGTTCAAGTACTTGAAGATGGTGATCATATCACCTCTCAGCTGCCTCTTCTCCAAGCTAAACATCCCCCCCCCCCGACCTCAAGGGGAGGTGATCTCTGCCATCTGGAATTTCCTAACCTTGAGTTGGCAACCCTGCAGCCTCTAGATAGGAAAATGACAGTCTTTCTTCATAGTGCGGGACCAAAGCAGCTGACATAATTCTCCTCATTCCTCTCCCCACTTTTATCTGAACAACAACCCTGTGAGGCTTCCTTATCTCCTTCTCAGGCAACTATCCTTGAGAGAGGCTGAGGGGAGGAGAAAAAGAGGGTGTGAAAGACAGTAAAAGTGGGATAGCCATGCCCTCTGAGGTAATGCAAGACGGTGGCCTTCAGAGGCTGCATTTGCTGGGAGGCCATCTGTGTGGGCTGTTGATAGGGCCTTTTGTGAGGCTGCAGGAGCTCTGCAACCCTTTTGGAGGCTGATTGACAGAGAAGAGCTGGAGATGTGGCTGTCTCTGAGGTAAGACTGCTTTTGGCAATGTGTTCAACTTTCCTGGGCCTCCAGTGGAAGGGCAGAGATGGTGACTGACGTGTGATGGACCAATAGTATCTTCCCACAGTAACGTAGGTTGGTTGCGTTTTACTGAGAGAATCAGCTTTGCTGGCTGGCAACAGCTACTCAGGACGGAGGGAGAAGCAGACTCAACCAATAGCATCAAGAACTCTTGATCGATAGTTTGATGGGCCAAAGGCTTGTGCCATACAGTCCCGCTGAGCCCCAACGAATCAGGATGGTCAGAATTGCCACCATGCCAGGAGAATTATTTATAACAGATGATAAGTAATCATTCACAACAGACTGTGCGCATAAAGAAATATCTACTAGCCAATGACTGCTATAACAAAATGATCCAATGATGTGTGGATGCAGCCTTTGGGTATCCAGTGAGAGATTTATAATAAATGAAACTCAACCTGAACCCTACATTGGAAGGCACATGATATGCTAACTTAGCTGAAGCTGAGCAGGTGTGGGAATACTCGGTACCTGAATAGGAAAACTTCCAGGAATCTGTGCATACCATCCTGAATTCCATGTAAGCAAAGTAGTGGAAATGTCATAAATACCCTAGTCAACTAAATTCCTAGTCAGCATTTTTTCTTAGCAGGTGGCAAACACTCTCCTTTGCAGAATTGGAGGGTTAACAAAAAAATATCTCTATGATAGACAGGGGAAACTGAACAATAGTGACTGATTTCCCACTCACGTTACACCGCTCTCACGTTCGTCTTTTCAGCAGGGCTTCCTTCTGATTTCACTCTATCTGCCCTGGGACTGCAGCTAGTGTCGGCTTTTTCATGCAGCAAACAGAAACTGGTTTTTAGAGGTTTCTGTTTGCTGCGAGAAAACACCGATGTTACTTGCAGCCCCAGGGCAGATAGTGTGAAATCAGAAGGAAGCTCCGCTGAGAAGACAAACATGAGAGCAGCGTAAGGTGGGTGGAAAATCGGTCAGTGTTCTTCTCTGCCCTTTCTACCAAGAGATTTACTTTAAATTTATTCATCCTTTGCCTAGTAGATATCCTAGTCATTCAGATTTGGTGTATGCCAGAATGCTCCTTACAGGTGAAAACCCACAGGTTATAGTTCCCAGTCTGAAATTTTGTGCAGCTGCTTGTAAAATTCAACATAAAGTTTTAGGTACCAAATAATTCTAATATTTTAATAATTTTGCATCTATTAATTAATTATTGTTTATCTATTGATACCTATATTTACTGTGAGTTATGCAAATTTTGACTTGTGTTGGTCTATGACTGGTTTTTAATAAAGTTGTAATTCAGAAGTTGTCAGAAATACCCTAAATCTCTCTTTCAGGCCATTTGGACAACTTTGGTTTTATTCTAATACGTCAGAGATAGACTGGTCCATAATAATGTAAGAAAGCAAGAGATAATAAATATACAACAAACATTAGATGCGAAATGTTGCAGGACTTGCCATGATGACAGTGAGTTGGATCCAGCCATCTTCCCCGCTCAATCTTGCCTGATTTGCCTCCTTCTATAGCCTCCAGCCCCCATAGCATTTATACATGGAAGTCCCATAATCTGCAGCACAGATTTTTGCAGGTTGATCAAATGGGACTACTTTTTCCTTTCTCATCAGTAGAAATGCTGGTTGGATTCAACCCATTATATAAAGTGTTCCAGAAAGTGGAATAGGAAGCCTTCTTTTATGCAGAGTTGGGAGTGGGAGATGAATGGATAATGTGAATAAGAGAAATAAGGTGTGCAAAACTAAAAATACCTTCCGTATATGATCTATACAAATTGGAAGCAATATGGGCTGCAGGGAGACAATTTTAGACATGACATAATCTCCATACAAAAGAGTTATCATAGCTTTTGCATTACCTGAATTGTCATGTGAACTTGATCATATGAAATACTTTTAAGGTTGATTTTTATGGTACAGATTATGGCCTTATCCTGAACATAATAAAGCAAAAAGGATTCTGGTGTTATTTTATAGCCTCATCTGGTGATTTCCCTTTCCCTACTTTAGTAAATCCTAATATTTCACTCTTTCAGATTCAGGAAGGTTTCCCAAGAGCTCTGTAACTGCCATCATTTTGGGCATCATTTTGTGTTGTTGTTTGGCAGTCACAAGCTGGTTCGTGATTTGTTGGTGGTAAGTATCAATGGTTCTTTTCTCTAATGTAAAACATGGTTCCAGTGTGGTGGTATGGTTACAAGTGGTAGGCTCTAGGAATAGGAAGCATTCTTTGACTCCCCACTCCTCCATATGAAGCCTGCTGGGTGACCTTGGGTCAGTCACAGTTCTCTCAGAACTCTCTCAGCTCCACCTACCTCACAAGGTGACTGCTGTGGGAAGAGGAAGGAAATGCAACTGTGAGCTGCTTTGAGACTCCTTAAGTTAAAAAAAAAAAGCAGAGTATAAAAACCAACTCCTCCTCCTCCTCTTCTTCTTCCTAAGGCAGATTTATTCATTTCACAGGAAGGAAGACTTACTTAAGCCTTTTGATTTCTGTGTCATGGGCATCGTTATATTTCTGATGCCACTTTTACCTGTACTCCTGCAACCTGTAAACACCTTTTCCCACTACACCATGCACCAATACCTACCAGCCTGTGTTTTATACATTTAAGTATACTAAACAACATGGATGGCTGTTGACTCTGGTCTTAAGTTTTGTTACTTTTAAATTAATGCAATAAACTTGCTGTCTCAGGGGAAACAGAAATCTTCAACAAAGAAAAGACTTAACAGAGAGAAGGTAAAGATAAATGTGTACTTGGAATGACTTCCAGGGTTGGAAAATGCCGAGCTGAACTGCTTCTCAGAAGGGGAGCAGGCTGGAACTTCTGTTTGGGGTAGTGGAAGGCAATTTAGTGCCTACTGCCTACTTTTCTCAGTCAGAGATATGCACAGGAAACTTTGAGAAGATTTACCTTGGCTAAAAGGGAGTCCCAGGGGGGGGGGGGGGCTCCTTTGAGGCTTTGAGGGATCTCCGGAGACGTTGCATTTTCATCATCTGCAGAAGTTTCCAGAGTCATTTATTTGACATAAGCTCGACAGGATCCTAATCTTCTTTGATACTGCTAAACATCTAAAGCTATACAAGACCGGTGTGTTGATCTGGATAACTACAGAAAAGGTACAGATTGCTAGCTTTCATTCCGGGACTAATTAAACAAAATAAAATCAGAAGGTGGGAAATTGAAATCTAGAAAGCTTGGAAGAAGAAGGGGAGAAGGGGCAAAATTTGGACTTTGTAAATTTAAAGGACAGTGCTAAAAAGTGGAAAACAATTTATTGTTTTGTCTACTTGCGGTTTTGGAGAAAAAGCCCCATTGTCATAGACTTGCAGCTCCCACAGCCAACACAGGAAATATGTCAAGCATCGTGAGATTTCTCTACCAGCGAAAACGGGATTTGGTGGCAAGCAAAGCAGGAAGTATCGGATGGAAAAGGGAAATCATTGAAGCAACCAGCCTACTCTAGGAATATAATATCATAGAAAAACAATGCGGCCATTTCTAGGAGGCTAAAAATTTAAATGAAATTTTTAAAGTGTTCGGGACATTAAAAATTGGTGGAGCAGACCAAGGTGATGATTATAAGGTAAATACTTTACTGTTAACAACTATTTTAGAAGCCTCTAGAGGAAAAAGGGGGAAAAAATTAGGTGACCGCCATTTTGAAAAAATAAAAACTTTAAAAATTAATCTGAGCCCAGGAGGCTCTGAGGACAGTGAAATTAGGCTTATTGAAAAGAGCAAGCCTCACTCTTTTAAATCTGACAATTGAAATTTAATTTGGTGAGGTCAAAATTTTCAGTGTTTTTACATGTCAGACTATAAGCAAACCCGTGCAAGGACTGCTTCACTGGAGAAAATGCAGGACCAATTAGATGCAATGGAAGCCAGGATAATGAAAGGGATGAAGAAGATGATAACTGCTTCCAAAAAAGAAATTAGAAAAGATATTGAAGAGCTAAAAAAAGATATAGAGGATCTCAGAAATGAGACTGTGGTGACATCAAAAAAAGTGCAAGAGGTGGAAGGGAGAGTGAAAGTATATGATTCTACCTTGTTAAAAATACAAGAAAAAGTGGCAATTCATGACTGCAAATTGACGGAGACAGATACGTCTGAGCCTGAGGATGAAGAAACTGATTTGAAAGAATATATAATAAAAATAATTGCAGAATTTTTGGAGGAAGATCCTGAAGGGACTAGAAACATGTATGACTATATGTATAGAGTGAACTCACTATATGCCAAAAAAAAAATCTACCAAGAGATGTGGTTATAAGATATATGACAAAAGAAATGGTGGGAAGTATATGATTCCACCTTGTTAAAAATACAAGAAAAAGTGGCAATTCATGACTGCAAATTGATGGAGACCCAGATGCGTCTGAGAGGAGTACCTGAGGATGAAGAAACTGATTTGAAGGAATATATAATAAAAATAATTGCAGAATTTTTGGAGGAAGATCCGGAAGGGACTAGAAACATGTATGACTATATGTATAGAGTGAACTCACTATATGCCCCCCCCCAAAAAAAAAATCTACCGAGAGATGTGGTTATAAGATATATGACAAAAGAAATGGTGGGAAAAATCTTGAATAAAAACTTTGAAAAGACATTGATAGTGGGAGGCAGCAGAGTAAGAATTATGAAGGAGTTGCCAAGACAAGTGATAAATGACAGAAGAGCATATAAGAAATTGACAGAAAAATTACGGGACAATGAAATGAGGTATAGATGGATAATACCGGAAGGTTTGAGCTTTGAGCTACAAGGAAAAAGGATTACAATTACAAGCACACAGGAAATGCATGGATTTTATAAAGAACATAAAGAATTTGCACCGTGATGGATTACAAATTATTATCTTGGAATGTAAATGGACTAAATTCACCACAAAAAAGAAAGGCAACGTTTAATTGGATTAAAAAGCAAAATTGTAATATAGTTTGTTTACAAGAAGTACATATCAAACAAAAGGATTACAAATTTTTTATGGAATAAACAATTGGGACTAGAATTTCATTCACTGGCTGAACAGAAGAAAAGGGGAGTGATTTTTTATATTAAACAAGAATTGGACCCGAAACTAGTGTTTAAAGATAAAGATTGAAGATTTGTAGCGGTAGAAATAATATTAAATGAAAAAAAAAACCTTGTTACTGGGACTGTATGCACCAAATGGAGCAAAGGATGCCTTTTTAAGAGACATTATACAACAATTTGATGAAGTGACATATGATCAAGTTTTGATAATGGGGGACTTTAATGGAACAATTACAAACACACTGGATAGGTCTGGGGGGGAAAAATAATAAGGAAGGAAAATTGCCAAAGTCTTTTTTTGAATTGGTCAAAAAAGAAAACTTGGAGGATATATGGAGGAAATTTAATCCTGAAGTGCGGAACTATACTTTTTTGTCAGCAAGACAAAACTTTTTCCAGAATTGACATGTTGTGGGGTACTAAAGATTTAGGCCTTATAACAAAGAAAATAGAGATTTTACTTAAAATAGGGGCTGATCATAACCCAATAATGTTACAAAATTGTCTAAAAAGTTGAGAAATGGAGATTGAATGAAGATTTACTACAGAATAAAGAAATAGTGACATCTCTAAAAAATGAAACTAAAGTTTTCTTCCAAATAAACGATAAAGAAGATATAGAATTTCAGACAGTGTGGGATGCTTATAAAGCAGTAATGAGAGGAATATTGATTACATTGAATAATAAAGACAAGAGGGCAAAAGAAAAACAGATGCTGGATATTCAAAATGAAATAAAGAAAAAAGAAGAGGAACTGAGAAAAAGGCCAGGGAAAAAGAAAATTATGAGGGAGATCACAATATTACAAACACAAATGAGACATTTGTTAAATAAAGAACTGGAATGGAATCTGAAAAGGTTGCAGCAGAAATCTTTCGAGGGAGCAAATAAACCTGGAAAATATTTGGCCTGGTAATTGAAGAAAAAGAGAGAAAGCAAAATTATTAATAAAATTGTGGTGGAGGGAAGAGAGGTGGTAGATCAAGAAGGAATAAAAAGAGAATTCTTTAAGTATTATGCCAAATTATTTAAGAGTGTTAAAAAAAAAAGAAAGAAAAGATGGAAGAGTATTTACAAAAGATTAAAATAGCACCCTTAACAGAAAATATGGGGAAAGTCTTGAATGATCCAATTGAAAAAATAAAAATTGAAGCAGCAATTAATGCAATGGAAAATGGAAAAGCACCTGGGCCAGATGGATATACAGCTAAATTTTTTAAAACCTTCAAAGAGGAGTTAATTCCGAAATTTCAGAAATTGATGAACATGATAAGAATAAAAGGGAAAATACCAAATACATGAAAGGAAGCTGTTATTTCATTGATTCCAAAGGAAGATAGAGATGTCACGAATGTAAAAAATTATAGACCAATCTCACTATTAAATAATGACTATAAAATATATATAAGAATCTTGGCAGAACGGATTAAACAATATTTGATAAATTTTATAAAGGAGGATCAAGCGGGGTTTCTCCCCAAAAGGCAAATAAGAGACAATATTAGAACTGTTGTAAATATTGTAGAATATTATGAAAGACATCCAGATAAAGGAAGTAGCATTATTCTTTGCGGATGCAGAGAAAGCATTTGATAATTTAAATTGGGGCTTTATGTTTGCAGTAATGGAGAAAATGGAGTTGGGGGAAAACTCTATAAGGATGATAAAAGCAATATATACTGAACAATGTGCAAGGTTATGTATAAATGCTGATCTTACAGAAGACATGATAATTAGCAAAGGTACAAGACAAGGCTGTCCACTTTCCCCACTGTTGTTTGTAATGACTCTTGAAATTTTACTGATGATGCAAATCCAAGAAGATAAAGAAATAGAAGGATTAAAAGTAAAAGGATTTACTTACAAATATAGAGCATTTGCAGATGATATAATGTTTATAAATGAAAATTCCATACAAGTCACACCTTTGTTGTTAGCTAAAATACAAGAATATGGGGAATTGGCAGGACTGTGTATTAATAAAGAAAAATCAAAACTTCTATGTAAAAATATGCAAGTAAGCAAACAAAAGGAACTGCAGAAGATAACGGGATGTGAAGTTCCTCTAAGGTAAAATATGTGGGTGTGGAGATAACAATGAAGAATATTGATTTGTTTAAAAACCATTATGAGAAGCTATGGCATAAAATGATAAAATGGAATAAACTTAATTTGTCATTGCTTGGCAGAATAGCTGCAATTAAGATGAATATTTTGCCAAGAATAATGTATTTGTTTCAAACTACTCCCATTGTGAAAGACAGTAAACAATTTAATAAATGGCAACGGAAAATTTCAGAGTGTGTGGGCTGGGAAGAAACCAAGGATCAAAATGAAAATCTGAACAGATGCAAAAGAGAGAGGAAGATTCCAGTTACCAGATTTAAAATTATATCATGAAGCAGTTTGTCTAGTGTGGATAAAAGAATGGGTGATGCTGTTAAACAAAAAACTTTTAGTGTTGGAAGGTCATGGAAATAAATTTGGCTGGCATGCTTATATGTACTATGGGGAAAAAGATGGATGGTTTTTTCTCTCACCATTATATAAGAAATAATTTGCTAAGTACTTGGATGAAATATAAGAAGTATGGGGATGAGAGAAAACCGTTATGGATAGTGCCAGCAGAAGTAATAAAAATAACAGCTGAGACGGGTGAAGAAAAGTGGTTGTCATACAATCAACTATTAAAAATACAAAGTGGCAAAATAGAATTGAAAACTGCTGAAGAGTTGAATAATAAATATGATTGGTTCCAAACGCAACAAATAAAAAGCTTGGTGGAAAATAATATTAAAACTGAAGGAATAAGAAGAGAGCAAACAGAAATGGAAAAAGTTCTGCTTGGAGACAATGAAAAATTAATTTCAAAATTATATAAATTACTTTTAAAATGGTCTACGGAAGATGAAGTAGTGAAATCTCAAATGATTAAGTAGGCAATTAATGTAAATAAAGAAATGCAGATGGAAACTTGGGAATATTTGTGGAAGAACTCTATGAAGCTTTTGACGTGTCATAGTATTAAAGAGAACTGTTTTAAAATGATGTACAGATGGTATATGACTCCTAAAAAGTTGGCAAAGATGAACAATAAGATGCCAGATAGATGTTGGAAATGTAAAAACATGAAGGTTCTTTCTACCATGTGTGGTGGACTTGCGAAAGAGCAAAAAAGTATTGGCAGACGATTCAACAAGAAATTTCTAGGATCTTGGGACACGAATTTAAGAAAGTTGCAGAGACTTTTCTGTTGGGATTACAAATGGAAAAATTTCCAAAAGAAGATAGAACTATAATCTGGTACTTGCTTTCAGCTTCTAGGACACTGTATGCGCAGTTGTGGAAGCAAGAAAAAATACCAGAAAAATGGGATTGGATTGTAAAAATTATGACATGGAGTGAAATGGACAAATTAACAAGAGTTTTAAGAGACTGTGACTTAGAAGTTTTTAAGATGGAGTGGAAAAAGTTTAGAAGATATGTAGAAAAAGAGTGGAAAATAAAAGGACATTGGACAATTTTTGATAATGATTAAGTCTTAGAAGGAAGAAGAATATTAATCTTTGTTTTTATTAGTTAAGGGTACCTTTAAATGTTAGTATTTTAAGTAAATAACACCGGCAGGGGTCAAGTAATGGGGAGAGGGGTGGTTAGAAAGTAATATATGGGATAGATAAAAAGAAGTTATTAACGATGCAAGAAATAGATATTGTTACCATATGTTACTAAATAAAGTTGTTTTAAACAAAAGATAAATGTGTACTTGAATATTAACATCTTTCAAAAACAGATTCTGCATGCTTGCTGCTACGTTGCCGACTTTGACTGCATACACTTGCAAGGGTTCAATTTTGCCTCAAGGTTGTTTTCAGATCTCCTGGTTTCACAAATACTACCTTAGCACTGAAAGAAAGCTGCAATGCAGGATGCAACAGCATTAGAGCAACAATTCACAGGCAACCCCATTTAAGCCCTTGAATGTGTGTGCCAAAAATGATCACGTTTTCCTTCATTTCAGTGGTACAGAACCTGCTTGATCCAGTGTTAACAAACAAAAGGCACACAGCCTCTGTGCAACAGGCAAAAAAGAAGCAAGGGATGTGTTTACAGTCATGAGTTATAGCTGGTAGACAGTGTTGGGCAGACTAAAGAGGCAATGATTCCAAATTCCTCTTAAACGCTCACTGAGTAATATTATGGCAGTCAGTATCTGCAGTGCTCATTATATTGTGTATTATAAGGAGGACCAGGGTAGAAGAGCAATGTGTGCTGCTTGTAGAAATAAGAATGTAATGAATGCTTAAACATATGGAATAAAGTCTAATAAAATTACACAGTAGCTTCTCTTTGGGTATTTGTATCCAACTAAGGAGACCAACGACTGGACTTCTTATAAGCAGGTTCAAAAACAGATTTAGGAATGACAGAAACTCAAACAACTATATATGAGAAGATATTACAATTCAGACATAGACTGACCTTCTGTCAATCTGTATAGATTGGAAAAGGTGCTCTGGGAAAAACACATCTATGTTGTAGTTTCCAGAGCAAAGTGGAACAGAGCAATAAATTCTCCAATTTCCAGGAGTGACTTTAAACAATCAGGTGTCTTTGATAATGCTGTTTGCACTTCAGAGTAAAGGGGCTAGTCCTTTATTGTACAAACAGAATGGATCAACTGCAAACTTTCAGTCTGATCTAGAAAGTGGTTTATCGAAAACACTTGGATTAAAATCATGTTAGTCCTGCCCTTTTCAGTAACTCTTAATGAAGCTGTGAATCAGGTTTAAATTCAGCTGTAAACCTAGACCCACTTCCTATGGACAAGTTCACAGCCACAGGCAAGTATCAAGGAAGCCTACAGAAGTAATTCAAGGCTGGCCTGAGAGCATGTGGCTTGCTTATTTTAGATTCCAGCCTTTATTGTACCTTGCTGTATGCCATTCAAAGGCCTGAAAATGCTTCCCTTTAGCTCAGCAGGACTTTTTTCAGTTCACGTCAATATCTCAGGCTGGAGAAAAATGCTATTATCACTGCTCCCTGTTGTTTTTAATGTTATGTCAAAGGGTCTTAAAAGGCTGATCATACATTTCTTTAAAAGTTGCTGTTAGGTGAAAAAAAAAATCATTTCACCCCCCTCTGAGTGTGGCAAGGGGATCACAGCAAGGGGTACATCATGTTCAGCACTGACTTATCACAGCAGGGTGCAAGCTGCTTAGCCCCTATTATGAAGTCTGGACTGCATGACAGGTCAAGGTTGGAGACCCAGTTAACTGAAGTGGCCACCCAGCCTGACTTCTGACACAGTTATCAAGAAAATGGCAAGTGTGTGGCATTAAGTTAGCAGTCTCGCTGCCAGGGTCATGGGAGCAGTACAAAGTACTTTCAAGCTTGTGAGGTTTTTTTTATAAATGGTTTGCACAGTGACTATCAAAAATAGTAATCCTTTAATTCTGATGCCTTCAGTTTAAAGAATGAGTGTGTGCGTTGAGCTGCATTACAACAACATTTGGCAACAATATTACACTGCAACTGAAACTCAAGTCACTGCGGCCTAAGTAAAAGTGACTTCTCTCCCTTGCTGGGAGAAAAAAAATTGTCCATTGAATAGAATGCATTTGCAATAGCAGAAAGCAAAAATGTATAATTAAGCTTCTTACTGTTCAATTTAATGCAAAAATAGATACACCTAAACCCACTGGACAGAGTCCTACCAGCTTTTTGATCTCACCCCATTTCCTTCTGCACTGTAGTTTCTGTCTAGACATGATGGATGATCCCAGCCTGGGATAGCCTCTTCACTGGTCAAACAGGCCTCCTCCTTAGGGTCGCCAGGTCTGGGTTGGAAAATACCTGGAGACTTTGGGGGGTGGGTCTGGAAGAGAGTGGGGTTTGGGGAGGGGAGGGGTCTCAGCATGGCCCAGTGCCATAGAATCCACCCTTCAAAGCAGCCATTTTTTCCAGCTGAGCTAGTCTCTGCCAGCTGGAGATCAGTTGTAAAAGTGAGAGGTCTCCAGGCCCCACTTGGAGATTGGCAAGCCTCCTCCTCATCTCTCAATCTTTCTCCTCTTGGAAAGCTGCTGGAATACAGGTCATTGACTTTAAAGGGTTTTGGCATGCCCAGTTCTTTAGAGAATCAGGCTCTCACCTGAATGTTGTATTTTGATATTTAAAAGAAGGGTATAAAGTGCAAGAGAGGTTTAAGCCTGCTCTCTTTTCACCTTGACAGTCTACTAGCCATTCTGAGAGAAACCTAGCTTTATATATCAGAGCTTGCACGTTCTTCACATCCCAGAGGAGTGAGAAGTCCAGGGGCAGTGCTAGAGTTACAAGTCCTTTTAATGAGAGAGTGAAAGAGTGCAGTGGAGACTTGAGTGGATTTGAAATGCTTGTTTTATTTACAAAATATACAAGTGGAGTCGAAGTGAAAGCAGCAAACAGATACTGCAGCAAGGCAGAAGATCATTCACTGTGCTCAGATCCTCAGAGAGTAATAAGAATCCTGACTGCACTCCCAAGGTGCTTCACCTTTAGGCAACTCACAGTTCTCTCTGTCCCCTTCTATGTTTGTTCCAACTTCAAAAGCTACCATTTCTCTCATAATCTGCCAAGCATTTTGTCTCCAAGGCCACCCCTAGACATGAGCTCGCCTTTCACAAAACATCCACATTAATTAAATAACTTTATGGTCCTTTTGTGTCAAATCCCAGATTCCCATTAGGACTGGATCAGTTTAGGCAAAACTATAATGAAAGCCCATTCACAGCAAATGGACTGCAGGCTCACAACAAAGCATTAGAAAGTATACGTTTATCAACAGCCACGCTATTCCTGTCTTTCCATTTCACTTCCTAGGAAAAATCACAACTGCTTCTCTTGTTATAATGCTCTTTATTCCATTCCATTAATGTAGTGGAGTTGTCCTGAGAAGCTTGTCTACAGCCCTGGCCATACAGTGAGGCACCCACTAATTACCACATTCCCCAAACTATTTGGAACTGCTTGGGATGCAGAGGGATGGGGTAATGTTCTCAATGGAGACTATTCACTAAGCTTGTGAGGGATCATAGACAGGGCTTTTTTGTAGCAGGAACTCCTTTGCATATTAGGCCACACCTCCTGATGTAGTCAATCCTCCAAGAGCTTACAGGGCTCTTAGTACAGGGCCTACAGGAAACTCCAGGAAGATTGACTACATCAGAAAGGTGTGGCCTAATATGCAAAGGAGTTCCTGCTACAAAAAAGCCCTCTTGGTGGTATTAAGATTAGGGCTTGGATTCAGTGGGAGCTCACAGGAGCGCAGCTCCTGAATCTTTCTGAGAGTTCTGCCTCCTCCTTCTGAGAGTTCCACCTCCTTGTCCATTGCATAGTAGATGCAGCTGCATAACAATCCCTGGATGAGCTCCACCACCATTTTTTCTACAAAATGACCCCTGATTAAGATAATAGTATATGTGAGAAAATAAAGCAGAAAACAAACTGAAAATTTTAGGAAATGGCTGCCTGGGGCTGTCTGGAGTGCTTGGGCTGATTTGTGGCAGATGTTGTACATAGTATTGTCTAGGGACATAGCCTAAAAACCTATGGAGAGGAGGTACAGATTGGTAGTGAACAACGTTTCATTAAGGCGTTAAATAATTTAAATTTCTTACCAGTACTCTCTCTCTTAGGGCAGCTTGAAGCAGAACATGAGAGGCATTGCTTGGGACTAGGGATGCCAGCCTCCAGATGGGAACTGGGGATCCCCTGGAATTATCATCTCCAGACTACAGAGATCAGTTCACCTGGAGAAAATGGATACTTTGGATGTTAGGCTCAAAGGCACTGTGCCCTCCTGAGGTCCCTTTCCTCCTCAGACTCCATCCCCAATTCTCCAGGAGTTTTCCCAGCTTGGGTCCGGAATACTGTTGGCAGTCAGTGCAGTTCCCGCAGCCTTGGCTGTATGTGCTCCCGTACAGAGAGGTCCGATAACAGCCTGGCTGCTGCGTTCTGCACCAACTGCAGTTTCCGGATCTGAGACAAGGGTAGCCCCATGTAAAGGGCATTACAGTAGTCTAATCTCGAGGTGACTGTTGCATGGATCACAGTTGCTAGGTCGCTGCGCTCCAGGAAGGGGACTAACTGTCGTGCCCTCCTAAGGTGGAAAAAGGCGGATTTTGCAGTGGCTGCTATCTGGGCCTCCATTACCAATGTGGACTCCAGTAACACCCCCCCCAAGCTTCTGACTTTGGGTGCTGGTATCAGTGGTGCCCCATCAAAAGCTGGTAGAGGGATTTCCCTTCCCAGACCACCACGACTCAAGCAAAGGACCTCTGTCTTCATTGGATTCAGCTTCAGACGACTCAGCCTGAGCCACCCTGCCATGGCTTGCAGCATCAGGACTAAATTTTCTGGGGTAGAGGCCAGCCGCCATCCATCAGCAGATAGAGCTGGGTGATGTACGCTGATGACAACCCAGCCCAAATCTCCAAACAATCTGGGCAAGGGGGTGCATATAGATATTAAACAACATCGGGGAGAGCACCGCCCCCTGAGGCACCCCACAAATAATTGGATTTTTCTGGGACTATTGTCTCCCGATTGCCACCCTTTGTCCCTGACCAAGGAGAAAAGAGGAGAGCCATTGCAAGGCCAAGCCCTGTAAGCCAAAATGCCCTCAAAACGAGGTTGGGGAATTGACAGGTGGGCACCTGACTTAAACAGGATCTTTTAACCTATGTATACAGGATACATGTCCAGAAATTATTGCTTAAAATTACCAGGGACATAATTAAGTAAAAACAATTAAAATTTATTCCAGAAAAATGTAGGCATACATAGAAGACAAATAACTCATAAAACACACATACAGTCCTAAGAAAAATAGAGAGAGATTCAGCGACAACACAAGGATGGACAAACAGGGTGATAATTACCGATCGTAGTCTTCAAGGAAGGCTCCAATGGCGACAAGTGAGGACTAGGGGGAGGGGACCCTCAACTGATCAGGAATCGGGGATGTATCTAGACAGCAGAACTGGGGTACTGCTAGACGCACACCTGTGAGGAGCTGGGTCACAGGTTATAAAGACTACCTTGAGCCCTCAGGGGATGGAAGGTACAGGGGTGGATGACAGTGGTCAGCTGGTACATGACCTCAGAAAAAGGGGAGGCTCTGCAGTGACCATAAGGACTGGACTTCTGTCGTAGCCAATAGCAAGTTAATTAGTGGCACCTAATTGGGTGCCCATAACTGATCAATGAACAAGCTTGGGCCCTGGTTACCTGATTGGACTTCCAGGTAACAATGGGCAAAGTGGAGAGGCTCCAGGATGACCGTTAAGGGA
Source organism: Heteronotia binoei (assembly GCF_032191835.1). Lineage (NCBI taxonomy): Eukaryota > Metazoa > Chordata > Lepidosauria > Squamata > Gekkonidae > Heteronotia > Heteronotia binoei. The sequence continues at coordinate 53,677,492 of NC_083223.1, read as the reverse complement.
AAGAATGGGAAAAATTGTTAAGTTGGGGGGTACTTAAGTCTATCAAACTTATCTAAAAAGGTGACAATAGATGGCCAAATTGCTACCTAGGTAACACCCAGTTTATACAATGGAACTTGGGTCTAGGTGAAGATGTTCTTCCTCCTCTTTGATCTTCTATTGGCACCAGTTTTTGTCTTTATTTCCGTTGGACAAAGGCTTAGGCAGTCTGACAGGGTCCACGCCTAAGATAAGCTTGATGGCTCTTATGCATAGGTGACATCTGTTGAGTACGCGGGCCTCCCACTTTGCTGTAATGGAGTCTGGCACTGCAGGAAGATAGCTGCTGATGGTGTTAGCCTCCCAAGATGGATTCTATGGTCAAGGCTGAAAACCCCTTGCCTGGACAGTTCCTGGCGATGCAGCTTCTTCCGCTCCATGGCCGAGATGGGTATCACCCAAAGCAACTAGAAACCATCCATTCTCCTGGATAGCACTCCTCCAGAGACACAGAGTGCTGCTGCAACAGTGTGGCTGTTAGTACTCATAAGTCCCTTCCAGTTTGGTAGACAAAACCCACGTTCTCCTGGCAGATGTGTGTGAGTTGAGTCTTCAGGCACCCTGGCAACCCAGCGGGTGACTACGATGTTCTGGAAATAGGGGTATTTTCCTCACAGCCCTGAATCCCTGTGTTGGCAACTGATGGTCGACTATGTCGAATGCCACCGATAGGTCCAACAACATCAGCACTGCCGACCTGCCTTGATCCAGATACATAAAGTATATAGCCCCTGTTAATAGTGGATTTCTGGAACAGTTGAAGGGGATTAGAGCAAAGCAGTGCAGCCTCCTCTGCAATAACCTGGCACTCTTACTTTTCATTTGTCTGCTATAGCCCACTCTGCGAACTCAGACCACAAAATTCCCCAGAAATGGGTCATGGATGGTTATTGTTAGGTGTTGGGAACCTGTAGAAACTGGAGGCCCTAGTTCCACAAGCAGTAGTGATCCAAGCCTTTCTTTTAAAATTTCCAACCTTGATATCCTGCTCCTGATGTGCACTATGTGGAAAAGATACCAAAATGCATATGAACAAGGGTTTTAAAAAAATATAGCCTAGTAGTTACTTGAAGATATGGAAGGCAGCTGAAATTTGCTATTTAAGTATTTAATTCCACTGCTGGTTGCTGTGGAAAGCAACTCATACATTGTTATCAACAGGGCTTTCTGTGTGTGTGTGTGTGTGTGTGTGTGTGTGTGTGTGTGTGTGTGTAGAAAAAGCCCAGCAGGAACTCATTTGCATTTTAGGCCATAGCCCCGATGTACCATTGTTTCACACAGGACTTTTTGTTTTGGTAGAAAAAGCCCAGCAGGAAGTCATTTGCATAGTAGGCCACACCCCTGATGCCTTCCTGCTCAAAGAAAGTCCTGGTTATCAAGTTCCCTCAATGATAAATATTAGCAACAAATACAGCATCAGGTATTGTCATTTACGGTTACCAACCACCAGGTAAGGCCTGGTAAGGTATGGAGATCTCCCGCTGTTACAACTGATCTCCAGACAATAGAGATCAATTCCCTGGAGAAAACGGCTGCCTTGGAGGGTAAGCATGCCCTCCTCAGGCTCCACCCCCAAATTTCCCAATGCAGAGCTGGCAGAGGCCTGTTTAGCTCATTAGCTGGCTCCAATTCCCAATGGGAACGCAAGTCTGTGAGCCTTCTAGATCTTGAGATCAAAGGCAACATGCGCAGACAGTTTTCTTCATTTATACAGTTGAATCAGTCCTGTTAATGCCTTCCCTTGGTGCTCAGAAAGTTGCAGCTGCAATTGACAGGCATGTAAAGCAAGAGGAAATGCTTTCCTTTGAGCTACTTCTCATCAGCTTGACTGATTTGAGAACATGAAGCAATAATTGGTAGCTACATCTGTATTTTTTCCCTTTTTCTTATACTTACCTGACTGTAATCAAAATTTTGTCACTTTAAAATATAAAGTGGCAGTGCTTATTTATCCCTTCCCTAGCTCTACCTGTATGGTTGCATGAAAACAATGCTCTTAAAATATGACAATTATTTTAGATAACAAATTTGCAAGTCAAAAGGAAACAAACTGGGGACCAGTATCTTAGTGGACACTGTGTAATTCTTTCAGACTTTCAACCATTAGTGGTGGAGGGATGGTAACACTCTGCATGATCACAAAAATTTGGCAGCCTGCTTTAACCTTTCTGCATTGTAGGGCTCTCTTCCTTCAAGATATATATTAAATACTAGAAATAAGGCCTGTTGTGGCCTCTAGAAAAAAGCTCTGGGTGAGTGTCCAGCATGCTGTCTTCCCACCCACCCAAGTGAAGGCATTCACTGCCCCCCACCTAAAGGGGAACTGATCTCTGCCATTTGGACAGCAATTGCAATTCCTAATGATCTCCAGCCCTCACCTGAAGATTGGCAACAGTGATCTCCCAGGATGAAATGGCTGAGGGTGGAGTCTATGGCATTGTACCTGTCTGAGGTCCCACCCTCCTCAAACCCACTCAAACCTCCAGGAATTTCCCAACCTGGAGGTGGCAATTGCTAAGTCGCACTGGCTGTCCTGAACAGGAACAAGCAGCCAGACCTAGTTAAGTCATGCCAGTCAGGTGGCATCAAGTCACCCATAGGGTGCTGCAAGGCCTAGGGTATCCAGCCTCCAGGTGGAGCCTGAAGATATCCTGGGATCACAACTGAACTCCAGAAAACAGATCTCTCTCCCCCTGGAGAAAATAACTGCTTTGGAGGGTGGACTCTGGCATTATATTCAGCTGAGGGCTCCCCCTTTACTGCCTAGCAACAGCTCCTGGCTAGCAGGTTCCCCAGTGGGCCAGTCCTCCTCTGACTGGGGTGAGGCTGAGGGGAGGAAGGAGGGAGTGACAGGAAAGAGGCAGCCATTATGGCCTCTAAAGAAATGTTCCCAGTAGGGCCAGGCCTCACTGCCTAGTTGCATTACGGTGGCAGCAGTGACTCCCTGGCTATTTTGGCAGCCTTCAGAGGCTGCATGTGCTGGGAGGCCACCTGTGGGCCAACAGAGGTTTGTTGCCGGGAGTGGCCACAGTGCTCGTGGGCACTTGTGGTAACCCATGGGCACTCAATGAAATTGCTGAGCAGTCAGGTTAGAATGGATAAAAGGAAGTACTTCTTCATGCAAAGAGTGATTAACACATGTGGCAGCTACAAGCATAGTCAGCTTCAAGAGGGGATTGGATATACATATTGAGCAGAGATCTATGAGTGGCTGTTAGCCACAGCATATTGTTGGAACTCTCTGTCTGGGGCAAGTGATGCTCTGTATTCTTGGTGCTTGGGAGGGGCAACAGTGTGATGGCTTCTAGTGTCCTGGCCCCACTGATGGATCTCCTGATGGCGACTGGTTTTTTTGGCCACTGTGTGACACAGAGTGTTGGACTGGATGGGCCATTGGCCTGACCCAGCATGGCTGCTCTTATGTTCTTACATGCCTTTTGTGAGGCCACAGTAGAGTGGCAGCCCTTTATGAGGCCTGTTGACAGAGAAGACATAGAGAAGCATCAGAGATGGTTCTGTCTCTGAGATAAGACTATTTTGGCAGTTTGTTCAATATTCCTGGGCCTATAGTAGGCGGGGGCAGGGGAGACAGCCAATGGGAGACCAGAGACACTGACTGAGCCATGATGGGCACCCCTAAGCCAATGGGAAAACTCCATTTGGCCCCCTATTACTTGCTGATCACCTATTACTTGCTGATCTTTAGCATACTGGGTTCCATAAAGTATACTGGAGTTCTGAAAATCTGGGGTGAAGCAGCAGTATAGCCTGTTCTTGGTAAGGAATCGGTGACAGCCATTCTTCGGTTAACTTCAGTTATGGACTGATAACATTCATGTTGAGTTTTGTAGTCAGTTTTGTCAACATTTGTGCAGAGAAGCTCTTAAGATTCAGTATCAATGAGAGTTGTGAAATAATTAAGATTAGGTATCCAGGATTTGAGGAACTTGAATATGGCAACTCAAGTCAGTCAGCCATCTGCAGAACTGCTAGAAGTCGCCACTACCTATGACAGCAAGTTAGTTAGTTAAGAGAGAAAAAGATGAGTACAGGAGGAAAGTTCTTCTCTGGCTCAGATGTACAGTTGGAGCCGGAGAAGAATTAGGAGCTGTAATGTTCACCTTCATCTTGAGTCACTGAAAATCATAGTCTGAGCACAGGGAATGTGATTTTCAGTGCAAAGTCTCTAATTGCACCTTATCATTTGTTTTTATAGACTTAATGAACAATCAGATGCTAAAATGAGAAAAGTAATTGTAGCAGATACTGCTGTGGTTTGGCCAAGCAAATACAAGCCTCTCAAGGCATTGTGGGATAAAGATCTCCTAATTTTGGGGTCGCTTGGGTTTGGTTAGCCACTGATAATTATAGTATTTTGCTGCACTGTTAATTTGGAAGCTGATTTTATTGTTGAGAGTAGCTTCTGTTTTGGTGAAGGGCTGTTCAGATAATACTTTACAGATGAAATCAAGATGACCCAAAATGAATCTAGGTCTGATGGGCATGAGCAATTTCTTACTTGAAAAACCAGACTAATGTCCTCCCTACAAGTTAAGAACATGCTGTGATCTGAAGGTTACACAAAGTTTATAGCTTGAAAAAAGGCTTGACTTTTCTGACAACGATCATACTAGTTTCCTTTTAAATCACATAATAGTACATCCTACTATTTCCACTATGGCTGTGGTCAGACAACAGACTTACTGTGATTTGACCCTGACTCTAATTAATCGGGGGGGGGGGGTGTAATGGAGAGTTCTGATCAGACATCCCACTGTAACACACTTCAGCACACACACTCTTCATGATCGATTACTCAGATTACTGCTGTGCAGCATCCATGGAGTAGGCAGTCAGGCAGCTTATTCTCATCATTTGTCTACTGAGCATGTGCATAAGCGATTATGGGAAGCAGCGCTTCAAACTCCTGGGAGGATGGTGTCAGTTGGCAGCCAGTGAAATTGCTGCTGGAATATGCTGAGAAGTGCTGCTGGGAAGTCTAGTCTTTACACTTTCCCCGGTGCCTATTAACTCCACTTTGAAGGCAGGTCAGAACAGGGTGCTAGTGACTGGGGAATGGGAGGCAGATGTTGCTGTCTGATCATGCACTTTAAGTCCAAATAAGGACAGCAATGATTTTCGATCAAAGTGCTTGTCTGATCACAGCTTATATCCATATATTAGTAGCTGAGTACCATGTTTGAATTTAAGATTAACAACAAATGTACTGATCGCTTGCAGTTACTAATAATCCCTGCTGAATTTTGTAAACAAAAAGGAGTGTGATAGTAATTATTTATCCATGATTCCTGCAATTTCTCCAATCTCCAAGCATCTCTTGGTAGCACTGCAAAAACTGGCTACTTTGGGTGGCTGAAATTATACAGTACAGGATTAGCTACATTTTTGAGGTCAGTGGAGTGCTTACAGTGGCAGTTTACTCTCTAGTTTTATGAGTTTTTTTATATTACAATATTTTTACTTGCTCTTAGATCTTCAGTAAAGGGGGAAGGTTAAGTATGTATAATGTGTACAATCCATTTATTTTAATGAAGATATTAACTCTATCCATAAAAAACAAATGATCGTGAAGTATTTATATGGTTCCCTTTATAGGATTGTTTTTTTATTTTTACAAACAGGGGAAAAATACAATACATTAATGTAATTATGCATAAGATATAGACAATCATCTTAGATAAACAAAGACACAAGCATAGGCATCAACATAGACATATAGCACTTATAGGATTCTTCATTTATTTAAAGGATCTATATGTTGCCCTTCAGTTATAGGCTTCCAAGTCCCACATCTCTTCCCTTCAACTATACCTATTACCCTCATATCTAAAGGTGTGTCTTCCCCTATATGAACCTAGGGGGTAGCACAGTTCTTTCCAACAGGCTTTTTAAACAGTTTCCACTTGTGCATCTATGAAAACTCCCACTGCATAGGCTGGCTTTTTTCAGTGTCAGAGGTGGTCAGGGAGGTGCCAACTGACCTTTTTTAGGAAGTACTGCAAGACTTAACTGTTCAAGAAGCATTTGGGGACATTTAAGAAGATGGGTTGGATGGATTTGTTTTTACCTTAGACTTTTCCGTTTTAATGCAGTTGCTTCTTTTGTTTTACGCTTTTAATATGTGTTGTAAACTGCCTGAAGCCCTCCTCTTAGGAAAAAGAAGAAATATAAACAAGTAACATCACAATACAGGAAATGTTCACATTAAACAAATTGGGTTTAGATCACACCAGCTTTTTTTCATTCATTCATACATTATTCCTCTTCTTACTACAGCCCCGTCCCGCACGATCCTCAGAATTGCCTTTCTGGTGGTTAAAGGTAAATGGAGTCACCCCATTGGTGTGGAGCTTGCTGAACTTTTATGTCAGTGATGGTCCTCTGGAACAAGGTGAAAAACCTCTTGTACCATCAGAAGACTCCTTGTGCTGGAAGAAATATCATAGTCAATAGAAAAAAAAATATTTAGTATCCACCCTTTGCAGAGATATGTTATAAATTTTTGTTTCAACAGCTATGTATTTCAAGATTCATTCATTTACCAGCAGTGCCTGCGTATTTACACTTAGGACATTATAATTATGGAATTAAATACATAAAACTACTTGGGATTAAATTCACTGAAATCAATGGGATTTAATGCAAAAATCAATGCATTTATTATAGAAGCATTACCACAGCTTTTTATTTACTCTCTGAATTTCCAATCCCACTTCCCAAAAACACTACCTTGCTATCCAGGATTTTTTTTTTTTTTTTTTTTACTGGCTGCTCTGAACTGTTTAAGTAGACCTAAATATCATTCTCATCAGAGTTCTGATGTTTTTGATTAATTCAGATTCAAACTACAGGAATCTAAGATCCTTGGGGTATTTTGAGCCACACAAAGGCTACAAAAGGGCTATTTTGATTAATATTACAAAGTAAATTCAGTGTCGAATATGTTTATCTATAACTTAACTCAAATTTTGCTTTTCAATATAAACTAACAATTAAAATTGTATTAATGAGAACAGATAACATTCTGTTTTAAAACCAGATACAATAAGCTCTTGCCTTGTCTTATTATACACTTCATTTTACATAATTCAAGCAAAACTCTCATAAAGGACTGATACTTTGTAGTCCTGAAGTATGGAAATTTCTCACCAAAACTGTTCTACAGTGTTACAATGTAGCTAGCTCACTACCATTTAAATAGATTATAGGGCTCTTGAGGGCTTGATCTTGCAATTCCTTCTTCAGAGAATCCTAGTTTTTAAAGAAAAGGAGCTTAACTTTTAGCAAAAGTTAACAGTGTATTCCCTATGGTGAAATATGACACAAAGAGATAATTATTGTCTTTCTTATGTCAATGGCTAAGTATTCTATTGAGTGCATTTTGTCTGGTGTCAAGTTTCCAACATGTTTTACATGTAGCATTAGCAGGCCTCAGATTCAACAGGAGCTCACAGGAGCGCAACTCCTGAACCTTTCTGAGGATTCCCCCTTCTCCCCCCCACCTATCTTGTCCATTGAATAGTAGGTGCAGCTGCATAACAATCCCTGGATTAGGAGAGCAGGCAGCCAGCCAGTCACCAGGGGCTTTGCCATGCCCCCAGCAGCCCTCATTAACCCCTGAAGAAGCCCATGCCACCCTTTCTCCACTTCTTATGTGATTTTGGGCAGTGGGTGACTTGCTGGCTTTTGATTGGGGGGGGCGGCCCAGGAGAGCCACAGGCAAGCAAGGCCTGCTTGGGCTGGCTGAATCTCTAGCCAGCCCAAGCAGGCCTCACTCACCCAGGGCTCTCCTTTCTTGCATTGGGTTGCTTTTGGCTGGGAGGATATGCAAATGAGTTATGCTAATGAGCTCCACCACCTATTGTTCTACAAAACGACCCCTGAGCATTAGCATTACTACTGATGTTGGGGACTTTGTTTTTCTCTTTGTCTTGGCACTGTAGCCAGCTTACACTGGACCCAGAAAGTGTAGCTTTAGGCCATTTCAAACAAAAAGCACAAGATCTGGCAGACAGAGGGCAGGATCAGAATATGCCCAGGTTGATTCCATCAGAACTCACTGGAAACAAAATGATAGCCCAGAGAAATATGGATCTGCCTAATACCCAAGGTTTTTTAAAATTAGAATTTCTCAGCAGTTAAACAAGATAAGTATCTTGACAAAGATGCTTTGATCTACTAACTGGAATACTGGATAGAAAGATTTCCATCCATGCAGTACAGCTTTCTCACATCCCCCTTCATTCTGCAGCCCAAAATATCCTCTGAAATGCAGCCCCCATGCCCAGCATTTGGGGCTACAGCAAGAAGAGTAGGCAAGGAATTCACACTCAGCAAACAGAAAGATTTGGCCAGAGACTCTTAATGCATTAAGAGCTTTTTCTAATAAAATGCCCTGATTGTATTAGAATATTTAGCTGATAGGAGATAATGGGAGCTAATAGGAAATACTCACCTGTGACAAGAGTTTTCCAGTCACATGATTAAAAAATGGATAGTTGGTGGCTATTGCCTGTCCTCTACATTTTGGACAAATAATCAAGATTGCTGCTGCTAGGACACCTCTAGAAAACCTCTCCCCCTTTCTCTTCAATTCTATATTTGCAGATGGTCCCGGTGCCCAGAAACTCCCGCTGCACATCTCTGCCAATTAGGGATCTCTGCTTTAAGCCTACCTGGACTGTCCTCCCCTTTCCCAAGCTAAAAAAAAAAAGGAATCTTTGTAACGTATTCAATTCCAGATTAGGAAGCAGGCCCATTTACGGAAGTCCATCATATCTAACTTAAACATCTATCAACCACATCTGGTAACAAGGGCTTCCCTTATAAGCAACATTATCCACAAGTCACTACTCAGGCAAATAGGATCATATGCAAAAGATTCAAGGAACACCATGACACTTCTTTGGTGGTTAAAAATGCCACATTTTGTGAGCACAGAGGGGGAGGCATCCTCTTCCATGAGTATCCCTCTTTTACCACTGCAGGTATTTGTACAGGTGAACTGTAGTTAGTAACACCTCTTTCTACTCCAGGAAAATAATCAAAAGGACTGGCCTATAAAATTATTTCAAGAAAACATTACTTTTAAAAATCTACACTTTGGTGCCATGAGAGTGTCCCAGGTAGCACTACTGGGTTTCATTTCCCATGCATTACAGAGCATTGGAAACTTATGTTGTCTATTCAGTTTTTTCCCCTTTATTTACAAAATGCAAGCAGGGTATAATCGAGACAAGGAGGTACTTGTTCAGCAGGTGGGAGATCTACTGATGCTGTGTAAGATCCCCAGATAGCAATTGTCATAGCTCTCACAAGGTGACAGCTCCGTTTTGCTAACTCCAGCAAAACTCTCAGCTCTCTCTTTCCCAAGTTAAGATATCTGACTCTCCACACACACCTGCAAAGCATTCATTGCAGACCCTACCCCATGCAGATCAATTATCCAGTGTTGAAACCGTCCACAGGCATTAAGAACTGTTAACATTATGAACTCAAGTCTCTGAACACTCATTCAAACACAACAGCAGGATTCTGCCTCCCCCCTCAAAAAAAACCTTGTTATGCTTAAAACATCTTTGAATATACCCTTCTTTCCACACTTACCTAAGCCCTTCAATTTTTCAGTACAAACCCATAACAATTGAAATTCATCATATTATGCAAGATGACTGATGTGTTATATTACCAACAAATAATCCCCTTTCAGACCCACTTTGAAAAGCAAATGACTCTCCAAGATCAATTAAGCCTCTTCAAGAAGAACAATAGTTTAAAAACAATACCTTTGGGTAAAGGGGAGCTCACTTTGGAGGACCACTTTGAAGAATAGGATTAACATCTTTGAATAAACCATAACCAATAGAATAGATTGTGTATGTATGTGAGTGTGTGTGTACCTGTGTGTTGTTTTTGTAGTGGATGATGGAGAATAGCTGGTAGAGTCCTTAATGTTCCAGGTTGGTAGGAAGATAAAAGACAAGAGGAAGGAAGAATGCAAGAAACTATATAATTTATATGAATAATTAGTCAAATTTGTAAGAGACATTTTGGACAAAGTAGAATCGAGGCCTGGGAAATTTTAATAAAGTTTAAACTGACTTTCTAAAAGAGGTACACAAGGTTTGAAAAATCCAGAAACAAGAGGGATGTTTCCCTTTCGGCCAGAGGCAAGTCTGCTGGTGCACATCTAATAATAATAAGAAGAATTGCAGATTTATATCCCGCCCTTCTCCCTGAATCAGAGACTCAGAGCGGCTTACAATCTCCTATGTCTTCTCCCCTCACAACAGACACCCTGTGAGGTGGGTGGGGCTGGAAAGGGCTCTCACAGCAGCTGCCCTTTCAAGGACAACCTCTGCCAGAGCTATGGCTGACCCAAGGCCATGCCAGCAGGTGCAAGCGGAGGAGTGGGGAATCAAACCTGGTTCTCCCAGATAAGAGTCTGCACACTTAACCACTACACCAAACTGGCTCTGTATTGGGAAAAAGGTTGATGGGTCCATCAAACTAGTTGAAAATGATCATGGGTCCCCAGTCAGGAGTGAACTGTATGTCCCATGGAATGTGTGCTCCTAAGCAGAATTGGACTCTTCTAAATCAATTGAAATCAATGGATTTAGAAGGTTGTAACTCTAATTAGGATTGCACTGTTTTTCACAGTCATTTTTTTCCTGAAACACAGAAACTGACCCAAAGCTTAGCTGGGAACCCATCCTTCCAGCTTCACCTTTCATATCTAGAGGCTGAAGAAGACAGCCTTGACAAACAGGTTTGTGTGGAAACTGAGAGGTGTAGTCACTTCTGTTTTGAAAGACATGTTGTAAATATTCTTTTGGGTAAAGCCTGGTCACAGCAAATTGATGCTTTCGTATTTATTCTCTAAGCTGTTCACGGTTTATGTCCCTTATCCAAATGGCAGCAGTATCCTTTTACTGCTGCCATTTCTCTTAAATCTGGTGGTGGTTGAAAGAGAAATCAAACTGCAGGTGACTTATGGCGACCCCATAGGGTTTTCCAGACAAAAGACTTTCAGAAGTGGTGTGCCATTGCTTGTCTCTGAGTAACAACTCTGGACTTCCTTGGTGGTCTCCATCCAAGTTCTCACCAGGGCTGAATCTGATTAGGTTCTGAGATCTGATGAGATTGGGCTAGCCTGAACCATCATCAGGGCCTCTTAAATCTACACCAGATTATTTCCCGTAGCAGTATTCAAAACATTTACCATATAGGGTTACCCAGGGCTTTTTATTGTAGCAGGAACTCCTTTGCATATTGGGCCACATACCCCTGATGTAGTCAATCCTAAGAGTTTACAGGGCTGTTAGTACAGGGCCTACTGTAAACTCCAGGAGGATTGGCTACAGCAGAGATGTGTGGCCTAATATGCAAAGGAGTTCATGCTAGGGACACTGATTATTCCCCCCTCCCAATTTTAGCAGGTCATTTCATCTGGCCACCCAGATGTGTGTTGGTGGGCAACAGGAGCTAGTAACAAGACATCTCCTGTTTCCAGCAGGAAGCTGATAATCCCAGGGCTTTTTTTGCAGCAGGAACTCCTTTGCATATTGGGCCACATACCCCTGATGTAGTCAATCCTAAGAGCTTACAGGGCTTTTAGTACAGGGCCTACTGTAAACTCCAGGAGGATTGGCTACAGCAGAGATGTGTGGCCTAATATGCAAAGGAGTTCATGCTGCAAAAAAAAAACCCTGGGATTATCAGCTTCCTGCTGGAGGCAGGAGATGTCTTGTTACTAGCTCCTGTTGCCCACCAACACACATCTGGGTGGCCAGATGAAATGACCTGGTAAAATTGGGGGGGGGGGGGGGGAATAATCAGTTTCCCAGCATGATGACTTTGCTTCCAGCATAACGTGTAAATCACATTCTTACATTTGCCCAAAAATCTATGGTTAAACCATAGAATTTGGGGTGAATTCTCTAACATCACTCCCAGTGTTATGATATCACTCCTAGGTTGTGCCAAAAGTGACATCATTGTACCTGGGCTGCCAGTTGCCTCCACCCCAAAACTCAGAAGTCCAAACTTGCCCCATCTCTGCCAACCCTACTCATATATATGCTCATCTCTCCCTTCCACAAAGCCTTCCTTCAACAGAAAAAAAAATCCTTCAATGCAGAGTTTTTCTGATGGAGAAAGTGTTTCATTGATGCAGAATATTATTTCTTTGTTGAAGGAAATTTTTCTCTATTGGAAGAAAGGAAATAATACCATCCAAGCTTTTCCATTCATCATGATTGACCTGGAATCAACAGTGATGATGACAACCATGATATTAAGGAACATAGCTTTGTGCATACAGTTACTGTTACTATGACTATTAGTGCAGAAAAGCCTTCATCTTTGAAGGAGGTGATCCCCTCAAACTGAGTAGTGACTTCCATTCAAGAAAAGAGTAGGGTGTTCACATCTTAATATCTTTCTCTGATTTCTACTGATATGGTCTCTGAGAAAGGTTTAATATATACCTACTTGCTACTTCCTATTACACATTTATCAGAAACAGGTAAACATGTTGATGGCATGCACCCTGAATTTTACTTCTAACATTATACCACACAATGAGAAGTATTCTAAAAGCTCATCTTTCTATTACTCTATATACATAGAACAAATGACAGAGTAGCTGAGCAAGCATGCCTTGCTTTAAAATCAACTTGCTTAGTACCTGTGTTCTCTTAATACAGTGTATAGTACAGAGTGGCTATTAACCTGGTGGACTGAGAACTGTACAATGATAATGAAGCTGTTTTATGAGGTTTCCCTTGTAGTGAGGGAAGACCAAGGTCAGTACCACACAGCTAACACCCCACAGCAGAGAGAGTGCCAATGTAATAAACAAAAAGCTGCCAAGTCCACGTTTAGCTTTTTAAAAACTAAATAAATGGCTTCTGTTTGTGCTTATAATCACCTTTCTGACCTCATTCTCCTCCAAATATTGTACAAAGCATCCTTTTCTCATATAATGGCTGAAAATGCCATCAAAACCACCAAAAATAGCTTTGAAAATAGATCTTGAGTAAGGCTTAAATTGCATGCTGGCAACTGGAGCTGGATAAAGTTGGATTCTTGGTGAACTTTCCTACTGATATAGCCCTTTGTGGCTACAGCTGCATTTCAGGTGTTTCTGATCACTACTGCAGGGTAAGGGAACAAAGCCTTCACCTTCAAAAAGGGGCAAGTAACATTTTTCATCCTTAGTAAAACATTGTAACAGCAGCACTAGAAGCAATTTTGGGGGGAAGCACATATTTTAACAGATTGTGTAACAAAGGAGTTAAGCATGCAAAATATTTAAAATGCATAAATCGGGACACGGTTAAATCATATATGAATAACACTGTTTTTCATGGAGGTGATAGGATGGCAAAAGGAAAAGAGAAAGGAAAATCATGGCAGGTAATTCAGATATGACAAGAGCATGGCAGGGAGACCAGACTGCTTTGATCTCGATGTGAAACCATAAAACTAAAAAACGGGGCACTTCTGTTCCCTTTTAGAGGAGATTCATTCTTTGGAAAATGTTGGAATAAAAACTATCAGCAAGATAACTGAAAATCTTTATCTAATCACAAGTGCACTGACTTTTATTCTATAAAGACCCAGTATGTCTGTTCTTTTAAAAGAATGAAAAAATGCTGATGCCCTTTTTGAATGCTGATGCTCCCTTTTGTCATATGCAAATAGAGGGATGATCTTAAGGCTGGTTTCTGGACTTTTGAAGATTAAAGATCAACCATATAGTCAAAGAGCATGAACTATCAGCCTTACTGAAAGTAGGCAGTCTGGGTGTAAGCAGTGCCCAAATGGGAAATCACCTGGGAACCGTCTGTAAACTGTCAAATTTCTAGGAGAAAGATGGGATAAAATTTTGAAAATAAAACCTTCATAACTATAAGGTTAAGGTTGGAATCACACCTACTTGGGTAATTTCCAAATCATTTGCATAAGGTTGGGCTGATATTTTGTTTAATAAAGACTGGGGGGGGGGGGACTTCACCTGTACAACTAATATTTGTACTTCATTGAAATGGTGCCCAGTGAAACTGACTCAAGCCTGTAAAGAGGAAATCTGCTCATGATGTCCCGGGGATTCAGCAAAGCAGCACATTCTGTGGAGGAGGAAAAGGGCATTTGGAAAATACAGTTGCGCTAAATTGATTTTGATGTCTTGAGTCACTTGAGATGGCTAACACATAAAGGTGAAAACAGCTGTCATCCTCAGAGTCTGTCTCTGGGACACTGTGATTTACGTTTTGTGTGAATGTGTGGCTGGAGAAGGGAGCATTTTTAACCTTGCATCTGCTCCGATCCCATCTAATTTGAATACTTCACATGGCACAAGACTCAATGTGTCTTTTTAATGTCTTCCGCTAAGCACGCTCTGCCTGATTGAGACTCATTACATTATTCCACCTGTCAAATAATATGTAATGAAGATAAGTGAGCCTTTCCAGGGATTCAGTCTTTTCGTTGCCCTGTGGAGAGCCCAAAACTTATTTCTGTTTCAAGAGTTCAGAGGAAAGAAACAATGTAACACCTATGTTGAACTAATTTATATGTTTAGCCTCTTTACCTGAGCAGCATAATCAATAGCATGGTTGCAGCAGCAGCAAGATGAGGCAAGTGATGAATTGGCAATGCTTTGTTAGGCCTCATCTATTTATTGTACCAAACCTCAGTCTCTTCTTCACACACAGTTAAAGGACAACGCATAATTTAAAGACTCCATATGTTGTCTCTTGCATTTTGGTAAACACCATATTAAAAAAAAAAAAAATTAAAATGCTTACCCTAAGAGGAGCAAAGAAGAACAAATAAACAAGAAACAATCCCCCCTCCAACTTGATTTTATGTTTAACATTTTATGCCATTCCACAAACCCAAAGCCTATCGAGAGGGTATAAGTTTGGTATAGGGATGGGTATGGGTATGGACCACAAAAATGTGTTTCAAGTTGATTCATGGTTTGTGGGCAACACAAACTGAACCATGAACTCCATGAAACCAGTTGGCTTGCATACAGACCGAACCAGGTTTGTGAGGTTTATGCCCCGAACACCTAAGCCATGGGAGCAGGCTGCCCCCACAGGTCAGCTGTTTCCAATCTTTTGGTGGCTTCCACAGGCCAACTTTCGTGGGGAGGAGAAAGCAGAGGTTTAAACACCTGCTTTTTGCTCCTCATAACACACGAACCTCCACAAACTGTCTTAAAAGTTTATGGAGGTTCATGGCTGGGCTGTAGTTCATGAACCACAAACCAACCAAAATTAACCATGAACAAAGGTTTGTGAGCCATTTCATGCCCATCTCTAATTTTATATGCAGATAGTGGTTCAGTCTGTGGCTTGTCCAGTGTTAAGGATTTTAGGTAATGCATGCCGGGAAAGACTGTTCTCTGACCAAGATCCTGGAGAACCCTGCCACTCAGAGTAGACCATACTAGGCCGATGAGACCTGTCATTTGACTTTACATAAGGCGCATATATATGTTCATCTACTTGTTGGATGATGACAATTTGTGTTTAGTAGGACAAACTACATAAGGGGTTCAACTAATTCATGCACAATACAAGATGGAAGAAATCTAACTGCTGAAGGACTCTGCAAAAGCTACCATGAAATGAATGCCTCGCAATCAAGAATAACAGTTAATCCAGTTGATAAGGTATGACATGTCTAAAAACTTGTAAAATATAATTTAAATAAGCATAAACTTTTTCATTCAGTTATGTTTTCATTGCTTATGTATGCAAATACAAAATATGCACTTAAAATATACGACTGAACATGTATGTGGTAATGTTATGGATTTATTGCTTGCTTACTGTAAATAAGAGTTTGGGGCTAAAGATTAAATTAATGGTAGTCAGACAGCATGACAAAATAATTTTGTTATTCTGTAATGGCTGTGGATTTTTCCTCAGTGGGAGTTGATTACTGGAGATTATACTCTAGTTCTTTTGTCTGAAGATACATCTGATCTTGGAGAAGGTGATACCCCTCCCCACAATAGAGTATATGTGGAAATATGTGAGTGTCTGTGTGGAAAAACAACAATTTGGAAATGAGAGAGCAAGTGAACTGTCAGTTGGCTGAAAGGTGAAGTACCCTGGGGGTACTTTCTCCCTTCTGTTGGATAGGCTATTGGCTTCCATCTATACTCTATTTGCATATCTGTTAATTAAGCAAATATTACAATGATTGCATGAATCTCTAAAGTAGTGTTTCTCTAGTAACTTCTGACCAACTTATGCAATGCTAATAACAAAACTTGGTAACGTGATACAATTCAGTAAATACGGAAATGCTCGCTCTCCTTCCAGGCTACATCCCATCCCGATAGTAGCAGGTAGTGGGGCCAAGAGAGATTACTTGCCTCTGCCCCTGGTGCTGTGCAATGCCAGGTCCATTAATAATAAGACCACAGTCCTACGAGACTTCCTGCTGGAGCAGATAATGGACCTGGCTTGCGTGACCAAGACCTGGATGTGAGATGGAGAGACAGTAGCTCTCTCTTAAGTGGCTCCACCTGGATACTTGGTCCTTCACCAGTCATGGACTAGCGGGCAGGGGGAGGGGTGGCATTACTTATACAGGAGGCTTACTCCTTTCAGGCACTTCCGCCCTTAACGATCGCCAGCATAGAGTGTACTGGCCTGTTATGGGATGTGGGGGAAGAGGTTGGCTATCTGGCTGGTGTACTGACCGCCTAACGCACCAGCCAGTGCCTTACCATCCCTGATGGAAGCCGTAGCAGGCTGGGCGTTGGAGTACCCACAGCTTCTAGTCCTGGGTGACTTCAACATCCATACTGATGATGCAAACTCCATACAGACGACAGATCTGGTGTCATCCATGGTGACACTGGGGCTCTCCCAGTATGTAACAACTACCATCCACCAGGCCAGGCACATGTTGGACCTGATCTTTGCGGCGAGAGTTACAGTGGACTGGATCTCTGTTGAGGCAGTGCCATGGTCAGACCACTATGCTCTGAAGGCCCGTTTAGCTGTGCCACCACAACCTTCTTTAGGCAGCGAGCGTATTTTGGCTCGCCCATGGAGCCTGATGGACCCCATGTGGTTTCAGATGGCTCTGCAGGATCCTTGGCCCCCTGGTGACTCATTGGATGAACTAACAGAGATGTGGCACCAACAACTGTCCGCAGCCATTGACGAGATTGCACCCTCTTTGCTGCTGCTCACAGTTTGCATCATGGTATACCCCGGAATTGTGGTTGATGAAATGGCAGCTTAGACAGCTAGAGAGACAATGGCGGCATGCTCGTGACGAGGTGACAAGAACATCTTACATCTTATGAAGTCCTATGAGATGGTAACGACGGTTGCAAAGAAGACTTACTTTGCAAACCAGATTGCATCTGCAACTTCCTGCATGGCCCAATTATTTAGCACAATTCGGACACTTACAAATTTGCCACAGAGCAAACTAAAAGATAGGAAATTGGAAATTGCCTGTGAGGCTTTTGTAATTTTTTTGAAGATAAAATCCTGTCACTCCACCACAATCTCTCCGCCAATTTTGATACAGTAAGAGAACTCGAGGCTCCGACTGTGTCTTCGGATTTGATCTTGGATCACTTCACTCCATTCAGCTTGGGGGAAGTTGACAAGGTCCTCTGCACTGTACGTCCCACTACCTGCAACCTGGACCCATGTCTTAGCTGATACTTGCTTGCCAGTCGGAACTGTGAGCCTCATTGCAGGAGATTATAAACAGGTCCTTGAGTGAAGAAACCTTCCCCATGCCCCTTAAGGAAGCAGTGGTTCACCCTCTCCTTAAGAAAACATCTTTGGACCTGGCCATATTGGCAAACTATCGGCTGGTGTCAAACTTGCCCTTTTTGGGTAAAATTATTGAGAGGGCAGTAGCAGTACAGTTACAGGGGTTCTTGCATGATGCTTAAGTACTAGACCCATTTCAGTCCGGCTTTTGGCTGAGTCATGGGATGAAGACTGTACTGGTTGCCCTTATGGATGATCTCTTGAGACATCTGGATCGGGGCGGCTTAGCAGTGCTGTTGCTATTAGACCTGTCAGCTGCATTTGATACAGTCAACCACCAGCTACTGTTTCGCTGCATTGCCAACGTGGGGATTCAGGGGTCTGCCCTGGTGTAAGCCAAAATGCCCTCCAAAGAGGTTGGGGAATTGACAGGTGGGCAACTTTGGCTCAAAAGGATCTAGAATCTATGTATACAGGATTAGACTTTCAGAAATTCTTGCTATATTTACAGAGCACACTAATTAAGTAAAACAATTATGCTTTTATTACAGAAAACTATAGAACACACATACAAGGTAATGGATACATATAACATACATACAGACGTAATAAAAATAGAGAGAGATATACAGAGGATGGACAAACAGGGTGATAATTACTGATCGTAGTCTTCAAGGAAGGCTCCAATGGCGACAAATGAGGGAGATGGGGGGAGGGACCGTCAACTGATCAGGTATTGGGGGCGTATCTAAACAGCAGGATTGGGGTACTGTAAGATGCACACCTGTGGGGAGTTGGGTCAGAGGTTATAAGGACTACCTTGAGCCCTTAGGGGGTAGGAGGTGCAGGGGCGGATGACAAGTGGTCAGCTGATACATGACCTCAGAAAAAGAGGGGGATCTGCAATGAGCATAAGGGCTGGACTTGTGTGGTGGCCAATGGCCAGTTTATCAGGGGCACCTGATGGGATGCCCATATCCAGCCAATGAGCGTACCTGGCCCCGGTTACCTGATTGGGTTTCCAGGTAACAATGGGCAAGGGGGAGGCTCCAATATGACAGTTAGGGCAAGGCATGGGTGGAGGTGATTAAACAAGCTATCCAAACTTATCTATAAGTGACAACAGAGGGTCAAATTGATACCTAAGGTGACACCTGATTTATACAAAGAACTCTGGCTCTGAGTGTAGCTGTTCTTCCTCTTCTTTACTCCTCTACTGGCACCATCTTTTGTCTTGGGTTCCGTTGGACAAAGGCTTAGGCAGTCTGGCAGGATCCACGCCTAAGATAAGTTTGACTGCCTTATGCAGAAGTGACAGCTGTTGAGTACGTGAGCCTCTTGCTTCGCTCTCATGGAGTCTGGCACTGCAGGAAGATGGTCGCTGATGATGTTAGCCTACCAACATGGCTTTTGTGGTCAAGGCTGGAAACTGCTTGTTCGGACAGTTCCCGGAGGTGCAACTTCTTCCACTGCAACTGCCGAGATGGTATATGCACAGGGCGGCTGGAAACCCATCTGTTCTTCTGGCTAGCACTCTTCCAGAGATATAGATGGCTGTTGTAATGCTGAGGCTGTTAGTACTCACTTAAGTCTCTTGTACTTTGGTAGATAAAACCCACATTTCTCTGCAGATGTGTGTGAGTTGAATCTCCAGGTACCCTGGCAACCAAACGGGTGATTACGATGTCTGTATATTACTGAAATTAGGGGTCTTTCACTCACACTGGCTTACCTCCTTTCTCCAAGGTCAGGGACAAAGGGTGGCTATAGGGGAGCAGCTGTCCCAGAGACACCCACTGGTCTGAGGTGTGTCTCAAGGGGCAGTTCTCTCGCCGATGTTATTTAATATTTACATGCACCCCCTTGCTCAGATAGTCCAGAGATATGGGCTGGGTTGCCACCAGTATGCAGATGACACCCAGCTCTATCTATTGATGGGGGGCCAGTCCAGCTGCGCCCTGAGAGATCTGGACTTAGCTTTACAAGCCGTGGTGAAATGGCTCAGGCAGAGCAGACTGAAGCTGAATCCAGTGAAGACAGAGGTCCTGTGTCTAAGTCATGGTGGCTTGGGTAGATAGATCCCTCTGCCGGCCTTTGATAGGACACCATTGGTGCCAGCCTTGAAGGTCAAGAGTTTAGGGGTGCTCCTGGAGTCATCACTGGTAAAGGAGGCCCATCCGCATTTTATCACCTTAGACGGATAAGGCAGTTGGCCCCATACCTGGTGCGCAGCGACTTGGCAACATTGATCCATGCAACGATCACCTCAAGAATTGACTACTGTAACACCCTCTACATAGGGCTGCCCTTGACTCAAATTCAGAGGCTGCAGCTGGTGCAAAATGCAACAGCCAGGTTGCTAATGTTGCTACCTGTATGGGTGCACACTCAACCTGTGCTGGAATCTGGTATTGCAGATTCGCTTCAAGGTGCTGGTTATAACCTTCAAAGCCCAATATCGCCTGGGACCTGTCTACCTTCGGGACCACCTCTCCCCATATGTGCTCCAGAGAGCACTTCGTTCGGGGTCTCAACATCTCCTCAAGATCCCCGGACCAAAAGAGGCTCAACGGTCTACCACCAGAGCCAGAGCATTTTCAATAATAGCTCCTGCTCTGCGGAATGCCTTACCTGAAAACATCAGGGCCCTGCGGGACCTGCTGCAGTTCTGCAGGGCCTGTAAAACCACGTTATTTAAACCTGCCTTTAGAGGCTGAAGGGAGGTAGCTATTACCCCACAGCACCAATAATCCCACTGAACCACCATAAGTGAAGTAAGATCATTCAGAGCAATTAGAAACACACATTAAATGATTGTAAACTGTATTGGTTAATTTTATTGTGTAATCTGTTTTTAATGTTTTATATGGTTAAGTTGCTGTTGTTAGCTGCCCTGAGCCAGCCAGGGGAGGGTGGGATATAAATTTGATAAAATAAAAAAAAAATGTTTTAAAATAGGGAATTGTTCAATCGTATATAATGAAAACACAAGCTAACTAATTTGGATGGGTAAGATGAATGATAGAACAGTTTTGGAAAAAAATGAGCAATGAAATGTGAACTGGCTTTTCAAATATCACAGAGCATGTTTAGAAATTTCTGGTGAAGAACACGACCATGTAATCAGGCAATCAGGCATAGTTAAAGGGCTAAAAACAATCCCACAGGTTTATTTAAAAATTTGAAAAGTGAAGCATCTAATTACTTTTTGATGTATCCAATTAAAATTCAGCACAAAGGACCCTAAAGAAATTTCATTCTTGATATGATTATTCTTCCTCCTCTAATAGTCTTATTAGAAGGCATAGGCTGTCTGCAATAGATGTCATCAGTGCTATATGTCATGCTACTGAACAGTTGTTATCAAGAAAAAGAAAATATATTCCAAAATCCAAAGGCTAATTGAGGTTCATGGGAGGGGGGGGAACCCGTCTTCCGAGCTTATTAACAGGTGACCAGGATAAAACACAAGAAGTCAAAGTTTAAACCCACAATTAGGAATATAAATACATACACCTAAAATCTTCAAAACTTAGAAACACTGAATCAACCAATCAGTGCTTAAACTCAACAGTTTAAGGAAATAAAAAAGAAGGCTTGCTATGATAGCTCAGGGTAGCCACCTTGGATGGAAATCTGTTGGTCCACTGATTGCTTACTCCTCACTGCCCAGGTCTCTGCCCTTACCCATGTCTGGAATCACTGTCCAAACCAAATGCTAAAGATTATACTAGTGGCTCATATTGTTCACATGGGTCACCGTACCTCAATACCTCTCATCCTCAGAGATGTTGCCTAGGTTAGCCCTGGGAACAGATATTTCCTTGCGCATTTTTCACTCTTCGATGAGTTCACGAGTTCATGAACATAGACAAGTAAAGGGCTGGAGCTGTTTATGGGCAAACTTTTTCTTTCAAATGTGCTGGTTCAGTTTGAACATCTCCATTTTGATTTCACTTTGCCCTAGGATGAAACAAGCATGCTCACAGGTCTTTATTTTGTGGCATTTTCTGTTTTCTCATTCTGAATGTTACCCTCAAAGCATACATTTTTATAAAATTATTTATCACCTCTTTTATATAAACAGTTTATATGTGGCTTTAAATGAATAATTAATAAAAGCAGCAAAACTTGTGTGTACCAAAGCAGAGGACAATGAAAACATATAGAGTAAAAAAAAAATGAAAATGGCTGTGTTTGGTCACTCAATTTTGTCCTAAAGCTAAGGAGAAAAAGGTTGAACTAAAACTGTACATCTCAAATGACTATATCTTGGTCTAAATTACATAACTTACTACATTCCTTACCAGCTGAAATTGTATTCAAATCACCCTCAGTGTCTAAAAAGACACAGCAATTTTTGTTTGCTAAAGCACCTTCCTGGGTTTTATGGTTTCTCATAATGCGTTCTTGATGGTTTTAATGGCTACTCATAACGCGTTCTTAGCACAGTCAACTTACCACATGTGTTGACTGTTACAAATAATATACATTGCATTATGTAAAGTATTTTCTGTAAATAAAACATTTCCATTGCAATGTATCCCCTACCCCAGTGTCTGGATGTACTATATACCATGTGTCATTGCTACCTTTCTAAAAAAAATTGTGGAAGCTATACCTGAAGGCAGTTTTTTTGAAGGGGAACCACAGACCTATAGATAGATAGTTTCCATTCCTTCAGATGGTTTGGAATGTAATGACCATCGAATATTGAAATTCTGGTTCCCATCAGAATAATGCACATGTACAGAACTCAATGGTCTAAAAAGATAACATCAAATAATCATGGAAATCATGAATAAGATTCATGTGGTGGCATGCTAGCAACTCAATATGACAAATGACCTAATTCTATTACAAGTATCTGTGCAAACAGAATGAAAAATGATACTAGGTGAAAACTGTATGCAACCAATACTATCATAGGATGCATTTGTGTCATTCCATGTCATTATATGGAAGGAAGGACAATTATGATGAAATCTAGAGGTTTTAAATACAGCCAAAGATGAAAAATGAGCCAGACTACAGTCTGGATTTTTTTTTTTAAATTGTGCTAAAGACTAATTTGGAAGGATACACAGTACCATCACAGACCAATATCTAAAGTGGGAAGGCATATCTGTGGTCATGCCATGTAAGTGATTAATCAGCCACTTTGTCTGCAAAAAAACAAAAACATTGCCATCAAGGTCTTAGCACAGTAACTAATTTTTTTCCGTGTTTTGTTCATGGGGGCCAAATTTAAATGAGAATTTAATGCAACCTTTTTGTTTTCTTCTTCCTTTTAGAATTATCCCTGTCCTTGCATTCTACTTTGCCTGTGAATTATGACAAAACATTTTAGAAGATAACATCAGAAAATGTTTTGGAATACAAATCAGAGGGAACTTTAATGAGACCAAATTATTCAAAGATATATCTATGCCAGATTAATCTGCCCTTTGTAGAAGTACATCCCTTAACTATGTAATCTTTCATCATTCATTTGCTTAGAACTGGCCAGTTGTATTCAATAATGTTATGTTTTAATCTATCAATGTCATAAAGCCAATCTGCATGTACATCTTCAAGGACCTTGACTTCGAAAGCTCATATTTGACTTCTGGAGTGCCAAGAAATCTACTACAAGAATCTGCCATAGATATTGGAAAGACAGGAGGAGAAGGAAGAAAAAAAAGTGTGGCAGAGCTCTTTACCACTAATTTCTCTGCAAATAAGTTTTATAATCTTTGTGCACTAATTTACTAGGGAGTAATTCACTCAGCATTTTTAAAAAGTATGATAATGTTAAGAATATATAAGAATTCTAAGTATTTAAGTGTTAAGAATACATCTATATTACCCATTACAGGTCTTTTAACAGTTGTACTCCCCCTTATGGACTGGTTTTTCCTATTTGGATTGCTACTAGTTCTGGCCCTTATTTTGGACAGGTGACGTCTGTAAGACCTTTGGCTCCTTAATAGGGATAGCCTTACCACAATTATCAATGCCACGTATCATCCGGGTTAGATCAGTACAGAACTCCTTAAGCATAACTGTTTTTTGAAAAACAATTCCAAAATTTCAGCTGGTTAAGAAAATGGCAGCCAACTTGCTAACTGTGACTTTCCAGTCATACTTTGCCACCATTAAAGTATCTTTACTGACTCCTGTTTTGTTTCCAAGACTAGTAAAAGTTGTTGTGTTTGACATAGAAAGTTCAAATGGGTTGCTAACATAGTAGCTGAAGTACCACCTTCTCTCATGTAAGCTTCCTGCACACTTAAATGGCCTTCTGAGGTTCTCCTCTGGCTGCCTCATATAAGAAAATAAGCAGAGACCTACTGAATCAGACCAGTGGTCCATTTAACCCAGCATCTTGTCTTACACTGTGGCCAATCAGTTCCTTTGGAGGGCCAACAACAAGGCATAAAGACCAAGACCTTGCAGAATGCTGATTTTCCCTCAGCAGGCTTTCCTCCACCTAATAATTCTACCTTTGATTACAGTTTCTATTAATTTGCCTGGGACAGAGGTTAGGCTGGCTGCTCTGTAATTTCCTGAATCCCCTACTTTCCAGTTTTCTGGTACAGCAGCTGAATTTAGTGATAAGTAACATATATGGATTCATAGATAACTATCTCACATCTGAGTTCCCTCTCAGATATATGCCATTAGGACCTGGAGACTTTAAGTTCTCCAATAAATCTAGAATTTCATCTCTTGTCATCTTAATCTAGTCCAGATCTTCAGACTCCCTTCCTGAAAATAGTGGCTATGGTTTGGATACATGCTCCACATTTTCCACAGTGAACAAAGCAGCAAAAAAATTAATTGAGCTTTTCTGCCATCTCCCTGCCAAGTTTTCTGCAATTCATTGAGACGTTTAATGTCTCTTCCAGGTTTCCCCCAGAATTTACATCACACTGTCACCAATGGCTACCCTTCCCATGTCCTGCCCCCCCCTCCCAAGTCTCCCAGTGGTGCAAGTGTAAATCTGACAGGTGCAAAGTAGTTTCTTTTTAAAGTTAACAAGAGCCAAGTTTACTTCAGGGGGGAAAAACAAATAAGGTAAACATTGTTGCTTATGTAGGGGCTGTGGCATACTGGATTTTACATAGCACATTCCTCAGAAAAACACTATCTCGGGCAGATTTATAACATATCAGCATGGCATTCTGATTCAAGTAAGTTACATAGCATTCGCAACTAAATCCTACTGGACTACTGAAGTACTTTTTAAAGAAACTTAAGCAAAGATCTGATGTCTCTTCAGATCTTTAATCCTTACTCCTATTAGACTAATTCTTCTCTAATATTCAGTCTTCAATACCTAGCTTCTGAATAGCAGTCAAGAGTTGCCAGCTCTAAGTTAGGAAACTCCTAGAGATTTGGGGACAGAGCCTGAGCAGGGACTTCAGCAGGATACAATGCTACAGAGTCCACCCTCCAAAGCAGCCATGCTCTCCAGGAGAATTTAGCTCTGCAGTCTGGAGATCAGTTGTAATTTCAGAAGAGCTCCAGGTGCTGCCACCACAATCCACCTCTCTTTGTCACCCTGCCCAACCCCATATAATCATCTCATGTGAGTTAAAGAACATCCAAGAACACCTCTTTGGAGCACTGAATGCCCCAAGGGGAGATGTTTGAGCAACTAGACTGATCTTATGACTGAAGTGTTGTAGCTAATAAACCAACATGAAGAATTAGTCACCAGTAAAATTTGATGATTATCAGGTCTCAGAAACAGTCAGCCTTGGCTACTATTTGGATGCGATACCTCCAAAGAAAAAATATCAAGGTCATGATGCAGAGACAGGCAATAGCAAACCACCTCTGAATGTTTCTTGCCTTGAAAACCCCGTGGGGTCACTATAAGTCAGCTGTGACTAGACAGCACTTACCGCCGCCACCGCATTTAGATTAGAATTACCATGCTATCTGCTGCCTCAAATTTCAGAGTTGTTGTGGTAATGTAACCCTCAAGTAATCATGTGACCACAAATTACAAATTACTTGCTCACCTTGTGTTTAAAAAGTATTATGTCTGAGGTACCAGCTAACAAATTCTTAAAGGGGAGTTTCTCTTTTATTAGTCAGGCATGTTGCTGGTTGCCTACTTGCTTTGTCCTGACTGAGCTAATAAACACAAAAATAACTTGAGCCCTATAGAGGCAGATCAGGAAACATACATAACTGAAAGACTGAAGATTGCTACAATATGATTTTCATATTTCGTGACCCACCAAGTTGAGGACTGTGACCTTTTAAGTTAGGTTCCAAACAAAAATCAAAGCCATAATGTTTATGAAGCCTGAAAAAGGCTTCCATGTATGAGTTGTGGGCAACTTGATGGGTCCAGGGCTTTTTTTGTAGCAGAAACTCCTTTGCCTATTAGGCCACACAGCCCTGATGTAGCCAATCCTCCATGAGCTTACAGTAGGCCCTATACTAAGAGTCCTGTAAGCTCCAGGAGGATTGGCTACATAAGAGGGATGTGGCCTAATAGGCAAAGGAGTTCCTGCTACAAAAAAAGCCCTGGATGAGTCATAAGCAATGCAGGGTAATTGTAATTTCCACATCCTGTTCTTGGAAATCTTAATTGTTTACAGGCACAAATAAGATAAATTAAAATGTCCATAATTTGAAATATGAATAAACTACCCTTTTAAACTAAAGGTGTATCTTTCAGATCCTAGAATTAAATGCTGATATCAATGATACTATGGCTGCAAGTGCTGACAAGTCACAACGAACTTGTGGCAACCCCCAGCAAGGGGCTTTCAAGGCAAGTGAGAAGCAGAGACAGTTTGCTAAGGCCTTCCACCAGTGATTACAGAACTTTGCTATTTCAAGCTGGTGCTCATGTAAATGTTTCATAGTAGTGAGGTGCTATGCATTCAAACAAGAATATTACCACTGTTTTTATTTTTTAATTTCATACTATTTATAAATGTTTCGTGTCCAGTCATTGGTAAACCCACTTAAAATATTATACTTTCCCTGAACTATACTCACCTGAATTCTTATTACGTGCTGTCCTAATATATGATAATCTGTTGTTTCCAAAAAAGCAATGACCTAAAATCAGCATTGGGTGAATATAATTAATCTAGATCCTTGGAGACAATTCAAATGAGACCCAAAGTGCACAGAGGAATGAAAAAGCAGGCACATATTGCATTATTTTAAAGTGCGATTTGAACAGATATTTATAATTAGTCATCCTTGCAGAAACATTTTAGAAGCCAAGACTTAATCCTTGTTCTCTTGACTGGAACTGCTACAGTATTTAGCACCGTGAAGGTAGGTCTCTATGTATGGCTTATGAAACCATCATTTGCTTTTTGTTTTGTTTTGCTGTCAAGTCACAGCTCACTTATGGTGACCCCCCCCCCCCCATGGAGTTTAAAGCTAGGGTCATTCGGAGGTGGTTTGCCAATTCCTGCCTCTGTGTCACAACTCTCGTATTCCATGGTGGTGTCCCATCCAAATACTAGCCAGGACCAATCCTGCTGAGTTTCTGAGATCTGATGAGATCAGGCTAGCCTGGGCTATCCAGGTCAGGCCAATAAAACCACCGTAGGGAGATAGTATATTTATGGACTGCAGACTTGAACTAGTAACAACTCTAGAAACAAAAATGAACCTAAGTGAATGGATTCTACTTACCCCATTATTGTGCAGGTATGCAGTTTTTCACATAAGAGATGTTTCAGTATAGCATGGTTCAATATTCATTTCTTATAAGTGGTGCAATTCACTACGCTGCATACTACTACAGTAGCAGGGGATGTAGCACCATGTTGTTCCAAATCTCCCACTCTCTTAGATCATCAGAATCTATTCCCAGTTGAAAGACTGAGCTCAACAGTAGTTCACTTGACTGGAATGTCTTGCATTTCCCCACACTGGAACAGCTCTGCATAACCCTTTTTAGTTAAAAGAAACATATTTTAACTCCTCTCTCTCATCCTCTCTTCTACAATGTCTGCACTCAGTTAACTCCCATTTGAGCTTCCCTCCAGGGGTCTCCCCTGAACCTCAGCTATCTGTTTGCCCTAGAAGCCTTAAATCGGGGTGGCAAATCAAAAACTCTTCAAATAATCACACGCTGAAGTCTCTCAGCATTAAAATTAACTGAACAGAATTGCAGTGTCTGAAAGTGAGCTTTTGGGGTTTTTTTGACTGGTAGCCAGCAGAGTTGTTGCTTTATTGAATATTGTTTTGAAGGAACTCTATTCTTCAAATAGTTTTTTCCCCCAAAAAACAACTCAACTGGATTGCAGTAAATGGTAGTATTAAGCAGAACGCTACCAGTCTCTGTATGTGGGTTGGGTAAATTAGTTGCACTTAGACTTGATCACCTGCTTTCTATAATCATGACAACTTTAAAACAAACCCCCCCAAAAAACAAACTTGCAAAATACTAGCTTTTGTAACACAAGCTTTTGTAAAGCTGGTCCCACAAAATTACTTCACTGAAGGGAAAATATTATATCCATGGACTGGCAAGTGCAATGTTTTGAGGGGAAGTGTGATTTTTCTTCCCATACAAATACTTGTGATCTTCTTGTTTGTGCTGATTCACAAACACAGCCCATTTTCAAGAAGAATGGAACAACCGTCATCTGTAGCATCCTTTCCAAGATAAAAATGGTAATGTACTGTGTGGCAGCACAAATTTATGAACACTTCTAGTGCTCACAGTTAATCACTTTGAAATATCAAATGTGCCTCCTTGACTAAGAAAGAAAAATATAATAGCTTTCCCATCACAGCCTACCCAAAAATATATATGTAAGAATGTATAAGTAATCTTACCCTCCCCCCCTTCATCAGGAAGGGAATTAACTTCATATCTTCCCCAGGGATTTTGGTGGTTTATGAATTTGCAAAACTTGGAGCTAATCTCAGATAAATATAAGTTGCCCATTTTATGAAGGTAACGTGTCTGCTATAAATAAGTGAAAGCACTGAAACAGAGTACATTTTATATGTGGTGCTGGAACATTCAGCATATTTTGATGCATTACTTATTCACTGAATAACCCCCCCTCACACACACACACGTGAAGATATATTATTTAGTGCCGAAGCTTATCTAATTTGGGGTGCCTTTCCATCTTCTCTTTTCCATAAATAGAGACAATGGGAAGAAGCAAGGCTTTTCCTTCCTAGAAAAAGAGGTGCCAGAACTCCCAAGAGGGAAATAAAAGAGAAACACACAGGTGCCCCTCATGAACTTCTAAACATTTTTTGAGAATTTTGTTTCCACTGATTGGTTCTAGAATTCCATTCCACCTCATTTGCCCAGAATAATAATAAAAAAGCCCTGAGAAGTATTCATTTCATTGTTGCCTCAGATGTAGAAGATGAAGAAGATATTGGATTTATATCCCGCCCTCCACTCCGAAGAGTCTCAGAGCGGCTCACAATCTCCTTTACCTTCCTCCCCCACAATAGACACCCTGTGAGGTGGGTGGGACTGGAGAGGGCTCTCACAGCAGCTGCCCTTTCAAGGACAACCTCTGTCAGAGCTATGGCTGACCCAAGGCCATGCCAGCAGGTGCAAGTGGAGGAGTGGGGAATCAAACCCGGTTCTCCCAGATAAGAGTCTGCACACTTAACCACTACACCAAACTAGCTCTCCTAACAAAAAAAGTTAAAGTAGCTTCCAGGTGCACAATAGTCCAGAGTCTCTGCCTCTGGTGTTGGCTTGCATCCCTCTTCCTGTTCCTGTCCATTTTTTTGTTGTTGCTTAGTCTTGTTTCAGTTCAAGTATCTTGATTAAACAGTCAACTGACCTCTTTCAGCAGTATGACAGACCTTCCAACTAGTGGTTTACCTAGCCTTTTTGGTGCCTGGGGCAGATAATTTTTTAACACCTCCTCTCTATTTTTTCCCCATCAAGTCATAGCTGACTTATGGCAATCCCATAGGGTTTTCAAGGCAGGAGACGTTCAGAGGTGGTTTGCCAATGGCTGTGTCCACATTGGCCCCGCTTAGCTTCTGAGATCTGATGAGATCAGGCCAGGCTGGGGCTATCCAGGTCAAGGCCTTCCTCCTTATGATGAAATTATTTTAATTAATAATCATGAAATAAAATGAATAATAATTATGTTCAGAACATAGATCCAGATGGGTAGTTATGTTGGTCTGAGACAGCAGAACAAAGTTTGGTCTTAAAGGTGCCACTGGACCCAAATGTTGTATTCGGTAGCAAGAAAAGAAAAGCACAGTGGAAATTTTCTTGTATTTAACTTTGTACATATAATTATGCCAGTAAAAAAAAAAATCAAATTCCAGCATGCTATTCTGTCATGAGAGCCAGTATGGTGTAGTGCTTAAAGTGTTGGTTTAGGACCTGGGAGATCCAGGTTCAAATCCCCACTCATGCCATGGAAGCTTGCTGGGTGACCTTGGGCCAGTGACATTACTCTCAGCCTAGGATACTCTGATCTCATCAGATCTCAGAAGCTAAGTAGGGCTGATGTGGACGTAGGCAATAGCAAACCACCTCCAAACATCTCTTGCCTTGAAAACCATACAGGGTCACCATAAGTCAGCTATAACTTGACAAAAAAAATTCCATCACACCACTCATGTTCTGTGCAGGCACTATTTTGAAGCCCAAGAGATGACCATCCCAAACATCTACAAGGCATTTTTAAGAGCTAGCAGTCTGCCTTTGTACTAACTTTTAGCCAAAGCATCACAAAATAGTGATCACAAGCTTCACCAGACTGCATGTTAAGAAACACTCTACGTCCCAAAGAAGGTGCCCCCATCCTCCATTGATTCCAAAAGACTAAAGTCAAACCAGAGAATCTCTGCAGTAGAAACTGAAGGGGGACATTTTCGCACCCCAGCAGAATCAGTGCAATGTACAGAGTACCTGGCATATATTAACAGAGGCTTGCTACACTACACTTAAATACATTCTGTCATTAAGCAGGAGAGGGATAAGACAGTATTGAAACCAAAAAGTGAAAATAAAGGGGGGGGCCCCACAAAAATTAGGGGAAAGGATACATAAATGGGTGAAAAGGAGGGAGGAAAATAAAGAGAAGGAAAGGTTGTTTTATCTTGCTGCAGCACCCTAACTACTGCTTTTAAAGATCTGGCTAAGCTGGGTGCAAGGAAAGGGAGAGAGAAAGACTAGAAAGTTGGAGAAAATGACCTGCAGACAGGCAATTATCAAAGCAGCTATTAACACCATCAGTTAAAGAATTAATAATAATTAATAATTATCACATCACAATGTGTGTAGTATAGCCATGAGATCCTAAGATTGTCTGGCAGTCAGAAATTGCAGCTTTCTTAGTGTTAAGTACCACTAAGTGGCAAGCTAGATTTGTTTTTTAAAGCAAAAGACATTGCAAAGGTGGTTTGCCATTGCCTGCCTCTGTATCATGGCCCTGGTATTCTTTCTTCCAAATACTAGCCAGGGCCAATCCTGTTTAGCTTCCGAGATCCAACAGGATCAGACTAACCTGGGCTTGAGTCTTGGAGAAAAAGAAATCTTAGCCAATCCTAGAGCTTTTTGCTCTAATCAGACTTCCCTGTACCCCTAGTGGGTGTAGCCAGAACTGCATTTTAAAAATAAAAGGGAAGAAATTTGGCTAGAGGCAGCGAGAAAATGCTGGCTTTGGGGGAACCCTTGAGCTGTGCTAGAGGCAGACCACTCTCCACCCCACAATACTACAACTACTTACAACTATTTACAGGCTATTCTTGGCCACAGGGATTTTCACAACAGCTGAGGCTAAGAAGCATGTGAGAGAAACAGGCATATCTGACAGAGAAACGGGTTATGGTAGATTAGGAAAGTAGGGAAGTGAAATGAATGAAAGAGCTAGCCTATCCTTGGAGTGGGGACAGGGCTGGTGCATGGAGTTCTGCCATCTAAGGCAGAACCCTGACATGCGCCCACCCCCTCCCATGGGGGAAAATTTTCATATGCGTGATGTTGTCACCCAGAGGTGATGTCGTCACGTAAGTCACTGAAGCGCCGTTGTTTCTGGGTGCTGAGGGGAAGGGGAATTCCTCCAACCCTTCAGCGCCCAGAAACAATGAGTGGCACTTTCAGGCTTCGGCGTACTTCAAACTCGGAGAACGCCAAAACCTGAAAGCGCCATTGTTTCTGGGTGCTGAAGGGTGGGAGAATTTCTCCGACTCTTCAGCACCCAGAAAAAACTAGCAGCTTTTTCAGGCTTTGGCGTTCTCCTAACTCAGAGAACACTGAAGCCTGAAAATGCCATTGTTTCTGGGTGCTGAGGGGCCAGGGGAGTTTCTCCAACCCCTCAGCATCCCGTCAGAGGCTCAGGGATGTCATGAGTGGGGAGGGGCCCTCCCTGCACCCTTGTTGGGTGCTAACGGCCTAGGTAATTGCCTACTTCGCCTATTCCCATGCTCCTGAGTGGGGGGGCACAAGAACAGGCTGTAGTGACTGGAATACTCAGCCAAAAGTGAGCTTGCAGAAGCAGCAGCAGTCATTATTGTGTCCCTTCAACTTTCCTTTAAGTCTTTTCCACTTATGTGGAATTATCTCAGCAGGCAGATTAATTACCTGATGTTTGGGCTTTATGTTGCAAAGGGAAACCTTATATATAGTGCATTTTTTTAACCCATAGACAATATTTTGGACCCACAGAGCACAGAATTATGAACAGATATTCAGGACAGAAATTCTGTACACATTCATGCATAAGTACCAGTGATTTCTTTCCTTGGAGTCTGTACATGCCTAACTGAGTGCAGCATCAGCAGCCTAAGAAAAAATGACAAGTTATATGGACAAGTGTGGCAAAACTATCATTGATTTTATCAACTATCAAAACTCTATTGAAGTAATATCTCCTTATATGTGTTCTGACAATCTGTAAATTCTTTAAAAGAGTCTTAGACTTTGAAGACAGATCTTCATGAGAGCAAACATATCCCAATTTCAATCTGATTAGATCAAATATGTAATTTTCTAACAACATGAATATTCGTTTTCAAGTGTTCTTTTTTGTTTTACAAACAAATGGACATATGGAAAGGCAGGATTATGATGCTTGTGCCAGCACTCCACTGGAGCAGATGCCTTATACTGCATTTTTGACAGGTGTACATGTTCAATACCAAAAGCTGCAAAAAATTTGCTATTCTAGTAGTCATTCTATATTAGGGATTGTTTCAAAATATACAGCTCAGTCCAAAGAAAATGAAACATTCTTGAATACCGACTATTATCATTAGGCCATACACCCCTGATGTAGCCAATCCTCCAAGAGCTTACAAGGCTCTATTTTGTAAGCTCTTGGAGGATTGGCTACATCCGGGGGGGGGGGGTGGCCTAATATGCAAAGGAGCTTCTGCTAGAATTCCACCCCTGCATGAATCTATCTAATCCCCCTTTTAAAGTTGTCTGTTCCTGTGGCCTACAATACACTATATCCTCTGGCAGCAAATTCCACATTTCAGTCAGTCACTCTGTAAAGAAGTATTTCCTTTTGTCCATCCTGAATCTAGTGCCTATAAGTTTAATTGAATGCCCTCAAGTTCCAGTATTTTGGGAGAAAGAAAGAAAATTATCTTTGTCAATTCCTCCTCTTCCCCATGCATAACTTTATAAATCTTTATCATGGCCCCATTTAATGGTCTCTTTTCTAAACTGAAAAATCCCAGACTCTTTAGACTTTTCTCATAGGGAAGGTGCTTCAGCCACACTTAGGCTTCCCAACCCTCCCGCCCTGGAAGGGGACCCCAGAATTTACAGCCTCTTCCCCCGCTCTAAAAAAAAAACGGAAGCGGGGGGAGGGGGGAAACGGCGCCAAGGAGCATGGCGAGCCACCCCATCTCAGAGGAGCAGCTAAGGTGAACCGGAGAAGAGGCGGCAGCAGCACAGCGGCGTCGCCTGCTCCGCTTCGCCTCTGAGGTGAAATCAGAGAAGGGGAGGGTGGAGGGAAGGAAGACATTTAAAAAGGTGTGCCGTCCCTTGAAATGCGATGGCCAAAATTTCCGTTGGGGTTCAGTGATGCTTGTCACACCCTTGCTCCTAGCTCCACCCCAGTGTCTCCTGGCTCCATCCCCAAAGTCTCCTGGCTCCACCCCCAAAGTCCCCAGAGATTTCTTGAATTGGACTTGGCAACCCTAGCCACACTTGTCATCTTAGTTGCCCACTTCTGGTGACCAGAACTGTAAATAGTATTCCAAATTAAGCCACACCATGGATCTGTACATGGGTGTTAAAATACCAGCACTTTTATTTTCAGCTCCTTTCCTAATATTTCCTAATATAGAGTTTATATACACAATTGAGCTATCTACTACAACCTCAACATCATTTGGAATTCACTGCCACAGGAGGTGGTGGCGGCCACAAGTATAGCCACCTTCAAGAGGGGTTTAGATAAAAATATGGAGCACAGGTCCATCAGTGGCTATTAGCCACAGTGTGTGTGTATATACAAAAAATTTTGCCACTGTGTGACACAGTGTTGGACTGGATGGGCCGTTGGCCTGATCCAACATGTCTTCTCTTATGTTCTTATTTTCATTGAGCTATCTACTACAACCTCAACATCTTTTTCTCTTTCAGTCTTAGCAAATTCAGACCCTATTAGCATACACTTGAAGTTGGGTTGGGTTTTTTTTTGTTCCAATGTGCATCATGTTACACTTAGCAGCACTGACCTTCATCTGTCACATTGTTTTCCCCTCACCCAATTTGTGGAGATCCTCCTAGAGCTCTTCACAGTCAACCTTGGTTCTCCTTACTGAATAATTTTGTGTCATCTGGAAAGCTGGCCATTGCCCTGTAGTATTCACCCCTAGTTCCAGATCATTTATGAACAAATTGTACTGGCCCCAGTATTGACCCATATGGGACTCCACTGCTTACTTACTTCTATTGTGAGAACTGTCCATTTATTCCTATTCTTTGCTTCCTGTTCTGTCATTTAATTTTTAATCCATAAGAGAACCTGTCCTCATATCCTGTGATTCCTGGGTTTACGCAAGAATTTTGATGTGGTAAATTGTCAAAAGCTTTTTGAAACCCAAGTTTATAATATCTACTACATCACCATTGACTACATGCTTGTTCAGTTTCTCAAAGACCTTCAAAAGGTTGGTGAGGCAGGACTTCTCCTTGCAGAAGCCATGCTGATTTTCCCTCAGCAAGCATTGTTTCCCTATGTGCGTAATAACTCTAGCTTTGATTACAGTTTCTACTAATTTGCATGAGACAGACTACATTAGCTTAACTGGTAATTTCCTGGTTCCTCTCTAGACTCCATTTTAAAAATTAGCGTAACATTTGTTACTCTCCAGTTTTCCAGTACAGCCACTGACTTTAGTGATGTTACATCTATATTATAAAAATACATTAGATGGGACTTGTAGTGTATCGGCAGCCATACGCGCCAGGCGCAGAGGCGACTGGGCTGTCCCAGGCGCCTCCAGCGCGGGGCGCGAAATCCCCCGCCAATCACCAGCTGTGGCTGGAAGTTTAACAGGTCAGGATTGGCCTGACCTGTCCAGTAGGCTGTACCGGGGATTGTACATAAGCGGGACCCGGCCCGCGTGTTCTCTCTCTTGCAACGTGCTCCTAATAAAGAATGTTGCCCTACTCGCGTCTCCCGATCGACTACGTTACAGGACTTAAACACATGTAACCTTATCAAGATTGTGCTGACTGTTTAGTTGGAGTAGATAAAAACATCAGCGTAGATAGAAATATAAGCGAACAAAGTCTGGGTTAGGAAGGAACAATGGCGGGGTCACCACCAGCAACTGCTAGCACTAGTGGAATTCCTAATTCTGTTCCTTTCATATCCCTTCTAAGTAAGATAAAGGACCTAACTTTGTCTCATCTTGACATCTATTTTATTACTTTCCATTCCATGTTCTTATTCAACCACCTCACAGATAAAAATATTAAAGCAAATCTCTGTTGAAATTCACTTGAGGGTATCCAAAAGAACGTCTTTTGATATTTATTGTACAATTTAGAAGCACCACCAGCTGTTCACATGTACAATCTGATTCCAACATCAGAGATAACTTTGTTGAAGATCTCTCACTCAACCCATTTCCTTTTCTTGTAGGACTTCCTTCTAGCACAGATACCATAGTGACCAGCCAGTAGTTAGTTAAAACACTTCAGCATTAATTCTGTAATGTGGATTTTGACAAACACCCTTCACACACACACACACACACACACACACACACAGAGCTGGCTGAAAAGTGAAGAATGGTCTTCAAATGAGATTATAATAATAATATCAATAATAATAAATTGAAGCAAACAGGGGTTGCCAACAGACTGAATAATGGTTGTTCTCACAGTCTGAAGAGAAACTGATAAAATGGCAAACTTCAAGTGTCATCTGGTCTTTCTGGAAAGTCCTGAAATGGCCACAAAGCAAACATCCTGATCAGTGTGGCCCACTCACTATTGCATGGAGTGCCAGATGGCAGGGGGCTACATGGTCTGCCATAGAAATTTTCCTCCAACCTGACTCATGTCACACATATCATGTAGTCTGGCCCTGACACTTCCTCTGAAAACAATCTTACCAGATTTTCAATCCAATCTATCCAGTTCTCTCCCATAGTGCAGCCCCTATTTCCACATGGCTGCAATTTCCCCCATTTTCTCCAGCCACATTGGTGGGTAAGTGAGTGCTAAGAGTGCAGCTGGTTGGTGGTTCAGGGCACACCTGAGAGACTGGGAAGTGATTGGGCTAGCCAGCCTAGGGTGGAGAAAACTCTTGGGCTAGCCCTGATCCTTCTTACAGGATCCAAGTATGATGGAGGAGGACCAGAGACAACTTATAAAAGATCAGAAATCCATGGGGGCTGACTCAAAAAAGTCATATTGTTCCTATAACTTTAAAATTTGGACTATAAATGGCAATTGATGTCTGAGACAGCAACAGATAGCCAAACTCGCTCTAAATTCTGGAACATGAATTGCTCATCATCTTGTTTCATATACTGAATTTGCATATCTTGGAGCTGCCTCACAGCACCCACAAGTTAAATCACTATAAAACCAGGATCATGACATGTCAAAACATCTGTATAAACAGTACTCCATGGAATATCGCAGCATGCTTGGGTAGCGGTGCAATGTAAATGTAATAATGATAACCAATGCTACTCCAAGTTTTAAAGCAAGTTGCAAAGGAATATTCAAACATAAATTTTGAAATAATGTGTGGGTGTTTGTGCATCCACAGTGCCACATAGTTTTTCACTGTGATAAATTATTCTTAAAATGCAACTGACAAGGCAGGATTTTGTATCAAATGTAGTACTATAGCATTCTTTATCAGACAGTACCACCTTCTGTGGAAATTGAGAAATACAAGAACATTCCCAGAAGTCAATTGCAGCATTTAAGTGTAAAGTTTGAACTGTATTACCATAGTCATACTAATGGCTCAGTCCAGAATTAAGCAGAAAATTAAGCTGTAATGAACATAACTTTCTCCAATAGAAATCAGCAGGGGTCGTTTTGTAGAAAAATAGGTGGTGGAGCTCATCCAGGAATTGTTATGCAGGTGCATCTACTATTCAATGGACAAGGTGGGAAGAAGGTGGTGGAACTGTCCGAAAGGTTCAGGAGCTGCGCTCCTGTGAGCTCCCACTGAATCCGAGGCCTGGAAATCAGCAGCATTTCTCAGTTCATAAACATTTTCCATTTCTTCTAGCTGTAGGTTACAATATGACTTTGTGGGGTTTTTTTAAAATAACTTTCCCCACTTACCTATACAACTGTTACAAGCCCATGCAATTTTTATGAGCTGACTCCAACCCCCTCAAGAATTTTTAAAATCTATACATGGTTAGCGGCTCTATTGCTTAACCATAAGATTTCCTATAATCATGTAATATGGTATATTACTCACTCTCAGGCCTCGGATTCAGCGGGAGCTCACAGGAGCACAGCTCCTGAACCTTTCTGAGAGTTCCACTTCCTCCTTCCCACCTTGTCCATTGAATAGTAGGTGCAGCTGCATAACAATCCTGGATGAGCTCCACCACATATTTTTCTACAAAATGACACCTGCTCACTCCCAAGTAACTATTTACCAGAGATTAATAGTTAATACACAAACTGTCTTCAGGTGTGCTAGCTCTGTCATGATATTGGCAATGCCAGCATTTGATACACATTCAGTTTACAGGCATAAAGATGGCATAATGATTATGCACTGATTATCAAACAAGAAAAATACCTGAAAATTTAGTATATACACCATGTAACTGTATACAGCCAACATGCTTTGAGGGGAAAGTGGGATCATGCCTACTTGACCCTCATTTCATCTGAGCATGTCCATCCTAGTGTCACCTCAGTGCCAATATGCACAGGCTTCAAATCCCTACAATGTTTTTACTGAACTGATCACACAAGTTGTCAGCCCCCAAACCTGCTACACTCCTAGAGCCGACCCAGCGAGAGGTACAGGAAGACTCTTAGACTGAAACATAGAATCAACATTCTACCTGTTGTTTTTCTTGTCCACCCTTCACACCCATACATAATAATAGGGAATACTGAAGCATGAATTCTGTTGGTCTTAGATGCCAGCAATACAACCTTACAGTGAATTAAGGATCATGTCTAGCTCCTTCCCAATCTCAATCACCTTCTGATTTCTTGGTTCCAATCTCCTTTTTGTTTGATGATGGAGCTAAGGATTAGGGAACATTCAACAATTTCAATTTCTTCATCATCAACCTTAACATTGTGTGATTCCTCAGTTGTAATTATTTTTGTCTTCTTGATGTTCATCTGTATTCCTGTTTTGGCACTTTCTGCTTTAGCTATTCCAATTCCACTGTTTTAAGCCAGCAATATGGTGTCATCTGCATATCATAAACTGTTGATATTCCTTCCCCCAATTTTCACTCTATCTTTGTCTAAATCTAATCCAGTTTTCCCCTATGATATGTTCTGCATATATACTGAAGAGACAGGGAGGTACAATACATCCCTGCCTGACACCTTTAACAATTCAAAACCATTCCGTTTCTCCATATTTTGTTCTAGCAGTAGCTTCTTGTCCAGAGTATAGGTTGCATATCAAAACAGATGTTGTTACACACCCATTTCTTTTAAAACCAGCCATAACTTTTAATGGTACACATAGCCAAAAACTTTGCTGTAACCTATGAAACATAACCTGATTTTCTTCTGAAATTCTCTAATAAGCACTAGTAGCCAATGTAAATTTGCAATATGATCTCCAGTGCCTCTTCCTTTTATGAACCCAGCTTAAACATTTTGCATTTCT
The DNA here is from genome assembly GCF_032191835.1 of Heteronotia binoei. Taxonomy (NCBI): domain Eukaryota; kingdom Metazoa; phylum Chordata; class Lepidosauria; order Squamata; family Gekkonidae; genus Heteronotia; species Heteronotia binoei. Next base: position 53,638,371 of record NC_083223.1, on the reverse strand, counting down.
CATTCTTTATATATAAAAGTCTTTGCTATAAGATTTTGAGTATCACTTTACTTGCATGCCCCGTGGCACGGAGTGGTAAAGCAGCAGTTGCAGTACTGTGGTCTGAACTCTCTGCTCACAACCTGAGTTCGATTCCGGAGGAAGCTGGATTCAGGTAGCCAGTCCAGGGTTGACTCAGCTTTCCATCCTTCCAAGGTCAGTAAAATGAGTACCCAGCTTGCTGGGGGAAAGTGTAAAAGACTGGGGAAGGCAACGGCAAACCACCCTGTAAAAAGCCTGCTGTGAAAACGTTGTGAAAGCAACATCACCCCAGAGTCAGAAACAACTGGTGCTTGCACAGGGAACCTTTCCTTATCCTTACTTGCATGAGAAATTAATGCAGTGGTCTGATAGTTGCTGCAGTCTTTGACGTCTTTTTTTTTTTAATTTGGAATGTAGATTATTTCCAGTCTATGGGGCATTTTGTTTCCCATAGTTCATTTTCCATATTTGTTGGCATATTCCTGTCAAGATTTGGATGGATCCCATTTCTATGGCTTGGAATATCTTTACTGATATCCCATCTACTCCTGGTGATTTGTTTCTCCTAATTGCTCTCAGTGCAGTTTTCACTTCACTTCAAAAATGACATAAGAATCTTCTTGGAAGGAATCTATCATACTTTCATCTCTTTTGTATAATTCTTCAGTGTATTGTTCCCGTCTTTTCTTTGGTTCTGTACAGTTGATGTATCATAGTTTCTGGCAATTTAAGACACCATTACAGGATTTATAGTGCCCTTTTTTGTGTGTTCTTTTGTCCTAGTTATTCATACCACCCAACCTATCATTGTATCATTGACTCTTCCCACCTTCATAATCAATCAATTAATCAATCAATCGATCGATCAAACAAACAAACAAACAAACCTTTAATGACATAATAATACAATAAAACAAAGATATAATTAATAATTAATAAAATGGCAGGCCCAGAGGGGATGGGGGCGTGCAGCAGAAGGAACTCCCACAAGCACAAATTTAGGTGAAAATAGTGCTGCAGGTTTTTATTGGATACAGTCAAAGGAGCCTTGGCACAGCATGGGGATAGATCCAGCACTTTGTAACCTGCTGCCACCGAGTCACCACATTCCCCCAGCCTGCCTGCTGAGAGATAACACAACAGATTGACATGACCCTAGGATCCACAAGGGTACTGGCTGCTGCAAGCTCTCCTTGCACCTGGTGGTGGAATCCCACTAGCAGTCCCTGACTGGGGATGGAGCTGAGTGGCTCCATCCCCAGGACTCCTTAAAAGAGTCCCCAAACCAGGGGAAGTGGACACGCATGCCTGGCCCTCCCCCCAAAAGTATCTGCCCAATGCCCAAACTGCACAAGTTGTGACAAAGGCAATAAAAGAATTACAATATCCACAACTTGACCCATAATAACTGAAGTGCAAAAAGGGGGCGGTGGGAAAAACTGTTGAACACAAACTGGGAGCAAGACAGGCCCAATTCAGACTTAAATAGCCAATGGGGGTGGTTCATTGCTGAACCACCCTTCAAGGCTGGCCCCAGCTGACAGACCCCTCTTGTCCTTGTAGGAAGCATGCTCTTCCTCATCTCGCCCTGCCCTTGATCAACAAATGAGGGCACCCAGGTGAGTCTCCACACCCTGCTTATTTAATGTGTTGAGTCCTTATGGTCATTGTTTTACAGGGGGAAAACTCAGAAACTTTTCTGTATAATTTATATATACAAGCTTCAGATTCAGTAGGAGCTCACAGGAGCACAGCTCCTGAACCTTTCTGAGAATTCCCCCTCCTTGTCCATTGACAAGCTGCATAACAATCCCTGGATGAACTTCACCTATTTTTCTACAAAATGATCCACACACACACACACACACACACACACACACACACACACACATATATATATATATATATATATATATATATATATCCTGCCTAATTTTATATGTATATTATCCTGCCCACCAGGCGGTAGTGTTACTCTATTTTTGTCTGGTTGTTTTTCTGCTGCATCTTTTTCCAAAAATCAAGGAAACATTATGTCTGACCTAAACAAACAGAAATACTGTTTTATAAGATGAAGAAAAGAATAAACCAATTAAGCATACAGATATAAATGCTAAATCTATGTATGTCTCTAGAGAGGGGGAGGGGGCTTCAGGTACTTTATTCATTTTTAGCCATTTGTTGGTGTTTCAAAGGCAAAATCACCAGAATATTCTTCTGAGTGAACTTCATTCAAATGAATGGGAATTATGCAAGCACATAGCATAGTTTCATTTATTTCCATATAGCTTGCACAGAAGAATATCATATGATTTGTACATAGCTATACCCTGGTTTGGGAAACCAGATATCAAATTTTATGCTGTCCTGTGACAGTGTTATGACTTAAGTACACTCCACTATATCCTGCCATTATGTGATTGGCTGAAATTCCATCTATAGTTTTATGACTTTTCTCCCAAAGTGGGAAGAAAGAGATGCCCATCAGAGAGTTCTGCCTCTGAGGGCTCCAGACAGCCAAGTATGATGGGAATTGGGTTTTGTATTGGCAATCCAATGTATGTAACTTCATTAGCTTCAACTAGGGCCAAGGCTTTTCGACCCTGGCCCCAACCTGGTGGAATGAGCTTCCAATAGCAATCAGGGCCCTGTGGGATTTTTTACAATTCTACAGGGCCTGTAAAACAGAGCTATTCTGCCAGGGATTTAGTTGAAAAATCCTATTACAAAATATAATTCATACAAGGAAAATAATGCCTTTCAGCAACCTCATAATTTCACATACCGCATGTGCATATTTCTGCATATACAGTATATACACCATTGTGCAAATAGTCCAAAACATCATAAGTTCAGAAAAGAGCTCCAACGGACCACTAGCAGAGTAAAGCCTGTTTCAGACCACCAGGTCCTTCTTCCAGGGAGCGTCTTGCAAAACTTGTGGTATATGTGTAGAAAATATTCACAGTGTTCAGTTCTTTCACAAATTCATGCATAATTGGAATGCTGCTGCCTCCATCTGGTCAGCAAATTAATTGTGTCAAATGAAGACACTCCCTGGAAGAAGGACCTGGTAGTCCGAAACGGGCTTTACTCTGCTAGCAGTCCATTGGAGCTCTTTTCTGGACTTATGATGTTTTGGACTATTTGCACAATGGTGTACATATGTGCATAAATATACACATGCAGTATGTAAAATTATGAGGTTGCTGAAATGCACTCTTTTCCTTGTATGAATTATATTTTGTAATAGCATTTTTCACAGAGTGGTTTGTTTTATTTGGTTGCTATTTCATTCCTCTGTGTAGCCTATTGTGTATTTTCACCTTTAGGCCCTAAGTTGGCAGTGGATGTCCAATACTATTCAGCCCCTCTGGCTCAAACTCCCTGCTAAACTGGCAAATCCTTTTGTCCAATTGTTATTGACAGGAAGCAAGTTAATCCAGGACCCCTTGGATCTTCTTATAACTGAATATTAACAACCCTGACACAGAACCGGGATAGCACAATTATCAGATTGCCATCTTTATTGTTTTGTGACTGGAATTGAGGTTTTAAATTTTTTTTAAAAAATGGGATTATTATGATTATTGTTATAACTTACATGTTGTAACCCACTTGTTCACACGGAGAGTGGGATAGAAATTAAATTAAATAATAAATAAATAATTGTATATAGTGATTTCATAGGCTCATCGAGTTGGAAGGGACCTTTCACTTACATTGCTATTACTTAACTACCCTTTTCTCTTATACTTTCCTTATTCTTAGTAGAGTGTACTCTTATTCTTCCCCTTACAGGTTTTTTCCACCTCATTTGTCTCTTCCCTCTCTTGCTGAACCAGACACAAGCATTCATATGAGCCAGCTTTTATTTTCTTCTCTCTTTTTCTTCTCTCATTATAATCAGCAAGATAGCTCCAGGAAGCTCACAAGCTGGGGCATAAAAGCGCCAGAGTCTTCTTCCAAATGGAAGAGGGTTTTTTTAATTTTTTGCTTCCATGTGACATTGTGCTCATTCTGAGCCCTTATGTGGCTCCCAAGGCTTCACCTTGAAGCCAGAGCAAGAAAAACATACCCTTTGCTTAAAGAGAAAACTGTGGGTGATTGCAGGCAGTCCTTGTGTGGACACTTGGCTGACAACCAATCTGGAAAAGAGCAGAGCTAAAATCTGCCTTCAAGTTGGTTTTCATTTCAACCCTTCCTGGGCTTTGTTTATTTAACAGTTGAGCAGCAGCTTTGCTATGAACTGCAGGTCAGCTGTTAAGGGGGGTGGGGGAGGTCCAGCCCAGGGGGGCAGCAAAAGTATCCTTGTGTCAGCAACTCAGCTCTGAAAAGAAAGAAAGAAAGAAAGAAAGAAAGAAAGAAAGAAAGAAAGAAAGAAAGAAAGAAAGAAAGAAAGAAAGAAAGAAAGAAAGAAAGAAAGAAGATATTGGATTTATATCCCACCCTATACTCTGAATCTCAGAGTCTCAGAGTGGTCACAATCTCCTTTACCTCCTCCCCCCCCCGCCACACACACACAACAGACACCCTGTGAGGTAGATGGGGCTGAGAGAGCTCTTACAGCAGCTGCCCTTTCAAGGACAACTCCTACAAGAGCTATGGCTGACCCAAGATCATTCCAGCAGCTGCAAGTGCAGGAGTGAGGAATCAAACCCGGTTCTCCCAGATAAGAGCCTGCGCACTCAACTACTACACCAAACTGGCTCTGCACAGCAGTGATGGCAGCCAGTGGCATAGGGACAGGGTGGGCAGAAACCATTAGAGAATGGTTTGCCTCCACCCCACTCACTAGGGCTTCCATAGGAGAAGCAACTTTTTGCATCCTAGATGGAAGCAGCCTCTGTTAACTTGCCCCTGTATCAAGAGGTATGTGCTTTGAAATTCAGAAATTCCATGTATTTATCTGGATACTTATTGCCCAATTCTCTCCCCAGTGAAAACCCAAAGGGATTACAACATTGTTCTCCTCTCTTCAGTTTTATCATCACAACAACCCTGCAAGGTAGGTTAAGAGAGTTCCCATGGCAATGTAGAGATTCAAACCTGAGTCTCCTCTATCTTAATCCAACACTCTAACAGCTACATCATAGTTGCCCTCATGATTGGGTTTCGTATTGACAATGTATTTTAATTTCATTTTTAATTAAATATCTGCATTATAATATCCTCTAAGCTAATGGACATCATGATATCAAGGGAAAATGAACTCTGCAGATATATCATGTGAAATATTTTCTTTTGTTCACTCTGCCATTCTAGTATTATTATGGTATGAGGTTTTAAAAATCGGTTTTCCTTGCAATGGCCAAAACTTCATACGTCTCCATCATATTCCTCCTGAATTCCCCTAACATGAAAAAACCTCACTTCATCTTTAGGGAAAGTACAATCTGGATGATCTATTTTCTGTGTCTTGTGTGTGTGCGCACGCACACATGAGATGGAATGATCAAAACTATACAAAATTATCACACATCATAGAAGCATTTGACTTATTGTTATCCCTTTCCAAATCAAGTCAGGAATATTTGCTTTTTCGTTGGCACACAGACAATGTTTTTATTGCTGTATCTACCATAACCCCGTTTATTTCCTCAGAAGTCCCTACAAAATCATACATATGCTAGTAATTCAACCACAGGGATTTTGTAATTCACATGCACAACTTCAGCAACATGGGATCACTTTGCAAAACAAGTGATTCCTATAGTGCTATGGATGTATTTGAATGTAGCCTGGAGACTAGCCCAACTTAATCTGGTTTTGTCCTAGGGATTCAATGAAGCTATTGAAGAAACAAATTCTTGAACTTTTTATTTTCCAAATCTCTTTGTAAACTGCATTTTCCTTGGCTTAACTTCCTTGGCTCTTATTGTTCTAGTTGCTTGTTATGGGGCAAGCTTGTAGCAGGCTTGTCCATTGGCCCTTGCAGACTATAAAATAGTTAACTGAACTCCCCTTCTAATCTCCCATATGTAAATAGGCCATTTGATCCTTCGTGGCAAAAGTACACAGGGATTTTCCTCTTTTTCAAACCAAGGAAGAAATCAAAGTCTATGTTCCTTTATCCCTGATGCCATATAGAAACCATCCTATGAGGCTTTAAAAGTCATGTGGGTGGGATGCTTGAGGATTTTATGCATCACACTAGTCTTGACAGTCTGGGCCTTTATTCACAGACAATGAAATAATTTATAATACTTTGCAAATAGTGTATAGTCCCCACCTCTCAGTGTAAGAACATGAGGGGTTGAGGGGAAAATGGGAATCGTTTTGTGGGAAAAAACCATAAATGAGTGGATGTTGCTGACTTTTGAAATCTCAGGGCTCAACAAAGTACACATTTCCCAAGCTATTTGCAGGAATGTGGAAGCTACACTCCAGGACAAGTTCATATTTTAGCTGGCTGCCAGAGCACCAACTGGGAGGGGAAATTTATTAACACATTAGCAAAGAAAAGCATTGCTTGTTAGGAAATTTGTCTTCAGCACAAAAACTAAACACTGGCCTTTTTCTTTCTTTCTTTCTTTTGAGAGAGAGAGAGAGAAGTGGAAAGGTTTAACATGTGACATTACTAACTGCATAAATCACATTTTCTAACCCACATCTGAGGTGCTGCTAAAAAACCTTCTTATGCTTGGCAAACAGGACTTTTAAATCTGCAAGCAGAAACTACATACACAAATCTTTGGTTTGCCTATATTGACCAATGTAGCTTGCACACATGAACCCAAAGTACCACCATCTCCCACTTTTGTAGCTAAAATGGCACCTATTTGGTATTAATGGTAGAATTGGAGTGAGTAAAGCACCTTAAGGAGTGGATTTCCAAAAGCATCAAGACAAACAATAAACAGGAAACCAGCCAGAGAAGCAGTTGGGTTTCTGGATGACAAAGAAATAAATAGATTGAAAATTGAAATGTAGGAGGTGGCAGAGAAGTTCAATGACTTTTTTTGCTTATGTGTTCACTATGGACAAATGTGGGGCATGTACTCAGGCCATAGCCACTGTTTTTAGGAAGGGAGTCCCAAGATGTGAGCAAAATTGAGGTGATGAGAGATGATGTTCTAGACCTATTTGGGAAATTAAAAAGCAGTGTTCAGGTCCTGATGGCATATACCCAAGAGTTCTGATGAAACACAAATGTGAGACATATCACTAAATTCTGAAGACTGGAGGGTAGCAAATGTGACACCAGTTTTAAAAAGAGATCCAGAGGGGAACCAGGAAATTAAAAGCCAGTCTGTCTAAACTCTTTTCCAGGGGACCATCCATGTGGGAATTGTTTAATATGGCCACTATCTCTTGACATTCATGAATTCATACCCCCAGGTAAAAATTGGACTATCTCTTTAAAATCCTCGAGCAATTGCAGGTCATGTAATGTGGTTTATGTTTTAATATTTGACTGTTCAAAACCGTACATGGGCAGTACCACACATCCATTCAAGGTCTGTATCCTTGAACACCAGTCCAGAATTAAACACAGAATTCTGGAAGCCTCTCTGGTGATTCACTCTATTGAAGCTCAACATACTGTAGATGAAATGAATTTTTTAAAAATAATTTTTAAATATAGGAGCACCTTGGGGAGTGTCTCAGATGCCTGAAAAATAATACTGTGGAAAGAAATGTTCTTGATTTACAAACTAAACACAATGGCACCCACAGGACTTAATAACTTGATTGATTATTCATGCTTTTTGTGAGATTGTCTGCTGTCATATGTTTCCAAGTTCTTCTCTTCTTGTATATCTTTAGAAATGTTGTCAGGTGCAAGTGATTTAGTGGAGCTCTTTGCACTTAAGTTAGTCGCACAGTAGTTATTGAGAATTTTTCTCCAAAGAAATGCCATTCTTGTGATACCTGTAGACTGCTTTATGTGGTGAGTGTTTCTCTGTACAAGTTATCAAGTTTTATATCATGAATGCATTTATATATATTGCATGGAACAATAGAAGTTCGGACAAGAATTAACCCTTCCATGAGGAAGGTCTTGAAATGGACTACAAGGCTGGTAAGATTCATACAGGTGGTTCTGAAAATGTCTTTATTGCATTTGGATTTATGGGGCTTTGAACAAGCACTTTATTGTAGTGGAACAATTTATTTGAAATAATTACTCATCTTGAATTGGTTTGGATAAATATACTTTACTGAGTTAATTCTATAAGTTGTTATTGTTATTAGTAATTTGTAACATGGTTTAAATCTGTTGTATATGCCTACTCCTGTGTTGTTCTTCTTCGTTATAACCTCTATCCCAGGCAAAGTAGTAGAAATGGTAATCAAATATAGAATTATTAGACACACAGAGCAACAAAGCCTGCTGATAGAAAGTAAGCCAACAAAGTATCAATCCCACTGGAAAATAGATTGTGGCAGAGAACTGCAGGAAGAGGAGTGGGATTTGATTTGGACTTCTCCTGCAATCACCTCAAAAATATTCAATATAAGATTCCAATCTTATAAGATTTTGGCCCAATGGTATAAAACACCGGTAAGTTTAAATAAAATGCATCCAAATATAAACCCTCAATGCTGGAAGGGATATGGGTCTAGAGCTGACTTTAAACACTGCTGATGGGATTGCCTGCTGATTAGATTAGATTGGCCACAAATTTGGAATGAAACAAAAAGAATCATAAGGCATGATGTACCCCTTACAATAAAATCTGTGTTATTGAATTATTGGAAATTTGAGAAATATGCTAAAAGAACAAATTGGATATTGACTACTTTACTATCCGTTACTAGAACTTTACTTGCCTTTCAATGGAAAAATAAAACAACCCCATCTTTACAACAATGGTGTAAAAAATTGTGGGATCATTTTATTCTAGGGAGAATAGTGGAAAACTCTTATATGATCCAATCAGTAAAGCAACAGGAGTTTTTTTGCCACCATGTGGCACCCAATCACAGACTATTTATTTCAACAGGGTGTATTACCTGCAAAAGAGAGCCCCATGGCACAGAGTGGTAAAGCTGCAGTACTCCAGTCAAACTCTCTGTTCGTGACCTGAATTCAATCCCAGTGAAAGTTGGGTTCAGGTAGCCGGCTCAAGGTTGACTCAGCCTTCCATTCTTCTGAGGTCGGCAAAATGAGTACCCAGCTTGCTGGGGGGAAAGCGTAGATGACTGAGGAAGGCAGTGGCAAACCACCCCGTAAAAAGTCTGCCGTGAAAACGTCATGATGCGACGTCACCCCAGAGTCAGAAACGACTGGTGCTTGCACAAGGGACTACCTTTACCTTTATTACCGGCTAATGAATATTACAAATCTTTGTTGTACTTTTAGGGGAAAGGGGGGGGGGAAATACACTTGCCTTAGAACATGCATAGATGTAATTATTCATTGTTAAGCAAACTTACCTAAATTAGACACAAAAGACTGAGTTTTGATTGAAATAAGACATTGTGCTCCTTTATAGATCATTTGTAATGCTTTATTTATTACTTGCTCTTTGTATGTAAAGATGTTATTAGTCTTTTTTAATAATTTAGTTTTTGAAAAATAAAAATTATATTTGGGGGGGGGGAGCATGGCTTCTACAAAGGGAAGTCAGCTTTAAACTGCTCTTTCCACAGCTTCACTTGTCTTCACAGCCTCTGCTCCCTAACTGTTTTCCTTAACTGTTCTCTCTTCTAACATTCCTTCAGCTCCTATTGGCTGCTCTTACAGAGAGCTGGAACCTAACCTGTCCATCACAATGACATAATTTGAGTCTTCAAGCTTATTACTTGAAGGACTGATATAAGCATAGCCCAAAGTGGAGCAGCTATTACTGCTCCCTTTGACCACGTGGCTGCCCTGCCACCTGCCTGCACATGTTATCCAACACCACCAGCCAAAGGGCATGCAGATGATGCATGGATGTACGGGTGTTGGATGGGCTCACAGGGAGGAACTGCATGATTGAGCAGTGGTAGAAGGCCTACAGGTGGGTGAGGAAGTGCATGGAAAGTGATGCAATTGGGGGTGGCAATGGAGGTAGGGTCCTTAAGCACTCTGTGTCCAGGGAACTCTAAAACTTGGAACTAGCCCTGCTTGGGAAACTGCTGTGATTTTAATGCACGTACTGGCACTACCCTGGCACTTTTTGTCTTTGGGAATATTAATGAAGGAAACAATATCTCTTACAGAAGGATAACAAGATCAATTTATATGAAAATTTATGTGTCCACATTTAGAGACAATAGAGACCTAGAGCAGGGAAAGAGAGCGTAAGAGCTGAGGGAGCCAGTGGAAGAAGAGATGGAATTAAAGAGGGTGGACCAGGGTTACCCCTTAGTTTCACAGCTCTTGTAGGAGCTGTATTAATAAATAATTAATAAATAATAAATAACCTTGGTGTCAAGGCAAAGAGAGATACATAATGATGCAAATGGTGGTCAGTAATTTATGTGGTACATGTGTGTTTCCTTTTCCCACTGGTGCCAAAAACAACTACAGCTCCTCAATCTTTCCTTGGACTCCAAGGAGTTCAGTTACCCAAAGAAGCCATGAAAATGACTAGGAAACATCTGATTATAACAGTACAATCTGTAGAGCACAACATGTTTGTTCCACTCAGTTTGCTACTATTCCTTCAACTGGAGAGCTTCCCAATTACTGCTCATACTTGACGGTTTCTCGCTATAGGTGTGCCTTTATGTTGGTGTGCCTTAATGCCTTACCAGCTGCCCTGAGCCTGCTTTGGTGGGGAGGGCGGGATTCAAATTAAAAATTATTATTATTACCATCTACAGCAGGGGTGGTCAATGATAGCTCTCCAGATGTTTTTTGCCTACAACTCCCATCAGCCCCAATCAGCATGGCCAATGGCTGGGGCTGATGGGAATTGTAGGCAAAAAACATCTGGAGAGCTACCATTGGTCACCCCTGATTTAGAGTTTTTCAAGACCTTAGGATACCATACTCTGATAGAGTATGCAACTGTGGTGAAGGTAGTAAGAAAAAAGGGCCACTATAGTGCTACAGGGCTTGTATTGTGTGACCTTTGAGTGTAATGACTTTTCTGAGCCTAGAAGTCTTTTAATTCTTCCTTTTGCTCCAAAATATAGATCATATGGAGACATTTCCTCTTTAATAATATAATAGATATTATATTAGATAATAGCAGACTTATCGCTCTTTTAGCTGCAAAATTTTATGCAACTGTGATAGATTTGAGCAGCCATTCAAATGGGATCTAGCTTTTTCTGTTTTAGTAATCTGCTTAGAACTAATAAGAGAGCAATAAAAAGTACTTGACTTGAAAGGTGAGGAATATGTTCATCTAACCTTGGTTTCTGAGAAGCTGACATTTTGTCCAACATATGAAACTAACCAGCCGCTTGGAGGAATAAATGGGATACAAATGTCTTTTATTTGAGAGCTAGTTACAGCACTTTTCCCAGGCTATTGTTTATAGTACTCTATTGACCATGTAGCACACACATATACCAGCACTTTTTTCATACACTCTACCCCCTACTTCTCCTTTCCTCTTTCTTCTAAGTGGCTACTTAACCCTTGCCTTTCCTGCTGTTCTGCCGTCCTCATTTCCCTATTCATCCTCTCATTTTTCGACTTCCTCCTCTTGATAGAAGATGAAGAAGATATTGGATTTATATCCCGCCCTCCACTCCGAAGAGTCTCAGAGCGGCTCACAATCTCCTTTACCTTCCTCCCCCACAACAGACACCCTGTGAGGTGGGTGGGGCTGGAGAGGGCTCTCCCAGCAGCTGCCCTTTCAAGGACAACCTCTGCCAGAGCTATGGCTGACCCAAGGCCATGCTAGCAGGTGCAAGTGGAGGAGTGGGGAATCAAACCCGGTTCTCCCAGATAAGAGTCCGCACACTTAACCACTACACCAAACTGGCTCTCCATCCTTCCAGACTTCCATTTCTTGACTGCTTTGCCACCCAGTCCTTTAGCACTGAGGGAAGGGAAAGCCTCTACTTCAGAGCCAAACAGCCTCTGGGACTGGCCTGTCCTATCAGTTATTTTGTACTATGAGGAGAGGCTTCTTCCTTCTCTCTCCTCAGCTCCAAATAATTGATAGATATGGAGAGTCCCATTAGCTGTTCAGTGATGAAGAAGAAGGCCATCCTTCTCCTCAGTGCCAAATAGATGATAAGTGTGGCCAGTCCCGTTAGCTGTTTAACACTAAAGGAGGGGATTCTGAGTGCCACACATCATCTTGTGTGCCACGTTTGGCATACAAGTTGTTCACACCTAATATATAGTTATGCCCTTATTTCTCGGAATGTGAGTAGGGATTCCTGCTTCATTGATTCAGAGTTTTTGGAGAGAGAAAGATTTTGGAGGGGGGAAATATCCTGATCCTTTCATTGAAATTCTCATGAAACTGTTAAAAACCCCGACCCTAACTTTATTCAGATGAATGTTACATAATTCCTTCATTTTTCCCCTCTGGTTATACAAAGAGATCTGAACTATTTGTTCCAAGTCAAGGAACACCATTAAGCATTTGTTTAATGTGCCCCTAATGTGTACTTTATAAGAAGTTAGAATTATGCTCCTGATACACAGAAAATCATTTCCAGAACTCTAAAAATTAGTTTTCTACATTGCTCTATCTAGGCATTTTTATTTTGCATGTGGGAAGTAATTTCAGTTCCCTGCTAGTCAGAGAGCTTTAGACATACTAGCTGTCTGCAGGAACAATATGGAAATCCAAGTACAGATATTTAGAACTCAAAGACTAACATGCTGTATATTCTATCTGGGTGGATGTTTTGGAGGGTTTTTTGGTACCGCTAGTGTATTAATTAGCTGTAAAAATAAATTACTGTGTAAACAGAGTTAAAAGATTTCAGTGGATTTAGAAGGGTGTAACTCTGCTTAAGACTTCACTGTTAAGTATTCTGTGAATGATCATATTGAGTCTTTAGAGGTTATTTATTTATTTCTTTAAATTTGGATATATGCTCCATCATTCTTCCCTTGGACATTTTATCCTTGCACCAATCATGTTAGGCTGAGAAAGAGAGTGTCTGGCCAAAGGACACCTAGCAAGTTTTCATGGTAGAATGGGGATTCAAACCTGGGTCTCCCAGATCCTAGTCCAACAGTCTAACCAATGCATCATGCCTCTAGAGCATTAGTGTTTGATGGCTATTCTATATACTCATCAAATTGCTATTCATTTTAGCACTTAGAATGCTACCTGAGGTGAATTCCAGATAAAAACTACATTGCCCCCCAAGTCGGAATAAAGAGGCGGACACAAGTGAGTTGGTAAAACCATGGACCACTTTATTAAATAAACATAGCAACGGAAAGGGCAACCAGAACTGCGGCCAGGTCAGGGCCAGGGGTCTCCATGGACCTCTCCCCTGCCTTTTTCACGGGCGAGAGACTCAGCCCCCTAAACGAAGCTGTGTGCCACTGCTCCCGTCAGGCAGGCCCAGCAGGGAGGCCTGCACTGGAGGGCCCAGTCTCCAGACGTGCGTCTCAGCAAAAGGCACCCATCCGACCAAGTCTCCCGGACAGTCTGCATTCACACACCTCAGGTCACCAATACCCAAAGGTTGATCCTGCCAGATCCCTAACTCCCCAAAAGGGGGAGGCTAACTGGTCCTCCCCAGGCCGCATGGTACCATAAACCCAGTAAAACCTGCCCTCAAAAGTGACCAACCTATAACGAGGCACCTTCCCAAAACCAATTCCACAATCCATTAATATGCTATGCAGGGTAGGCAAAAAACACACCCCAGACATAAGCCAAACACCTGGGGAGTAAGAAATTCCTACCCGGCCCCTCATTTAAAGAGGCGACCAGCAAATACCTACATAACAAACCGGGCGGGCAGGAGGGCCAGCGATTGGCGAGGGACTGAATGTGAGGGGACGGAGGCTTCCAAAGTCAGGCAAAAGCCCCGCCCCCAAAAGACATGCCTAAAGCGCACTTCCCCATCAGATCTCCCTCCAGGAAGGCAAACAATCCCCACCAGCTTAGCTGCAAAACGGCAGGCTGACGAAGATTCAATTGCCCCCCAAGTCAGAATAAAGAGGCAGACACAAGTGAGTTGGTAAAACTAAAGGCCACTTTATTAAATAAACATAGCAATGGCAAGGGCAACCAGAACTGCGGCCAGGTCAGGGCCAGGGGTCTCCACGGACCACTCCCTTGCCTTTTTCACGGGCGAGAGACTCGGCTCCCTAGCCGGAGCTGTGTGCCACAGCTCCCGTCAGGCAGGCCCAGCAGGGAGGCCCGCACCGGAGGGCCCAGTCACTAGTTGCGCGTCTCAGCAAAAGGCACCCATCCGACCGAGTCTCCAGGACAGTCTGCATTCACACGCCTCGGGTCACCAAAGGTTGATCCTGCCAGACCCCTAACTCCCCAAAAGGGGGAGGCTAACCGGTCCTCCCCAGGCCACATGATACCATAAACCCAGTAAAACCTGCCACAACTAAGGCCAAGTCTCTACTTAGGGCTTAGCACCCACCGAAAGGCCCAAAGCCAACACCAGCCCTTGCCGAAGATCCCTCAGGAAAAGCATATTACCCTTTTCTGAGAGATGCACCCCATCTCCTCTGTAGAGGTCAGGATATTCTGTAGAAATATCCGGATGGGGCAAATAGTGGCCCAAACCACCCTCCAATGCCTTACGAATCTCCTTATTTGCTATATAACAAGCCCTCTCTATCCCAGCTGGATTCCAAGCACTGTGCCACACCAAGCACGGAATCATGGCCGACCAGACTATGATGGTACTGGGCCATCTCTTTCTAATGTACTTGAAATCATCTTGAGCTTGCAAGATCAAAGCCTTGCCTTTAATCAGCCCGAGATCATTCCCCCCCCCCCAGGTGAATAATTAAAACCTGAGGAGGTGGGACCACACTCCCATGAAATAAAAGCGGAAGCAAACCAGGCCACTGTAGACCCCGGTGCCCCCGCCATTGAACAGCCCCTGCTGAGAGCGAACAGAAGTTCTCCGAGCTTGATGTGCTGCCCAAAACACATAACTGTGCCCGCAGCTGACAACTCGGCTCCTCCGGCCAGGAACAACAGCATCTAAAAAGAGAAACAGACAAGTTATAAAACCCAAACCTTAAACTACCCCAGCTCCCAATAACAAAGCTAAGAGTGGAGCAAAGGGCGAATATAACACTTATAAGCCTGAGACCGCCAACGGCCAAGGCGCTGGATGGACGAAGAAGAATATCCCAAGGCCACGGCTGTAGAGGCCGCTCCAATTCTAAAGGAGTGGGTACCAAACCTCACTCCAGACAACCCCAACAGAGCTAAGGCCCTAGACGTCACTGTCCAAAACTGATGTTTTGTCAGAGGGCTGCCTCTAGAATGACAAAACAACAACCCTTAGCAGCCTCCCCACACAGCCAAGTAATCAGCCAATGCGGAAACCGGGCAAAGCTCCACCTCTGAACACGGACCCAACTCCACTACAGTTCCAATGTCCTGTTGGTCCGTCTTGGAATGCCGGACGGTAAGAGCTGCCTTACCCCTCGATAACATAACATCCCTAAGTGACAAAGCCCTGCCGTAAACATCATTCCTGAAGCTTGCCACTAACTCGCTGATCCTAAGCGCCCCCAAAAAGGCCACCAAAGAGGCTGCATGAAACAAAACAGCCTCAAAGTGAGATGCACAAACTGCACTCCAAACCCCCTTCAAACCCCTAAGAATCTCAGGAGACATAGGGTTCCTGGTGTCAGGACTAGGCCTGACCTCTGTGGACCACCTTTCCAGCATCTTTCGAATATGAAAATCTGCTGTTTCCTCCTTATACCCTAACGCCTTGCTAGCAAAAGCAAGCACAGACAGGCGTCCTCTAATTGATCACACGGCCAATCCCTTACCTTTTAAGGAAACACAGTAATGGAGCAACTGCTCCACTGGGAAAGGCCAAACAATGCGATACCCTACCTTGGCCCTAAAGCCTTCAAACTGCCGCACAGCACGTTCGTAAGACTTCCTGGTGCTAGGCGCAATGGCTAGGCCTATCGCTCTGCATGCCTCGGTTCTCCAATCAGCCATAGCTCCTGGGGCATTGGCGCCGCATCTTGATCGGCCTCCGGGGCCAGCTGACGAAACCTCTCCATCTGTTTACTAGAGAGAGCATCAGCCACCCCGTTATTCACCCCAGGAACATGCTTGGCCAAAAACAAAATGTTAAGCTGCAGACAACGCAGAGTGAAGGCCCTCACCAACCTCATAATCTGTTGTGATTTGGATGAAAGGGAATTAATAACATGAACCACCGCTATGTTATCACACCAAAAATGTACGTGTGATCAACCATGTCAGTCCCCCACAAACAAACCGCAACTAAAATGGGAAAAAATTCTTAAAAAGTGAGATCCCTGCACACACCAGCCTGCAACCATGAATCCAGCCACACCTGCATGCAACAGTGTCCACGGAAGTAGACCCCGAAACCTAAAGACCCAGCAGCATCAGACATGACCTGAAGCTCTGCCTCCAGTCCCATGTCCTCCCTCCAAAAAGAAACCCCGTTAAAGGATTCCAAAAACTCCTGCCACACCTGCAGGTCCTCCCTCATGCTGCTGGTAACCCTAGTCCTATGCTGGGGCAAGCGCAGGCCCACCATAGCGTCACAAAACCTGCTCAGAAAGGCCGTTCCAGGAGCAACCACTTTGCAAGCAAAGTTAAGGTGCCCCACTAACTGCTGAAGCTCAAGAAGCGTAACCTTCTTCTTGAGGAGGAAAGTCCTAATTCTACCCCTTAAATCCTCCAGTTTCTGACCAGGAATCCTAGACGATTGCGCTAGGGTGTCCAACTCAATACCCAAAAATACAAAGTATTGGGCTGGGCCTTCCGTTTTCTCCTCGGCTAATGGCACACCCAACTCAGTGGCCAGCTCAATAAAACCGGACAACTGAGCACAACGTCCAGTACCCGCAGGACCCACAAATAGGTAGTCATCCAAGTAATGGACAACATCCTGCAAACCCAATTTCTTGCGCATAGCCCATTCCAGGAATGTGCTGAAACACTCAAAAGCACCACATGATACAGAGCAGCCCATAGGCAAAGCCCTGTCCATGTAAAATTGCCCCGCAAAAGAAAAACCCAAAAGCTCAAATTCATCTGGATGGACAGGGAGAATGCGA
Source organism: Heteronotia binoei (assembly GCF_032191835.1). NCBI lineage: Eukaryota > Metazoa > Chordata > Lepidosauria > Squamata > Gekkonidae > Heteronotia > Heteronotia binoei. The sequence goes on along the minus strand of NC_083223.1, from coordinate 53,621,228 downwards.
AATGCAGATTTTATATCGCATTTTGCCAGCTCAGCCCCCTGACCACAGCATCGAGCGACACCCATGGCCTGATCAAAGGTAGTATACAAAGCTCCTTGGGAATCCCATCATTAACAGAAGAACCCTTGGGATAAGAAAGGTGGTGAATCAAACAAAATTCACCAGGAGCCTTCTTAGGTACCACCCCCAAAGGGGAAACCCTAAGGTTAACCACTGGAGGACTAGAAAATGGACCCAAAACCCTGCCCTCAGCCAACTCCTTGGCAATATTGGCCTCCACTACATGTTCTAAACCTTTAACTGAACTAAGGTTTCGAGACCAAGTTGGCACCCGAGAACCTTGAAAAGGAATTCTAAAACCCAATGTGAAACCTTCCAACAAATATAAACTATGAGCCCTGCGCAGGTACCTATGAAGCCACCGTTGAAGAGGTCCCACCTTTATCGGGCTGGGACCCTTTTCCAATTTGGGAGGAACCCCCACTCCCACCCTGTCTCTTTTGACCCTTATGTGGCCGAACTCTTGGACAGTTGCTAAATGAGTGTGGGCCAGCACACATGGGGCATTCATGCTTGAAAGTGCAACCTTTCCGATTGCATACCCCCTGTGACCCAAACTCCCAACAAAGCAAGCGGGGTTGAACCACCTGCCCCGCTGAACTGCAGGAAGATGATGAAGAAGTACCCAGTGAAGAGGAGGCCTTAGCCACTAAATGCCCGCTGTCAGAACGGTCACCCAAATTAGGGTGAGCTGGTGACTTGCAACCACAGTTGCTGGTGGATGTGATCCCAGGGTAAAGAAGGGTACACAGCAGCCCTCATCCTGAATTCCTCATCATACTAAATCCAGGCCGGGCTGCTAAACATTGTGTACCCTTTATATATAATGTCCATGTACTGGATCAGCGCTGCTGCTTGCCAGGGCTGAGCACGTGCTATCACACCAGCATACATGAAAAACCCAGGCAACCAATTCACCCAGGTCCGATCCACCTTCCTCTTCTTCAACTTCTCCTTCTCCTTATCATCAAGATCCACCTTGTCTTTTTTCTCTAGCTCCCTAAACAAAAGGGAGAAAATGTCCACATATTCTCCCTTGAGGATCTTGTCCCTTGTAGCTTGCAATAGGTGGTTTCCTAAAGGCAAGGCAACCTCACCAAAAGGCATGGCTTCGAATGGGACTGCCCCGTACGGGGAGGAGAAACCCCAGCCCCCAGTTAGATCAGGAGCCGCACCCTGCTGCCCAGCTCCTGGCCAACTCCCATAAAGACCATACTGGCCATGTGGCCACGCCCAGCTAGCCTGGGACCCCGCACATAAAGAGGAAGGAGTGCTAGAACCTGCAGCCACATTACCCACACTATTAGAAGCCACAGGACCGAAAGGCCCCCATGGCCAAACAAGCCCAGAATGTGCTGTGGAACCATCTCCAGACTTACCTGGCAACCCAGCAGGTACCAAAGCAGTACCTGCTCCGACAACAGGAGAAGAAGGACCCACTCCAGCATCCACACCAGACCTGCCTTCTAGAATGGATAATCTTGTTAGAATACTACCTTGCAAAGTCCTTTTTGAAACTCCCCCCTTCTGAGGAACTGAAGAAGGTGGCAACCCCGCCGCCTGCTCCAAAGCCCACAGCCTCAAAAAAATGGCTGCATTTACCTCATCCTCCCCCTCCTCATCCAAAGATGAAGGCAGCGGAGGCCGCTTCTGCACGGCTTAGGTGCCTTACGTGTTGGCTGCTTCCCCTTCGACTTCCCTGATCCCTTTTTTCCAGACATACTAAATGCACCACAAACCCAGCCGGGACTAATCTCCAAGAGGCAAATGAAAAGTAACCAATAACCCCACCTAAAATGGCTGCCCCAATACAATACAAAATGGTCAACAAGAGAACAACCTCAGGGGTGTTGTATCCAGGCAAAAAAACTGTATCCAGGCAGAAATCTAAATTTAATAATGGCCACCAGAGAACAGCCTCAGAGTTGATGTATCTAGGCAGAAAATAAAATTATAAAATGGCCACCAGGGAACAGCCCCAGTGCTGTTATATCCAGGCAGAAAATAAAATTTGAACTGGCCCCTGGAGAGATGTGAAAGAAATGACCGCCCTGCCACGAAGCTAAAAGAAGGAGCGGGGGAGGGAACAGTAAGGATCAGCTGCAAAGGCCCTCAATCCAAGCCCCCACCAGCCTAGGCACCCCTCCACACAACACAAAACAACCCCCATCAAAACCCTTATTATGACAAGAGCAACAGCCTGAATTCCAGTGCAGCTACTCCTCAACCCGATGCCTATACCGAGCCCGACAAAGCCAACCTACAACCTGAGCCACATGGACGATCCAATCCCCCACACTGGCCGAGAGCTCGCACACGCTGCTCTCACTTCAGTGTTCATCGCAGGACTGAATGTGAGGGGACGGAGGCTTCCAAAGTCAGGCTAAAGCCCCGCCCCCAAAAGACACGTCTAAAGTGCACTTCCCTGTCCGCTCTCCCTCCAGGGAGGCAAACGATCCCCGCCAGCCTAGCCACGAAGAGGCAGGCTGACAGAGATTCAATTTTTCTTGTTGTTAACCATTCAGTCATGCCCAACTCTTGGTGATTCTATGGACCCACTCTCTCCATGTTTCCCTTGTACTGTTTCTTTGAGTTTTTCTATGCTCCGGCCAGTTTCACCTTTTATGGTGTCTAGCCACCGTTTTCTTTGGAGGCCTGATTTCTTTTTGCCACTAACCAATCCACACCAGGAAATTGCACTGTGCAGGTTAAGACACCAACAATAAACACTGTGTTGCAAAAATGTCAAAAATTGTAACATGAATTAATAAATTATTTATTTCTCAGTCATTTGTGTTCAAAAGTCCAATATATTTACTATTCAGTCCTTAACAATTCCAGTTTTCTTACATATACAAAATATACGCTTGTGAAGCCACAATGATTATTGGTGAGCACTAGTTCCACTGGTTAATAACTGTGACCAAAAGAAGATTGCAAATTGAAACATGCTTTTGTCAACCTGGGATGCATGTTGTCACCCATAACCTACATAGAAAATTGACAGGCTTGTGCTGCTATCAACATGTGGGTGTCTTGTGGCCAGTTTGGTGTAGTGGTTAAGTTCATGGACTGTAATTTGGAAGGACCAGGTTTGATTCCCCACTCCTCTATATGCACCTGCTGAGTGACCTTGGGTCAGTCAGTTCTTGAAAAAGCTGGTCTCTCAAAAGTAGTTATCAAAAGAACTCTCAGCCCCACCTACCTCACAGGATGTCTGTTGTGGGGAGAGAAAGGAAAAGGGAATTGTAAGCCACTCTGAAACTCTAAGTAAAGGGTGGGATAGAAATCCAATCTCCTCTTCTCTCTTCTTCTCAAGCATACATATCATGTATGTAAGTCACTCTGGATTTGTTAAGGACTGAATAGTAAATATATTGGATTTTAAATGCAAGAGACTGAGATATTCTGAGATATTAATTCATGTTGATTTATTAATTCATGTTACAATTGTTAACATTATTGTGACACAGTGTTTATCATTGTTGTGCTAACCCAGGGGTCCTCAACCTTTTTAAATAGGGGGCCAGTTCACTGTCCCTCAGACTGTTGGAGGGCCAGACTGCCGTTACTGTACAAGGCCGCGGGCCGTCAGTTCTCCATCTTCTGCATCTCTCTCCCTCCCCCCCACCACACACCCCGGCCTGGGAACTCACCTCACCTCGGTATCACCTCACACTCTGTCTACGCCGCCTCAGCCCAGTGCCGGAAGTGTGCGTTGCTAACGCAAGTTTAGGTCGAACATCACTTCCGGTCTGATTTTGCCAAAACCCGGCGGGCCGCATAAACGTCCTCAGCGGGCCGCATCTGGCCCGCGGGCCGTAGGTTGAGGACCCCTGTGCTAACCAATGCAAGCATAATTGCTTTTTCTAGTGAGTTTTTCCAGATGGCATGACTAGTTATATGTGCTCTGATACTTACTTGTTTGTCACCTTTGCTGTCCAAGGAATGTGTATGAGCATTTGTCTAGCATCACACTATTCTGTAAAATACACATACAGAAATCCCAAGCAGAACACTGGAGAAATGGAGAATATAAATCTAGAAATAAATAGATGCTAATATTGATGTGATGAGAACTAGGGATGGGCATAGACCTGAACACTGAACAAAATCTGGCCCGGACTTTACCTTGTCTGAGGTTCAGACAGTTCGGTTCGAAAGTCACATGTTCTGACCAGGAAGTTTCCGAACTTTCTGCCCAGTTCAGAACCTCTTGTGCACTCTTGGCAAAGAAACTCCACCCATGGAGTTTTGTGCTGAAAAGTGGGTATGGGTGGGATATTTCCAGCCATCTAAGGACCAATAGTCTGAAGCTGACAGGTAAGTCTGCTTTCCAATGACAGGCATTGATCTGACTTCCTCAGCATGGGGGGTGGGGGAATGTATATAATTACTGGAGGCGCATTCCTGTCCTCTGTTTGAATCTGGTTTTTGTAAGTCTTGTTCTCCTTGTGCATGAAAGAATATCTTTTGGTGGACTGGGGGGGGGGGGGGGATTACTGGAGTGGGTGGAGAAACCTGTTGAATCTCCTGGCCTCTATACAAACCATCAGAGTAAAAGCATCACCTCTCTCTTCTTTCTCCTTTCCTTGCATTCAAAGCTACATTTCTCCCCCCACCCTCCACCTTTTTCTTTGCTGTGAGGAGTGGGAAACATGGATAGATTTTTTTTCTTTTAAAACATGTTTTTGATTTGATTTGGGGGTGGACTGTTCACTTTTGTGGGTTCTAAAAACCGCCCTTTCTCTGCATGCTGGCTGTGGGGTCCCCTTTCTGCTCCTCCAAAAAGCACCCTATTTCTTCCTGCATTGCTTGAGTCTCTGCCTGCGGAGTATCCTCTCTCCTCGCCCACTCAGGCACTCAAACTACCTACAGATTTCGGGGGGGGGGGGGTTTAGCTAACTGCCCTCTTCCCCCAGCTGTGGGATACCCTTTCTGCTCCTCCAAAAAAGCATCCTTTCTCCTCTGCCACATATTCCCACACATTCCCGTAGCTAATTCACCAGTGCCCCCTCCCACAGCTGTGCAGTGAGTCCCAGTTGCCAGGCTTGGTTGTCCCTGTCACCTTTCCAACTAGGATGGAAGGCTTGGTCCCAATCAGTTATCATTTTGCCAGGGCTGAGTGGCTGGCCCCAGGAAGACACAGCCACCTGCAGCCATGTGGGTGGTCCCTGGGGAGGTACTCTGGGAGTCTGATGCCTGTAGCTTAACCAAGTCCACACTGTAGTGCAGTGTTTCCCAAAGTGGGCGATATCGCCGCCTCGGGGGTGCTGGAACAATCCAAGGGGGGCGGTAGTAGCCTTGGGTGCAATTGGGGGGCAGTGAATAAAAATCCAAGGGGGGCGGTGAAAGCATAAAGAGAGGAGAGGAGAGGAGTGGTAGGTGTCAAAATATCATGTTTCTGGGAGGTATCCAGAATTTCTAATTTACAGAAAAATTCCCATTAACAAAAATAGAGGGTTCTCTTTTGTCTGCTACTTAGTGCAAATTCACCCAATTGGACTAGTAATGAGAACCAGAACTCCTTCCACTTAAAATATAAGAAGAATGCAGTTTATTTGCAAGACAGAATTTGCCTTGTGAAGAAAAGTGGCAGTGCAGCAGCATTTGTGTGTGCCGCTGGGACTCTCGACTTGCCTGCTGGCTGGTGCAATGATGTCATCGCCGGAGTGTAAAGAATATCCCCCCTTAGGAGTGCACGGGGAGGAGCATGCCTAGGGCAACAGAACCCCTAGTGCCAGCACTGATCTTCTGCTGCTCTTCTTTTGACTAGTTGTAGTAATTATTTTACTAATCCACTTATATCCCTGAGTTTTAGTAATTATTTTACTAATCCACTTATATCCCTGAGTTTTAGTAATTATTTCACCAATCCACTTATATCCCTGGCTGTCAAAGTGCTAGAATTGTGCAACCAATCATTGGTACAAAACAACCAATTTAGCTGGGCCAATCTAGATCTTCTCCTGTCAAATATTTGTCAAACTAGATGGCCTCCTGTCTGTTGGAATTGACAGTTCACAGGTGTTTACTATTTTACACATATTTACCATTAAGAACATGATCTCTAGGCTTATTTAAACTGATAGCAACCCATAAAAACACCTAGAACTTGGGTATTGTCATTTTCCAGGTAATGGTGTAGACACACACTTGCACACATGGTTGATGAAACACTCAATTTCTTGACAGGAGGCTTCTGTGACTTGTGGATGGGGCACCATGGCAGTCTAGTCTGCCCTCCCAATCTAATCCTGTAGCTATGACACAGTCATAAAAACCCCCTAAGCAATGCCCAACTGGTATTACATAAAAGAAGCCTCTCTCTCTCTCTCTCTCCCCATAATAGTAAAGCCTCTTCAAAGAAACGTCCTTATTCTTTCATGTCAATCCAGAAGCAGTTAAGTGTTTCCTGAATTGCCTGAAGCCAGGAGCCTACAGCTGGCTGCCCGCTTCATTCATTACTTCAGGTTTTCCACGCTCTGACCTTACTTCCCACAGAGCTGAGATAAACAGAGATAAACAGCTGCTGCTTCAGATACTACTCTAATCTCTGCACTGCTGATGGTAAATAATGATTTCAAAATTAAAGAAATTGCAAAGGTGGTCTTTTCCCAACTATTCATGTGGGGGGTAGGGTTCCCAAGTCTGACTCAAGAAATATCTGGAGATTTTGGGGGTAGAGCCAGGAGACCTTGGGGTGGAGCCAGGAGCAAGGTTGTGACAAGCACAATTGAACTCTGAAGGGAGTTCTGACAATCACATTTAAAGTGACTGCACATTGTTTAAATGCCTTCCTTCCATTTGAAACAATGGATAGCGGCTCCTTCTTTGGGGCCTCACAGAAATGGACCCCCTGGTCCGACTGTTTTGAAACTTGATATTTTGAGTAGTGGCACTGGATGCTATGTTGAATATTTGGTGCATCTACCTCAAAAAACAGCCCTCCCAGTGCCCCAGATACCCATGGATCAATTCTCCATTATATCCTATTTTTATTTTAATATTATCCTTTGTTATCTTAATTTTCTGTGTGTATATCTTTTCAAGTTGGAGACTGCAGGGCTGCCAGTTTGTTGGAACTGAATTTATTTGAAAGAGAAGTGGATGAGCAAGACTGAGAAGTAGGACTTAACTGACAACAACATTTTGCAAGCCAGAACTAATTGGTGAATTGAACTCAGACTGCCTGTTGCTTTTCCTGTTTACTGCTACATGCATATTTTATCTTCATTGGTTTTGTTGCATTGTTCTGTATGATTGAAGTGATGCATTGTATACTGTATTTCAACTGCTGTTACCTGTCCTGAGCCCACTTGCAGGGAGGGTGGGATAATAATTTTTAAAAAATATCAAAAATTCTCTGTGTATGCAAATGTTACTATGGTTGATTTTATAAAATAATTTTAGAATCTAAAGCTTCAAAGTGTCTTCTTTACAACATCTTTGTTTACCTGGTGTGCAAATATGTCACTGCATCTTTTAGTCCACTTCTTGAAGGCAGATTTCCAGGGTGGCGCTGAGTAATTTTTTTTCTGAAAAGGGGGCGTTAAGCCAAATTAGTTTGGGAACCTCTGTGTAATGTCTCAAAACTTCCCCAAAAAGTTTCCTGGAGACCCCTTGCTTGATGAGCTGCTACTTGGATTCCCCCAAATCTGACATGCATGTAACATGTGGGCCATGTGGAGGGACACCCCAGGGAGGAACTGTGTGCATTGAAGGTCTCTAGCTCACCCAGGTCAGTTTTTGTCACTCCCGAACCAGCAGAGGTGACATCCCTTTGAAAAGCAGTGCACTGAATGACCTTTTTTAGGGGTCTGTAACTCAACCCTCCAAAGTCCAATGTGAACCAAACTTGGTGGGTACATTGAAGAGAGTGATCTGGAGACAACCTGCCATTTTGGAGCCTCGAAGCCCTGTGTGGGCCTTTTAAAAAACTGGACCAGTTCATGAACTGGTTCGCAAATCAAGCTGCAGTTCAGTTCACGAACTGGTCCGGGAACCAGTCCAGTTCTGTTTGTGAGCCGAACCAGTATTTTCTGGTCTGTGGCCATCCCTAATGAGAACAAATAAATTTTAAAACCCATTAATTCCTCACTGTTGTCAGAGAAAGACATTTTAACCAGACAATTCTGGGCAGCTTGGAAAGAGGTCATGTGGGGGGCTGTCTTTGTGGAGAAAGGAAAGAGTCTCTCTTTCACCAAGGCCTACAGAGCATTTTTACCACCACTGTGTCACAAATGAGATGATGAGGTCACTAAGCAAGGCTTATATTGGGGTCAGAGACCTATCCATCCCATTTGTAGTGCCAGTGCAAATCTCTATATCATGTTGGAAATGAGCACAACTCTCTACATCACATAGGAAATGAGGCTATGACTCTGAAACTATATCATGAATGGAATGGTGATATGGAATAGAACAACAGGTGAGACGCCATGGATCAGTGGTAGAACATCTGCTTGACACGCAGAAGGTCCAGGTTCAGTCACTGGCACCTCTGGATACAAACACCAAAGCTGATTCCACACTAAACTTGCTCCACGCCAGGCTTCCATTTCTCTCTGGAGCAAGCTAGCGATTTCACATCAGCTGCTCCTCGCTGCCATTTTGCAGCGGGGCAACCCGCAACTTGACATGCTGCAGCATAAACCTATTTTTTCAGGTTTATGCTGCAGCGCAGCAAATCATGGGTTCCTCCAGTGCAAAATGGTAGCACGGAGCAGCTGGTGCAAAATCACTGGCTTGGTGTGGAGCAAGGTTAGTGTGGAATCAGCCCAAGTAACTAACCCTGGACTCAGACAGCTGATGCCAGTTTGAGTAGACAATAATGATCTTGGTGGACCAATGGGTGTTCATGAATATGGGTGTTCATGAATAATAATTTCCAGTGGGTGGATATGGATATTGTACCTCGTAGGGGAACCATGCCTTATATTGGAACCACATTCCAGTAGTTAAACCTTTGATGGAAATAAATGGGTCACAGTTTAACTACATTAATCTCATGAAACCATAAGAAAACTATTAGCAAGTCATGAAATGCTCAATAAAAATGACATTAAGTACGTATTTACATGGCAGCTTTTAATAAAAATGAACCTAAAATGCATATCTAAAGGAATATTAGCTGTTTGTGCACTACATAGATTATGAAAGGGCTACATTCAGACATCACTTTAAGGCATCATTAAGCTAACATGTACACAAAAAACGCTTGTTGTATTTCACTTGTTCTTCCCTTCTCCCTAGAAAACCAGAATTCTAAGCCTAGAATAGCCCCAAGTTTAATATCCAAGTTGGGTAAGAAATTAATTTTGGTCAACCCACACATCTAGGGATGAGCATGAATCACAAAAAATGCAGTTCATTTAATGGTTCATGGGTGAACCATGAATCCCATGAACCCATTCAGCTTGCATATGAACTGAACTGGGTTTGTGATGCTTGTGCCCAAAACAGCTGAGCCACAGTATTTTTGGGCTCTAAACAGTTGAGCCATGGGAGCAGGCTGTCCCCACAGCACAGCTATTTCCAGCCTAGATCAGAAAAATATGAGCCACAGGGGCAGCCTGTTCCCATGGCTCAGCTGTTTAAAAGGGGCTTTCTCAAGCAGCCAGCCAGTGGTACTCAAGAAAGACCCTTTAAACATTTGAGCCATGGGAGCAGGCTGCCCCAATAGCTCAGCTGTTTCTGATCTTTTGACAGCTTTCACAAGAAAAATGTTAACAGCTTTCAGAGGGAGGAGAAAGCAGGGGTTTAAACTCCTGCTTTTTGCTCCCCACGAGCCGCCACAAACCGCCTTAAAAGATCATGGAGGTTTGTGGTTGGGCTGCAGTTTGCAACTTCAGTTTGCAAACCATGAACTGGCCAAAATTAATCATGAGCTGGTTTGTGCCCATCCCAGCACATATCTGCCAGAGTTAGCACCAAACTACACATAATTTTTTTAAACAGGTTGGCTCTCAGACCCAGCGTGCTTTCCTGACAGTCACACAGTAGCAACATAGCAATCAAGCTGCAGCTGCCAGAAAAAATATTTTAAAATCCCAAAGAACCTAATTGAACTTGGGAGAATGACACAGGGAGATGAGGGACTCCTGCCTCCCCCCACATGCACCATTTTCCTAAACTGAAATGGGCAGGGGATAGGCAAATTGCTTCCTCTGGTCCTTTAGCTGGGAAAAATGGGGGTGGGGGTGGGATCAGGAGCTTCTCTCCCTGCATCATCACCCTGAGCCCAGTCATGTACTTTGTAGAGTTGCCAACTAAGGACTGGGAAATTCCAGGAGATTTGGCCAGTCACTCTCTTTCTCTGCCATATGAAGCTCATTTGCAATCCTTGGAGAGCTCTAGGTCCCACCTGGAAACTGGCAACCCTAGTGCCTGAGGACTTTTAACTTTTCTTTCCTCAGAGCTGCTGTGTGACTGTGGGAAAGTGAGGACTAAACTCACAAAAAAGTAATGTGTAATTTGGCTAGGCTTGCCAATCCCCAGGTCCCAGGGAGGTTCTTCCGCTTTCCCAGGCTCCTTCCTGCTCCCAGTCAGCTGGCCGGCGGGGGGAAGCCCCACCCCTAGGGGACCATGTGCCTTTCTACCTCTGGAGGCTTCAGGCTCTGATTGAAAGGCTTCCTCTTGGGATGGCGTGTCTGTGTTACTTTAAAGAAGTTGGCAGCAACTTGTGAGTAGAGAGGCCAATCCCTTGTTTCAGAGTCATCAGAACCGGGCCGGGGGGGGGGGGGGAGGGAGGGAAACATCTGCTGAGCACTTCATTATTCCCTATGTGGAGATCGATTCTCATAGGGTATAATGGGGAATTGATCTGGAGGTTTTGGGGGCTCTGGGGGAGCTGTTTTTTGAGGTAGAGGCACCAAACTTTCAGTTTAGTATCTAATGCCTCCTCCCAAAGTACCCCCCAAGTTTCAAAATGATTGGACCCCAAAATAAGGTGCCCCTATTTTTCATTATTTCCTATGGAAGGAAGACATTTAAAAAGGTGTGCTGTCCCTTTAAATGTGATGGCCAGAACTCCCTTGGAGTTCAATTATGCTTGTCACACCCTTGTTCCTGGCTCCACCCCAATGTCTCCTGGCTCCACCCCCAAAGTCCCCAGATATTTCTTGAATTGGACTTGGCAACCCTAAATTTGGCTCATAGTGTCTAAGGGGAATACTCTGCATAGGAGGTAGGAAAGGAGAGAGGATTGCACATATATACAGCAACAGCATGTGTTGGCTTAATATTGACTGGCAATGATATCTGAATGGAGCCTGTTTCTCTATGTAACTAATCTCAATATGGAGCTGACAGAAAGACAAAGCAAGGAGTTTCCCTTTGAAAGGAGTGTGATATGAGTTGGCCAGTGTTTCTTTTGGCATGTATCTCCAGTTCATTTTGCTATTCAGCTGTTCTCTGGTAACTGCCACCATTATGCTTTCAAGCCTCATAACCTGGGGGAAGCCCTTCTCCCCCAAACTTCTAACTATCCAACAGCTTCCACAGAGCTGGACACAATACCATCTTGCAATAATTAGACTTTCCAGAAGTCCCATCTCCTACTAAAATGCAGGAATCTATCAGTAACATACAGGACATTCTCCCCACAGACATAAGAAATGCCCAAACAGGAAGTCACTTAATATACAAACCATCTGGCAATCCTATCCAATTATCATAGCAGTACAGGAGCAGTGTTCCAGTGCAAAACAGAAAAGGTCAAAGAAAGTCTGAGTCAACAGATTGCTGTGATTAAAGATCATACATTAAATGGTAGGAATCACATAGGCTGTGGGTAGATGTACATTTATATCCAACATAGCCATGGATGCCTGTCAGACGGCAACAGCTGGGAATAGTCTGAGTCACAGGCAACCTGTCCTGCCCCAACTCAGTTCCAGGCTTATTTGGCAGAGCATAAAATCCAGTTCTAAACGTTTGATGATGGACCACAAATGGATTTTCCCTGCCTGATTGCTCCAGCGTCATCAAGCCATCGCAACTTCAATCTCTGTCAATCCTGTATTAGTGCCGTTTTTAGAAAATCTTAGCAATACACACATGCCTGCATAATCAGCAAAATCCAGTAGGGGCCTGTGGGTGCCTTAAGCGCCACAAGAGATGCATTCTGAGCAACCACAAATGCTTTTTTTGAGTTTATTTTTAGGTTGAGATTTGCGAGTAACACAATCATTGGTTAGTCTGCGCTCCTAGAAAATAGTCCCTACATGGGCAAGCCAATCAGTGGCATCATTTATGCACACGTGCAAATGCTGGGCCATCTGATTGGTCAATGATATAACAGGCATGTTGTGAGGCAGATTGTGGTCAGGATGTCTGATCGGGTGACTCCATTTCAAATAAGGACTTGCAAAAATAGGAGCACATCGATGAAGGGTTAAATGGTGTGTCTGACCACAACCATATTGCATTTTTTAGACTCCCTAATTTTTTCCACACAAAGGTTTATTTCCGTCATCCAAACTGTGTACTTAGGGGCACTGTTTAAAACAATAAACTCCAACAACTATCTTTTGGGAAATCAAGAGTATCAATAACACTCTCAAGTTGAAGAAGAAGAAGAAATTGGATTTATACCTGCTCTTCACTCAGAATCTCAGAGCGGCTTACAATCTTCTTTATCTTCCTCCCCCACAACAGACACCCTGTGAGATGGGTGGGGCTTAGAGAGCTCTCACAGAAGCTGCCTTTTGAAGGACAGCTCTTCAAGAGCTATGGCTGACCCAAGGCCATTCCAGCAGCTGCAAGTGGAAGAGTGGGAAATCAAACCCAGTTCTCCCAGATAAGAGTCCGCACACTTAACCACTACATCAAACTGGCTCTCTAACCACTACACCAAATTTATTATAAATTTGGATTTACATTCCATTTGGTAACTTCTTGTATAGAAAGCACTGCTCAGTCTGGCATGGCAGAATGGAAAAACCAGATAAATAATTATGTTAATATCTGTGCAATCTGAACATTTGGACAAAAAAGTTATTATTTTCATTTCCTTGTGACAGAGGATGAATAATGCAGCTGACTGAAGCCCTGTACACACAACCCATCCTTGAGCTGAATGAATGCACAGAAAGTATATGCTTCCTCCGCATGACCAGGGGTACTGCTTTCGGAACATTGCTGACCACAGGGAGGGAGCATACACAGGTACTGTGCTCATAAGCTGTTAATTGGAGGTGGGACCAACATGCTCATGCCAGGTCTTCCTGTCTGGACATTTCATCAGTGCTCAGACAGGTTATGTGTACAGGGCCAGAGTATTGGATTTTAACCTCCAAAGATCTGAGTTCAAATTCCTGCTCAGCTGGGTGACAAACTATTCTTTGTTTTTTCTATAAGCTTCTTCAGGAAGGGCTATGGTTCAGTAGTAGAATATTTGCTGTGCAAACAGAAAGTCACAGATTCAATTCCCAGCATCTCCAATTAAATGCATCATGCAGTGGCTGATGTGAAAGGCTGAGACCTTGGAAAGCCCCTGAGCTACCAGAGCAGGCTGTCCCCAGGCACAACTGGGTTTGTGGAGTTTGTGGTTTGATTTGTGGTTCACCCATGAACCACGAACCGAACTGCATTATTGTGGTTCATGCACATCCCTAGATGTGATAGTTGGAAAACTGCCGGGGGGTGGGAAGGGAAAATGTGCAGAAGCTCAGTGCTTGGCGTGATTCTGCTGCTATCAGATCAACAACTAAGAGAACTGAGAAGAAGGGCATTTATGCAGAAAACCCTAAATCTGCCGCCTGGTATTTGAAGATCAGGTTTGTGATTAATTATAAAATCTGTATCCATCCAGTCCCCAGACCTTTTCCTTTGCTAAGCATTGCCAGTATGGTTAAGTATGGTGACTGTGTCAGGCTCTTACCGGTGTAGTGACCAATGTGGAGATGCAGAGGTTTAATGTGCTAGCTTCTGACTCCATTAAGAGAAAATATTGAGTCTTTCAAAATATGAAACAATCTTTAGTAGCAAGCGATGACCACATCTGTTCAAAGGAGCTTAGGGAAATGGTCATACTCCCTGCTATAAAATCCACATCTCTTCTTTTACTACACAACACAAAGAATTGTTGTAAAGTATCCAAAATCAACATGTAATATTGCGGGGGGGGGGACTTGTTAGGGGAAGGCATAAAGCATAGGGAAGACGCATAGCTGGACTCCAGCAGCCATAGCTGGACTCCAGCAGCCATAATTAAAAATAAAAACCAGACTCATTTTGTACAGCTCTTCCCTCTTTTACAACAGTCAGGATATATCTATACTACAAAGAGACAGACATTTTATATGACAGGGATTCCTGTAAGAATCTTGGGAGTTGTATAGTATGCTGGAAATTTCTTCAGACCACAGCTTCCAAGAGAAGACAGAATGACATTTCAACAGGTTTAAATCCATAATGTAGGCATATCAGGTGCTGAATAAAGGATATATGTTGCAGATATATTTGAAACAGTGGTTACCTCACATTCAGGCTTGCGCTAATATCTCCAAAGGTACAGTTTTGGTTTTTTTTATCTTGGTGATTTTTTAAAAAAAGTTCATAGCATTGGTTTATCACTTCAAATTTCAGGGACAATCAAGCCAATAACAGTGCTGCTATGAAATTGCTGTCGAATTACCGTGAATTGGTTATCATTGCAATTTTGCCTTATGGGAATCAGAGCCTTTGGGGGGGAAGGTAAATTTCTTTTAAGGAGACTGATATTCCCTCAATGGGTGCTAAATGTCTGGAGACGGATTATTTGCTCTGGTTTTGAATGAGAGATCAGGAAAAAAAATCCCTCTCCTTCAGCTGAAGGAGTGGGGTAGATACATGAACCAATGTGGAAAATAGCCCTTGTAGTCATGACTCATTCATGATCATTGGACTGCAGGTTTAAAAGTGGGGCACCTTGGGATTTCTCTTTCTGAAATTCTTACTGTAGGTGTTTTGCTTCCTTGGTGTGTCTCTCTGCTAAGGCGACAAACCTCCACTTGGGTCCTAAAGCTCTTCAAAAATTAAAATTGACCTCCAGACTACAGAGATCAGTTCCCCTAGAGAAACTGGCTGCTTTGGAGTGTGGATTCTATGTCATTATACTAATCTGAAGATGGATTCTATGGTATTATACCCTACTGAAGTCCCTCCCTTCCAGAAATCCCATGGTCCCCAGGCTCCACTCCCAAATAGCCAAGAATTTCCCAGCCTGGAACTTCTGCTCATGCAGTTATTAATAAAAAAATAAAGAAAGTGTTACACAGACACCATAAGGCTCCAGAGGTTGCAGATAGCTGCAATAGTCCAAAGAAGGGCTTTTTAAAAAAGCAGGAATGCAGTTCCGGCTGGCTTGGTATCAGGGAATATGGCCTAATATGCAAATGAGTTCCTGCCAGGCCTTTTCTACAAAAAAAGCTCTGTGTGTAACAATGGTGATGTCAGGGGGTGATGTCAATGGTGATGGCCTAATATGCAAATGAGCTCCTGCTGCTTTTTTTCCCCCTACAAAAAAAAGCCCTGGTCCAAAGCAAAATCCAAAAGCAAAAGTAATGTAATAAAGTCCCCAATGGTCACTTATCCAAAGAGAAACAACCCAGATATCACTACCCTGGAACTCTGTACTAGGGATGTGCATTCGGTTCGGCCAAACCGAATATACAGCCGAATCAACACTGATTCGGCTGTATTCGGAATTGGCCGCAGCCGAATGCCAATGCCGCCTATTATGCGGCAGCCGAATACGGCTCGCCGTATACTTCCGAATAGCTATTCGGAAGTATACGGCTGTCAAAGCTGTCAAAGAAAAAAGGCGGGAATGGCTTCTGCAGCCTCAAAGGAGCTGCTTTCCCGCCTTTAGTGGCCTCTTCCCGCCTCCCTGGGATCAGGGAGGGGGGGAGGGGGAAGAGGAGCCTCAGCAGCCAATCCAAAGCATGCATTTGCAAAATGCATTGCAAATGCATGCTTTGCAGGGCTGTTGTGTAGCTGATGGCCCAACCATCAGCTACATTGTTGTTATTTTTGATCTTTTGCTTACTTGGGTATCCAAGTAAGCACTGTTGTCTGGCCAATCAGAGAGCAGTGCTATTTTTTGAAATTGCTCTCTATAGGGCCAGAGAACCTTTTTAAGGAGTCTTCCTGCTGGACTCCTCCATTGCTGTGTTGGTGTATGTGGGTTGGTGTGAGAGAGATTGTGCTGCTGCTGGTGGCTGGCCCTTGGCTTCAGCTCCTGCCTGCTGCTCTCTCACTGCCTTACCAGAGATCTCACTGGACTCAGAGAAGACAAGGTAAGACAGTTTTGGGGTTCTTGTTTTAGTTTTTGTTGGTAAAAGGACTAGAGTCCCTTTACTTGTCCAGCTTTGGGTGGGTGAGTACTGGGTGGGTAGGGTAGCCTATTTGGGGTTGGGGTTAGGTTCTGTTGGGGGTGGGGGCCTGGGGTGGGGGGTTTTTGCTAATTTGCCCATATCTTAATTTAGTGAGAGGACTTTTTAAAGTGCAGTGTCCTTTTACTTCTCCTGATTTGGGTGGCTTGGATTTCTTGGGGTTAGGGTGAAGGGGTTTTTTTGGGGGGTGAGGGGTGGGAAGTTCCTGTATTATTAAAAGTTGATTTGTTTACTGTTTCATTGTTTGATTTGTTGCTGCTGTGTTGTGTTGCTGCTGTGTTACTTTTATCTTCAGGTTATTGGGGGGGGGTGCTGTTTGGCCTAATTTTCATTGTTTAAAAGGCCACTTTTGTCCCCCTTTTCCTTCTGGTTTTAGGGGTGGGGGTGTTGTTGTTGACTGATTTGGCCTGAGTTTTCTTATTGGTGAAAGGCCACTTTTTAAAAACTTGAGTTGCTTTGCTTGGCCTTTTTTCCTGTTGTTGTCACTTTTCTTGGTTTGGGGATGGGGGGTGTTGTTGACTGATTTGGCTTAATTTTTCTTATTGGTGAAAGGCCACTTTTTAAAATCTTGAGTTGCTTTGCTTGTCACTTTTCCTGGCTTGGGGGTGTGTGGGGGGTGTTGTTGACTGATTTGGCTTAATTTTTCTTATTGGTGAAAGGCCACTTTTTAAACACTTGAGGTGGTTTGCTTGGCCTTTTGTGATTCTGCTGGTTTTGTTTTGGTTTTTTAAAATTACCTCTGGTTGGTGTGGGGGTTGGCGAGGGTGTGTGTGGGCTGGGTCACTTTCTTGTTGTTATAGAGTGATTTTTGGAATCTGAGTGTGCTCTCGGTTTGGCTAGGGCCACTAAATAGGCTGCCCCACTAATAAGGGTGTTTTTAGGGATCGTGTTTTTTTGAAATTTAAAACAAAATTAATCCAGTTTAGGGCTTTATCTCCTTTCACAATTCAAGTAGGCCAGGTGGGGTGCTTTAAAAAGTCTTTAGGTTTCTCATAAAAGGCAGCGTGACTAATAGGCCACATCAGGCTCCCTTTTAAAGAGACTAGGGTTGCAGTGCATCTTGCTTTCAGCCACTGAGAGCTGGTGCATCCTTAGATTTTTATAGGGTAAACCACAGCTTCTCTCTAGTTATAGGGGACACCTGATTTCTAGTTTGCAAGGAAATCAGGTTTGTCCCAGGATCTAGTTAGGAGAAGTTTAACTAGGAGGATATAACAAGGATTGCCTTCATCTCAAGGTAGCCTTTTAAAAACTGCAGCCAGGTAGAGGCAGGATCACCTAGTCTCCTAAACTTTACCAGAGTACTACTACCCCAACCCAAAGAAGGACAGGTTAGGGACCAAAAAAACAAATAAACAAGCTTTGGTGGGAGGGTTTTTTAAAAAGAAGTCAGGGCACCTGTTGGTTCAGGGTACAGTGCAGTGAGTTATGTTTGTAAAAAACCCCACTCTCAGTTCAGGTTCTGTGAGACTGGCCAAGGGTGACATGAGTGACAGGCAGCAGAAGAGGGGCCCTCGGGGCAAGGCCAAGGAGAAGACTAGAGGGGTGGAAGGGATGGGGAGGACCCAGGTTTCCCCCCCACCTGTGCGTGGGGCCACTCCACAGCCGCTTTCCAGCACTCCGACCTCTGGCCGGAGTGTGATGAAGAAGAAGGCCCGCCTTGGGCCCTTCATCGATGCTGCTGCTGGGGCGCCCCCAGCAAAGGTGCCATTAGGTGCTGGCACTGCGCAGGGGTCTGCTGCTCGGGCAGTCACTCCTCCAGCTGATGTCGCTCGGCCTCAGCAGCCGGAGGAGGGGCAGCAAGAGCAGCCCTCCTTGGAGATGAGCTTTGGGGACAGTTTTCTGTCCAAAACGATCACCCCAAGGAGGGTGGAGAGTGTCATGCAGGAGTTGGAGGAGAAGCTGGTTGAGGAGGACCAGCCCCCTTCTTCGGTTCCTTCGGGCACCAGCAGACCTTCAGGGGATGGCCAGGAGGGGAGGCCGCATGGGGTGGAGGGGGAAGAGATGGAGACACACGAGGTGCCTCCATCTCCGCCCACTTCCCCCCGGCGGCCAGCCCCTCCTGCCACCCCGAGGCACGATGTGTCTCCCCCGGGCACCTCAAAGGAGGTGCCTCCGGACACCCAACCTGCCAGTCAGTTTGGGCATCCATTCACCTCTGAAGTATGGAAGCATTTCCAACTTATGGAGGATCCACGTTATGCGCAGTGCAAGCTGTGCAGGGCCCGGATCAGTCATGGGCGGGACCCTGCCCACCTGACTCTGGGGGGGAATGCGGAATCACCTGCGGAAGCACCACCCGGGGGTGCTTCTTAAGGGGGAGAAGCAGGCTGGTGCTGTGTTGTCCAAGCGGACAACAACACCACCCAGCCAGGGGGTCCGTCCCATCGCGACTACCCCCGCTCTCCAGGAGCGTTCCGTGGGAGAACAGGGACGCCAGGCATCTCTGCCTGAGATGTTTGGTAGGGGCACCTCTGTGCCAAGAGGGGGAATCAGGCACGGCAGGAGGGTGATCGCCTGGCACCTTGCCAGGTCGGTCGCCCATGGGCTTCCGTTTTCAGTTGTCGAGAATCCTGGGGTGCGGGGGTTGCTGGAGTACCTGGCGCCCTGGTACAAAATTCCTGCTAGAACCACCCTTAGCAGGACCATTGTGCCAGTTCTTTTCAGGGCAACCAGATCTGTGGTGAAGGAGCATTTGTCCCGTGCTGCCGGAGGGACTGTTCATTTCACCTCAGATATCTGGACCTCCAAACATGCGTTTGAGGGGTATCTCTCCCTGACTGCGCATTGGTGGCAACCCAGTGAGGTGCGGGGTGGGGGTGGCAGTAGTGACAGGCAGGGTCAGGGCCACTGGGCCGGCTATCGCTGCGCCTTGCTGCACGCCGAAGCAGTCGACGCGCCGCACACGGCGGACACTCTCAGAGCCATCCTCTCACAGCAGTTAGAGGGCTGGGTAGGCAGCAGGGACGTCACCAAGGGCTTCGTGGTGACTGATGGTGGCTCAAACATCAAGGCGGCTGTCCAGCGTGCGGGCCTAAAACGCCTTCCTTGCATGGCCCACCTTCTCCACCTCGTGGTCAAGGACGCGTTGGGGCAGACGAAAAACCAGGATCGTCTGTATCAAGCCGCGACCCATGAGTACCAACTTCTGCTCCAGAAATGTCGGTACATCACGGGTCACTTCTCACGCAGCAATATGGACTCGTATCGGCTGCGTGAGAAACAGACACAGACAGGCGTGCCATGGCACCGCCTGTTTGGTGATGTCAGCACACGCTGGAACTCCACCTGCGCCATGCTGGAGCGCATGGTGGAGCAGAGAGCAGCCCTGGATGCCTTTGTCTCTGAGACGAGGGTCTTTCGGGATGAGAACCGTCTCACCCAAGAGGATTGGGTGGTCATTTCTCAGACTGTGGAGGTTCTTGGGCCCTTCAAGACCTACACAGAAATGCTCTTGTCTGACACGGCGAGCATCGCACTGGTCGTCCCCATGGTCCAGATGGCCTGTGAGGACCTGGCCTCGTTTCTAGTGCCAGCTCAAGACCGTGCAGACATTCTTCTAGTGGTGCGCGCCCTGGTTGTTAGGCTGCAGATTGGGCTAGAGGCCCGCTTTCAGACTTTCACCCAGGATAAGGTCTACATGATGGCGACCATGTTAGACCCGCGCCTTAAGGGCACACTCGCCAAGCGGGCCAACGAGCTCGATCGCTGGCGAGACGAGCTCTCCCAGAAGGTCGAGCGTTCCAGACTCAGGGGGGGCCCAGTGCCGATAGTTGAGGAGGAGGGGGGTGAAAGCAGCTCATCTGCGACTTCCGCTGCTGTTGTTCATCCCCAGCCTGGCAGTGTTTCCCACCAGACTCACGCCACGAGGAGTGCTGAGGTGACATTCATCGGACGGGTTGTTGGCCCCTCTAGGAGCGGTAGGGCACCGAGAGCGGAGACGGGTGCTGCGATGGTGAGGGACTATCTTTTTGAGCCCCTCGAGCCGCAGGAAGCGTCGCCTTTGGACTACTGGGTCACGAAGAAGGGGGTCTGGCCGGCCCTCTCCGCCGTGGCCAAGGTGTTCCTCTCCTGCCCACCGACGAGCGTGCAGAGCGAGCGCGTCTTTTCGCATATGGGCAACATTGTCTGCCCACATCGCAATCGCCTGCAACCCTGGACAGTTCAGCAGTTGATCTTCCTGAAGGTCAACTTGCCTCTGTTTGGCTCCCCAGACATGGACTTTGAGATTGAATGAAGTGAGCACCTACTTGTGCCTGCATCCTCTCTTGGCCCGCGCTTGGAAGATGGTTGTAAAACGCTCCTCCAATAAAAACTGACTAGAGTCCAAAGACAGCCCAAAAACTCACTCACAAATTGATTGGCAGTGCATCCCCCCCCCTACCCCCCTCATCCCTCCCCAAACCAAAAGTGAATGCTGGTTTAAAAACTGCAAAGCAATCCAAATTTCTCCAGTCCTCCACCCATACATGCCTAATAATACTGAAAGGGCCATTGCAGCCCCCAACTGTAACCGACAGCACACACAGGCCCAGCCAGGATAACCCACCCAGTTTTTTTTCAGGGGCAGGAGGAAGAAGAGGGAGGTGCCAGTGATGATGACAGGCAGCCAGCAGCCATACCAATGCTGAGGTCCCTCTAATGGGACAGTGATGCTGGTGTGTTACTGCTGAGCTGAGAGAGAAGGAATGGTTGCCTTCCTCTCACATAATCTGAGGCCCTCCCAGTGATCTTCCTCATTTGGGGTGCAATTCTGGCTCGCCTCCTCATGGTGCACCCTGGGTAACGCGAAAGAGCCGGGACCAGCCAAGAGCCAACCATCCATCACTCCAGGTAAGTCAAAATGCTTCTTGCTTTGTGTTACAGAATGATGTAGAGCTAGGTGTGGTGGTCCACCACTTCTCTTGTTTGAGACTAGAGTTGTGTTGTTTGGGGCAGGGAAGCTGGCACCTGGGTGAGAGACCCAGAAACAGCAGGCTTTTTGTTGTTGGCCAGCTCTCCCCGTGTTGTTTGGGGCAGGGCTGGAGAGCTGGCATCTGTAGATTGTGTGTTCTGTGGCAGGGAAGCTGGCACCTGGGTGAGAGACCCAGAAACAGCAGGCTTTTTGTTGTTGGCCAGCTCTCCCCGTGTTGTTTGGGGCAGGGCTGGAGAGATGGCATCTGTAGATTGTGTGTTCTGTGGCAGGGAAGCTGGCACCTGGGTGAGAAACCCAGAAACAGCAGGCTTTTTGTTGTTGGCCAGCTCTCCCCATGTTGTTTGGGGCAGGGCTGGAGAGATGGCATCTGGGTTTGCTGCAGCCAGGTCTGCAGACTCGAGCAGACTTTGAGCAGATTGTGTTTTGTGTGGCAGTGACGTTGGCAACTGGGTTTACATTGGTTCCAGGGGCCTGCGGGGTTCATAGAGTAGATAGAGGGATGTAGTGCATTTGGGTCCTATAGAGATTCTCTGGTGTGAAGTTAGGTTTGGCTTTGGGTGCCCCAGGAATTGGACCCCCGGTCCAATTTTTTTTTTCCTTGTGGGTTTTGTGTGGGACAGTGCCCTGAAGCTGCACAGCAGTTTGGGGGGCTCTCCTCAAAACCTCCTGCTCCCCCGAGCCACTTTTCCCACGACAATTGCAGTGAGGAAGTTGCTCTAATTGGTTTTTTCTCACCATTGGGAGCAGTGTTCCTTTTGGGGTGCCCACAGATGGGTGCTGTCTTTTGGGGCCAGGGGGTTGCATGCTGGGGAGTCCCCTGAAGCTGCCCTGCAGTTTTGGGGCCTCTCCCTCAAGCCCCCCTCTTGCCAGAGCCACTTTTCCCACAGCAATTGTAGTGGAGGAAGTGGCTAATTGGGCTTTCCCCATCATTGTTGGCAATGGGCCTTTTGGGGAGCCCAAAGACAGGGACCCTCTGGCCCAATGTTTTTGGGACTTGGGGGGGTTGGAGGGGAGAGTCCCCTGCAGGTCCCCTGCAAATTTGGGGGCTCTCCCTCAAACCCCCTGCCCCCCAGTAGCCTCTAATTATGCCCTATGTCGCCATTGATTTCAATGGCCCATAGGGTATAATGATGGAATAGGGGCACCCTCTTTGGGTGCCCCTGGAATGGGATCCCCTGGCCCAATCTTTTTGGGACTTGGGGGTGTTGGAGGGGAGAGTCCCCTGCACGTCCCCTGCAAATTTGGGGGCTCTCCCTCAAACCCCCCCTTCCAGGCGGCTTCAAATATACCCTATTTGCCATTGATTTCAATGGCCCATAGGGTATAATAGGGCCGTATATTCGGAAATAGCCGCGCATTACCGTATATGCGGCTATTCCGAATACGGTATTCAGTAGTACACGGGGAATCCGAATTTTTTTCCCCGTGTACTTCCGAATCCGTGTAATTCCGAATTTATTTATTTTTTGCACATCCCTACTCTGTACCATTCAAAGAAGTGGTGAACAGGGGGTAGTACTTTTAATTCCGTATTGATTTCAGTGAGACTTTGAAGTCCTTACCTTTGGTGAAATTATCCCCTTGGAATACACATATGGGTGGTTCCTAGAGGGCATCCAAATTTATTTTTGAATTGTGACACATGAACACAGAATCAAGGATGCTGGCACAAAATTTGGGAAACATAATAAGACTTACAGTAAATTAAACAGTGGCTCTAACCAAGATTTCCATTTTCAGCTATGTTCTTGTTTTACTGCTCTCCAGGACATCTGAATACTATTAAGTTTCTGAACTGTGGAAATGTTGTCACCATACCCTTTAAAATTTTTCAGACAACATCATCATCTTATGATGAAGTTACTTTAAACCACAACCTCTTGGGGGATAATACATTCCTTTCCCAAAGCAATAAGGAAATAATAAACAGAAGAAATGGCTGGAAAGAAACACTGGGAAAGACAGTAAACACTTAATTAGGCTCTTTTTTGTGGCCATAACCATGTAAAAAAAAAATGAGAAATATACTTTCAATGGTGACCTTTTGAAACAGCCATGTCTTTATAGGTTAAATCTAAACCATTTTTAACCAGAATCTATATATTTCCTGTTAGGTTTATTTAACACAGTCAAATATCTCATTTCAGAAACAATTGTGTTTCTCCCTTTATATGGAACAAAGGATAAACTATTGCACTAAGCACTGATTATTTCTACCACATTTCCTCAGTTTATGAAAGTAGAGGGCTTGTTACGATATAACTGGAGGTATATGTATATGTAAAGAGAGAGACAACCTCACATAATGAAAAACCTAGGTTATTGGCTACCATTTATTTGTTTTAATATAGATTTGCTTAGGCCTGTTTCAGAAATAACGTTTTTGTCCTAGAAATATATTTTTGACCCAGATTAAGCCAAAGATCTGGAACAAATGTCTGGTTCTAGCAATGAATTTACTGAAACCTTAACTTATTTCAAAGGTTTCAGCAAGTTAGAAAGTTGAGCTTTTCCATATATGCATAGAGACCTGGGACATCACTGTTTGCCACAATCACAACACAAGTTATGCAGAAATCTTTGAAACATTACAGCTCATGCCATACCTCAGCCAGACTCCAGTGAGACTAAATCCAGCATACATATGCCAAGTGTTACCTTTTTTCCCAGATTCTGTAAAAGAAATGCAGGCATATCCCTATGTTCTGTATTAGAATAGATATCTGTCCTCAAAATTCTTTTGGTCCAAAAGTTAAATTCTTTTTTCTGGGTAGTGCATGACACTGTGTGGGTGTTTACAAGCATTCCTTTTAGAATCCATTTACAACCAGTGTCCTGCCAGTCTGGGACCAACGTATCTAGGGGACTGTCTATCCTAGTATGTCCCCCAGAGGAGGAGGAAGAGGACTGCAGATTTATACCCCGCCCTTCTCTTTGAATAATAATAAGACTGAAGATTTATACCCTGCTCTTCTCTCTGAATCAGAGACTCAGAGTGGCTTACAATCTCCTATAGCTTCTTCCCCCACAACAGACACCTGTGAGGTGGCTGGGGCTGAGAGGGCTCTCCCAGCAGCTGCCTTTTCAAGGACAACTCCTGCAATAGCTATGGCTGACCCAAGGCCATTCCACCAGCTGTAAGTGGAAGAGTGTGGCTGAGAGGGCTCTCACAAGAAAGCTGCCCTTTCAAGAACAACCTCTGTGAGAGCTATGGCTGACCCAAGGCCAAGTGGAGGAGTGGGGAATCAAACCCGGTTCTCCCAGATAAGAGTCCACACACTTAACCACTACACCAAACTGGCTCTCAGAGAGAGCACTGTACCCCATAGAATCATAGAGTTGGAAGGAATCTCCAGGGTCATCTAGTCCAGACCCCTGCACAATGCAGAAAATTAATAAATACCTCTCCCCCAGTTACCTCCATGCCCAGAAAATGGCAAAAAAAAAAAACCCACCCCAAAACAAAACCAAAAAACCCTCCAGAATCCCTGGCAAAACTATCCTGGATAAAATTGCTTCCTGACCCCAAAGTGACAATCAGCATTTCCTGGGGCATGTAAAAAAGGACCATGAGAACAAAGCATTGATTCTACCCTTCCTGCCCTCCTTCTCATGATGTGCCTAATTTACAGAATCAGCATTGCTGTCAGATAGCCTCCAAAGAGAGAGAGCCCACCGCCTCCCAAGGAAGTCTGTTCCACTGAGAAACCACTGTCAAAGTTCTTAATGTTTTGTCAAAAACTCTTTTAATTTCAGCCCATTAGTTCTGGTCCAACCTTTAGAAAAGAAACAACTAAAGGGGGGGCATGATAGAGGTTTATACAATTATGCATGGGATGGAGAGAGTTGGCAGAGAAAATTTTCTCCCTTTCTCAAAATACTGGCATTTGAAGGCATTCAATGAAACTGATGGGCAGTTGGTTCAGGACAGACCAATAGAAATGCTACTTTACAGAGAGTGATTAAAACATGGAATCTGCTGCCAGAGGATCTAGCCATGGCCACAGAATAAACAGCTTCAAAAGGGAACTGGTTGGCCACTGTGTGAGACAGAATGCTGGACTAGATGGACTATGGGTCTGATCCAGCAAGGTTCTTCTTATGTTCTTAAATTCCTAAAATGTGTTCCTAAATAAAACTGTCAAACTATCTCCTGAAGATTGACAACAAGGGGGCCAGGTGCACCTCCCTGGGGAAGTTGCTCCATAATTGCCGAGCTGTCATGGAAAAAGCCCTCTCTTATGTACCCACCAAACGAGTGTTTTTAATTGGTGGAACAGTACTCTTATCAAGGCACTTTAATCTGACATCCCATGAAGTGATACATTATACTTCTTCTTAAGCAACATATACCACTGCCAATAGCTGTAAAAGGCATTTCAGTTTTAGAACAATCTTGTTAAGCCATCGTAGAAACTTTTTTTAAAAATCTGTTACTGTGAGATTAAGTCCAATACCTGATACCAGATGAATGTCTTCCATTTTGTGGTGACTATTTTTAGCTCCTTTATTTCAATACTTTCAGGGAAAAAATTTCTCGCATTTTATACAACATGGCATTAAAATCAGGCTTACTCAGTTTACAAAATTTTGAAAATGTAACTTTCCATGAAAGACTGAAATATGACTATTAAAATTCTAAGAGGCTAAAGAACCTGGTCCTTGTTTTCTAAGTGACTCAAGCAGCCAAGCAATACAGAGCCAAGTGACCTGGTAGCATAGGAGACATAATACAGCAACAACAAAATCCTCAAACATAATTTCAGCATACATCAAAGGTTGCAAATTTGATCTCAGGCAGGTGCATTGATATGCAACAGCTGGCTTAGCATCTGGAAGCAAGCAAATATTATTGTCCCCCAGCAAATCTCTTTTGCTTGCATTTTAGCTTTTATTGTGTGTGCTTTTCAAAAACTCTCTACCACATTTATGCCCCCCTGGGTCTCTTGAAACAGACTTCCTTGTTTGAAATTTAGAAAAGATTCTGAATGTGTAGATGCATGTATGTACACAAATTTCCATGTATGTATCATGCACAATCAGGCATTACTTGAATGTAAAGTCAGGTATGCAGCCACAAGGGTGCTTTTCCTTCTGAGAAATATGCCAAATGTTATCTAAATTTACATTTTTTTGGGGGGGGGGGTGTTTAATTTTTTATTAGCACAAAAAGAAACAAACAATCATACAAGTGACATAAACAATCACCTTATAAACAATCATCTATGATGTTTTACAACTACTTCATCTACAATATCTAAACATACATAAATACTTAACAGAAACCAGATATATTAATGAAAACTGCCCAGTACTATTGATCAGAACTTACTTGTGCAGAACTTACACACACACACTTATTTTTATACTTCTATTTAAGTTTTTTCTTTCCGTCTTTCCCTAACTGCTTCATATCCAACTGTCCATTTTTTAATGTACATATTGCCTGACTCTGTCTTTTTGTCATATTCTGTTTTAGCAATTTAATGACCTAGGGTGCAGTCAGACAGGAGGCTGCTGTGACAGTATCTCATTTAAATAAGCTGCTTGAGTTCGGGGTGGTTTTTGTTTATCAGACAGCATCATAGTGCTGCAGGCTCATGGTTGGTTGTTCATATTGCTGACATGCCGCAACCATAGATCCACAGCTGGGTTGTTTTTTTAAGATGTCCCGCTGTGCACGTACAGAAGCAGACAAGTGCACATACACTCTTGGCCCCATTCTATGGGGTGCTGAAGTGCACATCAGAGTTTTTTTGGGGGGGGAAGATGCACTGGAAATGGAGTGGAAAGTGAATTTCCATGGCCTGCCCACGTGATCAGATGCCTGGAAACCCACCATGGAAGCGCTTCACCAAAGTAGCAACCAGAATTTGCAAGTGCCTTTTTAATCCACATGGGAGTCATTTACCGTTTTTGCACCCAGCTTACCTCACAGTCACAATCCTATTCCCTCCGCAGCGTCCGGTCGGATTTCCCACCATCTGCACCGGAGTTACAGGAAGTGCCGCGGCTTTTGCATAGCAAACGTAAACCACTAAAACCCAGTTATGTTTGCTACACAGAAGCTGGCACAGATGGTGGAAATCCGACTGGACGTTGCGGAGGGAACAGGATTGTGACTGCGAGGTAAGCTGTGTGTGAAAACGGTAATTCTTGCTTGAGGTAGGGATGAGTGGGGCACATGAGCCAGATGTGTCTATTTGATCTGGAAGGGAGAGGTGGCTATGTTGGGCCAACTGCTTGTGTGATTTCACCCTTAGTCTTAATTTTCAGCTATATAATTGAAAAAGGCTTTACATTTTCCTGAAATTCTAAAATAGGTCTATTATGTACATAAGATTTTAATTTGGCCTTTGCCACATAAACATTTGACTTATTTTTAATTCTGGGCATTTTTCTGCCTTCCATTTTGCAGCAAATGTTACCCATGCCAATTCCATGTGTGTTCTTGTAATATTTGTTGGTATGATATTTAATAACATACTTTTGGGTCCAAAAGAAACCTGAATTTTAGTATCTTTTTACATTTTTTTCATGCATCTCAATCCAATATTTTCTTGCCTTCATTCATGTCTGCCACATGTGATAGAATGTTGGATCTGTACTCTGGTATTTCCAACACTTCCCATTCTATCCTTTGTTAGTTTTTGCAATATCTTTAGGTGTAATATACCATCGAAAAACATTTTGTACCAGTTTTCCCATAATATTTTAGATTCAGTAAATCTGATTTCTTTAAGCCATAATTTTTCTCACTCTCTCCAAAGTTTTGCATCCATTTGCATCCATAGTGTGATCACACACACTAAATAATGCACTTTCAATTCACTTTTATTTTATTTTTATGAGTTTATAGTCCGCCCTTTCCCATAACGGGCTCAGGGTGGATTACAACACAATAGGGCAGTTAAAATCCAACAATAAAAAAGTTAAAAAGTTTCAATGCACTTTCCAATTGGATTATATTGAGAATTGGCATTGAAAATGGATTGAAAGTACATTATTTAGTGTGTGTGTGTTTGCAGCAATACATTTTTACTTGCTCTATTTCCATGTCGAATTGCAATAACATTTTATTTTTTTTCTAATAGATGTTTTAAATTTCCAGTGACTTAATGTTCAAAGATAGTTTTCTCTATTAGGGTTTGTAGAATCTTTCGGGCTCAAGTGCCGTGTTCTACTGGAGAAAGTTTTTCTTCCAGACGTTTTGTTCTCGGCTGCGGAGAACATCCTCAGTGGCATTGCAGCCGGAGCAGGCGCTCTGACCTTCTTGGCTGCTGTGCATTGAGTGAGGCCAGGGCTGCTGGAGAGCCGCTATTTCTAGGCTGGAGGGGGTGTGGTGAAAGGGCAATAGGTTTGTGGATGTGCCCATTGTTTGGTCGGGCTTCCTGGAAGGGTAGTGATAAGGAAATTGGCTGTTGAATGTGACCATTGTTCTGTGTTAATTGCTGGGAGGGTTGGAAGGGGTGTGAAGATAAGGAAGATGGTTGTTGACTGTGCTGATTGTTCTGTGGAATGTACTGGTTGTTCTGTGAATTTCTGCAATTTATAGTCTGTAGAGTGTTTTGCAGAGCTGGATACCAAGAATGGTGGATGGAAATGCCTTCTTCCTTTCTGTTAAAGTTGTGCTAGTGTTTGTAAATCTCAATAGCTTCTCTGTTCAGGCGGGTATGATAATGTGAGGCCGTAGAAAGGACTTCAGTTCTTTCAAAGTGGATGACGTGGTCTCCTTCTTGAAGTGCATGTTCAGCTACAGCTGATTTTTCTGGCTGAAACAAGCGACAGTGTCTCTTGTGTTTGGTGAGGCGGGTGTTGATACTGCGTTGGGTAGTGACAATGTAGACACCACAGGAGCAGGGTATTTTGTAGACTCCAGGGGTTGAAAGTGGATCTCTCATATCTTTGGCAGAGCGCAGCATGTGGCAGATCTGTTGTGTGGGTTTGAAGACTGTGTCAACATTGTGGCATTTGAGAATTTTGCCAATGCGGTCGGTGACAGATTTTATGTAGGGCAGGAAGGCTGTACCTACATTTGTGTGTGGCTCGGGATTTGGTGTGGATGGTCTCTTGGGATGGAGGGCTCTTCTAATTTCTTGTAGGGAGTATCCATTGGCCTGCAGTGACTGGTTGAGGTGGTGTAGTTCCTGCTGGAGTTGGCTTGGTTCACAGAATCGTGATGCTCGGTGGATGAGGGTTTTTACAACTGTACATTTTTGGCGAGGATGATGATTGGAATTCTTATTTAGATAGTGGTCGGTGTGTGTGGGTTTCCTGAATACAGTAAGATTTAAAGTATTACAGGATGAAAAGAAGAAGAGGTTTAGTGGTACCAAATATCTTTCCTGGTAATGAGGACGTCAAGAAAGGCAAGTTGACCATTGTTTTCTTTCTCCACGGTAAACTGGATATGAGGATGGACTGAATTCAGATGAAAGAGAAAGTTATTCAAAGCAGCCTCTCCATGACTCCAGCCTCTCCATGACTTACCGTAGAGAAAGAAAACAATGGTCAACTTGCCTTTCTTGACGTCCTCATTACCAGGAAAGATATTTGGTACCACTAAACCTCTTCTTCTTTTCATCCTGTAATACTTTAAATCTTACTTTTGGCTTCTTCCAATTCCATATAAAATTATTTATCTTTTCCATTTTTTTAAAAAAAGCCTTTTAACCTAATAGGAATTGGTAGCATTTGAACCAAAAAACTTTGGTAATGTATTTGTTTTAATAGCTGAAATTCTTCCCAGCTACAAAATTTTTAATCTTTCCCATCCTTATGAATCTTCAGTAATGCTTGCCCTGACCTTTTGGTAATTATCTTTAAATAAATTGTGACTTTGTGCGGCTACATAAATGCCCAAATATTTCAATTTTTGTGACATTACATTCTGTTATTTTCTGTATTTCTTCTTGATCTTCATTTGTTGTCTCTAATAACATTATCTTGGTCATCTTTTTATTGGCTTTTATGTATCTAAGCATAGTAAAATGTTAAATTGTGATAACAATCCAAGAAGTTTATTGTAGTGTTATCACTTGATTTCCCGGTGAGGGCTGGAGATCACTCAGAATTACAACTCTCCAGATGGCAAAGATTAGTTCCCCTAGAGAAAATGATGGACTGTCATTAAACACTACTGAGGTTACTTCCGTCATGCTTTGGTCCCCACTATGGAGAAAGGCCATACTTTTCCTAGGTAGAGGCTGCAGGGAGGGGGAAGATGGAAGGCTGAAGTCAGATCACTTTTCCTATAGAAAATGGCCACCTTGAAGAGTGTACTCTATGGCATACCATAACACAACCAGGCCAGGCCAAAAAAGACAGATCACATCCCAAGCACATGCTCATGCTGATGCTAAAAGCTGCAACGGTTCATGAGGTGATGCCAACCACAACAAGGCTGCCCTTTGAGGTGGAGCCAACCTGCTGCAGAGGCAGAGCCAATGACAAAATATCAGAGACTGAGGTTATGCGTGATTTTAATAGTAACTCTACAACATTTAAGGCAGAAACTCTATTTAACAGAATTCTTTGGAATGCAATTGTGAGGAACCCAGTCAGTCAGCTTTGGAGGGTGACCACTATGAATTTTTTCCTGTCACCTTCACTAAGTACCCCAGGTGCACACACTGAAATTATGTCAGAAATATAAATTAGGCACCAAACATTTTTAAATTCAAAACCACAAAGAATATTTATTGGATCACAAAAAGCAAGGGAGGGGGTAAAATAATATTTAGTTATTAAACAAATCAGTTGGCAGGCAGATATTTAACAAAATATCAGTCTTTAAACACCAGAGATTGGCAGGCTCAGATAATTTAAAAAATATATAAAACACTTGCAGGCTTAATAAAATATACAAAAACTTTGAACAGGCAGGCAGTGCTTATTTGGCACTAGGAGCACTAGGTAGAGATGGGATTATCCTCTAAACTCAGGGTTCTTAAATCATAAAAATAATAAATTGTCACACACTCTATGCCATACACACTGAGGACTTCTGACATGTGCCAGATAAATATTTCCTCACAGACTCACTCACTAGCATACAGGACTCACACATTTTGAGTCCTATAACCAGCCCCTCAATCCTGTGTGTCCCACCCAGCTAGAATCCCAGTCTGTTCTTTTCAGGATTCTTTTCTAGCCACCAGAATCTAGTCTTTCTTTGTGTGTGTTTGAGTGTTCTAAATTGGACCAGGAGTCTGCCCTGATAGGCTGACAGATCTCCTCAGAGTGTTTCTTCACACAGAAGGTGCTTGGTTTTGCCCCCTTCTTCCCAATCAGGCCCGACGCATGGGGTTCTGGCACCCGAGGCAGAACCCCAATGCGCGCCCATTCCCCAACCCCGGGAGCAAACTAATCACACGCACGCATAGTGCACGTGCAGCATGATGATGTCACCCAGAGGTGATGTCATACCGCCAGGTGTTCGGTGTGTCCCCTGCCCAGCTTGCTTCAAGTTCAGAGCACTCTGGGCAGGGGAAGGCTGGTTCTTTCTGGGCTTTCAGGGATCGGGGGAGCTCCCCTGATCCCTGAAAGCCCAGAAAGAACACTCGCCACCTTCCCCTTCCCAATGTGCTCCTAATTCAGAGTGCGCTGGGCAGGGGAAGTGAAGAAAGGCTCAGGGACGGCACAAGTGGGGACAGGGAGGTGGTGCCTGAGGCCACCCCTGCTGCAAGCTGGTGCCCCAGGTAGTCGCCGACTCCCACACACTGGCCCTGTTTCCAATAACTCTCTCCCTGACAGAAACTTTAACTCCATTCTGTCTCCCAAGTAACTCAGCCCACAGACTGTTTTCAGCTCCTTTCCAGTTGCTTCACACAACTGATAAGCTTCAGTACCAAGACTTAACTCTTCCAGTACTCAAACTGCACTCTTCCAGTGCTAAGACTAAACTGAACTGTTCCAGTACTAAAGCTTAACTCCACTCTGAAGCGTTCCCCCCATCCCGCAAGCCTCTTTGCAATTTGATACATTTTTGTAACCATGGCTGTGGCCCAGCCAATTAGTGCAAGCTGTTCCCAGCTTGCAGGCTAATTGTCTGAGTCCGTTACAGTAATGTTTAAAAATATTTCTTGTGTACAAACAGCTTACCTTCAGTCACAGAATGAAAATCCTTTTGTTGGGATTGCAGCTCACCTTCTAGAAACACTAGGTGGCCACCAGGAAAGGCGTCAGCAGGCCACAGCGTCATGGACATCATGTTGAAGACCCCTGATCTAGGACCTTTCAGAAAGGGCCTTCAGTTTTACCCTTCTACTTGTACACAAACCTTGTAAAATAGTTTAATAGTTAATCCAAGACCAGTGATGGGAAACTATCCTTTTAATCTGGAAAATAATATAGTCCACACAGACCTACTCCATAGACTACTTTTCTGTTTGCATACATCCTGCATTCTGACCTTTTATGTTGCTCTTCTTGTTCCGCAGGCAGAGTTGTCATTACATTTTTTTCTCACCCACACTGTAGTCCAAAGTCAATTCTTTTTTCTTTTCTTTTTTTAGCTTCTCTCTCTTGCTCTTTCTTTGTGTGTTTCATGTTGCACATCTGTTAGCAATTCACTTTAGTGGCACAGCCTTCTTTTGTGAAAGCTGTGCTTTGGACTGCAATTGTCAAAATATTCCTGGTTATTTTATAGAATACATGCTATGAAAGTGATTACAAACTACTTGCATGTAACATTAATCACGTATATGTATATGTATATGTAACATTAATCATTAATATGTACATATACCACAACTTAGAAGGCTTAAAATCAATACATAATGAACTTGTGGAATTAACTGTTGTGTGATGTAGTGACGGCTGCTGGCTTAGATGACTTTAAAAGGGGATTTAGCTAGTAAATTAGACTGATGCTTTGTGAAGCATCAGTTCATCAACACTCATTAGCTATGAGGGCCTAATGGTTAAAAGACAGAAATATCTCTGTGCTTTTTGTTGGGGAAACTATGAATGCAGGAACCTTTTAGTGGACTCCCATGCCAACTTTGATCGGGGGTGAGGGGGAACTGGCAGGAATCCCAATTGCATCAGGAAAGAGAGGCAATTAAAATAAGCCCATCTTATTTATTGAACATCCAAACATAGAAGGATCTGGTATCCAGCATACACAATTGACTCTAGGATTGCCTGGTCTGTGTTGCAAAATACCCGAAGACTTTGGGGGTAGATTCGTGAGAGCGCAGGGTTTGGAAGGGCCTCAGCATGGTACAATGCCATAGAGTCCACCCTTCAAAGCAGCTTCAGGTGGGGCCTGAAGATCTCCCACTTTTACAACTGATCTCCAGCTGGCAGAGATCAACTCTCCTGGAGAAATGGCTCTCCTGGAGAAAATGACAAATATTCCAGCTACAGCATCAAGGTCCCTTGGCATTGATGAACAACTCAGACCATTAGTAAACCAGAGGTGCATCCCTTTCTTGGATCTATAACTGCTAATGTACCTACTGACATACCTGTCATGTAGGACTACCATGGATGTGACACAGGCCAAACTAGAACTGTCGAGAACTGACCCAATGTACCAACCCAAATCCCCAGCCCCCCTTTCTATCTATCACTGGGATCAGAAGGCTCTCAAAAGGTCAAGGAAGCTAGGCTCTGATAACCTATTTATTTCAACTTTGATAGTAGCATCATTAACTCCTGGAATTTATAACACTCTCTAAGGCAAAAATAATGTATAGGGCTATCTGTACCTGAAAGCCATAACACCAGTGGAGTGGTGAAGCTTCCTGGGAAACAAAACCAAAGAGTCAATGATAGAGGCTAATTTACTACAGAAGTTAAAGTAACAGTTTTAGCAGGGGATCAAGGCTCAATCCAGGCCCTAATTCTGTGACACTTTTATAATGGGATGCCCACCAGAGTTTGAAGTAGGTGATAAAACTTCAGCTGAGGGGATAGAGCAGAAATAGGAGTCTGGCATGTGAAGAGAGAAATAACTTCATCATATCCTCTAGCTATGATGGTAGTGCATCATATCATATCCTTTAGCTCAAACTGGTAGTGCACCCTTAAGGTTTGCTCTCCTTGGGGATTTCTGTTGGCAGTAGGAGTGCATTAGCATCCACTTATTCTTGGCTTGTGTATTTGTGAAGAAAACAAAGACACAAGTTTTTAATTCGGTCTTGCTGCTGCTATGAATTTTTTGGTTCTAATTATGTGCAGAGTATTTTTCTGTGGTTGTATTACTTCCCACCTCAGATTTTGCAGTGGAAGAATATACCTTTTTAAATAAATAAAAGTAAAATGTTGCTTACTATTAAACTGTAATTAATTCCATAATATATAAAGCTGATCTCTCTTCACAGTATTGAGCAATAGGTGTTTCCATGACATATAGGTTTGCCCAACTGGCACAATCTTGCTAGGCAATTTGCCATTATTTGTTGTCATGTCCACTTTACTCAACTTCAAGAAAGAAATTTCTAGACACAGTCCTGGCCAATTTAGACCTGAGCACCATAACAGAAAAGGTCATATTTTTACTTACAGATGTGGAGTAAGAAGTTTCACACAAGGTTGCTCTTTTTCCCCTAGAAGCATAGAAAATTTGAACCAAGTTAGAGTCAGTATAGGCCAGTTAAGATTTTAATTAGTATTCAACAGACGTTTATGAGAGACTTTCCATTTTTATGAAATATGCTTTAAAATGTAATTTTATAGTGTTTTGATCTAGTTTTACTGTATTTTATTGTCCATTGTTTTATTGTTTATAATGGTCATTGGCCCTATACAATAAAACTGAACGGAACTTCGAAATAAATCTTTTTGCCAGTAATAGATAGATTTGTTATAATTCTCTTAGTTTTGAGGAATCTTAAAAGACTAACAAAATTTATTTCATCATAAGGTGCCACAAGACTGCAGCTTAATCTAGTGGTATTACTCTTTGGCAGGATCTGCATGTATAGCTGTTTATGCTTTAAAACAAAACTATCTGTGTATGTGTGTTTGAGAGAGAAACAATGCATTTCCTGTTAGATTCATTTGTTTAACACCAAAACTGAGTCATACTATTCCTTCACATACTTTTTAGTCCTTTGTGTCTAAACAGCACAAAGCTCAATGCTTTCTTTATAAAACATATTGTAACTCTGGGCCGTTTTCTCCAGATGCATGAATTGTGCTTTTGCCAAAGTTTGGGCTTTTACTAATCTGGATTTAATTTGTATGTGAAACGCCTGTGGAGGGGGAAATAAACTGATATGCTGCAGCCAAGGTCAGGAAGAAAGAACAGACTATTATGTGAACATAGTCACTATCTAATGAATTCCCATTAAACTTAAGATAGATGAGTATTTTAAAAATTTTAAATCACAGGAAGGTTAGTGTATTCTAGAAATATAGTCCTGTGAGCCTTTGTGTTGATTAATGACTAGTTCTTGGAATCTAAGGACCAAAACACATGTTACTCTGGGGATCCATGACTGGATCACCAGATGTGCTTTTTAGCTGCAAAAAAAAAAGCCAAGGGAAGGCCCAATCTGGATTGGGGGGGAGTGATTTGGCTGGCTGTTACCACACACCTATAATGATAAAAGGATCTGCAGGCAGGCATAACTCGTCAGAAAATAAAACAACAAATGTCAAATGCAGCTTCAGAATGATCATGGGCCAAAATGAAAGGAACATCTTGGCCCTGGTTATCTACACACACACACATACCCATCCTATTTACAATGAAAGCTAAGCTTGTACAATGGTTAAAGCATCAGACTAGAATCTGGGAAACCCAGGTTCAAATCCCCTCTCTGCCATGAAAGATTGTTGTTGTTGCTATTTAATTGCCCATCACAGCCAAGGCCAGGCTCTGGGTGATGTACAACAGATAAAACTATACAAATCAATAAAATTCCAATTAAAACATTTCAAAAAGTTGAGCCAATAAAACTCTAAAAACTCATGATGATTTCCCACTAATTAAGTTCTCCTTCTGAACTATCAGAGCATATGGGGGTGGGAGTAAAATTTCTGAAGGGGATGGGCAAAAAAGGAAGGAAAGGTGCCAGCCACTGCTGTCCTTAACTGAAAGCCTGATGGAACATCTCTGATTTATGGGCCCTGAGGAATCGCATAAGGTCCCACAGTGCCTGGATGTCATCTGGCAGAGAGTTCCACCAGGTTGGAGAGTTCCACTTTGGGTCAGTCACACACTCTCAGCCAAGATTTGTTATGAGGATAAAACAGAGGAGAAGAATGTAAATACTTTGTATCCCACTGGGGAGAAAGATGGGATATAAATAAAGTAAATAAATTAATGCTTTAACTTCTGTTCCTCATTCGTTACCACCAGGGCTTTTTTTGTAGCAGGAACTCCTTTGCTTATTTGGCCACACACCCCTGATGTAGCGAAACCTCCAAGAGCTAACAATAGGCCCTGGAATAAGAGCCCTGTAAACTCTTGGAGGATTGGCTATATTAGGGGTGTGTAGCCTAATATGCAAAGGAGTTCCTGCTACAAAAAAATGCCCTGGTTATCACGAAGGCAGATTAACATTTTATTATCATGCACATAAGGCTCGGCCCTTCCCAGCCAAGCCGGCATCGCCGGCGTTCAGGCTGGGGGCCGCATTTGCCCTCCTGGAAGAAGGAGAGCAGGCTTTTACAGCCCCAGCCCATCCGGGGCT
Organism: Heteronotia binoei; assembly: GCF_032191835.1. NCBI lineage: Eukaryota > Metazoa > Chordata > Lepidosauria > Squamata > Gekkonidae > Heteronotia > Heteronotia binoei. The sequence goes on along the minus strand of NC_083223.1, from coordinate 53,584,224 downwards.
TGAGCGTGGCGTGGCGCCAGGGCTATATAAGCCCTGGCCCCGCCCGACTTAGTGCGGCTGTCTTCTTGGCTCTCTGAGGGAGAGCCTCTTGCGCGGCGTCATCCAGGCCATCGGGAATCGTCTGCGGAGCGCGGCGGGGTGCTGGATCGGTGGCGCAGGCGTTTTGAGGCAGCGTGAGCGGCCGGTGGCGGTCTGGAGCGCGGGTTGTTGGCTGGTGCAGGGGGATGGAAGGGCAAGCGACAGGCTAGGTGGAGTCTCTTCAAGCCCGGTGGGGACCGTTGGGGCCGGCTACGGCCGGGCGTGGGGCTAAAGCGCACGCGGCGGCCGCTTAGAGAGTCGGGCTGTCCAGGGAGAGTTGCGAGCCATGTGGCAGTCATCGGGTGGGCGGCCCCTCCCGATCGGGCCCTAAATACCCCGTGCTAAGCACAAGGCGCGTGCGGCGGCCATTTTAGGCTTCGGCCATCCCGTTCTGCTGTTGGGCGCGGGCGGCGGCCATCTTTTCAACCTATTTGGGCGGCAAAAGGGAGGCGCGTGTGGTGGCAAGGAAAAGGCGCGTGTGGGGCATATTATACAGGCGGGCGCCTCCCTCTCCCCCGCACCCCTCCCACCCTGTTTGCTGGGCTAACTCCTGGTGTGCTTTTAAGCGCTCGCGGCGGCCATTGCTTTAGGCGGCTGTGCTGGCCAGTGGCAGTGTGATTCGAGGCTGCTTGGGACGGCGCGGCTAGTGCAAGCGGCGGCCATTTTCTAGTTTTGCCACAGCGGCCATTTTGTGTACTATTGGTATTTAGCAGCAGGCCTTGGACGTAGCCCTCGTCCTGTGAGCCATATACAGCCTCCTGGGTACCACTAGCCTCCTTTTTTGGCGGTTTTTTCTAGTGTTTATTTGCCTGATACCTAGTTGGAGGAAGTGCTGAGCAGCAGTCCTTTATCTGCGGCCCTCATTAAAGGTTGAATTTGTCACTATGGCACCCAAGAAGGGTCAGGACAAAGGCAAGGGCAAACAGCCTGCACAGCCACCTCGCGTGCGCCCAGGTGGGGACCACGGTCAAGGGGAGCAGGTCCGTTTGGCCCTTATTAGGCAGGTGGAGGCATTAGAGCAGCAGCGGATTGCGGTGGGGGCTCCCATTTGGCAAGGGCGTCGCCGCGCTTCGGGGCGGTCGCCGCGCCTTACATTTGAGGCGGAGATGCTGGCATGACTGTCTGCATTGCAGGGCGGAGTGTCAGCTCCTGAACCACAGCCGGAGCAGGAAGACGAGGAGGACCCGGGCGAGGGACCATCAGGGGGACAGCCGTGCGGAGGCGGAACTGGAGGCGGTCTTCTACAGAATCTGGAAGAGGGCGGAACTCCTGTTGATGCTGGGGGTAAGTCCTTAGGACAGCAAAATCCAGGTTGGCCTTGGGGACACATCCAGAATCCAGTTCCCCCCCCCCAAGTTTGGGGAGTGGGAATTGGGGCGCAGGGCAGCCTGCGGTACCTGCTATTCAGTGGGGGGCGGGGTTACCCTGGCCTTGGGGCATACAGAGCCCTATTGCACCTGGATCTGGGGTAAGTAGTGCTGGTTTGCAGGCTGCGAGTTTACAGGCTTTAGCGCCAACTCCCGCAGCGCCAACTCCAGCGGCTCCCGCTGCACCTCCCACCCAAGGGGTGCTGCCCTGGGGGGGACTGCAAGCTGCCCAAATGTTTGGGATGGGTCCTACTGGTCTGGGAGGGGGGTGGTTTTACCCACCAAACCCTTATACGAACATCCCATTCCACGCATTCCCATATGGTGACACCTTGCTGCCGCTGGGTGATCATTTAACGGCAGCCACCCGGGAGAAGATCTTGCGCGGGGAGTACGTGGATGTTTTCAGCCTTCTCTTTAGAGAGCTCGAGAAGAAAAGCAAAGATGAGCTCGATGAGAAGGACAAGGAGAAGCTGAAACGCAGGAAGGTCGACAGGACCTGGGCAAATTGGTTGCCCGGTTTTTTTATCTATGCGGGGGTTATTTCCAGGGCACAGCCTGCACGGGCGGCCGCCCTCTTTCAATACATCGATATTATTTATAGAGCATATACGGACTTCGTCGGTGCAGCATGGCTGCAATACGACGAAGCTTTCCGAATGAGGGCAGCTGTTCACCCGGGGTTGCCTTGGGACCAGGTCAGCCAGCAGCTTTGGCTGCAGCTGATGTCCCCAGCGAAGCCCAATGCTGGAAATAGGTCAGACAGTGGGCATCTAGTGCAAAAGCATCAGCTCACGACAGGTGCCCACCAGGCGGCGGGCCAGCCGGTTCAATCCCGGCTGCTATGTTGGGAGTTCGCTTCCAAGGGTGTGTGCCCCAGGAAGCAATGCAAGTTCAAGCACGAGTGCCCGCTGTGCAGCGGGCCTCATGCCCAATCCGCCTGCAGCAGGTCTAAGCCTAAAGCATGGGGCAAACGCCCCGGGGGGGGCAGCGGTCAGCCGCCTCCTGGAAAAGGGGCCCAGCCCCATTCGGCTGAGGGTTCTCAATAATTTATTGAGGAATTACCCGCGTAAGGCCGATGGGCAATATCTGTGGGAAAGGTTTTCTTTTGGGTTTAGGATTCCTTACCAGGGGCCCAGGGCCCCTTGTTTGTCTCCTAACCTTAAATCAGTGGCGGGTCTCGAACATATTGTTCGAGCGAAGATCGCCAAGGAGTGCCAGGAGGGCAGGGTCCTCGGACCCTTTGATGTGCCTCCGGTCCCAACGTTGCGGGTATCCCCATTGGGTGTGGTGCCTAAGAAGGCTCCAGGGGAGTTTCGTCTCATTCATCACCTGTCCTATCCTAAGGGGGCATCGGTTAATGACGCCATCCCTGAAGAACTTTGTTCTGTGCGCTACACTTCATTTGACCAGGCGGTCAAGGTAGTGCGGGGTTGTGGTATTGGGGCTGAGATGGCGAAATGTGACATCAAGTCAGCATTTCGTCTCTTGCCAGTGCACCCACAGGATTTCGAGCTCCTGGGTTTTTGCTTTGAGGGCAAATTCTATATGGACCGTGCCCTCCCTATGGGTTGCTCGGTGTCCTGCGCTGCATTTGAGCGCTTCAGCTCCTTCATTGAGTGGGTGCTTCGGGACAGGATAGGATGCAATGACACGGCGCATTACCTGGATGACTACCTTCTGGTTGGTCCTCCAGGCACTGGGCAATGCGCTAGGTTGTTGAGGGCCTTCCAGGAGTTGGCCAACGAGCTGGGGGTCCCTTTGGCACAGGAGAAGACTGAAGGACCCAGTGTGGTAATTACTTTTCTGGGGATTGAGCTGGACACCCACAAACAGTCTTCTCGTCTGCCTGAGGCAAAAGTAATGGACCTGAGAGCTCGGTTGTCTACATTGAAGGGCCGGCGCAAGGTTTCGTTGCTTGAGTTGCAACAGCTGGTGGGTCACCTTAACTTTGCGTGCAAAGTGGTGGCACCAGGCAGGGCTTTCTTGCGGCGTCTTTGTGACGCTATGCGGCAGTTGCGTTCCCCCTATCATCGGGTCCGGGTGACCGCAGGAATGCGGGCGGACCTCGAAGTTTGGGAGTTGTTTTTGGAAGCGTTCAATGGCGTTTCCTTTTGGAGGGAGGAGTTAAAGATCGAAGCTGAGCTTCAGATCTCATCTGACGCCTCCGGATCTACTGGGTTTGGTGTGTACTTTAGAGGGCATTGGTGTGCAGAGCAATGGCCTGCAGAATGGTTGGACAGTGGGCTCAGCAGAGACCGGACCTTTTTGGAATTTTTCCCTATCCTAGTTGCCGTTTGGCTCTGGGGTGAGCAACTTGCCAACCATTCTGTGCTCTTTTGGTGTGATAACATGGCAGTAGTACATGTTATCAACTCCTTAACTTCAAAGTCTCTGCTGGTCATGAACCTGGTTAGATCTTTTACGCTGCGTTGCCTCCGGCTGAACATTTTGTTCACGGCTAGCCATGTACCCGGGGTCTGCAATGGGGTGGCGGACGCTCTATCTCGTTTACAGATGGAGCGTTTTCGGCAGCTCGCCCCAGAAGCGGACTTGCGGCCGGAGCGGATGCCCTTGGACCTATGGCGGCTTGGGAAGCTGAAGCCGGTAGGGCCATTCAGTTGGCTTTAGCGCCTAGCACGAGAAGGGCTTATGATAGGGCGGCCTCTCAATTTTGGGAATTTAGGAGGGCTGCTGTGCTGAAGGACTGCTGGCCCATTCCCGCGGCCCACCTTATGCAATTCAGCGTACATCAGAAGCAGAAGGGCATGGGGCTAAAGACTATTAGGGGCCAACTAGCAGCGTTGGCCTTTATTAGCAAAGCCCGTGGGTTTGCGGATAGTACGTCTGATTTTAGGATCAGAAAAATGCTGGAGGGTTGGGCCAGGGAGCGTGGCCCGCGCATGGATGACTGGCAGCCCATCTCCCCTTACGTTTTGAAGGGGCTGTTTGGTAGCTGGCTGGCCATTTGTTCTTCCCCCTTCGAGGCCGCTTTGTTTCATGCGGCTTCGTTGGTGCCTTTTTTCGGTGTCCTAAGGATCAGTGAACTGGTGACGCAGTCCAAGACGGACGTTTCCATGCGGGCGCTCCAGGTGGGAGACGTCAAAATGGGTCAGGGGCAGGTAGTTTTGACGATACAGCGGTCCAAGACCGATCAATGGAGGAAGGGGGCCGTCATCACTCTTGGAGAGTGTGCGGTCCACGAGCTGTGCCCGGTGTTGGCCGTTAGGCAATATATTCAGTTTAGGGGCTCGGGGGTTGGCCCCTTCTTCCGGCACGAGGACGCCTCACCCCTCACCAAATACCAGTTCTGGGCAGTCACTAGTCGGGCCCTGGCTGCCATAGGTTTGAAAGGTGTCAAATTTGGAACCCATTCGTTCCGCATTGGGGCTGCCTCCACGGCGGCTTCAATGGGTTACACACCTGCTTCTATACAGCGCATCGGGCGCTGGCGGTCGGCGGCCTTTAAGACGTACGTTCGCCCTTTAGGGCCCTAAAGGGCGGAGGGTCAAGTGTGGTTTGTATTGCTGTTTAAGTTCACCGGCCTGATTCTTTTTTGTCTTACAGGTGCTGTGGCTCATGGTGAGAGGCGGCGTATTCTCATCTGCGGGCACAGCATGGTGTTCTGGGCCGCCCATCAGGCTCGGCGGTCGTCAGTTGGCTCCCAGCTGGGCCTTAGTGCATGGGCGGTCGTGGAATGGCTTGGTCGGCAAGGCCTGCGGTGGCCTGGTATTATGCCTTTATTGTTCAGGGAAAGGGCTGGTCCGCCTCCACACATATTGGTTGTTCACCTAGGTGGTAACGACCTTGGGATGCTGCGAGGGAAGGCCCTCTCGCAGCAGGCGCTGGCTGATCTCCGTGAAATAAAACGGAGATGGCCTGGGGTGATCCTGGTGTGGTCAGCAATTCTGCCACGCAGGGTGTGGAGGTATGTCCTTTCCCCTGGTGGGATCGAGCACGCTAGGCGCAAGGCTAATAGGGCACTACAAAAAGCCATGGAAGATGGCTTGGGAATTTTCCTCCCTCATCCGGCCATACGGGTCGATGATGCTGACCTGTATCGGTCGGATGGGGTCCATCTGTCAGAGTTGGGCAACCGGGCCTTTTTGGAGGAGATTCGGCAGGGTTTGCGGTCGGCTCTGGGCCGCCCGTTGGGGCGCTAATGCCTAAGCAGAGGCTTGGCATTGGCGGTGGCCAGGGATGTGTTGGCCACAGTGTTTCAGGGAAGCACCTATGGCCTAGCACCTTTGGTGCATGTGGTCTGTATGAACCGCAGATGGGCTACACGGCTCAGTGCGGGGAATGCAGATCATGGGGAGCCTCACCTGCGGCGGATCTTTCCATGGGGAATCAATGCTAGCCCAGGTGGAGAAAGGCTGGAGGCCTGGCCGCTCAGTTACAACCCGAATATGGCGGGTTTGTGCTGGGGGCAGGGTTGCTCGCCCTTTGACAGGGCGGGGTCCGTGGGTGACCCCAGGGGCCTGTCTGGTTAGGTCTTACCCCTGCCGAGTTCACAGATTAATTGAGTTTAATAAAGCGGCCCGGTTTAAACCCAATACTTTGTGTCTGTCTCTTATTTCGACTAGGGGGGCAAAGGGTGGAAGGGGGAGAGCATCTCTCTACTACTTTTATAGATAAAGGGGAAATATTAATTATCTCCTTTTCATAATATTATATTATAATTATAATGATTATAATAATAATATTTCTCTTCCTTTGTTTTGGTTTCTTCCTTTCATGATCTGTTATTCAACTATCCCCACTTCTATCCCCCGCACACCAATTTTCCAAGTATGTTTCAGAAACAAGTCCATGGGACTTTACATTTCACCTAAATAATTTCAAATGTTGCTCTATTGACTTGTTTTCCCCCTAGCTATGCTTTATGCAGAACCAAACAATGCAACAAAACTGAACACTGAAGTCAACTGGGGAGCTTTTTTTAAAAAAAAGGTGGCCAAAAAAAGACCACTGTTATGTACTTATATGTAAATAGCATGTATTTTAACTGTAGTTATGCATTTACTTGTACCATTGCAATAAAATTTCAGTTCTAGTGATGTTACTGGGAAGCTCTCATTTCAGTATTGCATAGGCATAATACTAATTTTGTTCACATTCATGGATCTTATTGAACAGCAGGATTAAGAAAAAAAGTGGCTAAAAGAGCAAGGGCCACCATTTGCCGGGCCAAGCTCATGCTCTCACTTGATTTACTCCCTTGCCCAATCCTATCAGTTCAGTATAGTTATTTCTATTTGGGAGCCAATCCCCATCGAAGAAGCTAAATTAGTCCCCATTTTGCATAAACAGATATTGCTAAAGTGTTCCAGTTTTGCATTGTCCAAACAAATGGCATTTCCTCTTAAATATTCCAGAAGCAAATCACATATTATACACTCTGACAGCTCCCTTACTGCAAAATGCATTAGGTGTGTACATATGATTAATGGTCAGGTTGTGCCAAGATTATCCACATAGATGCCTTCCAGAAGTGAGTACTAGTGAGGGGGAGAGGACAAAAGAATGCTACAGCCTCCAAGAGGGTGGGGGGAAAGGACTAGTACAAGAGCCAATAAATAAGCTTGCAGGGTAGAGAACCACAAACTGGGGAGGGGGCAAGGAGACAGATGCTCAGCTGGAAGCAAAAAGCACCTTTTCACTTCAGTTATTCCTTCCTGGTCAAGCTGGTGTTGCTTTTCTTTCTTGGAAGGGCAGATGACCCTGAAATGCAGAGATGAAAATCCTGGTGGTGGGTTTTTCCTCTCCCTGTTGGACCGCTTCACCCTTCTGTCCTCTAGGATAATTAATGGCTCTTAAAAAATTCTGATGTTTCAGCCAACAAGATCTTAGACAGGGGTGTGTGAAGCCTTCACTTGATTGTAGGATTACCATGCCTGGCCTTGGGGGTCAGAATTTATCTGTGTCATCTATGTTCCTGTACCATGTGCTGAGGGTCTCCAAATTTTGTCTATTTTTGTCCATCTCTCTCTTTCCGGAGATCAAAAGTTGAATTAATGTAGAAGAATGGAGTCTCCCCATCTCCCCCTGGAGAGATAGCCCTTGCCATTTTGAACACTGCGCTTGCAGGTTGGGGGGAAAGATTGTAAGAAGATCAGTACATATCCCAGTAAGAGGAGGAAGCCTTGTATGAGTGGTTTTCCAGCTGGAATCAGTGAGAATTTCCAAAGTCTGATCATTCTGTTTACTAGAGTAAAATATAAATGAAAACCAGGCTGTCATGCTTCTAGCAGCCTGTAGACCTGTCCAGTCATGCAACTCGTAGGAAAAGAGTAGGAGAAATGGCCAGAAATCTTTAAAATACTACTAATCCCATAGGAGAAAAGGTCAGGTGAAATAGTAGCTGGTATGCCATTCTTGGGGCAACATTTTACAATTCGAGCAATGCAAAAAGAGAGAAAGGAAATATTAAAATCACATCACTGTTCTCCAAATGTGTTATTATTAGTGCAAAATGGCTAAGGTTTATATATTTAAGAAAAGGATCTTGCTGAACTATATGTCAGAAATGTACTAACCAAAGTTAGACACAAACAATATCCATTAGTAAATATAAGATAAGCGCCAACATCTTTTTTCTGGCTTTGTCTAAAATTAATCATAGAAATTCTCTCACTCTGAGCAAAATAGTTTCTAACATTTCAGGAATGGGAAGAAACCTTCCACTCTTTCTTGTGCCTCTCTGTCTACTTTCAATTTTTGAAGCAGGAGAGCAAGAGAATGACTAAGCATCCACAGAAATGCACAAGGCAAAGATATGGTGAACAGGACTGCTTAGTTGGCACTCTTGTGTTCAGTGTTTCCACTCTCTATCAGTTATGTGCGCTAGACAGGAAGGCAAAAGGCTTTGTATGCAGACTCCAGCCCTTCCAAAGTCTGACTCTTAAAGTTTTCTGGGGTTTCAGCCAACAAAATCTTGGACAAGGGTGTGTGACTCACAACACGTGAAGGGAGAATTGCCCCCACCTCCACAGGATCTCTTGAGTTGTCAGCACAGTGCAAATGTGCAGAGGAAGTGACCATGCACATGCCCCCTCCCTGTGATTTGGAAAGAATGTGAAGTTGCCCCCCAAGTTGGAATAAAGAGACGGACACAATTAGATTGGTGAAACTATGGGCCACTTTTATTAAAATAACCAGCAACGGCAAGGGCAACCAAACTGCGGCCAGGTAAGGGCCAGGGGTCTCCTCAGACCGCTCCCCTGCCTTTTTCAGTGGGTGAGAGACCTGGCCCCCCAGCCGGAGCTGTGAGCCACAGCTCCCGTTAGGCAGGCCCAGCAGGGAGGCTCGCACCGGAGGGCCCAAACACCAGACGCGAGTCTCAGCGAAAGGCACCCATCCAATCAAGTCTCCAGGACAGTCTGCATTCACATACCTCAGTCCACACCCAAGGTTGATCCTGCCAGACCCCTAACTCCCCAAAAGGCTAACCGGTCCTCCCCAGGCCGCATGGTGCCATAAACCCCATAAAACCTGCCCTAAAGAGTGACCAAACTCAACCCAGGCACCAACCCAAAGCCAATTCCTCAATCCACTGAAATGCTATGCAGGGTAGGCAAACAACACCCCCCAGTCACGTGCCAAATAGCCGGGGAGTAAAAAATTCCTACCCGGCCCCTCCAAACGGAAGCGACCAGCAATTGCCTGCATAACAAACAGGGCGGGCGGGTGGGCCGAAAACGTCGAGAGGACTGCAACGGCGTCAAACGGGGCTTCAGCAATAGCACTGAAGCCCCGCCCCCTCAGGACGCGCTGGAAAGCGCGCCGAAAAGTCCGCTCTCCCTCCAGGGGGGGGGGCAAAAACTTCCCCTTTAGCCATGCTGCGATGCAGCGTGCTCAAGGAGGCTTCGTTGCCCTCAGTTAATAGGCATTAAGCTCTAAAAACAAAGGGAAAATATTGATTGGTCAACACTGAATTAGCAAATCAATCCAACCATCTGATCAGCTGAGTTCAAGCACATTGAGAACTGTCTATACTACAGGTTATTAATGTATGAGAGCAGGGGCTTTTTTTCTGTAGAAAAAGCCCAGCAGGAACTTATTTTTATATTAGGCCACATACCCTGGACACCAAGCCAGCCTGAACTGTGTTCCTGTGCGTTCCTGCTCGAAAAAAGCCCTGCATGAGAGAATAGTTCAAGGTAAGGATGTGAGAGGCCCAGGACACTGAGAATCGAAGTTCTCAGCTGTCCATAAAAAAGGCTGTCCGGACTTTATGCAGCTGCTTGATATGCAGAAATCAGCAGGTGAAGTTTCTCACAGCAGGGATGCAAACCTTATGACCAAGCTGCTACAGCTGTTACAGCTACAGGGAGCAGCTAGAAAGATAGAAACCCAATTTGAAGGTGCGGGGGAACGATCTCATTTTAAATTAATGCAAGCTTGTGTACTTCCCCTTCCCTGCATTCTTGTATAATTTATTTAGATTCTATAAAAACCAAACAAACCTTGATGGATGGCCTTCTCTGTAGGTATGGCTTTTCACTTAAGCCCTGTTCATATTACAGTGAAGCTTGTATACGCAACATGTATGTGCATACCTCTGTTTGCAAAAAAAAAAAAAAAAAAAGCCAATGTACAGTCACTTTACAATTGAAACCAGAGACCAATTCTTGTATAAATGTGGGGTTTAAATCACGTGTTCAGCTGTACATGTACACTGGATGTAACGTGAAAATTTCAAGAAGAAACAAATGTACACTAGGGTTGCCAAGTCCAATTAAAGAAAAATCTGGGGACTTTGGGGGCAGAGCCAGGAGACTTTGGGGGTGGAGCCAGGAGACATTGGGGGTGGAGCCAGGAACAAGGATGTGACAAGCATAATTGAACTCCAAGGGAGTTCTGGCCATCACATTTAAAGGGACAGCTCACCTTTTTAAATGCCTTTCTTCCATAAGAAATAATTAAGGATAGGGGCACCATCTTTTGGGGCTCATAGAATTGGACCCTCTGTTCCAATCGTTTTGAAACTTGGGGGGTATTTTGGGGAGAGGCACTAGATGCTATACTAAAAATGTGGTGCCTCTGCCTCAAAAAATAGCCCCCCTAGAGCCCCCAATACCCACGGATCAATTCCCTATTATTCCCTATGGGAATTGTTCTCCATAGGGAATAACAGAGTGCCTAGTAGACATTTCCCTCCCCCCCACACATGCTTTCTAAAGGGGGGGGAGGGCCTCCATATCAGGGAGTCCCCCCTCCCTGCCCCCTCCCTCTCTCACACACACAAATACTTACTTGGTCTTCTTCCCTCTGCCTGCTGTGAAAACGAAAGCAAAGAAAGGGAGGGGCCGTTCTCCGAAGCCCTTCCTGTTTCCTCCTTCCTGCCCAGCCTTAAAGGAGCAGACATTTTACAAACTGCTCAGGACAGACATTTTACAAACTGCTACACCAACATGAACCCTACAGGTATGTTCTCCCCCCTCCTCCCCCCCGCTTCCTGATTTCTGGAGACCGGGGGATGAAGCTGCGAACCCAGAAGTCTCCCGCCAAAGCGGGGGGGTTGGGAAGCCTAATGTACACTGTGCATAGATTGAATGAGGCTTTTGTGGTGAACCATGGTATCCTGCTTAGTGACTTTATGCCAAAAATCAAACTACATGTACTGCTTCCACAAATGGAACTCTGAAAGCAGCTTTGGGGGGCCCAGTAAGGCTCAGAGCTGCTGAGCTAGGGAGGCAGGGCTTAAGTCAGAAGTGTCAGACTTGTTTGTTAGAGGGCCAGATCTGACATAAAGGTTTACTTTGTTGGGCCGAGCTATGTCTGCCATAAAATGGAATGCCAGTTACTGGAGATGTAAACTTTATAAATGACACAGGCAAATCCAATTAATGATTTTTTTTTTACTCAAAATACAAACAAAAGCAATTGATTTATAGGCATGAAAACAATTGCTTTACTGGGGAATCCACAAAAGCCCCAATAAATGCATTCGATCTTGTGCAAGTCTATGTCTTTTCCAAGGGATACCATACTTACCCTCTTGCCATTTCCTTTCATTGCTTGATACCTTCAACCACACACACTTCCCTGTGTGCATCCGTGCCCCCACTGAGCAGCCTCCTGCCTTTCCTCTCTTGCACCAGTTGCCAGCAGGCTAGATAAGAGCCCAGGATAAGCTATTTCCAACTCCCAGGCTGCATGTTTGACACCCCTGGCTTAAGCCTTCCTCTTGTGCTATTTCCCTGATAAAACTACCTCCTCCACCAGTTTAGAATGTTATTGTCATTGACACTGACCGGTTCCTCACTAGCAGATGCTCACCCCCGGGTTTCTGCTTTCCCCAGCTCAAGTGATCACTTTCCCACCAGTTGCTCTGCGGGCACATTCTGATCCACAGCTCCCTTCAGTTTCCCTCTTGGTTTCTTGCTCTTGTTTCTTCCCCAGTACCATATTGCCCCTCCCCAGCACTAAATGAATGTGGGGAATTTGAGTCATGGACTTCTTGCACTGCTGAATCTGCATGGGAAATAAACTACAAGAAACATTTTGTAGTTCATGTTTGTATAGAAGACACTGACAGAAAGTTGCTTAACATTGGTTGGAAGAGGTTACTAGGAGCTTTTAGGTTAGTTTAAGCAGCTTGCTCATATGTTGGGATGCTGGAGTGATATTGATTTGAAATCAGTACTAATGTTGTATATACTAAATTCCCATCTACTTAATCTAAACAAACATGCCACAAATGATCTCCCACAGACATTTTGGGGATGAAACTAATGCTTTTTTCCTCTAAGAAACAATGCAAAAGAACAATGGCAGCACAATATATAGAATACAAAAATATCAAAAATATTGTGCAAAAACACTCTAGACTAGTGTATACAAAATGTTTGGAATATGAAGAGACTGTGTGGGGTTCTCCCTTTAAGACTATTTGAGACTCTTGTTTGTCTTTAACTTCTACTGGATCTATATGAATGTATGTCTACTTGTGTAGGCTGTTCATTATATGATATAATATAAGTTATTTAATTTTGTATACACTGGTCTAGAGTGTTTTTGCACAATATTTTTGTATTTTTTTCCTCTAAGAGGCTGACATATTATTTTGAACATTCCCATTTTCTTACTCCTCCCCCCCTCATTGGTGGCCTGCTAAGTGTCGTTTTCAGGACAGGACTGCTTCATGGGAAGTGATCCCAGCAAACTTGAGACCACTGAGGCAGTGTACTGATGCCACAGAATCAACCACAGAACTGACCCTTCTTAACAACACTAGCCCAAAACACTATGAAGGGAAAGCAGTGCCACACATGAAAGCCCTATATTGTATAGGGCTTTTTTTGAGCAGGAACACACAGGAATGCAGTTCCGCTGGCTTGGCATTAGGGAGTGTGGCCTAATATATAAATGAGTTCCTGCTGGACTTTTTCTACAAAAAAGCCCTGTATAGAACAATGGTGATGTCAGGGAGTATGGCCTAATATGCAAATGAATTCTTGTTGGTCTTTTTGTGCACAAAACTGTATGTTCTGTGATATAGATAACTTTAGAATGTTAGCAGTCATTTTAGGCTTGGGTCCCATTAAGACAGCTTTTATAATATATTTTAGACCCCATATGGTATAGTGGTTCATAACAGTAGACTCTTAATCTGGAGAACTGTGTTTGATTCCCCACTCCTTCACATGAAGCCAGCTGGGTGACCTTGGGCCAGTCACAGAGCTTTCTCAGTCCCACCTGTCTCACAGGGCACCTGTTGTGGGGAGACAAAGGGAAGGCTGTGGTAAGCTGCTCCAAAACTCCTTTGGATAGTGAAAAGTGGGATATAAAAACCAGTTCTCCTGCTCCTTCCATAGTTAGCTATTTAAATGGTTTGTGTATCTCTGACTCCATGCTTAATTTCATTGGCAGCATCCACAAAAATTGGAAAGGATATTCTGCATGTTTTTTTTTTAAATAAAAGCTTTTATGTCCCCTTTAGGAAAAGCATCATTATCCTTTATTACAACAGTTCCTAGAAAGGAAATTAATTTGATTGGGTCTGAAATAGAATGCATTGTATCATAAAGTTATTCCAGCAGAAATGTAGGTCACTGCTAGTGCTTTGTTTACCCCATCTTTTTGGTCAGCCCCAATTATTTGGGAAACATGAGGCTGTTGTCCAATGCTCAACTGTTCCAGAAGTGTTGCCTTTCTCCCCCTCCTCCTTTGGGGCTTCCCACTTCCACTGTGTGTTTATATAATGTACTAACAGTCTTAAAAAGTAGGTTTCACACAAATGAGCTGGATTTTCTGTACAAAGGCCACTGCTATCTTAGGTTCAGGCACTGTCCCTGTAGAGGAAATGCGATAAACTGCTTGGCTGAAAGGAAATGCAGGATTTCTAAAAACAGTGCTGGAAAATAAGCAATTAGTCTATATAAATATTAGGCTATAAATCAGCTGTTCTCAGTGAAACACACACAGACATCAGATGCACCACTGTGGGGCTGCGCAAAACAATCCAAATCAATGCAAATTCCTCAGGGAACAATGGTAACAAACAATTGAATATTAGCAGTCATTGCAGGCTTTGGCCCCTTTCAGAGAGCCTTTATAATCCATCTTAGTAGCAGATTTGTAATGGATTTTTGTGTGTGTCACTTCAGATACAATCAATATAGCAGCTGGCTGCTTTCATTTACCTGTTCATATAAAGCCACTTGCGTCCTTGTTGGCACAGCGGGATTAAGCCATTTGGAGGGAAGCTACTTTCCTCCATTTTTACTTCTTTGTTGTGCTTCTGAATTGCTGTGGTGTGCTGTTTAAAATGTCTGTAGCAATTCCTAAAATGCTGCTTCCCCTGCTCTTTTTTGATGCACAATCTTCCTTGACCTTTTCCCACCCCAAAGTTCTAAGTTGAGCTCTATAGCGTTAAACCAATATAGCACTTCAGTGTTACAGCGGCATTATTTAGATGCCTTGACTTCATTGAGAGATTACATTGTTTTAGCACTATAGTGCTCAAGTTGGAACATTTTAGGGGCGAGGGCAAAGAAAATTGCACAGCAAAAAAGGGTGTGGAAGTGGCATAGTTTGAAGTGCATAGTTTGAAATGGCCATAGAGCTTCAGAGATGGCTCATTAATAGGATGGAGTTTACTGTATGAAATCCCCATCCTCATATCATTGTCACATCTGCTCTTGGCAGACCCAAGTAGCCCCAACACCACTTCGGAGTGAGCTGTGGAGAAACTCATCAGTGGCATCCCCTGAGGGGGGAGAGAAGCTGACAGGCAAGCCAGCACCAGCAGCAATGGCTGGGCAGCTGTAGAGGGGACACCGCTCCCCCCAGGATGCAGGGACCAGAGCTGCATCAGGGGACCACCAAGTGAGGACCTGGCTGTGGGCAGAACAATGCCCCACTCTCATGCAATTGGAAGGGGGAAGAGAGGTGATGTGCAGCCAGGAGAGCTTGGCCAACCTCCAGACAGGGACGGCAGCTGAAGCACAGGGCAAGTTGGTGACTCCTGAGCTGCAGCAGGCCCAAAGAGAAGATGAGGAAGAAGGACCTCTCCCAGCTGAAAGCAGGCCCCACAAGTACAGCTGCGCATGGGGCTTTGCCTGGATGTCAATGTCTATCAAGGAAGGGAGCCTAGGGAGAGGGCCAATGGGGGAGGGTTAGGGAACCGGGAGGGATATAAAGGAGCAGCCAAGATAGAGGCTAGGGAGGAACTGCTGTAGCTGTAGATCAACATGCTACAGAGAAAAGAGCTGTCAACCAGTGTCCAGTCGGGGGCAAAATCTATAGGGTGAACATAACCCACCCATTCTGAGACCTCTGGCCACATCCAGGAAGGGGTCCACAGTGGGATGGAACAACAGCCTCCAGGGGAAGGGAATTGGCTGAGGAAGTGGGGCATGTCAATCACTTTACTCAGAACTGGGCCATCGATGGATAACATCTGATTGTAATGTGAAGGGAATTTGTGAAAGGCAGCATAACCAATTGGCATGGGACAAATCTTCCTACAGGAAGAGTTATGAGTTGTTGGTAAGAAGCTGTGGAGGGGCAGGGAAGCCAAGTTGAATCAGGGTCTAGAAGGCAAGGAAGTTAAAGAGCAGGAGTCTATAGGCAGGGAGAAATGTCTGAGAAGTGGGTTTTTAACAGATGGATCAGTACAGGAGGCAGGCAGTGAGAGAAGGGGAAGCCAACGTGTCTGCTGATTGCCTATGGAAATCCTGCCTTTCTCATCTGCAGTCTCCACGGAACTTTCAAATATCCCATCTGCCAACCAAATTATGAGTTCTGGTCTAAAAGGTCAGCAAATTTCAATAAGGTTTCACATACTATTCTTGTTAACAAGTTGGTAAAATGTAGTTTGAATCCTGTTACTGTTAGGTGGATCTGAAACTGATTGGCAGATCACACTTAAGGGCCCTTCTGCTGTCCACACGACGGCACCATGCAGTTATTTTTTTCTTTCACTATTATGTGCATGCAAATTATGTGCATATGCGCATATGTTAAAACGTTATGTGGTTATGCAGTTATGCGCATATCACTACATAGTAAAAAAAAAAATGGCGACCGTAAACCAGATGTCTGAGGCTCCTTTTGCTCTGGGACAGCCTTCAGACATCCGGAAGTTGCTTAATATCACAGCAGAACTATCCAGATGGAGAAAACTATGAGATGAAACCGAAGAACTTAAAAAACACCGCAAAGGAGCAGGTAACCAAATAATAATCCGGTTCCAAGAAGGATTGGGGGGGAGCTACCATGATTTAATACCAGGAGGCAGATGTTGCTGTCTGATGAGCCACTTTAAATCCGGAAGGAAAAAGCAGCTACATCGGATTATACTGTGCATCTGAACAGGGCCAAATTATCTGGATGAAGGAATAGAGGGAATGCTTATTAAATTTGCAGATGATACTAAATTGGGAAGGGTTGCAGATACAGTAGGAGACAGAGACTAGATTCAGGATGATCTCAAGAGGTTGGAAAACTGAGCTAAAACAAAATAGGAGTCAATTTCACCTTTAAGACCAACTTAGTTTTATTCAGAACATACCTTCTGGGAAAGAAATGCCTTCTTTCTGACCCAGGTTTATTAGCAATAGAATAATTAACAGGCATTCTCACATTCTAACATGTTACTGTTTTATGGTCTCCCACGTTAATTCAACCCAGATCAAAGGTTTTCTGAATTTGTTAATTTTACTATTCTGTTATTGATTTTTAACTTTGTACCACTTGGCATTCCAAACCCCACCAGCTAAATGTGGCTGTGCTTACTGTACCTCATTCTTCATCTGAAGAAGTGTGCATGCACACAAAAGCTTACGTTCTGAATAAAACTAAGTTGGTCTTAAAGGTGAAATTGACTCCTATTTTGTTCTACTACTTCAGACCAACACAGCTGCCTTTTTGGATCTGAGCTAAAACAAGTAAAATAAATTTTAAAGTTCTGCACTGAGATAGGAAAAATCCAATGCATAATTATAGGATGGGGGTGACTTTTCTTGGCAGTAGTATGAGCAAAAAGGATCTAGGGGTCTTAGTGGACCATACATAGAACATGAGTCAGTAGTTTGATGTGGTAGCTAAAAAGGCAAATTCAGTTTTGGGCTGTATTAACGGAAGCATAGTGTCCAGTTAACCTGAAATGATGGTATTGCTTTATTTTGCTCTGGTTAGACCAATGTCCAGTTTTGGGTACCGCAATTTAAGAAGGATATAGACAAGCTGGAATGTGTCCAGAGGAGGGCAACAAAAATGGTGAGGGGTCTGGAGACCAAGTCCTATGAAAAAAGGTTGAAGGGGCTGGGCACCTTTAGCCTGGAGGAGAGGTGGCTGAAAGGTGATATGATCACCATCTTCAAGTACTTGAAGGGCTGTCATATAGAGGATGCTGTGGAGTTGTTTTCTGCTGCCCCAGAAGTAGGGTGGCCATAATGTCTGAAGGCCAGCCAGGGACACCTTTTTTGGGGGGAAGGTAGGGGTGTGCGCCCGCGAAGTGCGTGCGCCGCCGGAAACAGGAAGTGACGTCACTTCCGGCGACGGCACTTCCGGTGATGTCATACCACCGCCGGAAACAGGAAGTGACATCACTTCCTGTGACATCATTTCCCCCGCGCCACCTGCCGGAAACAGGAAGTGACATCACTTCCTGTGGCATCATTTCCCCCAAATGCCACTGCCGGAAACAGGAAGTGACTTCACAGCACTTCCTGTGACGTCCCCAAAAATCCCCCAAATATCACCGCCGGAAACACCAAGATTATTTATAGAGGGGGAAAGGGGGAAATAAAGTTAAATAAAACTCTTTTTTTACTTTTTTCAAAGTGAGAAGACTAGAGAGAACGGGTTCCACGCTGAGAAGCCAGTCAGATTCCAGTGAGATTCCAGTGAGACTGTGCTGCATAATGCAGCCTATTTATTTTGTCCTGTTTGCTCTGTTGGCTCGGGGGAAGCGAGCTAGACTGCTGTTCTTTTGAGGGGTTATAGAGTGTTTCGAGCCCGTCCCTGTGGCATCGGTCCCATCGTTGTGGGACCCAGGGGGCCGGCGCAGCAGCATGCCGAAGCAGCCTGTCACTAATAACACAGGTCGAGATGCAGGACAGGAACCCGGAAGTGACCGACAGGCTGCTTCAGCGTGCCGCTGCGCCGCCCCCCTGGGCCCCACAACGATGGGACCGATGCCACAGGGACGGGCTCGAAACACTCTATAGGGAGGGAGGGAGGAAGGAGGGAGGGAGGAAGGAGGGAGGGAAGAAAGGGAGGAGGGAGGGAGGGAAGGAGGGAAGGAAGGAAGAAAGGAAGGAAGGGGGGAGGGAGGGAGGGAAGGAAGAAAGGAAGGAGGGAGGGAGGGAAGGAAGGAAGGGAGGAGGGAGGGAGGGAAGGAAAAAAGGAAGGAAGGAGGGAGGGAAGGAGGGAGGGAAGGAGGGAGGGAGGGCAGGAAGGAAGGGAGGGAAGGGAGGGAAGGGGGGGAGGAGGGAGGGAGGAAGGAGGGAGGGAGCGAAGGAAGGGAGGAGGGAGGGAGGGAAGGAGGGAAGGAAGAAAGGAAGGAAGGAGGGAGGGAGGGAGGGAAGGAAGGGAGGAGGGAAGGAGGGAAGGAAGGAAGGAGGGAGGGAGGGAAGGAAGGAGGGAGGGAGGGAAGGAAGGAGGGAAGGAAGGAAGAAAGGAAGGAGGGAGGGAGGAAGGAAGGAGGGAGGGAGGGAGGGAGGGAAGGAAGAAAGGAAGGAAGGAGGGAGGGAAGGAAGGAAGGAAGGCCGCCCCCTCCCGCCAGCCGCCCCCCCTGCTTTTGGCCCCCTCCCTCCCTGCCTGCCTTACCTGCTTCCAGGGCGGCGGAGAGTCCGGCAACGGAGAGGCCGGCACTGGTCGCTGGAGGGCCTCCAGCGACCAGCGCCGGCCTCTCCGATGCCCTCCCCAGCCTCCGCCTGCACTGGAGGCCCGCGCGCGGGGCCCTGCGGCGGTTGCGGAGGCCGGGGAAGCATCGGAGAGGCCGGCGCTGGTCGCTGGAGGGCCTCCAGCGACCAGCGTTGGCCTCTCCGACGCCATACCCGGCCTCCGCCTGCACTGGAGGCCCGCGCGCAGGGTCCGGCGGCGGTGGCTGGGGAAGCGGCGGAGAGGCCGGTGCTGGTCGCTGGAGGCCCTCCAGCGACCAGCGACGGCCTCTCCGCCACTTCCCCGGCCTCCGCCACCGCCGCCGGGCCCCGCACACGGGCGGGGAAGGTGGCGAGGGAGGGAGCAGCCCCGCGCACGCGCAGGGACGCTCCCTCACTCGCCACCTTCCCTGCCCACGTGCGCGGCCCCCAGCTCTCTGGCTGGCTAAACTGGGACCTCTAATGGTCCCGGTATAGCCAGCCCGGGAGCCGGGAATTGGGGGCCAGAACCGGGACTTTCCCGGGAGACTGGGACGGTCTGGCCACCCTACCCAGAAGGTCAGATCAGAACCAATGGGTTGAAATTAAATCAAAACAGTTTTTGGCTAAAATTAGGAAGACTTTCCTGACAGAGCAGTTTCTCAGTGGAACAGGCTTCCTCAAGAGGTGGTGAGCTCGCCTTCCTTGAAAGTTTTTAAACAGAGGCTAGATGGCCATCTGACAGCAATGCTGATTCTGTGAATCAGGCAGCTCATGAAAAGAAGGGCAGGAAGGGTTGCATCAGTGCTTAGTTCTTGTGGCCCTTTCTTACACACCCAGGGAAATGCTGCCACTTTGGGTCAGTCAGCAACTTTTCTCCAGGCCAATCTGGCAAGAGATCCTGGAGGGTTTTGTCAGCTTTTGGGCATGGAGCAGGGGTCACTGGGGATGTATGTGTGTGGGGGGGGCAGTATTTGTGAAGTTCCTGCATTAGGCAGGGAGTTGGACTAGATGACCCTGAAGGTACCTTCCAACTCTATGATTCTATGAAATCTGGTCAGCATAGGGGCCATTTAGAAACAATTTACAGTTATTGGTTTTTTTTCAAAAGCTATCTGCGATAAGTGAGTGAGTTTGCAAATTAATATAGTGGGATGGTTAATATAACCATCCCTACCAGCGGGTGGCGCTGTTGCACATCTGAGTGATTGGCTTAGTTCTAGTTTTCTGTGCTTGGAGCAGGGGTGGGGGAGTTGACAGTTTAACTGTTGTAACAGCTTTATGATCTGCGTTGGAGATCATTTGGAAACCTTTTATTAATAGCCGTTCCTTAAACCAACATGCTACAATTTTTTTGCAAATCTCTCTCTCAAAAAAAGAAAACTTGCTCAGATGTTGTCACCCCTGCTCGAGTTTTCCCTTCAAACATTAGAAAAGTAGAGGCTTCTTAAAAGCATCTTCTTGTCTATCAAGATCCAGTGACAGCCAGGAGTTTAAATTCTTCCTCTCCCTTTTCCCAGCAGTCAAACAGAAATGTGTCAGAGGTTGCAGTTTTGAGCTTTTCCTCCCCACTTCAGTTTTGAATGACCCAGTAATTTAAATGAGGCAGCCCTCAAAACATGCTTCACTGTAGGCAGTACTTGATACCCTTTATTATCTCTTCCTCTTTCCAGACCTCACACAGACACACACAGTCATTCATCATATATCCATCACTTCATTGTATAAGATGACAGCTGTACTCTCAAGGATCACTTTAGGCTATATGCCTGCTAGTTTTGGCTGCCAGTCTGATACAGCTGTGACCTTGGCCAGTTAATTCTACAAAAGCTATGCCACCGAGTGTATGGAAAAGACTACAAATACCCTTTTATCCAAATGGATAGCAGGGGAGCAGATTCAGTTATGTTTCAATAACAATGAATTTGATATTCACCCATCCATCTTGTCTTGCACATGTAAAAAAAAAATCTTTTAGTAATAAGGCAGATCTGGCATTGCTTTGTGACCCCTACTCTACAACACTGAGGTTTAGAAAATCAAGGTGGTACTTTCTGGTAATTTGTTTGAATCATCATCTCTGTGTGGAAACAGCATATGCACTGACTAGATGCAGAAAACCCATTCCTGATCTCTTACAGGAAATCTCCTTAATAGATCTGCTATTTCATTGTCTATTTCAGCAATGTGGATTGCTCAGATAATAATGTGAGCAACTCTTCAATCCCAAACGTCTGTGAGTTGATGTCTACATACTACAGCCAGGGTGGGGAAACCTTTGTTTTTTTTCCTTGTGACATTTCCCCTAGAACTGAGGTTGCGGAAAAATGGGTAAAAAGGGAACAACCCTTGCGACTAGTTTTAGACATATTCTCATTTGTTTGTGTAGACAGTGAAACTGAGGCCTCTTTCAAACAGCATTTGTAATCTGTTTCAGTAGCAGTTGCTAACAGCAGCAGTTGCTAGCAGTTTTTTGTGCCATTTCAAACACAACTGTTTATGCAATTTGCTATTAACAGATTTTATTTACTTTTAATACAAAGCCACTTGCATCTAGTTAACAAAGTGGATGGTGAGCCATTTTTGAGGCCATCTAATCCAACCCCCTGCTTAGTGCAGGATCAGTCTAGAACATCCCTGACAAGTGTTTGAACAGCCACTGTTTAAAGATTGCCAGTGAGGGGCAGTTTACCAACTCCCTAGGTAGCTGATTCAACTGTTGAACAACTCTTCCTGTAAAAACGTTTTTTCTAATATCCAGCTGGTACCTTCCCATCCTTAATTTAAACCCATTATTTTGAGTCCTCTCTTCTGCTGCCTCCTTAGTGCTTCTGAATCACTGTAGTCTGCCATTCAAAATTTCAGCAGTGCTTCCAATAGTGTTACATTCCCCCTCTACCCTTTTTTCGCCATGTGGTGTTTCTTGCGCTTAAATGCGGCCAAGACTCACCTGAAGGGGCTGGATTGCTGCGCGGACAGGGGAGGGCTGGAGAAGGTCCCCCTCCCCTTGTTCCAGCAGTTCGTAGGCAACTTACGGCAACCCTATAAGGTTTTCAAGGCAAGAGATGTTCAGAGGTGATTTGGCATTGCTTGCCTCTGCAGTGACCCTGGTATTCCTTGCTAGTCTTGCACCCAAATACCAACCAGGGCCTATCCTGCTTAGTTTCTGAAATCTGAGAACAGGCTAGCTAGGTCAGAGCATCTAGTTACTTAGCCATCATCAGTCATTGTTTGTCAAACTTCAGATGTTTGCTAGGTGAAACTGGGTTGGATACTCAAAAGTAGCATCTCAGGAAGGTTTAAATGGAATTTCCACTTCTGAAAAAAAACTAGACATTTTTCAGAATTTCCACTTCTGAAAAAACTCGACATTTCCTCTTCCTGATCAATGTGCATGATCGTAATAGAGGATTCAATATATTTGTCTTTATGTTTCTATACTTTGAGAGGACTGCCTCTACTGTTTCCTAGACATATGCTATAGTAAGTTTCTAGAGAATGGATGTGGACATGTAATAACATCTCTCTCTGCGACTAGCAAAAGATTGACATTCCCAGTCACTGCCACAGATGGAACCATGAGGGGAATTACAGGCACAAGAAAGTTCTATCCATGTAGGATGTCAGTTCCAATTATGGCATCGTTCCATACAATTCTCTATTATATATAGTTCAACTTTATCTCTTGTGCTTTCATTCAACCCATGTGTGTCAGGAAGAATATATCATCTGCTTTAATCTCTCCTTCCAAAATTCAAAGAACAGTTCCTACCTCTTGGTTCCATAAGCGTGACAGAGGTTTCAGAAATAAAGTCAAGGCTATTTTCCAGGACCAGTTGAGCAGCCACTTCAGATGGAACAACCCTATTTTGTTGCCCATGCTTTAGGTTAAAATATATCCAATTCAGGAAGAATACAGTACCTGTAGCATTCTGGTTGTAAGCTGCTTCAGCGCTTCCAGGGTATAAGACTATGATGGTTTGACTAGGTGAGAACAAACTTGCACAGCTTGCAATACTCACTGCATTCAATGCAGCTGAGTCATGTATAAGAGCCCAAGTCACCGGATTTAGCTGCATGTTTTACTTGGAGACACTGAGTTCCTGTTCTGCTGGAGGGCATCAACAGAAGAAGGATTTAACGTCTCTGCTACAGCATTGCTATAAATACTATTCTTTCTCTTACATTAAAGAGGAAAAATGTATCTGTCCCTTAGGCATGTATTGGACTATTTAATAGTTTATAACAACTATCAATATTAATTTGTAGAACTGGTGAACTGGCTAAAGAGAACTCGCTCTTGAACAGTCATATATGGTCCAAAAAATAGTGAAGGAACATGGCTCCTCTAATTTATTTGCCCTGTTGCTGTAGATAAGCAGCACCTTAAAATAGGCATAGCAGATATAGTGTGTTGTGCTTGTAAAAAAGAAAAGAAAAATCTTGAAAATACAATGGATACCAAGTCTGAAAGACTGTTTGAAAATATAACACCATGTATTCTCTGTTCCGTAACATTAATCTGATGGGACTTGTAGCAAAGGGTTCCTCTGTGCTACTCTCCTGACAAACAAACGAACAGTCTTGCATTTGATTTGCATGAAAGTTGAATAAATCTGGTAAACATCTGGTAGATCTTAGGAGGCACAGCATGAGACATGAAAGCTGACAAGAGAAAACGTCCTATGGGGAATCTCAGCTTTCAGATCTACATAAGAAAAAACAATATTGAGCTTGTATTTCTGCGAACCGTCTTGACAAAGACAGGATGGAAAGAACAAGCCAGTGAAGTGTTTTTGCAGCACTTGTCAATTTTGGCAAAGTGTCCAAATGCGAAATGCACATTTGCTAAACTGAAAAGATATTACCTTTAACAATGCAGATAACTCACTCTTACCCGTGTTGTACAGGATCTTATAGCTGCCTGCCAAAATGCTACAACAGTCTGTTGAAAACCTTCCTTATCCCTATGGAAACAGCTGAAGCAAAAAGCTGTTCTCAGGACAAGTGGAAAATATGTTATGTGAAAACCAGACATTCCAAAGGGAGGCAAAGGAAAAGGTTCTCTGCAAATTACCAGCAATGAAATAGGCCAAGGTTATTCAAAATATGCAGAAAAGGAGCCAAGTAGTACAAAGGGAATGATAATGAAGAAAAAAATGTGAACCAATTGGCTGCTGTTGCTGTTAATTTTTTGCAGAACAAAGGTAAGCAGTAAAGAAATAGTGGTTAACTTTACCATATATTCCTCCACAGAGATTCAAGGCGTATGATGTAAATATGTCATGCCAGTCAATGAGACTTGATTAACTTTCGTATTCTTTATTTAGATCAGTAAACTGTAGAATTTCCATTAGTTGGTTTGATAACAACAGAGACAGGTAAATAGCATCCTGAGACAACCAGTAGGGGTGGGATGGGCAGAAGTGCCAAGGCTACCAGGATCTGAGCCATGGAATCAGGCAGGGATAAGACACGCCTCTACAAGGTAGCATGGTGGGAGACAAAATGATTGCAGTGAGCCAGTTGGTGAATGTTTGGCAGTGAGGATAGGTCTTACCATATGGTGTCACATACTTAGAGAAGGCAGCAGCCATAGCCATCCAAAATGGCTACCATTCTACAGACACTTCCTGAAAGTGCACCACTTTGCCAATGACAGATAAAATGCACCAGAGAAGAAAAATAATGAAATTCTTAGCTAATGAGTATCTGTTCAACTCATGGTCATTTCCCATAAACAGGAGACCAAAGCAAGCAAAATGTCAAAGATAACACTTGTCTTGCCTTCTAGTCACACAAGGTGAGAATCTTGAACTGAATTACCTTCTATCCATGAGGGGAGAACTGGAGAGGAAACAAAATCGCAGCGTCTGCTGGGATTTCCCACCAACTGCTCCACGGAATCAGGAAGTTGTGTCTCAAATGGAAATCGCTAAAACCCTAGTTTACTTTAGCGATGCGAAAGGTCCGGCACTTCCTGATTCCGCAGAGCAGTTGGTGGGAAATCCCAGCAGACGCTGCGCGGTGAGGAGGGACTTCGCTCCTCGGTAAGCTGTGTGGGAAATCGCCCAAAGAAAAAAACAGGAAACAAGCAAAGATCTGAATACAAGCATAACTCACAAATGTACAAGATTAACAGTGCTGCTCTGTGTGGACAAAACAGAACCTAGTGGGAAGATGTGACTGTACCCTTGGAGGCATGAACGTTAGCAGCACTTTCCCTAAACTGGGTGGGCCTGCTGTTGAATCTTTTTTCTCAGCATAGCTTGAGAAAGTTCTGAATAGGCTTTGCCATTAGTGTTCTACACAGGGACCACAATGAACACTCTATTTTAATTGTCTGGAAGTTAATAGGCATCATTCATTTTGAGTATAAAGTTTGGTTTTAGTTTTTTTAAAGTTTAGGAGTAAATCCCTAGTCTTACAGTTTTGTTTTCTTTTGGAAAACTGGCCTAAAACTAAAAAAAGTAAAAATCCAGTCAGGCTCCAATTTCTCTTCTAACACTTTAACAACCCTGTCATCTGTAATTATGCAATATGCCAAGACACATCTAATGCATTACGAAAGTGCTGATTCATAGCATTGCTTTACTAGGGATCTATTATCATTGAGACAAAATGCAAGCAAGGAGGAAGAGAAGCATACAATAAATTAGGATGATCAGGAAATATTACTATCTTGATTGGAAAGGTGAGGAAAGGTATTAGGGATGGGCACAAACTGGTTCATGAACCAAAACTCAGCATGAACATGGCCCAATTCAGAGCCCCCAAACACATGTTCAGAGAAGGTCCACCTATCAGCTGTTAGGTTTAATTGGCTGCAAGCCATTAAGCCAGTCAGTTTTGCTTCCTCCTGCTTTGAAGAAGGGGGAAATGAAGTGGACAGGTTAAATGGCTTGGAGAAAGGGGCTCCTGACTGGTTAGTTCAGTTTGAGGCATTTCCAGTTTGGTTTGGGATCTACCCCAAACTGAATTTCTTAGTAGTGCCTATCCCTAGTGAGTACTACTATAACTGGCATATTAAGACTTCTTAATATGTAAGATACTTATAGTACCAAAGAATTTAAAAAATACCCTATTTAGAATGAAACATGCCTGAGCAAATAGAAGGCAATGAAGGAAATGGTTATGAAACTAGGCTGGACAGTAACTGAAGAAATTTTGTAAGAAAATACGCAAGGGGGACACAAAGGAGCTGATACACATTATGACACAGGAAGCTACATTTAGTTGTAAAACTGAAGCACTCAGGACTGCTGAAGCTGATATCCCCCGCTCTGTGCAAACATCATTATAATGTATTTAACACACACAGATAAAACTGGTTCCAGAATTGTTTGAAAGCTCAACAATTTGCAGAAGTGAGATACAAAGCCAAAACATGGTAGCTGCATTTGTCCCTGCTGAAGCCATTCTTTGTCCAGCTACTGAAACTCCACAGAGTGAGAAATCCACAGGCATAATTACATCAAGAAATGGAGAAACATATTATTTTATTTATCCATTTTTTATAATCTGGTTTTCTCCAAAGGGTGAAGGTTGCTTACTAAGCACAGGCACACACATAAACACAATGAACATACACAACCAGCAACTACTGCTGAAAACAAAAGCTAGCTGAAGACACTCCGACATGAATAAAGGTTGAAGTAAAAATCCTTAGCATGCCCTCTCCTGAAGGCTAAGTACAAAGACATGTTTCACAAATCCTCTGGCACAGTGTTCAGAGAAATGGATTAGAATGGGGAAAAGCTTACAGAAGAAACGAACAGTCAGGAGTGACTTACAGAAGGAACAGTCAGGAGTGACTGATGGACAGACCCAGGGGTTGTTTTGTAGAAAAATAGGTGGTGGAGCTCATCAGCATATGCTGCCCCCCCCCCCAGCCAAAAGCAACCCAATGCAAGAAAGGGGAGCCCTGGGTGAGCAAGGCCTGCTTGGGTGGACTAGAGATCCAGCCAGCCCAAGCAGGCCTTGCTCTCCTGGGGCTCTCCTGGACTGCCCCTGTCAAAAGGCCAGCAAGCCACCCACCACTCAAAATCACATAAGAAGTGGAGAAAGGGTGGTGTGGGCTTCTCCAGGGTTTAATGAGGGCAGCTGGGGGCATGGCAAAGCCCCTGGTAGCTGGCTGGCTGCTCTCCTAATCCAGGGATTGTTGTGCAGCTACACCTACAACTCAATGGACAAGGTAGGTAGGTAGGAAGAGGAGGAACCATCAGAAAGTTCCGGAACTGTGCTCTTGGGAGCTCCTGCTGAATCTGAGGCCCGGGCAGACCTAAATTTAGGTTGCTTTATGCTGTCTAGCCTCCTGCCCTCTTTTTTGCCACTTGAGATATAAAGAACTGCCTTTTCCATGGGAGCATTTTTCCCGTAGTACACTCCATTTAACTTCATTGGTACATTTGTCACAAGGGGGAGTTCTTACTCAGTAAATCCATGGCTCAAACCCATCCGATTCATCTTCAGGAACCAATACCATTAACAGCAGAAGTAAAATCACCTAAACCAAAACAGAGCAGATAAGGAACTCATGCCATGCTCTCTACCAACACCAACCTCCATGCTATGTACTCCCCATCTTGGAAAATAGAGGTGTAGTCCCAGGATAACAAATATGCATACATACATCATTTTATTTGTATCCCGCCCTCCCCGCCGAAGCAGGCTCAGGGCGGCTAACAGCATTAAATCAATGCATTAAATACAATGATTTCAAACAATAACTAATTTAACAATTTAATTAAAATTCTAAAATTAATAAAATAAAATAGGATTGACATCCTGGCGCTATTAAGACAGATGGTAAATTTTCCTTAGCAGTCTCTTCTTTGATCGATGTAGGCCATCCTAAAAAGGATGGTTTTGCAGGCCCTGTGGAACTGTTCAAAGTCCCGCATTTCTTCCGGAAGCTGGTTCCATAGGTGTCGAGCCACTACAGAGAAAGCCCGGGTGCGGGAAGGTTTGAGAAGGGGTAAAGAGGAAAGCTAAGAAATTGAGTAGTAGCTCCTGGAAGTGACTCTTTAGAAGCCTGATAAGGCAGCCTAACGCTGTGCTACTCATCCTGCACCTGAAAATTTGGTCGACACAAGTAGCTATGTTAAATCTGTTTGTAGCAGCAGAAAAGAGCAAGAGTCCAGTAGCAGCTTAAAGACTAACAAAATTTGTGGTGGGGTATGAGCTTTCATGAGTCACTGCTCACTTTTTCAGATATCTGAAGTGAGCAGTGATTCACAAAAGCTCATACCCTGCAACAAAATCTGGTTGTCTTTAAGGTGCTATTGTAATTTTGTGTGTATTTCTTGCTTATGATTTGGTATTATTATCACTGAAGAGCCCTGTGGTGCAGTGTTAAAGCTGCAGTACTGCAGTCCTAAGCTCTGCTCACAACCTGAGTTCAATTCCCGGCGGAAGCTGGGTTTTCAGGTAGCTGGCTCCATGTTGACTCAGCCTTCCATCCTTCCGAGGTTGGTTAAATGAGTACCCAGTTTGCTGGGGGGGGGGGGAAGTGTAGATGACAGGGAAGGCAATGGCAAACCACACCGTAAAAAAAGTCTGCCACGAAAACGTTGTGAAAGCAACATCACCCCAGAGTTGGAAATGACTGGTGCTTGTACAAGGCACTACCCTTACCTTTTTTATTATTATCACTGATTAGCCATATAAGTTTGAACTTGACCTTTTAGCTGACAGAGGAAGACGCTTCTTAGGTAAAACATAATTGAGATAGCTGCTATGGTGCCTCTCTACTGTGCTAAGGGCTAACGCTTTGAGGCAAACATCCCTAGCCAATAGAACAAATCATAATCCAGAGAAACTTTTTGATGCTTTACACTTTTGACTTGAGAAAGCAATTTGTAGGAACAATGGTCAAGGACAACATGTTCCTGAAAAGCTTCCATCCATTAAGACACACCAATGTGCCGCTCTCCCAAAGGAATCCCCCCCGCCACTCAGCTTTTTGCTTGATTCACCCTAGTGGTTGTTGTTATAGTAAACATCTTTGTTCATTTAATTAACACTGGGGGTGAGGTACCAAAAGGGATAGATGTTAATAAGAACAACAAATATGAGGAAATTATTTACAACAAAACATAAGCTTCTTTTGGAATTATCAGAATCAGATATTATCCCAACCTCTCGTTCATTTATACGTTGTGGCTTTTACCCACATCTCTTGCCTTGGGTTTTGAAACCTAACTATACTTTGAAGACAGATATCGTCACTGTCACCATCTTCTTTTCAAGTACTCAGAAGCTTCTGGCTGAGCATCTAATCGATGTAAGGCTTGAATCCATGAGAGTGCTTAGAGATTGTGGAAAGGAAAATAAGGAAATAATAGCAATAACTGTAGCTAGCATTATTCTTCCTTTAGAGTCCATATACAATTTGGAAGCTTACACCACTGTTGAAGATTTTTTAAAAATTGAAACGGAGAAATAAAAAACACCCGGGGTCTTCGTTTGGACTTCATGGGCTAACAGAACTTCAGCATGGAAATTAATGTTTATTAATATTTAAAAATTGCACAGTGTCGGTTATAATTGTTGTTATATGAGAATCACGGGAGAAAGAATGTTGGAACACAAGTCTGCAGATTCAATGATGAGTCGGTGTGGATACAAAGACTCTATTTTTATTGATACTGATACCTGTGGCCTAAGCCAGGTCTTGAAAAGACTAAAGCCCATACAGCAGATACACTGCATATAAGGTACACTTCAAAAGGATTCCTACGGGAGGGGGAATTGTGCAGAGGACATTCACACATAGATGTTACAAATACATTCTCATGTTGATTAGATGCCCGTTTGGCCTTGATACTTTCAGGCTCCTTCCTCTTCCCCAGGCCTGGGCTGAGAAGGCACAGATAAGACTTTCACACATTACCATTTCAAAGCAGGAACAGATCTCTAAAGGAGGGGGGAAGGAAGAGGGAATGAGCTAGCAGCATTTGGTTATACTTTGGTTCTACCCAGCATGCCTTGTGCTTGGGCCAGAGTTATAGACAGACTTGACATGGACTTTGGTGTGCTTCAGTTCCACTTGGTGACTGTTGTGGATATTTTTGATGTCCTAAGCAAATTGTTAATATTCCCTTCCTTCAAAGCAAGATTCCATAATTTCAGATTTCCTCCTAGCTTGACTTCCCCCATTCCACAAGCGGGTGGGGGAACTCTGAACTCTGGATCCTGCTAATATTCACACATCCATATAATCAGGGGTTGTTTTGTAGAAAAATAGATGGTGGAGCTCATCTATTGTTATGGGATTGTTATGCAGCTGCACCTACTATTCAATGGACAAGGAGGTGGAACTCTCAGAAAGGTTCAGGAGCTGTGCTCCTGTGAGCTCCCACTAAATCTGAGGCCTGCATATAATTGACACACTGCACACAATACCTACTGTTTTTAAAAACCTATGCTGCCTCCTTTCTAGGAAAACCAAATCTCACTGATAGTCTTCTGAGTAATCAAGAGCAATAATATACTTATTTATATAGTAATAAATTAGCAAAAGGCTATATATTGAGAGTCAAAATGTTAACAGTGGAGATTCTGGCATATTACTAGAACACAGATCTTTATGCCAAAAGCTGTGGACAAAATCACAACGAAGAAGATTGATGATGTTTCTTTAGTGGAAAGTATATCCTGATAGCTTTCTTAGTATGAGGTACTAAATTCAAAAATTTTGGTACATCTGATCTAATCCTCAATTTAAAAGACAAACCCACTTCCCAGCTCCTTGTATGACCAAGTAGTTGCTTGGGGAGGTGCCCCTTCAGCCTCATGTACATGTGTCCAATGATGATGAAGCAGTGACATTCCCCTCCCCTATCAGTAGCTGTGTGACTGACCACTTGTTTTGCTTACACTGCTTTGCATTGAAGGGGTGCTCTCTTAATTGGCATACTAACGCTCAATTATGTGTGCAAGTAATTCACCAAGACTGTTTTTTAAAAATGTGGTCTGTTTATTGTAAATGAGAAGCATTCATAACAGTGCAAACAACTCTTTGGCAGATTTACTTATTACAATACAAAATAACCAAGGTTTCACTTTTGGTAGGAGTTTTTTTTAAAAGTAAATAAATATGGAACAATTGTGACTGAACAAATATTGAGGAAATGGTCATTTAGCTATTGGCCATTGTCTAATTAAATGAGCTATGAATCAGCAGAAAATGGCAAACACATTGTACAATGCTTGGTTTTCTTTTGTGTTCTGGAATAAGATCCATTTCCTAAGTCCAATTTACAATCAGATATTTAAATAGACGTTAATGTTGAAATGTATATCTTTCTACATACTACCTGAATGAATTAAGACACCTGCTTTATTTCAAAAGAGGGAACCAGGAGGTATGGTTCCACTGCTAATGCATACATGGCAAAGATATCATAACATGACTGAAATACCTGAGCAGATTTCCTTACAATACAGCATTGCAATTAAAGGGTGATCGATCACTTAAAAATTAATTAGCTTTCTACAGCTAGGAATATGGTTCAATTAAGATATCTGCCCTTATTTTGAAAGTATTCTAAATTTGTAGGCACATGAGGTAATGACCTCAAAAATTAAGGCATGATTTGGAATCTCATAAAAATAGAAATGGATTGGCAAACAGACACAGAGAAAGTCCTACAATAATGTATAATACTTAACATACTTGTTCTGTCCCAAGGGTGCTTTATAAAATCACCTTAAACAATATTTGTTGCCAAGTCACTCTTTAAACATTTTCGCTTAACACAGTCACTGACAAATGCAGCCCCACCTTATATGTTGTTTTGGCTTCTGTAAGGCATTTGTCAAATGAAAAACTAACAGGGCCAGGAATTTTATGTGTCAAATACTGTTAATGGAAATAAATTGCACACTTGGTTTGTCATACAAATGAAGTACACTTTTTGACAAAGTACACAAGTTGGCCTTTGTACAGATGGTACTAATTCTTAAATCCTAATGACTATACTCATAGGTTAGTAACTTCAGCTGTAGTTTTACCTAACTAAAAATGCTTAGGGATAGCAGGAAAAACTCCTGAATTACATGATTAAGGCTTGTTGTATGAATAAGCACCATCAATGAAACAAAGCATGTCTGTCAAATGAGGTATGAAAGTTTTCCTTCACTGAATTTAGTAATACATCTTGGTTATAAGAAGGCAATATTGAAGATACAAAAGTAAACAAACAAGTTAACATAGACATACATTCAACAGTGCTTAAAATTGTTTTAACTGGGTGCACAACAGAGAAACTGTTAACATGATTTGGACACAAAGACGAAGGGGGAAAACATGTACTAAGTAAAAAAAAAATCACAAAAACAAAACTTTTTTAAAAATGTAAAGGAACAACTAATCCCTGTGTGGGAAGGCTTCAGTCCAACAGATATCTCACAAATCATGCCGCCATATAGCCAGGAACACATCTATAGCAACGAGACGTTATAATTAATCAGTAGATACAATCTGTTGCTATCCCAAGGCCTTATTTCATTATAATCCCAACTCCTGCTCCAATTCATTTCAAAGGGCCCTGCACTTTTAAAAACCAGGATAGCAGAAATTTGTTTTAACGTTCACATTTTCAAGATAACACTACAGACTACCATATTCGTTGGCTTACTGTACACTGTTATCATGAAGAAAGCAGTGCCACACCAAAAGAAGCAAGAATAGTATACTTTAATAACTGCATGGTTGCAACAGAAGAAACTTCTTCTATTCACTGGTCTTGATGTCAGGAAAAATGGTTGATTCTACTGAAAGGCAGATAGTTCTGCCCAGAAAAAAAAGGTGGCTTCTCTAGGCACAGTTAAAGTGGTTTGGATTCCTGAAAATGACCCATGAAGTCAGGCCCTAACAGTAGAGACTGGGCTGAATGATTACTATTATGGAAAACAAATACTTAGGTTATACCGAGCACCAAAAAAAAGGCATGTTTTCAAAAGCCGTTATGAGAATTGTTAGAAATCTTGTATCAAGGAAAATATTCTAACTAATACCTCAGCAGACTATATTTCATTAGTCTAAAAACCACTTAAGGTGTTTTCTTTTGGAAGGTAGCCATGTTGGTATACAGTAGAACAGATCAACAAGATTCAAATTTCTGATCAAGAGGGTCCCCTAAAATACTACTGGACTCAAGTCTAGCTGTTTAATGTATTTATTTGTCCTTACCCATTTGCGCCTTGCAGAAATGTTAAATGAAACTTTTTGGGGTTCTCCCCTCCTCTATTTAATTGTGAAAAACAAAGAAATCTGTGAACAACAAGCATAAAATCACGGGCCTGCATGGCTCTGATGTTTCACTGGGCCATGATGGGTTATTCAGTCTCTTGTAGGAACAAGCCATACTGTACATAATTCTGAGTACATCTGATCTCCCAATGATTGTAGAATAATATATTTATAGCATGGAAAGGGCTGAAGGAAGTAGGAACTCTATGTATGTAAGACAACGCATTGTTTATGCTGTGTCTCATCAGGGATCTGTTCACACCAGTATTTTCTACCGCAAGCCTCAAGCATGGAACACAAGATGAAAGAATACGTGGAACTGCCTCGGAGCTGGTATAATTTTACCACTGAATAATTATAGGGACTCCCCATACAACATGGACTAGGCAGGGAATGGTCTTTTCAGACAGGCACAAGTTCTGGTATATATATGTTTTTCAGAAAGTAAACACTGGTAAGAGGCAGTCTGCTGGGGATAGTTATTCTCTTCTACAAGGGACACACTGTGTGATGTGGAATGGCCCAATAGAAGCAAAGCTCACTCACAGAACATGGTACAAAAATTGCAGTTGAGACAGGCAAGGTCCAGCAAAGTGTATAATTTCAACAGTTTATAATGTGCAGTAGAAAGGGCAGTATTTTTGCACAGCCAAGAAAGAATCTCCCCCAACTCCCACTCCAACAGCAAACTGGTTAAAACAGATGCCAGTTACAGCAGTTTTGCTGTTATGGCTGAGAAGAGATTTTCTCTCATTAATTGGTGGACTTTGCATTCTGCCATTTTTTGTTACAGGACCAAATGGGGAATTAATATATATTTTAAGTGTAACATTCCTGACAATCTCCTAAGTATTCTATTAATACATGAAGAAGAGTAAATGTAGGGCAAATGAACTTTAGTACTGTTGAGGAGAAGGAGAAACTGGTAGCAAATGCTTGCTCTCCAGCCTCACCAACCATCAGAAATGGTACTGCTACAGAAAGCCAGTTTGCTGAGTTGTCAAGTAAAATGTTACTCTCAGGAGAATCCTAGACCAGCTCCATCCCAATTTGAGAGGGATGACTAGCTTGCTATGTACTCTGCACAGGGCCAGTGAGTATGTGCTGTATTTTTAAACCAAAGTTGTGGCCCTTATTTCATCCAATTCAATGGCACCTACCTTTCTTCCACCAGTGTATGAAAAATACAAAAAAAAGTCTCAGAGCCTCATATCACTTGACAAAGGCTTCTTTAAAAAGTAGCACCAGTTTTAGTATGTTGAACCTGAGAAGTTTTAACACAAAATTATCCTGATGTGTATTGTGTGTTCCCTTTCAATACTTTTTAATTGTGGCTTTTCAGTGGGCAAGCAAATAAAATTACATATTTTCTTACACTGTTACACCATCACTTGAATGCTGTCCTGTAACGTCTTGATTTGTTGTTGTGGTTTTAAGCGTACTGTTACCTGTATTTGCCATCAGCAGATATCCAAATGCCTTGATAATTTGACAACTGCAAAGCAGACTTAGGGCTTCTTGCTAAGAGTTTGTTTTAAGCAGACAGGACAGCAAACTCCTTTGAGCTTCACTGGCATAGCGCAATCATTTGGTGGACATGATTCTACATAACATGTGATTTGACCAACCTGTGTTTGGAGAAGAATGGTAATAGCTTAGCACATATACCCCACCTAACAAATAAGAATAATAACATTTGCATTACTCAGTAGCTGCTCTCTATAGTTGACTGTCATGGCTGGAGTCAACAAGGCTTCAGACCCATCACCACAGGCTGCAGTCCAAAAAGAAGGAATTTCACTTCAATCTTGCTGAATGGTACAGACAACTACGAAGCCAGACCTCTACAAGTGACATCAACGATGTAAAGGGAGAATGGGCATGAATTCACTGGCCTTGCCCACCACCTATGAATAATCACCAACCTGTACATTCAGAGTCTATTCATGTAGGATGTGAATGTACATAGCCTCTTTTTCCTTGACTAGGGACTCCACCTTTATAATGTTCCCAGTTGTAGGGAGGGAGCCTATGGGTGGGATCCAACTAGCATCTTTGAAGGAAGGAAGGATCTATTTTGTCCATGAAAAAAGACCTGTCTATACAACAGCTGTATGGGATGTGAGATCTTAGGGATAGTAATTAGGTAAGACTGAGAGAAAAACCTGTGTCCAAATATATGCACATAGACTGGTGAATGCAGATTCATTAGTGGGTTACGGCCAGTACACTCATGGCTACAACCCCTCTGTATATGCTGATTTTAATGCGTGTAACACTGTGTGCAGAGGGCGATTGTGAGCTATATTCACTCTTCTATGCATGAGTGAAGGGGGAGAGAACCATTGATTAACAGACAAGGAAACAGAATTTTTAAAATATAATCAGTTTAATACTGGACAAAACAGAACTTAAAACTACTAGTTGTTAATGTTAGGATGACAGGAGCAGGTCTTGGTATACAAATTGTTCTGTATGATGAGGTTCACATAGAGCATCTGTATGAATAGGCTTCCTTTTCATTTTAAATAACATAGAGTGAAACCAGTGCAGTGTATTGGCTAAAGTGTTGGATTAGGATCTGAGACCCCGGTTCAAATTTAGCCATAAAACTCACTTGATGACTCTGAGCCTGTCACTCTCTCAGCCTGATCTAGCCAACCTAGCTGTTTTGAGAGAGAAGAAAAACCATGCATACTACCTTGATCTCCTTGGAAGAAGGGCAGGATAAACATGGATGGGTGGGAAGACAGTAGAGGGCTAAACCCTTTGCTGCTATGTTTACTCACCTTGCATTCACATGTGGTGCATGGGTCTTTTCTCCAGGTTTCGTTACTGGAATAAGATTTACCTTTTTCATCAGTGCATTCAGTTGTACTCAGCCGTGATTCAAGTTTCTTTATCTGAAGACAGAGAAATCCTGTTTAACCACCTATGCCAAAAGTATTTCAATTACCCTTTTTTGTGAGATTCAGAAGCTGTAGAAATATATTTTTCTAACTAAATTATATACAGTTCAGTTTACTAACAGGGCAATTCTAAATACATCCTTCTAAGCCCATTGATTTCAATGTATTCAGAAGAGTACAACTCTGCATAAGAATGCACTGTAAGAGGCTGAGGATAAGCAATGTACATATTCAAAGGTACTAAATATAATATTATTATTTATAATACTTCCTTCCTCAAAACAAAACAACACAATATCAGCGCTGAATAACTAGCTCAGGTCACAATCTATTGTAAATATAGTCAACAAATGTTTAACTCAGAACACACCAAGTTTCTATCATCCAAGAACTTGAAAAAAGCACTTAACAGAATGTTACCTTCAGTTCAGATTAGATTTTCTCAAATTTGAAAACAGTTTCTTGCTTAGTTTCTTCAGCTTTGGAATTATGCTGTTTTATACCACAAAAAGGGCATTCACATCATGGGATGGATTCTGCAGATCTGTTGTCCCCCAAGGCAAAGAGCCTTCTTGGATGCAATTGCCTTCTCTACTAACAAGGAGGAAGGCTCCTTGCACTGGGGGAAGGCATCGCTGCCGGTAGAACAGATCCATGGTGCCCAATGACAGATTTCTAAAAATTATCTGCATATGGAAACAGAGGCTTGGATCAACCAAAAGCTTTCTGTAGATGAAAGGGATTTCTGTCTGCACAACTTCCTCACCTGCACTCCATCACTGCAATCCAAAACATCACAAAATTGTCTTCCCAAGATGAAGAGGACCCTTGAAACAGCATGAGGGAGGATGTCAGAGGTTTCCCATGGAAAGAGGGGATTGGTAAAAATCACCCTCTTGTGCATGCTGAAATATTCTGGTGGACTGAAGCCACAGAGTATGTGTGCCACATATTGATTCCTAGCTAAGTGCAGGTCTTAGTTTTTTAGCTTCTTTCCAAAGGATTGTTTTTAATGTTTTACTGAAACTGTAGAGGGCTGGCAATTTGCATGGAACAGAGGCACTTAACACTTTCCACAAACCACTTCCCTGATCATAATTAAATTCCCTTTTTGCCTTGTATGTTCTGTAGTGATGAAGGGAGCTACATGGGGAAAATCATATGAGAGAAAATATTGCCTGCCCTTGGCTGAAGTTCTGAACAAATTGGCAGATTTTCCCAGCTGCAACTAACTGAAAAAGATCCAGTTAGGGATCTGCCATGTAACACAGACCAGCTTAAGACCTAGCAGAGAAAGCAGAGGAGTAAAGCATTGCTGTCCTTAAATCACATGCTTCGTTCTACTATTCCTCCTCCTGCAGCTTTTTCAGCTCTATCTGATGCTGAAGAGAAAAGGAAGGACCTCCTTCACATGCTTTATTTTCAATTTCTTCTGGGTAGTACAGGGACAAGGGCAAACAGCCTCATTAATGTAAGGATATCTCAAAGTAACCAAAATGACATTGAATTTATTTATTTATAACAGTCATAGACCAGCAAATCATTTATAAAAGTCCAATTCATAACCGATAAAAGGTGATATAAATATACAATAATTATTATACAATACTAAAAGACGATACCACCTAAAATATACATAAAATACGAATACAGACTTTAAGACACTGACACTGAAGATGTAAAATTAGTGTTAAAACCAAGGATAAACTAAAAACCCTGTCTAGACCTCTTTGTTTCTTTCCTTAATAAATAAATTGTTTACTCACTGCCTAAGCCAGCATTTAAAGCAATAAAATCATACAAAATTAAAACTGATTGACCATAAAATCATACAAAATTAAAACTGATTGATCATAAGATCATACATAAAAGGCATAAAATACAGTTATAAAACTACAAATATAGCAAAACATGGCAGTTACAGCAAAGGTGTTTAGCCATTTCCTGACTGAACTATTAGGGTTTTCCTTATTCTTGTGGCAAGCCAGCCAAATTTTGCTAATTTGTATGTAACCTCATGGTTCCTATTGCTAAGAAGATTCTTAAGGAGTTGCAATTTTTGGCTACTGGTAAAAGGTATGGCCATGGAAAATGGAAGTACTTCTCAATTATCATTATAAGCCTCACAGTCAAATATGACATGGACTAGAGATTTGATACCATCATTGCATTCTATTCCCATTGAACCAAAATGACATAGTGTCCACCTCAATGAAATTTTGTGAAGTTAGCATAACCAAACAGTAGTGTTTGTATCATTATATTGGCACATCATTTCAAAGCATACGAAACTAAAACTTTTACAGTTTTCGCATACAGCTTACCTCGCAGTCACAATCCTGTTCCCTCCACAGCGTCCGGTCGGATTTCCCACCATCTGCGCCGGAGTTACAGGAAGTGCCACGGCTTTTGCGTAGCAAACGTAAACCGATAAAACCCAGTTTACGTTTGCTACGCAGAAGCTGCGGCACTTCCTGTAACTCCGGCGCAGATGGTGGGAAATCCGACCGGACTCTGCGGAGGGAACAGGATTGTGACTGCGAGGTAAGCTGGGTGCGAAAACGGTATTTAAATAGTAAATATGGTAGGAATAAAACTTTTAGATACAAAGCTGTTTTTTTTTTTCAATCCAGTTTCTGGGCACTTGGGACGGAGACGCGGCAAGCCTGGCAAGTTTTTTTTTTTTTTTTTAATTCTGTTTTGTTTTGGGGACGTTTGTATCATCCCCGTTTGTATCGAAGCTAGTTTATAAAGAGGAAGGCTTCCCCCTCCTAATTGAGGGTGGGGACGGAAGCGAGAACATTTGAATATTCGAACGGCATTTGTGGCGGAGCTGAGTATGGTAATTTGATCAATCTCTGCTACGTTTGTTATTCATGAGCCGCCGTCGGAG
The DNA here is from genome assembly GCF_032191835.1 of Heteronotia binoei. NCBI lineage: Eukaryota > Metazoa > Chordata > Lepidosauria > Squamata > Gekkonidae > Heteronotia > Heteronotia binoei. Next base: position 53,545,405 of record NC_083223.1, on the reverse strand, counting down.
AACTGAGAAGCTGACGGGGGACGGTGGCCGGGAAGCCTAAAATCAGGTCGACAGAAGTGGAGCGGCAGGGCAAGCGGAGGTGAGAGAGCTGGAAAGACAGAGAGCGTTTGAGTGACGGCTTTTCAGTGCTGAGAGACTGAGAGACTGTTGCTGTTGCTGCTGCTGTTGCTGTTGCTACTGGTGGTATAACTGAAAGGAGCTGAAAGGAGCGGAAAGACGCTGCAGTGAAAACATGGATGGTTAACAAACTGTGAAGAGGACAAAGAAACTCTGGAAGTTAATATATTGGTGGAAATTTAAGGTCATAAGCCTGAGCTGTGAAGGTTTAATGGCTTTAATGGTTGTATAGTTGTATGGTCTCAGAGCTGTATGAGAAGGTGTATTTTCCTTTTGGATGGGAAGATCTGTTTAGATCTGTTGAGATCTGTTGTCAGTCTCCTGGAGAAATCCCGTTAGGGATAGAGTTGAGTTTTTACTTGGTAGGATTACTAACCCATTATAATTTAATTTTTGATTGTTGATCATGTCTCAACAAGCGAAATTCAGGGCATCTCCTGGACAACCTAAAACTGTGGCGGCTGCCATCTCTCAAGAGAGTATGAAAGAAATGCAATTGAGTTTTATGGAGCTATTAAATGAAATGAAGGATTCGTTATCTAAGCAGATGGAAGGTCTGGCTGATAAATTAGAAGGTTTAGATAGTAAATTTAAAGACACTAAAAAAGATTTATCTGAAGTTGTTAAAATTACTAAGTCTATAGAGAGCAAACTGAAATTAACTGAAGGTAAGGTGGAAGAGATAGAACAAAAACAGGCTCAACAAAATGATAAAATAATACAAATGGAAATGGACCAGGCAGAATATATACTTAGATTTCTCAATATTCCTGAGCAAAAAAATGAGTTTTTAATAAAAATAATGGCGGAGGCTTTGAGGGATATATTGGGATTGGAGGTTGAGGAAACAGAAAAAGAAATTGATGCTATCTATAGAGTTAATACGTTATACGCAAAAAAGAATGAACTCCCTCGGGAGGTACATGTAAAATTTGCACGTAAAATAGTTAGACAAAACCTACCAGCTTGATTGTATTTTTTTTTAAATTCTACTTTGTATAGGATAACAGTAAATCAAGAGTCATTTAATATTTACCTGTCTTCTGAGGTCTGTAATAGTCTTTTGCATATCTCCAACAAATTCTTTGAAGTCAGTCATTACTGCTGCTTTTTTACGCTCATCAAAAGATGAAATGGTGTTATTAAAAAGTACATTCTCTCTCGCAGAACTGCAACGAGGGGGGAAAAAGCAACATAATTATGCATTCCAGTTCTCCTTAAAAATGTGGGTCCAAAAAGATTGTCAGGAATCATAAGGAGTGTTGCAAGCACATAGAATGACCTACAGAAAACACAGCTTGGCTTATGTTTGCCTTTTGAGGCAAGAGACATGGTGGTTTGTCATTATCAGCCTCTATATCATGACCTGGTATTCCGTGGAGGTCTCCCATTCAAATACCAGATGAGGCAAAAATCCTGCTTAGCTTCTGAGAAGTGACAAGATCAGGCCAGCCTGGGCTATCCAGGTCACTGCACAGCTTGGCCTAAGAACAGCAAATTCACATCCTTCCACAGCCATGAATCCCACTGCTTTGCCTTATGTGACCATTTCTCAAGCCTAGCTTCTCTTAAATATCATGGTGGGCTATTTCCATGCTTCTTTAGATTGATTTTTCCCTGTTTTATATTTATTTGTATAGTTAAAAATACAAAAAGAATTATAAATGATAAGCCAAGTCAAAACAAGGGCATAAAGACAGCATAAAACAACATTCAGCAGCCTAAAATGATATTCATAAAACAGTCCTCAGTTAACAAGTGGACAATAAAAATTAAATAAGATATAACCCATCTGTTTAAAAGCTGGTTAAAAAGAAATGTTTTCACCTGGCATCTAAATGATAGTATTAGTCATGCAAGCCCTCAAGGCATATTCAAATAGCATGCTATTTGAATATGCCTTGAGGGCTTGCATGACTCATACTATCAATGATATGTGATCTCCAGGGGCTGCTGACACCAATTTTTCACTTTACAAAGTGCAGTCGAGGCCCTATGCTGCATGAGATGGTGCAGGGTTGTCAGGAGTCCTCTTGTTGCTCCTGTGGAGGGATTTGGGGGGTGTTCTGAGGGTGGGCAGGGACATCACAATGTCATTGCGTCAGTGACACTGAGGTGACACTGCTTTTTGGGCAAAACTCCATGATAAATTTACCCTGAAACCATACAGTTCTGCCCCAAAACCAGTATGTCTCCATGTGATGTCCCTGATACAGTGACATCACTTCTGGGTGATGGCATCTCATCAAGCATGTTGCATGGCGATGTTCCTGTTTAGGGGTAACCAGCTGGTGGGGAGAAGTTCCCAAATCTGGGGAGCCACCCCTTGGACCTGGAAACCCTAGACAGGAGCCCTCTCAACCCATGCCATGCTGCAGTCCTGAGCAAGATCAGGCCCCCACAGCATTTTTAAAGTCAGGGCATTCCAGGGGTAAAATGGCAGTAGCAGCTTTGGGGATGCCATATTGTCTAGTATGACTGCTAAAAAGTCCTGTATGCAGCCACCACTCACCTCACTTATCCATTGAGAGTACAGAGAGCATTGTGTGGAAAGAGGATGTTAACTGGCAGGATGGAAAGTACTGGGGGGAGGGGCAGTCCTTTAGATATCGTGGCCTGAGGCTGTTTGAGGCTTTAGAGGTAGAAACCAACTTTGAAATATGCCGAATACGTGAAGTAATACCAATGTCAGGGTCCCCTTCCTTTCATTTTATATTATGTACACTTAAAAGTTAGTGTTATATTTTAGTAGATTAGGACTCATTTTTCAATAAATGGTTCCTGCTATAGGTACTGAAAATAAGAAAGGATAAAAAGGCCTTCCAGGATCAGGGGGGAAATCAACTAATGGAAAACAAATGTAAAAACTTGACTTTGAATTTCTGTAACTGATGGAAAGTTAAAAGTCATAATATATTCAGTATTTTAATTGGGTTTTTAAAATATTAAATATTTTAAGTGTAGTTTGTTTTTTTGTAAAAAAATCTAACTAGCTGGTTAGGAAACCAGCATCTTATCACCCCATGCTGCAAGATAAATGCATTTTTTAAAAACTCCATTCCTTCTTTTGTACTTTTTGTTCTGTCATAAAAAGTAGTAAGTATATATTAATGAAGATAAAAGACTTGGTGGATGTCTGGATCAGAGTTTTTACTTAATAGCAAATATTTGGATGGCTTCATTCCAAACATGATATCATATCACAAATTTTGCAAGCTTCAGGCTATTTTACAAAGCAGGGTCATAGCCTCCCAAAGCACACTTCGTTTTAAAGCATCTCTCCTACTCACCAGACTCCCACAGCCAAGGCATAGTCATCCTCTATTAACCAAAACATTGAAACCACAGCCTCCAACTTACTAAAACATTTAACGATATGCATTCTCAAATTGTTCTCATCTATTTATCTATGAAAAAAGCAAGGAGATGTAGAAGGAAAGTACAACAAATAGTTCAGGAATGTCTTCTAGACCAGGAATGGGCAGGTCACTCTCCAAGCAATTAAAGGTAGCTCTCTACTTCCCACTCCGGTGCTGTGGTAATCTCTTTCTTATCCTTCCCTTTAAAAGTACTGCAGCAGCTTCCCCTCCCTTTTGTCATTTATGTGAACACAGCTTTCGCATTCATGCACCTTTGCTCTGGATGGGAAAATGACAGTACTGACGCCTTTCCCCAAATGCCTTTCCTCTTCCTCTGGATGCATTCATACGTGCACCCTTGATCAGAAAGCTATTGATTCTTTCCCCTGTATCAAAGCTGCTATTTGCCTCTTCTACAAAAAAACAAACAAACAGAGATGGGACTGTTTATTTCTCCCCTGCAGGGCAAGATACAATTTCAGGGGGGAATGCTAGTTTGCTTTCCAATGTATTTATTTGTAATATTTATATTCTGTTTTCTCTCTCAGAAACAGTCCTCAAGGTAGCTGTAAAAATGGAACATAAAAGGCTGGTGTAACAACCCTTTATAAAATATACTTCATCCAGCTATGAAGCCCTAAAAACCAAATCAACCACTGAAGTCTTGGAGAACAAAAATATTTTAAAGCAATACCTACAAGAATTAATGTCATATAATGTATCTGGAAAGAATACATCTGGAAAGGAAAGATGTTCCTTTCTTAACTAAAATAAACTCCATGTTCCTAGTTACTGCCTGCCTAATATCAACAGATGGTGGCAAGTGAAGCAGGGCTTGAGAAGGGCAGATTGATAATGCAGCAGGTAGTCCTTTACGGGCCCTGTTCCTAATCTATTAAGGGCTTTATCAATCAATCAATAAATCTTTTATTAGGCATTTGGCAACAGCAACACATACACTAAAATTGCTTTATGAATCACAACCAGTCTTTGAGTGGTTTGGAAGAGTCCAGTGATTGGCTACCAGCATCTCAGATAGAGGTCTTTCACATCACCTTTGAACTGGAAGAGCCAGGGACTGCACTTGGTGCTTTCCATATGCAAAACTTATGATCCATCATGGAGCCACAGGACCTCCCTATAATTCATTCACATATCACATCTGACATTTTTTTTTAAAAAAGTCTACCTTGGTGCTTTTGACATTTTCATGTGCTTTGAAGGCTTGTCTTCACGAAAACTATAATCCAGAGAACGTCTTCCTCGGAAATGGTAAGAAAATGCGTTGAACTGTCCTCTTGTCCTACAGTCTGAAATTGAACAGGATGGATTACAACATTTGCACTTTTTATGACATGTGTCCAAATAATGTACAGTGCTGATGAAAAAAAAGTTTATAGGAGGCTTTTAGCAGAAATTCTTCCAGCATTAAAAAAATGAGATAGAGAGAAAGAAAGAAAAGAAAAGAAAAGAAACAAAAAGAAACAAAAAGAAAGAAAGCTACACAAATGATCACATAATTAAAAATCTGTGATAAGAAGGTATGGATTGATCAAGGTGCTCATTAGAAATGGGAAGGAGGCCATTGGCTGAAAATGAATAACTGTTTTGGGGACCATCTAGAAATTAGAAGGAAACCGATGTAAATAAAATAGAAGCCACTGCACTGCAAGACACATTATTGTCCACATAACAATACACATATCACTAGTGAAATTGATCAGAGAATATTAAGTGATGTGAGGAAACTCACAGTTATGGAAAAATCTATGGAGAATGTATTTAAAAAAACAACTCCATTTCAACTAATGCTAGGGCTAGCAAAACATTCAGATCTTTCTTCTTGCAGAGTTCTGTGGAACATCACAAACAGAAACTGCAGATAGACTTCCAAGGCAGCTTTCTCTAAGAACGGGGTAAATGTTGGCAAAGTGACCACAATATGTCTCCCTGCCTACAAGTTGTGAAGCATGGGAACCCCAAGTGAGTGTTCTATAAACTAGAAAAGCACAGAAGTAGAATACTCTCAGATGCATAGCTCAGACCATGAGAGAGTGGCTCAGTCTACATAAGAGAAGCCATGTTGAATCAGGCCATACAGTCCAACACTCTGTATCACACAATAATCACAGTTTCTGTTGACCTGTAACACTACTAAATATTATACTTGTGTGTTTTTCAGTTCTTTCCAGGCACCCCTCCAATGGCTATAAGCCAGGAGGTATTCAATTCACAGTGCAGTACCATCTGCTGAGCCTACAACATACTTTTGTTCCAGTCTAGCTTCTGCACCAAGGCCAAGTGATAAAGTTGTCTGAGCAGCATATAGGCGGTCAAGCTACTGGGTGATGACAAGAATCCCTTTTGTGATATGCAGTTGACTGTATTAGCTGTCATCCTATTGCTGGATCTTTTTAACATTTCTTTTCTCTGCTGAAACAACTAACAAACTATACTGTCATTGCACCAGCAATGCATCAATATCCAGGGCTAAGTGTCCTTCCATTTAGAACAGTAATTCTGTGGTACAAACTGTTAGCCAACTTGTAGAGTTCTGCTTTTGTTATTATGGAGAAGAGCAGCTAACATACTTTTATCATTAAACTGGCTTTAGTACAAGAATTCAAAGGAAGATAAATTTCAACAGCATCAATAGTTTGCCATCTATCCTGGAAAAATATTTAGGGGTAAGGAAAACAGGAAGGATAACAGAAACAGATGCATGCTACCATACACCACAAGGATAAAGACCTGTAAAAAAACTACTCTTATTTTATAAACACTGACCAAACTGTGGAATTTTAATTGCACCATAATGAGAAAAGTTTGTTTGGAGAGCTTGGACATTTTCCTTTTTATATAAACTAGTTATGTCTGTCTGCATAATGAAGTTTGCTAAGTTGCCTTGTAACAGTGAATGGACTTCCATTGGCTTTTGAGAAATAGATCAACACGGTTGCAATTAGGGGACAGCTGAGAAGCAGACAAAGCCTGCTTCCTTCCCCAGACACTGGTGACCTGAGTGTCACTGGAGGCAGGACTTCAGCCTCCTGTAAAAAGAAATATTTATTTGCAGCAGCGTAAGCTTCACTGCAAACAATATGAGCCACTGATATATATGGAAGAGGACAAATAAGAACACTGAGAGCCCTGGAAGAAGACAAAGGATAATATGAATGCTAGTGTGTTGCAAGCTGAACAGGATGCAATCCATTATAAAAAGACTTTGCAAGATTTACTTATTTTAACTATATCTCTGTTTGTCTATCCATCCATCCATACACACACAAACACTGATTATCCCTATATCTGCTTGGATGCCAAGAAATATTTTACTGATTGCATTTAGATTCCAGTTTAGGTATTTTTGGCCAAGAAGCTCAGAGAGGGATAGTAATTTTTTAATCACAGCAACCTTAAATTATACTAGAAAATGGTGACCAACCCATGGTCATCAAATGAGAGCTACTGGGCCGAACAGAGATTTGAACCCTGGCCTCTCGAACCAGATATTTTATCCACTACACTACTGTCAAATGTAGGAAGACTAGCAGAATAACTTCAAAACAACAATTTTTAAACATTCCATTAGGTGTTTTCCTTCCTAAGAACTCTGTAGTATACATACCTTCACAACAATCTTGCCACATCCTAAGATCCAGTTTAGGAATCTCATCACAGCTTCCATATCCATGTGGGAACTCAGCTACTCTAAAAACATCACGTTGTGCTTTGGTTATGTTGTCACTGTTATCACACAGGATTCTGGCAAGGGATGTCTGCTTGATCTGAGTCAACTGAGGTGGACTAAAAACGCCAGGGTTCTCATACCAGAACCTGTAATCTCACATAAAATAAAAATAAATTCTTAAGACAACCCTCAAAAGAAAAAAAAAGAATTTGAATAGAGGATTATATTTTGTCCACAGGCATAGGTTGTGATAGAATTAAGGATTTATCTATTTTAATGGCAATCATTTTTTGTACTTACAGCTCTCAGTTTTGATGTATTTGCAGAATACAATCACGTTTGTCCCAGGGCCTAACTACCTCATTACACTGTCCTTGTATCACATCCAGATCTACAGGAGGACTTTCTATCAGACACACTCTGTGAAGTCCTGTTGAGAACTCAATTCTGATGTGTGGGGAGTCAATTAAGATTGGGAGCACAGTATGTAAGAAGAAGGGTGCTTAGGCTTAGAATACGCAGAACTCTTTATGTTCTTGCTGCATCATACTGGAAACAGAAATGGGTATCACACACATGTAGGCATCACTTTGTTTCTCATGATCACTCATCACTTGATGACTCCATATATGAATGGAATCAACTGGAAAATATGTTTGAGCCAACATGAAATTCTATTAATGGCACTTTATCACTGATGATTGATCCACCCATGGAAGTCATAGAATGATACTGAAGCCATGAAATAATGAACACATTCGTGTGAACTGGCCCTAGTATATCAAACGAGATTTCTTATTCTCTGTCATTTACAGATGAAGAATTTTCAGTGCCAACATATTCTGCAAATAACAAGGAGTACCTTGTCCTGTGGGAAGATAGGTTCCTAAAATCCTGAATATTCCTGGTGTATGTGTGTATATGAATTTAGAAGCAACACAGTTTACACAGAGCACATAAAGCAATTGGGTGTGTGTGACAGACTATCAAGCAGGCCTGTAGCTACAGGGGGGCATGTGGGGGCCCTGCCTCCCGACTTCCAGTCAGGTGCCCCAACTCAGGTGCCCCTAACCTTTCCTCCCTCCCCCCCTGCCACCACCACAGGAGTGAAAACTGAGAGGCTGGGGGCTGCCCCCTCTCTCCCCCATGATTTAAATTTCATGGGAGGGGTACCCGGGAGCAGCCACTGCCCCTCTCAGCCCTTTAAATGGCATGGGAGGGGAAATGGCTGCTACTGGGTATCCCTCCTGTGCAATTTAAATCATGGGGGAGGGAGGGGGCAGCCCCCAGCTTTCACCCCTGTGGCCCCTGAAGTGGTGGGGGCCATGAGTCATGGAAGCAGCCAAGAGAGGGGAGTCATTAAATGCCTCCTGACTTTTTTACATGCCCCCTAACTTTTAAATTCCTGGCTACGGGTCTGCTATCAAGGATTAATGCCTCACAGAGTCAGAGAACTTTTAAGTGACAGGTTGTTCAAACAGAATTCTGTGGTCAGCAGTCAGTTAAGAAATGATAGTTGGGAACTGACACTTGAAGAAGTGACAATTTTAGCACCAACTGAGGACTGAGAAGGGGCAAAGAGGAGTGAGACAATTATGGAAGATTCCCATTCAAGATTAAAAAGGACAGAGCTACACTACTAGTGAAAAAAAGTAATCCCTGACCAGTGAAAAGGAAGATAACTCTTAAAAGAGGGATGATCACTGCTCTGTATGGCATAGAAGGATTTTGGGAACTTGGTTGTACCTTCCTTCCTTCTAAATGTGAAGTGTCAGTGAAACTCAGAAACATAGGCCTGTGAGTTAAAGGAGAAACTGCAAAAAGCCTCTCTCCTCAAAGTTTCAATGATCTTGTCGAAAAGCAAAAACGCTTACTTTTTGGCAAAATATTATCTTGATTTAGTGTGATTACAAAGTTCCCTCAGTTTTTTATTATCAGTTCACCTCATACATCCTACCCCTGATTCCACTTGACCTTTTTCCTCCAAGTTAAATAAAATATTTTATTTTGAATTTTCAAAAGCCTCTTGTGTGCCATTAAAGAAACTGAATATAAGCAGGTGATTTTCTCTTTTCCCTCAAGTCCCTGGGCTGAGTCAGCATACATTTATTTATTTATTACTTAGACTTCTAGGCTGCCTTCCCTGCAATCAGGGCTCAGGACAGCTTACAACCAAATAAAACACAGTAAAAACAGCAAACAATCTATATTAATTGCATTAAATGACATTAAAATGCAGTAAAATTTCAATTCGGGTGGCGAGTAAATAGGTGACACTGCCACTCCCCCAGCTTCTGCAGGTTCCAAAGGGGTTGGGGAACCTGAGAGCACCAGATTATTTACTGTCCTATTACTATCCTCAACCAAAGGCCTGGTTGAACATTTATGCCTTGCAGGCCCTATGGAATGGTAGCAAATCCTGTAAGGCACGAATGTTCTCTGGAAGAGAGTTCCACCAGGGATGAAGGGGGGAGGGGATGGAAAGCTGAAGTCAGATCAGTCCTCCTACAGAAAACACCTTGAGGCACATACTCTATGGCAGGGGTGACCAACGGTAGCTCTCCAGATGTTTTTTGCCTACAACTCCCATCAGCCCCAGCCATTGGCCATGCTGGCTGGGGCTGATGGGAGTTGTAGGCAAAAAACATCTGGAAAGCTACCGCTGGCCACCCCTGCTCTATGGTATACCATGACACAACCAAGCCATGCAACCCCCACCCCCCGATCATGCCACAAGCTCACACTGATGCTAAATGCCACAAGGCTGAATGTGTCAGGAAAAGGCCACAAAAATTCACTGCAAACAAAAGGAATGCGGAGCTTCAGCGTCTGTGTGATTGTTGTCATCCTCCCTCCCCCAACAATTATTCTTAACTCCATTCTGGACCTCTTTCAGGGCTTTGTGCTACCACAGACACAGGGACACAAACACATGTGGGGATAGGGAAGCCAGCATGTTTCACCTGCGGTGTGGGTGGGAAGACAGCAAGGGTGTGTGTGAATGAATGTCATGGATTGGGGGGTAGTGGTGTGCCAAGGGTGCAGGGGCAGTTGAGAGGAAGAGGTGGTTGGGGGAGGGTGGTATTAGGACAAGGAGTGGCGGTGGGAAGTTGTGGGTGGGAAGACATCAAGGATTGGGGGAGTGAATGCCTTGACTTTGGTGGGTGGGAAGATAGCAAGTGTGGGGAGGCACTTGCTCAGAGCCTCTTTCTAGAGCCTGTTGTATTTCCCTTCACAATGAGCCTTATTCCTAGTAATATATAATAACGTGAAAGGGTGGGACAGCCATAGACAAATAAATAAGAAAAAAAAAGATATAGGGGCTGTTCAGCAAGAAAGAAAAAAGAATCAAAGGGAAAATCCTGTGTGTGAGGGAGAGAAGAGGGCAAGATTGCCCTCCTGTGTGTGAGGGATAAAAGGCAGGACAAGGGTTATAATACTCAGAAACAGAAGGACAAAGCTATCCAGTCAAACTGTTTACATACTAATCTTAAAACTAAGACCTCAGACATGGAATACCCCTATTCCATCTGCCAGTCTTGTCCCACTGCCCTTGTCATATTTACCACGTCTCCCCCTCCCCCTTGCTCCTCTTCTCTCTTACTCTAGAATTAGTACACTACAGAAGACACCAATCTCATTAAGGATAATATCATAAGAGACTTCAGCCATCACAGTGGATTAGAATTAGAATTGTAAAATTACCAGTGTTACAGAAATGCTTCCATTTTCTACTAAACTTACCTGTCTCCATTTCGGAGACGTTTAAACTGCGTACTCAAGAGACACATCAATGTAGGCCCCAGTCTGCTACCAGGAACTAAATCTTCTACCATAAGAGCAGGAAACAAATCTATGTTCAGTGGGGAACCATATAATCTAACATGGGAAAGATAAATTATGGATAGTGGATGACCAAAAACACACAAACTGCACATTATACCATACTAAAATTTCATACAGTTGGTGGTCTGAACTCCAGTTTGCTTTTATTGCTTCCTTTTATCCAATTGTATATGACTTCATTTGAGCTGGTGCTTTACTGGATTACAAACCTTGAATTGTTTTTTAACTTTACAATTGATGTCTTCTCTTCCCCTCTCTTTTCTACACCTGTTGACAAAACTGGGGTTTTGCTCTTGTTTAGAAGGCCCTCTTCTCCCCAGTGAATAATCATAGATGTGGTCCCACATCTATAGGATTAGGTGGCATAGCTTCTGAATGTTTGAACTGCATTTTACTCCCGTTATATTATTTGAAGATGCAGTTTTTTGTATAACAACTGTAGTAAAATTCCATATAAAGTCAAAAAGCTATAAACCATTAATAGGTCCAAGGAGATTATAGTGTAAATTTGATCTGAATTTTGCACTCTGTGAGGTGGATCCCAGGATTTATGGGCACTAGGACTGCAAGATTTTCCCCACCTTTCCCTCTCCTAGGATTCATTTCCAGTCCCTAGAAAGTTTATTCTCAGGACCAAGGGCCTTGCTAATGGCTATACCAGCCAGGTGGCTCCTTTCCCCCTCCCCATTACAGCCCCCTGATATTCACAAATCCAAGTCCCCTGACCCCAGTGATAAGCTTTCCCAGGATTAGAAATGGCTTGGGGTGGGGTAGTGGTAGAGCTTTCTGTTGGTGATTTGTGGGATCCAAACTACTAGGCCCATTGCTATTGAGACCAGTATTTAAGAAGCTAAGGAGCTTGCATAATGGAATTTGTTCTTACCTACCATACCATATAAAACAAATGCATTGGAAACTTTCTTCCCCAGTTTCATGGAGCTTTGCTATTGGGAGGAAAATAAATCTAAAATTATGTTGAACACATGGAATTAGTTTTATGAGCCTCTAGGAATCCAGACCAAACTAATATACTTAAAATGATAGTGGTAATAATCCAGTTTTAGAATTCTTTACATATCACCTTCTACTATACCTCTAGAAGTGATGTGCAATTGCAATTTCAAAATGTGATATCTTACCTGATCCAAAAGTCTGGCTGAATTCATGGTAGGGCTTTGTATTTGTAAAATGGCAACTATCCGGACTGCAGAATGAATGCTGCTTTATGTTTTAAGCACCTACCTGGACTCAGGACCTTTACACAGAAAGGAGTAAACTGCTATCTGTCTCCAAGCCAACTGTGAAAAGTTTTCTGTCCCAACAGCTGGATACCAGCGACCAGCTCAATAGCAGCAGTTTTTTTCTTTATATATGAACATATTATCATTGAAATCATACATTATAGAACTGCGCACAGTAGAAATTTTACTGTCCAGCATTTGATTATCCAGAATGCTCAGTTAACCAGGGGACACACTCCTCCCCAACACACCCCTGTATTTTTAGGTAAACGAACTCCCTACTTCCTCCCCTTTCCAGCCAGCTGGCTTGATGCCAGCATCTGTTCCTGGGCTTCTGGCAGCAAGTGCTGCCAGCTGATGCTGTCCTCAGGTGCCTCTTTTCCCTTCAGCCTTCCCTCACACTGTCAGGAGCCAGCTCTGCTGGAGGGCTCCAAAGCTTGTTGCAGATGATGGTTCCATAGTGCAGGGGAAGAGTCCTACAAGGCAAACAGGGTTGTCACCATGGCATTCCTAATGAGATAGGGCTTGGTTACTATGGATCCCTTTCAGTAGGGAGTGAGACAGAGTAATAAGTTTGAGTATCTGGACAATTTGATTAACTGGCAATCCCCTTTCCCATGAGTGCCCATTAACAAAGCTTTTACTGAAGCTGAACAGAGTTTTGTGAACTTTAAGAAGAAAAAATGATGCAACTTTTTAAAAAGGGCTTTGAGTCTCTTGCAATTATACTTTTTTCCTCATTTTAGAACATTGTGTAAATTAACGTGTCTGCAGGATCTAGACACACTATTTTAGCAGACGGACCCAATCCTCTGTTCTCACAAAAAAAACAAGCATGGGTTCATTGAAATGAATATGAGATCTCCATGTGTGCATAAGAAGCGACATGGAACTCTGGTTGTTCAACTTCATTTAAAAATATATCATGAATACTCAAGACCACCTTTTCCTGGAGCTCACCTGCTAAGTTTCTCTCTGATATCAGGATTCTTAATTTCATTTTTCAAATCTTCAAATGTGTGTGCAGAAGAAAGGTTACAGTAAACTCTAAAATCATGATAAGGTGGGATTCCATGATCTCTGGCTCTTTGGATATTCATTGCAGCCAGGTCTAAAGCAACTGTTCGTGCCATGGAGAAGAGCCTCTCTGTCAATTCTGTATTAAGCAGCTGTGATGTCACACGCATCTTACCCGCAACACCAAACAAACCCCTTAGAAGTGGATCAATACCACCTTCATTTACAATCCGAAATGGAGAGAAGAATGCTTTATGAAGAGGTATGTGGCCTTGTGGGATGGTTTCAAAGTTTTCATCCAGCCGATACAGTATGGGATTGATTAGTGTGTGACCAAACCTAAAAGCAGCAGTTGCAAACGAATTAGTTATGCCAGCATTAATATTGGGATCATAGCCTTTATATTCACCAAGCATTTTCAGGCCTACCTCTCCCAAAATCTTAGGCAGCCAGTGGCTGTATGTTATGTGCTGCATTTCTGCACCAACAATTTTACGTGTTTCATGATATATTGTATCACCATCCCAGTGTGGGTTCAGTTTCAGTAATTCTGTGGCAATTCTGTTGTGTTCTCTAAACCACAGAGTGTGCATGCTGGTGAGTCCAAGCTGTTCATTGGCACGGTGATCACCAGCTAAAAAGCAAGGAATTGGACTTTCATTTTCATCCCTCATGCATTCCGTTGGAGGACCAGTAGCAAATGGAAGAAGAGACTTTCCAGATCTCTGTACAATGCCCTGTCTCAGAAGACCCCTGTGACTGGCTAGGTCTCTGATTTCTTGTGCCTCGTGGTCTGAACTGCCATACACATTGGATGCATCAATATAGGAAGTCAGCTGATTTATCTGCTCTCGAGGGTAAACAGAATTCATGAGAAGTGATGTCATGCCACTTCCACACACTGGACTTGAACGCACAAAAAACATGCACCGGGCTCCATTTCTGACTCGAGGATCATTGGGTGGGATCATAATGGAGAAACATGGAGGATCATTCGTACAAACTGAACTGCAATGCTGACCATCAGAAAACCTGGCTTCACTTAGAGCAGCAACTGTAGAGTCAAGGTCATGATCCAGGAATTGACCCCACTGCATTAACATGTGACTAAACTGGTCATCAGGAGTTATTGTTTCCGTTCCTATCAAAGTAGTTGAAACTAAACGAGGCATTGGGAGTGTGTATCCATTGTAACGCCGGTTAGATCCAATGCCCCTTGGCAGATTAAATCCATTTTCATAGACTGACTTCAACAGGCGTTCAAAGGCTGTCAAAGAGGCTCCCCACATTGGATGTTGAAGATTATTACAGGTTCCATCATGTGTCCTGTATTTCTGATGGTAGCACATATCTGAACAGTTATTCACACGCCTATGGGCTGTGCAGCCTGACAGGTTAGCTATCAGATTCAAGTACTGTGGAGATACAAGATCATTATAGTGATAGCCTGAAACAGATGAAAGAGAAAATAAAATTAAATACTTTTCAAGGACTTCAAGTAAATCTTCAGAATTAGAACTATCCACTTTAATCAGTTTAATTATGTGGATCTGACAACTAAAACTTTACAGTGCCATCTGAAAAAGAGTCACACGTTTCTTAGTATACTGAAGTCTTGAAGGACAGAACTCTGCTTAGGATGGCATTTTTAATTAATTGGAAGGGACTAATTTAATCAGTGGTGCTATATATTAAGAGCACATTTATTTATTTTTAAAGACTATTTTGGTTCTGTTGTATTACTATAGTATTAGTCTTTCTGACAACAAATAGTCTTCCTGACAGCATTTATTAAAATGTAACCAAGTATACATTGCCTTTGGTAACTCCAATAGGCACTAAATCATTTACACTGCAATCCTAGGCATCTTCAACAACAACAACAACAATTTTTATTTGTATCCTGCCCTCCCCGCTGGAGCAGGCTTCACTCAGAGTTAATTCCCACTTTGTTCAGTGGTACTTAACAAAAACACCCAAAACAAACGCTATCCAAAGGCAAATATTAGGTTTAACACAGTAATTCTACATAAACTGAATGGAACAATAATATTTTTACCTGGGAAGAGCAAGATGTTCCATAACTGACGCATCACTACCGAGACATCCCTAGAACTTATAGTTACCTTCCCCCACCCCAGCCTGGTCCATACTGTAGATGGCTTAAAGAACAAAATTTTTAGACAACATTGGTACATGAAGATTACTATCTGGATAATTTCTTTTCACAGAATGTAAGCTGGTTATTATTTAGTTATGCTCTAAAGGTAAGAAACTATATCGTGAAAGAGTGTTGTTATAGCTGTAAAATTAGGACTCATCCCAAGAACTGTTTTACACTGTCACCAAGCAGTTCATTTGTATCTGTTAAGGCTTCAATAAACTACTGTATATTACAAAACCATCATATAATTTAAAAAAAAATTATGAGCGAGTCAGAGAAGCTAGCATCTGGCTTTCCAGTACGCAAAAATACAATAAACAACTCATTGTAAACAAACTGTTCAATAGAAGTTTTGTGGAGAAACTTGTGTTGAAAAATTATGCTAGTATTAAAAATTCATAAACCTCACTGTTTTCTAGTTCAGAAGTTGAAGTTAAAAGTTTTAAGGTGCTTTAATAAAACAATTCAAGACAAAAGAAATTTTCTCAGCAGAAGTTATTTCCTTTTATTTGTAGCTGTAGCATTTGGCTATCTACCAAGTTTCAGCAGCTCTGCCTACTTGGAACTCCAGCACAACTTCTAAATACTCTGCAGTATGATTTAAGCCCAGGTAACTGCCAGAAAAAAGACCTTGGAGAGAGATTATTGCACAGTTGCTTTACAAATGCAATCATGGCTTGTGTTGATACATTCAGCCTGACAATATGGTTGTTCCACCAGGGTAATTATTATTAATGCCACTACAAACTAGTAGAACAAAACAGGAGTCGATTGCACCTTTAAGACCAACTTAGTTTTATTCAGAACGTAAGCTTCCATGTCCATGCACACTTCTTCAGACGAGGAATGAGGTACAGTAAGCAGAGACACATATAGCTGGTGGGGTTTGGAATGCCAAGTGGTACAAAGTTAAAAACCAATAGCAGAATAGTAAAATTAACAAATTCAAAAAACCTTTGATCTGGGAAACCATAAAACAGTAACATGTCAGAATGTGAGAATAACTGTTAATTATTCTATTGCTAATAAACCTGGGTCAAAAAGAGAGCATTTCTTTATTATTATTTATTTATTAGCAATAGAATAATTAAGAGGCATTCTCACATTCTGACATGTTAGTTTTATGGTTTCCACATCAAAGGTTTTCTGAATTTGTTAATTTTACTGTTCTGCTATTGGGTTTTAACTTTGTACCACTTGGCATTCCAAACCCCACCAGCTATATGTGGCTCTGCTTACTGTACCTCATGCCTCATCTGAAGAAGTGTGCGTGCACACAAAAGCTTACATTCTGAATAAAACTAAGTTGGTCTTAAAGGTGCAATTGACTCCTATTTTGTTCTACTACTTCAGACCAACACGGCTGCCTACTTGAATATAACTACAAACTAGGTTTTGAGACAGTTACTCTAACCCTCAAGTAGCACCTTACACAATAGGGGAAAAGTTATATGCATTTTAATCACTAATCTCTGGTGTTAAAATGTTAAAAGACTGGTATACTTCCTATCTTAGACCAGAGAGCATTCCTCCAGCTAAGGGGTGGCCAAACTGTGGCTCTTTCACACATATTGTGTGGCTCTTGAAGCCCCCACCACTCTGTCAGTTGGCTTGGATAATGCATTTAAAGTTAAAGTTGATTTCTTTCTGCCTCTCCTTCCCCTCATCTATTTTCCTTCCTGCCTGCCTGCCTGGCAGCTCTCAAACATCTAATGCTCATGTCTTGCAGCTCTCAAACATCTGACATTTATTCTATGTGGCTCGTTCGTTAAGCAAGTTTGGCCACACCTGCTCCAGCTGAAGGAGACTTCCTCCAATTTAAGTGTCTCTTCCTTTGTAGGAAGAGCCATTTAAATAGAACAAACTTTGCCCGGTAGATTGGTGTAAGTCACTTACACTGAGTATTTCTCTATTAGAATAATTTAAGACCTTACAGAGAGAAGTTAGATTAGAAAACAGAACTTGTTTAAAGAAAAAAAATCAACTTAATCTGTAGTGTGAGTGTACTCACCAGATCTTTCATAAACATGATTTTGATTATGGTTTGAAATGTCAACAATCTATAGTAATAATTTTCTTATCGCCATGGCCTAATATTTTGAGAACAAACGATTGGCCCATCACATGTCAGTTAATGTCTCTGGCATCCCATTGGCTGAATTCTCTGCCCTGCCTACTAAGGCCCAGGAATGTAGAACAAACTGCCAGAAGCAGTCTTACCTCAGAGACAGCCACATTTCTTAGCTCTTCTCTGTCAACTGGCTTCAAAAAGGGCTGCAGAGCTCCTGAGGCCTCAGAAAAGGCCCTATCAACAGCCCACACAGACAGCCTCCCAGCCTACACAGCTTCCGAAGGCCACTGCAATAGCCAGGGAGCCTGGCTCTGCCTCAAAGGGCATGGCTGTCCCACCTTTACTGTCTTTCACTCCCTCTCTCCCTCCTCCCCTCAGCCTTGCCCCAAGATGGTTGCCTGAGAAGGAGATAGGGAAGCCTCACAGGGTGGTTGTTCAGATCAAAGGGGAGGGGGAGAGAAATGAGGAGAATGATGTCAGCTGCTTTGGTCCTCCACACACACACACTGTGAAGAAAGACTGTCCTTTACCTTAGAGGCTGAAGGGTTGGCAATTCCAGGTGAGGAACTTCCAGATGGCAGAGATCAGCTCCCCTTGAGGTTTGTGTGTGTGAGGGGGGGGGGCAGAATTAATGCCTTCACTTGGGTGGGTGGGAAGATAGCAAGTTGTGGGGGAGGGCACTCGCCTATAAGCCTTTAGTGGTACCTTTAAAAGTTGGTGGGAAATTCCTAAAGGATCACTACAGGCCTCTGAGGGAAAGGCCTTTGTTCATGGGAATCAGTATTGCCAATCTCCAGGTGAGGGCTGGAGAGCTCTCAGAATTACAACTGCTCTCCAGATAGATGGAAGATCAGCTTCCCTTGAGGTATGTGTGTGTGTGTGTGGGGGGGGATTAATGCCTTCACTTGGGTGGGTGGGAAAACAGCAAGGCTGGGGGTGCACTCACCCAGAGGTCTTTAGTGGTACCTTTCCAGACTGGTGGGAAATTCCTAAGGGATCACTACAGGCATCTGAGGGAAAGGCCTTTCCTCCTGGGGAACCACTGTTGCCAATCTCCAGATGAGGGCACTTGCCCAGAATCTTTAGTGGTATCTTTCCAAGTTGGTGGGAAATTCCTAGAGATTCTTTGTTGGCGGACATATGGGTTAGGGCTTCAGAGTGGGATCTGCCAGACCCAGGTTCTTGCTGTGACTGGGTGATTTTGGGTCAGTCATAGCCTAACCCACCTTGCAGGGTTGTTGTTCAGATCACATGGGGGGTGAAAATGATTCAAACTGCTATGCCTCCCCCTGTGAAGAAAGACTGTCATTTTCCTATGTAGACGCTACAGGGTGGGGGAAGGCAATGAAAAGCTGAAGTCAGAGGGGCAGATAAAGGAAAGGAGATAGGGTTGCCAGTTCCAGGTTAGGGGTGGGGCCTGTGGGGTTTGAGAAGGGATAGGACCTCTGGGGAGCCAGTGGAGATCACTCAGATTTACAACTGCTCTTTAAATGGCAGAGATTAGCTCCCTTTGAGGTGTGTGTGTGTGTGGGGGGGGGGGAGTCAATGCCTTCACTTCGGTGGGTGGGAAGACAGCAAGGGTTTCCACAGCCTCCTTCTAGAGCCTGTTGTATGTTTCTTCACAACGGGCCTTACTCCTAGTCATATATAATAGCAGAGCCTAAAATAGTGCTACAGTCAAGGAACATCAAAGCATCCCCCTATCCTCCTTCCAACTGTCAACAAAAATGTTAAACCCATGGGTATGGGAAATATCTGTTACATAATTTCATGGGGATTAATTTTGGCTGCTCAAAGTGTAAATCCAGTCTGAAGTTCCAGATGCATACTCTCAAATGCCAACCCTACAGCTGTTCTCTCATTACAGACTTCTCCCATGTGTTTGTTGTTTGTTTGTGATAAGTATATTTCTGCAGCAACACTTTTCTTTTAGCCCGCTTATAATTTCTGTTTGCCAATAGCAGTTTAGGTAAGTAAAATTCCTACATATGAATGTTTTTCAAACTTTCTATGCTTATTAAACCTTCTCTACGAAAACTTGTTTTTGCCAGAACTGCCATCATACAACCCTTTTGCATTGCAAAGTATTTTGAAAAGTGTTTTAGGTCACACACTCAATTTACATGATATGCTGGTGTGCTGGCCAGGTCTGTTGTTAATATTTTCTACAGAAAACTGAGAATTTACACCAGAGTATGACCCAGGGTACTGTAGCAAAAGACTGGGAAAGGTGCCTTTCAGGTGAGCTTGTATGTTATTTCTGAACTAGGAACTAGGGGTTTTTCTGGAATTTTTTTGGTTCAGATCTACTGGACCTGAAAATTTTTTGGGATTCCCAAAAAATCCCAGATCCCAATACCGGTACAGTATTGGGATCTGGGATTTTTCTGAAATCTCAATTTTTTTTTCTGGGTCCAATACTCATTTGCCTATATAAACCACAGGCCTAGTGCTTTCTCCAAGCTCCTGGCAGGTTTCTTCTTCTAGAAGAACTGTCTTAAAGGTTGCTAAATAACTCTTATAACTGGGGTGACACGGAAGGCCTGTTAAGAATTTTCAGCAGTTACAGCATTATTTAATTCTCAGAGTACTTTTGTTGGTAATAAGGGTGGAATATGCTATATTGCAGTCAAGCTCTGCTCATGACCTGAGTTCGATCCCAGTGGAAACTCAAGGTTGACTCCGCCTCCATCCTTCCAAGGTTGGTAAAATGAGTACTCAGCTTGCTGAGGGTAAAGTGTAAATGACTGGGGAATGCAATGGCAAACAACTCCGTAAAAAGTCTGCCATGAAAAGATTGTGAAAGCAACGTCATCCCAGAGTCAGAAACAACTGGTGCTTGTACAGGGGACTACCTTTACTCTTTTTTTAAACCTATTTTACAATCCTCTGTGCTTTCACAAAAAGGACAGAATTCCTCTGATAAGGGAAGTTGTTTCAACACATTTTGGAAACAAGTGTTCTAAAAATAAGAGCATGGCACAGACTGTTTTACTGTGAGAGCAGAGGTAGTTTCAAAAGAAACTAAAAATAAATCAAATGGATGGGATAAGAAAACTGGACGATATTGTTTTTTTGTTTAAAAACCACAGTCAGTCTGAAGTAGTTAATATAATAGAAACTATGGAAAACATAAGGAAAAAGCACTGACTTGTTCCATTTAGATCAACCATTAAACCATCTTGCACATGGTCTTGAATTAGCTGTAACGTTCTTTCAAATATCTCTCCTGCTCTTGCTTGCTCAATAGTGTAAGGATCTCTTGGGTATCGAAATAATGCCAGCAAATCATTCGGTGAGCGAGGGCGACTAATAGATAAAACAAGGAAAATGTACAAAAAGGATAAAATTTTTTAAGCAGAAGTATCAAACAGTTGCAGCCTTTAATACATAGTACTAAGACTGATAATAAAGCTCAAATTCTTTTATTAAAACATCAGTTAAGCAACTGCAAATAAGTACCTTAATTATATGTCCCCAATTGCAAGCCAAAATAAATATATTTATTAGCTTCTGTCTACTTTACATAATGTTGCACATCTATAAAGCTAACTAAAGGGAACCCCTCCCCAAATGTTTTCACCAGATTCACTGCAGATGTTAATATACTAAACCCAATAAGAAAATGATTACACAATACGTGCAGGTTTAAACAGATGTTCTAAAAGAGTTGTGAACTTCCAAGGTCCTGAGATGCTACTTCTCAAATCAGTCCTGCATATTTCACCAGAATTCTGGGAAAGTTCAGCAGCAACCTCTAAGACAGTGATAGCCGCTTAGTTCCTTGGAAGGCACAAGTGGCTGTTTGACATGTCACCTGTGGCTCTTCTGAGTGCCATACCCTAATGTGGCATCCACCCCATGTTTCATTTGTCCAATGAGGCTTGTGATTGGCTGGTGGTTCCCACCTTGGAACTGCCACTGCCAGAGGAATGGGTAAGCTGTGAGCCTCATGCCAGGAATGGAAATTAATGTGGCTCTTTGGGCTGATGGCATTTGTTTGAGTGCTATAGGCTGCTTTATTCCCAATTGTGGACCCAAAGCATCTTACAGTACAATGGAAAGACCACCAAATGCAAGGATGCTTTCTCTCTCTGCCACCTTACAAAAATGGCAACACAGTCTGTGTACAAACAACAACTGTGTACAAAACACACAATAAAAATATATGTATATATACAAAGTAATTCTTATTTGTTTATGTTTGTTTTCAACAATACCAAATACACAGTATACCAAAATATTTCACAAAAGGAAAGGATCCACAGTGTTCCAATATTCACAATCCTGTGTGGTACCCAAATTCCTTACAAATACTGGCTCCAAAGGTGATGTTCCCTTGACGTCCCTGTCAACTTGGATCACATTTCGCATACAATGCTTCCTCAAAGAGCCAATCTGCTCAATTTCTCTTTTTGACGTCAACTAAGACTACTTAATCAAATTTACAATAGGCACTAGCTCAGTCTTTGGTCTAAGTTGATGTCACCTATGGAGCCAGGATTTGTAAGGAATTTGGATACCACACAGGACTGAACAAGAAGTGAGAAGGATTGGATATTCTCTGGACATTGAAACACTGTGAATACTTTCCTTTTGTAAAATATTTTGGTATACTATGTATTTGGTATTGTTGGAAACAAACATAGACAATAAGAATTACTTTGCATATACATATATTTTAATTGTGTGTTTGTACACAGCTGTTGTTTTCTTCTCTCTCTGCCAGCAGACCTTCCTCCAAGCTCCAGGTTACAATACTCAAGGCCAAGAGTCCTTTCCTTTGGCTCACGTCCCATGCATAAGTGTCTCTCCATGAGCTACAGACTGAATACCACTGCTGTAAAACATCACAAAAGTGCCAGATCAAAGAACATACTCAACTAAATACCAGAAGTGATTAGGGGACTGTGATAAATAGTAATAGTATTTTTATTTAATAGTAGTTTTATTTAAATTTGTAATAGTAATTTGGCTTCTACAGGGACACTCTAAATTTGGTGCAATCTTAAAATAATTCAGGAATGCATGAGAGGCCACTGTGAGCCTGAAGATGATGCAAAGTAACTGCTCATTTGGATGGCAAGCAACTGGTATCAGGATTTGTCAATATCAAAGTAATGGAAAAAAGGCATGGCATGCTTTTTGCAAATACAAAGTTTACAACGACTGCATCCAACTCTTCTGACTATACTGCCATATTCCTTGAAGCTTCAAACAAATGAAAAAGTAGTGCAACAACCAATTGTGATAATGTAAGTAAATCCTGCAGTCAACATGATACCTGTCAAACAAATGTGTGCGTGTTGAGTTTATTGCTCTGTCGACAGTAGCAATAGCTTCAACAATTGAGCTTGCTACAAATGGATCTCCATTCCGACTGACATCAGGAACTAAAAGGAGAGGGGGGAAAGAAAGGAAAAGCTGCAACATTTTACACTCTCACACACAAAATTACTCAAAATAAGTAAAGTCTAGACAAGGCATCATTTTGGAATTACAAAGAACCCCACTTTTTCTTGATTTTTTTTTCCTTTTGTAACTGTAAATTATTACTTTTTAGGAATGTTCTCAAAACATTTAAACTGAAAGAAAATTCTATTATTTTGCAATCTGAAACTACTTGATGTACTTTTTAAAGAATATAAGATTGTCAAAAAACACACAACACTTTTCAAGATATACTTCAATCACAAACTTACTGTTAAAACATGTAGGCTGCAGACCAAAAATTGATGTAACTAGTTTCATCAAGCCAAGTGGGCTTTGCATTTTAGTTTCCTTGCACTTAATTTCTCCCCATTTCATATATTTTACTTTCGAAAATGTTGTTTTATCTGCAATATCCATACTCTAGAAGTTCTAATGCAACTTTATTGCTACTTTGCCACCTCAGCTATCTATGATTTGTTCTCATCATAGTTTCTGTGAAGTTTGCCTGCCCTGTAGATTAAAAGTTAACTGGATGTTGGGATGTGGAATCTACCTTAACACTTAATGAACTATTTGCTGGGTTGGATTCAGACAGCTTTTTGCTAAATCTGACCCAACGCCTCTTCTTATTATTGCCTCCTCTTTTTCACTAGTGGACAAATATTTCTAAACTGTATTCAAAACAGACTGCTGTCAAAAGGTCTAAAAACAGTTATTGCCACTGTTTTAGGCTTGCATTTCTGAAAAATAGAATAAAGGAGGAGTCCACTGTTATTTTAACAACTAATTATTCCTGGAGTTTTGATTGTAATGTTGATCATTACAACTGGCAACATCATAGACCCTGGCACAGAAAACTGCAAGTTAAATATGCCAAAGCAAAATATACACCCAAAATCTGTGCATACTGAATTAGAACTTATTTCCACTGTCTGGTGGCAAATTGCAGCTTTTGAGCACTATTCTATAGTTAAGTTCATGTGAAATATACATGTCTCACTTTATGCTACTGGCTGTCATAAAAAAAAAAATCTTTTAAAGAACAAACTACACAGCTAATTATTTTGCTCAATCCCATCTGCTACACCATCTAGTATATTACATGCACTCTAAAGATCTGAAGTCTTCATTTCCATCATTAACTTTTCAGTGTCTATTGCACTGTATAACTCTTACCATTCACACTCAGTACCATACTAACTGAGGAATATCCAATAGTATTCCGGGCAACACATTCATAACGGCCTTCATCTGCTGGTCCAACATCTCGAATAGTAAGAAATCCCTCAGGACTAACATGAAACTTTCCACTTTCTGTAACCTGAACACCATCCTGCAGAAAGTCAGAATGTTAAATTACTGTGGTAATTTTTCTAGCTTCTAAAGTTCAACTATTCCCTTCCCCACTTTCCTTTAGAGGCAATAGTTCAGCTCGCAGAAGAAATCCTACATTGGATCCATGCCTTAATGTGGTCACTTTGTGAGGAAATTAGAATTATAAACCAAAATCACTGTGGTAATTTTGACAATTGATTCAGGAGTTTGCTACAAATGGAACTCAGCTTTGACTGACAATGGAAGCAATCCTAAGCAGATCTACCCAGGTGTAAGTCTCATGTTATTCAATGGGCCTTACTCCAAGAATGTCCTTAGGATTGCAGCCAAACTTCATCCAACAAGCATATGACAGAAAACTGATATTCTGAGAAAGAGAAAAATGCCCCTTGCAAATGCACAGCTCCCATTATTCCCCCCACCCCGAAGCCCCAAACTCTTTTTGAGTTGTAAAAAGGAGAAAGGAGAGATCCATTCTACAAGTGAAATTCTTTTGCGGTTCCTAGGATCCAATTCATTATGCCAAAAAACAGTTTTGATGTCTGTGCACCCAATGAGAATATTATATATGAATGTGTGAACAACCTACTTCTCTATAAACGATATCATCAAATTTCCAGGAACACATACCTAAACTATATCAAAACCTGCCTGATGGGAAGACCACAGACTATAGTTTCCTTTTATGAAATGAAATTTCATTGGTAAGACTTAATGGATGTTTTTCTTCATGTTTATCAACAGGACAAATAGTAATTGTGAAAAGGAAACATTATTCTTCCAGGTTATACTGATGAGTTTTGAGATCAGAAATCACTGGAAGTGTTTTCATAACCTTATTGTGAATTTCTGGCAGGGCTGCCTCATATTTTAATACTCTGGTCTTTCTATTAGTACAGCTAACAACAGCATTTCTAACTCCAGTTATGTATCCTATAGAATGCCATTTATAACAGATAGGATTATGTATCATAAATATATATATAGTAATATAGCAATATATAGAGCCAGTTTGGTGTAGTGGTTAAGTGTGTGGACTCTTATTTGGGAGAACTGATTTGATTCCCCACTCCTCCACTTGCACCTGCTGGAATGGCCTGGGGTCAGCCATAGCTCCGGCAGAGGTTGTCCTTGAAAGAGCAGCTACTGTGGGAGCCCTCTCAGCCCCACCCACCTCACAGGGTGTCTGTTGTGAGGGGAGAAGATATAAGAGATTGTAAACTGCTCTGAGTCTCTGATTCAGAGAGAAGGGCGGGGTATAAATCTGCAGTCTTCTATATATATATATATATAGTCAATACAAGACATTTTTGCCCCCTGAGCCCCCAAGACATCCAGAGAATGGGGCTACTTTATGGCATGGCTAAAGTAAATGGCATGGGGAGCTTCAGCAGGAGGAGGGACTTGGCAGAAAAAAATTGTACACAGACACTCTTATACGATCCCATGTTCTGTTTGCAAAAGAGTTTGCATCATTTTCTCTACTTGCTTTATGCTCTTTGTGCCATATCCTATGCTATTCCCAAGCTCCCCTGCTAAGGGGTTGCAGTAAGAAGGAAGATGGGGCACAGAACCCTTACATCAATTTGCTCCATCCGTAGTTGAGTGAATCCAATCCATAGCTACATGGCTGAGAGATGCAGATCTAATATTTTAGAGGAGAAGCAATTGTCAACTACTTTGAAAAAAGTGAACAAAACAGGCAGTTATAAATTGTTATTATAAATGAAACAAGAGTGAGATTGGGTTGTTGTTGTTTTTTACCTTATTCCATGTTATTACTGGCTCGGGCTCTCCTTGAGAACTGCATGGAATCTGCACATTTGTGCCAACTTCCACTGTCATATCACTTGGGACATTAGCAAACACAGGAGTAACTAAAGTAGAACACAGGAGTAACTAAAGTAAAACAGGAGTAACTAAAGTACTAACTAAAGTTGACAAATATGTGTAACAGTTTGAAAAGACTGGAAAATGATAATATTAAAATTCATGAAGTAAATGTTGTCGCCTTATCAGGATACTGTTTATTAGAAAGTGTCTCTACCATTCATGACAATTGGTAGGACACTACTTTAGATTAATTCTTGAACAAATTTGAGCCAGTTTTATGTAAAGTGTAATAATGGTGTAAATCATTACATTGAAAACTTTCTAGCCTCCAACAATTAGGGTCTGAAGTGCTACTTCATTCATTCTTCTTCATGAAGCATTTAATTTCTTCACAGAGGGTAGGGAAAAAAAGTTTCACCCAAATTTTAAAATTCAGAAAGATTAATTACTTTCTGTCCCTATGTGAATTAGAAATGTTTTATTCTCCAAGTTTTATTCTCCTAGCTTGTCTCAAAGACAGAGTTTCACAGTCAACTTGAAAATAAAACTAGCTGTTTATATATGAAGCTATACTACTTCTAGCAGTTACTACTAAAGCTCTTTGAACTCCTTGTAACTATGCCATTGACAAATATGCACAATTTAAACACCTTCTTATTCTCCAACTGTCTCCTGAAATGTGGTGTTAGTATTAATATCTATAAGTTGAGCCAAGCAATGTGAAATAGAATTTTTTCTAAAATGGAATATTTTTCCGGAAAAAATATCAACGCTATATTCTATCCATAGTTGCCATGGCTGCTATACTTCAAATTAATTTTATTAGCCCTGACCTGGATAGCCCACGAAAGCCTGATCTCATCAGATCTCAAAAACTAAGCAGGATTGACACTGGCCAAGTACTTGGCTGGGAGACCTCCTTGGAATATCAGAGCTGGGGATAGGGGCAGACTTGATTCAGCCACCTCTGTGAACATTCTCCATGCCCCCAGTAGAGGTCAATCACCAGAGGGTGACATGACTTCCAGGTGCAAACACACATGCACATTTAAAAAAAAATACAAAAAAATTGAATTATGTTATATGGGCTAAATGTGTGATGCAAAGCATGAAAAAAACTCAATCATTGTACAAACTGGAGAGCCAGTTTGGTGTAGTGGTTAAGTGTGTGGACTCTTATCTGGGAGAACCGGGTTTGATTCCCCACTTCTCCACTTGCACCTGCTGGAATGGCCTTGGGTCAGCCATAGCTCTGGCAGAGGTTGTCCTTGAAAGGGCAGCTGCTGTGAGAGCCCTCTCCAGCCCCACCCACCTCACAGGGTCTCTGTTGTGGGGGAGGAAGGTAAAGGAGATTGTGAGCCGCTCTGAGACTCTTCGGAGTGGAGGGCGGGATATAAATCCAATATCTTCATCTTCTTCTACATGGTCTAAATTCCCTCTTTTGTTAACATAATTTAAATATTTATTTACATCCAATTCAAATTTTCCCAGAAAACCATCAGCACTTGTTGAACCCCATGCTTCCATAAATGGAAGATGCCTAAAGAGACAGAATCACATATTCATTGAGAATGAATGCATTCACATGGAAGGAAATAACATCACTGCCACTGTTTTATACAACTAAACCAACCCATGCATGGCAAACATGATCATGTGAGCTGGTGAAAAAGAGTACTCTCTATCAAGTGAAAACTGCCTTTTATAATCAAACACCTGCAACAAATGTGTAAATACAATAATTCCATTTTTAATGTCATGCTAGAAGAAAACCAATCCTAATTTCTACAAAGACTGAAACCAAGTCCAGCTTTAAAAAAATGAGAAGCACCTCGGTCTTTCTGAACATACCTCTAGGTTGTATACTCAAATGTACGGCAACTCTTTGAGATCCTACAATGTTGACAGCCTGACATTCATACTGGCCTTGGTCATGCAAAGCGACTCTGGAAATCCTCAGGGTTCCAGATGACAAGACTAAGTGTCTTCTATCTACAGATAGCTGGCTTCCTGAAAGACAACAGGTATTTATTAAATGAAATATTGCATCAGTATTATAGCACACAAATAAAATTCTAAAGGTTACTTTGCAACGCCAATCGAGAAATTTCATAGCTAGAGCCTTCTATAAGTTTTTGAAAGAAGCACACAGTACCCAGCAAATAGCAGTTTTAAAGTGCTATTTTGTGTTGGCAATGGCGTAATCCTTAAAATTAAATCCCCTCCCCTCTGTCCACATCACATGCCTATTCCAAAATGAGTCATAAATTCAGGTACCAAATTCCTCTCCCTAATCCAAGATATGACCCCATATTGTAATCAATGGGTTTTTGACAAATGGATTTAAAATAGAAAAAGAAACCCATCAAGGATGTCCACATTCTCCACTTCTTTTTATTATGGTGATGGAAATTTTTGCCTCTAAAATAAAGATCCTAAAATTGAAGGATTAAAAGTAGAAGGAGAAGAGTTTAAATCAAAGAATTATGCTGACAACATGGTCCTTACATTTTCAACCCCCCAACCATCTCTCCAACATGTAATGGAGCAAGTAGACAAGTCTAGATTCTTCTCAAGTTACAAAATCAACAGGAAGAAAACCAAAGATTATTTTAAAATTATAGTCTAAACAAGAAGAAGAGATAAAGAAAATATCAGGATATGATATAACAAACAATCCAATCAAATAATTAGGAATATATCTCACAGGACAGAATGATACATTATTTAAAGACAACCTGGTCTAAAATACAAAATACCTGGACAACCTGGTCTAAAATACAAAAAGATCTCAAAGGATGGTCCAAATTACATGGTCCTGACTTACAAGAATTCCTGTAATAAAATGAATATACTACCAAAACAAAACTATCTGTTACAGATTATTCCAATTTCAATTTCTGAAAAGAACTGGCTGACTTTGATGATATCTGTCACATGCAAAAATGAGATAGCGCTCATGGAAGTTTTGATTGCAGTGCTTTATTACCTTGGTGTACAGAACCAGACCCCGTACCTTTACCTGACCCGTGTTGTCGCTTCCCTTGTTTGCCTCAAAGCAGGTTTCCCAATTGTTCCTTCTGCTTGGTTTGTTCCCGGACACCAAACCTCCCTGGCATTTTTGCCGCTTTCTCTGATCTCCCCCCCCCCCCCTCCACCCAAAAAGCCTCGGTTGCATTTAAATCCCCTGGTCCTGCACCTGGAGGCACCCTTTTGTTTAAGTGTTCCTGGCTGTGCTCCATCCCCTCACAATATCTATACCAAGAGAGATGTTATTAAAGAACTGACTGACTTTGAAAAGATTGTTTCACAACCTAGAGACCATTTATTAGGACAAATTTACAAGTTATTGCTTCCATGTGACTCTGAAGAAGAAAAAGTTAAACCTTGCATGATCAAATGGATGCAAAATTTCAGTGAGGAAATACAATTTCAATGCTGGGGAAACCTATGCATTAAGGACATTAGATCCACTGCTAGTCAAGCACTAAGAGAAAACTGGTATAAGACGCTGTACTGATAGGACGTTACACCAAAAGATATTGAAAAGATGGACAAGAATTCAAGCGTCTTACTGGAAGTACAAAGAAGCAGAAGGCACCTTTCTCCATATGTTGTTGACCTGTACTAAGAGGAAACTAGCTGAATATGCAACAATGGCAAAATTATGTGAATAGAGGACCACGGTAAGATTTTCAGTAGAAATGGCAAGCCTACTACTACTCATGCTTTGGGAATAGCTAAATATTTTGATTCCCAAAACTATTTGGACACTATGTCAGAGGAGATGAAATATTTACAGTTATAACTTTTTATTAATCATATTTCACTAGCATTTAAAATTTTTGTAAGAATAAGACTTATAAAATGTTAAATAATTAAGGTTTTACTAGGTTTTTATGATGGTTTAAACTAGCATAAAATCTGTATAACTGTAAAAGATGTAATCTTTCTACTATTAATAGAATATTGCAACTCAGAAAGTTCTTTATTTTTTCTAATAGAATTCATCTCAATATACTGTAATGATGATGTTTTACTATCTGTTCTCACATTTGAAATTGTTAAATGATATCTAGGTTTTCAGGATGGTTTACATTTGTCTAACAATTACATAATTTGTTAGACAAATTAAATTTGTCCAACAGTTAAAGAAGTAATCTTTTTATTGTTAATAGAATATCATTATTAAGGATAGAACAAAGTTGGAATCCAGTATCACATTTAAAACAAAGTTTTATTCAGAATGTAAGCTTTTGTAAGCATGCATACTTCATCAGACAGATATGAGGTACAGTGAGCAGTGCTACATATAACTGGTGGGCAATGGTTAAGAATGCAAAGTGGTATAAAGTTAGAATCTAATGCAAAATAGTGAAATTAACAAAGCATGGGGATAGCTTTGATCTGGATAGCATTTGGTCTGGATAGCATTTGCATGGGGAAACAACACTGTTTTCCCATCCAAATGTTATCCAGCTACACAGTAGGCAGACAAGAAGACCAGCTGCCTAGCATTGGAGCCTTTCAGCAGAACTGCCACATAGAAGCTCAAGGCAGGCTGAGGGAGGGAAAGACAACCAAACTTGACACTAACTGGCAGTGCTGGCCATCAGAAAATCAGCAAAGGCTGCAGCCATCAAGTTGGCTGGCTGGAGAGGCACATGGATGCCCAAAGATGTAGGAATCTGGTAAAGGGGGCGGGGCTTGACTGCTGATTAACTGAGCATTCTGGTTAACTAAGCATTCTGGATAATCTGGATAACAAGCTTTTACCAAATTTCCATTTTAAGAATATCAAGCAGCTATTTCTTCTAATCCACCTCTCCCATTGCAAACTCCAACTTTGGTCTCTTCGTTTCTCCCGACTCCCCCCTTCCCAGTTCTACTATTTTATATATGATTGTAATTAATGCCTAATAAAGGTTCTGACAACAGAATATGTGAAAGTTCTGCTCTGCAAAGACCATGGGTGGCTAGATACAAGTCAATACTACCATCAGTAAAAATACACTTAAAAGTGTATATAATATTTCATAGATTGTATGTCTACTTAAAATTTGTGAAGATTTATGATTTTTTCAAGGTTTAGATATTTAAACCAGTTTAAATTCTTACCTCCTTTAGTCCATGCAATAACTGGTTGTGGATAGCCCTGTGCTTCACAAGGAAAGTCAACAGTTTGCCCTTCAATCACTGTTCTGTCTTGAGGAGTCACTGTAAACTGGGGTACAGCTGTACAAAAAAAGATTAAAAATTGATTTAAATATATTAGAACTCATAATTTGGTTTTAAATTATTTTGATAATTATTTTACCAGGTACTGTTGAACAGGTCCCCCACTCGCATTACCTAATGTAGAAAACTGGAGGGGGAGGAGATACATGCTTCACAAAATGAGTATTATCACAAATGTAAATTCATGGAAGAAGCAACAAAAAGTCAGACAGCACATGAAGACCAGCTATAGCTTAGTGGCAGATGCTTTGTACACAGAAGATTCAGTCTGTGACATCTCCAGTTAAAGAATTTTAGGTGGACAACCCTTTTTATGCCTGAGAGAAAGCCACTACCAATCAAGGTCACATCATTTCTGTAGACTCAAAATAGGACTTAACATGATTTAACCACTGAATGCATCTGTATTCATTAGACAGTACAAAGTAGGGAACCTACAAGATACTATATGTGATGCATACACATAGGCATATCATATTCTCTTGTAGAAGCCACACTGGCTCTGATCTGGCACTGACTTGGATCAATTCTGGACCATATTGGTGAGGCATACAATAAGACACATGATGCAACATATATGCCCTTGACTAGGACATAAGGCTGCATTATAAGAGGCCTCAATTACATCTTTAAGCCTTTGTTACTTTATTAAACCACTTCCCTTTTGGTCCAGCATTGATTTATTGTATTATTGGTTTATTGATTTATTGCATTTTGTATCATGAGCCTATATGCGTATATACTTGTTTGACCTCTGAAGAAGACCATTCTAGGTCAAAACACATCAGGTCAAGTGGTTTCCCATTGTTGTTTTATGATTTTACAAAGGAAGGAGGCTAACGATGGGCCCCTAAATGTTTTTAACTTTCTATAATAAACACTCAGTATTCACCCATTACAGAATCTTGAAAAGTATGTTTGGATTGGATCCAAGGCTTCTGTGAACAAAGTAAGTCTGCAGCAGTTATTTTAAATTACTTCCTCCTTTTGTAAACCTGCTACATAGAATCAGGAGAGTCACCTAAACAGTATGAGTATGGATGAGTGTGCCAAAGGAAATAAAGAGAATTGGTGAAAAGAACCCACCTCATGCTTGACTGAATGAAAGATAGGCACATTTGGTTCTACCAGTTTGCTGCATTGATTTCCATTCCCTCCCCGCAAGGAAGACTCAATCAGGTAATGTGTTAAATATCAATTGCACATGTTTCTGCTTTGCTAAATACAAAACTTCTGTTGAATGCAAGACCACAATGCTTTGCTCAGAGGTAATAAAACTTGCAGCTTTATTTACTGAATGGTACATACCTTGCACAATAATGAATGCAGTTGCATGGATATTATCCAGACTGTTGGTTGCAAAACATGTATACTCGCCACCATCTTCCTGAACCACATTTTGTATATAAAGCCCTCCTGATGGAGTTATGGTGACGCGGGGATCATTTGGTAGAGGAGTTCTGTCACCTTTTGTCCATGTGATACGTGGTTGGGGATGACCAGTTGCACTACATTCCAAAGTGACACTTTCTCCAACCAGCACCTCTGTGTTTTGTGGATGAATCACAAAACTTGGCCTAGCTGTCGAAAACAGAACGAATCTAGAGTAGCTTCAAATAATGTAACTACTCTTGCCACAGAAATTTAAGCAGCGTCAAATTAATGTTCAGTGCTCACTGCCAAAAATGAAAAGGAACAGAACAATTAACATTAAATAAAACAGTGGAAGGAGCAGGACACAACAGGAGAAAATAGGTGATAAGTTATTTTGTATGAAGTCAGCTCCACCATCCTACCCAACTAAGCTATGCTTTATGTATCTTTCACCTAAGTTCTTTTTACAGAAGACTTAACCATGGAAAATGCAAGTGAATCCAACAGGTTTTTTTTTTTTTGTCTTCCAATAAATTTTACACTGTACTAAATTCATGCATTAAATACAGATGACATTCTATAGGTTTGCAGAAAAATGAGGACCCCCCCCCCAAAAAAAATGGTGGGGGATTTAAATCTACCCAAAACAGAGACATGTTGGCTGCAGACTAGACAATGTAAACTGATTGCTCAGGGAGAGGAGGAGGGGAGGAGCCAGCTGAAGAGCCCAATGCTGAAGTCAGCCCCACTACCTCTCCTTGGCAGATAGGAAGTTATGCAGGAAAAACATGGGAGCTGCTATTGCCACTGCCTTCTGTCCTCTGCAAGCAGTGGAGGAGGAGCAGGACCTGTCCCACCTCCACTGTGGAAGAGGCAGTGCACCAATATCTTCCTAAACAGAGTAAAGGGAAGCCCCACTAAGAGAGACAGAGGAGAGGGGAGCTACTGCCACATAAGCCAGAAAGGTAGAGACAAGCAAGCTACAGATGGGAGAGCAGGAGTTGCTACTGCCCCTTGCCCACTGAAACTTTCTGCAGAGCAGCAGGCAAAGAGACAGACAGGAAGGCAGACAAGGGGAGGAGACAGTTAAGACCTCTCTCCAGATTCTCACAAGTCCCCAGTTCATGTATCTGTTTTCCAAGTCGAAAAACTGATTATGAGGTGCAATGAAAAGGAGACTGGTCTTCAAATGAGTCTCTGGCCCTCTAAGAGTTTACTTACTTTATAGGAAAAGGTGAAAAGTCATATCTAATTTGGCCAAAGTACTGCAGATTTCATATTACTTGAAAGTATATTTACAATGAAGACCTTTGTTAGGCTTTGTATAGTTTGATCAGGCCCGTAGCTACGAGGGGGCCTGTGCGGGAACAGCCCCCTGACTGCTAGGCAAGGCCCCCTGACTTGGGGCCCCTAACCAGCCTCCAGTGCCTCTGCTGCATCCTTCTCCATTCTGCTGTGGTCATACACCATTGCGTCTGCTTGCTTAGGGACTAGAAGAATTCTCTGACCTCTCAGCAAGCAGAAACAACGGGGCACTTTCGGAGCCCAGGACTGAAAGTTAAGCTCAAAGTTGCTTCTGCTTGCTTAGGGGCTGGAAGAAATCTCTGATCCCTCAGCAAGCAGAAACAACGGGCACTTTC
Organism: Heteronotia binoei; assembly: GCF_032191835.1. Lineage (NCBI taxonomy): Eukaryota > Metazoa > Chordata > Lepidosauria > Squamata > Gekkonidae > Heteronotia > Heteronotia binoei. The sequence goes on along the minus strand of NC_083223.1, from coordinate 53,511,046 downwards.
AGCCCAGGACTGAAAGTTAAGCTCCCTGTTGCTTTTGCTTGCTGAGGGGCTGGAAGAAATCTCTGATCCCTCAGCAAGCAGAAACAACGGAGCATTTTCAGCCCAGAACTGAAAGTTAAGCTCCTGTTGCTTCTGCTTGCTTAGGGGCTGGAAGAAATCTCTGACTCCTCAGCAAGCAGAAACAACGGGGCACTTTCAGCCCAGGACTGAAAGTTAAGCTCCATGTTGCTTCTGCTTGCTTAGGGCAGGAAGAAATCTCTGACCTCTCAGCAAGCAGAAACAATGGAGCACTTTCAGCACCCAGGACTGAAAGTTAAGCTCCACATTGGGCTGACGTTGGGCTAGAGGGCACCTGCAAGAAGAGGCCGTTCTGGCCCTCAAGTGGGGCAGCGGGGGTAGGGGGCGGATGGCTCCATTGCAGACAGGGCAGGGTAGGGTAGGCTGGTGCACACAAGTGGAGGTCCTGGCTGCTGTCCAGGGCTGGGGATCAGTGGAGAGGTGATGTTCGCCTGCAGGGGTTTTCTGGCCTGGTCTCGCTGGCCACCTGAGCGAGGGTGGGAGCTGCGCTTGGGCAGCCTCGGCTCGCCCTCCAACAGGAAGAAATCAGAATAGGAGGTCTTGTAGCCCCAGAAGTCAGTTGTGACTTGGTGGTGCCTTCCACCCCACCCCCCTTGTCTCTCCGGGCTTGCCTAGCTGGATCATGCTACAGGTAAGGGCAGGAGACCATGAGGCACGTATCTAAACCTCTAAGTGGCTCCCCACCAGAGCTGCTGGAAGAGGGGTGGAAAGGGATCACCTTGGGGCAGCAGTGGGGAGGGGGGAGGCTGTATGGCAGCAAGCTGGCAGCTTTCCTCCTCAGCGGTGGTAGGAGAAAAGGCCATGGAGGTTGGGGCCACTATGTGCCCCCTGAAAAAAATCAGGGTCCCCGAATTCTTCAAATCCTGGCTACGGGGCTGAGTTTGATCACATTTGTTCTATATTTGCATTAGACAGACTATAAATATAATGCTGTTTTGCAACTTCAGCAAGCGTTATGGAACCAGGAGCAGCATTTCCTCAAAATTTTGGCCCTAACAGAAATCTGCATACCTGGTGAACCAAAGTAGCGCAGAGTGACTTCTTGAGTTTTCACTTCTCCAGCCACATTTTTTGCCATGCACTGGTAAATGCCTTGGTCAGTCTCTTGCGTGTTCTGAATCATCAGTGTGCCATCATCAAGCAAATTTAAACGGGAATCTGCTTTCATACTAAGCTCATTACTGAGAAAAAAGACATCTGTAGTAATAAATCTTTTAAATTGCAAGTATACTGAATACTTCCATTGAAGTAAATTATGAGTATATTGAATACTACCAAATATGAACACAGTAGTTTTGTTCAAACATGTACATAGGTGTGTGTTTCATGCACACACTCAATAATGTGTGTTAATCAGTTTGCTCAGAGTAATTACTATCCGGAGTGGATCTTGTTTTTTTGTCTGTCTCTCTGAAGCATTCTCTCCCTCCCACCTTTTAAGTGAATATAAATATATGAGCCTAATGGATAACATTCCATGAGTCTGATTAAGTGAGTTTTGACTCATGAAAGCTTGTGCTGGAATAAACTGTATTTCTCTTTAAGAACTCCTGTTTTATTTTCCTGCTTGAGATTAATATGGTTACCCATCTAGAATGTACAAAATATGCATACAAACAGTTATTTAAACCTTAACACTGCCCCAAACATGTATTTCTCTAGTATGAGTCTACAGAGGAAACACTTCCCATTCTAAAGCCATCTTACTTGTTTCGAAGCCAAATAATTTCTGGTTTGGGATTGCCTTCCGCTCTGCAAGTGAAGTAAACGGTATTCCCTGAGGTAACATCCACATCCTGAGGCTCTGATGTAATTCTTGGCCTCTCTGGGCCATCAACAAATCATAGGAAAAGAAAAAAAGTTTCTTAATTTTGATGTAAAAATTAACTGCCGTTGGTTTGTCTTATTTATTTTGTCGTAACGTATTCAAAACTATTTCCTACATATATTGGAATTAAAAATGAAGTGCAGGCATAAACCACGTAAAGCATACTAATAATATTTTGTTTTACATCTGATAAATTATTGTTTTAGAATTTTTTATGCCACCTCTTCAGGGAACCTGTCATATAAATGAGTTTATAGTACAAAGTACTGCAGGATAAGCAATGCACAGTTTTCTTAAAACATCTTTCTTAAAGCTTATACAAATGGGCAGCTGCTAACATTATTCACTTCTCTCACACAATGTATGTGGGGGAAGCACACGTTTGAAAGTGTACAAAGTCTGAAGTCCTTCAGCATCATTTATACAGGATTCAATTACTATTAATAACAGCTGTAAGAATTTTTTTTAAAAATCCTATGAAGTCATGGACATATAGCAACCTGCCAGGAGGCTGACGATGTCCAGGTTTTTTAGTATCATGCACACAGTGAAACCAGGATTCTTGATCCCTAGTGGGCCGAAGTACATAATGTGTAACTGATAAAATTCAATTGGCTTGGTAGGTCAAAGGTCATGCAGGAGTGCTTTAAAGTATCCTTCATTTTTCTCAGTGGTTTTATTTTTAGCTCCATTGTTGTAAGTATGCACACTCATATAACAATACGTACAAATGTCTGGCAGGTTGCCCAGAAATTCTATTTTGCACAGTTACTAGATCTCACAATGCATGAAAATAAGATAAAGAATACTGGTATTATATTTGCAATATTAGTCGAGGGGGGGAGGGGGTTGTAAAGCAAACGGAGACAACTGTTAAGGTTATTACATGATTTTAGGGGTTATTGCCTCACATACCTTCACACTGCAAAATACAGGAGCAGAAGCCAGCAAAGAAAGAAACAGGGAGAAAATCCCAAAGAAAAATATTAAACACTTTATCAGTATTAAATAAAATTTAATAGGAAATGTACTTCCCATTAAGTTCCCACAAAAACACTCAATAAAGAACTATAATGAAAATATGGAGGAAGGTGGATTTCCATCTGTAACCAAAAAACTCACCACAGTTAAGTTCTTCTGGGGTTATCGTGGCTACTGATCTTCCCTGGATCCTCCTTGGATATTCACAAGTAGCTGCAGCTTGGGCATTGCCAGACTCAGCATATGTTTTCAACAAGTCTGCCAGCCAAAGTATTTCACAGTCACAATGAAGTGCATTTGAATCCAGACGCCTATGCAAAAAAGAGATTAAACCATTTATTAAAGTGTCATGAAGAATAAACAGAATTTCAAGTCACTTGTACTTACAGGATACATATAAATAATGAAATATTTGGACCTTTTTAGAATGCAGATGCACACAAATGTCTAGAACAGGGGTGTCAAACATGTGGTCCATAGTTCGCACCCAGTCCGCCTAGGGTTCCTATCCTGCCCTTGAGCAGCTGGCTGGTTCCTGTTTCCTTCTCCAGTTCTGCTTCTGCTGCATTGCAGCTTGCTTTGCCAGACTCTCTCAATCACACAGGAAAGATAGATAGGCAAGGCTCTACTCTGCATTGATTAAGATTCCTCCCGCTCCTCATCCCAGAGGGAAGGAGAGAATGAACCAGAGCTTGCTTCCTGGCCAGGCTCCTTTCATCACATGGGAGACAAAGGCAAGCCTTTCTTCCCTTCCATTGACTGAAGCTCCCTTCCTCCCCTTTGCTCAGTTGCCTCAATTGCACAAGAGAAATACAAAGCACCTTTAAAACAAACAATGTTTTATTCAAGGTATGAGCTTTTGTATGCCTAGCTACACTGTGTGTTTATTTGCAACTGGGTTTGCCTCCCCTTTTTCATTGTATTCATGCCTTAATGATCCAGTCTTTCTTAGTAGGAAAGCAATGTTTAGGTGAGGAATAACAACAAACCAGTGAGGTGGATTAGGCTGAGAGTGCATGTCCACACCAAGTTCATCCATCACATTTCCTTTGTAGACAGGGGATTTTGAACCTAAGCTTCCCCGATTGCAGGCTCATACTGACGACTATACATGGCTGTCTCTCTCTATTCTTGTACTGCCTCATAACAGTTGCACTTATTTTTCTGGGAATATAGTTTTGTAGACAAACTGTGCCTTCACATGTTCCTGACCAGCACACAAAGCAATTTATGTGCAAAAGCTCACAACGTCCACCAGGTCCAAGGTTCAGAGCACTGAGCATGAGATTTCTGTAATGAATGTCAATAAATCAAAAGCAGGTTTGCAGCTTACAGATACGCACCTAAGTGCTAGTCTCAGAATTGCTACAGCACAGACATTTTGATGCAATATTTCAGAGCAAGAGGCGTCAGTTATCAGAGACTGTTAAATAAACAGAATATTGCAAGACTGCTGATGTTCTAAGTAAAAAAATATTTGTGTTTATGTCCTTCATAAAGCTGATATCTCTGCTACCTGGCAATACATTTTATGGCACACATGGCCCAGCCTGACAAGGTATCATTTATGTCAGATCCTCCCCTCGCAACAAACGAGTTTGACACTCCTGGTATAGGAAATATCCATTGGTGCCAACAAAATATCAGTTGTGGCTCTTCAAATGTTTATCCCAAGCACTGAATGAAGCAGTACTTATATAAATAAAATGTAGAATCTAAAAACAAATCCTAATGTAACATCTGCACAAAGTATTATTAGCTTTTCAGAACACAACAATTATTGACAGTTCAGTCAACATTCAATCACCTGAGAGAATATGAACATTTCAAAAAAATCTTATATATATATGAAAAACAACGATAATAATCTCCGACACAAATTAACAGGAAAATAAACTGTACAATATTATGACATATTCAGAATCAGTATGATATATTAATAGGTAAGCTTGACTAATAAAAAGCATAGCAGATAAAATAACCTCTTAATGATATTAATATTGACTATTTTTATTTACATTATTTATAATCTGCCTTTCTCACTGAGACTCACGGTGGATTACATAGCGAAATCAAATACAATCAACAGGATGGGACATACAATAATTTTAATGTTGTTTTTAATTATTGTATTTTGTATAATGTTTTATTGAATGCTGTTAGCCGCCCTGAGCCTGCCTAGGCGGGGAGGGCGGGATACAAATAAAATTTAATAATAATAATAATACAATAAACAGTGCAAACAGATTGGAATGTATAAATCTGAAAACAAGCAGAAATCTGAAACAGAGGTGAAACAAACCATAAGCATTTAAACATGACATATTAAATGATATAGAAATTACAGAGTGGAAGCATACTTACAAGCAACAGACAGTACATAGGAGCACAGTTCACAGTCCCTATATCTTTACCAAAGCATTTTTTTTCTGAACCATTTCATTACAGAACAGACTTGTAACCCTCCTGAATAAAATCTCTCTTGAATCATTCAGACTGATTTTGCATTCACCTTACAACGCTCTCACATTTGTCTCCTCAGTGCGGCTTCCTTCTGATTTCACACTATTTGCCACAGAAACCGGTTTTTAGCAGTTTCTGTTTGTTGCACAAAAACACCAATGCTTGCTGCAGCCCCAGGGCAGGTAGTGTGAAATCAGAAGGAAGCCGCGCTGAGAAAACGAATGTGAGAGCAGTGTAAGGTGAGTGTGAAATCAGTCTCAGTTTTCTTTAGTTTGTGGAAAGCCAGAGAAATGGATGTCTTTCTGACTTCAAGATGAGGGGCAAACAGAGAATGTAAATATATGGACAGCTGGTGATTGTGATACCCCTTTCCCACTGACATAGAGCGGCTACCACCCTCCAAAACCTCTCTCAAGTAGTTCGGGACATCACAAGCTACCCTTTTCATCTTTTTTAAAATATATAGGAAGTCTTAAACATTTCCCTTGCAGGCCCTCTCTCTCACTCACAGAGGCATCAGGAGATAGGCTAGTCCAGCCCCCTTTAATAACAGGCTCTCAATCACACAAGTATTGGGGTTGATGCTCGAACACTGATCCATTCACACACAGCTAACATTTATTCATACCCTATAATTCAAATATAAACCAATTTATTAATGTGTGTGTGTTTCCCTGAGACACATAGCCCACAGGGTTAAACACAACAAGAAGTTAACTTTTATTTATGAGATAGAAGTTACAACATTTTGCTTCCATTGAATTTTTGAACTCTGTTTTCCTGTTCCCACAATGGGGATTCCTTGGCTACAAATTCACTAGTTTCAACCAGCTCTAAACTCAATTAGACATCCTCTTTTCCCTCTCTAGCTGCCAACTTCCAACTGCTGTTCTTAATTATTGTTTCCTAATTCTCTCTCCGTGACATTCTGTCAGCTCTCATTGGTTGCTCTTAGAGGGAGGCAGAACCTACCCTGTCCATCACAGTGATTTTGCCCATTTGCAGGCTGGCACCTGCGGAAGGCCATGCTCAAATGAGTGAAGATGTCATGGTTCGAGCATAGGGAGACAGATGGTCCTGCAGACATGATGAAACAAAGCCATGATAGCCGGTACCTTGAATCAAGCCTAACTGATGGATAGGCATTACAGAATGGGAGTGATATGCATGCTCTGCCTAGCTCCAGATAATAACTGAGCTGCAACATTCTGTACCAGGTGGCTTCAAAGGAAGAGCTATATAGAGTACATTATAGCAATCTTATCTTGATCCAGGTGATTCACACAATTCCAGGTGACCAGACAGGATGTCTCAAGGTAGTCATTCTGTGGGCTAGACTGACTTGGAAAAAAGCACTTTTGCAGCTGCATTAATTTGCTTCTTCAGTAGCAACGCTGGATCCAGAGTTAACACCTAAACTCTTAACTGAGTCAGCAAGGCTTACTGTTAAATATAACTCAGCAAGCGTATATAATTATTAATACAACAAGGGCATAAAACCTAAAAGTCGGGCGACAAAAACTATTGGGTTGACCAACAGTTTTTCTAGGAGTAAAAATGGAAGAAAGGACCCCTCCTTTTGACCACCAAAGAAGCCCATGCTGAGGATCATGGGACCTGCATGTACAAAAACAATGTGGACTGGACCTGTAGTATTGAGGAGAATTGGGCAAGACTCAGTTAAGAAAGCTGGCTGGATCTAACTCATTGTATTCATACCCTCTTCAGTTCTTCAAAAACACCACAAAAGACAATAAAATGATGAAAGAAATTTGTACACAAAGCATTCAGTAGGAAACAAGATTAAAGAAGCTCTGACTGTTTAGTCTGCAGACAGACGTTTGTAATCTTCAAGATAGCATCAGAAAACTAAGGATTACATTTTAGCCTTCTACAGATAAAGCAGTTCTCTGAAGATAGGGATGGAAAAGTTCAGACCAACAGTTAGCATTGATTCCTGTTAGCATTTTTATGAGTGCAATCATCACAGGATCTTTGGGATTACTAAACTACTAGGACTATGAGTTGCAATATCAGTTCTAACAAAACCACCATGATTCACTGCACTGATGCAAGAAAACGATACAAGGAAACAAAGGTAAAGAAGCTGCAGTCTTGTTTACTTGTCAATAGGTAATTACTTACTGCAGTGATACTCAGGGGCTCAGAAACAACATGTGGCTCAATGACATGACACCTGTGGCGCTTCTGAGTATCATTCTCCAATGCCTCCCATGCTCCCCACCCCCAGAAAGCAGGCAAAAAGCCATTGACTAGTGAAGCTTTGACATATGGCTCAATGACATGACACCTGTGGCTCTTCTGAGCACCATTCTCCAACACCCCTCCCCCTACAATGTCCCCTCCAGGAAACCAGGCAAAAAATCATTGACTGGTGAAACTTTCACATGTGGCTCAATGACATAACACCTGTGGCTCTTGTAAGCACTATTCTCCAATGCCTCTCCCAATATCACCTCCAGGAAGAAGGAAAGCCTGGTGAAGCTTCCTGATGACAGGTGGTTCCCATCCTGAAATATCCAGCATCAGAGGAACTAGAGATTAGGTGAGCAGCAGACTCCATGGTAGAGATAAAAGCAAAGGGTCCAGGAAACCACATGCTATACCAACAGCTATAGTTCTATATTTGATAGTTTTATCTTATTGTATTTGGTAGGATGTCGTACAGGGCATTCAGGAGTCATGTGGGTTTTTTTTGTTTTGTTTATAATCATTGTGAATTTGGCTCTCTTAAAGTCACAGAGTAAGCATCATTGTCTTACAAATTACTTATGGAATTTTATATAATTTTATTAAGTTTAGATTTTATCTTCCTGCATTTCTGAAAACAGCAAGTTTGCACAGTTGAAGTGTAAATTCCCTAGATATTACTGCAGTTCTGGACTTTGCAAAAAACCTAGCTTTTCTATGCATATCCGCAGTGGCATGGAGGCTGCCTATCATCCACTATAATAGATTACAATATCAATATGTTTAATTCTCAATGTGGCCCCCATCTGTGGTTAATTAAGATAGATCTTTCTATAAACCTACAAGCCAGATAACATAGATCTTTCTACAAACCTGAAGAAATATCTGAAATCTTAAAAATACCCACTGCTGTGGAAGCTCACTGGGTGTCTTTGTACCAGTCACATACACTCAGTCTAGCACACATTACAGGGTTGTTGTGAAGATAAAATGGAAAAGAGTAGAATGATGTAAACTATTCTGAGTCCCCATTGTGGAGAAAGGCAACATAAATAGAAGGTAAATAAATAATAAATATAGCTGAAGATGGGGGGGATAAAAAAATTGGGTGGATGGGAAGCAAGGCAGGAAGCAGGGAAAAGTGAATATGTTAAGGCTGCCAAGAGGAGGGAAAGAGGAAAAAGTGTGGGGAGGGGTGTACAGATGACAGTGAAGTGTCCCCTCACAAATCCTTGCAGGTTTCTCACTGCGCAACTGAGGCCTGCTCAGTCAGCACCACATATCTGTGCAAAAGTATTCCCAGGGAGAGGCTGCCAAGAGGAGGGAAATAGGGAAAGTTGAAGGCAGAACAGCAGACAAAGGTGAGTTGAAAGGAAAGAAGGATGCAGGAAAAGGGAAGAGGCCATGAGAGCTCACGTGGAAGGCAACTAGTGGGGAAAGGGAAACAGATGCCCCCAAAGTTCTTATGGATCTCTCACTTATAATAGTATAAAAATTGCAAAACAAAGTAAGGTAACAATTGAAATGCACATTGTAAGGGGAAAAACATCTTACTTACAGTCTTTTCATAGATTCCAAATGACTAAATGTTCCAGGAGTTAAATGTGATATTCTGTTGTTATGTAAAAATCTGTGGAAATATTGAACTTATAAATAAAGGCTTCTTTTTACTAGGCTCCCCTTTCCACATACACACTATTTTTTTACCTCTTTACTTCTTTTAAAAACAAAATATTATGAATATACAGGCCAAGAACATCCTTTGTATAATTTACTCAGATTGTAACCTTTAAGATACATTTGGAGAAATGATGTCTGGTGAGATTATAATAACGTCTTCTTCTGAACAGCCTGTGGGCCATAATAAAGACTGACTGACTTAAAACAGTGTTGCACTTACGTTTAACTGTTGTTCATCAAGCGGTCTTCTGCACAGGCACACATGGAGCACACTCACAGGCCTGCTGCAGAGGACAAGTTGCCAATCTTAGAAGATTTTAGAGCATAGGAAGGCTCCCCCTCTTCTCTGTCTTACCCCCAGCATTTTCCACCTGATTGAGCATGTGACCAATCTTGCTTGAACACTAAGCCTCTAAATCTCAGAGACAGGAGACAACATCAGGAGAAGGCCTCAGCCTCCAAGACCTGTTGCTGGCTTTCCAGATAAGCTGATTGGCCACTGTGTGAGACAGAAAGCTGGATTAGATGTACTATTGGTCTGATTCAGCAGGGCTCTTCTTACGTTCTTATGCAGCTGGGGGAGTGCTGTTTCCTTAGTTTTCCTTTTGTTACCATGAGAAGCCAAAGAGGCTACCAGAGCAGCCTACAGCAGGGAAAGGAGGGAAGGATGTGTACCTACACAGAAGACCATTCAGTGAACAACAGTTACAGGTAAGTGCAACACTATTTTCAACATTGCAGCTTCTATGCAGTCCCACATGGGAGGAAAGGAAAGGTCCCCTGTGCAAGCACCAGTTGTTTCTGACTCTGGGGCGACGTTGCTCTCACAACTTTTCCCCAGTCATCTACAATTCCCCCCCAGCAATCTGGGTACTCATTTTACTGACCTCAGAAGGATGGAAGGCTGAATCAACCTTGAGCCTGCTGCTTGACACTAACTAGACAATTTGCTTTAGCGTCAGGGAGATGGGGATCATAGACTCCAAAGAGAAGGCAATTGATGTCCAGGGGAACTTGGAGGCACATTTCACCTTCTTCTTTGTTTGTTTTCAAGGGGACCTGACACTGGTATCTGTACTGCTGGCAGTTCTCCCGCTGATTCTGACACTGCAGCTGTAAATGCTGAAATTACCAAGGCTGCTCTGCCATTTTCTTGGGACGGGAATCAGAATTGCCCAAGGCCCTCTCCCATAGGGCTGCCTTCATAAGAACATAAGAGAAGTCATGCTGGATCAGGCCAATGGCCCATCCAGTCCAACACTCTGTGTCACACAGTGGCAAAAAACCCCAAGTGCCATCAAGAGGTCCATCAGTGGGCCTGGAAGCCCTTCCACTGTGCCCTCCCCCAGCACCAGAATACAGAGCATCACTGCCTCAGACAGAGAGTTCCAACGATAAGCTGTGGCTAATAGCCACTGATGGACCTCTGCTCCATATGCTTATTCATGCACTCATGCTGCTCTTTTGTTATGAATATTTGGGGTGAGGTGAGGAAGCAGCATGTGGCACAGGAGACAGTGTTGTAGCTCTCAACCAGGCAGAGTAAATGCAAATCATGTTTTTCATTGTGTGCCATTTTTAACCCCCACTCCTCATATTTTTTTAAAGTGTGCAATCTCCTTCCCAACAAAGATGAAATATGAATAATTTATTCTCAAAGGAATGAAAAACAACAGCTTTAGGAAAAAGAATACTCCTCATGCTAGCAAAGAGAGAACTTGAGCGAAGGGTGTTCCTCCTGCATCTGTCACATGCTCAATTAGATGGAAAACACAGGACACGGGATTGAGGGGGAGGGGGGAGTGCTCTTAGGCTCCAGAATCTTCTAAGCTTTTGAAACTTGTCCTCCATGGCAGGCATGCAAGTATTCAGACCCCATGTATGTCTACACAGAAGTCACGTCAATGAACAAACTATTATTCATGCTACATACAACAATATTTGTATTAAAAGAGACCAACATTCCTAGGCACACAGGACAACCTTGTAGATTAGAAGTAACTGGCTAACAGCAGTCTCCTAAGCAGTTATACCTTTCTAAACCCATTGATTTCAGCAGCTTTTGAAATGTGACTTTTTTTAGTATAGAACTGTAAATATATAATGAATGGAAATACAAAGCTAAGTCCCATGCATGTTTACCTATTGGTAAACCCCCATATAATTGCAGCCTTATAATGTTATTTCTAAACTGTACCCAGACTTATAACACTCTACCCAGTCTACTAAAAACCTTGTTCAAATATCAGTTTACCCAGTAGTTTACAAGAAAAAAGAGGCACTAAACAGCACGCTAGGTTGATCCACAACCACCATTTTGAACTTTACTACTTAGCAATGATCCTATTAGTTCTCAATTGCCTTTTGGACTAAAAAGTATCACCATAGGGACTTTTATCATTTCTATCAGCCTTAGATGAATCAAATTGTCTGGTACCCTAAAAATCTGCCACCTGAGAGCAGTTTAAGAGGGTTTAAATTTAAAAAAAAACTTACAATCTTTCAAGTTTGGGAAGATGGGTAAATGATTCTGGTTCCAAGGTTTCAATCTGATTAAAGTGCAGATACCTGTAAAGGTGTTAGAAAAAATATATAATACAAAAAAAGCACTTTTAATTAAGCACAACTCTCAAAAATACTTTTAAACATGCAAAAATCACTTCAAGTCTGTTTTTCCAATTACTATGTGAAAAGTAACAACCACGATTCGAAAATAACAAAGAACACTGGAACTCCCATAACAGATAAGATTTATACATGCTAGCATAAATTCTTCGATCCTTGGGGAATACAAGACATTTAAAGAAAAGACTACAATTATTTAACTATTGATTTAAGGTAAATATTTAAGATATTTTAAAATTAAAGATTAATTAGCACCTTTCTCTACAACATTTAAAGTAACATAGTTTTATCCAGTAAAATACGTACATTAGACAATATTGGACTTTTTCATAAAAGAGAGGTTTTTTTACTTAATCTGGTTACACATACATTCACCAGATTTTATCTTGTGTTACTAATGATATAATAACATCCACATTCACTATAGTAAAGCTGTCCCACTGAATCCAGTGATTCTGGTTCCTAAGTAAACATGTATAGGATTTTACTATAAGTGATGATATGTAGTTTAGTTGTATATACTTTTTAAAAGCTACTTTTAAATGTACGTTATTTATAATCTACCCATCTCACTGAGACTCACAGCAGATTACATAGACTACATCAAAACAATCAACCAGTTGGGACATGAAATAAACAATGCAATAACATTTGACTTGCAATAATCTGAAATCAAGCAGAGGATCTGAAAACGCTGAAACTAACCTGGAACAAAGGTTTGCATGATATGTTAAACAATGCAGAAATGTATGGTAGGACCATTTTTACAGCAATAGCCAGTATAGACTATACATGGTAATATACTCTAGAACTCCTTTCCCCTTTATCAAAGCATCTTTCTGAACTATTTAGTTTCAGTACAGCTCTATTACCTGTGGGAAAAGAAGACCTCTTAAAAATTTCAGTTTTGCAATCTGAGGAAAGCCAAGGAAGTGGCAGCTTTCCTGACCTTATCAAATAGGCCATTCCTTAGAGTGGTCACAAAAAAACATGTACATGTATGGGCAAAGTTAGAGTCCAGTAGCACCTATAAGACTAATAAAGTCTTATTTTGTGTGCAAGAACACTTTCTCAGATACACAGAAATGGAAGATAATCATTCAGACTTATGGAAAGAGGCTGAGCAGAAAATAAGCATCCTATTCTATGCTGTTCAGTCTCTTTCTATATGGAAGTCCAGGGTTGCTATGCAGATGCAGGCAATGGCAAACCACCTCTGAACAAATCTTGCCTTGAAAACCCTACAGGGTTACCATAAATCAGCTGTGACTTAATGGCACTTTCCACCACCACCTACAGAAGGCCTTACCCAGATAAGTAAAGTTGTAGTGGCAAATCACAGGGGTAGAACTGGTCCGCATTTATGAGGGACCAAGACCATGAAGGGAGATAATCTATAGATAATTTGGACCAATAACTAGTTGGATTAAATATATGTCATTACTACAGATTCTGCTTTGAAATTTTCTCTCACTGATAAAAAAAATGCCACAGATTCTGCTGTAAAAGTTTCTCTCTCTGATAAAAACCTCCTTCTTGGAGATTTAAGATGATCAATCTGGGGCTCTAATTACTGTAACTAACATGTGATAGTCTGGCCATTTGAAACTTTCATTCTCTGGTAGTATGTTTGTGTGTGCAATAGTTTTCAGGGGCCAACCTCACAGGTAAGTATCAGGCTCAAGGGGAGCTACAACCAGGGCCTTTTATGAGCCAGAATGCACAGGAACACAGTTCCGGCAGGCCTAGTATCAGGGGGTGTGGCCTAATATGCAAATGAGCCCCCTGCAAGGCTTTTCCAACAATCCATGGCTACCGGTGCCCAGAAATCCAAGCACTAAGATCTAATTAACAAAAGTTTGAAGACATGTGTATCACACTGAACCTGGGTTCCTTGCAATGTGATCAGGTTTTGAAGCAGTCTTCCATTTCTAGCTAGAAGACACATGCAGAGGGTAGGAACAAAGTGATTGTTGTTTACTTCTACAATGAGACCAAAGCAAAAACGATGGTTGGTTAGTGGTTGCCAGGTCTTACCTCCATGCTGATAGGGAATGGGAGGTAGCTTTCCAAGAGTGTGTGTGTGTAGAAGGGGGGAATGGGGTGACAACAAAATGCAGAAGTGATATCATCACACTGGAGATGACACACAGCAATACTGTGATATTTTGGGCAAAACTCTATGGTTACCAAGCTAAGCAAGGTCAGCTCTGGTTGCCATAGAGTTTTCCCCAAATTATCAAATCATCACTGCATGATGTCCCCTGCATGATGACATCACTTCTATGTGACCAGGGGATCCCTCCACTCCCACCTGGGGGATGGCAACCCTATTACCACCTTCCAGCTAAGGGCTGAAGGCTCCCAGAATTACAACTGATCTCCAGACTACAGGATCAGTTCCCCTGGATAAAATGGCTGCTGTGAAAAAGGGACTCTATGGCATTATACCCCACTGTGGTCCCTCCCCAAATCTCTAAGAATTTCCCAACCTGAAGTCGGCAACCATAAGATTGGGGGATTTTTTAAATTAATGGCTCTATTTTCATCCAATATTTATGCTAAATATTTAAAACTGCCTTTGCACCAAACTTATGGCTCCCAATATAATATGATTATCTACAGTAGATTTCTATATATATAAAAAAAATGCCCTGCAGTAATTCTTAAGCAAGACATCCCTGCTTTCAAACCAGTATGGTAGTGGAAGGTACTGTCGAGTCACAGTTGACTCATGGCAACCTCCATAGGGTTTTCAAGGCAAGTGACATTCAGGATTGGTTTGCCATTACCTGCCTCTGTCTAGTAACCATGGACTTGCTTGGTGGTACAAAGTAAAGGTTAAGGTAGTCCACTGTGCAAGCACCAGTCATTTCCGACTCTGGGGTGATGTTACTTTCACAATGTTTTCATGGCAGACTTTTTACGGGGTGGTTTGCCATTGCCTTCCCCAGTCATCTACACTTCCCCCCCCCCCCCAGCAAGCTGGGTACTCATTTTACTGACCTCAGAAGGATGGAAGGCTGAGTCAACCTGGAGCCAGCTACCTGAACCAGCTTCTGCTGGGATCGAACTCAGGTCATGAGCAGAAGGCTCTGACTGCAGTACTGCAGCTTTACCACTCTGCGCCACGGGGCTCCTTTGCTTGGTGGACTTCTATCCAAATATTAACCAGGGCTAATCTTGCTTAGCTTCCAAAATCTGATGAGATCAAGCTAGCTTGGGGCATACCAGGTCAGGATGCAAACTAGTTTCAAATACAATCATTCTCCGAAACTCTCAACTCAAATTTATAAATAGAATAATTTATGCATATATTTAGTGCCACCAATGAACATATACTCCATTAATGTCCAACATGTATAAACAAAACCACTGATTTTTAACATTCTGCACAGTAGAATACAGGAAATAATTCATTGTGCCCAAGGTGGACTATCAATTTCCATTCCATGTCACACACTAATAATTTTTTTTATTCATATACCATGAATGCTATAACACTGATCAAACCTCAGTAGTAGAGGTTACATTTTATAAGGACCAGGGTTCTGTTCCTAACATTTTCACTTTATTATTTGGCAACGAGGCAGGATATAATTTACAACTTTTGTGTATTTATAGTAACAACTGAAACAGAAACATTGTTCTTACATGTACTAAGAAGAAAGGAGAAACATTCTGATTTTGAATACGCCTTTAAAAGATAGTACCCGATGACAGTTAAAAAAATAGGAACATTCAGCAACAACATTTGCTGAAAATAGTTTGGACTTAAAGTTTATCATTGCAAATTGTTGTTTTCAAATCCACATATACTGAGATGATGGGAGTGGGGAAGAAAGAAAAACAAAGAACACTGCATCTCTCTCATGTTCCCCAGTTCTGCCAAGCAAATGTGCTCCCTTTGAGTAGTGCTCTCTTGAGCTTGTTTTAATGCCAATTTAAAAGTGGCCGGGGGGGGGGGGGGCGGGTTCCATGCATGAGAAAAGTGGTGGATGAGAGAAGGACTCAGCACTGTATCCAGCCTGTTTATTTCCCTATGCAAGTGATCTCCTGACAGGTAGACAGCTATAGTTGGCAATTTCCAGTAGATGCAGGGAGTGGGTCCAGTTGCACAGGTACCAGCGCTATGTCACTTCCAGCAGAAAACCAAAAGTGAAATCATCACACTGCATTGACAGTACAGATGCAAAACTGGAAGTGACATCTCACCAACACTGGGAGCCCCTCCCATCTTCCCCTGTGAGTGGCACTGTACAGGGATACCTGACAAAGACTAAAAAACACTAGGCTTCCTGTCTAACATCTTGGCCTAGTTCTCACTAACAAAATCTGTGTCTGCAGAATATCACTTGGACTCATACATCAAATGTTTTTCTGTTCATCACCTGCACACAGAGAACAAGGTACCTGGGGGACATGCTCTCAGCTACCCACAATGACTTACTAGTCTTCTGTTTTTTCACGGGAATTTCCTGTTCAATAAACTGTCACCTGCAGTCTTCATTTAATATATTTTATACAGATCTAAATTCATTATTGATGAGATAATAAACCATTGCAATCATAAACTATGTCATAATGAATGGTCAAAAATATGTTTATCTTTTTTGAATTGGCAAAGTTCTCTTAGAATATCCTACTGCATTTTACAAGAAAGGGTATTATCAAACTTTACAAGTCTGCTGGTTCACTATCTCCATTTTAGTTTTGCTTTTCCCTTGTACAAACTGATTTCATGATTCTATCACTTTTTGCACCTTGCTTTGTTTTCTTGTTCCCAAGTATTTCAGCAAAATGCACCATTCTCAATACTATTTGTGAATCAATAAATAAGCATTGCATATGTATTGTATATGTATGTATAAATGAGGTACATGTATAGTCCAATGCATGCAAAAATGCATATCAAATACATCATGAAGATCAGCAAATCAAGTGAGCAGACCAAACTCATTCAACAAGGACAACATACAAAAACAAACAGAAACATAAAAGAGGGTATTTATCCATCCCTACTTAAAACATAAGGGGATAATATGTACATTGAGGGAGAGGGGAACAAGCAGGGAGGCATATTATATCTTAGTATTGGCTGTACAGAATTTGCCTTCTTCCTTTCTGGCTTTCAGTATTTTTTGCTGTAGAAAGAGAGGAGGGAAGAGGGATCACAATGAGCAATAAGACTGCATGCCAATTAAACTATATTCCTACTGAGCTATCCTGCAAACAAGCCCTATGAACAATTTAATCCCTTGGCCTTTCCCATTAACCTAGACAGAGTTATTCTGCATTAAACTCAGTCACTTTCAGGTAAATATGCCATAATCTATCAACACAGGTAACGTCTTTGTTGGTAACCAAGAATAGTGAAAGTTAAGCCATTCTTTGTACAATGAAGAATCATCCTGCAAATAGAGAACTAAAGGCAGAATCTAGTGAAAACTTTTGCTGCACACTCCCTGTTTAACTGTACTGGGGTACGGTCACACGTACCATTAGTGACGACACAGCTCCGTCTGGCTGATGGATTAAATGTGTTCGTTCAGACAGCCACATCTGGCAATCGATCGTCATCCGGGCTCATCCAGGCTTGCTACGCATGAATGGCGCATTAATTTGACAGTACATAAAGTCCTGCCCTTTTTCAAAACAGTGGCACAAGATCGGCTTTTTGTTGTTTGGACAGCTTACGCGCAATACTGCCTCTCACCTTTTTTTTTTTTAAGAAAGCCCCAGCAGACATGTGCATTGCCAGATCATCCGGGAATCTGAGGTGATGCTTCTGCTTCTCCAATCAACACAGGATCGGGGGGGGGGGGGGGGGGAAACGTTATCCCACTATTCAGAACAGGAAAAAATTCTTTTTTTTCATTGTGGAGGATTTCAAGATATCATTGTCACTGCCAATTTCTAGGAAAATAATTCCTGGCAGTTCCGTGGTTTGGATCGGCAACATTAATTCTGGAAACTTTCGCCCTTCCCCCCTGCCTCTGAAGAAAGTTTTGATTTCCCAGCTCCAAACAGTTGGGCGCATGTTCAATGGAACCCCCTCCGCTCCTAGAAATCACCATCTGATTACGCATGCTCCAAGAAAGGAGCGTGATAGTATTGGATGTCTGATCGCGCACAACAGAATGAATCGCATTCTTGGATGCTCGTCTGAACTGCCCTGCATCGATTCAATATTCAGCAGTTCAGATTTGAGCGCTATACACCCGCTTTTAATGGTACGTGTGACCGCACCCCTGCTGGCTCAAATGTAGGAGCAAACCTTCTTTCATTCCTCCTTTTAAGTTCTGCACATGCAATCTGAAAGCATCATCATGCAAATTTTAATAAGGCAGAGTTCTCACAACAACCCAGGACTACAATTCTAAAGAAATAAGTGGTTCTCTCTACTTCAAACAACAGAAATGTTTATTTAATGCAACAAAACGGGTACTTTCACATGGCAACTGTTTGCAAATGGATTCTGCTATTCTAACACAGTGAAAATCCAGCTGCAAATTGTGTTATTTAGTGTGTGTGAATGCACCCAATGTCACACATGTTTTTTTACTTTTACAACCAGGATCGATACGAGCAAAATATTTAGGATCCATCAGAGAACACAGGTAATGGAGTTGACAGTCTCTAGGTCTTCTTTAAACAAATGTAAAAAGGCATAATATATAATATATATAGACTCAGGACCAAAGGAACAAACTCTGAATTTACTACTCTAAAGAATTTTGTCACAGAGTCTTAAAAATTTTACCTCTGAAGCAGTTACAAAAAACGGAAGCAGCTGCAACACAATTGGAATGCAGCTAGTAAGAATTGTAAGGGGTTTTTTTTTTAAAGAGCAACATTACTAATTTAACAAAATGCACCTTGATAAGAACTCTCTAGAGGTCTTGATGAAATTCCGATCCAGTCACTATAATGTCTAAATAGGGCTGCCAACCTTCAGGTGGGACCTGGAGATCACCCCGAATTACAACTGATCTCCAGGCTAGAGGTATCAGTTTCCCTGGGGAAAAATGGCTGCTCTGGAAGGTGGAGATCAATTGCATTATATCCCGCTGAGGCTCCTCTCCCAGGCTCCACCTCCAAATCTCCAGGAATGCCCCAAGCCATAGTTGGCAATTTTGCATCTAAAATAAAATCTCCCTAAACACACACAGTATTCTCTCTGATGACTGAATGATGGAGCACCCTCTGGCTGTGGCTATGTTCATTACATCCTACTTAGATAAAATCCACAGGGGGTTTGCTGCCCATGGTTGGGATCCAAGGAGCCACCCAACAAAGTAAACTTATAGTGCATAAATACATACTGCCCCCCCTCCATTTTGAAGTGTTCCAAAGAAGAAATCAGTATAAAGTAGACAACGGTTTTATGTGAGGTAATTTTTCCACAACTTGTCCAATGCACTTTGAAATGTCTTTGCATTCTTTGGCTGTGATCACACACACTAAATAATGCACTTTCAATCCACTTTCCAACTGGATTTTACCATGTGAACAGGCAAAATCCAGTTGGAAAGTGCACTGAAAGTGGATTGAAAGTGCATTATTTAGTGTGTGTGATCACAGTCTCTGTGTAGCTTTTATGACTTATTTTAACATGTTATGAGCAAATATAATATTAGGCATATTAGGCATAGATACAACTGAGCACATTTAAAATACAATTAGAATACATTCTACACAAACTCAGTCACATTTGATGAAACCTTTCAATAAATGATGGCTCTCTTAAAGGATAACTGAAGGCCTCCTCTTATGGGACTGTATCATGTAGAAAGCACATTTGAAAGAGTAACCCTAACCAAATTTCATCTCATGTATTCATTTCACAAGAATAGTCTTCTACCTGACACTTATTTAGAAAATGTATTTGCTGCATCTCCCAAGAGTGCATGAACATCAACAAAGGAAAAACAAGACAATATCATAAAAATAATATTAAAACAAGTCAAAAGAAAGACCAAGAGTCCATAGGATGCAGGGGAAAAATCCTAAATCAGAATTTTTTGGCTTAAAATGGTTGCTATAAAAAGAGCCCTGAGGCTAAAAGCATGCCATAAGTCCAGTCATGACAAAGATGGACCTCTTCAAAGAACAGACATCAAGGGCACAGCTTTGATGCTCCTTGGTTACCTTGTTGAGATTAAAATAAATTCTATTAACACTCTCCCTCACCCCCAGCAGAAATGGAACCTAATACACACAGTTCAATGTGCGTATAATCATGCTTGGTCTTCAAAATCATTATAAAGTGAGATGAGATTCTTGAAATGTAAACAACAAACACAGTATGGACACAGAAAGAAAGAATTTGACATACATGTTTTCTATGTTCCAATGAGTGCAACCCACATTGGACTAAAAACCCATTCCGTGCAGACATGCAAGGCATGCAGGTCAGAAATGTTGACCAAAACGTGCACTTCTCCTCTGAGGCAACCAAGCAGATGACAGCACAGAAGAGAAAAGGCACTTACAGTTGTTCTAGAGAGGCAAGTCCTTTAAATGCTTGCCTGTCAATTGACTGGATTTCATTCTTGTACAAATAGCTGAAACAAGAAACAATCAGTAATATTAGTATACACAAACACGACCTACATTAATGTGGGAAGGAATTAAAATGACACATTGATGAGGACAGTTTTCCAAATACACGTTAAAAGGCAACAAAACAAGACATGTATACATACACACCAAAAACACTTTGATTTGAGACTCCTTCTGTCCTGGTCTCTGGGACAAAAATGAAAACTGGAAATCCTGCAGGATTTCAAATTACACATCAAATCACTTCCAGTTCTGTTTCCCCTTTTTGGAGATGTATTTCAAAAACAGAATTCATCAATAGTTACTTCCCCAGGACAGAGGTAAAAGAAGATCTGACCCCCATACTACTGTGGTAGTCACAACAGTATACAATGATTTATCATATGAACACATGAAGCTGCCTGATACTGAATCAGACCACCAGTCCATCAGGGGCAGTACTGTCTACTCAGACTGGCTGCAGCTCTCTAGGGTCTCAGGTACAGGTTTTTGGTCCATCCAGATCAATACTTGTAAGATTGAGACTATGTATTATGATCCATTTCAGCAAGGTTTCTGCTGCTTTTCAGCATTCAGAACATATTTTATCTCACCCAAGTAGTTCTGCTCTTTTCTCCCCAAAGTATTAGTGGACCAAAAATCTAGATTAAAAAAAATGATCAAAATTTATAAAACATTCACTAAAATGAAGTAATAGTTGAGGTTAAAAGTTAAGAAGCAACAGAACAAGAAGTGTTACTGAGAAAAAAAATCAAGCTCACCACCAAACTTCAATTGTACTAACAGACATTGTTTTCATCGCAAAAGATCACTGCAAAACTTTTACTAAGCATGAAGTAAAATGCTCATAAATGTAAGCCGGAAAGCACAAAGACCTACTCCAAATATATAAAAGAAGGCAACATGGCAAAAACCACAGAAGCTTTTCCTTTATTGTCTAACTTGATTTATTTCTCAATAAATGTGAGACTAGAATGTGCAACAGTATGTTTGAAGGGCATATAAGAGGTATTCTAGCACATTAAACAGTGGTATCCAGTCAAGTTTTTGTTTTCCTTGTCTTGTTTGTTTTTAAAGAAATGGAATTCACAGCTTGTTTTGTTGCAGAGATCTCCCCCCCTCCCCCCCCGCCAGTGCTGCAAATATGTTTGTAGTTTATTAAAATGTTCCTTACAGTGAACCACATACTGAAGTTAAGCAACTGTTTTGTCTGGAACAATGAATAATGACGTCCTGAAATGACTTTACTTTTGAGAAGCCTAGAAATATTGCAGAATTTTCCCTTAAAACACATGACTTTGACTTAAATAAAATCTTCCTAAACAGAGTAAGTTGCTAGACTGGTTTTTCTTTGTAGTTTTAACATTTTTTCTAAAATAAGTGTATTTATGAACAGTCAATCAAATCCTATGTATGAATACTATTATCTTCTAATAAAATCAGCAGTACCTACAATTGCTCATTTATTGTAAGAGTTTTGTTGTTATTGTTGATCATCATTATTGTAAAAACCATATGAATCTGTCTGTTATTCCAGCTTTATGGATGGACAAAATGCTATTGCTCAGCCAAGACTATCCAGTGCATTCAATGCCACAGTAACAGTTGAATCTTTTGCTTTAAAATAGAAGTCCTTATCCTCTGGACTGTTCTTCTCAGTCTGGTAACACTGCCTTTGAATTAACTTATTTAGGACTCGAATGCTAATGTTCTTTTTGCTAGCCCCTCTCACCAGTCCTTATGTTTACTGACTTGCCACCTGTTTCTCTTTAGGATACAGAACTACTGTACTTCCATATTCTTACTCATCTGCCTTCTTATGATGCACAATCCTGTAAAAGTTTCACAAAAGAAAGCTCTCTACAAAGACTTTAGGACAACTGAATTTATGAGGGCAGAATTTGTCACCTCAGAAACACTGCTCCTTTTCAGCTTCCAAGTTATGAATACTTGAGATCTTCCAGGTGGGTTGATATCAGCAACCGTCAGGGCTTTCTTTGAGCAGGAACACACAGAAATGCTGTTCCAGCTGGCTTGGTGTCACGGGTGTAGCCTAATTTGCAAATGAGTTCCTGCTGGGCTTTTTCTACAAAAAGCCCAGCACTGAACAATGGTGATGTCAAGAAGTATGGCCTAATATAAAAATGAATTCTTGCTGGAATTTTTCTACACAAAAAACCCAGGCAACCATAGTATTGTTTTGGAACAGAAGGCAGGGACAGGAGTTGAAGGCATCACACTCCAATGGTTCCACTTTTATTTGTCAGAATATTTCCAGAAAGTTGGGCAGAAATATTTACGCTTTGCTTCATTGCATTCATTGCATTGCATTCATTGCATAACATTTATTATTATTATTATTCTGGGGTCTGCTTTATATTATGTCTTTTGTCATCAGCATAAAATCACTTGGAGAGAAGTCTGGCACTTTGTCAGTATACTGATGACAAATTTTATTTATTTATGTATCTTAAAACCTTAGCCACCTTTCTCCCTTGCAGAACCCAGCAGCTTACAACAGAAATAAAATTATTATAAAATATACAATAAAAATGATATAATAAAAAACAAAAATTACAAAAACATAAAAGGTCACAATTTAAAAACTCCAGTTAGATCAATTAATAAAAAACTAAATTTGTCAGATGCAGTCTAAAAACTGTTTCCAACTGCCTTCTGAATATCAACAGTGAGGGCATGTGGGGAAGCTGTTCCATAATCATGGGGCTACCACTGAAAAGGCCCTCTTCCATGTGCTCGCCAGAGAATTTTCTCTGATTGGTGGGATAGTCAGGAGGGCCTCTCCCTGAGGTATTAATTCCCAGTCAGGAACATATGGGAAAAGAAAGTCCTTCAAACATCCAAGGTTCCAAGCCACATCTTATGCAAGCCAGCATATCTTCTAAAGCAGGGGTCCTCAAACTACGGCCCGCAGGCCCGATGCGGCCCGCTGAGGACATTTATGCAGCCCGCTGGGTTATGGCAAAATCAGACCGGAAGTGACTTTCGACCTAAACTCGCGTTAGCAACGCACACTTCCGGCACTGGGCTGAGGCAGAGTGTGAGGTGATACCGAGGTGAGGTGAGTTCCCAGGCCGGGGTGTGTGGTGTGGGGAAGGGAGAGAGATGCAGAAGATGGAGAACTGACGGCCTGCGGCCTTGTACAGTAACGGCAGTCCGGCCCTCCAACAGTCTGAGGGACAGTGAACTGGCCCCCTATTTAAAAAGTTTGAGGACCCCTGTTCTAAAGAACTCTTCTGAGTAATTAATGAAGTATGCAGGGGCTAACAAACTGAAGCTGAAGGTTACACTTTCCCTTCAATATCTGGTCTATAGCTTGGGAGTGCTACTAGATTCAATACAGCTTATGAACACCAACGTTCAAATTGCAATTTGTTTAAACCGCTGTTTTCCGTCTGGGAAGCTGTGATCCTGTTAACTTTATGCATGCATTGTAACATCCTGGTTGGCTACTGTAATATGCTGTACTTAAGGTTGCCTTTGAATACTCCTCAGAATCTGGTCAGAATAAGGCAGGTATGTTACCAATTGGTACCCACCATAATGAACTTGTTTAGGACTTGAATACTAATGATCTTTTTGATTATTCTATATAAATATCAGTGCCAGTTTGATTTTGGCTAAAATTTTAAGTGTGTCTATTACTCATAACATTCTAAACAGTTTGGAACAACAGTGCCTGAGGGGATATATTTTCTCACATGAATCTTCGCAGTAGGTTTCAGAGATTAAGGTCAGAGATATGGGAAGGCTCGGATCTCTTCTCTCCTACGTTCCATTCCAAGGCATGTCGGTTGTGGGGCTAGGATAACTTACCCGGCTCCGACATTGGTGTTGATTAATGCCAGGTCTATCAACAATATGACCTATACTCTACGTGACTATTTTGTGGAGCAACAGATAGACCTGGCATGTGTGATGGAGACCTGGGTTCAGGAGGGCAAGTCGGTCACCCTGAACCAGCTTACCCCACACCTGGGTTCTCAGTCCTTCACTAATCACAGACCACCGGGTTGGGGGGGGGGGTTGCAGTACTCATTCATGATTTTTTTTTTCTTTCAGGGCACTTCCCATTCAAACATCTTGGGCATTGAATGTGTTGGTCTGGTATGGGAAGCAAAGGAGAGTTTGGCTATCTGGGTGGTGTACCAAGCACCTAACGCACCCCCTGCCTGCCCTGCTGGAGGCGGTATCAACCAGGGCACTGACCTTCCACAGGCTCTTAATCCTGGGGGATTTCAATGTCCATGTTGATGATGTGACATCCGTGCAGGCACAGGTCCTGGTGTCAACCATGGAGACACTGGGACTCAGCCACATTGTTTCGTCTCCCACTCACCAGGCCGGCATGCTCTTTGGGGCTGGGATAACACCAGATCTGATAGCTGTTAATACAGTTCCATGGTCAGATCATTGTACTCTGAAAGTCTGACTGGACCTGCAGCCCTTATGCTGCTTAGTCGGTGAGCAGATTTATGCTCGCCCACAGAGCCAGCTGGACCCTGAGCAGCTTTGTGGGGCTCTGGGGGATCCGATGCCTCCTGGCGGATCATTAGATGAGTTAGTGGAGGATTGGTATTTCCGGCTCGCCACAGCCATCGACGATATCACACCCCGGCGCCCTTTTCGCTGCCGCACCAAAGCGGCTCCTTGGTATACCTTGGAGCTGCAGTGGATGAAGTGGCAGCTTAGACGGCTAGAACGAGCATGGCGGAGATCTTATGATGAGGAGTCTAGAACGTTTATGAAGGTCTATGAGAAGGCAGTGAAGTCCACTAAGAGAGATTTCTATGCAGCCTCCATTGCAACTGCGAAATCGTGCCCAGCTCAATTATTTAGAGCGATTCGATCACTGACTACAGTGCTGACAGGCAATCAAAAGTCTAGGAAATCGGACACTGGCTGTGAAGCTTTTGCGACTTATTTCGCAGACAAAGTCTCGACTCTTCGCTATAATCTCCCAGCTACAATTGACACAGTATAGGAACTGGAAGCCTGTTGACTGTCTTCAGGTCCCATGTTGGACCACTTCAGCCATCTCTCTCGGGAAGATGTGGACAGGATCTTGGCTGCAGTGAAGCCCACCACTTGTCCCTTGGACCTGTGCCCATCCTGGCTTGTTAAAGCAGGTGGGGATGATATTCAGGGGCCCTTGGCTGAGATTGTTAATTTATCCCTTTCATCAGGTGTATTTCCGGCCAAGCTTAAAGAGGCAGTGGTTCGCCTGCTTTTGAAGAAGCCATCTCTGGACCCATTGGTCCTAGCCAATTATCGCCTAGTCTTGAATTTACCATTCCTGGGTAAGATAACTGAGAAAGTGGTGGCAGAGCAGTTTCAAGTTTTCCTGGAAGATACATCTGCCCTTGAACCCTTCCAGTCCAGCTTCTGCCCTGGTCATGGGGTGGAGACTGCTCTGATCACCCTCACAGATGACCTCAGAAGGCACCTGGACCAACGCGGGTCAGCGCTGCTATTGCTTTTAGACCTTTCAGCAGCATTTGACATGGTCGATTACGATCCAATGACCCACCGCCTTGCCGACACTAGAGTTCAGGGGGTGGCCTTACAGTGGTTTTCCTCCTTTCTCCTTGGTTGGGGACAAAGAATGGCAGTCGGCGAGCAGTCCTCCCTGCGTCATCCACTAGAGTGTGGTGTACCGCAGGGAGCTATTCTCTCACCGATGATGTTTAACATCTATATGCGCCCCCTTGCCCAGACTGCCAGAGGTTTTGGGCTGGGTTGTCATCAATATGCAGATGATACCCAGCTCTATCTGTTGATGGACAGTCACCCAGTCTCTACCCCAGACTATCTAACCAGGGCACTGGAAGCAGCAGCTGGTTGGTTGCAACTGAGCTGGCTGAAGCTCAATCCAGCCAAGATGGAGGTCCTGTACATGAGCCATGGAGGGCTAAGATCGGGCATCCAGCTCCCCACCCTGGATGGCGCATCTCTTGTGCCAGCTCAGAAGGTGAGGAGTCTGGGTGTAATACTGGATGCCTCCCTCTCTATGGAGGCCCAGATCACAGCTGTTGCATGATCTGCCTTTTACCATCTTTGACGGGTCAAGCAACTAGCTACCTATCTGCCCCCTCGGAACTTAGCTACAGTGATCCATGCAACAGTCACTTCCAGATTGGATTACTGTAACTCACTCTACGCAGCCTTGTCCTTGAGGCTGACCCGGAAACTCCAGCTGGTGCAGAATGTGGCAGCACAATTGCTGACTGAGTCGCCTGTACGGAAGAGCAGTCGGCCAATGCTGCGCAGTTTGCACTGGCTACCAATCGAGTACCAGATCCGCTTCAAGGTTTTAGTACTGACGTTTAAAGCCTTACGCAGCCAGGGACCATCATATCTGCGGGACCGTCTCTCACCATACAAGCCCCGGAGGTCATTAAGATCAGCAAATCAACATCTTTTGACCATTCCTGGCCCAAGGGACATCTGACTTGCCTCGACCAAGGCCGCGCTTTCTCGGCCTTGGTCCCAGCCTGGTGGAACCAGCTCTCTTTAGACATTCAGTCCCTGCCAGATCTGTTGCTATTTCGGAGGACGGAGCTGCTCTGCCAGGCCTATGGCTGAGGCAGGTGGACGTCCTTATTTTATTATACCATCAAATTGGCCTCCCTGCACTGTTACTTAAGTCGGGCCAATACTGCTGACATCCGTGACACCAAAGCTGTATTTAACTGATGTGTCCACACCATTCCATGCCGCATTGAAATCAACACTGAGTTAAACGGTTAACTTGTTTAAATTTAATCTGTTTTTAATTGTTTGATTCTGTTTTATTGTTGGCTTGATTGTTTTATTGCGTTGGAACCCGCCCTGAGCCCATCACAGCATAGGGCGAGCTATAAATCTACAGGAAGGAAGGAAGGAAGGAAGGAAGGAAGGAAGGAAGGAAGGAAGGAAGGAAGGAAGGAAGGAAGGAAGGAAATCTTCTGAGGCTCTTTTTTTTCTAATATGTCTAGCATGTCGCTACAGAAGAATGGGTTTTTTCTATAATGTTATGTCAATAATTAAGAATATGCAATTAGGACTTTATTAATCATAATCAGAGCCTGTATATTCCATTTGGAATTACATGTTCTTAATATAAACTAAATTATTTACAACAATCTATGGTCTTCCAACTTAGCAGTTATTCCGGTGCTTTGTCTGATTTTACTTCCCTAGGCATCTGGACACAGGACAGCAGTGAGAAGACAAAACAAAAATAATTCAACAGGTATGTACCTGTTAAAAGTACTATCCGATTAGAATAGCTAACCCATTTTCTCCCCAATTGGTGCAGATTAAGAACATAAGAACATAAGACAAGCCATGTTAGATCAGGCCAATGGCCCATCCAGTCCAACATTCTGTGTCACACAGCGGCCAAATACACACACACACACACACACACACACACACTGTGGCTAATAGCCACTGATGGACCTCTGCTCCATATTTTTATCTAACCTCCTCTTGAAGGTGGCTATGATTAGGAAGAGGAAATGGAAGTAGAGGCCCAGGCATTTCCCCTTTATTATAGATAGACTGTGCAGACATCCTGGAGGAGACAGACCACACACACTCATAGATAACATACCAAAACAGATGAGACATGAAGAAGAAGGCCCGGCCCTTCCCAGCCAAGCCGGCGTCGCCAGCGTTCTGGCTGGGGGCCGTCTTTGCCCCCTCGGAAGGAGGGAGCAACAGAACGCTCGGCCCGGTACATCCGGGTCTGTTTCTGGGCGTGGCGTCAGGGCTATATAAGCCCCGGCCCTGCCCAGAGCTCTTCAGTTCCTTTTGGGCTCTCTGGGTGAGAGCCACGTGCAGCATCGGCGCGCTTAAGGACTAGGCCTTGAGCGTTGGTGGACGATGTCAACGGGTCCGAGGCGCGTGTGGCGGCTGTGCGGCGCTGGCGGCGGCTGAGGCGCAAGCGGCAGCAGCAGCTGTGAGGCGTGAGCGCCGGGAGATGAGCATTGGGAGAGCTTCTCTTCTGTATTGAGTCTGGTGAAGTGCTTGGGGGTGCAATCAGCGGCCGTAGGCACTTGCGGCAGCCATTTTGAGGGGCGCACTTAGCTGGGCTGCAGGGAAGCGAGAAGAGCAGTGCGCGCGGCAGCCATTTTAAGGGCTGTTTGTTCTTTTTGGCGGCAAGGGGGAGGAGGAGCGAGTGCGGCAGCCATTTTGGTTGGGGAAAAACGAAGTTTGGATTGGCATAGAAGCTAATAATATACATCGTTGGGGTGTTCGTGGGGTCCCTTAGGTGGATATCACCCCCCCACCCCCACCCTTTCTGCCCCTTACCAGGCCTGGTAGTCTGCTCCCTTCCCATTACTGTTTGGGTGTGGAGTGTCTGAGGCGGTGGGGGGGGGTTTACGGCTTATACAGCCACCTATCCTATTGTGAACACCAGCACCCTCCCTCCTATTTACACTGTGCCCGCTGGCAGTTGGAAGAGCCCCTCGCCGCAGAGTGTTAAAGCTGCAGTACTGCAGTCCCAGGCTCTGCTCATGATCTGAGTCGATCCCTGGCGGAAGCTGGGTGTTCAGGTAGCCGGCTCGAGGTTGACTCAGCCTTCTATCTTGGAGCTGCTTGGGGTCTTGCTTGATCTTTCTCTCCCCTAGTTGGGTCGGGTGGCTAAAGGGTGCATTAACCTTCTGGGCACCCATCCACTTGTTGTGTCAATTAGGCTTGACAGAGGAACTTCAGACCGGCTGGGAAGGTGTCGCACAGTTACTGCTGTGGGCCTGGCTGCTGGTTGGAGGCATCCTGATGGCACCCATGAAAGAGCAGGGCAGGTCTAAGGGCAAACAGCCTGCCCGGCCCGGGGGCGAGGCCTGCAGCCCGGTCCTGCTGAAGAGCCGGGGCAGGGGAAGCGGGTCCGAAGGGCCATTATGGGCCAGTTAGAGGCCCTCGAGCAGGAAAGAGTTGCTAGGGGTGCTCCCATTTGGGAGGGGCGTCGTCGTGCCTCTGGGCGCTCGGCACGGCTAACTTTTGAGACGGAGGTGCTGGCCCGCTTGTCTGCTTTACAGGGCGGCGCACCTGGGCCCGAACCTCAATTGGAACCGGACCAGGACGATGGCTCAGACGAGGGTCCGTCGGGTGAACAGGCGAGCGGCGGCGCGTCTGGAGGCGGAGTGCAGCAGACCCCGGGCGGGGCTGGAACGCCCTTGGGTATTGGTGGTAAGCTCCTGTTGCAGCAGACACAAGGGTGGCCCTGGGGTCCTATTCAAATGCCATCCTTCCCCCCCGGCGGCGGGGGGTGGGGCTTGGCGCACTGGGGAGTCCGGAACTCCTGCCGAGCGGTGGGGTTCCGGGCTGCCTTTGGCTTGGGGCATGCAGGGCTGCACGAGTTTGGCCAGTTCGGCGTGGAGAGGGGCGTTGGCTTGGTTGCAGGGCATCTGCTTAGCAAGCTGAGGGGCCCAGTTGCTATCCCCAACAGCCCCAACTAAAAAAGGGTCCAGGCAAATGGGCATAGAAAACCTCAGCTGGAGGCTTAGTGAGCTGCTGCCAGTCTGTGCAGACAATACTGAATATGACGGACCCACGGTCTGATTCTGTATAAGGCAGCTTCATATGGTCATATGTTAGTTTAATGTTCTCCCCTTTACCTCACGGCAGGCCAGCCGGTTCAATCCCGGCTGTTATGCTGGGAGTTTGCTTCAAAGGGAGTGTGCCCCAGAAAACCCTGCAATTTCAAGCATGAGTGTCCACTTTGCAGTGGGGCTCACGCCTTCTCCGCCTGTAGCAGGTCGAAGCCAAGGCCCGGGGGTAGGCGCCCCGGCGGTGGTGGCAGTCAGCAGCCCCCTGCAAAACGGGGCCCAGCCCCATTTGATTGATGGTACTCAGTAGATTATTGAGTAAGTACCCACGTAAAGTGGATGGCCAGTATCTGTCAGAGGGGTTTTCTTTGGGGTTTCGGATCCCTTATCAGGGGCCTAGGGCCCCCTTTTTGGCTGCTAATCTTCGGTCAGTGGCGGGTCTTGAGCATGTAGTTAGGGCTAAGATCGCCAAAGAGTGTCAGGAGGGCAGGGTCTTAGGACCCTTTGATACGCCGCCTGTATCCACATTGTGCTTATCTCCCTTGGGGGTGGTGCCTAATAAGGCGCCAGGGGAATATCGCCTCATTCTTCACTGGTCCTACCCCAGAGGGGCGTCGGTAAATTATGGAATTATGTTCAGTACAGTACACTTCCTTTGACCAGTTGGTCAAAGTACTGCGGGGTTTCAAGTACATCAAGACGGCATTTCGCCCCTTGCCAGTTCATCCCAAGGATTTGAGCTCCTGGGGTTTTTGTTTTGAGAGTAAATTTTACCTGGATCGCGCCCTCCCGATGGGGTGCTCGGTCTCCTGCGCTGCATTCGAGCGCTTTAGCTCCTTGGTTGAGTAGGCGTTACAGGATAGGACCGGGCTTAATGACACGGCGCACTACCGGGGCGACTACCTTTTGTCGGTCCAGCGGGCACAAGGTGATGCGCCTGGCTCTTACATGCTTTTCAGGAGTTGGCCATCAAGCTGGGGTGAGCAACTCGCCAACCAGTTTGTGCTTTTCTGGGGCTATAATATGGCGGTAGTACATGTTATCAACTCCTTGACCTCTAAGTCGTGTTGGTGATGAACCCGGTTAGGTTATTCACACTTCGTTACCTCCGGTGGAATATTTTGTTCCTGACAGGGCACGTACCCGGAGGCTGCAATGGGGTGGTGGACACTCTATCTCGCCAATAGATGGAGCGTTTTTGGCAGCTCGCCCCGGAAGTGGACTCGTGGCCAACGCGAATGCCCCTGGACCTCTGGTAACTTGGGAAGCTGAAGCTGGTAGGGACATTCAGCTGGCTTTCGCACCTAGTACCAGAAGGGCTTATGGTAGAGCGGCTTCCCTATTCCAGGAGTTTCGGAGGGCCACTGCGCTGCAGGATTGCTGGCCGATTTCGACGGCTCATATTATGCAATTCTGCATGTTTCAGAAAGAGAGGTTTGGGGTTGAGGACTATTAGGGGCCAACTGGCGGCGTTGGCCTTTATTAGTAAAGCCCATGGGCTCGTTGAGAAGACCTACTAACAGAAGGGCATACGACAGAGTGGCTTCCCAATTCCGGGCATTTGGGAGCACCGCGGAACTGCATGTTAGTTGGCTGGTTCCGTGGCACGGGTTATGCAGTTCCCCTTTTGGGGCCGCTCTGCTTCATGCGGCCTCGTTGATGGCCTTTTTTGACGCTATGTATTAGCGAGTTGGTTGTGCAGTGTCTAAGACTGAAACTGCAGGGCGGGCGCCCCAGGCCAGGGATGTCAACATTGGTTGGCCTGTGGAGGGCGGCAGCCTTTTGAACCAGGTGCGCCCGTTGGTCACCTAGGGGGTATTTGTGCAGGGCGGTGGTTTCATCGCCTCTTGGTTATTATCTGTTCTGACAATTTTCTGTTTTTCAGGTGCTGTGGCTCGTAGTGAGAGGCATCGTGTTCTCATCTGTGCACAGATGCCTCTGTGTCCCGGAAGTGGACTTGATGGGTGTCCAGGTGGCCCATCAAGCCAGGCGGTCTCCAACGGGCACCCAGCTGGGCTGCAGCGACGGGGCAGTTGGGGAATGGCTGGGTCGCCGGGGGCCGGTGTTGGCCGGGGATTAGGCCATCGTAGTGCGGAGAGAGGAGGGCACCTCCTCCGCACATCTGGGTCATTCACTTGGGCGGTTTCAGGGGAGCACCTATGGCCTAGCACCAAGTGTGCAGGTGGTCTGTATGAACCGCAGATGGGCTACATGGCTCAGTGCGGGGACTGCAGATCATGGAACAGCCTCACCTGAGCGTATCTTTCCATGGGGGATTGACGCTAGCCCAGGTGGTGAATGGCTCGGGGCCTGGCCGCTCAGCAACAACCCGAATCTGGCGGGCTTGTGCTGGCGGCAGGGTGGCTTTCCCTCCAGGATAAGGCGGGGTCAGGGTGTGACCCCAGGGCTTGTCCTTCTTGGCTGGTCCTGGTATGGTCAGCTAGATTGCCATGCAAGAATTGGAAGTGCCCCTTTCACCTGGTGGGATAGAGTGCGCTAGGCGCAAGGCCAATAGGGCCCTGTAGAAAGCCATGCAGAATGGCTTGGGGATTTTCTCCCTCATCCGGCCATACGGGTCGAGGATGCCGACCTGTATCGGCTGGATGGGGTTCATCTTTCAGAGTTGGGCAACCGGGCCTTTTTAGAAGAGATGCGGCAGGGTTTACGGTTGGCTCGGGGCCGTCCGTTGGGGCGCTAATGCCTAAGCAGAGGCTTGGCATTGGCGGTGGCTGGAGGATGTTTTGGCCACAGTGTTTTCAGGGGAGCACCTATGGCCTAGCACCAGTGGTGCGGGTGGTCTGTAGGAACCGCAGATGGGCTACACGGCTCAGTGCGGGGAATGCAGATCACGGAGAGCCTCACCTGGGTGGATCTTTCCATGGGGGATTGATGCTAGCCCAGGTGGAGAATGGGTGGGGCCTGGCCGCTCAGCTACAACCCGAATACGGCGGGCTTGTGCTGGGGGCAGGGTGGCTCGCCCTTTGGACAAGGCGGGGTCGGGGGGTGACCCCAGAGCTTGTCCCGTTCAGGTCCCATCCCTGCCAGTTATAGGTTGATTAATTATTTAATAAAGCGGCCCGGTTTTTATACCCAACACTTTGTATCTGTCTCTTCATTCCGACTGGGGGGGCAAAAATCTGATGTAAGAGCACTAAGCAGCACCTTCTTTTTTTCTGAGGTTCAAACTGCACTTTGTCTCAGCTGCAATTAACCTGGGGGGGGGGAGGCAAAGAGAGGCAGCTACTACCTTTCAAAGTTTAAAGAAAGTGGGGGGCTGGAGTGTTTATTTGAAAACAACGTAACAGACCACAGACCAGGTGAAAACTCCCTGCACCATTCCATGTTTTACTCCTGGGCTTTCAGATAAATTCAGGTGGGTAGCTATATTGGTCTAAAGTAGCGGAATAAAGTTTGAGTCCAGTGGCACCTTTAAGACCAACAAAGTTTTATTCAAGTTATAAACTTTCAGGTGCAAGCACACTTTTTCAGAGACTGTATCTGAAGAAGTATGCACATAAAAATTTATTCCTTGAATAAAACTTTGTTGGACTTAAAGGTGCCACTGGACTCAAATTTTATTCTTGTGCATTCAATATTTTACCAGTCCAGGTAACTTTCTAGTTTTAGAAATGAAAAAAAAAATCCTGGAAGCACTGGAATTCAGAGAAAAAAGACAGGATTTTCTCATCTCCCACATACTATGCTCTTGTTTAAAAACAGACACAATTTTAAGCACAGCTGAAGAGTATAAAGAGTGAAAACATTCATTTCCTTAGTTAATCTTTTGTCAAAATTGAAATCTCTTAACTCAGAATCTACACTCTGCTTGCTGGGTGATCTTGAGCCAGTCATATACTCTTAGCTTAACCTACCTCACAGAGTTTCTACAAGGATAAAATGGAGGTGAATGATGTTAGATGCTTTGAGTCCCCATTGAGGAGAACTGTGGGGTATAAATGAAGTAAAATAAAGATTAAAATAAACTAAATTACAGAAAAAAGATATTTTGTTCAGAAACAAAATCGATGGATTAGCAGATGTAAAGATCTCAGGAACAAAAGGTGGAAAGCTACCCTTAACAATTAAAATAAATTATACCATTACCACAGGTGTGCATTCATGTCTACCCAAGCCAAAAAATCTACTCAAAAAATATCTTACCCAAGCTGAAAATCTACCCCAAATACCTTATTAGTATTTTTCAAGAATGTCACACAGCTGGGCCTAGCAGGGCCTTCTAATGGCTGCCACCACTCTGGTAAGGGTCTGTATGGAAGGGCCCAGAGCACCCAATCATCCCTGTATCTTCCTTATTAATAGATAACTCCTAATTGTGACCAAGGAGATGTGAGGACCCAAGGAATATAACAACAACAGTTTATTTACAGTGCTCAAATTAAAAGTGGGTGACAAGGATTTAGTGCTAAACAGTAAAGGTTGGTGCAAATAAACAAAAGCCCTGACACGTGTAACTATACAGTCCCTACTCTACTAACCAACACTCAGCCCTTGCCTTGGATGAGGGATCTTTCCCCTGCTACAAGCTCTCTAGGCACAGCCTGCCTCGCTCAGCCTTCCAGGAAACCCTGCCTGGGCTTGGTCCCCTCCCTCCCTCCCTTCCTTCGTTCCTGTCGTTCCTGTCTGTATTTCTTCATTTCTAAAATATCCTTGAATTGGAGTGCTGCAAACTTGGATTTTTAAATTTTCAAAGAATTTTACTCTAGACATTGCAACATGTATGTCCATGGGTGAAGACTGATTCCTTTAAGTATATGCCTACAGTTTGCAGTGTTTGGCCTTGGCTTTTATTAATCATAATTGCAAAGGCTAGTTTCATTATCAAAGAATTCAGGTTTTCACGGCTGGTAACATCATTAGGGTTTGTAGAATCTTTCGGGATCAAGTGCCGTGTTCTACTGGAGAAAGTTTTCCTTCCAGACGTTTCGTTCTCAGCTGCGGAGAACATCCTCAGTGGCGTTGCAGCAGCCAAGAAGGACTGAGCGCCTGCTCCGGCTGCAACGCCACTGAGGATGTTCTCCGCAGCTGAGAACGAAACGTCTGGAAGGAAAACTTTCTCCAGTAGAACACGGCACTTGATCCCGAAAGATTCTACAAACCCTAATGATGCTAGTTTCATTGGAAATTGTCTTTGTAGCATGAAAGGAAATGTTGTATCTATTGGTATTAAATCAATTCTGGGTATTATAACAGTTTGACCAGCTGCTTCACCTGTTATAATTTTGATATACAAACTATTTTTAAACACTCAATATTTGTAGATGGGTATTTATTATTATATTTGTTCCTGTTTTCAGTCTATCCAATGTGTTTAAAAATTCTATAGGACATTTCATTATTTCACCAATTTCTTCTGACTTTATTTCATATACACTATATATTAAGTTTTACTTTCTCCACCCATTTTAGAAATCATAGTGGCATTTGTTTTTGTTTCTAACAAAAAAGGGATTATTTCAATTGTTATGAGTGGTGCTCTCTTAAGAGATGAGGCAACTCTGTAATAGCCTTCTGTGAAGGCAAGGGAGTGACAGAGTCCACTTTCCCCTTTTTCTTTATTGAACACTGGAAAGAGAGTCATCTAGACTTCCTCAGTTCCCTTGTGCATAGTCAGCCAGCTAACTCAAGTTGGCTTCAAAGAGGAGTTTACCTGGGAATTACAATCACTTTGTTTACGTGAGGTGAGATTTCAAAGATTGCTGTACTGGGTACTGTGGGTCTTGAGGCGCTACAGGAGTCCTATACCACTCTCCTTCTAAGTGCCTTTGCCAAAAGCAACTAAATGGCTACTGGTTTATCAATAGATCAGTCTGAGGTACCTTTGTGTGTTTAGTATCTTGCTTTGCTGTGGAGAATTGTGTGGTTGCAGGACTCCAAGTCTTCTGCAGCCTGCAATAAGCCCACATTCACCCACAGCACCATAGCTGTCTTTGGCGGTTTATTTGTCTGACAGGGTTGCTAAGGAACATTTTAAAAGCTAGTGTGTACAAACTGACACTGGTTGGAGGGAATCCTACCTTCTGTCCACCTGCCCCCTACCTCTCAGTCACTGTGCCCACCCATGTATTAATGATGCCTCAGCTGTCTTTTTATAACTTCCCTCTGGCTTCGAGTCAATCAGAAGAGAGAAGCAGTAGAAAGAAGCAGTGGTCTAGCTCTTTTTTGGTGGTGTGTGGCCTAATATACAAAGGAGTTCATCCTGTGAAACAATGATGACATCAGGGGATGAGGCCTAATATGCAAATGAGTTCCTGTTGGGCTTTTTCTTAAAAAAAACAGTGTACAGATATATAAATACTTCTATGTGTGTGTCTCTTCATGATTAAACCATTTTAAAATGTTAAACAGTTAAAATGCACAATAAAAGTAATCACTGCAATACAGGTTGATAGACTATATCCTGACAGAATAATTGTGTGTTTTTTTCTAGTAACAATTTATGTTATTACCAACACCTTTATGCATAGTTTAAATACATTTTTACTACACCTATGAAATATATGAACTGTAGTAAAAAAAAACAGATGACAGATGCTTCTCTTCTGTTCAGAAGCAGAGGCCTTAGCCTCTTAGCCAGCATGGAAAGACAGAATGGTCACAGAATCTTCTCCTCTCCTTAAGGTCTTTCTGGAATCTCTTATGACATTTATCCCCTTTTTGCTTTTTTGACAGCCCTTTGCAAGTCTCCTGGGTCAAGAATCCTCTTGATTAGGGCAACCTATTTGTGATGTGGTACCAGGAAGCTAGAATCTGCTTTGATTCCAGATATGTCGGCTCTGTTTCTCCTGTCTTTAACTAATGTTGTTCTTTTCATACTCCTTTCCTTCAGTAAATAACTAATTCCCTTCCTGAGGACCACAATTTATGCTTCATCTATCAGGGGAAGTTTTCACTTTAGTAAATTAAGAAAAAGTCATCTTACTGTTCGCTCAACTTAGAAGACCTCTGACAACACACTAAATGAAGTTTATCCCCCAACGTAAGGTCCTCTTATATGAAGAGTACACATTGTACATCCTGTATTCAGTGGAAACTAATCTCCCTGTAATGAATTTCTGAGAGAAACCCAGAGACCACTGTAACATTTCAACTTGACAGCTGCCTTGGCAATTCTAATTTTTTTCAACAGTAAGAGCTGCAGGAATTTCCTCTCACTCACCAATCTCAAAAACTGCAACTTCAGGGAACAGTGCAAAGCCATGTCTCTGAATGGCTTAGAATATTAATTAAGTTCCAGGACAAGTGCCATGCTAAAATTTACAGATGTGAAGATATACTGGGCCAGTGTAACTCCAGTGCAAGCAGTATCACAGGTGTGCATGGAGATTAACAAGGCTTGGATGGTGCCCTAAAGCGGCATTTCCCAAAGGCAGGGTCACGACCCTGCAGCAGGCCGCAGAGCCCTTAACACCGGTCCGCGGGGCCTGCAGTCCCCTGGTTGCCCCTCCCCCCGCCTTCCCCCACATTGCGCCTCCCTCCCCCGGGTCGCACACCTCTGCGCCTCCTTCTCCTACCCTTCCCCACCTCAGGCCGCAAGTCAGTTTCATGCTGGGCAAATCCCTTCCCCCCCCCCCCAACTGCCCATCGCCCGATCACTCAGAAATTGGCATGGAGCTCATTTCACATCAGGCCAAGTCGGCAGCAGCTCAAGCAGACCGCGGCCGAAAAGGCTGCGTGGCTCCTCCCTTCTCCCTCCCTGGCAATTTCTTCCCATCCAGGAAGTGCCGGGGAAGGAGGAGCCCCGCACCCTTTTTGGCCGCAGTCTGTTTGAGCTGCCACCGGCTCGGCCAGCTGTAAAATGAGTTCCACGGCGATTTTTGAGCGATGGGAGGGGTAGGAAGGGCTTTGTGCAGCATGAAAATGACCTGCCAGAGGTGGGAAAGTGAGGAGAAGAAGGCACGGAGGTGCTGGATCGGGGGGGGGGAGGAGGCGTGATGCGGGGGAAGGCAGGGGGAGGGGTGGCCAGGGGACTGGAGGCCCCGTGGACCGGCGTCGTGGGCTCCATGGCCGGATTTCCCACTGAGAGTGAGCAGTTTTAAAGGTGAGTTGCTCCCTTTTCCTTTCTTTTCTCTTTCTTCCTTTTGTCCCTCCTTTCTTTCACTCTTTCCCTCCCTTTTCCTTCCTTCCTATTTCCTTTCTCTTTCTTTTTTCTTTTCTCTATATTTGCTCCCAACCCTCCCTCCCTCTCTCCTTCCCCCTCTCTCTCTCTTTCTTGTTTTTCCATCTTTCTTCCTTCTCTCTCTTTCTGTCAGTCAGTCTTTTTCTGTCTTTCTTCCTCTCTCTCTCTCTCTTTGTGTCAGTCAGTCTTTTTCCCAGTCTTCCTTCCTTCCTTCCTTGCCATTGCTAATCTGAGTAGACCTGGGGAGGGGGGAAGCTTTAAACGCCCTGTCATTTCATGTTTTCCCAGGTTGCCATTTCATGTTTTCCCAGCTGAGAGCATTTTATATTTTTAGTTTTCTGCTGTTTGGTCCTTGTGCTTTTTCTTAATGTTTTATTTTTACAATTGCATTGCAAAATCCCACTATTCTCCTACCTTTCCTAAACAAAATATTGCAAGAGTTTTAGGCTTGCTTGTACATCATTTCCTGTCTCCCGGCTCCACCCCCAAATTTTAGTGGGCCACAAAGGAGAACTGTAAAAATAACCGGGCCACAGGGGGGAAAAGTTTGGGAAACCCTGCCCTAAAGCTTTCCGGTCTGTGTCTTGTGCCCAGTGCAACACCATATCAGCAACAACCTTGATGTGAATGAAAACATACTTATGCAAGTAACAAAGAAGAAAAATACTACTGCTCTCATGCCACACTTCCAAGGCCGATGCAGCTTAGGATACCACCTAAGCCTAAAGCCAACCAAGCACTGTCAAGTATTACATAAATCCCAGTCAGGACACTTTTATCTCAGATTATATTCAATGCAGCATAGGGCTATCTCTCTCAGAGGAATTTGAAGGTAGGAAACTCACAAGGGCACATCACATAAACATCCAAGGACAAAAACAAACACTATTAAAGCACATTTCTAACACTCTCCTGCTGAGAACCCTTGAAGAACACAAAACCTCCAACTGGGAATGCAAGGAAATGGAATTAATAGGAGTAGGTGGGCGGAGTTAACCTCCAGAATGCACAAAGGGTTATCATGCATAGGGGAGGGGGTCTGCTGTGTGGGACAGCCAATCAGCATGAGAGCTTGTCATGTGTTTCACGGTGCTAAAACTCAGTTGTGCCTGAAATTTCCCCTGGGACACTCTGGTAGCTACCCTCCTTTGGGGTTTGAACTGGTGTCCCTGGATATTCTAGTCTTTGTATTTCCACTACACCATGCCTTTCCTGGTATACATAGTTGGGTTTGACACCACAGCTCCTGTGAGATTTCTCATGCCATGTCAGCTGTCTGTCAACTTCAGTGTGGGGTTAGAGGACTGTTCCTGAGTATGTAGATTCAACTCTGCCCAAAGGGGAGCTTTGTTGTCAACATCCCACTTGGTGGAAACCTGAACACTTGCCACATGGGAGTTTTACCCCAATGAGATAAAGAAATGAGAGGAATGCTTTCTGTGAATGGGTGATCTCCCTTTACCTGGGAAAGGATAGTGTTCCTACCCCTTCCCCCAAAATTGGACCCTTGCACAGAAGAGGTCGTGGGTATTCTGCTGGGGTTGTCTCTGCCACGTGACCTGCAGAGGCATATGGGCAATGTGGTTGCCATGACTTTGGTTTCCTGTGTGTCTGCCCAGCAAAAGAAAGTTGCAGGAAATGACTCAAATCTTTCAAATATTCAAAATGATCATCAAGAGAAATATAGTCCCCACTTGTCAAGAATTCTTGTAGCACTCTAGTTTCCTAGTTTTTTTAAATCTGTAATCATGTCAATGGTCATGATTCAGCGTTTCTCATGTACAGATTGAGCTGACAAATACCATAAACTATTGCCTAAAACATACAAGCAAATACTAGCACAATGGGAGGTTCTGACACTAGAAATTAAATACAAACCACAGAGAGTCTATTTTCAGATGTTACAAGTCCTGGACCATATAGTTCCTAAAAATATTTTTAAATCCACAACGTAGCGATTTACACAATAAATTGAATTGCTTTGATTATCAACCCTGGCTGAACTGAAATGAACATCACAGATGGGAATAGCCAGTATAATTTTCACAATCCCAGCAGTGGTTTCTTCTGCATGTACATATTATTTGAAGATGAAAAATTAAGTGGGGTTTTTTTTTTAACACACTTTGTCTTCAATCCCACAGAGTATTTCCACATGTGACAGGATTTCCATCTGCACAGCATGACTTTTTCACCTCCCTCATCTCCCAGCAGCCCAAAATTCTGCTCACCCAGGAATATATAGGAGGACATCTTGGGCTGCAGTGGCAGATAAGAAAGTCATGCCGCTTCCATGGGATCTAACACTATGACATTAACATCATTTCCACTTCTGATAAAAATGACATATTAACTCACAGATATTTTAGGTTTTCAAGATCTTCAAATGTTCCAGTAGGTATTCTTTTGATGTGGTTGTTGTTTAGAAGTCTAGAAAGTAAAATAAAACTATTATTTGTTTTTTGTTCCCTTTAGCATATTTTCTTAAAATGCAGCCAAAACCAAAACCTAAACTTAAAAAGTAAGCCTCAAAATTTGAATACAGGTAGTTCATCAAAATACACCAAAAATACAAATCTACCTAAGGAAATCTCCATTCATTTCTGCAGTGGAAATACAGCAATTCTACCTAGAGAAGAAGACTGCCTACAGCCCTGACTGATTTCCAAGGTAGAAAACTCTAAGAAATAGGGATGTGAATTTGACATAAACCAGGCCAAAAAATACCACCTCCGAAATATTTTGGGTATTATTTGTCAAATACAGATCAAATAATCTGACTGGCTACCAGTATAACCGTGCCTGAATAAAAGTCTCCCCCCCCCCCCCCGCTTATTATTTGGGTTCCTCTTGCAATTTGGTTTAAACCAAGCTGCAAAAGGAGCCAGCCCAGAATCAGCCAGGGCAGTGGGAGCTGAGAGATCCTGGGCTGGCTCCTCTTGCACGTCCAAGCTGAAAGAGAGGATCAGCTGGGGTGGCAGGAGCTGAGGGCTCCACACCACTTTGACCAGGGTGGCAGGAGCTGCAAGAGGAGTCAGCCCCAGCTGAGATGGTGCAGAGCTCTCGACTCCCGCCACCCCAGCCAATCCTTAGCTGGGTCCTTCTGCAGTTCAATTCTCCATTCCACTCTGTGGGGACCACTAACCACAGTGCATAATGGAGCCAAAAAAAGTCTGGGTTTCCTGAATATTTCCAGAATCCAAATACCATACCAGCATTGGGATTTGGGAATATAAGAAAATATCATTTTTTTTCCAGGTTTAATATACCTAACCCAAAAAATTCTGTTATTGTTGGGGCACGTTCAGCATCTATCACATGTAGAATGAAATCTAAAAAAAATCTACATACAACCTAAGGCAAAAACAGCATCCATTTTATTTTAAACCTCCATTTATACTGATTAGTTAAAATGTCTGGCATTCTATGACACACATTTGCACAAGGTGCAGGAAGAGGAAAACATCCCACTACAAAAAAGTGCATTTCAAATGGACAACACGCAGAACCAGATTCAGTTATTTTTTTTAACAAACCTTTCTCAGAACTGCGGAGATTGCATTAAATATTAAATTAACTCAAAAGGTGTGCCCAATATGTCTTAATGCAAAAGATGGCAAAAACAGATCATGAACCACTGATGGGCCACTGGTCAATATCTGATGGACCAATTGGTATTTGCTGGTTGTTAGAATTCTTGCAAATAATTCTTTACTAAATGACCCTAGTCTGATCCATAAAAACACTCTGTACATTCTTAGCAATAGGAATATTTAAAGCAAAACATTTACAGCTTTATGTTAAGAGAGTACACACTTGTGCTTTTAATACTGAACCACAGAGATTCTTGTGAAAAAAAGCAGACCAAGCAAGAATGATTTCAACCAGGTCTGTTCTAATGGATTTTGTAAGAAAAATTATAGATGGTTACGGTAATTGTTTAAATATATGTTTGCTTGTCATACACACCAACAAGATATTCTCCATCAAGATAACTTATCTTATGATCCTCTGTGTTGGCTATATGGAAGGCAGAAACTGAGAATAGGCAAAAGGGGGGAATTTTCATTTGCTTTCATTAGAAATAACTCTGGTAAATAACTTGTACACTATGAAAATAATACTTAAAGCAAAAGGCAAAGTATACTTTATAAAGGATGAAATTGAACTTACAATGTGTTCAAATTTTTAAGCCGTCTAAATGCACCAGGCTGAATTTCTTTAATTCTATTAAATCGCAAATCCCTGTTGGAAGAAAAGGTATATTCATTAGTTCAAAGATTACAATCTCCGCTAATAATCTTTTAAAAAACACAACTTTGCTATGAACTACAAGACACATTTTTTTAAAAATCCCAAAGCAGTGATCTTTGAAGGACTACTGTTAGTCTACTGTGAACAGGCATGGGATTAGTTTATTTTAAAGAGAAAATAAAATTAAAATGTACCCCAAAATCTATCAATTAGTCAAGAACTAAACTGAAAACCAGGTAATGTTTTTGTAGTATAACCAAATGTGACATTATTTTGCCCAAGATAATAACCATTATGGGAATCATAATAGTTACTATGCTGACCCAAAGCTAAGGTTTACTTAGCCCAACCAACACTTTTTCACAGAAGTAATGTACATTTCTGGTATCATACCTCTTCAGAATGGAGAACAAAGCCCATCGAACAAGCTCTGAGCACACATACAAACACAAACATACCCACAGGTAAAAATAATGTTTTAAGCTGAGTATTCAGACTAAAATGCATATTCTAATGCAGTGCCCAGAACTGTACACAGCATTTCAAATGAGGTCTACAGAGGCATTATAACAGCTGTCATTTTATGTTCAATCCCTTTCCTAATAATCCCTGACATAAGACTTTGCCTTTTTCACTGATGCAGTGCACTGGGGTCAACACTACGAACCAAAGATCTTTTTCCATCTCAGTCTCAGCAAGTTCAGACCCCATTTGCCTATATTTAAAGCTAGTATTTTTTATCCCAGTGTGCTTCCCAACTTCACTAGATGGGTATTTATAGTTTTAAGAATGTCCTATGCAAATGCTGGTGTGTGAGCTATTTCAATGAACTGAAAATTGCTGTACACAGTAGAGTTCTACAGCTGGAAGCATGTAAAATACATACATGTTGCAGTCCAAAAAGTGGATCCAGCTTTGTGGACTGGTCCAGGCTCAGCTCCTTTGTGGGATGAAAGCTACTAAAACTGTGATGGGATCTCTAACAGACCTATTTGTGAATCCAGTTGATAAAAATGATATTGTATCTCAAGCAGAAAATAAACATCTGGAGACAGGAGCGGAGTAAGCACCATTCCAAGTTACATCATTTTTTAAAAAAAACTAGCACACTTATCTGCTCATTATTGTTTTAAGAGCTAGTTTAAAAACTAAAATACAGAGTAACTGTAGAACTAAAAGTATCTCTTTGACCAACACCATCTTGTAAAGCAAGGGAGGCCAAACTGTGGCTTGGGAGCCTCATGCGGCTCTTTCACACATATTGTGTTGCTCTTGAAGCCCCCACTGCCCCATTGGCCAGCTTAGAGAAGGCATTTGTCTCTTTAAATCACTTCTCCAAGCCAAGTCAGCTGGCAGCTTGGAGAATGCATTTAAGCTAAAATTGCTTTCTTTCCACCTCTCCCTCCTGCCTCCCCACCATTTTTCTTCCCTCCTTTCTTGAAGTACTCAAGCACCTGATGTTCATGTCTTGTGGCTCTCAAACTTCTGATGTTTATTCTGCATGGCTCTTACATTAAACAAGTTTGACCACCCCTGTTGTAAAGTCTTCCTGGGCAAGAATGACATGCAAACTAGCATACTGTAGAACCTGTGCCCAGGGAAGTCCCATTAACATAGAGGTTAAACCGTTCCCACATCTTAAGAGGGCAGAGTAGCAAGTATAACATACCTTGGGAGACAGGTATGCAATTATCAACAGCGGCAGCAATATTA
Source organism: Heteronotia binoei (assembly GCF_032191835.1). NCBI lineage: Eukaryota > Metazoa > Chordata > Lepidosauria > Squamata > Gekkonidae > Heteronotia > Heteronotia binoei. Next base: position 53,466,954 of record NC_083223.1, on the reverse strand, counting down.
TCCATGGTCTGTAAGTCAATCTTTGCATGGAATGTTAGTGTGTAAAGGCACTATTCCATGAAAGATTTCTCTACGGCTTCAGCAACCTTCCTTTTTAAACAAAATCCGTGACTGAGCATTTAGAGCTTTCCAAATTCAAAAGTGGTGAGAAGAGCTGTGAAAAACATTACTACTCAACCAATCCTGAAAGAGAAAATTTAAGAAGTTCTGTTCTCGGCTAAGCAAATGCTCCTTGCTGAGAAGTTAAGTGTATTGGGATATTTGCAGACTGAGTGTTTTTGATCATGCCCAGCCACACATTTTTATCACTTCTAGTCCGTTTGGTTTTGGCTGAACATCCAGTCTGATTTTTTTCTGCTGAATTCAACTGCTCTTTTGCTCTTTGTGCCATTTAAATCAGTCTTAACAAAAGTATTGTCAAGTTGTTTGTTTTTGTACTGTATTAGGGGAAGAAACAGTAAGCTAAAGAATGCCTTTACTTAACATCTCATCTCCAAGTTATTGCTGACTTTTGACCAAATTCTTGCAAGTCTTCATGAGCAAAAAGTTGTCCCTCACTTAAAAAAACATAAAAATCTGCCTCCATTTCAGTTTAACAGCTGTATTTAAACAGTTACATTTACACTAGGATCGTAAAGTTTTTAGTCAGCTAAGATCTTCACATAAAATTGTCCTCTCCTAGCAAAAAGAGGTGCTATTCATCACAGTAAATACCTGAGGTTTCCTGTTATTTAATATCTGACTGAAAACAATGCTATTCCATGGAACACTATTTACAGACAAATGATGTTTTTCTAATCTATCTTTCATAAGAAATGATGAGACATCTTGTAGCCTTATAACACCTGTATTTGGGACATTTGTCCTTCACTTTAAGTGCTGTAACAATTCTTATTGTTTCTGTACTACTCTTTTATTCTAAATAAAACAATTGAGGGGCGGGGGAGTCTCCACAGAGAGAGTATTGACTGGGAATTTTTGCTAGTTTCGCTGTAATGGCTACATTAGTACTAGAGTTGCCATTTTCCCACTGGGGGTGGGGGAGATATCCTGTCACAAAGGGGCCTTTCCCACTGCTGCCCAGATGGGTAGGAGAAAAACGGGAGGTGAATGGGGGGGGGGCAACTGCCAGTATCTCAACACTGATGTAAGACTCTCCCCACCACCACCAGTTGCCAGTTTTTTGCTGGTAACCATAATCATTACCATAATAGCCTACAGATTAATAGGGACTGCAGCTACAGCAGCAGAAATTTCAGGAAGAACATTATCAAACACTGGTTACACTTTACAAGCTATTGTGCAGTGTTGCAAAAAAAAAAAAAAAGTATGCAGCTATACCTGCAAAAAATGTCCAGTGGAGTTTTTCCAAGTAACATGAGGCTTTTTACAGTTTAGTCTACAACAGGAGTTGAAAGAGCCCTTGTTAGATTGTTTGTGACTCATCTGCAAGGCATTTTGTGAAAAAAATATTACTCATATCTGTAGCATTATATGAACAAAGATATATCTGGGTACCCCTTAGGCTTCTTCTTATCTAGTTTAATTGGATACCTTTCAGCTTGCCCCAGCCTGAAGGTGTGAACAAAGCCCTTGCAGAAGTGAAACCTACCACTAACACTCATGGCCCTCTGAGCTTGTCAAAGCTGCCAAAAAAGGTCTAAAAGACTGGAGAGGGTAAAAATGTATCTTAAAGGAAAGTCTCCAGTGTGTTGAAAGAGGCTACGGTGGGACCACTGTTGAAGCAGTTATCACTTGACACAGCTAATCTTGACAACTTCTGCCCAGTCTCAAACATTCAATTTTTGGGTTATGTGCTGTGGCAGGACTCCTACACAGAGTCCTGGAGGACAGCAATTATCTAAATCCATTTCTAGCCTGGTTTTAGAGCATATATTGGTGATGAGCTCAAAAGGTTTTGCTAAGTGACACTGCTCCACTTCATGTTTGTTATTCTCTAGTTTATCACTGGGATCCTTCCTGGGTCTGCTGCTATTCAATAAAAATGACAGGGAAAGTTGTATGCTCTCCCATTTTCATTTAAGATGGGGAAGGCAGGTGCTCAGGATGTTCTGAACTTGCATCTGATATAAGTGATAGGTTGGACAGAGAGGAACCAACCAAAGCTTAATCCAGACAAGACATGATTTATCTGGAGGCTGGGTTATACTCCCTGTGAAAATCCAAATTTGAAGTTTAGGAATCAGACATAGGTGTCAATGGCTGCTTCTGGACAATCTGATGACAGAAGCTCCTACAAGCTTTCTCATCAAGCTTTGTTGATTATTTACAGGAAGAAACCAGAAATGATTACTTGTGCCATAGTGATATCCAGGCTACAGTAGCACTTAACATGGCTTTTGAAGAAGTTCAGACATTGCAGTTGGTGCAGAATGTGGCTGCCAGACTGTTAGCACATGGCATGCTGCCAGGAGCCTTTTAATAGGGGCAAGCTGCCAGGGGCCGATTTCACCTATTCTGTTTGATCTATGGCAGTTACTTTATGATCCACTTTAGTGCTGGCCTGGACCCTTTAAAAGCCATAAATAGTCTGGGACCAGAGAGCTGTAATAACTGACTTCTACATAAAACCACCCAGACACTGAGGTCATGGTGTCCTTGGCTCAAGCATGATCGAAGGTGGGTGATTACAAGAACAGGGACCTTCTGGGTAGCAGCGCCATGGCTGCTGAATGTGCCAACAAGGAAAGTATGCACAGACCTCCCCACTTTCAGTCTCAGAGAAAAGCAGATTGTAAGTGCCATAAATAAATATGTCAGATGGTGGTTGAAAACAACCCCTTTAAGAGGGACTTGACTTTTGCGTTATATTAGAACTACATTCTGATGGCATGTCTGTAATGTGATGGCTCATGGATGGATTCTATGTTTGTTAGTGTTATAGTTGATGTTTGTTAAATGGTTTATATGTTCTTACTTTAATAAAAATTTTAAAATTGAAAAAAAAGAGGGAATTTTTGAATACTTTATTTACGATTATACCAAGGGAAAGAACTAGGGTGGCCATAATGTCTAAAGGCCAGCCAGGGACACCTTTTTTGGGGGGGGAAGGTAGGGGTGTGCGCGCACAAAGCGCGTGCACCGCCGGAAACCGAAAGTGGCTATGGCATCGGTCCCATCGTTGTGGGACCCAGGGGGCCGGCGCAGCGGCACGCCGAAGCAGCCTGTCACTAATAACACAGGTCGAGATGCAGGACAGGAACCCGGAAGTGACCGACAGGCTGCTTCAGCGTGCCGCTGCGCCGGCCCCCTGGGCCCCACAATGATGGGACCGATGCCACAGGGACGGGCTCGAAACACTCTATAACCCCTCAAAGGAGCAGCAGTCTAGCTCGCTTCCCCCGAGCCCTGCTGCCATAAGCCTCAAGGGGGCTCATTTTGCGGCATCTCCCGGCGGGAGGGTGGCACCCGCACGGGACACATATCAAATGAAAGAGGGGGCGCAGGGCTATCAGAAACAGCCGGCAGAGGGAGTCGGGAGACCACCCCACTGGGGGATCCACACCCCGAAAGTGACAAAGGTGGCGCAGATAAAGCCAACAGAGCAAACAGGACAAAATAAATAGGCTGCATTATGCAGCACAGTTGAGAAAGTGCCTTATCCCATATACTGATGAAGTAAATACAGGATCTGAGAACAAAATTGCACCAGAAGACACAAACACAAAGCTCCCTTACACTGAATCAGTGCTTGGGTCCACCAAAGTCAGTATTGTCTAGTCCAGTCACAAACACAAAGCTCCCTTACACTGAATCAGTGCTTGGGTCCACCAAAGTCAGTATTGTCTACTCCAGGGGTGGCCAGAGGGAGGGAGGGAGGGAGGGAGGGAGGGAGGGAGGGAGGGAAGGAAGGAAGGAAGGAAGGAAGGAAGGAAGGAAGGAAGGAAGGAAGGAAGGAAGGAAGGAAAAGGAAGGAGGGAGGGAGGGAGGGAGGAGGGAGGGAAGGAGGGAGGGAGGGAGGGAAGGGAGGAGGGAGGGAAGGAGGAAAGGAAGGAAGAAAGGAAGGAGGGAGGGAGGGAAGGAAGGGAGGAGGGAGGGAGGGAAGGAGAGAAGGAAGAAAGGAAGGAAGGAAGGAAGGAAGGAGGGAGGGAGGGAAGGAGGGAAGGAAGAAAGGGAGGAGGGAGGGAGGGAGGGAAGGAGGGAAGGAAGGAGGGAAGGAAGGAAGGAAGGAAGGAAGGAAGGAAGGAAGGAAGGAAGGGAAGGGAGGAAGGGAAGGAAGGAAGGAAGGGAAGGGAGGAAGGGAGGGAGGAGGGAAGGAGGGAGGGAAGGAAGGAAGGAAGGAAGGAGGGAGGAAGGAAGAAAGGAAGGAGGGAGGGAAGGAAGGAAGGGAAGGAAGGAAGGGAGGAGGGAAGGGAGGAGGGAAGGGAGGAGGGAAGGAGGGAGGGAAGGAAGGGAGGAGGGAGGGAGGGAGGGAAGGAGGGAAGGAAGGAAGGAAGAAAGGAAGGAGGGAGGGAGGGAAGGAAGGAGGGAAGGAAGGAGGGAAGGAGGGAGGAAGGAAGAAAGGAAGGAGGGAGGGAGGAAGGAAGGAGGGAGGGAAGGAAGGGAGGAGGGAGGGGGGAAGGAGGGAAGGAAGGAAGAAAGGAAGAAAGGAAGAAAGGAAGGAAGGAGGGAGGGAGGGAAGGAAGGAAGGAGGGAGGGAAAGAAGGAGGGAAGGAGGGAGGAAGGAAGAAAGGAAGGAGGGAGGGAGGAAGAAAGGAAAGAGGGAGGGAAGGAGGGAAGGAAGGAAGGAACAAAGGAAGAAAGGAGGGAGGGAGGGAAGGAGGGAGGGAAGGAAGAAAGGAAGGAGGGAGGGAAGGAAGGAAGGCCGCCCCCTCCCGCCAGCCGCCCCCCCCCCGCATTCGGCCCCCTCCCACCCTGCCTGCCCTGCTTACTTGCTTCCAGGGTGGCGGAGAGGCCGGTGGCGGCAGCGGAGAGGCCTGCGCTGGTCGCTGGAGGGCCTCCAGCGACCAGCGCCGGCCTCTCCGACGCCCTCCCCAGCCTCCGCCTGCACTGGAGACCTGCGCACGGGGCCCTGTGGCGGAGGCCGGGGAAGCGTCGGAGAGGCCAGCGCTGGTCGCTGGAGGCCCTCCAGCGACCAGCGCCGGCCTCTCCAACGCCCTCCCCGGCCTCCGCCTGCACTGGAGGCCCGCGCGCGGGGCCCTACGGCGGTGGCGGAGGCCGGGGAAGCGTCGGAGAGGCCGGCGCTGGTCGCTGGAGGCCCTCCAGCGACCAGCGCCGGCCTCTCCGATGCCCTCCCTGGCCTCCGCCTGCACTGGAGGCCCGCGCGTGGGGCCCGGCGGTGGCGGAGGCCGGGGAAGCGGCGGAGCGCTGGTCGCTGGAGGCCCTCCAGCGACCAGCGCCGGCCTCTCCGACGCTTCCCCGGCCTCCGCCACCGCCGCCAGGCCCCGCAGGCGGGGAAGGCGGCGAGTGAGGGAGGGAGCGTCCCCGCATGCGCAGGGACGCTCCCTCCCTCACTCGCCGCCTTCCCCGCGCGTGCGGCCCCCGGCTCTCTGGCTGGCTAAACCGGGACCTCGAATGGTCCCGGTATAGCCAGCCCGGGAGCCGGGAATTGGTGGCCAGAACCGGGACTTTCCCGGGAGACCGGGACGGTCTGGCCACCCTAGAAAGAACACAAAATTACAAATTGCTGTAAAATGAGACTTAGAAAGCAAGTGAAATAATAATAAAAGAAAACTTTACAGCACAGTGTGTTTAAAGAAGTAATTCATTCTATGCATAGACCACATTCCATACAATCATATCACTCCAAAGATTTTGGACCCCTAATGGTGATTGAATAGTTATAGTGTTAAAATACTCAACAAATGGTTTCTATGTTGCAAAACAGCTTCTGTGCATGTTTTACCTCTTTTTGATTTTTTCTTGTCAAATTTCTCTACAAGAACTGTTTTCTATACATACATCCATTCATACCACATATTGTTATAGCACAGAATCTTGAGGTATAATAAAGAGTGCAAACAAAATTAAAAAATCATTGTGCATCCATAAACAGTTGCACCTTTTTAAGTCCATGGTCTTGGAGTGCAACTCTGCTTCAGATCATACTGTCACTGCTTTGTACACCAAATTTTAATTATCAAAACAGTATATTCACCATGCCATACGTCTCCCAGTGCAAGATTCCTTTCACACCACCCAGCAACTTATAGTGATGTTCATGCGGAAATACACCTTGTGAACCGAGGTGCCAAAACTCCCAGAATTACTACTGAATTCTAGACCAAAGAGATCACTTCAACCTGGAGAACACAGCAGCTTCAAATGGTGGATTCTATGGCATCACATCCCTGCCAACTTCTCTCCCTCCACAGGCTCCACCCACAAACCTCTATGAATCTGCCAACATGGAATTCACAACCCTACCTATGAATAGTTAACATATTATATTCAGTTCTTCTACCAGTCATTTTGCAAACTTGAATGCTGAAGAAGCCAGGACATATAACAAAGAATGAAAATGTCTATTCAGCACATACTGTTGTGAACATTTCAGAAGAAGCAGATTTCATAAATGGATGACTTAACCACATTTTAGGGGGGTGTAATCATGCAAAGACAGCAAATAAAATGTATATTAGAAACAAAATAAAAAAATGTAACTATTAATCTGCTTAGTTTAGGCACAACCATGAACTTAATATGGAGAAACATGTATCGCTTTTGGCTCTGTGAGCTGGAATGCACCAACATATTTTCCATATAATATCTTCAAAATCTTGGAACTGAGTAAATCAGGGAGCTTATGTTTTCTTTGGACACTCTTTGTTCTTCCATAAAAAACTGCCTGGAGGGCAAACTTATCTTTATGCATATGCCAAGGTTTAGACATGATGTATAATCTCTTCCCTTTGTTTCTGCCTTTGTCCTATTCCTGGGGGGTCAACACAAAAGTGATTCTTCACAAATCCTTTATTCTTTTTACTTACTGACATAGCAGATTTTAAAACAACTTGATTCTTTTACAGTTTCATGGTGTATTTCGGAAACAGAGGACCAGGGTTTTCCATTCTAAAACTACACCAAAAAAAGCTTCTTTATAGCAAGAAATTTACATATATTCCATTCAGAATTGTAAGTAGGAAATGGTCACTGAGAAATTTACAAATGAGCTCTCGTTAATTTCTTTCTAATACACTGTACCACAACTGTTTTAGGCAGATTTTTAAAATACTAGCTAGTGTTATGCCATCCAGTGAATGTGATCACATCTTGCACTTAGAAAACTTCAGGGGGGGGGGGGGAATGTTCTCATGCTTAAACTGTGCCTGTCTTGAAATCCATCAGTTAAGACATCTTTCATGTTTTCTACAGCTTTTTAATACAGTCTTTGGACTAGATGGCGATATCACTGAAGGAGCAACATTGTACAGAGATGGGGTTTGAAAACAAGTATCGTCTCATTCTTCTGACACAGCGCTTGATGCTGAAACAGCAAAGATTGCAAGAAAAGTTCAGGTGGGTAGCCATGTTGGTCTGAGGCAGCACAACAAAGTTTGAGTCCAGTGGCATCTTTTAAAACCAATAAAGTTTTATTCTGGGTATAAGTTTTCATGTGCATGCACACTTCTTCAGATTTTATTAAGTGACTTTCTTAAAACCAGAAAGGGAGTGCAGGGCAGAATTGGAGCCTGAGCCCCAAATATCAAACCACTCTTTAGTATAATAACTATACCAACAGCCATTTTACAGAGGCAAATCAGAAAGGCTGAGGGATTTGCCCGAGACCGCAGATTTCAGTACGTCTCCATTAAATTCTCCACATCATTTTCCTTTCTATTTATTTCTCCCCCAATCCTTCTCCTGCCCAGAATAACCACCAAAATCAATTTCATCCCAAACACTCCATGAATCAACTTCTACTTTGGTCCCCTTAAATATGCCTTTCACTAATGTCCAAAAATAAAAATTCTTCTCTGCCCCAAAGAATAAGAAAAATCCCAGTTTTTCTCTCATCTCACAAATTATGGCTGCTTGGGTCCGATTCAATCCAGTCCAGTTTTGTACAGAACCCTATTCTCCTATTCCTTTGCCTTTGAGACAGGATTCAGAGTAGAAATTTGAAGGTAAATTCAAAGGGCAAGGACTTTGAGGGATACCTTGTTCCCCAATCCCAGGACTTGGTTCAAATTTTCTGGTAGAAAAAAATGGAGGAATCTGGGGGAACCACTAAAATGCCTCCTATGAATTTTCTTTTTTAAAGTGAGTTTAAAAAGACAAGTTTTTACTTAGTTGAAATACATAGCATTTAATTTTTTCATTGGAGATCTAAATAAACTTTGAATATTTTTTCTTTCTTCTGAAATGTGTGAAATGTGCTAAAGTAGCACATGGTGTTGCAGTTTGCAATTCCCTTTATTTAGTATTAGGTATTTTTGCAATTTTGCTTGAATTATTTCTGCTTTTAATACTGTAAATATGCTAATTTATATAATTTTATGTTCTAAGTTATCAATAATGCATTTTATGTTGTTAAAGCCAAAAACCAGGACTGGTCTGGCACAGTGTGGGAATCCACACTGACTTCCTTGGATTCCCAAGTTGTCCTTCAGATGCTTGCAAAGAGATCCCTTTAAATCTGACCCAATATCTTCCCTGGGATAGAGTTCAGATTGACTGGCCAATAGTTTCCTGGGTCATCTTTCCTCCTTTTTTTGAAGATTGGGATAATATTTGCCTCCTCTAGGATTGTGGCAAACCTCCAGACCTTCAGGAGTCTTGAAAATGATGGACGAAGACTCTACAAGCTCTCTAGAAAGTTCTTTGACACTCTTAGGTGCACACCATCTGGCCCAGGGGATCTGAACTCACCCAATGCAGCCAGGTGCCTCTCAACAATCTCTCTGTCCATGTCAACCAGCAGCCTGGATGCCATGCCTTGCCTACTACCATCTCTAGATGAGATCCCAGGACACCCTTTTTGCACACTTGCATTGGCATCACAAAGACACAAGAAAAGGATCAAGTGAATTGGGCTTTATCCCTGTTACTTTCTACATAATTACCCTGTAATTTTTCTTTATTCTGAAGTACACTAAAGTATTCTTGGCCATTGTTGTTAAAGAGAACATTCAGACAACTACAGCTCATGGGGTGAGCTGTAGTTCCAACCAAGTATTCCAACCACGCTTGCCATTTTCCTGTCAGGAAAATTCCCATTTCCCACAACTGACCCTGAAGCTGATAATAGAAAAATAATGGGGGGAAATTACCATTGGGAAATGATTCTACTTACACTAAAATGGTCTTCTTAGTAAGGTTTACTTCTGACATATCTGGATGAACAACATTTTTATCACATACATTATCCTCACTACATTTCTGCTTTCTAAAAATTATTTCAAATAACTGAGCTTCTGGAACATATCAATTACAAAACTCTGAACTTGTAAGTACTACAAAAAGGATCAAAAATTTCAGTTTATAAAAGCCATAGGATAAATACTATGAGATGGATTAATTTATCTTCTTTTCCCTCAAAACTAACTATAAAAGTCTTCCTAACAGACTTTGAAAAGATTCCTACTCTGGTTTGAATCAAGGGTTTACTTTGCCCAATTCAAAACATGCTTTAACCATGCTCACTGAGCAGAATTCATAAACCAACATAAGAACTGAAACCACAAATCCCCTTTTGTGTTTTCTGTTTGTACTGGTCCAGTAATGTATTCTACCCCTACCACATTTACACTTGTCTGTTATCTTTTCAATATTTATCAGGAGACAAGACAGCTGATCAGAAAATACAATTTAGCAAGCTGCTGAGCACCCCCCCCCCACCAGCTATTATATGATTAGGATTTTCTTCCTTTTCTTACTAACATTACAAGTTCATTATTATAGTCATGAACCTCCAGGTGGAGTCTGGAGATCTCCCAACACCATTTCTCAACTACTGAGACCAATTCCCCTGAAGAAAATCGCTACTTTGAAAGGCAATTCTCTGGCATTATACATTGGTGACCTCTTTCCCCACTCTCTCCAGGCTCCATCCCCAAATCCTCAAGAATCTCCTAAAATGGAATTAGCAACCCTATTTACAATTGTCCTTCCTTTCCCAGGGATCACTGCTTCTCTGTTTTCTATAATTAATAGAGAGCCAGTTTGGTGTAGTGGTTAAGTGCATGGACTCTAACCTGGGAGAAATGGGTTTGATTCTCTACTCCTTCACATGAACCTGCTGGTATGACCTTCGGTCAGTCATAACTCTCTCAGAGCTGTTCTGCTCAAGAGCAGTTCTTGGCGAGCTCTCTCAGCCCCACCTACCTTACAGGGTGTCTGCTGTGGGGAGGAGAAGGGAAAGGAGACTGTAAGCCGCTATGAGACTCAAAGTGAATGGCAGGGTATAAATCCAATACCTTCTTCTTGCTAACTCTTGCTTTATATTTCCATCAGAACCAACCCCATTCAGAATATTTACTGATCTTGTACCTAATACCCTCTATTAATCCATTATTTCCCTCATTTCCTTCCTTTTAAAATTAAATTCCTCTAATTCAGTGAAGTATTAGAATAGAAAGTATTTTGCTTGACTTTGCTAATGTTTTAAGTCTGGTCTGCATTGGATTAGAGAAGAAAAATCAAGCTCAGCTCAACACTCCATATTTTCTATATATATTTTCTCTATATTTTCTATATTATTTTCTATGTAATCACTGGATTCTTTTTAGCAGATTAAGAGATGTAATTTAACATTTTTAAAAACATTTGAGTTGGATTCTGTGATCCATCAAGAAGAAGAAGAATTGCAGATTTATACCGAAGATGCTCGTGGTTATGGATTCTTCTCTGTGCCCCTAGCCCTCAGATCCTGGGGAAGTTTATTACTGATGAGGAAGGACCCATGTGAAATAATCAGCATGTAATCAGGAGGCAGCAAGAGGAGGAGCCCCAAATCACCTTGTCTCTCCAGTCAGTGCAGCTCCACTGATAGGAGGAGGGAGTGATTTCCCAGGATCATAAAGGACTCCTGAGGAGGAAGAAAATGCAGGACAGAGGAACCAGGCCAAAAAAGTAGAACTACAAGGAAAAGCAGTTGTGAGAAGCACAACTGGCACAGAGGCTGACACAGCAGTACAGACTTCAGATACAGAAGTCTCAGGTCATGTAAGGCTTCAAAGGTAACAGCCAGCATTTTGAACTGAACTTGGAAGCAGACAGAAAGCCAGTGCAACTGCTTCAAAATTGGTGTTTTATGTGCATGGTTGTTAAATCCTGTAAGACAGTGGTTTGCTTGACTTTGCTAATGTTTTAAGTCTGATGTTTAATGTTTTAAGTCTGGCTCCGTGAGACCAGCAAAGGGTAAGGTAAGACATTAGCGCTCCAGATGTTTTTTGCCTACAACTCCCATCAGCCTCAGCCACTGGCCATGCTGGCTGGGGCTGATGGGAGTTGTAGGCAAAAACATCTGGAGCGCTACCACTGGCCACCTCAGCTGTAAGAAGGTAAGTCCACATTCCACACTAATTGAATCTTCCAGGTCACCTTCAAGGAAACTGACCATGTGACCTAAGGGGAAACGGACCAGATGAAGGCAGAAAGCACAGTGCTAGGCCAGTGGAGCACACAGTCATAATCCTGTTCCCTCTGCAGCGTCTGTCGGATTTCCCACCATCTGCGTCGGAGTTACAGGAAGTGCCATGGCTTTTGCATAGCAAACGTAAACTGGGTTTTAGCGGTTTACGTTTGCTACGCAAAAGCTGCAGCACTTCCTGTAACTTCGGCGCAGATGGTGGGAAATCCGACCAGATGCTGCGGAGGGAACAGGATTGTGACTGCGAGGTGAGCTGTGTGCAAAAACGGTCATTGAGAGACTGGAATAAGTGGGTGTTTCCAAGTCAGCTACAACAATCAAAGCAGAAAGGCAATTTTTTTATACCCTTTTGCCACTGCAACATAAGAATAAAAAAAAAGCAGGTGCCTCCAGGAAAGTGCTCTCTGGGAAAATTACAGCCAATTCCCTTCCCTCTCTGACTCTGCCTCCAACTAACATGTGACACGCCTGCTGCCAACGGAAAACAATGGCTGCATGTGCGCTGGGCGTATGTAGTATTGTTCTGCTCCCACAGAGCAGAATGGGAGTGAATCAGTGATTTCTGTGATGAATTAGGTTCATGATGAAGTTCATGGACATCCCTAGTTAGGAGACTGGGCTGTGTTAAGTCTGTACAGTGTATATGGTAACAAATCATACTTTCCTTGTATCTTCTCTTATTTGAAACACTGGAGAAGTATATCTTTGCTTTCATCTTGTTTCAGTGCTCTCACTGCCTTTGAACTATCCACAGTTTCAAATCTGTGAAGCTTGAACCTAGTGTATTTCAGTACTGTGAGGATTTGGTTAATTTAACAATAGCAGCCTCACTCTGACACAACTTCAACACAATTTGGATGACAAATGGTGAAAAAGAAAAAGACCATTCCAGACAAAAACACACAAGTAAACTAGGAGAGGGAAAGGATTTGTAATTCAAGTTAGCAGAGAATTCTTTGGGGTTTTCTTTCCTGTTACAAAAACAGGACACAGGTGCAAACAAATAAATACAGACTAAACATTAAACGGCATGAGTTTGGTGGTGTATTGGAGAATAATGCCTGCCAATATTTCAAGCGCCTGTAAAACACTGCATACATTTGCCAGGAGAATTGCCTTTGGAGCCATTCTTGATCCTCCTCTGCCTGTAACTATGCATCTTTGGCTTCCTCCCCAGATCTTCAAACTCACATTGGGAGGTTTCACTTTTTGTGCTTTTACCAGTAGTTTCAATAGGCACCAGCAAAGATTTTCAATAGGCACCAGCAAAGGAGTTGAGGCCTCTTCATCCTCAACTCCTTAACTTTCTTGCAACATATTAAGGAAGGATCCTAGAATGTGGCACGAAGCAGACAGAAAACAGATCTGTTTGACACAGAAGAGGCCAAACTATCTGACCAAGGACACAACCATTCCTCATGAATTTCCTCTCAAAGTACTGCTCTAAGTACTACAGGTCAGAGTTTCTCTGGGCAAAGTGGGGGGGGGGGTATAGTAAAAACTGAAGCTATCACAGTCTGGCTTGCAGCTCTGTGTAGTGACAATTGTGCAATTAGGTCACATTATAGGGATGAAACACCACCACAGTGGTTTGCCCACTTTTCACTACACAGAACTGCCTGAGTAGCTGGTCCCATTGCATACAAGTCCTGAAAGTGTTAAATGCAGTCCATACGGGATATTCTTTTGATACCTTTCTCCTTGCAAAGCTTCTATGTGACCTCGAAACTTAAAAAAAAAAAATTAAGAAGACTTTTAAATAGCCACAGAAGTTTTTGCCTGCAGCTAGTTAAAAGGGGGGGAAGGCCTCCGTGAGACCAGCAAAGGGTTAGCTTTGTAAGCTTGGAAGTGTATGAGTCCTTTCTCCCTTTTGAAGCTGTGTGCATCTTTCAGAAATGACTATATGTTGAGAAATGAAACATTTTGTAGGGGAGTAGTTTTGGTGGATTTACAGGGTTGCTATTAATAGTACCAAAGATCCTACTGCAAGTAGACTTCCCTTCACTGTTGATTATACCAAAATAATAAAGGTAATTAAAGGGGGGGGGATGTTTTGACATGCCTACAACCATTCAGGGGGCTGCTGCCATCAGAGAAAGGAAGATTTAATCTGACTCCCAGTCCCCTGTGGTACATATTGTTTACAAGGTCCTCCCAATCCTCCAAGAGCAGTTTCAAGACAAATACCAAGCCATTTAGGCAAGGCAAAGGTGGGGAAACAGGTTCTACTAACATAGGGTTGCCAGCTCCAGGTTTGGAAATACATGGAATTTTGGGGGGAGGTGAAGCCTGATGAGAATGGGGCTTGGGAAGGGGGAGGGACTTCAATGAGGTAGAATGCCATAGAGTTCAGCTTCAAAGCAGCCATTTTCTCCAGGTGAACTGATCTGTCACCTGGAGATCAGTTGCAATTGCAGAAGGTCTCCAGCTACCACCTGGAAGTTTTCAGCCTTTCCATGAACTCATCGACTGGATCCAATCCAAATAGTGAGGAATACCTCTGAGGTCACCTCTTTATATGGACTGTTCTATTTCAGACAGCGGGAAAAGAGTCACAGGTTTGAACTTCTGCTATTCTAAGGTTTTTCCTGCATAGAGAAATTAGGCTAGGCTCCACCCTGCTGGGAAGGTTTCATGTGCATGCAATAGTTTTGTATTTTTAAATACAAGGTGTATCTGGTCCACCTTCTGTCATCGGAAGTGGTACAGTGGATGACCATACCACATGCTAGATCTGCATGTCTGAACTTTAAAAACAACCAAAATAAGGGGTAATAAATGTACTCTAGTTGATTTGCTGCATTGTGTTACATTAATACAGGAAACTGCTCATACAGAAGCCAGGTTGTTGAAAATTCATTAAAATCTATTGCAAGTTTTGTCCCATACAGACACATTTTTGTGATATTCCATTAGGACTGTATAAGATTTTTTGAATTATTTTTAAAGATTTAAAAAGTATGAGCAAGTAAAGAAGCAAAGCGACATGGACATCCAGGAACCAGGGTAGGGAGAACAAGATTTTCTTCTTCACTGACTAATTTATTATATTGTGCAAAACAAATGAAATTCAGCATGGTCCAGCTACAGGCTGTTAAACACTATGCCACAGAAACCACAGCAACAAATAAACAAATGAACCAGTGCAGTGTTGTAATCCATGTAATTTTCATTTTAACATATTATTTCTCAAACAGACCGCAGCCAAAAAGGTCACAGAGCATGGGCAGCTAGTAAAGTCACTCACATATTACTAGCTGCAGGAGCTCCACCCGTTCTGTCAATCTGGCTTGCAGCAGGAGAAAGAAGGCCCAGAGCTTGACTGAAGGAAACCACTAATTTCTTTGCAAGTAGGTGATGGGCCCAACAACCAAGGAGAAACTGCATCCTAGAATTTCCACTTTAGAAGTTGTGTGGAGAAAACCCTCCTCCATTCTGAGTTTCAAAAGTGTCATTCGTTGTCTCTTCTCTCTGGAAGCCTGTATCAATCACCTGCTAAATTCCAGCTATAAAAAGGCTAATCTGGCTGGAAGAGTTCACTGAAGAATCTTGAGATGACTCTTGGAAATTTCCCAGAATGCCTTCCAGGAGAGCTCCCAGGATGCCCCTGGGTGTCCCAGGGACCACCTGTATGACACAGGCAGACCAGGTCAAAAGGGGTGGAGAGTGATATAAAAATGTGGAGTCACAGGTTCAATAAAAGTGCTTGCTCACAGGAGGGAGTCTCTCTCTTGGTGCTGACTCTTGAAAGGGAACAGATCTCTGATCTGCAAGCCAGCAGCCATCTTTGGGAGGGGCCACGTGGCCTGGCCTACTGGCTGCAGGGAGAGTCTGAGAAAATGGTACATCTTTAGAACATTTTACAACTTTTTAAGCTCTAAGCACCTACCTGGATTGTGACATGTAATTAGGGTATGTTTACGGGAGAGGAACGGTACTACAGAGGATGCATTTATAACCACCTCGCTTTTGTTCTTTGATGTGCTGATCTGATGTTGTGATTGAGCCAGCTTGTAAACATTTTATTTTTAAATACGTATTTACTCTTTAATGCTGTAGCATTCTCTGGACCACAAAGTTTCCCCAACTGCCTTAGGCCATGTTGCTTTAAGAGGGGAGTCCTGGGAGGGAGGGAAGGCAAGCAGTTGGCAACCAGCCATTCTCCTAGGAGCACCCAAAGCTGTAAAAGTGTCCTTGTGGTGACCCAGTGCAGGGCAACAGTAGGCAAAGAAGCACAACATCTCAGACTGAAGTCCTGTCACTCCCAGTGGGCAATCCCTTGCAAATCGGGAGGTGGTGAGGTGGCTATCCTTGAAAGTAAAAGGAATAGCCCCCTCTAGGAGGGGCAACCCAAGGGAGGGGGTGGGCAGAACAGGGCCATGCAAGGCCAAGCCTGTTCCATCCCAATTTGTTATAAGGAAAGGGTTTTTCAAGCTAGGTTGATTAAAGTTATGATTAAAACTCTTTCCCCCGACTGAGTCAGTCTGACTTGCAGCAGGAGAGAGAAGGCCTGAGCTTAATTGAGGGAAACCTGCTAATTTCTTTGCAGGCCCAAGACAAAGAAAGGATTCCAGAGCAGCAGCAGGAGCCACAAGCACCACTGAAGAGCATATTAGGAAGAAACAGCCCTCCATTTCTTTAAGTTAACATTTGGGACATTCTCTGACTCCTTGTGTTAATGGACTCTGTTTGATAAAAGTTGCCTTTGTTCTAAGTGTTCTTTCTGAAGACCATTGAAGAGCCTGTCTCTTCAAATGCTGATAGGTTCATAGACATTATCATTCATTTTTATTGTTAATTGTAAAGTTATTAGGTTTATAATAAATGTTTGTTATATTGAAAACTATTTAACACTTTGAGTGTTTTTTTCCATACTTTTGAAGCAAATTTCACATTCGTCAAGCCATAAGGGTGATGTTATTTATTGATCTGAAACATCCCCCTCCAACAGACAGAGTTACAGTTTAGTGGTTAGGAATGTTGGGTTAGGATCTAGAAGCCCCAGGTTTGAATCCCCACTAAAAAAGCTCGCTAGGTGATCCTGGGCCAGTCACATTCTGTCAAGCTAACCTACCTCACAGGAACAAAGTTTGAGTCCAGTGGTGACTCAAACTTTGTCTATTGCTTCAGACCAACATGGCTATCCATGTGAATCTACTTCACAGGGTTATTGCAAGGATATAACGCAAGAGAGGAAAATGATGTAAATTACTTTGGGTCCCCATTGAGGAGAAAGAAAGGCAGGGTACAAGTGAATTAAATAATGTAAAGTAATAAATAAAACTTCCCTTCAATATCTAAAGCAAACAAATGAAAGTCCAACACTTCCAAACCCAAAGTATAGGTAAAGCCAACTATATGCTCCCTCCAGATCAGACAAGGCAGGATATATTCACTGTCTGGCTAAGAAGTCCTAAAGCACAGTTGTCTTACACTTCTGAGCCCACATCCTGCTTCCAATAATGGTGAGACAGACACTTCCATGAAGCCAGGACATAAGCCCCCCTTCATTCTCCAGCAGCTAGTATTCTAGACTAACAGGAAGGTTCCCTTCAGGTATCACAGCAAAAAAGCCAGTGATGTTTTCTAATCCACATAAAAGCAATACAAGCTAATGACCATCTCGCAGCAGTGAATTTAGGGAGTTACTTATACATTTGAAGTATTTCTTCTCTCTGCCTTGAATTCAATTGTACTGGGTGACCAAATTCTGGAACTGTGTGTAATTTCTACCTAGTACTTTGACAAAATTCATGGTGTTACATACATAAACCTCCATCTAATCAACTCCCCCCCCCCAACTATAAAATGCCATGTATTTTAGGATTCCCACATAGCAAAGGTAACAATTTCAATTTTTGCATTTTTTTGGTTCTACATCGTTAAAAGAAAGGAGTGATCAGAATAGTACACAATATTCCAAATGCAGAGGCATTATAAATTCATATAAATTCATAAAAGCATTATGAGCAATCCTTTAATTTCAATCCCTTTCCTCATAATCCTGAAGATAGAGTTCTCCCTCTCTGCTGTTGCTAAACCGGACATTTTTACTGAAGGCCCCAAGACTTTTTTTTTCCTGGACATTCACAGTCAGTTTAAATCCCAACTGTGTATATCTGAAGTCTGGCGTTTTGGCCCCAGTGAGCATCACTGTAGAGAACGGAAAGGAACAGCTAGTTCCTGCGTAGGAGTGGAGGGGTTTTTTGAAAAAAAAAATCTTAACAACAATCACAGGTCAATTTCCTTTTGTCTGAAAATATGTCCTGATCTCAGATTAAAACAGCTCCCTGAGCAGCAAAAGGATGCTCTGTTTATACACTCTACTATAGTTTAAAAAAAAACAGCAACTAAAAAGAGGATTTTGTCTTCCCTTCAAAAAAACTCAAATTAACCCAACTGCAGAATCTTTTCCATGCCACAGAAACAACATTGGTGGCATAGTCCCTTACGCCACTGAAACAGTCTCCTACAATCTACACTTATTTCTTTTGCCCCCAATTCCACCAGTATGATTTGGGCACATTTAAATACTATTCAATTTCTCTGTTCTAGTAAGCATTCATGATTCAAACTGAATTGTCAGTTTTAAAATTAAGATGCTTTTACCAGTTTATCTAAATCAGGGGTGGCCAAACTGCAGCTTGGGAGCCACGTGTGGCTCTTCAAAGCCATACAAAGCCCCCCTGTCCCATCGGCTGACTTGGAA
Source organism: Heteronotia binoei (assembly GCF_032191835.1). Classification (NCBI taxonomy): domain Eukaryota; kingdom Metazoa; phylum Chordata; class Lepidosauria; order Squamata; family Gekkonidae; genus Heteronotia; species Heteronotia binoei. Next base: position 53,448,691 of record NC_083223.1, on the reverse strand, counting down.
AGGCATTTCTCTCTTTAAATCACTTCTCCAAGCCAAGCCAGCCAGCAGCGTTCTTTCCACATCTTCTTCCCTCCCCCCCTTCCTTCCTTCCTCTCACATCTGATGTTTATTCTATATGGCTCTTACGTTAAGCAAGTTTGGCCACCCCTGATCTAGATGTTTCTGAATTTCTTAAATCTAGGTATGTCCTTAAAATTCAACACATGGGTAAGACACTTTAAAATTTAATTGTAAATTTAATTATATAATGCAACATTAGAACAGGGTTGGGTTTTTAAAAAAAACATACCCCATCCACATAGAATCATGGAAGGGACCTTCAGAGTCATCTAGTCCAACCCCCTGCGGGAAACTCACAAACACCTCCCCCTAAATTCATAGGATCTTCATTGCTGTCAGTTGGCCATCTAGCCTCTGTTTAAAAACCTCCAAGGAAGGAGAGCCCACCACCTCCCGAGGAAGTCTGTTCCACTGAGGAATCGCTCCAATGGTCAGGAAGTTCTTCCTAATGTTGAACCACAAACTCTTTTGATTTAATTTCAACCCATTAGTTCTGGGGCCACAGAAAACAATTCCACAGCCCTTCAAGTACTTGAAGATGGTGATCATATCACCTCTCAACTACCTCCTCTTCAGAAGAAACATCCTCAGCTCCTTCAGCCTTTCCTCATAGGACTTGGTCTCCAAACCCCTCACTATCTTCGCCATCCTCCTCTGGACCTGCTCAGCTTGTCTATATCCTTCGTAAAATGTGGTGCCCAAAACTGAACACAATACTCCAGGTGAGGTCTTACCAGAGCAGAGTAAAGTGATACCATCACATCACATGATCTGGACCCTATACTTCTGTTGATACAACCCAAAATTGCATTTGCCTTTTTAGCCACCGCATCACACTGTTGACTCATGTTCAGCGTATGATCCACTAAGACCTTTAGATCCTTTTCGCACATACTACTGCTAAAACTAGTCTTCCCCGTCCTATAACCATGCATTGGATTTTTCCTACCTAAATGCAGAACTTTACATTTATCTGTTAAAATTCATTTTATTGATTTTAGCCCAGTTTTCCAGCCTGTCAAGGTCATCCTGTATCCTGTTTCTGTCTTCTACTGTATTTGCAACCCCTCCCAATTTAGTATCATCTGCAAATTTAATAAGCATTCCCTCTATTCCTTCATCCAAATCATTGATAAAGATGTTGAACAAAACAAGTCCCAGGACAGATCCTTGAGGCATTCCACTTCTTACTCCTCTCCAAGAGGATTAGGAACGATTCACAAGCACTCTTTGGGTGCGATCTGTCAAACAGTTACATACTAGAAAACGTAATTATAACTATGATTTCTAGGACTCCTCTTCAGGAATAAGCAACATGAATTTTAACAACACTGAAAAGACTGAATCATTGTTTAAGTGACCAATCCTATGAGTATATTGTTTTTATATATATTATCCCCACCCCCAATCCATCCACAATGTTTAGCCCTAGAAAAGAGCCAGATGGAAAAGTTGACTGCAGCAAATTCCACAGCTGTGGCTGTCATTTCCAGGATTACTTTGTTAGTGTCATACATGTTTGTTAACAGGCTATAAAATCCATGGAGTCTGAGTGCAATTCTCTTATTAACAACTGTAATTCTGATCATATCCAGTTTTCTGAAGAAAGCAACACAAACCCTACCGTATAAAATGCAAACAGTAACCTCTTGCTATTCTTGTGCAAAACAGCTTTTGAGAGCAAGATGGTACAGCTGTGTAACCTTGCACAATCTTTTGTATTGTTTGGATTTTTAAAAAAAAAAAATAGAGAAATGACAGCTTCTGGATACTCAGGAACGAAATGAAGATTTCAAGAGCTTCTGGAGTGCAGCCCAATGGCTGAAATACGGTAGCTGAATACAAGCTGTGCAAGTCAAAACCTGGGAGGGAACAACTTGTGTGTTTTTGATTCATTTTGCTTATGTGATGGACAGAATAAAAGTGATATCATTCATGGAATATGAAGCTTGCTGCCTGAACAACATGGATTACAGACAGAGCTATGGTCTCAAAGGGATTAAAAGGCATTCTCCCTGTTGAACAGATTAAAAAATATACCACAAAATCCAGTATGAAAAAAGAGAAAATCTTTTTAAATGGCCATTTAAAAACACATTCTTTTCTTTTCATTCAAAGGCAATCAGATTTAATTTATAAACTCATGCTCTAGATTTGCCAATATTTCATAAATCAGCATGGTGTACTGTAGTGGTTATATGGTGTTAGACTAGCACCTGAGAGACCAAGGCAAAGTTCAAATCCCAAATCAGCCATGAAAATTTATTGAATGACTTTAAGCCAATCACTCTCTCAGAACTGAACTAGACAACACAGGCATCTCAAGGTTGTCTCTCAGGCCTGCCATTTTAAAGAGCAAGTTCCTACCCAAAAACTCCTTTAAACTGCATTGGGGCAGGGCAATTCTGGTCAGACTTAGGACTACTGCAATGGGCAGGGAGGAGGGGATACTGCCTACCCCCATGCCATTTTTCTGATCCAGAACCAGGCCAAAGGATGTTATTTATTTGTATGCCCCCATGTCACATTGGGAAACTGGTGTGGAGGAAAATCAGGATCCCCACGGTCCCAAACAGAATCAGGCTCCAAAGGTACAGTTTCAGAGAATTATTGGGGGGGGGGATTCAATCTAAAAAGGGCAGCACATCCCCAAGGCAAGTTCATGGCATCCATCTCTTCTAGTTTGAAGCTAGTCTAACCAAACTCACAGGACAGTTTTGAAAAAAATGAAGGGAATAAACTCTTTAAAGGAAAGGTGGGATTAAAATGCACTAAATAAATGATGCATTATCTAATAAACAGAGCTTATTTAGAAAATAATGAATTTTAAGTTTCCCTCCCAAACAAATTGTTTTCTTTGAAAGAGAAGTAGACCCAGTATTTAATATTATAGTTAGTATGGGTGAAGTTAAACATCTACAGAACTCCATAGGGGAAAAGTACCCTAGGGCAGGGGTGTTAAATATGCAGCCCGCATCTGTCCCATGCAGGGCTCAAATCCAGCCCACAAGCAACTTCTCTCTTCTGCTTCTTTTTCCAGGGCTGCTACAGCAGTCACACTGTAGCTTCCTTTCCCCGCAGCTCCATCAGTGCTCTTTGCTTCCTGCTTCTTTCCTCTCTCCCCCCTTTCTCTCTATCACTCTCACACACAGAGCTCCATGGTTGCTTCTTGAAGAAAACATGCAAAGACAACTCTCTCTCTCTTACACACACACACACACACAGTCTGCATCCTTCTCCAGGACTTCTCCTCCTCTTTTGGGGAAGAAGGGAGGGGGAGGAAATTGAAAATGTTTTATCACAGGTATAAGCTTTTGTGTGCAAGCACACTTCTTCGAGAGAGGGATGTACAATGCCCACAGCCTGGCCTAAGCAAATAAAGATAATAAAAATTATGAGAAGCAAATTTTACTTTGAGGAAATTACTTTGGCCTATTCTGAAAATTTTTTTTTTAAAAAAAGATTGGATTTCTCTGTTCCTATCTGGATTTATTTTCTTTCAAAAAGACCCTGATTAGGAATTAGAACACTTGGATTGGTCTTTATAGCTTGGAAGTGGAGTGATTTCAGATGCCAAATGATAACAGTACACATTGGTAATTGTTGGGGAATTATTTTGTTCCCCCAGCAACACAAACCCAAAACCAACCTACAGAAACCAAACAACCTGCAGTTATCAGAAGGCTAATACACACACACTAATAAGTTTCAAAACCTTACCGATAAACTTTATTAGACTCCAAGTTTCTCCTTTAGACAGAAGGCTTAAACATGCAAGTCAGAAAGGCAAAGCAATTGGATAACCCAAACAACCTGTAGTTTTCAGAAACTCATACAGATGAATGAATAAGCTTTTATTACTCTTAAGTTAAAACTCCGTACAGAAAGCTTAAAATATATGGATAGAAAAGCAAAACAGTTACATAAACTTAAAATCAAGAAAGCAATTATGAATTGAGAAAACAATAGAAGAAAAATTAAAATTAAGAAAACAATTACACAGTTAGAATTCAGTCAAGAATAAAGCATAGTTCTACAATAAAGCAGAGAGCATACTGAAAAATCTAAATCCCAACAGCAACAGGGACATTTTCCCATTTAAAATCTAAGTCCCAAGTCTCTAGCAGAGTTATGCTCTATATTCTAAATTAGAGCATGTTTGATTATGTTTGAGGCCCCAAACAGAAATTAACAAGGATTGCTAATTTCTTGGCTGGACTGACAAAGAGGTCCCTGCCTCTCATGCAGTCAGCCCCTTTTGTTCAAAAATGCAGGGTTTATAAAGGCTTGAACCCATCTCTTATCAGATAGTATTGAGTCACAGCTGCATCTTAATGTAAACAATTTCACAGACAAATAACAACAATCGGAGTCCAGATTGCCCTCAGTTTCCCTCTACCTTTCACCTACTTATAGAAATGGCTAGTTCTCTTGCTTCCTGTCATACCAAATAAGGACCATACCATATAAGGCTTTCCTGCCTGGAGAGGCAACTGTGAACTTTTGCCCACTAATCCATTTTTTTTTCTGAGAGCAACAGATTTAGCTGTTAGCAATATAAATGAAGAGCTTATGCTATTTGCTGAGAGCAATATGGAAGCTGAATAGCATAGCATGCTTGTTGCCAATTTCATAAGAGCCAAAATCATAGCCAAAATCATAAAGAGTATGGTTAAGATCATACAGAGGGCCAATTCAAAATAAATTCTGCCGCAGTAAAACAAGCTCTAAATTCAGTCCTGCAGGATGCATTTTTTTGAGCTTCATTGTCAATTGCAATTCAGTAGTCTCTCTTTCTAATCTCCTTTTGAAATTCCTTTGTAAGAGCACTGCTACTCTTAGGTCAGCAACTGAATATTGTGGTTTCTAATGCCAGACTTATGTTCGTTTATTCTTTGCATCCTGGAGGACTGAATTCTCCTGGATGAAATTGAGACCTAGGTTTCCTGTCTCATTACCAATGCCGGTATCTCCACACTTACTACCCAGTGCGTATCACACCTAATCCAATTAAGCTTGCTATTTTCATTCACCTGCTATTGCCATTTGACATCTGAAACCATCTTTATAAAGTTTATATCTCTGGTATCTCATGTTATATTTTATGACATGCATGACCCAGCCCAACAAAGTGACATTTGTCAGAGCTGGCCCTCAAAAAAATGAGTTTGACACCTCTGGCTTAGCGAGTGACTAAGACTGCAGAACCAGAAAACAGAGAAAAGGGATAAGCATTTTTTCTCTCTCTCTCCCCTTTCTATATTCCAATTTTACCCTATCCAATAGCTGTTTTCATTAAAAAAAAAACAACAGCACCACATCATTAGGGTTCTGTTATGACGATACGGTGCTGCTGTCCTGCTCTAGAGTAGGCTTAAGACATCTGTTGTCCTGTTGTGTTCTGTATTTTACTAGTAATAAGCTCCAGCTCAATTATGAGAAGTCCAAAATCTTAGTTTTCTCAAAAAAGTGGAGACTTTACAAATGGGTTACTGATGGTAAAGAGATAGAGCAAGTCAAGTATTTTAAATACTTAGATGTTTATTTTCAATATAATGTGACTTGGTCCATCGCAAGTATGCAGTGAATATAGCTAACGTCAGTGCATCTGCCACAGCTCACTTTTTGTATGGCAGAGGTAACCAATTTGTGCCAGCTGCCATAAAAATATTCAAAGCCAAAATGATTTCACAACTTCTGTATGGCATCCCAATCTGGATTGGATCTTATGAATGTGCTATCGAACGTGTCCAATCTAGATTCTTGCGTAAAATTCTGGACATGCCAAAATGTATCCCATATGCAGTTATCTGCTTAGAAACTGGCATGTCTTTAATGGTTACTACTGCATGGCTCATGACCTTCAAATTCTGTCTACGCTTGCACTACAACTCTGAACGTGGGAGCTATATCTCTCAAAAGCTCTCTGAATTTAATTTGTCAAATTGGTCAGCACATATTGAGAGGAAAATAAAAGCAATGGGTTTATCCCTAGAACTATTGTCCATGCTGTCCTTCACCACTGCAGTCCAACAAATTACAAACAGGTTGCTAGATACTGAGCGCCAAGACCTATCCAGTCTGGCTAAGAAAAGTTGCTCCCCAATGAGTTCTGAGATCTCTCAGTACTGGGAAAATGGCCTCATATCTATTCGTCTTGCAGGTGCCAAAGCAGCGTAAAGCTTTTTCCCTTGCCAGATGCAACGCCATGCCCTCTGCCATTCTTTACAGCAGATTTAACAAGACAGCCTACTCAGTCAGATACTGTCTCTGTAAGAGAGACACGTACTCCACTGGAGAACATACACCATCCGTCCAACCCAACAATGATCAGGATGCTTGCCACATCATACCAACAAAATAACATTACAAGAAAAAAAACTCCACATGGACTCCTCCTGAGAGTCGTAATGCCACACTGGATCACTACACTGAGTGCTTTCACCAGAGAGTTCAAACTGATGTGATCAACAAACACCGTACACAGCAAAATCTCAACCATGCTGAAAGGAAGGCCATAGACAGTCTCAGGAACAATTTGGATATTACAATTAAAGAGGCAGACAAAGGAGGAGCTGTTGTTATCATGAACACATCAGACTACCTCAAGGAGGCTCAAAGGCAACACTCAAATACTTCATTTTACAAACCACTGGACTCAGACCCCACACAGGAATATTAAAAAAAACTGAACAAGATTACAAAGAAATTACCACTGAGCATTCAGGAACAGATCCTGTCAGACATATCACAGGAACCTCAACCAGGTACTTTTTATCTTCTACCCAAAATACACAAACCAGGCAACCCGGAACATCCCATTGTGTTGGGGATAGGCACTATCACTGAGGGGGTATCTGGATATATGGACTCTATTCTAAGACCCTATGCCACCAGTGCCCCTAGTTATGTTCGTGACACTACAGATTTTCTGAGGAAAATACAAACTTTGAACAACCTTCCAGAGAACACTATCATAGCTACCATGGATGTGGAATCTTTATATACCAACATCCCACACCAAGATGGATTACAAACTGTAAATAATATAATCTCCACAAAACTGTGCCATTTTGTTCTCACCCATAACTATTTCAGGTTTAGCAATGAACTTTTCCTACAGATCAATGGTACAGCCATGGGCACCCGCATGGCTCCAAAATATACTAACATCTTTATGGCTGACTTGGAGCAACTCTTCCTAGACTCCCACCCACTCATACCTACCTTATACCTGCATTATATTGATGACATTTTTATGGTCTGGACACATGGTAAAGAAGCCCTGGATGCATTCCACCAAGCATTCAATTACTTCCATCCTACCATCAACCTGACAATGAACCAGTCTATGCAAGAAATACATTTTCTGGACATCACTGTAAAAATACATGAGGGACACATAGACACTAGCTTATACAGGAAACCTACTGACCAACAAACATACCTATATGCCTCCAGCTACCATCCCAAACATCCCAAACAATCCATTGTATACAGCCAGGCTCTACGCTACAGCCGCATATGCTCCAATCCAACTGACAAAGATTCTCACCTGAGGGATCTACAAAAAAACCTTTTTGGAACTCAAGTACCCACCTGATGAAGTCAAAAAACAGATTAACAAAGCCAGAATGATACCCAGAGAAAACCTGTTACAAGACAAACCCTGAAGAGACAATAACAAAACACCACTAGTGGTCACACACAACTCTCAACTGAAAACAGTTCAACGTATCATCAACAACTTACAACCTCTATTGGACAGTGGCAGCTCTCTTTCAAAAGCACTGGGGGGTTAACCTTTCCTTGCACACAGACAGCCCCCCAATCTCAAACTCCTCCTCACCCACAACAATACAACATCGCATCTGAACAGGAACACCGGGACCAGAGCTTGCAATAAACCCAAGTGCCAACTTTGCAGCCACATACACCCAGACAACACAGTCACTGGGCCTAACAGCATTAACTATTCCATCTCAAGCTCATTCACTTGTTCATCTTCCAACATTATATATGCCATTAAATGCCAACAATGCCCCTCAGTTCTCTACATAGGGCAAACAGGACAAACAGGACAAACCCTACACCAAAGGATAAATGGACACAAATCTGACATCAGGAATTACAGAACTGAGAAACCTGTTGGAGAACACTTTAACCTTCCTGAGCATTCAATGGATGACCTCAAAGTAGCTGTTTTACTGCAAAGGAACTTCAAGAACAAAATGGAGAGAGAAATTGCTGATTTACAAATTATCATGAAACTTGGAACAAACAGCTCCCCAGGACTGAACAGGGATATTGGTTTTTTTTATCTCATTACAGATACTAAACCAACTCTCACTGAGTATAGCTGCGCATCCACAGTGTTCCAATGTATTTCTCTTTTAGAACAGTGTATCAGAATAATGTTTTTTTGTGTTGACATGCTCAAATGAGGGATGTGGGCCATTTGTCTCATTAAATATACTAACCCATCTTCCACTATACTTTTATGCACTGTTTTTCTAAGGGCTAACCTATATTATTTCTCTTTTAGAACAGTGTATTAGAATATCTGGGTGTTTTTTTTTTTTGTATTGACACTCAAATAGGGGATATTGGCTGTTTGTCTTATTGCATATACCAGGGGTGGCCTACAGTAGCTCTCCAGATGTTTTTTGCCTACAAATGGCCAATGCTGGGGCTGATGGGAGTAGTAGCAAAAAACATCTGGAGAGCTACCGTTGGCCACCCCTGGCATATACCAACCCATCCTATGGCAAACTATATGGATGTTATAATCTCTTGAGTAAACATGCCCTCTATTTAAACAAACAAAGTCAGAGTGCCACCTAGATTTATGGCACCCCTACGACAGCAGTCTGCTTTTTATCACCTAGTGTTTTTTTCAGCCGGTTTGTCCTACACTAGCAAACACAGGCCCTATTTGTGATTCTTTTAATCTGCTAAAAACATTCCCATGATTCCACACTGCACACTTGTATTAAGAATTGCTGCGTTCATTCCCATATGTCTGATGAAGTCTGTTTAAGAGCATACAAAAACTTACATTCTGAATAAAACTTAGTTGGTCTTAAAGGTACACTTGTCTACTGCTTTGCTCCAAGTGACAGATCAGTTTCCCTGGAGAAAGTGGATGCTTTGGAGGGTGGACTCTGGCATTATAGTCTGCTGACATCTCTCCTCCCCAGATCTCCAAGAATTTCCCAACCCAGAGCTGGCAACCTGGAGCAGAATTCAAAGAAGATATTGATTTCTATCCCACCTTCCACTCTGAATCTCAGAGCAGCTCACAATCTCCTTTATCTTCCTCCCCCACCACAGACACCCTGTGAGGTGGGTGGGGCTGAGAGGACTCTCATAGCAGCTGCCCTTTCAAGGACAACCTTTGCCAGAGCTATGACTGACACAAGGCCATTCCAGCAGGTGCAAGTAGAGGAGTGGGGAATCAAACTCAGTTCTCTCAGATAAGAGTCCACACACTTAACCACTATACCAAGACTTGAGAAGTCCAGGAAACCTTTCAATTAAAGATGAATACCTGAGCAGAGGCAATGAGCTGCTCCTCTCTATAATGAGTACTCAATAATGAGTTTTTCCTCTCTATATCAGGTGGTTATTTTATACATGAAATATACTATTGGCACAAACTGATTAGAATAAATCTCCAGAGAAGTCTGAACATAACTTTAGTGACTTTCACATAAAAGCTACATGAGCGTCAACCGAAGTTCATTCTGGATATCTGGCAGGATCAAAAACATACTATTTTTCCTGAATTAATTCATGTTCCCAGCTAATACAGAGAACACAGCCCATACCTGGAAAGTCCAGGGTAGCACAATCTTGTCAGATCTTGGAAGCTAAGCAAGTTCAGCCTTGGCTGGTATTTCGAAGGGCAACCTCCAAGGAAAACCAGGGGTGTGATGCAGAGGCAGGAATAGCAAACCACCTCTGAAAAAACAAGTCTAGTTCAAGTTCTCTGGAAGTTGAATAACAAGTACACAAATTGCAGGTAGAAAGTTCAACAGGTACAGAATCCAAATCCATCAACAGCAAAGATATGAACAAATGTCCTGAATGGGGTGTAAAGTCTATAAATAAATAGATGTGAATTCACTCCCAACAGACTTCTACAGCATAGACAAGAAAAAATATCCAACCCCGACTTTACACTCCATTCAGAACATTTGTTCATATCTTTGCTGTTGGTGGATCTGGATTCCTTACCGGTTGAACTTTCTATCTGAAATTTGTGTATTAGATCCCTTACCTGTTGAACTTTCTACCTGCAATTTGTATACTTGCTACTCAATTTCCAAAGAACTTCATCATTCATTAGTAGTTTGTTTTCCATGGTTTTATTTTTACATCTACCACTGAATCTGGACCTAAAGATTCTTACAAGCAGACCATACAGAGCTTCCTTGCTTACTGAAAACGTCACAGCCTGAAACAGAAATTCACCTAAAATCAACACCCGGAAACTCAGAATGCCCAAACAAATCAGTTTTCGCATTCAAAAAGGAAAAAAGAGGCACAAATTGCACATTTAAAATGAAAGCATTTTACTGTTTACACAAACACAAGGAGAAAGACACAAATTGGGCATGATTTATAAAGAAATAAAATGAACATCAACCACAAAGAAAAATAATTATATATTTTGCAGCTATTGCCTGTCAGTCTGGGTACATGCAAAATGCCCCACATAGGCCCAGGAAAAAAACAGAAAAATTCAGAAAAAAAACAGGTTTTTTCCAATTTTTTTCCAGAAGCCTTTTTTGTTTTTTTCTGAAAAATTGAAAAAATAAAATAAATTGATTATGGAACGTTTTATTTTAACATGACGAATTTTCTTTTTTTATTTAATACTATGGAGAGGAAATATGAATAATTGTTACTTCTGGATTTTTAAAAATTGTTTTATGGAGGTTTCTTTGTCTGTTCCACATAAACTAGTAAACAGTTCAGGAGATGGTTGTTCCATTTGTTACAATTGCAAACAAATACTTAAAAAAAGTAAATTGTTTCTAATAATTGTTTGGATACACTATATTTTTAATATGCTAGTTGTGATAATTTCATGCCAAGTAAAATTGTCCATAGTCATATTTTATGTTCCTAAAGTAACAGAATTACTTTCAATCTGGAAAAGAAAAAAAGAAGTGGTGATGTAGCATTTTTTCAATTTTTCCAAAAATTTCCGTTTTTTTCCAGGGAAAAAACTTGGGGTTTTTTCCGAGCTTCAAAATTTCCAGAAATTTTACATCTCTAGCCCCACACAATCCCAATTTGAGATACAGATCTGGAGCAAGGACAGATTAGTCAATGCATTCTGATGGAACTGCTATGTAATATAGCTCACTGCCTGCACATGGGACAGAAGAGGCTTCTGTGGCATACATGATCCACAGCTGTTGCTGGTTTTAGATTTAAACCATTATTGTTTTATCTTGTTTAAAATTCTGTAAGTGGGGTAGAAATTTCATAATTTAAAGTAAAATTTTAATGCTTCTGAGTGAGATGAAACATGGGGTTTCAGAGTTGCAATTCATTAGCAGGTCACTTTCATTTCTCTCAAGCAGATTTATCTCACTCAGATCCCTTACATTCCAGGCATTCTTACAACAGTTGTACACTACCACACTTGCTAAGTGAAGAAAAATAACCTGCACACATTTCAAAAATATAACTAGTAACGCTCCCAGATATCTTCACAAAAAGGCAAACAGAGCACTGGAAACAGAGCACTGTGTGGAGTAGCAGTATAGGAGATTATGGCTCCATTCTAATGGAGATGTGTGCGTAGTTATCACCATTTCTTACATATGTGAGTGACATACTGGAAGAGGGTTCAGGGAGCTGGAAACAACTACCAGCTGACTGCCGCTATGTGGCTTTCACTCTGGAGTGCCTCAGGAAACCTCCAGATCATCCTCCACACTGAGGTTTCTTGTCAGCAGGGCACCAGCCACTTTCCCAGGTTGCACAGCAAGCCCCCCATGAGGTCCCATTACTCAGCCATACAGCTCTTTTAGCCTGTCATCCTAACAACACTTCCTTGGGATCAGGCCACAGTAAATAAAATGGGACTTACTTCCAAGTAGACCTGCTTAGGATTGCCTCTTATACAGGCAGATCTCTGACATGAGTGGGAAGGTGGCTGTCCTACCCATGGTTGCACCTGGCTGAATTCATTTATTTGCATTATTTATATACCTTTCTTGCTGAGACTTCTTCATCCAAAGAGTAATTGATACATGGAATTCACTACTGTACGAAGAGATGGTGGTTACAAGCATAGACAGCTTCAAGAAGGGATTGGATAAACATACGGAGCAGAGGTCCATCAGAGGCTATTAGCCACAAGGTGCCCTGACCTGGATAGCCCCATTTTGGAAACTAAGCAGATCAGCCTTGGCTAGTATTTGGATGAGTGACCTCCAAGGAATACCAGGGTTATGATGCAGCGGCAGACAATGGCAAACCGCATTTGAAATGTCTCTTGCCCTTAAAAAGTCTAGCTCGCCACCTAATGGTGCATGAAGCTAAAAGAGCTAGAACATCTGGCTGCCAAACAATCTTAAAATCTGGGTACACTACACACACTGCCATAGGATAATTATTAATTATTATTAGCTACAAGGTATAGATGGAACTCTATGTTTGGGGCAGTGATGCTTTGTATTCTTGCTGGGGGGGTGCAACAGGGGGAGGGCTTCTGAATGGGCTATTGGCCTGATTCAACTTAGCTTCTGTTATGTTCTTAGGATTACACAGAAAGAGTCAACACACTCCACAAGATGGAACATTCAGTAAACAATGCAATAGACTTTGGACTGTAGATATTTCAGGCTGACTGTGCTGTGGTGCTGCTACCTAGCTCCAGCTTCCCCTTCCCCTATATTTTATAACAGAAATTATACCTAGGACAAATAACCTTATGATACAACATTATTCTCTTTTATATAGTCCTCACATATATCCAGGGCTTTTTTTTTATCAGGAACTCCTTTGCATATTAGGCCACACCCCCTTATGTAGCCAATCCTCCTGGAACTTACAGTAGATCCTGTACTAAGAGCTCAGTAAGCTCTTGGAGGATTGGCTATTTCAAGTGGGTGTGGCCTAATATGCAAAGGATTCCTGCTGCAAAAAAGCCCTGCAAGTGCATATATCCATGTCAGATGCTTAAAAAGAAGCCTACTGTTATCTTTAAAACTGTGTTTAGTTGTGTTTCAATTTGCATTAGGTCTTGTACAGTAGATCAAGCGACATCGTGCTTTGAAGCAAACCAAAATATACAGAAAGTTAATACAACATGGTTAACTATACATAGAAAAAGGCCTTATGCCCCTTCTGAAAGCAACAGTCAGGAATTAGGAAGTTTCCAGCAGGAGTTTCACAACTGACACACTGAAACAGATCTGTTCTGCATAACTTTGTCATTTACACTTGTACATACTACTCTGATGTTTTGCTTGGAACACTCTTCTGTTTGCCCACTTATAGAAATAAGATACACTGCTATTCCCCCTTCATTTGCTTCCTTAAACCTATTTTAAATAAAAGATCTGAACCTTTCATTCTCCTTAATGTTTGTGGTCAGAGACCCCCAACAAAACATCAAAAGTCCATTGCAATAATTTCACACCACACTCCTGTTATGGAATTGGATTTTCAGCAACATTTGTGTTTGTGTGTGTGTGTATGAAATACTTCTAGAGGTTAGAAAAATTAGAGGACCAGAGTACATGATGGCAACAACAGAGTTCTTGCAGCTGTCAAGAAACAGTAACACTTCTCCAGTTTCCAAACCATTAGCTGCTGGATCTTAAACACTCATTCAACTTCCATTTCAAAGGAATCAGCTGGCTCTTAGCAACAGTAATAGCCTCACAGCAACAAGAATCCAAACCTGGCAACAGATGAGAATGAACAAATCCCTACCCCCAACATTTGAGACATTCCATTTTAGCTGAGCCAGCATTTGCTCTCCTGTTGCTCTGCAGTGCACTGAAATTTAGCCCCACAGTTAATGTAAGTTAAGAAGAAGAAAAGTTGATTCTTATACCTCACTTTTTTCTACCCTAAGGAGTCTCAAAGAGACTTACAATCACTTCCCTCTCCCCACAACAGGCATCTTGTGAGGTAGGTGGGACTGAGAGAGTTCTGAGGAAACTGTGACTGGGCCAAAGTCACTCAGCAGGCTTCATGTGGAGGTGCAAGGAATCAAACCTGGTTCTCCTGATCTCTGTCCTCTGCACTTAACCATTATACCACCCATAACTACTCTTTGGTAAGTAAGAGTTCAATAGCTGCAGATCTATGGGGTCTCTCTAGTTTGTTCTAGACCAGGGCTTGGATCTGTCCTGTGAGCAACTGGCCTCCCCCCCTTCAGCGCCTCTTGGGCTGTCAGAGATGCAGCTGATTAGGCTTTCCTTGTGCTTCTGCAGCTTCAGCTGCAAAAGCAGGAGGAAGATCTCTCCTCACACTTCCCAGACTGTCTGGGAGGTGCAGGATGGCTGTGTTTTTCTTCTGCTTTTGAAGCCTCCATTGCAGAAGCAGGAAGACCTCTGCCCCCCCCCCCCACCACATACACACCTGCTATTACATTTGTGACACACATGGCCCTGCTTGACAAAGTCTTGTTTATATCAGATCCGGCCCTCTTAAAAAATGATTTCCACACCCCTGTTCTAAACGAAGCCTTGGATGTGCTGCAAATGCTGATGTATTTTTCACTTTACCTCTGACATGGAACTGACTGAGAATGGAACAATGAATGCCAAGAATACTTTTATGAAGTGGTAATCAGGGATGTGGTGAGGCCAGTTTAAAAACAACTACGGTACAGCCATATGTAAAATATTGAAAATAAAATAGTTTTGGCTTTGTATGCCAAAACTAAAACAAAAACGTTAATTTTACCCAACATGCTATGTTCAGAGTTTTACTGATCCTTCAAGCAGGAGTAAATGTTGTCTGACATATCTGATCAGTTTACTGTAGATGAGATACCAGGGCAGACTGCAGAGGTGGTTCATCACAGGGGAATGAGGAAAATAACTTTATCCCTGTGCATCCTACCAGCAATCCACCTGGCATCATCCTAACCATATATACTTACAGCTAGTAAAATTTTATATTGGGCTCACAGTTAACAGGCAACATGAAAGAACGTCTTTTGTTCTCATCACACATTAATTTAAGGATGTTTACCACTTTTGCTTTTTTTTTTTTAAAAAAAAAAAGGTCATCCAGGCCAGCTAACAAAATCTGCAAGATATAAAAGTGCAATAAAAATACATAAAACAACCAGATTAAAACCAATGCTCTCAAAATACCAGCATGATAAACCGCATCATAAAACCAGCCACCATAATATGTAAAGACCTTCTTAGAAACACACAAAAGTTTTTTCTTCTCACTTAAAATTTTATAGGGTCAAGCTTAGATGGGTCTTCCTGAAAAGAAAATACAACAATGCCTCTGTGCTATATACCAGACTTGTATTTCCAATGCAACTTACTGTATGCACTGTAGCAACAAACTACATTTTGAAGGCTCAGTAGGCGACCTGAGGAAGAAAGATGCATACTGTCCTCCTGGCCTAATACAGAAGACTGATTCCATTTTCTGGAATATTGGTGATCAACAGAAAGGAATGCATTCAGAAAGGAACCAAGTCATAAAAATTGCTGCCACCTACTACTCCAGCTGCTCTGACAGCACTGGGAAGTAAGCAACCTTTATCAGAAAACAATAAAACAGAAAAGGGTTTCTTTGAGAACAGGCAGTATCAATAGAAAGGAAAGGAAAGGTCCCCTGTGCAAGCACCAGTCGTTTCCAACTCTGGGGTGATGTTGCTTTCACGTTTTCACGTCAAATTTTTTACGGGGTGGTTTGCCATTGCCTTCTCCAGTCTTTTACACTCCCCCGCCCCCAGCAAGCTGGGTACTCATTTTACCGACCTCGGAAGGATGGAAGGCTGAGTCAACCTTGGGCCAGCTTCCACTGGGATCCAACTCAGGTGGTGAGCAGAGAGTTCAGATCACAGTACTGCAGTACTGCTGCTCTACCACTCTGCGCTATCAATAGAAAGGGATGTACAATAATCATAATCCTGTGTACATTATATAATAATGATCAAGAGAAGGGGGGGAAATGCATGTGTGCTTGCTGGCCTCATCCTCTGCACACTGATCAGAACTTCAGAAGACATACGCCAAAGCACACAGGCTTCTGAATGTGCAATCTGTGCCCTTCATTGTCACAGGGTATAGATAATGCATTCGGTTTACCCACATTGAGGTGAATGTGCATAGATACCTGTACATGAGCTCTGATCAGTGTATAGAAGTCAAAAAGCAGGTATGGATCCAGAGGAAGCATTTGCTGAAAGAGTTGACAGAGCAGATCTCCGTTTTCTTCAACCTGCCTATCATGTGTCCCAGAGTTCCTCTCTAAGTATTTGGAGAACTTCACAAGCAAAATATGCCACAGGGCGGGGGCTGTAGTGTCCACAAGGAATGAGGTAAAAATCAGTTTTCCTCCTACTTTCACACAAGACATCAGTCAGTGTAGGAAGGAAAGGGAGACAATTGGGTGGACACCATTTCCACTTGTCACTGCAGAACTTCATCCTGTGGTACAGTTTACTTCTGGGGATAAAAGCTGCCTTGCGGAAGGAAAAGAACACTTCTGTCCATTCCTTCCATGGGACTCAACCCAAGATCTTTTCAGTTCTGTCCTGGTTCTAAGCAAGGTAATGACCATCCCTATCTAGGTGAACCTTGTTGACTTCCTGAGTTGAGTTAACCCACTGCAGAACCCTTTCTTAAACATTCACAGATTATTTCACTGATCCCATTACTATTATGATGTGCTTATAATTGCGTGTTTTTTATTTGCATCATTTATGTGCTTACATTTTGAGCTATTTCAGGAGCACTGCTGGAAAGCAGAATAACTGACCTTGAATAAAGGGAAATGCAAGCTAAGCATGGCATCACATTATGAAGACATATCACTCTACAGACCTTACATCAAACCTAATGTTAACACCTAGGAATAATATACTGAGAAATGTAAAAGGGAGAAGGGTCAAGTAGTATGTAAGTTAGGGGCTGTCCCCATTAGATATCAACAGGTGTACTCACATCTCCTATTGTTGTGGGTTCTCTATTCCATGCCAAAAATTACTCATACTTGCCCTGCCCTCTACAAATACATATGCAGGCTAATATCAGCAGAAAGCCTACACTGCGTACAAAGGGCTCCATTCACTTAAACATGAACTTCAGCAGCCCAGTGACATAGACAGAACCTGCTGCGTACCTTTCATAGGTGCACAGGCTCACTGCTGATGTTAGGACAAACATAAGAGGAAGATGCATGTAATAAGCACAATCCCACTCCCCTTTCTGTGGGTGTTGCATGGGCACACAAGTCATATGTAAGGCTAGCATGAAGGGTTCCCTGCACATGCGGAGGAAAGAAGGGCTCATTCATCCCATGTTGTTCTTCACTCTCCCTTCTGGCCTCTTTTTCCATTTGTGAAATTTAGACTTAAACCACCCTTCCTACTTGGAAATAATATCAACACAAATTTCTTCAGTTATGTGCATCACTCCTTACTTGGCTTCTGAAAAAAAGGCATGAATTGATCTGAATCTAGGTTTTGCTTCTTTTTAAATATCTGTGTAAGCAAAAAGATAAACTTAGGTTTCTGTTATTCTGGTTATATTCTGTAACATAATATCTACACTGATTGTATGGCACAATACATTTCCACCCCATCAAGAGGAAAAAATGCCCTTTTTGCAACCCAACAGTATATATTCAATTACCTTTGGAGATCTTGTATGATTATGAAATATCCTTGTGTTAATATATTTCACATATTATATATAATATTTGATATAACCATATTTTTCCCTGTGCAAAAGCTTGGGTGATAGGGCCTTTATGTCCTCTATTTACTTTGGCTGGGATTTTGCTAAAGAGCTCCACTGATGGAAGGATTTCCATCTTTGGAGACCAGCTTTTCCACCTCTTCACTTCTCCACTCTTCACCCAAAATGCCCTCTGAAATGCTTCTCCTGTGGAGGATCCCAGGAACAGGATGGGGGCAGGGAGAAGGTCTGCTGCAAGATGGGCTTACAAAACTCACCTCCCCCCCTTCCCATGCAGGTGCAAAATGGACTGATGGGATCCAACAGTTTATAGACTTAATAAGATCATTTGTGCGACAACTAACCCATACCTAATGGATTAACCAAATCAATAAAATAGCATTTTACATTTCTTAATGTGTATAGTAGTTAATAGTTATTCATGTGTCAATAACATGTAAAATGGAAACAGAACAAATTCAGGTGAGAATGATCCTTTCTTGTGGTACCTCTGGAAATCATTGTTCTAAGCCAAGGTAATAGGATACCTGCTCTAAACTACATTTAATTATGGGGAATGCCATTGAATTTTGTATTTTAGGAAAGCTAATTAACATATATAAAGATTTACAGAGCAGCTCCCTTCCTTAAGACAGCTATCTCTGTACTTCAGTCTTTTAAAGATTAAGCCACATAATTCAGACCATACAACATACATTATGATGGTTCCTGAGGACTGAAATCTATCAGCCAAGCTACAGTAATTCCCCTCCCTGGAATCACAAGCCAATTTGACTGAAATGGTGAGGACAAAACTTCACACCAATTCCAATTATAGCAGCTTTTTGCTTCTTAAAATGCACTTCATGAAATGACATTCATGAAGCCTTTGCAAGATTCATATTTTACTCTTAAGATTCACAATGCTTCTCATATCTAGTCGGATCTCAGAAATATGTTTACATTCCTGAGAATCAGAACATGAAGCCACATTCAGGACTGTTCCCAAGATGTAATGATAGGAAACAGCAGGGCTTTTTTTTTTTAGCAGGAACGCACAGGAACACAGTTCCGGCTGGCTTGGTGTCAGGGGGTTTGGCCTACTATGCAAATGAATTCCTGCTGGGCTTTTTCTACCAAAAGCTCTGGGAAATAGTATAATGAACATTTATCAATATAAAAGTACTCTGTGAAGGTCCCTTCTTTCAAATGCAACATACAACAAACATTGGGTCCACCATCTTCCTGTGAGAGTCAACTTTTTTTTTACACAAATTCTGCAGGCTTAATCAGATTCTGTCAAAGAGTGTACACAAACCAAAGATTCAGTTAACAGTAAAATAATTGTACTTTATTTATTTATATTTGTGGTATGTGGCATCTGAGACAAAGAATGCCATTACTGAAGGCCCTGAAAAGTTTTTGATGTGTTGTTATACTCTGACCCACTAAAATTCTGAAGTAGTGATCCTAAGCACTTTTATCTGGAAGCAAGTCACATTAACATTCAGTGGATTTACTTCTCAGAAAACATGTTATGGCTCAAAATGCCCCCCTCAAGTGTACTTCTAAAACTCACAAAAAAGTCAGAACTGTTGAAATACTTCCATACAAAAACCAAGAATATCACAAATATATCAGTTATGAATTTGTACAAATTCTTCTTACTCCAAAGTAGGGGGCTGAAAAGTTCTCTTTTTAAACAAAAAAAAATCGTTCCTAAAAGACAGACCTTGGAAAATACCCGGCACCTGGCTGCATGGAAATTTAAATGTTTATTCAGCCCTATGCAGAGCTGGTTCCTACAGGTTTTTATGCAGGTTTCTAAGAATCTGAACTTATTTTCCAGACACTTTAAAATGTCCTTGGGACCTTTTTCTGTGACATTACTGAATCACAATGTATCAAGCATATGCAATATTACAATTGCACAAAAGTATTTCCAAGTGTCAAATTCAAAAAATTATGTAAGGGTGACCCAAGATTATACCTTGGTACTGTTCACATCTACAAGATTAAAGGCAGAGAAGTGATGGGATTATGAATCCTTTGGCACCTGAGAGAATCACATCTAACATTCTTCACTTCTACCTACCATAGCTAAAGTAATATGCAGCTTCAGATCACAATTTATTATCATTATTATTATTTTAGATTTATATCCCGCCCATTCTACAGTGACTCAATGCAGCTGATGTGCTCATCACCCAAAGGCTTGAGCCTTAGAGTTGCTGAAGTCTGTGTACTTCAAGACTTGTGTTCAATGCGAATCCTCCCAGTGATGTCATTGTGGTTCACAGTCTGTAACATTAAGCATGTGCACAAATCTTTTCAAGATCAGGGGCTTAAAGTCTTCTGGTTTAATTCAACCCAGGCTTCCTATTATACATTTTATGGCTACACAAGTTAAACAAAGAGGAAAGTATCCCCAAATGACCCTCTTTTTTAATGAAGTATGCCACACCTAAAGTTGCTAATAAGCATTGTAGTTAAAAGCTTCTCACAAGTGGCTGCAGCTAGAGGGAAGAATCAAACTCATGCACAAACATCCAGGATTTCCTTTAAGAAAACAGACAAACTGTATCTAAAATATACCCTAACTGCCCAAACCCTACAATACAAGAACCCAAAATATCAATACCAGTCCCAAAACCAGTGCATTCTAAACTTATTCCCCAACACCTTTCAACAGACATCCTGGAAACTGAAGAGAAGCATAGCAGAATGAATGGAAAGCTGTTATAACAAAGAAGCCTCGGTAGACCAGCCAGTGGGAAAAGCTTACATTCCTAAAGCCAACAAAGCCACACAAAGGTCTTGAAGGTGTGGAGCAAGCAGAAGAAAGGAAAGAAATCTCAATGGAAGACTGCAGCAAAAGCCATAAAGGAACGCAAGCGGAAGTGGTTTGGTATTGAAAACCACAACCAAGATTAATTTTTAAAAACCAAGACAAAGTGTATCTGAGTCACTTTTTTAACAACAACAATTGTCTGCATTCCCTGGGTTTAAAATCTACTTAAACCCTACTTCATAATTGGGCTGCGAATCTATTCAGGCCGTCCAGCTTAACAAGTTTGTGGATCGCAGCCAACTGCCTGCAGTGCAGACAAAAGCGCACACGCAAAACTTAAGCGGTGGTGGTGCTAACAAAAGAAACTCTAGGAGGAGGACCCACCCAAATACCCGCAGACTGCAGACAAAGGAGTGCCTGCTTGGCAGGTCTCGCACCCCTTCGCTATTGCCAGGTATTCCCCACCCCCGGCCCCTCCATTCCCTTGGCCCCCTCCTCCCGCGGCTGCTGTGCCCTGCGGCGGACGTGGCTCCCTCTCCCCGCTGCCCACTTACAGGATGGTGGTCTGCGGCGACACGGCGGGCACGCTCTCCAGCATGAGGTGCATGCAGCGCACGGTGGTGCGGAAGCAGAGGCAGCGGCTGGGGCACCACACGCTCCCCCGCTGAGGCGGCGACGCTGGGGGCGGAAGCTGCTGCTGCTGCTGCGGGGAAGCGAAGGGCAAGAAGCTCCCGCTCCACAGCAGCACCCCGAAGCAAAGCCCGGGGAAAGCGGAGCGTGCTTTGCGCCGGGCCATGCCGCCGAGAGCCCGGGGAGTGGGGAGGGGGACCCAGCAGCAAGTAGACGGAGGAAGTAGCGGCGGCGGCGGCAGCAAATTTCGGTTCCTGGACGCTTAGCTCTTGCTCGGGTGGTCGAGCCGGCCAGCGGGAGCTGCACAAGCGAGCCCGTCCCCAGCGCAGCCTCGGAGGGGGTGGAGAAAGAGGGGGCGGAGGACCGCCCAACCAGCAGCAGCAAGGGGCGCTCGCGCCGCCGGGCAGGCTTCTCGCTCCGAGCAGGGCAGCAGACTGAGCTCCCAGTTAGTTTCGCCTCCTCCGTGTCACGGCGCGAGAGGGCGGGAGGGATGGAACTCAGCTGTGGAAATTGCGGCTAATTTTCCCGCCAGCCGGGGAGGGGGGGAGAGCAGAGTACCCAAAGGAGAAAACCCTTTTGTCTCCCTGACCCGCGGCGGCCTGAGGGGAGGGGGGGGGGGTCGCGCAATATCTCCAGTTACCTCAGAACCGACCCGAAAGGCTTTTTCATTAAACGCGCCGCCTTTCTCCCGCGGTGGAGAGATGCCCCCGGCGCTTTGTTCACACGTAGAGCGCTGCGCTTCTAAAGGGGAAAGCGGGAAGCTACGCTGCCTGGAAACAAAGCCAACAGTTTGGAAACTTTTCCTCTCTGTCAGACTCGCTCTTGCCATTGTAGGACAAAGGGGAAACGGGAATGCTGGTGCGCCGACCGTGAATCCCGCGTTTGAGGTCTCAGAATAAATGCTGAAAGCAGCTGAAGGGGCTTTAACACCCCAAACAAGGTACAGTTGTGCCCCAACACGTGTCCCTGCGTTCCAAAACAGCATAATTTGGGTTCATAGAAAATAACCTCGTTTCCCGGGATATGGTACTTTAAAATTATTTTTAATATTGTATACAAAATAAAGGACATTTGTTTATTCACTCATTTGTACCCTGCCGTTCTCCCCAATTGTAACCCAAAGAGGCTTACATCATTTTCCTCTCCTCCATTTAATCCGTTAAGCTTCTCTACAACCCTGTGAGGCAGGTTAGGCTGAAAGACTGACTGGCTGAGGGTTGCCAACTCCAGGTTTGGAAATACCTGGAGACTTGAGAGTGGAGCCTGGGAGAGTAGGTTTAGGGAAGGGGAAGGGATTTGGGTAATATATAATGCTATGCAATCTACCTTCTAAATTAGCAGTTTTCCCCAGAAGAAGTTTTTGAATAATTAATTAAAAATTAGGTTCATCCATAATTAATTAACCTAGTTGGGAGATCAGCTGTGATTCCAGAAGATGCCCAGACAACACCTGGAGATTACCAACCCTACCAATAGCCCAAGGTAACCCAGAAAGCTACCATGGTACAAGTGGGGATTCAAACTTAGATTTTCCATATATTAGTCCAACTCCATTGACAGAATGCATATTAATTGTTGTTATACTTGATTTGCTTCCTTGTTAGAGAAAACTAGGGTTCCTAGCCTCCCACTGGGTATAGGGGTTCCCCCAATTTTGGGGCCCCCAACCCGCTGGCATGGAGCTGCCCAGTGGGGGGATCCCCACCCTTGTGCCTGATGTGCTCTGCATGATGACATCACCCATAAATGACATCATCATATTGGGTGCATCACGCATGGGATGCTCTAACAATTTGGATAAAATCTCTATGACACTTTCCCCACACCGGGAGCCAGGTAAGACTTGGAAACGCTAGGGAAATGTGAATTCTGATTCCACTCAATCTCTCCCGATTCTGCTCTTCTACAGGTCATCCCAGCGGCTCCTCTCCCCCCATACAGATCTCCAGCTTAGCCATTTTGGGTAGTCAAAAGGAACCCCCCTTTTTACTAGTAGAGAAGCTGCTCCAGCTTTTGTGATCACTGTGCTTATTGTGCATTTCTGAGTTTTACAAAGAGGTCTCAACTATGTTCTTGTATTTCATTCTGTTTCAGCCCCATAGTTCATACTTTCCCATCTTAGAGTTGCTAATCTGCAGGTGGTAGCTGGAGATCTCCTGAAATTACAATTAACTTCCAGGTGATAGAGATCAGTTCACCTGGAGAAAATGGCCACTTTGGAAGGTGGACTCTATGACATGGAAGTCCCTCCCTTCCCCAAGTCCCACCCTTTCTAGCTTTCACCCCCAAAATACCCTGGTATTTTCCAACCTGGAGCTGGCAACCCTACTGTCTACATGTGTTACTATCTCTTGACTAAGGATTCATCCATCTGGATGAACTGAGCTCTAGCTGCAATAATAGTAAAGTTCTAAATAGAACTACATCTTTCTTATCTTTAAAAGAAAATTCTTATCTTTAGAAGGGGATTAGATAAATCTAAGCTGGAGGATAAATCTATCAATGGCTACTATGGTGGCCATGGTGACTGAGGGGAACCTCTACATTCAGAGGCACTAAGCCTCTGAATCCCAGAGCCAGGAGGCAACATCCAGGGAAGGCCTTGGCTCCTATCCTCTGTTGTTGGCTGCCCTGTTGTTGGCTGTCCAGCAGTGCCGGTGCTAGGGTGCCCCACTGTGCCCACCCCCCCCAGCAAGGCACTCCCCGTCACCCACAGGCAAAACACCCCCCCGGTCTCCTCCCCCCCATGGGTGCCTGGCCAGCCTCACCACAGCTGCTGGAGCCCCCTTCCTTGCTGCAGCGTGGCACACCACAGCTTGGCTGTGGGCGCCATGATCTGGACACACCCCACCTCTGCCACTTCCTGCCTCCCATGTGATTTCAAATGCATGGGAGGGTGCCAGAAGGGCCCACAGATCAGCTGATTGATGAGCCTTCATTTGCCAGTGGGAAGGGTAGCGACTCTCCCTCGCTTGCTGGAAGGGTGCAGCCGCCCCAGGGCTTCACCTGTAGGTAACTGCCTACAGTCGCATAATGGACATGCTGGCCCTGCTGTCCAGAGGAACTAGTTGGCCACTGTGTGAGACAGTATGCTGGACCAGATGCACTATTGGTCTGATCCAGCAGGGGTCTTATGTTCTTCTAAACCCATTGACTTAAATCAATTAATGATCTAACTCTGTTTAGGATTGCATTGTTAGGCTATCAGTCTTTAAAGAGGAACAATAGTGCTTTTAGGTTTTGCTACAACAACAGACAATATGATTTCCTTGCTGGAATTTGACTCTGGAATCAATTGTTTAATTTGTCCCAAGACCTCACCAGGGTATACAAGCTTAACTTCTTGGAATAATTTTTTGTTGTTGTTCTGTTGCACAGTCGAGTCCGACTCTTTGCGACCCCATGGACAAAGTCACGCCAGGCCCTCCGGTCTTCCACCATCCTCTGAAGTCTGCTCAAATTCATGTTTGTTACATCAGTAACACTGTCCAGCCATCTCATCTTTTGCTGTCCCCTTCTTCTTATGTTTTCTGTCTTTTCTAAGCATCAGGATCTTCTCCAGGGAGTGCTCCTTTCTCATTTGGTGGCCAAAGTATTTGAGCTTCAGCTTCAGCATCTGACCTTCCAGGGAATAGTCTGCATTGATTTCCCTTAGGACTGACTGATTTGATCTTCTTTGATCGTCTTGAGGGACTCTCAAGAGTCTTCTCCAGCACCACATCTCAAAAGCATCTATTCTTCTGCGCTCGGCCTTCCTTATGGTCCAGCTCTCACAGCCATACATTACTACTGGGAATACCATCACTTTGACTATACGGACTTTTGTTGGCAGGGTGATGTCTCTACTTTTTATTATACTGGCCAGGTTCGCCGTAGCTGTCCTCCCAAGGAGCAAATGTCTTTTGATTTCATGGCTACAGTCACCATCTTCAGTGATCTTGGATCCCAGAAATGTGAAGTCTGTCACTACTTCCATGTCTTCCCCTTCTATTTACCAAGGTGTGATGGGGCCGGATGCCATGATCTTAGTTTTTTTGATGTTGAGTTTCAAGCGAACTTTTGTGCTCTCCTCTTTCACCCTCAACAAGAGGTTCTTTAAGTCCTCCTCACTTTCTGCCATTAGAGTAGTGTCATCTGTATATCTGAGGTTGTTGATGTTTTCCCGGCAATCTTAATTCCGGTTTCTGCTTCATCCAGGCCAGCATTCTGCATGATGTACTCTGCATATAAATTAAATAAGCAGGATGACAATATACATCCTTTTCTAACTCCTTTTCCTATTCTAAAGCAATCAGTTGTTCCATATCCCGTTCTGACAGTTGCTTCTTGACCCTTATATAGGTTTCTCAGGCGACATGTGAGGAGGTCTGGTTCTCCCATCTCTTTAAGGACTTGCCACAGTTTGTTGTGATCCACACAATCAAAGGCTTTAGCATAGTCAATGAAGCAGAAATAGACGTTTTTCTGATACTCCCGTGCTTTCTCCATAATCCATCGAATGTTGGCAATTTGATCTCTAGTTCTTCTACCTCTCCGAAACCCAGTTTGAACTTCTGGTAGTTCTCGATCTACATACTGCTGAAGCCTAGCTAGTAGGATCTTTAACATAAGCTTGCTGGCATGTGAAATGAGTGCAATGGTGCTATAGTTTGAACATTCCTTGGCATTACCCTTCTTTGGGATTGAAATATAAACTGATCTTTTCCAATCCTGTGGCCACTGTTGTGTTTTCCAAATTTGTTAACATAATGTGTGCATCACTTCAACAGCATCATCTTTTAGGACTTTGAATAGCTCAACTGGGATACCATCGGATGTCTGGCTCAAGGTCATCGATTTCACTGTCATTGTTGTCTGGGACACAGATCCTTCTTGTATAATTCTTCTGTGTATTATTGCCATCTCTTCCTGATCTCTTCTGCTTCTGTTAGGTCCTTACCATTTTTGTCCTTTATCATGGCCATCTTTGCACGAAATGTTTCCTTGATTTGTCCAATTTTCTTGAAGAGATCTCTTGTCCTTCCCATTCTATTATTTTCCTCTATTGCTTTGCATTGTTCTTTCAGGAAGGCCTCCTTATCTCTCCTTGCTGTTCTCTGGAAATCTGCATTCAGTTGGGTGAATCTTTCCTTTTCACCTTTTCCTTTCGCTTTCTTTCTTTCCTCAGCTAGTTGTAAAGCCTCATCAGACAGCTACTTTGCTTTCTTGCATTTCTTTTTCTTTGGGATGGTGCTGATTGCTGCCTTCTGTAGAATGTCACGAACCTCTAGGCTTCCCAACCCTCCCGCTCTGGTGGGAGACCCCAGGATTTACAGCCTCTTCCCCCGCTCTCCAAAAAAACGGAAGCGAGGAGAGGGGGGGAAACGGCGCCAAGGAGCGTGGCGAGCCACCCCATCTCGGAGGAGCTGCTAAGGCGAACCGGAGAAGAGGCGGCAGCAGCGCAGCGGCATCGCCTGCTCTGCTCCATCTCCGAGGTAAAATCAGAAAAGGGGAGGGTGGAGGCAGGCCAGGACCGTGGCGAGCCGCGAATCTGGGTCCTTCTAGGACCCGGACTCGCAGCTCGCCACACTCCTGGCCTGCCTCCACCCTCCCCTTCTCTGATTTCACCTCAGAGGCGGAGCGGGCGACACCGCTGCGCTGCCGCCTCTTCTCCGCTTCACCGTAGCTGCTCCTCCGAGATGGGCTCAGCCTGAGCCCATCTCGGAGGAGCAGTTACAGTGAAGCGGAGAAGAGACGGCAGCTGCGCAGCAGTGTCGCCTGCTCCGGTCCACCTCTGAGGTGAAATCAGAGAAGGGGAGGGTGGAGGGAAGGAAGACATTTAAAAAGGTGTGCCGTCCATTGAAATGCGATGTCCAAAACTCCCGTTGGGGTGCAGTGATGCTTGTCACACCCTTGCTCTTAGCTCCACCCCAGTGTCTCCTGGCTCCACCCCCAAAGTCTCCTAGCTCCACCCCCAAAGTCCCCAGAGATTTCTTGAATTGGAACCTCCGTCCATAATTCTTCAGGCACTCTGTCTATCAACTCTAGTTCCCTAAACCTATTCTTCACCTCCACTGTATATTCATAAGGGATTTGATCAAGGTTAAACCTGAATGGCCTAATGGCTTCCCCAGTTCCTTCAGTTTAAGCCTGAATTTTGCGATGAGTAGCTCATGATCTGAGCCGCAGCCAGCTCCAGGTGACTGTAATTTTTAGATAATTTGCTGACTGTAATTTTTAGATGTTTATAAAGTCCTTCCCTAAAGATATTTATAGTAACTGTGGGTAGATTAATATATGCTAGATATTGGAAAACAGCAAGTACCAGGGAAGGAGGAATTTTTGCAAAAGTTATATGAAGTAGCAAAAATGGACTTTTTAACAACTAAACTGAGAGAAGGAAATATAGAGAAATGTAAAAAAACTTGGAATCCGTTATACAATTGGGCAAAAGTGTATGATAACTGAAATGATGGGAAATGATTTACATATTGACACAAACTTAAGCTCCTTTCTTTGTTATATGTTGTGTTAGTTTATTATTATTCTTGTTTTGTCTTTTTGTTAAGTGTTTTTATTTGTTATCTGGTTATCTGGTGATAATTGAAGTTTATTGGATATAACAAAAAATGTTATATCCAATAAACTTCAATTATGACCTAAAGATATTTAGGAGGGCCTATTGATTTTATTTTTGATAGCCTTTGCTGATTGATGATGTTTCCTTCTGTCCACTGGATGTATATCTGCAACACTTTTTATATAGATGGGACAGTTAGTTTTATATATTTGGACACATTTTCTGTATTATGTTATGAAGTGATACAATCTGATTTTTATACACCCTCTTGAGTGGAAACTGGAAAGCTGGGATATAATTTTTACAAATTAAAAATTAATCGGAGGATAGGGAAGGGACAGTGGCTCATTGGCAGAGCATCTGCTTGGCAAGCAGAAGGTCCCGAGTTCAATCCCTGGCATCTCCAACTAAAAAGGGTTCAGGTAAATAGGTGTGGAAAACTTCAGCTTGAGACCCTGGAGAGCCGCTGCCAGTCTGAGTAGACAATACTGACTTTGATGGACTGAGGGTCTGATTCAGTATAAGGCAGCTTCATATGTTCATATGTCTGTGTAGCACTTATCTCCTGTCAAGACTTTAGCCTTCCTGCCTTCCTATAGCACATTCCATAACTCCCTATAGAATAGGCTTCCTAAGGATATAAGGGGACTACAGTATGTTTAGGGTTGTCAACAACCCTGGAAATGGGAGTGGGAGCTATGTGGGTGCTTATCTTGTATTTTCAGTTGAATTTGTAACCTGCCTTGAGTTATGGGGAAAGTGGGGCATGAATACTTTAATTAATTAATAGATATACTTGTTACCCACCTCTTTGAGGTAAAGGTGGCAATGAAAACACAGACGCTTCCTCAGATTCTGTAATTCAGCTCAAAAGCCCTCCTAGCTAGAGGAAGTTAAGAACAAAATAAGAATCCCGCTGGATCAAACCAGTGGTCCATTTAGTCCAGCATTCTAATTCACAGAACAGTCAAAATAGTTAATCGAGAGGGCCAACAAACAGGACATAGAGCCTAAAGCGTTTCCCTGATGTGACTGGGTTTGATTAAATTCCCTTCAGTGTGTAAATAAACTGCTCAAATGAACACAGTCCTCAATCCTGCAAAGACTGAATTCATATGAACAAAAGAGGAACATAGATATTCTGGCAGGTGAGGTGTCTGCTAGCTGCTACCAGCAGTTGAATAGCAGCTGGCTTAGTTTGTTTTTTCTCTGCACAAACCTGAGCTCAAATTAAGAGTTATTGCAGTTGGGCTTTTAGTAGGGGTGCAATATGCCCAGTGATATGTCCCACCCACCCCCAGTGGGCCTTGCCCACTAGCACCCGGCAGAACAAAGAAAAATAATTAAATCACTGTCAGCAATGGTATAACATGATATCTCTGTAGGAATCCCAGGTATCCTTGCTTATAAAAGTACAGCCAAGCTTGAGGACGGTACCCTAATAGCTCTTCAGTTTTTGTGTCCTCAATAAAACAGGAGTCCAGTGGCACCTTGATTCCACCAGAATCTTGTTGGTGTTTGATTCAGATCAGAACTGTGTACACTTTTTTTTTTTTTTAAATAAGAACTGTGTACACTTGTGAGTTTTCCCAAAAGCCCAAATAAAAACATTTCAGGTCAGAAAAATGGTTCATGAGGGAAGGCTGAAGACCCTTCTCCACATACACCACAGTTGTAGTCCCAACAGGGATGAGGGAGGGAGGATGGGAGGAAGGAAGGGAGGAAAGCAAATAGATGGAGAGAGTTGAGTGAGTGAAAGAAACTGCCAGCCAGGAGAAGCTGGCTCAGAGATCTGCATATGGGGGGAGGGATCTCACCTTCACATGCAGACCCGGCTTGGAAGCTTCTGGCCCCAGAATCTGCTCCCAGGTTGCTTCACTTGGCCGGAAGGAGAACTGTCAGGAGTGGCTATCCTTTCTAGTTAGTGCAGTTAGGGGCTGAGGGAGGGCTGGGCTGCCTACTACTTGGACCCCTGTGCTGAAAGGAAAATCTGTGTGATGGGGACTGAAAATTGGTGTGCCCAATACACATAGCGCAGTTTAGTGGGAATACTGCTGCTCATTATTAATGCAGGCTACAATTGCATTAGCTTTTGGGGTAGGGAAAGGAGTTTTGGGTTTCAGAGCAGACTATCTTAAATAGGTTTGCCAACCCCCAGTAACAGTGGGGGATCCCCCAGTTTTGCAGGCTTATCCCTGCCACCAGACAGCTGGCCAGCAGGGGAGAGCCACCACACGCCTTTAAAAGAAGTCTGCAAAATGCCTTTATTTTGGACTGTGTGTGCACCTTTAAATCTGAGCAAGAGAAAAGCTGAATGGGCAAGGTGAGGCCTTCTCAGTGAGTGTGTGAACCAAGTGAGAAAGGAAGAGAAGCTAGCAGTCCCTCTGTTGGTTTGTATGAAGACTCCACCCCCTAGGCTGCTCTGCTTTCATTTTTCTGTTAATCTGAAGAATTGATTGAAATACAGTACATGGTAACATCCAGCAACTCCCATGAGTAAATTGCCCTAGTGAGATCACAAAAGTGTGTATGTGTGCTGTGTTTATTTTGGCTGCTTTGTGTGAGAGTGTTTGTGTGTGTGTTCATTTTCATTTAGTGCAGGGGTGGCCAACAGTAGCTCTCCAGATATTTTTTGCCTACAACTCCCATCAGCCCCAGCCATTGGCCATGCCGGCTGGGGCTGATGGGAGTTGTAGGCAAAATAAAATATCTGGAGAGCTATCGTTGGCCACCCCTGATTTAGTGGAAGTGCAGCTGCTGGGGGATGAGGAAATGAAGACTGTATTCAGAGGAACTGCACTGCTGTATTTTTATTTATTTATTTTAGGGAATGGGAAAGTCTCCTGACTCCACCCCCCCACACACAAAGTCCCAGATATTTTCTGAGTTGGACCTGGCAACCCTAATCTTCAAGGGAAGCAATCAGCTGATTGCTGCATATGAAAACTGATGCACTGTTCAAAATCTTTCAGGGCAACTGGGAGCTTATTCTTCAGTTGGCTAAAATACAGTCCAGAGACAAAGCTGCCCAACAAGTTTTGGGCAAGCTTTTGGTCAGTGAAATTTTTTCATTCATACTTCAATGACCATTCTCAAAGGCAAGTTGGAAGTGTGAAGGAGTTAGAATTTCACCCCTTTCAGCTGGGAAGAAACAAAGTGTTGCCTGGATGCCCCCAAAATTAAGGAATTCCAATTCTTTCAGACTTTGAACTTGCTTTTGAGAAAGAGGTCTACTACCAGTATAATTCCACTGGATTTTAAGTATCAGAAACATAGTCCTGGCATTAAAGAAGATAAATCCTTGTGCAAAAGACATGGTTTTGCCCTGCTTCCAAGGAAATGTCATAAATAATCGAGAGCAATTCAAAAGAAAATCGGTGCTCGGATGTCATTCCTTCATTTGTGTTTGATCATTCTTCAGAGTTGTGGAATGCTTGGGTCCTGCCAACAAATGTTGAACAGTGTCTCTGATGATCCATGATGATCAGGGGCAACAGTCTCAGACAAGGAATATGAGTTTGAATTTTAAAAAATGAATTTGAAGTTAACATTTGCAATTTGAATGTGTGCAACAACAACAACCCAACAAAGGATGGTTTTCACACTGTGGTAAATTTAATGGGAAGTGTCTGGTTACCTAGTAGGGTTTTGCAGCACCCCAAAGCTGAGGTTTTCAACCTTGAAAATACTTGCTTCACAAACGACAACATATTTCATGCTTTGCTTCACAAAGAATCTGGGATCAAAGAAATGCTAATGAATGTTTCCTTTTGTATTTTTAATCAGTGTTCATGATACTACATTTTTTAAAAAAAAGTTAGATGAAAACTATTCCACTTTGTAGTTGAAGACCTGAATCAGAGCTTGTGAACTTGTTGCTGATTTCTGCCAAGTAAAGAATAGTTGCTTTTGGATGAATTTAAAGCTGGGATTGGTAAAATACTTTGTACTGTAATACTCTGTAAAGCAGGGGTCTCTGTGACTGGTAGTCCATGACATACTAGTAGGTCACTAGCTGCTATAAAATGGTACATACATCTCCAAGAAGACTCAGGAAAAAATGGTGAAAAGATCTGCTATAGGCTTAAAAATACCTTTTATGTCAGGATTTTTCTCTGTGCTACTTAGTTGACAGTTTTGTTTCTTTTCTAAGTTCGTGTTTTATTTCTAGGACAGCACATAATTTTGTAACACGCTCGGAGGAGGGGGGTATCTGGGGATTTCCCCCCCCATTATTCTGAAGTAGCTCTCTTTAAAGACAAAGTCTGAGACATACTGCTTGAAAGTATGTCTTAATTTCAACTATTCCCACCTCATCTTGATTTTTGTCAAACACTGCCCCTTGCTGGTATTACTTCTAGCAGCTCTTTTAAAGATTACTATATAAATGCTGTCTTTAAAAATACAGTTAATTTCACATGGTTGTCACTGTATGGACATTTCAGAAATCAAATATATGAGATAAAATATGCTTTATTCTGGCAGCAAACTATATTTCTTGGACATTGCATACAACTTCAGGTTAATTTTAAAAGGTAAAGGTAGTCCCCTGTGCAAGCACTAGTCATTTCCAACTCTGGGGTGACGTCGCATCACAGTGTTTTCACGGCAGACTTTTTATGGGGTGGTTTGCCATGCCTTCCCCAGTCATCTACACTTTACCCCCAGAAAGCTGGGTACTCATTTTACCAACCTTGGAAAGGTGGAAGGCTGGGTCAATCTTGAGTCAACTACCTGAACCCAGCTTCTGCCAGGATCAAACTCAGGTCATGACCAGAGCTTAGACTGCAGCACTGCAGCTTACCACTCTGCACTATGGGGCTCCTCAGGTTAATTAAACTGACATCTAAAAATGCTGACTTTTTCTTGTTTCTGAGGATAGTCGGGTATAGTATTCCTTTGCTTCCCGGTATTAAGAAGAAGATGAAGATATTGGATGTATATCTCCTTTTACCTTCCCCCCCCCTCCACAACAACACAGTATTCCAAATGAGGCCACACTATACATATATGCAGGGGCATTACAATACTAACCATTTTGTTTTCAGTGTACATGTACTTAGATCAGAAACACTATCTTTAATGCTATCCAAGAGTCTCATGTTGCAGTTGTAAGATGCAGTACTGCAATCCAAGCTCTGATCACTACCTGAGTTCAATCCCAGTGGAAACTGGGTTCAGGTAGCCTGCTCAAGATTGACTCAGCCATCCATCCTTCCAGGGTCAGTAAAATGAGTACCCAGCTTGCTGGGAGGAAAGTGTAGATGACTGAGGAAGGCAATGGCAAACCACCCCATAAAAGGTCTGCCAAGAAAACATCATGATGTGATGTCACCCCATGGGTCACTAATGACTCAGTGCTTGCACAGGGGACTACCTTTACCTTTATTTTTTAAGAGTACCAAACTTATTTGAATAATATATCAGTTCACTGAATGAAAACTATTCATGCAGTATTGTGATTTATAAATGCTGAGAGTCTTTTCCTCAACTTTAATATTATGGACATCCATAGTATCTGCTTTTATGAAATTAGAGAGGGTAAAGTGCTAATAAAAGAAGAGGAAACCTATATATGTGCACACATAATAATAATAATATTAATAATAATAATTTTTATTTATATCCCGCCCTCCCTGCCGAAGCAGGCTCCATACAAGTGGAAACCCAAGAGGACTTGTGTGGGCATCTAACTTTCCCCAATAGATCCCTTTACTGAAAAGTCCTCATGGCCTCTCCCCTATTCCCACCTCCTTCTCTCTTTCCTGCCAGTCAAACTATATTTATCGTTCCTCCTGTCTTTAGTTTTCCCTCCTTCCTTACACTTGATAGCCTTTATCCCAAAAAAACTATGGATTAGTAACATTGTGCTCGGCACCAGGCTGGGCTCACTTGTACAGTGGGGAACTTGAAGGGAACACCTTATGTCCTCTGTATCATCTTCCTCACTCTACTTCTTTCCCTCCTCCTGTCAACACAAATATCCTCACCTTTGCCAGCTTCCTTCTCTCTTTCACTTGCACCAAATAACCTACCTTTTATCTAACCCCCACCCCCCATCTTTAGCTATATGTATTTCATTTATTATTTTGGGTTAACCCGCAATTTATTTATTTATTAGATTTCAGATTTTACTGCAAGCCTGAGGCATTTTTCAGGTTTGTGAAAAGATCTGTTTTGTCAATTAATTTGACTCTGAGTTCTATTCTTGAAGGTCAGACTATTTTTGAAGTTAGAGTTCTGAATTATAGGATGCTTCCAAAGCAAGAGTGGGAGACAGTGTCCCTGCTTTGGAAGCAGGACGGAGTGGTGAGGAAATGGGTAGGGATGACATCCACTTGCCCCAACCCTACTACACATGCTATTGAGGGTGCATTTCTCATTATTCCCCTCTCCCAATGCAACAAAAATCAAACAAGCCTCCTTTATGCCTGGTAGCCTCCCCCCTTTCCCTTTCCCAGCTGATCCTTGGTGCAAAGCTGCACTGTGGTTCAGCACCAAAATGTTTTTTTAAAAAAAAAATACTAAGGAATCCTTTAAATTCCATTGAAGGACTGGCATAAGACAGGGGCAAGGGTGGGGGGAGTGACATGCCGGTGGCACAATATCATCTACAGCATAAACCTGGAAGGGACATCACTACCTCAATATGGATCCCCCCATTTCCTCCTCCACGCTGTCAAGCAGCAATGGAGATACTGGGCAGAGGGTCTAGTGAGCCTAAAGGATAAGGGGAATGCAGAGCTTAGCTCCTCCACTTTGAAAGCAGAGCTCAGCTCTGTCCCTCTCCTCATAGTAGCTACCAGTGGGGTATCCAAACAGATGCTCTGCTTGTAACTGTCCTGCACTATCATCTGTTGAGCCAGTTCATAGGAAGAAGTCCGTGTGTCATGCTCAGAAGGAGCACAACTTCACTTAGACTGTCCCCAAAATATCAAGGGCATCATTCTCTCCACATGGGGAAAACCCTCTGTGTGGAGGCAGCTATAAGAATATGTGCATTTTACAACCAATACCTGTTGGCTATGTAAGTAAAGTTGTATAGCACAAGTAACTTTTCCAGAGATTATATGGAAACTCAAGAAAGCAATTCATCCTAAGAACTTAGCTATTGGATATATCATACAATGTTTGATGTAAAGCATAACCCGCTGGTTGTCTAGCTCTAGCTGGAAGACAAGTAATATTATAGAGTGCTTGATTTAAAATATCAATTTCCCCCTCCCCCCCAGTGAAACAAAAATCTTATTTATTTTCTGCTGTGCATGAGTCCTTTCCATGTCCCCTAGTGATGTCCATGATGGATTTCCCCTTTCATGGTTAAACTAACCAATGAATGTTACTGATTATAGCAGAAGGCTTTGGAATAACAAACACATTTTTGACAGTGGTGCCCTAAATGGTGAAATGCAGGAGAATGTTACTTTAAAAAAAAAAAAAAACCAAACCCTTATGCAGCCTGTGGTTGAGAGAATCTGCTTGAATTCACATTGGTCTAAAAGTGACATATTCCCACTTGGAATCCTGCCCCCTAATTTCCGATTTGCTGTGGTTAGTTAGTGATGAGGGAAAGACTCACTGCACACATCCTGAAGTTCCATGGTCTGTGTTATTACTTCATGGCTTAACTTGGTCACAGAAAACAGAAACTTTGCCTTCTAGGACAGCAAGCTTTGCTCATTGCTGAAGTAGCATATCACTGAGAGTGTTGCAGAATTACCCATGGATGATTTGATTGTTGTTGTTGTTAAAGTTATGGATTTGGGTTGGATCATATGTATTTTGTTTTATGTGCAGTATAGCATTTTTACTGTATTGTGGCCTGAGTATTTCTGAGAAAAGCAGTTGATACACATTTTAATAACTGTTCCCTGCTGGCATGATTTCCACACTTTTTGGTCTCTCGTGCTCTGCTCATAGTAAGTGTAAAAGTGGAGGACTAGGATCTGGGAGGCCCAGGTTTGAATCCCTACTGGGTCATGCAAGCCCACTGGGAGAACTTGGGCCAGTCACATGCTCTTAGATTAACCTACTACAGAGTTAGGATAAAATGAAGAGAAGGTCGCCAAATAAGCTGCTTTGGGCCACCACTCGACAGAAAGGTAAGGTATAAGTGAAATAAAAGAAACAGGTAAATACAGAGAGAACTTGACCATTTATTTCATTTATAACTAGCCTTTCTTTTAGAGACTTGAGGAACTATGTCCCTAGTACCCAAGTGAGTTGTGCAGATACGAACTCCTGCACTGGATCCTGTCAAGAAGATCTACATGTGTGAGAGGGGATATCAATTTTCCCTCCTGATGAGCCTACCAACTTGCCCCTTATATTGCTTCTAGGGCCCCCTGAAGCAATAGGGTCCCCTATTGCTTCAGGGGATATTTGGGGCTGCTTCAGAAGCCAGGGAGGGAGGGAAGTTGTGCTTAGAGGCATGCATTTTAAACAGGATTCAGCTTACAGTGCATCTTGGTTATGTTTGGTGCAAGACATGGTCAGGGAGATGGTCTGGAAAAAAGACAAAGGCTGTTTCTACACTTGACAGAAGATCCTCTCTTGGTGTGCATTTAAAATGTTCATCTACCATACCACCATCACTTCTGTCTTGCTTTGCATTATCTTAAGGTGTCTACACTCATTTTCTTGAATTGGCACCAAAGTGGTTTCACCATGGAGTTGCTCCTCACTTTACAAAAGTACTTTTGAACAGTTTTTTTGCAGGCGAATTCAATGCTCATAAAATCAGAATCAACCCTGAGTGTAGAAACAGCCTAAGTAAGGTCTGGGAAAGGGGTCCAGATTTGTTGAGATCCTGTCTTACCTCATCGCCAGGTTGCAGTCAATGCAGCTTGTTTGCGCTACCTAAGGCTTTCTTATTGTCCTCCACCTTCACTTAAACAAACTGGATGGTGGTCCTTCTAGCCTACAATTTGACTGTAAAGCTGCAGTTCTGAAGATAAAAAGAGCAAAGACCTGAAATCCTTCATAGGGATGGGCACAAACTGGAAAAATGCAGTTCAATTCATGTTTGCAATAGGTTCATGAACCAGAAAAGTTTGCAATGGTTTCATGAACCAGAAACCATTGCAAACTTTTAGCTGCCGAATGAACCAGTTTGGTTTGTGAGGTGGTAAAACTCCCCCCCCCCCTCCACATGCTAGAGACACCAAATTTGCAGATCTCTGTCTGACTCTTCTCTCCTTCCATTTCAAGTTCAGTATGAACTGGATTTACAGGGTCCAAATTATTGCCCCCAAAGAAGGTATCATCAGGAAAGTGCTTTCTGGGGAAATTACAGGTTCAGAATGTGTAGAATGGATCCTGTACAAGCCAGAGACATCAGAGTCACAGGGAACCTCCCCTGGATGATCCTCTATATACCCTCCAAGTTCTGCCCCCCTCCAGTTGCTTTGAAGTTCAGTAAACATTTAGATTGAGTGGAAACTGCCTGTCTGGAGATGTATCCATCAATGAACTGCTACAAACTGGTTGAGTATTTGTGCTGGTTGACCTGCCATCAACTTGAGCCCACAAACTACAAACTGGTCAAAATTCATCATGAACTTTAGTTTGTGAGCTGGTTCATGCCTATTCCTAGTCCTTCCTAACCCCAAACTTTCTCCCCTAGATGCAAAACAGACAGTATAATACAGTCCCAGTTAGCCTAAGCTGTTAGGTTACAAACAGCATGATGGAAGAATTGGTTCAGTGCTTACTGTCAGTTGGATTTGTTGGTTTTGGGTCAAGAACCTGTTTCAGAAAGTAGTTTCAAAGTCTGTTGGCCAAATCTGTACCTAAAACCATTCCAGCTGTGATCCCAGGTTTCCGTAAATTGTTGTTAACTTTCCTAACTTATCAGTACCAGGAAATGTGTGATATAAGTATTTTAACTAAATAAAAATGCTTTAAAATGTAAACTCCTCTGCGGACCATTGTGTTTACACAGCAAGGCGCCCAGGTAGATTGATGGTATTGCCTAATCTGTAAATGTTCTTGTGGCTGTACATGAATAGTGTGCCTCAACCTTCTACTGCACAGCCATGGCCAGCTGGTTCCTACTTATATGGCAGAAGTTAAACAGCGGTCTCTTCTCTTAACCCTTCCCCAAAGCGGGCAATTTTTTTGTCCATTTCAGTTCGAAATACTAAAACATTTAATAACTAAAGCATTAAAAAGAATTTACACTGTATTTATTTTGATCAGTTTACCTCTTCAGAAATATATTTACCTCAAAAATGTGGTTATTTAAAAAAATGAATATCCAACACTTCCTTAAAGACGCTCAAAATGGGAGCAATGTAACTGGTACAATATGATGCTATGTGCCTATGCCACCGCCCTGAAAAAGGCGTCTGGAAGTTCACAAATTAAATTTGTGAGATATTTAGTCTGGTCTTTAATCAATTTGTGAACTTTTGGGCCTCATTATTTTTTTTTACCATGATTACTCTTGAAATCCTATGTATGACAGCTATACATCTGATATGTTGGGGCACTATCAGTGCAATCCAGTGCATCGAAATACATATACAGAGCCCCTTAAATTAGGAAACAGGTTCATTCTTTTAAGTTAGAGACTTGATTTGCACATGCAAAAGAATGTGAATGGATAGATCAGGAGAAGAATATAAAAGCTCTTGTGTATATATAAAAGCTCCTGGAGACAAATGTGGATATAAAGCCTCCTGGATTAATATAAAAGCTCATGTGTGTAACAGATATATGTGTGTAAACAAATGAGGAAATACGAACAACTGACATTCTAATAATTTTAGTACTATTGTTCTATGTCAGCTTGGTCAATCTCAGCTGTTTTTAAACATAAGCCAGTTCAGGAATGAAACTTAATGACGGTTAAATAATGAAACATCTGAAAACATTGTATGGAAGTTCAGTGAATAAGAATGAATAAAGTTCCCTTTGTGTAGAATAGCTGAATCCAGGCAGCTGTCAGTACTTCGGGGGTTAAGAAAAAGCGGTATTAACTGACCAGAGAACCACTGTGCTACAAATGTGGCAACACATTTTTATTTATTTATTTATTTAGAGTAAGATGTGTTCACATCCAGCATGACAAAATTTGTACAAATTTCACAATTTAAAAATGAAGTTATCACAGCAACTTGTGATTTCACACATTTATAGCAAAATTAAAATGTCAACAAACCCATGCCGTGTAGTACAAAAATAAATCAAACCTCAGTTCCACAGAGAGCACAATAAGTAGTTTATACAAAATTCTGTCTTAATAAATGATCACTTAAAATTAAACTTAGAAATGAATATGAAGAATAAGTTAGAATAAATAAAACTCTGATGACTCACAATAAGTTCAGATGAAAAGGTCAGCATTCTAATATGTGACACTTTTGTGATCCCTATATAATAGTCACAGATAACTTTTGATTTGATATTATGTACCAACATTAGATGAGCAGCGCGGATTTGTGCTTAAAATCCCTTTTCCATTGTACATAGGTGATAACAATAAGAATCCAAAACTGATACTATCTATTACTCTACAGAAAGCGTTACTATATTGGCAAAGAAGCTGCAGACACAATGCAGTGGAAAAATGCATATGCCATTATGAACAATGAGAGCCCTAAAAGGAGGCTAGGGCAAAAAGTACAATATATATGGCAGAAGGTGAACGACAAGCACCTTGCTTCAGCTCTCAAAAAGGCAATTCTGAGCATGGCAGCTACAACTAATAGCACAACAGAAAGGAGGGCACTATGCAGAGAAGATCCTGCAGAGCCCCCAAAGTAATTACATAATCTTCTCCCAGCTAGTTATTAAAGTCCTCGTGGAAAACTGTAAGCTTTTTGTACAGTGAATAGTATAAAGTGCCGCTGGGATATACATATATTTATACATATATATATACCGAGGTTGAGTATTGTATCAGAATATTTGTTGTGAGATCCCTGTAGTCTCCCCTTAGCAATATTACTGGATTAGCCATCACGGCTTCCACTCTAATTTGTTCAAATTTAGTGTCACAAAGCTAATGACACGAGAAATTGCACACCTCCGTATGGATATATAGGGCAAGGTAAGTGCAAATAGTCAACTGGCACATTGTGGGGACAATGACCCTGTAAGTCCTGTTCTGCTAAAAATATTTTATTTTATTATTATTATTTTTTTTACAAAACCCATCTTTTTTCATAACAAAATTTTAAAGTACTTTTGTACTTTCTGCATAACATCAAGACATGGAAGGAAAAGATATGCTATCAAATTGAAATTAATTCAACATCTGACAAAACACAACACACCATTTGTATTACTAGTTTCAATGGAAATCAAAAATGTTCCAAGAAAAAAGTGTTCTTATGCATACATATAGTGCAGTTATTTTGAAGAAATAACAATCAAATCTGAAAAAGTACAATACGTTTTTAAGCTTGAAATGATGCAATTTAAAGCAAAAAAAGTGCCAAAGTATATTCAGTTACATTAAATTTTGATTGCATTCATTTTTGCAATAGGTTAGAACAAATAGCATATGGAAATGCCACAATAATAATGATTGTACGCCAACAAAAAAAAGCAGAACCTAAACAGTGAAAAAAGGGAACAAAGTGAAAAGATCAGATCAAACTCTGAACTGAGCTGCATGCCACTGACTATGCATCATAGCAATGAATACAGCTCAGTAACTGTTTTTGAGAAGAAAAGCATTTGGAGTTATTCCCAAATTAAAAACTTTTTTAAAAAGGCAATAATGTTTTAAATTATTGCCTTTTGTCTTAAGAAGGAAAGACTGTATTTTTAGGGGGGAAAATAAACTACATTGCTGGAACAGATAATTCAGAGGGACACTTTTAAAAGTCCTGGAGAGATAAGAGGATGTTGACTCCAAAGTGTATTTGAAAAGAAAAGCTGAAATCTTCACGTTGTCCACCTCTGATAGAGCTCCTGTCATTATGGAAGTTCCCATATTTGTATCATGCAATGCTTAGAAGTTAATTAAAAAGTGCTGTTTAAGCTGCTTTGAATCTTCTGTCAAGTTTCCATGGCTTGATGTTGTCTTACAATAAATTACTTCTTTTACATCTCACATCTAATTCATGCCCTTTGCTTGGAATTCCAAAACCCCTCTTTTTATTGCCCCCACCACATACCATCCTCTGAAAACAAAAGTCACACAATATTTTCAAGCATTGTTCAAAAATAAAGCATTTTTGCAACCAATTCTTGCTATGAAACAATATGCACACAAAATGTATTTCTTAAATCCCATAAAATCCTCCAGCACGAGGCAAAATGAGAGTGTCTAAAAAGTGGCCGCTGACTGCAACATTGTCATTCAAAGCGGGGATTTTTTTTTGTCCATTTCAGTTCAAAATACTAAAACATTTAATCACTAAAGCATTAAAAAGAATTTACACTCTATTTATTTTGATCAGCTTACCTCTTCAGAAATATATTTACCTCAAAAATGTGCATACATTAGCAGCTATAAACATTACATGGCATATCACACTATGTCAGCTTATATGAAAACGTACAAAATGTGAATGTATTCAAAAAACTATTCTGCAGTTACTATTTTTAAAGCAAGACATAAAATCATTATGAAGTCTTGTAAGCATAACACTGTTTCAAACAGAAAGAAATATATAACACTTTCTGGTAAATTACAGCAGCAAAAAACAAGAGGCATCCTTTTTTTTAAGGTAAGATTTTCACCACTACAGCAGCTGTTCACACCTGAATTCCTCTCACAGCCTGCTTTATATTTTCCAGTAGGGCTTTATTTTCTGGACTCTGATAACGATCTTGATTTGTATACATGTCCGTCAAAGTGGTCACGTAAGCATCAAAATTTTGTTCATTGATTGGTTCCTACGAGATATTAAATAGTAGTTCATATACAACTTCTATTTGCTTAATTGTATATTCATTTATGCATAACATACTATGACAGAACATTGACACCATTTTCTTAGCATTTTTAAAAGTCCTATGTTAGAACATACTTAATTTTACAGGAGACTTTGGAACTGGCCCACCGTGTCTTTTTTAGAAGTTAAATTTATCTTTATGGTTGCAGGGTTGATACCGCAAATCTCCACCTGGTTGAGGAGCCATAAACATAAAAACAAAAAGACATCTACTGTATGAGGAGGAGGAGACTGCCAAATCCCTTAACTTGTACCCTCAGTCACTTACCATATGCGGTAGCTGGATATTAGCTAGACTATGAATTAAAGACTGGCTTAAATTGGCCAATTCATGAAGAAGAGATTCATTTTGTTGTTCAATTACTTTGTTCTCCTCTTCTATCGTCTTCAGGTTGCTCTCCATTGTGGTAATCTAAAAGGAACAGATTTGGACACAATGAAATAAAAGAAAGCGAGAAACTCTTATGTCAATGATGACAGCATGTTAGGAATGGAAAGCACTCATTTTGTTTACATAAAATACCTTTATACATTATATTTTTGTTTTTTGAGCTAAAAGTTATACTTGTTTTCTGCAAAAGGGCACAAAAAGCTTGTATGGTAGTCCTGATTAATGCTGAGATGTGACTGGAACACTGCTCCAGAGGTTTTTTTCTCCCAATAATATTTATAAGACTGTTGGTCACAAAAGGTTGCTACTCAGAAACTGTAAAAGATAAAAACCTAAAATTTGCCCTTGTATAAGAAAAATACAGGTGGAACCTTTACTTATAGAAGAATGTGATGGCAGAGACTTCAGGTGGCTGACTGGAGTATTTTAGATAATATAAGTTTCCCAAATGGTCCATGCAAATATTAACTTGCAATTAGAACAGTGATACATCAGGGAAACAAGTTTTAGTCCAGCCCTGTCCTGTCATCTGCTTTACTAGTTTTCTATTTCTGTTTTAAACACAGAATGGGTTTAAAAAATAATTTCCTCTATCTATAGTTCAGAGTAGTACAATGCAATCTCTCCCTAACAGTTAAGGCACATATATCCGACATGTATATTCATACATATATTTATAAGAACGATATAGAACAGTGGCCCCCAAACTTTTTGACACTAGGGGCCAGTTTTCTGGAAGACAATTTTTCTATGGACCAGTGAGGGTGGGGGTGCTCGGGTTTTTGCTGCCCCAGGCTGCTTCCAAGCCAACACCCCATCCCTCACCCCCATGGGGGGGGGGGTCTTTAAATAAGGAGTAGGCAAAGTTCTCTGCCTCACTCTGCAGCCCGGTTGCTAACAGGCCACAGACTGATACCAGTCCACAGCCTAGGGGTTGGGAACCCCTGATATAGAACATATTCACTTTACAAATAAAACTGGGGAACAGTACCTGGATAAATGTGTAGTTTAAAATCACATTCAACCAGGGCCGACGTGTGGGAGTAGGCCAAGTAGGCGGCGGCCTTGGGCCGGTACCTGCTACTGTCACCTCCGGGCACCCGCTGCTATCCCCTCCCCGCCTCCTCACGCCCATTTCCACTGCAAGGTCAGGGGGGGGGAACCAGGGCCAGCACGTGGGAGCAGGCCGGGTAGGCGGCCGCTTAGGGCGCCACCCTGCCTGGGAGCACTGCTGGGCGCCTCCCCTCCATGATCCAGGCCGGGGCTCGTGTCCCGCGCACCTTGCAAGGCATGTGGGATGCAACCGTTGGCTCCTCCACCTTGCAGGAAGGCTGAGCAGGGAAGGGGATTGTGT
Organism: Heteronotia binoei; assembly: GCF_032191835.1. Classification (NCBI taxonomy): domain Eukaryota; kingdom Metazoa; phylum Chordata; class Lepidosauria; order Squamata; family Gekkonidae; genus Heteronotia; species Heteronotia binoei. Next base: position 53,405,084 of record NC_083223.1, on the reverse strand, counting down.
CCCGCGCGCCTTGCAAGGTGGGCAGGAGGCAACTGTCGGCTTTCCTGAGCTGGGGAAGGGGCTAGGAAGGCTGAGCTGGGGAAGGGGCTTGCATCGCATGGGAGGCAACTGTTGGCTTCCCCACCCCGCATCAGCCTTCCTGCTTCCCCGCCCCCCCATCAGCCTTCCTGCAAGGCAGAAAGGCTGAGCAGGGGACGGGACTTGCATCCCGCGTACCAAACTGTCAGTTCCCCTCACCCCCCATCCCAATCAGGAAGCCTGAGGGGGAGGGAGGCTGCTTGATGACGCTGAACTGAGGTCTACCTCTAGCGGCAGAAAACCCAGCGCCGGCCCTGGGGGGAACCATGGCAGCAAGTGCCAGTCCACAGTCCAGGGGTTGGGAACCGAGCAAAGGTTTTCTTCACTCCCCCCTGCCAACACCCCTCTCTCTCCCGCCGCTCACGAACCAACACCGGGGTTCTCCTCCCAGCCGTTAGGCCGAAGGCAGCCATGGCTTGGATTGGCACAACACCCACCACCACAAAGTGCTCCCTCCCCAGCAAGCTTCCAAGATTCACGAGGAGAGCCAGCCAGAGGGAGCAGGCGGAAGGGGAAAACAGACAGACCAGCCTGGCAGAGCGGGTGGAGGGGAAGCTGTCGAAGCAGAGTAGGGCTCCAGAGACTGCTGCGAGGAAGAGGGTGAAAGGGGGGACTGTCGGGTTGGGGGAAGGGGCAGCTGGGCCTGCCAGCATCAGCCTTCAAGGGCAGGGGAAAGGGGCAAAGTCCGGGGGGAATGGTAGTGACTTCATTATGACATCATTGGAAGGGACGCGCTCTTTGCGTGTGCAGAAATAGCAAGGGGGGGGAGAGGATTGCCATTTGGCCTAGGGACACAGACACCCCTAGCCCACAGGCCTGCATTCAACTATACATGCATTAATTGTAACATGAGAAATAACACATGCTGAAACAAAAAAGGGTACAGGTCTACTCCTGTAAACTAGCACTCTACTAGGGTAATAATAATAATAATAATAATTTTTTATTTATACCCCCCCTCCCCGCCAAGGCAGGCTCAAGGCGGCTTACAAAGCATGATATAAATATCATGATATAGCAATAAAACAAAGAAATACAATCAATAAACAGGTGACATAAATAAATGCAATATATAAGTTAACATTAAAATTAATCTAAAAACAATTCAATGGTGCTACAATTGTGCAAAATGGCTTGATATTAATTCTGGTTTCATCTTAAAAGGCTAGTTGGAAGAGGGCGGTTTTGCAAGCCCTACAGAATTGATTAAATACCCTTAGGGCCCGCACCTCTTCCAGTAGCTGATTCCACCATTGGGGTATCTTTATAGAGAAGGCCTGTTCCCTGGTTGTTTATAATTTGGCCTCCTTAGGCCCCGGGATTTCCAGAAGATTTTGTGAACTGGAACGCAGTGCTCTCTGGGGAACATATGGAGAGAGGCGGTCCCTAAGGTAGGCAGGTCCTCGGCCATATAGGGCTTTAAAGGTGATAACCAGCACCTTGTAACAAACCCGGTATACAATTGTCAGCCAGTGCAGTTCCCGCAGCCTAGGCCGCACATGTTCCCACCGAGGTAGTCCCACTAGCAGTCTGGCTGCTGCATTCTGCACTAGCTGCAGTTTCTGAGTTCGGTACAGGGGCAGCCCCATGTAGAGGGCATTACAGTAATCCAACCTCGAGGTGACCGTCGCATGGATCACTGTTGCCAGGTTGCCCCGTTCCAGGAAGGGGGCCAACTGCCTCGCCCGCCTAAGGTGGAAAAAGGCGGATTTGGCAGTGGCTGCTATCTGGGCCTCCATTGTCAGGGAAGACTCCAGTAGCACTCCCAAGCTCTTGACCTCACGCACCGGTACCAATGGCGCCCCGTCAAAAGCTGGAAGGGGGATCCCGCCTTCCAGACCACTGCAACCTAGACAAAGGACTTCTGTCTTCGCTGGATTCAATTTCAGCCCGCTCAACTTAATCCAATCAGCCATGACTTGCAACGCCTGGTCCAGATTTAAAGGGACGTCGGCAGCTCGGCCGCCCATCAATAGATAGAGCTGGGTGTCATCAGCATACTGGTGACAACCCAACCCATATCTCCGGGCAATCTGGGCAAGGGGGCGCATGTAGACGTTAAATAATGTCGGAGAGAGAACCGCCCCCTGAGGCACACCACAATTAAGTAGGTGCCTCTGGGACAGCTCTCCCCCAATCGCCACCCTTTGTCCCCAACCTTCAAGGAAAGGAAAGCCACTGTAATGCTAACCCCTGGATCCCTGCGTCGGCGAGGTGGCAGGTCAGCAGCCGGTGATCGACCATATCAAATGCTGCCGATAGGTCCAACAACAGCAATACCGCCACACCACCTCGGTCCAGATGTCGTCGGAGATCATCCATGAGGGCGACCAACACTGTCTCCGTCCTGTGGCCCGGGCGGAAGCTGGATTGAAAAGGATCTAAGGTGGAAGCGTCATCCAGAAAACTCTGCAACTGCAACGCCATTGCCCTCTCTATAACTTTGCCCCAAAAGGGCAAATTTGAGACCAGCCAGTAATGCGCCAATTCGGCCGGATCTGATGTAGCTTTTTCAGGAGGGGGCGGATCACTGCCTCCTTCAGAGGGGTTGGAAAAAGACCCTCCGAAAGAGATCTATTTATGATGTCCCATATAGGACATCTTAGCTCCTCCTGGCAAGCTTTAATTAGCCAGGAGGGGCATGGATCCAGATCACAAGTTGTTGGGCGTGCAGCAGAGAGGGTTCTGTCAACTTCCTCCAAGCTGAGAGGGTCGAAACGATTTAGGGTCAAACCAGAAGACAAGCACAGAGGGATCTAAATATATGAACTGGACACCAGCATCCCATCCAAAATCAGGAATATAGATTTGCAACTAGGTTTTCAAATAACTGGATTCAGGTAATCTGCCCAAGGTTGACTCAGCCTTCCATCCTTCCGATGTCGGTAAAATGAGTCCCCAGCTTGCTGGGGAGAAAGTGTAAAAGACTGGGGAAGGCAATGGCAAACCACCCCGTAAAAAGTCTGCCGTGAAAATGTTGTGAAAGCAACGTCACCCCAGAGTCAGAAACAACTGGTGCTTGCACAGAGCACCTTTCCTTTCAAATAACTAGTAATATGCATTAGGGATAGTTGTCAACCAAGCCTGTTATAATCTCAAGAAAGTCAAAGGGGTACAGTGGTGTTTACAAACCACTAAACTTGCATATCTGTCTGCAGCCACAACAGGATTACTTTTCTGGTTCTTGGAAAGCTGATTTGGCTGCAAATATAGGTTCCTAGAGAGTGTGACATCCTTCCTATAGATATCAGGAATACTGTGTCCTACTGGGGTGGGCAGGATGAAACTTTCCTCCCTCCTTCCCTGCAGCTATCACAGTAGCCAGATAAGAAAGGGGGGCAGGTAAAGGTCTGTTAAAGATCTGGAAGGGAAATATGAGACTTCTGTGGCTACTCTTTTAAGGAAAATACTGTAAAGCTAGTTGTTTCTAATCATGTAAATATTTGTTAAAGTTGGCAAAAATAAGAAAGAGGAAAATGTTTAACTTTAAAGAAAATCAAAGTATATGTAAAGCTATTGAAGGTTAGGGCTTCATAAAACTGTTACCTGAGTTCGGAGTTTAATCATATCAGCTTCCATCTGAGAGTTGGATTCATTTAGTTCTTTTATTTCTTCATCTAATTGTTTAATTTCTTCATCATTTTCTATACCTGTGCAATAGAAAGGAGATATTCAAATAATTAATTTACAAATCCAGTTTTAGCAACTGCATCCTTTCCTAGTTTGAGGTGAAGCTCACTAAAATATAATGTTCATCATGATGAAAACTTATTTGAACTTCCTTTTTAAGGTAGGCATTCACAAGTGGTAGCAATGTTCTAAATATCCACTCGCACTGTGGGCTAGGGTTACCAGATCTGGGTTGGAAAATACTTGGAGATTTGGGGGGTGGAGTCTGGGGAAGGAGGGATTTGGGGAGGAGAGGGTCCTCAGCAGGGTATAATGACATACAGTCCACCCTCCAAAGCAGTACTTTTCTCCAGGGGAACTGATCTTGGTTGTCTAGAAAACAGCTGTAATAGCAGGAGATCTCCAGGTACAACCAGGAGGTTGGCAACCCTACATGGGCTCTGTGTTCATAGATGGCAAATCCCACTAGGTCTCAACAGAGCCCTTTTTTCTTCACCACCACTTGTGCATATACTTCAGCAGTATGTGTACAGTTGCAGTGCTGGGTACATTGTGCATGGCTGACAAGTTTTCTTTTAAGAACAAGTTTTACTACAATTTTTATTTTAGTATATTTCTATTCTGCCCATTTGTCACAGGGCTCAGGGTGGAGTACAACATATGATAAAACAATAAAATACAATAAAAACATTTTATAAACAGACAACTCAACAGCACTCAGAAAATTTTCCCTTTCATCAGCATTTTCCATATTATCACATATTGCCCAGCCTGGCCGTCTCACATCATGATAAGATGTTATCCCATAGGGGTGGCAGATATTATTCCATTTTATAGCACACGTGACAGTGCTGACAGGGGAGGCCAACCAGATCAAGAATAGACGCCTGCAGCCTCAACTAAAAGCCTGGCGGAACAGCTCCATTTTACATGCCCTACGGAAGGCTAATAAGCCAGGTAGGGCCTGGATCTCTTTAGGGAGCTGATTCCACCAGGTTGAGGCCAGTACTAAAAAGCCTTGGCCCTAGTTGAGGCAAGGCGGGCGTCTCTTGGGCCAGGGACAGCCAACAGAGGTTGGGAGGCGTAATGTAACGACCTCCTGGACATATATGGGAGGAAACGGTCCCACAGGCATGTTGGTCCCAGGCCACATAAGGCTTTAAACGTTAAAATTAGAACTGTGAAGCAGACCCGGTACTCAATGGACAGCCAGTGCAGACTGTGGAGCGCCGGCCGAATGCCCACCCATAGTAGTGGTGCAATCAGCAGGTGAGCCGCCGCATTCTGCACCAGCTGCAGTTTACGGATCAGTCTCAAGGGCAAACCAATGTAGAGTGAGCTACAGTAGTCTCGTTTGGAAGTGACCATTGCATGGATCACTGTAGTCAGGTCCTGGGGGGATAGATATGGTGCTAGCTGCCTGATCTGCCGAAGATAACAAAAGGCAGACCTGGCAACCATTGTGATCTGGGCCTCCATGGAAAGGGAGGCATCCAAAATCACTCCCAAGCTCTTCACCTGTTGGGCCAGCACCAATGTGGCACCGTCCAAAGCCGGGAGCTGGATGCAAACACCCACCCCACCCCAACCCAGGCACAGGACCTCCGTCTTAGCTGGATTCGGCTTCAGCTGTGACTTCATCAGACTCTACAACTGATTTTAAAATAGCATATACAAAAGGAATGATGTGGTCCTTCTAAAAAAATGAAATAACAACAAAACAATAACAATGAATTCAAAGTAATTTCAGAAGAGTAGAATCTCAGGAAATGACAGAATAAGGGAGGTGTAGATGTTATGTTCCCCCGATGAAGAACACTAAGAGCAATGGCTGTTGCAAATACCAGTTTACATTAACATATGACTGCTGCAAAGGTGGCTGCGGCTTTTTAGAAAACAATAGTTGGGAATATCTGCCTTATTTTCCCATGATAGCTGGTAACTGCAGCTGTTGACAACCTCTGATTGTGGCAGAGGAGATAACAGGAAGTAAAACAATCAGGCCGATTTCCCACTCACCCTACACCACTGTGACGTTCCTCTTTTCAGCGGGCGTCCTTCCGATTTCCCACTATCTGCCCCGGGGCTTCATCTTGTGTCACCGTTTTTGCACGGTAAACTGAAACTGCTAAAAACTAGTTTCTATTGCCGTGCAAAATTGCTGATGCAAGATGAAGTCCCGGGGCAGATAGTGGGAAATCTGGACACCGCGCTGAAAAGAGGAATGTCACAGTGGCGTAGGGTGAGTGGGAAATTGGTCTCAGTTAATACATCTTCACTCAGTGGCTCCAACTGAAACTACTATTATGTGCATGTAGCTTTGTGTAAGCAAGCTTCCTCAGGACAATGCACACATTATCAAGTCTTAGTGAATATTACTTTTGCTCACACATGCACCTGGAGTTCCTCACATGGAAAGTAATTCCCAGGCATGCAAGGAATTAATGTGTGCCATATTTCCCCTTCCCATGCTTATAGACCATGGCTTGTCAACTCAGCGCATGGTGGGGGCTATAATAGGTTAATCAGTCCTCTGTGATTTCAGCACCAGGAGTAATTTCAGGGGTGCAAACACAAAACAAAACTTCTAACACCTGTAGAAACTGGAACGCTTATGCCAAATTCCTGTAACCAGTCAATTTCACAGACTCTTCTCTCAATTGCATATTGTGTTATTCAACTGAGAGAAGAGTCTGTGAAATTGACAGGTTACAGGAATTTGGCATAAGCGTTCCAGTTTCTACAGGTGTTAGAAGTTTAATGTTTCGTGTCTCTATGATGAACACATTCATAAGAGATGCTTCAGTCTAATGGCAGACCTTAAGAAAATGGGAAGCCTTACTGAAGTTGCATGACCAGAAGAATTGAATATATTTGGACCCTTGAAAAAGGACAGTGGTTTCTGAAACAGACTTAGTCATTGTTGACTATCTGTAGGGGTCATTTATTGTAAAATAGATATTTGGGTCATCATTGTACAGCTTCCAATCTGTTGTTTGAAGTATCACCTATGTGCCAATGATACATGGTGGTTTTTTGGAAAAATATGGTTTTTGATTTTGATTAATGATAATATTATTAATATTTGAAAATTGAAATCTCTTGGTACAACAAGAGAAAGTTTTCCAGCTTCTTTACTTTTTCCTGGCTATCTTTTAAACATTTTAAGTTTGAATTATATAAAGGCTGATATTGAATTATGTTTAGATCTCATCTTTTGTTAGTCATCCACTGAGCCAGGAGATAAATTATTAAAATAAAGAAAAATCAAAGTGACCAAGTCTCATCTTGTTGAGTCTTGGGCTGAATACATAACCATGCAAAACCTATGACCTGAGCAAGAGCATTCTAGTGATTCTTGTTGTTTGTATAAATTATACTCAAGTAAATGAGATTTTGGCTTATTGTTTTACCACTGCAGTTTAGAGTAGAAAGTTAACATGCACTATCATGTTTATCTTATCATGTTTTTTTTTAATGTACACAGCTGCAAAAAAAAAAACACCCTTCGCACAGAAGTAGCAGCAAATCATACCCCTGTAATACACTCTGTACTGTGAAGTCACCTTCTACAACGACTCCAAAATTACACTTACAATAATTCCATAATAATGTCAGTAATTACTTCCAGAGCCACAAAGTGAAGTAACACAAGTAGTTCAGCCTCATTTCACAATTAAACTATTTACCATTGCTAGCCCGCTGCTTTATTGTAAGCATTTGTTCTCCAGACAGCTTCGCTCTCTTCATTGCTGATGTAGCTCTGGGGCATCCTGATAGACTGTGGACAATAAGAAAGAAAAGAGCTATTAATCGTAATGGGCCACTGATGATAAATTTGACAGCTAATGATTCCATGGAAACACCATTATAAAGAAAGTCTGCCTTAACTACGATTTATAAAGTGCTGGCTCTTGCACAGGAGAAGGCATTCCCCCTAAAGTGAATATTGCCTTGTCCATCTTTGTGCTCACAAACCACATACACTTTTTACTACTGCAGCACAAATTAATCCAGAAAGGCAAATTAGCTAGGAAATCAACTGTTTGGTTAAACTAGATGCAGCAGTTAGAGATCTCTGACTCTGAGGAGAGGGAGGCATGTCACTCTACTGATATTGTCCATCAATAATTAGAAATACACTAACTAGAATATTAGTTTCAATCCCACTTAGTCCCATTGAACAGGACTCATGCAGCACCACCATTCCTGCTTCGCTTAGTCTTATGGAGTATAGTTTAATAAAATATATTTGATTTTCAAGTTTCAGATACTATTATAGACAAATAATCCTGTTTTCAAGATGTTAAGGCTAAGCTTATTAAGCATCTCATAATAGCTGGTACACATATTTCATATAAACAAGTTTTAGTAACAGATTTTCCCCAACATATTTCCTCTATAGTAATGTAATCAGTACCTATTATTATTTAAAATTGCCTCTTGATGATAAACGAACCTCATGTCTCAAACTTTCTCAATTAAGGTCGGTAGCCATGTTGGTCTGAAGCAGCAAGACAAAGTTTGAGTCCAGTGGCACCTTTAAAACCAACAAAATTTAATTTGGGATATAAGTTTTTGTGTGCATGTACATTTCTTCAGATAAGTCTGCATGCACACAAAACCTTATACCCAGAATTAAACTTTGTTGGTCTTAAAGGTGACACTGGACTCAAATTTTGTTCTATTTCTCAATTAAGCTATTTTTGTTTTATCCCCTCCTGAAGATTTATTTCATTCCATTAACATCAACATGTACTGAATTATATCCAGGGCAAAACATTGTGGATTCAAGTTATGGATCACTACGAACACAACTTATTAGACCATTAAGTATTTATAACTACTTCTAATGTTAACTTGGTCAGCACTGGGAACATTCAAAAAAGGGAAGATCCCCCCCCCCCAAAAAAAACAGGGAGACTCCCAGGCATGCAGAAAATATGCATTTTCCCATTCAGCTGAAAAAGGAGGCAACTCCCTCCAAACAGAAAGAGAACTGCACATACAAGCATGATTCTCCCAAGGCTACTACCTGTTACATTTTACCCTTGTCCTCCACAGGAACTTTTAGTCAAATGGTAGGTACAATTTCCTCAGCAGGAAATCAATTATTAGTAGAGTTGGCAGCTCCAGATTGGAAATACCTGGAGATTTTGGGGATGAACCCTAAGGAGGGAGGGGTGTGAGGAGGGGAGGGACTTCAATTGGGTATAATGCAATAGATTCCCCCTTCCAAAGCAACTCTTTTCTCCAGGTGAACTGATCTCTGTCACCTGGAGATCTCCAGCCACCCACACCTGGAGGTTGGCAACTCTAATTCTCAGGCACGTAAGGCTCAACCAATATTGAGATTATGGCATGGGGAGAGAAGAGGCTTTTGCTTCCTCTGGATCCATTTTCCTGACTTGATGCAGTCCTGGGAGGCACTATTTGCTCTGGTGGGGGCCTTTATGCGTAAGCCAATGGGGTAAACTGGACACAGGGCCATTCCTGATAGGGAAAATTTGGGGGGTGGGGAGGGGAGAGATGATGCAGAATTCCTTCTCCCCCATGTACTGTGGACTTATCTGAATCAGGCTCTGCATAGAGGAAATTCAAATGGGATGTCTGCCTAAAAGTTCCCAGGAAGGGCAATTCATAAGCAACAACATGTGTTATATCCTAAGATGGCTTTTAGCCTGAAGACTGCTTTCCTACGGCCTATGAATCTTTCTCCAATATCTGCAGCAGCCTCTGATGTCCCCTAAAATAATTTGCTGAATGTTAAGGGTCTCTGGTAAAGAAAATGTACTGCAGCACAAGAGGCTGCAAAGAGAAGTGGAAATTGGCAACCCTCAATTGGTATTATGTAGCTTATTGCCCCACCTTGTTGGAGGATGGAAGAAGATCAGAGGGAAGTGGGGCAGAAACAGCACCGAGGCCTCAAAGGAAAACTCTGAAAGTTTCACTGAGAACTGAGCTCTCTCTAGCCAGTAGCTACAGAAGGAAGAAGACAGCATCCAGCTGTGTTCTCGGTTTTAAATCCTGTTTTCTTCTACTTTTCAGATAGCAAAAATTAAGGCGTGAGGTAGCAAAGGGTCTCTCAGTTTATGATTTTCTCAAGCATTAGATATATCTGTAGTTTAGCTTGTATAAAACTAAGGCATTTGTAGCTTTTAAATTACATAAATATTTCAAATACTGCAATTTTACATGCTAAGTAAGTTATGCATTTTCTGTTGTTAAAGTAGTAAAATTAGCTTAGGTTTGATAGGACAGCTAGCATTGTCAATATTTCATTTTTTCCCAAATTTCTCCTTTTTTTGGAAGGGGGGGGGGAAACTGTACCCCACCCGTAGCTTCACAATTTTTGGAAATTTTATAGCTCTATGGGTACTTTAACATTTGTTAAATGGGTACTTTAACATTTGTCATATACTTCAGTCAAATGCTACTTATGGCAATAAGGTTGGGTCCATTTGTAGACTGGAATAGGCTTGCACATAAATCTGTACAACACTCAGAACTTAGAAAGTCTCATTTAAACAGCAGGTTGTACAAAGATGATATCTACGGAGATGTGGTTTAGAAAAGAGTGTACCATATTCAAAATCTTCTCTTCTGCCATTAATACCATCACCCGTATTTCATATATTATTTCAGTATTTCATAGCAATACGCATTTGGAGATCTTCCAGTTTTGCCCCAGTTCTTTACATTTCTCAGGCCTTACAAACCAGCCACAATTAGATTGGTACAACAGCATAAGAATATAGATTTATAGGCAGACTGAATTTACCTCAGTCATTCATATAGACAGGGAAATATTGAAATAAAAAAATGAACACATCGCTTTGGATTGTTTTCACAAACTCTATAGCCTTTTTTCCCTTGACAACATATGGCAGATATGAGTGTGCATATTAGTTGTTTGAACATGTGTTCATAATAGGAGCAAACAGCTGTTTGCAATTTATGTATTTACATTTCCAGACTACTCTTCCATAAAAATGTAGAGAGCAGCACAAAGTGCACATCTAGATCACTGATTTTTCAGGGCAATGGGACAAAACAGATTAGTTTGTCATGAAGATGTATGGGATTTAAGAACATGACTTTACTGCCAGGTTTCATGCCTTCTTGCTACATATCACTTTGCCTCATGAAGTAAACTCTCCAGCACCATGCTCCTCAAGGGAAGGGGGCAGTTTAATGAAACGGTATAGCATCAACAAGTACATGTACACTGAGATGAGGTCTATACCTACATTGCATTACATTTGTAGCTGTTTCATTATCATGGCTACCTTTTCAAAATCTTGGGAATTATTGACTGGTTGGTGAAGTCCTGAGTATTCTCAGTTACAGAACCATTGTCTTAAGTAGAGTTAAGTCATTGTCCTGTGAACGGTATAACTCTGCTTAGGACAAAAGTGCTACAGCACCATCCTAAGAAGAGTTACACCCTTCTAAGCCTTGTGACCTCAACACACTTAGAAGAATGTGGCAGTTTAAGTCACCCTCACTGAACTACAGTGTCCTGGTGAGAGGAAACCAGTTTAAGTCTGTAACATAAATCCACCTGGTATACCTAAGTAGCATGTTATTAGGAAGCACTGACAAAAGTAAGAAGAGGTACATGAAAGGAGTAAATATTCTGTGTATGAAAGAATGTACATCTTGGTTTGGACAAGGAGGGGAAAATACATTTCATTTAAATAAAATGCATGAATAAATAGGCTTGGTGCATAAGTAACAGGGACAGGCACAAACTGTGAAAATATGCTCTGTGCTGGTTTGGAGTTTCGTGGCATGCCCAGTTTGTTTAGGAGCTAAACAAACCAGTTTGGTTCATGAGGTTCATGACACATTAGAATGGTTCCTCAACATGCTAGAGACACCAAACTCACTGATGATCTCCAGCTGACTCTCCTCTACCTGCCCTCCAAGGATTAGATAAGATTTATTGAGGTCCAAGTTGCAGCCTCCTAAAGAAGGTGCCTCCAGGAAAGTGCTTTCTGGGGAAACGACAGGAGCAGGTTCAACAGTTCAGGAGTGTATAGAACAGATCCTGTGCAAGCTAGGCTCACAGCTGACTATCCTCTACCTGCCCACCAAATTTGATGATGATTGGATTTATGAGGTCTAAGTTACAGCTCACAAAGAAGGTGCTCCCATCCTCCATCATTTCCAATGGAGGAAAAATAACCAGCAAAAAACCACATAAGGATAATAGAAACCCAGAAGAACAGAATCAGTCTCTTTAGTAGAAATTGAAGGTGGGGGTGCATTTTTGCAAGCCCAGCAGAACCAGTGCCACTGTAACCCCCAAAGGGCTAAGGTCAAGCCAGAGAATCTCTGCAGTAGAAACTGAAGGTGGAGGGGGGCATTTTTCCAAGCCCAGCAGAACCAGTGCTATGTACAGAATGCTCAGCAGAATCCAGTGCCACTGTAGCAATGCAACTAAAAGAGGACTAATGACAAACCAGAGAATACCTGCAGTACAAACTGATACATTTTTTCAAGCCCAGCACAACCACTTCAGTGTACAGAATGCCCAGCAGAATCCAGTGTCTCTGTGGCACTGCAAATTTAAAAGGACTAATCTCAAAGTAGATTCATAAGAAATCCAAGAAATGGCAGAATTTTGAAAGCCCAGCACAATCAGTTACAATGCACAGTGTGCCCAGCAGAACCCAGTGCCACTGGCATTGCAAGCTTAAAAAAACTGATATCAAAGCACAGTCACAAATCCAAGCAAGGAGAATGGGGTTTTGCAAGCTCTGTGCAGGAAAAACGGGAGTGAACACAAAAGAACTCTTAAAAGGGGGGAGGGAGGCCCTCTTGAAACTGACATGACTAGTTTGAAACTGACAAGAGTGTTTCCAAGGCTGGAGAATTTCACACACACACAACCATTGCTTGAAGTTTGGTAAACATTTTGTTTGAACAAAGATTGTCCAAAAATGTATCACAAAAGGTTCACAAACATGCGTGAACCTCCAAGAACTGCTTGAAAGTTTGTGAACCAGCCAAAACTTGTCACAAACTTTAATTTGTGAGCTGGTTCATGCCCATCTCTAATAAGAAAGTGAAAGTAAATTTCTCACAGCTCTGCTGATGCCACCCATTATTCTAAAAATAATTCCATCCAAGAGAAATAGAATTATATTGGATTATTCAGTACATCATCTAACATCAGACAGAATGCCTTTATAACTCACTCCTGAGTCATGAATTTTAGATTACAAATGGGATTAGTTTGTAATCCTGCTTTAGTTCATTTTTTAAACACCCTCATGCCTGGTAACCCTTACATTGGTTTTCACAGTAGACACATATTTACAGTTTGTTCTGGGAAAGAATATTTATTTGGTTTCTACATGATAGAGGTGCCAAGGAGAGTTAAGGTTTGTATTCCTTTATTAGAATTTATATCAGCAACCCCATGAATAATAGTGGGAAGAATTTATCATATATATTGATAAACACTTCATGTCAGAGAACTTAACTATATGTGATGATGGAATCCATAACTGGATGCCTTGACATCTAATTTAGCTGCAAAACCAGCTGAGCTCCTTCCCAATATAGAGCAGGAACATAACAAAGAGGAAGGGGAGTGAATGCTTCTTCTGCTATGTTTTATTGATTGAGAACATCCCTGTGGGCTGCTTTTAGTCCTGGTGCAGAAAGTAAACACAGGTATTCATATTGTGCCTGCCTGCCCAATGAAGCAAAAAGTAGCTGCCAGAGACACTTTCGATCAGGAAAATCAAGTGCAAGAAGAGTTAACACACCCCATTCCCAGCTTCGTAGCTCTGATCCATATCAACTCCCCACTTCACACTCTCCATTTTTTAATTTAATTAATTGGATTTATTAGGCCACCCTTCCCTGCAGGCAGGGCTCAGGGCAGCTTACAACAAAGACATGTACAATAAATAGTTTAAGTTAAAAACCAGGGTTAAAATACATAGGTAAATTACATGTCAGGCGATAAGATCATAGATTCCCAGTATCATGTATAATTTGGCCCTAAATCAGAAAGCAATTTAACATAACAGGTATTTGTTTTTTTCTGTTTTTAGCATAGTGCTGATCAACATATTTGTACAGGTCTACGGAGAAGTGGCACAACATTTTTCTATATAAGTAATACTGTGCCCAAAGGCTTTCTTTTAGGTTCCAGTCTTTGTGGCTTTTGAACAGGTAGGATTTGTTCAGACTGGAGCACCTCTGTGGTATGAAGGAATAGTGCATGCATACCACAGAGGCATGGTGTCATAGTATACTCCTCATTCAGTCCTCTGGCTATCATTGGTACAGCTCATGCCCAGAGCATATACTGTATAGGTGAGTCTTGAACTAAATAAACAAGGCTCAGGGTATAGAAAGTTCTGCCTTTCCCTTGGCTTATCCCGTCTTCTCCTATCAGTGGAGGCATGAGAAAAAAAGGAGTGGTACTCTAATTCTTAATACCAAATGATTTGGAGTAAATCACATTCAGAACATGTATGAGAGTACAATTTCCATAATCAAGAGTCAACAAGCTTCTTGATAGCTCACTGGAATCATTCTCAGGGCTACCTTGATTAGCTATGATTAATTATTTTTTAGAGAAACCTGCTGTGGGGAAAAATGCTTTCCTATTGGTTGCTTCTCATGCAACAATTATTTTAGAGTTTCCAGATGGAAATGTGCTTGAAGAGCAGCTTTGCTAACTTTGGAGCACACAAGTCTGTGAAAGCTGGCTATGATTTAAGTGCAAGAGATTCATCAATGGTATGCAGGTGTTTGCTTGGAGATGTGGCTGAATATTAGCCCAAACTAAATTAAACTTTTTCTGAGCCATTGTGTTAATTTGCATTAACTCACAAACTATTAAAACTGTAGACTGAAACTTGCTGCCTTAGAAAGTTATTGAATCTTGTTCCTTTGAGGTTTTCAAGGAAAGGGTAGGCAATCATCTATCAGGAATACTTTAAGTATTAGCTATTCCAGCTCAGGATAGGAGACTAGTACAGATGAGCAATAGAATCCACTCCAAACATGTGAGGTTTTGGCACAGATAAAGATGCTCTAAATCACTCTAATGAAGGCTATCACCACAGTAAATAGTTTCACAAGGCTTTGGAGGATTTAAATGGGGAGGATTCAAAAGACCTGGGAAACTATGTTGGCCACGTCCACCTCTCCTGGTCTGAAGTTAGTGCTCCCTTAGCACATTGCTTTAGTAATCAAATGCACTGCCAGATTTTACAGTCCAAATCCACTGAAGTAGTGCCCCTAACTCTGTCCAAGATGAGTCTGTTAAAATGCTTTGGGGCTGGGGGCTTCATGCAGAAATACGAGTAACCAGCAATTTGTACTTTGTACAGTTGTCCTAGTCTAAGTTCACTAAAATTAGTAGGCTTAAAGTAGGATAACTCTGCATGTAACAATGCAATCCTAAACAAAGGTATACTCTTCCAAATCCACAGAAGTCACTTGGGATTAGATGGGTTTAACTGTGTTTAGAATTGCACTGTAAATTATCAGTAATTGATGGTCATGTTAGTAAATTGTATGACAATAGATGGTAGAAGTTAACCAATTGAATGGTTACAATAGATGAGAGAGTGAACAGGATGGTAATAAATTTATTAAACTCTGCAAACATATTGAAAAACACTACTGTGAAGATGTCATAGAAGAAACATAACTCTATCAGTGATTTAAGAACTTTAGAGGTATAAAATCCTATGTATTCTATGCACCTCTTAAAGGCATCTTTCAATTTTCCATTTTCTGTAGCAATCCTTCAACTTGGACTATACAATTTTTTAAAAGATACTTGAGGCTGAATTCCATTCTGAGCTTAGTTCAAATTCTTTAGCCTCTTTTCTACATTAAACCAAGTTGTCAGGCTCCTCAAAAGAATTACAAAATAACACCCAAAGCCCAACATAGTTCAGTATTTTCAAGTTAAAGCATGAATAAATCCCACTGAAATCAGAATTGCTATCTGCACAATTTACAAAAAATTAAAGTGCTGTTAGCCCTTCTAAGTTCAGTAGAATGTACACATGCTTAACTTTGTCTTGATCGTACTCATTAAAATAGTTATGTAGTTATGCCTGAGAATAATTTTTATTTTCACATATAAAATTCTATTTTAATCTAGAAACTGCAGTCTAGGAAAAACAATATTAAAAACCAAACCACAAGAATGTCATGATGATTCTACTCCATGTTAACAATTCTGGGAACATACCAGAACTAGGGCAGTATTTGTTTTATAGTCCATCATTTCAAAAAGAAAACTTTTTCATCTGTTTGGGAGACATTTCTGATTATAAGTGTCACAAAATCTAACTTTAGCAATGCTCAAAAAGATTTCATTTCCTTGTTATGTGTAGGGAAGTGCAAATAAACCAATAAAAGTTGGATTTAGATTTCAGTTCTCATGTTACTTTTAAAACTTAAGCTAGATTCTTTACTATCAGAATTAAAGCTAGTTGAATGTGGAAATCAATCAAATGTGTTTTAATGAGAAACACATTTTGTGGTGTAACTTCCAACCCAAGCAAGATCAAATTCTAAGGAACACTACCCCACAACACAGGGAAACCTCCTTCCTAAATTTCTGGCAGATGGAAGAAAGCATCTCTGTTCCACAAGCAATTAAAATTCTCGTTTGCACAGCAAGCTCAAGAAGATGAGAATTGGCACCTTTCCCAGGAATCTCAAGAGAGAAATGGAGAGGCTGATTTTCACAAAAATAGGGCACGTGAGCAAGAGGCATGTCCTTCATGCTCCTTACCTCATTGCATTCTGGTGTTTTTTTTCCAGCATTTTTACTCCAGCCCACCTAACTGGTTAGGAGTAAATACATTTCACACAATGGAGTATCATGAAGTACGGTGAGGGAGGGGAGGGTTTCATTACCTCACCCATTGACTCTGGTTTTGATTACCCCCCGACTCACTTCATATGGAAAAGAGAATACTCAAGCATATCAAGTCCACACACTGCTACTTTTTAATAAAATAAAGATGTCTGAGAGATCTCAGGTACTGAAGTAGCAGCTCTTTTACTAAGTGAGATGGTTTTATCATTAATTATCAGTGATCTTTCTTGCATCTTTGAAAGGTATATGTCTGCTTACTCATTAATCTCACCTTAAATCTTCCCCAATCTGCAGCCTAAATTAGAATAATGTATAATTGTAGGTTGACAAAGCCTGGACCTTTGCCTCTATTTCTCCACATCCTCCTCCATCTTTGTTATCTTGCCTGCCTCCTAGCCTTTGGCTTCTTTTGGCTTCTGTCTAGTTCAATATGGGTAGTCTGGTTGTCTGTAATGGGAACTGTAGCCTCAGGATCCCCTGTTGAGCTTCTGACCTAGTCTACCAAGCAGGTGAGCTCTATGTGTGTGTGTGGAGGGGTGGAGATCAACAAAAGAGATCTCTATGCTTCTACCCATCTTACCCTTACACATGTGCTAACAAAGCCTTTGCTTCAGTGAGACAGAAGCTTCAGGTCACTGATGGACCTTCCACTCTAAACCTGCCTCTTCAGATTCTTGCCCACAAACACTTGTTTGACTGTTTTAAATAGAACAACAATTAGGGCAAAGTTAAAATAGGCACTTATACCATCACCAAGAGATATTTAGGTATTTTTATTTCAAGCAAAGCATGCCTAGGAATAAATACATACACATCCATACACATTCATATACATGTACACAGAGGGGAAGAAGGGAGAAAGAAGCACAGCTACTCACCTTCTATGTGTAAGAAAACTACCGCTGACGTGTCCTGAGCCATCACATCCTGGGGTTGGACATGACATACCTTCCGTTTTCACTGACTTCCAAGAAAACTGGGAACCATTCAAGTACCCATCCTTTTGCCTTTTAGTTGCTAGAGGGCACCCTGACGCACTACGGTGAGATGCATACTTCCCAGTTATATGGCCCTGGCCATCACAACCAGGAACTGGACATCTGGATAGCAGACAGATGAAATTAACGTTACTCTCTTGCCATCATATATCTGGCAGTCTCTACCACAAAGTCAGAATAATCCTTACGTGAAAAAAGAACTATTGTGCTTTATGATTTAAAAAACAAAATCCCAGGAACACTGCCAAGAAATGCAACTCAAAGATAAGAGATGTTTATGAAATTAGGAACACAACTCTAGATAACTACAAGTTAGCTACACATTAGCAAACATGATAACTGGTAAGATCCCAGATTTTTTAGTGAAGACTCAAACAGGTTTACCTTTTGTTGATTTGCCTATAGTTCAACAGCTTTTGCAATACAGCAAATCAGAAATAGTTGCACATAACTGAGAGACAATGTGCTGTAGCAGCTAGAATATCAGACTGGGACCTAGGAGACTTAAGTTCAAATCCGCACTCTGCCACTGAAGTTTGCAAACAGATGTAACTAGAACTAATGTTCTTTTGCCCAGGAGATGTGACAAAGATTGAAATGGAAACCATTCATGCAATTTACCTGTTGTTTTCATTGTTAACATTCAGATTTTTTTCACAATTTTGTTTTTTTATACATATCTTCAAATGTTTGCAATTTTTTTTTTTTTAATCTAAGACCTGGGCAAAATCACTGCTCGTGAGAACTCTCAGAGGATTACTGCAAGCTTCAAAAGCCCCTGAGACAAAGCGATATGCAGACAATCTACAAAATGAAAATGGCTATGATCCACCAGAGCAGAAGATCACACTGTGGAAGACATACAGCTTTCCTGCAGTTAGCTATAGGAAATAAAAAATAATCCTATGTACTCTTCAGACTTTCTCTTTTCCATGGTAAGTCATAGAAACTCATAAGACTAACAGGGCACATAGGTATCTGCAGGCATGTACCATACTTATGGGTATCCCCCCTGCAAAAAAATCTTTCCACCAATTCTTTTATATCAGTTCAGTTCTTATATATATATCAAATATATACACACACATATACATACTGATATAAGATGCTTAACTGATATAAATATAACCAAATCTGATTCACAACCTTATGAAGAATTGTTCCGAGATGCAATAAAACACTTAAGAAGAAAATGGGCATAAGATATGGTCAAACTAATTAGAAAATCTGTACAGAATGATTTAGAGTGGGCTTACCTAATTGGCTCTTGATCTTCCTTGTCTTCTTTGCTTTGTACTATTCGGATCCCACTTTTCTTTGCTCGTGGACAACCTGAAAGGCTGAATGAGAGAAAATATTTCAAAGTGAACTCTCTAATTTTTATTAGAATCATCTTGAAGAGATTTCTAGACAAATATACTTTCTTTAAAAAAAACATTTGAAAGCTGCATCTTCTATATATTGATTTCAAATAGTTTATGAGTTGAAGAGCAGTAGCAATATACAACCACAAGAGGGAACTCAAGAATCACGATCTCCTTCTTACTGCAAATGAAAGGAAGGCTCAGGGGTTAAGAGTACCATCAAGATACAACTAGACCCTTGGAATACAAAGACCACTACATACAAAGTCTTCATTTAATGACGTCCCCTGCTGTGGAACTCATGGACTTCAGAAGGACCACAACCCAGAAAAGCATAGCCAGAAAAAAAGAATAATAAGACAGGGAAGTAATCAGTGAATCATTTAATGGAGAAACAAATTCTTTAACAGTAGATACTTTAATAAAACTTAAGTAAACTGTTACTACAGAGTAAATACATCCACCATCACCACCCTGTGCCAAACTGTCATGATGGCAACAATTGTCCACTGGCACAGGTATTCAGTATTACTTTGGACTCAAAATTACAGGTGTAGATTTAGGACAAAACAGACCAGCTCTTCCCAAACAAGTTACATTTCAGGCATGTGGGGCCCCAGTTTAGTCCTGAACTGTACAGAGAGGAGAGGTTTAATTTTGCATGGTTTCATCTATTAAAACTGCCTGACCTCTAGTACTGCTACTAGGTTTGGGAAGAAAAAAGATGGGTGCCTTCTTCCCCTTTTCAAAATTAAGAGCAGCATGACGGGCAGTTTCAATAGGTGAATTTGTGCCACAGGTGGGGGACTCAGCCTCCTTTCTCTTTCCTGTGTGACCCATCTGGTTCCTGTATTAAAAGACTTTGGGAAGATCTGACCACTTCGTTTATTTTGACCCATAAATGAAGTTGCTTATGCTAAAGCTAAATAGGGGACCTCATGTTTAAGTACCTATTCCACAGAAGATATTGGAAACAAAAACAAAGCTAGGGCATTTTGATTTCTACTATTAACCAGATCTTTCTTGTGTAGAAGAATTAACTGCTTATCAGTCACAATATACAGGTATCTCTTACTTTCACAGCAATCTAAACAGTAAGAAAATAACATTATTCTCCCTCTGAGGCGGAGGCCATCTCTGTGGGTTATTCCACATTAAAGCTTTTAATGGTTCATAGACCATCTGTTTTCCATGCAGAAGATCCCAGATCCCTGGTATCTCCAGCTAAAAGGATCAGGTGATAGGCAATGTGAAGGACCTCTGTCTGAGATGCTGGACAGCTGTTGTCCATCAGAACAGATGGTACTGACCTTGACAGACAAGTGGTCATACTTAGTGTAAAGTTGCTTCATGCATTTAAGGAACATATCAAATGAACTATGGTGCTGTTCAAACAACAGCACCTGTGCAAGTTTTCCTTCAGTTATGTGTAGGAACACTCATGCTACAATGTTACATCATCTCATTGTGAACATCTCTACCCCAGTTGAGAAATGGGGGATGGGAAATGTACAGTATGGTAATATGTCACATGGTGAGAGAGTTCCTACATGTTACAAGGGAGAAGAATTGAACATATCTATTTATTGTTGCAACCCAGTCACACATGTAACACATAACCACTCTAAGTGATTAGTTTTATATCTCCTATCTGCCTGGAACCCTCAATCAAGTAGCTAAGTGCATCTTAGCTGTCATGAGGCTCCAGGAATTGATTGTCAACAACTTTGGACAATCTCCTATTTTCCTCCTTGTTTAAAGGTTTTGCTTCTTTGTTTGTGTTATTTCTTGATTTTGTGTGATCTGGCCATGCCATTTTAAACAAATGGCTCATAAAGTTATGTGCTTTGACATGTAACATGTAGTTCCGCCTGGCAGCCCCTGACATCACCTTAAGCTTATCAGCTGTCCTTCATCAGCTGGGCTTCTGTAATTAAAACTCTTTTGCATTTTTTTTAATTTTGAGTTTAGACATTCTGATTCATTTGTGTAAAAACAAAAAATCTGCCCCTAGAGGCCTGAGTCACTCTCAGTATTCATTTATTTATTTTCTTAAATTTCTATCCCTCCCTCTCCACAAGCGGACTCAGGGTGGCTATCAGACATATATATTTACAATTTAAAACCAATAAAATACAGTTACAATTAAAACCATTCCGTGGTGCTGTACCACTTCAATATAGACAGTAGATCACATTTGTACCTCTTGTCTCTCCTGCATTATTTTAGAATGGGTTCAGGACTTATAAACCCTTTGTTATTGGAGCTATTTCCATTAATGCTATTAATCAGGCGACAATCATCTCATATTTGGTTCATTCAGGTCACAAGAAACAAGAATGAATTAAAACTAAACTATGCCCATATTAAGAATTTGGAATATGGGTAAAGTAAAAGAGAATTTTCTGTGAGTCTCTTACATTTTTGTCATGAGGGCGCAAAACTCCTCTTTGACTTTTGTATACCTTTCTTAATGTTCTCTCTGTCTACTCACTTTAACTTCCTAAACATTCACATTTTAAATAATGGCCAAATTTTCAAAGAGTTTAAAGTACCGTTTTGAGCTTTGATCAAGATTCAAACAAGATTTCCACAACACAGTCCCAAGAAAAATGGGCCCATGCATTGCATTAAAGAGCAGTTCCCTGCAGTGGGGAAGTGAACCTGGACCCCATGATGTTCCTGAAAACTTCATTCCAGCTGATGTAGAAAAGGGCTAACTGAGAGAACAGTGAACCTGACAAGGCAGCTACAAATACTGATACCTACACATGCCATCTATCTATCTATCTATCTATCTATCTATCTATCTATCTATCTATCTATCTATCTATCTATCTATCTATCTATCTATCTATCTATCTATCTATCATCTATCTATCTATCTATCTATCCCAAAGTATGTGAGATATGCTAACAGAGTTTGTTGAATGTCTGGTTCCATGGTACTGCAGTAGGATACTATAAGGGTGCCTTTACCTCCTTGGATCTTTAGTTTAGTTTAGTTTTCTCTTTGTTCAGAGGCTTGATGATGAGCAAGAGCTTTTCAGTTGTACACAGAACCCTCTTTCTGGAAGATGTACTTAGAAAAACCTTCCCAGCTTTAAAAGAGCGGTTTTAAAAATTATAAAACCTTTGAATGTGCTCTGGCTGTGCTCTTGTATGCCTGCTGTTTCTATATAACTTCTCAAGTATATTATGGTGGTTTTATGATAGTTTTAGAAGTTTATGTTACTCTGTGCTGCGGTTTCAGAGTGCTTTTGTGGGAGTTGCTTTGAGGGTCCAGTTAAAATTGTGAGGTGTGCTATGAATTTTCAAGACAAGACAACCAAAAGTGCAGGAACCATTATCTGTTGCTCAAGCAGCTCTACTTTCTTCCAGCAGAATTATTCTCTTGTTTTACCACACAGCAGAATCTAAAATATGCTGTATCTGTTAGAAGCACAGGGGGGAGAATCCGTTGCTGTTAACAGATGCTGTGCAGCTTGCAGGTGTCAGGTGGATTGATTGCACAATAAACCTATAAATGTAGAAGCACCCTATGAATGACTTAAATTCTATTCTGTACCCACACTGCAACAGCAGTAGTCTGTATATATGCACATTAGCAGTGCTATTACTTTGGATTTTAACATGTGCATTGTTTCAGTTTTGACTGCTCATTTGCATCAATTACCTATTACTGTTTTATTTCCAAGCTATATATTTATTTTAAAATTATTTTGTGCAATAGCCTCAAAGATACGAATTGCCTCCATTTGAAAAACAGATTTGTAGATTTGAATTTCTTGCAGCAACCACTCAGCACAACTTCCATGGGTCCTCTGGACACAAAAGCTGCCACCATTTCAAACAACATTTTTGCCACTTCCCCAAAACAGGTACTAGCACGGCAAAATTCTTACCAGAAGGAAACCTATCAGCATATATATGTTTAGGCAGAAGTTAAAGAAATCAAATTACTGACCTGTATTGATCAATCCTATCTACAAATCTGACTTGGTTTTTCAAAAGCTACACTAACAACAATTAAATTACAAAAGGAATATTGTTATGGATTTGGGCTCATTGTTGGTCCCCGTTAATCAGCCAGAAAACACTTGGCTTTCATAGATTTGGTTTTTAATGTCACTGAGCCACTCATGCTGTATTCTAACAAGGCCTGTGAACTTAGGCACAACCTCCCATGACCCACCAGTTGGGAATCACTTCGCAAAAAATCCGGCTCTCTTTACATACCTTCGATGTGAAGCATAATTTCCAGTAATATGTCCAGAGCCATCACAACCAGGTGTGGGGCACCTGAAATGGGGGGGAAAAAACCAATTTGAGCAGCTAGCATAAAAGAAACGAAAGCTTACATTAATAATCCATCATCAGAAATTTCTGCATTTGCATAGTTGAGCGTGTCATGGAAATCCCACGAGTCTTTTTTGATGCAGTTCTTTCTGGGGATCAAAATGCAATTAATCACACACAGAAATCTGTTGGTTTCTAGGTCACCTCCTCAGTCATCAGTTTTTTTAATATCTCTGGTATCACTTGAAGGATTTCCAAGACTAATTATTAGAAGTGGCAAGGCACCCACCAGTCCCCAAACCTATCACCTTTCAACCCCAAAAGTACAAATTCAGTGCTCATATTAATGTAAAAAATGTTATATTCTAGACTTAATATATTGTAGGTGGTTACTAAATTAAAGGTATTACATAGTATTTTTAGACAGTGAACGTAGTTGGTTGACTAAGGTGCTGTCTTTACTGGAGAAAATCTTATTTTGATAGACAGACAAAAGCAACAGATATGGAACGGGAAAATGTACACTGCCCTCATGTGGCAAAAAATAAAATGTATTTTTACATGATTGCATTTCCTTCTTTACTACCAGCAACATCCACAGTTTGTAAGGAGGAGGAAAGTCATCTACATAACTATAAATTAAAAACAAACAAACTGGGACTTCATACAACCGAAGTTTCAAATAAAAAATATAAAATTTGTAATTACATTTTTAAAATTTAAACACCCTTGATCTTACACAGATTTCAGGATTGAAAATGTAAGTAATTTGTGCCCTCTTGCCAAGAAATATGGGGGACTGTTACAGAACTGGGGAGAAAGGAAGGGGCCCATCGCATCCATAAGGTAGCAAGTCATGACTGGATCAAGTAGAGTGAAGAGACCTGGTGCCCAAAGCTGTTAAGGGTCTATTCTTCTCTGTGACTCTTCCCTCTTTTATTGCAACTTCTGTCACAGTGTATAATCCATTATGCCACATGAGTGTGTAGGAAAGACTTCTGCCACCAGAGGGCAGAACTACATGTGTTGCTACAACAATCTTTCCCAATTTGACAGGAAGCCCTGTAGGCCGGCCTATAGCTCGGTTGTCATGGAGATGCTACAACTGTGAGGCCTACTTAGGTTCCTATTCCCTCCAGTACCATGTATCTTATTTTTAAGTTCCATGCATTTGCAAAATGTATTCATTATATGAGTTGACTGTGGGTTTCTAATTTCTTCAAGGCTTTGGGTTTTGTTCTTTAGTCAGGAAAAATACCATTTAATATTAAATATGAACTTTTCTGAATCTGAAATATTGAAAATATATTACTGACAATGATTTCAAATTCTGCCAAGTACAAAATTTCTGCACTTTCAATCCATAGACATTGTAAGAACCACTGTAAGAACCAATCCACTGTAAGAACAAAAGAGTTTTCTGCTAAACTGCCTTCCTATTTTAATACCCTGACAGAACTAAGACTCACCAATGGTGAACTTTCATTAGCAAACAGCTACCTTTAAGGCATGAGAGAAGAAATCTAGTTCATTTTCTTAGTTTATGAGTAATTGATTAACTGGGATTAGATAAAATCTATGAATTAGATTACATTTGCCCTTGAAATTTTATGTTTGGGGGAAGATGATATGAGAAGCATGTGCCCCATTCATATAGCACAACTTGCAATACCATTCTTTCAGACTGCTGACAGGATGAATTAATTTCTCTTCATATCAGGTTGATTTAAGGTATTATGACATTGGGGAGAGACAGAAAAGTAAAACCATGAATTTAAAAAGTGACCAACAGACTTTATGCTAACATTTAGAGGCTCCAACTCTGATAGAAAAATCTTAAAGAATTATTGTTTGAAATTGATCCTATCAATTCTCCTCCTACTAGTGGTGTATGCATTTGAAAGCTAGTGGTCATTATAGATTTTTTTAAATGCACAGAATTACAGAAATGTAATTATAATAATTTACTAATTATAACATGTCCGTGTTCCAAAAACAATTCATTACACTTTTTGTTATTGTTATGCACATTTATTTACAGGGAAATGATGAGTAGCAACAATATCACATATTAAAATGAATTGCAAAATGCAAGAAGCTCAAAATTTGAAACATAATCTTTCTGTATTTTATTTAGTCACTTTGAGACTGGCTCAGCATAAGGGATCTGAGGCTGGTTTTCTGATTTCAACCATCAGTAAACAAAGTTATTAGAAGAAAGATTTACTGGGTGACTAAAATAATTTGCATTGTAAATAGGGCGGCCAGCCCCCACTCCCCCACTGCAGGAAGTCTTCTGCTTACAGCCCCTTTTCCCACCCAATGCTTGGAGCAGCTGGAGAAATTTTTTTAGAAGAGTGATGCCACTGTTTTATCATAGTTTCTGGCAATTCCTAGAGCCTCCCTATGTCATTCCCAGGTCTTCCCCAGGAGTGATATTGTGACCTCACTGAATTCACATGCCTCCTAATGTCCCCTCCTCCAACTCTCCTGCCAGTTGCTAGACTCAGCATGGTAACCCTAGCTGTAAAAATGAAAACTGTAATCAGTTACTCATCTTTTACTGCATTTTGTTGACATTTATTGGCTAGAAAAGTGGGCAACAGAACAGAACCTCAAAATTACTGGGCCAACCTGGGCCTCCAGTTGAGATTAGTGTGCACTGGAACCTTCATATAAACATTATAAAATCTTATTTGATGCTTCTTATGACTGGACTCATCAAGTGACAGTGGCTGAAAGCTGTAAAAAAATCAGCCCAGTAACTAACAGGTTACTTGGGCAATCAAGCCCAGAAGAGAGGCAAGTCCTACAAACACTTAAGAAGGGGGGGGGGGGGGAGCCATGCCTTACACATTGTCAGACCCCCTTAAAATAGAGGGGGTGAGTTGTAAGGAATATAGAAAAAGGCAACTGTAACCAAAGTGAAGAGCAACTTCTGTCTGACAAAACTGCATTCTTTCTTGGAGATTAAAAATAAAATAAATGGAAAAAGTTTTTCCATTTGGAAACCTAACAGCTTGAGGGGTAGGGTATCAATCAGTGAGTCACACCTATCACTGCTGGAATGGTGACAGATTCATACTGACATGTAGTCCTCCAGGATTCCTTTGCCTGGACTGCAGGATCCTTTTATGGTGAGCTGTTACATAACAGCTCCACTAAAAGTCCAGATCTTGCATAATTAGTGTGATTGCTGTGATTTAGGCCTGTGTAGGACAGGACTCACTTGAAACAAACAAACAACCCCCCCTCCCGTTTTTGAGGACAAAAAATAAAAACATAAACAGGCAGCCATGAAACCCTAAATTAAGACAGCAGCTATGGTGTTGAAATTAGACTGAATGCACACATAACATTATAACAGAGCTCACTGTGCTTTGAGCTCTGTGTTTATGGCTCTGTTTTTATCTATCTAAGCTACCAGTGAACTGAATACTAATATGCAAATATATTTCCTTTCCCTGTTTGCTTGAAAGCATGATAGCTACTGCTGCAGTCCCTTCCTCATGCTGGCAAAAACAATGCCTACTGCTGGATGCCTAAGAAGGAAGCAGTGCAACTTCCTGAGTTCTCTGGCACCTGGCTACAGGGCATTTATTTCTCAGCTGTAAAGGAGTATCAGCAACTGAGCAGGTGAGCAAGCAATTCCCAGGGCATGGTTGGTTAGCATATACTAAGCAGACAATTTTCCTTTGCTTAAACTAGGGAGGTCTAGATGCTAGATTGCCTAGGATCACTATACGGCAATCTTAAATTCCACAATAGAAGGAATAGAATAAATAAATTTGTATTTGGTTCCCTGACATGCTAGGAAAGGAAAGGTCCCCTGTGCAAGCACCAGTCGTTTCCAACTCTGGGGTGACGTTGCTTTCACGTTTTCATGGCAGACTTTTTTACGGGGTGGTATGCCATTGCCTTCCCCAGTCATCTACACTCCCCCCCCCCCACTCAGCAAGCTGGGTACTCATTTTACCGACCTCGGAAGGATGAAAGGTTGAGTCAACCTTGTGCCGGCTACCTGAAAACCCAGGGGATCGAACTCAGGTCGTGAGCAGAGCTTAGAATTGCAGTACTGCAACTTTAATACTCTGTACCACAGGGCTCTCTACATGCTAGAGGTAGGTATTAATATAGATAGAGAGTTCACAGTGTACACATATGTATCTTTGCCCTTGCGTAAATAGAAAAAGGGAGAGCAATGGGTGCCACTGAAGCTGCTAGCTCACTCATCTCTCATTGCCACAACACTGTAGGAGTGTGATCACCAAGATCAGAAAAAGGAAGGACAATCTTAAAAGAGTGGAAAATTCACTGCCCAGCCAATGTGCATAGGATGAAACAGTCTATTACTTCAGACCAGGGGTAGCCAAACTTGCTTAACGTAAGAGTCACACAGAATAAGTGTCAAATGTTTGAGAGTTGCAAGACATGAATGTCAGACATTTGAGAGCCACAAGAAAGGAAGGAAAGGTGGAAAGAAAGTAATAGATGGGGGAGGGAGAGGTAGAAAGAGAGCAACTTTAACTTTAAATACATTCTCCAAGTCCCTGGCTGGTTTGGCTTGGAGAAGTGATTTAAAGGGACAAATGCCTTCTCCAAGCCAACCAACAGAGTAGCAGGGGCTTCAAGAGCTGCAAAACATGTGTGAAAGAGCCACATGTGGCTCCTGAGCCACAGTTTGGCCATCCCTGCTTCAGACCAATATGGCTACGTACCTGAATCTCTTCTAATTATCACACTGGTACAACATCATTTCAATTCATAATGGTGTATCACTTCATAACTATGGGTAAATGAGCAAGTAGACAAATGTGGTATCATCTTCATTTTCTTTGTTTTAAGAAAAATAGTTGCACACCCAAATATGGGAAATTTTGAGAGAAAGGACAGCTTTGATAGAGAAAGACTGCTGCTCTATCATATGCTATTTGGGGGAAATTGTACTGCATAAATGTATACTGCGCTCACATGAGGTTGTCCCATGGTATCAAAAGATTGTCCTTATCTGCTTATATCAGCTTTTAAAAGTTAACTGCCTTGGACATTTCAAACAGCAGATCTGGCTTGATTCTGATCACCCATGTAAGTAGGCAGGAGCGAGAATGTACAAATTGTTCATTAATTTGAAATGGTTGTTAAAAATGAAAAAAAAAATGAACATATCAATCAGTCAATCAACCTTTAATGGCATGTAAAAACAGGTTAAAAGAACAATGGGTTGAAAAACAGAAAATAGGTTAAAATACTGGACATCAGGATTAAAGTACATTTACATAAGATCACAGTTAAATGGGACAACAAAACTGTTCCTTGTCTTGACGAATCATTTTGGCCCAGTACAGAAATAAGGCAGTGTTTACAGTTATGTCAGGAGTAACAGCCTTCAAAAGAAACTGGACCTTTTCTCAATCAATTTTTAGTAGGCCTCATCTTATATTTGGAATTGACATTTTCTCTGTTGTAGTAATTTACTGAAGAAAGCTGACAGGAAGAAAGTAGATTCCTTTGAAATGTGGTGTTGGAGGAAAGTTTTTTGGAAGTTTGATTATTTAGATAAATAAGTGGGTCCTAGACCAAATCAAGCCTGAATTCTCCCTAGAAGCTAAAATGGCTAAACCAGGGGTGGCCAAACTCACTTAATGCAAGAGCCAAATAGAATAAATGTCAGATGTTTGAGAGCCACAAGAAATGAACATCAGAGGAAGGAAGGAATATGGGAGAGAGAGGAGCCAAGGAGGTCGAGGTGTAAAGAAAGCAACTTTAAATGCATTCTCCAAACCACTGGTTGGCTTGGCCTGGAAAAGTGATTTAAAGAGACAAATGCCTTCTCCAAGCTGGTTGATGGGGTGGTGGGAGCTTCAAGAACCACATACTATGTGTGAAAGAGCCGCATGTGCCTCCCGAGCCACAGTTTGGCCACGCCTGGGCTAAACTGAGGCCATTGTACTTTGGTTATGTTATGAGAAGACAAAAGTCACTGGAAAAAACAATTAGGGAAAGCTGAAAGTAGCAGGAAAAGAGAAAGACCCAATATCAGATGTTTTGATTCAATAATAAAAAAAAATCCATGGCCCTCTATTTGAAAGACCTGAGAATGGCTGCTAGTAGTAGGGCATTTTGGAGAACATTAATTCTTAGGGTTGCCCTAAGTCAAAAGTGACTTGACTGCACACAATCATTTACTGAGTGGCATTTTTTTTAAATAAATGAAAGAACTAGCTTCAAACTGAGTTCCTTCATGAAGCTTCCTAGGGTAAAGCCATCTCTGTTATAAACATTCTCTTTATAGTACTGCTCACAGATGTGTCATGAAGACTAATGAGATAAGAAATATCATGAATCTGAAACATGCTATCAGTAATCTATGGACAAAGAAAGGGTGCCATAATTTGTTTGCCCCACTCATTATTTCAACATTTCCCCTCTAGTTCACATCAGATCAGTCAAAAGAAAGCAGTGGGAAGCTGGGAGATAAGAAGGATACCAAGCACTGACTTCTTATTAGGACTTTTTTTTTTAGCAGGAATGCAGTTCCGGTTGGCTTGGTGTCAGGGGGTGTGGCCTAATATACAAATAAGTTCCTGCTGGACCTTTTCTACAAAGAAGCCTGTGTGAAACAATGCTGACATCAGGGTGTGTGGCCTAAGGTGTAAATGAGTTCCTGCTGGGCTTTTTCTACTGGAAAAAAAAGTGCCGCTTCTTATAGATTTCCAAATCAGGCACAGGCACCATGTATAGATTCACAGTTTTGTTTTCAGCATGGCTGCCAGTCTTCCTTTAGAATTAGAAGAGTAGATTTAGCAATTAGCTGAAACCTTAGTTAATGTGTCACACCCATCTTATGAATCTATTCAAAGGTATTTTCTTCATTAATAATTTCTTTAAAACTATATTCACAATACTTGAATGAATACAACAGTTTCAACCTATATAATTATTGCATTAAAAAGTAGCATGAACCCACTCTCTATTGAGAAACCTTCAAAGAATACATAATTCCTTTTGATTTGAATCTTAGACGAATACTGGTCTGGTTCCCATCCAAGAAACCGCTGATGTTCCTTGTTGAAGGAGTATGCTTAGAGATCAATTATCTTTTGTACCAATGATAAAAAAGTGTTGGTGATATGACTGGCAGAGTGACTAGTACAGGGTGGTTACTCTTCACATCCAGACCTTTGCTGAATGATCCCAGAAGGTTTCATCAATTTTAACAGGAATAAATGTAAAGTTTTGCATTTAGGTAAGAAAAATCCAATGCATGGTTATAGGATGGGGGACACTTGTCTTAGCAGTAATATGTGCGAAAAGGATCTAGGGGTCTTAGTGGATCATACGCTGAACATGAGACAACAGTGTGATGCGGTGGCTAAAAAGGCAAATGCAATTTTGGGCTGTATCAACAGACGTATAGTGTCCAGATCACTTGATGTGATGGTATTGCTTTACTCTGCTCTGGTAAGACCTCACCTGGAGTATTGTGTTCAGTTTTGGGCACCATATTTTAAGAAGGATATAGACAAGCTGGAACAGGTCTAGAGGAGGGTGACAAAGATGGTAAGGGGTCTGGAGACCAAGTCCTATGAGGAAAGGTTGAAGGAGCTGGGAATGTTTAGCCTGGAGAGGAGGCGGCTGAGAGGTGATATGATCACCATCTTCATGTACTTGAAGGGTTGTCATGCAGAGGATGGTGTGGAATTGTTTTCTGTGGCCCCAGAAGCTAGGACCAGAACCAATGGGTTGAAATTAAATCAAAAGAGTTTCCGGCTCAATATTAGGAAGAAATTTTTTATCATTAGAGCGATTCCTCAGTGGAACAGGTTTCCTCAGGAGGTGGTGGGCTCTCCTTCCTTGGAGGTTTTTAAACAGAGACTAGATGGCCATCTGACAGCAGTGAATATCCTGTGAATTTAGGGGGAGGTGTTTGTGAGTTTCCTGAATTGTGCAGGGCGTTGGACTAGATGACCCCAGAGGTCCCTTCCAACTCTATGATTCTAAGCTATTTCAGGGTGATCAGTGGGTAATAAACATTTGGAGTTATTACTGATAATATGCAAATGGATAATTTGGAGTTATTATTGATAATATGATGGTGATCTATTCTATTCATTCTATTTGCCTATCCTAATTCCTCCTGTTGCACTTTTATATCCTGTCTGATTGTTGTATGGGCTAAAGGCAATCCAACTGAAGACAAATCCTGACATAATTGAAGTGATGATAGTTGGCAGCTCCTATGACCTGGAAAGACTGAGTTCATCAGTCACTGATGGAAAATTGCCTCTCCTGTTCATATAAGATCAGTACCTTGGGGGATGCAACTGGACAAGGTCTACAGAATATAAAGCCCATGGACTACTGGCAGTTCCCTTTCTTAGCCATTTGAGAGGCCCTCTGGGATTTTAAAATACCACACTATGTTGCCCTTTTCTACAGCTAGCCAGGCAGAATGCAAATGTGTATGCTGGTGAAGGAGAAGAGTCTGAGCTGCTGCTCACTCTTGTGTGAAAATGCCTGATGGGAGATTGTGTGAGCTAGGTACTCCAATAACATGGTTCTGCAAAGGTACTTACCCTGGCTCTAATTAGGATATTTTAGGGTTGCTCCAGGTGGGGCCTGAAGATCTCCCACTTTTACAACTGATCTCCAGCTGGCAGAGATCAGCTCCCCTGGAGAAAATGGCTGCTTTGAAGGGTAGACTCTATGACAGGGGTGGCCAATGGCTGGGGCTGATGGGAGTTGTAGGCAAAAAACATCTGGCTGATGGGAGTTGTAGGCAAAAAACATCTGTAGGCAAAAAACAGCTACCGTTGGCCACCCCTGCTCTATGGCATTGTCCCATGCTGAGGCCCCTCCCCTCTCAAACCCCACCCTCTCCTGCATCCACCCCCAAAGTCTCCAGGTATTTTCCAACACAGACCAGGCAACCCTATGTATCATATCCTGGGCTTCTGTGGGGACTGCCTTTCTCCTGTCATCTGTGTAGCAATCCTTGCAGGCTGTCTGAGGATAATATCCTCAACTTCCCCCTCCACTTCAATATCCTACTTTTAATATATTTCACACAGATTTAAGTGAATAAAATGCTTCAACACAAACACACAGTTGTTCAGAAATGCATTTGTCAAAGCAGACTAATTTAAAGCCTGAGATCTCACATGCTGTGACTTTTTAATGCTGCTTATACCCAAAGAGGAAAAAGGCAGCAGTCATAAACATGCAGAAATGCAGAAACAGAGAGACCCCAAGAATCGTATAGCCACAGGTTCCCATTGTATTCTTTTAGTAAAAGCAGTTATGATTGGCAAGCATTTATCTTGCATCATCATAAACAGCTACATACATTTGTTTACCTATTATCATTGGGTTGGATTACTGGCATTTTTAAAGTGAAGAATGATAGTGGAACAGTTGATCTGCTACTTATGCTTGTTCCAGCCTCCCTCCTGCATCTTCTTTCCTATTACACATTTGGAACTCCCAATATAATCACCCTGTGCATGACAGGCATTATAGCATTGTCAATCCCCAGCTGGAAGCAGGGGATTCCTGGATGGAGGGTTATCAGAAAGTGTGTGTGCATGCGTGTTCGAATGATTGCTTGGCACTCCATTATACCCTATGGAGATTGGTCCCCATAGGGAATAATAGAGAATTGATCCATGGGTATCTAGGGCTTTGGGGGGGGGGTGCTGTTTCTTCAGGTAGAGGCACAAAATTTCAGCATAACATTTGGTGCCTCTCATAAAAAACAACAACAACCCTAAGTTTCAAAAAGATTGAACCAGGGGGTCCATTTTTATGAGCCCAAAATAAGGTGCCCACATCCTCCATTATTTCCAATGAAATTATTTCCAATGAAGGGAAGGCATTTAAAAGGTTGCTTGTCACAACCTTGCCTCTGGCTCCACCCCCAGAGTCCCTGGATATTTCCTGAGATGGACCTGACAATCCAAATTAGAAGATAAGCAGTGGCTGAACTTATGTATCACAGACAACCCAGGGCCAATTAGAGAAAAGAGCAGGAAGGCCATTTGGCCTGGACTGCCAGATTTTTATTTTTCATTTTTTAGTATCTGCTAAGTTTCACAGGTTGCTTTTATATGCATCATGTTTCTTTGGTCTTGTTTTTATTATGGCTGTAGGCCTCAAAATCTGGGACTGGGCCTTTCTGGACTTCAGGGGATCTGAAAGAACCTTGGGAAAAACAGGACCATCTTTGACTGATGACAAAATGATGTCACTAGCCAACATCCCTTTGGAGGGAATTTTCTTCCTTTGGAGGGAGGTTTTGTGCAGTAGCTGATAGCCTAACTTCTAAACGCTGAGACATATGGAAATATGCTTTAAATTGCAGTCTCAGCTACTAGGTAACTTCATGGTGGGAAAGCTGGTCCTTCAGGCTGCTCTATTGAACGGACTAAGCCATGAACATAATTCTTTCAAAGACAGAGTCTGTGGTATCTAAGGAATCTAACTTAAATGCATGCTTTATCAAAACAAAAAGGACTAGGTAATTATGTTTAAAACTTTTTTTTAAAGTGTAACTGAAGTCTAATTTCATCCGGCATTGATTATATTCTTGAGCCTGTGACAAGCAAATGAGCTTAAATGTGTTTGTAGCACATATACCACTTGAGTGAAACAATTGAAGTTTAATTTGCGTTTGGGTGTAAAAGCATTTTTCAATACAAATGTACACACATTTCAAGGAAATATAATATGTAAGATCATAATTAAACATTTATGGAGTATACAGTACTACATTAATCTAGACATCAACAAACTGCACAAATGTATCTACTACATGTGAATTTGGTTGTATCACATGTATGGTATTATGTAGTCATCAAATAGGGAAGAAATATAAGGCCAAGGTGAAAATTATTGCTACCAAATTAAGGCAGTACTGGAATTTTGTCTAGGATGCATAAAAACAGGATCAAAGTGTAATTAAAAAAGAATCTAGACTCATTAGATTGATCCAAGTAGGCAGCCGTGTTGGTCTGAAGTAGTAGAACAAAATAGGAGTCGACAGAGGCGTCACTAGGGTGGGTTGCACCCTGGGGTGTAACTGATTCAAGTCACCCCCCCCCATTGGGCATCACCCCTTTTGGAGGGCTGCGTCACCCCCTCCGTACACAACCCCGCCCACTTCACATGGCCCCTCCCTCATCCACCCTCTGGTCACATGACCAGCCCCCGTAATCCAAGATACCAGTTTTGCAGCATTTAAATTTCCCCCACTCACCCACACGCTTTTAGCTGAGCCGGCGGCAGCGCGGCCCCGGTTTCAGAATCCCAGCCAGCCCACACACAGCAGCAGCGTTCTAGTCCCAGGGCCAGCCCCTTCCTGTTGGGGGGGGGGTCATGGGTCAGTGCCTGGGGCCAATGAGAATGCTCTGGGGGAGGGCCGATGGCCCCCTTGGCCCCGCCCTAGTGACGCCGCTGGGAGTCGATTGCACCTTTAAGACCAACTTAGTTTTATTCAGAACATAAGCTTTCTTGGCTCTGCTTACTGTACCTCATTCCTCGTCTGAAAAAGTGTGCATGCACACGAAAGCTTACGTTCTGAATAAAACTAAGTTGGTCTTAAAGGTGCAATCGACTCCTATTTTGTTCTAATCATTAGATTGTAATCCTGGGAGCACTGTGTACTACTATAACTGGATTCTGTTTGGGAAAGCATTAGTGTTGCTGCGTTTCTCTGGGTACAAAGTACCATGAGAATTGTTTATCTTCATTATTTTAATGTGTAAAGTTTTAAAATTTCCCATATTTTTATACATAGAGCTAGCCACATGATGAATTTGTGTCTGTTATTTCTGCAGCATATTTAAGGCTAATGATTAATCTGTTCTTGCATTTAGCTGAGATATGCCCACGTGTAGTTGCATTTGTAGGACTCCAGGGGTAAGATTACGAAGAAGCCAACAAACAAAATCCAAAGCTCCAAGCATAAAAGATCACACAAAATATAGAGATAGTATTATGCTGCTCCAACCACTGCAAACCCAACAGAGATAGGTGGGGTTTGCTAGCATTCTAGGGCTGAAAGTCTACAGACAGGGCCTGGAGATCTTCCGCTTTTACAACTGATCTCCAGCTGGCAGAGATCAGCTCCCCAGGAGAAGATGGCTGCTTGGAAGGGTGGACTCCATGGCATTGCGCAATGCTGAGGCCCCTCCCTTCCCCAAACCCTGCCATCTCCTGGATCCACCCCCAAAGTCTCCAGGTAATTTGCAACACAGACCTGGCAACCCAGGGCTTTTTTTGAGCAGGAATGCACAGAACCGCAGTTCCGGCTGGCTTGGCATCAGGGGGTGCGGCCTAATATGCAAATGAGTTCCTGCTGGGCTTTTTCTTAAAAAAAAAAGACTTTGGGCAAACCTACAGCATTCTGCAGAGGGGAGATGGTGGGTACTGTACCACTGCTGCCTGTGCATGTGTGATGTGAGTAGCTTCTTGAAAGCACCAACATGCTGACCTAAGAAGACAGGAATGCACACACCTCCAACTACAGGAATGCACAGACATTGGACATGGGCAGCATGGGAACCACTGAGATAGATGGTATTTTTACGGTATCACAGCTAAGTCACATAACCTCACCAATGTCAAGGGCACGATATGGGCAGGAAGCCAAGAGAGCCGAGGACAACAAATACCAGTCAAGCACCATATTCCCCAGCACAGCCTGTAAAAGTTTCTCTATGCTACCTCTTTTTCCTTGCCCAGCATAGTCCAGCCATCCCTCACCCACCTGTTGTCATAACTCATACTTGCAGCGCCAAATTGGGTATGGAGTCCATTGTATTCTATGGGACCATAAGACAAAATGGCTCATAAGGGGGCATCATTTTTTTCATTCCCCCCCCCCCTCAAAAAACATGTAGATCCAGTCCTGTTTTCAAGGCAATAAAGTGCTTTGCTCTGCAAACACAGGTACAGAACACTGGAGGACTAAATCGATAACTAGGCTAGGAGGAGGAAGACAATGAAAGCCAGGGCAAGTTGACAGAGCCGTCTCTCTGGGTTAAAAGTAAACCTTTCTGCTGCTGAGTGACATCGCTTTGTCGCCCTGCTGCTCTTTTCAGTTAGCATGAAAGAAGAAGGGGCTGTAGGCATGGCACTTGTGTCCCAAACACTGCAAAGAAAAGCAGCTCTGTAGGGGCCCATGACCCAGGAGGTGTATCTCCGTGACCTATCTGAGGGTCAAGACCCATGGATTAAAAGCCACTGTCCTACAGGAAACAGAACTCAAATACCTATTGAAAATGCACAAATCCTGAAAAAGCATATGGTTTAGTTCAACACAAATAGAGCCCCGTGGCGCAGTTTTAAAGCTGCAGTACTGCGGTCCTAAGCTCTGCTCATGACCTGAGTTTGATCCCCGGCACGAGCTGGGTTTTCAGGTAGCCGGCACGAGGTTGACTCAGCCTTCCATCCTTCCGAGGTCGGTAAAATGAGTACCCAGCTTGCTGGGGGGGGAAGTGTAGATGACTGGGGAAGGCAATGGCAAACCACCCCATAAAAAGTCTGCTGTGAAAACGTGAAAGCAACATCACCCCAGAGTCAGAAACAACTGGTGCTTGCACAGGGGATCTTTCCTTCCTTTCCTTAGTTCAACACATAAATATTTTCACTTAAAGATCCTCCCTATATACACTTATTATGATAAAAAGAAATTATATTTCTCAAAAAACAAATTATAGAGAATTAAAGCAGACTAACTTCGTGCTAGGGCTTTTCTTAACTAATTGTACTGCCTTTCTCTTTGTAACTAACTGTACTTCCACTGGTGTTGTTTAGTTATCTGTATGTTTTAGGTGTTTTGAGACATACTAACACTAGCTTACGCTTTCTAAACACTGAACTGCTCTCAGAAATCTTTGGGATATCTACATATTAATTCAACCAGGTATGTTCCCAAGCCATGTTTATTTCATGTATTTTCCCAAAGTTTCATTAGCTGCTCCTCCACCTATATGTATATTTACTGAAAAGACAATGATGCATAAGTCACACAAGCATGTGCAAGGCTGCCAAGAACCACCATGGACCCTAAACTGCCCCCCATATGACCCTTATCCAAACCAAACCAAACATCATAACAAAACAAATCATGTGTTACCACACTTCTATAATAATAAAAGGATCTACATGCCCATTTTGTCTGTCCATTTGTGGAAGGCATAACTAATCAGAAAATAAAACCAGGAATCTGAAAATTGGCCACCAACTTCAAGAAGATCATGGGAATTCCAGGGCCAAATGAAAGGAATCAGAGTCTCTGGGCCCAGGTTTCCTCTAGACTCCCCCCCCCCCTCAAATGTTATTTGCAATGGAAACTAAGCTTGTATAGTGTCTGAAGCATCAGATTAGGATATGGGAAATCCAGTTTGGAATCCCCACTCAGCCATGAAAGCTTACTGAGTGACCTTGGGCTAGTCACACTCTCCAAGGCCAACCCACCTCACAGGGTTGTTGTGAGGATAAAATGGAGGAGAGGAGAACAATGTAAGCTTTTTCATTTCCCTATTGGGAAGAAAGACAGGATATCAACAAAGTAAATAAACAAACAAATAATAAATAAATAAATTCTAACTTCTACTCCTCATTTGTTACTACTGAGGCAGATTAACATTTATTATCCTACATGTACAAAGGGGAAAGGGGGAAGCATCCTTTTACTACTTTGATAGATTATGGGGAAATATTAACTCACCCTTCTGTTCATTATATCAACAACTGTTTTCTGCTGTACTACTATTAAATACATTCTAAGGTACCAACCAGAATGGATGAAGAGCTGAGACCAAAAAATAAGGGGAGAGGAGAGGGATTAGAGGGTATAGAGGGTATAGAGGAATGGCAGATCATGAAAGCAAAATGAAGGGAGTGAAAAGTATAGAAAGAGTTAGAGAAAGGTAGGGAAAGACAACAAAAGGTGTTCTTTTTTTTAATTTTGCTACCATACACTAACAGGACTGCTCCCTTTGCAAATATGGCTGAACAGAAGCTGAAACTAAAGGAAAAAGGAAATCACAGAGTGACCTTGTTAGGAGTTTGCCTCCTCGCCTTGACTGTAGCTTGTCCTGGCTAGTCTTGCCTTCTTCCAGGGTTGGGTTGGCTGATGGATTTAGCAGGATCTGAGAAGCAAGGGCTACCCTAAGCCCTGTAGAAAACTTTGCAGAAAGGCTGCACTTTCTACTGTGCTCTGCCTTCCATATGCCCCTAGTGGCTACAGTTGGAACTGCACCAGAGTTTTTTAAAATAAAAAAATGCATTCTTTAAAATAAAAAAAATGCATGGCACTGGCATCAACGGCCCTCCAGCTACCCCCCCTCCCCAATTTTGTCCCTCCTCCAGTCTCCTACCCTTGGCAGCAGGCCCATAGCTACAGTAGGGCTCGCAGGGTTCTGACCCATTACTTCAACATGAAGGCCAGGGTCCTGGGCTAGCCCTACTACTTACCACCCTGAATTAATTGCTGCAGTCAAGAGAGAGAGAGGGAGAAGGATGAGGGTGGTGTGCTCTGCTTGGCGCTGTCAGGCCCGGAGGAAAGGGACTCCCTCCACCACTCCTCCCTCCGCCTGCCCAGCTGCCGCACCAAGGCTCGGCTTCCCTCCCTTCCTGCCTCCAGTCATGGCTGGC
The DNA here is from genome assembly GCF_032191835.1 of Heteronotia binoei. NCBI lineage: Eukaryota > Metazoa > Chordata > Lepidosauria > Squamata > Gekkonidae > Heteronotia > Heteronotia binoei. The sequence goes on along the minus strand of NC_083223.1, from coordinate 53,366,181 downwards.
CATGCCGTGGAGGAGGACACATGCTGGGTGCTGTTGGGGCTGCAGGCAGGCACCATCCTGCTGCTGCTCTTCTACCTGCTGGTGGGATAGCAAGTGACTAGCATGGCGGGGACTGCATTCCAGTGCCAAGAACCAGGCCAGGGCCAACAAACCACCATGGACCCCATAAATGAAAAATCCTGGCTTTGTGCCCCACTAAACAAAAAATCCTGGCTATGGCGCTGCTTGGCAGCTCTGAGGATGAGCTAACTTGGTGCTGATTTCATGCTGAAAGGAACATCGTTTTCCAGATATTGAGAGCATAGCCTTCTGTAATTACACTTAGCATATGTCTTGGATACAACTCCACAGTTTTCCGTACGAATGCTTAGAGTGCCGAAAGTGTAACTCTTCATGCTATTATAACTGACAACAACAAAATATAAAGAAAATAATCCTAGGAAGCAAATGCAAAATGGACAGGGCTTTTTTGTTATTGTAGTTTTTGTAATTTTCATTCAGGCAAAGTTTATATAATGGTAGCAGTTCACATGGCAGTACAGTATGACATAATGAAATAGGATTTATTCCCAAATTAGCATGCATGGATTTCAGTCAGTGTTCTGTCCGTGCTATGGAACCCAGAGACTCTGTCAGCTTCAACCCTGCAAACAATAGAACACCAGGACTGTAGCAGTAGCAATCTGGTTGGATGGGCTGCCTTGGACCACCTATAGGGGGCTAGGGGGCCAGTTTGAATGCACCTATGGGTCAGGAACAGGGCGGAGTCTCACTGTATATAACCATGCCAAGGTCTGGGGTTTGCATGCTTATACAAAGTTCTGAAATCACTTTAAGATGCTGATCACTACCATGGGAGTCCTCGTTCTTGTGATCGAACCCAGTATTTAACACAAAACAGCCATTTAGGTATGGCTATCTGAACTTGTTTGTAAATCTGTGGGGCAAACAGTTAAATGACAAAGTTTTAAGTGGATGAAGCAGATTTTATAAACTTTGTTAATTTTATCCCAAAAAACGGAAATAGAAAAAATTAAGCCTTATTTATTTATTTATTTAGACATTTTTATTCGTGTTCTACTTAAGTGAAGATTCAAGGGAGCTCACAAAACAGGAAAAACAATTCAAATAAATAAAAAAAGTTTAAAAAAAACAAACCCAGATACAATGGCCCTCAGGTTACAACAGTCTTATAACCTGGTGGGAATAACAGAAAATGCACCATCCTTGCGGCATACCAGCCTCATATCCAATAGTGTAGACTGCCAAAGCAAAACCCTACCTGCTGATCTTAGTTGAAGGCAATCCTTCAAATATTTCGTCCCAAGGGATTTTGTTTACATTGCTTTCGAGACATGAACTGGAATCCAGGGTAGAAGATATAGGACTGCTATTGTGTGTTCGTGTTGAGGGGCTCTAATTAAAATCCTGGCCAGCAGTTGAATTAATTGAAGTTTCTTCACTATGTGTGACTGTAGCCCTATAGGTTTTCACTAGAATAGGACCCAGTTGGTGATTCAGCTTAAGCTAGTAAAAAGAACATCTGGCCAGCCTCATATGTTGCTTCTCCAGCAGCAGTCAATCCAGGGTGACCAAGGCAGTTTTTATCCTGTAACCAATCTTGAAGCAAGATTAAAGGGATCCCAATAATTATTCTAATCTAGAACTACCTGCAATTGAGTTGTCACCACTCTCTTCAGCATCATGTTCAAGCAAAACAGATTTCAGACTGGCCAATAATTGCTTTGCAATGTGAATCAAGAGTTGTTCTATTTTTAAAGTGAAGGTCTTACATAAGCACAGATCTTTCCAACTGAAAGGCAATCATCATAATCATAGATGCTTCATCCATGGGGCAGTTCTCCCCAGCAGATTTAACTGCCCAGAACGGGAGGTGGGACGTGGGTTTAAATAAAAAAAAGTAGGCCTCACATCTCTAGCTGTTCTGTCCACATTGTCAGCTGAACTGACTGAAAGGTATGCATCTGAATATGGCCCCACCATGTCTTTACTGATTCTTTCTAGTGCTTATGGAAAACCTTACTAAGCAGCAGACCATTGCTGGATGGTACTGAGTAGGCACAAATGGTGCCAGAATGGTGGAGGGTTATTGTTTTATATCACTGACACAAAAAGGCTTTAAAAAAAAATGGACTCTCTCCTACATGTGATTGGTTTTGGCATGATAATTCTTCCAGCATATCTCTAACCGTAGTCCCTGGCATTTCACTGCCTCCAGTTCCTCAGAGAACCAAAAAAATGGAAAGGGTTTTTACATTGAAAACATTGTGGTAATTACATCTCCTGTGGGTGCCCTCCTGTTTTCAAAGGTCATTTAGGACTTCAACAGAAATTTCAGCTACGTTACGAAGAAAGTCTTCCAGAATTGTTAGGAACAATTTGAACTTCTAAGGAGTACCATTTAAACTTCTAAGGAATACCCACACGACTGCAACCCATAATTCTAAATTCCATCAAGCTGTGATCTACTACACTGGAGTCCAGTAGCACTTTACAGACCAACTGGATTGGAATCTATCTAGCTGTTCTACTTCAGCCCAACATGGCCACTCTGAATCTGTGATCTGTCCATTGTAACTGATAAAGCTCTTCTACTTCAGACTACTATTGTCTCATCCTGCACAGAACATTAAACTAAGTGTATGACCTGTTTATGCATGAGAGTGTGCTTTCAATCATTTTGTTTGAACAATCATCAAAGCAACAGTGTTAAAATTTGGCCAAGCCTTCCCATATCCTTGATCATTATTGTAATCATTTGTAATCTACAAGATTAAAAAAACTCACAAACAAAAATGCTTCCCCAGCTTGTGAAAATGAGATCACAGAAATAAAAATAAAGTTGTGCAGATTGTCTCTCATTTTTGTTGGGGATTTGCTAAGTACTGTAATTAGTAATTAGTAAATATGTGACATGGAGGCTGGCAATGGCAAACCTCCTCTGAACTCCTCTCTATTAAATATGCTGTTTGCTTGCTATCATTTAACCTAAGGAGACTGGTGAGAGTCTATTACTAAAGAATGCTAATGAAGTGCTGGGACTAAAATTTACTTAACATTATTTGGTATCCCTCTCAGCTGAATGTGCTGGTTTTGTGTGGGCAACTCCAAAGTTCTCAGGTTTCTGAGAAAATCAGGAGCCCTGACAAGTCAGAGAGGTCACTGCCTCTCAGACTTTCTGTATCAGCAGAATGGCTGAATCAGTGAGTGACCAGCAGCTGTCTTAGCTGCCTTATACCTGCTCCATTTAGGTTAAGCATGGCAATATTAACCAGCTGTTTGAGCTCTTGTCACCCCATTATCTGTCATACAAAAAAAAAATTACAAATTACCTGATTCATTTCCTGACTTTCGGGGCGTTCCTTTTTTTTTACTAATACAATTCTATAAAGACATAACTTAAACACATTTAGGTGGCAAGATCCATACTATAAATATGGAAAAAATATTTGCCTATGCAAATAAGAATTACTTAGCATGTCCACCTGTTGATTTCGCTTGCTCTTGACTAGTCTTGCTCCTTCCTTTCTATAAGCAGTCTGTCTTTTCTTTTCTGTTATATTCAAGGCTAGTAACCCAAAGGCATACTTTCTAAAATATGTAACGTAGTTATAGAACTAGGATAACTACTGTAGTCTAGCTCTAAGGGGGAAGTCCTGATTCACAAATTGCAAAATTTTAAATTGAGTCTTTTTCAAATTATGTTTGAGAAATGCTGAGGTTCCTGAGGGGATCTCAGATAAGGCAATCAATAATGACAGGCATAACTTCCCTTCCAATGAGCAATCAATAGAAGGGGGTCAGGTGTATTGCAGGGCATGCTATGAATTTCCATAGGCCAAAGCATAGGATATTAAAGGACCTGAATTCATCATATAGTGACCTCCATACATGAACAGAGTGAGCTTGTGAAAGCAATCTTGGCCCCTTTATATTTAAGCCCATGATTTCTCCCTCAGAGTTGGTCCCAAGGGTTGTGGATCCTCAAAAATGACATAGAATGTGACTTCGGAAGATGGAATCAGCAAAAAATCACCACCCCACTGTTGTGTAAATTGTTGCTTTGTTTTCAGAAACACTTGTGCAAGAGCAGGGAAGGAGAATTTCCGTCATCCCCCTTTTTTGTTTTATTCCCAGCTTCCTGTGCTGTGTCCTATACCACTTTTGAGAATACCCTGAATTTTCAAGGGGTGCACAAGACTGCAGTGAGAAGGATGACACAGCAAAAATCTCATTCTGTTTTCAACTGACTGGATCCAACAAAGTGTGGTGGCTACAGTAACACGTGAAATGATGCATGGTTTTGAATCACTGTATAAGAAAAATATATTGAGCCATATCCCTGTGCATTCATCTATAACCAACAGGCTTAATTATACACATGTAGAATTACAACCAAGAATTCATAACTGAGGGATTTTCCTTTGTTTCCTCTGCAGGTCAACCCTGCATCTTGTAGATCAGATATATACTGTTTAAGGGGAGGAGGAGGAGCCCTGTGGTGCAGAGTGGTAAGATGCAGTATTGCAGTCCAAGCTCTGCTCATGACCTAAGTTTGATCCTGGCAGAAGCTGGGTTCAGGCTCCAGGCTGACTCAGTCTTCCATCCTTCTGAGGTCAGTAGAATGAGTACCCAGCTTTCTGGGGATAAAGTGTAGATGACTGGGGAAGGCAATGTCAAACTACTTTAACAATGTCAAAGGAAGTACTTCTTCACCCAAAGGGTGATTAACATGTGGAATTCATTGCCACAGGAGGTGGTGGCGGCCACAAGTATAGCCACCTTCAAGAGGGGTTTAGATAAAAATATGGAGCACAGGTCCATCAGTGTGAGTGTATATATAAAATTTTTTGCCACTGTGTGACACAGTGTTGGACTGGATGGGCCATTGGCCTGATCCAACATGGCTTCTCTTATGTTCTTATGTACCCCATAAAGAAGTCTGCTATGAAAACATCGTGATGTGATGTCACCCCAGGGTTGGAAACGACTGGTGCTTGCACAGGGGACTACCTTTACCTTTACTTCTAGTAGTAGTAATTGTGTTTATACCCCGCCTTTTACTCGGAGTCTCAGAGCTCCTTATAATCTCCTTCCCTTCTTTTCCCCACAATACACACCCTGTGAGTTACGTGGGGCTGAGAGAGCTCTGAGAGAACTGCTTTTGAGAGAACAGCTCTGAGAGAACTGTGACTGAAGCAAGGTCATCCAGCTGGCTGCATGTAGAGGAGTGGGTTCTTTCCATTGCAACCTGACTATTTTAAGGGCAAGTTCAGATATTTCAAATGTTTAAAACACAAATTCACATCATTTCTGTCTGAACAAAATGCACGAATGTGCACACAACTCACACAGAACTTAATTCAACGATGTGATAGAAACTATATATGCCTTGCTATCACTTTGACTACCACTGGCAATCACCCATTCATTGTGAAGGACTTGAAAATTAGGACCTGAAAATGTGCTACATCCTTATTCTACCTAAAGACTAACAAAATTTGTGGCTGGGTATGAGCTTTCTTGAGTCACGGCTCACTTCTTCAGATACATTTTAGCTGTATCTAGGGTTGCCAAGTCCAATTCAAGAAATATCTGGGGACTTTGGGGATGGAGCCAGGGGACTTTGGGGGTGGAGCCAGGAGACATTAGGGGTGGAGCCAAGATCAAGGCTTTGACAAGCATAATTGAACTCCACAGGGAGTTCGGGCCATCACATTTAAAGGGACGGCACACCTTTTCAATTCCTTCCTTCCATAGGAAATAATGAAGGATAGGGGCACCTTCTTTTGGGGCTCATAGAATTGGACCCCCTGGTCCAATCCTTTTGAAACTTGGGGGGTATTTTGGGGAGAGGCACTAGATGCTATACTGAAAATCTGGTGCCACTACCCCAAAAAACAGACACCCCCCCAGAGCCCCAGATACCCTTCAGATCAATTCTCCACGATTTTCTATGGGAATAAATCTCCATAGGGAATAACAGAGTTCCCAGCGGACATTTCCCTCCCCTCCCCCCGCATTCTGATGACCCTGAAGCGGGGGGAGGGCCTCCAAATCGGGGGATCCCCTGCCCCCACCTGGGGATTGGCAACCCTAGCTGTATCAGAAGAGCTGATGAATGACTCATGAAAGCTCATACCCTGCCAAAAATTTTGTTAGTCTTTAAGGTGCTACCGGACTCTTGTTCTTTTCTATTGCTACTGACAAATATGGCTATCCATCTTGACCTTATTCTGCTTTCACTAACATGAAGCTACAACACAATTCATGTGTACACACAGTGGCGGACTGGCCAGGGTGTCAGCTTGCCCAACGGCATGTGGGTCCTGTAGGCCCCTGATGAAGTGGGCCCCCTTAAACATTAGGCAATATGTTAAAAATGTTAATGATCTTTTAGTAGCTTGAAAATAAAACAGAAGTCCCAATATTATTACTGTAATGCAGCTAAAATTTACATTGCATTTAGGGTTGCCAGCCTCCAGGTGGGGCCTGGGGATCTCCCTCTTTTACAACTGATCTTCAGCTGGCAGAGATCAGCTCCCCCGGAGAAAATGCAACCTGTATTTACATTTAGTATCTACTGTATACTGCCAGTAATATGTACAATATGTGTACACTGTAATTGCTAAAATATATATACATTTATTTCGCAAAAGCTTTAATTGTGCCTTTTTTCTACTTACGTTTTTTTTTAAATTATTTATTTATTATACAAATTAAATGATAGCCTCATAGTTGTGGGTGGGCCCCCTATGTTTCCTGGCAACCAGTATTTTTAGACCCAGTCTGCCACTGTGTACACAGGAACATGTGGCTCTTTTGTCAACACCAACAATACCAGCATGAAACCATCATAGCCACATGTATCCCACTCATGCAGGCACATAAACAACATGCAAGGGCCACCTGACCAGCAGTTATGTGGTTTATGAGGAAAAGTTTGTGGTAAGTGCCTTTAATTATTCAGTCACTATTACATCTAATTTTTGTATGACACGACTATGTATGTAAGTATGTGTGTATGGTATAAGAAGCAGATGACTGGGAAAAAGAAAATCATATATAATTAATCATAAATATGGAGGCCCAGGACACAGCAGTTGCTCGATCTGCCTTTCACCACCTTTGGCAGGCCAGGCAGCTGGCACCTTACCTATCCCCCCAGGATTTAGCTAAAGTGATCCATGCAACAGTCACTTCTAGGTTGGATTACTGTAACTCGCTCTACGCAGGCTTACCCTTGTGGCTGATCCGGAAACTCCAGCTAGTGCAGAATGCGGCAGCACGGTTGTTAACTGGATTGCCTTTACCAGCAAGCATTCAGCCAGTGCTGCGCCAACTGCACTGGCTACCTATTGAGTACCGGATCCGCTTCAAGGTTTTGGTACTGACATTTAAAGCCTTATGCGGTCTGGGACCAACATACCTGAGGGATCGCCTTTCCCCATTTACGCCCCAGAGGTCATTGCGATAGGCTACGCAACACCTCCTGACCACCCCTGGCCCTAAGGACATCCGACTTGCCTTTTCAGTCCTCCTTGACAATGGAGGTCCAGATAGCAACAACTTTTTTCATCTTAGGTGGGCGAAATCCACCTTTTTTCATCTTAGGTGGGCGAAACATTTGGCTCCTTTCCTTGACCGAAGCGACCTGGCAACGGTGATCCATGCGATGGTCACCTCGAGATTGGACGGCTGTAATGCCCTCTACATGGGGCTGCCCTTGTCACAAACCCGGAAACTACAGCTAGTGCAGAACACGGCGGTTAGGCTGTTATTGGAGCTGCCCAGGTGGGAGCACATACAGTTGGCGTTTCAAGAACTGCACTGGCTGCCAATAATATACCGGATTTCCTACAAGGTGTTGGTCATTACCTTTAAAGCCCTTTATGGCTGAGGACCTGCCTACCTGAGGGACCGGCTGTCCCCACATGTTCCCCAGAGGGTACTAAGATTGGGAACTCAACATATCTTAGTGATCCCCGGGCCGAGAGAGGCGAGACTGACAACTACTAGGGATTGTGCCTTCTCAGTAGCAGCCCCCTACTGGTGAAATCAGCTTCCAGAAGAGGTTAGGGCCTTGCGGGACCATACTCTTCCAGCTTGCTTTCAGCTGACCCTTGAGATCTATAACATTAGGAGGAATCCAGGAAATATTGATGCCAGGGTAACTGGATAATACCAAAATGTTATTAGCACCAACTGTTTTAAATTGTTTTATTAAGTGACTGATTGTATTACTAATGTGAGATTAGATTTTATTACTATTGTTATTATGACCAATGTTGTAAGCCGCCCTGAGCCTGCCTCGGTGGGGAGGGCGGGGTATAAATTTAATAAACTAAACTAAACTAAATGGGTTTAATTTAAGTTGTGATGTTACAGTTGTTTTGATATAGGTGTTTATGGTGACCTTATATGAACTGATGGTTTATATGCTGTTTTTCTCACTGAGTCTAGACAAGTTATGATACATATTTTATTTATAATCTGCTTTACTCATGAAGATTTAGGTGGTACAATTGTGTGTTCTATCATGCATTGTACTGTATATATGAAAATTTTTTAAATTATTTCCATTTTATAATACCTTGGCTTTGAATGTATAACCTATGAAAGTTTGAGATGCTTCAATATTACATGGGAAAGGGAACACTCAATAAAGAAACTAGATAGTGAGCTTCAAGTTAACTGTCTCTTGACAAAACTTAAAAAGCAAAAAAGAAATACAAAATTTCTGAGTTGCCATTGTAAAAAGTATAAATATTTTAGCATGCCTATTACATTCTCTCTACATTGCATATTAGTAAATATGGGGTACAGAATCATAGAATCATAGAGTTGGAAGGGACCTCCAGGGTCATATAGTCCAACCCCCTGCACAATGCAGGAAACTCACAAATACCTCCCCTTAAATTCACAGGATCTTCATTGCTGTCAGATGGCCATCCAGCCTCTGTTTAAAAACACCAAGGAAGGAGACCCTACCACCTCCCGAGGAAGCCTGTTCCACTGAGGAACTGCTCTAAAGGTCAGGAAGCCAGAAACTCTTGATTTAATTTCAACCCATTAGTTCTGGTCCTACCTTCTGGGACCACAGAAAACGATTCCACACCATCCTCTATATGACAGCCGTTCAAGTACTTGAATATGGTGATCATATCACCTCTCAGCCGCCCCCTCTCCAGGCGAAACATCTCCAGCTCCTTCAACCTTTCTTCATAGAACTTGGTCTCCAGACCCCTCACCATCTTCGTTGCCCTCCTCTGGACCCGTTGCCGCTTGTCTATATCCTTTTAAAAATGTGGTGCCCCAAACTGAACACAATACTCCAGGTGAGGTCTTACCAGAGCAGAGTAAAACGATACCATCACTTCATGTGATCTGGACACTATACTTCTGTTGATACAACCCAAAATTGCGTTTTCCTTTTTAGCCACCGCATCACACTGTTGACTTATGTTCAGTGTATGGTCCACTAAGGCCCAAGGTTCTTTTTGCACATACTACTGCTAAGACAAGTCTCCCCCATCCTATAACCATACATTTAGATTTTTCCAACCTAAATCCAGAATTTTACATTTATCCCTGTTAAAATTCATTTTATTCGTTTTAGCCCAGTTTTCCAGCCTGTATCCTGTTTCTGTCTTCTACTGTATTTGCAACCCCTCCCAATTTAGCATCATCTGAAAATTTAATAAGCATTCCCTCTATTACTTCATCCAAATCATTGATAAAGATGTTGAACAAAACAGGTCCCAGGATAGATCCTTAAGGCTTGTCACTCCTCTCCACTTGTCACTCCTCTCCAAGAGGATGAGGAACCATTCAAAAGCACTCTTTGGTTGCGATCTGTCAACCAGTTACAGATCCACCTAATGGTAACAGGATCCAGACCACATTTTACCAACTTGTCAACAAGGACAGTATGTCGAACCTTATCAAAAGCCTTACTGAAATCAAGATAAACGATGTCTACAGCAGTCCCCCAATCTAGCAAGGTAGTCACTTTCTCAAAAAAAGAGATCAGGTTAACAGAAAGTCTGACATGACTTGTTCTTGAGAAACCCATACTGGCTCTTAATAATCACAGCCATCCTTTCTAAATGTTCCAGGAGTGACTGTTTCATGATTTGTTCTAAAACTTTTCCAGGTATAGAGATCAGGTATTTAAGAACCCGATTTGTCATGGCTTCGATTAATCTTTGCTGGTTTTATATATGACATTTATATTGTCAATTTCAAGTATCCTAAGAGTTTCATATGCCTTTGCTCAGTAATACAACAGGTACAGCTATTGCACAATAGATATAATAGGTAAACTATTGTTGTCATCACTGGCTGAGTTAATAATGGTTTTTCTTGTAAGTTTATGGTTAAGAAAATCTCTGAATTGGGACATCTTTGGCTCACAACTCATTAATAGCCACTATTAAAGGTTGCTCTCACATGATTATATCACCTGTGCATCCAGGGTAATTCACATAGAGGCTTGGAAACCATTACAATTTTCTGCTAACAGAAAAGGGGGAAGCGATTTTGCTAATTTCTTCCTCCCACTGCCGACTTCTGGTCCACTTCCATGGTACAGGTGCCCTGTCACTGAGGAGCAGTGTTTCTAGGAGCATTATGGGCTGTAGTAGAATGAGAGATCTGGCAGCTTTCACGCACACTAGATAATGCACTTTCAATCCACTTGCAGTGCACTTTGCAACTGGATTTTACTGTGACATGCAAGATCAGCTTGCAAACAGTTGCTGTAATGGATTGAAACTGCATTGGTGGAAGTGCAGGAAGTTCTGTTCTCCTGATAGAAATGCCATACGTTAGCGGAGAGCTACTACAGGATCTAAGCCATATGTAACGTATCTCTTCTAATTATGACTAAACCCTGTTTGATATCTTGATATTGTTCATTTTAACAAACCAATTCATCATACAATACATAAATAAACCTTTCAAATGAAACCTCTGTTTTTAAATGAAGCCAATTTAATTTCTGATAAACAGATGACCTATATATGTGTGTTTCATTTCTGTTAAGTGTCACTGCATGACATATACGAGAGGAGCACAATAATAGTTGTCCTCTTGAATTTTAGGTGATGTTACTGGAGTTTTAACTAGGGAAACTCTTTCCTCATATAGTCGCCCCAGCAAAAATAGAAGAGGTGTGTAGATGATAGCTAAATCAATATACGTAGATTTCTTTTGTTACTGAAGAAAAAAATGATGGGTGTTGAGATTATTTTCTGGCAACATTTCATTAACTGAACAGCCTCATTACAGAAAAAGGCAATGATGGCAGTTAACTAGTTATCAATTTCTCCAAGTTAAATCAAATAACATTTGCTAAGTAAATTACATATAGACAAATATATAACAAGATTTGATTAGATGCTAATGAAGTGTCTTGCCTTTTAGCTACCCCATACAACTGAGAAAAAAACAGGGAGTAAAGGGAGACCTATTTGCAAATCATCATCTGTATACCTATGCCATGCAAATCTTCCCAAGGCATGCAAATTACCTATTCTAACAAATATGCACAAGTACAAAAATAATTACTAATGAACTTTACTTATACAGCACTTTTAGTATTATTTTTAATCTTTATCTAGCAATGGATGAAATTCCCCATAATCAAAACTCAAAGGGATTGTTTTAACATGAATAATCTTTGTTCTCCTGAAAATTCTAAACTTGCTCATAATTTGCTGAGCCCTCTCCATGATCCTGTTCATGCCAAATTAGCTCACTCTTACTCTCATAAGGAAGGCTGAGCGCAGAAGAATAGATGCTTTTGAGATGTGGTGCTGGAGAAGACTCTTGAGAGTCCCTTGGACTGCAAGAAGATCAAATCAGTCAGTCCTAAGGGAAATCAACCCAGACTGTTCCCTGGAAGGTCAGATGCTTAAGCTGAAGCTCAAATACTTTGGCCACCAAATGAAAAGGGAGCACTCCCTGGAGAAGATCCTGATGCTAGGAAAGATAGAAGGCAAAAGAAGAAGGAGGTGGCAAAAGATGAGATGGCTGGACAGTGTTACTGATGTAACAAACACGAATTTGAGCAGACTTTGGAAGATGGTGGAAGACACGAGGGCCTGGCGTGACTTTGTCCATGGGGTCGCAAAGAGTCGGACTCGACTGTGCGACTGAACAACATCTCTCATCAGCCCCACCTAGCTGTGAAGACTGTGGCAGCACCTGCAGGCTAAGAAAAGTATATGCAATCTGATGTCTTGATATTCTTATCTGAGATGCTGGGGGAGAGAGGATGGGGAGATGGAGAGACTTGTGACTCTTTTTTGCTGATGTTCAAAGCACTGCAGCCGCCGTAGAAATGGAAGGAAGGAAGGAAGGAAGGAAGGAAGGAAGGAAGGAAGGAAGGAAGGAAGGAAGGAAGGAAGGAAGGAAGGAAGGAAGGAAGGAAGGAAGGACTCTTGTCTGGCTTCGATTTGTCTAAGCTGCAGAAGATTCATAACATTCATCGCTGCATTGTACATACTAGGCTAGTACTAATGGGGATCCAAGAAGGACTGGTATGGGTCACTTCATTTCCCCCTGTACCCCTTTCTGCACCCGAATTTCCTCTTTCTCTCCTTCTGGCAGCCCTCATACCCTTTCCTTACCACTCACCAACCAGCCTTTCTTGTATCTGTCTCTAAATTTTCAGCTTTATTATTTATTTACATCACTTGTATCCCATTTTTGTCCCCAATGGGGATCCAAAGCCATTTACATCATTCTCCTCATGGCCATTTTATCCTCAGAAAAACCCCATGAAGCAGATTAGTTTGAGAGAGAGAGTGACTGACTCAACGTCACCTAGCAAACTTCTATGACAGAGTGGGGATTTGAACCTTGGCGTCCCAGATCCTAGTCTGACATGCTTACCACATGGCTCTTGGCTCTCTCTCCTTCCTTCCCCCAGGATACCTATCTCCCTGAGAAAACTCTGGCCAAGTTGTAAAAGCACTGGGTTTGCAGAAAAATGTAAAATCTTTTTAAAAAAATACATTGTAGGGTTAAAACTCCTTAAAATAATAGCAGTATCCCCTATACTTTCAAGAAATGAAAGTATCTGAAGATGGGGTCCATGTTCAGAATTAGATATATTGATTACTGGTTTAAAACTATTAAATGTAATTCTATCATTGATCTTACCTAGACATGAATTGTTCTGTTCTGAAAAACAGGCCTGGCTTGAACTGAATTAGGACTGCCAAATTCCCACTGGGGACAGGGAATCCCCTGCTCAGGAGGGCCCCAACTTGCCGGCAGGGAGCAGGCTGCCAGGGGGATCCCCGCCCCCAAAGATCCCCATTGGTGCATGCTGTCCAGAAGTGACATCATCACACCGGGGACGTTGTGCCAGGAATGCTCTAGAACTCGCACTAAAAACTCTATAGTTTTACCACAAATCCTAGAGCATTTTCGGTGTGACACTCTAGGAATCATGGTAAACCTCTACGGTACCATAGATAATTAGATAATTTTATTTTTAGATAATTTTATTTGTATCCCGCCCTCCCCGCCGAGGCAGGCTCAGGGCGGCTAACAACATCATACAAATTTCAATTATACAAAAAGCAAAAAACACAAAATTACATTTAAGCATTAAAATTCTGATTAGGTTTAAAATTAGTTAATTAAGTTAATAAAAGTGCTAATACTGTTCTTTAGGATGGCGGTTATCATTAACAATTTCTTCCTTCGTCAGCGAAAGCTAGTCGGAAGAGGAAGGTCTTGCAGGCCCTGCGGAATTGTTCAAGGTCCCGCAGGGCCCGCATTTCCTCTGGAAGTTGGTTCCATAGGCTCGGGGCTACAGAGGAGAAGGCCCGGTTACGGGTACATTGCAGCTTCACCTCTCTCGGTCCGGGAGTAGTCAACAAGTTTTTTCCAGCTGACCTCAGTGCTCTCTGGGGTTCATATGGGGAGAGACGGTCCCTAAGGTAGACAGGTCCTCGACCATATAGGGCTTTAAAGGTAGAGTTTTATTGTGAGCCCTAGAGCATCCCTAGCATGACATCATCATGCCATGCACGCAAGGAACAAGTCCCCCGCTGCAGTGGCAGAGGGACCTGGCAACCCTATTCTGAATATGCCTGTACATACCATATTAAACCTACTACATCACTGATTTTGTAGTCTACTTAAGACAACAAAAGTATGATACAGGTTTCTTGTGACTGATACATTTATTTTATTTTATTTATTTTATTTTAGTAAATTTATATTCTGCCCTACCCCATGAATGGGCTCAGGGCGGATTACAACATACAACATTACAGCAATATATTAAAACAAGTAGAAACCTCCTAGTTCAGAGCAGGAGACAGGAGGGTATAAGGTTAGAACAATTTCCAGCTGGCCGCTGATTAATGGTGTCATATTTCAAGTGGGACTTTTCAAGGGAGGCCGGTTTGGTTTAGTTTGTTTTAATGTGGATGCCTACTGTTTACCCAAAGGCCTGGTGAAGCAGCTGTCTTTCAGGCCCTGCAAAAAGGTAGCAAATCTGGCAGGAAAAGCCCTGGCCGACACCAGACGGACATCCTTAGGGCCAGGGACAACCGGGAGATGTTGGTTTCCTGAGCGTACAATACTATCTGTGTATCATTATACGGGCCTCAGCCTAGTACAATGTGCAATTAATTTACGGTCTCACTGCATCACAAACTTTGTGATTTATATTTGATATATACATAGCATGAAAAAGAAATTATACTAAATCTAAAGGGAACTTCTAAAATGCCTTCAATGCAATAAAATGGTTAAAACTGTGTATCTACTAAACATTCAGTGTCATTAATATAATATTTAACATAGGAAGTACATAGTGCAGCAGAATCTGAAAGAAGCCATATGGATATTGATGAATTACTTTAATAAAAATATTCATAGTAATTCTAATTCATAGAAATAGTTCAGAGACATATTTAGCAGAATCTAGATTTCACCTTGGATTAGGTTCTGGTTAAATTTGGTGCCATATGCCTCACATCCATTTTACAGAAGAGAAAAATGAGATCAAAGGTAGCTGCAGCTACCACAAATAGTCCTTTATTTTGTGTAGCTGTTCCATGGCAGTATATAAAGAAGGCCAACTTTATAACATTTGCAGTGTACTACCTAAAGTAAAAACAGACTTCAAAAGTTACTAGAATATTTGTTTTGTCCTTACTGTTAATAGCAAATAGTTTTACAGTTAACTTTGTACCTAGTTCAGAAAAGAAGGCAGGCAATCTTTCAGTAGGAAATATATATATATATATATATATATATATATATATGAAACCTAGATATATAGCACTTATTTCAATGCATTCATCAGCTGAGATCCTCCCAGCAATCTCACTTTCAGTTGCATCACATCACCAGGCTCTGGTCTCTCTGGCAAGTCACACTCTTTCTTTTAGGTTAAATGACCTCTCAGGAGAAATTCATAAAGCTCCAGCATTGCCCAAGTTCTGTACATTGTGTAAGGTGGGCTATCTTATATTAACTTTGATGACAGCTTGTTATTCTGACAAACGTGATGGCCATTTGTGTTTGTATTTAGGGCAGCACTGTGAATCTTATGTGGCTCAAGTGGAGGATCTGTAAGGACTTGCAAGGGGGGCATCTGATTTTCCCCTCCCCTCCTCTAAATGTGAACTTATTTCTCAAGCAGCCAGACTACAAAATTTTGCTGTGCAGAGATTTAGCTCTGCTTTTTACAACTAACCAACTTTCATCTGTCTCCCCATCTTTAGCTATATTTACTTTTATTTACTCTACATTTCTCTACAATGGAGACCCAAAGCAGCTTACATCATTATCTTGCTCTCCATTTTATCTTCACAACAAACCTATGAGGTAGATTAGACAAAGAACTGGTCCAAAGACACCCAGTGAGCATCCAGGGTAGAGTGGGGATTTGAACCTAGGTCTCCTAGGATCAATGCTCCCTCTAGGCTGTGGAACCTTGTGAGCAAAGATTCTACCTTGTGAGATACTGGCATTAAAGTTGTGAGGGAGCAATTTTGGCTACTGCATAAATTAGTTTGCTCTGGGGCCCTCCTTCCTGAGCTAAGACAAAAATGTATGAACTGGAGAATAAAAAAAATATGAGCTAGCTCACACTAACTCAGTTTAGAGGGAACCCTGCCTAGGATCCTAGTCTAAAACCCTAACCACTACACCACATCAGCTTTTCTGGAGTGAACAATAGCCAGCAGCTGAGCCTGTATGGGTTATGCAAGTCGTATGGTATCATGTCTCCCAGTCATTGCTTATGGACCAGGCCATAATGAGTTCCCCTTCAAAGGCCAAAATAGCCCTAGAAAGGGCCCTCCCCCATATTTTACTGACAGAAACCAAGGCTGGAATACTGGCGATGCTGTTCTGGTTGCCTAGCAACAGCCACTGATAGTCAATAACCTTTGGGGGGGGGGGCTAGAAATCTTCCTGAATGACAACTGATCTCTAGACTACATTTATAGAACCTGAACCAGCAATATACAAAGACATGGCAAATAATAAAAAATACAAAATACTGGTAGATTTAAGGCTTGTTTATATGAACTAACCTAAGCTATTGTGCTCAGAATGATAATCCAAGAAAGGAATTTGTGCAAGGATACAAACAGAAAGGGTTAAGGAAAGAAAGAGGGATTTTTGCTAAGTGTTGCATACACTCTTCCTACAGTGGCTTGAATCCAGCAGTAACTTCCATTGACAGAAGGGATCTCCCAGTCTCACCCTTCCTGCTGCAGGACAAAATGTCTCCTGAAAAGCTGGTCCTGGGGGGACAGATGACCCCCAGCAAAGAATGGGGCATGTGTGCTGAAATCTGCAATGGAAGGAAGAACTGACAAAAACCTTTCTTCACTTCCATTTCCAGAAATTATCCACTGGATCCAGGCTAATGTAAAGTCTAGGAGTATAATCCTAGAACTGGAAAAAGACAGCCTAAAATGGGAGAAAGCTAATGACAGGACTTTGTTCATAGAAAAATGAGCATGCCCTTAAACCATGAGACACTAGCCAGTTAAGGTTTTACCAGTTACCCTGTGTGCCACTTACAATTTGATAATATAAAGGGTACCACCCTTTTACTATCTGCTTTTTCTCCCTACTTCTACTTCCTGCTTACAAGGAATCTGTGTTTTCCAGTTAGTGCTAGAAACAGATCTAATGGCTACTGTTTATATTGGGGGACCTTCTAGCCTTTAGTGCAATCTGGTATCTTTCTTGGACTGAAAACAACCTACCAAATTAAATCTGCATATCTTATGTATTCAGCCTTAAACTATTATAGATGACTCTCCATTATTTCCAGAAACATCTTTTTGTCTACCTCCTCTTGTGAGAGCCAGTTTGACGTAGTGGTTAATAGTATGGACTCTTATCTGAGAGAACCGGGTTTGATTCCCCACTCCTGCACATGAAACTACTGGAGTGACCTTGGGTCAGTAATAATTTGCTCAGAGCTGTTCTGCTCAACAGCAGTTTCTGTCAGAGCTCTCTCAGCCTCAGCTACCTTACAGGGTTTTCTGTTGTGGGGAAGGGAAGGAGATTATAAGTCACTCTGAGACTCCAAATCAATGGTGGGGTATAAATCCAATTTCTTCTTCTTATACTTAACATCCACCCCCATCAAGATTTTTAATGAATTTTAAAATCTCCTCTGTCTTTTTCCCCTCTTTATTCCCAACAAAAGAATGATGTTATTGTTACCTAAATATTTATTCTGCATAGGGGATGTTTAAGAGATATTGGGGAAAGGTGGATGGAGAAACAGTTAAAACACCTCTCCAACTCACCATTTTTGTCCTCAGAATTACTTCCTCTGCTCAGTGTCTTTCAACTATTCCATGATGACCCAGGTTCTCGGAACCAGCTTTGCCACTGATGCTAGTGAACCCACAGCTGTTTCCCAGTTTTGTCCAGTTTTTGTTGTGGGATGCTGCAAGAGACTGAATTAGACCTTAGGATGTTTTGAAATGTAGGGTTTTTTCACGGATCTGTGTTGCCTGCAAACTAGTTGTAATCCTAGGAGATCTCCAGCTACCACCTGGAGGTTATGAACACTAAATATAGCCCCTATGCAGGGCTCTTATTTGGCTCAGAACCATGGTGCAAAATGGGGAGAGGGGTGATACATTCACAGAGGGTGGCACTTGCAGAAATCAGTCTCCCTGTCCCAATGTTGGTAGGTCTGGAAGAAACTGGGAAAAGACAAGCAGAAAGGAAGCACCTATATTTTTCTCTTCCAGTACTAACAGCACTTATCACTTAAACACCCACTCCTACTACACCATGATCCCAAGCTAAACAGTGGCCCTAGCTACTGTTATTAAAGACTGCATCCATTTATAATACTGGAAACCTCTGCCTGAAATGTTAGATAATATGGGAAGATAATTCACATTCTAGTGATTAATGATGATCTAGGGTTTTCCCCGCTTCTCTTTAACAAAATTTCTTATAAAGATTTATATAATGACTCATTGATTAATATTTATTAGGGTTTCATATTAAAACTAGTTCTCTTAATAACTACATATTAACAGCATTTTAACAATAGAAATTAGGAATTAGGAAACAATAGAACTGTGTAGTACTTCTTAATTTAGTAACATTCACTAAATATGTGAATATTTTTAATTGCAGTATTCAGATATAATAAAATTTGTTAAAAAATAACTGCTGAAAAGTTCTATTCAGAAGTCCCCAAGGGTCATGTTGATTTCTTGATTTAGTGTCCAGGAGTATTGTAGACATTTCAAATTCAACACCCTGCTGGTAGAGGTAGAAGAATTGTTGAAGAGATCTGACGTCATCGCTACTCAGAAGATCATCTTGAATGTGAAAGTTGTTTAAATTAAAAAAAAAACACATCCAAAATTCTGCTATTGAAAAGAATTTATGATTTTTTAAAAATAATGATATATGAAGTAATGGTACTTTTCACAAACAGATCACACAACATAGCAAGTCATGTGATAGATTCCAAGAGAGAGAAGGAAAGGGGTATAACGGAAGATTTTCATTTATATGTTGAAAGTATCCTGCTCTCTCTCAGATGTGCCACAAGTATCACTATGACACCTATGGACATCTTCTATGTATCATGTAAAAAAGTCAGCTCTCTCACTAAGAGAGTGTTTGGAGTTAAGGGAAGTGTGTTTGTCTCATTGATACGAAGATGGAATCTATCATCCATCTCTCTCTCACACACTTATCTATCTGTCTGTCTGTTATTTTAGATTTCTATCCTGCCCTTCCCCAAAATGGGTCAGGGTGGGATAGAAATCTAAAATAATCTAGAGTGTTACATTCAAAGTACTAGGTCATCATGCTTGAAGGCCTGGAATACATCCAATATTTCCATTCTTCCCCACCTTGTAAAAAAGGGAGCAAATTCTAGACTGTCTTTGCAAAAAGAACGGTACCTGTAGCCATGAGCTGCTCAGCACTTGCAGAATTCCCTGCTACATTTGAATAAAGCGGTTCCAAGGCTACTGGAGCAATGTGATTACTCACTACTTTGTGGTCATTAGGAGGACTGATGGGTGAGATATTTGATGGTTCTAATTGTCAATAATGTAATTAAAGTTACTGGACAAGGAATCTGTACTGATGCCTCTTTAATTTACTCTTTTTAAAAAGTCTTCGTAGCATGGTCTATATGACCTTCTGAATCATTCTGTGTCATTTCCATTGGCTCTGCTAAACTTCTCATGCTGGGTGATGATGATCTAATTAGAAAAGAACTTGTGGCGATATCAGCATGGGATTCATTTTAGGAAACCAGCCTGTCTGCCTGTTACCCCTGGGAATCCGCTAAAGGTATCGTGGGGTGAGGTCTTTAAAGGGTCATGCCCAGCTTGAGGGCTGCCAGAAGGGGCACTCCAAGCTCAGGGGCTGTTAGAAAAGGCATGCCCAGCTTGAGGGCTGCCATTGGGATACCCTCACGCTAAAAGTGGCAGGGGAGACCACTTAGTGATGATTGTCCTTCTGGAATCTACCATCCCATCGTTCTCCTCATCCCAGCAGGCTGGCTGGGTTTGGATGTGGTACACTGACTAGCAGGTGGGTCAGTTGATGCCAGGATCCAGTGGACCCATGTTGTGCCAAGGCAGCTGTAACCAATAAAAGTTGTGACCATTTTATTCCATAATTTTGTGAGCGATTGTGTTATTGGTGGATCATTGCAAAGAGGTCCTCACTATCACTGCCCTTGGTGCTGGGACTGCAAGAAAAACTATCTCCCTTGTACTGGGTTTGCCAAGTGAATGCCCACCCCATGGCTGCACTCATCAACAGTAAGCACCTCTGATTAAAATGAAAAAACTCTCTTAATGGAAGCCCCCTTTGTAGCTGATACAATGAAAAGTCAATGTTCACTTGTATACTCTCTTTTGGGGAAGGTATTTGGAGATCTATATTATCAGCTTGGTCCATTTTCTCATGTCCAATGGATTAGGAATACTGGGTCTTAACACGCCTCCAAGCACATGTTATATGGCTCTTGTAAGGGCATAAAATGTGCTTTTTCAGTCCACAATATCCAGTGTTATGCTGGTCACCTGTTCATTCCCCCAAACTGTCACTGCAATCAATGCAGGCTGAATGGTCCATATAGCTGCCTCTCAGGTTCATTACGGATATATCACACAATAGAACAAAAGATACCTTCTTTTGACAACGATATTTCTTAGGCCCAAATCAGAGATAGTGCAGGAAGTTTCATCATTGACATTTCTGATTTTTATTTTCTTTAAATAATAGGTGTGCAGAACACTCAAGTGTGGATTAGGACCTTGACATTAACCAAAGGCATAGGGAAAACTTTCACCCCATGCTGTATTTCCAACCCCAAATGGCCCCATCAGGCTACTATTGCCCTATTGGGAAAAAATACAGGCACATATATTTACACACTAATGAGGAAAATAGCATCAGTAGGTTATTTTAGGCCTGGAAAATGTCATTGGCAGAGGGGAGTATGGTCCCTGTGTGAATTGGGCCTCTCATGTACCTACAAGTTAAATGTGAAAAAATACTAATCCCATTCATGGTAACCCCACCATCGTGTTTGGTTTGGAACTTATACTCAGAGTTAGCACTGGACCAGGAATGTGGGAAGATATTGACTGTGCTTTATCTGCCATCAAATCAAATCTGCCATCTTGCTCTGCCTGAGTTCATATTAAAACAATGGTTTCAGAAGGTCAAACACAAATAATGTGGCTACTTTGATAATAGTGGCCTTTAGATCCCACTCTAAAATTCTCAGTTGTTAAACAGCCATTTGAAACCAACGAACAATGTAGCCCTCAAATTATGCCCTATTTGAAAAATGGCAGTGTGACAGAAAGAATGTGTGTGGGAGAGAGAGAAAGAGAGCAAAAAGATTTTGGCAAAAGTAAAATTGCTAAAGATGGGGTGCCATTCAGATAAGAAATATTTGGGCAGATCTACCTCCTTCCCCATGGATCAGACCTTATTCAGGCTTTTATGTCCTTAGCCTACATGCCAAGTGGCTGATTGTACCACAAAAACCCAGGGACACACCATGCTCCATAATCTGAAAGGGTGCCTGCAGCTAAGGGGTATTTTAAAAAAAATTAAGGAGTTACAGCAGCATAATTAAAGAAAAAAACTAAATGATAGATAAGTGGAAATCTAGAGTTAAAAGTAATCTTATCTAATGGACTTTTATGACGACAAAGCATCTAAGTGCTTTGCTCTGTGGTAGGCTGGGAGACTGGGGGATTGTTTCTCTCCCTTAAGTAAGGAAGGGCTCCATAAGGAAGGAGAAAAAATTTACATGGAACAAAAAGAGAGAAGCACTGTTCTTAATTACTCAGTCTGAGGAATCAAATCCAGAGTTACAGTCACACATTTTAAAATACTGTAAGAAATCCTGCTGCACTAGCAAAGGTCTCACTGGATTATGTAGCTGACCATTCTTTCAGAATGCCAGCTTTACACAAGGATCAGAGTTGTTCTCAGCCAAAGCAATAAAGTGTTGCAGGATGAAAAGAGGGAAGGATCTACCTTCTTCAGGTAAGGGCCTGCCACCTCTCTTTCCTGGCTCACAGAAATCTACACTTTTTGGTTTGAGATCATGTGAAACTGATTCAGCCCATATGTTTACCAAAGTAGATGAAGAAGATCTGATTTCAAAAAATGAGAAGACTGAGCATAATTAGATGATCACAGTGTCACGGTACCCCATACCAATCCACATAGCTCAACTAGCAGTAACCTGAGTTGTTGAACTAAGTCCATTGTCAACTGTGCTGTAGCAGTTGCTTGTGCCCTGTGCTACACTTGCCCATCTTAAGACTATTTGGTCTCACTGAATTATAGCCCGTGTTTCCCTGGGTCTTTTTGCTTCCTTACTTCCTTCAGTTGTTTCTTGTCCAATTGGAACTGGCTCAGATCACAATATTCCAGATTATCTACTGGTCCCTCTGAATCTGGAGTGTCTCTCCATTTCTCAGCTTCTGGAGTCCAAATGCTCTGAAGTTTCTGGAGTCCAATTGCTCTGAAGAAGCTGCCTAACCTTTTGATGTAAGGTTTTGTCCTTTTTGTAGGCCTTGCTACAACTAGGGTTGCTAGCCCTGGGTTGGGAAATTCCTGGAGATTTTGGGGCAGTGTCTATGGAAGCAGAAATCTAGGATCTTACCTAGAATATATGGTATACCACAGAGTTTGCCCTCCAAAGCTGCCATTTTCTCCAGGGGAACTGATCTCTGTTGTCTGGAGGTCAGTTGAATTCCAGGAGATCTCCAGTCACCACCTGAAGGTTGGCAATGCTATCTACACACTCTCTTGTCTATTTGAAGTTTGGTTTCAAGATAACCTCTTAGGTTCAATACTGTTTTTAGCTTAAAGCTTATGGCAGTTATTGTTTCTTTCCACCCGTCACACCCATATAATTCCATCTGTTTTGTATCATTTTGTGGCTGGTTTAATTATACAGGCAGAAGAGGCATTTTTTGTGGGGCAGCACAATTCAAGGTGCTCTTACCATACCAGAAGTATGCTAATTCCTGCAAACTTCAGAGTGCATACCAGAACTCTTTCTGACATCATAAAGAGATTGGAGGGTACTCTCTATCTGCCTGACATTATGCTACATAAATCATGCTGCTTAAAACAGTGCAGAATTATCCACCTAGACTCTTGTAAGGTTCCTTGTTCTATTCCATTATCCTTTGTTGCTTCTATCTTTTTAAATATATTCTAGATTTTGAACTTCATACTCAAAGCACCATGCTTGTTCTTACACCAGGGTAATTCTAGCAGAAGCTCCTTTGCATATTAAGCCACACACCCCTGATGTAGCCAGTCCTCCAAGAGCTTACATCAGGGGTGTGTGACCTAATATGCAAAGCGGCTCCTGCTAGAATTCCACCCTTGTTCTTACACAGGGTTTTCTTTTCCTGTCATTTAAAAAAAGGGGTTGGCCTGAACCTGTTAGGTGCTATATGTTAGAAGTCTGAAATTCAGAAATATATGACAGTTTCTCAGAATTGTATGTACAAATATAAGAATCACATTCTTTAAAAAAAAATTAGAGAAGAATAATGTTGCTAAATTCTCACTGAGTTTCTTTGCTTCCCTCCAACCAATATATTCAGAGTCCTCCCATGGGAATAGAATCAAATTGAAAATCTATCACATATGTAAACAAAAATTATCTAGGTTATCCATGGCCAATAATTGTTCACTGAAAACTCCAGAACTATCCATTTTACACTCCCACTAATGTTGTTTGATAGTCCATGATGTGGTCGATCACAATATGGTTTAATTTAGCAAAAGTTATTTAAAATTGCAGTTCTAACTCCTCTTCCATCGTAGCATTGTACCATGTGGCCCTGCACGACATCAAAGCACAAAACTGAACCACAGGCAGAAGGGATATGAGAACTCTTTTCCACTCAGCCCTGTTATGACATCACAACCATCAGCTGCTTGTACCAGGGTGGTGCTCAAAAAATCACAGTCTGGGCTAGTATTCGATAACTAACTTGCAGGACCAGCTCTATAGATTAGCAGTTTGCCAAATGGCATCTCTTACTGCAGACATTCTGTTTGTAATTGCTAAGCAAACAGACATATTTTTTTTAAAAAAATGGCATTATATCTTACTTGAGTTCCTGTGAGCTTGTGGCCAGCATACTTCGAATACTTTTGTCAGCCAAGGGGCAGCCAGATAGACTGTAAAACAGGGCAGGATAGCTAAGTAAGTCAACCTTCTTAAAAGCTGAGGCCTTTCAAACAAACACAACGTTTAAAAAAACTAAAACTAAAAATTGTAATGCAGAAAAGCGATGGGGCGGGCAAGTGCTGCAATACTGAATTTTGTAATACAAGTTAACCCTCTGAATATATTTAGATAACAAATTTTAATTCTGAATTCATAGTTTTTTTCCCCTGAAAGGCTTGTAAGTATAACAAAATGGTATTAGTATTAGTGATCTGTGGGTTAACTATTTGAAAGTTTAGGATTTTTTAAAATTTAGTTGTTTGAAAAGAAAAAAGACGTTTATACAACAACACAAATTAGCATGCTCTTAAGATCAACACTTATTACTCAAAGGGTTAACACAATAGTTCAACATTTTTACTTTGACAGCATTGTTGAGGTAAGCTGAAAACAATAAATTGAAAAGACAGAATCCACCATGAAAAAAATGAAGTCACACCTTCTATGTGAGGCGTAATTACCAGTCACATGACCACTCCCATCACACCCTGGTGTTGGACATCTGCCACCAAACAAAAACAAAAAACAGCCAAAATAGTAAGTATGTTTAAAAAAAACTTTTAAAAGTTTCATTGTTTCCAGTTTAGCTGCAATGTCTGCAAGGGGGATTTAAGCATCCTATTGAAAAAGCTGCAAAAATGAACAGAATTCAATGAAAATGTACGATATAGCATCATTAAGGACAAGCAGATACATGTTAGCTTAATCACTTAAACTTAACTGACAGTCTGAAACATTTATATGCTGCAAATGCTGCATGCTCAAACTGCAAGGCATATATGCACTTGATCGTTCAGATAAGACAAAAAGAGAGAGAAAGGGTTAAAAAAGAGTAAAAAAATAATTTCACCTCACATTATGCTTACGTTATTAAATCCTTTTTGTTCTCTTTGCACTGAGGATATTTGGGCTTAGGACTTGGGATGGTGACTTCCCCAGGATACCTTCGTTCTTCTAGTGCTTCTTGGAAAGGATCTAAATCTTCTGGCTGCAGGCAGAGATAAGAGATCAGTTAAACTTAAAGCGGGGGTAACATTTATAGAAAAATAACACTGTCATTGCTATTCACTGTGATCTGAACACAGGACATTTCTTGGGAAACCCTTTTGCTTTAGTGGAGAAGGTGGGTCCATTTGGACTCTTGGCACCCCCAACTAACCACTACTATGGAACAGATGTATATTAAGAATTGCCCCTTACAGTGAAATTATAGGGAAAGTCCACAGTCAGTGTAAACAGACATCATGGCTTCTCTGTATACTATCACAGCAGCATAATTATTGATACAAATTGCTTCCACATACCGGGAATGATGCAGCTGCTATAATGTATGTGACGTGTTTAACTTAAGGTCGCTTTCTGAAAGATTTGTGCTGGCATGAGCCATCATGTGCACTAATAGCTATTCTATTAACCAAGCTATTTACAGACATTTTAAGAGTTTCTTGGAATGTTTTCCACATAGAAGGCATTTTCAAAAGCAACAAACAGTCCTCTGTTTTACCTTCAAATTTAAGCATGCAATTTTGAATATATGAACAAGTGATTTACTGTTAAATCAGAATTCACCTTCATTTATTGAAATGACTGGCTGGATATCTGAAATGTTTGACATCAAAATCTCAGATAAAACTGTGTGTGTTTATTAATGTATACTAGATCAGCAGAAAAAACGGATTCCACTGAATTCAGATAGTAAGACGGTCTACTGTACAGCAGAAGAAATAACAGTTTGTCTCTTTTTGGAATCAATCTTTTCTTATTTATAATAGAAGCAACATGTGTAAGGAGGAAATGATATTCTTTTGTGAAATAACATCATAAAGACTTTCCATTCCCATACCTAAAATTAATCATCAACAACAACAAAACCTTCCAACGTTATAACTTTCACATAATTAAATGTCCAGCCAAAGTATGAATGGGGAGAAACTATAATATTTTAGTCTTATACAGAAATCATATAACTGCTCTAAATAGATCTGTCTACCAAGTATAATGTGTAGATTATAATTCAGAAATTTGATGCATTCATGTCACAGACTTTCAAGTGCTATTAATGTGCACTGACTTAAAAATTCCTGTAGATGGTGGTATATGCAAAAGATTTAAAGTGCCATTTCTACTTTGCACACCCTCCATTCCCTACATATTTTTTCCTTTCAGTAATAACATGCACAAAGCATACCCATCATGTATCTATTTAAGATTTTTTAAAATCCGTGCTATCATTTATTTACACAAAAATAAAAGAGATTTATACAGCTGGTGAGAAAGAGTGCATCTAAATCCAGACAGTCAAAACATATTGCAACCAAAGTCTGGGACACTAAAGCCTGAGACTATAAAATCATGCCCATATTACAGAAGCTGGTCTATAAATTGTGGCTAGGAAGAGCTGAAATATGACAAATATATACAGCATCATAATAAATAAATCTGTACTGACAACAATCAAGAGAATCCTTCTCAAGCAGTGATCAAACACATCTCTGTTTTGTGTTTTTGATATTTAAAACTATAGATAAAATATAGGCACTAATGATGCACTTCGTTTTCTGTCTTTACTACCAGTTTCCAGGTTTACTATCAAAGCGACAAGAACAAAGAAGGAAAGCAGGGGGAGTGCTATATCAAGTTGAATTAAAATTCAATGAAAACAAACACAGAATAGTTAAGAACATAATTATGGTGAATCATTTGTCAGATGTCATCTTTAACAAAATGAAATAGTCGTTCTTGACTGCAAGCTATTGTTGTTAAATATTTTTATCCTCCAGCTTTTTGAAATCACATGGATCAAGACAAAGAAAGTCGAAATGAGAAGCTTAAGGATGGAAGCAACATACGTTAATTTCTTTTGAATCATCTTCATCTATCCTACTAGGCTTCATTTTTGTGTAGTCCACCGGCAAATCCCAGCAGTCACCCTCATTCAGCTGGTAACACCTGTTATTCATCACAGCCTGTTGTTGCGGTGACATTGGTTCCAGTGGCGTCAAAATGGTGCAACAACCATCTCGCTGCCTCTGCTTGTTCAAACTAAGATCTAACGTTCCATTTTCATCCACTTCCATATCAGGATTCTATTTTTTAAAAAGAGAGAGAGAGACAGACAAAGAGATAGTTTAGTTCTTCTTGCCACCGACAAATTACTTTGCTTTAGTTTACAATCTAACTATTTGAAAAGATTATGATAATAACCCAGTCTCATTCTCTCATGAGCATTTCTCATTAAATGGAATTCTTTATTAACAATTCCACTCTCTGGGACCTCTCCTGTTAAAAAATAATCTACAATAAAAATCTATCTTAAAAGATGTCCTTGTTTCCCTCCTTTCTCTTGATTTATTCTTCTTTGACATGTCTAGTTCTCTGAATCAAAATCTGTAAGACTTTGATTGCCAAGTATGAAATATAGCGATAATAGCAAAGTCATTCCTTCACATGCTAACATCTAGGTAAAGCATCTACAGAATCATAAACAAGAAAAAGTTTTAGTAACTAAACACAAAACATACCATTCGCAACCAGTAACACCAATGGCCAGTTTCAGCAGCCTGGCCCCATAAGCCTCTTTCTTTGCAATGTACTCACCACCTTCATATAAAGTGGACATACATTCAAATCACACAGACACTCTATCATAGGCATTCAGTTCTAACATGCCTTTGCTCTCTACGAAGTCTTCCTTTATAATCATCTCAGCTTGGGAATAAGAAACTGGTAGTGACATTCCCTGAAGCAAATGAGGAAGTGTGGAGTAAGACATGCAAGGAAAGTGAGGCGTTTTCTTGCTGCCCTGTTTCCCCACTACCTTTGCATAAGTTGGACAAAAAAAAAAATCATTTTTTTCTTTCAAACCTTAGTTTTCCAAAAGCAGGTGATAACATACTGGGATGATACTGCAATTTGTATTTTCAAAAAAGAAATTATTCTTCTGGGGGAAAATTTAAAGCTTTGTGTGAAAGCTACTGCTTTTTACTTTCCATATGGACTAATAAAAGCCTTCAAAAGACAGTCTAAGAGAAACCTGCTTCTCATTCTTATACTATCAAGAAAAATCAGAACATTACATTTCTACTTGGATATCTTCTCTAATACGTTAAACTTGGTTCCTTTCATGATGGTGATTTTCTGTGGCATTTACCATCCTGGAAGTACTTTTTCAACATTAAGGGCAAAGCACTTGGGAAGGAAGACTCCAGCTACATAAACTCCTCCCCCATAAACCAAGTTTCATGGTTTGCATGCATGCCAGCACACATGGACATATGGAGCTGATAGACCCATGGGTCTATCAAGGTCAGTATTGTTTACTCTGATCGGCAGTGGGTCTTCAGAGTCTCAGGTAAAGGTCGTTTGTATCACTAGCTATCGGATCCTTTTGACTGGAGATGTCAGAGACTGAACCTGCGACCAAATGCCAAACAGGTGCCCTACCACTGTGCTGCATCCCATGCCTACCCCCCCTTTCCCCACTGTGAGATATAAAATAAATGGGAGGCAGTAATTTGTATGAAAACAAAGCTTTTCCTATTTGTCTGAAAACTAGTAGAGTCCAGTACATCTTTATGATACATTTTATCATAGCATAAGCTTTCAAGAAACACAGGTCTCTTCGTCAGATGCATGTGAAGAGAACTATGTTTCTCGAAAGCTTAAATAAAATAAAATTTGCTAGTCTTAAAGGTGATGCTGGACTTTACTATTTTGCAGCAACAGACTAACAAGGCTAACTCTTCTGTATCTATTTGTCTTAAATGACTTTCATTGTTCCAATAATTGTTGCTAAAGCTACACTGCTCCTTTTTCTTTCTTAAAGAACAGGAAGCATTAAACCTTCGTTTTTTTCAAGAGAAAAGCAAAACTCATCAAATAGGTCCAAAGTTCCCGCATGTGCACAAAATCCCTCCTTGTGTTGGTCTGCACAGCCATCTAGTGGCCTTCTATGGGAAAAGATTTCTATCCATCGATCTATTCAAAACAACCTGTATCTCATCAATTACTGGAATAAAATTTTGGAATTCCTTTGCATTAAAATAAATCAACAAGTTATTTGAGTATATGACCTTAGCTGTATTTTTATTTCTAATTACTTGCTTTCACAATTGATAATGAGCATTAACCTGTGAAGAGGTCACAGGTATTTAATAAAGTATTATAAACTTTTTATATATAAATATTTTAAATAAATAATCCAATACAGCACTATTACTGGTATCTAATACATATAAACTGTGGCTACTGAAAACATCTAGGTCAGTTCTTGACATTTTTAGAGCCAGATTCTTCAGGAATGTTAGAGTTGCCAATCCCCAGTTGGGAGCATGGACCCCCGGTTTGGAGGCCCTTTCCCTACTTCAGGGTTATCAGAGAGCGGGAGTGGAGGGTGGATGTCCCCTGAGCCCTCCATTTACCCTATGTGGGGACCAGTCCCAATAGGGTATAATGGAGAATTGTTCCATGGGTATCTGGGGGTTCTGGGAACTATTTTTTGAGGCAGAGGCACCAAATTTTCAGCATAGCCCCCAGTGCTTCTCCTCAAACCCCCCTCCCTCAAGTTTCAAAAAGACTGGACCAGGGGGTCCAATTCTATGAACCTCCAAAGAAGGTGCCCTGATCCACCATTATTTCCAATGGATGGAAAGCATTTTAAAGGAATGAAGTCCCTTTAAATGTGATGGCCAGAACTCCCTTTGGAATTCAATCAAGTTTGTCACAACCTTGCTCCTGGCTATATCCCCAGCATCTTCTGACTCCATCCCCAAAGTCCCCAGATATTTCCTGAGCCGGATTTGGCAATCCTAAGGCATGTTCACAAAGACTAGAGGTTTATTCAAACAGAAGTCTAGGCTTATGCCAAAATGGGGTGGTTTGATATGTAAGCATTATTTATGATCTAGTGTATTCCTAAGGCTCCCTCTGCCAGCTGCTGAAGGCACAGCACAGTGTCTGGAGCCAGTACCCGGCCTGGACTCACCCAGACCCCCACCACCCACAGTGGTGCAGGACTGTGTTCAAAGATCAGACCACAGGGACTCACTTGCAGCTGGAAGGAGTGCCATGAGTTCAGCTACTATGGGGACAGCCAAGCTGGGAGGCGCTAGAGGCTGCTGAGACTGGAAATTGACCTGGGTTCATCCCAACAAAGCTGATGTCATTGGCCAGTGACAGCCTGGTGGCACCTACACCAGGCAGAAGTCAGACATGGCAGCCCCCAAGACTGCAGGGAGGTGGACTAATTGCCAGTTCTGGATTGGGAACTACCTGGAGATTTCGGTAGAGTCAGAGAAAGGCAAGGCTTGCAGAGGGACCTCAGCAGCATATAATGTCACTGAGTTCACCCTCCTAAGCAGCCATTTCCTCCAGGGGAATCCCTCAAGAGAATCAATTATAGCAGTCTGTGATTGCCCAAAAGGGCTGTTGCAGTTTTGTTTTGAAACCGGACATGTTTAGGTGAAGGTAGGAGTAGGAAGACAACAAAAAAAAGAAGATGGGAGTGAGCAACACTTAGAACAGAGGCAAACAGGAAAGATGACTGGAGCAAAAGTGAGGGAGAGGGAAGAAACAAAGGATTGAAAGTAAACTAGTAGATGAGGGAGGGAACTGAAAAAGGTAGATAGGGAAAGAAGAAAATAGGAAAAGGAAAAGAACTTCTTAAGGGCTGGGAGGAAGGACCAGGGGGAGCCAGTGTGGCAAGAAGGACCAATGGGAACCAATAAAGGAGGTCCAATAAAAGTCCCCCCATAAGTCCTTCAGATCTCCTATTTGTATCTATATAATGCCCACTGTACATTATCCTAATTAGGTTTTTTTGGGGTGCACAGAACACAGGCCTTATTTCCAAAAAACAATACACTCTCTGAGCTTATTATATTATCACATAACCTCTTTCTTTATATAACTAAACACATTAGACATAGTTCAGTTCACTTGAACAACCTTTCTATTTTCAACTGTTTTCCCCCAGTTATACTATAATACAACAGCTTTTCTTAAATTGTTGCCTACTTTTAATTCCATATTTTGAACGCGGTTCAGATGCTTGCTGTTGGATAGCAAAACTGCAAGATTTTAATTTTTAAATTGGTTTGAAGAACAAGAAGAACTAAAAATTGCTGAAGTTATTACAGATACCTATACTAGTGCAGTAGATATGTTTCCTCCACATGAAAATAAATAAAATACATCTAGGCGTGTGTATATTTTACCCGGGAACAGAGATCCTGGGGTTTCGTGGAGAGATTCTGAGGCATCTCCCTGCAGCGTGTGGAAAGATTCAGAATAGCAGTTGCGGCCATGTGCGCTGCCTCCATGTCATGGGTATAGTCAAAGCTGCTCTTGCTGCAGGTACTGCTCGCGCTGCTGCCTCCCCCACAGCTCATGTTGCTGCTGCTGCTAGGGGCATAACTGCTGGTTGTGCTGCTGGTTGGGCTTGAATTCTTACAGTAACGTTTAGCTGCAGGAAGGAAATAAGACAAGAACGGCTTTTAGAAAAAGCTGACATCTATGAACATACAAAGAAAGCAATGCAATTTGCAGAGAGTGGCATTTCATATGGAATTGCAAAGTCTACTAAGCAAAGGGGGGAAGCAAGAAGGGGGAAAAAAATCCCTGATGATTTTATACTTCAGTGTAGCATTTCTGCACAAGAAACCTAGGTGCAATATCAAAGGAAGGTAAGTAACCTATAGAGTGCTCTGCTGTGACACACAGATCAGATTTATAGCAACCAAAGTGTGCAGTGTGCATGAACAGATAATAAGGGCTTTTAAAAGGCACACACAGACAGACAGACAGACAGACACACACACACACACTATGCTTACTCCACAATACCAATCAATTGTAAGTTCTTGTAAAAAAAAAGCCAGTTAGCTCAAACTCCTGCTTGGTGGCTACACCCATATGGATGGTTTTCTCCACTTTGGTGACTAAACTGCAGTTCTATTTTTGCTACAATCTTTCTGGAAAAAATGCAGTCCAAATGTGTTAATACACCATGTACATTTTAAAGGTCCTGCATACACCAGTGCCATTTCTTGCAGTCAGTCCCATACAGCCATTTCCTTCACCATGACACTTGAGGTCTTGAAGGCGTTTTTTAAAAAAATAAAAAATAAAACAACAACCAGTAATTGTTATAATGGTATAGCAATTATCTTAAAAAAAAAAAACCTTCGAAAAACTCTCCAGTGGGTACAGCAAGGAAACAATGCAGGGGGAAATGGCTGCTGATGGGGAAGTGAGCAGAAAACTTCCATGTGGATGCTCCACTGCCAGGGTTCATGCTTCTGCGTTTGCAGCAGCAATGAATGCACAATGGGGAACCCACGCTATGTGGATGCGGCCTGTGACCAACTTTCTTTACAGTGCTACCCTAATAATAATAAATATAATAAGTGACATGGCAGCAAAAAGATAATGTGCTTGATCCCCTCAGTATAGTGTTTAAATATTTTAGAAGCCAAAATGAAATAATAAAATGATTTGCCCTTGTGATAAACCCTCCAGCTGTTGTGCCTGGCTGCCTTTCCTTCAGGGTCTGACTATGCTGCTCCTGAGACCATATGCTCATCATCCAACCTATCCTCCTTCCATGGTGCTCTGCACTGCCTTCTCCACTCCTGCCAAGTCCATCCTAGAAAGCATCAAGATGGGACAGAAAGATCAAGTGGAAGAGGAAGGGAAATATGCCTGCTTGGAAAGACAAAAGTCACAAAGGTTCAAAACAATACTTCTGAAAAGGTCCATCTGACCCTTCAGCTCTTCTTCAGGATGAACTTGAATAAAAATAAATTTAATTCCAAATATTAAATACATATGTATACAACAATAAAATATCATGTTTTGCCTCTGCTAAGGATGCACAAAGCAATATTTAAAATTCAAGCTGCCACATCATTCATACTAATACTCTATGTAAGTATTCATAAAGCCATAGAGTGGTCACATGTACACCATACTGTAAAAAAAACTTTTGCATAATTTTGTTTTTCCCATTAACTATCAGCTAATTCTTTAATTGAAGTATCTATTCTGTATGAGCATGTGATCCAACAGCTAATAATTTAATCCCCAATACTTTTTTGTTTTTCCAATATATAATTTATTGCAGGGGCCTGCAATCAGACTACTAAATAGTATTACAATTTATACATCCTAAACATGTTATGTCTTCCCATTTGGGGGATTAATTTACTCTTCGCTGATCCTGTATTTCTGAAGCATTTACAGTTCCCATATGGAATGTGTCTCATTGGATTGTGCAGATTCCATCAACCAATCTAGAAATGACAAGGAGAGCTCTGTGACTATATTGCTTATGCAGGGTTATTTTAAAATAGTTGGTGCACTATTTCAAAGCAGATTGGGTTCATGGCAATGTGGGTGGGTGGGACTTTCTCCCTTGTATCATTGTCCTAACTTAAAATGGCCAAAGCTAC
The DNA here is from genome assembly GCF_032191835.1 of Heteronotia binoei. NCBI lineage: Eukaryota > Metazoa > Chordata > Lepidosauria > Squamata > Gekkonidae > Heteronotia > Heteronotia binoei. The sequence goes on along the minus strand of NC_083223.1, from coordinate 53,332,434 downwards.
TATTTGCTTCATGGTATTTGAAAGGGGACCATAAAAAACTCTGGGCACAAGACTACCAATGGGGGGAGGGGTCAAAGCCTGGATAGCCCAGGCAAGCCCAATCTCATCAGATCTTGAAACCTAAGTAGGGCCAACCCTGGGAAATATTTTGAAGGGAGACCTCCAAGGTATACCAGGGCTGGGATGCAGAGGCAGGCAATACAAGTCACCTCTGAAAAACATCCTAGCCTCACTAGGGGTCACCATTAGTCACTTTGACTTCCAGGTGTGCAAGCACACACACACACACATATACGCACACTCTTTAAAAATAAAAAAAATGGGGGACACAGGAAGACGTCTAGGGGTCCTGGTCACTTAAGAAGAAGAGAATGTTCCACCCTTCACTTGGAGTCTCAGAGTGGCTTACTATCTTCTTTTCCTTCCCCTCTCCACAACAGACACCCTGTGGGGTAGGTGGGGCTGAGAGAGCTCTGAGAGAACTGCTCTTGAAAGAACAGCTCTGAGAGAACTTATGACTGACTTAGACTATAGAGGGCAGCAAATTTTATTCATATTTAACATTTTGTTTCTTTTTTCAAGAAAACAAATATAGACATGAATACGATCCAGAAAGAAACCTAACATATTTTGCAGGTACACATAAAAACTGTATACATATAAGGCAATAATGCAAAGCAGTGCTGTTCTGAGGGAAGAAGAGACTGCTATCTGCCTGTGTATAAACTCTTTAGCATTTGTTGAATCACCAGAGGCTGTTTATATCTTGTTTGGTCCCACCTTTTACAGGCCTGGTTTATCTGGGTACGGACACTGGGAACAGTACGTTCCACTCTATTCAGTGGGGCTTACACCAAGGAAAGTGTTTATAGGATTGCAGCAATGTTATTTCTATGTTCTAGACATTCACTAATACAGTCTAGTGCAACATGTTCAAGAGTGGTAGAAATAGCAGCACTAGGATGAGGCCATTAGTTTGTTGATGGCCAAATGCTTCAGTTATGCTTTCAAGATGTCACGATGACTCCTTTTCCAATTTTCTTCTTTCCCTACTCTTCTTACCTCATCTTATTCTACGGGGAAGAGAATGCATAAGAGAAAGTATTGTGTCAGAATTTACTTTGCAGCATAGTTATTGAACAATAAAATGCATACTACTAGGACTGTAACAGCCAGCACTATGTACATTTATGTCCCATTCAACGCAGACCAATTTCTATTAATAAAACAGCCTCTCATTCCACATAGTGCCAATAACAACACAATCCTAAACACAGCTTTATCCTTTAAAGTCCACTGCCATCAATGAATTTATCAGTGTAACTTTCTTTAGGATAACACTAAAACTCTCATTTCACTGCCCTCCATTGTTTACAGTGCAGCAATAAATCCTCATGGAGTTAGCCTAACAATTAAGCACAGTGCTTTTTTTGTAGAAAAACCCAGCAGGAGCGCATTTGCATATTAAGCCATACTGCCTGGCCTGGGAGGACATGTCTGCTGCATGGCAGGTCAGGCCAGCTGGAGCCCTGGTCAGCCCAGGTGGAGATCGGCTCCTGTGGGCTCCAGCAATCTCCGCCCCCGCCCCTGCTTAAGCATAATCTTAGGCTTGAGGGTTTTACTAAGAATTCTTCAACTCTTTTCTGAATTGAGTTCCTAAAAGGGTAAGTCCCTGGTCCCGCCTATGCCTTAATTTATACATGCAATGAAGACATAATCCATAGCAATTCTTCTGTGTGAAGGCTTCAAGGCAAACGCACAATAGCTGTAATCCTCTTCAAAATCCCCTTCAAAAAGTCTTTGATATCTGTTTTATGAAATTTATGCATAAATTGACACGAGAAAGCAAAATCACAGTTCGGTCGCAATCGTTTGCCCTGCTTTTAAAAGTGAAATTCATGGGTGGATCAGATGAGGGTTTGCGGTGTACTAAGGTACACTTTACATTTTTATGTACTAAGGTACATTTTACAGACAACATCCTTCCTAACCCTTGTTTTCCAATACACTAATTTTGTTAAAATATCAAAAGCATTAAAGAGAGATAGGGAGGTTTTATCTATGTCTTCTTCATTTCCTTTTCCCCTTAAAATATTTTAAAATTAAAAATAAATTAAAATTATTGCAAGTTAGTTCCAGAATGGACTGCACTAATTTGTCTTCAGAATAAACTATTTTTATCTGTCTGTCTGTCTGTCTCTCTCTGCCTGCCTCTTTGTCTGTCTATATATGAGTGTGTGTCTGTATAGGAATGTTAAACATACTATATCATACCTTTGAGTCAGGAAAAACATTAGTACAGTGTACATTCAGGGGAAGGGGAATCTGCATCCTACAGTTATTTAATTGTTTACATTGAGTAAAAATCCTTTTTTATTTACTATGAAGGTACTTCACATTGATTGGGAAACATTTTTAATAAATATATGTCCCTTATAAGGGAAATTTTCGACTTTAGCCCCCCGCTCCATAATTCCTGTCCTAACATGACTTTTTTTTCTTCATAGCTATTGTTTTATTAATAAGCAAATTAACAGATTAAATTGATTAAAATTAATATACAATTCTATTATTTGGTGATAGCTCATACATAAATATCTTACCATCATCCCTGCCTTGTTTAAGCATAATCATTTATGACTGCTAAAGCCCACTCAAATTAACCCAAGCTGTATTAAGGTGCAAGGTGAGAACATTTAGCCCTCCCTGCTATCTACCTCAAGTTGCCAGAAGCCCCTTACATCACACATCTATCTCCCTCTTGTGCCAAAGCATCAAACAGAGATATTTCCTTGGTTGGTGCAGTCCAAAGATAAAATACATGTTCTCTAATTGTGCAAAGCCCCTTTCCCACTGCACTGGCTATTCTAGATTTGCAAGTAATAGACACTGTGAGAGGTGCCCATTTGGACACATCTTTAGCTTTTACTTCCTCTGCCCAACAGACACGAAAGCATTTTTTTTAAAAAGAACAGGCTTCATTCTAAGTATATTAGGTCTGTAGTGAACTTTTAAAAATGAAGTTAGAGCTGTGGCCATTTGTATACCTTGCCTGTCACTGTTAAGCAACAGATACATATGCACTCAAACCTCACACACACAAACAGAAGATGACCCCTTGCAATCCAGCCTTTGCTTCTGTCCCCCACATCCTTCCCACTAACTGGTCTCAAAACTTGTCCTATTCCAACTGTCATGAGTGTATCACTCTTCAGAGCCAGGAAATATAATGTAATTTCAGGTATTCTACCGAGCAGTCAACAAGAATTTGTTAATAAAGGCAGTTTGGAACATATTTAAAGAGTCTAACAGAAGACGTTGCAAGTACAGCAAGGCCCAAATATTTCCATTTTAATTCCTAAGAGAACAAGCACATTATCTTTATGAGTTGCAGGAGGATGAATCTGAGTCTCCCAGAGGGTAGCATTAAAACTGATGCTACACCACAAGGCTTGGTGCCATTGTCAGTTTCCACTGCAAACTCTTTTTGCCAGTATGTCATATCTTAATGCAAGCATGATACAAGATAAAGTTTTAAGATGCCTTTATAAACAGGTGTTAGGCAACAAGGCCATCATACCAAGTCTTTCAACACAGCAGAAATCTGCTTATCTGTTCAGGATTTGTCCTATTCTGAATATACAGTCTGTCTCCTGTTAGTCAAGCCAAAGTTTTTTTTTTCTTCACAGATTGTGGTGATTGTGGAGTTATGGTCTATCATACACAGTGATGCGATGCAGAACTGTGCCCCAGCTCCCTCAGCCTGACAGATCAAGCCACTACATAATTAGCAGCAGTTGAAAAATCAACCTTAACTTCTGACATATCAAAATAGCTATACAATATAATATTTTTATTACAACTAGGTGAAATAAGTAGATTCTACTGTATTACATGACCATTATCATATGCGGTATGTAGACAATATCTACACAGTCTTCAGCATTCTTAGGTGTAAAATTTGTTTTTGATGTATAAAGAGTTTGCACCTCATACCATCATATCCTTTGGGGGAAATATCTCTGGACTGCACCTTGGGAGCTATTGCTCTCTTGCCATATGCATGGTTGTCATAACTGTTATATTCAAACGTAGTCTTAGAGTATTTCTCTAGTTCCTTGGCCAAGTTGGAGCGGGGCGTTGTGGTGGGGACATTGTTTCTGTAGCCATATTGAGGAATCTCCAACTGCTTAACAAAACACATGGGCCTAGAAATTAAGAACATGTACAGTGTGTTAGACACATAATATGAAATGTATAGCCCTGGTAATAACACTTCTGTTAACCAGTTTATAGCACTCAAGAAGTAACAATGTAATATATTTCTGTGTTTGTGCTTACTCCTTCCTTCTACAAAAATCCAGTGTAAATGAATTATAATTAACACCATATATAGCTAACAGTAATCAATAAAGGGAAATATGTATCCCATTCAAAAAACAAAATAAAAACTATGTGTTCCTGTTAATTAGGAAATACAGGAATTAATACAATAGTTGAATTCATTACACAGCCAGGACTCTCTCTGCCATTATCTATGATTCTGGAGTCACAATTCCAGGTTCTGCCTGCTTCAGAAAAAACAACAACCCTAAATTGGGTCAGGCAAGGTACAGTCAGAAGGTTAAATGTAGCTCACAGTACCTTGAAAGGTATTCATTCTAGCAACTTCTCAACTCCCTTTGATTGAAATGTTGTTGTGGGACCTATAGTCTATAGCAGGGGTTTAAGAAATGCATTATACATGCACCATCACCTTTTCAGTTCTTTGGGAGGGGGAGCAGAAAGAACTGGCAGACATATTTCACAATTCTGCTTCTTCTTCAGTTAACGAACAGCAATCAAGAAAGGAGTCGATGTGGTGTAGAGGTACAGTGTTGGAAATGAACTGCAAGACACCTGAGGCTGAATCCTGGTTTGGGTCACAAAAGTAGCAGAATGACCTTAAGCACTCTAGGTCTATCCTATCTCACAGGGGTCTACTTTTTAAAATGCTTGTCTGTTTTATGACCCGTTGAGTGCTGGGTCTTCACAATTCTTACTGAGGCTGATAGGTGTAATAGCACATATAAGATTCAAACGTGCCTTGAAAACCAAGACACATTTTTTGCTTCTTCCCGCAATCATAGTGGGGTATCCAGAAGCACGAAGAGTTAGAAAATATATACAAATCTAAAGATCCCTCAAACTGGAACCCTGATCTCATGCTGTACAAATTTACTGTGGACAATAAATGTGTAAAGGCAAAATCTTTAACTAAATAATCTCTGATGGTAGCCCTGACACACTGACTTGTAACTTTATTAAAAGATGTCTGATAATGTGTATTTATTCTGTGCTTTTCAGTGTAGCACTTGAGAAACTCTACATACATATATTCGTTTATCCTTCCAGAATATTTTTCCCTTTGAATTCAGATAAGAGATATAGGTATAAATTACCTACAAAAATCCTATTACCTTTACACTTTGATTTTCTTTAAGATGATGAGGTAGAAAACTACCTTTTAGAAAACATATTTGGGCCAGAACCCAATGGGGTTCTGCAAAGATGTATCACTTTGAACACAAACCAATAAAACAATCCCAAATTTTCTACAAAAAAGTAAAACTCACATTTTCTGCTGTCAGAACAAATCCCGATCTTATGTCAGATCACATAGTCTATAAATTTGATTCCCTCTCTTTTTAAAAGCCACTTTAAATGCAGGCCTCCCCCACTCAGGCACCACAAACTCTCTATAGGGAATGTGAATTAACCTGCTACCAAACTGCCGCTGTTGCTGTAGTTCCTGATGCCAAAGGCACCATTATATTGCTACGTCTGAAAAAAGGAGGCAGAAACACCTAGTGGTTGCCATGACACAGCTCCCAAAAACCTGTAGGCCAAGGGGCCCAGTACGAAAACAAGCAGGGAGCACTCTGCTTGAATGTAGCTAGGAGGAACTAGACCAGTAGATTTTGCTTAGCAAACATAAAAATCAAACATTAGAGGGCAAGCTTTAGAATATTCATCTTCAATAGTTCCACAAGATAAAGGCAGTTGAGAAGTCATGTCTGAGGTGACAATGTAATTCAGATCACCTATCAAGATCTGAAAGGCACGATAGTCCCAGAGGCAAGGCAAAACTGCCAAAACATCTATTTGAGGAGCCTGTCAAAGACTCAGGTGCTGCTTTTGACAAGAAGTCTCCTCTGCATGGCATTTGACTTCTCACTGGAGAAAACCCAGTTATAATGCAATAGAAAGACCACTGCCGTTTTGCTTCTTTTTTTCTTGGAAGCAAAAAGTAGAGAGTTCTCTCTGTGTTTATATATTTATTTTGACCAAGAAGTGTATGTTTAAATAACTGTTTCCAAGCATGATCTCCCTCGGAAGAAATATGTAGATTGCAAAACCATACATCTATCAAGGCACCCTGTATTCCTGAACAATGAACAAAAACTATAATACTCAAATGTAATGTCACTTATTTTTGGGATATAATTCTATAAAGGACACAGCATGGAGAAAACACATCAAGACAACTGTTACTAAGAAAAAAAGGTTACTAAATGGCATGGATCCACTGGAAATTTCCACAGACAGAAGGGATTCCTGTTCATGGAGCATGACTTTCTTGTCTTCGCCTTCCTGCTGCAGCTGCTAATGCTGTTCCTGGAAATGCACTGGGGGGAGTTGGAAGCTTGTAGCAAGGGGGAAGAACCAGCAAAACCCACCCCACCCTTCTGGCTATGAAAATCCTCTGTGGCCTACAAGCCTGTGCCTGTACAGTGTCCTCACCCAGATTCCCCTCAACATTCCACATTGTAGAAATGCCATATAAAATATTAGTCAAACTTTGCTGTGTTTGTCTAACTAGCTGTCATGTTTACCCTTAACAGAGATTTGTCACATTTTTTCATTGCCAGCATTAAAAGATACCCAACTACTGTGAATATATGGATAACACCATCCAACTGTCTTTGACACTGAAATTGCTTTTCACATTAATTTATTAAAATGTTTATTTCCCACTTCTTCCTCTGTCCACAGAAGCTCAAAGCAGCTTAGAACTTCTGAAATAAATTTGACTTCAGGCAACATATTTAGATTTTTCCCACCCACAATGGCTTGCACCATCACTGTGCCTGGTAGACCTCTGTGGAACTGAATTTAAAAAAAAGGTTCAAATGGGAAAATCTGCATAGCCCTTCATGCTCTCTGTAAGCCTTCAAAAACTGAAGTTAAGAAGACCATGCAGAGGATTGATGGATTGATGGATGAAGTATCAGCTCCTTCAGATGACAAATCCATTGACATGGGGGCCTCTAAAAATTGTCATTACAGATGTTACTATGAGGAGGGTAAAAAAACCCCAAACCCATAACTCTAGAACTCCCATTTAAGCCATCCAGTTAAGAATGAATAATCATTGGTATCCTGAAAGAAAGCCTGGTGAAAACAGAATTTCTGATGTTATATTTTAACAAAACTCCCTTTGATTTTTTTTCTAGACAGCTGAGGACCTCTCCGATACATACACATATCATTAGAAAATATTGCAGCACAGGGACTAGTAATTCTACATTAATCTCTGAAATGTGGATCTTAAGTTCCCCAAGAACCACACCTGTGTTGTCCACATCAGGCAAATGCCTACAAAGTCTGCTCAGGACAAATACTTCACACTCTATATGCCTCAGGAATTATATTAATTGTGATAGAGTGGAAGCAACAAAACTGTATACTATATAAATGTGTATTTGTGGTTTGAGGGAGAGAATAAGTCATCCATACCTCAGCATATTTTATTTTATTTTATGTCACAAATCACAAATTCATATTGGGGAACTAGTTTTTGAAAATAGGGCTTCTGGTTTTTCATTTAAACTGATATTTACTAGTAAACGCCTGCTGGAAAAAACAAGACTTACCGGTAAATATTAGTTTATTTCCCAAAGATATCAACTTTTTTCACACTGTTCTTAGATTCAGAACTCCAGCAGGCAGCTTTACACCAAACAATGCCTAAGACAAAAATGAGCTTTTCAGCTTTATTGATATTTGCCAAAAAACATTACCCACCCACCCCCAGGGTATATTGGTAGGTAGATAAATGTTGAAAACAAGATCCAGAAGCCCTAAACCTAACACTTCTTCAAGGGTGATACCATTTTTAGTGCTCAGGCTAACTTATTATGCAATTAATCTGGTATATTATTAAGCATTAGAGCAACTATTAATACCTCAAGACACGATCTGATGCCTGGTTTGATTTTGATGCATCACAGCTCTGATGCTTCTCTTGAGCTTTAGCCAGTTTCTCTGCTGCAGCAATAGGACATCCCGAGAGGCTGCAATTACAGAAAGAAAACGTAATTGTCGTGTCCTCAATAGCTTCAGATTAGAGGCCTTCTTAGTGAGCACATGGAAGAAGTTTGTTTGCGGGGGGGATATTCCTTTGATGCCCTACATTAGTCTTCTCTGCAAAGATGCACAGAAGACATCATTAAGAAAAACTTTGCTTCCAGATGTACACAGATCGGCCTCTGGTTCTATACAGTTTTTGACCCACCAAGCAATACACAGTTCACCTGCTATATATTGTGGCCTCTTAGGTGCTTGAAAATCCTCTTGATTTTGTCCCCAGGCAGGCAGCAAAACCAGGAGATTTACCACTGAAGCCTCCATAAATAGATTAAGAACGCATTGTTTGTAGGTCACGTTATGCATCTTTCCTTTAATATAGTTTCTTATCCATGATCATGAGAATTGCCAAACAAAATGCAAGACTCAAAAGCCATTAAGCAGTTTTCATAGAAGAACGTTACAGCTTTGGAAGACCCTATCACTAAAACTGCTGCACTAGTTATTCAGTCGCAATGTTTTACTGGCCAAGTTATGCATAGATTCACACTGTATTTCAGCTTTTTTTTAAAAAAATGTAATGCTACAATACTAAAACTGCTAATTTTAAAGTAAGCATTGCTGTACTCAGTAGGGCACTGCTGAATAAACTTGGTTAGGACCAAGCAACTTGAGCTGGAGCTTTGAAGTTTATATGTAAAAGATACCATTTGCAGCTGAAATGGATTGAAACTGACAACAACGTACCCAATAGGATTTATTTACTTATAATTTCAATTTATATACTGCCCTTCCCTAAGTTCACAGGGCTCAGGGCAGATAACCACAGCAAAAGGTACAATATAAAACCAGCTTTAGAACAATCAAGTTAAAATTAAAGAGCATTAGATGGCGCCAAATATGTATGCATTACTGTCCCACAAGTGGGAGAAAGCAAAGTGGGGTGAGGGAGATAGAGTGACAGATAAGGTAGTACCCCTTGCTGTCCTCAACCAAAAACCTGGCAGAACATCTCCATCCTACATGCCTTGTGGAACGGCATAAGGTCCCACAGGACATGGATGTTATGTGGCAGAGAGTTCCACCAGGTATGAGCCAGGGTTGAAAAACCCTAGCTTAGATTGAGGACAGCCGGATGTCTTTAGGGCTATGGATCATCAGATTATTTCCAGCAGAATGAAGAGCTCATTGGGGGACATACCATAGGAGGCAGTCCTGAAGATACATAGGCCCCAGACCACTCAAGGCCTTAAAGGTCATCACCAAGACCTTGAACCTGACCCGGTACTCAACTGGGAGCCTGCACAGCTGGCATAGCACAAGCTGAATATGTGCGGTCTGTGGTGGCCCAGTCAGGACCCACGCCGCCATGTTCTGGACCAGTTGAATCTGGATCTGTCTCAAGGGCAGGCCAGCACAGAGTAAGTTACAGTAATCCAATTTAGAGGTGACCATCGCATGGATTGCGTGGTTAGGTAAGGGCGAGACAGGAAAGGGGCCAGCTGCCTAGCCCGGTGTAGCTGGTAGAATGCCAGCATGGCAACATTTGTGAGGAAAGCCTTCCAATTTAGTCAAAAGTTATCATGATATAAATTTGATAAAATAAAAATAAATAAATAAATGATTGATAGGCTGCAGCATTAATGTTCAAACGTTCAAAGGATGGTTTGGAAATAATTCCTTTAGTTTATTCCTTTATGGTATAAGACCGTATCCAAGCATTCTTCAGTTTGAAAACATGTTCTTCAGAATTCACTGGAATCCACATCATTTTATGTACAGTAAAAATTAATGGAACAACACAGTAAAAAAGAAAGAAAATCTGTCCTGTTAACCATCATTTATTAAATAAAATTATATTTTGCAGGGCTGCCATTTCAGTTTTCAGTAGAGTGGCAAATAGTGGAAGGGAAGGCCCAAAATTCCATATAGGTTAAAAGATTTTATCCAGAATATGTTTGAGTTTAAATAGCAATAAAATAAACTATGCTCCCACACACAAATGAGCGCATTTCAAAGTATTTGTTGTGGTCCATTATTTTGTACCTCATAATAACCAGAAATATAGGGACTCCCTAGGAATAATCACATGTGGCCTGAATGAGAAGAAGAGTGATCAAGTACCTCTCCCTGTCTAAATGGCAGACCTGATATACAGCTAAAAGAATTTAAACTTTAAATTTATATTGGTCCAGGTAAAGAAAAATGTAAGTGAATAACAACGAATGTTGACATTTAGCTCATTGCTTGAATTAATTATGCCCCAAGGTTAACCCTCTGGTACAATGATCTATAAAAAACAGTCAAACTAAACACCCTCAGTCAATCTATTCAATTAAGTGAAGGCCCAAAACATCCACATGTACACACACACACCCTGAGGAGACTTTCAGAGCTTTTGCTGCTGTGAAATAATATCTGCCTATGGTATAGCTCAATGAGCATGTTCTTACCTTCTGTGAGAATTCCTGTTGCTATTTACGTGGCCCCGGCCTGTGCAGCCTGGTGTAGGACACTTAAGAACGTTTTCATGCATGGCAAGAACTTGACAGGGAGAAGGAAAGGAAACAGCAGAGTGTGGAAACAACAACAAGAAGAAAAAGATTTCAAGTCCCAGTTTGCAAGAAGCCATTTTAGTACAAAGCAAGATTCATTAATGACCAGCATTCCTGAAAATAGACATGTGACAGATATAGCCAATAAAGCCTGGTGAAGGAAAGAGGTGCTGTGGTACTATACTCATTAAACACAGGATGATGTTAATACATTAAGTGTTATGGAGGGCAAGGAATCTAACAATTAATGTGTCTCTGGTGTGACAGTGAAGTAGGAGGCTGCGTAAGCGCTGAGCAAAAATACTGAACAGCACAGGGTTGGGGTTTAGAAGCATTTTTTTTTTAAAAAAAGCACCATATATGCAGGAATAGATTGATTCATGTACACATTATAAGGCATACAGCATCTGGAGTCAGTACAGCATAAAATATAAGTGAATTCTGAAGAATTGAATTCACCTTCAGTGTAGTCAATGGAGGACAGTGAACCCCAATCACAGAACTCAATTCTAGGGCCCAGCAACTGCCTGAGTTATGCAGAGCGAAAAGCTGTTTAAGGTTCAGTGGCAGTTACATTCAGATTGTAAACAGGGTTACTTTTTTGTTTTAAAAAAATTCTGCAGCCCTTAATAAATCATAATGGGTCCAAAATTAAAATAAATAGAAACAAAGAGTATGAACACGTTTTAAAGTCAAGAGGTTGGTGGAGTGATAAATTATGACTATAAGGAGCCAATAGGTTTGGTTTAAGCAACACAATTGTCACAATACACCACCAAGCAAGCCTTGGGGAAGGGTTGCCACTTAGTGCCAGAGGGAATACCTTATATATTATATCCCCAACATTTCTAGATAAGGGATCTGAAATATCAAGGATCCTACAGATCTCGTTGGGGACCTGGCTTCAAGTTCCCATAATAATACAGGAGTTAGAGGGATTCCTGGACTGACTCAATATAAGGCAAAGCCTTATAATTCATTCAGATTACAATATTTCTGCCATTATGGGCTAAACTATTAATACTTTTATTTTTTCAGCGTGTACAGAAAAAGGCTATAACCAATTTATGTGCATGTATATGACATGAAAAAATAAATGAATCCATGTCACCAGTGCACAGAATTATGCTTCATTTCAAAAGGAACCAATCGTATTTAACGGAATCGTATTTAATGCTTACTTAAAAGCCAAAGACATCAGGAATAGAACCTATACATATTGATTCACAACCACCATCATTCATCACCATCACCACACCACTAGCAGTGTACTAAAGATGTGAAAGCTTCACTTTGGAATTCCTGCTATTCAAAGCTGTTCTTGAAACATGCTTTACAAGCCCAGCACTGCAGGAGTCAGGAAAAAAAAAAGAGAGAGAGAGAGAAATGAGCTCACCTTTTTCACTTTTGTCACTACTGAACATGCAAACCGTTTAAAGCTATATTCTTCTTTGATCGGTAACATTTCCTGAATGATCTCTGTTTACCATTTATGGGGGGGGGGGGAGCTCAGCCCGCTTTGAGCAACTGAGTAAACATTGGTGTTTGAGAAAATTATAGGCCTTGCTAAACTGCAAATTGAATTCCTTTGATCAACGAAATTCACTCACCAGCTGAGAAGCGGTGTGTTTCTTTAAAGGGATTTTCCTCTCTATGATCTTTATTCTAAAAAGGAAGACTATGCTGTTGCAAAAGGATGCTACTTCATGGCTGACGTCTTCTTATTCCAGATTAACAGTGCCATCCTAGGCAGAGATGCATCCCTCAAAGTCCATTGGCTTCAAAAGACTTAGAAGGGTATAACTCTGTTAGGATGGCACTGTGATATAGGGGTCATACTGAAGGTTTTCATGGCCTTCCTCTCTATACCTATTTACTATATTCTGTCCTTTGCAGGGAACCATTTGCTTAAGAGGTACTTCACTGGCTGTTGGAGTACAATGGAATTTCTCAATGGACAGCAAACAAATGAATGTTTATTCCTTTTGCTGTCAGTATAAAAATAGCCTGACATACTTCCTTTATGTGATTTATGAGATTGCATTCCTTATAATACTTGATAGAAGTAAGTCACAGCATGATGACACTGCATCATTTGGTGAACAGTCCTAGCTATTAAAGCAAGGTACAAGTGCAATCCTAAGGAAAGTTACACCATTCTAAGTCCATGGAAATCAATAGCCTTAGAAGACTATCACTGTGCTTCGGCAGGGGCAAAAGTAGGGGTTACAAACCATAGAGATCTAGGGACTATCTAGAGACTTGGGAAGTCACTTCTGGAGCACAACCAAAAATGATGTGGCATTGCTTCCCACTCCACACTTTTGCTCCCATTGGAGTGAAAAGCAGGAGTGGGAAATTGCCATCTGGTAAGCCTAGATGGTACTGATAGCTACAAGACATGATGTATTTGGTAGCATCCCTGTGATAAATGTGTTTCAGCTTTTAGAAATCATTCATGCAGCAATTTTTGATCTGTTATATTACCATAATTCCCTGCCCAGATCCAGTGAGTTTACAGATTTTGCATAGATGAGTCCTTAAAATCTAAGTTATTTTTGTGGCAGCTGTTTATTAACATATTTTGTCTTCTTTATCCCCATCACACAACTGCAGCATTGCATGAACATCCATACAAAGAAAGTTCTATCTCTAGTGGTAATTTTTTCAAAAAAAATTAAATGCTCAAAATTTGATGTTAATATTTTAAAATATTTTAAAATGAATTAAACTGCACTTTTTTCAAATTCAAAAGAACAGTTGCTTCTATATTTGAACAGAGACCCTCTTCAAGAGGTGACCATGATAATTTATTCAGAATTAGCTACTATTTTGCTTGGGGGGGGGGGACTTTTACAGGCAGAATGCAACTGTTTGTCAATATCCTAACACTATCAGAATCAAAGAATACAGCTTTAAAACATCTTCCTTCAAGCATAAAGGTTAGTATAGATGTGAAAATGATGAAATAAAAATGGAAATATAACAGAAAACAGGTTGCTAAATTGAGACATCATACTGGAAAAATGGGAGGAAAAAAGAAAAAGCTTCTTAATGCATGCTAGAAAAATTTGTGTGGAGTTTTATCCCCCATTTCCATGAAACATTGTGGACTTACTTTCTGGAGGGACCCTATCTTTGTGTGGGCATCCTGACAAACTGCGGTGATGGGGGTAAAGCCCCGTTACATGGCCAGTTCCATCACACCCAGGGGTAGGACATTTGCTCTCTTTCTTTTCTGTTCTTGAGGGATCTATAATTTACAACAAATGTGTCAAGTGAATGATGTTCTTCAGATTTCCAAATGGACGAAGGTTCATTTAATGAAATCAATTACTCTTTGGAAAATGTTCTTGAAGAACACTGGAAAAAACACATCTGGTACTGCTTAAACATTTTAATTTTCTGCTTCCTTCTTCCATACCAGAGGTTCCTCTGATCACAGCTGTCCCCATTCACAGATGATAGTTGAGAGTGACTTTCCTCTAGCAAAGCCACATCACTATCAATGAATATAATTCTGTCAGTCATCAACTATAGGATAATATTATGTCATTTGATATCTGCTTGGCTCTGTTTTCACCTTTGTTTTGATGCTATTTTATCATAATTGGAAGTCTACATCTATATGGAAAATACAGAGTCCTGAAGATAGCAAACCCAGCTCCTCAACTTGTTCAAAGATCCATTGCAAATTATTTTTCCCAATGGCCTTCTAAAATGGGCATGCTATTTTCACAAAAGTGTGATAGGAAATATTAGAACATATATAGAAGCACATTTCTTTCCAAGGACAGATTTTTTTTTAAAAAAGCTCATATTTGCCTTTCAATTGGTCCTTGATAGTCATATATGTGCTATGCGTATTGATAACTTTCAAAGGGAAAGTGTCTTTAATTCTGCAGTTTTCTTTTCATCAGTGCCTATGAAAATGTTCTCCTTATCTAATAAATGTGTTCTGCCAAAAAAGTAACGGAATTACTGCAGATATTAGTCCTGAATTAGAACTGTAATTCCATGTGCCATTCTCTAGGAGGAGTTTTGATAAGGGAATATCCCTAATCTTCTTGTTTACACAATCAGTTATCCTGGGATAACAACCTCAGAACTAAATTCAACCTCTGACTTGCATACACATTCAAAGGAGAAATTTAGCAGGAGAGTAACAGTTCAGAAAAACTAAAAAGGGAGGGTGATCCTAACATGAGCAAGTGCCCTGATGTCTTGAAATTGCTCTTTTTTTACCACCATCCTGCGTCCCTTGCTGACTCTGTTCCTCCAACTACCCCTCAGCCTCCTGCTCCACATCACTGGCAATAAGACACTTTGGTGCAGTGTTGCTTTAGCTAAAAGTTTGCTGTGTGTTGAGAAAATAACTTGATTTTAGCTAAGATGAACCTAACAGAGGCATGTGAAGAACTAGGAATGACAGATGGGAAAGCACAGCAAAAGTAGCTGGGGGGGGGGTGGATAGAGAGAGACTTCTATCCTTCACAAAGAAAAGTTCATGTTCACTCATCTTTTTTCTTCTCTGGGAATTATTGGATGGGGAGAGAGCAAGAGCCACTACATATTAAAGGAGAGGAGATTCCAACCATCCCAACAGAGGAAAGGATATGATCCCTGCTCTGTAGCTTCACCATGTGAATCAAAGGATATAAAAGAGTCAATGACATGGAAGAAGAATAGGAGTCCATAGCTTAACTCTCCTTCTTCCCCAGATAAATGATTGTGTAAACAATATTACGACTGAAATCTCAGGGCCAATTCACAAAGTGGGTGGCAGCAAAGCCAGGTGTGCTACTAGCTGAACACTCTTGACAGGCAGCCACAGCCAATCTCATCTCCCTGATGAGCGTCTCTCTTCAGCTATTTGTTCCATTCACACTTTACAGCTAATGCGTGAAATAGCTCAGGTGGATAGAATTCAGAGAAACAATCACCTTTGAATAGTTGGTAAGGTTATCATCCCTGGGTAAAACAACAAACTAGGAATCTTGATTCTCTAAAGAAGCCTCCCCGTCAGCATTTCATCATGCATATCATCCTTTACTGTGTAGCAAAGTTTTGAATATCAGAATTTGTTTCTATCCAAATCTTTAGCAAAGTACATGCAAATACATATCATAAGATTCTTTCTGTCTTTTACAAAATTAAAATCAATCGGCCTCAACCATTCACATTCTAAAATTCATCCTTATTGCAGCAGTAAAAAAAAAAAATGTCTATCAGCACTATGCATTTGAACCTGATCTTGGCATTGTTTTGCTCCAGGACTGACATTGATTTCTATCAGGACAAGATTTTTATTATTTCATTATTTCTTATATCATCTGTCTTAATTCAACTGCTTTATTTATTTGACAGGTCAAAGCTTGGAGAAGCGTATGGTATTTGTCTTTTAGTAGGAGAAGCACAGATAAAACTAAGATCTTACATTCCATTACAGGGGTTTCATAGTTTCATAACTGTATTTAAAAATTAGCTTTTGCTAATTATTTCTCATTAATGATACATTTATGATTAAACTGATTCACAACTCATAAGAATACATAGAATGCCCTTTCCATTTGAGGGTGGATCAAATGCCCACTCCTGCCAATTGGCTGGCAACAATAAGAGGAACACGCACAATTTGTTTGTTATATTGTTCAATGAGAGTTTATGGCAGACTACAGAGTCACACTTCACGTGGCTTTGTCGCCATTAAATGAAAACCACTCATATGCTCAAATTAAAAATGGCCACCATGTGCTCAAGGACATGTGTTTTTTGCTATAGGCTTCCACAACTAGTGGACTACCAAATTCATGTATGTAGTCTTACCAAGAGCTCTTTAAAATCCTGACTTTGCTGCCAGCAAAACACAGAATTGGATGGGAGGAATCTAGCAGGCTTCCTTACATAGATGTTGGCTACACTGGGCTACATTTGGTTTGGTGGGTCACAAGATGTGCAGATGTTTTCAAGGTAAAACTGTGTATATCTTAGCCTGAAGACCCCTGAAATGGTTTATATCCAATTATTATTTTTTTTAACTAGGGCTTCTGCATAATAGGCACATGTTTGATCACATGGGCTCCTGTGTCTTGTACTAGATAAGGATAATAATGCATTTAGCTTATAAAGCAACACAAATACTTAAACGCTCTGTGTAGATGGCAATAGCTCTTTTGAGCTGACATTCTGTATAAAGTTAATGAATGCTGGTGAGGGAATCAGGATCACAGCGACAGGCACCACTGCAACTTACATGCATTAATCTGAAGCTCTGCAAAAAGCTTACATGCATTCAACTACAATAATGTAGTGGCTTCTCAAGCAGTCAGGAACTCTGAAAAAGCAGGTTTCTTGATCTTTACTTTATTAATTTACATCATTTATACCCTGCTTTTCTTCCCAATGGGGACTCAAAGTGGCTTACATTGTTCTTTTCTCTTCTATTTTGATCTTAACAGCAACCCCGTGAAGCAGAATACATTGAGAGCATGTGACTGCCTGAAGGTCACCCAACCAACTTTCTTGGCAGAGTGGGGATTTGAACCTGAGTCTCCCAGATCCTAGTCTAATCAGTACACCACACTAGTTCTCTGGCTGATAAGTTGCATGCAGAGCTTCCAACAAACACATATAGGTTGGGGGCAGGGACTGTCGGCATGATTTGTTCATTGTCACAAAGACACATTTATTGGAGGGGCTCAAACGTCATCTTAAAAGGTCTTCATATCTATATACTTCAAGTTGAGGCACAGATTAAACTGAAGACAGGGAAAAAATCACTGTTGGAAATGAGAAAAGAATGGCCGCCTCTATGCCTCTGATGCCTTTTTATTTTTTTTTGCACAAAGAACTCTGAAATATTACTTGTCAAAGAAAAGATCATTAGAAGAAGAAGAAAATGGTTGGTTTTTATACCTTGCTTTTCTCTCCTCTATGGAGTCTGAAAGTGGCTTACAGTTGCCTTCCCTTCCTTTCCCAAGGCAACCCAGCAGGTTTCATGTGTAGAACAGGGGACTCAAACCTGATTCTCCAGATTAGAGTCCACCACTCTTAACCAATACACCACGCTAGCTCTTTATTAGTATTGTGGGTTTTTGGTGCTATTTCATACAACAATATTCAGGGGCAACTAGATTCAGTAGTTAACCCAACAGAATATTGATCTTTATATTGCTATTAAAAACAGATAATTCATTGAATAAATCCAACAATATAGATGGCAATGTGTTATTGCTAGCTGAACAGCTGAAACATACAGCAACATATCCATGTCTGCTTATTTTCTTCAACATTTGAACAGTATTATATACTAGCAACAAAAAATAAGGTAGGCTAGGGTACTCAAATATGCAGGCCAGAATCTTTCATTTCCACAAATAGCTTGATTTAGTTTTGCTGAAAAATACTGAAAGTCGGTTTCATATCGACACCTGGGTATTCAATTTAATATTATGAATGTCTGTAACCATTTTCTATTACAGGTAATACAGGGGCTCCCTTCTTAGCCAGTGACTATGCCATTGGTATCACAACTGATGTGATAGATAATGGGGGTGGGGGGATAGCCACAGCCTGTCTAACGTAAAATAAGCATATATATCAGTAAAGAGAAAGAATGGCCTCTCTTTTTGCATTTAGGGACTCACCACAGTAGGTACTGAAAACAGAAAAGAAAAAGGAATTATTGTGCATTCCTTTTGATGCTCCTACTTCCCTAGATTAAAGCATGAGTATCTTCCCAGAGATGTGTACCAATCATCACCTCAGAGAGCCTTGCTGACATATTTGGGAGAGTCATATATTCTTGATGATGAGTGATATAAAAACTATACACCTTTCATTCATTCTCTTTTAAAGTATCTCTTTCAGAGTACAGAAGATATATGATTCTTTTCCTCGCTTGCTCTGCTAAAATGAAGAAGAGTTTTGGGTCCCAAAGTTTCAAATTAAATCTGCCAAACTTTTCCAGCTTCAGACCCAAGTGCCATTTGTGGCTCCTCTCATCTTCAAATCTCATTCTCACTTGCAAGCTTCAAGGCTGAAGGATGTATGGAACTTTTTTGCTGAGCAAGCAACCTGGATTACAACCTTTAAAGGCCTAAAGCTGTCAAAATTCTCTCGAGTTTAGTTAAAGGTACATATTTATATGATATCACCATTATATATAAAACTTTATATATATAAATATGCACATGGCAAACTGTGGATTTTTCAAATAATTTCATGACTGGTTCACATAATACTTTATAATTTATATCTTTATTATTTGTGATCCTGAACAACATACATACTACTGTTTTGTAGTCTGTATATGCACAGTATCCCCTTTGTGTGTGTGTAAATGTGACCCTTAATAAACACAGATAAACATAATGTGTATAAGGCAAAAATAAATTGATAGAATTCAAATGATTGGCAATATTGTCATGACAGTCATAGAAAAGGCTGCTGGTCACATTCATGGTTCCTCTCTTCACATATTATGCTTGTCCATACACCCAAGGGTGTTTGCATATACAGAGAATGTACTCTAAAAACGTTCACTCACATAGTGATCTACAGGGCTTTTTTTGAGCAGAAATGCACAGGAACACAGTTCCAGCTGACTTGGCATCAGGGGATGTGGCCTGATATGCAAACAAGTTCCTGAAGGGCTTTTTCTACAAAAAAGCCCTGTGTGAAACAATGGTGATGTCAGTGGGTGTGGCCTAAAATGCAAATGAGTTCCTGCTGGGCTTTTTTTCTACAAAAAAGCACTAGTTATATACAATACTATGGAACATAGACTTTGTGATGTTTGTATAATTTGTGTGAAATATTTTGGCCTTTTCCTTGGTCTTAGCAACTTTGCTTAAGAAATACAGGAAAATGGTTTTAATCACACAGCTAACCTTTACATTCCTAGAAAAGAGCAAGAGTCCAGTAGCCCCATAAAGACTAACCAAATTTGTGGCAGGGTGCCACTGGACTCATTGGGTGTCACTGGACTTCTGTTGTGTTTGAAGAAGTGAGAAGTGACTCACAAAAACTCATACTCTGCCACAAATTTTGTTAGTCTTTAAGGTGCTACCAGACTTTTGCTCTTCCCTGCTGCTGCAGACAAACATGGCTATTCATGTTGATCTTTATATCCCTTTTAATCAAGTCTGTAATAACACAACACAATCATTTAATGTAGTGATGCTATAGTTTCTCATAACTACCTACTCGTTCATTTCCTAAGTAATAGAGATCCTTCAGCTTGTATTAAAGCTAACTGAAATGGTATTCAGCAACTATTAGGACATTAAACATTTTACAAGAGTGTAGGTGCATAAAAATAGCATGTTTGTATTTTCATGCAAAACACCTATACATCTACATAAAACATTATTAAGGTAATTCTCTATGTTTCATTCTTTCTTGTAAATTGGTTCACTGCTAAGGAAGCACTTTAAATATTTCTACAAAGGAATGAAACCACTGAAGTGGAATGCTTATAAGAAAGAAATTGCTATTGATCTCAGCCCAGGCCAAAGCATGCCTTGCATAGCAAACGACTTCCATTACCTTACTATTTAAGATAATTAATGTGCAGTCATAGCCCCTATCTTATGTTATCGGTCATTCAGATACTGTTCAATTTCTATCAGCCAACTATACCTTTTATAAGGGGCAGGGTTCATCAATAATCATCATTTTGGTAATAATTTTATAAATCAGGATGCCACCCACACCATCTAGTCTGTAAAATATGCATTTCCCTGGGGTCTGGCTAAGTGTCCTCCACAAAGTTCCACCATTTAACTCAATTCATCCAAGATGCATTTCCCTTCAGAATTTAATCATAACTCAGACAAAAAAAAACAGTTTTAGCATTTCAGAATAATCTAAATGATCTCCCATTTGCTTTGTTCTCCTGAAATGGGCAAGTTTTTAAGTCTGAAAACAAACATTCTTTTAAAACAGTCTAAATGTTTTGAAAAATGTTACCAAGAGGCTGTTTTTATTTCACAAAATATAATCATATGCATGATTTGTTAACACAATACATCATACATTAGATAGAAATATTACCTTTACCATAATATGGCTTTTTGACATGGCCGTCACTGGATTTAGATTTCCTGTCATCTCCAGCAATCTGTCTTGGAGACTGTTCCTCATAGGATCTCATATTATCCCTCCTTCCAGCTTCCATTGCCATTTTTTCCCTCATGGCTTTTGCTCTTTCTGTTTCTAATGCGATAGCTTTTTCAAGTAGCGTTAAGTTTCCTTTTGTCATATCAAACACCTCTTCAGACCTGTCTGAAGTAATAGAAGTAGTGTCGTCATCTCTTTCATGACATCCATCTTCTTTTGCACAGCTAGAAAAAGTTCTAGATCTGGGACTCAACTGTTCTTCAAGCCTCATTAAGTTCATCATATCAGAATAGTTCCGATCGGGTGTCCGTCCTTGAAAATCATCTTCTTGTCGAGCGTGTTGGCGAGAATTCAGGTTCTGCTGTTGATTTCTTTCTTGTGGATTTGTCTCACTGAGCTTCCTGGCCAAATCAAAACATTGATTTCTCAAGCATTCCAAGCTACTGAGACATACTTCTTCATCGCTTTCTTCCACCATTTTTTCTGTAAGCCCATTGTTTGTAGGCTTCCCTAGCATCCCATAGTTCATATTCCTGTTTTCTTGCTGCAACATATTGTCTGCATAATTTCTGTCGTTAACGTTTTCTGAAAGCACTACACCGTGTCCTTGTGCTAACAATTTGAGCGAGTCCACAGTTTCCCTAACAACGTCACTGTCTAAATCTAAACTCAGCTCACTCTTACGACCAACGTTTTCATTTTTGTCGCTATCATCTTCCAGGCTATTAGATGTATTGCTATTCATTTCTGATTCAGTCCTGGCTCTGTATGCTGCATCCTCTGCAATTTTGCCAAGATTTAACAATGACTTGGCCACCAGTTCATCATAATTATCATACTCATCATTATTGTTATCATCTTTTTCTGTGTCTTGCATTCGAGTATTGTGACAATTCATTTGATGGTCTTCTGCATTAAAAAAAAGGAACAAAGAAAGAGAAACGGAAAAAGAAAAGAAAAAAGTAGCTAGAATTGGAACTGTTGCACTAGTACGGACAGAACGCAAACTGCCTGTCCATTTTTTTTTAGCATACAGTACTTTGAAAAACTAAAAAAACCCATGTTAATTTAAATTTAAATTCTGGAATTAAGAAAGCGGATTGTTGTTCTTGAGGCTATAAGGCCATTTCTATACCTTGGTTACAGACCATTAACTTCCTTCGCTAGTCTTATAATGATTACTAACAATTAAGAAAACCAACACTTCCTTACAAGTGTATTATTTGACATAATTTGTAAATTCTTATACTTTATAGTTCTCTTTTGTATTTATTGCTTTAGAATAATTGCATGGTTCATAATATTTTGTGTAGATTCTTTCAGTGGCTCAAGTCCTCTAGTTCTAACACAGAACAGAGAATAAGGGGAGGTAACTTATATATATATATATATATATATATATATATATATATATATATATATATATATATATATATATATATATATAGAGAGAGAGAGAGAGAGAGAGAGAGAGAGAGAGAGAGAGAGAGACATCAGAAAAGGTTCTCCATTTAAGCTATAATTATGTCAAATCCATGCAAACATGTTCTCCCTGAGGGCATGTAAATATGGAAAAGACATGATGTTTAATGTAATCAGCCGGATATTGATGTTCTAATGCATAACTCAGTACATATTGTTAAATGACAAGCATGAAAAGACACACACATGTGTTTTAATTAAGCATTTTAACTCTATGTCCAGGTAGAGGATATCAGCTTGATGTAATGCTTTACACTTGGGTAATAGGCAGCGGCTCAAGGTTGACTCAGCCTTCCATCCTTCTGAGGTCGTTAAAATGAGTACCCAGCTTGCTGGGGGGGTGGGGGTGGGAAGTGTAGATGACTGGGGAAGGCAATGGCAAACCACCCCATAAAATGTCTGCCGTGAAAACATTGTAATGCAGTGTCACCCCAGAGTCAGAAACGACTGGTGCTTGCACAGGGAACTACCTTTACCTTTTTAACAGGCACTTACCAATATTTAACAAATACACAGATAAGGGTAGTACTTATACCCAGATAAGGGTAGTACTTGCTAAATATTGGCAAGTGCCTATTACCCAAATGTACAGCAATACCTCAGGTGATGTTTGATTTATATTCCTGTGCAACAGACAAGCTTATTCTGTCATGCCAGATAGAAGCACTAAAAACACTCATGGTAACATAACAACAAACTTTTGTCATATGTTTTAAAACATATCAAGTCATCTCTTTTATTAAAAGCCATAATCTGAAATATATGTTTTGCCTTTTGTTTTACAGAGCGCATTTATCTTTATAAAAGCCATTCTTCAGTATTAGATTAAGTGCTATAGTCACCAAGAAGCATAGGCTAGGATGGACTATCCTGATAAGAATAAGCATGATCCTCAATGGTCAGATCACAAAGATACAATGAGAATGCTAGCTCCTACCCCCACCCCCAGACATGCACATTATGTTGTGAGATGCATCCCTGAATCTTCTCTACCATATGACTGCTATTATAATGTCTACGGTTGAAAATAAAGCATGGTTGTTAAAGACACTGTTGCAGTGAGGTCAATATTTGCTTTCTACTTCTGACAAAGGTCTAGTTCTTGACTGAGACCTAGTGGATATATGACACACCTGAGAGGATCCCTGTAATATTCCAGTCTTAATTCCACCTAGGTGCCATGAAGTAGCTTATGCTTAGCAAGGAATTCTCCAAACGGACCAACTTTTCAACTAGTCTAAATCATAAAATCAATAAATATATGTTGATGTCTACTAGTGGAAACTTCTAGTCAGTCAGTTTAGCTGTAAGGATGGAAACTGTTCCTCAGTAATTGAATATGTAGTTTAAAATTTTCGCATATGATACATGAGTTTGGGGCTAAAAATGAGAAGATAGGATGGAAGAGACAGATGGTAACAGAATGAGAATATGAAAGAAAGAGAAAAACAGAAAATTTCAGGCACCTTAAGTTACAGCACAATATTTGCTTACCTACAGGTTTTACTGATTAGTATTTCTGTGCTGTTTGCAAGTCTGATATGTTGGAATAAACATTTGCACAGGGTGTCCTAAAGGCTATTTAATATGAAAAGCAGAACACTCTAATGGATTACTTGCTAAAATATCTTAGAAGCAGGCTTTCAACTACCTAAAATAATTAAATCCTGCTAATATCAGAATAAGAAAGGAAATATTGTATACTCCTTCAGACATTTCCTCTTATCACCATGTCAGAGGCTGAAGAAAAGATATAGGAAGAGATGCAGAAACAATTACCAGTTCCACAGGGCCTGCAAGACTACCCTCTTTCAGTTGGCTTTTTCTAAATGTGGAACCTATTGTACCGTCATCACAAAAAATTGTAAGATGAGTAACATCGAGACTGTAGCACCAAACTAATTTGCTGGAATTGAATTTGATGGTTTTAATTAGATGGTTTTAATGTAATAATATATATGTGAACTGTATTATGTAATATGTTGTGTAACCAGTGTGCTTTTATTATTGTAATGTTGTATTTTATGTTATGTTATGTGAGCTGCCCTGAGCCTGCTTTGGCAGGGAGGGCGGGATACAAATTAAATATTATTATTATTTATTATTATTAATTACAGACTAATGTCAATTCAACTCTCAAATCCAGAGCCTAAAATCCACAATGTGAAAATGGACTTCTGTATATAGACAAGGTTGTCATGAATGTGGGATCATGGCCTGTGCATCCCCAGATATGTCAGTTGTCTTTACTCTGACAGACTGATCATTTGTAGGGCAGAGAAAGAAACAAGACTCCACCTTCACATAAAGAGGTTGCTGGTATCATCTTTACATCCAGTGATTCAGTATTGGCCAGTTAACACTCCTATAAAATATATTTCCTAAGATGTCATCAGTACCATCTATCATGCTTTCATCTCCCTCTATGCATAGTTCTCCTCCACTGTATCCCAATATCAAGTGAGGGGGGTTATATTAGGTTAGGCAGTGTGTGTATACTACTTGTGGGAGGTCACCCAGGGAACTTCCAGTTCACAAAAAGTAGTCAGTACGGTCTGCTTAGACAGTATTTATTGTATCTGTGGTGGTTGAGGCATTAAGCACAACCAAATTAGCAGGTATCCAACCTGGATTACAGCCCATGTCTAGAGCTAGCATGGTACTAAATATCGTCACATAAACACATACATTTTCATTCACACACATCAGAATGGTCATTTATGGCAGCGAATACTCTACATAGCCTTTGGATTCTGTGGTTTGAGAAACATATTTTAAAATGAGGCTGATGAAAAATGGAAAAATTGTCTGACACTTTCCCTGCATGGCTATGGAAAAAACCCTCAGTCTAAAATATGAGACACGTACTGTATGGATGGAAACACGTAAACTCCTTTTTGGGATTTGGTGATGCTGGGTGAAAGCTGTAACTATAATATTATTTTCTTTTTGTTTGGTTCTATCCATTTCATCTCTTTTGTCCTTTAAACCCTAAAGAGGAGGAAAAACAGTGGTGGAGAAGAAAAAGTGTGAACTGTAAATCATAAAGGAGGGAAGTGAGGAATAAATTATTTGAATTCAAGCTTCACTTCTCCTCTTGATATTTCCTCTCAACTTATCTTCCTTTTCAAAAAGTGCAACCATAGAAAATATTTATTTAAATCAATATTTTATAAAAATATTTAATTTTACTAAATTATCTCCAGCTTTCTTACCAAAGACATCTCAGGATAGGACTGTACAAGACAGAGTACCCCCCAAGAAAGTACCCTGCATACTTCAACCACGATGTAATTTCTAACACATAAAAGTCTATTACATATTTCATTAAAATGTTACAGATACCATTTAAATTTTTTTTCAAGGTTGGAAAGAAAGCCAGGCAACAACTGTGCATAAAGAAGCCAAGATTAGCTGTTAATTGTCAGGGTTCTGAAAAGATGCTGAGATTCAGCTTTGCCAATATCATACTTTGTTTGCTAAGACATGGAGATTTTCTTTTCATTAATGGATTTTTGGCTGCTGAGAAACCAGTGTTTACAATATGAAAAATTAGGAAGAAAAATGACTTTTTCTATCTGTAAATATGTAATAAATGATTGATACATTTACAGATTCCAAAAATATTAAAATAGATATATTCTTTTCATTGTCTATCACAGAATCAGCACCATAGTACTTTTCAAGAGAGATATCATTTTCAAGAGGGATGCTATTTTTTGAGAGAATTCTCTACTAATAATCGAATTTGAGCCATAATCCAATAGATTTATGCAATCTTCATTTTGCAAATGTTAGTTGGTGTTTACTAACTGCCAGATTAATTGTGTAGGTCAATGGTATCTATGATAAATATTCACAAGGAATATGTTTAGCTGTTAATTTGAGAAAACTCCTCCCCATCATGTCTTATTGAAAGTCTTCACTACCACTGAATTCCTCAAAGAGATCTTAGAAATTAGTTGCTAGGAACTTCATTTTACACAAAATTCAGTCATAGTATCAGTTTGGTCCCCAAAAAAACTTCTGCTAAACTTGGAAATTTTACTTTATGTAAACATTTGGTGGTGATCTAGTTAACATCAGTAATTCAATTGCATCTCTACTGAAAATTAATCTGAATAGGTATCTTTGTACATTTTTTTAAAGATAACCAGTACTGCTCTAACTGTAGATGCACTGATGTGCATCCATTTCCTGTATGAGAACAGTACTGTAAGTTTTAGCACTAATGAATACAATTTGTGGCATGTGGATATTGTATAAACAAAGCTGATATATGTATTAGATACATACAGAGCAGAGTCTGTGTGAATTAATATACTGTATAGTAATACTTTACTGGCATTGCAAAAATGAATTGTGTTCTAACTATCCATAGAATTATTTAGACATAAAATATTCTGGACAACATTCCAACTATATTTTAAAAGCTCCAAACTGCCTGGCTGCATGCACCAAATCAACAACAGAATGTGATCTGCAATGCCTAGTAACATCTAAAGTACCAACTCCAAAGTAATTTAATACAACTTCCCAATCCACTCCTCCCACCACCCCCCAAAACAATCCCTCTCACCCAAGGCTCTCGGAACACTGAACAAATATGAAAAAGTTCAAAATGCCCCTGTGAGGAAAGTATTTTTATATCCATATCAACATAAAGATCTATTGCGGTAAACTTTTGAATACATCAACACATGAAGGTGCCTTATACTGAATCAGTTCACTGGTCCATCAGGGTCAATATTGTACTCAGAGTGACAGAGGGTCTCCAGTGTCTCAGGCAGAGGTCTTTCACATCACCTACTGCCTGGTCTTTTTGACTGGAGAAGCCAGGGGTTGAACCTTTTGGGGGACACTTACAGAGCCATCCTGAGCAATTTATGATTTGAGGTGCCTTTTTAAATCAGTGGGTTTAGGGATAGTCTAACTCTGCTTAGGATGGCATTGCAAACTCTCCAGGTTGTAGCATAACAATACTGTAGAACACATACTGTTTTACCATTTATTTCCCTTGTTTCTTTTTTCTGTTTTTACAAAACATATAACAGGTAGTTACAAAGGTTTTGCATTGATGGAATAGTACTTCAGTATCAGCAGCTGCTATCCCTCTTGCAGCACACATTTCACAGCTAGAAATGTCTTCAATCAGGAAAGCATCTGGATTGGTTTTGGCAGTGAGATTGGGGACCTCTCAGTGTCATCAAAACAAGCACAAAGCTAATCATCATATTTTTGTTTCAAAATGACAGGCAGCACAACAGCAAATTTATAGAGGCTAGGATCTCATACCCTGCTCACCCAAGAGTCTTCCACTGTCTCCTATCAGGAGGTATACGTATATTCCACAAGTGCATATTTTTTTTTCTTTTGCACAACTAAGTATTTTGCTTCACACAAAACAAACAAACAAAAACACCATGTCCAAAATAAATGTGTTGGATTATGATCTTTGTGCAGATGCATGGGTGAATGGACCATCTGAGCAAAACGGCACAGAATTTTACTTTTGGAGCATTATTTCATTCATATAAATAAGCTCATACTTAGACACACATACATTCATTCTGTGAAACATTTGGAAAATTAGTAGCCAGTTTAAAACCAGTAGAAGAACTACTGACGTTTCTCCTGTCTATATCTACACAAAAATCCGTACCTTTGGATCCTTGGTCATCACCCTCCCTTACCAAGCCTCCTTACCTCATCCTCCCTTACCATCCTGCCACCTATCCTCTGTTAATTTGAAACACCTTGATTAAAATCATTTCCATCTCCTCTTGGCATGATTGCATCATGCTTCCCTGAAATCTCTGCACTTTCTTTATGTAGGCTCTCCACCTCTCTGTTCTCAAGGCTTCTCTCCTAATCCTTTCTTGCATTCTGTTCTCTGCAAACTGATCCGCTATCAACCTCTTTGATTCCTCTTCTAAGTCTTGCCTTTGTGCTTTCACCTAGGCTGTTCCATATGCATAGGACAGTCTTAGTTCATCCCATGAAGCCGACACTTTCCCACAAAATCTACTTCTTTTGCAAGCCTTTCTTACCACAGAGTGTTGTTAAAGGCAGTTCTATTGACCTTTATCTTGCCTATCTCTTCTTGCACCTTCAGTTATTCCTTTTCTTTTCTTTTAACCCCACAACAATATCATTCCCCTATTTGCTTACTATGAATTTTTCTGCACCCCATCTTTGTTAGCTCTATATTGCTTACCCATCACACAAGTGTGTTTGCCACTATAACTGTTAACCTTGTCCCTTTGCCTCTCTCCACTACATAGTCAGGGGCATAAACTATGGGAGGGGCAATAGGGCACAAGCCCCCCCCCCCCCCCCCGCCCTGGGGCTACCAGGTAGGATCATGAAACCACGTAAGCTTAAACAGTGCAGCCTCATCCCCTCCGCTTGCACAGAGGCTGCCAATTCTGCTTTTTTTTTGTCAGGGACTTTGAGACATTCACTTGCCACACAGGAGTACCCTTCTACTGCCTTATCTTTTTCCCCTTGGGATCTTTGGAAATTCTGTCTAAAGCCCCTATTTTCAATCTGTGGATCATTGAAATGAAATAGACAACATACTGCAAGTTAAGGTCATTTTGGTATCCTGGGACTTGCAACATTAGAGAAAAAGAAATGGAGGAGATGGAAATATTTGTATCTTTAGTCATGTGCTTTGGTAGGGGGCAGTTGGAGAAGAGACTTGTGCTGGAAGTTAAGGTGATTTTGGTGTCCTGATACTTGCAGCTTTAGAAAAAAAGAAAGGAAAAAAAATATGAGAATAGCCTCTCTCTCTCTCTCTTTTGGTCTCTGTGCATCTGTACATGGGGAGGGGGATAAAGCTGGTTCATCAAATACAGACAGGTGATTCTCCTGTCCTGTAACCTACTTGAGCTGAACAAATACTCCCATAATTTCAGGTCAGGGTATCTGAGCAGCCAGTATTTACTGTGAATTTACTGTGAATTCTGAGATGCATTTGGAGATTCGTATTAGTTATACAGTGTAATGTATCGGCTGAAATACGCGCCCACGCGCAGAGGTGGCTGGGTATCCCAGGCATCCCTAGCGCGGGCGCGGAATCCCCGCCTACCACATCTGCGGCGGGAAGTTTAACAGGTCAGGATTGGCCTGACCTGTACAGGAGGATGAACCGGGTAAATGTACATAAGCGGGGCCCGGCCCGCGTGTTCCCTCTCTTGCAACGTGCTCCCATTAAAGAATGTTGCCCTACTCTCGTCTCCGCTTTGAGTACATTACAGTGGCGATGAGGATGGGATGCTAGCCTCATCGGCTACAACGGAGATCTAGGGCAACCACCGGCCACGACCGCTGACGCCGCCATGGCAAGCCAGAGCGGAACCACCGGGTCCATCGAGACCTTCGACCCAGCGAATCCAGAGGGCTGGGAGTCCTACTCGGAAAGGGTTGAGTTCTACCTCAGGGCCAACAAGATCACCGACGCCGGCACAAAGAGGGACGTTCTCCTGAGCGTCTGCGGGGCAGCCACGTTCGAGATCGCCAAGGGTCTCTCGGCGCCCGCCCGCCTCACGGAGAAGTCCTATGAGGAGATCATCAGGCTCCTCACCGGCCACTTCTCGCCTCAGCCTTCACGGGTGGCCCGCCGGTTCCTGTTCCACAGGAGGGACCAGGCTGCAGGAGAATCGGCCGCCGACTATCTGGCAGCCCTCCGCAAAATCGCCGGGAACTGCAACTTTCCCCAACTGGAAGAAACCCTGGCCGACCGATTCACGTGGGGCCTCCGCGGCGAGAGGCTCCAACAGAAGCTCTTCGCCAAGGAGGAGCTCACCCTCCAGAGTGCCTTTAGCGAAGCGGTGGCATTCGAGCGGACGGCCCGGACCTTTCCCAAGGGCCGGACAGACGCCGCCCACCACGAGGAGCCGGACTACGACCGCCAGGAGGAGGGGGAGGCCCACCAGCTGCGCCGCCCAGCGGGGCCACCCAGCAGAGCGGCACCACGGCACCGAGCGCCCGAGCGACCCCCAGCGGCAGAGAGAGCCCCGGCAACCAAGTGCGCCAGCTGTGGCGAACCCCACGACAGAAGAAACTGCCAGTATCGGACCTGGGACTGCCGGAGCTGCGGGAAGACCGGCCACATTGCACGGGCTTGCCGAGCCAAGGACAACCGCCGGAGGCCGACCACGCACCATGAGTCGGCGGACTTCCACATGGCGGACTCGACAACCCCCCAGGTACTGAACTTGCCCCTCAACAGCCCCGGCAAAATCAAACTGGCGGTTCTCATAGAGGGAAGCCCCTGCCAAATGGAAGTGGACTCAGGGTCCTCCCTTTCCATAATAGCCGAGGACACCCTGAGGGGGCTGTGCCCCGGCCGGCGGCTGCAACTCAGGCCGGCGGACTTAATACTCAGGGACTTCCAGAGAAACCCAGTACAGATCGCGGGGTGGGCCCGGGTGCAAGTCGAGCGGGGCCCCTTCCGCGGCCCGCTGGACATCCTGGTGGTGAAGCGCCAGCTGACTACCCTGTTGGGACTAGCATGGTTCAAGCCCCTGGGAATCCGCGTGGAGGGGGTGGAGCAAACCCTAGCGCCCAAGGGATTCGGGGAGATTTGCCAAGAGTTCCCGGACGTGTTCGATGGGTCCCTGGGGAGCTACAAAGGGCCGGCAATTTCCCTACCACTAGACCCCACGGTCAGGCCGATCCGGCTCAAGGCGAGGAGGGTCCCTTTTGCCTTAAAACCGAAAATAGAGGCGGAACTAGACCGCCTCACGGCCCAGGGCGTCCTGGAGCCGGTGGACTATGCCCCCTGGGAGACCCCCATAGTAACCCCAATCAAACCAAACGGGGACGTGCGAATCTGTGCCGACTATAAGTGCACGATAAACAAGGCACTACAGGATAACCCCTACCCAGTGCCGGTGGTGAGCCATGTCCTGGCTGCTCTAGCGGGGTCTAAGGTCTTTGGGAAGCTGGACCTGGCCCAGGCCTACCAACAGCTCCCAGTAGACGCCAAGACGGCGGAAGCCCAAACCATAGTGACACACAGGGGGGCCTTCCGGGTGAAGAGGCTACAGTTCGGGGTAAGCGTCGCTCCGGGGATTTTTCAGAGTATAATGGACGCTCTCCTTAAAGGGATCCCCGGAGTGCAGCCGTTTTTCGACGACGTTTTAATCGCCGCCCCCGGCCCCAAAGAGTTCGGAAATCGCTTGAGAGAGGTGCTCCGCCGGTTCCAGACAGCGGGGCTCAAGGTCAAACGGGAGAAATGCTCGCTGGGGGTCCCACGGGTGGAGTTCCTGGGTTTCGCCGTAGACTCCGCGGGAATCCACCCAACAGAAGAAAAAACTCGAGCCATCCTGCAGGCCCCGGCTCCCACCTGCAAGGCGGAGCTCCAAAGCTTCTTGGGGGTGCTGAACTTTTATCATTCGTTCCTCCCCCACAAGGCTGCCCTCGCTGAGCCCCTCCACAGGTTGCTGGACAAAAAGGCCCCGTGGGTGTGGGGAAAAAGGCAAGCCGCCGCATTCCAGGCGGTCAAGGACATCCTAGTATCTAATGCGGTGCTCCACCATTCTGACGAGGGTCTCCCCGTCATCTTGGCGTGCGATGCGTCGCCCTACGGAGTGGGGGCAGTCCTGGGGCATCAACTCCCAGACGGGAGAGAGGTCCCGGTGGCATACTACTCCCGCACGCTTACGCCAGCCGAGCGCAACTACGCGCAGATAGACAAAGAGGCACTGGCAATCGTGGCGGGGGTCCGCAAGTTCCACGAATATCTGTATGGGCGGAGGTTCACTATTGCCACCGACCACAAGCCTCTCCTAGGCCTATTGGCCCCAGACCGGCAAACCCCCCAAATTCTCTCACAGCGTGTGTTGAGGTGGAACCAATTCCTCAACTCCTACACGTATACACTGGTGCACAGGGCAGGCAAGGCCATGGGCCACGCGGACGCGCTCAGCCGCTTGCCGCTCCCAGAAGTAGGCCCAGACCCCGCCCCCGCACACCAGGTCATGATGATGGAGAGCCTCCCGGAGCAGCCCCTCCACGCTGCGGAGGTCGCCAAGGCCACACAGAAACACAAGACACTGGCGAGGGTGCTCGACTGGGTGATGAGGGGCTGGCCTGAGGGGAACATGGGGGAAGAATTCAAACCATACACGACCAGGAGGGAGGAACTAGCCGCACACAAGGGGTGCCTACTATGGGGAAGCAGGGTGGTAGTCCCGCCTCCGCTGCAAAAGCGAGTCCTGGAATCCCTACACGAGACCCACCCCGGCATAGTCCGAATGAAGGCGTTAGCCAGGAGCTACATCTGGTGGCCGGGGATGGACGGGGAGATTGAGACGTGGGTTCGCAGGTGTCAAACGTGTCAGGAGTCAAGGCCTGAGCCTCCCAGCGCCCCCGCCACACAATGGGAGTCCACCCGGAAGCCCTGGTCGAGGCTCCACATCGATTTCGCGGGGCCATTCCAGGGTCAAATCTTCATGATCATCGTGGATGCCTACTCCAAATGGCTAGAGGTCATTCCAGTAGGGTCCACCTCAGCGGCCACCGCCATCAGAGCGCTGCGCAGGGTCTTGTGCACACACGGTATTCCGGATACCATAGTCTCCGATAACGGGACAGCGTTCACATCGGCGGACTTCCAAGTATTCCTCAATAGATACCTGATTAAACGCATACGCTCCGCCCCCTTTCACCCAGCCACCAACGGCCAGGCGGAGCGGATGGTCCGCACAACCAAGGAAGCCTTAAGCCGCATCGTTCAGGGAGACTGGGACCACAGACTAGCTGCGTTCCTTTTCTATAACCGGGTCACCCCCAACCCGGCCACCGGGGTTAGTCCGGCCGAGCTCCTCATGGGGCGCAAACTCATAACACGGCTGGACAGGCTACACCCCGACAGGACCTCTGACTCCAGCGGAAGTCCCGAGGTCCGGGACGCGGCAAGGGGGTTCTTCGCAGGCGACCCGGTGTATGCCCGGAACTACGCTAGGGGACCGGAATGGGTGGCGGGCCGAGTGTTACGAGTAACGGGGTCCCGCCACTACGACATATCGACCGAGGGGGGCCAGGTCATACGGCGGCACATCGACCAGCTGCGCCGCCGGACGCTGCCCGAGGAACCGGCGGACATAGAGGAGGCGGAGCCAACCAGAGGCCGACCAGACTACGCGCCCCCAACCACGGCATTGCCAACGCCCGAAGTGCAGGGGCCCGCCGAGCCCGACCGACCCGAGGTACCAGCCCCGCAGCCTCTGGCGGCACCACATCCCCCAGACGTGCCCGCCGGGGAAGCCGCGGCCCCCCCACAGGACCTTCTCAGACGGTCCACCAGGGAGAGCCGACCGCCCGCGTATCTCAAAGACTATATTCGTTGACTAGGGGGGAGGAGTGTAATGTATCGGCTGAAATACGCGCCCACGCGCAGAGGTGGCTGGGTATCCCAGGCATCCCTAGCGCGGGCGCGGAATCCCCGCCTACCACATCTGCGGCGGGAAGTTTAACAGGTCAGGATTGGCCTGACCTGTACAGGAGGCTGAACCGGGTAAATGTACATAAGCGGGGCCCGGCCCGTGTGTTCCCTCTCTTGCAACGTGCTCCCATTAAAGAATGTTGCCCTACTCTCGTCTCCGCTTTGAGTACGTTACATCCAGTATGTGAGTACTGTAGTTAGAGTGTTGGTCTAATTCCCACTTAGCCACAAAGTGCAATATGGGACTGTGGGCCAGCCACACACTCAGCCTAACTTGTGAGGAATAGAGAAGGGGAGCAAGTATCTCTTTTCTTACACAAATATTTACTCAAATTGTCTCTGGGAAGGCGTTCATGACATCTTTCCTTTCCTCTTACAGAGTCTTCTTTCATTGACTGAGATTCAGACAATTACAAGGGGGAAATTATATATTTAAGACCTCATGATTAATTGTCAATGGCATATTTTTGAGATATAAATAATTTAATATTTAATTTAATATAGATTCTTAAGGGTGGTCCTGGACCAGTTTGAGCTCTGTGCACCACCCCCCCCCCCGGAAACTGAGACGTCTATGCCTCTGTACATAGCAGTCCTTGCATTCTCTGTCTGCACCCCCATCACATCGCTGTTACCCTCTTTTCCTTTTTCTCTGCCACACAGGTCTCTTTGTTATTTCCTTTCTGCCCCCCCCCCCCCAGCTTCTACTGCATGGTGCTTTCAGTCTCTTATCAGAGATGCAATGCCACTTCTATTGGGGGTGGGTTCATTCTTCAGTGATAGAGCATCTGCTTTGTGTACAGAAGGCCCCAGCTCAGTGAAAGAGTGCTGCTGTTAATTCACTCTGTGTGTGTGTGTAAAAAGTACTATAAAGTTGCAGCTGACTTAGGGCAAGCCCTCATAGGGTTTTCAAGGCAAGAGATGTTCAGAGGTGGTTTGCCATTGGCTGCCTCTGTAGCAACCCTGGATTACCTTGGTGCTCTCCTGTCTAAGTACTAACCAGGGCCAACCTGCATCAGTTCTGAGATCTGATAAGATCAGGCTAGCCTGAGCCATCCAGGTTAGGATGTATAGATATTAAGTGAACCTATTTTGCAGAAAGGCTTATGGCTGTATTGGCTCCTTTATATGGCATATATTTTCCTACAGTTAAAGCAGGTGAACTTTTATGGGTGTTTAGCAGTGCAAAAGAATGCGTGTAATGCCTTAGTTCATGTGGATGAAACATTATATGTGATCTGATGATTTTAGTGAGGCTTCCTAAATTAGACACCTTTAAAGTGCTACTCTAAATACTTTCTATTTACATCCTAAACTGATTAGTGTGGAAATAACTCTTTTAAAGAATAAAAATCTGCATAATTCCAGAGAGTGCTTTTAAAAAACAAACAAAACAAAACCCAAAATAGTACATGAATGAAGCCTGTGCAATTTTGTCTGGAAATATAACATGGACTTGAATCCATTATCCATGTTCAAGAGGCAGTTGATACAGCCATATTTTATCAACTGATATCTGTGAGTATCTAGTGTGAAATAATTATCCCAGATCAATTTTCGTGTACCTCTACAGAACTATGCCATTTATACAGGCAAATTTCTCCACTAGTATGTACCACATCAGCTTGAGTGAACAACCTTTGTCTCAGAAGCAGTTGTTGTCACTCAACTTGTAATTTACTTGCTCAATTCAGTGTTAAACAAATAAAAGAATAGGATAAATTAGCTATGTGTTCTTTAATCAGTTATGCAATCTAAAAATAACAGGTTGTTTGCTATCAATTTCTTTTATATTTCTCTGCATCTCTATATCTAAGAAGAGCCCTGCTGGATCAAACTTGTGGTCCATCTAGTCCAGCATCCTGTTTTACACGGTGGCCAACCAGTTCCTCTGGAGGATCAACAACAAGGCATGGAGACCAAGGTTTCCCCCAGAAGTTGCTTCCTGGCACTGGAATTCAGTGGTTGTCTGTCTCTGAATGTGGAGGTTACCTTCAATCACCATGTCCGTAGCTGTCTTCTATGAATATCTAATCCCCCTTTAAAGCAATCTATTCTTGTGGCCATCACTACATTCTCTTGCACTTAATTCCACCCTGTGTAAAGAAGTACTTCCTTTTATCTGTCCTGTCCTGAATCCACTGCCCATCAGCTTCATTGTATATTCTTGAGTTCTAGTATTTTGGGAGAAAGAGAAAATTTTCTCTTTGTCAGTTCTCTTCACACCATGTTTAATTTACCTCTAATGTGTTCCCCATTAGTCATCTCTTTTTCTAAACTGAAAAGTCCCAGACCCTTCAACCTTTCCTCATCGGCTGTTTTATTTTCGATTCTTTTCTTAATCATCCCTAATAAAGAATTGGCCTTTTTCACAGCTGCAGCACACTGGATTGAAACTTTCATTGATCTATCCACAAGGAGCCCAAATTTTTTTCCCCTCTCAGTCTCAGCAAGTTCACACACTATAACCCTATACTTGAAGCTGGGATTTTTTTTTGTCCCAATCTGTATCACTTTACATTTACCAACACTGAACTTCATTTACCACATTGTTGCCACTTCACCCAATTTGTAGAGATCCTGTTGGAGCTCTTCACAGGTAGCCTTGGTTTTCACCATCCTGAATAATTTTGTGTCATTTGTAAACTTGGCCACTATACTACTCACCCCAGTTCAAGATGACTTATGAACAACTTAAACCAGCCCTGATACTGATCCTTGAGGGTCTATACTGCTTACTTCCCTCCATTGTGAGAACTCTCCATTTTTTGCTACTCTTTTTCTTCCTGTCATTTAATCAATTTATAATCCATAAGAGAACATATCCTCTTATTCCATGACTACTAAGTTTACTCAGGAGTCTTTGCTGAGGTATCTAGTCAAAAACTTTTTGAAAGTCCACGTATATAATATCTACCCGGTCACCATTGTCTACATGCTTGTTCACTCTCTCAAAGAACTCCAAAAAGTTGATGAGGCAGGACTTCTCTTTGCAGAAGCCATGCTGATTTCCTCTCAGCAGGTATTGTTCCTGTATGTGCCTAGTCATTCTGTTTTGATTACAATTTCTACTAATTTGTCTGGGACAGAGGCTAGGCTGACTGGGCTGTAATTTCCTAGCTCCTGCTGTATAACATTTACTACTCTCCAATCTTCTGGTACAGTGGTTGGATTTAGTGATAGGCTACATATATGGGTTAGTAGACCAACTATCTCACATTTGAGTTTCCTTTCTCAGGTGTATTCCATCGGGACATGGAGACTTACTGGTGTTTAATTTCCCCAACAGGAAACTTCATATCTCATCACCTCAGTTTGACTCAGTTTTTCAGACTCACTTCCTGAAAATATTGGCTGTGGTATGGGTACATGCCCCCCCCACACACACACACTTTTCACAGTGAATACAGAAGCAAAAAACTTCATTGAACTTCTCTATTGTCTCCCCATTTTCCTTTAGCAATCCCTTTATTCCTTGGTCATCCAAAGGGCCAACTGCTTCTCTGGCTTGTTTCCTGCTATGGATATATTTAAATAAATGTTTATAAGATCACTACCCCTCTGGTTGGCTCTGTGATCAACTGTTCCAGTGCACAGTCACTTATGATGTCTAGGAATCTCATTTCTACAGCATGATTGAAAGATGTTTACTCAGTCAATATGAGGGAAATTCAAGTCCCCCAGCATCATAACAGTATGCATGTAGGAATCCCCATATTTCCTTCTCAAGATCAGCCGCAAGGGTTTGATCAGGTGGGTGATAATACACCCCAACTTTAAAGTAACTATTAAGGCCTAGTATTTTCACCCATGTCACTTCTGTTGGGGAGTTAATTTTCCTGAGATTCTTACTTATTGATTCTATGCCCTCTTTGATGTACACTGCAACACCTCCTCCAACACATCCCTACCTGTCCTGCCTCCAGACCTTATACATAGAATGACTGTATCCCATGGATTTCCCTCCATTGCACCATGTTTCTGAGATACCTACGATAGCTAAATTGTCATTGGGCACCAAGCATTCCAATTCCCCCATCTGGGCTCAAAAACATCTAGCATTCACATGTAGTCATGTATACTGTGTTTCAAGTCTCCAGCAACTCTCATCTTCCTCAGTCTCTTAGTCACTACAGATAGCACTCATTCACCATTGTATCCTCACGCCCAAGTTCTATTATGCTCCTATCAATATTAACCTGAGCATTTATGCAATTATATATTTGACTTGACTTGTCCCAAACTGCAGGTTCCCCAGCTCCGATTGGCTTTCCCCCTGTTGGCTAGTTTTCAGGTTTAGGGGAAATAGGCAATCAGTTTCTGTCTGCAGTAATATAATGATATATTAAACATCAGAATGATAACATGCTTCACCCACAAACTCATGGAACAGGTTATGTGAATTTGTGTGTATATTATCAGCCAATGAGGACAGAACATTCCACAGATATGGACTGCTCAGAATCAGAAAGTGTTTGAACATCCTTGCAATAAGAACCTTCTGGTAGGGCCCTAACAGTCAGAACTTGTTTCTTATCTAGCAGAAGACCCCATCACAATTTTTGACCATGTGATTGTTCAGACTCTTCTTAATCTTCATGCAGATAATAGCTAATGGGTTACAGTGAAGCACTAACCAGAGAAATATGACTGTAGTTTTCCTTCAACCAATCAATCAGTCATTAGTGACAAATGAAGCTTCTCAGAATCCTAGTCCTTGTTGATGTTCGTATGTCAAGAAAAAAAGGAACGGAGATAATTTTCACTATTAATGCCCTACTGGTGTGGAATTCTCTTCTCTTGGAGGCATACAAGAATCTGAGCCACTTTGGGATGATAATGGTAAAACCGTTGCCCTTAAAAGAGGAAAACATTTGGGCATATTTTTATTTACCTTGAGTTAGTAGTGATATTTCTGTGCATTTAAACAATATTGTAATCTGCCAATGAGATAAGGCAGACTACGAATCCAGGTGTTTTTTTTTAATGTGTCATGCAACTTGAGCAAAACTGCTGGAGTGAAAATATATAGTGGCTGAGGTCCATGAAACAATCTTAGCTTATTTCTATCAAAACATGGTTGTATATCACTTAGGATCTTCTTCAGTCCTGGACAGTATGCATGTAGGAATCCCCCAGATAAGTAGCCTTTCAGTCAGAATGCATACCTTATTTCTTTACTTTTGTTGAATTGGTTAGGGCCAATGTTCCCTCTAAGCTGTAGAATCTTGTGGGCAAAAATTCTACTTTATGAGCTGCTGGTATTAAAGTTGTGAGCTATTGGCACAAAGGTTGTGAGCTACTTCATAAATTATTGTGTTCTGGGGTCATTTTTCCTGAGCTAAGACAAAAATGTGTGAGCTGGAGGTTAAAAAATCTGTGAATTATCTCACGATAACTCAGCTTAGAGGGAACATTGGTTATGGCCACCTTTTGTTTTCATAGATTGCACTTGTCACTAGGGATGTTCATGTCAAGTCTTCATCTTCATTAGACATTTGCTATGCATTTTTTCTGCTGAATCTGCATATTCCCAGACTACAATAACCACTGTGATTTCAAATTTGTGTTACAAAAATGTACAAACTGGATTAAAAACAAAACCATCTAACCCCCCCCCCCTCTTTTTTTTTTCAGCCCGGAATTTGCAGCATTCAGTTTAAGAGCTTCCAGTCATGTTGCAGACTGGTTGAACAAATTTTGATTCTTGAATTAATATTCCTAGTTGGGCTACTAGATAAATTTCTATCCCCCCTTTTAAACCATTAACTTGAGATGCATCAGAGTTATTGAAGCTTTTGAGATAGGAGAAAGGCTACTCTTACTTTTTGTATCAAATGCAAAATTATTATGCTGCCCCCGTACCAGGAAATCAGCTCACATTCTACTATGGATTGCAAATTTATCTTACCTGTGTTCTTTGAAACAAGATGAAAATCTCAGAGATGATAACTTTATAGTGTAATCATTCATAGCTTGCATTATGATTTGCACTAGGACTTCAAGTAGTGATATAATAGTGATATACCGACGCAGGGATTAGGGGGTTGGCCTTGCAGTGGCTTTCCTCCTTCCTTGATGGACGGGGACAAAGGGTGGCAATTGGGAGAGAGCTGTCCCAGAGGCACTCACTAGTGTGCGGGGTCCCGCAGGGAGCAGTTCTCTCTCCGATGTTATTTAACATCTACATGCGCCCCCTTGCCCAGATTGCCTGGAGATTTGGGCTTGGGTGCCATCAATATGCAGATGACACCCAGCTCTATCTACTAATGGATGGTCGGCCTGACTGTGTCCCGAAAAATCTGGACTTAGCATTGCAGGCTGTGGCAAGATGGCTCAGGCTGAGCAGGCTGAAGTTGAATCCAACGAAGACAGAGGTCCTTTGCTTGGACTGCGCTGCCCTGGGAAGGGAAATCCCTCTTCTGGTTTTTGACGGTGTGCCGCTGAAAGTGGCCCACAGGTTCAAGAGCTTGGGGGTTCTTCTGGAGCCTACACTGTCAATGGAGGCACAGATAGCGGCCACTGCCAAGTCCACGTTTTTTCATCTTCACCGGGCAAAGCAGCTGGCCCCCTTTCTTGAGCGCCGGGACCTAGCAATGGTGATCCATGCAATGGTCACCTCGAGATTGGATTACTGTAACGCCCTCTACATGGGGCTGCCCTTGTGCCGAACCCGGCGGCTGCAGCTGGTGCAGAACGCGGCGGCTAGGCTGTTGTTGGGACTCCCGAGATGGGAGCATATATGGCCGGGGCTGCGCAAATTGCACTGGCTGCCAGTGGTATACTGGGTTCGTCACAAAGTGCTGATCATTACCTTTAAAGCCCTATATGGC
Organism: Heteronotia binoei; assembly: GCF_032191835.1. Classification (NCBI taxonomy): domain Eukaryota; kingdom Metazoa; phylum Chordata; class Lepidosauria; order Squamata; family Gekkonidae; genus Heteronotia; species Heteronotia binoei. The sequence continues at coordinate 53,291,638 of NC_083223.1, read as the reverse complement.
CGAGGACCTGCCTACCTGAGGGACCGTCTCTCCCCATATGAACCCCAGAGAGTGCTGAGGTCAGCTGGAAAGAACCAGTTGAATATCCCTAGGCCAAAGGAGGCCAGATTGAAGACTACCCGGGAACAGGCCTTCTCTGTCGCAGCTCCACTACTGTGGAACCAACTCCCAGAGGAAGTGCGGGCCCTGCGATGCTTGGACCAGTTCCGCAGGGCCTGCAGGACCATTCTATTTAAATTGGCCTTCACTTAATCCTGAGATAAGATAGATACGCTGAAGATGTTATTAGCCACTGAACTCCCCCAGTAACCCCTGTTCTATCCCCAGAGGAAGGAATAAAAACTTCCACATCCCTGGCCAATTTGGCCAGGAGGAAAATGCCTATCTAACTGCAAAGTAGCAATTGGCATTACCATGGGTAAAAAAGGACCACGAGAGCCAAGCACTGGCTCATCTTTCCTTGCCCTCTTTCCCAAGATCCACTTAAATTCATACAATCTGCACTGCTGTCAGATGGCTATCTAACTTCTGCTTAAAAACCTCCAAGAAGGAGAGCCCCTCATCTCCCAAGGAAGCCTTCAATCCTAGACATTGAGGAACTGCTCTGTCCAGAAGTTCTTTTTAATGCTTAACAAAAAACACTTTTAATTTCAACCTGGTGATTCTAGTCTGACCTTCTGGGGCAATGGAAAACAACTCCACTCCATCCTCTATATGGCAGCCCTTCAAATACTTGAAGATGGTAATAATATCACCTCTCAGTTGTCTCCTCTCCAAGCTAAACATACCCAGCTCCTTCAAGCTTTCCTCAAAGGGCTTGGTTTCAGACCCCTCACCATCTTCGCTGCCCTCCTCTGAACACAATCCATTTTATCAACATCCTTCTTAAATTGTGGTGCCCCAAATTGAAGACACTGCTCCAAGGAAGTGTACCCGAGCAGATTAAAGCAATATTAACACTTTGCATGATCAGAATACTATGGTTCTATTGATGCAGCCAAAAAATTGCTTGTGCCTTTTTAGCTACTGCATTGCACTGCTGACTTATGTTCAGTATATGATCTACTAAGATCCTTAGTTCCTTCTTGCATATACTATTCCCCACATCCTATAATAATGCATTTGATTTTTCTTACCTAAATGCAGAATTTTACATCTATCTCTGTTGAAATTAATTTTAGTCCAGTTTTATATCCTGTTAAAATCATCCTGCATCTTGATTCTGTCTTCAACTGTACTTGCTACCTCTTCCAATTTAGTGTCATCTGCAAATTTAATTAGCATCCCCTCTCTTCCTTCATCCAGGTCATTTATAAAGATGTTGAACAACTTAGGGCTCAGGAAAGATCCCTGAGGCACTCTATTTATAAACATCACATTTTTACTTAATCTAGGGCAAAGGTGTCAACTCATTTTTTACAAGGACTGGATTTGACATAAATGTTATTCTGCCAGGCCAGGCCATGACTGCCATAACTTGTAATGCCAGGTGCCAGAGATATAAACTTTATAAATGACACAGACAAACCCAATTAACTATTATTATTTTGACTCAAAATACAAACAAAAGCAATTGATTCCTAGGAGTGAAAGCAACTGAAAGCAATTGATTTACTGGGGAATCCACAAAAGCCCCAATAAATATATGTAAACATGCAAGGCTAAGTTTTTTCCAAGAAATACCATACTTACCCCCTAGCTGTTTCCTTTAATTTTCTGATAGCTTCAACCACACCTCTCACACACCCGCTTCCCCCAGCAGCCTTCCCCCATACCTATACCTTCCTTCTCTCACATGACTTGCTCATGGGTCAGTTCCAGCCTTCCCCCCCCCCCCCCAAGTTGTATATTTGAAACTCCTGATCTACGGCATCCTCTGGTCCATGAATCATGTGAGTCCTCTGAAAATTCATTTCTAATATTTTGAAAAAGGGTTTCTAAATCTAATGTTCTGAATTAAGGGTGTATCATCAAGGGTGATAACCAAGGGAGTAACTCAGCGGGTAACTCTGGCCTAGCAACTTCAGATTAGCTGTTATACTAGTTTCCCGTACACAGTATAATATCTATTTATTACTATGGCTTGAAACCTATAGGACATTTCCATCAGCGGAGCAGTCTTCGTTACCTCTCCCTTCCTCAGCAGCCCAACATTCCTCTTGAAATGCTGGTCTGGGGTGAGAGGAGCACCCCAGAAACAGCATGAAGATAGAGTCTGAGGTCCGTAGTGTGAAGGGTGAATTAGTGAATATCCTCCTTACATTAATGGAAATCGTCTCTGAGATTTAACCCATTAACAAATTTAACCCATTATCACATTTTTATCTTTCTCTTTCATCAAGAAGATCACCATACCAGTTTTTCCCTTCCCTCATTTTAGTCTTACAAACACCTTGTGAGAAAGACCAAATTGAGAGTGAGTGACTGGCACAAGGTCACCCAACAGCATGAATGCTTAAGTGATGATTTGAACCCCATGCCTAGTGTTAAACTAACTACTTCACCACACTGTATCTATGAGAATTACTTTCAGCCCTCCGACTCATCATAAGTTCCCACTGTGTCTTTCTATGCGGAATAAGTTTTCCCCTTCCTAGTTTAATTGAAACTAACGGATTGTCAGTAGGGTCCAAAAGGCCTATTCATTCCTATGACTATCTAGAATTTCTTCAGTTGATAGTGCTTATCATCTATAATACATCCTACTCAAGTCAGTCATGGACCTACAGCATTTATTATTTATTGGCCCATCATAAGTCATTTGCAAATTAACGGCTGATCTTAGAAGTTATTTTGCTAACACATAAGCAGCAAGGATATTGCGCCCCAACAGCTATGTTCATTTAATATCATGTAACATGATATTTCACAGGAAGTATGCTGGAATTTAAGCTGGTACCACAGGCACATATTTTGAAACAAATGCCAAGGATCATGTAAACCACAATATAAAATCAGCTCATCATGAAAGACGATACCACCCAGCAGGGGTTGTTTTGTAGAAAAATAGGTGGTGGAGCTCATCCAGGGATTGTTATGCAGCTGCACATACTCTTCAATGGACAAGGTGGGGAGGAGGATGTGGAACTATCAGAAAGGTTCAGGAGCTGCGCTCCTGTGAGCTCCTGCTGGCCTGTCACCCAGAAAAATTAAGCATATTTAAATTTTGTTAAAATCAACTGGACATAGTTAAATCCTATGCATTATTCTGAAGTGCTTCTGGATTTTCATTTCCTTTCAAGAAAACCTGCAGAAGATTACAGACTTACACACATGTAAGACTTGATGAAATTTAAGCTTGTCACAATTTCTTTGGACTGTGCCCTCTGACTGAAAGTAGCATACAGATCAATTTCTGCACCTGAGATTTTTTTTTTCTTGATGCTTTACAGATCATCACACATTGTAAATACAGTATATTTTTGCACACTTACAAACATGTAATAAACTCAATATTCATCTTGATATGGTTATACAGGACTCTATCCGCATTACTTCCAATCTCTGTGCTCTCTACTATCTGATCTATTTACTTGCCAACATAACTATTGCAATTCCCTGAATGAGTTTTTCTCTGTCCATTTGTATTTGCTGTTGTACTGTGCTTTTTTATTTCCTAAAACCAATTTATTAAGCCTGAATCTTTTGTAACATTCAGGTAAATGGTGGATATTGTGTCACTAATACCTTATCTATTCTGAGATGCACAGATAGAAGTCCTGGAGGCAGCATACTCTGACAAGCCTGATCATCCTCTTAAAACACATATTATGATGGTTTCTAATTATTCAGTCTTCAAGTATATCATGGCCATGGCATCACCTGCTTAAATCAGGCTGCCATGCATGGGGCTGGAATGGAGCTTGGAAGAGATACAGCTTGGTAGCATTTGGTACCCAGAATAGAAAAATGAACTTCCAGCAATCTCATATGCTTACGCAGAGAGTTGATTTGGGGGACAGAAGGAAAGCAAACATTTCAGCTGTTTTCCTCAGAGCAAGCCTACAATTAGGCTAAGGGTGGATTAGGACAGCAAGTAATTATAGGGACACAATTATGTTTTAGGGTTTGAGATGGGAAAAGGTGCCTTGTTTGCAGGATTTCCAACCCTATGCCTTCTGGATGCAGTTAATGGAATTTGTTGCATTTGTACATTCAGGCTTGGATCCAAGTCTGTACTTGCATGTTGTTAGGCTTTTTTTGCTCCATTCTCCAATTGTGCATATTGTGCTGATGATATTAACACAAAGCAACTTGCTACCAAAATACCACTACAGTATTCACTGGTGAACATGATTATAGTGCCTGCTTAACAGTGTGGAATACAGTACACTTTAAAAGTGCACTAGAAAAGCTGTCTATTTGGCAGAGTCATAAGAACATAAGAAGAACATAAGAGAAGTCATGTTAGATCAGGCCAATGGCCCATCCAGTCCAACATTCTGTGTCACACAGCGGCCAAATATATATATATATATATATATATATATACACACACACACACACACACTGTGGCTAATAGCCACTGATGGACCTCTGCTCCATATTTTTATCTAACCCCTTCTTGAAGGTGGCTATGCTTGTGGACGCCACCACCTCCTGTGGCAGTGAATTCCACATGTTAATCACCCTTTGGGTGAAGAAGTACTTCCTTTTATCGGTTTTAACCTGTCTGCTCAGCAATTTCATCGAATGCCCACGAGTTCTTGTATTGTGAGAAAGGGAGAAAAGTACTTCTTTCTCTACTTTCTCCATCCCATGCATTATCTTGTAAACTTCTATCATGTCACCCCTCAGTCGACGTTTCTCCAAGCTAAAGAGCCCTAAGCGTTTCAACCTTTCTTCATAGGGAAGGTGTTCCAGCCCTTTAATCATTTTAGTTGCCCTTTTCTGAACTTTCTCCAATGCTATAATATCCTTTTTGAGGTGCGGCGACCAGAACTGCACACAGTACTCCAAATGAGACCGCACCATCGATTTATACAGAGGCATTATGATACTGGCTGATTTGTTTTCAATTCCCTTCCTAATAATTCCCAGCATGGCGTTGGCCTTTTTTATTGCAAACGCACACTGTCTTGACATTTTCAATGAATTATCTACCATGACCCCAAGATCTCTCTCTTGGTCTGTCTCTGCCAGTTCACACCCCATCAACTTGTATTTGTAGCTGGGATTCTTGGCCCCAATGTGCATTACTTTGCACTTGGCCACATTGAACCGCATCTGCCACGTTGACGCCCACTCACCCAGCCTCAACAGATCCCTTTGGAGTTCCTCACAGTCTCTTCCTAATTTTCTCCCACTTCAGTACTCTCACATTTCCAGAACACTGGCTTAGCAGGACGGCTGAACAGAATGTATACAGGGCTGTTGATGAGAAGCAGAAGATCTGGGATATGTAATATTGCCTTATCCTGTCAGACCATTGGTTTACTAAGGCCAATATTGTTTGCTCTGACTGGCTGCAGCTCTTCAGAGTATCAAAGTCAAGGTTGACTTTGAAAATGGTTCTGGAAACTTCAGCTTGTCCAAAATGCAGCAGCCAAACTATTGTCAGGGGAGGAATATAGGGATTTTATCATCTCAGGGAACTCCCAAGTCAGATAGCACTCAATCAGCTACTGAGGAAGAGCTGAGGATAAGTTCAATTAATGCTATTCTTAATGATTCAACTGAACTAAAGCTGAAAGGATGTTCCATTAATGTGAATGGATGCAAAAAGAAAGTCCAAAGCTGTTCAATGCATATGATAGGAAAATGGAATGTGAGAAATATTAATCAAGGTAAGCTTGAAATCATATAGCAAAGAAATGAAACATTTTAACATTACACTCCTGGGTGTGAGTGAATTAAGTGGACTGGATTACAATATTTTACTATGGAAATTACAAACACAGAAGAAACAGAGTTGCTTTAGTAGTGAGGAAAGATGTAGCACAAGCAGCCAAGAGCTACACTACAATGTCTGACCAAATAATATCAATCAGACTTCATTGAAAGTTTATCAACATAACCATCCTTAAAGTTTACAGCCCGACTACATATGCTGATGAGGAAGAAACTGAGAACTTTTATGCAAGGGTCCAGGAGGAAATTGATCACACATCTAAACAAGTTTTGTTAGTAATCACAGGTGACTGGAACACAGAATCAAATATTGTTAGGAAATTTGGGCTATGAGGACGAAATGAAGCAGGAGAGCAACTCATAGAATTCTGTGAAGACAACTATTAATTGATTGCAAACACTTGTTTACAGCAACTGAAGAGATGATTGTATACGTCAGGGGTGGGGAACCTCTATCCTGAGGGCCGTATACGGCCCTTGAGGTCATTTGGTGTGGCCCTCGGGGATTGCTGGACTGAACTGAGCCATGTGGCAGCCTCCCTGGGGCCTGACTGGCCAGCGAGGATCGTGGGGCCCAGCTGTGCTATGCAGCAGCCTCCCCAGGGCCAGGCAGGGATCACAGGCCCAGATATACTGTGTGGCAGCCTCCCTGGGGCCTGGCTGGCCAGCCAGAATTGCTGCAGGGCCTGGAGAAGTTACTGTCACAGTTCAGTTTGCACTTGATTATCCAAGATGGTGTGGCCTAATATGCTAATGAGTGTATGACCTAATACGGTAATATTAGGGGATGTGGTCTAATATGCTACTGGGTTCCTGCTGGGCTTTTTCTACAAAAAAGCCCTGGACCTAGGCATTTGCCTAGGGCGGCAAGCCGTGTGTGTGTGTGTGCGTGTGCCAGATTAGGCTCTCCCCACATGACTTCAAATAGAAAAACAATTATTTGCATTACTTTTGCTGGTCTGAATCATTCTCCCTCAGCAGGGCACTGTTTTTTAAGTTGATAATTTTTAATGGCCTGCAAATGATGTTATAAATATCCATATGACCCTTGGCAAAAAAAGGTTCCCTACCCTTGGTATATGTGGACATCCTTGGATGGCCAATATAGAAATAAAATAGATTATATAATCAGAAGTGGAAGATGGAGAAGCTATATTATCTCTGCTAAAAAAAGACCAGGAACTGCTTGTGGTACAGACCATGGACTGTTAATATCATTTTTTTAAAAAAAAAGCTGAAGAAAAAGACCGAATGTTTCATAGTACCAAATATAATCTAAATAACATTTCCAAAGAGTTTAAAGACCATGTAAAGAACAAATTTGCATTATGTGAACCAGAATGTGAACTAGAACTTTGAGTTAAAACCAGAGATATTATCAAGGAAGAATGCACAGTCTATTCTTGTAGCCAAAAGAGATGAAAAGCCTCATTGGACGGATGACTAATGAGACTGAACAGGATAAAGTAAATAAAAGATGAGAACAATACACTGAAAAACTATACAGAAGAGATTAAAAGATGACAGATTCTTTCCAAGAAGAATCTTTTGAAGAAGAACCTACAGGTTCAGAAAGTGAAGTAAAAGCTGCACTGAGAGCAATTAGGGGAAACAAATCATCAGGAGTGGATGGAATATCAATAGAACTATTCCAAGCCATAGAAACTGAGTCCATCAGAATCTTAACAAAAATATAGCAACAAATATGGAAAACAAAACAATGGGCCACAGACTGGAAATGCTCAATTAATATTCCAATTCCAAAAAAAGGAGATGCCAAAGACTTTAGCAACTATTAGACCATATTTAATTTCTCATGTGAGCAATGTGATGCTCAAAATCTTACAACAAAGATTGTCACCATATATTGAACAAGAAATACCAGATGTTCAAACTGCATTCAGAAAAGGACAAGGCACTAGAGATCATATCGCAAATTTATGGTGGCTACTGTAGTATACAAGAAAATTTCAGAAGAAAATCAGTTTGTGATTCATAGATTACAGTGGATCATGAAAAGTTATGGTTGATTTTAAAAGAAATGGGTGTGCCATGACACCTGATAATTTCAATGTGTCCATACTCTGGACAAGAAGAGGCTAATGTTAGGACAGAATATGGAGAAACCGAATTATCTGCAATTGGCAAAAATGTCAGACATGGATATATTTTATCTCCTCTTCAGTCCATATGCAGAGCATATCATAAAGAAAGCTAGATTAGATTTAGATGAAGATGGAGTGAAATTTGGTAGAAGGAACATTAACTATCTGAGATATATAGATGGCACCACATTACTGGCATAAAACAGTGAATATTTGAAATGACTTGAAACAACTAGTGATGAAGGTTAAAGCAGAAAATTCCAAAGCAGGATCAAGACAACAAAAGTAACGACTATTGGAGAATTATACAATTTAAGGTGGTCAATGAAGAAATTGAAATTGTTCAAAATTTCCTACTCTTTGGCTCAATCATAAACCAAAGGGAGACTACAATTCAGAAGGAGACTGAGTGGGAAGGGCAGCCATGAAGGAGCTAGAAAATATTCTTAAGCATAAGGATGTGTTGCTGGCAACCGAGAGCAACTTAATTCATGCCATTAGTACGTAAGGGTGTGAAAGCTGGACAGTGAGGAAAACCAACAGGAAGAAAGATGATTAATTTGAAAAGTGATGTGGAGGAGAGTTTTACAGATACTGTGAACTGCCAGAAAGATTAATCTGTGGGCTCTAGATAAAACCAAGGCTGAACTCTCCCTAGGACTAGAGGCAGGCAAGCAGGCTTTGCGCTGCAGGATGCAACCAGGCAGCAGGGCTTGCAATATGAACTGCTTCTGGGGTGGGGATGGGTGGCACCAGGGATTGGCTTCCTCTAGCCCCTTGCTGAGCCTCCTTCCCTGTCCCTCTTGGCAGTTGCTGTCTCCTCCTGTTCTATGGACCTGAGTCAGATTGAGGTGACAAAAGAGGAGGTCCTACAACTGATAGACAAATTAAAAACTAATAAGTCACCGGGTCCGGATGGCATACATCCGAGAGTTCTGAAAGAACTCAAAGTTGAACTTGTGGATCTTCTAATAAAAATCTGTAATCTTCCATTGAAATCTGCCTCCGTTCCTGAGGACTGGAAGGTAGCAAATGTCACCCCCATCTTTAAAAAAGGTTCCAGAGGAGACCCGGGAAATTACAGGCCAGTCAGTCTGACTTCAATACCGGGAAAGTTGGTAGAAACCATTATCAAGGACAGAATGAGTAGGCACATTGATGAACACGGGTTATTGAGGAAGACTCAGCATGGGTTCTGCAAGGGAAGATCTTGCCTCACTAACCTGTTACATTTCTTTGAGGGGGTGAACAAACATGTGGACAAAGGAGACCCAATAGATGTTGTTTACCTTGACTTCCAGAAAGCTTTTGATAAAGTTCCTCATCAAAGGCTCCTTAGAAAGCTCGAGAGTCATGGAGTAAAAGGACAGGTCCTCTTGTGGATCAAAAACTGGCTGAGTAATAGGAAGCAGAGAGTGAGTATAAATGGGCAGTCTTCGCAGTGGAGGACGGTAAACAGTGGGGTGCCGCAGGGCTCGGTACTGGGTCCCATGCTCTTTAACTTGTTCATAAATGATTTAGAGTTGGGCGTGAGCAGTGAAGTGGCCAAGTTTGCGGATGACACTAACTTGTTCAGGGTGGTGAGAACCAGAGAGGATTGTGAGGAACTCCAAAGGGATCTGTTGAGGCTGGGTGAGTGGGCGTCAACGTGGCAGATGCGGTTCAATGTGGCCAAGTGCAAAGTAATGCACATTGGGGCCAAGAATCCCAGCTACAAATACAAGTTGATGGGGTGTGAACTGGCAGAGACTGACCAAGAGAGAGATCTTGGGGTCGTGGTAGATAACTCACTGAAAATGTCAAGACAGTGTGCGTTTGCAATAAAAAAGGCCAACGCCATGCTGGGAATTATTAGGAAGGGAATTGAAAACAAATCAGCCAGTATCATAATGCCCCTGTATAAATCGATGGTGCGGTCTCATTTGGAGTACTGTGTGCAGTTCTGGTTGCCGCACCTCAAAAAGGATATTATAGCATTGGAGAAAGTCCAGAGAAGAGCAACTAGAATGATTAAAGGGCTGGAGCACTTTCCCTATGAAGAAAGGTTGAAACGCTTGGGACTCTTTAGCTTGGAGAAACGTTGACTGTGGGGTGACATGATAGAGGTTTACAAGATAATGCATGGGATGGAGAAAGTAGAGAAAGAAGTATTTTTCTCCCTTTCTCACAATACAAGAACTCGTGGGCATTCGATGAAATTGCTGAGCAGACAGGTTAAAACGGATAAAAGGAAGTACTTCTTCACCCAAAGGGTGATTAACATGTGGAATTCACTGCCACAGGAGGTGGTGGCGGCCACAAGTATAGCCACCTTCAAGAAGGGTTTAGATAAAAATATGGAGCACAGGTCCATCAGTGGCTATTAGCCACAGTGTATGTGTGTATATAAAATTTTTTGCCACTGTGTGACACAGAGTGTTGGACTTGATGGGCCGTTGGCCTGATCCAACATGGCTTCTCTTATGTTCTTATAGTGGCAAGCAAGAGAAGTTCTGCATGAGCTGTGAGGAATCCATGAGGGTGAGTAAAGGGGGAGATACAGATGTGGGGGCAGCAAAATGATAGGGGCACTGCCTGCTCTGCCACCACACTGGTTTTGGCCCTGGTTAACGTATCCCCCACCCCTTGCCAGCCTTTCAGTTGATTCACCTTTGTCATCTTACCTTGCCACAGCTAGATTTAGGGATATATAGCCTCTGCAGAGATTTGTATGTAGGTATTTAAGAAACAGTAGAGATTTGAAACCTTCAGGATGATAATGGCAGAGAATGGCAAAAATTGCTCCATGTACAACTAATATAAACATTTTCAATTTGCAACTGAACCATGACTTTTAATTCAGAAAGGCTTTCATAAGCAAGGAAACCCAAGTCAGCTTAAGCTCCATGACCCTTCCGATAGCCCCCTCTAATTATAACTTGGTATTCTTAAAGTCCTTTCTTTGGTAGTAAAAGGCTTCTGTTTGTTAACTGACTTCACCAGCCAAATATTCAAGCACAAAAATACATCCTATGTTTGGGGTACAAGTGACAGAAAAATTAAAAACAATTGTTTTGCAGAGGTCATGTCAAAAAGGAAATATAACTAACCTAAGTGCATTTGATGAAGGGAGCTTTGACTCTTGAAACCTTATACCCTGGAAATCTGGTTAGTCTTTAAGGTGCCCCTGGATTCAATGCCATTCTTCTAATACAGGTGGACATGACTACCTACTTGAAACTAGCATAAGTAGGTAACTATGATTATTAAATATGGGCTGAGAATTACCATATATTGTTCTGTCATTTTTATTTCAAAGAGAAAACACCCTTTCTGTCTTTTCCCCCATCATTTTAAACTGCCTAGTTACAGAAGGGAATTCCATGGGGGGGGGGGGGAATGATCTCAGTGTTGTTTTAGTCAAAATCCAGTTAGCTTACCAACTCATTGCTTCTGGAAAGGAAGGACTATATATCTAGTGGGATTTTGTAGACCAAAGATAAGCAAGATGTGCATTTCTGGCACCTGCATAAAATAGCTGTGACTTGGCATTTAGAGGCTACAGAAGAGCAGCTTCCAGTAATCCAGGCAAGAAGCTCCCTGTCTTTAAGGCTCCTTTCCTTCTTCCACTTATGTCCCTGTTCCTTCTATTTCATATAACTGCGATGGTAACTAAAATGGGGTTTCCTAGTATATTTTAATTGCAAAATTATGAATGTTTGATTTGAAGTAACCACCTTCTCAGGCAACAAGATTTTAAAAGGATTTTTATAAAGCAGTACTATTAGATTTGCTTTGGGTACAGACCCTACAGGGGTTTTTTCCTCCCAGTTATCTAGGCTGATATTGCATGAGGCACCCGTGACCTGTGAGACAACTTTTTTTTAGTTACACATTATGTTGCAGACTGCTTATGCGCAGCCGGGTAAAGTGCTGTGCCAAGCTCAAGGGATAAATGGAATGTGGTGGAGGGATTCACAATGTTATTAGGGATGAATGTCTAATGTATGTCTCTGACCTTCTCTCTTGCTGCAGGAATAAATAAGTTATTGCTTTGCTGCCAAAGCATGTGGTCAAATTATGGCTCTGTCACCTCCTTGTTTCTGCCTAGTTATTAATGGGAAAGACAGGAATCGACAAAGTGCTGTGCACATAGAGGTACCTCTTCTCCATTACATACCAATACTGGAGATTAACATGGAGGAGGGGAAGGAACGCACAGAAAAATTTAGCTTTAATGAATGATGCTCTAGATTCATCAATTTCTAAGGGTAAAATCCCAAAAGCTACAAAAATATATCAGATTTTTTTTTAAACCTTTTTGTAGTGCATGCAAACAGTGGGTAACTAGAAATAAACAAGTAAAGGTAAATATAAGCTATCAAGCAGAATGTATGAAAAACTTCAGAACAATTTTTTTCAGCTTTCATAGCACCTTACCAAAGCGTTCTTTTTCTTTCTTTTTTAAATATGAGGAATAAATTACTGTTACTGAGACACTACATAGGATAATATATTGTCTGGTAGTGCATGATGCATCTTTAGGAGGAAGGCACATTTTCTTATTTTTGAAGTCTTTGTTTTGCTGAGGAAAAGTAGTTTTCATCCTAGACAGGCCCTGCTATTGTTTAGTAAGGCTGCTTGGTCTCTCGGGTTGTCATGGGCACCTGTTATGACAAGGGACATATTTCTTCCTTTCCTGTGGCCATGCCATTTGGATTTTTTTTTCAAGCTCTTTTCTTCATTTTGTGAAACTGTATAGTTCCACTGGGCCATTCCAGCAAGAGGGGTTATTGATCACGTGCAGACTTATCAATTATGTGAGGACAGCTCTACGGGGCACTGTATCAAGACTAGCAGGATGTCAGAACTGAGAGAAAGAAAGAGAAAGGGGGAAAGGGTTTTAATGTGTCTGGAAAGGCCCCTAGCTGGACTCTTAATGTACAGTACTTTCATATGTCATGAAGTCATTTCTGGAAGAGCAAATCTGAACACAAGCCAGCATTCAATTGACCACTATGCCCCAAGCATATTGATTTTACACAGTAAATGCCCCATGTTAGATCAGGGGAAGCACCAACAATCACATCTATGCAGCCCTTCAAAAAAAGTTAACTCTTTATTATTTTAGAATAATGATACAGAAAATCAGCTATGACTGTTAAGCTATACCAGAGCTTTTTTTTTTTTTTTTGTAGCAGGAACTCCTTTGTATATAAGGTTATACCCTCCTGATGTAGCCAATCCTCCAAGAACTTACAGGGCTTTTCTTACAGGACCTGCTGTAAGCTCTTGGATGACTGGCTACATCAGGGGGGTGTAGTCTAATATGCAAAGGAGCAGCAGCTGGTTTGCATACAACATTCTGAATGTCCAAAGCAGTAATTTTGCTGCAATCTTTATAAGAACCTGTAAGGCAACTCAGTATCATTACCCCATATTGAGAAGGTTGATACCAAGACTGGCTATATGAAGTCACTTAATGAATTTATGACAAAGATGAGATGAAAACTGATTCCTATATTAGTTTTTTTTGCCACTAGGCTACATTAGTCACCAGTAGTTTAGGATACTGCTTGCCAAGTTAGTATCTTGTTATCTTGACAGTTCTACCTTGAGGAAGGGATAACTTTGGTTTTGGAGCATTCCATGCCTTACTGTGAAGTTTAGGCACAAGCTGTCTCAACTACTCATGTCATGCAATGTGTTCAGGGTGGTATTGTACCTGGTAGTTAGTTCTTCAATAAAATGTATTGAATTTTTTTTTAAAAAAATCTATAGTATTACCCTATTCACCTTCAGCAGCACACACCATGCATATTGTACATCCTGGAAAATCCTTGCTTTTTCTCCTAGACATGCACTGCTATTGTTTAGTAAGCCTGTCTGGTCTGCTTGGTCTTTCTCAGAGCAGGTAAGATACACCACATATTTATTGTTTGTTTCTTAGCTTTATAACCCACCCTCCCCTATGCAACAGGGCTCAGGGCAGGGGACACATGTCTAATATACAAATTCAAATATCAAGTTAAAAACAGTTAAAAACGACCTAAACAATTCAGCAAAGAACTTATGGATCATACATGGCTTAGTGTGTTTTCCCAGTGGGAGGAAGGAGGAGCCAGGCTAAATGGAACCTGTTGCTTGGTGGAACATTTCTATTTTACAGGCCCTGTGGAATTGCATTAAGCTCCACAGGGCCCTGATGTCATTTCACAGGGAGTTCCACCAAGTAGGCCCTGGATCTGGTTGAGGACAGCCAGATATTTTTCGGGCCAGAGAGCACCAGTAAGTTCTTCCTTCCTGAGCAAAGTGCTCTTTGGGGGTTTATACCAGGAGAGGCAGTCTCACAGATATGCTGGCTTTAGACTATACAGGGGTGTTAAACATCCATCCCTCAGGCCTAATCTGGCCCCCTGAGGGCTCCAATCAGGCCTGCCAGAAACTGGCCATCACCTGCTTCCTTCTCCCTTACTTGCTTACTTTGGTCAATATTTTTTATTTCTCCCCTGTGATGAGGCAGCCAAGCAAAGCAGCCTCTCATTCTTTCCTCCCCTTCCTCTTCCCAAAGGGAGAAGGAGAGAGGAGTCTCAGCCAATGGAGAAGCTTGGCTCTGTAGTTCTGCTGCATGATTGAGATAGCCTGGGTTGCCAGGCTTTCTCAATTACCTAGCAGAGCTACTAAACCAAGCCTCTATTGGCTGAGACTCCTCCCCCTCTTCATTCCCTGGGGAAGGAGGGAAAGAGGGAGAGCTTCCTTTGCCCAGTTCCCTCCATCAATTGCACAGGAGAAATGCAAAGAAAGCAGTTTTAAGACCAGCAATGTTTTATTCAAGGTATGAGTTTTTCTCTTTCTACACACACACCCACCCACCCACCCACAGAGTGAGTCAGTGAGTGAGTTTTGTTGGGCTTGTTATGGGTGCAACTGAATTTGCCTCCCTCTTTATTCATGATCCAGTCTTTCTCTATAGGAAAACATGTGAGCTGTTTAGATGAGGAATAACAAGCCAGGGTTAGGCTGAGAGTGTGTGTCCAGACCAAGTTTACCCAGCACATTTCCTTTGATTTTTCTTTCACATTTTCCTTTGATTGTTTGGGGATTTTGAACTTAGATTTCCTATACAGTGTGCTGATACTGCCCACTATGCATGGCTGTCTCTCTATTCTTGCACTGTCATATAGAAGTTGTAGTTATTTTTCAGGGAAAGACTACAGTTTTGTAGACAAACACATAGCTCTTAGTCTGTATCACGGTGCCTTCACATGTTCTTGACCAGTACATTAAGTGATTTATGTACAAAAGCCCACAATGCCCAGTCATTTCATGTTTTCCACTAGGTCTTAAGATCAAAGCATTGACCATGAGATTTCTGTAATGAATGTCAGTAAATCAAAAGTATTTTTGTAACTTATAGATGCACACCTGAACAACACCTGGACAGCATACTCAAGATTGCTACAGCACAGGCAGTAATTAAAGTGGGGAAGGCAAGGGCAAACCACCCCATAAAAAGACTGTCATGAAAAGCCCACAATGCCCAGTCATTTCATGTTTTCCACTAGGTCTTAAGATCAAAGCATTGACCATGAGATTTCTGTAATGAATGTCAGTAAATCAAAAGTATTTTTGTAACTTATAGATGCACACCTGAACAACACCTGGACAGCATACTCAAGATTGCTACAGCACAGGCAGTAATTAAAGTGGGGAAGGCAAGGGCAAACCACCCCATAAAAAGACTGTCATGAAAACGTCCTGATGTGACATCACCCCATGGGTTGGTAATGAGCCGGTGCTTGCACAGGGGACTACCTTTACCTTTCTTAGTATAGACATCAAGCTGACAGGTTGGTAGTTACCCAGATCCTTCTTTTCCCCTTTCTTGAAGATGCGGACAACATTTACCTGCCTTCAGTCTTCTGGCACCTCACCTGTTCTCCAAGAATTCTCAAAGATAATGGCCAGAGGCTCAAAAATTATGTCTTAAATAATTCCAATGTTAAATAAATAGCAGTGTTAACACTGGTAAGAGGATCTGTATCATGGTGACACCCTCTCTCCTAGCACCACTTTCTGTCCCCAAACTTGGAGAAATGAGGCAAGCCATATCAAGGCTGTCCCACAAACTCCTATGTTGGCAAGGCAGTGGGTCAACATGTCATGGTTGACCATGTGGAACTCTGCTGTCAGATTGAGCAATAGCAGCAGTACTGACCCACCTCAATCTAGCTGCCTACGAAGATTATCTGTTAGGGTGATCAATGCCATCTCCATCCCATGGCGAGAGCAGAAGCTGGACTGGAATGGGTCTAGAGCTGATATATCCTCTAGAAAAGTCCGGAGCTGTTCTGCCATCAATCTCTCAATTACCTTACCCAGAGATGAAAAATTCAATACTGGGCAGTAATTGGCTGGATCCATAGGATTCATAAAGTGTTTCTTCAAGAGCGGTATTACATGTGAGGGCACACCGGGATTTGATTTTTAGGAGCTATTCTTGATAAATTCTATCATTGGCAGAGACACTCAAAGGCTATAAACTCTTCAAATCAATTGATACATTTAATAGTCATCTATTTGCATTTTCAGCTAAATTTGTTCATTCTGTTGTTACCAAAATAAGAGACTAGCCCAGATACTGCTATTTTATACAATTTTAAAAGGCTAAAGCAAAAAATTGCTGTTCTCTGTTCAAGTGAGAATTGATCACTTGAACATTTACACTTTGTTGGCAGACTTAGACATGTTGGCAATATATCAACAAGTGGGATCACTCTGTGAAAACTGTGAAAAATCGCCTCCCTTGCATCCAATGATTCTCTCCCTCCCACCCAGGGCTTAACTTTCCTTTATTCTTCAAATGACTGTTCAGAAGAGGGATATTTGGGCTGAAAGACAGTGATGAACTGCGAATAACTACATATCCCTGGAAAGTGTTAAGACTTCTATGCTATTCTCCATTGCCAAGAATAGTCTGCAGGACTGGGAATTGCACACATGTCCTTGTGTGAGCTAGTGTTGTGGGATAGGTTCCTACACCAATTCAGTCCCTACATACATTGGGGGAACTCACTTTTGAGGACTCACAATGGTCTTTTCCCACCTACAGTTTGGGTGTGCATCAAGTCTATACGGCTAGAAGCCAGCTTACCAATAAGAGGTGTAACATCACCATACATACACCAATAAAGGATTTTATCATACAATAAAGGATTTTTGCTCCTTGTTTTATAAGCTCCTTGTTTCTTTCTTACTCTCAAGATAAGTCTCACTGCTGAAATTCATTCCATAAGCATTTATATGAGTACAATATTACATGTGAACATATGAAGCTGCTTATACAGCTATTTGTTCATCTAGCGAAAGATTTATGCGCTCTGAAGAGAAACCAGGGTATTGGTTCATCTAGCCCAGTTACTACCTATTTTGACTAGCAGCAGCTTTCCAAAGTCTCATGTATTTTCTAGCCTTACCACCTGAGCCCTTGAAAAAAACCTGGGCTGGACATGCTAAAATCAGTAAACAAAACATATTATTAATGCCCTACCATGTAGCTTGATCTACAATTCAGTTAATTTCCTCCATGAAAACATAACAAACCTGCAACATTCTGCATACAGAAGGGAGGAAGAGACCCCCCCCCCCCCAAGTAGGGCAGAAGTATTGCTGTCTTAGCAAAAATATAAGTGATGCCAAAATGGGAGATAATTGGTTGAAGAGAAACAAGTGACACACTGAACCCTCCCTTAGCTTTCCCTACACCAAGCCCCCGATCTATAAGTGGAAGTATAACAACACTTCTGGGAACTTACTGTTTGAAGTCCTAACCAAATGACAGGAGAGAAAGTAACACCCATTTTTCCTTCTATGATAAGAGTCTGAGTGATTCAATATTTTTTTAAAAAGAGTTTTAGAAGGACTTTTTTCGCAGTGATTCTCAGGTACAGAGTACCTTTTTAGGGCTCTTCCAAGTCCCAAGGGGAGTATTGGTGAAATAGGCACAGCCTTATATTGTAAGGAAAAGCCCCCTTAAAGAACATCGTGATTACCAGCTTGGTTGCCAGAGCACCTGGAGAAGTGACTTGGACACATCTGGCCAGAGAGTGTGGATAAACCTATCCAGGAGCAAAAGGGACTTATGCAGTACAAGCAGCCATAATGCTACAAAGGCACCATAGACCGGTACAAGAGTGCCCACCAGGAGAATGGAAGGCTTCCCGTCATTACGTATGACAGCCATCCCAGCATTGGAGCGAAGGAAACTGCACCACCAGGAGCTATCCAGGCGAACGGTTATGAAGTTCTGACCATGGAATCCACCGTGGAGGGCTAACACCACGATCCACCTTTCTCCAAGCTCGACTCCATTCCAGCAAAGCGGACGGCTCACGTACACACCAGATGTCACCTTTGGCCCACAAGCAACCCACCCACCTGAGTGGTTAATCGTCCAACCGCCACTTTCTTTGTTTAACGGAACTCTAGACAAAGACTGGTGCACAGAAGAAGACAGAAGAGGAAGACCATCTTCAGCTACAGCCAAGTTCCTTTGTATATGCTGGGTGTTACCTAGGCCATGATTTGACTCTCTGTTGTCACCCTTTCAGATAAGTTCCCTAATCTTGAGTGCTTCCTACCCAGTAGTCACTTCTATTCTTCTTTCCAACTGTCACTTTGGAGCCACCCCCTGGTCCGTTTCAATCTGAAAGTTCTCTCAGGTATCCAGGATCCAGGGAAGTCCATTGGTCAAGAGCAAGCACCCAATTAGGTGTCACCAATGCACTTTCTATTGGTTGTCGCAGTAGTCCAGCCCTTATGGTCACTGCAAAACCTCCCCTTTTCATGAGGTCACGCACCAGCTGACCACCTTTCTCCTCCCTCATACCTCCCATTCCCTAAGGGCTCAAGAGAATCCTTATAATCTGATACCCACTAGTGTGCTTCTAGCAGATACCCACAGGTGTGCTTCTAGCAGTATCCCAACCTCCGCTGCATAGATCCATCCCCGATTCCTGATCAGTTTCGAGTCCCTTCTCCCACTTCCTCGCTTGTCGCCATTAGAGCCTTCCTTGAAGACTATGATAGGTAAATATCACCCTGTTTGTCTACCCATGTGTTCCCCTACCTCTCTATCTATGTTTCCTAGGACTGAGTATTTTATCTTGTATGGAAGCCTATGTTTTTCTTAATAAATTTTAATTGATTTTACTAAATTAGAGTCCCTAATATTCTTAAAGCATTACTTTTCTGGACGGTTAATCTTGTATACACAGGTAAAAGATCCTGAGTGAGCCAGGTGCCCACCTGACTAATTCCCCAACCTTGTTTTGAGGGCATTTCGACTTACAATATATAAATAACTATAACAAAAAAGCATTGAGAAAAACCTGTTACAAATGACAGCAGTAAAAATCTAATTTCATGTTCTCCATCAATTTGTATATGCAAGCAGGAGACATGTGAAATATACGCAACACAGAGAGATCCACAGAGAGATCCACCCCATGGTTGGCATACTGCAAAGCTTGCTTCTTTCTAAATAATCCAGTTTGCCACTCACCTTATACCGCTCTCATTTTCCTCTTCTCAGCGGGACGTCCTTCCGATTTTACACTATCTGCCCTGGGGCTTCAGCTAGCATCGGCTTTTTTGTGCCACAAACAGAAACTGGGTTTTAAAGGTTTCTGTTTGCAGCATGAAAAAGCCAATGCTAGCTGCAGCCCCAGGGCAGATAGTGTGAAATCAGAAGGAAGCTCTGCTGAGAAGGGGAACACGAGATCGGCGTAAGGTGAGTGGGAAATTTGTCTGGGAAAAACACTGTCTGTTTTCCTTACATCCTGTCATTTATAAGAGCTACAAAGGTGGGGGGTTTTGAAAGTAAAAACTAAGGATACAGACCAACTAATGCCCCCCAAACACATATCAAGGGGCACACGTAATTTGGGCCAAAACACAACTATTCAGCTTTAGCAGAGTGAATGGTAATTTTAGTAAAAGTGAATGGATTAGCGCATTCCTGTTTTCAGCATTCATGAAGATGCCTCCCTCTCTGCAAAACACAGCAAAACATCCTATGGAGAATCTCATAACTCTACATATATTGCCCGCCACCCCCCCCCCCCAAAAAAAAAAATCCTGGTCAGTGTTCCATCTAAATTGAGTTAGGTAAGCTAGCTTACAATTTTTTAGTTTCCAGCTCACACATTTTTGTCTTAGTTCAGAAAAAATGGCCCCAGAGCAAACTAATTTATCCAGTAGCATACAACTTTTATGCCAGGAGCTCCACCAAGTAGAATTTTTGCTCACAAGACTCCACAGCTTAGAGGAAGCATTGATCCTGGTGATAACCAAAGCAAAAATCTAGAGCAGGGCTCCCCAACTTTTTTGAACGTATGGGTACCTTTGGAATTCTGGCATAGCATGAGTGCAACCACAAAATGGTTGTTGCAGGAGGTAGAGCCAACCACAAAACATCAGGGATTGAGGTTATGCATAATTCTAGAAGGAACTCTTCAACATTTAAGGCGGACACTGTTTAATAGGATACCTTTTAAAATGAGCATGTTATTTATATTTATTTTCTTGTATACACACAGAGTAATGCAGTGAAGATTGTAGTGTTGTGGTGGCAACTGCTAAAGCAACTTTTAAAAAATCTACACAGCCACTTAGATCAATCAGAAACTCTGCCGGGCAAAAGCCCCACTTGGCCCTGCCCACTGTCTAAAAACACTTGGTGAGTGCCAGAAAGTTGCCAGCAAGCACCACATTGAGAATAACTGATCTAGAGACATGGAAAACTAAAGAGTAAAATAAAATGGCATGAAATAGGTGATGCTGGAGCAGGAGAAGCAAAGTTAATCCGATATGGAGACCCATGGCTAGATATTTTATCATGAGAGAGCATGAAAGAGAGGAGGCTAGGGTTGCCAAGTACCTATTATCCTAACACCTGGAACAAATTTGGCAGAGCTTGACAATAAATCTTTCAGTTTTCTACCCAATGTTCTCATTTATCACTGTGGCTGTTAAAATAGAACAGAAAAAAAAGCAAGGGGTCCATTGAGACAAGGTGATGGAACAGAGCAGATGAGAATGAATTTGGTAAGGAAGGTGTGAACTGATTCAGTTCCTGCCCTCGCACAGCTTTCTTTTCTCCATTCCTCCTTTCCAGAGAATCAGGACAAAATTTGCTTGCTCATTTTTCCTTTTCTTCGTACCGCTATAGAGAAAAGGGTGAGGAATGTTTTGTTTTAAATGAAAGCTGAGAATTAAGAAGTGCAGCATGGAATATTTTTAAATGAAAGACACTGCCACAAATGTCTCCCAAAGATATGGACCTGATTATGTGCCCTGCAGGATGCAGCAGGTCCAGGAGTATTACAGCCACTTCTCTAGCATGCAGCATAATGGGAATCTCAGTTATCATACCCTGTGCATCCCTAAGTGTGTGGGTTCCTTCAAAGCCTTTGAAAAGGTTGCAGTTTTGCACTGGGAACTGACTTTGTCATGCTACCACAGCCTTCAGATGAGCACCAAGAAAGGCCTGATCACCATAGCTTTTGAAGAAAACTCTATTCTGTGGCTTTACCAGGAAGCCTCTACAAAGGCCCAAGAAAGCCCCCACAATTTTTACCAAAACCTTTTGTTGTTGTTCAGTCGCACAGTCGAGTCTGACTCTTTGTGACCCCATGGACAAAGTCACATCAGGCCCTCCTGTCTTCCACCATCCTCCGAAGTCTGCTCAAATTCGTGTTTGTTACATCAGTAACACTGTCACGCCATCTCAAAACCGAAACCTACCAGGCTAATTTCTGTGGAGATATGCAGGGAGGACAGAGTGATATGCTTAGAGATTCTAAGAAGTGGTCTTTTACTATCTCTGTGCCTGAAATGCTGTGCCATTTAGCATCATAACAATTTAAATAGCCAAAATTTTCAATGAAGCACAATAGTAATTAAAGTGGTCAGCCTGGAGATAAAGCTTCCACTGATATGGATGGTAGATAAACCCTGAGTTTAGTAATGAATAAACTCTAATTTTAATTACCTTATCCCTTAAATTGTATTGATATGCAAACATGTTTACATGTTCAAGCACACACACACACATGCATATACATAAACACTCAACCATTCACTAGTATTTTCTAGCAATTCATTCAAGTTTTCTTCCTCTTAAGGAAAATAGCCTAATTCAAGCATCTCTAGAATGCACATGCCCAGGGCTTTCCCCCCCCCTTGGGAAATGGAGTTCCAGAATCTCTCAATGTAAACAAAATTCTCAAAAAAAAAAAGTTTAAAAATCTATGAGGTGTTTCTTCTTCATTTCCCTACTGAGAGTTCTGGCACCTCTTTTTCAAGAAAAAGAAAAAAGCCCTGCATATGCCTGAAGTTTTTTCTGCAAAGTGGGTATTAATTGTAAGTTCTCAACTAAAAGGGGGTAGTTTTGCTTTCCTTTTCATCTTTTTCCATTGAAAGTCTGTGAAATTGTGGAATGTCAGGAGATTACAGATTCCTCAATCCAGCCACAGGACATTACACATAGCGGCTTCAAAGGTTTTCTCTGTCGTTGCCATTGTGCAAGCAAGCATCTTAAATCCCTTGACTGGCAATGAAATGTTTACTGACCAAAGTACCGGTATTAGCTTTGGTTTTAAAGATTCTGAGAAGTATTTCTATACTGTTTATCTCAAGAAAATGGATTCCTTGAGGTACAATAGCTAGTCTTGAATGAAAAAAAATATAGATTAAGCTTGATCTACATGTTGCAATATTTATTTAAATTAGGAAGCTGTCTCTTTCAAGATGCTTACTGTAGAGATAAACCCATTCCTGCATGACTTATTCCTGCTATGATGTATCAGCAAAACAATGGGATAGCCATACTGCATGGACAAACAGAAAGCATATAGCAAGCTCATTCTAAGCAGATTCCAGTTGTATGTCTCAGAGAAAAGGGACCTTTCTGTGGAGCTGGATGATGCCCTTCTGTTTTAAGAAGGGCTTGACAGTCCTCTTGAAAGTTTTTGGGGTGTCTATATTTTGAGAGGTCAACAACTTGTTATAGACTAAGTTGGCAAAGGGAGATTTGTGTGTCTGAACAACCTTGATTCAGGCCCACTTTCTGTTTGGGGGAGAGGTAAAGAAGGGGTTCCTGAAGCAACGAACAGTAACAGTAGCTGCGCTTACAGAACAGACAAGACAGTGAGTTTGAGTTGTTTTATAGAAATATAATACATAGTGGTTTGTTTTGTTTTGCTATATCTGCACCAAAACTCAAAATCGCAGTGTGGCATATGTCTTCAAAAACTGCTAAACATTAGTGACCTGATGTTTTCCATCTCCGTTCTAGATATTAGAATAATTAAGTGTGCCAATAGTATAACAATTATGTTGTGGTTGCACTAAGATCCCTTACATACTACTTGATATGCTCATGGATACCTTCTGGTGGGACAGTTATAATTCGCCATATTCAATGGAAAACATAAGGCTCAACCCATTCTCCCATTAGATATATTTTAGTTGTATTAGGCTTGATATATCCTAGAAAACAAACAAATCTACATTTTCTGACCAGCAAGGGTATTTTTTCATGAATATGTGAATTAGGGTTTTTTTAAAAAAGTATTTGTCTATATAATATTAATAAGGTTGGTTTTTTTCCCCCAGATTTAAACATTTTAGCAATCCCACCCCCATGAACTACGCTTGATTGTATGAAATGGATTACGGTTTTGATCATTTGAGTTTCTGGAGAATCCTAGAAGCAGCCTCACTCTTCCTGACCCTAAGGGGATTATGAAATACCTGGAGCACAAGCCATCTTGAATGTCTTCATATGATATAGGCTAAATGGTGCCTTGGAACATCTGTTCCTGGAGCTCCTCCAGCGGAGATTTCTTTCTATAATAGAAAAGCTTTGTGAAACAGTCTTTGGGAACCAGCTATCTGATGTGATCTCCTCCCAGAAGGAGGAGAAATACCTCAGCCACTTTGGCCTTGAAAATCAGATGGGACATTAGTACTTATTAAGCAATAATCACATTTGAGAAAGGCAACCAGAGAAATGGCCTTTCCTCACAACTTTGTCATGATGAATAAAATGAATTGGATAGGTTATTTCAAGACAGGTAACTTGCCTGCCCCTTTTAAAAATGAGATGTGGAGAACATGGGAAATATTATTGCTGCTTTTAATTTGGATGGAAAAGTTAAGGGTGGAACACCTTTCAAATGGCTAAGAGAACTTTTTGAAGAAACAGATAGATTCAATCAGAGATACTCAGTCAATTTACTGCTAAACTAAACAGGACTTCTTTTATGGTTGAAAGGAAATTATAGGGGGTTTTTTTCTTGTTGCAAATGATTATTTACTGAGGTGAGAATCTAAAAGTCTGTCTCCAAAAGTCTTTGGTTCTCTTTAGTTGGTATTTTGAGATTTGTAAGAGTGTTGCTTTAGGATGCTTTGTATATTTAATCAAAGGCAAGGAGTGGAAGTTTAAAAAAGCTTAATTACCTTTGAAGTATTTATTTTCTTTTTGGTGGGGGGTTTCTATTTTTCTAAAATCCTATGACACCTTGTGAGAATTCAGTTGGACCTTGGTTTATATTTACTGTGGATTAAGGCCCATGGGAGATGGATGTCTATGGAACAGGTCTCACAAGCTGCTTTCAGCATCTTAGATAAATTTAAGAGATCTAGAATGTTGTATCTGTTTTAATCCTTAGTGTTTAGCTTAAACTGCAATCTCAAGTAACATCTGAGGTATCTAACTGTATTTCTCTTAACCTTTTCAAGTTAACCCTCCGCACTCCACTTAAAAAAGCCCAAATTAAGTTAAGCTTTCAAATTCCGTGAATTAAAGAAAAGTTTGTTATACTGTCTTCATAACTTACAGCTTGTAACTCTGTTTCACAATTGTACTGTGCTTTAAAAGCAATTATGTTAGTAGTTCTGTGAAAACACAAAAATATACTTCCCTTATACAACTACATAAGCCTTTCCATACTTTTCTATCATCCTGCTTCTGCTTTGTACTGCATTCTTTCTTTTACTTTTTGTCTTTTGTTTATTTTTATTTGGGGTCTAAATATTATAGTCTATGATTAATTCATAGAGGGTTTTCCTATCATTATTAAATTCTACTTCCTGACAACAACCTACTGTGTACAGAATAAATGCCCATAAGTCAATAGGGTTTTTGTTGTTATTATTGATTTGGAGGACTTCAGTGTGTGGCAGCAGGGCATTAGCAAGAGTACCAAATTCCATAACTCAGTAGCAAAAACCAAACAAACAAAACCTAAGTACACCAGACTTTAAACAACATTGTGTTTATATTCTTTGTTTGCTTGTAATATAATTTTTGATAGTGTAGATTCATTCTTTGCTGCCTAGCTCCCAAATTATTGAAAGACTCTGTGTTTCAGATATCCACTTCCGTGAGCTAGCTTTTTTCACTATAATTAAATTTTATATATCTTCCTTCTGTTTGAAGACTCAAAACCAGAAGGAGTGAAAACAAATCTTGCCTCTCTATAACTCTGCTGAAAAATTTTGAACTTCGACTATGTTCTTTCTTTGTGAACTTGATATAAAAGTGGTGAATAATAAAACTTACAGCTGTAACAAGGCACACCATTGTCTAAATTATTGGCCCAAGACAGGCGAGGCTGAAGGCTACCAGAGATATAGCCTTCTCAATTGCTGCGCCCCACTGGTAGAACCAACTCCCAGAAGATGTAAGGGCCTTGCGGGAAAACTGTAAAACAGTTTTCTTTCAACTTGCCTTTAGTTAACTACAGTATAAGTAGATGCCCAACACTGCTGAATAGTACCAACACTAGCACCAAAAATTGTTTTAAAAGTTGTTTTAAATTATTTTAAACTGTCTTAAACTGTTAATTGATAATGACTATTAATTTTAATTGTTTGCTTATTGTTCTATAGTTTGGGTTTGATTGTTGTTAGCCACCCTGAGCCTGCTTCGGCGGGGAGGGCGGGATATAAATGAGAGGAATCAATCAATAAATAAATTAATTAATAAGTTATAAGCCTTCTTCTAGAGCTTACCTAGGATAATTCTGAAACAAAGTCAGACAACTTTCATACCTGGCTCCTAAGAGGAATCCGACTGAAGAGTCCTGAAACATTTTCTTATATTTTTATTGGTTAGAAAGGTGAACCTACCCAACCAAAATCATGTTCCCTGGGAATGGGAACAAAATACTTTTTAGGTGGCTCATTAATTTTTGCATAAATGATAATTTTTTATGGCATTACATTATGATTTGATTACTGCAGGGATTCTCAGGGGGCAATCCTAAACACACTTACTTGGGATGAAGTCCCATTGTGTTAGATGGGACTTCTGAGTAAACCTGCATGGGATTGAACTGCATGATAAACAAACAGAACTAATGTTGACTGGTTGTTTCAACAGTCTGAAGTACTTGAAAAATAAAAAAGGCATAAATAGCAATGGTAATATATTAGTTGAAAGATAAGTATTACTTAATTTGACATACAGTATACATACAGAAAGAAAAATTTTAAAGGGGTGTCAGTGTTAATCCGCCAGTCTCCATAGCTTTTTTAAAAGTCAACTAAAGTACACAGCATCCAAGTCTCAAAGAACCAAAGTATATATCATTTGTTGCCTGTCTGGAAGAAGCTTAAGTTCAGATTTTCAAAAGGGAAGAGGTTCAGACTGCATTGCCAAGAGCACTTGCAAATATGTGGCCACATTCAAAATAGCAGCAACACTGTGATGCAGACAAGAACAGCAAACACACATGTAAATGGCTGGTACAGATGTGTGCACACATAACCATTTGCTTCCACATGTATTCTACTGAGCCTCAGTAACTGCAAGCATCAATTCAGCAATACATTTCTGCAGGCATTTTTGGCATGCAGCTCTCTATAGCCTAGACATTTTGAAAACTGGACTATTTGCTGTTTCATAGCTGTTTGGAAGGCAATACTTCTTGAAATAATTGATAAGAGAACACTGAGAGAGAAGTTGATTTAGCTCAATGACTTGTTAGCCTTAATGAAAGCAGCACAGCTAAATCCCATCATACCACAGTGGAAGATTAACTCAAAATGCAGACAGTGTTTACGTTTTTTACTAATATTCTGTTCATTTACCGCTTTCTTCTTCTTCCTCCTCCTCCTCCTCCTCTTCTTCCTCTTCCTCCTCTTCTACCTCATCATTTTCATCATCTTCTTCATCTTCCTCTTCCTCCTCCTCCTCTTCCACCTCCTCTTCTTCCCTGTCTTCTACTTCCTCCTCCTCCTCTTCTTCCTCATCGCCTTGTTCCTCATTATCATCAGAATACTCCTCCTCTTCTTCCTCCTCCTCTTCCTTTTCATCCATTTCCTCAGTCCCATCTGTTTCATAACATTCATCTACAGAAGAGTTATCAGCTTTAACCAAATAAGGTTTTCTTTTAGGAGCAGGTTCTTGAGGTTGTTTCTCTTGTGTTTTTCTTTTTTTTGCCAAAGGACAGCCGTAAACACTGTTAGGAAAAATAAATACACATTTATTGCCTGCAAGATCACATATGAACAGCCAATTAGAAACAAAAGTGTGTCTTTATGTTGTTGTAATGGGCTGGATTCTGCCAATCATTTGTGCCTACACATGCACACACACACACACACACACAGAGGGGACAATTCAACAATTCCTCCCTCCTATGGCAGACCTCATGCTACTCCATCAGAAAGCCTTCCATTAGTGGAGATTTTCAGTGGGATACAAACTATTGTGCTTTCATAAAAGAAAAGCCATTCTCCAAACAAAATACCTGTCTTTAAACAGGACAACAAGAGAAAGGCTTAAAAGCATTTGTTGTCATTGATACCTGGAAATGCTATAATCAAAAGAAATGACTGAAATATGTAATCTTCTGATTTAGGACCTTTTTGATTGGAATTAAGGGCAACATTCTCACAGATGGCACCCACAGCGCTTCTACCGCATCTTCAGATCATGGACTGATGCTTCAGCAGTTATGCCCTCAAAATTGGTAATTAAGTATATATAACTATAGTATGTGAAATGACTGATAACGATTTACGCATAAAATCAGTGGTTCAAAGCAAATAAATGAGCAAGTGGACCATACAGCTGAAAAAAATGTAGCCAGACATATTTCCTTTTGCATCAAATTAGTAGCATTTTCAGCCGTGACACCTGACCAAACCAAGACACTGAAGTATATATGAATTCCAGCAAACTTTTGGGTTGTTATTTTGTGCTTGGGCAGAAGAGGAGAGACGAAAGGAAGTTCTGTTCTGCTGATAGATATCCCTTCAATCAGCAGATAATTTCTTCAGGCTTCAACCCAAGAAACTTATAGGGAAATCATATTTTGCTGGTTTGAATGTTGTAAAAGCAGAAATAATTCATTGGCTAGCCATACATTGGGGGTATGGAAGATGCAAAAAAACCTCAAGACTTGTTCAAATACTAGCAAAATAATGTGAAAAGGGACTAAAGTATTTCATTGTCTGAACATATGTTGGCTTCCTGAGATGTAACCTATGTACCCACAAATTACAGCATCCTTATTTTTAATGTTATTTCTGTACGGTGGGGGGGGGGGGGGGAGGATGTACAATGTCTCAATATTTACAAGATTTCAAAAAAAGCAGTAATGAAAATAGTTAAGGTTTGTTATCTCTCTGACAGTTTAAAATTGAAGATCTGAATCTTACTTTGGTGTTCCTTGGGCAAAATAATATAATCTATAGGTCATTCAGAAGCGGAAAAAACACTATTATAGAGTTAATTACCTATATTAAATCTCAGCATACATCATTCATCTTAGTATACCTTACAATTTAAAGGTTAGAATCTGAGCAGGATATACACAGGATATTATCTCAACCTGTATTTTCATTGCAAAGAACAGAAGCATAGCTATAAATACAGTAGCTCTTTGGACCAATGTTTCAATGACATGTTTTTGTATCTTCTTGTCAGTGGTGCAGATGGTAGTATGTTAAATCTAGTCAGTGTGAACGTGTGGCGATATCGTGGAACAGTTAATATTGATAGATAACATGCATACTGATGAGGGATCATTGGATCCCATATTGATAGATAACATGCATACTGATGAGGGATCATTGGAGTAATGTTCATACAGATTTTTTCCTTAACTGCATTTTCCACATATTCTTCTACGAACCTCAACTATGTCTAACCTTAACCCCCAATAGCCTGATAAAAATATCTAGTATAGGAAAAAATTGTCACTCACTGTGGATTTTCATTTTTGGTGGTTCTTGGGTGAGGCAGTCTGACACTGCTGGGAAAGTGCCCCCCAGGGGGCACAGGCATTGCCCTTAGGCTCTGGTGACCCCAATGGGATGGGTTTCCCTTCTGATCTCCAGATCATAACTCAGAAAACCCCACATGCTATACAATTTGAAACTCTAAAACATACAAGCCATTCTTAGGTTGCCCAATTTGGTAAAGAACGAAATGGATGAATGAAGAAATAAGAGGGATATATCATAAGACTCAAACGCCTTAAACCTGCTAGGATACATGCAGGCTATCCTGAAGAAGCCATCTAAATTTTTAAGCCTGCATTCTGTCCGAGAACACACTCAGCCCATAACAGGATAGGCAGGATGGCTGTTCTACCCTGGGACACAAAGAATGAGAATACACTACCTTTCTCTGGTAATTCAGGGGTAGGGAAGTCTGATGCTGCTGGGATATATAAAAGTTGTGCATGCCCCAGATAGGAAGAAATTTTAATCTGATCTGCAGTCACCCTATGGAAAACTTTCCTACTAAAGGCAGTATCAACTGATCAAAGGAATCTATCTGATATTGCTTTGTAAAAGAGCAAATTGATTCTCAAGTGGCTACATGACATATTGGAATCCCTTATAGACTATAATGTAATACCCCCACCAACAAAACGGAAGGTGCAATAATTCCCTCTGGGAAAACCAACCCCTTACAGCTGATATGTAGTAATGTGATATTTATTTTATTATTTTATTTATGACTGGACAATACCATCAGACATGAACAAAAGTATCCGAATATTTTTTACATCTCCATCATTTACCAGGAACTGAGGGAGACATTTTCCTTAACCTGTTTGGTTACTGCATAAATGGAAACTAATAATTATTCTGAAGATATGAAGTAATTAATATATTAATTAAAATGTAGGCAGTTGGTTCCCACCTTGAATCAGCTGCTGCCAGAGGAACAGATAAGGGGCAAGCCTCCTTGAGGTCCAGGTATCATGTCAAGAATAGAAGAGAATGTGGCTTTTTGGGTTGTCGGTAATTAAGAATGTGGCTCTCTGTGAGCCATGGAGCACCAGTGTTCTGGACATATTAAAAAAAAATGAGGAAACTCTTTATATCTAAACAGAGGCATTCTTTTTCTCAGGTGGGTGGAATAGATTAGGACAAAACAATTTCCTCAGGAACCTTCAGGAACTAAAGTGGAAACAGTCTGTAGGGCCACAGAGGAATGTGCCTTATCATTAGAGGAATGGCAGAATTTTATTTTTACCTGTTGAGAGGGCACTGGGTCCAGATGGAATGTGCGGGTTTTGGTTCCAACATCTCTCATGTTCATGGTGGCACTGTTCTGAGTGTGCTTGCCTGCTGAGCAAGCTGGCATCTGCTGTCCCTCTAAAAGGGGATCTCTGAGACAATCATTTAGCTGTGAGTCACCAGAGTAATTATTGGCAAATGTCGAATGAAAGAACTGCTGGACAATGTTGTCTAGCTATTTGTTTAAAGGTCAACTGCTTTCAAACTTCTGTACAGAGCTGGAGATGGCCACTTACGACCACAAAATGATGAGCTCAGTTGGTTTTATGTAGCAACCCCCTTTCCCCATCTTCCCTTAGATTGGGTGGAATCTCTGTTATAGGATACACCTTGTCTTGTCTTGAGGTCTTGGACTGCTGCCACCTGCTTTCCAAGTTTCTGTGGGTCTTGGGATCATAAAAATAACAGCATTTATTGCAAAGTATCATGTCACTTTTTAAAGTAGGGAGGATTTTTTCTTTTTGTCTTCATTAGAATAGGATCAAGAGACTCTCTGGTGAGTTTTGCACCTTTGAATGAGACTCTCACTATATTGTGAGCCTGGGTGCACCTCCCAGCAGTGTAGCTAGGTATTCCTGTTGGCTGCCTCATTAGAAGTCCTCCTGGCACTCACTGAAAGTTGAATTCAAGTGAGGAAGGAAACTTCTTCAAAGGGTATGTACAGGGTCCTTTAACATTTCTCCTTCAATTATTTGGTATGGCACTGTCTTCAAAGGAGAAATTACTGGTCCAGAAATAAATGGCCCTGGAAAACATGGAATTAGCCAAAAAAAACCCTCAAGAATTGCAGAGGATACTTCAAAGTTATTTCTCAGGACCAAATCATTGCCCCCCCCCCCCCAGTCAGAATAACAAGACAGACACAGAGGTGGATTAAAGGGCCACTTTAATAACTTAACGGCAAGGGAAAAAACATGGGGACAGATCAAGCCAGGGGTCAAGCCGGACCACCTCCTTGACCTGAAAATGGGCGAGCCCCAAAAATCTATTGTCCGTCCCTGGACCAAAAGAAGCCAGGTTGCATACAACACGAGCCAGGGCCTTCTCGGTGGCAGCACCAGAACTCTGGAACGCTCTCCCAGAGGCCATAAGGGCCCTGCGGGATTTGTCTACATTCCGCAGGGCCTGTAAGACCGAATTGTTCCGACAGGCCTTCGACATTTAACCGAGAGAGAGCTGCCACTGGACATCATATAGAGCACCATGCAGAGTACCGATGGTCACCATTGAACTTTCAGAACCGCTATACTGTACTGCAGTGTTCCGCAAACTTTTTATGTTCAAGGTACACCTACCAAATCAATAAATTGTAGAGGTACACCAACGAAAAAAAACAATGTTTATTTAATACATATTTATTATAAAAAATAATATAATATCAAAACATGTTTAATGAGATATGTGAGCCTGCTTAACTGAGCATAGGCAATCAAAATTTGGAGCAATCTTTGATAAGGCTGCTCTCATCTCCTCATCGATCATCCTCAAGCGTTCTCTCTTTTTTTTATTTAATCGTAGTGAGAGTTGAAAACCCCAATTCGCATAAGTAGGTCGTGGCGAATGGTAAGAGAATTGCAAGAGCACGCTTTGAAAGCAGTGGATACTCTTTTTTTATATGCAGCCAAAAATATGCTAGCTCCATTTCGGAAATTTTTAGTTTTAATGTCCAATCTGTTTTTAGCTCCATGAATTCTTCCTGCTCATTTATCTGTAAGTGTCCAAGGGTAATGCTATCTGAGAATGGATTTCGTACCCAGTCCATAGGTTGCAGGTCACACTTAGGAAAATAACTGTTCATTTTTTCTGCTAATAACGCCAAGTGTTTCATTATCAAAGCCTGCACCTTTTTTTCTGAATCGGCAGCCATGACGTTTGGGAACATTTCATTACTACCATTGGTAGCGTGGCTGATCCATAACTCCAACTTAGCGCGAAAACTTTCAATCTTGTCCGATGACGTTAAAATATTAGAATTCCTGCCTTGCATTTTTTTGTTGAGCTCATTTAAGTGAGCGAATATGTCTGCCAGGTATGCGAGTTTTGCTACCCATTCTTCTTTTTTAAACAGAGAAGCAAAATCTGATCCCTGGGCCTCTAAAAACGTCTGAGTTTCATTTTTTAGTTTGTAAATCCGAGAAAGCACTTTTCCGCGAGAAAGCCATCGTACTTCTGTATGAAACAGAAGTGACTGATGATCTGCTCCCATTTCCTGACACACTGCATTAAACAGACGAGAGTTCAGAGGTCGCGACTTTATGTAATTGACAATTTTGACAACTTCTTGTAAGGCAGACAACAATTCCATAGGCAGAGATTTCATCATCAGTGCTTCCCTGTGTAAAAAGCAATGTAAATTTTTAATATTAGGATTTTTTTCAGAAGCCCTGGTTACAAATCCTTTAATTTTTCCTGTCATAGCTGCTGCTCCGTCTGTGCAAATGCTTATGCAGTTGTGCCATTCCAAATTATGCTCACTGAAGTACTGGTCTGTTACTTGGAATATTTCTTCTCCAGTGGTGGAACCAGGTAGTGGCAGACAAAATAAAAAGTCCTCTTTTATTTCATATTCGTCAGTGTACCTCACATTTGAGATGAGATGCACATGACCACTGATATCAGTAGACTCGTCGACTTGTAGCGCAAAAACTCCACTAAGCCTTAATTTTTCAATTAACGTTGATTCAATGTCGCAAGAAATATCATTAATGCGACATGAGATCGTATCTGCTGATGCAGGTATTTTTTCAATTTCCTTAGCGGCTTCTTGGCTAATCATAATCTTGACAACTTCTTTGCAGACAGGTAAAATTAAAGTTCCAGCGAGAGAATGAGGCTTCTTGGATTTAACTAGCATATTAGCGATCACGTAGCTTGCTTTTTGCGCTTTGTCTGATGTTTTGAAAGACAAACTCATTAGAGTTTCCTGTTTCTTAGACTGGTCTTTCAAACATTGAAAAAAGGCTTTGTCTTTTTGAGCCACCGATGGGTGTTTAGTAGTTAAATGTCGTAAAAGTTTACTGGGCACCATCGAATTATTACCCAAAGTTTCTCCACAAACAAGACATTTTGGGATTGGGCATGATTTGTCTCCGCAATATATAAAGCCATAACTTACATAGCTCTCATCATATTTTCGATTAATAAGCTTAGGTTTTTTCTTCGTTGACTCTGAGTCTTTTTGGGAATCATTAGATTCACTTGACAAACTTACGGTACGTTTAACAAATTTATCCATTATATTACGTATTGTGGTCTATTTATTTGTAATCAATTACTGTATTTTTTGCTCCATCAGACGCACCTGACCACAAGACGCGCCTAGTTTTTAGAGGAGGAAAACAGGAAAAAAAATACTGTCTTCTGAACCAAATAGTGATCTGACTTTACTTTACTTTACTTTATTCGATTTATATCCCGCCCTACCCCACCGAGGTGGGCTCAGGGCGGCTTACAACAATAAAAGCTAACAAAGGTCGATTTAAATACAATTAAAATTATACAATAAAATACATAAAAGCCTAAAAATACATAAAACTCACATCGATATACACTATGCTACTATTACTTAAATCAGTCCTTCAAATTTCCAATATTCGGTAATCTGATGTTTAAGATTTAATAATCAGGCATTCTGCTCACAGTTAATTATATGCCAACCGGAAGAGGGTTGTTTTACAGGCCCTGCGGAACTGTTCAAGGTTCCGCAGGGCCCTCACCTCCTCCGGGAGCTGATTCCACCAACAGGGAGCTGCAATCGAGAAGGCCCTGTCCCTGGTCGCTTTCAGATGGGCCTCCTTTGGCCCAGGGATTATAAGGAGGTTCTGAGACCCCGACCTCAGCACTCTCTGGGGGACATGTGGGGAGAGACGGTCCCTAAGGTAGGCAGGTCCCAGACCATAAAGGGCTTTAAAGGTCATAACCAGCACCTTGTACCGAACTCGGTATGTTATCGGCAGCCAGTGCAGTCCTCGAAGCCCCGGCTGGATGTGCTCCCATCTAGGGAGCCCTAACAACAGCCGGGCAGCGGCATTCTGCACTAGCTGCAACTTCCGGGTTCGGCACAAGGGCAGCCCCATGTAGAGGGCATTGCAGTAATCCAGCCTCGAGGTGACCGTTGCATGGATCACTGTTGCCAGGTCGTCGCCCTCCAGGAAAGGGGCCAACTGCCTTGCCCGCCTAAGATGAAAAAATGCGGACTTGGCAGTGGCTGCTATCTGGGCCTCCATAGTTAGGGTAGGCTCCAGTAGCACCCCCAGGCTCCTAACCCTGTGTGCCGCTGACAGAGGCACACCATCGAGGGCCGGTAAGGGAATCTCCCTCCCTGGACCACGGCGACCCAGGCAAAGGACCTCTGTCTTCGTCGGATTTAGCTTCAGCCCGCTCAGCCTGAGCCATCTAGACACGGCCTGCAATGCCAGGTCCAGGTTTTCTGGGACACAGGCAGGCCGGCCGTCCATAAGTAGATAGAGCTGGGTGTCATCAGCGTACTGGTGGCAACCCAGCCCATATCTCCGGGCAATCTGGGTAAGAGGGCGCATATAGATGTTAAACAACATCGGGGATAGAACTGCTCCCTGAGGGACCCCGCAATCCAGCGGGTATCTTTGGGACAATTCACCCCCAATCGCCACTCTTTGTCCCCGACCTTTGAGGAAAGAGGTAAGCCATTGTAAAGCCAACCCCTGAATCCCCACGTCGGCAAGACGGCAAGTCAGCAACCGATGGTCGACCGTGTCGAACGCTGCCGACAGGTCTAACAGCATCAGTACCGCCGAGCCGCCTCGGTCCAGATGCCGCTGGAGATCATCCACCAGGGCAACCAGCACTGTCTCCGTCCCATGACCTGGGCGGAAGCCCGACTGATGGGAGTCAAGGACGGAAGCATCCTCCAGGAAACTCTGTAGTTGCAACGCCACTGCCCTCTCAATGAGTTTACCCAAAAAGGGTAAATTCGAGACCGGCCGATAGTGTGCCAATTCGGCCGGATCCAGTGTTGGTTTTTTTTAAGAGGGGACGGACCACTGCCTCCTTAAGAGGCGTTGGAAATTGCCCTTCCATCAGGGATCTATTTATGATATCCCGTATAGGATACCTAAGCTCCCTCTGGCAAGATTTAATAAGCCAGGAGGGGCAAGGGTCCGAATTGCAAGTTGTAGGGCGTGCAGACAAGAGGATCCTGTCAACTTCCTCCAAGCTGAGAGCGCCGAAACCATCCAGAATACAATCTGAAGACAGGCAAGGAGCCTCGGGTTCGGATACTGTCTCCAATATGGCGGGGGTGTCGCGGCGGAGCGACGCGACTTTATCTGCAAAAAATTTCGCAAAAGCCTCACAGCCTATTTCCAATTGACTAACGTTTGGGCTGCCCTGTGGCAGCGTTATAAGAGTCCGAATTATGTTGAACAATTGTGCCGGGCGCGAAGTTGCAGATGCAATCTTAGCCGCAAAGTATGTTTTCTTTGCGGCTTTGACTGCCATCTCATAGGACTTCATACACTCTCTATAAGATGTTCTAGTCGCTTCGTCTCGAGTACACCGCCATTGCCTCTCTAGTCGTCTGAGTCCTCGCTTTAGTTGCCGCAACTCCTGGTTATACCAGGGTGCTAGCTTTAGGCGAGGGCGCAGAGGACGTCTAGGTGCAATCTCATCGATGGCCCTGGAGAGCCTATCATTCCAGGACTCCACCAGGTCATCGAGAGAGTTGCCAGAGGGCCAGGGATCCCGTAGAGCCATCTGGAACCATTCGGGGTCCATCTGGCTCCGCGGGCGAGCTAAAATAGGCTCGCCGCCTAAACGGGCTTGGGGTGGGATATTCATACGAGCCTTAAGGGCATAGTGGTCCGACCATGGCACTGTCTGAGCAGTAATATCGTCCACTAAAATTCCCGCCGCGAAGATCAGGTCTAGCATGTGCCCCGCCTGGTGGGTAGGCGTTGTAACAAACTGGGAGAGTCCTAGCGTCGCCATGGATGACGCTAGGTCCATCGCCTGACTAGAGGACATGTCATCGGCATGGACATTGAAGTCACCCAGGATCAAAAGCCTTGGGTACTCCAATGCCCAGCCTGCTACGGCCTCCATCAGGGATGGTAAGGCGCCGGCTGGTGCGTTAGGCGGTCGGTACACCAGCCAAACCGCCAACCCCTCCCCAACGTCCCACGCCAAACCGGCACATTCAATGCCCCCGATCTCCGGAGGCGGGAGGGCCCGAAAGGAGTAAGCCTCTCGTATGAGTATAGCCACCCCTCCCCCCCGCCCGCTAGTCCGGGACTGGTGAACGACCGAGAATCCTGGGGGAACCAACTGGGAGAGAGCTACAGTCTCCCCTTCGTGCACCCAGGTCTCGGTCACGCATGCCAGGTCCATATCCTGTTCGAACAGGAACTCCCGAAGGGTAGAGATCTTATTATTGATGGACCTGGCATTACATAACACCAGTGACGGAGGCGGGTAATTTACTCTGGCCCTACTACTTGCCACCGTCGGGATGGGACGTAGGCTGGAAGGGGGTCGAGCCCTGTTGTGTCTCAACCCCCTTCCCTTATAATTCCGCCTAGTCCCACCGTCATACCTTCCCCTCCCCAGGAGTACTGGGATCCCCAGGCCAGTCATCTCCTAGTTGTGTCCGCTCCACTGATGAAATAATTGAGGCTGAACTGCCCCCTCCTCCAACCCTCCTCCTCTCAACCGATCTATTTATGAACCAATCTGCCAATCACCCTAATAGTTATTTAGTTAAAAGCCCCACCCAATCTTCCCAATAAATAATTAGCTAAAAATTAATTAAGTCTAATTCTAAAGGCTCCTTAATTATAAAACCCCACCAATAAATAGATACACTTCCCAAATTAATTTGCCACAAATAAAATTTCTCAGTTTAGCTAATTAATTAATAATCAACATCCAATTTAAATAACTAACATTTTAAATCACAGTCCATATTATTGAATTGGCAATTTAGATTCGTTGAGGTGAGGGTTAAGACAAGGGACATAAATAGGATGAATAAAGTGCAATAGTTTTAAAGTGGTAGTGCCTATAAAGTGCAATGTTCTTATTCTTTCTCCTGTTCTTGTTTTGTCTTTATCGCTGGGCATGCCGATGTCCATGTGGAGCCCGTTCTTTCTTTAGGTGATAGCTGGTAATTGGGAGCGGTTAGGGATGGTCTTACACAGTGTAGTTCTCTTACAGGGTTGTCGGGCCGTCTGGCCGGTCTTGACAGCCTGCTGCGCAGCCTCGGGGACGGGGGGGGGGGGGGTGTAAGCCTCTCCGCGCCCTTTCGCCGCTCAGCAGTCGTCTCCACCGCCCTCAGGGACCCTAAAGATCTCAGGCGTCTTACCAGCCTGTCAGAGCAGTCCCTTCAAGCGTTCTTCCCGTATTTTGCGCCGCTCGCCCCAACTCCTCGCTCACACACGGAGGGGGGAGATATATGGAAAGTCCGAGGCAGTAGACTTGAAGCGTTTGAAACGCACGGAGGGCACGAAGGGGGGGGGGAATAGATGGAAGTCTGAGGCAGTCGTCCCAAAGCGGTCTCTGCCGCCGTGGTACTTCGTCTCACCCCCCCAATTCAGCCGCGCAGACCACACCCAGCGCACGGCCCGCGGCCGGCCCGCACTTCCAGCGACTCCGGCGTTGCCGGCCTCACCGCCCGCTGCCGCTCTCCGCCTAGTTGCACTCCAACTTGGCCCGACTCGGTCCGGCTCAGCTCGCACTTCTGCGGCTCCAGCGGCTCGTACACAGCTCGGGCTCAATAAACCACGCCGCCACGCCGTCTGCCGCCGTTCTCCGCTCCGGCCCCACTCCGGCTCCGGTCTAGCCCAACCCGGGACCACCGGCACCACACACGATGTTTTCGGGGGAAAGGTAGGGTGAAACATTCGCAACCACCCTTCACCTTCTCCTCCTCAATTGCAGGTTATTCTGCCTAGAGCTATAAATGTGTAGCATAGGTTATACAACGATGAAAGTTGGTAATTCAAGGAGCACTAACGCTGGGCTCCTTGGCTGTCGCCATCTTGTTTCTTGTATATAATTGTATATAATTATGATAATACTGACACTAAAGTTTAATATGGCAGGTGTTTTATCATATATTTAATGCTCAAAATGGAACATCATATGTATGGGGTAAATCAAGATTTAATGAGTGATAAAGTTTTGTTTTTTTTTAATGAGGAAGGGGTCTAATATTCTGCTTTTTTAAATCATGGAGCTATACTAGTCACTGTTCTACACTTTGACCCTTCAATGTTTTACTTGGAAATTTCTGTAGTTTCAACAAGCATTGATTTTACCGTAATCTGAAGGACTAGAAAGTCACTTGGGACTAGAAGGTTACATAAAGCAGACATTCTAAAAGGTTTCATAGAGCAGGAAGCTGAATTTTAAGAACATAAGAGAACATAAGAACATAAGAGAAGCCATGTTGGATCAGGCCAATGGCCCATCCAGTCCAACACACAGGCTCTCATGTGTTCAGGCATACCTCACGGGATTGTTGAGCATCTGACAGGAGTGAAATTTTACCTGTTAGCCCCGTGAAGGATAGGGGCACCTTCTTTTGGGTCTCATAGAATGGGACCCCCTGGTCCAATCTTTTTGAAACTTGGGGGGCATTTTGGGAAGAGGCACTAGATGCTATACTGAAAATTTGGTGCCTCTAACCCAAAGAACAGCCCCCCCCAGAGCCCCAGATACCTGTGGATCAATTCTCCATGATTTTCTATGGGAATAAATCTCTATAGGGAATAATAGAGTTCCCAGCAGACATTTCCCTCCCCCTGCTTTCTGACAACCCTGAAGCGGGGAGGAGGGCCTCCAAACTGGGGGATCCCCTGCCCCCACCTGGGGATTGGCAACCCTAGGTCAACTGCCATTTCCCAGTGACCTGGGAGGGATTTTAGATCCTAACACCAGCCTGCGAGGGGCAATTGTCTCTGCCTGCACAACTCAATGAAAACAGAGGTCTAGTTTCAGAACACACTTTACAAGCCTCCGTTCATTTATCCCCCAAACTCTGCTAGGCTAGGAGACTATCCAGTATTTTCTGTTTTAGCAAAACAGGGAAGCTCAGGCAACTCACCAAAAAGAACTTTTTGTGAAATGTGAAATGTGGTTCACAGAAGTCCCTGTCACAATAATAGGGGGCAGGGCTGCTCCGAACGTTGGGTTCATCTGAGGAGGGGAGAGGAGAGGGAAAAAAGCCCAGAGACCCCAACGGCATTTCCCGCTCGCGCTCCGCCAGGCTCCAATTGACCGAGGCCTCCGCCTACACCCCTCCTCCTCCTACCTTGCCATTCAGCTCAGCTTCAACTGCTCCCTCGGCACAGTTTTTTCTTTTTTACGTACGGTACCTCCCCCCCCTTCCAACATGGTTCCCCATTTATTTTTCATCCCTGGCTTACTCTCTTTTTGCCTCACCCTCTATTTGCAAAACGCATTCCTCCTTCCCCCCCTTTACAAACCCCTCCTCCTCTCCCTCCCCCCCCCCCCGCAACTGCAGGGTTTGCAAAATAACAATTGCTCAAAAGGTGACAGGTCAACGGCGCCGTAGTGTTACTGACGAAGCAAAGGAAGGGGGGGAGAGAGAAAAGCACCCCTGCTTGTGCTGCTGGCATCGCTCGGCAGCACCATTCACACTTCACACGCAGTATCCTTATCCCTCCCCTCCCTCCTCTCTAGGTCCAGCGAGGCGGAGGCCGAAAGATTCCCAAACGGTTTGGCCTCCCTTTGGCAACCGTCTGGGGGAGAGAGAGACGGGGGGATCTTTTGCAGTTTGGAGGAAGAAGCTCTTGCATGCATGCTCCAGGCTTGGTGGTGGCGTTGTGTGCACTTTGAAAGGGAGGGGGGTGGGAAATGGCAGCGATGGCGCAACGAGTCTAGCTTCTCCCCTGCCCAACCCCTAACGCATAGCCATTCCCTGCTCACTCTGCAGGACCGGTGGGGAGGGATGGAAGCCAAGGAGGGAGCAGAGGAGCATGAGCAAGAGCCATCAGAGGCTGATGGACCACTTCGGTGGGCCGCCGTGCCAGTCTCCTTCGATATACAGACATGGGACTGGCGCCTAAGAGACTGGCTTAAAGCCATCTACCAGCCCCCCCAACAGCAGGGACCCCCCTCGCTCCCAATGAGCCCCACCGCCATAAGCCTCGAAAAGGCTCATTTGGTGGCACCTCCCGCTGGGAGAGTGGCACCCACACCAAACAAACTCCAATCGAGAGCAGAAACGCGGAGACAGCAGAGGGAGCCGGCGGAGCTCACCAGGGGCATACCCCACATGATGATCCACAGGAGTCAACCCTATTCAAACCAGAACTAGCGGCCCCCACGTTGGGGGAGCGGCGAATAGACCCCTCCCCCCACCTTCCACATTATGGAGACAGCGATCTACCTTGGGAACTTCTGGCGGGGGGGGCAGCCAAGGAGGAGCAGGCCCAAGAGCTGCAGACACTGCAGAGGAGCATCCATGCTGAAGGCGACACACAAAGAACAACTGGGAAGCGGCTGGCAACTGAGCGGTCCTCCGGCGGGGCGCCCCTGGAAAGGGGGGGGCAGAGACGCAGCGCCCTACCAACAG
The DNA here is from genome assembly GCF_032191835.1 of Heteronotia binoei. Classification (NCBI taxonomy): domain Eukaryota; kingdom Metazoa; phylum Chordata; class Lepidosauria; order Squamata; family Gekkonidae; genus Heteronotia; species Heteronotia binoei. Next base: position 53,250,517 of record NC_083223.1, on the reverse strand, counting down.
GCGGAGGAGCAGCCAAAAGAGGCACAATAGAGACCATAACTTTCTGACAAAACTTGACATTTTTCCACAGCACACCAACTAATAACCACGGTACACCAGTGTGCCGCGGCACACACTTTGCGGAACACTGCTGTACTGTATTAATACAGCACCATGAAATGTTTTAAATAATTTAAATATGTAATTATGTTTTATATGTTTTATTGGTTTTTAATGGAAGTAATGTGATGTTGTGAGCTGCCCTGAGTCCGCTTGCGGAGAGGGCGGAATATAAGCGTAACGTAATAAATAAATAAAAGTCCCGGGTATGAGCCAAACCAACGGCTCAGCCCCGGCCGGCCCAGCAAAATGATTGCCACTCACCAAAGCTCCACCATCCCCAAAGCCGTACAGCCTGGAATGTGGACACTCACCATGTGATGGGATCCCTAGGCTCCCTGGAACCGACCTTGGGCCGTATAGCTTAATGGTCCCCCAGGGAGGCCATTCACCAAAAATGGTGCAGTGCTATGGGAGCTCACCAATCCCCAAAACATATTCCCAACAATTAACAGCCAGTGACCAACCTATATAACGGCACCGCCAATCCAATTGCCAGCACCCCTTACCTGCAGTACAGGGTAGGCAAAAACACTCCCCAACCGGCCAATTGTCAGGGAGCGAAACATTCCTACCCAGCCCCTAGAAATAGGTGACCAGCCTTTGCCTGTACTACATGACGGGTGGGTGGGCTGAGAGCGAATTTTCAACTGCGCAACTGGGGGCGGGGCCGGCCTTCTAAGGCCGCACCTTGCCCCCTCCCAGATATTGGACGAGTCCACTGCCTCGATCCATCCGGGGAGGCAATGGGCGGCCCTCAGCCTTAGCGGCGATCACCGCTCAGCTGGGAAGGGGCCGAAATGTTCTTATCATGGGGATCCGTGGGGTGCCCATCATATTTCACTGTTATGACTCAGTTGGATTTGAGAGTTGCCACTGTTGTGCGTCAACTAGGATGTTATATATATATATGGAATTTTTCAGTATACCAGAAAAATGGCTCTGGAAAGATCCCAGAAATATTTGAGTGTAACTAGGAATATCAGGTTTCCAGGACTGGTGGGGGGTTTGGGGGGGGGGGGCTTTTTTTCTCTTTGTGTTTCTATATCTCATGCAGATTGGTATTGGCTTGCCAGGCTGCTTTAGATAAGATTGTGTCCATTTTAAGTTTTAAATTTTTTATATTTTTATTTTAAAGTTCATTCTTTGCTGGAGTTGATTTGTGCCAGGTTTGTGGGGTTTTTTGAACCTACTTTTGATATATTGACATTCATTACAAGTCTCATAGTCAGTACTTTGAGCCTAAGACCCAGGGGAAAACATGAAATGGCTGGGCATTGTGAGCTTTTATACATAAGTTGCTTTGTGTGCTGGTCAGCCAATGAAGAAAATAGAGGCTTTGCTCTGTTCCTCTTGTGCAGTTGAGCAAGCCTGTCAAAACAAGCTGTGATGCAGAAGGAGAGAGAGAAGGAAGCAGATTACAATGAGTTACTTGTGGATCTGCTAGGAGCCTTCCAGGGGTCTGATCTGGCCCTCAGGCTGCATGGTTGACACCCTTGTAATATTGGAACCAAGAAATAATGGAAACCCAGGGGAGGGAAAAGATTCAAATACCATACCAGTATCTGAAGCTAAAGAATACTGAAATTTTCAGCTTTAATACACCTGGATTCAACTCCCTCCCCAAATATATATATTTTGCTGCATATCTCTAATGCCAACCAAAGGCAGTTTCAAGTGGTCAGAGGTAGAGAATAAAACTTAGATCAGCTGCTAGTTTTGTTCCAGCTGTAGCATCCCATTCTGGTTGGACCACTTTATTAAAGACTATTCTGAAAGAAAAGGCTTCAGATCCTCCTTTGCAGCAAAAGCTTTTCTGAACCTGCTGATTAGCTAGGGGTGTGTCCTCCTTCCTTACTTTTGTCTTTAACCAGTGTTCTTGAACACTGAGGATCTCTGGCAATAGTTTAGGAAAGACCTTTTGAGGAAAGACACAAGTTAGGTTCATTTTGGTTACTCCTTTCCAGAAGTTCTTCTTCTGACACTGTATCTTCCCCTCATTGAGAGGAAGTATCCAAATAGCCAGGCACTTTTAAAGTTGCTATCTGTCTACCTCCAGTAAGAATTTGCCTGTTAATCCACTCACTTGCCCAACTATACTGATAGTCATGAGGGGGGAAAATGTGTGTAGGGAGGGGGAGAAATTGCATTTGAACCTAGAGGTGATGGGTGACTCTCTAGGAATCCCCCAAAGTCTCTGTAGTTTTTCCTACAAAGATTGGGGGGACTCCCAAAGCACTGCCCGGAAGCGATGTCATTTTCTTCATCTTCATATGATGATCAGTAGGCCTGACACTCATCGTCTCTAGAGAGATGGGATCTAGAAAACAACTTCAGGAACTATTCCTCATGTCTAGCCTATAATCCACCCTGGGAGATATTCCCTTCTACATGCCATTTGCTGGAGCAGGCTGGCTGACCTACAGCCTCAGAAGATTTCTCTCTAGCTCTTTCTTCTGCATCTGAGTGGTTGTAGCAGTAGCTCCTGCTTTATACTTTCATTTTTTTGTTTCTTGGAGGTTCTGTTTTCTGTGATAGTGTGCCTTCTTGAATTAACATGGCCAATATATGTAAGCTCCAATATGGGTAAACCTCCTTATGGCCCTAGTCTTTAATCCAGGAAAGCAGGCTGGAACAAACCATTTCTCTGAGGCTACCTCAGTCTCCTTGTCAAGCATACTGGCTGCTGTCCAGGTGATGTCTGGTAGGGGGAGGAGCAGGTAGAGGCACTAGCTGTTGCAGTACTTTCATACAGCATTGCAATTCTCAATCCAGCCAAGTGGCATGACATATGGTTGCTCTGGCTTCCACTGCTGTAAGGCTGCTGTTGCGACAGCCTGTCCTTGGCAAGGCAGTGCCCAAGTTTCCCAAACAAAAGAGAAAAGAAAAACACTTCTATGTCATTTCTCTCCCACCCACCCTATTGCATGAAGTGTGAGAAGGTAAGAAGAATGAAGAGAAAACCTTAACTGAAGGAAGGCTGTCTCTGCTGCAGTGGATCTGTCCCTGGTTATAAATGTTGGCCAGTGCCTCTAAACCTGGCACCAGCCACAAGAAGTTGGGAGGAGGGCAATAGGCTATAAAAGAAAAGAGCCACCATGCTGCATAAGAATGAAGCCCACAAACTGAGTTTCTAACAGTTCTACCTGTGAAACATGAGGAAGTGCTTTCCCAGCTGCTATCACCTCAGAACATCTAGAAAGAGTTACCGGCATCTACTGGGTTGTTCTCCTACGTATGTATCTTTATAAAGAAAAAAAAAAGATTTCATAATTTAAAAGGTTATCTTATGGTTGCTGCTTTTAAAAATGTCCCATGGATTTAATGAAGAAGTCTGGTAACTTTTTCCAACATTGTATGACAGAAAACTAATCATCCTTGATCTCTTACTTTAACAGCCCTAAATTTTTAATCCCAATTTTCAGCTTTACAAATCTAGTAGGTGTTGCCTGCACACATTGCCCAGTATTTAAATTTTTACCTTTACTTGGTTTGAAAATCACTGATTTCTCATCATAATCATGCAAGGACACAACTATCATTTTAACTGACCAACCCTGTATTTTTATTGGTAAAAGATTTTTGCCCTCCTGTCTTCTGCAGTCTGCTTTCCATTTTCGGCTATGACTTTGATGATTATCACTTCAGATATTTCCCCCCAGAATTGTATATTGTGTCTTTTAGCAATGATTTTATTGATTTATATGTCATTTCCTTTTAGTTCCCTCTTTCCCTGGTCAGCCACATTTGTTTTGATTCTATATTTTGAACATATTTGTTGTCAATAGAACCTGTACTTGTTGTTCCTACAGTTTACCAAAGAAAAACTGCTTCTCTTCAGTCCCTCCCCCCCCCCCAAACAACATGGTTTCCAGGGATATTTTATTTAACAATTTTTATGGCAATATCATCTAGGTTGCATTATAAGTGAAGACCATATTATCTATAAACAGTATTACATTACTAACAAAATAAAACATCACACCTATATTATATTTAATAGCATTTTGTAAAATAAGGCTTTATGGCAACTGGTTCTCAAATTTTTGAAGAGGGATCCACTTCTAAACTACCTTTTGGGACACACACCACTGCAAGCCTTGGATATGGATCAGATTTGGCTGCTGTGAGCCCAGGAAGTGGCAGGCAGAGGCTCCATCTGCTGCTTCCAAATAATCCGCAAATAATACCACTGGTCACTGGCAAGTTGAGACCTGGCAGGACTTGGCTCAATACCTGCACTAATCTCCCACCATTTCTCTCACATCATAATCCTTCCCATCCATTAATAAGGCGGCCATCCACTCTGTAGAACAGGTATGAACAGCCATCCACCCTGTAGAACTTCTCTTCCATTATTAATGTATTTAAATCATTTATATCCTCCTATCTTCACAATGAATGTCCCAGATGACTTTCAGACAATTAAACAACATGGGGGAAGTAATCACTAGAAATCTTTGTCTCTGGTTCTAGAATATTAACATGCTTAGCACCAGCTGAGCATCTGTGGGAAGCCATTCCATAAATGAGAACCCATCACCTTCAGATAATGTTAACAAATGGAATAGGGCTTCAGAAAAAGTTCACAGTAATAGGGAAAGTTCATAATAAGTTCTTCTTCAAATGCTCTGGTCCTAGACCAGGAAGTTAGGGTTGGACTGGGTGGCAAACATACCCCTTGAAGTGAAGAAAAGTGGGATGGCTTGCTGCCACAGCTACTCAGGTAGAGTCTGCTTCCTGCATGGTTTGGGCAGGCAGCTTGCTAGCTGTGGCAACTGCCATGTGGCTTGAGCTTTCTTACTTGCTGTAGCTGCTGCTGCACAGCTAAGGTAGCTGGCTTCTCATGGTGGCTGCTATATCTGCTGTTGGCCCACGCAGCTCCGCCAGCCTGCTGGCTGCTGTGGCTGCTGTTGCTAGGGCAACTGGCTTGCTCACTCTCTATGGCAGAGGTTACTGCAGCTGCTGGTCTATACAATTTGGGCAATCATGGTATCATTAGATTGTATTAAGAACTACCTAAACAAGTGGTCCTCGGTGTGCTCAAAGTGCTTTCCCAGAATATGCTTATCTATCTATCTATCTATCTATCTATCTATCTATCTATCTATCTATCTATCTATCTATCTATCTATCTATCCTCCACCCATTCATCCATCTATCATATATCTATAGATCTATCTATCATTCTTGCATTCCTGCAATAATGTTAACTGTCATTATATGATTGACATCTAGAATTCCAGGCTTCCTCCCTCCCTCTTATCCTGTAAATTTGCTTTAATAATGCTGTAGTATTACTACTTGCCCCATTTGGAGACACACTTTAACATGGGGGTCAGTGAAGCTGAGAGCAATACTGTCAGGAATTTAGACTCTGTCAAGAGGCTAACCTCCAAGCACAGTTGCTCAAGCCAGAATGCTTAGAGCTAAGACACAATATCAAGATGTATCCACCCACCTCAGATATCAATGGCTACATCAGGAGAAGAGAATGGACAGTTCCAATAGTGATGGGGATGCTATCTTTGAAGGGTACCTACTAGGCGGTGGCAGTGGAAGGTGACACTGAAGGACTATCATAAACATTGGAAGTGCCCCTTCAGGTAGCCCTGGTTAATACTGCACAGATGAAGGCAATGACAAACCACTTATGATTATCTCATACCTTGAAAAGTCTAGGATGAGATAAACCAAGCAATAGAAGATGTAGTGCTGGAAGACAATACCTCCAGGTCAGAAAGCACTCCATTTGCTGTGGAACAGTAGAGGACAAGTACCAACAGCACTGTTCTTAATGTCACAACCAGATGAAAGCCAAAAGGATATTCACCTGCTGATGTGAACAGATACAAGGAAAGCAAAGCTATATGCAACATATAGTAACAACATGGAATGTGAGATGAATCAATATAAGCTTGAAATCATAAGAAATTGAATGTTCAAAAATTGTAATCCTGGGTGTGAGTGACCTAAAGTGGACTGGTTTAGGGGATTTTCAGTCAGAAAATGTGAGTTCTTCCTGGCTCTCCCCCCTTCTGCCATCATCTCAGGGATGCTGAAGTCTCAGAAGGGAGGGCTGAGGTTACTTCACCTTAGTTAGCCTACTTCCAGTCTTTCTGTCACTCTGTCTTTCTGGTGTGGACCTAGACCACTATACTCCTCAACCTCAATCTCTTTTCATACTTATTCCCTACAGTAGGTGCCTTCCCTCCCCTTCCTATTTCCTTGAGTGAGTGGCAAACCTTTCTGTCTTCCCTCACCACCTTCCTCGTCTGAAGAAGTGTGCATGCACACGAAAGCTTATGTTCTGAATAAAAGTTGGTCTTAAAGGTGCAATCGACTCCTATTTTGTTCTACTACTTCAGACCAACATGGCTGCCTACTTGGATCCACTTCCCATTGGTCCTAACACCTCCCCCATGTTCCCTCATTTTCTGTTGATTGTTCTGGGTGTGGCTGAGTTCAGTGTCTCCTTGTAATGTACTGAGTGACGAGATGTGTTGAAGGCAACATGCTTTATTAGCGAGTACATCACAAGGCAAGGCAATGCGGGCCGGGTCCCGATTATATACATACCCCGGAACAACCCTCAATCTGGCCAGGTCCAATCCTGGCCAGTTAAACTTCCCGCCACAGATCTTGATTGGCGGAGCGTATTTGCGGAGCTACATCCGGGGACCAGTGGACTTCCACTGGTCACCTCCGTAGCGTCTGCTGTGTTGTAATTTCGGGACTAAAATGCAAGACACAACACTCCTCACGTCTCTTCTAGCTTCTCTGTTGCAGTCTCAGATACGTATTTATTTTCCTTATGGCCTTCCCTTCCCTACTTCCTCTTCCCTCTCTCCTTTACTCTGGCCTAGCTCTGTGAAGGCTCTTGCCTCAAAGCTTTGGGAGTTCTGCCTGTAACATTACCTACAAGTCATGTAACACTACCCACAAGAACAATCAGAAAACATAGTGATCCTGGAAGCCCTGACCTGGATAGCCCAAGCAAGCCTGATCTTGTCAGATCTCAGAAGCTAAGCAGGGTCGACTCTGGCACATACTTGGATGGGAGACTTTCTTGAAATACCAGAAGTCGGGAGGTGGGGGCAGGCTTTATTCAGCCACCTCCCTAAATATCCTCCATAGCGCCAGTAGGTCTCAGTAACCAGAGGTTGCCATGACTTCCAGGTGAACACACACATGCATATATAAAATATATAAAAATACAAAAAAAGCAAGAAGAAAACATAGTGAGACCGGGAACACAGTAGGTCAAAGCATAATTCTAGGTCCTGTTTCAATTATGAAAGTTACGCTACAAAATATATTGTCATTTTATGGCATCACTTGTAAAGCATGGTAAGGTTATCCACAGAGTAATTTAATAACTCACATAGAATATTGTCCACAAAATTAATGTCATTCCATGTTCAGAGACTATATATGCTCTGGACACACACATTCATTTTCATAAGGACTGCTGCAATATTAATAGTTATTGCTTTGCCCAAATAGAAAATAACAATAAAAAATCATATAAAGAAAGTGGTATGTAAAGGTATGAATGCTATCAGAGAACAGCTTGAATTACTGGTTTAAAAGTAATAAAAACCAATGGGGAAAAGAATCTCAGCCTGCAACTAAATCAGGGATAAAAGATTCTCACATTCAGCTCGCTCAGACTATAGAACCTTGTTTTGCATCTTACATGGCTGGTTAGGAATCATTCAAGTGTGTAATATTCTGAATTCTAGTACTGTACTTAAAATATAGAGATGTTTTACATTCCTGATTTTGGTGGTGGTGGGAAGTTTGCAGCTTTTATTGTCATGGGGGGAAATTGCTTTTAAACAGTACAGAAATGTGGCATTCTGTTAAAACCTGGTCCTTTAAAAATACTACACTTTATTAACTTGCATTTATAAAACCTGTAGATTCTAACTGTATTTCCTTTCTTGGTGACTGCTTCCTTGCTCAATAGATTTTGTGACCCAAATACTGATCAACATTAGAAGTATATTTGTTTATTTAGCACATTTTTATTTTGCCTCTTCAGAGTCCAGTTGAAATGGCTTACAATTAAAGCAGTGCAGCAATGTAAAACAAAATTATATGAAATTGTTCTTCCTCCTTCAGCTTTCTTCCATGACAAAATTCAGCTACAAGCTGTTTTGCTCCACAGTCTACAATGGAACTATATCATATTTGTTTTCATCCTGAAAATTACAGGTTGGGTCCAGTGAAGAGTTAGAGGGATGCTTCTTGCTCAGCAGGAGGGAGTAACTGAATCTTACACTATACCTCACCTTTGGTCTAAATAAAAGAGATTTACATTATAAAAAAATACATGGTATAGAAAAAAAAATCAACAAAGTACCTCAGTGGCAGAAGGCCCCGGGTACAGTCTTAGGCATCCCTACTTAAAGGATTGCAGCGAGCAGATCCTGAGAAACATCTTTCTAATTAAGAAAGGTGGCTAAAATTTCTATGTGTGACTTGAAAGAAATGAAAGTAAAATCAGTGACTGACTGTATATTTAGTTTGCTTCAGTAAAAAAGCAAAGGGAATCTTCTGACATACACTCCCATAAGGCATAAATCTAATGATCTGATAAAGTGGCCTGTAGACTTATGTACCCATAATTTGATTAGACTTTAGAATGCCTACTTTATAGCTTTGCCAGCCACAGCTGGCAAATCTCCAGAAGGAACTGGAGGGCAGGGACAGGTCTTCTGGCGTCGTGTTAGCATGCAACATTATTTTTGGTATCAAACCAGAAGTGATATCATCACGTCGGGGGGATGTGTTGGAATTTTTGAGGGAAATCTAGAGTATTGCTCTTGATGTAATGATATCACTTCCAGTTTGGCACCAAAAGTGATGTCACTTGCTAGTGTCCCATATTTCACTTGTTGGTCTATGAAGTACCAGCAGAGACCAAGGAAAATCCTCACAAAGACTCCCACTACCTATCCTCCCAGTGCCTTAAGACTTCTTTTAAAAATGTAATCAATAGAATTTTGGTAACGCTGATGCCACAACCAAGGATCTGTGCATATTTTAGCATCCATGAATCATCAGCATGAGAAATGTATCAGAACTTTTAAAAAGTCTATTTATAATCAACTCTTTAAGTTATTCTCTTAAAGCACCCAGCCTGCTTAGAAAAATATTAGATAAATTTGTTTTTAAGGATGATAGCACTTTTAAAAATCACCTACGACATTGCTAATTTTAGAGCTTCTGTCTCGTTCTTTTTTTTTTCCAAGCCAGAAAATGTCTTACTCTAAGAAAAGCCTTTAAATTGAAGCAGTCATACCACAATTTTAAAAACCTGTTTTCATTCAAAATTCTTAGGTGGCACAAATCAGTGCTGGAGGAAAAAGGTACTTCCATTTGCCACAGTCTAACTATGATCTTTTTAAGAAGGATGTTTGGCAGTCAGGATATTATGATGACTACTACTGCTTCTCTTTGTTCTTTCTGTGGAACCTGAGAAGGCAGGAAACCCCAAAACAGGTCCTCAGAATTTGACCTCAAAGAGCATGAAGGTCCTTCATATCCCCTGATATCAATCTATTTAATATTTTATAAATCAGATATAGTGAACTTAATTCTGCCTGAAAACCTATGATGACTTTTTTTTAAAAAAAGTGGCAAAATGTGTTTCATTCTCTAAGTCCCAATCAACATTCCAAATTAATTGAGATTTTTAAACAGTGTTTAAATGCACCCCACTGTACAAAGCACTGCATGATCTAATGTAAAAACAGCCAATACATCTGTGATTAGATCACATTTATAATCTGACGTCACAATGAAACCCTGCCATACTATATACTCTGTCTCAAGTTTGGGGGGAAGGGAAAGGGAACCAAAGAAGTAGTCCTAGGAAGAGGACCAGCTCAGTTCCACAAGGCCTGCAAGTCAACTCTGTTTCGACTTGCCTTCAACTTAATTGAACTTGAGGATACCCAAGAGGGCTGAAGGCACTGGAATGAATGATACTAGCACCAAATTGTTTTAATTGTTCATTATCTAATGTTCAATGCTTTAACTATTAAAGTGAAGAATTGTAAATGTTTTTATCGTTGTGAGTCGCCCTGATCCTGCTTCGGCGGGGAGGGTGGGATATAAATCCTGAAGTAAGGGTGTTGTGGTCAGAAGCTGCAACCAAAATAATCTATAAAAAGATCCAGCCATTGGGAGTAGTGCGGGACTGATGCTATCAATAAAGTGAACAAGCACAAACATCCTTGCTCTAATTCGGCAGCTAGGCCTATGTATTCTACTAAAATACAGGCTCACATACTTCATCTCTGTCTGTGCTATGGCTGGAGAAGGATGTGCTCCTCAGAGATGAGGTCGCTAATAGAGGGACATCCGTAACCCTCGCACTTTGATCATATAGCTATTTGGCTTACCATTTGCCAATGGTAGCAGGCACTTCTGCTCTCAGTCTCCCACCCTTCATAATTTGAGGAGTGGGATAAAAATGGTAAGAGGATTCCTTGATGGTGGCACTCTAGAAATTTCCCTCTATCTCACTAGTGAAGAATGCAGAGATTAGGAGATTCCTTGAGCATGACCTGGAAGTGATCTCACATCCATCACACCTCCACATCCTCCATCCAGCTCAAGGGATTTTGCCAGTTCTATGGTAAAGATGATAGAGACTGGGGGCATTTCTAGAGAATCACCTGGGAGTGACATTATATATCCCTGAAACTCCAACCTCCCCCAGACACTGTTCCTCCAGTCTCCTGACATTTGTGGACAGAGGAGTGGCAATCCAAATAGCCACCCATCTAGGATTCAGTAAATCTTTTGATATTCAACTCTATTTTTCCAGGACATGTTTGAATATAAAAAATTGCCCTATACAGTGTTTCATCCATATATATGTTTATATCTATAGTGTTCTGAAGCACAGTACAGTCAAAGCAATCTCTCCAATGCCACCATCCAGGCTCTGCAGCTCAAAAGCAGGAGAAGATGGAAACTGAACTCATAGGCATAGCCAACACTAAAGAGTAGTTCCTTGTACCCAGCCTGTAGACTGACTGATTGCCAATCATGATTGTCAATTCTTTTACCATACCAAGGCAAAGGATTTTCTCAGCACCATTGCTGGAGATCATTTATCAAGAGGTTTCAAGGAAGATGGCACATCAGCGCAAATTAAACACTTTTCAGTTAGCACTGCTACCATTAACAAGAACAAGCTAAAGAAAATACCATTTTCACAACTGCGAAAGGTTAAGATCTAATCTCAAGAATCCTGGGAAACAAATGAAGAATCCAGAGCAGCAGATTAGCTAGGGAACAACAACTACAGTTCATTGAAAAGATGGAATAGTGCTGCTTTCTGCACTGTTCCTGTATGTGTGCTTGTACGTAGCCCTTTGTCAAGTGTTAATCTGATTTTCACCAAATGGTGTTTCAAAAGTTGCATAAAGTACATTTTATCCGGAAGATCCAACCAATTGCTATGCTACCAAGGCTCAGTTTCAGTTTTAACAATGGAATCTCTTTTCTACATGTCCGTAAATGCTAGAATCTTAAACATACTTACGAGGATGTAAGCCTTACGTGTATGTGTAAGCAGCATGGTGTCATGGCTAGACTGTTAAAGTAGGATACAGAAGGCCCAGGTAAAAATTCCCACTCTGCCATGGAAGATTACAGGGAGATCTTAGTTTACCTTAGGGACCATCTCACCCCACATGTTCCCCAGAGGGTACTTAGATCTGGGACACAGAACTTATTATTGATCCCCGGGCTGAGGGAGGCAAGATTGAAAACCACCAGAAAGAGAGCCTTCTCAATCGTGGGCCCCTATTGGTAGAACCAACTTCACTGCCACAGGAGGTGGTGGCGTCCACAAGCATAGCCACCTTCAAGAAGGGGTTAGATAAAAATATGGAGCAGAGGTCCATCAGTGGCTATTAGCCACAGTGTGTGTGTGTGTGTGTATATATATATATATATATATTTGGCCGCTGTGTGACACAGAATGTTGGACTGGATGGGCCATTGGCCTGATCTAACATGGCTTCTCTTATGTTCTTATGTTCTTAAGAGCCTCACGGGATCTTGCCCAGTTCCGCAAGGCCTGCAAGACAACGTTATTTTGGCTCACCTTCAACTGAATTTATAGTAGTGTAAGAGGATACCCAAGAGGGCTGAATGACACTGGAAATTAATGACACTAGCACCAAAATTGTTTTAATTATTTATTGTTTAATTTGTTTTAACTGTCAAATTCTAGAACTGGTGAATTGTTTAAGTGGTTATTTATTGTTCTTATTGTTTTATCACTGTGAGCCGCCCTGAGCCTGCTTTGGTGGGGAGGGTGGGATATAAATCCAATAAATAAATCTTGGGACCGTCTTACATTCTCAGCCTTCTACCTCACAAGGCTGTTGTTATGAGAAGAAAACATCATTGCAACAAATGATGTTGTAATAAATGAAGAAAAAACATTAAAGTTATATTGTAAGGTTATAAAAACACACCTGTTTTGAAGGGTACATGTCAGGGGAAAAGATCTGAGCATTCTTTGGAAATATGGAATACAAAGTTCTGCAGAATGTGAGGGGAGGGGAAAGAGGGCGTTCTCCATAGTGGCACCAAAATGATGGAACTCTGTCCCTAGAGTTGTCTGTCCCCTTCTATCACTGTCTTCTGCCAGCAGACAAATACTCCTTTTATTTTATTTGCTCTGTCTGGTATTTCTCCTTCCTACCTTATGTTTTAATTTGTTGCATTTTGTTTTATAACAGAAGTAGTTTTAGTGCTAGGGTTGAATTGGTTTATAATTTTTATATTGTTTAATTGCTTGGTGGTTCTGATTAGGCAGAAAGTCAGAATATAAATGTAAACGAATAATTTAATGAAAAATACAAGAAACCAGTGTTCTTTTTGCTTGATTGTGCTTGTGGAATTTGACTGTTGCTTGGTTGAATACAGCTAAAATTCTCAGTCCTTGCGATTAGATAGGTTAGAATACCAGTTACATAAACGACTCCCCTCCATCACTTTCAGTCCACATTTTCACATTTTAAAATAAATGTGTGGAGCTTTGTTGCATTTAATGAAATCCTAATTGTAGCAATCTGGATTCCTTAGTGCAACGTTTGGATTGAGGAAGATAGCAAGGAATGAACATGTACTTCAATTTACAAATTAATTTGGTCCCATTATCTTGATAAGCTTCAAGAAAATGTAAAATGTGATGGTAAGCCAATTTTTTCCATCAGATTTTGCTGCATTTCAACCCATCATACTGGAGGTCCAATCCTGAGTCAGTGATACAATTTAACACACACATGCACACACTCAGACAATTCAGCTATATAGTGTTACTTATGCAGCCTGACAGCAAGATCTATGAGTCTGGAGACCAATATCCCTCGTGTAACAGAACTAGGCTCCCAAGGGAGTGGAAGCCCTGAACAGCATGTTTTTAAAATGTGGCAGCTGGGGTGTAGGAGGAAAGTAACAGTTTCCATTGAAACTCCTCTCCCAGTAAATCTTGTGTGTCTAGACCTTTGAGAAAAGGCTGCATCTCTCTTACAATTCTGTTCAACTGCTAAATTTTTTAAAAGCTGAAAGGGAAAAGAGGCCAATGAAGGAGGCCAAATGAAAATAGGGGGGAGGGGATGACAAAAAGATAGAGATCAGGGGGGTGTACATTATGTGGCCTGAATGTAGAATATGATTTGCATTCTATCTACAGTTTTGCTCAGCTATTAACTTTTGCTAGTCCATTAAATGCTGTGTAATGAAATCAATTGCAGTTCTGCTTAGGGAACACAAGATACCTTTGAATTAATCTGAAGTGGAAAATCTGAAGGGAAAAGAGATTGCAGTCATATATCCATGACCTCTATACTTTATAAGCAGATAGCAAAGAGGGTGTGGATTACCAGACTCCCCCAAACCTTTTTGGTCCCCCATTCTTGTCGCTGCCTCTAGCATGGCAGCAATTTTTCATGCTAACCACCAGTGGTCATGTGCAGCTCAGCAGTACACAAAGAACTCTGTGCACACCAAAAAGTCCTCATGCAGCAGTTGCTTAAAAAAACAACTGTACATATTCGGCATTAGTTGCCAACAAACAGCTGCTGTTGCTTTGGAAGCAGTTGGAGTAGGCCTCCAGACATCTTGTGTCCTAGGCAATGCGTTTTCAAATTTAAGGTGGTATTAGACTACCAATGTTCCTTGCAGTCACGGTCATCAATTCTTTGGCAACTCACACACCTTTGCCATTTCTGAAGTGCACAGAAGGCCCATTGATTACAAGATGTCTAACCAAACAAGTTGACCTGTACCTCTTATCAGTGAGCCACTCACACAAGGTGTGATCAGACTAGGAAGTTGCCACAGCAGTCTCTCAGCTTTGAAAAAGCCAGTGCTGTTTGAAGCATGCTGTGGCAATCAGACTGTGCCCACCCGGCTGCCAAGAAAGGCATGGGCTGTGCGCATGCCAGAAGAGTGTTTGCACTGCTGCTTCATGTCCACGGCATTTGGATGGTGTGCACTGCCTGTCCAGATGGCTGGAAATGTGTCACAGAGGACTTTGCTACCAGGAAGTTCTTGGTGGCTGTTTAATTTGTTGGTGAGGCATTGTGGTATGAGGTAAGGGCAAATGCAGTGCAGGGGACAGATGTGTGCATGTGATTGCACCTGTAAAATCCAGAGGTGGGGTGGCTGTGGTAGGGCAAAAATCCCATCTGATTGCACCCTAAATCTCAATGAAGGTGGAGCATTGTACTGACAAGTCAAACTTATTTATAGAACATGTGTATTTTTATTCACACCACACATGTATATATTGCATTCTACTTAAGCAGGACAAGCGGGAATCTTGAAGCAGTCAGTTGGCAGCTACCAAAAGTCATCTAGTTCAGCATCCTGTTTCACACAGTGGCTTACCACAGGCTTCCAGAAGGGCAAAATAAAAGGTACAGAGACTAAAGACTTCCTCTGTTGTAGCTCTCTTTCACAGAAGGTTGCTGCCTCTGATCATGGACATTACGCTGTCATATGGCAGGTAACCACTGATAGACTTGTTCTCCATGATTTTGTCTACCCCCTTAAAGCCAATTAAAACCACATTCCATGGTAGCAAATTCAATAAGCCAATTACTCTTTGAGTGAAAACATATTTGCTTTTAGCTGTTCAAAATATTAACACCCCAGATATAGATGGGGTAAAAATATCCCTGTCTCTTCAGGTAAAGAACCTTGGGGCCTTTACAGCCTCTGCCACTCTTTGAGAAACAGATTCCCAGGGACACTTGGTTACTGATGGTCTAAAGCAGGGCAGGCCCGTAGCTATGAGGGGGCCTGTGGGGGCACAGCCCCCGACTTCTGGGTGAGGCCCCCTGACTGGAGGCCCCAACCAGTCCCCAGGGCCTCTGCCATAGCTCCGGGGGCTGCCGCTGGTCCCACAAGCAATTTGGCCGGCTGGGGCAGAAGCTGTCTCAGCCTCCCCCTGGAGTTAAAGGCCCAGAAGATCAGCTGTTTGCCTGGGGTGGCAAAAACCCCAGCACCACCCCCACCCCCATGGAAAAATTGTCTTCCACAAAACCGGTCCCTGGTGCCAAAAAGGTTGGGAGCCACTGGTCTAAAAATAATTGCACTGCCTGCCCATCTGCTTCTGGGTTGAATCCCAGGTACAGGTTATTTTTAAAGTCCTTCATAACCTTGGATCCACATACTGGAAGAACTGGCTTCCATTATATGAACTGGCATCCTGCTTTAGAACTGGTCAATGATTTTGTTGTCTTTTTTTATTCCATTTCACTAACCAAGCCTCCCTTTGGAATCGATTGCCTGAGCCTATGCAGCAAATCCCATCAATGTTTCTAGGAGCAGTGCTTTTAAGTCTTTCCTTTTTCACAGGGTGTTAAGGTTAACACTGAGGATGCTTCATTTTGTATTGGTTAGTGGTACTGATTTTGTATTCATTAAGAGTGGAGTCCGTCTTTTTTAGCATTGCTTTTTTAGCATTTGATGGGAGTTTATGGATAATTACTGTTTTTATCAGAAGGAATTCTCTGGATTGCTTTTAAGAAACTGATTAATTATGCTATTAGTTGCAAATGTTTCAAAATACATTGAAAAATATTAATTCACATCCTTCAATGATTGCTTTTTATCTCAAGAAGCAGCAATCTCACAAATAGCCAATTTCACTCAAAACGACTTTAGTTTAAAGGGATGTGATGCTCTCTTTCTTCCTGCTCTGTTGGGAGACCCTCAGCCTTTCCATCCCATTGCCACAACAGTGCTGCAAGGCAGAAGGAAGGACACAATTGACTGAAAACAGCTGCAAGAGAAGGGAGCCTCCGTCTTCACATTCTATTGCTCCTACAGGGGCTGCTAAAGAAAAAGGGGCACATAATTGTAATCCTGTTTGCATAGCAAACCAACCCTTGGTTGGTGCAACAAAAATGAAAAACAGCCCCATTTCCAGCCATTCAGCTGAGATGTATCATTTACTGCTTTGTTGCACAATGGCTGCCCGGGTGCCCTGCCAAGTAGAGCTCTGATGGATAGCAGCAAGGATGCCCCTGCCATGTTTCCAAAGAAGCACACCTGAGTTGCAATGACATGGCTTTGTAGTAGGCTGGGCTGAGTGTGTGGGTGGGACACTGTTGACTGTGCCATCTTACTCCTGGATCAGCTGTGCCTTTCCTGAGCCCCCAAGACCACGTGGGACCTCTGAATTCCATAGCTCTAATCTTCATAGCTCTTGGCTGCCCTCACAAGAAATAAAAATTTGCCTTTCAGAAGCAATGACAAACTATGGTTTGTTGAAAACCACTGAGGCTGTCATATTGGAGCCATGCATGGGAGGAAGAGAAAGAAGCTCATGAGCCTAACAACTTCCACAGCTTGTTAATTCTTGTAATCAACTGTGGTTCGTTATTAGGTCTGAATGCAACCGCTTATACTTCGATAACAGTAAAATGTGAATATGAATGCCCTTCCTAAGGAAATATGAAGAATTAAAAATGTATTTTGTATGTACAGATTATATCAATGCAATTTGTAGTAATAATACTGTTCTCTGCCAGCTGGGATTACTTCCTGCAGACAAATAGTAAAAAACCAACTCAGTGCTGGTTCCATACTTGGGAAACATCAGCATTCAAGTGAAACAGGGGCTCTGACAATCCCCATTTATTTCAGAACTAGTAGCAGTCATACCGAAATCTTGCTGTAAAAATGTTATGTGTTTATGTGTATTAAAAATGGTTCTGCAATTCTTAATTTGTATTCTTATATTGTATTTGTATCAAGTTATTTTACCACTATCACATATCACTGTTCTAATAACAGCTTTGTGTAGCCATCCCCCCAACTTGAAGAGCTAGATGTAGCCATCCCCCCAGTTTGAAGAGTTCTCCCTTCAATGAACGAGAAACTTAAACTGGAGAAGTCTCCTTAGATTGGAGAAAGGATTCAAACCTCAGTCAAAAATAAAGTTATGGTATAAATACTCAAATAAATAAATAAGCTTTGATCAGTGGAGTGGTAGGATAGAGATAGAATGCACTCATGGGGCTGGATCTAGCACAAAATATCCACTTGCACTAAAGTTCTTGCACAAACAGAAAGGAAAGGAAAAGACCACAGTAGCCATGTATGCTAAGTCAGTCTTATGGTACCCCTATTTCCATTTCCGCTTGTGTAAGTTCTTATGCAACAAATTTCTGGCACTGTTATATACAGTGTGTGTGTATTCTGGGTACTATAATACTTTGTGCTGCACAAAATTCTGTGCAAGCAGAATTCACTAAATCCATTTGTTTCCAATTGCTGACTGCTGTATCCAAGGCACACTCTACAAATAATGTATAATAGTTTTGGTAAATCTGTGTAAGAAATTACCCTTACCTAGTTAGCCTAGGCTAGGCCATCTTGTCAGATCTCAGAAGCTGAGCAGGCTAGTATTTGAATGGGTGACCTTCAAGGAATACCAGGAGCATGACACAGAGGCAAACAATGGCAAACCACCTCTGAAACGTCTCTTGCCTTAAAAATAAATCTTACTCGCCACCTAGTGGTGGATAATGCTAAAAGCTACAACTTCTGCCTGCCAGACAGTCTTAGGATATTGTGGTTTTACTACACACACTGCCATAGAATAATAATAATTATTGTATAAGAAATGAATACAGTTGCACACAAAGTTGTTAAACCATTTACTAATTATTTTCTTCCTCTATTAACAAGATGTTATAAGAACAATGCATAACTAACAATACATATTTTACAGAGAGGTTCCTACCTAAAACTGCACTGCCTAAGAAATCTTTCAATAGCTTTTCACAGTGACAATTATGAAATATTCTTGCCACCTCCATGGTATTAGCTGCTCTACATATGAGTGGCAGAGATGTTGTGCAATGCTGGTGGATAATTTACCCCTTGGATGACCAAGGGATAAAAGGATTACCAAAGGGTGTTAGGGAAATGGTAAAGAAGCTGAATACTGTTTTTGCCTGTCTTCATTGTTGAAGATGGGAAGTGCTTGCCCACTCCAGAACCATTGTCTTCAGGAGGGGTATTGAAAGACCTGAATCAGAGGTGATGAGATAGGAGGTCCTCAATTGATGGACAATAAAAACTGATAAATCACCAGGCCCTGGTGGCATGCACCCAAGAGTACTGAAAGAACTCAAATGTGAACGTAAACATCTCCTGACAAAAATATCCACTCTATCACTAAAATCTGCCTCCATTCCAAGGACTGGGAAGTAGCTAACCTAACCCCCATCTTTAAAAAGGTTTCCAAAGGAGACCTGGGAAACTACAGGTTCATCAGTCTAACATTGATAAGTCGGTGAAATTTGTTCTTAAACATAGAATTAGTAGGCACACTGATGAACAAAAGATACTGAGGAAGAATCAGCATGGATTCTATAAAGGAAGATCTTGTCTCACTAACCTTTTAGACTAGAGTTCTTTGAAGGGGTGAGCAAGCATGTGGACAAGAGTGACTCAACAGATCTCATTTACCTAGATTTCCAGAAAGCTTTTTATAACGTTCCTCATCAAAGGATCCAAAGTAAACTCTGCATGGGATAAGACGACAAATCCTTTTGTGGATTAAAAACTGCCAAATTAACAGGAAACAGAGAGCGAATATATATACATGGGCAGTTTTCACAGTAGAAGGTGGTAAGGAGTGGGGTACTTCAGGGCTCATTGCGAGGTCCAGTGCCTTATAACTTGTTCATTAAAGATTTGGAATTGGGAATAAGCAGCAAAGTGGCTAAGTTTGCAGGTTATGCTAAGTTGTTCAGGGCTGTGAAACCAGGAAAGACTTTGAGTCACTCCAGAGGGATCCAATGAAGCTGGATGAATGGACTTTTACATGACAAATGAGGTTCAACATGGGCAAGTGCAAAGTAATGCACATTGAAGCCAAAAATCCCAACTATAAATACATGTTGATGGAGTCAAAACTGGCAGTAACTGACCAGGAGAGAGATCTTGAAGTGATCGTAGATAACACAGTGAAAATGTTGACTCAGCATGCAACAGCAATAATAATTTAAAAAGGCAAATTCTATGCTGGGGATTATTAGGAAGGGAACTGAAAACAAACCAGCCAGTATCGTAATGCCCCTGTATAAATCAATGGTGCCGCCTCATTTGGAATGCTATGTACAGTTCTGGTCACCGCACCTCAAAAGAATGTGAAAGTTTTCTTCATGTCTGAAATCAGTTATCAACTTCCAAAAATGCTTCTTTCTTTCCAGAATGCAATGGAATGGAACCCAAGCCATAATGGGAAAGATGAACAATAATGGAGAGAAAGTGAGGGACTTTGCTAATCTTTAATTTGAAGGGGGAAATGCAGATAGAAATATAATTATAACAGCAAAGGATCTGTTAAATTCTGTTAAATTTTTCTACAACGGGCAGGGGTGTTCACCCAAAATGCATTTATGCCACTACCAAAAGAAAAGGTCTTCTATTAAGTATACTGGATATTGGGATAAGATCTTGAATTATGTCCAGAAATCAAAATGATTGTACTGAGCCCAATCATCGTAATGGCTGGTTCTTCATAGTGCTCTTCATTGATACCCCTCAAAATGTTTTACAGATGAGGATGAGTATCTAGTATCTGTGCTCTTTACAGATGTGGAAAATGCAGGGTTGAGAGAGAGAGAGAGAGAGAGAATGGCTTACTCAACATGCGAAGATTGCCTCGCTATCACTCTTAGAGCCACTTTCAGAAGCAGAATTCATAAAGTTGCTCTCCGATTATCTGTTTCTATCAGTGAAGTGAGCACATTATGCTTTCAGCTAAGCCAGCCATTCTTTAAAAATATTAATCTGCTGTAGGTAGGTAGGACAAATCTATATGGATATTTGCAGTGGCCTCTTGAGAAAATTATCTCAACCATCTTATTGCTTCTTTTTCTTCCTGTACTATATAGTCAGCTCTCATTTACTTGGTGGCTGAGACAGCGACACATCTATGCAGACACCTCCACAAAAACCTTCTCACAGTAGGCAATGTGGCAGCAAAGCGAATGCTGATGGAGAAGTATATGCTCAGCACCCCCCATTCAAAGGAAAAATAAACATATTATCATGGAAACAGCCGGTATGTATCTAAAGCAGAAGATCCTACATCCAAATCTGTAATTTGCTGACATATTAAGTCTCACATGAAGTCCTGTAAAGTTCCATTTTGTCCCCTACACTCAGGTCACCAAAATGCAGACAACACTCAGCTCTATCTTATACTTCCAGCTGATCCCATCTATGCTGTAGAAACCCTGATCTAGTCTAGCCTGGAGGCAGTTTTGGACTGGATGTGGACTAATACATGGAAGTTTAATCCTGACAAGACAGAAGGGCTAGCTACTGGTGAGCAAAATGTCGGAACCAGGATTTAATGTGTTACTCACTTTGCACTCCATTTGAAGGAACTGGTCCATAGTCTGAGGGTGCTCTTGGATCCAGGCCTACTGCTGAATAAGCAGAAGCCAGCTGTGGCCAGGAATGCCATTTATCAGCTTTGACTGTAGCCTTTCCTGGGCAATGGTGACCTTTCCTGAGCAGGAAAGATCTGACCACTGTAGTACACGCCTTTGGTTACTTCTAGATTAGATTAGTACAATGTGCTCTACATGGGACTGCTCTGGGAACTTCATTTGGTGCAGAATGCTGCAGCCAGATGTTCACTGGAGTAGGTCATGGGGACCATATCACTCCAATCTTGGCTTGTCTACACTGGCTTCCAATTTGTTCCCAGGCGCAATTCCAGGTGGTGGTGCTGAACTTCAAAACTACATGGTTTGGGACCAATATACCTGAAAGACTTCCTACTCTCTTAGGAACCTACCCAACCACTGTAGTCATCTTCAGAAGCCCTGCTTTGATGCCCTTGCTTCTGAGATTAGCTGGGTGCCAATTTAGGAGAGGGTCTTCTCCTTGATGGCATCAAAACTCTAGAACTCTCTCCACAGGAAGATTCATCTGTCCTCTTTTGTTGCCATCTTACATCAAAGGGTGAAGACTTTTTTTGTTTGACTTGGCAGTCCCTCAGTGATCTCAACTTCCTTCTCACTGTTTTAACTGTATTTTATTTATTTTATTTACAATATTTATATTCTGACTTTCTCAGACTTGGAAGAAAACATTTTTGCAGCTATATCAACTTGCTCTTCCAGTAATAGTTGGGTCCAGTATAATCCCAAGACTTTAAACAAGGCCAGCAAGGGTCAGCTGAATTTCATCAGAAGTGGAGAGCACGCTGTCCTTCAAGATCTCCACCTTCCCAACCAGCATTACCTCTGTCTTTTCAGGGTTTAGTTTCAATTTGTTCACTCTTTGCCAATTAGCCACAGTAGCCAGGTAGTTATTTGGAAGCTCTACCAAATCATCAGGAGATTTAGATAAGGATATATAGAGCTGGATGTTGTCAGCATATGGATGGCAACCATCCCCCAAAGTATGAGTAATCTGTCCTAAGGGCTTTACATAAAGTTTGAAAAGATTAATATCTTTTGTACTTATTTTAAGCTCTGGTTTTTAATTGTTTTAATGATATATTTTGTGCTGGTTTTAATGGCTTTTAACGTGAATTTTGATCTGTATGGTTTGTTAGCCACCTTGGTGGCCCTATAAGGGCAAAAAGGTGGAATAAAAATTTTGCTAATGAATAATAGTCTGCTTTTAATTTCTCTTTCTTTTATTCTGTCTGCTAATATTGCACAAAACTCCCAGCTATTCTTTCCTGGAGTTTGGTATTCCTTCATATTAATTTTTTTAAAATACACTGGGGTCTTAACCTACCTTAAATTTACATTCCCCAGGTATACATCAAAGGTACATGAGAACAGGCCGTGGTTAGTCTTCAGTGGGGGGGAGACACATGCTAAGAGATGCTCTTCTCATACTCAAGTTGGATAGCTCATGCATTGATATCAGATTCATTCACTGATGTCTCCATCTTTGATAGCTGTGCTGGGAAAGATCTCTGCCTTTGTAAGCCATTGCCTATTCCCAGGAGACAGTATTGGAGTAAATGAATCAATGGTCTGACTTGGTATGTATTCTCAGTTTGAACGATGATATAGTATGTCAGCTTCATATGTCCATATGGGACAGAAAAAGGTCGTTTGGTCTATAGAAGAGAGGGAAGGAAAACGAGCATAGATCCCTGAAGCTTGTTCCTGATTTGCAAACCTTTATTTGCAGGCATCCAGTATTACATATCCAATGGAGCTAAATTGCGGCCTAGTTTAAGTATCAGCTCCAATAAATTGATCATTGTGGGAGATGCACACAGACTTATCAAGGTCCTGTTCTATTTTAAATTTACCCATCATGAAACCGGATGCTGTTGTATAGCAATATTATTGTGAAATGAACACTGCTGCCCTGTGAGATCTGAAGTGAAAGAAATATGAAGAGATAAACACAGGAGGTAAGGTGCGGATACGCTCCACATAAAAGCAATATTTGATAATTACACCTCAGCAGGAGAATCCAGTTTGACTAGACTGCTGCATGTAGTATAACAGTTAATGCTGCCTTAATTCAGATTACTTCTCATGACACATCAAGGTCATGAAAACCTGCAGAAAATTAAATGGCTGTTCTCCAGTTCAAATGGCAGAAGTAACAAAGCTTTAAGAAAATATCAAATATCTCCACTGCCTAGCAGTTCCACACACCTATTTTTGGTACATATTTTGTCCTTGTTTTAGACTCTGGTTTATACTTTAACCATTAATCATGAATTCTGACTGAGTATACTGCTGGATTCAAACAGCAGCCAATACAGCCCTCAGATATATTATAGATTCTCTGCCATTACATTTATTTATTATTTACCCATGCTCAGTTTGAAAATCTTTGCAATATTGTTTGTTAGGACTGAAAACCATCTGAAGAAAATGTTTCATATAATATGACACAGTGCAGGCAATGTGTGAATACTCACTCTCCTGTGTGCTTGTGTATTTAAAACACAACCGTCTAATTTTTAAAAAATAAATTCTTATTCAAATCACATTTCTCTTATTTACCAGAATACTTTCTTTTTTTAATTGACAAATGTATTGTCAACTAATTCAGCAATTCAAAGCTTGACCCATTATAAGAATGCTTCATTTTATCAATATTTCCGTATCTTAGTAAAAACTAATTTCCATCTTGAAGTCATAGATATCTTTATTTCAAAGATTTCATACTATTTTTCTGGATTTTTTTTTAAAAGTCAAAGTGTACACTCACCTTTTTTTTGCCCAAATGAACTTTGATTTCTGAACAGTGCACAAATAAAGCTCTGCCTTCAAATTAATGTTAAAATATGTGTGCCCTGACTGCTGATTTATGGAATCATTGACAAATAGTAAAAAGGACAGGCATGTCGTAAAGTTTATGGATGGAGTGATGGCATACACAATGATGCCTCATAAAGAATAAAGGGGAGGGGGGAGTTATTTATTCTTGTAGATTCAAGAACATACAGATAGGCGTCTGCGTGCACAGAATTTTTCATAAATATCCCACAGTGCACCCTGTTGTACAGCCGCCATACATTAATTAGAGCATTCAGCAGACACTGCAATGTGTTACACTCACCCAAGTGAATCTTCATTTTTCACATGCAGGGCCTTACTAATTAAAATCAGCTTTGCAATTAAATGTGGAAAATTGTGTTAAACTTTCAAGCATGCTTTTAAGAACTGGGGTGGGGTAGAGAAGCTAAAGGGAGGGAGGGAATGTATTTGTTTTTAGGGTGTTTTATTTTTGATGCAAATGAATATTTTCCCCTCAAAATAAAAACCAGTAAAAGAGGAGGTATGAGGATTTCTCTCCCCCCACACCAGCATTATAGATGCTCTTCTCTGTTGCAAGTTGCAATGCTCCACTATCTCTCTGCCAGTACCTGGCCTGGTTCCAATGCTTTTAGTGAGTGCTATCTGTCAAGGCATGAATAATACAGCCCCTAGGCTGTCGGCAGAATCCAAATGAGGCATACATCAGGAAGCAAGCACTCGACTTTAGCTCCAGAACATGCTCCTGTGAAGACAGGCAATTATTCACCCACGGCTGCAGCCATGGCAATCAAACTGGTGGGTGAAAAGGTATAAGAAACAAGGGAGGGGGGAATGAAGGAAAAGAAATATGGCACAACGAGCTGAAGAAAATTCAATAATTTTTTTTTTAATAAGGATGGATTTTCTAATAAGAGACGTACATTTGAAACCTTTCATTTTAAAGTTGGAAGCTGAAATGTTTGTCTATGTCTTAACTGGATGCTCAAGCAATTGTCTCCTCTTTTTTAAATCTGAACTAAATTGACAATTATTTATTTTTAAAAAATCAAATTACCAGTTTCGGGGATCGGTTTTAAGAAATCATAAGTGGGGGGAGGGGAAATAAAACAGCTCTACGGTATATATAATATTTGGTATCAAAGTGGCTGATAAGGGAATCCTGATTTCAGAGACTGAAAGCAAGTGCCTTGGCTACAATCCTGGGGATGAAAAGTGCATGCATGCCCCCACCCCCACCCCCAAGGTAGTTTCAGATGATGGGGAAGGTGGAGCTGCTTTTTAGTGCAAGTCAGAATCCAACGACACAATATGTCATCCCTATGATGAGGCAGCTAACTTTAGAGGAGTCAGCTGCACTTGGGGTGTTAGTTTCTTTAAGAAGAATTAAAGGGTTATGAAAACAGAGGAAATAACATAGATGAAGGTGCAGCATTGGGGGGGGGGAGAGTGGTGTTGTTAATCCTATAACCAATAGGTATCTGGTCATACAATTGTCTTCTACATAGTGCTATAACCCAAACATTTCTGAAAGTGCTAATAGGGAAGGGTATGGAAACAAGTTATACAACTAGCAGAAACAAATGATGTAATTATTAAGAAAACATGGGGCTGGATCCTATCAGCTGTTATGTGGCTACAATAGGGAAGATGGGACAATTCTGCCCATTTCCCCTCATCAATGAATCCTTGTTACAAGTAACTTTCTTCCCATAATCCCCATCACAGCCTTTTAAAGGGGAGGGGTGTCCTCTCTTCCCTCATACCAGTGGAAAAGTGGGTAGAATCCCATAATTCTCCCACAATGCACAAATAAGTTGGATACTGTAACAGCAATGGTTCATTCTTTGTATAATCAAACAAAGTTTGGGGAAAGCCTTTCCCACTTATGGGAAGAAAAAAAAATGTCCCACCAATAATGGGAATCTACAGAAAACATTTCTGTACATAACTATTGGTTCTGTAGACTTGACTGATATGAAGAAGTGAGCAGTGACCCACAAAGGCCTATATCCCAGGGGTGGCCAACGGTAGCTCTTCAGATGTTTTTTGCCTACAACTCCCATCAGCCCCAGCCATTGGCCATGCTGGCTGGGGCTGATGGGAGTTGTAGGGGGGGAAAAATCTGGAGAGCTACTGTTGGCCACCCCTGCCATATCCTACCACAAGTTGTGTTAGTCTTTAAGGTGCTACTGGACTCTTGCTCTTT
Source organism: Heteronotia binoei (assembly GCF_032191835.1). Classification (NCBI taxonomy): domain Eukaryota; kingdom Metazoa; phylum Chordata; class Lepidosauria; order Squamata; family Gekkonidae; genus Heteronotia; species Heteronotia binoei. The sequence continues at coordinate 53,224,387 of NC_083223.1, read as the reverse complement.
TCTACTGCTAGATTACTAAAGTATGCGAATGTATGCCCCAACCTAGCACATTTGTGACATTTAATCAGAGCTCAGCTCAGGCTTGCAACCTTCTGGGCTTGGTAACCATTGCATGATTCCCTGACACAAATGTCACATGGTTTTACAAAGAATGACCCTGTTTGCACTAACTGTTCTGAGTAGTCTTTTAACAAGCAATTGCAAGAGCGACTTTTGAGCATTTGCAGAAGCATGTAAAAATGCCTATGTGTAATCCAATCAATGGCACCAACCTTCAAAATTAACACCACATTACTTGCAATTCATATCCAGAAGTCAAGTGCATGCAGTAACCATGGTGCTTCAAGTAGCATAATAATGGGACCTCAGTAATAGTGGTGGGAAGTGTCATCAAGTTGTAGTGACTTTTGGTGGCCCCATCAGATTTTCAAGGCAAGAAACATCCAGAGGTAGTTTGCCATTGCCTTCCTGCACATTGCAACCCCAGACTTTGTTGGTGGTCTCCCATCCAAATACTAACCATGGCCAACCATGGCCATGCTCTTTAACTTGTTCATAAATGATTTAAAGTTGGGAGTGAGCAGTGAAGTGGCCAAATTTGCGGATGACACTAAATTGTTCAGGGTGGTGAGAACCAGAGAGGATTGTGAGGAACTCCAAAGGGATCTGTTGAGGCTGGGTGAGTGGGCGTCAACGTGGCAGATGCGGTTCAATGTGGCCAAGTGCAAAGTAATGCACATTGGGGCCAAGAATCCCAGCTACAAATACAAGTTGATGGGGTGTGAACTGGCAGAGACTGACCAAGAGAGAGATCTTGGGGTCGTGGTAGATAATTCACTGAAAATGTCAAGGCAGTGTGCGTTTGCAATAAAAAAGGCCAACGCCATGCTGGGAATTATTAGGAAGGGAATTGAAAACAAATCAGCCAGTATCATAATGCCCCTGTATAAATCGATGGTGCGGTCTCATTTGGAGTACTGTGTGCAGTTCTGGTCGCCGCACCTCAAAAAGGATATTATAGCATTGGAGAAAGTTCAGAAAAGGGCAACTAGAATGATTAAAGGGCTGGAACACCTTCCTTATGAAGAAAGGTTGAAACGCTTAGGGCTCTTTAGCTTGGAGAAACGTCGACTGAGGGGTGACATGATAGAGGTTTACAAGATAATGCATGGGATGGAGAAAGTAGAGAAAGAAGTACTTTTCTCCCTTTCTCACAATACGAGAACTCGTGGGCATTCGATGAAATTGCTGAGCAGACAGGTTAAAACCGATAAAAGGAAGTACTTCTTCACCCAAAGGGTGATTAACATGTGGAATTCACTGCCACAGGAGGTGGTGGCGGCCACAAGCATGGCCACCTTCAAGAGGGGGTTAGATAAAAATATGGAGCAGAGGTCCATCAGTGGCTATTAGCCACAGTGTGTATGTGTGTGTGTGTGTGTGTGTGTGTGTATATATATATATATATATATATTTGGCCGCTGTGTGACACAGAATGTTGGACTGGATGGGCCATTGGCCTGATCTAACATGGCTTCTCTTATGTTCTTATGTTCTTAACCCTTCTAAGCTTCCAAGATCTGGTGAAATCAGGCTAGCCTGGGCTATCCGGATCAGTGTGGCTCAATAATAAGGCAGCATAAACACTGCTAAGGAACACCACAATTAATTACAATATAATATCAGGATTTGTATGTGTGGTGGTGGGGGCTTACAACTAAAATAAGAAAACAACATCATTTAAAACACAGCCATTATAAACAAAATAAAGAAATTAAACCAAGTCATAAAAACAAGCCAGTGCATAAAAACAGCATGAAACAAACATCAAACAGCCTAAAAATGATGTAGATGAAGAAAGCATCAGCCAAGAAATTGAATCCTTAGCTACAAACTTGAATAAAGTGGAACGGTTTGGCTTGGTGCCTAAAGGAAGTAAAGTAGGAATCAAGCTAGTTTTAAGGGGGAGAGCATTCAACAGGCAAAGTGCTGCCACTGAAAAAGCCCTTTAGAGCCCTCCTCCCATACGGTTCAGCCCTCAGCTAAGACGCTTTTCTAAAGCCCTACTCTCTTGTGGCCCTTCTTGCAGAGAGTAGGCAGTTAGTAACAATCTAAAGGGCTTTTTCAGTTACTAACTGCCTACTCTCTGCAAGAAGGGCCACAAGAGAGTAGGGCTTTAGAAAAGCGTCTTAGCTGAGAGCTGAACAGTATGGGAGGAGGTGGTTCTTCAAGTACCCTGGCTCTAAAGGGACTTTGAATTTCACCCCCCCCCCCCAAAAAAAAGGACAACCAGTCAGTTTAGATCTTTCAACACAGGATAATACTAAGTGGCTGGCACTGAACAGATTCAGGTATGTCTTTACAATGCCAGAGTATACATTTTCAAGCATGTGTTTGTAGTTTTTTTCTGGGAAAGTAGCTATGCATTTCAATTGTGCTTTAGAGGAAACAGGACTTTTTTGTAGCAGGAACTCTTGTGCATACTAAGCCACACACCCCTGATGTAGCCAATCCTCCAAGAGCTTGCAGTAGACCCTGTAATAAGAGCCCTGTAATATGCAAAGGAGTTCCTGCTACAAAAAAGCCCTGAGAGGAAATGACTGGAACATGCACTTAAAAAATGAATTTGCTTGAAGGAATACAACCTCCAGCCAAAATACTGTGGCATGGCAAATGCACAACTAAAGCCACCACTAAACAACATGAATCAGATAGCAACACCTGTGCAACTAGTGTTCAAGTGCTATTTCTCTGGGTCTCGTACAAATAGGAAGAGGTCTGGCAAAGGTTGTCCTTGAAAGGGCAGCTGCTGTGAGAGCCCTCTCCAGCCCCACCCACCTCACAGGGTGTCTGCTGTGGGCAGCGGCGTCACTAGGGCAGGGCTAAGGGGGCCATCGGCCCTCCCCCAGAGTATTCTCATTGGCCCCAGGCACTGACCCATGCCCCCCCCAACAGGAAGGGGCTGGCCCTGGGACTAGAACGCTGCTGCTGTGTGTGGGCTGGCAGGGATTCTGAAACCGGGGCTGCGCTGCCGCCGGCTCAGCTAAAAGCGTGTGGGTGAGTGGGGGAAACTTAAATGCTGCAAAACTGGTATCTTGGATTACGGGGGCTGGTCATGTGACCAGAGGGTGGATGAGGGAGGGGCCATGTGAAGTGGGCGGGGTTGTGTGCGGAGGGGGTGATGCAGCCCTCCAAAAGGGGTGATGCCCAATGGGGGGGGTGACTTGAATCAGTTACACCCCAGGGTGCAACCCACCCTAGTGATGCCTCTGGCTGTGGGGGAGGAAGGTAAAGGAGATTGTGGGGTGCTCTGAGACGCTTCAGAGTGGAGGGCGGTATATTAATCCAAATATCATCATCTTCTTCTTTTTTTGCGCAGGAATGCACAGGAACACAGTTCTGGCTGATTTGGCATCAGGGAATGTAGCCTGATATGCAAATGAGTTCCTGCTAGGCTTTTTCTGCAAAAAAGCCCTGCAAATGGGTAATACAGTCCCTTTCCCACCTGCAAATCTTGGCTCACGCATGCAATCTTAAGAGCTCATGTGAGAAAAAGTATCTATTTCTGAAACTGAATAAATCAGGGGTGTCAAATATGCAGCCTGGAGGCTGGACTAGACCCCCAGAGGGCTCCTATCAGGCCTGCAAGCAAGTCTGCTTCCTTCTCCCTCTCTCTTGCTTTCTTCTGCATCACAGCTTTCTTCTGCATCACAGGCTTGCTCAATTGCACAGGAGCTACAGAGCAGAGCAAAACTCTCAATACCCAGCCATTTCATGTTTTCCTCTGGGTCTCTCTTAGGCTCAAAGCATTGACCATGAGAGTTCTGTAATGAATGTTTATAAATCAAAAGTAGATTTGCAACTTACAGATACAAAGCTGAACAACACCCAAACAGCATACTCAAAATTGCTACAGCACAGACATTGTCTTCAGATTTTATTTATTATTATGTATTAATTCAATTTCTATCCTGCCCTCCCACCAAAGTGGACTCAGGGCAGGTCACAACATAATTATCGCAATTTTGATGCAATGATCCAGAGCAAGAGGTGTCAGTTATCAGAGACTGTTAAATAAACAAGATATTGCAATGTTTTATTTTAAGGGTGTTTAAAAAAAAAAAGTGTTGGTCTGTGTCCTTATAAAATTCATATCTCTGCTACCTGGCATTACATTTTATGACACACATGGCCCGGCCTGATAAGGTCTCATTTATGTTAGATCCAGCCCTCATAACAACAACACCCCTGGTATAAATAGACCATATTGTGGTAACAGCCTTGCAGTATAGGCTAAGTCGCCCTCAGTCTCCTCAGCAGAAATAAGATGAACTCATCCCTTCTCCATCCCTCCATGCTTGGTTCTTTCAACAATCTATTCCTTCAGTCAATGTATTTGTGACAAGGTCATCAGTTTGCAAATTCTTCACACCATATGTTTAACATTTAATCTTCTAATAAGGTAGCATAACAATGCAAAATAATATTAGAAATCAGTCAGTGACTGATGCGATGCCTAATGTGCTGCCCACGGGAGTGAAAAGGCCCACATTTACCCATAGCTTATTGATATGCTCACTGAACGGCCATCAACAATTCACAAAGCTTACTCTAGTTTCATATGGTTTGGGAAGGGGATACTTCATTTGAAGGATGCTATGGAAGGTATTGATGGTAATAGTTGGAGATGCTGCCCAATTTAACAGATAGCCTCTTGGCTTTGGTTCAAATGCAAATGTATTCTTTGAGGATACTGAGTGTTTTAGTTCCTGGTTTGAAATAAGTCATGCTTTGGGGACGTCACCAAAATGCATTAAGGACTGGCAATCATTTTGCAACAGAGATGTATTCAGATTTTAACAAATTATGTAAACAAAATAGTGCATTCAGTAATAAACAGGGAGACAGACTTTGCATTATGTGCCGCATGATCTTTTAACAGATTTCGTCACTTTAATGCATTTGTCATTTTGTCAAATAAAATGTATTTGTCATTTTAATGCATTTAATTCATTTATAACCTGAATAGTCCCCAGTGGGGATTCAAAGCAGCTTACACCATTCTCTTCTCCTCCATTTTATCCTGTGAGATAGACTAGCCTGTGAGAATGTGACTGGCCCAAGGTTGCTCAGCAAGCTGCCCTGGAACAAGCTGGGATTCCAAACTGGGCCTCCCAGATATCTGTCTGACACTCTTCAACACCACACCACAGTGGCTTTTTTACCAAAGGCAACCACTGCACTCAAAAGCAAGATCAGTGTCAGGGTTTTTAAAGTCTTTCCTTCAAGCCATCTTCCTGCCAACAGTCACCATCTATAAGCTGCTTTAGAGGAAATTTAGTTATTCCCACATATCAAGGGAAAGAAGGAGAAAAACACACACACATGTACTAGCATTGCAGAAGCAAAAAGAGGTTTTGTGGTATATCCTCACATGATTCTTGTTTGCTGAGTATAGAGCAGATACCATGTACCTGTTAAATATAGTGTGATGTACAAATTTTATTTTGTTTATTATTTATATGCTACTAATGTCCATTTTATCACGACCTACTTTACAGCCTTCCTCAGTCCATTCTTCTCTGAGTCTGAAATTTGACAGGTAACAGGCCTTGACCAAAGAGCAGAATCCTAGATGATTTTATTCCAATTAGAAAACCAAAGTTAGATGGAAATTATGTTTAATATTAAAATCAAAGGGGAACAATATTAACGGAAAAAATAAACAATAGAAAAAATGAACACCCCAGCAGTGTAACTGACACCATGATGTATCATCCCATTAAGTCAAAACATTTAGATTTAAGATGGCCTCCATTCAGTTTCTATGTCCTTTCCAATAACACAGCATTTTGGTAAGGAGTATACCTGCAGAAAACTTGACTCAAGCAGTGGGGGTATTGTGTAATAAAAAGCTTCTTTGTGGTATCAATTGATACCATTAAGGTGGGGGGGGGGAAGACACTCATTGACTATACAAATATTAAGGGTAGTTCATATACACATAAACATCCTTTGTATAGCATGTTGTAGTAGTCCGTGTTGGACTAGAATCGGGGAGACCCAGGTTTAGATCCCCATTTTGTCATGGAAGGTTGCTGGGAGACCTTTAGATAATCATTCACTCTCCCTCCGCTTAACCTACCTAACAGGATTGTTGTTGTGAAAAAAAATAGAGAAGGGAAAAACAACACTGTAAACCATTTTGGATCACCACTGGGGAAGAAAATAGGGTACAAATATTTACAATGAATAAAAATAAAATATTGTTCTTTGATTATTTGAGGATGCATCCAAACATTATTTGCATCCAAACATATACGTTGTCAGCATTTAATGATTAATTTGACTTGACAATGAATGATAGAAAAGGTTAAGAACATAAGAACATAAGAGAAGCCATGCTGGATCAGGCCAACGGCCCATCAAGTCCAACACTCTGTGTCACACAGTGGCAAAAAATGTTTTATACACACATACACTGTGGCTAATAGCCACTGATGGACCTGTGCTCCATATTTTTATCTAAACCCCTCTTGAAGGTGGCTATACTTGTGGCCGCCACCACCTCCTGTGGCAGTGAATTCCACATGTTAATCACCCTTTGGGTGAAGAAGTACTTCCTTTTATCCGTTTTAACCTGTCTGCTCAGCAATTTCATCGAATGCCCACGAGTTCTTGTATTGTGAGAAAGGGAGAAAAGTACTTCTTTCTCTACTTTCTCCATTCCATGCATTATCTTGTAAACCTCTATCATGTCACCCCTCAGTCGACGTTTCTCCAAGCTAAAGAGTCCCAAGCGTTTCAACCTTTCTTCATAGGGAAAGTGCTCCAGCCCTTTAATCATTCTAGTTGCCCTTCTCTGCACCTTCTCTAAAGCTATAATATCCTTTTTGAGGTGCGGCGACCAGAACTGCACACAGTACTACAAATGAGACCGCACCATCGATTTATACAGGGGCATTATGATACTGGCTGATTTGTTTTCAATTCCCTTCCTAATAATTCCCAGCATGGCATTGGCCTTTTTTATTGCAAACGCACACTGTCTTGACACTTTCAGTGAGTTATCTATCATGACCCCAAGATCTCTCTCTTGATCAGTCTCTGCCAGTTCACACCCCATCAACTTGTATTTGTAGCTGGGATTCTTAGCCCCAATGTGCATTACTTTGCACTTGGCCACATTGAACCGCATCTGCCACGTTGACGCCCACTCACCCAGCCTCAATAGATCCCTTTGGAGTTCCTCACAATCCTCTCTGGTTCTCACCACCCTGAACAATTTAGTGTCATCCGCAAACTTGGCCACTTCACTGCTCACTTGATTGATTAATCTGTAGTTGATTAATCTGTAGTAACTGACCTATAAAAGTTATGCTTAAGGCTACAACTAATGAATGCACATGTGTAAATAGTCTTGTTACTGTGTTCTTGAAGCTACTAGATTATAAGGTAGGGGTGGTCAAACTTGCTTAATGCAAGAGCCACAGAATAAACATCAGATGTTTGAGAGCTGTAAGACATGAATGTCAGATATTTGAGAACCACAAGATGGATGGATGGATGGAAGGAAGGAAGGAAGGAAGGAAGGAAGGAAGGAAGGAAGGAAAATGGGGGAAGGAGGGAGAGGTGGAAAGAAAGCAACTTTACATGCATTCTCCAAGATGCTGGCTGGCTTGAATTGGATATGTGATTTTAAAAGACAAATGCCATCTCCAAGCTGGCCATGGGGTGGTGGGGGCGTCAAGAGTCACAAAAGATGCGCGAAAGAGTCACAGTTTGGCCATCCCTGTTATAAGACATCTTTCTCAGGAATGAATATATTAACTTTGGTTTAAGGACATAACAACTGCAGTGCTGATTCAGAGCAAAGTCCACCTAGTCGAGTATCCTATTTCCCTTGGGAACTAAGCATATGATTCTGGGTAGTGTTGCATCCTTTACTCATTCCTCATACCTGTTTTTCAGAGATAAACTGGCTCTGAAAATGGATTTTGATAATAAGTCTATACTGTTCAAGGGTAACTGAGCTATGGCTTCAAAGACGCAGTTCCCTGGCAGCTCAAATGGACCTTACAAATCAATGAAGTATTTTTTTTATGTACCCCAAAGCAATAATTTTTCAGACTTTATTTTCAGGAAATCATGTCTGCAGAGTCATCTGACAAGAAAATCCTTCAAATTGCGATGGACTTTTGCACTGGCATTTTGTGGAGCGTGATTGTAATTTCAAGGACAGTGGTAAGCCACAGATTTCTCCATTTGTGCCCAAAGAGGCCCTGTTAGCAAATCAGATCTGAAAGTATTACTAGTGCTGGAGCCACTCTCTCTCTCTAATATATATAATAATACACATGCACAAACACACAGAGGGCTTTTTTTTTTAAAGCAGGAATGCACAGGAATGCAGTTCCGGCTGGCTTGGCATAAGGGGTGTGGCCTAATATGCAAATGAGTTCCTGCTGGGCTTTTTTCTACAAAAAAGCCCTGTGTGAAACTATGGTGCTGTCAGGGGGTGTGGCCTAATATGCAAGTAAGTTCCTGCTGGGCTTTCTCTACCAAAAAAGCCATATATATAATATATATATATATATATACAATTATTATAATATATAAGCCATATATATATAAAATATTCTTTGCTAAATGTTCACCTGACTTTCATTAATGCACATGGGAGTGGGTTGTTTAGGTGTTAGTCTCACGTACCCAGTACTGGAATGTAGGGAGTGCAAAAGCAGGAAAAATATCTTCTACCCCTCCTACCCCCTGCACATGCCTCTCAGAGTCTCTGAGAGGTGTGGACTAGTGAAGCAATACTAGAAAAGGGATTTTAAACTTTTTAAACTTTAAATCCCTTATCTGGGGTCATGCCGCAGCTGCAGCCTAATCTCTCCATCCTTTCCTATGGGCCCACAGGAGAGAATGGACTTCATTCCATCCCATGGGCCCACAGGATAGAATTGGTTATCAGTGTGTGGGGGTGGGGAGGGAGAGAAGTAGTTAAGCCTTGCCTAGGTTGCCAAACGGTCTAGGTCCAGCCCTGTTGGTATATTCTCTGTTTTGTTCTCTGTTACTGCTTGAACTTTGTTTCTATCTCACTATCAGAGATTTCAACAAAACCCTTTCCCTTCACCACTGGTGTGCGTATTGCCCTTTAATTCCCTTGGGGAAAAAGAACCTCTTTGCCTCTTGGCAAAACAACTCTGAGAAATGTTTTCAGATGCACAACCAGTTCAAGCAAACTGATGGTAAGGTCTGTTGGTCTTCATCGTCTTCCAGCAAAGGTGCACTTTAGAGCACAATCGATATTTACAAGGAAATGTCCATAGGTGTGAGCAAACTATCTCCATCACCCCATTATTGCCTTCTTATCAATGAATCTCTGATAAGTTTCCAAAAATTCCAGGGTTCCCCAGAAAACAAAGTTAGAAAATTATTTCCCTAAAACTACAAAGAAGACTTGTCCATCCCCCCACCCCGTGCCTTTTAGTAGAACTAAGAGGAAGCGAAATAAGAAACAGCATCTCCAAAGTTCCAGGCAGTGGGAGTCATATAAATAAAATAATGATGGAGAAGTGGGTTGGACACTTGTGTATGAACATTGGAATTGGAATGTTGGAAGATAGCAGTAGCAACAGGAAGTGTTGTTTAGATGGTGGATCTGAAGATTTTGGGATAAAGGAATTTTGCTATCCCTGCCAAATCTACAATCTACCAAAAAAGCACAGCAGGAACTCATTTGCATATTAGGCCACACCGCCTGACACCAAGCCAGCTGGAACTGCATTCCTGCTCAAAAAAAAAAAAGCACTGATTATTTTAAGTAGGCTAGGGCCACATTAGATAACTAGGATGCAATGTATCCTTGCAAACAACTTCAAGTTAAACCCCCAAATCTAGCTAAAGCACACACTGAGCGCAGAGAACATGATTTCATGCAGGATCTCAGGCTACATTTGCAGTGAACAGCTGGTCTTTCATTGGAAAGGAAAGGATCATAACCCCAGTGTCTCTCTCTTAGAAGAATTGGTGTACTAAAAATTCACTGTGGAAACAAATAACTGTGACAGAAAACTTAACATTGTTCAACTTTACATGAAATTACACTACCCCTGACTTTCCACCAACACTATTACAAATAAAGATGTATTTGCAAAAGTATTGATCAGCAAATATTCTTTTAAAAAAAGAAAGAAACCATAACCCGTCAACTGAAAGTTTCCTTTCCACTCATATTAATAAGAGGTCTGTTCCATGGACGTAACTGATAATTAGGGTGTTAAGAATTCATTAACAGTCAGAAAAAATAATTTTGATATTTTTCCAAATTGTCTGGTTTGTGAAACGCCCTCAAATATTCATTTAATTAACAGCTTCAAGATCCAGTCTGTTCATCTATTGACATAGAGGGATCATGTCAAGAAAGCAAAATACAAAATTCATATTTGAAAGTGAACAAAATTTCAACCAGAAGCTCTAAATGTTCAACAATGTATATCATTCGCAGTTCCTTTCTTTTACAAACATATATTAATTGCCATGTTTCAAAATTATATTGTCAATTGCATAGAAGCACAGAACTATATTTTATTTTTAATTATGTAATGGTTAATATCATTTACCTATAGGACCTAATCCTAGAATTTATGAGAGGAAGGATTTGATGCTATACTTCAGCCATTGTGGTGGTTTGCATTTTACACAAAGCAAAACATGAAACCAAAATCTGCAAAAATTTAAGTAAACTTACATTTTGCTAACAAATCACTGTATTCGGATCTCTGAAACAGTACAACACATATATTTTTCAAAAATAAATGGTAGACTAAAATCGTTGTTCTTCCACCTGTTTTCAAATAAATACATGTCAAACTTTGATCAGTATGTGAAATAGATGGTTTTGCTAGGGATAGCAGGATATGGTTCTGTTTCTTAAAAATATCTAATTCAGTCAAAAGATACCAGTATACATATAGTTGAATGAAAGTTACACGTACTTTTTCATTAACATTTTTGTAGTGTCTGAAAATCCCCTTTTGACAACCTTTCAGCATTCTTTCAAAAATGTTCCCATGCCCATTTAAATTTCCATTTCTTGTTCTCACTTTCAGCTTTTTATACTTGCTCTCACCATGTGGCCAATCTGATTGGGTTATCAAATGTGATGTCATACTATTCTTTTCATGATCCCTAACTAGGTAGGATCGTCCATGTGCCATTCAACACAGCCTGTATACGTTTCTGATGATGTTAAACCTGCAATCTCTTTGGCTACCTTAATGCCATCGTATTCACTATATTAGATTGATTCAGTTTGGAGACAGCTGCAGTAACTATAGGAAGAAGATGCTGCAGCAACAACTATGGGAAGCAGCACCAGCACCAAACACAATCAAAATTCACTGGAAAATTCATTCTTCAAGGCAAGGGTGATTCTACACCAAATACACTATGCTTGGCAGCAACGTTAAATGTAAGGAATATCCTTCACAGCTCTACCCATACATTTAAGCTGAACGGCAATATAAATCACTAAAAGCCCTATTCTAGGAATCATTATCAGTTACCATCACATCTTAACTCTGTGCAGAGACTCCTTGCTCTGCCTTTGAAATCCCCTACTATCTAAGGCAGTAGTACATAGTTGCACCATGATATCTAATTCTGAGGACCACTAATAAACCTTATGCCATTCCTTAAGGTGGTATCAGCTGCCCCTGCTGAACGTCCAGCCTTTCCCAGAGCATAGGTATCCTGAACGTGGAATTAGAAATACTAATGCCTCTGGAGCACCTCTATGAAGTACCTGAAGTAATTTATACTCATTCAAGTACTCTATGAAGTACCTGACTGAGGACAAATTAAAGAAGACTGTAGATTTATACCCCGCCCTTCTCTCTGAATCAGAGACTCAGAGCGGCTACAACAGACATCCTGTGAGGTTGGTGGGGCTGAGATGGCTCTTACAGCAGCTGCCCTTTCAAGGACAACCTCTGCCAGAGCTATGGCTGACCCAAGGCCATTCCAGCAGGTGCAAGTGGAGGAGTGGGGAATCAAACCCGGTTCTCCCAGATAAGAGTCTGCTCACTTAACCACTACACCAAACTGGCTGGAGTGATGTTGAGCTGCAGTGATGTTTCTGTAACAGCACAAATTGATAAATCTCTACATTTAGGTAGTTTCTGTTACAGAATCAGGCTAAAAGGAACAAAAAAATGATCTCAAAGCTACGCCATTGAAAACACCACTATTAAGAGAGCCAGCCTATGGGATTCCATCCATATTTTATGATTTCCAAATAAGCACCAAACTCACTGGGTGTGTCCTTTTTATATTTAAAACTATAGTAATATAAAACACTAATATAACAAAAATAAAATAACTGAAGAAGTGTGCACACACACAAAAGCTTATACCCAGAATTACTTTGCTGGTCTTAAAGGTGTCACTGGATTAAAACTTTTCAAAAATAACAGATATTCATAATTTATTTATTTTGATATTTTTACCCTACCACGCAAGCGGGTTCAAGGCAGCTTATGTTATTCATACCACAATAAATTAATTCTATAAACTTTACAGCATTAAAATAACATTAACCAATTTAAAATTGAATAACCCAGTCAAAATCATTACAGCATTAAAATAACATTAACCAATTTAAAATTGAATAACCCAGTCAAAATCATTAGCAGCTCAGTAATTAGTATCCATTCCAGTGACCACTTCACTGATGCCAGGGAGGGTGCTAGATCATTTTATGAAGTAGTTCCACTGTTCTGGCAAATCTAAATGGCACACGAACCAATTAGACTTATGGTCTGAGGCACGGGAGGCCAAAGTTGTTTGCTGTCCACTGCCTCAACTGAAGGACGGTTGGAATAGCTCCATTTTGCAGCCCTATGAAATTGCAACAAATCTCACAGGGCCCTGATTTCGATCAGAAGCATGTTCCACTAGGCTGAGGCCAGGGCTGGAAAGGCCCTGGTCCTGGTCAAGGAAAGATGGACATCTTTTGGGCCAGGGACTATTACTTAGTGCTGGTATAGAACACCGAACTCTTTGGGGAACAAACAGGGAGAGGCAGTTGTGCAAGTATGTTGGTCCCTGGTTACATAGGGCTTTAAAAGTTAACACTATAACCTTGGTACTCAACCAGCAACCAATGCAGCTGGTGCAGCACCAGCTGAATGTGTGTCCACACAGATGACCCAGTTAGCAAGCATGCCAATGTATTTTGTACCAGCTGAAGCTTCCAGGTCAGGGTTAAGGGTAGGCCTGTGTACAGCAAGTTCCAGCAGTCAAGCCTGGAAGTGACCATTGCATGGATCACTGTTGCTAAATTGTGAGAGGAAAGGCAGGAGTCGGCCCAACCAGAAATAGTAGAAGACTGATCTGACAACATAAGTGACCTGAGCCTCCAAACTCTTTACCATTGGTATAGATATTACAAAGGGCTGGGAGTTGGATTCCCAAATCCACCACCCCACAACTGAGGAACAGGATCTACATCTTAGCTGGATTGAGTTTCAGCTGGCTTTGTTGTAACTAATCAGTCACAACCTCCAGAGCCCTAGCCAAAATACCTGAAGGTAGAGTCCGTCCATCCATCCAGAGATACAGCTGAGTGTCATCAGCATACTGGTGACAACCCAGCCCTAACCCCCAGATTTACTGGACAAGAGAGCACATGCGGAGATCATAATCAACCATGTTGAATGCTACTGTTAGATTGAGTAATACCAGCAGTGCCAACCTGCCTTGATCCAGATGTCTCTGGAGGTTATCTATAAGGGCGACCAACATGGTCTCTATCCTGTGACCTGGGTGGAAGCCAGACTGAAATGGATCCAACACAGAGGCATCATCCAAGAACATCTGGAGCTGCTCAGTTACCACTCTCTCAACTACCTTACCCAGGAATGGAAGGTTCGATATTGGGCAGTATGTGGCTAAGACCATAGGGTCCACAGATTTCCCCCCCCCCCCCCCCAAAAAAAAAAAAGTGGACTGGTAGATGCACAATAAAAGTAACTTTTTGTCAGTGAACAGGATTCTGACTTTTTGGTCATCATGTTTTTTTTTTAAGTTCCATCCATATGCAAAATATTAAATAAGAAATTTAGTTGCCATTTCCAGCATACAAATTTGTGGTTGCCCCTCCCGCCCCCCAATCCAATGGGATTTACATGCATGCAAACTATATCTGAAAATCCTATTTCATGTACTATAGAGTCATTGGCAACATTTCAGAGTGGGCAGTGCTAAAACACCATGGCAAAAATCTATTTGTGGCAGCATATCTGTCTGCAATGTCACTGTGACATCTGAGCATGCTGTATGACTCTGCAAGCACTATGTAGGTGCTACATTCCAACTTCAGAATTTATTTGCTGTTGCAAATCTTAGGACTGGGCTATTGGCTTGTATGAAAATGTTTCAAGAACAAATGTACCAAGAAGTAAACAATGTCCATGAATCTAAAAGAGAATTGCTTCAAAAAACAAAACCAAAGCCTAATAATGAAATTACAATTTGGCCACAATTCATCATTGAGTTAAATGCTCATGTCCATTGACATCAATGAACTGATTCACATTTCACTCTTCCCCTGACGCTTCCATCAGATTTCACACAAGCTGCCCTGGGGCTGCAACTTGCATCACCTCTTTCCTGCAGCAAGCAGAAACCAGTTTTCGGAGGAGCTTGCTTGCCATGGGAAAGAGGCGGGGCAAGTAACAACCCCGGGGCAGCTTGTTCAAAATTGGACAGACGCATTGTGGGGGGAAAGAGCTCAGAGCTCCGATGCCGGAACAAGCATAGTGGGGAATAAGTCAACATTTCACCAACTGTACATAGACTGTTTGGCTTATCAGCAGTGTGTAAATGGGGGTGGGGAGTGACCATGTACAGAAGTTTGAAATAAAGAAATAGAACCATGTCAGATTACTATTATATCAGTGCTATGAAAACAAGATCTTGTGATTTAGAGTTCCAGAATCCTGACAGAAATTTGATGGGATACCTTCTTTAAGTTCCATGTCAAAACAACAGACGTACGCTGAATTCCTATTTTTTCTCCATAACATCAAATTCAGCATATGACATACCCTAACATCAATACACAGTGCATTCCTTTGCCCAATGAAGAACGTCCATTGAAATGAGGAAGGGCTTAGGAAACAAACTCTATAATGACATCAGGCGATAGCTTAAACTGAAGCAGGCATTGTGTAGATGAGAAGGGAACTGGGCACAGGATAGTTGTTTCCATTGGAAGTCCAATGTAATGTATAGTTCCACTTTCATTACCTGCAGGGTTCTCAATCACAAACACTGTATGGAGAAAAAGGATATCAGCGAAGGATGAGGTTGTGTGGAAGGAAGTAAATCAGCAGAACGTACTGCTGTATCTGTGCACAGATCTATATCTGTTTCTCCTTTAAAATTCCACATCAATGTTCCTTGTACTTCAGATATAAAGACTAAATTTGCAAATGCTGTTACAGCCATACAAGACATAATCCTGCTTTGAGACAATAAGTGGGCAATAAGTGGCCAACACCTCTCATCACTGGAAATTTCATCATTCCTCTTACTCTGAAGGTAAAGTCACAGAACTGATGACAATAATATAATTATCTGGATCTCGAAGATTCATTATCACTGAACTGTTCTAATGTTTGCCCTTTAGATCTAACCTCATCCTTGAACTCTTGTGTTCAAAAAGTCCATGTTTTCACTCCATTATATGAACTATATAAATGACAAAATTCACACTGGCAGAAAAATGTCAATAAGGTCACATTTTAATTTGCCACACATGAACCTCAGAAGGAAAACTGGGAAGCAGAGACAAGTCGCTTCAGTAAAGCACAATTCTATATCCTTTTGCATTTTTGAGATTATCCTTCAACATGACTAATCAGTGCCAAGCTTGTTTAAATAATAAGGAAGGGGGATAGAAACACCTCCTCAGTTTTTTAGATTTCAGTTTACATTGCAGTTTTGTTGGACAGAAAAGTTAATGTTTAAGGTGTTCTAACAAAGGCAGACTACAATTACCCACACAGAAAAAAAGACAGAAGTTAGGGGATAGTATCTGTTCTTCAACCACTGGAATTTCTATTAATAGGGTCAGGTCAGGCAAATTGTTTACTAAAGATCTTCATTTCATTAACAACACACACGGGCGCACACAAACATTACCTTCTGTGTCTTGCATATTTCCCACTAACATGACCACTGCCATCACAGCCAGGAGTAGGGCAGCTGTAAAAGGAAAGGAATTAATTATACAGGTTTAGGTGTGCTGCACAGAGATTATATTAAAAGCAAGCAGTAGGTATTACAGAGATGGAGGGCAACAAAGACAGAAAGCGAAAAATCAAATAACTGAAGGAAAAGAGGGGGAGGGGGAATGCTTTTTATTAGCAAATCCCAGGGGAATTAATTTCATCAGTGCAGCAGGGCATGAGCAAACCACCAATGAACTTGAAAGTGCATTATACCCATTAAAAGGCATGAATTTTCTAAATTGCTAATGGGGATACATTTTACACTCAGAGCACTAACCTGAACAGCTCTTGTATGGCTGGTTCCACGGGAACTGCAGAGAGATGGAAAATATATAAAAATTTATCATCTATTACAAATAACCCCCCCTCTTCTGTTGAAGATTGCCAAAAAAAAAAGGCTGTGTAAAAAAGCAAGGGGTCAGAATGAATCATGCAAAGAGATTCTGGAGGATGAAGGTCACCCTGAGCAGGGGCCTTGAGTGATTTACTGAAGCAAGAGACGTACCTCGAACACCTTTGGACCGTGTGCGATGGCGCTTCTCGTCTGCATCCACCTCCATCTGGGAATAGATTAGCAGGCAGTCAATGCTCTTATCCTGCATGCACAGACTATCAATGCACAGACTGATACAGTCTCTCTCTCACACACAATTTATTGAAAATATTTTAATTCTATTTTATCCTGTAAAGGAAAAGTCTACATTGGAAAGGCTCTCTACATTTTGTTTAGAAACAGGAGAGCACATGGCTTTTTAAAATTCTAATCAGTGAGTTTGTCTGCTTGTTCACATAACTATTTTTTTAAAAAAAAAAACAAACACCTTGTATATTAGGTTTCTACCTCCACTTTCCTTATAAAGGGATTTTCTTTAAAGGAATCCCAGTTGAGACAGGAAGCAAGAGATTTCTCTGCAGTTTAAAACCGAGGCCAAGAATTCTAGTATATTACGATGCTTTCAAAAGAGAATTTTAGGCAAAATTAGAAACTAAAATAGGAGAGAACAAGCAAGCATAAAAAGACATTAAGATTTTAGATGTCTGCATCTTTCATGCAGATATGGCATTTTCTTTTGGGGCTGCAGCAATATTCTGTGGAAATCTGATGTATATAACATTAGTTAAGCCTCCATTCTTTGAATATATTCAAAAGTATTCTGTCAAGTTTACATAGCACAGATCTTTTTAAGAGAATGGTGATCTCTGATCAGAGATCTAAGTAGGTGCTCAGCCATATTTACAGATTTGTTGTAATCATGGGGTACCATTAATTGCAATTGAGGAAGCAGAAGAATGCACATGAAGGAATACATGCACGGATCAGCCATCTCCATGAAAATTAACAGGAAAGCTGCAGCAGTGGGAAGCTCTGTGCACACATTAGAACTACAACACCCAGAATAGATCACTGGATTGGGGAAATGGGACTGGAGGACACTTCAGAAGTCATTTTGTATAAGTGTGTGCAATAGTAGGATTCTCCATTCAGAGCATGGTAGAGTTCACACCATATTTTGCACATGATGACTGTACAACAGAACCCAATATCATTAATATTTTCACTGATAAACAGCATGGGAAAACAACTTGCACTCTTTAAGTAACTATCAAATGGTCAATGTTCATTCAATATAATCCCCCCTTCCCAAGAAAACATATGTTAAAATTAAATCTCAGCATTAGTGCTTAATAGGAAGGTTATCTCTATCTCATAGCACTGCTGGATGTCCTACACATACGCCCTTGCAAACAAAGAGGTGAAAACTTGCCACATATCACACTAAATAAAATAGCAAAATTTTCATTGTATTCCCCATGCATTGCAGTTAGAGAGCATATAATTTCTTACTTTGTACCACTGTAAAACAATCCTATTAAAATCTTATTAAATCAAATCCAATTAAAAGACATTGGTTGCTTAGCACGAACTAACCATCATTAGAAAGAGACCCCTGTTAAGTGTCACAATCTTCTTACTCTCTTGCACAATAATTGATACGCCAACAGTGAGATGAAACCCCCTACCAAATCTGAAGGATTTAGATTTTTTTTTTTTTAAAGGGCCTCTAAAACTTTAAAATGCATGCAAGTTTGTCTGGCCAACAACACTTTGGACTCGTGAAAGTGGTATATAAGTACTGTTATAAATTGCAATAACTGCAATCAAAAAAAGAACTCTCTGACTGTGTGTACACACCATGTCACAACTGCGCTCTTGACCTTCAGCCGCCTTCCATCAAGAGTTGCCAATAACCAAGCTGGTCTAGCTAAAAAACTCCTTTTCTTTGCCCCCTGCTTGCTTGGGGTTGTTACTCCAGGAGTTCAGCAACAACCAACACCCCTCCCATTCAATACTGTCAGAAATGGTCAGAGTAACCCACCCACCACTTTTCAGTGTTGCAAGCATGATTTTTCTAAGCAGTCCACTCACATCCAAAACTCATGAATAAAATAAATCTTTTATAACTAAGCATAAATCCTAGGAAGCACAGATAATTGGGAAGACTCAGTAGGCAGACAGCTTTGGGCAGACATCTTAACAGCTACCTTGCTAAATAATTCTTCACTTACAAAGAGCCTCAACATTCCACTCCTGAGAAGGGGTCCAAAACCAAGCAAATTGACCCTGTCACAGTCTTCACACAAGTCTAAACTCTGGTCTTAACCCCAATCCAAGCCAATTATAGGTTTTCCTGCATTGTAAAAGTTCGTTTCCTAACCCAATCAGAATCTAAGGGCACAGGCTCAAAGTTTCCCTCCAGTCACCTCAAAAGTCAGGATTATTACAATTAAAGCACTAAATCAGTACTGATCTATCATGGCACTTAGCAGCTTTCCCAAATGGACAAACTGAAGCTAGGTTTAAGTTTCCTATGGATAGCTCATAGATCATGATATACCAGTCTCTTCAACTCCTGGGAAGTAATTTTAGGATTTCATTGCAATTAAACCTTTGCTAAAGGCATTTGCATCCTTTTATAATACAGCCAGGGCCTTTTTTCTTTTTAGCAAGAACGTACAGGAATGCAGTTCTGGCTGGCCTGGCATCAGGGTGTGTGGCCTAATATGCAAATGAGTTCCTGCTGGGCTTTTTCTGCAAACCTCCCCCTGAATACACCAAACCCAAGGAAAAAATATAAAATATGATGTCAATACAGTTATTTAATGGAAACTGCCCAATGCATTTTAGGATTAAGGATGTATTCCCTCCTTTCCAACCCCCCCCCCCCCAATTTTGATCATTTTCTCTTTTTAAAAATTTAGATCCTTTCATATTAAACAGAAAGGGTGCTGTATTAACAAATCATTTCTGTCAGTTTGATTGGTTGTGGTTGTACCCCTCATATCCTCCTTCCCAAATTTCAGGCTAATGGAAGAATGAGTTGGTCTAATAATGTGAACTAAAAATTGAGCACATCATAAGGAGAGCCAGAGTCTATCAGGGGTGTCAAACGCATTTGTTACAAGGGCTGGAACTGACATAAAGGGACTTTGTGGAGCTGGGCCATGTGTGTCATAAAATGTAATGGCAGGTAGCAGAGATATAACCTTTATGAAGGTCACAAGACAAACACAATTAAAGATTTTTTTTCTTAAAATACAAACATGCTTAAAACTCTTGCAATATTTTGTTTAAAATGGAAAGATGAGGGAATAGTGGGATTTGGCAATGCAATATTTAAAATAAAACATCAAGAAAAAGCACAAGGATCACAGCAGAAGCTAAAAATATAAAATGCTCTGAACCTGAGAAGACATTAAATGGCTGGGCATTACAAGCTTCTCCCCTCTCACTCAGGGTCTACTCAGGTTGGCAATGGCTCTCCAGTGTAATATCCCCCTTTAGCTGTGGTTCCTAGTTTAGGGTACTCACTAGGCACCAGTTCTCAAGTCCACTGGCTCAAACCCTTTATTTATATCCATCCTTTATTTGCAAAGACACAACTCCAGGAAGCAACAGCTTCAGCTGGTCATAGGAACACTAGAAAGTGTAATCAGAAATGGGGGGGGGGGGAGGAAATGTCTGCTGGGCACTACATTATTCCCTATGGAAATTGATTCCCATAGGGAATAATGGAGAATTGATCTGAAGGTATCTGGGCCTCTGGATAGGCTGTTTGTTGAGCTAGAGGCACCAAATTTTCAGCATAGTGTCTAATGACTCTTCTCAAAATCCACTCCAAGTTTCAAAAAGATTGGACCAGGGGATCCAATTCTATGAGCCCCCAAAGTAGGTGCCTCTATCCTTCATTATTTCTAATGTAGGGAAGGCATTTAAAAGGTGTGCGGTTCCTTTAAATGTGATGGCCAGAACTCCCTTTGGAGTTCAATTGTGCTTGTCACAACTTTGCTTATGGCTCCACCCCCAAAGTCTCCTGGCTGCACCCCAAAGTCCCCAGATATTTCTTGAATTGGACTTGGCAACTCTAATCTGGGCACAGAAACCTAAATATAAAATCCATTCTGCATGTTATTTGCAGCTTTGCAAGCCCAGAAGAGCTTCCTGCTGCAATGGCAAAGACAAGGCAGAAGGAGCTGAGACCTTTGGCAGCCTGGGAGCTTCAAAAGGTGAGGAGAGGATGGGGAGGAGAGGGGAGAAAAGAGCTGTGGGCCTGATTAAAGCCCTGGGTGGGCCAGTTCTGGCCTGCGGACCAGATATTTGAACCCCTGGTCTAGATTTCTTTATGATGTGTTCAGTTTTTAGTTGACCAATGCCCTTTTGCACTTTACCTCACTATTCTCTGCTTATTTTAGCATTTTTCTGCCAGCCTGGCACAATTTCCATATTGAACATATGAAGCTGCCTTATACTGAATCAGACCCTCCGTCCATCAAAGTCAGTATTGTCTGATCAGACTGGCAGCGGCTCTCCAGGGTCTCACGCTGAGTTTTTTCATGCCTACTTGCCTAGACCCTTTTTAGTTAGAGATGCCGGGGATTGAACCAGGGACTTTGTGCTTACCAAGCAGATGCTCTATCACTGAGCCACCATCCCTCCCCAACTGGAATCTAGCTGGGTGAAAACATGCTTCCAGAAGCAGAGTACAGTGAAATAAGGTGTTTATGTTGGGTGGATAGCATCAGAAGCACAAGATTAATTCCAGTGTTGTGTAAAAATAGCACCCCCTTGCTTAGCTGTTGATAACAGTGCCTAGTCGGACACACATCTGGCCAGCGCAGCATCAACTCCACTGGCTACTAATTGAGTACCGGATCCATTTCAAGGTTTTAGTTTTGACTTTTAAAACCTTATATGGCCTGGAACCGACATATTTACGGGACCACTTCTCCCCATATGCGCCCTGGAGATCATTATGATCCAGCATACAGCATCTGTTGACTGTCCTTGGCCCAAAGGACGTCTGACTTGCCTCAACCAGGGGCAGGGCCTTTTCAGCCCCAGCCTGATGGAATCAGCTCCCTTTAGAGATCCAGGGCCACCAAACCAGGCAGGGCCCCCCAAACAACAAAACCAAACATGAAATCCTGGCTATGGCCCTGGCCCTGAGCCCGTTTTTGAGAAAGGGTAGACTACAAATTACCTAAAATAAATTAAAAAATTTATACATCAATAGGCAAATAATATTTCTTCCTTGGTCGCATTTCCTTTCAAGGTAATATAAATATTAAAGAGGTTTCAGTTCTCTCTCTCTCACACACAACCAGATGGATCTGATCCTTCATAATCACTGATCTCTCACATGTCTGAAGTGTGAGTTTGCTTACTGGCGGGGCTGGGTGGAAAAAACCCTAATATTTTGCTTCCTCCCACTCAGCGCTTTTTTGTAGAAAAAGCCCAGCAGCAACTCACTTGCATATTAGGCCACACTCCCTGACATCACCATTGTTTTGTGCAGGGCTTTTTTTGTAGAAAAGGCCCTGCAGGAACATTTGCATATTGGGCCAAGTCAGCTGGAACTGTGTGCCTGTGCGTTCCTGCTCAAAAAAAGCCCTGTTCCTACTCAATCTGCAAGGCAAATAGACTGCCTTCCCCTTGGATTGGGAGAAAAAATCTTGAACCTCTGCTCTTTCCCCCCAATTTTTTTTTTTTTGGGGGGGGGAAGGATGGGAAATACATATCACTTGAAATTGCTCATAGAGGCAAATTACACTGATGGGGAATTAGGATTCACACAAAATACATCTCTTAAATAATATGAGATAAAGCAGTGGGGGTAGGGTTGCAGGGTGCAAAATGCTTCTCTGGGAAAATCCAATACATTCGTTTGTGACTTATCACAGTTGAGATAATCTGTCTGTCTGCTCTTCAGCACCATCATGCCCCAGCACAGAAAAAGACCATGTACTGCTCAGTTGCCTAAACAACACAAGTACACGTCCTGCTTGCTGAAATCCCAAAAAGCTGCATCATAATGCAGGAAAAGCCCAGTTTCCTAGGCAATACCAGGAAGCTTGCTCACCTTCCCACGCAATGCTCCTTAGCTGAAGCTCAACTCAGGAAGGGAGGGAGGGAAGCATCCCAGCATTGCCTGGGCAACACAAGAGTGTATTTTCCTTCCCCTATATAACTGGCAGTCTTCACTCAGAATCAACAAAACTGGGGATGGGAAATCTAATTTCTCCACATGCAAACTATGATGTACAGCTTGCGGGGCTGTTCCAACTCAGCCCTAGTTTAAAAAAAAACCAAAAACCCCCTCTGGAGAATGGTCTGAATTGATTATTAATCATCTAACAGATGGTTGAAGTGAAATGCAGTGGGATCTCAGGTGAAAAGACTAGCGAATACTAAGAAACTGTTCCTGGGAAATTGGCAAACTGAAGATCAACAATTCATACGACTGAAAGTAGAGTTTCACTTAAGTAGAAATATAAAATTTCAGTATTTTTGGAAGCTCAAATAAAAGATGGTTTATGGATGACCCAAAGCAAATACATTTGGTGACTGCCCTAGCCATAAATTCAAAGATGAAGAGGATGTTACTCATACTCTAATCTCAAGGCTTCTGTGGCTGTGTAGGGACTGGAACAAGAACACCCTTTGGGACTATCATGATTCATGCCATAAAGAGAAAAGGGATCTAGACTGGTCCCCTCAAACACCTGTCCTTGTTTCACAGGGAGGAGTCTGACCTGAAGACTGTGGAGAGGACTGGAACCTGGGAAGTTTACCAGGTTCCCCTCAGCCACTGACAGGAGATGGAGGGGCAGGGTTGCCGGATCCAGGTTGGGAAGCTCCTAGATATTTGGGGAGGGATTTGGGAGGATGGAGAGAATGGGTATCTCAATGGGGTACATTGACACAGAGTCCACCTCCAGAGCATCCATTTTTCTCAGAAGGAATTGATCTCTGTAGTCTGCAGAGGAGCTGCCCAGATATTCAAGGTGGGATGCTTATAAAGATAAAATGGGCCAGACTCCACCGCATCCTGTTTGGTTATTAGCCATACTGTTGTATGGTTAATTATTCTGTACATTGCAGATCCCTTTTATTCAATAAATTTCTGGCACAGTAAGATCCAAAAGTATGCACCCACTCTCTTCGTTATATGTCCCTCTGCAAAGTCGTTCTACAGAGAGAAAGCTACAAACTGCTGCACACTATGCTACTTGAACACATGTGTTTTAATTTTTTTTCTCCATCTGGGAGATAGGGAAGTATAAAAATAGAAAACAGAAAACACCGATTTTATCTCAAGAAGTGAGCAGTGACTCATCACACCCTGCCACAACTTTTGTTAAGATGCTACTGGACTTTTGCTCTTTTTTACATCTACAGATTTTGCAGTAAGTATATTATTTGGACAGAAAATAGTTGTATGCAGTACTTCAAGATATGCCGCTAGTCCTGTCTGGATATCAAATTAAACTTTGTAACACTGAAAACTGAATTCTTCAACAATTATCTATACACATTACAACGAATAGTGAACAAAATTAGTCATATTTCAACCATAAATACATCCTATTACGTTTGTGCTGTTTTATCTAGTTCAACAAGACCATGCCTGTGATCACACACACTAAATAATGCACTTTCAATCCACTTTACAACTGAATTTTACTGTGTGAACTGGCAAAATTCAGTTGAAAAGTGCATTGAAAGTGGATTGAAAGTGCATTATTTAGTGTGTGTGACCACAGCCCAGGTCAACAAAATCTGGGAAAGCCAGTTACGAACTAAGAAATGCTATATTACAATGACTGAACCTCAGTAAATTAGAAGCTGTAAATCATATGGAATCACAGAAACATAGATTTGGAAGGGACCTCAGGGTCATCTAGTCCAACACCCTGCACAATGCAGAAAATTCACAAATACCTCCCCCCAGTGACCCCTGTTCCATACCCAGAAGATGGCAACATCATATCAAATCATATCAAAGTGTTCTGTGTGTCTTTAAATGATTCACCCAGTTCTAAAACAGAACAGGGATAAAAATGTACTGGCATGGTTTCTTTAAATAACACAGCTTTGGTAAGAGTGAAAATCCTGGAAATGCAATTTTAAATGTATTAAAAATGCCAATGGCCTGTGCAATTCCTTTAGTTATGTGTTGTTCTTCCTGATGAAGAGCTTTGTGATGGTGCTGTTCAGAGGCAGTTTGCCATTACCTGCCTCCATGTCATGCCCCGGTATTCTTTGGAGGTCTCCCATACAAATACTAGCTAGGGCCATCCCTGCTTAGCTCCCAAGAACTTGTGAGATTGGGCTTGTCCGGGCTATCCAGGTCAGGGCGTGTCTAAATTGGAATTCTAATCCACTTTGGGAAAGGAAGGAGATAAATATTTTACTAAATAAGTATGAATTGAGTAAGAAATTTTATTCCCAAATGCAGCCCTGTGTGGATGCTTCATCACTTTTTACAGTTGTTATACCTTTACACACAAATGTAAGGTGTGAAGCCAAGTGTTGGATTCCTCTATGAACTAACTATTGCTTTACAATGGGTATCCTGAAGGGAGCAACAGCTATTAAACTGTGCGAGAAAATCTTCAAACAAATTGTAGAACATATACTTTAGTTCTGAGTAATTTGAAATCTTTATTGGCTTTGAAACTTGTGATATGAACTTTTTTTTTAAAAAAATTGGCCTTTGAAATAACAGAAATCTACTAGGGAGGGAATCTGAAAAGCAAAAAAAACCCACTCACCCTTGGCCAAGCAGTGTTAAGAGTTCAGACATTTTAACAAATATATGTCTGCTTTCTTAATTACATTCCCTCCTTCCTACAGTCAAAAAGATATTTGTGTTTATAATTTATCACATATCTCCAAAAATGGAGTTCCCCCTATTGGACAGAGTGGAAGATTCTGCATTTTTAGGTTTTATCTGTGACTATATCTCCAGACATCTCTCACATTTGCTTTAAAAGCAGCCCACATTCCCCAAGAGAAATCAGCTCTGCAAAGCCAATTATTAGACCCAGTCTAATAATCAGGGAAGGTGGGCTCCCATCGATTAAATGGCATCAGAAGAAGGGAAGTTCAATCCCTTCATTCCTGGCTGTATGCAACCAATCCAAATCATTCTGCTCTCCCGCCTGCAGCTACTTTTTAAAAAATTACAGATGTCTGGAGACCTGGTGATGGATCTCTCTTATCTCATCTAGTTGCCCTCCTAATTCTTGCCTTTTGCTAATGAGTAGTTTCCAGTTCTAGGCTGAAAGTTAGAAACCACAAAGGATAATTCTGAAATGGGTTTGTGACTATTGGAAATAGGGCTGCCAGCCTCAAGGTGGGACCTGGAGATCTCCCACTTTTACAACTGATCTCCAGCTGGCAGAAATCAGCTCCCCTGGAGAAAACGGCTGCTTTGAAGGGTGAACTCTATGGCACTGTACCATGCTGAGGCCCCTCCCCTCCCAAACCCTGCCCTCTACTGGATCCACTGCCAAAGTCTCCAGGTATTTTCCAACACATACCTTGCAACCCTAGAAATACCCTTTCTCCTGATCAACAACATTAAAAGATTTCCCTATATTTTTAGATGCCAGGAGCTTGAAGCAGAGCAAAGCCACTCATCCAGCTATTGTAAGAAACATTCCTCCCCACCCCACCCCACCCCACTCCTCATCTATTCATAATATAATTATACTCTTCTGGCAACATGGCTATCTTGATTTTCAAATGCAGAGCATTGAGCAGTTCCGGCAGCTCATCAGAAGGCCTGCACTGACATGGTGAAAACTGATACTATGCCTAAAGATCTTTTGTGCAATATAAATTGCTTTTTTATGACAAGCCTATGCATATCAATTTAAAAGCTTATCTTTCTTCAGAACAGAATGATAAATGTGGCCCGCTAGTGATATGTAGGTATGACCAAAGATCTCTTGTACATGCTTCTACCATATTTGTTTTCCAAAATGTCTAATATTAACCTACTTTTGATGACCGCCACTTTGATTCTGTTAATGCTCCAATATTAACCATGTGACACAGGTTATTATTAAATTGAGATTCAGGGGACTTTTCTTTATTTATCCAGTGGTGTGACTGCTAGTTGGATTTTATTACAATGCTTGAGGAGGGGAAATGATGACACTGACATAAGATCAAGTCAAGTGAGCATTCAGAACAAACTTATTTTAAGAATAGCTATAATTTGAATCTCATTTAGTTTCAATGTTCCCTGACCCAAAAATAAACTCCTAATTTGTATATATGTTCAAAACCACTAAATTTCTTTAAAAATCATTAAATTAGGGAAAGTAATGTTAAGAACTTATCTCCAAATAAACATGACGGCAAAAATTTGGTCAGTTTGACATTCTGTTTTCCTTATTTAAATAAGAAAGGCCAGGCCTTTCCCATGTTAGCTGCATGAGGGGGTGCGGGGGACCCACCTTACCTCTACTGCTGCTACCGCCAGCTGATGCTGCTGCCACCGCTGCTACCACGGCATCTAAAGCATCCTTCACTGTTGCCCCTCCTCCTCCAGAGGGGAGGGAGGAAGAGTGTGCATGGCTGGCATGACAGATGGGTAGAGAGGGGTCCAGGGGGCCCACCTGCTGGTGCAGCTTTGTTTCCTGCTACAGCCGCAGCCCAGTTGGCTCTCATTGTGACACTCTGTCCCTTCATCCCTGTGCCACACCCAGGGTGGGAGGGAAGAAGGGGGTAGCAGGATGCTGGATTGGGGTTTTGCAAGGATTGGCACCCCTCCTCTGAGGAGGAGGAGGAAGTGAAGGAAGGGAGACACGCCATCAATGCATGGAGGTGGAGGACATTGTGTGCTTTTAGGGCACTGAGGGGTGGGAAGGAATGCAGGTGAGGATATGGGTCAGTAGTACATACACCACATACAGCAGGGTGCAGGAGGAAGCCCAGCCTGGAGCTAAGTGGGCAGCCAACAGTTGTGGCCTCACACACACACGCAGCCCAGCTTGTGATGGGACACCCAATTCAGCACCCTTGATGGCCAACACCCTAGACAGGCACCTAAAATGTCTAGTGGTTGAGCTGGCCCTGTTGACTGTGTGTCTCCAGGTTCCATCTAGAATTTTCAGGTCTCTGCCAGGGACAGAGGATAACCCCCTCCAAGGCCCCTCCGCCTGGTCCCAATCAACTGGCTTGTGAGGGACCTAACAACAGGAAAACTAGGCCTTGGCCTGTGCTGCCAGCAATGTTAATTCTGGAAATGACATCATCACATTTCCAGCAAAGCAGGGTCTCCCGAATCAAGCTGCAGGTTGCTGGTGTTGGGTTTCAATGTCTGCAGCTGACCAGTGGAGCAAAGCCAGTGAGAATAGATGCAGAGAACTTGGTGTCAAGATAACAGTCCAGAAGTCAGAGTAACCAGGAAACAGTGTTGGAAAGAACAATGCCAGAAACAGAGAACACAGTTGGAGTCCAGTAGTGCCTTTAAGACCAACAATGTTTTATTCAGAATGTAAGCTTTCGAGTGCATGCACACTCTGTCAGACAATGAAATGAAGGTACACACAAAAGCTAACACTCTGAATAAAACTGTCTTAAAGGTGCTATGGGACTCCAACTTTGTTCTATTGCAGGGGTGGGGGACCTTTTTTCTGCCAAGGGCCACTAAGAAACTTATAATATCATTCGCGGGCCAGCAGGCACTCATTAGCATATTAGGTCAAACCCCCTGATATTAGCATATTAGGCCCCACCATCTGGAATAATCAAGTGGAAGTTGAATTGGTGGAAGCTGGCTCCCACCCCTCCTTCCCTCCCTTCATGCTGAAACTGCAGCTGCTCCCACCAGACCCAAGGCACCCAAATACCCCACCAACCATCCTTCACAACACCACCACTCAGGCTCCAGAGAGAGAGAGAGAAATAAAGGGAGATAAGGAAATGAAAGGGAAGAAAAGGAATGAAAGAAAATAAAGAAAGGGGGAAAATAGAAATAAAGGGAAATAAAGAATTGGTGGGGGAAGAAAAGAAAATAAAGAAAGGGGGAGAAGAAAGGGAAACAAAAAGGGGGAACAAAAACATGAAAGAGAAACAAAAACATGTCCACCACCACCCCGCCAGCTAGGCCTGGGGAGGCTGCTGCGCAGCTCGTACAGCCCAGCGATTCCTGACAGCCAGCTGGGCGGGGAGGCCGGCGCACAGCTCAGAGATTGCTGCTGGCTGGGCAGGTAGACCGGCGCACAGCCTGGCCCGGAGATCACTGCTGGGTGGGTGGGGAGGCTGGTGTGCATCCCAGAGATTGCCCAGCTGGGCGGGGAGGCCAGCACACAGCCCGGAGATCGCTGCTGGCTGGGAGGAGAGGCCAGCACGCAGCCTGGCCCGGAGATCGCCGGCAGCTGGGCGGAGAGGCCAACCTCCCCACCCAGCTGGTGGTGATCTCTGGGCCAGGCTGCGTGCTGGCCTCCCCACTCAGCCGCCAGTGATCTCCAGGCTGCGCGCCAGCCTCCCAAGACCCAGCTGGCCAGAGGGAATTGCACCACGCCCAGCACAGGGATCACCACCGGCCAGCTGGGAATGGGGAGGCCAGTGCACAGCCCTGCAATCATCGCCAGCCATCTGGGCCCAGAAGGCCGGCACACAGCATGACCCGGAGATCTCCACGGGCCAGCTGGGCCTGGGGAGGCTGCTGCAGGCCAGTCTGAGGGGTCTCACGGGCTGTAAACATCCCGTGGACCGGAAGTTCCCCACCCCTGTTCTATTGCTTCAGACCAACATGGCTGCTCCCCTGGATCCAGAAATAGAGAGTTTGGAAAGCAGGTTGTCAAGAAGCAGTCCAGGAGTCGAATTACCAAGGAATCCTCCTATCAGCCCAAGAGTTCCCTTCAGTCTTTGTAGCCTCCAGCATTGTCAGTGTCAGCTGGCGATTGGCATTGGGCTGCAAGGTGGGCATTCTTACACCTAATTTGTAAGTCCAGCCTGGATCTTTTCCTGCGATGCTCCAAGGGCTTTGGTGACCCCAGAGAAGTGGGAACAGCTGGCTGTACTTTGGCTGCCGGTTTAGAGCAGGAAGGCTGAGACAGCTCTGCATCCACTCTTGGTTGCAGGTCAGGGAACAGTTGAATTTCTTCCCCCTGTTGCTCTACTGCTGTTTGCTTTGGACTAGGCATATTTGGCCCTGCCTCATCCAAGGAGTCTTTGCTTTCACAGATCTCTGGCTGGTCCACAACACAGGGACAGTCCAGCATTTGTGAAATAACTCTATGGTAAAAAAAAATGAATACAACCATAGAGGTTTTACCTTTATAGCAGAGCATTGTCCCGTTGCCAGTGATGTGATGACATCTCTTCCGGAGTGTACCAGAAGTGACATCACTACATTGATGGTGACACAGGCCCAGGCCAGTTTTCCTGTAAGTAAGTGCCCTGCCCCCCCCCACACCCAATGCCAGTTACCAGAGAGTACCAGACAACCCTAGTTCTCTCTGTATATTCAAACACGTTTGTTACTATACAGAAGTTGATTACAACTCAGCATTCATTAGCATAAAGGACACAAAAATCTCTTGGTGACATGTTTCCCTGACAGAATTTTTCTTGCACTAATCCTGACAGCTTGTACAAAATTTGCCTCACCTATGGGGGGTGGGGGGGGTGGGGTGGTTGAGACCTTTTCTAATTCTAAAGGATTTTAATGTTTTTAAGAGTTTCAAGTCTTCTTCTGGTATTTATTTTTCTACAGGCTTGTGTAAAGCATGACTAGTTAGCAGATCAGCTCCAAGCCAAAGTAGCTTTACAACTGAGGTGACAACAACATTACTGTTAGAAATTCTATAGCTCAGCAGTCTTCAGCCTTTTCAGACTCAAGACCAGTACTCCTGTTAAGCTGAGGAGTCTTGTGAGCAAAAATTCTACTTTTTGAGCTACTGGCATTCAAGTTGTGAACTACTGCATAAATTAGCTTGCTCTGGGACCATTTTTCCTGAGCTAAGACAAAAATGTGTGAGCCAGAGGCTAATAAACTGTGAGCTAGCTCACACTAAGTCAGCTTAGAGGGAACACTGCTCAAGACCCTTCTTTAAACCCCATGCAGCAGCATAGGATCCACTCAGTTGCAAGCACCAAGTGATTCTCACCTTGTTGTTTTGCTGCTGTTCTCATTGTGATTACAATGAGAAGTAGATGGTATAGTGCCCTGCAGTTCCTTCCAAAAAAAGCATCAGATAAAGTGGCAATTTACTAGATAGGAGCTTGTGATTTCACATGTGATTTGTTTGTATGTCTTCCCACTTTATACATTATAGGAAAAAGGCTTTTCAGCTTGTTATCTACTTTCCCTGTACATTTGAAGGAAAAAACAGGTTTCTAATTAGCAAATCTATTTTTGTTGATTGGATTAATCTGCCCCTAGATTTGAAAACTTTGTGCTTTTCCTATGACAAGGATGGTTGAAAATTCTCCTTCAGTACCTAACATTCTGCTGGGGCCCAGATTACTCCTGAAATTACAATTTATGTCCAGACTAGTGAGACCATGGAAGCAGTGGCAGCTTCATAGAGCAGACTCTATAGCATCACCTCCCACAACTGCCTAAATTCCAAAATCCTTAGCCTTAGCCCCCAAATTAGCTGGAATTTTCCAAGACAATGCTGGCAATCCTGGCCTTCCAATTGTCTTAGTTTCATATAGCTCCCCCTCCCAAATCCGTGTAAAATTCTGAAACAATTATGCCTTTACAACCAATTCAGAAGCCATCATATATCTATTACCCAAGTGGTCTCACCATGCGGGTCAAAAAACTTGTCGGGATGGCATCCAGGGATACAGTAGACGTTTCTACAAACCTGGGACTTCAGAAAAATCTGAAAATGGAAAAAAAAAAGAGAGTTAAATCCTACAAAAATGTTTTAGACATCCTATGTTGTCAATGGTTTCTAAATGTTTAAGGTGATACAAAAGTATATCTTGGTTAAGGCTCTGTCATGTCCATAAACTTAGTAACCTGTATCAGTGAGAATTCTATCTGAGATTTAATGCACCTGAATAATTTCCACAGAAAACTAAGAGCTGAAATACTCCTGAAAGTATTTGATGCTAAAAAAAATAGCCTATGTTGTTGCTTCTCCAGCAGAGAGTGCTAAGGGATTCACATGCCTGTTGTCACAGTGCATAGTGAGAGAGAAATTTTATTCCCATTGGCTTTTCAAATGCTACCACAAGCTCCTAATTATGACCAACTGAAATGGTATAGCAAAAGTTATTCTCTTCTGAGTTCAATCTACATTAACAGTAGTCACAAAACCTTCTCAGTTTGCACTTCTGCTTTATAACTTAGTGAATGTGGAATATTTGCAACTAGCAGCTCCAGATTGATATAGTCATATGTCATGATCCTGGGCCTAGCGAGGCCTGCAGGCCCCTGGGAAGCCTGCTTAGGAGTTACTGGGAAAAGCCTACATTTCCCAGGATCCCCTCTGATTGGGTAGCAAGGGTTTTGGAGGGAACAGGCTCCGAGAGGGGTAGGACCTGGGAAGAGAATATAAAGACCCAGTCCAGGAAGTGGGTGTTCTTTCCCCGGAAGGTTGAGCTAGAGGTAGTCTGTGCCTGAAGAACTTGAGCAGGGGAAAGCTCTTGCATCTAAGGAAAGGGGTAAGTGCTGGTTAGTAGTTTAGTGACTGTAAATTAAGACGCGTTAGGACTTTTGTTTATTTTCCCTTCACCCTTTTACTGTTTTATGCACTTTGTTAATTTATATAGCACTGACTTTAAAATAAACTAGGCTTCCCAACCCCCCGCCCTGCCGGGGGACCCCAAAATTTGCAGCCTCCTCCCCCGCTCTCCAAAAATCCGGAAGCGGGGGGGGGAACAGTGAGTCCGAGTCCTTCTCCGAGCCCATCTCGGTGCAGCAGCTACGGTGTAAAGTGGACAAGAGGTGGCAGCGCAGCAGTGTTGCCTGCTCCGCCTCTGAGGTAAAATGAGAGAAGGGGAGGGTGGAGGCAGGGGGAAAAATGAGCCACAGAACGGGATGAGCGCAAGCAGCTGTCCGCTCAACCGACATTGCAAGTGGGGGAAGGGAGGCTGGGTCTGTCCTCCTCACCATCGCATTTGACCCAGCAGGAGCACTTTTAAGATCAACAAAGGTTTTTTTTCTCTCTTCATCTGTGAGTGAGCGAGCGAGTGCGTGCTGGAGGTGAAGGGGAGCTATAAATGCCATCCTTTCTCACTCTCTTTGCGATTGTTTTCCCCAGCAGCACTGCACCTTTAAGATTAAGGAGGCTTCCCCCCCCTCCTTGAGTTTTTCTGTGTGTTGGGGGTGAAGACTGTGCCTGCTTCCCCGCCCCCTTTCCTCAGTATCATGTTTGACCCAGCAGCACTTTACCATCAACAAACGTCCCCCCCTTCCTGTGTGTGTGTGTGTGTGTTTGTGTGAGAGAAAGAGACTGAGAGTTTGTTGCAGGTAGAGAAGGGAGGCTGGGTCTGTCCTCCTCAGCATCATATTTGGAAAGGGGTGAGTGGGGAGAGACACAGTAAATCAGTTTTGCTAACTATTTGGAAACCAAAGAAGGGAACTACCTGGGGATCCTAAGCTTAAAAGGGTAAAGTCTAACCTAGAGTGCTAGACTAGGGTCTGGGAGACCTGGATTTGAATCCCCACCCTGCCAAGGAAACTTGCTGGGTAACATTGGAATACTCTCAACCTCTGATGGAAGCAGCTTTGGGTTCCCATGGAAGGTAGGATATAAATTAAGATTGCCAACCTCCAGGTGGTGGCTGGAGATCTACTACTCAACAAATGTTTGAGTAGCAGAAAGCAATGTAAAGAGATAAATTTAAATTTGGAAGGAGGAAGTGACATCACAGGAAGGGAAGGCGTTTGGGTACAGTGTGCTGAAAGTGACACCATCGAAAGAAGTGGAGCGTTGAAGTGACATCACTTGATCTTTGACCTGGAAGTGACATCACAGATATGAAATCACAAAGGTGATGTCATATCCTGCTCCTGGCCCCACCCCAAGTCTTTTGGCTCCACCCCCAAATTCCCCAGATATTTGCTGAGTTGGACTTGGCAACCCTAAAATAAACCTTTTTTGTTGTTGTTCACTCTGCCTGGTCCTCACGCCTATTATTTGGCCTAAGCTACAGGAGGCCTGAAGGGCTTGGGAGGGGACTCTGGGCCTTCTCAAGGGGAACCCTTAACCCAGAGTGGTGGCAGCAATTGCTAATACCCCCCTGAGTCTTGACATCATATGAGCTGCCCCTTATTTTGAGTATATTCTTCTACAAATCAATCACAAATAATGAAAAGTTGCTACAGTAAACAGTGCTTCAAAGAACATTCTTTCAGTAACCCAATTAGTAGCCATGATGTTACATCTTGAAAAATGGCAACCTATTTATTTTTGTTTTTATTTCAAATAATGTAAGAAAAGCTTTTTCCCCTTTCAAATTAAATATCTAATTTCTATAGTGTGCTATACTGTTTACTTCAATAATTAATATCCTACACCAGCAAGTCCCACAGATTAATTATACATTTAATAAAATGTATTAGAAAATCCAGAGCTTTTACATTTTTTATGAATATCTTAAGGGGCGATAGCTGGTATTGTGATGGTATCATGTATATTTAATGATATATACTTCATATAACATTGCATGCACTTCCCAAACTCTTTAGACCAATAAGCTGCTACCAAGTCTCTTTTTTGTCATCACAGGTTCTCTTCTTTCATTATGCATATCCAACTTTCTGGGTATCCCAAACAGCAATAGCAACTCATTCCTTTTTCCATTTTGCCATGGGAACCAAATATAATGCACAGGGGAACAAGCTACCAGAATAGAATACAGCTGCCATTTTGCATCTTTCACAGTTTTGTGATTTCAATGCAGATATAAGGGCAGAGTCCCTCACGGTACATCCAGGCAAAAGATCCAATAGCAATGTAACTTGTTTTTCTTCAACAGTTGCCACTGCAGCAGCTTAAAAGAAAGCTGATGGATGCTGAGCCAGTTTCTATTAGCCAATAGAAAGCCAAGTATCTAGAGATTCAGTTTGGGGAGAAATTTCAGTGCTATCTGCTGTACAATTTTTTTAAAAAGTAGAAGACCCTTGCAGTGCCCTTGATTTAATTGTTGCTTATGCCATTATGAGGAAGAGATCACATATATGAACACTTGACTGGCAGAGAGCTTGGACAACAAGGCACTAGGCAAAGCAGTTAGGAATCCTACATGTTTAAGAGCAGGATTTCAAAACTGATTTACACTCAGAGAGATGGTGGAGGGTGATTTACATAATCTTTCCATCACAGTGTAAAAATCACCTTTCTCACTATTGTTCTATGTGAAACAGATTGTGGGTTGGTGGATGCATGGCTTTATGTTTCATATGTCCTCAAGATCAATGTAAGCAATCCATAAACAGACAGCAAAAATACTGAAGGAAGCAACCTATCAAGCAAGCCACGCATTGCACTACCACAGAATCATTAAGCAACCTCACCGGAAGCAAAATTCCTTTTGTATTTTTTACTTCCAGTGAGGCCCAAAAATGCTGGGCAAAAGAATTTATGAAAGCCATGCTAACTGGATAAAGGGGCAAGAGAACAGACTCTTTGGATACACTCAGAACTCCAGATTTTGTGAATACTGTTAGCATTTCTGTGAGAAAACACCCACTCTAGCAACATAACAGTGGAGCTGCTATGAACTCCAAGCAATAGGTAACCGATTTCAACATTCTTCCAAGAATTTCTAACAAAATTAGTGCATAAACAATTGTCAGTTGTACAATAATAAATCAGGGACATAAACTGATATGGTACTGAGCTACGTCTGACATTCTCATTTATATCCAGGTAGTGAGTTTCCCCTCCCCAATCTGAAATGGTGCCCTCATTGACAGGTTCTCAATGAAGCTTAGCTGCCATATGAAAATAATACACAAAGCTCACCCACTTCTATGTTTTGAATAAAACAGAACCAGAGAAATTAAACCTCACTGTTTCTTATCATACATTATTAGTCTTCAAACAGTTGCACTCATTTGAATGTACTATTTTGATGTGTGCTAAATATTTAATTTTCTAATTTTGAGCTTGAATACAAATTTGTTAATCCTGCTACTGACCACAAACAACCAAAACTATTATTGTGCCTAAGTACATCAAGCAAGACTGCAGCAGAAAGTCAGCCCAATAAGCATTTCCAAAATTCCAAAATATAAAACCTTAGTGAGTAAAATCATGCTTAACTAGAATGGGCTCTGAAATGCCAAATAAGTTTTAAATATATTTATTAAAAAAGAAAAATAAACCTAAAATACAGGCACTTTTTAGGATATTTTTACATTGGCTAAATAAATGATAATTTTGTAGTATCATATGTTCTTCCATGGTCCATATAATCAAATATGTAAATGTGAAAATATAGTAAATTAATGGTGGATGAATGTCTTCACAAATTTCAACAAGAAAGAAAAACTGTGTGGCACTGAACAGTGAATTACTGTATTAATATATATTATCCAAAGTACAGTCCGATACAGATACAATATAACAAGTCCAGTATATCCATTCACATAGCAGTCTCTCAAGTCAGAAGTATACACTGTAGCAAGGAAGTTACTGAGTTCCAAATGAACCTATCAAAATGCTTGCAGAAAATATTCAAACAATCTCGTGGAATCTTCAAACAATGTCATCAATAGAAAATAAACCAAGGGGGTTTCGGTACTGCTACCTTCCTCAGCCAAAGGCTTTCCATCACAATTCAATGCATTGTGGCTTTATTTAGCCATACTAGTAGTAGATAACTTGTTAATTGTGGCACCAGTCCAACAACTTTACAAGATGTACATTCAATAATTCTCTGGCTGGTTTTGTCCCTCCACGAGATTTTGCCAGGACTTCATTTACATCTATTGCACCATCAATCAGTCTTAGGTTGAGTCCAAGCACTTTCACTAATACTTGCTGAAAAGTATACCCAAACCCACAAGTTATCATGCTTGCTTAACATATCCAGTTATTATTACAGG
The DNA here is from genome assembly GCF_032191835.1 of Heteronotia binoei. Classification (NCBI taxonomy): domain Eukaryota; kingdom Metazoa; phylum Chordata; class Lepidosauria; order Squamata; family Gekkonidae; genus Heteronotia; species Heteronotia binoei. The sequence goes on along the minus strand of NC_083223.1, from coordinate 53,187,705 downwards.
TGGAGGCTGTGGTCAGGTGGTTAAGGCAGAACAAACTGAAGCTGAATTCAGACAAACCAGCAGTAATGCTGGTTGGGAAGGCTGCTTTTCTAGAAGGACTGAATCCACTTAACCTAGATGGAGTAATATTGGCTTTTTCAGAGCCAGTTAAGAGTTTGAGGTGCTCATGCACCCCCACCTTGCTCTTTGAAAAGCAGGTTAGCGTGGTGACCAGGAGTGCCTTTTATCAACTACATCTGATTCACCAACTTTCTTGTTACCTAGACTCACCTAATCTGGCCATGTTGATCTATGCTTCTGTAACCTCATGGACGGATTATTGCAGCACACCGTACAGCCCTTGAAGACAACTCAGAAACAACTGGTTCAGAATGTTGCCAAGGGCTAGCCACTAGGAAAATATATGTTGCCAGTCTGTTTTTGAGTTCAATTCAAGATGCTACTTGTGACCGCCAAAGCCCTTCATGACTTAGGACCCACATATCTGAAGAACTGTATCCTTCCATATGTCCTTGTGTGCTAACTATGGTAGCCAGGCAGCCATCTCTTAATTATACCACTGCAAGGGTGGTCTGTTTGGCATCAACCATGGTCCAGGCCTCTAGCTCTGTGGAATGAACTCCCTGAACAGGTGAGGGTACATTTTATCTGGACATCTTCAGGAGGCACTGCAAGGCCTGTCTGTCTGCCAGGGTTTGAATAGCAAATATCTTTCCAGGGGGAGAGGAGAGGGATTTGGGGTTTGTTATTTTACCTTTGACTGTGGATAACTGTTGTAAACCCCCTTAAACCAAGAGGAAAAGCAAGATATGAATGTTTTAAAATAACAAACAAAACAAATATCTAAAATGAGGGGGAACATCTGAAGAACTTATAGCAGACATTCCAAGATCTATGACACTCATTCATGAAGTGAAACAATAGGCAAAGCCAAAGTGATCGCTATGGAGGACTTTTTACAAAAAGCCCATATTGGAATAACTACAATTTCTCTCTTTTAATTAATCCCAATTCCCAGTTGAAAGCCTGGAAGGAACTCCTTTAAAAAAAAAAGGCTTTGTCTCCTGCCTGAAGTACCTGTTCACCAGTAGCAGCATCATACCATTCGACAGAGGCAATGAACTAGAAACCAAGGACTATGGAAATACCAGGAGCCAGCTATAAATCTTTTATCTGTTCTAGAAACACATGACTAGATTTAGTGGCATCAACCAAGCCATCAAATGCTCATTCACCTGTACCTCCTCCAATGTCATACATGCCATTAACCATCAATAATGCCCTTGTGCTGTTTTCATCAGACAAGCAGGTCAGTCTTTATGCAAGAGAATGAATGGACACAAATTATATATGAAAAATGTCAACAAAAAAGCAGAAGAGGGATATTCCTGTTGTTGTGGGTTAACTACGATTGCTGAGGACTTATAAAACTTTGGACACAAAAGTGTCAACACTCACATAATCTTTGTACTTAACATATCTTTTCTGACCTCGTTTCCCTTCTCCCTTTTGGACACATTTTTAAGGAGGCTATTTAATATAAATATCATATACACAATCATATCCAGTTCTAAGGATGTTACATAAGCAGTTGCAATTTGAAGAAGAGTTTGACATCTTGATTAAATAATGAACAGATCAAGCTTAAAAACCATAAAGTTATAAGCTAAGGGCAAATGAGAATTTTAGCAGAGAGTGAAAACAATTTGAAAATCCCACCCAACTTTTCAAAATACCCCCTTCAGGGATTCTCTGAACTCTCAAGGACTTGAACAGGCTGGTTTATCCCTCCCCCCTTCCCTTCTTCCATTGCTTTTTTGTAATCTTGGCCTCCTGTACCACATTCATGCAATTTTTTTTAAAAAAGGGTCAGTCTACAATATTACTTGTTTCTACATTTGTGGAGAGTCCCTATGTTTGAGGGTTGGCATGGTTTTTCCTGTCTCATCATCATCAGATATAGTGATAAATCCAGGGTATTTTCCAACTTAAATGCTTCTGAGTATGAACATAAGATCTGGATCAGACTAGGAGACCATCTAGTCCAGCATAGTATTTCACTCAGGGGCCAACCAGTTGCCCTGAAGGGCCAAACAAACAAGACATACTGCTGCTTTCAACACCGGTATTCAGAAACTTGCTGTCTTGATGGAGGCAACTTTCAGTCACCATGGCTAGTAGCTACTAATGTAACTTAATCTACCATCCTTTTAAAGCTATCTATACTCATGGCCATCACCGCCTCCCCTGGCAGTGAATTGCACAATTTAATTACTCACTGAGTAAAGAAGTCGTTCTTTTTAGCTGCCCTGAACCTACTTCCCAACAAATTAATTGGATGTTCCCAAGTCCTAGTTAATGGGAGAGGGAGAAAAAGCTCCCTCAATCCACTCTCCCCTTAGCCTTCATTTTTTTTCTAAACTGAAAAGATCCCAGGTTATCCAGCCTTTTCTTATGGGACCCTTTAATCATCATGGTTGCCTTCCTTTGAACTTTTATCAGTTCTGTAGTATCCATTTCGAGATATGGTAAATCCAACTTTTCTTCTTCAGTAGCACCCCCAAGCTATAAACCTACCCCTTTATGGGAACTGCAGCCCCCACAAGGACAGGCTAACTCTGCAGTCCTCTGGCAGTATTTCTATTGACTAACAGCATTTTAGGTCATCAAATGAACTTCACTTTATTTGTCGTCATACATCTCATTACGATCTCTAGGAACCTGTCCAGATTCCCACAGACCCATTTGGCTTAGCTGTTAAGCAGAAACAGAGTTAGGTCAGGTGCCATCTACATATTGGTATCACATTATTCCAAGCCCATCATGATCTCTCCCAGTAGTCTTATGTACATGTTAACCAGCATTCAGGACAAGATGGATTCCTGTGAGACTTCAGAGCATGACTGTCAGAGGACTGAGCAGCAGTCTGCCAGCATCATTTTCTGGAACTGACCAGTCAAATAAGAGTGGAACTTGTGAAGTGCAATTGCCCCTCTATTCCCAAGCCAGCCACCCTCTCCAGAAGGTATTGAAAGCCCCTGAGACATCCGGGAGGAGGAAGAGGAGGAGGCGATTGGATTTATATCCCACCCTTCACTCAGAGCATCTTACAATCTCCTTCCCTTCCTCTCCCCACAACAGACACGTTGTGAGGTAGGTGGGACTGAGAGAGCTCTGAAAGAACTGCTCTTGAGAGAACAGTTCTGAGAGAGCTGTGACTGACCCAAAGTCACCCAGCAGCTGTATATGGAGGAGTGGGGAATCATACCCAGTTCTCCCAAATTAGAGTTCACCACTCATAACCACTGCACCAAATAGGGGTATGTTCCCCTGTTACTCTCCTGGCAAAGATGACCTAGAGAGTCAGGCTAACAGACACAGTTTCCATTACAAACCCAGCTCTGAATTTAGACTGTATAGGGTTAAGATAACCTGTCTCCTCTAAAACCTCTTAGAGTTGTGCAGCCTCCATCTGCTTAAGCATCTTGCTCCAAAGAAGAAGAAGAATTTTGGCTACCAAGTAGTAATGGTTAAATCAGGGGAGTCCAAGGATGCTTTCTCCAGGAAGGAATTCACAACAGCCTCATTCAAGGCTGTCAGAATAGCACTCTCCCACACAGAGGCATTTATTACTTCCCAGACCCACTGAAGTAACTCAGCTCAGTATGACAGCAACAGTTGTGCAGGAAGGAAACACACTCTTTAGCAGATTGTCCTGATATTGAACAGAACTACCTGTGGAATCTAAATTACAATGAATGCAAGCAATGTTATCTGCACCATTTAAGAGTCACAGGAGACCTGTATGTTTTCTGGAAAAATGTCAGGGACCTGAGATAAGTATCCTTTCACAATGCAGAAAACTTCTACTGGTCATCACTGTGTGGATGCAGTGGTGGGAGCCCACTTTACCGCCATGATAGTCACAGAGTAGGCACTCTATCACCTGTTTGGTCACATTCACTTCAAGTTTTCCTTCACTTGTGCCTTCTTCACCTGCTTTATCATCCTAACTTCCTTGGTAAACCAAGGGGAATTCTAGGCTCCATAAGAGCAAAGAGGACACTCAGGAACAACTGCATTAACAACATAGGTAATCTCTGAGTTCCACAGACCAACCACGGCTGTGATAGAAGCACTCATGAGATGTCTGGAAATGTTCTGGATCCATCAACCTCCTGGGGCAGGCCATCCTAACACACCTCCTACCCTTGTGATCATTCTAAGCATCTTTGAATCTAAATTTCACCAGGTAATAGTTGGTCCACAGCAAGAGCAGAATGGAAAATGACTCCTTTATCAAACCATGCACCAGAGAACACCAAATCAATTGTATGACCCACAATATGCATAGAGAGCAGAATGTTCTGGGACAGTCCAAAATTTGGCACGCCAACCATGAACTTTTGAGCTTCTTCTAAAGTCTCCAAAGAGAATAAACTTCACAGCTCTCATTCCAAATCCAATACAACCTCTGTCTCCTCAGGCAGGAAGACTTCTGGGGAATCTTTGGGGCAGTACACCAACAGAATTGCTATTCCATCTGAAGTCCCCAGTATCAAATGCAGGCACTCAGCATCTGGCCTCTGGGTAACAAAAAGCCTGGTTAGTACAACAGATGACTGATAGATAATAGCAACTCCACTTCACACCCATCAACCCTAAGCTGATGTGTTCCAGGAGTCCCCAACATGGTGTATGTGGACACTATTATGCCTATAGACACCTTTTCTAGTGTCCACTGGGTGGTGGTTGTTTTTTTTTTTTACAAAGTGGGAAGGCCAGGTAAGACTTTTGCCAAGCAGGACTTCTGATTGCCCATTGGAGATCAAATCGGCTGTGCAGTCAGAAAAGTTGTTTCTGCAGCAGTTGCATTCACAGCAAAAGTATCCGCACAGCTTGACAAAGTAAGCTGCTGCTGGCCACTTTTCCACTGGTTCTGGCTTGGGTGGGGAAAGCTTTCCACCACACAAGCTAGCAGAGCTGCCCTGCTCCAGAACACTGGTACAAACCATAACCCTAGAAAGTCAGCAAACTGGATGGCGGAGGGAGAGAAAAGTCTTCCCTTCTTGCTCAAGTCTGCTTGCTTCCTCTCCTCCTTTCTCTGTTCTACCACTGCACCCTGGTATTAGAACAAGCCAGTTTGCACATGCACTTACAGAAGAGCCCTTCCTGCCCAAGTTGCTGAGACCAATAAAATCTGGTTTATCTTAAAATCTTTGAATGGAAGGAAAGAGAAAGCAGTTATATTTACCTGTAACTGTTGTTCACTGGGTGGTCTTCTGTGCAGACATACATTGGGACTGCATGTCAGGCCAGCTGTGGACAAGATTGCCAAAGCTCCTCTCCTCTCTCTGGCATTTTCCCATCAAAACTATCAAATGAGCAGAAGAGGTGCTACTCCCTCAGTTATCTCCAAGTTACCACTGGAGATCCCAAGGCTCCAGAGTGTTTGCTGTGGGGCAGGAGTGAGGGATGTGTGGCTGCCCAGAAGACCACTCAATGAACAATAGTTACAAATAAGTGCAACATCTTTGGGGTTTCTGTGCAGCCCTACACTGGATGACTAGCAAGCTCACTGAGTGAACAAGGTAGGTGTGAAGCTCTCAAAGGAAGAAACCATGGAGGACCACCTTCCCAGCAGCTGTTTAGCATTCCATATTGACATTCACCCAAAGCTACTTTACAAAGCAGCAGAGAGCTATCTACAAATGTCCCAACTGAAATACATACAAGAACATGACAAAGAAAAACCACCCTCTTTTGGAGAGAGTTGTGATGCATAAGGTGGCATTAAACAGCCATGCACTCAAGACAGAATGTGATAGCTTCTTACCAACTCACAAGGTCAGGTTGTGTGAGGATGCTGACTGATCCTTGTTGGTGCCTGAGAGATCAATACAAAGTAGTACTGGGCCCATAGCAGAGCAAACCCAAGAAAAGCCACATTCAAGGAATGTAAGTAGTACACAGATGTTTGGCTTCAGAAACAAGTGTGAGGATAGTATTGTGAAACATGAGGATTGAGACACAATCCCTGGAAGGGGATCCTGACCAAGGTATGAGGCACCCTAACCTTGTGAACTTTTTGAATGGAGAGGACATGGGTTAGAAGTAGAACCCACATTGTTCTTTTTCCACATGCTAAAAAATGAACAAACAGAATGGTTATAAATAAAACTCCAGGAAAGTGCAAAAAAACGAGGGGTTATACCTCTGTTTGTAGTAGCTTTAGAAATTCAGTAAGAGGAAAGTTCAGAGAATTTGAGTCCCAACCAGTAGAAGAAGATAGAAGAAGATATTGGATTTATATCCCGCCCTCCACTCCGAAGAGTCTCACAGAGCGGCTCACAATCTCCTTTATCTCCCTCCTCCACAACAGACACCCTGTGAGGTGGGTGGGGCTGGAGAGGGCTCTCACAGCAGCTGCCCTTTCAAGGACAACCTCTGCCAGAGCTATGGCTGACCCAAGGCCATGCTAGCAGGTGCAAGTGGAGGAGTGGGGAATCAAACCCGGTTCTCCCAGATAAGAATCCGCACACTTAACCACTACACCAAACTGGCTCTCCACACCAAACTGGCTCTCCCAAAACATAATCAATAGCACAAAACATAATCAATAGCACAAGATGCAGGGTTCAAACCCTTTTATAACCTCTTTTGCATATAGAGGTGCAAGATCTGGTAGTGAAAGAGTGGCTCGTGACACTCAGAAAAATTGGAGGCTACTATTACAATGCAGAAAAGGAGCTGATCAGAACTATTAAAGTCATCAGTGGGAGTGAGAATAAGCAGATCTGCACCATAATAATGAAAGCAGTGAAGCAAGTCTAATGTGGCTGAAGAAAGGATGGACAGCATGCATCATAAATGAACCTTGTGCGGTTTGCAGAGCAATCTGCACAGCAAAGTGGCCGGGGGTGGGGGTGGACCCAGAAAATAGAAAGATTACTTTGCTGAGGGATTAGAAAGGCACTCCCCAATGACAGAGGGTCCCAGTCAGCAAAAAAGGAAAGGGCATGGAATGTCCTACTGAGCAGCAAGGCCAAATATTTCCTTGGAGTTTCTGATACAAATGGAGTAGGCCAATCCTGGCCATTTTTCTAGTGGCACTTCAGTGACTGCAGTAACTACTGCTGCTACAGTCTTCTTTCATTTTCCTTGCACTCTTTTAAAATTTGCATTTCATTGCAGTGGTGAAAGTAGTTGTGCCGTTCAACATTGCCTCTGCAGTAGGAGTGCTTTTCTGATCTTCCTGAAATTTATGAAGTAGAAAAATCCTTTGATTGAGTGTACAATTCCTAAGAAAACAGCTGTAAGTAAGAATGTACTTTCTGCTGAAAAAAATATATCATGTAGTAATACCAAATCCAAATGAAACCTTTAATGAACCAAAGGAATGGAAGCTGCACACACATTAACATTTCTGTTCCCATCCCTGTTATTTATACAACAAGGGTGGCCAGACTGTGGGTCAGGAGCCGCGTGTGGCTCTCTCACACATATTGTGTGCTCTTGAAGCCCCAACCACCCCATCAGCTGGCATGGAGAAGGCATTTCTCTCTTTAAATCACTTCTGCAAGCAAACCTTATCATGAATCTAATCACCCAGTTTGTGGTTCATGAGCCTCCATTCATGAGATTACATCTCCCACAAACAGCCCATTTTTTCACGGAGGTTTGTGATGGCAGTTTGAGAGCCAGTGTTGATGCATCGTCAAAGCAACAGGGTAGATAGATTTCTTCAGCCCTCCTGCAGCCCTGCAAACACCAATAGTGGCCTTCCAAACCTTGACGGTTCTGGCTGCCAACAAGAGAGCTCCCATTCTGCTCTATGGGAGCAAAATGGATATATACCCCCAGCTGTTTTTATTTGGCAGCAAACAGGCAGAGAGGGAGTTAACTGCCAGAGGCAGAGAAGGAACTGGAAGTTATTCCTCAATACAGTGAACACTGCTGGTGCTTACTCAGGGCTCTGAGCCACCACCTGTCCCTCTGCTACAGGCAGAGGGGCTCAGCCAGTGGGTTCCTCAGCTGAGGACCCATACAGTCCCCCTCAGTGGGAGTTTTGAACACTTGTCATAAGGGGAAGGCAGGCAGATAACTGCCTCCTGGGCCTAATAAGGGTTGGCAACCCCCAGAATCCTATCCACAACCAGATGTCAATCTCTCAGGCACACAGGGGGAGTGTTGCAGGCTGCCCCCCCCCACAACCACATCATCAGGGAGACACGAGCAGGTGACTGCCTCTTGGGCCTGAGGAGAAGGATTGCCCATCATCAGCAACAATGTCTATGAGAAGGCAGGCAGTATTCGCCCTCCCCCCAGTCAATCATCATCAAACCAGGAGGACAGGTATAGGGGCATTCTGAGGAGGTGTGTCACAGGTTTGATAACTCTAGCTTGCAGAGTGTCCATTCGACACACTCCTGAACTTGTGGCTGTGATTTCCCCAGTGAACACTTTCCTGGGGGCAACTGCTTTGTGAGGCCAGTACTTGCCCTCCCCCACAGCCAATCCTCATTGAACTTGGGGGGGTGGGTAGAGGAGTGGCCCAGGGAGGTTCTCTGGGTCTTTGATGATTCTAGCTTGCTGGGGGTCTGTTCAACAAACTCCTGAACCTGCAGCTGTGATTTCTCAAGAGAGCACTTACCTGGAAGCACCTGCTTTGGGGGCCTGTAACTAAATCCAATCTTCACTAAACTTAAAGGGCAGTTAGAGGAGAATCAGCTGGAGACTCACTGCAAGTTTGACGTCTCTAGCACATGCGGCGGGGCTCTTCTACCATGCCACAAACTTCATGAATCACAAATCAGTTGGGTAAACAGGAAGGTATGTGAACAGGAAAGTTCATGATTGACGCTATGAACCACAAACTGGGATGAACCTCCATTTTTTTTCCTGGCTCATGCCCATTCCTAGTAGCAGTACTAGTTAGAGTTTCAAACAGGATCTGGGAGTCCCATGTACCAATCTCCACTCTGCCATGGAAGCTCATTGGATGAACTTGGCCCAGTCAGTTTGTCTCAGGCTAATCTACCTCACATGATTGTTGTGACACTAGTGTGAAGGAAAAGAGAAAGATGTAAGCTGCTTTGGGTCCTCATTGGGAGAGAAAGGTGGGGTATAAATGAAGTAAATAATAAGTATAGCTGAGGACTGGAGGCAGACAAAAGGTAGGTTGGTGTGTGGGTGTGAAGGAAATAAGGATGGACAGAACGTGGAGAATATAGGGGCTGCCAGGAGGAGGGAAGAGGATATTGTGTGTGGAGAGGGATAGAGGGTAAAGCAAGGTGTCCCTTGCAATTCCTTGTGGGTTCACAGCTTGTAAAAAATGAAATTCTGTCTTCAAAGTATTTATGAAAATTAACAGAAATATGCAATCCACATATTTCTGGTTCTATCACACCCTTTGCCTTCCAAGAAATTTTTTATTTAATTAAAATACCTGAAATTTATGTGACAGAAGCATTAGCTAGATTTTTTTAAAAAATGTGGTTACAAATGGAAAGAATTTACCTAAAGGCAGATGTTGACCTCTAGTGTCTACCACTAAAACTTACGGCTACTAAAACAGTTATGTCAAAACTAATGAAAAACTCAAACTGTGACCCTATAACATTTTACAAATGTTTTTTGCACTCAGAAAATTGTACATCCCACAATGCCTTCAGTGCTGTCATAGGTGAAGTGTTATTAACTTTGGGCCTATTTTAACAGTTCTATCCAATATGCATATACTCATTACAGAGTTATTTGTTTATTTTAAAGATTCATGTCTTCTACCTTCTACCAATAATGTTCATGGCATCTTACATACAAAACTAAGAGGAGGGGGGAAGCAGGCATATCAGCAGCCTTGGTAACAGATAAAAGCCATAAAGAGTGCAATAATTTTGTCAAAGCAAAGCCTGTGAGAATAGTACAGAAACCACCTGGTATATTAAAAATAGTAAAGTAGGTGACAAGTGAATATGTTAAGGATGAGTATTCCATTGTGAAATAATGGAGCATAGTGACAGCAAAGACCCAGTGTCTCCTAGCAACTCATGTAATATCCAAAGGTGGAGGTAGCTAAGCACAGTCTCAGTACACAAGCATATTCATACAGGAACAGGCAGTCCTTTAGATAACCTGGTCACAATTTGTTTAGGGGCTGTTCACAGATCAAAGCTAGTTATTGAAAACAGCCTGGAAGTCAGTAGAGATTCTGCAGTACTTGAAAAGTATGATCAACTTAAAAGAATTCACAATAATAAACTGGTCACTGTTCTGAACCAACTGAAGTTACTAAAGAGGTGTTGAACTAATTTGTTATGAGGGCCAAAATCTGACATAAATGAGACCTTGTCAGGCTGGGCCATGTGTGCAATGCCAGGTAGCAGAGATATATACTTTATAAAGCACACAAACACAAAGGTTTTTTTAAAACTTAAAATAAAACATATTTGAAACATTAGTACTCGTTGGTTCTTGGCTCTTTCCTTCCTTTCCCAGGGAACCAGGAGGGGGAGGAGCCTCAGCCAATAGAAGAAAGAGAAGCTTGGCACAGTAGCTCTGCTGTGCAACTGAGAGAGCCTGCAAAGCTGTGATGCAGAAATTGTCCCTCCTCCTCCCCAAGGGAGGAGTCTCAGCCAAAGGAAAAAGCTGCTGTGCAGCTGAGCAAGCCTAGCAAGGCTAGTTGTGATGCAGAAGGAAGCAAAAGAGAAGGAGAAGGAAGCAGATGATCATTGCTCGGGGGCTTGAAAGGAGCCCTCCGGGGGGCCTGATTCAGTCCCCAGGCTGCATGTTTGACACCCCTGTTTTCATAGGCAATCCCATTTACAACATTGTATTAGAATTAACTAAACTAGATGCCTGGATCTGGATGGCCCATAGCCTGATCTTGTTAAATCTCAGAAACTAAGCAGGATTGGCCCTGGTTAGTATTAGATGGGAAGCCTCCAAGGAATAACAGGGTCACTACACAGTGACAGCCAGTGGCAAACCACCTTGAATATCTCTTGCCTTGGAAACCCAATGGGGTCACCACTTTCCATCACTACCAAGCTAGATGCTTCTAAGTAGGATCTCCTGGTTTTACAGGCTTCCCCTCACCCCCAGCCAGCTGGCCGGCAAAGGAAGCTCCGCCCCCACAGCCACCATGCAGCTCTAGATCTCTGGCAGGTTTAGAAACCTGCAAACAGGTCGTTTCAAAATGTATGTGTGTTTGTGTGCCTTTAAAGTTGAGCAGGAAGTACTTCATGGGAAGGGTCAGCAATACAGTCCCTCGGTTTGTTTTGCTTTCAGTTCAGAGGAACTAAGTGTGTGTGTGTGTGTGTGAGAGAGAGAGAGAGGGCGAGCGAGCAGCATATCCCCTTTTCAGATGTCGTTGTGGAGGAACCAACCAATAAGTGTGTGTGTGTGAGAGAGAGAGGGTTGCCAATCCCCAGGTTTGGAGGCCCTCCCCCTCGCCTTAGGGTCATCAGAAAGCGGGGGGTGGGGAGGGGAATGTCTACTGAGCAATTATTCCCTATGGAGAACCATTCCCATAGGGAATAATGGGAAATTGATCCACGGGTATCGGGGGCTCTGGGGGGGCTGTGTTTTGAGGTAGAGGCACCAACTTTTTGGTATAGCATCTAGTGCCTCTCCTCAAAATACCCCCCATATTTCAAAATGATTGGACCAGGGGGTCCAATTCTATGAGCCCCAAAAGAAGGTGCCCCTATCCTTCATTATTTCCTATGGAAGGAAGACATTTAAAAAGGTGTGCTGTCCCTTTAAATGTGATGGCCAGAACTCCCTTGGAGTTCAATTATGCTTGTCACACCCTTGCTCCTGGCTCTGCTTCCAATGTCTCCTGGCTCCACCCCCAAAGTCCCCAGATATTTCTTGAATTGGACTTGGCAACTCTACTCTTAAAACATGGGTAAGATTATGCTTTCTTTGGAGATGGTGCAGCTGATGTGCAACTGCAGAAGCATGTAATTACTGTGCCACAATGATCTAGATGTTGCAGCTGGTATGCAACTGGCAGAAGCATGTAATTACAGTGCCACAATGATCTAGAAGCAAACATGGATCTAAAAGCATCACTAAGCAGTTAACATCCTTCTTTAGGGAGTAAGACACCATTCAGAGCTTAATATTGGGCTGGATCCAACCACACTTCAAGAAGCCTTCCTGAGAATGGATCCAAGATGGAGAGTCTGACACTGCTGACATGGAACTTTAATCCAGGCTAACATGTTTATAGACTTTACTGTAGTCTGAGGGTGCCTTTCTGGAGGTTTCCCTACAAACTGACTCTTGATTAGTCACTACAAAAGTCTAGCTTAAATTAGTTCAGCCTGTCAAAGGGGAAAACCAGTAATTATCTATCAAAGGCACTTGACAGCTTAGCCAAATGGTGAAATTAAGATTGGGAGGATTCAGTTTCCTTTCTAAATTTAATTGATCATAATATATATGTTCCACTCTTCTTGGAACTTAATTGGGGATCTTATTGCTCCACTTCAGCAAATATGCACTACAGAGTTTTTTACCCAAATGCTAGAGCATACCTCATGTGATGACATCACTTCTGGGTGGCATCATCATGTTGGGTAACGATAGATCTCTTCAGGGGCAGGGCTCCCCCCCCACAGGCCATCTCCATGCTAGCAGGCTGGAGGCCCCAAAATTGGGGAAACCCTGCCAGGGAGGGGAATCCCAGTCCAGACAGATAATTAATGGTATTGAAAGCCACTGAGAGGGACAGGAGAATCAACAGATTCACAGTCCTTTGGCCATATTTCTGGCACATGTCATTCATCAGGGTGACCAAGGCAATTTCACTTCCATAACTGCTTCATCCAAGAATGATTAAAGTTGTCTGATTACTACCCATTAAAAATCACCTTGCTCAAAAGAAGAACATTTGAGACTGGTTGATAGTTATTGAAATCTCCTGGGTCCAGGGTAGGCTTCTTTTGGAGTAAGCACATCACAACAACCTGTTGTAAGGCTGGGGTGACCATCCCATCTCTCAAGCGGGATTAACTACCTCTCAGACCTATTCAGCCAGCCCCTTCCCCGGGATGATTTCAGTAGTCAGGAAAGTCATACAAACCATAGGTAGGCCTCAAAGCTCCAGGAATCCTGTCCATATCCTCAGGCTGAATAAAGTGAAAAGCAACCCAAACAGCTGGCCATGTTGGCACCCAAGCACCACTGGATTTGGTCACTGCTAATGCAGAATCCAAATTGGCATGGATGTGAGAGATTGTATCTGCAAAGTGTTGAACAAAACAGTCACAGTGGCAGTCCTCCTCCTCCTCCTGCAGACCAGATCCTACAACCACCTGGAACAGCTCTGTTGGACTACAATGTGCAATGTGCACAGGTTCCCTGGAGACCTGGTATAGAAATTTTCAAATAAAGAATATAAATTAACATAACCACAGTAGAGTGAAGCAGCCAATGGAGGAGAAAGCTGTCCTACTGAAACACTAGCTCAGAGAATTTACTGCACCATCTAGTCTGGATTGAGGGACTTGTAGTTTATGTATTTTTTGACTGAATCTGCATTCATGTGCATTTTGCATTGTGAGCTACTTTGAGTCTCACGGTGAGAGAAAAAAACAGGATAAAACATTTAATTTTTTTAAAGTAATACAAGCAAATTTACCCTTTCCTAACCCCATCCACCATTCAGAAAAAGCTAGCAAGTGTGAATTTTTTTTAAAAAAAAAGTAATACAAGCAAATTTACCCTTTCCTAACCCATCTACCATTCAGCAAAAGCTAGCAAGTGTGAAAATTTTATAGAAGAGAATTTTTTAAATGGGATCATAGTCTGGATTTATTTATTTATTTCAATTTTTATACTGCGTCTTTTTGGTTAAGAGCTCAATGCAGTTTACAGCAATGTATGATTACAACAACTAAAACAAGTGCAAAATAGCATGGTAAATATCCAATGAAATCCTGTGTAATATACATAATACAAAGAACCAATCTAATTCCAATTTCCAGCCCCCAAAACCATAGGAACACCACAAATTATGTCAAATATAAAATATTACTGTATTTCCAGTGTTTATCTTGTACATCCTATCTGACTCATACAGTGAGATTCCTTCCTCCTCTTAATTACAATTTTCAAGACAAAAGTCATAAACATCATACACTAAGAAGGAAACCTAAGATTGAGGGGAGGGGTCATGGGTCAGTGGTACATAAGATTTATGACTGTTGCTCCCTTGGACATACTTTAACCAGTCATATGACTTACTAGACCAGTCTCATTTGGTTCAAGGATGAGGTGAAGCAGAGAAAGCTGTAATTCTAAACTATGTTGCAGGAAGTAAATTCCATGGAAAGAATGGAATGTAGGGTTGGTCTTTATATTACAGCTGCCTCTTGAATGGTGCAACACAAAGTAGCTGTAAAACATAGAACTGCTTTGCCATGTGGATTAAATGGAGCAATTTGCTTCATACTTCTACTGGATATGGAAGCAATCCATCAGGAATGGCTCTACACATTACAGATTTGATATGAATCAGCCAACATGCAAAGGCTAATTCAGTTGACTTCCACATTATGGTAATGTAGACCACATTACAGATACAATCCTACAGGGCTTTTTTTTTAATAGCAGGAAATCCTGTGCATATTAGGCCACACACCCCTGATGTAGCCAATCCTCCAAGAGTTTACAATAGGTCATGTAAGAAGAGCCCTGTAAGCTTTTGGAGGATTGGCTACATCAGGGGGTGTGGCCTAATATGCAAAGGAATTCCTGCTACGAAAAAGCCCTGCGTGAATCCTGAAAAAGTTAGACATGCTTAGATCTTTTTGAAATCAATGGGATTTTAAGCAATCAGCTATCAGTTACTAATTCCCATTTGATATCTCAGCATTAGTTAGAAGAATTAAAACATTGTGAGCAGGTATGATGGCTTCCTACACAAATGCAGCATTCTTTTTCTTACACTGGGGGGGGCGCCTTAATGCAAAACACGCTGTGCTTGTCTAAGGATGGCCTGGTTGCTCCAAAATGAAGCAGAAATAATTTCTCCATAGCATGTATTTCTCTGGAGCTCTGGAAGAAAAAGATTATGTGATAAAAACATGAGTCAAGCAACAGAACTAAACAACATGACTCTGTTGGACAACAAACAGGAATTAGTTAACCAGAAGTGCTGACACAGTTTCTGGCTGCAGAAAACACTGACCAGACTAAGAACTAATTTCCAGATTACAGAGATCAATTCCTTTGGAGAAAATGGATGCTTTGTTGGGTGGACTTTATGGCATTGTACCCCACTGAAATTCTTGTCCTCCCCACACTCAACATATATGAACCTGCCTTATACTGAATCAGACCCTCAGTCCATCAAAGTCAGTATTGTCTTCTCACTCCATCCCCAAGTCTCCAGAAATTTCCCAACCTGGATTTGGCAACCATCATTCGCATCCCCTGTTGGTGGCAAGGGGGAACCCGGCAACTCTCATCAAATGTGAACCTGCCACATGGGGTCCTAACGCATCCCCAGCCTTGTCCCCCAACACAACCCCGAATCTCAATTTTAAAGCCATTAGTTGGGAACACACACACACTTGTAATTTCCGTGCTTAATTAAGTAGTGTAACAAGATGCAAAATAATTTCAGGAAGTCAACCCACATGCATGTAAACAAATACAGGGGATTTTCTATCACCAGTCTGCTGAGTTAATTTGGGAAAACATTCAGTGCCTCAGACTTTATCAAATTAACAGCCTCCTGAGCAGAGAGAAGGGGAGGGAGAGAGAGATGAGTAACTTCTTGGTCAGCAAGTCTGCATAAACAAGCTGGTTGCTGTTGGCTGTCAAGTGTTATCATTTTGTTTGCTTCAGTATTCTGGGATATTTGAGAGCTGATACCATTTCCAGCTCTTATGTAATACTGGCAATATTGTGTGGGTTGGGAAAAGTTTCTCTGCTATCAGAGTTTGTTATTTCCTGCTAAATTTATACAGAAGTTACTTAAGATATAAATACCTAGACTGATTGGAAATGCAGCATTCAAATGATCAAATAGTAAGAGGCATACAAAATAAGAAACACACACTATCCACCTAATGAGTATAAATTAAGACTGCAGATTTATACCCCGCCCTTCTCTCTAAATCAGAGATTCAGAGCGGCTTACAATCGCCTATATCTTCTTCCCCCACAACAGACACCCTGTGAGGTGGGTGGGGCTGAGAGGCTCTCTCAACAGCTGCCATTTCAAGGACAACTCTGCGAGAGCTATGGCTAACCCAAGGCCATTCCAGCAGGTGCAAGTGGAGGAGTGGGGAATCAAACCTGGTTCTTCCAGATAAGAGTCTGCACACTTAGTCACTACACCAAACTGACTCTCTAAAGTGGAAGTACCACAGGTTCCTCTTTAATGTAAAAGCTATAGAGAATAAGAACACTCTTTTGCATTTGGTCTTTGGTTTAAATGTAAAAACAAAATAAAATAAAGAACAGAACAGAAAAGAAAAGAAAAGAAAAGAAAAGAAAATGTTAATGTAAAGACCTTCATGAAAGAGCTGCACATAACATGTTGGGTACACTAAGCAAACAGAAGCTATGAGCTTATGTAAGAAAGCAGGCATTGTATTATTCCTATTGTTTCATCAGAGACCTACTGACCTGCTCAAGGCATTTACAAATGTGTTTTATTAAAGCTACAGCAATGTTTTGCCAAAGAGGAGGATTTATCTGGGGTTTATGTCATTAGTTATTGGGCCTTAGGAGAAATACTAACAAAAATTTTTGTGAAGCCTGTGGTTATTCATGCTTGATGATAACGATGCAGCTATTCCCCACTTCTTTCCATCTCCTACCTGGCCAGATGTCTGCTCCTTTCCTTCCTCCAGCCTGTGTTAGGAACCTAGACCTTGGAGACGCAACAAAAATCAAATATCAGCTCCTATCACAACTACCCCTTTTCAGTGATGGGGAACACAGATCAAATCAAAATTTGAATGCAAATCGTGAGCAGTGCCCTCAAACTCCTGTAAAACTATGTTCACTTTTTACTGAGCATTCAAAATTGTTCTAAGTATTACAAATGTTCTGTGCACACATATGTGGACTGGTGTCTCACACCTATCACAATCACCTCTTTTTTTTAAGACACAAATTTTATTGGCTTTTCAAAGTATACACGTAAAGCATATATATTGCAATAGTTAGAGTGTGTTCTATATAACCATTCAACATATATTAGAAACAAAATAAAAAAATAAAATAATTGCTTTCCCCCCATATTACTTATGATATACTACGTTTTTCCTAATAGCACATGAGTGTTCAATATAGATACCATTTGTTAACAATAGTAGGGATTTCTCCTTGTGATGTTATGTATTCGATTATACAATCATCTCTTTCATCCATACAAACAACTGGACCAAAAATTATCTTCCAAAGGAGGTGCCTTCCTTGGTGGTTGTAATCCTGGTGGGGAAGTGACAGCATCTAGCATTCTTCTAATATCCCAGCCTTGTGCATTGTTCTTGCCTGACTGTAGTGTGTTGGTGTTAACCAAGTATTCTACAATGGATCAAAATACTTGCACATTCTCACACTGCTGCCTGGGAACTGTTGTTTGTTTACCAAGAAGATAAATACCACAAACTGATGAATAATGCAAAAGCACAGAAGCAGCACAAATGCTTGAAAGGTTTGTTGTTGTTGTTGTTGTTCAGTCGCACAGCCATATTCAACTCTTTGCGACCCTGTGGACAAAGTCATGCCAGGCCCTCCTGTCTTTCACCATCCTCTGAAGTCTGCTCAAATTTGTGTTAGTTACACCAGTGATACTGTAACTTGAAAGGTAAACGACTTTAAATGGTTATGGTCTGCCCATGACCACCTGGAACACATGTAATCCAAACAAGCCAATAACAGTGAGCCAAAAGTGCCCACCCAGCTATCTAACACACTGAAGGCAACTAACTGCACAGATACAAAATCAACTAAAATACTTAGGGCGTTTTCACACTTAGCGTTTGCTCCCCTTATTCCGCGGAGCAATTATGGCCGGAGCATTTTCCTCGTTTTCGCACTAGTGACTTTTTGCGGAGTCGCTTTCCATGAAGCCCCGGCTCAAATCGTTTTCGCACTGGCATCGAATTGACTTCGATGCCATGTCAATCATTTTTTTTTAAGCGCAATACCAGTTGCGCAATTACGTAACGACGTAACAACGCAATAGAGAACCCCCTTTTTTTCGCAGGCAAACGGTCACGTGATGCTTCTGGTTGAGGATTGGCTGCAACAGCAGCATCCTCCACGCAATGTATAATGGAATTCCGTAGTTGCGAAATAACGCAACAGCGGAAAAGAGCCTGCGGTGTCTTGCGGGTGCAGTTTCCACCCTCACTTTCTCCTCCAACCAGGGGAGGGGAAGGAAACGTGGCCTGTTTCCACCTTGTTTAGGAAGGAGCCTCGTTGCTAAACGAAGCCAGGGGCAAAAGAAAAGAGAAAAAAAATTAAAAATCTCTGGGCTGGCTCAGAACCCGTTTGGCCGGCCGGGCGGGCTCCTGGGCAGTTAAAGTTCAACCCAAATCATTCCGTCCTCGCTCAAACTCGCCGGAGCCCGGCCCGACCCTGAGCTTTTGGGTGGGGAGGGACACCAGTTGACCCGACACCAGCGTCTCCTGTTCCCACGCCTGCCCGCCACGGGAGACCTGCGGACCCGAGAAAGAGAGTCTTGGATCCCACGGCTGCAATGAACCGCAAGCCTTCACTTGCACGGCCGGGCGAGCCAACCGTGGCTTGTTTCCAAAGCGACCCCCCTCCCCCCAAAAATAAACCCCCATTCTCCTGCGTTTTCTACATTTGACCAGGCTCCTTTCCCAAGCCGCCAAGAACCGGAACCGGGCAAACGGAAACCAGAAGAACTCAAAACGAACCGCCCTTCCTTTGGCCTCGGAGAAGACCGAGAGAGGCAGACTGGTGTGGCGCGTCTGCCCCCCTCTCCTCCCCCAGTTCTTGCGTGCTCTGCTTTCTGGGGCTTAGTTCCGACGTGTTGGGGGAAAGGAAAAAGCCCCGAGGACCCGAGCTCGGAGGGGTTGTAATCCGCCTTCTGGGCTGGAAAAATGGGGCAGAAGCCCAGGAATGCGCCGAGAGCTCCAGCGTCTGAGAGAACCGCGAGCGTCTCTCCATGCCGGTGGGCTGGGGGAGGGGGTGTCGGATCTCACCATCTCCTTCCTTTTAAAGATTAACTCGTCCCCGGGGTTTTGGTTTTGATCGCTCAGCGGCGAGCGATAAACTCCGCGGAGCGTAGAAAAGGGGTCTCTTGCAACGACTTTCCCCTGCTTTTCCACCGCCCCAATCGCACTCCAATAAATACCCAGCCCAGGCTATTAAAAAGCACTCTCGAGAGTGGGAGGAGGGGAGGGAAAAGGGGGAAAAAAACAACACCACCAAACTCCTGCCCGTTCCCACACTGGGAAACCGCAGACGCGCCCCAACTCCCTTCGTCCGCCGGAAGGAAAAAAGACTTTTGCCTTCCATGAGCAAATAATTTTTTTTTAAAGGAGGGGGGGGGACTGCACTTCGGAACCGGCTCTGGCTCCTCGCTACCCGGCGTCTTTGGGAAAGGCGAAAAAGCCCAGCGTTTGCTTTGGAAAGATCCACCCTGCGCCTTTCCGCTGAATCCCAGGAGAGAAACAGGCAGGCTGTATGTAACGTGGAACCGCGCTGGACCAGATGCAAGGATCTTAGACCAAACGCGAGAATCTCAAGCGAGCCACCGTTTAAGGCAACTAAAATGCTTAATAAAAAAACGAAACCGCCTTAAAAATGGTTTTGGATTACTCCAGGAACAGCGTAAAACTACAGGAACAGTGAAGTGGCAATTGAGGCTATTCCAGCAGGGTTTTTTAAGTTATTATTTGTTTATTTCGAAATATCGCTATTACGCAAAAAGAAAAAAGTTTTTTAAAAAAATGGCCGTGCGGGCACTTTTGGGAAGCGCTGCGAACGGCTGATGATTGGCCAAGGGGATGGATGGGGTGGGAGGACGGAAAGGGAGAGGGTGCCGCCCACAAAGCAGTTGATCCGGCGTGGATGGATTTCCCACAGCAAACTCCGAGGAGTGGATCCAGTGTGGATCCGGAGGTTTTCAAAAACTCCGGAAGGAGGTGGATCTAGATACTCCGGCGTGAAACCCCTGCAGCACCGGAGCAAGACGCAGCGCCGGAGCAACAGGTGTGAAAACCAGGAAAAGATCCGGAGGTAAATGGGGTGCTATGCCGGAGTAAACGCTAGTGCGAAAACGGCCTTAGTGTTTTAAAGTGCTAGAAAACCAACAGGGTGATCAATATATGCTTATTTTGAGCAAGCAGATATCAACTTTGGCTTGGGACATGGCTTGGGGCATTCCTGGAGATTTGGAGGTAGAGCCTGAAAGGTTGGGGCTTGGGGAGAGAAGGGACCTCAGCATGTTATAATGCCATACAGCCCCCCCCCCCCCTCCAAAGTGGCCATTTTCTCCAAGGGAACTGATTGCTGTAGTCTGGAGACCAGTCCTATTTCCAGAAGATGGCCACGCCACAGCTGGAGGCTGGCAACCCTATGAGAAACAAATGTTCACTTTTTGCATTTACTGGTGGAAATCAAATCATCACTAACCGAAACCTATCAGTTTTGCAGAACACTTGCAGAACAGCTGCCTGCAGCCTGGACCATGCAATAAGTTTCATTCATCTGGATATTAGCAAAAATCTGTGGCACAAAACAGAAATGTGGCTGCAATCCTTATGTTTATTGCTATACTGTAGTCTCAAGGACCCCAATAGGACTACTCTTATCACTTACAAATGCAGACCCTGGGCTGCTCTGAAAGAAATTTTGTACATAAACGGTATTTGCATTATCAGTGTGTACTCTGCAGTGTGCACTCATGCAGATTTTGCCAGTGTATGGCAACCTCCAGTCATCCCAAGAAGTCTGCATATGAAAATGCTAGAAGAATTTGCTCTGCGTGGCCCTTTGTGATATGTTTGAACTTAGACAATGCATGACACTGACATATGAATGACAACCATATTAAAAATTGCGCCTTGAAATGGAAATGCAGAAGGGCCCTTTTATACAGGCACCAAAATAATACTTTGACTCTTCTAGTTGTTGTTGTAAAAAACCATATTAAAACACAGCCTCAGCTTCAGAGCTTTATTCTTCTGGAGTTACAGGTTTCCATGGAAATGAACGGGAATCCCAATGTAAAGGCAGGGAGGAAGCTAACAGGTTACCTAGTTTCCACTGCAGTATTTGGTATCTGAACAGCTGACACATTTAGCACTTGTTAGAATAATCAAAAGGTAAAAAAAAAATGCAATAAAGCAGGGGTGGCCGATGGTAGCTCTCCAGATGTTTTTTGCCTACTACTCCCATCAGCCCCAGCCAGCATGGCCAATGGCTGGGGCTGATGGGAACTGTAGGCAAAAAACATCTGGAGAGCTACCGTTGGCCACCCCTGCAATAAAGTACAAATGAAAAGTGTGGGAATCCTGCCCTGAGAAACTGCTTGGTTCTCAGGCCTCACAAAGACCACAAACAGGAACTGGATGCGACCATGTGCCTGGCATACCAGCCTGGAGCTCCCATATTCCCCATTGTGTCTGAAGAGTCAAAAGAGCACAGGCATCTCACATCCATGTTCAACCATATTCTCACTCTTTATGCTGACCCTTGCAGTATTGACAAATTGATGACTGTATTGAATCCTGTAAACAATGGTCTGTCCCCCTTGAACAGATGTATCCTGTTGTTCGTTTAAACACTATGTACTAAGCAAATATGTAGCTTCAAGACAGAATGTATAAATAAAGTAAGGGTTGGCTGAGGAAGTCAGACCTCTCTTCTTCCTGAACCTACATGTGTCGACTGATGATTCCTTCAGAAAAGCTGAATGCTTGGCCTCATCAGGAATACAATCTTGTATTACTGAGTTGTAGCTCTCCTTATAGGGCAATAGTCAAATTCCTAGAAACAGTCCATGCCAAATACAAAAACACCAAAAAACAAAACCCCACTCCTGCTTCATAAATTTAGGGAATTACATAGGTGTGTACACACACGCACACATATATACATACACACAAACAGCACATCAACAAAACTTTTGAAGACTTCAAAATAAATGGTACTGTATAGAAAAAAGAAAAAGAAAATGTACAGATGATCTGTTGATCTGGGAAAATCAAATTAACATCAAATTCATGACGAGGTAGGATAGACTATTCTTTAATAAGGATATGTTATTGTATTGCCATGTAAGAGAGATCTCATGTACTCAGAAGAAGAAGAAGAATAGAAGAATTGCAGATTTATATCCTGCTTACAATCTTCTTTATCTCCTTCCCCCACAACAGACACCCTGTGAGGTGGGTGGGGCTGAGAGGACTCTCACAGCAGCTGCCCTTTCAAGGACAACTCTTAGAGAGCTATGGCTAACCCAAGGCCATGCTAGCAGCTGCAAGTGGAGGAGTGGGGAATCAAACCCGGTTCTCCCAGATAAGAGTCCACACACTTAACCACTACACCAAACTGGCTCTCTAGTCCAGTACAGAGAAAGACTCTAAAATAACCCTCTATTTTTTTTGTTACTTTTCTACAAAGAATGACTTTGTTCTAGAGTGGAAAGTGCCTAAATATTCTGAAGATCGATCACGTATTTCTCAAACAGATATACAATAGTACAGGGGTTGCCAACGGTAGCTCTCCGGATGTTTTTTGCCTACAACTCCCATCAGCCTCAGACATTGGCCATGCTGGCTAGGGCTGATGGGAGTTGTAGGCAAAAACATCTGGAAAGCTACTGTTGGCCACCCCTGCAATAGTATATTCTGTGTACAAATCATAGATCAGGTAAACAGTTTTACCTTTACTGATATGGAATGAATGACTTTGTTATTCATTTTGTTACCAAAGTAAAGTTACCAAACAGTACATTTACAGTTTTGGATAGCATATTGTTGAATACATTTGCAGGGAAAAGCTCACAATTCTTATTTGCTGTCTTGTCAAATAGGAACCATGACAACTCCCTTTCTTGTCAACACTCCAAATCAATGGCTCCAAATGATGTCACCTCCTCTATATAGTTAAGAGGGTTAGAATATGTTTTTATAATATGATTACTCTCTCTTTGAAAAGTTGTTCACAGACTCAAAAACTGGGGGGAAAACATGCCCTTGTCCTGTTTCTAGGACCATGATGTGGTTTATGAAAGTTTTAAAAGTATTTTTTTTGTTTTTTTAATTTGCCCCCAAGATTATCCTTTCTCTGCTGAAAGCAGTATATTTTATAAGAGCTGCAGCCTCACTCCCACGAGGCCTCTATACTTGGTCCCTGAAAAATGGGTCCATAAGGAAAAATGTCTGCCACTGTAGCTGCCACACTAAATTTCTGCTGCACTGTCTGCAAACTTCTCTCTTGCTCATTTGAGACTAGCAGGAACTCTACTGCTCCATATTCACATAAGTCTCCTCCCAAAGGCCAAATCATGGCAAGATGATGCTAGTCTCCAGCCACATGGTGTTTCAAGGGTGGGAAGAGGGAAGCATGCATCATTCTTAGACAAGTACTGATACCTTCCTCTTCCACGCAGTAGAATAGGGATCCAAAATGTTATTGAACATAGTGGCACTTTTAGAACTTTAAGAATAGTCAATCGTAGCCACTACAAAATGATTGCCAAGAGATAAAAACAGGGGATGGCTGCCATGGGGTATGGGTCTAAGCACAAAATATTGGGAGGTTCTTCTGTACATTAGAAGGGTACATAATTTCTCCTCTGACCACCAAAAAGACTATGCTGGAAGACATAAGACCTGCATGGGCATCGATTTTGGGGACCGGGATTACAGTAAGGGGATGAATTGGCCAAGAGAGACTGAAAATGCTGGTTAAATCTGGCTGTGTGTGTATAACCTACAAAATTGAAGGGGAAAAAAGCAAATTGAGTTTATACCAAGACCAATTGTAAGCCTGAAATGCCTTGTATGCACATACAGGACTGGCTTGCCCACTAGGCAAACTAGGTGGGTGCACCAAATTGGCCTCCCCGACCTGGTGCCCCAGGCAAGTGCCTAGTTTGCCTACCTCCATCGCCTGCACACCCAACTGCATGCCTGCCGCCACCACTGCTGCCCGCCCTTCCTTTCCCGCCACCTTTCCGCCCCCCATGTGATCACACCACAGGGCCTGGAACCTACTGGTCATGGCGCGGCATGCCTGCACACACCTGCCACGGCATGCCTGCACACTCCTTTGCCCACACACCTGCCCGCCACCATCCACCCCTCCTTTCCCTTCCCTTCCCGTCCTTTTGCCTCCCGCCCCCCTGCACCTGGGCTCTGCTGGTCACGGTGTGCCTGCCTCCTCCTCTGCCACCTGCCACCTCCTTCCCTTTATGTCCCGTCCTCTCACCTCCCTCCCCCAGGCCCTGCTGGCCATGGCATGCTTGCCTCCTCCTCCGCCACCACCCACCCCCTCCTTCCCTTTCTGTCCCGTCCCATTGCCCCCCCCTGGGCCCTGCCGGCCAAGGTGTGCTGTGATTGTGGGGGGGGAGGCGATGGGAAGGAGAAGGCGGGTGACTGCCATGGCCCCAGGGGGGGTTGAAACACTGTGGGGGACAGCAGTGGGCAGCGGCCCTCGGGTTGCCACTGTGCACATATTGCTTTACCCCCATCTGGCCATTCCCCTCCCTTCTCCCAATGACACCTGGCATTGTGACAGCTTTTACTATAACACAAGGCTAGTAACAATGGCCAGACAAATAAACTAGGTGGAGAGAGACACTCCCCTGCACTACACCTCCCACCCTTCTCTGGGTCTTGAATGCTTCATCAGCATTCAAAATGCCAGGAAAGGAGGAAAGAAACGGCTTTTCTGCATTCTTATTTTACTCATTGTTCAGTTCCTGTTTTCCCCCTTATTCTGCACATGTTCTGCTTCCTCTAGTGGTTGATCCAACGCGAGACAGGTTTATTTCAAGGCTATGTCCTTGCAGTTTAAATCTGCAGGGAGCTATCTTGGAAATAAACCTGCTTTATGTCAGATCAACCACTAGAGGGAGCAAAATGCATGTGGAACAGGAGAAAAACCCAAAGAAACAAGTTGAACAAGGAATAGAAAAGGAGAAAGCAGGAAAGCCCGAAGATTCCACCTGACTAGCTGGGCACCGTCACTGCTGCTGTAGCTCATCTAGCTCAGCAGTACAGTGGCAGTGAGTGCCCCACAGTAAATGTAGTTTGGGAAGAGGGAGGAAAAGAGAGAAGGAAACCGCCTTCTTCCAGAGTGGCCCCAACATACAGACAGAGAAACTTTGGGTCTGTACTTTTCACCTTTATAATGAAGAAAACACTGTGAACTTCCTAACCAAGCTTAGCTGATGTGATTTATGGAGAAAAAAGATTATAATTCAGAAGTCATCAGATTTGCCATTTCTAATTCAGCAGAGAAGTGTTCTGTCACTAGATCTATCAGATTATGATTAATTAAAGAAGAATCTAATTTTCCTTTATTGATTCCCCCACCTGATAGTGGATTATAAAGTATCTACCTGTTCAGATAGACATTTAAAAGATGTGAATACTTAAATTTACAGATTATGGTGGCTGTTGTAATATATATAGATCAACATTATAATACATATATAGGCATGTCGCTAAACATGTAACAACTAGTGCAGACAATGAAAAACAAAAACCATTTGCTACAAAACCTTGCCCTGGATCCCTTCTGACCTGTCAGATCACCCAATAAATGACAAAGCCTTCTTTAGATCCTGACCAGCAAATGTTTCTCTAAGGACTTACACAGGCAGCCTGGTTCACTTCACATCCAGCTTTAAGGGGGGAAAATGATGTGAACCCCATTCTCCACAACCAGGAAATTAATCTGGCCAGGGTGCTTGATCAATTCGCAGTCTGCTCACTACTTGTGATCACCATAATAAACTAATAAGTTGATAAACTCATACTTGATAAAATATCTGCTTATGCCTGAAACACTGCATTAGCACCCCTTGCGAGAATGCATCCCTCATCCTCTTCACTATCATGTTTTCTCCACTAGTTCCTGAGGCATCATAATTGGGGGTTGGTAGGACACTGGCTAACCACCGGCTAACCACCGGCAGTCCTTCCTTTCCTCCCCCTGGAGCAGCATTCAGCCTCGCCTCCTGACACTGTACTACCTCTTTCCTTCCTGACCTGCCTGTGGAACCCTCCTTTTATTCTCCCTTCTGGCTTAGCCCCAGCTTCTTCATCCTCAAAGATCCAATCAGCCACCCTTTCCAGTTGTCCCTGCACCTAAGTCTAGCCCAGCCATGCTTGTTTCCTTGGGCCAGGTGGCCCTCTTTGAACAGCTGCTGGCCAGATCCAGGTGATTTTCTAAGTTGCCTTAAGCAAGCAACCTATTCCTCAGCACTAGCTGATGGTTTCATCAGCTGGGGCCAGGAGAAGAGTCTCATTGCTGCCTCAGTGGATTATCTTTCCTTCTTTCATCCTGAAGCCCCAGGTAAGATAAGTATTTCAACTCTGTTGCCTCGGGGTGGGGTGAGTGGCTGAGTCAATACAATTAACACAATCATCAATCGATAATACAAGTGTGCAAAAAAGATTATGACCACATATCATGTTTCTCTTCCTTTCTCAGTGAATGCTGCCACTTCATCTACTGATATGGTTGCCAGCTCCCTGCCAGGAAATTCCTGGGAATTTGTGGATAGATCCTGGCGAGGATGGGATTTGGTACCTTTGCAGGGTATAATGCTATTAAGTCCACCCTCCGAAGCAGAAATTTTCTCCAGGGTAACTGACCTCTATAGTCTGCAGAACAGTTGTAATTCGGGGAGATCTCCAGGTCCCACCTTGCAGTTAGCAAGCCTATTTGCTGAATGTATCATTTAAACAATAAAAAGAGGTAGATACGCTGCAGGACATTTAAGCGGTGGGTTTGAATGTGCAATTGCAAAGAAGGGGCAAACTGCAAGAGATCTGCATTTGACAAGTCACTGGCAGACCCTGCATGATTCTGAGAGACAGGGACTTTCCTCACTTGTTTTGGAGAAGATCCCCAACAAGATGCAACACATCCGTTATTAATGCAGTTTATTTACCAAAGCATGATCTGCCCATGACTATAATATATGAAGTAACTTGTACAGGAAAGCCTGTAGAAATGGTTACTTTCCTGGTGCAGAGTTGCTCTGCACAGTATTTGAGCTGAACTGGGGAGGGGGGGAGACACAGAGGTGATTCATTGAGTAGTTCAGTCGTGGTAAGTTCAAGTGATAATGTTATTTGTGCAGGAATTGCAGTGTCTATGAAATATGCGTAATTCTTCAGTCCAGATTCTGTGGGTTTAAACATTTTTAATGGAAGGAGTAGGGCTTTTTTTCTGGAAAAAGAAGTGCCGGACTCTCAAGACGGAAATGAATGAGAAACACACAGGTGCCCCCCATGAACTGTTAAACATTTTTTTGAGAATTTTGTTTCCCCAAAGAGGTTCTGGAACTCTGTTCTGCCACATTTCCCAAGAGGAAAAAAAGCCATGCAAGGGAATATTCTTTCAGTAAAGAGTAATAATAAGGGATCAAAGTGTGAAACAACTTATAGCCTCTCCAAAACAGAGCAGTTTCCCCACCAACTCTACAGTAGTTTTGGAGAGGTATAATTTCCCCCCTTTCATCACTCGTTTCCAAGATGTTATGATGAAACTGATTCATAATTTACCCATGCTTGTTGCAGTTTTGCTAGGCAAGAAGGAAACCCTGAATTCTGTCTTAATGTAAGGGTGAATTTGCTTGGATCAGTTCTGCATAATTGACAACTGTATTCTTCCACAGTTGTGTTTCAACAATTCCAGGTGCTCAGCTGGATGTCCTATTAAAGTCTCATGTGCAAAGAGTTTTGGAGGTACATTTAATATATATGAAGTATATCATAGTAGGGGGTCTTAGCCAGGCACTGAACAATATGCTAGGTAAATCACAGAAGTTGTCAGATCTTGCAGTGATAGCTAATGCTTTTTTATTAGATCTGTCAGCCATGAGCCAAGATCAGAAGCAGTTTTGAGAATATAAAGTAGGTATACAAAAATTTGCAATCTATTTAGAATATAGTCTATAGGGCAATGTAGGTCTTATTTTCTTGTGTTTTTTTAATTATTAAATCATCAAACCTGGTATTTTCTTCTATTTCATCATCCAATACCTTTGGTTTTTTAACTGCAATAGTATAGGGCTAAAAAGATGGCTGCAGAGCACTGGTAATATATAAAATGTTTACACAAAAGCCCCCAAGTGTATTACATGGGACACTGCAAGCAGTAGATGACAAACACCGAGGAAAGTCAAAGCCAATTATCACCATGTTGATCTTCCCCTGGAAAAAGGTTAGCAACAGGTCTGATTCACTTACTTAAGTATCTTGAGTAACTCACTCGGGACACTTTGATGTGAACGACTGCCACAGAGTTTCAGTTTTAGGAGGCATTGCCCGCCTAGATCGGACTGAAGAGTCGGACACAAGGTTTTTAGAATAATTATGGGTCACTTTATTCATCATAATAATCCCAACAGCAAGGGCACCCAAAAACGTGGCCTGGTCAGGGCTAGGGGTCTCAGCAGACCGCTCCCCTGCCATTAACGGGCGAGAGACCCAGCCCCCAGCCGCAGCTGTGAGAAACAGCTCCCGCCAGGCCAGCCCAGCAGGGAGGCCCGCACCAGAGGGCCCAACCACCAGACGCACGGCTCGAAGGAAGGCACCCTTTAGTTGAGCCTCCTGGACGGTCTGCATTCTCCCCAACCTGGGTCACCCAACCCAAGGTTGCCTATGCCAGACCCCAAAAACTCCCCAGAAAGGGGGGGGGGGTTGCTTCGTGGTCCTCCCCTAGCTGCAAAGTACCCAAACCCAGTAAAACCTGCCAAACTCAAGTGACTGGTACCTAAAATGCACTTCCCGATAGCCAGTTCCACAATCCACTGCTTTGCTATGTAGGGTAGGCGAAAAACACACCCCAGAAATAGCCAATCAGCTGGGCAGTCAAAAATTCCTATCCGGCCCCTCAATAGAGATGACAAGCAAATGCTTACATAACAAACAGGGCGGGCGGGAGGGCCGACAAGAAAACGGACTGCCAAGAGGAGCGGAGGCTTGGCCGTTAACAGCGCCAAGCCCCGCCCCCTCCAGTTCACGCCCAAATGGGCCGACAAAAATCCTCTCTTCCCTCATCAGGGAAGCAAACGTTGCTTTTGCAGCCTAGCAGCTATGCTGCAGGATGCAAGCAATCCAATGTTGCACTGCGCTGAAAGTTGCACTGCACTGGAGAAAAATTCCATAACATGCTAATTTCAAATTCCTATGCAAGCAAAACTGCAGAACCACAACGTTCTGTATAGTTCTGTACAGTAGCCTTAAATATCATCTTCCTTCTCAAGTCTTACAAAATATTAAGGCAGAAAGAGCAGAACTTCCAAGCAATTCATTTATAAACCATATACAAGT
Organism: Heteronotia binoei; assembly: GCF_032191835.1. Classification (NCBI taxonomy): domain Eukaryota; kingdom Metazoa; phylum Chordata; class Lepidosauria; order Squamata; family Gekkonidae; genus Heteronotia; species Heteronotia binoei. The sequence continues at coordinate 53,158,174 of NC_083223.1, read as the reverse complement.
AATAAGCTTATGAAAAAAGGCATTCTTGGTGGATTCCAGAAACTGAAAATAATTGCTTTCTAAAAGCCAGGTAGAATTAAGCCTTCTCTTAAAGTCTTAAGACTTTAAAAACCATGAAGGTGTTTCATGAAAAGGATGAAATCACAAGGGCATTGATTTTATTTTGTATTTTCTATTTCATTCAGGCCTTGAAAAGCCAGCTTCAACAGAAAAGCATAATAATCAAAGAACTACACCTGAACTTTGCATTGCAACTCTACTAGTCTCCATTCTGTTAGCAGCATACTCCTCATAAAATCCTAACTACTCTGACATCAGTTTGATCAATATTATTGAGAGGCAAAATGAACCAGATGAAGTCAACCTAGAATCTAGTAACCTAGATTCACTGATGTCAGGTCAGGTACTACAAGATATAAGTAGAAGAACTGCAGGTGAAATCTACTTTCTCCCTCCCCACTATTTCCTCTTTCCCTTCTTTGAAAATCCCTTTTTCCTGCTCTCCTTCCTTCATACCAGTCAACCCACTGTTATCTGCCCTCCTGTCTTCAGCTTTCCCTCCTTTCCTCCCCCAGCAGACTCTTCCAAGGAACACAGGCCAAGTTGTGCAGTGCCAACTAAGCCTCATCTCAGTTCTGGATATGAGCTTTCATGTGCATGACCACTTTTTCAGATACAAGGAAGGAAGTTAAGGCTGTAAGTGTGTGTGCGGAAGGACCTCATTTGCATATTAGGCCATATCCCCTGACACCGCCATTATTTCACACACTCCTACAAAAAAGCCCATCAGGAACTCATTTGCATATTAGGCCACACCCCTGACACGAAGCCAGCCAGAACTGCGTTCCTGTGCATTTCTGCTCAAAAAAAGCCCTGAGTGTGTGACTGGCCAGGGTCACCCAGTGAGCTTCCACAGTTGAGTGGGAATTTGAATCTGGGTCTCCCAGATCCTTGTTGGGAACTCTAACTACTACACCACACTGGCTTTCATGAAATGGTTGCTGTTGAACAGTAGCAAGTAGTTAGCCCTCAGAGGGTCATGCAAGTTGCCCAGTGGTTACTGCTGGGACTGGCCCCATTATGTCCTCCCTCAAAGACCAAAACAGCCCTTTCCCCCTGCCTTTACCTAATAGAAACCAGGGCTTGAATACTGTTGCAGTTACCTGGCAATGGCCACTATATTCTACTCTACACACCAACCTGTATGTTTGTTGCTTCATTTCCTGCATTTGGATGGGAAATGTGTAAAAAAGTTGTTTTGTTTGGTGTATCTTCTAATATGGGGAATCAGGTTTGATTACACACTCCTCCACAGGCAGCCAGCTGGTTGGCCTTGGGTCAGTCATAGTTAGTCCTTTTCAGACTGCCTATTCCTTTTTAGCTGCTGGTTACTAATGGTTTTTTCCTGTCATTTCAGACAGACTCATTTTAATAACTGGCTACTTGCAGAATTTATTTACATTTTCATACAAACCTGGTAGCCTCCTGCTGGTTAAGCAAGCCTGAGCCGCTATTGATGTAAGCTGCTTTCTTCCATTTTCAACCCCCTCTTTGCAGTTCTCAATCTCTGTGGTGTGTTGTCTGAAATGCCCATAGCACTTCCTGGCTTTCTTCCCCTTGCCCCCTTTTACCATGTGCATGATCTTTCTCAGAGGTTAGCAGTTTTGCACTCACATATGAATTTAAAAAACAAACAAACTCAGAGCAAGATTGTGTGCAGGGTGAAAAGGGGTAGGAAAAGAAAGTGGCACTGTTTGAAATGAGCATAGCTCCTCAGAGATGGCTCATTAATAATGGAAGGAAATGCGCTGTGTGAAACTTCCATCCCTGTATCACTTTACTTGGAATCAAGCCATTGATGGATAACATCTGGTTTAGACTAGTAATGTGAAAAGGACCAGTTCTCTCAGAGCTCTCTCAGTCCCACCTCTCTCACAGGTGCCTGTTGCGGGGAGATGAAAGGAAAGAGACTGTAAACCACTCTGAGACTCTAAGTACAGAATCTGTTCCCCTGGAGGTGTGTGTGTGTGGGGGGGTGTGTGGGGTGTGTGTGTGTGTGTGTGTGTGTGGGCTTCTCTTGGGTGGGTGGGAAGACGGCAAGGGGGGTACTTGTCCAGAACCTCTTTCTAGAGCCCATTGTATTTTTCCTCACAACGGGCCTTATTCCTAGTATAAATATACTTTTAAAATTTATATACTGTGTTTTCCATACAGGTGTACAGAATAGTCTGTGTATATAAACATTTTTCAAGAGTTCATCATTGTAACTTAAACCTAATTGCGTGAACTGTAAAAAGCATAAACTTTCAGCCTCATTTTTTATTGGCTTTCCATTTCCAAAGGTTTGATAAAAATGCCCCTTCCCCTCCATCTAAATACTCTTTTTTGCTGTCAGCCTATTGCTCTGAAGCTTTCACACAATGAATTTAACTAACTGGAAGCCTAATGTGTCAGCTTTTGGACAATGAAAGTTTCCGTTTAGTCCACATTTTTTTTTTCAAAAGAAATATTTTTTTAAATTTCATATGTGTATAAACTTAGAAAGAATCAAAATAAGGAACCAAAACAGTCCTTGTAAAAAGTTATAAACAGCTGTGTTCAGGCTTCCCCTGAAATGCAAGCATTTAACTTTCTAAGGAAAATTCCAGCTGCCTGAAATGAATCTAGGGAGATTAGAGATGGGCAAAACTGGAGAGAGAGGGAGAGGTGATGCCCTTTTCCTTCTCCTCTGCTGACAGCAAGAGACATGATTGCTGTCACTGCTCAAGTCCTGTGTGCCTCTTGCCATTTGTTCTTAGTTCACTGGCACACATAATTTATTCATTGCAAGATGCACCTGTGCAGTTGCTGGCCAAGGGTGATGCAGAATATCCCTCTGAGCAAAACCAGTGAACCGCACAGAAGGCACAGAAATCTGTTGTGGCATCCCAAGTGTTCTCTATTAACATAGTTTTGGAAAATTCAGTCACAAACACTGCCGCTTCCTTTGCTGCTATTGACTGTGTGTGTAGGTTTTTTTTCTTTAATATAAAGTATTTACCTACTCAACTTTTCCACATGATTTCCAGCTCTCCTGATTCTGAAAACAAAGGAAAAGTCCTAAATGGCAAATATCAAATATACAGAAAGTCATGCCTTGCTGACAACAGTCAGCACAGCTTATCCAGAGGGAAATCTTGCCTCACTGCTCTTGCAGGCTTTTTCAAGCAACTGGATGATAACATTTATTACTCATTGTGCCCAAATGAAACCTATCCTCTTTGCAATAGGCAAGGAACCACAAAGAGGGAGAGAATTCAGAGAAGGGTGGGTTTTTTACCACTTTCTCTTTTCTACTGCAACCTTCTGTGCCTGTTGAAAAGCTATTCCTTCGCATCTTCATGGGTTTCGAAGCTGCAGGCTGCAGCCTGAAGCGGGAAATTAGTAAAAACCACCCTTCCTCTCTTGAGCGAGCTCTTCCACCAACCCCACGATGCTGCCACTTGAAAGGAAAATAAACTACAAATATTAAATGGCTGAGCCATTAACAGTTTTTAAAAACTGAGACACTCCAATTGATTCCTTATCCGAAATATGAGCTCTCATGATTCGTACCATTTAGGCTTAGTACATGCTTTCATCTAATTTGTAAAACATTTTAAAATCATTCTAAAATGTTTGTGCCTGCCTTTATTCAGATACATTATTTTCTTATCCTGTCCCTAATTGCTGCATCCTTTGATGAAACACTGAAATTTTTTTTTGAAACAACTAAAATACTGATCTCTTCCCACAGTGATTCCCAGGTGGCAATCTAATTCCTTTCCAGGGAACAGCCAAGCCATGTGTGCAATCACACTTAACACATTTCCAGAAAGAGAAAGACATCTGTTCCCTACACCGCAGGTGGGAATGAATATGCCCAAGTCCCTGTCTCATCACTTTTGGGTTTGGCCCATGCTCCCAACAAAGCATGTGAGAGCAGAAACCATGCCATGCTGCTGGTATTATTATGATGGCCACCAATTTGATGCCCTTGGCTCTGGTTGATCCAGAACTCTCAAGAAACAGTCAAAAAAGGAAGAAAGCATATTCATTGTCCTTTGTCTACACCCACATGTTTAGGGCTTTAATTAATACATGCAAAATGTAACCCAATTTAGGACTAGTGTTACCATCATAAAATCCATTTGATCATTACAAATAAAGCAAACTGAACCTTGCTTTACTAAAGTGGGGGGGGGGGGATTTAGTTCTCACCAGATGAACCAACCATCACAAATGTCCAAGTTCAAGCAGAATGATTGCAAAGAGACTCTAAAAACAAGCATGTTTCCTGGAGGATCCCCCGCTCAGGAGGTTCCCAACCCGCCAGCCCACATTGGACTGGCAGGGGGAACCTCCCCTGTGTCACTGGCATGATGACGCCACCCAGAAGTGATATCATCAAAATGGCAGTGCGCACGCGAGCCGCTCTAGACGTTTTCAGGAAAACTCTATGGTTTTCCCAGACGCTCTAGCCATTTGGGAGTTAAAACTCTATGGTACCGCCAGGACTTGAAGAGGACTTGGCAACCCTATCAAGTATTTAAGTGGTAGGTTATATGTTTCCCAGCAATTTGCCTAGATAGTTGGGCTTCAGTAGCAACCGGGATTGGTGTGAAGTCCAATAATATTCCAAAACTAAACTGACAAACCAGTTGCATCTAAGTTGCAACAAATTTGAGAAATTTTGTCTGTGATACGCTTAGCAAATAAGTCATGCTATTGGAGCCAACATCTTCAGAGGCCTAGAATAAAAACCTCCAAACTGAAAAAACAAAACCCTATCTTAATAGCATTACATAGGGGTCAGCAACATTTCATAATTAAACAGCTGAACTACATCAAAATTCAAAGCAACAAAGAGCCAGTACAATAAAGCCCACTTACATAAGTGAAAATATGTTAAATTATCAACTTAACATTATTGATAATTATAATTAATAACCCATAACATTTCCATAGCCAAACCACCAGTTGCTATGAGATCATTATTAGGAAGTGCTACACATAAGGTCTCATAATAAGTAATACATAGGAGTGGCCTGTGCTATTATTTTAATGTACTAGCCTAAGTCTGTACATGGATCATACCGGGATTATTGGTGTCTGTTCACATCTATACCGTAGTTTCTTCTGTTTCCTTATTTATTTGAAAAACCCCTATGGAACATGTGAATAGGCACAAAAATGTGCTCCACTTACGTTTGGTTTACTGGTGAGTCTGAATAAATCCAAAGACCAGAATAGGTGCTGTATAGCATCTAGGAGTGATTGTGTCAACCACCCATATAAATGTTATATTCCACAGGTAACCCAGGGCTTCACCAGAAGCACTAGCCTGCTCACCAGGAAACTCCATGAGGACTTTCATGGAACTATGAATGCATTACCCTCTGGAAATGAACCATCCTAAATAACCCCACACTTTTGTAGAGGTTCTGAATTCCTCAGATTCAGAATCTCACAAGACAAGTATCAGTCCATAACAGGTCATGCAGCATTTGATAGTACAGAAAATTTGAGTATGGACCCTCTCCTATGTGTGAGAACTCATTTGGGATGCTACAGTTTGTCACCATTTAAGCTCTTCTTCATCAAATGTGAAGAGGTAGAACACATTCCTCCTGCTCTAATCACCTTTCAGCTTCTTGAAAGGTATTAGTCTTGCATTAGTCAAAATGCCTAGTGCCAGAGAAATGTTCTCTGGCAGTGAAGGTATGCATCATCAATCCAGAAAGAGGAGCATAAGTAGAAAAAAAGGTGTAAGATCCAAGCCCCAGAATGGTCTGGGACAGAATGGTCTGGGACAGAATGGTCTGGTGTTAACATGGCTATGAAGTCCTGAGCCACAGACTTTGATTTATTCCTGTTCTCTAATTCCTCCTTTTCAACCAGTTATGGATTCATAAGAGCACCTGTCTTCTTATTTAGGAGCCTTTGATGAGATTTTGTGAAAAGGTTCATGAGATTCTAAATGAGAGGCTCATGAGATTTTGACATTATTTCCCATATGTGTTCGCAATCCTTCTAGTATTGTAAATGGTTGGTGTCAGAGACAGGGCTTTCTCTGTAGCGGTGCCTTGAGTTAAGGTAATATGAAAAAAACAGTTGTCATATTTTTCAGTGGCCCAGGTCAAACCAGCAGAAATTTGCATTTGAGAATGTCTGGAGCTCAAGTGGGTTTGTATCTTTGCAGTGCTTCTATATAAGAATTCTTCCTGTAATAGTTCCTACAAGGTGTTGGTTTTCACAAATGGTTCCTGCACACAAGTATTGGAGGGACAGATACTTACAGGAATCTCTGTGTGCTCTCATGGAGCACTCACATGCTCTGACTTAAGAATTTGGTCTATACATCTGACAATTCAAGTGTTAATGCTTTCTTCCAATTTACCCTGGGCAGAAGTTAAGTTGATGGATCTGTGATATGTATCAGTGATTTTCATTAAGCAATTTAAGGGGGATCCATAGGCCATGATGATTCTGTTGGGAAATACACTCGGTGATTTCTGGCTCAGGTATTTGGGTCATGGAAGATATTAGCCCCATGTAGTCACGGAATAAGTTTTCTGCTTCGACTGCATGGTGCCTTGAAATTCAGAGGAGATTTTGCCTTTGACTTTAGTGAAACAAGGAAAGTCCATCAAAAGCAGAGGAGGAGGGGGGGGGAATTACCATCATGATATAAAATATCCAGTCATGTATAACTGTGCTAGTCAGGACAGCACACCGAGCATTTCTCACCAAAGAGAAGTGCAGCATATATTTTAATTCCCAGCCAGGCAATTCAGCAGGGAGCCTGTCTCTGGAACCATCAGGCAAGCTCGGCAGGAAGTTATTTTAGAGGACATCAAAGAGCAGGAAGCTGAGAATTCATATTCATGATGTACTATAGCTCTTCGCCCTGCTGTATTCCTTCTAAATATGAGTCAAGAAAGCCGCAAACAAGCCAACCACCCAATCACAACTGCATTTTATTTTTCAGAAAGACAATCCCACTGAGAACTTATCTAAACATAGCAGCTTCAATTCTGCTTGTACTTAGAGGCGTATAAACCCTGTCGGTTTTAGTTGAACTGACTGTATGCATAACTGAACAAGACTGCAAGCCTATGTCTCTCAATCATCTGTTTGCATTTTTCAAGATGATCTCAGGGTCTGCCTTAGCATAAAGTAATGTGAAGCCTTCTGCTTCAAGTGCCAAATTCCAAGGGGAGCTCTGTTTTTCTGCCTCCAGTCATCACCTTGGAGAATCATTAAAAATTAAGCCCCAGTCACGAGCAGTGTTCTGTCATTTTTTTTTTTACTTTAGGTTCAAAAACCTAAGGCCAGACTTGTATGATTGATGCTGGCATGAGCAAATGTGAATCCCAGTTCTCTACATTAATTTTCATGGACTCCTCATGTTCTTATACAGCTAAAGTGAAACAAGTTTTTCATGTAGTTTGACACTGTATCACATCATCTTTTGCACATAATGACATGAAACTATTCCGTAATCTACAAGTCAAACTGTTGGTCCTGCCCCCCTCACCCCATCCCTGACCCAGTAGATTTTGGAGAAGGCTGTGACCATTCTCAAAGCTATTATTAAAAAGACAGAAACAAACTACAATATGAGAGAGAGAGAGAGAGAGAGAGAGAAAGAAAGAAAGAAAGAAAGAAAGAAAGAAAGAAAGAAAGAAAGAAAGAAAGAAAGAAAGAAAGAAAGAAAGAAAGAAAGATTTGTATAGCTTGAGAATCACAATGTAGACTTATGGTTGGGCCTGTAAGATATTTGTCACATTTCACTGTTGAATCAGTGAGTCTCTGCTAGGTATCATCCAATAAATTGCATTTCCCAAATCTATTCCATTTATGAAATGCTGCTTATTCAAGAGGAAAAACAGTCTTTGCACAATCACTCACCACACCTTAGTGTATATTCTCGTAATGCTCTTGTTCCTGTAGGCATGCTCACTGCCACTAAATTTATTTGCAATAAAGCATATTTGTAACAAGCGTTATGATGATGGTATAATAGTATATTCCAGGGGTGGCCAACTGTAGCTCTCCAGATTTTTTTTGCCTACAACTCCCATAAGCCCCAACCAGCACGGCCAATGGCTGGGGCTGATGGGAGTTGTGGGCAAAAAAAACATCTGGAGAGCTACCGTTGGCCACCCCTGGTATATGCAAACAATTGCAAACCTAACAAGAGTAGTATTTAAGGTAATTGGACAATCTTGATAACAATTTTAAAAAACTCACTTTTGGAGGAGAAATTATGTAACTGAGCCCCTGATCACACAGGGCCTGCAAGACAGAAGTGTTCCGACAGGTATTTAACATCTGACCCGGGAGAAGACTGCCACCCCACATCTCTAAAGAGGTATGATTACTATCTGATCACCATCAGGAAAAGAATCCACCTATATTAAAGACAGCACCATAGAATGTTTTAACTGTAATTGTATTTTATTGGTTTTTAAATTGTAAATGTAAATATTTAAATTGATTGTTAGCTGCCCTGAGTCCACTTGCGGAGAGGGCAGGATAGAAATTTAAGGTAAATAAATAAATAAAATTAATTAATTAATAGCTCATCAACTGGACAGCCATCACATGGAGGCAAGTGGTCAGAGAAGGACACACGATGAAGATCTAATATTGTTGCTGCTTCACACAATGATGTAAATCAGCTCCCACCATGTGCTAGGTATGGATGTAAGAAATTTGAGTTCAAAACTGCTAACTATGAACACCATAAGACCTTGGAGACCTATGGCAGCTGGATCTGCGAGAGGCAGACAAATGGGACAGTTGCCTTTTAAAGCTCCCAATTTCTCTTTTGCTCCTGAGGTTGGCTAGTTTTCAGCTACAGCAGATGCAGCTGGAGAACCCACCCAGAGTGGCAATTTCTGGTTGCATGGCAAGTCTATTTTCAGCCAAGGACAGCTCAGCTGCTGACTTGTTTGATAGCTCAGAAAGATCTTTGGAACCCATCACAGCTGGGCCATCTACATTTGAATATTTATTTGCTTCTTTTGTCTTTTGTGAGCTAACATCTTTTTTCATGTCCTCCCTATTACAGTAATACCCAAGAAATGAAAAGCCTTAAAAAGTAAACCACGGGCAATTTCCCACACAGCTTACCGAGGAGCGAAGTCCCTCCTCACCGCGCAGCGTCTGCTCGGATTTCCCACCAACTGCTCCACGGATTCATGAAGTGCCGGACCTTTTGCATTGCTAACGTAAACTAGGGTTTTAGCGATTTCCATTTGAGATGCAAAAGGTCCGGCACTTCCTGAATCTGCGGAGCAGTTGGTGGGAAATCCGAGCAGACGCTGCGCGGTGAGGAGGGACTTCGCTCCTCGGTAAGCTGTGTGGGAAATCGCCCCACGTGTCCTTCACTTGCAGCATTGCTGCTTACAGTAGTAATGCTGCAAGTGATTAATCAACTAGCATTTTGATTTATTGTCTTATTGCAGAAAGGAATTAAAACTTGCAATCTAGCTGGCGATACATACCAAACGTATTGCATTGTACACAAGTTGTGATTTTTAGAAGTAAACACAATGGCAGGGTCTTGTACCAAATCTCTGTATTAGAGGTACTGGATCCAATTTATCTATACTGTTACTCAGGGGTCATTTTGTAGAAAAATAGGTGGTGGAGCTCATTAGCATAACTCATTAGCATATTCCCCCAGCCAAAAGCAACCTGATGCAAGAAAGGAGAGCCCTGGGCAAGCCTGTGAGCTCCTGCTGAATCTGAGGCCTGCTGTTACTCCAAATCTAGGGTGGAAAAAAACCCCTCATGTTTTCCTAGGAAACAGTAGACCCTTTTAAAAAAGGAATGTCATAAAAGATCATAAAAAGACCTTGATAGATACTGGAGCTGAGGGGATGGTTGGGATTAAGGAAAAGATCCTGTGGTTAATTTTGACTACTTTTCTCCCTGGGTTTTTGAACAACTAGAGGAGATCCTGCATGAAGACTCTATTTTTGTTACTTAGCAAAAAGGAGAGAAAAAGATTCTCTCTAACATTCACACATTTAAAAATAAAACAACTGTTGTTCAGATGCTCAGTGAGAAGACTTTCCCCTTTCCACTTCCCACCACCTCCACAAGCTAGCATGTCTGATTTCATCTTCCCTCTTTGCAGGAGGTGATCTGGGCATCCTCTGCCAGATGCTGTGATTTCAGTCAGTTGTTCTGACAGCCAGTGATGCTTGTCAGTGTCAGATCAGGAGAGAAAGGTTTCTCCATCTTTTCCTTTCTGTTGTCTATTTCCCCTCCTGTTGTCATCTTCTTTCATTATAGGCAAACTTTTATTCTGCACTTTCACTCACCTTTTGATGCCTCCATTCCACATAACCTTTCTGTGTTGTATATTCCTCTTTTCCACTTGGGTTTACACATCTTCCCTACCTCTAATGCTTTATCCACTGTTATTTTTTTTCAATTCTCATTTCTTTTTCCTTCACTCTTTCAACATTGCCTATATTACACATTGCAGGTTCACAACTCATAAAGATGGCACATCTACTACAGATGCTTCTCTGAAGCTTATTTCTTCAACTCAAGCTGCAACTGCTTATGGTATAAATGATGAATACTGCCGGTCCAGGAACAATGAATGCTTATTGTAATGTAATAAAGAAAGGGGAGGGCAAGCTGTGGTGGGAGAAAAGTAGGAAGAAGTAACAACAACAGGGGATGGAGCAGCAGCAGGGGCAATGAGTACGAGGCAGGGTGTGCAAGAAGACGTAAGGACCAGGATGGGGATATAGATCCTCTCTGAGTTTATGGTGGGTCCTCCCCTCTTGTTGTTTCTTAATTTCTGACGTTTAGATTATTCTCCCTGTTTGTCTTAACTCTTCACTTTAAAGGAAACTGTGATGTTTCATGGGGTTATGCCACTAATAGAGAAATACTTTATACAGTGTAACTTAAAAGTGTGCAACATACTCTATCTGCCAAGACTCAGCTCCTCCATCTGCCTGCAAAAAAGTGACCACATGGTGATTTCTGGCAAGCTGAACAGTCCGTCCTTCAAGGAGCTCTATCAGCCCAGCCTCTGATGAAGTGTTTTGAAGAATTAGGCTGCATAGCAACCTCTCCCTTCAGCTCTAATTTTTTTTTAAAGTGTTCCTCCGTGCTTTTGTACATTCTTTATGTTTCTTCTGTTAAATGTCAGTATTTCCGCTAGCCACTTATTTTGTTAAAGGTGAGTATTTTTATTTGTTCTTGCTTTTCATACATGCAGGCCTTGTTCAGGAAACTACAGAAAAACACTTGTTCATTCCAAGATCATTTAGTTAATTTCTTTGGGCATTCATTCCTTTCTTTCCATGTTAAGAAGCTCATTTTCATATTAATCCTAACCTTTATAGTGGTTTCAATTTCTGTTTATGTTGTATCTTCTATATTCCTTCATCTTTCTTCTATTAATAAAAGCTGGCCCAGGACAGATGCATGTAAAATACAATATGTTAAATTTGACAATTATTGATCAAATGCATTTAACCTGATATGGACCTATTTTACTGACATACCTTCTTATCAACAATGCTACCGTTACCCTTCTTTTGAGGGGATTCTAAATGGAGGTCTAAACCAGCTGTCAGACCTATACTGTCTACTCTCTGAAATTCATCCATGTGCAATTTGTTCTGTAATGCAGTTTAATCTAAACTTGGAATAGCCTCAAGATCCCTTACTGGTCACAGAACACAATAGTTTATAATTAAAATGTATACTCCGGTTGCAGTCATTATGACACCAACCTAGAAATATGTCTACTACCTTATTTCCTTTAATATTAAAGAGGGGCTTCGGGTCAGTGCTACAGGTTGGTTGTTGGTGCATACCTTTGTTTTAATCCAATGTACACTCCCAATACTGTGATAAGAATGCTATGTATTCAAATAATAAACAATATATAACATATATGTGTGTGGTTCATAAAGTTATAACAGTACAGGACACAACGTTCTCCAAAACATGCAGTATAATCAATTCATACATGCAACTGCAATTTTGAAAAGATGCACTTTCTCAAGTGCATGCCCATACACCTCCAAAATATGTCCCTATAGTAAATGAAATCACCAGTACTTCTAAGTTATGTCTCTCCTGAAAGAGTCAATGAGAGACCCCTCACAGTCCAAAGAAGCTTTCCTTGTGAGACAAAAGGTGGTGGACACGAATTGCTTATGGAGGTCATTCTACTCAAACAACAGAATAACTGATGGGACAAGAAATCTGAATATTTAATTGTCTTTTTTTTGTGTCTGCACAAACAAAGAGATGGGATGGCTCAGAGCCTTGAGTCCACCTAAAACCCAAACCCCACTAAGGAAGTGGTGTTCACAATCATGAACAAAGGAATGTGCTCTGGTTTTAACAAGTTCCCTGCTCCTCTGTCTAACTGCCAGCAGAGGAGATGTGGAACTGAGCTGAGGGTATATATAGCATTTTGATGCCACAGAGCAGAATGGGAACTCTGTTACTGTCAGCTAGCAGTGCCTATTAAGCTTTGGACGGTCCCTATGGTGTTTCCAAGGCTGGAGAATTCCCCCTGTTTTGAAATTTTGTAAGCAGTTTAATCAAGTGGAGACTGTCTGGGAAATGTATCCATTCATGAACTGCTGGAAAGTTTGTGGGAAATTTATGCTGGTTGACCTGCCACAAATTTCAATTTGCAAACCACAAACTGCCCAAAATTCATCATGAACTTTAATTTGTGAGCTGGTTTCTGTCCATCTCTATTTTCAAACTGTGGGCTGGGATCAAAAGGTGGATCACAACATTATAACTGGTTAGCTCTTAGGCCAGGAGAAAAGAATAGGGTGAATGGCTCTTGAAAAGTCAATGATAATGTGGGTTTGCCAACCCTCAGTGTGTGAAATGGCTATTATAATCATGTTTCTCAGTAACAGTATATATTAATAAGAAATCTGAAAAGCGAAACAAATTTGTTTAGATTTACTGTAACTGAAGCAAGATTCCTATGTTTCATGTTGGGGTGAGGGAAGATAAGTATAAAGGAACTTTTGCAAGTGGGACCCAAAAATCCCAGTACGTTTAGAAATAGGGCCCACTTCAAAAAGTTTCAGAATCATTGTTAGGCGACAATACATAGTTGCTAAACTGTTTTAGATTAATGGGTTGTGCAGGTTGTAGCAAAGTTCTCACTTTGCCTTTAAACTCTGCTGTCTTTGACAAAAGAAAGCAGAGGAATTGTTTTCATAGATTTAATCAAAAACAGAATAGAATGTAGCTAGTGTAGACACTCTCAATGAACAAACATGTAACATTACTGAGGACGAGACTGTATACATATTAATGCCCTCTACCTGTTCACAGAAGATTAAATCCCCAGGAACAGCTGATGACTAACCATGGAACTTGGCTCACATACCCAAAGAGCAAGAACAAATGGCTTTAGTTTACATCAGTGTGGTATCAGATGCTTTTTGTATGTTGTCAGAGCAAATATATTATTTATGCTAAAATCATCAGCACATAAGTATTCACTATAAAGCCAACAATACACTGTAACACCAAGAACTCTAGTTCTATGAGGCTGGCCATTTACAAACATGATGACCTCCTTTAAAAATAGTCATAGTGCTACAAAAATAAAAGGGCAAATTGGGAAAGGTCATTAAAGAACAGAGACAAAAACCAGGATGTTTGAAACTATGCCTGCAATCTCCTCATGTGAGGGAGAAATTGGTGACAGACAAGGAAAAGATTATTGCGAAGCTAAATGATTCCTTTGTCTTGGTATGTTCACTAGGGAATGTGAGGGGAACGTGCCAGAATCAGAGGGAAGTTTCCTAGAGGCAGAACATGAAAAATTAATGAAAATAAGGGCTGCATCAGAATAGGTAAAAAAGAAACAGCAATAGGTAAACAGGAACTAGGAAATTCCAGGTCTAGATGGCCTGTATTCCTGGCATGACTGAAACATTACAAACTGGGGGGAAGAAACCCTAACTTACATTTTCACATTGAATCAAGGATAGCTAATTTAAAAAACGACAGTGAATCTATGCATTTTAAAAGATCCATCTGAAAACTGTAAAGATTACACAAGAATCAGACCAATAAAAGAGCATTTTTCACTGGGAAACATATAGCTCTCAGTACCCATTTTAAGTAGAGAAGATATGCAAAAACAATGAAAACTAGTTATCACATGACATATTCCAGAGTTACAATTTGTATGCTACACAGTGGCTGTTCTGTTCCAAAGACTCTATATATTGAGCAGGAGAGGCTGCTTTGCATGAAATGGGACTAGTAATAGAAAAGCTAACTATGCTGAACAGCTGATTCCTCCCATCGACTTTGCTTAGTACTAGGGCTGGATCTACATATTTTTGAGGGGGGGGGGCAAAACCAAAAAATGACACCCCACTCAAAAAATGAAGGGACCCGTGGGCAATCTGACACACACACTCCATTTAAACACCCCATCGGGTGTTTGTATGGGGAGGGAAAGCCTCAGCAGGGCTGGCCCTAGAGCGTTTTGAGCCATAGTCAAAACTAACTTTGTGCGCCCCTTTGCAGCGCCACACCAGAGAAGGGGTTTAAAGTTTAAATTCCCTTCTCTAGAGTTGTGCAGCAGTGGCGAAAGGATAGGAACTTAGAATCATAGAATCCTAGAGTTGGAAGGGACCTCCAGGGTCGTCTAGTCCAACCCCCTGCATAATGCAGGAAACTCACAAATATCTCCCCCTAAATTCACAGGATCTTCTCCTGAACAGTAAGAGAAAAACCCAGGTTGGTTTTCCCTTCTCAATATGGCATGCATTTCTTTCCAGGAATCTGACAGCTGTTTGCATTTCTTTAAGTGCATAAACTGTTTGGGATCTACAGCAAAGAAGGTCACAGTCCCAAGCATACATACTTGATACTAAATGCTGAGTTATGTGGAACTTACTTCTGAGTAAAGGTTCAGGACTCTCAGCTGCAATTTTAGGTCCCCTCTCCTCTAGTCTCATTAAATTCAGTGGGACTGTCTTACAAGTCAGTATAAAATTTTGAGAGCTTCTCATCTTGAAAAAGGAGAACTGGTAATAATATACTAGTTTTGTTCCTGTATAGGGTGCTGTACAGACTAACATAAGGCAAGTCTCTGCCCCAACCGAGGAGGTTACAGCTTGCATTTTGGCAAAGAGAGAGAAAGAGGTAAAAGAGCTAAGGATTGCAAGGGACAAGTAAGCAAAAAATGCAAAGTGTTTGCAACTGGATACTATAAAAACTGGGTCTGGGTAAAAGTCGGATCTACACGGATCTTCATGAATTCATATGATTTTTACATTGAAATGAAATCAAAATACTATTATTCTGTAGATCCTGTCTTAGACTATAGGCAGGACCACAAAAATCATGCCTCCACGGATTCGTGGCGCCTCACCAATGCAAAAACAGGGTTCCAAAGCATGGATTCTCATGAATTCACATGATTTTCATGGTGAAATGAAATGAAACACCATCATGCTGCAGATCCTGTCTTAGACTATAGGCAGCACCAGAAATATCATGCCTCCACAAATCTGTGGCACCACAACAGTGGAAAAACATGTTTCCAACCACGTGATCCTCATGATTTTTACTTTGGATGCCCCCAAGCTCACCATCAGTTCTTATGTCCATGAGCAGAGTTTGCACCACAGAAATCATGAATTCACGGTTTCATGGCAGCACCATAGTCCAAAAACTTGATTTTGACCCACGGATCCTCATGGATCCTCATGATTTTTGCTTTGGATCCCCCCAAGCTCACCATCCAATCACATATCATGCTCATGGGCAGAGTTTGAACCACAGAAATCATGGGTCCATGGCTTCATGGCAGCACCATGGACAAAAAATGTGATTTTGAACCATGGATCCTCATGATTTTTGCTTTGGATTCCCCCAAGCTCACCATCCAATCACATATCATGTCCATGGGCAGAGTTGCACCACAGAAATCATGGATGCACGGCTTCGTGGCAGCATCCTAGAGCAAAAACTTGGTTTTGAAGCACAGATCCTCATGGATCCCCATGATTTTTGCTTTGGATCTCCCGAAGGTCACCATCAATTCTTATATCATGTCCATGGGCATTGTTTGCACCACAGAAATAATGGATCCACGGTTTCTGGGGTGCAAACTCTGCCCATGGAGATGATATGTGATTGGATAGTGAGTTTGGGGGGATCCAAAGCAAAAATCATGAGGATCCATGAGGATCCGTGGTTCAAAACCACGAAGCCGTGGATATATCATTTCTGTGGTACAGCCTCTGTCCATGGACATGATATGTGATTGGATGGTTAACTTGGGGTGGGCCAAAGCAAAAATCATGAGGATCCATGAGGATCCATGGTTCAAAACCAAGTTTTTGGTCCATGATGCTGCCACGAAGCTGTGGATCTACGATTTCTGTGGTACAAACTCTGTCCATGGGCATGATATGTGATTGGATGGTGAGTTTGGGGGGATCCAAAGCAAAAATCATGAGGATCCATGAGGATCCGTGGTTTGGAAACATGTTTTTCCACTGTTGTGGTTCCACAGATTCATGGAGGCATGATTTTTCTGGTGCTGCCTATAGTCTAAGACAAGATCTACAGCATGATGGTTGTTTGATTTCATTTCACTGTAAAAATCATATGAATTCATGAGGATCTGTGCTTTGGAACTCTGTTTTTGCACTGGTGAGGTGCCACGAATCCGTGGAGGCATGATTTTTGTGGTCCTGTCTTAGATTATAAGATCTACAGAATAATAGTGGTTTGATTTCATTTCAATGTAAAAATCATATGAATTCATGAAGATCCGTGTAGATCCGACTTTTACCTTTTCCCCTCAAAACTTACTTCAATGCAAGTCAATCACTGACTTCTTTGAGACTCTCCTACCAGCATATCCATGATCTTCCCTTCAGGCTTGTTGGCTCTAAGTCTGGAAAGGGTGGAGGGACAGGGGGTGGGGGTCTTGTTTACGGAAGAATCCCAGAGGTGGAATAGAGAAAGCAACTCTTCTTTTTATTCTCTGTTTCTGTAGCAGCAAATGGTCAGCCGGGATTTTTTTTCTCACCTGCTTTACTTTGATGAGCTGCAGGAATGAACTGTAATTGGCAAACTGCTGGCAAAGGGCTTTTTTATGCAGAGCAGAGGCTGGTTCTGAAGGCGGGGAGGAGACAGTCCATGAGATTCTTCCCTCCGTCCCTCCCACCCCAACACACACAACCAGTTAGCTGTCGGGGAGATGTGTATGATGAGGCACCAATGAGAAGGGGCTGGGGTGGAGAGGTGGGGGGGAGAGAAGAAAAGCAGCCGGGAGGGAGCGATTATTGCATTCCTGTATCGTTGCGGGTGAGGCAAAGGAAAGGATTCCAGCGGGCCGGGTGGCAATGCAAAAGAAGCCGCTCTCTCTTCCTGGGCGGGGGAGGCGCCCCATTTGGCGCTTCCCCCCTCTGGCAGCGCCGGGGGCAAAACACCCCCACTGCCCCCCCTAGATCCAGCCAGTACAGTAATGCAGACACTGCCTCAACAATAGCATCTTCCTTTGACCACTTGAGGGCTGCAGCCAGATGGGCAATTTGACATGATATAGTTGCTGTTCTCTTATGGATTAAATGGGCTCGGTCACACAGACATATCTGGTGCCCATTCCCCAGTCATACTCATCTTATCATATGACAAACTGGATGTGGAGTAAACAGCCACTAAAGAAAGTCTGGCGCTTACCATAGCCAAGTAGTCATTCTGGATTGGGATTCCCCAGGGGAGTTGTTTTTGAGCAACAAATCCTCCCCCCCCCAAAAAAAAAAATCCCTCTCGCCTGTTTCTGCATCAGAGTTTCTGTTTGATCCCATGATTGACACAAGGGTAAATGTACTGAAGTCAATGGGACTACTCCCCCATATATTTCAAGGAAGAGAGATGAAGGGAAGGAGGCTGAAAGGGCTGGAATACTTGACAGAGGGATCGTGGAGCTGTCAAAAAGGAGCTGGAGCTTCAGATACACGCTTTTATGCATGGATGAAAGGCAAAAAAAAGATGCCACAATGATCTGAACAATCAACCATGGGGTGAGCACACGATGAAGCCAGTTAGGGTCAGATGTCCGATCAACACTTCCTGAAACAATTTAAACCTCTACAACTAGAAGCACAGCCAGATAGCAGTCCAGTGTGACTGCAGCCTTGGTATGCACATCACAGTACTTCTGTTTGTACTGGTGGGAGAAGTACAAGAGACCTAACAGTTTTTACTGATTATTGTCCCCGATGCCCATCATGTTGTTAAAAACAGCAGAATGAGCTGAAGAAGGTTCCAAGACAGTCAGTCATAAAATAATTGTGAAATTCCATCCCCCTCCCTCGTAAAATTCTCATTCTCTTACTCAGGGCTCTTTTTGTAGCAGGAACTCATTTGCATATTAGACCACACACCCCTGATGTAGCCAATCCTCCAAGAGCTTACAGAGTTCTTAGTACAGGGCTTACTGTGAGCTCCACAAGGATTGGCTACATCAGGGGTGTGTGGTCTAATATGCAAATGAGTTCCTGCTACAAAAAAGCCCTGCTCTTTCTAGTTGAGTAGGAACTTGTTCTTAATTTGTGGAAATACTTACTTCTTTTTCTTCATTGGGGAGGAGAGCAAGTGAAAAGACTGGTTTGACTGAACTAAGTGCTCACAAACCATCTTTCTGAAACATCCAAGTCTCACTAGGGGTTGCCAGAAGTCAACTATGACTTTCAGGCACACACACACACACACACACAACAGAACAATACTCACACCCTCCCCCAATGGACATTTTAACTATAATATATATCTAGGGACTTCTTATTTATTTTCTGCATTTTATTCTGCTTTTCTCTTCAAAAGGACCCAAAGCAGCTCTAAAAAAAATGGAAATATTGTGTGTTTATTAAATTAAACACACAATACAATTAAATAAAACAATCAAACAGATCCTGGGCAGGTCCTGATCAGTGAGACTGCCCACACAGATCCCAAGGCATGAATTAAGAGTCCTTTGGCTCTTGCCCTTTGGCTTGTGCACAAGGGCTGGCACTTCAATCTCTGCCCAGGTTTTAAGTACCTGCAAGGAGTGGAAGACCACCTTTGCACAGATGGAAGTCATCTGATGCTAGTTTGCTGCCACCACTCAGTAAGATTTCACACTCCCTGTGCCATATTCTGAAAATATTGTCTAATAACAGTTGTGAATAACAAATGATAGTTTATTAAAATCAGGACTTTTTTAATAGCAGGAACTCCTTTGCATACTAGGCTACACCCCCCTGACGTAGCAATCCTCCAAGAGCTTACAGTAGGCTCTGTAAGAAGAGCCCCGTAAGCTCTTGGAAGATTGGATACATCAGGGGTGTGTGGCCTAATATGTAAAGGAGTTCCTGCTACTAAAAAAAAGCCCCAATTAAAATGATGTTAGGAAAGCAGCATTTTAATGGAAATAATGGATAAAGGTCTCATTCTTACATAAAAGTGCTGTTTTGAGGCTTCTTTTAAAAGGTTTGCCCTTTGTACAGTTTAGATGCTAGCATGATTTTATTAAAACGTAGCTGTCACATGAAGCACTTTATCAGCTGTTTGGACAAATCTCTGCCTAGTTAGTATACTTTAATACATTCTGTTTCTCAGAAGCTACTGAAACATGGCCTTGATTTAAATTAGATATTAATGTGAATTACTTGAAATATTAAAAACTATTACCATTGTGTATTATTTTGAATTTTTCTGTGCTGCTAACAGATATATTGCTAAATAATTGAAAGGGTTTTTTTTTAAAAAAATATGTTTTTTAACTTGGTTATTTTATTGTTGCTGGTGTTAAAAGCATGGTGGATCACAACTGACCTGTTGTAGGAAGAGTCTATATTTGTTCATTGGACCAATCGTGCAACTTAGTTCCTCGAGGCGGCCAGTTAAGGTAATTGCCCGTTTTAGCAATTCTTATGCTGACTGCACACTAGAAAGTAGATGGGAACACTTTTGCCTCATTTGCTGACTTAAGCTTTATGCAGCTGGGACTAGGGATTCTCTTCTGTACTGCGCTACACTTTGCTACTTTGTTTTCATGCCACAGAAATTAATTAAGTTACCCAGAAGTTGTACTCAAGCTTCATCGGTACTCATGCCTAGTCATTAACACTTTTGGTATTCAAAGTAAAAGACAAATGAACAAGCCACAAAGAGCAATAAGGGTCATGCAAAAAAAAAAAAAATCAGTTGCTGATTCAGTACAACTTTCCATGCACTAGTGGTATTGTACCACCTCAGATTTCCCATTAGGAGCTGTCTGTTCAAAGCATCTCTCTGTCAGAATCTTTTCACAAATTCAAAATTGACATTATTGAAGAGAAAATTCTTAGCTTACTCTGTGAACATACCAACTTTTCAGCCAGCCAGTAGTTTGATGTAGACTGAAGTACTTTTAAACAACAAAGTTTTCCTGTGAAATCTGAGGTGGGGTAGTGGGGAATGTTCTAAAAAGTTTGAAACAGGCTGAAGAAAGCATCCATCCATTCTTTATTCTGTTACTTTTCCACTAAGCTACCAGTATGAAAAGCTGCATTTTAAAATTCTAGTCATCCACTGAATAAACACAGAAGCAGAAAGGAAGCAGCGGAGGACACAGAACATTTACAATATGGCTATACCCTTATATGATACTTTGTTTATTTCATGCTAATGTCATGGTGTCCGTTTAATATGAGTATGACTCATGTAACTAATGAGCAAGTCAAGGTAGTAAGTTTAAATCAGGTATACATTGGGATGCTTGTGTGTGCACGATTGCTTACAGCTTTGTTTCAAGAGACATGAAGGGAGGCATAAGGGTCCATCTCTTAACATCCTAGTGGCCAGACACAGGGAATAGGGTTGCCAGCCTCCAGGTGGGACCTGAAAATCTCCTGCTTTTACTACTATCTCCAGCTGGCAGAGATGAGCTCCCCTGGAGAAAATGGTTGCTTTGGACTCTATGGCTTTATACTATGTCGAGGCCCCTCTACTCCCCAAACTTCACCCTCTCCTGGATCCACTCCCAAAGTCTCCAGGTATTTTCCAACGCAGATCTGGCAACCCTAGAGGGAGAACGGCATGATCAAGACAAAGGGGCTAATGGACAGTTCAGATTTAGACAGTTAGTTGCTATTATGGTTTTTCCTCAGTAAAAGACCTCTCAGAAACAGCCTTTAGCCTAAGTAACAGGATGTGTTGGCTATACAACTTTAAGTCTTGCTGAGCCTCCAACTTCGCAGAGGAGCCTGCAAGAATAAGCAAGAAGAATAGTCAACAACCATAAAATGAAATTGGGCTGTGACTGTGAAAGATAACTATGATGGAGGCACTAATGATACTGGATTGAACTAGATAGTTGTGCCAAGTTCTCACTTCAATGAAGACCAACAAGGCAAAAACTGAGGCAGCACCAACCATTAGCCTCAGGCGCAGCTACAACTGGTTAGACTGGCCATCTAACCTTGCATAAGCGTGACTGGGAATTTAGCCATAAAATGCTTAAATTATAATATTAAGTTGATTTAAAAGTAATTATGATGATAGCAAAGTGCTGTGGTCTCTGGCTGCCTTTTCTAAGTATTTATGTCCATGCATTAATAAGAAACATTTAAGCCAAATAAGACCAGTTCAGAAGTTTTCACCTCCTTGGGGCTCCTCTAAGCACTGCTTTGCTTAGTTGGAGATGGTGTTATCATGGAATTCCCCCACCACCACCACCAATGAATTAAACATAAGTGTTCTTGAAAAATCTGTGCTTGCTAGAATCATGATTTACTGAATTCACATAGGTTGGATGGATAGAATTTGGAGCAGTACCACTTTTGTGAACACCAACCACCACTGAATTTATTAAACCAAACATTTTACGAGCAAAAAAATCTTCTTTCTTTAAATGTAAGTTATATCACAAATGAAAAAGACTTTTTTAGTGTAGGAGAGACAGAGCACCCTTTGGTTGTACCACTTCTATTATCTTCCTTATGGCCCTCTCACTGTGTGGATGATAGACTTGCCAAGAATCCTATGTACACCATAAACATTTTTGTTTGTGTGTGCATGTTTGTAAAGTTCTGTCAAGTTGCAGTCAACATGGTGGCCTCAGAAAGTTGCTTTCAAGCTATGTGAGAAGCAGAGATAGTTAGCCATTGCCTTCCTCTGCAGGGTCTTCCTTGGTGGTCTCCCTTCCAAATATTGACTCTGCTTAGCTTCCAAGATATGTCAAGATTGGGCTATACCATGCTAACCCTGAAACATTTTTAGGTAGGGACATTTCAGTGTAGGAGAGACAGAGCACCCTCTGGTTGTATAACTACTATTATCTTCCCTTTGTGGATGATAGACTTCCCAGGAATCCTATGTACACCACAGAGCTCTCTAAAGTAAAAGTAGGTTACAAATGCAATAAATAGGAACAAAGTTAAGAAGTCAGTTTGATTTGAGCTATTTTATAAGGTAGCATATATGTCTCACATCACAGAATAAATTTGTCTTGTGTCTGTTGACTTTGTCAAGAAACTGTTTATTGCTTCTGACTTGAGTTGCCAGGTACCTCCTGGCAACCAGTTGGGGCTGGGGGGACTTACCAGGAACTGCAGGGAAGCCCATCTGATGTACAGCAATGTGTCCATGTCATTGACCATGTGATCTGAAAGTGACATCATTATGGCCAATACACTGATATTTGGGCAAAAACTCTATGGTAAATTGGTTTCTACTATAGAGATTTTGCCCAAATACTAGAGTGTCACCCTGATGTCTTAGATGTGATGTCATCACTTCTGAGTCATATGGACAGTGACATAGACATGTCACTGCATATTATATGGATCTCCCTTTTGGGGGAGGGTAAGTTTGCCCCCCCCCATTAGCCAGTTGATTGGTGGTGGGGAGGTGGGGCCTGGCAGTAGGGGACCCCTGCCTCCATCTGGGGGTTTGTCAACCCTACTTCTAACTGAAAGCTTGAACAACACATTTTCAAGGCCCCACAATCATAGTATTTGCTGACAAGTACTATGATGGCCTGGGTCATAGATTTATCCATTTGAAGAAACTTGCTTTCTCTAGATATTTCTTGGTTTTTCAAAACTATTACAATTACAGAAGGTTTCAAAAGAGGTAACAAATGGGATGGAGCCAGACATAGGTGCAGGTACAATCATGGGGCCTAAGAGCTTCAAGACCATGGACCAGGAAGGACCTTTGCACTCACTTTCTGTCTCATTAGTGCAAGGAATTGTGGGGAGGGGGGTCACTTTTGAGCACGCACTAGCTGCAGAAGTACATGGTCATGTGTTTTGGTGTCTTGGTAACACACTTGATTGATCAACCAGAATCAGCCAAGTCGCTGGCAGCCTGGCATAACAGAAAATCATTCATTCTGGTTCATAACCTTCCGGACACTTATTCTTTGGGTCATCCTTTTCTCTGGACTGGGCCTTCTATTGCTTGAATACCTGCTCTTAGACGTTGAAACTTTACCTGGACTCTGTGTTTCAGTCTGGTCAAGTAACATCTGGGACACAGAACCAAAGAGCCCATCAAAGTATTTTAGGTTAGCCATTTAGATTTTGTTATTTTCTTCCTTGCTTGGCACTGTTCTAATATTTGTACACTGTTTGCATATTCCATTTAATAAACTTTATTAATTATAGAGCGGTGGAGTTATTTAGGTTTTGGTGCTTCAATCTCAACCCAATACCTTGGTCTATATTGGCTACAGTTACCAAGTGTTTGTAGAATTCAACCTGCAAGCATCCCACCTTGCAGGGCTAATTTCTTGATTAACACCTGGTAGAGCTAGAGGCTTGGTTGTCTGGTCTCTCTATTTGGAGGAATTGGTGTTGGCTTGTTACCATGGGCAGTGAGGGTTCACTCCCCAGTTTTTTGCATCTTAGGCCACACACCCCTGATGTAGCCAATCCTCCTAGAGCTACAGTAGGCCTTGTACTAAGAGCCTTAGGGTGTGCCCTAATATGCAAAGCAGTTCCTGCTACAAAAAACCCCCTGAGGTTGCATCTAAGGGATAATATCCCTCCTTCTCAGACTGATCCCCTCTGTCCTTGAGACTCTCGGGGTGATTCCGCAGTCACCTTTGTCCAGGGCAGGCTTCCATTTCTGTGCAGAGCAAGTTTGTGATTTCACACCAGTTGTTCCACGCCACCATTTTGCGCGGGGCAAACCCACGATTTGCACCACCGCAAATTGTGGGTTTGCACCGTGCAAAATGGTGGCGTGGAACAACTGGTGCGAAATTGCCAGCTTGCTCCGCATGGAAACAGAAGCCTGCCCCGGACAAAGGTGAGTACAAAATCACCCTCACTCTCCACAACAGCAGAAGAGCTGTCAGCACAGGAGTGGGATTGTTCCAGAAATCCCTGATGGTCTCTTCCCCAAACTTCCCTGTCTGCCTCAGCTTCTCCAGGTCAGCACCCCTAACCTCAAGGGAATGAGCCTGCTCCCTGACAGCCAAGAGCTCCATGAAGTGAGCACACCCCCATGATTTCTACCCAGTAGGTAGATAATCATACATGCAGCACATATGGCTAGATAATTATACATGTGGCACTCTCTGCAAAACACTGGATAGCCCCGACTCCCTTGCTGGCCTTCTATCTACATAACTGCTTAGTTGTTTAAAGATGCCTTAAAGCTAAATTGGGTGCTTATCTGAGCTTGTGTGGATTTCCATAGTGGGAAGGATAGAGCAGCACACCACCCTCCTTGCTGATGTGGAGTCTGTGCGTTCCTTCTCAAGAAACTTGGACCAGAGGAGTTCTCTCCTGCTCCACTTTGACTTCTTGCACTGAACTCTCAAGCCCAGCCCAGTTAGAAGCCCTTTTCAAAGCACCCTGATTAAGCCCCAGAGGGATCCTGTATGCTTTTTACAGGGTCAAGCCCTCTAATGGGCTAAGCAGCTGTGTTTTTTCTTAAACCACCAACCAAGGGGCCAAATAAATATTTAAATGCTTGATGCAAGATCTAATTTCAAATTTACTTTAGCATACTTCAACTCAACACATTGGTGACATTTGGAAGATCTTTTTGGGGATGCCTTTTTATGTTGTATGGTTAAATATTTATTTCTTTTGAAAGTATAACATTTGATGAGATATTCAAACACTGCACATTTTAATAACTCAGTGTCTTGGATTTTATTGGTTGAGTAAATTGTGATCAGTTCAAATTTTGAACTCAAACTAATTGAATTCTTGATAATTAACAAATCAAACACTAATTTTTACTTCATTAAAGACTGAACTAATGAAACCATCTGAAGCTGCAATTCAGGCTAATGATTTCAGATGAAGAGAATTTGAAGACTCCTTGATGGATAGGGGCTCATATTAGTGAATTAAAAAGATATTGCTTGTGATGACTATATGAGGTATTATGATAAGCTAGACAGCACACTTTAAATGTTTATATACCAGTTTTTCAAGTTCACTTTTCCTTGGTGATTCCCTCCAAGTTGCCCTCCCTTGCACTGAACTGTGGCTGGCATATGAAGAATTCTGTGGACTGGGTGTGCTGAACAGGTTGTTCAGCCATAGTTGGTATTATTGGTTCTTTCTATCCTTTAGGAGATATTTATCAAACTTCCACACAGCACTGGGATACCTACAGTCCATAAAGTTAACTGATACTCTGCATTAGCTCATTTTCTATGGCCTGTATGTATCATGTGACTTACAATGAATCCAGCAGATTTTTATTTTATTTCTGTAATTAGTTACATTGACCTACTTTGGTTTGTATTTCAATAAGAAGAATCCAATATTACTCATCATTTTGGACAGGCACTTTGGCAGAGCTTCCTAGTATCTGCTCAGTTTACTTAGAAAGAATATCTTCCTATATAAATAGCCTACTTACCTCACTCTGTTTTATCCTGAACGGGGAAAAAAATAGTCTGGGTTAGAAGAATAGTGCCCAAATGTAGCTCTGGACAATATTCAGTCAAGCACAAGACATCACTATGTTACTGCTGAGCAGAGCAGAGATCTTCTCTGTTGTTACTGGCACATCTGGCACTCAAGCAACCTATATGCCATTGCTGGGTAAGCATTTATTGACAAAGACCCTATGACTTGCGTTTCAAATAAAGTTGCTTGTTTTACATGGATTTGCTTAAAGAAGCAAACATATTGCAAGAAGACTGCATGTTCCAAGCACTCATAAGGCAACATGTTGCAACATGGAATGCAAGAAACACAGCTATTTTCCCACAGTAGAAGCAAAATTTTACAGCTTGGAGCTGTGAATGCACTGTATTTAAGCAGGTGTCATGAATACTTCTTGACCAGTGGATTTGACACCACCCAGACAGAGACCCCCAACCTATATTCTGTATGGCTATCATACATGAGTTGCTGCTTTTCCTAAATTTACACACACACACACTGCAGACTGTGTCCATGCAAGAGATACATTTTGTGAATGCCACTGTGTAACTATATGATGGATAAACAAGCATCACCTTGTAACAGAAATCCACTGATTGCTATACTTCATGTTTTCAGCTACCATTCCAAGCACATAAAACAATGCACGGTCTACAATCAAACACTATGCTATCATCCAGGGGTCGTTTTGTAGAAAAATAGGTGTTGGAGCGCATCCAGGGATTGTTATGCAGCTGCACCTACTATTCAATGGGCAAGGAGGCGGAGCTCTCAGAAGGAAGAGGTGGAACTCTCAGAAAGGTTCAGGAGCTGTGCTCCTGTGAGCTCCCACTGAATCTGAGGCCTGCTATCATCATTTTTGTTCCAGGCCCTCAGGCAGGAACTTTCACCAAAAGCCAGACTCATACCTAGAAACCCAAGAGAGGGCCCAAAAGAAACAACAGAAAACCACTGACTAAGCACCTACACCACACAGCTCAAATCAGTCCAAAGTATATGTCATTAAAGATCCATAGCCCATCCTGGATAATAATATTTCTCTCTCAGATGCCTCAAGTGACAGGCCTTTTCTTGAATATAGATGACCCTGAGTTGCCTAGCATGACAAACTCATGAGTAG
Organism: Heteronotia binoei; assembly: GCF_032191835.1. Classification (NCBI taxonomy): domain Eukaryota; kingdom Metazoa; phylum Chordata; class Lepidosauria; order Squamata; family Gekkonidae; genus Heteronotia; species Heteronotia binoei. The sequence continues at coordinate 53,131,084 of NC_083223.1, read as the reverse complement.
TCAGACCCTGCAACAAACCAGGGTGCTAACTTTGTCTTAAACACTCATGCAACAATGCCCTTCTACTCTTCTCTGAATAAACAGATCAGTCCCTAGGCAAAACTAATAAATGGACACAAATCTACCATTCAAATTATAATATTCAGAAACCAGCAAATAGACATTTTAATCTTCCAGGGAATTCTGTTGTTGAGATAAAAGTCACTGTTCTTCTATAAAAAAACAAAAACAAAAAAAAGCTTCAAGGCAGAATCCAATTCAATTTCTGAATTAGAATTCATTAACAAGTTCAAGGCTTTTTATTTTATTTATTCATCAGACTTCTAACCCTCCCTCCTCCATAAGCAGGCTCAGGGCAGGTTACAACAAGCACAATCCAGCTTCTAAAATATCACAGTTAACCAATAAATAATAAAATAACACCAATAAATAACAGCAATAGCACTTGATGGCATCATCTGATTACTCCAACTCCATCTGCTCCCATATAGATTCCCCATATGTGTGCAGGTGAATGTCAATTGGTCTGGATGGGGCAGATGACCAACAATATAAATTACACAGAACAAACAATGCAAAGTAGTGTAAAGCAAGGCAAGGCAATGCAGGAAAAGGGGAGGCCAACTATGAAGACAGACCTTTGGTGCCTCAACAAGAGGCCTGGTGGAACATCTGCATTATGCCCCACAAAAACTTGAGAATTCTCATTTGCTCTAGCTTCTATCCTCATGGATGTTAATTAGTTTAACTGTACTTTTGTAACTCTCTGTTCTTTCTGCTTACCTTGTTTCATTTTGCACTAGATTTTATATTAATCCTATGTCCTCAACCACAATTTTTCGGCCCTCCGCTTCCGTGGCTTCCAGGCTGTGAGTGGCCAAAGATGGTGGGATGTCAGTGTGCAAAAAGAGGTGCTTGAAGCCATTTGTACGGAACCTGAGCCTTTGTCCTTTCTATCCCCTGGGTTGCTTGCCACCAGTCTGATGACTGGGTGCCTCATAAAATCCTCCAGTGGTCTAATTCACTGAAAGAGGCATTGCTGTCTGAGCATATATATGGAATAACTATTCCCCCTCCCCCCATTTAGAAAATCCCTCCAGCTTGGCTTGGGGTGTGGTATCTCCATTGGGTGGCCAGGAGCCTGAGTGAGAGCTGAACCAAATCCCAAGATAATTCCAAGAAAAAAAGATCTTTATTATTAACAAACATATGCTACAGACGAAGAGCACAAAACCATGAGACTATAGAACACAACATGTTAGAGAATTAGAAAAATACATTGTCAAAAAGGAATTCTAAGTTACAATAGTTACCGAGTTACCTTGAGAAATGAATGCAAATGGATAGAATATTAAACAAAAGATGGTCTAGGCATTTGAAGCCTCTATCTCTCCCAGTTTCCCTAGATTTAGCACACTTCCACTGAGTGAACTTACTATTTAATTCCTTCTTTCCAAGCTGGGAGGGATTCTTTGGGACCAGTCCTGTATGTGGGGGTGACTTACTCATTTCCCTCCAAGCCATCTTTGACTCTGCCATGTTATTCACAACTGGTTTGTAGGACTTCAGCCTGGCATGTTAAAAGTAACCCATCTCCTCCTTTCCTGACATCATGCCCAAATGGGCTCCTCTGTTCCACCACTCACCATAAGTATGTATGTTTCCTGCCCTGAATGTTAATATAAGGGTTTTATGGCAAAGACCCCAGAGAAGGGTGCATTTTCCTGGGGCAGATGGTCTTTGATTTCCAGCAGGAGGAAGCTCTCATCCTCTCTGAGTAGCCAGATCACACTTTTGATTAGGTCATGCTTTGAACCAGCCTCTACTTGGAATATCTCCTGCTCCCTATGCCCTTCTATTGTAAATATAAATTCATTGTTTTTATGGATGTACACTTCATGCATCTGATGAAGTGAACTCTAATTCATGAAAGCTCAAGCTAGAATACATTTTGTTAGTCTTTAAGGTGCCATTGGACACCCATTTTATTTGGTTGCTACAGAATAACATGGCTATCTATCTAGAACTGTGTTTTCTGAGTTCAGAGCACTGATGAAAACTTTATCCCAAAAGGGTGCTTTGCAGCTTAGTGTGTCCCCTGTCTGCACTCTGCTGAGATCAAGACTAAAACGAACATTGCTGCACAACGTCCCCACTGTGATGATGTCACATGGAAGTTGATACCATTTCACATCAGGGACGTTGCACAGTGACACTATGGTCTGAGGGCAAAACTATGGTTTGAGAGCAATTTTACCATAGCATTTTGCTCTCAAACCAAAGCATTGCCATGTGACATCCTTGCTGTGATGATGATATCACCTCCATGTGACATCATCACATTGGTGACATTGCTGTTTGGGGAGGAGCCCTGACCCACTTCCAGAAAGCTCCGTCCCAACTCCCCCTGGTGCATGGTACCTGGCGACCCTAAATGTCATTCATCACTGCTCCTGCCTCTGTTCTTGGGCCATAATAAAGGCTATTCTTTTTACAAATAATGGAAAGAGAATCAAAGAACCATTTATTGAAGACACTTGGCCTTAAAATATAGTTTTGTCACATTTCTTTGGAATTTCCTATTATGCTCCCATAATCTTAAGAATCAATAGCAAATGTCAGTAATTGTGGTGTTTCTGACATTTATGACAATAATTACATCTGAAATGTTGACACACAGAAGGACCATGTTCTTTCAGGCCTGTAGAGCTTGTGAATGACTTACCAGAGACTCAACAGACTTCATACTTTTGCTGCTTGTTGAGTACTAGAAAGACAAAGTGACTAATCAAGTCCCAGACAGATTGCAATATATGGCTGATAGGAAAGCATTCAGGTTGATAAACTTATAAATTGTGCAGGCTGATTCCATGCAGTAACTAATCATAGACTTTTCCTTGTATATCCTTTGAACAACACTGTCATTGCTGATGGTGTGGCAATTGAAAGAAGAAAAAAGTAATGTAGAAAACATTTCCCACATTATCACATATTTTATTGCAATGAAGGCATCTTAGTTTTATTATCTTCAAATCTGAGAGAGAAATATGAGTATACTTTATATCAACAATTGGGTATACTTTATATCAACAATTGTACTCAGTATCCATTCCTGCAATAACAGAATTATTTAAGACTAAATGAATTCTACATTGCAGCCTAAGGACTGTGGAGTTAGCTCATCACTAAGTTCTCATAGGAAGCCTCAGGTGTAACTTTATGTACTGTAAACATAACCTCGTTGTTTCCAATTGGTAGCTATGCTGGTTATTACACACCTCTATATTTCATCCTATACTGTACTTTAACCATCTCCTTCACATACTTCTGTTTTTTGAACCATCAGACTGTAAATCTAATAGATATGGGCTATAACAAAAAACAACTTAAAATATTATTTAAAAGAAAATAAAAATTCTACCACATTACAATAAAAAAGCACTAAAACTTCAATGGCAAATACATTTCCCAACAAGCCTGGAAGAAAATGTCCTGTCATTGTAAGAGGGGGTTAATGTGTGGAAATGGTCAGCTGAAGGGTTGTATGGCATGGGAATAAGCAGGGCTGTTTTCTGGGGTAACACAGCAGAATAGAGTTCCAGAACCTCTTAGTGGAAACAAAATTCCCAAAGAATGTTTAAAAGTTCATGAGGGACACCTGTGTGTTTCTCCTTCATTTCCCTCGAGAGTTCTGGTACCTCTTTTTCCAGAAAAAAAAAGCCCTGGGGATAAGAAATGTGATGTTCCTTTTATTCCTGAGCCTGCTTTAGCGGGGAGGGCGGGATATAAATAAAATCAAATAAATACACAAATATTTGAAGGTCACAAACAGGATAGGTTCCCACTCTTAGGTTCACACAGCAGACATAGGAGCATTCAGAACAACATCTATTTATTAACAAGAAGACACAGCAACAGGAGCAAATGTTTCCAGGACAAGGGAGATCATGCAGGCTACAATTCTAATCAACGAACAGAACCCAGCAGGGATTCTACCCCCATAAGACTAAACAAACTCACACAAATATTAGAGGAGGAAAGCAGACTGTTCCATTGTAACATATACAGCAAATACACCACCTGGTTAATAATATCCTACCTCATACTCTTCACTTCTGAGGATTGGACAATACGCAGCAGAACATCTGGCGAAGATATAATCAATTGGTACAATGCACATGGAACAGGTGGGCCATTTTCCCAGTCCCAGACATTTAGTGCTTTAAAAGCAAGAACCAGTACTTCAAAATATATCTGGAAATAAATTAGCAGCTTGTGAAGTTCTTTCAATAACAGCATGTTTTTAATAATCTTTACCAGGCAGTAGCCTTCCAACTGTGCTCTGAACCAGGAGAAATTTCCAAATAGTCTTCAGAAGTAGCTTCATGTAGAGCACATGGCAATAATCTTATCTGAATGTGAGACCAAACCAAGGACAGCTGTGGTCAGATCTTACTTTTCCAGGAAGGGTCACAGCTGCCAAACTAACCAAAGCTGGTTCAAGAGGCAATGTAACACATTTACATTTCAGTGTCCATATACAGAAATAGGCTGCTGTGAAAGTGCTCCTATAAAAACAGGGACACCCCTGTTAGTTTGTATGTCATCAGCATATTAATGATATTTACTACAGATACCCCAATAACACATGAATGCACACACAAACACATGAAGTTGCCTTATTTTGAATCACACCATTGGTTCATCAAAGTAAGTATTGTCTACACAGACTGGCAGCAGCTCTCCAGGGTCTCAGGCTAAGGTCTTTCACATCACCTATGACCTGATATTTTCCACTGGTGATACTGGGGACTGAACCTGGGACCTTCTGCATGCGAAGTAGATGCTCTACTACTGAGCCACAGCCCCTTTCACCTCTCACACTGGCTTCCCAAATGAGTCAAACAGCGCAGGAAATAATATGGAATTCTGTGGGCCCTTAGTACAAATGTCAAGGGTTAAGCAGAAGTCTCCCACCTAGCTCTCTAGGCTAGGTATAGAACAATCAGACTTTGGTACTAAACCAACACTTAATCTAGAAAACATGAAGAGTACCATATTTGACACTACTGAAATCCACTAACAAATCTTGAAGTATCAAAAGATCATGTCCCTCTCCCAATATGATCAAACAAGTAATAAATACAGCTTTTTGTTTCTTACTGTGTGTTAGCTGAGAAAGCAAATAGGCCTCAGATATTGGTGGGGGTTAAAGTAATAGTGACTTATGTTACAAAAGCACCACTGCCTCAATTTAAGAACATAAGAACAGCCATGAAAGATCAGACCATCTACTACTACTAGATCATCTACTGCAGCATCCTGTTTAACATAGCACCTGACCAACTGCCCCAGACGAACAATAAACAATGCCATCGATGGAGCTCTCCTCCATAAATCCTTTTAAAGCAACCCATGCTTGTGGCTATTACTATGTCCTCTAGCAGTATATTTCATATGTCACATTCATTCTGTCTCTTCTGAAACAATTCCTAATCAGCTTCATTGGGTGCCCCAAGTTCAAGAATTATGGGCGAGAGAGCAAAAGCTCTCTCAAATACAAATGCACCAAAAGCCAGATATTTATACTGAAATAGCTGCACCCAAATAAATGCCAATATTTTTTGGCTTTTATTCAGGTGTGGCTGGAAGGCATTTAAAGTTTAAATGCCTTCTGAACTTGCTGAGTAGTGCCTCCTTGGTGGCACAACTCAGTGAGTGAACTCAGAAGGCATTTACAGTTTAAATGCCTTCATAACTCACCAATTCATGCTGCAACTACAGCTTGACTCAGTGAATAAATTCAGAAGCTGCACCCAAATAATAGCTGAATCATGCTGCTACTGAAGTGCACCTCAGCGAGTGAAATTTAACTGCCTTCTGAACTCCATTATACCCTATGAAAGAGGTGAAGTCTTCTGTTATGAGGGATGGATCTGACATAAATGTCACTTTGTTGAGCTAGGTCATGTGTGCCATAAAATGCAACACAAGATGATTTCAGATGCCTAATGGCAATAGGAGGTGAATGACAATAGATGGCTTGATTGGATCAGGTCTGATATGCAGAGGTATAGCAGATGTGGAGTGGGGATGGCCAAACTGTGGCTTGGAAGCCAAATGTGGCTTTCACACATATTGTGTGGCTTTTGAAGCCTTCACCAACCTGTTAGCCAGCTTGGAGAAGATCTTTCTTTTTAAATCACTTCTCTAAGCCAAGCCAGCTGGCATCTTGGAGAATGCATTTAAAGCTTTCTTTCCAACTCTCCCTCCCACACACCCCTTCCTTCCTTCCTTCCTTCCTTCCTTCCTTTCTTCCTTCCTTCCTTCCTTCCTTCCTTGCTCTCAAACATATGACACGTGTCTTATGGCTCTCAAACATCTGAAATTTATTCTGAGTGGCTCTTATGTTAAGCAAGTTTGGCCACCCTGGTGTGGAGATACCAGCATTGGTAATGACATGAAACCTAGGTCACAATTCCATCCAGGAAGATTCAGTCCTGGAGAATGCAAAGAATAAATGGAAAACATTAGAAACCATGACATTCAGTTGCTGACCTAAGAGTAGCAGTTGCTGGAATGGCCTTGGGTTAGCCATAGCTATTGCAGGAGTTGTCCTTGAAAGGGCAGCTGCTGTGAGAGCCCTCTCAGTCCCACCCCCCTGACAGGGTGTCTGTTGTAGGGGGAGAAGATATAGGAGATGGTAAGCCGCTCTGAGTCTCTGATTCAGAGAGAAGGATGGGGTATAAATATGCAGTCTTCTTACTCTGATGTATATGTATGCAATCATTCCATTTTACATATTTTAACCAATTTACTCGGATATATATATGGCTTTTTGGTAGAAGAAGCCCAGCAGGAACTCATTTGCATATTAGGCCACATTCCCTGACATCACCATTGTTTTTTTGTAAAAAAAGTCCAACAAGAACTAATCTGCATATTGGACCACACCCCCTGACACCAAGTCAGCCGGAGCTGCGTTCCTGCTCAAAAAAAGCCCTCTGTGTTTGTGTGTGTGTGCATATATATATATATATATATAATGCCAAAAAAGGCTAACTTGACTTGACTTGAGTGTAAATTGTGCTTGTCAGAAGGATCCATCCATCCACCCTTCTTCCCTCCCTCTCTTTTTCCTTCTGAAGAAGTGTGCTTGCACACACAAAAGCTTATACCTGGAACAAAATGTTGTTGGTCTTAAAGCTGTCATGGGACTCTAACTTTGTTCTCTCCCCCCCCACCCCACCCCCCAAAAAAGAGGAGCAGCAGCCCTGGAGAAAGAAGCAGAAGTTGTGCGTGTCAGAAGCAGAGAATTGTGTTTGTATCTCTCCTGCACAAAATAGCCATTGAGGGAGCTGGGGAGGGGGAGGCAAGGGGCAGGAAATGGGAAGCAGAGCAACTGAGGGAGCTGGGGGAGGGAAACAAGCTATGGTGCAACTGCAGTAGCATCCAGAAAAGGAAGTAGGTGAAGGAAGTTGCTCATGGGATGGATCTGAGCCTCTGGGGGCTGTATCCATCCTGCAGGCTATATGTTTGATACCCCTGCCTTATGGGAACAGTCCGCATAGGGTATAATGGAGCTGAATAAATATGGGTTTCCGAAATATTTACCTGAAACTCAATACAATAGCGATATTGTGATTCGGGAATATTCGGGATTACTGATATTTTTTTCAGGTCTAATAGGCCCAAATCAGAAAAAAAAACCCTTCTCCCCCCTCCTCATCCCTAAGTATTTTACCACACTGGGCATCAAAATACAGATTGCTCCATTAATATTTCACCTCTGTTCCACAATGGAACTGAACACTGTTCCCAATAAGTATTTCTTCCAAAATCTGACAAGATCCGGACCAGTTTAGCTTTAGCAAGTTTTCTATATCATGTGCCTTCCAAACATATCTTGTATACTAGAGATGATGTTCTCAGTAGTCCCATTCATATTATCTCCTTGATTTTAAATGTATGTTTGCTTATTTTAATATGCAAAAATGTACATTTTATATATCAATCCGCAACTCTTATAATATGATTTGAAGCTAGTTTTGATTCCCATGAGTAGAGCAGGCCCCCTAAAATGGTACTTCTTGAGACAAAGGACCCCAGGAGCAGCATGAGTGAGAAGTTATGCAATGGGAGGAGGGAAATCAGTGAAAATTCTTTCTCCCTTCCATTCATGGAATCCCCCACCAGAGCCACATCTATGTCCTTTCAGTTTTAAATATGTGAGTTCATATGCATTTACCCAAAGAGGTTTTTTAGTTTTTTACGTTAAAAAAGAAGCTAAGGGAATACTTCTTTTGCTTTGTTTTTAAATTCCACAGATTTAAATTAACATCTGGAGTTCCCTTTTTTTACAGTAAATTTGAGTTGTACTCACAGAAAATACAAAACAGTTTTACTGTATTTTTCAATTCCATGCAATTCCAAAGAGAAATAGGTAGCTGTCACTTATAATAACCCATTCAAATTAATTAGAATCCTAAAGCAAACAGAGCTATTTTAATGGGCCATTCATATGTCACTCCCCCCTGCTTAAAGTATTTTTCCCATCTCCTCGTCAGCTGTGGAAGACAAGATCTCCAGTGGCTACTTGACCCTAAATAACCTGAAGGTAATTCTCAAAGATCATTAAGTCATTTTATACTGTTCCCATTAGAAAAACAGAACTTTGTAAGTTACATTGCCAATGTGCCATATTAAACAGCAGATGGCATCCAACTATAGAATCCAGCCATTCAGTCAAAAGAACCAGAACTTATGCAGGCTGCTGTATACTGTTGTTAGTGGAAAGTCTATGCAACCACTGTTTGGGATGACTGTCAGAGATTACTAAATGCAACGCTGAAGAGAAGGAAACCGTATGTATTGACAGTTCTATGAGCCATGAGCCTATGCAGCTCTAACTGTGGGGAAATAACAGTTTCAGAGCCAGAGGCCATAGCTTGTTATGCTATGAAGAGTTACTGAGCATATTGCAGGGTTATTTATTCCAAGCTGCCATGACAAATCAATAACCTTAGCTCTGGTCTGCTTACATGATCCAGGACTACTTGTGCAAATTATATGATTCCTGATCATTTGTCCCACTAAAGAGAGAAAAGCATACTCCTCACACACCCTTGCATGTATATATGTTATGGTAAATGTCTGAGACAGCATGGATATTATCATTTACTGGTAATTTCTTAAGATTTGTGGTAGTAACAGCAAATGTCAGAAGTCTGCCATTTTCTGCTAAACTTCAAGGCTAATAGGTATGTAGCCAAATTCCTTGTTAATTTTCATCACGTAGCACTAGAAACTTCACCATGTGAAGTGCAGGTTTGCTCACATCTCCTGTCATGAACAGGACATTGAGATGGTTGGATCCTTACTAAATTTTCTGCTAATTTCCACTGATTTCCCCTTCATGCGGTAGACCCCATCCCCCAACAGCATTTCTGAGAGATCAGTGGGCTGCAGGGGGAGTGGTGGTGACAGGAACATTTTGTTCCACTGACAGAAGTGTCTTGCATGAGCAGAAAATTCACTCTGGATGCAACCCATTGTATTTAACTGGCAGACACCTATTTAAATGTACTCACACAAAGTTTTCAGTCTTCTTTACGGCATAAAGGCTGCACAGACATGGCACAGAAATACAGGGATATACATCTAAGTTCATCAGTCTCATGGCATTCTGCATTCAATATGTGTTTGCATGCATAAGTACACATATGCATATGCATGCATCTGTTTTGGAGTAGAAACAAGCCCAATGATTGCTTTTTGCAAAGAACCTATACCATAGAATGACCACAAGAACCACTCATGTTTCAGTAATATGGGTTCTTGGAATTTTTTTTTAATTGTATTGCTTACCACTAATATCAGAATACAAGGTTATTTACAAATATTTGTACAATTTCCTGCTCCATTCAAACAACTATACTGGCAAATGGAGTCCTGATACTTTGAATTTGATTCATGTTTATTGGCTTTGGTTGCTACCAGTGTGAGTATAAAAATGCTTCTGATTTCTTATGGGTGCATAGTGAACTGGAAGCACTATCAAACCTCTTGGTGCCCTCCACATCTTGAAATATGGAAGACTCTCCCCATTGCTGTCTAACTGGCTTAAAATATAATGAATCAAGACACAACTTACAGTCCACCCCCCTCCCCCCCCGCATATACAGCAATCAGTCTCTTTCGTGGTTAAACAGGTAACTCCACAGTGGATGAGACCATATTAAGCAGCATGGACATCACAGGCTCCATTTCCACAAGGCCCATAGTTCTGATCAATAAAGTAAATAAAAGAATATAAGAAGTGCCCTGCTGAATCGATAAATGGTCCATCTAATCCAGCATTCTGTCTCACACAGTGACAAACCAGTTACACTGGAGTGCGAACAACTAGGCTTGCCAGCCACCAGATGCCAGCAGGTGATCCCCCAGTTTTACAGGCTCCTCCCTGCTAGCCAGCCAGCTGGCCAGCAGGGGGAAGCCTCACCCAAACAGCCACAATGTACCTTTAAACCTTGGCAGGCTTAAAAGAACCTTGAAAACTGCTTGTGTTTTGGACTCTGTGTTGGACCTGTGTTGGACTCTGTGTTGGACTCTGTTTTGGACCTTTAAATCTCAGCTGGAGGAAAGCTGTATGGGTGGGGTGAGCAAGCAGAGCCACTTGGCTCTTCCCAGTGAACCATATGAGAAAGGAAGAGAAGCCACACAGCCCCTCTGTTCATTTTGCATTGGTTTTAGAAGTTGTGAGTATAGAAAAATTGAGTTTACTAGAACATGATTATAGAATGAAGGAAAACTCCATCCCCTAGGCTGCTCTCCTTTGTTTTCCTGTTTGTCTGAAGAAGTTGGTTGAAATATAGAAGATGGTTACATTCAGCAACTCCTGTGAATAAACTGCCCCAGTGACATCACAAAAGTGTGTGCTTGCAAACTGTTCATTTTGGTTGCTTTGGGAGTGTGTGTTCACTTTCATTTAGTGGAAGTGCAGCTGCTTGGGGGATGAGGAAATGAAGACTGTATTCAGGGGAACTGCACTGCTGCATTTTTATTTATTAATTTTGGAAAATGGGAGTCTCCTGAATCTACCTCCAAAGTCTCTAGGCTCCACTCCCAAAGTCCCCAGATATTTTCTGAGTTGGACCTGGCAACCCTACCAACAACAGGGCATAGAGACTGAGACCTTCCCCTGATGTTGCCTCCTGGCACTTTAGTAGAAGTTTAGTACTGACTGACATTGGTCAGTCAGGGCTCAGTGAGGACTCCTCAGGAGAAGAGGAGCCATGCGTAGCCAGCTCTGAGTCAGCAGAAGCCAGCAAGGAGGAGGACAAACTGCAGGCTGGTAAGGATACACAGCCAATAGCTGGTGCAAAGTGACCAACACTCTCCAGCCCTGAGACTAAAGATGAAACTAAGTTGATCATTCCCAGCTCTCCAGCATCACCCATATCCTTTGAGCACCACAGACAGAGGCTACAAGCAGAACTACAGGAGATATGGCGGAGTACTTACTTCCTGGCCCAATACCAGCTGTTTGAGTAGCTGAAGAATAACTCCCAAGCAGCAGGCTGCAAATTGGACACTTATACACATGCCTATAAAAAACAGCCAAGGGAGGGTGTTAGGGTGGAAGCAATGTCAATATACCACTGACTTGGTGACCATAGCCTTGGATCCTGCCTTGCCTTTGTGATCACTGGACGAGCTTCTGACTATGGCTCTGCTTGACTTTTATTCATGAGTAACCCTTGGACTGCCTGATTGTGTCTCTTGGACAACCTCTCAGCAGTGGCTCTTTTGGCCCTGAACTCTTGCTCTGGACTCTTGACTCAGTTTCCCTCACTTGGACTTTGACTGCCCTCCAGGAACCCATCTTTGGCATCCTGACCTGCGACAACTGTATTTGAATGTGGAGACTCCCTTTAGCTGCCATGGTTAATAGCCAGTGATAAACCATGAACCTGCCTAATCTCCTTTAAAGCAGTCTATTCCTGTGGTCATCACTACATCCTTTGGCAACAAATTCCACATTTTAATTACTCACTGTGTAAAGAAATATTTCCTTTTGTCCTTTATCAAACTATTGAGAAGCTTCACTGGATGCCCTCAAGTTCTAGTATTTTGCGAGAAGGACAAAACGTTTTCTTTGTCCATTCTTTCTACCCTATGCACAAATCTGGATATATCTTTTCTAAACTGAACAGCCCCAGACTTTTCAGCTTTTCCTCAAAGGTGCTCCAACCATCTAATCATCCTAGTTTCCCTCTTCTGTACTTTTTCCAGTTCTGCAATGTCCTTTTTGAGATACCGTGATCAGAACTGCACACAGTAGAAAACTGTTCTCTTTTCTCCCAGAATTCTCTCAGCAATCCATCCCATATTTCTTTCCAGATCTTTGACAGTAGAGGGTGTCCTGGTCTCCATGCTACAAAAGTACAAATATTGTATACATTTCCAGTTAGCTATGCGGCCAGGGATCTGAAGTCCTTCAGTTCTTCATATAATAAGAAAATAGACTGTTTTTGGATCTTTAAACATTTCTTAGTTCTAGAAAAGCAGAGAGAAAGATGATCCACCTGCACTCCAAATAATGAAATAATGCTATAACAGGAGGACTACTTTCTAGACCAATGGTTTAGGATCCACACACTTTATTTTTGCAGTATACATATGCAGGCAAAATGTATGAACTAGGGGGCATCTAACTTTTGTTGACAGAGCTTTCCCAGTCAAAAGTTAACAGCTGGGCTTGCTACCTAATTGTTTATATTTCATAGGTAATGTCCCTACAAGATAGAGAAGTTATAATTAATGTAATTTTTCAATATGCAAGAAACCTCTCCCCACCCCCCAAGATTTAGTGTTAGTGGTGTGGATGCCCAACCACAGGCCTGCAGCACTATGATGTTGGTTTAGGAAGCACTGTCTGATTGAAGAAACATCCCAAACTCAAGCAGCTTATATAAAGCTGAGATACTTCTCATCTGACCGCAGTCCTTCTGACCCAGATATCAATGAGAAAGTCCTGCCTTCAGGAGCAATAGAACAGAGTGAGCAAATCTCATAGCATAGTACAGTTTCCCATTGAAGTGACCTCATTGTTAATTTGGTATAGTGGCTAGTAGGTGTAATGGTTAAGTGTGCGAGACTCTTATCGGAGAGAACTGGGTTTGATTCCCCACTACTCCACATATACCTGCTGATGTGACCTTGAGTCAGTCACAAGTTTTCACAGAGCTGTTCCTCAAGAGCAGTTCTGGGAGAGCTCTCTCAGCTCCACCTTCCTTACGGGGTATCTGTTGTGAGGAGGGCAAGAGAAAGGAGATTGTAAGCCACTCTGAGATTCCATGTAGTGAAGGGTGGGGTATAAATCAAATCTCCTCCTCCTTTTCTTCTGATATTAGATATATTGTACACAACTGGACCATTAAAGAAGCTCAGTAGTTAACAGTAGCTAGCTATATGGTACTGAATCAGGTCTCATATAACAAAACCATCCTTCATATATGGTTCCCCCACCCCACTCCAATGCTCTTCTCCTAAAAAAAACATATCCACATTTTCCCAAGGCAACAATTCTATAGTTCTCATATCTCTTTAAAAACAGAATCAAATACTTTTAGCATTGGGAAGTTTTCACTAACCTAATGTATTTCATTCTGAAACTTAATGTTGATTATGGAGAATGATTCTTCTTCAAGGCATAAGAAGTGGTCTTGAACTGACACTTGCAAAGGGCAAAGAATTTTATATACACATTATGGCTCGATGCAACCAGCTTTTTTCCCTCTGGTGAAAAATGAAGGGGAGAATCTCTTTGACCGTTCATAACATTATGCTGGGTATCATGGAACTTGCATGAAAAAGCCATATGAGAAGGGCTGTAATGAGGAGGAGAACTGGGTGAGACTGAACAAAAAATCTGGCAGGAACCATTCCTACTGGTGTATAGCACATCTGTTCTTGGAAGAAAGACATTGCCCAATGTATTGAAATTATGTTATCCTTGTATATACATTTTAACCATTCTGTTAAAGTTATCAGGACCCTGTGCTAAGTAACTTCACCATCTGTCATACACACCTGAATTGGATCTTTGATAAGGATGAGTGATGAAAGTCTTTTGCCAATCCAAGTTATTTGAAGGAGAGAAGCATGACATAAAAAGCTACCTGGCTTCAGCTTAAGCCCAGATTTATCTATGGCCTGTGTAGAATTCTTCTTCACCTTGCTATAGTAAATTACGTACATGAAAACTGCTGAAATTTGAAGCTATGGTTTCTAACTGAATGCAAGGAAAATGAATTTGTGTCTGGTCCCTTCCCCTCAGTGGGAATTTTGTCACATATTTCAAAGGCCAATGTCACACACGCGCAAGCAGGAAGAACCAGGAACATTATTTGAAGTGCACAGTCTCAGAGGTAGGGGAAAGGATGGCTTTGATTTGCTAGCTGCATCATTTTGACCACCCCAGATAAACAGCACAATGAAGCCTCAGTTGCTGCCCACACTCTTGGAAATCTAGGTTATTGTGACATGGTGCACTGAAGACAATTGTGAACATAACACATTTTTATAGCAGGAAAAGGCCACAGCCAAACATACCTGCTTTTTAATGCCTGCCTTAATACCAACAGACTGCTGTTTTCTTTCTTTTCTTTTTTTAAGTCTGGCATCAAGACCCTTCTGAAATAATTTTACACTTATATTCTATTCCATATTTGCCCAGATCCTATGGTCTGAGGCTACCTATTTGCAAGCCCAGCATGCATATCAGGAAAACATTCCCAGTATTTGCTCCCAGATGCACATATTGGACAAATGTGAAGAATACACACATTCTCAAACATGAATATTAAAACATACACATATGACAAATAACTTTAAAATTTAAACTGTATGAAATTATTCAAAGTTTATTGGATATTAATTGTACCATTATATATTATTAATTATTATTATTATTATGTGAACCACTGAAAACATAACAAGTAAAAAAGCTGAAACGCAGCATTTTATATTATTATGATGCCTATATTTCCCAAATATAAAGAAAAAAGCAGTATGTGACATTTTACATACAGAGAGTGAAGAAACTAATCAAATATGAGCCAAGCACACCCATTCCATTAACCTCAGAAGGATAATTAATCCAAATGAAATTTCTTTTGACTTTCAGATCTGAACTCTCTGCCAGGTCTGATAATTTTTCTGTTAGTGCTGAAGTGTCTGCAGCTACATTCTCCTTTCAGTTTTTATTTCCCCAGGTTTTTCTTATTCCTGGGGGCAGTGAGAGGAGAGGGTAACTCAGCAGATATGTGCCTAGCAGATAAGCCATCAAACTAGAGGGCTTACTTAGCTTATTTTTGCACAACACAGAGCTTTTCCTCATTGATACTTCTGGGCACAACATTTTCCCCAATCACATTGCTGGTTCATTGGCACAGGAAAAATTCTCTATATGCCTAAGAAATCAAATGTCTTGTTTACAGCTCAAGGCAGAAGGTAGGCAGGATAGAGGCAAAGATTTCCACAACAAAGTTCAATTACTCCTCCCTCCAAAACAGGTATGATATCTTCAGACAGAAGGCTGGATCCAGTGCAAAATTTCCATGTGTTAGAGCTATTGCACAAGCAGAAATGAAAGAAAAAGGCCATGATAGCTGCTTGTTAAATCAGATTTACTGTATCCTGACTTTGTTTTCAGCATGCACAAGATCTTTTGCAACCAAGTTCTGGGCACTAACTGTTGCACAAGAGGTTGTGCAAGCAGAACTTGCATATTCATAGAATCACAGAGTTGGAAGAGACCTCCAGGGTCATCTAGTCCAACCCCCTGCACAATGCAGGAAACTCACAAACACCTCCCCCTAAATTCACAGGATCTTCATTGTAGTCAGATGGCCATCAAGCCTCTGTTTAAAAACCTCCAAGGAAGGAGAGCCCACCACCTCCCGAGGAAGCCCGTTCCACTGAGGAATCGCTCTAACGGTCAGAAAGTTCTTCCTAATGTTGAGCCAGAACTCTTTTAATTCCAACCCACCTTCTGGGACCACAGAAAACAATTCCACACCCTCCTCTATATGACAGCTCTTCAAGTACTTGAAGATGGTGATCATATCACCTCTCAGCCGCCTCCTCTACAGGCTAAACATGCCCAGCTCCTTCAACCTTTCTTCATAGGACTTTGTCTCTAGACCCCTCACCATCTTCATCACCCTCCTCTGAACCCATTCCAGCTTGTCTATATCCTTCTTAAAATGTGGTGCCCAAAACTGAACACAATACTCCAGGTGAGGTCTTACCAGAGCAGAGTAAAACGATACCATCACTTCATGTGATCTGGACACTATACTTCTGTTGATACAGCCCAAAATTGCATTTGCCTTTTTAGCCACCGCATCACACTGTTGACTCATGTTAAGTGTATGATCCACTAAGATCCCTAGATCCTTTTCACACATACTACTGCTAAGACAAGTCTCCCCCATCCTATAACCATGCATTGGATTTTTCCAACCTAAATGCAGAACTTTACATTTATCCCTGTTAAAATTCATTTTATTCGTTTTAGCCCAGTTTTACAGCCTGTCAAGGTCATCCTGTATCCTGTTTCTGTCTTCTACTGTATTTGCAACCCCTCCCAATCTAGTATCATCTGTAAATTTAATAAGCATTCCCTCTAGTCCTTTATCCAAATCCTTTATAAAGAACAAAACAGCTCCCAGGACAGATCCTTGAGGCACTCCACTTGTCACTCCTCTCCAAGAGGATGAGGAATCATTCACTAGCACTCTTTGGGTGTGATCTGTCAACCAGTTATAGATCCACCTAACAGTAACAGGCTCCAAACCACATTTTACCATCTTGTCAACAAGGATAGTATGTGGAACCTTATCAAAAGTCTTACTGGAATCAAGATAAACAATGTCTACAGCATTCCCCTGATCCAGCAAGGTAGTCACTTTCTCAAAAAAGGAGATCGGGTTAGTTTGACATGACTTGTTCTTGAGAAACCCATGCTGGCTCTTAGTAATCACAGCCAACCTTTCTAAATGTTCCAGGACTAACTGATAATTTGTTCTAAACTTTTCCAGGTATAGATGTCAAGTTGACAGGTTGGTAGTTACCCAGATCCTCCTTTTTCCCCTTCTTGAAGATGGGGACAACTTTCGCTTGCCTCCAATCTTCCAGCACCTCTCCTGTTCTCCAAGAATTCTCAAAAATAATAGCCAGAGGCTCAGAAATTACATCCACAAGCTCTTTTAGAACCCTTGGATGCAGTTCATCTGGCCCTGAGGACTTGGTTTCATTCAAAGAAACTAGGTGTTTATGTACTACCCCTATGCTGATCCTAGGTTGGAACTTTATACCCTCATTATATGTTCTGTTTTTGCCATGTTGAGCACCGTTTCCCTCAGAAGAGAAGACTGAGGAAAAATAGGAATTGAGCAATTCTGCCCTCTCTTCATTACCTGTTACAATTTCACTTTCCTGTCCTCACAATGGGCCTACCATGTCCTTGCTCTTTTACTTACTCTGAACATAAGAAAAGAGCTCTTTTTTGTTGCTTTTAGCATCTTTGGCCAGCCTAAGCTCATACTGAGCTTTATATTTCCTAACTTTTTCTCTATAAGCACTGGTGATTTGTTTGATCCAAATTGTTTGATCCAAGTGGGAACCTGTAAGAAGGAAAGGTCTGTCATATCACTGGGGGAGACAAAGACCAAGTGACCAGTCTCAATGTGATAAGCAGGCTCAGGGGCCACCCTAGAGTATGCAGCACCCTAGGCAAAGCCCCACTGCCTGACACCCTCCTCCGTGGCACCCACCCTGCCACCTGCATCCTTCCCCCACACAGGGGGCCGCGGGCAAAGCCAGAGGAGGGCAAGGAGGGTGCCTGGCCGGTGCACTGCCTCTGCGGGGGGTGGGGGCATTCGCTTATGGGAGGTGGGAGGCCCCCCAGCCCAGCATCCTAGGCAAATGCCTAATCTGCCTAGTGGCAGGGCCACCTCTGAGCAGGCTACTTGTTCTATGGAGGGAAGGCTGAAACTTGCATCCTCCAAGAAGTAAAGAGAAAATATATGTATGTACATAAAAGCAGAAAAAGGTGAAAGAAGGCTCAAATTTAAAAGACTTAGATTCTCATGTAATTACTGATGCTCAGGGGTGAAGACAGGGTTGCCAAAATAGAAAAGTGGTCCCTTGCTGTCAGGCATTGCTGCCTTGCCATTGATCAGCTGGCTGATGGGAGGACTAACCTGGAGAAAGAGAAAGGCCGAGATTCCATTGCCAATGTCACACAGGAAGTGACATAATCACACCAGTGACCAGCTTCTACCATAGAGGTTTTTTTCAGGATTCTTCTTCCATCAGCATTAGAGAAGAGGTTGCTGTTTCCCTGCTTTGACTGTTTGGCATGGGATGGAATTCCTTCTTGAGTCTATGGAGTCTCCAGTGTCCACCCCATGGTGCTATTACTGTGTCTTCTTATCCCCATTGTCAACAGTGTTATCTCATCACTGTGCAAGCAGATAATGGTACATACTCTGTGGGCCTGAACAGCTGTGAGGTGGCCCTGGTTACCAAGCCAAAGTGTTTGGGCCCCTGTGAACCCAGTACCTGTGTCAATCTGGATGGCATCATATGATAGGAGATGGAGGACGGCATGCTGGTGGTGAATGCCACCTGGAGGAATAAAACTTATGTGGGGATGCTGCTGGACTGCACACATGGGTCGTTTTCGCACTCACCTTCCGCCGGCGCGACCCCCCTCTTCACCGCGCAGGATCTGCGTAGATTTCGCACTAAACGCTGCGGAGCAGCCAGAAAAGCCGGAAGCTCCCGTCGCAAAAGCCGCGCAAACGCCAAACTGCTTTTTGGCGGTTTCAGTTTGAGCGGCTTTTGCGCCGGGAGCTTCCGGCTTTTCTGGCTGCTCCGCAGCGTTTAGTGCGAAATCCGCGCAGATCCTGCGCGGTGAAGAGGGGGGTCGCGCCGGCGGAAGATGAGTGCGAAAACGACCATAGAGTTTTTACCCAAGTGCCGGAGCATCACCTGGACATCACTTCCTGTGTGACACTGGTGAGAAGGCCTGGGACTTTCTCTTTCTTCAGGTAAGTCCTCTTCCATGCTGGCAACCCCTGGGTAAAAATAGCTTGATTATACATGAGTTAGCTTGTATGACTTCAATGGATGCAGAATAGGGTAAATCTGCTTAGGACCGCACTGTCAGTGTTGCAATATGAAACTTTGTTTTATAGGACATCACCCTGTTTTATTGGCATCACCCTATTTGCACACAGCAGCCCAAGACAATACTTCTTTTAAGCTGCTTATCTGAAACTCATGCTGTGGATCTGATAGAAAGAATTAGCACTAAGAGTAATTTGAGACTACATAGGCAGCATTTGAAAGTAAAGAATGGATTTTTAAGCAGTCCATGAATGCTAGCAGGAGCAGCATATGAAGCAACAGCATAGTGCTTTTAGCTTGAAATGTTTATAAAAATATAAACCTACATGAATAATCACTGAATTAGTATTCGCTTGTATGCTGTCCATTAATTAAAACATAACTTTAGACAGATAACAAGTTTTTATTATGCAACAGAAAAATATTTTTATCTATGTAGAGCTAAAAAAATTAGGTACAATCTATTGGGCTTCAGTGACAGCGGAAAGACTACAGAAACAGCAAGTATAGTTCCTTCTGAAGACAATGTGCATTTTTTGTCTTTCAACAATAGAAGACCCCAAAGTAACAAAAATAGGTAATTATTATATGATATGTGGCTAGAATGATTTGTCCAGGCAGCCTATTTGTTTGCCATTAATTTTATCAGTATATTTTGAGATAATATCCCTCTAATATTATAAGATTGACAATTCCTCTTTATGAAATAGTCTTAGAAAAAACCTAATTGGCTAAAAGGGCCTTCTTCATAGTAGTACCAAAATTATGGAATTCTTTCTCAGGAAAATTCATCAATCCTCTTTTACTATTGCCTTCTGCCAGCAGGTGAAGACTTTTCTAGCATTTTGTCTAGCATTCCCTCACTGATTCTCATTGGCCTTCCTTCCTGTTCATGTGTCTATGTGTTCTGTTTAATGTTTTTACTGTTTGCTGCCTTGGCAATTGTAAATTAGGTGGAGGCAGCTTAAAATGTTTTAAATAAAGAAGAATAAAATAAGCAAAACACAGACAATATCCCCTTGTACTAAGAACTTGTTTAACCAGTCCTACTGGAACAAAATACATTCTAAAACTAGCAGCATAAAAATGCTGTGGAATTTTATAAATACAAGTCTAAGCACTGGTAAATCTATTGAGCCAGAATCATGCCCTAACACTTATTTAGGACTTTCTAGTGCATTGTGATAACTTACAAGTGATAACTTACAATACATGGTACATGTTTTATAAGAGTCCATTCCTCAAATAACTTCTACCAGCACTACATCACTTTGATCCACTAACCTCTGTGCTATTCTAACAATATCTTTAAGTGTTGCACTGTCAATCTAAAAATGTCTCTGAATTTGCTGTGGGTTGGTAAGGAAAAAAGAAAAGGTCCCCTGTGCAAGCACCAGTCTTTTCCAACTCTGGGGTGACATTGCTTTCACAACGTTTTCATGGCAGACTTTTTAAGGGGTGGTTTGCCATTGCCTTCCCCAGTCATCTACACTTTCCCCCCAGCAAGCTGGGTACTCATTTTACCGACCTCGGAAGATGGAAGGCTGAGTCAACCTCGAGCCTGCTACCTGAAAACCCAGCTTCCACCAGGATTGAACTCAGGTCATGAGCAGAGCTTAGGACTGCAGTACTGCAGCTTTAACACACTGCGCCGTGGGGCTCTTTGTGGGTTGGTAAACAGCTATACTATACTATAGTATACTATAGTATACTATACTATACTAATACAGAGCTACTCAAATCCACATGCAATACGACAGGAATTCCCTAAATGGAGTACCCTGTCATTTTTTCACATAAGAAGGCTATCCCTATGACAGGAGGAAATATTAAATGCCTAGTATTTGAAAGATAAGTCTAAAGAATGGTTTATGAACAAGAAATCTTGAGGATGCAATGATTCCAGCATGCATGCATGCATGCATGCACAACAGAGAACACTAAAGTGGAATAGACTGTATTTTTCTAAGCAACTGGTAAAACAGCTGATTATTTCCCTCTCTCAAAAAGATCTATAGCTTGGAATGTTTAAAAACAAAATAAGGAACCCAGCCATAATGCTGGTCCAATGAGTTTTAGCATGAAAAGGAGATAAAAGCTGTGAGCAGATAAACATGGACTAGAGGGGGATACACACTCTCTCACACGCACACACTGTAGAACAGGGGTGTTGCACTCATTTGTTGTTAAGACTGGAACTGACATAATTGAGACCCTGTTGGGCTGGAACATCTGTGTCATAAAATGTAATGCCAGCTAGTAGAGATATAAACTTTATAAAGGACCCAGACAAACACAATTTTTTTTTAAAAAAAACTTAAAATAAAACACGCTGAGTGTGTGTTTGTCTGTGTCCTTTATAAAGTTTATATCTCTTCTACCTAGCATTACATTTTATGACACACAGGGCCCAACCCAACAAGGTGAAGATCCATCCCTCATAACAAATGAATTTGACACCCCTGGACTAATCCCATCAATACTCACAGCCTCACTTCTCTGCTCCCATTTACCTTATTAAGCAATGTTTAATTCTATATACCAGACCCATTAGCCCTCCCTATCAGGTACCTGTAGGGTCATCAAACCTCGCACACATCATTGTCCACCTCAGAAAAGGCCATTAAATTATTGTTGTTGTTGTTCTGCAAATGTGTCCTATCTGCCTGAGGGAATGCTTCATCCAGCAGTGTGTGTGTGTGTGTGTGTGTGTTTTGGATCCTTCCTGCACCCCCACTTCTTCTCTTCACAAAACACAGGCTGCTTTGCTGTTTCTGCAGACCTCTCCTCAAGACTGATAATTCTCACTTTCCTCTAAAACCTCTCTCCCCTTTCCTTCCTGTGTTTATCTAGCTTTTGTATGTGTTTTTACTATATGCATTCTTGATTTTTTATGCTTTTCCTTGAAATAAAAACCTTTCCATTTGAACATCTGCCTGGTTTATTTTGAGAGTTCTCTTAAAGGGAAAAATCCCCATAAGCAAAGGTGGAGAATCCCAGTTATCCCCTTTCACTCTGTCTCCTTAAAGCTAATTCCCCCAGCTAATTACGGGACTGCATATTGGAGTACCATGTGGACAGGAGAGATCTGGCAACCCTAGTAGATGTTTATAATTTTTTTCATTGCTTGTTGTGTACTAAAGTTAAAAAGTTAAAAGGTGAATTAAGACACTTGAAGAGAAAACTGATTTCTTCTTTAAGCAGCTAGCTCTAAAATCTCTCCATTTTTTGTCATTCTGGTTTCTATTGCTTCTACCACCAATTCTCCTACTTCTGTGCCCATAATTAGGCTGGATCCTCTGCTGGAATAATCATTGAGAATGTCAGATTTTTCTAGGGCTGCCAAGCAGAAAGCAATACAGTGAAGATTGGGGAAGCCCAATTAATTTCAGTTATTTTACAATTATTTGTGCAGTGTTCATGAGGCCATAAATCATGACATTATCGATGAATGGACAAACAGCTTCAGATGATGCAAATCCAAATGAAGAATGTAAGTTTTAGAGTCAAACTACTAACATGGTTGGCTTACAGTTTAGGTTCAGCTACTCCTGAAGATGTTGCACTTGTTTGGTTTCAATTCAAGCTAAGAAAGTTTCAGGAAGCATATGAGCAACAACCCAGAACTAGTTCATATTAATGCTTCAGCTTTATTACAACGACAGACATAAACACTATTATAGCACTTCTGATTATGTATGAAATAAAAATAAGCATGAATACTACAAAAAGACCCTGTGGAAAACAATGGTGACATCAGAGGATGTGGCCTAATATGCAAATAAGTTCCTGATGGGCTTTTTCTACCAAAAAAGTCCTGGCAACACCTGAGATGGGCAACAGGAAAAAGAGTCAGAGACAACAAAATAGCAAAGATGATGACTCCCAACTCCTCCAGAAATGACTCGGGCCATTCAGTACCCATTCACATGACTATGTCTGACCCAACTGGAAGTGTCATCTTTATATATTATTAATTTGTCTTTATATATTATTAATTTGTCTCCATCAGGGCCACCAGACAGCTCTTGTTATAGTAATTTTGGTTTCACTAACCTAAAAGTGCTGTGTGATCATCAGATGGCATTAATACACTGCCAATATTCAAAGAAATTTTCTTTGAATTAATTCTCATGAGCAAAATTGACTTTCTTTCCTCCAAAAAGCTAGCTAACTATGTAGACTTCTAGACATTCCCAAGAAGATGAGGTTGCATCCCTTGCTTCATAAGCTTTCATGGAAGGCAGTAACCAGATAAATTACAAATAGTTAAGCAGAAAATTGGGTGGGGAGAGATTTTGAGAAAGAGTGAATGTGTGTGAGAGAGAATTAGTTCATATGGTCTGAAAAAGAGGACTCATTTGCATATACTCTCCATCTCCTGGTTGGCTACCCAAATGCCTGCAGCTTAGCTCTGCGTAAAGGTTTTATTGTTAATTGGCTTCTGCATTTCAACTCATCTCTTGCTGCATGAACTAACCGCTTGTGGAGCCAATTTTCACAGCTTCTAGTGTCTCACATGGCTTTCAGTGCCACAGAAGCTTCCAAATATTTTTAATTGAATTAAGCCCTTTCTTATGCCTATACACCGAAGTGTTCCTTTATTTCTTTTTTTAAGAAATACGTTGAGCAAAATACTGTTTGGGACATTTCATTGTACAGTCATTGCAGTATAAAAACACAAATATGTCAACAGTAAATACAAATAGGGTTTAAAAAGAAAAAGAAAAAAAAAGAATCAGTAATAAAAAAGTCAGTAATAAATCCATAATAAAATTCAGTCTATTGGTAATGCACTACATTTTCTTGCCAAACTTCAGTTGTTTTTATAATAATAATAATAATAATAATAATAATAATAATAATAATAATAATAATAATAATAATAATTTATTCTTATATCCCGCCCTCCCCCGCCGAGGCGGGCTCAGGGCGGCTCACAGGACATGGAATATACCATGATTACAATAAAATACAATCATTACTATAAAAGACAATTAAAACATAGTTAAATTACATTCAAATTAAGTTAAATAAACAATTAAAATATTATAGGCTACAGATTAAAGTGCTACAGTTCGATATATGTATAGGATGGCTAGGTGTCATTACCCGGGTTCCATCTTGAACGCAAGTTGGCAGAGGATGGTTTTGCAAGCCCTGCGAAACTGATTTAGGTCTCGCAGGGCTCGCACCTCCTCTGGTAGTTGATTCCACCATTGCGGAGCCATTGTAGAGAAGGCCTGCTCCCTCGTTGTTTTCAGTCTGGTCTCCCTTGGTCCAGGGATTTGTAGAAGATTTTGGGAACTAGATCTCAGTGCTCTCTGGGGAACATATGGAGAGAGGCGGTCCCTAAGGTAGGCAGGTCCTCGGCCATATAGGGCTTTAAAGGTAGTAACCAGCACCTTGTAACGAACTCGGTACACAATTGGCAGCCAATGCAGCTCCCGCAGCCTAGGCTATACATGTTCCCACCGTGGTAGTCCCACTAACAGCCTGGCCGCTGCATTCTGCACTAGCTGTAGTTTCTGCATTTGGTACAAGGGCAGCCCCATGTAGAGGGCATTACAGTAGTCCAGCCTCAAGGTGACCGTTGCATGGATCACAGTTGCCAGGTCGCTACGTTCCAAGAAGGGGGCCAACTGCCTCGCCCTCCTAAGGTGGAAAAAGGCAGATTTAGCAGTGGCAGCTATCTGGGCCTCCATTGTCAAGGAAGGCTCCAGTAGCACTCCCAAGCTCTTGACACTGCGCACTGGTATCAGTGACACACCGTCAAAGATTGGTAGGGAGATCTCCCCTCCTGGCCTGCCGCAACCCATGCAAAGGACCTCTGTCTTCGCTGGATTCAGCTTCAGCCCGCTCAGCCTGAGCCAACCCGCCATGGCTTGCAATGCCCGGTCCAGATTTATAGGGACATCGTCAGTCCGGCCGTCCATCAATAGATAGAGCTGGGTGTCATCAGCATATTGGTGGCAACCCAGCCCATACCTCCAGGCAATCTGGGCAAGGGGGCGCTTGTAGATGTTAAACAACATCGGGGAGAGAACTGCCCCCTGAAGCACCCCACAATTAAGTAGGTGTCTTTGGGACAGCTCTCCTCCAATCACCACCCTTTGTCCCCGACCTTCAAGGAAGGAGGAGAGCCACTGTAAGGCTAGCCCCCGAATTCCTGCGTCGGCGAGGTGGCAGGTCAGCAGCCGATGGTTGACCATATCGAATGCAGCCAATAAATCTAACAGCAGCAGTACCGCCGAGCTGCCTCGATCCAGATGTTGCCGGAGGTCATCCATGAGGGTGACCAAAACTGTCTCCGTCCCATGGCCCGGGCGGAAGCCGGACTGGCACGGATCTAAGGTGGAAGCGTCATCCAGAAAAGCCTGTAACTGCAACGCCACAGCCCTCTCTATAAGTTTGCCCAAAAAGGGAAAATTTGAGACCGGCCGGTAATGAGCCAATTTGGCCGGATCTGATGTAGCTTTTTTCAGGAGAGGGCGGACCACTGCCTCCTTCAGGTGTGTTGGAAAGAAGCCCTCTGAAAGAGATCTATTTATGATGTCCCATATAGGACATCTTAGCTCCTCCTGGCAAGCCTTAATTAGCCAGGAGGGGCATGGGTCCAGATCACAAGTTGTTGGGCATGCAGTGACAAGGACTCTGTCGACTTCCTCCAAGGTGAGTGGGTCGAAGCAGTCCAAGATCAAACCAGAAGACACGCATTGGGCCTCGAGTTCACTTACTGTATCCAAATTGGCAGGGCAGTCGTGACGGAGCGACTGGATCTTGTCTGCAAAAAAGTTCACAAAAGCCTCACAGCCTATCTCCAATTCCTTAACATTTGGGTTGCCTTGTGGCAATGTAGTAAAATTCCAAATTATCCTAAACAATTGTGCTGGGCGCAAATTTGCAGACGCAGTCTTAGCCACAAAGTATGTTTTCTTTGCGGCCTTGACTGCCATCTCATAGGACCTCATAAACTTCCTATAAGATGTTCTAGTTGCTTCATCACAGGTACGCTGCCATTGCCTCTCTAGCCGTCTAAGACCTTGTTTCAGCTGGCGTAACTCCGGGGTATACCACGGGGCCAGCCTAGTCCGAGGTCGTAGAGGGCGTCAAGGTACAATCTCATCAATGGAGAGCCGGCTATTCAATAGAGAGCAGGCTATTCCAGGTCTTCACCAGGCCATTGAGAGAATCGCCAGAGGGCCAGGGATCCTGCAGAGCCATTTGGAACCGTTCCGGGTCCATCTGGCTCCGCGGGCGAGCCATAATGAGCTCGTCACCAAAACAGGTTTGGGGTGGCATATCTACATGAGCCCTTAGGGCGAGGTGATCTGACCATGGCACTGCTTCAGCGGTTATATCGTCCACCATAACCCCGGCCGCAAAGATCAGGTCTAACATGTGCCCGGCCTGGTGAGTGGGGGTTGTAAAAAATTGAGAGAGTCCTAGCGTCGCCATGGAAGACACTAGGTCCGTCGCCTGACTGGAGGTCGGGTCGTCAGCATGGACGTTGAAGTCACCCAGGATTACCAACCTTGGGTGCTCCAGCGCCCAGCCTGTCGCCGCCTCGAGCAGGGATGGTAAGGTGCTTGCTGGTGCGTTTGGTGTGCGGTACACCAGCCAGATCGCCAACCCCTCTCCAGCCTCCCACGCCAGACCGGCACATGCAATACCCTTGATTCTTGGGGCCGGGAGCACCCTAAAGGAGGAAGCCTCTCATATAAATAATGCCACTCCTCCCCCCCCGCCCGCTCGTCCGCGATTGGTGGAAGACTGAATAGCCTGGGGGAGCTATTTGTGAGAGGGCTACTGTATCTCCCTCTCGTACCCAGGTTTCAGTCACGCAAGCCAGGTCCATGTCCTGTTCGAGTAGGAACTCTTATTATTGATGGACCTGGCATTGCATAGCACCAATGACAGAGGCGAGTTATTCAGCCTGACCCTACTACCTGTCACCCTTGGGATGGGACACAGATTGGAGGAAGATCGGGCACTATCTTGTCTCAGTCCTCCTCCCTTATGTTGTTTGTTCCCACCGCCATACCTCCCCCTCCCCAGAAGCACTGGAATCCCTAGACCAGCCATTCCCTGCTGATGGCAACCGCAATCTTAGCCACCACCAATGCACTACTATCACTAATACTCCCCAGTCCACTCCGCCTACTACTAGAGCCCGATATTCAGATTAACCCAATAAACCCCAACCCTCAAATTCCCTTGTATATTAATTGGTAAAAGTTTAGATCAAATAGCAATAATTAATTATAAATCCCACCCTATTCCTCAAATTAATTAGCTAAAAAATTATACAATTCAGATCCAATATATATACAGTAAGCCAATCAAATGAGTTAATTAGTAAAAACTTTTAAACTAGTAGTTCATGAGTAGGTATGATTTACAGAAGCAGCATTTTGTGCACAGAACTCTGCAAAGCTATAGAAAGGTTATTTTACGTGTTGCTTCAAAAGGCCTTAAGGTGGCTAACATTAATTAAAGCCCCATAAAATGCAACAATTGCAATACAATAAAATCAATTATTTTAAAAAAAGAAAACATAAACAACAATCACAAATTCATAAGAGCAAGAAATTCCAATAAATCAGCATGTAAATCTGGAATAAAATTCACCTTTCCCCAAATGATTGCTGAAACAACAATCATACACAAACACACACACATTTTTAAGCAGGTCTTCCAAATCATTGTAAGGATGATATTTACCAAAGAAGCACAGCTGTTAAAGCCCTATCATTTATGCCAACCAAGTTCTCAACCTAACATCAGATAATGATGATACTAAGGTTCCTCAATACTGTTTCAATAAATGCTAGGAGATTTTTGGGGGAGACAGTTCCTGGAGAGGGTGGAGTTTGGGGAGGAGGATTTTTATCACAGCAGAGATGAGAGATTCAGAAAAACAGGGTTACATTTCTGCATCTACTTCTCTGTAAAGATTGTCCAGCAGAGTAACCTAGGCAATTTTCATCATCAAGCAGATCTTAGAACAGTTTGCAAGGATATAGATTATCAGCTGCATCCTGAAATTGCAAAGGTAGTGTGGACTCAGTCCCTTTGCTTAAGAATGGCAAAACTGAGACTAGTCAAGGAATCCAAGTATGTGTTTTTCCAGATCGGTCTTAACAGTGCTTCTTTCAAAGAGACAGAGTATCACACCTTTCTAAAGGGAAGAATTCATCCCTCCCAGGACTATCCAAGCCAGTTTGGGTCAAAAATAGATAAGTTTTCTTGATTCTTAATCAGTTTATTAGCTGGACACCTCCCAGAATTCTGCTGGCATCTTAAAGAGTCAATTAAAAAGCTTATCCATGTAAATGAAAACTTATGTGTGTTTTTTAAAAAAATGCAATTTTATCCAAGAACAGGTTTAAAACTTGGGTTTAGGATAAAATGCTAGACAGTAAAGTTTATACTTATTTAGAACATCAACTCCATATCCTGCATGCAACAATGTGTGCAGACTACTCTCACAAAAGTGTTGCTCTCTCTATGGGGAGTGGAGCAATGATTTTAAAGAGAGAGTAGGATTGATGATAATTCCTTTAGGAAGGATGGGACACCAAGAAAGCATGGAGATACAGGGTCTTCATCATATTCATTTTTAATATTTATGTTGCTTTCACCCTATTGGTGAAAAATATTTCTAGCTGACTTCTGATGCTATTGATGGTTTCCAAATAAAACAGGGCTGCACTCAGTAAAGTAATGGTCAAACTCCATTAGTTTTCCTCTGTATTCTCTTTCACATTTAAACAAAATTTGGAATTAAACAAACAAGCTCAGAACTAAAATACATTGTATTTATAATTTTCAAAGGAAATGAAGAATTGTTAAGTTTAATTTAAAATTTCAGCAGCAAAGCAATGAAAGGAGAGACACTGTACAGAGAAGAACTTGAAGACTTAAGGACGAAACTCTCAATATTACATGGTAGACTAATATAGTTCAGATTTATTAAAATATTTCTGACTTAAGTTGTTTCTCAGCAGAGACAGACTTGTCACTACTCTCATGCTAGAAACATCTTGGTTGATAAAGCACTAGTCTAGCACAACAAGCCAATAGGTATCTGTTTGGCACTATTAGTCCTCAGACTCTTCCGCCTTTAAAAGGTTGCTAGCTCACAACCAACTAAGTTTAGTTACAGTAAAGACTGAATGTTGTTACTGCCTCATATCTGTTCATCAGTATCTATGAAATAATGATCATACTTCAGTGGACCACACTCATCTCCTGAGCTTCAACCATATGAGGGATGCTTGGCTGAATATGAAAATATTTTCTTTTGTAAGTGAATGAATATGAATATTCACTGGAATACTGAAGGTGAGGCGTTGCGGTATATCAAAGGATTCATGTGCATAGCTATTGCCTAAGTTTCATGACAGAAGATGTTATATTGTGCCAATGTTTAAGCATTCACATTGCAACAATATTTACATTATGATCTGCTTTGGTTTTAGTCCTCGATTGTTCTAGAAAATATGTACTTTGATGTGTAGTGATGTCATAAATCTCATAATTTTATGGAAAGATATGGGCCCTTACATGAAGTTCTAGAAGTTTGAATTGGGAATAACTGTCTTCCTGTGTTTACAGGTTAACTGGCCTATACAACAGCAACAGCAACAACAACAATTTAATTTATAAACCTTTCCTCCCATGAAGGGCTCAGGGCTGTGTACAACATAAATATACATACAAGAGTTTTAAAAAGTTAATTACAGTAAAATCAGAAGGATAATATATACCAGATCATCTATGGTATACTGTTTTTCTTCTCACTCCGCAGAGTGAGTTGCAGACTGGATATGGCAAAAGGCCATTGATGTCCTCAACTACAGGCATAGTGGAACATCTCCATCTTACATGCCCTGCGGAACTGAGTCTCAGAGGGCATGAATGTCACTAGGTAGAGAGTTCCACCACGTAGGAGTCAGGGCCTAAAAGGCCCTGGCTCTGGTTGAGGAGAGCCACATATCTTTTGGACCGAGGATCACCAGTAGGTTTTGATCACTGAGGAACATACTGGGAGTCGCAGTCCCATAGTGTACTGGTCCCAGACTGTTAAGGGCCTTAAAAGTTAAAACCAAAACCTTCAAATGGATCCGATACTCAATTTGGAGCCAGTGCAGCTGATGAAGCATTGGTTGGATGTGTGCTCTTATTGGGGTACCTGTAAGTACCATTACCGCTGTATTCTGGACAAGCTGCAGTTTCTGGGTAAACCTCAAGCACAGTCCTACACAGAGTGAGTTACAGTAATACAGCCTTGAGGTGACCATTGCATGGATCACTGTGGCAAGGTCAGGGGTAATGAGAAAGAGGGCCAGTTGCCTGAATTGGCATAGTTGAAAGAACTCCAGCCTGGCAACATCTGCAACCTGGGCCTCCATAGATAAGAAGGAGTCCAGGAGCACCCCCAAACTCTTGGCAGTTGGTGCTAGTCTTAGCGGCACACCATCAAGTGTAGGGAGTTCGAACTCCTCCTTGGACCACCCTCACCCAGCCACAGGACCTCCATCTTTGCTGGATTCAGTCTCAACCATCTCTGCTTCAGCCATCCAAATATGGCCTCTAGCCCTTCAGCCAAGTTAGATGGGGCAGTGGCCAACTGGCCGCCCATCAACAGATATAGCTGGGTGTCATCAGTGTACTGATGGCAGCCCAACCCAAAGCTCTGCTCCAGCTGGACAAGAGGGTGCACATAGATATTGAACAGCATAGGAGAGAGGATCGTCCCTTGGAGAATCTCCACACCAGAGGGTGTTGGGGGAGTACGCTGTCTTCTAGCACCACCCTTTGTCCCCATCCATGGAGAAATGAAGTAAGCAAGTTCAAGGCTACTCCATACACTCCTATGTAGGGTTCTTCTTCAATGCTTATTATGAATGAGTGGGATATATGGCACTGAAACAGATTTAAGGAGACTCAACAAAAAGAAAAAAGTAATATGCTTACATCCTTTGTAGGAGAATGAATGGTTTCCCATGATCACATTAAGATGCCTTATACTGAATACTTGGTCCATCAAGTTCAGTATTGTCTATTAGACTTGCAGCGCCTCACTAGAGTCTCAGGTGGAGGTCTTTAACATCACCTCCTACCTGATCCTGTTAACTTAAGTTAACAGTTTCCAAATATCTCAAAATAAGTCCATATGCAATTGTTATTTATATGCCATGCATTCAAATATTGATATAGTTCTAAGGTTCTCAATCCTTTAATTTACTTGAGGCAGGCTTTTATCTTTCCAATGTAGTAACACAAATATTTCAGCTGTAGTAAGGGCACAGAGGGTCTATCTTCATTGACCATCAGTTAGCCTCCAACAGACAGACAAAAATCAACGAGCATTCTAATACAAAATTTATATGAATAACTTCTTTCCAGAAAAACCAAATGACTAGACATACCCAAAGCATATATTTAAAGGACACATCCTGTAAGTTATGTTGGTAACAATTAGACAGTTATAATTTATTTTCTAAAGCATCACTGTGGTGTCCAGTATATCCTGAATGTATTTTTTTGCTGAATAAGACTCACTTAAAATCCATGGAGAGATTAGGTATAGATTTTAACACCACATCCCATTGCTTTGGTTAAAAAAAAATCTAACTCCTTATTCCATTCATTTCTAAGACTAAATATTTATTTAACACCATATCCCATTGCTTTGGTTAAAAAAAAAATCTAACTCCTTATTCCATTCATTTCTAAGACTAAATATTTATTAATTGACATCATATTGACCTTTTCTCAAACAACAGAGCTGGGGCAAAAAGTATGCTCAAAGCTATCTGAAGTGAGTGGGCTGGATCCTACAAGAACATCAGTCTTATGCATCACATCCATCTTGTCTGAATTAAGTTTTGCCTTGTTCTGTATTAGCTACTTGACCCCAACCTCAGTACTTTTCAAAGTTAAAACTATAAGCATTATGGAGCTTAGTGTTCTGAAATATATATTTAAAAGGATTGGAAACACTGAGGTTTCTACAGGTCAGGTTCCAAACCAAAACTCTTTCATAGGGGAAGTTTTTGCATCCATACAAACAGAAAAGACTGAAGCCACTGAAGGATCATCCTCTTAATGATTCCTCCAAGTTCTAAATGTCCCCAAACTAAGTGTGAAGCCAGATTAGCAAGTTATCCAAGAATACCTGCAGTTGCTACTGCTATTAATCCTATCACCTTACAACAAATAAGTCAGAAACATGCCCATAATCGACTGCTGTACGAAAGCTGAGCTCTAATAACTGCTTCTTTCAAATGCTTTGGGATACAAACATATCAAGGATCTAATGTACCCATTGTGGTCTTCACACAACACCAAGAATCCTTCCCACATCTGTACACAAGATCAGTCTGAAAATATCCTCACAACATTAACAGGAAGGTACTTCTGATACCTCAGGTACCACACCTATTT
Source organism: Heteronotia binoei (assembly GCF_032191835.1). NCBI lineage: Eukaryota > Metazoa > Chordata > Lepidosauria > Squamata > Gekkonidae > Heteronotia > Heteronotia binoei. Next base: position 53,098,426 of record NC_083223.1, on the reverse strand, counting down.
TCAACTTGGCATGCCAGTTAAATGAGATGAGAAAGATTTTATCAGCAAAATAATAATAATTAAAACATCACAAGAACACCACAACTAGATTTGCAATAGTAATACTGAGGGGCTCAAGAGCCACATATAGCTCTTTGATGTACTACACGTGGCTCTTCCCCATGGGGCACACCCCCCATATTTCAGGAAAGTGAGCAAGTTCATTACCTGGTACAGCTGGCTTCCACCTACTGCTGCGGGAGAAACTGAAAGACAGGTAAATTGTGAGCCTCCTTGAGATGTGGGCCTCATTCCAGGGATGGAAGTAAAGGGCTCATCATCGACTCCACCCCATCCCCCATGTAGCCTCTGTGCTCTCATCTCAATACCATGGCAACTGTCAGAAGGAGAGCAAGTTGACTGCAGAAAAGTGAGAACAAAACCACAACAGCCACCCATGAAAAAAGCAAGTTGGCCATTGTGGTGGTAGTTTGGGGGAAGGACTTCCCCCTCTGCCTTCTCCTCAGATGAGGCATAAGTAGTCTGGCAAGATACTGAGATTGCCAAGGTGCTTGGAAGAGGACTAGCAGGTTGTGGTGGCCATTCTCCTCACTCCATATAAGCAAAAGCTGGCTAAGGTTTAGTTGTGGTGGGGAGAGAGAACCCTATATGGACAGAGATATTCTGGTAATTTTAAAGAAGTGTTAGAGTTGAATACAGTGTGCGTGTGTGTATGTGTGTGTGTATATATATTTGTGTATATTTGGTGAGGCAGTGCACAGGGTACGAAGTAGCCACGGTTGCTGATAACTGTGAATGTGGCTCCCCATGAGCTGTGGAGTAAGCACTAGGGATGGTCATGAACTGGGGAAATGGAAGTTCATCCTGGACCTCCCTATTTACTGAACTGGTTTGGTTTCTGAGGTTGCTGAAATGGCTTGCATCCATTTCAGCATGTCAGACACTCTTTTTTATATTGTTGCTAATTTTTGTGATCCTAGTACTTTTGCATTGTTTGCTGGAAGTTTCATGTCCTTTGATTAGGTTGTCTTACAACGTGTAATCTGCCTTGTGTCTGAGCAAGAAAGACAGGTGGAAGTAAACCAAACAAAAGAAAAGAAAACAGAGTGAGACTGGTAATGCTCCTCCTAGAGCAACGTTCTGGAAATTTGACAAGCTCTGGATTTTATACCAAAAATTATCCAAATTTATGACTTCCAATCTTCTGATAGTAACGAGATTATTTTTTGCTAATCTAAGTAGTCAGGAAGCTTTCTCAAAGATACAAGTATGTCTTAATAAGGGTTAAGGAGGTATTCATTTTAATCAGACTTACTACTTTAAAAAAAAATAAAGATGTGGAAAGGACAGAAAAGTTATGTTCTGTGGTTTTAGGCTGAACTGAGTCAGTCAAGACTGATGAGAAAGTGAGGTCAGGGTACTGCATGAGTTAGTTAGAAGAGCTAGCGTACAGTGGTTTTTCTGGTTTTCTTATTTCAGGAATGTGATATTGTATACAGTAATTGGGGTTGCCAATTACTGTATACAATATAACATTCCTAGCATACAGCTAGCGTACAGTGGTTTTTCTGGTTTTCTTATTTCAGGAATGTTATATTGTATACAGTAATTGGGCCCCACCTGGAGATCTTCTTGTTTTACAACTGACCTCCAACTGGCAGAAACGAGCCCTGGAGCTCCTCTCCTCTCCTCCCCAAACCCTGTCCTCTCCTGGATCAACCCCCAAATTCTCCAGGTATTTTCCAACACAGACCTGGCAACCTAACTGTATTGCAATAATCTGTACAACTGATGAAAATGTCTATATATACAACTCATTGTTGAAATGTTCATTTGTAACTATTAAGTTAATTTGCTGCTCTTGGTTTTGTAATTAAAATATAATAAAAAATGGAAAAATAATTGAGCTAGACTTGACTCAGCTGACACAACGTTGATGGAGAAAAAAGCATTATTTAACATCACTGCCCCTCAAAGGCTTGCAAATGAACATTATGGCATAATCTGCCTGATTAAGTCTATCTTATATCAATGACAATCCTGATGTCTCCCAGCATGGGGGAAAGGATCTACTAAGTGTGGAAAAGGAAACCAAGACGCAAACCAGTCTACTACCCCTAACACTGCCCCTAGTATATCTGCTATTCCAGTCAAACCTAGGGCTTTGGCTGAACTGCCATCAAGATTCTCAAAATCCCCTAGAGTATCCTGGAAACAAATTAGATCAAATGCTGTCTGAGGTCACTATATCCTAATTGGTCAACAGTCCCTGTGTGTGCTCAGCATATCTATGTCTCCACACTAAAGCTCCAGACAATTGTCTGTTGTGTTTCACGCACATGTACTGTTTTAAAGAGGTTTTTTTAAATACTGCTTTGCGATTCCTCTCTCTTTTAAATAAAAAAAACAGCTAATAAAATTTATAAATAAATAAATAGTACAGCTGAACAAAGCTAGAGTTGGCAGCAAAATGAGAAGCAGAAAATGGGAGGGGAAGAGATGCCTTAGGGAAAGAAAGACGTAGGAGGAAAGAAGCTGAAGCAAGGAGATATGATGGAGGAGGGGCTTTGTATAGGGTGCAGGGACAGTGAGACTGTCTGCTGTCAATTGAAGCAACATGGTAAGGAAAGGAGCTTTGAAGGCTGGATGACTGTGGACAAGAAGGTCATGTACCTGCACACCATTGACTTGACATATGGACCCAAAATACCACTGTGTCTAGCAAGTTTTAAAATGGAAAACAGATGCTCAATTTTCTGTTTCTTTCAAAACAAATTTATCCGCACTTTGCACTGTAATTATACAATCTGAGTACTACAGCAAATTTCACAACAGTCCATTGTTCAGAAATCAATGGAAGAAGAAGAGTTGGTTTTATACCCTGCTTTTCACTACCCAAAGGAGTCACAGAGTAGCTTACAATTGCCTTCCCTTCCACTCCCCACAACAGACACCCTGTGAGGTAGGTGGGGCTGTGAGAGTTCTGAGAGGTGTGTGACTAGCCCAAGGTCACCCAGCTGGCTTCATGTATACAAGTGGGGAATCCAAGCCAGTTTCCAGATTAGAGTCTGTCACTTTTAACCACATCACTAAGCAAAAGTGTGTATGCGGTTTTTTAAAGATAATTTATGGATCAACTACACCACATCTGTCCATTTTTTTGATCGAGGAGAAATAAAAACCTAAAAACCACTTAAACCACATGAAAGAATTTCTCAAAAATCCTTGAAGCAAAACATATAAAAACTAAGACCATCTTCATTAAAAGAGGGAGGAAAAATAAATTTACTAGAGCTATATAGGGGAAGTGTACTTTAAAAATATCAAAATCAATGGCAAGCATTAATTAAAAGCAATCCATTACAAACAGTTTTCCAGGCATGCAAACAAATGAACATGCTGTTCATTCATCTGAGGCTAGTTGCTGGCTTTTTGTGGCAGTGAGAACATTCAGCTGCTATTGCTACTCATTCACTTTGAATTTCTTGGACTTTTTTAAAGTACTGAAATACTTGCATAAAATATTCTTCTAAGTAATTCTGTCTCTTGCCTATCTTGAAGGCTCAGATAGGGGGTTTTTCAGCAATTGAATATGACAGCATAGTTTCGGAACCAAGTTGTCCACTTTCTTTCCTCCTGTTCCTTATTCTTTTTCTTTCTGTTTCTGAGGTGTAATGTCATCTTTGGAGAATATCATAAATACATGTGCTTAAAAAGAAATTATTTGCATTTAATGTTGAGTCCAAAGCAGCTGATTTTTTCAGAACTTTCCTTGGAAATGCTTGAAACCTTTATTTAAAAAACACACACCATTTTTTAGCATAATTATCTTAATTTTTAGCTTCACAGCAATTTGGTCATGATGTAAAACAGAAAGGAAATCAACTGTTGATATTAGATGAATTTGTATTAAATTAAATAATGTTATATAATATATATACTGTAACAAAATTGTAACTTCATATAAACAAACATTTGTGATAGGTTTGTGGTTCTACTTAGAAGGTCTCTTGACATCTTGTACTATGCATAACTTTTGCAGTACAAATCTCATCACTGTTCCAATACATATAGTACTAGGACTATAAGAACATTTTAAAAGGGTGGGGGAGGGGTAAGAGATCATTGGTGAAATACATGCTTTGCATGTGCAAGATGCCAGGTCTCATCTCTGGCATCTCCAGTTTAAAATGATATCAGGTAAGATTACAGAAAAACAATACAGAATCAGATCCAGCTCTTAAGTTTTAAAAACTTGGATCAGTTTCTTTAATATATTTAATTTCAGAGTTATCACAATAAATATTGGGAAATTTATCCAAAACCTATTCAATTGCGTTTAACAAGGAATGCATTGAGGGTAAAGCTTCATCAATAACCCCCAGCAAGAATGAAATTTGCTGTCCAAATCCCCCATCCCAAATTTCATGCAGGTAGGGAAAATATCCCTTTTGTGCAGGCACTTGAAATTCTCACTGGAGGAGTTTGCTGCATGAGTGAACTTTTTCCACCTTTTCCAGAATTCTCAAGGTTATTTAATATTTTAAATGATCATTAGGGCAAGGGGACCAAAGCGACATTCCATTCCCACCTTACTAGGTTGTACCTAACAGGTTTTGGGTAGCATTTTTCTCACTGCCTAGCTTTGACGCCACTGCCTGAGAATAAGATTTTGCATTACATATTAAATCAACAAGCAGTTTAATATTTAAAATGTTGTTCTATAGGAAGGAAGATTCAAATCAGGGCTACAGTGCTGAAGCTTGGCAGTAGTCAGGTTTAACCAGTTTCCCTCCTGCTATGTCCCCACTAGAAATCACCTTTCACTTGAACTGTTATCAGCATACCCTCTCCCACTCCTTAGATCTGTTGTCTGGGAAATTTGTGCAAGGTCTCTTCCTTCAGTTCTCATACCACCATTATCCTGATTCTGATTCTTCCACATGCAGTTTTTAACATTAACATAATCAGTAGACTTGGTCACAGATTTTTCCATGGAATATGTAGTTTTCAAATCTTGAAGAGCTGTTACCCAACAGAACATACAGTCCTTAGCAAAGTGAACCATTGACCTAACTCTTGCAAAACAGATTTACATGTTCATTTAAAATAAAACAATACATGAAGAGATACAAGAGATTCACTCTGGTGTAAATGTATTTTAAATCTACATTAAAACAGGTTGGTGAGAGATGACAAGAAATTGCGTTCATGAGAAGTATTAACAATGAAAGAGAACAATCCCAAACTAGCCTTCTAAAACTTAAGTCCTAAGCTTAAGGGTTGCACTATAAGAAGCCTATTATTTATTTATTTATTTATTTTATTCTATTTATATCCCGCCCTACCCCACCGAGGTGGGCTCAGGGTGGCTTACAACAGTAAAAGCTAACAGAGATCGGTTTAAATATGATTAAAATTATACAATAAAATACATAAAAACCTAAAAATACATAAAACTCACATCGATATACACTATGCTACATTTTCCTTAAATCAGTCCTTCAATTTCCAATATTCAGTAATCTGATGTTTGAGATTTAATATTCGGCATTCTGATCACAATTAATTATATGCCAACCGGAAGAGAGTTGTTTTACAGGCCCTGCGGAACTGCTCCAGGTTCCGCAGGGCCCTCACCTCCTCCGGGAGCTGATTCCACCAACAGGGAGCTGCAATCGAGAAGGCCCTGTCCCTGGTCGCTTTCAGACGGGCCTCCTTTGGCCCAGGGATTACAAGGAGGTTCTGAGACCCCGACCTCAGCACTCTCTGGGGAACATGTGGGGAGAGACGGTCCCTAAGGTAGGCAGGTCCCAGACCATAAAGGGCTTTAAAGGTCATAACCAGCATTATGTTAATACATGCCATGATTTGGAGTCAGCAGTTTTGAACCTTTAGGAGCCATGCCAATTTAGAGAAAGCTTTTATTTAGGAGAGTGTGGGACATGTAAAATCTTCCTTGTGTAACTGTTTTGTGATATTTTGCACATCATCTTCCAAACACAGTAACATCTAATTGTTGAACTGTATTTCATATTTGTCAAGTAAAAACCAATTTCCGTTCCAATATTTTGATATTTACTATAACACAAAGAAGACACCAGAACAAACTATAATCAACTATTCCCAGAAAACCAGGGAAGGGGGAATCAGATTAACTGAAACAACAGCAAAATAAAGATAGTGACAAGTACATATCAATTCTATTGAGCAGGTTTTCAAATTATAACATTCTTCATTCTACTTTTGTGGATATAGACATTTACAAACATAGATCATTCAGTCAGGTAATTTAGCATTTTATCAATATAATCCTACGGAGTTACTCCAATCCAAGCACACTGAAATCAATAGGTTTATACTGGATTAACTCTGTATAGGATTGCAGGTAATGGGGGGAAAGTCCACAGGAAAAAAGCTCACAGGAAAAAAAAAACATGGTCATAATGCTCTCAGGAAAAAAACTCAGTCAGAAAAATGCCTACATGGAAATAAGTCTGCACAGAAAAAAGCCCACACCAAAAAAGCTCATACAGAAAAAAGCCCACATGGAAAAATATCATTTAAAGCACCACAGATATTTATAATTGTGCATAAGCATTCACCTCCATTTATGAGAATGAACAGGTATTACCTATATTTGATGTTATTTTAGGATTAAAATATGTCTAAAGTCTGCTTGCATCTAAGGGCACCTGCATGTATGAAAAGTGTGTTCTTTTTTGGTAGGAAAAGTATAATATGAAGAAGCTCTTTGGTGACCATTAGACTATTTGAAGAAAGTAGGCTGTGTTGTATTCTTTCACCAGATAGTAAACTAAAATTGTTATATCGCAGCCATAGCAACAGTATTGCTCCTTTAAAAAACAAGGACAGTAGTTGCGAAGAGAAATGGAATTGCTGATTTATATTTATACTTTACATTGTTAGAAATGCTGCTGAAATCGGACTATAGTTGGAGGCTCAGGTCTCTGGCATGTAGTGCCTTTCATCAGCTTTTGCTGATGAACCAGCTGAGGGACCAGCTATGGCCCTTTCTCAGAAAATGTGATTTGGCCATGATAATCTATGCACTGATCACAACCACGTTCTGATTACTTTAATGTGCTTTACATGGGATTCCTCTGAAAACTGTTCAGAAACTTGAACTACTCCAGAATATAGCAGCCATGTTTTGCTATGTTATTGGTATATTAATTCATTACTGTACAAAAGTGGCCTGTATGAAGAGGGCTTTCATGCTCTTGAGTGGAAAGGTTTGGAAGGGAAAATACAGGAAATCAAAGTGACCATTTTGTTATCAATGAACTTTGTTGAGAAGAAAAAACAATAATAACAGAAATTAAACTCTATATAGAAATATTTTAAATAACATTAAATACTTTAAATGTATTAATTTACAATTTGTCAACCTTTTTAATGTTAGTATGAAGTAATTTCTAAAGTACTGTCTAGTATTCACAGCTTTTGAACACAACTATATGGCTTAAAATTTTCAAATAATCCATATTATTTACTTATTTTGTTATTAAAAATTAAAACCATAAGATAACAAAAGCATAATATAACATTAAAATAAGTCGATTTCCTAGCTCAATTTCCCTTTACTTCTATTTTAACAAATGCGTTGTGATATACCCAGTGACCATGACAAAAGACTACTTAACACTAATAGTAAAAACAACAATTATTTAAGAAGAACAGCAACAATAAATTGAACATAATCTTCATTGCAAATTAGCCAGTCTCCTTAAGTAATTAAGTTTGTCTTCTGACTGCCCATATGGCTGAACAGAAGTGATAACCATGTCAAGTAGTGCCTCATATTTCCTCTTTTTCACCTCTAGGCTGTGATATAACAATTTTAGTTTACTATCATAGCTCTCATAGGAGTTGTGCTCGAAAGGGCAGCTTCTGTGAAAGCTCTCTCAGCCCCACCCATCTCACGGGGTGTCTGTTGTGGGAGAAGAAGATAAAGGAGATTGTAAGCCGCTCTCTCTGATTCAGAGAGAAGGGCAGGGTATAAATCTGCAATTCTTCTTCTTCTGTAGTAGTGGAGGTTCTAGAATCTGTAGTTATTGTGTTGCAAACTTGAGTGTTGGTTATGACCATAAGGGGTGAGAGTATCCCTGAAGGCTTTAAACAATGACCATTGATTAATGTGTTCCCTGGGGCACATTGCGACATTTTAAAACCAGGAGATCTTAGGGTGAGCTCAGATACCAGGGGCACTGTGGGGGGTATGCTACCTCATAGGTAACAGACCTCCTAACAGCAAAAAGCCAGTTCAAAAAAATTCCAGTTGTTCAGAGTTGTTTCCTACATTTAAATCCATACATCATTTCCTTATCTAACTTCATTCATATAGGATTATACATAGACTTGCCAGATGTGGGCTGGGAAATACCTGAACATTTTGAGGATGGAGTCTGAGGAGGAAGGGTTTGGGAAGGGGAATTACTTCAATTGGGTAAGTGCAATATAGTCCAACTTCCAAAGCAACCATTTTCTCCAAGTGAATTGATCTCAGTTGCATGGATATCAGTAGTAATCCCAGGGGATCTCCAGCTACCACTTGGACACTGGGAACACTATTTATACATCTCTATTTGTAAGAAATGGTAGTATGTGTAGACACTCACATCTAATGCACAAGAAAAATTTATTTATCATCATATGCTGCTCTTTTACAAACCATTAACTTGGAAAAAATGTCCCATGATTTAAGATTTTCCTAGAATAGACTAGAAATAAATATTATGTAGGGTTGTCAAATCCCTTCAATGGGAGACCTCCTGCCCCCCAATGCCCCTTCTTGTCACACTCAGCTGGGCAGCAAGTGAAAAGGGGGGGGGGACACCACTGTTGTTTCAGAGGGAAACCTCTATGGTTAAACCAAAACTCTGTGGTTTTGGCTAAATGCTAGAGGGTCCCAGGTGCTGAAATGTCATCAGTTCTGGTCATCCCGAAAGTGACAACATTGCAGTTCTGGTTATGTCACTGGAAAGACCCCGCTAGACTGGGTGAATCTCTAGCTGGCTGCCAGCCTCCTGAAAGAGAATGTTATTTGCCCAAGATCACCCAACGAGCTTCATGACTGAGTGGGGATCAGAAAATGGGTTTCCCCAGTCCTTATCTGAAAGTCTACCCCTATACTACTGATTCTAAATGCCCACCAGATAAGTAATATCTAATTGTGATCAATTAAGCATACCATTTTAAGAATGGTAGACTGTATATTAGCTATTATTTTAATATCCAAGCTTACACACACTTCTGCTTGAAAATAAAGGATTTTGGAAACTGCCTGAGCAATAATAACTATGTCCTATAAATATTTAAAAGAGCACATTACAAGTCACAAACTTTCTAAACTAAAAGGATAATGTATCTGTAGAAAATAGTAAATCCAAAAATATATTTTCTGTATTCTGCAGGGCAGAATAAAGAGCCACAGCTGTTTACTTAGTTAACAAAAAGCTGCCCTGCCCTACAAAACACAGGAGTCAATGCTTGACTCCTGATCACGCAGGGGAATCCACCTCTCCTGATCAGACTAAAAAAGATTAATTGCCTTCAAAAGTTTACATAAGTGCATGAAAATGAGCAGGAAAAGCATGGATTGCATGGAAAATATATCCAGTAAAGCAAAACGGATTCAATCTTTGTGAAAGAAAACAGAAACAAATTGGTTTTCTTATTATTATTTAATTTCATTTTCTGACATTTCTGTTTGCTTTAGTCACATACACATGAGGCAGGGTTGGCAAACCTAACCATACCTCAGAGTTATACTGTGAATTATCTAGAAGCAGAACTCTATCAAGCTTTTTTTGGGAGGGGGAGGGGAGGAAATGCATGAAGCAAAAGAAAGATTGTGCAGATTGTCAAGCATTCCCTGGCACTGATTAATGTGGAAATCAATGTGAGGCTTCTCACAGGAGTAAAGGAAGCAGGATAGGGCTCATCATTCTTAATCAAATCATATGGCTTTCTAGATTCTGAGACACCATGTAGAAAATTAAGCATTACTTTTAAGGTCTTTCTTGTTTTTCAGATGAGAATGGACAAACAAAACACAGGAAAGATTCAATGTAATGCAAAATGACAACAGATCTAGTCCTGTAACTCTCTGGGAAAAAGAAAAGCTTACTTGCTGGTTTATGTGTGCTTATATAACAAAGAAAGTGGGTGGGGTCTGGATCTTTTCAGGAGTTTGTAGATGAAGAAAGGGACCAAAACCTACAAAATATTAGAGGAGATAGAGCTACGTAGGCATTCTCTTTTAACATTCTTTCATGCTATGCTATGTACATATAATATCCATTTCTTAATATATGAAAGAAAACTAAGTGTATCTGGAGTTTCTTGGACTTCTTTATTTAAAATGAAGTAAAATGCAATTATTTATCGTAATGCAGTGTTTAATATGCAGCATAAACCAGTATTGTACAAACTACAGAAATACAAAAACTACAAACTACTGATGGTTATATGGACCCATCCTGTGTTTTGTATATCTTCTGGTACTAGGATTAAAAAGCTGTACTTTAAGAAATGCAGTTCTTTGACAAGCCAAGTATCATCAAATGCCCCATTAAATCTCTTCTCTTTATCCTCCAGAAACTGCCCCTCCCTTTACAAGAACAGGCAACAGTAAACCTCTGCTGCTATTAAGACTGTAAACTGGACTTATGTTGGCCATTCAACAAAAGAAGATGCTCCTTGTCTCCCAAGACATGAAGCTGCTGCCCAAACATTCGGCACTTAGCTAGATCTAAGGCTCCTAAGATTTGTTACTGATCTACAGCAATAGCCTTAGCTTTATGCCTAATATGGATTTAGTTAGTAATTGTATCAGCTGGCACTGGCCAGACAAATTCCTTTCCAGAGAGGATTTGGACTCACTACACAGCTCGTTAAATTAAAGAGGGCACTGAGAAATGTCCATATGATGAGAATAATGTTGTAGAGTAAAATCTCCAAATAAACTAGACAAATTAGTTATCAGGGCTTTTGTTAGTAGAAAAAGCCCAGCAGGAACTCATTTGCCTATTAGGCCACATCGCCTGACATCAGCCTTGTTTCACACAAGGGGTTTTTTTTGTAGAAAAAGCCCAGCAGGAACTCATTTGCATGCTAGGCCACAACCCCTGATACCAAGCCAGCCAGAACTGTGTTCCTGTGCATTCCTGCTCAAAAAAAGCCCCGGTTATTGTTATGAGTTCGAGACCTTTATTATTGTTATGATCAAACAAGTCAGCTCCACCCAGAACTACTCATGGGTAAGTCACATTTTGTCAATTATTTACCTCAGTATTTAAAAGTGTACTTTATAGATGAATTGAACCCTTCTTCCATAGATCACAAGCATCCTCCAAAAGGACATTTCACAATCTTGCTGGCTCTTGTAAAAATCCAGAGAATATTTGTCAAACTTAATTTTTTATATGAAGTTTCATCACTGCTCAGAAAACCTTGTAAGTATAATAGCACTGTATCTCAAAGGCATAGAAATAAGAATATAATTAGTTCAAAGCCATCTCACTACTGTACTGGCACATGATCTTTGCATAGTATGGATCACTTGGCCATTTCAAGTGAATCAGCTTTGCAAATCTTAAGGAAGACATGCCATCAACACAGTTAAATACAAGCAAGCAGCCGTGCTGCCAGATCTCTAGAAATTAGGCCTAAAGGGATATTTGTACATGAGCACCATCATCATTGAACACTACAAGGGCAGAACAGAAGTGGGAGCCAAAATTCTCTCTCTCAACTCTCCCATACAGGAGCCCTATTGACGTCCTTGTGCTAGGCATGTCATGCAGGGGACACTCTAGCTTTTGGATATAAACTCTATGGTACCATAGAGGAGGTTTTTTTACCCAAATGCTAGAGCATCCCTGTACAACATGCCTGGTGCTATGACATCATTTCTTTGCACCACACATGCAAAGTGCACCCAAGAACCATTCCCCAGCAGCCAGGTAAGACCTGGCAACCATATTATTTTATTTATTCATTTATTTTGTAGGCTTATATTCCATCCTTCCCCATAAACGGGCTCAGGATGGATCAACATAAATTAAATAACAATAAAATCCATACATTAAGACTAAAAAAAGCAATAAGATTGACAACACCAAAAAACAATAAAGTGCATCACAGGTGGGAAGGGCACATTTTATAGAATAAATTACTATCAGCCCAGAATAAAATGATGGTAATAAAAAATAAGATAGCACAATAGCATGATATCACAACAAGGGAGGCCAACTGATGGAATAGTAGCTGGAGTAGGATGCCTGCTGCCTCAACCAAAGGCCCGTCGAAATAGCTCCATAGACCCTATGGAATGATAATAACTCAGGTAGGGCCTGGATCTCCATAGGGAGCTGATTCCACCAGACTGGGGCCAGGACTGAGAAAGCCCTGGCCCTGGTTGAGGCAAGTTGGTGGTCAGAAGGTGTTGTGTAGCAGATCACAATGACCTCTGGGGCATATATGGGGAAATGTGGTACTCTGTGAATCAGTATTCAGTCCATGTGGTTCATTCTTTTTACTTTTACTGAAATAGAGAAACCAAGTCCATCCAATATCATCTCGATGTCAAATGACAAACATTTTCTCTTTTCAGCATCCTCAGTTTTTGGCAGTTAAGGTGCCCAATAGAACAGTTTTCTAGATTCCACCTTTTGGTTGATAAGCGCAAAGCTGCTGAGCTGTCACACTCAAAAACACCCCTCAGTTTTGATACTACATAGAAATATAAAGCTGGAAGGGACCCAAGAGTCTTCTAGTCCAAACCCTGTATAATGCAGGAAGTTCACAGCTACCTGCCCCCCACTCCCCTAGTGACTCTTGCTCTATGCCCAGAGGAAGACAAAACACTTCCAGAATCCCTGGATCAATCTGGCATGGAAGAGAATTCCTTTCTCACCCCAATTGGCATTATCCTGGCCATATAAGAAAGGGCCACAAGAGCTAAGCACTGGTTCATCCCTTCTTGTCCTCCCTCTCATGACCTGCCTAATTCACAGAATCATCACTGGCTGTCAGATGGCCATCTCACTTTTGCTTAAAAACCTCCAATGAAGGAGAGCCCACCGCTTCCAGAGGAAGCCTGTTTCACCGAGGAACTGCTTTAACTGCCAGGAAGTTTCCCAATGTTCAGCTGAAAACTCTTCTGATTAAATTTCAACCTTTGGTTCTGATTTGCTCTATCCTCTATATGACAGCCTTTCAAATACTTGGCTATCATATCACCTCTCCATTATCTCCTCTCCAGGTCAAACACACTCAGCTTCTTTACCCTTTCCTCATAAGATTTGGATTCCAGATCCCTCACCACCTTTTTGCCCTCCTCTGGACACATTCCAGTTTATCAACATCCTTCTTAAACTGTGGTTCCTAAAACTGAACACAGCCCTCCAAGTGAGGTCTAACCAGAGCAGAATTAAGTGGACACATTCTGTTGGTGCAGCCCAAAATCTCATTTACCTTTTTAGCTACTGCATCACACTGCTTACTCATGTTCAGTGTATGATCCATTAAGACCCCTTGCTCCTGATTCAAACCTTATCAAATTTGAATAAGCCAATCAAAGCAGGGATGTCTGCAATATGGCTGAATATGAATTATTCTAAGAAACTTCTATGTATGACTACCTCACTTCCAAAACAGAAGAAAATAGTAAAAAATTATAGCAGGCAAACAAGAATTTCCTCTTGCATGTACTTAATAAAATTGAGAAGTATGCTTACATTTAATAAGAAGTGCACCATTTTAACTGTCTTTTATTGTGCCATCATTATAATCAGTAGCAGGTTTGTTAAAAAATAGGTATTATGTATGGTATTATGCACTCAAAAATTCAAGTATTTTCATAGTAGTCAGAAGATTCTCCATACAGTAGGGGGAGGGTTAATTTGATATTATAACCTACAAGATTTTAAGAATGATTTAAGGATTATGATTGCTGTTGAGCTAAAAACTATCTCTTTCTGAAAGCACTAGGGACATTTCCTTCTCTAATTTCTATTGGTGAGTTGTCTGACCCTGCCTTGATAGTATGTAACTGCTCTCTTTAGCCTGCTGACATCAGCAGAGTCTATGTGATCAATCACAGCTGACGGTCTCAGAAGACTGAAGCAGCCAGAATGGCTAAGGGTGAACATTGGGAACATGTTGTCAGTGAACTATCATTTAAAGAGCCTCATTGCTGAAACCATAAGAATTTGACATAAGAAAGCAGAAAACAGGAGTGGAGGAGGACCTTTATGCGTGCATCAAAATATTCCAGTGCTAAATACTGCTATACGTGCATCAAAATATTCCAGAGCTAAATACTGCTACATTAATATCAAATATTACACAAACATGGCACAAATTACAGTAATGAAGCATCAGAAAAAATAATATGATTAAAAGAGAAAGTTTATCACAAATGCTGGCCACATGAATATGAAAAAATCTCACTAAAATGAATATGAAAAAATCTCACTAAAAACCCACAGCTCCTAATCAAGATTTTTTAAAAACAACAACAGAAGAACTCAGATCATAATTATTACTCACCTATGATAGCCTCTTTCATTCCTGTGGGCATTTAAAGATTCTTCAGTTCGTCAAGAAAATCCAAAACAGATTTTTAAAAACACCCTCAAACCCAGAACATTTAACCACCGTTAGGTTCAAATAAGGTTCAGAAAGTGTGTGTGTGGGGGGGGGGTGTGTGTTTTAAATGTCTGCTGGGCTCTCCATTATATCCTATGGTCCTCATGGGGTATAATGGAAAATCGATCCACAGGCATCTGGGGTTCTGAGGGAAAGGCACCAAATTTTCAGCATAGCATCTGGTGCCTCTTCTCAGATCACCTCCAAAGTTTCAAAAAGATTGGACTTGGGGGGTCCAATTCTATGAGCCCCAAAAGTAGGTGCCCCCATCTTCCACTATTTTCAGTACAGGGAAGACATTTAAAAGGAGCATGGTCCCTTTAAATATGATGTCCAGAACTCCCTCCGGAGTTCAATTGTGCTTGTCACAACCTTGCTCCTGGATCCACCAGCAAAGTCTCATGGCTCTACCCCCAAAGTCCGCAGATATTTCCTGAGTCAGACCTGGGAACCCTAGATGCATATGAAAGAGAAAGAATTCAGCCTAATTACTTTTAAAGATCTAACCCAGTCATTTCCAGCATGGTATCCATAGTTGCCATAGCATGGCATTCGTTTGCTACTTCCCCAAAACACTTCTTACCCAAAAGAAAGAGCCAATCCTAGTTTTGTCCCACCTCACCAGGGTGCTTTGGAAGACCCCAGAAGGCATCTATGATGACCCAGTCACATTTCCTCACTCAGATGTAGAATTTCCCATCCATTTCCCCCCTATCTAGCTGAGCTGCCATTTTGTCTATCTTCTTTTGTGAAGGTTTATAGCTGTCTGACCCTGTCACAGTATTATATTTTGATGCTTGCTCAATCCAGGAACTTGAGGTAAGAGACAAATCTCCTCTTTAACTTGAACTTTTGAAAATAGCACATGAGAGGCTTTTTATATTCCTAAAACAAATAAAATGTTTTATTCAATGTAGAGGGGGAAAGGTCAGGTGAAATCAGGGGTAAAATGTCTGAGGTAATTCAACAAGAACTCTGAGGTAACTTAGAATAGTTAATATATTTCCAGCAATTTAGAGTGTTAAAGCTTTTCACGCAGACAAAGCTGTGGGTCATACAGGTGGGGCTAAGGAAGGGCATTGATAATACTGCCAGTGGCCTAGAAGATCACCACAAGTCAACCTCCTCTCTTCTTTTCTACTCCTACACAAGCCTTCCTCAGAAATACTCCTAATGCCTCATGATTGAACATTTTGATTTCTCTGTAATCATTTTGATTAGCCTCTTCTCCTTTTTCAATATCCTTTTAGAAACATAGCAACCAGAATTGTATACAATAATCCAAAAGAGACTATGACATACATACATTCAGAGGCATTGGAGTATTGGCCATTTTATTCTCATTCCCTTTTCTGATGGTCCCCAGCCTTTCCCTATCATTGCTGAAGAATAAATTTTTTCTCTCTCTCTCTCTCAAATGTATTCTCTCTCTCTGTTGGAAGCAGGGCTAAGTTCTCCATTTCAATTTGGATTGGAGAATCACAATCACACACAGCACCCCAAGGCACCTATATATTGCGGGGTCATGTGGTGGCACCATTGAGGCGCACCAGTGGCTTGGGCTGTCTTTAAAAAAAAAAACTAAAATCTTCCTTATGTGCATATACACACCACAATAGTAAGCAAGGGAAACAATCCCACCTGAAATGGACTGGCAGGTTCACACTGTCAATTTGTATTGCAGGCGCTTCCCTGAATCCAGACATCCAGCAACATGCAATACATGCAGGAGAGCCATCGCCACCAGATTCCACCTGGTGGCTGTTTCCCCTGTCTGACTCATCTTCCACTGGGGTGAGTGCGAGAGGGAAATGGCTGGCGGCTGTGCCTGTCTGATCGTGTCCCTTAAATCCACCTGGGGAAAGTGCCTATGTCGGGCCAAAATGCCCATCTAAATGCCGCCTGTGTGTGTCAAGTGGTGAGATCACTTTTCAACTATGGAGCAATTTCATTGCTGAGGGAATCTCACTTAATTAGAAAATATGTCTGGCCCCTTCTCAAGTTATTTCCTTGACGAGAAGCACAAATACTGGCCTGTCCAGTTCAAACTCAGGCACCTGGCAACCCTAGGCTCAACAAATTCTGCAGGACTGGCAGTGGACATGCAGCCTTCCACTCTCAAGGAAGATATTTCTATTACTTATGCTAATATTGGTTGAGTTGAATAGCTAGTTTATGCTTAACATCATTGCCACATTTATTTGTGAGCTGATTCACAATTCACTTCCTGGGAGGACCTGATTAGAAAAAAAAGTATAGTAGGTTCTTTCCCATGTGTAGCAGTCCAGGTAACATAAGGCAAGTACAAGGCACAAACAAATTAATTAAAGCTAAGTGCAGCTAAGTAATCACGATCAATGCAGGCCCAGTTTTCATACCTTGCATGATCAAGCTTCCAGTATCAACTTTTTCCAGTGTTAGGAATTAACAAGGTTAAGGTGAACACCTTTTATGAAAAGCCATGGCTAACATTGCCACTCATGACATTTTTCTCGGTGGAGTTACATAGTATAAATTAAGAATCCTGCAGCAATCTGCAATGTTAAATTTGCAATTCAGGTAGCGTTCCTCTGCTGGTGTAGACAATTATCCTGAAACTTCCTTATGTCCTACTTGATTTGATTTAGTGCCCATTTTGGGGATGGGGGGAATCAGTAGCTGGATACATAAGCTCCTTGCAAGCTAGATGGAGGAAGAAAAATAGAGCTCACCAGAAAAGTACTGTGTATAGACTCATATCCTGCCTTTCTGCTATAAGGTAGCATAGAAACTAACCGTTTAAAACAAAGGCAAGAACAATAGAAGCAGCCAATCACAGTTAAAATGGTCACAAACAGCAGCAACCTAAAGATTAAAAAAGCAGTCAAAAATAATAAATTGAATAAGTATCAGTAGAGAACTATTCAAAACCTATTTAGAGAGGAGAAGGCAAGGAAATGAAGTCACAAAATGCCCTTTGGGATCAACTTCTGGAAAGCAAAGCATAAAGGGCTGTGATGAGTTTCCTAGAGGAGGAAATTCCAGAGTCTTGGACCACTACAACCTGAACAGGATACTCATTCCCAGCCACAACTAGCTGCCATGACTAAAGTTGGATCATAATGTACGTGGGGAAACTTTACGTGCAACCAAGTGAAACAATTATTTTGATACTTTCTAGCATTTCCTGTGTATACATGCTTGCTGATTCAACTTTATACTTCACTCACTCTCAAATTATGTATGTGCTAATGCATCAAGACGAAGCAGCAGAATTAAACTGAAGTTTTGTAACATACACAGCAACACCACACATGCATTTGCATTTATAAAATGTCAGCATGCATGTGCTGAACAGCTGTTATAATGGGAATCAGTTTATGCAATGATTTAAGGGAAAGGGGGCACACAAGAATCAGACATGCAGAAGCTGTTTTGAAAATTGAAGATACTCAAGACACTTCTGCAGGCTCTCTGTAGAAATCTGAGAAATTGTGAAGCAATCAAGAAAGCTCTGGAATTAAAGGGACAAGATTCTTATATTGCATGTAGGATTTATAAAAATATAACACAACTAGAAATCTACAAATACAAAGGAAAGTTGGATGTGATTTGAAAATTCTGTAAAACGCAACACTAGACATATTTTAGTATGCCACC
This sequence comes from Heteronotia binoei, assembly GCF_032191835.1. Taxonomy (NCBI): domain Eukaryota; kingdom Metazoa; phylum Chordata; class Lepidosauria; order Squamata; family Gekkonidae; genus Heteronotia; species Heteronotia binoei. The sequence continues at coordinate 53,080,108 of NC_083223.1, read as the reverse complement.
CTTGCCTGGAGCACCATAGTACACAAAGGCTGCATTAGATGGGTGGCTTGGGGCAACACAGGCAGTCGCCACACCTGGACTAAAATGGCACATTTATATGCTCACATCTGGGCTCCACCATGCGCTCGTCCTCATGTCACCTCCTGACACCTGTCTGCCACTTCAAAAAACCACCAGATACCTCCCGGTTGCAAATCGCTGAAGTGTTTCCCTGTCACCTTTCCCAGCTGTCTCAACAGCCAGGGCACACCAGGGAAGCACCTGCCATGCACTTGAGTAGTGTGACCGCTCCATGGGGACGTGCACAGCCCAGGCCTGTCTTGGCAGCCAGGCATGCACCAAGTGCCCCACGGCACCTCAAACTTTGCTGGCTTTTCCCTGAGTCAGGACACTGCTGCCTCAAGCTGCTGGCCTGAATGCAGCCAAAGAGATATCAATTAATCAATGTATGTAGTGCAATGTATCATGTATGTAGTACAGTTGTAAGCAATTATTATTTAGTAAGTCATAACAAATTTCATTGGAAACAGAGGTCATCAGAGAGCACAGATTTTTTTTTAAAAGGTCATCCTTTAAAATCAATATTAAATTAAACATGAGAATTATTATCATTTTTTGGTGTCTTTATTGAAATTATTCTATTGAAAAAGGTTTTCATTTTATAATGTCTCTTAAAATAGCTGAAAGCGAACTGGAGGTAGAACACTGAAACAGAAGTGGCAGATTCTCGAGTGTATTAATACACTTCAAATTTTCATTAAAAGTATACATTACATACATAAAATGATCAGATTTCACTCATTCGCTGATTAGGATACTGAAATTGATACTTCCCTGTAAACTCAAACTCTTGCACTTTGTACAAGCATAATCCAATGCACTATGATTGCTAGAAACAGTGTGTATATATATATATATATATATATATATATATATATATATATATATATTTCTTTCCCATAACAAACAAGCCTTAATGTTTAAGGTATTAAGGCAGCCCAAGACATAAAGTTGCTAGAAAACTCTAAATGGGGGCCATTTGTACATCTCTTGGTTTTGCACTGGATTTGTTTGTTTGTTTGTTTGATCTCTTCTGAGGATGTGTATCATAGAATGGCAGCTTTACTGCAGAGGGAAAAAAAATCTAACCTCAGAACATTAAATTATTAGGGTTTGTAGAATCTTTCGGGATCAAGTGCCGTGTTCTACTGGAGAAAGTTTTCCTTCCAGACGTTTCGTTCTCAGCTGCGGAAGGAAAACTTTCTCCAGTAGAACACGGCACTTGATCCCGAAAGATTCTACAAACCCTAATGATGTTACCAGCCGTGGAAACCTGAATTCTTTGATAACATTAAATTAATTTCATAATATAGGATGCAACCACAGACTGCCAACTGGATAGAACTGTAGGCTGTAGGAATTCTGTTAGTCCATTCACACACTTGAATAAACCAGCAACATCCTGAAATGGAGACCTCTATTTCCAGGACACCAGCTTTATTTACTTGTATATTATATACTTGTATATTTATTTGTATTTGGTTTTGGAATACAGGAAAAGTTGGAGAAATGCTATACTGTTAGAAGATTTTGTTTTCTGGAGAACTTTAGTACTGTGTTCTTTAAAAATGTTATAAGAAGCATTAAAGGGCTAAAACGAAAGGGGTTTTGGGGTGGGGAAGGAGGCAGGCTTGGGAGCAAATTATATAAATATTTCAGTGATGATTCATCTAAGCCAGAGGCAATCTCTTGTGAGTCATCTAGTCTGCCCCTTGGAGTCATAACAAGTTTGATCTCTTCATTTCTAACTCAATGATTTCCTGGGTTTGTAAACAGAACATACCTCCCATGGGGCTCTCAACTAATCTTCCTGGTGAAAGAAACCATTTGAGGACTGGAGACTAGGTCGACTAATATAACATTTTACTTTTTCTGCAGTTTCAATTATATTATGATTGTAGAAGCAACAGTTTCTGACATCTTCATTACCTTTTTAGCATATAAAAAGATTCCTATGAGTTCAGTATTACAGCCCAACGTCATTGGAGGAACTAAGCTAAGACTATGTATCATCATCTGCTAACCTGGGCTGACAATGGACAAACTGAGCTTTGAGTTATGAAAGCTTATACCTTGACAAAATTTATTTGTCTTCAAGGTGTTACTGAATTCAGATTTTGTTCTACTACTGTAGACTACCATGGCTACCCACCTGAATCTGATTGATATGTTTCAGAAGAACCTTAAAGCAATATTACATCAGTGGCACTCCTTATGCAAAATTCAGAAAATAATCAGCTCAAAACAAACCAGGGCTTTTTTTGTAGCAGGAACTCCTTTGTATATTAGGCCTCACACCCCTGATGTAGTCAGTCTTCCAAGAGCCTACAGGGTTCTTAGTACAGGGCCTACTGTAAGCTCCAGGAGGATTGGCTACATCAGGGGTGTGTGGCCTAATATGCAAAGGAGTTGCTGCTACAAAAAAGCATCTTGAAACAAACTATTTGATAAATCAGAGTACCCCAATCCAGTCATTTCTCGTTGTAATCAGAGTTCTCAGTATGTCCCCAAACCTCCTTCATCCTCAAGAGTTTCCCAAAGCAAAGAAAAAGGGAAACAGCAGCAATTTCTCAGAAAACATGTCCATCATTTAAAGCATACTTTCATATTTGCATTTTTAACATCTTTTATTAGCACAAATTGACACAGACAAAATAATTAAGATGCAAAATATTTTGTCCTGACCCTCACAACACCAATGTTCCCTAAATTGTATCCCATATTTATCATATTATAACAAGAGGTCATTTTGTGACTTCTGAGTTCCAGATTTAGTTTCAAAACCAGATTACTAAATGAGATGTTCGCAGAACACAAGCTTTTATGTCTATGTTTGGGGCATTCTCATATATTTCTGCTTACAGGATGTTGAGAGTTTTATCATTTGTGTGCAACCTGAAAATTAAAGAGAGTTGCCTATAGTTTGTGATTTATTTTATTACCCGCAGATTGATTGGGTCAATGTGTTCTGGTCGAGAGAAAGAGTTTCTTGATGCTCTCAATGACTGTGCTATGGAGCAGATGGTCTCAGAACCTACCAGGGGTGGAGCGATCCTGGATTTGGTCCTAAGCAATGCCCAAGACTTGGTGAGAGATGTAAAAGTGATCGCACCGCTTGGGAGCAGTGAGCATAATGTTATTGATTTCATCATTTGTATAAATAGGGAGTTGCCCCAAAAGACCAGCACAACCACGTTTAACTTTAAAAAGGGTGAATTCTCTGAAATGAGGAGGCATGTGAAGAGGAAACTGAAAGAAAAGGTAAATACAGTCAAAACCCTTGGGAAAGCTTGGAGGCTATTTAAAACTACAATCCTAGAAGCTCAGATAAAATATATACCACAAGTTAGGAAAGGCACAAACAGGAATAAGAAAAGTCCTGCATGGTTAACAAACAACGTAATGGAAGCTGTAAAAGGTAAGAAGGACTCCTTTAAGCGGTGGAAAACCAGTCAAAGTGAGATTAATAAAAGGGAACACAGGCTGTGGCAAATCAAATGCAAGACTGTGATCAGGCAGGCAAAAAGGGACTATGAGGAGCATATTGCAAAAAACATAAAGACCTACAATAAAAATTTCTTCAAATATATTAGAAGCAGGAAACCAGCCAGGGAGGCAGTGGGGCCCTTGGATGACCAAGGGGTCAAAGGATTACTGAAGGAGGATAGGGAAATGGCTGAGAAGCTGAATGCATTTTTTGCCTCCGTCTTCACTGTGGAAGATGAGGTGTTTGCCTGCTCCAGAACCACTAATTTTGGAAGGGGTGTTGAAAGGCCTGAGTCAGATTGAGGTGACAAGAGAGGAGGTCCTACAACTGATAAACGAATTAAAAATTAATAAGTCACCAGGTCCAGATGGCATACGTCCAAGAGTTCTGAAAGAACTCAAAGTTGAACTTGTGGATCTTCTGACAAAAATGTGTAATCCTCTGTTCCTGAGGACTGGAAGGTAGCAAAAGACACCCCCATCTTTTAAAAAGGTTCCAGAGGAGATCTGGGAAATTACAGGCCAGTCAGTCTGACTTCAATACCGGGAAAGTTGGTAGAAACCATTATCAAGGACAGAATGTGTAGGCACATTGATGAACATGGGTTATTGAGGAAGACTCAGCATGGGTTCTGCAAGGGAAGATCTTGCCTCACTAACCTGTTACATTTCTTGAGGGGGTGAACAAACATGTGGACAAAGGAGACTCAATAGATGTTGTTTACCTTGACTTCCAGAAAGCTTTTGATAAAGTTCCTCATCAAAGGCTCCTTAGAAAGCTCGAGAGTCATGGAGCAAAAGGACAGGTCCTCTTGTGGATCAAAAACTGGCTAATTAATAGGAAGCAGAGAGTGAGTATAAATGGGCAGTCTTCACAGTGGAGGACGGAAAGCATTGGGGTGCCGCAGGGCTCAGTACCGGGTCCCATGCTCTTTAACTTGTTCATAAATGATTTGGAGTTGGGAGTGAGCAGTGAAGTGGCCAAGTTTGCAGATGACACTAAATTGTTCAGGGTGGTGAGAACCAGAGAGGACTGTGAGGCACTCCAAAGGGATCTGTTGAGGCTGGGTGAGTGGGCGTCAACGTGGCAGATGAGGTTCAATGTGGCCAAGTGCAAAGTAATGTACACTGGGGCCAAGAATCCCAGCTACAAATACAAGAGAGAGATCTTGGGGTCGTGGTGGATAACTCACTGAAAATGTCAAGACAGTGTGTGATTGCAATAAAAAAGGCCAATCCCATGCTGGGAATTATTAGGAAGGGAATTGATAACAAATCAGCCAGTATCATAATGCTCCTACATAAATCAATGGTGCGGTCTCATTTGGAGTACTGTGTGCAGTTCTGGTCGCCGCACCTCAAAAAGGATATTATAGCATTGGAGAAAGTCCAGAAAAAGGCAACTAGTATGATTAAAGGGTTGGAACACTTTCCCTATGAAGAAAGGTTGGAACGCTTGGGGCTCTTTAGCTTGGAGAAACATCACCTGCGGGGTGGCATGATAGAGGTTTACAAGATTATGCATGGGATGGAGAAAGTAGAGAAAGAAGTCCTTTTCTCCCTTTCTCACAATACAAGAACTTGTGGGCATTCGATGAAATTGCTGAGCAGTCAGGTTAAAATGGATAAAAAGAAGTACTTCTTCACCGAAAGGGTGATTAACATGTGGAATTCACTGCCACAGGAGGTGATGGCAGCTATAAGCATAGCCAGCTTCAAGAGGGGATTGGATAAAAATATGGAGCAGAGGTCCATCAGTGGCTATTAGCCACAGAGTGTCATGGGTGCTGGGGACCCTGCAGAAGAAACCGAGCCTGCAGAGCCTGCAGAAGGAACTGTGCCCCTGCCACCTGCACCAGTGCCCCTGCCTCCTGCTGAAGAAGATCCAAGCCCCCCTGCCTCGCCCTCTCGGGTGGTTCGTGTGCGTGACCGCCTTCGTCAGGACCTCAGGGATCGGAGGAGGGCGGCACGCTCACAAGCAAGACGCTCCCTGAGCCCTGAGTGGTGAAAGGATTCTGTCCCTTCTAAGTGTGAGGATGCTTAAGTTTCGGCAGGATCCTGGCTGCTGCTCTGAGACAGCAATTAGCCCAAATGAGCAACAGGCAGCAGAGGGCTATATAGCTGTGGGCTTTGGGAGGAGGCTTTGTGGAAGCAACTAGTCATCTCTCTGACATCCTAGCATCCACTCCGGCTTGACTTTGGTTCCTGACTCCCTGACTTTGGCTTTTGACTTCTGGACTCCCTGACCTCGGCTTCTGGACCTCGGACCTGCGATACTGGCACACTGATTCGGATTTGGCGCCTCGGACCCTTCTGCTTACTGGCTACAGACCTCGGACTGCCTCTGGACTTTGCCTGACCCGGCCCCAGCCGTGACAGATTGCTTCCACCCACAAACACCCACTCCACAGGATGGAGGCTGAAGCAAGTGAAACCACCGAACTACTGGCTGCGCTCCAAGCCCAGGTACAGCAGCTAACACAGGCAGTAGTGCACTTGCAGCAACAACCTGTGGCCAGTGCTCCAGCCAAGTGCCCAGTTCCCCCACCTGACAGATTTGGGGGTGCCGTGGAAGAATTTCCTGCTTTCCTGGCACAGTGTCAGCTGTACTTTGAACTAAGAGCACGGGACTTCCCCAATGACAAGACGAAGGTGTGTTTTATTATTAGTCTGTTAAAGGGGCAGGCGGCCAAGTGGGCCACACCCCTACTGGTTGGGTCCTCTTCCCTACTGACTGATTACCAGGGGTTTGAGACCCACCTGTCTGCTGCCTTCTCCAACCCAGTCCAAGCAGCCACAGCCAACCGGAAAATCAGGGCCCTGAAACAAGGCCAGTCCTCGGTGGCTCAGTATGCCACCGAATTCAAGCTCCTGGCCCAAGACTTGCCGTGGAATGAGGCTGCTCAGATGGACCAGTTTACCGAGGGGTTGGCAGAGGAAGTCCTGGATGAACTGGCCAGGGTGGAGCGGCCCCCCACGCTCCAGGAACTTATCACCCTCTGCCTCCGCATCGATGGCCGCCTGGAGAGTCGCCGCCAAGCCAAGACCCGAGGGCGCCAGCTCCCTGCGCCATGCCACTTGGCTCCTCTCCCATCCCCAGCTAGTACCAGAGACGAGGGTGAGCCTATGCAGCTTGGAGCTGCTCGACCCCGCCTGACTCCAGAAGAGAAGGCCAGACGCCGCACGCAGAACCTGTGCCTCTACTGCGGCACGGCAGGCCACTATGCCTCTGGCTGCCCTGCTAAACATCGGATACCCGGACCTACATTGCCACCGCCGCCAAAAGGCCAGCCCCAGGCGTAAGTGGACCCTCCAGCCTGGGGCGACTAGCTGGGTCCTCCGAACAGCAGACTGATACCCCGGGCCCGTTCCTGCTACCAGTCAAACTCCGTCTGCCTGATGAACGCTGGCTGTTTGTATATGCCATGCTGGACTCGGGAGCGGCCCACTGTTTCGTAGATGCCGCCTTTGTAAAGCAGCACCAGATTCCAGTGCAGCCAAAAGAGACTCCAACACTGGTGGAGGCTATCGACGGGCGCCTCCTCCGTTCTGGCCCCGTCACCCAGGAGACCTGTCCCATCACCTTCCACGTCCAGCAGCACCAAGAACAGCTGCAGTTTGATGTCGCCCGCATGCCTCGCTTCCCGTTGATTCTAGGCCTTTCCTGGCTGAAGCTGCACAACCCCATCGTGGACTGGGCCCAGCAGGAACTACGCTTCCGAGACCCATGCCCCCATCTGACTCCTCCCACCACTCTAGCAGCCGGCATCCCGAGTGGTGGTCCTCAGCTCCCTCAGAAGTATGCGGATTTCGCCGATGTCTTTGAGGAGACAGGAGCGGATCAGCTTCCCCCTCACCGACCCTATGACTGTGCCATTGATTTGGTACCTGGGGCACCACTCCCGGTGGGGCGTCTGTACCCAATGTCGGAGCCTGAGTTGGCAGCTTTGCGAGACTACCTGGACAAGAACCTGAAACGCGGATTCATCCGATCCTCAACTTCTCCCCTGTCTGCCCCAGTCCTCTTCGTGAAGAAGAAAAGTGGGGAGCTCCGGCTGTGCAATGACTACCGGGCCCTGAACAAGATCACCATCCGCGACCGGTACCCTCTACCACTGATCCCTGAACTCTTGGATCGTTTAAAGGGGGCCCAAATCTACACCAAGCTGGACCTCCGCGGAGCGTACAATTTGGTGCGCATACGGCCCGGAGACGAATGGAAGACCGCGTTTGGGACCCGATACGGGCAGTACGAGCACCTGGTGATGCCCTTCGGATTGACCAACGCCCCCGCTGTCTTCCAGAGGTTCATGAATGATGTATTCCGGGACCTGCTCGACCGCTTCACGATCATATACCTGGATGACATCCTAATCTACTCCCGCAATCCTGCCCAGCACGCCGAGCACGTCCGCCAGGTCCTGCAGCGCCTACGAGCCCATGGCCTCTACGCCAAGCTGGAGAAGTGTGACTTCGACCTGCGCTCTGTCGAGTTCCTCGGTCACATTGTGTCCCCACAAGGGATCCTCATGGACCCGAAAAAAGTAGAAGCGGTCCTGACCTGGCAGGCTCCTCAGAATCGCAAAGACCTGCAGCGATTCCTTGGTTTTGCCAACTATTATCGGCAATTCATCCCGGCCTATGCCTCCCTGACAACACCCCTGACTCAACTACTCCGCCCCAAAGAACCCTTCTGCTGGTCCCCAGAGGCCGATAATGCCTTCTCCACCCTGAAGACTCGCTTTGCCACCGGGCCACTCCTGAGATACCCTGACCCCCAGCTTCCCTTTACGGTGGAAGCTGATGCCTCCAACGTGGCCCTGGGAGCAGTGCTGTCCCAGCGCGAGGAGCCGTCTCAGCCACTCCAGCCCTGCGCCTATTACTCGCGCCAGCTCACGGCTGCGGAAAGGAACTATACCATCTGGGAGAGGGAGTTGCTCGCGATCAAGGCGGCTTTTGAGGTTTGGAGGCACTACCTCGAAGGGGCTCGCCACCCTGTTCAAGTGCTCACTGACCACCGGAACCTAGAGCACCTCCAGACCACCCGCCGTCTCAACCAGCGCCAGATCCGGTGGTCCCTATTCTTCTCTCGCTTTGACTTCCGGATCTCCTACATCCCCCATACCCAGAACCGGAAAGCAGATGCGCTGTCCCGGAAACCAGAATACGCCCCTGCTTCAACTGAGGCCACGCCCGCTGCTCCCATCCTGCCGCCCTCAGTATTTGCAGCCACCTCCACTTCACCCACACTCGTGGAGGACATTCGTGCTAGCCAGGCCAACGATCCCTGGGTCCAGCAACACCTCCAGGCACTCCAAGACGACTCGGCAGGCGAGTTCACGACTCGAGGCGGTCTCTTGCTACACCGCGAACGCCTCTATGTGCCTCCCGGGCCCTTGCGGGCAGAAGTGCTTCGCCTGACCCATGACTCGTTACCCGCCGGGCACTTTGGACAGCATAAGACCACCCACTTGCTGACGCGAGAGTTCTGGTGGCCACGAGTTCGCTCCGATGTTGCCCGCTATGTCAGCTCCTGTGATGTCTGTCGGCGGGCCAAAGACGTCCCGGCCAAACCCTCGGGGTTGTTACAGCCCTTGCCCGCACCCTCAGGACCCTGGGACACCATCTCGATGGACTTCATTACAGAACTGCCACGATCCAAAGGTCAGACTTGCATCTTGGTGGTCGTCGACCTATTTACCAAGATGGCCCACTTCATTCCGTGTCCGAAACTTCCCACAGCTCACGAGACAGCCCAGCTCTACCTGCAACACATCTTTCGTCTGCACGGACTCCCAGCCCACCTGATCTCAGACCGGGGCCCCCAGTTCTCCTCTCGGTTCTGGCAAGCCCTCCATTCCAGCCTGGGTACTCGAGTGCACCTGTCCTCAGCCTACCACCCACAGACTGATGGTCAGACAGAGCGCACCAATGCCACGCTAGAGCAATATCTCCGCTGCTACACCTGCTACCAGCAGGACGACTGGACCAGTCTGTTGCCTCTAGCGGAGTTTGCATACAACAACGCGGTCCACTCGTCCACCCAAATGACCCCTTTTGCTGCAACCTACGGGTACCACCCGCGGTTCTTCCCAGCGATCCTGCCACCCACGAATGTCCCCGCCGTCGCGGCCTACCTGCAAGAACTCCGTGCCAGCCAAGACTTGCTCCGAGAGCAGCTACAGCAGGCCAAGGAGGCATATAAACGGGCTGCGGACCGAAAGAGGCAAGAAGGCCCTCCAGTGCAGCCGGGGGATCAGGTGTGGCTCTCAACTCGCTACCTGCACCGGCCTGGTCGGTCTCACAAGCTGGATGCACGGTTCATTGGACCCTACCCCGTCGTAGAACAAATAAACCCCGTCGCCTTCAGGCTCCAGTTGCCACCCCACCTCCGCATTCACCCTGTGTTCCATCGCTCCCTCCTTGTTCCAGCTGCACCCCCTGCCCCAGCTCGGCCTCCTTCCCCACCGCCGCCACCACCGGTGTTGGTGGATGACGAGGAAGAATATGAGGTGCGCCAGATTCTGGACTCCCGGTACCATCGTGGAGGCCTCCAGTACCTTGTGGACTGGGAGGGATACGGCCCAGAAGACCGGTCCTGGGAACCTGTGGACAATCTTCATGCCCCGGACTTGGTGCAACGATTCCACAGCGACCACCCCGACCTCCCAGGCCCCTCGACGGAGGGGGGCCCTGGGGGGGGGGATAGTGTCATGGGTGCTGGGGACCCTGCAGAAGAAACCGAGCCTGCAGAGCCTGCAGAAGGAACTGTGCCCCTGCCACCTGCACCAGTGCCCCTGCCTCCTGCTGAAGAAGATCCAAGCCCCCCTGCCTCGCCCTCTCGGGTGGTTCGTGTGCGTGACCGCCTTCGTCAGGACCTCAGGGATCGGAGGAGGGCGGCACGCTCACAAGCAAGACGCTCCCTGAGCCCTGAGTGGTGAAAGGATTCTGTCCCTTCTAAGTGTGAGGATGCTTAAGTTTCGGCAGGATCCTGGCTGCTGCTCTGAGACAGCAATTAGCCCAAATGAGCAACAGACAGCAGAGGGCTATATAGCTGTGGGCTTTGGGAGGAGGCTTTGTGGAAGCAACTAGTCATCTCTCTGACATCCTAGCATCCACTCCGGCTTGACTTTGGTTCCTGACTCCCTGACTTTGGCTTTTGACTTCTGGACTCCCTGACCTCGGCTTCTGGACCTCGGACCTGCGATACTGGCACACTGATTCGGATTTGGCGCCTCGGACCCTTCTGCTTACTGGCTACAGACCTCGGACTGCCTCTGGACTTTGCCTGACCCGGCCCCAGCCGTGACACAGTGTGTGTGTGTATATATAACTTTTTTTTTGGCCACTGTGTGACACAGTAGGACTGGATGGGCCATTGGCCTCTCTTATGTTCTTGGCTTCTCTTATTTTCTTATTTTAAAGAAATAAAAAAAACGTTATTATTGGTGGAATACAGAAAGAGAAGTGCAGTTGGCTAAATGTATTAGTTTTTTCACTCAAACATTAAACTAAAAATTGATAAATATGTTGATAACTAGATAACATGTACCTGTTGTATCTAGGAAATATCACTAGATTGAACTCAATATGGAAATGACTGTTTCTTTCTCATCTACATGTTTGCATCTGCAAGCGAAATATATACATTCTCTATTTTAACAGCACATGCTTTTTACAAAATGAATTCGGCTTTGAAAAGCACATGCAACAGCTTAACTGTCACCCAGAAACTATGAAACACCAAGTTAGTAACCAGGAAAATCACTTCAAGAAATGAATTCTTGTCAACAATCACAAGAGTGTTTTTGTCAATTGTACCTGATTTTTTTTAGTGGGATAATTGTTCTGTGGTCCAGATTCAGTTCTCCAAGTCTACAAAATCCACTGGGTTGGCTTCACCAATTCTCCACCAAATTCATTTTCTAAAAGAAAAAAGAAAATGAATAAAAAAAATTCAGTCATGGTACAAACCCCATAATTTCTTTGTTTCATATATTCATTATCATAAACTAACGGACAACCAAATATCTTGACTGGTCCAAAAAACCATGAGTGGAATGAAAATCACTGCTAGCAATGTTCCACAAACACTTGTGTGAGCCTTTCTAATGTGGGAGGGGTTCAATTCTATAAATGACAGCACCCTTATGTCCTGGCAAATGCAAAATTTGCTTCTAAAGTATAGGAAAAAATTATCATAACAACTTTACAACTAAAGATAAAACTGAATGATAATGTCCATGAACATTTGAAGAGACAGGATCTTCAGTGCCTTTCAACAAGAGCAACCAGAACAAAGGCAAATTTTAGCAAATGGTATCCATTAACACAAGGAAAAAGAGAAAGTCACAAATGTTAATTTAAAGAAATGGAGGGTTGTTGCTTTCCCATATGTTCTTCAATAGTACTTACTGCTGTTGTTGCTGCTCTGGAATTCTTTCTCTGGTTTGGGCTTGCAAAGAAATTAGCAGTTTCCTTCCGTTAAGCTCTGGCCTTCCCTCTCCTGCTGAAGACCAGACAGACTGAGGGGGTGGAGCTCCTGCAGCTAGCAATATGTGAGCAACTTTACCAACTGCCCATGCTCTGTGACCTTTGACTCCCTTGGCCCTAATTCTAAACTGTTTAATAGAAATAAAATATTAAAACAAAAATGACATCTTATTTACTACATATATTTATTAAATTCAATTTATTGGCAGCCCTTCCTTAAAAATAGGGCTCAGGGTGGCTTACATCAGATACAGTGCTTTTTTTTGTAGCAGGAACTCCTTTGCATATTAGGTAGGGTTGCCAAGTCCAATTCAAGAAATATCTGGGGACTTTGGGGGTGGAGCCAGGAGACTTTGGGGGTGGAGCCAGGAGACATTGGGGGCAGAGCCAGGAGCAAGGGTGTGACAAGCATAATTGAACTTCAAGGGAGTTCTGGCCGTTACATTTAAAGGGACCACACATCTTTTAAATCCCTTCCCTCCATAGGAAATAATGAAGGATGGGGCACCTTCTTTTGGGGCTCATAGAATTGGACCCCCTGGTCCAATCTTTTTGTAACTTGGGGGGTATTTGGGGGAGAGGTACTGGATGCAATGCTGAAAATCTGGTGCCTCAACCTCAAAAAACAGCCCCCCCCAGAGCCCCAGATACCCGCGGATCAATTATTTCCTATGAGAATAAGTCTCCATAGGGAATAATAGAGTTCCCTCCCCTCCCCCCCATTTTCTCTATCTCACTCACACACACACTTAACTGTCTCTGGTGCAAGTGGGCAGCCATGTTGGTCTGAAGCAGTAGAACAAAGCAGGAGTCTCTGGTGCCTCCACAACAAGGTCTGGAAAGTACAGGGGCTACACTGCTCTTTTACACACACACTCACTTGTCCGAAAGGAAAGCAAAACAAACAGAGGGGCTGCACTCTCATGAGGTCTGCTGTTGCTAACCCTTCCCCATGAAGAACTTCCTGCTCCAATTTTAAGACACACACACATTTTAAAACTGGACCTGTTTGCAGGTCCTGCCGAAGATCCAGAGGTACAGGGTGGCTGTGGGGGAGGAGCTTCCCCTGCCGGCCAGCTGGCTGGGGGCAGGGGGAAGCCTGTAAAACCGGGGAATCCCCCGCTGGGACCTGGGGATTGGGAAGCCTAATATTAGGCCACACACCCCTGATGGAGCCAGTCCTCCAAGAGCTTACAGTAGGCCTGCAAGAAGAGCCTTGTAAGCTCTTGGAGGATTGGCTACATCAGGGGTGTGCAGCCTAGTATGCAAAGGAGTTCCTGCTACAAAAAAGCCCTGTATATAGACAAATAATGGGAATTAAAACATTAGAATAATTAAGCATGAACAATAATTAAGTATAGCACCCAGATGGCAGACAAAATTTTGCATGAATGTTCTCAGGCAGAGTTTTCCACCATTCAGCAGGGCCAAAAAAGCCCTAGCCCAAGATGGACAGAAAGAACTCTTTTGGGCCAGGGACCATGAAAAGTTCTTATTACTTGAATGCAGGAATCATTTTGTAGAAAAAGAGGTACCGGAGCACATTAGCACAACTCATTTGCATATGCCACACACTCCTGACATCACCAAAAGGTGTACTAAATTATATCAGCTCAGCATCTACCTTAAAATGCCTCTTGAATTATAATTGTCACAATAAAACCTTACTCCCATCCAGTGTTCCCTCTAAGCTGAGTTAGTGTGAGCTAGCTCACAGATTTCTAGCCTCCAGATCACACATTTTTGTCTTAGCTCAGGAAATATGATCCCAGAGCACAATAATTTATGCAGTAGCTCACAACTTTGATGCCAGTAGCTCACAAAGTAGAATTTTTGCTCACAAGACTCTGCAGCTCAGAGGGAACATTGCTCCCATCATACTCAGCCGCCCTGAGCCATCTTTGTGGGAAGGGCGGGATATAAATCATAAATAAATAAATACTTTTTAAATTTCTTTCTCCTATGTCGCCACAGTGGCATGATGATGATTTCCATCCATCTGCTTTATATGTTTTGGTTATTTTTCCATTTTTGGTAAGGGAAATATTAGAAAGTTTGTCAAATCTTAGAGATTAGCAAAATTTTCACAGGGGGTTTGAACAATGGAGCCCAGAGGCAAGATTTTTTGGGGGGAGGGAGGGGGGTTAAGAAAGAGCACAATAACATTTAGAGGTTCTGAAGCTCCACTTCTGTGAGCTCCTGATGAAAATGAGGCCTGTTTGAGTGTAATGCTCTTCCAGGGACACATTGAGATTGGTAGTTACCACTGCTATCACTATACTACAATATGCAAAGTATCTCTGGATTTCCTTCCTTATGCTGTACTAACATATACTATAAAGTACATCTCTGAGTGGAAAAGGTATATGCAATGCCTACAAATGGCTAAACAGATATGTTTGTTCAATTATTCAAGTTTCCTGGCATTAATGTTGTAATGAGCTGATTATCTGGTACAACCATCCTGTTGACTGCGGTTAACTTTCTGCCAAGTAAAGAGTACATAGAATTAAAAGCTAATTCTTCAGTAGAATGCAAGGGGGGTGGGGGGTGGGAAGAGATCTTCCAAAAGCCATTTAGAGGGAACATTCCTTTTAAACGGCTTTTGCAAGGTGTGCTGCATGAGAGTCAAGTCCAAGCAGCAAGTTCACCACTTCCAGGTGAACTAGGGTTGCCAAGTCCAATTCAAGAAATATCTGGGGTCTTTGGGGGTGGAGCCAGGAGACTTTGGGGGTGGAGCCAGGAGACATTGGGGTGGAGCCAAGATCAAGGCTATGACAAGCATAATTGAATTCCAAGGGAGTTCTGGCCATCACATTTAAAGGGACGGGCACACCTTTTCAATGCCTTCCTTACATAGGAAATAATGATGGATCTAGTGCACAAAAACATCTACCATAATAAATCTGTTCCTCTTTAAAGTGCTACAGGATTCTTTCTTGATACATCTACAGTTGAGAACTTTGCGGCAACTGCTAAAATTCCTGCCTGTCGAGGTCGGTACAGGAAAGAACGGCTGGCTACAGGAGTCAGCAAGGACTCTGAAATCTTGTACAGAGTTTTGTGTCATTTTTCTTAATTCTGATAAACAGTTTGCGTTTCGTCTTTTGATTCTAGACCAGCAAGGTTCACACTACTTTTGCCTGCTCCGGGGAAGAGCCATGGCTGCCCTGACCTCTAAGCCTGTCCTCATTCAGGAATCTCCTTCTCACTACCAAGCAGGGACCCACCTGGTCCCGATGCTTTTGTTTCACGGCGCTGCTGCCGCGACCGCGGTTTCGTCTTCACTTTCGGCATGTTGATACACCAGAAACATGCTCGCCGCACAACTAGGGATTCACGAGGAAGAAGCAGCAGTCGTCGTAAAACCCCTCGCTGGCGAGGGATGCTGGGACAAGTAGTTTCCCTGCTCATATACCAAATGCAGTGAAAGCGTTTTACGACTACAACTCCCATAAAGCACTTCACTCAAAAAACTGCTGTCATTCGTAATTCTAACTGTTGCGCAGGAGGAAATAATCACACAAGCAGGAACTGAAGCTAAGTTCTATAAGGAAGAAAAAGAAGTGGACACAAACTAAACCTTCAGTTTAAAAAAAATACCGCTTTTGGCCATGATATTCCGGAGATACAAAATGGCATCGCTGTGTGTTTTGACGTCTCTGTTGAAAAAATACCGTACTACGTACTATCCATATAGTAATAACGCAGTATCTTTTATTGAGACCAACTAAAGCTGCCAGAACTGGCGCCCACCGTTTTCCCCCTCCCCCCGCTTCCGTTTTTTGGGGGAGCGGGAAAAGAGGGTGGAAATCCTGGGGTCTCCCGCCAGAGCGGGAGGATTGGGAACGCTAAGGTGAACTTTCTACTAGAACTTCACTTGTGTGTGCCTTGAAAACGCCATTTAAAGAAAATGCTTGGAAGCGCGGGTGCGGGTGGTCTGATTTGCATCTATTTCAGCCTAATAAATGAATGCAAGCCATTCCAGCAATCCTTCTTGCTCCCCCCCCCCACTTCCCACTACAAACCTCATGAATCTCTGAAACCACATGGAGGGTCATGGGAAGGTCATGGTTAGGGATGGGCACAAACCTCCAGCTCATGAACCACAAACCAGCAATTTTCATCAGGAAATTAGCTCTGTGATGAGATTCGTGCCCATCCCTAGCTATAATCTGGTGTTCCTGAATAAAAGATGTGGCCTATTTTCCTTCTACTTAACTCAGGTTAAATACTTCAAGACCAGTATTCATTTTTTAAATGTTTTCCCAGCTTTCACAGTCTTAGGAGCTCTTTGACATGCCAACCTTGGCTCTTCTGAGTATTGTTCCCCAATGTGTCACACATCCCATATTCTAAGAAAGTGGGCAAGGCCCTTGTCCTGCAAGGTTTGTGGTTGGCAGATGGTCCCCACCTTGAAACAGCTACCACTGGGGTAGCAAGAAAGCTGTGAGCCTCCTTGAGGTACAGTCCTCACACCACAGATGGAAGTTTGGTTGATGGCAATTGTGAAGGTGGCTATCTGAATACCACTGCTCTGAGGCAGCTTACAAAAGGACACTAAAACCGGAATGAAAAAATACAGACACAATAAAATGCCAAAACCTAAAAAACAAAACAGCAGAAAAAAATCATAACCAAACCAGAAGCTGTAAAGAACCAAATCCAGCACAATATTTTTCAACCACCACCATCACCACTACCAATCAAGTGTTTATTGCAAAAGCCTTCAAATGCCTTCTAAATTCAAGAGAGCTTTGGCCAAACTTACAGCCCAAAGAAGTGAGTTTTAGAATGTTGGTTCTGCAGAAGGTCTTGGCAAACATGTCCATTGAAAACCTTGTGGTGGTGGAAAAATACACAGGAAGATCTCTCCAGCGAGTCTGAAAGCATAGGTGCATTCATGTTCAAGAAAGTAGCCCTTTGGGACCCAGACCATCAAGGACTTTCAGGGACAAAACTGTGCTGTGAACTAAATTCCAACAGATCTGCATAGAAACTGCTATAATATACCCTCATTCTGGATCAACTGTAGATTCTGGGAACTTTTTAAATATAGTTCACAAAAAACATACTACAATAGCACAATCTGAAAGTAACTGTACAATCCTAAACAGGTATACTAAAAGGTATGTCTTACTGAGTCCATTGGCACATGATTCCTAGCAAGTACATTTAGGATTGCAGACTTAGTTGCATGTTACTGTAGCCTTGTCAGAATTCTCTAAGAAATGTTGTAGATTACATACCAATTTAAATTACTAAAAGGCACAGCTGCAATATCTTCTACCAAGCTACCAGTTTTCTAGTAATACATTGGATTATTACTTTATTATATGATGACATTGGATTATTACTTTATTATATGATTTATGTAGCCTGTATTCATCATGTTGAGGGGGATTATTATATTGTTCCAATTTATGGTCTTGTTCTCAAAAAGCCCACTTTGGCCAATGCAAGAACTGGTTGGGAATGTAGGGTATCTTTTAAACCTAATCCTCCCCAGTAGCAAAATCAATATGCAAACTGCCAATTGGTTAATGCCTGTCATGTTAACTGTTCACTTGCTCCATTTGTTTCTGAAGGTCATGAATTTTAAATAACATTGCTTATTCAGTTCAGATCTTGAACAGTTACTATGCAGACAATTACATCCCCCTGTTCCAGGGAAGAACCAGTTTACATGCCAATCTATGGATCTGTCAATTGACAATCTATTATTTGCTATTCCATGAAAACCAAGGGTGGTGGCATTACAGTTTCATTTGTTAGCAAGAACAGGACTGAGGACTGCTTTCCTTCTGAGCTCTGCAGCAACCAGAGACAAACCTTGCAATACAGCTGATTACTTGCTATCACTAAAGACATCTCCAAATCATCAGAAGCAGATGTCACTTCCTTCCTCTTACCATAATACTGTTTGCTGCATGAACCAAGAGGCATTCCCTGCATGCAATGTGGCTGTCTGATCTACAAAGCTCCAGAGAAGGAATGAACTCAGTTCAAGATCAATTGGCTTACTGCCTGCTTAGCAGAATGCTTTCTAAAGCTGACTTTAGTTTTTAAGATATTGTCCAATACTTTGATTTATTTTTAAAAATGTAACTGCAGGATAACATTGACATTCCATGATAAAAAGAATGATTCAGTGAACTGATAATGTTTATAGAAACCTTACCCATAATTGTTAAAAGTGATAATTCATTACACAATAAAATCTGACTAATCTGTTTTGCAATATTCGTAAGTATCAATATTTGTTGATAGTTCTGTTGTTCTATTAAATTTAACATTTCAAACATACTTAGCTATTATCATCCGGCACTTGACTGATCAACTGACCATATATTTTCTGACAAATCAAATTCCCATTGCAACTGGGTAAAGTCAGACACGTTATCTTTCAGTGAAGCTTTCTTGCTATTACTGACCCTCTTGAAAAGCTTGTGAGGAACTCTAAAACTTCCCAGAAAACAGTTTGAGACTCTACTTCAATTATTTACTTGTTATATAGCTATGGCGCAAAATGTGCTACTATTACTAAATGTCTGGAATTAAACCCAGTAAAAGGTAAATATCATGAACATGGAACATTACCACTATAAAAGTTTAGTTTAGTTTTGTATTGCTTTTTGAAATTGCCATCAAGCTGTGTTAAGGTACTCAAAAATCCATTTGTGCCTAGTTCAAAAGCCTTGCCCACACCCATTAGAAAGAAGTCCTTTTTATTGACATGAGAAATGTGGGATGTTGTTTTTGCTTAACATTCTCAGCTGCCAACATAGAATTCGTCCTTGTTTGAACATGAAAACTTGTACTGCGACCTATGTGTGCCATGCTTTAGTTTCATATTTCAATTAGTTTTATGTTGATATTGAATTTGTTTGGCAATTTATACAGAAAAATTAGGTGTTTGAGGCACTATAAAAGCCAGAGAAAGAGGTTGTTAGGTACTTGAAACACAGATAGTGATAGTATATAGTATTTTTAAATGTTTGTAAGCCTTTGGCTGAGTCAGGAAAGACAATTCACACGGGGAAATTCAGGAAATTGCTTTTGAGAAGTCCTCTGCTCAGAGGTTGGACAGTAATTCCTTATATATATTTACCAAATATATTTGGAAGTATCAAACACCTGAATGCCTTTGATAAAAACTTGAGGAAACATTACTAAAATTAGAGCAGGTGATCAGTTTTAAGTGCCTGCTTCTAGTACAGAGTTCCAAATTCAAAGATAGTAATTAATCAGTATGTGGCAATAAGGAAAGAAGTGTTAATGGGCCTGCAGTGGAGTATGTCAAGAAAGTGAAGGAGAAACTTAGGGGCTCCCTGTGCTGTTTATCATCAGCTGAATTCAACATCATTACCATAAATCCTCTAAAAGATATTGCATTTCTTCTCAAAAGAAGTAGGACTGAAGATAAAGTCCTTGTTTCTATTCAAATGCTTCAACTTGTGAACACTGTAACACTAAGCATGAGAGACTTCAGGAAGAAGAAGAAGATGATGATGAATCAGTGGGACACGGTGATTCCTGGATATAAGTTATATCGGAAGGATAGGGAGGGAAGGGTTGGAGGTGGGGTGGCTCTGTATGTCAGAGAGGATATACGGTCCAGTAAGACTGAGGTCAGAGAATTAGATTCACTTTTAGAAATGCTTTGGGTTGAAATAGAGGGCCCAAAAGGAAATTTAACTATGGGAGTTTGTTATTGCCCACCAAATCAAAAGATAGAGGACGACTATAATATGATGAAAGGCTTAAAGATAGTGGCTAGACGTAAAAACTGTGTCGTCATAGGTGATTTTAACTACCCGCAAATTGATTGGGTCGATATGTGTTCTGATCGAGAGAAAGAGATTGAGTTTCTAGATGCTCTCAATGACTGTGCTATGGAGCAGATGGTCACAGAACCTACCAGGGATGGGGCGATCCTGGATTTGGTCCTAAGTAATGCTCAAGACTCGGTGAGAGATGTAAAAGTGATCGCACCGCTTGGGAGCAGTGACCATAACGTTGTTGATTTCACCATTTGTATAAATAGGAAGTTGCCCCAAAAGACCAGCACAACTAGCAGCTGTAAGTGGAGGAGTACTGTGTGCAGTTCTGGTCGCTGCATCTCAAAAAGGATATTATAGCATTGGGGAAAGTGCAGAAAAGGGCAGCTAGAATGATTAAAGGTTTGGAACACTTTCCCTATGAAGAAAGGTTAAAACGCTTGAGGCTCTTCAGCTTGGAGAAATATTGACTGCGGGGTGACATGATAGAGGTTTACAAGATTATGCATGGGATGGAGAAGGAAGAGAAAGAAGTACTTTTCTCCCTTTCTCACAATACTCATGGGCATTCAATGAAATTGCTGAGCAGTTGGGTTAGAATGGATAAAGGAGGTACTTCTTCACCCAAAGGGTGATTAACATGTTTAATTCACTTCCACAGGAGGTGGTAGCGGCTACAAGCAAAGCCAGCTTCAAGAGGGGGTTAGATAAAAATATGGAGCAGAGGTCCATCAGTGGCTATTAGCCACAGTGTGTGTGTGTGTATATTTTATATGTTCTTATATTGGATTTATATCCCACCCTCCACTCCGAATCTCAGAGCAGCTCACAATCTCCTTTATCTTCTTCCCCCACAACAAACACCCTGTGAGGTGGGTGCCCTTTCAAGGACAACCTCTATGGCTGACTCAAGGCCATTCCAACAGGTGCAAATGGAGGGGTGGGGAACAAACCCAGTTTGCCCAGATAAGAGTCCGCACACTTAATCACTACACCAAACTGGCTCTCTGAGGCGAAGAGCCCAGAATTACCTGGGGCCATTTTGCAACCACAGGGGGGGGGTGGATCTAGGATGCAGGTTTGTATGCCCAAGAGGTGTCCTGCTGAGTAGGCACAGCCACTTGTTGGCTGGGGGATTCCCAGCAGCATCTGCCAACTAATAGTCCACTGCCCCATCAGCTGGTGGGGGCAGTCTGGGGGAGGGACTTATCTCAGGGGAGCTTCTTCTGAGTCTGCATCACCTCCTCTTAAGGCCACATGGGCTGCCAGGCTCCTCCCTGTTTGACCTTTGAAACAATTTAATACAATAAGAATAGGCACAAAATAGAAAAATTCAGTTTGTGTCAGTTCATGGCCGAACCACAAACTGAACTACAAAAAGAATCAAACCAGGAGGTTAATTCACAAACCAAAGTGGTTTGTGGCCCCACAAACCCCATTGAAAGGGACCACAGTTAAAGGAACAGCACAAGATAGCCTCAAACAGCTGCTCCCCATCACTCAACTGTTTTTGCAGCTTTCTGCTCTACCCACAACTGCCATGAACCAAACTGCTTTAAAAGTTTATAGAACTTTTTAATGGTAGACCTGTCACGAACAATAGTTTGTGAACCACAGACAGGGCAAAATTCATGACAAATGACAAATTTTGCTTCATGGCTCGATTCAAGCCCCTCCCTACCTCTGAATCCCAGAGCCAGGAGGCAACATCTGGGAAAGGCCTTGGCCTCTATTCCCTGTTGTTTTCCATCCAGAGGAACTGATTGGCCAATGTGTGAAACAGGAAGCTGGACTAGATGGGCTATTGGTTTGATCCAGCAGGGCTCTTCTTATGTTTTTAAGACCCTATGTCTCCCATATGAGAGCCAGTTTGGTGTAGTAGTTAAGTGTGCAGACTCTTATCTGGGAGAACTGGGTGATTCCCCACTCCTCCACTTACAGCTGCTGGAATGGCCTTGGGTTAGCCAAAGCTATCGCAGGAGCTGTCCTTGAAAGGGCAGCTGCTGTGAGAGCCCTCTCAGCCCCACCCACCTCACAGGGTGTCTGTTGTGGGGGGAGAAGATATAGGAGATTGTAAGTCACTCTGAGTCTCTGATTCAGAGAGAAGGGTGGGGTATAAATCTGCAGTCGTCGTCTTCTTCTTCTATGCTTAAGTCTTTTTTCAAGGGAAGAGGACTATTTACCAAAGGAAAATGACATTCTGGTGGTAAAAGGTGTCATCTGATGGACAGAAGTCTTTTGTTGTTGAAGAAAGATTTCCCCTGTTGGAGGAAGACTTGGTGAAGGGAGTCACGGCATCCAACTTAGTGAAAAGGATCCAACCCCTTGCCAACTTGAGTCGGACCGCATCTAAATACTTCCTCCCCCCCCCCCAGCAACAGCCTGAAATGTTTCCCCCACAAAGTGCTACTTCTGGAGGATGGAGGGCTCCTAGGAGCATCATGAAAGGAGGTGTTGAAGGGTTGCTCCAGCAAAGTTGCCTCCCTCTTATGCATGTGAATCTTTTACATGCTCCATACAGACGGCTAGTTTCCAGTCAAGTAGCACCTTAGTCTTTTCTTGCTATAGTTATGAAACACAGAAGATTAAATGCCTCCCAAATTCTCATTTTTATTCTTATTTTTCACTAGGCACACAGTTGTCAAAGTTAGCCAGCGAATTAAAATACACAGACTTCCTATATGATTAATGATTAAAGTTATTAACTCTTGCATTTCAGCTTACTTAACACTAACAAGCTTTAACATGTCTGAGGAGCTTGTAGACAAATGCTCACCATTGCTTCCCTCAGCTACAACCCTCTTGGCCCTCACTTATGCCAAAAGTGGCTCACAATGGGAGCTTTAATCACTATCGCCTAAAATAGCAGTGCTTCATATAGCTTTAATTATATATTAAACTCATATATGCAAAACAGAAATTGTTCCATGGAAATTCTGAAACTGTACGTCCTTTTTCTAAATATTTGTTTACACAAAAATGCATGTTTATCATGGAAAAGTTCTGATTAAGAATTACAGAGTTTATGCTGTGAATTAATTTCCTTTACTGAAGTTGCTCTGCTTCAGCACTACGGCTAGCGACTGTAACCATAGCAGTGCAAAGGCAACCCCCTTATGACATGTATTATTCATTACCGCTGACAACTTGAGCAGAAAGCAGAGGATTCAACTTTGACTTCTGCAGCAAAATTTAACATATTTAAATTTAACATATAGCTTCTCTCTGCCTTGCCCCTGCATAATTCACATGAACTGTGAAGTTTCAGAGAACCTCATTCCTTTGCACTGGGGCGAAATATTTGCCTATTTTTGTGCTAAACAGAAACTTCCAAGCCAGGTACTACCACATATTTAACTAGTTCTGTGTAACATTACAAATGAGACCCATTAACTCTCATTTTGGTGCCTACTCCTTGATTTTGAAGTGCAGCACATCACTGGCTCAAGCAAGGCTGCCATGACAGCCTACATTCTTCCTTTCCTTGCCCAAAACTTAACAATAGAAGAAGCAAGAACCAATGTTAATTGCCCCTTCCCTCACGCCATGGTGCAGAGTGTTAATGCTGCAGTACTGCAGTCATAAACTCTGCTCATGACCTCAGTTCGATCCCCAGTGGAAGCTGGGTTTCAGGTAGTCGGCGAGAGTTTGACTCAGCCTTCCATCCTTCCGAGGTCGGTAAAATGAGTACCCAGCTTGCTGTGGGGGGGGGGAGTGTTGAAGACTGGGGAAGGCAATGGTAAACCACCCCGTAAAAAGTCTGCTGTGAAAACGTTGTGAAAGCAACGTCACCCCAGAATCGGAAATGACTGGTGCTTGGACAGGGGACCTTCCCTTTTCTTTTTTCACTTGTACACAGACGTTCTCACAATTGACAGTTCTTACAGTGGACATAAGTGAGCAATGGGGTCCTACAAGGATAGGTATTGGAACTGATGCTATTTAATTTATTCACAGATTATTTGGAATTGGGGGTTTACAGCATAGTAGCCAGGTTTTCAGATTAAATTAAATTATTCATGATGGTGACAACCAAAATGGATTGTGAACAATGGCAGGCTATCTAAATTAGGTGAGTGCGAAACAGAATGGCAAATAAAGTTCAACATGAGTAAGAATAATATGATGCAAAAAAAATCCTTTAATTTTAAATATATGTTGATGGAGTCTGAACTGTCAGAGTCTGAAATTGATAGAGATCTTAGGGTTTTGGGGGACAGTTCAATGAAAATGAAAATGTTAGTGTACAATAGTGGTGAAAAAGGCAAATTCTGTGTTTGAAATTATTTGGAAAGGAATTGAAAATAAAATGGCCAATAATGTAATGCCCTTGTATAATGCTAAGGTATCGCCTCAATTGGAATTCTGTATATAGTTCCAGTCACTGTATCTCCAAAAGAATTTTTTAGAGCAGGAAAAAAGTATAAAGGAATAGAAGTAAATTAATCAGGGGTTGGAGCACCTTTCTTACAAGGAGAGTCTGAAGATTCTGGGACTTTTCAGTCTAGGAAAGAGACAGCTAAGGGGAGACATGGTAGAGTTTTATAAAATTACTAGGAGTAAGGCCCGTTGTGACAAAAAATACATTGGGCTCTAGAAAGAGGCTCTGGGTGAGTGCCCCCCACCCTTGCTGTCTTCCACCCACCCAAGTGAGGGCATGCACTTTCCCCCACACACACCGGAAGGGGAGCTGATGTCTGTCATCTGGAAAGCAGTTTTAACTGTGAATGATCTCTAGCCCTCACCTGGAGATTGGCAACAGTGGTTCCTCAAGAGAAAATGGCATTGTATCTGTCTGAGGTCTCATCCCCCCTCAAATCCTATCCCTTAAATCTCCAGGAATTTCCTAACCTGGAGTTGGCAGCCATATCTCTTTCCTTTTATCTGTCCCTCTTTCAGCTTTCCATTGCCTTCCCTCTCCATGCACCTTATACATAGGAAAATGACACTGTTTCTTCTCACTGGTGGGGGTGGTGGTGGTGGAACCAAAGCAGCTTACATCATCCTCCTCTCCCAACTTTGATCTGCACAACCTTGGAAGTTCGGTTAGGCTGAAAGTCTGCAACTGGCCCAAAATCATTGTCAGCTTCCACAGCAAAAATCTTGGTCTGGCAAACACATTAGCTGTCATAGAGGGAGTGCTGCTGAACAGGAGAAAGCAGCTGGGCCTAGTTAAGTCATGCCAGCTGGGTGACATCTAGTCACCCAGAGGATGCTGCCAGGCCCAGGGTAGCCAATCCTGAAACCACCCCCTCAACCTTGGCAAGGATAGAGACGGTTGGGAGTTAATTAACTGCAGGGTGGGGAGCTGTGTTTTTTACATCTGGTCTGAGGCTGGGGCTTTTTACATCTGGTCTGAGGCAGAGACCAGTGGGGGATGACTGGCCTGGGGATTCCAGGGCTCCTGGGGAGGGAAAAGTATGACGGTGGGAACAGATATCGATATAAGGGAAGGAGGCAGAGATATGGTGGTGCTTGGCCTCCTTCCAGTCTGTGTCCCATCCCGACAGTGACAAGTAGTGGGGTCAGGCTGAATTACTCACCTCTGTCATAGGTGTTATGCAACAGCAGGTCCATAAAGAATAAGACCTCAGTCCTCCGAAAGTTTTTGCTTGAGCAGGACATGGACCTGGCTTACATGACTGAGACCTGGGTGTGAGATGGAGAGACTGTCGCTCTCTCCCAAACGGCTCACCCGGGATACTCAGTCTTTCACCAATCACGAACTAGCAGGCAGGGGGGAGGGGTGGCTCTATTCATATGAGAGGCTTACTCCTTTCAGGTCGTCCCAGCCCCAGAGATCAATGGTATTGAATGTGCCGATCTGGCATGGGACGTTGGGGAGGGATTGGTGATATGGCTGGTGTACCATCCGCCTAACGCACCAGCTGGTGCCTTAACATCCCTGATGGAGGCTGTAGCAGACTGGGCATGGGAGTACCCAAGGCTTGTGATCCTGGGTGACTTCAATGTCCATGCTGATGATGCAGCCTCCAGTCAGGCAATGGACCTACTGGGACTCTCCCAATTTGTTACATCGCCCACTCACCAGGCGGGGCACATGTTAGATTTGATCTTTGTGGCCGGGGTTTTGGTGGACGATATTACTGCCATGGTCGGACCACTTTGCCCTTAAGGCTCATGTGGATGTCCCACCCCAAGCCCGTTTAGGCGGCGAGCTTATTTTGGCTCACCCATGGAGTCTGATGGACCCTGAGCGGTTCCAAACAGCCCTGCGGGTTCCCTGGCCCCCTGGCGATTCTCTCAATGACCTGGTGGAGTCTTGGCAAGGCTGGCTCTCCAGAGCCATCGATGAGATCACACCTCAGCGCCCTCTGCACCCTCGTGTTAAGCTGGCTCCGTGGTATACCCCGGAATTGTGGCAGCTGAAATGAGGGCTCAGATGGTTAGAGAGGCGATGGCGGCATGCTCGAGACGAAGCAACTGGAACATCTTATAGAGAGTTTATGAGGTCCTATGAGATGGCAGACAAAGCTACAAAGAAGACTTACTTTGCGACCAAGATTGCGTCTGCAAACTCGCGCCGGCACAACTGTTTAGGACAATTCAGAATCTGACAACACTGCTGCAAGGCAGGCCACAAGCTAGGGAATTGGAGATTGGCTGTGAGGCTTTTGTGAAATTTTTTGCAGATAAGATCTCGTCACTCCACCATGACCATCCCACCACATTGGAAACAGTATGCGAACAGTATGCGAGGCCCCATGCCAGTCTTCTGGACCAGTTTTGGATTGCTTCAACATGCTCAGCCTGGAGGAAGTTGACAGAATCCTCTCCACTGTATGGCCAACAATTTGTGATCTGGACCCATGCCCCTCCTGACTTATTAAAGCTTGCCAGAGGGAGCTTAGATGTCCTGTATGGGACATCGTAAATAGATCTCTCTCGGAAGGGCTTTTTTGAATGCCTCTTAAAGAGGCTGTGGTCTGCCCTCTCTTGAAAAAAGCTACATCAGATCCGGCCAAATTGGCACATTATCGGCCAGTCTCGAATTTACACTTTTTAGGTAAAATTATTGAGAGGGCAGTTAAAGAGTTTTCTGGATGATGCTTCCATTTTAGATCCCCACCAGTCCGGCTTTTGCCCAGGTCATGGGACACAGACAGTGCTGGTCGCCCTGGTGGATGACCTCCAGCGGCATCTGGATCGAAGCGGCTCGGCGGTGCTGATGCTGTTAGACCTACCGGCTGCATTCAATATGGTCAACTATCAGTTACTGACCCGCAATGGCTTTCCTCTTTCCTTGATGGTCGGGGACAAAGGGTGGCGATTGGGGGTAAACTGTCTCAGAGGCACCCGCTTAATTATGGGGTGCCACAGGGGGCAGTGCTCTCCCCAATGTTATTCAACATCTACATGCGCCCCCTTGCCCAGATTGCCCGGAGGTATGGGTTGGCTTGTCACCAATATACTGATGACACCCGACTCTATCTGCTGATGGACAGCCGGCCTGACTGTGTCCAAGAAAATCTGGACCAGGCGTTGCAAGCTGTGGCAGGATGGCTCAGGCTGAGTAGGTTGAAGTTGAATCCAGCGAAGACAGAGATCCTTTGCCTGAGTCGCGGTGGTCTGAGCAGGGAAATCCCCTTACCAGCATTTGACACTGCGCCATTGAAAATGGCTCACAAGGTCAAGAGCTTGGTGGTGCTGCTGGAGCCTGCCCTGCGAATGGAGGCCTAGATAGCAGCCACTGCTAAATCTGCTTTTTTTCATCCTAGGCAGGCGAGGCAGTTGGTCCCCTTCCTGGAGTGCGGCGACCTGGCAACAGTGATCCACGCAACGGTCACCTCGAGGCTGGACTACTGTAATGCCCTCTACATGGGGCTGCCCCTGTGCCAAACCCAGAAACTACAGCTAGTGCGGAATGCACTGGCCAGGCTGTTATTGGGACTTCCTAAGTGGGAGCACATACAGCCGGGGCTGGGGAACTGCACTGGCTGCCAATAGTGTACTGGATTCATTACAAGGTATTGGTTATTACCTTTAAAGCCCTATATGGCCAAGGACCTGCCTACCTTAGGGACCATCTCTCCCCATTTATTCCCCAGAGGGTATTGCGATCTGGTTCTCAAAATCTACTGGTAATCCCCAGGCCGAAGGAGGCCAAACTGAAAGGCACCAGAGAAAGGGCCTTCTCGATTGTAGCCCCCCACTGGTGGAACCAATTGCCAGCGGAGGTGCGGGCTTTGCAGAGCCTTGCCCAGTTCCACAGGGCCTGCAAGACTACTCTCTTCCAGCTGGCTTTTACTTAATATGGAATCTACTGTAGAAGGAATACAGAAAAACTGTAATATGCGTAACATCAAGATTTTAGCACCAAACCAACTTAGATGGTTTTAATGTATGATTATAATATGTATATATGATTTGTAATATGTATTGTTTTAATTGTTGAAGTGTTTTTATGTTGTGAGCCGCCTCGAGCCTGCTTTAGCGGGGAGGGCGGGATATATATAAAACATTATTGTTATTATTATTATTATTATTATTATTAATTTCACTCACCTCCTCATCAATGTTCCCTCTAAGCTGCAGTCTTGTGAGCAAAATTCTACTTTGTGAGCTACTGGCATTAAAGTTGTGAGCTACTGCATAAATTATTGTGCTCTGGGGCCATTTTTCCTGAGCTAAGACAAAAATGTGTGAGCTGGAGGCTAAAAATCTCTGAGCTAGCTCACGCTAACTCAGCTTAGAGGGAACACTGCTCCTCAACCTTGCTGTCTTCCCACCCAGCTGAAACAGACATCGGCTTTCCATTCTACACACCCCTGCCAGCATATGTGTGTGTTTGTGTCCCAATGTCTGTGGTGGCTTAAAGCCCTGAAACAGGTTCAGAATGCCAAAAAGGAAGAATAATGGGGGGAGGGTGCAGGGGGAACATGATGAAGGTCACACAGACACTGAAGCACATTGTTCCTCTAGTTTGCAGGGCACTGTTGCCACCTTTTCCTATCATATCCAGCCTTGTGGTGTTTAGCATCAGTGTGAGCTTGTGGCATGATTTTTTTTTTTGCCTGGCCTGGTTGTGTTACAGAGAATGCACCTCAAGGCAGGTATTTTCTGTAGGGAAATGTATCTGATTTCAGTTTTCCATCTTTTCCCTTCTTCCTGCAGCATCAGCCTGGTAAAAGTACAGTCTTTCTCGACAAAGGGGACAAAAGCAGGAAGCAAGCAAATTCAGCAGGGTATAATGACACAGCCCTCACCTGGAGATTAGCAACAATGGTTCTCCAGGCAGAAATGGCTAATTTTGAGAATGGATTCTATACTATGCTACCTGACTGAGGTCCCACCCTTTCTCAAACTCACCTTCTCCAGGTCCCACCCACCAACTCCCCAGGGATTTCCCAACCTGGAGTTGGCAACTGCTAATTCACATTAGCTGTCATAGAGAAAGTGCTGCTGAACAGGAGCAAGCAGCTGGGCCTAGTTAAGTCATGCCAGCTGGGTGACATCTAGTCACTCAGAGGATGCTGCCAGGCCTAGGGAAGCCATTCCCCATTTGGAGCCTGAAGATCTCCTGTGGTCAGAACTGAATTCCAGACAACAGATTTCTCACCCCATGTCAAGTGTGCTCATTTCTGTCCTGCCATTTTCTAGATAGAGAGCAGGTCACCAGCTCTCCATTTCTCCCCCCCCCCCTTATTTACAGCCTGTGGGCAAGTAATAAATCCATCTGGCTCTGGGATGTTTATGCTACAGACTGGCTGCTATTACCTTCAAGTCGCCTCTCCCGTGTTTTCACACAGACAACCCTTATCTCTTCCCAAAGAAGTCTGAGAAGGTTTGATGTTTCCAATAGCCTAAAATTTCTTAGTAATAAAATAGATAGTTGCTTAGTAACCTTTGAACCTGTGACTCAAGTATGCATCTATAGTGTAACCTTTGATGATATCCTATGTAGCAACTCTGTAACTGTTTGTACTCCATTACTCCCAAAGCTTGTGTCCTTGGTAAAGCTCCTGAGTTTCTAACAACAAACCTACTTTTGATTCAAAACAAAGGACTTTGTTATTGAGAAATATCGGCGCCTGACATTTTTGGAGTAATCCCACCTGGGGACTTAACCGAATTGGAAACTTTCTACCACGATGGTGGAGAGAGCTCCAGATAATGAAGAAGCCCCCGACAGCCCAAACTGGCCGATTGATGAGGATCAAGGGCCCAAGACAACCTCCGTGGCATGTACTCGACACCAGGAGGCCAGCAGGGAGAGGGTCTCCGCTGCACATACAGCGACTGTTTATAACCCCAACAGATTGGGACCCCAGAAGATCCACTAGCCTGATGGATGAAGCAATCTTAGCACTGCCCCCTCTACGCACAGGTATGGGGGACGACAGCGACCAAGGCACCTCAGAGGCGAGTGGAGGGAATGGTAAAGAAGAATGGGTTCCCGATCTGATCCTAGACAAGGAGGAGGAGGAAGAACAAAATCTCAACCCACGGGACTTCCTCCAAACGATGAGGTTGGAGATGGCAGAGATGGCCAGAAATCTCAGAGAAGAAATGCAAGCAAACAATGCCTTCATGACCCAAGAAGTAAGGAGGCAGCTAGACCAGGCACTGCAACTGCCAGTGCTGAGAGTGAGGCGACCACATCAACCTCCTCCATCACAATCACAGCAGCCTCAGCAGCCACTGCCGCCAAGGGATTATGGCAGATGCCACGAGCTAGACGCCACCTTTGACTGAAACCCTGAGGAGGTGGAATACTTTTTGATTCAAGATAATAGCTTCATGTTCTATGGAGGCACACCTTCCCCGATGAGTTTAGCCGAGTGAATTACTTAGGCTCCAAACTAAAAGGGGCTGCCAAGAGAAGATACATGAGTCTGTACGAAACTCGGAGCCCTGAACTAGACACAGTGGCAGCGTTCCTGTGAGCACTGTGAATGCAGTACGAAGATTTTCTACTAGAGACCCGAGTGCTGACAACCCTGAGAGACCTACAACAGGGATTCAAGGCAGTAAGAGAGTACGCGGCAGAGTTTCGGGTCAATGCCGCTAAAGTATGGGGGTGGAACGAGCAGATGAAGATTGAACAGTTCCAGAGGGGCCTGAATGCCAGCGTACTGGATCGAGCCCTCCAACAAGCTCACCTTACCTCGCTGGTGGGGTGGGTGGAACTGGCGGGAGAAGCAGAAACGAACATGAAGAGAGTGGCTTTCCAGCGCCAACAGCAGCAAGGGAGTAAGGGGGAAATGAGTCTCGGCCGGGGGCAAAAGCAGAAGGGCAGAAGGCCGGCTAGTCTTGTGGGGGCAACAAAATCACCCACCCCTCGGTGCTGCTTTCAGTGCGGAGACCCCAACCACATGGCGGCAAACTGCCTCGAGCGGCCTTGAGAGCCCCCCCACACACACACTCCAAAGACCAGCGTGCCCAAGGCGAAGAAAGCAGAAGGACAAATGAAGGAGCCAGTGAAGGGCAGCTCGGACTCCGCAACCTCACGGGAGGAGGAGATCATCGTCATCAACGAACTGGGAGAAGAAGCCTGGAAGAAGAGCCGGTGGGAAACGAGAGCGACCTGCACTGAGCAGTGGCGAGCAGCAGGTTGTAGAACTAACGGCGCCACTGAGGGTGATAATTACGGGGACTTTGTTTTTCATCCCACTGGCTTTACTGAACCCTAATCTTAAGCGTTTTATGCAAGCCCGAGCGCTACTAGATTCTGGGTGCACCAGAGACATAATCGCACCCAAACTAGTGGAGGCTCTTGGACTCCCTACGAGTCCCCTGCAGCACCCTATACAATTTGAACATATGGATGGGACAGTAATGAAGGGGAAACCTTGCACGAAACAAATCCAAGGGGTGCCAGTAGGGAAAAAAGGTCCCTGAGACATGGAGATCTTTGTCGTGGCCCCCTCATCGTCATTTGACATCGTTCTGGGAGTGGGATGGCTGGCTAAACATGAACCTGACATAAGGTGGAGGAGGTGGTGGCGGCCACAAGCATAGCCACCTTCAAGAGGGGGTTAGATAAAAATATGGAGCAGAGGTCCATCAGTGGCTATTAGCCACAGTGTGTGTGTGTGTGTGTATAATTTTTTTTTGGCCACTGTGTGACAAAGAGTGTTGGACTGGATGGGCCATTGGCCTGATCTAACATGGCTTCTCTTCTTATGTTCTTATGACCAAATCATGAGTTTGACTAAGGTAAAGGTTGTGTGCAAATGTGTTTCGAGAGAGAGGGGGGAGAAGGAGGGAGGAAGGAAGGAAAGAAGCACAAATATTTTCAGAAGGTTGAAAGATACATTCGCAAATGCCACATCATTTGCTTTAAAAAATCCTTCCAACAACATGTGAGAATTAAAGGTTTTACAAACAAGCCTGTTACATTCTAATTTAGACGTGGTACAGCCGCTTTAACCACTATTATATAGGCCTAAGATAGATCTTGGTTCTTGATAAAAATTGTGGCTTGTGATCAGAAGCACTGAAATGAAAAGGTAGTAAATGTCCTTACCCTCTTGCTATTCACTCCTAAGCATGTTTACTTAGAAGCATCCCATGGAATTCAGTGAAGCTTACTCCCTCATATGTGTGCTCAAGATTACAACTTTAGTTCTTTAACGCTGATCTACTAACCATGCTGATCTACTA
Source organism: Heteronotia binoei (assembly GCF_032191835.1). Lineage (NCBI taxonomy): Eukaryota > Metazoa > Chordata > Lepidosauria > Squamata > Gekkonidae > Heteronotia > Heteronotia binoei. Next base: position 53,047,661 of record NC_083223.1, on the reverse strand, counting down.
AGGTATTTTTAAGCCCTTATATTAATATTTACTGTCAGCATGATCAATAATTATAACAAGTCTGAAAAAGAAATTAAAGGATTTTTTAACAAAATAAAAAACATCAAGTGAATATTTATTTCAATTTTTTTTTATTACACATGCCTCTACAATCCTGTCTAAATTTGTAGCTTAGTTTTATCGGTCACTTGAATTCTGTACTGTGATGTTGCACTTGCATGGCCACATGATTATTGTGATCACGAAAGAAGGTGGCAAAGTCAGTCACTTGCTGGGACTCCAGGATTGTCCAGAAGCCTATTTGCATTAACAGAGAGTTGGAAAAGCAACTCTGCCTCTCTCCTCCCCTGGAGAAAATGGCCATTTGGAAGGCTGGGCTCTGTGGTATTATACTCTGCTGAGGTCGCTTCCCTCTTCAAACCTTACCCCCTCCAGGAATTTCCCAACCTGGAGCTGGCAACCATACAAAACCACAAAAAACTGGGAGAGTCCAAGGGGGCTTTCAAGAAAGAGAAAGAACAAAAAGGGAAATAATTGGGGAAGGGGAGATAAGATGCCTCCTGGAAGTCCTTACAGGTCCCCACTTGTTATATCTAATTCTGAACATGGTGCAAAAATTCAGATTTAAAAAAATCAGAACAAGGCCATGTATTTTTCTACAAGCCTGAGTGAACTCCCAGGTTTTTAAAAAAAATCTGAAAAAAGAAGAGGCGTTTGAGAGAATTACAAATTCCCAGACATAAAGAAAAAATAAATCTCACAACAATGTGTGATGAGGTAATCCATTATCTTGACTAGAAACCCCAAAACAGTATTGGAAGGGGGAGCAGGGCTGCTGGGAAGGAAAGATGGCAGCAGCTGGAGGAAGCAGGCACCAAGTGCTGGCAGTATTGGGAGCCCACAGTGCACAGCAGATGACAAAACCAATAAGCACTACTGGGAGAGAGGAGAAGGCAGTGGCTGGAGAATGTGATCACTGAGCCCTAGTGATGTCTGATTGGCAAGGGGGATTGAACCACTTCAGGGTGGGTGGGTGAAAGCAGTGTCCAGAGGAGGTGTGTGCTTAGTATGCCAACCAAGGCTTTTTTTTAAAAGCAGGAACGCACAGAAACGCAGTTCCGGCTGGTTTGGTGTCAATATGCAAATGAGTTCCTGCTGGGCTTTTGTAGCAAAAGCCCTGTAACAATGGTGACATCAGGGTGTGTGGCCTAATATGCAAATGAGTTCCTGCTGGGCTTCTTCTACCAAAATAAACCCTGGTGCCAACTATGTCTGGACTTTGAGGGAGCAATGCAAAGATGAGCTACACAGTAACAAGAACAGTAATCAAAAAGAACTGTGTACCCATATTGTACATAAAATCCAAAATATGATATTATTACAGACAAATTAATGTCTACTACAATTCCATATGTTCATAAAGACTATCATACAGATATACAAATTGTCTTCTTCAAAAGGCATAATGAAAGAATGTGGTATTTCCAAGTCACACTATTAGTAACAATTTCTTAAATGTTCAATATGTTCAATTTTAGTCCACACACACAAAAAAAGTTTCTTCATCACACAGAAATGCTTTTCAGCGCAATCCACTTCAGAGGACTATGTCCCAGTTGAAACTATAACAGAGTGTCTGCCTAGAACAAAATCTAAGCAGATCTGTTAAAATTTGAGAAAGCATTTGGGAAACGTGTCTGGAATAAGCTAGCATTCATGTCAGAGAAAGAAGGAAGATCTGTATGGTGAAGAAAGAAAAAAAATTGCAGTCTAAACTGAACACACTTAACGTTTAAGGAGTTGTTACCGATAGTGTGACTTGGAAATACCACACTCCTTCCTTACGTCCTTTGAAGAAGACAATTTGTATAATATCTGTATGGTAAGTCTTTTTGAACAAACAGAATTGTAGTGAACATTGATTTGTTCGCAATAATATCATATTTTGGATTTTATGGACTATAAGGGAGGCTGCAAGTGGCCACATGCACCCTCCCAGCCCAAACATGGTCAATACTCAGCTTCTGCTTCCCCTGGCCTCTGCCTTCTTTACTTCCTGGGGAAAGGGAGTAGGGTTGCCAATCCCCAGGTGGGGGCAGGGGATCCCCTGGTTTGGAGACCCTCCCCCCGCTTCAGGGTTGTCAGAAAGCGGGGGGGAGGGGAGGGAAATGTCTGCTGGGAACTCTGTTATTCCCTATGGAGATTTATTCCCATAGAAAATCATAGAGAATTGATCCACGGGTATCTGGGGCTCGGGGGGGCTGTTTTTTGAGGTAGAGGCACCACATTTTAAGTACAGCATCTAGTGCCTCTCCCCAAAATATCCCCCAAGTTTCAAAACGTTTAGACCAGGGGGTCCAATTCTATGAGCCCCAAAAGAAGGTGCCCCTATCCTTCATTATTTTCTATGGAAGGAAGGCATTGAAAAGGTGTGCCGTCCCTTTAAATGTGATGGCCAGAACTCCCTTTGGAGTTCAATTATGCTTGTCACAGCCTTGATCTTGGCTCCACCCCTAATGTCTCCTGGCTCACCCCCAAAGTCTCCTGGCTCCACCCCCAAAGTCCCCAGATATTTCTTAAATTGGACTTGTGTGTGCCGGGTCAGGAGCCTGGGAGTTTTACTGGAGCCTTCATTATCAATGGAGGCCCAGATAGCAGCCACTGCCAAGTCAGCCTTTTTTCATCTGAGGCAGGCAAGGCAGTTGGCTCCCTTCCTAGAGCGTCGGGATCTGGCAACAGTGATTCATGCAACGGTCACCTCGAGACTGGATTACTGTAATGCCCTCTACATGGGGCTGCCTTTGTGCCGAACCTGGAAGCTGCAGCTGATGCAGAACGCGGCTGCTAGACTACTGTTGGGGGTCCCAAAGTGGGAGCACATACAGCCAGGGCTGCGTGAACTGCACTGGCTGCCAGTTATATACCGGATTCGTTACAAAGTGCTGGTTATTACCTTTAAAGCCCTATATGGCCGAGGACCTGCCTACCTTAAGGACCGTCTTTCCCTATACGAACCCCAGAGAGCGCTGAGATCAGCTGGGAAGAACTTGCTGACTATCCCCGGGCTGAGAGAGGTAAAGCTTCAGAGTACCCGTGATCAGGCTTTCTCTGTTATGGCTCCACGCCTATGGAACCAGCTTCCAGAGCATCTGCGGGCCCTGCGAGAATTTGAACAGTTCCGCAGGGCCTGCAAGACCACCCTGTTCCGATTGGCCTTCACCGATTAAGGGAAACTGCTAGTGAAACCTAAACAATAGCACCAGTATATTAATTTTAATGATTTTATTGATTTTAGAGTTTTAGTAGAATTTTAATTAATGTGTTAATTAGTTATGTTCAAATACCTTGTAAAACTAATGTATTGATTATGTTGTTAGCCACCCTGAGCCTGCTTCGGCGGGGAGGGCGGGATACAAATAAAAATTGATTGATTGATTGATTGATTGACTTGGCAACCCTAGCAGGGAGTAGGATGTTACAGGAAAGGGGGATAGAAGATAGACTCCACTAACCTCTCTCTTTCTGTGTTTTGTTCAAAACTGGATGGTGGGAGGGATCAGGAGATAAAACTTTCATTCCAAAAGGGCCATGAACATATTACTTATAAATCCTGGTGTATTGAAAATACCTTGTATGCATATTAAACACACGCTAGTAATAAACCAGATGCACAGAAGCACTTCTGGCATCTGTGTCCTGATTTCTAAAGAATTACCTTATCAGCTATATAAAAATGTTTGAATCCAGTCTCTCAATCCAGATTGCAAAGCAATTTTGATATATTTAGGGATACATAGGGATATTTAACACTAACCATTTCCAGCATGCAATCAACTTCCATAGGGCAACAGGGATTTTGACTGATGCTGCTTTGAAGTCTGTTCATGTGCATTATATCAGTAGCTGCATTTTACCGCTGCCAGAACAGAAGGAAACTAAGTATCCTGGAGTTGCACAGAGGGCACACTAAGGGAGAAACTTAGATCTTCTGAAGGTTATTCATTTGACCTACTACTCAAAAGAAGTCACTGTATATTTTGTGGACCCCAAAATTCTCTAGGCAGCATTTGTTTATATATATATATTTCTTAAGTGCTTTGAAATCAATAGAATCTCACAATTTAGGTAACAAACAGGTTATAGCTATTGCCAGTTATCGAAAACTAACCAAAAAACAAGCCAGTCTAAGATAACCCACCACACGAAGCACAGTATATGATAACTCACCAGAAATTTAATGGTTCAGTCTGGGACTCCCCCCCAAAAATGGGGGGAGGTGTCAAGCAACTGGAAGAACTCAATATTTGATTATGAGACAAGGTATATACAATATTTCAGGTGGTGGCTGTTGATAAGGCTGTTCTAATATACATTGGGAGGATGTATATTTTAACAGTGAACAACCTGGTGCATCAGAAGAGGAGGCTTCTTCTATAACACTGTAAAAAAGGTTCATGGCCACTTAGAAGTATATCTCCCACTCACATATATTTACCACCACAACCAACCAGCAGAACACTAGTTTCCTGGAATGATGCTTGATATGCAATACGGCTGTTATTGCTGGCAATTTCAACAGAAAGAACTTGGGGAAATGACTTTTTTGGCCTGAATGTCAAAACCTCATGATGCCTAAAACATGAAGACTTTGGTGTTCCAGTAAACAGAAATGTAATTAACCAGACTCACTAGAAACAAGCTGAGCTCCAGGGGCTTATCTCAGTTGCCTTGGTGGAGGACTGGTACTGACCTGCTGTGGCCTGGCACGCACATACACTACAGGGGTGGCCTGCCCTGATTTTTCCTTTTCCTTTTTATTTTGCACTATACCTTTTTGTAGTTGTTTTCCCAAGTTTAATTTCCCTGCTTTAAATTCACACCATATGAGGTACTTCTTAAAACACGTGTTTAAAATTACATAGCAAAGGGAACACTGAAGATAATACTAAAATGTGGTTTTAATTGGGGGGGTGGGGATATGCATCTTTAAAATGTAAAGGATACAAAGCTCTGCATGCAGATATATTCAGAGCATCTTAAAGAATAAAAAAAATTGTGGTAGTGTCTGAGTGAGGAATCTGAATCTGAAGAAGTGACTAGTGACTCATGAAGGCTCATACCCTACCACAAATGTTGTTTGTCTAAGGTGCTACTAGACTCTTACTCTTCTCTACTGCTACAAAACAGCATAACCTCCAAAGACAACCAAACAAAAGTATGAGTGCAATTTAATAATCATTCACTATTTGCAAAACTTAGAATGATTTTCCATCACACTACCCTGGGGTATACATCCATTTTGTGCCCGCATCTAGAAGTCACTTTATGCCAACATTATACCAGAAGGAGCACTGTATATATATGTACTGTAGGTACATACTTTTAAGTGACCCTTCAAGAGCTAGGCTTTTGGGGGGGGGTGGGGGGGGGTGGAGCAACGTGTATGGGAGAGGCTTTGCTTAAGTCGTGTTCTGTGTATGTGCTGGTTGTTATCTCCCAGTGTGTGGGTTAGTGTTCTCCTTCTGTGAGAGTTTTCTTGCAGATGGAAGCAATAAAGAGACCTGTTATTTAAATTGCCAGAGGATCCTGTGTGGTGGCTACAGAGCAGGGCTGAAGACTGATCTGAATGGTAAGATTACCCTCCTTTAACATGTCTCAGAAGATAGTACAGAGTCAGAAGTGGCAGTTTGAAGAGGGTTCCAGGTTTAGAATCCTGCATTAAAGGAACAGTTTGAATCCACCTCTGAACTCAGCTTCATGGGGAATTTCAAAGCAAACTGGAAACAATAGGAGCAGAAATTAAGATTGTACCTAGCAGTTACAGCGTGGATTAGAGGATTATAAAGTTCCTGTAATGCTATGCACACAAGTGTACCTTATTGCTACATTTCTGCACATACCTCAATTCTACCTTCTTCCCACCTCTGTTCCAGCATGGAGAACCCTGGTTAGAAACTATCTGTGATTTATCACCACAGGCACATGACAACCAATTATAATCCTTTTTTTTTTTTTTGAGGAAGAAGAAACTAACTCAATAACATATACATTTACATTTGTAAATCACAGGTAAAAATAGTTAATTTTTATCAAGAAGTCTTCAAACAAGAAAGGAGGAGCAAGGCATACACATGAGCACAGCAACAAGCCAGTTTATGTACATCTCAGCTTAATGCCACTTTAAATTGACATCTGAATACAGCCTATGATTTAAATGAAGCCTCATTTAAGATATCATCTAGAGGGATAGATATGCAAATAGTTCCTGTGGTGTGATTTGAGTTATGCATTTAAAATCAACTGAACAGCATCTTACAGCATTTTTTTTGTTGGAGAGACCCAAAGAATGCAGATCTTTTAACTTCAACCTTGCAACATGGTGGGAAATTACAAGAATATGAAATACACAGATCTAAGGATTCTTTTATTCTTTCTACTCATAAAAATAACCAGAAAATATTTTGGTGGGAATGTTTTGTTAGTTCTAAAAACAAAAATATAAAAATACAAGTGGGAACCCTCAAGGACTTGCAGGAGGCATCTCATTTTCCCCTCCCCAGTATGTCTCCTTTTCCTGCATCTGTCTCTTCATCTAGGGTTGCCAACCTGCAGTTCTCTTGGAATCAAAATGATCTCCCAATGAGAAAGATCAGTTCCCCTTAGATTGTCAGTTCCAAGTTCATAAATTCCTGGAGATTTGGGGTTACAGCCTTGGGAGGCTGAGGTTTGAGGAGGGAAGCAGCAATTTTCTCCAGTGGAACTGATCTCTATCTGGAGAACCGTTGTAACTCTGGGTAATCTCCATGCTCTACCTGGAGATTGAAACTAGGGTTGCCAGGTCATGCCTCCTCCCCAGCAGGGGACTTTGGGAGGCATTCCTGAAGGGAACAGCATCACACTGGGAATGCATCTGAATTCCAAGCAGCAAATTTGCCCACCCTTCCTCCAAAATCATTTAAAGGGTACATGGCCCTCACTCTCCAAAAGCATTTAAAAGGACCCTTTAAATGCTTTTGGAGAAATGGGGGTCTGCATGCCTGAATCCAAAGCAGTGAATTCACCACTTAGGGTGCAGGCACATGGCCAGCAGTCACTCCTCTCTAGGCTTCCCAACCCTCCCGCCCTGGCGGGGGACCCCAGGATTTCCACCCTCTTCCCCCGCTCCCCCCAAAAATGGAAGCGGGGGGAGGGGTGGAAACGGCGCCAGGGAGCATGGCGAGCCGCCGCATCCCAGAGCCGGCTAGGCCGCTGCGCCGCTTCTGCCCCCTCTCCTCCCACCGCAGTTGCTCCTCCGAGATGAGCCCAGGCTGAGCCCATCTAAGAGGAGCAGCCAAGAGGCGGCAGCAGCACAGGGGAGGGCGAGGCAGGCCAGGAGCATGGCGAGCCACGAATCCGGGCCCTTCTAGGACCCGGACTCGTGGCTCGCCACGTCCCCAGCCCGCCTCCACCCCCCTTCTTCTGCTTCCACCTCAGAAGCGGAGCGGGCGAGGCGGCAGCGGCGGCCTCTTCTCCGCTCGCCGTAGCTGCTCCTCCGAGATGGGCTCAGGCTGAGCCCATCTCGGAGGAGCAGCCACGGCGAGCGGAGAAGAGGCCGCCGTGCCGCTGACGCCTCTTCTCTGCTCGCCCGCCTCCACCCCCCCCACTTCCACCCAAGAAGCGGAGTGGGCGAGGCGGCAGCGGCGCGGCGGCCTCTTCTGTGCTCACCATGGCTGCTCCTCCAAGATGGGCCCATCTTGGAGGAGCAGCCACGGCGAGCGGAGAAGAGGCCGCCGCGCCGCTGCCGCCTCGCCCGCTCCACTTCTGGGGTGGAAGCGGGGGGGGGTGGAGGCGGGCCGGGGATGTGGAGGCGGGCTGGGGCTCGCCGTTTCCCCCCCTCCCCCCTAGCTCCACCCCAGTGTCTCCTGGCTCCACACCCAAAGTCTCCTGGCTCCACCCCCAAAGTCCCCAGATATTTCTGGGGGTGGACTTGGGAACCCTACTCCTCTCCCTCCCTTCTGCAAGATTTAAAAGGCCCTCCAGCTGATCAGTGGGCCATGTGCTCCTGCCAATCAGCTGGAGGGTCCTTTAAATCTGGCAGGAGAGGAGAGAGAGGGGTGGGCATGGGTGGCCACTCATGGGGATGGAGCAGGGCTTCTCTCACTGGCCAAGTGGCCAGTGATGAGCAGGAGTCTCCAAAATCAGGACATTCCTGCCCCCACCTATGAAGGAAACAGCTGCTTTGGACGCTGGAGTGCTTTGGACGCATTATATTCCTCTGAGGTCCCTCCCCTCCTCAAACTGGAGATCAGTTGTAAAAACAGGAGATCTCCAGACCCCCCTGGAGGTTGGCAACCCTGTTTGGGTCCCCTCACCCCCAGAATGCCTTCCAAAGGCCCCCACCAGAAAGGTAAAGGAACCTGTCAACCCTTGCTGTACACTATCTTGGCAGTGTGCAAACACACATGCTACTAAGCAATTCATCTGCACTTTTAAAATGCAATTTTAGTTTGATTCAGCTTTGGAATTTTTGCATGATCGATTATTCAGACATTTTTTCTGTTCTGCCTCTTATAATCTACCTTCCTAAAGTTCGTCTGCCTTGAAATTTAATTTGTTCACTGTTACATAGGCTTTTATTCATCTCATTCACCACATTTTTATTCAGTTTTTTTTAAAAAATATATGACACTATCAAAGGTCAAGGAAATGAATCTCTCTTAAATTATACAACCACCATTTTGCCAATAAGACTCAGAAAAGTAAAAGCTCTTTACGCAGTTACACATGGCAGAAGGAATGCTTTTATTATTATTTTTTACTGGTGATCTACTTGAATGTAACAAATCAAGGAAAACCGGAATGGAATTTTGGCCCTAATGAGAGTCAATAACTATTCACAATCCTAAATCCTGGCTCTGAAAAGGTGGCAAACATAAGTTAAAACAGGTTGCATGAAGCAGTCTTTATGTAAAAGGCAAATGTCAAAAGAAAAGCTCTGATATTTGGTTGTGAGCTCCCACTTTTCACACAGGCATTTCCTAAATCCATGTTTGATGAGCTTCCCCAGCTATAAATTCTGCAAATTCCCTCTGGAGCAGTACAGAGTGTGCTTCATGAAAATGTCATCTGCCAGTGCTGCAATTACTCACACTCCAGCAATCATGTGCACAATGCAGAATGGGTCGAATTCAGGTGAGAATGAGAACCAGCAATCAAGCCTCTGGAATTGAGAACAAAGCCATTTTCTTTCATTTGCCATCAACACAACCATCAAGGCCTTAATTACAAGGCAAGTGTCAAGCCTGCCTGCTGAAAGGCTTATTATTATACAGCTCAGCTTCAAATCAGTTTTGTATTGATTAACTGTGGGGGGGGGGGGGGGAGGAGGAAGCCAGTTTCACCCCACAAGAAAGGAAACGGGGACTAAATGATTAGATGATTGACAGTGAGGGAGGGAACCACGGCTGCTCAAAATATATTTTTAGGTGAAGAACTAAAGCTGGGTAAAAGGATAAAAGGGGGGAAATACCTGAAACTACTCTATAAATACCTTTTGCCTACAAATCTGACTTGTGTTGAGATTAACTGAGATTTGTTTTAAATGGTATATTAGACATTGTAAAAAGAACCATCAAAATCTGAAGGGGAAACCCCCTTAATTCAGATTATGTATTCTGACATGAGAAGTGGATGGTCATTGTAAAAGCAGCGACATTTTTGACAAAACTGACTTCCCACTTATGTTCACACAAGCTATGGCTCTGATGTCTGCCTGTCTATGATACTTGAACTGTTTTGCTCTAAGCCGTCTGTATGCCTGTGATAATTCAAGGCTTTCAGCTGGTTTGGGGGGGATGCTAATTACTTATTACTTAAATCTATAGTGAAACAGCAACCCCCCCCCCCAATAAATTAAAGAACATATTCTTAAAGAAAGGAACAGTGAAAGAAAGGTTGCACATTTGAAATTGGTTCTCACTAAAATTGATAGCCAGATTGTTCATGGAAGACCACAACTCAAAATTAGAAAACTGAACTGCAAAGCATAATTTCTCAAACAGATTGCACCCATACTTAGCTAGTTCCAATTTTTTTCCATGCCAGTCATATACTTTAATAGGCATGTAACTGTTTATAACTGTGCAGCATAGTTGATAAGAATATGAGCTGTGAGCAAAGAAGTCCTAGATTGGAGTATCTCTTCAATTTTTATTCTTTGAACTATCAGGACCCCATTTGTGCTGCAGGAATAATCATGCTGTTTTATCTTATAGCACCATTCTAAGTATTGCCAAAATAAAACAAGTTAAATGCTTTAAATGCTTAAAGTGCACCACATAATGTATTATTGTATCTTCTTTTTGTATATCATCGTATATTAAGAATATCATATATCCAGTTTCCATGGGTGGCACCCTTGTGCTGATTATAAAATCTATACAATGGGGCAACCTTGGCTAGAAAAGATGCAAGTACAAAGGGTCAGTCCCTTTGAATGAAGAACAGCTGTAAATCCATGAAGATATAGTTGGATATGATGAAATCCTGGAAGAATTGTTTGCAGTGGCTAAATACTGAGATGGCTGCTAGGTGCGACTTCAAGGACAAATGACCCAAGCCTTCTGAGGACAGGTAGAGGCATTTTTCTATGATGGAGGTCACTGAACAGACAAGAACATCCCATCCCCACACTGAAGCAAAAGTTTAATAAAATCTGAGGCTTGCAGCCAACAGCAACGCTGATAGGCTGCGTTAGCCTGTTTGCCGCCTGGGACAGCAGGAGTCGGTGCGTGCTGTTTGGGTGCGCAATGCTGTGGGCAGGGTCTGGCGTTTCCAACGGCCAGACCCTGCTCTGCCTTGGAGTCCGGGTGGCAGCTCGTGGGCTTTGGAGGCCTTTAGGGTCGCGTCGGGGGCTTCGCAGCGGCAGCGAGCGTCGGAAAGGGATTCATGGCGGCGGAGGCAGTGGCGGAGGGTTTTTTTGTGGAGTCATCGTGGATGAGGCTGAGTTTGCTTGGGGCTGGGCTGGTCTGCCAGGGGCCTGGGTGTGCCTGGGGCAGGGCGGGTCTGCTTGGGACCTGAGTCATTGGAACCTGGGGTGGTTGGCCTCCTTCCTTGTTGGAAGTGAGTGTTATTGAGTCCAAGGTGGGGGTTTTTTTGTGACTGGAGTGTTGGGGGCTGCCTTTTTGGGAAGGAGGGGAGTGGAGTTGCCTTTTTAGTCCCTTTATTGGGAAGGGTGGCTGCCATTCCGAGGGCCCTGAGGGGCATGTCTCACCATAGCTCAGTCGATCTGATTTTAAGTAGTTAGGCAGGGGCCCATTCTAGTGTGGGATTGGGATAGGTGACCTGCAAGGAAATCCAGAGTCGCCACTGGTGTTCCTCAGAGCTGGGTTAGTGTGAGTTACGCTCACAGTATTGCATTGGTGGGTGGCCATTTTAGGGCCCTTTCCTTGAGAGGGAGGGTACTGATAGAAAAGACAGTAGAGCGGCCATTTTAAGTTCCTTTCTTGCTGAGGGGAAGGCAGCCATCTTAGAGGGTATCTGTTGGAGGCCATTTTGTGGTCCTGTTCCTTCTGCTAAAATGGCCGGAGGTAAAGGGTCGGGTAAGCCCAAGGGGAAGAAGCCAGCGCCTAGGGCACCCAAAGTGCCTGCTAAGAGGCCACTACCCCCATCATCATCGTCTGATGAGGATGGCGATGTAATGGTGGATGCTAATATCATTAGTAGACTGCGGGCTTTGGAGCAGGCATCAGGTATCCCTTCTCCGGGGGGGGGGGTAGAAGGAGCTAGGCCTTCCAAGAAGGGTATGCAGGCTAATATACTTACCAGGCTGTCTATTCTTGAGGGCAGGTCTGGTGGAGTGGTGCCTGGCAGGGATCTTGGTCCCGATGGTCCTGATTTGGGTACAGCGGCGGTGGCTGGAGCATTGGGAAGCGGTTTGCCATTGGTTCCTTCTGGATTTGAAGGTAGGTTTGGTGATAACTGGCAGGCTGGAGCGGGGCAAGTTTGGCCTTGGGGGCCATGGGGACCAGCATTAGGGATCGGGCAAGGTACTTCTGCTGCAAATGCTGGGGTGCTGGCTTCTTTGGGAGCTGGTTCAGTTCCGAATTGGGACTGGCTTAACAGACAAGGTAATATCTGTGCTTATCCCAGCACAGGGCATCCTGGTTTGGCAGGTTCCCTTATGGGCGCACCTTCCCCTTAGGGGATGGTTCCTTTTACATCCTTGCATTTGGGGATGTTGCCTTGCCGTTAAAGGACCACTTGCTTCCCACAACAAGGGAGAAAATCCTGAAAGGGGAGTATGTGGACATTTTTTCTCTGCTCTTTCGAGAGTTGGAGAAAAAAGATAAAGAGGAGCTGGATGAGAAGAAGGAGAAATTGAAAAAAATGGAAAGTGGACAGGACCTGGGCGAATTCGATGCTGGGGTTTTGTATTTATGCCGGGGTTATCGCCCAGGCGCAGCCGTGGTGGGCAGCTGACCTTTTTCAATATTTAGATATAATTTATAAGGGATATACGGCATTTAGTGGCCCTGCCTGGTTGCAATCTGATCAGGAGTTTTGGATGAGGGCTGCTTTGTAGCTGTCACTTCTGTTGGACTGTATTCATCAGCAGCTGTGGCTGCAGGTTATGTCCCCAGCTAGGCCTAATTTGGGTGATCACTCTGATAGCAGTCATCTGGTAAATAGATCAGCGGCATAGTCTTCGGCTTCATCCAGCTCTCCCCGCGGTTCAGCGGGGCAGGGGGTTCAACCCCGCTTGCTCTGCTGGGAATTTGGCTCTTTGGGAGTGTGTAACAGGAAGGCTTGCCAGTTCAAGCATGAATGCCCTATGTGTGTGGGGTCACACTCCTTTGATAGCTGCCCCAGAGTGAGGGGATGGAAAAATGCAAAGAAGCCTGGTGGGGGTGGTGGATCCTATCCAGCTAAGAATGGGGCCCAACCCGATAAGGGTGGGGCCCCTTGAGCGTTGGTTGTCGAGGTATCCTCGAAGGGCTGACAGTTTGTATTTGTTAGAGGGTTTTAAAGTTGGTTTTAAGATCCCTTTTCAGGGGCCTTGGGTTTCTTTTATGTCTGGGAACCTTAAGTCATTTAAGGGTTTGGAACAAGTTGTTAGGGACAAGATAGCCAAGGAGTTGGCGGAGGGTAGGATCTTGGGTCCTTTTTCACATCCTCTGGTGGGTAGTCTTAGGGTTTCGCCGTTAGGTGTGGTGCCGAAAATGGCACCTGGTAAATTTCGTTTGATTCACCATCTCTCCTTCCCTAGGGGAAAGTCTGTGAATGATGGGATTCCTGAGCATTTATGCTCAGTTAGGTATACTAGCTTTGACCAGGTGGTAGCCGTGGTTAGACGCTGCGGGGTGGGCGCAGAGTTGGCAAAATGCGATATTAAATATGCATTTCACCTTCTACCAGTGCATCCCGATGATTTCGAGCTTTTGGGGTTTTCTTTTGAAGGCCAATTTTACATTGATAGAAAAATTTACTGTGTCATGTTCCGCTTTCGAGCGCTTCAGCACATTTTTGGAATGGGCTGTGAAGGAGAAAGTAGGTTTATAGGATGTTGTTCATTATTTGGACGACTACCTTTTCGTGGGTCCTGAGGGGACGGAGCGTTGTGGGCAGCTCCTGTCAAGTTTTACTGACCTGGCGGAGGAGCTTGGGGTCCCTTTGGCCCCTGAAAAAACAGAAAACCTGTCCAAAACCTGACCTTTTTAGGGATCAAGATGGATACTGTTGCACAGCTGTCTAGGGTACCTTTTCAGAAGATAGTTGAGTTGAGAGCTAGGATTTTGGCCTTTCTTCTTAAAAAGAAGGTTACATTGCTAGAGTTACAACAGCTGGTGGGGCATCTCAACTTTGCGTGCAAAGTGGTTGCTCCAGGGAGGGCTTTTCTTAGAAGGCTTTGTGATGCTATGGCAGGGTTACACCTGCCTCAGCATAGAACTCGGGTTACCCGCAGCATGAGGGATGATTTGAGAGTTTGGCAGGAATTTTTGGAGTCCTTCAATGGAGTCTTCTTTTGAAGAGAGGACATGAGGCTCAAAGCTGAGCTTCAAGTCATGTCTGATGCTGCTGGGTCTTTGGGTTTTGGAGTCTATTTCTGCAGACACTAGTGCGCAGATAGTTTACCTGACTCCTGGGTAAAGGTTGGTGTGAACCGAGATTATGTTTCTCGAGTTCTTTCCCATTTTAGTCGTGGTTTGGCTGTGGGAGAAGGATATGGCCAATCACACTGTTCATTTTTGGTGTGATAATATGGCAGTAGTCCACGTCATTAATTCCCTTTCATCCAAATCCCAGCGGGTGATGAGGTTGGTGAGGGCCTTCACTCTGCGCTGTTTGCGGCTTAATATTTTGTTTTTAGCCAAACATGTTCCTGGGGTGAGTAACAGGGTGGCTGACGCTCTCTCTCGTAAACAGATGGAGAGGTTTCGTCAGCTGGCTCCAGATGCCAACAGAGAGGTGGTGCCGATGCTCCAGGAGCTATGGCTGATTGGAGAGCCGAGGTCTGCAGAGCAATAGGCCTAGCCATTGCTCCCAGCACCAGGAAGTCTTATGAACCAGCTGTGCGGCAGTTTGAAAACTTTAGGGCTGAGGTAGGGTATCGCATCGTTTGGCCCCTCCCGGTGGAGCAGTTGATCCACTACTGTGTTTCGCTTTGAGGTAAGGGATTGGCCGTGTGATCCATTAGGGGGCGCCTGTCAGCATTGGCTTTTGCCAGTAAGGTGCTGGGTTATAGGGAGGAGACAGCTGACTTTTGGCTTCAAAAGATGCTGGAGGGGTGGGCCAGAGAGGCTGGACCCAGAGTGGACACGCGGAATCCAATGTCTCCGTCGATTCTGCAGGGTTTGAGAGGGGTTTGGGGCGTGGTGTGTGCTTCTGCTTTTGAAGCATGTTTGTTTCATGCTGCATCCTTAGTGGCATTTTTGGGGCCTTGAGAGTGAGTGAACTGGTGGCACAGTCCAGAAATGATGTTTCTGGTAAGGCTCTATTATTGAGGGATCTGAGGCTATCTGAGGGTAAGGCGGTGATTACTGTTCGTCGCTCTAAGACGGATCAGTTGCAGAAAGGTGTTGTACTGGAGTTGGGTAGTTGCTCAGAGCTTGAGCTGTGTCCGGTTACTGCTTTGGCTGCTTATTTGGCAGCCCGGGGGTCCGATGAGGGGTTTTTGTTTTGCCATCACAATGGTAGCCCGTTGACGAAACATCAGTTTTGGGCGGTGACGTCACGGGCTTTAGGTAAACTGGGTTTGACAGGAGTGCGGTTTGGGACCCACCCCTTTAGGATTGGGGCAGCCTCAACAGCTGCTGCCATGGGGTATCCTTCCTCTTCTATTCAGCGCTTGGGCCGTTGGTGTTCATCAGTTTACAAGTCTTATGTTCAACCATTTCTTAGGCCTTAGGTAGATTGTTTATTGGTTGCTACTGGTCATGTGCCTGTTTAACTGTTCTTTCTCTTTAGATGCTGTTGTTCCTGGCCAGAGAAGTCGAGTTCTCATCTGTGGCCATAGCCACGTGTTTGGGGCCACTCATCAGGCGTGGAGAACTTTGGTCGGCTCTCAGCTGGGACTCAGCCAACATGTTTGTATTGAATGGCGGGGGCACCAGGGCCTTCAGTGGCCGGGCCTGCTGCCTTTGTTATTTCAAGATAGTGCGGGTCCTCCTCCTCAGGTTTTAATTGTTCACCTGGGAGGCAGTGATCTGGGGATTTTGAAGAGCAAGGCCTTGGTTTGGCAGGCCCATGATGACTTTCAGCACATTAGGAAGCGATGGCCTGGGACCATTATAATGTGGTCAGCCATACTGCGCCGCCAGGTTTGGCATTGTGCTTGGGACCCTGCAGCGATTGAGAGAGCCCAGTATAAGGCTAATAAGGAAATTAAAAAGGTGTTAGAAGGGGGGTTGGGCCACTATTTGCCCCATCCGGACATTTCATCGAAATTTCCTGACCTCTACAGAGGGGATGGGGTGCATCTCTCAGAAAAGATGCACCCCAATAATAATATACTTTTCCTGAGAAATTTGCGGCAAGGGTTGCGGGTGGCTTTGGGCCTCCTGGTGGGCGCTAAGCCCTGTAGAGACTTGGCCTTAGTAATGGCAGGTTTGGGGGGTTTAGGGCACTATGCGGCTAGGGGAGGACTGTGAAGCATCCCCCTTTTGGGGAATTAGGGGTCTGGCATGATCAACCTTGGGGTTTGATGACCTGGGGTGTGGAGAATGCAGACTGTCCTGGAGGCTCAGCTAGAGGGTGCCTTCCATCGAGACATGCATCTGGGTTTGGGCCCTCTGGTGTGCACCTCCCTGCTGGGCCTGCCTGGCGGGAGCTGAGTCACACAGCTCTGGCTGGGGGGCTGGGTCTCTCGCCCGCTAATGGCAGGGGAGCAGTCGCGGTGACCCCTAGCCCTGGCCAGGCCGCTGGTTGGGTAACCTTGCCATGGGTTATGTTGTTTAATAAAGTGGCCCAAGTTTATTCCAATACATTTTGTCCGACTCTTTAGTCTGACCTCGGGGGGTAATCTGAGGCTTGCAGCCAGCAGCAACGCTGAAAGGCTGCATTAGCCTGTTTGCCACCCGGGACAGCAGGAGTCAGCGCGCGCTGTTTGGGCATGCAATACTGTGCGCGGGGTCTGGCGTTTCCAACAGCCAGACTCTGCTCTGCCTTGGAGTTCTTCGGACATTCGGCCCTCCCGCCCACCCTGTATGTTATGTAGGCATTTGCTGGTTGCCTCTTTTGAGAAGCTGGGTAGGAATTTCTTACACCTCAGATGATTGGCAGTTGCTGGGGTGTGTTTTTTGCCTACCCTACATAGCAGTGCAGTGGATTGTGGATTTGGCTATCGGGAGGTGCTGTTAAATAGGAGGTCACTCTGTTGGCAGGTTTTTGGGGTTTAGGGCACGATGCGGCTAGGGGAGGATTGTGCAGCATCCCCCTTTTGGGGAATTAGGGGTCTGGCATGATCAACCTTGGGGTTTGATGACCCGGGGTGTGGAGAATGCAGACTGTCCTGGAGGCTCGGCTAGAGGGTGCCTTCTGTTGAGACGTGCATCTGGGTTTGGGCTCTCTGGTGTGCGCCTCCCTGCTGGGCCTGCCTGGCGGGAGCTGAGTCACACAGCTCTGGCTGGGGGGCTGGATCTCTCGCCCACTAATGGCAGGGGAGCGGTTGCAGTGACCCCTAGCCCTGGCCAGGCCACTGGTTGGGTACCCTTGCTGTGGGTTATGTTGTTTAATTAAGTGGCCCAAGTTTATTCCAATACATTGTGTTCGAATCTTTATTCTGACCTCGGGGGGCAAATGTTGAGCAGACTGTTTCCAGACATCCAGAAATACCCCTCTCATGGAACCTGAAGGCAATATTCCAGAAATATCCTTCAAGTTGGATATTAAAAGATCAAGCCTGATCAGCTTATGATGTGCATGGGGAGACTACTTAAATGCTAGTGGTGTCAGAATCAGATCCATGAAAATTGGAGAAACATGTACTCCAAAATATTTTGTTTTGGCGGCTTGGTGCAAATAGCAGAGAGACTGTGGATCAAAAACTGGCTAATTAATAGGAAACAGAGAATGAATATAAATGGGCAATTTTCAGTGGCGTGTGGTAAGCAGTGGGATGCTGCAGGACTGGGTCCGATGCTTTTTAATTTCTTCATTAATGTTTTGGAGTTGGGAGTAAGCAGTAAAGTGGCTAAGTTTGTGGATGATACTAAATTGTTCAGGTTGGTGAGAACCAGAGAAGATTGTGAGGCACTCCAAAGGGATCTGTTGAGGCTGGGCTAGTGGGGATCAGTGTGGCAACTGAGGTTCAACATGGCCAAATGCAAGGTAATGCACATTTGGGCCAAAAATCCTAACTATAAATACAAGTAGATGGGGTGTGAACTGGCAGGGACTGATCAAGAGAGAGATCTTGGGATCATGGTAGATAATTTACTGAAAATGTTGAGGCTGTGCGACTGCAATAAAAAAGGCCAGCGCTATGCTGGGAATTATTAGGAAGGGAATTGAAAACAAATCAGCCAGTATAGTAACACCCCTGTATAAATTGATGGTGTGGCCTCATTTGAAGTACTGTGTACAATTCTGGTCAACACACCTCAAGAAAGATATTATAGCATTGGAAAAAATGCAGAAAAGGGCAACTAAAATGATTAAAGGGTTGGAACACTTTCCCTATGAAGAAAGGTTAAAATTCTTGGGGGTCTTTAGCTTGGAGAAATGTCGACTGAGGGGTGACATGATAAGAGGTTTACAAGATTATGCAAGGGATAGTGAAGGTAAAGAAGTACTTTTCTCCCTTTCTCATAATACGAGAACTCATGGACACTCAATTAAATTGTTCAGCAGTCGGGTTCGAACAGATAAAAGGAAGTTCTTGTTCACCTAAAGGATGATTAACACATGGAATTCACTGCCACAGGAGGTGGTGGCAGCTACAAGCTTCAAGAGGGGATGGGATAAACATATGGAGCAGAGGTCCATCAGTGGCTATTAGCCACAGCATAATTTTGGAACTCTCTGTCTGGGGCAGTGATGCTCTGTATTCTTGGTGCTTGGGGAAGGGGAGGAATAGTGGGAGGGCTTCTAGTGTCCTGTCCTACTGATGGACCTCCTGATGGCACCTGGGGTTTTTTTGCCATTGTGTGACACAGAGTGTTAGACTGGATGGGCCATTGGCCTGATCCAACATCGCTTCTGTTATGTTCTTATGACTCCTTTATGGATTATGCTAGTTCTTCAGCCTTAGCATCCAAAGTTGAAAATGCCTGTTCCCAGAGGGTAGCCTGAAGTCTGTGGATCAGTTGCATCTTGCTTGCTTCATAAATTTCTGGCAGTGGATGCAAGTCTCTACCATAGGCTTTTATCCAAGGCACAGGAGACACCAATAGTGGCCATCTGTCAATGGCAATTTTCCACCCCACTACTTGTACTTCTTAAATGTTGTCTGCTGTGTCATAGGTGTGTGGCATCAGCAAAGGATGCATGCCAATGGCAGCAATAGAAGATATTCATTTAGTTTATTTTTATTTTTATTTATTTATTTATTTATTTTATATTTATTTATTTATTTATTTAGGATTTATATCCCGCCCTTCCCACGAGGTGGCTCAGGGCGGTTTGATCTTGCTGATCTTGCTGTTCTCCCCAATGGTGATTGCAAAGCAGCTTACCGAAAGAAGACTTTTTAAAAAAGTTTAAGCATGACATGGTATTTTAAAAAACAAAAATGAGACATCCTGGGCTGATCCATCTGGCCAAGGGCTGTGATCCATGCACTATGTTGGCTCATAACCCCAGCCACACCCAGGCTATAAATACCTGGAATAGGAGAGGGGGGGGCACTCCACCGTACATGTTTAAAGCTGTCAACTGAAGACAGAATGTTAAGAAAAGACTGAAGAGAAAGGAGGAAAGATTCTTTACTTTTTATTTAAAGAATATTTTACATTTTATGAAATGGTTGACAGAGAAGTCTCTAAATAATATGTTCCAAGGCCTTGCTGCTGTGGCAGTTAGAAGAGAACGGAACAAGAAGCTGCGTCTCCTTCCATTTGAGCATGCTCAGTCAACAGTGCAATTCTGAGTGGAAGATTTGAGTGGAAACACCTAGCTCTAGATTTCAAGTCGAGGTTCTGTGCAGGAGACTTTAAAATTGATGATTGCTGTGGTCTCTATGAAATAACTTTAGGTGAATGAAAATGAATATATTTAGCTAAACAGTGAACTCCCTCTTTTTATGCTGGGTGTTTTCTACCTACATTTTTTTTTTAATTCAAGTCTTTCATGATAAAAAAAAACATGTATGCACACATTGTTAGACTTGTTTAATATTCAGGATGGTCCTATTAATATCAAGTAAGAATGGTTTTAGGTCTGAACAGCAATCTATTCTGTTTAAATAGAGTCACATTTTGTCCAATGAGGTGGCAATGTCTCTGATCCGTGCATTTAGTGAACATATTGGCTGGTTTCAGGTCAAAACTGTAAAGCATGGAAAATCAAAGATGGTGCAATAGAATTAACAACCCATTTTAAATATCTGGGAGTGGTCTTTCTGTCAGAATCTATCAAGGAAATCACACTCTAAACTATCATGAGACATCACTAGACCCAAATATCAATGCACTTTTAAGATATTATTACTCAACTGGTGGTCAATATATTCTGATGGCTTTTAGAGCTTTTAATGAAAAAATAATACCTCAATTCCTATATGGAGTAGCCCTCTGGATAAGCACAGCTTCCAAATCTTTGGATAATATACTGACTCAATTCCTACATCAAATTTTAGAAGTCCCTAAATGCAAGGCAGGAACTGTACTTAGGTGAGAGCTAGAACTATGCTCCCTTGAATTTAAAAGCTGGCTGCTTTTAAATTAATGTTGGAGGGGTTTTTTTCTACTCCAACATCTGGGAGTCTGATACATCTATTGAAGGAGGTAAAAGGTAATGGTCCCATGTGCAAGCACCAGTCGTTTCCAACTCTGGGGTGATGTTGCTTTCACGTTTTCATGGCAGACTTTTTTAATGGGGTGGTTTGCCATTGCCTTCCCCAGTCATCTACACTTTCCCCCCAGCAAGCTGGGTACTCATTTTACCAACCTCGGAGGGATGGAAGGCTGAGTCAACCTGGAGCCAGCTACCTGAACCCAGCTTCTGCCAGGATCAAACTCTCTGTGAGAGCCCTCTCCAGCCCCACCCACCTCACAGGGTGTCTGTTGTGGGGGAGGAAGGTAAAGGAGATTGTGAGCCGCTCTGAGACTCTTCGGAGTGGAGGGCAGGATATAAATCCAATATCTTCTTCTTCTTCAGGTCATGAGCAGAGAGTTTGACTGCAGTACTGCAGCTTTACCACTCTGCGCCACAAGACTCTTTATTGAAGGAGGATAAATATAGAAATATAGATTCATGTATATCTATGATTTTTTGTAAAAATTGTCTAGTTTGTTTGATTTTGTATTGTTTTAATAAGTTTTAATAAAAATTTAAATTGTAAAATAAGAAATACTGGTCAAGGCAGATAGATAAGAAGCTGGAACTCCTTGGCCTCCCTCTTTCGATGCTTAAGAGTATAACTCAACAAGAGGCATGAAGGCAGATTAGATTGAAGGTGTCCAACTGGGATAGGGCCAGTAAAGCCACATGTGGTTGGTGTGTATGCTCCCCTCTGGCATGTGGAATCCCTCCCATCATTTACTCTTCCTTCATATTTACATTCTCTTACTATCCCTTCTCATAACATCTACAGAATTAACTGGACATTTTTCACAAATTCCCTATTCAGAGAGGCTTTGTGCCTGTACATCTGAGGAGACTGAGATTCTGATGTACCTTCTCTTGTTTTGCCCTCGCGGGTTAGCTTTTAGGTCTTACTGGATATATCCAATCATATCCAAATATCACCTTCAAATGGAGCCATGGGTGACCTCCTATTTACTGGTGAATATTGACCCTGAAATTACTGTGCCAGTAGTGAAATACCTGGTAGCTATAATAGCATTGAAACATAAATAACTGCTAAAAATGAGAAGTTTTACTTAGTTTCCTGTATCCACAACTGTTAAATTTTGATCCAAATTCCTTTTAAAATTCTACTTGGAACTCAACTTGAAATGTTTTATAGTTTTAAACTTTTGGAAATTTCTGTATAACTGATTGATGTGTATTTATAATTTGCTTAAATACTCTTGAGACTTAGGGTTTGTAGAATCTTTCGGGATCAAGTGCCGTGTTCTACTGGAGAAAGTTTTCCTTCCAGACGTTTCATTCTCAGCTGCGGAGAACATCCTCAGTGGCGCTGCAGCCAGAGCAGGCGCTCAGACCTTCTTGGCTGCTGTGCATTGAGTGGGCTTTTGAGACTCTTGAGACTTTTGAGGACTCTTGAGACTTTTGGACATATAAGCAGAATAAAGACTGGGACTTATTTTCTTATAGCCATCTCAGTACTTCTTTCAAGTTGAGTACAGACCTTTGAAAACAACTGAATCAACATAATGAGAATTCAATTCATCAAGAAAAGAGCACGGTACAAGAAAACTTAAATTGCCTGCCTAGTTTGCCACTTTACAACTAGTAGTATGATGGAATGTTCTGAAGTGATTACTGGGCCCAACAATGTGATGCTGTAAGTATTTGAGCTATTCTTCTCAGTTAGTTTTAGCATTACATTATTTTAGAAATTTCCCTCCAGTAGTAATCTTATCTAAGAGTCAGATAGTAAAGAACAACTCCAAAACAATAAAAATATTAGCATGGCTGAGCAGTTACTGCCTGAAGCTTTTTCCAGTAGCCATGTCAACTGCTGAAGAAACAAAACACTTTGAGAAATACAATTCAAAAATTAAAATAGTTTGAAAAAGGCACCAAATCAATCTCTACCCCCTAAAGGATTAAATGTTTGCATTGCTCCCAAAATTGCCTGAGAGTTGGCTGTAGTTTTATTGTTCTCCTTGCAGAAAATCTAAAGTCTGGAAACATGGTCCCATGTAAGCTTTCTATCTTTCCACCATTTAACACTGGCACAGAATTATAAAAAATCTTTTCTTAAAGGTGATCTTAATGGTGATCATAAGTGAAGAATCATAGGAGGTGTCTCTAAGCCAAGGCATGTTAGGGTCAATTCATTTGACAGTAGCTATATAAGAAATTCAGTCTGACCTGGCGATATCGTCAGGGTGGCACTGAAATGGGGGTAATCTATTGAATGGGGAAATCATCCAAATATGAGAAGATAGATTGGGGGAGGTGGGAAGGGGAGAAGATAAAAAGTGGGTGGGATGTTTAGAAATCATTACAGAACTAACATGCATCAAACCAACTTGAATGTTTGCTATTGTGACTTCTAAAGCAGAACTAGCATGCACGGGAGTTACAGACATCAATGGATCAAGACAACACTCAAGGACCTTGAAATGTACCCAACAACAACAACAATAACAGACAGACAAGTTTGATTTAGCCTTCTGGTTGGCATGATTAATTACACTATCTTGCAGATGCAAAGGATCTTAAACAAAATCCACACAGCTCAAATATTCCTTGTATTTTTTAACAATCATCCATCTCCTTCATGCAACAAGCAGTAATGTCCTATTTTTCCTTCCCCACTTCCCAGTACCTCATCTCAGATATCTCTTCTCAGAAATCAAAACTTGCATTTCAGTTACCAGTTTAAGACCTCTCAGCATTTTAACAAAAATTTTGAAAATCATGGGGGACAACAAAGAGAAGGGTTGCCAGTTCCTAGTTGGGGGCAGGGGGTCTATTGGTTTAGAGCCTCCCCCCCCAATTTAGGGCTATCAGAAATGGGGGAAAATTACCCCTCCAAATAGTCAAGAAACCAAAAGTAAATGCAACATCACCTGGAAGTTACATAGGCATGGTGGTGATGGGGGGGGGCGGGGTGATGATGCTCTAGTTTTGGGCCAAAACTCTGTGGCTTGAAGCTAATTCTACAATAGAGGTTTGCCCACAAACCACAGCATCACCCCTGATGTCCTCAACGTGCCTACATCACCTGGAAGTGACAGAGGCAGGTCATGTTTGTTTCCTTCTTCCTTCTTCCCTCCCGGTAACTGCACCCCCATCCCCACCCATTCAGTCAGGGACCTGGCAACTTTGGGTCTAAAACTATAGCAGAACAGTGCCTCCAAGTCCTGATGCCAAAAGGTGGTCCAAAAGGATGCCATGATTAACGGCACCAACAGAGAGGCCCAGGAGAACGAATGTACTCCTTCTGTCTCCTTCTGTTTCATAATCAGGTCTGAAAACAGATTGGAATGATCCAAACAATCTGCTTCAGTAATTCCTGAAGTTTTCCATCAACCGCTCATTCAATCACCTTTCTGTCTTGGGTCCAATGTAAGTGTCTCTAGGAGTGGAAGCACAACTGTCCACTTCAAAGCAGGAGCAACCCCCCCCCCCAGGGCGGAATTTATTTATTTAATTCAGTTTTTATCCTACCCACCCCCTGCAAGCAGGGCTCAGGGCAGCTTATGATATATTTAAATATGACAAAAAAAATGAAAACATTACACAATAACATCAGTACAATGTAACATAAAGTGCAAGATGCCTTTAATATGGTTAAATTACTCATAAATTCCCATTGTATATGCACTCAGATGGTTTAATAGTTTAAATGAGTGGCAAAACTCCCACCAGGAATAACATAAAAGCATACCCAATCCACAAGCCCTGTTTGGCCAAAATAGTTAGATTTTATTTTTGAATATCCTGATCTTGAATACGTTTACAATCATACATAAGAATTATCATTATCTAATGCTGTAGACTGTCCAACATTTTTAAAAAATCATACTATGCATTTTGAGTAAACTTTGTCTTCTATTTCATTCGTTCTAAAGAAAGAATAATCCCAGGCATTTTTAAGTGCTCTCCAAAATTTCTTAATTTTTCTGCTGAAAAAACTGGGGGGGGGGAATCCCCATAACTTTTATGATATACATTTTAATTGTGAAGACCTTGTATTATGGTGCATTTGGTTTGTTCTAAATGAGAAAATATTTTACAGGAATTCTTTTGGCACTTCTCCCCAATTCCTAATTTTTCCATCCTCTTATTTATCATAGATTATAGCAAAACTGCTGCCAGTGTGGATTGTGAAAAGCTATGTCTGGTATTATTTTGACATGTAACGTGTACTCGAACAAGAATCTGCTGTTAGGACAGAATACGGAGAAATGGAATGGCTTCCAATTGGCCAGCAATGATGTATTTTATCTTCATGTCTCCTTCAGTCTTTATGCAGAACATATCATAAGAAAAATTGGATTAGATTTAGATGAAGGTGGCGTGAAAATTGGTGGAAGGAACATTAACATTGAGATATGCAGGTGACACTACATTACTGGAAGAAAGCAGTGAAAACTTGAAATGACTACTGATGAAGATAAAGTAGAAAGTGCCAAAGCAGGATTACAGCTGAACATGAAGAAGGCTAAAGTAATGACTACTGAAGAATTATAGAACTTTAAGATCGGCAATGAAGACACTGAAATTGTTCAGGATATTCTAATCCTTGGTTCCACCGTCAACCAAAAGGGAGATTACGATTAAGAAATCCGAAGAAGCCTGAGTCTGGGAAGGGTAGCTATGAAAGAGCTAGGAAAAAAAAAATCTTGTGTGAGGCTATGTTGCTGGTGAAAGAGTGCAAGATAATTCATACCATAATAGTCCCCTTTACTATGGATGGGTGTGAAAGTTGGACAATGAAGAAAGCTGACAGCAAAAAAGTTGATAAATTTGCAGGCCATAGCCACAGAGGGCCTCTGGGGGCATTGACCCCAACTTCTAGCCCAGGCCCCCAAACTCAGGGACCTTGGCCCAGGGATGGCAAGAGGCAGTCTTGGTGGGTCTCTCACCCTGCTGCTCACAGCCAGCTTTAAAGCTAGCCACAAAAGCATGGAGGCTCAGCCTGCCAGCCCTGCCTCTCTCCCCCATCCTGCTCAGCCCAAGCAGGGTGGAAGGGAAAGAGGTGGTGGGTCTCCCTTCTTTTCACAACCAGCTTGTGAAACATGGAGGGTCAGTCTGCCAGCCCCACCTCTCTTCCCATGCTGTTCAGCCTAAGCAGAAACAAAGGGTGAGAGGCAGTGGGTCTCTGTCCCTGTATCTCACAGCCAGCTTTAAAGCTTTACTCTTGGGAGTAGCCAGGATTTTTTAGGTCTAGAGCTTTTAAAAAATTTGAATGCTCCCCTAACTTTTTAAACAGGCCCATGAACTTAAAAAAAAATCCTGGCTATGTCCCTGTTAACTTGAAGTATGCATTGGAGGAGACTTTTATAGATACTGTGATTCACCAAAAAGACAAATAGCTGGGTTCTAGATCAAATTAAGCCAGAACTCTCCCTAGACGCTAAAATGTCTAAACCAAGGCTATTGTACTTTGGTTATAGTATAAGAAAAAGAGTCAGTTTGGTGTAGTGGTTAAGTGCGCGGACTCTTATCTGGGAGAACCGGGTTTGATTCCCCACTCCTCCACTTGCACCTGCTGAAATGGCCTTGGGTCAGCCATAGCTTTCATAGAAGCTGTCCTTGAAAGGGCAGCTGCTGTAAAAGCACTCTCAGCCCCACCTACCTCACAGGGTGTTTGTTGTGGGGGGGAAGGTAGAAGAGATTGTGACTGCTCTGACTCTGAGATTCAGAGTATAGGGCAGGATAAATCCAAAATCTTCTTCACTGGTAGGGTTGCCAGGTCCAACTCCCGAAATATCTGGGGATTTTGGGAGTGGAGCCAGGAGACTTTCCAATTCCCTAAAAATAAATAAATAAATAAAAATATAGCAGTGCAGTTCTCCTGAATAGTCTTCATTTCCTCCTCCTCCTTTTTGCATTCAAATGGTTCCAACAGCAGCTGCACTTTCTTTGAGGGGGTGAACAAACATGTGGACAAAGGAGACCCGATAGATGTTGTTTACCTTGACTTCCAGAAAGCTTTTGATAAAGTTCCTCATCAAAGGCTCCTTAGAAAGCTTGAGAGTCATGGAGTAAAAGGACAGGTCCTCTTGTGGATCAAAAACTGGCTGAGTAATAGGAAGCAGAGAGTGAGTATAAATGGGCAGTCTTCGCAGTGGAGGACGGTAAGCAATGGGGTGCTGCAGGGCTCGGTACTGGGTCCCATGCTCTTTAACTTGTTCATAAATGATTTAGAGTTGGGAGTGAGCAGTGAAGTGGCCAAATTTGCGGATGACACTAAATTGTTCAGGGTAGTGAGAACCAGAGAGGATTGTGAGGAACTCCAAAGGGATCTGTTGAGGCTGGGTGAGTGGGCATCAACGTGGCAGATGCAGTTCAATGTGGCCAAGTGCAAAGTAATGCACATTGGGGCCAAGAATCCCAGCTACAAATACAAGTTGATGGGGTGTGAACTGGCAGAGACTGACCATCTTGGGGTCGTGGTAGATAATTCACTGAAAATGTCAGGACAGTGTGCGTTTGGAATAAAAAAGGCCAACGCCATGCTGGGAATTATTAGGAAGGGAATTGAAAACAAATCAGCCAGTATCATAATGCCCCTGTATAAATCGATGGTGAGGTCTCATTTGGAGTACTGTGTGCAGTTCTGGTCGCCGCACCTCAAAAAGGATATTATAGCATTGGAGAAAGTTCAGAAAGGGGCAACTAGAATGATTAAAGGGCTGGAACACTTTCCCTATGAAGAAAGGTTGAAACGCTTGGGACTCTTTAGCTTGGAGAAACTGCATGGTGACATGATAGAGGTTTACAAGATAATGAATGTGATGGAGAAAGTAGAGAAAGAAGTACTTTTCTCCCTTTCTCACAATACAAGAACTCGTGGGCATTCGATGAAATTGCTGAGCAGACAGGTTAAAATGGATAAAAGGAAGTACTTCTTCACCCAAAGGGTGATTAACATGTGGAATTCACTGCCACAGGATGTGGTGGCGGCCACAAGCATGGCCACCTTCAAGAGGGGGTTAGATAAAAATATGGAGCAGAGGTCCATCAATGGCTATTAGCCACAGTGTGTGTGTGTGTGTGTGTGTATATTTGGCCGCTGTGTGACACAGAATGTTGTACTGGATGGGCCATTGGCCTGATCTAACATGGCTTCTCTTATGTTCTTATGTTCACTTCCACTAAAATGAAAGTGAACTCACACACACACTCACAAAACAGCCAACAGTTTGCATGCCCATACTTTTGTGATCTCTCTGGGGGGATGGTATAGATAGCTTTACTCACTTGAATTGATGAATTTAACAATCTGCTGTATTTTAACCAGCATACACAGAGAGAGGTTTAGGGGGTGGAGTTTTCCTCTATCCCATACGCAGGTTCTAGTTAACTCTTTACTATCTCTTTTCCTACATGAACACTTTCTAAAAGGAATGCAAAACTAACAGAGGGATTGGGCTCTCTGGCTTCCTCTCTCACACACACATGTGGCTGTTTCTGCTCCCTGCTCCCTGCAGCTTCAGTCTAGCTGAGATTTAAAGGCACACACACCCCTTCCAAAACAGAAACAGTTGCAAGCTTCTGGACCTGCCTGAGATCTAAAGGCACATTGTGACTGTTGGGGTGGGAGGAGCCTGCAAAATCACAGGACCCCCACATCCTGACATGGGGACTGGCAAGCCTAGTAACTGGAAAACACAATCATGCTGGGAAAAAATGAAGGCAGCAAAAAAAGAGCATGAGCTGGATTAACTCAATCAAGGAATACATGGTTTTCACTTTGCAAGACCTGAGCAAGACTGTTAATGATAGGACATTTTGGAGGTCATTAATTCATAGGGTCACCATAAATCAGACGTGACTTGATGGCACTTAACACACGCATGAGATTGAAAAAAGTCCTCAGGAAAAAACAGGGGGAGGACCTTGTTCTCTGAATTTTTCTAGTTTTTTCCAGGCCTTCACATCTCTAACCTGGGAAAAAGCTTTCCATTTTGGTTTTCCTTTTGCAGGGTGTATTTACCCAAAGGAGCATTAAAAAATATTATTCCTCCACCTTCAGTCTAAATTGGTATGGCCTAACTTTTCCACTGTCTCAAGATTCTACCACCTTATTGTTAGTACTTCTGCAAATGTAGATCAAGCCCTTCAGTCGCTTCATATAAATGATGACTGGCACTTTGCTTTGCTTTATGGAAACAGCTACTGGAATTTGGTTAGGAAATAGCTGTCTACAGCAACAAATATGAGTGCAATATAATGATCCCCCCCCCTCCTTTGTTAAGGGAAACATCAAAACAATCTACAGCAGCAAGGTAGCATTTGGTGAAATTCCATCAAGGAAAATAAGTATAATTAACAAAATTGGCAGCAGCATTTGTGGTATACTGAACCATATTCTTTAAAATATACATGTCACCCAAGAGATTTTATCTGAATCCAATGCCAGTATGTTAAGGAATTAAAGATAGGTAGCAGTACTTAGCTTTTTCTGTTCAGCAGGTTCAGCGAACTAGGAAAACAGTGCAGTCCTAAGCAGAGTTATACTCTTCTCTTTCTCTCTCATGCATGCATGCACGCGTGCGCACACACACACACAGATGCAAGATCCTGTTTTGAACACTCTAAATTGTGGAATTTAAGCATCTTCAACCCTAGATTTTCTAAGACGTGTCACACTCAAGACTATGACCACTAAAAGTTGTGCAATCCACAGGGCAGCTCTCTTGAAAAAGAGTTGTCTTGACATATTAGTTATGTAACAGTAAGGTAGAATGAGGAAATAAAGGCTGAAGTAATTTATATTAATTCAAATGTTATATAATCTTACTTAAATATTATATACAAATGTTATATAATCTTACTGAAAGACATTTTTTTAAAAAATCTGAATTCAGAGGAATTGTTAAGAAGTTTAGGAAAAGTCTAATTTTATAAACTAAACCTGAGTCTTCTTTCATTTTATTAAACAGATCCTGTGGTTTGGGAACTACATATCTGTCAACTTTCAGCCAGGAGTTATAGTGTTCTTATAATTGCTATGTATTCTAATTTTTCCGTCATTTTTAGTAATACAACAATAGGAGTTGCCCAGTCACTGAGCTCCACTGGGGAAATTACTCCCCAGGTTGCAGCTCTTCTAGTTGCCTAACTGGCTGGCTTTGCCTTTAATTTGCCTGAAATTTGTTATGCATTTCCTTACCTGACCTCTGGACAGTACAAGCAACACTTTGTCAATATCCCTGCAAGCCTACTGCCTGTCTATCGCACAAAGAAGGGAGTGTAAGGATAATTCTGTGAATTACTTCTATATGCCACCCTTCCACCAAGGAGTTCAAAACAGCACACTGTATCTTCATGATGTAGTCAGGCAAAGAGATGGCGACTGACCCAAAGTCACCCAATGATCTTTAGTACAGAGTGAGAATTTGAACTGTATCTATCCCAATCCTAATCCAAAATTTTATCTACTATACTATGCATAGGTAATTTATAGAAGATCATGCTTTTTACAAATAGAAATTAAAAATGACAGAGGGACATATTTGCAAATATATTTTTTGAAAATGCAAACTGGGTTAAATACCATTTGACTGATGGAATATATTACTACTACCATAGTTTATACAGTGACCAAAATATTAACATCTGAGTGTATTTTAAAACAACCACTCATTATGTTTCTCTTCCTTAATATATAACAAGATATTTTTCCAAAGTCTACTACATCATAGGACTTTGGGGGAACTCTCATTTTGAAAGCAATTGCTTCAGTATGTAACTACCTCACAGCCAAAAAGCATAGACAAAAAGTTGTTTTGTTTAAAATAACCAGCTCCTACTTTTTAAGCAAACAAAGTTGTCATCATTTAAAATCATGGCACAATGAATTAAACACAAATGGAAATTTAAGTATTAAAACAATGCAACAATATTAATTTATACAATTATAACAAAACAAGCCCTCAAAAAGAGAAAAAAATTCAGAATTCCTGGAAGATCATGCTGTTTTATTATGGTTTTCAAACATAAAAGGAACAAAGCACCTCCCTCCTTTGCCTAGTCACTTATTTTTCCGCCATAATATATTTCATAAACAGCATGCCATTCACATCATAGAACTTTATATCTTTTGTGGGGTCAAGTTTCAGTATGAACCTCACACTGCTGAGTGTTACAAAGGAATTATAACACACTCCGTTATTTAAAAGCTGAGGTGCATAACAATGATGGCCATGCATGGCCTCTTTTGAGAATGGGGAAGCAGCATCTCCAGAACAGATGGCGTGGGATGAAGTTTGATGGATTCTGTGGGACTGTCTTAAACCAGTATCCCAGAGGACAATGACTGATCTGACTGTAACAAACACTGTTCTCTTATTATTTTTCCTTGCAAGCTTCCATGTCCTCATTACTAGACAGGCAAACCGGCTGCAGTATAAGAATCCCGGCAGAAGCGACAATAATTTACAATTATCACCTCTGCATAGATGCAACAAAGGAACTAACCACTCTTCATTGTCTACCCATTTATCAGTTTACAGGAAAGACAAATTTCTTCTAAGTTGCTTATACACAGACCATCACTTTCCCATGCTTCTCAGTTTAATACATTAAATTGCAATGCTCTTTGCTGAAACTAAATGCACCCTTTTCTTCAGGAATTAACTTACAAATTCGGGGGGGGGGGGGTGTAGGAATTCAGCATCTCAAATCCAAGCAAGTCCACAGGCAACAAATAAAGAGATTTAAGGATTGTTCTCCCTCTCCTCCCACCAGGGCAGTTTTTGCCTCTCTTGTTCTTGAAGTTGCATTCATTATATCGATAAAAAAACCTATGTGACATATATAAAAGGTAAAAATAAATTCTCTTTGGTCTATAATTTGGTCATGTGATAATAAATGAATCCCCATTCAAAGAGTCCACTCTCCAAACTGGTTTGGTTAAAGCCCCAAGTTTCAGACAAGTTTCAGCCACCTCTCAGTGCAGCACCCTCTCCTCTAGGCTCAAATCTTTCCCACTTCTATTTACTTCTCCTATATATTTATGAAGGAATTTTTTTGGGTTTTTTTTTTTTTGAGAATCCTTGGAATTGCAGTTCAGTGAGGATTCTGAGAATCCAGCTTCCTTATTGGTACTTGTGGTATAGGTGTTAAAATTCCAGACTAGGAAACTGGGTTCATTTCCCTGCTCAGCCTTGAATACAAAGGGCCATTTACTCTTTCATCCTAGTTTAGCTCATGGGATTATTGTAAGGACAAAACGAGGAGAGAGAACTATACTGCAGAGAGTACCAGATCCATTTCAAGGTGTTGGTATTAACCTTAAAAGCCTTGCACAGCCTGGGGCTGACATATCTGAGGGACCGCCTCTCCCCATATGTGTCCCAAAGAGCTTTATGCCCAGCCAATCAGCATTTACTGGCTGTCCCAGTACCAAATATTAGCCTTGATCATGGCTAGGACATTTTCTGCCCTGATTCCAACCTAGTGGAACATGCTCCCCCTTGAGATCAGGGCCCTGCTGGACCTTTTACCATTCTGCAGGGCCTGCAAAATGGAGCTGTTCTGCCAGGCCTTTGGTTGATGTATATGTACATACACACACACTATGTTATTTTATAAATTGTAATCCACCCTGAGCCTACTTGCAGGGAGGGCAGAATAGAAATTAGCTAAAATATAAATATGCCATCCTTTCAGTTCCTTGGAGCAATGATGGGATAAATCACTTCTTAATCAGAGAAATCTAATATCTAGGTTTGTTGGCAAAAGTCCAACAGAATTTCAAGTTTCAGGAAAGTATATTTTGCACACCCCAATATTATGCTGGTTATAAGTGAAGTAGTAAGGACACAAAAGATCGAGGAATCAAGCAGGAATTCATTACGTGCATATCTACCAGACAGCTCAATTTCTGTGCGGACACATTTCCCTAAGCATAATATAAGATGAAAGGCCATGACAAAATGTGAGTGCATGGAGCCTAACTTGTAAAGGAGCATAGTAAGGGAAATTCTATAACATCGTTTCTGCTTTCAAATCACAGAATATGTGGTTAATACATGATTTAAAGTACCATTTCTATGATTTCTGGAATATAGGTGAATTTTTAAAGGACCTGGGTCTTCTCTTCAACAGAAGGATTTCTTTTTTATTCTAACACATTTTCTGATAAACTAAGAGAAGACCAAAAGTGCTTCATAGGTTGGTTGGCACAGATTTCATTTTTACTTTACATTTGATAAGCATACAGTCTTGAGAGTATAATCAGTGTTGTCCCTTTGGTTAAGACTAAGGTCTTCCCTCTAGACTCCTTTTCTCTGGCAAGACTGTTATTATCGCCTCTTTAAGATAAATAACCTGGGACTTTGGCATTTGAGGGCCTTTCAGTGCCATTGCACACCCTTTGCAGTTTGGTGTAGTGGTTAAGTGTGTGGAGTCTTATCTGGGAGAACCAGGTTTGATTCCCCACTCCTCCACTTGCAGCTTCTGAAATGGCCTTGGGTCAGCCATAGCTCTTGTAGAGGTTGTCCTTGATAGGGCAGCTTCTGGGAGAGCTCTCTCAGCCCCACCCACCTCACAGGGTGTCTGTTGTGGGGGAAGAAAATAAAGGAGATTGTAAGCCACTCTGAGACTCTGATTCAGAGAGAAGGGTGGGGTATAAATCTATGGTCTTCTTCATATATGCCAAATCCTGATCTTCCAGACTGACAGTCTTCTCCCATTGGACAGTAAGCTTAATACTGGAGAACCAAAAGTCCCTTTCAATATGTGCTTCTTTGTTTTATACACAGAGACACTGTACTTTTGGGAACAGTCTCCCACCAGAGGCTCTAATATATTCCAAGCCCCTCCACACCGGTTCTGACACAGACTGCTTTACTAAGCTTTTCTTACATGAGAGAGTGTCTCAAGCAACCACTCTTTTCACCATCCAATCGCCAACTCGTCTTTTCTCCAACTGCTTCCTCCAACTGCCTAACTGACCCCCTTTCTCAACAGTTAGCTGCAGTTCCCCAACCAGAGTGTGTTCCATTAGCTGTCATTTATTTGCACTGCCTCTAAGCATGCATATGGCTGCAGTCTGTCACAGTGGGTCTCTTGCCCAGGCCAGGAAGCTTAGCTGGGATGGAATGTGTGTTTTGAGAATAACTTGTCTTGTGCTTAAGATCAAAATATAATCAGTAGTCATTTTGCTTATGGAATCTCTTGTCATCTAGCTAAAACAATACATTTATTGGTTTTTAGGTTGCTATTTTTGTTGGTTCAAACAACAGCTGGACAGTAAATGCAGTAATCATTAGTGCTGTCTGGGTAGGTTTATACATGCCGGCAGACATAGCCTATGTAGTCTCTCTGTGTGTCAACCATGTAATGACTGAGAATCATGAAAAGGATTTTGGACTATTTTACTGAGACTATGGGCGATTTCCCACACAGCTTACCGAAGAGTGAAGTCCCTCCTCACCGCGCAGCGTCTGCTCGGATTTCCCACCAACTGCTCTGCGGAATTGGGAAGTGCCGGACCTTTTGCGTCTCAAATGGAAATCGCTAAAACCCTAGTTTACATTAGCGATCCAAAAGGTCCGGCACTTCCTGATTCCGCGGAGCAGTTGGTGGGAAATCCAAGCAGACACTGTGCGGTGAGGAGGGACTTCGCTCCTCGGTAAGCTGTGTGGGAAATTGCCCTATAAGGAAGCATAAAACAATTGAAGATTGCTCATCAACATCAAGGAATTCATCGATAAATCTTGCTGGAATTTCAACTCCCAACAATAATTCAGGTTTGGCACTTCAAAATGCAACAAGTGACTCAGGGAGTTCCATTTCAGTCTCTGACATTAATGAAAGCTTCTGGTCCAGTTGCTGGGCTGCAGAGCAGAAGGATGAACTTGTGTGGGAGTGGGCGTGGAAATGATTGGTTATTTTTTTCATGATGGCAAACTAGGGTGGGCAAAAAATTGAATAAATCAAATCAGTGTACAAAAATGTTGGATGCTTAGGCACAGAGAAGAATGTAGATATGTGGCTTTCTAAAAAATGGATAAACTGTAAAATAACATCTTATGGCAAAAATAGGAAACAGCAAATAACATCTCTGAGGAAAAAGATTTTTGACCACAGAGAAAGTGCAGGTCATAAAACTGCAGTTAAAATAACTGAAGAAAGGAAAACAAGAAAAACTCAAAACCATATGTCTTAAGTCACTAGCAAGAGAGAAGGAAATTGCCAATAAAATATTCCATACTGTATATAAGGACCAGTCTTTTAATGACTTTTAATCTGAAATTGATTTACAAGAATTAAATGGTATTTATATGGGGAGAATTTTGTACAGCCAATGTCTGTATAAATATTACAAATCACATTGGCAGTAAAATGAGAACTACATTAATCAGAAATATTATTTATTCAAAGATACTCAATATTATTTATTCAAAGATACTCAAATCTAGTACTATGAGTCAGAAATCTGTACTGATAGTGTGTATTCACTCCTACATTGAGGAAATAGATATGCAAGAACCTGTAAATCTCTTAATCGGTTTGAGAGCTTGAAGACATAACAGCAAATGGAATATACAAAAGTTAGATGTCTCATACTGAGTCACTAGGGTTCACTGAAGAATTCTTATAAGAAACTTTAGTTTCATTGACATGTGATGGTGCTGCAGTGATGCTGGGATCCCATGGAGGTGTTTCAAAACTTTTCAAAGCCAGATTCCCTGCCATTGTTGTATTGTGTTGTTAGTCATAGGCTGGAATTATCAGAACATGAAGTTGTAAAAGAAGTTTCTGGCATCAATAGATTTAAGACATATGTTATATATCATCCCCAAAATATGCAAGGCAGCTCAAGTCATATGCAGTTATGTTGGAGATGGAGATTTTTAAAATTGGAAGGATTCTGTGTTCTAGATGGGTTTCATCTAGCTACAGAACTGTTTTGATTGTTTGGCAGGATGAAGCCCTAGTGATTAATTTTGAAAAAGGTAAATCAGAAAATGGCTGAGACAGAAAAGAGCATTTATGAAGGTCTCCATATGAAGATTACATCAGCTGAATTTATTTTGAATCTCGGATTAATTTGTGATGCTTTGAAAAAACTGTCAGAACTGTGTTTATATTTGCAGGAGAGAAATATCAGTCTGTATTGCCTTGCTGATGTTTCTGAGAGAAAAAGCACTGTTCCAGGCCCTTATTATATATAAATATAATTATTGGACCTCCCTTACATATATGTAAATATATTTTGTGTTGTTCAGTCGCACAGTCGAGTCTGACTCTTTGTGACCCCATGGACAAAGTCACACCAGGCCCTCCTGTCTTCCACCATCCTCCTCAGTCTGCTCAAATTCGTGTTTGTTACATCAGTAACACTGTCCAGACATCTCATCTTTTGTCATCCCCTTCTTCTTTTGCCTTCTGTCTTTCCCAGCATCAGGATCTTCTCCAGTGAGTACTCCCTTCTCATTTGGTGGCCAAAGTATTTGAGCTACAGCTTCAGCATCAGACTTTCCAGGGAACAGTCTGGGTTGATTTCCCTTAGGACTGACTGATTTGATCTTCTTGCAGTCCAAGGGACTCTCAAAATTCTTCTCCAGCACCACAGCTCAAAAGCATCTATTCTTCTGCGCTCTGCCTTTCTTATGGTCCAGCTCTCACAGCCATACATTACTACTGGGAATACCATCACTTTGACTATGCATAAGGTTGCCTAATTTTGTTCACATACAATTAAATTGCATTCTATGGTTCCCACAAGCCAATGTTGAGGCAATTAGTTAGAAGATGTCAGACCAATACTGTTTTAATTGTTATTTTTCATTATTTGTTTTAATGTTCAATATCTTATCTATATATTTATATTTTATATATCCTATGTCTTATTTATTTAGGTCCTTCTTGATTTATACAATTTTTCTGTGGTTGTTGTTGGTCTGCATTGTGCTGTCTATTTGGTCATGGACCGTAAGTAAAACTTGATTTGATTTGATACCATCACTTTGACTATATGGACTTTTGTTGGCAGGGTGATGTCTCTACTTTTTATTATACTGCCCAGGTTCGCCATAGCTGTCCTCCCAAGGAGCAAACGTCTTTTAATTTTATGGCTACAGTCACCATCTGCAGTGATCTCTGACCCCAGATATGTGAAGTCTGTCACTACTTCCATGTCTTCCCCTTCTATTTGCCAAGGTGTGATGGGGCCGGATGCCATGATCTTAGTTTTTTTGATGATGAGTTTCAAGCCTACTTTTGTGCTCACCTCTTTCACCCTCAACAAGAGGTTCTTTAGATCCTCCTCACTTTCTGCCATTAGAGTGGTGTCATCTGCATATCTGAGATGGTTGACATTTTTCCTAGCAATCTTAATTCCGGCTTGTGCTTCATCCAGGCCAGCATTCCGCATGATGTACTCCGTATATAAATTAAATAAGCAGGGTGACAATATACATCCTTGTTGAACTCCTTTTCCTATTCTAAACCAATCAGTTCCATATCCCATTCTGACAGTTGCTTCTTGACTCTTATACAGGTTTCTCAGGAGACATGTGAGGTGATCTGGTACTCCCATCTCTTTAAGGGTTTGCCATCTCTTTAAGGATTGTTGTGATCCACACAATCAAAGGCTTTAGCGTAGTCAATGAAACAGAAATAGACGTTTTTCTGATATTCCCGTGCTTTCTCCATAATCCAGCAAATGTTGGCAATTTGATCTCTAGTTCCTCTACCTCTCCAAAACCCAGCTTGAACTTCTGGTCGTTCCCGATCGACATACTGCTGAAGCCTAGCTTGTAGGATCTTTAACATGACCTTGCTGGCATGTGAAATGAGTGCAATGGTGAGATAGTTTGAACATTCCTTGGCATTACCCTTTTTTGGGATTGGAATATTAACTGATCTTTTCCAATCCCTGTTGCGTTTTCCAGATTTGTTGACATAATGTGTGCATAACTTTAACAGCATCATCTTTTAGGACTTTGAAAAGCTCAATTGGGATACCGTCATCTCCACTTGCTTTGTTGTCAGTAATGCTTTCTAAGGCCCATTTGACTTCACACTCCAGAATGTCTGGCTCAGAATGTCCACATGAAAATGATATTGTTTCAAAGAATCCCACGTGTTTCTCCTTCATTTCCCACTTGAAAGTACCAGAAGAAAATTCCTGGCTGTTGCCACATCCTACCTTCACTCTCCAGTGGTGGGCATTTTTTTAACAGAATGCCATTATACATTTCTCCTAGCTATTCATTAATTCATTTTTACTGTGTCAATAGTTAATTCAATTAACCAGAGGCTTTTCTCCCACAGACAAGAAACAAGGATTATAAAAGCCTAATTTTCAGCACAGTCTCTAAACAAAGAATTCCACGGATACTACGTTAGATGAGGTTAAAATTATGTCTATTCAAATTTTCTGATTTGAGACAAAAGTCTTCATCCCCACACAGTAATAATCAAACAGCTTATTAGCTTTCTCCTTGAAGATCATCATGATCTATAATTGCGACTCAATCTAACCTTTATTGGGTCACATCAATTTATGAAGTCAGATTACTACAATGTGCTCTACATGGGGCTGGCCTTGAAGAATGTCCAGAAACTACAGTTGGTACAGAGTGCTGCAGCCAGGGTGTTGACTGGAATGGATCGTAAGGACTGCATCACTACAGTCTTGTTCCATATACACTAGCTTCCAATTTAAGGTATTGATATTTTAAACCCTGCATAGCCTGGATCACCTTCTCCAATACAAACCTACCCATTCACTCTGGTCATCCTCAGAGGCATAGTTTGAGATGCTCCCTGCTATCTGAGACTAGATGGGTGGCAACCCAAGAAAGGGCCTTTTGCAGCATGGCACCAAAACTTTGTAACTGCCCTCCCCAGGGTGATTCATCTATCTCCCTCTATTGGTGTTTTTTGCCAGCAGGTAAAGAATTTCATGTTTGTCTGGCATACCCTAATGATTATTGGTCCTCCTTCTAGTGTTGTGTATATGTTCTAAATTGGATTTTATATTTTAATTATACTTTAATTAACATTTTAATGTTTTTATATTCTCCACCTTGTGGACTCTGACTGGGTGGAAAGGAAGAATATTTTTGTTGTCTGACAATGGTTCTTCAGGGCCCCCTACAGCTTTCCAATTATCTGCTGCATGGTAACTTTTAAGGGAGATGCAAGGAATTGAACCTAAGACCATTATTAAACAAAGCATGAGCCCTACCATAGCAATATGAGGTATTCGTCATCATTTTGAGAGAAGAAAGGACATAAAAACAGGATGGGGGTGGTATACAGTGTGATCTTAAGCAGGTCAACTCAAAACCCTGATGAAGCTCACGCAGTGGGGCTTACTCTTAGGAAAGTGTTTTTAGGGTTGCTTTGTTTGGACATTAGCAAATGAGAGCTGTTTTGTTTATTAGTGTTAGTACAATTAATCTTTATATTAAAGAAACGTCCCATAAATCTTACCGCTAGCGTCACACCTTGGTTATTTTCTATGCCTCACTTATATTTATGTTTCTTCCCATTCAAGAAAATAATACATTATAGTAAACGTTGTTTTCTGAGTATATAAACATGCACTTGCTTCTCACATGTAAAAACCCACCTTTTGGGGAAAAATAGTCAATGCAAATTGTTTTTATACACACACAAATACAGACACAAATACACATGTATATTTTTCCTATATGGCAAAGCTGCGGGGTTGACCTTTCTGTTATTCCGGAGCTCTTAAACAGTGACAGGTGGAAGCTGAATCTGAAATTGGTTTGCCAATTTATTTTTAATGATTATTAATACAGGCAAAGCCTATTTCCCTTTGTGTCCATCTCCAGCAGCAGGATAAGAGCTGCAGTTTTGACACGTGATCCACAAGGCCATCACAGAGCCCAGATGCCAAGCTGGAGAGAATATTCTTCCAGCAGCAGCATCTGGCTCCTTGGTGAGCTCCACAGGCAGAGAAGCTGACAGCTCTGAAGTTGCCTGAGAGTCTGTCATGTAGTTCGGCTGCAAGCTGAGCTGACTTATTCTGCTCAATGCCACTTTTCTTTGACTTACCTTTGATCCTGAGATATTTGCATATCATTATGCACTGGA
Organism: Heteronotia binoei; assembly: GCF_032191835.1. Lineage (NCBI taxonomy): Eukaryota > Metazoa > Chordata > Lepidosauria > Squamata > Gekkonidae > Heteronotia > Heteronotia binoei. The sequence continues at coordinate 53,008,127 of NC_083223.1, read as the reverse complement.
GAAAGTTTCTGTGCTAATCAAGCATAACCACACATTTTCTCAATATGTGCATTTATATCCTCTGATCATACAGGTACAGGCCAAATCATATATATACCATGTATAATAATAACCAAAAGACATAGTTAATACGAGCTTTGTAGAAAATATACCATCATTAGCCTGGGTACATTACAATGCATTTTGTCCATTTTATACGGTGATTGTTATTTCATGAGAAACAGATATTCTCTTCTGTTTTGCCTGGGGTTTTTTTATTTCTACACTTGAACAACAACATAGATCTGCATCCTAATAACTGAGCTATAAAAACAAATACACAAGATAGACCGATAGAAGTTACCAAGTAACCAAAGCAAAACAAACATTACTGGAAGAGTTCCCAACACTGCCTCAGCAAATGCCAGGAGAATTTTAGGAGGCTGGAGTTTGTCATTTCTGGGTGATGCTCTCGGTTGCCTTCCCTAATCCTATGGTCTTTACTGCAGAGACTTGCTATAGAGAGAATTTCTCAAGGACAGGGCATTGGAGCTGGAAGCTGGTATTTCCCTGACCCTGATTAAACAGGCAATTACTGGCAGCTAGGGATGGGCATGAACTGGGAAAATGGTGATTCATTTTGGTTCATGGTTCATTTGGTTGCCTGATTTGTTGGTTTGTGTAGATTCATGGGTTTTTTTAAATTATTATTTCCTGAACTGATTCATGGTTTGTTGGTTTGTTTCGTTCAGGAAGGGGTAGAATGGCCCTTGAGTGGGCTAGAGATACCAAACTTGCGGCAAACTCTTCAGCGGACTCTCCTCTGCCTGCTCTCCAAATCTGATGAGAACTGGATTTTGGAGGGCCGTTATAGCCCCTCAAAGCAGGTGCCCTCAGCACAGTAGACAGCTGTCTTCATGCATTCTTAGAGCCATCCAAATCACAGAAGACTTCCATGGGATGCCCCTCTGCCTGCCCTCCAAGTTGTGTGTAGATTGGCTTCTGGGGGCGGCGAGGAGAGATTCTAGGGTGCATAAAAGTGCAAAGGGGGAGTGTGATTAATAGGTAGAGTGGAGTAAAACAACTGGCAGAACAAATCCAGGAGGTCCCTCACTGTCAGCTTTTGCCCAGGTAACTAAGAGTCTCACTGGAGTCCCTGTGGAAAAGCAATCTTGCCCAGGAAAGCAGGTAGAGTGGAGTAAAATAATCAGCAGAACAAAAAAAAATGCACAGAGCAGGGCTATCATGGCTGGCCCTGATGAAAGTTTGCAATGGCTTCTGAGCCAGTTGGTTTTGGTAAACGGGCAGAACTCAAACATTAAAACAAAAGCTCATGACTTAATAATAAAGGTGATTCAGCCTAGTCAAGGAAAATATTTCCCAGAATGGCTCAGCAAGTTGGATTTGAAAGCCAAAAAATAAAACAGCCACACTGGCACGAGCAGAACAGCAGCTCCTTGCAGAATCACTAAATTTTGAAAAATGACAGTTAAAGGAAAGCAACAAACATAAACCTCTGTAGCTCAGGTCCCTGAATGCCACAGAGGCACAAGGAAGCAAGTTTGTTTTCTGTGATTAAAATAAATCAAAGCCCACCAAAATAATAAATTAGGATTTGAAATAAAATTGTGGAAGTGGGCAAGAAGTAGAAGGGGAGGATCTCTGAAACCAATAGGGCACAAACAAGTGGGTTCTGTGAATAAGTAACCCCCTGCAATAACAAATATTTTTGGAGGGAACAAACCCAACACAAACAGCTTCCCCTTGGGGCTAAGGTCCTTTAAACCACAGAGGAGTGAGTGGCAACACTTCTGTAGCTGGGAGAGGTGTTTAAACTTGTCCCATCCACAATGTGGGGCTGGAGAACAAAAGGAGTCCCTAAACTCTAGCATGCAGCAACAGCCAAAACAACAATCACATAATGTGATTAACTCATGCAGAAGTTGCTGGAGAAGTGAACATTTAAATTGGTACCAAATAAATATTGAACCATAATATGAATGAATGAATTGTACATGGAGCAATATTTAAGCATTCTTTATTCAGATTGTTTTTGTATTTAATTCATGAAATTTACTGATGAACTTTGTCATAAATAATTTTGATAGAAATAGGCTGCTGGTCGTTTTAATCATAGCGTTTCCCTAGACAATATCCTTTTTTTCTGTGATTCTCTTTCCAGTTGGGCAAAGTGAAAGCAGCTGACTTTGAGTAGCAATAAATACCACCTGCTCCCATGGAGCAGAATAGAAGCTCTATGATGGGCTCTCAGAGCTGCCTTGGGGACACATTATGACTGTCAAGCTATGGACAACTGCTAGAGGTGTTTCTAAAGTAAAAGGTAGTCCCCTGTGCAAGCACCAGTCGTTTCCAACTCTGGAGTGACGTCGCATCACAACGTTCTCATGGCAGACTTTTTACGGGGTGGTTTGCCATTGCCTTCCCCAGTCAAGCTGGGTCCTCCTTTTACTGACCCTGGAAGGCTGAGTCAACCTTGAGCCAGCTATCTGAATCCAGCTTCTGCCAGGATCAAACTTAGGTCGTAAGCAGAGAGCTTGGACTCCAGTACTGCAGCTTTACCACCCTGCGCCTCCTGTCCCAGAAGTCCATCTCCAACATTGCCTAGGAACTGATTGCTTGGCACCAGGCTGTCTGGAAAAATGAACCAGTAACAACCCAAATGAACCATCTAGGAAAACAACCAGTTCATTCATGACACGAAATGAATCAGTTTGGAACAAACCATGAATTGACCTATTTTGAGCATGTCATGACTTATGGTTTGTTTCGTACCCATGTCTACTGGAAACCCTAGGAATTTAATCTGCATGCTGAGATGTTATACAAACTAACAGCACCCAATTTAAAACTAAAATATGTCTTCTTGCTTTATAGTTTATTATTTCTATGTAATAACAAGATGAGGACATGGCTCTTAACAAGTTAGGTGTATTTAACTTCCATTTAAGCAGTCTTGAATCAATTTAAATCAGTAGAAAATTAAAAATACTTTGCTATAGCAGGACCACTGCTTAATAAATTGGATCCATCAGAGTGTTTCCATGAATGGAAACCCTTCTGCCTACAAAGCACAACTTACTTGCCTTCTTCTTTCCACTACAACAAAACATCCTCCAATATACTGTCCCTTGGGGATACATTATGGCTGTCTTGACTAGCCTGATTTCTCAAAAATGTGAAAAACATATTGGAAGGGAAGAAACGGAAGACAAAAAGGGTTGCTATAGAAATAGCTGGTCAATTATTTTGCAAAAGCTGGTCATAAAATTACTTAAGTCATACAAAAAGTAATAATAAACCAATACTACATACACTGACAATTGCTGCACCATTGAGGCATGGCTACATTGGGATAACCACAACAACTATGGCAAAGCAATGCAGGCTCTTTGGATCTTTAAAAAAATAATAATAATATACAAGCAGGTGATTTTTGAACACTATTTTAAAAAGTTCTCTGCTGTAAATAAAACATGAACTGCATAGTTCAGTTTAAGCCAGTGGCACCATCCAATAAAAAAGGGTTTGGCCTTTATTCATGGAGTGCCCCTTGTTATCAGTAGTTATGCTGAAAGACTCCCCTTCTTCTCTGTTGTCATTCTTGTTTTTCTCTTCTCTTCAGGAGGATTTTCTTCCCTTTTCATTGCACTTTCTCCTTCAGTGCACCTGTAAGCATTTGTCTTGTCTTTTATCCTTTCAATCACATATATGCATCTCAGGCATCTTTTGTGCCTCAATATTCTTCTGCTGCAATCAGGGCTTTTTTTGAGCAGGAATGTAGTTCCAGGTGACTTGGCATTAGGTGGTGTGTGGCCTAATATGCAAATGAGTTCCTGCTGAGCTTTTTCTACAAAAAAGCCCTGGCTGCAATAATCCCATTTCCTGAACCCCCTGTTTATTCTATGTCACATTTGGACCAATGCTGTTTATACAATTATGCCAGAATAACCAATCCATGTTAGCTACTTCTTCCTTTGCCTTTCTTCTTTGCCACTTTTCCTAGACAATGATAGTTTGATACCAGTCAGTTAGTACTGCCCTTGTATGCTCTGTAATTGCTGAAGTCATCATTTAAATACTGTTCTTCATAATGAACACCAATCTTAAAATATCTTGTTTCCATAGGGATATTTCACGCCCACTCTATTTTACTCAGCCCAACTTTTGCCATAATCTTTGCTTCCCTTTTGCCCCCCAAGTCGGAATAAAGAGACGGACACAATTGGATTGGTGAAACTATGGGCCACTTTTATTAAAATATATAACATCGGCAGGGGCAACCAAACTGCGGCCAGGTCAGGGCCAGGGGTCTCCTTAGACCGCTCCCCTGCCTTTTTCAGCGGGCGAGAGACCCGGCCCCCCAGCCGGAGCTGTGAGCCACAGCTCCCGCTAGGCAGACCCAGCAGGGAGGCTCGCACTGGAGGGCCCAAACACCAGACGCGAGTCTCAGTGAAAGGCACCCAACCAGTCGAGTCTCCAGGACAGTCTGCATTCACATACCTTGGGCCACACCCAAGGTAGATCCTGACAGACCCCTAACTCCCCAAAAGGGGGAGGCTAACCGGTCCTCCCCAGGCCGCCTGGTGCCATAAAAACCCCGTAGAACCTGCCCTAAAAGTGACCAAACTATACCAGTGCACCACCCAAAGCCAATTCCTCAATCCACTGAACTGCTATGCAGGGTAGGCGAAAAACACCCCCCAGACAGAACCCAAATAGCCGGGGAGTGAAAAAATTCCTACCCGGCCCCTCCAAGTGGAAGCGACCAGCACTAAGCCTGCATAACCGACAGGGCGGGTGGGTGGGCCAACAACGCCGGGAAGACTGTCCCTAAAGAGAGCGGGGCTTCAGCGACAGCTCTGAAGCCCCGCCCACTCAAAACGCGCCTGGAAAGGCGCCGAAACTGTCGCTCTCCCTCCGAAGGGAGGCAAAGCGTCCCCTCAGCCACGCTGCAAGCAGCGGGCTTGTGGAGACTCCAATCTGTGATTAAAATACATGATCTTCTGAGTGCAGAATCAAGCACAAGGAGCGGTGAATAATTTTTCCACATTTATTTTGCTGCATGCCAACAGGAAGAAAAATCAAGTTGTTCAGAGGCAGTGTAATCATACCACTTGTACTGCATCTACTTTATGAAACAAATGCCTCTACAGTACATTACAATAGTTTGGAAAGTCCCTAAATGTGTGTTGGTCATTACAAAACCCATTATCAGCAGGAATGCAAAATCCAGGGTCTTAGTAGCCACTGCCAACTAAAAAATTGGACCAGGGCAGAAGACAAGTTTCTCCTCCTCTAGCATGTCCTGCCCTCTGCAGGATCTGGATTTTGGCTCATCTCACACATTCCTTTGGATATGGAGATTTTTCTCTATACATATTTCTGCCTTTACATGGTGTCTAATCTTTATTTTTTTATTTTTTTTAATAAAATCAGCAAGGATTTTAATAGCTGCTTGGACATTTCAAAAAGACAGGATGAGAAAGGAAGAGAAAAGGTAGATAATCTAAATTTTTCGATATTCATGCTTCACTCTCTTGGTCTTTTCTCTTTCTCCATTCATTCCATGGATTACCTTTATTACACGTTATTCGCTATCTCTTTCTTTCCTATTCAGTTCTCCACTCTGTATTTCATCTCCTTCTAATCCTGGCATATTTATCTCCACCAATACTTCCATCTCTTGGTCTTCTCTCTTTCATGTTATCCTTTATTTTCTCTGCAGGGTTTTTTGTTTCGTTCTGTTTGCCTATGTTTTACACAAATTTCTTAGATTAAGACTCCTCTCAGACTCTTATTTTCTTCTTTTCCTCTGATCTTTGCTATTTGTACCCAAAATTATCTCAGAAGCTGGTTCATAGGGTAAATGCATCCTTGTCTATTGGAAGGACCTGTTAATATGCTAAACTGAGTGTCAGGGCAGTAATGTGAGGTTACTCAGAGGTGGAGGGGATTCTTACAGTGCTGTGACATTTGGCCTGTTCCTTATTGCAATACACATCCAAGTGCTCATCATGTTTCCTGTCACTGGACTTCTTGGTCTGCTGTTGTCATCCTAGCCTAGAGACCAGTGAGGTCATAATTCTGGATCCTTTTCTTCCTGTCACAGGACTCTTTGTCACATGCTTGCAGTACAGTGAGTCCTGGGCTGGAAGGATTGAAGACTGATGTAGGAAACATGGATCCCACCTGATTGCTGGCTCAGCAGCCGTGCAATCGGGAGGCTGCCTTTGCCCCAGCAAAAAGGAGGAAGAACAGTGGGGCAGAGCATCTTGGGAGCCACACGGTTGGCTTTGTTACGGCCAGCTCCACTCCCACTTTTCAGTCGGTTCTGCATGCTCTGCCCACCCTCCTGCCCTTTAAGCAGAGCAAGCTGCTGCTCGTTGCCATGGTTGCAGGGGGGCTGAGTAGGAATTTTTTTGCCTTTTCACTATTGGCCACTTGAAGAGGTGTTTTGCGCCTACCCTGTACTGCTGGTGCAAGGGATTGTGGAATTGGCCTGGGTGGAGCTGTTAAATAGGCTGGTCAATTTATGAATTGGCATGATTTTCTGGTTAATGTTATGTGGCTTGGTGAGCACCAGGATCTCTCCTTCTTTAGGGGGGTATGGAGGTCATCCTGAATTGTCCTGGATTGTGTGGATTGGTTTATGAGGATGCTGACTGCCTAGGGATTGGCTGAATCGATCTGCCCCAGCAGCCTTGCGGCTCAGGGTTGGAACTCCAGAGCTTAGCCCATTTGCTGTGCCAGCAAGGTATGAGCCAATTCAGGATGGCTCTGCCTAGGGGCAGTGGTGGCTTGCCCACTATTCGGCAGGGGAAAGGTCTTTTGACCTTTGGCCCTGCCCGTGCCACTGGTTATGTTTATATCTTGCCGTTCTATGTATAGTAGCAAATAAAGTGGCCCTTAGTTACCCAATTCTCTGTGTCCATCTCTTTCTTCTGTCTGTAGGGGCATATCACTGTTTGCCTTAGCCCAATCTCTTTCATAGGCTTGCCATAAAGAATAATGAAACAATCTTGTATACCATCTGAGCTTTCAGAGGAAGGGCAGAATAGAAAATTTTCTAAAATCTCAAAAATCATCATTCCATTCTATGATACAAAGCAATCCATAAATATTTCTTGAAAGTCATTCCTTGAAGTCAATTTCCTTAAAACAAGTCTCAACAGCATAAATCTTCTATTGCATATTCTTCCATTCAGAAAACTGCAAATTGGTCTGTTTTAACTGGCATAGCACAATTACTTATGATTCTTAACAGGACAGAAGACAAAGAGTGGAAACAGAATCAGTAAGAATAGTCACAAAAATCTTGGTAGCAGCACTTCTTCACCCTAATTTGAAGCCCTATGTGGCTAGTGGCACAGGTTAAGGACCATATTCTCCCATATGAACCTACCTATCCAATCCAGTAATTCATAGAAGCCTTGCTTCTGGTGCTCCTGCCATCTGAGGCTAGATGTGTGGCAACCAAGAAAGGATCTTCTCAGAACTTTGGACTGAAAGAGCTTGGGTAACTCTAGTGGATGACTTGGAGATGGACAAAGGGAATCCAATTCTGTTGGTTCTTCTAGACCTCTTGATACCATCAACCATGATATCCTTCTGGGTTCCAATTTGTTTCTGGGTACTGATGTTGGTGCTGATCATCAAAGCCCTATATGCTTTGGGGCCAACATATCTGAAGGATGGCCTAATCCCTTATGAACTTAGCCAACCACTGCAGTCTTCAGAGGCCCTGCTTCAAGTGTCCATGCCTTTTGAAACTGAGTGGATGGCAACCCAGTAGAGGATTTTCTTAGTCATGGCACAAAAGCTCTGGGACTTTCTTCCCCAGGGAGATTCATCTATTCCCTTCTGTTGCTGTCTTCCACCAGTAGATGAAGATTTTTGTTTCATTGGACATTCCCTCAATCATCCCTTTTTCCTATCCAATGTTTCATGTTTTGTATGTATTTTAACTGTTTTATGTGTATTTTAACACTTTTAAAAGTTGTTTTAATGAGGCATGTTTGGGAGATGGCTTTATTTCAATGGGTTTTATAATGTGTATTATCATGTACGTTTTAAATTGTTAGTTGCCTTGGCAAATCTTGTAAGAAAGGCAGGATATAAATTATGTAAATAAATAAAAATAATAAATGCTCCGAAGTGATCTCAAGCATCTGTCAAAAGGCAGTTTTACTCTGCATAGCTTAGCATGCTGGGTAATTTGAATGCTGGAAATATTGTTGTTGTGGAAAGGAAAGAACAAAAAATATTTCATGTTTATCAGGCATTAAATACAAATTTATATGGATGCTGAACAGCTGGTGGCTACTCAGTTTCAATACAGGTGGCTTCTCTGCAATGTATTTTTCTTAGTGTTGGGTTGATAAAAGACACACAATCTATCTGTTGGCAAAATAGTACAGATTATTTATATGAAAACATTTTTTTAAAAATCAAGACAAACTCATGCATGCGAAAATTAAGAAAAAATTGTACACGAGGCTAGCAGTTTCCCCCCCAAAGAACAATCTGTATACATCAGAAAATTAAAATCCACCTACAGTGATTAACGGAAAACTCAATTGAACCCTTGAACCAAGTATAAGCTAGGATCCCAGAAGAAATTCAGTAAAATGATAAAGGGTTTAGGGAAATAGGTAGAGGACCCCAGAAGACGTCCAGTAAAAATATAAAGAATTTAGGGACATGTGTCTTATTAGATGACTGTAAAATAAAACAGGAGTCTTATGGCACCTTAAAGACTTTAAAATATTATTCAACAGTATGTTTTTCACTCCAATATGAAACTGATTATCTAAAAACCAGTACATGTAACATTAAAGTTTGCTGTCATGCCAAAGACTAGAAAATAGCAAATGTTACACTAATTGTAAAAAATGGGTCCAGGAGGGATCTGGGTAATTAAAGGCCAGTTAGCCTAACATCTGTTGCAGGTAAATGGGGGGGGGGGACCTATTCTTAAAGATAAAATTATTAAGCACATTAATGAGCAAAGCCTGCTGGCAACAAAGAATCCTGAGTAAGTTTACCAGTTATGGGATAAGAGAATGGGTCCTCTTATGGGTTAAAAACTGGTTAAATCACAGGAAACAGAGAAAGGGGAATAAGTGGACAATTCTCTCAGTGTAGGGAAGTGAGCAACAGGGTCCCATAAGGATTGGTAATGGGACCAATGCTATTTTTAATTTATTTATACATTATTTGGAATTGAGAGTGAGTAGTGTAATGACTAAGTTTGAAGATGATGCCAAATTATTCAGGGCTGTGCAAATCAAGCAACATATATGCAAATAAAGTTCAAAGTTGTGAAGTGTAAGGTGATGCACACATTAACAAGAAATCCTAATTCTGAATATATGATTATAAAGTCTGAACTGGCTAAGATTGAGAATGAAAGACCTTGGGTCAGAGAAAACAATTTGAAGAAAATGTTTATTCACTTTGCATCAGTGTTTTTTTTTTTTTAAAAAGGGCAAACTCCATGCTGGGGATGATTATGAAAGGGTTTCAAAAGGGGGTTAGACAGATTCATGGAGGACAGGTCCATCAGTGTCTACTGGGAATGATAAATAAAGGGAACTTCCATATACCCAGGCAGCCAAATCTCTGAATCGTGCCAGGAGGCAGCATCTGTGGAAGGCACTGGCCTCTATGTCCTCTTTGCTGACACTCCAGGATAGCTAACTGGCCACTATGTGAAACTCTGGTCTAATCAAACAGTTCTCATATTCTTACATTTTTGGAGTTTGGGGAAATCACTTAATCACATGCATGGGAGTGTACATCTATTAGATGAATAAAAAGAGCCCAGTTTAAAAGAAGATCCCTGCTGTACCATCATGTTGTATCATCATCAGTGCCGAAAAAATTATGCTATTAATATAGCATTGCTATTTCATCATTATTTGGACTGTTTGTTATTGATGGGGGGCAGTGGGTTATGTAACATCATAATATATGGTATGTAAAGTGCTGATTAGATTCTGAGCTCAATGCTGTAACTGATTTTATTATTATTTTAGCTGTTCTTGATTGTTTGTTTTATTACTGCTTATTTTGATGTACTCTGCCCTGATTATTATTATTATTAGTAATAATAATCCAATAAAGAGAATTATTCAATAAGACTGAGGGGGTCACTATCAGCTGTTGTTAGATAGACAAGGTAAGATTAATATAGGCTCTAATGTAAGATAAGCAGAAACAACAAGAAGTTACAGAAGTATAACTGAAGAAATTAATATCTGTAAGGGGTGGATATGCAAGATACTAGCAAAGATACTAGTGAGTGAAATCACTCAGATGCCACTGGTTTGGGAACTTCCAGTACTTCTTTGACAAACTGCTTTTTTAAAATCCTTGCTAAGATGAAAAGAGCTGCTGCACATACAGCAAGAGAAACTCAATAGGTATCTGGGCCCTAGATAATGAAGGACTTTAAAAGGTTAAAACAGAACCCTTAAGTTAGAAACTAAGAGGTAACAATATAAAGATGACAAAATCAATATGGCTTGCACAATGGGGCTAGCCCAGGTAAGTAAACAGACTGCCACATTTTATACCACTTGAAGTTTGAGTTCAAAGGCAGCACATAAAGTCCAGTCATGAGGTTACTGAATTATGGATTGAAATGGACAGATTAATTTATCTAAAAGAGGACACAACTTTCACCCTAAATTTTATAAAAACTCACTGTTGGGCTCCATACTTCTTCCATAAGAAGGGCTAGGTCCAACTCATTCCCAAAGTTCTTAACTTGGTCTGTCAAAGAACACTTTACCCCTTTACAAAACAGTCAGCACAATTCCCTCTAGAACATCAGTCTCATCTAGCATCACTTCTGTGTTATCTGGATTCAGATTCAGTTTGTTCTCCTTCAGCACTGCTCCTGGAGGCATATTTAGAGAAATATAAAACTGGGTGTTCCGCTCCAGAGCTTCAGCCTGATACTGAATCAGACCATTGGTCATCAATGTCAATATAGTCTTTGCAGAGTGGCAACAGTTTGCCAGGGCTTCACGTGTGAACTCTTCAGCATGCCAAGGAAATGCTTGGCATGAAGAATGCCACAGGCTTCCCTAAAGGCTACAGCCTGAAACTTTAAAACATCCAGCATGAAGGCAGCCTGTTATAGGTTTCAAAACTTGTGCAATGCATTGCGTTAATATAGATGGGTCCCAATAAAATAAAACAATAGTGTGACTTTTGTTTCTTAACTGGTTTAAAATGTTCCTCTCAATACCAAGGTTTGTTCTTAATATGATGGGACCATCTCATTGATGTTATTTCAGATATGAGCCATATACATAAGGGTGATGCTGCCATAGATGTTCTTCAACTACAAAATTTTACAAGTTTTATAATATTCATTACAAAATTTCTCACAGAATACGTTTCTCATAATTCTGCTTCTAGAATCTCAGAATTACTACAGGGATGCAATTCTAGAATTCAGGGAAGTATAAGCAAATTCCCTTTTACCTACAAGAGGCAATTTTTGCTAACAGGATAGTTGGGACTCACACATCAAGTAGTTTCTGGATCAAAATGCAGATCTCTTATTTTGTGAGAGCAGCATGGCAATAGCCCTGAGGACAGATTCACTCACGTATGTTCATTACTCCAGGAGTGACTGATTAAGCAATAATTTCATTCATGAGTGCAGATTGAATTCCACAAGTAGAACTTAGATAGTACTTCACAAAACTGATTTTATAATATTGGAGGGATATTAGCACAAGATCTACTGTTAAAATGAACGGTAAACAAATAGGTTGCTTGGACAAATTACTATGGCCATATATTATATAATAATTACATATTTTTGTTACTTTGGGATCTTCTATTGTTGGAAGACAAAAATGCATACTGTATTCAGAAGGAACTATACTTGCCGTTTCTGTAGTCTTTTAGCTATTGCTGAAACCCAGTAGATTGTACCTAATTTTTTTAGCTCTACATAAATAGATTTTTCTGTTACATAATAATTGTGGTTTTCTGTGTCCTTTATGAAGTTTATATTTCCACTACCCAGCATTACATTTTATGACACCCAAGGCCCAGTTGGATCATTTATGTTGGATCCAGCCCTCAATAAATTAGTTCAACACCACATGTCAAACTATATCACTGCACGATAGCTAGCTACACTCCTGAAATGCTGGAATGATCCACACAACCAAAACATTCCTGTTGTATTTTCCAGGCCAGTTAGCAGTGGACGTCATTTTCAAAGTAATCACACTGAACAGGACGCCTACTATCTAACAGACAGAAATGTTGCATATGTGTTATGTGAAAAAGGCAAAATAGAATCTTAATAGCCAGAATAACATAGTTTTAGAAAGATGTATATTTTGGTACGCTACCAGGTATAGAGTTGTATAGATCTTCACACAAAGGGAAGCAGGAATTCAACAACTGTTCAGCATTGAATTTTCACAGCTTATTACAATGGAAAATTTACACCCATGTCTTTGGCAAATTGCTGGAGGGAGGGGGTGTTAATGGACCTGACATTCTAGTTATTGATTTACTCACAGAATAAGTCACTAATAACAAAATGTTACCATCTTATGGCAGCAAAATGGTCTGGCGCAAGGTATATAAGCTGGTAGCTTTGATGAGCTCCTAGCAAACCACTGCCCTTCACATCACTCAAATGTTCTACCACAGTCAGCACTAACAGGTACTTTTGTTAAATAGGCTAAGGCACCAATAATGATGTTCACATATTTTGAACTAAAAGTCTACTTTGTCTATATTGATGAGAAATGCAATTGGCAGATCAACAAATTTTCTTCTGGTATGAGCAGCCATAATTTTGGTTTACTTCAGTAGATATTGTACCTATTGTATTAAGATTGAAATGCATCCAATAAATCCACGTTACAAACTGAAAGTAGAAATGAATTCCTCCACCAGCTAGATTGATCAATAATTTTATTGTATAATTATAGCTACTATGAGCAAATCAGGGTTTATAGGCTTTAAAAATGTGAAGATCTCATTGAGGTTAGACTATATTTTATGATTTCATACCTATTCAAAAGAAAGTCATTATCTACCTCAGCCTAGGAAGAACTCTAGGTAGAAGACTCTCTCTATATGCTAGTGTGGTGTAGAGGTTAAGTATGCGAACTCTTATCTGGGAGAACTGGGTTTGATTCCCCAGTCTTCCACTTGCAGCTGCTGGAATGGCCTTGGGTCAGCCATAACTGTCATAGGAGTTGTCCTTGAAAGGGCAGCTGCAGTAATAGCTCTGTTGATCTGGTGTCTGTTGTGGTGGGGGGAAGGTAAAGGAGATTGTGACCACTCTGAGACTCTAAGATTCAGAGTATAGGGTGGGATATAAATCCAATATCTTTTTTCCCCTTCTTTATAATGCATAATTTCCAGGATTTCTTGTTTAAATCAGAAAATAAATGGGCCTTGTCAACCTTAGGGAGTATCACCTCTTCTCAGATTACTAGAGCCTTTGGTGCTTTTGTTTAGGGTTTTCAGATGTCTCTTTTTTCAAAGATATAACTAACACATTTACTCAAGACTGTCATACAGCAAAATACATGTGAGGGGTATGTGTTGAAAAGGGAACAGGGGGTGTGTGGACACAAAATGTTCTCCAAAAGTCTCCTTAACAGTGTCACACAAATGTGAGATAAAATGGGGTGCTCCCACTGTGAAACCACTCCTGCCTTATTTTATGTGCCCCACAATTGCTAATACTGTATGAGGAAGAGAATGTACATGAATTATCCACCTCATGTTTCTGCTCAGGTTACTCTTTCAGACCTGTACCACAACACAAGTGACTTATTGATTTTAAATTTCTGGTGTACTTTAAAGTAACTTGTACTGTTAACTGAACCAGGTAAAGGAGATATGAACGGTCAATTGAAACATTCACAATTTGCATATGGTATCATATTATTTGAAGGAAAGTGGCATGGTATAACCTGATCTTATCAGATCTCCAAAGCTAAGCAGGATTGGTACTTGGAAGACAGACCACCAAGGGAGATTCTTCAGAGGAAGGCAATGGCATACCACCTCCGCTTCTCACTTGCCTTGAAAGTCTCTTGCTGAAGTCGCCATAATTGATGGTATTTTACACATGATGCTATTTTACATACACATTGTATTATTCAGACTGTAGCACCCTATGAGAATGTAAGCTTGAATATTTTCCCAATATATAGAAAAGGCTAGGCTAGAAATGAGTACTTTTCCAAGAGCAGGTCTTTTTCAAACATGAGAGCACTTAAGTTTACAATAACTCACCTGTATCCTGAAATAGGTGAGGGACCATGGCATAGTATAGCCTGATCTCACCAGATCTTGGAAATTATATATATAGGATGTTTGTCCTCACTGGCATTCTTCACAGTTTGCTTAGATTTCACCATCCTGAAGAATTAGATGTAATCCATAACTTTGACTGACTCACTACTGACCTCCGACTCAAGAACATTAAACAGCACTATCTCCTTATGAGAGGTCTCTATTTCCTTCCTTAAATGCAGAAAACTGCTTCCTGGTCTTAAATATCCAGTTAATAAGAGGATCTTTCCTCCCATCTTATGACTCAGGAGCCTTTGGTGAGGTACCTTGTGAAAAGATTTAGTTAGATAGATATCTCCTTGGATAGGAGACCACAAGGGAAAGCTGCAGAGGAAGGTAATGGCAAACCACCTCTGCATCTTACTTGCCTTGAAAGCCCCTTGCATGGGGTTGCCATAAGTCAGCTGTAACTTGATGGCACTTTACACACACACACGTACATCTCAATCTGTATTTTATTTGCATTCTGAAGCTATACATTGGCAGTCATTGTTAGAAAGCTAAACGGGGAAGGACATTCTTTCACTTTCACCCCTAAGTAATATTTGTCTTACGTTACCTACAGTGCCTATGTTCAGAAGGAACATATTTCTAATGTATACACGTCCATATAATAATCAAAGTGACATTCTTTTTCAGAACTAGACAAAGACTTATTTATATTTTATTTAGACAATTCATCAATTCATTTGGAATTTATCCACCTGCATCTATAGATTAGGTTTTCAGAATATTCACAGGATGTTTGCCCTCACTGTACATATTATGTTAATAAACAGCAAATTATGCAAGCACAAGATGTAAAAATAAAATGTAAATATCAAACAACAGTGGGCAGAAACTACTAATTTTCAAGACATTACTGGTTGTGCACTGTGTCGAATGCTGTGGTGGTTCCCTTGCTACTTTTTAAACTGATAGGGTGCAATTGCTTTTTGTAAGATACATATTATTTCAAGGTATTCGTTATATGCAAATATCCTCTTTACCTTTATTGAATTATTGGCTGTATATGTACAATGGTGATACAAAAAGAATCCAGGACTTAAAAATAAACTACTGATTTAAATTTATTTGTAATTAAGAATATTAATGTAGCAAGTGAAACTGTGAAGGGAAATCTTTTCACATGCTTTGTTCAGTTCTATAACAGTTGTTGTGAAGGACCATTAAATATATTTTCGGGGTACTAGTGCTTTTTTTGAGCTCATTTTGTGTATGAGAGAGAGAGTTATTTGAAAAGGAATGTAAACAAGCATGAGACTTGGTGTAACACCAACCCAAGACCCTCCTAAAATCAAACTCCTAGTCATTAAAATGCACCTAGCTTTTTTTTTTTAAGGTGCTTAACTTGGAATATAGGGAACAAAGGATATACTGTAACAGTTTCAAAATCAAGTGTGGCAAATGGCTTTTGTGTTAAATATGGTTTATTATATTAGATGTATTATGAAAGGGTGAGGTTTTAAAGTACTGAATATATTTGTATATTTATTTGGGAAATGCAGTGGAATGCATGGTTGTTATAGAATGTGAATAATGTATTCATGTTTATTTGAACTAATTATGTTTTATAAATTATGCATACAATGTTATTAAAACATTCTTTAAAATACTACTTACAATATTGCATCAGATATACCTTTGGCAAAATTAGAAAATAATGGGAATGTGTAGTGTTGTACAAGTTCCAAACTGGGCTTCACTCTAACTGTCTAAAACAAATTAATGTAACATTCCAAATCTATAGGGCAGGATGCAGTGACTCAAATCAAACAGCTGGAGTCAAGATATGAGTGCAAAGTCATTAATATTTGGCAAAAAATAAATTGTTATAGTTTTTTAAAAGGGAATTGGGAAAAGCTATATATTGCAAAATCCTTTTCTAAAGGTGCAGAAGGCAGACTGTTTTCCAATACTGAGTAGATACTTCAGAAGCATTAACTATACTCAGTTACTAATACCATCTAGTTAAATTATTTAAAGAACAAAATAACATGCTTAGATTTAAAAATAATAAAAACCATGGCAAACAGCAGCTTCATTTTGATTAATCATGCAAATAGGAATGAGCACAAACTGTGTGATGAGCCAAAATCCAAGCTGAACTTTGCTCAGTTCGTGACTCATGAGCCAAGGTTTGGTGATCATGTGTTCATCAAAAAAATCTCCAAGCTTTTGAGCCCAGCTCAGTGGCTCAGAAAATAGAACCCGCTCAGAACCTCTGGCGACAATGGAGGTGGTGACATTTTCAGCCGTAAAAACACAAATATGGACCCTCCAAAGCTTGACAGGCACTGCTGCCTGCCAATAACAGAGTTGCCTTCCCATTTGTCACAATGGGAGGGGACAATCTATATAAGTATAGGGCTGGCTCATGTTCACTTTGTTGGTGCTGGAAGTTTGAGTGGAGAGGGTGTACTCGCATGAAAGAGCTTTGCATTTGGGTGTAGAGAGGAGATAGATTAGCTAGCTTAAGGGTGAGGGGGCTTTGCTTTGCCCTGAGTTCCTCCACGTTGCAATTTGGGGCTTTTTTCCTTGCAAAGTGTGGGTGGCCCCTGGGTGGGGTGGGCAGGCAGAGGGTGGTCTGGTCTAGACACTCCTGAAGCCATGCCTGACATCTCCCTGAAAAGCACTTCCCTGTGGGCAGCTGGTTTGGGGGGGTCTGTAACTCAGACCCCTCCTCCAAATATAATCCACACATAACATGTGGGGCATATGGGGAGGCATCCCAGGATGTTGTGCCACAACTGGATGTCTCTAGCTCACACAAAACCCATTCTATAAACCCCTGAACCCATGCCTGATGTCCCCCAAAATCACTTTCCTGGGGAAGCCTTGTTTTGGGGTCCATAACTCAGTCCCCCCAAGTCCAATCTTCACCAAGCATGGTAAGCAGGTAAAGAAGAGTCAGCTGGGGATACCTTGTGATTTTTGAGCTTCTAGGATCCCAGAGGCCACTCCACATACCAAACTTCTTTAACCAGTTCAGTTTGTGAGCCAGGCTGATTTGAGGTTTGGGTTCGCAAACGAATTCATGGCACACCCCAGTTCAATTTGTGAAGTGAACCAGAGTTTCCCGGTTCATGCCCATCCCTACATGCAAACACAACTATTGATTTTTATTTGCTTGTGACTGATCTCCAGAATCCTATTCAAGGCATCTTTCAAGTAAAAACAATACTATGAAATCATAAAAATATAAATCAACAATATAAAAAACAAAACAAACCATTAAAAACATCACTGTGAACCCTAAAATATATTCTTAAAATATATATATTCAGATTCAGACCAGAAGCAGACAGCTTAAAACAGCTTTTTAAAAAAGCATAAAACAGCTAAATTATAAGTTAGTTAAAAGTCTGGTTAAAAAGAACTGTTTTGGCCTGGCTTCTAAAAGACTGTTTGGTAGGTGTCAGGTGAGCCTTAAAGGGAAGGACATTCCAGAAGCAAACTGCCTCCAATGAAAATGCTTAGACCTAGAACAAGATACTGAACTGTCTAGACTCAGTTTACCTGGACTCTGAAATTACATCCATATTACAACAAAGGTTACTCGGTCTTCCACCAGTCGCGGATTAGCGGGCGGGGGGGCGGGGTGGCGATTTTCATACGGGAGGCTTACTCCTTCCGGGCCCTCCCGGCCCCAAAGATTGACGGTATTGAGTGTGTCGGCCTTGCGTGGGAAGTCGGGGAGAGGTTGGCGATCTGGCTGGTGTACCATCCGCCTAACGCACCGGCCAGCGCCTTACCATCCCTGATGGAGGCGGTGTCCGGCTGGGCGTTGGAGTACCCGGGGCTCGTAGTCCTGGGCGACTTCAATGTCCATGCCGATGACGCGGCTTCCATTCGGGCGATGGACCTAGTGTCTTCCATGGCGACACTGGGACTCTCCCAATTTGTCACGACTCCCACGCACCAGGCTGGGCACACATTAGATCTGATCTTTGCGGCCGGGATTAAAGTGAACGAAATCGCAACGGAGGCGATACCATGGTCGGATCACTTGGCCCTCAAGGCCCGTATGGAGACGCTACCTCAACCCTGTAAGGGCGGAGAGCCTATTTTGGCTCGCCCGCGGAGCCTGATGGACCCGGAACGGTTCCAAATGGCTCTTCGGGATCCTTGGCCCCCTTGCGATTCCCTTGATGCCCTGGTTGATGCCTGGCAAGACCGGCTATCTGGGGCAATCAACGAGATCGCACCCCGACGTCCTCTGCGCCCTCGTTCAAGGCTGGCTCCCTGGTATACCTCGGAGCTACGCCGGTTGAAACAAGGACTCCGACGACTAGAGAGGCAGTGGCGGCGCACTCGTGGCGAAGCGGCGAGAACATCCTACAGAACGTTTATGAGGTCGTATGAGATGGCAGTCAAGGCCGCGAAGAAGAAGTACTTCGCGGCCAAGATTGCGTCTGCAAACTCGCGCCCGGCGCAATTGTTTAAAATAATTGGACATTTAACTACGCTGCCCCAGGGCAGACCAAACGCTAGTGAATCAGAAATAGGCTGTGAGGCTTTTGCGAGATTTTTTGCAGACAAAATCACGTCACTCCGCCAAGACCTGCCCATCACCTTAGACACAGTACATGAGCCCGAGGCCCCACGCCTGTCTTCTGATTTAACTCTGGATCATTTCGACCCGCTCAGCCTGGAGGAAGTTGACGGAATCCTCTCCTCTGCGCGCCCTACAACTTGTGATCTGGACCCATGCCCCTCCTGGCTAATTAAATCCTGCCTGAGGGAGCTAGATTGTCCTCTACGGGACATCATAAATAGATCCCTCTTGGAGGGGCGTTTTCCATCATCTCTGAAAGAGGCTTTGGTCCGACCCCTCTTGAAAAAAAGTACAGCAGACCCGGCCGAATTGGCAAACTACCGACCGGTCTCCAATTTACCATTTTTAGGTAAAATAATAGAGAGGGCAGTGGCGTTGCAGTTGCAGAGCTTTCTGGATGACGCTTCCATCCTAGACCCTTGCCAGTCCGGCTTTCGCCCGGGCTATGGGACGGAGACAGTACTGGTCGCCCTGGTAGATGATCTCCAACGGCATCTGGATCGGGGTGGTGTGGCGGTGCTGATGCTGCTAGATCTGTCGGCCGCGTTCGACATGGTCGACCATCGGCTACTGACCTGCCGCCTCGCCGACATAGGGGTGAGGGGGTCTGCCTTACAGTGGCTCTCCTCCTTCCTCGAGGATCGGGGACAAAGGGTGGCTATTGGGGGCGAGCGGTCCCGGAGGCACACACTGGACTGTGGAGTGCCCCAGGGGGCAGTTCTCTCACCAATGTTATTCAATATCTACATGCGCCCTCTTGCCCAGATTGCCAGGGGATACGGACTTGGGTGCCATCAATACGCAGATGACACCCAACTCTATCTGCTGATGGACGGCCGGCCTGACTGCGTCCCTGAGAATTTAGACCGGGCCTTGCAGGATATGGCAACTTGGTTGAGGAGGAGCGGGCTGAAATTGAATCCAGCGAAGACAGAAGTCCTTTGTCTGGGTCGGGGCGCTCGGGAAGGGGAAATACCTCTTCCGGTCTTCGACGGGGTGCCGCTGAAAGCGGCGCACCGGGTTAGGAGTCTGGGAGTTTTACTGGAGCCTTCATTATCAATGGAGGCCCAGATTGCAGCCACCGCCAAGTCAGCCTTTTTCCATCTAAGGCGGGCAAGGCAGTTGGCTCCCTTCCTAGAGCGCCAAGATCTGGCAACGGTACTTCATGCAACGGTCACCTCGAGACTGGATTACTGTAATGCCCTCTATATGGGGCTGCCTCTGTACCGAACCCGGAAGCTGCAGCTGGTGCAGAATGCGGCGGCTAGGCTGTTGCTGGGGCTTCCTAAATGGGAGCACATACAGCCTGGACTGCGCGAGCTGCACTGGCTGCCAGTTACATACCGGGTTCGTTACAAAGTGCTGGTCATTACCTTTAAAGCCCTATATGGTCGAGGACCTGTCTACCTTAGGGACCGTCTCTCCCCATATGAACCCCAGAGAGCACTGAGGTCAGCTGGAAAAAACTTGTTGACTACTCCCGGACCGAGAGAGGTGAAGCTGCAATGTACCCGTAACCGGGCCTTCTCCTCTGTAGCCCCGAGCCTATGGAACCAACTTCCAGAGGAAATGCGGGCCCTGCGGGACCTTGAACAATTCCGCAGGGCCTGCAAGACCTTCCTCTTCCGACTAGCTTTCGCTGACGAAGGAAGAAATTGTTAATGATAACCGCCATCCTAAAGAACAGTATTAGCACTTTTATTAACTTAATTAACTAATTTTAAACCTAATCAGAATTTTAATGCTTAAATGTAATTTTGTGTTTTTTGCTTTTTGTATAATTGAAATTTGTATGATGTTGTTAGCCGCCCTGAGCCTGCCTCGGCGGGGAGGGCGGGATACAAATAAAATTATCTATCTATCTATCTATCCTTAAGAAAAAGAAGAGTTGGGTTTTATACCCTGCTTTTCACTACCCAAAGGAGTCTCAGAGTGGCTTACAATCCCCTTCCCTTCCTCTCCCCACAATAAACACCTTGTGAGGTAGGTGGAGATGAGAGAGAGCTCTAAGAGAAATGTGACTGAACCAAGGTCACCCAGCTGGCTTCATGTGGAGGAGCAGGGGATTTAAACCTGGTTCTCCACATTTGAGTCTGCCATTCTTAATCACTACACCGCCTTGGCTCTCTCCTAAGTGCAGATTCAATGCTGGGCATAAGCTTTTGTGTGCAGGCACACTTTATCAGATATCTGAAGATCTGTGCATGCACATGAAAACCAATATCCAATGTTAAATTTTGTTGGTCTTAAATCTTTCCTTAAGTGTGCCACTGCAACAACAGGTGTTTGCAGCTTTAATCCACTATGAGGAATAGAACACACAAGTGAGGATCTGCAACACTCATTGTAGGGGGGGGGGAATCCCTCCCTGCATTGCTGCCAATTCCCCACACCTTGCAGGGAGAATCCCATATCCCCCCCAGTGCCAAGCCTGGTGCAGTTTCCCCCCCAGACTTTTTATTCTTTGTTTCCCCATTTCCAGGGGTTTCATTGTATCTTGGCTTTCACAGATAGACTTGGAGTGGCTTTTTACTAATTTAGTCCATAGTAGATCCGATTATGCAAAAATTGCCTACAATTTACAAAACATAGCATATGTGCTAAAATTATAGCTTGATTACAATGCTGAATAACCTATTTGTTGTGGGGGGGGGGGAGAGATAATTTCACAAATGGCCATTCCTGATAGAAGAGTTAAGAATTGCACAATGAAGATTCCTTTTGTCCCATTTTTGAAACACAATATATCTCTCCCACTGTGGGTTGCCAATCTCCAGGTGGGACCTAGAGTTCTCCTAGAATTATAACTGATCTCCAGGATACACAGATCAGTTTCCATGGTGAAAATGACTGCTTTGGAAGGTGGACTCAATGCCATCACATCTCTCCTAAATCCCTCCCATTTCCACAATGCACCTTCCCCAGCTCCATCCCCAAATTCCAAGGAATTTCCTTAGAAGAGCTGGCAACCCTAATTCTACTTAAACCACCCCCCTAAAATTAAAACTTTTCTCCCATGTTGGATTAATGCTTGCTGAAACGCTTACTATGGTGCTTCTGGGGTTTGCAGCAGAATTCACTGATCTGATTGTACTGCAGTACCTTTTCTGCAACCTACTGTATTCAGGGCCATTTTTAAAGAAGAAAAGTTATATATTACAGAGTCCTGTCACAAAACCATAACTTGGTGTCATCAAGTGATATTGCTATCAGCAGTGGTATTCTGTAGAGGAATAGGAAAATAAACTTGAAATATCACAGATGTCTATATAAAAAACCTTATAGCCACAGGAAACCTGAGACCATTAAATAAAATTTACAAAGATGTACTTTGCATAATTCAGTGCCCCATTAAACTTTGTCTGAAGTATTCAGATCCTCACTGAAGATTAAAAGCAGTATATACATCCAGCTCCTTTACCCTTCGTAAGCACCTAATTCAAATGCTGCAGTCTCTTAGGGTCAGTTTACATACCATGAATTCATCCCTGCCGTTTTGGCTATGGCTAGCTGCAGAAGCAGTGAGTAAGCTATTTACCACATGTGAGAAAAAGTACAGTCATGATATTGAGGTGGCTGATGGATTATGTATAGCCCAATTCACACAAATGTTTCTTCACAGAAGATACTACAGAGAAATTCAGCAGTGTGAATTGGCCCTGATAAATAGATTAGAGTTTGGATGTCAGCTTGCATAATACTTAATTATAATGGAAGATGGCATAGCAAGAAAGAAGTTTTGGCATTCAAAGTTCAAGTTGTTGAATCCTTCCACATTAATTTCATCATAACTATGGTAGTTTGCGTCAAAAAAAAGGCCACCTTGATACTGTCTCCAGAAATATATGTAGTTCGGTGTCACATTCTCAGGGTGCAGGCAGGCAAGAGTCCAAAGCCAGTCCAAGGTCAAAGTCCAGGAAGTCAAGCAGGAGCCAAGTCACCAATGCAGAATCACAAACCTGAGCCTGCTTCGGCGGGGGCGGGTCGGTTACAAATAAAAATTTTACTTTACTTTACAAACCGGAATCAGAAGTCAATGTCCAAAAGCCACAAGGTCAGGGTGCCAAGGAAATCAAGCAGGTCAGGATCAGGAAGGAGCGTGGATGCAAGCCAGAGAATAAACTTGTTGCTTCCACAAGGTTACCAGGTCCTGGGTGGGAGCTATACTGGAGTCTCAGTCAGCCTGCTCCCTGGGTGGCAGTGACTCTGCTAGAACTCAGGGCTGAGAGATCTGAAGCATCGGCGTGCCTCATGTCTTTGCTCTGAAAGTTCTTTCTGGAGCCTGCTTCGAACTCTTGAGATGGGAGGAGGAGAGCTTGGAGGAGATTGATCGTCAAAAGCCAACACTGGTACCTGGAGAGTGATTGATGGGCCAGCTGCTGTTTGTTCAGCTGAGGTACTGGCTGGCAACTCTTCCAGGTCTGTTAACCCTTCCAGCTCCTCGTCAGGGCTCATGACACTCGGTCTCAAAAACCAAAAGAATGAAGTTCAAAGAACAGACCTTTCCTGAACTTCCTTTGTTGATACTGCTTCTTGCATCCTCTGAAAGGTTATTCCTAAGGATTAGGAGATCTTTGAGAGTGTTATAGGAAGCTTCAGTCAGAGTGCAAAATCCATGGAAATCATGCAACAACATCCCCACCACCACTACTACATAAGCACTTTCCTCTCATGCAGAGGAGAAATTTGATCCAATCCTTGAAATTTTTGTATTCCAGTATTTTATGTATCTCCTTCCTTCCCCCCCTCCCCACAATGTTTGAGAGAAAAGCTGGAGTCAAGTTGCAGCCATTTGAACTCAGATCTAGGGTCACCAAATTGCTTTTCATTTAACTTCCAATTCTGTCATACAGTTATTAATCTCTCAATTCAAAAAGGGCTCTCTCCTCAACATTTTTGCTGCCTCAAATAAGAACATGCTAATGTTGCAAGACCACAAAGTTATAAATTTATAATTAGAACATACTTGAACATGAGAACCAAGAAATGAGTGCTAAGTATTTTAAAGTAATATTTAAGTATTTACTATACTCTTATTTATGGATCCCAAGTTGGGTTGGAATTACCTAACCCCTTAAGAAACCTCTTAGACAAATGATGGGAGAAAACTGATCCTCCCTCAGTTCCTCTGTGATAGCAGGAGATAGCAGCCAGGTGAACTTTCAAAGAAGAAAATGCCAGGCTTTTTTGTATTCAGGTATAATAACTAATCAAATATGAGTGGCAATGGGGCACCACCCAGTGACATGTCCTTCTCATGACACCAGAAGGAAAATCACCTTCACTTATCCATATAGGATTGTCCAGTGTTAGGCTTGCATGACTGCAGGAGTCTGTCATTAGCCTCCTTAGAACAGGGTTTCCCAAACTTTTCTTTCCCATGGCCTGGTTATTTTTACACTTCTCCTTCATGGCCCACTAAAATTTGGGGGTGGAGTCAGGAGCCTTTGGGGGTGGAGCTGGGAGACAGAAATTATGTCATTTCTGTGGTGTCACTTCCAGGTCAAGAGCCAAGTGATGTCACTTCCGGGGCATACCCCTTCTTCAACAGCACTGGGCAGTGTATGCAGTTGGGAGTGCTGTTGCCATTGCCATTAGGAATGCCAGCACTGTGTACCACCCACACTGGGCCCTCGCAGCTGCTCTACTTCAAAATATGCTGACACATATAGTAGGCCCTTCCTTCAGCTGCTACTACTGGAACCCTGCCTCAAGCTACAGCCAAGCTTGCTTGGTTTCAAGAAAATCTTTTGACAGCTATTTTTCATACCTTTCCTTGGCTGAAACACTGGGAATTTGCTGTGAAAGGTAGCAGAGAACTATACTGCAGACAATGAATTAATTTCAAGTTATATGAAGTTCATACAAGCTTTTCTGCAGTTATCCCCAAAAAGATATTTTTGAGGGGCTTGCAGCTTTTTCCTGGCTGTGTTTTCCATGCCTTTAAAAGCAACCTGTTCTGCAGATATTTAGCCAGTGAACTTCTTTCATCCTTTTAAATATCTACAGGAGGAGTTTAATTTTGGTGTCAGACAGCTGTTAAAAGCAGGAACAGTAAAATGGTGTCAAGATCATAGTACCAGCGCTTCCAGTGCTGTTAAGATATACAGCAGTAATCTCCAATAATCTCTTTCTGCCCCACATCTCTCACTCTCACTCACTCACACAGAAATCTCATAGAAAGGCCAGCTGGCTACAACTGGGGGTGCCAACTTTTCATTGGCAGAGCTCCTATTTCTGCAACAACAGTATGATGAACAGAAAAGTTTCATCCAGTAAAAATGAAAGGAAAGAAAGAAAGAGGGGAGGCGAGGCGAGGGGCGAGAGGCGAGGCGAGGCAAGGACAGGCGAGGCGAGGAAAGGAAAGGAAAGGAAAGGAAGAACATAAGAATACAAGAAAAGCCATGTTGGATCAGGCCAGTGGACCATTCAGTCCAAAATTCTCTCACACAATGTCCAAAAAGCACCAGAATGTCCACCATTGGGGCCAGGGCACTAGAAGCCCTCCCACTGTTGCTTCCCCTCCCCCACCCCCAGCACCAAGAATACAGACAGAGCATCACTTGCAGGGAAAGAAAGAAAGGGGGACAAGGAAAAAAAGCCTTACTCACCATCAGATGACCCCAGTCCACAACAATTCTGCCCAGTGGTCATTTAGTTAAAAAAATAGCTACTGGAATGCCCACTCCCCACCCCTCCCAGCTGAAAAAAACATATCCCCTTCTTTGCCGCCCAGGCATCCCGGAGAAACCTCCCCAAAAGAACATACTGCAAGGCACATGAAAGCTCATACTTTGAAGAACACTTCATGGGTCTAAAGTGCCAGTGGACTCCAGCTTTTCTCTCAAACATTGTGGAGAGGAGGGGAGAAGGAAGGAGAGGCAGCCCAGATCCTTTCTGCACAACACAGTGATAGGGGAAAGAAGAAAGGAAGGAAGGAAGGAAGGAAGGAAGGAAGGAAGGAAGGAAGGAAGGAAGGAAGGAAGGAAGGAAGGAAGGAAGGAAGGAAGGAAGGAAGGAAGGAAGGAAGCCAAACGGAGCTCAGGCTTTGCAGCCTGTGTCAGTCTTCAAGGCTAGCTTTTCTCTGCACAACAGAGAGATGGGGAAAGGAAGGAAGCGGAGCAAAGGTCATGCTTTGCTGGGGGCAGGGCTAGCTTTGGCTTTTCTTGTGACCCAGTAGTGATGCTTCTGTGGCCTGGTACCGGGTCATGACCCTGCGAATGGAAAACACTGCCTTAGAATATATTAGATCTCCATCTGAAGCCTCCAGGGTGTTAGGCTGAGGTGGTTTCGATCATGATAAGGCACTTGGTTGATGCTGATTGAATCTGGTCGATTTTGTAAAGGATGGAACTGGCCCTGGGAGATCAGAGCTATAAGGATCAGAAACCATATTTGATGAGGCCAAAAGGGTGTTTCCAGGATCATGTTCGATCTCTCCTTCCTGGCTTTCTCTATTACGGTGAAATGAAGGGAATGCATAAAACAGCCCACTGACAATGCAGCAGATACACATTCCCTGCAGAACCAATTCCTACTCCTGCTTAGGAACAGAATTTTACAACCTTCTTGTTTTCTCATGTCACAAATGGAACAATGTCCAGAACCTCCCAGAGGATAAAAAGCAATTCCAGGTAAGTGGTCTTTGTAGACCACTCATGGGAGAGTGTGCCAGCCCTGTTTAATCTGTCAGCTTCTGTGTTTAAACTCCTAGAAATATGAATAGCTTGAATGGGAGTATTAAGCTTCACTGCCATGTCCATACAAGTGTAGCTTCTTGACACAAACCTCTGGACCTTGGACCTCCTTGCTTGTTTAAATAAAATAACATAGCTGAATTGTGCATCTGGACAAGAATGAATCAGTTCCAAAGGATATCTGAGAAACAACTGAGGGTATAACTAACAGCTCACAGTTCTAAAATGTTCATGTGCAGCAGCTTCTTATCTTCTAACCAAGTATACCACCTGACAATTCCTCACAGTGGATGCACCAATCCAAGAGAGAAGCTTCCACAGTAAGGACTGCCACATGTTCAGAAATTCCAAAGAAAATCCTCTGAGATAAATTTTCCATAGAAGACCACCACAATAAAGAATGCACGACTGGTTTGGGAATAGAGAACCTGTGCCATAAGGCATGAACCCCAGCTCTACAACAAGGTAGAAACCAGAGCTGCAGGAGTTGCATACGTAACCTAGCCATAGGCAGGACAGCAGTGGTATAAGCCCTATATCCCAAAAGGCACAACATTTTCCAAAACAATTGGAAAAAGTGAAATCTAAACTGTTTCACTAAGGTAAAGATAACCTGTACCCTTTCGGGAGGTAGAAAGCCCTTTTCCACTAGGGAATCTAGCACAGCTCCAATAAATCGCAACCGCTGAGATGGAACTAATCATGATTTATCCCAATTTACCAGGAGTCCTAGTCCTTGATAGGTCTCAGGACAAAACTGCAATGACTCAACCCTGGAATCTGCCACCAGTAACCAATAATCTAAGTAGGGGACTATATGGCAACCCCACATATGAAGGTAAGCAATAACTGGGGCAAGGACTTCAAATCAAATCAAGTTTTATTATGGTCCATGACCAAATACACAGCACAGTGTAGACCAACAACAACCACAGAAAAATTGTATAAATCAAGAAGGACCTAAATAAATAAGACATAGGATATATAATATATAAATATATAGATAAGATATTGAACATTAAAACAAATAATAAAAAATAACAATTAAAACAGTATTGGTCTGACAACTAATTGCCTCAACATTGGCTTGTGGGAACCATAGAATGCAATTTAATTGTGTGTGAACAAAGTTAGGCAACCTTACGCATGATCTCTGAGTTTTAGCAGTTGGAGTGACATTTTGGTGGTATACAAAGTACTCAGGGATTTAGGAAAGGGTAAAATACAAGGTTGAAAATATTCGGAAATAATTAAAAAAACAGGCAGTTTCAAGATCTTTACATAATCCTCACAAATTCTCCTGGCTGCTGCCATGAATTTGACTCACTTAAATGTGAATTGAGGATTGGAATCTGATAACATATTTCTGATTTTAAAATCGGAGAACCTCAGACATCCCTCGAGCAAAGAATAAATGTACCAGGCGCGTATGCCTAAATATAGGCCACACCCAAGCAACACATGGTCAATCATTTCGACTTTACCTGCACCACAAGGACCACTTATGGGGCAAGGACTTTTTTTTCTGCCAGAGCCCACAGAAGCAGAGCTTTGTCTGGGCTGGCCAGGGCTCCAACTGGCCCAACCCACCATGTAGCAGCCACATGCTCCCAGGCCAGGTGGTGTGGCCTAATATGCAAATGAGCTCCTGCTGGGCTTTTTCTTCAAAAAAAGTGCTGACCGGGGATATACACTTAGAGAACACCCTGAGTGCAGGGCCTAGACCAATAGGTAGGACGGTATTCTAAAAAACTCATTCACCACATGAACAACATAAGATCTTGTGATGTTGAGGGTGAAAAAAGAAATCCTTCAAATCAATAATATTAAACCAAAAATTGAAATGTAAAATCAAAGAAATGGACACCATTCACTGCAACATGAAGAAAAATGTTCAGTTTTCTGAGGTCTAAAATGGGTCTAACTCCCACATCTTTTTAATATACTAGGAAACATACAAGAGAAGAAACCCTCCAATGCCTGAGACACCATAACCTCCTCTGCAGTGTCCTTCACCATTAGGGAGCCTGGGCAAGACCCAAAGCTGCTTGGTTGTATCCGCTTAAAGCAAGGGAGAATAGATTTACTAATCTATACTATACTAATACTAATCTATAACCAAATCTAACTATGAACAAAACCCACTCCTTGGAGGCAGTAGCTTCCCAGCTATAACAAATTGAGCTAGCCTGTCCCCAAACTTAACAGGGGCTGCCAACAATCTTAATCAGAAGGATGACTTCTAAAATGAAGTTCACTCTCTAGAAGAGGGTGATTGCTGATTCAGCCTAGTTTAGAACCTTTACACCTATGGTAACCCTGTTATGGGATGAATGGCTTAGAGGTAGGACACTGAGACTCCAAGGTGCCAGAAAAGCAGTAGTCCCTTTGATACAGATGCCAGGACTGTCTCACAAAGGACCTCTACTTAAATGAGGACATGGACAAATGTGAGACTCCTAGAGAGAGTCCTGGGCTTCTCCTGCAAGGCTGTTGTTGGCTCAAGAGTGCAGATGGAAGTGTTCTGCTGGGAACCTGACATATACACTTCTTTTGTCTTGCCTTTAGCCTTCTAATTAGAGGCTCAGAAGAGGCACTATGAACCTGAGGGGAGTATGACTGAGATTTGATCCGCTGAGACACCTATCTGGGAGGTGGAGCCAAACATGTCAGTTCCAAAGATGTGGAATTGGGAGCTTATTCTAATGCTGACTTGGATGAGAGCACCATGGCTTTAAAGGCTTTCTCCCACAATGGTGCCTTAAATTTCAACACCCTATCCCTCTAAACCTTAGGAGTGAAGCATTGGCAGGCCTTACATGTGGAGACTATGCCCTTCATCCAAACAGAACAGATGAAGGTCTTGTTCATTAGTTTGGGTCATCTTCACTCCACATCAAGAGAACTTCTTGAAACAGGCCTTCTGAGACATGGAAGAAAATTAGAAGCTGATGTAGTTTTAACAAATCTGGACAAAAGCCTCTCAACTGTAGTTGGAAACTCCAGAAACACAACCTTCTCCTTCAACAGCAAAACAGGAACCAAGGGTAAGGGGTTGCTGCTGCTCAGGAGCACATGGTCTCTGAACAGGAACAAGCTTCAGATTCTGGTGTGCAGAGGCTTTTTAAAGTCCTATCTGATGGCAGGCCTGCTCATGCACAATCCGCTTGTGGGACTGCACAGAAGACTGATGATGAACTGATACATACAAATAGCTATGAAATAGCCATGTAGCCCATACATCAGTACTGAAGGACAAAGGGGCAATTGCTCCACTTCTCTTTTTATCTTCACACTGAAAGACTTTATACAGAAGGGACTGAGACTGAGGGTGGCATATCTCTCAAGACATAAATTCTACAAAGCTAAGTGTTCTATTCTCCAGCAGTATTTTGAATTGCATAGGAGCTTCCCTTATTAGTTTAGAGGAGATATCAGCAACCTTTCTGAGCCTGCAGGTATCTTTGGATTTTTGAGGTAGGGTGACAGGAACCACTACAAAACAGCTGGTACAGGACACATAGCCAAGTACACAAACACACACAAAAGGAGGGGGGATGGGAATATAAACAGAGAGAGAGAGAAGCTCAAGAAGGGTTAACATGTACACAGAAAATAGATGACCAGTGGTGGGAAAGGGGTGCTGTGCTCCCCCTATCCATATCACCTCATAGCTGGTATTTAGTTTCCAGTTACAGGATCCAGTGAATAGCAAGGAGCATCCAAGTGAAAAGCCCCTGTGTTTATACACAGGCAGCATATCACTGGTTCTGCTTTCCCAATTGCTCTGCCTACTTTCCTGAAGTACATGGCAGGCACCTGAGGAAGTTACTGCATGCACCATAGCACTCATGGACACCAAGTCAGGGAAACCTGGTTGAGAGGATCCTGTGCAAAAGATGTTTAAAACAGAATACAAAACCACCCATGCCAGTTCTCTTCCCACTCTGCCACACATCTTTGCTAAAAAATGGGATAATAATGTTAACAAAATATGAAGTGTTATATATTTATGACACTCTTCTCAGGATGCTATTGGAAAAAGACCTCCCCCATATTACTCCTCTTTTTTGACTGAAGTTATTCTGATTGTAAGAAAAACCCATTACTATTTCTAGCAGGGAATACCATTATACAAATTGACTGATATACTGCTGAATAACCAAATTCATTTCAGTCTGTTAATCTGACAGGTCTTGTAGTAAAATAAACAGATGGCAAAAGACAAGGGAAAAAATGAAGATTCTGAAATGTAACTGGAAACTAAAGGTCCTTTTTTTTTCCAAGGGCACCCCTTAAACTTTTCTCTTTCCAGTAGGAAATAGCCCCTGGAGAAATGCATTAGCTAAGGGACTGACACAGACGTTGTTTTGGGAGATCTATCTTCCAATAGGAAGTATAAATGTTGCGGAGTCATAGTCCAGTGAGACTCATTAAGTCCAAGACTAAAGAGAAGAGACATCTGCACCGCAGGTAAACCCTGAAGATTTTAGAGCCCTAATTTGAAGGAGGTTTCTGATAACCCAAGGGCAGCATGTAGTACACTCTGGAGGAGTGTTCAAAAACCCTATCAACTTTTGACATAATTAGTTTGCTTTAATTAGGATTAGGCAGTGTTATACTGAGAAATAATGAACATGCATAAAATTATATTACTATTGTGACCTTCACAGTATTCCTTAGACTTTCTCAGGTTGTTTGCTGAATCACATAGGGTGTTCTTTGAACAGGCGTCTGACAAAAAAAACTAATGACTATTGTGTACTACACAATTATCACTGCGCCTATATTATAAGCACCAAGCTGCCTTGACTAAGGTTGCTTTGTATCCCTGATATCACAGTAGCTGCAATAATGCAACTCTCAGGGTAAAGATGTCATCTACCAAGGCCAATGCCCATTCAGACAACAGAACAGATCAACCACATTCATTACTAAATGACAAATACCAGCATCCCAGTAACTATAATTCAGTGATAAACTGAATATCATATGATAAATAAAATGCATAATCCCTGACCATCCTAAATCAAATGACTAAATCATATAGTATCGGAAGTTTGTCACCAATCATCTAATTATTCCCTTTCCCCAGACCATCCCCTTTTAAAGGTTTAACCTCTAAGATCCTGTTGAATTAGCAAATACATTTACACATATGGAATTTAGCACTTCTAATATAGGACATATCAGAAAGACACCATCCCCTTTTTCATTTCACACACAGTTGCTCTTACACAGTCCATTCTAATGAGGTGCGGGGCCTGTTTGGGATGGCGCAGTCCTTCACTGCAACCAATGCTACTAAACTAACCAACTAATTTATGATACTTTGCAGTTTTCTTCATATAATTATCCTGTACTCCAGTTACACTGGTTGGAGAGCAATAAGACATCTTCAAGATTCCTCCGAGCAAGGGACTTATATCAACCTAATAGCAGTGGTGAAAGATCCTGAACTGAGTTACGTTGTGTAGCAGGCATAGCAGTTGGTATCCTGAGATCACAGTTTTGCTTCTGGTGGTAGTGTAGTATTACAACAACAAAAGCCAAAAATGATTGATTCTATCACTTTGCCTCCACAGCGACAAGAGATCACAGGATTCCAACTAAAAGCCTGCACATACATTGAACTGCATGCATTCAAAAAACAGCATTCTCATTTGCATGGATGGATATTATACATATTCTGGTGTATTCTGGGAGATAAATTTTCTATTTGTAATTGAGGCTTGGCTCAAAGAAGACCATCTCCTCATGCAAGCTGCAAAAAGGTCCATCAACCAAGTGTTTTTTTCCCTCTGAAGTAGCAATTGTATTGGGCTTGCTGCACATGTCAGTTCAATTGTGTTAGCATCATATATGATTTTCAACAATTAGACCAACTTTTATCTCATTCTGCAGTGGGAAAAATCCTTTTCTCCACTTCAAACATTACTCAGGAACCACAAATAGAGATACTTGTCCATCTTCTTCTGCTGGTTTCCCTGTGCAATCTGTAATGCAGATATCCACTCACTGGAGTTGTACAAAAAAAGAATGAAAAGAACCAGCATAACCCAGTCAATCACTGCAGGACACAGGTTAGTACCCTGTGGTTTCCCCACTTATCTATCTATACTATCATGAACACAATCCAGGCATCAGCAGCCCCACAGAATAAGGCAATCAGAGAAAACAGCTCATTCTTCAGCCAGCTCATTGGCTGCTCTAACAAGATGCTCATGAAGATGCAGTGTGTTCTGAAGTACCTGTACCAGTAGGAAGCACTGTTTCTCAAGGCTGCAGATACAGGACATTGGTAATTATGTCCTTAGCTCTCATTAAATCAGAGCAATGTAGCCAGGTGAAGTTCTGAATGATGAAATTAAGAATTTATACTTTTAGCCTTTCTGTGATTCAAACCTGTCCATACATAGGAATAAATAAGAAGGCAAGTAGAAAATTAGTCAAGGTGTTTTCCTTTCTGCCCTCCCTCCACCATGTAGATTTTATGATCCATTTTCAACATGGCTGAGATGCCTTGGCAAATCAGCATGTGTGGTGTGCATCAGTGAGTGAGTGAATGCTGAGACTGTTAATGTCAGTGAAAGGTCAATAGCTGGAACTGAATTCAGCTAGCTATGAATGCTATAATAAGTCTGAAGAAGTTTGGCTTTCCTTCATAAGAGACAAAAGGAATTATCAAATGATAGAACACAACAAAGTCATAAAGTAGCATTTTTTCAGCTTTAGCTAGCAACCTTTTTTTTTAACACGATAGCTGTGTATTACTTCTTCCTTTTTCACAGATTTGCAGTGTAATCCTATGGAGAGTTTCTTCAGAACTAAGCCCATTAAAATCAGTAAGTGTAAATGCAAATAACTCACCACCAGGTTTGCACTGCCAGCCAGTGACTGTTAAAGCTAATTGCAAAGAACTCAGTTTCATTAAATTCATTAGAATTTGTCTCCATTTGTTAATGTGTATGGGTTTACAGCAGTGGTACTCAGTAGCTGGGGAGGGACATGGGAATCTTTGACATTCCATCTGAGACTCTTCCGAGCACCCTTCCTCAATGTGGTACCCACCCCATGTTCCAGGAAAGTGAGCAAGGGCATCTCCTGCTTGTGTGTTTCCCACAGTGAAACAGCTGTTGCTGGAAAGTCTGGAGGATGGGCAAGCTGTTACCCAACTGACCTACACAAGTGTGACTTCCAGTGTCTGGAACATCCCCCTTATGTGTTAAGAGCACAAACACATGTATCCAGGTAAAAGTAAATCAGGAACCATTGCTTGTGTATACCAAGGTCCAGAATTTTGGTAGTAGCACAACACAATGGGAATGGGAAGGTACCCAGAAAAAAATCAGGTGGAAAATAGAATCAGAGTCTAAATATTTATTTAGAAAAATATATCAAGAAAAGCAGGAGGCATTCCAGGTATCACAGAGTGCTCTCTCTCTTACACACACACACACAGATTTATATTATTTATATTATATTATTTATATTCATGGGCTATATTTATATTATTAAAATGTTGTAAGGTTAGCAGCCAGTTAGCTGGGATTGGCTTGCAGTCACAAAGTTTGATCTTACTGGCCAATTTGATTCTAACTGCCAGGAAGGAAGTGACATATCAAAGGGGGTGAGTGACTGGAGTGACATGGTCACTTGAACTGGTCAGTGAAAAAGATGTGAACTGATTATATCCATGGGAAACATAGGCCTAATAGGAGAGCCAATTTGGCATCGTGAACAAGTGCTCAGATTCTTATCTGGGAGAACCGGATTTGATTCCCCACTCCTCCACATGCATCTGCTGAAATGACCTTGGGTAAGTCATAACTCTCTCAGAGCTGTTCTGCTCAAGAGCAGTTGGGTAAGTCATAACTCTCTCAGAGCTGTTCTGCTCAAGAGCAGTTCTTGGAGAGCTCTCTCAGCTCCACTTGCCTTACAGGGTATTTGTTGTGGGGAGGGGAAGAGAAAGGAGATTTGTAAACTGCTCTGAGACTCTGAGTGAAGGGTGGGATATAAATCCAATCTCCTCCTCTTTCTTCTAATATATGGATAATTTCCAACTAGATCCTTCCATGCATTAAGGGCATATCATAACTAATAGTCAAGATATCACCTGCATTTTTGAGTAGGGAAGGGACTCATTCACTAAGCTCCCATGTAGAACAATTCAGGTTTCTTCCCTTTTCTTATGTGGGAAGTGCTTTCATGATGAGTGGAATTTTGGACTTATTTGGACTGCTTTCCTATTGCCATGCTGGAACGTGCTCACAGGCTGTGGCATTTTCCTGGAGTCCCATCATAAATTTACTGGATATGCATGTATCCTTATAGATGTCTATATACTCCGGTATCAAAACTGCTACACTGTCCTGTGCTGTGGGCTTCATGGCAGATATGGAAGTAAGGAGCTGGACCTTTCCAACAATTCCTCACATGGCAGGTAAACCCAAGAAGACAACAATGGATATATATCCTGTCCTCCACTCTGAATCTTAGAGTGGCTCACAATTTCCTTTATCTTCCTCCTCCACAACAGACACCCTGTGAGGTGGGTGGGACTGAGAGAGCTCTCCCTGGAAGCTGCCCTTTCAAGGACAACTCTGCGAGAGCTATGGTTGACCCAAGGCCATTCCAGCAGCTGCAAGTGGAGGAGTGAGGAATCAAACCCAGTTCATCCAGATAAGAGTCTGCATACTTAATCACCACACCAAAATAAAGTGCACAATTGTATCATCCTGAAACCATCCCCCCACCCCCCCATCTGTGGAAACATTTTCTTCCACAAAACCGGTCCCTGGTGCCAAAATGGTTGGGGGGCACTGTTCTAAATCACCATGAGATCCTTTGGATAAGTAGTGACTTTTAAAAAATCTAATTAATACATAAAATTATCTCAGTTACACAGTTTAAGTTACAGAAGTCTAGAATGAAAGTCAGATATAAAACTATTTGAATTTTGACTACATCCTCCAAAACCTGCATAAAAAATCCCACTAAACTTTCCAAACTAATTTATTTTTCTAAACAAATATTTTACATGCATTTTCAGAGAGAGACAGAAGGATATATTCATATCAGATTTCATACATATCTATAACACCTAAAAGAAGGGCTAAAATCTGCTCCTTATACTTGGCCTGAAAGCACAGACCACAGCGACAGAGTTCTTCCATGGGGTTGCAGTATCTTTTTGCAAAGCTCTTGCAATACACAGACACTTCCTTCATAAACATCTTGCATGTCATAATGACATGTACATTTCAGCTGCATTATATTAATTGTAGTTATAAACAGTCCTGTGATTTGTATATGTATTAATCCCTCTCAAAAAACAAAAAAGTAAAAGATTTTTCTGGAATGCAGTTCAACCCTAGTGGTAGGGTTGCCAGATTCCCTCACCAGACTGGTAGGGGGATTTGGAGAACATTCTGGAGGTGGGCAGGGATGTCACATGACATCCCCAATGCAGTGATGTCACCCGAAGTGA
Source organism: Heteronotia binoei (assembly GCF_032191835.1). NCBI lineage: Eukaryota > Metazoa > Chordata > Lepidosauria > Squamata > Gekkonidae > Heteronotia > Heteronotia binoei. The sequence goes on along the minus strand of NC_083223.1, from coordinate 52,972,027 downwards.
TGTCATGCAGGGGATGCTCTGGTTTTTGGGCAAACTCTATGATTAAATTGGGCTTCAACTGTAGAGTTTGTGCAAAAAACAGAGCATCCCCCATGTGACATTCCTGTTTAGGAGAGGGTTTTCTCCACCAGGCAGCTGGTCCATGGTGGGGAGAAACCCCCAAAACCAACAGATCCCCCACTGGGACCCGGAAGAAGAAGAGATTGGATTTATATCCCGTCCTTCACTCATGAGCCTCAGAGTGACTTACAATCTTCTTTCCCTTCCTCTTCACACAACAGACACCCTGTGAGGTCGGTGGGGCTGAGAAAGCTCTCAGAGGACTGCTCCTGAGAGAACAGTTCTGCTGAGAACTTGTGGGTGACCCAAGCTCACACCAGCAGCTGCATGCAAAGGAGTGGTTATACACTCTAGTGGGTACAACTTGGAGATGTTCAACAATCTCATATACAAGTAACTTCTAATTCCACTTTCAAAGGAGTGTTTTATCTCCAAAACCACTTTTATTTATTTTCATGTTACAGGTACATATTTTATTTATTTATTTATTCGATTTATATCCCGCCCTCCCCACCGAGGCGGGCTCAGGGCGGCTCACAACATAAAATTCAACAATCGTCTTAATAAATAGTAAAATACATTAAATAATTTACAAAAATTAAAACAGTAAAACAGAGAAACAGTCAATCAGTTTGGTGCTATTCTTACAACTTTCCTTCACAGTTTTTAAATCCCAATCAGTTAAATGCCAGCCGGAAGAGGACCGTCTTACAGGCTTTGCGGAACTGCTCTAGGTTCCGCAAGGCCCTCACCTCTTCCGGTAGCTGGTTCCACCATCCAGGGGCTGTAATTGAAAAGGCCCTATCCCTGGTTGACTTCAGGTGGGCCTCCTTCGGCCCGAGGATTGTTAGCAGATTTTGAGAATCAGATCTAAGCACTCTCTGGGGAACATATGGGGAGAGAAGGTCCCTAAGGTAGGTAGGTCCTAGGCCATATAGGACTTTAAAGGTAAGAACCAGCACCTTGTACCAAACTCGGTATATTATTGGCAGCCAGTGCAGTCCCCAGAGCCCCGGCTGAATATGCTCCCACCTTGGGAGCCCTAACAATAGCCGGGCAGCTGCATTCTGCACTAGCTGCAACTTCCGGGTTTGACACAGAGGCAGCCCCATGTAGAGGGCATTACAGTAGTCCAACCTCGAGGTGACCGTTGCATGGATCACTGTTGCCAGGTTACCGTGCTCCAGGAAAGGAGCCAACTGCCTCACCCGCCTCAGATGAAAGAATGCGGACTTAGCCGTGGCTACTATCTGGGCCTCCATTGTCAGGGCAGGCTCCAGTAGTACCCCCAGGCTCCTGACCCTGCACGCCACTGTCAGTGGCGCACTGTCAAAGGCCGGTTGGGGAATTTCCCTTCCTGGACCACGCCGACCCAAGCAAAGGACCTCTGTCTTCGCTGGATTTAGTTTCAGTCTACTCAGCCTAAGCCATCCAGCCATGGCTTGCAATGCCAGGTCCAGATTTTCTGGAACACAGTCAGGCCAGCCGTCCATCAGTAGATAGAGCTGGGTGTCATTGGCATATTGATGACAACCCAACCCATACCTCCAGGCAATCTGGGCAAAGGGACGCATGTCAATGTTGAACAACATCGGGGAGAGCACTGCCCCCTGAGGCACCCCGCAATCAAGCGTGTGTCTCCGGAACGGTTCACCCCCAATCGCCACCCTTTGTCCCTGACCATCAAGGAAAGAGGAAAGCCATTGCGAGGCCAACCCCTGAATCCCCGCGTCGGCGAGACGGCAAGTCAGCAACTGATGGTCGACCGTATTGAACGCTGCCGATAGGTCTAACAGCATTAGTACTGCTGAGCCGCCTCGATCCAGGTGCCGCTGAAGGGCATCCACCAGGGCGACCAGCACTGTCTCCGTCCCATGGCCTGGGCGGAAGCCGGACTGGTGGGGATCGAGAATGGAAGCATCCTCCAGAAAGCTCTGTAACTGCAACGCCACTGCCCTCTCAATAACTTTACCCCAAAAGGGTAAATTTGAGACCGGCCGATAATGTGCCAATTCGACTGGGTCTAGCGTTGATTTTTTTCAGGAGAGGGTGGACCACCGCCTCTTTAAGAGATGCTGGAAAGCGCCCTTCCATAAGGGATCTATTCACAATATCCCGTACAGGATATCTGAGCTCCCTCTGGCAAGCTTTAATAAGCCAGTTTCTTAAAATATTAATCCAATTTTAATCCCACTATTTTATACATTACATGAAGCTGCCTAATACTGAATCAGACCATTGGTCCATCAGAGCCACTGGCAATGGCTCTCTGGAGTCTGAGAGGAAGGTCCTTCACATCACCTACCGCCTGATTCTTTTTGCTGGAGATACCAGGGACTGAATCTGGAACCTTCTGCATGCCAAGCAGATGCTCTACCACTGAACCACAGCCCCTCCCCAATTTTGTCATTCAGACTTCTCTCACACCACATTTTAAATTCATTACATGGCAGTTTTCCTCTACCATATGCTCTTTCAAGTCATTGCTAATCCTTTCGTACAAATTCATTCTTATCAACATCTTTTCTATAAAAATGCCCTTAACTAGAAATTGAAATAATGCTTTAGGTTGTTCACATGACCTCAGTGAAAGGACTCTCAGCCTCTCAGTATGACAAACTAATCTTACAGAGATATAATGTATAGATTATAACTTTCCTTCCAATCATGTTTGAAATGTTCTAGTGCAAGCATCATTCTGACCTCTGGCCTATATAAATATTAAACCATTATGGATTAGAGGTGAACAGGCAAATCTAATACTTGCAGCAATTACTGTGGATATATCCACAACATGATATCTGACATGGCCAATTGGATGTTCTGTTCAGAGTAAGTATTGCTAATACACATTGCCATTATTATCCAATCAAAATGAAGTGTTTAGAAAATGTATTAAAGTATTTCTACTATGCTTTTCCCTTGAAGCTCAAGGTGGATTACCATTCCAAATATAAACCTTACACAATACAATGAAACTCCATTAACCTCTCTTTCCAGAAAATGCCTTAAAATACCTCCTGAAGGTTTCAGACACCCCATCACTTCCTTAGAGAGTTTGCTTCAAAAGGTAAGAGCAACTATTGAAAAATATCAGGATTTAGTAAATGCTAAGTGGACAATCTTAAGCAGGGAAACAACAAGAAAGTGGTAACTGCAGGGCCATAACGGCACAGAGAGGACATATGGGAAGAGACAGAACTTCAGATATGTGATACTATAAAAAGATTCAGAGTTTATAGTCAGAACTTTGAATTTCACTCAGAAACCAAGTTAGCCTATGCAGGCATTTTAAAATAGGCTGGAAGCATTCCTGTTGGTTGCATGTGAGTTGTACCATCATGGCTTCCGATCCATGGCAACCCTATGAATTAATTTTCTCCAAAATGTGCTATCCTAACAGCTCTGCTCAGATCTTGCAAACTGGGGGTTTTGGCTTCCTTTATTGACTCAATCCATTTAATGCTGGATCTTTCTCTTTTTCTGCTGCCCTCAATTTTTTCTAGCATTATTTTTTTCTAGCAATTCTTGTCTTCTCATAATGTGACCAAAGTACAATAGCCTCAGTTTAGTCATTTTAGCTTCTAGAAAGAGTTCAGACCTGGTTTGATCCAGAACTCACTTATTTGTCTTTTTCGCAATGAATGGTATCCACACATTTCACACATCCACGCAATGGTATCCACACATTTCACCACCACATTTCAAAGGAATCAACTTTCTTCCTGTCAGCTTTCTTCATTGTCCAACTTGCACACTGATACATAACAAAGGGGAATACTATGGCATGAATTGCCTTGATTGCCAGCAATACACCCGTACACTTAAGAATTTTGTTTAGCTCCATCATGGCTGCCCTTCCCAGTCTTAATCTCCTTCTAATTTCTTGGTTGCAGTTTCCCTTTTCATTAATGATGGAACCAAGGAATAGAATATTTTGAACAATTTCAATTTCTTCACTGCCAAACTTAAAGTTATGTTGTTCCCCAGTAGTAATTACTTTTGTCTTCTTAATATTCTTGATGTTCCTGTTGGTGAGTCTCTAACAATAATCAGAAGATTATCCTCACAGGTTGCTATATCAGTGGTATAGTCTATTAATGCTGTGAGGGATTTTTTGTTAATTTTGTAAGATTGGAGAAGTTGTCTATACGCCTGAAAGTATTTGCAAATGGAATTTTGGTGACTCATAAACTATAAATGATGGTGTAATTCAAGAAATTGTATTTTACTCCAGAATGTGTAATAATGGAATAGATATTCTAGTGCAATGTATATGTATTTTAGTGAGATCTGGCAAGATATGGATGCATCAGAAGACATTCTGTCCCATCCTTGATAACACATTGATGGGAATGAACTCAGAGGCTGGCAGGATTCATTAGTCGGGACAGGAGTGTCCCTGAAATGAGACACTGTCCTTCTGCAAAGGAAAGGATTACTTTTTATCATATCTCTACATTGGAAGCTGGAATAATTGGAAAAGACTACTGGAAGTTTATATATCAAGGATGTACCAATTGGAGCATAGAGCACTTTAGAAATTGGTGAACTAATTTTCCATTGTACCTTCATCAGACTATGAATGAACTAAGAATTGCACATTATTAGTGTCTTTCAAATATACTGAGGGCTTTTTTTCTTGGGAAACACGGAGGAGGAGAGTTTCAGAACCTCTTTATGGAAACAAAACTGTCAAAAAATGTTTAAAAGTTCATGAGAGGCACCCATGTGTTTCTCCTTCATTTCCTTCTTGAGAGTTTTTGCACCTTTTTTCCAGGAAAAAAAACTCTGATTGAATGTATGAATGAATTCTTTGTGATACAAATTGATGTCAATATAGTTGTTTACATTGCACAGTTATGGCTTCACAGTTATTCCTTCTCTTTGTTTCTACTTTCTGTTACTCCCTGTTGTTATACCTAATAATAATCAGGCTGCCACATTCTGAACCTGGTGTAGTTTATGGGTGGTTCCCAATAAACATGAAGGATGTTACAGTAGTCGAACCACAAGGTTAAGAAAAACATAGATTTAGTGTGACCAGGTTGGCTAAGAAAGGCAAGAGTCGAAGAACCAACTACAGCTGACAAAAAGCACTTCTGACCACCATATCAACCTGCTTTTCCAAGGCAAGGCTGAGTCCATGTGAACCCCCAACCTCTTAACTTGCTCTGCTGATGTACCCTGCACCTGATTCAAAACAAGCACACCCAATCCATTCAAAGAATCAGCTTTCATAATTAATACTACCTCTTTCTTGTTTGGATTCAGCTCCAGATTCTTCTGCATGAACTACTGGGCCATGGCCTCAAAGCAGTGGTTCAGAGCTGAAACAAATTCATCTGAAGGCTTAACTAATGAGATACAGAGCTGGGCATCATCAGCATATTAATGATATCCAGCACCAATTTCTTATTCTGTAGTCTCAGTGAAATATTGATGAACATGGGTAATAAAATGGAATCCAGAGGAACTCCACAAGACAGTTCTTCTCACTCTTCCTCACCACAGGAAGCTCCATAAGTCTGTGACTGGTCCAAAATCACCTGGTCAGCTTCCATAGTGAGAACCTGGGTCTGGCAGACCCTGCTCTGAAGTGCCAACTGCCACGTCATGCTGCCTATCACAGGGGGCGGAGGGGGTGAGCTCAAGGAGATTATAATGACTCAGAGTGTACTATTTTCTCCAGAGGAACCCATCTGGAGAGCAGTTGTAGTTCAGAGCGATCTCCAGGCCTCACCTGGAGATTTGCAACAATGGGTTCCCAGGAGGCAACGGCTGGTTTGGAGGGTGGAGTTTATGGCATTGTACCTGTCTGAGTTCCCACTCTTCCCCAAACCCCACCCTCTCCAGGCTCCACCCCTCAAATCTCCAAGAATTTCCCCACCTGGAGTTGGTAACCCTCTCTCCTTCCCAGCCAACCATCAACCTACCTTTATCTGCCCCTCTGACTTCAGCTTTCCATCTCCTCCCCCCTCCCAGTCTTTCTCTGCAGTGGAGACCAAAGCAGCTTACATAATTTTCCTCTCCCCCTTTTGATCCACACAACCCTGTGAGGTAAGTTAGGCTGAAAGTCTTACTGGTCCAAAATCACCCAGTCAGCTTCCATGGCAGGAACCTGGGTCTCACAGACCGTGCCCTGAAGCGCTGGCTGTTGAAGTGGCTGTCAAAGTTATTGTGGGCTGAAACCATATGTGATACTTCCACTTAAATGTACTTTAAATATGATAATTTTAAGGGATGAACTGGGCTCTATTCCTTACATTTACTAAATAACTGCAACACAATAATACACGAATTAAGAAATTAAAACATTTTAAAAGTATTTAAAACATTTTAAAAGTATTTAAAACATTTTAAAGTCATGCCAGAAACTTATTATTTCCCTGAAGATCTAATGGAACACCATTTATGAATCTTTACCATATCATTGAATCTTTACCATATCGCTGTCTCTTATACCTTTAAGAAAGAGATATCCAAGACACAACTACATGGAGTTACCTAGAATAGTTTTATTTAAGTAGAGTTAGTTTTCAAGCTATTTGGAGAGAGCATTTTGCCAGTAAAATTCAGAGGCTTTTGAATCTAGTTAGAGAAGTTTACATCTAGTTGGAGAAGAGGTTCAGGACTGCCTTGCTCCTAAATTAAACACTTACGTGGTATTGAGAGCATTAGGCCAGCAAAATCCGGAAGGCTTTTGCATCTGGTTAAATAAGAGGTTTGGGACTGGCTTGCTCCTAGTATAAATACAAACACTTAAGTGAGACTGAGAGGTAAGTTCTTAATAATAATCAAGAATATATATTTTTAAAACATTTTTTAAAATTATCCACTTCCATCCAGATTTGCATTATATCTCATTATAATCACCATGGTTTATTCCAAGATGAGAAATTCTGAAGAAAAAGAAGAAGTTACAGAGAACATTTTGCCAGCCAGATTCAGAAGGCTTTTGCATCTGTTTAGAGAAGATGTTAAGGCCTGGCTTGCTTCCAATATTAACACTAAATTGTAATAAGAAGCTGATAACTTTGATGAAAATAGAAATACTCCTGAGGAAGACTTTTCATGAAATGAGCCTACATACGGGCGCTCATTGGATGGACTTTTCTTTGTAATCTTGTAAAGCTATCCTTCTTTATAATGGGTTTAAAAGTATATGACTTTTAAAAAATGTTTTACTAAACATTTTTAGACAGTATTTCACAGTGTTGTTTTGTTGTTGTTTTGCATTTTGTGAACATGAGCAAACAGCCAGGCCTAGTTAAGTCATGCCAGTCAGATGGCATCAAGTCACCCAGAGGATGCTGCCAGGCCTCGGCAAGGCTGGCCCTAGACTCTCTGGCACCCTAGGCAAGGCTAACTCCTGGTTGCCCCCCCCACACACTGATAATGTCACTGAGTCACACGGGGGGTGACCAATTCAGTACCCCCAGAGGGCCAGCACCCTAGGAAATTGCCTAGTTTGCCTAGTGGCAGAACCAGCTGTGAGCCTAGGATAAGAAACCTCCAGGCTGAAGATATCTTGGTATCACAACTGAACTCCAGGCAACAGATCTCTTTCCCCCTGGAGAAAATGACCCATGGTCAAGCAGCAGCTGCATGTGGAGGAGTGGGGAATCAAATCTTGTTTTCCAGATTAAAGTCTGTAGCCCTTAACCTCTACACCAGACTGGCTCAGAAGGAATAGAAGAGGCAATAATGCTGTATAGGAAAAGGGTAATATAATTCCCCCCAGTTATGAAATGTATTGTGAAGGAGTCCAGCCTAGCTAAAGCATCATGAGTTAGGATATGTATCCTAGCATTATTAGCCTAAAATATACTTAGGTCAACAAGGATAAAACACCTCACTGCCATTCATTACCCATGATATGATTACAATATTTAAAGAAATGATTCTTTGTCAGAGCTAAATTTAATTTGCTGCAATTGGGTATTGAACATCTCTGTGATTTATAAATTTTGGATAAGCAGGTAGCCTGTTTATTCTAATAACAGCATTTAATTGGTATTTTTGAAAAATGAATATACTGTTTTAAAACAATCCTTTTCGGATGCTGTAAAGTACAGCTAATCTATGGTACAGATGAAATGTTCTATACAGTATAAAAGGATGTAAAAGATAATTGGACTGTAAAAATAACTACATGAAAAGCAAATAAATGTCTGCCATAGGCTAGAGACAATTACATGCTTGTAAGGATAGCCAATGATATTGCAAGACATTTATGTGAATGCATATTTTCATGCTTTCACCTGTTTGCAAGCACAGGTGTAAACTTTTTTTAAAAAATACTTGTTTGTACTTCAGAAATACTGTTCTAATGAAGCTGATGATGCTCCTGGAGCAAATCTATCTGAAGTAATCATTCCCACCCATGTTTTGATAGTATAGGCAGAGTTAGTGTACTAGTATGCAGACTTCACTCTGTCAAATTGATTTAGGCTGCTTGCTTCCACATGGCAAGGATTATCTGTATGGCTTTTATTGCCACTTTGAATGCAGGCACATATCTTGGTAATGGAGCTTCCACATGTGAAAATTTTCTACAATTTCCTCCTTTCCTCCCTAACTTTTCCCTTACACTTTTGCTCCATAGCAATTCCACTTTTTTCTTTTGATGCTTAGTTATCATGGCATCTTGTCAGCCCCTTTTTTGTTCTTCATATAGGTGCTCTAGAACTATAATGGCTCCATTAAGATTTGAACTAGATAAGTAGCAATAGATTATGCCATACCAAATATTAATACTCTTTTTACCAGCCCTCCTGGGGAAATGACATCTATGAGGGACTGATGGTAGGAAGATGGCAGTGATTTGGAAAGGATCTTTGCACAGTATTTTTTGCTAGATGCCATGCTAACATATGTGGACTGAATTATTTATTTAAAAGACCAGAATTAAGCAGGTTTCAGAAAGACTGGAAATTGGACAATTACAGCACAGTAGAGTGGATCTCCACTGAGCAAAGTTTGTTTATTGAAATAGTAGAATGTTAAAATACTTATACCCCATCTTTCCTTTTAGTTCATAGTTGATGGCTCTTTCCATACTAAATGCCTCTTGAATTGGAAGAAGAGCCACTTATTTTGAAGGAAGTCTCCGTAGGCTACTTGGAGGATACATTCCAATATCATGTGGAAGCTCCAAAAAAAAAGGCACTCCACTTTGGAAGCCAAGGTGCAGAAAAATTTCCAGGTGGAAACAACAGGCTTGAGCTAATACCCTGAGTAGATAAAGGTTTTTTTGTAAAGTAATGACATACTTCAATGATTTGATACAATATGAGAAGATTTAGTCAAGGACACATTTATTATTTTTAGAGGAAGCAAAAATGACTGCCTTTGGTTTGGGAAGGATCTGTAAGAAGGTCATCCAGACAGGGAGTTGTGTAACACTCTTTGTACTGCATCCACCCACATGGAAACTTGCCTGTGGGTGAACTTTAGGATTTATGTTTGCTGTAATGCCTGAATCTCTTCACCTTTTGCAATTAAATATAGCACAGTTTCTGCATCAGTTTCTACATCATGAGTTGTTGCCAAGAGGAATTTTCAAGCAAGAATGCAAGTATATGATCTCTCCTTCCCTCCCCAAAATGTATGGTTAATATAAAACATGGCAAAAGACAATGTGTCATTATTACTGTGGCACCATGGAACTTTCCTTAGCTATTGAACCTCATGTATTCATACCAATAAATCTGTGAAGTGATTAAGAGTTGGGCCAATTTTTGTTCTTACTAATAGGTAATTCATAAGATTAACACAACACCTCACTACATGTACTTATTTATTAAACTTGGCGGCATGAAGGAAAAATATTTTTGCAGATAGTTTGTGCTAGAAGGTTTTTTTGAATGTATCCCTTATCTGTATTTGTAGTATTCGTTTTCCTTGCACTATTTCCTGTATTATATACAGTGTCGAGGCTTTTTTTGTAGAAAAAGCCCAGCAGGAATCATTAGCATAATAGGCCACACCTCTGACACCAGGATTAGAATATGCTGCACAGTGTTTTCAAGTTTAATTTTAATATTTAAACAACCATATAAATTGCAAGATGAAAAGTTATCCCTGGTCATAATCTAGTAAAATGGAAGTACTCTTAAAACCAATTGGAGTTAAAAATGCTTATGATTGGCTGGATCAATTATCCTTTTGATTTTTAGTGGAAGAACAGCTCTTAACCCCTTTTAGGAACAGAATCACAGAATCATAAAGGTGGAAGATACCTCCAGGGTCATCTAGTCCAGCCCCCTGCACAGTGCAAGAAATTCACAAATACCTCCCCCTCCCACACCCCCAGTGACCCCTGTTCCATGCACAGAAGGACCTCCAGGATCCCTGGCCTAACTGGCCTGGAGAAATATTGCTACCTGACCCCAAAGTGGCTATCAGCATTTCCTTGGGCATGTAAGAAAGGGCCACAAGAACAAACGCTGATGCAACCCTTCCTGCCCTCTCTGTCATGATCTGCCTAAATTCACAGAATCAGCATTGCACAATGCTTGATGTCTGCTAATAGTTGCAACTCAGACTTCATAAACTGCCTAAATGATTTTATGTTGCCAAAGCATAATCTGCAGAGGTCACTGCCACCAAAGCTGGACAAAAGTAATATAATATGTAACTAAAATATTCAAAGAAACACATCCTCCTGAGCAACAGGTGTTAGTTACATAGTTGTTTAGCTCTTGAGATTAACTAAATACTCTTGATTCTACCTCATCTTGGAATCATTGGGTGGAGTTAAAGGATAACAGTCCCATTCCCCCATTTAATACATACAGGATTGTTTAAAAAGGCAAAAAATATCAGATATTCATGCGGATGGGTTAGGCAGCAACTGCAGCCTTTAGCAGGCCTCCTGCTCAATGATGATGGCAGCGGGAGGAAGCACAATTGGCTGCTGCCCTGTCCAGACTAGGTCACTGCACATCTTGCGCACGCCAGACCCAGACACAGCCAATGTGCTCCTTTAAAGCAGCCACACACTCCAGAAAATAGCAGTCCTAAGGCACAAGAAAGGCATACTGAGGACACAGACATATGGAAATCAAACAAGGACTTTCACACACAAGCCACACACACACACCCCAAATGCCCCTTGGCAGTTTGGACCAAGTTCCTGCTGTTCCCACCTGGCAGAAACTGCCTGGGTCCTGAACCAAGCAGGGAAGGAGGAGGAGGGCACAAAGGAGGAGGCTAGATCAAAGGGGCTTGGGGGTGGAAGGATGCTGGCATGGATCAGCTCCAGATTTGTGTTACTGTCCCACAGAGACTGCCACACTTTAGCTTGGCCCTTTCCTGATCCTGGAAGTTCCCTGAGCTTGGCCCTTCCCTGATCTGCTGGCAGGGCAATGCCACCTCACCCAGAGAGACAGGTCCACTCAGATGCTGCACATTGCTGTGCTGGGCTTCAGCTGAGGCAGCAGAGAGCACCTGGCAACACCACTCACTCTCTCAGCTCTCTTTCACACCCACCTCACCATGGGGCCATTCAAGCATACTACACCACCTGGTAAGGGGGAGTCTCTGCCTTGCGCTGGTGACCAGAGAAGCAGTAAGGACTTGGAACTCTTACAGACAACAAAAGACGACATGATACAACCCCCCACAGCATTGCCTGGCCCGGCCCTGTTCTTACTTCTGGAGAGCCCTGTTGCAAGCAGCAAGCAAGCCCACTAAAAGAAGCCAGCCTCAGGAGAAGGGAAAGCACCACACACAGAGAGAAGTAGGAACTCCAACAACATGTGCTTGCAGAGTGAATGTTAATGCAGCAGGCCACTATGCCTGATGTCACCCATGCAACAAGCCCTGCCTTCTGTAAAACCTCCAGGCTTCAGAAGAAAGTTTCCCTGAGACCTCGCAGCCATGCTTCAGTAAGTATGATGGGAATTTTTTTAGGGGCGTGAACTGTTGGTCTGGGACCACATGGCTGCCTTCTGCAGCTGGAATGCTGTTCTGGTATGCTCCAGCTCAAAAAAAGCCCTGCACAGTGTTTTAATTAACTGTAAAGCTTTTGCAGAAAACCATAACATAAAAACACCAATAGCTATACACTGCCTTATTGCATGCCAAAGATTCATAAACAGTTTTTCTCTCCTCCTCCTCCCTCCCCTTCAGAGCCTGCTATATCCTTATGAACTGCCAAAGCAAGGGATGGTTGTATACCACCAGGGCCATACCCTGCAGAAGATGAATCAGCTCTCTCTTTCTTTTTAACCAAAAGGTAGTTAATTTTCAAGAGGCAGTGTCAATTAGATCTTTTACCTGGACAGACATAGCTCATGTAGATTCTTCACTGTTTAACTACGCTAATCTACAGCAAACTTGAATTTCTGAAGACAGTATAACTAGCCTATTACCTGGTTACACTCCAAATGGAGCTGCAGCTGTTACAAAGTCTTGGTCATTTAGAACTGTAGTGACTTTGAATTTAGCCAATGATATGTTTATTAGAATGTTTTAGGATTTGGGAAAATGAGGCTTAAATCCCCACTGCATCAGCCTTTGGTCAATCAACAGCCACTCAAGGTCTGTTGCGTTCCATTGACTGAGGACTGAGGCACTGCTTTGCAGAGAAGAGAAGACAAAACCTCCCTTGATTGGCTGACAGAGGGAGGAGGGAAGCGGCCACAGAAAGCCATCCCCCAATTGGCTGAGGGCTCCTGGGTCTTCCTGGTGAGTGTGTAAAAGGAGTGTGTAAAAAGAGTCCCTCTGTTTGTTTGGAGTTCCTCTGCTTTGTTTCCCTGTTAGTCTGAAAAAGTTGGTTGAAATACTGCAGTTTTGGTGAGTAAATTGCCCTAGTGAGATCGCAAAAGTGTGTGCTTGCAAACTGTGTTTATTTTGGCTGCTTTGTGAGAGTGTGTGTGCGTGTTCACTTTCATTTAGTGGAAGTGCAGTCAGCTGCTGGAAGACAAGGAAATGAAGACTGTATTCTGCAGAACTGTATTGTTGTATTTTTATTTGGGGGGGGGGATGGGAAAGTCTCCTGGCTCTACCTCCAGAGTCCCCAGATGTTTCCTGAGTTGGACCTGGCAACCCTACAACCAAGTTTGATTCTATCAGTAAAAGGCTGGGGGAGAAGGCCCTTTCCAGGCCTACTTTGGAGAACTCATTGGAGCTAGTCCTGACTAGGGCTGCCAATTCCATGTTGGCTGGAAATTCCCAGAGATTTTGTGGTGGAGTCTTTGGAAGCCAGACTTTGGGGAGGGGAGAGGCCTCAGCTAAATATAATGCCATAGAATCCACCCTCCAAAGCCGTTAATCTCAGTTCTCAAAAGAGCTGTTCTCTCAAGACCAGTTTTCAAAAGAGCACTCTCAAACCCACCTAACTCACAGGATGTCTGTTGTGGGGAGAGGCAAGGAAGACGATTGTAAGCCACTCTGAGATTCAATGTCCTCCTCCTCCTCCTCTTTGTCTTATTTTCCTCCTCTTCCTTCTATTGCTTCAAACAAGACTTTACCTGTTTCTTTAATCCAATACTTTACCCGTTTTCTTAATCCAATATAAGATTTTCTGATAAATACCACTGGGATTTTATACTCATCTACCTGTGATTTTAGTTGAACTCTGTGGTTCCCACATGTAGGTAAGTGTATATTGCTGGCAGTTGGAACTGACACATTTGGATGTACACAAAAGCCATATATTATGCTGATTGGACAACATCCTAGATCCAGGGCCAAAGATGAAATAACAATCTGAAGCCATTAATTTAAAAGTGTGAGTTACATGCACCATTACTTCCTTGTGATGCCATCTACCCTATCCATACCCTACACTGCTATTAAGAATTCAGTTTCTGGGCAGAAATTTGGACAAGGCTGGAGGCTGAATGCAGTTTTTGCCTATGAACTCTCAAGTTCTCTTTCATAAATTCAATTTTACCCCCTCAGAAATCACACACTGGAGAAATGGTCTAACTCTTCATGGTATTATAGCATAGACCCAATTCAAAAAATTGCTTCAGCAGCAATAATTGTTTCAGTGCCCAAAGATTGCAGATAGGATGAGAAATAGGATGAGAAAAAGGATGAGATAGGATGAGAGTTGACTGCCAGATAGTAGCACCAGGATCATCTGCACATCAGAAACTGTGTTTCATCTGTAATTTTTCATCTACTCCACAAAAATGTTGCAATAAATCAGAGCTCTTATAAATACTGGGAGCATAACAGGAAAAAAATAGAAGATTGCAATACCATCTAGAACCACTGTTATAACTGGATGTACAATTGGTGGCAATTGTGCCGCTATTGACTAGTATAGCACACTCTTAATGACTCACACTTCTTTACAACTGAACTAAGTTTGCAAACACAGTGGACCTTTTTGTGTAGAAGTAAGAATTTCAAGCAACTGCCTCTTATTCATATCCTGCATATTGTCTAAGGAGTTTCCTCCGGCTGCCATGTATGAAGGTCCTATACATCTCACCCTGACTTGGACAGCCCAAGCTAGCCTGGTCTCATCAGATCTCAGAAGCTAAGCAGGGTTGGCCCTGGTTAGTATTTGGATGGGGCACCATCAAGAAAGTCCAGGGTTGCTATGCAGATGCAGGTAATGGCAAACCACTTCTGAATGTCTCTGCCTTGAAAACCCTATGGGGTCACCATAAATCAGCAGCAACTTGATGGCACCTTCCGCTACCACTACATCTCACAAGATCATTCTGGGCAGATTAACCTGAGAAACAGTTGCTAAATTTACAAAAGCCATGCACTAACTTTTATACCTTAATGGGAATTTGAGTCCAGACCTCCATAGTCCAAGCCACAAACTCTGTCAAATACACAAAAGTGACAGCTTTTCCCCACAACAGTTTTATAGAGATAGAAAGGGAGGGAAAGATACTCTTTTTGCCACCTTTGCCACCAGCAAAGAAAAAATGCTGCTTTGTACTGATTCTTGGAATGTTTCCTATAATGAGAAACTAACAATGGTATATTGGTACCCATAGTTACTCCTCCAGAAAATTCACATCTGATGAAGTGTGCACGCACATGAAAGCTTATAAACAGAATTAAACTTTGTTGGTCTTAAAGGTGCCATGGCACTAAAACTTTGTTCTACTGCTTCAGACTAAGATGGCTACCCACCTGAAAATTTACATTCTGAGACATGAATCAGACCCCATAGGAATAGACTGTTTTAGTTTAAGGTTACACTTTGTATTTCAAACATAAGACTGAATGCAAACTTAAATTCTTTTCACTTGAATATAAACAAACACTATTCAGTCATCATCTCTGAATAGCAATTCTGATTTCTAGCTCTTTAATATTAAAATTCAAACATACCTGAGGTTCTCTGTCAAATACAAAGATGGCACTAGGGCCACATAGATGTTTCCAAGCGCTCTCTGTTGCCAAGTTTCCTCCTATTCCTCTTATCTCCTCTAACAGCCAAGCTCCAACCCAAGCCAGCTTCCTCAGGCCTGCTGAAGACCTCACCACCCAGAGAATTACATACTAATTAGCACACTTATTTGCATATGGCAAAGCTCTTTTGTGGGAGGCTCATAGCACCTCAGTTTATTACAGCTTCTGTGAGCCAATGGAGTGAGTTTCAATCACAGTCCCTTTAATTAATATTTGTGCTACAGTGAAAATGGAGTAAGTGTTTAAATATGGGTTAGGTATATTCCTTTGCTTTTCCAGATATTACACTCCTTTCTTTACCATGCATCTAGGCAGAATGGACAGTGGGGTGGGGAAAATCTATACATACCTAAAATTCAGAGCTTCTCCAGAGAAAAAAACAAGATGTTAGAGTAGTGAAAAAAGTAATCCCCACCTATATTCTGTTACCCTATTTTATATGAATCCCAGCATTACATGAACAAATTATTAGCTATAACATCTATTTTTTTTAATTTAAAAATGAGCTTCAAATCATATTACACATACAGAATCACTGTGGGCTAATGTTATCAGTGGCCACAAGAATCTTAGTCCACAAAGTAGACAAATTTTTAAAAAGGCCAAGTCACTGACAATTAAAGTCATTGTGAGAGACTAGAGAAAAAAACAGGAAGGAAGAAGAGGAAGGAGTGATGGAACAGAAAAGGAGAAAAGTCAAGAACATTTGCAGTTGGTCATAGAGTACAGTGCTCAGGAGGGTCTGAAATCAAGTTCCAGGGGGGAGGGGATTCTCAGTCTGCCCCAAATCCACAATTCACTTAAACAGCAGGTCCTGGATTTGAACCAATTTTAGCTCCATCTAAATCAACAGGACTATATCGGCACAAGTCCAAACAGAGCAGCTTAGCAGAATTGCATAGCAGGTTGTTAGCAGCTGAAATGATGGGGGAAACTGAAGAGCAAGTGAGTTATAGATAGATGGGGTAGCATAAGTGAGCTACCCTAAATAGCAAGGACATGTAGAAAGAGCATAGCAAGAAAAGAATGAAGAAGCTGAGCAAATTATCAAGGAAGGAAGTGGACAAAAGGTCAGAATGATACAGATGAACAAGTGCCAGGAACCTGGGATGAGAAGAGAAATCAAATTGGAGTGGGAGATGGATAAAAAAGTCATTGAAGGTGGCAGAGTATAAAAGCATAAGATCCGGCTTCCCAGAACAAAACAATAGTCTAGCCATACTAGTCTGGAAATCTAGACAGTGCTTAAATATGCAGCAATGAATCTATCAAGAGTAGTCAAAAGGTCCAGGGCTCTCTCAGAGTTGACTGCAAAACTCAGTGCCCATAGCCACTTCAAACTTTTGATTCTCTTTTGTAGCTCAGAAAATATTTTCTATTTTGTTCTTAAAGATAATTAAAAGCAGTCAGCATGACATTTTTTACTGCCCATCATTTTTTCCATTTGTCCTACAAATCTTGTTTTAGGTTTATTGACATATTGAGCCTGGACATGGAGGTGGGTACACCTTCAATAAAATGGAAGGATTTGGAAATATGTCCATATGGTAGCATTACCACCTTTGGGAAATGTTACTTTTGTCCAGAGCCTTTTTTGTAGAAAAAGCCCAGCAGGAACTCATTTTTCATATTGGAACACACCCCCTGACATCACCATTGTTTAGTATAGGGCTTTTCTGAAGAAAAAGCTCAGCAGAAGCTCATTTGCATATTAGGCCACACCCCCTGGTGCCAAGCCGGCCGGAACTGTGTTCCTGTGCATTCCTGTTCAAAAAAAGGCCCTGCTTTTGTCCATGTACATTCAGGAGTCATAAGAAAATGTAATCTCTTTCTCTGGTTTATAATTCTACAAGAGTCTGCTTTGGCTGACTGAGACACACAAAGCAGTAAAGCGTAGCAGTAGAAAATGTAAGTATACAGTGATGGTTTGTAAAACTTTTTACCTTTGAGTAATTTTTTCCCCATCAACATTTTTGCTGCCTAAGGCACCACTTGGCCTAGAGGTGCTGGACACCCCCACCTGCCAGGACCCCCATCCCCACCCTGCTGCTCTCAACTTCCCTGGTTTACACAGACCTGGGAAGGCAAGAGTGGCGGGGCAGCATGTGATCTCCTTGGAGCCCACCTTCCCTTGAGGGTCTACCTGGGGTGGGGGCAGGGCCTAGGGTGCCAGGAACCCTGGTGCTGACCCTGCTTGGAGCTTCAAACAGTGAGGACAGGAGGGGAAGGAGGGAGAAAGGAGCCCCAGGGACCTGATCAAAACCCTAGGGATGGTTCTGGCCCACAGGCCAGACATTTGACACCCCTGATTTAAACCTTCCAAGAAATTCAGTTATTGTTCTAAGACTAGTAGTTCCATCTCTTACAAAGAAATTTCAAAGGGAGATTAGAAAGAGAGACTGCTGAATTGCAACTGATGATAAAGCTCAAGACAATGCATCTGCATGGACTGAACTGAGACCTAGATTTCTTCTCTCATTGCCAATGCCTGCTATTATCATTTGCATCTGAAATCACTCCACTCTCCAAGATATAAGGACTGATGGATTCACATCTTAGCTGTATCTGAAGAAGTGAGCCATGAAGGCTCATGCCCTGCCACAAATTTTGTTAGTCATTAAAGCGCTACTAGACTCTTGCTTCTTTCCATTAAAAAAGATTGCAACCTGTGCTGTCAGGTTTATTTTTCATCTGTTAAAGCTGGAAAGGGGAATCTCTCCAGATGAAATAATGTGTTGATTTCAGACCAGGCAAAATCCACTCAGTGCTAGTGATGATAATGAAGCAGTTAAAAAAAACAGGGGGGGCATTAACGTGAAGAAAGGCAGCCAGTTAGGTGGGAGGGAAGAGAGGGAAACATGTTGCCTCCATAAATGTATTTTTAAATATTTAGCCATCTACTTCCAGTCATTAAACAATTGGACTAGATGACCCTGTAGGTGCCTTCCAACTCTATGATTCTATGAACTGAATCCAATCCAAGAGTTGTAATTCCTAATCAGGATCTTTTTGAAAGAAAATAAAATCCTAGATAGGCACAGAGAGATCTAATCTATTTTTTTCCAGAATAAGCCAAAATAATTTCCTTTATCCCAGATGCCTCTCTTTCCTGTGCCCTTCATTTTTTAGCCTGTGTGTATGTGATCAGTTCTCTCAAAATAAACAGCAGAGCAAGGTGATCTCAATATAAATTCCATTTGTAAGAAGAATCCCTCCTCGCTCTCTCTGTAGCAGTGTGCATGCACACAAAAGTTTATATCTGGAATAAAACTTTGCTGGTCTTAAAGGTGCCACGGGACTCTAATTTTGTTTTCTCTCATGTGCAAACACTCTTTCTCACTCTTTCCCTCCCCTCCCTTCCTGCCCAAAGGAGGAGGATGGGGAAAGAGAACTTAGCCAATGGAGCGAAGGGAATCTTGGCTTTGTATCTCTCCATGCGCAACTGAGGGAGATGGGTAAAAGTTGCAGCAGTCCCGAGGAAGGAAGTAGGAGAGAGTCAGTTGCTTGCAGGCTGGATAAGAGCCTTGCATGGGTCAGTTCCAGCCCATGGCCCTTATGTTTGACACCCCTACCCTACAGTCCCCATAGAGTATAATGGGGAATCAGTTTGGGGGTATCTGGGGTATACATGGAAATGAAATGAACTGCAAATCACAATTCATGCTCAAAATGGATTGATTTGTGGTTTGTTCCAAATGGGTTCATTTAATTGTGTCATACACTAACTGGAAAATGAACTGGCTGTTTTCCTAGGCAGTTCATTTGAGTCATTATTGGTTTGTTTTTAGACAGCCTGTTGCTGATGCAATCAATCCCTAGGCAACGCTGGAGGTGGACTTCTAGGAGCCCTAGAAACATTCATAGCAGTTGTCCATAGCTTGACTGGCAACTCTGAGAGCCCATTACAAAGCTTCTATTCTGCTCCATGGGAGCAGATGGTATTTATCGCCACACCCAGAATCAGCAGCTTTCACAATGCCAGCAGCTTCTGCATGAGTTAGTCATGTTGTGTGATTGTTGATTTGGATCTTGCTGCATGCTACAGTTTTAGGGACTCTTTTTGTTCTTCAACACCAGATTATGGGACAAGTTTAAACACTGCTCCCAGCTGGAAAAGTGTTGCCAATTGCTCCTCCGCAGTTTAAGGGAACTTAGCCCCAAGGGAAAACCATTTGCATTGGGTTTGGGGTTTTTTTTTAATTTCCCCCAAACTTATTATGGAATGCCATCCACTTTATACACTTTATATCAGCAGAATAGCACCAAAGCTGTTAATTTTTATATACTATGGTTTTAATATTGTTTAATGTTGTATATTGATACTGTTTTATAATTGGATTATTGTATTTTATGATGTTTGCTTGTTAGCCGCCCTGAGCCTGTTCGCAGGGAGGGTGGGATACAATTAGAAATAAATAAATAAAATGTTTTACAGACTGACCTTGAGCAAATGACTTGTACTCTGTACCTTTTTTTCTCACTAACCCTCTCCTCTACCCCACTTATGAAATTGAGTGAGTATTAATTTTGTACAACTAAACAAAGAGCCTGTGGCCCTGTAACTAATGAATGGATGGCTTTTTGAATGCAGTTCTGACTGGCTTGGTGTCAGGGGGAGCAGCTTAATATGCAAATGAGTTCCCAATGGGCTTTTTCTACCAAAAAAGCCCTGAATTGAATTGAATTTATTTATAACGGTCATAGACCAGCAAACAATCCATAAAAGTCCAATTCATAACCAATAAAAGGTGATATAAATATGCAATAATTATTATACACTAAAATATGATACCACCTAAAATATACATAAAATACGAATACAGACTTTAAGACACTGACACTGAAGATGTAAAAGGATAAACTAAAAACCCTGTCTAGACCTCTTTGTTTCTTTCCTTAATAAATAAATTGTTTATTCACTGCCTAAGCCAGCATTTAAAGCAGTAAAATCATACAAAATTAAAACTGATTGTCCATAAAATCATACATAAAGGGCATAAAATACTGTTATAAAACTACAAATATAACAAAACATGGCAGTTACAGCAAACAGATTGGTAAAGGTGTTAAGCCATTTCCTGACTGAATTATTAGAGTTTTCCTTATTCTTGTGGCAAGCCAGCCAAATTTTGCTAATTTGTAAGTAACCTCAGGGTTCCTATCGCTAAGAAGATTCTTAAGGAGTTTCAATTATTGGCTACTGGTGAAAGGTATGGCCGTGGAAAATGGAAGTACTTCTCGATGACTGTTATAAGCCTCGCAGTCAAATATGACATGGACTAGAGATTCGATACCATCATTGCAGCAGGGACATAATCGTCCTTAAGAACATAAGAGAAGCCATGTTGGATCAGCCAATGGCGCATCCAGTCCAACACTCTGTGTCACACAGTGGCCAAATTTTTATATCAGTGGCTAATAGCCACTGATGGACCTCTGCTCCATATTTTTATCTAAACCCCTCTTAAAGGTGGCCATGCTTGTGGCCTCCACCACCTCCTGTGGCAGTGAATTCCACATGTTAATCACCCTTTGGGTGAAGAAGTACTTCCTTTTATCCGTTTTAACCTGTCTGCTCAGCAATTTCATCGAATGCCCACGAGTTCTTGTATTGTGAGAAAGGGAGAAAAGTACTTCTTTCTCTACTTTCTCCATCCCATTCATTATCTTGTAAACCTCTATCATGTCACCACACAGTTTCTCCAAGCTAAAGAGTCCCAAGCGTTTCAACCTTTCTTCATAAGGAAAGTGTTCCAGCCCTTTAATCATTCTAGTTGCTCTTTTCTGCACTTTCTCCAATGCTATAATATCCTTTTTGAGGTGCGGCGACCAGAATTGCACACAGTACTCCAAATAAGACCGCACCATCGATTTATACAGGGGCATTATGATACTGGCTGATTTGTTTTCAATTCCCTTCCTAATAATTCCCAGCATGGCGTTGGCCTTTTTTATTACAAACGCACACTGTCTTGACATTTTCAGTAAGTTATCTACCATGACCCCAAGATCTTTCTCTTGGTCAATCTCTGCCAGTTCACACCCCATCAACTTGTATTTGTAGCTGGGATTCTTGGCCCCAATGTGCATTACTTTGCACTTGGCCACACTGAACAGCATCTGCCACGTTGATGCCCACTCACCCAGCCTCAACAGGTCCCTTTGGAGTTCCTCACAATCCTCTCTGGTTCTCACTACCCTGAACAATTTAGTGTTATCCGCAAACTTGGCCACTTCACTGCTCACTCCCAACTCTAAATCATTTATGAACAAGTTAAAGAGCATGGGACCCAGTAATGAGCCCCACTGCTTACCGTCCTCCACTGCAAAGACTGCCCATTTATACTCACTCTCTGCTTCTTATTACTAAGCCAGTTTTTGATCCACAAGAGGACTTTATCAAAAGCTTTCTGGAAGCCAAGGTAAAAAACATCTATCGGGTCTCCTTTGTCCACATGTTTGTTC
Organism: Heteronotia binoei; assembly: GCF_032191835.1. Lineage (NCBI taxonomy): Eukaryota > Metazoa > Chordata > Lepidosauria > Squamata > Gekkonidae > Heteronotia > Heteronotia binoei. The sequence continues at coordinate 52,950,103 of NC_083223.1, read as the reverse complement.
ACCCCCTCAAAGAAATGTAACAGATTAGTGAGGCAAGATCTTCCCTTACAGAACCCATGCTGAGTCTTCCTCAATAACCCGTGTTCATCAATGTGCCTACTCATTCTTTTCCTTGATAATGGTTTCTACCAACTTTCCCGGTATTGAAGTCAGACTGACTGGCCTGTAATTTCCTGGATCTCCTCTGGAACCCTTTTTAAAGATGGGGGTGACATTTGCTACCTTCCAGTCCTCAGGAATGGAGGCAGATTTCAATGAAAGATTACAGATTTTTGTTAGAAGTTCCACAAGTTCAACTTTGAGTTCATTCAGAACTCTCAGATGTATGCCATCCGGACCCGGTGACTTATTAGTTTTTAATTTGTCTATCAGTTGTAGGACCTCCTCTTTTGTCACCTCAATCTGACTCAGGTCTTTCAACACCCCTTCCAAAATTAGTGGTTCTGGGGCGGGCAAAAAGTTCTCATCTTCCACAGTGAAGGTGGAGGCAAAAAAATGCATTTTGAATTTACCCCTTTTAGAGTTAAACGTGGTTGTGGCGGTCTTTTTGGGCAACTCCCTATTTATACAAATGGTGAAATCAATAACATTATAGTCACTGCTCCCAAGCGGCGCAATCACTTTTACATCTCTCACCAAGTCTTGGGCATTACTTAGGACCAAATCCAGGATCGCCCCACCCCTGGTAGGTTCTGAGACCATCTGCTCCATAGCACAGTTATTGAGAGCATCAAGAAACTCAATCTCTTTCTCTCAACCAGAACACATATTGACCCAATCAATCTGCGGATAGTTAAAATCACCTATTATGACACAGTTTTTACGTTTAGCCGCTATCTTTAAGCCTTCCATCATATTATAATCGTCCTCTCTCTTTTAATTTGGTGGGCGATAACAAACTCCCATAGTTAAATTTCCTTTTGGGCCCTCTATTTCAACCCAAAGCATTTCTAAAAGTGAATCTAATTCTCTGACCTCAGTGAATTACTGGACCGTATATCCTCTCTGACATACAGAGCCACCCCACCTCCAACCTTCCCTCCCTATCCTTCCGATATAACTTATATCCAGGAATCACCGTGTCCCACTGATTCTCCTTATTCCACCAAGTTTCTGAAATTCCCACAATGTCTATGTTTTCTCCCAACACTAAACATTCCAATTCACCAATTTTACTTCGAACACTTCTAGCATTTTGCATACCTTTGCATACATCTATAATTTCCCAGGCAAGCTAGGCCCGCCACCTTCCTCCTGCCGCCTCGAGACTCTGGCAGACAGTCCATACTGTTTGTCACCATCACAATGGACAACTCTGGTCCGTTACCTGGTAGAAAAATAGCAGCCAACCCTTCATCTCTTTGAGACGAGTCCTCTCGAACCAGAGACATTTTATCTCCTGTTGGCTTTCCCCCAAGATTTAGTTTAAAAACTGCTCTGCCACCTTTTTGATTTTAAGCGCCAACAGCCTGGTTCCATCCGGGGACAAGTGGAGACCATCTCTTTTGTACAGCTCCCGCTTGTTCCAGAAAGCATCCCAGTGCCTAAGAAATTTAAACCCTTCCTCCTTACACCATCGTCTCATCCACACATTGAGACTTCTAATTTGTGCCTGTCTCTCCTGCCCTGCACGTGGAACAGGTAGAACTTCCGAGAAGGCTACCTTGGAGGTCCTGGCCTTAAGTCTCCCACCTAGCAGCCTAAATTTTTCCTCCAGGACCTCACGACTGCATTTCCCCACATCGTTGGTGCCAACATGCAACACGACCACAGGCTCCTCCCCAGCACTGTCTATCAGCCTATCTACTACACGCGTAATGTCCGTTACCTTCGCACCAGGCAGGCAAGTCACCATACGGTCAGTACGCGGTTTCGCCACCCAGCTGTCTACTTGCCTATGGATTGAATCACCAACTACCAACCCCCCCTCCCCCTGCCCAGGGATGGTTCCTTGGCACGAAAGGATTCCTGCTCATCAACCGAAGAAGAGGTCCCTTCTGAGGGCGCGTTCCCTTTATCCTCAGCACGGTGCCCTGTTCCCTCTCGACCCTCACGCTCTCTGGCAACAACGGGGCTGCTACATTCAGAGCGGGGCTCATCTAATACACCCCCGAGAGTCTTCCCCAAGTGCTTAACTGACCGTCTCTGCTTCCCCAGGGCAGTCACCTCGGCCTCAAGGGTACGAACTCGTTCCTGAGGACCAGGAGCTCCTTGCATCAAGCACACACCCAAGACTTCTGTCCTTTGGGCAGATAGTCGTACATGTGACACTCAGTGCAAAACACTGAAAAGCCCCCACCCCCCCTGCTGGCATTCTATCATATATATATATATATATATATATATATATATATATATATATATATATATATATATATATATATATACACACACACACAGTCCTCTTTAAATGCTGTTTGTTTAAGTGGCTCCCCTTCTAGAGGGTCAACTTACCTTATTGGGAGAACAAGGAAATCAGGTATCTGGGTTCCTGGTCCATAGAGAGCCCCTAGGCCAAGAGCCACAGGCCCTTTAGCTCGCGCCTTCGGCAAGGAGCAGTTTAAAATGCAAAGAGGGTGGAGCAGAGGCACTCCTAAGCAATCAGCAGCAATCACTCTCAATCTCTTTCACCTTTAGTCCACTCAACCAAAAGGGTGGGACATTCTTGGAAGGGAGAACGTCCCACCTCATAAGAGTAAATGTTCTCCTGTATTCATTGTTAAGCGGTATAGGTAGGGCATCGCGGTCACCCTGTTGATTGGTTTTGTCAGAGCTCGCCATTTGGTTGTGCTATTGAGGTCATTTTGTCTGACAACATCCAATATTCTCTGTTTCACGATCTCCCTAGCATTATCATAAGTGAGAGAACTGAGATATTGTTTGGAAAGGCCGTAATAATGAATTCTGTCCTCTATGGACCTAATCCATCTTGGGACCAAGGTATTTTGCAGAATTAAACTGATCAAGCCCTTAGGAAAAAACATAAGTTTCAACCAGAACTGGATAGCCAAAATCCAAAGCCTTGCTTCTACTGTAATTGTGCCAGTTTCTATCCTAATTAATGCATTTGGAATGCCCTTGGGTACCTGGACAACTGTTCTTAAAAATTTTGATTGAACACTCTCCAGTTTTTTGTAGTTTGTAGTGATGTTGATTGGGGTACCAAATATTAGCTGGCAGACGGATTTAGCCTCAAACAATCTAAGGGCCACCATTATGCATTTACCCCTTTGCCCCAGTAGAATTTTTTGATAGCCCCCGCACTCCTTTTGGCATTTGAGGTAATCATGTTTATACTGGTGGTGGTTCTTCCATTTGCCTGAAACAAAACCCCCAAGTACTTAAAGCATGAAACTTGTTCAATGGGAATAAATTTAAGTACCAATGGTGTGATCTGGGTGTCTTTTTGCCAAAAGCCATTACTTTGGTTTTAGCGTAATTTACCTCTATATTGTTTTCCAGGCAATATTGAATGAAAGCTTTCAAGGCTCTCCTGAGGCCTAAGGGAGTCCCTGAAAGTAAAACAGCATAATCAGCATAAAGGACCACCCCTATATGTTTGTTACCTAGCTTTGGTGGATGGCATTCTGGTTTATTTATATGCGACACCAAATCATTAATATAGAAGTTAAATAAGTAGGGGGCCAGGAGGCATCCTTGCTTAGCCCCTTTGTTGGTAGAAATAGAGTCTGTCAAGTCTTGATGGGAATATTTGATCCGGATGGTTGTTTGATCATAAAGGGCCTGAATAAGAAATAACAACCGTCTATCAGTGTTGGTGGCTCTTAATTTATCCATAGGATGGTCCTAGAGACAGAGTCCAAGGCTGACTTCAGGTCTAGAAATGCAGCATATAATGACACACTTGAGTTTGAGGAATATTTTACAATCAAGAGGTCCAACAGCATGCAGTGATTTAATAAGGCACAACCTTCTCTGAAGCCAACCTGTTCCTCATCTAGGCAAAAATCGTTCTCAAGCCAGTTTCTAAATTTCCACAGTAGGTGTCTAACATATAGCTTGCTTGTTATGCTTAACAGGCTGATTGGCCTATAGTTGTTTCAATCTTCTTTGTTACCTTTTTAATATATGGGGATGATGATAGCTGCTCCCCAGTCCTTGGGAATTTCCCCTGATTTATCAATTTGTGAAAAAAAAGCTGCCAAAATTGTGGCCCACAATTCTGCATTCATTTTAAATAGCTCTGGTGGAATTAGGTCAATGCCTGGGGCTTTCCCTGGGTTCAAAGTATCAATTAACTGCTTTACTTCTGTACACCCCACTGGAGGCCAAGTTGGTAAGTTATGGATGATATCAAAATTGAGTGGGCTTGTAATTGTTTTCCCATATGCCATTTTATAATGATGTAACCAGGCATCTGGCAAAATAGGGTTATTAAATATATCTGGTGACCTACGTGATGGATCAGAGACTAGTTTCCGGAATAATACTGAGTTTTTTTCTTTAACTGCTTTTTTGAGCAGGAACACATAGAAATGCAGTTCTGGCTGACTTGTTGTCGGGCGGAGCAGCCTAATATGCAAATGAGTTCCCACTTGGCTTTTTCTACCAAAAAAGCCCTAAATGAGTATATTTGTGACAAAAGCTTTCATGAGTCAGAGCACACTTCTATCTGATGCATGAAGACTATATTAACTTTTGTTTACAATCAAGATATCGGCAACACCTGTAGTAGGTGTTGACAAAGTACACTGTAGCTTGCACCACAATATATTTGTTAGTCTTCAGGATGCTGTTGATGACAATGGATATTCCTCATCCTAAAAACTAGTAAGACACATCCCATCCCCACGCTCCCAGCTCCTGCAAGCAAAATGAAGAAGAAAAGCAGCTTTACAGGATTCTGCAACATCAATCTTGGGCACATAACTGGAATTGATGCTGTGGTGTCACGTGCACAAACTTCACAATACTGCACCCCAAAATGCTCTTGGGATTGACCACAGATGGCTAGCAATCCTACAACTATCTCTTTCTTTAGTTTCCAAAATAGAACTTTTTGTGTCACAAGATGCCATGATGCCTCTGATGACCACCCCCACCCCCAATCAAGTTTCCTGTTATATCTAAGCCTGTGGAATAATTGGCCTCCTAAATTCAAGTAGTCTATTCCACCCCACCCTCTCTCCTCCCTTCTTCCTCCCCCCTTTATAGATGTACTTAGCTAGTGTTTGTTTTTATTTCTCTTTGTGTTTTGCCTGTAACCATTTCTACCCTGGTTATCTGCTGGGTTTAATTCTTTCAAGAAGCAGAGTGGGCTTTTTTCCTGCTTTGCCACAACATTGTGGTGCATTCGTGCACATCTTTGGGCTTCGCTGGCTTTTCTCTGACCTTTCTCAAACCTGTTTTGCTCCAGTTTTGTGCAAAAACACAGTGAAGCCTAGAGGGCTGCTATGTAGGTAGGAATTTGGAAAATTCAATTTTTCCCACCTGCCTGGCAGCCATTTCCCTTAACTGTGTCCTTGAAGCAGCCATTTCCTCCCCCTGCTTCTGGTAAGCTTTTTATTTATTTATTTATTTTAAATGGTACTAAAATATTGTTATATTGCTATAACTCAGGAGTGGCCTGCTATATCATCACAGGAGCCATTACACTCCATTATTTGGTCTGAAGCAGATTAGCATGGCTACTCCTCTGGAATTTTTTCTTTCAACTGTTGTCACACTTCAACTGTGTGTGCGGGGGGGGGGGGGGGCGCTGTTTTGTTTTAAGGTTATGGCCGGCACTGGCAGTATGCTATTTTTTGTGTGTGTCTCTTCAAACAAGCTGGTCTGCTTCCTTCAACCTCAGAGGACAAATTGCAAGTGGCTCTCATGGTTAAAATATGCAAACCCATAATTTATTTACCATGTGATCATTCCATGTACAGGATAAAAGAGAACAACCTCTATGCATGCCATGCTATATAGCAGGCAGCAGCCATTTCAGTAATCCTAATGGCCTAGAAAATGTCACATTATCAGAAATGTGTATCTCCTATTGGTTACATGCATGCACAGCTAGTAAATAAAGATTTCTATGAAGCATCCATATGCTATGATAGTTATAGTCAGGGGAAGATCCTATATTTTCGCACCTGTTACTGTTGAATCATAGTTGTTGTTTTCCTTTTGTGAAAATTTGAGAATGCATTATAATTTAATCATCTATATTATTAAAATTTCAGGCTTCAGTCCTCTCCCCAAGGTCTCCAGAGGATCATCTCTAGTGGCACAAGAACAGTAGAATACTATATAGCACACAGCGTGCAATTTTACAAGATGCAGCTGGAGTTATCTGAACGGCCAACAACATTTATGGTTTTTGTAGGATATCTTTAACTAAAATAAACACTCTGTTTCGGTTTAGGCTGGATCAGAATAGGCTATTGCAAAGTAATAGATACAAAATAGATTCAATAGTTAAAAAGGATACAATATAGATCCAATAGAAAAAAAGCCTTCATTATAAGCATACATAATGGAGTTGTATCCTATAATCCTTGTTGTACAGCTGTTTCAAGAAAATATCTGTTATTGTCTGTGAGAGTTTGGATGTTATCAATCATTGTCTGATTACATGGATATTATGTAGACCGGGGGTGTCAAACATCCATCCCGCGGGCCTAATCTGGCCCCCAGAGAGCTCCAATCAACCCTGCCAGAAACTGGACGTCACCAGCTTCCTTCTCCCTTGCCTGCTTCCTTCAGTCACTGCATTTTAATTCTCCCCTGTGATGAGGCAAATGACCAAAGCAGCCTTTCACTCTTCCCTTTCCTCCTTCCCAAAGGGAGGAGGAGAGAGGAGTCTCAGCCAATGGAGTAGCTTAGCTCTGTAACTCTGTGATTGAGAAAGCCTGGGCTGCCAAGTTCTTTCAATCATACTGCAGAGCTACTGAGCCAAGCCACTCTTCCTTCTGTTGGCTGAGGCTTCTCCCCCTCCTCATACCCGAGGGAGGGAGGGAGGAAAAGAGGGAGAGTTTTCTTTGCCCAGTTCCCTTCATCAATCACACAGGAGAGATACAAAGAAAGTACTTTAAATACTTTTAAGACCAAAGAAAGTACTTTAAATACTTTTAAGACCAACAACATTTTATTAAGGTATGAGCTTTTTGCCTTGCTACAGAGAGAAAGAGAGAGAGAGAGAGGGGTGGGATATTGTCTCCCTGGACAACATCCACACACTGCTGGATATTGTGCTATCATTGCACTACAGAAATAATTCGTAACTGTAGTTTTCCAGCACAGACAAGACAATCAAGTTGTGAATGAATGCTGTACTGCAGTGACAGCACAATATCCAACAATATGTGGACACAGTCCTGATATTGCTTTGTAAAAGACATATTATATTCTGGTTTTATTTGTTTAATTAACAATATATTTTCCAGCTAGGTGCTGTTTTGTTTGTTTTTACACTAATATTTGTGCTGTTCCTTATTGTGTTTGGTCTACTTCCTCCTCATCAATTTAAAATGAACAGTTCCCTATCTAGCTGCCCAACTTCCCCATACTTAAAATATCCTTTTAGATTTACCCTACAGGGCACTATTGTTCTATAGCAATTGTCTACACATTGCTGAGTCATTAGAGAATACAGTATATAATCAGTTTGCACACTGGCTTGTGGCAACCTAAATGCTTTTTCAATGCCTCCAACTTGTTTGTGAGAAGTATTCTGATACCTAAAACAGCCCTCGCCCATACAACCTTAATATCTGCATTGGTTTATACTGAATAGAGCATGCTCACATAAGACAAGTCCACCACAATCCACTGTAGTTGGTCCAGAGTTATATCAACTATCCTGAAAATCTGCAATAATCACTGTTACATGCCAAAGGATGTACTTTCTCTTGTTAGCAGGGTGTTCTTTAGATTTAATTTTGACTTAATTGCAAGTAACTTTGCTTCTCAGTGTACACCAAGAAAACCAAGAAGCCCTAATTGGATAGGACACAGAATAAGAAACACATTTTCTTTTCCTGGGACAAATTCCATTAATGTTATCTGATGCAGACATACCTTAAAACAGAACAACCCTTTGTTCCATTCTGCTCAACAAAGGGCAAAGAATGCAATTCATTTTTGTTAAAATCAGCAGGAGATTTGGTATTAATTTCAGTGGGGCATGGATGGCACACATAGGTTGGATCCATAAAATTATCAATAGAAGAAAAATAGCTGCTGTAATTCTAACCTTTTTTTCTGTAAGTGTTTATGCAACAGTCTACACCACAGTTCACACAATGACATATTGTAGGTAGTAGGTAGGTATTACCATTACAGTTAGGACACACGAAAAGGAATGTAGATGAACTGCAGCAAAAATAATAACATTGTAGTTAAAAGTGCGTAAAAACACATCAAAAACACATTAACACATTCCCTATGTACAAATAAAGTATTTCACCCTTTAGACATAGCTCTAGCCTGCATTTTCTTGGCTACCAAGGCAAGCTATGCTGCTGTGTAAGAGATATACTGGTCTCCATCAGAGAGAGGGAAAATTTGTTTCTCCATCATAGAAGAATGTATACCTTTTAACGACTCAACAAGAAATTTATTTCATGCACAAAGAGCAGAACAGAATACAATGTGGAAGATCTTCTGAGACCAAAGCTCACAAAGATACAAGCAATCAGCGTTTGGATGTAGCAACCATCTACACAAGGGGTGGCAAAACTGCAGCTCAGGAGCCATATGTGGTTCTTTCACACATATTTTGTGGCTCGTGAGGCCCCCAGCACCCCATTGACCAGCTTGGAGAAGGTATCTGTCTCTTTAAATCACTTCTCCAAGCCAAGCCAGTGGCTTGGAGAATGCATTTAAAGTTAAAATTGCTTTCTTTCCACCCTTTTCCCCATCTATTTACCCCTTTCTTCCTTCCTCTCTACCTACTACCTACCCAAAGTAAATGGCCTTTGGTGACAGACCTCAAAGATCGATGTGGTCAGTAGATGGTAATTCCACTGAACAATACAGAACCTTTAAATAATTTGTTCAGAAAGGACTATGGGGATGAGAACAGATGGGCGTTTAAAGCCACCCAGGGGAAGGGAGGCAGGCAGACCAAAAAAGCACGTCCACATCTGCCTGCCATCCCATCCCACCCCGTTCCCATCCCAGGCTGGCTGGAAGCCGGCTCGAAAAGGTACCACTTTCAAAGTGGTACCTTTTCGCTGCAGCACCTCTGAGGGGCCTTCTGGCCATCTGGAAAGTCGGGAGGTGCCTGGAGAGCACCCGGGGAGCTGCGAGCAGGATGGCAGGAGCATTCCAGACGCTCCCCGGCTGCCCAAGGCCCACTCCTTCCTGCAGCGTCGTCCAGAAGCTCCGGGGCACTCTTCTTCAGGCTGGCTTTGTTCGGGGCGGCTGCAAGCCGCCCCAAACCAGCCATCTGTTACCAGCCTGGAAGAGCCTCTTTATCTGTCTAGCATTACTTTCCCCAATCTTAGAATGATTTTAATATCTGTTTCACACCATGCCTACTGTTAGTGTAGATCATGGGTGGCCAAACTTGCTTAATGTAAGAGCCACAGAGAAAAAATGTCAGATGTTTGAGAGCCACAAGACATGAACATCAGACCATTTACTTTGGTCTTGGCAAAATTAATATTTAAAGCCTCACCCTTCAAAAATTACTCAATTTATGCAGCATTCTTCTTAAGCTGATGCAAGTACAATTTATATACAATACAGCCATTTTCATACTACTGTTCATACAGGAGGGTGCACAAGTTCTTTGAAGAAACAATGCTTAGATTTAGTTTACTTTTCTCACACTATACTCTGCCATTTATTTTATTGCTAAATATTGTGATTTAGCTTGAGTCTCAGCAAGAAAGCTGGACTATAAAGTAAATAAACAAACAAGAGATGATCAGAAGATGCATCCCTGCATTGTGAAAGGCACCTTTAGATTAGCTCAAATTCTAAGCAAATGAGAAACAGTCAGAAAGTAAAAATATTTCTGATTTCTTAAAAGGAGTCACATTGGGTATATTTATTTTTAAGTGTGGAGAATTCAATTCATCCTTCAGAGAAAACTGACAACTACTCTAGCCTCTGTACACCTTATGTCAGACCATTCTGACACAAGCTTTTATATCCTTATAGTGACAATACAATTCATCCTGTTTTTATGTAAATATGAGCAGCTGTATCAGAGCAAGATAGCCATGTCCTATACAAAGTTAAATGTACCTTGAAACACAAGATCCCTCCACCCAAGGTCCCTGAATACTACAAATTTAAAACATATTGTGTGAGTCATCCATTTCCTTTAGGAATAACATATGTTGTTTGCTATTCAGTCTTTTGCCCTTTCCCATACTACGGTATGGGAACAACAAACAACAAAAAAGCCTTGACTCCCCATTGCAGCATATTCCTTCCTCAGTGGTCCTAAAGGACATCTCCAGCATCAAATCAATCACCACTGGCATAATACCCATCTTTCCTATATATTCAGAAAACTATATATTAAGCTCACATACCACTAATTCCATTTAATTCCTTTCAAACAAATCCACAAATTGGCTGTAGGTTAGAAACATATCTTCTAGTTATTTATACTCACAATGACATATGTCATAATTATGAATGAAAACATCATTACTGATTACTAATATCTTAAAAGTCTGAAAAAAGGAAAGGAAATATTTAGTTTTTAAGCATTTTGTTTCATGCCATAGCTATTCTAAATCTTGGGGGAAAGCCGACAGGAGATGAAATGTCTCTGGTTCGGGAGGACTTGTCTCAAAGAGATGAAGGGTTGGCTGCTATTTTTCTACCAGGTAATGGACCAGAGTTGTCCATTGTGATGGTGACAAACAGTATGGACTGTCTACCAGAGTCTCGAGGCGGCAGGAGGAAGGTGGCGGGCCTAGCTTGCCTGGGAAATTATAGATGTTTGTATGCAAATGCTAGAAGTGTTCGAAGTAAAATTGGTGAATTGGAATGTTCAGTGTTGGGAGAAAACATAGACATTGTGGGAATTTCAGAAACTTGGTGGAATAAGGAGAATCAGTGGGACACGGTGATTCCTGGATATAAGTTATATTGGAAGGATAGGGAGGGAAGGGTTGGAGGTGGGGTGGCTCTGTATGTCAGAGAGGATATACAATCCGGTAAGACTGAGGTCAGAGAATTAGATTCACTTTTAGAAATGCTTTGGGTTGAAATAGAGGGCCCAAAATGAAATTTAACTATGGGAGTTTGTTATTGCCCACCAAATCAAAAGAGAGAGGACGATTATAATATGATGGAAGGCTTAAAGATAGCAGCTAAACGTAAAAACTGTGTCGTAATAGGTGATTTTAACTACCCGCAGATTGATTGGGTCAATATGTGTTCTGGTCGAGAGAAAGAGATTGAGTTTCTTGATGCTCTCAATGACTGTGCTATGGAGCAGATGGTCTCAGAACCTACCAGGGGTGGGGCGATCCTGGATTTGGTCCTAAGTAATGCCCAAGACTTGGTGAGAGATGTAAAAGTGATTGCGCCGCTTGGGAGCAGTGATCATAATGTTATTGATTTCACCGTTTGTATAAATACGGAGTTGCCCAAAAAGACCGCCACAACCACGTTTAACTTTAAAAGCGGTAAATACACTGAGATGAGAAGGCATGTGAGGAGGAAACTGAAAGGAAAGGTAAATACGGACAAAACCATTGGGGAAGCTTGGAGACTATTTAAAACTATAATCCTAGAAGCTCAGATAAAATACATACCACAAGTTAGGAAAGGCACAAACAGGCATAAGAAAAGGCCTGCATGGTTAACAAACAATGTAATTGAAGCTGTAAAAGGTAAGAAGGACTCCTTTAAGCGGTGGAAAACCAGTCCAAGTGAGAATAGTAGAAAGGAACACAGGCTGTGGCAAATCAAATGCAAGACTGTGATCAGACAGGCAAAAAGGGACTATGAGGAGCATATTGCAAAAAACATAAAGACCAACAATAAAAATTTCTTCACATATATTAGAAGTAGGAAACCAGCCAGGGAGGCAGTGGGGCCCTTGGATGACCATGGGGTAAAAGGATTACTGAAGGAGGATAGGGAAATGGCTGAGAAGCTGAATGCATTTTTTGCCTCCGTCTTCACTGTGGAAGATGAGAACTTTTTGCCCGCCCCAGAACCACTAATTTTGGAAGGGGTGTTGAAAGACCTGAGTCAGATTGAGGTGACAAGAGAGGAGGTCCTACAACTGATAGACAAATTAAAAACTAATAAGTCACTGGGTCCGGATGGCATACATCCGAGAGTTCTGAAAGAACTCAAAGTTGAACTTGTGGATCTTCTAACAAAAATCTGTAATCTTTTATTGAAATCTGCCTCCGTTCCTGAGGACTGGAAGGTAGCAAATGTCACCCCCATCTTTAAAAAGGGTTCCAGAGGAGATCCGGGAAATTAAAGGCCAGTCAGTCTGACTTCAATACCGGGAAAGTTGGTAGAAACTATTATCAAGGACAGAATGAGTAGGCACATTGATAAACATGGGTTATTGAGGAAGACTCAGCATGGGTTCTGTAAGGGAAGATCTTGCCTCACTAACCTGTTACATTTCTTTGAGGGGGTGAACAAACATGTGGACAAAGGAGACCCAATAGATATTATTTACCTTGACTTCCAGAAAGCTTTTGATAAAGTTCCTCATCAAAGGCTCCTTAGAAAGCTTGAGAGTCATGGAGTAAAAGGGCAGGTCCTCTTGTGGATCAAAAACTGGCTGAGTAATAGGAAGCAGAGAGTGAGCATAAATGGGCAGTCTTCGCAGTGGAGGACGGTAAGCAGTGGGGTGCCGCAGGGCTCGATACTGGGTCTCATGCTCTTTAACTTGTTCATAAATGATTTAGAGTTGGGAGTGAGCAGTGAAGTGGCCAAGTTTGCGGATGACACTAAATTGTTCAGGGTGGTGATAACCAGAGAGGATTGTGAGGAACTCCAAAGGGATCTGTTGAGGCTGGGTGAGTGGGCGTCAACGTGGCAGATGCGGTTCAATGTGGCCAAGTGCAAAGTAATGCACATTGGGGCCAAGAATCCCAGCTACAAATACAAGTTGATGGGGTGTGAACTGGCAGAGACTGACCAAGAGAGAGATCTTAGGGTCGTGGTGGATAACTCACTGAAAATGTCAAGACAGTGTGCGTTTGCAATAAAAAAGGCCAACGCCATGCTGGGAATTATTAGGAAGGGAATTGCAAACAAATCAGCCAGTATCATAATGCCCCTGTATAAATTGATGGTGCGGTCTCATTTGGAGTACTGTGTGCAGTTCTGGCCGCCGCACCTCAAAAAGGATATTATAGCATTGGAGAAAGTCCAGAAAAGGGCAACTAGAATGATTAAAGGGCTGGAATACTTTCCTTATGAAGAAAGGTTGAAACGCTTGGGACTCTTTAGCTTGGAGAAACGTCGAGTGCGTGGTGACATGATAGAGGTTTACAAGATAATGCATGGAATGGAGACAGTAGAGAAAGAAGTACTTTTTCTCCCTTTCTCTCAATACAAGAACTCGTGGGCATTCGATGAAATTGCTGAGCAGGCAGGTTAAAACGGATAAAAGGAAGTACTTCTTCACCCAAACGGTGATTAACATGTGGAATTCACTGCCACAGGAGGTGGTGGCGGCCACAAGCATAGCCACCTTCAAGAGGGGTTTAGATAAAAATATGGAGGTCCATCAGTGGCTATTAGCCACAGTGTGTGTGTGTGCGTGTATGTATATGTGTGTGTGTGTGTGTATATATATATATACACACACACACACACACACACACATATATATATATATATATATATATATATATAAAATTTTGCCACTGTGTGACACAGAGTGTTGGACTGGATGGGCCACTGGCCTGATCTAACATGGCTTCTCTTATGTTCTTATTAAATTCCAGCATGTGTTAAACTAAGGATGTGCATGAACTGGGAAAATGGAGGTTTGTTGGAGGTTTGTGGTTTGGGTTTTTCATGAACCCCTGAACCACAAACCTCCAACGAACTCCTCCATTGGACAAACCAGTTTGTGATTCAACCAGTTCAGGAGTTTGGCCCTGCCCCAAGTAAGCTCCAAATGCATTTAAATGCCCTTGGAGCTTACTTCTGGGTGAAACCCACCTTCGGGTTGGGCCGGCACAAGTGAGCTTCAAGAGTGAGCTCTGAAGGTTTGTGTAAGCCTTATATGGGCAAGCTCCACCCAGCAGTGGGCTTCAAAGGCCTATAAAAACCTTCAGAGCTCACTCTCAGAGCTCAGTTAGAATGGCCCAACTCTGAAGGCATTTAAATGCCTTTTGGAGCTCACTGCTGTTTGGACTCCAAAGGTATTTAAGTGCCTTCAGTGGCCACATGAACCTTCCCTAAGGAGGTTTGGGGAGGGTTTGTGGGAGGCACATTCTCCCAAACCCCTTGCTCAGGGTGCTTAAACTGTGGTTTGTGGTTCAGTTTGGGTCCAACCCTAGTTAGAACACTTAACTAATTTCAGCATTAGCTCCTGCAAGCAGTTTCAGATTCTTATTACAGTAAACTTCCAGACATAACTTTGTTATAATGCAACACCACAACGCAAGCTTATATATACCGTCCCTAAAGAACAACAGGCTAGAAAGCAATAGTGTGCCCATTTGACAAACAGAAAACATATTTCTTGGAGACAATTATATTTCAAAATGTAACATATTCTGTTTTAAATGTAATGATGACTAACCCCAGCAGGTATTTTTAAATACCAGGCTCAGCCCTATAAAATGAGATGAATACTGAAGTCTGAGGCTGTAGAGATTGCCCTTTCTCCCCTGAGTATCTACCACTAGCCCGTATATATCTGGGATCAGAGAGAAGGGTGATCAGGTCAATAAACATCTGTGACAGCCCTCTTTTTCTAGAAATCAAAGTCTGTAACATTCTGCTCAAAGGAAATACATCTGCACTCAGGTATGACTTCACTTGAAAAAATTTTAAGGTGTGCCAGTCTACACAATTTTAATCACCTCTCCTTTTGCACAGTATTAAGTAGAGAATGGAAAATGGAGGGAAATAGTAGCCTCAGCTCTTGCCACTTACCACAGATAAATATAGACCTAAGATAGACCTGCTGTAGACATATCCAGCCACCAAACTTACTGAGGAAACATCTGAGATGTAGCACCACAAATGTTAATTTTAATTGTAAATGATGGTTTTAAATATTATGGTTTTTATTTAATGAATTATTTATCTAATTGTACTGATGTTTTACTGTAAATTGAAATTTATATGTTGTGAGCCGCCCTGAGCCTGCTTTGGCAGGGAGGGCAGGATATAAATAAAATGTATTATTATTATTATTATTATTATTATTATTATTATTATTATTATTATTATTATTATTATTATTATTATAACTTATCAGGCTCTTTTTTCCTCAGACATAAACATAGCTTCACAGCTATCACATACAATATGTGGAACAGTATTAATACTATGGTATATATTTTTTGTAATTCTCAATCCTTTGTAAACCACTTATATCTCCCAATCTATTTATACCCTATCTATTTATAAACTAAGCACAGTGGGAGAGGGTCTACAATAGTTTTTAATTTAACATTATCTTTTTAGCTATTATTGTACATTTACTGTCTTTAAAGTTTTCTTCTCTTTCTGTTCTCTTTCTCACTTTTGTACACTTTATCTGCTCTCATAATTCCATTCAAGTTAATGGGTATTCTCTGCTGATTTCAGCAGGTATGGTTATATTTTCCAGCTTTTCAAAATCTCCTCACTAACCTACAGTGGATTTGCATAAACAATTTGAAGGACAGACACATACAGCCAGGCCACAGATTCAGCAGGCACTCACAGGAGCACAGCTCCTGAAGCTTTCTGAGGGTTCCCCTACTTCCTTCCCACCAACTTGTCCAGTAAGTGCAGCTGCATAACAATCCCTGGATTAGAAGAGCAGGCAGCCAACCAGCCACCAGGGGCTTTGCCATGCCCCCAGCAGCCCTCATGAACCCCTGGAGAAGCCCGTGCTACCCTTTCCCCACTTCTTATTTGATTTTGGGTGATGGATGGCTGTCTGGCCTTTTGACTGGGGGCGGGGGGTGGCCCAGGAGAGCCCCAAATGAGTGAGGCCTGCTTGGGCTATCTGGATCTCTAGCCAGCCCAAGCAGATCTCGCTTGCCTGGGGCTTTCTTTTCTTGGATCAGGTTGCTTTTGGCTGGGGGGGGGCAGCATATGCTAAAGAATTATGTTAATGAGCTCCACCACCTATTTTTCTGCAAAACGACCCCTATATACAGCATGTATTTATTTGAAATGTGTATGCAACCTCTTCAAAGCCTTGCTCAAGTTTGCTCACAAAATTGGACAAAATCATATAACCTTCAAATTGAACCTTTCAAAACCCAGAAAACAGCCCTGACCTGGATATTCCAGTCAAGCCTGATCCCATCAGATCTAAGCAGGGTTGACTCTGTCAAGTGATTGGATAGGAGACCTCCTTGGAATACCAGGAGGCAGGGGCATGCTTTATTCGGCCACCTGCTGAAATATCCTCCTGGTCCCCAGTACGGGTCAGTGACCAGAGGTCACCATGACTTCCAGGTGAGCATGCAAACACACACACACACACGTGAATACAAAAATACCCCCAAGATCCAGAAAATTAAACCCCAGAGCATAAAATACAAAAAAAACCCCACACCATTCTTGCAAGCCCCACAATACAAAGAAGCTTGCAGTTCAAGCTAAGTCACCAGCAAGGGTTGCCAGGTCCCCTCTTTGTCACAGCAAGGGGATTTGGGGGGCATTCTGGGGGTGGGTGGGACATCACACACAATTCTCCAATGTAATGAAGTCACGTGAAAGTGACATCACATTGGCAATGTCAGAGGTGATGTTCTTGTTTTGGGGAAAACTGTTTTGTTTTGTTTTTTGGCTTCAAAACCATAGAATTTGCCCAAAAACCAAAGCATGCCACACAACATCCCCAGTGCGATGACAGCACCCAGAAGTAACATCATTGCACCAGAAATGTTGTGCAATTATGTCACTGTCTGAGGATGGGGTTTCCCACTCCAGTCAGATGGCCAGAGGTAGGCCAAAGTCCCCAAAAGTGGGAGAACCCCCACTGGGATCTGGGGGCTGGCAAACCTTATCACCAGCTCATTCAAAAAGACATGGAGAAGACATAGGGCTGCCAAACCCCCAGTCCAGGCGGGGGTTCCCTGGGCTGGGAGATTCCCAACCCGCCAGCCCACATTGGGCCAGCGGGGGGAACCTCCCCCTATATCGCCGGTGCAATGATGTCACCCGGAAGTGACATCATCATGCTGATGATGGTGCGTGGTGGCCACTCTAGGCATTTCTGGGGAAACTCTATGGTTTCCTGGGACGTTCTAGACATTTAGGAGGGTAAACTCTATAGTACAATAGGAACCATAGAGTTTTCCCCCTCCCAAATGGCTAGAGCATCCAGGAAAACCATAGAGTTTTCCCAGAAATGCCTAAAGCTGCTGCACGCGGCATTGCCGGCATGATGATGTCACTTTCGGGGGACGTCATTGCATCATGCACCCGCGAAAGTCCCCCGCTCTGGGACGAAGAGGATTTGGCAACCCTAAGCAGACATATTCTGAGCAAATGTATTTTCCAAGCCTGTGTAATAACAAGAACAACTTCTTTGGGAACACTTAGCAATACTAAAGGCCTGGAAATGCAAAAACAGTTTGAGAAGTAGTATTTCCCATCCACCAACTCCATTCTGCACTATTTAGCTATGCAAGGGAAGTTAGTTCACGCTGTAACAAATTTTCCATTATCAGTTGACCAATTTTTTTGCACCTCCCTAGCAGTAAGGCTTTTTATATCAGTGTCTTCAACAATTCTTAATAAACTTGATGCTTATATTTTCACAAGTTGAGATACTTTTGCTTCAAAAGTAGATGGGCACATCATTATCCATATTGTAATGAGACACACTATCCAAACCTCTGGGGTCCTTAGAAATAAGAGATACCAAGGTTGAGACTTTCATAGGGCCAACATAGTCTGGAGAGATTTACTGTCTGTTTCCATACATACTTCAGTCCTTAGTTCTTCATGACAGACTGCCTTTTATTTGTCTACATGGAACATCCCAGGATTATGACATACTACAATGCAGAAATCAGACAGGGCCAAGGGATGGCTCCATCACATAATGCTTACTGATTTAATCCTAAATTTTCTTCACTGTTACCTCTTCTTAGCTTAAGTTCTTCAAACACTTAGTATTTATTTAGTAAAACATTTATATACTGCCTTTCCTCATAGTTCAAGGCAGCTTACAATAATAGTTAAAAACATCAGTTAAAGCCAAAAATAAAATAGCAAATGCCAAAACTCTCTCCCTCCTTTCTATAATGTCATCCGCTGCATCATGGTGGAATCAGCCCCTATGGAGTTCCAGGCCCTACCTTACTAGTTAGTCTTTCATAAGGCCTATAAAATGGAGCTGTTCCACCCAGCTTTTGGATGAGGTGGCAGGCATCTACTTGTTAGATCAGTTGGCCTCCCCTGCGATATCACACTGTGCCACCACACCACTACATCACTCTGTTGGACCATCCTGCTATACTACTAACTCACTATTGTGACTGATTTTATTGTGATTTTATTGTAATTTATTGTGATTCATTATGTACTTCACCCTGAGCCCCCATGGGGGAATGGGCGGAATATAAATAATAATAATAATAATAATAATAATAATAATAATAATAATAATAATAATAATAATAATAATAATAATAATAATAATAATAATAATAATAATATGTCTTTTCACTAAAAACTATGACCTTAAGGTGGCAAGCCAATCATGCTACTTTAGCAACAACAGTGTATTTTCCATAACTAGTAGATAGGCTTGTCCTTTATTTTGAAAGATTAGTTACATTATTAGCTTTTGCAAATTTTGTGCGACAGTTTTCCTTTATAGAATGACAGGTTTCCATCCCCATTTCTGATATCACTATGAAGCTAGAAAAGTCACGTCTGGAGAAAGAGAAAAAAAGAGACAAATATGGGAGCCAGCCAAAGTTCAAAGAAGGAGATCAGCAGGTGACAGAATTCAGTTGAGAGAGATCACCCAGACTATTCACCCCACTGGGATTGAAAAATGTTCCAGACACTCCAGCCAATTTACACAGGCTCCTCAATTCCAGGTACTAAATGCTTTCATATTGATGCTTTCATACGGATGCAGTTTCCCATATAATTTGTAGCATCTTTTCCAGTTTTGTTCTTTTCTGAAACAAGGAAGTTTAATTTCCAAGTATACAATAATGTTATGTGGAAGCAAGCTGCAAGAAGAAATGTGAGTGCACACACATGTGCATGTCACAATGTCCTTGAAACATCCAAAGTAGCCTTGATCATTATCCACATTCTTATTCAAAAGTATTTGTATAATGATCAAGTCCACTTTAGCTGTTACAAGGATATTCTGAATTTATCTGCCATTTGATTGTATATACACTATATGCACTTTCATTTTTATTTTTCACGTCATTTATAGTCTGCCTTTCTCAAAAAAGGATCACAAAGATATTTAAAAGCAACAGATAATAAAACTAAAATCTTTAAAATCAATAAACAAGAAAATATTGCTACTAAACGACAATAGGCTATTTAAGAACATAAGAACATAAGAGAAGCCATGTTGGATCAGGCCAACGGCCCATCCAGTCCAACACTCTGTGTCACACAGTGGCAAAAAAATTTATATATACACACACACTGTGGCTAATAGCCACTGATGGACCTGTGTTCCATATTTTTATCTAAACCCCTCTTGAAGGTGGCCATGCTTGTGGCCGCCACCACCTCCTGTGGCAGTGAATTCCACATGTTAATCACCCTTTGGGTGAAGAAGTACTTCCTTTTATCTGTTTTAACCTGTCTGCTCAGCAATTTCATCGAATGCCTACGAGTTCTTGTATTGTGAGAAAGGGAGAAAAGTACTTCTTTCTCTACTTTCTCCATCCCATGCATTATCTTGTAAACCTCTATCATGTCACCCCGCAGTCGACGTTTCTCCAAGCTAAAGAGTCCCAAGCGTTTCAACCTTTCTTCATAGGGAAAGTGCTCCAGCCCTTTAATCATTCTAGTTGCCCTTTTCTGGACTTTCTCCAATGCTATAATATCCTTTTTGAGGTGCGGCGACCAGAACTGCACACAGTACTCCAAATGAGACCGCACCATCGATTTATACAGGGGCATTATGATACTGGCTGATTTGTTTGCAATTCCCTTCCTAATAATTCCCAGCATGGCGTTGGCCTTTTTTATTGCAAACGCACACTGTCTTGACATTTTCAGTGAGTTATCTACCACAACCCCAAGATCTCTCTCTTGGTCAGTCTCTGCCAGTTCACACCCCATCAACTTGTATTTGTAGCTGGGATTCTTGGCCCCAATGTGCATTACTTTGCACTTGGCCACATTGAACCGCATCTGCCACGTTGACGCCCACTCACCCAGCCTCAACAGATCCCTTTGGAGTGCCTCACAATCCTCTCTGGTTCTCACCACCCTGAACAATTTAGTGTCATCCGCAAACTTGGCCACTTCACTGCTCACTCCCAACTCTAAATCATTTATGAACAAGTTAAAGAGCATGGGACTTATTTATGAAATAAGAATAAAAACAGTAAGCCAATTTACAAAAAAGTCCTTCCAAAAGTTCTAGCAGGAGGATGGAAGAATGAGAACTTTTCTAACTTCTGCTGGAAAGTTGTTCCACTACGTAGGAGCTAAAAGTAAAATGGCCAAACCATGAGTTCTGACTAACAGATCATACTTCTCTGCAGGAGGGAATCTTCAAGAGGCTGTGTTCATTAACCAAGTTGATGCAGCAGAGCAAAACAGGAAAATGGTCCTATAAATAAACTGATTACAGACCAGGAAAGGCTTTATAGATAGTAGCTAGCACCTTGAACTGAAACTATCAGGCAGCCAATGAAGCAAAATTGATATAAAAGGATGCCAGTCTCCAGGTGGTTACATAGGAATCCCCCAGAAATACAGCTCATCTCCAGACTAGAGATCAGTTCCCTGGAAAAAAATGTATGTTTTAGAGGGCAGACTCTATGGTACCATACGGCTCCACCCCCAATTTTCTAACATGGATCTGGCAATCCTACCCCTCACTGGTGGCCCTGGCAACCTATCACTCCAACTTAGAATCATAGAGTTGGAAGGGATCTCCAGGGTCATCTAGTCCAACCCCTTGCACAATGCAGGAAACCCACAAATACCTACCCCAAATTCACTGGATCTTCACCACTGTCAGATGGCCATCTAGCCTCTGTTTAAAAACCTCTAAGGAAGGAGAGCTCACCACCTCCCAAGGAAGCCTGTTCCACTGAGGAATCGTTCTAACTGTCAGGAAGTTCTTCCTAATGTTGAGCTGGAAACTCTTTTGATTTAATTTCAACCCATTGGTTCTGGTCCTACCTTCCGGGACCACAGAAAACAATTCAACACCATCCTCTATATGACAGCCCTTCAAGTACTTGAAGATGGTGATGGTATCACCTCTCAGCCGCCTCCTCTCTAGGCTAAACATCCCCAGCTCCTTCAACCTTTCCTCATAGAACTTGGTCTCCTGGCCCCTCACCATCTTCATTGCCCTCCTCTGGACCTGTTCCAGCTTCTCTATATCCTTCTTAAAATATGGTGCCCAAAACTGAACACAATACTCCAGGTGAGCTCTTATCAGAGCAGGGTAAAGCGATACCATCACATCACGTGATCTGGACGCTATATTTCTGTTGATACAGCCCAAAATTGCATTTGCCTTTTGGTCCAACAATAATTTTTCTGCAGAATTTTGCACTATCTGAAGTGTCTGAATTGTCTTCAACGGCAGTTCTGAGTAGAATGCATTGCAATAATTTAGACTTGGGGTTCTTATGACATGGCATGGATCCACACAGCCAAGTTAGCAGGGCTCGAGTAAGGAGCCAACCTCTGTGCCACATGAAGATACAGGAAAGCATTTCTTTTCTGCAGTTTAAATCATCTGTTTCTCCAACAACAGGGCTGGATTAATTTTTTTTTTAAAACCTGACTTTTGGGTCAGCAAGGATTGTTTGTACCCCAGCAAATGAAGGGAGCAGAATACTACCCAGGATCTCTGCCTTACTGATCAGCATCACCTCAGTCTTGTCAGAATTCATCTTTAGCCATTTGACCACAGCAACCAAGCACTGGTGCAGGATGATGATGGCAGTGTTAAATATTTTTGACAGAGGAATATATAGCAGAATGTCATAAGCATAATGATGACCCATCACCAAAACTATGGCTGATCTTTTCCAGGGGTCTTACATACAGAATAAAAGTGTAAGTGACAAACCTGAACCCTGTGAAACCCACCAACTCTGACTAGGGATCCCAATTTCCCGGTACCAGCAGGGGATCCCCCAATTTGGAGAGGGCTCCCCCACCACTGGCAAGCTGGCCAGCAGGGGAAATCTCACCCCAAAATGACATTTTTGGCCATTTCCGGTAAAAGTGCTGCCCTAGAGCAGCCATTTGCGTGGGGAAGCACAAAAGACCACTCAAATGGCTGCTAGTAACTTGAGTGGTCCCTTTTGTTTCCCCTGGGGAAACAATAAGGATCACTCAAATGGCTGCAAACCTTCAGTGATTCTGATCACTGAGCAGGCTTGCAGCCAGTTTAGGTTAACAGCTACCCCTTTTCAGGGATCATTTTTGCTCCTCCACCCCCATTAGAAGGGGGGAGGAGGAGCAAAATTGCCCATGAAATGGCTGGCAGCCATTTGAGTGGTCCGTTTTCATCCCCCTAAATACCAGTCAAATGGTTGCCAGCCTTTTCCTGTTTTGGGCTACTTCTGCTTTTACCAGAAGTGGTCCAAAACTCCATTTGCATCCCCACCCACCTCCCAGAATATCCCCCCCTCAAAGGCCACCACTGGAAAGGTAAGGGGACTCGGCAACCCGAGTGAGTGAGTGAGTGTGTGTGTGTGTGTGTGTGTGTGTGTGTGTGAGAGAGAGAGAGAGAGAGAGAGAGAGAGAGCAGCCAGCTACTGGGGAATGAGGAAATGACTGTATTCAGGAGAACTGCGGCTGTATTTTTATTTCTTTATATTGGGGAATGAGAAAGTCTCCCGGCCACACCCCCAAAGTCCCCAGGTATTTTCTTAGTTAGACATGGCAACCCTACACACCATTGCTCCTGGCCCCACCTCCAATGTCTCCTGGCCCCACCCCCAAAGTCCCCAGGTATTTCTTGAATTGGACTTGGCAACCCTAACCCCGACAGATCTCGCACTGCTGGTGTCTGATCTCCAACAGCAACCCTTTGCTTTTGATCAGTGAAAAATGATTTAAAACAAACCAGTGTGCTTCCTTTAATACCAATTTCTAGCTCCCAACACCTCAATAGGATTGCACGGTCCATTGTATTGAAGGCTGCTGATAACTCTAGTAAAAAAATAAGAGATGTACAACCCTTACCAGCAATAGAACAAAGATATTCCACTAAAGATACCTGTGCCATTTCCAAACCAGAAGCCTCAATGAAAAAGGACACTAGGACATGTGTCACTAGGGATGGATATGTGTCATCCAGGAAAGTATGGAATTGCTTTGAGACTATGACCTCAAAAAGGCAGATTATTCACTAATCTATATATTTATACCCTGCTTGTATCCACAGTGGGTTCCCAAAGTGGTTTACAACATTCTTCCTTTTTAACTTGAAAATTACCACCCTGTGAAGTAGGTTAGACTGACAGAGACTGTCACTCAGCAAGCTTCCATAGAAGAGACACAAAAAGTATTTTCATGGTCACTGAAGGATACAGTTATCTGCCAGCTACCAGAAGAAAACTCTCTTTGGAGAAAAACAGACATTAGGAGTTAGTTAATCCGCTCCTTGGATTTCAGTAACTAATATGGATAAGAATCAAGAGAACACATGGTGGCCTTCACAACACCCAAGATCCTGTCAACATCCATCAAGGAGACCAACTTGAAATTATTCATAAATGGACCAGATGGTGCACCAGACACCTCTACGGCATGAACTATATTACAATCAGCATCCAAGTCAGAACATATCTGAAAGATTTTTTATCAGCAAAAATTTTCACAGAACTGTCACAGCTGATAACCAGTTCCTGAAAATTTAGAGACTTCAACTGAGGAGTCAACAAATACCAAAATATCCTAAACAACTGAATACACACTAGGTGATTCAGTTGTGGCCAAAAAGATTTCTTTGCTGCTATCACTGCTACCTAATAGGTTTTAAATAAGTTCTAGACCATGTTCTACAGTGTGTCACATTTGGTTTGAGTTTTCTACCAATGATGCTCTAAATATCTCTCCATTCTCTTCAGGTCACCAGGTCAAAGTTAAATCACGGGGTAGGGTGCAGTTTTGAAAGAGGGAGAAGATGCAGGGGAACAGTCCTGTCTGTAGCCTTCAAAAGTTTCATATTCCAAGATCCCGCTGTGGCTTCAACGGAACATTCTGGGAAACAACAGGTTTCTTCCTGCAGGGAGTTAGTGCACATTCACACATGCCTTAGCAAGATAATGGTCTGAACATGCCACAGGCTAAACTTCTAGTCTCCCACCTAAGTCATCCATCAAAGGCTTGGCACAAAAAAGAAACCTACATATTTTTTTACAGGTTGGGTGAATCCCAACTTCAGTCAAACCTATGCTGGCCATGAAGTTCCAAGCTGGTCCAGACAAGGACACTTTGGCATGAATGCTGAAGTCCTCCAGTAACATCAATCTGAGGGTTTCTGACTCCAAACTAGAGACTACCTCTGCAGACTCAGACAGGACATCTGTTGTTATGCTAAGCAGTTGGTAAATCAGTGGAATCTGTCCATGAATCCCAACATGAGGATCTATCAGCGCTGGCAATCAGGGCTCCTTCCCTCCAGAAAATGCCCAGTAGGAACTCATTTGCATATTAGGTCATACCCTTGACACCAAGCTTTCAAGAACTGTGTTCCTTCTCAAAAAAAGCCCTGTTGGCAATAGTCTACATTGGAAATCTTTGACAGGAGAAACTGAGAATAGTGGCCTCTTTTCATGGCCTCCAATGTGAGGTTACTAAAGGATTACATAACCTGCTGGAGTAAGTGGCCCATCACTCTTCCCCAGCCAGATATCAGTCATCTCCCCTGGCTACAGTGGTAGCTTGCTACACATTCAGGGATACTGCAGTATTTCAAACTTGCTGGACAAGGTAGATAGTAATTTCTATTAATCTCTAAAATGGAAAGACTTCCTTGGTTTTTTTTAAAATTCATCAGAATAATGACTGGTTTTCATCCTCAAGTACTGTCCCAAGAAATTTCATCCCAATTGGGTGGAAAACAAGAGTTAGACAGAACATTTCAGTGAGAGAAACAGTGAAACGATAGACAGGAATAAAAAATACTATAGAGAAGACAAAGCAATATAACAACTATAATAAATAGAAAATGAACTAAATGCATACAATTTAAATTTTGATGCACATTTCTAGAAATCACTGTATTCCACTGATATATTACTGCAAGCACTTTTTTTACCTTGTTTAGCCTATGAAGAACTGAACAGCTACGACAAAAGGAAATCTATCCATAAAGTGGCTGGGAAAACGTGGCAGAGATCGGGATTCCTGTCATTGGGGCCACTGGTGGAGAATAGTAACGTGATAAAGGCAATAATTATACAGATGTTAATATTTATTTACTTAGGTTATATATAGCATGTCTTTCTCACTGAGACTCAAGGAAGTGTACATAGTATGAGTACAACCAACAGGATGAGAGATCCAATAAACAGTACAATAGGGTTTAGACCACAGAAATCGAAAAACAGAAACCCCTGAAACAAAGCATAAGCATTTAAACATGATATGTTAAATAGTATAGAAAGTATCTAGTCTGCAGCATACTTGCAGGGATAGGCAGCAATACAGCAGTATAGGCCATAGTCCTTATTCCCAAAACCAAAGCAACTTTCTGAACCATTTCATTATAGTTAGGGTTGCCAGCCCCCACATCTCAGTGGGAGATCTCCCAGTTTGGGGGGCTCCTCTCCACTGCAGACCAGCTGGTAGGTGAGGGAAAACTCTCCCCTAAACATCACCAATGTGGTGATGTCATTGCACCGGAGACATTGGGCAGGCCCAATTTAACCATAGAATTTGACCAAAAACCAAAGCATCCCCTGTGCAATGCCCCTGCCCACCTTTGGAGTGCTCCCCCAAATACCCCTGCTAGATGGGGGAGGGGACTGGCAACCCTAATTACACTACAGTCCTATTTACCTGTGCAAAAAAGCTCTTTTGAATAATTCCATTTTGGGTAGTTTGTCGAAAGCCAGTGGGAGCCTTCCTAACCTCATCAGGAAGGCCATAATAGAGATCAAGAACATGACAAAAGAGGTAAAGAATAGTGGAATGAGATAAGGACTGCGAGCATGGAAAGACAGGAAACATACTGGAATGACAGGGTACAGTTAAGCGTATAGAGAAACAATGTTAAAATATCCCAAAAAGAAAAATGGTTTAAGGAAATACATAATTCCATGTGAAGCAAAGGACTACTGCTTTGATCAAAAACTGGCATCTAATGGGATGCACAAGTAAATTTCAGTTGGCCATTAAAAAACTTGAGTTAGATTCTTTAGTACTGGAATTAAAGCTAATTGTATTGGGAAATCAATCAGTTCAGATTTATATATAGATTTATTCTAATTGGCTAATTTATCAATATCCACTCTGATAGGATCATTTAATCTTGACCAGATCTTATAATTTGTGCTTTTGCACTGGGAAACTGTTAGTGGGGTAAGAGCAATTCCCCCAATCCGAACAGTCTGGCTGACTGGTGTTAACTGGATATCGATGGGAGGGGAAAAGTAATTGCTTTTGTATGCCTAACACCCACTAATCTGCTCTGTCTGCCAAATTCTATGCTATAACTTTGCTTCCACCTTCTGCACAGCTGATAGGCTGATGTTGTCCACCTACTGCAAGGGGAGGGCATAATCCCTATTCCAGGAGTGGCCAAACTGCAGCTCAGGAGCCACACATATTGTGGTTCTTTCACACATATTGTGTGGCTCTCAAAGCCCCCACCATCCCATTGGCCAGCTTGGAAAAGGCATTTGTCTCTTTAAATCACTTCTTCAAGCCAGGCCAGCTGGTGGTTGGAGAAGGCATTTAAAGTTAAAGTTGCTTTCTTTCCACCTCTCTCTCCCCCATCTATTTGCTGGCCTATCTGCCTTCCTGCTCTCAAACATCTGATGTTCATATCTTGCAGCTCTCAAACATCTGACATTTATTCTATGTGGCTCTTACATTAAGCAAGTTTGGCCACCCCAGCCCTATTCTGTTTCTGTCATCTCCCAACTTGTCCTACCTTGCTTCCAGTAGATGCCTACAAAGGATTTACACTACCAAAGCCACATCATAACTGGCTTGGGAATACGACCAAGGTCCATGGTTATAAATTCAAACTAAAATAGGTGCTCTATAACAGGGCTTTTTTTAGATAATTTAGATAGATAGATAATGTTATTTGTATCCCGCCCTCCCCGCCGGAGCAGGCTCAGGGCGGCTAACAGCATTATATAAAAACAAAGCTACATCCAGCATTCAAAATTCTGACAAGTTTAAAATCAATCAATCAATTAAATTAAATTAATAAAAGTGCTATTGCTATGCGTTCTTTTGTGGTGGCGGTTATCCTTAGCAGCTTCTTTCTTCAGCGAAGGCCAGTCGGAAGAGGAAGGTCTTGCAGGCCCTGCGGAATTGTTCAAGGTCTCACAGGGCCCGCATTTCCTCTGGGAGTTGGTTCAATAGGCTCGGGGCTACAGAGGAGAAGGCCCGGCTGCGGGTGCATTGCAGCTTCACCTCTCTTGGTCCGGGGGTGGTCAGCAAGTTTTTTCCAGTTGACCTCAGTGCTCTCTGGGGTTCATATGGGGAGAGACGGTCCCTAAGGTAGACAGGTCCTCGACCATATAGGGCTTTAAAGGTAATGACCAGCACTTTGTAACGAACCCGGTATATAACTGGCAGCCAGTGCAGCTCGCGCAGCCCAGGCTGTATGTGCTCCCATTTAGGGAGCCCCAGCAACAGTCTGGCCGCTGCGTTCTGCACCAGCTGCAGCTTCCGGGTTCGGTACAGAGGCAGCCCCATGTAGAGGGCATTACAGTAATCCAGCCTCGAGGTGACCGTTGCGTGAAGTACCATTGCCAGATCTTGGCGCTCTAGGAAGGGAGCCAACTGCCTTGCCCGCCTTAGATGGAAAAAGGCTGACTTGGCAGTGGCTGCAATCTGAGCCTCCATAGATAATGAAGGCTCCAGTAAGACTCCCAGACTCCTAACCCGGTGCGCCGCTTTCAACGGCGCCCCGTCGAAGACCGGAAGAGGTATTTCCCCTTCCCGGTAGCCCTGACCCAGGCAAAGGACTTCTGTCTTCGCTGGATTCAATTTCAGCCCGCTCCCCCTCAACCATGTTGCCATATCCTGCAAGGCCCGGTCTAAATTCTCAGGGATGCAGTCAGGCCGTCCGTCCATCAGTAAGTAGAGTTGGGTGTCATCCGCATATTGATGGCACCCAAGTCCGTATCTCCTGGCAATCTGGGCAAGGGGGCGCATATAGATATTAAATAACATTGGTGAGAGAACTGCCCCCTGAGGCACTCCACAATCCAGTGCGCGCCTCCGGGACCGCTCGCCACCAATTGCCACCCTTTGTCCCCGATCCTCGAGGAAGGAGGAGAGCCATTGTAAGGCAGACCCCCTCACCCCTATATCGGCGAGGCGGCGGGTCAGTAGCCGATGGTCGACCGTGTCGAACGCGGCCGACAGATCTAACAACATCAGCACTGCCACGCCGCCCCGGTCCAGGTGCCATTGGAGATCATCCATCAGGGCGACCAGTACTGTCTCCGTCCCATAACCTGGGCGAAAGCCGGACTGGCAAGGGTCTAGGATGGAAGCGATTTTTTTTGTAGAAAAATCCCAGCAGGAACATATTTGCATATAAGAAACACACCCCTGACATCACCATTGTTTCACACAGGGCTTTTTTGTATCTTAGGCCACATCCCCTGACACCAAGTCAGCCAGAACTGTGTTTCTGTGCGTTCCTGCTCAAAAAAAATCCCTGTTCTATAGAAATTTAATCCTGATTGCAAGGATATCTTCACAATTCAATTTCTTGAGTGAATGTAAGATTTTTCACATTGGAATGATACCATGAAGATATTAAAATAGCTGGAAAATGGTCTTTTGTATTTGTTTACTTATTCTGTTGGTTTAACTCTTACATTAGGAAGCAATTTGTGACCATTTGGTTACAGCTAGCCTGGTCTGAATCCTGAAAGGTCATGTTCATCATGAAACATGTGAAAGGTTCCAATGAATTAGCCAGCCAAGTGCTTTTGTTTGTTAAAACTGGTTTCCTTTTGCCAAATCCAATTATATACTTAGGCTTCAGTTTTCTTTTAAAAGTCTTCATTGGTGTGCTAACAGGAAAAAATTATCTAAAACCTTAAGGTATCCAGATCAATGAGAGACTACAAACACAAATTTAATTCTGCAAATCAATTTACCTTTGCACATTACTAAAAAATTAGTTAACCTTTTACTTGTTGAACCTCTGTAGAAAAAAATATATATGAAGGATCTGATGAAAGAGTGTGTGAATATATGCACATGGCTTGAATAACAAATTTACACACAAATATTTGATTTACCAAGATATTACTTTTCTCCTGGGAAAATTTGTAAGGATTTATCCAAAACTATACCAAATGAAGGAGCCCCATGGCACAGAGTGGTAAAGCTGCAGTACTGCAATCCGAGCTCTCTGCTCACGACCTGAGTTTGATCCCGGTGGAAGCTGGGTTCAGGTAGCCGGCTCAAGGTTGACTCAGCCTTCCATCTTTCCGAGGTTGGTAAATGAGTACAAAGCTTGCTGGGGTGAAAGTGTAGATGACTGGGGAAGGCAATGGAAAACCACTCTGCAAAAAGTCTGCCGTGAAAATGTCATGACGCAATGTCACCCCAGAGTCAGAATGACTGATGCTTGCACAGGGGACTATCTTTACCTTTTGTACCAAATGAAAAATTAAGCAATGCCTTTGGACTTGTAATGTATCTAAACAGTTATGCTCTGCTCCCATCCTCTGCACTGAGTTCTGTAAAGTATCTAATAACATAAACAAATCATAATCTGATTAGGCCATTTCCTATGCATTCATATAGTTTTAAAACAAAATGAAACAACAAACTTAAGAGCTATTCTATGGGGCAGAGCAGGAGACATGCACCTGACAGGGATGCTCTCCAACCAAAGTTTGCCAGTGAGCCCCCTGAACAGGATTGCCTCTATTAGCATTTTGCAGCATTTCCACTTTTTGCCAATCAATGTACCTTAGAGAGAGAGAGCTTTTTGATTTTATAGAAGCAATAGTTGTGCTTGTGTGAGCTGGGCTGCACTAGACCAAGGTTTTTATAACTGCGGGCAGCCCTTGAAGTTAGTGTAATTCACCACCATGGCATGTGAGAGGCAAACGTTTTCTTTCTACTAGCTAACAGGAACAGCTGCCAAGAGGGGGAAAGGGCAGGTGCAGAAGTAAAGCCATGCAAGCACAGAGAGATCAATTATGAGGAAAAAGCAGATAGTCTCCCTATATGAAAGAAAGCCACTGGCTCTGAGCTCTTTTAACATGTAACATTTCATTTAAAATCACTATCGGTGCACTGTACCTTCCCCTCCTCCAATACAAACCACTTTCTTTAGCTGTTGTTGATTTCAGTAAGGAAAAAAGACAAGCAATCTCCCATGCAGGTGTTTTAAAAAGTATATGGGGAGAGGGTCTGTTTTTAAAACAAAAATTGAGCATGCAGATGTGAGGGGTACTCCCTATTTTGGGAAAGGAGGGGGGGGAATCCCTGCTCCTCTACAAATAGCTTTAATTGCCTCTAAAACAAGGATATTTTCTGCCACACATTTGACAGAGAAGCCCTTTTATGACAGGAATACAATCACTGATAATTTCACAATTTTCGTTTGGTAGAAAACAAAAGAAGTAGAAGTAGAAATGTGTTTGCCACCGAAACAATAAAGAACAGAATAAAGTACCAGAACTGTAATAATTGTAAGAATTGCAAACAAAATATTAAAGAATAAAACAGCCTGAATCTGACCCAAAATATAATTTCTGTGCATATCCCTAGAACATAATGGACACTCCCTCATCGTAGGACAGGCTTCAATAGTCAAGTTTAAAGCTGATCAGGAAATTTAGCATAATCTCTGCCTGTGTTAGTTCTATGAGGCAACATCAGGAACAAAATTTGCAGGACAATGCAAGTTAAGTAAAATTCCTATAAATTACAATCCTCCAGCATACAGAATGACATAGCTAGGTATAGCAGAGAACAGAAACCTGCAACAGATAGTGTCTATTCAGTTAAACAACTGGTTCATGCTTGCAATAACTGCAGTGGGCCAAATCCAACTCAACCAGTCAATCAGATCCCAGAATTTTCCAACACATTCCTCTTCTTAAATGGAACAAATTAGGCATCACAGGAACCAGGCTATAACCTTAAACTTCAGAAACAAAGCCCTGCAATAACAATATGATTCCAATAATAATATGAGTCATATTAAATTTAATCCTCCCTTTTTCAACAATTAATTTTTCACAATCATAATTACCCATTATTTTTTCATCTTATATAAAATGATAAAAGACCAGGAAATTCTGGGGCTCATTCTGGGGCTAATCTCTCCTCATTCTGGGGCTAATCTCTCCTTCCCGAACTCTGCCCCTTCTAGGCTGAATCAACTAGTTTCTGGGTTACATCAGCACAGAGTTTGCTTGCTTGACAGGATGTGCAAGGAGCTTGTCCCTCCAGGCTAAATTCAAACCCTTTATTGCAGGAGGGAAAGACTTTTCCTCTCACACAATGGGGTGTCCACAGTTATTTTCCATTTAGAAATATCCCCTAACTTACTCTAACCTTTACCCTTCTCTTATTCTGAGACAATAAGAAATTTCAGCTCTTCTCTGAATCACAATTCATTTGTGCATTCTATGAACCACCACCTCTACTAATTCAGCTGCTATTGGGCTAGATCATTCCACAAGATGTTAGCAAGACCCAATAAGAACAACAGTTTACATAACAGGAAAGTTTACTGCTTAACTAGCTATAACCCAAATTCTATAAAGTGTCATTAAACCTACAACAAGCCTATTTTGCAGATTAGTTACAAGTGAACGAGCAAAAAAAAAAGAACATAACAGCAGACAATGTAACTTTATCAAAGTACCTATCCTGAGGGAAATCAACCCTGACTATTCTCTAGAAGGTCAGATGCTGAAGCTGAAGCTCAAATACTTTGGCCACCAAATGATAAGGGAGCACTCACTGATCCTGATGCTGGGAAAAACAGAAGGCAAAAGGAGAAGGGGATTGCAAAAAATGAGATGGCTGGACAGCATTACTGATGTAGTTAACATGAATTTGAGCAGACTTTGGAGGATGATAGAAGACAGGAGGGCCTGGCATGACTTGGTCCATGGGGTCGCAAAGAGCCAGACTCGACTGTGCAACTGAACAACTAAATGATATAGCTAGGCCCATTTCATTTGGATGTGGACTACAATTTAAAATGGAAGCATTGACTGACCATCTTCACCAGGTGATGAGGGAGTACATCCCTGTTGCTTCACCTAGACCTGTAGTTGGTTTTCAGTATGATCAACTAGTGTACACTTCTGGAAAGTCTGGCCAGGTGAAGAGCCTCAGTGATTCTGTTCTTGACCGGCTAGTTCCAGATGTGGTGCTGGAGGGCTGCTATTTGGCCCCATGTCAATCATACTGTGAAGTGCCACAAGGGTGTACATTTGTCCATTCATGCTATTCAACATCTATAGGAAACCACAAGAAGACATTATTTGAAATCTTAGGTGATGTGAAATGAATATGTGGATGACACACAGCTCTAGTTCTCCCTACAGGTGGGAGTAGCAGGTCTGTAGAAGTCTGAAAAAATATCTGGAACAGATAAGAGCCAATAAACTTCAGCTCAACCAAGACAAGACCAAGGTGCTATTGATCAATGACAAAGCTACTTGAGGGTTGAAGAGTCAAATTGTCATGAAGAGGCTGATCTCATCCTAAATAAGCAGGTTTGTAGCTTGGGGATGCTGCCAGATCCTGGCCTATTACAAGAGGCTCAGGTTTCTCCCACGGCGTATAGTACCTTTTACCAGCTTCAGCTGATATGCCAGCTACTACCATTCCTCAAACACATGATCTATGCTTTGATCATATCAGATGAGATCACTGTTGTTTTCATTATTTTATTTTATTTGTTGCTACTTTGTAAACTGCCTTAAGCAGATCTCAGAAGAGGCAACATATAAATTTTCTAAATAAATAAGTGCATACAATATACAGATCTCAGGAATACATTCAATATGTGCCACAACTGCTTAATATTTGGCAAGGAGGTTTTTATAGAAAAATCCCAGCAGGAACTTATTTGTATATTAGGCCACACCCCCTGACACAAAGCCAGCCAGACCTGTGTTCCTGTATGTTCCTGCTTTAAAAAAACACTGATATTTGGTATGTTTCTTAATTGTTGCAAGACACTGTTTTTAAGGTCCTTTGGGAGAAACCTCATGTGTGGAATTTTATATTCAGTGCCAGCTGAGCATAATAAAACAATTCTCTTTCACTGTCTATCAGAAGGTATTGCAAATGTGGAGAAGGGGCTGCCTAAAATCCCACGCCCCGCCTCAAAAAAACGTTCTTCCGAGCAGGGTTTTTTTAAGCAGGAACGCCCAGGAACACAGTCCCTGCTGGGTTGGTGTCAAGGGGTGTGGCCTAATATGCAAATGAGTTCCTGCTCAGCTTTTAAAGGCCCTGTGTGGAAAATGGTGATGTCAGAGGTGTGTGGCCTAATATGCAAATTAGTTCCTGGCTGAGATTTTTCTACAAAAAAGCCCCGGTTCTGAGTGTCCCTGAGATTTGTAGATAACCCACGAGAGACTGAAATCTTTCAGCCAAATGTATAAAAGCAGAAGAGCAAGCACATAATGAGCTTCTTAGACCTCAAGTATCATGAATGAGGTACACTGACACTATGCTTGCAACAAGCCATTGGCAGGAAAATATTAATAAACTGGAATTTGGTACTGCCTAAACTGTACTTATACCACCTATTTTACTATCCTAATAAATGCCCTCTTCAGTTACTACAAAGTTTATGTTTGGTAATTTATTCAGTTTTAGAATTTTTAATGTTCCAGAAGAATGCATGAATGTACCACTACACATCAGTATGTATGACTGGTAACTAGGCCAGCTGCACTACAGTCCTGTTCAACTTTGAATACATTCACACATAAGAGAAACACAACAAGAAGCAGCAATTCTAATATGCATTGGTGGGGTTGCTAGAAAAGGACCCACATACCCCTGCACAATCTTTCTCCATCCTAAAATTTTGACTGTTAAAATAAATTGCTTTACAATAAGAATGAAACAGCAATGAATATCTAAGTATGGCAATCCATTAAGGTTTATGAACACAATCCATAAAATACAAAGCTTTGAATTTTAATCTCTAAGGATATCTTGGCTTTAAAAATGCCCATTGGCAAATGAAAGATTGTTTCTGATTGAATTGTTAGAGCTGATTTCATTCCTCTTGCCACTAGTAACCTTGATACTCTTTAAGAGCAAACAATTCTATTTATGATCTAGAACAAAAACCAAAGAAGAAACTGGCCAGGCTAAAGGTCATGTTTAAAAACTGTTTTTCTCAAGGCTTTTTTGTAGCAGGAATTCCTTTGCATATTAGGCCACACCCTCATGATGCAGCCAATCCTCCATGAGTTTACAGAGCTCTAATTATAGGACCTACTGTAAGCTTTTGTGGGATTGGCTACATCAGGGGCGTGTGGCCTAATATGCAAAGGAGTTCCTGGTACAAAAAAAAAGCCCTGGTTTTTCTTAACCTCTGCAACATCCTACCACTCTATAGTATAGTAATCAGACAGCTAACTGTGGCCTACTGGTAACAAACCAAGCTATTAACCAAGAATTCCCCAGTATGACTCTCTATCAGACCTGAACATAGTAGCAGTGTTAGATTAGCTGCCTCTGACACACAGCCTCAACTCCCATTTACAAGATGAGAGTAATTATTCTGGTGGTGGTGGTAGTGATGATGGTAGTGGAGGAGGAGGAGAAGCGCTTCACTACACCAAAGAGTCTCAAAGTGGCTTACAATTGCCTTCCCTTCCTCCCCTACAACAGACACCCTCAATAGGCTAACCTCAGTGAGAAAAGCAAGTAAGAGTAACAGAAACAAAAAAAAAAATCCCCTCATCTCAAGACCATGCGTGGGAAGAGTATCTCTAGAGAGGTAGGAACAGGTCCAGGGAGAATTAAATTACCTTCACCTGCATGTTGCTATTTCTGTAAAAGTTGGATCACCATCTATATAAAATTAGGGCATTTCTGTGATGTGACGTCACCCCAGAGTTGGAAATGACTGGTGCCTTCACAGGGGGACTACCTTTACCTTTTTATGTTTAAACATACAGGGATGATAGTTGCATCTAGTCTGGTCCAGGGATGAAGCTGTCCCAGTATGCTTTTTTGAGAAATCTGATCATGAACATCAACCAGCACAATCTTGAATACTAATGCACTCAAGCTCTTTTGTGAATCATAGAACCTGCTACACAATTTACCTTTCCCTCCCACACACACACACAAACTCTGCAGATATCCTGCTCTTGTTGCAAAATTTATTTGTGCTTATTCTTTGACAGAGCAGTTTCCATCACCATCTTGTTCTCCCTTTGCCATTAACCCTGGAAAGCTATTAACTTGCCTTCTCTAATTTAGCAAGTCTGTGTGTACTACTTTACTGCAGTAAAAAGAGAGATGTATAAAGCCATGATTAGCTGAAGCACTCAAACACACCCATAGCTTTAAGCGCATAAAAATGCAACAAAGACTAAATTGGAGAACAGGAAGATGCTGATTGTCATTGTCACTATCACCATACATTTATCCCACCAGTATATACTGAAAAAAAGTAAATACCCTTGTAGAACCTATAAATATTGTGGCTTCTGTTTCTTCCCACTCTAACACTAGAAGTTCACATGTATCTGCTGTTTTTCAAGTCAACCACCGCATGCAGCTCTGGAATTTAAAATAGAGAACTGAATTTGTACTTGATTCAAATTTTACCAAAACTATGCACTCAAACTGGTCTTACTAAGTATAATGTTCATTTTGCACCTGAGATATATTAATGATCTTATTCATTAATTTATTTTATTTATTATGTATTATTAAGTACCCTATAGAGACCAGTTCTCATAGGGAATAATAGAGAATTGATCTGTAGGTATCTGGAGCTTGTGGGGGAGCTGTTTTTGAGGTAGAGGCACCAAATTTTCAGCATAGCATTTGATGCCTCTCCTCAATCCCCGCCCCCCCCCCAAAGCTTCAAAAAGATTGGACCAGGGGGTCCAGTTCTATGAACCCCAAAAGAAGGTTTCCCTATCCTCCATTATTTCCAAACAGAGAGAAGGCATTTAAAAGGTGCACAGTCCTTTTAAATGTGATGGTTACAACTCTCTTTGGAGTTAAATCATGCTTATCACAACATTGCTCTTGGTTCCCCCAAAGTCTCCTGGCTTCATCCCCAGATAGTTCTTGAGTTGGACCAAACAACTTTAGCAGTAAATCAGTAGAAGCCCATTGGACAGTGTTGTGGGATATTGAGCTACTGACTGAGCTGACAGCAGGAGAGGCCAAAGATAAGAGATTAAAACATCCATTGCCTCAGCTGAAAGCCTGGAACTGCAGTAGAATGTGCAGGGCCCTTATCTCAGATTTATATTGTATGGCCAATGATGCTGTAAGGGTTGTTTTTAAAAAAAAAAAAAAACTCTTAGTATTAGAAAGTCCAATAAAACTTTTTCTAAAGTGTATAAGGAACATCTTACCCTTCCATTCCATTTGTTCTCAAACCACCCTGGCACCTCTGAGAAATGTTTCCCAACACTCAAGATAAGGCAATATGCAAATATAAAACAGATGTGCCAAATTCAAGGCTTCCTAGCAATCATACCCACTAATCTGTAAAACTTTTTCTTTATTATAACTTTACATGACACAGTGCTAGCCTCTCAGTAAGTATAGTCCTATCATTATAGAAATCTGTAGCACAACTACAGGCTATGATAACATGTACTTTCCATTTGAAAATGAATCACAGAACTGGAAAGAAAAAAGGATAATTAAAATGATCAAATAATTGAAACATCATTCCTGTGAATAAAGGCTGAAGAATTTTGCACTTTTTATTTAGAAAAGCATATTTAATTATTTAGAAAAGCATATTTAATTATTATAAATTATAATGGTTTATAAAATGAAAACAGTTTTTAAGAATCATGGGTTGGATCCAGACACCTTTCTCAATTAGTCTCACCTAACTCCCCTCTTTACTACAGCCCCCATTTCCACATGTTTTTTGTCCATGCAGGTCCCACAGTCTTCAAGATAACCTTTCTGATAGTAAATAAGGGTTCCCTCCTCCATTTTTCACTATAAAAAAAGCTGTCTGGATCCCACTCTATAAATGAAGCACTGTGGGTTACTGGAAAATATTCTCAATCATTGTACTAGAATTCAAGATCACCAATGAAATTGTTTTCTTATATGTCTAGGACAGACAAAGAAAGTACTTCAGAATTCACTTACTGAATTTGCTCCCACAAGACATAGTGATATCTATTAGTTTTAGATAGCTTTTAAAATAATAAAACAAAATAATGGAAAACAGACATATCAAGGCATTCTAACCATTACTCAGAACTGAAAACTCCAGAGACTGAAAAAATCAGAATGCAAGTTACTAAGAGCAAACAAATAGAGGGTCTCTTTATCATACCATCTATGTGGGCTTCCATAAGGGCATCTGACTGGATAAAAAGGATGCCTCAGTTTAATCCAGTAAGGAAAGCTTTCTGTTCTTACATTTCTACTCTCTAAACATATTTGATCAGTTAGAAATGTATTTGAAATGTTCTGTTCATAAAGGTGAGGGATTGCATGTTATGTAACTAGCTTTCATATTTCATTATTTTTAAATCTGGTTTTCACATTCAGTCTTCAAGTACACATTTATAACACAATGCTTTTTTCCCAGTTGGTATTAATTGAAGAGGAAGAAGAAAAAGAAGAGGAGGAAGAGGAAGAAGAGGAGGAGAAGCAGGAGAAGGGGAAGAAGAAGAAAGAGAAGGAGAAGAAGAATTGGCTTTTAATCTTTTCTGGTTTGCCTGAGCTGGCTACTCTTGCCCTCCCCCCACCAGAAGTGGGAATAAAGAGATGGATGCAACTATTTAATAAACTGTGTGTCAAGGGGAAGACCACAAGTGCAGAAAGGGGGCAGGGCAGATGTCACCCTCTGCAAACCTCCCCACCCTCCATTAGGTGAGTCACTTGTCACAATTTTGAGCCATCCTTGTGGCTCTTGAACAGCAGCCTGGCTTACTGGCAGAAATCCTGGAAAGCCTCCCCCAAAGCCCTTGACCTATGGGGATAAGCCTAACCAGGTAGCCTCAAAAAGAAATCCCCAGCCCTAGGACACAAGGCCAGAATACCATTCCTCGTTTACCCCTTATTTTCCAACAGGAATGTGCTCAGGTGATTACTAATTCCGCTTTCTAACCTGCACTACACCCCCAAGTGACCAACTTATTTAACAGCAACCACCATGGCCAATTATTCCAGCTTTACTGTCATCAGTGAAAGGTAGATGAAAGCACCTCCTCTCAAAAGCCCAATCTTGGGAAGAGGCAAAAAATTCCTACGTGGCCCCAAACGGTGACTGGCCTTGGACTGCACTTTAAACAGGGTAGTACGTTGGGTCAAGAACAAAGCGACATCTGCCAGGCAAACTTTTATTGCCAGATCCGCCCATGCCTGCATTGTAACATTGAGTGTCATGATGCTAGCTTGGCATCTTTCCTCTTCCTTTTTCTGAGGAGGCAAATTGGCAAATTGTACAAAGTTGCTCACGATAAAAATACCCCTAAATACAGTAAGTTAAACAAAACAGAGTCATAGAACCAAAGCCAAAAAAAGAAGAGCATCAATATCAACCATTGTCAAAGGTCTTCTGGAATAAATTCCTACAGGGAAGGACACAAACCCAGACAAGGGAAGAAGGCAGACTGTCATTTGAGCCAAGAAAAGGGGATATATCTTCTAGAGAGAGAAGAAAATTTCCTACCCAGTCAAACAGGGAGTTAGTTGTGAAGAAACCCTAATCTGATGTGGTTAGAAACTGCTGAGATCTTAAGAGTCCGTTAAAAACTCAAAAAAAGTACTGGTGTTTCAGGAAAAGGGGTTTGGGTACTGGAAATAGTCTACCAGCCAGAGAATACTCATAGAAAGTGCACTGAAGTGTTTGGGGAAAACACTGGAACAAAAGCCTCTCAACCTAAAGATTTAAATCACTGTGAAAAGCTTAAGAAATCCTCATTAGCCTGGAGCATAAGAACTAAAGTCTGTGCATGTACTGGTTTTACCTCAGAAATTTCAACCCCTGATCTCACTTGAGCTTTCCCCTCTATTTAAGTTGCTTAAGTGAAAAGGGTTCTTGGTCCTTCTTACAAGTTCCTGAGCTGAGTCAACAGCCAAAATATCATACTGTGGCAAAGTGGGACAGGCAGAGGTCTTATAACTGACAAAGGCATTTTCCATACTGATGTTGCCACTGAAGATGGATGCACTGTTATTTCCAAACTATTTCATTTACACCAATGGCATTATTGATTCATTAATTTGTGAAGAATTTTGACTCTATACGCAGTAGCTTGTTTACTATTCTGGTCTCTGGTGTGCAGACTTCGGATGAGGGGAAGTATGCTGTACTCCCACTGGGTATACATATTTTTTTTGCAATCTTTTTGATCACAGGTAGCACTACAAACTGGAGGATAAACATTACATTGCTGCCCCCCAGGACTACAGATAATGTTTGCTACCTACTGTCAATAAGGTACATGAGCTGCAATCAGAGACACATTGATTTGTGACCAATTCAAATGAGACATAATGAGATTTGAGACAAGTATCTCTCTCAATATATTGTCCATTCCTTAAAAGTAGTCATAGAGGAGCAATTTGGATCTTTTTGGCCCACTGCATTTTCCTATATGAAATCATATATGTCAACACAAGCTACATTTTACCCCATAGGGAAAAAGGACAGACAACCTAGTTTAATTATATTAAGGACCAAATTACCTGAGCCTGGATAGCTCAGGCTATCTCAGTCTTATCAGATCTCGGAAGCTGGTTAATAGTTGGATGCTTACTACTTGGATGAGACTACAGGAGACCACCAAAGAAATTTGAAGCTGCTTTGCAGAGACAGGCTATGTCAAACCACTTACTGATCTCTTTCCTTGAAAACTCTACGGGGTCATCATAAGTCATCTCTAATTAGATAGCACTTTCCACCACCACTAAGGTCCAAGTTGTAGTGATAGGGAGACTGCATTCTCCTATTCATATGCAAACTGTCTTTTAAAACAACAATGGAGTGTGAAGATGAGAAGAGGTAAACTCCAGCATGTTACTTCACTGAGCCCCAGTTTCTTTAAGCCCGGTTAATTTCCAGTGCTGGAGCTGGGCTGAGTCAAAAAATGCTAGAAGGACCAAAGTGCAAGAGATAAGACACAGGTAAATAAGACACTCATATCACCCATATATTCCAAGTTTTGTTTAGAAGCAAACCACATCCCACTATAGACCTGAATAAGTGGACAATCTCCCTGAGGAAAAGCTCACCCATAACTTCAACATATCAGGTTGAGTGATGACTCTCAACCATGTCCTTACTCAGCCTTTACATGTGCAGTTTGCTAAATGTGGTGCCTGCCCAGTGGAATTTTATTATTGTGCCACTCCATGATGCTTTATTATCCAGGTGGCTTGAAAAACACTGGAAATAATTTTAAAACTTTAAGGATGATTATTTTAAAAAAATATTTTGCTTACACATAGTCCTGTTCTGTCAGGCATGTGCTTATTTGAACAAACACAACACATGAACCAGGCATTTAGCCCCTGAGATCACAGTAGTCCTTTTTGTAGTTACTACCAGCCATGAAAGCCTGTTCACATTTTGTTATCCCATCTAAATGTACACCAAGGGATAATAATATGTAAATAAAAACATATTAACCAGTCTTTAATTGTATTTTCTGAGTAATCTGAATGCCCCTGTATCTATGCAGTCCTATAAACATAACATCATTAACTTACAGGAGTATTTTGGATGTGCCTTAAGCCATTTAAATAAATGTGTATGTGTTATTTCTGTCCCAGGGTAATTTTAAAACTCAGCACTCTCTTTTTCTCAAATTCCTGGGGCCTGTCAAGAAAAGAATATGTTCTGTAATTTTAAATAACAATGTAGATATTGT
Organism: Heteronotia binoei; assembly: GCF_032191835.1. Lineage (NCBI taxonomy): Eukaryota > Metazoa > Chordata > Lepidosauria > Squamata > Gekkonidae > Heteronotia > Heteronotia binoei. The sequence continues at coordinate 52,908,527 of NC_083223.1, read as the reverse complement.
TCAAATACACTTACAAAGAAGCAGTTCTTTTTGTAACTTTACATGCATATATCCCCAAGGGTTGCCAACTCTGGGCTGAGAAATACCTGGAGATCTGGAGGAGGGGCTTCTGTGTGATATAATGCTATGGAGTCCACTGTCCAAAGCAGTTGTTCTCTCCAACAGAGCTGATCTCTGTAGTCTGAAGATCAGTAATAATTCCAGGAGATCTCCAGGTCCCATTCCAGAAATACTGTTTCTGTCTCTAATTTGGAAAGTAACAGGTAGCTGGCAGTCTCTAAAACATATTTCAGAATGAACCCCTCACACACACACTGAATGTTTGTGTTTGTCATTTTATGAGCATAACTGTTGGAGTTTCTGACTAAGCGTGTTTTGATATAGTGAAATTAATTAAAAGAAAGCTCTTACACAGAAGCTGAAGAAAGTCATACCTCCAAAACGAGATAATATTGTTATTTGTTCCAAAGCAAGTTATTGTTTTTTAAAGTTAATTAGTACCTGTGTGTTTATGCTGATAAGTTTTTTTAAAAAAAGAATTACTAGTTGCTAAATTTTTAAGAAACAACAATCAAGTTTGACAGAGATCCAAGATTCACAAGGTTTTCTTCCTAATACTGTAATTCAGCAATTATCAAAGGGAAGATTGGAACCTATAAGTGGTTCACAGGAGACATGTATCTTGGTAGCTGGGGAGGGGGGCAACTGTTGCTATGCTATCCTGAACAAAACAAAATGTTATTTATATAGAGTAGGGGTGGCCAAACTGCGGCTCGGGAGCCATATGTGGCTCTTTCGTACATATTGTATGACTCTCAAAACCCCCACTGCCCCATTGGCCAGCTTGGAGAAAGCATTTGTCTCTTTAAATCACTTCTCCAAGTTAACCCAGCCAGCAACGTGGAAAATGGACTTAAAGTTGCTTTCTTTCCACCTCTACTTCCATCCCCATCTATTTTCCTCCCTCCCTCCCTGTCTTGCAGTTCTCAAACATCTAATGTTTCTTCTTTGTGGCTCTTATGTTAAGCAAGCTTGGCCACCCTTGATATAGAGCTTCATCCAGCCCAACACAGACTCAACACCTGTGCATGAAGGAATGCCCCTCACAGAGCAAAACACTACCTATAGCTTGCATATATTTTTTTACTGAGTTGGAAGGTAGGATGGCAAAAAGAAGCACACACAGACTTTCCAAGTCTGCTGGTTTCAGCCTGGTACATCAAGTGCCATGCCCACAAAGAATATATTACCACAAACAATGTAAGGGAGAGAAAGGAGCAAGACTTCAGAGGGTTTTATCTTTAGTAATAGCCCTGCTTCCCTTCCCTAACCAAGAGGAAAAATACTTCCTTCCATACTGTGTATGATCATTTATGCTTGCTCTAGCCACTAATAAGTAAGTATCAAATGTTACCACCTTTATTAAAGTAAATATGAGGACAGCAGGCTGAATATGCAGCAAAACACAAGTTTACTGGTTTCAGCTGGGCTTCTATTAAAACCAAAAAGAAAGTGAGAAAGAACTTGTAAAGTTAATCAAAGTGAAAAAGCACAACATTGCCTGCTCTCTCCTTATCAACTTTCCCCCCATTGGTTAAGCCTTATAATTAATGCTTCTGATCACTCATCATGCGCCACTGCCTACCCTCCTTCGCTCCCCCCCCCAAAAAAAACTCCAGTGCTAGTGAATGTCAGCAGCATGAGAAAATGCAGTCTTGTTATTTCACAACAGTAATGGCAGCCTGCCATGACTCTCTTCTTTTTCCTTGATGGCTGAAGGAACTGTAAAAGAGCATGAAGGGTCATCAGTCTGTGCTGCTAATGTAGGCGGACAACACTACCGCAGACCTGCTCCAGCGACAAAGAAATAAGTTGCCAGAACATATCATAAAAAGAAAGTCTGAATTGTGAAATCTTTCAGAACAAGAAAGCAAACAAGCTTGGGGCAAAATGCTATTAGGAAAATTTGCTTGTTGTCATGAAGTGGTCACTCTTTGGTCAGCTTTTCATCACTCTTTGCCTGCACTGGTGGCAGATTTTCATTTCTGCCCATGATTTTGGTGCAACTGGGTCAAAGAGGGGCAAATTCTCTGCTTCCACTCCTTGAAGCAAAAAAAAAAAAGTGTTTGGGATAGGAAGGTCAAACTTTAATTTCAAGTTTATCATCTTTGCTCCTTCTTCACTGGTACAAAGGAGAGCTTTCTAATACTCAATTTATCATTGCAATGGTGTATAATAACATAGTGTTTTCTACAATGTCTGAGTGTTAAACACCAGGTGGGTGCACTCACACACACTAAATAACGTGCTTTGCAACTGGATTTTTACTGTGTAAGAACAGTAGTGTCCACTCACAGTCACCATATGAAAGCACCCAATATCTTAACAGTCCTTACAAAACCTCTGTAATGCAGGTGAGTATTATTAATTCATTAAAGAGAAATATACCACCACATACATGTACAACATTCACAATAAAGTATTGTACAAAATACAATTCAGTGGCAGTTTATGCCCATTTACATTAGCTACTGTTCTGAAATTCCATATTGACTCTCTCTTTAAAAGTTTTACAGCCTAAGTTTGTACAAAGGGAGCTCAAACAAGCACTTTTTCTTGCTCCCAATGTTCATATGGGTATCTAAGCTCCAGTCGCCTTTTTAAGTAAAGTCCGTTCCTTATAGAGTGATGAGGAGTGCTGGTGAATATTATGTACAATATTCTCCATGGTGGAAAATTCACATAGGAAAATAAGAAAAATTGTACTTGTATAGACATGAGAAAGGCCTAGACATACAAGTGAAGCCAATGTTGAGATACATCTAGGAAGCTGGATCATAAAGTACATTCAACAACGTCTGTTAGTGACTCACATGTGTAAATACAACACCAGAGCATTACAGGTCGCCTCATCTGAAACAAATACTTTTCACCACAGCCTTTTTACATATTCATTTGCAATTCAGATATTTAAATAAACCAAGGTAATACATGTATATTTAAGTCAGCACAGAGAAGCCCCATTATCCAAAGTAATTTAAGTGCCTGTGAGAAACTGGTTACACTTCCAATTCCAAGTCTAGCAAGACTCCAATGGTATCAGTATCAAATTAAATGCAAGGCCAGTCAACTGTACAAACTAACAGAAAGGTGGGAAATCTCCCTTAAACATTACATTTGCACAAACAGATTATATCAAGTGTAGTACATTAATTCCTTCCTTACAGATCCTTTTGTTGACTAAGTTCAACTGACAGAAGAGATGCCAAGAGCTACCATGAACTCCCAGATAAAGATTCCAACTGTGGCCTTTGTAGGGTTGCCAACTCCTAGTGTTGCCAGGTCCCTCTAGGCCACTAGTGAGGAAGGCATTACTGGCAGCAAAGAAAGTCCTAGGCCATCATCACAGTGACATCACTTCTGGCAAACACTGGAAGTGACATCATCATGTAACCAATGACAGGAATACTCTGGTATTTGGCAAAAACTCTTATTGTAGAGGTCATTTTGACCATAGAGTTTTTGCCACAGTGTCCTTGCATCACCAGCAATGTGATGACACCACTTCTGATGCATGCTAGAAGTGACATCACTGTGTTGCCAGCAACACCAGTCTAAACCTCCCATTACTGCTAGAAAGTCCCCTCACTAGCCAGCCCACCAGGTGGTGGGGGAAGGGGCTTCAGGGAAGGGCATCCCCAACCCTGGTGGGGGACTGGGAATCCTACTAACTCCAGATTAGGAAATTCCTGAAAATTTTGGGGTGCAACCTGAAGAGAACAGGATTTGGGAAGGGGAGGGACCGCAGTGGAATATAATGGTATAGAGTCCACCCTTCAATGCAGCCATTTTCTCCAGGGGGACTGATCTGTAGAGTTTGGAGATCATTTGTAAATTTGGGAAAGCTCTGGAGGCTGGCAACTTAAAATAATCATACCCAACAAAACAGCACATGAAAACAATTTAGATGAACATTATCTTCTTAATCCCTCCTTTTTGAGAGAACAATACTGATCATTTTTCCAATCCTAACAGGAAGTATACGTGGAAAGTTGGTTTTATGACTTTTCTGAAACAAGGCCCCAAGACTTGCTAAACTCCAGGTATCTTTTGGAAGCACTATAAACAATTTTTAATGTAAGGCCATCTTTTAGCATGCAAAATTAGTATATAGCTGGAATTTAAGATTTTAATTTGTTAAAATGGTTTGTTTTAAGTATGGTCTTGTGTATGTTCCTAGTAACCTTTCCCAAAGATCTTGGAGCAGCCCAAATTTATTTATTTATTTATTAAAAAGAAAAAAACATTTTACTGTAGAACTGCAATCAAGTGTTCTCAATTTGCTTACTTGATTTCTAATGTTATCTGTGAACATTCTGTCCTCAATTCAGAATTCTCTATTGAAAGTTAAGTTAGTTGCTGGAATTAAAAGGTTAATATTATTGATAAGCACTAAAACATTTCACCCTACTACTGTTTTGATCATTAGTGACTCTTTCCAATTTGTAAACAGGTGCAACAAGTTGTTCCCAAAGGGGGGAAATGAGAGAACGTTTCTTGGCCTCTTCTATGAGTGTGGATATCTCAAGGGAAAAAACTGTTTTTAAACTCATCAAAAGCATAGAAAGTATTTGTTAGAATATTTATGAATGGAAATTAAAGTCAAATATCCAGCCTCTTCAACATTATCAAATCAGTCTCTGGCACGGATATGTAAAAGTCCAACCTTACAGGCTAATATGAATTGTATACACTGTAGTGTTCAAGCTATTGGCAAAAAGTAATCTAGCTAAAATTGTTATTTTTCCCATAAAATGGGTAGCAAAACTCTCACAACCAGAAACATATCTGCTCAAATAAAACAGAATAATTTGTTTTTCATTTACAATTTTCTGTGTCTTTCTAACAACAGATATGACACTATTATACCCACTGACATATGTTTACTGAGGCCATAATCCAAAACAGGGTTAGGAACACTTAAACTCACTGTAATCAGTGATCTGAAGTGTACTTACCTCTGTGCTGGACCACATCAAGTGGCTATAATCCCAATCATTGTAACCTCAGTAAATCAATTATATTTAATTCTAAATCAGCATGGTTAGGATATGGTGATACATTACTTTTAATAACTTAATCAAAAACTATAATATTTATAATCCTTTAATCAAAATGTGTGGTATTTAAATCATGCTTCTAAAATACTTCACATTCATGAATCTTACCAGTTCTAAACCCTCTGTAAAATAGACCAAAATTATTATCCCAGATTAAGGTAGCAATATGGGAGCTGTCCTAAACTGAAGGGTTTACTCTCAGGAAAGTGTTTTTAAGATTACAGGCTATATTAGTAAAGCCATTTCACGATTTATGAATTCGTTAGGATTTGAACTTGGATCTTCTCAGACCACAGTTCATGCTTTTCGACACTATGCTAACCATCTGTCTAAAATATCATCTACAGACCACACTGTAGAGAAAGTAGGCTATTCTTAAATTTCACCAGACACAATAGAAATTTAACTTAATCAATAAAAACTGAATTCCTTTTCATGAGATTTAAGGATAAATAACTTTCTATGGATTGAAGGGTTTTTTCTGATCTTGGATTATTAAACTAAAACATCAACAGACTTATGGGTTCCTGCTACCATATGGAGGCGATTACTTATATAGCAAATTTACCATGAGTCTTTTAGGTGAGATGACTAACTACATGAAAACATGGTTCAAGATCAAAGCTCACATCTTGCAATACTTTCGAAATTGGAGCTGCTTGAGGACAGCAACTTTTCCATATATCTAATAATTAATCATTATAAGGAAAGAAATAATCAGGCTACGTTTATTTCATCATGTCAGCAAGACTTTAAAAAATGTCTGTGGCAATCAGCTATCACTGAAACAATTAGACTACATCAAGCTCTGTTCCTCTCTGACACACAAATAGACAACCCTCTTTTCAATTGGCCACAATATAAGATAGACAGATTTTACTGACCCACTTACTCGTCTGCATAGCAGCACTGTTATTTATATCAGAGACAAAAGGCACAGATGAGTCAGGGTGAGCCAGGCTTCCCTTTATGTTAGTATACATTTTAAGTCAAGAGGTTTTCCCAGATGTGCTGTTATAAAGGCATGCCAGAACTTCAGTATACAGTACCACAGTCCATTGTTTCTATGTACTTTGGAACCACTGACACCTCATGATTCCTTCTTCAATATACTTTTCAAAAGAATTTCTCTTAGACCTTCTCCCACCCACCACCCAATTTGCTTGTTTTCCAAAGCACTATTGTACCATAATTTTCAGCTGTGATCCACCAGGTAAGGCAGAATCATTATATACAGCCTAGCAACAGAAATACTGTCCCGTCCAGTGTTAAATTTGAGCCAAGTCTTGCAGGAAGGAAGGAAGATCAACCCTCATAATTTCTTCAAACAACAAATCCTAGATGTACTAGCTCATTGCATTGGGTTTATTTTATTGGAAGAGAGCAAATATTCAGGAAGTGACAGAGATGGACAGAGTTAAATGCTGTAACATGGTACTTATTCACAGCACATTAGGCAGAGGAACACTAAAATTAGGCATAAAATTTTATTCCCTTGGTAGTATTCCTCAGTCCTTACAAGATATGGTAGGAGATAGCAGAATTTGCTTGGAAAATAAAAGCAGTCATACACTCTTTCAAGCAAATATCCTCACAATATCCCAGTATATATAAAATGTAAGGTGTATGGCATGTTGTGTTTGGGGACCAAAAAACGAAAACTAATGCACCACCAATCTGACAGACAGATACATACTGCATTTCTATCACCAAGTTATCCATAAAGCCTAGAGAACTTATACAATATTGTAAAGTCTAAAATGCAGATGACTAAATAAGACTTGCTTCTGAGTAATAACACTAACTTCACAAACATATTCTCCAAACAAATAATGTTTTCATGAGCGACTGATACAGACATCAAGGACAAAGAAGTCTTCCTTAAAATTAACTGCACTCATGTTTCCGGAAAGAAAAAATTGGTGTCTGCTCAAACACTATAATGCAAGTATTTTCAAACATGACACTTTGCTTACTTTCCATGGCCCTGCCATGTCGATAGCAACTACCTATGAGCAACCGAATCCACAGTCAACTTCCAACAGCTGGATGGTCACTGGATAAATATAAGCACTAGAATAAGTCATGCACTTTCTAATCAACCTCCAACTTCAAGAACACCATGCTGGCATGAGGTATGTCATGCTAGTATGAGGGAGATGTGCTTTGAAAATAACAGCCCCTGATGCTGGATGCCTTTAAAATCTGCAATCTTACAGATGTTTATGAGTTTGCTTGGTGCAGAGCTATAATCAATTTGCTTATGCCTGACCCTCAAGATGTATTAAATTTATCCTGAAGGAAAACTGGTGTCTGAAACCAATTGCCCAGACTCATTAGGCACGTGGGACTTTCAGGGAACCGAAGGGCCTACTGGCAGATGCAACATTGATTTCTGTATTTTCACAATTTACCAGACTGTTCCATACTAGACTTCATTTGATGGCTCTCAATGGGGTGCCCTGCAGCCTTGATTATTTCCACAACCAAGCTGGCTAGCATAGTTATATGGCAAATGTGAACTATGTTAGCAGCATTTCTAGGGTAGCTAAAATAAATGTGTGTATCTACACAAATCTGATGAAATGCTGTGATTTTCCATGGTATAAAACACTCGGTTTATTCTTCTATTCTTCCTTTATCTATATTACAGTAACTCTGAGTTTATACTTCAGATAGGCATGATGGTTCTGACCAAAGAATGATAAATCAGATATTCTAATAGCATTTATCAGTATGCTTTGTGGAGGAAGTATTTTGGTTGCTGTACTTTACTAAGCTTAAGGGAACTTGCAACACCTAGGCTGGATCCCAGTCAACAATGTATACATTGGAGACCCTTTCTGCTAACACCACCTCATAGCTTTCCCATTGCTTCTATCAAAGAAAGCAAGTAATACCAAAATGTTAAGTGTTGTTGAACTATAATGGCAAGAGCTACTTGACAGCACTGGTGATTGGTCTAGTTCATATATGCATTCTACTAGGAACTCAGTTGACTTATTAAATGTGATGCAGGGATGCAAAAACATCTGAAAGTATAGCGACATTTTCAAAGTATTTCAGTATCATGAAGTTTAAGAACAATTACTATACCAATAAATTCACAAAGAGGTAATTGGCATCACAAAAATGTATGAATTATTTCAAGATTTATAAAAGTTTATTAATTCAGTTTTATTAACTCAGTTTTAAATGTTTAAATAGAATGAAATAAGGAAAAATGAATGTTCTGTAAAAGACCCATTATGTCCAAATTATTTTCCATGCCAAACAAAAGTGTTAGTGTAGAACTATGAAGTCATAATATAAATTAATAATTCGAATGAACATTCTGGTCCTTTTTTGGAAGCAGGGGACAAACACAAAGAAACCACTATAGCTGGCCAGAAACAAACTATTTTCTATACTGCTTTAAAATAATATTTAAAATAGTGAATACATCCTTAAAGAATTTATAAACCATAAAAATAACATAACCCTTTTAGAAATATATTGAAATATATTCTGTTTCCAATATACTACTTCCAATTATTTGGTATTTTTCTTTGTTTAAGCTAATCTTTTTACTCCCCCCCCCCCCAGTGGACACCAAAAAGACTTTGTCATTTATGAAGCTTTGTATTTGTAATTTCATATAACTTTGTTCTACTTGATCATCTAGATTTTATTTTGTAGTTCTTTATAAATGAACTATGGTTTTATAAATATGTATGCCTAATTATGTATGTGCAAAGACCACTTAACTATATCTTAATAACCAAGTTTAAGATAAGTGTTCAAAACCTTAGCAAAAGCAAAATAAGATGTTTCATATTAAGGGTTGAATTTGGACCAACAATTCTTTGTCAGATATTTAGGTCTTGTATTTATTATCAAAAGCCAAATTAATTGCACCACCATGACATACATTTTCCCCATAGAAGAGTCAGGAATTCCTCATAAAAATTAAGGCAAAACCTCAATATCTAATTTCTAGTGATCAGAAAAGTAATAAATACAAATAAAGGATCATTTCTACTTTAATGCCAAACTTAACATTAGGTTTGATTTCCCTTGCTCAAAATCCCAATTTAAAGGAACCTAAGAAGTGTTATAAAAGAACAGAACTATTCCCAAAATGAAGACGTGTATTCAAACATTTAAACATCCCTAGATAACTCGATATAAATGTATAAATAAATTATTTGTTTACTAGAAGCCTATATTCTTCCACAGGAACTTGAATATACTTCTGAGTAGCTGCAAGAATAGATTTTGGCATTCACTCTTAAATTGTTTTGATTCTGTGTGCGTCTTCTGCTTTTCTATACAGAATATTCCTTAGCATGAAAGACACAGTACTTCTCTTCACCTTTTTGCAGTTCCTGTATCACAAGTTAAGTCAGGGCTCTCAGGAGATAAACTGTAATGTTTCAGTAATGATAAATATGTATGTAAGACATACAGAATTAATTATTTGTGAACTTATAACAGAAACAACACTGACATATCAATCCGACTTCATCTTTTTGAGAAAACCCCCCAAACAGTGGCTGCTATAAATGGTGGTTTTTTTTGGGGGGGGGGGGAGGAATACTTGCTTCAAAAACAGAGGGAGGTTCTGTCAAAATTACAGGATTTCTTTTTCTCCAGACTCATGCAAGTAAAAATGTCTAAAGAAAAAGTAAAATCAAGTAGTTTATTCTTTTGTTCTTATTCAAACAGCTGAAGTTACTTACATTTCATAAACAAAAGAACGTGTGGTCAGACCAATGGCTACAACAGTGAAATAAAAAGAGTCATGCTTACCTGAATGTACCATCAGATGTAATCTGAAGATGGCAAAACAAAGTAGTCCAAATGAATTATCTATGCATGCAGTCCAAAGCTGCACCTTCAAGTAGGCCAGACTGTTAAGCAATAATTTCAACACCAGCCACCCTGTTTCCGTATTAAGAGATTCACCCGGAAAATGGATAAACCTGCTTCACGACAACTACAACAGCAAGAACTCTTCCAATGCTTTTAGATGATCACCATTTGTTCGCCATTCATCCAATCAACTTTTTCCAATGCACATCTTCTCCTTGTGCATCTCCAAGCTACAGAGACAGGAATCGTTCCTCACCTGCATGCTAATCTTTTGCCACATGGACAAAAGTCATAATGGTTTTTAGTCAAGATTGCAAAGGGCCCAAAGTTGAAGACAAGAGATTAGTAAGTTGCCACCATTAAAAGATGGGGAAAGAAGTGCATATGTGCAGCACTCTGCCTGCTGGATCAGCAGTAGCCTCCATTTAAAAGCACTGGCAGCAGCAGCAAGACAAGCGGTGGGCTACAGAAAAGCCTAGCTGTGTACTATATGCATCAAGCACAGGTTCCCTTAGAGACTACATTACTGCAGCAGAATAACATCAGTAGCATACTGCTGACTTTCCCTGTCTCGTTCTGGATTCCATTTATGGAATATAAAATGTACCAATTTTCCTGTCAAATCCTAGTTGATGCTTCAAAAAGCAGTGAGCTAGACACAGGTCCCCCTCCTTTGCCCCTGCTTCTAGATTTATAACAATAATTTCTAGATCTCCTGTTTATTAGAGTCAGCCAAGACTGAAGATGTGTACTGTATGCTGCCTACATTGTTACCCACAGGCCCCTAAATCTCTGGAGGAGCAGAACGTGTATCATGTGCAATGCTGTATTCAATGTAATAGATGGGAATGGTAAATACCACTCAGGCTATTAACAGTAAGACAGGAGGAAATTTATGTTTTAAAAATGGGCTCTCTTCTATCACTAGTACTATGGTAAGAAGGATGCTCTTATTTCAGAAATGCCAGGAAATTTGGCAAAGCCCACTACCATTTTGACATGTTTCTGTGAGATATAATTAAACTCAGCCACCTCAGGTAAATACTTGAGTAATCATGCAGCTTGTGTAGAGTTAACTCCAAGTATATCTGCAACCTCATTTTAGCTAATAGCTAAACCATATATGTCTTCACAGAAGGGAGGGGAAAGGGATAGGAAAAATATTTCAGTACTGCATAGCTATGTAACACATAACATTAAAAAAAATCTGTCTTTATAAAGTTGGTAACAAATCTTGTTTTTTTTTTAAAGTATCCAAAACAGGCCTAATTTCTATCAAACAAAATTATGACATGGAATCTAAGTTGTTTCTGCAGCCCTTTGGTCTCTGAGTAGATAAGGTTTCAAATAATCTTCATTCAGGGACACACACTTTAAATCTATTTTATATACTATTATAGGCTATTGTTATATAGAAAAAAATTTGCTTGAAACATGACACTGTTTTCCAGTGAGGCAATGAATCTTGTTATTATGACCTGATGACAGAAAGGTCAGACTATATTGGCTAGGCCATTGCAGGTAGAGGATTAAAGGGTCTTTTAAGACAACTTTTCCGAATTCTAAGTTTTTGGTTAAAAATGGTGAATGAAATACAACTGAGATATCTTAACACACTGGCAGACAAAACCTTGGTGAAGCCCAATAAAAGAAGCTGGGAAACCCCTCAGATGAGAAGCCTAACCTTTGAACAACCGCCTTTACTGTTTGTTTCCGTTTATAAGGCATAGTGTATATGAATGCTTGAGAGGAAAAATGCCTCTGTATAACCACCGAGAGCTATGAGGTAAAAAGATTTCCTTCCCCAACATTTTTTTTTAAATCTCTCCCCATCCACCCTCAATCGTCTCTCACCACAAACTCACACTCCCAACACAGACCTCCAGACAAGCCTTTTCCTCTTCTGTATATATGTCTGTGCATACAAACCTCAATGTATGGCACACACACATTACACTTCACAGTTCTCTCTTACAAGAGTTCACTCACTCACACATGCGTCCATGCTCATTCACACATACACACCCCTAGTACAATTATCTCAAAAACTCCTTCACACATATATACAAGCCCCATTCTCTCTGTCACCCATATACTCCCTTACAGTTCTTTCTTGCAGGAGTTCACTGGCAAGCTACCTCATCTTCATTTTCTCTCTCTCTCTCTCTCTCTCACACACACAGAGAGAGCCTTACAGTTGTCACAAGAGTTCACTCCCAAGCTCACAGACACCCCTTACAGTTTTCTCACATGACTTCAGTCATTAGGCTCCTCGTTTTCTCCCATAAACAAGACACACAGCCCCCACTCTCACACACCTTACAGCCCTTTCTCTCGCAGTTACCTTCCTAAGCCCCACTCCCAGGGAGTGTTGTTTCCTTTCCCTTCAGTCTCTCACACGCACATTGTCTCTCTCCCACCCCCAACCCCGCGTTCTTTCACATCCAAGCTCCCTCTTCCCAACAACACCCCCTTCTTCCCTCCAGGCAGCACACAATGCGCGCACACACCCGAGCGGAGGCTCCCCCTCTGCCTCACCCCAGTCCTCCCGCCCTCCTTCCCTCCCTCGCGCCACACGCGCGCCCCCTCCCCCCGGCCAGAGTTGCAGCCTTCGCAAAGGGAGACAACAATACTGACCGCTCTCGCCGCTGCAGAGGCTGCTGGGCTGACCCCAGCGCGGGAAGTCACACGGCACACCTCCTGCCAGCCAGCCAGCCAAAGTAATCCCCTCTCGCTGCTGCTGCCGCTGCCGCCTGACGTGCCCAAAGACACCAGACGCCGCCACGACCACGGCGACCGAGGCTGCTTCGCGCAGTTTCCTTCCCAGCTCTCACTGCAGTCTGAGGGGAAGGAAAAGCCTTGCTGGAGCCCAGCCCGCCCTTCGCTTTCCTCCTGGGCTCTCGACAGACAGACGGAGAGCCACGCTGAGGGCAAACTTTGCTGACAAATCCTGCCAACGGCGTGTGTTGCGGCTAAAAGAGCGCACTAACAAAAGCATCTCTCTCTGGGCAAGATCCAATTAGAGGCAGAACCGGCGAGGTGTTTCCCAGGGAAGCAAAGGGGAGTTGAGCCCTCCCCCACACACCTAACATTTCCTTCTATCTCTCCCCCCCCCCCCCGGCTCTCTTTGTCACAGCTATAATATCTGCCGATCCTCTCAAGCCTCCTCCTAACGCCGAGCCTCCAGCAGGCTGCCTGGGGAGGCATCCCCTAGGAAAAAAACACTTCGGGGTGAATCCGAGGCGGCCATCCCAAGGCCCCCTGCCTGTTCAATCGGAAGTGAGTCCGAAGGGCTCATTCCCAAATAAGCGTGCGAAGAATGGCAGCCTTAGGCGGAAGTAAAAAGCACCGTCGCCGGAATCTATGACATTTACTTTCTCCCAAATGTGCTTAGGACTGGGAGAAGGATAAGAAAAGGGGGGAGGGGTGCAATATAAAGTGTCAAGGCGGACTACAAATGAAGCAAGTGACTAAATAGACTATCATCACGCATGACAGCCACCTACACCGATTCAGCGAAGTCCCACTGAATTTAATGTTCAGTCGAGTAGGACTGGGTTATTAAAACCGGGGGAGGGGCTCCTTCTCTCTAGGACCCACTCTCTCTCTAATCCTGAGTTCCAAACTCTTAACGACGGGGCTGTAGGGTCTGGTTAGCAAGGGCACTACTCAGATGCTGGGGCGGGGCAATCTGCACATGTTCAAAGGATACCTTGCTTAGCGCTAGCGAATTTGGTCTCAAAGGAGCCACTGAAGACCTTGTTCAAGATAAACTGAACAATAAAAAAAGCGGGCTCTAGACTTAAATAATTTAAGTGGCTCTGAAGGCTGTTACACAAAACGGGCCTGGGCAATTTGTGGGTGGTGGTTTAGGCTTCTTTGATTCCCATTAGGCTTCCAGTTCAAATGACACAACAATTAACGGAGGAGGAGTAATCGCTCAACAGTATAATGGGTGGTTTCAGGTCACCTTTTTTTTCCTTCCCAGAAGCTGAAAATAACTATCTTGAACTAAATGAAAATAAAAACATCTTATTCACTTATGTAAGATTCACCAGTGCGAGGGTAGGATGATGAATCTGCTACTGAGTGTCTTTCAGAATTTCTGCAATCTTTCAGAAAGATTATTTTCTGAAAGATAAAGAGCGCTAATAACAACCCTGAGCTAATAAACAGCTAAGAAAACTTCAGATCTCACTGATTCTCTGCTCTCAAGTGGTTCACATGCATATAACCACATGCATATCTGTACTGATGGTGTGATAAGAGTCTCTTGACCACTTAGCAGAATGATGCTAAGCTTCCCCGAAGACAGCCAGGGTTTTTGTAGGGACAGAAGCACTCAAATGGACTAGAATCTCCTCTTCCTCTATAAACACGCATTGCAAGAGTGGAATTATCCCTTCAAACACTGACTGTGGCAGCTTGGTTAAAGACAACTAGGTTAGGTGGTGTCATTCGCTGCCTAAAGTTCTCTGTCTCCTGAGTAACATCAAATGTAGTTGGAAAAGTTACTGGCTGGGGACTTGGGAGGCTCACATAAGGATTGCCCAGAGGAGTCATTTGGGAAGGCTTCCTGACATTGACTTCCTTAGAAGCCAGGCCAAGGACTCTAAATGACTGCAGTACAAACGGTGGCATGTTCTTCCAAAAGAAACGGTGAGCATTCAGTCTATGGGCTGGGAAGATCCCGCTGTCCTCCCACCCTCCTTTCCAAACGTGTTTCTCAGTAGTCCTTGCTATCCACGCGGAAACTGGGTGGATCCACACCAAGTCACTCTTAAATGAGAAAACGACGCGCACACACGAAGACGCTAAAGCAGTCTGTGTCTAGTTCAACCCTATGGCCTTGAAAACATCACATTTCGTTTATTTTGACTGGATGGAGCAGAAGGGCTGGACCTGAAACATGAGAGAAATGGCAGAAGTATGTCAAAACATAAAGTCGGTTCGCCACAGTCAGCCTGGATTTCTGGGTCTGTAATGCAAGGGACGCAGGGCAGCCTTGATTAAACTGGAAACTGTAATGTCACCAAAAACTCCTTTGAGCTTCGCTACTATAACTTTATTTTCCCCCTACGTGCTCCGAAACGATATCAGCATTCTGTCCGGGAGCGGGGGGGCGGGGGGGGGGGCTAGTTCATTCTACCTGCAAGTCCAAAGCTGCAATCCTATTCAGGCTCAGTTGTATAGCAAACCACAAGGTATTCAGTAGGACTTACTTCTCGAGTAATTATTCAACAAAGTGAATAACAATGCAATCCTATGCTTACCCGAAAAAATCCCACTGAACATACTGGAACTTACTCCTGAGTAGACATACACAGGAATGGATTGTGCTATATTTTGTTGTTGGAGAGAGTGGAAAATGAAACAGCTATTATTTATGTGGCTGCAAAGAAGTAATTAAATTTGGCGGTCAAGAACTTGAATATTTAAAAGACTACTATTTAATCACATTTTCTTGGAAATACTGCTGACTTCAATGGGACTGCAAACATGCCCAGGGCATCTTTAGTCTATGCAGCTGAGGTGGAAGAGGGGGAGGGGGAAATAGGCATACCTACAGTAATTGCCTGCCTTAGCTCTCTTCAGTTCAGAGAAAATTCTGAGTACAATGATATCTAACGAAGGCTCGAAATTTTCAGCATGTTTCCTTAAGAATAGCACAGAGATTCAAAACGGTATGGGAAAGTTATTGCACATGCGTACTAAGCGTTTCTCCTGATAACAATGTAGCTTCAAATAATAAAGTCAAATCGCAGACAGCTCAGTTGATCATGCGCCGATGCTATGCAAAGCATCCCGCTTCAAACAAGCAGCGTTTCTTTATACTTTGCTCTGTGGGCTGGTGCAGTCTTAGTTCCACGCGATGAAAAAGCAAAGAGGTCTCAGGAAAAAGACGCAATTTATTGTTATTTAGCTCCACGTCTGAAATATTAATTTAAATTGAATCTTTCAAACCAAAATTAAGTCAAAGAAACGGTGTGTATCTTCGGTGTGTGCCTCTGTGTGTATGGGGGGGGGGAGGGGGGAGAGAATGACTCCTGGGGAAAAATGTAAGTGTCGGTGTTAGACTAATAATGATGCTAGACACAAGAAATGGTGAAGTCAAAAGTGATCCAAAGACTACTTATATTACCTAAGGAAGGGTAATGATACTTGCAGAAAATGGACTCGAAGAAATAAAAAAAACACAGATTAAGGAAAAGCCTGTAATGGCAGTTATGTTCTGCTTTTAAAATTATGAGAGAGAGAGTCCATACTATTATCACTCCAGCGTTCACCATACTAAGGGAAGGCATGCAAGACAAGAAAAAAAAACTTCTAGAAGAAAGAATAGGTCTTGTTCTCTCTCCCCTCAAGCATATGCATATTGACTGGGGATATAAGGCATAAACATTTCCCTGTCTTTAACCTCAACGAGCAGAGTCGTTAAGATGATGAAAGTGAGTTGTTTTCCTATTTGCTAGTGAACTAATAGGAAGTCAGTGCTCAAAGTAATTGCTATCAGCAACGGACAGCTCCTGGTGCTGAAAGGAGAAGCCGCTTTCACAATACAGCTCAGTCAAACAACCTTTGGAAAAATCACAGCAAAACTGAATGAGGTGGCAAGTACTTGGGCTGAATAGCACTGTCTGCAGAACAATAGCAGCCAACTCCAAATCCCACCATAATCACATTAATGAGATTAATCAGTGAATTAGCAGCAGTCAAATGTCAGGGTGGCAAGGAGGAATCCAACCAAGCTTGGTAATTAACTTTTGTGGGGGCAGGGAGAGAGAATCAAATGTATTATCTCTTATGGTTTTGTGTGTGTGTTTTAAATAATTTTATCTTTTCCTCTCTCTCTTTACAATTCCTTCCAGCTTCCTCACAACTTAAAGGGGTGGGTGATAATAAACTCTGTATGACTCAAAATTGTTATGAAGGGTGAACTGTTAATTCCCCAGGATACTATAGCATATGCTCCTTGAGGAAAACAGAACTTCTAACTCATACTTCTCACTCAGTCAGTACAGGCTTCAGGGTGATAAAAGATCTCGATGTGAATGAAGTTGTGTAAGGAATAAGCTTGATACCAAAGAGGTGGGGGAGAGACATTTATTTTAACAAAACTTTATTTTTAAAAAGGTTCCAGTTAAAGCACACTTTGTGGAAGGGGGGAAATACATAAGAATTAAATTTAAAATACTGGAAGTCAAGTAATCAGCTCTGTTAAAAATCCAAAGCCAGAATTAATTTGAATGAAATAATTAAATATTACCTTAACATGGTCAGTTCAGATATTTCAATTTGCCAATTAAATTGACCTGAGTACTAGTGAAGTTGCTTTTCAGCTGAAATGAATTCTATCAGGAACATTCCATTCTTTAGAACATTGCTCTGCATTGATACATTTGGGACTGAACTTCTGTACAGAAGAGGGGGAATCCTTCACTGAATCTCTACTTTTCAGCAAAACAATCTGCTGCATATTTTGATGTCTATGATGGAACATGATTATTAAAAGTGTCAAAGGCTTATTTATGATAGTGATTCTTATTAAAAGTCTATGATTGACACTATTTTCAACTAAAGTTCAGTAAAGTACAGTAATGTACCCAGAAAATACAGTACAAGGCAATTTGTTCTGTGAAGTTCAGTCTTTTAAAAATAGCAAATATAAATTCTGCAAGAGGATCAGCTTAATCGTTTTCCCTTTCCAGAAGGATAGGAAACCAGTTATACCAAATAACTACAATATTTATAACTGCATAGCTGAAATTTTAATACAATATTTTTCAGACTCCACTCTCTATAATAAAAGCTTGTAAAAAGTCACTTAGCAAGGGTTAATTTTCACATACAGTGACAACTTAGGTATGCCACATAAACATATTAAACTGAAACATATGCAAAAGTTTTATTTCAGCTTGTTACACAATATGAATGTTATTTATCTTTCTGCTTTTCTAAGGCAAGTTTTGGGTAGGAAAGTATCATCTATTTACTCTGGAATAGCCCCATTAAAGTCAAGCTGCTTCAGAGCAAGTTGCAATGTGAAACTAGTGGCATAGCTCAAGTTTATTTGAGTATCATCTTGATCTGTAATATTGAGAGCAATCTGTGGATACCCATGAAGTTTCTGCCTCTGTTGTTTTCCTAGCAGCAAACATGTAATGTACAGCATGCAGCAATTTGATATAAACAACATGCTTTGTGCATGCAACATAATGCTTCTTATACATTCACCACAGATTTCATCATCATATTACTTTAGTGTCCCATGCAGTTTCGACAGCAGGGCAAATCTGCTGCAAGAACGTGAAAAAAGGCAAACAATGGAAGGCGTAGGTATAAAGCTGCTCAACAAAACTGAAGCAAAAGAATACCCCAGTCTCCTGAATGTACTCAGAGAATCAACCCTCAGGTCGAACAATCCACAACCTTCATCTGTTAGCATTTACCATCATAAACTAAACATACCGAAATCTCAAGCACAGTTAAGGGTGGGGAGAGATACATAAGCCTTAGGTTACTGCAACTTTACACAGACGAGGAGTAGTAAGAAGAATACACGGACTCCCCCGGAAAGGATGCCTTTTTTCTTCATCGAATATTTTTTAAAAATTATATTCCAGGGACTTAAAAAAAAAACCAAGAAAGTAAAATGCACCCACCAACATTGAGTTTTAAACCGGGGGGGGGGGGGCTGCGAGAAGACTGCAGGGAAAACAGCTATCTCCCCCCCCCCCTCTGTTTAGTGTGTCGAAGCTTTGGGGGGGGGGGGGGAATGTTGCCCAGGCAGGGATGACAAATTCAGAACGAAAGGCTAGCAGGCCTAAGGGATCTGTTTTACTTCCACATACATCCTCTAATGCACGCACTCCCACTCGTTCTCTCGATATGCTTTCCCTCCCTCTCTCCTCTTCCCTCCTCCCCTCTTTCGCTTTTTTTTTATTTAAAAAAAAAAGCAGCTCCAAATCCCCGGCATATGACCTTCTGTTAAATAGATAAAAAAAATTGCTTATCAGTCATGCAAATGAGGCTGAATTCATTTTCCACAACAGATGGCCTCATAGATAATGATGATGGAAGAGAGAAAATTGAATGTCTCTCACAAGGTGGTCATGGCAACCGAGAAGGGAATAATATCAATAATAAGCCTCGCTGCATAATAAGGTTGTCAATCCCACAAATCAAAGTCTCCGGCTAAATCAGGTAGCCCATTCCTCCCCCCCACACACACTCACACTAGTTATGGGGAGGGGAGAAAGAAAAAGGAAAGGAAGACTCCTTTAAAATAAATATATAAATAAAAACGACAAGCACCAAGGGGCGGGGCGTTCAATAGGTAATTCCGCCGAATTCTCCAACTTCAGGAGGTGGATCAGAGCTCTCCCTGTCCCTCCCTTCAAATGCTCTTCTAATTTGTGTTTTATTGCATTATTTGGAGAGGGGGAGGTCTTTTCTTCAACGGATTTCCCCCTCCAACCTCCCCCCGCCTTTTTTTTTTTTTTTTTTTTTACAATGCTGATGATATTTTGAACCAGGTCGCTGGCTGGAGCCCGTTCGCCCGCCTCGTCTCTGATGTCGAGTGGCACAATTGATGCAACAGCAGTTCGCCTCCGGCTTCCACCTTGGCTCCCAGGGGGCCAGCCTGCAAAATGAATCAGCAGCCATCGTGGGCAGACTGATTAAAATGAGAATGGGCAAGGCACATGTCTGGGCGGAACTCGAGAGAGCCGAGCTGGGCTGCTGGCTTGTCTGGGAAAGCAAACAGGCTCGATATAGCTTTTTGCTAAGAATGGCTTCCTGCTCCCCCCCCCCCCCCACACACACTTTATTATTGTTAAAGGGCTTCACCATCATCAACCCTCCCTCCTCCCCGACCCATACATAATGGGTCTGATTTTCTTCTCTCCAGCTCCCCCCACCCGCCCCTTAATTGTATATTGTTCACAGCTACAGTCTGTCAGGCTGACAAGCAGTTATTGTTAAAAGGCACGCTTTCTTTCCGGGGTTTTTCCTCCTCCAAATGTGCTGGAATACTAAGGCGACGTATTAACATGCAGCCAGAAAGTGACTGCTCGCTATTAGCTGCCGAACACCTCGCCAGGGAAGCAGGAGCGAGAATTCAGAGAGGTTCATTTCATCTTTGCCTCTTCCTTATGTTCTGAAAATGTGATTACTGGAAATTAATTTCTCTCTCTCTCTCTCCCTCTCCCCCAGTGTGCGCGTGCGTGTGGGGGCGCGCTGCAAAAGTGAAAAATCGACTCGGTGCTCTCGCTCTCCCCCTCCCCCCCCCCGTGTCCATAATAAGCCTTTAGGATGGATGAAAGCCCAGGGAAGTCCTAAAACGCAGTTACCTCATTGGATGATGAGAGGGCGGAGGAAACCCACATTTTAAAAATATCGCCATTCTGTCGAGGGTGAGACCGTTTATTGCTGGAGGGCTCGTGCCTTGTATTAAGGACACCCCCTTCCCTACTGTTCACAAGTCCAACATTTTCTTTTTAAAAAACAACAACATTGCAAATAAAGGGGGCTGAATGGCTGGCTTCCCAAATCCCCAGTGTGTGGCCGTGCTGCTGTTCCTTTTCCTTCCAACCCTCCTCCCACCCCCGCAGTTTCGCGAGGAAAATTCTTGCAGGAGCCGGGGGCTCGCGTCTGTTGCGGCTATGCGTGTGATGCGCCTGCGCGCGCGCTCTCGCTCGGTGCGTGCGCCCCTCGGACGTCTAGAAGCAATTATGTGAGCTGTGCGTGTGTGGATTTTTGCGCCCAGCTATGTATATCAATTCTGACTGCGCAGAGAGTTCCTAATTGAATGCCATTTTTCACATGTGTGGCTAAAACTGCATATCCCGTTATGCGAAACCGCCGCAGCCTTCCCCTCTCTCGGTTCTCCCTTTGCGCAGCTCCCCAGCACGCTCTCGCCTTCTGCCTCCGCTTCGTCCCTCTTCTTCCCCCAGCTCTGAAGCTGCTGCGGCGTGAATCAGAAATCAATAAGCGCTTCGCTAACAGAGGACCCGGACAGCCAAAGCAGCTGCAGCGCTGCACCACCACGCGCACGCGCACAACGGATGACGTCTAGGCGGCTTCCCCCGCGGATTGGCCAGCGCATCGGATGTTCTGTGGAGCAGAGAACAGAGAAATCATTTACAGGCTGCTTATGATTTTTCCCTCCCTCGTCTTAAGGAAAAAAAAAAAAGGGGGGGGGGTTGCTCGTATTTCCCAGTCTCCGAGAGTCTAAGGACTGAGTTCCCTTCGCCGTCAGGTTACGAGCAGGAGCGGCGAGGGAGGACAAGGCGTCCCGGCTGGCGTCACACAGGGGGACGAAAGATTTCCCCCCTTTGCCCAGGATGCGGAGCGTGGAAACTGCATGGCTCCAGAGCTCCGAATCCGCATTGCACCCGAGGGGAGGGGAGGGAAGGGACGGGGGCGAAGAGGTTGGGCTGTTCCGGAGCGCCGGTCGACTCTTCGTCGTCGCGCGTGAGACGCGATGGAGGGAAGTCAGCAGGAGAGCCAGACACGCGAGGGAGAGAGGGAGAGAGAGGATGGGGGGAGGGGAGGAAGCCTGCCACGCGTTTTTCTCTTGACCGCCACGCCCCACCAGGTGAAAACCCAGACTGTCACGTAGAGATCGGGCTCAAAATTGCATTGCATTTCAGCAAGACTGATGTTGCTGGGGTGTGTGTGTTTTGAGGGGGGGGGGGAGAGATGAATCTCACGAAGATGCCATTTCCCGAGAGGCCGCCCTGGCTCAAAGTCGAGCTAGGTAACCACTGCTGGCCCACCTGCCATATAGCCCAGCAGCACCCCGCCGATCCTTCTCTGCGCTCACGACGGTGGTATTTCAGGGCAGCCGCAGCAACACTGCAGCAAGCCTTCCGCGTCCCCCGCCGCCGCCTCCTCCTCCCTCTTCCCCAGCCCTGTCAATGTATTTCAACTCCAGGATATTGACAACAACCGCCCTCGCCTCAGTCTGGCTCCAGTGAAGCATTTCTATTCCTCCCTCCGCATCGCCGCCTCCTCTCCCCCCCCCCCCGCGCGCTTCCTGTGCATCTGATTGCGGGAATGAGGAGAGCGCGCCAGCCTCTCACGGCTTCTGGAGAGGCAGAAATCTCGGGAAATGAATGAATCATGAGGCCATCTCGCCACGACACAAGTCACATCCCAGGCGGTGTGTGGCGCTTCTTTCTTATGCAATTTTTTTAAATGGGGGGGATCCACCTCGGGAGGAAAACGCGCGCGCACACACACACCCCTCCCCAGGGCAGACGGAAGAAGACTCATAGACTGCAGAATGGCTTCGGGAAAACCAGGGAGGCCGAGAAAGAGGCTCCCGTTCCTCTCCCGGTGATCGCTTCGGCCACCGCAGTATTTCTTCCCTTCCCCCTCCCGACCAACCGTCTCTGATTTCTCCTTAAATTATTTATACCAGCTGCTTTCTCGGCTGCCCTTGGCACTCGGTTGCACATATATTAACTTGTGTATCCCTGAAGAGAGGCTGCCTGCATTTTTTCCTCCCTGCCCTCTACCTACTTAGCGATCTAACCGCTTTTTCTGTGCACTGCTGAGAGGAAAGGGGGAGGGAGGAGTGTTTGTTTTGGCTCCGAGGCCATTTTGAGTAGCTGCCTACTTGAAATGAATGCGAACTCTGGGCTTACCTGGTACACTGGGCAGTCCCGGGGCCTTTTCTACACCACTGGTGTTTGTTTGTTTGTTACACAATGAGATATGCAGTTGGTATTCATCTACTGTAGGGGAGCCAAATTTCGTGGTTCACGGTGGCAGTTCTGTTGTGGGGAAATCCCAGCATAGGACTGATCAAAATGGAAGAGTAGTTGGGAAGGCACAGGATGCTGCATATTTGTTAAGCAGATCTAGTTCTACTCACTTTGATGAGAGATCCCTCCAGAGCCATTTTGGGAGATGAAATTTTATCCCATTTAGTGCATCCATGATAACTGGGTGCGTTCTGCTAGATTTAAACTGGTTTAGCTGTCATTATCTTTTGGTATAAAATTTTGACAACAATAGTTACTGTATAATTTAATCATCCAGTTTAATCTGGAGAAATGAAAATTAAGAGGCAAAACTGGCCTATTCTTGTATTTTAAAGAGAATTGCTAAAGACCAAGTGTTCTTTGGCTCCTGGTCCACATGGTAGAACAGTCTTCTGAAACTCTTTGAGAGGGTAATGATATCATAAATTGTTACAGTCTGAAAAGTACTCTTCAATAGCATTTGTCAAGATATAACACATATGGTTGTCATAACCTATAGATTCAGATGTTCATTTTATTATTTATTTATTTGCTTCTTTAAAATATTTATATATTGTTTTTCTGTCAAGCACACAAAGCTTCTCTGACAAGTACTCCAACTGTACATATAGAACCATAAATATTAAAATAAGAAACGAACAACTACAGATTTAAACCAAAGGACAACAGGTCAATCTTGGAAGACTCTTCTAAATAATTCAGTCTTAGTTGGATATGGGGGGGGAGACCATGTTCCAAATGGTCACGTGAATTGTTCCACATTGTCTTACCTTAAAGATCATAAATCCTGTCTGTCTGCAAAGTTGACTGAACAACAACAAAAAGCAAAAAGCAAGTGCTTTAAAAACAGACAAGCTTGCAAAAACAATTCTTGAACCTTGGCCCCTGTTATGTGAATAAAAGGTGGGAGGGGAAACCCAAATTTATTTTTAGAAATTTATTAATTATTGGGACAACAAAACAGATGTTATTATATTTACATGTGCAATGGGAGCAGTGACCATAATGTTAGTGATTTCACCGTTTGTATAAATAGGGAGTTGCCCAAAAAGACCACCACAACCACGTTTAACTTTAAAAGGGGTAAATTCACTGAGATGAGAAAGCATGTAAGGAAGAAACTGAAATACAGTCAAAACCCTTGGGGAAGTTTGGAGACTATTTAAAACTATAATCCTAGAAGCTCAGATAAAATACATACCACAAGTTAGGAAAGGCACAAAGAGGCATAAGAAAAGGCCTGCATGGTTAACAAACAAAGTAATGGAAGCTGTAAAAGGTAAGAAGGACTCCTTTAAGCAGTGGGAAACAAGTCCAAGTGAGAGTAGTAAAAGGGAACACAGGCTGTGGCAAATCAAATGCAAGACTGTGATCAGGCAGGCAAAAAGGGACTATGAGGAGCATATTGCAAAAAACATAAAGACCAACAATAAAAATTTCTTCAAATATATTAGAAGTAGGAAACCAGCCAGGGAGGCAGTGGGGCCCTTGGATGACGATGTGGTAAAAGGATTACTGAAGGAGGATAGGGAAATGGCTGAGAAGCTGAATGCATTTTTTGCCTCCGTCTTCACTGTGGAAGATGAGAACTTTTTGCCCACCCCAGAACCACTAATTTTGGAAGGGGTGTTGAAAGACTTGAGTCAGATTGAGGTGACAAAAGAGGAGGTCCTACAACTGATGGACGAATTAAAAACTAACAAGTCACCGGGTCCGGATGGCATACATTCGAGAGTTCTGAAAAAACTCAAAGCTGAACTTGTGGAACTTCTAACAAAAATCTGTAATCTTTCATTGAAATCTGCCTCCGTTCCTGAGGACTGGAAGGTAGCAAATGTCACTCCCATCTTTAAAAAGGGTTCCAGAGGAGATCCGGGAAATTACAGGCCAGTCAGTCTGACTTCAATACCAGGAAAGTTGGTAGAAAGCATTATCAAGGACAAAATGAGTAGGCACATTGATGAACATGGGTTATTGAGGAAGACTCAGCATGGGTTCTGTAAGGGAAGATCTTGCCTCGCTAACCTGTTACATTTCTTTGAGGGGGTGAACAAACATGTGGACAAAGGAGACCCGATAGATGTTGTTTACCTTGACTTCCAGAAAGCTTTTGATAAAGTTCCTCATCAAAGGCTCCTTAGAAAGCTTGAGAGTCATGGAGTAAAAGGACAGGTCCTCTTGTGGATCAAAAACTGGCTGAGTAATAGGAAGCAGAGAGTGAGCATAAATGGGCAGTCTTCACAGTGGAGGACAGTAAGCAGTGAGGTGCCGCAGGGCTCGGTACTGGGTACCATGCTCTTTAACTTGTTCATAAATGATTTGGAGTTGGGAGTGAGCAGTGAAGTGGCCAAGTTTGCGGATGACACTAAATTGTTCAGGGTGGTGAGAACCAGAAAGGATTGTGAGGAACTCCAAAGGGATCTGTTGAGGCTGGGTGAGTGGGCGTCAACGTGGCAGATGTGGTTCAATGTGGCTAAGTGGAAAGTAATGCACATTGGGGCCAAGAATCCCAGCTACAAATACAAGTTGATGGGGTGTGAACTGGCAGAGACTGACCAAGAGAGAGATCTTGGGGTCGTGGTAGATAACTCACTGAAAATGTCAAGACAGTGTGCGTTTGCAATAAAAAAGGCCAACACCATGCTGGGAATTATTAGGAAGGGAATTGAAAACAAATCAGCCAGTATAATGCCCCTGTATAAATCGATGGTGTGGTCTCATTTGGAGTACTGTGTGCAGTTCTGGTCGCCGCACCTCAAAAAGGATATTATAGCATTGGAGAAAGTCCAGAAAAAGGCAATTGGAATGATTAAAGGGCTGGAACACTTTCCCTATGAAGAAAGGTTGAAACGCTTGGGACTCTAGTTTGGAGAAACGTCGACTGCGGGATGACATGATAGAGGTTTACAAGATAATGCATGGGATGGAGAAAGTAGAGAAAGAAGTACTTTTCTCCCTTTCTCATAATACGAGAACTCATGGACACTCAATTAAATTGTTCAGCAGTCGGGTTCAAACAGATAAAAGGAAGTACTTCTTCACCCAAAGGGTGATTAACATGTGGAATTCACTGGAACAGGATGTGGTGGCGGCCACAAGCATAGCCACCTTCAAGAGGGGTTTAGATAAAAATATGGAGCAGGGGTCCATCAGTGGCTATTAGCCACAGTGTGTGTGTGTGTATATATAAAATTTTTGCCACTGTGTGACACAGAGTGTTGGACTGAATGGGCCATTGGCCTGATCTTACATGGCTTCTCTTATGTTCTTATGACTGCACTTTAAAAAGTTAGACATGATGTGTAAACAGATAAAGGACTGTGAAGACTTCATTCTTTATCTGAAAAGCTGAGTACTGATAGTTGCAGAATTCGGCCCTGACTGAGAACAGTTTAACACAGACAAGAAAAGTTGGCAAGGATCAGTGGGTAGTTAGATGGAGACTCCCATTCGGGCTAAGGAAAGGGGATAGATCTTCTAGAAGGATAAGAATTTCCCTACCCTGTCAAACAGGGAGTTAGCTATAAAGAATACAGAGATCCCTGGTCTGGTGTGGTTAGAAACTGCCTTTAGAAACCTTAAGAGTCATTTTAAAAACTCAAGACGAGTACTGGTGTTTCAAGAGAAGGGGTTTGGGTACTGAAAAGAGTGTACCAGCCTTCTAGAAACCAAAAGAAGAAAATATTTAAAGCAAGTGTACTGAAGTGTTTGGGGGAAACACTGGAACAAAAGTCTCTCAATATAAAGATTTAAGTAATTGTGAAAAGCTTAAGAAACTCTCATTAGCCTGAAACATAAGAACAAAAGTCTGTGCATGTACTGGTTTTACCTCAGAAATTTCAACCCCTAATTTCACCTGACTTTTTCCCCTCTATGTTGAATAAAGTATTTGGTTAATTTGGAAATGTCTCAAGTGTCGTTAAAGTTAAAGAGAGCTCCCAGTCCTTCCCCCAGGTTCCTGAGCTGAGCAAACAACCAGAGTGGGACAGAGAGAGTTCTTGTGCAAAGAAGAAAACACATCACTAGGGCAGCTCAGTCAATAGAGGGAAAAGAAAACCAATCAAATTGCTTGGAGGAGCCTGTCATGCAAGGCTCTCTGTGTCTGTGAAGAGTTAACCCTTCACAGTCCTTTATCTGTTAACAGCACATCTAAGCTTTTAAAAGTGCAATCCGTCACAACCTGCAATACAGATAGTTGTATAACACAGCAAGTTAGTCTAGGTCAGATAAGCAATAAGTATTTCTTCTGGAACAGCTAAATTTGATTCCAGTATTGCCTTGGAGACCTACAAGATTTTCAGGGTATAACCTGTTGAGAGTCAAAGCTCCATTCACCAGATACCTTTTTTCAGAGTTTTCACACTTGAACTCAAAAGCTTATATCCTGAAAATCTTATTGGTTTCTAAGGTGTTACTGGACTTGACTAGCTGTTCTAATGCAGACCAACATGGCTATCCTCTGAAATTACTTCTTGTGGAGATTCTTATAGCAGCTTTGAACAACCATACACAAAACTAACATATCCTTGGCAGTAGTCATTAACGTTTTACCAGAATAAGTACTTGAATTATAAAGTCCCTGAAATGAGCAACAGTCATTGGTTTCCTAAGTAATGGGTGTGACTCTAATTAGGTGGTACTGCTATTTATTTTGTTTATACTGCACCTGTCTCCCCAATTGGGGCCCAGAAGAACGTTATATTCTCTCCTCCTCTATATTAGCCTCACAACAGCCCTGTGATAGGTTAAACTGAGAGCACCTTAATGAGCCAAGATTTCCTCGCAAGCTTCTCAACCCAGGTCTCTCAGATCTTAGTCAAACCACTCTAACTACTGCATCACACTAGCTATCTTCCCTACCTTAGCTACTCTACTGCCCCACACTATTTAATGTCTACGTGAAATTGATGAGATTTGAAGAGCTGAGGATTTGAAGCTAAGTGCATTTGTGTATTTATGACACCAAGCTATTTCTTCTTTTCATCTGATCTGTGTGTCATAGTTAGTGTTCCAAAATTATTAATGGCTTGATAGTGACCAGTATACTAAACAGTCCAAGAAGAACTGATGTTCTGTTGCAGTAGGCAGGAAAGAGAAGTCAGTTATACAGTTGATATTTAGCCTGTTAAACACATATAGTGAGGATGTTATCTCTCCTATTACCATATTGTTGCTCAAATGGCATCTGACATTCAAAGAATCCATTAACTTGGGCTAGTACATCAGCTGAGGATATTCCTGAATCCCCCCCCATCAGATTTTGCTGCTCTTATCCGCATTTGATTAATTGCCAAGTTGCACTACCTTAGTGCATTGTATACATGAGCAGGGCTGCTTTTGTAGAAAAAGCCCAGCATGAATTCATTTGCATATTAGGCCACAACCCCTAATGCCAAGCCAGCCTGAACTGTGTTCCTGTTCCAAAAAAAAACCCATACATGACTGTCTATAAATGGCACTCTGGAAATCAAGCTGGCTCAAACGGTAGCCGTTTGTGTCTGAAGAACAGACCACATCTTCCCTCTGCTTAAGAAACCATGTGGTAACAAGTTTGTTTCTCAATGCTTTTCAAAGTGTGGGTTTTGATGTAGATACCGCCATATGAACCAGCCTGTGCAGTTTAAAAGGACTTGTCCACAAAGTGGCCCACACTTTTGGCCTCTAGTGCAGCAGGTAGTCTCTGTGCCACTTTTTTTCAAAGTAGAACACAGACTATGGAATGCCATGCATAGGCATGCTTCCCCATCCAGGTTGCTGGTTTTTAGATTTCTTCCAATTGTTAAAAAGATTGGTGCATATTTCTAGTTTGGTCATATTTCTAGTTTGTTGTTAACTCACAACTGCTGTTTTAAAAGTGGTTTTTATGTTATTTGTATTATGACTTTCAAACTGTAATTGTAAGTTGTCTTAGAAGACATTAATGTCAGTATAACTATTTTAAATGAAATTTTTAAAGGATTTGGGGGCAATTCTAAAAAATGAAAATGTTGATTCTAGTGGGATTTAAAGAAGCTTATGGGCTGAATATTTACAGACATTGTAATTAATTTTTAACAGTAATTCACTTTAGTAGATATGAATGTGCATGGTTTAATGGCAGGACAAATACATTACTTTAAATATCATAGTATTTATCCATTTCAGCTATGTATTTTAATCTAACACAATTCTTCAACACATTTATTGCAATTCAACAAAGTCATTTCTTTTGCTTGCACAATCTATTGACTGATGGTAACATGTTTGTTTGTTTTTTCATTCATCGTTGCAGCAGCATTCCTTTATGATACACCGCAGTGCACTTTTGAACACTCAGGCCAAGTTTTAAAATATTTTAAACTGGGAAAGGGGTTTGGGGGTTGTTATAAAAATATAGTAGAAAGGTTTAGGTTCCCCCAGAATATTCCCATGAGTGGAAGGATATATGCTCATGGGGCCTCCCCATGTCTCTTGGCAGCTTGAAACACCCCTGCCAATCCTTTTCTTGGAGGTTCCTGTCCTCCAGGAACAAGATTTCAAGGGGCATTTCAGGCAGCCATGGAAAGGGGAGGCAAGAAATTTGTACTCGGTGAATGCATATCTTTCTGGTACGTGTACCATGCATTCATGGTAGTGCTCGGGGGGGGATCTAAACCAAAAGATTTACACTTATTTTTAAAGTTTCTTTTTGAAACATGTTTTGAAAGAATCATTTGATAACTAATACAAATAATTTCTTTGACTTTACAGGGTTTTTTTTATCTTGGTAAAGGAAAAAAAAGTACTAAGAAACAGAAGGTATAGAAGTAAAAGGCAAGTGCATTACAAGTAGATAGTCTACCTATAATCTGTACACTGCAGATAAGTAGAATGGGAAAAAGAGAGAAAAATTGTAAAATATTAATGTATTCACGTCCCAAGTAAGAAAGCGTGCTGTAATACATTAAAGCAAATTAGAGTAAAACCAGAAAAAATGTTTGTATATGTGCAACATTCAGATTGAACTTCATCTGTGTAATTCTTATGCTCATTAAGACAACTGGACTTTATCTGCTGGGTGTTTTCGAAGTAATAGAGACAACATGAGGATAAGAGAATCACATGTGGGGAAATTAGCAGCTTCTTCTGTGTGGATTTAAAAAAATCTTGCATCTGGCTAAAAACAATACAGCTTAACACAACACTTGCATACAAACAGGGGTATAATTTATGCCAAGCATGGGCCATGGTAGAGTCTGCAGTATTCCCAGTCTGTGTCTATGATCAAACAGAGCCAGAGCAGCATTGATGAGTGGCTCTGGTTCCCCAGACATCTGTCGGCTCGCTTTTTGATACCTCTGGCTCTTCCCACTGGCATTAGGACACTGGTGGAGACACATGGCAAAAAGAGAGTGAGAGAGAGTCAGACCTTGCTCTTTGTAAGCAGACGCAATTCCTGCAGGAACAGAGCTTCTTTATCCTTACCTAAATCCTACATTGGCTCTTTCAAAATATACTTTCACTGCATAGATAAGAGGATCCTATGGAGTGTTCCCATTAATTAAAAATAATATCTGTCTTATAAACTCCTGACTGCACATCATTCCAGCTAAGCGTGTTGTATCCAGTTGCATTCATTGTAAAAGATTTGATGAAGGACTAACTTTTTAGAACAATCTACATTATGTCTAAATAAACACAATAATTAAGGCATTTCATTAAAGAAACTCACCATCATGGAAACCATCAATGGAACTGATATTTCCTTATGCAATCAGAAATTATGAATAAAATGGCATCAGTATATCGTAGGAGAGGTTTTATGTTAACAATAAAAAGCATGATCCTGCTCAATTTCAATAGTTTTAAGCCTCAATGATTGCAGTGAAGGAGAATTAATGTACAGCTTTGCAAGAATTTTGTTGCATGCATCATTTTCGGTGGAGAGAGGCCAAGGTCAAGAATGTTCTTTTTACTCAAAAAGGTTCACCTGTTCTTCAGACTATATTAGACCTCATCCAAAATAGTTTAAGAGAGCTGCCCCATCATGCAGATTTGTTTTTCAATGTTCTTCAGAAATAAGGCCATCCAGATTTAGGCATCCAAAATGTAGACAAAGTGGCTTAAATACTCCTAAATTAGTCAAGTAAAAAAATCTATTGTGTATAGCCATTGGCCATTACAAAACAGAATGCAAACACCAAAGTTCCCGGAAAACATCTTAAAAGTTCCCCAGAAGGGCTGACCTAAGTTTTTCCACAGGTGGAAGGATATAGGGCGCACTTTTCTTGCCTTCCCCCTCCTGAGGCAGCCTGAAATGTTTCTGTGGGACAGGAAACTTCCAAGAATAAGAGGGGGCATTTAAGACTGCCACGGGAAGGGGGGAAAGTTGCACTCTGTGAGAGAAAAAGTACCAGGGGATCTGAAACAACAAAAATAATCCCAGGCAGAACCTCAGAGTTTTAGAAAACTGAGCTGTCAATTAAAAAATGATTTGCAAGCAAGCAAACCAGAACAACATCCAGTATCTTTCAGTGGTTAGCATATTGACCTGAGTTTTCAGTGGAAATTCAAATCAGTAACGAAACTGCTATGGAGCCTTGAGAAACTTTCCATCTGTCCCTCCCAGGTTCTCATCTTATTTTTCAGAAATGGAAAACAGGTGTTTTTTTTTAATGCAGGGTCTAATGTGAGAATGAATGAGGGGAAAGTATGTAATGCACTTTGCACATACTATAGAAATGATACTGACCTTGAGTCCTTTAAAGAAAATCCATTACCATTTATTCTAATATTGCTTGTAAATAGCCTGCTGCTGTTTGTAACAGCTATGCACACCTTCACAATATTATATACAGCTAAAAGTAGAGGGTGGGAAGAGAAAAGGAGACAATACACTTTATGATTATCACCACCACTGTGAGCATTTACATAACAGTCTACAGGGATGCAATTCTTTTTTCACTATTTCCAGTTCCTCCAATGCCTCTGACTTTACATTCAGCTAAATAACTTCTATGGCCTTAGGATAGATGCTGGATGGCCTCTCACAGCCTCTGTTCCCCTGAATAGAACGGAATGCCATTAAATGTCAAAGCTTCTCAGTCCATAGGACTAAGGAGAAGGCAACCACATGTCCCAGGAATTAACACATTTTAAGGTCTCTGTTGATCACACACTTGCACTTCAGATAAACCTTCATCTGACAGATGTGAATGTGCCTTGTTTGACTTCAGCAGCCCTAATTAGCAGTACCAGAAGTTCTGAAAAGCAGTCTGAATAGCCCAGTTTGGCCTGACCTTCAGAGTTTGGGAACTAAGCAAGGCCTGACTGTGGTCAGTGCTTGGATGGGAGGCCACCAAGGAAGACTCATGTTGCTGAATGGAAGATGGCAATAGCAGACCACCTGTGCTCATCTCATGTCTCGAGAACCACATTCTCCTTTAAAACTCTGTAAGCATTTTAAACAATTTACTTTGTAGGGAATGATTTAGGGCTTTGTTTTAACTTGGAAATACACACAATCTTTTCTTAAAAAAAAAAAAACTATATTTCTGAACATGGAGAAATATTATCAAGATATCATTGCATCCAGTTGATCCTTCTGGTCCCTATAAAATGGTACCAAAATAAAATAATCACAGTATTATGCTTACACTGTATTCTGGTCTTGAGACTGTAATAAACTAAACTAAATAACCAGAGTGTCCATTTGTTCAGCAAAGCTGTAAGTTTGACAGAAAAATGCCATATTTACCTGTTTGTTTATGGCCTTATGGTTCTCTGCATTTGAATCTGTTTTCAGAGCAGAGGACAAGGACACTTCCTTCCCATTCAAATGCTTTCTGTGAGGAGCTGAGGAGGATCAACTGCACAAACAATTCCTAAGCAAAGCTTATCTAAAGGACTAATAGTATTGTACAGCAAATAGACTCTGCCCTGATGAAACTTCTATATGAACAGTGAAAATGACAGAATGCAGCAGCTGCTGCTAATGCATAAAACTGGGCTTTTACAGAATTTGACCAAAAAAATGGAGAGCTCCTTTAGGCAAAGCACAAGTGAGCATTTGCAGCCAGTAGGATTTTGGGGTTTATCTCTGAACAGACATCACAGACCGCTTTTGAAATTTTCTCAAGTGGTTGATCATGGGATAAGGATCAGGAGCTGTTCTTAAAGTACAGCCTACCCAAACCAGATGTGGTTGGAAAGCTGGATGCACAGTTGATTCCATTGGTTGATTAATAGTGCAGGACTAAGCCCACTGACTTCTGAGTCCACTGACTTCCAAGGATTTTGAGGGATGTAACTTTGCCCAGGGCTGCACTATACATCAAGTAAAGTTTTGTTGCTAAGGGACAACTTATTCTGATCAGTTATAATGGGAGGGGGAGGGGGTGTTTACATCTTGGAGCCATAGGAGCTCTGGTATTTTCCTGTAACGAGAAATGAAAATACGAAACAAAAAAACTTCAGAAAATGAGCTGCAGCTTTGATTTGGGGGAAAAAAACAAATTAGCCATGTTAATTGGAGCCACCATGAAAAAGTGGCAATGCATACCTTTAAATACCAGATGCTGCAGACAAGCAACAGAGAAAGGTCATCATCTTTCTGTGTAGCTTGTGAGCACCCAGAGGCATCTGGTCAGCTGCAGAATTTAGAAATGGAGATTGGAATCAGTGCCAAGAGTTCAAGATTTCAACTCAGTTAAAGAGAAACAACTGGTTAAGTAGAATAAGGCGAGAAAGTTGCAAGCAATGAAGAACAGGAGCAGTACATTTCTCAGATGACATCAAAGAAGAGGATGGCTCTGAGCTGAACCTCATGATTTGAGCTGCTCCTCATTACATGTGTATTATCTTTGATTCTCTCCATGTGTTATGCAGTTCTAGACTGGCCTGCAACTACTGCTAATGATTATTACTGGGAAACTTTGCAGAGCCTTCAATCAAAGTCCACATGGAATACGGTTCAAGTTGGATTGTCATTAGCACATCCTGAATGAGTATTCTATTAATTACATTTGGTTCAAGCACAGGGCATAGAATTAAATATATGTCAGTCTTGCACATGAGCTGTGCTGGCATAACACTTACCTTTAGACTCTTAGACACTTACCTTTGGACACTTAGACACTTTACTAAGGCTCACAATCCTCAAATATCAGTTTGATTAAGCAAAAAAAAGTTAATCTTTGGACCCATGACTCTGCTTGTGCTGGTCCTTCTGTTACCCAGAGTAAGATTGGTGAGCGCAGGTGAAAATTAAAACTGGGAAAAGCAAATCATCAACTGATCAGTGTATAGTTACTACTTAGGAGGGCACCAAATAGAGTTTCTGCCTCAGGGCACAAATATCTTGGTGCATATTTACTCCTTGACAGTGCAGTTCTAAACAGAGTTACATCCTTCTATGTCCTTTGAGGCTCAAAGAGGTGAACTGTGCTGAGGATTGCATTCTATATTTTTTGTATCTTTAAAATTGTGTGTGTGTGTGCTTGCCTGGAAGCTATGGCGACATCTGATGGCCCCTTCTGGGACAGAGAAGTGGCTTGATACAGCCTGCCTCTGCATCCCACTCCTGCTATTCCAAGGCGGTCTCCCATCCAAGTACTTGCCAGGGTTTACCCTGCTTAGCTGCTTCTGAGCTTTGATGAGATAGGGCTTGCCTGGGCTATTCAGGTCAGGTCAAGGGGAGAAGGAGAAGAATGATTGATGATGATGATATTGGATTTATATCCCACCCTCCACTCCGAATCTCAGAGCAGCTCACAATCTCCTTTATCTTCCTCCCCCACAGCAGACACCCTGTGAGGTAGGTGGGGCTGAGAGAAATCTCACAGAACCTGACCTTTCAAGGACAGCTCTGCAAGAGCTATGGCTGACCCAGCAGCTTCAAGTGGAAGAGTGGGGAATCAAATCCAGTTCTCCCAGATAAGAGTTTGCGCACTTAACCACTACACCAAACTATCTCTCTAGATCATCTATAAGAGCCAAGTGCTAGTGAACCCAGGTTCATTAAGACAATTCCTGTAAATTCATCGTCATTCAATTCAGTAGTCTGTATTTGAAGCAGAAAGCTTCACAAGGATGACAGTTTTAGATGGAGCCATGAGTCACAGTTTTTAGTACATTGCTTTGCCATGTATGTACGAAGGCCAACTACCTGGCACCCATTCTGTGGGAAAGAAGGAAAAGAAATATATTGTGGGTGGATATTAGTTATGTGCACAGAAATGTCTTTCATTTTAGTCTTGGGTTCACTACAGCTTCAGAAATAGCAATCTTCTTTATTATGCTGATTGCAGATGTTTATTTTCTGTATCTTATTCTACAGTGTGCTGGCTAGTGCCTTGCAGGCAGGCCAAGTAGCAGAGCTGAGGGTGATGGCGAGAAGAAAGCAGAAACAGCATGCACAGAAATGCCCTTAGGTATCACCATCATTAGTGGGCCCATCTGCTAACTCTTCAGGTTGGAAGATGTACCTAACAGATCATCTGTTGAGTCATTTGCTCCATTGCTGCCACTACCTCATGTGTCAGTGAAAAGCAGACAACCAGATTTAAAAAATGAGAGCCATTTCCAAATATTCCAAATATTATTGTTATTTTCAGCAGTTAAATTTGCTACCTGACAATCATAAGATGCTCAGATTTTGATGATTTAATATCTGAATGGATCCCTAATTGATATTTTATATGATTTCCCAGCCTAGTTAAAAAAAGATCATTATGTTTATCACATCTAATATAGGGTGGAGCTATAAAGGCACCTGTCTTTATACACGCAAACCTGGAAGGCATAATTCCCTTCATGAGCCAGGTGCACAGCATGTGGTTCTTAGCTGAGTAAAGAGAAATCCATGCATATGTATGTGGGTAGAAATTGTGGAGAAATAGAAAAGGGATGAAAGTTGATCTGACACAAAAGGGAGGCATAAAACAGCAAGACAGATGACAGAAAAGAAAAGAGGACAGATGTAAGAGTGCGGTAAATAGGGAAAACAGCCTGCATAAGAAGAAAAAGCAAGGTACTGTGAGGGTGTATGTGAAAAAATTAAGCAACGGAATTAAAAGAACTTTTTAAAAGGATAAAGACAATCTGGAAAGAAATCACTGCTAAAATATGACAAAAATATTATGTCGAACATTTTGTCCTTTAGCGTGAATTCTGTCATTTACATCTGAAAGAAATCCTTGCATTCAGTTCAGCTTCAATTCAGTTTTATTGTTGATATAGCCTTTGAGAATATCAGAAAGCAAAGCACTGCTGGGAGGAAGTCCAAGCAGACTGTAGTCTAATAGTAAGTCTCTGAATCAAAATTCTTCTGATGTTACTCATTACTATACCGTTCCTCTTATCCTTCAGGTTCCACTAGTACAACTGTCCTGTCACCAGAACAAAGCTGTAATATAGACAAGGGTAGAAACATATGAAAGTAAATAAACAAGCCATCTGGAACTAGCACAACAGGGACCATTTATTGAAAACCTTGGAGCCAGAAATCCTCAAAAGGCTTTAAAAATTTAAACAAATCTGCATATTGTAAAATCTTTCCTTCCTTTCCTTTTCCTGTCTTTATGTCTTTCACTGAAAACCTATCAAGAGTTATTCCAGTCCAAGGCCACTAAAATCAATAGACTGCAGTTACTCTGCACAGGATTGCATTAAAACAAACCAATTACCCAGCAAGTGGAGGGAGTCAAGGAGAAGAATCTCCACATGAGCTGGGGCCAGGTGCTGAACATAAAGGCTGCGATTAAGGAGGCCATGGGTGGGAACTAGCTCTTTTCCCCTACTCATCTTCACTTAAAGAACCTCCAGCACTTGCAGGTCCTCATACTTTCTGCCATGCTTTATACTTCTAATGGATTAAAGGAACCACCACTCCCTGCTATGAGGTATGTCAGCATTCTCTAAACAGTTGAAATTGAATATATATATATATGTGTGTGCGTTTAGAATTCCTTAATTTTTAGAAAATTCTGAAAATAGAAATTTTCATGTTTAAATGTTAAAATTAAGGATATAAAGTTTGCCTCAGGACAACACTCCAGCGGCAAGCAAACAAAACCATCTGCAGTGGAATAGTGGCCTGTGGGAGTTCTATGACTTTTTCAGATCTGCCTTGGGGAAATTTCCAGTCATAGCCAGGCAGTTGTATCTCTGCCTGTGGAATACAATGTTTTGTTCATTAGTATATAGAAAACTTAGCCCTGCTCTGCCCAGACTAGCCCAGTCTCCTCAGAACTTGAATGCTAGACATGGTCAGTCTTGGTTAGTATTTGGATAGGAGACAACCAAAGAATACCACAGTCTCTACACAGAGGCAGACAGTGGCAAACCACCTCTGAACATCTCTTGCCTTGAAAACCCTATGGTGTTGCCATAAGTCAGCTGGACTGAATGGCAAAAAAATTAGAATGCTTAAAACTCAATATATGTGAACAATTCACAGGAAAGAAAGAATTTAAGGTTAGAGAGAGGGTTGTTTGAGAGTGATTTCCTGTTCACTTGTTATATTCCAAAAATGCATGTCAATCCAATATGATTCTTGGGCACACATCTCTCTTATTCTGTGCCTTACTGGAGAGAAAGCAATGAGTTGATCTGGTTCTGGTTCAACACAGCAACTCCTTGGCAAGTCATTGATCCATTCACCCATCCTTCCTGCAAAAAGCTTTGGGTTGCATCCATGCCACTCTTCCATTTTATTCTCACAACAACTCTCTGGAGAAAGATCCGGCTAAGAGAGAATGACTGTCCCAACGTTACCCAGAGAGTTATGTAGCAAAGTGGGGATTTGAACCTAGTATTTTAGGTCCTATGACACTGTAACTGCTATGCCAGACAGACTGATCCTCTTTTCCATTCTGTCCAAAGATAGATCCTGCCCCCACTCCTAGGGTGATTACAGACTGGCATTTTGGGCTGACTCAGAGACCTTAGAAATCGATCCGAAAAATCCTTCCACATACAAACATCTGCTGCCTGTCCTCATCCCGTACTCACCCTGTCCTCCAGTCTTCGCAGAGTGGCTCAATAAGCTACCATTTCCAAAGTGGTAGCAAATTTTTGAGCCATGCCCAAGGCTCTTTTTCTAGCAGGAGCTCCTCTGCACATTAGGCCACGCCCCCTGATGTAGCCAATCCTCCTGGAGCTTACAGTAGTCCCTGTACTAAGAACCCTCTAAGCTCCCATCTGCCCCTAAATGCCCATGTGTTAGCAGCCCTAATGCTACTTTTTATGAGATTTTGAGAATGACTGGCAATATATTAATTACTGTCCAGGTCACTATTATTGTATGGATTTTTGTTTTGTTTTTACAGTTGACTGATTTGTTAGGCACCTAACCAGGAGTTAGGCCAGGAGATGTGCACCCACCAGACTGATGAACTGGCACCTACTATCTTCACATTATTCAGTATATGCTCTAAAACATCCAAGTGTTTCTTAAACAATCCATAAGCATATAGAACAACTTGATTTACCAACTCATTGCAACAGCCTTCCTAACATTCATGGGCAAATGGAGACATTTTTAATGGAGGTTTGAATGTCAGAATATGAACTCCACAGCATCAGCACAACTACGGTGGCCATAGAGCTTTTGCTCTTCCATTGTGCTTTGCCATAAGCTAAAGGCATTTACAACAGAGTCCTCAGTGTTCATGCCTGTTCCTTCCATATCTAAAACATGGCCAGACTGCAGAGGAAATCAAAATGGACAAGCAGCTGTAGAGGTGTTCAGAGAGATTTAGGTTCAGGGACTCTAGGGAAATGATAAACAATACCTGGGGGTCCAACACAGTTTTTAAACAAGTGTTTCTTGAATGCAGCATGGGCTTTTGGTATAGGTCAAAGGAGTGATTGGCATTCTCTCACAACCCACAATTCCCAGGATACTCCAGGCCAATTCTTGACAAAGTTCTCAAGGCAAGAAAAGATTTATTTGCCTCAAGGAGAGCCATGAACGTGAGCAGTTGGAGCAGTACAAAGAATGGTAAAAATTCTGGACACATAAAGCTTTTGTTTAGTTCTATAGTACTATGCTGAATTATTTCTTAAATTAATTATATACTTACCCCTGGCATTATGAACTAAAGACTTTTGAAAATTGCTACTCAGGCTGGTGTAACCAGAAGTTTAACTGTATTTCATAAAACTCATTTCCTCGTAAGCATACATAGGATTACAGCCACACAGATGTAATCTTGAAGTGTTATGACTTCTTCCTGCTAAGTCTTCTTTTCCTCCAGAAAAGTTGGTGCCTTTCTCTGGAACAATTCTTATTTCGTAGAAGACAATTATAGGATCCAATACTATGTGTGTAAGTATACACACTGTATAATAAAATATGATCTTAAGCTGTATTACTTCTG
Organism: Heteronotia binoei; assembly: GCF_032191835.1. NCBI lineage: Eukaryota > Metazoa > Chordata > Lepidosauria > Squamata > Gekkonidae > Heteronotia > Heteronotia binoei. The sequence continues at coordinate 52,869,440 of NC_083223.1, read as the reverse complement.
CAGAAATTCAGTATACTTTTGTAATAATATTACTTAGTTGGTTTTTCTATTTGTTTAAACTAGGCTTGTCAGCCACTTACAGAATTTTTATCATTAAGTTTAATCTGTTGAGGTTTTTAAGCAATATATTTTCATCATAATGGAGCATCAATACAGGAATGTTTTTGAGAAACTTCTTCTTGAAGGAAGGAACATCTTTCATATTTTGTGGGAGGGGCGCTATTTCTTATTACAATAACATACAGAAACAAAATTAGCCTTTAAAAACCTTAAGCTATCTATAAACAGACAATATAGTTTTAGGGGTTGGAGTATCAGAACAAGTGTGGTGAGATTATGAATTCCCAATCTACTGTTAAATTAACTGGGTGACTTAGCGCAAACCAGTCCTTCTCAACTTAAGCTATTTCACAGGACTGATACAAGAAAAAAATATAAAATGGACATGCGGAGCCCCATGTATACTATCTTGGACTTCTTTGGGGGAAGATGAATAAACAAATTTATAAAAGATTAAAATGCAAATACATTTAGATCCAGAAAAACACAAGTCATATTCCTGCTGTAGGATAGCAGATATTTGCCACCTATTCACTTCTTGCTGCAACCCCCATACCCCTTGAAAACCCACTCCTGGACTCAGGAGTAGAATGAGCTGTGGCATAAATAGGGTTACCAGCCCAGCCTAACAACCAGTGTGAAAGAGAGTGGGGCAGGGATGTGGGAAGGTGATTATTAGTGATGGCATGATATCATTTCCAGGAAAACCTGAAGTGACACCATGCCACTCTAGGAATTGCCAGGAACTCTGTGGGCAAAACTGTAGCATTTTCAGCAATTTCTAGGGAGCACTGATGTCATTTCTGGGTTTTCCCTGATGATTTTTAAATTTTTCTGTTGCCAACTACTGGAGTGTTAACAGGTAAGGCCCACTGGGGGCTAGGAGATCTCCCACCCCCAGAGGACACAAGACTACTTAACATAGGGAACTGCAACAAGACAATGATGGGTATGGCTTTCTCTCTGCCTGAACAGTAATACGCTACCGTTCATGTGAGCCGAGACTTGGTTACACCCATAAAATATTCAGCCTCTACTGCTACTTCCAATCCACAAGGCTAAATAGTAACCAAATTGCACTGTTCTATGCAGGGCTTTGTTTGTAGAACAAGCCCAGCAGGACCTTATTTGCATATTAGGCCACACCCTCTGATATCACCATTGTTTTATCACCAAGCCAACCGGAACTGTGTTCCTATGTGTTCCTGATCAAAAAAAGCCCTGGCTCTATGTGAGTCCTGCCATTGTAGCCAATTTGAATAATATATCTAAAGCTGTTTGGTTTTTGTCTGCCAGTAAGTGTGTGGTAGGCACCTCCAGAGACCAATCCCCCTAAAGGGAGGAGGAAGGCATAGGGCCAGCTCAGGAGAAGGGTGAAAGCACAGAGGGTGCATCTGGCCACAGACACATAGAAGAGGAGTTTATTTTTATTCCCCACTTTTATCTACTTTAAAGAATCTCAAGGTGGCTTATAATTGTTATCCCTTCCTCTTCCCATCTTGTGAGGTTTGTGGGTCCGAGAGAGTTCAGAGGGAACTGTGACTGGTCCAAGGTCACCCAGCAGGCTTCATGTGGAGGAGTGGGGAACAGGGCTGTCGCCAGATTTCATGTTTGGTGGGGGCCAGGGGGCCACCGGGTTTGGCCCTAAACATTCTCTCTGCTTCTCAAGTAAAGCTACAGCCTCCCCCACATTTGTCTAACTCATTAAACCTTCCAGCTGGCTACAAGCAGGCTTCTCCTCCCCGCTGTGCCAATCTGAAGCCCCTACAGTACCAATGTTGCACTTTTTCAGAGCGGTGGCAAGTGTGGTGAGCAAACGGGGCAGATTGGAGGCCCTGCAATGGAGGGACCATATAGATGGAAGGGGGGTTTGAATGGAGTGGCGTGTTCCCCCTGGACCCCACTGTAGCTACGGGCCTAGTGGGGAATCAAACCTGGTTTTCCAGATTAGAGTCCACTGCTCTTAACCACTACACCATTTTACACAATATTCAATACAGCTGGCTGACAGTATCCACAGTGGTAATGGGCAAGAGACAGCTGTTGGGGTAAAGACTTAAAGGTGGTCATGCTCAGGAGCTGGGAGGTAGAGCAGGAGGAAAGATTTAGGAGGTGTGGGAGAAAGCAGGGCAGCACATACCAAGGTAACGATAGAGCCAGGAAGTGAGGGAACTGCCTGAATGTAAAGCAGCAGGCATACAGGTGCATGGAAAAAGCAAGTCACCAATGAAGCATTATTTGTCATGACCCTTCACACCTCCTGCTTCTTTTTGACACCATGGAGGCTTGCCCACTCCCTAGCCTCCTAAGGGCCCTGATGCTGCAAATGCCTGACCCAGCCCAGTAGTGACAGCCAAGCCCACAAAGTCTAATGTGCTGCTTGTGAAAGTCACATGCAGGGGTTTTTTTGTGGCACGAATTCCTTTGCATATTAGACTATATCCCCTGATGTAGCCAATCCTCCAAGAGCTTACAGGGCTCTTCTTCCAGGGCCTACTGTAAACTCTTGAAAGATTGGCTACATTAGGGGGGGAGGGTGGTGTAGCCTAATATGCAAATGAGTTCCTGCTACAAAAAAGCCCTGGTCTTGTATCAAATGATTGTCATATTAGATAAATTCCTTGGGTGTTGCTGCCCACTGTTGTTCTCCAAGCACCACGCACACAGGAACATTACTTAGTGTTTTATCGCTTTCCTTTGCTATCAAACTGACAAAAAATTGATCTCACTTCCCTCACAGAATGTTCGGGTCAAATCTATTCAGAATCAGAAGTCAGTGGTTAACTGTCTTGGGATTAGCAGCAGCAATTGTAGAGTGGCGGTAAGAGCTGTGGAAGCAGTCCCAAAGTACTACTTTATTTTTGAATTATCTAAACATGCTTGGAGTTGCACAACTATGTTTAAAAGTCACAGGGCCTTCGCTCCAGTTGAATTTGTAAATTAAATCAAAAATACAATTTAAAACCCCCTCTGACACTTTCTTTTTCTATTTTTCCATATTTCAGAGTAAAGCAACACATCTTTTTGGATGACAACAGCATGCTATCATGAGGAATATGATGTCCTGATTTCCATTCTTAGATAGGTGAGTCTAAGGTTTTTCTCAGACCTACATGAAAAACTCTGTTCTTGACCACATACTGTCTTCTGTACAACAGCTGAAAGATGAAGAGCCTCTTCCTTGCTCAAGCCTGCATTTGAACATGCCACAACTTGTGTTTTCATATTGTGCATTATGTAAAGCATTTTCCTACACCTCTAAGCTGGAATTCATTAAAGGGTGGACTTTCTTTACTGTCAAAACAGTTAGCAGCAGTTTCTCATTCATTTCAGTTTAGGGCATGGCTTTCCTGTATGTTTGGGGTACGTCTCCTTTCTTTTTACAAATTATGTTTCCTGTATGTTTGAGGGTCATCTTTCTTTTTACCCATTAAGTACTGTTAGGGCTACCAGCTTTACTTCAGGAGACTTGAAGAGGGCCAGAAATGCATCAAAATGGCATCCTCCCACAATGCTGTAACATCATTTCTTGTGGTTTCTGAAATGACGTTATCATGTCACTCTACAGTTAAAACTACAGAATTTGGGGGAATGCTAGAGCATCACACAGCACAGTGCCATCACTGCTGGTATTAGGGCTGCCAATCCCCAGTTGGGGGCAAGGGATCCTCCAGCTTGGAGACCCTCCCCTCACTTCAGGGTCATCAGGAAGGGGGGGGGCGGAGGGAAATGTCTGCTGGGCACTCCATTATTCTCTATGGAGACCAATTCCCATAGGGTAGAATGGAGAATTGATCTGCGGGTATCTTACTCCTGACTCTACCCCAATATCTCCTGGATCTACCCCAATGTCTCCTGGCTCCACCCCCAAAGTCCCCAGATATTTCTTGAATTGGACCTGGCAACCCTAGCTGGTATATAGCTGGAAATATTGCAGCAATATTGGATGCCATTCCAGCCCCTTTATTTCTTCCCCTGACAGTAATTGGAGCAAAGGTGTACAATGCAGGGTGGGGCAGGAGTTTCCCTACCATCAGCAGGCACTTGGCAACCATAAATAATACTGATTATGGGGAAAAGAGATTAAGACCATAAAATGTGTCCTACTGGATCAGGCCAGTGGCCACTAGTCCAGCACAATCTAGTCCAGCATCCTGTTTAACACAGTGACCAACCAGTTGTCCCAAAGGGCCAACAAACTGGGCATGGTGGCCTGAGGCTTCCCTGATGTTCTTCAGAGCAGCAGATGTTTGCTGCTCTGATACTGGAAGTTCCACCATTGATGGACACTGTGACTCTGCCTAATTCCTACTTAAAGCCATGTATGTTCATGGGCATCACTATGTCCACTGGCAATGAATTCCATATTTTAATTACTCATTGAGTTTTGTTAAAAAAACTTTTCTTTTTGTCTATTTCTGAACCTCTTTCTCATCCACCCAGGTTCCTACTTGGCTGCTCAGTGAGTTTGGGACTTATTGGTTTGTCAAAAATGTTTGCACTCTGCTTTTTCTGACAGCTAAACTTTAATATTTTAATATGAAAGCAATCTCAATGGATGCATCAAAACAAAATAATTCCTAACAAAACAATTTGACAGCAAAAATTTAAAACACAAGAGCATTTTTTTAAAGAAAAAAATTAAGCACGGACCCATTAGCAGAAAGAGATATAAAAATGTAGAAATCTTCTCAGCACACTTGGCCTTAATCATTTCATTCAAGGGAATTTCCAATCCAGAGGACAAAGCAAGCATAATCAGTACATGACAAAGAATGGCCAAGCCAAAGGCAGTACAAAACAATAACCAACTTGGTGCCTAAATCCAGACAAAGGATACATCTCTAGGGGAAGAGAATTGTATTGAGGTGTAAGATCATGAAGAAAGTCCTGTTCACAGTAATCATTCACCTCCTCCCCAAAGGCAGGGTGCCCAGAACAAGAGATGAACTGACGACTGAACAGATTTCTGCAAGTAACTGATCTAACAATATCAAGTTTAAGAAGATATAAAGTACATCTATGAAAATTATATTTTTTGCAACTGTCAGGTTAATTTTGTATATAAAGATACTAGCCATTTGAAGTTTGAAAAACATATAATTAGTGGCAGTAATTAAATAATGAATTGAGTAGTGTATTAGCTGTATCAATAATCTTTAGTCTTTTTAAACCAGGAAGTCACATTTAATCTCAACCTACAAGCAATAACCTTTTACTTTATATGATAGGCTTGGTATTTCTTCTTTGTTTTTGTTTTCATTCCTCATTTACTTTCATCACCTCTGTTTTCCCAGTCACTTTATTTGTTTCTCTTTTAAAACTTTTTAAAAAGAAGATGATAAGATAGTGGTCAGGGCTTTATTGTAGAAAAAGTCCAGCAGAAACTCATTTGCATATTAGGCCACACCCTCTAATGCCAAGCCAGCTGGAACTGAGTTCTAGTGCTTTCCTGCTCAAAAAAGCCCTTATGGTGGTAATGGGGGTGGTCCCAGAATGACCCCCCCCCAGAATTGCAATCAACCCACCCAAGCCCCATGGGTTAAAGATCAATGAAAGTTGTAGGTCCCACCAGTAAAGATAAATCAACTATATTATCGAGTGATCTAAATCTGTAGCAAAAAAGAAATAGTCCAATGGGAACAGGAAACAGTTTAATTAAACACAATACAGGTTCCAATATGTTTTAGCAAAATATCTTCCTGAGTGGAAATATTTTTAACTATTCCTCTTTTACTTGTGCAAATAACACAACCTTAGCTCATGCTATATCTTCACTCTAATGTTCTTTTGAAATGTATAGAGATCTGTGTTGTGTTTATTAAAAATATTTCCTATGCCTATTAAAAGGTCTCTTTTTGAACCTTGCATTTGCAGCACTGAGCTCTTCTGTGAGACATGACTAGCAAACATATTTAGTTGTCAGAATGGTCCTTAGCAAATAAGTCAGGTAAAGGTGAGATGGAATATGGAGTAAATACCTCATCTGGGTTTCTCATAAGTAGGTCACACACTGGAGAAGCAGCATAGCAAAAATGTTATGGAAACAGCTAGTGATGAAGGTTTGTTCCACTCTTTTTTTTTATCAACCATCCTTCATACCCACCCACCCCCCCTTGCTAATATTGGAAGCCCAAGAGCCAGCTAAGGAAGAGAGCAGAAGAAGGAACCAGAAGGACAGGAATGGGGAACTTTCTCTCTGTTAGCATTTTGGTTTTAGTTGTTTTTATGGTGTCTTTTTATGGGGACTTTTATACAGCTAGGGGCAAATTTGGGGACCTGATGGGGGAGGTGAATTTTGTAAATAAATAAATAAATGGTTGGCTTCTATCTGGCAGATCTGTGACCCAGTACCCTACGTCTTCCCAACAAAGGGCTGTTGCAATTTTTTTGTCTGTGGGAAAGCAGGTTCAATTTTTTGACCTGGGCACAGTGATTTGAAAGCAGAATGTGTTAAATTTCTCCCTGAACTGTTATCAAAGATGTAGAAGCATCTGTCAGTCCTGGAGGTGGCAACCTGAAAAGACAGTGCTAATAACATCAGGTAGAGATGAGTCATAATTAAAAAGACTCTGCAAAAGAGCACGATACTATCTGTGTAAATTCTATCTGTAAAATTATATTTGCCAATATGTTGAAATGGGGAGGGGGTAGGGTACTGTTTGTTCATAAGGTCCCTCTGCTGGCTGAAACATCAAACTGCAACTCAGACAGTTATATATGGCTCCCTTGAGCAAAATGGCTACTTTGTTTTTGAACAGGTTGGCTTCTCTGGTCCAGCAAAAATAGTATTGGATTTCTCTTCTGTACTTGCTTCTTTTGTCTCACTTGAGCTGCCTGCTTTTCATGACTGGGCAGGAGGACAGTTCAGTTTACTTTTCTTGTCTACCGGTGTGGTGCTTCAAATCACCTTCCCACCCTCCTTTTAAAGGAAGAATTGGCACGACACATGTATCCATGTGTTTTTTTTTTAATGTTCATAACTCTCTGCCCACTTTTTTGCCCTTATCCTAAATACTTGGTATGAGAGTAGGCTTCACAGAAATGACTGGATCTGGGATAAATTTTGTTATTGGTAGAAAGATCTTTCAAAAAACAAGAATAGCCAGAGGGGAGCTAGGCAACCCATTGGGACACCAAAATTCCAGAGTCGCCTACTTCAACTATGGAAATCTCATGGAGGGAAAACCACCACCTGCACTTTGGAAGGAGGTGCACAAAAGGCAGAGGCAGCTTAGCAACATTAAGAGAGCATGCAGACTTTTTTTGTTTGTTTGTTTTCAGTTCATTATAGTTTTGGGGGGAAATGTATTCTTTATTATCAGTATGAAAACTGATAGCTTAGCTATTCATTCGTTTTTATTTATTTCCAGTGGTTTCAGCGGGAAACACATTTCTAAGAATAAACTTTTCTTCTCTCAACCAACTTAAACAATCTATGAAGTATATAGCAGAACACACCTTTTTGGCCCACAGGCAAATAAATTTTTCACTTACAGAGAGAGTAGGTACAAGGAAGAATGAAGACACTGGCACATGGATTTTCCTGTTTCCCTGGGCTCTCCAAATGGAGATGGGTCTTTGAAAAACAGAAATGGAACCAGCAGAGCCAAATCCTCTCTGCTCCACCACACTGCATAACTTTTAGTATCAGAACCAGAACCATTCCTGCTCAAAAAAAGCCCTGGGGGCAACAAATGTTTATGTGCAAAATGCAGCATGATAATCCAGTGCTGAGAAAATTTAGAAATCCAAGTCATTTGGTGTCATTTTGCGGACCATGCAGCAGCAGATTAAAGCTTACTATTATTTTTACATTCTAGAGTAGTTGTAGTAATCAAGAGATAGTTTCTTCCCTGTGATCAACTGAGCTATTTTCTGCAAAGAAATGGAAAATAGCTATTTTCCCCCAAACTCAGTTCTGAACTTCAGAAACCACAATACTTTTCTGATTATTGGGATGTCCAGATACCCCAGTCTCCTGCAAAGGGTGCCTAAAGCCCTCACAAATTTCCTCCGTTGTCCAGTTCCTCTTTATTTTCTTGACCTGGCGGAGGTAGAAACAAAAAACGTTGGCAGCAACAGCAGACAAGAACATCTGGAGACCTACCACTTTGATGTCCAAAATGTTAGAGTTCTTGATAGCAGGGGTCCTATTTTTCCAAGACCCCTGAGCCTATAGGAAAAATTCTTTTGAATGGTGATAGGTGAATTCTCCTCAACTCACACTGGTTTATACTTATGGTCACTTTTGATCTAGACCAGAAACAATCTCTGGGAGAGGTTTGGAATACAACTAAGCTGCTGAATTCAGTCTGAATCCAGTCCTTGCTCTCCAATATAATAACCTCTACAGTAATGTAGTGGAAAACAAACATTTGCTATTAATATAAATGATACATTTATGTATGCATAACTATAACTTATATTAACTATCATACCTGGAACCATCATACCTGCAGGGCTGCTTCTCCACATATCAGCTCCAAAGAGCTCTGCACTCTTCTGACCAACATCTTCTGGTGGTCCCTGGCCCATGATACATCCGTTTAGCCTCTGCTGGGCAAGGATTTTTTTGCCCATGCCGTGACCTGATGGAACATACTCCCAACTGAGATCAGGGCCCTGCAGGACTTATTACAGTTCCACAGGGCTTATAAAATGGAGCTGTTCCACCAGGCTTTTGTTTGAGGCAACAGACGTTCAAGTCATTTCAGCCTTCCCTGTCCATAGTCTCTTCCCAGTGCCTTTTATGCCTTTTGATGTTGTTTGGATACGAGTCTCTGGGTTATGTATTTTTATCTGAGATGAGGTATGGGGCTTTTTTGCTATTAATTGTTGATATTATTTATTGTTTTATTTTGATGGTTTTATGATGTAAGACACTGAGCTCATTTTTTAGGTACGGTAGGGTAGTAATTGAATAAATGAATTGAAAATTTAGCTGAATACACACACTATTTGGTGTGTTCATGCCAAAAACACTGGGGTGGATCCTACCCCATCCTGCTTCTCCACTAAGCAAACTCTGAAGGCTTCTTCCAGCCTAAGAAATGTTCTTCTAAGCTTCAGTGGTTTGGTGTAGTGGTTAAAAGTGGCAGACTCTAATCTGGACTACAGGGTTTTATCTCCCACTTTTCCACATGCAGTCAGCTGGGTGATCTTGGGTCAGTCACAGCTGCCTCAGAGCTCTCTCAGACACACCTACCTCACAGGGTGTCTGTTGTGGGAAGAGGAAGGGAATGTGGTTGTAAGCTGCTCACTACCTGCTTCAGGTAGTGAAGTGTGGGATATAAAACTAACTCTTCTTCTGTTGGAGGGAAAACCAAGTCATAAGACATCTCCTTAAGGTTGGAGGAAGGCTTCTTGGATGATGGTTGGATCCACTTCATAATGGACTATGCAGCCTTTGGTGGCTTTCCATTATCACAAAAGAGAGTCATGACTTCCCCATCCAGATATACACAGGAGAAATATGAAGAGAGAGCATCCTATCATCCTAGGCTATATTAATATGATTGTCTGGATATGTGATACACCTAAGTTCCACATGATAGTCCCAAAGCCATTGTGAACAAATTCTGCAAGCCACTGCCATACACAATGGTAGACTTCCAACATGATAGAATGTATTGTTTCTCTGACACATCCTGATGGGCACTGAAAGCCAAATTCCATTTGTCTTGAGGACCACCTTAAAGAGACCATTCAAGAATTTTCTCCTGCAGCCACCACATACTAAGCACCATGTGAAATCAAATGGCTCAGTTCATTTCCCAGCTGCAAACATGAGCTTTTCTCTTCCAGCAGTCTTTATTCAGAAGAAGCAGGACAAGATAAGGTGTTGTCCATGGAACATTACGTGGTAACTATCAAGTCATTTTGCCACTCTGGTAGAAAGATGTCTCAACAAGTGGTAGGATAAGTTGCTCCAATTTTAAGCGGAGTGATTTGTCACACCTGCAGCTACTTTATCTGGGAGGTGGCTCTGCTGTAGGTTAAGCATGTGCATGAGTCATTAACCCCCAGCAGACAGCAATAGTGGGGAAAAGGACTTAGCATTTAATAGCTTGTCTCATCAGCTGTCTTGCCCTCCAAGCAGCCAGACACCTCTGCAGTCTCTCCTGCTCTGACTGACAGTCTTGGAATTGCTTCTGCTGCTTATAGATCTACTGCTTTCAAGCAGAAAGGGGAGGATTGCTTGTGACAGGCACCTAGCTACAATTAAGGAAAGACTGTGGTCAGAATTTGACTTGCTGTGCTCTACAGAGTGCTGGGCACAGACAGCTTGTCAGGAACGCTGGGCCAGCCTACCACTTGCTGGTGGTCCTTCCTCATTTACTCTTTGTCAGGAAAGATTTGCTGTATGTGGCTTTCAGAAGAGAGTGGACCTGACTTGTATGGGCAGTGCTGGCCTCTCTGTGGCTCTTCCTTGCTCTCCTTTTTGCTTTCTTTTTCTCTTAGTACTTGCTCAAACCCCTCAAGGATTTTCAAGTCAAACCTAGTCAGCTGTACATGATTCTGACAGAAGAACCACACAAGAGCACAGATGGCTGTGCAAGCCATATGCCTTGTGGTCACTTTAATGAGAGCACATAACTAAATTGAAGAACTCTGGGATTCTACATGTACATTTTGATCAGTTTTATTGATATAATTCTAAGGAAAACTAAAGCACGACTGGTTGAGTGAGACATCCAGTGTCATATAGGACTGGATTGAATAAAATGCTTTCCTTCATCAAAGAACTTTGGAAATAGATTCTAATTTTTTTCTTGTGGATTTTTAATTTTGATAGGGCATTTCCCACAGGTATACCTTCATGGGAACCATGACAAAGTGCAAAGGAAGACACAAACATTCAGTACTTGAATAAATTCCAGTAGGCACAGTTTTTCCCTTCCCTAAATAAGAAGCTGTCCCTCCCAAGCTTTCTTCTTCTCTACAGCTATTACAGGCACAAGTGCATTTGGCCACACATGGTGTGCACATGAAGTGGATATGGAATGTGCTATATCAAATTCAATTTACAAGAAAAGAAGACTAATCAAATTAAGCAAGTATTTTTTAAAGCCTGTGGATTCTACACTCCTACTCACCTATTTTTTCCTGTAAAATCTGTATGTTCTTTATTCTGATATAACCTTTTTATCCACAGGGATCATTTCAATAGTTCTCCCATGGATGAAAACATTATATCAGAAGAGGAAAAACTCTAGAGCCTAAATCACACAGTTTCTACATTTGGCTTTATCTTTTCTGCTTTTTCTGCAAATTCTTGTAATGCCTGGCATAGTTTCCCACACTATGGATTTAGCATTTTAACTCTTAATGGTAAGGCTAATAAGTTTTGTTTTAAAATAGATGCATAAAATTGGAACACAAACCTGTATTGCTACTGTTTTCTACTATTATGAACTTCTAGCCAGGGAGAGTGGGAAGGGGTGGTTAGTGCAGTATGGGGAACTTCCTGAGATTTCCGGTTTCGGTGATGTGCAGCTGAAAGCATCTTGAACTGATGCGTCCAGAGCCGCTTTCAAATCGGCCCGTAGAGGGGTTGCCCCGAAGGATGACTCAACTCTGGGACCCAGAAAGGGTCCCAGAAGGCAGGGGGCTTGAGTGGTAGAATGGAGGTGTCAGTGGAGGTGGCTGCTCTCCAGTCCCGCTTGCCTGTAGCCTCATCATTCCGATCGCCATTTTTAAATGGCATGAAGGTCAGCCACCGGCTTCTTTTTCTTTTCTTCAGCACTCTGCATTTTGGACCATAAAATCTTCTAATATCAAGATAAGTGACATCGATCTTCCTACTACTGTAAGTGTTCTTTTCCTATACTATTTTTTTGAATGGTAACATCTCTGACAAGCAGGAAAAAGGAGAATCAGGACTGAAGCAGATTTCAAGTGGGGCAAAAGACTGAGGGGGGGGGGACTCTCCCTCATTCTTTTTCAAGGCTTGCAAAAGTTTCTGCCTAACCTGATAACATTGAAAATACCTGCATGAGGAGCCAAACCAACTTTTAGTTTTATAAGAGACTTGATGGCTGAATTTAACTGATCTACTTTAAACCCTCTTTGAGGGAGAAAAATGTTTTGGATTTTGGGAAAGATGCTTGCTTGCAAGTGTATATGGATGTGAAAGACAGCTGGCTTAAAAATACTTTGAAGCTTAAAATGAAGTGCTCTGAATGAATTTATAAGAGTTTTAATTAACTTCTAAAGGCTGGTGGGTACTTGATATTGTCTTATAAGACATAGCAGGATCTCTGGCTAGAAGAAGAATACCTCTACAAATTTCCAAAGTGGATTTTTATCTATTCCTGTTGGATGATATGGATATAACCTTTTAAACTTGTTTTTATTTTTTCTTTGCCTTCTTTTTATCTGTGGCTGGAATATTTTTTGACATGGTTTAAATATTTTTTTGTTTGGGATTCCTTTTTTTATGCACCTTTCATTTTTCATTCCTTTTACTGTACTAATTGTATTTTATTGTAATCATGGTATGTACCATATCCTGTGAGCCGCCCTGAGCCTGCCCCGGTGGGGAGGGTGGGATATAAATAAAAGTTTATTATTATTATTATTTGTATCACCAAATAGGGGAACTTTTTCCTATTTTCTATTATTTTTTGCCTTTATTTTTGGGAGTGCCTGATTTCTTTTTCTTTTGTTTGTATTATTGGCTTATTTTTAAATTTTGGATCTCACTCTTGGATTACAAATAGGGCATTCAGCCCTGGATTACAAATTTACACCTTAAAGTTTCTGAAATTTAAAGTTATTTGAAAGACATTGTGATGATTTGGATTTCAACTGAATCAGCATTGCTAGAGGACTTCTAATAGTGAATTGTTGTTGTAGTGAACTGAATTCTTTTGCCTATTGACTATTTAGTGTGGTTGGCTAAAAAGTTCTGTTTATTATTATTCTTAGCATTGTTTTGACTACCACAAATTGTTGGTAGAAGCTAGAAGGTTGTTTTCTTTTTAAAACTACTTCATAATAAGGAACTTCTTGAAGAAATTTGACCCACATATCCTGAACATCATAGCCAAACTGAAGCAAATAAAGAGGAAGAATATTCACTTTAGATGTGGGGGCAAGGAAAGAAAGAAAGAATGAAGGACAAATGGACTATAAATAACATATCCTTACAAAATAGCCTTGATAATTTGCAATGCAATTATACATTCATTCCCCATCAGGACAAATTCCTGTTAGGACTCACTAATCACCCAAAGCCACAATGAGAGTGGCAACTCTAGACCCCAAAAGAGAGGAGTCAAGCAAGAATCAGGGTTTCTCAATATTAGTTCAAGCCACAGAAAAGAGTAAAGGTAAGCAAGATCAGTTAGCAATGGGGCCAAAATGTGAGGGACACAGGACATATTGAGACCAGATGTTTTGCTACTGAATTCTTTCATGACCAATGAGGGGGTACTTACATCCACTTCCTGCAAAACCACCTGCTGAGGGAGAGCCTGTATCTACTACTTGGGAGCACACCATCCTTGAAAATCTGTGCTTAGAGAAGTTTATAGAATTGCCTTGCAGGATCCCGCCAAGACGTGTCTTCCTGACAAGTCCACAGCATCCCCTGTGATGCCTCTACATTACAAGCTGTCAAGCTTGGCATAGAGATAGGGTACATCCATTCTTGCTTGCTAGCCTCCCAAAGGTATAAAGTCTCTGAACATTGACTAAAAGTCATTGATAGATCTATCCTCCATGTTCAGGTCAAAGCAGCTCAGATGGAAAGGATGCTATGGAGACTGGTTTTGACTCGAACAGCAAAACCCACGTGGGTAAGTCCTGTTAAATAAAAGTGCTACAAAAGGCAACTTAAAAGGCAAATATACAAAAGGCAAAGAACAGCCATACAGGCATAGGCTGTGCTGGAGAAGTGGATCTTTCTGTATCCAACCTTGTGCAAATTTCCCTTTCTCCCCCTTGTACAAAACACCTACTGTGATTTCTCTCAGCTTTTGGCTTTCTATCGCCAGTCAAATCCTCCTCTGCACATTCATAATAGCTGCATCTGGCACTACAGCCTGTGAAAGAATGTCACATCCCCTGAAAGAGCTCTACTTGTGGCTTTCAACTTGGTCCAATATATTGGGGAGGCTCCATTTTAAAAAATTGTTTCTAGTGTGAACAGTTAATTCTGATGGCTTTTTCTCTCCTGATGGTGGCATCCAGAAGCAAACATCTGTAAAAGGACAATCTGTTGTCATAGGAGCATAACGGCTGTGATGTCTTAATTGAAAACATGGGAGGTAAAGAATTTAAATGTATAATTAGGACACATTTCAGTATGAAGCTGTGAACGCTGCTTCTGCAAATGGACAGAAAGGCACCTGAAATTTTTGACATACTGTCTCCAAAACGCACTCATACGGAAAGCAAAAACTCAGCACACATGCGATGCTATGCTGCCATATGGCGAAGAAATGCAGCTGCGATGTAAAGGAAGCTAATTAGCTTGTGAAAATGGAGACTGACTGGATGATGAAGCAGGAGTGAATGATGAATGGAAGGAAGAGGCAGGCTAATGCAGGGGACCCACCTGCCAAGTTCATGCGATTAAACGAAATTAAAAGCAAAAATCACAGAGAGGAAATAAAAGGCTCAACAGCAGTAATTCCTGCCTTTTGGATGGGGGGTAGGAAGGACTTCAATCTTTCTTCCTGGATTTAGCATCAAGTATTTTAAGTGGCTCACAACACAATCTTATGTATGCTTACTGAGAACTGAGTTCCAGAGCATTCAGTGAAGGAAGGGGAATTGTGGGAAGGCGGCTGCCGGTTTGTAACATCCAGGACGAGTGTTTGCCTTTCTCCTTTGAATAATCAGGGAATACATGCTGAAGGGAAAGAGTCAAAAGGCTTTTGGCCTTTTTGCTCTTAGCCTGAAAGTTATAACTGTTGAAGTAAGTGATTCAACGTGCCTGGACACTGGGGGGCACTATATCACTCTGTGGGTATAGGTGTTATCTTCTTGAATGGGACCTCTCTTTGTCTTAGCTTGGGAACTGCCTGCTGAGTGCTCTCTCTCCCCCCCTCTCCACCCACATGGCCTTTCAAGGAGACACATGCCTTTGCAGGTCTCTCCTGTAGATTCAGTGCCCTCATACACCCACATACTTGATGCTGGACAAGCTGGCCATTGGTAATAAAGAAAGTACTCTTCAGAGTAAGCTTCTTTCTCTTATTTTGGATGCAGCCTGAATGTGAACAAGATCTACTTGAATAAATGTAAGAGTAGTAGATAGGGGGCCCCTATCATCATCCAAAGTGACAGCTGCCCTGCCCACACATGCGCGCGCACACACAAAACCAAACGTGGTATGTTTCCTCATGGGGGAGTGACGCAACAGTCCCTGAGGGGGCGGCTAGGGATCTGCCCCCCCAAGGAATGCCGGCTGTTTCCTAAGGGGGAAAGGAGGGTCAGCCACTGGTGTAGCAGGCTTCATATTGTTTGGGGGAAAGTGTGTTTTGCAACACAGGCGTTATTTAGAGAATTGTGGAGATGCAACTGTTCTAAGCGACCATAGTTTGGAGAGGAGACAAACCCAACAGATAAAATGATGGCTTTAAAACTGAGCATGGCTAACCTTATACGTGTAACATGTCCCTTTAACATCAGGTTGCATCAGGTTGCGTGTCGATACAACTCATGCTCTTTAACTTGTTCATTAATGATCCGGAGTCGGGAGTAAGCAGCAAAGTGGCCAAGTTTGCAGATGACACTAAATTGTTCAGGGTGGTGAGAACCAGAGAGGATTGTGAGGCACTCCAAAAGGGTCTGTTGAGGCGGGGTGAGTGGGGCGACAACGTGGCAGATGAGGTTCAATGTGGCCAAGTGCAAAATAATGCACATCGGGGCCAAGAATCCCTGCTACAAATACAAGTTGATGGGGGTGTGAACCAGTAGAGACTGACCAAGAGAGAGAGAGAAATCTTGGGGTCGTGGAAGATAACTCACTGAAAAAAAAATGTCAAGACAGTGTGCGATTGCACCGTTAGAACCGTTGCATCTCCACAATTTTCTAAATAATGTCTGTGTTGCAAAACATGCTTTCCCCAAAACAATATGAAGCCTGCTACACCAGTGGCTGACCCTCCTTTCCCCCTTAGGAAACAGCTGGCATTCCTTGGGGGGGCGGATCCCTAGCCGCCCCCTCAGGGACTGTTGCATCACTCCCTCATGAGGAAACATACTGCGTTGGTTTTTGTGTGCATGCACATGTGTGGGCGGGGTAGCTGTCACTTTGGAATGCAGCTTGATGATAATAGGGGTCCCCTATCTACTACTTGTAAATTTACCGTTTTTGCAATATACCTATTTACTACACTTAATATTATGCTTTGATTCAGCAAAACTCTGCTATATTAACCGGATAACTCAATAGTAACTAGGGCTGGCAACTCCAGGTTGGGAAATTCATGGAGATTTGGTGTAGAGCTTAGGGATGGTTGAATTCGGGGAGGGAACAAATCTCGGCAGGGAATAATGCCACCGAGTCCACCCCCTAAAGCAGTCATTTCATCCAGGCAAACTGACCTCTGAAGTCTGGAGATCAGTTGTTCTCCAGGCCCCAACTGAAGGTTGACATCTCCAGCTTTTCCCTATACCAAGTAGGAAGATCTCCTTACAGAATAAGAGACAAGATCCATTCTGCGTATAACTACCTCTTTCTTCTGTCTGTCGTTGTTTGGGGGAGGGGGCGTTGTTAATGTACTTTATCTGGTTGCTATAGGGTTTCCATGAAATATCTAGGAACTTTGGGGGTAGAGCCAGGAGACTTTCCCATTCCCTGAATAAATAAATAAAATGCAGTAGTGCCATTCCCCTGAATGCAGTCTTCATTTCCTCATATTCTTTTTTTGTCTACCATAGCAGCTGTGCTACTACTAAATGAAAGTGAAATTGTCATACTCCCACAAGTCCCCTTGTCAGACTTTGGAAACATTTCCAAGAATGGCTTTTTAAAGACACACACAAAGCAGCCAAAATAAACGAAGTTTGCAAGCCTGCACTTTTGTGATCTCACTGGGGCAATATACACACAGGAGTTGCTGAATGTTACCATCTGCTGTATTTCAACCAGACAGGAACAGGAAAGGAGAGCAGCCTAGGGGGTGGAGTTTTCCTCAATCCCATAATGAGGTTCTAGCTAATTCTTTCTTATCCATTTTACTATAGAAACAAATTTTGAAGCAAATGCAAAACAGAGGGACTCTGCTCTCTACTTTTCTCACAGCTTCACACACTCATTGCTCTGCCTGCTACCCTGGCCCTTGCTTTCCTGCTGCTGAGATTTAAAGGCACACACACATTCCAAAATACAAACAGTTGCAAGCATCTTCTAAGCCTCTCAAGGTTTAAAGGTACATGGTGGCTGTTGGGGTGGGGCTTTCCCCCACTGTCTAGTTGGCTGGCAGTGGGGAAGAATCAGCAAACCAGGGGATCTCTCACTGGGATCTGAGGATTGGCGAGCCTAGGTTATTATGAACTGCTTTCAGTCCTCATTTGGGTAGAAATGGAGGTTATAATGAAGTAAAAGACTTACACAGCATAGCAATAATAGCATTTCTGTCCCCTCCCCCAGCATCTTGTTCAAAATTGTTACAACTTTTTCCCCAGAGTTCTTGGGGACTCCTTTATACTACTGCAGGTCATGACAATTGCATATTCTTGATAATACAGTTCATTGAAACCAATGGCATTTCCTGCTAATTATTGTTCTGGGCTTGGCTCCTAAATTCTGATCATTGTGGCTCAGATGATCTTATAGGATGGTGGTGGTGAAACAGTGGCTTGGGAGCCACACGTGGCTGTTTCACACATATTGTGTGGTTCTCGAAGCCCCACTACTCCATCAGCTGGCTTGCAGAAGGCATTTCTCTTTTTAAATCACTTCTCCAAGCCAAGCCAGCCAGCAGCTTGGAGAATGCTAAGTTAAAGTTGCTTTCTTTTCACCCCTCTCTCTCTCCCCATCTGTTTTCCTTCCTGCCTGCCTGCTCCCAAACATCTGATGTTTATTCTATGTGGCTCTTACATTAAGCAAGTTTTGCTGTCTCTGCTATAGGGCAAAAGGAACGATAACATTTCTTAACAGTTGTTGATATCCCCTTTAATGGAACTTAATGGCTCTGGTCAAGGACACATTTTTGTTTGGATGCCACAAAATACAGAGAAAGGAACAAACAAAAGCTAAAATACCTTGGAAGCACAGGATAACTTTCTCTGGAACCTGCTATGGAGCAGCAGGTCTGCTATGTCTGTACCTGTGCATTTGTAAATAAATCAAATGCTTTATTTCTTATCTCATTACATATGTTAAACCCATCTTCACCAAGTATAGCTATATATCCACAGTATTCCAATATATTTCTCTTTTAGAATAGTGTTTCAGAATAATGTTTTTTGTATTGACATACTCATATTAGGGATATTGATTGTTTATCTCATTACATATACTAAACACATTTTCCACTATATTTTAATGTGTGTTTTTTCTAGTGGCAAACTAGGATGATGTTTATATGTATGTTTCATGTTAAAAGGTAAATTAGTTGGACGGGAAAAACCTCTGAGAAAGAAATGCCCTCATTCTGGCCCACAACTAACAAAGGAGACCTGGGGTAATTACGTGACTAAAATACAAGAAAAGCCCCAGGGTAACACCAGACTTAAATACTTAACAACAGTTAAAAGTATTAAACATGTATAACTGAGAACAATATGTGAAATAGCAAAGCCCACTCTAACAAGGGAAATTCTACTTACAAATAATACAACAAAGTAATACAATATAACACAGTGCAATAATCAATACAGAAGCAGGTTGCTCTTGAGAAGTAAATACCAAGCCAGTCCAAAAGTGTGGCTCAGCCAACATTGTTCTTCTCTGGCCACTTGAGACTTGACCACTTAAAGAAGCAAAGCTAGGGGGGTTTTTTACCAGTGATCGATAATATCTGGTTTTGGGTAGCCTTAAACTTCAACTTGCATAAATCACAGAGCAATGTCCCCATTCCTGAAATACATGCCAAAAGGGGAAAAAATGTATTCTAGCTGTTGGGACGTCTATTGCCTTCCTCTAGATTGAAATATGATCCTTCTATTCCTAGGCTCAGCATCCTCATTTTGGCCCAGGCTTACTAGCAATAGAATAATTAACAGACATTCTCACATTCTGACATATTACTGTTTTATTGGTTTCCCATGTTAATGCTACCCAGAACAAAGGTTTTCTAAATTTGTTAATTTTGCTATTCTGCCATTGGATTTCAACTTTGTACCACTTTGCATTCTAAACCACTGGCCACCAGCTATATGTATTTCAGTTTACTGTACCTCATTCCTCGTCTGAAGAAGTGTGCATGCTCACAAAAGCTTACATTCTGAATAAAACTTCGTTGGTCTTTAAGGTCTACTGGACTCCTACTTTGTTCTTCTGCTACAAAAACACTGTAAGTTTTCAAGGGCCATACTCTTCAAAGGTAGCCAACCCAAATAAGTGCTAGCCCCTGGAACTTCACACTGCTCAGAGAAGTGGGGTGCATGTAAAATTATGAAATGAGACTGGGGAGTTAATCTGAATTACTATAGAGGATGATGTACCCCACCACTTTGACAGGATGACTTTTGCCTGGTTTGTCATGTACCGAGATCTCAGATCTTTCTTCATCATGCCTTTCATTTTGCAGGGAAGCATTTTCCTTTATCTCTCACTGTCTGCAGTAGAAACACCTGTCTGATTTCCAGAGAATACAAGAAAAAAGTCTCTGTACCCTGCAGGTATGAGGCTTACCGTGTTGGGTGTGTGCGCGTGTAATCTCCCAGCTGCCTGCAAGATAGAGAGTACTAGCAAAATCCTTGTCTCCGTGGAATGCAGGTATGCTGTCTATTATGGGTTATAAGTGGAACTTTTCTCTCAACCCCTGCTCCCTGTTCTACAGGACTGCCTACATGCATTCTGGATAGTAGAATTAATGCATTTCTTCTGTGCCTAGCAGTCTCCAGAACTACAACAGAGAACTGAATAGAAGAAGATGATGATATTGGATTTATATCCCGCCCTATACTCTGAATCTCAGAGTCTCAGAACAGTCACAATCTCCTTTACCTCTCCACCCCCCCACCCCACAACAGACACCCTGTGAGGTAGGTGGGACTAAGAGAGCTCTTACAGCAGCTGCCCTTTCAAGGACAACTCATACGAAAGCTATGGCTGACCCAAGGCCACTCCAGCAGCTGCAAGTGGAGGAGTGGGGAATCAGAATAGCAGGTAAACAGCACCGACTACCCTTTATATAAAATTTTTAAAAAATCATAGAACAATACAAAGACTGGCAAAATGAAAAGACTCTTCACAGAACATCTATCAGAACAATACTCTTCAGTGGGAACATGAGCCAGCTGATCTGGATAGAAGATGCCTCTGTAAGATTATTTTTTCCCTCATTGCCTCTCCTCTTTCTCTTCTTTTGTCTCAAGCAACTTGAAAAGCAGTGAGTCACACTAATAGTGGTCACTTCTGAAGATTACAGTTTGTCATTGTAAGTATATCAGGGCTTTTTTTTTTTAGCAGGAATGCACAGGAACACAGTTCTGGCTGGCTTGACATCAGGAGGTGTGGCCTAATATGCAAATGAGTTCCTACTGGGTTTTTCCACAAAAAAGCCCTGTGTGAAACAATGGTGATGTCTGGGGTGTGGCCTAATATGCAAATATGTTTCTGATACCAGCCAGAGAATTGTAGGAATGTTTGTCTGGTTAAACTGATGGACTGGAGACACGTTTGATAAGTGATTTTTCAATTTTGTGGGAGAAGCCACCAACATATTGACCTGTGGAAAAAGCCTTTGGCTGAGGAAAGTGCAACACTGAAACCGGTCTTCATGGACTTCTGGCTTACCACTTTGGCTTCTTACAAACAGAAGATATTGTTTGATGACTACACCTTGGATTTAGTCTACAAATACCTGCAATGGAAATATAGACTTTTCTGCTATAAGCATTTATTTGAAATACTTTATTGGATATTTGAGAGACTTTATTGTATGGACTTTTGTATTTATGCTTTGACTACAATTTGTTAATAGATATTTGCATGCACTGTGCCACACAGTTTCTTTCAGTTTCTTGCCAGAGCATTTTTTTTGTAGCAGGAACTCCTTTGCATATTAGGCCACACATCCCTGATGTAGCAAATCCTCCAAGAGCTTACAGGGCGCTTATTACAGGGCCTACTGTAAGCTCTTGGAGGATTGACTACATCGATACAGTTTTGATAAATAAGCCTCCTATACAGTTTCTTACTATGCGGTACCTACCTAAAAAAATGATGGAAGCAGTACTGGTGATAACACTAACACTTTAGATAACCATACCAAATGAAAAAGAAAAGCCCAAGTTCTTTCTGGACCAGCAAAGCTTAGTAGGTAATCATCTCCCAAGTTGCATCAGGACATAAAGGAGTTCCTCTTGATCCATTCCACATTGGCTAGCCTGGTGCTTGCTATTAATGAACAGCTTTATCTAATCCTACCTTTCAGCATGGCAAAGAAACAGACTGCCATCAAACAAAGAGTAAAAGGACAACAGGGTTTTTTACGATCTAGAAGTCTGAAATGTCATTCACACAATAATTATGATTTAGAATAATCACTGAACTACTGGATATTATTATAAAATCTTGCTATAAGAATTCCTTTCTCATCTTAAATATATCTAAAGCACATAAGTACTGCTTCCCCCTTTTAATGGCAATTAATGAAAATAGAGTGTCTCTCCTTTATGGTGCAGAAACAAGACCACAGTAGGATGCCTTGATTAGTATTTCCTGTGCCCACCAGTGATCATGTAATTGTATGAACATATATCTGCAATTCCATTTCACATATGTTACTGATCAGAAGAAAGTGGGTTAGTCAGGGGTATGGGGTCCTGTAATATGCTTCTGGTTATATAAGATCAGCTGTATCGAAGATGAGAAGTATACCTCAGAGCCTGCCGTGGAGACTTTAATCGCTAATCCTACACGTTGTGTCATGCCTCAATGGACTCTCCATTCAGTTCATAATTACTGTAGACTACTGTAGATTGAAGTAATGGTGGCAGAAAAGAACCTGCCCTATATATGTCACTGGCTGTGGAAGTGCAATCCATAAGCATGATAGAGGTTGCCTAAAAGCTCAAAGAAAATCAATATGCATCACAAATGCAACAGCAGTGGACATTTCAACATAAGATAACTGGGTCATGCATGTGCACCATGTAAACTGAAGAGCAGCTGAAGTAAATGCTCTTAAACGGATGTAAAATCACAGACAATGTTGAATAATTTTGGGGAATTTTTTTTAAAGAAATATATTACTTGCAGAAATATAAGTAAATGAATCATTTTTACCCCACCTATCCACACATGCTCAATTACTTATTAGGTCAGCAGGACCCCCTCTGTAAAAACAGGGCTGGCCATAGACTGACACCCTCGGTGAGGCTAACTTCTGGTCCCCCCTGTCATTCTTATGGGTTCTTGTGGTCTAGTGGAAACCCTGGTCACAGGTCTACAAAATACAAAACCAAAATTATAACAAATTTATATATACACAAAGTTTTATTTACAAAAGGGGAAAGGGAAACATAAAAGGGATATAAAACAAATATAAAATATGCCAGTGTGCACAGAGGAACACACTAAAACTATGGCAACCAGCCAGCTTTCTCCTACACTAAACTATGCAGCGTTCCTTAGCTACTTGCCCTAAGCCTTACTTACACAACGCTCTGTTGGTCAGGCACACAACACAGGTAGATGTGTTGATGTCCCATCTTCCAGGTATCCTGTGTTCTTTGTGTGCTCTCTTGATGATCCTTTATCTTAGCTGTTAGCTAATTGGCTGATTGACTAGCCAATCCTGACTCTGATCTAATTAAGAGCTGTCATCCAACTCTGATTCCTGATGACATGCTGTCAGAGTTAAATCTAAAAGATCTAGCTGTCAAATGGATACTGGATAAACAGATGTGACTACTTATACAGGTGTCAAATTGGTAATTGCCTGCTGACATAGCTTAGTCACTAGTACAAATCCCAATACAACTTACATAGAATGACAGTGACCAATACAAACACTCATATACACAAAAATAGGTCAGTTTCTTGACACACACACACACACAGCGGTGTGCTCAATCCCTACATTCTATCCTATGAACTCATAGGATAGAATGGAAGGATTGGGCCACTGCTGAGGTGCAACCCCAGAGAAGAGGTTTAAATTTTAAACCCCTTCTGGGCCCACAGAATAGAATGGAGGAATCCAGCCTCAGTGACAGGGTTGCCCCACCACCTGAGCCTGTTTAGTCTCCAGAGGCATGGGGGAGGGGATCCTTCCCCTGCTTTTGCATCCCAGGGGACATGGGGGAGCTGCTGGAAAGCCCTGGAAGACCACACCTCTCTAGGAATCACCAGAAACTCTATGATAAAACCACAATTGTCATCAATTCCTAGAGTAGAATTACATCACGTGTGAAGAAAACCTGGTTTTACCATAGAGTTTCCTCTGCCCCCACCAGTGAAAGGAGGTAGATATTGGAAGAGAGGATCAATTACATGGTATACCTACACATAGTTTTCAGTGCCAGTAGTGTGATTAAAGTAGCCTAAAACACTTCCTCAAAAACAGTCCTCCTTAACGCATCCCCAGTCTTCATTCCCTGCAACCTATAACAAAGCCTAAATGAAACTGTATTTGCTCCTATATTACCCCTTGATCCTGTCCTTTCTTTATTTCAGATTATGAACAACTGGGGGCAGGAACCTGTAATTTTTTCTTCTGCTTCTGGTGTTTGATATGTGATGACCCATTGACACATGCTTGCTATTGCAAACCTCCAGACATCACAACAGGAGAGTAAACATGCTAGTAATTGCGTGTTCATACCTTCAGTTCTTCTATATGCACAAGTTACAAGCTGGGCTGTCTTTTTCCTTGATGATCTGCCTCACAAACAACAGGATCTAGAAAAATGTCTGCATTGATAGTTTGCAGGAGAAGAATCTTGTGCCTTCGACAGAATCCTTCACCCAGGCAACATCTTTTAACATCTCCCTGCTTCTCAAAAGATGAATGTAACTGTTTTGTTTAGGTATTTGATGGCACTGGGAAGAAGACATGAAGCTGCCTTCTACTGAGTCAGACTCAGTCCACCAAGGTCTGTGTTGTCTGCCTACTACATGATCCTTTTAACTGGAGATGTGAGGGTAAGAACTAGGACCTCCTGCATTCCCAGCAGATGCTTTACTACTGAGAAATAGCCCTTCCCCAAATGAAAGTACAAGGGATCTAAAATCATTACCACAACATGTTTATAGTAAGGAATACAATAAAAAGGATTTGGCTGCCATTGTGTGGTATCTAAAGGAAAATAGCAAAGAATTGACAAGGATTTGATCTAGTATCATTTAGTGAACAATCATCAAGTACTTTAATTACTAAAGTACTCTAATTATATGGTTTCTTGTATTAGTAATTATAGTACAGGTGGGTAGCTTTTTTCAGAAAGGTAACATTTGAAAAATATACAGCTTTGCTCATCCAAGCAGGGCCTTCTGCAGGTGCCAACCCTCAATGGGCAAAATCAACAACTGCCTTTTACATGTGCCTTCTCCATTGTGCTCCCGCCTTGTGTAATATGTCTGCCTGAGGAGGCCAGGAAGGCTCCCCCTGTCCTGGCTTTCCACTAATTAAAAAGACAGATTCAATATGGCTTTTCTACATAGGCAATATGGTAGCGCTGTACAAAAGTTACTTGGACAAATTATTAGGGATTGTGATATACACTATGGTGTAGAGTTTGCTGTAAGTTGGATCCTACTATGTAATTTTCCATCATTTAATGAGTTATAGTAACACTTGTGCTTTTCTTCAGTCCTGTTTTCTGGATTTATGGTTTATTCTACAACCCAAATCCCATTTCCTTGTTTATTCAGTGTTCCATCCTGCTGATTGTATTGACTCACACATCAGCACTGAGTCCCAGTGAAAAGATAGACTATAAATAAATAAATACAATTTAAAGCTAATTCCCAAGCTTCTTTAACGTGTTTTTCATGGTTAACCCCTAATATACCTGGTTAACAACTGAATATCAATCAAATTAGAACCATCAGTTCTAATACTTTCCATGGAATGAAAATATTAGACACTAAATACTCAGAGGTAAATAGTTTGTGAACAGGGTTGCCAGAAAGTCTGAAGAAAAATGTCTTGTCCCTTTAATAAGGGCTTAAGAGCTGTTTGATATAGTGGTTAAGAGCAGTGGACTCTAATGTGGAGAACCAGGTTTGATTCCGCACTCCTCCTCATGCAGCTGCTGGGTGACCTTGGGCCAGCTGCAGTTCTCTCAGAGCCCTCTCAGTCCTACCTACCTCCCAGAGTGTCTGTAGTGGGGACAGGATGGGAAGATTATAAGCCACTCTGACTCCTTTGGGTATTGAAGGGTGGGATGTAACCCAACTACTACTCCTCTTCTTCCAACTCTTTTTCAGCTTCTTCAGAAATGGACAGCTAAAGCTTTTCATTGCATCACTTCATAAATAACATCCCATAGGACTCCATGGAAAAGACAACAGGACCCTTTTTCTCCAGGCAGTTGGCAACCTGACTTGTGAATCCCAACGTTTATGTGCACTAAAACTTACCAGACCTGGCCAAGGGCCTAGAGACCATGGTGGGCTGGCTATGAAACAACAGATTGAAGCTGAACCCATCAAAGACAGAGGTCCTATGGCTGGGGGAATGGGACTGGAGCTGGAATACAGACTAACAGCTCTTGATGGGATGGCATTAACACCAGCACTGTCCATCAAGAGCCTGGGCATGACATTAGTTACCTTCCTTTCAATGGAGGCCCAGGTAACGCACATTGCCAGGGTGGTGTTTTTCATCTTCACCAAGCTCAGCTACTGGTTCCCCTCCTGTCCTATTCAGACCTAGCCACAGTGTCCATATGATGGTCACCTCCAGATTAGACTACTGTAACTCTCTCTACACTAGCCTACCCTTGAATGACCCAGAAATAGGTCCAGAACACGGCAGCACAAGTCCTGTTGGGAATTCCACAGATGACACACTTACAACTGGTATACACCAGCTACACTGGCTTCCAGTTGAGTACCAAGTCAAGGTATTGTTTTTTTACCTTTAAAGCCTTGAGCAGTCAGAGACCAATGTATCTGCAAGACCATCCACTCCATTATGTCCCTGAAAGAGCATTACGCTCCACTGGCAGCAATCTGCTGGTGATTCCCAGCCCTAAAGAGGTCCAGCTGACCTCAACCAGGGCCAGGGCTTTCTCAGTCCTGACTCCAACCTGGTGGAATGCTCTTCCAGCTGACATCTGGGTCCTGCAGGAGAGAGCCAGTCTGGTATAGTGGTTAAGTGTGTGGCCTCTTATCTAGGAGAACCAGGTTTGATTCCCCCCCTCCTCCACTTGCAGTTGCTGGAATGGCCTTGGATTCTTCTTCATTTTCTGTGATTTCCCAGGGCCTATAAAGCTGGCACCTTTTCCTTTCTTTCCCACCGCCCCTAGAAGTTTTTTCTTCCCCCCCTCCTCCCCATATGTTCTCACAGTCTGGACAAAGAGCACAATTACCAGGACGCCATTGGGTTTTTTGAAATTTTAATGTTTTAATTTGTATTACTGTGCTATTTTTAACCCATGTGTTGTTTTATTTGTTGTACATTGCCCAGAGCATGGCATAGGCTAGGCTGGGGTGATTCAGCAAATTGAATAAATAACAACAACAAAAACAGCAACAGCAACAACAATCAATTTCAGGCTGAATGGGGTTTGTTTGTTTGTTTTTCCTTTCAAGTCACAGCCAAGATGAACAGAGGTAGTTTGCCCTTGCCTGCCTCTGCACAGCAACCCCAGGCTTCCTTTTAGTCTCCTGTTCAAGTACTAACCAGGGGTGACCTACTTAGCTTCTGAGATCTGATGAGATTGGACTAGCCTGAGCTATCCAGTAGAGCATTCTAAGATGCTTGAAGTCTTGTGTAGTGATCACCAGGGAGCCAAAGAGGAGAAACTGGGATACTTGTTGAGAGCCCATGTTCTGTGAATGATGAAGACCCAGATATTCTCTGCAAGCTGAGGCTAAGCCGGGTATTGATGATTTGGGGGGCCTGTGACTCTCAGGGGCCTGGCAAGTGGCCAGGAACAACCTGGAGAGTAAAACTGCAGGTGAAGCTTTGTTTGAGACCCTTTAATTAGCTTATGAAAAGGGGAGAGAGCAGGGATGGTAATTTGAAGGAAGCCCTCTGATCATAAGCTCTTCAGCGCTGTGCTATACATCTGCAGAAGCACACAGGAGGAATGAGGCCAGGAGCAAGCATGAAGGTCCAGTACAAAAAGAGCAGCTGGATTTGAATCGCTGGCAGGGTTGGCCTCAGCTTGAAGGCTGCCCCCACCCCTGCCAGCAATTCAAATTGCACAGGCAGAGCAGCAGGACCCAGCCAGCTGCTTCTGTCAGTGAAAAGTCCCACTGATCAGCTGATTGGCAGAGACCTTTCACTGGTGCAGGATGGCGGTGGCTGCTCCTGGGGCCCTCCTGGACAATTTAAATTGGTGGGGAGGGGGGTGGCCTCCAACCTCTAAGGGGGCACCCAATTTGGTGCCCCCTCAGGGCCGCTGCCCTAGGCAACCACCTAAGGTTGCCTAATGGGCACTCTGGCCCTGGTGTTGACAAGTCTGGCAAAGGGTCAAGGCAATGGATGGGGGATCCGATCCTGGAGCAGGGATTTCAACACTTTGGAGCATGATATATGATTTCATGAAGAATCTGGAACAAATAAATGCCACTAGTGTTGATTATACCATTCCGAATCTTTCTTGAAAATACTTTCAGTGGTTATAGAGATCTCATGGGTGTTCTTTTTTAATATTTATTTTATTTTATTACTATCCTGGATTTTTAAGCACTTATTGATTACATCAATACATATACTGACCAGATAGTCCCATATTCTTACTGTGTTCAACTTTCCTCTAAACATTTTGATTCATATTTGCTTAAAAATGTGTAACCATGTTTAATTTGTACCCATTTCCTTTGACTCTACATAAATAACATTTACAAAAATGCTTTTGTGACTAAACATTCCTTTTAACTATGATAGACTTCACTGATAGGCTGTGCACAGTTCATGAGCTATCCAGAGACAGAGATCTGAACTGTGATGTGATGCTTTCTGATTTCACACAAACTTCCTTGAGTTGTGCTTGACAGCTAAATAACTCTGGATGCAGCAGACTTCATTTTTTGCAAACAGTCAATCTGGACTTCAGATTGCTGTCTTTCATTCTTCACATCATCAGCAAATCTCTATTGTTTCTGTACATTATTCACATTTTGATTCAGAAATGAATTTATGGAATTTATTCTTGTGAGTGCACGGTCTCCCTTCCAGAATTTGAACCAGTTGGATGGATTATACTGCCATCACCTGATGGTTTCTTTACAGCTAGATGGCAAAGGGAACCTGATAACAGAGTGGTACTAGAGCCCATGGAAGATCATTTGGGGAAAAAAACCAAACTCAGGTCTGTTAGATATTCATCTGTCAATGGTCAAGGGCAGATGCACACAATTCCAGGAACATGAGTACCCAAGTCTCCTAATGTTTGGTTTGTAAGCTTAGACAGACTTCCCTCCTACCATTGTTCATAGCTATCCAGAGGGAATGGAGATATTTGAAGTGTCTGACTTGATTATCACTTGTATTGTTTTGCATTGTGTACTCAGACTGGCAAGACTCTCTAGGGTTTGGGTTATGGTCTTTCACATTGCCTATTACCTGATTCCTTTAACTAGAGATGTTGAGGACTGGACCTGGAACCTTCTGCAGACAGATGCTGTACCACTGAATAAAGGCCCCTCCCTGAATTACATACTGACAGGGCTTTTTTTGAGCAGGAATGCAAAGGAATGCAGTTCCGGCTGGCTTGGCATCAGGGGATGCGGCCTACTATGCAAATGAATCCCTGCTGAGCTTTTTCTAAAAAAAAAAAGCCCTGCATACTGACAATTTTTTTCGGGGGGGGGGGGTGTCTATATTTTTCACAAGCAGATGCTCATGTGTGCACTGCATTTTGCATGGCCTATGAATAATTTTGTGAAATAAATGAACAATGTTTCATGTGTTTGTGTATGTTTACTCATTTCAATAAAGGAATAAGAAATACACGATCAAAAATGTGAATGAAAGTCTACACTGAAATGATTGGGAAATCCATCATGGCGACAATTATTAAGCTTGAGAAAACAATTCTTGCACCAGGACACTTGTAACCAGAAGCAATTGTTAAATTGAATTGGATATTTTTCACATTTCATTTGAGTAACGTTAGCAGGGTTGTATCCAGGGGGGCAGAGGGGCCATTTCCCTGGGCGCTGCCAGAGGGCACTGAATTGGGCCCCCTCAGGTGTGCAGGAGTGGGAGAAAGATCAGCTGCTTTTGCCGCCTCTCTGCCTTGCAGACAGCAGCAAAAGCAGCCCCATGGCTCCCCTCCATTTAAAGACCTTGTTGGCCAGGTGGCTGGCAGGGGCTTTAAATGGGAAGGAGTCAGATCACAGGGTGTTTAAATGGGGGGGGGGGAATTCAGATTGCCTGCATTTGCCACCTCTTTGCAAGGCGGAGAGGTGGCAAAGGCAGCCTGCACCTTCCCCCCGCTTTAAACACCACAGGGTGTTCACATGGGGGGGGGAGGCAGCCCCACAGCGTCCCCCTCCAATTTTTGAGTGGAGGTGCCATTTTTTTATTTTGTCCTCACTAAAAAAATATGTAGTTCCGGCTCTGAACATAACTCACCTATAGTTCTCAAAGTGCCTCATAAAATCAGCATTAAAACAACGTACAGTAAAATTCAGCAAACACCACCAATAGAGCAAAAATTGTTAGCAAGTTTTGTTGACTTTACAAATGGGTTATTGATGGTAAAGAGATAGAGCAAGTCAAGTATTTTAAATACTTAGGTGTTTATTTTCAATATAATGTGACTTGGTCTACCCATCGCAAGTATGCAGTGAAGATTGCTAACATCAGTGCATCTGCCATAGCTCGCTTTTTGTATGGCAGAGGTAACCAATTTGTGCCAGCTGCCATAAAAATATTCAAAGCCAAAGTGATTTCACAATTTCTGTATGGCATTCCAATCTGGATTGGATCTTATGAAGGCGCTATCGAACGTGTCCAATCCAAATTCTTGCGTAAAATTCTGGGCATGCCAAAATATGTCCCATATGCAGTTATCTGCTTAGAAACTGGCTTGTCTTTAATGGTTACTAGTGCATGGCTCATGACCTTCAAATTCTGGCTACACTTGCACTACAACTCTGAACCGGAGAGCTATATCTCTCAAATGCTCTCTGAATTTAATGTGTCAAATTGGTCAGCACAAATTGAGAGAAAAATAAAAGCAATGGGTTTATCCCTAGAACTATTGTCCATGCTGTACTTCACCACTGCAGTCCAACAAATTAAAAATAGGTTGCTAGATATTAAGCGCCAAGACCTATATAGTCTGGCTAAGAAAACTTGTTCCCCACTGAGTTTTGAGATCTCTCTTAGTACTGGGAATATGGCCTCATATCTATCCGTCTTGCAGGTGCCACAGCAGCATAAAGCTTTTTCCCTTGCCAGATGCAACGCCATGCCCTCTGCCATTCTTTATGGCAGATTTAACAAGACAGCCTACTCAGTCAGATACTGTCTCTGTAAGCAAAAATGTGTGGAGTCAGTTACTCATATTCTTCTTTATTGTAATTTGTATACAGATTTTCATCATAAGTATTTACATCCTCTTGTAGTTAGCATGGTTGATTATTCTGATGCACATAAGGTCTATAATCTTTTGAACGATACTTCATCTAGTGTCACTGAGAAAGTGGCTAAGTTTCTTTATTCTGTTTTAAAGGCACATCAGAGGTTCTCATAGAAATAGTTTATGTTTATGCTTTTCCTGATGTATATGTATGCAATCATTCCATTTTATCTTTTTTTTTAAAACCAATTTGCTCTGATATATACATCTATATATTTTATGCCAATAAAGGCTAACTTGACCTGTTGACCACTAACTTTAAACACCATTGGCTGCCCAAGTAAGGAGCAAAAATATAACCAGGTAGCTTGTAAACCAGCAAAATCAGTACCAGAAGATGCTCTGTTCAAGAATGTCTTATTACCTCTCTTCTGAAGGTGAAGGCAACTAGAGCCATTACTCCAATGAAAATATTAACCAGGTATGATCCTATGTTTAGATTTCTTAAATATTACATGCTGTTGTTCCAGCAACCGAGAAATCTAGACATATGAGTTCAGGCCTGATTAAATTTCTCCTCCTCACCTCCCACCTTAGATGCAATTAAAAATAATTGGAAGAAAGTCAAGTGCGGGTTATAAATGGATCTACCAATTCCTATAATGGTGAGTGACATAGGAACTAAATTAGGCAAGAACAGCAAGGTTGAAGAAAGCAATTTCTGGAACT
This sequence comes from Heteronotia binoei, assembly GCF_032191835.1. Classification (NCBI taxonomy): domain Eukaryota; kingdom Metazoa; phylum Chordata; class Lepidosauria; order Squamata; family Gekkonidae; genus Heteronotia; species Heteronotia binoei. The sequence continues at coordinate 52,837,808 of NC_083223.1, read as the reverse complement.
CCACCGTTTTCAGCAAGCCACATCTTGTTCTCAAACTCTCCTTGGGAAAAAAGAAACAGATAAGCAAAGTTAAACTAAAATATCTTGGTTCTAAATTGTCATTAGTTTGCATTAACTGGAAGTACTAAATAATTAAGGAACATATGTTAAAGGTTTAGAAGAAAGTGATACATTAACCTTGATTTTCATGCAGATGTGCTTATGTGGGCATTATAAGTAGTTAATTTTCTTACCCCACATAAGTAACTTCCAGAAGATAAGAGTAAAACATGACAGCATTTCCATCTACCACATTGAGCTGGTTCCTACTAAGTGGGTTTACTGAAGGATTCAGTGGGTTCCCTGAAGGATTCGCGTATCCTTTTACTTATGGGTGGCTAGGTGAGTGGGAGTACCTGCTTTGCATGCAGATGGCTCTAATTCAATCTCTACTGTTTCCAGTTAAAAGATGAGATAACTAACTGGAGATGTGAAAGACCTCTACTTGAGACCCTGGAGAGCTGCTGTCAGTCAGAATAGACAGCATTGTCTTTGATTCAGTATAAAGCAGCTTTATATATTCAGTTCTGTGACTATGGAGAAATTCCAGTAAGGCTGTATGGTCAGAAAGTTACTAATGAAGATTCAATGTGAATTATACCCTCATTAACAATATCAGGTAATTTGTTAATATGGCCAGTTTTTCCTTGTATATTAAATAATCTGGCTCACTTTTTAAAATAATTTATAATTCCACAGCAAATATGTCGTCTTCTTCTTTTTTTTTTTTTTGCACACCTCTAATTACCAGGAAATGTAGGTGGCAAGAGTCAGGCCAAGCCCTTTGCCTGTTACTGATGAGGTTCATCTCCCACAGGTTTCTCATCTGTCTTGCTTTGGGGTACTTTCATCATCACTATTATGGCTGGAATTCCATGTTGCTCTGACAGAAGAAAATGTTCTCCCCAAGCTCTGCAAGGTGAAAAGATCCTGAACTTTTCTGTCCAATACAGCCATCAAAACTGTCATTCATGCCTTCATAACCTCAGGTTATGCTGTTATCAAATCTGTAGCACTTTTCAATGTGCAGTATTTTATAATACTTTTTTTTTTAGAGTGTATACATCACTTTTCTATTCAAATGGAAGCTCAAAGCAGCTCACTAAGGCAATGAATATATTATTATCTATGACCTAGTTCTCAAAAACAGAGGATCAGATATAAAACTGGGTTCTGGACTGTACCACTTCAGGTAGGGGTGTGATATATATATGAGCGCAGAATGGCAAAGCTGCAATACTGCAGTCCAAGGTCTGCTCACGACCTGAGTTCAATCACAGTTCAGATAGCTGGCTCAAGGTTGACTCAGCCTTCCATCCTTCCCATCCTTCTGAGGTTGGTAAAATAGAGTATCCAGCTTGCTGGGGGTAAAGTGTAGATGACTGGGTAAGGCGATGGCAAACTACCCCATAAAAAGTCTGCCGTGATGCTATGGAAACAACTGGTGCTTGCACAGGGGCCTACTTTTACTTTTGACAGACAGACAGATAGCTATGCCATTATATGGTGGCAAAATGGGCACCCTGATTGGTTGAGACTGTGCTGCATCAACCTTTGGCCCGTCAAAGCATCAATCAACTGCTCTTGCATGGCATTGGCTGACTCCACTCTCCCCCATCCACCGCTGGCCTGGCCACGTTCAAACCAACAGCCCAAACACCTGTCTCACCTTGCTATGGGGACAATATGGCATTGCTTGTGGGGCTGTGGTGAGCCTACCCACTGTTTGACATGGCCCGCCATCCACAGCATCTGCTCTCCCCTGAATTCACTAATGCTTTGTTCATTGTTTCTTAAATCCAATATTGAATGTTATTGTTTTTTTGGATACACGGTATTTATAGTTTTCTGCTTCTACTTCAGGTACAGGCAGAAATCCTTAATAGATTGTGCAAAATATACATGTCTGCTTCCTGGGCCTCATTATAATGTCTAACATACAGTTAGAGGCTTTTTTCTGCCATTTGTGTTTCTAGTTCTGCTAGCAAGGACATATGATAGAGGTATCTTATAGGTGCTGCAACCCAGACATAGATTTGCCCCCCCAGTCAGAATGAAGAGGCAGACACAAGTGTTGGGTTTTAAACTGGGCTGCTTTATTAAACATTAACAACTGTAACTGGCAGGGGGTGAAAACCAGAACCAGACAAGCCCTGGGGTCAACACCTGGACCCCGCCTTGTCCAAAGGGCGAGCCACCCTGCCCCCAGCACAAGCCCGCCATATTCGGGTTGTAGCTGAGCGGCCAGGCCTCAAGCCATCACCATCTGGGCTGGCATCAATCCCCCTGAAAAGATCCACCCAGGTGAGGCTCCCTGTGATCTGCATTCCCCGCACTGAGCCGTGTAGCCCATCTACGGTTCATACAGACCACCACACCAACGGTGCTAGGCCATAGGTGCTCCCCTGGAAAACCCTGTGGCCAAACCTCCTCCAGCCTGCGACCAAAACAAATACCACTAACAAAACCTAACCTACTAGGCAGTGCAAGGTAGGCGAAAAACACCCCCACATGCGCCAATTGTGTGGAAGTGAAAAAATTCCTACCTGGCCCCAAAAAGGCGACCGGCATACGCCTGTACTGCCAAACGGGAGGGTGGGCGGGCAGAGAGCCAAATAAGAACTGCGTACAGAGGGGCGGGAGCCGGGGCTTATATAGCCCCAGCTCCGCGCCCGGACAAGCACCCGTATGTCGGGTGATGTTGCCCCTCCCTCCTTCCGAGGAGGCAAAGACGGCCCCCAGCCTAAAAGCCGGCAAGCTGGCTTGGCTGGGAAGGGGCCGGACCTTCTCTTTTGACACTTGCTGTAGTCCAGAGTTGACCATATTTGGGATGCATCATGTAACCAGCTTGTTATGAATTAGCCTTTGGTGGCTTTATTGTCATTTTGCTTGCAAGGAAGGAAGGTAGGTAGGTAGGTAGGTAGGTAGGTAGGTGTTGGAATTTGCTATGTTCAAAGTACCAGTCATTATAGGGTTAATGCTGTTTTCCTGTTTCCCTATTGTCTGCCTGACCCAGGAAGAAGGTGGCTTCCTGCCAATGAAGAGATAGCCCGGGAAAAGAATGTTTGCTTATCTGTGTTAATTGGACAGTTAGTCGGGTGACTTCCTTTGTCCTGGTAGAGAGGTCAAGGAGAAGGAGACAAACTCCTCCATTAGCCATGTGTTTTTCAATGTGTTAGGATGTAGGAGTTTGTTGTTTTCTATCCCAGTTCCCCCATCCCTGTAGTAATAAACTTATGATTTTGTTTTTATACAAAAGGCTCTCTCAATCTCATTTCTATCCAAAGATCCATTGAACTGTTTGAGTCATAACAATTGAATCCAAACAGAAATACTTCAGAAGGAAGGAAGGCTCTGTAAAACAACAACCCCAAGAAGTTGTTTGTAAAACTATTAAAAGTATGGATGTCTAACAGAGGTTTATCTGGTAGGTTTCAGAATATTAAACATTTTTTCCAGTGCTCAAATGCTACAACTGTGCGTTCAAGATATGATCATGAGAGTGGGGTTTGGAAAAGGGACAATTTATTATTGTAACTTTATACTTCGACACAGAGCCTCAGGTATTTTGAGGGAGAAGGAGTGCACCAGGGGAAAGACGCATAAAAATGCAATTATACTTCTATCACCATGACTCCCAAAGGCTTTCCTGACACCAGTAGTTGGTGATTATATACTATACATGGAATATTGGTTTCATCACCATCCCAAAGAGGTGGAGAAAAAAAGGTTCCATGTATGTACACATTTGCTTCTTAATCAGTGGATCAACTGCCCTGTATTGCTTTACAAGCCAGGAATTTAAAAAACAGCTTTTGATGCAGTTGCAGAGGGTGAGGAGAGAAAGGTGACTGCATATAAAAGAATTTTGGACTCTGGTCCAAACATATTACAAGGCCCCATTAGTTAAAATGTGATCCATTTTCAACATCCTACCAGCCTAAAGCTGAACATGCTATATGCCTTATAAACTTGGTTATATACAATAAAGTTTCCATTCCAGCCAGGTAAATGCTCACACATCTGATTTAATATTGCTTATTTATTATTATTAAATTTTGAGATGTAGCAATGTATAATGTTTTCACAAGTACTTTGGTGTCCTACAGTTGTATTCTAAAGGGTCTGAAACTCCTGTAACATGAGCTCTTGGTCTTAGCATGTACAGTCTTGAAAAACTGTATCCTGCAGTTGGTTTAAGATTCCAGCTCCCGCCAAGCATAGAGCTGAAAAATGTCTGAGGCTCAAGACAGATGTACCACAAAATATGATTTGGTGTGCAAATAGATTTTCATTTTTAGTGAGTCATGTCATAGACTTTGCTTAAGGGAAATAGGTAGTCAGAGAAGATGCTTTAGAACGTATCTGCACTAGAGTCTTAAAGGTAAAGGTAGTCCCCTGTGCAAGTACCAGTTGTTTCCGACTCTGGGGTGACATTGGCTACCTGAACCCAACTTCCACCGGGATCAAACTCAGGTTGTGAGCAGAGAGCTTGGACTGCAATACTGCAGCTTTGCCACTCTGCACCGCAGGGCTCCTGCAGTCTTAGATCACTGTTATTTCCTCTAAAAGGATTCTGGGAATAGATCTTTGGTGAGGTGCCAAGGGTTATTGATTAGAGAATTTGTCCCCAGTATGAAAGAACTACAGTTCTTTGGAACAATGGGATGTCTCTAGTTGACAAACTATTATATTTTCAGATAACAATGTTTCAAACATTGCTAGCATAAGGATTTGAAAGTAGGCTGTATGCACTCAGTGTCAGATCGAGTCTGGACAATGAGATTAGTATGTTTTGTCTTCACAGAAGTCTTATTAGCTGGGCAACTTGATGATGTCTTAAGAGTCCCATGATTGTCACTGTTGGAGAAATATAATTTCAAAGAATATGAACAAAAATGTAACTTTATTTGCAAATGCTTCTTCCAGGGTAACAACTGCAACCACTTATATTTGCATAGGGGGAAACCAGATGGAAGTTCCACTGCCAGGAGATGTGTCAAAAGGATTAGCGTTGTTCATAGATGCACTAACTTACTGAAAGAGGGTCTTAAAAGCTGAGACTGTTCATTGTATCACATGACCTTTTGATACTTGTTAGAGCTCAAAGAATGTCGTTTTGTGAAATAACTGACTCTTCTGTCGTATTACAAAAATCTATCATTGTAAAATAACCAAATATTACCATAATTTCAGGACATCACTATGTAATAATGAGCTGGCAACATATTGGACTTTCAATGAAAACAGACACTATCCCTAATCTGTAGTTCTTTGCACATGTGGAACTCCAGCAGAAACAAACTGTTCCATTCCTTTTGCTGGAGTGACCATCTCAGCATGAACAAATGAATACCCATTATGAGCTGTTTCCTCCCCTGAAGTGAAAGAGTACAAGCTCTGTGAGTACATCAACATGCTTATCCCCTTGCTATCTAAGATACCAGCAATTAAGGTGTATATATCAGGATTTTATATACATACATATGGTTTGCAAATAGTCAGTCTATCTAGCTAATTCACTGTTAAATGAAAACACCCTGAAAAATGTAAAGATACAATGCAGTCTAACTAACATGAACCAAAGAGAACCTCTGTGTGTGTGTGGTGCTGTTCCTGTAGCTAGAGAAATAGTGCTCCAGGTTCTCTCCAATTGGGTACAACAGGAGTTATAGGGTACTGGAATGGGCTAGAGAAGAACAGAACAGAAAGGGTGAATTTCACATCCTCTATGTCAGAAGATTGGGTGCTGAAGATGTAGCAACTAAAGGAAGTGCATGGAATAGTGACCTCTGGGGCACCTCTAGATCTTTCCTACTTGTGATGTGTTATCATCTCATCTAGGGCCAGGTCCTCTTTTAAAGGGAGGCAGGGAGTTCCTAGCCCCCCCCCCCTCAAATCTTCTGCCCTCTTGAAAGGAATGGACTGTGCAATGTTACTTAATGCTAGTATAGACTTTGGAGTCTCAACAGAAGGTAATAAAGGGGCAGACAGGGGTATATATGGTGCTTTTCATTTGTCCAGTCATACTGCTGTCCCTTCATTACCCAGAATGCTACTCTCAGGGTTCCTTCCTTCCTATCACTCCACTTCTATCTCCCTTTCTCCCTTTGTATGCCATAAGGACTGGACATGCTTTCTACAGTTTATTTTCATCCTAGCTCAGATAAATAACTAGAAGCTTTTACTCTGTCCTTTCTATCTAGTATGGAGTTCTCTCACTCTGAAGAACTTCTATTTTTTTTTCGAAGTAACACGTCTAAGTGTGAAGTGTGAACTTATTCCTCAAGCAGCCAGACTACAGAATTCTACTCTGCTTTCATGCCCACTATCCAGTCCCCTGCTCATGCCCATCCATGAACCTATTTGTGTGTTCTTCCCTTGTCTGCTTAAGAGCCCTCCCACCACCCATGCTCACAGCTGCCTGAAACTCTTTCCCCAGTGGCACTAAGGCAGTGTGGGTAGCAAAGAGCATGGGTAGCAGAGTGCCAGCAAGTAAGAATGCTGCATCAGCAGCAGAGAGTCCTGCCAGAAATCCTGAGCCCCACCAGCTGTCCCACCTCACAATATGCTGATTCTGACTCTGATCACATCATAATCCCAAAATCTGTGTGATCAGTAGAATAGTGTTCAAGATCCTCATCCTTAAAAGTCAAATTATAACAAATAGCAATGGACTCATGATTAAAAGTATATTAGATTCTTCCCACATTAGAGGTCCATTTGGTTGTCCACCATTCAAGAAGCCAGTGTGCCAGGTTTCTGTAGCATCAATAAAATGTTATGCAATGCAGCAATGACTCCAATGATCAAATGCAAAATGACCGCACTTTAGTTCCCTATTTTATTGGAGACTTCCATTTTATTACTCTTAAGAGTGTTTTTAAATTATAGCCTCTTTATAGGGCTTTATGGAAGATATTTTTAACATTTCAGCTCACAAAACATGAGCATGGAAGTGACACCAACAATGGTTGCTTCGTTAATGAGACATGATATTTATAGTCATTTATGTTCCAAATGCATAAATATTTCAGCTAGACTGGAGTGAGACATTTCTTATAGTAAAAATCATTATGAAGAATGAGAGAACAACAGTGGTAGAAAACATTTTGAAAGACTAGTTAGACTTCCTTGAAAACAGAAGGGAAAGGACAAATGCAAAAACTATCTCTGGTTTTTCTTTAATTCAGAGGACAAAAAGCAAAGAGCCAGTGTTTCTGAAGTTATATAAAAATACGATGGGGTAATAAAGCCAAAAGATGTTTAGAGAAAGCCTGGAATCTATTATTCTGTGCGGCCACTGAAAATCAAAATAAGCCATTTATATATGCCAAACATATTTAAATTATAAAACATATGTTATCTGAAAGTTGTTTTTACTAGCTTTCTATTATTGTTGTTGTTGTTGTTGTTTTGTTATTATGTTATTTTTGTATTTTTATGTGCATATGTGTGCTTATAAGTGTTTGTGTGCACTTGGAAGTCATAGTGACCTCTGGTGGCTGACCCCTACTGGGCATGGAGGATATTCAGAAAGGTGGCTGAATAAAGCCTACCCAGCTTCAGGATTCTCTGAAAACCAGGATCCTGCAGTGGCAGAGGGAACTTGGGAAAGAGGCAGGGCAAGTCGTGGCCCCATGGCACCATGTGCAAAGTTGGGCAGAAGAGCCAAGGAGAAAAGGAGCACAAGATCAAGACAAAGGCTAGTGAGAAATCAGTCTTAGTAGGTCATTAATTTTAATCAGCCAGTCATGAATTTGGGGTATATTTCTTTGCTTCCAGTTTCTAGCAAAGACCAGTCTGGTTACAGTAATCATATACAGAGCCACGGCTTGAAGATTTTTAATCACACAATTCAATAGTAAGATCTCTGAGTTATTGCAAATTTTTCTCTCCAATCCTTTTTCCACCACATTTCCAGTAATGTTGCCTGTTTAGACATATTTACTAAAAGGTAGTCCCCTGTGCAAGCACCAGTCATTTCCTACTCTGGGGTGACATCGCATCACAACATTTTCACGGCAGACTTTTTATGGGGTGGTTTGCCATTGCCTTCCCCAGTCATCTGCGCTTTATCCCCAGTAAGCTGGGTACTCATTTTACCAATCTCAGAAGGATGGAAGGCTGAGTCAACCTTGAGCCAGCTACCTGAACCCAGCTTCCGCCAAGATCGAACTCAGGTCATGAGCAGAGCTTGGACTGCAGTACTGCAGCTTACCACTCTGCGTCACAGGGCTCTTTTTAAACATATCTACTAAAAGGCAGTCCTGAGGAAAGTCTGCCTTCTCTGTCTTAAAAAACCAGCACCCACTACTCCCAGTTCTATAGATCTTTGCTAGCTTGAATGTTTAGATGCTATTTTACTTCCAGATTAGATATGTTATGATCAAGGGATGTGCAGAGAATGGAACTTGCAGCAAAATGTGAGAGACAGAATTCTTAGTTTCACAGGGTTTCTTGGGTTTGTTTACCCTTGACCCTATTATATATTATGGATATATTTTGTGGTATTAAATACATTTTTTACTTTTTTAAAGGACAGATTCCATCAGTCTGATTTCATTATTGTGAAGTGCTATACAAAGGATCGACTAGTGTATAGTCAGTGTTGAGCTCAATGGACTAGCAATCTAATTTAGCAATCTCTTAATCTTGTAGTGTAGATGACTGGGGAAGGCAATGGTAAACCACCCCGTAAAAAAAAGTCTGCTGTGAAAACATCATGATGTGACGTCACCCCAGCATTGGAAACTATTGGTGCTTGCACAGGGGACTATCTTTACCTTTTTAAAAATCTTGTTGAGTCTATAGTATTTTTCAGATTTTGAGAATGTGCAGTAGGTGCCACAACAAAATGGCTGTCATGGGGTGCAGTCACAAAATGGAGAGAGGTTCCAATCCAATTAAGTCTTCTATGATGGGAGCACCTACTTCCAAGTAGGTGCTCACTGAAGATACAAAGCTTGTGGGCTCTTCTGAAGCTCCTTCTTGCTTCAGTTAGGTAGATGAAAGCCAGGACTGGCTTTTTGCACTGGAGGAGAGACAGTGGGAAAGAAACAAGTGGGTGCCAGGAAACACATTTCTACACATTTTGTAGAAAAAGCCCAGCAGGAACTCATTTGCATATTAGACCCCTAACAACAAGCCAGCCAGAACTGCGTTCTTGCTCAAAAAAAGCCCTCGGTAGTTTCCTTGACAACAATGAATGCTGCATTGGGGAAACCACTGAATCTCTTTTGGTTCATACAGGTTAAACTGGACTTCATGTCTAATGTCACAACAATTGTTTATATAGCACGTTTTAAAAAAAAGAACACAAAAGTACATTCTTAACATAATGACAATCCTTGCCTCAACCTAAAACAGATAGCAATTACAGAACAGGCAAACAACACAAAAGGACACAAGGAGAAAACAATTATGCCAATATTATTGCTACATTTTATGAATAATGCTTCATTAAAACAAAAGAGCAAAGAAACAGAGAAGGTTATAAACTGTTCATGAACCTTGTAAAATTTATTGTTTCATTTCCAGGGAATATTCATACAATAAATATTATAGGTTCCTTGATAATTTGCTAGCCAGATTAACATTCATTTAGCAAAGAGACAAAATTAAGAAAATGAATAGTTCATTCTAGATTCTATCTACCCTCACACAGAAGAAAACAATTGAACTCTTTTAAATTTTAAGAATCAATGGAACAATTTGCTCCCTTACAACTGAATTTAATGCAAAGTATACTGATGTTAGACTGACTTTTTCAGTGATAGACAAGAGAAACATTACCAGAACTAGAAGACACCATCAACTTGAGAGGGAAAAAACAGGTTCCCCCTTAGTGATTTTTACTTCAATTTTTATTTTTAAAATGCTCCAGGTACAGATTAAGTTTATCATCTCACACTTTATTAGTATGCCAGCTGCTGGCAAATGGGCCATGCAGCAAAGACATCATTGAATGCATTGTATTATTTTGTGGAAACATTTGCAAAAGCTACAATCCTCTGGTCAATGTCATGCTACATAAATATTTCTTGGTCATATGGCACGATGTCACAGTTCCTAAGTTTGGTTTTTAAAAACTGTTCCAGGAAACCAGCTACCATTTTTGTGCACCATGGAGGCACTGTATTCGATTTTCCCACATGGAAAACAACAGGCAGGCATCCAATCTGATCTTAATGGAAATGGAAAAGGGGACCCACTGAGTCTTCACAATACAACATTTCAGAGCATTCTTAAAACCAATTAACTTCCCCTTTCTTAAATTATTATATGGAGATAAAACAATCATTTTTTTCAGGCTGTATCCCTGCTACAAATGCATGGAGGTTGGGGGGCAGTTCCTGTCACAGAAATCCTCCTTCCCCCTCTGTGCTTACTAAATTTCAGATGGTCTTGTGAACAATGAAATTCTCTACTCTGTCTAATGAAATTTCCTTATCATGCAAGGGAATGAGTTCTAGACCATTCCTAATCTCTACCCATTTATATATATATATAAATATATATATGTGTGTGTGTGTGTGGTAGTGGACACCTGAAGAACACTACCTACACCTTTAAGGTATCTTCCAATACCCAATCCAAAGAAAATTAGTTGAGCACAAGTATCATTGATATCAGTGGGCCATATATTAGTCACAAGTAACTTAACCACAGCCAGCCAAATGGATCAAGATGGGTAGCTGTGTTAGTTTGTCTGTAGCTGTAGAAGACAGGAAGAACCCAGTAGCACCTTAAAGATTAACAGTATTTGGCCCAGATATTAGTCATAATTATGTTCCTGCTGTACTTTGCTCTCACTAAAGCAAAAAGGCCAGTTAACAGCACCATTCGCAGTAATGTTATTACACAAAAATGTTTCTGTCAACAGAATACACATTCAGATCACCATCAAATAGTCACTGCTGTCCAAATCAGGATGAACCTCCAATTACATATTAAAACAATGCAATGAGAAAGGCAGATGGGAAAACTTATTTATCTCCACACGTCTAAATCCTGCAAAGACATATATGTAGAAATGTGCTTCTATACATGGATCTCCTTCAGCGCCTCAACATGAGAAAGCATAGGTGCAGAATCTGTATGGAGGGAAATAAAAGGGGGAAGATATTTTAAACTATAAAGTACATTCCTAAATATAAAAATAAAATAAGTAGAATGTAATGCAACCCAACAATTTATGGTTACCAAGAGACATGGAGAAAAAAGTCCTGTCATTTTTAAAAATGTGTGTGCTTGTGTGCCTGGAAGTCACAGTGACTCCTGGCAACCCCTAGTGGGGCTAGGAAGTTTCAGAGAGTTGGCTTGCTATTGCCTGCCTCTGCATCCTGGCCCTTGGTATTCTTTGGAGGTCTCCCCTCCCAAGTACTTGCCAGGGTTGGCCCTGCTTAGCTTCCAAGATCTGAGAAGGCTGGGCTTACCTGGGCTATCCAGGTCAGGGCAGTGTCCTGTCATTTTAATAGAGGCTCTGTGTGGGAATAGGCAGGTGAATCTATGAATAGCATCCCATGAAACCTCTGTTAGAGGGACATGTTTTATCCTCCAGGAAGTTGGCAACCCTTACGAATAATACATCACATTTTTTTTGTAGGTCTGCACGTGCAAACTGGACATCAATAATGAGTTTGTTGGAACATTGTGCTACTTTGAGGATATCACACTAATAGGATAGCAACCTATTGGCGCCAAGGAAGAAATACAGGACCTACAGTTAGAGTTGCACAAAAACAGAACAACTGCAAGCCTTTTAATCAAATTTCTACAAACCAGCAACATTTGGCAAACTGTTGTGTGGAGAATAAATAGCCTCAGTGCTTTGAGATATTGTGATTACACAGAAATGTAGAAAGTGATACGCTGCAAGTGTAAATAGCATCATCTGATGCCATCTTATACCTTTAAGAAACTTCAATCATTGCTTCTGCCTGGGGAGCCAGACCTTTAACTGATCTGGTCAGTGAGTCTACACTGTTCCTTTGCAAAGAAATCAATAGGAAGCTACCGATAGCCGGGGCTGTTGGGAGACAGAGTCCTTTGGGACTTCATCACTGCATTCTCACATTTCTACTGCTCAGATTCTCTCTGTGCTTATTCTCTTGTGCAAATTGTCTGCTGTGGGCTTTCGCTTTCTCCCCTGAGACTGCTGCAAAGCTAAACACAGCCTCTAGTGCTTACTCTTTCCTCTGCTCCTGACCTAATCACATGTTCAGGAGGCTTGCCATAGTAAACCAGTCTGTATACCTTTGACACAGATAGCTAACTTTAGCAGCTTTCTCTAGCATTTCTTGATACTACAGAAAACATCTGAAGGAAAACTGCTATTGTAACATGGCTTTAGAAACTTGGGGCACAATCCAGCCAAATTTAGGTACTGAAAGGCTTTTTAAAATGACATGTAGGACAGATCTGAGCACATTAGGGGTAGAAGAGTGAAGAAGGAACATGCCCCTGGTTCTAAGCTTTCTCAGAAATATTTTGCATATCATTCCATTCTACATCTTATTAATTCATTCCTTAAAATACTTACATCCCACCTCGCACATCTTCAATGCCATTTCACGATAGCGTGTAAATTCCAACATAATAATAAAAAAGCACAAATAACAGTCATCTGGTAAAATGACATAAAGCTCTTGAGAGAGGCGTTGGTGGCTGAACATGTCATTAAGGCACAGCCAACTTATTTCAACTCCATAGGATTTTCAAGGCAAGAGACATCCAGTGGTTTGCCATTGCTTGCATCTGTGTAGTATCCCTGGACTTCCTTGGTGGTCTATCATCCAAGTATTAACCAGAGCTGACCCTGCTTAGCTTCTGAGAATAGATTAGGCTAGCCTGGGCCATCCAGGTCAGAATACAAACATAAGAGAAGTCATGTTGGATCAGATCAATGGCCCATCCAGTCTAACACTCTGTGGCCAAAATCCAGGTGCCTCAGGAGGTCCAGCAGCAGAACTGTCCCACTGTTGCTCCCAAGCACCAAGAATACAGAGCATCACTGCCCCAGACATGGTGTACCATCTACACCTTATGTTTATCCAATCTCCTCTTGAAGCTGTCTTGTAGCCACCACCACTTCTTGTGGCAGTGAATTCCATGCGCTAATTACCCTTTTATCTATTCTAAGCTTACTGCTCATTAATTTCATTAAGTGCCCATGAGTTCATTTCTTGTGCAAAAGAGAGAAGAGTACTTTCCTTTACCTTTTCTATTCCATGCATGATTTTGTAAACGTCTATCACATCACCCCTCAGTTGTTTCTCCAAGCTCAAGAGCCCTAACCTATTTAAACTTTCCTCATAGGGAAAGTGTTCCATCCCTTAAATAATTTTAGTTGCCCTTTTCTGCATCTTTTCCAATGCTATTTTTTTTTTGAGGTGTGGTGACCAGAACTGTACACAATATTCCAAATAAGACTGCACCATAGATTTATACAGGGGCATTATGATACTGATGATTTGTTTTCAGTCCTCTTCCTAATAATCCTGAGCATAGCATTTGCCTTTTTTATTGCAGCCACGCACTGAGTTGACATTTTCAGTGAGTTATCTACCACATCTCCAAAATGTCTCTCCTGGTCAGTTACTGCCAGTTTGGACCCCATCACCTAGGGTTCCCTGATTCACAGAGTCATCAGAAAGGGGGGTGGGGAGAGGGAAATGTCTGCTGGGCATTCCATTATTCCCTATGGAGATCAATTCCCATAGGGTATAATGGATAATTGATCTGTGGGTATCTGGGGCTCTGAGGGGGCTATGTTTTGAGGTAGACACACCAAATTTGCAGAACAGCATCAATGACTCTCCACAAAACACTCCAAGTTTCAAAAAGATTGGAACAGGGGGTCCAGTTCTATGAACCCCCAAAGAAGATGCCCCATCCTTCATTATTTCCAATGGAGAAAAGGTATTTAAAAGGTGTGCAGTCCCTTTAGGGTATAATGGATAATTGATCTGTGGGTATCTGGGGCTATGTTTTGAGGTAGACATGCCAAATTTGCAGAATAGCATTCAATGACTCTCCACAAAACACTCTCCAAGTTTCAAAAAGATTGGACCAGGGGGTCCAATTCTATGAGCCCCCAAAGAAGATGCCCCATCCTTCATTATTTCCAGTGGAGGAAAGGCATTTAAAAGGTATGCAGTCCCTTTAAATGTGATGGCCAGAACTCTCTTTGGAGTTCAATTGTGCTTTTGGCTCCACCCCCAATGTCTCATTACTCCACCCCAATGTCTTCTGGCTCCACCCCCCAAATCCCCAGATATTTCTTGAATTGGACTTGGCAACCCTACCATCAATGTAAATTTATAGTTAGAATTTTTGGCTTCAATGTGCATTACTCTGCACTTGCCCATGTTGAAACTCATTTGCCACACTGACACTCACTCGCCCAGCCTCGACAGATCCCTCTCACAGTCCTCCATTGTTCTCACCACTCTGAACAACTTAGTGTCATCCACCAACTTAGGCACTTCACTGCTTCTCACAACTATAAATCATTAATGAACAAGTTAAAAAGCACCAGACCTAGTACCAAGCCCTGAGGTACCCCACTGCTTACCACCTTTCACTGTGAAAAGTGCCCACTTATACTCACTCTCTGTTTCTTGTTAATTAGTGAGCTTCATAAGAGGACTTATCCTCTTTTCCCATGACTGCTGAGTTTACTTAGGAGCCTTTGATCAGGAACTTCCAGCTTTCTGGAAGCCTAGGTAAGCAATTTCTACTGGGTTACTCTTGTCCACCTTTTAATCACCCCCTCAAAGAACTCTAAAAGTCAATGAGACAAGATCTTTCTTTACAGAATCCATGCTGATACTTTCTCAATAGCTTTTGTTTGTCAATGTGCCTACTAATTCTATTTTTAATAATGGATTCCACAAATTTCCCTAGTATCAACATTTGATGGATCATCCTGTAATTTCCTGTATCTCTAATGGAACTTTTTTTTTTAAAGATGGGGGGTTACATTGGCTACCTTCCAGTCTTCAGGAAGCGAGGTTTATTTTATAGTTTGCATATTATTCTCTGTTACTATTATGCCATTAAAGGTCTGAGAATGTTTGTAGATTGCATATTTTGTCTGAGATCCACAAGTTCATATTTGAGTTCTTTTAGAACTCTTAGATGTATGCTATCTGAGCCCGATGATTTGTCACTTTTCAGTTTGCCCATCAGTTGTAGGACCTCCTCTCTTGTCTCCTCAATCCAATTCAAGTCTTTCAACACCCCTCCTGAAACTGGCAGTTCTGGACTGGGGAAGCACCTCCCATCTTCCACAGTGAAGACAGAGGCAAACAAATGCATTCAGTTTCTCTGCCATTTCCCTATCATCCTATAGGGATTACCCATTCTCAAAACCCCATTTAAACATGGAAACCTTGTATACTCTCCAGCCAACGTGGCTTTGTCTGCCTTCTTACGGGTACAAGATATGGGATTTAAAAAAAAAAATCTCACTAGGAGTGTTAAAAAGTTTAGCAAAATCTGGGACTCCTCACCCACCAGTGGCATTAACTAATTAATAGTCCCTGTATTTCCCCCTTAAATTTGAATTTTACATAATTATGTTTCACCCTGTACTTCCTGTATTTCTTGACCCTGCCATTTGTTTATTTTTTCATACTCCCACATAGATTTCGGTGCGCTATCCACTCATTGCATATGAAGCAGGCTTTAATCCATGGAAGTTTATGTTAAAATAAAATCTTGTTAGTCCCTAAGGTGCCCCTAGACCAGGGGTGGCCAACGGTAGCTCTCCAGATGTTTTTTGCCTACAACTCCCATCAGCCCCAGCCATTGGCCATGCTGGCTGGGGCTGATAGGAGTTGTAGGCAAAAAACATCTGGAGAGCTACCGTTGGCCACCCGTGCCCTAGACTGTTTCTTCTTGCTGCAGCACATGAATACAGTGACCCTTCTGGAATTAAGTACTCTATGTTATCGCCAGTCGCAGTTGCTGTCAACATGCACTGTGCTTATCTTTATAGTTTTCAGTTTTGCATAGAAATGTCACAAACCAGGCCATCTTAACCCAATTATCACCTTTTCTTTTCTTTCTTCTCTCTGTGTATAAACAAATCCTGCTGACTGAGGTTTCATTTCAGTGCATTTGACCAAGTGAACCCAGTCCTGTGAGAGCTTATGCTACTACAATAAATGAAGGAGCCACAAGGCATTTCTTTTTGAAAATTAGAAGAGCCAAGATGTTGGTGTCAAATTCACAAAAGCCAAGGCAAACAAGGAAGACAAAGAATACCTGAGACGCAAATCAAACAGGAATTTTCCTTCCCACACACAGTACACATTATGAACAGCATTAATATAAAATGAAAATCATATGGACAAACTATGCATCTTCCTTTCCTTCGGATGCCAGACGTATTTGCTACAGTAGCAATTTTGCTAGCAAGTTGGTGGATACTACGGTGTAGCTGAGGGTAAGCACACCATACCCTCAAAGAGTCAACTCATCACAGTTTCAGAAGAGGCAATAAAACTTGCTCTGTTTCACATTTGGAGCTGCAACTGAACCTGGCCCTTATGTGTATTGAGCCAGCAGAGCCATAGGGAAGGAAGAAGAAATGAAGACAGAACAAAGGGAGTAATGGCACACCTTCTGGCAATGTTTATCTCTCCATTTCCAGGTTACATTCACTCCTTGTAGGAGCTAATGTGATGTAGCAATTAGAGAGGCAAACTAAAACTGGAGAGACTTGAATTAAAATCCCAATTCTGCTATGAAGCCAAAAGAGTGATACTAGGTTAATTACTGTTGCCCTGTACATGTGTTCAAAAGTGCATATACTTTGAGAGTAGGAGTGAGCCCATTGGCCCTGGACATTTGCACATATAGTTCAATGTCTCCAGCAAGCCCTGCATGCATATAAGTGTGCAAGGAGGACTGGAACATACACCTGTATGTGTATAGGACTTACTGAGGAGGTTTAACTGTAAGTGCATGGAGAGAGCCAAGGCGGTGTAATCCTGACCTCTGTGTGCTTAAACAGGGCTGGAAGTTCTCCAGGATTAGAATGGCTGGCAACCCCCTTCCTCTCCTGCCACTCAGTGGTCCAGCAGGGAAAAAATGGGAGGGTGGAATCACCAGTGCTGGTGATGGAGGCCTCTCCAGTGATGATGCGACATCAGCAGAGACACCATAGCATCACTTTAGCATTATCTAGGACTGTAGTCATAGGGAATGCTTTGAACAAGGCTTATCTCTCAGCCACCACATTACATGATTTGTCCTGAATATAAAATGGGGTGGGGCTGAGGCCACTGAGCTCCCTGAGAAAGGGTAGGTATTAGACAGACCTTCATCAGCCAACTGTATTGGCTTCTGTTGTCAGAAGTTCATATTGCTTCCTCCCCATTGAGAGATCCTTGCTGAGGCAAAAGCTCATGCAAGGCTAAGGAAATGTCAGCAGGAGGTCTATAATGGAAAGGCGTGAAGTTTGTTGGAATGAATCAAGTTCAACCCCCAGGAACGTCAGTCGCTGGGTAGGGCCCTCCGTCTTCTCATGGGCTAGAGAAACGCCCAGCTCCGACGACTACGCTGCAAAGGCCGCCAACAAATGGGTGCACTGGCCGGAGCCTAAGGGGCCCACAAGCAGGCAGTCATCCAGATAATGCACTGCATTGCTCAAATGAGCCCGGCGGTGCACCGCCCATTCTAAAAAGGAGTTAAAGCGCTTGAAGGCCACCCAAAAAATGGAGCACCCCATTGGCAGGGCCCTGTCCATATAAAACCGCCCTTCAAAATGAAAACCCAGCAATTCAAAATCCAAAGGGTGAACCGGTAGGAGGCGAAAAGTGGAATTTATGTTGCACTTTGCCAACTCAGCCCCTACCCCACAACGCCTTACCATCTGCACAGCTTGGTCAAAAGATGTGTACCGATTCCCCATGGGGGTAAGATAAATGATGAATCAATCTGAACTCACCTGGGGCCTTTTTAGGCACCAGGCCCAACGAGGAGACCCTCAAGGTACTCACAAGGGGTGCGGAAAATGGGCCAATCACCCTACCCTTGGCTAATTCCTTCCCAATCTTCTGACAAACTATGTGCTCCATCCCTACAACCGACTTCAAATTATTGCCCATAAACGGCTTTCTGGGGCCCTGAAAAGGAATTCTAAACCCAAACTTAAAACCATTTAACAAATAAACCCCATCTTCATCCCTTGGATAATCCCGGAGCCATACCTCAAGCATTATCGCCCTTATTGGGCTGAGACCCTTTACCAAATGGCATATCTGCACCGCCCAGCCCCTGCTTGCGCTGTCCCTGCCTGAATCTACCCCTGGAACAATTTGTGAAGGAATGAGACCCCCCCGCAAAGAGGGCACTTATGTTTGTATGGGCAGTTCTTTTTACCACACACCCCCTGGGACCCAAACTCCCAACAAAGCAGGCAGGGTTGAACCACCTGCCCCGCACTGCTGCGGGCACCAGAAGCAGTGGTTGTGCACTGAACAACATGTCCACTGTCTGACCTATCACCCAGGTTAGGTTGTGCTGGAGACATAACCTGCAGCTACAGCTGTGGCTGAATCTGATCCCATTGAAGGGCGGGGTTCAAAGTTGCCCTCATTCTAAACTCCTCATCATATTGAAGCCAGGCCGGGCCGGTAAAGCTAGTATAGCTTTTGTAAATGATGTCGAAATACTGAAAAAGGGACATGGCCCTCCATGACTGTGACCTGGCAATAATTCCGGCATAAATAATGAACCCGGGCACCCAATTCGCCCATGTCCTGTCAACTTTCCGCTTCTTGATTTTCTCCTTTTCCCTATCATCCAAATCCTCTTTATCCTTTTTCTCCAGCTCCCTATAGAGCAGAGAGAATAGGTCCACAAATTCCCCTTTCAGTATCTTATCCTTGGTGGCCGGCAGCAAGTGATCCCCAAGAGGTAAGGCCAGATCACCAAAAGGTAAAGCCTTAGCTGGCACAGCAGAGTATGATGGACCCCCAGGATAAGAAACATCCCAGCCACCATAGGGTGCCATGGACACTCCCGGGAACTGGCTGGGTGTCATGCCTGCCCCTGCTGACTCAGAGCAGGTGCCTGCTTCTGACCCCGCCCCTGCTGTGCAGATGCCTCTACCAACGTCGGACGTAAGTCCTGAAGGAGCAAGCCAGCAGCAGGGGCCACCTGAAACCGATCAGGCCACACCAGGCACTAGCTCATCGCCTCCAGAATCACCACCACCTGCAGAACGGCTACGCGAGAGGAGACGGCTGGAGTTCAGAGACAGGCGTAGAGAAGCACGCAGGCGTGCTAGGAGAGATCTGAGCCCAGAGTTCTAACAAGCCAATTAGCCAGCACACTATATCTGGGATCCTGGCCTCAGGCCAAATTGTGCTGGCAACGAATGATCACCCTCCGACGTGACCGCGCCCTGCACCCCCTTGCCTGCTGAACAAACCTGTCTGCTTCCCGACCCGGCTTGACTTTGGACTGGAAACTGGACTCTGCTTTGGCTAAGTACTTTGTATACATTCGGCTTGCTTTCCCTGGTTGATGACCCTTCTGCATTCCTGAGACTCCGCGCTTCGCTACTCCCTTCGGCTGGCCTGATTTATGGTACAGACCAATTAAGGACTGTAAAGATAACGCTCGTGCTGCCTTTGGAAACACCCCAGCCGACAGCCAGCATCCTGGCCGATTGCCAGGGCAACAGAAGCTGCCCGTCGTTGTCTGCAGGTCTGGGTCCTGACACTGGGCAGGCCTCCCCAAGGACCCCAAGGGTTAGCCAGGTTAAGGCCCCAAGCCCAAGGCTGGGAATTATTAAAAGCTGCAGGCTGGCTATTGGCAACTGACCTGAAGGCAAAGGTGGGGTCCGACTGCCCCCACGGCCCCCAGGGCCAAGCTGTGGTAATGTGTTGTGCAAACTCACCCCTACCCAACTGCAAATTCTGTGAAGCATCCACATCAGGCACCTCCGCTGGAAGAGGCAACACACCCTCCGTTTTGTCCGTAGAAGACCTGCTTTTAAGGGAAGACAAACGATTAAGGATTTCTTCCTGGAAGTGCTTCTTAGCAGCCCGCTTGTCTGCCTTGGAAGTCAGGCCCATTACACCCAATATGACTGGCTGCCTACTACTCGACCCCTCCAAAGCAGCTATTCTGGCTAACACAGACTGCTTGAAAGTACCATCCTCCTCATCAGACGATGAAGGCAAAGGCGCTGACCGCTTAGGACAGGCTGCTGTGGTCTCGGTGCAGGGCACTTGCCCTTGGATTTGCCCTGTCCCTTAGGCATGATAATGTGCCCAGTAACAATGACAAGCCCGTCTACTGCCCTCACTGATGTGGCCCCCACCCTAATGGAGGCAGGTAATGAACGTTAAAGCTATTCTCGAAATGGCCACCCCAAGCTATCCACAAAATGGCCGCTATTTTCCCCTGCAACAGGGAGGAAGAATCTCAATAAAAAGGCTGTCCTCGAAATGGCTGCCCCAAGCAATCCACAAAATGGCCACTCTTTTGCCCAGCAACAGGGAGGAAGAATCGAACAGCTTCAATAAAATGGCTACCCAATTAAACCCACGATTAGCTAAGGCCTCTTTCCAAACTGCACTGTCTGGAAGAACAGCCCCACACACTGTGAAGTAACCATACATTCCCCCAGAAGATTATATAAACGGGGGGGGGGGGGGAGTTGGTTCTCCAGCCGGCTTAACAGAGATGGGAAAGGGGGGGGGTGAACAGCACCCCCAAAAGGGGAGAGGCACTGCAAGATACCCTAGAACAAAAAGGGGAAGCACAAAACCGCTGGCCGCACAAAAACGCTGTGGCCAGCAACAAACCGCCGCGTCAAAGACACTCCCAAAGATGCTCCTGACGCGACGAGACTCCTCCTGAAGACCACCGTGGCTTGCAAAAAGCAGCCGCGGCAAAGTCCAACACGCCAACCACCGCAACCCAAAAATTCGCAGTGACTGGCAACAGGCCTCGTGCAGGGAAAGAGCACACAAGCTGCGCTCTGCCTTCCCCGAGCATAAGGCGAAGAATGAGAGGAGGGAGCGGAGCCTGCTCTGCCCCCACCTATGATGATGCCCTGCCCACTCCTCCTCCTTGTGAGGAGGCAAAATGGCCCCCAGACACAAGGCTGTGCAGCCTGCCTCTGGATGGGAGCCACAATAATGGAAAGGCTCTGTCTCTGAAGGATAGTGCCTTTGGCCAAGGTATTATTGGCCTCTGCCCAGCTGGCAAGGTAGCCTAATTTAGAGAAACTGGTTTAGGATTACTGGGAGGCTAGCAATAACACCCATTGTGGGTGACAGGCACAGTGAGAGGCAGAAGACTATATTAGTTTTTCTAGAACAAATGAGAGTTTGAATGGTCATCAACACCTGGTCCTGGACCCTGGAGGGAGGGAATATCCTAAATACTGAAGGCCACAGTCTGAGCAGGATGAGAAAGGGGGGGATGGAGCAGACACTGGCTGGGAACTTGGGTGTTCTGGCTTGGAACATGAATAAGGGTGAGGGGGGTTATAATTTGCTTTATAAATAAACAAATATAGACACCAACCCAACTTGAAATGATCATTTAAAATAACATTTCTTTCTTTTAAAAAAGAATTAACATAACCAGCCCAGAACAATAATAAGAAAAACAGCAATCTGGAAAGACAGAAAGACAAGAGGGAGGGAGGGAGGACTTTCCTCTGCTTGAAGTTCCATGAACCAGGAGTCATTTTTGAGAAGACACTTCCTGAAGAAAGGATTTGCAGTTTTCTCATGAGTCATTGGACTGAATACTATAGATAATTCTTTTAAAGTAGGATTTTTTCTGCATTGGAAGGAGAGTTCCTCTGAGGCAAGAGGCTCCTCTGGCAGTGGAAGACACTCTTGTTTCCCTCTGTTAGAGGAATGCACCTTTGCTAATCCATGGAATGCACCTTTGCAAATCCATGGGATGAAACTTGTTGACCATGTGCTTGTAGGAGAGGATGAGTGCAAACCTGTGGTGCTTTCATAGAGCAACATCAAATGTAATGATTCCATGTATTCAGGGCACTTGTTTGTTTGCCCGATGACAATCATAATGCCTAAAGGGGAAACTTTACAAGAAAGTTGTCCAGGCTCTTTGCACATCTGTACCCTGAACAATTTCTCATCCTGTTAACCTACTGTCAAACTCATCACAGATGCAGCTGGCTGCACGGAATCGTCAAAAGTGACATCTGAAGCCTCCTATTGTTTTTTGTGCCATAACCTTCTCCAACTTTAATGTATATCCATAAAAAATGTGGCTTGAGCTCTAATTGAAATCTTCAAACAGCTCAGCCATGTTCAAACAAAAATATCCATTCCATTTGTTTAAACCTGTAAAATAAAAAAAAGACTGAGCACACAAAGGATCTCTCATTTCCTAAAATGTTTCTTCATCTCATTTCTGTATTTTTAAATCCATTAAAAACAACCCATTACATCTCTTGCATGCCATTTCCTCGCCTCTTGTCGTTTTAAATTTGCAGGTTCAAAATAGGTGGCTATAAAATTATACTACTTGTATGGAGGTTGTCCCCCCCCCACACCCCTCCGTAATGATATCTTCTCAGGTAATGAAAAATAGGGGTAAGCTCCATCAAGTGAGTCATATGATAATGCCAAGCAATTCTCTGCCTAAACTAAATGTGAAGAGGCTTTGCAGATCAACCCTTTAAAAGATTTTTTTTAATTGATGTGAAAAGAGGCATATAGATGCCTTGTTCTGCTCCTCCCTATTTCTTTCTTCTCCTGCCCTGCTGGACAAGGCTGTTAATCAGGGCTCTTCTTATGCCAAACCAGAATGTTGCTTCTGTAATTTACCCAGGATTTTTGTGGGGGGAGGGGAAGTGAGGGGGAAGTATGCACTTTTGTGATTTATAATTTTTAAATGGGTCATTTAAGATATGCAATATATGAAATAATTATTCAGGATAGCAATAATTCTCTTGAATGTGATGTTAATGCAATCAACCATTTATTGAAGTGATAACAGGCTAGGCTATTAACTGGTAAACAGGTAATTAAGTGTCTAACTATGTGGTCAAAGCATCATGACAGAGAAATGGGTGTTCTTTTTTTTTTTTCCTCGAGTGAAGTGCCTGTAGAAAGCTAAATATGTTGTCATTTACATAATAGTATCTCTGTCTTTGGCCTTCCCTACAAGGGCTTTGTCATGAAGATCTCAAAGTTCTTTCAAACATACTTGCTCAATCTGTTGGTAGGAAAGTATCCAGAGATGCTCAAATACCCAGCTGGTTCAGCTCCTGTCCCGTTTACCAGTTGTAAACAGGAAGCTGATTTTTCAATGATTTGTTGGTCAACTTGTTTGTGACTTTAGCAGGTTGCTTCTTCCTTACAGTACAGCACAATTGGCGTTTTGCATGTGTGTGTTCTCACACAATCCATTCTACCTCATTGGTTTGCTACTCTACTCATTAGGCAGTTGTTTAAAACCCTATTAAGTAATCAGGGGTATTTTTGACCTGGTCATGGGGGGGAAATTTGTTTATCCATTTAAAGAAACACACCTAAACCACTCACAAATAATAGAAATCAGTCAAAGTCAGAAGCCAGTAGGATTTATCAAACACACAACCCTTTAAAACACACTGGTCCCACAATGTGAAGGGCTTTAAAGGGGGGAAAAAAGCACTTTGAATTGAGCTCAGAAATCCTTGCCAAGTCCTACCATGTCATGTACAACTGAGTTGTCCTTAGCAGTGTTAATGGCCTGATCTGTTTGAATAGGCAGTGTTTTGGCACATAATGCAGTTTTGCAAAAACCCAAAGTAAACTTGTTTGGCAGTCCTTTGAGTTGTTTGCAGCTCAACCAAACAGGCCCAGTGATCAGTTCACACCTAATCAGCACAGTCAAACACATTAAATGAAATTGTTAAAAAGATCTGCCATAAGCTTCCTAGCATCTGTAAAAGTAACTGGGAATAATGAAGCCACCTGGTGTTATGTTACAAAGTATATCAGTTGCACCTGTGTATAAAGTTTATCATCATAGCTTGATAAGCCTAACCACCAGAAAATTCTGGGAAATGTAGTTTAGTAAGGGAAGGAATAACTCCTATTATCTCAAGCACATGTGATTTGACAACAAAGGAACATAAATATAGATACAGCTGGATACCCTTAAAAAGGAGGCTCCACCTGGATTGAATCTTCCACGAAACTGGAATCTCATCCATTACATACGAAAAACAATTCAGGAGTAGGAAATGGAGGACCATTTGTCTTTCAGACATGTACCAATCAAATCCTTAAAGAAGGTAAGAGGCCAAAAAAAAAAAAGCCAATCAGACAAGCTTAGTCTAAAATAATGTAAATTCTTCATGTGGTAGTACAACCAAGAATTGCAAAATTCCTCTTAAGAATTTATAAGTAATTTAAAGGGAAATGAAGAATGGTTAAAGAAGCAGGATGAAGAAGGGCAGAACGTTTTTGTCTGGGCTACAGACAATGAAATCCTTGCCACAAGCCATACAAAGGCAGAACAAACATTAATTAATTACTTAAAATTATTATCTGTTCATATATAATTGATCCTAGTACATCAGACAATGAAAAGAAGTGGAGTTTTACTCTTTTAAAATGGAAGCAAGTGACTGATTTATTTGAGGAATATATACAAACCATCATTTACAGCTCAAAGAGGTTTCCAAACAATGATACACTACTGTATGCCATAAAACCATAAAATATAAATATGAAACCTGAAAGAGCAAAACAATTCTTAAAAAGCTCTAGCATAGGTTGTGGCTGATCTAGCTTTCCTCAAATATATGATTGACAGTGGATCTAGGTGGGAACAGCAGAGGTGTCACGTGGGTTTGTATGGAGAGGAGTTATCCTTCAGACACACTGGTCCCACAATGTGAAGAGCTTTAAGGGGGGGGAAAAGCACCTTGAATTGAGCTCAGAACATACCGGCAGCCAATGATGTTGATCTAATACTATTCTGTTACGGTTATGATAACTAAATCCAGCAGGCAAATGAACTGCCCTTTATTTCATACTGACTGAGATTGTTGATTTGTTGTTGTCTCTTGTACAGTGCATTCCCTAGGTTAATGTAGCCTAGGTTAATAATCTAAGCCAGGTTATAATATAATGGATCAGTTTAGCCAGGTTGGCAGAGCCCAGGTAGGGCCTCCCATAATTTTTTAACCACCATTAATGATGTCAAATACAGACTTTCCATGTAACAGATCTGCACTTAAACCGGAGTCTAAATTGGATCAGAGAAGTTTGGTACACGAAGCATATAGTAGGTGTAACCGTTAACAGCCAAATAATATGCAGCCAAATTTTGCCTTAATGCATACGTTATTCCTGATGGGAGTTTGCCACTCATTACATTATTAAACCATCAGAGCTCACATACAATGGGAATTTATGAGTAATTTAGCCACCTTGGAGCCAGCTTGCACTTTACATTATGTTATATCAAATTGATTTTTATTGTATAATGTTTAAAATTTTTGTTATATTTATATGTGTTGTAAGCTGTCCTGAGCCCTGTTTGTGTGGAAGGGTGGGATAAAAACAAAATTAAATAAATAAGACTCCACACAGTTTTAAAACAATTCTGCTGGATACAGCTCAACTAATGCAAAGGTAAAAAAGTAGAAAAGCTCCTTCACCAAAGTTACTGTCTATTAAATGTGCTCTAGAGTGTGTTGTATCTAATTTGGTATGAGTCTTTCATCAGCCGTGCTTAAGACATCTCCCCTCCCTCTTTATATCGCTCAGCTTGCCATTAAATAGGATACAGACTCTCTTTGAAGAAGGAAGATGTTGTCATCGTCCCATAAATTCCAGTATTCTAGACTACAACTAAGGCCTCTGTGACAAACTGTCAAGGGTTAAGGCCTAACAGAGTCTAAGAAGCCTTGAGTGCCAGGCAGTTGGAATGGAATTCCATTGAGACAGTTGGCAACTGACAGTTGAGGAAGAAACATTTAAGCACTGACTGTGGACTGAGAAGGAGGCCAAGAGTAGATCAAGGAGGATCCTCATTCAAGCCAAAAAAGAGAAATAGCTTCTACTAAAGTGATTCCTGTCCAGTTAAGAAGGGAAATAGCTTCTAGTACACAAAAGTGATTCCTGTTTAGTCAAAGAAGGGAAATCTAGTCTTTCTATGCTAGTCTTTCTCCCCAGAGTTTTAAAGATCTTGTTGGAGCATAAACATTTACTTGTTGGCAACATGTTATCTGGTGTTTGAGTGACTACAATATTACCTCAGTTTTATAATCTGTTCACTTTATACATCCTATATTTGATTCCACCTGAACTTTTCTCCCTCCAAGTTAAGGGAGAAAAGGAAGTCGACAGAATTCTTGGCACTGCACGATCTACAACTTGTGATCTGGACCCATGCCCCTCCTGGCTAATTAAGGCCTGCCAGGAGGAATTAAGATATCCTATACGGGATATTATAAATCGATCCCTTTCAGAGGGTGTTTTTCCAACACCCCTGAAAGAGGCATTGGTCCGCCCTCTCCTGAAAAAACCGTCATCAGATCCGGCCGAATTGGCTCATTACCGACCGGTCTCAAATTTGCACTTTCTGGGCAAAATTATTGAGAGGGCTGTGGCGTTGCAGTTACAGGATTTTCTGGAGGACGCTTCCATCTTAGACCCATGCCAGTCCGGCTTCCGCCCGGGCCATGGGACGGAAACAGTCCTGGTCGCCCTCATGGATGACCTCCGTCGACAACTGGATCAAGGCGGCTCGGCAGTACTGCTGTTGCTAGACCTATCGGCTGCGTTCGATATGGTCGACCATCGGCTGCTGACCTGCCGCCTTGCCGACGCAGGAATTCGGGGGCTAGCCTTACAATGGCTCTCCTCCTTTCTTGAAGGTCGGGGACAAAGGGTGGCAATTGGGGGGGAGCTGTCTCGGAGGCACCCACTTCACTGTGGCGTGCCTCAGGGAGCAGTTCTCTCCCCGATGTTGTTTAACATCTTTATGCGCCCCCTTGCCCAGATCGCACGGAGGTATGGGCTGGGTTGCCATCAGTATGCAGATGACACCCAGCTCTATCTATTGATGGACGACCGGGCTGGGGATGTCCCTATAAATCCGGACAGCGCATTACAAGCCGTGGCTGACTGGCTCAGGCTGAGCGGGCTGAGGCTGAATCCGGCGAAGACTGAGGTCCTTTGCGTGGGCCGCGGCGGACCGGGAGGGGAGATTACCCTACCGGCTTTCGACGGTGCACCACTGATACCAGTGCGCAAAGTCAAGAGCCTGGGAGTGCTACTGGAATCCTCTCTATCAATGGAGGCCCAGATAGCTGCCACTGCTAGATCCGCCTTCTTTCATCTCAAGAGGGCGAGGCAGTTGGCTCCCTTCTTGGAGCGCGGCAACCTAGCAACTGTGATCCACGCAACGGTCACTTCGAGACTAGACTACGGCAATGCCCTCTACTGGGGCTGCCCTTATATCGAACACAGAAACTTCAGGTAGTCCAGAACGCGGCGGCCAGGCTGCTTGAGGGACTACCACGGTGGGAACACGTGCGGCCTGGGCTGCGGGATCTACATTGGCTACCGGTTGTGTACCGTGTTCGCTATAAAGTGCTGGTTATTACCTTTAAAGCCCTATATGGCCGGGGACCTGCCTACCTAAGGGACCGCCTCTCCCCATATGTTCCCCAGAGAGCACTGAGATCTAGCTCTCAGAACCTTCTAACAATCCCTGGGCCAAGAGAAGCTAGGCTGAAGGCTACTAGGGAGCAGGCCTTCTCGGTAATGGCCCCTCGTTGGTGGAACCACCTTCCAGAGATGGTGCGAGCCCTGCGGGACCTGAATCAGTGCCGCAGGGCTTGCAAAACATTTCTTTTCCAGCTTGCTTTCGAGATAGAACCGGATTAACGTGACGGGTGGCCATCTAACCATCTTGTAAATATTATGACTTACTGTATTTTAGCACCTAATTTATATATTTTATCTATTTTAACTAATTTATTATGTAACTGACTATATTTAAAACTGCATACACTGTTTTATTTGAATCATGGAATTCCATGTCTGTTAGCCGCCCTGAGCCCGCCTTTGGCGGGGGAGGGCGGGATATAAAAATAAAGTTGTTATTATTATTATTATTAAATAAAACATTTTGTTTGTTTTGAACTTTCAAACCTCTCTCATGTCATTTCGAAAGCAGTATCCTCCATCAAACTATTCAAAAGCCTTTTGTGTGCCATTTTGCAAACAGAATCCTCCTCAATTTCACAAGCAGAATCCTCCATCAAGCTGTTGGAGGGGTGACCAAACTGTGGCTCAGGAGCCACATGTAACTCTTTCACACATGAAGCTCCTACCGTCTAATTGGCCAGCTTGGAGAAGGCATCTTTTAAAATTATTTCTGCAAGCCAAGAATGCATTTAAAGTTAAAGTTGCTTTCTTTCTACCTCTCACTTCCTTCCTTCCTTCCTTCCTTCCTTCCTTCCTTCCTTCCTTCCTTCCTTCCTTCCTTCCTTCCTTCCTTCCTTCCTTCCTTCCTTCCTTCCTTCCTTCCTTCCTTCCTGTCTTGCAGCTCTCAAACATCTGATGTTTATTCTATGAGGCTCTTATGTTAAGCAAGTTTGGACACCCCTGAGCTATTGTCTCAAAATTCCCCAGAGCATTTGGAAACCAATTGAATTTAGAGGTGTATCATCTTAATCAGTTTCCCTGCCTTCGCAAAGATGAAGCAACACAATCTCCCATGCCTTCAGTAGATGATGATTTGACTATGATAACTGTTTCATCTCCATCCTTTCAAGTTCAGTAGAAACTTGTTTGGTACTAAAAATATGGATTTGTTGTATGTCCTGTTTTACATGTTCACATGTTGAGTCCATAATAATCAGAAAGTCTTACAATTGACACAAAGTTCAGAATTTAGCCAGACAAGATTGCTTTAGCTTGAATAAAGAAGTCCCCCAAGGGAATTAATCTCCAGCTCCAGACCTGAGATCATATCCACCTGTTCAGACTGGACATCCACAGGCAAGCTAGGCAGACAGTAAACCAACTGAAACCCCAACCCCAACTGGAGCCCAACACAAGGTACATGTTGTCAATACCTGCCATTGTGAACCTACAGAAGGAGTAAACTCCGTGAAGGATCACAAAACCACCCCATCCTCCCATCTGAGATTGATTACCTGTCTGGGTCAATTGGGAAAGAGTGATGTTGTCCAATCAGAACTCAAATATGCCCGTTCAATTTGCTCTTCCATTAGTAAAGCATGGGTTCCAGAGATCTTACTTTTCACTGAGCTAGCATTCCACGACATCAAGTTTGAAAGTCAGAAGAAAGATATCACTGAGAGCTTTGACACCAGGGTTGTTGTGAATTTTGCAGCAGACATGTCTGTTAAGCGAACATGCCATGTTCAACAGCTGCAATCTGTTATGAGCCAAGCCTCAGATCTGTTTACCTGTCCTCTGTCAACCTTGGACAGTTGTCAAACAGTTTCCTTATAGTTGTGGAGTTTCATTTCTTTACCTTGCAGGAGATTTCTTAACTGTTCATAGGTAAATTAATTCTACCCCAGGTTGTGGATGCTTGAGTCATGTAATTAAATAAGGAGGGGGATACATCATCCAAAAGGCTATGCAAAATAACTTCAATAATGTGAACTAGTAAATGGTAAGACTTTAAAAATAAAGTTTATTTATAATTACTGGCTGGCTGACTGATTTGCTCACTCATTTAAACAATTGGATGCTGCTTGGACTGAAACAGCAATATGTCTGGGGGGGAGGGCAGAAACTCTCATTGGGCTATGTGAGAATGTACCTGTGCACAGGGCCAAGTTATCCATTAGGTACAGTAGGCACAGTGCCTAGGGCCCACAATATTTTTAGGGGCCCATGAAAATGCTTTAATTTCTTTTCAAATCAGAAGGAAAAAATGAACATTTAGGGTTGAAGACTCCCACAACCCTAATTAAGGTCGTTTTCCCACTGACCTTACTCCAGAGTGACGTCCCTCTTCATCGCGCAGAGTCTGCGCGGATTTCCCACCAACTGCTGCGCACAACCAGGAAGAGCCACGGCTTTTGCGTCGCAGATGTAAACTGGTTTTTAGCGGTTTACATCTGTGACGCAAAAGCCGCAGCACTTCCTGGTTGTGCGCAGCAGTTGGTGGGAAATCCGTGCAGATGCTGCGCGGTGAAGAGGGACGTCGCTCCGGAGTAAGGTCAGTGGGAAAATGGCCATATACTTCAGCTGCATTGGTATAAAGACATATGTAACCCAGCCTGGATTATATTTGTTTTTATACCTATGCAGTCATAAAATATAATTTTAAAAAATTATGGCAGAAGGGGTGCACAAAAGGGCACATGAAATTCATAATGCAGCCCTGCCCATGCAGAACACTGACAAGTGTCATGTGAAAGATAATCCAACAAATAAGCTTGAACTGTTATAAATAGCCTAACTGACCATTGAACATTTGGCAGAAATTTTGTAGGCTTGGCAGTCACAGTTATTCTGGGCTCAAATTTATTTGGATCCTCCCAAAGACCTTATTTTTCTGTTGTGAGAAGAGAAGGGGATTAGGACCGCTTGGGTATTATGGCCCCACGGTCCTTTAGCCCTCTGTAGTAAAGTACCTCTTTTTCTGTTGTGAACATTTTTAAAGTTTAAACCTAACTGAATATTATGCCTCTTCAGTTCTTTAACTTAATCCCTACTTTTTTTTGGGGGGGGGGGGGAGAAACTTGACAGTGGGTATTCATTGGTAAGTAAAGAGCACCCTGTGCACGCTCAGAGGGAATCACTCTTTTATGCAGACAAGTTACAGCAAGGTGGTTTTCAATCAATGATTACACGAATACCAGGCTGAGTGAATTTCCCCCCTTCCATAGCCCCAACTATTTTTGAGGCAAAATTCCCACTGTAAACAGATAAAAGGTAAAGGTAGCCCCTGTGCAAGCACCAGTTGTTTCCAACTCTGGGGTGTTGTTTTCACAATGTTTTCTTAGCAGACTTTTTACGGGGTGGTTTGCCATTGCCTTCCCCAAGGCAACACCAAAATAGCATATGTTTCACTCCAGTTTTCTGCCCAGACTTCTCACTTATTACTGTGGACATTAAAAGGATAGAAACAAAAAACAGGGAAGCAAAGGACCCATAGTGTCAGGACTAAAGAGAATTGATTTGGAAAAGAGTTAGTTGACATACCTCCAGTGGGCTTGTGACTGCTCCTCCCCCATTCCTTTCCAGGCAATCAAGACAAAAATGGTTTGCACATTTCCCCTGTTATCACTACAACTAAAATGGATAGAGGTTTCTTTATAAAAAAAAGAAATGGCAGCTGGGAATTTACAGGTATTTATTTATTTATCTGGGATTTATTTATTTGGCAGAACATATATCTGACCCTCCTATATCTATGGGCCTAACGGAGGAATATGATTAAAAGTTTATAAGACTATAGAGGAATATGATTAAAAGTTTATAAGACTATAGAGGAATGGTGTGGAAGAATAACTCTTTCCCACTCTTTTAAATTGCTAGAACTTGGGGTCATCCAATGAAAGTAACTGGCAATAAATCTAGATTAGGCAAGAGGATTTTTGTGTATGTGTGTGCAACGTGTAATTTGTAGAAATAATCATGACAACATCAGTTTAGATGGCTTTAAAAGAGGATTAGATAAATTCATGGAGGGTATGTCCTTCAATGGCTATTGGTCATGTTAGCACCTCGATGTTCAGAAGCAGTGTGTCTGTATAGCAATGCTGGTTGCTATAGGTCAAACAATCAATCAACCTTTAATGGCATGTAAAAACAGGTTAAAAGAACAATGGGTTGAAAAACAGAAAATAGGTTAAAATACTGGACATCAGGATTAAAGTACATTTACATAAGATCACAGTTAAATGGGACAACAAGACTGTTCCTTGTCTTGACGAATCAATTTGGCCCAGTACAGAAATAAGGCAGTGTTTACAGTTATGTCAGGAGTAACATCCTTCAAAAGAAACTGAACCTTATCTGGATCAGCCAGACCCATCTTATTTAAAAGAATAGGATCCAAAAATCGACCACGAATACTTAGATAAAAAGGACAATACAGGAGAATATGTGAAATGGTTTCAATAGATCCAGACTTACATGGACATAGTCTGGCCTGGTAGGGTATGTTATGATATCTACCATATAGAACTGCTGATGGCATAACATCAAATCTTCTCATTGCATGAAAACTCCATTTGCATATTTGCATATTCCTTTGGGAACAGGATATCACTGGACTTCCTATTGATATTTTGAATTTAAATAACAAGAAGAGACCGGATTTTCATAAGCGACTTTATTGTAATTGTACTTGTATAATTGTTATTGCATAGTCATTTCATCACTATAACCTGAGGGTTGTGTTTGTGTTGTATATTCCAGAGTGACTTCTCTCTTGGTATTTTTGAATTCCTACCTGGGGATAGGCAACACTACTATAAGACTATGGAATACTGCACACTTTGAAGTTCAATGATACTATGAATATGAGGATTGTGTCTTAGAAAATTGGACATTAGCTTGGACTTTAATTATTTACACTGTCTTTTAATATTGTTCCATTTTGTAAGGGTATATTAATAAGATTGTATTTTGATGAGAGTGTGATATTATATTGGATATAGGTCAAACAGTGAAACACATGGACTTCCTAGAAGCATTGGGGTGGCTATTGTCAGAAAACCATCCTGTACTACAGGGGTGGACAATGGTAGCTCTCCAGATGTTTTTTGTCTACAACGCCCATCAGCCCCAGCCATTGGCCATGCTGGCTGGGGCTGATGGGAATTGTAGGCAAAAAAGCACCTGGAGAGCTACCGTTGGCCACGCCTGCTGTGTTAACACCTCAACTAACCTTTTATTGGGGAATATTAATATTTCTTAGCTCAAACTGGTGAATCTACGAGAGGTGAGGTGAGCAAGGATCTCTGTCAATGTTTACGGAGATAGACCACTGAAAATCCTTTGGTTAATAATGGATTTTATTATAGGTATTGGTTTTCAAATAGTTATATCCCAATCAATCAATTTCAAGCATACAAGAGGAATACAGTGGTTAGCTGAATAAGTGTGGGTGGGGGGAGAGGTGATACAATACCTAAATCTTGCAGAGTAGGCTCAGTCAGAGGAAACACAAGGCCTCTGGAGGGAGATTTCTCTTGAGAAGGGAGGGGGTGAAGGCAGGAAGGGATGGAGGGAGGAGAGGATAGCGGAATCCCAATCCTGACAGGTAGGATTGCCTGTTTTCTAGGGTAAATTACGTCACATCAAGCGATTCAATTACCCAATGAGGAAGCAGAGTGTCACACCAATGGAAAATCAGAGTGTCATGTGTGGAATATCCAATCAGAGATCATTGTGTCATAAACCCATACCCCCAACAGAGGAATTCTAATGACTTTTTATGGCCTGTTTTTCCGAACTGATTCCTTTGAAGCTCCCCAAAAGTGATAGATTTCTCCCTTAATGTCAAACATGGATAAACATCCATCAAGTGTTCAGGAGATTGGTTGACTTTGATAGCCTTAGCAGTAATTAAAGGAAAATAGAAATTTTGTTAAAAGTCAGATTCCCTGGCAGAAATGTGAGACCAGTTTACAGATATACCACACATTCACAACAAGATGGCCACTTAACCCTTTAGCCTTTGTTTCTGCTGTCTTGCCCTGAAGAATAACAGAACATATATATACAAGCCATTTATTTGTACTATAGGGATCCTGGTAAGCCTTTTTTAATACATGTTTTGATAACAGGACTTAAAAGGTTGCCAAAAGAAGCGAAGGAACTTTTACAGCTCTGCCCACTACGTGTCCCTCTCTGGACCTGGAATTCTTCATTTCCAGGAGCAGAAAGATGGCTGCTCCTTAGCCTTTCAGCATAACCACCACGTCTGTCCAGCCTGTGAACGAGACTTGACATCATTCCAGCCTGCCTGGGGCCTAGAAGGAACTGGATTTTTCTCCCTTATGTGCAAGAAAAACCATTCCAATTCAAATGGGCATTGCTGTGTCATATTAATATTCTAGGGTTACATTGCAATATCACATTCCAGGGGTGCATGGCTTGGGAATCAGTACAGGGGTGTCTTTCTGGATATCAGCTGTACTAGATGGACTCTTGTTCTTCTCATGATCTTATTGTTGATCGACTGATCGGCATTGTTCTAAATATGTCTCTTTTGCCTTTTGATAATTCATAGTTGATCATCCTGGGTCTGAAAAGAAAAAGACAGAAAGCAAAGAACATTGCTGGAGGGAAAGAATACACAGTGAGCTTCATGATTTCTTTTAAAAGACACTTTTAATATGACAATTATCATTAACTCTGATTTTTCCACTACAAAAGTGACAGTGAAATTATCATGTCTGTACCTGCATATTTAGAGCCTATTTCACCATCCCTAGAGTAAACAAAGGGGAAATTACCTAATCCCCGTCTGCAGCATCCTAGAAATTCTGTCAAGGAATCAAGCTGTTGGATCCATTTTTCTTTATTATATTTCTCTTTTTAAAAATAGCTCTAGCAAGAATAAATAGAACTGCTGTTCTCAAGAAATATGGGAGATTGTGCTCTGCTTTCCCCTGTCTTTAGGACATCATCCTGCAGTTGCTGCTCTGGTTTAGCCTGGCCATCCTTCAGCATAATAAAGGGTCAATAAATAATTAATGAAATAAAAGCCTTTCTTCCACTTTATTAAATGATGGAGGAGTATAATAGGCTGATGCTGGTGAGAGTCGTCCATCACAACTGTACAGATTCTATAGATCCATTCAATTTACTCCCTTCCCTAATTCTTGGACGTCAGAATCCAGAGGACAGAATCTAGATCTTTTGATTGTGCATGAGTAGACTGTATACTCTGCAGATGTCTGGATAAAATAGCTGCAAAACGAGAGAGAGAAAGAGGGAGGGAAAGGGAACAAACTTTTGAAATTTTCTCAATAGCCCTGGGTTTTCACAGTCACCAAATTCCACACTTTAAACTGGAGCCTGATTACTTTGAAATATCTTTCCTTTAATGTTTATACTTACCTACTCTGATTCCAAAAGACAGGGATAAATATCAATAGCCTAAAAGTAGGGTGCTAACCATCAATAAATTTAATGTTAAAACATGAAACTAGTAATTGATTAATCAGTAGGCATTAATTTAAGTTTAACTCCTGGAGATTCAGGTTGAGGTCACTCTTAAAAAAAATATTATAATTCTGCTGTAATAGAAACATTAATGATATTCCCTGTGAAGAATCTGGTACAGTTGTCACTTATTCAATTGCAAATTCTCATATGACCCAATACCTAAAAGCTGCATATATTGAGTTTTTAGAGAGTTATTTAAATTGAACCAATAAATTCAACATATTTAATTAACTGGCAGCCCTAACTGCAAAATAAATATAACAGTGGACATTAACACAAACAAAATAAAATATAGGACATAAATACAAACAGAATATAATGTTATTCAATTATTTCCCCCCATTCATTACATTTATATGCCACTTTTACCCTGAATAGTTCAAAAACAAGCTGACAACAGTAAAAATAATGACATCAGTATTTGATACATGTTTGCAAAGCCTGAATGCAATCTATGGGTCAAGCCATAAGCAAACGTGGCCTTTTTGTCATTTCAGAAAAATCTTGGGGTGCAGTCAGATATTCTGATTGATTTGGTGTTGCTTCTGCTACCCTCTGGATTTAAAATGCACAATCAAACAGCATCATTTGTCTCTGATCCAGACGGGTGGGATTCTAGCAGGAGCTCCTTTGCATATTAGGCCACACACCCCTGATGTAGCCAATCCTCCTGGAGCTTACAAGTCTCTTTTTTGAAAGCTGTTGGAGGATTGGTGTGTGGCCTAATATGTAATGGAACTCCTGCTAGAATTCCACCCCTGGATCCAGATTTTTTTTTTTTACATCTGGGAAAGTTTGGGCTTTAGCAGGCAGACAGCTTCACCCTGCATTTCTGGATGTCTGAACTCTCGCACTGTGATCTCAAGTCAAATGGGAGATCTGAACCTTCCCCTCTGTTTTTGCTCCATTTAAAAACAAAAAACCTTAGTGATATGTGCATAAGTAGATCTCCACCTCATGGTCTTGAGGTATGACTTGGGTGTTTATGTGCCACAATGTTTTGTTTGGATTGGGAGTCCCTGAGGGGGTTGTTTTTGAGCAAAGAATCCAGTGTAAAAAGCCCCCCTCTGCCATTTCTTGTGGTGAGATGCAGTGAATATAGTCCCTAGTTAGGCTTCCATATTGGTGGTCATGATGGCACCACCAGAACTTCTTTCTCCATGCAGTGTCACAGCTTTCTTCAAACAGGAAAAATTGAAAAGGCGTATTTCCCCAAGAGAAGGAGTGAGAGACTTTAGACAAAATGAAGCTGGGAATTCAGAAAATGTCCTAAGCTTATTGTTACAATACTCCAGCGATATATCACAATTTTAGTGCTCTTTTTAAAAGGGGGGAGTACTGTGATTCCAGTGACACCATCTTAAACATCCTTATTACTGAAGGCACATATAGAAGAAAATACTGACTCCACACCTGTGAAAATGCAGAGGGAGCAGAGACATGTAGAACTGTGCCCAAACTGTTTCCGATGCTTGTGGATCAACTCCCAAGAAAATCGGGAGTAACTTGAGCATGTGAAAAAGTCCCATATTGTTGCTCTGCTTTCACTGAACTTGCACATCATTTGCAATTGCAGCTCTTTGTCTTAAGCCTTCCCCTTTCCTTGAATATTTTGCGACTCAGAAGACATTCACCCATTTTTTTTCTGATATCACCTAATGTCAACCTACTGGGGAATTAAAACAAAAACAAAATGGAAGATCGTAATTCATTGAACTAGGGGTATGATTTGCTAGACATAAAAATATAAATTTCCCAGGTTTGATTCAGCTTCATCTTCTTTCTGGACAGAGCCCAGACTTTCTGATATGAGCCTATAGCATAAGAATCCCCTTAGCAGAGGTCTGGAGTCCCAGGGCTGGCTGTGATGTTGACAGTTCTGCCTAACAATTCATTACCTGACATGCAAACATGAGTGTATGGTCTCTTAGCTCCCTGTGTGTCTTGCCAACTGTTAGGATGACATCTGCGCCTTCTAAAAAGGTGTTCAGTATGCTTATTTCAGAAGGTCATAGGTATGCCAGGCTTCTCTCTATGTGTCTTATAAAAAGCTATTTCCAAACAATGGGCCACATAATTGTTTTTCCAAAAAAGACAGAATAGAAACCTGAGCTGTGGTTGAGGGGAGAAGTGGCTGCTCAACTACATTAAGCTGTCTAAATCCAAATGTTACCCTCTTGGTGCTTTCCACAACTAGGAGAGGGCTCACCTACATGAGATCATGTATAAGATTCCCTTTACTGAACAGAAGCCTCTAGACCAGCGGTGGCCAAACTGGCTTGGGAGCCACATGTGGCTCTTTCATATACGTTGTGTGGCGCTTGAAGCCCTCACCATGCTGTTGGGAGAATGCTTTTAAAGTTAAAGTTGCTTTCTTTTCACCTCTCCCTCCCTTCCAGCTCTCAAATTTCGGATGTTCATGTCTTGTGCTCTCAAACATCTGACATTTATTCTATGTGGCTCTTACATTAAGCAAGTTTGGCCTCCCCTGCTCTAGATAGTGGGTCAGGGTGAGCTTGAGTAAGCTGCCTGCATCTTCTACACTCTCACCACAGTAGCAGGCATCGACTCTGACCTGGAGGTTGTGCAAACCCCGAGCAGAGGGGCACTTTCCCCCCCTCACACTGCACTCTGCCACATGGCCAGAGAGGTGCACCAAGGCTGCACATCATGCCTTCAGGATAGGTGCTTGGGGCATACTCTTTCTTTAGAGCTGAGAGGTGCGTGGTCCCCCCACCCTATGAAATCAGGGCAAACTGACTAGTGGTAGTGTGGGGATGTGGGAGGCAGCTGGTGGCAACATTGTGGAAACAGGAGTTGTAAGGGGCTGGCAACCCACATTCAGGAAGTGATTCGCTGTTTCGTTACCAAATAATTCTGTGGGATTTCACAAGAATACTGCTTTCAAAAGCTAGCACCATGAGAGTAGCTAAGATTCAGAGAAATTTTGTCTCTGGAAATGTTTTCCTCATTTTAAAAAATCTCTAATATATTTGATTTTTGGGGCTGTGTATGAAGGAAGATCTGTAAAAGAACAAAGGTGAAGTTTTCTCTCACTAGTTTGGCATATAACATGTGTAGCCACAGGAAAATTAAGTCTTTCTGTTCATTGACTTATTTCAATTTCTGGCTTTCTTCCTCTACTTGGCATGTTCATTCTTTCTCTCCTTTTCCCCCATGCGTTAACCAAGAATTCACTCAGATTTAGTGGTGATTATGCACCCCGTGGGTGGAATTGCAGCTGACTCAAAACTTGACAGGGGACCCCTGACACTGACAAGAGTTTCTCCTGGCAGAGTTTCTGCCCAGGGGTGTCTGCACTGGCAGTTTAGTGTGCTTCTCCCTATACCTAATATATGTGCACATACAAACTGCCCCAGCTGTGAAGGGAGTACTGCCCTTGTTACATCCCACAGTAAGCTGCTCATATGAACATTTATTTGATAGCTGGAAAAGAGTGTGATGTAAGGTTGAGGAAATAATTTGTTGAATGGAGAGGGAAGCCATACAGCTATGCTGATCTGTGCCAAGAGAATCTCACTTAGTCTAATTATATGGTGCTTGGGCAAATTCACCACAAGAGAGAGTGGAGCTTGGCATGATTTTGAGCCTCTCTGAGAGGATATTTCCTATTAGAATTTGGCCTTCACAATATGATTATTTTCATGCTACTTCCAAAATCTGTCACCTCTCGGCATACGACTAATCATCCCTGCCAGGGATAGTTTACCCAAGAGTGGGAGGGGGAAGGAGTACTTTTAAAAAGTTAACATTATAAAACCACAGTGTTTATTTAATTTTTTTCAAAATGAATCTTATTTCTGTTGGAAGTACAATAAGTACTTTGCAATTTGATTTTTGGTGGGAAGGCCAGTGTTGTCTATTTTTGTAAGGAAAGTTAACATTTCTGTTGTTCTGGATATCCTATTTTTCATTAAATATCCTTTTCCATTTAAAATGTTTTGGATTTTGGCTTACACTGCTGCTTATGTCTGTACATAAATGTAAGCAACCACAGAACATGCCATGTAAAATAATTGATAACTTACACTTTCAATATATTTCTTATCTGTTGTCTTCTTTATATATGTGTCTTATTACATTGATAATGAGGAATTTAAAAAACCTCCATATGTGATATGAGAACTCACTCAGATAATTTTCAGATAATGCAGTCTACAAAATGCACCAATTGCCTTAAGGCAGATCCTGAAACTTTTTAAATACGGTAGTTCAGTTCTGACAGAAGTTCAATACAGACACAGTGACATGCTTCCTAAACTAAGTTGCATGTTTCAACAGGTCATCTTCCTCTGGTTGCAGTTTCTACACAGAACCAGTGCTCATTAAGTTATTCGCAACACAAGGTTATCGCAACACAAGGATATAGTTCCGGCAGTATAGTTCTCCGCAGGAGCCAAGATACATGAGAGCTTAGTTGTTTTGTCCATCTAAATCTCCTTTTTGCCAAGGATTATATTTGCCCCATGTTGAAAAGTATACAAGAGTCTACATCAGGGGTGGTCAAACTTGCTTAACATAAGAGCCACGTAGAATAAACATCAGATGTTTGAGAGCTGCAGCAAGACATGAATGTCAAATGTTTGAGAGTCACAAGACAGGGAAGAAGGAAAGGTGGTAAGAAAACGACCCTTGGCACTTACCGTGAGGGGTCCTTCTCCTAAGAGGACAGGAGGACATCTTGGGTGTTTCCCACCATCCAATCAGGGAGGCAGGAATCTTAAAAAACTTCCCCTTCCTGTGGATGTGGGAACCACCCTCCTTCCAGTTCGGGTGACTCCGAGAAGCAGTAAAGAACTCTTGCAACCATCGCTGCTATGAAAAAAGGTGAGCTAACTGGTGGTCGGTACAAAAACTTGGCATGAGCCTCCCAAACCGACTGAAATAAACTCGTATAGAAACTGAGAAAAAACATGTAAACTACAGGTAGCCTGTGTTAAAGAGTAATCAACAGCTGTAGGTGAGACTACAGGAGAAGAAGTTAGATCCAGATACATAGATGCTGCCCAGGGTAGGACGATAGAAGAAGGGGAGGGCAAGATGTCCTCCTGTCCTCTTAGGAGAAGGACCCCTCACGGTAAGTGCCAAGGGTCGTTCTCCCTAAGAGGCGGAGGACATCTTGGGTGCTCCCATAGCAGTATGTCATACAGGGTGGGATCGTCCTACTCAGGCAGCACGTGTTGCAGGATTCGTCTGCCAAAGTTGCGTCCGCCGACACATATGCGTTCAACTTATAGTGTCGGATGAAAGTGGAGATAGATGCCCACGTAGCTGCCTTGCACACCTCCTCTATGGAGGCATTCCTGTTGAAGGCAGCATTGGTGGCCGCACTCCTGGTTGAGTGTGCAGTGATCCCTGGTGGTACTTGAAGGTTTAACGCCTTATACGCCTCCGATATACACTGCTTGATGGCGTAGCTAATTGCTGATTTGGACATCTTCTGTCCCAGTCTAGGAGCCGCTATATTAATGAACATGAAGTCTAATTTTCGGATAGATTCAGTTTTGTAAGATAGACCTTAATTGCTCTTCGCACGTCTAAGGTATGCCATGTGCGCTCCTTGGGATGCTTGGGATCCGGACAGAAGGATGGTAAGTTGATCTCTTGACTCTGATGGAATCTAGAAGAGACCTTCGGTTGGAAAGTAGGGTCCGGATAGAGGACCACCTTGTCCTTGTGGAACACACACACAGTTCCCTCTTAACCGATAAGGCCCCGATCTCTGAAACTCTTCTGGCCGATGTTATTGCCACCAGAAAGATGGTCTTCATACGCATGAACTTTAGGAATAAGGGCTCGAAAGGAGGACCTGTTAGGGCCGAGAGTACCAGGTTCAATCTCCAGGTAGGAAACCGATGTACTTGTGGTGGAGAACTCATGGAGGCTCCTCTAAGGAAGCGTCGAATATGGGGGTGAAATGAGAGGTCCACGCCGTCCACCTGCTGGAGAACTGAGGATAAGGCTGCCACCTGACGTTTGAGGGTAGCTGGCTTCAATCCAGAATGGAGACCGTCCTGAAGGAACTGTAGGATCTTGGGGACAGAAGGATGCAACGGGTCCACGGCTTTTCTCCGACACCATCTGTGGAAGGCTTTCCAGGACATGTCGTAGATCCGCGTTGTGGAGCTTTTTCTGGATGCTAGGATGGTGATCGTCACGTCACTTGCATAACCAAGATCTAGGAGAGAGCGCCGTTCAACCTCCAAGCGGTCAACCTCAGCCAGTCTGTATGAGGATGCCACACCGGGCCCTGTAACAGCATGTCTGGACAGATTGGTAAGTGAAGCGGCTCCGCTACTGACATCTGTTGGATTGATGAGAACCAGTGACGTCGCGGCCACCAGGAAGCAACCAGAATGACGTCGGCCCTTAGCAGCCTGATCCTTCTGAGCAACCTCGGAATGATCGGGATTGGGGGAAAGGCGTATAGAAGGCCTTGCGGCCAGGGAGAAGTTAATGCGTCCGTGGCCTCCGCTTGGTAGTGGTAGTACCTCGTGTAGAATCGAGGAAGCTGGTGGTTCTGAGAAGACGCAAAGAGGTCCAACACCGGCGGGCCGAAGCGTTAAGAAAAGCTTCTTGTTGGGAGACCACTCTCCCGATTGAATGCTCTCCCGGCTGAGCCAGTCCGCCTTGATATTGCAAGTCCCCTTGATATGCTCCGCCCTTATGGACTTTAGATGTCTCTCCGCCCATTCGAACAGTTTCACGGCCTCCTTGCGAAGGAAAGTCGACCTGGACCCCCCTTGATTGTTTAAATAGGCATTGGCAGCGATATTGTCCGTTCGCACGGAGTTCCAGAAGGTTGATGGGAAGACTCGCCTCCTCGGGTGTCCACTGGCCCTGGGTAGGTATCTCGTTGAGGGTCGCCCCCCAACCTGAAAGTCTGGCGTCCGAAAGGAGCTGTATTTCCTTCTCTACGAGGAACGTTCTCCCCTGACGCAGGTTGTGGTCCTTCGTCCACCACAGGAGACTCTCCTTGACCTTCTTGGGAACAGACAACGACATAGGGCGCTTCTCCATGATCTGGATCTGATAAGGGCGC
Source organism: Heteronotia binoei (assembly GCF_032191835.1). Classification (NCBI taxonomy): domain Eukaryota; kingdom Metazoa; phylum Chordata; class Lepidosauria; order Squamata; family Gekkonidae; genus Heteronotia; species Heteronotia binoei. The sequence goes on along the minus strand of NC_083223.1, from coordinate 52,795,508 downwards.
AAAAACATCTGAAGTTGTCTGGTGTGAAAAGCGACCCCATTGAAGCGCCTCCAGATTTGAGACTAGAAGACCCATAAGTCGTGCCAGGGTCTGGAGAGATGACAATGGTTCCCGCACTAACTGGAGCACCAATGCCTTGGTCCTCAGTATCTTGTCTTCTGGGAGGAAAACAGAATTCATCCTTGTGTCGATGACCATACCCAGATGTTGTAGCCTCTGGGACGGTTGTAAATGACTCTTGGGAATGTTGATTATGAACCCGTGTTGTTGAAGACAGGATATGGTGTGTATAACGTCCTGCTCCGCACTCTCCCTCGACGAGGATCTTATCAGCAGGTCGTCGAGGAAGGGGTGCACATGTATCCCTCTCTGTCTGAGGATTGCAATCAGGTTCACCAACACCTTGGTGAACACCCGTGGTGCCGTCGCCAGGCCGAAGGGTAAGGCTCTGAATTGGTAGTGAGTCCCATTTACGCAAAAAACGAAGAAACTTGCGATGTGCTGGGAGGATTGGAATGTGCAGATATGCCTCTGTTAGGCCCAGAGAAGACATGTAGTCCTGATGGTGCAGGGACTCCGTTATAGATTTGAAGGACTCCATCCTGAAGTGACGGAGGTTGATATGTCTGTTTAAAAAATTTCAGGTCTAGAATCGCTCTCCAGCCCCCGTTTTTCTTGGGCACCGTGAAGAAGATGGAATAGACGCCTTGACCTCTCTGCAATGGAGGAACAGGTTCTATCGTTGCAATTTGCAGCAAATGTTGAATTGCTTGAGGGTGATGCTTTTTTGTTCTGGGTTTGAGCGAAGAGGAGACACCAATTAACGAACAGGAGGTGCCCTTTTGAATTCTATGGGGTAACCCCATGAAACAATTTCCAACGTCCAAGCATCGACCCTCGAGGCCACCCACGCCTGCTGGAAGTGTAGTAGACGGCCCCCCACTGGAATAGAATTCCAGTCATGCTTTGTTGGGCTTGGGGCCCTTCTCAAATTTGTCGGACCTATCGGGCTGATTCCTCTGGAATCGTGAATTGGAGAAGCCCTTTTGGAAACTCTGTTTGGACTGTCCCCAGGTTGTTCTTCTGAAGTCCTGTTTTGGTTTGGAGAAGCTGGAGGAGGCACGAAAGGAACCAGACCCGAAGCTTCTCTTATCGGAGCGGCGCAGATACTTGGGCATGGCCTTTTTCTTATCCCGTGTTTCCACCAGGATCTTATCCAGGGTGTCTCCAAATAGCTTTTCTCCCTGGAATGGGTATGCTGACACGATGGACTTTGAGTGCACGTCTGCCGGCCAAGCCCGGAGCCATAACCCCCGCCTTGCTACAGTGCTTGATGCCATTGCTCTAGCGGAGAAAGTGAGGGCATCCAATGAGGCATCCGCTGAAAATTCGGAGGCCCTAAGGAGTCTGCTGGTACCTTCCAGGACCCATTTATCCACGTCCGGCAGTAGCTGAGTAAGCCGTCTTATCCAGACGATCGCTGCTCTGGAAACTATAGAGGTGGCCGCAGCTGCCTTGATGGCCAGAGCCGTAGCTTCGTGGCTCCTCTTCAAGGCCAAGTCTATCTTTTTGTCCCAGTTGTCTCGCACCAAGCCATGGCCATCCTCAGCTAACAGACTGTAAGGCTGTTAGGCTAACAGACTGTAAGGCTGCGATTGGTGCATCCACCAATGGTACTTGCAGCATATCGTTAGCAAAGGCAGGTAATTCATAGAGCTTCTTGATAGAATTGGGTACCTGTCTGTTGGTACTAGGTTTGGCCCACTCAGATTTCAACTGACGCTCAAAGAACTCAGGGAAGGGAAAAACCTTTTCAGAGGATCTGAATCTGGGGAAAAACTCCGTATTTCCCTTGGGTTTGTTTCTGGGGTTGGCAAGTGGGTGGGGAGACTCCTGCTCCTTGGGTGATGCTTGTAAGTCTAGAGCAGACAGCACCTTGGCTAAAAGAGGTTGGAACTCTTCTGCCTTGAAAAAAACCGTGATGAGGGTTCCGGAACTGCAACGTCCTCTATCTCCTCATCAGATAAGAATTCGCCCTCCTCCCGATCTCCCCCATAGGAATCATGAGAGTGGGTCTCAGAAATGGATCTTTCGCTCTCCATCTGGTCACAGAGCAGAGGTTTCTTTGAAGCCCTATGGTGGCTGGAGCTACCTCTGGACCTCTTTGGAGAAGGTGATCTGGAGGGGGAACTGGACCTGGGGGACCTGGGTCTCCTATGGCCAGATGCCCTGACTGCTGCCCCCACCATCTGCTTTATTGATTCAAGAAACTCAGTAAAAAAGGAGGGCCCCATAAAGGGTACGTTACCCAAGCCCGACTGGGGCTGGCAGGTCTGCGTGGCTTCCAGCGCAGGTTGGATCACATCTGCAACTGAGTCTCCCGCCAGGAGGTTGGCATCGGGACGTTCCTGCGTCTGGAAGCTGCATGGCTGAGGTCTGTCCCCGTTTCGCGCCTTTTTGCGCTCCCCAAGATGGCCGCTGCCAGTGGGGAAGAGCCCTGACGAGGAAGCCTCCTCCGTGGCTGGGGAAGACCAGCGCCGCCTGCGTTCGCCTTTGGGTTTTCTCGCCCCTACAGGGCACGTTGCCGGTAGCCGAGGCAAGCTTAGAAGACATGCCGGCTCCGGAGGCGGGCCTCTCGGTTCCGCGCCAGGCGTCAGGAACCAGGTCGTCGTCCATGAACGCGTCTCTTGACCGACGCGTCATTTTCCCTCTCCTCTGCGGCTTGAATGCTGTGCGCTCGGCCGCGGCTTGAGTTTAAACAGCCGCGCCGCTTCTGAAGCGCTGAAGAAAGTGGGGGGGGAAAGGAGGCAGAGAAGCTGAGAGGGACTGAAGGACGGATTGAGAAGGCAGAAAAAGATCTGAGGTAGAATATCAGGAGATGAACAACAAGGTAGGAACTGAGGGGAAAGAAAAAGTGTCTTTTTTTTTTTTTTTTTAAAGAGATAGGCAAGTAATGAGAAAGGGTAGGAACCTAGCCTAAACGCTGCTACTCCCTGTCGAGGCAGGAAATAAACTGGAAGGAGGGTGGTTCCCACATCCACAGGAAGGGGAAGTTTTTTAAGATTCCTGCCTCCCTGATTGGACGGTGGGAAACACCCAAGATGTCCTCCGCCTCTTAGGGAGAACTGGAGAGAAAGCAAATAGATCGAGGAGAGAGAGGTAGAAAGAAAGCAGCTTGGATAAGTGATTTAAAGAGACAAATACCCCCTCCAAGCTGGCCAATGGGGTAGTGGGGACTTCAAGAGCCACAGAATGTGTGTGAAAGAGCCACAGTTTGGCCACCCCTGTACTACATGGTGCCAGTAAATTTTTCCCACGGATGGAACAAACAGCAGTTTTGCAAGAGATTTACAGTGCAATCCTAAGCAGAGTTATACCTTTCTAAATCTACTCAAGTCTATTTATTACGATAGTGAAACCCTGCTTTTATCCAAGTAGGTCTAGAGTGGTTCTGTAATTTTTCAGCTCAAAATCCCCACCGTCAATCCCAGCTGTCTTTGCCATCCACAGGGAATAGGTAGGGGCAAGCAGCACATGATTCCCCTGTGAAAAGTGAAAAGCAACTTCCATGGGGTAATTCTGAGACAGAAAACAATGAGAGGAAAGCAGGTTATGTTAATTCCCTCACTCATCCCTGCTCTACCCGTCAGCAGGGTATATTAGTTCAGAGCAGCAGATCCTAATCTGGAGAACTGAGCTTGATTCCCCTCTCCTCCTGTGAAGCCTGCTGGGTGACCTTGGGCCAGTCTCAGTGCTCTCAGAATTCTCTCAGCCCCACCTACCCCACAAGGTGCCTGTTGTGTGGAAAGGGAAGGCTGCTTTGAGAGTCCTTAAGGGAGAGAAAAGCAGAGCATAAACATCAATTGCTTCCTCTTCTACTGTTTGCTTTGCTTAAAAAAAAAATGCTGGAGTTTGACCCGGAGTTGAAGGCTTCTTTGTCATTACACCAGGACAAACCCAAAATGTCTCTTCCCAAAAATGACTTTAACTACATAACAAAATTGTCAGTCTTATAATAACTTCCTTTTCGTTCCCAGTTTACAAATAATCTTGATGGTTTGCATTATCTGGGAGCCTCTAAAATACTTTCCATCTGCCATGTGACTTTGACATTGATTTTTTAACAAGCCTCGCCTGCAGTAATTTTCTCTGATACTCAGTGATAAAGAAAGCTCTCCAGAGCATTACAGAAGCTGTCCTCTCCTCCTTTTCAGTGGTAAACATTCTTTCCAGCTCTGCATTACAATCACTATACAGTTCTCTTATATATTAAACATAACGTTCTGAAAAGAGTTCTTGTGCTGTTTTAATGATGAGAATTTGGTATTACAATAAGCTGCCACACAAATGCTATTTTAAAAAGACAACACATTGACATAACTCCAAAGAAGCAGAAATACCCATATCTAGCTCCTCACCCCCTTTATGCCCACCAAATGAAATTAACACGTGGGATCAGATGAACACACACACACCGCACATACACAGGCACTTTGAGAGTTAGACAGGAATTTCAGGCTGTAGATTGCAATCTATAGGTCCTCCTTTAAATTCTCCAGTTTAGCCACTGGTTACACCATCTGCTCTAATGAGGAGGGTTTCAGCTTCTTCATGCAGCAGGTAAGGAACAAGTAGATGGAGAGGGAGAAGTTACAGGGATCCTGCCTCAAGGAATCCTTTATTTTGGATTTCCAGGTTGTAATCTGGTTACCTTAACAATAATACTTTCCCTTCACAGCTAAAAATAATTTCAAAGCTCAATACGCTAAAAACTGTCTTTTTACTTTAAAAAGGGGGTCAGAACTACCTATAGCAAATACTTACTTTTTGTCTTTCTAGAGCCTGTTAACATGCTTCCTTTGGGGGGATTCCCATGGTCCTTGCTGACTTGGTTCTTTAGTCCGGGAGTTTCCAGGCTACTTCTAGAAGGTAGGTTGTGTCTTTTCCTACCAGGGTACAATGGTCAGCTTCTCCTTTGGCAATACGCATCAGACCATGAACTCAGCAGATTGTTTACATGGACAAAGCAGTACTTGTTCTCTGGTATGTTGTATCTCATGTTGTTCCATATTCCTGCAACTGGACTGTGGTTCCTTACAGTTCTTTCAGGTTTGGAGAAGGTACCAGATAAAAGTAGCCAGCAACGCCATCCTTAGCATTCAGTCTCTGAGGGGTTTTTTTTTTTATTAAGCATTGTCAGTGGACCAGCAGTGCATTTCTGGTTAATCAACTCTCAGCTTCTTCTAGCACATGCTATCTAGTAGACTCACATAACCAAAAGGTCACCACTTAATGTGAAAGGTTCCCCTCCCTACACAGAATGAAACTATGATATTGGGAGGAAAAGAGCTCTCTTAATATTGCAGGAAGGTAAAGTTTGCACAGCAATCTCTTCAGAAGTAAATTCCATACAGCTCAACAGGGCTTATTCCTTGTTAATATGATTGGGATTGCAGCTTTAGTCTATCAAGAACTGATATCCTGCCAAATTTTTAAAGTATTTTAAATTAGCTTCATGGGGGGAAAAAACTTTTCATTTGATATCTCAAGGTATCAAGGTATCTGGTCAATTCCCTGGGGGTTTTTTTCTTACCAGTCTTTTTTTTTTTTTTGCCAGTCCACTGATTTCATGGGTTTTTTTAATACAGAGTTACAAACTAGACACAACACAGAAGATACAACAAGATACAGAAGAGAGTACTAAGTCAGGGAGCAAATGCCTGCTACTTTAAAAGGAACACCGATAGATCTTTTATAGTAAATGCCGCCACAATTAACTTGGACAGTGTGTTGTCTGTTCATATGAATGAAAAGTCATCTATTGGCTTGGATGATCAAAATGACAAAGAACCCTTTTTCTTCAGAAGCAAATTAAGAAGACCATCACTGGAAGATAGTCATACTATGCCTTTAGCAAAATTTCCTGAAAAGGAAGCATATGGCTAATTTATGTTCTGCCATTTTATGTTCTGCTAATAATCTTCCAAAAGGTGAATAAAAGCTAATTATGGTAAAAATTCACTTTATCAAATAAAAGACAATTAGAAAAAGCAGAACTTGCTGCTCCATTGAAATAATATCAGAGATATCATTGCAAAATTATTGAACAACTCCAACATATGGGGCCTGTGAAGGAATGCATTTTTTTCCTTGGGAAGTTCAAAATGAGCAAAACCTCCACTTTACATTTTTAAAAGCTCACCACCACCCCAGGCAGAGGACAGGCAGGTGGGGGTGAAGTCAGTGCAATTGCTTTCCAGACGTACTTTCATACATTGCTAATAGATCTAGCATGAGAGGTAATGGGTGGGTCAGGATCTCCCCCCCCCCCCATCTTCCTCAAGCAGGGAAGAGAGATTTGGAGAAATAAAATCAGGAAAGAGATTCCTAGAGATCTCCAGGAAAAGCCTCTTTGACCCAATTTGACTGGTCAGTGGGTGCAGAAAAGAGAAGTGATACAACTCAGGGGAGTGAGGAGTAGGCTTGCCAATCCCCAGGTCCCAGCAGGGGTTCTTTTGCTTTCCCAGACTCCTTCCCACCCCCAGTCAGCTGGCTGGCAAGGGGAAGCCCCGCCCCCAAAGCCACCATGTGACTTTCCACTTCCATAGGCTTCAGTCTCCGATTGGAAAGGTGTGTCTGTGTTACTTTGAAGAAGTTGGCTGCAACTTGTGAGTAGAGATGCCAATCCCTCGCTTCAGAGTCGCTAGAAAGGGGAGGGGGGAAGAGGGAAGGAAATGTCTGCTGGGCATTTTATTATTCCCTATGCGGAGATCGATTCTCCTAGGGTATAATGGAGAATTGATCTGGAGGTATCAGGGCCTCTGGGGGAGGCTGTTTTTTGAGGTAGAGGGACCAAATTTTCAGTATAGCATCCAGAGCCTCTTCCTAAAATACCCCTCAAGTTTCAAAACGATTGGACCAGGGGGTCCAATTCTATTAGCCCCAAAAGAAGGTGCCCCTATCCTTCATTATTTCTTATGGGAGGAAGGCATTGAAAAAGGTTATTCTGTCCCTTTAAATGTGATGGCCAGAACTCCCTTGGAGTTCAATTATGCTTGTCACACCCTTGCTCCTGGCTCCGCCTCCAATGTCTCCTGGCTCCACCTTCAAAATCCCCAGATATTTCTTGAATTGGACTTGGCAACCCTAGTGAGGAAGAAGCTCTTTTCCTTGGGTGGTGAATCCAGGAAAGCATGCAGATCTCTCCACTGGGAAGGCAGCCATAAACCATGTACTCGCCTAAAGAGCTCGAGCAGTCTTCAATATAATGCCTGGTTTGTGGAGAACTGTAACTTTCTAAGCAAAATGGCCCTGTCATATTTTGACATCTGTTAGGGCATGTATAGAGAAAGGGACAGAGGATTTGTGTTTTACCCATATCTTTTGGATTCCTTACTCAGTGTGGTGCTGTGCTAAAAGCAAGTTTGTGAACATTTTCTTTTAAATAACTACTTTATAACTTTTGACATTGGTAGGCATTCTCTCTACCACATAGCCCTCCATTTGTCTCAAAGTATTTTAGTGCTGTGGGGAGGTAGGCAGCTGACAAGTGGATATTTCTCCAACGGCATGCAAGCCCATAAACCGTCCCCATGGTGACCAGGTGCTGGGCTGCAGAAGACACAGAGGTAAGGCCTCAGAACTTGGAAGGGAAGCTGGAAGTCCTGACCCTCCAAGTGGGCAGTTCCTTACAAAGATCAGGTGGTGGTGGTGAGCTACCTGACAGTGGAAGCAAAGCCTCTCCAAGTGTTGAAAAAAACCCAGGAGGGCAGGGCAGAATAGGACCTGCAGGCCAGAGCAGGGATGTTCCAGCACCAGGTCAAAACATATATTACATAATACTGTATGGATCTTTGCTAGGGTTACCAGGCCTCACACAGCTGCTGGCAGGGGATGGTACCATAGTTTTTAGCCAAATTCTAGAGTGTCCTCCACCAACATGTTCAGCATGATGACCTCACTTCCAGGTGACATCATCATGCCAGGCACATTGGGCACCAATAGTGGGGATCCGCCTGCTGGCCAGCTTTGTGCCAGCGATTTGGGGGCCCCAAAACTGGGAGGAACCCACCCACAGTGGGAGGCTGGGAACCCTTAATCGTTGCTTTAATTAAAAAGAAAAACAGCCATAGGTGCTGGCAGTCTTGAAAACTGGCAGATGAAGAAAATGTGCTAAGTTCTTTTTCTTTCATGCTTTTTTAATGTCTCCCCCACAACACACACAAACATACCCACTAGTGTGAAAGATAGCAGTCCTCATATTTTGGAAGCAAGGCAACCAGGGAAGTTCGGAACATAAAAATGGACTAGGAAAAATGGGAAAGTAGCCTCTATTCATCCCTATTCCCACCAGTTGACTGCAGTCTTCATAGGAAAATTCTTTGAAATTTGGAGGCAGAAGCTGTGAAGAGGGAAATTTGGGGAGGGATTTCTTCGAGCATCTGAAGTATACTATAGATCTGCCCTCTGAAGCAGCCATTTTCTTCAGGCAAACTGATCAGTTTAATTCCAGGAGAACTCCAGGCCCCACCTGGAGGCTGGCAACCCTACTTTTTCAACAGTTTTATACATGTAACACAGATTGGTCTTTAGTTGTTCTATCATTTGATCCTGAACTTTCAGGCATGTTGTATCATTCTCAAAATGTTTACTATGCTCATAAAAATAGAGATACCATTGTTGGCCATTTCAATACGTCATTCTTTTGAATCAATCCAGCACAGTTCTCTTTCATTTTAATAACTAGTTAAACTAATCACTAAGTAAAATGAATTTGTGATCACAGATTCCTTCCACTTTCTATTTTCCATGCTGTACCATTTTAGTATGAGATTTCGAGAACCATCATAACCAGGACTATACAGAAGTAAGTCTCATTTTATTCAAGGCTTACTCCCAGCAAAGTGTTCTTAGGATTGTAGCAACAATCTGTGAGAATGGGCTAGTTTCTCTTTTGCCATAGCTGTCAGTAAAACTCCTGTTTTCTACAGTTTCCCCATTGTCAGAGCTTTTTTTTTTTTGTAGCAGGAACTTCTTTGCATATTAGGCCATATACCCTTGATATAGCCAATCCTCCAAGACTTTACAGGGCTCTTCTTACAGGGTCTACTGTAAGCTCTTGGAAGACTGGCTACATCAGGGGTGTGTGGTCTAATACGCAAAGCAGTTCCTGCTAGAGAGCCAGTTTGGTGTAGTGGTTAAGTGTGTGGACTCTCTTCTGGGAGAACCGGGTTTGATTCCCCACTCCTCCACTTGCACCTGCTGGAATGGCCTTGGGTCAGCCATAGCTCTGGCAGAGGTTGTCCTTGAAAGAGCAGCTGCTGTGAGAGCCCTCTCAGCCCCACCCACCTCACAGGGTGTCTATTGTGGGGGAGGAAGATAAAGGAGATTGTGAGCCGCTCTGAGACTCTTCGGAGTAGAGGGCAGGATATAAATCCAATATCTTCTTCTTCATTTTCTGCTACAAAAAAGCCCTGCCCATTGTAAACAGCTGTTCATACATTTCAGGTTACCCTTTGAAGGTGCCATGGTTCCTTGGGCAGGGTAATGACTTTTGTTTACCAAACTTGGCATTTACAATCCTGGAGTGAAAATGGCATTGAATTATGAGTGTCTAACAAGGAGCCCCATGGCACAGAGTAGTAAAGCTGCAGTAGTGAAGTCCAAGATCTGCTCATGACCTGAGTTTGATCCACATGGAAGCTGGGCTCAGATAGCTGGCTCAAGGTTGACCCATCCTTCCTAGGTTGGTAAAATGAGTACCCAGCTTGCTGGGGATAAAGTGTAGATGACTGGGGAGGGCAATGGCGAACCACCCCGTCAAAAGTCTGCCAAGAAAACATCATGATGTAATGTCACCTCATAGGTCGGTAATGACATAGTACTTGCACAGGGGACTACTTTTACTTTTGTGCCTAACATGATCACGTGCTGTAATGCAATGCTATGATAAATTCCTATTTTGGTATAGAAAAACAGTGGCATGCCAGCAGATAGGTAGTAGAACTTTCCTTCAAAACCAAAGTAAACTGTCCCCAATATTTTCTAACACATTTCTCAATATATACACTTGAACATCCATTTACATCAGATCTTCCCAATTAAGAAATTCTATATTGTTTAATCACCTTTTTTTACACGAGTACTAGGCTGGCAGTGTTCCTCAGCATGGGGAGAGATTCCTATGCATGTGCACTTAAGAAGAAGATGATGAAGACGATATTGGATTAGTCCTGATGATGAAGAAGATTTATACCCCGCCCTACATTCCAAATCTCAGAGCAGCTCACAATCTCCTTTATCTTCCTCCTCCACAACAGACACCCTGTGAGGTGGGTGGTGCTGGGAGAACTCTCACAGCAGCTGCCGTTTCAAGGACAACCTCTGTAAGAGCTATGGCTGACCAAGGCCATTCCAGCAGCTGCAAGTGGAGGAGTGGGGAATCAAACCCGGTTCTCCCAGAAGAGAGTCTGCACACTTAACCACTACACCAAACTGGCCCTTAAGCACATATAGGACCTTTAACAAGCCATCAAGTGAACAGGTGGTGTTTAGTATAATGATTCCACTCTCCCCACACAAGCATATGTTCTTTCTTTATGGAATGTTGCAGGAAAAGGGCCCATGCCTCTTTTTATCTTGAAAACTGTTCACTACTTTGGAAAGGCTTAAAGGTGATATATAAAGAATAACTGTTGTTATATTTGTGTGTGTGTGTGTACAAAGGGAGAGGATGAATGAATCTATGTTGTATCTCAATTAACACAGCGGGACCTATTTCTGAATAAACATGCCTCAGATAGGGATCAAATCCTATTCTTTGCATACACTCCTCAGCTTCCAGTCTACTACATTAAGAGTTGTTCAGGGACAATTATAAAACCACTTACCTGGGAGAAACACCCACAGTATAGACCTGAGTACACCCCGTTAGGATTACTCTCATTGTCCAACATGTGTTACCAACATACCCACTGGGTCAGGAATACTGGTCCAAAAGTTTGGCTCAGCTAGGGGTTTGTGGGACTTCTTGAAGTACAAAGATATTATTTTTAATATGTTTAACTAGCACAGTATTTATGGTGACAATTCCTCTTACCGGCAATGTCATGGTTTTCATGATAGGACAGGTAAAAAGAATGGTGTGTTGTATAAGGATGTGTAAGTGTTTTCTGTATTCTGGGTTGTTTGACTTTTTTTTAAAGGGAGCTTCATGGGGTCTAACTGGGTTTGTATTCAACACAACAAGAAGGAAGTGAAATTTTAAAATGGAATGGATGGGTCATCACGCTATTAAATTAAAGTAGTAAGTGGCACTAGCCAAGATGATAATGGTTCCTGTGGAGCCGTGCCTCATTCACTGCACACCTGACAAGACATATACATTCCCTAGCTAGCAAGGCAAGCCATGCATGGATGCATAGCACAGCTGCCTTCTCTCCAAATATTGGTAGAAAAGCACTAAATAGTCATAGCAAATTAAGCAGCTGATCCAGCCAGAAGCAGTCAGGACACATTGACAGATCTCTTGTCATGCTCATGGAATCAAAAGGATGGACTTGCTCTTTAATCTTGTGGGGTTTTTTTTAATTTATAAAATTTATACTGTTATGTCTTGAAACGTAAACTAATGTACCGCATGGAGATTGCTACAGAGGCAACCAAGGGAAACCCACTGGTCCCCGGATGTAGTTCGTTAGACGCTCCGCCCATCAAGATCTGTGGTGGGAAGCTTGACTGGCCAGGATTGGACTGGTCAGACTGGGGGGCAGTTCCGGGGAATGTATATAAGTGGGACCCGGCCCGCATGTTCTCTCTCTTGTAATGTACCACCGAATAAAGCGTGTTGCCTTCAACCCGTCTCGTCACTCAGTACATTACATATACCCTGCCCTTCTGTCTTTACAAGGGCTACCAATGCAGCTAACAATTTAAAACATACATGATAAGATACATTGCAGGACCATTAAAAATGAACCCACCTCCCAAACAAATTTTAAAATAGCTTTAAAAAACAAGTTTTTAAATACCTGTACAATAGTTAAAATATATGCAAACACAACAACATTGATTAGGAAGGAGGGATCTTTGAGGGAGTGCCAAACAAAACATAAAAGTCTTCATCTGCTGGCAAAAGATTACAACAGAAGGGGACAGAAGAATCTCCCTGGGAAGAGAGTTCCAGAGCTCTGGTGCCATGACTAAAAAGGCCCTTTCCCAGGTTGCCAGTCACTTAATCTCAGAAGGCAGGGCCACCAGAAACAGGCTAAAACGTTTGTTCATTTTACAGTGTTATAGACTAAGGGTCTATTTGGATGTTCCTTCAGTCCAGTACTTACTGCTGAAAATTATTTTGGTTTGGTTGAGGGTTCACAGATCCTTACAGTCCCCCCACAGAGCCCATGGGCTCACCAGATTACTCAGTAATGTAGTCTCTTATATTAGACTATATTATTACTATCTTTTAGACAAGTGCAGTAGATGTAGTGTAGATGGCTGTAAAAGGGGTTATACAAATTTATGATAGGCTTGTCAGTAGCTTCTGTGTTTGTCTCTGAATACTAGTTGCTGAAGGGCAAGCAATGGGGCAGGGAGGAACGAGCCAGCTGCCATGGTGCGGAAGAACTGTTGTTTACCAGGCTTCAAAAAGGTAATTCAAGTTTCTGGAAATCCTTATTCTTGGCCCAGCAAGAATGAAAGGTGACAATGGATCCAATTTGAGAGTGTCCAGGAGGGGCATCTCTCCACTAGCCCATTTTGAATGCCTCACTAATTGTATTATGAGTTCACCCTCATTAGAGAGCTATCATTGCATAGTGGATGAAATAGGATCCTGGGATATTTCAGGTTCAAATCCCCACTTCTATCATGAAGACTCTTGGGCACATCACATACTCTCAGCCTGACCTATATCACAGGATTGTTGTTGTAAGGAAACTGAGGAGAGGGGAACAATGTTCTAAGCTGCTTTTGAGTCCCAGCTGGGGCATGGGGGGAGCATGCATCAGTGCTCAGTTGATATACAACAATAAAATAAAAAAAAATGTAGTTTAAAAAAAAAAGACCTCTTCCTTCCACAGAGCCAGTCCTGCCCCATTATTGTGTGGAAATGGGAATGATGTTTCATAAGTAGGGATGCCAGCCTCCAGGTGGGTCCTGGGGATCCCCTGGAATTACAGCTCATCTTCAGACTACAGAGATCAGTTCCCCTGGTGAAAATGGATGCTTTGGAGAGCAGACTCTGTGGAATAGTATCCCACTGGGGCTCCTGTCCTCTCTAGGCTCCTTCCCCAAATCTCCAGGAATTTCCCAACCTGAATCTGGCAACACTAACACCCATCCCCATAGCAACCGTATCATATGTCTACTCTTAGCAAATCTCTCGCTCTCTCTCTCGGCTTGGTCTTAGCAAATAGGTGCTCTGCTATCATTGCGGGGGAAGTGCCTATCGTGGCGGTTAAAAAAAAGAATGTTTCCTTTATGATAATCCCAAAAATGCCAATACAATTTAAAGAAAAAGATGCAATGTAGATGAACAAAAAAGTTACACTTCACATCCTGGTCTGCTCAGGGATCTGGGGCTCACTGGGATGGCCCATCAAGGCCACAGGTGGGCAGTCACGGACTATGAGCCAAGGACCAAACCCCCTTGGGCTCTTGCCCTTCATTTAACACCAAAAAGTACATGCCCCTGGCTATGCTCAGGCTTTAAGTTCCTGCCACAATACAAAACCTAAAGCTCAGCCTAGATCTTTGAGAGCTGAAAGTAAGTTTGGGTTTGGCGACTTTAAAAAAAGAAAAGAAAAAGAAAATCTGCTTTAAAATAAATTTACAAAGGAAGCTTCTTCATGTGCTTCTCCATCCCAACATGCTTCTGGGTAACCTGAGATCTTTTTGTACAAAAGCACTGCAATCCTCATTGCAAATGTTTCCATGATAATCTTTCTTAACTCTGAAACAAGCTGCAGGCTGACAAAATACTCTGCCTAGTCCCAGAAATTTTATCAGTACATCCCTTGAACATTCTTTCTGAAGAAGAGTTGTGTGCTGTTTGGAAGCCTGCATACTGCATAGACCTCGTTCTTGTTCTTTTTTTCTTTTTAACCAGCCCTCCAAAAAAAAAAAGCAGTTGGTCAGACTGGTGGTAACTCATTACAAGTTCCCTGATACAGATGGTGTAGCAGCTGGACAGAGTTGCAGTGTTTGGTTTTTGCAAGATGCCTTGTGACTGTATGGTTGTGAGCTGCTCTGTTGACCATCACAGCAACTCCTGTATTTAGGATCCAGTGTAAACCCTCTTCCCCAAGTGTAAATGCCTCTTCCTCCTGGCACAGAGCCTGCTATGGGTGTTCATTTCCACTGAAATCCCAGTAAGACAGACGGCAGTTCTGATAAAATGAAAAACCCCAAATTTCATAGAATGATTTATTTATTTGTGTTTTGTATATTAATGCTGCAGTCCCAGGAAGGATCCTGTAGAAAACCCTCAGTTTTTAAAAAATCCCTAAAAATAAATTATTTAATTAAAAAAAACTGGCACATATTTATCAGTGGTGTATTGGAACAAGCTAAGTATCAGTGTAACACACATTCTTCTGTTAAGATTTATCATTTCTCCTCTCTGAAGTGAATGACATCCTACTCTATGTGATTATAATATCATAGTGGAATAAAGTTTTTTTTTTAACACACACATCAAAATTCAGAAAAAACAAGCACAGAAATAATGAAAGATTTGCAATGTCCCTGAAGTGTTGGTGTCTACAGAATAAGGACTCTTTTCAGCACTGCTGTTACAAAATGAAAATGAGGGAGACAGCGGTATGCTGAGAGCCATTCCAAACAGCAGCCATGTTTCAAGATAGGGTTAAGTATGCAGAAACGTTAAGATCAGGGGACCTAAATTCATGAAATTTTACCTTGGATTGTAACCAGTCTACAGTGGACAAAGAAAGATAATGTTCACAGCTCAATTGCTATATGGGATCCAAACATCTTCCCAAAACAATGCTTCTGTTTCAAGGATAATGGCTCTCAACATACCGCTGTGGAATCTGACTGGGTGATTTCGGACCAGTCACAGACTTCCAGCCTATCCTGTCTCACACAGTTGTTGTTCAGATCAAAGAGGGGAGAGGAGAATGATGTAAGTGGGGAAAGAACAGTCTTTCTCCAAAGTGGGGTTCCCCCCCCGCCCCACTTTGGAGAAAGACTGTTCTTTCCCTATGTAGAGGCTGCAGGGAGGGGGAAGGTGATGGAAAGCTGAAGTCAGGCGGGCAGATAAAGGGAAGGAGATAGGGTTGCCAACTGCAGGTTAGGAAATTCCTAGAGATTTAAGGCATGGGGTCTGGAGAGGGTGGGGTTTGAGGAGGGATGGGACCTCCAGCTGGAGGTTGCTTACTCTAGGCCTGGCAGCACCCTATGGGTGACTTGATACCACCTGACTGGCATGACATAACTAGGTCTGGCTGCTTGCTCCTGTTCAGCAGCAGTCCCCAATGACAGCCACTGTGACTTTGCAATTGCAACTCCAGGTTGGAAAATTCCTGGAGATTTCAGGGTTGGAGCCTGGAAAAAGCGGGTTTGAGGAGAGGTGGCAGCTCAGACAGGTACAATCCCATAGAATCCAAACCAGCCATTTCCTCCTGGGGAACTACTGTTGCCAATTTCCAGATGAAGGCTGGAAACCACTCAGAATTACAACTGCTCTCCAGATGACAGAGATCAGCTCCCCTTGAGGTGCCTTCACTTGGGTGGCTGGGAAGACATCAAGGGTGGGGGGGCACTCACCCAGAGCCTCTTCTGGAGCCCATTGTGTTTTTCTTCATAAAAGGCCTTATTCCTGGTAACGATAATTCTATTTATTTATTAAGCTATCCCCTTGCCTGTTCAAGTGTTTGATGAACAACAAATGAGATGGGGAAGGCATGGCTCAGTAGCAGAAGACATAGTTTGCATGGAGTAAGCCCTGGGCCCAGTCCTTTGCTATTTCCAGTTAAAGACTCTTAGGAAGGATTTGTTGAGGAAAGACTCTGCCATGGAGAACAACTGCCAGTCCAAGTATATAGTACTGAGCCAGACAGAACAGTGGTTCTATCTTGGGATAAGGCAGCTTCATTTGTTCATGTTAAATACAATTAAATCAAGATATTTTAAAAATTATTACAAAATAAGACTGCCCAATATAAAGCAAAAAGCCACATTGCATGAGTGCTAATACCTGAATTGTTTGGACAAATCATTCCCAACGCCTACTGAAACCTATGAGCTAAGAGTGGAGTGCTTAGTGTTAAAGGAGAACACACATATAATGGGCATTTCAGAAAGCTGCTGCAATAGGGAAGATCAGTAGGAAATCTCTGTCTCTAGAAATAAGCTACCTAGGAGAAAAGGAAAGGATGTATCAGAGAGTATGTAGCTCTTTCTGTCAGAGAGAGTATAAAGACTAGCAAGCTTAAGAGGTACAGACTCCACATAGTCCCTATAGATAGAATAGGTCCAAAAGACAAATCAATATTGGCCAAATGCTATCACCTGCTTGAACAAAACTTTGAGGGTGTTTTTGAAACTGAGGAAGAAAAATGGAGAGTGATTAGAAGGGAAAGTTGTATAAGAATGAGTGATCTCAATCACCCTAGGGCAATTAACTGATTGATTGATAAATGCCTCACTTTTCTCCCCAAGGATTCACAGTAGCTTATAACATTCTCCCCTTCCCCAATTCAACTGAGAAAGTATGACTGACTGAAGGTCACCCAGCAAGCTTATGCGGTTGAATGGGGATTTGAACCTGGGTTTTCCGGAGCCTAGTCAGAAAGTCTGTTGTGTGTTTTGGTCATAAAATAGGAAGTAATTATAGATATCATAAATGATTATGTAGAGGTGACTTGACACTGATTGCTGCTTTTATTAATTAATTATATTTTTATCCCAATCTTCCTCCAAAGAGGACCATGCATCATTCTCCCCTCCTCCATTTCACCCTCACATGAACCCTACAAGGTAGATGAGGTTGAGAGAGTATGACTGGTCCAGAGGCACCCAGAAAGTTTCATGGCAGAATCGGGGTTTGAACCTGGGTCTTCCAGCTCCTAGTCTAACCAACTAACCACCATACCACACTCTCTTTCTTCCCTCACTACTTGCCTCCCTGACTGAACCAATGTATACATTCATAGAAAATGTGTACCTTTCCCCCTTCCAAGATGTAAAAGAGCTTGGGGAGGAAATTTTTGAGTGGAAAACTGGTGTGAAGGAAGAAATGTTAAATACCTTCCATCTTTTGGTCTTCTACTTATTTACCTGTGGCTAGCCTTTGTTTTTTAAAACATGAGAAGTCTAGAAGAATTCTCCTGAAGAACCATTTTTCTGATGCTGATCAATCTGACAGACAAGATATAAAGATGAGTGGGAAAGGGAATTAGAGCAGGTGGGAAAGGGAGTGATTTCTGGTGGATAACTACAGTTGTATAGAAACCAGTGAGATCACAGTACTTGGTGGAGGGATTGCTGACCTGTCGAAAAAGGAAAGGTGCTTCGAATAGAAGAGAAGAGATTAGATTTACGCCCCACTCTTTACTTGGAGTCTCAGGGTGGTTTACAATCTCCTTTCCCTTCCTTTCCTCACAATAGACAGCTTGTGAGGTAGGTGGGGCTGAAAGAGCTCTTTCAAGAGAGGGCTCTTTCAAGAGGTAGGTGGGGCTGAGAGAGCTCTTGAGAGAACAGATCTTTTGGAACTGCGACTGACCCAAGGTCATTCAGGAGGTGCATACGGAAGAGTGGGGAATCAAATCCGGTTCTCCAATATTAGTGTCCATACTCTTAACCATTACACCAGACTGGCTCTGGTGTAAAATACAAACAAAAACAAAAAAAAGGATGCAGCCCAACCACTTGCTCCATGGTTACCGTGCAGCAATAATCTGATAGGCCAACCACTAGGTGAGCATGCAGTGCAGCAGGTTAAGGGTGGATAGTTGGACAAAATTCTTAGGCACAAAACAATAAGGATACATTTAGAAGCATGGCCAAAACTCACTAAGCCTATCAAGTGACTGCAACTTAAATTACCCATTGGACTAAATATTTCAGAATAAGCTACAAGTGAAGACAGTCTGGACACACATGTGTATTAAATATCATCCATACTACATACATCTGAGATGAGAAAACGTGTATAAGCCTGTAAATTATACATGTCATGTGTACCCAACTAATAAGACTTGCTAAACTCTGAGTCTGTCAATGATCTAAAGAGTGAATGCCCAAAATAATTTCTTATTAAAAGGGTTTTTAAATTATTCAATACATCCAAATGTTATGCAAATACTTTTTATGACAGTCCATATTGAGATGCAACATGCTTCATGCCAAGCAAATGCATTCAGTGCATTTTTTAGATTATAAGAACTTTCTTTTTAAATCTATTTTTCCATTTGTCTGTGACAATGTATTAGTGAAGGGATGGGCACAAAGCAAAAAATGAACCATGGTTTGAGCACAAACTGGGCCAGTTCGTGGTTCATTCTGAACCAGTTTATTTGGTTGTGCCATGGCCGAACTGGGAAATGAACCAACTTTTTTCCTTGGTGGCTTGTTTGGTTCATTTTTGCAGTTCGGTTTTCCAGATAGCCTGGCACCTATTCAGTCAATTCCTAAGCAATTCTGGAGGGGCCTAGAAATATCCATAGTAGGAACCAATCACAAAGTTCCAATTCTTCACTATGGGATCAGACACTCTGACTCAGCTGCTTTTATTTTACAGCACAAAGAGAGAGTTAGTTGTGAGAACTGACACTGAGTTTTCCTAGAGGCACCTGCTTTGGGGGGCTATAACTTAGACATTCCAAATCCAATCTTTGCCAAACCTGGAGGGTGGGTGGAGGAGAGCCTGCTGAAGACTTCCAGTGAGTTTGGCATCTCTAACACACAAGGGGCTGTTCCTCGCCTCCTGAACCAAAAAAACCCAAACAAACCACAAACCAGTTCAGGAAATCAAACAAACCATAAACCAACAGCATTTTCCCAGTTTATGCCCATGCCTAGTGATTACTGGCCAGTTGGCAACCTTACAAGTCTTATGAATGGTCTAATGCAGAACTAACACAAGACTATACAGAAGGTTATTTGGGATTGACTAGTCACTCTCCAAGCAATTAACTTAATCTCCTCTCCTCCTCCAGTGCTGCTCTAGCCACTGGCTTATCCTTTCCTTTAACGCTACTGCTGCAGCTTCTCTCACCTTTGCCGTTCATGTTAAGAGGAAAGAGGCACAGGCATGCAAGCATCTTTGCTCTGAAAGGGAAAACAACAGCACTACCACTCTTTATTCTTTGCCTTTCTTCCTACTTCACACACATACTTGCTCTGGATGGAAACCTAGTATATTATTGACTCTTGTCTCCTGAATTAAAGCTGGTATCCAGAAAAAACACAGAGGAAAGTATATTTTTCTCCTGAAAAGCAACTTCTGATTTGAGGTTGTGCAGAGTACTGCAGAACTGCTCTGAAATGCTACAATTTGTGTACAAATGCCATTTTGTTATGGGCTCCATCCGCTGAACCACCATTTTGTGACTGGTAGCACACAAGGACCTGGGGAGGGGAGTAGAAACATAAAGTCTGCCCTCCATTGTCAAGTCAGCAAGAAGGGGAAACATTGTATTAGATTTGGATGGACCCAGCCTTTACTGCCTTTCTGATATTTACTATGGGTTCATTAGCAATATATTTTTAACTATGTTTCTGTTTGCTGAAGAGTGGCCATTTTAAAAATATATATTGCTAAACTGTAAAACTTATTATAGGACAGCTGATCTTGGGAATGATCACATAACATTTAGATTGTCTTAATTGCCCTCTGATTATCAAACAAAAATACTGGCATTCAGGGCTTTTTTTGTAGCAGGAACTCCTTTGCATAATAGGCCACTCCCCCTGATGTAGCCAATCCTCCTAGAGCTTACAGGGCTCTTTGTACAGGGCCTACTGTAAACTCTTGGAAGATTTGCTACATCAAGGGGAAGTGACCTAATATGCAAAGGAGTTCCTGCTACAAAAAAAGCCCTGCTGCCATTAATATTAGAAGAGGGAACTTTCCATCATACACACTTGATGTTTCTGAGTCTTGCAAGCAACCAAGGGGAAAAGATATCCCAGAAGCCATATGATTCAGTATCTTGTTTTAAACAGCAATCTGCCAAAAATTTGAAAAGCCCCTAATCAAAACATGAAGGACTTTCTCTATTGTTTGTCCCAAGCAATAGGTTATCCAGAGATACGCTGCTTTTGAATCAGAAGGTGCAGTTCATACTCCTTTTCTCCAGGAAGCTGTCCAGTCATCTTTTCATGCCATTTAAGCCGGCAGCCCTCAACATATATTTTGACAATAAATCTCATATTAACTATGGGTTGGATCCTACCACCTTTCCCTCTGGTGAAAGAGGTAGGAGGGGCTATTTTGGACCACAGAAAATGCTAGGCTGCAAAAAAAGCATTGTGTGAAGAACAGGGCAAGGCAAAGCAGAAAAACTGACAGGACCCCTCCCTAAGAGTATTGTCCTGTTCTGCCCCAAGTTTTAGTATTCTGTGTGGTATCATAAAGACTCAGCTGAGGAAGTACGTTTGAACTGCTACAACACCAATCCTGACTGGCATTCGCAACACTTTGACATAACTGGGGCAGCCTTTGCCACACAGAGTGGCACACAGAGTGGTTCCCCACTCCCCAGCCACTTCTTATGAGGAAAATTATTATGATTTTTAACAGTAAATATCAAGCTTACCAGGTGAAGAAGCTTTCTTTCTTTGCCATTGGCTGAGCTTTGCTTTCCTGGAAACCCAGTATAATCCCTTTGCAACAATAGCACTTCATGGCTTCCCGAAAGAAATGCCATGAAATGATTAGCATGTAATATTTATAGTTCTCTTTCAACACCTTTATACTCCTACAGGTACTTGCGCAATGTAAAGAAACCACAATTCATAATTTTTCCTCATTAAAAAAATTCTCTTCGGGGACTTCAACAGATGTAACAAGGCCAACAGCAGGTGTGGCATAATAAAAGCAAAGCACTTTGAACTGTCAGCCACTCTCAAACCACTCTTTGTACTGCTCTCACAGAAGCGTGCTGGTTCCACTTCAAAACAGCTGCTCTCTCACAAGTATACCCTTGGCTCCCATTCATTCTTGGTGCAGTGAGGAGAAGCTCTGCTCAGGCCAAAAAGGCCATCTCAAGCCACGTAACCCTCCCCCACCCCAATCCCTGCAGGAAGCTTAACAAGGCTAGATAAGACCTCTTCAGTGGGATATGCTGCCCCCCCCCCATACTTTCATTTAAGAGAAAGCTTTCTTGCAAAATAAAGATTTCCCCAAGCCATGGTTTTAAAGGAACCTCTGTTCACGTTGAATCCTATCTACAATTTTTAAGCAGGGCCATATGTATTTTCCACTAAAAATGTTTTTAAAATGCACAGATGTGATCCAAATTCTGAACTGTAAAAAGCTGCAGAATATAGAGATTTTATCAATTTTAAACTCTACACATATTGAGTTATTTTTATATAATGTCCTAGTTATTTCTGCTAGTTATGGAGGAACCCAGGGCTATTCAGGACATTGATTTTGGGCTTCATAGATTTCTGTAGTCATTGCCTGAATATTTTCAAGCTTGTTTTCACACCTGGAAACCAAGGAGAGCTGAGAGATTCCAAGACCACTAAATTTGGAGCACAGTTTAAGGTGAGACCCAGCCTCACCCACTGGCCTCCCCTGCCACCACAACAACTCACCTAGACCCAAGAGAGGTGAAAGATGCTGGCAAGGGAGCTGGGAGACCAGGGGTGGGTGTTATAACCATGAGCTCCCTCATTTTGGTCTTGTTTAGTGTAACCTTAAGAACATAAGAGAAGCCATGTTGGATCAGGCCAATGGCCCATCCAGTCCAACACTCTGTGTCACACAGTGGCCAGTGTGTGTGTGTGTGTGTGTGTATACACACGCACATACATATACACACATACACACTCATACACACACACATATATAGATACAACACTCACAAATATATATATATATATATATATATATATATATATATATATATATATATATATATATATATATATATATATATATATATATATATATATACCGTAGGTAATAGCCATCTTAACTTCTTGTGAATAAAAACTTTCTCAACCAGCAGCCTGCAGTTGACAGTCAGTCAGGCATTCTTTATTATGGCCCGCAAGCCATCCAGAAGTAGCAGAAACAACATCAACTAATTAACTAATTAATTAACCTAAAATCATATCTCAACATATCATTCAATTCTAGTACGTTGTACAGTGTTAACGGTTAGAGGTTATCCAAAGAAATTGTACACAGGACATTATGTCAGCCCACATTATGTCATTGTTCTCTAAGAACTCTCTCAGTTCTACCTACTTTGAAAGGTATCTGGTAGGGAGCATAGGAGAATGTGATTATAAGCTGCTTTGAGACTCCTTAAGGTTGAGAAAAGCAGGGTATAAAATCTCTTCTTCTCCTTTGTTTTCCTCTTCTTCTTCATACTTTCACACCAGAGGGCAAAAATTTAGCCTTTGATATTGTGATTCTTGAAGGACCAGAATGGCAATAAGAAGTACTGCTGCCCCACATGGCTCCCACAGAGGATACTATTCTTCTTCTGATTTGTGTAAAATCATGCAATGCTTAGAACACTGGTGTTGTCTGTTTCTATCTGAAAATAATGTGTTATATAAATATCTGAAACATGTATACCCCACATTATCAAGCAGGTGATGTACAAATCCCCATTGCTGCAACTGCAAGTCCTATCCATATGGACAAAGCTTGATGGAAACAGCTACATTAAACCTTAAAAGCAGCAGAAGCAAAATTTTAAAAAGTAATAAGCAGTACAATAAAGTCAGAAGTTTTAGTTAAAAAATAATATAGTGAGTCACAGCAGCAAAAAAAGATGTAAAAATATTGTCAGGAGATCCCCATACCTGCCTGGGAGTGACCACAGGGAGAGGGAAAGGCTACTTAAAGGAATTGCCCCTTCACGGAGCCAGTCAGAGCATGCTCTCCGAAGAAGCTTCTAGAAAATTACCTAATTACCCCCATCATCTCCTCTCCCATCATAAGGGGAACTGGTTCTCCTGAGAAGTTAATCACACCACCTCCACTTCCGGCCTTGAAGGTTATAATAAACAGACCGAAAAACCAATCAGTAACACCTGCAAGATGAACTGGGCCCTTAACTATTCACATTAACCCTTGAGAGGAGGCTAGCAGTGTTGCCTCACACCTTGAACCTGAAGCTCAGAATATTCAGACTGCATATATGGTGCATATTTATAGATCTGGCCTATTGTTCCATTATTTAACAATGCATTTAACCAAAAGTTCATCAAGCCAATAAAAGCTAATGGCTTTTGACCAATTGGAGGCACTGAAAAACAATACTTAGAAAAGGAGATGCCACATTGAGTTGGGTGGGCAGGCACAACATTCCCCTATGAAGCAACTGTTCTAATGAAATTAACTTCATATCTACCACAAATATAGGCATTAGCGGTTACTTTGTATCATGCATGAACAGTAGTACTAAGGATCAGGGAGGTGAAGACTTCTTGGAAGTCACTTCCTGTTTCAAAACAAGATTCTTAGAATGTCAAGACATCACTTCCAGTTCTGAAACAGGAAATGACTTCTGTGCTCCACCCAGCAATAGGGAAGGATAGGGAGCATCACCAGAAGGTAATGTGCCATTACTGGGTAAGTGGCAACCCTAGGTGGCATGCATGTTAGGGTTGCCAAGTCCAATTTAAGAAATATCTGGGGACTTTGGGGGTGGGGCCAGGAGACATTAGGGGTGGAGCCAAGATCAAGGCTGTGACAAGCATAATTGAACTCCGAAGGGAGTTCTGGCCATCGCATTTAAAGGGACAGCACACCTTTTCAGTGCCTTCCTTCCATAGGAAATAACGAAGGATAGGGGCACCTTCTTTTGGGGCTCATAGAATTGGATCCCCTGGTTCAATCATTTTGAAACTTGGGGGATATTTTGGGGAGAGGCACTAGATGCTGTACTGAAAATTTGGTGCCTCTACCTCAAAAAACAGCCCCCCCCCAGAGCCCCAGATACCGGCGAATCAATTCTCCATGATTTTCTATGGGAATAAATCTCCATAGGGAATAACAGAGTTCCCAGCAGACATTTCCCTCCCCTCCCCCCGCTTTCTGACGACCCTGCAGCAGGGGGAGGACCTCTAAACCAGGGGATCCCCTGCCCCCACCTGGGGATTGGCAACCCTAATGTCCCATCCCCCACCCTATGCCCTTCTCCACCCACCGCTAGCCCTGTCAGGCAAGAACACCATTAGATGGCCACTGTCTCTGATGCAGACAGTTCTCTGTTGGGAGCTTACCGATTACAACTGTCTCTCCTCAGGATCCTGACTCTTCCTTCTCATTTTTCTTTCTCTCACTCCTTCCCCCCCCTTTATTTTTCTACCTCCCCCTTCTGTTATTCCATTCTTTCTCTGTTTATCTATCTTTCAGTCTTTTTATTTCATTCAGTCCTTCCTTTAATCCACACAAACAGTAGCAGTTAATATCTCTTCAACTGAGAAGGAATGTTCATTCACCGCAGGGAGGGGCCACTTCAGAGGCAATGAAAGGGAGGCTTGCAATGGCTTTCCTCACAGTGTCAGCCATTTCCTCCCATGGAACCACTGTTGCCAACCTCCAGGTGCTTGGCTCCCCCCCCCCCCCAAAGAAAGATTGTCTTTTTCCCATGTAGAGGCTTCCAGGTTGCCAACTCCAAGTCACCTCCCCTTGAGGTATATGTGTGTGGGGGAATTAATTCTTTCACTTGGAATGGGTGGGACAACAGCAAGGCACCCCAGAAACCATTGCCTGATCACAGCTCAGTCAGAGTCTTTCGCCTCGCACTGGCTGACTCCCCTGCCCCCGCCTACTCAGGCCCAAGAATGTTGAACAAACTGCCAAAAGCAGCCTTACCTTAGAGAGAGACACATCTCCCTCTCTTCTCTGTGTCCTCTCTGTCAACTGGCCTCAGAAAGGACTGCTGCTGTACTGCAGCCTCACAAAAAGTGTCATGGCCGCCACTGGCAACAAACCTCTTCCATCCTATCAACCACCCACACAGATGGCCTGCTAATACAGGCAGCCTCCGAAGGCCGCCAAAATAAGTCAGGGAGCTTACTTCCTCTTTCCTCACTCCCTGTATCCCTCCTCCCTTCACCCTCATCCCATGATGACTAGCTAAGAAGGAGCTAGAGTTGCCAGCTCCAGGTTGGGAAATTCCTGGAGATTTGAAGAGTGGAGCCTGGAGAGGATTGGGTGTGAGGAAAGATGGGGCCTTCCTCCTTAGGAACCATTATTGGCAATCTCCAGGTGAAGGCTGGAGATCACTCATTGGCAGAGATCAGCTCCCCTTGTGGTAGGATGGGGAGTGAATGCCTTCACTTGGGTGGGTGGGAAGACAGCAAGACTTGGGGGGGGGGCACTCGCCCAGAGGCCTTTAGTGATACCTTTCCAGGTTGGTGGGGAATTCTTGGAGATTTTGTGGTGGACTTTGAGGAGAGCATACAAGTTAGAGCTTCAGGGTATGGTCTGGCAGACGCAGGTTCTTGCTGTGGAAGCTGACTGGGTGATTTTGGACCAGTCACAGAATTCCAGCCTAACCTGCCTCACAGGGTTGTTGTTCAGATCAGAGGGGGGGGAGAAGAATGATGTAAGCTGCCTTGGTCCCCCCCACCACACACACACTGTGTGTGTGGGGGGGGTGAATGCCTTCACTTGGGTGGGAAGACAGCAAGGGTGGGTGGGGCACTTGCCCAGAGCCTCCTTCTAGAATCTGTTGTATTTTTCTTCACAATGGGCCTTACTCCTAGTACATTACCATTAAAATAAATGCCTCTCCCAATCACACTTCATTAAAACAACTTTTAAAAGAGTTTAAAAACAAACAAAATATAAAACATCAGTTAGAAAGGAGGGTTGATTGAGGGAATACCAAACAAAACAAAAGGGCCAGAATACCCAGGTATTTTGCTGGGAATGGGTTTGATCTGTTAAATTGTTTTTGCAATTTGCTTCTAGCTTGAAGTTATTTACAAAGATCATTTACTCTACCAAATTCTATCCTGTGTTTTTAATGCTGCTTTTATGTGTCTGGGTTTTTATTGACTTGATTTTTAATGGTTGTTTATTTTAGTGATCGTGTGTTTGTGATCTTTGTTTTATTTTGTCAACTTGTATTGTTCAGATCTCTGAAAATGTGGCATACAAATGTGTTAAATAATAAATATTTGACAATAAGCACTTATTCTCCCCAAACTCCATCACTTTATATGAGGTGACTATATTGGCAGAGCATGACATTGAAATAGACAGAGATGCACTCCCGCAAAGAAATCAAGGATAAGAAAGTGTTACAAGCAGAAACTGAAGAAGAGGTCTGAATATAACAGATCTTATAAATGTGCTTAAAATAGAAGAAAATGAGTTACTCAAAGTGACTTACAATCTCCTTTCCTTCCTCTCCCCATAACAGGCACTTTGTGAGGTAGGTGGGGCTGAGAGAGATCTGAGAGAACTGTGACTGGCTCAAGGTCACCCAGCTGGCTTCATTGGAGAAAAAGGGAATCGAACCTGGCTCTCCAAATTAGAGCCTGCTGCTCAACCCCTGAATCACGCTGGCTTTCAGTTAAATTCTTAGCTAAATTCTGGGAAGGAAACAGAAATTATTGTATATTATTTTATTATGTGGTTGTAGGAGTAATAGAAGGCAATCTACTAAAGTTATAGAACTTTTTGAATATACTGAAATCAATGACAGCATTCCAACAGGATTCAAGAACAGCAGGCATAGGCCAATAATTTTTAAAATTGTGCCCTGTATTAAAACAATTTAGCATGTAAAAAGGCAACCTATCAACCCTAACTGATAGGATGAATTGTTCAGCTGGGTAGCTGCTATCACCTTTCAATTAGGTAACTGAAAATCAATGGCTCCTTCTCCACATAGTGCTCACTTAATTCTCGCTGTTGTTAAGATCTATACGTTGGAAAGGACATCTCCCATTAAACATAACAGTTTGGGAGTAGTTGCTGCCATTTCAAATAAGTTCTTGGCCAGGCATATAAAAGATGTTTAGATGCCTAGAACAGATTAGATGCTGAAACCCTCTTAGGAGGTCTGCAAGCTCATTATCTGTGATGTAGCTGTGGCTTTGAGAGACAAAGGAACAATCTCCAGCCATTGTAATATGTAGGGCTGCCAAATCCAATTCAAGGAATATCTGGGGACTTTGGGGGTGGAGCCAGGAGACTTTGGAGGTGGAGCCATAAGCAAAATTGTGACAAGTACAGTTGAACTCCACATTTAAAGGAACCACACACCTTTTAAATGCCTTCCCTACATTAGAAATAATGAAGGATAGGGGCACCTTCTTTTGGGGCTCATAGAATTGAAGCCCCTGGTCCAATCCTTTAGAAACTCGCCGGGTGTTTTGAGGAGAGATACTGAATGCTATGCTGAAAGTTTGGTGCTTCTACCTCAAAAAACAACCCCTCCAGAGCCCCAGATACCCCCAGATCAATTCTCCATTGAACATATGAACATATGTAGCTGCCTTATACTGAATCAGACCTTTGGTCCATCAAAGTCAGTATTGTCTTCTCAGACTGGCAGCGGCTCTCCAGGGTCTCAAGCTGAGTTTTTTCACACATGTTTGCCTGGACCCTTTTTTGGAGATGCCAGGGATTGAACCTGGGACCTTCTGCTTCCCAAGCAGATGCTCTACCACTGAGCCACTGCCCCTCCCCCATTATACCCTATGGGAATCGATCTCCATAGGGAATAATGAAATTCCCCAGCAGACATTTCCCTCCCCCTCTTTCCCGTTTCTGATGACTCTGAAGCAGGGGAGGGCCTGCTCCCACCTAGGGATTGGCATCTCTACTCACGAGTTGCAGAACTTCCAACTTCTTCAAAGTAACACAGAGCAACCAAAGGTTTAAGTTTACCTTTTCCTATGCAAATGACCTCTGAAAAGATTGTGCAACCAATGGAGGGTCTGGGCTGCTTTCACAGCCACAGGGAGCAGCCATGTTGTTCTGCTGCTCCCCCTGCCCCCATTCAGCCTTAAAGACACAGACACACATCCCAAGAGGAAGCCTTTCCAAGTGGGGTCTAAAGCCTCTGGAGGTGGAAAGTCACATGGTGGCTGTGGGGGCGGGGCTTCCCCCCACCAGCCAGATGACTGGGAGTGGGAAGGAACCTGGGAACGCAGGAGAACCCCTGCTGGGACCTGGGAATTGGCAAGCCTAGTAATATGGTAGACTGTTCACCTCCAACTCTTCATGGCTTGTTATTGCAAATGGCCCACTGCAAGACTAGAAAATGTTGAAGTATGCTAATCAGGAGTTTTTCAAAGAACAATTAAAATTCTCTTAGTTGTCAGGTGACTACGCAGTATTCTCTATTAGCACATTTGCAGTCTACTAAATGTGGTTTTCTTAACCTTTACTTCACTTGCGTGGACCATGCCCAGACTGCTTAGCTCTTCTTAGCATTCCTCCACATGATATTTTGTGGGCTAAGGCTAAAAATTCAAGTCCTTCCTTCCCAGCTAAAACACATTTATTTTAAATATTCTTGTCCTGCCTTCTATAATACAAAATACCTGTTAGCAGTTCAAAGCAAAATCATTAAAACATGCATCAAAAAGATGCAATATTATGTCGATGAAAGGCTAACTTGATTGAAACCTTTATAATTACCCAGGAGGGAACACCTCTTCTATGGTAATGCCTACTGTTGATAATGCATCTGTAAATAAATCAAAGGATACATTTTCTTCAAAAACATTGTTTTGTTTGTATGTGAATTTATGCCACAGTTCATGATTTAATAATTCATTAAAATACAGGCAATCGATTAAGGTTTCCGTTGTAATGATTAAATAACTGCTGACAGTACTTGCTATCTGCTGGCTAAAGCAGGAACTACGCATCCCTCTCCTAAATGGTGGAACACTGCCCAGTTCTTCACCATTTCAAATGTGGTGCATGGTGTGGTTCTCCCTTCAGGGGATCACATTGCCCCCCTATACTTTCCATTCTGCACACATGCATGCAGAATGTACACATTCATAAGATATATCCAGCCCTTCAATTCTTATGAAAAAATGAGGAAACTCAAGCCAGGAAGAAAGCGACTGTCCTCTTCATTTCAAAAGAACTCTAGCAGCCAGAACCAGAGGCTGAAAGCTGGTGAAATCACCGCAATCCTGAATTACTTCAATCAGGTCAAAAGTGTGTAATGGTTTAGGGCTGCACTGCTAGCTGGCAACTTGTAACAAAAGCCTCTCTATGCTTCTTACTATAGCCAGACTTGTACTAAGTTTTGAGAAAGTAAGCTGCTCCGATAGTAAGGACAATTTGTTCCTGCACAGGATATATTTGACTCAGGTGTGGCCAGTAAAGTGTAAAGAAAACTAGATTGGTGGGTGTAGGTGTGTGGGGGTGTATGTGTATAAAGTGTCATCAAGCCACTGATGACTTTTAGCAGCTCCTCATGAAGTTTTTAAGGCAACAGATGAACAGAGATGGTTTGCCATTGTTTGCCTCTGCATAGAATTCCTGGACTTCCTTGGTGACCTCCCATCCAAGTACTAACCAGGACTGATTTTGCTTAGCTTCTGAGATTTCATGAGATCAGGTTAGTCTGAGGCATCCAGGTTAAGGCAGACTGACTTATAACAGACAGATATCTGAAATGATTTCCTTTTTTTTGGTTTGCTTACAACAAAACCAGTTTCTTTCATTTTAATCTGTTCCAGAAAACCAGAATTTAAGGCCAAGGGCTCTTCCCCAGTGAATCTCTCACATCATTCTGCCTATCAAAACAGGCCCTTTGCCGATCCTGTCCAACTACTAATGGGAAGGGGCAATGGCTAAGAGTTAGAGTATTTGCTTTGGATACAGAAAGTCCTGAATAATCAGGGCTTTTTTTTTTCTGGAAAAAGAGGTGCTAGAACTCTCAAAAGAGAAATGAAGGAGAAACACATGGGTGCCCCTCATGAACTTTTAAACATTTTTTGAGAATTTTGTTTTTATGAAGAGGTTTCAGAACTCCATTCCACTGTGCTCCCCCTGGAAAAAAAAAAAAAACCCTGCCTGAGTTTAATCTCTGGCATCTCCAATCAAAAAAAGAATCAGGTAGTATGTAATGTAAAAGACCTCAGCCTGAAATACTGGACAGCTATGGCTAGTCATGATAGTCAAGATTAACCTTGATAGACCAATGCTCTGGCTTTGTATAAGGCATCTTTATGTGTCCTCTAAACCCATTACTTTCCTGAATTAAGGTTGATAGAAAACTCTGCTTTAATTTGCCTACCTTTCTTCCTTAAAGGTACGTCTCTTACTTCACTGCTTCCAAAACCTTAATAGAGTTGTTGCAAAAGGGATCATTATGGGAAACATTGCTATATTGATCAGGAATGTAGAATTGTTAGGTCCAAAGTAGAGATGGTGGTAGATCCATGGGCAGATCTCCTGGTTTTTAGAAATTCCAACCAACTGGGTGGGAGGGACAAACTGGGTTAGGGGAATAATACTGCAAAGGCCATGACAAATTTCACACTCAGCTTACCCCGCTGTCACATTCCTCTTCTCCACGCAGCATCCTTCAGATTTCCCACTAACTGCTCCAGAGCTGCAGCAAACATTGCGGTTTTTGTGCAGCAAACGGAAACCACTAAAAACCAGTTTCTGTTTGCCCCACATTGTAGCTCTCTCTAGTGATATGAACACTACCAAATCTCAGACAGAACAAAAGGGCCCCTCTTTTTGAGGCAATGAAGGGCACTTGTGTTTAACATTAAGGTCTATGGAAAAACTGATGTGAAGGATTCCAACAGTTACACAAATGGCACTGCAGTCACTTAGGCTGAAGGACAGTAGCACCAAGAAGAGGTAGACGGACAAGGCAAGATCATTTGATGGCACAAGCAGGGTAAGGCATTTGGGCGGGTAGGCAGACAGGCAGTAGCCAGTGGACTCTGAGGTAAACTTGCTTGGATAGGGGATAAGTTTTGGAGAGCTGCAAGCAAGCAGAAGAGGACAGACTGCTGTCTGGCAAATCAGGGTAATAAAATGAGAGCAGAGCAGAAGGCAAAATCCAACCCTATATCCTTCAGGATTGGAATACCTAGGGTTACTAGAGTTTCTGGTGAAAGTGAGTATCTCTTGCCACCAGGCTCTGGCCCCCAGCCACCAATCAGCTGGTTGGCAGGGGATTTACTAATAGAAAAAGAAGGCCTAGGCCTGGACTTCTGGGGGAGGAAAATGCCAAGCTGAGCTGCTTCTCATAACGGGAGCAGGCTGGAACTTCTGTTCGGGGTAGTGGAAGGCAAATTAATGCCTACTGCCTACTTTTCTCAGTTAGAGATTAGTCCAAGATATGCACAGAAAACTTTGAGGAGATTTACCTTGGCTAAAAGGGAGTCCCGGGGTGGGGCTCCTTTGAGGGGTCTCTGGAGACGAGTTGCATTTTCATCATCTGCAGAAGTTCGCAGAGTCATTTATTTGACATAAACTCGACAGAATCCTAACCTTCTTGGACTTTGCTAAACATCTAAAGCTACACAAGACCGGTGAGGATCTGGATAATTGGCAGAAAAGATACAGATTATTATCTTTCATTCTGGGACTATTTACAGTTAAACAGAATAAATTAAGAAGGTGGGAAATGGAAATCTAGAAAGCTTGGAAGAAGAAGGGAGGAAGAGGTGAAATTTGGACTTTGTAAATTTAAAGGACAGTGCTAAAAAGTGGGAAGGAATTTATTGTTTGGTCTACTTGCAGTTTTGAAAAAAGAGCACCATTGTCACAGATCTGCAGCATATACAATCAACACAGGAAGTACGTCAAGTATCGTGAGATCTCCTTACCAGTGAAAACAAGATTTGGTGGCAAGTAAAGCAGGAAGTAACAGATGAAAAGCCTACTCTAGGACTATAATACCATAGAGAAACATTGGCGGCCATTGCAAGGAGGTTAAAATTAAAATAATATTTTTAAAGTGTTCGGGACATTAAAAATTGTTGGAAATAATTGAGGTGATGCTAAGAAGATAAGTACTATTGGACATATTGTTTATAATGGACTTTAGAAGCCTTTAAAAGAAAAAATAAAATTTTTTTAGAGAGAAGCAAAAAGTTGTGACTGCCATTTTGAAGGATTTAAAAATTTTAAAAATTAATATCTTGGTCTGGGAAGCTCTGAGGACAGCGAAATTAGGGTTGTTGTAAAAAGCAAGCTCTAATTTTTTTGAACCTGATAGTCAAATTTGAAATTGGTGAGATCAAAATTTTCGGTGTTTTTAAATGTGAGAACCCAAGCAAACCCATACAAGGGCTACTTTATTGGAGAAAATGCAGGATCAATTAGAGGCAATAGAGGCCAGAATGATGAAAGGCATGAAAGAGATTATAACTGCATCGAAAAAAGAAATTATAGAAGAGATTTAAAAAGATATGGAAGATCTCAGAAATGTGACAGAGGAAACATCTAAGAAAGTGCAAGAGGTTGAAGAGAGAATGAAAGTAAATAATAATAATAATAATAATAATAATAATAATAATAATAATTTTTTATTTATATCCCGCCCTCCCCGCCAAGGCAGGCTCAGGGCGGCTTGTTGAAAATACAAGAAAAAGTGACAATCCATGACTGCAAATTGATGGAGACTCAGATACATATGAGAGGCATACCTGAAAAGGAAGATGGCGACTTGAAAGAATATTTAATAAAAATAATTGCAGAATTTTTAGAGGAAGATCCTGAAGAGACTAAAAATATGTATGATTATATGTATAGGGTGAACTCACTCTATGCCAAAAAAAAAAAATAATTTACCAAGAGATGTTATAAGATACATGACAAAAGAAATGGTGGGAAAGATCATGAACAAAAACTTTGAAAAGACATTGTTAGTGGGAGGCAGCAGAGTAAGAATTATGAAGGAGTTGCCAAGGCAAGTGATAAATGATAGAAGAACATATAAAAAGTTGTCAGAAAAATTACGGGACAATGAAATGAGGTTTAGATGGATAATACCTGAAGGTTTGAGCTTTGAACTTCAAGAGAAAAGAATCACAATTACAAATGCACAGGAACTGCGTAGATTTTATGAAGAACATAAGGAATTTGCACCATGATGGATTACAAATTATTGTCTTTGAATGTAAATGGACTAAATTCACCACAAAAAAGAAGGGCAACGTTTCATTGTATTAAAAAGCAAAATTGTAATATAGTTTGTTTACAAGAAGTGCATATTAAACAAAAGGATTACAAATTTTTATGGAATAAACAATTGGGACTAGAATTTTATTCACTGGCTGAACAGAAGAAAAGGGGAGTGATTTTTTTATATTAAACAAGAATTGGAGCCAAAATTAGTGTTTAAAGATAAAGATGGAAGATTTGTAGCAGTACAAATAATATTAAATGCAAAAAAAAGTTGTTATTGGGACTGTATGCACGTAATGGTGCAAAGGATGCTTTTTAAAAAGACATTATACAACAATTTTATGAACTGACTTATGACCAAGTTTTTATAATGGGGGACTTTAATGGAACAATTAAGAACATATTGAATAGGTCTGGGGGGGGGAAATAATAAAGAAGGAAAATTGCCAAAGTCTTTTTTTGAATTGGTCAAACAAGAAAATTTGGAGGATATATGGAGGAAATTTAATCCTGAAGTACATGACTATACCTTTTTTTCAGCAAGACATAAAACTTTTTCCAGAATTGACATGTTGTGGGGCACTAAAGACTTAGGCCTCATAACAAAGAAAATAGAGATTTTACCTAAAATTGGAGCTGACCATAACCCAATAATCTGGATTACAAAATTGTCTAAGAAGTTGAGAAGATGGAGATTGAATGAAGATTTACTACAGAATAAAGAAATAGTGACATCTCTTGAAAATGAAACTAAAGCTTTCTTCCAAATAAACGATAAAGAGGATATAGAATTTCAGACGGTCTGGGATGCTTTTAAAGCAGTAATGAGAGGAATATTGATTACATTGAATAACAAAGATAAGAGGGCAAAAGAAAAACAGATGTAGGACATTCAAAATGAAATAAAGAAAAAAGAAGGGGAACTGAGAAAAAGGCCAGGGAAAAAGAAAATTATAAGGGAGATTACAATATTACAAACGCAAATGAGACATTTGTTAAATAAAGAATTGGAATGGAATTTGAAAAGATTGCAGCAGAAATCTTTTGAGGGAGCAAACAAACCTGGAAAATATTTGGCTTGGCAACTGAAGAAAAAGAGAAAATAAAATTATTAATAAAATTGTGGTAGATGGAAACGAGGTGGTTAGCCTAGAGGGAATAAAAAGAGAATTTTTTAAGTATTATGCCAAGTTGTTTAAAGGTGTTAAAATAAAGAAAGAAAAGATGGATGAGTATTTACAAAAGATAAAAATAAAACCATTAACAGAAAATATGTGAAAAGTTTTGAATGATACAATTAAAAAAATAGAGATTGAAGCAGCAATTAATGCAATGAAAAATGGAAAGGCACCTGGGCCAGATGGATATACAGCTAAATATTTTAAAACTTTTAAAGAGGAGTTAATACCAAAATTGCAGAAGTTGATGAACATGATAAGAATAAAAGGGAAAATACCAAACACATGGAAGGAAGCTGTTATTTCGTTGATTCCAAAGGAAGATAGAGATGTCACGAATGTAAAAAATTACAGACCAATTTCGTTATTAAATAATGACTATAAAATATATACAAGAATCTTGGCAGAATGGCTTAAACAACATTTGATAAATTTTATAAAGGAAGATCAAGCAGGATTTCTTCCCAAAAGGCAAATAAGAGACAATATTAGAACTGTTGTAAATACTGTAGAATATTATGAAAGACATCCAGAAAAGGAAGTGGCATTATTCTTTGTGGATGCAGAGAAAGCATTTGACAATTTAAACTGGGACTTTATGTTTGCAGTAATGGAGAAAATGGAGCTAGGAAATAAGAATGACAAAAGCAAATATACATTGAACAATGTGCAAGGCTATGTATAAATGCAGATCTTACGGAAAATATGATAATTAGCAAAGGTACAAGACAAGGGTGTCCGCTTTCCCCATTGTTGTTTATAATGACTGTTGAAATATTACTGATGCAAATTCAAGAAGATAAAGAAATAGAAGGATTAAAAATAAAAGGATTTATTTACAAATACAGAGCATTTGCAGATGATATAATGTTTATAAATGAAAATCCTTTATAAGTTACACCTTTGTTGTTAGCCAAAATACAAGAATATGGGGAGTTAGTGGGACTTTGTATTAGAAAGAAAAATCAAAATTTTTATGTAAATATATGCAAAAAAACAAGCAACAGGCCTTGCAGAGACTGATGGGTTGTGAAGTTACCTGCAAGGTAAAATATTTGGGTGTGGAGATAACAATGAAGAATATTGATCTGTTCAAAAATAACTATGAGAAGCTATGGTGTAAAATGGATGAAGAGATGTTAAAATGGAATAAACTTAATTTGTCATTGCTGGGTAGAATAGCTGCAATTAAAATGAACATTCTACCAAGAATAATGTATTTGTTTCAAACTATTCCTATTGTGAAAGATAGTAAACAATTTGATAAATGGCGAAGAAAAATTTCAGAATTTGTGTGGGCTGGGAAGAAACCAAGGATCAAGATGAAAATTTTGACAGATGCAAAAGAGAGAGGTGGATTTCAATTACCGAATTTGAAATTATATCAGGAAGCAGTTTGTTTAGTGTGGATAAAAGAATGGATAATGCTGTTAAATAAAAAACTCTTAGCGTTGGAAGGTCATGGAAATAAATTCGGCTGGCACACGTATTTGTATTATGGAAAAAAGAAGATGGATGTTTTTTTCTCTCACCATTATATAAGAAATAATTTGTTAAGTACATGGATGAAATATAAGAAATATGGAGATGAGAGAAGACTGCTATGGATAGTGCCAGCTGAAGTAATAAAAATAACGGCTGAGATAGGTGAAGAAAAGTGGTTGTCATATAATCAATTATTAAAAATACAAAGTGACAAAATAGAATTGAAAACTGAAGAGCTGAATAATAAATATGATTGGTTCCAAATGCAACAAATAAAGAGTTTGGTGGATAATGATATCAAAACTGAAGGAATAAGAAAAGAACAAACAGAAATGGAAAAAGTTATGCTTGGAGACAATGAAAAATTAATTTCAAATATATACAAATTACTTTTTAAATGGTCTACGGAGGATGAAGTAGTGAAATCTCAAATGATTAAATGAGCAATTAATGTAAATAAAGAAATACAGATGAAAACTTGGGAATACTTGTGGAAGAATTCTATGAAGTTTTCGACGTGTCATAGTATTAAAGAGAACTGTTTTAAAATGATGTATAGATGGTATATGACTCCTAAAAAATTGGCAAAGATGAACAAGATGCCAGATAGATGTTGGAAATGTAAAAGACATGAAGGTTCTTTCTACCATATGTGGTGGACTTGTGAAAGAGCAAAAAAGTATTGGCAGATGATTCAACAAGAAATTTCTAAAATCTTGGGATATGAATTTTAAAAAGTTGCAGAGACTTTTCTGTTGGGATTACAAATGGAAAAATTTCCAAAAGAAGATAGAACTATAATTTGGTACTTGCTTTCAGCTGCTAGGACATTATATGCACAGTTGTGGAAGCAAGAAAAAATACCAGAGAAATGGGATTGGATTGTAAAAGTTATGACATGGAGTGAAATGTACCAATTAACAAGAATCTTAAGAGACTATGATTTAGAAGTTTTTAAGAGGGAGTGGAAAAAGTTCAGAAGATATGCAGAAAAAGAGTGGAAAATAAAAGGACATTGGACAATTTTTGATAATAATTAAGTTTTAGAAAAAAGAAGAATATTAATTTTTATTTTTATTAGTTAAGGCTACCTTTAAATATTAGTATTTTAAGTAAATAACACCGACGGGGGTCAAGTAACGGGGGGAGGGGTGGGTAGAAAGTAAAAAAAAGAAGGCCTAGGCCATATTATCAACGTCACACAGGAAGTGACATAATCATGATAGCAACTTTCGAACAATGTGGTAGTATTTGGGCAAAAACTTTATGGCAGAAGTTGGTTTTACCATAGATTTTTTGTCTAATACCAGCGCATCACTTAGAAATTGCTGGCATGATGATGCCACTTTAAGGTTGCCAGGTCCAATTCAAGAAATATCTCGGGAGTTTGGAGGTGGAGCCAGGAGAAAGGTTGGGACAAGCACTATCAAACACCAAAGGAAGTTCTGGCCATCACATTTAAAGATCACACACCTTTTAAATGCCTTCCCTCCACTGGAAATAATGAAGGATAGGGACATCTTCTTTTTGGGGATCATAAAATTGGACCCCCTGCTCCAATCCTTTTGAAACTTGCAGGGTGTTTTGAGGAGAGATTCTGAATGCTATTCTGAAAGTTTGGTGCTTCTACCTCAAAAACAGTCCCCCCAGAGCTCCAGATACCCATGGATCAATTCTCAATTATACCCTATGAGAATTGGTCTCCATCTCAATTATACCCTATGAGAATTGGCCCAGCAGACATTTCTCTCCACTTCCCCCCAGCTTTCCGATGACACTAAAGTGGTGGAGGGCCTCCAAACCAGAGGATCTCCTGCCCCCAGCTGGAGATTGGCAACCCCATGTCGCTTTCTGTGCAATGCCAATGACATGGACTGGCACTTTCTCTTTCTCCTGGTAAATCTTCCCATCCCCCACTGGTTGCCAGGAGGAATGTGGCAACCCAAGAAATACCTCATACATTTATGTAATCTTAGTGGCTACTGCTTGCCGTCAAGCAAGAATACTCAGAGAGCCTTTCTCCCCTCTCCCAAATGAATATAGCTTATGCCCTTATTTCAAAAATGCTGGCTGCCTTACAAAAGTGAAACCAGTAAAATTGGAGAGACATAAGTCTGCAAAGATAAAAGAACAACATGAAAGGATTTTTTTCTTATAGGCTATCCATATGTAATTGGTTTCATTTTTACATTCAGTAAAATAGTTATGAAACACCCCGTTTTTGTTGTTACTGTAGTTTATAACAAAAGGAACACACGTCTAATGGTCTAATGTTTAGCCTGTTCCCCTTTGCCATTTACTAACTGTCCTCTCTGCTTTTTGCCATACAGAAATTGTACAGGTACCAGATAGGCTCCTGAGGAAGGGAGGACTAAAAACTTGCTTTTCGGCATTGTTTGCCCAGCTTAATTTACCTCCCTCCCCTATGGCCTATGTAAATGAAAAGAAAAAAGCTGCAAGAGATTTGACCACAGATCCTCTATTATTTTTCTTTTGGAGGGATATACTTTGGCCCTCAAAGATATATTTCGGCGCTAATCTTCCAAATTCAACCACTGAAATTTCAGAAGGCATACATTTGGTGACAAAAATGGCCTCAGAGTATCCAGCTGAATCTGTACATGGAAAGACTGTTAAAAATAAAAATGCTCAGCTGAGTGGCTAATATTTCATTCCCTTTTGATACGTATATTTGCATTAAGAAAAATCTTGCATGGCTTCCCTGAAAGAGGAAGCTGTGATTTGCATATTAAGGATGTAATGTTAGTTCTCCTCCATTTAAAATAAATCTTTCCAAGATATGAAGGGAAATTTAAAGAATCTAGTGATGAATTAGTTGAAATGGAGAAGAACTTTTATAGTATGTGCATGAAATAGGACAAAGCAGACCTGGGAGGGGGGGAGGCATTTTCCTAAGAGGCATAGAAGGCATTAATACACAGGGGAGTTTTCCTGCACCAGCCCCACTGAAATGAATGGAAGCTACTGAGTTTTGCACAGCTCTGATTCATTTCAATGAGGCTGTTACTTGGAAATTTCCTTGTAGACTAAGTACTAAGAATGAGCACTCACTGATCAAAACCAGACTGGAACTATTTAAAATAGTTTCAGTATAACTAATTGACTGATGGCTAAAGCCTTGACATTAAGTGATCTCCATAATCTCTTCTTCTGGTATTTTTGCTATTTCCATTTCACAGTGACCCAAGGCCAGTTGGAAAAAGAATACAGAACAAAGTGAAATGCAAACATTAAAGAGACCTTGATTGTAACAAAAGGAAAGCATTGGTTCCATCTTTTCTTCCTGTAGCATTTTGAATTTGGTTGACAGTGTATTAGTGTCCACATCTGAGCATCCAAAAGAAACAGGGTTGAAGTATATTCCACAGGAACTGAGAGACAGCTTAAAATGGAGAGGGCTCCGTCACCCCAGAGTCGGAAACAACTGGTGCTTGCACAGGGGACTACCTTGACCCTCAATGAATCCTGGCAATTGTAGTTTCTTTTCTAAACAAGAATTTGTCTTGAAAAAGATACCTAACATGACTAGCACCAGAACAAAGCAGTAGACAAGTCCCACCTTTAAGACCAACTAAGTTTTATTCAGAATGTATTTATGCACACTCTTTTATTCCAGGGGTCACACAATTTACACCATGGATTCATTTGTTACTCATTTTTACTTTCCCCCATCCTTTTAGTATTGGAACGTAAATATAACTAAATATCAATTGAATTCAAGCAAAGGTTAAAATCTGTACATCCACTTTTCCAGCCAGCTGAAAAGACATTCCCTGGATGCATAGTAGTATGCAGGTTTTAGATTTCAGGTCAAAGATGGATCGTTAAGGGCATCCAGCCAGTATAGTTTCTGATCTAAGCCATGATAAAAACCCCTCTTGCAATAAATTGTGAAGATTACTCCCCCGTCTCAGGAAGTAAAATGCATTCACTCCCTACTGTTGGAGGGATGTTGTTGTTGTAGATACCAGTTGAGGTGGAAAATGAATAAAGAACAAAAAACATTAAGAGTTTAGTCACTTCAGAGACCTTGATTTTATTTTCTACCAAGAGGGTAGCAAGTTAGGATGGCTGCTTTTCAAAGTGGAAACACCCAGATAATTATATTCCTTATACATGTATGTTCAAGTTTAAATGGGAGACCGGATGTTACAAATGTGAAGGAAGGGAATTAGTTTAGTTAGGCCAGGAGAACAAACTCCGTGTTGTTGCATGTTTCTCGTGCTCTTCATGGTGAAATGAACATGGTTTGAGTCCACTCAGGCAAAAATGCAGGTGTTTAAATAGATGTACATTTTAAAAATTGTATAATGCCTGCTGCTCAGACTGACCTAAAAAAGGAGGATAGCAAACAACTATTGGTTAGACTTGTTTAAAGACTGGCCACAGAGCAACTGTCCTATATATTCAGGACAATGCATTACATGATGGACATGAGGCTGTCCTGCCCCTGAAGGGAAAAACAGCCACTTTGTTGATCCTATGGGAGTGCTGCTCCAACATCCAATCACCTTTCAGGAGGGGGATGGAATATTGAAGCTCAGCAGGAGAGAGTTCAGGTCTGCCTTAGGCAGAATGCAGTGATAGTTTTGGGATCTGCCTCAGTAAAAGAGCCGACAGAGTGAAGGGTAGCTCTGACTCATAGTGTGGCAGAGTGGTTTACCTCTTCCTCTGGGATATAGCAGAGTAGAATTATAGAATCATAAACTCATAAGAGTTGAAAGGGACTTCTACGGTCATTTAGTCCAACCCCTTGCACAATACAAGAACTTTGCAAATAGCTCCACACACATACAAACAGAGTGACCTTGCACCATGCCCAGAAGATGGTCTGGCCCGGAGAAAAATTGCTGCTTGACCCCAAAATGGCAATCAGCATTTCCCTGGGTATGTAAGAAAGGGCCATGAGAACTAAGCGCTGATGCAACCCTTCTTGCCCCCCTTCTCAGAATATGTCTAATTCAGAATCAGCATTGCTGTTAGAAGGCATTTGTCTTCCTCCAATCTTCTGGCTGCTCTCCAAGAATTATCACAAATAATGGCCAGCGTCTCAGAAATTCCATCCACAAGTTCTTTTAGTTCCCTTGTACTCAATTGTTACCCCATCATTAGCCCTGTCTCTGGTAATGAACAGATTTTGTACCATTTAGTTTGATTCTTGGGAAAGGGCAGGTTGGTGGGGTGGAAACCTGTGTGGGTGACAGTATCCTACTAGCAGCTAATCAGTAAAATTCAAACCACACTCTGAAGCCATAACTTGCTTAATTTGTGTCTTAGGGTGCGTTCAGACGTACCATTAGTGGCGACACAGCTCTGTCTCGCTGACGGATTAAATGTGTTCATTTAGACATCCACATCTGGCAATCGAGCGTTACCCAGGGTCATCCCAGCTTGCTGCGCCTCAATGCCATATTAATTTGACAGCGCAGAAAGTCTGGCCCTTTTTCAAAAAAGCGGCACAAGATCAGCTTTTTCCTGTTTGGACAGCTCACACGCGATACTGTCCCTTGGAATGTTTACCGCCCCTCCCACCTTTTTTTTTTTTAAGCCCCAGCAGACATGCGCATTGCCAGATCATCTGGGAATTTGAGGTGACGCTTCTGCTTCTCCAATCAACACAGGATCGGAGGTGGGGGGAAAACGTTATCCCACTATTCAGAACAGGGGGGAAAATCTTTTTTTTCCAATGTGGAGGATTTACAGATATCATTGTCACTGCCAATTTCTAGGAAAGTAATTCCTGGCAGTCCCTTGGTTTGAATCAGCAACATTGATTCTGGAAACTTCCCCCCCTTCCCCCCCTCTGAAGCAATGTTTGATTTCCCACCTCCAAACAGTTGGGCACATGTTCAATGGACACCCCCCTCCCAGAAATCACCATCTGATCACGCATGCTCCAAGAAAAAAGCGTGATAGTATTGGAATGTCTGATCGCTCAACAACAGAATGAGTCACGTTCTTGGATGCTTGTCTGAATGGCCCTCCATCGAATCAATATTCAGCAGTTCAAATTTGAGCACTACACACCCGCTTTTAATGGTACGTCTGACTGCACCCTTAGACAGGTTATTTGAAACTAACCTGTAAATAAGCAAATCTTCTGTGTTTTGTATATAAAAACCCTGCCTCAATGATCTACGCATTCCACTTCTACACCACAAAAATTACCTCATGGTAGTAAACCCATTCCTATATTCTTGCTATCTTAAGAACATCTCATAACTGAGGGGAAGGGTTAGAGTTTAAAACAAACTTGGTTCCATAGGAGTCCTCTCAGGTGCTAGAAAAGGCCTGTCACAATTATTGAGTTGAACAGATCTTTTATAGTAATAAAAAGTATTATTATTATTATAACAATCTGAAGTAATTCAAGTGCGTGCCAAGGTCACCAAATGTCCAATCAAGAAAACTGAATTCTACAGCTTCAGAAAATGCAGGCAACTTTTACAGAAAGGTGCATTTTTTCCTGTATAAATCTATTGAAGCCCCACTGCATGATCATTATTCTTTTCCATAGTGAATTAGAAGTGAATTGCAATTGGGTGTGTGTGTGCAAAATGAACTAGAATGATGGGGAGGGAGTAACTACATACACACTGAAGAAGAAGAAGACGAAGAAGATGATGATATTGGTATCCCGCCCTCCACTCGGAAGAGTCTCAGAGCGGCTCACAATCTCCTTTACCTTCCTCCCCCACAACAGACACCCTGTGAGGTGGGTGGGGCTGAGAGGACTCTCACAGCAGCTGCCCTTTCAAGGACAACCTCTGCCAGCGCTATGGCTGACCCAAGGCCATGCTAGCAGGTGCAAGTGGAGGAGTGAGGAATCAAACCCGGTTCTCCCAGATAAGAGTCCGCACACTTAACCACTACACCAAACTGGCTCTCCTCACTGTGGGAGTAACATATCTGAAAGGATCAGTATGCCTATATTTTAAAGATTCTGAGATTTAAAAAAAAAATACATCATGTATCATTTCTGGGGTATCAATTATTATTGTTGTACCAGAGAGGTAATTTACTGGGAATTCAGAAGGGTGCACTGTGAATCCATCCCCTGATGGCGTGTAGTCATACATACTTTGGGGGGGGGTTTATTCATAATTTTCATCTAGATTAGTGATTCCACATCCCCAAAGACCTGTTTTCTGAAATGCAGTGTTGTATGACATGCTGAAGTGTCAGCTAGTCCAAAGGAGCAGGGGGTTTTTTTCTCAAAAAGAAACAGAGCCAATCTGACATTTTTCAAACAGGAACCAGGGAGAATCCTCTCTGCACCTGGGTTTGTATCTAACAGTGAGAAACAGGAAGAGTGCTCTGAATCCTGTCACTTGAGCCGGGAAAAGGGACAGGCAGCCATGTCAAAAATGACGCCTCTTTTGCTAGTCTTGCAAAAGATGTCTGCTGTGATGTGACTGCAGCTGACATCAAACAACATAAGTGGCTGGTTTGCGCAGTAGACTGAAATTCATCCCATTTCCCATGTTCACTGTGGTGACTTTTAATGCTAATTCTTAGTGAGTGAAGCATGAAATGTATTCATAGCCTATACACAGTTAGGACATTCTAAAGTTGCTTGAGTTACATAGGAGTGAAACATCTGTGTCTCTCTTGCCCCCCTCTTTTTTGTTCATCTCCCCCTCCAAGTTTTAATTATGCAGTCAGATACTGGGGAAAAGAGAAGAACAGTTTTGCTGATCTAGTTCTTGTCTCTCTTTTTGATATGAAGGACAAATCCTTCTTAGTTGGTGTGGACCTGGCTGTATTTTTTTTATTTACCTTAAATTTGTATGCCGTTCACTCCATACGGACTCTGGGCTCCATACGGATGTAGATCAAAGCAAACTTGCTTCAACTTCAGTTACATAAGTAGGTGCAATCAAGTTGCAACGTCTTGTGACAGCTCCAGCAAGGGGCTTTCAAAGCAAGTGAGAAGTGGAGGTGGTTTGCCTTCCTCTGCAGAATCTAGTGGTCTCCCATCAAAATAACCAACCCTGTTTAGCTTCCTAGATCTGACAAAATCAGGCCACACCATGCCACCTTCCCTCCCATCTTTAGTTAGGGTTGCCTTGTTTTCTTTTTAATGCCCCCCTTAAAGATCACTGACTTAAACTAGGGCTGCAATCAGACAAGCAGTTTGATCCAGTATTGTTGCTGTACCCTTGTTAAAGAGCACAATCGGACAGCAACATCTGCTGACTGTGGCCAAGTAGTTATTCTGGATTGGGAGTCCCAAGAGCAGTTGTTTATGAGCAACAAATCCCTCCCCCCCAAAAAATACCCTCTCACCTGTTGCTGTGTCAGAGTTGCTGTTTGAGAGCATTCCATGATTGACACAAGGATAAATGTACTTAAGTCAGTGGGATCACTCCCATGTAAATCTGCACTTTACACACACACACACCCTATATTCCAAGGAAAAAAAGCTAAGGGAAGGAGGCTGAAAGGGGGCAGAGTACTTGGCAGAGGGCTTGTGGAGCTGTCAAAAAGGAACCAGAGTTTCAGATACACACTTATGTGCATGGGTGAAAGCAAAAAAGGATGACACAACAATCTGAACAAATGAGCATGGGGCAAGCATGTGGTGAAGCCAGTTCAGGGTGGGATGTCTGATCAAATCTTCCTGATACAAAATAAAACCATGTAATTAGAGGTGTGGCCAAATCACATCAAGCCCGTAGTGTAACTACAGTCAAAGACACATTAAACTGAACATGTAAAGTTTCCTTGTATAGAGTCAGTCACATCATGGATCCATGCTGACCATGCAAAGTGTGTGTTATACCTCTGGGCTATGACCTTTCTCACTAATAACCCTTTGGGGAATTCTAAATTACGGGAGGAGAGTGTGTGTGTGAAAGATCTGTACCACTTCATGAAATGTTGGGTGAAATGTTGATCACTTATAACCTGAAATAACCAGTTTTAAAACCAGTTTTAAAAACTATGGTGGCTTCCAAATAATCATTGTAAAGCTATGTGGGACTAT
This sequence comes from Heteronotia binoei, assembly GCF_032191835.1. Taxonomy (NCBI): domain Eukaryota; kingdom Metazoa; phylum Chordata; class Lepidosauria; order Squamata; family Gekkonidae; genus Heteronotia; species Heteronotia binoei. The sequence continues at coordinate 52,750,534 of NC_083223.1, read as the reverse complement.
CTTCAAAAATTCTCTATATGAGGCTGTCTTCAAAAGTTCATAAGAACATAAGAGAAACCATGTTGGATCAGGCCAATGGCCCATCTAGGCCAACACTCTGTGTCACACAGTGGCCAAAAATTATATATATGTGTGTGTGTGTATATACATACATACATATACATACACACATATACATATATATACATACACACATATATACACACTGTGGCTAATAGCCACTGATGGACCTCTGCTCCATATTTTAATCTAACCCCCTATGCTTGTAGCTGCTACCACCTCCTGTGGCAGTGAATTCCACATGTTAATCACCCTTTGGGTGAAGAAGTCCCTCCTTTTATCCGTTCTAACCCGACTGCTCAGCAATTTCATCGAATGCCCATGAGTTCTTGTATTGTGAGAAAGGGAGAAAAGTACTTCTTTCTCTACCTTCTCCATCCCATGCATAATCTTGTAAACCTCTATCATGTCACCCCGCAGTCGACGTTTCTCCAAGCTAAAGAGCCCCAAGCGTTTTAACCTTTCTTCATAGGGAAAGTGTTCCAAACCTTTAAACATTCTAGTTGCCCTTTTCTGGACTTTTTCCAATGCTATAATATCCTTTTTGAGGTGCGGTGACCAGAACTGCACACAGTACTCCAAATGAGACCGCACCATCGATTTATACAGGGGCATTATGATACTGGCTGATTTGTTTTCAATTCCCTTCCTAATAATTCCCAGCATGGCGTTGGCCTTTTTTTATTGCAATCGCACACTGTCTTGACATTTTCAGTGAGTTATCTACCACGACCCCAAGATCTCTCTCTTGGTCAGTCTCTGCCAGTTCACACCCCATCAACTTGTATTTGTAGCTGGGATTCTTGGCCCCAATGTGCATTACTTTGCACTTGGCCACATTGAACCTCATCTGCCACGTTAATGCCCACTCACCCAGCCTCAACAGATCCCTTTGGAGTTCCATACTGTGCTAGCCACCTGCTGATGAGAGCAATCCAGCTTTGACTCAACATCACCAGTTTCATTTAGTTTTCATGGCCAGATTAAAGTTGTGACCTTTAAGCATTTTGGCTCCCCAAACTATCTCAAGGATCATCTTCTCTAATATAAGCCTATCCACAGGCCTGCTGAAGATGCTCTACTCTGTGTTCCACTGTTATCAGATGTTTCGCTGATGGCCACGTGAGCAAAGGGCCTTTTTAGTGATGGCACCATGAGTTTGCTACTCCTTCCTCTGTGAAGTGTGTGTTTTGTTCCAACATGTTTGATTTTCAGAAAGGGAGGCTTTGTCTTAAATCAGTGATGATAATGATTGAGATATTTTGTTGGTACTCTTTTATACTTTTCTGTTGAAAATTCTGGTTTTGTGTATTCCACCTCTGCTGCCTATCTTTAAATTGATCTGCTTGCTGGTTTGGAACATTCTGTTTATACTTTATTTTATGCTGTAATTTTAACCCTGGTCTCAATCTATAAACTGCTCTGAGGATTTTACTGAAGAGTAAAGCAGACATTTTCAAATAAGTTAATGATGATCTATGATAATCAATACATAATTCTAAGTCACATTGTTACTGGAAATGCTGGGAGTCTCCTCTTTTTATGGGGAAATTAGCAAGAGGGAGACTTAGGTAGAGCAAATTAGAGCAGGGGCCTATCCCACCGATAATACGAAGGTCCAGTTTCAGGAAGAAAGACTCCAGATCCTATATATTTTATAATAGTTACTAGAAAATTATGTAAAAAGTCACACACACAGACAATACAATACATGCAAACAAGAGGCTATGAAAATAGAGTTGAGAGATAAGGGCTTTTAGGGGTTTTTTTATAAAGGTAATACTACCTGTTCAGATGTGCAGAGATCCATATGGAAATTAAAGATGGAGACATGCACTGCCATCCTGCCATGTATGAGGGTCCCCTTACTTAGAGTAAAGGCGGGGGGACAATCTGTCTACATGTATTCAGACTGAACAAGGTGGTGTGGCTTTCTCTCATGTTTTATAAGGTTTGGAGGGTTGAAGATGCTCTCAGAGCTCTGATTGCTCCTTAATGGGCACTGATGTGTCTTTCTTGGGTGTCTGCATGGAGTTCCAGGTTGAAAACAATAAGTGAGGCTGATTCAGTAATCTTTGCCCGGATGGGTCAGAATGGGTCAGGATAGGTTTTTAATGTTTAAACAATTTAGCAGAGATATCCTGGGAAGAAGTAAGCACAGAAGACAAAGGATTTGTCCGGGTGTCAGACATTATCATTGCCCTCTCACCACACCCCCTCCAGCCTAGAAATAGCAGCTCTCCAGCAGCCCTGGCCCCACTCAATGCACAGCAGCCAAGAAGGTCAGAGCGCCTGCTCCGGCTGCAATGCCACTGAGGATGTTCTCCACAGCTGAGAACGAAACGTCTGGAAGGAAAACTTTCTCCAGTAGAACACGGCACTTGAGCCCAAAAGATTCTACAAACCCTAATGATGTTACCAGCCGTGAAAACCTGAAATCTTTGATTATCATATGATTAAACAAAAAATAACCTGAGTTGCAGTAAGGAGGCAAAGAAATGGCCACTTAATCAGTTGGCAGTGGATTAAAACAGAAACAATACTTACCTGTTGAACCCATAATGAATTTCAACATTCTGTTGGGAGGGGGATAGAGGCCAGACAAAGAAGATGCCTATAATGTAATCAGAACAAGAGAGTGTCTCCCTGACCTGTTTCTGACCAGAATCCATTTTGTTTCCAGAGTTGGGGACCCCATTCTCTCTCTGTTGGGATACTCCCATAGAGGCAGGTAGCGCCTCCTGGCCACAACATGTTCCTGTTTGTTTCTTGCACTTGGAACTCAAACTCTGAAGTTTAAATTATGCATCACATCCTCATATGTTAGGAAGAAATAGTGTCTCATCTGTGCATCTGTGATACTTTATTGTACATCTCTGGACAATTTCTTCCAGTGGTTTCAGGTAGCATGGAGGGACAAAATCAGCTCTGTGGAACCCATAACATAAATGTCACAGGACTAAGGAGCAGTTCCCCAGCAACACCTTCTGAAAGTGGTAGTTAGGATCAGAATCCTGTCAGTCTGGTTGAAGTATGGTGTTCTCTACCCCCAATTTAGCCTGTTAGTCCAGAAGCACACTATGGTATTAAAAGCTGCCAAGAAGCCCAGGAGAACATGTAGGAATGCACACCCAGAACTTCTGTCAGAGGTCATCAGTCAAGGGACGAAGCCCATTTTCACCCCAAACTAGATCTAAACCTAGAGAACCTTGAAATGAGTCTAGATAATCCATTTCTTCCAGGATCATATGAACTTGCATGATCACCATGCCTATAAGCAGCTTCCCAGGAAATGGAAGATATTGGAATATATCAGTTCTATTACATCACATTCCATCTGGTATCCAAGGGGGGGGGGGGGAAGGACTGTCACCACAGAGGAACCTTTTTCTTTTAACTTCAAGAAAGCAGAGTTTCTCTCTCTGCTATTCCAAAGTAATATCAGAGTATACTATGTGTTTGATACTTTTTATATCTCTGAACTCTTCTCCTGGGATGAGTCCTTTGTAAACACTTGCAGGACTACATCATTAAAATCTCACCAATCCCTCTTGAGAACTTTCTCACCTCTGTTATAATTCTACCAGTTGACATAGAGAATTGTTCCTGGTATCAGGTTTGGGCAGAATAACATTGCTTTGACTTGGGACTTGTCAAGATAATAATTTTATATTTTTCAGGTAATGTTCAGTTGTTTGGGGAGATCTAAACATAACTTTTCTCAAAGCAGCAAAATTGCTAGTGACTTGATGCTATGGACCCAAACATATTTCCTCCAATTTATAGCTCTGTTCCACTCCACTTCCATCCCCAGGAAGAAGCCTCAGAAGCCCATGGTATTTTGTTGTTACATTTCAAAAAGGACACTCAGAGCTGGAAAAAGTAGAGAAGAAGGCAGCCAAAATGATTAAATGGTTGGAGCTTCTTTCCTATAAGGAAAAGTTGAAGAACATGGGACACTGCAGTTTAGAAAAGAGATGGGGGGGCATGATAGAGGTTTATAAAAGTATGTACAGGGTAGAGACAGCAGACTGAGAGAACCCTTTTCCCTTTTCCAAAATACTAAAACTTGGGGGCATCCAATGAAATTGATGAGCAGTAGATTCAGGATGGACAAAAGGGACTACATCTTTATACAACAGGTGATTAAAATGTGGGGTTTTTTGCTGGAAGACATAGTGGTGGCCACAGGCATAGACAGCTTTAAAGGGAGATTGCACAGATTCACAGAAGATAGCTCTTCCAGTGGCTACTAGCCAGAGGCACAGCCTCTGAATACCAGTGTCAGGAGGCAACATCAGAGAAAGGCCTCAGCCTCTATGTCCTGTTGTAAATCCTCCAGAGGAACCAGTTGGCTACTGTGTGAGACAGGATGCTGGATTAGATGGACCATTGGCCTGATCCAGCAGAGCTAAGGTTTTTAGATTCTAAATGCTACATCCAATTGTTATCTGTTTGCTGAAGCTAAGTCAGGGAAAAAAAAAACAGTCCCCATGTTCCCAGTGACAAATTAGAGTGAAATTGAACAGGTGAATTCTTAATCATGTGGTTTGATGTCTGTTATTTGAATTAACTTCTTCAGACTGTTATCAATCAATCAATCCATCACACCTTTATTGGCATAACCAAAAGATTTAGACTGTTATCATAGACTTTAAACATAATGCCCTGAAGATTCTTTATCAAGATTTTCCTGGATGCTTCCGTTTTGCTTTGCAATGCTAGAATTGTGTTTCATATTTATATTATAGAATTGTGTTTCAAGCTTGGATTGGATCTTGTTTTATCTTTACAATTTAATTTATGTTATATTGAAACATTTCATGATTGAAAGTTGATTATGCCCCAGTTCTACTTTCATATTTTTCTAAATATGACATTTTCTAAATACATAAAATAATATTTTCTTTCACGAGCGATCACTTTACAATCATGAGCTTGTGCAGTCATCACAGGCACCTGCTTAAAAGAACTGGGATCACTTGAGCCTACCATCAACATGTAGAGCATTGGACTAAGGAGATTCCAGGTTTGAATCTGTTGTCTACCATGGAAGATTATAGGATGACCTTGGGCCAGTGGCACACGTTCAGCCTAACCTACCTCACAGGGTTTTTGTGAGGCTTAAATGGAAGAAAGGAGAATGCGGCTCCCATCCAGAGGCAGGCTGCACATCCTTGTGTCTGGGGGCCGTTTTGCCTCCTCACAAGGAGGAGGAGCAGGCAGGGCATCATCAGAGGTGGGGGCAGAGCAAGCACGCCCTAGAGGCGGGTCCGCTCCCTCCTCTCATTTTCGCCTCATGCTCGGGGAAGGCAGAGTGCAGCTTGTGTGCTTTTTCCCTGTACGAGGCCTGTTGCCAGTCACCGCGACTTTTCAGGCCACAGTGGTTGGCGCGTTGGACTTTGCCATGGCTACTTGTGGCGAACCACAGTGGTCTTCAGGAAGTGTCTCATCGCATCAGGAGCATCTTCAGGAGCGTCTTTGACGCGGCGGTTTGTCGCTGGCCACAGCGTTTTCGTGCAGCCGGTGTTTTTGTGCTTCCCCTTTTTGTTTCAGGGTATCTTGCGGTGCCTCTACCCTTTTGAGGGTGCTGTTCGCGCCCCCCCCCCCATTTTTCCCTATCCCCCCTTGCTTGTCACTGTTAAGCTGGCTGGAGAACCAACTCCCCCCCACCCCCCTGTTCATATAACCTTCTGGGGGAATGCATGGTTACTTCACAGTGTGTGGAGCTGTTCTTCCAGACACTGCAGTTTGGAAGGAAGCCTTAGCTAATCGTGGGTTTAATTGGGTAACCATTTTATTGGAGCTATTCGATTCTTCCTCCCTGTTGCTGGGCAGAAGAGTGGCCATTTTGTGGATAGCTCAGGGCAGCCATTTCAAAGACAGCCTTTTTATTCTTCCTTCCTGTTGCCGGGGAGAAGAGCAGCCATTTTGTGGATAGCTTGGGGCAGCCATTTCGAGGATAGCTTTAACGTTCATCATCTGCCTCCGGTACGGCAGGGGCCACATCAATGAGGGCAGTAGACGGGCTTGTCATTGTTATTGGGCACATTATCATGCCTAAGGGACAGGGCAAATCCAAGGGCAAGTGCCCTGCACCAAGACCACAGCGGCCTGTTCCTAAGCAGTCAGCACCTTTGCCTTCATCATCTGATGAGGAGGATGGTACTTTCGAGCAGTCTGTGTTACCCAGAATAGCCGCTTTGGAGGGGTCGAGTAGTAGGCAGCCAGTCGTATTGGGTGTAACATGGAGGGCACGTCCCTTTTTCAGTATTTCGACATCATTTACAAAAGCTATATTAGCTTTACCGGCCCAGCCTTGCTTCAATATGTTGAGGAGTTCAGAATGAGGGTGGCTTTGAACCTCGCCCATCAGCTGTGGCTGCAGGTTATGTCTCCAGCACGTCCTAACCTGGGTGATAGGTCAGACAGTGGACATGTTGTTCAGCGCACAACCACTGCTTCTGGTGCCCGCAGCAGTGCGGGGCAGGTGGTTCAACCCCACCTGCTTTGTTGGGAGTTTGGGTCCCAGTTGGTGTGTGGTAAAAAGAACTGCCCATACAAAAATGAGTGCTCTCTTTGCGGGGGGGTTTCATTCCTTCATGAATTGTTCCAGGGGTAGATTCAGGCGGGGACAGCGCAAGCAGGGCCTGGGCGGCACAGATAAGCCATTTGGTAAAAGGTCCCAGCGCAATAAGGGCGACAGTGCTTGAGGCATGGCTCCGTGATTATCCAAGGGATGAAGATCATCTTGTTTGTTAAATGGTTTTAAGTTTGGGTTTAGAATTCCTTTTCAGGGCCCCAGAAAGCTGTTTATGGGCAATAATTTGAAGTCGGTTATAGGGATGGAGCACATAGTTTGTCAGAAGATTGGGAAGGAATTAGCCAAGGGTAAGGTGATTGGCCCATTTTCCGCATCCTCTATGAATACCTTGAGGGTCTCCCCATTGGGCTTGGTGCCTAAAAAGGCCCCAGGTGAGTTCAGATTGATTCATCATTTATCTTACCTCCATGGGGAATCAGTGAATGACGACATACCAGAAAATTTGTGTACTGTGTGGTACACATCTTTTAACCAAGCAGTGCAGATGGTAAGGCGTTGTGGGGTAGGGGTTGAGTTGGCAAAGTGCGACATAAAGTCTGCCTTTCGCCTCCTACTGGTTCACCCTTTGGATTCTGAATTGCTGGGTTTTCATTTTGAAGGGCGGTTTTATATGGACAGGGCCCTGCCCATGGAGTGTTCCGTTTCTTGTGCAGCCTTCGAGCGCTTTAGCTCCTTTTTAGAATGGGTGGTGCACCGCCAGGCTTGTTTGAGCAATGTGGCGCATTATCTGGATGACTTCCTGTTTGTGGGTTCCTTTGGTTCCAGCCAGTGTGCCCATTTGATGGCGGCCTTTGCAGTGCAGTTGGCAGAGCTGGGCATTTCTCTAGCCCATGAGAAGACAGAGAGCCTTACCCAGCGATTGATTGATTGATTCATTCATTCATTGATTCATTCCAACAAACTTCACACCTCCCAAGGGACAAAATTCTAGGTCTGCAGGAAATGGTTGCTCAGTTTTTGCTGCAGCGAAAGGTGACCTTGAGGGAGCTGCAGCAGTTGATGGGTCACTTAAATTTTGCATGTAAAAGGGGAGCTCCTGGGCCCCCCTTTTTGAGGAGGTTGTGTGATGCAATGGCTAGATTATGCCAGCTGCATCACTGAATCAGGATTTCACGCAGCATGCGGGAGGACCTTTTACTATGGAAGGAGTTTTTAACCTCCTTTAATGGTGTCTCCTTTTGGAGGGCTGAGTTACAGCTGAGCTGCAAATTACATCAAACGGGGTCCCTTGGGTTTGGAGTCTACTTTTGTGGACACTGGTGTGCAGAGGAATGGCCCCAGGAATGGGTAAATGCAGGGTGGAACAGAGATTTGACTTTCTTGGAGTTCTTCCCAATCTTGGTAGCTGTTTGGTTGTGGGGGAATGAGTTGGCAGACCACACAGTCCACTTTTGGTGCAACAACTTAGCTGTGGTGCATGTTATCAGTTCCCTCACTTCCAAATCCCCCAGGGTGATGAGGTTGGTGCAGGCCGTCACTCTCCGTTGCCTGAGGCGTAATATATTATTTTTTGCCAGGCATGTGCCTGGGGTGGCTAATGGGGTGGCTGACGCTCTCTCCCGCAAACAGATGCAGAGGTTTCGCCAGCTGGCCCCAGACGCAGATCTTATTCCAACAATGATGCCCCCTTGGATATGGATGATTGGTGGGTCGAGGCCGGCAGAGCAATAAGTCTCGCCATTACTCCTAGTACCAGAAAAACATAGGACAGTATGCTAGTTCGAAAGTTTTAGGAGTAAAGTTGGTTACCAAAGGGGATGGCCCCTTCCGGTGGAGCAATTACTCCACTATAGTGTGCAGGGGATTAGCAGTTCGAGCTATTCGGGGCCGGTTGTCTGTGTTGGCCTTCGCTAGTAAGGCTTTGGGTTTCCAGGAGAATACTGGTGACTTCCACATTAAGAAAATGTTGGAAGATTGGTCTAGAGAAGCTGGGCCCAGGCGGGATCCTAGGCAACCGATTTCCCCTGAAGTTCTTAGGGGTTTACGATCGGTCTGGGGCCAGGTGTGCATGTCGGAGTACGAAACGCTGCTCTTTCAAGCCACCTCTCTCATGGCATTCTTTGGAGCTCTCTGGGTGAGTGAGCTGGTGGCTCAGTCCAAATGGGTCGTTTCAGGGAGGGCCTTGATGGCCCAAGACATTTGTCTGGCTGGCAGATCTGTATATGTTACAGTTCGTCGTTCCAAGACCCATCAACTGCAACGGGGGGATACTATTAGTGTGCATTCCTGTTCTGATGTTGAGATCTGTACCATAGCGGTTTTAATGAGATACATGGTTGCTCGTGGTTTGGGTGCCAGCCTGTTGTTCCATCACGGGGACTGCAGTCCCCTGATGAAGCATCAGTTTTGGACAGTGATGTGCAAGGCCCTTGCTATGCTGGGCCTGTCAAGAGTTAAGTTCGGCACCCATTCCTTCCGTATTGGAGCAGCATCTACAGCTGCTGCCCTGGGGTACTCCCTGCCTCCCATTCAGAAGCTTGGTAGGTGGCATTCCTAGGCCTATAAGGGCTATGTTAGACCTCTTGCACTGCTGTAATTGGCATCACGTTATTAGGGGGCTATGTTAGTCATCATTTCTTCTTTTCTCAGGTGCTGTGGTCCATGGAGGGAGATGATGCGTCTTCATATGCAGACACAGTTTCGTGTTTTGGGCTGCCTATTGGGCCAGGAGGACTTCGGCCGGGTCACAGCTGGGGTTCAGCAAGTGAGCCACCATTGAATGGCGTGGATGGCGGGGTCTCCATTGGTCGGGCCTGCTGCCTCTCTTGTTCGAAGATGTGCACGTGTTGCCGCCACATGTTGTGGAGATACATCTGGGTGGTAATCATTTAGGCCTGCTCAAGGGAAAAGCCCTTGTGTTGCAGGCCAAAGATGACTTTAGAGTCATCAAGAGGCATTGGCAATTGAGAAAGCTCGCTGCAAAGCCAATTTAGAACTTAAAAGAGCCCTCAAGGGGGGGTTGGGCCACTTTCTTCCTCACTCTGGGATCCAGGCTGATTACGTGGATTTATACAGAAGCGATGGCGTACATCTTTCAGACAAGGGTAATGACGCCTTTTTAGAGGACTTGAAACTTGGGCTTAAGGAAGTGTTGGGCGTTTAGTGGGCGCAGCTGCCTAAGCAGAGGCTTGGCCTCACGGTGACTGGGTTTTGGCCTAAACTTTTGTTATGCAGCTCGGTGAGCACCTGTAGCACCCCAGTTTTGGGACACGGGGTCTTGCTAAATCATTCCGTGCGGGATGGTTGAGTGATGAAGCGAACTGCCTTGGGTTTGCATGGATTGATTCATCTGTTAACCTTGCGGCTGGGGATTGGAACTCCAGGGCATAACCTTTGCTAGGCCGCCCGGGTACGAGTCATGTATTTTGGCTATACCTAGGGGCAGGGTGGCTCGCCCGTCATGCGGCAGGGGAGGGGTATTTTGTCCCCTGGCCCTGCCGTGCTGCCTGTTATGTTATAGCCCTTGTATTAATGTAATAAATAAATAAAGTGGCCCTTTAGTTACCCAAATGCTTGTGTCCATCTCTTCCTTCCGTCTGGGGGGGCAATGATGTAAGCTCTTTTGGGTCCCTATTAGGGACAAGGATGGGACATAAATGAAGCAAATAAATAAAACTTCCTCAACCTTTGCTAGCCATTTCATTAAAAAAATTAAATTGAATTAATTTTAAAAATCATGGGTTTGTGTGTGTGGGTACACACACAGATCTCCCTAAATAATCAGAGTGGTATATGTCCATGTTCTTTGCTCAGTGATAGTGACAAAATTCAACAGAACCCAAAGAACACTGTAGTTAACTCCACCTTGAATGAAACTGATGTAAATCTAGAGGAAGTTTCTTGCCTCATCTATGTCTTGTTATATCAACTGTAGCGTCAGGCTGGTTATAGTATTCTGAAAGATTTATGAGATATTGGAGAAAGGCAAAAACTGTTGTTGGAACATGATTTACTGAACTGCAGGGATAAGCCTAAGGAGCATTATGTAGGTCACCTTGCATGCTCTTCAAAGACACTACAGGCTTACCTATTTTATATTATTCAGACATAATAGTTGCTGACTACATAAATTGTAGTGACAATCCAGTTCAAAGAAATCATGAGTGAATTCCCCTTGGTGGTTTAATTCAGATGTGGCTTGTTAATTATAAACATTTTGAGGAAACACTCCTTGTCCCGTAAATTCTGCCCTGCCTTGTAATATTGGTACATATGCATTGATGGTACTACAGCTGATATATTGTTAGAGTGTTGGACTAGGATCTAGGAGACAAAGGGTGCAAATCCCCATTTTGCCTTAAACAGAAGCCCTTAGATTATGACCAGCTGAAAGAACACAAACAGTTGTGTAAGTTTTTAAGTTCTGAACTCCTTCTGGCTGGATATAAGCAAAGCAGAAGGTGTCTCTGGCCATGCCATTATCTTTAGACCTCATCTTGTACGCATCCTGTATGAAATGCTGAGCAGGTACTCAGATTTTAAATTGAATTATCCACTACAACCCCAAAGATCTCAAAGGTGCATCTCCTTCACTTACAGCACTGAATTTTATTTGCTACATTGCTGTGTAGTCTCCCCGTTTAGAGAGATCCTCCTGTAACTTCTCACAGTCTGCCTTAGTTTTCAACATTCCAAATAATTTGGTATCATCTGCAAATGGCTGCTACACTGTTTATCTCCAATTCATTTATGAGCTTAGTTTATTCAGGCGTATTTAGTGAGATAGCATTTGAAAATCTAAGTATATAAGGTCTATCAAACAACCTTTATCCTCATGCTTATTAACCTGTTCAAAAAATGCCAAATAGTTGTAGAGGCAGGACTTCCTTCTGCAGAAACCATGCTGATGTTCCCTCACCAGGCTTTGTTCCTCTCTGCTGAATAATTCTAAATTTAATAACAATTCCTACTAATTTACCTAGAGCATATATTAGGCTAACTGGCCTTTAATTCTCTAGATCTTCTCTGACCCTCTTTTAAAAATTGGTGTGACATTTGCTATTTTCTAGTCATCCAGCATGAAGGCCAATTTTAGCAACCAGTTGTACAGGAGTTAGTAGATCAATAATCCCACATCTGAGTTCCGTAAGAACCCTTGGGTATATGCCATCTGGACTTAAAGTCTTACAAGTTTTGAGTTTTCCTAGTAGTTCTAAAACTTACTCTCTTCTCACTTCAGTGTTGTTTGTTAGATGTTTATGAGTAGTTTAGTAACTGGGTGGTAAATTATAATGGCTTTTTGATTTCTGGTATTTTACATGGACTAATAGGCTACATGTGTAACAGTGGGTTACATATATCTTTACCAGGAGGGTAAATAGTGGTTTTTCCAGGGCATTTAACACCCAAAAATCAGCACATAGGGAAGGCTGAAGCCCCATATCCCCTCATATCACAGATGAATTTTAATTAGCCCTCATGCAGCCAAGAATCTAAGTCCAGCAAGGAACTCCCAGCGCATGCTACCTCATCAGGACCTGGGGTGGACCCAGAAATGTTCCTAAAAATAATGTATTGTGTAATTAAAGACCCAGCTTGTGAAGTCTGATTATGCCCCCCAACCAAACAGAAACTCTTTTGCATATTAGGCCAAACCACTTGACATCACCAGAAGTGATGTCACCTGTTCAGTAGGTTACTTTCTGCATATTGACACAGAAGAGTGCCATCAGCTGCATTTCATGGATGTGTGTTCTCAAACAGCCTAATGAGAGACCTTGCCCCCCCCCCAACACAGCTGGAGAGAGAGAGCCATGTGCGGCAAAGCAGGCAGCAGTGGGCTCAGCGTCTCTCAGCTCTGTATCTCTTGCTCTCTTTGCAAGCTCACTGGAGGCTGGAGGTGGCGAAGAGGATAGCGCACGCAGTCTGGGAGCACATGACTGCATAGTGTCTTACCTCTTCCAGAGAGCTTTTTCTTAGCTGGAGTTCTGGCCAAGCCAGCCAGAACTGTATTCCTGTGCATTCTTGCTCAAAAAAAGCCCTCCAGTTCACTTTTTCCTTTTTCTAAGCCAGATCTCATGTGGTATAGCCATGGTAAGGGGAAGTTCATGGATAAGATGAATCCAGATAACACTGCAAAAATGATGGATATCTGAACTTATCGTTTAAGGATGTCAAGGACAAATGAGACTCTTCACTGATAAAGCTCAGCTTATCATAGGGCTAAACCATGTTACACTCAGATATATGATGTTATAGTCCTATCCACCTTATTTATTTGAAAAACCACAGAGAACAGAGAGGCAAAGATTGGAAAGAGTCCTTTCATGTTTTCTCACCTTGCTATTTCTGGGCTATCAATCGCTCTGCTTGTATTTTCAACCTGTTCTAAGCAGCTCTTCTACATAATTCCACACGTCGGAAGGGGGGGACTTTTTCACCACAAGCTCCCAAGCTGTCAACTTCTCTGCTACTAACACCTAACCATCATTTTCAATTGCTGTTTTTCAAGACTCCCCCTCTCAACATTCCGTCAGCTTTCATTGGCTGCTCTTAGGGAAAGGCTGAACCTAGCCTCTCCATCACAACTACCTTTTTCTAGTTTATAGATACCTAACTTAATCTAAGAGAGGGATTTGTGAACAGGATGGGAATAACTTGGTATAAGTCTATGCAAGGAAAAAACCACCCAATCTGATTTAAATTTAAAATGATTCGTAAGGTATATTAAAGACTACTAAAATACCTTTTTCAGCTCTTAACCTCAAAGAGAAATGTGCTATTCACATGGGGGTTTCAGTGACATTTGGACTTTGCTAGATTCTATGAGGTAATTCTTATTTTTTTTCTCCTTCTTCCCAGAATGCAAGTGCTATAATCTAATATGAGCAGTAATAAAATCACAATATTTGACTGGATCTTAAGATCTTACTCGAAAAATCTGTGTGGGTGGATTTCTCCTTAAAAATTTTTTGTATTTTTTGTAACATTAGGCCTGATTAAGAGTTCTGGTGAGCTCAAAAGCTTACACAGTGTTTTGTGTCATTTTGGCTGGCCCTAATAAAAGGTGGATTTTGCATGAGCCAATACAGCTGCTTACAACTTTATCACACAAGACCTTAAGGCAGGAAGCTGTACTTCCATATTCCCCTTTAACATCAGAAAGAACTGCTCCTACATCCTTTAGCAAAGTGCCACATATAAGTTTAAAATAGCCAGTGGTGTCACAAAATACTAATATTGTACAGTCCACTGGCTTGCAAGATTTATCTTCTAGACCATTTGCTCACGTCATCATAGTGAACTGCTGCTCTATGGTCTGGTAGTTTTCAAGGTTTACATTTGTCCAAAAGCTCACAGAAAAGGTTGCAGTGTCCTGGACAGCTATGATAAGAAACCTTCATAATACTCCCCCCCCCCCCTAAATGAAAATGAATTGAAGCTTAGACTCATTAATAACATTCATTGTATTCACAATGGAGGCACTTATTTTCTTTTAAAAGATGGTTGTGGAAGCCCACCTGCCTCCGAAAAGGAAGAAAAGAAGATGACAAAATGGCTATTGGAGGCTGGGAGTCTGCAGAGTTGGATTGTTAAAGTACATCTGTGTTTTCACGGAACAGATGGCTTCTTCGGATGGTAGCCAGTTCCTACTTGGAGTAGTAAGTACTTTCTCTTCAATATAGGCAGAATTTCCCCAATTTAATCAAAAAGTCATCTAAACTACAGACTTAAAGTGGTTTAATTGTCATTGCCTTTTCATAGAGAGCTAATGACAAGACAGGGCCAGAAAATGGAGTGACTCATACATTGGATGTTATGGGTCTGCTTCTCACTGCCTCTCCCATCTGCATAGGATTAGATCTTGACATAGGAAGGGACTAGGAGGTTGTTCAGCAACCACAACCTTAGTCCAATTTATCTACTGGGGAGCTCTCCATAAACTTTTTTACTTTTTGAAATGTCAATGGGTTGACATTCAAAAAAGGAGGAGGAAAGCACTGCAATAGATGTCACAATACAACTTCTATTAGATTCTGTTAGATATTGTTGCAAGCATGTGTGGCTGCATCTATGGACTTCAGAAAATTTTGGGGCAACAAAGGGGCACAAGTTGTTGTGAACTTGGTTACTGAGAGTTGATCTATCCTACACATTTGGCTGAAAATGACATGCCTAGGGGAACCTGAACCTATGAAAAAGGAATGGTAATGTTTCTTGATTACTATAGCTACTCCTTCAAGGAACTTAATTATTAGGAAATGGGACCTTCCACACAAAGCTTTTGCAGCACTTTGACTCCCAAACTGTAGTGGTTCTTTTGGGACCTTCTGCACTATATACTGTCATCTGCCTTCTGGGTTTTCCTCAGTTCCACTGCAGACTTCCCCAAATTTGCCATGGTACAATCATTTCCAAAAGATAATACACAAAATCAGTTAGGGAAAAGTATGTATAGGAAGATGTCAATAGCTGCACCACCATACACATCCTGCACTGTTTCCCCTGACTTTGTTGTTGTGGTTCATTGGAAGTAGATATATTACAATAGTGTCCTAACAACACTGACCAAACACCCACCAGAGGCAAAGGGGGAAGCACAGAAAAAATCTATCTGCATTCACAGCAGTAATCAGAGCAAAATGGGGAATTCTTCCATTACTGAAGCAACCAGTGTCTATCGCAGCACCCATCAGGGGGTGGTGAGCCTCATCCCAGTTGAACAAATTTAGCAAGTATATGGCTGCAGTCACACTGGAGGCTTGGAGATTTCTGGCCACCCCTCTATTTGTGATGGTTTAAATAGATGCAGGAATTTTCGATCAGACATCCCATCCTAAACCAACGTTACTGAGAACTGGCCCCATGGTCAATTGTTCAGATTGTTTCTGCATCCTCTTTTTTGTTTTGTTTTGTTAGGTGGTTTTTTTTTTTTTTTGGTCTTTCACTCATGCACATAAGTGTTTATCTGAAGCTCTGGCTCCTTTTTGAAAGCTCCACAATGCCTCTGTTCAGGCCCAGCATGTGGAAGTAGGCCATGTAGGTGGCTGCCGAGGGTGCCGCATGGCCTACAGGGCACCCCAAGGTGCCCGCTCCCCACAAGTCAGCTGGCGCAGCTCTGTCTCTTTCCCCTGCCCAAAACTCGGGCGGAGGAAAGAGGCAGTTTGCCCTCGCTTCCGAGCTGCCTTCTGAGAGTGAGTACAAGTCCCTGCGCCAGCTCTTTCCCTGTCCGAGAGTCAGGCAGAGAAAAGAGGTGACTCAGCTTCGCTTTCGGGTTGCCTCCCTTGCAGGAAAAGCAGCCCAAGATCGGAACTACCTCGGACCCATAAAATACCCTGCATGCCGCTCACCTTGTTTCTGGGCCAACCGCCCTTTAAAGAGTGCTCCATCCTTGTTAAAAGACAGAAAAGGCACCAGCTGCAGAGGGGGGAAAGATTTAAAAAATCACCCCTCGTTCATCCACTTGCTACGCTGACAAGCCCTCCTCTGTCCCCAGGGTCTGCTTTTGAGTAAATGTGCCTACTAGGATCTGGCTGGCAACAGATGCTCAGATAGGGGCGCCCAAATCTACCCCAACCGTTTGCCGCATCCTCCCCCCCCGCCAATGGGGCTCTCTTCCTCCTCGAAGTGATGGCCGATACCATTCTCTATTCCAGGTCCCTCACCCTCCCCCAGAAGGTCTCCGACAAGCCCTTCAATAAAACTGCCAGAGTTCAGCGCCAGCCACCCAGCTGGGGCTTCCCTCACCCATGGAGACTCCAGCAGAGGAAAGAGGTGGCTCAGCAATTTGCATGGAGGGTTCCTCTCGAGGAGCCCTCTATGCAAACGGGGTGATCTGGCCCCACTCACCCTTCCCGCACTGCATGATTGGATGGGGCATTTGCAAATGGCTCTGGGGGCCCTCCTCTGCTGGAGGGGGGCGGAGCCCACTGCCTTCCAGACTTTGTCTCCCAAGGCTCGGGAGGCCTTGGCAAAGTGGGGGTGGGGTCATAGTGACATCATTGTGGCATAACCGGTGCATGCAATTCACATGCACTAAAATAAACTGGGGGGTGCGGAGGATTGCAGTCTGGCTTAGGGTTGCAGGCACCCCTAGACTTGGGCCTGCCTCTGTCAAGTACTTCGGTCCCTCTCAGCCTCCTTTCCCTTTGCCTGTCTTGGAATACAGGGGGTGCAGATTTACATGAGAGTAGTCCCATTGCCTTCAGTACATTTACCCTTGTGGTAATCATGGGATCAAAAAGAAACTCTGATGGAGAAACAGGTCAGAGGGGTTGGGAGGGATTTGTCACTCAAAAACAACTCCCCCGGGGACTCCTGATTCAGAATGATTATTTGGCCACTGTGACTGACAATGCCAGGGGCAATGATGAGCTTATGCAGACATCACTCTCTGATCCAAAAGGGGAAAAAACAGAATGGAAGGCAGAAACAGAAGGGAAGGTTCAGGCTTCCCAATGGCTTGACTTTGCAAGAGGGGACTGCAGACATCTGGAAAGGTGGGATGAATTTACGGATATTTGTAAACATCGAACTTTCTCCCATGGCTGCTTACTCTGTATTCAACTTGTCATACAGAGGGGTGAGTATGACTGGAATGGGCACTAAATGTGACTATGTGACCAAGTCCATTTAATCCATAACGAAACAGCAACTACATTGGGCCAAACTACCTGTTTGACTGCAGCCTATGTATCTGTGGAAAGAAAGATTCATTTAGATTCTGACAAAGACCCAAAGAGAAACAATCAGGCACTGCTGTGAATTGTCTGCAGCACCTTGGAGTACAGTCTTTCTCTCTCAGCATGTGATGGGGGATACATACCTGCTTCCTCTATAGGAATGCCTCTTTGCCTGCACCTTAGTCTCTTAGTACTGCATCTGCTGTCTCTTAGTACTTCTACAAATAACGCGAATTCTACAAAATGCCATCTGTCTGTTGTGCTTTATTTTCCAAAATGAACCAATCCAGGTAAATGTTGTCCTTAGAACTTCTCAACACTTGACAAAGTAGTATGTAACGATAACAATAAGTTTGTTATGTAGATCTGCATGAAGAGGAATGCTCCACTTTTTCTACAGAGCAATCACACTCACTGTCCTGTATTCTGCAGGCAGAGCCAGTCAGGTCTCCTCAAATAGAAATGTTCTCAAGACTAGATAGCAAGGCTTGGGCCTCAGTGGGAACTGGGAGCAAGGAAATCAGGAATAGAGGCCAGTTGATCCAATAAGCTTCCCGCTCCCCGCCCAAGGCTGAGAGGACAGCAGCATCACCTGTTCTGGGACTCATGTTACCAGTTTTAACTAGGACCAGAATCCTGCAAAGGATTACATCCACCATGATCTGGCTCAGGAGGTGGCGCACAGACTACCATCCTGGCATTGCATCTTTGTTAGGCTATCTCGGTGTGAACTGGCTGCCTCTGCCACTATTCTGGTGGGCTTGTGCACTGAGTCTTGGACTGGTACTTATTTGCCCCAGGACCAGGGGGGAGGGTCAGAGGATAATTCTTACAGAAGAGTTCTAACTGCAGGCTCATCAGGAGCAAGTTATAGAGTGGATGGACCAGAGACATCTGCCCTGCAGGGATTCTCTGGAGTTTCCTGCTTCACCTCAGGCTATGTCTCTAGTTCCACAGGCTCCCCCTGGCAGGCTTTCAAGTTAGAGTCCAAAGCCAGCTCAGTGGAGGGATCACACACACACATACACTTTTCTACTGCGTCCTTTTTTGGCTATTGCTGACAAACTATCTTGAGCAGGTTAAGCAGTAAACTGTACTTTTGACCCCATGGAGCTGCTGAAGACATGAAAACATGGTTTATTTTGATTTGGTTAATTACCTCATTCTTGCATTACTAACTTTTCAAACTCCTAGGTATATTTGGAAGACAGAAATTTTGATTGATGAATATCAATTGCAAAAAAATCAGAAAGCAATTGACTCCTGTTGACACCAGGTGGGCTATATATCCTTTGTCATGTAACTGAAGTTGTCCCTTAGAGTGCCCTTGTGATCCCATCGTGCTTTGTCCCCTCCATAGTGACAAAATGGGACTCTGGGACTGGGACTCTAATTTCAGGTTACATATTTGGGGGCACCCTAGCAGTTGCAACATACAAGCTGCTATATCATAAATTAGTATTTGGAATGGTGTGAAGCTTCTACAGAGTTAGTGTATGGAGCTGGCATTGAGAACCAAAACAGGGTGTCATATTACTAAAAAGGTTTGGGGCCACTGAGGTATGGAGCAGCCACCAACTCAAGATCAGAAATGAACAGAGAGAGGATTCAGCAGGGATGGCCAAACTGAAGCTCAGGAGCCACATGTGGCTCTTTCTCACATATTGTGTGCTCTTGAAGCCCCAACCACCCCATCAGCCAGTTTGGAGAAGGCATTTCTCTCTTTAAATCACTTCTCTAAGCCAAGTAAGCCAGCAGCTTGGATAATACGTTTAAAGTTGCTTTCTTTCCAGCTCTCCCTCCCCCTGCCTGCCTGCCTCTCTTATGGTTCTCAAACATTTGATGTTTATTATATGTGGCTCTTATGTTAAGCAAGTTTGGCCACTCCTAGGCCATAGAAACAGAACAAAAGGGTGTCTACCTAAGTGCCATTCCTAAAATATTTGCTCCACCATGGAGTCATGTTGCTTGTTTAATGTTTACTAGATGCCTTTAATAATTATTATTTATATACTGTGTAATGTACCAGTCGCGGAGACGAGCGTAGGGCAACGTAGTTTATTACATGGTACAAAACAAGATGGAAGAGAGAGACACGCGGGCCGGGCCCCGCATATATACAGCACCGGAACTATTCTTCCTGCTGGCCCGTCCAATGTAGGCCTGCCATATTTCCCGCCACTAGCTGTGATTGGCGGGTGGCAGCGCCCCGCGCGGAGGCACCTGGATGTTCTCAGTTGCCTCCGCTGCTTGGCGGACTAACGCTATTTTGCTGTTGCGTTATTATGAAATGGTTGCGTTCTGCGAACGCCATACATTACACTCCTCCCCCCTTAGTTTGTGACATAACCCTGGAGGTAGGCGGGAGGTCGGCGCTCCCGTGTTGAACGCCTTGGGGTTGCTTGCAGTGCCGGGGCGGCTTCGGTTTCCGGGGTCCCTCCGGGGGCCTGAGCGTCGGTGGGCTGCGGGTCTGTTTCTGGGGGTTGGTTCCCCTCTGCTTGCGGGTGTGGGATTGGTGCTGGCGCAGGGGTTGTTGGTGGCTCCTCGGACCCCGCCACTTCCCTCGTTTCCGTGGGTACCTCTGGTAGGGTCCGGCGGCGCATCTGGTCGATGTGCCGGCGTAGGATCTGGCCCCCCTCGGTGGATACCTCGTAGTGGCGGGACCCCACAACCCGTAGTACCCGCCCGGCTACCCACTTTGGTCCCGCGGCATAGTTGCGGGCGAACACTGGGTCCCCCGCGAAGAACTCCCTAGCCGCGTCTCTGACCTCCGGGGATCCTCGCACGTTGGAAGCTCGGTCGGGGTGCAGTCGGTCCAGCCTTGTGGTGAGCTTGCGTCCCATGAGGAGCTCGGCTGGGCTGACCCCGGTGACTGGGTTCGGGATGACCCGGTTGTCGAAGAGGAACGCAGCTAGTCTGTGGTCCCAATCGCCCTGCACTATTCTGCCCAGGGCCTCTTTTGTTGTACGAACCATCCGCTCAGCCTGGCCGTTGGTGGCCGGGTGGAAGGGGGCCGACCTGATGTGTCTTATGAGGTACCTTTGGAGGAACGCCTGGAATTCCCCCGAGGTGAATGCTGCCCCGTTGTCTGAGACCACGGTGTCCGGGATGCCGTGGGTGCACAGGACCCTGCGCAGTGCTCTAATTGCCGCTGCGGAAGAGGTGAACCCCACGGGGATGACCTCTAACCATTTTGTTTATGCGTCTACAATGATTATAAAGATCTGCCCCTGGAATGGCCCCGCGAAGTCTATGTGGAGCCGGGACCAAGGTTTCCTTGTCGTCTCCCACCGTGTAGCCGGGGCGCTGGGTGGGTCCGGCCACGACTCCTGGCACGCGCTGCACCGCTGGACCCAGTTTTCTATCTCCCCGTCCATTCCCGGCCACCACACATAGCTCCTGGCTAGGGCCTTCATTCTCACTATGCCCGGGTGTGTTTCATGGAGTGATTCCAGGACCCATTACTGTAGAGGGGGGGGGACCACCACCCGGCTCCCCCATAGCAGGCACCCCTTGTGGGCTGCAAGTTCCTCCCGTCTCATTTTGTAGGGCTTGAACTCTTCCCCCATGTTCCCTTCTGGCCACCCCCTCACCACCCAGTCGAGCACCCTTGCCAGACTTTTGTTTTTCCCGGTGGCCTTGGCCACCTCTGCCGCGTGGAGGGGCTGGTCTGGGAGTGACTCGACTGACATGACTAGGTGTGCTGGGGCAGGATTGGGGCCCGTGTCTGGAAGCGGCAAGCGGCTAAGTGCGTCCGCGTGGCCCATTGCCTTACCCGCCCTGTGTACCAAGGTGTAGGTGTATGAGTTGAGGAATTGGTTCCACCTCAACACCCTTTGGGACAGGATTTGTGGAGTTTGGCGGTCTGGGGCCAGCAGACCCAAGAGCGGCTTATGGTCGGTCGCTATTGTGAACCGGCGCCTGTACAAATAATCATTAAATTTGTGGACCCCCGCTACAATGGCCAGGGCTTCCTTGTCGATTTGAGCGTAATTACGCTCCGCCGATGTCAGTGTGCGCGAATAGTAAGCGACAGGTACCTCCCGGCCGTCCGGTAGTTGGTGTCCCAGGACTGCGCCCACCCCGTACGGCGATGCATCGCATGCCAGGATGACCGGGAGGCGCTCGTCGAAGTGGTGCAGCACCGCGTTTGAGACCAGAACATCCTTCACTGCCTGGAAAGCGGCGGCTTGCCTCTTCCCCCACACCCATGGAGCTTTTTTGTCCAGTAACCGGTGTAGGGGCTCGGCGATGGCCGCCTTGTGGGGTATAAATGTGTGGTAAAAATTGAGAACCCCCAAGAAGCTCTGTAGCTCCGCTTTACACGTGGGGGCTGGGGCTTGAACGATGGCCCTGGTTTTCTCCTCAGTCGGGTGGATTCCCTCCGCGTCCATGGCGAATCCCAGGAACTCCACCCGTGGCACCCCCAGCAAGCACTTCTCCCTCTTTACTCTTAGGCCAGCAGCTTGGAAACGGCGGAGCACTTCCCTGAGGCGGTTGCTGAACTCCTCAGGGTCCGGGGCGGTTATTAAAACGTCGTCAAAAAACGGCTGGACTCCGGGAATCCCTTTGAGGAGAGCATCCATTATACTCTGGAAGATCACCGGAGCTACGCTGACCCCAAACTGTAGCCTGTTCACCCTGAACGCCCCCCTGTGGGTGACAATAGTCTGTGCCTCAGCCGTTTTGGCGTCCACCAGGAGATGCTGGTAGGCTTGTGCCAAGTCCAACTTCCTGAAAATCTTTGACCCCGCAACTGCGGCCAGAACGTGGCTGACTACCGGCACTGGGTATGGGTTATCTTGGAGCGCTTTGTTGATTGTGCACTTATAGTCTGCACATATCTGCACTTCCCCATTGGGTTTGACCGGAATCACTATGGGGGTCTCCCACATGGCATAGTCGACCGGCTCCAGGACCCCCTGTGCTACTAAGCGGTCCAACTCCGCCTCGATTTTAGGCTTCAGGGCGAAGGGGACCCTCCTTGCCTTGAGCCGGATCGGTCTGACCGTTGGGTCGAGTGGTAGGGAGATGGCCGGGCCCTTGTAACTACCCAGCGACCCGTCAAATACGTCTGGGAACTCTCTGCACACCTCCCCGAACCCTCCTGCTGTGGCCATTTGCGCCACCTCAATGCGGATTCCCAAGGGGCCGAACCATGCAAGACCCAACAGGGTGGTAAGCGGTCGCTTGACCACCAGGATGTCTAGCGGGCCCCTGAAGGACCCTCGCTCCATGTGTACCCGTGCCCACCCCGCGATCTGAACCGGGTTTTTCTGGAAGTCCCGCAAGATAAAATTTGCCGGTCTCAGCTGCACCCGCTGGCTGGGGCATAGCTTTCTCAGGGTCTCCTCCGCGATTATGGAAATGGAGGAGCCTGAGTCCACTTCCATGAGGCAGGGGGCTCCTCCTATGAGGACCGCCATCTTGATCTTGTTGGGGGTGGTAAGGGGCAAGTTCAGTACCTGGAGTGTGGTGGAGGCCGTGGAGTGGGACTTGGCAGCCTCGTGGTGCGCGGTTGGCCACGGGCGGTAGGACTTGGCTCGGCAAGCCCGCGCTATGTGGCCGGTCTTCCCGCAGCTCCTGCAGTCCCAGGTCCGGTACTGGCAGTCCTGTCGGTCGTGGGGGTCGCCGCAGCTGGCGCATTTGGTCCTTTCGTTGGTGCGTTGATTCGGCCGTTCGCTGGCTCAGGGGCGCTGTGGAGCTCGGGCAATTGGTCCTGTGGAGCGGCGCATCTGGAAGGCTTCTCCCTCATCCAGGTGCTCGGGTTCCAGCTCCTCGTGGTGGGCGGTCTCGGTCTTGGCCCTGGGGAAGGTCCGGGTGGTCCTCTCGAACGCTACAGCCTCGCTGAAGGCGCTCTGGAGGGTGAGCTCTTCTTTGGTGAAGAGCTTCTGCTGGAGCCTCTCGTCGCGGAGGCCCCACGTGAATCGGTCGGCCAGGGTGTCTTCCAGCTGGGGGAAGTTGCAGTTCCCGGCAATTTTGCGGAGGGCCGCCAAATAGTCAGCGGCCGATTCCCCTGCAGCCTGGTCCCTTCTGTGGAACAGGAACCTGCGGGCCACCCGTGAAGGCTGGGGCGAGAAATGGCCGGTGAGGAGCCTGATGATGTCCTCGTAGGACTTCTCTGTTAGGCGGTCGGGAGCCGAGAGACCCTTGGCGATCTCGAACGTGGCCGGGCCGCAGACGCTCAGGAGAACGTCCCTCTTCATGCTAGCGTCAGTGATCTTGTTGGCCCTAAGGTAGAACTCAACCCGTTCCGCGTAGGACTCCCAGCCCTCTGGATTTGCGGGGTCGAAGGTCTCGATGTAGCCGGTGGTTCCGCGCTGGGTTGCCATGGCAGCAGCGGCGGTCGTGACCCGTGGTTGCCCTAGATCTCCGTAGTAGCCGATGAGGCTAGTATCCCATCCTCGTCGCCACTGTAATGTACCAGTCGCGGAGACGAGCATAGGGCAACGTAGTTTATTACATGGTACAAAAGAAGATGGAAGCGAGAGACACGCGGGCCGGGCCCCGCATATATACAGCACCGGAACTATTCTTCCTGCTGGCCCGTCCAATGTAGGCCTGCCATATTTCCCGCCACTAGCTGTGATTGGCGGGTGGCAGCGCCCCGCGCGGAGGCACCTGGATGTTCTCAGTTGCCTCCGCTGTTTGGCGGACTAACGCTATTTTGCTGTTGCGTTATTATGAAATGGTTGCGTTCTGCGAACGCCATACATTACATACTGTCTTACAGCTGATCATTGCAGTTAAGAAAAAGGATCCTTTCCTAAAACCTTATCATCTAAAAGACATGAAAGGAGCTATGCCTAAGTTGTAGAGCATCTACTTTGCCTGCAGAAGGTCCCAGGTTCCATCCACTACATCCCCAGGTAAAAGAATGATGAAGTAGGTAATGTGAATGACTTTTACCTTAGGCCTTGGAGAACTGCTGCCAGTCAGAGTAGACAGTACTGAGCTTGATAGATCAATAGTGTAACTAAAGGCAGTTTCATATGTTCATACAATACTTGTGTGGAAAATGAAGACACAAGGAGTTCCAAGCTCAGCAAAACAAAGAGGTTAAGCAGTGGAGGGAGAGAATCAGCCTGAGGGAAGCCAATAAATAAGTCTTGTTTGTCATTTTAATACAAAGAAGCCATCTGAACCAATATCGGCAGCGAGAGAATTTGAAAGATAAGAACTGATAGCAGAGAAATGCCAAGTATGAGTTGCAGAAGGTGAACCACAGTTTAACAAGGAGACATGAACCAGAAGATTGGATTGCCACCAACAATCAGGAGAGCAGGATGGACTGCCAGAACACAGGATGGTACTGTTAACCTCATCAGAGCAAGCCACTCTGCACCAATGCGTATCACCAAGACTGGAGCAAACCCAGCTGTCATTTAAAGTATTGGAAGAAAGTTACACTGAAACTAAGACTGACTTCTTATGCAATAGTTTGTTGTTTGGGGATTTATGGTGCAATCCTTATTTTAATCTAACCTTTCTTTCAGAGGAAGCTTTTATATGATTGGTGCGTTTTGCACAACTATAAGCTCCTTTGTTAGTCCCACATCACACCCAAGCCCATCCAGCAGAATCCTCTTTGTGATGTACCAGTGGCTCATTAGGTGCCCAAAACAGAGAGCTGTGCGCAATTAGGAGTTCCTCACCATTACTGTTCAGAAACCAGACCTGGGTTCCTACTAGAAAAATGTTTGTCCAATTTACGGAAATGCTTGGCAGTAGATTTGTTATTCCTTAGCAATACTGGCCAGCCACTTTGTAACAGGGAGAAACCTGTCCCCCCATACACACACATTCTTCTTTGCTGCTGTTAAGGAAGGCATCATTATCCCTTGCCATTCTGTAATGGCATGTTTGCTGAGCACATTTGATGTTACCTACACAATGGGATATAGAGACTTCATTGTCTAAAGGCATTAGTGGGAGATATAGTTCCACAGAAATGTTCCATATAATAGGTTCGTTCCCCTATATTTCCCCCAATATATACAACATGTTTGTATCACTGTATTTTTTCCACAATTTCCTAGTGACCTGGTATTTTTAACCAGCTTTGCTATTTACTCAAGAATGCTGTCCTTAAATGTCAGTTTTCATTTCCAACCTACAAGGAATTGGTCTCTTTGTACCAGCATCAAAAGCTGAAAATTCTGAGCCTTTCATCATCTACTCTTTGGGATAATTTTCTTTCTTGGCCTACAGAGTATCACTGCTGCTGAAAAACTGCTGTTAGGGATCCCCACCCCACCCCATCCAATGATTCTCTAAACTTTATTAGTGCTTTCTAAATACACCATTTATATAACGGACAATTCTTTGGTACAGTAAGTAGCTGTTGTTGCTGTACCAACAGCAATCATGAAAGCCATTTTATAGGCCTGGCTTGTGGAGGTGCAATTTCTTGGTGAATGGAGACCATAGTCAATGCTGTGAAAAACACCACAAAGGACTAGGTTTGGGATTGCAGGGAAGCAACACAAAGAGGATTGACTTTGAACATTAGCAATAAAACACCGTTTCTACTTACACCACATGACCCTCCTCAGAGACTGCTGGTGGCAAACACCTGGCCAGCTATGGTGATTGATGCACACTTTATACTTAAATCGTCATCCCAAAAGACTGCTAAATAAAATTCCCACTTTTATTACTGTCTCTGTTAACTAGCAGAATATTTAATTCCAAGCTTGCAAGAGCACAAGCAGCTAAGAACTTATTAACAAATGTGCATCATCAATGATGCGGGTTAGTCACCAAGAGAAAAATGAAAGAAGAAATAAGTCCTTCCAAAACAGCTAATATGCAGTCCTGCAGTGTAATCCTGTCAAGCAATAAGGGCAGGCTTTCTATTGGAAGAGTGTAATAACTGAGGTGCCAGTTGGGTGAGGGTCATCATACTCAAAGTACAGCAAGACCTTCAATCATCGGTGCATGGAATTAACTTCAGTATGCAACAGTACAGGATTTTGTAGAACTTGGTTCTGACAACAGGATACCATTGCTCCACACACTGCTGTGAGCAAGCCTATAGCTGAGGTACTGCCATAGCTTCTGTAGGGGTAGTGGTATTTATATCTTCTATGTAGTGCTGTTAAGAGAAATTTGCTTAATTCCTCTTTATCCAGTTTCTTCCTGGAATCAAACAATGTGTTTCTATTCCTCTCTTTAGGAATCCATTTCAAATCAATTCCTATTTCATCAAAGAAAAAATTGAAGAGATGAGGGACAGGAAGGGAAATTTCAGAATTTGTAAAATTTCAGAATTTTATTCTGTAGATGCACAGAGGTAGGTGATGTTTTCCCAAACCTTCCTCTCCTCCTGTTAGAGCACTCTGTGGTGTATCACATAAAATAACTGTAAGAGCTGTCGTTTAAAAAAGAGCTGTCGTTTTTTTTTTAAAATCCTTCTTTTAAAAATGAACTAGAGAAAAAAGAGAAAACAATTGATATGCCTTTAAAAAACCTGGATTTCTGAAAAATAAATTACCCTTCCCATAACAACACTATTCTATTGATGTTTCAAACTTCTGGATTGTTTAAAACCCTCAAAGTGATGTGACCACCTGCATGGAAAAACATATTTTAATACTGAAAGATATAAATAGACTTGTCTTCAAATGACTGTCCACTGCTTATATCCAGGGAAGTGCAGACACAACATAATAGCGGGTGACCATTTAACCTTCTAACAGAAAATGGAGAGATGCTACAGATTATATTTGCTTTTACTACTGGTTCTAACGTTTTTCCTTCTCTATTAGTGATTTTATTCCTTTTTAGTGCCTTGTTATTGTGTTTTGATAAGTTTAATTCTGGTGTGACTTTTCTATGGCTGATTTTACAGTAAGTGGCTTTGAACTGAATCATTTTCAAGTGGCTCACAAGTTTATATTTTCAGAAGGTAGCCATATTAGTTTGCAATAGAACAGCTAGATTCCAGCCCAGTAGCACCTTAGGGACCAACAAGATTTTGGGGGGGTGGGGGTGGGGGGTGGTCTGATGAAGGGAGCTTTGACTCTCAAAAGCTTGTAACCCCTCCCCATCTTGTTGGTCTCTGAAGTACTACTGGACTGAAATCAAACAAGTTTATATGTAAATGAAGTTTACTTCCATGATCTAATATCTTCAGAACACTGATGCAGAGATTGGGCTAGATCCAAATTTGAAATCCAGTATGTTATCAAAATATATAAGTGAGCTTCCTTCTGGATTTATTTCTCTATTGATTTATATCCCATCTTATCCCGCAAGCAGGCTCAGGGTGGGCAACAATATATAAGTTAAT
This sequence comes from Heteronotia binoei, assembly GCF_032191835.1. Classification (NCBI taxonomy): domain Eukaryota; kingdom Metazoa; phylum Chordata; class Lepidosauria; order Squamata; family Gekkonidae; genus Heteronotia; species Heteronotia binoei. The sequence continues at coordinate 52,722,954 of NC_083223.1, read as the reverse complement.
AACCAAAAAAGCATTAAAATATAAAAACTAAGACAAGTTTAAACTGAACAAGTAATAGCAACAATGGCAACAAGATGAAGAATTCAAGTGCCTCCTGGATATCTTTCATTTCAAGGTGGATAAAATGCATTACAACACCGGAATTCTAAACATAGATACCAATTTTCATTCAGATATTCTAGTGTTCAAGGAAGATATAGTAAAAACAAGCAAATTAAATCAAAGGTGGGTGATTCCACAAACAGCCAAAGTCTTACTTTTCGCAGCCAATTATTATAGCATGTTTGCAAGTTGCCTTGATCAAAATAAGCGAATCACAGGAATAGGATACAACCACCTACGCTGCTGCCCAGAGAGTGAAACTGTATGCACTATCTTTGCAAGTCCATGATCGAGAGCGGTCCATAATTACCCTCTTCACATGATTACTATGGTGGTATAATTGCTATTTACACCAATTTTAATAGTGTACGGGGGAGAATGCTACAAGGGAAAAATCCTGATCTTGAGTTTGAGGGCTCAGCAGATGAAGATCAGCTTCAAATACCCATTTTCTTACATTTTCATAGATTAACAATTTTCAACTTAATGTGCATAAATCACATTTTATGCATTTGAACCAAACATTCATTAAATGCCCAAATCAGACTAACTCTTGAAAATCTATATGGAATGTACCATCTCAGTGATGGTACATGAAAATTTGCACTGCTAGGATCATGGCCAATTTGAAGATGACCAACGCTAAGTAGTAATTTTAAGCAGATCCTTGTTTGGAAATTTCCATTTCTAGCAGGCACCAAGATCTACAGGGATTCTTGTTTAAAACAAAATTTTCATTTCTGTATTGTATTATGACGAATTCAATGAAGCCAAGCCAGAAAAGTGTGTCTGAATATTTTACCATATTCTCAGCATGGCATCAAAGAAAGCATTAAAGGAAATTATCACTCTGGAAATACTCTTTGAAAAAAATCTTTAAATGTCAACATTTTCATTATATTCCATTTGCTTGAGTGCTTTTGTGGAATGCAATTATCAATTTTCCCCCTTTAAACTGTATGTTTACAGAGCTATTTTGGATATGATAAAATACATTTGGTAAGGAAAAAATGTTATAACATGGACACTTGCTGTAGACTCTGCATTTTCCAAACATTTTAGGCAAGAAAAGCATGGGTAGACAAAATTGACTTCAGAATGCTTCACTTTGTATCCCCAGCTTGGATGGTGATGATATTTACATTTTCAATATGGAATACCAAAAGAGAAAGAGAGAGAGAGAGCTTTCAAACACAGGAGGAACTATAACAAAAAAAATGAAAGCATAACAATTATACAAAATTATTAGTACTTAATGTACCTGCAGGCAGTGGCAAGGATTTTGAACACTCATGAATTCCCAAGACAAACACCTAGGACAGACCAAAACCAAAAATAATATAATACCTTTTATTGAGACCAACCAAAATGACACAACACAACATGTAAGCTTTTAAAGTCGCTAGACCTCCTTGTCAATTCTTTTTTAAGTGGAAGGAGAAAAAGTCCTATTGGTCTTAGTGTTTTGTTTTTTGCATGTTTTGTGGACTTCAGTAGGCACAGGACGTGGCTAGTATTGGATTGCACCCTTGGTGTGTGTTGTGTCCTTAATCCTAGACATCAGAAAAAGGAGGCAGCATTGTTTCACACAGGAGCACCCTTTAATAACTCAGGTTCTTTTTGCTCATGTAGCTGCGATAACAACTTCCTTTTTGCTTGCATTAAATCCTGGAGTGGACTAAAGCAGTCTAAAACACTGATCTGGATTAAAGGAACAGAGTTGTCATAGCAAACAGGAAGCGAAAAATGGATGCCAGTCAACTGCAAACGTGTTCAAAGCATATCCATCATGCTCAGGGTGGGGGAAGTGCAGCTCTCATATCATCACAGCAATTTATTATATGCAATTGATCGGGTCTAGTATACCATCTGGTAGGAATACATCGTTACACGTCTCATTGATTCTAATATGGAATGAAGTCGTGTATCCTGGGATGAAAATGTTGCAAGTTTTAATTTGCCCTAGCAGGGTAGCTGTGTTACCCCTTGTGTCTTTTTCTGCTAGATGCTACCTGTTTCCTAAATGAACAAACAATGTGTAGGATTTCCGTGCCCCATGACTGCTTCATCCTCTTCAGATATGAGAATATCAACTCAAACACCTGCTCTTTAAATTTAACTCTTCGGCATTTACAAGCTCTTAACTTTCTTTGGTTTAAAGGGGGGGGGCAAAGATCTAGCTATGCTTATGAAATTATTCAAAAAAAAGTAACAGGGGGATTTATCTGAATATAATGCTGTTATCAGAAATCAATTCACACAGGTGAACATCAAATTTCACCATCTTTTTCCAATTCAGAAATGTTATGTTCAAGAACAGAATAAATCTCCTGCTATAAACATTTTGCTCTGCTGTGCAAGATGGCACAGGATGCCCTGATTCTGAAAACAGCATGGCTAAAAGACCCTTTTGCAAACCCATGGCATATCATTACTAACTCTATTTTTTCCAGATGTTGCCTTAATTCATATTCCAAAATTCCAGAGTTCATACGTCTCCCTTGTGGAGTCGCAAGGTTCAGATTTATGCAGGCATGGACGCTGCCATATTTTTGTGGCCTCATGTTTTATGTACTCAGTGATAACCATCTGACAAAAACAGTACAAAAGGGCCATCAGACATCTGGCTTCTCCACAGTCTATCGGTGAGCTGAAACTGTCATAAGAATTACTTCACACAAGGCAGGAAGGACAGCTGCATGAAGACCCTCATCCAGTAACCAATGCCTTTATTAGATTTTTAGAAATCTACCAGCTGAATAATGAGACAACTGTAGAAACTGCCCTAAAACCAAGGAAGCATCTTGTCTGTGAGAGCTATCCGTGTCTCCTTATATAGTTGATGTAGAAGGGAAGGAATAATTACAAGTTTGCAATGTTATGTTAGTGCAGACACTGTTGAATATTATGATCACTAATCAGAGCTGATTTGGAATGATCACATGCAATGTTCCCTCTAAGCTGCAGAATCTTGTGAGTAAAAATTCTACTTTGTGAGCTACTGGTATTAAAGCTGTGAGCTACTGCATAAATTATTGTGTTCTGGGGTCAATTTTCCTAAGCTAAGGCAAAAATGTGTGAGCTGGAGGCTAAAAATTTGTGAGCTAGCTCACGTTAACTCAATTTAGAGGGAATGCTGATCACATGGTAGACCTCACTTAAGACAGCACCACAGGAAAAGGGGGAGTTGCGCGCTTGACTCATTCTTCCTCCTGCACATTTCCCCTTTTCCCTACAACAACTTTGCCCTCAGCATGTTATTTACATGAGCAGGACCATGAAAACAACACGGGCAAAAGTTTTTACAGAATGCCAAAGCGGTTAGGAAGCCAACGACAGTAAAACAATTCACCAGCAGCATCCATGTGGGTTCTAACAGTAGAGAGATTTTTTTCTAAGCAAAGGGGGATAACATGAACATTAAGTTCACAGACTGCAATGGTAAAGTCTCAATTGGGTTGTAAGTGATCACTCCAAATGTACATGCCTGGACCTCAGAAGGCTCCTAAAAGGACCACTTTGGCCTTCTCCTGTTCACAATGGTTCAGCAACATCATAGGGAAACACAGCACTTGTTACTATTAGTCTGCAAAGATTCAGTTTTATGTTTTCACTTAGTCCAGGGCCTGCACTCTCAGTACTCTGACAATGAGTAGCAATGGCTGGGTGGTAGCTGCAAATGCACCGGCTGAAACTTAGTTTAGGCAAAATAGAACTAATCCTGGTCAGTAGCTCCTGGGACTTTTAGGGAGCAGAAAATCCCATCCTAAATTACTCAGACTGGCATCTTTGGAAATACAGTTTGCCTTGTACATGGATGGCCAGAGTAGGGTTGCCAAGTCCAATTCAAGAAATATCTGGGGACTTTGGGGGTGGGGCCAGGAGACTTTGGGGGAGGAGCCAGGAGCAAGGGTGTGACAAGCATAACTAAACTCCAAGGGAGTTCTGGCCATCACATTTAAAGGGACCGCACATCTTTTAAATCCCTTCCCTCCATAGGAAATAATGAAGGATGGGGCACCTTCTTTTGGGGCTCATAGAATTGGACCCCCTGGCCCAATCTTTTTGAAACTTGGGTGGTATTTTGGGGAAAGGTACTGGATGACATGCTGCGAATATGGTGCCTCTACCTCAAAAAACAGCCCCCCCCCCAGAGCCCCAGATACCCATGGATCAATTCTCCATAGGGAATAATGGAGTTCCCTCCACACACACACCCCCCCCACACACACACACTCGCTTAACTTTCTCTGGTGCCTCCGCAACGAGGTCTGGAAAGTACAGGGGCTACGCTGCTCTCTTTTACACACACACACTCATTTGTCTGAAACAAAAACAAAACAAACGGAGGGGCTGCACTCTGACCAGGTCTGCTGTTGCTGTTGCTTACCCTTCCCCATGAAGTACTTCCTGCTCCAATTTAAAGGTACACACACATTTTAAAACTGGACCTGTTTGCAAGTCCTGCCAGAGATCTAGAGGTAGATGGTGGCTGTGGGGGAGGGGCTTCCCCCGCTGGCCAGCTGGCTGGGGGTGGGAGGAAGCCTGTAAAACCAGGTGATCCCCTGCTGGGACCTGGGGATTGGGAAGCCTAGGCCAGAGACACTTCTTGTTTCCATCCATTCTTCTTAGTTAGACAGCTGTAGATTCTAACCTAATCTGTAGACCTATTGGCCATTATCTTGACCTACATAATAGGGTTGGTCATACTAGTTTGAATTCCATATTGATTTGTTTGTTTTGTGTGCAGTCAGTTCCCAAAGAAAAGGTGGAGTACAAATATGTGAGTTAATGGCATGATTGCAAGTGTCTTTTAAAGCATTTAGAAATGCATTCAGCCGGAAAGGAGGGCAGAGGGTTGTACACAATCTTGTACATATGGAGTACATGCTAAATGCTATAGCAAATATAAAGCGATGAAAAGCTTGCTACCGCTTTCTTTTCCAAGGTCCTTCCATCCTCTGATGCGAGGAGATAACATTTGATTTTTAAAGGAGGTTTGGAGTTTTTCCTTTCGCTGGGCCTGCTGCACTTCACTTCCCTTCAGGCATCTCTCTGCCTAGTCTCTCCAATGCATTGAACAGACTACGCTGCCTGCCACATGCTGCTCATTCTGTCAATCACAGAGACTGAGCGGTTGGGTGGCAACAAGCCAGACTAGTATAATGCCACAGCCAGGCTGGCAGACTGACTGGCAGAGGCAATATTAAGGTAGGAATTAAGACCGGAACCTTGTTAAAAGGAAAGCTCTTATCTTCTCCAAGCCACAAATCCAAAAGAGAAATAGGATTCACCAGAGGCTCTGGGAAGGGATTTGACAGGAAATCAGGAGAGTTTAAAAGTTACAGGCAGACGTCTAAGGCCTTAGTTATGTAGGTGGTTGGACTAGTGATTCAATGACCAAATCAGATAAAGCCTTTACATTCTATGGCTTTATAATGAGATGGAGGAGGAGGCCGAAACAGGGGAATGTAGAACAATAGATCCTCTATAGAAAGTTATGAGAACTCTCTCTATGTTTGTGTGTATATAGTGTTGTCAAGTTGCTTCCAACATGGCAGCCTTATGAATTAATGACCTCTGGGAGACAAATAGTTTTTGAAGGAGTAATAGCATTAGGGGAAAAAACATCTCAGCCCCCAAACTGCGATCTGCAGAACTTATGCTTGTGTCTTGACTCCTAAGTGGCTGAGGGAAAATTTAATTCAGTAGCCAGCTTGACTTTCAGAGGGCAAAAATTTATCTCTGGAGGGCAGTTTTTGTTCTTGAAAAAGCTGCAGCTCCACAACACCTTTAAAGCAGCATTGTCCTCAACTCCATTTTTTCACATAATTAGGAGAATTGGGAACAGGCTGTACTCATATAGACAGAACAGGCTGGATAGAAGTCATGGAGTAGGACACATTATAGCACCAGTGGGCTATGGTGTGCAGCCTTCCTGGGACACACATACTATAGTGCCCAAGCCTCAGAGTTCATTTGTTATTATTGTTAAGCAGGTCTACAGATCTTAGAAACAGACAGTGCAGATGGTAAAACAACTTCAGCTGACAGACTCAGCTGAATACGCTTGCCTTGAGATGTACCACTTCACACTGCAGATATCATTTGATGCAACATAAATGGGCAGGTGAATTCTCGTGTCGAGAAAATTAACATGTAATGGAGAAGACTTGATTAGAATCCTTGTCATCTACCTGTATGTGATTAAAAAAAGAAAAAAGGAGCATTCAATTGTGTGATAAGTAGAGCTGCAATGTCCAGGTAGAACTTGGAGATCTCCATGAAGTAATCAAATCTCCAGTATTTCATCAAATTGAGGCATAAAGTTTCAGTGTAAAACAAGACAGAGCAGTACTGGATTATACATTCCTTCACCTGGCAATCCTGGGAGCTTTGAGGGAGGCAGGGCATGGGGAAGGGAAACAGCGCACAACATGATGTCACTTCTAGATGAAGGTGGGAGGGTAAAGACCACAGAAACTGGGGATTTCCTAGAGAGTTGCTCAAGACAGTGATCCCCTCACTTTTCTCCTGCTACCCCATTGAGTGACAGGGGAGGAATAGAAGGCAAGGGCTGGAGGTAAATCACAACATGTATATGAAGTAATACAGTTTATATTTTAAGAATGTTTTGTACATGCATGGGTATGACTTTGGAAGAAAGGGCTTTGTTTATGTGTTGCTAAGGTTTTCATGACTCATAGAAAAGGTGAGATACCACAGGGTTTATCTTTGCTCTGTCTGTCAAACAAGTTTGGTGATCCCCAAATATATGTTGCTCCTTTCCCACTTCTTCCAAGGTCTGAGTATAAATGGGCAGTCTTCGCAGTGGAGGATGGTAAGCAGTGGGGTGCCGCAGGGCTCGGTACTGGGTCCCATGCTCTTTAACTTGTTCATAAATGATTTAGAGTTGGGAGTGAGCAGTGAAGTGGCCAAGTTTGCGGATGACACTAAATTGTTCAGGGTGGTGAGAACCAGAGAGGATTGTGAGGAACTCCAAAGGGATCTGTTCAGGCTGGGTGAGTGGGCGTCAACGTGGCAGATGCGGTTCAATGTGGCCAAGTGCAAAGTAATGCACATTGGGGCCAAGAATCCCAGCTACAAATACAAGTTGATGGGGTGTGAACTGGCAGAGACTGACCAAGAGAGAGATCTTGGGGTCGTGGTAGATAACTCACTGAAAATGTCAAGACAGTGTGCGTTTGCAATAAAAAAGGCCAACGCCATGCTGGGAATTATTAGGAAGGGAATTGAAAACAAATCAGCCAGTATCATAATGCCCCTGTATAAATCGATGGTGCGGTCTCATTTGGAGTACTGTGTGCAGTTCTGGTCGCCGCACCTCAAAAAGGATATTATAGCATTGGAGAAAGTCCAGAGAAGGGCAACTAGAATGATTAAAGGGCTGGAGCACTTTCCCTATGAAGGAAGGTTGAAACGCTTGGGACTCTTTAGCTTGGAGAAACGTCGACTGCGGGGTGACATGATAGAGGTTTACAAGATAATGCGTGGGATGGAGAAAGTAGAGAAAGAAGTACTTTTCTCCCTTTCTCACAATACAAGAACTCGTGGGCATTCGATGAAATTGCTGAGCAGACAGGTTAAAACGGATAAAAGGAAGTACTTCTTCACCCAAAGGGTGATTAACATGTGGAATTCACTGCCACAGGAGGTGGTGGCGGCCACAAGTATAGCCACCTTCAAGAAGGGTTTAGATAAAAATATGGAGCACAGGTCCATCAGTGGCTATTAGCCACAGTGTATGTGTGTATATAAAATTTTTTGCCACTGTGTGACACAGAGTGTTGGACTGGATGGGCTGTTGGCCTGATCCAACATGGCTTCTCTTATGTTCTTATGTTCTTAAACTGTCCTCACTGATCAGAGTAACAGTGCATGAAATTAGGTCATGTTTAAACATTATTCTTAGCAGTGAGTTCACTGTGCATCTAATTTTTTTTCAGACAGGTTATATTCATTTCAACTGGTCAAACTGACTTTATTCAAGAGATATATAATAACTCAAACATATTCTGACAGTTGTATTCATCTGCTATAATTTACCCCAAAACCAAAATTTTACCATTGTAAATTAATCCCCAGATTGTGAAAAGATCTTGTAAAGTCTAACATTGAACACAGTGTAGACACAAAAAGGACATAATATGAAGAAATAATAAAACAAACAAAAATTAACAGGTCTTTGGAAAATCCCCCCGTTTTTGCTGTGCTCTATTGACCAACATCTACTGGTTATCCCTGGCCAAAAGGATGTCCACTTAGCCTCAGGGCTTTCTCTGTTCTGGCCCCTACCTGGTAGAACATGCTTCCACTTGAGATCAGGACCTTGCGGAACTTATTTGAATTCCACAGGGCCTGTAAAATGAAGTTGTTCCACCAGGCTTTTGGCTGAGGTGCTGGATGTCCAATCATCTGATCTCTCTGCATAGAAGCTTGTTCATCCGCCTATATCAAGCCCTGATATGATATAAGCTGGAGTGACTCCTACTATCATCTGTCCAGTCCATGGGGGGGGGGGGGATTCTGAATTTAGAACTGTGATATATATTTTGCCATCTTTTTATTGTTAATTGTTTCATCTGTTTTGTTAATTATATGCTGACTGTTTTTTAATCTTATATACTCTGATGTTAACTGCTCTGGGCCCAGTTGGGAAGGGCAGGGAATGAATGAATGTGTTTTCAAGATAGTAGAATATTTCTGCTTCCCTTGTTTGTTTCAGTGAAATCTCTTGTATATGTAAATATTATCTTGTGTTTCACCCTTATAAAACATTGCTTCCATTTTGCTGGAACTCTGAATGCACGGGGGGAACATTTAAAGGGTTTCTTCTAGAGTGGTAATTACTCTGCATTCTCTTATAAAACCTTCTATTAAAAGAAAAATTTTACCACATGAGAGCCCCCTTCCAGTTTTAAATAATATTTACAATCTACAATTTATAGCCAAGATACAAAATGCTGAAACATACCTTTTCTATGCAAATTCTTTGGGGTTTCCTGACCCCTTGCAACATTGGAGCCCCATATAAATTAACATAATCTCAAATTCACACTTAAATGTGAAACATGGTTGATACATGGTTGAATCAAATAATACATTTCCTGTTTGCTCTCTTAAGAGTGATGGGGAATAATGTTGTAAGCCACTTTGGATCTCCATCAGGAAAATAATAGGGAATATCTAACTAAATACACACATTTTCCACACACACATACATGAAGTTTGAACGAAGCAGTGTGGTTCAGGAACAACTTTAACACATTGACTCCTATTTGGGAGCTGTGGGAAGGACATGCATGGAGCAACATGGAAGGAAAGAGACACTTGCCTAGCCAGCCAAATCAGCTGAATCAACCCTGGCAATCAATGTGATTATTATTATTATTATTATTATTATTACCTTAAATTACCCTGTGATAACAGATGCTGCAGCCAGATCACCCTCAGATTCATCTTCCTGCCCTGTGTTTTAATTGCTTTTATGTGTGTTTTTAATTTTATCTTTGGTTTTAATGGTTTGAAGAAGTTTTTAATATGTATATTTTTAATCTCTTAGCCTCCTTGGTAGCCCTGATGAGGGCAGAAAGGCATTAGATAGATAGATAAAATTAGATAGAAGACAGACAGAAAGATAGATGTGAGAGAAGGAGATGTGGGGGGGGGGGAGAAGGAGAGAAAGAGAGAGAAGCAATGGCTGGCTGGTTACATCAGAGTCAACTGAAATTAAATCTATCAAAGATGGAGGTCCTGTTTCTGAGTTGTGGGGGAATGGGCTTGAGAATCCACCTACCAACCCTTGGAGGGGTGCCACTGATGCCAGCAGTAATGGGGAGAAGTTCTGGTGTGATGCTGGGTGCCCAAGTCATGAATGTTGCCAGGTCAAACAACTGGTTCCCTACCTCTACTCCCATGACTTAGCCACAATGATCTATGCAATGGTCACCTCCACACCTGATTACTGTAACTCGCTTTATGCAGAGTTGCCTTTGACCCTGATCCTTCAGCTGATACAAAATGCAATGGCACGCCTCCTGTCTGGGTTGCCTGTGCAAGCACACATACAGCCAGTGCTTTGCCAGCTGCAATAGCTTTCTGTTAAGCACCAAATCAACTTCAGAGTTATGGTACTAAAACCCTATGCAGTCTGACACCTTGAACCAGCTTGCTCCACCTGGGTTTGCCGTCCTTCACCAGTCATGGACAAATGGGCGGGGTGATACTCTTTTTCTTTCAGGGTACTCCCTGACCCGAACATAGCTGGCATAGAGTGTGCTGGCCTGGTGTGGGAAACTGAGGAGAGTGTGGTGATCTGGGTGGTGTACCAACCGCCTAACGCACCACCGGAGAGCCTACCTGCCCTGCTGGATGCGTGCCTGCTTGGGCATTGGACTACCCCAGACTTTTAGTTCTGGGGGATTTCAATGTCCACGCTGGCGATGCGGTGTCCTTGCAGGCGCAGGACCTGGTCTCATCCATGGAGACACTGGGACTCAACCAATTTATATCGGTTCCCACGCACCGAGACGATCACACGCTGGACTTGATCTTCAGGTCAGGGATATCAGTGGATCTGATAGCGGCAAATGCCATCCCATGGTCAGACCACTATGCCTTGAAAGTCTGGCTGGACCTGCAACTCTTGCCCTATTTAGGCGGTGAGCAGGTTTTCGCTCACCCATGGAGCCAAATGAACCCAGAGCAGTTTCAGAAGGCCCTGCAGGATCCGATGCCCCCTGGTGGGTCATTAGATGAGCTTATGGAGGACTAGCACTCCCGACTCTCCACTGTCATCAACGACATGGCCCCCCAGTGCCCTCTTCACTGCCGTACCAAAGCAGCTCCCTGGTATTCCTTGGACCTGCTAAGGATGAAACGGCAGCTTAGATGGTTAGAGTGAGTGTGGCGGCTTACTCGTGATGAAGAGTCCAGAACCTCCTATAGAATGCTTATGAAAGTCTATGAGAAGACTGTGAAGTCCGCTAAGAAAAAATTCTATGCGGCTTCCATAAAGTCTGCAAAGTTGCACCCAGCCCAATTGTTTAGAGTGATTCGGTCTTTGACAATTCTGCCAACAAGCAACCAAAAAGATAGGGAATTGGATATAGGCTCCGAGGCCTTTCTGACATATTTTGCAGATAAAATCTTGACTCTCCATCAGGACCTCCCCGCCACGGTTGATACAGTATGTGAACTAGAAGCCCCTTGGCCATCGGAGGGTCCAATATTGTAGATTTAGACAAGATTTTGACCTCAGTGAAACCTACTACCTGCCCCCTGGACCCCTGTCCATCCTGTCTTGTGAAGGCCTACCAGGATGATATCAGGGACTCTCTGGGGGATATTGTTAACCTGTCCTTGACAAGTGGGACATTCCCAGAGATGCTAAAGGAGGCTGTAATTTGGCCGCTTTTGAAAAAACCTTCGCTGGACCCTAGGGTACTAGCTAACTACAGCCTAGTTTCAAATTTGTTGTTCCTGGGAAAGGTAGTTGAAAAAGCAGTAGCAGAGCAACTGCAGGTTTTCCTGGATGAAACATCCACCCTGGACCCATTCCAGTCTGGGTTCCGCCCAGGCCATGGGATGGGGACGGTACTAGACACCCTCGCAGACGACCTAAGAAGGAATCTGGACCAAGGTGGGTCAGTGCTGCTGATTCTTCTGGATCTATCAGCAGCATTTGACACAGTCAACAATGACCTATTGATCCACCACCTCGCCGTTGCTGGGGTGTGGGGGGGGGTAGCCTTACAATGTCTTTCCTCCTTCCTCCTGGGACAGGGACAAATGGTGATGCTTGCCGAGCACACCTCTCGGCGGCACTTATATGTGGAGTGCTGCAGGGAGCTATTCTCTCGCCTATATTATTCTACATCTATATGTGCTCCCTTGCCCAGATTGCCCGAGGTTTGGGACTGGGTTGCTGAGTATGCTGATGACACCCAGCTCTATCTGTTGATGGATGGCAGACCATCCTCCGCCCCTGAACAGCTATCCGAGGCATTAGGAGCCATGGCTGGATGGCTATTACAGAATCGACTGAAGTTAAATCCAACCAAGGCGGAGGTCCTGTACCTGAGCCGAGGAGGGGGTTAGGTTCATGCATCCAGCTCCCAACCCTGGATGGCGCTGCTTTGGTACTGGCCCAGCAGGTGAAGAGCATGGGAGTGATCCTGGATGCCTCCCTTTCCATGGAGGCCCAGGTCACAGCGGCTGCTAGATCTACAGCAGATCAGGCAGTTAGCACCATACCTGTCCCCCAAAGACCTGGGTACAGTGACCCATGCAATGGTTACTTCCAGGCTGGACTACTGTAACTCACTCTACGCTGGCTTGCCCCTGAAACTGATCTGGAAACTGCAGCAGGTGCAGAATGCGGCAGCTCGCCTGCTGACTGCACCACCTGCATGGGTGAGCATATGGCCAGCGCTCGGCGACCTGCACTGGCTGCCTATGGAGTACCGAATCCATTTCAAAGTGCTAGTTCTAACCTTCAAAGCCTTGCGCGGCCTGGGACCTACATACCTATGGGACCATCTCCTCCATATACTCCTCCCGGAGGTCGCTTCACTCGGCTCCCAGGATCTTCTGATATTCCCCGGCCCCAGAGATGCCCGTCTTGCCTCTACCAGGGCCAGGACCTTTTCAGTCCTGGCCCCAACCTGGTGGAATCAGTTCCCTAGGGAGATCCGGGCCCTACCTGACTTGTTGGCCATTCGTAGGGCCTGTAAAATGGAGCTGTTTTGCCAGTTTTTCTGAGGCAGCAGGCATCTATCTACTAGATCGATCGACCTCACCCTACTGCCTTACTGCACTACTGTGTTGTGATACCATCTTGTACTAAATCATCTGCTGTCATATTATCCTGTTGTATCATCTTGTTGCATCTTACTGAATGCTGAGATTGGTTTTACTATGATTTTACTGTGATTTTTATCTTAAACTGATGTACTCCGCTCTGAGCCCCAATGAGGGAATGGGTGGAATATAAATAAACAAATCATCATCATCACCATCACCATCATTATATCTGCAGGACTGGCTCTCCCCATATGTTCCCCAGAGAGCCTTGCAATCCACAGAACAGCATCTTTTGGTGGTCCCTGGCCCAAAAGACATCCGCTTAGCCTTGACCAGGGCCAGGGCCTTTTTGGGTCTGCTGTCAGTCTGATGGAACACTCTTCCGGGTGAGATCCTGGCCCCGAGGGAATTATTATGGTTCCATCAGGCCTTTGGTTGAGGTGGTGCGTGTCCACTTATACTGGCCTCCCCTGCTCCACTCCGCTGCAAGGATATATACTACCAGTGGTGTTAGTGTCCACTCACCCAACTTCCTGATACATCTGGGCATACAAACAGGCACACCCGGGATCTCTGCTGATTGTTGTCCATCTTGGGAGTTGTGTTATTAAATTTTAAATTAGATCATTTTAAATATACTTTAATTTTTTTAACCAGGTTGTAATCTGCTTTGAGCCCGCTTGTGGGGGAGGGTAGGATAGAAATGCAATAAAATAAATAAATAATAGAAAGATGAGCCAGGACTCACCCATTTCAAGCAGCATAATGACATGATCTTGTCCCTTTTGAAAAGATTCCCAAATCTCAGGTATTGATTTTAAGTTCCAATGTATTAATTTCTTCCTTAAACTTTCCAGGGAAGGCATTACCACAGAGTTCAGATGGCAGAGAGGTGATATTTTATTCCCACCTACGTCCACTCCACTATAGGTTACAAACTACTCAATTTTTCTAATGTGTTCTTCCAGTCTCAACATTTTTTTCTCTTTTTTTTTTAGTTCAGTTTACATTACAGTGAACACTTTCCCCACAATAAATGGGGAAATAACCAAAACATATAAAGCAGACAGTCTTCATCATGCCACTGTGGTCACATAGTGTTACTGTGTTACATCACTGTGTTACATTACAGTGAACACACATACAGACGTACACACATACGTACATTTGTACGTAGGGTTGCCAGCCCCGCCGCTGGAGGTGGAAGATTCCCCGTCCTGGTCCCACCAGTGATCAACTAGCTGGTGGTGGGACTTACCAGGAGCAGGAGGGAGACCAGGCTATATTGTTGGCAACACAGCAACATCACTTCCAGAGTGCACCAATAGCGATACCATCCCATCAGGAACATCTGGGTGATGCTATGGTGTTTGGGCAAAAACTTTATGGTAGAAGCCATTTTTCACATATAGTTTTTGCCAACATGCCAGACAATTGCTCAGATGACACCAATTTGATGGTGTCACTTTCTGTAAACACTGGAAGTTATATAGCCACGTTGCCAGGGTTTTTTGTGTAGAAACAGCCCAGCAAGAATTCATTTGCATATTAGGCCACACCCCCTGACACCAAGCCAGCTGGAACTGCATTCCTGTGCATTCCTGCTAAAAAAAAGCCCTGGACGTCATAATAAAACCTTCCTCTCGTCACACTTTTAAAATTACTTTCTTCTATGTGACCACAGTGGCATGATGAAGACTGTCTGCTTTATATGTTTTGGTTATTTCCCCATTTATTGTGGGGAAAGTCTGTCAAATCTTAGAGTTCAGCAAAATTCTCACAGGGGGTTTGAACAATGGAGCCCAGAAGCAAGGTTTTTTTGGGGGGGCGGGGAGGGAGAAAGAAAAAGCACAGTACAATATAGAGGTTCTGGAGCGCCACTCCTGTGAGCTCCTGCCCAAAATAAGGCCTGCACATTGCCAATGATATAGCCTGGGCCTCTCTCCACGCCATCCCCTGCCAGCTGCCAGGAGGGACCTGGTAACCCTCTTTGTACACCTGCTTGTAAGAAAAAGCCAACCCATGTTAACTTTACAGTGAAACAAACTACTAGTACCTGGATATGATGCATATATGTATGTGTGTGAGTCCTTATGTATACATACGCCTTTATCTGAGTTTCCGTTTCCCCCTTCAAGGCCTGTATGGGAAGGGCCTTTCAGTTCTAGTTCAGGGGGTGTAGTTGCTAGCATGTGTAAGTGTCTTCCCTAGAGATGCCTGTTGTTGAAGCTGCCAGAGTCTACTGTGTGCCAACTATCCAGATCTCAGAGGATATATGTGGAGTTTCAATCACACATTTAGCCGTACATGTGTTGAATGTAACACAAGAATTATTCAATGAATGTATAGAGAAATATCGAATATATACAGATTGTATATGTGTTCACTGTAATTTAAGAACAGGACTTTCGTGGGAGGCCACAACCAATAAAATGAAATGAGTTTGAAAACTCTTGGGATGGAAAGCAATAAGGTACCATCCTCAGCTCAGAGCCACACACACACACCCCAGTTCCTGGAATTTACACTTTCCAACCCAAGTCTCCAGGATCAAGCCCAGGGAGATATGGCAACCACATTTTTGCTTTGCTTTTAATCTGTACCAGAGCATCACAAAGCAGTCCTGTGAAGGAAAGACTCTTGCATGGGCAACGTTTCATTCCAATCTCACTCTAACCAAAATGCCATCCCACGTCACATGCAGAGGCTTTTAAAAAAATTATCTAGAGCGCTGCAGAAATCTAAAGAGAAAAGCTAATAGCTGTGCACTAAAAAGCCCTGTGCTTTCATTTTATAACACTCAAGTATGTACCTTTTACACTTCAGTTCAAAATAGATTTAAATTAGCAAAGTATTAAGAGTCTTACATACTACCTCATAACACACACCTCACCTTCTCGGAGCCCCAACTTTCTCTAGTGGTTGTTTCTTTTCCTGTCCTGCATGTGTACACCAGCACACACAACATATGCCTCTCAACATCAAAAATTAAACACATACCTCCAAGAGAAAATCACAGTTATAATGATCTCTCTTTCAGGCATGGCATTTTATTCCCCTATCCCCCCATTCAGTGGCATTGTCCCCTGTCAATGCAGGCAAGATCCTGAGAGAGCAAAAGAGAGCTGAACGAAGACAGATAAAAGGGTCAGTTTGCTGAGACAAAAGATGATATCATGTCGAGACAAATTACAGAGGTGCTGTGTCTAAATGTGTCAAAGCAATAAGTGCTACACAACAGCCGTATCAGCAGGGCTGCTAGGTGCCTCTTGCTTACGCGAGCTGCATGTAAAGCAGGAGGGTGAGATGAGAAGCGCTGTTATTCAGGTCACACCGAAGCAGCTTCCCAGCCATTTCAAAGACAGGTTGCTAGTAGGCCCCCTGCAGGACATCCCTCTCATATGCTCACCATATCTCTGAAGAAGAAGCTATTAGAAGTGACAAGTAGCCATAAACTTGAGGGCAAAGTTCTATCCTGCCAAGACACGCAACATTTAAAAAAAAAATAAAATAAAACCAGTCTGTCGATAGTTACTCATTTATTCCTCCAGGGGGATTGAGATATGCGTGAACCAAACACACCTTCGAAGCACAGCATGGTTTTAAAAATACTTTCTTCAGAAGAGACTAGCGCTGCCTAAAACTCCCCCAATATACCCTGTTCCTATGTATTTGTCAGTTCTCCCCTGCATTGCTACCAGTCTCACGTGCTGCAACACTGCAGACGTGGGATGATATTTTAAAATTCATTTTGGTCTTGTAATTTGGAATTTCATCTTTAAAAAATATCTTGTTGCATATGTTAGGGGTGGCCAATAGTAGCTGGCTGGGGCTGATGGGAGTTGTAGGCAAAAAACATCTGGAGAGCTACCGTTAGCCACCCCTGGCATATGTGAAGGAGTTCATAGCAAAATTTCAAGAGAAGTACATTAGAATCCTTTGCCAGTGATGGGAAACTGCAAGAGTGGGGCTGGATTTGTAAAAGATATACCCACAGATATACCAGTGTGGACAATTTACTTCCCCTCCGCCACTTCCACTGCATGACCCACACTGAAAGCAAACCTGATTTTAAAAACTAGGTCAACCAGTTAAGGTTTAGTAGTTGTGTGCACGTGACTAGTTGCCTACTAAGTGTGTGTCACAAGTAAGCCATTAATATATTTCATATTTATATTTTAGATAGCTTTTCAACTATTCATAAGTGCTAAAAGCAGACAACAAGAAATAAATAAAAAATCCCCCCCAAAAAATAACACCCAAAATTAAAACATAAAAAACTTGACAGCTAAAACAATGAAATATATATATATATATATATATATATATATATATATATATATATATATTTAAAAAGTAGTTACAAATATAATTAGGGCTATTTCTGTAGAAAAAAAACAGCAGGAACTTACTTGTATATTAAGCCACACCCCCTGACATCACCATTGTTTCACATAGGGTTTTTTTGTAGAAAAAGCCCAGCAGGAATTCATTTGCATAGTAAGCTTAACTAGGTTTCCCAATCCCCAGGTCCCAGTGGGGGATCCCTCGGTTTTACAGGCGTCCCCCCATCCCCAGCCAGCTGGCCGGCGGGGGGAAGCTCCACACCCACAGCCACCAGTACCTCTAGATCTCCCGCCGGTTTAGAAACAAGTCCGGTTTTAAAATCTGTGTATGTGAGCCTTTAAAGTTGAGTAGGAAGCAAGAAGTACTTCATGGGGAAGAGTCAGCAGCAGCCTCTGGGAACACAGTCACTCCATTTGTTTTGCTTTCGTTTCAGGGCAAGTAGGAGTGTGAGAGTGTATGTGTGTGTGTGTGTGTGTGTGAGAGAGAGAGAGAGAGCAGCAAAGCACCTGTAATTTTCAGATGTCGTTGTGGAGGAACCAGACCCAGTATGTGAGAGAGAGAGTGTGCACTTTTTAGAAGTCTTTGTAGGGAAGGAAGTAATAATGCTTGTGTGTCTCTGTGCTTGTTTTGCATTGTTTTCAGAGTCTTTGTACAGGAGCCTGTTTATGGGATGGAGGAAAGCTCCCCCCCCCCTCTCTTTTTATTTGCCTGTGTTAGCCTGAAGAACAGCATTTCCTGTGAGTAAAGCCCCAAGGAGATCACAAAAATGTGAGCTTGCAAACTCTGTGCATTTTGGCTGCTTTTTGTGTGTTTACACTTTCATTTACTAGAATTGCAGCTATTGGGGGATAAAGAAATGATGACTATTCAGGTGAACTGCGCTACTGTATTTTTATGCATTTATTTTGGAAATTGGAAAGTTTGGCTCTGCCCCAAAGTCTCCTGGCTCCACCCCCAAAGTCCCCAGATATTTTTGGAATTAGACTTGGCAACCCTAGGGTACACCCCTGATGCCAAGCCTGCCAGAATTGTGTTCCTGTGCATTCCTGCTAAAAAAAAAAAGCCCTGGATATAATGCAGTTGGTGCCACTCCTCACTGTATTTAGCTTTAAGGCTTTCTACAATGCAAATGCCTTTAACTTGCTCTAAAAAGGTGGTGGGGATAGCAGCACTCTCACCTTTGATTGAGGGAATTCCAATGCTTGGTTGACCCCACTGGAAAAATGCTCTCCCAACTTCCAATTAAGCTCACTTCCAAAAGAATTATTTCCTGGAGGAAGGCAGGCACCATATTATATAAGTCTAACATTAAGCTAAACCACAGCTCTAACCTGTTCTTCACTTTTAAAATGACCAGTTTCTAACACAAAGTTGGCCTACCATCAGGCCTCGGATTCAGTGGGAGATCACAGGAGCTCAGCTCCTGAACCTTTCTGAGCGTTCCATCTCCTCCTCCTGAGAGTTCCACCTCCTTGTCCATTGAATAGTATGTGTAGCTGCATAACAGTCCTCGGATGAGCTCCATCACCTATTTTTCTACAAAATGATCTCTGCCTACTACAACTCATCTGACCAAATAAATGCAGGCAGAGAAGGCTAGCACTGCAGTGGAACTGAAGAAATTGTAATTATGTTCTTCTGGGAATTTCTGCACAAACCTCACCAAAATTTTCACACCCTTATGCTAAATGCCACAAAATCAAGTAGAAGTTCCCCTAACACCAGCTTTTGGAGTTAGGTAGTCAAGTAAGAGCCAAAATACTCATTTAGCTTCTGGGGAGAAAGTGGCACACTCCCTCCACTGCATTTGAGAAGCTAGACACATATCATTCACTATCACCCAACCTGACACAGAAGATTATCTCCCATTGAAAATGATGTCCATTTAAGTTTAAAGGGGCACTCTGCTCTTTCTCCCTCCTTCCTTGCCACCCCTGCTGCCTGCAAGGGGGAGAGAGCTTGCAACCAGATAACTGGTTGCACTAGCATTCAAAGTAATGCTTCTTTAAAGTTTAAAGGAGCGTTATTTTCAATGCAAAGTAGACCTTGCTCCCAAACTCTATAACTTACCACCCATTATGTTTGGTCAGAGGTCAGCATACAGGTCTTTACAAAGAAAATAATGGCCTTTAAAATTTAAAGGCACATGTACCATCAAGCAAGTGTTTGCTAGGATATGCCTTCTCTTTCCCCCTCCCTCCATACTTATGCTGTCTGGGGAGGGATGGGGGGAATGGCAAAAATAATGAAGTACCTGAAACAGAATCCTGAACAGGTAACCACACTCCTGAAAATTTGGGTTAATGAAAAGTACGTTGTTCTCAAAATCCTGACATGAAATCAACATAAAAATGCTTGACGTGTACCCCCCTACCTAGGACAGATAGCATAACGTATAAAATTACTTGAGTGGATTTTTTACATTGTGATGAGCTGCCATTTAGCAAACAACCATCCATATTCATGCATAGTTTCCTGGATCCAAGGTTTACCTCCAACTCCTGGAAATCACGTGACACCAGCAGATGGCATTTGTCTTAAATCTGCTTTCCTCCCCTTTCAAAAGACACTTGAGAAACATTTATGATCCCTGAAGATCGCTAGTAGAAATCTGAGCAGTAGATAGATTGTTATGAAATAAATCCTGCCTCTGGAGGCAAATCTTACTGAAACACAGTATCAAATATCATTACCTAATACAGGAGTGGGCAACAATGCTCAGGAGACCAAAATTTCCTCATAGAGATCATGAGGGATTATTTTACAAGCTATTTTTTCTTTTGTCCATCATAGTTATAGATCTTCCAGAAACAAGTTAAAACTACACTAATTGAAGCTCCAATAGAGTGCATTCCTCAGAATAGGAAAGGAACTGCCAAGTCTAAAAGAAGGCCTCCATGTTTAACAATGCAAGTCAAGGAAGCTATAAAAAGTAATAAAGCTGCCATAACGAATTGAACAGAAGAGACCAGAGGTTCTGGCAAAATAAATATGTCAATAGTTAGGCATGCAGCCCTGACCTGGATGACCCAGGCAAGCCCTATCTTATCAGATCTTGGAAGCTAAGCAGGATTGACTTTGGCAAGTACTCGGATGGGAAACCTCCTTGGAATACCAGAAGTCATTAGGATGGGGCAGGCTTTTTTCAGCCACCTCTCTGCATATCCCCCACCCCCCATAGGGGTCACTCACCAGAGGTCATCATGACTTCTAGGCATGCGCACATACACAATGTGAAATCACTGATCTACTAACTTGCATTTGTAACCTATCACTAAATTCAGCTGCTGTAAAAAACAACAACTGGAGAGCAACAAATGATATACTGATTTTAAAATGGGAGTCGAGAAGGTCCAGAGGAGGACCAGGAAATTACAGGCCAGTTACCCTAACATCTATCCCAGGCAAACTAGTAGAAGATGGAAGTATTAGGCACATATGGACAAAGTGGCTTCTGCAAAGGGAAGTCCTATCTATTAGCCTTTTGGAGTTCTTTGAGAAAAAGCATGTAGACCACAGTGACCCAGTAGACATTATATACTTAGGCCCTGACCTTGCCATCACAATACTTTGTGCTTAAGACTCAGTTGCACCACCTTATCACAAAAAAGAGGCACAATTATATTAAAACTCAATGGGAAGAGCTGTACATGCTACTACCTTAAAAAATTCTAATGAGTTCTAGGCCATAGTCTCGGGTGCATTCCGGGCTGATGACCCATCTATGTCTGCCATTTCCTCTTATGTTTGGTTTCAGCACTTCTCAGTTCTGTTCCATCAAGATCTAACTTGTGCTGAACCATCTGATTTTCCTCTAGCCAATTTACCTGACTGGCATCCTGTCCCTCCGGAGGAAATAAAAGAATTAATTACACAACTGAAATTAGGAAAGGCTCCTGGTCTGGATGCCATTTCCTCCAAAATCTTGAAATTAGACCCAGACTGGTGAGCTTCTCCCCTTGCATCTCTGTTTACAATTGTAGATCAAACTGGCATAATTCCCTTGGCATGGTTGAATGCAATAGTGGTCCCGCAATACAAAAAAGGTGATCACACTAACCCTGCCAATTACAGGCCGATTAGCCTACTCTCCATCATTGGCAAGCTTTACTCCAGACATCTATTAGTCAAGCTCAATCTCTGGATGTTGCAGGAAAAAATTCTAGGCCCTGAACAGTTGGGCTTCTGCAAAGGGAAGACCACTTTAGACCACTGCATTACCCTATCCCATCTAGTCAACAAGTACACTGTGCATAATAACCAGAAATTATTTGTTGACTTGACTACTTAGGCTTTCAAAAGGCATCCTTTGACAAGGTACCACACCAAAGACTTCTGAATAAATTTAGGTTCTCTTATGGATTAAGCATTGGTTAAATGACAAGAAACAAAGAGTGGGAATAAACAGGCAGTTCTCACAATGGAGGGAAATAAGCAGTGGGGTCCCACAAATGTTCATATTCGGCTGGTACTTTTTAATTTGTTCATATATGATCCGGAACTAGGGATGAACAGGGTAGTGGCCATGTTTGCAGATGAGACAAAATTATTCAGGATGGTGAAAACCAAGACCTCCAAGATGCTCTCCACAAATTGGGTGAGTGTGGCAAACCAAGTCAATGTTAGTAAGGTGATGCATATTGGAACAAAAAATCCCAACTTCAAATATTGACTAATAAAATCTGAACTTGCTGAGGCTGAGAGGGGAAAAGATCAGGGGCTCATAGTAAATAGCTGAATGAAAGTGTCAACCAAGTGTTCTGCAGTGGTGAAAAAGGCAAACTCTATGTTATGGATTATTAGGAAAGGATTGAAAATAAAACAGCTATTATAGCACCAGAGGTCATTTTGTAGAAAAATATGTGGTGGAGCTCATCCAGGGATTGTTATGCAGCTGCACATACTATTCAATGGACAAGGAGTTGGAACTCTCAGAAGGAGGAGGTGGAACTCTCAGAAAGGTTCAGGAGGTGTGCTCCTGGGAGCTCCCACTGAATCTGAGGCCTGTATAGTACCCTTGCATAGATATATGGTGATGAAAACTTCTTTGCCTATGGAAGCTGATGACGGCTAGTCCTCATGTAAATTGAATTTTTTAGCACTGGTTCCAGTTAAAGTGTATATTTCCAAAACTGTGTAGAAGAACTGGCTTGAAACATGCTGATTTACCTGGGACGCATGTAGTCGTTTTTCTCCACCAACAAGCCTCATTAAGCCTGAGTGCTGTCTATATTGGATTGGTGGCATTGTATTTATGGAACTGTAGGACATTGGTGATTTTTTAATACATTGGACTTGGAGGAAACGGACTGATTGAGATATTGTAATAACTTTGGAAGTATTCTATGACATTCGTATTGCATACTAAGGATAGTGTTGCATGTATGCAATAATAACACATTAGTAGTTGTAATGCAGTGTTGGCTTCTGTTTTGGTTCACAGATATATGAACCGCTACCATTTGGAATACTATGTGCTATTCTAGTCACAATATCTCAAAAAGGGCATCACAGAGCCGGAAAAAATACAGAAGAGGGCAACCAACATGATGAAGGGGTTGGAGCACCTTCCCTATGAGAAAAGGCTGAAGAATCTGTAACTTTTCAGTTATAAAATAGACAAGTAAGGGGGGGACATGATAAAGGATTATAAAATTATGCACAGCATGGAGAGAGTTGACAAAAATAACCTTTTCTCCTTCTGCCAAAAACCTGAAACTTGAGGACATCCAATGAAGCTGATGGGCAGTAGACTCAGGATGAACAAATGAAATAACTCTTCCATAACAAGCGATTAAAATGTGGTATTTGGTCTCAGAGGATGGAGGGATGGCTGCAGGTATAGACAGCTTTAAAGGGGCATTAGACAGATTTGTGGCATATGAGTCTACCAGTGGCTATTAGGGAACCTCCATATTCAGAGGCAGTAAAACTCTGAATTCCAATGCCAGAAGTCAACAACAGGGGAAGACTTCAACTTCTAAATCCTGTTGTTGTCTAGAGGAACTGGTTGGCCACAGTGTGACGTGATGCTGGATTAGACTGATCAATGGTTTGACCCAGCCGGGGTCTTTTTATATTCTTATGATGCCAACTAGTACAAACCATGGGTATATCCATTCTAACCCTGTAAACATGCTACAAGTTTGGTACTTCTTTTTAAGAAACAAAGATAATTATCTGAGGGCAACCATTTGGAAGCAGATACATTTATATTCATCAAACCTGAGTACACACTTTGTCTATACTGAAGCTGTGTGTGTGTAGAGAAGTAGCATTTGGGGGGAAACAGATTATTAAATTTAGTGGAATTCATTTAAAAATAAGCAAGTTGAAGATGAGCCTTACACATTGCACATGTCTTTTTGTGTATAAAATTGCTACTAAATTAATAATGACATGAAGCATTTTAAGAAATATTCCAACTATGTGTTATCCTGTTTTGCATGTTCAGTGCATCAACATCTGTGTCAAGTGATTAGGCAAGAAAATTTTGACCCAGGTGGTTACAGTAACCAACTGGATCTGAGCCAATCAGATTGCTTGATTACTCCAGCCAGTCAGAATACAAAGATAAAATTCCCAACCCTTTGAAGTATTTGACTTCTGGTTAATTATAATCTTCTTCACTTGTTTGTTTTCTTATCAGGGGCATGCACTTGAATTTTTATTTACTCCTCAAACACTAGAAAAATGGTGGCAGGCCTTTAAAATAATGCAAAACACTGAGTGTACAGACTCATTGATTCAGAAATACTCATTAGTAACAAGAATTGCCTACCATGCACTATGACTAAAAATGGGAAAGTTTACATTGTCACAAGCGTAAAAAATACCAAAGTAAACAAAATGCCTTATAATAAATTCAAGTATTGCCACGTACTGTTGCCAGCTTATCCAGCCCAGCACACTCCTGTCTCTAAGGGAAGCTTGACATTAGCTTATGATAGTGTTTATCTCTATATTTTGCAACTGAATCAGGCCCCCCACTCTCTTAGATCACTGTTTGGATTGGACCCTAATACAAGGAATTCCCAATGAGCAGTTCTATGGAGCTTAAGCCTAAGAGCATCCTGTTTCAGAGATGGTACTGTTAAGTGTCAGGAATACTCAGAATACAAAAGTGAGCATTCCGTATTAATCATGATACATGCAGAATAACTTCCAACTGCAAGGAACAGAAATGCCTACCCTGTTCAATGTCTGCATCTCCATCAGTCCCAGGAGGAAATAAGTAAATCAGGGGAGGGGGTAGAACTCTCCATTCTTCCTCTGCCATTCTGTTCTACCGGCATTGATGGGAGATCTTCAGATCAAATCCCCAGAAATGAAGAATCAGGATCTAAACAAGATGAACTGCAAGACTGTATTCACCCTAATTGTTACCCAGATGTTAAATAAGAAAATGTTCTTTCATGATGCATCATTAATCTGTTGCATAACAAAACCATAGGAGCTGAGTAGTTCTCTATATGACACCAGATTTCAGTCAACATCTAATGAAATGGAATGTAATGACTTAAAAGCTCAAGATAGTATCAATGTTAGCTTGACTATTTTTAATAATGACTATTTTCCTCTTACAACATTCTTTTGTAAGCAATCTTGTAGTGAGATCCATGTAGTCCAGCCCATATCCACTTATAACTTAATTCAACACAAGTCAACAATTAAACTACCTCAACTCATTCCCAGGCTCTCACAAGGTTTCACAGAACAAGTCTCTTCCACACAGTCTTTTACTATGAAGGAAACATAACAAAATAGTTGCCTGGATCCTACCCTCCCTCACAGCACAGACTAAACCTACTAGAAATTTGTTTTTAAAATACCCAAAACTTCTCTCTGATGATAAGGTTGGAAAGGAAACATTATCAGATTTTTCTTATTTCCTCTGAAAATTCTGGATCATGTTTTGCTTGAGCAGGACATCCAAATTCTGCTATAGGCAAAATCCTTGGGCCATCAAATGATGCAAACAAGTCCTGAGAACTTTTATTTCTTTTGACTGATCTAGAAGGATCCTTTAGAATTCCAACAGATATTTGCCAATTTTTCCTTCCCCTTGTAATCTAGTTTCCTGGCTATTGTTCTGGTTACTATTGTTGTTAAACTGCTGCTAAAAGATACTTATTTCATATTTGTATAGTTTTATATGCTTGTATTATACCTTCAGAAATGGTCATTTTTCCAATTGCTTGCCATTTTAGTGCTTTACTACTGCTAGTTTTATTGATTTTTATTGACTTTTAGTCAATGTTTGTCTGATTTTATCTTTGAGCACCACCTAAAGAGCATTATGGCCACAAAGTGGAATACAAATATCTTAAATAAATAGAGGATGAATCTTTCTGTCAAAAGAAATGGGACTCCTGTAGAATAAAAGCAAATAACCCTCCAGCAATTCTTTGCCTGTAATCGAAGGGAGACTATACATTTCCCTGGGTAATTGAGCAGCCTGATTGATTGCAACACAAATTTTCAGCCAAACAACAGAACAGCAAGATTTTCAATCACATGCCTCCACAGTACATCCTTTTAATTTGAAAATTATTGAAAATAAATTAGTGTAATTATCCATAGTCTCTCTTATTTCTGACAGCGACAAGGATTGTAAACCAGCTAGGGAGTGTTGGAAATGTGAAAAGCATTCAGGTAAACTGCAGTTATAATGCAAACAGGTTGCATCTATAATTATTAATAGTCTTCATCATACTACTCATACAAATCCTTCTGCTCTAGGAAGAATATACTGACCTGCTGTTGCATTACAAGGGAAATTCTGTTTCCAAACCTCCAATAGCATCACATTTCATCAGAAGTAAAATCCTCAGTTTACAATGGTTTCATCATCGGCTTCATAATATGTGGATTAACTGTATATACATACAAATGACTGATCATTGTGAACAGTCCTCCAACATTTGCTTAATATTTGGGAAGAGCTACTGTTACAGGACTCTAGTTCCTATAAATGGAGAGATAAAAATTGCCACTAAGCAGCTACAACCTTTCAATGGCCCCAGGTAAGCAGTAGTCATGTCCTAGGTTTATCCATTGATTCATATCAAAAAGTCAATATAAAAATTCAGTGCTTCCCTTGGTCTTTGTTAAAAGTCTTAAAATGAGACAAAACTTACATTATCCAAAGATTGGATTGGATGTATCTCCAGTTTGGCTCAAGCTACATTAATGCCCTAGCTATTAATGTATTGATTAATTCTGCTGCCTGTCCTGTGTACCATGCTGTATGCACAATGGGAAAGAATTCCTGTCCACAATATTTTTTTTCTTTTGCTGGCTCCATCATGTGGAACAGGGGTGGCCAAACTGTAGCTCTTTCACACATACTGTGTTGCTCTCAAAGCCCCTACCAACCCATTGGCTGGCTTGGAGAAGGCATTTCTCTCTTTAAATCACTCCTTCAAGCCAAGCCAGCTGATGGCTTGGAGAATGCATTTCCAATTAAAGTTGCTTTCTTTCCACCTCTCTCTCCCTCTTCCCACCCTCCTGCTATTTTCCTTCCTGCCTTCCCTCACACATCTGACGTTCATGTCTTGTGGCTCTCAAACATCTGACATTTATTCTATGTGGCTCTTACATTAAGCAAGTTTGGCCACCCCTTATGTGAACATTCTCAAATAAAGCAGGAACATGTTATATTGTTCCCAGGGGAAAATGTCCTGAAAACAGCCTTCTGTAAAACTAAGCAAATTTTTCCTGCCCGTTCCTCCCAGAAGCTCCCTATGAGTGCTGAAAAGGTTATCCACAGGGTCTGATGGACTTTCATGGACAAAATTACATTTAACTTCAACAGTTCATGTAGGTTGCAGGAAATCACGAGAACATCCACTCCCAGTGGCGCAAGATGATCTACCAGTGTAAGACAGTCAAAGAGTGACTTCATCTGCTTCCCCTCTGCACTGCAACCAACCAGGTTATGCAGCTGTTCCAGTTCCCAATCTCCTTTTCAATACTCTTAGGAGACTGCCAGGGGAGGGAGAAGATAAGAAAACTTTAGTTTCACCAGCACATTTTGCTAGTGGTACAGAGGAGGAGGAGGAAGAAGAAGATGCCCTACACTCTGAATCTGAGTCTCAGAGCAGCTCAAAATCTCCTTTATCTTCCTCCCCCACAACAGATACCCTGTGAGGTTGGTGGGGCTGAGAGAGCTCTCTCAGAAGCTGCCCTTTCAAGAACAACTCTTGCGAGAGCTATGGCTGACCCAGGACCATTCCAGCAGCTGCAAGTGGAGGAGTGGGGAATCAAACCTGGTTCTCCCAGATAAGAGTCCACACGGTTAAATGGCTCTCATAGGATCCAACTCATGTAACACAGATTGGTTAGTTTAAAATAAAAGTCAACTACCACTTTCTGCCAATAGCATACATCACCAAATGTTCGGTCCTATGGGAGTCTTCATCACACCAAATTTTGCTGCACATTCTACATCCTCTGCCTCTTCCCCCTTAGGCCCCTGTGCTTCTACCTACCCTTTTCTAGGTTCCTCCTTCTCAGGCCTCCGCCTATTTAGTGTTTCTTCAGCCACCTGACTTCATGAACCCCTGTTCCTTTGTTCTTTCATTTCACAAATCACTTCCATTCAGTTCCTTAATCCTAATCCTCCATGTTTACACAGTATTTCAGCTTCTGTTCCCCAACCAACACACACACGCACACACACACATACTTCATTTCTGCCAGTTGCTAAAAACGTCTGTCCTGAACACTCTTCTCCAGCATAAGGGGAACTCTCACTTCCCTTTCTCTCAGAAGGTGACTTCTTTCTTGATATTCTGTTGGTGTGAATGAGATCTTTATCTAGTCAGAATGCTTGTGGTCATTTTCATGACATCACAGCAGATCATCTGATGGGTTTCAGTTTATTTTGAGTTAACATGTTGTCCTAACCACATGGAAACTGAACATTTACAGTGCTAACTCAAAAACTCCATGAGCAATTCAGTGGATGTGGCATTCCTCTTGGCTTTTGGTCTCAGCTATATGTGCCATTGTTTCTCTGTTGCTAAACATCTGCTGCAATTTTCTCTCTATAGAAATGACAACTTCTGTTCTGAATTTTGCATGTACATACAGTTCATGCAGCAGTTGGATTTCCCCTGCAGATTAAGACCAGCTGTAGATGTGAACAGATCCATAATTTGTTTAGCCTGTGTAGGTTCCTGGGAAATGTTAATTCAGTGACAACTCCCCCCCCCCTTAGTTTTCCTATAAATAAATAAAATAAACAGCAGGTATAGGCTATGTTAGTCTATGAAAGCTACTATCAGGATACCAACTTCAGGACGACCCTGTGAACTTTACCTGGAAAGGAACATGGATCAAAGCGCAATATAAAATTAAGAATATAAAATTATTAAGAAGTCTGCAGGGAGAAAGTGATGCACCCCACTGCAGTAAATGTGCCTTGCAAGTGTTTGGGCAAAGAAAATAAACACAGAATCATAAAAACGAACTGGGCCTTTGGTTCCTCCACCTCCTCAACATACATATGATAAGCTTGGCAGCAGAGAAACTCCTACAGCCAACCTCCACACACCAGCTAATCTGACTGCCACTTATTTCTGAGCCAAAATTGGTTTGACATTATTATAAGATCCAGTTCCCTCTCATATTCTCACATAGCAAAAACAGAAACATTGTAAAAAGAGCTGTAATGTATGCATTAAAAGTGCCTCTCATGTTAACTTGATGGAGTTACAAAAAAATGCTCGAACTACTTGAGGTGCAGAACAAAACTGCCCTGCAAAAGGCTAACAAGCATCAGTGATTGAACCTGAAGAGCAAATAGATTCAAAGCAGTCAAAAATGAAGACCAGGCAGGTGAAGATGGTGCTTAGCAAACCACAAAAGGGAAAACAGGTGAGTCCCCTGTAAACAACAGCCCAGCTGAATCAAAAAGGATATCACTCATTTTCACAGCTGTGCAGACCAGAAAGAGGATCATGTGGGACAATTAAAGCAAAGTGATTTCTTTTAAAAGATGAAAGCAATCACAGAAAACAAGATGCTTCCATTTAGTCAGAGAGAGCAGGCTCTACAACTACATTTCACAAGTGTATAACAACTGTACAACAACTTAGAACAGTTTTAGAAACAAAGATTTAAGACTGGAAGAAATTGTCTAACATATGGCTCCCTCTTATGGATTGCTGCCTTGATGTGGCGAGAGGGCTTGCATGGTTCAATGAGGCTGTGGGCTATGCCATGAAGGGCCACCCAAGATGGACAGGCTACAGCTGAGAACCCAGACAAAATGTGATCCACTGGAGAAGGAAATGGCAAATCACTCCAGTATCCTTGTCAAGAAAACCACATGGACAATAACAAAAGGCTAAAAGATATGGCACTGGAAGATGAGCCCCTCAGGTCAGAAGATGCCGAATATGCTACTGGGGAAGAAGAGTGGAGGGCAAGTCCAAGTAACCACAGAAAGAGTGAAGTGGCTAGGCCAAAGCCGAAAAGGACGCTCAGTCGTGGATGTGTCTGATGGTGAAAGAACAGTTCGATGCTTCAAAGAACAATACTGCATTGAAACGTGGAATGTAAGATCTATGAATCAAGGTAAGCTGGATGTAGTCAAACAAGAGATGGCAAGACTGAACATTGAAATCTTGGGAATCAGTGAACTAAAATGGACAGGAATGGGTGAATTTAACTCAGAGGATCACTACATCTATTATTGTGGGCAAGAGACCCATAGAAGAAATGGTGTGGCCTTTATATTTAACAAGAGAGTGAGGAAGGCAGTAATGGGATACAATCTCAAAAAAGACAGAATGATCTCAGTCCGTTTCCAAGGCAAACCATTCAATATCACAGTAATCCAAGTCTATGCCCCAACCACTGATGCAGAGGAGGCTGAAGTGGACTAGTTCTATGAAGATCTACAACACCTTCTAGAATTAACATCAAAAAAAGATGTCCTCATCATAGGGGACTGGAATGCCAAAGTAGGAAGTCATAAGGTAACCAGAACTGACAAGTTTGGCCTTGGAGAACAAAATGAAGCTGGACAAAGGCTAATAGAATTTTGTCAAGAGAACAAATTGGTCATTGTGAACACCCTATTCCAACAACCTAAAAGGCAACTCTACACATGGACATCACCTGATGGGCAACATAGAAATCAGATTGATTATATACTCTGCAGTCAAAGATGGAGAAGCTCCTTACAGTCAGCAAAAACAAGACCTGGAGCTGACTGCGACTCAAATCATGAGCTACTCATTGAAAAATTCAGGCTTAAACTGGAAAACTGGGGAAGCAATTAGTCCATTCAGGTTTGACCATGATCACATCCCTTTTGAATATACAGTGGAGGTGAAGAATAGGTTGAAGGAACTAGAGTTGATAGAGAGAGTGCCTGAAAAACTATGGACGGAGGTTCGTGACATTGTACATAAGGCAGCAATCAGCACCATCCCAAAGAAAAGAAATGCAAGAAAGCAAAGTGGCTGTCTGATGAGGCTTTACAAATAGCTGAGGAAAGAAGGAAAGCAAAAGGCAAAGGTGAAAAGGAAAACCCAACTTAATGCAGATTATCAGAGAACAGCAAGGAGAAATAAGGAAGCCTTCCTGAAGGAACAATGCAAAGCAATAGAGGAAAATAATAGAATGGGAAGGACAAGAGATCTCTTCAAGAAAATTGGAGAAATCAAGGGAACGTTTCGTGCAAAGATGGCCAGATAAAGGACAAAAACGGTAGGGACCTAACAGAAGCAGAAGAGATCACAAAGAGGTGACAAGAATACACAGAAGGATTATACAAGAAGGATCTCAATGTCCTTGACAACCATGACAGTGAAATCGCTGACCTTGAGCCAGACATCCTGGAGTGTGAAGTCAAATGGGCCTTAGAAAGCATTACTAACAACAAAGCGAGCAGAGATGACGGTATACCAGTTGAGCTATTCAAAGTCCTAAAAGATGATGCTGTTAAAGTTATGCACACATTATGTCAACAAATTTGGAAAACGCAACAGTGGCCACAGGATTGGAAAAGGTCAGTTTATATTCCAATCCCAAAGAAGGGTAATGCCAAGGAATGTTCAAATATTGCACCATTGCACTCATTTTACATGCCAGCAAAGTCATGTTAAAGATCCTACAAACTAGGCTTCAGCAGTATGTCGATCGGGAACTACCAGAAGTTCAAGCTGGGTTTCAGAGAGGTCGAGGAACTAGAGATCAAATTGCCAACATTCGCTGGATTATGAAGAAAGCACGGGAGTATCAGAAAAACGTCTATTTCTGTTTCATTGACTATGCTAAAGCCATTGATTGTGTGGATCACAACAAACTGTGGCAAGTCCTTAAACAGATGGGAGTACCAGACCACCTCACATGTCTCCTGAGAAACCTGTATAAGAGTCAAAAAGCAACTGTCAGAACTGGATATGGAACAACTGGTTGGTTTAGAATAGGAAAAGGAGTTCGACAAGGATGTATATTGTCAACCTGCTTATTTAATTTATATGCAGAATACAACATGCGGAATGCTGGCCTGGATGAAGCACAAACCGGATTTAAGATTGCTGGGAAAAACATCAACAACCTCAGATATGCAGATGACACCACTCTAATGGCAGAAAGTGAGGAAGACCTAAAGAACGTCTTGGTGAGGGTCAAAGAGGTGAGCACAAAAGTAGGCTTGAAACTCATCATCAAAAAAACTAAGATCATGGCATCTGGCCCCATCACTCCTTGGCAAATAGAAGGGGCAGACATGGAAGTAGTGACAGACTTCACATTTCTGGATCCAAGATCACTGCAGATGGTGACTGTAGCCATGAAATTAAAAGACATTTGCCTCTTGGGAGGACAGTTATGGCGAACCTGGGCAGTATAATAAAAAGTAGAGACATCACCCTGCCAACAAAATTCCGTATAGTCAAAGCGATGGTATTCCCAGTAGTAATGTATGGCTCTGAGAGCTGGACCATAAGGAAAGCCGAACGCAGAAGAATAGATGCTTTCGAGCTGTGGTGCTGGAGAAGAATCTTGAGAGTCCCTTGGACTTCAAGATCAAATCAGTCTGTCCTAAGGGAAATCAACCCAGACGGTTCCCTGGAAGGTCAGATGCCGAAGCTGAAGCTCAAATACTTTGGCCACCAAATGAGAAGGGAGCACTCCCTGGAGAAGATCCTGATGCTGGGAAAGACAGAAGGCAAAAAAAGAAGGGGACGGCCAAAGATGAGATGGCTGGACAGTGTTACTGATGTAACACACGAATTTGAGCAGACTTCGGAGGATGGTGGAAGACAGAAGGGCCTGGCGTGACTTTGTCCATGGGGTCGCAAAGAGTCGGACTCAACTGTGCAACTGAACAATAAAAAACATATGGCTGCTGAACTAAGTAGACTCAGTTAATTCTGGTAGACTCAGTTAATTTTGTCGAACTATGTCATGTATGCAGATTACCCACAATAACAGAGCCACTGCATAAACACGTTTGAATTCTCTAGACATTTCATCAGGCTAAATGTTCAAAGGAGAAAAAGGGGGGAGAATTTTGGATCTTTAAAAATTTGTACATTGTGTTGGGTTATTTTGGTTGGTCTTAATAAAAGATACCACATGGGTTTGGGTTTGGGTTTTTATTTACTTTTTATTGAGCTGGTTGCCTAAATTTGAATTTTAATTGTTTCACTTGTTCTTATGTTATGTAAACTATCTTGGAGTAGTTTCTCTGCAGAGGCAGTACATAAACTGTCTAAATAAGTAAATAACTTCTTACTCATTTAAATGCATACATTACTTGAATTTAAATTTGATGTACATAAACTCATACACAGTCAAAACTTCTCCATCATATCTGTGGATCTAGCTAACCACCCTACTCTATGCCATATTTAGCCTCAAGCGTAATCCTCTTGCAGCATAAGGTTTATGACTACATAGTCCCCTGCACTTCTGTGCTTTCTGCTGTCTTTCTGTTTTATGTGCATATTTGGCTTTGGATCAGGAAAGCCAATTAAATGACCTGTGAAATGAAGAAGTCATTTTAAGAAAGCTGGACCAGCACCATAACTTTCCTCCCCACAAACTGTATTATATATTTCAGAATGACAAACGCAAGATATCTTTTGCCCAAAAATGTGTATCAGTATCTGTATTATTTAATTAAAATATAGTATTTATGGAATTACTTTTGATAACTGTCTGCCTTATACAGACATGGAGCACACCATGGTTGTGGTTCTTTTGGGCTACAAAGACTGAGGGCAATTCTACATCTAGTGATGACTTGCATGCATTAGAACAGCCACCACTGACCCAGCACTAGAGACAAATTTTCCATGCCTCTTGAAACACGAAACACTTTCTTGGAATCCCCCCAAAATTGCCTGAAATAGGAATAACACACAAATGGTAGAATAGACGGAATATACTACCTGTGCTTTGAGCTATCCAAGAAATGTCCTCATTTGGGCATGGAAAGTAGATTTACAGCTAGAATGCCTAAGAACTCTGCTTCTATTCAGTTCTTGTTTATATGACATCTAAATGGGCATTTGACAAATATGTAAATTGGGCTTAATAGAGTATTACTAGAGTAGCTCTTCAGCTCCCATCTTAAATCCTGGTGGCAGCCACCCATATAGGAAGTCATACATGGCTTTTAAATGTAGAGATAACCTACTACGAGATCAAGTTCCTCTACTACTATAGTGGCATGACTCCAAGCCGTATCTTGGTAATTCAGCTAATCAGTCTGAACCACTACATTGTGATTTCTGTTGCGATGACCAGTCATCATTATATTGGATGGAAATTGATTGAAAAACTAATGCTCTTTTAACTAGGAAGCTTGGGGATCAACCTCTAATTAGAAGATACTGTATACATATACAAACAGGGAGTGTCTGCTACTGTGCTGGACAGTTTATTCATTTCAAGACCCAGATTTTTTTTTTTTTGGAGTTTATGATGCCACCTGAATTTCATATGTTGCTGCAATGCACATTTGACCTTATTTCAGAACAGATTACTCTGTCACTTTCCTTCAAGAACAATCTGCAGCAGCTGTGAGGGAGGCTTCCCTCATTGTTTCAGAATAATAATTATAATTTGTCAGGAAGATTTGGGTCATAGTGATCCAATATAAAGGGCTGTGAAAAGATGATGTTTAGGTAACTTCATCTATGAAACAACTGTCATGTACTAGTGGGTACAGCAACTGTCATCCTGCCCTGTTTCAAAACATGCTTGATAATCCATCAGGAGGAACTACTGCTTAGTTAGCAAGGCAGAGCCCTAACAAGGAAAGGATATTGGTCTACCTAAAACCTTGCAATGGACGTGACCCAACACTAGTGAGGGTGTAGCTGGCAGTTTCGCAGTTCTACACCATCAGCAATGTGCTAGGACTTCCAGATGACCAGGCCTTGTTTCTGGAACTATGAGGATAAAAAAATAATAGAGGCAGTCAGAAATTTCTGTATAATGGAGGACCTCAGATGGAAAGGACTTTCACAGTGGCTGATAACATAGCAGAGAATTCCCTAGTACTCCATAATATGGAATATGGAGCCTTCCAGCTGCTTGTCAGTTTTTTAAAAAAAGGATTGTCAATTTCAACAATGGGGTTTTTTCCCCCCTTTGCCTGCATTCTGTTCAGTTCTGTTTCTTTCAATGAACTAACATTAAGATGCATGCACAAAACCTGAACCACAAGGATTCAAATTAAAGGCACTTCCTGGACACTATGGTGCAGCCATGATAGGGCAATTGTGTAATACTTCGGACACACACATCACATGACATTTCACCCCAAATTAGAAAAGGTGATTTTTAAAAAAATTGTAGCTGCAGAATAAATACACTGGAGGGAAAAGAATGGTGCTTAAGGTGGGCACAGAATCTAAAGTCAAGATTAAAGGCTTACTGCTCTGAAAATCTGCAGTAAGATGTGTATGCATAATGGGCCTCTCTTTCTCTCTCTTGCTCTTATATGTGTCAGAAACAGACAAAGTAAAGACAACAAATGTTCTTAAAGCATTTTTTGGCTCTTTTTCTTGCAGTTCAAAAATATATGCACATGACCATATCTGTATATCCCACTCTAATACAGCATTAAAGGAATATATGTAAAGAAAAAGTAGCTCAGATGTTTGATCATAATAAAAACAAATCACTTCATAATGGATGAAAATGTTTCAGGATTAGAAACTTGCAAACCCTTCTCTATCACTTCAGATGTTCATGCCTGAATCGTAAAAGAATTTTTTTTTGTTCATTACAGTGGAAATAAACTTTACAGAGAGCGACAGCCTCTGCTGCGTCCCTCCTGCAATGTGTCGGCAAAAGTGGCAGTCTTCCCATGTGTTTTCAGTTTCGTAAGTGGAGCATAGCAGGTGGCTGGTAACTCTGAATGCCATGGACTGCAATATCCACTGTCACTTGCACATGCTATGAGCCTGGATAGCACTTAATTCTTCTGGAGACCCAGGCGTGAATAAAAATAAGCTGAAATCAGATAGATTTGATGGTACTATAATAGGCACTATAAAGAACTGCTACGCTGCTCGTCATATTTCTTCTGCAGCCCAAGAGCATTTCTGGCTCCTATGAATGATTTGAATATTTGCTTCTACTTTTGTCTTGAATAGGAAAGGTAAAGCAACAAGAACATTTCACAGCAGTGCCAGCAAATTCACCTTTACAAGTGGTCAATTGTTGTCTAATGTTTTACAGTTCATTTTATAATTACTGGAAATAAACAACCATCCTCCTCCAAGCAGGATTCCTCTCCAAATGGATAAAAAAAAATGGACCTAGTGACTGCATCTGATGATTTACAAGGATGAATACTGACTGAGGGGTTGGCTGTTCTGTGTTGATTTGTTTCACTGAAAGATTGGGTCATACAGAACAGATGTCTCCTCCTTTCCTCTGCGGCTCTCTGTTTACCTCTGCTGACCCTTTGGTATACAGCAGGATCTGCAACTCTAGTGGGAATCTGCAGAAATCACTCTCTCCTCTTGTGTTTATTTTAAAAATTGATATGCTGCCTTTCCAGAGAGTTGCCTGAGGCCTCTTTCTGTGAACAGTGCAAGAAATTGCACAAGCAATTTTATGTGTTTATGGGGGGGGGGGAGAGCAATAAATCTGCTGATCTGCCCTCCTTGTGCCAATCTCCCCTGTCTGCATGTATTCTGTTTTATTTCAGATCAAGCCTAGAACCCCACTCCCCCAAGCATTATTTCAGGAGGCAAAAGGGGCTGCAGAGGGAAGGGGGGGGGAGCTCTGTTCCATGACCTAGTTCTATTAATGCATCATAGGCTCCAACACTGAAATATCAAACACTTCCCACTACTAACAGCCAAGGAATACCTCCCGCAAAATACAGTGCAGGAAGGGTAAAGACATATGACTTAACCCAAAAAGGTTCATGCTCTCCAAAAACTGCCACAAATAAAAGAAAACAGAAATCTGGAACTCAGGGTCTAAGCACCAACCAAACATGATGATTAAAGCACTGCACCAAGGAGAAGAACTCCTCCGTTTCCTATTCCAGAGAAAGGAGAATAGTAGTAAAACAATAGATCATACACACCTCCAAATAAATGAGTAGATTACAAAAACAGGCACTGTGCATCTGCCCTCTTTTTACATAGTACAAAATAATTAGGTATGTATAAGCTGTTATATGTTGATTCCCATTGATGATAGAATAATTTATACTGAACTGAATGATTTATAATAGTCTGATTCTTCTTTGCAGCAATATAGGTGACAGTGCATGTGAGCATGCAAAGTGTTTTCCTATTGTTATTTCACTTAAACTGGTTTTTTTTAAGATTGAAAGACCTATACCCATTTGCAGTATTTCCTCTAAAGACAAATTTAGTCTTGCAACCTGAGTTAATCTTCTGTACACAAGGAGTCTAAAAACATGCTGTTCTCAGGCTGTTTCCTCATAATTCTCCTTTTAATGTTTTTATGCTGAAATTTCTTCAGAAATTCCCTGGGTGATCAAACATTCTCAAAATGTCTTTATTTAGCATTTAGTCATGCTTGACTCCAAGATACATTAGTTGAGTTGTTCTGGCAGTTGATATGCAGTTATCTTCAGCATTTTACAGTACTGATAGCCTGCAAAGCTCTACCACAGCGAGTTGTCTAACTTCTCATCTGCAGAACACTTTGAAATGACACACATGTAATCATTATGCAGTGCAGACCATGCCCATAACTGGAAGGACTGTGTGAGTTTTCCAGTTCTCTTTACAGTTCTTCCTTCCACCTAGATACAAGAGTTCTAGTAACTTGCTTTCCCAAGATTACATAATTTTTTTTTTGTTTTCTCTCATAAAAGAGAGGGGGAAAATACAAAATAAGTGCATGTTTACTGACTGGTATCCCACCACATTAAGCATAAAGTCTCACAAGAACTCACTTCACATAGCGGAACAAATATTTTTGTTGTTGTTCAGTCGCACAGTCGAGTCCAACACTTTGCGACCCCATGGACAAAGTCACGCCAGACCCTCCTGTCTTCCACCATCCTCCGAAGTCTGCTCAAATTTGTGTGTTACATCAGTAACGCTGTCCAGCCATCTCATCTTTGTGTCACTATTATGTGTAAACAGACAGCTTATAGCATGTGCTGCAAAACAGAAAGTAGATCTGAGAGGCTTAGATGATCTACCTGACAGCAGGTGGCTGGCTGCCAGAAGTCTTACATCAGCCAGCAGAGTCAGCATGACACAGCAAGTTGCTGATTGGCTGTCCCATGTATAAATGTACAGAGCAACAGTGGTGATTGTGGGTTTATGGAGTTGGAGCGCAGCGGAGCATATTGTCAGTCAGGAGAGTGAGTTGGTGTAAATAAATGTATATAGTGGTTTTACAGCTACTGTGTACAGCCTTCATTCTTGCGTCGCTAAGCATCACCCTCTTGGTCTCTCTACGCGCATCGACAGGGTTATGGGCCCAGCACGCTTCCGCTGCGCCTAGAACCTGAGACCTGAAAGAGAGGTGGTAGAGGAAGGACGCTGACGTGCTCCAGAGGCTGCCTAGGAGGTGAGACCAGCAGTGGCTGAAAGGAGTCTGAGCAGGATGGCTACAGCAGCAGCCACTGTGCTGGTGGATAAGCTCACCACTACCAACTACAACACCTGGTCGCTGAGGTTAGAGCATTTCCTAAAGAAAGAGGGGCTTTGGGACTGTGTGTCAGCTCCTCCAGCTAATCCCACAGCGGCAGAGGCCGTCAAGGATCAAAAAGCTTTAGCCAACATCATCCTAAGTGTTGCAGACGACCAGCTGGTGCATGTCCGTGGGCACCAGAAAGCAAAGGAGGCTTGGGAAGCTCTCAAGGCTGTGTATGTGCAGAAGTCAGCTGGCACGCTGATATCCCTATGGAGGAGGCTCTACAGGAAACGTATGCTGGCCGGGGAGTCGATGAGGGACCACCTCGACGGTATGTCTAATTGTTTCCAAGACCTTGAAACAAGAGGGAAGGCCGTGGCTGAGGAAGATAAGGTGTACATCTTATTAAGCTCTCTGGACGAGAGATATGACATACTGGTGTTAGCATTTGAAGGGCAGGATGCTGACAAGCTAACTTTGCCTTATGTGACCGGCAAACTCCTGGCTGAAGAGCAGAGGCAGCTGGAAAGCAAGAGAGAGCAGACTCAAGCCAAGGAAGAGAAGAAGCCGAGGTCTGTCGGGGCTGGTTCCAGCTGGCAAGCCGAGGAGGAGGAAAAAGCCTTGCAGGTGCGGAGGAGGCGCTGCTATCTGTGTAAACAGCTCGGACATTTACAAAGATTCTGTCCCCAGCAACAGAGGAAGAGCCGGCAGCAGTCTTCAAGGACTCCCCAGGTGACTCTGGTAAGAACTGGTCCGGGACTGCAGAGTCAGCCTTGGGTTGTGGATTCTGGGGCTACTCAGATATTCTGCTGCTGTGAAGAAGAGCTGGAAGACTGCAAGCCAGCTGATCAGAAGACTGTCAGCTTAGCTGATGGGAGACAAGCTGGTGTTCTTTGCCAAGGCACAGTCTATTTTCCTGGACTTAAACACAGGTTTGAAAATGTATTATGTGTGCCCGAGCTAGAAACTAACTTGTTA
Organism: Heteronotia binoei; assembly: GCF_032191835.1. Taxonomy (NCBI): domain Eukaryota; kingdom Metazoa; phylum Chordata; class Lepidosauria; order Squamata; family Gekkonidae; genus Heteronotia; species Heteronotia binoei. The sequence goes on along the minus strand of NC_083223.1, from coordinate 52,683,585 downwards.
AGTGTCTCTGTTCTAGCAAGAGCTGGGTTTACCGTAGTATTTGATAAGCAGGGCTGTGCAATTTTGAAACAAGGTAAACAGCTGGCTAAAGGCACTCTAAAATCCAATGTGTATGAGCTCATGCAAAATGTGGGAAAAGCTCATACTGTGTGGAATAGACAGCCACACAACAAGTGCATACATAGGCTGCATAGAAGGCTGGGTCACGCCAGCTACAATACAATAAACAAAACTCTAGAAATACTAGAGGGAGTGAAGGTTGACAAATGCAATGCCTTTTTAGATTGCAATGTTTGTAAAGAATCCAAGTCAAGGGTAGTTCCATCGACCAGAAGGAGTGTACGTGTTTCAGAGAGACCACTCCAATTAATACATGCCGACCTTGTGGGGCTGTATGCACCCAGTGTTTCTAAAAATAGGTTTGGCTTAATTTTGGTCGATGACCACAGCAGGTTTGCATGGGTATATGCTATTAAACACAAAAGTGATGTCTGTGCCACCTTCAAGTACTGGGCAAAGAGAGTGCAGAAACAGTTGAATGCAAAGATTGCCTCAATCCAGACTGACCAGGGGGGTGAGTTCCTGAATAAAGAGTTTGCCAACTATTTGAGGCAAGAAGGCATAGAGCACAGGGTGGCCAATGTTTCCTCTCCGTGGGAGAATGGGATTGTGGAACGGAGAGGTGGAGTACTCCAAGGTATTTGCCATGCTTTGTTGCAAGATAGTGGTCTCAGGCAGGCATATTGGGGTGAAGCCTTAAAGGTGTCCTGTTATATTTCCAACCGTTTGTGGACAGAGGCTATAGACGATATACCCTACAGGGTTTTGTATGGGAGGAAGCCATCCCTAGATCACCTAAGGATATTTGGCTCAAAGGCTTGGGTGAACATCCCTCTGGATAAGAGGAGAAAGGGAGGTCCCAAAGCCAGAAAACTGGTGTTTATAGGGTACCAAAATGGCATGAAGTCCTGGAGGTTTGTAGACAATAATGATTTGATAAGGCTGAGTAGGTCTGCCTCGTTCTGCGAGGATGAAAACTGGTCAAAGATTCATGCAAATGAAATGCCTGGAGATAATAAACTGCAACTGTCTTTGACAAGTGAGGAGGGGCAAAAGCCAGAAACCTCACTGAAGCAGGAGGAAGACAGTGACAGCAGAGCAGGCAGTAGTCAACAGCAAGAGACATCTGAGGCTGTAAAAAGGGAGCCGGACAGAGTCTCTGCAAGAGAAAACAAGGGTGTGCCGCCAAAAAGATATGGTTTTGACACTGATGTGAATTATCTGGGCAATGGAGACAGTTTGCCAGATGAAAAGCCAAGGGGCTGTGTAAGTGCACCAGAGGTACACGTGGATACTTCCTTCACTAAGGAAGAAGGAGGATATACTTATGTATACGATGACCATCCTAAAACATATCCCAGTGTGTTGGAACTGTTGAATGAGATGGGTCTTGGAGAAGAAGGAGACACATGAGTAAAGCCTGGAAGGAGAGGCTGTAAGCAATAACTGAATTAAAAAGGTTGCAATATGCAAATGTAAAGTGCTGGAATGTAAGAGACAATGCTGTAACGTCAAACAAACTTATTGTTTCAAGATGTATGATAAACTATGTAACTAAACTATGTGACTATTGTAAAACTGGACTGAGATGTAACAATTTCTAAAAAACTGCAAATGTTATGCAATGTGTGTGAAAAAAACCTGAAATCTGTAACAAGTCTGTAAGCAAATGTGATTTGAAAAATATGTGCGCTCGTATTGAAATGATACGGTACTGTGTTAAGAACAAGTCTGGGAAACAAGCCAGCAAAAAAGATAAGGCAAGTGCTCAGTCTGGGCAGAGAGCCAACTGAGGAGATATGGTCAGTCTGGGCGGAGTGCCAACTGATAACAATGTCCTTGCAGGTTAATTGGCAAGCGGAGAAAATGTGTGTGTGTCCAGGAAGAATGGAGCTGTGCTGTAAAAGTAACTGAACTGTAATGTATATATGGAAAGCTATGTAATCAATATATTGATGAAGAAATAATCAATATGTATAAGCAATGTTGCAATGGATGGATGTCAGCACCGCTATAACCTGAGGAGGGGTGTCACTATTATGTGTAAACAGACAGTTTATAGCATGTGCTGCAAAACAGAAAGTAGATCTGAGAGGCTTAGATGATCTACCTGACGGCAGGTGGCTAGCTGCCAGAAGTCTTACATCAGCCAGCAGAGTCAGCATGACACAGCAAGTTGCTGATTGGCTGTCCCATGTATAAATGTACAGAGCAACAGTGGTGATTGTGGGTTTATGGAGTTGGAGTGCAGCGGAGCATATTGTCAGTCAGGAGAGTGAGTTGGTGTAAATAAATGTATATAGTGGTTTTACAGCTACTGTGTACAGCCTTCATTCTTGCGTCGCTAAGCATCACCCTCTTGGTCTCTCTACGCGCATCGACACTTTGGCCATCCCCTTCTTCTTTTGCCTTCTGTCTTTCCCAGCATCAGGATCTTCTCCAGGGAGTGCTCCCTTCTCATTTGGTGGCCAAAGTATTTGAGTTTGACTTCAGCATCTGACTTTCCAGGGAACCGTCTGGGTTGATTTCCCTTAGGACAGACTGATTTGATCCTTTTGCAGTCCAAGGGACTCTTAAGATTCTTCTCCAGCACCACAGCTCGAAAGCATCTATTCTTCTGCACTCGGCCTTCCTTATGGTCCAGCTCTCACAGCCGTACATTACTACTGGGAATACCATCGCTTTGACTATACGGACTTTTGTTGGCAGGGTGATGTCTCTACTTTTTATTATACTGCCCAGGTTCACCATAACTGTCCTCCCAAGAGGCAAACGTCTTTTAATTTCATGGCTACAGTCACCATCTGCAGTGATCTTGGATCCAGAAATGTGAAGTCTGTCACTACTTCCATGTCTTCCCCTTCTATTTGCCAAGGAGTGGTGGGGTCGGATGCCATGATCTTAGTTTTTTTGATGTTGAGTTTCAAGCCTACTTTTGTGCTCACCTCTTTGACCCTCAACAAGACGTTCTTTAGGTCCTCCTCACTTTCTGCCATTAGAGTGGTGTCATCTGCATATCTGAGGTTGTTGATGTTTTTCCTGGCAATCTTAATTCCGGCTTGTGCTTCATCCAGGCCAGCATTCTGCACGATGTACTCGGGTGACAATATACATCCTTGTCGAACTCCTTTTCCTATTCTAAACCAGTCAGTTGTTCCATATCCCATTCTGACAGTTGCTTTTTGACTCTTATACAGGTTTCTCAGGAGACATGTGAGGTGGTCTGGTACTCCCATCTCTTTAAGGACTTGCCGCAGTTTGTTGTGATCCACACAATCAAAGGCTTTAGCATAGTCAATGAGACAGAAATAGACGTTTTTCTGATACTCCCGTGCTTTCTCCATAATCCAGCGAATGTTGTCAATTTGATCTCTAGTTCCTCGACCTCTCCGAAACCCAGCTTGAACTTCTGGTAGTTCGCGATCAACATACTGCTGAAGCCTAGTTTGTAGGATCTTTAACATGACTTTGCTGGCATGTAAAATGAGCGCAATGGTGCAATATTTGAACATTCCTTGGCATTACCCTTCTTTGGGATTGGAATATAAACTGACCTTTTCCAATCCTGTGGCCACTGTTGCGTTTTCCAAATTTGTTGACATAATGTGTGCATAACTTTAACAGCATCATCTTTTAGGACTTTGAATAGCTCAACTGGTATACCGTCATCTCTGCTCACTTTGTTGTTAGTAATGCTTTCTAAGGCCCATTTGTCTTCACACTCCAGAATGTCTGGCTCAAGGTCAGCAATTTCACTGTTATGGTTGTCCAGCACATTGAGATCCTTCTTCTGTGTATTCTTGCCACTTCTTCCTAATCTCTTCTGCTTCTGTTAGGTCCCTGCCATTTTTGTCCTTTATCATGGCCATCTTTGCATGAAACGTTCCCTTGATTTCTCCAATTTTCTTGAAGAGATCTCTTGTCCTTCCCATTCTATTATTTTCCTCTATTGCTTTGCATTGTTCCTTCAGGAAGGCCTGAAATATTACCAGACTGTATATCACCTGAGAAAAATCCAAAGAAACAAAAGAGCAATAAAGTTTTCTTTAGTCCCTTGACAGATGCCTAGCTCTCCATTTGGTTTTATGCCTCACTACAGCCAGTTAGAGCTTGATAAATGGGTCATCTGTATTCTCCACAGACAAAGATGCTCCAGTATTAGAAAAATACTGGAAACAATGTCAGTTATTTTCTGACGGAACCTTTTTGTGTGTGGGTGTCACACAGGGAAACTGAACCATAAAGTTCATATGGAGCTAATTGACCTGCCATGCTAGAAGAACTGCACTGCTGGAACTTTACTTTCTTTTCAGTAAAACTCAAATACACGGACTTCTACAACAGGTAGTGACATTGTTTGGCATGGTATGCTTCTGTGAACCAACCACCTTAACTATTGAAAGACTAACCTGAACTCTCAGTCTACAGGGCTTTTTCTTTTGGTTCTTTTTTATACTGTATTGATTTAAGGTTGCCAGCTCTGGGTTCAAAAATACCTGAAGATTTTGAGGATGGCACCATAATGAGGTATAATGCATAGAATCTATCATCTGAAGCAGCCATTTTTCTCCAGGGGAACTGTCACCTGGAGGTCCCTTGTAATTCCAGGAGATCTCCATGCCCCACCTGGGGATTGGCAACCCTATCACATTATATCTAACCTACTACCCCAAATATGGTCCAGAACAACTTCCAAAAATTAAAACTTCAAATGAAATGTGTAAATAGAAAAAAGATCTAAAACCTGTACAAACTGACAGCAAAAGAACAAAAAGAAACCTAAAGTAACAGAGAGTGTTTTTGTTTTGTTTTTTAAGAACTAGACCAGGCAACAAAATATTGCACAAAATGCAAGATTTAAGACCATAATACTTTGGAAGCAGGTATATAAACGTTTGTTTATGTAAAATATTTATTAATATGTTTATATCCCACCTTTCCTCATGGTTCAAGCTGCTTACAGTAATAATTAAAACATCCCCAGCTAAAACTACAAATAAAATAGCAAGCCTTCCCCTTAAAAGATCTGCTGTTCAAACCCCCTCAAATGGCCTGGCAAGCAGGCAGGTCTTGCAGTGCCTCCTCAAGATCTCCAAGGAGGGGGGCCATCTCACCTCTTCAGGGAGCCCATGCCACAGAGCTGGAGCCATGATGGAAAAGGCCCAGGCCATGATCAATGCCAGATGGGTCACTCTAAGTTGTGGGATAGCCAACAGATGGCTGTCTGTTTACCTTAGTTAGTGCACAGGGACACATGGAAGGAGAGGGTCCTAGGTCATGAAAGGCTTTAAAGCAGGGATGTCAAACATGTGGCCCGGGGGCCAAATCAGGCCCTCAGAGAGCTCCTATCAGGCCCCCGAACAACTGACTGTTATCTACTTCCTTCATCCTCTCTCTTGCTTCCTTCTTCATCACAGCTTGCCAAGCCCTTCTTCCCTCTGTTGGCTTAGGCTCCTCCCCCTCCTGGTCCCCTGAGGAAGGAAAGAAAGAGCCAGAGCTTCCTTTGCCTAGTTCCCTGGCTCCCATGGGAGAGATACAAAGAAAGCACCTTTAAGACCAACAAGTGCTAATGTTTAAAGCATGTTTTATTTTAAGATTTAAAATTTTGTGTGTGTGTTCTTTATAAAGTTTATAACTCTGCTACTTGGCATTGCATTTTATGGCCCAGCCCAACAAGGCCTCATTTATGTCAGATCCGGCCCTCATAACAAATGAGTTTGACACCCCTGCTTTACAGCCAGCATCTTGAATTGAGCTCAGAAGCAAACAAATCAAGCCACTTGCATGCCAGCAAAATGATCTTCCTGTAAATACTTTAGTTACTATATTTTAATGGATTATAGGCTGAAAAATATTGTTTTCTTAACTAAATTCCTTTTTCAGGCCACAAGAATTCTGGCCAAGGATGGGCACGAACTGGCTCACAAATAGGCTTGCAGGGTCTGAAGCCAGTGGCCAGTGGGGGGAAGCCCTGCTACAACAGCCAGGATGTGCCTTTAGATCTCAGGCAGGGTTGGAAGCTTACCAACTCCTTGTATTTTGGAAGGTGTGTGGTGTGCCTTTAAATTTCAACAAGACTGAAGCTGTATGGGGGCAGGGTGAGCAGGCAGAGCCGTGTGTGTATGAAAGAGGAAGAGAGAGCGCCCAGTCCTGCTCATTTTGCATTCCTTTCAGAAGCTGTTTCTATAGAAAAAGGGATAGTAAAGAGTTAACGAAAATCTGATTATGGGATAGAGAAAAATTCCACCCTCTTGACCTCTGTCTCCTTGAGTTGGTTGAAATACAGCAGATTGTTACATTCATCAACTCAAGTAAGTAAAGCTATCAGGGGTGTCGAACTCATTTGTTATGAGGACCAGATCTAACATAAATAGGACTTTATGGGGCTAGGCCATGCATGTCATAAAATGTAATTCCAGGTAGTGGAGAAATAACTTTTTAATCGATACAGACAAACATAATTAAGGATATTAATTTTTACTAAAAATACAAACTTGCAATATTTTGTTTAAAATAAAAAGTTGGGGGAATAGTGGGATTTAGTAATGTAATTTTAAAAATAAACATCAAGAAAAAGCACAAGGATCATAACAGAAACTAAAAAGATAAACAAAAAAATACAGAATGCCCTGAGCCTAGGAAAACATGAAATGGCTGGCCATTATAAGCTTCTCTCCCACACCCAGGTCTACTCAGATTGGCAATGGCTCTCCGGTGTAATATCCCCCTTTGGCTGTGGGTTCCCAGGTTAGAGTACTAACTAGGCACCAGTTCTCAGGTCCATTGAGCAGAAACAAGCTGGGTCAAAGTCAACTCCAGCAAGCAACAGCTTCAAATGGCCATACAAATGCTGGAAAGTGAAGCTACTTGAGCTCCACTCCATTGAAATACATTGGAACAAAGACAAAGTTGCAAGGAAAATGCAGAATGTATTTTCCATTATGGTCTCTGGGCCCAGATAGACTACTCCCAGAGCTTAATGGAAAATACATTCTGCATTCTCTTTGCAAGCTCAGAAGGGTATCTTGCTGAAGCAGGCAAAGACAAGGCAGAAGGAGCTGAGAACTTCAGCAGCCTTGGAGCTTCAAAGGGTGAGCAGAGAAGATGAAGAAAAGAGCTGCGAGCCAGATTAAAGCCCTCAGTGGGCCAACTGCATGCCATGGGACAAAGGTTTGACACCCCTGATTTATAACATTGCCCCAGGGAAATCACCAAAGTGTAGGCATGCAAACTGTTTATTTTGGCTGCTTTGTGAGTGTGTGTTTGTTCACTTTCATTTAGTAGAAGTGCAGCTGCTGGGGAACAAAAAACAGGAGGAGGAAATGAAGACTATATTCAGGGGAACTGCGCTGCTGTATTTATTTATTTATTTGTTTGTTTGTTTATTTGGAATGGGAAAGTCTCCTGGGTCCACCCCCAAAGTCCCCAGATATTTCCTGAGTTGGACCTGGCAACCCTACTTACAAACTAATGTTTGTGGTGAATTTTGGCTGGTTCACAGTTCATGAACTGAAGATTGTGGCAGGCTTGCTGGCACAAACTTTCAACAGACTTTCAAATGGTTTGTGGCTGTTTGTGGCAGCTTGTGAATGGATATATTTCCATACAGACTGTCTCCACGAGGGCTTTTTTTTTAGCAGGAAAGCAGTTCTGGCTGGCTTGGTGTCAGGGTGTGTAGCCTAATATGCAAATGAGTTCCTGCTGGGCTTTTTCTACAAAAAACCCTATGTGAAACCATGGTGATGGCAGGGGGTGTGACCTAATATGCAAATGAGTTATTGCTGGGCTTTTTCTATTAAAAAAGCCCTTGTTGTCCAGTCGCACAGTCGAGTCCGACTCTTTGCGACCCCATGGACCAAGTCACGCCAGGCCCTCCTGTCTTCCACCATCCTCCGAAGTCTGCTCAAATTCGTGTTTGTTACATCAGTAACGCTGTCCAGCCATCTCATCTTTGGCCGTCCCCTTCTTCTTTTGCCTTCTGTCTTTCCCTGCATCAGGATCTTCTCCAGGGAGTACTCCCTTCTCATTTGGTGGCCAAAGTATTTGAGCTTCAGCTTCAGCATCTGACCTTCCAGGGAATCATCTGGGTTGATTTCCCTTAGGACTGACTGATTTGATCTTCTTGCAGTCCAAGGGACTCTCAAGAGTCTTCTCCAGCACCGCAGCTCAAAAGCATCTATTCTTCTGCGTTCAGCCTTCCTTATGGTCCAGCTCTCAGAGCCATACATTACTACTGAGAATACCATTGCTTTGACTATACGGACTTTTGTTGGCAGGGTGATGTCTCTACTTTTTATTATACTGCCCAGGTTCACCATAGCTGTCCTCCCAAGGAGTAAACGTCTTTTAATTTCATGGCTACAGTCACCATCTGCAGTGATCTTGGATCCCAGAAATGTGAAGTCTGTCCATGTCTTCCCCTTCTATTTGCCAAGGTGTGATGGGGCCGGATGCCATGATCTTCGGTTTTTTTATGTTGAGTTTCAAGCCTACTTTTGTGCTCACCTCTTTCACCCTCAATAAGAGGTTCTTTAGGTCCTCCTCACTTTCTGCCATTAGAGTGGTGTCATCTGCATATCTGAGGTTGTTGATGTTTTTCCCAGCAATCTTAATTCCGGCTTGTGCTTCATCCAGGCCAGCATTCCGCATGATTTACTCTGCATATTAATTAAAAAAGCAGGGTGACAATATACATCCTTGTTGAACTCCTTTTTCCATTCTAAACTAGTCAGTTGTTTCATATCCCGTTCTGACAGTTGCTTATTGAAGCTTCCTTATACAGGTTTCTCAGGAGACATGTGAAGTGGTCTGGTACTCCCATCTGTTTAAGGACTTGCCACAGTTTGTTGTGATCCACACAATCAAAGGCTTTAGTGTAGTCAATGAAACAGAAATAGACGTTTTTCTGATACTCTATTACATTCTACGTTCCGATGCAGTATCGTTCTTTGGAGCATTGGACTGTTCTTTCACCATCAGACACATCCACAGCTGAGTGTCCTTTCGGCTTTGGCCTAGCCGCTTCACTCTTTCTGTGGTTACTTGCTTCCCCAGTAGCATATTGGGCACCTTCTGACCTGAGGGGCTCATCTTCCAGCGCCATATCTTTTAGCCTTTTGTTTCTGTTCATGGGGTTTTCTTGGCAAGAATACTGGAGTAGTTTGCCATTTCCTTCTCCAGTGGATCACATTTAGTCTGGGTTCTCAGCTGTGGCCTGTCCATCTTGGGTGGCCCTGCATGGCATAGCCCACAGCCTCATTGAACCGCGCAAGCCCTGGTCTCCACCAAAAATGCTTACCAAACTTCAAAGCAATTGGCCCCCAATTTAGAGAGATTGTAGAGGAGCAGGCAGCAGTGTGAGGTTCCCTACGTGTTTGGTTAAAAATATATACTTGTATGATCTTTTCTTTCCTACCTATGTTCATGACTGACACAAAACTGGAATCCAAGCTTCTGGTCCACTGGCAGTCCGATTCACCCTGGTGTCAAAGCTCATACATATAGCTCCAGAGGCACATGGAGCTCCATCTGGGCTACATAAGAACATAAGAGAAGTCATGTTGGATCTGGCCAATGGCCCATCCAGTCCAACATTCTGTGTCACACAGTGGCCAAAAAAAAACACCAAAACCCCAAGTGCCATCAGGAGGTTCACAAGTGGGGCTAGAAGCCCTCCCACTTTGCCACCCCTCAAGCACCAAAATACAGAGCATCTCTGCCCCAGACACTTCCAACAATATGCTGTGGCTAATAGCCACTGATGGACCTCTACTCCATATGTTATCCAATCTCCTCTTGAAGCTGGCTATGCTTGTAGCCGCCGTCACCTCCTGTGGCAGTGAATGTTAATCACCCTTTGGGTGAAGAAGTACTTCCTTTTATGCATTCTAACCTGACTGCTCAGCAATTTCATTGAATGCCCACGAGTTCTTGTATTGTGAGAAAGGGAGAAAAGTACTTCTTTCTCTACTTTCTCCATCCCGTGCATAAACCTCTATCATGGGCTGTAAACCTCTATCATGGGCTGTCATCTGGTAGTGCATCATTATTATTATTTACATTGTGTCATCAATATATATGTTCACCGGGTACTAATCTAAGAAAGGAGACACCAATGGGCATATGACAGTGGGAATTAACAGGAGAAAAATATGACAAATTTATTCCAGTCATATGATGAAACAAAGTTTCAATAAGAAAGCAGGACATGAGTAGAAACCATTACTCACACGTTGGGTGCCAAGATTTATACCTTCACCCAGGGCTTCTTTTGTAGCAGGAATTCCTTTGCATATTAGACCACACACCCCTGATGTAGCCAATCCTCCAAGATCTTACAGGGCTCTTAGTACAGGCTCCAGGAAGACTGGCTACATCAGGGGCATGTGGCTTAATATGCAAAGGAGTTCCTGCTGTAAAAAAATCCCTTGTTGTTGTTCAGTCACACAGTTGAGTCCAACTCTTTGCGACCCCATGGATCAAGTCATGCCAGGGCCTCCTGTCTTCCACCATCTTCTGAAGTCTGCCCAAATTCATGTTTGTTACATCAGTAACTCTGTTCAGCCATCTCATCTTTTGCCATCCTTCTCCCTTTGCCTTCTGTCTTTCCCAGCATCAGGGTCTTCTCCAGTGAGTGCTCCCTTCTCATTTGGTGGCCAAAGTATTTGAGCTTCAGCTTCAGCATCTGACCTTCCAGGGAACAGTCAGGGTTGATTTCCCTTAGGACTGACTGATTTGGTCTTCTTGCAGTCCAAGGGACTCTCAAGATTCTTCTTCAGCACCACAGCTCGAAAGCATCTATTCTTCTGCGCTCGGCCTTCCTTATGGTCCAGCTCTCACAGCCCTGCCTCCCCCCAAACTTTGGTGCTGTTAAAATATGTGTGATTAAACATGAACTCTCCCACAGTGCTCCATTAAAACAAGCAAACAAACTTCATGCAGCAACATCCCTAAAAGAAGCAGCATAGCCTTTCCTCTTTTTAACATTATTCTACCAAAAATATATTATAGAATACACTAAGTCCTAATCATTAAGAAAGACTGAAGCAATCAGTTCCTTCACTGATATTATGAAGCCTTGAAACTTTCGTCTGGGCATAGAGGAGTTGTCAGACAAACAACTATTACAAATTCCCACTCCAATATACATCATGACATGCCACTACAACATGGCAGGCAACAAAACTAAAAGGCATTACTGAAATACTCACATTGTAACATCCCCTGAGATGGAATTTGCAAGATCTAATGTTATCAACCAATTCCTTCAGTAAGTTTCTGTGGTACTGGCCAATGGAAAAAGATAACTTTTATCCATTGACCTGTTTATGTTTAGGAATTCCCAGTGACTTGAGTTAGACCATGCAACAGACATTCAGTGATAATAACTTTCAGATATTATTGAACTGACCCCTATTTGAACTGGCCAACTGAAGCAGTGGAAAGCTCTTTCATCCATTATCTGTCCCCTGAGCCATCCAGTCTGTATCTATCAGGAGTTGGCTGGGAACTGCAGGGAAGTTGGGGGAAAGAACCATGCATTAAAGTAATTCTGATACATGAAATAACACCATCCAAGACTTAAGCAGCAGGGGAAATGCATCTGCTAGTCAAAACTCTGAATACTACTCAGCAAATTAGTAAGAAAACAAAGGAGTCATGTATGACTAAAAATGTGAAATGGCACATAAAAATAGCATGCCTCCAGTGAAAAAATAATTTTGTTCTTTTATGAGTCTTAGCTCATCATGATTTCGGTTTATATGTATAAAGGGGCTTCAAAGTGTAGAAGTGTGTCCGAGGGCTGAATCCTAAAGCTCCTCTAACTGAAGTCAACAGTGTGCTCCGCAGTCTTGCACCTGGAGCAGTCATTTACACCTATGCAAAGTGAGTGTGAAATGCTCCTAGATTAGAATTTTTACATCCACTTTGCACATGTGCATGTGACAAAGCAAAGTTCAAGAGAGCTGAGAAAGAAGCCCAGCAGGACATCTAAGTGAGAAAAGATTGTCACATGAGATTTTTTTTAAGAGAACAAAAAACCTTCCACAACTTCAGTCCAAATGCTATCAACATCCTTTGACATATGTGTTTTAGAAATAATATGCCTGTTGTGCAAGAACTGAATTTTAAACAGTTAAGACCTATTTGGTATACAAAAGGCTATAAACAGCATTTATCATATAACACCTACCTTGAAGCAGCTGCACTGGCTACCAATTAGTTTCCAGATCCAATTCAAGACTTTAATGGTCTGGGACCGTCAGACCTACAGGGTTGTTTCTCCAGTTATTCTCAGCCCCTGTTCCTTTTTTTCACTTTTACAGGAATTGCTGATAGTCCCAGGACAACACAACCTTCTTCTATCATGGGGAGGGTCTTCATAATTGTGGCACCTCTGTCTGGAATGTCCTATCAGAAGACATTTGTGCACAACAGCACCTGATGATGTTTTGGAGACTTCGTAAGGCGGATTTATTCCAGCATGCTTTTGGTTCATAATATCTCCTTATTGTGAAGTACAGTTGGCTTGTGGGTAATTTTGATGTTACTTGCAGGGGTGCCAATGGTCTGGGGGAGGGGATTAGATTTGTTTTATGTGTTAGTATTATTTTATATAATTATATATTAGCGGCTATTTATTATATTGCATTTATATTTATTTCAATTGATATAATTGATGCACCTGTTTTAATAGAACCTTACAGCCCAACAAGTTAGTTTAAAAAACAGGTTTATTCATTCATCTGGTTCATCAAATGAACTCAAAACATGGCAAGTTCATGCAGAAGTGATGCACTAGAGGACAGCCTGACATGATGAGAACTAAGTGAATATTTGAACCGATTCCCCACTAGCCTTGTCCCGCTCTCATGCTCCTCTTCTCTGTGGGGCCTCCATCCGATTTTGCACAAGCTGCCCTGGGGCTGCAACTCAATCTGCCTCTTTCATGCAGCAAGCAAGATCCTCTAAAAACTGGTTTCTGTTTGCCACATGAAAGAGGCGGAGCGAGTTGCAGCTCCGGGGCAGCTTGTGTGAAATCAGAAGGCAGCCCTGTGGAGAAGAGGAGCATGAGACCGGGACAAGGCTAGTGGGGAATCTGTCTTGAAGTACACAGCTAGCACATCCTGATTTCCTGATTAAGAATTTTTCTGGAATAGTAGCATCAAATGTGAATATCACATCATAAGTTCTCCAAGCACTTTTCTTGGGTTGCAGAATAACAATAATGAGCATAATTATCACAAGACAGGACATATAAGATGAATGTAAATACCAGCATACTCCCCTGCATACTCAATTGTTTTCAGCACATTGGTTTCTCATATAATTTAAAAGTGGTTTCAAGTACACTGGCCTCCTCTGTACCCTCCATAATAGGATGTCACAGATTTACTTCATGATAGAAGAAAAATGGCATTTTTAAGGCAAGGTTTAAAAAAAAATCAAACCTTGCACTTTCAGTTTAGGTAAAAAGAGAAGAAAGATGTTTCAAGTATTTAGGAAAGTTACAACATCTCACCATATAAACTTTTAAAATTGATTATACGGTGGTAGATTAAATTCAGGTAATCCATTTACCTGCCATGCAAGTACAAATTTCTAATCCACCCCCCAAAACTGTCTCCTGGGGCTTACTGTCAGAGGGGTTTCTAAACTTGATCAGTTAGCTCATGCCGATAACCTGTTCCACTAGGTTTTCATTTTGCTGTTTTATGGGGCCAAAGTAATATAAAGCCAAAATATAAGCTGTCATCTGCTGGAGAGATAGGAATGCAAACAAAATTTACTCCTCCACTTAGGATGTCCTGCTGTAGAAATACTTACAGCTACCCCAGAGTAGTTACATCACATTAGCAACATCAAAGGAAGCAGGTTATGTGAATTGGAGGATCCAGCAAGACTTCCAAACGCTTCGCAATTTTTTTTCTTGACAGCTCCAAACCGTCAGTAGAAGGAAGAAATTTCCTTCTATTTTCACTCCTCAGATCTGCATGTACTTATAGCCCTTCCAGCCAACATCACTTCCATTCTCCATTCTCAGCTTGTTTCAGTCACTTGACCACTGCATTGACACCAGGCCAGGATACAGACAGTAGCAATCAGTAGTTTATTCAAAGCACTGCATAACTAGGTGCCATCAGCATGATGATGTCAGCCAGCTGAAAATAACTTCAGGCTGCCTCATCAAGGGGCCTTACATAGTATTAAGTACATGGGAGATAACACAGGGCCCTGCAGTGCCCCCCATGTCAGCTCCCATAGGGATAATTCAGCTTCACCTACTTTTTGACAGTGGAAAAGCTGGCAGGTTCCAACCATATACTTTATGTTACAGCAAATGTAAAAAAAGAAAATGCTGATACTCATATATGACTCCTAACAAATCTTTGATGAATGTCATGAATGCCCTATTTTCCACATCAATAAATATTTAAAATCATGTTTAAGTGACCAATATAAGTGACTGAACCAAGCATTTCACCATTTTTTGGGGGGGAGGGGTTGTATTTTTGTGGATGCATGCCTGGAAGTTATGGCAACTTCTGGTGACCCCTACTGGGCCATGGAAGATGCCCAGAGAAGTAGTTTGATACATCCTGCCTTTGCCTCCCACTCCTGGTATTCTCTGGGGGTCTTCCATCAAAATATTTGCCAGGGTAGGCCCTGCATAATTTCCAAGATCTGATAAGCTCAGGTTTGCCTGAGCTATCCACATCAGGACAACATTTCACTAAATTTTGAACAGTCATAATGCAATAAATATAAAGGAAAAAGGAAAGGTCCCCTGCGCAAGCACCAGTCATTTCTGACTCTGGGGTGATATTGCTTTCACAACATTTTCACAGCAGACTTTTTACAGGGTGGTTTGCCATTGCCTTCCACAGACTTTTACACTTTCCCCCCAGCAAGCTGGGTACTCATTTTACTGACCTCAGAAGGATAGAAGGCTGAGTCAACCATGGGCCGGCTACCTGAATCCAGCTTCCGCTGGAATCGAACTCAGGTCGTGAGCAGAGAGTTCAGACCACAGTACTGCAGTACTGCTGCTTTACCACTCTGCGCCACGGGGCCCCTATAATATAATAAATGTAAAACTCTTTAGCAAAACCATTTTTTTAAATAAAAAGACTAGAAATAAGGCCCATTGTGAGGAAAAATACAACAGGCTCTAGAAAGAGGCTCTGGGGAATGCTCCCCTACCCTTGCCGTCTTTCCACCCATCCAAGTGAAGGTGAACAGTTGTAATTCTGAATAATCTCCAGCCCTCACCCGGAGATTGGTAACAGTGGCTCCCCAGGAGGAAATGGCTGATTTGGAGGGTGAGTCTATGGCATTGTACCTGTCTGAGGTCCCACCCTTCCTTAAACCCACCCTCTCCAGGCTCCACCCCTCAAATCTCCAACTGCTAAGTCACACTGGCTGTCATGGAAGGGAGTGCTTCTGCTGAACAGAAGCAAACAGCCAGGCCTTGTTAAGTCATGCCAGTCTGGTGGCATCAAGTCACCCAGAAGGTCCTGCCAGGCCTACGGTAGCCAACCTCCAGATGGAGTCTGAAGAACTCCTGGTATGACAACTGAACTCCAGACAACAGATCTCTCTGTCCCTGGCGAAAATAACTGCTTTGGAGGGTGGACTCCATGGCATTATATTCAGTGGAGGCTTCTCCCTTTACTGCCTAGCACCAGCCGGGCCAGCAGCTTCCCCAGTGTCCCCCATCCTCGTCTGTCCTGGGGCAAGGCTGAGAGGAGGAGGGAGGGAGAGAGTGATAGGGAAGAGGCGGCTGCCATGGACTGTGAAGAAATGCTTCATGAGGCCACAACAAAGTGGCAGCCTTTTCTGAACCCAGTTGATGGAGAGGGCACAGAGTAGGGTTTCCAATCCCCAGGAGGGGGCAGGGGATCCCCCGGTTTGGAGACCCTCCCCCCGCTTCAGGGTTCAGGGTAATCAAAAAGCAGGGGGGAGGGGAGGGAAATGTCTGCTGGGAACTCATGATTCCCTAAGGAGGCTTATTCCAATAGGAAATAATGGAGAATTGATCCCCGGGTATCTGGAGCTCTGGGGGCCCTGTTTTTTGAGGTAGAGGCACCAGATTTTCAGTATAGCATCCCATGGCTCTCCCCAATATACTTCCTAAGTTTCAAAAAGATTGGACCAGGGGGTCCAATTCTATGAGCCCCAAAAGAAGGTGCCCCATCCTTAATTATTTCCTATGGAAGGAAGGCATTTAAAAGGTGTGCGGTCCCTTGAAATGTGATGCCAGAACTCCCTTTGAAGTTCAATGATGCTTGTCACACCCTTGCTCCTGGCTCCACCCCAAAGTCTCCTGGCTCCACCCCCAAAGTCCCCAGATATTTCATGAATTGGACTTGGCAACCCTAGCACAGAGTAGCACCAGAAATGTGTCTGTCTCTGAGATACAACTCAGAGTTTGCTCAATGTTTCCAGGCCTGCAATAGGCGGAGGACAGGGGAGTCAGCCAATAGGAACCCAGAGGTGTTGACTGACACAGGATGGGCCAATAGTTTGTTGAGTACACCCACCAGCCAATGGGAGCACTCCATTTGGCCATCACCATTAGGGAATTATTATCTATGATAAATTTGAATAAGAAAAATTATTCTTCTATCCCTCCAGCTTGTATATAGCAGGTTCTTTGCCACTTGCTTTGCATTTGGTTGCTTTGTAATGGATTATCTTTGTGAGAGAAGCTGTGCTTGAATGTCTCTATCACATTTTTCTCCTGGCCTTCCTCCAGTAAGCTCAGAGTGGTGTACATAGTTCTCCCTTCCTCCCTTTATCTTTACAGCAGCCCTGTGTGGCAGGTTAGGCTGAGACAGACTGGCCCAAGGTGAAAATAAGGGTTTGAACCTGGGTCTCTGAAATTCTAGTCTTGACATTTTCACTTTGGCATACTGCCTCTCTTGGAGCCTTCTTGGAGTGCCAAATGCAAGCCTCTGTGCCCATTGTGTAACTCTGCTTTTCTTTAGGTGGAGTACCAAATGCAAAAAGTTTAATCACCAATAAAACAAGGACCCTTCCTCCTATCTCTTTACTTTCATGAAGATTAAGACCAATTTTATTCCAATTGGTTGGGAAACTCTGAAGTTAAATTTAGAAATATATTCATTCTTAAAACAAGTAAGAGGAAAAAACGTGAAATTTTTATAATCATGTATAATCACGACAACAGGAAAAATGCCTAAAAATAAGAGAAAGAATAAAATTTTGGTGCTCATCCCTACTCATAATACTGTTAAGGAATTATGCATTTGATGAAAGTAATGCATGTCTAGAAACCACATTAGTAACCTCCTCATAATAATTATGATTACACAAACTAAGGTCTTAGGGCTTCTTATTTTTTTATCAGGAATGCAGTTCTGGCTAGCTTTGTGTCGGGGGAGGTGGGGTATGGCCTAATATGCAAATGAGTTCCTGTTGGGCTTTTTCTACACAAAAAGTCATGGCCTTAGTGATGTGGTTGTCCCACCTCTACAGTGATTTGACTGTTATCCCAATAACGGGTAAAACATCTACCTACTTTGTTAGAGCAAGATTTGGAGGTCTAATTATTAATGTTACTTAAATGGCGGTAGGACACAAGGAATTGAAGCCATGCAGCTTAAAAATCTCCTAGGTAAAAACTTGCTAGGATAGTAGAGACAAGAGAAGTTAACCACACACCAAAAACTAGTGTCTCTTTTCAGGAAAGGGGGCTTTCAAATTTCTCTGATTTCAGGCATTGCAGAGTCTGTTTCATTACCTAATCAAAGGCCAAATCTTGCCAGGGCAGGGTTGTTAACCCCCAAGAGCAGGGGCTCCCCCAATTTTGCTGGCCAGTGAGGGAAACTACACCTCCCAACAGCCACACCATGGTGCAATACCCGCAATGTGATGAATCACACGGAATTGATGACATCACACCAGGATGTTGCATGACGATTGGCAACACTGGTATTTTGTCCAAAATAACCCATGTAGAGAGCATTGTGCACAATGTCCCTTATATGGTGATGTCACATGGCGATGCTCTGGTAAAATAACAGAGCATCGCCATGTGACATCATTATAACAGGGACAATGCACTCTACATGAAGCTGCCATTGAAAAGTGCTCAGAAGCTTCCATTGGAACAGAATGCCAGGATGTTGCCGCCAGGATGTTGACTGGAGTGTAGAGTTGCCAAGTCTAACTCAGATAACCCCAGATAATACCTGGGGACTTTGGAGATGGGGCCATGAGACTTTGGGGGTGGAGCCAGGAGACGTCTCCTAAAATAAATAAATAAAAATACAGCAGCGCAGTTCCCCTCAATACAGTCTTCATTTCCTCACCCACGCAGCTGCAAGTCATCTCTCTCTCTTTCTCACACACACACACACACACAGCAGCCAAAATAAACAGTTTGCAATCCCACACTTGTGTGGTCTCACTGGGCCAATTTACTCATGAGTAGCTGAAGTTCCAAGTTCTAACACAGGAAAACCAAAGGTTCTAGTTTACCCTTTTCAATGCAAACAACCTCTGAAAAGATTGTACAACAAACAGAGTGTCTGGGCTGCTTTCACAGCTACTGGGAGCAGCCATGTTGTTCTGCCAACTCACCCTGCTCTCATTCAGCCTGGGTCCTACATATTTAAAGGCACAGACACGCCATTAAAAAAGGAAGCCTTTCCAAGCTTCTAGTGTTAGAAAGTGGAAAGAAACATGCTAGGCTAGGGGGGCAGGGCTTCCCCCCACTGGCCAGCTGACTGGGGGCAAGAAGGACCCTGCAAAGGCAGGAGAACCCCTGCTGGGACCTGGGGATTGACAAGCCTACTGGAGTGGGCCATAGAGACCACTCGAGTCTTGGTTCATCTACACTGGCTTCTAATTAGTTTTCAGGCACAATCGCTGGCCTTGACTTTCGAAACCCCATATGGTTTGGGACCTACATACATGAAGGACCGCCCAATCCCTTATGAACCTACCCAACCATTACTGTCATCTTTGGAGGCTCTGCCCCCCCCCCTTCTGAGATTAGGTTAGAGAAGCCCTTCTTCATCATGGCCCCAATGCTCTGGAACTGGAGAGATTTGTTTGTCTCCTTCCATTGCTGTCTTCTGCCAGTAGGTGAAGGCTTTTTTATTTTGTTTGGCATTCCCTCAGTGGTCCTGTTTTAACTGTTTGGTATGTGTTTTAATTCTTTTTAAAAACTCTTTTTGGTATGTGTTTTAATTCTTTTTAAAACTCTTTTAATATTGTTTTAATGATGAATGCTTGAGAGGGAGGTTGATTTTAATGGTTTTATAATGGAATTTTATCATGCATTAAATTATTATTATCAGCCCTTTTGAAGGCAGAAAGAGGGTAGATACAAGTTTTGAAAATAAATAAATAAATAATCATGGACAAACAACTGATTACTAGCCTGTTACAACCATGATTGCTCACAACATCACCAAGTTGCTGTGTATGTCCACTATGGCTCATTGTTTGGAAATATACATCAGTTTGGGATACCTCTGCTCCCTAACATCAGCCTCCTGCTTTGCTTCCAAAACTACTTCGTGGGTTGTGATCCATTCTTGGGAGTTGAGTATGAGTTTGCGATTCAAATTTTTTTTAAAAAAAAATCCCATATAGTATATTTATAAGGTTTTTGGGGTCCAAAGCCTTTACTACCAGCTTTACTCTTTACTACCAGCAGATAGCAAGGACATCTTTAAATCCTCCTATCAAAGAAGCTACCATTCTAATCTTTGAGACTGACAATATCCATGTTTTTTAAAAAAATTCATAAGCTGTTTCTACATAAGAAGAAAAAAGACACAGGCATTGTATTTTCCCTGAGCAATTTGCTTAGCTATATCTGGGAAACAAAGGTTGGGACAGGGAAGAGGAGCAGAGAAAGAGTATAAAAGGAGAGTGCTACATTTCCTTTTGGCATTAGATTGCTTCCAAATTGAATCTGAGCATCTATTTTCAAAAGGCCTCCTGCAGAGCTGGGCTTTGTGTCCTCTGAACTCAAATCCATATTGCACAGAGAGAGGAGAACAGCATCCGTCTAGTTTTGCTCTCATCTCTTGTCAAATAAAAAAAATGCATTTCCTTGTACCAGGCAGAGCATTACAGATCACACAGCTGAAAAAGGACAGACTAGCGATCCCTTTGTCATCACTGCTTGCAGTTCATGAGGATTATGGCCAACTCCCTAAATGAAAGGACTTTTCAATGGGCTTTCTTTGCTCCCCCCTTCATGATTTGTTGTCTCATCAACATCCTGTTAATTCAGATAACCTTTGCATTTTTATGGGCTTGTTTTTGTAATTAAGCACCGTCATGCTCACTCAAGGTTTTGCAATAAAGGGATGATCAGACACTTTCTTTGGCTCGGAACCACATAATGATTTATCAGCCATAAGAGTCCTTGAAAGAGAACATGTCATCCAGCTATAGATATTACACCGGCAAAAATAAATAGTACAGGGCACAGTGAAAGAATGACTTCAAGAGAGGAGACAGTACAGACGTAAAAGGAAGCCAAGTGTATAATGGCAGAGGTGGGCCATGAATTTAGGATAATGAATTTAACACAAAAATTGAAATCTCATCAGGTGGTAGTACATCAAATCCTAATAAATGAGTGCTATAGAATTTGAGCCAGAACCTATGTGATTAATAGCTAGATGGCTTTTGTATTCCCAAAGGGAGAGTAGCTGTCACTTCTTTTCTTGGTGTTCCTGAAATCTTTTTTGAGCCAGGACAGTCAACAACTAGTCAAGGGGGCAAAAGACCTCCTCCTTCTTATTAAAACAAGTGCTTTTTTCACACTCAGCAGCATTTTTTTTTTCCCCATGCCTTTTCACTTCTTGTGTAGCATTCAGAGTGAAGAAGAGTTCCAGTGAACTCGAGAACTTGGGACAGGGTTTTTTTTCCTAATACCACTATTGTTTTATTGCACTTTAGAGAATCACAAGGCAATTCTTAAAGGTACACTTTTGAAATACTACACTAGGCCATTAACAGTACAATCCTAAACAGATTTACATCCATGTAAGTTCATTGACGTCAGTGGAATTAGGAGGGTGAAATTTTCCATAGGGTTGTATTTATATCCCCATCTTTCTCCCTAGTGAGGATCTGAAGCATCTTACACCATTCTCCTCTCCTCTATTTTATCCTCCCAACAACTGTGTCGAGGTAGGTTAAGATGAGAGGCTGTAACTGGCCCAAGATACCCAGCAAGCTTCCATGGGAGAGTGGAGATATGAATCAGGGTCTCTCAGAGCTTAGTCTAATCCAGGGGTGTTGAACTCAGTTTGTCATGAGGGCCAAATCTGACATAAATGAGACCTTGTCAGGCTGGGCCATGTTGGGCCAGGCCTTGTGTGTACCTATTTAAGATTAGGTAGAAGAGATATATACTTTATAAAGGACACAGAGAAACACAATTAAAGTTTCTTTTAAAAAATTCTTTGTATTTCTCCCATGAGATCCAGGGAACTGGGTGAAAGACCAGGAGGGAGAGGAGCCTCAACCAATGGAAGGAAGAGAGGGGTGGCTTAGTAGCTCTGCTGTGCGATTGAGAGAGCCTGGCAAAGGAAGCTCTGCCTCCTCTCCCCTTCCTCCCCAAGGGAGGAGCCTCAGCCAATGGAGAAAATAGAGGTTTTGCTCTGTAGCTCCTGTGCGATTGAGCAAACCTTGCAAAGCAAGATGTTATGCAGAAGGAAGCAAGAGAGAGGGAGAAGGAAACAGATGACAATCAGTCACTTGGGGGCCCCAGGGCTGCATGTTTGACACCCCCGCTCTAAGTACTATAGCACATCAGCGCTGTCATTGATAGAAAGGTACTGTAAAAATTCAACAAACCCAGAATACTAGTTAAATCGAATACATTTCCATCCTGCCCTTCTTCCAGGGAACTCAAAGCAGCATATGTAGTTTTCCACTCCTCTGTTTTTTCATATATAGATCTATAAACTTTGGTGGTTGGTCTCCAAAACTGGGGTTTAAGGTAGCATTTGGATACGCACCTAGTGGTTCCTTAAGTTTGCAAAACCCTAAACAGTAGCTCCAATGGACCTCACTGCACAAATTTGTCTGCTTACACAGGAACCAGTCCTTGATTATCAGGTATAGTAATTATAAATCTCAAGGACTTGGAAGGTTGGATGTGATTTCAGCCAAACAAATGACATCCTTTCTTGAAATTTTGCTACATTCTGATGTCACATATGTTAAATATTTTCTCAGAAAGTAAATAGTCAAGATTAGATCTCAGCACCTATGTCATTAGCAAGAACACATCAATAAAAATTTCCAGGTTTAAAGTAATTCAGCTCTCAGTAAAAGATATTTTACTAGAAAATGCTTTTACGCAACATAGTGACTCCATTTCTATTTACTTATTTGAAGGCCTTTTAATATTTCCTCCTTTCTGAACCATCTAAGGCAGCTCGTGTAAATTCAGCAACAAACAACAAGCTTGCACTTTGGGAGAAGTCCATGCAGATAACCCATGGTGTGCCAGCATGCAATTTTAAAGGGTATTGGCTAACCAGGGTGCATTCTGGGTCAACTAAAAGGCAAATCAGCATGGATCTGCTGGACTAATTTCTAAACTGCCTGCTGACGCTCGGTGGGAACCTGCACACAACAGCTGTCATACAGTCAGCATGCTAGGATGCCACCTATGCAGGTTTGACCCAGATTGCCTGGGTAATGTGAGAAAGCGCCACAGACAACTCCTTCTAAGACATAATCATTAACATTACTCTAAGATAAATTGGGCAATGGAAACAAAGGGAAAGTCAAGTGCCACTCTCTGGAAATCCAAACCTCTGTCTCACAAGAGATTGCCACAGAATTGGCATAATCTGCAGCAGAGGGAGGGAGAGAGAGAAAGACCCCAAACCTACAACTGCAATTATAAGCTGATGTTCCTGTCCAGATCCCAGGCACAAAGGGGAAAAGTTGTCACAATTGCAGTAAGTATTTTGTCCCATATCTCCAACCCATCAGACATAATGTTCACTGCCATCAGATGCAAATGCAAAATATGCCTAGGTACTACCTTTCATCTATATTGTTCTCCTAATATAAACTAGAATTGGGATTTTTTTTGTCAAATCAAATACTTGAGCTTCCAATATATCATTTTCTCCTCTATGGTCAGTCTGTAGATCCAGCACTTAAAAACATAACAGCCCTGCAGCAACAGACCAATAATACATCTAGTCCAGTATCCTGCCTCACACGGGGGCCAGCCAGTTCCTCTGGAGGACCAACAACAGGGCATAGAGGCCAAGGCCTTTCCCTGATGTTGCCTCCAGCTCTAGAATTCAGAAGTTTGGTGCCTCTGAATGTGAAGGTTCCCCTCAGTTACCATAGCTAGTAGCCATTGATTGGCTTATCCTCCATGAATCTATCTAATCCCCTTTTAAAGCTACTTATTCTGGCAGCCAGCCACCACTACATCCTGTGACAGCAAATTCCACATTTTGATCACTCTCTGTAAAGCAGTATTTCCTTTTGTCCGCCCTGAACCTACTGCCCATTAGCTTCATTGGATGCCCTCAAGTTCTAGTATTTTTGAACGAGAAACATTTCTCTTTGTCAACTCTCTCCACCCCATGCATAAGTCTTCAGCCTTTCCTCACAGGGAAGGTGCTTCAACCCCTTAAACATCTTGGTTGCCCTCCTCTGTACTTTTTTCAGCTCTGCAATGTCCTTCTTGAGATATAGTTGGCAGAACTGTATATAGTATTCCAGATGAGGCCACACTATAGAGCTATACATGGGTACTACAATATTGGCCATTCTATTCTCAATCTCTTTCCTAATAATCCCAAAGGCAGAGTTTACTTTTTTCACTGCTATAGCATACTGGGCTGACACTTTCATTGAGCTATCCATTATAACCCTATACTGGCAGTTGGGATTTTAGTCCCAGTGTGCATCACCTAACACTTACCAACACTGAACTTCATTTGCCACAGGGTTGCCACTCACCCAGTTTGTAGAGGTCTTCTTGGAGCTTTTCACAGTCAGCCTTGGTTTTCACCTTTCTTTATAGGGAAAGTGTTCCATCCCTTTCATCATTTTAATTGCCCATTTCTGCACCTTTTTCAATATTGTAATATCTTTTTTGAGGTACAGTGACCAGAACTGTACACAATAGTCCAAATGAGGCCACATAGGGTTGCCAATCCTCAGTTGGGGATAGGGGATCCCCTGATTTGGAGGCCCTTCCTCCACTTCAGGGTTATCAGAAAGTGACATCACTAGCTATAACGTTCCTCTAGAACCAGACATTTACTAACGAAATAACTGAAAAGACCAAAAAAATAAGCAAAGGTACAGCAGACCTGATTTGTATACTTACCGCTACAGTTAGAATTACGATAGCATCCAAATGGACTGAGAAATCAGCATCAGCCATTGAACAGTGGTATCATAAGTTGTGGGAGATATTTGTGTTAAATAAAATTGCCTACAATGTATATGACAGACCACTATGAAAAACATATTGTTTTGACCTGGTATCCTTTGGTGACACACCTAATAGAAAAATATATTGTTCCAAGAAATCCTTATTATAACATAGAAGATTAATTTACTTTTAAACTTATTCATTTTACATTGTTTTGTGTAATAGTATTCTGTATATCTGTTGTATTTGTTAGTGTATGTACTGCTGTGTATTTTTTTAACAAAGGTTATCAGAAAGGGGGAGGGTTCAAATGTCCGCTAAGCCCTTCATTATACCCTATGAAGACCATTCCCCTACAGTATAGTGGAGAATCAATCTGTGGATATCTGGGGCTTAGGGAAGATGTTTTTTGAAGTAGAGACACCAAATTTTCAGTTTAGCATCTGGTGCCTCTCCTCCACCCCCACCCCCCCAAATTTCAAAAAGATTGGACCAGAGAGTCCAATTCTATGAGCCCCAAGGAAGGTGCCCCCATCCTCCATTATTTCCAAAAGCGGGAAGGCATTTAAAAGGAGCACAGTCTCTTTAAATGTGATGGCCAGAACTCCCTTTGGAGTTCAACCGTGCTTGTCACAACCTTGCTTGTGGCTCCACCCCCGAAGTCCCCAGATATTTCTGAGTTGGACCTGGCAACCCTACCACACTATAGAGTTATACAGGGGCATTATGATACTGCTGATCTGTTTTCAGTTCCCTTCCTCATAATCCCCAGAACAGCATTTTTTTTTATTGCAGTTGCACACTGAGTTAACATTTTTATTGAGTTATCTACCATGACTCCAAGATCTGTTCAGTTACTGCCAGTTCAAACCCTAACAAGATGCGTTTATAGTTGGGATTTTTTGCTCCAATATGAATTACGTTGCACTTGCCCACTTTGAACCTCATTCACCACACTGATACCCACTTGTCCAGTCTGAACAGAACCCTCTGGAATGCTTCACAGTCCTCCCTGTGCCATCTGCAGACTTAGCTACTTCACTGCTTGCTCCCACGTCCAAATCATTAATTAATTTATTTTATTTATTTATTTTATTCAATTTTTAGCCTGCCCTTCCCGTAGAACAGGCCCAGGGCAGGTTACATCATAAAAACAGTCAACAGTAAAAACAGTAAAAGACCAATTTAAAATATATAACGTACAAATTAAAAAGTACCAGACCTAGTACCGAGCCCTGTGGTATCCCAGTGCTTACCAGATTCTACTGTGAAAACTACCATTATACGCACTCTCTGTTTCCTGCTAATTAACCAGCTTTTAATCTTTAAGAAGACTTGTCCACTTATTCCTGATTGCTGAGTTTATTTAGGAACCCTGGATGAAGAACTTTATCAAAAACTGTCTGTACGTCTAGGTAAACAACATCTACTGGGCCACCCTTGTCTATATGCTTGTTCACTCCTCAGAAAACTCTAAAGGTTAGTGAGACAAGATCTTCCCTTACTGATTCCATGCTAATTCCCCTGCTGGGACTGGGGGTTGCCAGCCCCCAGATCCCAGCAGGGGATCCCCCTGTTTCAGGGGCTTCTCCCTGACATGGACCAGTTGGCCTGTGGGGGAAAACTCCTCCCCTAAAAACACACCAAATGGGCAAAAGGACCTGGTAACCCTATTCTTCCTCAATAGCTTTTGTTTGTCAAAACAGCTGCAGGGGCAACAATTTGACATCACTTCCCAGGAAAATCCATAAGTGATAACAGTCCGCACTCTTCCTACTAAATCACTTTTTTCTGCGCACTGTGATTCCTATCCAAAGTGGATCTGTACATACCTGAGAACTATGTTTTGAGCATGAAGATTCTATCGGAATCGGATCAAAAGCAAATATTTTCAGACTGTTCCAGAAAGGGGCTGACAACCATATGCTTCAGCCTTCCTCCCACACTGTTTTCCCAACTTGAAACAGCCCCAAAGGAATGCTATTTCCCCAACTGAGAAAATTTACACATCCCCAATATATTTACGCCCTCAATGGGGCTCTTTGGAACCTTTTCATGTTGAAAAACTCTGTGGGGAGAAGGATCAGTCCTCCTTTCCCCATACACCAGGGCTCTAGTCCACATTGGGCCCACCTACACCTATGCATTAAGTTCCAAACATGCAACTCCTGGCACATATCTGATCTAAGCGGACACAAGGATTTTATGACATGTGAATCAGTGCAATATTATAAGCAACAGCAATACCCATGCGCATGCGTGCTTCCTATCTGCTCAACCTGTAATTATACCTATTTACAATTACAAAAGAACCATCAACCTTTAATATTTTCTCTTCATAAAGGAAGAGACAGTATAAAATGATACAATTGGCTGCAAAAGCCATTTCTATTCTTCACAACACAAAGGGTTAGAAATTGTTCTGCAAAAGCGTCCATAACCCTGAAAGGCAGAGCTTTAATTCTATGAAGAAAACCATTTAGAGATTAGTTGAAATGTTATTTTATTTCAGTTGGTTTTTGAAGTGGTGACTGATTTCAAAAGTAACTCATGCAACAGTTGGAAGGAGGATTCTAAACCAACATAAATTCGGCATACTGAAACCACACCAATGAAAAACTAATAGGTAATATTACAATCTTTCATGTTAGTAAAACATTATTATCCAAGAGATTCCCATCACAGGTTGGCCAGAAATGCATCACTAATATTTACTTCACTGGATTTAGATACAGTTTGATTTCAGGAAATGCCATCGTCGTCATCAAATAGAAGGACATATAAAAAATTCAAAGACAAGATTTATATCAGCCTTTCCTTCCCTGAATGGTCCAGATGAGATGTGAAGCAAGGCCTTGTAAGCTAGGAAGATCCAGTCATGATTTCCTGGCAGCTTGCCTGGCCTAGCTTTATAATCTGTTGTGGTCAGTCGTTCAAAATAGATGGGCATTCAAAAGAGATGCAAGAGTCTACATTATTTATTATTCCGTTATTATTCCTTACATCTCCGTCAGTATTTTCTTGATTAAAGCAATGAATAGTTACTTCCAGTATTTCTTGACTGAATACATAGACCTGACTAAAGTAAAAGTAACACGTGTGGATATGGAATGGCTTTGTAGACTATCTACTCTGAAATTAACATCTTGTTACACCAAACTTCCTCTTGAACCCTTACATTCTGCTGCTTTCATTTCTTCCAGGTCTGCTTTCCTCGATTCATGACCAATGAGACACCAGACCTAAAGCCTTATTTCGAACTAGCGATCACATTTGGAAACACAAATCGTTTTGTTCTGCACAAACCCTCCAACTGTCTCCCTGAGAAGACAAGTATAAAATGAATTTCTAATTACTGGCCGCTTGCTCAGTAGTGCCCCCTTCTTAATAATCCCTGATCAACAAACATAACACAGTTTTTGCTTGCTTCTCGCTAGGATCAGAGCTCAGAGAGCAATCATTACCCATTATACCTTTCCACCCCCACTCTTTCAGTCTGTGTATATCTTTACTGACTACTTCCATTAAGACAGAGTCAATTCTTGAGTCTGTCCCCTTGTGGGGAGTGTTCCTGAGCTGCTGATATTAGCAGCTTTTCATGTGTGAGTAAAGCTTTCATCTTGTCTTGCTCATTTCTGACTCATCTACCAATGCTGTATGGATACCCCTTTTCTTGATATGAAAAAGTAAAGAAACAGGGGAGAGTGGACACCCGTTAACTGCAGGCTATTATACCTGGGAATGGATGATATGAGAGCTTTCATTCTGACTTTAGACGGTATGCCATTACTAGGTTTGCTTAAGGACAGAAGTGATTCGTTACTCAAGATTGATTCAAATTAAATCCTTGCATATCAGCTGGCTAGATCTGTTTCAAAAAGTATAGATTATTTTTACTATAATAATGAACTGGAAGATGAAATTGGCTTGATGTGAACAACAACTGATGCAATGTTTATTTGGCACATGTTTTCATTCCTGCCTAAATAGTCACATTTCTTAGAATGTAATATTCTGTTCATTTTTTTCTATTAGCTGTGCAATCAGAGAGGGAGAGACTGCTAGCCACAGGGTATCTCAAACACAAATAAGTATAATGTACTTAGAAGCTCCTATCATTTCAATTTTATTTATTAAAAAAATTATAGCCCACTTTTTTCTCCGCAAAAGCATGCAAAACAGCTCTCAATAATAATTTACAACATTCAACTATAGTATCAAGAAATATGTGAGAGGACAAGACTGATGTCAATCATATTAGCCAGCTTCAAATAGCCTTCTAAATATCCAATTTCAAACACCTTCATAAACTATTCCGCCTTGCTAAGCTTTATAAAATGCAAAAGCATGGATGTCTTCCTGATACTCACAGAGAGACCATTCTGCAACATAGGAACTGCCACTGTAAATGCTCAATACTAGGCAGTGGCAATTTTCACATTTCTGCCTGAAGAAATGAAGAGGAGCTGATTAGACATTGTTCCCTGGATATGAGAGTTTCAGGTCACGAAGGACTTCAGCAGTGAAAAATAGCAACTTGCAATGAACATCAAAACAAAGGCAGCCCATGCAACAGCCATTAAATAGTCACTAGTTCCAGAAAACTGTTTGGGCCAGTTGAAGTCTTCATGTTACTATAGTCTAGTCTTGAAGTTACTATGGCATGGACCATCATAGCTGTCAGCTGAGTCTTAAAGGGAAAATAATTTCCATAATGTTAGCAAGAAGAAATTTTAGCCACCATAATCACTCAAACTGGTGAGTCTAAGAAGCTCTGAATCAAGCCTGTCCAAGAGAGATTTGAGGGGTGGACATTGCAATCCATTCAGCCCACTAGCATTGTCTCCATCTTGTCTGGATTTTAAAGACAGAGGGCCAAACAAAGGAATTTGCCCAGAATTACACTACAATCCTGGGATAAGTACTTTTCTCCCTTTCTCACAATACAAGAACTCGTGGGCATTCGATGAAATTGCTGAGCAGAAAGGTTAAAACAGATAAAAGGAAGTACTTCTTCACCCAAAGGGTGATTAACATGTGGAATTCACTGCCACATGAGGTGGTGGCGGCCACAAGTATAGCCACCTTCAAGAGGGGTTTAGATAAAAAATGGAGGACAGGTCCATCAGTGGCTATTAGCCACAGTGTATGTGTGTATATAAAAATTTTTGCCACTGTGTGACACATAGCCTTCCCAAGCCTCCCGCCCTGGCGGGAGAATACTGGATTTTCAGCCTCTTTTCCCGCTTTCCATAACTCTGGAAGCGGGGGGAGGAGGGGGG
Organism: Heteronotia binoei; assembly: GCF_032191835.1. Classification (NCBI taxonomy): domain Eukaryota; kingdom Metazoa; phylum Chordata; class Lepidosauria; order Squamata; family Gekkonidae; genus Heteronotia; species Heteronotia binoei. The sequence continues at coordinate 52,653,825 of NC_083223.1, read as the reverse complement.
AATGGCGCCAAGGAGCATTTGCGTCGTCCGGGGAGGAGGTGCTGAGCCTGGCAAGGGAAATCTTGAGAAGGGAGGCTGGCTCGCCAGCGAGCGGGTGGAGGTGGCTGCCGAACGCAGGCGGGTCTTGACGGACTCCAATGCCCGATGCTTCTCCTCCTCCCTTCCCTTCCCACCCAGCCCCGTTGCAGCAGCCGTTCTTCCTTTTCGCAAGCTGCTTCCCGCGCCCAGTCAGCTGGCTGGGGGGGGGGGAGGAGAGAAGCCCCGCCTGCAAAGGACCATGTGCCTTTGCACCTCCGGAGGCTTGATTGCAAGGCTCCACTTTGGGATGGTGTGACTGCTGCTGTAAAGAAGCTGGCAGCAACTCGTGAGTAGAAAGGCCAGTCCCTCGCTTCAGTTGCCAGAAAGGGGGGGGGGGAGGGAGGAGGAGAGGGAAACGTCTTCATTATTCCCTATGTGGAGATCAATTCTCATAGGGTATAATGGGGAATTAATCTGGAGGTTTTGGGGGCTCTGGGGGAGCTGTTTTTTGAGGTAGAGGCACCAAATTTTCAATATAGTATCTAGTGCCTCTCCCCAAAGTACCCTCCAAGTTTCAAAACGATTGGACCAGGGGGTCCAATTCTATGAGCCCCAAAAGAAGGTGCCCCTATTCTTTGTTATTTCCTATAGAAGGAAGACATTTTAAAAAGTGTGCTGTCCCTTTAAATGTGATGGCCAGAACTCTCTTGGAGTTCAATTATGCTTGTCACACCCTTGTTCTTGGCTCCGCCCCAATGTCTCCTGGCTCCACCCCCAAAGTCTCCTGGCTCCTCCCCCAAAGTCCCCAGATATTTCTTGAATTGGACTTGGCAACCCTAGTGACACAGAGTGTTGGACTTGATGGGCCGTTGGCCTGATCCAACATGGCTTCTCTTATGTTCTTATGTTCTTAATCTATGAATTCAAGAGAAATACTGTAGCCATGTTACCATATTTTATTTATAAAACTTTCATGACATTTTTCAATTCAGAAGATAATTCAAACAAAAATTCAAACATATTTTCAATGAATTAAACATTGCCTCAGCTATAATGGGAAAATATGGGAGTTTATACCTACTCTTGGCATTTCCCTAGTGCTTTAGAATTTTGAAAGCCTTTCTCATACATAGTGCCAATAATCCTTACAGCATACTATAAGGTAGGCCAGTATTATTTCTTTATTGCAGGATAGGCCCATGGGGAAGGCTGAGAGAACAGTGGTTTTATTAAGGATGCTGAGGGAGTTCACGGTTCCATCATAGCTCTTTTTTAAGCTGTCTCATCATAAGGAGAGAGGCCAATGCTGACATTTCTCAGTGGAAGCTGACATGACAAATGGACATGAGTTCTGTGCAGCAAAAGTACAGGAAAAATTGTACTGCTATTTGGTTAAATTATTTTAAATTGATTCAAGGTAGATAATTAAATTGGTTAAATGTAAGTAGCTTCGCATATTATGAGAACCCTATAGTGAAGTGTGATGGTTTTCTTATAATTTAACAAAAAAGTTACTGCTTATTAGAGTCTGAACATGTACTTTTTCTGTTTTTGAATATTTCCGAAGAATGGATTTGGAAGGATCTAGAGCTGAAAAACTGTTTTGGGAAGCACTTCCCATCCTGTCCATAGTAACCAATCCTGACAAGAAATATTTCCACCTAAAAATTTCCATGTTCACTAATGGATTAAATAAAGAGTAATTACCTTTTGTAAGTGTGCTGTCTTTTCTGGATCTAATCAGTCAATTCAAATCTAAGTGCTTGTTTACATGCTCATTTACCTTGGGGTTACCACCTTAATGTGCTTGATTTGATTTAAAGTCTTGCTAAGAAGCTGAAACAAGTAAAAAGTAAGAAGAATTGCACTCCTGCAGCCTGCAGCAATGCTGCTAGGCTGCATGGATAGGCTTTTGCCTCCCTGGAGGGAAGAGACGGCAGCGGCCCATTTGGGTGTGCATTTCAGGGGGCGGGGCCAGGCTGTCGTAACGGCCAGACCTCCGCTTCCTTTCAGTCCTGGACATGATTGAGTCCGGGAGAGGAGCTTCGTCGTGGTGTGCTTACTGCGATCGCATAGAGGCCTCCATTTTCAATGGCGGCAGGGTCCTCTTGTGCGGCAACAGAGCCTGCGGGTTGAAGAAACAGATGATTTTCCCTTAAGGCAGAAGGGACCTTTTTTCTGGAGTTTGGGGGCTTCTGGGATGGTTCGTCTGGGGCTAGCTGGTGGCTTGGACCGTGGGCTGCGGGAGCTCTGTGGGTTGTGAGAGGTTGTTTTGGGCTGGGGGTGGTCTTCCCTCTCCCTCCCTTTGGCAAGGAGAATTTTGTGGTTGGTTGAGACTCCCAGGGGGAGCTAAGGTGATTTGTGCCTTAGCTGGGTCTATCATTTTTCCTCATAGTGAGGGGTGTCGGCCATATTGGGTCCCTTTCTTTGTTAAAGGAGGGTGGCCATTTTAGGAGGCTTTTGTGGGAAGCCATTTTGAGTAAGTACCTTACCAAGATGTCTGGTGGAAAGGGGTCTGGGAGGTCTAAGGGGAAGAAGCCAGTGCCTAAGGTCCCTAAGGCTCCTGCCAAAGGGCCTCCACCCCCATTGTCCTCATCTGACAAGGAGGGCGATGTGGCTGTTAATGACAATATTCTGCAAAGGCTGCGGGCTTTGGAATGGGAATTCCTTCTTCAGAAGGGGTGGAGGGGAATAGGGCCTCAAAGAGGGGGCTCCAAGCAAACGTATTAACCAGATTGTCTATCCTTGAGGGCAGATCTGGTGCATTCATCGCTGGCAGTGCCTTGGGTCCTGGCGGTCCAGATGTGGGACCTGGGTCATCTTCAGGAAATCTTGGAGTTGGATTGTCGCTGGTTCCTGCTGGATTTGTGGGTAAGACCGGGGAAAGCTGGCAGTCTTATACTGGGCAGGCTTGGCCATGGGGAACTTGGGGTCCTGCCTCATCTGCTGGGCAGGGCATTTCTGCTACGAATTCTGGGTTGGCCGCCCCTTCTGGGTCGGGCTCGTTCTCAAATCGGGCCTGGCCAAATAGACAATGTGTCACTTGTGGGGCTTGGCTGGGTGTGGGGCAGCAAGGAATGGCAGGCTCTTTTATGGGTAATTGGGGCGCCCCTTCTCTTATGGGATGGTCCCTTTTACTGCATTGCCCTTTGGGGATGTAGCCTTGCCTTTGGGAGACCATCTGCTCCCTGCAACTAGGGAAAAAATTTTAAAGGGAGAATATGTAGACATTGTTTCCCTCCTTTTCCAGGAGATGGAAAAAAAGAATAAAGAGGAGTTAGATGAAAAGGAAAAAGAAAAGTTAAAGAAGCGTAAAGTGGATCGGACCTGGGCTAATTGGCTTCCGGGGTTTTTTATTTTTACGCTGGGGTGATTGCTCAAGCACAGTCTTGGAGGGCAGCTGCCCTTATCCAATACTTGGACATTGTCTACAAGGGGTATATGACCTTTAGCGGCCCCACCTGGCTGCAGTATGACGAGGAGTTTCGAATGAGGGTGGCCTTGTATCCTTCTCTTCAGTGGGACCGTATTCATCAGCAGCTGTGGCTGCAGGTCATGTCTCTGGCGTGGCCAAATTTAGGTGACCGCTCTGATAGCGGTCATTTGGTGAATAGGTCATCTGCAACCTCCTCAGTGTTGCCAGGTTCTCCATGCAATTAAACGGGGCAGGTGGTTCAACCCCGCCTGCTCTGTTGGGAATTCGGTCCTCAGGGAGTGTGTAGCAGGAAGGCTTGCCAGTTCAAGCACGAATGCCCCATGTGTGTTGGGTCCCACTCCTTTAATAATTACCCGAAAGCCCGGGGGCACAAGAATTCAAAGAAGCCTGGTGTGGGGGAGGAACCTATCAGGCTGGAAAAGGGACCCAGTCTGATAAAGGCGGGTCCTCTTGAGCTTTGGCTGTCTAGGTATCCGAGAGGGCAGACAGCGTTTACTTGCTAAAGGGTTTTAAGGTTGGTTTTAGGATCCCTTTTCAGGGGCCTCAAGTCCCATTTATGTCTGGGAATCTTAGTTCCATTAAGGGCTTAGAGCAGGTTGTTAGAGATAAGATTGTCAAGGAGTTGGCTGAGGGTAGGATTTGGGGCCCTTTTCCCCATCCTCCAGTGCCTAACCTTAGGGTTTCACCATTGGGTGTTGTGCCTAAAAAAGCGCTGGGTGAATTTCGTTTGATTCACCATCTTTCCTTTCCCAAAGGGAAGTCTGTTAATGATGGGATTCCTGAGCATTTATGCTCAGTTAGATATACCAGCTTTGACCAGGCTGTTGCTGTGGTGAGATGCTGTGGGGTAGGTGCAGAGTTGGCAAAATGCGATATTAAATCTGCATTTTGCCTTCTACCAGTGCATCCCAAGGATTTTGAGCTCTTGGGATTTTCCTTTGAGGGTCAATTTTACATGGATAGAGCATTGCCAATGGGCTGCTCTGTATCATGCTCAGCTTTCGAGTGTTTTAGCACATTCTTAGAATGGGCTGTTCGGGAGAAAGTGGGGTTACAGGACGTCATTCATGACTTGGATGACTATCTTTTCATGGGTCCCAAGGGGACTGGGTGTTGTGAGCAGCTGCTGTCTGGCTTTATAGAGCTGGCTGCAGAGCTTGGGGTTCCTCTGGCTCCGGAAAAAACGGAGGGTCCGGCCCAAAAGCTGACCTTTTTGGGATCAAGATTGACACCGTAGCACAGCTGTCCAGGGTACCTTTTCAAAAAAATAGTCGAGTTGAGGACTAGGATTCTTTCCTTTCTTCTTAAAAAGAAGGTTGCCTTGTTAGAGTTGCAACAGCTGGTTGGGCACCTCAACTTTGCTTGCAAAGTGGTTGCCCCGGGGAGGGCTTTTCTTAGAAGGCTCTGCGATGCTATGGCAGGACTACGCTTGCCTCAGAATAGAACACGGGTTACCAGCAGCATGAGGGAAGATTTGAGGGTTTGGCAGGAATTTTTGGCGTCCTTTAATGGAGTCTCTTTTTGGAGAGAGGACATGAGACTTGAAGCTGAGCTCCAGGTCATGTCTGATGCTGCGGGGTCTTTGGGTTTTGGAGTCTATTTTCGCGGACATTGGTGCGCGGATAGCTGGCCAGACTCCTGGAAGCAGGCAGGAGTGAACCGAGATCTTACGTTTCTCGAGTTCTTTCCCATTTTAGTCGCGGTTTGGCTGTGGGGGAAGGATATGGCCAATCACACTATTCATTTTTGGTGCGATAATATGGCGGTAGTCCATGTCATTAATTCTCTTTCATCCAAATCCTGGCGGGTTATGAGGTTGGTGAGGGCCTTCACTCTGCGTTGTCTGCGGCTTAACATTTTATTTTTAGCCAAGCATGTTCCTGGAGTGAGTAATGGGGTGGTTGACGCTCTCTCTCGTAAACAGACGGAGAGGGTTTGTCAGCTTGCCCCAGATGCTCACAGAGAGTGCATTAGGGAGCAATGGCATGGGACCATTATAATGTGGTCAGCCATGCTTCCCCACCTTGTTTGGCGCAGTGTGTGGAACCCTGCATCCATTGAGAGGACATGCTACAAAGCTAATAAGGAAATTAGGAAGGCATTGGAAAGGGGGTTGGGCCACTACTTACCCCATCCGGACATTTCTACGGAATTTCCTGACCTTTACAGAGGGGATGGGGTACATCTTTCAGAAAAGGGTAACATGTTTTTCTTGAGAGATATTCAGCAAGGGTTGCGGGTGGACTTGGGTCTCCCGGTGGGTGCTAAGCCCTAAGTAGAGACTTGGCCTTAGTAGTGGCAGGTTTTTAGGGGTTTAGGTTACTATGCAGCTAGGGGAGGACCATGAAGCATCCCCCTTTTGGGGAATTAGGGGTCTGGCATGATCAACCTTGGGGTTTGGTGACCCAGGGTGGGGAGAATGCAGTCCGTCCTGGAGGCTCAACTAGAGGGGGCCTTCCATTGAGATGTGCGTCTGGTGGTTGGACCCTCTGGGGCATGCCTCCCTGCTGGGTCGGCCTGGCGGGAGCTGTGTCACACAGCTCCAACTAGGGGGCTGGGTTTCTTGCCCGTGAATGGAAGGGGAGTGGACTGTGAGACCCCTAGCCCTGACCAGGCCGCAGTTTGGGTGCCCTTGCCATTTGCTATAATGATTAATAAAGTGGCCCAGTATTTATACCAATGCTTGGTGTGCGTCTCTTTATTCCGACTTGGGGGGCAATTGGACTCCTGCAGCCTGCAGCAATGCTGCTAGGCTGCATGGATAGGCTTTTGCCTCCTTGGAGGGAAGAGACAGTGGCAGCCCATTTCAGGGGGTGGGGCCTGTCGTAATGGCCAGGCCTCCGTTCCCTTTCAGTCCTGGACACGATCGGCCCTCCTGCCTGCCCTGTTTGCTATGTGAACGTTTGCTGGTTGCCTCATTTGGGGGGGGGGGCGGGTAGGAATTTTTTACTCCCCAGCTGATTGGCAGTTGCTGGGTTGTGTTTTTCACCTACCCTACATAGCGGAGCAGTGGATTGTGGATTTAGCTGTGCGGAGGTGCTGTTAAATAGGTGGTCACTTTAGTTGGCAGGTTTTTAGGGGTTTAAGGTACTATGCGGCTAGGGGAGGACCATGAAGCATCCCCCTTTTGGGGAATTAGGGGTCTGACATGATCAACCTTGGGGTTTGGTGACCCGGAGTGGGGAGAATGCAGACCATCCTGGAGTCTCGACTAGAGGGGGCCTTCCATTGTGACGTGCGTCTGGTGGTTGGACCCTCTGGGGTGTGCCTCCCTGCTGGGTCAGCCTGGCGGGAGCTGTGCCACACAGCTCCAGCTGGGGGCCTGGGTCTCTCACCCACGAATGGCAGGGGAGTGGTCTGTGAGACCCCTAGCCCTGACCAGGCCGCAGTTTGGCTGCCCTTGCCATTTGCTATAATGATTAATAAAGTGGCCCAGTATTTATACCAATGCTTGGTGTCCATCTCTTTATTCTGACTTGGGGGGCAAAGGAATGTACATTGCCTAAAATTAAACTAACTTTTTCTCTGTGGATCACTTCATATGTGACAAAATGCCAATTCAGGAAACGTTACCATGTGGGGAGTAAGACCCAATCCCTATTAAACCACAACATCTAACACATACCTATTTATTTTTGTAACATAATTTTAAGAATGACATCATGAGCTGTGGAAAGTACCCAGGAAACAAGTGGATCAACTTTCACAAAAACTGGGTTCTGCCTTAAAAGTAACTCAAGAAAAATCTGCATATAATCTACAGCCCGTTATCTGGTCAAGAGATCTTGGAGAGTGCCCTGGGGTATTAAGTATGTTAATAAGTAAATAAAGTAAGAAAGTTCACTCTCAGATCCTGCTACCTTTAACTAGATCTTTAACTAGGGATACTGGAGCTTACACCTGAGAGCTCTCTCATAACAGTTACTCTACCACCAAGCAAAAGAGCCTCCTAAACAGTAACAGCCGATACCTTTCACCTTTTGCCTTCTATCAGAATCTCTGCTCTTCCTCTATGGCCAGCAGGACTGTAAAATTACTCTCATTTTCCCTTTCTTTCTCTACCCCTCTTAACTAATGACACATGATTCCTTGAATCATCCTACCGAATCGTGTGACAGGTACACCAAAATTCCACTTTTCTTTGACTTTTGTACTGCAACGGTTCTCTTTTTAGCAACTCAGCATCATCTCTTTCCTCTTCCACTTTTTCCTGTTATATCATTCATATTTCTATAGCCCACTGTGAAAATGATGAAGGAATATAATGCTGGCACAAAGAAGGCTGAGAATGATCATTTACTTTATCACAATAACATTCCTTCCCCCCCCCCCCCTTTTGCCATCAAGTTACAGCCAACTCATGGCAACCCCATAGGGTTTTCAAGGCAAGAGACTAAGGCCGTATTCCCACAGACCTTACTGCGGAGCAACGTCCCTCTTCACCGCGCAGCGTCTGCGCGGGTTTCCCACCAACTGCTCCGCAGAACCAGGAAGTACCGGACCTTTTGCGTCGCAGATGTAAACCGCTAAAAATCAGTTTACATTAGCAACGCAAAAGCCGCAGCTCTTCCTGGTTATGCGGAGCAGTTGGTGGGAAATCCACGCAGACGCTGTGCGGTGAAGAGGGACGTCGCTCCGCGGTAAGGTCTGTGGGAAAACGGCCTAACAGAAGTGGTTTGCCACTGCTTGCCTCTGTGTAGTATCCCTGGTGTTCCAAATGCTGACCAGGGCTAACAAGATTGGGTTAGCCTGGGCTTTCCAGGTCAGGGCAATAACATTCTTACATGTCAACAAAAGCATTTTAATTTAAAAAGTATATTCTCAAAAAAGAAAGAAAACTTAACAGTAGCCCTGTTCACATGCTACAGTGATCTTACATGAGGCCTGGGCCTGAACTGGGGAAATGGAGGTTTGTTTCATTTTGTGATTCATTTGATTTCTGAAGTGGTTCATGCTTCCTTGGTTTGTTTGGTTCAGGAGGTGTAAAGCTCACCGGGAGTCTTCAGCAGGCTCTCCTCCACCAATCCTCCAAGCAGGGCCGGATTAAACTATGTGGAGGCCCCCTAGGCAGTCAAAATCTCAGGGGGGCTCTCACAAATTATCTCAGAGTTGGAGCAGCCGCCCCACTGCCTGTGGCCCCTGCTACAGCCTGTAGGCACCTTCTCAAAAGCCCCTTTGACAAAGCTGCGAGGGAGAGGCAGAAAGAGGCAAACTTGGCGATGACACCAGCATCAGCCGCACCAAGCAAACTGGGCAAAGAGCTGCCAATCAACGTATGGACAACTGCTATGGGTGTTTCTAGACCTCCCAGAAGTCCACCCCCAGCATTGCCTAGGAATTGATCGAATCTGTGCCAGGCTGTCTGGGAAAGCAAACCCCAAAAACAAAACAAATGAATCACCAAGGGCCAAACCAGTTCAGAACAAACCTCATGCATCAGCCCAATTTCATGCACGAATCACGATTCATGCATCCGTTCATGCCTATGCCTAGTGCACATACATTCTTCCATGTGCGCATCCGTTTGTAAGAAGGAGCCAATGTGTGTTCAATTTATGAATGAAACTGGGAACCTGTACTTAGATAAATGTGGAGTTTGTATCATGCATCCAGCTGTATGTTCATTGAATATAACATAAGAATTATGCAGTGCGCCTATAAAGAAAACTCAAGTGCACACCGTACATTAATTGTATATGCATTCATTGGAACATGTGAACAGGGGTGGAATGTATTGCTTTACAGTACACCCCAAGTTCACCTCACTGAAGCTGTTATATTCCAATATGCTAAACTACATAACCAAGACTACTACTTCAATGCTGCCCTATACTACTTGAAGCACTGGGTTTTTCAATAACTTTTTCCCCTCATGCTTTTTTTTCCCCCAGAAGACCAACAGAAACCATACATTTCTTGACCTGCTCTTTTAGAGCACAATCCATGGGGACTTTCTGTGCATGGAATCTATCAAAACAAAATGGAGCTAGCCCAAGAATATATTCCTGGTAAACACCCTTAATGCATACAGTCCTGCTTCCGAAAACTCCCCTTCCTGATCTTGCTTGAGAAGTTTGCACCAGCTCAGGGACTTTTCTTCGCCTGGAGCAAAAGTCTTTTCTATCCCTTCATCTCTGCTCTTCCACTTCTCCCTTGCAAAGTCTTGCCAAATCTCCAGCTGCAGCCCGGTCTTCGGGTAAGTGCACCTCATTAAGCAATTAATCAGCCTAGCTGGCCTAGCCCGGGCTCTGTTAACCCTTCAGCTCCATGTGATTGATTCTTCATGTCAAAAGAACTCTATAACAATGAGAAAACTGACACTTAGTGCCTGTTGTCAAGATCATTGTCTCTTTCAAAATATTCTTCAAAAGATGGAAGCTTCAGATAATTAATCCTGGGGTTCACAGATTCTGCTGCTGGAAAACTAGGCATGTTTGGGTCATAGTCAGAAGTCAGATTATGTAGTCAAATGCTAAATGCCATTTTGTACAGCAAACACAAAAGACAGAATGTTTTTACTAGAGTTGCCAGGTCCAATTCAAGAAATATCTGGGGATTTGGGGAGCCAGAAGACTTTGGGGGTGGAGCCAGGAGCAAGGTTGTGACCAGCATAATTGAACTCCGAAGGGAGTTCTGGCCATCACATTTAAAGGTGCCACACACCTTTTAAATGTCTTCCCTCCTTTGGAAATAATGGAGGATAGAGGTATCTTCTTTTGGGGGCTGATAGAATTGGACCCCCTGGTCCAATCTTTTTGAAATGGGGGGTTGGAGGTGAGGCACCAGATTCTACACTGAAAACGTTGTGTCTCTATCTCAAACAAACAGCTCCGCCCCCCCAGAGCCCCAGATACCCACGGATCAATTCTCCATTGTACCCTATGGGAATCAGTCTCCATAGTGAATAATGGAATGCCCAGCAGACATTTCCCTCCCTCTTTCTGATGACCCTGAAGCCGGGGGGGGGGGGGCTGCAAACTCTTTTGTATTACTATTCCTGACAATAGCACACTTCACAGTCCACACCCATTGTAATGCAGCTAGTCTACATTTTGCACCTCACAGCTTAAAGCAGTCTAAACATTTTAACTCTGGTTAACATCTCTCAGTTAAGATGAGTCTGAAGATCTAAATCTAGAACTTAGATTTTCTGTACAGATAGTTTTCAGTGTGGCCTTTAAGTACAGGCCTCATTTCAGAATTTCATTCATACTTGGTTTTTTAAAAGAATTACAAATTCCGCCCCTATGGATGAAACAGAGAACCAGCCTACTTCTGCAGTTTGTTCTGAACACTTAGCTTAAACTTTGGTGCTGCTCAGGGCTTTTTTTGAGCAGGAAGGCACAGGAACACAGTTCTGGCTGGCTTGGCATCAGGGGGTGTTAAGTACTGGGTTCGATAGATGTGGAGTTCACACAGAATTGACTTTATTGGTAACTACATACTAAGACAACATGGCAGGGCCACACCCTCGCTTATATGCATGCAAAAAGGACCACCACCACCATGCAACTTCCCATACCAAATCACAGCAGTCAAGTTTCGCGCCCTGACTGCTCATTGCTTACTTTAAAAGAGTCCAGATCTCTAATGGAATTATCACGTTGCTAGCATTCCCGCAGTTGCCCACAAAAGCTTCCCGCCATGCATAAAGTCTGATACATAACAGGGGGTGTTGCCTAACATGCAAATGAGTTTCTCCTTTTTCTACAAAAAAGCCCTATGTGAAACAATGGTGACATCAGGGAGTGTGGCCTAATATGCAAATGAGTTCCTGCTGGGCTTTTTAAAAAAAAAAAAGCGCCCTGGTGCTGCTCATTCTGCTTCTGTGCCCTCTCCTGGCATGAATAGGTGGCTGTGGTGAAGGGAGGAAGGGCATAGAGGGAGGAGAGATTAAAGGATTGGGAAGGGGAAAGAGAGAGAGACAGAAGGGGGGAAGACAGAATGCAGTGCAAGATAAGCAGCCAAACAGGCAAGAACGGAGGGAAAAAAGGGAGGGCAAGCAGGTACAGTCTAAACAGCTAAAAGAAAGCAAGTTTGCAATTCAGAAGCAGCAGAGCTTCCTCCAGCTCTTCCCTCTTCCTGTCACACCAACACCAAGAGGAGCGCACACTGACTCAGCTAACCAGTGTGGAAAGGCAGTCTGACTCAGAAAAGGGTTAGCACCTCCACAGTAGATCCACTGAGGAAGCCAAAAATCTGTGAGCTAAGGGCTAAAGAATTGTGCGCCAGCACACACTAATGCAGTTCAGCAAGAACACTGGAGCATATGCCCTCAAAAATGTCTTGGTCCCCCAAAATCTGGATTTTATGTATGTTTAATCAGAAGCAAGTGTTGCAGAGACCAATGAAGCTTACACCCAAAGGCACATATGTTGGCACTCTTTATTCCCCTTCATTTGTCTATAATGATGCCTTTCCGACGCAGATGCAGTTCTTTCTAATAGAATTATAGGTGGGAATTTTTAACATTTCTTAATTAACCCTGAATTTGCACAACTGCAAATTCTGAGAGCTCCAAAATACTTGATACCATGGCAAAACAGCACCAACCAATAACACTGTTATAGTTAACAGGTGAAATTAGCAAAGGATTTGAATTCGAGACTGGTGACTGTTGAGGGATATACCGCTTCATTCAGGCAAGGGAATATTGCCATATGTTATGACAGAACTAGTTTACTAATCCCTAAAGGGGATCTCTTCCCACCTTCTTTTCTCCCAAGGCCAGAAGCAGATTCAGAGCAAAGAAGGAAGAAGTAGAAGACAGGAGAGTAGGGAAAAAGAGGTACAAACACCAAACCTGGTAAATAGCTATTGCTTGGAGTGACTCTGGGGAACATGAACATGATTAATGATGAGTGTCTGCTGGGGATTGTCTGTGTTGAGGGAAGATAATTGAGTCTCTATTTTGAGGTGATAGAATTACTGATTGGATTGCAAAATTAATTGGTGTTGTTTGAGGAGGAAGAATTGATTTGGAGAAACAGATAAAGGAGTACACAGAAGGAAGATTAGGGATATCTCTCCTCTACCGTCTCAAAGATTGCTTCTTTCATGAACTACACACCAACCTTTTGTAGTTGCATGTAGCTATGCATTGTGTGGGTCACACAAACTCAGAGTAGAAGCTCATCCCATAGGCCCTCATGAATCATAGCCTGAATCATGTAAGGAAGGGAAGGAGTGTAAGGAAGGGAAAAGAAGGGAAGAAATGTAAGGAAGGGAAAAGAAGATTCACAGAGTCATATAGCTGTGGCTTCCTAACAGTCCTAAACTAAGGCCTGGATGAGTGGAATTGAATGGCTGAAGTTATGTTGGGGACCAGGGCAGCACAAGACACGAAAGAAAAATGAACACATTGAAATCACTAACAAAATGTGAGGAGGAGGAGATTAGATTTTTACCTTGCCCTTCACATGGAGTCTCAGAGCAGGTTACAATCTCCTTCCCTTCCTCTCCCTACAGCAAACACCTTGTGAAGTAGGCGAGCTGAGAGAGCTCTAACAGAAACTGCTCTTGAGAGGAACAGCTCTGAGAGAACTGTGGCTGACTCAAGGGAATCAGATCCAGTTCTCCAAATTACAGTCTGTCATTTTTGGCCACTACACCAAAAGCAGGGCCTTTGTTCTTCAGACAGGACTTCCACCTGGTTGTAAATGTGGTGCCTTTGTCTCTGAAATGTGATTAAATAATAGCTGCACAGGTTATTGTGAGGCATTGATGTATATATAAGGGACAATATTAATACCATAACTTTTATGCCACTATTTAATCAGTCAAGAGATGAGATGGGCTGTTCCAGCCCAATTTACAGGTATCCTTGTATTTGTTCCCTTGCCACTGCACAGATGTCTTTGTCAGAGTGCCAGAATAGGGCTTCCATCATCCAGATGCTATCCCATAATTTCCTGCAGTTTCAAAGTAAAGGACTTGTTTCGGACATCCTCATATGACTACCAGCAGTTGCATAATAATGTCCGGTGATGTGTCTTTGAAGGAATCGTGTATATCCAATGGATAATTTTGAATTTTTAAAAGCTGAATTTGTATGAGTGAACATTTCAAATAAAGTATACTAGGTTCACCTGTGCTCATCCATTACTTGATGCTCATCCATCCATCAAGGACAGAATGCTCATTACTTGATGCTCATCCATCAAGGACAGAATGAGTAGCCACATTGATGAACACAGGTTATTGAGGAAGACTCAGCATGGGTTCTGTAAGGGAAGATCTTGCCTCACTAACCTGTTACATTTCTTTGAGGGGGTGAACAAACATGTGGACAAAGGAGACCCGATAGATGTTGTTTACCTTGACTTCCAGAAAGCTTTTGATAAAGTTCCTCATCAAAGGCTTCTTAGAAAGCTTGAGAGTCATGGAGTAAAAGGACAGGTCCTCTTGTGGATCAAAAACTGGCTGAGTAATAGGAAGCAGAGAGTGAGTATAAATGGGCAGTTTTCACAATAAAGGACGGTAAGCAGTGGGGTGCCGCAGGGCTTGGTACTGGGTCCCATGCTCTTTAACTTGTTCATAAATGATTTAGAGTTGGGAGTGAGTAGTGAAGTGGCCAGGTTTGCGGATGACACTAAATTGTTCAGGGTGATGAGAACCAGAGAGGATTATGAGGAACTCCAAAGGGACGTGTTGAGGCTGGGTGAGTGGGCGTCAACGTGGCAGATGCAGTTCAGTGTGGCCAAGTGCAAAGTAATGCACATTGGGGCCAAGAATCCCAGCTACAAATACAAGTTGATGGGGTGTGAACTGGCAGAGACTGACCAAGAGAGAGATCTTGGGGTCGTGGTAGATAACTCACTGAAAATGTCAAGACAGTGTGCGTTTGCAATAAAAAAGGCCAACGCCATGCTGGGAATTATTAGGAAGGGAATTGAAAACAAATCAGCCAGTATCATAATGCCCCTGTATAAATCGATGGTGCGGTCTCATTTGGAGTACTGTGTGCAGTTCTGGTCACCGCACCTCAAAAAGGATATTATAGCATTGGAGAAAGTCCAGAAAAGGCTGGAACACTTTCTCTATGAAGAAAGGTTGAACCGCTTGGGACTCTTTAGCTTGGAGAAACGTCGACTGCGGGGTGACATGATAGAGGTTTACAAGATAATGCATGGGATGGAGAAAGTAGAGAAAGAAGTACTTTTCTCCCTTTCTCACAATACAAGAACTCGTGGGCATTCGATGAAATTGCTGAGCAGACAGGTTAAAACGGATAAAAGGAAGTACTTCTTCACCCAAAGGGTGATTAACATGTGGAATTCACTGCCACAGGAGTTGGTGGCGGCCACAAGCATGGCCACCTTCAAGAGGGGTTTAGATAAAAATATGGAGCAGAGGTCCATCAGTAGCTATTAGCCACAGTGTGTGTGTGTGTGTGTGTGTATAGGTTTTGGGTAATTTCCTAGAGGATCACCTTGAAGAAATGTAACATCCTATCCAAGCTCTACCTTCCCCAGGTGTCACCCTCAATATTTCCCAGCATTTGCCAAGGCAGCAGCAACCCTAGTGTGCAATCATGCTGACAGAAAGAACATAAGATGAAATGTGAGTATGAAGACATGCTTGCACAGACTGACAGACATGTCATTTACAAGTACTTGTGAGTGCCCATGAAGGTAATGTCTACTTCTGCCTGAAACATTAGACGTTATGTGTATCTTTTATTCTACATTTCAAAATTTTGATTCTTTTTTTTGCATAAAATTTCATTAACTGAATTGAAAGATTTGAGTTATATATATATTTTTAAAGCAGTAGTAAGAATACACAGATACAACTATTGTCGAGAAATAACTGAAAATCCGTTGAGAAAATGGAAATTATGCTGGAGAAACTGTCAATAGAAGCAATTTTGTCATGCTGACTTAATTTCATTCTTTCCTGCAGGGAACACAGCCCGTGTGGACCACAGTTCCTTCAGCCAATGCATTGTTAAAATTTCTATATAGTAAGTCTCTGACTTTCCTTAGATGAACTCAGCTCAGCAGCACCCTAACAATTTCCTACACATGCAAGTTAATTGTAAATATTTTTAAACTTTGCCCTGCTACCAAGCCAACCTAGACTGGGTTTTTCCCTCTTGTCTTAAAAACACGAAGGTCTGCTGAGTTTCAGAGGATTGAGAACATTTTTAGAGTGATTATAGTATCATTGTAGGGCTAACTGTTCCACAGTGAATGGGCCATGCCTTAGCAGATTACATTAGCCCAAATGCTCCCAATATCCAAGCAATTGACCCTTGACGTTGGACAGATTGATTTATTGGAATCTCAGAGCTCCAAACAACGTGCACTGTGGGCTTGGTAATACCAGGTCATTTTTCAAATCTTTTGCACGTTACTGGCAGTCTCCTCATCTCATGTACTCCATCACACAATTTCATTATAGAACACTAAATTAGCACACACTTCCTCTCTCATTCTTATTCTTTCAAAGCTGCATCCCATTCAAACAAAAACTGATGGAAGGGAAAATGCAAATGCTTGCATCTGCTGAAGAGAATAATCCAGATGGGCTTTAGCTTGCTTTGCTATGGACATGTTCTGAATTCAGCCTTCTATATCCTGCTTGGCTGCAGAAACAGAGGGGAAAGCAAGGATTTTTTTCCTTCTGGGATATTTGCAGTCACTATGAGGGAAGTCAGTCATGCAAACAATACCATCAGAACTAGTACCATAGCTTAACCATCCTGTTAGCTTTATGCTCTGCTAAGTATCAGGATTACTAAAATCATACTTCAGATATATGTCATATAGACTGATTTCAGAAGGCTAGCTGTATTATGGCACTTCCACACACACTAAATAAGGCACTTTCAATCAACTTTCAATGCACTTTTCAAAGGGATTTTACTGTGTGAAATGGCAAAATCTACCTGCAAACAGTCACTGAAGTGGATTGAAACTGCATTTTTTAGCAAGTGTGGATGTGCTCCAAGTCAGTCTGTTGTATCCAAAACAGTCAGCCATCTTGGGGTTTCTTAAAAACTAATGATTTTTCATGATCCAGAGCCCACTATGTATTACATTATGAATGATACACCTATTCATCTTTAAGGTGCCACAAGACTCTTTATTACCATAGAAGCAGGACATCCTACCCTCCAAAGTTAGAGTTAACTGAACAACTAACATCATTTTTCTAGACTGGGTGCTGACACAGTTGTAATTCTAACAATTCCAGTTCTTAAAAGGGGGAGGAAGAGAAAGAGTATCAGCTAAGGTCACCCAGAAAGTTTCATAGCCCACCGAGGATTGAAACCAGGCTTGTCCAGTCAGAAAATAGCTACTCCAGTCACTGTATCAGACAGACTTGAGTATAAGGAGGTACTTGTGATTTTCTTGCATTGTGCAGGGCGTTGGCCTAGATGACCCTGGAAGTCCCTTTCCCACTCTATGTTTCTGTGATTCTATAAGCATCTGAACACCATACACAGAAATCTCAAAAACAAAGTCATTCAACCCATCTGATTCCCACTATCCAGTAAGTGTGTTATCCTATCCTGTGTGCAGCTCTACACAGAGTATGCCTTAGACTGGAGTACTTCTGCATAGCATCGCCCTGTATGCCACCCCCAGCAGTCTTCTTTTAGATGCTTATTAAATTAATTGGAAAATCTGCAAAACAGAAAATACTGGTAAAAGATTTAGACTTAAGTCAAATGTGATAAATTATCTTAAAACAATGATGCTTGTGATTGATAAAAGTTAAAAGGTTCCTTTCCCCTGAGAACAAGAAGCTTCACGAGATAGGCAAAAGTGCAGAAACGTGGGAAGGTACAAAAATTACACGAGATATTTGGTTGAGAGATTGGCTGAAGTGCCTCCTTTTATTAACAGGAGCAAATTTAAATATGAAAATTAGTATATTTGTATATGCAGAACCTGAAGGTCATAAGGAACAAAGCAGGTCTCTGAACTTCAGTAACCATTTTAATACATACAAAATAAAAACCTCACCTCGTTATGTAATTAACATTTAATTACTAAAATACAGAACACTTAACTCTGAGCTTAAGTGATGTTTTATTTTATTCACACTATGCAGCATGTACCATTTCTGAACAAATATTAGCAAGAAGTCTGTAGAGTTCTTCTACATGTGTATGTTTCTAATGGAAGAAAATATTTCTAATGTAGGAAAACTAAGGAAGGCGTCAGCATGTACTGTAGTCCAGTTAGATGGTTGCAGGGGTGGAATTCTAGCAGGAGCTCCTTTGCATATTAGGCCATATCCCCCTGATGCCTAGAGTTTAAAAAAAGAGCCTTGTAAGCTCTTGAAGGATTAGCTACATCAGGGGGTGTGGCCTAATATGCAAAGGAGCTACTGCTAGTATTCCACCCCTGGGTGGTTGAGTCTGTAGGGAATCTAACTACAGTTCATAAAACAACTCTTAAACCCCCGTGTAAAATTTCCCTCATATTTCATTTATTTATTACTTCACATTTCTATCCCGCTTTCCCCAGATGGGCTCAGGGTGAATCACATCAAGAATAAAACAAATTACATAATTTCTAAAACAACTAACTCAAACATAAAACCAAACAAACCAATTGATTAATTAAAAATTCAGATGGTGACCAGTTCAAAATCCAGGTCCCTAGCTAAACAATAACAATAAATGATAGTAATCATAACCAGTCAAATTTTGGAAGTATTTAGGATAAACAGAAGATGCCCGTAGACCAGAGTGGTAAAGCTGCAGTACTGCAGTTCAAAGCTCTGCTCACGACCTGAGTTTGATCCCGGCAGAAGCTGGGTTCAGGTAGCTGGCTCAAAGTTGACTCAGCCTTCCATCCTTCTGAGATCAGTAAAATGAGTACCCAGCTTGCTGGGAGGAAAGTGTAGATAACTGGGGGAGGCAATGGCAAACCACCCCATAAAAAGTCTGCCATGAAAACACCGTGATGTGACGTCACCCGAGTTGGAAACGACTGGTGCTTGCACAGGGGACTACTTTTACCTTTTAGGATAAATAGAGTCTTCTGAGGAACTGTAGGCAAACTAACAGAAAGTGGAAGACATTTGTAGATAACTTTATTTATATTTTTGTTCATTTAAAATATTTGTATCCCACCCTCCGAATAAGTGCAAGGTGGCTTTCATCATCACATGGTCCTACAAATGCTTTCAATAAACAGTTGAGTTTCTTGGCTTGTGCCCTAACCTGGATAGCTCAATTTCATGACATCTCAGAAGATAAGCCTAGTTGGCTCTAGTTAGTATTTGAATGGGAGACCACCAAGGAAGTTCAGTGTCACCACACAGAGGCAGCCAACAGCAATCCACCTCTGAATGTCTCTTGCATTGAAAACCCTATACATTGGATGCAAGTTGACAACATTTTAAAGGGTTGCTTGTGCTTTTACTACATAACTCAGCATGTCATTATGCTTGTTAATAGTACATGCAAATGAACATCCTACAGTTATGATGGGAAGTACTGAGGCTCAAGGAAACTTCCCCAAAAGTTAAAACGGAAAATTGCCACTGTACTTTGGATATGCATTATTACCACCCCAGTCTCAACCCCGATTGATATCAAGCTTGATAGTGTCCATTTATTTTGATTAGTGAAGGGAGTCGCTTTTTGTTTCTTTAATTGTCTGTCATTTTAAATAGAAACGATGTGACCTGAGCCACCTGACAAGGTTTAATTCTGCATTTAGCCATACTCACTGAAACTGCTTTCCATCATAACCTGAATTGTGTAATGGGTTTCATAATGGCATCATTTGAAGGTCCTTACAGACTTGCTATGAAGTACTTTTGCCCCCATAATAACTTCACCTCTTCAGCTGCATTGTAATGGTATCATCAAAGGGTCACAGACTAGTACGGAGTTCCTTTTGCTATTGCAGTTGTATGAGGCATCGTTATAGCCTTAAGTCTTCAGGCATCGCTATGGGGGTCTGTGCTGGCAGACAACACTGCCATTTGCTTGACAGCCATTAGTCTAAATAACAATATTCCCCAAAAACAGAATCAAGGGTTTGGCAAAGAGCAAGCTGCCCCTTGCCTCAGTTTATCCTCACATTTTACTCTGCTGTAAGAATATTCCAGTGGTTCTTTATGTTTATTAGGAGAGGGAGAAAGGGACTTTTTTCCTCAATACTGATTTGAGTTACATAAATAAAAACAGAATTTAATTTTAGCCTTTTAAGAGATCCCTTTCCCATTTGTGATGACAGCACCAGGAGAATACTTTAAGCAATCAGGATGTAAAAGCTGTCATCTGAATATACCTATGCAGAAGTAAGTCGTTTGAACCCTAAGAACTCCACTCACAAATTAGGGTTTCCCAAGCTCTGTATTGTAGCCCAGTCCCCCCTCCCAAAATTGTTTTGCAAATATTTTGAACATGCAAATTCTTCTTCTAGTTTCCCACAGCTTTCTCTGTTTCTGTGTTCTGTTCACCATGTGTTCAACCATCTTGACAGAAAATAATTTCATACAAAAATATGATTTTTTTTCTCAGTTCAGCTGGATTAGGGACTGGGCAGGAAGATAATAGTTGGCTCTTAAGAGTAATGACATTTTCCCCCCAAAAAAACCTGTCCTCATTTGAGTGACAGCAGTCAGGAAGCTAAATACATTTTGGCACCATCAATGATCAACCTAATATTAATTGCTTTGTGATACAAAGCAAAACCTTTCTTATGTATCTTCATCCAAAGGGTGCTGGTTGCCTTAGTAGATGATCTCCAAAGGCATCTGGATTGTGGCAGTTTAACGCTACTGATACTCTTAGATCTATAAACAGCATTCGATACAATTGACCATGAGGTGTTGGCCTACCACTTCAATGACACAGGGATTCAGGGATTAGTTTTACAGTAGTTGACCTCCTTTCTCCATGGTCGGGGACAGAGGGTGGCTCTTGTGAGGGAATTGTCCCAGTGGCACCCAATGGAATGTGGAATGCCACAGGGGGCAATCCTTTCCCCGATGCTATTAATATCTATATGCACCCCCTCACCCAGATGGTCTGAAGATATGGGTTGGGTTGTCACCAATATGCTGATGACACCTAGCTCTATCTACTTATGGATGGCTGCCCGGACTCTGCCCCTGAAGAACTGGGTGAAGCTAGGGTTGCCAAGTCCAATTCAAGAAATATCTGGGGACTTTGGGGGTGGAGCCAGGAGACCCTGGGGTGGAGCCAGGAGACACTGGGGTGGAGCCAGGAGCAAGGGTGTGACAAGCATCACTGAACCCCAATGGGAGTTTTGGCCATCGCATTTCAAGGGACAGCACACTTTTTAAAATGTCTTCCTTCCCTCCATCCTCCCCTTCTCTCATTTTACCTCAGAGGCAGAGCGGAGTGGGCGACGCCACTGCGCTGCTGCCACCTCTTCTCCGCTTCACCGTAGCTGCTCCTCCGAGATGGGCTCAGGCTGAGCTTCAGTTGTGGGGGGGGGGGCTTGTTTTAATAATAAAGAAATACTAGAAGTGTGGATTCTGATCCAGGGAAGTTCAAATTCTAAAAAACAAGCAGAAATACGGGGCAAACCCGCAGCCAGCTAACATTGGAAATACAGTTACTTAACAATTAAATGTGCCAGAACACGTTCTTCAGTGACAGAGCAAGCCAGTCTTCATATGCCCAGGAACCCTTTTTTTCAGGCATCGCTTCACACATTTCTGAGACTTATGATCTTCAAAAAATAATTCCTGGAATTTAAATTAAGCCTTGGGTAAGAGCCCCGTGACGCAGAGTGGTAAAGCTGCAGTACTGCAGTCAGAGCCCTCAGCTCACAACCTGAGTTCGATCCCAGCGGAAGCTGGTTCAGGTAGCCGGTTCAGGTTGACTCAGCCTTCCATCCTTCTGAGGTTGGTAAAATGAGTACCCAGCTTGCTGGGGGGAAAGCATAGATGACTGGGGAAGGCAATGGCAAACCACCCATTAAAAGTCTGCCGTGAAAACGCTGTGAAAGCAACGTCACCCCAGAGTCGGAAACGACCGGTGCTTGCACAGGGGACTACCTTTACCTTTAGGACCACAGAACTGTGGAATTTCAAATAACCAGTGCTGCCCTTTACACACAGAGAACAGCAACAAATCTCTGTTGGTGTCTGGGATGAAGAGGTTTAGAAACCGAAACCGCCAGTGCAATGGGTTTAGAAATGTGCAACTCTTTAGGATTGCTTTGCAAAATGAGAAAGAGCTTAACTAGACTGGAGTCACTCTGTAGATAGCTGGACTGGTGAGTTTTCCTCCACCACTTTCCCCCCTCCCATAAGCAGTGTTCCCTCTAAGCTGAGTTAGCATGAGCTAGCTCAGTTTTTTAGCCTCCAGCTCACATGTTTTTGTGTTTGCTCAGGAAAAATGGCCCCAGAGCAAACTAATTTATTTGAAGTAGCTCACCACTTTAATACCAGTAGCTCACAAAGCAGAATTTTTGCTCACAAGACTCTTGCAGCTTCGAGGGAACAGCAACTTAGAGGCCGTAAGATATGTTTACTTGATGCACCTCCATAGAACAATTATTTAATTCCAGTATGTTAAACGACCTGGAAGCACCAAAGCCAATAACTAGATGCAAATTTTTTTAGAGCCAAACCCAGGATGCTGGTGGTGGATGGGAAATCCCAAGGACTTGGGGGGGTGGGGGACGAAGGCCTTAGAGGCAGCCCAGCGTTGCCCAAGGGGGCGAGGGTTTCCCTTTCTGCAAAGTTTCCCCTTTTGCAAACTCCTCCCCCCCAAGACTTTGAAGAAACCTCATCCCCACCCACCCTGCACCAAGCAGTTGCCAACAAAGGGGCAGAATAGGCGGCGGGCAGCAGCGAGGCCGGCAGCAGAGAAGGCATCGCTGTAGGGAAAAGAAGCCCGCCGGGGTCCACACTGTCTGGCAGAGTGGGAGGCAACTCAGCTCTTGGCTGCCCTCACGGCCTTCCTCCACCCCGTCCTGCAGGCCGGGTGTGGTCCCCTCAGAGCTCCTCCTCTGCCACTCGCTGCCTGCCTCTCTCCAGCGGCCAACCCACCAAGGCTGAGGGGGGCAGGCTGCGGAGCTGCTTGTTTCTTCCCCCCCGCCCCAGCACCCAATCTCTCAGTTTACCTCAGAGGCGGGGCGGAGCGGGCGATCCCGCTGCACTGCTGCCGCCTCTTCTCCGCTTCACTGTAGCTGCTCCTCCGAGATGGGCTCAGCCTGAGCCCATCTCGGAGGAGCAGCTACGGTGAAGCAGAGAAGAGGCAGCAGCGCAGCAGCATCGCCAGCTCCGCTCTGCCTCTGAGGTGAAATCAGAGAAGGGGAGGGTGGAGGCAGGCCAGGAGCGTGGCGAGCCATGAGTCCGGATCCTTCTGAGGCTCAGAAGGACCTGGACTCACGGTTCGCCACGCTCCTTGGCGCCGTTTCCCCCCTCCCCCCGCTTCCTTTTTTTGAGAGCGGGGGAAGAGGCTGTAAATCCTGGGGTCCCCCGCCAGGGCAGGAGGGTTGGGAAGCCTAGGTAAAGCATTGCAAGCCATGGCTGGTTAGTTGCATCAGAGCCGGATGAAGCTAAATCTATCAAAGATGAAAGTCCTGTTTCTGGGTCCGGGGGGGGGGGTCTGGGGGAAGGCTCCTGCCCTTCAGTGGGGCTTAATTAGTGCTGTTGACAGAGGTAAAGAGCTTAAGAATACTCCTGGATGCCTCTTTATCTATGGAGGTCCAGGTGGCCGATACTTTTTTGATCTGAGGAAGGCCTGGCAGTTGGTCCCCTAACTTACCTCCCACAATCTAGCCACAGTGATTCATAAAATGGCCACCTCCAGGTTAGACTATTGTAAGTCTCTCTACATGGGCCTATCCTTGATCCTGCTCCAGAAACTCTAGCAGGTGCAGAACACAGCAGCCCCATTGTTAGCATCGAGGCCTATGCCAGTGTGGATGCATCTGGTGCTGCGTGAACTGCATTGGCTACCTCTTGAGAACTGGATTCATTTCAAGGTGTTGGTCCTTACCTTTAAGGCCCTTTACAGCCAGGGGCCTGCATATCTCTAGGACCACCTCTCCCCATATGAGCCCCCCACCCGAGCTCTAAGGTCCACTACACAATATCTTCTTGTGATCCCTGGTCCTAAGGATGCCTGACTGGCTTCAACTAGGGCCAGGACCTTTTTGGTGGAATGAGCTTCCATTGGAGATCTGGACCCTGCAGAACTTATCCAGTTTTCACAAGCCTGCAAGATGGAGCTCTTCCACCAGGCATTCAACTGATCCAGCAGGCATCCCTTAAACTTCATCACCTCCCTCAGCACCTTATCACCACTGTGCTTATGTTGTGTTGACAGTCACCAGCCTACGTGTTATTATCTGGTTTTACTGCCAACGTTTGAACCAGTGTTTATTATGTTGCCTCTGATTTTCTAGCCTCTGATTTTCTAGTATTCGCTTTTATGATGCTATTTTAATCTTGATAGGTGGATTTAATCTTGATATCTTGTTTTTATTGTTGTAAGCCACCCTGAGCCTGCTTGCGGGTTAGGATGGGATATAAATAAAAAAATTAAATTAAATTTACACATGGAATTTACTGCCACAGGAGGTGGTGGCAGCTACAAGCATAGACGGCTTCAAGAGGTGACTGGATAAACAGATGGTGAAGTCCATCAGTGACTATTAGCCACAGGGTATAGATCAGAACGCGTCGTGCAGAACGCGTCGGCCAGGCTACTATTGGGGCTCTCGAAGCGGAAGCACATACGGCCGGGGCTGCGCGGACTGCACTGGCTGCCAATTATCTACCGAGTCCAGTACAAAGTGTTGGTCATTACCTTTAAAGCCCTATATGGCCGAGGACCAGCCTACCTAAGGGACTGTCTCTGCCCATATGAACCCCAGAGGGCACTGAGGTCAATGGGAAAAAATAAAATGACCACCCCCGGGCCGAGAGAGGTCAAGCTCCAAAACACCAGAGCACGAGCCTTTTCAGCTGCGGCCCCTGCACTGTGGAACCACCTTCCGGAGGAAGTGTGGGCCCTGCGGAACCTTGACCAGTTCCGCAGGGCCTGCAAGACCGTCCTCTTCAGACAAGCCTACATTGATATCGAATGCTGAGTTGCTAGGAATAAAGGAATCGCCATCTATAATATTATTGTGGAATATTTAAACTGGCAGAACCAGCACCAGAATATTTTTACTGCTGCCAGATACATCTAACTTAATTATGTATTTTAATTCTATTGACTGGTTTTTATATGTTTAATTTTTTAATTGTTAAATTTAAAGTTTTACCTATCTATGTAAATGTATGAAATGTTGTTAGCCGCCCTGAGCCGCCTAGGCGGGGAGGGCGGGATACAAATAAAATTTTTTTATTATTATTATTATTATTATTATTATTATTATTATTATTATTATTATTATTATTATTATTATTATTATTATTATTATTATTATTATCAGTCTGACACAACCAAGAACAAGGCTGGGAGCCATGAAGTGACAGGGAAGGGTGTGGTCAGAAGGCTTAGGGAAGGCCAGGATGGGGAAAGCTAAGAGAGAGTCCTAAGCAGCAATAGAAAAGGAGCAGAGCAGGGAGACAGGCAGCAGGGGAAGAGGTAAGAAATGCTTCCCTTTCCTTTTATGGTCTCTTTGATGAAGCATTGGACAGACTGAGATGAGACCAGACAGAGAGGGAGGGAGGGAGGAGCCCAGGTGTCAGAACCCCCTTTCCTTCCCAATTATGAAACTGGTGGGCTGGATACCCTCTTTGGTGGCCATGTTTCAGAGAGAACATATAGCTAGTTGATTTGAGATGAATGAGCAGGAACCCAGGATTCTGAAGACCAATGACCAACAAAACAAAGCCCCCTAAAAAGGTTCCGATAATTTCCTCAGAGATCAAAGGAGGAAATCTGTGTACTACTCGCCATGGAGAAGTCAGTGGACTAAACTTGCATAAGAAGATCACTAATCTCTTCCATAGAAGAGAATATGAGGAATCCCCAGGAGCATGGGGGGTAGAGACTGCTGGGACATCACTTTCTGTTTTGGAACAGCAAGTGACATCACTACACTAGAAATATTCAAAGCTGTATAGAAAAAAATCATAGAGATTTTGAAATTCCTGGCGCATTCAGAAGCCACTTCCTGTTTCAGAACAGGAAGTAACAACATAATGCTCTAAGAATTTCCAGATTGCCATGGTTTTTAACTATGCAGATTTGAAAAGTCTTAAACTGTTGTGATGCCACTTCCAAAATTGGGAAATGATGTATTGGTGTCAGTTAATGCTACCTGTGATGGACTGCAATTCCTCACAGAGCCAGAGAGCCTTGAGTGACAGGCTGCTCGTGGAATTTGATTGGTTAGCATCTGTTGAGCTGAGAAAGACTTCTGAACTGAAGGCTCAGGAGAAGTCAATTTGAATCCAGCCCTGATTGAGAAGAGCCTAGTACCAACAAGTCTGAGTCTTGCTCTGACAGAGAAGGGTCTAGTGGTGGCAGGGTTTGTACAGGGGTGGTTGGCAGGAGAAAGAGACTTCCATTCTGGTCAGAAAAGGGGATAGATCTTCAAGTGAAAGAAGAATTTTCCTATCCAGTTAGAACAAGGAGATAGCTCTGAAGAGTGGAGAGATCCCTGATCTGTTATGTTTAGAAACTACCTTTTAAATCCTGAGTAGTCAGTTAAAACTCAAAAAGTGTACTGGTAGTGAAGGAATTTGGGTGTTGGATAGAGTATCCCTGCCTTCTGGAAACCAAAAGAGCCAAATATGATCAATAAAGTATATTGGAGTGTTTAGGAAACACAGAAACAAAAGCTTCTCATATTAAAGGTTCTAAGTCACTGAAAAGCTTAAGAGACTCTCAGTTGCTTAAAACATATGAACCAGGTGTGTCAAACATGCAGCTCGGGGACCAATCAGGCCCTAGGAGGGCTCCTATCAGGACCCCAAGCAACTGGCTGTCATCTGCTTCCTTTTCTCTCTTGCTTCCTTCTGCATCACAGCTTGCTTTGCAAGGCTTGCTCAATCACGCAGGAACTACAGAGCAAAGACTCTATTATCTCCACTGGCTGAGGCTCCTCCCTTTGGGAGGAAGGGAGAAAGAAGAGCTTGCTTTGCAAGGCTCTCTCAATTGTACAACAGAGCTACTGACCCAAGCCTCTATTGGCTGAGGACGCTCCCCTACCCCCCCACCCCCAGTCCCATGGGGAAGGAAGGGAAGAGCCTGAGCTTCCTTTGCCCAGTAGCCTGGATCCCATGGGAGAGATACAAAGAAAGCACCTTTAAGACCAATGAGTGCTAATGTTTTAAGCATGTTTTGGATGCCACCATCACATGACTTAGGTCAGAAGTATAATCATAATATCCCTCTAAAGGCTTAATCACCTCGCTGAGATTTTCTGAACTGTAGAACTGTGGCAATTTACTAGAACCATAGACTATGCCAGGGGTGGCCAATGGTAGCTCTCCAGATGTTTTTTTGCCTACGACTCCCATCAGCCTCAGCCAGCATGGCCAATGGCTGGGGCTGATGGGAGTGGTAGGCAAAAACATCTGGAGAGCTACTGCTGGCCACCCCTGGACTATGCTGCTTAGAGGCCTTAACTTAAATGTGTGGTTTATACTTCCTAACAAGATTCTTTAACAGTGTTAGGTAGTTAAAGCTAGTTTTATTGTTTTGTGTCCTGTGTGACTTTTGATAATCTGTAGGCTATATTCATACTGACTTGGCTATTCGTCTAATTGTCAAGCAATTACATCTCAAAGTAATCAGTCCTTGATTTGAAACAAAGTATGTTTTATTGATAATCCAAGATGCTTCTATTGAGCTAGTAACAGTGGAAGGCATACTTAAAGGTGGCACATCAAAGGTTTCCTAAACAAAGCTACATTCTCTAAATAATGCTGTATTCATGTGTGAATCTTCACACGGTCAACTTTTTATCTCCCCTGTGGTTTCTTTTCCTGGGACCAGGCCTGAGAACCTGTCCCTGGAGGCGCTTATCTTCAAAGAGTAAATTCCTGCATTTGTTAGTAAGAGCAAGAGAGGCAAAAGAGGCGCGAACTATACTCTGGCTATTCTCTGCTTTGATGTGCCCAGCTTAGTTCATGGTTAGTAACATTCACGGAGCTTCATAAATACATTCAGTTAGCATCAAACTATTAGCATTATATCATTACGAGAAAGATTCACATTGCTTGACACCAATAAACATTCTAAATATCTTTAATAGCATCAGTCTGGTTACTTATGTGCTCTTGCCCCGAGAACTAGAGACGGGCATGAACTCATCCATGAAGCACAGTTCATGCATGAATCAGAGTGATTCATTGTTAGTTCCAAACCGGTATGGCCCTTGGTGATTCATTTGGATAGTTTTTGCCTGGTGCTGATTCAATCAATTCCTAGGCAACGCTGGGGGTGGACTTCTAGGACTTCTTAGAAACACCTATAGCAGTTCTCTATAGCTTACTGGCAGTTCTAGGAGCCAATCATGGAGCTCCCATTCTGTTCTATGGGAGCAGACGCCCTGACTCAGCTGCTTGCACTTTGCAGCATGAAGAGAGAAGAGTTAGTTGCTGAGAGCTGAAGCTGAGATTTCCTCAGGGCATCTACTTTGGGGGACTATAACTCTGACATTCAAAATCCAATCTTTGCCAAACTTAGAGGGCAGGTGGAGGAGAACCTGCTGAAGACTTCTGGTGAGTTTTACAACTCCTGAATCAAATGAACCAGTGAACCAACAAGAGGTCTGGGCAACCAAATGAACCACGAACCAACACAAACCAACATTTCCCCAGTTTGTGTTCATCTCTACTGGGAACTCATGGGGTCAGCCTGTTGACATCTGTGACGTGCTGTGACAGTGTGGGACAGCCGTTGTTCTTCAGAAAAGAAGAAAATAGATAAAAATAGCTGCTCGGTTGGAAAGGGAGAGAAAAACAAAGGGAAAATCTTGCCTCTGAGGGAGGGTGGGAGAGGTCATCCTACTACCACCACCCATTTCCTTTCCAG
This sequence comes from Heteronotia binoei, assembly GCF_032191835.1. Lineage (NCBI taxonomy): Eukaryota > Metazoa > Chordata > Lepidosauria > Squamata > Gekkonidae > Heteronotia > Heteronotia binoei. The sequence continues at coordinate 52,625,413 of NC_083223.1, read as the reverse complement.
CACTCCACTGAGCAAGGGTGGCAAGGAATGGGATTTGTCGCAGGGAGGTCCCCTGCTAAAGCTGTGTAAGTGGCAACTCTAGCATATATATGAACAGGAAGTGGCCTTATATGCGATGTCAGAATTTTTAGGCATCTGTCTACTTTGCATGATAATAGCTCTGTGAGAACTCAAAAAATGGCCAGTATCCAAAATGTTTTAACTAGAGATGCCAGAAAGCTTCAATCTTGCGTTATGAAGGCATGCAGCCCCTCTCAACACAATTTTCCTTCCCCATGCAATACTTCTGAATTATAGGTAAGCATAGTAATTCTCACATATTTTATTCATCACAATCATGTTATATTAAGTTTTATATCTATTGCTATAAAATGCCTTTATTCAGTTATTGTTATAATTTTAGTTGTTGTAGCATGCATATTATTTGCCTTTAGCAAAGCCATAAAATCACTACTTGGATTTTAAACAAAATATAAATAATGTTTTACACAAGTGCATTGTGTATAATAAGAGTTTCATTGTAAAGACCATATTCAGTTACTTACTTGAGAAACTATTAGCAGTTTTGATTAGAGTAGGGGAAAATGGCTTTTCCCCAGGAGTCTATATTTAATCCTAAAAAACCACAAATGTACACAATGTGCGTGTGTGTATGTGTGAGTGGGGCGAGGGGGGAGGAATTAGGTGACACGAATGGGCTGTACCACTTCAGACTAGAGGAACAGGGGTTCATTCACGGTGTTCTACCCTGTAAACCCCCTGCAAATTAACATCACAATCATCATTGGGGAGTAGTTATTTCCTAGTCTTTTGCATGTTGTACTAGCTTTTTACTAAGGGACGCAGACTCATAGAAATGCATCCTGCAACATTATGACATCATTTATGCCCACATAACCGGAAGTGATACCATTGTATCGTTAGGCACTCTAGGTTCAACTCAAATCTCCATGGTAAAACCATAATATTTCAGGTGAATGCTAAAGCATCTAGCAACATGGTGACATCACTTATGGATATTATATTAGGTAAACATAGTTCCCCACCTATGACTTACAATTGTACAATCCATTCAACCATATCAGCACTTTGCCACCTTATTCTGTTGCATTTGAAGTCTAGGTCTGATCTAGGGTTACCAGCTTCTTGCTGGGGGTGCGGCTTCCCCAGTTTTGGGGCCTCCAACCTGCCAGCACTGAGCTGAATGGCAGGGTGATCCCTGCCTTCAAAGAGCTCCATTGTGCCCAATGTGCCAGGCATGATGATGTCACCTGGAAATGATGTCATCACACTGGGCACATCAAACAGTGGTCAAAATTGAATTGGTCAAAATTCTATGGCACCATGGTGTTTTTACTCAAATTACTAGAGTGTCCCTCTGTGACATGTCTGGCATGATGATGTCACTTCACCTTGCCGGGAGCCAGGTAGGACCTGGCAACCCTAGTCTGATATTTTTATGGAATGAGGGAGGAACCACACATTTCATAGTCCTCTAAGGCCCCAAATCAAAATAAGAAAGTTCTAACAATCCAAATGTTCAGATTCAATCCAACACCATCTTCATCTTAAATTTTGGCCTCTTTTGTTTATGTTACAGAAATAGCACAGACACATTTCACGATAAATGCAATATATGGATGAATAGATAATGGTTACTCTGGGAGGTAATGTCCCATCTAAAAGGGGATTGCTGCTGTTACAACTCACAGCAAGCAATTAATAGCACCCACTGCACCTTAAGAAAATTAACAGCAGGAGCACAGCTGAGTGACTATTGGAAAATTGGCTATTCCTTAGAGATTAATGAGCAATTTTCTGTCAGAGTACAGAGTGCACTCTGGTAGAAAACTGACAAAAGCTGCCCTGGACTCAGAGGATTATTTTTTTTAACAATCCATTTTGTTGTGCATATTTAAAAGGAAACTTGTGGATATCACCACTAGCCCAGAAGTATATTCTCATTATTTTTTCCTTTTAAACATCAGAAACCAATAACAGAAAAGATACACAGGACTGGCTATCTAGAATCTAAAACAGCCAATTATAGCTGAATAACCAACAAGGTGTAAAACATTAAATAAGGGATTTCTCCTCCCTTTTCAATTGCTTTCATTTAGGTTTGTTAGACAAATAAGTGCCAGCAATGTAGGCAATCAAGCTTCATTTAAATCAGTCACAACTGATTAATATGAATTGTTTTACTATTATTGCTTAAGTGTCTCCAAGCAGGTATTTCCACGAAAAAGCATAAAGTTTCAGAAGAGAACTGCCTGATTAAAGAAATGTAATTATGCACATGACAAAAGCAGCTCATTTTGGAAGCTTGAGATGGAGTACTCAGCACGGGACCAGCTTCCTCTTTCCGTATACAGAATATGACACTGGGGTTTTTTTTAAAAAAAAAACTTTCTGTGATTGTCAATAACAAAATGTTTCACCATTGCAAACGTTTATTTTAAAATAGAATCTTGTAAGAAATGGATTGTGTGCCATGTGTGTGCTATTAGGATTCTAGAATGCTCTGGTAACTATAACCAGTAATCCAGTTTTTATACAAGAGGAAAACTTGAACACAACATTATGCTCTTAAATCTATTTCTTTTCCAGCCGAATATTCAGATTCAATTCAATCCAAATGTTCAGATGCAATTCAACACCATCTTCATTTTCAGTTTCGGACTGTTTTGTTTGTGATGCAGAAATGTAATTTTTCTAAAGCTTAGTTCTTACAAACAGCAACTGAGGTGTGCCTGGACTGTACTACAGACTGTACTTGAGGGCTCTTATGATGAAATGTTGGTCTTCAAAAAGAAAAGGAAAGAAACCATACACATAGATATCAAGGAACAGGGTTTTAGATTTTTCCATGACATTTCAGTTTTCTGTGTACAGAAATCTTTTTTTCATGTGGGGAACATTCCATCATATGAAGTTTCATCTGCTGTCCTAAGTGGCACAGTCTTTACATTGGTTTACCACTGCAGCTGCCATTTTACAAGACTCGGTTCAAAACTACTCGAACCTGTTGATCTATTTGCTTGTTAAAGAGTGGCATGGGTATCACAAATCTTGTTAGAACCCACATATGGACTAATATTGTTGTTTTTCTTAGTGCCACAGGACTCCTGTTTGTTTTTCCTGCAATACACTAGCAAAGCTATCCCTCTGGAATGAAAGATAAGAGTATTAGGTAGCTTTGTAGTTTGGTTTCAGTCTTTTAAATTAACACCCTGTCTGAACACAAACAAATAATTTGAGATGTTTGGTCTCCACAATTTCTAATGGGATTGAAGATTTAATTTAACAGGCAGGTAAGGAAAATAATAATAGCTGCTGTGCAAAAAATAGAAAATAATAACTTTTTATGGACACTTGTGTGGATTGGATTCAAAGTACATACCTGAAGAACCATACTATAAATTTGAAAATAAAGATGAATACTTAGAAGAACATAAAGGAGCAAATACTGGCTTGGATCCACCCAACTATTTATTACCTCAGATGGAATGTTTTCTCCCCCTCCCCCTCCAGCTGCATCCCCAAAAAGTCCCAACATTCAGTGAGAGCAAGATACATTGCTCCCCAAGGACAGAATAAAGAGTCAGACACAGAGTATTGGTATAAAATTGGGCCACTTTATTCAATATTCTAATAAACAGCAAGGGTACCCCACCAGCGGCCTGGCCAGGGCTAGGGGTCACTGCGACCGCTCCCCTGCCATTAATGGGCGAGAGACCCAGCCCCCCAGCCGGAGCTGCCCTCCAGGCAGGCCCAGCAGGGAGGCATGCACCAGAGGGCCCAAACCCAGACGCACGTCTCGCCAGAAAGGCACCCTCTAGCCGAGCCTCCCGAACAGTCTGCATTCTCCAAACCCAGGTCTTCAAACCCAAAGGCTGATCATGCCAGACCCCAAATTCCCCAAAAGGGGGATGCTTCACAGTCCTTCCCTAGCCGCATAGTGCCCTAAACCCCAAAAACCTGCCACAAAAGTGACCGCCTATTTAACAGCACCTCCCGATAGCCAAATCCTCAATTCACTGCATTGCTATGTAGGGTAGGCAAAAAACGCACCCCAGCCACTGCCAATCAGCCAAGGTGTAAAAAATTCCTACCCGGCTCCCCCAAGGAGGCAACCAGCAAATTGCCCACATAACATGCAGGGCGGGCGGGAGGGCCGATCGTCTGCCAAGACGAAGGAGCCGACAAGGAGCGCAGATCTGACAGACTGTCAGATCCTGCCTTTTTCTCTGCGCGCCAAAACGGGCGCCCCCTGTCTCTTCCTATCCAGAGAAGCAAACTCTGCTCATGCAGCCTAGCAGCTGCGCTGCAGTCTGCAAGCATAAGATTCTACAGGCAGAAATCTTTACAGCCACAAACATGCTCCAGTGGATCCAAGTGACCAATTCCAGGAGAAATAAACATCTTTTGATAGTGTGGGGGGAAGAGGACACAAGGTTTTCTTGGTTTTGTTTTACAATAGAAGCATTGTACCAAAACACTGGGGACCATCCCTGTGTCACCTCAGACTGCCAGTCTGCACCCAGCCTTAGTCTGTAGTGGCTCAAAGTACAAGGAGTCTTGTGGCACCTTAAACACTAACTAATTTAGACTGATTTCACACTAGGGCTTGTTCTGAGTGGAGAGCCCTTTTGATCCTGGTACTTTGCTCCGTTTTTGCTCAAGTTGCCCCAGAGTTGTGAGCTGGCATGCCATTCTCCCGCGGCAAGCAGAAACCACTTGGAAGAGGATCCTGCTTGTTGTGGAAGAGTGCCATGCCAACTTGCAGCTCTGGAGCAACTTGTGCAAAAACGGAGAGAAGCCCTGGGAGCAAAAGGGCTCTCCACCTGGAACAATCCTCGTGAAAAATCAGTCTTAGTGTTTTCATTAGCCAGACCCCACAAAATCTAACTCTGGTTTACAAAATCTGATGTCACAATGAATATTTAAGCCTTTAAAAGTGCTCCACAAGACTCTGTCATTTTAGGTGACAGAGTTATTTGATAGCAAATTTACTAGCAGCACTATACATTAGCTGTGCACACCCAACGTTTTGCTTTGTTTCTTTTTGTTAAAAAAAATTGAATCAGATTGATTAAATTAATTATTAAAGTGATTTTCTTTAGTTGCTCAATTAAGTATCCAAAGAAAACATCTTCTGTAACTTTTTAAACTATTTAGGCAGCCAAGATAGGCAAGAATTGTACAAACAGGTGGTAGGTCTCAGTCTTCCAGGAATCCTATCCACATCCTCAAAATGCACAAGCATGCAGGTTAACCTGCCACAAGACAGGCCAAAATGAAACAACAAAATACCAGTGGTAGTCACATACAGCTCAAATTAGTTTAACACTTCATTAATCACCTGCAACCTATACTGGATAAAGATATTCCTCTCTTACATGCATTGAGAGGAAGTTTAAGCAACTTATAACAATAAATGCCTTTCGCCAACACAGACTTTGGGACCAGGGCTTGTAATAAACCACAATGCTAGTTTTCTCTCCATAGACACTGCAATAACAAAATTCCTGGATTTAACAACACCGATAACATCTCAGTTTCATTCATTTATTCATCTTTCAACATTATATATACCATCAAGTGTAAACAATGCTCTTCTATTCTCTACATCAAACAGGCCAGTCTCTGCACAAAAGAATAATGGATATAAATCTGACTTTAAAAATCACAACACTCAGAAAACAGTAGGAGAACATTTTAATCTTCCAGATCATAGCATGCCATTACTGACCTAGGAGTGGTAGTTCTCCTACTGAGAAGCTTCAAAGAATTATTACAACATGAAATTGCTGAACTAGGATTTATTGATGAATTCAGGGCAATGCCCCCCCCCCGGGGATGAATGGGGCAGCCTCACATAGGATCCTTATCTCATTACAGATACTAAAATTTTGAACTGCTCACTTCTATGCATATCCTTTTTCTAATCAAGATGAATATGTTCTGAATTGTACCTCTGTATCCTGACTCCATCTAGCCTTTCTTGATAACACCCCACCCACCTTCTGACCTAGATATAAGGGCTGATGGATCTTCATTCTTATTTGTATCTGACAAAGTGAGCTTTAACTCAGAAAAGGTTCTACCCTGGAAAATTTTCTTTGCCTTTAAGGTGTTTCTGGACTTTACTTTTGCTTTACTATTATAGACTGACAGAGCTAGCCACCTGATACCACCTGTTCACATGTATATAAGTGTGAATGTGCTTATTTTTAAACAAAAATGGAATATGAGAAGGATTACCTCTTCAGTATCTCTCTCTGAGAGTGCTTTGATGGGAAATGACAAATATAAACAGTTCTCAGATCTTTCTCTTTCTGGTTCCAAATTAATCTTTCTCTTTTGTATTACTGTTCCTGACGATAGCACACTTCACATCCATTGTAATGTCACAGTATATGTTACCGCACACCCAGAAGGTTAAGTGTAGTATTTGTCCACTGCTATGGTCTGAAACTTTGTCTGCATGCATGCCAGACCAGTATGTACAAGCAAAACATTGCTTCTGCTTGTCAACCCCACTAGCACCATTGCCTTTCCTTGGATGGGGTATTTGTTCTGTCCTCTTCCCAGGTTGCTTGTATGGGAGAACCTTCAAGCACAATGTTTACTTCTGTTCCTACTAGCTGCAGCATCAAGAAAGGACAGAATAGCAACAACAGAACATGCTGCTTATATAAAATCAAATTATATACCTCCCCAGGCCACTGAGCTAGTTATGTGATTGGTATAAACACCATTTTGAAAGATGGATCTATCAGCACAATCTTCTCTGGTGGCAAGCATTTTTTGAACTCTATGCAAATTCAGACAGCCCTGTGTTAAGTTCTCGATTCAGTTGGTATAATACAGATACTAAAGAATTTGGTATTTTCAGTTAAGGTACTGACTTATTTACATCCAAATGTAAATCTACGCTTATATCCTTTGCTACTACACTTTCTCATCTCTTAGCATCCTTGTATTAAAATTAACAACACTAAGTGGTAGGCAACCACAATCAATATTTGATACAAGCCCTTTCAAAATGTTCATGTTCAAATGATATGCCAGCTTCCTCCCTGAAGTGTATTAGATTTCACAATTGTTCAATCAAAACACTACATTATTAATGAGATTATAAAATAGAAAACATAGATATAAAGTTATACCATGCAGTAGCAAAAGCCAGCATTATTGCTAAGAGCCAAGGTAATGGTCAACTGTAACCACTCTTTGGCATGTTGCTGAGGAATGTTTTCATGATGGTTGTTTTCAAAATTATAATGTGTTGTTTCTGTCTTGATTTTTTTCCAACCTCTGTTTATTTTCAAAAGAAATGCTTATTTACCCACAACAATCATTAATATGCAATACTGTAATTCTTGGTTCCTTGTTGAGATACATGAAAAGGTGTGGGCTTAAAGACTCTTGATGGTTCTCAAATTTTTCAGCTTCAAGGAACAATTTCCACATTGAATTGCCTACTGAAGAACCTCCATCATTCCCCATTGCAGTGAAATCGGTAATGACGGGCAAATTTCTCTTACAGATAAATGTTCACTGCATGCCCTTGAGACTCTGGAACACAGTTTTCCCTAATGAGCCCTGAGGAATATTTCCTATACACAAATCATGATTGCAAGCCAAGCAACATTTCTATTTCTTCAAAAATGTTCCATTTTCTCCAAATGACAACAAGCTTTAAAGTACTGACTACATTCTTTGAGGCGAGCATAGTACCTAGTATATTTGTTTGTCACAATCATAAGACAAACAGTCTCTGGGTTTTTTTCCTCCTTTATTTCTTCCCAACATTTTCCTTTATACAACACATTGACTGATTCCATGGCCAGATGTTATGGATGTTTAAATTGGTCTTCTGTCTTTCAGATAGTTTTGACTACTCACATACAGTTTAAGATTTGTCGATTCTTGTTGAAGTGACCTGAAGGAGAAAATTTCTCTATGAGTTCATTTTCATGACACTGAAATCACCTACTTTTTCTGTTTTGAATGAAAGATGCCCATCATGTATCTCTCCTTTAGAAATTTTAAACAGGACTTTTGTCAAAGGGGCTATTTTAACTTATTTTTAAAGGGAGATAGAAACATTGCTGACAGACAAAAAGATATGTTGGTAAGAATGAAGAGGTGGCTCAGTGGTAGAGCATCTGCTTGGTAAGCAGAAGGTCCCAGATTCAGTCCCCGGAATCTTTAATTAAAAAGGGTCTCCAGGTAAATAGATGTGAAAAACCTCAGCTTGAGACCCTGAAGAGCCACTGCCAGTCTGAGTAGACAATACTGACTTTGATGGACCAAGGGTGTGATTCAGTATAAGGTAGCTTCATATGTTCATATACAGTCCATTGACTCCCATAGTCCTCAAGAGTAGCCCATAAAAATCAGTTTAGAAAAATTCAAGCATAGATGCAAATTTTGTCTAAAAGATCTGTATTGCAAATTAATTGTAAATGACTGAAGTATCTTTTTTCCCACAGTATTTAAACTTGCAACTGAAGCAGGAGCTGTGGCTCAGTTGTAGAGCATATTCTGTTTATGAGCAGGTCTGTGGCTCAGTCCCTAGTATCTCCAGTTAAAGGATCTTGGGTAAAAAGTGTCAATAAAAACCTGTCTGAGGCCCTGGGGAGCCATTGCTTAAATCAGCAGCACTGACTGATGGTAAGCATTTTTTGAGAGAGTTACTACCTGGTTGGATTGGGGGAATGCTATGGAATAGTTTATCTTGATTTCAGTAAGGCTTTTGATAAGGTTCCACATTATATTCTTGTCAACAAGTTGATAAAATGTGGTTTGGAGCCTATTATTGCTAGGTGGATTTGCAACTGGTTGGATTTGTAACTGGATGAAAGTGCACTCAAAGAGTGCTTGTTAATGGTTCCTCATCCTGAGAAAAGTAACAAATGCAGCATCTTGGGGATTTATCTTGGCCCCTGTGTTGTTCAAGACCTTTATAAATTACTTCTGTTGTTCTACTCTTTTATAAATGCCTTGGATAAAGGAATATAGGGGATGCTCATTAAAATCTGCAGATGATTAAATGGGGAGGGGTAGCAAATACAGTAGAAGACAGATTTGAGATACAGGATAATAATACAGGATAATACCCCTATAACTCATTTTGTTATGAGGGACAAATCTGACATAAATGAGACCTTGTCGGGCTGGGCCTTGTGTATACCTATTTAAGATTAGGTATCAGAGATATAAACTTTATAAAGGACACAAACACAATTAAATATTTGGGGGGGGGCCTTAAAACATGCTTACTTTAGCACTCATTGGTCTTAAAGGTACTTTTAAAAAAATTTCTCCCATGGGATCCAAGGAACTGGGCAAAAGAAGCTCTGGCTCTTTTAGGCTTGCCAATCCCCAGGTCCCAGCAGGGGTTCTTCCACTTTCCCAGGCTCCTTCCCGCCCCCAGTCAGCTGGCCAGCGGAGCTGAGATAGGCTGAGAAACTGGACTAAAACTAACAATGAATTTCAACAGAGATAAATGTCAAGTTCTATATTTAAGTAGGAAAAATTAAATATCATTAAATTAAATATTAATAATAGGATGGGGGAGAATTGTCTTGGCAGTAGTACTTGTGAAAAAGATCTAGGAGTCTTAGTAGACCATGGAGCGAGTATAAATTGGCAATGTGAAGCAGTAGCTTAAAAGGCAAATGTGATTTGGGGTGCATCAACAGCAGTATAGTGTCCAGATGATGTAAAGCGATGGTATCACTTCACTCTGCTCTGGCTAGACCTCACGTAGAGTATCGTGTTCAGTTTGGGGCACCACAGTTTAAGAAGGATGTTGACAATCTGGAATATGTCCAGAGGAAAGCAATGAAGATAGTGACTGGAGACCAAGTCCTATGGGGAAAGGCTGAAGAAGTTGCATATATTTCATTTGGAGACAAGATGATTGAGAGGTAATATGCTAATGAAGGGGGCCCCCTGAATAATTAATGAATACCCCTATAATAATGAATAAAAGCATACTTCTGCCTTTAAAATTAATATGTCTGTTAGAGGCCACACAGCCCAAGTGGGTGCAAATTCAAGGTTGTAAATTAGATAAAGAGACAACCTCATTGAGACCTCTGGATGTGTATTAGATAACAAAGAGGCCTTAGAGAAGCTTCTTGCTGAAGCTGATAACACATGGAGACAGGAGGTATGGAAAAGTAATGAAAGGAGATACAAGGGGGTGGAGAATGTTAAATCAGATAACTTGTAAAGCCTGCGCCTGTATGAATAAAAACTGGCTGTATGTGGGATGATTTTAACTTAGTCATTTTAGAGGCTTATGGCCGATTAAGTTCTGCTTATGGTGCCAGAAGTAAAAATTCGTTTCATACCAGCAATGTGTGCGGACCTCGTTATTTCTCTGCTTCACTAGCTATCTTCAAGTATTTGAAGGGCTGTCATATAGAAGATGGAGCAGATTTGTTTTTCTGTTGCCTCAGAAGGTCAGACCAGAACCAATGAATTGAAATTAACTACTTATAATTCCCCACTTCCATCTGGTTATACAACTGAGCACAGGTTCCCATGATTAACTGATGACCACATTCTTGAGTCCAGCCTTGAAAGAGATAAGGATTGTAGCTGCAGAGATATTGAGATCATGAATACCTGGGAACCAGCCTAGGCCTTCTAATATTCATGTTAACCCATGAGGAGAGATTAGGGTACTTGGCCTCACAGCTTCCATGTGATCGTTGTCAAAGGACAGTGGGAAAATTCTCTGTCTTTTTAAAGGATAGAACTTGTTAATGCCAGGAGTTTTTTTGTAGCAGGAACTCCTTTGCATATTAGGCCACACATCCCTGATGTAGCCAATCCTCCAAGAGCTTACAGTAGGTCCTTTAAGAAGAGCCCTGTAAGCTCTTGGATGCTTGGCTACATCCAGGGTGTGTGTCTTAATATGCAAAGGAGTTCCTGCTACAAAAAAAAGCCCTGGTTAATGTTATCCTAGAACCATGAAAGGAAATAATGTTCTCAGATGGCTTACAAAAATACGACAAGAACTCCAGAACAAACATGCATGCAAAGAGACCATAAGTATTAATCATTGATGGTTACTGATATGATCTTTCAGGAAGATTCTACTTATTAGAATTGATTTCGTTGGCCACCATTGTAATATGAGGGGGATGTGATTATAATATAATTAAGGTTGCCCGGGGCTTTTTTTTTTTTTGTCTGAGAAAAAAGATGCCGGAACGCTCAAGAAGGAAATGAAGAAGAAACACACTGATGCCCCTCATGAACTTTTAAACATTTTTTGATAATTTTGTTTCCATGAAGAGGTTTCAGAACTCGGGGGCGTGGCGTCGCACGCATAGGGAATGGACGCCTGAAAACAGAGCTCCTTACTTACCCCTGCCAAATCCACTTAAGCAAGCGCCCAGCATTGTTGTTTGTTTTCTTTTTTTTCTTTAATTAGTATGGGAACAGTAGATGGTCAAAAGCCCAGATCAAAAAGAAATTCAAGGAACTCTGTTAAAGACTATTTTCCAAAAAAGCCCAAGGCTAAGGCCTCAGGAAAAGCAAGCAGCCCTGCAAGCAAGATGGCATCGGGAGAAGGGGAAAACACAGCAGCAGACCTAGCTTCATTTCGTTCTGAGGTAATGGAGGCTTTTCAAAAACTGGAAAAAAATATGACTGACAAAATATCTGCCATGATCCAGCCCCTTTCTGCTCAATTGGAGGGTTTCAAAACGTCCTTAGAGAAGGTGGCAGAGACGGCAGATTCTGCTTTTAACATGGCTTGTGCAGTGCAGGAGGACACTCAATATTTTTATAAAAGAGATGAATGGGCCACTGATAAAATTATTGCACTTGAGAACCAACTGAAAATGGGGAATGTTAAAATTTGCGGGCTCCCCGAGAACTCTGCCTCTCCCTCTGACCTAAAATCTCTTATAGCCTCCTGGCTATCAAAGGCATTGGGTTTTTCTGAATCTGATCTTTGTGCCCTGGAGGCTGCATATAGAATTGGCCCTTTGCGCAGACAGAAAACTTCGTTGCCTAGGGACATTTTAGTCCGTTTCTCTTCTGCCTCAGTTAAATCCAAGCTGCTGCAAAAAGCCCGGGCTATAAATCCACTTCTGCTAGGAGATTACAACATCCAAATTCTACAGGATTTGTCTTCTGAAACCTTGCAAGGGCGGAAAATTTTGAAGCCAATTATAGAAATCCTGAACAGGGAAAACATCAGATATCGATGGGTTGCTTCGTACAAGCTGCAAGTTACTGTACAGGATCGGTCGTTTGTCGCTGGAGGCCTTGACTCAGGCCTAAGCATGCTCAGTGATTTGAATCTTCCTGTTCCCACCGGCCTTATAGAAGCAGCCTCTCATGCTCACTCAATAACTTCAGACACTAGATGGCGTCGTGTGCCTATGAACCGTCCTGATCGGCCTGTTTCTCCTAGAAGCTAAACGCTGGAACTGTTGCTATGCAGAAATCTTCCCTTTTTTTTTGTGGATTCTTGACGTCCCTTTTTTTTTTTTCCTGACATATAAGCTTTGCCTACTGAACTGCTGACTTATAAGCTTTGCCTACGTGTAACTCTGTCACGGCTTAGAAATATGCTGATGATTGTTTCGTGCCTATGAAGCAATGTTTATATACAAAATTGGGGGGTTTCCCCCCCTTTTTTTTGGTTATTTATATCTTTTGAACACAATGTTATGAATGTGAGGGAGTTATTAATTCAAATCAACTCATTAAAGGAAATCTTCTTGGTTGATTGGGTATGCATGATTGGAAGAATGGGGTGACTTGGAATATATGGTTTGAGTAGGAGCTGGAATGGGGAGGCTGGGTGTTGAGGGAGGGAGTGGGAGAGAGGGAGGGAGAGAGAGAGAGGGAGGGGGGGTAGATCAGAGTGAGAAACTTGAATAGTATGATTAGGGTTTTATATCAATATATTTCTTTCTACTATGAGTTAATGAATTGTCAGGACCTTTTCCCTTCCTGTGTGAATTGTTGAATGGAAATGAATCTGTGAGACAGAGGGTGGGTAGGGAATGTATGTGTGTGTCAGTTTGTGCCTTATGCTACTATGAAGGTTTGGAAACTTGTTTCCCTCACCATCATATCTCCCTACATAGGCTTATAAGTGGCTGAAGGATAGTTGGTGGGGAGTGTTTGGGGAGACCAGTATTTAATAGTGTTCATAGTTCTGTTTAAAGTTTCATTGTATTTTTATCATAGTGTCTTAAGTCTTACAATAACTTTGTGATCGAGATCTGATGCTGTTACACATGGTATATTAGTTTGCCTGTAATTATCTTTAATTCACTAACCTGAGTTGGTAAAAGGCACAGGTTTTATTATATGTGGCTTTCTAGGCATTTTAGCCTTGACTCGATCAGCTTTGTTTGGCCTTTCATTATAAACTTTCTATACATTCAGCTCTGTTATTCTGTTTATAAATTTTATTTTTGCTGGGTTGATAGTGTTAAATATAAGCATTTTTGGCAGAGAGGGAGAATGGAGAACTTCAGTTTTTTTAATTAGCTCCATTTGGTAGTTGTTGCTAGTTGTGTGGTGTCTTCAGTAACGAAGACTTCCGCTTCAAATTTATCCTTTTAAGTAAATAGTTGTTGTTTTCCCAAGTTTGGATTAACAGAGTTGGAGGGTGAGTTAGTGGCTAGTGTCTGTTAATGCTAGACCACTGGTGTTGGTTATGGTTTTTTGTTTGTGTTACGGGCAGCATAACTGTATTGAATTATTATGGATTTAGTTGGAAGTTTTTTAAAGCCTTTGATCTGAAATCTGTCCTCATACCTTTGAAATTTGATCTACAGGATTCGCCTCTAGCTATCCTGGTGGCACCTGGGTTCAAAGCTATGAATTGCAATAATTTTGATAACCTTGGTTATTTCCTCTTTCAATTATGGCAGAGTGCCACTTGAAATTTCTATCTCTAAACTGTAATGGGCTAAATAATTTAATTAAGAAAAAACGGGTTGCCTCTGCCATCTCTCATCAGAAACCAGATATAGTTTTTTTTTTTGCAAGAAACTCACCTTAAGGGTAACCAGCCCAAGGTCTTCCAGTCAAAAATTTTTGTTCATCAATTTCAAGCTTACGGGTCTTCCAAAGCAAGAGGTGTGGCCATCTTAATAGGTAAATCAGTCCAATTCACTTTTGAAAATTCCTCAATTGACCCTAGGGGTCGGTATATTTTTATCAATGGGGTCTTTAATGGTAGCCCTTATACTCTGGCATCAGTGTATGCTCCAAATGATGGACAAATTGCATTTATTAAAGATACGTTGTCACAACTTCAAACTTTTCATAAAGGGCCCATTATTTTGGGAGGAGATCTCAACTATGTTGTCAATCCTTCTTTAGATAGATCTCAAAAAAGCCTGCTACCTCTATCTGCCAATAAATGGTCTCAATCAAAAGATTCGAATGGCCAAAATGATTTAGCTCAAATTTTTCAATCCTATAATCTGTCAGACATTTGGAGAAGCAGGCATCCAAAAGAAAGAGACTATACCTTCTTTTCTTCTCGTCATCAAACTTATTCCAGAATAGATTTTCTTTTAGTTTCGGATTCTATTTCTAACCTTTTTTTTAAAGTAGACATTGGCCCAATGATTTGGTCTGATCATGCATGGTTGGAAGGTTATATGTCAGGAATCACTGAAAGATCTTTTTCTTTTAATTGGAGATTGGATAGTAAACTTCTGTCTATGAAATCGGTTACAGATTCCATTGAAAAAGACATTAAAGAATTTTTTCAATTCAATACTGAGTGTGGAGTACCTCAGCATATAGTTTGGGACTCGTTTAAAGCTGTAATTCGTGGCAGATTTTTGGCTATTGCCTCTTCGTATAAAAAAGAAAAAGACAAAATTAGATCTGATTTGGTTGCCAACATTACCAAATTGGAAGAGAAATTTAAAAAATTTGGTAGCAAAAAAACTTATTCAAAACTTCTTATAGAAAGGAAAAAATTAGAATCTTTTGACGTCTCCAAGATTCAAAAACAAATGGCTTATATAAAACAAAAATATTGGTTTCGAACTCCTCAATCCCTTAAACTCCTATCATGGAAGGTTAAAAAGAGAATATCCTCAATGGCTATTTCTTCCATTCGTTCTAAATCCGGTACCTTGAAACATTCCACTAAGGATATTGTAGGAGTTTTTAAAAAATACTATTCATCTCTATATTCCTCCCAGCATCCAGCATCAGACCTTATTTCATCTTTTTTAGACACTCACTCAGTTATTAAGCCTGTTTCTCCTGAGGTTAAATCCCTTTTGGACAAACCTTTTACTGCACTTGAAATACAGGAGACTATCAAGTCTATGAAATCCAATAAATCTCCAGGCCGAGATGGCTTTATACCAGAATTTTATAAATTTTTTAATACTTTGTTGGCTCCCATCTTGGCGGACGCCTGTAATCAGTTTGTACAGTCTGGTTCTTTTCCAGTTACTTGGTCACAGGCAAAAATCATTCTTCTACCAAAGAAAGACAAAGACTTGCTAGACCCTAGTTCATACAGGCCGATATCGCTCCTTAATTGTGATTACAAGATTTTTACAGCAGCCCTGGTGGCTAGGCTTAATACTTTTATAGGGAACTACATTCATCCTGACCAATCGGGCTTTATCCCACACCGTGAGTTAACGGACAATACTAGAATGGTCCTTGATGTTATTCAATACTGCCGGAAATTTAATATTGAGTCTTCTTTTATCTTGTCTATTGATTTTGAAAAAGCCTTTGATTCCGTTGAAGTTCCTTATCTTACAACCTTACTGCAGAAAATGAATTTTGGCCCGAATTTTCTGAAGATAATCCATTCTTTATATAAGTCGCCTTCTGCTATTCTTTCTATTAATAATTTGGATTCTGAAGAATTTAATCTTTTCAGAGGGACGAGGCAAGGTTGCCCCTTGTCTCCTCTGTTTTTTGCAATCGCAATTGAACCTCTTGCTAATGCTATCCGTAATACCAATATTATTGCTGGTATCCCTATTAGAAAGAAACAAATTAAGGTGTCTTTGTTTGCAGATGACCTAGTGCTTTTTGTTACAAAACCTAAGACTTCTTTACCAGCTGTCTTTGATTTATTATCTGTATTTTCTTCTATATCGGGTCTTCGAGTAAACCCATCTAAAACCATTCTTTATCCCATCACAATTTCAGATGCTCTCCAAGATTCCATCTACTCAAATTATCACTTCAAAAAAATGGATAGATATTGGACATATTTGGGGATCAATATACCTTTAAAATTGGGAGATATTTTTAAAGTCAATCATCATTTATTGATTAAGGACATTCTTACTATGCAAAAGAATAAAAATTCTTCACTCATTCCCTGGAACGAAAAAATTCAGATTATTAAATCTTTTATTTTTCCCAAATTTCTGTTTTTATTTCGAGCCATTCCTATTCTTATTCCTGAGGATTTATTTGTGGGTTGGCGTCGTTCATTCTTAAGATACATTTGGAACAAGGGCTTATCTAGAATAGGGTATGCAACTCTCATTCGTTCTAAATCCTCAGGTGGTCTGGCTCTTCCGGATCTGCATAAATTTTATGAAGCTGCCATTTTAGGAGGCCTTGTCAGATACCATGATGCTGATTTAAATTCAGGCTGGAAGGTCCTAGAAGATACCTATCTAAATAACAAATCGTTTCAATCTACATTATGGGAATTTCCAAAGAAGAGACCTCCTAATATCTCCTCCAACCTTTTCCTTAAAGCTATTTTTCAGATTTGGGACAAACGCCGCCTCTCTTTAGCCCCTCCTATGTCTCCACTATCTCATTTTATGGATGTTTCTTGGTTTCAACCGGGGTTTTTTTACAAGTCTTTTCCAATTTGGAAAAAATATAATCTTTATAGGTTTGTGGATATTTTGTCCAATGGAAAAGTGCTCGACAAAAAATCTTTAGAAGAGAAAACTGGTGGGACAAAAATCCCATGGTTTGAATACTTGCAAACTAACAACTTGGTGACATCACTCTCAAAGAAATACAATTTCAATCGACCTCTTACTTTCTTTGAATCCTTGCTACAATCTCCTTTTTTAAAGCGGAAGGGACTGATTTCATTTATCTATAAGGGTTTGCTAGACATTGATTCTGTTGATTTGTTATCCTATCAAGAAATTTGGCAAAGGAATAGTTCAATTAATTTTCAGGAGGATGTTTGGCAACAAATCTGGTCATCTCCTTTGTTTGTTTCAAAATCATTGAATATACAATTACAAACTCAAAAAATTTTGTGCCGGTGGTATTTAACACCTCAGAGATTAAGCCATATGGCGATAAATCAATCCTCCAAATGTTGGAAAAATTGTGGAGAGGTGGGCACATTTATACACTGCTAGTGGTCTTGCCCGAGGGTGCAGTCGTTTGGGGCAGTAATTGTGGCAAAAATCAAGGATATCACGGGCTATAGTTTACCCTTAAGATTGGAACTCATTTTGCTTGACTGTTGGAAAGGTATTTCTATTACTTCTCTCAATAAATCCCTGATATCCCTGTTATTAGCTGCTGCTAAAATGGTGTTAGCCCAATTTTGGAAATCTCCCAATATTCCTCCAGTTAAAGCCTGGTATGCTAAAATCTGGGAGGTTTATGCTATGGACAAGATAGCAGATAGTTTATGCAATATAAATAATTCAGAAGGTAAAGATTCTCTGATGTACAAGTGGCTTCCATTTCTTAAATTTTCTTTTAGTCCTGTAGATCAGATGCGTACATGTATTCCTGGTAGATATTATGACATTATTAATTTGATGTAATTAACATATGGACAGAGTACTTATTTTTTAATTCAGCTGCCAAGTATGTATGTATGTGTGAATGTATGTATGTGTTGTTTTGTTTGTATTTTGTGTATATATATATATTTTGTTTTCTGCTGGTATGCTATGCTTATACACAAAGAATGATTGCAGATACAGTCATTGATTGCTTTATTTGTATGTTTACTAAATTCAATAAAAAAGTTTTTGGACAACAACAAAAAAAAAAAGAACTCCATTCTGCTGCATTCCCCCAGAAGAAAAACCCTGAGGTTGCCCAAAACAACATTAGAAACTCATTATTTTATGAAGACAGCTACTATAAAGCACACTGCACACATGTAGCTATCAAGTGAGACCGTTTTCGCACACAGCTTACCACGCAGTCACATTCCTGTTCTCTCTGCAGCGTCTGTTGGATTTCCCATTATCTGCACCGGAGTTACAGGAAGTGCCGCGGCTTTTGCACAGCAAACGTAAACTGGGCTTTAGCAGTTTACGTTTGCTACGCAAAAGCCGCGGCACTTCCTGTAACTTCGGCGCAGATGGTGGGAAAACCGACGGATGCTGCGGAGAGAACAGGGACATGACTGCGTGGTAAGCTGTGTGCGAAAACGGTCTGAGTTTTGATGTGTAAAAGTGAACATCTCCCTCAACAGCACGTACAGATAACATCATAACGCAGACTTCCCAACTCCATATTATTCTTTGTCTCATTCTCGGCTCTCAAGTTTGCGCAGGGCAGGGAGCAAGCAGGGAACATGCACCCCCACTCCAGAGATGCCAATGCAGAATCCGGGATGAGGGGGGGAAGCTGCTGTGAGGAGCCCCTCACAGAAGGGAGGTGAGTGCAAAATGCAGACTCAGTCTCTAATTTAATGAATGCCTGATAGTAATTTCAATGCTTAAAAAATATATGGTGTGATCACACAAATCATGTGTCCATTCATGATGTGAGAACTCTTCCCAGTGCAATTCAGATAGGAGCTTGAGAAAAATTGGTTGTTTTTAAAAACCTTTCATGAATATTTGAAAATAAATACTTAATTCCCATCTGGAGCAGGGTGTTGGGAAATTTTAGGAGTGTAGGAACTTTTCTCTATTACTCCCAGTCTTACCAGGTTAGGAAAAGGGAGGAGGATGACTGCCAATGACCCAATGGCTGCAGAAAGAGAAAACTGCTCCAAAGTTTAAACCCTTTATTGAAGATTAAAATCTTATGCAAAAACCAACCACAAATTAGCATGGAATATACTTAAACATTGTGCATAGAGATTTTATAAAGGATCTCCTTGGATGCTCTCATCAAGACCCAGAGAAAGTGGGTGAATGGCCAGAACAACAAAACAAGATTGAATTCACACATTAAGTACATTTTCCCATCCATAGGAGCTAATATAACTGTCAGTCAAGACTGTAGCAAGCATCTGACATACATTTCTGATGTACACAACAAAATTCAGCCCTTTCTTTCTATCTTTCAGGGCCAAGAGAATCAAGGAAACTCAAAAAGAGCTAGAATGACTAAGAGAGTCTAGGAAGCTAGGTTATGATTATCTGTTTAGGATTTGATAGTATATAAACATTCCAAAAGCCAAAAGTCACGTGAGGCAAAAGACGTACAGTGTTATCTGTACCAGGAACGTTACAGTGAAAGCCATTAGTTTACTCCAGAGGAGCTGGAGAGCAGTTGAGTTAAGAGCTGACAGTTCTGAGCTAGAGAAAGCCAGAAGAGAGCCAGCCTGCCACTGGCTGAGGAAAATTATAACAAAGAGTCCTAGAAATATGAACTGGAGTTCAAAGGTTTAAGAACTGAGAAATGTTGTACCTATATTTATGAATCACTTCCTTATCATGTTAAACTTTCAATAAAAATTTTCTCCTTTTTTTCATATTAACCATGCTGACCAGATGCCTATTGTCTCTGGGAGGGGAAGGAGGAGGAGGAGGAGGAGGAAGAAATTGGATTTATATCCCACCCTATACTCTGAATCTCAGAGTCTCTGGGCGGTCACAATCTCCTCTACCTTCCCCCCCACAAACAACAGACACCCTGTGAGGTAGGTGGAGCTGAGAGAGCTTTCACAGCAGCTGCCCTTCCTGTGAAAGCTATGGCTGACCCAAGGCCATTCCAGCAGGTGCAAATGGAAGAGTGGGGATCAAATCCGGTACTCCCAGATAAGAATCCGCGTACCTAACCACTACACCAAACTGGCTCTCAAAGAATACACCTACAGACTCACACGCACCTGTAAAGCCTCAATCACTAAATATAACTGTGAAGAAATTGTGGCAGTGTAAAAATTAAAAACAGAGTTTAGTTCCCAGCATCCATAGCTCTGTGAAGTGTCTGGGTAAGGGGTAGTTGACATAGGGAACTGTGCTGCCCTGTCTTGTGAAGTCTCTGGGAAGAGAAAAGAGGGGGACCCTGTGTGCTTGTAAGAGAGTCACTCTCTCTACCTATTAAAAAGAGGCTCAACAGATGGTGAACTGTGACCGCCTGACCTATCTATGACCTTGAAATTGTGTGACAGGTTGTGAGGGCGGTAAGGTCTGTGAGAAAAGGATGTCACATGCACATACATAGGTCCAAGACCTCCCTGCTGCCCCTTGAATAAGTGGGGAATAGACTTGCCAATCCCCAGGTCCCAGTGGAGGTTTTCCCGCTTTCCCAGGCTCCTTCCCTTCCCCAGTCAGCTGGCTGATGGAGGGAAGCCCCGCCCCCACAGCCACCATGTGACTTTCCACCTCCAGAGGCTTCAGTCTCCAATTGAAAGGCTTCCTCTTGGGATGGTGTGTCTGTGTTACTTTGAATGTCTGCTGAACACTTCATTATTCCCTATGTGGAGATAGATTCTCATGGGGTATAATGGGGAATTAATCTGGGTGTATCGGGGCCTCTGGAGAGGCTGTTTTTTTTAGATAGAGGCACCAAATTTTCAGTATAGCATCTAGGACCTTTCCCCAAAATGCCCCCCCAAGTTTCAAAATGATTTGACCAGGGGGTCCAGTTCTATGACGCCAAAAGAAGGTGCCCCATCCTTCATTATTTCCTATGGAAGGAAGGCATTTTAAAAGGTGTGCTGTCCCTTTAAATGTGGTGGCCAAAACTCCCTTAGAGTTCAATTATGCTTGTCACACCCTTGCTCCTGGCTCCACTCCCAATGTTTCCTGGCTCCACCCCCAAAGTCCCCAGATATTTCTTGAATTGGACTTGGCAACCCCAGTGGGGAAAGAGTTCACTGGAAGTGTGCCCATTTCTTAATTGCGTAAGACCCAGATTATAGAAGATTCTCAGTGCTAAAATAATGAGTTGGATCCTTTCTAAAATTTCTGTACACTGACATCCAACATCCTCTCTCCTGCTGCAGCCCTGAATGGACACTGGAATTCTGCTCCTGGGTGATGGAGAAACCCCAAAAGCAGGATGGGGTAAGATGGAGGGTGAATCTGCAAAAAATTCTACACATCTTGGATGTGCAGATCTTCAAATGGATACAACATAATTATCTCAAAATTAATGACAACAATATAAAAGGGGTCAACAGATCACCACAGGTTAAAAATAAGAAAAAATATTTTTAAAGAGTTTTGTATAATAGTATTTTGTCATGTACTTGACACATCAAAAACAAGAGCTAAATAAATTCATTTCACCAATACATGGGAGGGGTGCTTAACAAGAATAAAAATACATTTTGAAGCAATGCGAACACTGAATTTATTTTTTTAAAAAAAATAGGAAAAGGGGAATGCAGCAATATTAGGCATCTGCTCATGCTACTATACAGCACAGCTCTTTTAGTTAAAGATACATTTATTAAATTATGTGACTACATGTTTTAATTATATAATTGCATGTATTCAAACCAATTCCATAATAAGCACACATACTGTAATTAAAGCGTATAATGATGGCAAACAAATTATTCTGTGTTGAATTTTTTTTCTACACACAGAAAGTTAATTTTAAAAAATTACACAAAATGACTCTGAGATATACTAAAAGGAAAGGGCTCCCTTCTGAAGGAAGAAGCAAACCATTCATTATCTTTTTGCAGTGAAAACCATGAAACAGCAAGACATCATCATCTTCATTTGTAAATATACATCCCTCACTCTGGAAAGAAGGAGGAGTGTGTATGTGAGAGAGAGAGAGAAAGAGAGCATGTGGTGTGTGTGTGTGTTAAGTTTCAGAGAGAAGCTGTGTTGGTCTGCAGTAGAACAGCCAAAATGGAGTCCAGTAGCACCTGAGAAACAGAATCCACTGAGGCATCTAATTGAGAGAGCAGGCATGAAAATGAGGGTGAGATCAGTAACAGGATGACAGTCTGAAGAAACAAGTTGAGGAAGATAGAAGATAACAGGGCTGGAATGTCAAAGAAGCAGTGGAATGCCCACCAGGTAGGAATGAAGCAATAAGATGCTTGAATGGTCCCTCATGAGACAAATACTCATTCAAAATATTCTAGAATTTGAAGCAAACAGAACGCATTTAAAGCAGTATTTACAAGTGTAGGAGAAAGTTGGCCGCCGTGTTTGCCCTCCTGGAAGGAGGCAAGGCTGACGTCAGCTCCCCGACATACGGGAAGCTAAGGGCCCGTGGCATCGGGGCTATAAAGCCCCGCCCCAAGCAACGCAGTTCGTTTCGGCTCTCGGGGAGGAGAGCCGCATTGCTCGGCAGCTGGGGCGAAGGCCGGAGCATGGAAGGCAGTCGCGGCGTGAGCATTAGCTCCATTGGCCTGTACCCACTTTGGGCAGCGGGGGTTGGCCTCAGGGGGTTTGTTTGGTGGGTCAGGGGGGTTTTAGGTGAGGGAGTTGGGCCGGAGGGCCCCTCTCCTCTTTTCTATTTTGTTGCGGGGGTAAAGGCAGCCAGGGGGTGCTGGGCTTTCTCCCCCCCCCTGTGTTTCATCCTCCCCCCCCTTTTTTCCATCCGCCCACCTCCCCCTCCCCTCTTCTGGGGATTATTACGGGGAATACAGCAGGTGCAAGGTGCACCCCCCCATTTTTTAGGTGGCTGCACCTAAAAAAGAAGTTTTGGAGTATATTAATTACTACGGGCAAGTTAAGCTTACAGTCAGGCGGTCGAAAACCAACCAGCATCAGAAAGGGACGGTCATTGTGATCAGCCCATGGGCGGCAGCTGAGCTATGCCCAGTCAAAGCCCTGGAGCAATATATATCGCTCAGGGGTGAAGGTGATGGCCCTCTGTTTCATCATAAGGAGGGCCCTCCCCTGTCAAAGTTTCAATTTTGGGCAGTGACAGGTAGGGTGCTGGCTGAGCTGGGTTTAGGGGGTGTCAAGTTAGGAACCCATTCATTCCGAATTGGAGCCGCATCTACGGCAGCTGCAATGGGTTACACCCCCCCCCCCCCCCTGCTATACAGCGGATGGGCCAGTGGCGGTCATCAGCTTATAAGTCATATGTGCGCATGTTGGTTTTTAAATAGGTTTCGGGGGATATATTAGCAGTTGTTGCCTGTTGGCATGTTTTTTCCGGGATGTGACCTTTTTTCTGTTTTTCAGGTGCTGTGGCTCGTAGTGCGAGGCATCGCATCCTCATCTGCGGGCACAATATGGTGTTCTGGGCAGCTCACCAGGCTGATCGCCAATTGGCGCACAGCTACATCTCAGCGAGTGGGCGACAGTGGAGTGGCTTGGTCGCCGTGGCCTGCGTTGGCCAGGTATCATGCCACTGCTGTTCCATGGGAGGAGGGCGCCTCCTCCGGTCATCCTGGTCATTCACCTGGGTGGTAACGACCTTGGCTTTATGAAGGGGAAGGCCCTTTCTTTGCAAGCACAGGAGGATCTGCAAGCCATCAAGCGGAGATGGCTGGCGGTCCTTTTGGTTTGGTCGGCAATATTGCCATGGAGGGTCTGGCGGTCTACTCTGTATCCTGGGGGAAATGAACAGGCCAGATGCAAGGCTAATCGGACCTTGCAAAAGGCCATGGAGGGGGGCTTGGGCATATTCCTTCCCCGTCCAGCAATACGGGTCGAGAATGCCGACCTGTATAGGCCGGATGGGGTTCATTTATCTGATCTGGGAAACCAGGCGTTTTGGGACAAGCTAAGGATGGGGTTGCGATTGGCTCTGGGCCGCCCGGTGGGCGCGAATGCCTAAGCAGAGGTTTGGCATTGGCGGTGACAGGATGAGGTATTAGCTACAGTATTTTAGGGGAGCACCTATGGCTTTGCACCAGTTGGTGCTGGTGGTCTGTACAAACTGCAGATAGGCTTTACAACTCAATGCTGGGAGTGCAGATCATGGCAAAGCCTCACCAGGGAGGATCCTTCCAGTGGGTTGGATGCCGGCCGAGGTGGAGGTGGAGTTTGGGCCTGGCTGCTCAGCACCAGCCAGATGATATTGGGCTTGTGCTGGGGGCAGGGTGGCTCGCCCTCCCAGGAGAAGGCGGGGTCCTGGGTTTGACCCCAGGGCTTGTGCTGTTAGGCCTAGACCTCTTGCTATTCCAGCTCGTTCAAGTTATGTTTAATAAAGTGGCCTGGATTTCATCCAACACTGTGTCAGCCTCTTCATTCCGACTGGGGCGGGGGGGGGGGGCGCAAATGCCCTACATTTTCAAAGTTCTGCTGCAGCCAAATCCCATTTTACATGAAGCACACTGCTGAAGCCAGTCCAAAATATCATGGTGGAGCATAGTACAGCCATCTCATGAGACTTTAAAACTAAAGCCACAGTGATGAAAGTATGCCAGACCAAGATTTGGGAGACACATGTTAAAATCCTTACTAGGCTATGTAGCTTGCTGGCTGCCTCTGCACCAGTCACTCCACGTCAGTCTAACCTATCTTACAGGATTGTTGTGAGGATAAAAGGGAGGGGGGATACTTGGAAGAAGCTACTTGGAAGATGAGTAGAATGACTAAATGATCCTCAGAGTATACATGGGGAGCAGGGAAAAGTAACGATCACATGAAAATCACACATACCTGTACATAGAGTATATGGACAGTGTCCATACAGGGTAATACGTGGATTCTCGCTTCCAAATGCATTTAGCATTTCAAACAGCCAAGGTCTACCTTATTTGTCATGTATTAATTTGCTCTAAATCAGGAGAGGCAAACTCATCCAACTCAACTGAACTATTTGTATACCGGACCTAAAATACACTTGCTTGGCTGGTATCCCTGCATTTTTTTTCAAGTACAGCCACAGAAGCCTCTACATTCTTTCTATATTTAAGTGAAATGTGAACCTTTCAGCAGTGGGGAATATTTGTGCCATTTGCTCCAACCTTCATCTTTTACAAAATGTCAACAGAGCTTTTGTAATAGGAACAGCAGACAATGTCTCTGCCTCTACAGGAGTCTCTCCAGCCAAATCACTTGCTAATGACGCCTGTCTGGCTTATACATACAAGGTCACTGAAATACCTTGTTTGTAAAATTTATTCTGCCCAAAGGGCATTTCTCTCCCTGGAACAACCCTATGGAGTTGTCAGAACAGCAACTCATGATAGAGACATAGATTGGGGGGGCAGGGGTGGAAGTAGTGCGGGCGTGATTTAAGTAAAATCGATCCTAGGGCTGCCAGCCTCAGGTGGGGATTGTTGATCTCAAGGCTGATCTCAAGACTGATCTCAAAGGTACAGAAATACTTTCCCTGGAAGTAAATGGCAGCTTCAGAGGGTGGGCTCTATGGCATTATACCCCACTAAGGTCCTTCCTACTACTCCCCCAGGCTCTACCCCACACCCAAATCTCCAGGAATTTCCCAGCCCAGAGCTGGCAATCCTACTCCTGTAATATTTGTATTTGTTATGCTTGGCAACAAAGCTTACATGCAAAGGCTTTTTAAATTATTTTCCTTTTTCCTTACATTCCTCCTTGATTTTGCTTGTGCAGGAACCCGCAATTTTACCTTGAATTTCAACCTGAGAAACTACAAGGTTGCCAAGTTTACTGTTTTCTTTGGTCTAAGTAGTCCACAGAAATATGAATGCTCTGATTAGGCTTTATAGTCTATGGTAGCTTCATCATACACACAAGTGAACATCTTATGTTTCCCTCATTAAGTGGTGGATACCCTTGGGAGTTCAGGTATGATTGGAAGCTGTGCAGGTCTGGATCTTGTCAGAGCTTGGATAGAAGGGTTCTATGAGCCCTATGTACATTGCCTGGAGCTCCAAGATGGAATAAATGCAGGATATACATTTAATACATATAGGCTGTGTGTGATCACACCCACTAAATAATGCAGTTTTGATCATTTTCAATGTACTTTCCAACTGGTTTTTATTGAGTGAATTGGCAAAATCCAGTTGGAAAGTACATTGAAAATGAACACACTCAGAAGTTAGTGTAAATAAATGACCCATAGCAATAAATTGGCAGTTAACATTTGCAGACATCTTTTTGTATGGTAATATTCATTACATCAACCAACACTCATGCACACTTGTGTACCAAAATACTACATTTCCTATTGACTTCTTTGCCCGCATTTACACAGACTGTTCATACACTAAATTTACCCCAAACCCACTCACATCCCATGCTCTATTCAAATGCCAGTATTTAAAATGAACAGAAAAGAACGAGACTAATTCCAAAATGAAAAAAAAATGAGCTATCCCATGCACAACATGTCCTCCTCTATATACAAAAGTATCTCTCCTTAACATGAATTACCTAGTAGAAAATTGGCCAACATTGCCTCATTAGCTAAGTCAATTATATCAGGGCATTTATAGTGATGTAAATGGGACTGTGTATCTATAATGGAAGAGACATCAGATATGTGAATTTCAAGCTGATGGCTGCGCCATATAGGGAAGCAGTAATAGATTTTTACTGTCAAGAACGTATTTGTAGATGGAACTTATCATTTACTACATCAGATGAGACCAATGATCATCAAATGAAATCTATATCCATCAGCATGTAATACCTAAATCAGCAACCAAAAAGAAAGAATACAACTTACAAAATTAGCACACTGAATAAGGTACTTAACCCTGCCTTCCTATGGTAGATAGAACTCAGAGTCTAGAATGGACTTTCCCAAAGAAAATTTGCTAGACTTGAAAGTTTGGGGAGTAGATGGCAAGACATAGCAAGAACTCCATATTAAACGGGTTCTTGACAACCAAAACCAGGGCTTTTTTGTAGCAGGAACTCCTTTGCCTATTAGGCCACACAACCCTGATGTAGACAATACTCCAGGAGCTTAAAGGGCTCTATTAAAGGGCCTGCTGCAAGCTCTTGGAGGATTGGCTACATCAGGGAGGTGTGAAATAATATGAAAAGGAGTTCCTGCTACAAAAAAAGCCCTGACCAAAACTATTATTATTATTATTACAGAGCATCAACCTTTAGAGTTGAAGTCCACCATTTTTAGATTTTGACTCAAAACTCTCTGTTTTTGAAGCATCCAGTATTCTGAAATGCCTGCATGCCTGCCTGGCCATGGTGCTGTTTCCTTTCATTTCTTGCCACAAAAAAAACTGAGTTTGATTCTGAGGCTCTTTTCTGCTAGCAGACACCCTTTCCACAACAAAAGAGCTGTCTCCTGGAATAAGATGCTTGGAAGACTGTCTTGGTCAAAATAGGGCAAGGTTCTTTTTGACAAAGTGCCTCCTCTGGCAGAACAAATCTGCTGCATCCAATCCCATTTTCTCTCTGCTTATCAGATTGTATCATTTTTTTTTTATTTTATTTTATGTGAAACCCCAGTGCATAAAATTACAATAGTTACTCAAGTTAAACATTAATAGATATCAGAAAGAAGAACATCAACCTAACTTTCATATAGTGAATACAAGAAAAGTAAAGCGATACAGTTTACAACGATATCAAATCAAATCAGTTAAACATTCATCATTTGCATAAATGGACTCCAAATCTCATTAAAACGACACATTTGTCTACGACCAGAAAACGATATTTTTTCAAAAGCTGCAAGTTTCAATAAGTCATCTTCCCAAAGAAGAATTGAAATTACATCATTTTGTTTCCAGTGTTTAAGAATTTGGCGTTTTGCTATCAACAGAGCCCTTCCTAACCATAATTTTTGCCCCTTCTTTAATTTCCATTCTTTCGGAAAAAAGTTTAGTATTAAGTGACTATCTTGCCATGGTAGTTGACGTTTAATTGTATCCTTTATTTTCAATAACACCTGTTGCCAAAAATTCTGAATCACCTCACAATTAAATAGCATATGTGTGAGATTCGCCTCTCTGCTCTTACATCTCCAACACTCTGCTGAGGATAGCATTGCTCTCTTAAACATACGAAGTGGGGTCCAATAAACTCTATGCAATACTTTCTGTTGTATAGTTATCAACCTGATGTCCAGAGTGGACTTCCTAATTTTATTACAACAATCTTCCCATTGGTCCAAGTTCACGTGACATTGGACCTCTAGATTCCATTTTTGATTTAGTGCAGATAGGTCAGGTATTGTAATCTCCTTCAGTATATTATACAACACTAAATTGGATTTCTTCTGCTCAAATGCCTCAGACAGTTGACCAAACAATGGCGGGCACTGTGATGCCGCCAACGCATCAGGCCCGAACACAGTTCGCAAGGCTTGTTTTATTTGCATAAAATTCCACTGATATAATGGTAAAGATGTTATTTGAGTTGGAAGTTCATAGTGTGCAATAAACTCATCCTCTTGATTTTTTAACTGATCCAAAGAAACAATACCGGCGTGCATCCACCGAAGCCAAAAAACCGGCTTGTTGCCTATCTTAATTAAAGGATTGCCCCACAAAGAGGCTTTTTCATGCGAGAAAGGGTCAGCGTTAACCAGTTTCAGTGTCAGCTCCCATACTTTTCTAGCTGAAGTAATTGATCTCAGTGGATGTTTTATCACAGAGAACGTCGAACCTAGTGCATAACATCCCTCCAATGGAAATATCATTGCGCCCTCAAGCGATGCCCAGGTCGGTGCGTTATCCAAGCTGACAAGATTCCACCATTTAACTGCAGCTAATAAAAGGGCTCTGTGATATAATAACAGGTTTGGAACCCCAAAACCACCTTCCTTCACCTCTCTCTGAAGCTTAAGCATAGAGATCTTAGGTCGACTGGAGCCCCAAATAAACTTAGATAGGATCCCATCGATTTTATTGAACCATTTCTTAGGGATTAGAATAGGAATGCCTCTCAAAATATAAATTAATTTTGGAAATATGCACATTTTTAAAGTATTAATTTTCCCCCATAATGACAGGGTCAAGCCCTTCCACCTTTCTAGATCTGTTGTTATATTGGTTAATACCCTATCTAAATTAATCTTAACTAGCTGCGATAGATCGTTGGGCAAAAAAAGGCCTAAATATTTCACCTGCCCTGTTGTAACTGCTAACTGGAAAGAGCTATAATCTAAACTTCCACGCCCTAATGGCATCAGCTCAGATTTAGACCAGTTTATTTTATACCCAGCTAACTTACCGAAATTGTCAATTATTGTCATTACAGCTGGGATAGAATGCTCAGGGTTCGACACAAACAGCAATAGATCATCTGCGTATAAAGCAAGTTTATATTCCAAACTCTTAAATTTAATCCCTATGACGTCCTTAGATTTTCTAATGGCTGCCGCTAAAGGTTCAATACACAAATTGAAAATAAGAGGTGAGAGAGGACACCCCTGTCTCACACCGCGATTTAATCGAATAGGAGGTGATAAATTATCATTAATTTTTAATCGGGATGATGGATTATGGTATAGTAATTTAATCCATTTTATCAATGATTGAGGAAAATTCAAATGTGATAAAACCGAAAAAATAAAGTTCTTATGGATTGAATCGAACGCTTTTTCAGCATCCAAAGAGATTAGCGCTGAGTTTTCCATAGAATCTCTTTGCAGATCAATTATGTCTAATGCCAACCGGATATTGTCCTGCCCATTTCTGCCGTACATAAATCCTGTTTGGTCTTTGTGTATCAAAGACCCCGCTACTCTCTTAACCCGATTAGCCAAAATTATTGCTAAGATTTTTATATCAAGATTAATTAGAGAAATTGGTCTGTAACTAGTACATTCCAACCGATCTTTATTGGGTTTCGGGATCACGATTATCAAAGACTCATTCATTACTTCTGGTATAGAGTCATTTTGATACCAAGAGTTATATAACTGATGTAACTTAGGAATCAGCACATCCTGAAATTCAAGGTACCATTCAGATATAAAACCATCTGGGCCAGGGGCTGTACGGCGTTTTAAGGAATCAATTGCGACCTTAATCTCTAGACTAGTTATTTTTTGCGCAAGATCCACTTTTTGTTCACTATTTAATTTACTTAGTTCTACCCATTTCAGAAAGCTAGATATTTGTGACTCTTCTGCTATCTGTGGGATATTATATAATTGTTGATAGAACTCAAAGAAAGAGTTAACAATCTCCTGTGAATCTATGCAGATCTTATTCTGTCTATTTTTAATCGCAATGATTTTTTTATCAGCTTTTTCCCTTTTTAATTTATTTGATAATATTCTTCCTATTCTATCACCTGACTCCCAGTGCTGATGACGAGATTTGTACATGATTTGCTCAAGTGTATGATATTTTAATAAATTAATTTGATAATTCAAATTTTGGATCAATTTATAGGATAGCACATTTGGGCTTTGATACATTATTGTCCAAGCCTGAGTTAACTCATTCTCCAAAGATACAAGCCGCTCTTCGCTTGTTCTTTTTTTATGTGCAGTATAGGCAATAACTTTCCCACGGATCACTGCTTTAAATGCTTCCCATTCTATAGATCTAGAAGATGACGAGCCTTCATTTATCTCAAAGAACTCATTGATTTCTCTTCGCATTTGTGATATAAATGTATCATCCGCTAACAAAGTAGCATTAAAGCACCAAGCTGTTTTTGGTTTTTCTTGAAGAGCCAAGTGAATATCTAACAGGACCATATTGTGGTCAGAGATTGTTGAATGGATTATCTCGCAAGTATTCACCTTTGAAATTAAATCGGGAGATAACAAGAAGAAATCAAGTCTAGACATCAGGTTATGAACCCTTGAATAAAATGTGTATTCCCTGAGTGTAGGATGTAACAATCTCCATATATCAGTCAACCTCAAATCCTTCATATAGCCACTCAACACTGCTCTAACTTGTGGGAGTCTATTTATATTAGCGTCGCTCCTATCCAGAAGCGGGTCCATAGTTACGTTGAAGTCGCCACCAAAAACAATGTCATCCCACTCCATATTCTGGATATTTTCTCCTATTTTATGAAGAACAGCAGGTTGATCACGGTTTGAACCATATATTGAAATCAATAAAACCTTTTTTCCATACATATGAGTATGCAACACAATATATCTTCCTTCTGGATCTGAGATGACTTGTTGAACTGACACATTAGCAATCTTGCGTATTAGAATTGCCACACCACGTGAATTAATATTATAATCGGTGGAAAAAACCTGAGTTCCTTTCTCCTGACAGAACCAACTACATTCCAAACTTAAGGTATGGGTTTCTTGAATAAATATTATCCCTACACCCATGGACTTACACGTTTGCCAGAGCAACATTCTCTTTTTTGTAGTCCTAGCGCCATGTATATTAACCGTTAGAATCTTTACCATCTTAAATCACCCTTATTCTTAATTATGAAACATGTAAACAAAGAAACAATACTTTCAACTTAATCTTGTATATACCATAGATTATAATATTAGATGAGTGCCTTCTTTCTTGTTTCTGTCCATTTCTAGAACTTAAAGCTAACCATATAGTGTTTAAGCCTATCAATTTCATTTTGTTTAATACATGTGTGTTTTTCCCCCCCACCCCTGACCCACCCCTGTGATACTCCCAAGGACTTCCGATTATATGGGGTGCTTCCGGGATCTCTGCCACTCCCTACCCCCATAGAAAAGTATCTATAAAACCTCCAGCTGTTTAGCTATTTTTGCTGCCCAACTCATACACAAAAAAAAAAAAACAGTTCACACCATATATATATATATTTCCCCGCTACTAGATCTGCCACACTCCATTTTAAATTAGAAATCTGCTTTCATAAATACCCATTTTCTTTTACCCAACCAGCAACTTAAATGCTTAATTAATTTAATTCATTTGCCCTCCACATATATATACATATAACAATTTTTACACTTAATAACAGATCCCTAGAGACTCAGAAACTCAAATAATTAATAGATTAATAAATGAATTAATACTCTCATTAGTTAGACTAAGGACATGTTAAGACTGGTCCTTAATCTGTTGCAGGTACTTTTCTGCTTTTCTAGGACTGGAGAAGCGCCTAGTCTCTTCTGCATGTGTGATTGATAGGACTGCTGGGAAGCCCAAATAATATTCCAGTCGCAACTGACGGGCCATGTCCTTCGCTGGTTTGAATCTTTTCCTGGCCTCCACAATATGTTTTGCATAATCAGGAAAGATCATAATTTTCCGTTCATTTGCCCCCCAGCACAGAGGCTCCCTAGCAGTATACTGTCGAAACTTAGCCAAAATATCGTCTCGGGTTGCAATTTTGAGAAATTGGACTGAAATAACTTGTATTCCCTCCCCCTCGCGATGGGGGGAGAAGAATCTATTTACTTTTTCAATGTCCAAGGGGTATGCTTGGTCCAACTTGAAGACTTGCCTGAAAAAAAGGTCCATGAAGTCTACCCACTCGGCGTTGGTTCTTGCCTCCACACCAATCAACCCGAGTACCTTGAGAGAACGGCGCCTCAGTGCAGAGTCAAATTGATCCACCCGACTAGTTAATGAGGTAATTTTTTCATTGCATGATGTCTCGTGGGTGGCAAGTCTTTCCTCCACTTCAATGCATTTGGCACTCACTGACTGAAATTTTTCTTGCATGGCAGAAAGTTCAATTTTTAGCTCTCTGATATCAGCTCGAAGCTGTGTAATATAGACTGGTATATCTTTCAAAGGCTTGAGTTCTTGCCGCATAGTTTCTAACATGGCCGCTAATGAGTCAAGTGTAGCAGAAGGAGCTTCAGCCGCCTCCCCAGGCTTATCTTTGTTGTTTTTCCCCATTCTGGCTGCGCTCCTAGTTCCAGACGCCACCTTTCCAAGTTCTTTCCAAGTTCTTCTCAAAGCCAAGAACAGAAACAGAAACAGAGACAGCCACCTCACTGGGTCTTAACTCCAACAAGGACGAGTCAAACAGCACAAACGGCCAGCTCAGAACACAGGAGCACAGAAGCACCAGAGGAAATTTAACAGCTCGCAACTTAAACAGGTTGCCAGGCGGCTATAAATCACCAGATAAGCGCAACTAGGCACTTAAGCAATTCATCACTTGTAAACTGTGAGCAAAAAAGTTCAATGTTTTCTTTTCGGGCAGTACAGCTGGAGAAAGCTTTAAACTTTACCGGAGCAGGGAGTAGACACGTCCTTCTCAGCCCGCCATAGACCGGAAGTCCTCTTATCAGATTGTATCATGAGACCAATAGCAATTATGGTTTGGCCATTTGGTAGTGGTGGCTCCTTTCTCTTTTCCAGCATGAGTTCACAGGGACTTTTCCCATCAACATAATTTTAAAAGAGTATCTGTTTTGTCTGAAGTACACAACATGTTTTTTATATCAGGATCAGAAGCTTTAACCCCAAATGTGATTTCTTTGTAGGTATGCCTTTAAATGCAATTTTAATTAAGATAGTAAGACAAAAATACACAGCATTAAACAACTGGTGGCCATCCCCCAAAGATTGTAATTTTTAAACCATTTTTTTCAGGATTATCCAATCATGTGTGCAGTTTTGCTTACTATTAACAACTTAATTACTGGTTTCTTCTATAATGCTTTTCTCATGGCAGGATCGTGAGATGTTCACTGTAGGGATGTATGGACAATAGTAACTTGTTCTGCAGAAACACAGTACTTCAGAAAAGATGAAACCCATGTTCATCTCTTCACTGTAAATTAAGAAAGAAATTACAGAGAAAAAACAAGGCATGCCTTTGAACATTCAAATTTCTGTGGACTCTCGGAGACTTCCGGAAAATGGCACAGTGACACAATGCATAGATCTGAGGCTCCTCAGCTAGTGCACTGATTACTAGCCTTAGAGGGGGACTCCTCACAAGGGGGACCCCTAAAGGAGAATCAGTAAGATTCTTTGCAGCGTAGGGAGCTGATTGGAACAGGGGGGGAGGCGGAGGCCACCCTTCCCAAACTTCTAATCTGTCCCATGCCGAGGTTAGTAAACACATTGGTGACTCAACTGGGTCTCTGGAGCTTGAAGGATGAGAACAAAATCACATCCAACTAATTTAACCCAAATAGATGGATGGTCACAGCACTATTGGATAAATTAATTTAATAGACAATATACCAATTGTAAATTTATGGCAAAGACAGGGCTGAAGGCTTGGTGATGAGCTGGAGAGATGTGGTGGTGGCGGTGCAGCGGAGTGGTGATGAAGGACTTAGTGATGGAGAGACGGTGAGACTCGGTGGTGGCGGTGTAGCAGTGGTGAAAGATTTAGAGGCGGCGAGGAGAGATGGTGAGGCGGAGAGGAGGAGAAGACGGAGAGATGTGGCAGTTGTGTTGGAGGCGGCGGTGGAGTAGCAGTGGTGGTGTAGCGACAGCGGCATGAAAGGTATGGAGCAGGACAGAGACGAAGAAACTGAGTTTGATATGTACAGAGGAGGAGGCGGAATGTGGAGATGGTGAGTGAATGTTGAGGAAGAGCTGTGGGAAGAAGTAAAGAAGCGGAGGGGTTAGAGCAGATAACTGAGAGTGCGTGGAAGAGAAATTGCCATTTTGGCTGAATGAAAGGGGGAAGAGGCAGTTCTTAGCGAACACGTAGCTGCCTCTTCTCTGAAGAAAGGGTGCTTAACTTATTGTTGTTGGTTGTAGAGCGGAGAGGATCGGGAAATTCTTGGAGAGAAGTAGTCTGACTTGAGTGGGAAGGGGCAACATGAGACATTACTCATTAACTGAGGACATTTATCAGCACTGGTGTTGTGGGGAATTGTGGGAAGAAGAAGCAGGAAGAAGGATGGACATAGTGTCATAGAGGATTGTGGGGAGAAGAAACAGGAAGAAAATAAATGTAAAGAGATTGATGATAGAACAATTAAATTGGAAATGGGAAAAGCAGCTTATATTTTAAGATTCCAGAATGTCCCTGAGGAAAAAGGAGAAGATATACCTAAGAAAATAAATGAGCTTCAAGTTTAGAGGCGGTGTTAAAGGACATTAAACAAGAGATTGACTGGACCAAAAGAGTTGTCTCATCATACACTAGGAAATTTAATCTACCAAAGGAGATCCATGTAAAATTTACAAAAGTGTCGACTTGTGAAGCCATTTTGAGAGCGACAAGAGGAGTGGACTTAGTTTGGAAGAAAAATAAAATTAAAATTCTAAAAGAAGTACCTTGGAGTATGAGGCAGAGGAGAAATGTATAAGAAATTAACAACTTGGTTGATTGAAAATGATATCCAGTTCAGATGGCAAATACCGGAAGGGGTCCTCTTTACCTTTCAAGATAAGAGGTTTAACTTGAATTCAACATATAAAGCACAAGATTTCTTGGATTGTTATGTAGAGCAATCTATTTAAAGGAAAAGATTGAATCTCAATTATTATATGCAGCAGAAGACAGTAGATTGCTTTTGGTTGAAATCATACATAATAGGGAAAAAATGTTATTAGCAAATATTTATGCTCCCAATGAAAAGCAAGAGAGATTTTATAAAACAATATACGACAAGATTGTTAGTTTGGACTATCAAGAAATGTGTGTTATTGAGGACTTTAACGTGGTATTTGATGCGGAATTTGATTGGAAATTGGGGAAGAAGATGAAGAAGAAATGTCGAAACCAACTTCCCAAAACCTTCCTTAAGATGGTTGAATATGAAGACTAATAGATGCTCGGAGAATACGAAATATTAAATCTCGAGACTTTACCTTTTATTTGGATGCCCATGATTCCTGGTCAAGGATTGACATGTGTTGGATCTCATCTACTTTGTCTCTTAACCTTAGAGAAGCAACGATCTTACCTCGCTCCTTTGCAGATCATAGCCAAATACAGGTTATTTTGTCAAGCCACAGAACTAGACCTCGATGGACTTTCTCAATTTTTAAAGGAAGAGGCCTTTTTGAGAGAAGTCAAAGATGAAATTAAAATATTCTTTCTTCAGAGGAATTTCAATATGATACTCTTCCAGGAGGAACAGAGAAAAAACACAAGTCTACAAGCAGCAAATAGAAAATTTAGGAACTCAAGAAAAGAAAGTGAAGAGCAATAGTAATGAGGAAATCAGAATTAAAATCCAAAATCTCCAACATCAGATAAATTTATTGTTAAATGAAGAATTAGAGAAAAAGATACAATGGACCAAGCAAAACTTTTTTTGAAAATGCAAATAAAACTGGCAGATGGTTGGCCTTTAGATTAAGAAAAGAAAGAGAAAAAAGGATGATAAAAAACTTAAAGAATGATAACCTTGTTGAAACTTGGGAAAGAGAGCAAATGGAGTAGATTGTCAGAAAATTTTACCAAGAACTATATATGGAACAAGAAATTCTAGACAAACATCAAGAAGAATATTTAGAGAAAATCAAGATGAAAAAAATCCCCTCTAAGTTAAAAGAGATTTTATCTGCTAAAATAACAATTCAAGAAATTGTCGATATAAGATCACAGAAAAATAACAAGGCTCCAGGTTTAATAATAATAATAATAATAATAATAATAATAATAATAATAATAATAATAATAATAATAATAATGGGTTTGGATGGGTTTCCAGCGGAATTTTATAAAACATTTTCAGAAGAGCTCTTGCTTCCATATAAAAAAGTGATAGAAGGCATAGAAAATACAGCTAAAGTCCCGGAGTCATGGATCCGTGGGGGCCTTGATCCACAAAGAAGGATCAGACCCAGTGGATATAAGGAATTACAGACCCATATCGCTTTTGAACAATGGTTATAAAATTTTTGCAGCAATTTTGGCACAAAAAAATTAAAAAGCCTTGGTAAATATTATAGAAGACCAAACTGAGTTTTTGCCAAAAAGGCAAATGAGG
Source organism: Heteronotia binoei (assembly GCF_032191835.1). NCBI lineage: Eukaryota > Metazoa > Chordata > Lepidosauria > Squamata > Gekkonidae > Heteronotia > Heteronotia binoei. The sequence goes on along the minus strand of NC_083223.1, from coordinate 52,588,561 downwards.
CAGAATCTAAGAAATATTGTAAACATTTTGGAGTATTATATGAGCATCCTGACAAACTAGTTGCCTGCTTTGTTCTAGACGCAGAAACAGCTTTCAATAATGTAAATTGGAGTTTTATGCTAAAATGTCTGGAAAATATTGACTCTGGGATACATTTTAAACGTATGGTTCAAGCCATCTATATGAAGCAATCAGCAAGAGTAAATATCAATGGAAGATTGACAAAACCTATAAATATTCAACAAGGTACTAGACAGGGATGCCCCTTGTCCCCATTGCTGTTTGTTTTGTCATTGGAATATTTGATCCCATCCGTATGGGAGGATTCTGAGATTAAGGGATTAAAAACAAAAGGGGAGCAGTACAAGGTACAGACCTTTGCAGATGATGTGGTGTTTATTTTGGAAGACCCTAATTCCTCAATTGAAGAACTAAAAGAGAAATTGACTCAATATGGCAAAGTAGCTGGTTTGAAAATCAATTACAAGAAAACTAAGTTTTTGGTGAAGACCCAGGCACAAATTAAAGAACTGGAAAGTAAATCAGGCTTCGGATATGAGAAAAAGTTGAAATATTTAGGAATCCATATTACAGCTGGAATTAGGAAATCAAAAACTGATAATTATGATAAACTTTTAAGAGAGATCAAAAAAGATTTAGAAGGATGGAGAGATGTACAATTATCACTCCTAGGAAGAATTGCAACTATTAAATCAAATGTCCTCCCAAGATCGTTATTTTTGTTTCAGATGATTTCCACAGCGCTTCCAGAAACCTTTTTTCGACAGTTGAATACTCTAGTCTCAAAATTTATTTGGCAGAATAAGAGACCTAGAATAAAGCTGAAAGTTCTACAGAATGCTGTAGATACAGGGGGGGTGTTGACCTCCCAGATTGGCAACTGTATCATAGAGCCTGTACTTTGATATGGGTCAAAGACTGGGTTATATTAGAAAACAAGAAGATATTGATTTTAGAAGGTTCAGACCTTCCACAGGGGTGGCACTTCTATATTTGGAATCAACCCCCCTCAAAAAATAGCATTTTTGTCAGACATGAAATCAGGAGAACACTATAGAGAGCTTGGCAATGGATAAATCTGCAATTTTATAGTAAAGTGCCGAGGGGAGTTGTACGAATGCGCTGAGAGAAGCCAGCAGCTTGCCCGACCTCTCCTTAGAACTATTATCTTAAAAGCTCAAAAAGAATAGGACTAGTCCATCCTCAAGGACAATTGAAAGAGGAAACTAATGTAGGAGTTTCTGGAGAATGAAGGAATTTCTATTTGAGCATTCAGAGGGTAAGAAAGCAATTATTTATTGCCCTTCTAAGGCAGTAACACCCAGGGTGAACACAAAGCTCTCAGACTCACAGGAAGATAGTGGGAGAAATGGTGAAGACTATAAAAGAGCTTTCCGAACAACAGTCTGTATTTCAAAATATTGTAACAACTTCTCAGGAACAGACAAGAGCAGAAATTACAACAGTGAAGGAAGCTGTTACAGACTTAGCAGCTGAACTTAAAGAAACAATGCAGATGGCTACCACAGCTAATGAACTGGCTACTAAAAATAAACAAAAAATAAAACAGCTATCTAGCCAGTTTATAGTGCTAACATACCGGAATAGGAGAGCCAACCTTATATTTGCAGGGATCTCAGAAGAGATAAACAATAAGCTTTTAGAAGGAACACTTAGAGATTGGATAGAAGAAAATGGGGTTAAGGTACAACCCCAAGAAATTGAAAGAACCCATAGATTGCAGAGGAGAGGAGAAGGAGGAGCCCCACGGGATGTCATCATTAAATTTGCAAGAGAAAGGGTACAACAAGAAGTATATAAAACTTTGAAAAAGAAGAAGGATTTGACCTTTAGAGGTAATAAAGTCTGGGTAAGAGAGGACTTTTGTCAAGAAACTATTAAGAAAAAAAATCAAATGAGACCTTACGGGCAAAAACTATATGATAATAAGGTAAAATTATCGTGGGGGTATCCATCTTCAATAATAATATTTAAAGACAGGAAGAGGTTGATAGCCCAAAACCCTAAGGAGAAAAAGTAACTCTTAAGACTACTGGGAATTGCCACAGATTACTTGAAAGAACAAAGAGCGGAGGAAGGCATGGAGGCAGCAGACGACCCAGGAGAAGGAGCATCAAAAAGGCACGATAAAAGACGAAGGACAGATTATCACGAGGATACCTCATGAAGGGAAGTATACAAAGGTTAAATGAGCTAACTTTATGGAATAAGCTGTAAGGGGAGGATTGGGGTGCATACACTCTGGAATGTGGGAAGACGGGATGATGTTTTCATTCACACTATTGTCTCAACCACAGGGAAGGGAGGGTACTTCCTAATAAATAAAGAAAACCACCCACAGCCAGGGAGGCCAAAGATAAAAAAAAACAAAGAAAATGGATAAGACAATAAGACTACTTTCACTGAATGTAAATGGTTTAACATCCAACCTCAAGAGATACAGGTTAACTAAAATAGCCAGAGAACAAAGGATAGATTTGATGTGTCTACAAGAGACACACACAAAAAAAAAATATAGAAAACCATTAAAAAAAGATCAGAAATGTCAGGTTTTAGCAGAAGCTAGAGGAACTTCCAAGGCCAGTGGGGTTGATCCATAAGAACTTTACAGCAGAGGATGTCGAAAAATTAACAGATAAGGAAGGTAGATACCTATTAGTTAAGTTTAAACGGAAGGAAAATGAATTACTATATTGAACATATACGCACCAAACAAAAAGCAAAAGAAAATTTTAATTAAGGTCTTTAAGAAGACTCAACAATTCTCAGAGGGAGAAATAATAGTAGCAGGGGGTTTTAATATGGACATAACAAAGAATAAAAATATTAAGTTGAGGGAATAGGGCCTGAAAGAAGCACACGAGTTTATACGCTCACGACCTATGCCCACACATATATCCAACAGGCATAAAACAGCGTCATGCATAGATTACATAATCCTGGAAAAGAAAAATAACATGTTTATAAAAGAGATTACAACCTTTCCAATCTGGATATCTGACCATGCTTCCATAAGTATTGGAGTTAAAATTACCCACAACAAATAGACCCTGGAGATATAACAATTTAATAATGACGAAAGAAGAGGACAGAAAATTTATGAAATCACTGATAAACTTATATTTTAAGGAAAGTAGAGGAATGGTACCCACTAATATACTATGGGATGCTGCCAAAGCGGTAATAGGGGGTCATTGTATAAAGAAAGAAAAGAGTATAAAAAGAGAAAGGTACAAAAAAAAAGACAAACCAAATTCCAAGAACTAGAGAAGTTACAAAGGGAACAAACGGTAAAATATTGCCCTATAGTATAGAGCAAAATTAAAGAGATTCAAAAACAGTTTGAGGCACTAGATATAGCTACAATATGGAAAAAGGAAATTATGGTAAGGAACAACTTTCAGAGGAATAGCATTAACCCAGCGAAAAGATTGGCGAACTATTTGAAGATCAAAAAAGCAAAACAGAAGGTTAGAAGTATAAAAATTAATAACTCAACACAAAGCTCCAAGGAAATCATCAAGGCTTTTGAGAACTTTTATAAAAATCTATATAAGAAAAAGACCACAATAGAGTTTCAGGAGATAACCAATCTTGTTTTGAAGAAAGAAGGGAAAGAATTACTAGAGGATGATATTACAGTTCAGGAAATAAGGGAAGTAATAAAAGAATTTTTTAAAGGCAAATTGCCAGGGCTAGATGGTTTTACAGGCGAATTTTATAAAGAAATGATGGAGATAGTTGCACCTGAAATGCAGGTAGTCTTTAACGAAGTTTTGAAAGGGAAGAATGCCCCAGATACGTGGAGGGAAACAGAAATAATATTAATCCTAAAACCTCAGAAGGATCCGGAAGAAGTAGGTTCATATAGACCTGTAAGCCTCTTAAACCAAGATTACAAAAACTTTGCAAAAATATTGGCAAATAGACTACAGAAAGTCATTCTGACAATTATAAAAGGGGATCAATATGGGTTTATTAAAGGTAGAAATATAGCAAACCCCATTAGAAATATTCTCAATGTCTTATACCATGGTCAGCAGAAGAAAATAGGGTTACTAAAATTGGATGTTTTTAAAACCTTTGACACTCTTTCTCATGAGTATTTATGGCAAATATTGAAGAAAATGGGGATAGGGAAAGGGTTCTTACAGGCAACTCAGAAGATTTATAAAGGAGGAATTGTGAAAGTAAAAGTAAATAATGAACATTCACAAGCATTTCCCATACAAGGAGGAGTAAGACAAGGTTGCCCACTATCTCCACTCTTATTTATAATAGCAATAGAACAATTAGCGGAATGGATTAGAAATTCGGGAAGAATAGAGGGCTACAGGATAGGTAACAAAGAAATGAAGCTCAATCTATTTGCAGATGACATAATAGTAATCATGACAAACCCTAAAGAGGGAATTAAAGCAGTTAAGATTATCCTAGAAGACTTCAAAAAGTGCTCAGGGCTAGGAGTCAACATGGTAAAATCAGAAATCATATATTTTAATGTAAATAGAGAAGAAAGGCAAGAGATAAATAGGAGTACGAACATAGGATTGGGGGTTAAGAAATTTAAATATTTAGGTATAGTTTTGCAAAAAAAATTGATAAAATGATAAAGGATAATTATGATAAAATATGGAAAAAATAGAGAGAGACATGAAAAAATGGAAAAATAAAACATTGGGGATATCATCTAGAATAAGGAGTGCTAAAATGTTTTGGGTACCAAAGTTAACGTACCTATTTCAAACGTTGCCTCTGGGAACAATGAAAAATAAAATTGAACAATGAAATAGAGCATTAAAAGAGTGGATAGCTGACAGTAAAAAATGCAGGTTCCATAAGAGAATAATTTATAGTCATAAATCAGAATTTGGATGGGGAATCCCAGACCTAAACAATTATTATGAAGCTTTTCAACTAAAACCATTATTAGAAATAGGCGAGGAAAAGACTCAGAAGTGGGTTAACTTTGAGAATGAAACTAATAATAATATAGTTAGATTAGGCATTTTTTCTAAAGTTACGAATAAAGACTTAAAATTAACAATAGGCACTAGAAGAGCATCATTAGAAGTTTGGAAGAAATGGCAAGGTTATCACAGAGTGGGGGATATGTTTAGAAGTGGAAATCTTAAACCCTTACAGGAAGTAACAGAAGAGATAGGTAAACAATATTGGTTAAAAATAGCTGGGCTATATAAGGCAGTAAAAATGATTAGCGAAAATGAAGAACTCTGGATAGATGCACCAATGGAAGTAATATACAAAGAAATGGCAAAGCAGAAAAAGGGTATGGTAGGGAAAATATATAGAAAGATGATAAGGATAAAATAACAGAATACTTACAAAGGAGATGGAGCCATGAAGGTCAGATATCAGAGAGGATGGCGGATAAAATTATGAAAGGAATAGAAGAAATCAAAGTAACCAAAGTTAAAGAACTTGAATATAAATTCCTTACAAAATGGTATAAGACACCAGCACAGCTAGCTAACATGATTCCAGGGTTAAGCCCATTATGCTGGCACTGTAAACTCTCTAAAGGTTGGTATACACACATGTGGTGGGAATGTTCGGAAGTAAAGATCTTTTGGAAGGAAATTATCGAAATCATTAGAAAAGTATGCAATATAACACTAACTATAGATTTTAATCTAATGTTGTTAAGTGCAATAGGAGACCCGATAATGGATAGGAGTATTCAAAATTTAGTTAAGGCTATGATAGTGGCAGGAAAGGCAGTTATAGCATTGGGTTGGAAAGACAAAAGTAAATGGACAGTAGAAATCTGGCACAACTATTTGTTTGAATTTATACAGTCAGACATCGTGGCGTCAATCAACAAAGAGACAACATGGGATGGGAAATCTAATGAAATTAAGACCAGATGGAAGACCTACCTAGACTGGATATTGAAAGAAGGAAGAAAAGACATTCAGTGGAAGATTAAGACTTTGTGCCCATGGCTGGGGTGAAAAGACTAAGAGTAAAGGGAGGGAGGGAGGGAGGGAGAGATCGAAATGTATATAGCTACAAATATTTGTTGTAACAAACTAAATGGAATAATAAAAAAGAAAGAGATAATAATTTAAAAAAAGTGTTGAGGTGGCTGTCCCTGGTAGAAGCTTTGGTACATACTAACCTATTAAATTGAGATGAAATATATACCTATCATACATTACTAAATAAGCAAGGGAATTTGTAGGTTGATGACCACTTACAGCTGGATTGGGGGACTAAGACACAAATTCAGTCCAGATATGTGAAAGAGAAGACCCTTTGAAAAGAAAATGAATGAATTAGATCAGATATGGATTGGCACTGCTGAGAAATTGATTAGTAAAATATATAGTTTATTGCTGGGAAGGAGAATGCAAGAAGAGAGTATGGTCAAATGGATGCAGAACATTGTTATGCGATTGGACTAGCAGATTGGGAGAAGCTATGGAAAATGAACATAAAAATAACCAGATCATCTACCCTTAAAGAAAATATATACAAGATGATTTACAGATGGTACGTTACCCCTGAGAAGCTTTCAAAGATATACCAGAATATCTCTAATAGATGCTGGAAATGCCACAAAGCAGTTGGCTCGTTTTACCACATGTGGTGGCTATGCGAAAAAGCAAAAACTACTGGATTTTAGTGCATACTTGGCTACAAAAGATACTCAAAATAAATATAAAACATTTACCTGAATTTTATCTTTTGAGTATATGTCAATCCCCCATTTCTAAAGTGCAAACTAGATTCTTAGTCCACGCAACTACAGTCTGGGTACTATTCCACATAAGAATCACAGTTGTCCCTGAAAAACAAGTATCACACCTGAAATATTTTGGAGTTATACTAACACATTGTCCAAAAAAAGTTTATGAAGGCACTGGGAGAGGTCATAAGGAGGTATGGACTTCAATGTCTTTCAGGAAAAGATTTGGAAAGATTTTCTCATTCGGGGGATTTTACATTCATTTCTAAGAAAGGTTGCAGTATAATTGATTATATTACTGTCCCTTTCTCACTAGAATTTTACATAAAAGATTTCTGTATAGGTGATCTCATTATTAGTGATCACCTTCCACTTATCTTGACCTTTCATACAGAATCTTCCTCAGACTCTTCCCTTAATCCCTCTATACACATGTTGGAGTCTACGTTCTTACCAAAAATCTGCTGGAATAGTCAGACTAAACAAGCAGCTCAGTTACTTTTAAATTCTCATTCCCTTTTGAATCTTAGAAGGGTTTTAACCACCGCAACGAATTCTTCAGTGCTAATAATAGCCTATGATTCTTTAGTATCTAACATTCTCAGTTCACTAAATGTTAAACCTAAAAATGTAAAAAAGGGAAAGGGACTGCAATGTCATCAATATGAAGATGGCACCCAACTCTATCTTTCTTGTCCACCTAATTCCAAGTATGCTGATGATGTTCGGTGCTAGTGCTTGAAGTCAGCAATGGGCTGGATGACACCAAACAAATTGAAACTTAATCCTGACAAGACAGAGATTATTTGGGTTAGCAGAAGGGCACACCAGAGACTTCAGATCTCCCCTGTCTTGGATGGGGATATTCTCCCCTTGAAAAGCCAAGTTCACAGCTTGGGAATGCTGCTTGACACAGAGGTCGCCTTAAAAAACCAGGTGGTTGCTGTGGTTTGGAGTGCATTCACCAAGCTGTAGCTAGTGCAGCAGCTGCATCTGTTCCTGGGTCTGTCAGATATAGTGGTAGTGATCTATGCCTTAGTTACATGTGAACTGGACTACTGCAATATGCTTTACTGGGGTCTACCCTTGAAGAATGTTTGGAGGCAGAATGCTGCAGCTAAACTGTTGATCAGGGCCAGCTATTGTGAGCATGTTTCTCTAATACTACAGCAATTACATCAACGACCTATCCACTCCCAAATCCAATTCAAGATGTTGGTTTTGTCCCAGGGTTTCTGAAGGACCACTTTCTCCCATATGTTCCTGCCCAGGAATTAACATCACCTGGAGATGCTGTTTCTGTTGGCAGCAGGGGGTAGGACTCGCAATAATGGGTTTAAATTAAGGATGGGAAGATACCAGCTGGATATTAGAAAAAATAGTTTTACAGTAAGAGTAGTTCAACAGTGGAATCAGCTACCAAAGGAGGTGGTAAATTCTCCCTCACTGGCAGTCTTTAAGCAGCAGCTGGATGAACACATGCTCTAGGCTGATCCTGTGCTGAGTGGGGGTTGGACTAAATGGCTAGTATGGCCCCTTCCAAATCTGTGATTCTATGATTCTATGCTCTCCTGACTGTCCCACCAATTAAAGATGCTCCTTTGGTGGATACATAGGAGAGATGCTTTTCTGTGGCAGCCCCACAATTATGAAGCAACCTCCCCCAGGGAGGAGTACCTGGCCTCCTCATTGTCAATCTTCCAGAGGCAGTTGAAGATAGTTTTATTTAGGACTTTATTTTGATAGATTTAGAAGAGCCTGGTGGTGCAGAGTGGTAAGATGCAGTATTGTAGTCCGAGCTCTCTGCTCACAACCTGTAGCTGGTAGAAGCTGGATTCAACTAGCTGGCTCAAGGTTGACTCAGCCTTCCATCCTTCCGAGGTCGGTAAAATGAGTACCCAGCTTGCTGGGGGTGGGGGTGGGGGAAGTGTAGATGACTGGGGAAGGCAACGGCAAACCACCCTGTAAAAAGTCTGCCGTGAAAATGTTGTGATGTGACATCCCCCCAGAGTTGGAAACGACTGGTGCGTGCACAGGGGACGACCTTTTTTTATATATATATATATAAATTTAGCTTTTATTATTGACAATCCTAATATGAGTTTTTAAAAACATCTACAACTAATGTGGGTTAATTGTTGTTTTAATTGTTTTTCATAATGTTTTATTTATATTGTAAACTGCCTTGAGTTCTGCAAGGGGGAAAGGTGGCTAACAAATGTTTTAAATTTTAAAAATATATGAAGTTTATTTCAATATCAGCTTTCATGAGTCACAGTTTGAGGTTGTACCCCAGCTCCATAATTCCAAATTACTAAATTTCTTCTTCTTCTCCTCCTCCTCCTCCTCCTCCTCTTCCTCCTCCCAACCCTTGCATTACAATCTGGTAAGAGTCCTGTACCCCACCCCAGCAGTATCAAGCTCAAGAAACATCCACAACCATTTAAGTAGCATTAAGTCTTGTTAGTCAGATCCTTGACTCCAATCTGACAACACTTTATTATCAATAAGCCTTTTCACACCCTACACATTCACAGAAAATACACACAAGAAGCACTGAAAATGTGATCCGAAGTGGAATTCTGAAAGTACCAGTTATCCCAAACGTTAGCGACAGAAATGAACAATTCTTATGCATTAAATGGTTAAAGAAGATAGAGCTACAGGGAGAGAGATATACTAAAGGTGGAGAAATCGCACAGGATCTGAATATCATTTCTCCCAAATGAGAGGAGAAAAGGGACAAGGGTTCTGTTTCCTGTAGTTTGCCCTGCCTTCTGTTCTCCCACTGCAAATTGTGCAAAACTCTTTGTTCTTACAAAGAGAGGACATGATCTGAAACAAAGGATTCATGAACATCTATTGTCTTGTAATTTTATAAATAAGTTCTCCCCCAAAGGGGGATTTGATGCTACATTCAGATATTTTCCACCATAATTCCTTATCCACGTTTGAAGCAGTTAACTTTGTTCCTTGAATTTGTCTGTAAAGTTCAAGCACCAGTGAATTTTTTAAATGGAGGTCATTAGTCTTCCTCTCCTATCTTTAGGATTTCTTTCCAGCTGATCTGCAAGTGATCAATACGCTACCGTACTGTGCTACAATCAGTGTTCCGTCTCCTCTTTGCTTCTGCAAAAAAAAAAAAAGACCTCTCACACTCCTTAAATTTTTTATTACAAAGATCAATAATATCAGAGTTCTATTTCTGTCTGCCTTCCTCTCTCCAGAGCCTCTGGACTCTGCTAGTCTCTTAGCAATAGTAATATTAAGGGGGTGATTCTCATTCCCTTCCTTCCCCAGTGTATTATAATTACCTCCTATGAGATTATAAACCTAGCCCTTTCCGTCCATTCTGCGCCCGTCTCTGAGTCTACCCAATGCATAAATAAAAGCATCTGTCATATATCTGCCATCAATGCTCTATTAGTCTCATAGATTAATAATCTCAAGAAGTTTTTATTTTGAGAAAGACCTGAATACAGTTAAATTATTATTTTCTATCCTTAATTTAGCATTGTTTCTCATTAGTCTTTGTTAGAATGAATTTTAGAAAAGGCCATGTCAGTTTAAATTTAGCCACACTGGTTCAAATACACTTTATGTCATCCAGGAAGTTTCAGTTTTTCTTGATCTCTCGCTGCCTGGGTCTGGAAATCTCTCCTGAATACCTTGAATCCTGGATAACATAAACATTTCTGTGACCATGTTTCTATTCTTCTCTAAGACAAGATGTTACTATTTTTATTTTTTTAAAGAACTAGGGGGTTGGGAAATTTTACAGCCAGCCACTTAGATATGGATTTAATTATATTTAAGGACCCAGTGGCACTGATGGGTGTAAAAAGCTATCAAACAGAGAACTTTCCCTTCATGTCAAAAAGAATGCTTTTCAAAAGTGGTTCACACAACCAGTTGCAAATCACCAGGTATAAGTACTGAGTAGCTTCTGTAAATCCATCCTACAGCACTTAAAACTAATAAATTATATGGTGTCTTTACATGTCCAAAACATTAATCTGAAGATAACAGGATACCTACAGCCCAGCAGGAGTTTATCTAGATGTTAACATAATTGCAGACCGAGAGGCAAGGGGGTGGGCAGTAAGGGTGAAGAAGGAAGTACAACAATACCAACCAGTTTGAGGAAACTATTAGGTCACAGTTTTATTGAATACAATCATAGGAGCAATGGTGCAGCATGGGGCTGGATTCTTTATCAGGTGACCCACCTGTCACCTGATGTACCCTGCCCCCCCATCTGATATACCCTGTCCCCCACACTGCCTACTTTGAGGGAAACCATGGAGTGGCAGACCCTGGGATCCACATGGGTGTCAGTGGCTGTGTAGTTCCCTTGCCACCTGGTGGTGAGTGCCAGCTAACAGACCCCGAGCTTGGCATGCCACTGAATGGCTCCACCCAAAAGGCCCCTTAAAGGAGTCCTCAAAATGGGGGAGGCAGCCACGCAGGTATAGCTTCTCCCCAAGGATCCATCCCAATGTCCAAAGCACTGAAAGAGCAGTGTGACCCCCTCACTCCTGCCAACACTCCTGTGTCTGTAGCCCACACTGCAACATACTGTGCAGCCATGTGCCCATACCCCACTCTGAGAGGTGGATCCCATCTACTCTGAAGAAGGCCTATTGCCTGAAAGTAATGTTCAGTAATAACAACTCCACTCACTGACTCAATGAGCCCGCTTTGGTGGGGTAGGGCGGGATATAAATCAATGTGAGCCCGCTTTGGTGGGGTAGGGCGGGATATAAATCAATGTGAGCCCGCTTCGGTGGGGTAGGGAGGGATATAAATCGAATGAAATAAATAAATGAGCTACTTTGCCACATGGCAGACTTGCGCTGTCCTACAGGGGCTGAAAAATGGATATATTAGTAGCCTGCCTAGGCTGGGGGCATGTGTAGACCCTGTATGCAGAGGAGCACCAGCAACTGATGGCCCCAATCCTATCTGCAGGGAGCCCAGTGTCCACAGCCAACATGGTAGCCCAAATGCGAAATGCAATAGGCTAGTGGAGGGAACCTCAAGGCCACAATGCACATACCCTAGCAACCTGGAACCTTAAGAGATGGCTGCTGAAGAAGTGCTGAAGAGCTGGAGTCTGATCTAGGAACACATGGTCCACTGGGAGCCAGGAGCTGGGAACTGTTCATAATGAGAGGCCAGAACCAACTGAAGGGAAAGGCCTGACAATAGCCCCGCTAAATAGGGAAGGGGTGGATCAGATGGAAGACTGAACTCCAGGTCTGCCTGGAGTGCCACCCCTCCCTGGTTGGCTCAGAAAGGGATTGGCCTGCTGAGGGCTGCTCAGGGACCATCCCCCCAATCTCCATGTGGCCATCTTGGAGAGGCTGAAAGATCTTCCCCTACTTGCTCCTGGACCACCCCAGTAAATCAGGATCATAGCTTGTGTGAAGCCTCATTTCATCATGTGCCAGATGTTTCAGAAGTTCAACAGATGGTAACACATGACAGGTCTTCTTGGTGGTGGCACTAGGGAACTCCCTCCTCCACGAGACATATTTGGAACCCTCCTTTCTGACATTCAGAAGTTCAGATAAAATAATTTTTATCATACCTTTGGGTTAGTCAATTAATTAGGTAGATTTTAGTCCTTCTCCTGCTTCCTCTTTTAATTGCTAGATTGTGGTTACATTTTAAATTGATATGTATCATAAAAATGAAATTTTAGTATAAGTTGCTTGGAGTGTGCCTCCCCTACCAAAAAGCAGGATACATATATTTTAATAAATAAATATAAATGCTGAACTTGATGAAAAAGGGACTCTGGATCATTAGATAGTCATTAAGTTATTTTTGTTCCAAATTCAGAATTTGAACCAAACTAACCATGACTGATGATGCATTTTTTCTTTCCTGTGCTGTATTATCTGGTACAATGTCACTGATACCACATGATGGATCTCCCTGCCCACAATCCATGTCAATGATATTGACAAAGATTGGAAGCTCAGAAGACAGGTAAACTATCCTGGGACTAATCTCCATGAAACTTCTAGGTCAGCTTTAAGTGACAATGTAAAAGCAATTTTGTGTGTATAACTGGAGAGCAACCATCCAGTAAACAGCATACAATGAATAATTTATAATATTATTGTAAACATATTGGGAATCCTTGCACAGTGAATAATGGTTATTTTTTAAAATTTTAGAGGAGAACTTCCTAAACAATTTGGGTATCCCAAGTTGTATGAAAAGTCAAGTCTCAAACAATAAGAAATTTTCAATAAACAATATCCAGTTGTCTCACAAGGATGATCCCCGTCTCTCCTCTCAACAACAGAAGGAAAGTAGGTTGTCAGAAGTAACAGTTTCCAGAATTCCACTCCTAATTTATTTCCAGTGTGCCACTGATATTTAACATCATCATCAGCTTGTTAACACACCAGTCAAAAGGCAATATTTAAAATTATCAGATTAAGCCATAATCTAATATGGAGGTTGAAGTCAACCATCTTCACATAGACATTGATTGCTTCTAAAGAAAAGAAGAAGCTAGTGTCCAAGAAGTACAGATTTGTTTGCCACTATAAAGAAGAGAGGCATATCTAATTAATTATTGGAAAGGGGCCTGCTCTGAAATAAACAGAGAAAATTGTTTCATAAATCAATTTTAGAATGACCCTCTAAACAAAAGAATCCCCCATACATTGAGGCAATTATTTGCCTTCTGCAATGAAGGATGAGGAGATTTAGTATTCAAGGGAAAGTGAGAGGAGGGTTGTTCATTGTTTTCAACATTCAGTGTGACAATCCATTATTGGAAAAGTTATAAACTTTGAGATTAAACTATTGTTCTTTGCAATTTCAGAGTTGAGTTATACCAATATATATCTCCCAGCTTTGAACTGGTGAAGGTCACAGTCAGTCTACCTTGCAACTGCTGCTTCAGCTATCTATTCCTCCTTCTTTGTATCCTTAGTCCAACCTGCTAAATATGAAAAAAATATGATAAAGTGCCTTCTCTTTTCCTCTTGGAGACTTTTCTAGAATGTATCTAGAACAAGCCATCAAGATACACTATCTAAACGGTATAGGCATTCTGGGAGCATCTGATAGGCCATAATGTGAAACTTGATGGACCATTGAAGTGACTTCAAGGACTTTCTCTGGTTCTTCCATATCTGTTATATCTTATAAATTACATAAGTTCCAATAAGGTATAGAAGTTTGCCAGCAGGGTTTCTAACTTGGATATGCTGAAGAAATTAAATTCCTTGCCTTGGCAAATATTATAAATCCATCCCTGAGTTCAGGACTTTCCTGGAGGCTTTAAAGGAGCAATGGTGAGGCCATTCTTAAATAAGTCAGCTTTGGATTCTACTGATCCATCCAACTACTGCCTAGTTTTGAATCTTTCGTTCCTGGGCAAAGTAGTTGAGAGAACATCAGCTGAACAGCTGCAGGCCCTCCTGGATGACTCCTCAGTTCTTGATCCTTTCCAATCCAGTTTTCACCCTGGCTATGGGACAGAGATGTCTTTGGTTGCCCTTACAGATGACTTCTGTAGACACCTGAATTGAAGCAGGTCAGTGCTGCTATTCTTGCTCAGCCTTACAGCAGCATTTGACATGGTTGATTATGACTTAATGACCCATCACCTCACCAATGTGGGGGTTCGTGGGATAGCCTTGAAATTGTCTCATTTCTCCACGGTCAGGGACAAAGGGTGGCACTTGGGGAGGGACTTTTGGCACAACACCCTCTGGTGGGCAGTATCCCCCGGGGGGTAGACCTCTCTCCTACGTTATTTAATATCTATCTGTGCCATCTCCCTCAGCCGATAAGGAGCTTTGGGCTGGTTTGTCACCAGTACACTGATGACACCCAGCTGTATCTGTTGATGGATGGCCAGCCAAATGCAGTTCTGGACTATCTGGTCAGGGTTTTAGAGGCTGTGGTTGGTTGGTTGAAGCAGAGCCAGCTGGAACGAAATGGCTTGTTTTACACTGTGAAACAGATGTGATTCCATCCTGTTGCCAAAAAACCCGCTTGAGTTTGGTCTGTTTCCAGGCTATCAGATAGCTGCCCTTGAAGTGGCAGGATCCCCGCAGTGGTCTGTGGTTGCTCATTCACACTACTAGCATGGCTCAACCATGGGTCCACCACAGAAAGGGTTGAATTTTAAAAAAAAAATCCCGTGTGAGAGCTCAAGCAGAGAAGCACACAAGCACTTCTTGGAGAAGGGTTAGGGGAAAAAAACCCATGCTGGAAACAGCTTGGTGTGATCACACAGCTCTTCCAGAGAGCCAGTTTGGTGTAGTGGTTAAGTGTGCGGACTCTTATCTGGGAGAACCGGGTTTGATTCCCCACTCCTCCACTTGCACCTGCTAGCATGGCCTTGGGTCAGCCATAGCTCTGGCAGAGGTTGTCCTTGAAAGGGCAGCTGCTGTGAGAGCCCTCTCCAGCCTCACCCACCTCACAGGGTGTCTGTTGTGGGGGAGGAAGGGAAAGGAGATTGTGAGCCACTCTGAGACTCTTCGGAGTGGAGGGCGGGATATAAATCCAATATCTTCTTCTTCATCTTCTTCTTCCGCTTATGAGTCATGCCCAGGCGTTCAGACAGCCACTGATTATGCGACCTAAGTGTGGTTCAGGGAGAAACTACTGGGGAAATACAGATGGCTTTTTAATCCAGATAGGAGGTATCTGGAGATGGGGTGAGGATGGGTGCAGCTTGGAAGGCAGATGTGTGATCATGTGCATTTAATCTGAATGGGAGGCAGGGCTAGGTTGGACTGAATCTCTTGTGTGAAACCACCCAATTTGTCAAACACAGAGGTCCTATGGCTGAGCCTTGACCATGAGTCACTAACATCAAGGCCATTTATGAAGAGTTTAGCAGTGATTCTGGATGCCAACCTTTCAGTGGAAGCCCAGATCACTAATGTTGCCAGAATGGCATTTTTCCATCTATGCCAAGTTTGGCAGTTGGTTCCCTTCCTGTCTCAACCCAACTTAGCCACAGTGATCCATGCAACAGTCACCTCCAGACTAGACTACTGTAACTTCCTCTACACAGGCCTACCCTTGAGACTGACTTGGAAACTTCAACTGGTCCAGAATGTTGCTGCATGTGTGCTTTCAGGCACTCCACTTAGAGCCCAAATGTCAAGAGTCACTCCATTTTGTTCCTCTTGCCATATGTATCCAAATTATACAATGCTAACGCTTGTGCTTCACTATGCTGGCTTTGAAGCATCCTGCTGTTTGCTGCTTATCTAGAGGGAGGGTGGCATGTCTGGGAACTGGCTAGTTACTATGCAACCAAGGTCGGGGAGCTGGAGGAGATGTAACCGAAAGACGGATAACAGCACCTGGGGTGATGACAGAATAATAGGGAACCCACACAAAACCCCCACTTCGGCTTGGCGTGCTTGGCTTGAATTATAACAGTCAGGGCAAGGGTTTATAAGAATCAGGAACTCGTGGGAGAGTCAGTTCCGACAACGCCTGTATATGCCCATGATGCTGGAATAAAGATCTTGAACTCTACTTGTCTTTTCCTTGCCTCTGGGTCTGACACCACATACAACTGATGTTTTGCCAGCTGCACTAGCTCAAAGTTGAATACCAGATCAGATCCAAGGTTTTGGTTCTAACCTTCAAAGCCCTACTCAGATTGGAACCAAGATATCTTTGAGACTGTCTCTCCTGGTATCTCCCCCTTCCAAGACATTTTGCTCTGTGAAGAATGACCTTCTGGCAGTCCCCGGCCAGACAAGTATCCTTCTTGGCTCTGGCTCTAGCCTGGCGGAAGACTCTTCTGGATGAGATCCAGGCCCTGAAGACCCTGAAGCAGTTCCACAGAGCCTGTAAAACAGAAATGTTCTGCCAGACATTTGAATGCAACTTGACATGGATTAAGGACATTGTGTCCAGAAAGAAAATATCATTCGGTGTTCTAGTGAGATAAGAAGCAGTCCTTGACTAAGGGCTGTGACTATAGCAAACTCACCCAACTAGCATTTAAGGAGTTTTTCCAATGGAGTAACCATGATTGATATTTATGGATTAATGAGTGTTAGCATATAAATTTTGGAAACAACTGAGAACTAGCTGGCTGTCAATTGCATGACTACACAGGACTTCCAAGTCATAAGGATATTAGAGAGTCTCCTATTTCCTTATAAAGATGTATTCTTGTAAACCTAATACTTTGTATAAAAACTAATTTATATATGCTTTGTAAAATATATTATTTTGTATTGGTTAAACGGTGGAGTTTGAATTATGTTTAGGCATACAGTTGAGGCAGCAAAGTTTCCATCTAATTTGGCCTTCCCCCATCCCACCATCTATTGCATTGTGCTCTAGCTTTTTATAAATGCACAGTTTGCACAACCTTTCCTGGATGAATTGTATAAATGCCTATATTGCCATCTGCTTTTATCTTGACCGTGATTGTGCTAAATTGTTTTAATAATTAATTATGATACTGGTTTTAACCTGTTGTTGCCTGACCTTGTAGTGCAGGATAGGAAGGGCTAGAAGTCCAGTGAAATAGATAAAAAAATAACTTATTATGTTAGTCTATCTTTTTTTGCTTTTCTTGATTAATAATAATAAGCTTTACTAATAAGCTTTATTGATTAATAATAATAAGCTTTACTGACAGGGTATACCATTCCATTTTTAAAAAATGAAAGAAATCCCCCTTTGTGATGTTTTCCTAACTCTTTTGTTCCCTTCTGATGTAATGAAGTTACCATAATGCATCCTATTCACTTGACTATTTCTACTGAATACAGACACTCATGGCAGAGCACTTGGATTTCCCCATGACCTGAACAACTGTTACTTCTTTTTCCATGATAAAAGATAGCCAGTCCTCTGCTCTGTCTTCCTTATGATTACCACTAGGTCTACAGTTTCATTTGTGCATCCCTGGATCCAAGATTAAGGTGTTATGGAAAGAAAGGGGTAGCATTCTGCTGTTCCATGCAAAAAATCCAAATTATCTAAATTCCATGTATGCCCATTTTTGTATTTTTTAAAGATGTTACTCTGCAGCATTTACATCATATTAAATCATATAAATTATTTGTTTCATTTTTAAGTCTATGCGGTCAAAGGATATTTAAAAAAAAAAAAATAACATGCTTCATCAAACCTTAATTAATTTCATTTACCTGGGTTTATCTGCCCAAAACACAACAGCAGAAAGTACATTTTTTGCATTCCTTTTCCAACACTCATACAGGATTCACTGTCCATAACTCACTGGTGTAAGTAAAAAAAAAAGAATCTCTTTGACACAAATGCTCTGGAGCTACCCATGCTAAACTTTGCAAAAGATGCATTATACATGTCTTAATCTTTGCATTGCTGTCATTTTGTTGTATTTCAAGTGATTTCTTTCTTGGCTATATTCTGGTATCACAGCATTTGTTGAGGGCAGGGGAATCTCTGAACTTACTATTTAGAGGTTTGCAATGAGAATCTAGATATTTCTCATTATGGGAGAGCTTCAAACCACTATCTCTGTGCCTTTACAGACAATAGAATAGAATAAGAAAAGCATCTGTGACTTTAAAGCATATCTGACATTCATTTTAAATGGCAGGAGATATTTTAGATTCAGGTGGTTCTGCTGATTATTCAGTCATGAACCAGTAAATCAGAAAACCATCTGATCCAGCCTGGCCATTACTCTAAAAGACTGAAATGCTATCTGCATCGGTATCATTGTTTTCCTCCTGTAAATTTATCCTTCCACTGCTACAGCATACTTTGGAAACCTGAATCAGCCTGGCACAGTGAAGAGCACATGAAACCACTGCGCATTCAGGCTGGAGACCACACATTGTAATGCACGTCTTCAGCTCTCTGCAGGACTCTGCAGACTGCAAATCTGTCAGGGCACATTTAGCAGGGAAACGGTGTACCTTTGAGCTCTCATCTGCGCGGAACTATCCACCACATGATGCAATACGATGTATCATTGTGTGTCAAATTATCCTAGCACTCCAGCCCCTCTCCCCCCATTTATCTCCTGATATATAATCCTACAGCAAGGAGTGAGATCAGCAGTATGCTGCACATTTATATTTTCAGCTGCTGTAATTCTTGGCACACCTAAGTGCTTGAAGAGAAAACATTTCTCTCATATTGCCCCAAAACAAGGGTACGTAATATATTTTCCATGAAGCCCAAGCAATCAATTTCAGCCCTGTTACAGCCCACGCACTACCCCAGCTATTTTAAAGCTGAGGAGGTGGGAACTGTCCAGAAAACAGAAAGACTGAGCGCCTGTCTAGACAGGTTTATACCATCCTCATGGTAGTGTTACCCACTGGCCTTCAGAGGGAAAAAAATGTCCTGTCCCTTTAATAGAGGTTTGTGTGTGGAAATGGGCAGCTGAAGTTTTTCATGGCATGTAGCTAAATAACATCACCAGGTAACAACTCATTAAGTCTCTATTAAAGGGACAGAACTTCTTTTCTCCAGGTAGCTGGCAAACTTCTCTTATAGCGAATTCCTTATTCTGTAGAACAATCCACTGTGAAGTAGAGCGAGCTTGATGTAGTGATTAAGTATGCAGACACTTATCTGGGAGAACCGGTTTGATTCCCCACTCCTCCACATACACCTGCTGATGTGACCTTGGGTCAGCTCAAGAGCAGTTCTGGGAAAACTCTCTCAGCCCCACCTACCTCACAGGGTGTCTGTTGTGGGAAAGAGAAGGAAAAGGAGATTGTAAACTGCTCTGAGACTCCTTTGACTAGCGAAGGACAGGGTATAAATCCAATTTCTTCTTCTTCTTCTTCTTCTTCTTCTTCTTCTTCATTGATTTAGTAAGGGTCATAGACTCATAGAGTTGTAGGGGCCATACAGACCATCTAGTCCAACCCCCTGCTCCATGCAGGATCAACCTAAAACATCTCTGACAAATAATCATCCAGCTACGTTTTGAAGACTGCCAATGAAGGGGAGTTCACCACCTTCCTAGGCAGCTGATTCCACCTGTCAGCTACTCTGATTATAATTTTTCCTCCCTAATATCCATCTGGTACCTTTCTGCTTGTAATTTGATCCCATTGCTTTGGGTCACTACAGGTACTGCCCAGGTAACCTCAAGGTTGCCGCTAGGGCAGCGATACCTTGAACAAGCCAAGCAGTTTAACCACCAAACTCAGCATTAGTAGAAAACACACAAAGTATGGTAAGTTACCATAAGATGAACCCTAAGAACATAAGAAAGGCCCTGCTGGACGAAGTCAGTGGTCTGTCTAATCCAGAATCCTGTACTGGTTGCCTTGTGTTGTCTGATTATTGCCTTCTATATTCTGTAATCTGCCTTGAGTGTCAATGAAGAAGGTGGGCTATAAAATAAATAAATAAATAACTATAATAAAAACAGAGTGAGCACCAGTTCCATAGAAGTACAGATCACAGGAGCATGAAACCAGCAAAAGCAGGAAACCAGCCAGGGAGGCAGTGGGGCCCTTGGATGACCAGGGGGTAAAAGCATTACTGAAGGAGGATAGGGAAATGGCTGAGAAGCTGAATGCATTTTTTGCCTCCGTCTTCACTGTGGAGGATGAGAAGTGTTTGCCCGCTCCAGAACCACTTATTTTGGAAGGAGTGTTGAAAGACCTGAGTCAGATTGAGGTGACAAGAGAGGAGGTTCTACAACTGATAGACGAATTAAAAACTAATAAGTCACCAGGTCTGGATGGCATACATCCAAGAGTTCTGAAAGAACTCAAAGTTGAACTTGTGGATCATCTGACAAAAATACGTAATCTTTCATTGAAAATTGGCCTCCGTTCCAGAAGACTGGAAGGTAGCAAATGTCACCCCTATCTTTAAAAAGGGTTCCAGAGGAGATCCAGGAAATTACAGGCCAGTCAGTCTGACTTCAATACCGGGAAAGTTGGTAGAAACCATTATCAAGGACAGAATGAGTAGGCACATTGATGAACACGAGTTTTTGAGGTAGACTCAGCATGGGTTCTGTAAGGGAAGATCTTGCCTCACTAACCTGTTACATTTCTTTGAGGGGGTGAACAAACATGTGGACAAAGGAGACCCAATAGATGTTGTTTACCTTGACTTCCAGAAAGCTTTTGATAAAGTTCCTCATCAAAGGCTCCTTAGCAAGTTCGGGAGTCAAGGAGTAAAAGGACAGGTCCCCTTGTGGATCAAAAACTGGCTAATTAATAGGAAGCAGAGAGTGAGTATAAATGGGCAGTCTTCGCAGTGGAGGACGGTAAGCAGTGGGATGCCGCAGGGCTCAGTACTGGGTCCCATGCTCTTTAACTTGTTCATAAATGATTTGGAGTTGGGAGTAAGCAGTGACGTGGCCAAGTTTGCAGATGACACTAAATTGTTCAGGGTGATGAGAACCAGAGAGGATTGTGAGGAACTCTAAAGGGATCTGTTGAGGCTGGGTGAGTGGGCGTCAACGTGGCAGATGAGGTTCAGTGTGGCCAAGTGCAAAGTAATGCACATTGGGGCCAAAAATCCCAGCTACAAATACAAGTTGATGGGGTGTGAACTGGCAGAGACTGACCAAGAGAGAGATCTTGGGGTCGTGGTAGATAACTCACTGAAAATGTCAAGACAGTGTGTGATTGCAATAAAAAAGGCCAACGCCATGCTGGGAATTATTAGGAAGGGAATTGAAAACAAATCAGCCAGTATCATAATGACCCTGTATAAATCGATGGTGCGGTCTCATTTGGAATACCGTGTACAATTCTGGTCACCGCACCTCAAAAAGGATATTATAGCATTGGAAAAAGTCCAGAAAAGGGCAACTAGAATGATTAAAGGGCTGGAACACTTTCCCTATGAAGAAAGGTTGAAACGCTTGGGGCTCTTTAGCTTGGAGAAACATCAACTGCGGGGTGACATGATAGAGGTTTACAAAATTATGCATGGGATGGAGAAAGTAGAGAAAGAAGTACTTTTCTCCCTTTCTCACAATACAAGAACTCGTGGGCATTCGATGAAATTGCTGAGCAGTCGGGTTAAAAGGAAGTACTTCTTCACCGAAAGGGTGATTAACATGTGGAATTCACTGCCACAGGAGTTGGTGGCGGCTACAAGCATAACCAGCTTCAAGAGGGGGTTAGACAAAAATATGGAGCAGAGGTCCATCAGTGGCTATTAGCCACAGTGTGTATATATATGTGTGTGTATATATATTGGCCATTGGCCTGATCCAACATGGCTTCTCTTACGTTCTTATGATCACACTTGTATTCATGTGCTGTTTCAGTATTAAGATCCTCTGGTTACAAACATGCTGTTACTTTTGGTTATATTTCTTTTTTCATGAATCACGGTGTTAGTGAGACAGTGTGCTGGACTTGTACTGGAAAGCCCTGGATGCAAATTCCCATTTAATAATGATGCTCGCTGGGAGGCCTTGGAGAAGTCACTCTGTCAGTCTGACCTGTCTTACAGCAGCAAGAACAAAATGGGACAGCCCCCTGTAAGCTAGCCCCAAGTTCTTTGGAGAAAGTGCAGGGCAAGAGAGAGATGTGCGGACATACATAAATATCTGCTCTCTCAGCTTGCGTTTTCTTGTGTTGTTTAAAAATAATCCTTATCACAGCCATGCACTGTAATGAAATGGCTCTATGTATTGATTAGTGCTTGAACTGTACATTTCATTTCTCTGCACATTAGAGTTATGAATTTGGCTTCAGAGCCAAAGTGAGTTCAAACAGGGTTTTTCTGCCTTTATGACGTAAAATCCAAACCTTACATCACTGAACAAAGCTGAACAATGTAAAAAGGAAGCAATGATTGATGTTCTCAAAAACAGAAAAGAATCATGTCCTATACACTGAATGCCAGGGCTTCCCAGAAGGTATAAAATTAATACTTGCAACCTTTGCATTGATTTAATTGATTCTTTGGTCCTCGGCACATTAAATAATGGTATGTAATGACAAACTAGAAGTTCTCACTGTTTGAATAAGCTCTGGGGCTCCTCAGGCTCACATGTTCTGCCTTTCCTTTGTGCCTTACCTAACCTTACCTAGCCTGAAACACCTGAAATTTGTGCTGAACACCTGAAGAAGCTGTCTGTGCATGGTGCTGATTGGTTAGATCCATGTGATACAGGCAGTAAAATTTTCCCCTCCCATACCAGTCGTACTCCTTAAAAAGCCACCAATGAACACAGAAAGACACAAACATCCATGTTGCGTGTTTTTTAAATATATAAAAGCAGACAATCCACTGGGCAGACAGAGCGGAAAACCTAACCATTGATCCAGTGTTCATTTCACTGTGTTTAGACTTGTCATTTCAGTTGTGAAACCACCCAGGAAGAAGCTGAATCCATGCTATGGAAAGGTGAATTCTGGGCTTATGTTATGTCTGTCTTCATACCAGCTTTTCTTGGAAGAGGGTGGAACCTCGGGGTTGTGCTCCATACCCACATAGGGCGCCTGCAACCCCATCATGGGAAGCTTTAGCAAGCTGGGCCAGAGTCTACTCTCTATGGTCTCTGTAATATCAGAAATGCTCACACTAGGGATGTGCAAAAAAAAAAAAAATTCGGATTTACACAGATTCGGAAGTATACGGGGGGGGGGGGATTCAGAATCCCTGTATACTCCTGAATACCGCATTTGGAATAGCCGCATATATGGTAGATGCGCGGCTATTTCCGAATATACGGCCCTATTATACCCTATGGGCCATTGAAATCAATGGCAAATAGGGTATATTTGAAGCCACCTGGAGGGGAGGGGGTTTAAGGGAGAGCCTATTCCATCATTATACCCTATCGGCCATCCCTCTATCTACTCTATCTACTCTATGAACCCTGCAGTGCAGGCCTGGAACCAATATAAACCCAGTTGCCAATGTCACTGCCACACAAAACACAATCTGCTCAAGGTCTGCAGCAAACCCAGATGCCAGCTCTCCAGCCCTGCCCCAAACAACATGGGGAGAGCTGGCCAACCACAACAAGCCTGCTGGTTCTGGGTCTCTCACCCAGGTGCCACCTTCCCTGCCACAGAACACACAATCTACAGATGCCAGCTCTCCAGCCCTGCCCCAAACAACATGGGGAGAGCTGGCCAACCACAACAAGCCTGCTGGTTCTGGGTCTCTCACCCAGGTGCCAGCTTCCCTGCCACAGAACACACAATCTACTCTATAAAAACAAGAAAGTGACCCAGCCCACACACACCCTCGCCAACCCCCACACCAACCTGAGGTAATTTTAAAAAACCAAAACAAAACCAGCAGAATCACAAAAGGCCAAGTGTTTAAAAAGTGGCCTTTTCACCAATAAGAAAGCTCAGGCCAAATCAGTCAACAACACCCCCCCCCCCCTAAAACCAGAACCAGGAAAAGGGGGACAAAAGTGGCCTTTTAAACAATGGAAATTAGTAACAGCAGCAGCACAACACAGCAGCAACAAATCAAACACTGAATACTTTTAAAACAGTAAAAAAATAACTTTTAACAATACAGGAACTTTGCCAACCCCTCCCCCCCAAAAAACCCCTTCATCCTAACCCCAAGAAATCCAAGCCACCCAAATCAGGAGAAGTAAAAGGACACTGCACTTTTAAAAGTCCTCTCACTAAATTAAGATAGGGGCAAATTGGCAAAAAACCCCACCCCAGGCCCCCTCCCCAAGCAGAAACCCCTAACCCCAAATAAGCTACCCCACAACCACCACCACCCAAATCTGGATAAGTAAAGGGACTCTGAGTCTTTAAAAGTCCTTTTACCAACAAAAAATAAAAACAAGAACCCCAATACTGTCTTACCTTGTCTTCTCTAGTCCAGGGAAGTCTGGTAAGGCTGAGTGAGAGAGCAGCAGGCAGCAGCTGAAGCCAAGGGCCAGCCAGCCGCCCAGCAGCACAATCTCTCACACCAACCAACAAAGCAGCAATGGAGGAGTCCAGCCAGGAAGACTCCTTAAAAAGCCCTGCAAAGCATGCATTTGCAATGCATTTTGCAAATGCATGCTTTGGATTGGCTGCTGGGGATCCTCTTCCCCCTCCCTGATCCCAGGGAGGCTATGGAAAAGGCAACTAAAGGTGGGAAAGTAGGCAAGCAGCTCCTTTGAGGCTGCAGAAGCTACTTTCCCGCCTTTTGAATTGACAGCCGTATACTTACGAATAGCTATTCGTAAGTATACGGCGAGCCGTATTCGGCTGCCGTATAATAGGCGCCTATGGGGATCGGCTGCAGCCTATTCCGTATACAGCCGAATCAGTGGTGATTCGGCTGTAAATATGGTTCGGCCGAACCGAATGTACATCCCTAGTTCACTCCTGCCTTCTACATGTCAGCTGTCCCACCTTCACGCCTTGTGCTTCTCTGTTGTCCTCATGCCCTGCACCACCCTACTTCTCTCCACATCCATTCTTAAGTCCTCCCACAGCTTAGGGCCCACAGCTGCAAAATCAGCCTGGAGTCCTCAAGCTTGCCATTCCTTTAACCTAGAAGCATGCTCTCCCAAGTCAGTGCACCTACCAACCAGCCTCTCCTCAGCCAGTGACCTTCTGGCTAGATCCTGGCTGTTGGACTAGTTGGCCCTTGGTGCCCTCACTGCCTGTTGAAGAACCTCCATCCCTTATCTGCCCCTCTCTGCCACAGATGGTCATTGTCAAACACTCACCCACTGCTTCCTTTATGCCCATGAGTCCCCTTATCTATGGACCTGAAAATGTCTGATTTTATATGATCAGCTTCCCCTAAAACAAACCAAAGCCCTGGGTTCTAGGTTATATCATGTATTCTTCTTTAGAAGGAAAAATGTTTGTCATATGACTCAACTTTATTGGAAGATAATAAGACAATAATTTGTGTCTGAACATCAGATCAGTCAGATAGGATGTGCTAGTTGAAAATGTACTTAAAACTATAAAACTCACTAAGACTGATGGACGCATACCTTGCGTGGAGGGATTGATAAGGCACCAATTTTATTTTGCCATTGCTCATTTACAGCCCCTTCTGTCATTGAATGTCTTTGAAAGGATCACTTTGCTCAATCCATTTAAAAGTCTATCCCCATTTCAAAAAAGATCCAGCAGGGAGCAACCAAAATCTGTAGAGATCAGCTGAAATGAATATAGGAAGACTGAAAATACTTTTTTGATTCTGCTACTTTTTACTGGAGGATCACTGCAGAGAGGTGAATCATCATCTTCCACACTGTGCTTCCTGTCTTGAGGATATTTTCACATATACTTCCCCCACCGCTCCAAATCACCTCTGCTTCTTCTGTCTCCTGATATCAAAGTCTGTGTCCTTCCTTTGGCCATTCTGACATTAAAAGGTATAGTAGTAGCAGGGGGAGGGAGAGAAGTGAAAATCAGCTACAAGGGAGGTACAGGGTTTACACACCTTAATTGGGAATATTGATTAGGTTCAAGGAAAATAGGATGACATAGAAAACTTAATCAGTATGCAGTTCAAACCAAAAGAGAAAGATGAAAAAAAGGGAAATCTGAACAACACATTTCTAATAAAATGGCCAAGCCATTTATAGAGTCCAGAGGCTGAATTAAAATATTCCTTTTAACTAATGAAACAGTGGGTGTCTTAAGGGCAGTGAAGCCGCAAAGTTTCATCGTAATGCAACTGCCAAAAAGGGTTTTCTTCAAACTTTGTCAAGCTTAGAAGATGGCTTCCTACCTTTTCAGCCAATCTAGCCTTCTACACCATGGTAATATCAAGATTAGACTATCGTAATGGGTCTGCCCTTGAAGGAGATTCTAGGTGCTGAAGAATGCTGCAACTCAATTATTATCAGGATCTAGATGGGGTCATGTATATGACATCCATTTTGCAATCACTCCACTGGCTACCTATCAGCTATCAGGTTCAATTCAAGGTATTGAGAATCATGTCCAAAGCCCTGCATGACCTTGTGCCATTGTACCTGCAGGAATGCGCTCCTCCTCTGTTCTACCACAACAGTTCTACTCATCAGTTCAGGGCCTCCTACAGATGCCATTCTGCAAACAGGTAAGATCAACAACCACTTGTTCATGCGCTTTCTCTGTTGTGACTCCTGCCTTGTGGAATGGCTGGCCAGAAGAGGTTGGAAGGGCTCCCACACTTTTGTCATTGTGAGCATTATGTAAAAGGGAGTTGTTTAAGAGAGCTTTTTAATAGAGGCAATAGGGCTATACTGCAACAAAATAGTTCAGGAAGGGTCACTATAAAGGGAAAGGGATTATGCATCATGCCACTATGTATATGGCATGTTATCAGTTAGCAGTATGTATTACCCTGTTGCTGTTTCATTGTAATGCCATTTTTCATTATATCCACACTCTATATAGTATACTCGTTTAGATATTGGTAATCCTGGACTGTTATCCATTGACACACTGGAGATCTAGTGTAGCAGGTAGAATAGTGTTTGGGAGGTCAGGGGGCTACTGGAAGGAAACTAAGATCACTTTTCATCTGTGGAAGAGCCATAAGATCCAAGCCAGTACAGACTTGGTTAGTAGGGCTATGCACAGCAGTGCCTCTTGCAATACACACAGGACTGGGTTTTCCCTGAAGATTATTCCAGATTGTGCATAGGGATAAAGTACAAACAAAGGATGCTTGCCAGAAGCTTAATCTTTCAAGATATGCATGTTAGGGGCTGCCTCTACCTTATATTTTTAGGTGTGTTTTTTTAGCTCTCTCCTAACAGCAGGAAAACCACAGGATAGAAGTTGTAGCATATGGTATACATGTGTCCTCTCCTGATCTCCAGCACCCCTTCACAAATGAGATCTTCCATAATAGGGAATTTTGTTTCCCCATGGCCTGCTATTTAAATGAATAACCACATTTAAACTACTCCTGAGGAAGAACCAATTTAAGAAGAGTCATTTAGGAATTCACTGCAAATGAATTGTTGTCTCTCCAAAGACTCATTCCTTCATGCAGTGGTATTGAGCTTGGGTTTTGACACTTGAACTGAATAATGAGGGAGTCGCATGCCTGTTCACTATGAGCTGCTCTAAACTTGATCATCCTGGAGAGGAAAGAACGCTACACTTCTTATACACTTTCAGTCGGTGAGCTGGTATCAGATCACTAATAGTTCAAAACACCCTTCTCAAACTATTGTTGTTTGTATGCTTCTTTGGAAGAAGTCTTCTTGACAATTGGTTTTGCGGCAATTACCTAGGGAACTGGCCTTCCAGGGGTGCAGAAGTGGGTGCCCCCATGTGACTCATGTTATTACTGCAGGGGGGGCACCAGAAGTTAGCCTTGCCTAGGGTGCCAGACTGTCTAGGGCAGGGGTGGGAAACAGTGGCTCTCCAGATGTTTTTGCCTACAACTCCCATCAGCCCCAGCCATTGGCCATGCTGGCCAGGGCTGATGGGAGTTGTAGGCAAAAAACATCTGGAGAGCCACTGTTCCCCACCCCTTGTCTAGGGCCAGCCCTGGTTGGTTTATGTCATATAGATTGCTAGAGTGAAATGAAATCTTACTTTAGAGACAGAACTTAAATAAGACCTATTCCAAGCAACTGTGCAGATGACAAAGCTACAGGGGATAGTGCATGTGAGAAAGGGTAACTGCCCACCCCTCTCTTTTCTCTGTACTTTGGATTTAATGGGACAAGTTGGTTTTGTTGGATCTCCTTGCTGGCTTTTATTATTGAAGTGCCACTTGGGGAGAGGATAGTAACTTTATCCCTTCGGCTTTACACAGTGTTGCCTTGTAAATTGCCCTCATCATTAGCTGTGAAATGAAGAGGGGAAAATGCAGGAGATATCTGACAAAGTGGGCTATGACTCATGAAATCACATGTTAAGAAGCTTTATTTTGCCACAACAGACTAACATGGCTAGCCCTCTGCAAGAGATAACCCTGCCCACCACTACAGCTTACCTTTACCAACAGGAAGATCCTAGATCTAAGGCCAGCTTAGAGCAAACTCTGAGGTTTCCGGAACCATCTTGTTTCAAATGAACAGGAGTCAGAGAAAGAACAGCTGGCATTCTTCTAATGTAGGGAAGGAGGCTTTTTATTTTTTAAAAGGAGTCATTTGACTGACCTTTCTTGTCTCCTTAATGTCACACAAGTCAGTGAACTGAAGAATAAAGTTCAGCTAAATCCAAATCTGTGCAGTGAGAGCCCTGTGCACATACTTCCTTCAATTTGGTTTTTCTTCCTGCTGAGCATGACGAACAGCTTCCGAGCTTTCTGAAGTTTCTTGTTGCAAAACATTCTGCTCAGATGTGCCTCCAATTCAAATGAGCCACATTTAAAAAAAAAACACCAAAAAAAATCCAGATTGTGCTTTTTCCCTTCTTGCAACTATCAAATAATTTTTGTGCTTGACTTTGAGGCAACAGAACTTGTATCCAGCCTGAGAATGCTCATGTGCTTCTTTCTGACTCCTACCATAGACAAGAAAAAGAACCACTTTGAAGATCTCTTTAAGTCACTATTTAGCTTCTCCATATGGCATTCAGGATAACTATGCCAATGTGCATGTGTGCTTCCTTCACCTCCATTATACAATAGGTCTCTCTCCAAAGAAATGTTGGCCAGGTACATAGAGGGTGTGCAGACTAATTTCCCAAGCTCATTGTCCTCCTCGTTCTTCATAATATATAATCTCCCTGTTGCCCTACTGTCACTAGTAAACCAAGTTTTCAAAGCAGCTCAAGAGATACCTGCTGAAAACCAAAGCCTCCCTGCAAACTGTTAAGAGATCATTCTAGTATTAATTTGCACATGACAGTGGACTTTCCTTGCTTAATTATAGAAATTAATGCACATTCTCTGGGGATTGCAGATAGACATTGTTGTCCAAATAAAAAATAAATACACTGTATGTTCTTAAAGTTAGAAGAGGACTTATACGATGCTATCGTCTTGTGTGCTTGTGTGTTCTTTTTATGCCACTTGTGTTTTTAATTGCAAGCCACCTCGAGCAGGACTCTGGAAAGATGGCACAGAAATATTCTAAATAAACAAACAAATAAGAGACATTGTTGACAAATAAGAGACTAAGTGTTGTGCTCCGACCTGATCAGGAATGGTACAGAGAAGGTTGGAAAACAAGCTTCTGAACCAGGACCTCGGGGGTGCTGGAAATAATTCTTTTTTGAGGCTTCTGTAAAGGAGAGCTGATGGAAGAGAAAAGAGATGTCATTAAGATAAGCAATATAAATATAATTTCATCTGAAGAAGTGTGTGAGCACACGAAAGCTCATACCTTGAATAAAATTTTGCTGGTCTTAAAGGTGCCACTGGACTCTGACTGCATTCTGTTGCTTCAAACCAACATGGCTACCCACCTGGATCTTTAAATATAAGACGTTAGTCAATGCCCACTGTGTCCTAAAAACAACTGCAACCAGTGTTCAGAACCTCAGATTTCTGGAGGCAGGTGCCTTACTCTTACTGTGGATCAGGGCTACTACCTTCATAACACTAGGGAAGAAATTACTGCCCTGAAAAACAATATTGTGTATGCAGTTTATTAAGACAGAGGAGGACTGTGAAGTTAAAACAACAACTTTAAGTGATTTGTCTTCCCATTTATTGTTGTGTCCCAAAATGTTTATTCCATTTCACAGGGAGGAATTTTAACAGTTCCACTGTCTCAAGGCTGTTGTCTGAGTGTGTCTTCATTGTCAGCTAACACATTCTCAGAAGAGCACGAAAAACACTCTTCAGTGCTGGAAACAAGATTCGGCTTTTTCCTGGTTCAGGTCATGGGAGTGTCAGTTCAATTTTAACTGATATATAACACCCTGCAGTTGGAGAAATAGCCAATTTGCATACATCTAAAAAAATTCACTCTCCTCCCCTGTTCCCTTGACCCTTGCAGTAGCTCAAGTACTTCATTTTTAATGGTACATAGATCAAAAGTAACTATTATTATTTAGTATAGCAATTGCTTCCTTTTCTGCTGACAGCAGTTTCAAGCAGCCCTCTCCCTCACTGTTCTTTAATATTCAAACAGTGACAAACCATGGGAAGATTCACTTTCTTCCCAGTCTTTGCTGTTAAACTCTGGGGTAAACAAAACCAAATGAGAAAGGTTAAGGCCCTCAAATTTTGTCTTGCTTGAGAACTTTCTATGGTGTCTGGTTGGGTCATTGGTGGAGGTGGAGCTTTGGCCTGACCCAGCCATGTAACTCTTATGCAGTAGTGCAAAGGGTCCCTAGTCCTGTTGAGCCTGGTGGTACTCTTGAATTTTGAGAACAGGAAGTGGGCACCAACATAAAATGACTGTAAGAAGCACAGAATTGCCAGCTCTCAACTGGTGACCTTCAGGAGACTTGGGGGAGTGAAGTTGCACTGTGACAGCATCCTGTGACTTTGTAACATCATTTCTAGCCACATAACTGGAAGTAATGTCACTGCATTGCTGGGTCCTCTAGCATTCAGTTGAAACTCTATGGTACAACCACAGAGTTTTAGGAGAATGCTAGAGCATCTGGTGACATGGTGACAACATGGTCAGAAATGACATCATGACACTTCAGGACACACTAGTGATTACCATGGGTACATAGGCACCACATTGATAATCACTGTCCTAACACAAAGCTAGAACAAAATGTGTGAATATTAATTAGAGCAGAAAAATGAAATACAAAATGAATTACTTACATTGGCTTCTCAGCCAGTTGTTACCATAAGGCTGATTTCTTTTCACCCAGTGTTCCATCTTATCCTGTTTCCCTAGGCTGTCTCAACAAGGTTCTGAATCCCATCCCCCATGCTTACACATACTGGCCAGAGGTGTTTTGATACTTGTCCAAGTGTGTTTTCACACTCCCCCCATTCCACCAAAAAAACCCCTTCATCAGTCTTGGAAACAAGACTCTGCTTTTTCATAGATAAGATTATGGGCATGACTGTTCAGTTTTCAACTGTGATATAACAATCTGCAGTTGGAGAAATAATCAGTTTGCATTATTTTGTAATCTCCTCCAGGGCAGGGATGGTGGCTTAGTGGTAGAGCATCTGCTTGGTAAGCAGAAGGTCCCAGGTTCAGTCCCCGGCATCTCCAACTAAAAAGGCTCCAGGCAAATAGGCGTGAAAAACTTCAGCTTGAGACCCTGGAGAGCCGCTGCCAGTCTGAGTAGGCAATACTGACTTTGATGGACTGAGGGTCTGATTCAGTATAAGACAGCTTCGTATGTTTTTAGATAAAATCGGAAGCAGCAAGCACCAGGGTGATTCTTAGCAGTCAGTTCACTTTTGGCAGTCATTGGCCTTCCCTTGTCCAAAGACCTCTTGTACATCTTGTTCTAGTTGTGTGTGTGTGTATTAAATGCCATCAAACAGTTTCTCATCTAGGGCAACTCTATGAATGAATAACTTCCAAAATATGCTATCATTAACAGCCTTGCACAGGTCTTACAAACAGAGGGGCCTGGCTTCCTTTATTGAGTCAATTCATCTCATGTTGAGTCTTCCTCTTTATCTGCTGCCTTCAATTGTTCAACTTTTAGTAGCATTATTGGATTTAGGGATGGGCATGAACCAAACCACATGGTTCATGAACTGAAGTCCATGATGGGTCTACCATCTACCATCACCTACCATCACAAATTTCCATGAACATTTAAAGCAGTTCATGGTGGTTCATGGAAAGAACCTAAAGCAAGGTTCATGGATAGAGCAGAAAGCAAGTCCCTTTAAACCCCTGCTTTCTGTTCCCAAGAAAGCAGCAAAAACAGCTGAGTGGGGGCAAGGCATTCCTAGCCATTCAGCCATTTCAATCTAAAGGGACTGCAAAAGACAGCCTAAAACAGCTGAATGGCAGGGAAACCCCACCCCCCACTGCTTAGCTGTTATTGGGTTTTCTGCAAACCCTGCTGAAAGGGACTGTGATCCTTTTAACAAGGTTTGCAGGGCCATGAACCGGAAACTGATACAGTTCATGAACGAACCTCCCAGTTTGATTTGTGGTTCGTGCCCATCCTTAATTATCTTTTCCAGTGAGTCTTGTCTTCTGCTATTGTGACCAAAGTACAATAGTTTCAGTTTGGCTATTTTAGCTTCTGAGGAGAGTTCAAGCTGATGTGCTCTAGAGCCCACTGACTTGTCTTTTTGGTGGCCCATGGTATTCCGGCCTCTATACCGCCGCGCCGCAGTTGCTCCCTGGGAGGAGGGAGAGACGGCGTTGCTTCCCGGGCATCCGGGGAATTGGAGGGGGTGGAGCGCCAGTACAGGTTTAACCGGTCGCCTGTTTTGGGGCCAGGTAGGAATTTTTTCACACTCACCTGATTGGCTGTTGGTGAGGTGTTTTTCGCCTACCTTGTACTGCTTGTTAGTGGGGGGTAGATAGGTAAGAGTAGGCAGTAGGAGCAAGGGGTTACGGAAACACAGGGGAGCACCCAGGGCACTGCACCTGTTGGGTGCAAGCAATCGGCAGGAGCGGCAGATGGGCTCTACAGCTCAATGTTGCAGAATGCCGATTGTGGGATCCCTTCCCACAAGACCGGCTCTTCCTGGGTGATTATGCCGGTGTGGGGTAGGAGGATCTGGCCTGGCTGGCCTGACATGAGCCAAAACCGTGGCTAATGTTGGGGGCAGGGTGGCTCGCTCAGACATGGGCAAGGTAGGGTCATGGGATGACCCCGGGGCTTGTCCGTTTCTGGTAACCCTTGCCATGCTTGCTATAGTTGGTTATTTCAATAAAGGGCCCATTTTACCAAACTCATGTTGTCAGTCTCTTCATTCCGACCTTTGGGGGCAACCGTAAATCTCGTCTCCAATACCATAGTTCAAATTAATCAACTTTCTTCTTGTCAGCTTTCTTCATTGTCTAACTTTACACCCATACATATTAATGGAGAATACTATGGTATGCCACTCTTCCTTGGTGATATCCCAGGTTTCAGCCTGTAGTTCTTCTAGATCTCTTTCCTTTGAACTTAGTAATACAAATCTGTTCCTTTCATGGTCTTCAAACCCTTGTTTAGGGTTTGAATGTTGTTTAGATTGTATTTTGGCACTATGAATTTTTTGGTGTTTTCTTCGTCTTCATTTTAAATTTTTAATAGATCTTAGCAATGCATAATCTGTACCACAATCAGCTTCTGGTTTGTTTTAGCAGAGAAAATAGAGTTTTTCCATCTTCTGCTTCTGATACTATAATTTATATGATTTCAGCATTGGCTATCCAGTGAGGACCACGGATACAATCATCTGTTAGGTTTATTTACATTTATTTATTAATTCAATTTCTATCCCATCCTCTCCACCAAAGTGAGCTCAGGGTGGGTCAATCAACAATTTACCATCATCACATAATGCTATGGGCTGCTCTTCTGATTTGTGCTCCTAGCCCAAATTTTCCAACAATATTTGATTTTACTTTGTTTCCCACTTTTGCATTCCAGTCACCTATGATTATCAGTACATTTGTTTATTCATTTCATTACTTATACCCTGCTTTTTTTACCAACAAGGACCCAAAGTGGCTTGTTATTCTCCTTTCCTCCATTTTATTCTCACAACAGTCCTATGAGGTAGGTCACCTAGTGAGCTTCCATGGCACAAATGGGGATTTGAACTTGTGTCTTCTAGATTCTAGCCTGACCCTCAGTGGCTCTACTCATCTTGCTTATGTGTGCAAGCAGATTTTTCCTGGAGCTTTCAGTTTCTTCCTCATCAGCTTCTGTAGTTGAGGCATAAACTTTAATGATGGTAATGCTGATAGGCTTTCAATGAAGAATGATTGATATTACTTGGTCAGACTTTGCATTATTGCATCTGATTGCTTGCACTACATCTCACCTTGCTATTAGAATAACTTCATTTCTTCTATGTTTGCCACTTCCTGAGTAAAACGCTTCATATCTTCTGACTGAAAAATGTCCCAATTCAGTTCACTTTAGTTCATTCCCTCCAAGGGTTGCAATATACACTCCGCATTTTGCAATTTTCAGCATACCTTGGTTTATACTTCTCATGTTCCATATTCCTATTATATGTGTCAAACAGCTTTGGACTTTCCTTTTGCACCCATTCACATCAACAATGGAACTTCCTTTCAGCTTTCATCCAGTTGCATCATTAAGAATAGCATTACTCATACTTACCCTCTGCTATTCTTCAGTAGCTGATGGAGCGCTATCCAACCTGGGGGTCCTGTTTTCCAGCATTATATCTTTTTTTTGGTTTGTCTCATCAGAGGATTTTCAAGGTATGAGATGATCAGAAATGGTTTACCGTTGCCTTCTTCTGCACAGTACTAACCAGGGTTAGCTGAAGTGTCACTGCCATTGTTTGCAATAGATTCATCATAGATGCCTGCCAGGAAATAGCTGTCAATTAGACCTGGCCAGACATCTGGATCAATTTCTTTTAAACTTGCCTTCTTGTGTCAGTCTAGTCCTAAGAAATGAGCTGAAGTCTTGCCTTTTCTTTATATTAGGCCATTATACTCTTCCATATTTGTCTATACAGTCTCCAAGACTAGCAATAAGTGAGGATAAGGGATCAATTAACTTTTGCATTTACAAAGAGGCAGTTCCAGACCAGTTTGGCTCTCTTGTTTTAAAGTGAGCGCTCCATGTAACTTCTCTTGGCTTTCTGATGTTGGCAGCTTTAAGTACAAATGCATCTGCCTAATGGATATGCAATTCATGCATCAGATAAAGTGAACTCTGATTTATGAAGGGTGATGCTGGAATAAACCAGTTGTCATGGGTGTGAGACCTATCCTGCGGGATTCCACGGGGTGCAGTTCTGTCTCCCATGCTTTTTATTCTCTAAGTAAAGCCCTTAGGAAAAATCATTTGTAGCTTGGAGGCTGGCTGTCATCAATATGCTGATGATACTCAGCTTTATATATCCTTATTCTTCTGGTGATGTGGTAGAAGTTCTGAATAGCTGCCTGGTAGGGCCAGCCCAAGACTGTCTGCCACCCTAGGCAAAGCTCATTTCTGGTGCCACCCCCACCCCTGCACTGATAATGTCACAGAGTCATATGGGGGTGCCCAATTTAGTGCCTCCAGAAGGCCAGTGCCACAGGCAATTGCCTAGTTTGCCTAGTGGCAGGGCCAGCCTTGCTGCCTGGCCACTGTGGTTGATGGGCTAAAAGTGAACAAATTGAAATTAAATCTGGAAAAGACAGAGGTAATGCTGGTTGGGAAGGTGAAGGCCTTGGAGTATATTGTTCTCCCCATTGTTCAATAAGTTAAACTTTCCTTTGCTGACTAAGTTAAAATCCTGGGGGTCATACTGGATCCAACTTTATTACTGGAGAAGCAGATGAATACGGCTGCGAAAAAGGCTTTCTACCAACTCATCCTAGCCTGTAAGATGGCCTCTTCCCTAAATATGGCTTACCCAGCCACCTGGATCCACACCACAGTAATATCAAGAGCAGGCTATTGTAATACATTGTATGCTGGTCTCCCCTCAGAATCAATTCACAAGCTCCAGTTGGTACAGAATGCTGTGGCTCAGCTATTAATGGGAGCTATGCAGAGCACGCATATTACTCCCATTCAACAGATGCTCCATTGGCTGCCCATCTGTTGCCGGGTGTTTGCTATCATATGCAAAGCCCTTCATGGCCTTGGCCCCTCTTATTTGCAGGACTACCTCTCACCATATGCTCCACCATGACAATTTCACTCACATCAACAGGGGCTTCTAAAGGTGTCAACCTGCAAATGGGCAAAATCAACAACTGCCCATATAAGTGCTTTCTTTCTCCCTTGTGGCTCCCGCCTTCTGGAGTGGCCTGCCTGAGGAGGTCAGGAAAGCCCTCACTCTACTGACCTTCCTCAAACTACACAAAACCAAACTATTCAAGAGGACTTTTCTGCACAGGTAATAATGTTGTACTGAACAACATCATTCATAAACTTACACAGATAAATAATTAGGGACTGTGGTCTATACTGCTGTGTACAGCTTACTGCAAGTACATTTTTGTTATGAAGTTTCTGTACTGCTTAATGTGTCATGTTAATACTTATGCTCTGCTTCAGTTCTTTCTGGTGGTTCCATACTTCTAAAATCCAAATGCATTGGTAATGGAATGTCCCATTTTGTTGTCTGCACTGACTCACTATGTGTAATTTGCCTTGAGTCCCTGTGAGAAAGAGGGACTATAAATAATGTAAATAAATAACTAATGATGATGTCACTGGACTCCTGTTTTAATATCTGTACTTGATTTTTCTGCTGCTTGGCCAGGAGAAATCTAGATCAGGAAAATGGTGTGGGAAGAAAGGGCTCAGTATCAACTCCCTAAGTGCTTGTTTCCACATCAAATTAGCATCCTGAAATAGCTTTTGAATGTTTAAAAAAGAAATTGCAGAGATTTATGTTCATTGATGAGGCTATCACATTTAATTTGTATAGGAAAGGGTAGCTATATCAGGGCCAAGCTTGGCTTCCTGTGTGCCAATCAGTCCATTTTGCTAGCTTTTTTGCATATTCATGGGCCCTTGTTGTTTTTTTATGGAATTACACACTTGGCTTGTGATGCCATACGTTTGCTAAGCCTTTAAGTTGTCACTGAGCTTCTGGGTTCCGCCCCCCCTCCCCCACCAGCAACTAAGGCTCCTTTTGAATTTACAGATATTACCAAAATGCCATCATTTGCATTTATCCTTAAAGTTTTACCTTTGCTTTTTACAAAAAGACAATGCCCCTGCCTGCAGTTACTTCCCAACTTAAATATACCATCATAACAGTTTTTCAGATGCTAACAATATACAGCTTTCCAGTGGTCAGCTGACGACAGGGCGAACCTGCAGATCCAAACACTGAAAGAAATTGCATGTACCAGAAATCAAGAATTCTTTAAACATCAAAGCACATTTGCCCTTGTGATAACTACTAGTCAGTATGTACATGATAAACTACAGCAGAAATGAAAAGTGAAGTTCTGCATCATAGCCCAAGACACTGAAACAAAGAGAGATCTCAGCAATCAAAAAATCAGGTGGAGGTGGAGGGAAAATGGCAACTATCTTGTGCACATATCAAAACAAGAGAAGATGTTTTCCCTCCCTCAAATGGAAAAAGAATGTGCTTACTAACGATTATACTAAGGTGCAACTAACCCAAAGCACACAGAATGTGCACTTTTGATGCCCCTACTCATTATGTTTAAAAACAGGCTATCCTAAGGATTCAGGGAAATGACAAGTCAACAACCATATGGTCAAAACAAACTATTCACGTCATGCCACAAACAGGGCACAGGTTCACCTTGGAGTAACCTTGCAATTAAGCTCTCCTGGAAGTAGTTATGCACTTGAGAGCTGGGAAGAAGTACAGTGACAAATGCAAAGCCCAGGAGCCCTCGATTGACTAACAGTGTGTTTTAACCGCTTCGAAGACAAACCTAGGAAAGCCTGTGCATCTCATTATAACGACTTCTTTAAAAATACAAGTTTGGAGGGAGAACACACAGCATGGCAGGGAAGATCTCACAGTATTATCGCTGCCCCCTAAAGGGATGAAAGAAAATAAAAAGGAGATTCTGAAATGCATGTTTAATTATTTCAGGCCAAAATTCTACTGGGGAAAAAATGTGTCTCAAAATAATAACTAAATAACTGGAGAGGTAAATACAGGAATTAATGTGCTGTCTGCCTCTCCCGTAAGGAAAGTAAGATGGTGCTGGAGTCATCTTTCAAAGCTTATAGTAAACTACACGAGGAAACTGGCGACGTGCTGTCAAATATTAATGCCCATACGCCATACAGTCAGAAGAGTAATAAAGCTCCATGCCCCTGAGGGGAAAATAGATCCCTCCTAAGCAGAGTTGTGGTGAAACCAACATGATAGGCAGGCTTCCTCTAGCATGCTTTGTCAAGGTGCAAGACACTTTTCTGGAAAAAGAAACCAGACTGGCTAATAAGAACAAACTCAGACAATGGAGGGGTATGGGTGCATTTTAGGGATAAGCCTATGTGGCCGTTTTTTAAAACTCTCACAGTCCCCCTTCTCAGTGCTTTCATTGATGCCTCTTTTATACCATTTCCAGTGCAATCCTATGTAGAATTCCTCTAGTCGAACCCACTGAAATTAATCGCCTTAGACAGGTGTGACGCTGAGTAGGATTGAATCCTCCCCATATCATACATGCAAATAACAATTAAAGTATGTCTAATGTTAAGGAGATGGTGTCCACAAAGAGAGGCTGCTGTGAAAATAACTAGATTCAAGTCCAGTAGCACCTTAGAGACTAATAAGATATTTGGGCGATAAGCTGCCAATAGTCAAAACTCCCTTTGTCATATTCTGCCTTATCTGATGATAATGTGGCAAGACCAACTGCTGTAAAAATAAGAACCATGTGTTTATTTTTCACAAGGGAGTATAATTATTTGTGGTCCTCAGCAGTGAGGATTTGAGACAAGTACTGAAGATACTTCAGGACTAGCAACTTCTATTCAACCTTGATGAGCTACTGTAACCAGACTGATTTGTGTTTACCACAACAAGCACTTCAAGAAGATGGCTACCCCTGGAAGCTGCTTTCTCCAAGGCATGGGAAACAATAATAACTGGGTTTAAGGATAAATCTTTAACTAGGCTCTTTGTGGTTGCCAGTTAAGTAGTGAAAAGGTACAGGTTCCAGGCCTTCTTTCCAGGATTCTCCTAACACATTGAAACCTCTACTTTTAGCTGATCACAGAATTTCCACAATTCCCTCTGCAGCTATCACAGGCCTGATTCTGGGCTGCAGTTTTCTCTTAGAGCTCCTCTCCATTGTGCCCTCCCTTCTTCTGGCTTCCCCCTCCTCTCCTCATCTTCTCTGTTTCTTGGGTTATAGGACTAGGGACTACTGGGAAATACAGTCCTTAATATCAGCAGTACCATTCCAGGAAATACATCCAACCAGGCAGCTTTAAAAATTTAGTCTCAGTATATATTTTGAAGGCCTTCAGCTAAGAATGTGCACTAAAGCGGGGTGTTTTTCAGACCTGAATTTTGGGCAGGACCTAAATACTGCTGTTCAGTATTCAGGTCCCTCGAGATTTGAGTTTTGAGAATCAGATTCTGTTTTTAGGGGGATTCCAGAATTATTTGGGTTCTGTTATTCCATATGAAATCCCAGCAGAACCAACTTGAGTAAGGGTCACTTTAGGAAGTCAAACACAACCAGTGTCAAAGCAGAGAATCTTAGCAAGTCAACCGAAGTGAGGGATACTGTTGCAAGCCCAACAAAACCATGTCAAATCAGAGAATCTCAACAGAACCCAGTGCCAACGTGGCAAGACCAACAGCCCTTCATTGCAAGTGCTCTTATTCCTTCCCACCCTGTGAAGAAAAAACACAACAGCAATACAGCATGGATAAACTTCATTTTAGGTGTTTGTGAAGGATCTGCTTTGTGCTTATTTTAAGTTGAAAAATTTGTCTACTTTCCCAGCATCTCTTGTTAGGAAATTATACTTGTGGGTTTTTTTCTTTATGAGAGTATCAAGAACGCCACTTTTGGCACTGAATTTACTTGTTTTCTGCACAGAGGTGCTTCCCTTAACATCTGATCCCATTGTCTGGAAGAGCCTCTTTCCTCCCGCCCTTGCCCAAAACTGTTGTAAAATGAATGCAAAGCAAGACTGGGAAACATTTTAAGTATTCCCAAATATTTCAAGAATTTTTCAGGAATCGATATTTGGTATTCCCAGGAATCCCTAATATCACCTGGATATCCAAATATACCTGGAAAATACTGCTGCGTTTTCAGATATATAGTGGAATTCAAAATATCTGGATGTACAACCATACTTTCAATCACATTGTCTTAGTACATGGAATACAACAGAGTATGCCTGGGAACCACAATCAGACCTTGAATGATCACACTTAAGAAAGAGGATATGATTCCCAAAGGGGGTGGGATTTGAACAGATGTGTTTTTTCTCCTGGAGTGCGGTCAGACGGAACATTAACCACAACTCACCCACGCCCCCCATGCGGAGTTAAAGTGGACGTCCAGACATTCACATCTGTCAAACGATGTGGAGTCGTTATCATCCCGACTTGCCTTGCATGTATATCAGGTTAATTTGACTGTAGAAAAAGTCCGGTCCTTTTTCAAAACAGTGGCACAGGATCGGCTTTTTGTTGTTTGGACAGCTCACGCGCGATACTGCCTCTCACCTCACAGACATGTGCATTGCCAGATCATCCGGGAATCTGAGGTGACGCTTCTGCTTCTCCAATCAACACAGGATCGGAGGGGGGGGGAACGTTATCTCACTATTCAGAACAGGAAAAAATTCTTTTTTTTCAATGTGGAGGATTTCAAGATATCATTGTCACTGCCAATTTCTAGGAAAATAATTCCTGGCAGTTCCGTGGTTTGGATTGGCAACATTAATTCCGGAAACTTTCCCCCTTCCCCCCTGCCGCTGAAGCAAGGTTTGATT
The DNA here is from genome assembly GCF_032191835.1 of Heteronotia binoei. Classification (NCBI taxonomy): domain Eukaryota; kingdom Metazoa; phylum Chordata; class Lepidosauria; order Squamata; family Gekkonidae; genus Heteronotia; species Heteronotia binoei. Next base: position 52,547,431 of record NC_083223.1, on the reverse strand, counting down.
TCCCAGCTCCAAACAGTTGGGCGCATGTTCAATGAACCCCCCCCCCTTCCCAGAAATCACTATCACCGTGTGATCGATCAACTGCTTTTCACTAACAGGACCAACCCTTTATACCACCATTCATGTGAACGCCGCCATGTCGGATTTTTCTGCCCCGGTCCAGAAAAAGGCTCTTCCATCTCGCTTTAAGTGGTAGGTCTGGCCGCACCCCTGGAAAACTTCTGTAGGAGAAATTTAGGTTGCCCTTCTGATGAGCAGAATGCAAGGTTTGCTGCTCTTTTGATTGTGTTTTAGAGTCAGTGGCTGCTCCTTTCAGTGCAATTCATGAATTTCCAATGTAATTCATGTATCATACCTGTTACTTCAGGAAATCTTCCATGGAGCACCAAAGCAATCACCCATTTGAGGTACTACCCAGAGTGAATCCTATAGAGTCCAATCCTAAGAACAGCCTACTGGGAGCAAGCCCTGTAGAATAAAGTAGGATTCATTTCTGAGTAGACCTGCTTAGAATTGGTCCCTAATTGGCATTATCAATATAGCCATGCTCTGTGCCTGCAGATCATCCTCTGGCCTCTTCACTGAAGGTCAGATTTGGGGTCAGGTGGGAGCTGGAAAGTCTTTTCCTTCAACATATTTTCCAACTTGCCTCACTTGCAAGAAGCCTGTCGTCTTCCATACTCTTGTTGCAGCAGCCTACTTGCCTTTTCCTTGAGGCACTCTGGGGTTTGATTGGGGGATTTGACAATTCTTCCTGTCGATTAAGGCAGTTTCATATTACTGAAGCTAAATGATTTTTATTTTACATCTTAAACTTCCAGTTGTCTTCATCATGCTAGCAAATCACAATGCTTTCTACTGGCTCAGAGCAATTTAACTGGAAAGGGGCATTCACAGAGCACTTGTCCATGCAGGATGTTTAAAGGCTCTTAACTCATGCACTAGCTCTTTCATATACAGAGTGTGAATGCCACTTATCTCTGATGTAAAGGAAATATGTGATGGTATGCAAATACTGCATGCAAAGCAGCTTTCATATGTAGGTCAAGAACCCTTAAAACGAAATGCCTGCCCCCAAGTGGAACACTGTGTGGGTAAGTCCACTATGTGTTACCTAGATCTCATTTAATTCTTTGCAGCATTCTCTTAATTTTTCCTGTTCTACACAAACATCCCAGACTTAAGACTTGATGTACCAGTACAAGCAGTGCTTAAGCTAAGTTTTTCCACCATCTGTGTAACATAACAAAACATAACCTTATGCCCCCATGACATCACAGTAATGGTACTGCCATTAGGCATATTAAGGATGGACTACACCTGACACATTCAAGACAGTGAGCTTGTTTTAAGCGATCAGAAAATCAGCATGCCTAGATGTTATGGTCATTTAGAAATGGACACTTAAAACATTTACTGATTAATGGGAAATGGGCTGGCCTTTCTCCACATCAAACGTATTATCTGGACAACACCGAACCATTTACAATCACCATGGCTGATAAAAGGCTCAACTGGATACTATGTTTTCCCAAGGTTCCCCCCTCCCCCCCCCCGGGTCCTCACAATGCATTGCATGTTCTGTGCTTGTGCTAGGCATCAGAATAAGGAAACTGCATAGTTTCAAAGAGGACCCCAGTTCGATATGTCATGCTCTTTCTCTGTGTGGTGCTGCAGGGACAAAAACTACCAACTGAAAGCCAGTTTGGTATAGTGGTTAAGTGCGCGGACTCTAATCTGGGAAACTTGGGTTTGATTCCCCAGTTCTCCACATGCCTGCTGAGTGATGCTCGGTCAGTCACAGTTCTTGAAAGAGCTGCTCTCTCAAGACCTGTTATTGAAAGAGGTTTCTCAGCCCCACAGGGTGTCTCTCAAGATCAGTTATTGAAAGAGCTTTCTCATCCCCACCTACCTCACGGGGTGTCTATTGTGAGAGGAAGGGAAGGAGATTATAAACCTCTCTGAGACTCCAAGTGAAGGGTGGGGTATAAATCCAATCCCCTCCTCCTCCTTTTCCTCCTCCATGTTCCTGCTCATACTAACTTCTGGAGTGGAATTGGACAGTCTATAACACTGGCCTGGAATAAAGGAACAAAGTTGTCAGAAACAGCTCACTAAATCCCAGGTATATGTGGATCCAATTCAGATCTATGGTGTGCAGGGATAGGGGGCTTCAGCCTCTCCCCAATGAGTTTTTATCAATCTGAAATGGTCCTAAGGGGATGCTAGTTGCCCATACGGAATACCCAGGGGTAACCTATCAGAGTACATGGAACCCCAAATGCGGCAAATAGTAATCTCCAGAGCAGTTTCCAATCAGGAAAATGGTGCATGGGAGGAGGAGGGTGCCGTCCCCTATCCCCACACACTGCAATCCCAATCCAAACTGAGCATGCTTGCACATGCCTGGGATTAAGTTCTCAGCAACAAACCCACAATACTCATTTGATCAGGAGGATGGAGGAGGGGAGATAACATGTACTTTACTCCAAATGAATAAACCAAAAATGCATGATATTGAGGATCTGTAGTTTAGCTGCAAAAAGTTCATCCCGTTGTCTTGATCAAAACTGCTCTCCTAAAGTAGCATTAAACTTCAGGCACACAGCATGGGTACTTTTTTCCCTCCTGGGACTTCATTTTTAATGGGAAAATGTGTAGAGGAAATTTTTCAGGGTCACACAGAGATGAAGAATTGTAAAAGCTATCTATCACATATTGGACCTAATCCATGCGGGGGGGGGGGCTCCATGACTATTTTATGGAGATAACTTGTGCACTGGGGGATCCATTTTCAACATCACATCTACTTTAGCCTTAAAAAATAAATACTTCATGCATTCATGTGCAGATACTTTGCAGGGAGAAGGAGCAATGAGAATGAATTATTTAACTATTTGTGTCCACTATTTTCTCCCCAACATGGACCCAAAGCAGTTAACAACATTCTCCCCTCCTCCATTTTACCCTTACAACAATCATGGGACATGAATTAGGCTGCAACAGAGTGACTAGTTCAAGGGCACTCCACAAGCTTCCATGATAGAGTGGGGATTCGAACCTGGCTCTCCCAGATCCTATACTAACCACTATACCATGCAGAGTGAAGCCAGTCAGAGTTGCCAAGAGGCCTAAAGAAAAATGCCCTTAACAGAGACTTAAGGTGTGGATATGGGTAGCTGAAACTTTTCATAACATGGGGGCAAATATCATCACCTGGCAAAGAACACCCTATTAAGCCTCTGTTAAAGAGACACTACATCCAGCAGACTGTGGACTCATAGCCCAGATCAAGATAAAGGTATGGTGAGTTTAGCAAGATAATCTAAAGGCCAGTTTCTTTATCCAGAGACATCAGTTTACTGAGGCTCTTACTTGGTTTAATAAAAAGTTGGTTTAATAATAAAAGACAAGGTTTTTGTTTGGTTTTTGTAAAGTACTGGGTTCGGAGACGTTGAACAGCAATCATACTTTATTAACATCCACACAACAAGACAACATGGCAGGGCCAGATCCCCGCTTATATGCATGCACCCCCTTCCAAGTTCAGTCCAATCCTGGACGGTTAAAGTTCATGCCACAGTTCTTAATAGGCAGTCAGTTAAATCCTTCCCAAGTCAGGTGACCCATGGTCTCAAGTGGTTCCCCAGCACGCTTGAGGCAATGTTGTGTTGGAAATTTAGGGACTAAAATGCAGTACACAACAGTTTTGAAAATATTGAGGCTTGGCCAATATGTTTTGGAGTCAAAACAGTCAAGTACTCATACTTGGCCAATCTGTTTGGAAGTCAAAGCAATAGTCAGGTACTCCTCACTCCTCCACATGCAGCTGCTGGGTGTCCTTGGGTCAGCCACAGTTCTCACAGGGTTGTTCTCTCAAGAGCAATTCTCTGAGAGCTCTCTCAGCCCCACCTAGCTCACAGGGAAGAAGATTGTAAGCCACTCTGAAACTCCAAGTGAAGGGTGGGGCATAAATCCAATCTCTTCTTCTTATGCTAACCACTGGTCCTCTATCCACAATCTGTTATTTAGTAGTGTATCTCATCTTTCTATTTCTGCTAACCTCTGTTGACTTATGGAGTTGTTTGAGTATGATTTTATGATATAAAACCATCCAATGGGTTCATGGAAGAATGGATTTCCAGATCAAACCACATACTCAAAAAAACAAAAAACCCAGCTATACCAACTTTATAAAGTTATGAATGCCAATCTATACAGTTTATGAAGAAGCATTTTTGCTCTTTGGGGTATCTCATCAGCTTCCACTGATTAGTGAGACAAGTTCTACTTTTTCAGTTTGGGAGGCTTTCTTCTTTTGAGTACTAAATAGAGAAATTCTCTCTTCATTTTGAGGATTGCATAAGTTCACTTTGGGAAAACCATGTGCTTGAGGTAATACATCTTTCAGAGCACTTTTTTCCTTCTGTTTGTTAAGGTTCCTTATTGCACAATTCCTAAATAAATGTCTTATGAAAATATGAATGGAAAGCAACCTGCAATGATGTGCTAGTAAGCAGGCAGTCTTAAGACAGTAATCCACTGACAGTTCAAGAGAGAATTTATGTCAAGTTAACCCATGTAAGGGGCTGTGGCTCAGTGGCGGAGCATCTGCTTGGCATGCAGAAGGTCCCAGGTTCAATCTTCAGCATTGCCAGGTTAAAGGATTAGGCAGTAGGTGATGAGAAAGACCACTCCCTGAGATACTGGAGAGCCACTGCCAGTCTGAATAGACAATACTGACCTCAATGGACCAGTGGCCTAATTCAGTATAAGGCAGATTCATGTGTTCACCATTCATCTCCCACTGCCATCAGACCAGGTCAAGAATCTCAGAAAGATAGGGATGCCAATCCCCAGGTGGGGGGGCAGGGGATCCCCCAGTTTGGAGGCCCTCCCCCACTTCAGAGTCATCAGAAAGCTGGGGGAGGGGAGGGAAATGTCTGCTGGGAACTCTATTATTCCTTATGAGGACTTATTTCCATAGGAAATAATGGGGAATTGATCTGCAAGTATCTGGGGCTCTGGAGGGTTGTTGTTTGAGGTAGAGGCACCAAATTTTCAGCATAGCATCCAGTGCCTCTCCCCAAAATACCTCCCAAGTTTCAAAAAGATTGGACCAGGGGGTCGAATTCTATGAGCCCCAAAAGAAGGTGCCCCTATCCTTCATTATTTCCTATAGAAGGAAGGCATTTAAAAAGGTATGCAGTCCCTTTTAATGTGATGGCCAGAACTCCCTTTGGAGTTCAATTGTACTTGTCACGCCCTTGCTCCTGGCTCCACCCCCAAAGTCTTCTGGCTCCACCCCCCAAAGTCCCCAGATAATTCTTGAATTTGACTTGGCAACCCTACAGAAAGATCATCTCAAGGAGCCAAGCAAAGTCAATCCTCTTGACTGGGTGTGGGGAAGAAAACCCTGAAGGACAATTCTGTGACCTACATATGGCTGGGCCAGAACAGACTGGTGTTCACTGAATTCACCACTAGGCACAATGCACTGGCATTAGCAAAGGCAGAGAAGAGAAAGGAAAATTGGTAATTCACTGAAAAAGTTAATGGACTCAAACTTCTGGGAGATATACAAAACTGCAACATATACTTACTTGGAATGTGCATATATGTATGCCCCAAATAAATATGTTTTATTTAAAAAGGAAAAAAAAGAAAGACACATGACTGCAAATTTCAGTTTAAATTGGAAAGACTTTGAGACAAAGGAGGAGAATGAATGAAGGAGGGGAACCTTTCCCCAAGGCCAACCAAGCCTCAGTGGGACTCATTTAGATGGCAAGCACTAAATCTTGATTGATCCAGTGATCACTACAAATTATTGGTAAGTCCTGCATTATACCAGGCCTCTGCAAATTGAAGCTGACAGTATTTATAACTGAAAGGAAAGCACAACCAGTGAGCTCATCAGACGGTGACCCAACAGGTAAGGTCAAGTTGCTCTGCAGCAGAACCACAGGCCACTCTGCCCTCCCAAGCAACAGACAGCCCCCCTGTCCCTTGTGTCATTCATTCAGAAAGAAGGTCGCTTTTTAATGTTTCCTTGGAGCAGCATAGCTAACAGGGAGGAATCACGGAGAGGAAACAAATGTTTTGACTCCACAAGCATGATCAAAGTGACATGCCCAGAAGAACCAGAGCCCATGACAAAAGGGATTTTTCAGGTGACTTACCAATGGCATATATCCCCTTAATGGTTTGCTTGGGTGCCCCCTCAGAGCTGGAAGAGATGACTCTCCCACTGCCTCTCTCCTAGATGACAGGAGGATGCAGGTGTGGGGGTGAAGTGGGAAGCAGGACCTCTGTCTACATATTTGTAAATATTGCAAATGTTACAAAGATGTCATAAAAGTCTCCAGTACTTTCTCCTCTGAAGGGAGACAAGCAGTAACTCCTGGGGCTTCTCATCACTTGGAGAAATCAGGAGCCTTTAGGAGGCAGGTCTATAGCTGTATATTGGCATTGGCACATTCTTATGTCTGTTTCACAGGCCAGTGGGAAAATGGGGAAGGGAGAAGTTTTCAGCCTCATACTGATGTTTGATGTCACTTGTGGTGCAAAACCAGAAGTGATGTCAATGGGCGCTTTCACACAGCAACTGTTTGCAAGTGGATTTTGCTATTCTTACACAGTAAAAAACCAGTTGCAAAGTGTGTTATTTAGTGCGTGTGAATACACCCATCGTGTTAGTGTAATGCTCTTGGATGCATCCCAAATTCTACAGTTTTAACCATAGAGTTCTGGAAGAATCATAGAGCTTCACCACAATCTGATGGCCACTTCACAGGCCAGTGGAAGATGGGGAAGGGAGTGGTTTTCAGCTTCATACTGACGTGATGTCACTTGTGGTGCAAAACCAGAAGTGATATTGTGTTAGTGCAATGCTCTAGGATGCATCCCAAATTCTACAGTTTAATCAGAGTTTTGGGAGAATCCTAGAACTTCACCCCACTATGATGTGTTGTAAATGACATCATGCTGCAATGGCATGTTTCCAGTGATGTTTGTTTACTATTTATTTAAAACATTTATATGCCACCCCCAAATTTCTCCTGATGCAGTGCCAGCTGTGGCCGTCAACCCTAGTTACACATAACAATGTAAAGGAATCCTAGCTTAACACTGAAGAGCTCAAGAATCAACTTCAGAGAGCAACTTTTGAAATAAAATTCAAGCATCTTATTAAGTTGCTGACATTTTTACACTATGGCTGGGGTGCTACCTGGATACTGCCAAAGGCTCCAAATATTTGGCACATTTATGCTAGGTATTGGACACAGTCTGAGTAATGAGCAGACCTACTCCATAAGTGTTCAACCCACATGGTTAGAGGCTGAGCCCTTGGGGAACAAGATTTATAACTGTATCACTTTGACCTGAATGTTTAAGTCCTTAAGGCTGCCAGTGTAGGACTGAAAGTTTGCACACAATGCTTAGTAAAATGTTTCAGGGGTTTCCAAGAGCCAGAACAAAGACTGATCAGAAATCTCAATAAATGGACTTTGAATATAGCATTTTATCAGTAGAAGCAGAATGATTTTTTAAAAATTAAAATAAGAGAAATGTGTTTCAGTCCCTTCCCATAATTTACATGTAATGAAATTCTATTCTCTTTGGTAGCCTTGATGCAGAATTTTAATGTGCAGAGTAAATGTAGTCTGTTTTTCAAACTCCCCAGAAGTCAATGGGGGAATGTCCTTGCTACCCCAGGCTCAAGAAATGGAACATCCCTCTCTCAAACCATCCAAAATGGAGTCCAAGGAGGGTGGTTAAAAGCCGGGGGGGGGGGGGCGGCGGGGGAATTGAGATATTATTGTAACTTTAGCCACCTTATGTATAATTGAAACTGATGTATGACAATGTGTAATTTGTGACTGATAGAAGTACAGCACCTATTTCTATCTATTTTTTTCTATTTTTCTATTTTTCTATTTTTAAACTTTAATTAATTTATGTAATTGAACCATATTTTAAATTATTGTTATCTGTTTTAACCAAATCATGGCTTGCCATGTCTGTGAGCCGCCCTGAGCCCGCCTTCTGGCGGGGGAGGGCGGGATATAAGAATAAAATTTACTTTACTTTACTTTACTTTACTTACCAGTGCCTTTTTAACATCCCCCCACTTTTCCCATACAAACTATCAGGGCTTTTTTTGTTGCAGGAACTCCTTTGCATATGTAGCCAATTCTCCAAGTAGGGTTGCCAAGTCCAATTCAAGAAATATCTGGGGACTTTGGGGGTGGAGCCAGGAGACTTTGGGGGTGGAGCCAGGAGACATTGGGGGAGGGGCCAGGAACAAGTGTGTGACAAGCATAATTGAACTCCAAGAGAGTTCTGGCCATCACATTTAAAGGGACAGCACACGTGCTTACGTTTCAATATTGATCTTTATCTTAGTCACTGGTTTCCTTACCAGCCCACTCCTCAGAACTTCACTCACACCCCCAACCAAGCTAAGGGAGCAAAGGCTACTCAGCTCTTGTTGAGCCGCACCGGCCCCCATCATTAGGGAAGCGGACAGGGCTGAGGGCACCGGTCTGCCCTGAGATCCCTCCTACTCCCCGAGAAGAGCAGACTACTATTAAAACCCCCAGCCTCCCCTCAGAGCCCTGCAGCCAGGCCCAGTGCCAGCGGCACCGCTTAACTTTCCGGTGGGGTGGCGTGGCGGAGAGCCAGCGTGGCCACTTACCTCTCCGGTGGGGTGGCGTGGTGGAGAGCAGGAGCCCCGCAGCCAGGCCCAGTGCCAGCGGCACCGCAGGCAGCCCCGAGGCCGCAGCCAGCAGCCGCCCGCGCCATCCAAAGCCCCCTGCCGGCCCCAGCAGCCACCAGTCAAGGCCATGCACCGCTGCAGCCCCGAGGGGAAGGGAGGGGAGGCTGCCCCGGAGCACCGTCGAGGGCCGGTTGGTGGCGGCACAGACGGGCCACTGGCTGCCTCCTCCTTCACCTCAGCCTGAGCCTTGGCGCCGTTTCCCCCCCTCCCCCCGCTTCCGTTTTTTTGGGGAGCGGGGAAAGAGGCTGGAAATCCTGGAGTCCCCCACCAGGGTGGGAGGGTTGGGAAGCCTATCTCCAAGAGTTACAGGGCTCTCAGTACAGGGCCTACTGTAAGCTCCAGGAGGATTGGCTACAACGGGGGCGTGAGGCCTAATATGCAAAGAAGTTCCTGCTACAAAAAAAGCCCTGCAAACTGTACGTTTGAGAGAATATCTAGAAATCGTTAGTGATGTTGTCCACAGCAGGGTTAAGTCTAAATGTGTTTCCTATTAGAGGTAAAGGTATTAGATAATTTGGGTAAGAAAAACAAAGACATCCAGGGATTCAAAATATTTTTAAGCCCAGCAGTATAACCCTTGGAGCAGGGAAGTTCAGAGATGATTGCTGCTACCCCTGGATCAGAATCTTTGCCTAGATTTGTCAAATATGCTGGATTCTATCTAATTGTAGAACACCTCTTTCTCATGCCTTTTACTTTAATATCAGCTGCAGAGAGCTGCATCTGAACCCAGCCTTAAATTTGTGTCTCTCCCCTCACCTAGGGCAGTTCTGAATTCAGCCCACATCATATTGGCCAGGCCTCCTCCTGTACAACACAGCAAGCTGTTATTAAAACACTCGCCTGGGAAATAACAGAGCCAGTCCTAACCTACCTTTTATTAAATTTAAAGAGGCTTCCAATAAATATATTTTTTCTGTATGTCAGCAGATGGCACTCTTTATATTTACTATCTATACGCACATATATGGAACAATCCTTTTTATTCCGAATGCCACCAAATCACACAGCGTTAGGTCAGCCTTGAAGCACAGTAAGATTCTGAAACGATTTGGAGGCTACGTGGCTCACGAGGCAGAAAGGCAAGCACAACAGGGGGCCTGTAAGAAAAAGTGGGTTAGTCAGATGGAGGCTGGAAAGAAAGAATGCCACAGCTCCTCTTAGTGTAGCTGCAGAAAGACGAAGTGGGGAACAAGCCTTTATCTTTTCCATTTGCAGCCTCACAAACCATAGGACTTTCAGCCTTACTCATCTCGGCCTTGGTGGCCCTGACTGAAGGGGGGGAGGGGGAAATATAAATATTGTAAATATATAAATGTAGAGTCAGGGTTGTGTAGTTTCTAGAAAGTTGGATTTACACATGGGAAATCCACGCTCAAATCTCTACCCAGGGAACTTCTGTGTCATGCACCAACCTTATACACCCAGCTTCCAATCATAGCAACTTCTGGCATCTGGAAAGGAGATATAAAATACAAAAAGCAGTGGTTAGAAGAAGGTTCCTAAACCTTCTGTGGTCCACCATTTTTCCTCTCTATCTCCCCTCCGCTACCTGCTTTCTGCCACCCGGGGCTCCAAACCAGGGTTTTCAAAAGCTTTGCAGAGAAGAAATGATTCTGGGGAGATGAGGGGGGAAGTGACACATTAAAAACAGGGTTGTAATACTACAATCCTAAGCAGAGAATTAAGGCCATTGACTTCAATGGATATAGAAGGATGAAACTCTGTTTAGTGACTTTGGTCAAGGCAGCAATTGTGTTGATGGAGAATTGAGATGGTAATGGGAGGTGAGCATGCCTGTTATTGCTGGGTTTTCAGCTACCCTGCTGAGGCACATTTGCAAGTCTTATGGTAATTCTGGATATGGTTTAGCGCATGGAAGCCCTAACAGGGATATCTTTAACCAATATGCCATTTGTTTCACTTCCTGAAAAAAATTCTTCATCATTCTATGTTTTATATTATGGATACAGGCAGAAATCAAGACCTCCTTTTGAATTCTTCACTAGGGCACTTGCACAAATCCAGAAAATGTATTTCCCCCCTCGCACTGTCCCTAACACAAGCATTGTTGAACTCATAAGTATGGGCAGCACATTGGATGCAATCAGACAGGCTTTTTTTGCCCACTATAGCCAGCCCCACTTCTGGATTAAAGCAGTGTCATCACATGCATACATCTGTCCCTGCAGCGCACTCGCACCTACCTCGTGCTGTGACACCTCAACAATGTGTTAAAGAGCCACCAGGAAGTTCTTACCATGCTCCCATAGCACATTTCCAGTCGTGTGATCAGCCTGGGTGCACCATGTATGCACAGAAATATTGTGAATGCTCTGCCCTATGTATGTGTGGTCGTTGTCGGCTACTGGGTAGGTGCCATCTGATTGCCCTGGCATGTCTCAATCTGGAGCAGCTTTTTTTAAAGCCGAGAGACCACTGTGGCAACCAGCTCATCTGATCCCACCCAATATTTAACTCTGCTACCAATCATTTCAAAAATAGCTATCATTCCTGCTTACCTGACTATGCAATCTGAGTATTCCTGATGGACATGTATCTGTTGAATCAAATATGTGTTTTCTTCCTCATTCACATGTGCATGATGCCCACAGTCACACGGATTATTTGTTTGTCTGGATAACACCCTCTTTCGACAAAATTATAGGAGTGACAAAAACTCCAGTCTAATGCTTTGATAAGAGACTTAGGTAATATCATCATTAGTACAGCCATATTTCACACATGCTTTAGCACCAAAACTGTTGTTTATAATTGTTTAGTATTTAAAATTGCAATTGTTTAATTTTAACAGATATTATTGTAACTGTTTTTTACTGTTTTATGGTTTTACTGTTTTATTGTTGATTCAGTGTTGTTAGCCCCCCTGAGCCTGCTTCGGCGGGGAGGGTGGGATATAAATACGGAAAATAAATAAATCAATACATGACATTGCCTTATACTGTGTCAGAGACCATTGGTTTATCAAGGTCAGAATTGTCTGCTCTGACTGGCATTAGCTCTCAAGATTCTCAGATGAAGACCTTTCACTTTCCATGACTATCTTATCCTTTTTGCCTAGAGATGCTGAGGGCTAAAGTTGAGACTCTCTGCATGTAGAGCAATTGGTTTTCTACTAAGCCAGGGTGGCCAAACTGTGGCTCTTTCACATATATTGTGTAGCTCCCGGAGGTCAAGGAGGAACTTAATGCAGGCTTGTGGGAAAGGGCAGGATATAAATCTAAAAATTAATTTCGAGTAAGCATGCTTATGAACATATGAACATATGAAGCTGCCTTATACTGAATCAGACTCTTGATCCATCAAAGTTAGTATTGTCTTCTCAGACTGGCAGCAGCTCTCCAGGGTCTCAAGCTGAGGCTTTTCACACCTATTTGCCTGGACCCTTTTTTGGAGATGCCAGGGATTGAACCTGGGACCTTCTGCTTACCAAGCAGATGCTCTACCACTGAGCCACCGTCCCTCCCCTAAGGGATGCTTAGCACCAGGACCTCAGTCAGCCTCTGAGTGCTGACCCATAGGTAGGCGACTATTTCCACCATGTGTGAAGCAGGGAAGGAGGGGGAAATACCCAGGCTTAAAAGCTCTTCTCCTCCACCACAGAGGTCACCCAGAAAACTAGAGTGGGGAAAGAGAGCACAAGAGCCAAGGGAGCCACTGGAAGGAGGGACAGAATTAAAGAGGGTTGTGTAGGGAAGGGATCCCCAACCCTTAAGTTGTGGACTGGTATCGGTCCGTGGCCTGTTAGCAACTGGGCCGTATAATTATTTCATTATATATTGCAATGTAATAAGAAGAAGACAACGACAACACTGGATTTATATCCTGTCCTCCACTCCGAATCTCAGAGAGGCTTACAATCTCCTTTTCCTTTCTCCCCCACAACAGACACTCTATGAGGTAAGTAGGGCTGAGAGAACTCTCACAGAAGCTGCCCTTTCAAGGACAACTCTGCGAGAGCTATGGCTGACCCAAGGCCATTCCAGCAGCTGCAAGTGGAGGAGTGGGAAATCACTCATGGTTCTCCCAGATAGGAGTCCACACACTTAACCACTACACCAAACTAATTGTGCATAAACCAAAGTGCATAATTGTATCATCCTGAAACCATCACTCCCCCCCGCCCCAGTCCATGGAAAAATTGTCTTCCACAAAACCAGTCCCTGATGCCAAAAAGGTTGGGGATCACTGTTGTAGGGCTCCCCCTTAGTTTCATAGCTCTTACCATACCATACCAAACCTTTAATGGCATAATAGATTCAGATAAAAATACACAGAATATAAAAATTTAAACATTGGAGATAAAATAAAAATAAAACCGAGCTTACAGATGCATTCAAACATGGTCAGAATTAAATTTAAGGATGTCAGCTCTTGTAGGAGTTATATTTACTAACCTTGGTGTCAAGGCAAAGAGAGATGCATAATGATGCAAATGGTGGTCAGTGCTGGTTGCCCTGGTGGATGATCTTCAGCGGCATCTGGATCGAGGCGGCTCGGCGGTACTGATGTTGTTAGACCTATCAGCAGTGTTCGATACGGTCGACCATCGGTTGCTGACTTGCCGTCTCATCGACCAGAGACAGGGCCTTTTCAATCACAGCCCCTTGCTGGTGGAACCTGCTACCAGAAGAGGTGAGGGCCCTGCGGGACCTTGGGCAGTTCCACAGGGCCTGTAAGACAGTCCTCTTCCGGTTGGTATACAACTGATCGGTACTTGACAATTTCGAATAGAAGGCTGTAGTATGGTACTTTGGTAAATGGCTTTGTTTTACTGTTTTTACTGGTTTATTGTTTAAATATTGTAAATTGATGTATTTTAAAACTTAATCCTATGTTAGAACGTTTGTGTTGTGAGCCACCCTGGGCCGCTTTGGTGGGAAGGGCGGGATATAAACTAAATAAAATGAAATTTAAAAAATGATTTATATGGCATATGTGTGTTTCCTTCTCCCACTGGTGCAAACAAATAATTCCCTAACCTTTCCCTATGCTGGTTTTATTCCCAGCTTTTGATTTTTAACAGTCTCATTCTTGCATGGTTGTGTTGTAAAATGCATACATATGTATTTTATCTTTCTGTGCAAGGAAACTATTAAGAGTTTTAATATTCATGTCTTGCAGCTCTCAAACATCTGACATTTATTCTGTGTGGCTCTTACGTAAAGCTACTTTGGCCACCTCTGTACTAAGCCATACCCTTACATGTTCAGAAAAAGGTTTGTGTAATCAAGATAATGATGCTATGCTACCTGATTCATATTTTTCAAGAACATCCTCTGTATCCATCATTCACACAATAAAGAACCTGTTTTCTACTTAGATGATTGCACAAGGAAAGACAAAATCTAGAGATTATATGAATTGCCAAAGATTCTAAGAGCACACACTCTGGACAGTGAAGAAGGAGAGCGGCAATTCTTACAGAGCCATATTGATTCCCTACTCTGCAGAAAGGCTATGCAACCTGGAACTTTTCCAATATACTTACATAAGGTAAAGAAATGGAGGCTGGCCTAAAATGAGTTTTCAGGTCAGATAAGATCTGGCACAGAGACCTCTCATTCACAGCTTACACTCTTAGCTGCTGAATTACCACGTACTGCCATATTTAGAATCTTCAACAGCAATTCAGTTGATGTTGTGGTGTCCAAATTGGGCGGGGGGGGGGGGGAATTAACATTCTGAGGCCATTTAGATTGACAAGGTCTTGCCAACGATATGTTTCTTTCCTCTTTATAGCTGTTAAGGACAGAGCTTTGAATACCACTAGGTCTCATCAGAAAAAAGAATGAGTGCCTTTGAGTTGTCCCCTCCCCTCTCCCGACTTTTAAGAGGTACTGTTCTTCTGAATGTGTTTCTGTGATCCTAAGCGTGAATGTCCTGACAGCTGCTGAACTGCTTTGCGTAGCTGTCACCGCAGCAGACTGTAAAGTACTACAGTAAAATGGACACTTCAGAGCCTGACATCTGCCACACCGCTATTAACTGCAGTGCCAACAAAATGGTGCTGCAGGATTAATTAATTTGGCCAGGGGCACACAGCAGAATACACACTTTTTTCACATTTAAACATTTGGGCTTAGGCCCTGCAAGGGTTACCTTAAGTGAGAACACCCAAAGAGATTTTAAGATGTGTCTCTGAATACCATGTGAAGCAGAGCTTCCTAGAGGAAACGCACACAACAGTCGCTCAGGAAAGCATACCTCCAGGGTTTTAACATAAGTTGAAAAGACCTGCAAAAGAAAGTAACACCGTACATGCTTAAAAGAACATTCCTGAAAATGTTTCACATCAGCAGGTTTGCCCTTCAGATTCCACAAGGCCATGCCTCTGTGTGAAGTGTGGGTTAGAAAGATGGTATTTCTCTGTGAAATTCAGAGTTGGGGTGATGCTGAGAGTGGCGACTGTTAACACTCTTACAGGGGCTGATTATAAAATGTTCAGAGTGTCCCTAGCTGTCAAATAGATGGTCAGGAGGTGCCTAGCAACCACTATGAGAAAGACCCACAGAAATGCAGTTGTGCTTTTTTTCTGTGTTTGAAAAAGACCCTTGAGCATTTGCTTGAGATGAAAGTCTTAATTTGCTAACTTTGATAATTTCTTTTATAAACAATTTATAAATGTGGTTTCTTTATGGAAACACATGGAATGATTTAAGACTGGTTTAATAGTGATTTCAAAATGGAATGATGGTGCTCCATGAAAGAGGTTGAACGGTGCCTTGGAAAATTAAGACAGAATATTAGATGCATCTGCTACTCTATGCTCTTCAGAGTAGGAGTCACCATGCAGCTTTGATGCCATCCATTTTTGACCCATAAATGGGCATTATTATCAGTCTGAGGGAATAAAGAACACACCAGGATTCCCTGAAGTGGACAAGGCAGTTGTTCCAAAATTGGGGGGGAAGGATTTCCAAAAGCATCACCATTGACCAGAAAGCCTCAGCCACGAGCCCTAGGAGACTGAGTAAAGGAGAGGGTGCAATGTCATGAAGCAGAGCTGACTGGGCTTTCCCTCAATTGCCTACCCATTGTTTCTGAAGGCAACTGAGAAAATAAACATGGGTGCTTCCAGATAACCTTTTTTTTTTAAGTTTTCTAGTGCTAGTAAGTTGTCATTGTTTACTCTGGTACTCTGATTACTCTGGTAATCAACCCAACCAGAGCCTGACTCTGGTAATCCTACTCCTTTGTAGCAGGAACTCCATTGCATATTAGGCCACACACCTCCGTGTAGTCAGTCCTCCTGGAGTTTGCAGTAGGCTCTATACTAAGAGCCCTGTAAGCTCTTGGAGGATTGGCTACATGAGGGGTGTGTGGCCTAATATGCAAAGAAGTTCCTGCTACAAAAAAAATCCTTTGATCCTACTAATGACCTCCTTTGCACCTCCCTTCCATGCAGCTGTAATCCCTTTCATCTGTGGAGCTGGGAGCATCACAATTTTCCAATATGATTTCACATTCATATAACACAATTCAAAGTTAATGGGGGCAACTTACCTCTGGAGAAACAGGGTCGAGATAACTCAGGATAAAAGTGGGTCAAACAAGGATCTGCCCCAAATTAGTAAAAAAGCAAAAAAAAATCCAAGATAAATCCAGGGGTTCAATATAAAAGTAAATTTGGGTAACAGGACTGAACCTTTGATAAGAGCCCAATGTGAAAAGCACCAGTAGTGTCTCTCTGCTCCCTTCAGTGTTGTGTAGAATCAACTTCAGGGGTGCGGTCAGACGGAACATTAACCACGATTCATCCATGCCCCCAATGCGGAGTTAAACCAGACATCCAGACATCCACATCTGTCAACTGATGTGGAGTCGTCATCATCACAGCTTGCACCTAATTTATATCAGGATAATTTGACTGTGGACAAAGTCCGGTCCTTTTCCGAAGACCCGCAACAAGGTCGGGTTTTCACAGTGCAGATGTTCGGCGCGGGAAACAGGCACGACGGAACACCACCCTTGCCCTAGTGCTCACAGTCGTAGTTTGTGTATTCTTCCACTCACCGAACCAAAAGGCATATTCCTCAAATTAATATAAAATTAAATGCCAAGGCATTAAAACAAAGGAAATGTAACCTTTTCCCAGATGTAAAGAATATAAGAAATGTGTTTATCTTTTTTTTATAATCGACTGCACAACAAAGTAGTCCCCTGCCGAAACTTGATTTGAAATCCACTGGCTGGTTGACGGAACTACTTATTTTCCCGCCTATCGCTCCAAACACTTTTGTCCGCCTTGCAGAGAACGTTTTGAATACGCTGCACAATATGGCTGGAGTTCGGGGCTTATCATGGAGGAGAGAGGAGGTTTTGGACTTGCTTGCACTCTGGGGGGAAAGCAGGGTGCAGAGAGTGCACCTGGTCCAACCCCCTGCACATTGAGGAACATTAAGAAAAACTTTTGCTTTAATCTTCTGCTTTAATCTCTAGCACAACCTCTTGGGGCCGCAGAGCACAGCTCCACACCCTCCTTTACATGACAGCCCTTCAAGTACTTGAAGATGGTGATCACATCACCTCTCAGCCACCTCCTCTCCAGGCTAAACATGTCCAGCACCTTCTAGAGCAAGCTGCTTTATTCACAACATCATCTCTCGTGGAAAAAAGCTGTGTTGTGGAAAAAAGCATCACTACAGAAAAAATGTGAGTGAGGCTTCAAGCACCTTGTGCTGCAATTGGGAGGCAGAAGTGGCTTGCTGCAATCCGGTAGTGCGATGCGAGCATGTAGGGTGGAGAGGCAGAACGCTTTACCCCATCGCTGAATGGATGACTGCCATCTGGGACAGGAAAGCTAGGGAAAGACCACGTGCAGCATTGCCTGTGAGTAGAAAGCTGAGCCAAAGGGAACATTGACAGACTCAAGGAATGCATTTTCATTGGGAAAGGGGAGATCAATGACCACCACGGTCAGGATGACAGTGCAAACGGTGGCTTAAGAGCTCCTGGGATTAGATTGGCTGGTAAAGAGGGAGTAGACAGCTTTTGGGTCCACATTGACAGGGGGAAAAGGGAGGTTTGTGGACTTTGGGACACAATAAATTGGCAATACAGGAAATTTAAAACATCCAAGGACACATTGAAATGTGCAAAGTGAGATTGACAGCAAGCTGGGTCAAAATATTAACTTATTTTAATAAACACTTGTAAGACCTGGGCATTGAGACAAGTGAACATTGGGGAAGGGCCACAACACCAAAGAAAAATTAAAAACCAATATTGGTGACAGGCATGCCTCACCCGCTTGTAGCTCATAGGTTGCAATGACGTTGGGACACAGGGCGGCACGGCCTATCCATAGGGGTTCAGTGTCAACTCTATGAAGCCACGATTCATGCTGTATTGCAAGGCATGTCAAGGTGCACACCTGCGCACACACTGAAAGTGTGCAGTTAGCACTGCACGGGCAGCACGACCCATCTCCAGCTGCCGCTCATCCACATGGTCGTCCACTCCTTCATCATCATCCTGAACTACCACTGGAGGGGTGTCTTCTGGGAGCATCACAGCCTCATGGCTTCTTGCGTCACAGAGGTTGTGTAAGATGATGCAGGAGGCCTCTATAGCATTGACAATGCTAATGTCCATGGGGATCTCTGAGTTCAGACAATGCCATTGTGCCTTCAACCTTCCGAAGGCACGTTCCACGACATTTCTGCACTTGTTATGCGTCGCGTTGTACCTAGCCTGATCTGGTGCCAGGTGCCCAGTGTAAGGCGTCATTAGCCAACATCTCAGAGAGCAGGCTGCGTCAGCCAGGATCAGAGGAGGAACCTGCACATTCTGGATTGTCACCGTGGGATTGCCAGGAACCCAATCCCCAGAATCCATCAGGTCTATCAGGTTGGAGCAGCGTAGAACATAGGCATCATGGCACTTGCCGCTGTAACCTATTACCACATCCGTGAAGCGACCGGTGTGGTCCACTGTGACCTGAAGAAGAATGGAGTAGAAACGTTTCCGGTTGATGTAGTCATCTGCGAGTTCGGGTGAGGCGCAGATTGGTATATGACACCCATCTACGATGGCCACGCAATTTGGGAAACCCATTCTCGCGAAAGCTTGCATAATCTGTGGGGGGGAAATGCAGTGAGCTATCAGAGGCTGCCCAACACCCCAAACCTTCCCTGTCCTCAAAAAGAGATCCTTTTCTCATCGATCAGGAGGAAACAACTCTCCCCCAAGCTCAAGGGAAAATGGAAATCAAGCTTCCCCTAAGCACAGCACCCATCCATAGACTATACACGCCTGCCCATAGAGAAAGCACACCTGCCCATAGGGAATAATGGTGACCATATCTTACCTTATTGAAAAAGATAAATTAAGCCTCGCCTAGGCACAGTGCCTGCCCAAAGACTATCCATGCCTGGCCATAGGGAATAATGGTGAGGCTTGATCTCCCTTTTCCCCTATGATGACATGTAGTCCCCATTATTCCCTATGGGCAGGTGTGCTTTCCCTATGGGCAGGCATGCTCAGTCTATGGGTAGGAGATGTCCTTAGTTGAAGAATAATTTCCACGTTTCCCTTTGGCAAAACGTAGTCTCCATTACTCCCTATGGGCATGTGAGCTTCCTATATGGGCAGGCATTTATAGTCCATGGTCAAGAGCTGGTTCAAATTCTTGATCAGACATTCCCTTCCTTTTGCGCACCTCACTTACAAGGTGGGTCAACCAACGCATCCCGCATGCATGGCAGCACCGGCCCCGACCCCCCTGCTATCAGTTATTAAAACGCTATCCACACCTGATGCATTCAGAGGTATTTTGCCATAATGGCAACATCCACCTCACTAAACCTACTTGGGATTGAAGCATTGGGTTTCTGGTTTCCTCGAGGTGTGAATTCTTACTCCTGTCATTTTAGACCATTTAAGTTAATGTTGCCTTCTTCAATGCTTTTTGCCCCCCCCCCACACACACACACACTTTGAAGATCCAACATGGCACACACGTTGTGATTGGAAATGATCTCAAGTTGTTTGCCCTGACATCCAAACATCTGAGCTTGCAGGACAAGAGTTGTTCTCTGCAGTTTTGCACACATCTTCCTTCCGTGTAGGCCTCAACATGTCTCGTGCACATACAGTCATCATATCCTTTAAGAATTTTTTTAAAACTCATTTGAACTTAAATGCTTATAATTCAGAATTCATGGAGGACCTTGGGGCTGGCAGGGTGGGGGACCGGACCTTCAAGGAGTCAATGCATGGTTTCATGTAGCCTGCTGTGAGAATCCTGGGAGACATCTCAAGGTCCCTGGTCCTTCCAGTGCAAGTCATCACAGCTAGACACCCATTTTTCTATGTAAGCAGCCAGGTACAAGCCCCAGCTGCAGATATAGTTGATGCAGGTGACATTCCATCCAATGATATGGGTGGGCTCTCAAAGATTTCAAAAGGCGGAGGGAAGGTCTACCAACGTTGAAAGCGTCCCCCCAAGAAGAATGTTCCTTACTGGCCCCTCTAGTGCCGCCTCTTGGATTTACTTTTCACATGAAGGGTGTCTCATCATGGTTCATGTTCCCTGACCCCCATCCCTCTTGGCCAGAGTGGATGTGCAAGTTCGGTAAAACAGCACGAGGTTCATGACCATAACAAAAGTGAGCTTGAAAATGTTTTCCCATGAGTCATAGGGCACAGAAAAAGTGTTCTATATTTTGGAATGCTGCACAATTGTACTGTTACTGTTAAGAATAAACAGCTTTGACACATTCAAAGTTAAGGAACTATTTATTGCACATACAAATCAGTAGTGCTGGGATAGGCATTGGCACATACACACCTTTTTTACATAGTGCAGACAATAAAAAAATTAGAAGTTGGCAGTCTAGCCTGTAACTCAGTGCTTGTAACATGTGTAAGGGTCCAGGTTCCTAGTGGGTAGTTTGTCCTTCCTCTGAACTGTCTCCATGCCTGGTTACCACCTTGCTTTCTTCCCCACCCTCCAATGGTGCACGACACACTTTGCCAGCATCCAAAGCCTCCTCCCCCTTTCTTCATCCTCCCCCACTTCCTCTCCCTCCTCCACCCAATTCTCCTCCTCCTCTCCCCTCGCATCCCCCTCTCCCCGCCTCTTCACAACTCCGCCATGTTTTTCCAACTTCGCACCGGACTCCCGACGCTACTGACGCATGGACACATCCATTTGCCTCCTCAGATCTCTTTGGTGCAAACGTTGCATCCCACGCTGCATAAAATTCAGCCTGTACTCATGGCGTTTCACTGTAAGATAAACAGATAGGAGGGTGTTGGGCAACACGGACAGTCAAGTAGCATGACAGCTAGTTTCCGGTAGTGGAGCACTGGATGGAGGAGGAAGTCAACTTATCTTACATTCATGAGTTCAGCTGAACCATCAACCAGCCACAAAGTGTAACCTAGCTTCTAGTTTCACACACTCCATGCTATGGCATGGCCAATTGCTAGAGTCTGCCAGGGACTTACATATGCTCTCCAAATCTCTCATGCATATCTCCATCTGTGTGAGCCACTCTGTGAGGTCCTCCAGCAGTCCTGCATCATCCCTTCTTCTAGTGCGGCCACCCACCGCTCCTTCTCCTGCAAATCACATCATTTCTCTGACTTGATGATCAATTACAGCTTTTCTGATTTCTTCTCCCATTTGTCTGCTTTGATTTCCCCACCCCACTCAATCCCTCCCTCCCTTCCAACGTGCCTTCCCACCTCCCCTCCTTCCTCCCTTCCTTATTCTTTCCTTCCTCCCTGGCTCCCTCCCGTTTCCTCCCCCCTCCCTTCCCACGTCCCTCCCTTCCTTTCCTCACTCCTCCCTTCCCTCCTCCATTCTCCCTTCC
This sequence comes from Heteronotia binoei, assembly GCF_032191835.1. Lineage (NCBI taxonomy): Eukaryota > Metazoa > Chordata > Lepidosauria > Squamata > Gekkonidae > Heteronotia > Heteronotia binoei. The sequence continues at coordinate 52,525,804 of NC_083223.1, read as the reverse complement.
ATATTCTATGTCTTGCTGTCATACTCTCTTAGTGGGTGGGCCCAGCATGGTGAACTTCATGATGGGATCGTGAGGGGGTATGTTGGTTCCCCTGGAGGAGTGTCAGGAGCTTAATTGGTCTTTGAATGAGGTGAGATAGGTAACTCATGTCATGCAAAGGGGTTGTGCTGGTGGTCTGCAGATCGTGATCATCAGACCATATCAATGTGGATAGTGGCAGAGATTATTGTCTTTTTGGTGGGTGGCGTTTTTGGAGGCCGAAATATGTGGCTTCCCAGGACATGTGATGCAGCTGTCCAAAGATACCCATGGACCCTTCTCAATTACCAAAATCTGAAGACGATGACACGATTTAATGGGGAGACGTGCAGGGTGCAACAGACGTCCTCACATTTACGGATTGAAGACTCACCATTGTCAGAATCCTGGCCCGAGGTGACCACAACCGGCTCCTCCACTGCCAGCTCCATCTCCGCCTCCGCCTCATCACCTGTTCAGAAAAGTGTAAAGTTGTAATTTCGGGCTGCATTAGTAATGTTGCAATGATGGTAACGTGACATCAGAAACTCGCTAGTGGTGCCACGCATTTGAGAACATAGTTTGGAAATCAATGTCCACCCTCATCTGCCTCTTCCACCTGGTCACTCCCCAGTGTCGACTCAGAGCTGCTCACTACAACCACACCTGCGAATAGATAAAGAAATAACTCTCAATTGGACTGGGTCACCCGGTGGTCTTTCCAAAGCTAGAAAAACAAAAAAAATTCTCAGCAACCCGTTTTTGCCTCTCAACGGCTCTGAAGCATCCCAGTTAATGACCCCACTCTCTGCTATGCGCCCCCTTCATGCTTGAAGGTGGACTCGCAAGCCAGCAACCACAAGGGACCATTATGAGTAATGCCCACCATAACTCATGATGCAGCCATGCTCCAAAAAGGGACATGCTGTCTATAGCCATGCTGCACATTGACTATCCATTTTAATCAAGGGCAAAGTTGCCTTTTTTTTTTTTTAATGATGTCCACAGTGGTACCACCACATTGTGGTGGAGGCCAGCCCTAATCTTCATGGTGCACCGGGAAATATTAATGCTCTCTTGGGAGGCATTAAGCTAAGAAGAAAAAGTGGTGCATGTCCACTGTTATCCACAGTACTAGGGCTCAGCAGTGCTAATGTTTACTGTGAAGGGGTCCTCACCTGAAGCCTCCTCACCATGACTGCTTGGCCCCTCCTCACATGATGCCTGTTCTGCCAGAGAGGTGGAGCGCTTATTCACTCTTTTGAATCCTTTTAAAAATATAGAGAGAGGTGGTGAGAGATGGGAATTATCATGCAGCGCTGGCCATGCCACGTTGTATTAGTGTGTAACCACCGTCACCAAGCATGCAAGCCTTAGGGAGCTGAGAGGGTTCTTACAGAAGCAGCAATGTGGAGGACAACACCTGCCAGTCCATGGCTTGCAGTGGGCCTTTCCAGAAGGTGAGAGTATGGGATTTGGAACTCAGACCTGGGTCACAGTAATAGGAGGTAACAAAAGGAAGTAACCACTGCATCAATGTGGCTCTCATAAAGGAAGCGTGCATACGCCTAAGAACTTGAGAAATCTGCTTAAGGTGTTTTTTTTGGGGGGGGGGGGGCGGGTTGAATAAAGGAGGGCAGGAATAACTGTGGCCTGGCCATGGGATGGACGTTCGAGCCAACTTTGGAAGTATTACACAGAAAACCATTACCTCAGAGACTTATTCACTTGGTGGAAATCTCTCGCACCAGCCTGGCTTTCTGCCCTGCTCCCACAATTTGTGCAGGAGATAGAAGAATGGTGGCCTTCCCTCCATTGGAGGGATGCATCCCCATTCCTCCAGCGCATCATAAAATGAGGCCTTCAGTCGCTTAAATTTAGCCCTCACTTGGTCGACTGACCTCCTATGTCCCTTCTCATTCAAGGTGTCCGCCACCTTTTGGAACACCAAGAGTGACTCCAGATGGGTGGAGGGCATCACTCTTTCCCCAGCATTGAGCCTGTAAAGGGCTCGCAACATCCTCCAAACCTCTCGTTCCTGCCAAAAAAACCCCTTTTTTTGCGTCGCCATTTCTTTCTCGTCGTGCTTCGGTCAATTAGTTATGCGCATGCCCGAGAGACCTCGTGACGCTCACTAAAACCAGCATGCTACTAGCTTGCCATCAGAGTTGGGGAATGTGGACCAATTAGGACAACCTCGGTCTGGGGCTTGGGACTTGTGGATGGGGTGGAAAACTATCCAGTCCGTCCTCAACGGGACATTCGAGAACTCAGATAAGCGCCTGCCTGTAGACTATAAACACCTGGCTCTAGAGAAATATGAACATTGCCATATGGGGAAATAGGGACCACATTTGACCATTGGAATAAAAGGATATTGAGTTCTGACTAAGTACAGCACCTGTCCATACACAACACATGCGAGCAGGGAAATTCTGACAGTGTTTCAAGGCGGGCCCATTCAACTAATCAGATCTCTGCATGAAGTGGAAGGGCATAGCACAAAGTCGAATTGCCGTCTGCAAAAGGCATTTTGAGTGAGATCAGCGCACATTTTAGTGAGCGGTTCATCCGCGACGTTACTCCTTGGGGTTGATTCCTGCGCATGCTTGGAAGGAAAACCTGACATACAATCCGACATTTGATCGTTGAAAAGCGGGACACTGTCGAGATGCAATCTAATCCAACAGTGTGCGCGCACAACCCCCATGCTATTGATGCGTGGCAAAGCTTTTCGTGTGATCGATCAACTGCTTTTCACTAACGGGACCAGCCCTTTACGTGATCGTTCATGTGAACGCTGCCAAGTCGAATTTTTCTGCCCCGGTCCAGAAAAAGGCTCTTTCGTCTCGTTTTAAGTGGTACATCTGACTGCACCCCATGTGTCTCTTTATCAGCAGCACACCCTGCTTGTCTTGCTGTTGTTCATACTCTAGTAAAAGACTGGTTTCTTTACTTTCAAAAAGCCATGTGTGAAGGAAAGCATTTCTTCACACACTCACACTGGAACATGGTATGTATGTTTTTAAAAAAAAGTTTTGGAACCAATAGTGAAACAGACAAGGCCCTCACTCATGCCTATGGATAAAAAATGGAGATGTAATAGACAAAGGGCGTTTTCGCACTGACCTTACTCCGGAGCGACGTCCCTCTTCACCGCGCAGCGTCTGCGTGGATTTCGCACCAATTGTTTCGCAGAAACCGGAAGAGCCGCAAAGTCCCGCGGCTTTTGTGTCGCAAATGTAAACTGGTTTTTGGCGGTTTACATTTGCGACGCAAAAGCCGCGGGACTTTGCGGCTCTTCCAGGTTCTGCGGAGCAATTGGTGCGAAATCCACGCAGACGCTGCGCGGTGAAGAGGGACGTCGCTCCGGAGTAAGGTCAGTGCGAAAACGCCCAAAGAGTTTCTCCAGGCACAGGAAAAGAGAGCAAGTGACTGAGCAGCCAGTAAACAAAGACAGACATTTACTTACGGTCATCAGTCAACTCAGAATACATAGGTGGCACATGCATTTATGCTGGAAAGCTTTCAGTTTGTTGGAAGGTCTCAGTATTGCCACAAACCAGCTTTTGACAAAAGACAGCACGAGGAAAAACAGGGATTCAGCTTGTGAGAGCCATTGGCCAGATTCTCTGTGATAAATGAACAGATGCGTGGTTCCAGTGTTGGAGAAAATTACCAGCATGGAAGCACCTCCTGTATCTTTTCAGAGGGCAGCCAGTCCAGTAGCACCTCAGAGATTAACCAGATATGCTCTCTTCATTAGATAAGTCTCTGTTGTAGGTTTTTGAAGTGCTCCTGGACTCGAATCTAGCTGTTCCTCATGTGTTCCCAGTTTTAACCCTTTAAAAAAACTGCGTCAGATAAAAAACACTTCGGAAACACTGTCATATACTGGAAATGTGATTTTGTACTCTTAGAAGTGTGTGTATGTGCATGTACTTAACTCCTTAATTATTGAAGAACATTTGATCTAAGAGTACTAATACATGACTTAATAAGAGTATTGTTAAATTGAGCAAGACCAAATTAAGACAATCTGGTTCCATAAGATTAATGCAGCCCCCTATCCCTTAAAGAAAAAAAAACACCCAAAAGGATCAGCTAGGTTTCATCTCTTTGTTTTCTCTGAAGCAGATTGAACCTCTCTTACTCCCCCGGCCCATTTGTGAGAATTCTTCAAAATACTCACAAGGTGTAACCACACCAAACCACTCTGCCTCCCGCCATTAACCTCTCTTCACACAGGTTTAGGTACACCAACAAGTCAAGGCAGTCTCAATTTGCCATCTGTCTCATACCCCTTTAATAGGTAGAAAGCCTTGGCCCCTTTCCAAATATGGGGTTCCCCCTCTCCTCTTTCACAGAGATGTTCTCATCTTTTTCTGCAGTATTTCTGAGGAACCTAGCTGTTGCTTGAATCCTTTAACCACTAAACCTGGCCTGCCAGGTACTGTTACAGTGAAACTCAGCCATTGCCCAGGACACAAATACAAGCAGTGAGAATGCGCACAAGGCATCTATAACATCACCAGCTAAAATGTTAATATATAATTTATTGATACTCTGCAGAGCTCTGCTTTTCACTCCCCTAAGAAGCAGAGTGTGTTTAAACTGGCATGCCAGTACCATTGCCACATCTAGCCTAGGCAAAGCTTTAAACTAGTTCCTTTGTTTCCTCTGCCCAAAAATAAAGCTAGGCCTATTTTGTTCTCAGGCATAGAATAACAAGGTATTCGAGTTTGTATCAAGGCTGAAGGAAGCGTACATGCATTAATCGCAGCATTTTGCTTAAAAACACACACTAAATAGCCTATCAAGGCTATACACATAGAGTGTATTGCAGTCATCTAATCTAGATGTGTCCAGGGCACCACAGCGGCCCGATCTTTTCTCTTCAGGAAGACTGCAGCTGGCTAACCAGTCAAAGCTGGAAAAAGACATCCCTGGCCACAGCTGCCACCTGCTTATCCAGCACTAGGCCAAGAGCACCCCCAAACGATAGACCTGGTCAGACCTGCCACCCACCAGTACCATTTCTGTCTTGTTGGGACTAAGCATCAGTTTATTAGCCTGAATCCACTTCAAAACTACCTCCATGCACCGGTTCAGGGTTTCTACAGCCTTCCTGGGATCAGCTGGAATTAACAAAATAGATCCAAGTGTAATCTGCCTACTGGTGACAACCAGGGCTTTTTTGTTGAAAAAGCCCAGCAGGAACTCATTTGCATATTAGGCCATACTCCCTGACATCACCATGGTTTCACACAGGGTTTTTTGGTAGAAAAAGTCCAACAGGAACTCATTTGCATATTAGGCCACACACCCTGAAACTAAGCCAGCCAGAGCTGGCACCAACCTAGTCGGAACTGCGTTCCTGTGCATTCCTGCTCAAAAAAAGCCCTGGTGACAACCCAACCCAAATCTCCAGATGATCTCAGCCAGCAGCTACCTGTAGATGTTAAAGAACATTAGAGAAAATATGGAATCTTTCAGGAGCCCAAAGGCCAAAGGCGTATTTTGAATACTTGAGTGTGATTTCTGGAAACATAACATGCCTGTTTGGTCTAAAGCAGGGGTGTCAAACTTATTTGTTTATCTGACATAAATGAGACCTTGTAGGGCTGGGCCAGGCTGTGTTGGGCTGAGCCATGTGCATACCTGTTCAAGATTAGGTAGCAGAGATATAAACTTTATAATGAAGACAGGCAAACACAAAGTTTTTTAAAAAAAAATTAAAATAAAACATGCTTAAAATATTAGCACCCATTGGTCTTAAAGGTGCTTTCTTTGTATTTCTCCCATGGGATCTTGGGAACTGGGCAAAGGAAGCTCTGGCTCTTTCCCTCCTTCCCCAGGGAACCAGGAAGGGGAGGAGCCTCAATCAATGGAGAAAATAGAGGTTTTGCTCTGTAGCTTCTGTGCAATTGAGCAAGCCTTCCAGAACAAGCAGCAATGCAGAACGAAGCAAGAGAGAGGGAGAAGGAAGCAGGCTCCAGTTGCTTGGGGGCCTGATAGGAGCCCTCCAGGGGCCCCAGGCTACATGTTTGACACCCCTGGGCTAAAGTGTGGTTCTGGGGAAGGGAGGATTGCCAGGTCCAACTCAGAAAATATCTGGGACATTGGGGGTGGAGCCAGGAGACTTTCCGATTCCAAAAATAAATAAAAATACAACAGTGCAGTTCCCATGAAAACAGGCATAATTTCCTTTTTCCTTGCTCCACTTCTACTAAATAAAACTGAACACACACAAACATACAAAGGAGACAAAATAAGCACAATTTTGCAAGCCCAACTTTTGTGATCTCACTGGGGTAGGGTTGCCAAGTCCAATTCAAGAAATATCTAGGGACTTTGGGGGTGGAGCCAGGAGACTTTGGGGGTGGAGCCAGGAGACATTGGGGGCGGAGCCAGGAACAAGGGTGTGACAAGCATAATTGAACTCCAAGGGAGTTCTGGTCATCACATTTAAAGGGACAGCACACCTTTTTAAATGTCTTTCTTCCATAGGAAATAATAAAGGATAGGGGCACCTTCTCTTGGGGCTCATAGAACTGGACCCCCTGGTCCAATCGTTTTGAAACTTGGAGGGTATTTTGGGGAGAGGCACTAGATACTATACTGAAACTTTGGTGCCTCTACCTCAAAAAACAGCTCCCCCAGAGCCCCCGAAACCTCCAGATCAATTCCCCATTATACCCTATGAGAAATATTTCACATAGGGAATAATGAAGACGTTTCCCTCTCCTCCACACACACCCCTTCTCGCAAATCTGATGTAGGGGATTGGCTCTCTACTCACCAGCCAGCTTCTTCACAGTAACAAAGACACAGACAGACACAGAAAGTTGAAGGCTTTCACCACCTCCGGAGGTGCAAAGGCACATGGTCCGTTGGGGCGGGGCAGGAAGCAGCCTGGGAAAGCTTCGGCTGCTGCGATGGAGCTGGGTGGGAGGGGGAGGGGCAATGAGAAGCTGCTGCGATCCGAGGTGAGAAGGGAAGGGAAGGGAGGAGGAGAAGCATCAGGGATCGGTGGGAAGGGGAGAGGAGAAGCTGCTGGGATCTAGGCTGCGTGGGAAGGGCCGCCATTCCCCCGCTTTCTGGATTTTTGCCGAGCGGGGGGAGGAGGCTCCAAATCGGGGGTCCCCCGCCCAGGCAGGGGATTTGGGAAGCCTACACTGGGGCAATTTACTCACAAGAACTGTTGAATGTAACCATCTGCTATAATTCAACCAAATTTTTCAGACCAACACTGGGAAATGAAAGGTTCTAGTTTACTCTTTACTATCTATTTTACTGTGCAAACAACTTCTGAAATGAATGCAAAACAAACAGAGGGACTGGGCTTCTTTCTTTCTCAAGGCTTCACAGACTCACCAGGAAGGCACACACACCTTCTAAAACACAAGCAGTTCCCAAGCTTCTTCTAAACCTTCTAAGGTGGAAGGCGCATGGTGGTTGTTGGGGTGGGGCTTCCCCCACTGGCCAGCTGACTGGTGGTGGGGAGGAGCCTGCAAAACCAGGGACCTGGGGACTGGAAAGCCTCGGGGAGGGACAGCAGAGAAGCTCTCTAGAGTCAAAAGCACTGTACTTCACATTTTAATCCACTCTTGGAGAGTCACGTAGTGGAATATTCTAGAGGGACTTAATCTGTTTGTCTATTTGTCCTGGATGGAGTGGTATTAATTTTTTTCAGAGCAAGTTAAGAGCTTGGGGGTGCTCATTTTTAAAAAGCAGGTTGTCATGGTGGTCGAGCACCTTCTATCAGCTTCATCTGATTTGCCAACTCTTTCATTACCTAGACTCAGCCAATCTGACTATGCTGATCCATGCTTCTGAAACCTCATGACTGGATTACTGCAACATACTGTACATAGGACTGCTTTGGAGGACAACCCAGAAACTACAACTGATCCAGAATGTGATAGCTCAACTATTATCAGGGGCTAGCCACCAGGAACATGAACCACCCATTTTGCAAGAGCTACATCAGCAACCCATCTGTTTCCAGGTTCAATTTAACGTGCTGTTTAAGACCATCAAAATCCTTTACAACCTAGTTAGGACCCACATATCTGAAAGACCATTTCCTTATATGTGTCCCTGTGTACCAACTACTATGGTAATCAGGCAGCCATCTGTTTTCTATCCCACCACTTAGGGTGGCCCATCTTGCATTGATAAGGGCCTGCGCCTTTTCCATCATGGCTTTAGTTCTGTGGAATGGGCTCCCTGAAGAGGTGAGATGACCCCCCTCCTTGGAGATCTTCAGGAGGCACTGTATGACCTGCCTGTTTGCCAGGCTATTTGAGGGGGTTTGAACAGCAGGCATCTTCTAAGGGGGGAAGGGGGAGAATTTGGGGGGCTTGTTATTTTACCTTTGGTTTTAGCTGGAGAATGTTTTAATTGTTATTGTAAGCTGCCTTGAACCATGAAGAAAGGAGGAATACAAATGTAAATAAATGTATTAATTATTTAATAAATAAATAGAGTAGACAAATCCTGTTTGAAAAGCAAACTCCATTCAACAGAAATAAAAGCTATGTATACCTTTTCATTTTGCATCTTTCAAATCTTTCTGATAAATTAGCAATCCCCCTGTTTTACCTTAGAAGAGCCCTGGGGCGCAGAGTGTTAAAGCTGCAGTACTGCAGTCCTAAGCTCTGCTCACGAACTGAGTTCGATCCCCGGTGGAAGCTGGGTTTTTAGGTAGCAGGCTCGAGGTTGACTCAAACTTCCATCCTTCTGAGGTCAGTAAAATGAGTACCCAGCTTGCTGGGGGGAAAGTGTAGATGAGTGGGAAAGGCAATGGCAAACCACCCCATAAAAAAGAAGTCTGCCGTGAAAACATTGTGAAAGCAATGTCACCCCAGAGTCGGAAACGACTGGTGCTTGCACAGGGGACCTTTCCTTTCCTGTTTTCCCTTACATGCAAGAGCTCCCCACTCCTTTACTTGAAAACTGGTCTGCAAAAAAGAAAGAAAAAAAGAAACATTCTGAATTTCTAACTACACTAATAAAAGAATCAATGGGTTTCCCCCCAGAATTTTCCAGATGATGGTATGTTGCTATGGAACTCAACCATTTCAACAAATCTCTGGAAAGAAGGCACAGTACTATTAATACACCACTAATGAAAAGAAGTTCATAACCTCCTGGTGTCAACAAATTGGAATGCCACAGATACAATGTTTTGCACAGGGTTTTAATCTCTTCATCACAATAACCCAGGAGGCATACTAGCCAAATATTCCCATCTAAACCTGAAAGTGCAAAGACTTGGTAACAAAACCCAGCACTTGCCTCAGACATTGGAGACCAACAGCTGAGACACTCTTCCTGACCCGGTCCATATATTCAGATATGAAAGTACTGTGAAGCAAACTGGCTAGCAGTAGATTTATTTTTATTGCTATTTGCCCCTGGCTGTGCTACAAATAATTCATTATTATGATAGTGCCTGCCAGCTTAGTAGCACCTGTATAGTATAATCCCTAGCAACTCTCACTTAAAGCACACAAGTAACTCCTGTTTCTTACATACAAAAGTCCAAATCACTATATTGCATTGAAATGATCGTTCTGCTTAATTTGAACTTGTTAAAATGATTCTTCAGCTCTCTGCCACTCTCTTTTTCATGTGTTCTGTCACATAGCAGATTCCTTGCCGTCCAGGGATTTTTAAAATGTAGTCTGCTCCAAGATATGATGTTCTAAAATGCTACCAGAAGTCCCTCCGTTTGATGCATCTCACTGATTTCCCTCTGACATCCTTTAAGCTGTCCAAAAAACTTTTCAGTGATTATTCTGGACAGGTTTCAATTCAGCTGATTTTAATTTAAACCCTAGCAAAGAATTCTTTTGCAAAGGAAACAAAACCTACCACACTGTGTGTGTTTTTAAAAAGAATACCATGCTGTAGGTTGTATCTGCGCTTGTACCATCTTTGTAGGTTGTATCCATGTGAGCCTGCTTTTCAAGGGGTGATGTGAATAAGTGAGATAGCACACTTGTACCATTTTGTACACATTTTATTTAGAAATTTTTATGCTGCCTGTCCAGGAAACTGGTATAAAGCAGCTTACAGGTCTCTCGGCTTGACTTCGCGAACGAAGATTTAAGAAAGGTGCAGTAGTCCACGTCTGTTGCAGGCTCGCTGGTGGCTGACAAGACCAATGCGGGACAGGCAGGTCCGGCCACAGTGGCTACAGGGAAAAGTCTGATTTGGGGTTGGTGATGTAGCAGTACGATTCTTCCTCGATCTCCTTTTGTCCTCAAGACCAGCTATGCGTGCGTTCTCAAAGGAAGAGACAGCCTGGTGGATGGTGTGCCTCCATGCTTTGTGATCTGAGGCTAGGTCAGACCACTGGTGATGGTTAATGCAACAAGTACCAAGGGATTTCTTCAAGTAATCCTTGTACCTCTTCTTTGGTGCCCCTCTATTTTGATGGCCGGTGGAAAGTTTGCCATACAGGGCAATCTTGGGAAGGCGGTGGTTTTCCATCCTGGAGATATGCCCTGCCCAGCGCAGCTGCGTCTTCAACAGCAATGCCTTGATGCTTGTAACCTCCGCCCGCTTGAGGACTTCAGTGTTGGTCACAAAGTCACTCCAGTGGATGTTGAGGATGGTGCGAAGGCAGCGCTAATGAAAGCGCTCAAGGAGTCGCAGGTGATGACGGTATAAAACCCACGATTCGGAGCCGTAGATGAGGGTTGTCATCACAACCGCTTTGTAAACATTGATCTTTGTGCCTTTTTTCAGATGCTTGTTGCTCCACACTCTTTTATGCAGTTGGCCAAATGCACGGTTTGCCTTTGCCAGCCTGTTGTCAATCTCCTTATCGATCTTGGCGTCTGAAGAGATGATGCACCCCAGGTAGCTGAACTGCTGGACTGTCTTCAGAACTGATTCACCCACAGTGATGCAGGGAGGGTGATAATCTTCCTGGGGTGCAGGCTGGTGGAGAACTTCTGTCTTCTTCAGACTAACTTCTAGGCCGAATAGCTTGGCAGCCTCTGCAAAGCAGGACGTCATATGATGCAGAGCTGATACCGAGTGGGAAACGAGTGCAGCATCATCAGCAAACAGTAAAGTTTTTCCATTGTCTTGGAGTGGGCCTTTAGTTGCCTCAGGTTGAACAGGCTGCCATTGGTGCGATAGCGGATGTAGACACCATCGTTATCATCTAAATCTACTGCAGCTCTTTGAAGCATCATGCTAAAAAAGATCGTAAAGAGAGTTGGCGCAAGAACACAGCCTTGCTTTACACCTGTGCCTATTGGGAAGGGCTCCGAGAGATCGTTGCAGTGTCTGACTTGGCCTCGCTGGTCTTCATGTAGCTGGATGACCATACTGAGGAACCTTGGGGGACATCCTAAACATTCCAAGATTTGCCACAGGGTATCAAAAGCTTTGGTAAGGTCGACAAAAGTCACATATAGACCCTTGTTCTGTTCCCTGCATTTCTCTTGGAGCTGCCTGAGAACAAATACCATGTCGGTGGTGCTCCTGTTAGCTCTGAAGCCACACTGGCTCTCTGGGAGGAGTTCTTCTGCAATGGTGGGCACCAGTCTGTTCAGGAGTATTCTAGCAAGGATTTTGCCTGCGATGGAGAGCAGGGTTATCCCCCGGTAGTTGGAGCAGTCTGACTTTTCCCCTTTGTTCTTATGTAGAGTAATGATGATTGCATCGCGAAAGTCCCGTGGTAGTTTGCCTTGTTCCCAGCAGGTGACAAGTACTTTGTGAAGTGTACTATGTAGTACTATGCCCCCATGCTTCCAGATCTCTGGTGGAATTCCATCAACTCCCGCTGCCTTGCCACTTTTCAGTTGCTTGATGGCTTTAACAGTCTCTTCTAGGGTGGGGATCACATCCAACTCTGTTTTCACTGGTTGAAGTGGGGTGAGGTGGATTGCTGAATCTTGAACTACGCGATTGGCACTGAAGAGATCCTGAAAATACTCTGACCACCGGTTCAGTATGGATGCCTTGTCTGTGAGGAGCACTTGGCCGTCTGCACTACGCAGAGGACTCTGAGCCTGATATGATGGACCATATCTGCCTTCAGGGCTTCGTAGAACCCTCTTAAATCACCAGTGTCTGCACACAGCTGGGTTCTCTCTGCAAGCTTGGTCCACCACTCGTTCTGAATGTCTCGAAGCTTGCGCTGGAGGTTGCTACATACAGCGTGAAAGGTTGCTTTTTTCCCAGGACAGGAGGGCTGAGCAAGATGTGCTTGGTAGGCAGATCTCTTTTTCACCAGTAATTCTTGGATCTCTTGATTGTTCTCGTCAAACCAGTCCTTGTTCTTCCTTGTGGAGAACGCGAGGATTTCTTCAGAGGTCAACAGGATGGTAGTTTTTAGGTGTTCCCAGAGTGCTTCTGGAGAAGGATCTGTGAGGCAACTGGGGTCCTCAATTCTTGTCTGGAGTTTTTCCTGGAAGGCAGCTTTAACCACCCCCTACCCCTCCCCCAGCTTACAGGTAAAAATATAATAAAACAACCAACTGATACCTTAGGTAAAAATTAGCCAAAAAAACCCAAGCATTAAAAACCAAGTCAGGGTATAAGTACAGTGTAAAATGTCTAATGGCTTTAATAAATCTCATAAAACAGGCAAAGGCCAAGAACTGTAAAACATTTTGAAAGAATAGTTTGTAAGACATGTTTTAGCCTGGTGCCTAAAAGAAAGGACAACTGGTGCTGGGTGAGCCTCAAGGGGAAGGGCATTCCATAGATGACTACCACTGAAAAAGCCCTCTCTGGTCACCACCCACCTCATGTCCGAAGGTGAGAGCACAGAAAGCAACACTTGTGAGGAAGATGTCAATTGGTGGGCTGGATACTACGGGAGGATGTGGTCCTTCAAGTACTTCAGGGCCTTCAAATTATTTAGGGCCTGATGGGTTAGAACCAGCACTTCAAACTGAAGCATAACAGCACTTCAAGAGAGCCAGTCAGGTGTAGTGGTTAAGTGTGCAGACTCTTATTTGGGAGAACCAAGTTTGATTCCCCACGTCTTCACATGCAACTGCTGGAGTGACCCTGGGTCAATCATCACTCTCTCAGAGCTGTTCTGCTCAAGAGAGAGCTCTCTCAGCCCCATCTGCCTCAAGGGTGTCTTTTGTGGGAAGGAGAAGGAAAAGGAGATTGTAAGCTGCTCTGAGACTCCTTCAAGTACTGAAGGACTGGGGTATAAATCCAATCACTACTACTACTACTACTACCCAGAATCAAATGGGCAGTGTCCCTCTACACTACCACTGACAATAACCCAGCTGTTTCATCTTGGATTAGATGAAGTTTCTGATCATTTTCGAAGGCAACTCCACATAAAGACATTACAGTAATCTAACCTGGATGTGGTCACAACATAGATCACTGTGGCCATATCATGCTGGCTTTTTGAGGAAGAACCATCATTGGCAGATTGGCTAAACATACCACTGAGAAGAGCTGTGCTTCCTACCAGGGGTGAAGATCCAGTAGCACCCCAAGCTCCAAACATGCTCCTTCACATTGTTTCCCTGAATAGTAGGATATTCTAGGAGCAGCCATTCCAGAACCCATTTTTCTTTTTTCTTTCTGGTAATTTTGTTGTGGGTGTGAATGTGGGTGTGTCTGTGCACCTGGTAGTCATGGTAACTTCTGGTGACCCCTACTGGGGACCTGAAGGATATTCAGAGAGGTGGCTAAATAAAGCCTGCCTCTGTCCTCCTGACTTCTGGTATTTCAAGAAGGTCTCCCATCCAAGTGCTTGCCAGATTTGATCCATCTTAGCTTCTGAGATCTGATGAGACCAGGCTTGCCTGGGCTATCCAGGTCAGGGCCAAAGCCCATTTTTCTGAGAGGACAAACACTGGAGATCTAGACCATATTTATGGTATCTGTTCATAGTATAGAGAGCATGGAGGATCAGGCGAGTCTGAAAAGTATCACTGGTTCCACTAAAAGCAAACTCCTCCAATAATACAGCTCCTTGCAGAAAGCTCGTTGTAAAAGCTGCTTTCCTTCTTTTACTGGTTATATAGCAATACTACTTACTTCTTCCACCTCGTCCTGAGCATAAAGGCATGCAGTCCTAGCACCGTAGCCACGACTTTTTATCTATCTTAATGCAGGACTTCTGTGGCCTTAGGATAACAGTGTAACATCACAGTGCCTGAGAATGTGGCCTGGGTAATCCTTGGTTCAGACCTCAGTAACTGGACCCCAGGTAACTCCACCTCCTCTGCCCTACTAAAATACTGGCATTATATTGACCTAAATTACATCCACAGACATTTTTGAGTATTCAAAAGAGATGTTCACCACACACAAAAAAAAAGGCAAGCAGTTTAGGGTCAAGTATGAGGGCGTTTGCACATTGCTAACAGTGGCACTGGGCCAGTCTTACCATTAGGCAGATTGAAATGGTTTCCTTCAAGCAGCATATTCTCAGATACCATGAAAGGGCATCCAATTGTCAATTATTTGCTTCTAACCTGCAAGGGGAGTTTTATTTAGATTTGCTGGCTCAAGCACCAAAGGGTCCTGGAGTTGTCTCTGAGGATATTCGAGTCACAGGGAGGAGGCAGAGGCAGGGAAATGGTAATGATAGGAGGTAAGCTAAGGCATAAAGCGGGGGTGGGGAGAGAGGACAAGCAAAGAGTCTGAGAAGAGGTGTAAGGGGAGACTAGGGAGAAGCTTGGCGACAGAAAACAGAAAAAGCAATAAGGCAGCCACAGGATCTGCCTAACAGATGAGACCCTAATGGGGGAAGTCTAATGCGAGGTCTGCTCCTGCCGTTTCTGTCTATTTCCTGCTGGTCCACCTTTTCTGCAAATTAGGAAGGGACAGCAGGAGGTAGAGAAAGCATAGCAACAGCCCAGACCAACATAGCTGGGAAATGACATAGATCTCCAGGCATCTGTCAGGAGGGTCTCTGCCGCTGCTGACTTTGCTCTCTTTATAGTGTTTTGCTGTTTCACAACATCAAGCCCTCCCTCCAAAAGCTATGCCCAGGATAAGAAGATTCCATGTGTTTTTCCCTGGGTCCCCATGCTGCCCAGGAATGGGTCCTGTCTATGCATTTATCACGGTAATGAAAGATAGCTATGTGGGTATACTGACACCCCTCAATAAATAATAAGCATGCAGTAGATCACAAGTTGTTGACACAATTTATACCTGTTGCTATACCCTCGGCAGACTTTTGCCTGTGTTGAGGAACAGTCTGTTTATTCTGTTGACTACCCCACCACTGACATATCCATGACATTACCCTTCCAGCCAAACAGATGGAACACTAAGTAGGCAGACTTGTTCTGCAGTCTTTAGCCACGTGGGAGGGAGGGAGGGATCAGACTTGCCTCTGAGCCTGGATGAACTGAAAGTTCAACATTTCTTTCCAAAACCTGTAACATTTTACGCAAGTGATTTGTATAAACAATGCATGGCATTATAGGGTAACACTCAACATTTTCTCACCTTTACCAAGAGCAATTATGAGAGGCAAGGGCAGGGAAATACTGGGTGCAACAATGTTGTGTTGTGTGTTTGTCATACACTATACATCATCAGGAACATTGATTATTTCTTTAGAAAAAGTATACTGCTCCTTTCCAGAGACCTGCTTGGGGCAGCTCCTGAAGTAAAACAGGATAAAAACCATAAAACAGCATAAAAATCAAACTTTTTTTAAAAAAAAAAAAAACTCTATCCATTAAAACCTACAACAGACAGCAATGCCAGCAGCTTCTTCAATGTCTAGTTATGATCTGTCATGACAGAAATGAGTCTCGTAGCATTTTCATACAAAATACTGGGAAGCCCACTGTGCCCTGCTTTTAATTCTTGTCTCACATGTGAACGCTGCTACTGTACGAGATAAACAAAAAATCCACCTATATCCTAACCGCAAGTTTAATGGTTGCTTTAAGAGCTGATTTAAACATCTGTAGAAATCATCCCAGTTTCATTTACAAAAGATACAAAAGACTATTGGGATCCCTGTATGGAGAAATTATGTGTTGATATGGGAGAAAGAGAATCATAAATTCACACCATCGTTTTCATTCAAAGTCTTTCATAGGAAGGTACTCCTGATACAATCAACCAATCATGGAATACTGAGATTCTTAAAATCAATCAACGTAATTCTTCTGTCACTTCCATCAAAGCTTAATTGCACTCCATTTCTTAATTAATGACACAGGATACATAACAGTTAATTTTGTCCATCCTGTGGAGAATGTTTACTAGCTATTTCTGCTCACTAGAATTATAAACAAGCCCAGCTTGTACTTTTGATACTGAGTTAGGTGTGTTTAAAGCCATTAATGGCTGCATAACTGTCAATGCTATAGGCTTCTCAAATTATCTAAAATTCCCCCTGGAATTTCATATAACTCATCACCTATATCAGCGTTCCTTTAAATCTACTTTATACACATTATACACTTTCTATCCTACTGTTTCTTCAGTAGCAGCTTGGTTTGGTTCCTGTCCTAAGATCTGTTTAGCTTCTGCAACCAAACCATATCAGGTACTTTCAGACCACTCTCCCATATTCTCCCCAGATCTTCACTGTTGGACTCCAAGGAAGAAAGCTGTGCTAAGTAGCTCAGAAAGGGGAAGCCGGACTATCCTAGGAGCATTGGCACCTTTTCCCCTATCGGGTGAAATCACGGTTGTTAATGGAGGTCAATGGATGGTGTCTTCATTTTGAGGACTCCAGTAATGCAGTTGCAGTCACATATTATAGAGACACATTTGATGCTTCAAAGTGGGTTGTCCAGAGGGGAAGGATCAGTGAAAGCTTGATAATGGCTGGGGCATCATATCTGAAGGGATCTGTCAGCTGCCAAATGAAAATGATCTATATTACATTCCATTAACATTGCATGAGAACATTTGTGAACATTCCATTAGCAATGAAAACATTCTGTTCTTAAAGAAACATCACCTTGTCATAGTTGCTGGCTCAGGGCTGCCTTCCATCTAAAGGCCTAGTTCACACTGAGGCAGTAAATCATTGTCTGGATTCTTCCCACTCAGACTGCAAGCTTAGACTTACATGATACAAAAGAAAAAGAAAACATAAAAACCATCCACAGAGAAAACTAGATATTTTAGCCAAGCCTTCTTTCTGGCATACTAATTTTCTATTGTGGGGATTTTAAAAAATTATTTTTGCATAGTCTGTGGCAAAGCAAGTCCCTCAAGCACCGGTGTTCAGCTATGGGGATTTGAGCTGATCCATCTGGTCCAGATTCCAAGTCACTAACTCTTAGTGGGGCATTCATATCTCTAGCCTTATTTCACCATTCCCAACAGAAATAAACATCTTTAACCTGCTTGCCATTCTTAGAGGCTTGCAGCACTATGCTAGTTTAGCTATCATGGCTCTCAAAGAGACATCTTTTGTCTCTTTGAAAGCCAGCATGGTATAATGGTTAAGAGCAGCAGACTCTAATCCGGAGAACTGTGTTTGATTCCCCACTCCTCCACATGAAACATGCTGGGTGACATTCAGCCAGTCACAGTTCTCTCAGAACTCCCTCAGCCTCACCTACCTCACAAGGTAGGTGTTGTAGGGAGAGAAAGGGAAAGAAATTGTAAGCCGCTTTGAGACTCCTTACTGTAGAGAAAAGCAAAGTATAAAAACCAATTATTCTTTGAAGATCCTTCACCAAATTACAGTATTTTTTGCACCATAAGACTCACTTTCCCCCCCCCAAAAAAAGTGGAGGGAAAAGTGTGTGCGTCTTAAGGAGCGAATACTGCAAAAAATTCACACAAATGCCTCTAAATTCACACAAACGGCTCTAAAAACTAGGTGCGTCTTATGTTCAGGTGCGTCTTATGGAGCGAAAAATACGGTAACAGGATTTGCCTGGCCATCCACCTTGTGGCTGATTGTGTCTAGGCCAGGTTAGGTTTTATTTATAGGGATACAGAATGGCTATAGCAATGTCAAATTCGTAGCAATAAAAATAGCATCATTAACTAAAGAAAAGAAGAACATTGAGTAAAAATGTCTAATAAGTACTTAAGAAAAATAAATATAGGGATAAATGTAAAACTCTGTGCCTGTGTCTCACCTCTGTGCAATAGAAAACTAAGAGGAAGCTGGAATGCTCTAGAAGTTATCAGATTTCTATCTTTCCAGTAAATTTTATCTCCCCTTCCTCCAAGGAATTCAGGGTGGTATACATTCGTCTTCCTTTTCCATTTTACCCTCACAACCACCTTGTGAGATAGGTTAAACAAAATGTTCTACTGGCACAAAGTCACACAGCAAACTTCATGGTAGTGTGAGGATTTGAACTCGGGTCTCCCAGATCCTAGTCCAGCAGGCTACACCTCTGGCACTGGCTCCTCCTTTCTGTTGTTTTCAAAGCTCTATTTCTTTCTCTAGCCAAGCCAAGATTTCCCCTCAGAATCTCCCCTCAGAAACTCTGAGGCTGTCCTCTGTGGCATTTCCAAACTAACAGCTCACTCCCCTCTCTTAAACGTCATCAAACCAGACCCCACACTGGCGGGAAATTCTGATCTTCTGACTCCAGAAGGTTACCAGCAAATTAATCCATTTGACTTTGGGCTGCTGCTTATTGATTATGCCCCATTAAAGTATCAATTACTATCCCCCCCAAGCAGATTGAAAACTAGGTAATAAATAAAAGTCTTTGATTTGCAGCCTTTTGATTACCTTGGAGAGCCTGTTGAGGCTAATCTCTGAGTGTTAGCAGAGCGCAAACTTTAAAAATTCTCCTTAATGTTGTGATTTTATCACTTGTTGCAAGGTGCTACTCTACCACCTGGAGGAACATCCAGATATGGAAGATTTAATCTGCAACTGGAAAGGGTACAGCTCAGATACGACTTGACACTACAGCAAATTCAGGCTCCAATTTGAGCCCCAAAATTCTATTGTGACTCAGGGTTGTGAGCCAACACCTTTCAAAAATATCCTTTCATACATTACAGATTAAACAGGTTGGTTCTGGAATCCTCACCCTGTACAAGAGTCAGTTCTGAGTTATGGGGTGTCCTCAATTCCCATGTGTGTCAGATCTGGCTCAGATTGGGATTCTGCTGCATTTGGAGGAGTGTGAACCTTCTGCCTTGTCCTGGTTTCACAACCTTTAATAGTCCTGGAAAGTGCTATTTGGCCAGCTGGAGAAATCCATGTGTTCTCTGTAGTATATATGGATTTCCACAGTGGGCCAAATACTGACCCCCTCAGCAGTTTCAGGTCAGGAAAATAGTCTGGGGAAAGACTAAAGCCCCTTCTATACACACGTGCTATAGTCCCAGCCTCAACCAGGCATTGTGCATGCAGGCGTTAGAGATGCCAGCTGGCCTATAAAAAATGCCCTGCCTTTTTAACAGTGGCTTAAGCCTAAATGAGATGCTATTTACCACCTCCATGCCATGAAAGGCCTCCACTGCTCCTTTCCACCAATTAGCCTTTATTGAGGAAGCCAGTTTGGTGTGGTGGTTAAGAGTGGTGGACTCTAATGTGGAATACCAGGTTCGATTCCTCACTCCTCCACATGAAGCCAACTGGGTGACTTTGGGTCAGTCACAGCTGGGAGAGCCAGTTTGGTGTAGTGGTTAAGTGTGCAGACTCTTATCGAGTTTGATTCCCCACTCCTCTGCTTGCAACTGCTAAAATGGCCTTGGGTTAGCTATAGCTCTCGCAGAGTTGTCCTTGAAAGGGCAGCTGCTGGGAGAGTCCTCTCAGCCCCACCCACCTCACAGGGTGTCTGTTGTGGGGGGAGAAAATATAGGCGATTGTAAGCCATTCTGAGTCTCTGATTCAGAGAGAAGGGTGGGGTATAAATCTGCAGTCTTCTTCTTCTCTCAGCCCCCAAAACAAACCTAGCTCACTACAAAAACAAAGTTTCAGGCTGCCAAACAATCTTCAGATCTCCTGGCTATACAACACCCACTGCCATATGATAATTATTCATTATTAATTATTGAAGGGATGCAACATTTTTATCTGTGCCTGCCAGCAACCCTAGCAGAGGCTGAACACCCACAATGCACCTCTGTTCTATAAGATGGGGATCCCAGACCTAACCTATGTTCTATGTGGTGTGGATTTTCTGCTTCTCTTGTGTTTTTACAAAGTAGCAAAGAATCACAGTTTAGTCCAACATTTAAAACTGAAAAGTCATCAATGCATCATTCCCAGAGGAACCAAGGAAGCAACTGATGCTGAAGAGCCCCTGCCTACAAGACCAGATGGTTGATAGCAGCAGACCCTTCATTTTCACCTTGCCTCTCTTTAAAAACAGTTCTTCTTCATTGACATAGATTCTAAAGGGGACAAGAAAGGGAATGAAGATTTTATGTATGATTTCGGATTCTAAGAGCTCTTTCCACAGCAGCGTAAATGAGTGCAATTAGGTCAGCTGACTGCTCCTCTCTCTGAAAAGTGCCAGAAACCCTGCTATTCAACAGCATTTGTATTCAGTTTGTACTTCCTTAATTGTAACCAATTATTGCACTCTGTCTTGAAGCAGATTATGCTGGCTAGCCTGTGCCGGAAGCCTGTTAGAATTGCTGCCCCTGACAGAGAAAAAAGAAATTGCACATGTATTCTAGGCATACAGCTACTTATATGTCTCCTGCTTTTATAATGCATATAGCCTGAGTAAGCACAGCTATTGTTTTCCTGGCTATGAAGGCTAGACACCTATTCATGATTCTGACATTTTCTTTACAGAGGTTTCTGGAGTGCTCTGGATTTTAAAAGGTAAAAGGTAGTCTCCTGTGCAAGCACCAGTCATTTCTGACTCTGGGGAGACGTCACATCACGACGTTTTCATAGCAGACTTTTTATGGGGTGGTTTGCCATTGCCCTCCCCAGTCATCTACACTTTACCGCCAGTAAACTGGGTACTCATTTTACTGACCTCAGAAGGATGGAAGGCTGAGTCAGCCTTGAGCCACCTACCTGAACCCAGCTTCCACCGGGATCGAACAGGTCACGAGCTGAGCTTGTACTGCAGCTTTACACCCTGCGCCACAGGGCTCTGGCTTACCTTCTACTTAAAGTCAGGGGCAAGGGTGTGGCTCAGAGCCAGACAACACGCTTTGCAGGCAGAAGGTTCAGGTTCGATGCCT
Source organism: Heteronotia binoei (assembly GCF_032191835.1). Classification (NCBI taxonomy): domain Eukaryota; kingdom Metazoa; phylum Chordata; class Lepidosauria; order Squamata; family Gekkonidae; genus Heteronotia; species Heteronotia binoei. Next base: position 52,504,666 of record NC_083223.1, on the reverse strand, counting down.
GCCATCTCCTGCTAAAGGACTGAAACATTAGAGAGCTGCTACCAATCAATATGTATGAGGTTACAAGGACCAATGGTTTTGCTTGGTGTAAAACACCTTCACAAGTAAGTGCTGAACAACCAGAGGAAACTGTTGTGGTGAAGATCATGAGCCAGGAAATGTACATGGAGTTAATGTTTTGTAACTAACCTTCTTCCCTGTGCAATATGGTAATAACCACCTTACTGGGCTGTTGTGAAGATTACTGAGGTAATGTAGATGAAGGCTTCTGAGTAACTAATGTCAGACATGATTTATTACTATTCAAGCAAGATTCTGATAACTGAAATAGCATCTTATCACAGGATTCTTCAATTGCATATTCAAACAGACACCTGTCAGTTGTTCAGCCATCTGTTCCTAACCTGGTAGGAAGTTAAATGCAAGAACTCTGCAGTAACATGAATATAACATTCAAACAGCTAAAGTAAGTTAAAATAAGAGGTTATGAACTTTTTAGATCTTTTAAAATGCTTACAAGGCTGTTGCTAAAATGTGTTTTTAGCACAGTTGCAACAGCTCCGTTACAACTTTGCTGGATCTAATTTGACATGGACCAGGTGAGGTTTCTACAATGAATTAGAAAGCTGTTTTTTCAACATTTCAAAGCTGCCTTATACTGAGTCAAACCACTGGTCAGTTAAGGTCAATAATGTGCACTCTGGTTGGTGGTGGCTCTCCAGGGTCTCAGGAAGAGCCTTCACATTTATCACATTTTAATCAGAGATATCAGAGATTGAATCAGGGACCTTTTGCATGCAAAGCAGATGCTCTACCACAGAGCCATGACTGCATCCTGGCTAACATGTATCAACTCTTCTCTTGAAAGATTCAAAGTGCTGCAGGTGAAGATATGTTTGTCTGCAGAGAAGCGGTCCTGTGCTAGTGGCTATGGAGGGGTTTTTAGCCTTCCTGGTGGTGGAAAGCGCCATTGAGTTACAGCAGATTTATGGTGATACTGTAGGGTTTTCAACAAGAGATGAACAGAGGTGGTTTGCCATTGCCTGCCTTAATTTAGCAACCTTGGACTGCCTAGGTGGTCTCCCATCCAAGTGGTCTCCAATCCAAGAATGGACAGGATATAACTTTATTGTGATAAATAATAAATAAATAATAACTACAACTCATGACTGACCTTGCTTAGCTCCTAAGATCTGGTGAGATCATGCTATCCATGACAAGGCCTTCCTATAAGAGTTATTTTTTCCATGACACTGATGAAGTAAGGCTCACTCCTAGAACCCTCGAAGTCGAAAAACCTGCATGTGGTCGCAAAGCTGCTGGTCTTTGGGAGCAACATTATCTGCTTCATCCCAGAAGATCCCATTTCCCTTGATCTCATTTTCCACTTCATCTTGACTCCTCGTGGAGTTGTCAATTGGGCCCAAAGACCAAAAAAAGCCTATTTCTCCCTTCTACTTTCACTTCTGAAAGATTGTGGGGCGAGTGTTTATCATTGCTCTTCGTTTTCATACTGTTAATTGGTATTAATTTAATTAATTTTTTAAAATTTATATCCTGCAAGTGAGCTCAGGGCGGTTTACAGCAGAAATTTAGAAACCTATTACAGATTAAAAATAAAACATCATAAAAACATAACAGTATAGAAACAGAGACAATGCAGCATCACAAACACAGACAGCAAAGCCAGGCAGCAGCTTAAGGCAAATTAACATTCCTAAACTGAAAGAAAACGACTGACGTGTCTACCAAGAGATATTAAGCCCCGGTCATTCTTGCTATTTGTGTTGGGGGAAAGTTTACATGCAGATATTAAGAAAAATTCTAGGAGCGTTCAAACTAATTATTCAGTAAGAAATAAATGACTCCAAACTTGTAGTATTCTGGCCAGTGAATAGAATGAGATTTGGATGATTGGCAAGTTATTATATTATTACGTTAATGTTCCATGTTTTCTCCATGGAACACAAGATGGTCTAGATAAGGCTCCTAGGTGGATTCCAACTGGGCAATTACCAGACAAAGATCAGTTTACTTTCAGCATAATCAGGGCTGTCACACTGTCTTAGCTCAGGAAAAATGGTCCCAGAGGAAACTGATCTATTCAGTAGCTCACTCACAACTTTAATGCCAGTAGCTTATGAAGTAGAACTCCACAGCTTAGAGGGAGTATTGGTTGGTACAACCCAACATAGAAGTTTTGGCTTTTTAAAGATAGGGTCCCCCCCACCTTGCTATATGACAGAAAAAAACTACCTTCCACATCTCAGTCTGTGGAGTTACTTATAAAGGAACATAAGAGGCTTTCAAATTATTATTATTATTATTATTATTATTATTATTATTGAGAGCCAGTTTGGTGTAGTGGTTAAGTGCGTGGATTCTTATCTGGGAGAACCAGGTTTGATTCCCCACTTCTCCTCTTGCATCTGCTGGAATGGCCTTGGATGAGCCATAGCTTTGGCAGAGGTTGTCCTTGAAAGGGCAGCTGCTGAGAGAGCCCTCACAGTCCCACCCACCTCACAGGGTGTCTGTTGTGGGGGGGGGGGAAAGATATAGGAGATTGTAAGCCGCTCTGAGTCTTTGATTTCAAGAGAAGGGCAGGGTATTAATCTGCAATTCTTCTTATTCTTCTTATTCTACTACTACTACTACTACTATTATTATTAATTTGAGGACACTACTGGTACGGTGCAGTTTAGGACCATCTAGCTGAATGAAACCAAGTGTTATGGCCTGCCCGTATCCTATGCAGACATAATTAGGAACAAGTAGGATTTACTTCTGGTGTCTATAGTTGGCCCATCAACGTTCAGCTTTCAAGTGAACACATAAAGTTGTCTTACACTGAATCAGACCTTGGTCCATCAGTCAGTATTGTCTCTACTCAGACCAGTAGTGGCTCTCCTGTTATACCTCAAATAACCTTTTATTGAGGAATATTAATATTTCTTAGCTCAAAGTGGTAGGCCTACGAGAGGTGAGGTGAACAGGATCTCTGTCTATGTCTACGGAGATAGACCACTGAAAATCCTTTGGTTAATAATGGATTTTATTATGGCATAGGTTTTCAAATAGTTACATCTCAATCAAACAATTTCAAGCATACAAGAGGTTAGCTGAATAGGTATGGATGGGGAAGGTGATACAATACCTAGATCTTGCAGGGTAGGCTCAGTCAAAGGAAATGCAAGGCCTCTGGAGGGAGAATTCTCTTGAGAGGAAGGGGGGGGGTGAGGATAGGAGGGATGGCTTTCCTTTTCTTCTGTTACTCCTCTCTTTTTTTCCTTCTCCTCCTTCTCTAACCTTACAGGTGGGGTTGCCTGTTTTCTAGGGTAAATTATGTCACATCAAGAGATTCAATAACCCAATGAGGGGGCAGAGTGTCACACCAATGGAAAATCAGAGTGTCATATGTGGAATATCCAATCAGAGATCATTCGTATCATAGATCCATACCCCAACATAGAAATTTTAATTACACTGGCCACATGACTTTTATGGCCCTGTTTTCCCAAAACTGATTCCTTTGAAGCTCCCAAAAAGTGATAGATTTCTCCCTTAGTGTCAGACATGGATAGGCATCCATCAGGTATTCAGGAGACTGGTTGACTTTGATGGCCTTAGCAATTAATTAAAGAAAAACAGAAACTTTGTTAAAAGTCAAAATCGTGAGATCAGTTTGCAGTTATACCACACATTCACAACAAGATGAGCACTTAACCTATAGCCTTTGTGTTTTTGCTGTCTTGCCCTGAAGAATACCAGAACACATATATATACAAGCCATTTATTTGTGTTGCGGGGTCCCTGGTCCACTTATTTCTTTATGCTTTGATTACAGGATTTAAAAGGCTGCCAAAAGCGTGAAGGAATTTTTACAGCTCTGCTCTGCCCACATTAGTCTCTCTCTGGGCCTGGAACTCTTCATTCCCAGGAGCAGAAAGATGGATGCTTCTTAACCTTTCAGCTGGCCACCATGTTTGTCTGACTTGTGAACCAGAATCACACTACAGCCTGCCTTGGGCCAAGAAGGAATTGTATTTTTCTCCCTTATGTGCAAGAGAGACCATTCCAATTCATGGGCATTGCTGTGTCATATTAATATTCTAGGGTTACATTGCAATATCACATTCCAGGGGTGCATAGCTTGGGAATAAGTACAGGGGTGTCTTCCTGGATATCACTCCGGGGTCTCAGGCAGAGAGCTTTCACATCAACTCCAGTGACTTCCTTAAGGCCAAGGAGGTTTAATTCTAAGTACAAGCTTTCATGTGTATGTACACTACTTATTCCCAGAATTTATTATGGCCTCGCTTTTGTGACCCACATCATGAGAGGCATACCAGGCTCACAGAAGATTATGCTGCAATCAATTTGATAATTTTTAATATGTGGCATGACTCTTTATGGTTTAGGGCTACAACAGCCTCCCATAGCTCCCCTCCCCTCCCGCAATAACACTGACTCAGGCCAGGAGCACCTTCAAGACTTCACAACATGTGTGGAGAAGAAAAGGATATAAATATTTTAAAGTAGGTAGCCTTGCCTAGGGTGCCAAAAAGCCTTGCAGCAGCTCTGAACATAATATGTTTTCAATAATAATAATAACTTTTATTTCTATCCCGCCCTCCCCGCCTAGGCGGCTCAGGGCGGCTAACAACAACTTACACATTAACATAAATAAAACTTTAAATTTAACAATTAAAATTAAACATAAAAACCAGTCAGTTAAATTAAAATACATGATTTTCATTAGACTAAATATATATGAGTATATCTGGCAGCGATAGAGCTGTTATGGCGCTGGTTCTGCCAGTTTAGGTAGTCTTATGGATGGCGGTTCTTACATAAGGTAGTCTTATGGATGGCGGTTCTTTCAGAACATATCTTGGGCGCTTATGTTGCTATGTATATAAAACAACTTTAATTTCACTGAAAAATTTTAAATTTAATATAGTAGATTGCCATTGCACCTTTATTTTGTTTATTTATATCCTGCTTTCTAGACAAAAAAGAAAACAAAAGCATCTGAAAACCAACCACACATGATGTACAATATACAGTCTTAAAGATAAATTGGAAGGGAGGGGATTGCAGCTTCCATGTCTTGTTTTGGTGTACATGACCTTGATTTTTGTCTTGCTTTTACCCTAGATGCCTTGGCATCTTAGTGCTTTTTTCAATTAAAGCCAATGCTGAATGTTCATAGAGTAGTACTGAGAAGCTGGTGGTATCGGTGGCTAGTAAAAAAAAAGGCTGGAATGTTTTGGATTCTGAGCATTACAAGATGCTTGAATTCCTAATCCAAACCAGGTAACATACTAGCATTGCCCCCCAATGATGGAATAATGAGTCAGACACAGAGTATTGGAATGAAATTGGGCCACTTTATTAATCAACCTCATACACAGTAAGGGTATCCCCACCAGCGGCCTGGCCAGGGCTAGGGGTCACCGCGACCGCTCCCCTGCCATAACGGGTGAGAGACCCAGCCTTCAGGCTCTCTCCGGGCAGGCCCAGCAGGGAGGCCCGCACCTGAGGGCCCAAACCCAGACGCAAGTCTCGCCAGAAAGCACCCTCTAGCCGAGTCTCCCGGCAGTCTGCATTCTCCACCCAGGTCTTCAAACTCCAAGGTTGATCATGCCAGACCCCAAATTCCCCAAAAGGGGGATGCTTCACAGTCCTCCCCTGGCCACATAGTGCCCTAAACCCCAAAAAACCTGCCACTACTAAGGCCAAGTCTCTACTTAGGGCTTAGCATCCACCGGGAGGCCCAAAGCCACCCGCAACCCTTGCAGCTATGCTGCAGGCTGCAAGCATATGAATGTTAGCAGTGCTGTGAGAACTGCTGGTCCAGTGGGAAAGAGTTGCCTAATCAACTGGTAGCACATCTTCAGTGCAGAGCACTGTGAACTGGAGACTTTAACCTTCCTATGCAAGAAGAGACAGGAACACCTCAATGAGGCACCTAATAACACACCTCATTTTATTTCTTCAATGCTAATCTTGTCCTTCTTACAAGGTTATTCACTGTTTGCGGATGCATTGGAATCTCAAACCCTCCCACTCCCCCACCCCCCAAGCCAACTATTTTCTGTAAATTGAATAATGATCAGGTGCATTTTGGGTAGCCAGGATTTTGAATACATTCTTCTAATCTGCACATTACCAGTCATCTGTATGGTATTAGTGATTCAAAACAAACAGAAAGAAACCAACGTTTGTTGTGTGTGGACAGTGTAATGCTGAACTTATTTGGGAGACGTCAGTTGATAACATTTTAAAACCACTTGCCCTGACCTGGATGGCCCAGGCCTGCCTGCTCTCATTTAGATCTTCAAGGCTAAACAGAGTCAGCCCTGGTTAGGTCCTGGATGCAAGCCCTCCAAGAAGATCTGGAGTTGCTCTGCAGAGGCAGGCAGTGGCAAACAACCTCTGTTCATCTCTTGCCTTGAAAACGTTATGGAGTCACCATTAGTTGGCTATGACTTGATGGTACTTTCCTCCTCCTCCACCACCACTATTTATATTAAACCCTTTTCAGCAAGATCAGATCACAGGATTAGATTTTGCTGACCACCTTCCCTCATGGTGACCACTTGATGTTCTGGAATAGTGAAATACACACAGATTTTCAGTGAATTAAATATTGATCTGATTGCCTTTCTAAGGAATCTAAAATTTCCTCTCTATCCACTGCCCTCCCCATTTTTGATTTTCTACTTTAGTGTGGTCAACTGGTATATTCTCAAGAGGTTCTCTGTTATTGAAACTCTAGGCTAGTGTCTTATTGGTGGTCAATTCCATAATGAAATTATTACCTTGCAATAAAAATTTCATTGGTATGGCACACATGTACACAGGCAGTACGAGGTCTTAACAGGAGGAAGACAAGGGCTGGGGAATGAATCTGTTTCTTGAAGTATTCCCTTAAGGGAAAGAATGGCAGTTGCCTTTCCAGAGTGCAGAGGAGATACCCATAGTATTTCATTGTTTCTATTCCTTAACAAAAAAAAAATCTTTGTTAACAGCTATCCTTTTTTAACCACATGACTAAAATTCGTTGGATTCTATGAGGGTGACAGAAATGGCCAAGCCTGTTCAGCTGCTTGAATTGATGGCAATTCTTTTGTTTGAAGCAAAATGTTTTGCTTACACCTTGCTCTGGGAGTTCATAGAGTAATACATATGTTTGCTATGGGGTCTGTTGGTTGCCACAAAGTGTTCAAATCTGTTTCTGTTATGAACAGAAATTTTTACAAAAAGTGGATTCAGAGGGACAGACGTCATTTAGAAGACTACTGAACTCTAAGCCATGGGTACTTCCCATATCAATTTGCACACTGCTCCTGCTCATTCAACTTGCTGCTTTTGTCAGGGACAGAACTAGTGAAGTGAGAAGAAAATGACACAAGAGTTTGGGAGAATGAGAAAAAAAGACAAAAGAGAATGGAAAGGGGAAAAGGAGATTTGACAAATACAGAATGAGAAGTGAAACAGAAACAACAAGAGCAGGGAAAGATCATCTTGGAAAGCTGAAATGGGAAAGAAAGAATAGCAGAAAATTGAGTTTAATAGGCAAAGGGGTCTGTAGGCAATTTAAAAAAAAAACTTGTAAAAGAGAAGTGAGAGAGGAAGGATAAAATGATCATCCTGAAGAAGGACTAGCATGAATCAGCATTAGCAGCTTGGAGAGAGTAACAAAGGAATTTAAACAAGTAACTACTCTAAAATTGCTGAAGTACAAGAAACATTTTTAAAATGTCTATATCAGACCTGAAGAGATCAGTGATGGATTTTTCTTGAACCTTTTAGGGACTTTTACATATGTTCATAATTGTATCTTCTGGTTCTAAGTTGAGCTAGAGTTTGGGCTGCTTTGAAGACTTGATCCAATAAAAACATTTCTAGTAATGCACTTTTTGTAGCATGACTCTGGGAACAATGCAAACAGGTCTATGCAGAAGTCCCATTTTATTCAGTGGGGCTCACTCCTAGGGAAAGTGGTATTTTGATTTCAGCCTTAAGCAGGCTAGTGGAAAAAGAAACCACACTTCAACTACTTTGGGCTGTTTTATTCCTAAGAGATTACTTTGAGTGTGGGGACTATTACAGCCATGAAGTCCTTTAATTGGATGATCTGGTATAATGAACACCTGTTTTAATATAAACTTGCTGCTATCAATAAAGAAGTAAATTAGTAGGAGGTTAACAAAAGCATATAAAGAGAAAAGTAAAGTAATGCTTGATAGTTCAACAAATTTTCCAGTGGGACAGATACCAGGGCCCTGAATCTAAAGTGATGTTGTCTGCCTATGAAGAATGCCTATGACTGTGGGGAGTGGCCCAGGACAGCCACCATACTTCAAGGCCTTCTTTCAAGGACTGAAATCTTCGAGTGTGGTGAACAGCAAGGCTGATCTTCAGTTTTTTTTGTTCACAATTGTGTACTAGGAACGTTGGACCCTCTGGTTTTGGAAAATTGAAGGAGAAAATCTGTCATGGTCAGTTATTGAAAACTGATTATGAATTTCAGAAAATGCCAAATGTCTGGAAAATAACATCAGTGGTGCTACTGAAGAATCTTATATCCTCAGTAAAGAAAAGGGGGGTCTATTGCATTGAATTCAACTCTCATCAAGTACAGAACTTCTCTGCTTGTGATCCAAGTCAGTTACTACCAATGGCCACCAGTGACAGCTCAATATGGGGTGTCACTTGATGCTCCTTCCTCATTGTTTCCTAAGTGTTTTTTAAAATTTAGTTAGTTAGTTAATTTATATTCCACCCCTTCCTGAAACGGGCTCAGGGCAGATGACAACATAGATAAAACAACAATTAAAATTTGCAATTAAAATCGAAACAATATGAAGCAATAAAATAAAACAATAGGCAAGTTATAAACCATAGAATGGCAGTTTCAATTGGGCACACTCTACAATTAAGTGTACTGATGGTCTAAAAAATACAATGGGTGGTGGTATAGCGACAAGATGGTATTTTAAACACTATATGGCAAGCTGTGCACACCCAATCAAGCTTTTGGAACTTTAGAGTTAAGTGCTTTGGCTCCTAAATGGGATGGCAGTGGGGTAAGACAGTGATAAGTACTGATGCATTTCCCCAAAGCCATGACTAAGGCCACTGCTTCACCTTCCCTCATTATAGAACCAGCTATGATGGCTGGAGTGCATGTGGTTACTTTTGATAAACCAAGTGGAGGAAGAAATTTACTCCGGTGTACTAATCTTTACTAATCATTGCAAATGCAAACTTTAAACCAACATTGAAGTCAACTGGTGATGATAGGGCATTGACTATACCCGTCTCATCTATCCCTAAGGCATTTTATAGGCAGCAGACTGTGCCACTAGGTTTCTGGATTCCTGCAGTTATGTGGGTGGTGGGGTTGCTATCAAGAGTTATGTACTTGCATATATGCACATGTATTTATCATGGGAGTTTTAATTGCGTAATTATATCTGTATATTAGTTGTTGTTTTCTTTACATATATTTTAGATTTTGTTTCAGAAGAGTTGTGTCTTTAAATAGGCATTTCTATATGCAGGGCTTTTTGTAGAAAAAGCCCAGCAGGAACTCATTTGCATATTGGGCCATATCCCCGATGTCACCTTTGTTTCACACAGAGCTTTTTTTATAGAAAAAGCCCAGCAGAGATTCATTTGCATATTAGGCCACACCCCCGGGCACCAAGCCAGCCAGAACTGCATTCCTATGTGTTCTTGCTCCAAAAATAGCCCTGTTTATATGTCTATACATTTATGTGGCCATTCCTCCAAGGCACTCAGGGTAACCTAGAAGGTTCTTCCCTCTCACATTTTATTTTAACAAACAGCCCTATGAATCAAGTCAGACTGAGAAATTCATTAAATAAAAGCAGCTTACTACATGATTAGGTTAGGCTGAGTGTGTGGCTGGCCCCAGGTCACTATTATGAACCCATATCCCAATCTGGACTCAGAACTGCCAAATAAAAGAAGAGGACCTTCTTCCCCACTGTTAACGCCTGTCTTACCAGGAACCACTGACAGGTTTCAGCATCCAGTCAGTCAGTTAATATGCTTCAAACCTGGATCACTACATTCTATTTAAAGATCTTTTTGGTAGAGTTTTAATGCAGGGTTGAAATCAAGGCAGGGGGTTAGCAGAATGATCAAATGAAATATTGTTGAGAAGAGCCAAAGTATAAGCACACCATCTGGATGATATTCAAGTATGGTGCAGTAAATTGGGGGGGGGGGGACTAAGGAGTACACAGAAGCATTTCTAATTATGGAGAACCACAAGTTACAGCTTGAGTTCAGCATAGGTTCTTTCTGTTAAATGGGACACTGTTCTTTAAAGAAGCACTGTGCTTTAAATAGACACACAGAGAGCCAGTTTGGTGTAGTGGTTAAGTACGTGGACTTTTATCTGGGAGAACCGGGTTTGATTCCCCACTCCTCCACTTGCACCTGCTGGAATGGCCTTGGGTTAGCCATAGCTTTGGCAGAGGTTGTCCTTGAAAGGGCAGCTACTGTGAGAGCCCTCTCAGGCCCATCCACCTCACAGGGTGTCTGTTGTGGGAGGAGAAGATATAGAAGATTGTAAGCTGCTCTGAGTCTCTGATTCAGAGAGAAGGGCAGGGTATAAATCTGCAATTCTTCTTCTCTTCTTCTTTGATTGGACTGGCATGTTTAGAATACTAGCTACAGCATCTACCATGTCTGATTGAGTAATCTCTTTAGGCTTGTCCTTTTATACCTAGACTGCTCCTTTCCACAGCAGAGCTATTGTATTCCATGATCATTTAGTAAGCTCTTTGTTCCTGTCTACTCTCCTGGTCAATTGTTGCCTCCTTTGTCTTGATGCAAACTCTCTGAATGAGGCTCATCCTGTTCTTTTTAGCAAACATCTCTTTAAGCAAAAGCAGGGTAGGTAGGTTGGTTAGAAATCAGAAGCGGTAGAAATGGAAGCTACATTTTTTTAAAAAAAACATAACAATTATAAATATATTTAAAATATTATTAAAATATTTGACTCAGTGACTTTTTATGCTGAACTGCTGCCAAATTTTGTGGGTTGCTGAGGTTCATCTCATTTATTTAATTACTATTGTTTATTTAAAGAGTCTGCATACCATCTCTCCAAAACATGATCCTGTGGTAATCCATAGAATATTTTTTAAAAAATCAAATCAATTAAGCAGCAATTAAGTGTAAAATTGTATAAATATCACATACAACAACTGAAACAACTAAAAACAGAGCAGTTCACTGCCAGGGGGAAAAAAAGATCCTTACAGAAAGATGAAGTGGTCTATTATTGCCCAATCTCAAATCTGCCCTTCTTGGGATGAGGGATTGATGCAGCAGTAGCAGGACCAACCAAGGTCTTTTGGGATAATTTATGTGCTGTGCACCCTTTCAATCTGGTTTTAGGCTGGGCTATGGAAAAGAGACAGCCTAGGTGACTTTGGTTGATGACCTCTGTTTGAATGTAGACAAAGACCATGCTTCTTTATTGATGCTACAAGAGCTATCTGTAGCCTTTGATACAATAAACCAGGGATGTCAAACATGCATTTTGGGGGCCAAATCAGGCCCCCGAGCAATTGGCTGTCATCTGCTTCCTTCTCCCTATATCTTGCTTCCTTTTGCATAACAGTTTGCTTTGCAAGGCTTGATCAATTGCACAGGAGTTACAGAGCAAAACCTCTATTTTCTCCATTAGCTGAGGCTCCTCCCTTGGAGAGGAAGGGGAGGGAGGCAGAGCTTGTTTTTCCAGGCTCTCTCAATCGCACAGCAGAGCTACTGAGCCAAGCCTCTCTTCCTTCTATTGGCTGAGGCTTCTCCCCACCCCCTCAGTCCCCTGGGGAAGGAAGGAAAGACCCAGAGCTTCCTTTGCCCAGTTCTGTGGATCCAATGGAAAAAATACAAAGAAAGCACCTTTAAGACCAACAAGTGCTTACGCCATCCTGCTGAGGCATTTGAAAGCAGAAGTAGGAATCAGGGGATGTGCCTTGGACTGGCTTAAATCATTCCTCACAGACCCAATTCAAAGGATTGCTGCTGAAGATCAGCTATCTTCAGCACAGGAATTGTCTTATGGGGTTCCACAGGGTTCAGTCTATATTTTAGGAAAAGTCATTCATAGCTGGATGCTATCAGCCCATAATGATGCAGAAGAGGTCTGGAAGACAATGCCTGGCTGCTGTGGTTATATGGTCACAAGTGACCAAACTGAAACTGAATCCAGATGAGACAAAAACGGTGCAGGCTGGAAAGGCAGGGATCTGGAAGGACATTGCACTTTCCAATTTTGACAGGGCACATCTGACCATTGCTGATTTGGTAAAGACCCTAAGGATTATGATAGATCCAGCATTACTGTTGGAGAAGAAAAGTTAATGCAGCAGCAAAACACATTTTCTTCAAGCTCAGTCTAGCCCTGAAGACCCTACTTTGACACAGCCAGTCTGGCCCATGGTAAGATCATGACTAGATTACTGTGATGCACTCTACATAGGTCTCCTCTCAAAACCAGTTTGAAGACTCCATTTGGTGAACATCACAAGTTGGTTATCATCAGGAGCTGGGCATGCATCTTTCTTTCATGGTACAGTCACTCCATTGGCTACTCATCTGTTACCTGGCTCAATTCATGGTATTGACTATCAAATACAAAACCCTTCATGGCCTTGTCCATCATATCTACAGGTCTGCCTCTCCCCCTACGCTCCATCACAACAGCTTTGCTCTTCTGATCAGGGCATCCTGTAGGTGCTAACCTGCAAATGGGCAAAATCAACAACAATCTGTACATGTACCTTCTTTGTTGCGGTGCCCACATTATGGAATGGCCTTCTTAATGAGATCAGAAAGTCTCCTGCTGTTCTGACTTTCCCTAAACTTTTCAAAATTGAATTATTCAAGAGGGCTTTCAAGAGGTAACAAAGCTGTACTATAATGAAACAGTTCAGAAAGATGCTTTGGTAAAGGGATAGGGGGCTATAGGCTGTACTACTGTGTATAGTTTATATTGTCTGTTGCTGTATTATCCGACTAGGTGATTTCTTTGTTGTTTAATATATCATGTGAATGCTCATGGCTTGTTTCAGATTTGTTTCACTTCCATTTTCTGATTTATGCTTCTTTTCAGATTTCTGCCATCTAGACCGGGGTGTCAAACATGCAGTTCAGGGGCCAAATCAGGTCCCTGGAGGGCTCCTATCAGGCCTCTGAGCAACTGGCTGTCATCTGCTTCCTTCTCTTTCTCTTTTGTTTCCTTCTGCATCACAGCTTGTTTTGCCAGGCTTGCTTAATTGCACAGGAGCTATAGAGCAAAATCTCCATTTTCTCCATTGGCTGAGGCTCCTCCCTTGGGTAGGAAAGGGGGAGGAATAGCTTGCTTTGCCAGGCTCTCTCAATTCTACAGCAGAACTACTGAGCAAAGCCTCTCTTCCTTCTATTGGCTGAGGCTCCTTCCCTTCCTGGTCCCCTGGGGAAGGAAGGAAAGAGCCAGAGCTTCCTTTGCCGATTGCCCTGGATCCCATGGGAGAAATACAAATAAAGTATCTTTAAGACCAATGAGTACTAACATTTTAAGCATGTTTTAAGTTTTTTTTAAAAATATTTGTGTATGTCTGTGTCCTTTATAAAATTTACATCTCTGCTACCTAATCTTAAATAGGTACACGCATGGCCCGGCCCAACATGGCTCAGCCCAACCCAACATGACCCAGCCCAACAAGGTCTCATTTATGTCAGATCTGGCCCTCATAGCAAATGAGTTTGACACCCCTGATCTAAACCTTATTGCTTGTTTATTGGATGTCCTATCCTGTTGATTGTATTTGATTTGCACTTTGCAAACCGCTTTGACTCTCAGTGAGAAAGGCGGATTATAAATAACAAAAATGAAAAAGGTATGCAGGTTGGATCCACACATTATTAGATATTGTGCTACTCAGGACATTTTTTTATAGCAGGCCACATACCCCTGATGTAGCCAATCCTCCCAGAGCTTACAATAGGCCCTGTATTAACAGCCCTGTAAGTTCTTGGAGGATTGGCTACATCAGGGGGTGCGAACTAATATGCAAAGGAGTTCTGCTACAAAAAAAAGAAACCCGGTGCTACTGTAATCACTCTACTTAATTCTGTTGTCCTCCCAAGAAAATCCAGAAAGTGAATGATCATGAGAGTGCTATGATTGCCCAATATCAAGTATATTTGTGTAAAAACATCATTCTTAGCAACACTTAAGCAATCATCCTCTGCATTATGATTGTGGAATAATGTGCTGATGGCTATACCAGCCAAAACTAAACAAGAGACAGGACTGGGGTATTCTGGTCAGCACTGTGCCTCTTTTCTACACCCAAGGTATCTATACTGTAGTAGTCCAATGAGGTCACTTAGCATGTGCTTCGCTGTGCATTGTGAGGAGGGCCCCTCCCAAAACCAGGAAGCAGTTTGTCATCAGAGTATATGGGGCAGTGACAGGAAGTACTGTTGTAGAAAAAGCAGGAGAACCTGGAACAGAAAGCTACATTACTGCCTTGGCACAGAGCACAGGATTTGAATTGAATGCTGTGATAATTAGAAACCCCTCCCCCCCCCTTTTATTCATGTCATAAAGGTGCATGATGATCTTATTGTGGTCCATTAGCGGGACAATGGTGGTTTCTGAGAGGGTGTTGTTTCCTGCAGGCGCACAATGCTGTAAGCCCTTGCCTGGAAGGAGCAGTGAACAATACACTCACAAAGAGTGATGGGATTCTTGTTAGCTGCAGTTGAGTCTCCCTGAACTTGGCCTCTGCCTTTGTGCAAGTGTAAGCATTGCTTTCCCTCCTCCACAGCTAATCTTAAGCAGGGTCTTGGCCGTCGCAGATAATTCTTCAAGCGCTGCCTCTGAACTGTATGTAGTGCAAATGGCTTTCTTGAAAGGGCCCTTTTAGAATGCATCAGAAAGCTGAACTAAAGTGTGCACTGTGCCTCCTAAAATCCAAATTTTCTCTGGAGGCTAACCCCTTTCATGTTAACAGTCATGTGTATGCATGAGTCAGGTCTCAGTGTTGTAGCTTAACATTGATTTCAGTACATGGCAGATAGCATGTTTATCTTGTTTTGATGTGTTTGAACCCCATCCACTTTATATCGTGGGTGCCTGTCTCTGTAGCACACATTGTTTTCAAAAACAGACCAGCTGAGGGAAGACACAGTTTTGAAAGGACCAGCTTCAAAGAGCTCTTTGGATCCTCAAGGTCTTTGAATAACTGCATCCTGTCTCCAGTGTCTGCACATATCACTGTGGGTTAGTGCATCCTTGAGGAATCGTTGACTCTGACTGCAATTCTCTGGTAGCTGCTTGTTATCGAGTTTGAGATCTTAATTCAAAAAGTAAATATTTGTGTTCTTCAACAGGGCCTGACTTGTGCCCGGGCTTCATCCTGGTGAAACAGAGACTAGATAAAAGGGCCTTTGGGCAAGTATAGTGTGAATTTTCTTTACCACTGAATAGCTTAAGAAGGTTCCATACCACCAGGAATTAAGGAAAACAATTTCCAGGTAAGTTTGAACTTTGCATTTTACTGTAAATATTAAAGTCTGCTTTGGTGAATAGGTTTGCTGTTCTATGCTTGTTCAAACTATTGGGTTCAGTGGCTTGGATTGGACAAACCAAGGCAAGTTCTCTAAATTGATATCTTGCACCTTCCTCTTCCTAGTGGAATCCCTTAAGTCCTTCCAAAAGCTGATCCATGTAGAGGGGAAATGGGCATCAGTCCCTCCCCCAGTCATGTATGAGCATCGGTGAAAATGGAGCGGGAAAATTTTATTCTTCCCTTCAGTCACAGTTCCCACTTTTCATGAGAGTCTTCCAACTCCCATGAGCAATTTTTTGGGTGGCTTGGAGATTTGGGGTAGGGTTCAAGATAGATAAACATTGTGTCATTTGGCCTGCATCCCCCTCCAAAAAAAATACTCCCTGAGCTGCCCAAAAATCCTCTCCCCAGAATTGGAGGATTCATAGATAATTACCTCAATCAAAAGCATTGCTTGGGTTGGGGGGAATCCAGCCAGACTGCGTGGGGAAGAGAATCCCGGCAAGTTCCTTGTTTTAAAGTGCTTTATATGCACTCTTAAACATGTTAATGTTCTTAATCTTGCTGTCAACCATGCTGAGCAATTATTACAGAGTTTTAAAAAAAAGCCAATAAAACCAAACTGCTTGAGAAATGTGTGTGCATTGACAAATTTATCTTTAATTTATAGGAGCAGAGCTGCAGCTTCTTGAGAAGCAGTTGCATTGCTTAAACTGTCTAACCATTCCTTTTTTATTTGTGAAATTGATTTTGACAATATCAAAAGCACTGCTACCTCCCATATGCCCTTGCATGCCAACTGTGAACTTCAGGCTGCCACCTACTGGCTGTTCCCCCACTTAAGATGGCTCCCCTACCATTAGCAAGACTCCATGCCTTTCCTTGTGCAGTCCCCACATTGTGAAGCAGACTTCTTGAGGAGAGGGAATGTTGTCATTATAAATCTTCAATGGATGCTGGTAAGACAATTTTTCCCCCCAGGGATTTTAATGGAAGTGAGGACTGTAGGCATCTTTTGAAGAGAGTTGGGTATCTGGGGTTGTATTCTATTGGTCAAGCTATAGTTTTTTAAGGTGGCT
Organism: Heteronotia binoei; assembly: GCF_032191835.1. NCBI lineage: Eukaryota > Metazoa > Chordata > Lepidosauria > Squamata > Gekkonidae > Heteronotia > Heteronotia binoei. The sequence continues at coordinate 52,487,976 of NC_083223.1, read as the reverse complement.
TAGAAGTCATAGTTGAGAGTCACAAGGAAAGGTGGAATACACATTTTTAACAAAAATCAATAAATGTAGATAAATAATTATAGCTATGGTCCTTGATGGGAGATGGGTTCAGAAGCTTTCCAAGTGGATCAACTGGACCCCTTGTGTTGGGATGTGGTGGATTGGTGTGTTAGGATGTGGTGCTGAGTCTTTGTTAAACAATGCTGTAGTTCTCAAATAGTGAGCCGGCCCATAGAGGTCACAAAATACCTAGACTGGGGGTGCAACGTTCCAGGGAGATTCAGAGATTTTCCTCTCCACAGCCAATGTTTAGCACTGTAACTGTTATGATGTACCTGACAGAGAAAAAGGAAATATTCACTCATGCCCACTTCCCTAACTACCAGACTTTAGAACAGAGTTGTAGTTCATAGATCCTTTCACCCACTGGCTGTATACATTTTATTATCTGACACCCTTGACTCAAGCACCGCAAGAGCCGGGGTGTGATCTTGGACATCTCCTTATCAGTGGAGGCCCAGATCACAATTGTTGCCAGAGTGGCATTTTTCCAGCCGCACTAAATCAGGCAACTGGCCTCCTACCTGTCTCTTCCCAACCTAGCCACTGTAATCCATGCAACGGTCTCCTCCAGATTGCAATACTGTAACTTGCTCTATCTAGGGCTACCTTTAGTCTGATCCAGAAACTCCCACTGATCCAGAAAGCAGCAGCTCAGGTCCTTACAGGGAACCCCATGCATAACACATATCCATCCTTTGCTCCGTGAGCTGCACTGGTTTCTGGTGGAATACCAGATCAGGTTTGAGGTTATGGCATAAACCTTTAAGGCCTTAAACAGTCAGGGACCCACATATCTTCAGGTCCACCTCACATGGTATACCCCCCTGAAGGGCATTAGATTCTGCTGATAAGAACTTGCTAGTAGTCCCTGGCCCAAGAGACATCTGGCTGTTCTTGACCAGGGCCAGTGAATTTTCATCCCTGGCCTAACCTCATGGAACTCTCTGCTGAGTGACATCCATCTCCTGCAGGACCTATTGAGGTTCCACAGGGCATGTAAGACAGAGATGTTCCACCAGGTTCACAGCTGAGGACACCGATAGTTTTTCCATTTGACTGGCACTCCTGCTTCCCTGACGAGGCAATGGCAAATTCTGACAGCTTATCACAATCTGTTGATTACTTACTGTTGTACATTTCTTACAGTTTTAAGTTATGATTTTTAATTATGTAAAATTATTTTAAATTATGTAAAAATCCTGATGTACACCACCCTGAACCCTGTTTTACAGGGAAGGGCAGTCTAAAAATTGAACAAAATAAAATAAATATTTTTATATTAACACTATTTATAGCTCTCCATTCTCACCAAGACTCAAGGCAGACTACAGAGCAGAATTCCATCAACAAGGTGGGGCATCTAATAAGCAATGTAATAGGATGAGGATTACAAAAAAAAAATAGGTCCAGTTTAGAGCCAGTATCGTGAAACCATAACAGACTCAAATCCCCAGTCTGCCATGGAAGTGTGCATGGTGATTTTGGGCCAGTTATTCTCTCTCAGCCTAACCTAATTCACAGAGTAGTAGCTCGTCATCTCAATCCAAATTATTATTAGAAAGGTAAATCTTATTGCAATCTTGTAAGAAGAACATTGTTAGAATGGGCATATAAGACACCCACATCGGGTTTACAGTGTTTTTAACAGCTAAGGAGAACGATGCTTTGACCTTATTCGCTGCTCCTCATGCCTCATGCAGAGGAATGCTTGTCACAGCTATAATGATTTAAGATCAGGCCAAGCCAATATATCTTAGTTCTTCCTGCATAGCCTCGGCAGTTTCCTTTATAATGCAATATGGAGAAACCATCGCTGTAATTGGTGAAGAATGGCAGTGCCTGAGAGGTGCCCTTTGCTACAATTCAGAGCTTCTGCAATTCATTTGTCAGAAGCCTGGCTCTGTAACACTTTGAGACACACAGCCCAGGAGAGATGATAGCTTTTTATTGGACTAACGTCTGTGGGTAAAAGATTGCAGACTTTTGACACTGGCAGAACTCTTGTTCAGGCAGGGAGGCTCGTCGGCTGCCCCATACATTAAAACTGTTGCATTCGCATTTTCTCATAGGTATCCCCTTGATCAGAAATCATAGCGGCCCGCATCGTGTGTGGATTGTATTTTCTTAATACTAGGTGAAAAGGGAAATGCACTGTAACAGCATGGCTGGTATTGAAGCCCTGGGACTGTGAACTTTCTAAGCCTTTTGAACCCCTACATTACTTCCTTCCCCCTCCCAGGGCAGCTGCACTTTGCAGTTCAATTGCATATTGGGGAATCCAGTCCACGATCCCCTTCCTCTCAGATAGCGAATCAGCCTTTGGCTTTAGTTCTCCCAACCTGTTGCGTTGTTCCTCTTTGCTAGAATGGTCTCACAGCTCTTGCTCTCACTTATTATTGTATTTTAAATTGTGTCATCCACTTTGAGTCTCACTGAAAAAGACAGACTGTGAACGAAACAAATAAATGCATCACATACAAACAATATGAATAGGAACTTTTAAAAAATGCTTCAGGGTAAGACTAAGGATGTGTGAAAAGTGCTCTGGGAAATCTCATTAATCTTATCCAACTCCTTTTAAAAATCTCACAGAATCCTTCAGATTTTCAAATCCATTTCTGATATTGTTTGAAGGGGTGAAGAGGGGTGAATTTCATGGCCAGCTTTCAAGCACAGGGCTAAATGTTCCACGAATGGCACCACCATGAAATAAATAAATGTTTAAAATAAAATAACAGCACCATATCCACCCGGGTATTCTCTTTTGACCTTTGTATGATCTAGCATACTTCGTCCTGTGTTCTGAAGTTGTGTCACATGGTTTGGGCCCCTTTCCTGCAGTATTGGCTGATGAAAAGTACCGTATATATGACATCAGAATGAGAGCTGAATTGTACCAGAGGTGGGGGGGGGGAAGTGATGTGTTATTGTGATTTTTGGCAGCATCCTTGTGTCTTAAAGGTTGTTTCTACCCTAATGGGCAGGTGTTAATCCAAGAGGGTATTCTCGTTTTGCCACTGGTAACATAGAGTCCAAGTCAGAATGGGTGTAAGAAATTTTATTTACAAGATGCTGAGCAAAACAGTGTTTTTGTGTGGAGAAGAAGGGTATTGCTTTGTCCAGATCCAGGAATATTTGAAGGGAAAGACTACCTGTGGATTTGCATGATGATTCCAGCCTCAAACAGTGGTGTCACCCCAAAAGTTCTGACTACTACATATAAAGTCAAGTGAGGAGATAAAAGGTCTGGTGATGGCTTCTTTCTTTTACCCTTTGCCAGAGTCAGAGCTTTCAACATGAACAATCCCTTTGACAGTGCACACAGTGACCCCCCCCCCCCCACCTCCTCAGCAGCTTCTTGTCTTTTTCCAGTAGGAGAGATCTGCCAGTGAAAATTTGTTTTCTATTTGTAAATTGCCTTAACTGGAGACTATAGCTTCATTGTTGCTTATTAAAATGCAGAGTTTAGTGTCACATCTGCCTGAAAAGAGCAGTGAGAAGAACCTGAAAAGAGCAGCAGAAAGAATTAGATATTGTCGGCTAAAAATGCTTGCGCATTCAAGCCATCCCTGTTGTTGTGTCATATTTTCAAGCAAGGAAACATATCAGAGCAATTCTCCTCATAATTGAAGGTTATGGTAGGACAAAGCAGAGCAGGGGAAAAGACAATCGCTCACATCCCCCCAGTGTACAGATCGGCTTGTTGTAGTTCACAGAGCCATTTCCTGTGACCCGATTAGGATCATAATCACGTCCGTCTGCTTCTTCCATCCTCACTCAAGATCGGGAAGAGCTGCAGTGCCTTAAAAAAACAACAACAAACCACCAGCTTCCCTGCTATCACTGAGGGAATTGAAGCATCCTGTAGACATTATGCAAAAAGATGAGACGGATTTTGTACCGCTGTGGAGTGTTTATCAGACTCAAATGGCAGCATGTCTGGTTTTTTCAAATTGTTGCCTTTTATTCCCCCACAACGTAGGGGAAAGAAGCCCAAACAATCATGTGCACCTGGCAATGGGGGGATGGTGCAACATTAATTTTATTTAATTTTTAATCAGAGCGCAAGACAATCACTGAGCACCACTTGACAGTCAGAATACTAATGAGTGCTATACTGTGATTGCCTGCCTTGAAAGGGCAGTGAACAATACACTCACACAGAGTGGTGGGATTTGAGTTAGCTGCAGTTGAGATTCCTTGAATGTGGCCTTCTGCTTTACAGAACTCACATGCATTGCCCCCACCACCCAACATCTAATTTTAAGACTAGTCACTGCTGACATCTTTCCTAGCCGTGTCTGTTATGTAGTGCAAATGATTTGTTAGAAAGGGCCCTTCAAAAACACACGGGAAAGCTGGATTAAAGCATGCACCATGCCTGTTAAAAGATCAGAAGTCTCTTTGGAACCTTCCCTCTTCATGTGTCTATGAGTTCTGGTGCTTCCCACTCCTTATCAGCAGGGCTTTTTTTCTGGAAAAAGAAGTATCAGAACTCTCAAGGGAAATGAAGGAGAAACACATGGGTGCCCCTCATGAACTTTAAAAAAAAAATGTTGAGAATTTGTTTCCATGAAGAGGCTCCAGAACTCCATTCTGCCGCGTTCCCCCCTTCCCACCCACCCCCACCCCCGGACAAAAGCCTTGCTTATTGGTCATGATCATTCTTGCCAAGTGCAGGATTCTTGTGCTTTGTAAAGTCCACAAACCCACTATTTAACATGACTTGTTAGTCACCCTTATGCCAAGGCATTTGTTTCCTTAAGACACAGACAAGCTTAAACGAGGTCCGAGTTTGCTAAAGCAGAAAAAAGTGAGTATATTATAACCATTTATGTGTAGCTGCCTGTTACAACTCAGATAGGAATGCCCAAGGAATTCAAATGAGACCCGAAGCATAAATTAGATATCCTAATCTCCCATAGTTGCCATGTCATCATGGCTTCTGACTAAAGTGGGTATTTTATTGTTCCTTTTTTAGGTCGTATTATTTAACTGACTGATATAATTACTGATCTAGGCAGGGTGAAGGACATTTTCACCAGGAGGTAATAGAACTTATCTTCTAGCTCATGAATAAATCAAAATCTGTAAAATTTGGGACCTTGATTAATGAACAGACTTGGGACAGGGGGAGCAATGCCAGATGGACCCAGTCCATATATTTCCTTTCCACATTATTTCCCCTCATATTTCTGTCGTTTCCTTTTCTTCTACTTGCCCTCTCCTGCCTAAAATATTTATTTCTGGCAATAAGAGAATGAACTTGACGTTCTTTCCCTTAGCAGCTAGCTGTCAGCTCCTGCTGTGGGACATCTTTCCTCCTGATTTCTACCTCCCAACTAGTGTTTTTGGTTCTCATGAAGCATGCATCGCTTAATCACAAGGTAAACACTAAAAAGATAGTACTGTGGTAGCTATTTTCCATTGAAAGCTTTCTTTTATAACAAGAAATAGCTTGGATCCTATGGAAAATGTGGGAGTGATTTTTATCAGTGAGGTGGGACTTCCTTGTTTCCAGCCTTACTGCAAACAAAAGCCTTCTGATATGCTACTCCTAGAGACATGGGACAACCCGCCCTCCCGAACAGCAAGAAGGGATCTTCAGAGACCTCCAGCTGGAGGGGGCAATTGAAAAAATCACCCCCATTCATCCGAATGCTTAATGGAGTCTAAAGTAAAGCTCAATTGCACCATTCTTAGCCATTGAGGCTGAGGGAGGAAGCCATCACAGAAAATTAAAGGAACATGGCAAGGCAGACAATACGTGCCTGTACCTCTCCCTATTCTCTTTAAAATAATGAACAGTCTAAACGGTTGAACTTTTTGGTCTTTGCTTCTGTGTCTGTCTCGCTTCCTATTACTTGAACTAACTTTTGTATTCCTTTGCAGTTTCAGGGAAACCCTTTCTAAATTTCCAAGTATGTCTCAGGAGAACTGAGTACAATGTTGCAGTTATTGATTTCTTTGTATTAGATTTAAATTGACATACAACAAAAATAAACAATGAGGTGTGCATTATACAGAATGTCCAGTTGAATTTTCTTCAGCCAGGTTCTATCCCTCTGCTCCTTATGCACATCCAATGGTTGTAGAGCAAAGCTCAGCCACCTAGAGGAAGTTTTTCATTATTCCAGCCTCATTAAATAGCTGACTGAACTCTGGCAGCTTTCCCTCATATCCGCATAGTAGACGAGACACTGTTAGCATGGAGGCACAGAGACAAAGTAGTGAGCTAACTTGTGCCCTAATATGTTGTCTTTGCAGAAATTACCTCCTGTTTCTTAGTGAAAGTAAAAAGCTCTTGGTTCAGATGCAACCTAATAGCTGATGAATGTATGTGGATGCATCACTCAAAATCTCATCGTCTGATGTCTAGTTGCTGAAATATGATCTGCCTTCTTTGAAAAGCATTGTGCTTGATGTGGTGATGGGAAATACAAAAATGATCTGGTGTTTGATCGCTGATGGCTGTTTCATATATGCATGTTGTTGCATTTAGAAATCTGCAGATTCATCCTGTGAGTTCCTTGGTAACTCGCTGGGTACATACAGCACAATGTTCTTAAAGGTATAATGCTGATTCCATAACTCTGTTTTCAGGGTTCCATAAACAATAGATGTCCTTCATGTTATTTATTGACTTACTTACTTCATTTATACCCCATTTCTCTCCCCAATAGGGACCCTAAGCACCTTACTTTGTTCTGCTCTCCTCCATTTTATCATCTCAACAGCCCTGTGAGGCAGATTGAAATGAGAGGCATCTCCTCTTGTAAGTGCTCCTTAGTTTTACAAGGCCAGCCTAGAAATCTGTCAGATTTTGTAAAAATTAGAAATGTACTCTGTATGTGCTTATATTAACTATCACTACTATCCATTTATGAAAAGAGCATGTGAATGTACTGCAGATGCTGGGTCTCCAGCACTAGTGAAATGCTGTTCCATTTGAATGTGTTAAACTCAATTTTCTTTACAGCAGGGGGAAAGCAACAAATTAAGAAGGGAGGTATCTTGGGAATACAATATCAAGATGACAACTGACATTCTATTTAAACTGCCACCACCAGTAAATTAAGCCCATTGTACTTTTTAAAGCATTTAATGGGGATCAAGGATGGAACTGGATCTAGGGACTTCAATTTTATATAGCTTTCAGGTCCATTGAAGGCAAACAACTTCTCCATTAGCTTAATTGTTCAAATAGCCTCAACAAAGTTGACTAAGTTTGATTCTTAAGAAAATGTGAGTTAATTGCTTTGGAATTTTACCCTATAGCTTTTGTTTTTAATTGGATGGCTATGACACTGAAAATAAAAATTCTAAATCAGAGATGGTTATGCATCATATGATCTAATCTGTCAAAAATTACTATTTGCTCACTTCACAGACTAAACTGTTACTGAAATGTGTATTTAAAAGATAATTTTTCACAGATGAAATGCATTTACACATGACTGTTGCAGTTCAGTTCCTACATGCATTCAAGTAGTTCTGTACAAATTGAGTGGAATGTGACATGTGTGGTTATAATAGTTGTCTTGTTGTTGTAGTAGCATTACTGAAACAAAGTAATCCTAAATAAAAAACACAAACCAAATGCTTTATGGAGGACTTGTATTCATCCCTAGGAGTACAAATAGGATGGAAACCACAGGATTACTAAAATCACCTTTCAACTTCACATTTATTTTACAATGCCACCCTTTTCCACCAGTCATTGAAATGAGAGAGTTACCTATTTGCAGCTGTGACAGAATGCACTTTTAAAATCTTAGAAGTGCTGCAGAAACAGGTATAGGACTGTGAAGGGTTTTCTTCACAGAGCCAGAGAGCCTTCAGTGACAAGTTGCTTCAAGCAATCTGACTGTTTAGCATTAGCTGAACAGAAAAAGACTTCTGAACTAGATGCTGAGGAGAATTCAGTCTGATTTCAGCCCTAGCTGAGAAGAGTAAAGTACTGACAGTTTTGAAATTCAGCCCTAACTGAAAGCAATTTAACACAGGCAGGAGAACTGGAAGGAAGTTGGCAAGCAAGTTTGGGAAGTAGGCAAAGACTCCCATTCGGGCCAAAGGGGATAGATTTTCTAGTGAGAAAAGAATTTCCCTACCCAGTCAAACAGGGAGTTAGGTCTGAAGAGTGCAGATCCCTGGTCTGGTTAGAAACTGCCTATAGAAAACTTAAGAGTCAGTTAAAGACTCAAGACAAGAACTGGCTTTTCAAGAGGAGGGGTTTGGGTACTGGAAAGAGTGCACTAGCATTCTGGAAACCAAGAGTCAGAGAATACTCAAAGAAAGTGCACTGGAGTGTGAGAAAACTCCAGAACAAAAGCCTCTCAACATAAAAGATTTAATTAACTGTGAATAGCTTAAGAAACTCTCATTAGCCTGAAATACAAGAACTAAAGTCTCTGCATGTACTGATTTTACCTCAGTTATCTATATTGAGTTACCTCAGAAATTTCAACCCCTGATTTCAGCTGCCCCTCCCCCTTTATGTTGAATATAATTTTGAACTTCAAAAGGTTTTAAGTGGCATTCTTAGTTCTTTACATGAAAGGGTGATCCTGACCCTTCCCTCAGGTTCCTGGGCTGAGTCAGCAGTAAAATATCATAGTGACATAGGGTGGACAGCCAAAGTTCTTCAGAAAGTAGACCACTAGGGCTGCTCACTCAGAAAGGGAAAAGAAAAATGGAAGGGAAATCTTGCCTCTGAGTGAGGGAAATGGATGTCATAGCAACTTACAAGTAGATGAACTTGCAAGACAGTAATATTTCATAAACTGCTCTTGCTACATGGTAATTTCTGCAACAAAGCAAACTTAACTGGCGGAAACCTCTATTTGGAAATAGTTATGGTAAACATGGTCTTTTTCAGACCAACAAAAGGGGATTTAAATTTACTGAATGATAAGATGAAAGAATATATCAGTAGGAAAGTGGGCACAATTCGTGTTGGTCCCATGTTTTAAAACCCATGCAACCTTTTTTTTTAAAAGGCACATTCTGAGTGTAAGCACCATGGACAGTTCATTGTTGGCAAGCCCATCAGTGGCATAGACCATAGAGTAAACAAATCTGCTTTCTCAGGCTGCAGTTCTGAACATTAAAACTCAAGAATACTTCTGGTTATCCAGCAAGTTAATACGAATCACTAGCATCTGTCTACAAGAACAACAAAACTTCAAGGTTATGTCAAGAACTAAGGTTAAAGAAGAAACCTACTCAAAATGGCTAGCTCCATTTATAGGAGTAATGATGTGCTTGCTGCATCACCAGAGAATTATTCCAAGCCACCCTCCATCAAAAGTTCTTGACTTTATAGAAATTATTGTGGTTGTGACAGACAGCAAGCAGAAGCATGCTTAAAGGCAGTGCTGCTTGGCAGAGAGAGAATTAGCTGACCTTATTGACAGCCCATAGAATTCACTCTGATTGGGGAACTGCAGCTGTCGAGAAGAGGGTGGCTGTTAGGCAGTTAGAGGCTGGTTGGAGATTGAGTGGTGGCTTTTGAGACTCTGTAGTGTGAGAAAGGTCTAAAAAACAGAGTCTGTTTCAGAGCCAGCGTGGTGTGGCTTTGGAAAAACAATAGACTCTGGAGAAGACTGTTCCAATACTATAAACAGTCTCTGTGTGTGAAACAAAGAACACAACTTGAGAGAGAAATTAGTTTTCCAGTTTTAAGCTTAACATCCAGTGGGAAAAGACTGTCAATTGTATAGTAACTTGACTTATTTGTCCCAAACTTTGTTGAGGTGGAAAGTACCATCAAGTCACAGATGACTTTTGGTGAACCCATAGAGTTTTCAAGGCAGGAGATATTAAGAGGAGATTTGCAATTGCATACCTCCATGTTACAACCCCAGTACTCCTTGGTGGTCTCCCTTCCAAATACTAGCCAGGTCCGACCCTGCCTAGCTTATGAGATCTCACAAGACTGGGCTAGCCTGAGCTATTCAGGTCAGAGCCCCAAACTTTGTTACCTTTTCACAAATTGAGTCTTTAAGGAAGCTGATTATTCTGTATAAACTAGGGCCATCCTGTGGAAGTGTATGTGTGCAGTGCATCCTGTGCAGTGATGAGTGAAAAGTCTCATTCCAGAAACTTTTGGAGTGGGTGTTCTTTGTACTTAAAGAATGCACATTGAAAGCTCTGAATGGAGAAATATCAGCTTCTACATGAACAGCAACAGGAATGAAAATAGCACCCTACTTGCTGTGAATTTCTCTCTATCCTATTGGATATACCAGGAATTGAACCTGGGGCATCCTGCATGCAAAGCAGATGCTCTAGCAATGAGATGTGGTTCCTCCTCAAATGTGTCTCAATTGTGTCTCCTCAGTTGGTTTATTGACTAACCAATAAATAAGACATCTTGTGAACATTCGATGCTCACCAGATGGTAGCATCATTAAAGGCTTAAAGACTTGCATTCACAAATAATAGGCAACACTTTTAGAAAACAAGATACACACAACTATTGGGCACCTCTTTCTTGGATTCTGCCCTAGGGACAGCCACCAGAAAGGAGGCAGCAAAAATCACATTCTTCCTTTATGACATTATGCACTTTCTTATTTTGGACCATCTATCCTTACCTTCTTTCTCTGCCCATACATAGAGTATGTTTAGTGTATGTACAAACAAGTACTATATTCTTGTTTCTATATAGAAGTACACAGCTTCGGAGAGCAAAACACAATATTACAGCCTCACAGCAGTAGAATTCTGGAAACAGTGCAATGCTAAGAACACTTACCTGGGAGCAAGCCTCATTCAATAGAACAGTGCAGGATTCTGGGCAGACCCTGTTTAGGACTGCTCTTAGTTGAGTTATCTTTCCTCCTTACCTTGGAGTTTGGACCCAGATTTTAATACAAAGACTAAATTTTTGTAACATGAAAGCACCTTCAGACAGTTATGTTTGTTTTTAGAAAATGTACAATTTAGGACACAAGTAGACAGGTCTGGAACTACAACAGGGAAGAAAGTCATGCATTCCCCCCCCCCACACACACACACACTGAAAACAATATCTCAATGAACCTTTAGAAATGATGTGTTTTAGATAGTGCTTCTGCTTTAAAATAATTTTAAAACCTTTTTAAAGAAATAGAACAAATGTAAGCAAAGGTGTATTCTTGAAAGACACTTAGGGGGAAAAGAAACTCAAGAAGAGAGAAGAGAGTGAAAAATCTATAATGAAAAACCCAGCAAACAAAGATTTGATCTTTTTGGGCCTGGATTCAATGGCAGGCTTCCCCAACAGTGAGTGCTTTGTACATTCAGGAATTTGTTTCTGTGCATGGAACCACTGGGTTAGGGTAGGGCTGCTGTTAACCATTTCTCCCTTAGTGCTCATTTTACAGGCCATGGCTGTAAAATTATTTTTTGAAAGTACACATGCACACGTGCACGCATGTACACATAAACATTTCCATTGATTTCTGCAGACTTTGCACTGAGTACCAAACACGCACTTGGAAATTCACAGTTCCTTGTTATTATATGTTATTATAAAATTTCAAAATTATACATAATAGGTTTGTTAATGTTGCAGGAGTGGGTGGTAAGTGCTAAAGAGGAAAACTGAATGCCCACAATGGTGCCAACCTAAAGCTCCTCTTTTAATCTCTTCATTAAGCATTAACATCTCAAAAGTCAAAGGCAAATAGTGTTGTTTTCTTAATAAAGAAATGGCATATGCAAATTATGGGTTGGATTCAATGAGTGTCATATTCAAAGGGCAGCTCTGGATCCAACCCTATTATGAAAATAATTTCCTATTAAGTCCTTTAACAGCAAATGACTCATCCCTGGGTACCCATAACACACACAGTATTCTCAAGTCAGTTCATTTCCACAGATTGTTTCTTTAAAATAAAAGTAAATTGGGAAAGTAGGCTAAAATTGTAGCAATACTCCTAACACAGGAATAGTCAGATGGAAGTCTGGCACCTCAGAACCTGAGGACCTGATTCAGGTCAATGCAAAACCCTGCCTCCTTAAAACTGAATTTATTTTCAAGGAATTAAAGAATTATATGCATTCAATACATAAGACTAATTTTGATCAAGATGGAAATTCTCCCCATTCTCTTTTCCTCGAACTTTAACCACCTAATGTACATGTACCTAATGTAATAATACATGGGGGTGCGGGGGGGATGCCTATTTCCTTCTTTGTATTTTGTCCTCACACCCATCTTAGTGTTTTATCCATCTTTTACAGAAAAACGAACAAGAAAACAACCCTAAATTGTAGGAACCTGTGCTAGTATATCATTGCTCAAGTAGGATATATTTAATATTACTGAGCAAGTCTGATAAAATTCTTTTCCTATGATTTTATGACTCTTGCCTTTTCTGTTGATGTTATTGTTATGCCTAAGTTATTACACAACTTCTATACAATTTTTTTGGGGGGGGTGTCGTATGCTTGTTTTTGATAAATACACTAACTGTTGCAGCTTGAAACATCACAGACTATGACATAATCAAATATTCTCATGTTTTTGCCTCAAAATATCTGTTTTTTAAAGTGCAGATTTGTCCAGTGAGCAGTATTCAAGTCACATGAAAAAATGAGCAGTCCATTTTCTTTACCAATTTCTTCTCTGCTGCTATAGCTTAGGTAGCTTCATCAAATAAGATTGCATGGCTTATGCACCCAGTCTGACACAGAGATATCCGGGGTGCCTGTGGTTCAGATTCACTCAGGCTTGAACCTCCACATTTCCATAACTATAGTCACTTGAACTGGTACTTGGTTCATATGTGAGCATTTCAGCGGTGTTCAGAGGCAATGCAAAATAACAAGAAATTGAGATGTTAGCCTTTGGAAGTGCATGCATGAATGTAATAGTCACTTCTGATTCCTCTCTGAGAAAGAATGCAATATAAATAATTTTTAAAAATCCATTAGCTGCACCCATTGTTGTAATGATGACCAAGAAACATTTTAGTAGTTGCCCTTGACTCTGATTTGGAAACTACAGTTAATGCAGAACGCTGTGGCACAGCTGTTAATGGAGCTCCCTCGATGGGAGCACATTCAGCCAGTGCTGAAAGAGCTGCACTGGCTACCTACCGAGTCCGTTTCAAGGTGTTGACCTTTAAAGCCCTTTATAGTCGGGGGCCTGCCTATCTATGGAACTGCCTTTCTCCGCATGTTCCCCAGAGAGCACTGCATTCAGGGACACAAAATCTATTGTCCAACCCTGGACCAGAGAAGGCCAGGCTATGCTCCACACAGGCTAGGGCCTTTTCGGTGGCAGCACCAGAAATGTGAAATGCCCTCCCAGAGGCCATAAGGGCCCTGCAGGATCTCTCTACTTTCTGCAGGGCCTGAAAAACTGAACTGTTCTGACAGGCCTTTAACATCTAAACTGGGAGAGGACTGCCACCCCACCACTAAAGAGCTATGATTACTCTACGATCACTATCAGGAAAGAAGAGCCCACCTATATCGAAGTTGTACAGCACCATGGAAAGTTTTAATTGTAATTGTATTTTATTGGTTTTAAATTGTAAATATAAATGTCTGAACTGACTGTTGGCCTCCCTGAGTCTGCTTGTAGAGAGGGCGGGGTAGAAATTTAAAGTAATAAATAAATAATGTAACATCTCCATTATGATGCTGCCATCTTGTATGCCTATGAAACTGACTTGGTATGTAGACACAAGTTATCTAATATCATGGTGGATTTTCTAAGGAACCATCTGAATGGTCACTAAAAATGGTGGTCAGTCAAAACATCACAATGGCTGCAAGGAGTTCTGAAACTATTATACAAAAGGGAAAACTTTAATAAAAGCAGCTAAAAAACAAAGGTGAACAGGCTTTACCAAGCCCAAGACATGACTCACAGATAATGTGGGAAACAAAGAGAATTTGAGTGGGAAAGCACAGATAACAGAGTGACCTGTTGAGGGTCTGGTGATGATATACGCCCAAGGTTCAGGAACCATATTGATATATTAGCAAAGAGGGAAGCTGGGCCAGCCTCTTCCTGGTTAAAAACTGGTTAATGTTTTCATACTACAATTTTCCTTCCAAGAGCTGAAGCCCACTGTTAGCATTATTACTAATTATTCACATAGCATATTCCATATACGAACAATGGCCTTGTGAAGTATGAGGTTATAGATCACTTTTACAGGCAAGTCAGATCTATTCTGTAAAGCTTAGTTTCTTCACTAAAAAATAAGAAATTGAACTCACCCACACTTTTTAAAAAATAAAACCCACTATTTATTCATTAGCAAGGGTTTACTGCTGAAGCCAAGAAGAGCTCAAGCTGTTAGTTCCTGCAGAGTGTCAAGTTGATCTGGTCTGAAATGGATGAGATATTAAACCTTGGAGGAAAAGCCCTAAGGGTGATGCTAATTACTGAGGAAACGTGGGAAATGTTGAAATACAGAGGGAAAGAAAGAGGTAATAGGCGTTATAAATTTAGATCTGTAGTTCGTCTGCACAGGCTTATTAGTCAGAGAAAAGCCAGCGTGTTTTTTTTTAAAAAATAACGCAAGGGTTTTCTTGGCCCTACAAACTGTCACATTTTTACAGTCCGTATCGGCAGCAATGTACACACATGAAAAATCACGTTTAGATGTGTTTCGATCCAGCAGCTGGGTAAAGACAAGGGAAGGTTAGGAATAGGCTGACCCTTTGAACAGGAGCACAAGCAGTCACTATAGCAACAGCAGGAATTATAGCAGGAGGGTGGTATTGATCTCTCCCCACCCCCCTCCCGGCCTACTAGCATTTTTCTCAGCTTATTTGGCCCTTACAATGCCTTCTGCACAACCACTGAAACACGTTCACTTGAACCAAAAGTAACAGAAGTTGTAACAGGAACAATCGGGATGAGAAGAAAAAGCAGGGACACAAAAATATTTGGCAGTGGACAATGGTGGCACGTAGATGTTTTTACCCAGGAGTAAGCCCCATTGAATACAGTGGGACATACTTCTGAGAAAACATGCACAGAATTAAAAATATACAAACTCTTCCCCCCCTCCCCCCAGTTACTTTTTCAGTTAGCATTATACTAGCACTCAGATTAAGTTCTATTTAAGCTGTAACCTGTTATGGCTAGAATTCAGTGAGGGGAGGGGATAGCCCTACTGGAGAAAGGACACTGATCTCTCTCTAGCGCCTGCTGCTGCTGTTGTCCCACAAAAGAACTCTCAAGTGAACGGAAATTAGGCTCGAGGCAACTGTTGGCTTGCTTCCTCTCACTGTTGAAAGGTGAACTTTCTGGGTTTCCCAAAACACACAAATGAGTGCATTCCAGTACTATTCTGAGGCAATGCAAGTTAATAAGAAGTCTGGAAGTTTGCATTTGGGAGAGCCTATAGTTTGGCATTCCTAAACTGGATAGGCCAGGTTATCCCAGTCTCATCAGATCTTGGCAATTAAGCAGGGTTGGCCCTCGTTTGTACTTGGTCGGGAGACCACCAAGACCAGCAGGCAATGGCAAACCACCTCTATTAGTCTGTTGCCTTGAAAACCTCATGTGGTCACCATAAGTAGTAGTAGAGTAGGATTTTATACCCTGCTTTCCTCTACCTTGAGGAGTCTCAAAGCAACTTGCAATCATATTTCCTTCCTCTCTCCACCACAAGAGAGCCAGTTTGGTGTAGTGGTTAAGTGTGCGGACTCTTATCTGGGAGAACCAGGGTTGATTTCCCACTCCTCCACTTGCACCTGCTGGAATGGCCATGGGTCAGCCATAGCTCTCACAGTTGTTGTCCTTGAAGGGGCAGCTGCTGTGAAAGCCCTCTCAGCCCCACCCACCTCACAGGGTGTCTGTTGTGGGGGGAGAAGATATAGGAGACTGTAAGCTGCTCTGAGTCTCTGATCCAGAGAGAAGGGCAGGGTATAAACCTGCAGTCTTTTTCTTCTTCTTCTTCTTCTTCACAAGCACCTTGTGAGGTAGGTGAGGCTGAGTTCTGAGAGAACTGGCCCATGGTTACCAAGCAGGCTTCATGTGGAGGAGGAGTGGGGAATCAAATCAGATTCTCCAGATTAAGAGTCCACTGCTCTTAACCACTACACCATGCAGCTGGAACTTGATGGCACCTTACACACAGACTTAGTTTATCCTTAGAGGAGCAGCCAATTAGTGCCCATGAAACTCCTATAATCAGAAACCATAATTTTTATTATTTAAAATGTATAGTTCTTCTTAAAATGTGAGATAACACTATCACACAGCCTTTCACTCCCATGAATCCATTCTCTTCCCTAGCCCTAACCAGGGGGGAGGGGAAAATTGTTGAACCCAGTATTTTTTCAAGATGAATAGTCATGTTAATTCTGTCTACAGGAGCAGAAAAGAGCAAGAGTCCACTAGCACCTGAAAGACTAACAAAATTTGTGGCAGGGTATGCAATTATCTGAGTGACTCACAAAAGTTTATATTCTACCACAAATTTTGTTAGTCTTTCGGGTTCTACTGGATTATTTTTTTCTACCAGTATTTATGTCATTTTTACAAAAAAGTCATAAGTAGTGACAGCTATCCAACCACAGACCCCAGCCCAAAGAGCTTTCCTCCATTATAATTGGCTCTTCCATTAGAAGGCTCCTTAGGCTGTAGGAAGGTTGCAGTATTTGTTCAATGAATACATGCCACTACCTGGCACATTCACACCCTCCCTCCTTTTCCCTCTTGCTGTCATATCTTTTCCCTCCATACAAACTGGGATTCTAAATCAAACTTTAATCCCAGTATATGAGAAGGAAAAAAAACCAAATTACCCCTTATGTCTGAACTCAAAGTTAGTTTGAAGGCTTTCTAAGCCAAGATGCCCCATGTGCAAGGAGAAGAGAGTCAAAGAATGGGAGCATGGCAAACAAGTCATACTTACAGCCATCATGAACAAGAAAGGTGTTGATGTCTATGAATGAAGTAAATGGCTATTTGTTTTGGACATGTAAAAAACTTACAGAATTGTTTTGGAGAGGTAAAAACTCACTGGTTGATTCCCCGATGTTATTTAACATCTACATGCGTCCCCTCGCCCAGATTGCCCGAAGGTACGGGCTGGGTTGTCACCAGTATGCTGATGACACCCAGCTTTATCTGCTTATGGACGGCCAGCCGGTCTCCGCCCCACAAAATCTGGACCGGGCGCTACAGGCTGTGGCTGGGTGGCTCAAACAGAGCGGGCTGAGGCTAAACCCAGCGAAGACAGAGGTCCTTTGCTTGGGCCGTCGTGGCCCAGGGGGGGAAATACCCCTTCCGGTTTTTGACGGTGCGCCGCTGATGGCGGCGCACAGGGTCAAGAGCCTGGGGGTACTTCTGGAGCCTTCCTTAACTATGGAGGCCCAGATAGCAGCCACTGCCAAGTCCGCATTCTTCCATCTTAGGCGGGCTAGACAGCTGGCTCCCTTCCTGGAACGCGACGATCTAGCAACGGTGATCCATGCTACGGTCACCTCGAGGCTGGACTACTGCAATGCCCTCTACATGGGGCTGCCCCTGTGTCGAACCCGGAAATTGCAGCTGGTGCAGAACGCCGCCGCCCGGTTGTTATTGGGGCTCCCAAGGTGGGAGCACATTCAGCCGGGACTTCGGGCGCTGCACTGGCTGCCAATATCCTACCGAGTTCGATACAAGGTGCTGGTTATTACCTTTAAAGCCCTATATGGTCTAGGACCTGCCTACCTGAGGGACCGTCTCTCCCCGCATGTTCCCCAGAGAGCACTGAGATCGGGATCTCAAAATCTTTTGGTTGTCCCCAGGCCAAAGGAGGCCCGCTTGAAGATCACAAGAGACCGGGCCTTCTCTGTAATGGCTCCATTTTGGTGGAACCAGCTGCCGGAGGAGGTAAGGGCCCTGCGGGATCTCACCCAATTCCGCAGGGCCTGTAAGACAGTCCTCTTCCGGCTGGCCCACAACTAACGGCCCTGTATACCGACTACTGAATGCTGTATATTGTATACTGAATTTTTATCTGAAGCTGAATAGAGTGTAGCTCCACGACTGCTGGCTGTTTTAATGATGTATAGTTATAACAAATGTTTGATTTTAATTATATATTGTGAAATGTTAATTTAAAGTGTAATTTTATACTTTTATGTTAGTTTTATATATGTTGTAAGCCGCCCTGAGCCACTCGGTGGGAAGGGCGGGATATAAATCCCAGATAAATAAATAAATAAATAAACTAAAAACTATTTGGTTGATTCAGTACATCCCACGTGTCTGAATACTGAATCACTCTGGAACTACTTTGGTGAAAGTATCATCCTCTTTTTTATCCAGCTCCATCAATGTAAATGCCCCCCCCTCCATTTTAGCTTCAAAAGCACCCTGGGAGTAGGTTGGCTTTAGAAGTAACTGGTTAGCCCACGTTTCCCTGTGAGTATCCTAGTTGAATGGGAACCTGAACTAGATCTACCCTATCCTAGATGAGTTTTGTCCTAGTTGAACTCTCTAACCTAGTGTCCAAAACTAAAATTCATCACTTTGATGACAGAGTGTCATTGTAAGTAGTCCATTTTCTCTGGACCCTGTCCTCTTTCCTTTTCCACATTACACACACACACACATCACTATTGTGTTCAGCTAATTCAGATAATATGACATGTCATATACATGCAAAAGGTAAACTGTGACTTGCAGCTTTAAAACTGATCTGCGCCACTTTGGCTATATATATAACCACCACTCAACAGAAAACAGTACAAATTTTATTTTCATTTTTTTTTTATTTTTCAAATATTTACACCAGAGAGAGAAGGGTGGCTATTCCAGTTGTGACAATTGCGAAACAGTATTTCCAATTATCAACCAATATAAAAATAATGAACCTGAAGGAATGTGAGTAGATTTATAACAGTATGTGGTATTTAAGAGCTCTGGGAACTCTGTTAATGACAAGCCTTCCATCATAACTTAACGAGGCAAATAGCCATGGGTCGGCTGAAGACCATTCCACAGCATAGACACTGTCTTCATGTTCTTCGTAGGTAGCTATTATGCTGTCCTGAAGTGGCTCTTTAATCCTAGAATTTAAAGAGAGGAGGGAAAAGAAAGTGATTGAAGCAGCTCTGATTTATAAGGCTCTGAAAACGTCAAGTTCCTCCTCAATATGTGATGTGTGCTGGTTTAGTGTGAGGGAATCCAAAAGGAAGGTGCTTGGCAGGAATAACTCCGTACTTGGGGGATTTGCAAAGGTATCTTACACATCCTCTTCATTCTGTATCTGGAGGCTCATGGAGAGTTACAGCACATATCATTATCCTAATAAAAATTTTTTAAAGGCATTCAGGGAGACAAGCGATGGTTTAACTGGCTCCAGAATCACTTCAAATGGACTAGCCTCTCACTACATGGAGGCAAAAGGGGGTTCCCAGATTGTACTGAGAAGATGAATAAGAAAACCTCATTCTGAAATCAGTCAGAATTGTTTTTACTGATGCAAAGTACAAAGATGCTCATTACTTTACCTAGAATTACTTTACCTAGAATATGACCTTATCATACTGAGCTTCGTGAAGGTATGGAGGGGAAATCATCTGTTGCATTTTTAACCCAATCATCCACTAAGGGGCTCAGGGCTGGTTTGCAAAAGTCTCCCTTTCTCTAGTTTTCCTCACAGTTCTGCAAGGCAGATTAGGATTGGGAGAGACTCAGTAGCCCAAAGTCACCCTGTGAATAGGGATATGATCTCACGCCTCCTCAGTTCTAACCACACTGGCTTGTCAGCAAAAAAGAGCAACAGGTAGATTCATTGGCACTCTACACTGAATCAGCCCCCTGATCCATCAAAGACACTCCTGTCTACTCAGACTGGCAGCAGCTCTTCAGAGTCTCAGGCAGATGTCTTTCGCATCATCTACTATTCAATCCTTTAAACTGGAGATGTTGGGGATTGAATTTAGGACTTTCTGCATTCCAAGCAGATGCTCTACCACCGAGCCAAGGCCTGTTCACAAGGCAGTGTTAACACTGCTTTCCATGATTGTACTATAGCTTCCCCCATCCCCATACATTTATCATTCTTCCAGATGTGCCTTACTACTACTGGGGGGGGGGATTATCACAGCAGTCACATATAGCAATATGCAGTCAAGATTCTTCAAGAAAATCATGGCAAAACTCACAGAGGTGTTTAAATTTAAAGATACTGACATTATAAATGATACTTTTACTTTAGTATGGTTTCCAACATTAGAACATCTGGTCTCTCACAAACAAATTCCTAATATTATCAACATGATGCATCTCAGACAATGTTATTTATATAACTGCATTTATATATATTTATATAACTATAACAATCATTCTGTTATTTGAATTGTAACTTATAACAACTAATGTGATAATAAGTTGCAACCAACTTGTTATGGTCTATGTTAAAGCTTATATATATATAAAGCTTATACATATATGAGCCCTGTGGCGCAGAGTGGTAAAACTGCAGTACCGCAGTCCAAATTCTGCTCATGACCTGAGTTCAATCCTGGCAGAAGCTGGGTTCAGGTAGCCAGCTCAAGGCTGACTGAGCGTTCCATCATTCCAAGGTTGGTAAAATGAGTACTCAGCTTGCTGGGGGGGGGAGTGTAGATGACTGGGGAAGGCAATGGCAAACCACACCGTAAAAAGTCTGCCATGAAAACGTTGTGATGCGACGTCACCCCAGAGTCGGAAGTGACTGGTACAGGGGACTACCTTTGTCTGTCTGTCTATAAATTCTTCAAGAACCAAATAAGTGCCAGGCAATAATTTAGCAGGCCACAGGGAAATGCAATGGAAAGACAGCAACTCTTACTTTTCTGCAGAAACAAAAGGAGAATTTAAGACAGGATTATAAAAGGGAGCTTCTGGTCCTGCCACTGCTGCTTCCTTCCACCAGATCCCCACCCCCATTTTTTTTTTTCAAAATGTGTTCATGGAGGGGTTTGAGGTATGGCGGCTGTCTGGTTCTGCTACAATTGCACAATGCTGATGGAAAGTTATAATTAAAATTGTTCCTACTGAATACATCATACCATTAATGCTTCACTGTTGTCTCTCACATTCAACACAAGGAATGATCTACTTGTCATTTTTAGCACAATAGCTTAGCAACAAAACCAGATGCAGCGAGAGTGTAAAGCATTATGATCATCTGTATTGTTTTCTGGAGACTAAATATATTTAGCCTTCTATACACAGTGTTTTCAGACTTCCTCTTAAACTGACGCACCTGCCTTACAGGAAAGTTGGCCATGTCCCCAGACAGCAATGTGCCTCCTGCAACACTCACCTACTTATCTGAGACTCCATTATCCTGAAGGGTTTCAGATGTCTCTGAATAAACAAGGGAGCAATGCATGGCACACACCACTGTCAGGGGATGTGGCCGACTTTCTGTTAACCAGGAGGCAGGGGTTAACAAGGGGTTCAATAAACAGGTGTGAACTAACAGCTGGCCAGCATCATTTTCTTCATGCCTGATATTATGTACTTCAATGTACTAATGTTTTGTGTAACAATTAAACTTAAGTCATAAGGGGAAAAGACTGCTAAAGAAAGGCACATGACATTTGCAAAGAAACTACATGTTGTGCAATTCTGCTCTGCTTGGCTATATTTAGTCTCTGTAAATTGTTCGGTCTTTTGCTGAATCTTCCTTTGGGGATTAACATAAACTGGTAGAATGCAAAATGGAAAAAGCTCTTTATTTCCCCCCCTCCGTCTTTGTTTAAGTGACAGCCACACAAGCCTGCACTTTAGGAGAATCCACAAGGTTTCTTCCCCACTCCACCTTGATCAAATGTAGCTCATGCTTTGGATCATTACTATTCATGAACAGAATAATCACATAAGGATCTTCTCTATAAGGATGAAGGTGACAGCACGCGACACACACTAACAGCAGAGATAAAATGCCAAGGAGCTTTGACCCACTCTTTCAAGATGTCTAGGAAGGCCAGCTGGATTGTATTCTTGCATCAGTACAATGAAATAAGTTTCTTTCAGGCTTCGTAGTGTTTCCTTAAAGTACACCTTAATGTCATGAATCCCTGATGCCACAACATGTGCAATGCTGACATTCACATTCTGCGATCAACCTGAAGGAGCCATCTTCAGTTTCATTCATGGGGGGGGGGGAACCCATAATATGTCAATACAAGCTAATGAGGATTAAACCAGTATAATGTGGAAGAGACAAGCAGTAACCCCAGATTTTATTCATACCAACAGCGTGTTCTGTTTGATATGGTCTTGTTTTTATTCAACTCAACTTGCTCTATAAAGTTAGGGAGTGTCCTTTTAAGCATTGATCAGAGAGCCTACCATCCAATCTGACTGCTGCACTCACAAGTAATAACAAACTAAGATAATTATGAGAATAAGCCCTGAAAGTCCTCAGCTTTGCATGCTTCCTCTCTCCCCTCAAATATTGAAGACCATCTGATTCACAGACTACAAACTGTCATGACATCATAATCAGATAAAGCAACAAACTGGCTTTGATCTCTTGCGCACAAGCCATAATTAAAACCCACAGTTTATTGGGAACCAGAAATTCTTTCGGTATTTAAGCTGCATGCAAGGGGTTGGGGGGAAAGATGAATGTGAGCGGAAGCATTTTCAAGGTTAATTTCTGGAACAACAAGCCACAGTTTGTCATTACATCTGAACAGAGCCTGTATTTCTTACTGTATGCTAATTAAAGAAAAGTACTCCAGACAAGAATGAGAGTCTGCACACTTAACCATTACACCAAACTGGCTCTCTCACATTATCAGTCCATTATGGATAAAGGCCCGGGACAGACAGACAGCTGGTTCCCATTTCCTTTGTCTCCCATGTGAACAGCATGGGACCACCATCAAATAACTTGGCCAAAGGCTTCTGGTGCACAAAAGTTCCATCCCACTGCCTAAGCTTGAGGATGAATAGCACTGGTGATGCAGGCATGCTTCATTCTGAATAATTGTTTCTGCATAAAGTTCTGCTGTTTCTAATTACTACTCATGCTAGCTAACTTTAAGATTTCATAGCACCTGTGACTCCCACATGGCCATCACCAAGTTCAACAATATCAAGATGCGGTTCTTAAAGCCAACAGAAACCACCAAGCCATCAAAATGTTCGACCTTAAGCATTCAACTGAAATGAAACTGTTCTGGTCAAGTACCGACAGAAGGAGTGTTCAGATGGCAGCCCAAGGCTCAAAGAGAGCATTAAAATGCACCTTGAAGATGCCCTGTCTCTACAGGGCACAGCATATTTTGAAGTCAGACAGAAAATACTCAGTTTATTGCTTACAAGGAAACATGCAATATGAGCCAATCATTTGGTTTAATTATAATCATTCAGAATAAGCAAATTAAACAAGTTCCAACCTTTTCTAGGTGGAGCCTTACTGTAGAACAGGAGGAGCAGGAAGAAGAGGAAAGAAGAAAAAGAGGGAAGGAGAAGATGAGATTTGATTTATACCCCACCCTTCACTCTGAGTCTTAGAGCAGCCTACAATCTCCTTTCCCTTCCCCTCCCCGCAACAGACTCCATGTGAGGAAAGTGGGGCTGAGAGAGCTCTTTCGAGAACTGCTCTTAAGGAGAACAGCTCTGAGAGAATGCGTGACTGACCCAAGGTCACACCCACAGCTGCATGTGGGGGAGTAGGGAATCAAACCCGGTTCTCCAAGATTAGAGTTTGCTGCTTGTAACCATGACAGCAAATTGGCTCTCAGTTTGGCACTACACCAAACCACAGAGATAACATGGCTTCCAATCACTACTTCTTTGGAAACCTACTGACTGAACATTTTTTACACTTTTACATGTATGTTTTTACACTAGGTGGCCAACGCTTAGGCATATGTTAGTATTAACAAGAGTCAATTAAAATATACATGTCTGCTAAAATGCTGCATCCATTCTTCCTGGGTTTTTAAATGTTGCCATCCATCTCACTCAGAGAAACATAAGTTATCTCAAAACCAGAGTTTGGAATTTGGGTTTGTCTTTTTTTTTTTTTTGTGGGAGGAGGGGGACCAAAAACTGATCCTTCTTGGATCAAACCAAGAATCTGTGTGTCTAGTATCCAAGTTCCAAAACTGGCAAAACAGAGGAATCCCATGAAGGTAACAGGGCTCCCTGGCTGATCCTCCTTCTCAACAATGGCATTTAGTGGCCAACTGCTTCCGACAGCAAAGCAGCCACCAGATATGTCACAAAAAATCTTAGAGAAGGATAGCACAACAGGATCATTGAATCTGTGACCCCATCATATATAAACCAAAGGAATGTTCATCTCATTCCACAGCAACACACTCTGCAAGTGCTATTTTAAGAACGACCTCTTTGTTTTGTTCCGCTGTGTTGGTTTTGCTTGCTTGCTTGGCCTGATCAAAACATCTGGCAGTGCTTTGGAAGGTTTTAGTATATCTGGGGTGTTAAGAGAAGCTTGTGCATGTACACAGGATACACCAGAAAAATTGGGATGGGGAAATTTCATCGTGGGGGCATGTATAGAAAGTTGTTGAGTTTGCCTTTGTACTAATGCCTTGCACGAGCAGAGACGCACAATGGGATACAATGCCTGACTTCACCCAGGCTTGCCTTTCTTGACTTGTTGAAGACTCTTGCGCCTGCAGATCTGTTTGATAGGATCCCACTCAGTGTGTGGTAGTGACAAAGAAAGAAATCCCATGTTAGGGAATACTAGGAAATGGACTGAGAATAAATACTATTACCAGTTTCATAACACTTTAGTATAGATTTATGGTGCACACCCATTTGGAAGACTATGCACCAGGCATCAGCATATATGGGGTTAGGATTTTTGTACCATATACTTCACTAAGCCTTTACAATGAACCACATTAGCTATTCCATTGCCCAGCAGTCTAGATTAGAGAGTTCCTTTTGGATCTTCACCATCGTAATTTGTGTATACGCAAACAGAATTACATCCCTGCTCCCCCTTGCCTCCCGACTACTTGCCACTCTGTATATATTTGTATGCATATGAATACTAATTACCACTCAATACAGAACACAGAGATGTTGTCTACCTCTTTCCATTTGCCCTACCTTCAGCTTCCTTTTCTTTTACTAATTATTCTGTCTTTTGATTCACAGCTACTACAATTACAAAATAGCCTTTGGTGAAAGATCTTGAAACCAGAGCAGTGTAGTAGTTATAGTGTCAGGCTATGATCACTCCATTCTGCCATAATACTGACAGAGTGACTTTGGGCCAGATGCTTCCTCTCAGCCTAAGAGGATTGTTGGGAGGGAAGGTGGCATGTTATAGCCCAATCTCATCAGATCTTGGACACTGAGCAGGTTTGATACTTGAATGGGGGGGACCACCAAGGAAGACTCTGCAAAGGAAGGCAATGACAAACCACCCTAGCTTCTCACTTGCCTTGAAAACCCCTTGTTGGGCCACTTACATATGTGAAGGGGTTGTTATAAGAAATATAACAAATATAATATAATAATGTAACAAATATGAGGAGCCATGTATGCCACTCTTAGGAGAAGTGTGAGATAAAGATCTACTAAAAATAAAGAGATCAAAAGTTTTTTGGGAAATCCTGTACATAATGTATATCTCATCACACATATCTGCTTGCTTGCTTATGTTCAAAAAATAGATGAAGCTTGACGATGCAAGCCTTTTATTGGTAGAGAATTGGTGCTACATTAGCTACGTTTCAATCTCCAGTTTAGATGAGAGTTGCACAGTTTTGTCATTCCTTGCTAGACCAAACCAAGGTTGATCAACTCAACCTCATTATGTCAACAGCAGCAGACAGCCAGGTGACTCTGCTCCTAACTGAGAACCAGTGGGTGCAGAGATTAGAGATCTGGACTGGGATCTGGGAGACCCAGGTTTGAATGCCCACTCTGCTGTGGAAGCTTGCTGGGTGACTTTGGGCCAGTTGCTCCCACTCTCAGTCTAAGCCACCTCGCAGGATTGGTGTGAGAAAAAATGGAGAAGGAAAATAAGGATATTGTAAGCCACTAAGAAGAAAAGATGGGGGGGGAATAAATATCTAAATTAATCAACACGCAGTACATAGAAGAGAAAACCAGTATTTGCTATTTTGTCCTCAAAACAGAGCAGTTCATATGATTTGTTCTGTGAAGGCTATGACAATTAAACAGCAGCTACATATTCAGAGGCAGTATACCACCAAGTAGAAACTCAGATATATTGCCTTTAGATAGAGAATTTCCATTTAATTATCATGGTAATGGTAGTTGGAGATAGGTGTGACAAAGGCTTTGTGCAATCTTTATTAAAAAGCCATTTAGCTAGTGATTATCAACATATTTATGCTTTCATAAATCAACCCTGCCTGGTATGAAATGCATTTCCTTTTGGCAATCACAGAACACTCTTTTCTCTTGGGGTGGGGAAAGAAACAAATCTCTATAATATCTCAACTCCGATTTTTCAACTCAAAAGCCTAAATAACTTTAGCCAATCTTCATAGACAAGTTATGGTAAGTCATTGATCACTTTACACTTGCCTTTTACAGTGCTTTTTTAAAAAAGGATCTCTAAAACTATATACAACATTTTATATGTGACCATGGCACAGACTTCTTTAATAGTACTTCCTGCTGACCTTCCCAAACTCTTTGAAAGGAGTTGAAGCTGCATTTTCTGTTCTCAATAGGCAAATGCATGCGGAAAGAAAATTTACTTATTTATTTGGGAACTGAAATTCATTCTGCCCCTGATAAAGGAATGACAGAGTTCTGAAGGATATGGTATTTAGTACATGCATAGTTTAATATTTCTCAAGCTCTATATCACTGTATTTATATGAGTCACACAGTTTGATATCAATCTATGTAACGGGGTTCCAAAAAAAATTACTGAACTGGCACACTAATAGGGCTGCTTGGACAGTTTGTCTCGTTTCTTGTTTGCCAACTGCAAACAGTGCAACTAGCTTTTCATGCATGTGCATTCTCACACTCCAATTAAGTTGTATTACCACCCCACCCACACTTGCTGCATAACTGCACTGTTTCAATAGACAGATCAGTCACAAATCGTATAAAGCAATCATGAAGAAATGCTGCTTTTAAACAAAATCCTACCCTTCTCTGTTGTCTAAGATGTCCCTACTAGTGCTAATGGCTGCCAATTGGTTTCAATCAGCAATGTCTTTGCACGTGCACAATGTTACAAAAATTTGAGGCAAACTATTCTGGCAGGTATTCACAGCTTCTTTGTTGTGACCTGGGTGGTGGTGGTGGCCGCTGCTGCTGCTGTTCTTGTTGCTTAACTGGACTTATGAATCTCCCAATCTCTGCTACCGCAGGGCTCTGGGTGATATACAGTAACAATAAAAACATCAAGCATAAAATAAAACATCTGGATAATATTAATAGCACAAAGCTAAAAGACTAAGATGGTGAGTTCTAATTATTCCCAATTTCAGACTGCCAACCACTTTGCAGATGTGGGGGAGAGGGCAGGATGAGTATAGAGAGTAGAAGAGGGTGACAGGCAAGAAAAACTGCAGATTTATACCCCGCCCTTCTCTCTGAATCAGAGACTCAGAGCGGCTTAAAATCTCCTTTATCTTCTCCCCCCACAACAGACACCCTGTGAGGTGGGTGGAGCTAAGAGGGCTCTCACAGCAGCTCCCCTTTCAAGGACAATCTCTGCCAGAGCTATGGCTGACCCCAGGCCATTCTACCAGATGCGTGTGGAGGAGTGGGGAATCAAACCCAGTTCTCCCAGATAAGAGTCCACGTGCTTAACCACTACACCAAACTAGCCAAGATAATAACTGTTGCTGTCCTCAACCAAAATCCTACCCTTAAACAAAATCCTACCCTTCTCTGTTGTTTGTTTACAAGTTGGCTGACATCTGACCAACACATCTGAGCATGGTACACTTGAATTGTTGAAAACCTTCACGCAGGGCTTTTTTTCTGGGGGGACGCAGTGGAACAGAGTTCCAGAACCTCTTTGTGGAAACAAAATTCTCAAAAAATGTTTAACAGTTCATGAGGGGCACCTATGTGTTTCTCCTTCATTTATCACTTGAGAGTTTCGGCATCTCTTTTTCCAGAAAAAATGCCCTGCCTTCATTATAAAATTTGCAGTATCCCTACACATGAACCATTTTAAAAAGTGTGTGAGAGAACCAGTCCTCGACCAGATAGTTGAAGAACACAGATGTCCCTGAGCAGGAAGTGAACCTACGTTTTAATTGTTTAGCTCTTTGTATGCAATGTAAGATTATATTTCAGAGGAAATGAGACTTGCATTTCATGGTTACCTATCTATTCAGCTACTACTGAATGAAGTCCAGATGGAGCGTACACATGCTAGGGCAGAAGGCCCAGTTAAACTAAAAGAAACCTTCTTAGGATGGAGGGAGGCTTTCAGCTTTGCTGAGTGCACCAGCGGGATTCAACCAGTTTTTCTATGGGTGTTTGTGATGAACAGGAGGCTGTCCTGTCCCTGAACAGCCATGCAGCTCCAGCATCCAATCACCTTGCAGGAGGGGGAGGGAAGCTGGAGGGAAGCGCAACAGGAGAGAGTTCAGATCTACTTTGGGGAGACAGCAGTGAAAGATTAAAGGTAAAGGTAGTCCCCTGTGCAAGCACCAGTCATTTCCAACTCTGGGGTGAGATTAGGTCTGGCTTTAAAACAGCAGATAGGCTGAAGGGTAGCTCCACCTGGTAGTATGGCAGAGGAATGCTGAAAGTTGGAAGGCTTACCAGCCAAATAGTAAAGAGGAATAATTTTAAAAGAAAGTGAGATTCCAGTGTTGGACTATAACAACATTCAAGAAGTTGTTCTATGAATGTGAAGCCATTCGGGCTTTGAAAAAGAGAGATGTCAAAACAAGCTTGTTAGCCAGCTGCTTGTTAGCCAGATTCTGGAAAATTTTGGATAGAACTTTCAAATTTTGGTGAGGTGTTCTACCTGGTATACCCGTATTTTACGCACCATAAGGCGCTCCAGACGATAGGACGCACCTTCCTCCTGGGGGGCGATCCGCTGCCTCCGATCCCGGTGCTTCCTCCATGCCTGCCTGCCTTGCTCCAGCTCTGACGCTTACAGCAAGCACCAGGATCACTCCTTCTGCCCTCCGATCTTGGCGCTTGCTGTAAGCATCAGAGCTGAAGCCAGGCAGGCAGGCATGGAGGAAGCACCCACCCCCTCCGCAAACCCAGCGCTTTGCGAGCGCCGGCTGTGGAGGGGGCAGCGTGCTTCCTCCGTGCCTTTCTGCCTGGCTTCAGCTCTGATGCTTACAGCAAGCACCGGGATCGGAGGGCAGAGGGAGCGATCCTGGCGCTTGCTGTAAGCGTCAGAGCTGAAGCCAGGCAGAAAGGCACGGAGGAAGCACGCTGCCCTCTCCACAGCCGGCGCTCGCAAAGCGCTGGGTTTGCTGAGGGGGCGGGTGCTTCCTCCGTGCCTGCCTGCCTGGCTTCAGCTCTGATGCTTACAGCAAGCGCCGGGATCGGAGGGCAGAGGGAGCGATCCTGGCGCTTGCTAAAAGCGTTAGAGTTGAAGCCAGGCAGGCAGGCAGGCATGGAGGAAGCGCCGGGATCGGAGGCAGCGGATCGCCCCCCCCCCCCCCGGAAGGTAGGTACCGGTACCTTCACTCCATAAGATACACACACTTTCCCCCCCACTTTTTTCGGGGGGGGGGTGCGTCTTATGGTGCGAAAAATACGGTAATTGTTTGTTGAATCTAGTTGTATCAGTTTCTTTTCAAAACAGACTGTGATGTTAAGTTGCTGCTACATCTTATAGCATGACTTCAAAAGGTTGAATGCATAACACATTCTTCCCTGTTGATAGGACTTGTAATGTGTTTGCTTAAGCTGTTCAGAGTTCATGTATTATTGCCTAATGACACCAGACACTTTATATTTTGTAGAAATTAACTAGTTTGCATATAATACAGATTTCTTGTTTATGGTTCCTTTCACTGCCTGGTAGCATAGAAGTGTGGTATAGCTCTACCTCTGGGAGAGAACAGAGTACCCAATTCTTAGTCTTTCTCGGGTAATTAGCAGACTTTATACCATTTAGTCTGACTCTTGGGAAAGGGCAGGCTGGTGTGGGTGGAATCCTGTGCATGTGAAAGGATCCAAAACCTAGTAGCTACTTTGTACCTGAAAGCACTGAAGAAAATGTTAACCATAACTATCTTAAATTTATAAATTTATGTTCCTCAGCCTGGTTTTGTCTCTGACTATCTAGAGACCTCTGCTGTTGATCTGTTCCTTGAAACCATCCTGCAAATAAACCTTTTTTGTTATTTACATACAACTCCTTTCTCAATGATTTCCATGTTCTACTTGTTCACGGCAGCAAACTCAAAGCCTTTACATTTGCTGCCTGAAGAACGTCTAGTAATGGGGGAAGTTTCACAGTTTAAAACAAATCTGGTTCCTCAAAATCATCAGAGGTTGTCTGGGTCCCCTCAGTTGGCAGAAAAGGCCTGTCACAGTGGCAAAGGGAAGAGTGCTCTTCAAATGAATTCTATCTTGTGTGGAATGGTCCTCAGTTTTTACCTGGTTCTTGCCTTGCTGGCTGAATGTTTGATTTGTTATGGGCACAAAGGACACCAAAAACATAGAAGAACTGATGGCCAGACTTCTGTCTCCCCGCCGCACCATGTAGAATCCAGTGAAGTACCTGAGTGTGCCTTTGCTTCTCCCCCCCCCACTTTCACATGCACAGCATGAAATATGTGAGCCTTACATATGTATGTTCAGCATTAGTCACTATCATGGTGTGGGCGGTGTCTTCATTCGTAAACTTGTGGACTATATCACATGCTATATTCTATGGGCTATGCAGGGTCAAACTCAACATTTATCTTGCATTGAAAAATTATACAGAATGGAAGCAGTACAGCAAATGCCCTAGAAGACAAGCTAAAAATTCCAAAAGACATCAATTGGTTGGATGGCTACACTAAAAGGCAACAATGAGACATGCAACACAAAAAGATTATTAAATGTCACCATATTTAAAACAATATGCCAGCGTTTAAGAGGGAAAAATGGCTAAGCAGGCAACAGTGCTCTTGAGAAAAAAGTAGGGCTTATTGCAGGTGATCAACTGAACATATTGAGAATACGATGCTGAAGCACAAAAAGCAATGCCCTTTTTATATGTACTTCTGTGACAGAAGCATTGTTTCCAAGACTGTGAGAACAGATAATGCTGCTCTATTCAGCATTAGTAAGCCATCAACAGAAGTACTGTGTTCCGTTCAGAGCAGGATGTGAATTAAAAAAGGCTGTTGACAATTTTGAAAGTATTGAGAGGAAAGCTATGAGTAGAATAAAATAGCAACTCATTTCATAACACAAATCATAGGTGAGATGACTAAAGGAACACGGCAGGTCTAGTACAGTCAAAAAGGTAGAAGAAGCAGGTAGGTTAGTAGGTTTCACCTCCAAGAAACAAGGTGAGGATAACCGCTCACCACATTTACCAGTATGCAAGAAACCAAGTCGTGCATTTAAGTGACAGGAGATAGGTTTCAGGGTCCAACGGGAGGGGGGTGGGGTGGAATGTGTATCGCCTTCCAAGTCTATGCAAGCTGTTAGAGATACATTTAAATATGAAGCTTCCCTGAAGGAGCAACCATAAATAATATAAACTTACAATTACCATATAATATTCCTTTCAAGTGTTGAAATATTTAGTTTGAGAACATTACCATTTTAAAAGATGGTGTCCTAAGAAGCATGCAGCAAGCTTCCTCTCATGCAACACTGGGACTGCAAGGCCCCTTTTTCTATCCTACCCCCCATATGAAAAACAGCTCCTGTATCCGTTGCAGTGTGAGGAGAGCAGCTAAATACTGCAGAAGAATTGAGGGTGAGATAAGCATTATAATGCCAAATTCTAAGAGGCCATTGGGATTTTAATGGCATGGAAGTCCACTATTTTGTGAAACCAACACCACCTGCCCAGGAGACACACTTAACGAAAGCCAAAAAAATTGCCCTTTCAGTGTCATAAGGAGCCCCATCAAATTTTCTTGGGTGAAATAATGAGCAGTCATGAAAGTTCTGAGAAGTGCCAGTTCCACAGCCTTAGAAAGGTAACACACCCCAATAAGTTAAGCTACTTACCTATAAGGTATGTACACAAAAATCCTAAAAAGTCAGAAGAGGTCAACTCATTAATTATGATGAAAACTCAACACAGTCAAGTTGATTAAAAATGAACAGGTTTCTTACTTGTCCTCCTGCTGGTGATCTTCCTGGTCACTAAGTTCCTCATCATCCACCAGATGACCAAAAGGTTCAGAAGAAATGGACACCATGTTGGAAAGAATGACTCTGCTGTCACTGCTGGCTGTAAGGACTAATTGGTCGTGGGAATGGTTGTAACGGACATTCCAAACCCTAAACAGTTTTTTGAAAAAAATAAGTCACTATTGCTGCTGAGTCACTGCTGATAAGGTACAAATAAGCTTAAAGACTTCAAAATGGCTGGTCTGCCAGTGTAAACTGCCTGGTCTGCTGGTGTCAATTGCCTGGGCACACATGCCTAAGTGCTGGAGACAATGCACCCTAAAAGCATGTACAAATTGCACAGCAGAGGATGAAAAGGACAGGTGGGTTGTGAGAGAAAATAAAATATCATTCATGTGTCCTGCAGAAGATCTCCATTGGTGGAAGAGATTTCTGTCAGTGGAGCAAAATTTCCTCATCACCCTCTTCTTTCTGCAGCCCAACAACAGTCAATCTAGCTGAGGAAGGACAGGCTGACTCTCAGGAGCCATTTTTTTGTGTTGCACTAAAAGTAAAAAAACATGACAGGACCTTGAGGGTTAATTTTTTTTATAGGGCTAATTCCTTAGAATTGAACTCAAAGAGCTGCAGGAAAAGGAAGACCAAAAGTAAAGCAAATCTGTCAAGGAAGCCAGAAGCTAACCTTGTGGGCTCCCAGGGCAAGCGTACACAAGAATCAGACGGCTGTTAAAAAATATTTATAAAGTTTATTCAAAAAATATTAATTAATAAAGAAAATTTACTGCCAACATGTTACGCTAAAATAATACAGGAAAGAAAACAACGAAGCTAGCTTCAGCTACATAAAACTCACAAGGATTGTGTTAGGTGGCACAAACCTTCATTTTGAAAGTAAGGCCTCATATCAGAATTATCTACGTTTCTAGCAATTGCAGGTCATAATGCCAACCTACAGTCCATGAAGATCTCAGCTAGCCTCCTCTCTTCAGGGCCACAGTTCAATTATAGTTTTTTTGGCCCAGCACATCAGGCAATGATGACATCCAACCAGAACATGTCTCCAAGAGAAACCCCAAGATTACCTCACCAGTCTCAATCTCTCCCCCTCCCATCACAGATAACAAGTTCCCCTGAGAAACTAATTACCAGCTTCCAACTTTGGCCTTGTAGATGATAAGAGATATGCAGGCTGAACAGCCAATTTAAAACACCTGCAAAGTAGTTCAGGCCTGTTACTGGTCACATTAACCCTTCAGAGGAGGATGAGGAGAGAATGCATCATTTCACAAAATCCTGCAATGGAAGCATTCCCCCCCTCCCCTGCCCTTTTGGCATGTTATACCAACAGTTTGAACACAAAATGTTTCCATGAAAAGACCAAAACAAAATATGTTACATTTTAGCTTGCTAAACTGAATTAAAAAAATTCTCAACATTCTTACAACAAACCTTACAACAGTCCATAGCAAAAAAAAGGAGAATTAAAACTATTAACTACCTTCGTAAATTTATCTGTCAAGTTAATACGAAATGTATCCAGATTTTCTGCTCCAATAGGCTTTAATAATCTGCTGTGTATATAAAGACTCTTCTATGAAGTCTCAACTTCAAGACTTTTATTAAAGTACCTTGAGGGTTCAGAATTATTTAGAGATGCTGAAGGGCTGAAGTATATAAAATCTGAACAACACTTTGTCCCTTGACTATATAGACATCTTCCTGCATCAGTCTTTACAAAACAGATTCATTAACCTCTGCTGTATAAAGCTACTTTACAATGTGGATAATACCTTTCTGGAACACAGACCAGAATTTACTAGCTTTCAAATGCACAAGCAGGATTATAATACCCATGCTCTTCCCATTTGGGAGAAGAGGAAATATCTACAGTTTTACCTGCACTTGCCTGAATGGTTTTCATGGCTGGACTGCTAGCAGACTGAATCAGAGGTCTAAGTTCAAACCATGGGGCTGGGATCCTCAAGAGAGTCAGAGTCCCGCCTTCTAGGTCAGAGGTCCACCATTTTTGTATTCCTATAATTTGCAAGGAGTTGCTGCTTGAGAGCATCTACTGAAAGTAAGGCTGCCAACTCCTTACCTCTTTGTACACTCACAGGAGTGTCCACACAAAGGTGAGGTCACTCTGTGCCACATGTTCATTGCAAAGGCAGGGCTTTTCTCTCCTGGTACTTCCTGTCACATGTTTGCAATTATGGGGTACCATGCTGCTACCACCCAAGAGGGTTAAAAACATGAAGTTCCAGGCCTGGGAAGGTTGAAAGGCCACAGTAATAAATCCCTTTCACCAAGATGTATTAACTTTACCAGTGGGAATGCTCTTCTAGTGTCTTCACTGGCTCATTGACATTTCTGGTGTCCCAAAATTTCACTTTGCAGTCATCTCCACAACTAGCCAAATAGTACTGTTTGTTGGGATTAAAATCGAGGTCCCGTACCAGCTGTCCATGAGCGCTTTCTATGCAATATATTTGGCTGTAGGCAGAAGGGGGAGGAAAGTATAAAAATAAATACACAACAAAAAACTAGCCATATTGCTAACAGAAAAACAGAGTCCTGTTTGCACTGCAAATATGTTTGCTTCAGTTCAGGGCCATGTTAGCTCACTGCATTAGCTTTGCTTCTAGCAGATGCCTTTCTGGCTGGATCCATAAAATTACTTCAGCACTGGAATCTCAGTCTTTAAGCAGTTGAATCACTGTTAGTAAATAGATAGGATCTGGAGCACTAAAGTGTATGAGCACTTTTTGATATAATGTGCTTTTAGTTATAACCAACCCAACCCTAATGCTGTACAGGCCACTACCATCACCATGCTCACTTCCATTATAGATAAACACCTGTCCTGCCAGCATACCAGGAGAAACATCTACCCTTTATGCATGCTGGTGTTGTCTTTGAGCAGCTATGTCATGCAGGTAAGGAGCTCAGAAACCAGTATGCCATACAATACAGTGTAGTTCATTTAGGGCACAGTTCTGCTACCATGGATACCAGGCAGATCAGATCTCAGCTACAGATGTCTCAAACTGGCACAGATTCAAGGTGAAGATATCCTTTAATACAAACTTTCCTACTAAGTTAATTCTCCAAGCTATGACATGCAACATAACTACACAGCTTTTAGTCAATCTCAGCTGCTTCTAATACTGGTCTGCTACCTATCTATCTCAGGAGAGATGTAGATATTCCAAAGCAACCACATGTGGATATAGGAAGAAGCCACTGGCTACTACATATTTGGCTCCTCATCCAGATGCAGCAGGAATCCATTGCCAACCCTGCAATCTCCAGCGTCTGCAGGTAAAATGATCAGACAGGAGGTGATGTGAAAGGAAAAGGAAAGGTCCCGTGTGCAAGCACCAGTCATTTCCAACTCTGGGGTGACGTTGCTTTCACAACGTTTTCACGGCAGACTTTTTATGGGGTGCTTTGCCATCGCCTTCCCCAGTCTTTTACACTCCCCCCCCCCCCGCAAGCTGGGTACCCATTTTACTGACCTCAGAAGGATGGAAGGCTGAGTCAACCTTGGGCCGGCTACCTGAATCCAGCTTCTGCCGGAATCGAACTCAGGTCATGAGCAGAGAGTTCAGGCCACAGTACTGCTTGCTTTACCACTCTGTGAAAGACCTCTACCTAAAACCCTGAAGAGCTGCTTCTAGTCTGATTTTCAATAGGCCAAGGGTCTGCTTAATTGTAAGGCAGTGTCATGTCATTCTAGTATATGTACATTTAAGATACCTTAAGTCACAAGCACATACTATGGCTATATGCACCAGGCTGCTATTTTATGAATTTATGTGAAATATTCCAGATGGATATGAAAACAATGCAACCTAGAAAAGTGCAATTGGAACATCAGCTTGAAAGAGTAATACCTCGACCCACATGTAAAAAAGCAGCCACAAGCTTCAGAATTTGAACTAATGAGGCTATAAGCATGAAGATCCCCACCCACAAGAATGAGAGACACCCCCCCACCCATATTATTACTTTGATTTCTAATAGGAAGAATACATAATTGGATTTTTAAGGCATCAGTTGTCTCTGATGACAACTTTCTACATCATTTTCAACTACTGCATTTCTAGATATTTACTGCTGTAAATATTAAACCTAATAATCTAATATCTGAAGCCTAATAATCTTAATGTCAGCAGTGGCTATAGCATTTACACTGCTAACTTTGACTATAGATGATAATTCTGAACTAAGACACAGATTAAGCAGCTAGAAAAGCCAGAAAAGCCAAAGATCTGTTAGGCAGGTTATGTATATTTGTTTAATTAGCATTAGTTTCTATTGTTATGTATATTATATTTAATCAGCGTGAGTTCCTATTATTTTTTCCAGCAAGATGTGAAATGAGTGTGATATCTTTTCTCCAATAAATGGGATTAAATAAGAACTGCAGGGTAAAGGAAAGAAGAGAGAATGGTGTGATGTATCTGCCTTTTCTTCCTGGTCAGAGATACTGGCAGGGGATGGGGCAGTTCACAGGTGCTTGGGTTGAAGCCAAGACCAAGCTTGCATGCTGGCAACAGAACTGTAGTGGCTGAGGCATTTATCACCTCATTTCCCACAAGCCTCTTGCCTCTAGTGACCCTCTCTCTGAAAAATTAGCTTAAATCCTTCCACTACAAGACCATCTCCACTTTCCCTTCATTTGTTCTATGGAAAGGGGACAGCAATTCCACAGCAATAGCACCCCCTGTAGTTGAGTTGCCTGCTCTGTGATGGACCATGGGACTGACAGCATACCCTCACTTTGCATTTCATGATGTTGCCAAATGTGATTTTCTTCACCAATAAGAATTCCTAGTTGTTTAACCACTGGTTATCAGACATGAAGTGTTGGAACGTGTGGGTCTGCTGCACTAATGCCAGCACGAGGCTCCTTTTGCCAGATGAAGGTACGACTGTTAGCAGAACAGATTCATGCGTAAACAGAAGTCTCATTCTACAGAACAGGGTACCAGAGATTTTGGCATCAAGAGTCTCTGTTCTGCAGCCCTGCATTTTGTTTAGCAATTATGATATTAGAGCATTTGATTCTGTGAACTGTAGTACTGGTGTAAGCTCCATCCACTGCTATTAAGATTTTAAATATGAAGGTTTTAAAGACATGTAATTGAATGATGTGGACACAGCTAAAACTACAAGACTTCTGCCCTTCAAATAAGCAAGGTAGCTCCCCTTCTATTCCAACTTTAGAGGTACAGGAGAGAGAAGAGAGGCCAGCCCTGCAGATGTTGCAAGTGCTCTGAAAACACCTGAATCATGTGTAGAAGCTTAGAAACAAATGAATTGTGAGGTGGTTTGTTTGTTTATTGCCAGGTGATGGCTGCCAAAAGCAAGAGAACTCGTTTGCAACCATCCTCAGGCAAGCTAAAAATTATTTCCCCTCTTTCCATCCATTCTTGGGATTCTAGCAGCATGTCAATTGGGGCAGTCCCAGGAGGCCAGCTCTGTCAACCCCAAAGACAGGTAGAGGTGGGAGGGGAACATCTTACTAGTTTCCCATAATGTTTTAGGTTGCCAGAACAATCCCAAGCCTGCTTTACTTGTTTTTAGGCATCTTTGTGGCTCTGACACCTTGTATGGTGAAGCTATCCCCAGCAGGCATGCACTCCTCCTGAATGACGGAGACTAAATTGGTACCCAAGAGGATTCATGGACTCATCTGCCTCTTTCCACCTCAGTGGAATCAGCAGCGCTGCCAAGGTAAGCTGCAAACACTGCTGCTGCCAGAATCTGGCAACCTCCCACTTCCCATCACCATCATGGCTACCATTGCCTATCTGCCCTTCACATAATGGTGCCTTTTATCATTGTCCACCACTTCCTCCTCCTTCTGCTCACCTGCTTCAGCTCCTCCTCTCCTCCTGCTTCTGCCTCACTCTCTTCACTCAGCCCTCCTGTGACTGCTTTCTCCTCAGCCTCTTCCCTCAACCCTCCTGTGATGGTTTTCTCCTCATCCTCTCTGCCGCTCCTTACTCATGTTTGTATGAAGTGACTGGCAAGGGGGACATTAAGTGGAAAAGGCAACTGCTCACAACTGGAAATGCTGCTCACTTTACTCATCTGCTGCCACCCCTCCCCCTGCTATGCTTGTCTACCTCACTGAGTGGGGGAGGCAGGTGGCAGCTCCTCCCCGCCCCCCCCACTGCAACCATTTCTGCCTCAGTGGCAGGGGATGGTGGAGGTGGCTCTTGCTTTTCTTCCCCTCCCCACCTGCCACAAATCAAATTGAGTATTTATATATAAGGCTTGCTAGGAGTTCAAAATGGTGTTCTGTAAAAGCTGTGACTGAATTTCCAGCTTACAGGTTTTCTGAAGCCCCTGATTTTTCTTTTTAAGGTTTTATATTCTTCTGCAAAACTAGAAGTTCCCCTAAGTTTGTGAGCAGCTGTTCCTTCTCTCAACACAGCCCCAATCCACAGATTTAATTATTCACAGGTGGGGCCACATTGAGAATTAGATATATTGACAAGCGGAGGGTCCCACAAGACTTGCAGGAAGGGATTCCATTCTCTTCCTCATTGCTAAGCCTAGAATGACTCCATGTCTTACCACTCATTTTTGAGCCCAGCTGGAGTGGCTCCCAGAGTCTGCAGCCACTGGGCCTGGACCACCTCCCAGAGTCCGCCACTGTCATTTCTGCAGAGGCAAGGTAAGTGCACTGTCTGCACATGTACTTTTATTGAGGAGGTATTAAACATATAGACATAAAGAACAGGCACCCCTTCCTTAATTTGGGATGCTTCATAATCAGTCCACAGCCGTCAGTCCCCAGTTTTCAGCTTCACATCCATTACAACGGACAATTAAAGGACTCTGCATTTTTTCTAGTCATATTTGGCATGAGACCTCAACACTAACATTAACTGAACAGAGGGAGTATGTCTGGTCACTGCTGTTCCTCTGCTTACTCAGGATCAACGGGGGGGGGGGGGGCATAAATCCCTAGCCCACCATCTCCTCTCTGCACTGCAGAATGCCTGGATGTGTGTTTAGGGAGGGAATAACTGAAACCTACTCCAATGCCAACTTTGTTTTTGTGAGCTAGACACCTAAAGCCACAGAGAGAAGCTCCTGCTTTTAAGTGTATTACAATGGTTGAGGGAACAAGGGGCAACAATGGACAAATTGTTTCTGTTTACAGGAAAGAACAAATCAATTTTAACAGAATAAAATACTAGTGTGCTGAGGAGGGGAGCAGATTAATTCATTGTGTTCATACATAAGCCACAATTCCCTTGGTAGTCACAATGTGATCTACTGTCTACTGAAACCACTCCTCCCAAATTTTAAAAAGCCATCTTGCCTAATGCTTGAAATGGAGGGAAGAATCTCCCCCCCACCCCCAAACTCATGCAAAGGCATAGGTCTTTACTTGTAATTTATTAATACAGATTTAGCAAACAGGACTAAAGTTAGGTTATGACATATTTTGGGCAGAAATTATAAAGGGAATGTTACAGAATTGCAAGATGCTATTTTTAATATATATTTCTAACATTTCCTAATTGAATGAATCAGATTTGAAGTATTAAAAGAGCTTAATTGGAAACAAACATATCGCGACACCCATGAGCAATGCTGTAGCCATAAAACTAAATTTAAAGTCATCTCCCCCTTTAAGGCAGCAGCAGTTATTACAAGACATCCGTCTTCTGAGGCTAGTGATAAATTACTATGTGCTAAGGGGATAAGCTGTATCTTAAAAAAGCTTGCACAGACCTCTGTTGTCATGGCAACAGATGCGCACAACATCACTTCTCTGCTTATCAAAATCACAACTGGAGCAGGAAAGAAGTCCTGTGTTTCTTATACTGAAGCATCAGGTTGGTTGGCATTCAAATTGTTGATATGTTAGCGCCCCAATACTAAAAATGTGCCAAACAACCAGCTGTTGATAATTTGGAAACTTCTGGTATATCATCTTCAAAGATACTGTCAAAATCAAACACGGACTGAAAACCCATTCCCGTAAGCTAAAAACTGATATTTGGAAAAGCAATGTCAGATTTTAAACCAGTACAGGATCATTCCACACTGGACTGCACTGCACAGTTGAACAATGCAGTCTAGAAAGATTTAAATGGATTCTCCAGGTCTACTAAAATTAATGACAGCGTTACATGACTACAGGATAACAAATATGTTAGCAGGGGAAAGCTAGAAAGAAGTCACTAAGTGTCAGGCCTTTTTATATCTACTGAACCAACGACAGGCAAGTAAACCAGAGTAACTAGCATCATAATGGCTAGATGGATCAACACTATACTTGTTACCTCATAGTTCGAATGTCCCACCCTCGTATAGCAGTGTCATTGGCTGTTGCAACCTGAGTGCAATTATGGTGGGGACTCCATCGCCCAGAGGTAAATTTTAACTGTCCTTTTCCTTCCAGTGCTGCTGAATTTGACAGCTGTGCATTAAAAAAAAAAGAAACAGAGAGAGAATGAACAGGGGGAAAGGGCACGCAATGTTTTCACAGCTATACAGAATAAAATACTTAACAGGAAACCCCAAGCAGAACAGAGGGAAACTGAAAATCATTCCTGTGTCAGACAGTAATAGCTTGTTGTATAAAATGGATATTTTCTTGTCCACAGGTTACACATGGGGTACTTCTCACAGCAACTGTTTGCAAGTGGGTTTTGCTGTTCTTACACAGTAAAAAAAAAAAAAATCACAAAGCGCATTAGTGTGCGTGTGTGAATGCACCCATTGTCTTACTTTGCACAGTTTCCTTAAGTATGTAAGTGACAGCGGAAAGTACTATCAAGTTGTACCCAGCTTATGGTGACCCTGTAGGGTTTTCAAGGCAACAGACTAACAGAAGTCGTTTGCCATTGCTTGCCTCTGCATAGCAGCCCTGGACTTCCTTGGTGGTCTCCTGTCCAAGTACTAACCAGGGGTGACCCTGCTTTGCTTCTGAGATCTGACAAG
Source organism: Heteronotia binoei (assembly GCF_032191835.1). Lineage (NCBI taxonomy): Eukaryota > Metazoa > Chordata > Lepidosauria > Squamata > Gekkonidae > Heteronotia > Heteronotia binoei. The sequence continues at coordinate 52,446,707 of NC_083223.1, read as the reverse complement.
ATCAGGCTAGCCTAAGCCATCTGCTCAGGGCAGTATGTTTGTAATAAAGGGTAAAACCAGAAATAATATTTTTGGTTTAAAATTGTAGTGAAGTGTTGAGTCCTAGGGGGCACACTCTCAGTTGTGCTTGGAATTAATCCGCACTACTCCTGACCCTGAGCCTACCAGATGTTATATAAATTCTTAGCACAAGACTGGGACAAGCTCACTATGAGAAGTCAGTGAGTGCATCTGCAACTGTTTTGATAATTCTTGTTGGCCAAGGGAGATTGCAGGACATGTCAACGCTCTCTATAGTTTCCCTTCACACAGGGAGGAGAATCCATGACAGGACCTGCTCCTAATCTTACCCATCTGAAAAGAATCAGAGAAGCTGTGCAATGCTTTTTGTCGCTGGTCCAGGTATTCTGCATTTTATATTGTCTATTTTCTATTAATTACAAAATTAATAAGCATAAAGTAGCCAAAACAATGTTATCACTGAGGAGCACCATCAAACATTCTCTTAGTTAAATCAATTCTATTTATACGAATTATATGATCTTTAATAGAAATCTCTTCTAAAGTAGCATTAGGTGGAGCTGGTGGTAACAGCTCCAGCAGCTGGAAAACACCCTTGGGCGACTTAATCACTTTCACACAGATATACCAAGCCATATACAATAAATCAAAGCAGTACACAATTAAAGTTCCTTCATTTCTATTAAGTCCTAAGTCCCATACTTTCCAAAGACAGTTCATAAAAACCTCACTTCATTTGTGGGTCTCGATGTGATAAACAAATCTCTTTAAGCCAAAGATGAATGAGGGGGGTTGGTGCTCCTCAGTGATAACATTGTTTTAGCTATTTTCTGTTAACGGCTTATTCATTTTTTTTCCTGCTACTACCTGCAGGTTCTTGTTTTAATACTGTTTTATTTATTTTGACAATGTTTCAGTTACTTGAAATTGTTTTGATATTTATCTTTGATGTTATTACTTATATAAGTTGTTAGAGGTGCTTCAAACTTGACACTCTGATAAGCAGTGGATAGTAAGGGCCCCAAATTAAACTTGGTCTCCTAAGCGCATCAGGTAGTATGATTCAAACAAAATTGCTCAACTGCACTGGAGGAAATGCAATGACCTTACTATTGGTGCTACATATTCTTGCCTATGTGTTGGCACTCTGCTCCTCTGAAAATGCCAGGGACAACATTTTAGCATTCAATAATCACTTTGTCTAATAACAGGGGATGGATCATGTGCACCACCACTGCAGGGTGCTGGTGGAAGAGACCTGTGAGTACTAAAACAATTATGCTGGAGATTGGGATAGAAATGAGATACAGGCCCCAATGGCAGCCTGGAGCATTTTGCCTTCAGAGAAACTTGCTTAGACATCAAAAAAAACCTCCAAAAATGAGATGTACTTCAATTTCAAAGTATTTCTAGGCATGCACAACTGATCTCTTTTATAATAGTTTATCATCTACCACTTAATATGTCATCCATTTCCCCAGCTTTGGCTCCCTAAAAGGGCTTTTGTGAGATCACCTGTTTTTCCCCTGCATCAGTTTAAATGGGACAGAAAAAACGATTTCTTCATTTTAAGTTAACCAAAAGGTATGCATAGCTTGATTTTATTTTTGTCAGAATTCTGAGCTTTCCTTCATAGGAGAAAAACAATAAATGGTAAAATGTTTAATTGTGCCATGTTTTGAATGCTGCACTTCATGAACACAAAGACATAATTAGGCATTACCAGGATTTCAAAGAACACAAAGAACTCTTTTGGCAGGTGATTAATGGTTTTATAATTGGGGGTGAGGTGGGGATGAGACCAGTTAGAATGGGTGACATAGCACCATAGGGAATCTTTGTCTGGGGCCTATATTCCTCTATGAGGAGAGGGGCAGGAGAAATCATGAGTTCATGGGAGTCTGAACCATATCTAATGTTTCATCAGCGCCTGACATCACATATAACTACATGCTTATGTAATAAACCATATTCTCTCTTGGCTTTAACATTTTTTCGTTTGAGAACTTATTAATGATCCAGTTCCAGTAACCTTTAATGGCATAACTTATTAATGATCTTAAGTACACAATAAAATGAGAACAGAGTCACCCTTAGATGAAAAAGGAGGAGCCAGAAAATTATAGGATTTTTGGTGGGTCATGTTATTTGAGGCAGAACTGCTTAATATGTCATCTATTTCAATGTTCTCAACAGATGACCAAGATCTCAACAGATCTCAAGATAATCAAGATCAGTTCCCCTGGAGAAAATGCCTGTTCTGAAGCTAGGGGCACCAGCCTCCAGAAGGGACCTGGGGATCCCCTGAAATTGCAGCTCAACTCCAGACTACAGAGAGCAATTCCCCCAGAGAAAATGGATGCTTTGTAGGATGGACTCTAGGGCTTTGTAGCCTCTGAGGGGCTTGTCCTTCCCAGTAGGGTTCCAGGTCCAACTCAAGAAATATCTGGGGATTTTGGGGTGGAGCCAGGAGACTTTGGGGGTGGAGCCAGGAGCAAGTGTGTGACAAGCATGATTGAATTCTGAAGGGAGTTCTGGCAATCATATTTAAAGGGACTGCATGCCTTTTAAATGCCTTCCTTCCTTTTAAATGAAGGATAGGGACACCTTCTTTGGGGGCACATAGAATTGGACCCCTGGTCCAATCTTTTTGAAACATGGGGGGTGTTTTGAGGAAAGGCACTGGATGCTATGTTGAAAAATTGGTGTCTCTACCTTAAAAAACAGGGGCTCCCCTCAGAGCCCCAGATACCCATGATCAATTCTCCATTTATCCTATGGGAATCAGTCTCCATAGGGTATAATGCCCAGCAGGCATCCCCCCCCCCTGCTTTCTATGACAATGAAAAATTCTGAAAAATTCCATACAATAACAGATTTGTGAACTGGATACTAAACTAAGCATCCTGAGAATTTCATTTCTCTTTTTTCTCTCTTTAATAACTAATTTCCAGCTTGCATAGCTATGGACAGTCTGCAAGCATATAACACCAAGAGACATTAGAAGCCTGTGGAACAGGAAAGTGGGATACAACAGAATTTCAAGTGGGTGTTTCCTTTACTGTCATCATAGCTCTTCACCTATCTCCATGAGTAACAGAATTATGTAGGGCAAACAAGTGTACACAAATCATTTTCATTTGTATAACTGAAGCACAGCAGAGAATTCACCTTTTCACAGTGTAGAACCTGGATGCGAGTTTTTTTTTTAAAGTGAACATTTCACACAGCTTTATTCATACAAAAATAACTGCTATATTTCAGCAAAGTGAAGGGTTAATTGGGAACAATGTTAATTTAGAGGAATAGTGCAGCAAATGAATGACATAAGGCAATGACGATTTCCTGAAAACAGAATCTAGCAAAAGCAGGCAAGAAAGCCCCAGAACTTAATGTTCAGTAGAAAATCCTTTTTTAAAAAAAAATTAAACAGCATGACTTGTGACAGACTGGAGAACAACCCAAAGGAAATGTTTATATTTGATACAGATTGGAATTAAGGAGAAATATGGCAACTTTGAGATTATGAGCAGAAAGAGTGCCTAGGACAGTGAAAGTCTAATTAACATTCAAAGAACCTTAAAGGCAGGCAAGGCAGAGCAACCCAGGGGAGGCAAGAGGGATGGGAGGAAATGCTAAGTATGTCTGTAAAAACCTGACACTTCAATCAGACAAGAATGTTGATCACAGCATGCAAACAGACGTTACTCTAGAAAAGGAGCTGGCCAACAGTTGGCAAGGGAAAGGGGAAGAAGGAGATTGGACAATTTGAGGTAACACTGGCAATAGATAGAAGGAAGCAAAAAAAGCTCACTGACTATCCAAAGTGTGTGGGGGAAAGTAGAATAAGCCAAGAAAGATGGAGAAAAGTTTCACTCCAAAATTATGAATGTTCTACTGTTCATATGAGCAGGTATAGGTTCTGAAACAATTTATGGATGTAAAAAAAGATGTCCCTTATTCTATAAATACCTGGTAGCTTCCCTTTGAGAATGGAGCAACGCAGTGCTTTTCACAACATTGAACTTGTTAGCAGCTTATCAGTAAAACCAACTGTAAATTGCTATATATCCACCTTACCACAGCTTACCACAGCTTTGCTTGAACTTTCTTGTAAATCCCATAGAAGTAAGTGATTATCCGCCAGAGAAACTAACTTTTTGCCGTCTCCCATTGGCTCCCATAAAACACTGCAAACACACAAATGCAAAAATGTACTTTTGATAGTTTCAAAATGTATGCAATATGCAAGTCACTTTCATTGGGAGCCTTTCATATAACCATAATCTTCAGAACATTGTTTTTAAAAATTACACCCTCATCTCTCCAAGTGGCTTACTGATGGATATCATAATAAAACCAAACTTTAAAAACGCAATAGTAAAAGCGCTGTCACTGAGAAGAAGAGACTGAAATGGACTAATTTGTTATTCTTATTCCATGAATAGTGTAAGTTGGCAAGTGTTAAGGATCAATCCCTCTTCATTATCCCATACAGAAATGATAAAATGAGGCCTCATTTACTCCACTCTATCTGTGTAACCTTTAACTCCTACGTCTCTCCCATTCATCTTTATTTGGTTCTCTTGAGATAAGTTCTTACTATCAAGATTATTTGTCTTAATGATAAATCATAATCAATTGTTGAATAAAGGCTCGCTGGCTTGGTTAATAAACTATTGCATCACTGGCAACACACAACTTGGTATTGCTGGATATCATTTCCAGTCTATGTAAAAAATGAACTGTATTTCCAATAGTATAACCTGGTTTTGGGTGGGGGGGGCACCTTGTTTAGTAAGTGAAACAGCAGCTCTCTATCTACAAAAAAGCATTAAAGGAAATGATGGTTTTTGGTAGACAACCTTGAAAGTGATCAGCTTTCATTCTGAGAAGCAAGGTAAGCACTCTCATCACTTTAAAACACACAGTAAAGATGTTGTATTTTATAAATGTCTGACATATATTGCCCAAGTCAACTGCATTGCTTAGGATACACTGGACACAGATGGAATCTGCAATCATCAGTATATCTGGGAATGTACATATAAAATTAGAAAAACCAAGGGCTGAATTCTAAAAGCTACAAGTACAGTTCTGCTTGCAGAATGGGACACCCCGGCCTCTTCCTTCCCACCCACTCTTCTATAGTTCCCTCTGTTCCATGAAAAGTTCCTATTGCAAGTCAAGAAACACTACAGAATACTACTCAACACACAATGGTGAAGTTGATGAGAGATATGGTGGAAATCAATGACTGATCACAAGTGCACAAGGATGTGCCATGCAAGGTCTATGTATGCATTAGCAAGATAAAGAGGAGTTCCTCAGACTTTGTTTGCTTATTTGATGTAACAATATTACAGATGATTTTTGAAGTCGTTTCCCTGAGTGCTCATTTCCATGATTTTAGATTACGTGCCTTTCATTTAAGATGTGTGAAGAAGAGGATAGTAGTACTGTCCTTAAAGTTTCTAATAGGAAAACATTTCTCTCTCTCGGCTTGACTTTGCGAACGAAGATTTAAGAAGGGTGCAGTAGTCCACGTCTGCTGCAGGCTTGCTGGTGGCTGACAAGACCAATGCGGGACAGGCAGATCCAGCCACAGTGGCTGCAGGGAAAAGTCTGATTTGGGGTTGGTGCTGTAGCAGTGCGATTCTTCCTCAATCTCCTTTTGTCCTCAAGACCAGCTATGCGTGCGTTCTCAAAGGAAGAGACAGCCTGGTGGATGGTGTGCCTCCATGCTTTGCGATCTGAGGCTAGGTCAGACCACTGGTGATGGTTGATGCAACAGGTGCCAAGGGATTTCTTCAAGGAGTCCTTGTACCTCTTCTTTGGTGCCCCTCTATTTCGATGGCCGGTGGAAAGTTCGCCATACAGAGCAATCTTGGGAAGGCGGTGGTTTTCCATCCTAGAAATATGCCCTGCCCAGCGCAGCTGCGTCTTCAACTGCAGTGCTTCGATGCTTGTAACCTCCGCCCTCTTGAGGACTTCAGTGTTGGTCACAAAGTCACTCCAGTGGATGTTGAGGATGGTGCGAAGGCAGCGCTGATGAAAGCGCTCAAGGAGTCACAGGTGATGACAGTATAGAACCCACGATTCGGAGCCGTAGATGAGGGTTGTCATCACAACCGCTTTGTAAACATTGATCTTTGTGCCTTTTTTCAGGTGCTTGTTGCTCCACACTCTTTTGTGCAGTCGGCCAAATGCACGGTTTGCCTTTGCCAGCCTGTTGCTGATCTCATTGTCAAACTTGGCATCTGAGGAGATGATGCACCCCAGGTAGCTGAACTGCTGGACTGTCTTCAGTACTGATTCACCCACAGTGATGCAGGGAGGGTGATAATCTTCCTGGGGTGCAGGCTGGTGGAGAACTTCTGTCTTCTTCAGACTAACTTCTAGGCCGAATAGCTTGGCAGCCTCTGCAAAGCAGGACGTCATATGCTGCAGAGCTGATACCGAGTGGGAGACGAGTGCAGCATCATCAGCAAATAGTAGCTCTCGGATGAGTTTTTCCATTGTCTTGGAGTGGGCCTTTAGTCGCCTCAGGTTGAACAGGCTGCCATCGGTGCGATAGCGAATGTAGACACCATCGTCATCATCTAGATCTACTGCGGCTCTTTGAAGCATCATGCTAAAGAAGATCGTAAAGAGAGTTGGCGCGAGAACGCAGCCTTGCTTTACACCTGTGCCTATTGGGAAGGGCTCCAAGAGGTCGTTGCAGTGTCTGACTTGGCCTCGCTGGTCTTCATGTAGCTGGATGATCATGCTGAGGAACCTCGGGGGACATCCTAAACGTTCCAAGATTTGCCACAGGCCTTTCCTGCTAACAGTATCGAAAGCTTTGGTAAGGTCGACAAAAGTCACATATAGACCCTTGTTCTGTTCCCTGCATTTCTCTTGGAGCTGCCTGAGAACAAATACCATGTCGGTGGTGCTCCTGTTAGCTCTGAAGCCGCACTGACTCTCTGGGAGGAGTTCTTCTGCAATGGTGGGCACCAGTCTGTTCAGGAGTATTCTGGCAAGGATTTTACCTGCGATGGAGAGCAGAGTTATCCCCCGGTAGTTGGAGCAGTCTGACTTTTCTCCTTTGTTCTTGTGTAGAGTGATGATGATTGCATCGCGAAAGTCCTGTGGTAGTTTGCCTTGTTCCCAGCAGGTGACAAGTACTTTGTGAAGTGTGCTATGTAGTACTGTGCCCCTATGCTTCCAGATCTCTGGTGGGATTCCATCAACTCCCGCTGCCTTGCCACTTTTCAGTTGCTTGATGGCTTTAACAGTCTCTTCTAGGGTGGGGATCTCATCCAACTCTGTTTTCACTGGTTGAAGTGGGGTGAGGTGGATTGCTGAATCTTGCTGAACAACTACGCGGTTGGCACTGAAGAGAGCCTGAAAATACTCCGACCACCGGTTCAGTATGGATGCCTTGTCTGTGGGGAGCACTTGGCCGTCTGCACTACGCAAGGGACTCTGAGCCTGATATGATGGGCCATATACTGCCTTCAGGGCTTCGTAGAACCCTCTTAAATCACCAGTGTCTGCACACAGCTGGGTTCTCTCTGCAAGCTTGGTCCACCACTCGTTCTGAATGTCTCGAAGCTTGCTACATGCAGCGCGAAAGATTGCTTTTTTCCCGGGACAGGAGGGCTGAGCAAGATGTGCTTGGTAGGCAGATCTCTTTTTCGCTAGTAATTCTTGGATCTCTTGATTGTTCTCGTCAAACCAGTCCTTGTTTTTCCTTGTGGAGAACCTGAGGACTTCTTCAGAGGTCAACAGGATGGTAGTTTTTAGGTGTTCCCAGAGTGCTTCTGGAGAAGGGTCTGTGGGGCAACTGGGGTCCTCAATTCTTGACTGGAGTTTTGCCTGGAAGGCAGCTTTAACTTCAGCTGACTGAAGGCTGCCAACCTGAAGCTTCCTTCGAGGGATACCTCCTCTCCTGGGTGTGGGTTTAAAGTGAAGACAGAGATTGCAGCGTACAAGACGATGATCCGTATGACATTCCGCACTGGGCATTACTTGGGTGTGTAAGACAACTCGAAGGTCTCTCTGGCGCACCAGAATGTAGTCGATAAGGTGCCAGTGCTTGGACCGTGGGTGCATCCAGGTTGTCTTCAGGCTGTTCTTCTGCTGAAAGATAGTGTTGGTGATGGTGAGCTGGTGCTCCGTGCAGAATTCTAGCAGGAGGCGCCCGTTATCATTGCAGTTGCCAATGCCGTGTTTGCCAAGTACTCCTTTCCAGGCTTCCGAGTCTTTACCTACTCTGGCATTGAAGTCGCCAAGGATGATCACCTTGTCCTCTGTAGGGGTCTTCCGTACGAGGTTGCGTAGATCAGCATAGAACTTGTTCTTTTCTGCAGGATCTGCTTGAAGAGTTGGGGGCATACACACTGAAGAGTGTTGCATGCTGCTTGTTTTGAAGTGGGAGGCACATGGACATGATGCGATCTGAGTGACCTGTTGGCAGGTTTTTGAGTTTGGAGGCAATGGAGTTCCTGACCATGAAGCCAACGCCAGAAAGGCGGCTCTCAGCCTTTGACTTACCTGACCAGTAGAGGGTATAGCCAGCACCATGTTCTTGAAGACTACCTTCCTCAGGGAAACGGACCTCACTGAGAGCTGCTATGTCAATATTCAACCTGAGAAGTTCGTGGCCAACTAGAGCAGAGCGTCGTTCAGGGCGACCACTGCCTACTGCGTCAAGCATGGTTCTGATGTTCCAACACGCAAGCTTAAGTCTTTGCACACTTTGTGAGGCAGGTGCATGCCTTTTCTTTGTTGTTATTTTTTGACCGCAAGTAAGGATGCCCGTTGACCGCGGCTAGCCAACTGGGGTGGGGGAGACGAGCTTTGTTTAGGCCACCTTTTCTAGGCCCCTCTCCATGTGGAGCAAGCAGTGCTGTCCCTAAATAAGGCTGCTTGGTCATTCAGGGTGCTGCCGAAAGATGCTTTCGTCTCCGGGTCAACATCAGGCGACCAATACCCTGAACCGCCTACATGCAGGAAAACGTTACATTTCAAAAAACCCTCCTCTGGGCTAGAAGAAAAAGGGGTTACAAAACTAATTTTAGTGACGTCCCATCACATTTTCATGGCAGACTTTTTACGCGGTGGTTTGCCATTGCCTTCCCCAGTCATCTATACTTTCCCCCCAGCAAGCTGGATACTCATTTTACGAACCTCGGAGGCTGAGTCACCCTTGAACTGGTTACCTGAGCCCAGCTTTCGCCAGGATTGAACTCCGGTTGTGAGCAGAGAACTTGGACTGCAGTACTGCAGCTTTACCACTCTGTGCCACGGGGCTCCTACAAAACTAACAGAAGTGGCTAATTAGAGATAAGTATTAAAAGATCCAGGAATATTCAGTGTGTCCTTGGACATTTTACTTTACTGGTAATTTATTTTATTGGATCTTATAGTTCATTCTTTTATAGATGCAACTGTAGTAATTTTTCAAGATTTATGGTGAAAATGAAGGTTACTGTTCTTTTTTTAACATATAAAATATTTCACTTATAGTACAATTGGTCAGGCTTGCAAATTACAGTAGACTAATGATAGAGACCAATGCCTATAATATACACATCAGCTAAATGCTAAGCATTTCAGAGCTTTGTTTTCAAGCTAAAAAATATACTCCTCCCTATTTGAGTGCAATCTTTTAATCTGTTTTTATGAAAATTCTATATATTCACATGGTTCATTGATAGGACACTCATTAAAAAATAATAAAGTCTTGCATCGAGTTGGCAAAACAATCAACCTTTTGATGACTAGCTAACAAAAAGTTAAATTCCCATTTTTATTGAAAAAGTTCAAGTACTATTTACATGGTGTCATTTTTTACAATCTTGCTTTCCACAAGCACACACTCAAAGCCATAAATGCTCAAATTGCCAACAAAGTGGGCATGACATTCCTTTAAGGATCTAACTGTCTGCCCAAGTATCAGGAAGAGTCAGGATGAACTATGCAATGAAGCCAGAAAGACATTAGCTCCATGCTAATCAGGGTCCCACATGGGTATTCAGCTCTCAAACATGAAATGGGTTAAAGGACTTTCATGTGGCTGGAGTAGGAAGGGTTAAAAGATCTGAACACTTGATTAGTGGTGTTCAAGCTGTCTGCTCATGCTGAGGTCGAAGCAAGGGAAAGAATAGAGAGTTGTCAGTCCTTTTCCCCTGAGAGCCAGTGGTTCGTACCCACCCTCCTGCAGAAAATACTGAGGTAAGATCTAAAGACGGGTGTGTTAAAAGTTTTTTACTTTCTTTTCCTAGATCTGCAACAGTTCTTTGTTATTTCTCTATTATAATAATTTTTTAACATGGCTATGTGATTCTTTCAAATTTACATAACTCTTTCCTCTATGTGCCCTGTGGTGCAGAGTGTTTGGTAAACACAATTTTATTGATAACATATGGTAACCATATCCATTAATACCTTCTTTTTATCTATCCCATATGCTATTTTCTAGTCCCCCCTCCCCCATTACTTGACTCCCGCCGAAGTCATATACTTAAAATACTAACATTTAAAGGTACCCTTAAACCATAAGAACCTATATTCATATTCTACTTTTTTCTAGTATTATCATTAGCAAAAAATTGTCCAATATCCTTTTATATTCCATTCTTCTTCTACATAACATCTAAACTTTTTCCACTCCTTTTCATACACTTCCAAATCATAGTCTCTTAAGATTCTTGTTAGTTTGTCCATCTCAATCCATGTTATAACTTTTACAATACAATTCCATTTTTCTGGTATTTTTTCTTGCTTCCATAACTGTGCATACAATTTACTAGCCGCTGAAAGCAAGAACCAGATCAAAGTTCTATCTTCTTTTGGAAATTTTTCCATTTGTAATCCCAATAAAAAAAGTCTCTGCTACTTTCTTGAATTCATATCCCAAGATCTTTGAAATTTCTTGTTGAATCATCTGCCAATACTTTTTCGCTCTTTCACAAGTCCACCACATATGGTAAAAAGAGCCTTCATGTCTTCTACATTTCCAACATCTGTCTAGCATCTTTTTATTGATCTTTGCCAATTTTTTAGGAGTTATATACCACCTATACATCATCTTAAAACAATTTTCTTTTATATTTTCTTTTTCTTTTATATTATTTTATATTTTTATACTGTGGCGCAGAGTGTTAAAGCTGCAGTACTGCAGTCCTAAAGTCTGCTCACGATCTGAGTTCGATCCCCAGTGGAAACTGGGTTTTCAGGTAGCCGGCTCAAGGTTGACTCAGCCTTCCATCCTTCCGAGGTCGGTAAAATGAGTACCCAGCTTGCTGGGGGGAAAGTGTAGATGACTGGGGAAGGCAATGGCAAACCACCCTATAGAAAGTCTGCTATGAAAACGTCGTGAAAGCAACGTCACCCCAGAGTCAGAAACGACTGGTGCTTGCACAGGGGACCTTTCCTTTTCCCTTCCTCTATGTAAAGTGCTCTAAATTGTAAAGCTGTGCTGTAGTAAGGACGGGTCCTTTTTTATTTAAATAAGCAGACTGTGTTCAAAGTGCCTAGCTGTTCATTCATGCACACATGGATTAAGGGGAGTGAGAGATCAGGGCCTCTGCAATCACATGTACAGAGAGCCTGTTACTGGTGCCCCAAACAGTAAATGAGACAGGTTAAAGTGCAGTTTGTGTGATGGTAATCCAAAGACTGGTGGGCGAGGGAAACAAAGTGGAGAAGTGCCTTCTCAAGCACTTAAGCCGCTGCCTTGTCGGGACAGTCCTCCCCACCTTGAAATGCTGGAGTGATTGAAGATGGGTAAGCTGCAAGCCACCTTGAGCAGTGGGCCTCACTCTAAGGATGCAAGTAAAGGCATATGCCCTCCAACTCCCACTTCTCTGCACCCTTCATGATCTCATCCCAGAACTCTTACTGCAGCAAAAAGACAAATCAAACCACCCTCATGCTGGCCACCCAGGAAAAGAGCAAGCTGGCCACAGTAGGGTGGTGCTGGTTTTACTCCTCTTCCTCCACAGTCAGCTTCTCTGGGAGCCTTGGCACACTCTCTCTTTCCTGAGCTACTGTGCCTCATGCTGAGGAGAGAGAAAGGAGGCAGAGAGGGAAGCTCTTCCTCTCACTCCAGATACACAAGGCCTGGCTGAGGGTCAACAATGGTGGGAAGATGCACAACCCTAGAAGCTCAGACATCTTCTGATAATTTAAACGTGTGTAGTTATATATTTTGATATAGCCCCGTGGTGCAGAGTGGTAAAGCTGCAGTACTGCAGTCGGAGCCCTCTGCTCACGACCTGAGTTCAATCCCAGCGAAAGCTGGGTTTCAGGTAGCCAGCTCAGATTGACTCAGCCTTCCATCCTTCCGAGGTCGGTAAAATGAGTACTCAGCTTGCTGCAGGTGGGGGGGGGGGAATGTAGATGACTGGGGAAGGCAATGGCAAACCACCCCATAAAAAATCTGCCATGAAAACGTTGTGAAAGCAACGTCACCCCAGAGTCTAAAATGACTGGTGCTTGCACAGGGGACTACCTTTACCTTTTAGTTATATATTTTATATGAATAGCTATATCTCATATTATTGCACGTGTTTGTGAGGGGCTGCAATGGGCAAACAGTAGTCACGTAACTTCTCTGGATGATGGTAAATGCAAATGTGGCTCTAGGATGAATACTACTGTGAAAATTAATATACAGATGGATAAAGGACACGTTCTGGAAACAGAAGAACCAGAATCTTTTAATGCCAAATAACTGTCAGTATCATCTTACTGCTGAGGTTCATGGTCCAGTTATTACATGTGCCTTTCCTCGGAGGGGATCAGAATACTATTTTATGCTCACAAGGGTGTCTTGCAAGGATGTCTAGAGAGCTGGTCGTGGGGGAGGAGCTCCCGTACAGGGAATAATAGTTAGAAAAGTAATTGCTGCTCAAAGAAACATGCAAAGGTAGTCTGGAGGAAGAAGGAAAGGAATGCTTAAGACTTAACACGAATCTTGCTTAATGTTTTGCTCCTCATGTACATGTGAATGCAAGTTCCACATGGAAGAGCAAGCTGCAGGGAGATTGTGAAACTTAGTTTTACACCTGCAAATTGAAACCAATAGAGACATTTCTCCTTAATTAAATGTGGACCACCCAGCTAATGGGAGTTCAGGGCAATCCAGGGATGAAGAAGCCCAGTGAAAAATCCATTCTCAAGAAATTCAACTTTTTATATTCTCATGCTCAATCATTGCATGATAACAGGTAAGTATGATTGTGGGGACCAGGTTCCCCCTTGTTATCTGGCCTCCCTCTGCCTTTAGCGTCCTTGAGAAGGCCAGAAATGCTCTTACCTCTGCAGTGACTGGCCAGCCACCTTATAGCTTTAGTAGCTGATATCCTTTATTCCCGAAGATGGGGGGGAAGGTGGGAGGCAATAAAATGTGCTTTGTAGACTTTTACGTGATTACTTGCTGTTGCATGTGTAGGGTGTTGTTGTGCTTAATAAACCACTTTGATTTGTGAATTTAACCAGATGTGAACATGGCTGGTCTTGCTCTCACTTAAAACCTGAAAAGAACCAGCAGCACAGTGAGCTCACTTAGCAGAATTGGGCACAGAGAAACACCTTGTGTATAGAAAATTAGGCACAGGAGAGACAAAACTGGAATCCTACTTCAGAGAACACAAGAGTGTTCATTTCTGTTATCTTTGATCTTCAGTCTTAAATACTATAGACCCCAAGAGAGTTCAATCGTACACTTTTTCTGAAAATGTAGATAGGCCCCAGTACTGTCCATGAGTTTTTACATTCTGGAGAAAAATCTATAAGCACAAGGGGAAATATATAACACACCATGGACTCCTTCTATTCCTCTTGACAATGTACTGAATCAAGGTACAAGCACAGGGCATTAGGGTATGGATTTTGCTGGAAGCTCTCCTTGCCCTCTCTCCACCAAGATCAAATGGATATCTATTTGATTATGGTATTAAGTGTCGGAAGCAAGCCAGTTAGCTAAAAAGATTCTTTGATTATTCTGCAAATCTTTGCAGAAATGTAAGAGGCAACTGCTCTGTTTTGGATCTTGAGAGGTTTTAGATCACCAAGGTAAGAAATCAGAGACATTTTACTGTAAAATAGGGTCAAGGGGGGATAAAAAAAAACTCAGAAGAAAAGCAGGAAGGAAGGGTCTGTGTGATGTACTGCCATGAAAGAAAGCAAAAGGCTCAGTACAGAACACGATGAAGAGGGAGAGGAAAGAGTCAAAGGGAAATGCGGAGTTAAATTAGTCCGAAGCAGTCATCTTATGCCAAGTTCTGAAGGCAAGACAGACCTTTAAACTTGGCACAAAGAGAAACTGGCAAAAGAATTCAGAGAAGGAATGCTGTTTAGAAGCAGCCAGAGAACGTAAAGACAAAACAACCAGACAACTCCAATCACAGTGTAAAGCTACAAAGAACAGGAGCGCAGGACATGTACGGGTGAAGTGAGAGAGGGAGAATTCATTAGTGATGGAAATAAGTGAAACATCTGCAAAACCTGAACGCTTATCAGAAGCTACTTCTACAATACTGTGTAAGCCATGAGAGAGCTTGTAAGTTTTAAAAGGCAGCAATAATGAGTCCATCTCTATCTATGCTTCTCTGGGTTCTAGCTATTTGTATACTCTTTAGCCACTTTGGCAATATGTATTTAAATTACAGTGGCTAACTAGCATGCCTAATTGGAAGCTGAAAGACTCACACACACCCCAGTTAGATACAGCATTGAACTGTGGTTTGTTTATGGAATTCAGTACCATATCTGAACAAGTATTCCACTATTTATTTATTTTTTGCCAAAAGACTAGCTTGAAAGCCATGGTTGCAAGTGGATTCTAAAGTTTAATTAATGTTAGTCATTTCTCTAGATTATGTCCCAACTCAACTAACAGCGGGTAAGTCCCTAATTCAAGTTAGCAAAGCACAGTTGCATGGGATAGTGCCCAGGGACTCTTTGAAAAATGGTTGGAAAAATGATAAATTGGCAGCTGGAGCAGACCTTTACTTACCAAGCAAAACTCTGATTCTAGACTTATATTAAATTGACCGAAGAATAGTGTATTAATCCATACAAATGTTATAATTTAGTGTTACATTTGAACACCGTTTCAAAACATTTGCAATGAAAATTTGCCACTGCTGATCTTGTACAAGGCTACATTCAGCTAGCAGCACTTTTCAAGAAGACACACTGCTTCCCAAAAACAAAGCAGAGGGATAATTTCTGTTAACTCTAACAGTCGTTTTGCATATCCACATTCCACTTTCAAAAGTGTCAAGTAGAGATGGGCACAAACCAAACCATGAACCATGATTCAGGCACGAATCGGGCTGGTTTGTACTTTGGTTCCAAACCATGCCTCTCACCAACTGTCCCTGCATTTTCCAAACCTCCATAGGAGGTTCCTTGCAGAGGTCTCCCCACAGGGTTGGCTGCTTTTCTGGCTCTGCTGCGCTGCCCAGTTTCAACTGTGCACCTCAGCAGAGCCTAAAGAACAGCTGATCATGCAGGGAGACCTCTCCCCACAGGATCTGCTCTTTGCTGGGGTGCAAGGTTGAAACAATGACTGATTGTTGATAGAATGGAGAGATTGGGTCACAGTTGTGGTGAAACACTAGAAAACGGGTTTAAATAGGGTCCAACTGCAGCCGTGGCCCAATCTCTCTATGGCCCATAGGATACAATGGAGAGCTCTTGGCCTGTCGAAGGAGGGGGTGGCATATAAATACCTCCCCCTCCCTACCCCAGCCATAATGAACCATGAATCTGTGAACCACAAATTGTTCAGGAATTCATGGTTTTTGTTGTTTCACTTTCATTTGGTTTGTGAAATCAAATGAACCACCCTTTCCCCTGGTTCTTGCCCATCTCTAGTGTAAAGATAAACCAGAAATGACTGAATACTGCAAAATAAACTATGAAATGAGGATTCTGTTCCTCCTTTGAACTCAAAGAATTCAAATGGAATCCAAAATGGAGACCTTTGTGGAGAGTGTTCACTAGAATCAAGAACCTGGAAGGTAAGTCAGAAAGCAAAAGCAGGGCCAAAAGCTAAGACTAAATATGAACTAATTGAATAAAAAAATACATGTATTTATTACAGACATTAAAAATGTTCAGAAGAACCTAAGAAAACAAAAATCAGGGTGGGCAAAGAGAATGGCCATTGGAGTCCTATATCACTCTTTGCCCATCACTATGTGTAGCAGAAACAGTGAACATTTTCAGAGTTTATATTGTTTGTAGAATTCAGATTTTCTTGGTGTAGAACTGGTCTCAATGGGGGAAGCCACTTAAAGTCACTATTTCTTCTATTATTTTTAAGTTCTGACTATCCATAACCTTCATCACTTCCACTATTAAGGATCATCTACCTAAAGGTGAAATCTTGAGCTACAAATCATAAATATTAATTACCATTACAAATGGTAAGTAAATAAATCATAAATATTAATTACCATTACAAATATTTATTTAGTTCACTTCACTTATACCCCACTTTTCTCCCCCTAGAGATCCAAAGCAGTTTGCACAATTCTTCTCTCCTCCATCTACTGTACCATTCACATGCTACCTTTTGGCCTGGAATTCTATATGCTTCAACATCTCAAGGATCAAGCCAGTATGGAGGTGGGTCTTGAAAAAAGTACTACAAAGGCTTGCCAGCAGAAGCTTGAAAGTGGTGGTCTGATGCATTTCACATATCTTCACACTTTCTCACAGTGCTTAAGCATATTTATCTCAATTCGATCTATCATTAACAGGACCACTACTCATGGAAACAAATTAGCTGATGGCCAGCTGGATATTTGATCTTTAATTTCTGCATGCTGCATGACAAGCTAATCATAAGAACACCAAGTGTGAAGTGGCTTGGAATTCTGTATTTTCTATTAAGCTGAAGACAGGAACAATAAAACCTCACAAGTTATGAGAAAATTCCTGAGACCATCTTTAGCGACTTCTAGCTTGACATGCTCATTTCTATCCAGGAATCAAGCAAACTTCATATCTGATATGCTTGTTTAGATTTTACATTGTTGTCAGTTTTATCAAATGTTTAGGGGGGAAATTTCAAAATGTTGAAATAGATATTATTCAGAACCATGTAGCTGATGATGAGTAGGCACACTATACTTGTCTGGTTTGGTAGTTTAGGATGCAGTATTCAGTGGTAGAGAGAGCAGCAGTCTTGGGGCAGGGGGGAAATGGAAAAATCTCTGCTTTGCATACCGAAGGTCCCAAGTTCAATCCCCTAATTGCCAGGCAAAAGAACCAGGAAGTAAGTATGTGGAAACAGTGGTCCCCAAACTTTTTCGCACGAGGGACCAGTTTCATAGGAGATAATTTTTCCACGGACCAGTGTGTGTGGGGGGGGAGGTGCTGCAATTTTTGCCAACCCAGGCTACTCCCCTGCCCATGCCTCATCCCTGCTCCCCCGTGAGGGTCTTTAAATGAGGGGTAGGGGAAGGTCGCTGCCACACTGCCCCTTCCGCCTGTCCGGGACCCAGGTGGATGAAAGAGGTGGTGCTTCAGAGCGAGGCTTTGCTGCCTCTTTTGTCTGCCCGGGTCCCAAAAGGGGCGGGGCGGCACCTCTGCCTCGCTCCATGGCCCAGTTGCTAACAGGCCACAGCCAGGTACTGGTCCATGGACCGGGGGTTGGGGATCCTGAGAGTAGACAATACTGGCCTTGACAGACAGTGGTCTGATTCAATCTAAGGCAACTTCATGTGTGTTCAGTCAGTGGCTTCAGTTTATACTAAACAGAAGGTATTAGCATTAACAGTTTCCCTCTTGTATCACTTTACAATCAAAAACAGGAAACTGAGCTGGATACAACAATTCAAGGCCAATGCAAGGGAGGAGATCAAATTGTGGGCAGGATTAAGGAGACTCCAGATCATTACTTCCTACCAATCTCAAAAAAATCCATGTGAAAGACAGAAGCTACCTAAATAATTAATCATAAAATCACACAGTAAAAGTCAACTGTTTCCATATTAAATCTTACTATGTGCTTTTTAAGCCAAAATGCATTATCTGAAAGTGTGATTTTAGCTTCAAATCAGTCATTTATTTTAATGTACCTAACATCCAACATTCCATAAATACACTGTATATTGCCTGATCTCATCTACTACAGTGCTGCATTTATCATTAACTTACAGTTTCCTCCTCAAACTCATCATGATAGTTTTAGAGTTTATTTGGTGCTGCAAAGAATATCAACCTTATTCCTTTATATTTTGTGTCTTTCTATTCTATAGTCTTTTGATATGAAACACAGCAAGGCATCCAAAGGCCCCATGACTGCCAATACCCAAGATGAAAAGGAGCAGATGATTGTTTCCAGTATCAGACAATGCCATCTTGTACATAATTGTTTAAAGCATGACATTTCACTCTTTTATAGCAAAGGAGGACAGAAGAAAAACAATGGTCTACTGGTGGATCAACTATGGTTGCTGCTTGCTATGACACTTACAAAAAAATAATAGAATGGTAATGTTCTGTGGGACTTTTAAGGGAAGTAATTCTGAAGATGCCTTCTGATACAGGTTTATGATAATTTAACACTAAACTTAATCCCAAGGAGTATGCACCTTATTAAACATAACATACTAGAAGATGGGGATTCCAGCAACGAATAAATAGACTGAGCAAGGCAGAAAGTCAACCCCGAAGATAGATTCAGGTGGGTAGCTGTGTAGGTCTGAAGCAGCAGAACAAAGTTTGATTCCAATAGCACCTTTAAAGACTACCAATGATTTATTCAAAGTACATGTTTTCATGTGCAAGGACACTTCTGAAGAAGTGTGCTTGCTCACAAAAGCTTATACCTTGAAAAAAGCTTTGTTGGTCTTATGACTGCTACTGGACTCAAACTTTGTTAGTCAGTCCTGGTTTTACAGGACTGTCCGTCACATCCTTGCTTTCACTACTGCACAAACACTAAGGGAAGAAACTGGTCTACAGAACACACCTTTGTTAAGACCTCCTGAATGAACACTCTGAGCAAATGATAGTCTTCATTAAATAAAGGGAAATGTGAAGGACTTTATAAGGCTCAGCTATACATTATTATTAATTCTGGAAAGCATCTACTTTCTTACAACAAAATAAAACTTCAAACAGACAACGTTCCTTAGGAGAACAAACATCAAAACAAGATTTCTAAGTTACATTCCATTCAGTGAGTGAGCTATTCAAGATAGTAGTAGTAGATATGGCACAGAAAATATAATACACACATACATTTAAATGCCTTCCCATCAACAGTTCTCTTTGGTAGGTTTAGACAGATCTCTCCAAAATAGATGATGAAGAAGAAGATGAAAAAGATATTGGATTTATATCCCGCCCTCCACTCCGAAGAGTCTCAGAGCGGCTCACAATCTCCTTTACCTTCCTCCCCCACAACAGACACCCTGTGAGGTGGGTGGGGCTGGAGAGGGCTCTCACAGCAGCTGCCCTTTCAAGGACAACCTCTGCCAGAGCTATGGTTGACCCAAGGCCATGCTAGCAGGTGCAAGTGGAGGAGTGGGGAATCTCCCAGATGAGAGTCCGCACACTTAACCACTACACCAAACTGGCTCTAGATTATGCCCATGTGAATTAGGAGTCCTTGACTGTATATGCCATATTATTTTAGACTGTCCTTTCTTGGCCTCACAACGTGGACAATTTTTAGCTGAACATCTCCAACACAATGCATTTACAAAAAGGAAAACTCTAACCTACTTGCTACATGTGTTACAAATTTCTTAGTAGAAGCCTATAAAATTAAATCTAGGCATACTACTGTATTTTAATTGCTGGGTGTCTACTCTTGATTAGTATTATGGGCTACTATTTTAATTGATTATTTTATGTATTGCTCTTACTATATTTCAGGCCTTTGTACCTACTTTTGATTGTGAATCAGTATTGCTTTTATGCCAATAAAGGTCTGAACTCAACAGAACCGAACGAATACATACATAACCACATATATGCGGAGAGGAAAGGCATTGCAGAAGTACATAAGGACTTCTGCACTAATAGGTGATAGCAGGGCTAATACTTCTGAATACCACACAACAGAGATTGAAGGGGGCGGGGGGGGGGGGGAAACTCAATAAGTAAAATTTTTAAAGAGGATTTATTTAAACGCACAATGCTAAAATTTGAATATAAAATCTGCACTGAGCAGCATAAGTCTATCCTTCAAATTTTTTTTGCAGGAGTATAAAATATGCAGAATCCTACCCGGCCATATTGCCATGGGCTGTGTTGTCAAGGTGACAGAGTAGCTCCAGGGTTTGAGCGTTGCTTGATGAATCATCAGGGGATTCATGACTGCCTGATTCCAATTCCTTCGGCATCCTCCAAACAGCCGCACATGTCATGACTTTACTGTCTGAAGCTATAAGGAACAGAGGATAATGTCAACACATCATGGGAAGGGGGAGAGAAGGGAAGAAATTCTGGTATACAGTGAATCAGTATTTTTGCAAGCACATCTGCCATTTTAAAAATATTTAAATAATTCTACTGAGCTTTATTCCAAAAACACAGTACACATGCAAAATGATAAGCTTCAAGGCTGCAAAAACATTTTAATGCAGAGCCCACAATTAGCATAGATTTAACCCAAATTTCTACATCCTAAATATTCAATGCATAATGCTATGCTGCTGAAAGTACTTTTCCCAGAGCTGTTTCTTATATGTCCATTTCAATTAATACGGGAAACTACAATGATTTCATGCCAAGGGTGCCATTTTTTTACCTTAATGGTAGTAATGCAGACACAATGTTAAACTCTCTCTCTCTCTCTGGCATTACAGGATGTTTAGTTTGCATGTGGGACAATAAATCAACTCTTCTCCAAAGAACATTTTAAAAACCCACACACCTTTGATGTTTCCATTTCAGTTCCGCAGGAATAAAAGTCAAACAAATCATCCCCATCAGCTTCCAACCTTTGCAGATCCAAGTCCATCTCTTCATACAGAGTTTCCAGAGAATACTCCAGAAATATGTTTGTAAACAAAAAGCTAGATAACTTAGGTCTAAGTAGGAAAGAGAACCCTAGGTAAAAATCTAGTTCTTAGAAGACTGAACCTAAGAAAAGTCCAGCTGGATCAGGTCAAAGACCGATCTAGTCCAGCATTCTGTTCACGCAGAGGGCAACCAGCTACCTCTAGAAAGCCCATGAACAAGAACCCTGCAACAGCATCATCCTGCCTGCACTCCCCAGCAACTGAGCTAAAGAGGCATACTATTTCTGGTACTAGAGGGACTAGATAACCATCATGATTAGTTGCCATTGGTAGCCCAGTCCTCCATGAATTTGTCTGCTCCTTTTTAAAAAAAGGTAAAGGTAGTTCCCTGTTCAAGCTGGGTTTCAGAGGGGTAAAGGAACTAGAGATCAAATTGTCAACATTTGCTGGATTATGGAAAAAGCATACAAGTACCAGAAAAACATCTGTTTCTGCTTCATTGCCTACGCTAAAGCCTTTGATTGTATGGATCACAACAAACTGTAGCAAATCCTTAAAGAAATGGGAGTACCAGACCACCTCACATGTCTCCTGAGAAACCTGTATAAGGGTCAAGAAGCAACGGTCAGAATGGGATATGGAACAACTGATTGGTTTAGAATAGGAAAAGGAGTTTGACAAGGATGTACAGTATATTGTCACCCTGCTTATTTAATTTATTTGTGGAGTGCCGGCCTGGATGAAGCACAAACCAGAATTAAGATTGCCGGGAAAAACATTAACAACCTCAGATATGCAGATGATACCACTCTAATGGCAGAAAGTGAAGAGGACCTAAAGAAACTCTTGTTGAGGGTGAAAGAGGAAAGTGCAAAAGTAGGCTTGTAACCCAACATCAAAAAAAGTAAGATCATGGCATCCAGCCCCATCAATCCTTGGCAAATAGAAGGGGAAGACATGGAAGTAGTGACAGACTTCATATTCCTGGGATCCAAGATCACTACAGATGGTGACTGTAGCCATGAAATTAAAAGACATTTGCTCCTTGGGAGAGGAGCTAAGGCAGTATAATAAAAAGTAGAGACATCACCCTGCCAACAAAAGTCCGTATAGTCAAAGCTATGGTATTCCCAGTAGTAATGTAAGGCTGTGAAAGTTGGACCATAAGGAAGGCTGAGCGCAGAAGAATAGATGCTTTTGAGCTGTGGTGTTGGAGAAGAATCTTGAAAGTCCCTTGAACTGCAAGAAGATCAAATCAGTCAGTCCTAAGGGAAATCAACCCAGACTGTTCCCTGGAAGGTCAGATGCTCAAGCTGAAGCTCAAATACTTTGGTCACTAACTGAGAAGGGAGCACTCACTGGAGAAGATCCTGATGCTGGGAAAGACAGAAGTCAAAAGAAGAAGGGGACGGCAAAAGATGAGATGGCTGGACAGCACAAATTTGAGCAGACTTTGGAGGATGGTGGAAGACAAGAGGGCCTGGCGTGACTTTGTCCAAGGGGTCACAAAGAGTCAGACTTGACTGTGCAACTGAACAACAACAGTCCCCTGTACAAGCACCAGTCATTTCCAACTCTGGGATGACATCGCATCACAACATTTTCATGGCAGACTTTCTTAGCAGGGTGGTTTGCCATTGCCTTCCCCAGTCATCTACACTTTCCCCCCAGCAAGTTAGGTACTCATTTTACCAAGCCTTCCAGATTGGCAGTCGTCACCACATCCTGTGGCAGCAAGTTCCACAGATTAACTCTCCACTATGTGAAGAAATACTTACCTTTGTCTGTTATGGTGACCCTGGGTTCTAGTATAATGGGTAATAGTATAATGCCACGTATAATTTTATAAACCCTTATGTCTCCCCCCCTTACTCTTGCCTTTTTCTAGCATTTTAATAAATCCTGACAGGACAGCTGCTCTAGTCCCCTGATCATTTTGGTTGCTCTTTTCTGTACCTTTTCAAGCCCTACAATATCCTTTTTCAAGCATGGTGATCAGAACTGTACATAGTATTCCAAATGTGGTCACACCATAGATTTGCATAAAGGCAGTATGATAGCAGCAGTAGCAGTTTTATTCCCTATTCCTGCTCTAATTACAGCCAGCATGGAATTTGCCTTTTTTACAGCAGCTGGACTCTGGGTCGACATTTTCATCGAGCTATCCAATAAAACCCTCAAGGCCTCTTTCTTGGTTTGCTGCTGCCAACTCAGATCCCATCAATGTATATGTGAAGTTGGGATTATTTGCCCCAATATGCATCACTTTACATTGGCTCACATTGGGTCTCATTTGCCAATTTAATGCCCATTACCCACAGTCTCCAGATATCTTTTTGGAGCTCCCCACAATCTGTTTTTGTCTTAACCACCCTAAATAATTTGGTGTAATCTGCAAATCTGGCAACCCCATTACTCATTCCTAATTCCAGATCATTTAAGGAACAGATGATGAAAAACCAGGACTATCAGATGAGGGTGGCGCACAAACATGATTAACATAATGTGATTATAGGCTTCTTCACACAGTCATTTGAAATAAAATGTCAAACTGCTTAAAGTGTACAGAGTTGCATGAGAACATGAAAAGCCTCCAATGCCTATATCACTCACACTAAATTTCTGCTCCTGCAGATTAAATAGCAAAATGATTGCCACCCTTATTTAGTAACATTTTTTACACTTTCTATGCAATATGGCACAAAAGCTGAACAAGGTGCAAGATCAAAACCCTGGTGAGAGCTGTAAAGAATGAGCAGGTCACCACACAGAAGTTCGCCTTTGATGAAAGTGATAAAAAAAGCCACCGTCATTAGGGAAAGAAGAAAATACAAGTTGCAAAGACAGGTGCTCCAAGTAAAAATTTAATGGATCAGTAATTCTAGCCATTACTACAATTTGCAAAACAAGAGTGAAAAAACCTGAAATGTGACTGATTTTTTTGAATTAGGAATAGATTTACCATTATCCAGACTTTGCTTCTGGGATTATTACAGCTAATGGACATATACTGTAAACTTTAAAAAGTCAGTGCGTTTAGTTTCTGCACTACTAGTACCGGTGAATCTTATTCGTTACTACATACTCTATCTGATGTTGGTTTAGGCCAAGAGACTTCAAACTGCCTAAAACAAACCAATAATCTTCAATGGTTGAGGTAGGATTGAACTCCAGTGTCCAACAGGAAAGTGCAAGAATATCAAAGAACAGCCAAATCACAAGTTAAGTCTAAATAAATCAAATGTACTGTAGCCCTCCATTAATTACAGCACACCTGTATATATAGGAATACTGTAAACTCTAGAAAAACCCACAGAAGATGGTCAAGGACAAAGTTATATTTAGCCTAACTGTAGCATAACACAACTTGATATCCCTATACGGGATATCGTAAATAGATCCCTCTCTAAAGGTTTTTTTCCAACGCCTCTTAAAGAGGCTGTGGTCTGTCCTCTCTTGAAAAAACCTTCATTAGACCCAGTCGAATTGGCACACTACCTGTCTCAAATTTACCCTTTTTGGGTAAAATTATTTTTAGAGGGCAGTAGCACTACAGCTCTTTCTGGATGATGCTTCCATCCTAGACCCCCACCAGTCCGGCTTCCGCCCAGGTCATGGGACGGAGACAGTGCCTCCAGTGGCATCTGGACCAAGGCGGCTCAGTGGTACTGATGTTGTTAGACCTATCGGCTGTGTTCAATACACAGCCAATACCATCGGTTGCTGACCCGCTGCCGGAATTCAGGGGTTGGCCTTGCAATGGCTTTCCTCTTTCCTAGATGGTTGGGGACAAAGGGTGGTGATTGGGGGAGAATCATCTCGGAGGCACACACTTAATTGTGGGGTGCCTCAGGGGGTGGTGTTTTCCCCATTGTTCTTCAACATCTACATGTGCCCCCTTGCTCAGATTGCCCGGAGGTATGAGTTGGGCTGCGACCAGTACGCTAATGACACACAGCTCTATCTGCTGATGGACGGACAGCCTGGCTGTGTCCCAGAAAATCTGGACCTGGCGTTGCTGAGTCACTTGAAGCTGAATCCAACAAAGACAGAGGTCCTTTGCCTGAGTCGCGGCGGTCTGAGCAGGGAAATCCCCTTACCAGCATTTGACAGTGCGTCACTGATAATGGTGCACAAGGTCAGAAGCTTGGGGGTGCTGCTGGAGCCTGCCTTGACAATGGAGGCCCAGATAGCAGCTACTACTAAATCCACATTTTTCCATCTTAGGCGGGTGATCCCCTTCCTTGAACGGGGCGACCTGGCAACAATGATCCATGCAACAGTCACCTCAAGATTGGACTACTGTAATGTCCTCCACTTGGGGATGCCCCTGTCTCGAATCTAGAAACTACAGCTAATGCAGAATGTGGCAGCCAGGCTGCTATTGGGGCTTCCCAGGTGGGAGCGCATACAGCCGGGACAGCAGGAACGGCACTGGCTGCCAATAGTATACTGGATTCGCTACAAGGTGCTGGTTATCACCTTTAAAGCTCTGTATGGCCTAGGACCTGCCTACCTTAGGGACTGTCTCTCCCCACATGTTCCCCAGAGGGTCTGGATCTGGATCTGGATTAGATCTGGATTTCAAAATCTATTAGCAATCCCTGGGCCAAAGGAGGCCAAATCGGAGACCACTAGAGAGAGGGCCTTCTCGACTACAGCCCCCTACAGGTGGAATCAACTACCAGAGGAAGTGAGGGCCTTGCGGGACCTTGCCCAGTTCCACAAGGCCTGTAAGACCACTCTCTTCCGGTTGGCCTTCAGCTGACACTGAGGCTTGTATCATAGGGAAATTGCAGAAATACTGTTGCTATTGAAATTATATAACATCAAAGAGACTAGCACCAAATTATTCTGACGGTTTTATTTATTGAATGTGTATTATAATATGTATGGATTTTAACTGTTTGTTGTGGTTTTATACTGTGAGTCGCCCTCAGCCTGCTTCGGCGGGGAAGGCAGGATATAAATCGAATCAAATAAATAAATAAGTGTAAAAAAAGGCAAAATGCAACCTACAGCTGCTAAATATTTCTGTTCCTCTTATACAAAGCAAGCAGACAATTGCCCATGTCCTAATTTGAGGGGCTTTTATTTGTAATAGACACTAATGCAACCAACTCACTTGTTTTAAAGGTGCTTAGGTCCTTTGACACTACCCAATTTAGCCTTATTTGCCTCTAAGGGGTGGGGGGAGAGAGGGGGGTGCCATCAAGTTGCTTTTGACTTATGGCAACCCTATGAATTCACAAGATAGGTAGCCATGTTAGTCTGCTGAAGTAGGAAAAAAGAAAGTCCAGTAGCACCTTAAAGATAAACAAAATAACCCTTTGTGAGTCACTGCTCACTTCTTCAGATACTGCTATAACGTGTCCATCTGTTCTATATATTGGAACATGGAGTGATTTCAGATGCCAAATGACATTAGCAGGCAAATGACAATATCAGGTATGATTGGATTAGGTATGATACGCAGAGATGTAGTAGGTATGGAGAAATCAGCCTTGGTAATGAGACAGAAAACCTAGGTCTCAATTCAGTCCAACATTGTCTTGAGCTTAGTTATCAGTTGCAATTCAGCAGTCTCTTTCTAATCTGCCTTTGAAATTTTTTTGTACGATACCTGCTACTTTTAGGTCAGCAACTGAATGTCCTGGAAGGTTAAAATGTTCCCCACTGTTTTTTGAATGTTGTGATTTCTCATGTAAGACTTATGTCCATTAATTCTTTGTTGATGGGACTGGCCTGTCTGTCCAATGTACCACAAATTTTGTTAGTCTTTAAGGCTCTACTGGACTCTTACAAACATGACTTCAGTCCTTCCACCTCTACATTGGACAAACAGGCCTAATTTTCTGCCTTTTAAGCACCAGGCTAAAACATGTCTTTTTACTCAGGCTTTTAATTAATGGTTTTATCTTACTATCTTTTTAAAGCATCTGCTTCTGGTCCAAGATTTATCTTATGGATAGTTTCTATGCTGCTTATGCCCAGTGTCTTGTTATATATTGTTTTAACTGTAGGCAACTTTGAGCAGGATTCTGAAGAGGCAACATAAAATAGTCCAGTGGACAGTACTGAGCTCAATGGGCCAACAAGATGCCATGTTTATGATATATTGCACAGATGAAGCCTAGTCTGTTGACATCATTACAGGAGGCAAGAGTGAGACAGCTTATTTTGACACTGGTTGCTATGGTTCATTATATTCTAATATTTGAAGGCCACAGGTACAGGACTTCCACACTGACCGTGCCTGACGTTCACCTTTCTCATCTGTCCTTCACTGAAAACCAAGCCTTTCCCCTCATTACATCTGTTTTACAGAATTTTGCTCTCAAAATCTATATACCAGGTCTCCCTCTTTAGAAGGACTTTTACTACAGGACTTCTTTGAAGGGCTTTTCAAAAACTCCCATTACTGTTGTACAGCGTTCATTAAGTATTGGACTATTTTTTTGTGTTGGACAGGGTGTGTGGCCATTCCTTATTGTGCTTTATACAACTATCTGCTTTTTAAACATGTTGAGATATTCTTGGAAATGTAGTACAATGGTCAAAAAATTACATATATATATATATATATATATATATATATATATATATATATATATATATATATATATATATATATATATATATATATATATATATATAAGGTTCTTTGGTTTAGGGCACCATAAAAACCAGATTGAATAAATTAATTTTTCTCTCTCATTCACACATAATGACAAAACTAAATAGTAAACCACAACTTTGTCACCATCTGGTACATCCTCCAAATGAAATGATTAAACACACCGACATCTTGTTGGCAATGTACATTATCAAATGTTCTCTCATGCATGCCATAGTACTCCCTCCTAGAGGAATTGCTTATTACCTCTTGGAGTTTTAGAGGACAGCCAGCTCTATGATTCTTAAAAGTTGCTAATATTCTCTGTTTATATTTTGTAAAAGACACCGCATAGCTAAACTTCCAGTCTGTTACTAAAACAACTAATTTCCTTACAGTTTAGCCAACAAGGTAAAGGTCCCTCCTTCAACTGGAATCAGCTCTCTGCAGGTAAGCATACAGAGTGACATAACACTTTATGCACAGTGTACAGTAGGAAAGGGAATGGATGACAAAAACTGTGGTTCATTTCATTTTTGGTTCGTTGCCCGAATTGGTTGCCCGAATTGGTGGTTCGCTTCATGTCCTTTCAATTTCCCAAACAATTCATGGTTTGTTTGGTGTGGAAGGTGTAGAACATCACCCGAGTGAGCTCGAGATGCCAAACTTGCAGCAAACTCTTCAGAGGACTTGCCTCTATCAGCTCTCCAGGTTTGGTGTGAACTGGATTTCAGGGGACTAAGCTATACCCCTCCAAAGCAGGTGCCCCCAATAAACTGCTCTCTGAGAATGCCAAGCTGGGGAAAGAAAAGGAAGCCACCCTGCAGACACCCCCAGGAAGCTTGGAAACTAACTAGATGCTGCAGCTCTGCTCTCCAGGCCCCTCCTCTTCTGTTCAGTTTCCTGTGAAACTGACTAGAAGCCTCAGGGGGGCAGGGAGAGTAGAGCTGTGATGTCTAGTCAGTTTCACTGGAAACTGACTGGAAGTGCAGGGGCTGGGAGAGCAGAGTTTGGCATCTAGTCAGTTTCAGTAGAAGTTGACCAGAAGTGCTGGCTGCCAGAAGAGTGGAGCTGCTGCTTCTAGTCCGTTTCACTGTGAAAAGTGCAAGGGCTGTGGAATCATGCTGGTGCCAGGCTGTCTGGAAAAATGAAGCAAACACAAACCAAACGACACGCCAAGAAAAAAGGCCAGTTTGTGCTTGTGTTCAGGTGCAGCAGGATCAGACAAACCAGTTTGGAACAAACCACAAGTCGGCCATTTTTAGCATGAATCATGATTTGTGGTTTGGTTCGTGCCCATCCCTAGTGTACAGTCATCAGTAAGAACCAATTTGGCAACATCAATGCAAACTTTAACTAGAACACTGGCCATTGTAAAGCTGTAAAGTCACTTCTGACTTATGGAAACACTATGAAATTAATGACCTCCAAAACATCTTACCATGGACAGCCTTGATCAGGCCTTACAAACTAAAGGCCATTTGTTACTCCTCCATAAAAGGTATTTCTACTCCAAATTGTTCAAAATTTGCTATCACCATCTGTTTTTACTCCAGAAGCTAGTGCAAAATATTCTGTTTCTAAAGCTGTCAGGGAAAGTCCATCTCTAACGAACTTGCTCAGAAACTTAAACATAAAACAAAGGACACCACTTCAGAACAAGACTTGTGATAATGGTGAACTTTTCAGAATCTTTGACATGTGAAAGGGATGGAATTGCTCAAGAATCTGAGGCTAGTCACCAGTAGACAAACTGATTACCGTAGTCTTCTTCATTAACATTTATTTTAGCATCCTGATATATAGAAGAAAGTCAGGTGGGTCTGTCAACTGATGAACTCCTACACAAGCGGAACAGTCTGCTGTGAATGGAAACCTCACAGCTACCCAAGGCCAACTCTAGGTTTCAGTGGTCCCTGGCCAAAATGCCCTTCAATAACCCTCCAACTCTACTGTATACATTTGGGCTCAGAAGACCTGAAGAAGCACAGAAGAGTCATGCCCTACTCCTTCCCCAGCTACTGTTTCACATGTAATGGGAAATAAGAGAATTTAGAGTGGCCTCTGGGACTATTTCCAAGGGAGGGAGGAAACAGTGGGAAATAGCAAAATGCAACCCTTTTGCATTCCGTCAAGTCCAAACAGCAGCCAAGCAGCTCCTGTAATGCCCCTGCATTATATACAGGTAACAAAAAATGTATTCATTTTGGAGTCCTTGACTGCTTTTAACTTGTATGTTGCTGTAATTGAAATTGCAATAGCCAATGGTTTTATGCAAGAAATTCTTACTGTTACTGTTATGGTAACAAAACAGTATATACATGTTCACAGTTTTTAGCTGTGTAGCAGGACTCAGTATGGATGCTTCACTTAAACAAGATGAAGTCTGAAAATAGATGTTTTAACGGGAAACCCAGTATGAGCTTTTCTAAGCAATCAGAGATGTTATCCATACCACTTACATGGCATTTTCTCACATTCTGAAGATTTCTATCCCGCTTTCTACAATTTAGGTCTCACAGACAGCTTACATGTATTTTTTCCCAAACCCATTTTTGTTCACAAATCCAGTGATGGTAGGCTTCCATTTACGGATCTTCCAACCTAGAACAAACTTCCCTTGACTTACCATCTGTCTGTGCTGGAGACACTCTCTGGCCCTGACCTCCAGAGATGCCCATTAGTGACAAGTTAGTTCTCCCCACACTGTTGGCTTCATGACAGTTACACTTTCCATCCCAGAGGAAATTGTCCACACCAAATTGTCTTGGCCTTAAGTGGCAAGGGTGGAGAAGGAGCCAGGCAGGTCCAGAAGCACTCAGCCCAACCTAATGACTAAACAGATGGCAATATGCAAATCCCAGCAGTTTTGTCCAAACAGATGGCGATATGCAAATTAGGGCTGTTTTGCCCAAATTCCCACAGTTAGCCCATCCCACACACTAATTGCAACCTCAAATTCTTTCTGGATCATGTAGCAACCTTTGTTCAATATAGGTTGGATTGTAGGCCTCCTTTTACTTCCTTTCATTTTATTACATATTATGTAAAGTCATGTTAAATTCCAAAGTATTGACAAAGTGTCCAAGTACTTTCCTTCATCCCCTCCCCCCATTAAGACACAGTTTCATACATACTCTTCTGCATCCATTTAATTCTCCCCATCTTCCCATGAATGAGTGAAAACTGAAATGAAGTGCAAACCACCATTATTGTGTCCTGGTCAGCCCCGTGGCGCAGAGTGTTAAAGCTGCAGTACTGCAGTCCTAAGCTCTGCTCACGACCTGAATTCGATCCCCGGCAGAAGCTGGATTTTCAGGTAGCCGGTTCGAGGTTGACTCAGCCTTCCACCCTTCTGAGGTCGGTAAAATGAGTACCCAGCTTGCTGGGGGGGGGAGTGTAGATGACTGGGGTAGGCAATGGCAAACCACCCCGTAAAAAAGTCTGCCGTGAAAACGTTGTGAAAGCAACGTCACCCCAGAGTCGGAAATGACTGGTGCTTGCCAGGGAACCTTTCCTTTTCCACCTTTATTCCTTTTCCCCGTTCCTGTAATCCCACTCTTTCCCTTCAATGCCCTTCCTTCTTTCTCTCCATCCGACACCCTGATGCCATCTACTTTCTCAGAACACCCTGAACAGCTGCTTGATTCTGTCTAGAGTGCAGCCATTCAGGAAACACAATCCCAAACAGCTTCTATGAGAACCTACAAGGCACCTTTGATACTCTTCTACAACAGTGAGGAAAGAGAACAAGTGAGGCAAGAGTGTAGTTGAGTTTGGGCTACAGCAGTGGCAACAGGAAATCAGGGGCAATGTGAAAAAAAGAAGAAACTGCTAATGCCCACCCCACCCCCCAGTTTCCAGCGCTGTATGAAGAGTCAGGAAATGCACAAGGCAACACAATGCCCCTTCCCTGCCCGCTCAGCATCCTCCAAGCATGACAGCCCTGAGCACGACAAAATTCCTGACAACTGGCTATTGTATATACACACACAGAGTTCCTCACAATACTGATTAGTACTAAGCATGCAATGATTAAAAGGGGAGATTATTTACTCCTTAGGCCCGAAAATATGTGCACATAAGCTATCCAAAAATTATTTCCTCCTGTGCATTTTGCAGCTGTTTCATTTAGCCCTTTGTTTAAAATACTGCTTCGAAAGCACACGGTCCAGAAGGGCAAGGCATCAAACATACCCCACACGTCTGTGTGTTAATGAAGGAGAGCTACTCTTCCTTGCAGCGAGACCTATGCACCTACAGATAAGAGAAACAGAAGCAAGCGGGCCAGCGTTTCTTTGCACTCCCGAGGGTTTTAACCCCAACTGGAGCTGCTGTCTACAAAAATCCACGCTGGAGCTGGATGAGCTGAGGCTTCAGTGGCTGACAGGACTTGCTCTTTGATGCGCTCAGGTGGTACAAAGCCAGCTGGCTGCCATTACTCTGTTGCCCTGGGAACCACAATTGAAGTGTACTTCTAAATCTGCACAGGAGGTACTTCTGCACCATTGCCACAGCAGCTCTCGCTGTGCAAAGTTAAAGTCGCGAAGCAGCTATAGCTACAGCCCAGCTGGTGCCCATTAATGTTCCCTGTATGGCAGGAGCAGGCAGCTAGCCTTCGAAGCCTCATTCTTGCCACTGACAAAACACAAGGATTTATCACTCCTATTAATGGAGAGAAACACTCTTTGCCTGTTTTATAATAGGAGGCACCTCAAAAGGAGCAATGATTTCAAGAATGGCTTTACTAGGTTTTGGATTTGCTTGCTGTTGTGAAAGGGCAAAATGCATCCGTTTTGCGACTATGGTTACTTAGAAGTCCTACTGAAGAAAGTCCTGGAGCTCTAGAAGGGCAATTTGAAAGACAGCTTTGCCTGCAGAGACCAAAGTTTATGGACAGTAATAATGCTTCGTATCTGTGCAGTATGTTTCCACATCAACATAAAGCCCTTCTCAGTCATTCTTACATGATTCTTGTATAACAGTACATACATTATCCCATAGTAGGGGTCTGAGAGATCATGATGGGGCTTGTCTGTCTAGATAAAACCCTTTATACTCCATGTTAAAAGAGGAAGGGGGTTGTAGCTAGTGGAGATGGAAATGTACTCTGTACATGCTTAAGAAACAAAAAAAAAACCCCTATTCTTTATGTTTCCAGGTTTGAAGACTGACAATAAACACAAAACTCACAAGTCAACCCTGGCACAAATGCAGTCTTTCTTTCCTCAGTTGTATCACAGTAATAGGCAGGTGGCAGAAGTTCAAAACCCCTGTATTATTATTTGAGTTAAATTATAAATTAAACTGAGAGCCAGTAGTGGCTAAGTGTGCTGACTTTTATCTGGGAGAACGGGGTTTGAATCCCCACTCTTCCACTTGCACCTGCTGGAATGGCCTTGGGTCAGTCATAGCTCTTGTAGGAGTTGTCCTTGAAAGGGCAGCTGCTCTAAGAGTTCTCTCAGCCCCACCTACCTCACAGGGTGTCTGTTGTGAGGGGGGAAGGTAAAGGTGATTGTGACCACTCTGAGATTCAGAGTATAGATCGGGATATAAATCCAATATCATCATCTTCTTAGTGGGAAGGGGAGCAAATGACAAAAAAGGAGTCTCTTCCTCATATGAGTTACACGCTGCTATAAAATAAATTTTAAAAGTGAATGTGGAGCTGATCCTGCCCCATTGTCCACCCCGGTTTAAATATTTGCCCATGCAGGGGAAATACTCAGTACTCTCGGACTGAAATCTAACAAAGGTTTCATATAGATCTTTATACTTCATAAGCCTTTTATTTTATATTAATTGGCTTAATTTGGCTAAGAGCTTTCCCATGCCAAACTGTATTCCTACTTCTAATATAAGAACGCCCTATGCATGAGCAGTCATAGTTTGTTTTGTGGCTCTGTAAGCAAGTGTTGTAATGGCAGCAAAGGAATTTTTGCCAGTTTTAAGCACGCCGTTTTTCTGTTGTGGCAACGAAGCCTGCACTGCCACAGCTGTCTTGAAATGATACAGACAACCCTGCTCTTTCCATCTCAAATGGCCTTGTCAACGATGACTTGTAACCTGTCTGTTCTCTGGCCAGGACTGCATTTTCTGTAGTAAAAGAGATCGGCACTTGTGGAGAGGGATATGAAAAACCCCTCCCCCACACCTCCAGCAAACTGAAAAATTGCTCTCTGTGTATATGTGCCTTCATGTGAAAGAATTTTAAAACCACAGCAGTAAAACCAGACCAGATTTTCAAGCCCTGAAGAGACAGGATGTGTTGATGACTTCTGACTGTTTTTGATGCTGGGGGAAGGGGAGGAGAGATGTAAGGAAGTGGCATATTCTGAATCCTGAAAAACAGACAGTTTATCATCGAATCGTCTAAATCCTCTTAGCAGCAAGGCAGGTATCTCCTTTGCCAAAGCAGACAAAGAGACCACCACCTACAATTATGGAACTTTGCCCTCTGCTGGCTATCACTACAATTGCATCAAAACACATGATTGTGGAACTACACAAAACCCTGCTTGCTAAAAAAAAAAAAAAAAGCACATTACCACCAATACGCTTGCTAGTCAAGTATTCATTTTTGCCAGGGAAGAACAGTGAGCGGAGCTATTATTGCAGGCACAGACCTTGAAATATTTATGACAGGCAGTTTGGAACCGTCTCTCCCTTCGCCCCAGTTTTCAGAGAACCTATGCTGACTTGTATGACAAAGTGTGTGTCACAGCTCTGCTGTAGATAAGACATTCTTTAATCAAGCTGAGCCTTCACTTCCCCCCCCCCATTGTAGGGAATGACATTCTCCTCTTTCCCCTGCATTTCCATCATTTCAGATCCAAATAAGATGAAGCTCTGAACCATCTCACACACACATATAATGATTACAGGAAGCATATATGTGAACATTTTAGTGGAACGCTAAGCTGCACATCTTTTTTATAACAAGCTGTCCCCCCCTCCAATAAAGTCAGGTAATGGAAATGCAAGATCCCTACAGTATTATTAATTCTGCTACACTGCCCGCTGAGCCACTGATGCTAGAGCACAGAGGTATAAGTTACATACCTATTGCGCCAACTGATCTCTCTCAGGGACAAAGGCTTTCACCCTGAAGGAGAGGGCAGGTGGCAGTGCCAGTCGCTCTGCCCTCCAAGGATTTTCTACAGAAGTAAAAGGTGAAGGGGGAGGTGGGAGCAGATTTAATTTCCTACAGCTGTCAAGCTGATGTGATAAATCGGCATCTCTGCAGCTACCAATGTCAGACCTTATGAAACTGTCCTAGTTTTAAAGTGACAGAAGCTTGGTATAGGAGCGATTTTTTAAAAAGCGACTTTATTATGTTATTTATGCCCTGCCTGAAACTGTGATCTTCTCCCAGCCCCAACCTCAGAAACTGAGGCTTTGTACTACGGAATAGTTTTGTAACATACCAGCAAGTTGGGCATGTAGCAGTCATGAGAAAAAGCATGTATAGGGGGAAAGGTGTGTTTGTCTCACCATTATATCCAGAGTAGCCCACTGACATTTAGCCATTACAGACAGTATTCAGACATCACTTCTGATCAATCTTAAATAGCCATGTCTTGTTGGAGTTCATGTACCTGTGTCTCCCACACACACACACTTCTGTTTCTACACACAGCATAACAAAGAAACCCAGGTAGGAAACTAACTTCAGCTGCCTGCCAAGAACAGATGAAGGTGAGCAGATTCACCCAAATTAGTTTTTCTCCTAGGGACAAGCTTCTGCACTAGTTGTGTGGGTATTATGTGAGCATAAGTAGATCAGCCCTGATCAACTCACACCCCATCATCTGTATATCATGGGTATCTGATGCTAGCTTTTAAACAGGATTCTCTAAGCAGAAAGGTCAGGAAGAGGAGACAAGAGGAAAGCAGGCACGGCTTTTTTTGTAGCAGGAACTCCTTTGCATATTAAGCCACACACCACTGATGCAGTCAGTCCTCCTGAAGATTACAGTAGGCCCTGTACTAAGAGTCCTATAAGCTCTTGGAGGATTGGCTACATCAGGGGTGTGTGGCCTAGTATGCCAAGGACTCCTTGCAACAAAAAAAGCCCTGGCAATATACCGTGCACATGCTGGTGGAATATTAGTAAAACTGACATCTGAATGCAGCCATGGCTGCTTTAGTCCAGGCAGAAACCTTTAAGCAGGAACCCATGGAACCAATGAGTTAATTTTTCTCCTTTCTCTCATAATATAAACTTACATTTCTTTCAATAGTCGCCTACATCTCATCCCAAATTACTTCATTGATGGCTGCTAAAAATGAAGAAGTTCCAGTGACTTGAACTTGACTATTAATCACCACCATTTTAATATCAAACTGCAGCAGTTGCCAAGTTAAAAAGTACTGACGTATTGCATTATATAAGACCATCAGAACAAAAATGGTTTGGTTTATCTACTCCTCGCTTTATTCACGGTTATCATAGTACACTCACTTTGTACTGCAGTCGGAGCCCTCTGCTCATTACCTGAGCTCGATCCCAGCGGAAGCTGGTTTCAGGTAGCCGGCTAGAGGTTGACTCAGCCTTCCATCCTTCCGAGGTCAGTAAAATGAGTACCCAGCTTGCTGGGGGGAAAGTGTAGATGACTGGGGAAGGCAATGGCATACCACCCCGTAAAAAGTCTGTTGTGAAAGCAACATCACCCCAGAGTCGGAAACAACTGATGCTTGCGCAGGGGACCTTTCCTTTCCTACACCAATCACTTTTATTTTCTTCTTTCAAGAGAAGGCTATTATAGTTGAGGTTTTAGCCATGGAAGTGCCCTGTCAAATGGGGGTCAGGTTATAAAATGTTCATGCAGTCTCACATTCAGCAATAGGCAAAAATATACCACTGCCAATTGCTATGTAAATGCGTTACGCAATCTGTCCTCTTTTGGGGAAAAGAAATTTCATTTTAAGTTTGAGGAACAGTCTGACACACAGTTAAGGGGATGACAGGGCAGTAGTCAGGGACTTGGGTGTGCTTGCTATGAGAAGAGCAAAGTACTGTAAGCTGCTCTGGGTCCCCACTGAAGAGAAAGGGAAGGCACAAATGAAGTAAATAAAACTGATTAGTTAATGATGGTCTGAGACCAGTCACTGTTTTCTTTTTTCATTAAAAAAGGAGAAGAGGTCAATTTTTACCTCAACAACTGTGACTTACCCTGTGTAGGCTGTATTCTATACCCATGTTTGCCAAACGTGGCCTGGAAATGCCGGGGGATCCTTTAGAGTAATAGCTGGCTTGCAAGGACAGAAAACATGTCTCTCACATCCAGACAGCAAAGGCAAAGAATGGAGTTCTCCAGGGTTTTTTTTTTTTTTTTTGTAGAAAAAGCCCAGCAGGAACTCATTTCATATTAGGCCACACACCCCTGATGTCACCATTGTTTTGCCAGCCTTTTTTTGTAGAAAAAGCCCAGCAGGACCTTATTTGCATATCAGGACACACACCCTGATGCCAAGTCAGCCAGAACTGCGTTCCTGTGCATTCCTGCTCAAAAAAAGCCCTGGAGTTCTCTCAGTTTTCTAGGAATGGGAGCAAGGACTTCCAACCTCAGAGTAAGAAAATGGAGTTGGCCTTCTCATTTCTTCACAGTAGAAGCTTTGTCATTTGCCACTCACAGGAAACAGAGGCTGCCAGTTTATTCAAGCTTCTTGCTTTGCCCTACTCTGAAGAATCCAAAGTGACTAAACCCCACCCCATTGGGAATGCCCTGGCAATGGCCTCCAACACCTGGCAGGACCCTTCCCCACCCCCCAAGTAGAACCCATCCTACACATCCAACTTGGGCCAGCATCCTGAGAAACATCTAATGGGGCTGGCTCCCAAGAGTGTGAGGCAGGGTGAAGGGGAAGAAGGTACCCATGGTTGACATCAGTGGGCAGGCTAGCTGTCAGAAGCCCAGGAATGGCCAGAGGCATCAAGCTGACCAGCTGGAATGTTGGGAGTGGGGCACATATGTGCCAGAAGATGCAGAGGTAAGGTGGCTAAGGTGGAGGAGCAGTGCTGGTTAACTGAGCTGTCTGGATAATCCAGCACTTGAAAACAAATCATTTACTTTTTGCATGCAGAAGGTCCCAGGTTTAATCCTTAGCATCTCCAATTAAAAGGATCAGGTAGTAGGTGATACAGAAGACCTCCACCTGAGATCCTGGAGAACCACAGCCAGTCTGAGTAGACAATACTGACTGAATAAGGCAGCTCATGCCTCTCCAGACACCTGCTGGAGGCAACTAACAAATGAAAACAACACAACACAATAATTTTTTTAAAAGGTCAGGGCCTTTTTGAAGTGTGGGAGCTTACATGGGCCTCAACCACCCCCTACTTAGCTTCCAGATCCCACCTCACAGCACAAGTGACAAGCCTTGACTCAGAACATGAAAATAGGACAGGCACCAGAGGCCTGAGAACATAATCCAATATCCTAGCTGTTCTTTACCTCCTGCAAGAGAAAGCTTAGTTCATCTGACATGCCACCTTAGATATGCTAAAGGACAACACAGACTTCTAAGACCTTTTGGATTCAAAGAAGCTGCACATATCCTTTTATACTGGTCAAAACTACATTCCTGTCAAATAGTCATTGATAGTGATTTCAAATTTCTTCTTACGTATCACTTGCATATGGTGACCAATACCAAATCGTTCCTCTTCAGCAAACCTGTCATGCCAATTTCACTACCACCACCTCACTCACAAGCTTAACGTTACAGGATTTGTATTCTACTAACAGAAGCACTAAAATTCTTTTGTTTTCTTTTGTTTGTCAGACTGTTCCTCAAACTTGAAATGAAGTTATCTATAGTCACTCTCTCTGGAAACTAATCTTCCACAATTAAGTGGACACTGAAATCTAACCTTAATAGGAAAAAAAGCCTGAGTAAAACTCTGGCTTAGTTCAGACATAAGGTGAACAATGGTTTAATTATAGATAGCTTGTGAAATCAGGATTTGGCTTACAGATGATCAATGAAATCCTGGTTTCAACAATGAATGTTGGTTTTATTCCCTTTCCTCACTCCTTACCAGCACTCCTTACCAGCACAGAATCCAGCTGGTAAGCCAGTCTCTGTTGCAGCATTGAGAACAAGCCAGGATATCTGAATTCATGCATCATGTGAAACCACAGTTAAGAAGCACTACAATCCATAAATCATGGTTTCAGATTCTGGCTTGACATATTCTAACGATGCATAGTTAGTGAAGTTTTCAAATTGTTACTGTAAAAATACACAATAGATGCATAGACACTACCTTATACCAGAAACCTACTGGCCAACAAATATACCTACGTGCTTCCAGCTACCATCCTAAACATACTAAACGATCCATTGCATACAGCCAGGCTCTACACTACAGCCACACCTGCTTCAATCCTACAGACAGAGATTCCCACCTGAGGGATCTACAACAAACCTTCTTGGAGCTGAAGTATCCACCTGATGAAGTCAGGACACAGATTAATAAAGCCAGAATGGTACCCAGAGAAAACCTGTTACAAGACAGACCTAAAAAAGACAATGATAGAATGCCATTAGTGGTCACACACAACTCTC
Organism: Heteronotia binoei; assembly: GCF_032191835.1. Classification (NCBI taxonomy): domain Eukaryota; kingdom Metazoa; phylum Chordata; class Lepidosauria; order Squamata; family Gekkonidae; genus Heteronotia; species Heteronotia binoei. The sequence goes on along the minus strand of NC_083223.1, from coordinate 52,407,506 downwards.
AACAGTTCAATGCATCAGCAGTAACTTACAACCTCTACTGGACAATAACAGCTCTCTTTAACAAGAACTGAAGGGCAAACCTTTTCTTGGGCACAGAGACAATGCCCTAATCTCAAACAACACCCACAATAATGTAACATCTAATTTGAACATGGACAATGGTACTAGATCTTGCAACTAACCCAGATGCCAACTCTGCTGCGACATACACCCAAACAACATCAACTACACCATCTCACGCTCATTCATTTGCTCATCTTTTAACATTGTATATGCCACTGAATGCCAACAATGCCAACACAGGGCAAACAGGACAAACTCTATGCCAAAGGATAAATAAACACAAATCTGACATCAGAAATCACAAGAATGAGAAATCTGTAGAACACTTTAACCTCCCAGAACATTCAGTGGGTGACCTCAAAGTAGTTGTTTTATTGCAAAGGAACTTCAGGAACAGAATGGAAAGGGAAACTGCTGAATTAGAAATTATTACAACACTCAGAAAACACACGCACACCCAGGACTTAACAGAGATATTGGTTGTTTATCTCATTACATATGCTAAATCCTCACCAAGGAGAGCTATACATACTCTATTTTTATGCATTCCTTTTTTTAAAAAAAATATACTGGAATAGGGTTTGTAATGCAAAGCAATATAGGATAGATTTTTCTGACATAACACCTCTATAGAACAATGCATTGGAATAGTATTTAGAACATATAGTGATTGTAATGCAATACAATGAAACCTGAAATATATTTCCCTACATAACACTGCACCCCACCCCAATAAAACATAATGTGATTTGTTACCTTCATGCTTGAGAGGAAACGAATGTGACATCACAGTTAACTTTGAGCAATTAGAAAGGATTATCTTATACATTTAACTCCCATCTTGACATATGTATTCCTTCAACTGTTGTTCCCGCTTAATTAAATCCATACAGCTGTTGACACTATATACTTAACTTGTTAGTCCTGTTTTGTCTCTACGTATCTTAAAATATCTCCATCATGTTATATGCTAATTTGCTGTTCAGACTGTCTATAAGTCTGAATAGTTTTCTTCCATTATATCTGAACAAGTGCGAAAGCTCATATCTTGAATAAAACTTTGTTGGTCTTAAAGGTGTCACTGGGCTCTAACTTTGTCCCACATTCAATCACAGAGTGCTGAATTAAACTATGGTTTTCTGCCATGTCTGAACTGAGGCACTTTGAAAATGGATAATGGGCAACAACATGGTTTCACTAGGAGTAAGGGTGAAATACCCACTTAAATCCTTAATACTGCCAGTCTGACACAGGAAGAGGCTTATCACATTGCATTAAGCTTCACATCTTTCTTATCCCCCTTAAGAGGTGAACATGTTGGGCTGGGAGAAGGGTCAAAATCAAAGGATACATTTGACCCTGAGTGCATGCCCTAAATTTCATTCTAGGTCCTCAGTGTTCAGTGGAGTTAATTAATCAAACAAATAGAACCAAGGTCAAGTTAAAACAAAGGCCTCTCTTCACTCAGGTAATAAACTGCTTTGGATGATTAGATGAACTGCCCTAGCTAGTGTGCTAGTTTTCAGATTTATAAAAATTCAAAACCACTTGTTCTGAAAAAAATCCATATTTTCAAATATACATTTCTGAGGTCTTTTTTCTGCCCTAAGCAGCAACTAGGTTCAGAAGCACAGTTCTGGGCCTGTTCCCAAGTGGAGTCACAATTCCTAAAAAACTTTTAAGAAGCAGGCATGGCATAATAAGTTGCCAAATATGCTGCTGTGACGGTAATGAATGGGTTAACAAGAAAACTAAGGTTGCACAGAGCCTGCATCAGGTGATCTGAGGGTGGGGGCCAGAGTGCTCAGAACTCTCAGAGGTGATTGACAGCTAATGGCTGAGGGCAGTTAGTGTCAGACGGAGTCTGAGGGAGACTGCTGAAGAGAGCAATTGGTCTGAGAAGGAGCTGAGACAGGAGCTGAGGAGAGTCTTCGAGAGACACAAAGCTCACTGTTCACTCTATTTAGACAGCCATGGGGCTGTGTGTGACTAGAGGAGAGTCACAGTAAAAGACCTTAGAGGTCACAGACACAGAGACACTTCTCTTAAGAGCTAAAGAGGTGGTTGAGGGAAAGATGTGGGTCTAGAAGTCTGAAGGGCTGGGAGAAGAGACACTAGTCGACTTAAGGGACTTGGCACATTATACCCAAGAGGCCAACCCAGAATAGTGTTGGAGAGTGAAAGCTATATGATCTGTGAAACCTGAGAGACCTAAGTGAACTAGATATTATAAAGCCTGGACTACGAAGAAACTGTTAACTGCTTGAGATACAATATAGCCCATGTATATATTTCCCATTCCCCAGTTGAAGACGGTGTGTGTATGTTAATAAATTTCTGTGGTTTATTTTAAAGTTCTCTGGTGCCAGTATATTGGGAAAGCTATCAAAGTTGCTGTGGTCCCCTACCTACAAACTCAGTTTATATCCATCTGAAAGCAAAACAAAAACCCCGAAGAGACTAGTAGTGAGAAATCCATATTACACCCACCCCTTGAGTTCCATAGTCGTGAGGTAAAAATTCAAACGGAAGAACTGAGGTGGAAGAGGGGCTGGGGTAGCCATAAGCTGCATATAGAAGCGATCCAGTGAGACCACGAGGCACGCTGTTATAGCTGCCTTCTAAGAGACTTCAGTCCCATACTTCTAAGAACATAACAGAAGCCATGATGGATCAGGCCAACGGCCCATCCAGTCCAACACTCTGTGTCACACAGTGGCAACAAATTTTGTATATACACACACACTGTGGCTAATAGCCACTGATGGACCTGTGCTCCATATTTTTTATCTAAACCCCTCTTGAAGGTGGCTATGCTTGTGGCCGCCACCACCTCCTGTGGCAGTGAATTCCACATGTTAATCACCCTTTGGGTGAAGATGTACTTCCTTTTATCCGTTTTAAACTGTCTGCTCAGCAATTTCATTGAATGCCCACGAGTTCTTGTATTGTGAAATACAAATACTAAAGAGGCTTCCAGCTGGCAGGTTTACTGGTTTTGCCAGGCCCCTTCCACCTGGATTCTCATATCGCTGAAATTGTACTGGCAATGCCTTGAGGAACGAATAGAAGAGAGTGAAAAACCACCACCCAAACAATAAAAAATGCAATAAGGATTCAGCATTAGCTTTTTTAATGGAGCTCCCTTTCCCAGACACCACCCTATGCAGTCTGCTAGTCCTGATACTGTAGGTCCACATTACTTCCATATTCCTAATTCCTGATCTATCCCTCCCAGCACGTACAAATATTCACTGAAACTTGAAAATAAGGTGCAATCCCATTAGATAATGACTGAAAATAATACCAATGGAATTACAGGACAGCCTGAAAAACCATCTTTCCTGGTTTCAAATTTCTTCATACAAAAGGGCACGTGTTCAAGGTTATAGATTTGCAGATTGCCCCAAAGCCTATGGCATTCTCAGTTTTCCTGATTTTTTAAAAAGAGATTTGTGAGAATTAAGTAATGCTGGGGATCTCTGTGTTGTATTTTATTCCAGTCCCAAGCTTTGTCAGCTCTTCATTGTTTTAATTTTGTCAGCTACTACTGGTCCAGAGTGATCTACTGTCCTTTTGCTGTTTCACCTTCTCAAAGTAGAACGGATTTATTGCAATCCAAGATATAATGATCTAGCAGCTTCCGAAGGACAGAAAGCCCCCCAGCGATTATAGCTATTGCAACTTGCCATTTGGGCTATGCATGCTTCATTATTATACCTCCACTAGAGACTTGCCTGGCTACCCTACCTAGCTGAAGGTTAGGTTTTTCTTCCTCACATGGTGATTGTTCACTGGTGTTTCAGTTATGTAGTTGCAAAAAACACCAGGCTGGATCAAGAGAACTAGGAGCAGCATTCTGCATATATAATAGCCATTTCCCAGGGGTGGAATTCTAGCAGGAACTCCTTTGCATATTAGGCCGCACACCCCTGATGTAGCCAATCCTCCATGAGCTTACAAGGCTCTCGTAAGCTCTTGGAGGATTGGCTACATCAGGGGTGTGCGGCCTAATATGCAAAGGAGCTCCTGCTAGAATTCCACCCTTGCCATTTCCCATCTTCCCACAGCAGCTCCCTATGGCCCCTGAAAAACTGAACTTAATAAGCCAGCTATATTTATATCACTATAAACGCACTTTTGTGAGACATCACCCTAGGCCATTAGCATACCTGGAAATTATGGGAAATTATGAAGAACTATGTGAATGCCATCCACTTTATATACACCTTATAAAGTCAGTTTGGTGTAATGCTTAAGTGTGTGGATTCTTATCTGGGAGAACCGAGTTTGATTCCCTACTTCTCCACTTGCAGCTGCTGGAATGGCCTTGGGTCAGCCATAGCTCTTGTAAGAGTTGACCTTGAAAGGGTAGCTGCTCTAAAAGCTATCTCAGCCCCACCTACCTCACAGGGTGTCTGTAGTGGGGGAGAGGAGAGGTAAAGGAAATTTTGACCGCTCTGAGACTTTGTGATTCAGAGTATAGGGGAGGATATAAATCCAATATTTTCTTTTTCTTCTTCGATATCAGCAGTCATAGCACCAAAACTGTTAATTTTATACACTATAGCTTAATATTGTTTAATGTTTTATTCTAATACTGTTTTATAATAGATATTGTATTTCATTATGTTAGCCACCCTGGGCCTGCTCACAGGGAAGGCGGGATGCAAATAGAAATATAAAACAAATCATGGATCCTCTACAACAGGATACCGAATAGGCTCTGCAAGTGAGAAGTGGGAAATCAGTTGAAACTGCTCCCACACTCTTGAGCAAGTCAGAATGATACCCAGGGACAGCTTGCTACAAGACAACCCCAAGGAAATGGCAACAGGACACCACTGGTGGTCGCCTACAGCTCAAACTCAAACCAGTTCAATGCATTATTATGACCTACAACCCATGCTGGATAGAGACATTTCCCTCACACAAGCACTAGCGGGGGGGTGACTTTTTCTTGCTTATAAACAGTCTACTAACCTAAAACAACTTCTCACCCACAATAATGAACTACTTAACTGTAACAGAAACTCTGGTACCAAGGCCCGCAGCAAACCAAGATACCAACTTCATTCTCATCTAGCTCCTACCAACACCATCAATGGCCCCAGCAACATCAGCCATACTCAGATTCCTACTCCTGCTCATCTTCTAATGAAATTTATGCCATCACATGTCAGCAATGTTCTTCCACTCTCTTCTTGGACAAACAGGCCTGTCCCTTCAACAAAGAATTAATGGGCATAAGTCTGACATCAGAAACCACAACAACTGTTGCAACTGATAATGAAACTCAAGACAATGCATTAGCCTGGAATGAATCGAGACCTAGGTTTCCTGTCTCATTACCAGGGCTGATTTCTCCACACCTACTACCTCTCTCTGTTTACCACAGTGAATCTAATCAAACCTTCTATTCTAATTTGCCTGCTAATGTCATTTGGGATCTGAAATCACTCCACTGTCCAATCAATAGGACAGATGGACCCATATTGTAGTTGTATCTGAAGACATGAGCAGTGACTCATGAAAGCTCATAACCTACCACAAATTTTATTAGTCTTTAAGGAACTACTGGTCTCTTACTCTTTTCTACTGCAGACAGACTAACATGGCTACCCATCTTGCGCAAAAGAGTATCTAACTTGCAGATGGGAAAGTTTGGGTCCAGCATAATACATCCCTCTGTTGTGGTTTACATTTAATTGGCATTGTCCTTTGTTTAAAAAGGGGGGGGGGGTTGTTTGATCGTCCTGCTTATATGATGCCAACAAGCTCATCTTTTGCCTGTCTTCCCTGCAGCCTCATCACAAACAACAGACAAGGATGCCAAAGTTAGCTTAAACAGATCATAAATTAATTTTCCTCAATAATAACAGAACACAGCTTGGTGTGTAAAGAAACTTAATAGTGTTGCGTGGCCAAGAAGGAGCAAGGGTTTGCTGACATAGTGACAACTCCTGATCTGAGGCCGCTGTCTGGTTTGCTTCTTGTGGGTGTTTTAATTCATGTTCTGCCCACACATCCGAATATTCACCTGAATTTGCAATCAAGCCACAGATCTCCTTGTATAACATCTTTTTAGGCCCATAGGTTCCCTCCCCCACACATCAGATTTGTACATGTTAAGAATATAGCTTCACATTGGAAACGTGTGCTCTGGACCACACAACTAGGAGATTAAAAAATAAACTCAGCTTCTTCATAAATATGATTGGTTTCAAATGCAACAAATAAAGAGCTTGGTGGAGAATAATATTAAAACTGAAGGAATAAGGAAACAGCAAACAGAAATGGAAAAAGTTCTGCTCGGAGACAATGATAAATTAATTTCAAAAGTATATAAATTACTTCTACAATGGTCTACAGAAGATGAAGTAATGAAATCTCAAATGATCAAATGGGCAATTAATGTAAATAAAGAAAAAAAGATGGAATCTTGGGAATATCTGTGGAAGAACTCTATGAAACTCTCAACATGTCAAAGTATTAAAGAAAATTGATTTAAGATGATGTATAAATGGTATATGACTCCTAAAAAATTAGCAAAGATGAATAACAAGATGCCAGACAGATGTTGGAATGTAAAAAGCATGAAGGTTCTTTCTACCATATGTGGTGGACTTGTGAAAGAGCAAAACAGTACTGGCTAATGATTCAACAAGAATTTTTTTTTAAGGAATTTCTAAGATATTGGGATATGAAGTAATTAAAGTTGCAGAGACTTTCTTATTGGGATTACAAATGGAAACATTTCTAAAAGAAGATAGAACTTTAATCTGATACTTGCTTTCAGCTGCTAGGACATTGTATGCGCAGTTGTGGAAGCAAGAAAAAATACCAGAGAAATGGGATTGGATTATAAAAGTTATGACATGGAGTTAAATGGACAAATTAACAAGAATATTAAGAGACTATGATTTAGAAGTTTTTAAGACGGAGTGGAAAAAGTTTAGAAGATATGTAGAAAAAGAGTGGAAAATAAAAGGACACTGGACAATTTTTGATAATGGTTAAGTTTTAAAAAGAAGAATATAAATTTTTGTTTTAATAGTTAAGGGTACCTTTAATATTTGTTTTTTTTAAGTAAATAACACTGGTGGGGGTCAAGTAACGGGGGGAGGGGTGGGTGGAAAGTAATATATGGGGTAGATAATTTTTTTTAAAGTTGTAAGATATAGATTTATTAGCATATGTTACCAATAAAATTGCTTTATTAAAAAATAAAAAATAAACTCAGCTTCTATGCATTTTCATCTTGCCCTTCCTCCAAAGGGTGGTGAACAAAGCTTTCCACAAGCTCCATTTTATCTTTAAATCAACCCTGTGAGGTAGATCAAGTTGAGTGTGATTAACTAGTCAAAGGTCACCCAGGGAGTTTCATGTAAGAGTCAGGACTTGAACAGAGCTTTCCAGAATCCTCCTTGGACACACTAAGACAACTACAGATGCTGAAAGGACCCTCAATTGCAACAACAAACACAAAATCAGCAACCATCCAACTCATCCAAAACATAAGTTGTTCCTAAGAATGTAACATTTCCAGAAATCATGAAAACAGCATTCCCCTCCCCCCACCCCCGAGAAAGCTCAAGATTTTCAGAAATTTTAGTTCTATGCAATAGAATCATAGAGTTCGAAGGGACCTCCAGGGTCATCCAACCCCCTGCACAATGCAGGAAATTCACAAATACCTCCGCCTAAGTTCACAGGATCAGCACTGCTGTCAGATGGCCATCAAGCCTCTGATCAGCACTGCTATCAGATGGCCATCTCTCCAAAGAAGGAGAGCCCACCACCTCCCAAGGAAGCCTGTTCTACTGAAGAACCATTCTGTCCGGAAGTTCTTCCTAAAGTTCAATTGAAAACTCTTCTGGTTTAATTTCAACCTGTTGGTTCTGGTCTGGCGTTCTGGGGTCAAAGACAACAAGTCTGCACCTTCCTCTACATGACAGTCCTTCACGTAGTTGAAGATGGTGATCATACCACCTCTCAAGTCATCTCTTCTCCAGGCAAAACATACCCAGCTCTTTCAGACTTTCCTCACAGGACTTAGTCTCCAGGCAAACCCCTCATGATTTTCGTTGCCCTCCTCTGGATGTGTTCCAGCTTGTCTATATCTTTCTTAAATTGTGCCGCCCAAAACTTAACACAATACTCTATCTAATCAAAGCAGAGGAAAGCAATACCATCATTTCACTTGATTTGGATGGTATACTTCTGTTGATATAGCCTCAAACTGCATTGGCCTTTTAAGCTACTGCAGCACGCTGCTGACTCACGTTCAGTGTTACAGTCTACTAAGACCCCTAGATCCTTTTCACACATACTACTTCCAAGACAAGTCTTCCCCATACTATAACGGTGCATTGGATTTTTCCTACCTATATGTAGAACTTTACATTTATCCCTGTTAACATTCATTTTTTGTTTTAGCCCAGTTTTCCAGCCTGTAAAGATCATTCTGTATTCTAACTCTGCCTTCTACAGTATTTGCTACTCCTCCCAATTTAGTATCATCTGCAAATTTAATAAGCATTCCCTCTATTCCTTCATCCAAATCATTTACAAAGATATTAAATGTTTTCAGGACAGATCCTTGAGGTACTTCACTTGTCGCCAAGAGGATGAGGAACGATTAACCAGCACTCTTTGCGTGTGATTTTTCAACCAGTTACAGATCAACCTAACAGTAATAGGATCCAAACCACATTTTACCAACTTGTCAACATGGATAGTATGTGGAACCTTATCAAAAGCCTTATTGAAATCAAGATAAACTATGTCTACAGCATTCCCCCGATCCAGCAAGGTAGTCAGTTTCTCAAAAAAGATCATGTTAGTCTGACATAACTTGTTTTTGAAAAACCCATGCTGGCTCTTAGTAATCATACCCATCTTTTCTAAATGCTCAATGATTGACTGTTTGATTATTTGTTCTAAAACATTTCCAGGTATAGACGTCAAGCTGATGGGTCTGTAGTTACTCGGATCCTCCTTTTTCCCCTTCTTGAAGATGGGGACAACCTTTGCCTGTCTTCAGTCTTCTGCCACCTCACTGTTCTCCAAGAATTCTCAAAAGTAACGGACAAAGGCTCAGAAATTACATCCATTAGTTCACTTAGTACCCTTGGATGCAGTTCATCTGACCCTGAGGTGCTTATGTACTATCCCAATGCTGATCCCAGGCTGCAACTCCCTTCCCTCGTCATGTGTTCTGTTTTCATCATGTTGGGCACCTTTTTTCTCACAAGAGAATACTGAGGAAAAGTAGGAATTGAGCAGTTCTGCCCTCTCTTCATCACCTGTTACAATTTCACTTTCCTGTCCTTGCAAGGGGCCTACTAACTTTCCTATCAAGTTGAAACTTACTCCACTGCTTTAACAACATAACATGCTCCCAAAAAGTCTTCAGACTTTTTCATGCTCTGGATTTTTGAGTCTTAAATTATTGCAAATTATTGCAATAGAGTTCTTTCAGCACTGCAAACTTTTCCAGTGTTTTCCCACTGGCAAAACTGGGGAAAGTTTTTCTTCCTCTCCCCAGGCCTGTCCATCTCTAGCTGTGACACAATCTAAGCATAAGCACTTAGGGTGAGGCTTACTGATGGAACCAACAGAGTCCTCCAATTCCCCCAGCTGGCCACTCTTGCCCAGGTGTACACACATGCACCAGAAGTAGTTCACACAGACTGAGTAGGGCAGCTGGATGCCACGATTCCACCTAATGGCTGGCAAGGAGAAAAATACTAAAGGCTCCATTGAGTTTTCCTGTCCTGCAAGCATGAGTGAGTTTGATACATGGGGGGACGGTGCTAAGAGATGGTATTTGGCAATTCTGTCACAAACTGCATTTTTTATAAAGTAATACTCCAACAGACTGTTTAATTTAAAGTATCAGAAGGGTTCATACACACAAGACCATTCTCCTGTGGCATATACATTATCATTTGGTATGTAAATAATCAGAACAGAACTCTTCAACTTACTTTTGTTGTAGCAGGTTGCAAGGACCCCTTTATCAGCTGGACTAGCACTTATGTGCCAGATTTCACCGACTTGATGGAGAAGAACATTTTTGTTTATAATGTTATTTTCATCGTCAAAATCTATGATGTGAATCTAAAAATACAATTAAAAGCCCGTTACAACATTATATGTTCAAGACAGTCTTAATAATAAATGACAACTGTGCAAAACAAAGTGTGGGCTTTACCTCTCCCGCCCATACTGGTAGAGTTTTAATTGCTGAAGTAGCAGCAAGATTGAGACGTAATGATAAAACATGCAGCAGGCTGACAAAACTCTCCCATCTTCCAACAACAATATGCAATATCAGAGACTGGATGGAGATTCTGGCCGTGGCCCATTACTGTAGCACCGGATGCTGCTTGAGTTTCACTCACTCCATTGCCACCACCTTAGTAAGGGGTGTTTCAACAGCACAATTCATTGTATGCTTGATCAGAGAGAAAAGTCTCATTGAGTTCAAAGCGCCTTGTGTCCTAGTAATAACAGGAGGTATTTATAACATGCTCTTCTCTACCTTAAGAAATCTTAAAGCAGCTTACAATTGCCTTCCCCTTATCTCCCCACCTTGTGAAGTAGGTCTGGCTGAGAGAGTTCTGAGAGAATTGTGACTGGCCCAAGATCACCCAGCAGGCTTCATGGAAGGAGAGGGGAATCAAAGCCAGTTCTCCAGATTAGAGTCCACTGCTTAACCACAACACCACTCTTGAATAGTGATAGGTTTGAGTAAGTGTCCTTTGCCATTTTATGCCATCTAGCATTGATCTGAGCTGCTTTTGTGGAGAATGAGCCTGGATGACCTTTGGACTGATACACTCTGCCCTTTACTCCTCTTTGGCTAAAGCCTGTTAACAAAAGGCATCTACTTTATCAGCAAATCGTAGCTTGTCATTCAGCCCAAATAGCAAACTACAGTTTGCTTTCTTTCCTACAAACCAGGATGCAACCAAATCTTGATTTGTGCTCTTCCTTATCAATACCTGCCCAATGCGATCACCAAATCAGGACACTGACCCCGAAGGCACATGATGTAGGAAGTCATGTGCAGTCACATACCCAAATTCATCAGGAAAAAAAATTAGCCAAAAAATAACAGAATACCTATGAAGAAACATGGATTTCACACTGAGAGCGTCTATTTAAAATTTATAGAATCTCCATCCTGATGAAACACTCACATTTTCCACAAATGTAGTCCAAACTGTCCACCTAGATCCCATGTAGAAAGCTATATAAAACAACAAAACTTTCTCCAAGATACAGTTGTATGATACTTGTCACTAAGACCCTTTGAAATTATTGGGAATTTCTTCTCAGCAAACCACTATTTGTGTTGTTAAGCACCACATAATATGGTGGTAGTAGAAAAACTAAAGCTCAAACAGCATCCTATGCTACACAAACAGGACATAGCTACACGTCTGCTGCAGAATATCCATTTAGCTTCTAATACTAAAAACACTGGGAAGATTACTTCATTTTGTCAGTCTCCCAGGTATCTCTCAGGCATCATCCAATGGGGCTAAAAGTCAGCAATCCAGATGCATCAGAACAGAGGGCAGAGTACTACTGTAAACTTCCCACCCCCCAAGTACTATACATGCTGTACATGTATAGCATTAACTAAGCTTGGTTAATGCTATACAGAGCAAGTTTGGTGTAGTGAGAGCCAGTTTGGTGTAGTGGTTAAGTGCGTGGACTTTTATCTGGGAAAATCAGGTTTGATTCCCCACTCCTCCACTTGTACCTGCTGGAATGGCCTTGGGTTAGCCATAGCTCTGGCAGAGGTTGTCCTTGAAAGGGCAGCTGCTGTGAGAACCCTCTCAGTTCCACCCACCTCACAGGGTGTCTGTTGTGGGTGGGGAGAAGATATAGGAGACTGTAAGCCACTCTGAGTCTCTGATTCAGAGAGACAGACAGGGTATAAATCTGAAATTCTTCTTCTTTTCATATTACTTAAAAAGGTAGTCCCCTGTGTGAGTACCAGTCATTTCTGACTCTGGGGTGACATCGCATCACAATGTTTTCCAGCAGACTTTCATATTACTTAGCACCCCTTTAATTTCTTCAAACCATAAGTCCCATCCAGGTTTTCCCCATTAGCTTCACTCCCTCTCCCCACTCCCATCCCAGTTCTATTCAATCTGATCTGAAATTAAAAACTAAGTACAAGCTAAAAACAAAAATAAATGGCGGGGGAAGAGAAAGTGTTATTTTTTTCCCCAGGCCAATGCCCTCAACAAATACAGGGCATGGATGCCTAAACAACTGCTCACTTTTCTAGCTAGAATCATATGGGATTCATGTATATAATCGGTTGTCCAGAGACAACTCATTTCCATCTCCAGTTTGCTTACACAATAAAAGAGCACAATGACTGAAGCAAGCCGGATGCCAGGAGAGCATCCAGAGACAGATGTTCTCTCAAGCTCGTTGTACAATGTCTGCCTAAGCAGGATGTCTACAACATGGGGGGGGGGGGGGGGGACAAAAAAAAAACCCTTTCAGGGTTTGGCCTGAACAGAGCAGTGTGTTTTTTTTTAACAAAATCTTTGCTGAAACACCGCAGAGCAGATTGCACAGGCTGGCTGCTTCATCTATATGCTTCCAGCCTTCTCTAAAAATGGGAAGCCTCGTGTTGAAATTATGAAGTAGTCTCCTTGGCAGTGAAATTGATTCCCTAAAGGTGAGCTACAAATCAAAATTCAATTTGCTCTTCCAACATGTATTATATGCCCCTACCGACCATATAAAGAGGGTCATTCGGCATATAAAGCAAAAGAGCCTTCTGCCCTGTCTCTGGTCCCTCAAAGTCAGACATTGCTGCTTTCTTCTCCCCGGTGTGATGATTCAGAACCACATCAGGCTCTAAGGACAAGTGTTATTAAATATCGCATGTCATATTTTCCAGGGGATTTTCTTATTATTTTCCATACCCTTGTGGGTATGGGGACATGGACAGCACTAAAGGTGAAATGAGAATGAGGTGTCACAATAGAGCTTTCTCAGGTTGGTCACTGACATCCTATGGAGTGAAAGAATTCAAATCTTTCATTTCCTGAGGTAAAATTTTCTTCATAACATGCCAACAGGCATTTTTGGCACTTGCTTCTGAATTCACACAGATTTTGCTCAGATATTTGCCCTTTCATTTCACCACCTCGTATTTGTTGGCCTCTCAAAACACATTAAGGTGAACACTTTGGTATGCACTGAGCTCCTATTTGTTAAGCTAACTCCTGAGGTCACATAAAACTGAAACACAAGCATTTACAGGGTGGGCATGGGGTGGGGGGATGGGAATCAAAGAGAATTAGATCGTTTTCAGAAACAACTGGATGACCTGACTTACTATTTTCCCCAATCTACATTGGATTCATGGGGTCTGAGATATCATCTCACCCAAAGGGCAAGGAGGGTGTTCAAAAACAGCTGTTCACTTATTGTTGCATGTCTTTGTGTGTGCATTTTAGGGTGTGGTCACATAGGTCTCAGTGTATTCCTTCTCTGGAGGTTTATCTAAAATAGGGAGATGGGTTAAAAGATTCCTAAAGGCAAAATTTATATTTATAGACATACAAGCATAAAAGAAGTTGTAAACAGCAAGATTCAAAGGTCGTAAGATGCCAGAAGTACAGGGAGTGATATAATTACTTATCATTCAAATGTAACCAAGAAAAGTGCAGAGACCATTCACAATAACCCAAGAACCAGACCCTGCAACAAACCCAGGTGCCAACTACAGTTCATGTCTACTTAGCCAGCCGTATTGCAAGAAGTAGAAACATCAACCACTTGGGACTACCCATGTCAAGGAACAGAGACCATGAAAAAGAATAAGGGACACAAAAATAACATAGGAAAAAAAGCAATATTCAGAAACCAGCAAGAAAATATCTCAAGGGCTATATTATAATTTGGAGGGAAGGCAGCACAGTATAGCCCAATTTCAGATAATAAGCAGTGTTGGTACTTGGATGAGAGACCACCAAGGAAGCCTCTGCAGAGACAGGCAATGGCAAACCACCTCTGCTTCTCACTTGCCTTTAAAGTCCCTTGCTGGGATTGCCATAAATTGGTTGTGACTTGATGGCACGTGTGTACATAGCAGCTGAGTGGTTCAAGAAATTGAATAAAGGGAACAGGACTATGGACTATACAACTTTGCATAATACATATTATCTTGCTCTCACTGCATCATTTTCTACTTATATGTTAAATAATGCAGAAATTAGTATTACATGTCTAATACTTACACTTTGTTTTGAGATTCCTGTAATCCTAGTCATATTACATAGCTTATTAGATGTCTCATCCTATTGATCGCATTGACTTACACTGTGTAATCTGCCTTGAGTATCAATGAGAAAGGTAGACTATAAATAACATAAACAAATAAAATAAATAATTATTCACAAATATTTGGATGCATCTGCTGAGACCTGAACAAAGACCAAAGGATTCCTCAACCTCTACATGTGTTTATTACAATTGCGAAACAAGGCAAATTATGTTATGGTCCTATCAGTACTTGCCCCAGTCAGTATCTACCATACTTGCAGCAAGGTTCAAGGGCAGGGAGGCAAGAATCAACAGGGCAGGATCCAATGGTCAGGGCAGGAACTGGAGGGCTAGGGATCTGCAGTGTAGGCAGGCAAGGCCTTGAGAGCCAGATCTTAGCAGTAACTTACCATACAAACTAAAGCACAAGCTGATTGTTAAGAGACAGTGAACAAGCAAATGCTGGGGCTCAACTGCAGAATTATATAAGGATCCTACAAAGAACTAAAGATCCACATCTTCCCCCTGAGAGAGTGCAAGAGGCACCAAGCTACCAAGCATGTATTCCTCTTCCTGGGTCAGGCTTCAGCTCCATTTCTCCACTTCTTCTGTTCTTGGGATCCTGGTCGCGATTCTGGAAGTGGACAGAGCTGTCCACGGTTCCCACAATGGCTTTTTTATGTAGCAGGAACTCCTTTTGCATATTAGGCTGCACACCCCTGATGTAGCCAGTCCTCCTGGAGCTTACAGTCGGCCCTGTACTAAGAGCCTTGTAAGCTCTTGGAGGACTGGCTACATCAGGCATGTGTGGCCTAATATGCAAAGGAGTTCCTGCTACAAAAAAGCCCTCGTGAGAACCATGGACAGCTCCTTTTCCTATGAGAAATCTTCTTCCCTGATACAGATTGGGCTATGGAAAACCTTGACACTATGACTATGAATAATCTTTGTACTTTTCCTGATGACCTCTGAATTTTATATAATATTTACTTGGATCCCATGATCTGACAGAGTAAAATACTGACAGTCTGAGATCTGTTCTGCCTTCCCTCCAGAAAGTTTATACCCAGGAGCAAGGGACTCGTGTTATCACTCCACAGAGCAGACAGCTGTAACAGGGAGGGGACAGGGAAGCAAATGTTTTTGCCTCTTACAAGCACCACTCTTCTTTCTTCTCCATTCCTCCTGCAGCCATCCAACCTACACAGCTCCTCACACTCAGGAGTCAGAAAGAGCTCCAGAGGGGATAGGAAATATGAGAATACCACTAGGATGATCCAACTCTATATTTACTTACTTCCTGTATTTATGGTCCTTGAACTATACTGCTTATAACTTGTGTGTGTGCATGGAGGATATGTCTGCCAAATGAGGATGCACTACATGGAACTAAGGAAGTGGGTACTAATCCATAAAATCTGATGTTAGAATTTAAAAAGCTGTTAGATCTTAAGGTGCCACAAGACTCATGTTTATTTTTGAGCAAGAGGGAATGCGTAAGACAAGGGTGTAAAACATGTGACCTGTGGGCTGGATCCGGCCCGCAGAGGGCTCCAATCAGACCCTCCAGCAACTGGCTGTTGTCTGCTTCATTCTCCCTTGCCTGCTGTGTTTGGTCGCCATTTTGTATTTCTTCCCAGCGATCAGTCGGCCAGCAAAGCAGTCTTTCTTTGCTCCTTCCCTCTCTCCCTCCCTTTTCCCAAAGGGAGGAGGAGTCTCAGCCAATGGAAGAGCCTGGTTCTATAGCTCTGCTGGGTGATTAAGTTGGCCAGACTCAATTAATCACCCTGCAGAACTACTGAGCCAAGCCTTCCTTCCTTCCTGGCTGAGGCTCCTCCCTCTCCTTATGCCCTGGGGGAAGGAAGGAAAGCACTCTAGCTTCCTTTGCCAAGTCTTCATCATCCGGAGAAATACAAAGACTACTTCTCAGACTAGCAACATTTTATTGAAGGTATGAACTTTTTGCTTGCTACAGAGAGAGGGAGGGAAATTTGTTGGGCTTGTTATGGGTGCAGCTGGGTTCCCCTCATCTTTTTCATTGCATTCATGCCCTCCAGTCTTTCTCAATAGGAAAGTATGTGAACTATTTAGAAGAGAAATAACAACAAGCTAGCATTAGGCTGAGTCTGTGTGTGTTTATCCAGGTTTACCCAGCAAATTTCCATTGATTTTTCTTTCACATTTTCCTTTGATTGGGGATCTTGAATTTAGACTTCCCAGATAGTAGTTTGATACTAATCATTGTACATGACTGCCTCTGTTCGTGCACTGCCATATAGGAGTTGTAGTTATTTTTCTGGAGAAGACTATAGTTTTGCAGACAAGAACATAGCCCTCAGTCTGTGCCATGGTGCCTTCACATAATCCTGACCAGCACATGAAGTAACTTATGCACAAAAGCTCACAATGCCCATCTGTTTCATATTTTCCTCTGGGTCTGAGGCTCAAAGCATTGACTATGAGATCTTTGTAATGAATGTCAATAAATCAAAAGTTGGTTTGCAACTTATAGGTGTGCACACATGAACAACACTTGAACAGCATATTCAAGATTAGTACAGCACAGACATTGTCTGCAGTTTTTGATGCAATAATTCATAACAAGAGATGACATTTATCAGACTGTAAAACAAAATATTACAAGAGTGCTAATGTTTTAAGTTTAAAAAAATCGTGTTTGTCTGCACACTCTTTATTCAGCTTATATGTCTGCTACCTGGCATTACATTTTATAACATACACGGCCTGGCCCAACAAGGTCTCATTTATGTCAAATCCAGCCCTCATAACTAACGAGTTTGACACCCTTGGCCTAAGATGTGCCTCTAATTAACGACTATGATTTCAAGATCAGTTTAAATGGCGTAAAACTAAACTTCTATGGCTGGCAAAATTGTTGGAAGACTGGTTGAAGCATTGCAAGACCATGTACTTGCGCTTTTTCTTCCCTTTACTACAGAACTTGGTCTCCTCTTATAATATGGAGTGTGTAAAATGAGTTATTGTAGCTAGAGATTAGGAATAACTGAATTCAAACCTCTGTTCAGCAGTCAGTGTGGACAAGTAAGTTTAGACCCAAACCTTACTTTGCACAGGTATTACATCAATGCAGTAGTGCAAGAGGAAAAGGATCGTGTGCATTAACTCTGAGTTTTTTGAGGAAAGAGAATAAAAGAAACAAAGAGCTGAAAGGCAACTAGCCTAAGTCACAATCCTAAAGCAAGATGAACTACACCTAATACCTCCAAAAGAAAACTATTCTACTATCCACAGAAAATTTGCTGAAATTTTCCTTAAGGAAAACACTTTTCAAGCATATTAGGGACAAAAACCAGGGCAGGTAAAAATTTATAAAAGAATGGAAAACTATTACAGAAGCAAAGAGTTGATCATGTTTTATCCCTCCCTTGCTTCAAGGTACAGAGAGTAGCTTACATCGTTGGTTTGCAGAGAGAATTTGACAATGTGAAAATTAATCTGCAAGGAGATGTGTCGATTTGCTGGCAGTTCAGCAGGAATTCTATGCCCCCTCCACAGAAATCACAACCCTTTAAGAATAACGCCCTTCTCTTCTACGCAGGATTACAAATATTTTCATTGTTATTCTTCATTCACCACAGATAAAGGTTATTCACTGAAACACTCAAATACTTTAACGGCCAACATTTAAACAGAAGAGGCTGCAGAGTTCCCTCCACCATGTTTCCCATATTGCTGCTTAATGAGCCGAATGCAGAGGGGGAGGGTTTGGAGGGGAGGCTTCATGGTTTATCACTTCAAACTCCTGTAAGGAATTCCGCTCATGCCTGCCTGCAAGTTAAAACTTAGTTAGGCACTGCAACCCTGATGTCAAGCCACCATCTGCCAAAAAGTGTTCAAAAATTCACCATTACCTGCCCCATATAGAAATTTGGTCTGCTAAATTAAGCAATAACAACAGAGGCTCCTGACACTTCTTGGGTTTAATCACTGACTGAGGAGCTGATGGCTTCAAGCACAGCCAAAGGCCATTAACCCCATCAACTCATTAACACCCCTAGAAAGTGCCCTGCACCTCAATTATTAATGTCAGTACACAGGAGGGGGGAGAAGGGGAAGAAGTCATTGCTGTGGGTGTTTTGAGCAGTCTTGGGAGAAAGTCAGATTTATGCTCAATCAGGTCTCCTCTGCACAAGCCTTAATGGTGCAGAATATTTTAAAGGCACATACTCCACCACCAACACAATTGCACATACACACCTTTCTTCATGTATGCAGATGAACTACACCTATTATAAGAGTGCATCTACACAATGTCAGGAAGGTAGTGATGCTGTCAAGAATCAGCATCACATGTCCCTCCCTGCCAGAGATGGAGCAGCCCCTCTATTCATAACAACACAAGTGTCTTTCCCTGCTAGCAAATGATATGAAGAAGGGGTGAGGATATAAGCAATGTAATGGTATCTCTCTTGAAAGGAGAGCAATTAGCTGCTGTGGGATCCCATTCTTTGACAATGCCCCATGTCTCCAATAACATCAATTTCTCTAGTACATTATCTCGTTTTTCCTCTAAGGAGCACAGAGCAAAATATATGGTTTTCCCTTTCTTGTTCTTTTTTATTTTCACAACAATGCTATGAGGTAGGTTAAGCTGTGTGTGTGACTGGTTCAGGCCAGCTACCTAGTTTCATGGAAACTGGGGAGTTTGACTCCATATCTCCCAGAGCTAGGCCTATACTCTTAACTACCACACCACACTGGTTCATGTGGTATTTATGGTGGCAAAATTATATTAAATGCTAGCAGGAAGTTGAATGTTGTTTGGTTTCAACCTAAATTTATAATTCTTCTAGTTTTAAAAAAGGAGTTTTTTCCTGTGATTTTCCTCCTCAAGTCTAATTTTAGGAAGGTTTTTTCCCACTAATTCTACTATATTTAAGAAACTCAGAACAAGTTTAAAATTAATACTTTTCACTTGTCACTATTACCACTGTTTTTTAGATAAAACCTTAAGTACACATGCCTCTTAAATTGTTAGAATGCCTTAGTTGAAAAAATGGATGTAGGTGATGAGTGAATCTGTTATTTATTATTATTATTATTATTGCTTTTAGGCCTTCCCTGCATGCAGGGCAGCTCATATCAAGATAAAACACTAAAAAATACAGTTTGAATCAATACAAAGCTAACATTAAAACACCATATTAATTAAAACAATTCAGATGGTGATAAATTAAACGTCCCAACTTCTGAAGTGGGGCTGTGAAACCTGAG
The DNA here is from genome assembly GCF_032191835.1 of Heteronotia binoei. NCBI lineage: Eukaryota > Metazoa > Chordata > Lepidosauria > Squamata > Gekkonidae > Heteronotia > Heteronotia binoei. Next base: position 52,387,874 of record NC_083223.1, on the reverse strand, counting down.
AACACCAGGTAGTTAATCTCCCATCACTGTCCTCAGCCAAAGGCCTGGTGGAACATCTCTGCCTTACAGGCCCTGAAAAAAACTAACAGAGCCTGCAGGGCATGGATGTTCTTGGGTAGAGAGTTCCACCAGGCAGGGGCCTGGGCTGAAAAGGCCCTGGGCCTGGTTGAGGACAGTTGGCTCTTCCTTGGGTCTGGGAACACCAAGACACTTTTTGTACCTGATCTTAATGTTCTATTGGGGGTGTATTGGGAGAGGCAGTCCCGAAGGTATGTGGGTCCCTGACCACGAATGGCCTTAAAGGTTAATACCTTTGTAATTATTACCCTTTAGCATAGGAAAATAATTTGGGAAGCCCAGGTTCATGGGAGTTTGCTGAGTGACTGCAGCAAGTCACACTCTCCCCACCTAACTTATGTCACAGGGTTGTACGGGGATAAAATGGGTAACAAGAAAATCTTGTAAGCTACTTTGGGTCACCGCTAGGGAGAATCGTTGGGTACAAGTGAAGTATATAAATAATTAGAAGTAATAATGCATTGGTTGCCAAACTGATGGACAACTATATGGAAATAATGCAAAGAAACAAGGGAAAAGAAACAGAATAAAACTAGGAGGACTGCAAACAGTGAAAGATCAAGAAGATGAACAAATGTAGGATAAAAAGGAAACAAGACAAAGAAGGAATAGAATTCAGAGGGAAAGTACAATCATGGATGCTTTTTTGCTAGAATAAACTTCAAAAATTATGGCAACAAGCTTGCTCAACTTCAAGCACCAGTATCCCTTGGAGAAAAACCACCCCCTCCTCCAAAAGCACAAAAACTCCATAAGAAGTAAATCTGACTCAAAGTACCTTAAATATGGATTCACCTGAAAAAATAAAACAGACAGCCTGCCAGTTTCACAGTGGGATGTCATGTGGCTTCACCAGGATGTTTTTACAAATCCAGGGGCTACAGGTGGATAATGGGACTCAAAAGATGGATACCATTGAACTTTCAGGTATTAACACACATTCCTGCCTCAGAGCAATATACCCTTCTTCAGCTGATGAGCTGCTACCAGCACAGATAGGATCCTTCTTCTTTCTTGGATATCCTCTTTCTTTTGTGGATACAGCTTCACAACTGAACAGTGTTCAAGATTCCACCCAATATTTTCAAAATGGCACTACACTTAGATTCATTCTGGCAAAGAAATACTATTATCCTGCTAAAGGCTTTAAGGGGAAAAAACCTGAATCTATTTTCATAAAGTTTTTATACAAGTTTACCTGATTATCATATTTAAGAGACTGTGTTCCAACCAAAAACCGTATCGCATCTGTTTCTGCTGTCTGGGGTGTTAAAGCTCGTGCCTAAAGGGGAAGAATGATAAAAATACAATCATATCCAACATACTTTATTATTTCGGTACATACAGGACAGCAGTTACCAAAAACAGTGTTTTGACATTTAATCCATCTGTATCTTGACTATTTTTGTATGCAAGTTCTTTGTTACAAGGATTATTCTGGTTTTTCCCATGTCACTACCCCCTCCTACTTCCTAAAGTACTTTGATGGGCCCACAAATGTGTTATGCTTCAAGTGTTAGTTGTAATCTTAGGAAAAACTGTGGAAATCTATTTCTCATCTTTAGGAAATATACACAGAGATTTTAAGTATAACTACGCTCTACAAATGTGTAGAAGGAGCAAATAAAGGGAGCTCGATAAACTAGTCGAAATACATGCACCATGTACATTTTTATACAAAGAAAAACGCAAACAGCAAGTACTGTCCTAACTCTGAACAGTGGATCTTGAAATAGTGAAAAAAATATTACCTTGGACCTTTCAAGGACAGCCAGTTTGGTGTAGTGGTTAAGTGTGCAGATTCTTATATGGGAGAACCGGGTTTGATTCCCCACTCCTCCACTTGCACCTGCTAGCATGGCCTTGGGTCAGCCATAGCTCTGGCAGAGGTTGTCCTTGAAAGGGCAGCTGCTGTGAAAGCCCTCTCCAGCCCCACACACCTCACAGGGTGTCTGTTGTGGGGGAGGAAGGTAAAGGAGATTGTGAGCCGCTCTGAGACTCTTTGGAGTGGAGGGCTTGAATATAAATCCAGTATCATCATCTTCTTCTTCAGTCTTTAAAATGAAGGGTTAATCTCCTTGTCAGAATACATGCAAATGACAAAAGGCAGGTTCCAATTTAACAGAACACATACCACAATCCATCTGCCTACCGTCAAAGGCTCCATAGCTTCACATGGCTATCTATCCCTCCACAATTTGTTGCAAATAAAATGAAATTCAGTAGCTTTGTTGACAACATCACTCACTGTAGTTCTGATGTGATGTGGTACACAGCACTTCCAATCTAATAACTGCAAAAATGCAAGATCAAAAAACATAAAACTAGTTGTACTTCCTGCACAGTAGGGATGACCCTGACCTCCTTCCAAAATCTAAAGCCTTCCTGGAAAAGATGGCAGCTATAATACTAGATCTGAAGCACAGCCAGCAGAGCTCCCTTGACAGAGCAGAACTTTCTTTCCTCTTCGTTCCCAAGGCAGGCAACAACCCCCACATGCTGCTCCTAGGTGACAGCATGGGAGCAATACAGACTTTGCAGAAAGAGGGGACATTCTTCTGCCCTTCTCATCACAGAAGCATCTCCTACCAGCGAATGATAACATCTAGATCCTGGCACATGGACAACTGGCTTCCCCTATTAATTCTACCAGTCAATTTGTGCAGTTCACCTGGGGAGTCCAAAATACTTAATATTTGTAAAGAACAATATTTATCATCAGACATTTCAAATACCAAACTGGCTCTACTGAGAAGGATGCAGCTGATCAAGGAGCCTGCCTGAGGCCACGCTCCAAGGCTCTTCCTTGCTACATGTGCAACAGTCCCCTTTGAACTTCTTTCTTGCAGATGCTTCAGAATTGCACTGATGCTGTAATCATAATTCAACTGATTTTACGATTGATGCCCATTCTAGCAATTAGGCTAGGTTTGGGTTGTTTGTTATTTACAGGGGGTTTTTAAAAGTCCTATTAAACATCTTCTTTTAAAACACGCAATATATATATTGTCTATATTATTAAACTAATAGTGCTAGAATTACACACAAAACAGTTACACATGACAATTAAGAAGAGATGTCTGAAGGAGAGGGAAATGGATAGATTGAAAACATCAACCTTTTAGTAAGAACATAGTCAATGAATTGTAAAGAAGTAGGATTTTCACTCAATACATCCTAAAATAGTTGACGCATTCATAAATTATGTAAACACGTACAGCAAAAAAGTTAGTATATTCAGAAAAAATAAACACATCCTTTCAAAAAAGTTCAGTTGCGTTGTTGCCAAAAGCTATGTACTATTTGCCATGAGGTGTGAAGGTAAACATGGTTGCTGAGTTTGTCTAAAACTGAGTTCTGGTTAACGTATTACTATTTTCCCCAGATGACGGATTTAGAGGATACTTTAAGGCACCTCGTGTACAGAGCAAGTTACATTAAGACTGCTGAACACTTTTAGTGGCCAATTTAAATCTTGGAAATTGTTCCAGTTCAGAAGGAGAGATTTACAGCTCTTCAGCCTTATATGGATGCATAAAACTAAGATGATTTCTAAGGTGCTCTTTCTGTTTTCTGATTATATGATAAATCAACTCTCCCCTTCAAAGCGAAGACATTGATATGTAGACATTCTTGGCAAACAGATAAACAGGCTGCCCCTAATCTTATTTAGTCAAATCCCACAAATATATTTTAAGATTTAGTGGAACTTACTTGGATGCAAGGCTATTTGAATTATACCCGGCAACATACATGCAAGGTCCTGGAGAGTACAAAAGGTAATGCTACTACCACCAGAGGCATTCTTTATAATCAGATGATGATGTAGATATGCTTAGTAAAGCATGGCTAACTTGGAAGGCTCGGAGAAGGAAAACTCACACAACACCCCTGCCCCTTCTTCTTCATGTCCTCTTACACTAACCAAGAGCATGTTTGCATAGGATGGGAGCCTTTATTGAGCCTGGCTAATATTCTCCATGCAAGGGCATTGTGTCCTTAAGACCACGGTCCTCCAGCTATTTGAAATGGGACCCACTAGTAGGTTTACTTTACTTTCTGGAACCCATTCACATACTCATTTCATTGCTTCTTTCTAAATTGTTTCTCCTCCTCACCAGCCTTGTGAACTACCTGTAAGGGAGCTGTGGTTCAATTTTGGGTCCCACAGTTTGAGAACTACTGATGGCTATTGAGCTATCCATCCCTGGAATGTACAGCCTTCCCGCATTCTTCTTTATTCCTTCAGCCCCATCCGACTCCCAGAGAAATTGTTCCCTGAGTCACATGACCCTTGGGGACAAATAGCTGCATCGCTAAGGGGGCTGGAGTGAAGAGGGAAGAAAGTGGGCAGTTGGTTCTCCTCCCTCTTCAGCAACTGCAGCTCCAACTGAAAGGGCAGTGTCAGCCCCCCTCTCTTCATCACTGTTTTCAATTGTTTATATGATGAAGTGCTTTGGAAGCCCCTATGTATAAGAAGAGGTGCACGATTTTAAAAAAACAAATTTTTAAATGTAATTGTCATTTAAGTTTAAGGCAGGAATTGCCTTCTCCTAATCTGTATGCACCAATTACAGCAAAGCTGGAAAGCAAGGAATCCGTATGCTTGCTTTCACTGTCATACCAACTCTGATATAATTGGAGATTGCCACTTACAAGGGCATTTTTAACACCATAGAATATTTTGGTGCCGTCAGATAAGTGGCAGACATGCTATGTAATTTAACTAGTCTGCTGACAACCATCACAAATTTAGTATCCTTGCAGATTTTTGAGCATCATGCTATTAGCTCAACTTGTGCATCAAAGCACACAAGAGCATAGCGAGCATTCAAAAATCAACGTCCAAGACTCAAATCCAAAACTGTTATTTACTTTAACTAAAAGAGTATAGCTAGGAGCATACTCAAAAGCATTTCACATACTCAAAAATACAGCAATACCTTAATCATGTATTAGACATACTTGCACTAAACGAATGTGGTGCAGACCAGAGCCTATGGTTCAAAAAGAAAAGTTAACATATTACTCCATTGCCTTTACCCAGGTTAGCCCAATCTCATCAGGCCTCAAAAGCTAAGCAAGGTTGGCCCTGGCTTGTATTTGGATGGGAGTCCTCCAAGGAAGACAAGGGTTGTGATGAGGAAACAGGCAATGGCAAACCACTTCTGAACAACTCTTGCCTTTAAAACCCTATAGGGTCACCATAAATCAGCTGTGACTTAACAGGGGAAAAAATTCCATATTCTGCAAAACCTACAACTTGTTGACTTACCCCGCCCCCACTATAGTACTCCAACACAGACTAAAATATATATTTCGCCATCAAAGAAAAATCTTAATGGCATCATATTAATACTAGAACAAAGCATTTTCTAAAGTTACTTGGAACAGTCATTAAAACAAACTTGGGAGTGAAGTTAGTTAAGTACTACTTACTAAGGAAAGAAACCTAAGAGGAGACAATGTAGAATAGAAGGACTTAAACATCTATGTTCCTTTTCTTGCTAGCACTGTCACGAGATAGTGTTAGACTTCTACATGGATAATTTGAGAAACATATAATACTAATCTAAGAAGTCATTTTATGCTTCTGCTAAGATGTCTGTTTCTTGCAATTTTAAACATGGGCACTAAACTGTTCATCTTTTTTCCTATTCCAGGAGTCAGAAGAAGAAAGATTTATTAACTTGGCACTTTCATTTTTATATAATTTCAGTCTGAAGTCAAGCTGGTAGGATTTAAAGTCAACAATAAAGATGCCTATGGACATATATATGCCTACAACAGTGGTGTCAGAATAGAATATATCTCAACTGGGACAAAGAAAGCTGAAGCATACCAAATGGGCAGCATCAGAAGACAAAGTACTGGTTTGTTCTAGTACATTAAAGGTGGTTATCTTCAAGCAAAAAAAGGGGGGGGGGTAGAGCACTGTGGTAGCACAGATATATCATACAGAGAAAGTCCCAGATTCAGTTCTTGATATCTCCAGTTGAGGGATCTCAAGAAGCAGGAATTAGAAAATGTTTTTTCTGCATCAGAAAAGCCATTGGCAGTAGGGTTGCCAAGTCCAATTAAAGAAAAATCCGGGGACTTTGGGGGCAGAGCCAGGAGACTTTGGGGGTGGAGCCAGGAACAAGGGTGTGACAAGCATAACTGAACTCCAAGGGAGTTCTGGCCATCACATTTAAAGGGACAGCACACCTTTTTAAATGCCTTTCTTCCATAGGAAATAATTAAGGATAGGGGCACCATCTTTTGGGGCTCATAGAATTGGACCCTCTGGTCCAATTGTTTTGAAACTTGGGGGGTATTTTGGGGAGAGGCACTAGATGCTATACTAAAAATCTGGTGCCTTCTTGGTACTTTTTATCTTGACAAAGTCTATTTAAAAACAGTTATTACAAGTTTCTTATACATGTTCATATATTTTGGGCATTAACAAATTCACCCCATTTCTGAACTGTATCTTCAGTTCTGTGAAGCTGGACATTTTTGCTATTCTCAAGATACTTCTCCATCTGGGTCTCCACACATTGAATGCAATGATATGGTCTGTTTCTGGTCTTTAAGGGGGCATATAATTGGTTACGCCTTTGATTCTTGCCCCTCTCCAAGGCTATTCTGCTCTGGGTTCTAAACTTCCCTTTAGAATGTCTAGCTTGACAGGCCAGACTATCTCTGTTTCTGGCGTGCAGAAACATCTTGCATGATCTTTTGGTCAAGTCCAGTAACTGCTTCCCTATACACTTGGATGTATCCATGACAGTAGCATAATTCAAACCACCTTATCTATTTCTAGAAGCATTTGATAGCCCCATTTGATAGGACAAGGCAAAATAATGGTACATCTGACTGCCAGCATACAAGACACATTACAGAAGTTTGTGAGACAAAAGGTGCCATTCATATCTCTAGCAGCGAGGAAAATTTTACAATGCTATAGTATTCTGTGAGGGAAAATTTCCATCCCACATATGTTTAGCTGTAGTTGTCAGGGCTGTTGCCCTTCAAAACAATCATGTTACATGGGCTAAATTGAGGATAAGAAGCCTCAACCAAACCCAGCGCTAGGTCATGATGTATTTGGCTTGATTCATGAACTTGTTACAAAAATTATATTTGCATCAGAAAATTTCCCCAGAAACCCCATATCACTGCCTCTTGGGCATAATTTCTATGCAATTCCATAAGGATGCAATTTCATCCCAAGACAAAGAGAACTGGAGTCATCTTGCTTCATTCTGAGCCTACCAGGTAAGGGCAGGATATAAATTTGATAAAATAAAAAAATAAAATAAAATTCTCATTCTGGCACCAGCAAGCAAGATTTGTCCAACACTGAGTGAAGCCTGCATCCTAACTCAGAACAATACAATGAAATAGGAAAGTAATAATCATTCTGATTTAACTAGTACAAGGTAAAAAAAAGGTAAAGGTACTCCCCTGTGCAAGCACCAGTCATTTCCGACTCTGGGGTGACATCGCATCACAACGTTTTCACTGCAGACTTTTTACAGGGTGGTTTGCCATTGGCTTCCCCAGCCATCTACACTTTCCCCCCAGCAAGCTGGGTACTCATTTTACCAACCTCGGAAGGATTGAAGGCTGAGTCAACCTGGAGCCGGCTTCCTGAAACCAGCTTCCGCTGGGATCGAACTCAGGTCGTGAGAAGAGAGCTTGCACCATTCTGCGCCATGGGTACAAAACCTTTTAAAGGGAGTTAATTTATTCCAAGTATCCGAAACCCAATTCATAGAGTGAAATTGCTAAAAAGAATACTGAATAAAACAGCCCAGCAGCATTCTAAGGGCTAAAATGTTTATCCTAGCATAAATTGTATTAACTTTTAAGATAAAACAAAACTCTGGTGGCACTTTAAAGACTTATAACAATTATTTCAATCGGGGATTTTGCGACTCACAGCTCACTTCTTCAAAAGGGAAAACTGCATTTGGAATTCTTATGTGCAGGAGTAGGCAAAGTAGGCAGTCACCTAGGGTGCCACCTGGCCTAGGGGGCACCACTGGGTGCCCCCTCCCAGCCACGTTACTTTGGCTCCTGACGGCTGTCACCTTGTCCTCTCCCATCACCAAGCTACCCTCAACAAAGCCAAGCCACCCCCCCTCCCCAATGTGCGACTTGGTCTCCCACCTCATCCTATCCCGCCACCCTCTTTCCTGGTGTGGCCAGCAAGCACTTATTCTCACAATTTTGTATATCACATTTTTAAAAAAACAAAATTAAAATTAAAAAACAGTAAATTAAAAATGTGAAAAGTTTCAAGTTTGGTGCTCTTCATTTTCATTTTCCCTATATTTTTAATAAGGGGGGAGCGCTAGTAAGTGATTCGCCTAGGGCGCCAGAAAGCCTAGCACCGGCCCTGCTTATGTGGAAGATTACAAGAGGGGGGCATGAGGAGTCAAATCTTGGACTGCAGTCACACACACTAAATCCACTTTCAATGCACTTTCCAACTGATTTTGCCAGTTCACACAATAAAATCCAATTGTAAAGTGCACTGAAAGTGGATTGAAAGCGGATTATTTAGTGTGTGATTGCAGCCTTGGTGTGAGTTACACCATGAGTCTTTCAAGTGTAAGGGGGAAAGTAAAGAGCTGATTTAGAAAGATTAGGATTGAATCCCATTATAGATCAGCAGAATCAGCAGCTCCACACCATACCGGATGGTGAGAGCTTAGCAGCTCAAGTAAATAAGCAAATAGTTTAAGTGAAAATTAACTGATATTGGTACAAGGCAATATGGACCCACATATTACTAACACACTAAGAAGAGCCAATTAAAGTGTCTAAAGAGTGGGTCCTTTAGAGCTATTAGTATTGAATAAGAAAATCCAGTTCTCTGTTTAAGCCAGGATAGCATGTAGCATTTTTTAAAATGAGTTCTGATTCAGTAGGGACTGTGGCTCATTGGTAGAGCATCTGCTTGGTAAGCAGAAGGTTCCAGGTTCAATCCCCGGCATCTCCAAAAAGGGTCCAGGCAAGAAGGCTCATCTTGAGACCCTGGAGAGCCGCTGCCAGTCTGAGAAGACAATACTGACTTTGATGGACCAAGGGTCTGATTCAGTATAAGGCAGCTTCATATGTTCATATGTTCAAAGTATTTTCACAGCACAGGACCTAACAACATCAATTACACCCATCATGGGCTCATACATTTGTAGATCAAGCAATGTAATATTTGCCATCGCAGGCCAACAGTGCCCTTCTACTGTCTACACAGGTCAAAAATCAGTCGCTGCATAGCAGAACTGATGAACACAAACTGGACACCAAACTTAGGACATTCAGAAACTAACGGAGGGCCATTTCGGTCTTTCTGGACATACTATTACAAACCTGAAAGTCACTGTTCTATCCTTCTCGCCCCCCCCCCCCCCAAAAAATGTACACTATGAAAGTGCTGAAGTAGAACTCATCAAAAAAATTAAGTCATCCTAGCTTTAAGGTCGGTGTCATTGAACTCCTGCTTTATATTGTTGCTGCAGACGAAGTCAGCTATTCATCTTCAGCAACACTGAATATTAAAATTTCATAATAAACAAAAAACACCCAGAAAAATAAAAGAAATAATGAACTATTACAACATAAATTCCACAACCAAAGCAGAGTACAGTCACCCAGATTTGGCTTCATAAAACAAGAGCAATCCCAAAGCTTCTATTAGACTTACAGAATGAAACCAGCCCCTTCCAATAAATTCCCCTTACCTGGAATTCCAGCCCATAAATCACAGGCGCGTCATCCTCCATGGCTGCACCTGCGCCGTGTCCCCCGTTCAGCGAATCACACCTGAACGGTTCCCACCGTAGCCAAGAAAATTACCGAAGCTTCATTCAAGGGAGAAGGCGAAGCGTCAAACACGCCTCGCAGGTCCCACTTAGGCTTCCGTCTTTGTTCCGCTTCCGGGAAAAAGCGGCGGGGAACGTAAGAGAGACGTTCATTACGTACGAGGGAGGGGAAAGGATAAGCTTGGCTGCCCAACGAGCTTTTATGTGAAGAGACGAAGGGAACGTGAATTCTACGCCACGCATGCGCACCCATTGGAAGCCTCTTAAATTGGCAGCTCTGTCTTTTCTTTGCCCCCTTCCTGCCCTGCCCTTTATTGCAGGCGTCACAGCAGCCGCTGTCAGTAGAAGCAGGTGAGGTGCGGGTCCATATAAGGGGCGGAGTTAAGATCTAGGGTAGTCTTTTTAGCACATGCTAATTAAACCATCCCCGGCATTAATGTTTGCCTTGTGATGGTTCCTTTAGACTTTTCAAGCAACGTATTCAGTGGTTAAAGAAGATCTGTGCCTGGACTGTGACATTTAAAGTCGCATTCGGGAGGGGGGGGAGGGGTTTGTATGGTGGTGTTACCACGACCCCAAAAGAAGAGTTCCTTGTATTCAGAAAGCTAGCATGCCAGGGAGAATAGGAGGTTGGAAAACGTCTTCCTGATAAGTTTGTTTTACTATGTACATAAAACTTCAGTGGTTTCTTAAAAATCATAGCAGATTAAGTCATGTCATTGTCTCCCTCCCCATGCAGTGCTAAGTGGAACAGTCCAGAGACAGATAGTAAATCATAAGACCCTCCACTTGCAATCTCAAACGTTGCAGTATTTATTTTTTTAAAATGTGCTTTCAGAAGTGGGTGTTTGGAGACTTGTAGGGGCTGAGTATTAGCTATATGTTGATCTGAACTGGGAGATGAATATATATTGTTATATTTGCATGTAGCTTAATAATGTCAGGTTATATCCCTCTACGTAAGTTATCAATTTGTGTACAGTTCTTTCATGGTGTAAAATTATTTTCCCTAGTTGGAGGAAAATAATAATTCCATCAATTTTACAGATGGGAAACTAAGGCGGAAATAAACTGCTCTTGGATACTGCGGCATTGCCAGAGCTGAATTTAAGGTATGTCTACACTAGCACAGTTTCACGTGATTTCCCCTCCTCCCTCCTCCTTGAAAATAGCACTAAGATGATTTATAATAATTTTGTTTCTTGTCCACAACTGCCCTTGATGATGCTGAACCTCTGAGTGCTTCAGGTAAACATGAGTACATCATTGAGCAGGCCCTCAGCATTATGCATTCTGTCACAGTGTCTGAGCCCTTTCTGTTGAAGCTGATTTGGTGCACATCCAGCTTTTCACCACAGAAACCATACTGATTGCTGATGTGAGGAAGAGATCATGAAAGAAGAAAGTTGATTCTGACTTTGCGCAACTTCATTCACTTAACAGTCCCATGAGGGTTGTCTTGCTCCCCCCCCTTCTTTCACAAACACGTTTTTGTACATGACTTCAGAAGTATAAGTGCACTTGCACAGGCAAAATTGTGTTTTCTCAGTATTGTGTAGAAACAACAGGTATGTAGGGAAATATGCAAAGGTTATTGGGGGAATGCCACATATTTCCTGTAGTTCAAGATTCGCGTTTAGATCCACTAGCCGCTTGTTTTCAACTTGTTCTTTACTCTCCATTTGTCCATTGTCCAGTCGGGGCATTTTTCTTAGATGTTCTTGACAATATCTAATGTTCTACTGATGCTAAATGAAGGCTATGGATTAGTAATATTATGGAAGGCTCAAACTGAAACTTTATCATCTGGTTAACAGTCGACTGCTGATAGTTAGCAAATCACATTGTCACAGAAAAGAGGAAGGATACTCTCCACCCCTTGATTCTTTGATTCCCCATTTCTTCAGTAGGCCTGTCACTTTGTGAATGATCAGCAGTCTATCCAAGTGAGCCTACTCATCCCTCCCCAGCTACTTTTGTTTCTTACAGAAACTTGTTAGAGACACAGCTCTATTGTATGCAGAGTTATTGCAATCTTTGTCCACTGATATCAAGATTTTATTCTCAGCTGCCTAGAATAAACCCACGTCTAAAGAGCACCCTTGTGCTAAGGTCTATGCTCGTATGTAAATGTTGTTAGTTTTTGAAGGGTGAATTGTCCCCCAACAAATATCCAAGTAGAAAAATAATGTCAGTTATACACAATTCATCTTTTAAAACTAAAATCTAAACTGTATTTTCATTAGGCTTAGTGATGTTTCAGCATGGCCTACTGGAGAGTCTCAGTAACAGTGGTTAGAATGTAACTAGGACATGGAACAATCAGGTTCAGATCCCCACTCTGCCATAGAAACTCACCAAGTGACCTTAGGCCCATCACACTGTCTAGCCTAATCTACCTCATAGAGTGGTTATTGTGGAGATATTTGTCCCCTGCTCCACTCTGTGTGATAAACCACTTTGCATCCCTGTTGAGGAGAAAAGGCAGAGTAAATATTCTTAAAAGTTCAGTATTAAGCGCAGGGCAGGGCTGTATACCTGGGATTCTATCACTTTTTTTGTATCGGAATATATTAGGCTTTCATGACTTAGAAAAAGGAGAAGCAGAACAGCTACACAAGATCCCTGGTGGCTATCAGAGGATGGGGAAGGAGATGAAAGATGGAAATAAAGATAAATGATGGAGGATTATTCCCAAGCAATCATTTGCTGTGTTAAAATTGCTGTGAAGAGTTCCATTCCTTTTTAAAAGCGATATAAACAGGGCTTTTATTCTGGGGGAACACAGCAGAATGGCGTTCCAGAACCAATTTGAGGAAACAAAATTCTCAAAGACTGTTTAGAAGTACATGAGGGGCACCCATCTGTTTCTTCATTTCCCTCTTGAGAATTTGGCACCCTTTTTTTCCAGAAAAAAAAGTCCTGGATTTAAATATTATTCTTTCTGGTTTTTTAAAAACAAACTTGTACTCTGAATATCTCAAGTTAAATTTTGACATAACCAGTATAAAAAACCAATACTATACCAGTTTAAAAACATATCCCATGCACACATCTGAAAAATAACAATCATGAACAGATTAAAACTTTGCAGAACAGCATCTCAGACACTATTAAAAGGAGGCAGGAAGAGGGGGGGAACAACTATTGATGGAGTTTCTGCTGTTCTGGATCTAATCATTTGTTGTTTTACTTTTTAATACTATGCCAAAATGGGATTTCTCTTCTTTAATGGCAATGTCAAAACTCTTCAGAAGCTCATCTTTTTTATGATGTAGACATCTGATCACATAGGTTCCTGTCAATTTGTATTAATGACTAAGCAGAGCAATAGGACAATGAAGACTGTTGCTCTGGACAGTTCCTTGTTTCTCTTGTGAGAAAAGCATATTAACACATTTTTAAATGAAAAGATGGTTAGTAGATGCACTGAGTCTGCATGTGAAAAAGCTGGGATGTTAAATAGTGTTGAGTCAAAATTGAAAGGAGCCCATGTTTTACAAACTCCGCCCCCCCCCCCCACCCAAAACACCTGTTCCTGCTCAGTCCTTTGGAGGATGCCTTTTGTGAAAATATGGGAAACTACAAAGAGACAGGTCTGGGCTTACGAGTACATGTGGTCATGCAGCTGAGACAGCTGGATGACTAGTTAAGGCAGAATATGGATAGGTATTTACACTCTGCTCCATCTAGTTGTTGGTGGTGGTGGTGAAAAGTGCCATCAAGCCACAGCTGACTTATGATGACCTCATGGGGTTTTCAAGGCAAGAGCTGTTCAGTGGAGCCATTGCTTGCCTCTGTGCCATGATCCTGGTATTCCTTGGAGGTCTCCTATCCAAATACTAGCCAGGACCTACTTAGCTTCCAAGATCTGACAAGATAGGGCTATCCGGGGCATCTGGTTGCTAGACTATGGTAAACATGTTGCTGCAGATCAGTGCTTTTTGGCCATGAAGCTCAGTAAGACAGGAAATTTGCCAGGTTGCCCAAACAAAAGGAACAGGTTCCCTTTCCCTTTCCATTTAATGGAAGAATGAGCATGAGAGGGCTTAATTTGCTTTTAGTGATGTTGTGACATGGCAAATCTATCTACATGATGTGTACCTGTGTAAATAAACACCGTTGAATTCTGTCCCAGTCAAGATGCAAGACAGCTAAAAGAACCTAGCTCTTGTATGCAAAAGGGCTTGTCCACTATGGAATAAATAAGTATCTTATGCATTCATTTGTGCATGTGGTTACAGCCAGATAAATTCAATTTTTAGTTTGCAAAAAAAATGGTGAGAGAATAGGGTGGAGTTGCTGGTTTAGTTGTAATCTAAAGCTCTGGCAACTAATTCTTTGGCCAGTGTGGGGTTGGAAAACTTTGGACTAGGGATGGCACAAACCCATTGGAAGTTCAGGGTTTTAAAACAGAATGATAGTTAATGGAGGTTCAGGGTTTTCATGAACCACAAACCTCCAACAAACTCCTCCATTGAATGAACTAGTTCATAAGCTCCAAAGGCATTTAAATGGTTTCAGAGTCCACCTCTGGGTCAGGCCAACTCTGAGAGGGCTGCCTGACCCAATTGAGCTCCCAGAGTGAGCTCTGAAGGCTTTTATAGGCCTTATATGCCCTTATATGGGCAGGCTGCACCTGGAGGCTAGCTCTGAAGGCCTATAAAAACCTTCAGTGCTCACTCTGAGAGTTCAGTTCAGTCAGGCCACCTGACATGACTGAGCTCCAAGAGTAGGCTCTGAAGGCGTTTAGCTCAATTGGGCTGTCCTGCCCCGGAAGTGAGCTCCGAAGGCATTTGAATTCCTTCGGAGCTCACTCAGGTCAGGCCACAGGGCCAGTGGTGGACTCTGATGGCATTTAAATGCCTTTCAGAGCTCACTTCCGGTCAGACTCCAAAGGTATTTAAACACCTTTGGATCCCGCATGAACCCTCCCTGAACTTCACACACCTCCATGGAGGTTCAAGAAGGGTTTGTGGGTGACACATTCTCCCAAACCCCTGGTTCTCCTGAACCACTAATCTCATAGTTCAATTCATGCACATCTCTACTTTGGACTTGTTTCTCAGTCTCTGTGGCTGCAAACTTTGGGAAGTCTTCAAAGTTTATATGGATAGAGATCAGCTCTTCAGTGATTTTTTTTTTAAAAAATCCTACTAGTTGCTCTTAAATTATTCCTTGAATACCTAGCTACAGGACAGATGCAACCACAGGGCAGATTGACCTTCTAAAAATTAGACCTCCTTTCTTAAATCTCCTGATTTTCAGGCTCTCTTCCAAGCCTTATTAACTATGGACTATCATATGTCTTTATTTAGTTCATTCATGCCCAGTCTTTCTCTCCAATGAGGATCTAAATTGGCTTACATCAGGGGTGGCCAACGGTAGCTCTCCAGATGTTTTTGCCTACAACTCCCATCAGCCCCAGCCAGCATGGCCAATGGCTGGGGCTGATGGGAGTTGTAGGCAAAAAAATATATATCTGGAGAGCTACCATTGGCCACCCCTGGCTTTCATTGTTCTGCTTTTCTCCATTTTATCCTCACAACAATCCAAGTTCACTCTGCAAGTTTCAGTGGCAGTGCGGGGATTTGATTCTGGTTCTCCCCGCTTCTAGTCCAGCACTCTAACCACTGCACCACACTGGCTCTGTGTTGATGCTAACCCTGGTTAGCCTTAACCTGGTTCCAAACTCTGATTAAGATGGTGGTTTGTGCTTGAGAGAGGGAGAGGGGAAGCAGCATAGAATCCTGAGTGGGCTCCCAGTTTGCAAATGGTGATATTTGCAAGGAAGTATTGCACCTGTACTGTGATTATGGTATTCATCACTTATATAGTATAAGCTATTTTGTTGATGTCTTTCTGAAATCTATATTGTAACTTGCTCGTTAGTCCATTTTAAGGCAAGCTGTTCTTTATTTTGCATTTGAAGTACTGGACTTTATTGAAATATATATATATAGAAATTAAGGTATTGTTTTATGTCTAAATAGCTCTAAGGATTGGTTGCTAGCAAGCACATTCATTCATATATTTTTTTATTCAGAGTAACTATGGAAAGCAAAGAATGCAATGTTGAAGATTCCATGACAAGAGAAGATGTGTGTACTGCTCAACAGCAACCTCAGGAAGAATTTATCTTCCACGAAGAAACCATTGATCTTGGAGGAGATGAGTGCGAGTCTGAAGAGAATGAGACCATCTCAGAAGATTCCAATATCTTCATGGATAAACTTAATGAGAACATGATGGAGAGTGTCATCATATCAGATTCTCCCAACAACAGTGAAGATGATGCTGGTGATCTCGGTTGTCTGCAAGAAATGGTGAAACAAATGGAAGTCAGAGACCTTCATGCCACAGAAGGGGAGACAGGGAAAGAAGCTATTAACACAGATGGTGAAACTGTACATGAAGTTGCTCCTCAAGATATTTCTGAGGATGGAATCGATGATCAGCCCACCTTAAAAGAAGAATTGATTGAGGCAGAAACAATAGATGAACTGAAAGTGGAAATGGATACAGAGTTAAGTAGCATGTCCAACAGTATTGATGATAGCAAAACTGAAGAAAGTATATCCTCACTCCTGACCACAAAACCGCCTGCGGACTCTGAGCCTATTCCTGTGTGCACCATTTTCAGCCAAGCAAATCGTGTGAATAGTCAGCAATTCTTGCATGATGGCTTTGAGCCCCAAATGGTTAAGTCACCCAGTTTGGGTGGGATAAGTGAGACTCCTGTGAAGACAAATCCACAAGTGGTTCAGCCAAGCCCTAGCTTAAGCAAGTTTTTTGGTGATGCCATTAATACCAATACACTAGCTTCTGATTTTTTTGATTCATTTACTACATCATCTTTTATTTCTGTCAGTAACCCAAATGCAAGCGCCTCTGTACCAGAACAAATGTCTTCTCTTGTGACAGTGGGAGAGTCCCGTGACTTTGCTGACCCTAAGTACTCTGCAAAAAGTGGGAGATCTACATCTTCTCCAGAAATGTCACAGTCTCCAAAGCCGTTCTCCCAGATCCAAGCTGTTTTTCAAGGCAGCGATGACCCTTTTGCGACTGTGCTCAACATGAGCGAGATAGACAGAAGGAACGATGCTTGGCTTCCTAGCGAGGGAACTAGGAACGTGCTGATTTCGGTAGCTACACAGCCGTATAGCACTGTTTTCATAGACAAAGAGAATCTCACTATGCCTGGCTTAAAATTTGACAACATTCAGGTAAGAGTTTTCTGCTGGTTTCTTGCCTTTTAGAAATGTGTATGAATTTCAGTTACTCAGAAAGAAACAAACAGCAGTTCACAAAGGCACTTGTGGCTCAGGTGTCACAGACAGTTGAAGTTTTAGGTTGTAGACTTGAGTCTTCGATCTTGTTGTGCTGCATGAGAGAAAGAGGCAGCACAGCAGCTTGCCCATTAACCTGGTTGGTGGCTACAACAAACAAACCAAGGTTTGTTGAGTTATAATTTTAATTATTTGAGATCTCCTTTCAGATATTTGATACGTGCCCAAAGGAGATCATTACTTCCCTTTTAATGGAGTCTGTTGATTTGACCATCAATACGCTCATCCCCTCCTCTTCTAGCACTTATTCCGATGACTGTTACTCCCCCAGCATTAACTGATAAGCAGCTGTTGTATACTGCGCTTTGAAATCAAAGGTTGCTTAGCAACTGACAGACCTCAAACAAAGCCACCTCTATCACACTAGCATTTTAGATGGGAGTGTGTGTGTGTTAGAGTTAGTAGGAATGGTATCAGAAGTTTATTATAGAAATGGTTAATCAATGTGAATATTGGAGGGGGAGAAATAGGAAGATTCCCATCCATCTTTAGAAGGAATCCAGACAAAATATGATTGTCATAACAACAGGGATGAAAGCAAATTGTCCTAAAGAGGCAAGCAATTTTTGGTAGGGCTTCTGCCTGTACACCAAACTGAATGTAGGACATGGGAAAACAAAGATATTCTCCAGGGTTTCTGTAAGCAGTGGAGAAAATGTCCAAAGTCATTTTTATCTTAGATTATAGGTAGGCTTTAAAAAAATAAAATTATCATTCTGATGCAGTTTAGAAATCACTGTAATTGGCCTAGAATCTTTTTAGGAGAAAGATGGGCTAAAAATTCCTTAAACAAATAAAAAATTGGGATCTGCTAATAATGCATAGGCTTGTCCTCCCTGTTTCTTTTTATATTCTCATGATTCGATGGGCATCAGAAGGAGGTGTTCAGTTTCTGAGTTTAAATCCCTAAGATTTTGATCATGGGTGCCTGAGGTTTTCTTATTGAACTTTAGTTCAAACATTTGGTGGTGGTGGTGGTGGTGGTGGCTGTTGTCTTCCCACTCAGGGTCCTCCTCCTCCTAGTAGTAGTTTTCCCTCATTCTTCCTTTTCTCTCATTCTCTATTCATATTGAGTGTTCTCTGTTCAGATTTGAAATGGCATCAACAGCTGTTTGCTAGCCATTTCCCCCCTTATCAGCTGTTGGTTTCATCAGCAGAATCTTTGCCATTGTCTTGTGGTATTTGAAGAGATTTCAAAATGGCCCTTGGTGAAACTGCTCTCGTAGTGGTTTGAGAGTTGCATTTCAGTTCAGTTTTTCTCTAACTGCACAAGAGTTCCACAAGAAATTTGAAACAGTGCACCTTAAAAAATATACAGCAGATCAAAGAGAATATTAAGGTAGTTGATAGTTTGACAGTACAATCCTAAACAGAGTTTACTCCCTTGTGAGCCTGTTTATTTAGAAGGGTGTAACTGCTTAAGGTGCACTGTTAGTTTCTGCTAAAGGAAGATGCATGGATCAATGTGATGAATAGAAAAATGGTGCAGTCAGAATTTTTTTAGTTATTATTTCATTTATACCCTGCCTTCTTCCCCTGTGGGGACCCAAAACAGCTTACCTCATTCCTCAACTTTATCTTCATAACAACACTGTGAGGTAGGTTAGGCAGAGAGTGTGACACTGGTCTAAGGTCTATGCAAAGCTCCCATGCAAAACTGGGGATCTGGACCTGAATTTCCAAGATTCTAGTCAAGCACGACATCCTGCAAACAACTGTTTACCTTTATTGCCAGATGACAGAAGCTGTGCATCAGCCCCGTGTACTGTTCCTGTATATTGCCTCAGTACTAATGCATAATGGGCACAAAGTGGGAGGGTGGGCATCAGTGAGCTACTGTAAGAAAATATTGTAGAAGAGTTAATGTTAAGCATGTTTGTATTTTGAGCAAAAATAATATCATTAATTGCGTTTGCCCGTGTCCTTTATAAAGTTTATATCTCCGGTATCTGGCATTACATTTTATGGCATGCACAGTCCATCTGACAAAGTGACGTGTCAGATCCAGCCCTTGTAACAAATGAGTTTGACACCTGTGCTGTAACCACTGTAATTGCAAAGAGAGAGGGAGGGGGGAGGAGTGACGGTCTCATGAATGGGAGGAACTACCATTTAAGTTGTCTGTCTAGCTTAGTTGCAGAAATATTGGCATCTTTTTAAAATAGCACAATGTTTGGAAGAGAATCTGTGACTAGATTACTAATCAGTGATGGGTTATGAGTTATGGGCTGTGCTGTTTCCTTGCACAAATCTTATTAGCAGATTATATAACGAATTTCTGGTCTGGATAGATGTTTTGACAACAGTAAGTTTGGCCTGTGACTACATCATTATAGGCCACTAAGATTTATTTTCCAAATTCCTGGCAAGATGTTGTTTCTGCAGACGCATAAAGGGCACCTTTTGTGAACACTATCCTCCTTTGACATAACAGGCAATTTTAGTTATTTTCAGTTGCCTTATGAAAAAACTGGTTTCCTCGTTGAACGCAGGACTCACTTATCTATTCAAATCCTCCATTAATGTAGGAAGGCTTAAACCACCCACCCCACATAAAACCTTTGAGAGAAAAACATTGATAGCTCTCTGGTGCATCATTTTTCCTTAATAATAACACAACTCGTTTGGTATTTGAAAAGAAGCCCTTTTACTAGAAGTTTTTGTTGATATTACCCTTTTTTTTTTTCCTTAGGGAGATGCTGTAAAAGACTTAATGCTCCGCTTCCTTGGTGAACAGGCTGCAACGAAAAGACAAGTTCTAAATGCCAACTCGGTAGAACAGTCTTTTGTAGGATTGAAGCAGCTGATAGTAAGTAACACTGGGCTAAATTTCTTGGTGTGTGTCAAATACTGTGATTCTCCTCTACATAGCGATGGCAGGCCTTATTCATGTTATCAGCTTAGAGCTGAAGATTTGTAAGTCTCCTGGTTCAAGCACCTCTACTGAGACAGCTTCTTTTGTATTCACTTGAACCACTATATTGGACTGGAATACACAAAGTGCCAAATCTTAATGCATATTTGCTTACTTCTGTCTTATCTCACCCCAGAAATGGTGGTTGGTTGTCTCTTGCGTCTGTCTCAGGGCTATCGTTCTTGCTTTCCCTTCAGTGTGATTCACATACCCCAAGTCTGCTGATACTATTATATCCCTTCTCACCCTGGGCTGCCTGAAATTCAGTCTGTAAGCGATGGTGGGTAGGAAGAAAGGCTACAGCCCTAGAAAGACGGAAAGTATGCTGTAGCAGAGGTGTGTTTATGGCATTGGGCTTAATGAGACAACCCCAGATGGCTTAAGCTAGAGAGTTATTTCATACATTAAGGAGAGAGCTTTCTAAAAAGTGCCATGACAACATACCCATCTGGTGGTTCACTTTTGCTGGCTGCTTGGAAATTCAATTTCCTGTCTTAAGCTCACAGGCTACTAAACTTTTGTTGCAATAAAACCTGTTTTGTGTCTGGGATGCTGGTAATTTGGAAATAACAATGCCTTTGTCTCAGGAGAGTATGTGTCTCACTTCACAATCTGTATGATGAATATTTTGAATACTGATTTCTTATATTTGTGTGTTGTTGCATGAGACATTCCATTGCCTGTGAAACAAATTAAGCCAGCCAGCCTGTAGTGCTATCTTCTGGTAGCAAGTTGTTTTAAAAACCTATTTTGGCACACAAAACTTGATAACTGTTAGCTGCTATCATTCTGGAGTCTGACGTTTTAACTTCTTCCTTAAATTGACAATATTTTCATAATAAGGAATTGGGTGATCTATATTTTTAAGTATAGAAAGTATATGAAAAATGGGACAAAGACTGATTAATTATAATATTTTGTGGCATATTAATGTATTTTAGGGGGGGGGGGTTGTCAAAAGTCTACCTAAGAAGTGGTTACTGAGTGGTTTTTGTAAAGGAACGTCGAAGTGTTCTACCCGAGCAATTTACATTGGAGAAGAATGTCATAGCAAATGGAGGAGGACATTTTAATCATTTTAATGGTGTCGCAAGTAGAGTTAATTACTCCCATTTGAGAGTCTGTTTGGGGAGGGGAATCATACATTCTTTCAGTTGTGCTTTTGATTAATGTTAAATTCCCATATGTTGTCAAATACCAGAAGCTGCAGGTTTTCCACATTTACTTTTTCTAGCATGAAGCTTTAAATCTCTAAAACAAGAGTGCATGCTCAGGATCTCTTAAACAAGGCATAATTCATCTATGATAAGTGATCCTGAGGATACAGTCTTGCTTAAGAACATAAGGAAGTGCCTTGTTGTTTCAGACCAAGTCCCCTACTCCTGTTCCATTATTCTCAGCAAGCAGAGCGTGATAAGTAGTCCATAAGAAATTGGCTAGTGGCTAATTGTCTCTTTTGTCCACTCCTCTTCTAAGGCACACTCACAGATGGTGAGGTCCCAATGAACTGAGTGCACACCTTAAGGACATGTTCCCTAATGTGACATGCATAGGCACCATAGCACCTGCCAGTACTTCCCTTGGTGCCCTCCAGGCTTTTCAGAAAGTAGGTAATTGTAAGGCTGGGGTTGTTGTGCCTGCTCTCATCCAAATGAAAGGGTATTGCTCTGGAGGTTCTGGAGGACTGGTAAGCACCTGGGCTTTCCTTGGTCAGTGTGTGGTTCCATTAAGAACATAAGAGAAGCCATGTTGGATCAGGCCAATGGCCCATCCAGTCCAACACTCTGTGTCACACAGTGGCCAATATATGTGTGTATATATCTCCCCTAAGCTTTTCTTTTTCCTGGGAGGTGAAAGGAGGGAGATCTCATGCAATAGCCATTTGGGGGGTTGGCTTTGCCTCCTGTAGCAGCCATTTTGGGTTGACACTCATCTGCCCCCTCCAAAATTCCAAAGGTTCCCAAAGGCCAGTGGCATTCCAACAGTGGGGCAGTGGGGGCAGTCCACCTCAAGTGCAGGCAATAAGGGGATGCATTATTGTACCCCAGAACTGATGGAAGGGAAAAGTCAATTAGCCATGGTCAGAGCCTCTTTTAAGGGGGAGGAATGGGCAACTTCTGGCTTATTGGGCCTTATTGCCTCATGCTGTCAAAGGCTAAAGAAGAATCAGGGGGTGGCGCAGTTCTCCAGAGGGTGAGCAAGGAGTGCCGCATTCCCACTTACAAACCAGCACTGGACTCCCTGCAGTACTGTCAGCAAATGGTAAGGAAGTGGGGGTGAGGGTGCACAGGGCTTCCTCAGAGTGGGCTTCACTCCCCTGTTTCCAAGGGGCCGAGCTCTGCCTTTGCACCTCTGCCTACACATCTGAACCAGCACTGATTTGGGCTCTTCCTGGGCTGCACTCCTGGTTTTGTATTTTTTAACAACCATCTTGAGCTCATCTCTTGCTTTTTTCAGTTTGAACTGAGGGGTGGTGGTGGAACAGATGAGTGGCTGAGGAGCAAGCTAAAGGTCTACACAGTGAGCAGGTCTGCTCAGAAGTAAGTCCAGTCTTATTGAGTAGGCTTTACTCTTAAGACTGCAGAAGAAGATTGCAGCTTTATACCCTGCCCTTCTCTCTGAATCAGAGGCTCAGAGCGGTTTATAATCTCCTATATCTTCTCCCCCCACAACAGACACCTTGTGAGGTGGGTGGGGCTGAGAGGGCTCTCACAGCAGCTGCCCTTTCAGTGACAACTCCTGCCAGAGCTATGGCTGACCCAAGGCCATTCCAGCAGGTGCAAGTGGAGGAGTGGGGAATCAAACCCGGTTCTCCCAGATAAGAGTCCACATACTTAACCACTACACCAAACTGGCTCTCTTAAGCAAATGTTCTTAGGATTGCAGACTTCAGGTGTGTCTTATACAGCATCCTTGTTATCTACTGGATGCAAGAGAAAAGTGAGTTAGCCTTTGGACCATTAGCGAGAGTCTGCAGGTATTATAAGGGCCAGAAATGGAGAACTTCTGACCAGTTGTGTTGCTCTAAATCAGCATTTCAGGCAAATGATTGGCCAAGTGAAAAGGCCTGGCATCCTTATTTGATGCAAGTCTGACTGAGGCAGCTGGGTTCAGACAGAACCAGATATCTAATCCCAAAAAGGTCTTGCTGTAGAACTGATGGAAAACTGTTACTGTTTTCGCACACAGCCTACCTCGCAGTCACAATCCTGTTCCCTCCGCAGCATCCAGTCGGATTTCCCACCATCTGTACCGAAGTTACAGGAAGTGCCGCAGCTGCTGCGTAGCAAACGTAAACCGCTAAAACCCAGTTTATGTTTGCTATGCAAAAGCCGCAGCACTTCCTGTAACTCCGGTGCAGATGGTGGGAAATCCGACAGACGCTGCGGAGGGAACAGGATTGTGACTGCAAGGTAAGCTGTGTGTGAAAATGGTCTGTATTTGTACTTAATGTTCAGAGTTTTCAAGGCAAGAGAGGCTCAGAAGTGGTTTTCCATTGCCTGCTTCTGTGTAGTGACCTCTGAATTCCTTGGTGGTCTCCCATCCAAGTGCTGACCAAAGTCATATTTAGAGCAGGCAAAATATAAGGCATAAACACTTCTGAAAATGGAAAATCTGTATCAAAGGCAACCACAGTGACGGTGCTGCTTCTGAACAGTCCAAGGGACAGTTTCCTAAAAGATAAAACAGAACAAAGATCAAAACATAAATCCACATACTACCTTTGATTAGTTCCAAGTTCCAACCCAAATGATGCAGAATAGTGTGCAAATTTTTCATCAGGCTGAATGTGACAAAAACAACCAAGGGTGGAGGGAGCAGATGTCTCTCTTACAAAATGACACACACCTGTGTTTAAGCTTTCAAGTTCTCCATTAAGCTTAAGCCTAACAAAGAATTCAAAGGTCTGGAGAATTCAAAAATCTGCACACTGTTTTGTGTCATTTTGCAAGAGGGACACATTGGCTTAACCACTGCCTTGAGAGAACACAAAACACTTTCAAAACTTTGTCTCATCTGATTACCCAGCTTGCAAAAAAATACTTTAAGCAGAGTTCAAGACATTTGTGAAACGTTTTAATAATAATAATAATAAACTTTTATTTGTATCCCGTCCTCCCCGCCGAAGCAGGCTCAGCTTTTTAAAAAACCCAGCAATAAAATGTCTATATGTATGTTACAAAGAAAAGCTTAAAGGAAACCCCCACATTCAGAGACAGTTAGCCGCTGATTACCAGTGCTGAGACCCAAAATCAAGAGTAGGCCTCAGCTTCTATATCCTCTTTTTGGCCTTCCAGAGGAACTGGTTGGCTGTCGTGTGAGACAGGGTGCTGGACTAAATGGACCACAGGTCTGATCCAGCAGGGGTTTTTTTATGTTCTTACTGTGGTCTCAACTTTTGTTGAAAGACTCCATTAAGAGCTTGGGAGTCTTGCTGGATCCCTGTCTTGTTTGAGAAACAGATATCTAAAGCAGCAAGAAATGCCTTTTTAATGCTACATTTAGTCAGGAAGGTGGCTTACTATTGGCAGACACCCAGTCTGGATCTGCTGATCCATGCTTCAGTAATAAGTAGACCAGATTGCTACATAATGCTGTGCATGTACCTGCCTCTGGAAACTTAAGGTGACGCAAGATGTGGCCGCCCATGTTTTATCAGGGGATAGCAGCCCCATGGCGCAGAGTGGTAAAGCAGCAGTACTGCAGTCCTAAGCTTTGCTCACAACCTGAATTTGATCCCAGTGGAAGCTGGGTTCAGGTAGGCAGCTCAAGGTTGACTCAGCCTTCCATCCTTCTGAGGTCGGTAATATGAGACCCAGCTTGCTGGGGGGGGGGGGGGGAGTGTAGATGACAGGGAAGGCAATGGCAAACCACCCTGCAAAAAGTCTGCTGTGAAAACGTGATGCAATGTCACCCCAGAGTCAGAAACGACTGGTGTTTGCACAGGGGACTACCTTTACATTTTTAGCCATGTTAATCCTATTCTGAAGTCCTTCACTGTCTGCCGATTAGTTTCCAGGTCCAGTTCACACACTTTGAAGGTCTGTCTCACCCTGCATGTTCTTTTCTGGCAGCTTTGTCCTTCCCAGCAAGGTCCCCTGACAGTGTCCCCTCCCTTATCTAAGGGACATTCAGCACCAGTATGGACCCTGCCTCATGCTTTTGGAACAGCCCTCAGGAAGAAGTCGTGGGGCTCCTACCCTCCTGGATTTGTACCAGACTGTGAAACAGAACTATTCTGGGGAGCTTTGGGGGCAGTTGGAATCTGGGCAAATAGGGAATATCTTCTTAGCTGGGCATAAGGTGTCTCTGAATTATTGTGCTAATGTAGTTTTAATGTATTTATTTTTAATGTTTTCATTATTATATCATTTAACCACAGCCTGAATATCCCAGACTCACTCCACACTTGTTAGAACTTGGAAGCCAAGCAGGATTGGCTCTGATTACTACTTGGATGGGAGACCAGCAAGGAAATCCAGTCTTGCTGTGCAGGGGCAGGCAATGGCAAACCTCCTCTGAATGTCCCCTGTCTTGAAAACCCCATGAGGAATTGCCATCAGTTGGTTGCGACTTGTTGACACTTAATAACTATTGTTTTAACATTTAATTGTTGTTGTTTTTGTGATAGTACACAGGTTTATTGTATTTTATACGAGCCCTGAATTGCTCAAGAGAAACAATGCCACATCATAAAACAAACCCATGATTCAGAGCCGTGGAGGGGTGCCTAGGCACCAGGTGGCACGGACAGGAACGGAGGCATTGTGCAGTTCAATAAAAGAAAATTTTGTCCTATGGTGGGGGAGGTGTTAAAAATGGTATGTTCTAGGTATCAAAAACGCTAGGTACACCACTGCCATAGACTCAGAAAGATTGAGGGGCCTTCCATAAGGCATTCACCCAAAATGACATGCAGTGGTGTGACCCCACAAAAAGAAAAATGCAAGGGCTTCCCATCAGATGTCAGTGAAAATAGGTAACTTCAAAATCAGTGTGTTATAGAAATATTCAGGCCTCGAATTCAGCAGGAGCTCACAGGAGCATAGCTCCTGAACCTTTCCTACAGTTCCCCCTCCTCCTCCACACCTGGTTCATTGAGTAGTAGGTGCAGTTGCATAACATTCCTTGGATGAGCTCCACCACGTATTTTTCTACAAAATGACCCCTGGAAATATTCCAAAGTTATTTCTTCACAGATAAAATTGGTTGATGGGGAGACCAGTAATATTAGGTTTTCCAAAGAAAGCCCAGAGTAAAAGATGGCTGTGTTCCAATACAATGGCAAAACCAGGTGTTCTTGGTCTTGAAGGCACCCGGATTATTTACTTGTTTCATATATAGATATCCTGCTGCATCAGTTCCTGGAGTGGCTCACAAGGGCACTTAAAAACACAAGAATATAAAAAATATTTGGACAATCAGGACTTTTTTTTTGTAGCAGGAACTCCTTTGCCTATTTGGCTACACCCCCCTGATGTAGCCAGTCCTCAAGGAGGTTACAGGGCTTTTAGTACAGGGCCCTGTAAACTCCAGGAGGTTTAGCTCCATCAGGGGGGTGCAGCCTAATATGCAAAGGAGTTCCTGCTACAAAAAAAGCCCTGTGAACAATAGCTAAAATCAATAAGAGCCAGATGTAAACAATTATAAAGGCAGAGCCCCCCCCCCATTAACAGCAGTAAAATAAGAGAAGAATGCAATTACAAAATTGTCTATATCAGATAAACCTTTAAAACTATAGTCCTCAGGAAAAATCAGCAAGCCCTGTTAAAATATCTCTCCAGGTAGTACAGAATAAAATAACACAGGCTGTTAAGTAGCCTGTGCTTAAACCAGAAAAGGGAAGCTAGGTCCACAGTAGCTCTGAGTACATTCTTATGAACAAACCAGAGTTTGTTTGTGTGGGGTACAAATGTGGTTAACTCAGGGGTGTCAAACTCATTTTTTATGAGGGCCAGATCTGACATAAATGAAACCTTGTCGGGCCAGGCCATGTGTGTACCTATTTAGGTAGCAGAGATATAAACTTTATAAAAAATATGAACATAATTAAAGTTTTTTTAAAAAAAATTAAAATAAAACATGCTTAAAACCCTAGTATTTATTGGTCTTAAAAGTGCTTTCTTTTTGTTTCTCCCATGGGATCCAGGGAACTGGGCAAAGAAAACTCTGGCTCTTTCCTTCCTTCCCCAGGGGATAAGGAGGGGGAGGAGCCTCAGCCAATAGAAGGAAGAGAGGCAATTGAAAGAGCCTGGCAAAGCAAACTCTGCCTCTCCCCGTTCCTCCCCAAGGAAGAAGCCTCAGCCAATGGAGAAAATAGAGGTTTTGCTCTGTAGCTCCTATGTGATTGAGCAAGCCTTGCAAAGCAAGCATGTTATGCAGAAGGAAGCAGGTGACAGCTGGTTGCTCCGAGGCCTGATAGAAACCCTCTGGGAGCCTGATTCAGCCCCCAGGGTCACATCTTTTACACCCCTGGATTAACTGTTGTGCTCATGTACTACCCTCACTTTGTATGGCACATTGCAACTTCCATTTCTTGTAGTGTCCAATATTTCAAATGCCTTAGCAAACTGCAGTTTCTTTCTTTCCCAGTAACCAGGACATTATGACTTAGATTTAGCTGAGTAATTTTTATCAGTTAGGATGCAGGAGGGGAGGGGAGGGAACTTGCAAAACCTATTAACCAGGTTTATCTGAGCTAAGTCTTTGTGTTTGAAGTTTTGTTTGCTGACTGGTACTGATATTTTAACATTGGATAGGCTTCTTAATTTTGGATTCTCTTTGGGGATAGATGAGTAATCTTCAGTCTGCCACTTCAGATGAGTAAACAGATGGCCATCAAAAATTTAATAAGAGTTATAAAAATGTGGAATATATATTTGAAATTGGACATCCATTCATTTATTTATGGCTGATCCATTACTCTGCTGCATCACCTGAACTGTATAACCTTCATTGTATATGTACATCTGTCATACATCAAAAAACAGATGGTGTCCATTCCTGCAGTTCTCTGTCCTCTGGCTGTGATCCCATAAGAATGCAAGATACTCTGTGTCTGAACCTGAGCAAGGTGTGTAAAAGCAAGATGATAGTATATCTGTGGTAGTGGCTATGAGTCTGTGTGGTGATCCAGGAAGTTCTTTGGTTCAGATTTCACTTGAGCAGCCCTTAGGCAAGCTATTATACTCCCAGCCTCCTGTTCACAAAACTCCCTGAGTTTTCAGAATTATTGTAAACAGGTATATTTTACTGTTTTAATCTGTATTGTTGTGCTGTTTTGAATTATGTATTACCTCGCCTGATGTACATTGCCCAGAGCCTGGCCTTGGCTGGGATTGGGCAATTCAACAAATCTAATAAATTAATAATATCCACATCTTTTTTTTTCTGGAAAAAGAGGTGCCAGAACTCTCAAGGGAAATGAAGGAGAAACGCAGGATTCTTAGAAACCATATTATTTTCATGCACTATGGACTTACCTCTGCTTTAAAGCAGTTTTCAAACTTTAGACGCGTCACCAACTTCTTCAGTTCTTTTTCAGGTCTTGCTTTTGGTGCCTAACACTGGACGATGACCTTGAAGCAACCATATTTTAATATATCTTGTTGGATCAAAGACTGTTATACTCACCCAGTGCCCCTCACAAATTTTAGGCACTTTTTTGAGAATTTTGTTTCCACAAAGAGGTTTTGGAACTCTGTTCAGGTGTGTTCCCCCCAGGAGAGAAAAGGCCCAGGTATATCTATATTACGTGTTTCAAATACTCAAAAGCTATGAATTTGTTCAATAAGAATAGCTACAGTTTAAGGTGGTATGTGATGGATTTCCTGAGGGTTAGCCACCTCTCTACATGACTTTCCCCTCTGCCAGGCAACTTTCCATGTACCCCACTGCACAAGGTTCCTAGAGGGAAATCAAAACCAATTTGATGCAGATATAACCTGGGCTTGGGTACAAACCCCCTCATGCCTGGATTTGATGACTGATGAATAATGAAATGAGATGACAGGAAAAAGGTTTTCTTTTTATTAATGAAGACGATTGAAGTGTATTCAGAAAGAAACATGCAACTTTGGTAAATCAGAGCAATCACATGGGAACGCCAGAATGTTGGGTTTCAGACAGTATATGCCTAAGTCAGGCAACAGTATAAATACAGCATTTTGCTACAACAAAGTTACATGCTACACCCAGCAATCTGCTAGCCCATTGTAACATTTTTGTATACTCATTTCCCCAGATGGGGTAACTTAACCAAGGATTTCATATCTCTCCAGGTTTTAAATTTCTACGTCTTCTAAACTAACCCTCTTCTCACTCGCAGCTTTCAACTTCTAATTTCCAACCCCTCTTTCCATCCTGATTGACTAAACCTCCCCCTGTCAGATCTTCACCTTTCCAAGTGTATGGCTCCTACCAGCTGGTTCAGAGCATAGCTCTGATTGGCTTCCATGTTGTAGGGGGTACATTTCTTTACTCTGCTTTTCATAGGCTCCTTTGGATCTCAGGACAGATTTTTGATTCACCATTTCCTTTGAATAACCCCACTCCATATTACACACTGCTTCTCTGATGTAAAACAAGTTTTACAGAGTTGTATAGTGGTGTTAAGTTACAGCATTGAACTTGGGATCCTGGAGACCCAGGTTCAGATCCCCCCTGTGCAATGGAAATTTGCTGGTTAACCTTGAGCCAGTCATATACAAGGCTGTTGTGAGGATAAAATGGTAGAGAGGTAGGTTTGTCAAACTCCGGGTGGGGCCTGGATTTCTATAATTATAACTAATCCCCAAGCTGCAAAGATTTATTTCACCGGGGGGTGGGGGAGGTGGCTTCAGAGGATGGACTCTATGGCATTATACCCCACTGAGAAACCAGCCCACCCCAGGCTCAACCTCCGAATCTCCAAGAATTTCCAAACCTGGAGTTGGCAAACCTAAGAGGGGGGAATGATATGAGCCACTTGGGGTCCCCAGTGAGAGAAAAGATGGATATAAATCAAGGAAATAGACAAGGTAGCTGCTGTTCTAGAAGGAGCTCTGAAGTGACACGGTTGTTTTGAACACAAGTCATCACCTCTGCTGCTGTTACCAGTCAGCCAAAACTGCAGTGTGCTGGTGCCTTTTGACATCTCTTGAGAACGAGAGCTTTTTTTACTTGTGATACTGAAGACTACATAATCAAGCAGCCTTGTCCTGCTGTGGCAGCTGGATAAGGGTCAGGGTTATTGTTTATCTTCCCAAATTCAACCTAAAGTTACATGGAAACGCTTTGCGTGTCTTTTCTCTGGTTACTCTTCCAGAAGTGTCTTTCACCTTCTCAGGAACCTTCATTAGACAGCTGGTGCACTAGTTCCCTCGTAACCTTTAATAAATGTCATGACACTATATTCTTAACAAATGAAGAACATAATATTCTTCTTCCACTGTAGTAAGATGCATTCAGCCAGCAAGCTCAGCGGATCTGGGACTTCACCCATCATGATTTAAGACTTCCCGGCTGCCTCTACTCAAAGAGCAGTCCAGGAGGAGTTATGTGATGGATAGCTTTGGTTGTGATCTTGCTGCCAGGTGTACATTTTCAGAAAGAATTTGACATTCTTGAATTAAGGGCAAATGTGCATGGCACTTAGCAAGGATGCCATATTTCAGAACATCTCATTTTCACTAGGTCCCTAATTTGTG
The DNA here is from genome assembly GCF_032191835.1 of Heteronotia binoei. NCBI lineage: Eukaryota > Metazoa > Chordata > Lepidosauria > Squamata > Gekkonidae > Heteronotia > Heteronotia binoei. The sequence goes on along the minus strand of NC_083223.1, from coordinate 52,357,030 downwards.
AAATTTTGAGTTACCACTTTCTGGGGTTTTGTTTCTATACTTCTTATAAGAGAAGTGGTGATTAGTCCAACATACTGCTAATTCTGCCATCTCTTTAAATGCTTTATGAGTTGCTGTTGTGTAACAGTACTTGGAAAAAATGGGTTTGGTGCCATAAAAATGTATCTTAGTGTTGGTTCATAGGAGTCTTTAATTCTATTTTGAAATGTAAAAGATGTTCTTCAGGAGTCTGAAAGTGTTTTCTGGCTCCACTGAGCAGGTCTTTGGATACATAGAAGTACATTATTTGTTTGTCCTGCAGATGGTTCCAGTGGCAAAGTATACAGGAAACCAAGCCACTGTTTGCAGTTGTGTATGTAGTGGGGTAAAGGGATGGTGTGTATTTGGTGGCAGGGGTTTAACACTTACAATTAGAGTGTTGGATGTTTTTCCAGCTGAAGTTCTGGTCTGGTGAAAACTGGGAACTATTCTCAGGAATGCATGCTCACTCTACCTCCAGGCCAATTTCGAACTCACCTTACTCCGCCCTCTTGTCCTTCTTTTCCGCGAGGCGTCCTCCCAATTTCTCACTATTTGCATCGGGGCTGCAGCAAACATAGCAGTTTTCGCGCAGCAAACTGTTTTTTAATGGTTTCTGTTTGCTGTGTGAAAACCACAATGTTTGCTGCAGCCCTGGCGCAAGTAGTGGGAAATCGGGAGGATGCTGCATGGATAAGATGGACGTGAGGGCAGAGTAAGGTGAGTGCAAAATCGTTCTCAGTTTACAAACCATGTTGTGCTGAAAACAGAAACAGGGCTACTGTATAATAGATCTACAAGATACAGCGAGGGTTTTTAGTATTCTGCATGATAAAATTGTATTTGCATCTATCTTAGAAATTTCTGTTTGTGACATCTGGATGCAGTCTTGAGTTCAGCAAAGACCAGCAGAGCATTTTTTTTCCTTTTAACTTTTGTCTCTGTTTTATGTTTTCCCATTTCTCCATTCTGTTCCTCATGTGGAACAGCCTGGGTGTGTTTTTTTTTGTGGGGAAATGTACCTGGTTTTAGGTTCATCTGAAAAATGCAGGGCTTTTTATGAGCAGGAACGCATAGGAACACAGTTCCGGCTGACTTGGTGTCGGGTGTGGCCTAATATGCAGATGAGTTCCTGCTGGGCTTCTTCTACAAAAAAAAAAAAAGCCCTGGAAAAATGTATCTGTAGCTCTGGTAAATGGCCAGATGTTTCAAATTGCATATTTGCTCAAACATATTATTTTGATCCAATTATAATTTGCAATTAAAACTTATTAAATGATTCAAAACTAATAGGCACATAAGCGAATCACAGGCAGGATGTAATAGCCATGTTTTTGAAAGAAAAAGGAGGTATGACTCCTTGTAACAGCAAAAATGTTGCACACTTAAGATGGGTGAAAAACTGATCACACTTTCTGAATGAAACATTCTCTGGCCTGTCATAATAGATGGTGTATGCTGTTACACTAGCAATCTTCTAATTGTAAATTGTGAGTCATGCCTGGCTTCACTTTTTGCCTAATTATACAAGCAGCTTTGACAAATGACATTCCACTTCCTACTGGCCGGCTTCGCTGACCTTGTCATTATTACTAATGGTTAGCTGTAGCTGCTTCAAGCCAAATAAGCAGCTTCAAGTCATAAGCAGCTGAATTTATTTGTTTCTTAGCCTGTTCTTGTTTTCTTTTCCCCCCTTCACTCCTTCCCCTCTCCCACAGAGCAGCAAAAACTGGAGAGCTGCAGTTGACTTATGTGGACGACTTCTGACTGCCCATGGCCAAGGCTACAGCAAAAGTGGCCTCCCCACGAGTCATACAACAGACTCGCTGCAGGTATTTTTGTGTGTGTGTGTGTGTGTGTCAGTTGGGCAGACAGTTTACTACAGCTTCGCAGATAAGATGTATATCATCATAAGCCCTCATTTGCCTTCCATTTCTAAATTTGCACCTTGGAACAGGATTGGGTAATTTTCATGGATCCTGTGGGAATTGTAGCACAAGCTTGATGCTTTAGGCTAGTTTATGTATTCTGCTTATGCAGAACTTAAGAGCCTACAAAGAGCCTTTATGGATCAGACCAGTGGTTTGTAAATCTGTCTAACCCCTTTTATAACCATCCATGGTCGTAAGCATCACTACGTCCATTGGCAATGAATTCCACAATTTAATTACTCGGTGAGTAAAGAAGTATTTCCCTTTGTCTGTTCAGAACTTGTTGCCTGTCATTTTCATTTCTCCCTCAGTTCTAGTATTATGGGAAAGGGAGAAAAGTTATCTCTGCATATGTTCTCCAACCCGTGCATAATTTTGTAAGTTTTTCTCATATCCCCCTTAGTCATCTTTTTTTTTTCTTTCAAAACTGAAGAGTCCCAGACTCTGTAGCCTTTCCTAACAGGAAAGTTGCTCTGTAGTTTCCGTGATTGGGGTGGAGACCACTTGGCTGTTGAACAACTGATTTCATCCATCCAGCACAACGTTATCATTAGATCAGAATGGTAATTGCCCATAGATGGTTACTTTGATTTTTGTCCCTGGTTTGTTCAGATGACTGTCCTCGTATTTGCAAATTTAAGATTGCAGCCATGAGAGCTGGAACAGAACCCTTTGAGCTGGATCCCATCCCACTAATGGGAGGCATTTCTGTTCGTGGAATGAACTTTCCCTGCCTCCCCCTCTCATCTTCGGCCCACAGCTCCCCAAACACTTCTCCTGTGTCCTCCCTCCAAAACAGGAGGGAGGGGGAATCAGTGAAAGCCTCCCTGCCCCCATCCTTTAACTGAAATGCTTGGTAGAATCCACCCCTTTATCAGATCAAAACCAATGCTGAGGTGCCCTTTTAAAAATATCATTTTATTAAGTTTTACAAGAATTAATCATGAAGATAATAATAAGCAAAAGAGCTGAAGTGGCAATTTATTTTATTTGTTATTTATAGTCCACCTTTCTCACAGGGACTCAAGGCATATTACACGTACTGAATGAGTGGATGTACAGTATAGTGAGTCAGTACAAGATGAAGATGAAGAAGATATTGGATTTATATCCCGCCCTCCACTCTGGAGAGTCTCAGAGCGGCTCACAATCTCCTTTATCTTCCGCCCTCACAACAGACACCCTGTGAGGTGGGTGGAGCTGAGAGGGTTCTCACAGCAGCTGCCCTTTCAAGGACAACCTCTGCCAGAGCTATGGCTGACCCAAGGCCATTCCAGCAGGTGCAAGTGGAGGAGTGGGGAATCAAACGCGGTTCTCCCAGATAAGAGTCCGCACACTTAACCACTACACCAAACTGGCTCTCCTAAGTCAACAAAATGGTACAGTACAGTCAACAAAATGGTACATTCAATGGTACAATGCGTTAGGATTTTAAAAACGTGGAACCACCAGAAAGAACTGAAGCATAGCATAAGTATTCACATGACACGTTAAGTAATACAGACAGTAGGATCCTACTTTACCATAAACAATATGCAGCAGTATAGACCACAGTCCCCAATCATTTTTCCAAGCAAGTTCGTAAAACCATTTTGTGCAGCACACCCCTGTTACTTGTGTAGAAAAATCCTCTTGAATAGTTTCATTTTGCATAGTTTGCAGGAAGTCAAGAGAGTGGGAGACTTCCTGACCTCCTCAGGCAGGCCATTCCACAAGGCAGGAGATACAACTGAAAAATAATGCATACAGGCAGTCGTTGATTTTGCCCATTTGCAGGTTGGCTCCTGCAGAAGCCCCAGCTGGCTTGAGCGAAGTTGTTGTGGCAGAGCATAGGGAGAGAGGAGGTCCTGCAAATAGGAGGGGCCAAGACCGTGAAGGGCTTTGTATGTAATAGTCAATAGCCAGTTTCAGATGGGCAGCCAATGGAATGTTTGCAGAATGGGAGTAATACGCATGCTCTGTCTAGCTCCCATAAATAGTCAAACTGCAACATTCTGGACCAGTTGGTGTTTCCAAGTTGATTTAGAAGGGAGACCAACATACACTGCATAACAATAGACTAATCTCGATGTTACTGTGGCATGGTGGCCAGGTCAGCCATACCAAGAAAAGTAGCCATCTTATGGGCTAAGCTGAGTTGTTAGAAAGCCTTTTATTGCAGCTGCATTAACTTGCTTCTCCAGTAGTAAAGGTGGATCCAGTATGACCCCCAGGGCTTTTAACTGAGTCAGCAAGATCACCTGAACTCCATCAGAAGTGAGGAGGTCACTGTCCTTCAAGACCGCTCCTCCTTCCCAACCAGCATTACCTCTTTCTTTTCAGGGGTTAGCTTCAGTTTGTTGACTTTTAGCCAGCTTAACCACCATGGCCAGGCAGAGATCATTTTTACTTGCTCCATATTTTTGACAGAAACTAGGGTTTGCTGACACTGTTATGTAATAGCAAAGACTAACCAGAATGGTTAGATTTTAAATATTAGTGGTTTCATTCACAAATGTACTAAATGTACAAAGCTGAGGTGTTCAGACAGAAATCCATGGGCTTCATCGCTGGGAGCGAAGATATATTGTCTACCCTTGTTCTGTTATTGGCAAACCATATTCCAGCAATACCAAGTTCTAGCATATCTTTTTCTACCCTGGCCCCAGCCTGGTGGAACATGCTCCCGTGTGAAATCAGGGCCTGCAAGAACTCCTGCCATTCTGCAGGGCCTGTAAAATGGAGCTGTTCTGCCAGGGCTTTGGTTGAGGTGGTGGGCATCCAATAAAAAGTTGGCCTTCCCTGCTGAGGATACCACCCTTATGCAGCCCGGATCAACAACCTTCAGAATCCAGTGGCACCAGTTGGGAAGACAGTACACATGACATCTGGTGCAATCTGTTTTTAAACTTTTTTGTTTTAATGGGTTTTTCATAAATCTGTGCACTTTTGTTAAAACCAAATGGCTTAACTATTTGCCTGTAATCTGCCCTGAGCCTACATGCAGGGGAGGGCGGAATATAACTTTGAATAAATAAATAAAATATGCCTTGATTTCACTTTAAAGTATGGTCCACAGTGATGCTTTTCAGGAGCATTTTACTTCTCATTTATGTTGATGCTCCTTTGAAGTAATCCTAATTAAGTATTATTGATACAAAAGGTATAAAGAAGTTTTGTAATGGCAATGTAAATGGAACTCTGAAAAGCCTAAAAATGCTGCATTCTGAATCTCTTTTTTGAGTGCTCTTAAGTGTAAATAATTAAAGATAACGCAGAATCGAATGTGATATAGTACTTAATACTACCCAAAGGAATTTATCCTAAAATTAGATAATAAAATTTGATGGAAAGATAACCATGATAACTATGTAATGTTAGTCACTGTTCAGTTATCCAGATGAGGATAAAATGGAGCTGTCTCTAGAAATGGAGTCTTTTTGGTTTTGTTCAGCTTACAAAACTGTCCTTCAAGTGTACTGTGTCATACAGGTTGTTGAATATGTCTTGGTAAGTGTTTTACCCATTAAAGTGATAATAGAACTGATAGTAATTTGGTTTTGTTTGTTCTTGACTGTAAAAGCAGACAAAGAATCTGAACTTTCTGCCTTTCCCTTTTAAGCTCTGGTTTGTAAGATTAGCACTCTTGGTGAAGCTGGGACTCTTCCAAAATGCTGAAATGGAGTTTGAACCGTTTGGAAACCTCGACCAGCCTGATCTCTATTATGAATATTACCCCCATGTTTACCCAGGACGCAAAGGTAAACATTCTTAATATTCTTCCGTTGTCGTTACTGTCGATATTGGTAACATGGGGCATATTAGAACCACATTTTGATCCCAATTATTTCAGTGGAGAAATTAAAAGCATACTGAGATTTTCCACTTGACACATAAGAGAGGAACAATGCAATCCTGTGGAGAGTTACTCCAGCCTAAACACATTAATTTCAGTGGGCCTAGAGTAACTCTGCACAGAACGTTTGGATTGTGTCTCTTATCCTTAATTGGAAATGTACTGCAGAACTAGAGTCACAGGTCTGCAACCTGAAGTCAGTTAGATCCTTTGACAGCCTGCTTGCAGAGCTTCTGGGCTACTGTTCTGTCCAGTGTATTGAGCCCACAATGACATGATAACAAGAGGTGCATCCCTTGTCCTTGAAAAAGAAGTGTAATTTAACGTAGTTCTGTATTTCAATCAAGAATACGTTTCGTTAAGGAAAATACACAATATTCAGAAGCATATAATGAAACCAAAAGTAAATAATCCTAGTACCATATAGGTGTACTGTGATCTCAGATAATATTAAACAGGACTAAAGTTTGAAGGAAGGATTATATTTTATCACATCTTCTTTGTAATCCCATATCCTCATCCTTAGAAAAGATGACCTGCAGTTGTTCAGCCACATTTTTCTGTTAAGAACATATCCTATAGAGGTATAACTTTTAACCATACTCTGGTTTTCTTAAGTACGGCATCTGAATATATAAACTGTGGTTAAGGATTGGCTGCAAAACAGTATGTGGAAAGCATGGTCTGAAGTGAGTTTACAAACCATTGTTAAATTAACCAAATTAGGCAATGTGTAAACTATGGTTAAAATAGTTTCCCCAGTCCCTTTCCTTGAGTGTAACAAGCAATCACCTCTCTGTATATGTCTTCTAGGGAGGAAGGGGTTGATTTGGCAAGCTGAATCTGTATATTGCATATCTTGATCCAGATTAAGGCAACTGGTTGGTTAAGAATGGTTTGTTTATTTTGTGTAACTTTCTAGACTGCCCTCCGCACAGAGGGGCTCAGGGTGGATCACAACAATATAAAACAATAAAAACAGTCCATAATTTAAACAGATTAAGACAGTATTAGATTTTAAAATGCAGGTAGCACTGCCAATAGGTGCAGTGTTACAGAAGCTGGAACTGCTGGGCCTATAAGATCTCCTCAGTCTAAGCCGCCAAATGATGCTCTATACCAGAGCTGTCATGATGAATGCTTTGAGTTATAAGGATATTAAGATTTACAGGATAATCCAAAGTATAAATGAAGATCCTTTGTTGGATTCCAGCTATTTTTCCACAGGGGCATGAGGGAGGAGGGGGATCATGGGATAGACCATATAGGAATACAAAGCTGTGTGGGACTGGGGCTTCAGTGAGGAGGTAGATTGGATAAGATTGTCCCTCTTTCTCCTTGTACTCAGCTTCTTTGGTAGGGTTGCAGGTCCCCCCAGCCAGACTCAAGGTGGGAAACTCCTGGTGATTTGGGGATGGAGCCTGGGCAGGACAGGGACCCCAGTGGGGTACTGTGCCGTAGAGTCTACCTTCCAAATCATCCATTTTCTCCAGGGGAACTGATCTCTGTAGTCTGGTTGTCAGCTGTCGTTCCACGGTATCTCCAAGTCCCACATGGAGGCTGGCGTCCCTGTTCTTGGGTTGTGATCCAAGGCAATGAAGCAGAAAGATTTTTTTTTTGACCTTCCATATTCTGGTCACTTAACAGTGAGGAAGTGATGCTGTAACCATATCACAAAGTCTGGTAATACTGGTAATACAAAGTCTGGTGATACATAGAAGTAGCTGACCATTCTGCTACTATGAATGGAGGACACATTTGATCACAACTTGGGGAAGACTGTCACATTGTCTTGGCTCATATTTGAGAGCGCATTATTGTCAGGCAAGCATACGAGATAAAAAGGGCATGCCTGACTGTCTGCCTTGATATAAATGCTACTGAAAAAGAAATCTAAATCTGTGTCATTAAGCAGCTAATTTTAATGATAAAATAGACATAAATCATATACGTATTTTAGCTCCTATGCAATAACCAGTATCTATAATAATATGCTGATGGTTGCTAATTTTTCTTTTCATTTTTTGTGTAACAAGCATAAACGTAAAATCCTTGATTTATGTATCTCATTTTGATTCACAATAGATAAACGAATTAGGCAATTAAAATGCATTTTGCAATGAAATGTGTTGAGATACAAATAAATAATGGTTATGAAAGTAGTGTGAAATATATTTTGTTTAATTCATGTGTGTAATTTGGGCCAGTTTGGAATATTCACTGAATTAAGTGCAATGCATTTTAGTTTAGCACAGCATGTCTATTTCAGTGTAGCAATACTATGAATTTCTATGAACATCACTAATATTTCTGATACTACTTTATCCTTTGCCTTCTACAGTTAGACTTGTTAAATGTTCACCTTCTGTTCTAAAACTAATTTTCTTCCTGTGAAAGAGCTAAAATGTTTTGGCAGATGATTCAGCAAGAGATTTCTAAAATCTTGTGATATGAATTTAACAAAGTTGCAGAGACTTTTCTTTTGGGACTACAAATGGAAAAAATTCCAAAAGAAGATAGAACTTTAATCTGGTACTTGCTCTCAGCTGCTAGGACATTGTATGTGCAGTTGTGGAAGCAAGAAAAAATACCAGAGAAATGGGATTGGATTGTTAAAGTTATGACATGGAGTGAAATGGATAAGTTAACAAGAACTTTAAGAGACTATGATTTAGAAGTATTTAAGATGGAGTGGAAGAAGTTCAGAAGATACATAGAAAAAGAATGGAAAATGAAGGGACATTGGACAATTTTTGATAATGATTAACTAAAAGTGGGAGGAGGATATGAATGTGGGTTCTTATTAATTAGGGGTACCTTTTATAATGAAGGTTTGAATATAGTACATCAGTGGGGGTCAAGTAATGGGGGGAGGGGGAGGTAGAAAGTAATATATGGGAAAGAGAAAAAAGTAATTATTAATCTTATAAGAAATTGAATATATTGCCATATGTTACTAATAAAAATTGTTTGGAAAAAAAAATAAAACTAATTTTCTTCCTGAAGATTAAATAGTTCTTCCCTGGCCGCTGTTGGGGGAGGGGAGGGTTTTGAGATCTAGGTTGGAAAACTTCTGGCGATATGAGGATGGAGTCTGGGAAGGATGGGGACTCAGAGGGGTATAGTGCCATAGAATCCACCCTCCAAAGCATCCATTTTTTAAATTTTTATTTATTATATTTATATCCCGCATTCTGCTGACAGGCTCCAGGGGAACTGATCTCTATAGTCTGAAGATGAGTTGTAATTCTGGGGATTCCCAGGTCCCACCTGGAGGCTGGCATCTCTGATTCTATATTCTCTTTTGTACCCTATCAGCTTTTATTAGTACACCAATATCCTCTTTACAATAATAAACCTGAAATTCTGTTTCTCAAAGTTCTTATTCTGTAATTTAGGAAATTGCCCCTCTGTATTTTGCCTGCATGCAATGCAGTTTATCACCCATAGGTCCAGCTTCTTGCTTCTCTTTCTTAATTTAAAAAAAAAAGTTTGTTCCCTCATGTGTGCAGATTAAACCTTGAAAACAATTAGGCAAGGTTTTTTGCCTTACATTTTAGGGCTCGTTTTTTGCCTTACATCTTAGGGCATTCTCCCTCCAGGGGTAAAGCTTGAGTGAATAACTTTTATTAATTGGGGGAGGGGTGTCCTTTTTGCTTGAGCAAACAGATTAGACCAATCACAAGAGCTGTTTGACATACCATGGCTGTAACACAGAGACTTCTTCCTGTATCCCATTAAGAAATCGTCAGTGATCATTTAACAGTGGCATAATGTATGCTTTGTTATTGGTATGCATTCTTGATACTTGCTTATGTTAGTTTTCATTTTAACAGTTTAATTCCTCCTGTTTGTCTGCCTCAAATGGCTATTTCCAGATGGTTTTATTATTTATTTATTTATTATTTTCAATTTATACCCCACCCTTTCCCAAATGGGCTCTAAGCAGGTAACAACAGTCAATAATACAAGGATAAAACCAGATACATATAATAAAACTATATACAATCTAAAAGCAATATAACAGTCTAGTTGATCTTTCTATGGAAGACTGCTGCTGACTGTTATCCCTTCTGCAACTGCAATCTCAGTGAAGAAGAAAGGTTACCTTTGAGAGTAAATGAAGTTTTAGGAATGCATTGTCCTCTCCCACTTTTTGATTCTGTAATAATGCCTCATATGGAATCTCTTATCATTTCTGAGTTTGTGTAGGAGTTCGACAAAAGTGAAGAGAAGCCTGGCCAGAAACTCCTCTTTCCCTCTGTCAAGGAGGTGCTCCTGCTGTGAACGAATGTTCCTTCAGGATTTTAAAGAAGCAAAGAAAGAAGGTTACCGTGTAATCTCATTGAAATCTATATAACATGTAGGCTGGCACCTTTGGTCTTCTGAATCCAAACATTTAAAATGTCACGCAAAGAATACAGACAGGGTGATGAGATCTATGTCTAACCAAAATAGACTTTAAAAATGAATTTTGATGGAACACTTCATAACCTTACAAGCTAACAGGGCAACAAATGACCAGGCTGAAGAACTTTTGTTAAAGACAAAGAGCTTGAGTGCGGGTTGATAGTATGTGTGATGAAGCATCTCAGGGCATTTGTGTTTTTAGCTTAACTGATGAAAGATGCTTGCAGTTTTGCTTGAAATTACTGTTATTGTTTCCGGAGTATTGTCCCTTACCTAATATAGCAAAAAACCTCAACAACCATAAAATCCTCAAAGTTCTTGAGCATCCTTCAGTGTTTGCCGACTTCTTTGAAACTCAAGTACCTTTGTGACATACAATTCTCAGCCTCAGTGTTCCAAAGCTACCCTTAGAGGCTAGAGCAGTAATCCCCAACATGGTGCCTGCTGCTATGTTTTCCCTTCCTTCCTTCTCCAAAACCAAGAGCCAGTTCTGACTTTCTACCACCTCATTAGAGTAGGTGTTACTTCAGAAGAACCTAGAAGAGGTCTCCTTTGTCTGAAGGGAACACCCATTGCATCCAGCAGAGGAGTATGCTTGGCTTGGAACCTAACATTTTGTGACTGATCTCCCTGCCCCATAGCAGCCATGATGTGGTGGTACCCACTACCTGTTCTGATACTTTTTAAAAGCATACTTAGGGTTGTTAAAGTACAGCTCAGAGACTACCCCATCGTTTGCAGAGTTTGGAAGTAGCAATGAAGTATACAGAAGAACCACCTGCCTTATCGCTCCAGTGTCCTTTCTCCTACATGCTGCGATTAGTTGAAAACAGTGTCAGCTAGTTGCTGGTCACTGAGGTGCTCTGTTATGCTAGTATAAGAATTTGTACACATACGTGCACACACAAAGGAATTTGGGGTCCTGTTTTAGAATTCTAATGACTGGCATCAGATTGCGTTTAGAGTAGACCAGCGTTTAGAGTAGACCAGCTGTCAAGTTGCTGAGCAGACAGGTTAAAACGGATAAAAGGAAGTACTTCTTCACCCAAAGGGTGATTAACATGTGGAATTCACTGCCACAGGAGGTGGTGGTGGCCACAAGCATAGCCACCTTCAAGAGGGGTTTAGATAAAAATATGGAGCAGAGGTCCATCAGTGGCTATTAGCCACAGTGTGTGTGTGTGTGTGTGTGTGTGTGTATAAATTTTTTGCCACTGTGTGACAGAGTGTTGGACTGGATGGGCCATTGGCCTGATCTAACATGGCTTCTCTTATGTTCTTATGTTACAGGGATGTAAATTGAAACACAGGCCTTTAAAACACAATATACAGTCTTGCACTTGTTCCATTTCAAAGTCTCAGAAGCACTGGTCAGTTTTAACCACCTTCCATTTCACCCCTCCCCTTAAAAAATTTTACTTTTAAGAATGTTGGAAATAACTGTAGGTGTTCCTGTGTTTGGGTAAAATAAATAATTGTGTCATGAAGGGGTGAGCGGAAATAAGAGGGAAGAAAAAATAGAAAATGTTTTTTTTTTCCGTATGCAGAGTTGCCAGGGCACACTTGAAAAATGTGTCGTGTTCCCCCTCTAGTGGCTATCAGTCAAACACTAACAACCTACATTCATACCTGCTGTTGAATATGTGTTACTGTTCCATTTCCAAATGCAAAATTCTGCATTGGAAATCCTCATAGTCAGTTCCTCGCCGTGATGCAGAGACATTCCATTTACAGTCACTTCTTGTTTCGTAAACAGACCGAATCCATTTTTCGTTGTCCTGTGTGTTCTCTGTTGCTAAAGCTGGTGGGGTATATTGCCATAGCACAGCAAAGCCATGCATTCAGAGCATTCCTGCGTAGACCATTAGGCTATCAAGATCAGCTTTGTCTGCTCTGACTGGCAGCAGCTCTCCAGAGTCTCAGCTGAGGTCTTTCACATCGCCTACGATCTGACCCTTGTAGCTGGAGGCCCCAGGGCTTGAATATATGACCTTCTGCATACAAAGCAGACGTTCTACCACTGAGCCAAAGCCCGTCACCCAGCTCTGGCGCTCTCGTTCTGTAGATTTCTTCGGCCACTGTAATCTGTGCTACCTGTAGGTAGGGTAGGGATACTTGTGTTCTTTCTGCTCTCTCCCTTGTTCCTTGGCTCTTCTGTCCCATTTGTCCCATTAATATTTCCCATTGTTCTCTGCCATACCCTTGCTGCTCATTTTCCATCCCCTTGGAAACTGAAGAATTCAGCAAAAGAAAATAAAGTTTATTTTGTGGGGTGGGGGCTCTGTGTATATGGATGTCCGTGTCTGTGTTATGTCTGGTTCATGCGCCTGGCATCGAGAATTACTGTTTTGTTTGTTGAGGGGAAGGGACAGGTTAGACCATTCACTACTTCATTTAAATAGCAACTGATTTCTCACATCTCCCTCAAGTAGTTTTAAGTTCATGATTGCTTCCTTATCCAACCTTTTCCTCCTTTGTTTAAAGCAGTGGTGCTCACTCCGTATCTCACAGAGAGCCTTGTTTACCCTTACCATCAACCAGAAGAGCCAGATTTACTTTCAGCCCCAGGATGAGGATCAGCTATAGAAAGAAGTTGCCTCGTCTTTTGTGAGAATTTGTTAATTCCTATAGAACGAGGAATTCAAAAATTGAGTGGTAGAGATGGGAGACATTTCCCCTCCCCCTTTTTTCTTTAAAAGGAAGTGTGTGTGTGTGTGTGATGATGATGCATTGTTCAGTGTTCTCTCGTTCCTCTTTGGGCAGAGGCACAGTTCAGTGCTTTGCATGCAGAAAGTCCTTGATTCAGTCCCCATCTTCTCCACTTGAAAGGATCGGGCAGGAACTGAATTGATAATGCTGAACTGGATAGAGCAATGGTCTGACTCCTGTAAGGCAGATTCCAGGAAATGCACAGGATAGGGCTTAGCAGACAAGACTTAATTTGGAATAGCTGAAGTCCCTGAGGTTAAGAGTAAGATTTATTAGTCTCCAGTCCAGCAGCATCTCCAGTGTTGTTACTCTACATTCACCCTTTTGTTTCCTCACTGTATCAATTCACTGTTGTCAGGGAAGAGTTAACGCACTGTACATGGAGGCGCTTTTGCTAGGCAACATTTAAAGGAATTGCACATAGGAGGTACAAAGGGTCCGTTTTGTGAGCGGAGCCCATAGAGGCTGCAATGTATCCCCATGGGTCCTTACAACATGCAGCCTGTCTTCCGCTTCCTGTCATGATGCCTTTTGCTCCTCAGTAAAAGGCGCTTCAGGGCAGCAGAGATACGCAGTCTGGTCTGTACATACCTTAGAAGTCTGAGCATGGCTCATGCTCAAGGCTCCTTTTGGACATCACAGCAGAAGCACAAGATGCAGAAGCTCCAGTGAGGTTTGGAGCATTCCTTTGTCAGTGTTGAACGCCTGAAAGGACTCATAGTTAGGGCTATTTAACTATGCTATTTAACTCATAGTTAGTGCTTTTTAACTATGCAAGAAATACTCTAGACATGGTGCAAAAATGCAGAAACCTAGACAACCTTTTCAAAAAGCATTTAAAACCTTTGTGATTTTTAAAATCTTGTATACTCTGACTGATGCATCTCATTCTCCACTCCTCCACATACACCTGCTGATGTGGTCTTGGGTCAACAACATGTTCTCTCAAAGCTGTTCTGCTCAAGAGCAGTTCTGGGAGAGCTCCCTCAGCCCCACCTACCTCGCAGGGTGTCTGTTGTGGGGAGGGGAAAGAAAAGGAGATTTGTAAGCCACTCTGAGACTCCTTTGGGTAGCAAAGGGTGGGGTATAAGTCCAATCTCTTCTCTTCTTCTCTCATTTATTATAAGCATCCTGAGTGTAGGTTTTGTCCTCCATGACAAAACCTTCTGCAGCTCATAACCCGAGATCTCACTGAGCAAAGGCATGTTGATAGAGATCCACGGATACATCTGTCAGTTTTTTGTCCAGCCTTTAAATCTCTCTTCATTTGCATTTTTGTTCGCTGCATTGTAAAACATGCCTCTGTTTACCATTCACACATTGCCTTTTGGGGGGTGTTTGTTTGTAGTTCATTTCCAGCAGTTTCAAGAGGAGCATGTTCTGACACAGTTTCATTGTAGCATAGCACAAATATATCTGTATCTACATATGTACATATACATAGTTTCTGAGGCTCCCCTAGAAACTGAACTGAGTCCAAATAAGGGTCGGTCTGTCTGTCTCTCTCGCTCTCTCTCTCTCTCTGCGCACTTATACACTCTCAATGGAATGGCAAACATCTATTTTTCATGTTATTTTTTAGGACTAATGTTTGGAAATATGGAGAAAGATTGGGAAGTGGGGTTAGTGATACAGTGCTTGGCTTTCTTTGTTATTGGGGGTATAATGAGGACGAGCATAGGCCCTGCCTAATTCCTTTTTACTATGCTTATGGCTATTCCCCCCTGGCATATTAAAAATAATAATTTTGCATAGACTCTTCTTTCATTTTATCTTCAGGTCCACTCTCTTGAAAAGATTTTTAGTTGGGAGTTTCCATGCCTCTTCCTCCTGGGATTCAGAGAGAGCCACGTGTGTGGGGGGGGGGGGGCAGGGGGTAAATGATTTCTCCATACCCCTTTTCTACAGGAATGGGCTGTCTCATAGGAGTTCCTTCTGGCCGGGTTTTCTAATTCTCAAAGAAGCTGAAATAAGGGCCTTTGATGAGAAGGAATGTGGTGGAGTAACAGAGCAGCGAATCAAAGTCTTTATTGTTTAGACCAAGATTCTGATTGAGCATTCGGTCTCTCTTTAAAGTCAGTTAAGTCTTCAAAGGCAACACTTCCTGCATCTGTCATTTGATTTGGGTTTTTCTTCTTTTTATCAGTAGAGCTGATGACACTTTATTGAAGATTCCCAAGTGTCACATTGCCGCTTGGGCTTTTCTGCCCTTTTCATCCTTGTTGCTCCCCATGAAACTTTACTGTGTTGCCCTTTAAGACCTTAATCCTGCCCAGTCACCATGATACTCACATACAGGTCACCTTGCAGCCTTTTGATTACAAAGGTTCGCACCATCTTCCTCTTCAAAAGACTTCCACTAGTATGTCATTACCTCTCTTGTGTTTACGAAGTCTGCCTAGATACATTTCTATCCCAACAGTTCAAATATTATTATTATTCTTCAGTAAGAAGGATCCATTTTTGGTTGACAGAAAATTCCTTTTTTAATACTTAAAAAAAAAGTTCTGTATTTTTAGAAACCTTTCCAGGATCACAAAAATAACTGCAATGGACAAATCTCATCTGTTTCTCACATAAATCTGATTTTGTTAGGATTCTGTCAATTGCATAGTTATAATGCAGAATGTACATTTCTGTGATCCTTTACAGTTTAGGACATTTTGGAAACACAGACTTGCAGAGATTCATGCCGTAATTGGGTTTTAATGTTCTATATTTTAGATCTATGTAATTTTTTTGTGTTGCTGGTTTTGTTTTTAATATTGTTGAATTCAGTTGGGTACGTGTTTGGTGGGCTATTGGCTTTGTAACATGCATTTCTGTTTAAAGATAGGGGGTTTTTAATGCAAGATAGCATCAAGTGTCCTTTTGTGCAAGGACTCCTGTGTATATATTATCTGTATTTAATGCTTTTTTAATTGGAATGAAGCAACCAAGGGCAATGCCCTACAAGGAGTGAAATCAGCAAGGCAGCTGGGGTATCAATTCATGTCCAAAAAAGGTTGTTCTTGGCTTTCAGGCTGGACAGCTTTGTACTTCCTGGGTTGCTTTCCATCAATTTAAATCTTAGACTAAGATCACACGTGCATTGTCAGGTGCAGAAAGATTGGAACACAATTGTAAATCAGACTTCTCCCAAGACCATCCATCGATCTAGAAGTCTGATGCAAGCACATTTAAAACTGCCTTTCTTTTTCTCACATGTTTTCACCAACAGCGGGAGAGAGACTGAAAAGCACTTATAAGTGGCCTTTGTGAATTCAGTCTTACTTCAAGCCCTTTCCTCCTCTAAAGCAGCCTGCAAAACAGCACTGTTTGGGAACCATGTAGACAGGCAACTCAGACTGGGGCTTTACTAATTTCTTTCATTTAAAATGTATATATTCCACATTTCCCCAAACTGAAAGTGGGTTATGAAAGTCTGGAAGAGCCCAATGAATAAGATAACAGAGGTACCTTTGTTACCTATTTCAGTCTTGAGATATTAAGTGCATCTGTGTGATAATCACACTATGAAGGAAAATTTGCTGAGCTTCCTTGACCTCAAGAAAGAAGTCTAGCTTCTAAATACACGGCAATAAAATGGTGACTTTCTAGTTACTGATTAGTACTGGGATGTGTATGTGTGTGTGAACGTGTTTATACCACTTTCTCTGCAATGCAGTTATTAAAATTATATACTTCAGGAAAACTATATTCCATCAGTGTCATCTGCTGTTAAAATGCATTTTATACAATTACTATGAAGAGGAAAAAGCCCTGGTAGTCATGCATTTCTGGGTGGGAGGGTATCTTTTCTTCCTAATTAGGGCTGTCAAGTCCCCCCTGGTCTCCAGTGGAGGATGGGGGCTAGGGTTGCTAGATTTAAGTGAGGAAACATCTGGAGATTTGGGGATGGAACATAGACAAGACAGGGACCTTAGTGGGGTACAGTACCACAGAGTCCACCCTCCAAAGTGTCCATTTTCTCCAGGGGGACTGATCGCTGTAGTCTGTAGATGAGCTGTAATTGGGGGGGGGGGTTCCCCAAGTCCCACATGGAGGCTGGCATCCCTGTTCCCAGTAAGTTACTCTTGATACTTCCTGGGAGCTCTGAACCTTGCAATAGCTCAGGTTTTAGTCCCTCCCTGATGTTTGGCACTACCATTCCTTCACTGTCCTCAGTTTCTGTTAAAATTACAATTAAGGAGCCTCCCTCAGAGAATGATGTGAGCCAAGTAGTAAACTCTTCAAGAAATTGACTTCAGTTCCGGTCAGCTGCCAACTTTATTCACTGCATTGCAAATAAAGCTGTAGGCTTAGATCCGATTCTACATCTTTGTGATGGGTTATAGATTTCCATTGCATGCTAACCTCTATACTAATGGGTGGCCTTCTATGCAGGAGCATATAGGATCATTAAGTTTGTTTAATAACTAGTTTCAGGGCTAGCTGAGCCATATTTTCTCTGTGGCTTGGGGAATATCCATCTATCTATGGAATGAAAGTTGTAACAGGCCTCAGAGAAAACAAAACAGGATAGCAGGAATGTAATAAAACACACTTTGATTACAAGAGGTAGGAAGAAAAGAATAAATGGACTGCTGCGGAGTACAGAGGATATTCCACCTCTGTTTCAGTGGATTAAGAAGGCATTCCAGAATTGCATAGGCCAGTGGGAAAGGAAATAAAACTGGGCTTGTAGAAAACTCACTATACTACAGTTGAAGGTTTATTTGGTTTTGGTTGTTTTTTTACTTTGAGTATAGTTGCTACGAAGCCTATGGGCCAGTTATTTTTTGTAAAAAAAACCAGCCTGAGATATCTAACGTCACATGTACATGGAGTAGTTCACCCTGTAGTGTGTGTGTGTGTGTCCTAATTCTGAATTGTCCCATAATGACATTGCCGCACATAGAAATTTATTGTCTTTTTCTTACAAGTCTATCTCTCTTCATGCCCACCAATGTACTTTGAAATTAAGAGTCCCTCCCCCCATCATTCTTCAGGAAGTACATAGTCCATTCCTGAGCAATACCACTGTGGGAATTATAATAGTTTCTTCTTTAGTGCAAAAATATGGTTGACTAAAAGAACACGGGATTTTTCTTATCCTCTCTTTAAAAGGGCCTCAGATTTATTCAGGGGAAGAGGATCTTTACAGATTTCCATCCTTACAGGTTTCTGTGCACTATTCTGGTTTGCCCTATTTTGCCACTTCATCAACAGTCGAGACTATTGCATCTTTACTCTGACTGGATTGTTAGTCTCTTGACTGAATCTGTCTATCTCGATGGAAATCTTTAGTAAAAAGTGAAAGATTTGTGCAATCTGAAGAGAAACCAACGTATTTTTGACAGAATCTTTTCATCTCGGTTCTGTACTGTAATGAGGTTTCAAGAGGGAAACTGTGTCAATCTTCAGTAGAAGAGCCAGGTTTGAGTCCAGTAATCCAGCTCCTGATGAAGGAAGCTATGACTCTCGAAAGCTTATACCTGAAAAATCTCATTGGTCTCTGAGGTGCTAGTGAGCTTGACTCTAGCTCCTGTACTGGAAAGCAATACACATGCATCTTGGAAAGCCAGACCTTATGGCCTCTCTTTATAGTAATAATAACCAATCCACCCCCACTGCCCTTCTTCTGTTTGTAACCTTGTGTGTTTAAAATTCTGCCCACTGAGTTGAACGCTTCATACCACCTGACTTCATCGCTTCTGTCTCGTGAAAGCTGACACCACAATAAGTGGATTTGTTTGTTTGTTTTGGCTGCCACAAACTAAGGTTACCCTGCTGGAATTACAAGAGAGGACTAGCATATTCAGGATATAGCTGCCACACAATCCAAAGTAATTGGGATCCAAAAGGTTCCAGTCGAGCCAAATTGTACAGCCCTACTAATTCCCGGGGGGCTTGCTCCATAACAAGTGTAACTCTGATTAAATCCTTCATCCCTTTTAATGCAACCGGACAAGTTAGTCTTAAGACTGTTTTACAGTTCCAGATATGCAGTAGTCATATTATTTTGTAATAGCAAAATCAAATAGGAGTATAATGGTAACTTCAAAAGTTCATCATCCACTCCTGTTTTATTGTCTTGTATGTCTCAGTGGGGCTTAATCATGATTAACTTCCCTGAATTGGGTCCAGGTGGTATTTTGTTTGCTTTTGGAATCCTGAGTACTTCTTGCTTTGCAGTTCTGAGTGATAAAGCTTGGTATAGGAGAATTGTAATAAGCTTATGATAAAAATGTTAAGCTTTGGGGGATTTAAAAACAATATAGATAGGTGTCAGCAGTGTTTTAGATGAAAGCTGTCCTCTTTTCTGAGAGTAGAATTGATGACCTCTAATGACTACTGAGAATTTACGATTCTTCATGATTCTCTAAGTAAAAGCAGCATCCCAAGGGCTGACAACCTGATTTTCATGCGTGTAATGGCTGGAAATAGTTCCTTGTTTCATTCAGGCTTGAGAAATACCAGGGGGTAATGTTACATCTATACAAAATGGAGGCAGCAGCTACGCAACATCTAGTTTCATTTGCTCATTACTTGCTTGGATAGAGAGCCAGAGTGGTGTAGTGGTTAAGAGTGGTGGACTCTAATCTGGAGAAAAGGGTTTGATCATGCACTCCTCTATATGAAGCCTGGTGGGTGACCTTGGGCCAGTCACAGTTGTCACAGAGCTCTCTCAGCCCCCCAAAAGAAGTCTAGCTTGCCATCTAATGGTGCATAACACTAAAAGAGTTCGAACTTAAGGCTGCCAGACAATCTTAGGATCTCTTGACTATATTACCCACAGTGTCATACAGTAGTCATTATTAATTATTACCTGCTTGGATAATTTATGTCTTGCTTTTAGAGGCTGATTGTAGGGAATGGATTGGTCAGTCACAATAATAAAGAGAGAGGATGGGGGTGTGAGAGAGACAGGCAGACAGATCACTGTCCAGACATCTGATTTGCTATTTTCTTATATGTTTCATAGTGTTGCCAACTCTGGCATGGAAGGTTCCTGGAGATTTGGAGGTGGTGCCTGGGAAAAGCAAAGTTTGGGGAAGGGCAAGAGCTCAGGGGTGCATGCAGTGCCATAGGATATGACCTGCAAAGCTGCTGGAGTTTTTTCTAAGGGAACTGATTTCTGTAGCCTGGAGATCAGGCAGAGATCTTACTTGAAAATCGTAATAATCCATATCTTCTGTTACTTTTCCAGGTTCCATGGTTCCTTTCTCCATGAGGATTTTGCATGCTGAACTTCAGCAGTATCTAGGAAATCCTCAGGAGTCACTTGATAGGCTGCACAATATGGAAACAATCTGCACAAAGGTAAAAGCTTCATCTAGATGGTCAACCGTATTGTGTTGTTTGTATGCCAAGCATCTCCCAGGGCTAGAACTGTACATCAGGGCTTCACTTTTGTATTGAATCTTCCTTTCACACTTCCTTTCACACTTGCACTTTTGTATTGAATCCATGCAGGTACATTGCAATTATACTTCAACAAGGTGAGATAGGCTTCAGAAGAACTACCCTTATTCAGACCACCTGAATTAACACTTCTCTCCATATCCGAAAATCTTTTCCACTGAAACTAGTGAATTAAATTTCACTTACTTTGGACCATTTAGACTTACCTACACCCCAGTCAAGAGGTGATCTCTTGGGCTGATTTCGCATGGTTTGTTTGCCCTAAGATCAGGCCTCAGTTTCAGTGGGAGCTCACAGGAGTGCAGCTCCTGAACCTTTCTGAGAGTTCCACCTCCTACTTCTGAGAATTCCACCTCCTTGTCCATTGAATAGTATGCGCAGCTGCATAACAATCCCTGGATGAGCTCCACCCCTATTTTTCTACAAAACTACCCCTGCCTAAGCTGAATGTGGCTGGGAAATGAGGAGATCGGTTCCTGCTTCCCCACAACATTGCGCACCCCTCAGAGTTTCCCTGGCTTTTCTCCAGTTTTTCACAAGCCTGGTTTACTCTGAAGATTTCTCTGAAGATCACAGTAAATCCTGGGCAATGCCCTGTGGATGGGAAAAAATGAATTTTCCTGATCCACACGCACAGCAGCCTTTTTCCCCACAGTAACCATTTCTTCTCCCCACTTTATACCAAAATATTGGATCATGTTCTCTGAATTCGCAGCCTTCATTTTTTAAAAAAAGTAAGTCTGTAGCCTCTTCCTTTGTGGAGATACATAGGGAAAAGCATATCTGCACTGTGAAATCGGATAGATCTTTAAAAAAACGAAAGCTGGGAACTGAGAGCCTGATGCATATTTTGGTATAACAGTATAGCGATATAACACTATGAAATCATTGATTTAAAAAATACTACCAGGGAAACCTGTTGTGTAGAAGCCCGGTTGCTGCTGTGCTGTACTAGCAGCTGCAGCAGCAACAGGGAGACTATACAGGTCCGTGTCCCTGTGTGGAAACCACCTATCTTACATGTGATGGATTCTTCTTGCCACTGAATTTCATTGTCACTTCAAAGAGCTATCAGCCAAATCTAGTAGAACAATGTGACCAGAAATTTATATATATTCAGCAAACAAACCTATGGATTTGTTTGATTCTGAACTGTACAGATGGTCTCTTTTTAATTACTTTTTTTTTTTTTTACTGAATATGTGATTGGATCCTACAAAGTGTGAAAGGAAGAGACTCTTGGGGGTGTGGAATTTCCCCTCTTTTTCCTCCCCTCCCCCCCAGGCCCTTTTGACCTTCAAAATGCTGATTCCAGGGGCAGTGGGGGAAGTCATATTGCTCTGCCTTTTACAGCAGAAGTATTGCTAGTGGAAGCATCAGGAGATGTGATGATGTTACCTGCTTCCTTCTTACTGAAGCCTTTTATTCTTTCATATGTTCTTTCTTTCTTTCTTTCTTTCTTTCTTTTTTTTCTTTTCTTTATCTATCTAGGTACTGTACTATGAGCTTTTTCATAGGTCCAAGGGGACTGTAGAGGGGGGTGCCTACCACATGTAAGCTGCACCTTGAGCTTGCACTTTGAAGAATCACACCCATCATCTCTCAAGGCCATGCATGCGTTATTACAATCTGTGCTGCTTGTTGCAAGAAACATTTTCCTAGTATTCATTTTATTTCATGAAATGTGTAGCTTTGTTACCATTTCTGGGAGAAATTTTAGATTGTTTTTCCTTTCCATTGAGTAAATGCGTAGCCTATAGGTGTTACTAGAGCAAGCCTCATAGGAAAATCAGAATTGTACATTCCTCACTTCAGGAGCCTCAGTGGAGCTCCTTATTTTTTCCTGAAAGACTTTTCAATTCTTGTTTTTGTGGGGTTTTTTTTCATTTGGAGCACTGGCCTTCCTTACATAAATCAATATATTCTTGCCCCAGTGAGCCAGCCTAGTCGGGAATTGTCTTCAGGCAAACAAACACATCGGCATGGATATTAATTTATTTTTCCCATTCATCTCTGTGAAACACTCTTCTGAAGATCTAGCTGGGACCACTTAAAGGCTGATGCTAGGAAGGGAAGCTGTCTGGCAGGCACTAACCTAAAGACATATGGAGAGAACATGTGTGAGGAGAAACTGAAGACTGAATGGGTTTCAGCATCCTGTTCTCCAATGATGGTTTTTGGCTCAGGATTTTGCTAGTTTCAGGACAGTTCTCTTAAGCTTTCCTGTTGGCTAGAGTTTAAACATTTGATCGTGGTGGGATTCATTTTCCCTTTATTTCTTGACTAAGCAGCAGCTTATCTGCTTTATTGTCTTGAAACAACTCTTGTACTTCACTGGACCAATTCACAACTGAGGCCTGCCAAGTTCTGATGCCCTGCCAAGAAACCACCTTCCCCCACCCCCCCCCAAATAAAAATCAACCGTGGTTTTCAGTAGGGAAGTTGCTACTACTTCTGTGCTTCCACCTCATTTCTTTGATCTCTACTTCCTTTCTGGATAGAGGAATGCCTGATGTGTATTATTTTGTAGCAGTCTTGACTCTCTGTGTAATTTTCCCAGATGGAGTTCACAAACCACAGTGGGATAACATTGATATTTCCGCAAATCCCTGTTCAGGCTTCAAATCCCCTTCCACATGCAGCATAAATTCACGTATCACTTGCTCTTCTGAGTTGTCTACAAGTTGTCCCCACATCTCTGGAACCAACTCCCAGAGGAGGTGCGGGCCCTGCGGAACCTTGATCAGTTCCGCAGGGCCTGCAAGACCACCCTTTTTAAATTAGCTTATGAATAACTGGAAATCCGCCATCAGCATCAACTAGAAGAGTGTCAAGGATAGCGTTATAATATGTTTTAGTTAATTGTTTTAATTCAGGCTTTTAAGGTTAATTTAATGTTCAATTTAATGTTTCCAATGTAACTGTTTTATTGTTGGTGCACCATTGGGCACCGTATTGTTAGCCGCCCTGAGCCTGCTTCGGCAGGGGAGGGCGGGGTACAAATAAAATTTATTATTATTATTATATTATTATTGGGTCCTCTGTACCTTTTTGTGCTTGCTTCCTGAGATGTTCCTGGAAAGCACCATGTTTGTTGATGATGCTGTTTCAATAATAAATATGTGGGGTCTGGGATACTCTTGCCTAGATGCTATGAAATACACTGTCTCCTTGGAGTATAAGATAGTCTCTGCTGTGCAGGAGGCTCTCAGACCAGTGCAGAAAACAGTGCATTCAGTCCCCAGGAGAGGAAGTCCCTTATATGTTGCTGATCAGCAGAAACAGTTAGCTAATTAAAGCATGAGTGGTTTTAATAGACTCTGGAGTGAATTCCGTCCGTCGTGTTTGGCCAGAGGACGGTGCAATAAAGAAGGACTGGTGTGTGACGAACCAAAAGGCTGTTAGAAGGCATCACACACTGGAGAGAATCTTGGGAATTCTTCATCACAGTTAGAAGGCTAAATGTATACTTAAAGGTACAAAGACTTGATCGTTAGTAGTCCATACCATGCCCATCCTTGCATTGTTTTATGTAGCAGGCCTCATAATTAAATTGTACTGTTTTACATAATGTATCTTTTTTAAAAAAAATAATAACCAAGCAGTCTTTATATTAGTTGCAGACATGTTTTTAAAGAAGACTGTGATCCAGGAATAAAATTCATTGCTAATAAAACTTAAGTTCTGCTGGACACTCTACAAATGCACACGGCTTTACAAATCAGAACTCTTTTGGGATCATTTTGATCTTTTTTTAAAAATTCAGTTTGTTTAATTACATTTTTGCCCTGCCGTTTCTCCAAGCCCTTCCAGGTGGTGTACATACAGTTGATCCTTTTCGATTGACACCTTGTGGAGTAGGTTTGATCAAGCCTGTCGAAAGGCTACCTGCAGAATTTTACTGCTGAGCAGAGCTCAGTGCAGAGCTCTGTCATCCAAATCCAGCCCACTAGCTCAAGCCAGCACCACTTGGAAAGTTGATTGTAATCCACCAGCATTGTCTCCTAACTTGTCAGATGTTTTACAGTATCCCTATTTTGTTATCCTGGCTATGCAGAAATGCTCCTGGTTGGCCATCTTAAGGTGGCTGAGTAGCCTGTGCTCATCATGATGGGATGTGTTGAGCTGGTTTGCTGTAGCTACACTACCATACTGTCTTGGTCTCGCACAAGCTAATAGGTAACCAGTTGGCATCTCATTTAAAATGTGTACATCACAAGTATGTGCTGTATCTTAATTATGGATGAGCACAAACCTAGAAAACCCAGTTCGGGGTGGCCTCCAAGTCAAAAGGCTTTGAACTGAACCAGCAAGTTTGGTTTCCCCTTTCTCCCAGCAGTGGTGAGCTGCAGCCAGGAGAAAGGTTTAAATGGCCCTGAACAGCTGAACCGGACAAAAGTCTGGAAGGTGTTCAGGGAGGGTACCTTCTTCAAATAGTGCCAGATTTTGGCTCTTGAGCCAGTTCATGCTCATAAATAATTTTAATAAACTAGATGTATTTTAATGTTCTTCGTGTAACAGTCACAATACAAAAGTGTTCTCCTTCCTCCCCCCCCCCCCATTAATCCAAGTAATGCTGTTGAAATTGATGGTTTCAGATGTTCCCACACAAAAGGCTCCTGTTTGGCTCTGTTTTTATGCAGAATGTAACAACTGTGGCTGACTTGACCTTCAATGTACGAAGTTTTTTTCTAAACTGAACAAGGATCTTGTGGAATGTTAAAGACTAACAACATTTTTAAAGTTTAAAAACTAAAAATACAAAATGCCTTTTGAAAAAAAAAAATGTAACCTACCTTTCATTCTATTTGCCATCATTTTAAAAATATTCACCCCAGATACTGGACAACTTGGAATGTGGCATAGCAGAAGATGGAAGCATGACTAACCTTACCCAGGAGAACAGACAGGGTAAGTATCCCTTAAGCCTTTTTCACAGACAATGTATTTTTATCACTTGCGTAGGAACTGTCAGGAGTTCTCACAAGATTGCTTCGTAGCTCTTAAAACAGTGGTACTGGTGCTCATACAGCCAGTTCTGCCTTTTGAATGGTGTACCTAGTCCTTTGTTTGCTGGAATTCATTTCACAGATTTGCCTTTTATTTTGATCATAGCGATGCATTAAATCAGGTCTTTCCAGTTTAAAAAAAAAAGAAAATGGCCACCATTCTAGAGTGACAGATTTATGATTATAGCAGTTTGAAGCCAAAGCTTTGAAGAAAAAAAGAAAAGACCATTCAGTCTTAACTCAGTGTGCCCATAAGTCTCTCTGACACTAGAAGCTCTTTTTTAGATTCAGACTTGCCCTCCAGGGCAGCACTGCCTAGATTATTTCTAAGGCGCTTGTGTCATGTATTGCCCTGTTTAATGGCATATTTTTCAGGGTGCTGTGATAGGCCTTTTCTGCTAAGTGAGGGAACTCACATAGCTTCTTATGATTTTGGGGAACCTCAGTTACAAGATGTTCTTAGGGCAGCAAGCGTAACAGCTTTGTGTTTGCTGTCATGAGGTAAGTTTAGTGGGGAGCAAGCAGAACAAGGAGATCCATGAGGCAGACATTATACATAAATACCAAAGAAGAGTCATTTATTTACAGGTTGGTTTTAGAGAACAGAGGAGTAACACAGGTCTTCAGACAGTCAAAGGAGAGTCCTGACTGAGGCATGCAACTTTAAGCTAGTTATGGTTTCAGAATGTAGCTTGAATTCTCTTGAATACAGGTACAAGCAGGTTTTCGCTGACTAGCCTCTAGGTGAGATCATTTCTCAGGCACAGGATTCTACCCAGCCTCCCCTTTCCCAAAAGTCAGTCTGAATGGTTATGAGGTCTGGTTATCACCAGAGACTGGCCAAACAACCAGGTACTCTGTCCTTTTCCAAAGATAGAGTTCCCCTTCAGACTGTCTGCTCTTTTGCTGAGGCAAACTCAAAATGATGACTGCACTGTCTCTCTGAGCTCACTTCTGCTCTGCTTCCCTCCAGCATTCCATCTCTCTCCTGAAAGTGATTGGATGCTACAACAACACTCCCATAGGCTCAGCTGAGTGGCTGTTTATTTCTTTCAGGGGCAGGGCAGCCTTCTGTCCATCACAGGTGTTTACCGGTGTTCTTTCAGCAAGACCAAAATAACATAATCAAGGATATTGCAGCATACGTACTTAAGAGCCCTCAGGACTCGAACTTCAGTTATCCAAATGCACTTCATGTTCCTTTGAATAAACACATGGAAAGAGGCTTCTGCTTCTCTGAATTTTTTAATTTCTTTGGATGTTTGTGTGCTCTCTGTTTGGATAGATGTGTCACATTTTCTTTTAACCTTTTAGAATCAAGTCTGCCATTCTTTACAAGTTTCTGTTCTATTGTGTGCTTAAGGAAGTTTTTCCATAGCCCCCAGCATGCTTTCATACTGTCAGAGAGCCACCTGGGTTCCAGTCAGCCAAGATCACAACCCTGGCAGGCTCCCCGGAGAAGAGCCTGTGTAAGTGTACAGCGCTTCTCCTGGTGCATCAGGTAATTGAGTGGGAAAGGGTCCAGCCAGAGGCAGTGCAGCTGCGAGAAGATAGACGAGGTCACATTTTGAGCACTGTTGGGGAAATGTGACCTTCTCCATTGCGAAATTCAGGGGAAAAAATTAACACAATGGTGGAACAAAGAGATTAAGTTGAACTCAAGGACTGAAATTTGGTACCTATTTTCAGTGACAGGCCTCCACCTACAAGGACCTGTAAAGTACTGGCGAATCTGCCTTTGCCTCTTGGACAGATTGCTGCCAGCTGCCTGTGTGGGATTAGGTGACAGGGATGGGACGGCTTGAGCCTTCAGTGAAATGAAGTAGCCAGTCATACAACGCACTAGCGTGTGCAAAGCAACAAAGATCCACTCACACCCCACCCCAAGAAATCCAGCTAAAATCCATGGATTCCAGTCATAGCTGTAAGCCATCCAGGGTTATTTGTGAGGACCAAAAAAAAAATGTAAATAGGGGCGCTTATTTATTTTTCACTCTCTACCCACCACCCTTTTCAGCATCTGTGGCCAAATGATGGCTCCTGGGCCTTCCCAACTGTTTCCCTCTGGCTACAGTCAAAGGCTTTTCTCACAGTTGTGTTCTGTGGCTCTTCTTTCCTTCTTCCTCCTCATAACGCAGCAGCGTGATTGTTTTTGACTGCCTTCTCTCTCTCTCTCTCTCTCTGCAGCTGCTTTTCAGAGCTCAGCTCGGCTGGGCAGAGACTCTGAGCAAGGCAGCCAGCAGAAGGGGGGAGGGGGTGCTGGAGCATCTGTGAGAGAGGTTGTTATGCGCTCGGAGTGCAGCAGCATTACAGCTGCCTTTCTGCCTAATGCTGCCCAGAGGACACTTGTAGGGACTGTTGGCATCTCTGCCGGAGTAGGTCAATCAGATCAGCTCCCTGCAAGGGGCTCTGGTGCATTTTTGAGCTGCAGGAAACTTTCTATATATGTTTTCATGTGAGCTCCAGCTGAGGCAACTCTTCTCCCTCCCTCCCTCCCCCCCCCCCCCGCCGCCTTTTTTTTTCCTGTTTTGCCTTGTGAGCCGTGACTGGAAATAGCCTGCATTCTTTATGGGATTAGATGCACAGCATCATTTCCCTACTGCTGGTCTGAGTAGGTGTTGCACAGACCAGCTTGGTTGCCGTGCCTCTCTTCAAAACAGGAGGGCAGGGCATCTCATTCTTCATGTGTTCAGTGGGAAGAAAGAGATTTAGCATTGCACCATTTTGCTGGCAGTGCTTTCCCTTTTTCTTTTTTTTTTTTTGTGTAAGGCTTCGAGTCCTGCAGCTGCTCCAGAATGCACAAATTCCCTGAGAAACAAAAAACAGCCGCTTAGTACAAACACACCCAAAATCGGGGCCCGTATTAATAACCGCAGATAACGCACATTGTATCATGTGACAATGATGGTTCTAATTAGAAATATTGGGGCTGTTTCGGTTTTCTTTTTTGTTGTTGTTTTTGGTTATTCTTTGAAAAGCATTTTGAATTGTGCTTATGCATCCTGTAGGTTTGCATAGTAGAACTCAGTCTTGCATTTCCGCTAATATCACTAATATCAAGGGGCTGCTTAGAAATCTTGGCGGGCTCCTGTGGAGGAACAGACCTGGTTTTCTGTCAATATGGCCTCCCGTCTCTGCTGCTCCTTCTTAAAATTGTTTCTTTGTGCTTGTATTAATTTTTAGTCTCGTTTCCCAGTGTGTTTATGTTGGGTTTTTAGAGTACCATGTGCTGACATTCCCTTTAGGGATGCGGCTGTGCAAGCCTTTGAACTGACTTACAAATAGATGAATCTGTTAGAGCTACCTAAAGCTAGTACCTAAAGCTTTTTGCTGCTGACTCTTTGTAGCGTAAACAAATCATTTGCACCCCTGAAAAGAACGTCACAGTACCTCACATGGGCAAAGCAAGAAGTCGTGCCGTGTGCCATTCCGAAGCACATTGCCCTAAACTCACATTCTTCTGTCATGTCCACCTTGCTGTGGTATTTTCACTCCAAGCATTCCAGCCAGACCTGAAAGCAGCTAAATTTACTGGCCAATCCTGTATACCCACAATGAGAGAGCAACCCTAAACTGCCCTGCTCTGAAGTGAGTCCATTGCATCCGGTGGGACTTAGTCCAAGAAAACTGTCCTTAGGGTTGACATTTATAGGGACTCATACCCCCATAACACTGCATAGGATTTCAACCCCACAGTGCCCACAACCCAACACGGCAATTCCAGCCCAATTCTACCCGGTCTTTTGTTTTATGATGCAGACTGGTTTCAGGTTTGCTGTGCCTGATCACACATCCTTCCTAAGCAATGAGATCTCTGCATGAACCATTCTTTTCCAAACACCAGGCACCTGTCCGCAAACTCAGGGAGTGAGAAATCAAGGGCCGCTTTGTGGAGCAGCCTTCAGAACCCCATGAGCTCCCAGAGCATGGGGGTGGCAGTCAAGCTCAGCAGGTTTCCCTTTCTGCCTTGCTAAGCCAGAGGCAAGAGGGCAGGGCCCCAGACCGAGGCCGGCTCTTCAACCTTCATGCTCTGGTTCCGAAATGAGGTTTTAACTTCGCTGGTCAGTTTGAGGCGGCTGAGTAGTGTAAATTTAATCTTCTAAATTACATGATTACACGTTGATGGTCCTAATTACTTAGTTCTCTCTCTCTTTCTCTCTCTCAACCCCTGCCTTTTGTTCTGTTATTGGAAAATGGATGCTTCCTTTGAGTTGCCTGAGCTAAAAGCTTGAGAGGCTGTCTCCAGCTTTAGCTTATTGCTTCATTTATTCTGGCAGTCTGTTCCTTGCACCAATCAAACGACTTGCTATGGAGGAGGTATGGGGGGGAGGGGGGGTTGGGCTTTTTTCCTCCCAAGCAACATGCCAGGATATCAGAAACGTTATGCTTGCGACGTAGCGATGTTAACGAGGGGGGAAATCATTTTGAATTGGAATGCATATGACCGATAATTGACGGCCAGGGAAAGAGCTTCTAATTTATTTGTGCACATTCACAAGCTGCTCTCATTTTACAGCCTCCGTTCAGCTGTGGAGGTCACGTCTAGGCCGGGTGATGTACTCCATGGCAAACTGTCTCCTAATGATGAAGGTAGGTGGGTGCAGTCGCTGCAGAGTTACCATATATCCTCAAATAGAGCGCTGGAAGGGCAGAGCATGAGCGAAACGGCCCTTTGTCGAGCTGCGGACTGCAGCTGGACCTTTCTCCTAAAACCCTGGAGCAGCCTAGGTGGTGGCAGCGCAAGGTGTTTTGAAGGCTGAGTGTTCTGTTCACTGCAATTAGAACAAGTTTTGTGGATTTCCTCCCCCTTTGCTTGCTCAAGCCATGCCCTAGAATTTCTGCTGTAGTCACACATCTCAGCAATTGCCCCCCTTTTTATATTTGCATGGGATGAAGTTCTGAAGAATATGACTCATACTACTGCTTAATGGCTCTCTGATTATTCACACTGACTCTGGTAATAACGCAGACCCTTTCGTTTCAATGGCTGCCCACAAAGGAAGAAGAGGCCAGAGAGGAATGGGTCTTTCCCCCTCTGTCCCTTTGTTTTCTGGGATCCTTTCAGCTTTTCGCTGCTGACTTTTTGTAGTACACAAAGCAAGAGTCCAGTAGTAGAGTCCAAAGCCAGTTTGGTATAGTGGTTAAGTGTGCAGACCCTTATCTGGGAGAACCGGGTTTGATTCCCCACTCCTCCACTTGCAGCTGCAGGAATGGCCTTTGGTTAGCCATGGCTTTTGCAGAGTTGTCCTTGAAAGGGCAGCTTCTGTGAGAGCCCGCTCAGCCCCACCCACTTCACAGGGTGTCTGTTGTGGGAGGAGAAGATATAGGAGATTGTAAGCCACTCTGAGTCTCTGATTCAGAGAGAAGGGCAGGGTATAAATCTGCAGTCGTCTTCTTCTTAAAGACTAACAAAATTTGTGGTGGGGTTTGAGCTTTCGTGAGTCACTGCTCGCTTCTTTCAACTGTCTCTTTTCTCCTGCAACAGGCAGACTAACACGGCTACTCATCTTGACTTTTTTGCAATTTTCTGTAAAAGCACAGGGGATGGAGGGGAATCTGTGTGTTGATCGTACAGCAAGAGCAGCAGGTATTTAAGAGCTGCCCTGAGCATGAAGCTGGGTCACCAGTCGGTTGCCACCCACAGCTCTGCCACATTTTCAGCCATCTCCTCACCCCTCGTGGCATTCCCCTTCAGCTGTCAAGCCTCAACGAGATCAAAGGGAGCCCACCACCAAGATCTCCGTGAAGCTGATTAAAGTCTGATTTAACAAGGACGCTTATATGTTCCCCTTTCAGGGCTATAATTAAAGTTATACTGGAACACATGAAGCTGCCTTATACAGAATCAGGTTATTGGTCTGTCAAGTTTGGCATTGTCTACTCTGACTGTCAGCAGCTCTCTAGGGTCTCAGTTGAGGTCTTTCCCATTACCCACCTCCTGATGATCCCTTTAAATGGAGTTGCCAAAGACTGAACCTGGGATTGAACCTGGGGACAGAAGACATGGTCGCCTCTCCTGGATACATTGCATTTATTCAAGTTCCCAAGGCCTAGCTGGAAGAGATACCGGGAGTTCTGTAAACAGAGCTCTCAGCAATTTTTAAAATGCAATTATTACTTGCTTTATTTAAAAATGTACCTACCCCTCCTTTCTCACAAGCATCTGAGGCCCCAAGGCAAATGATCAGGTATGCAGGGGGCCAGTTTGGAGCGAGACCACGGTGATGCTGGGAAAGGGGGGATAAAGCTGTTCCCACCAAGCCATTTTTCCATTCTAACATAATCCCAGAAGCTGCTGTTTGTCCTGTTGGGGACACGTTAGGGAGGCTCAGTGGTAGAGCATCTGTTTGGCATGCAGAAGATCCCAGGTTCAATCCCTCCAGTTAAAAGGATCAGGTGGAAGATGACGTGAAAGACCTTGGAAAGCTGCTGCCAGTCTGAGTAGACAATACTGACTGTGATGGACCAATGGTCTGATACATATAAGGCAGCTTCCTATGTTCATATGGATACCCAATGGGGCAAATGTCAGTTCTCTAGATCCATCTTTATAACTGAATTCTTTAAAAGTTGAGAGCACCATTTAAAGAATTGCAAGCATCTTGTCTGGTTTGCCTCTCCAGTTAATAGACATCTAAATTCTAGTCAGAAGCTGTAAAACTATTAACTGAGTGTCCCTGCAGGTACAGCTGAAAGCAGAAATAACCCCTAACCTATCCATGCCTTTCTACTGGCCAGTATCCCCCTCCACTGCTTGCTGTAAGTCAGACTCTCAGTGGTAGTTCAAACAGGCCTCAACAGTAAGGAAAAACAGGGTAGCAGGAAGTGTGGCAGGGAAGTGGGGCTATCACCGGACATTAATTCCTTTTTTTTCCAGTTGTGTCTGTTGTCTTGCATCTGTTTTGAGGCACAATGCAAAGTAATGGAATTGCTTTTGAGGCACAATTCAAAGGACCTTTAAGTGAATGGCTTGGGGCTAGGTTACCTGAAGGACCATCTCCTGCCCCCCCCCCCCCCGTGCCTCGCACCTTTAGAGGTGAGGCCGGTAGCAAATAGATACATGGGCATTTTCTATGGTGGTGCCTCGTGTATCTTTTCCCTCAGGCTTTTAATTAGGGGTTTTACCTTTCTGGCTTTTTAATGGATGGTCTTCTTGCCTGAGGTCTGTTTTCTGCTGTTCTTGTCCCTGGGTTTGTTTTAATGGCTGGCTGTTTTATATCTTTAACTTATTATTAGACTATAAAGCACCTTCAGCAGGGCTTTGATGTGGCATAGAAATCTCTCAAATAAATTGAAACTTAGACTGGCCTAAGAGGTTGATTTGGCTTGTCACATACGTTACTTTTTTTAAAAAAAAAAAATTGACTAAACTTTTTCAGTGCTACATTATTGAAAATCAAACTTCAAGAACCCCTGCGTTTCCCAAAAGACAAAAGGCTGACTTTGAACTTTGCATAGATGTAGGTTCAGATCCTTGTGGGGATGTAACAGTTTTCCATTTGTAAATTAGTCAAAACTGAGGACAAATGAGCTAAACCTTATTTAGGTTCTTGTTTATGCTAATAAAGATATTTATCCCAAATATAAAACAGTGCACAGAAACAATCTGACCATAGTTAAAATACCATCAAAATGCCTTTTTAAAAAAATACCAATGAAACAAATAATAAAACTGCCTTTTAAGATGTTGAAGTGACTATATTACACTGTTTTCTATAGAATTTCTTTCTCTACGTCCAAACCTTTTTCTTCTCCTCCTTCATACTAAGTGTAGCATCTCCCTTTAGTAGTGACTGGCCATCTGTTTCTTTTACTATTTGGAGTTTTTTTAAATATAATGATTCTTTTGAAGCACTACAACTCAATCTCAGATCCCAATGCAGTAATGGTTTGCATAAACATCCTTCTCTAAATACAGACTTCCAAGGCCATTTTGAGAATTCTGGTCTCTTTTTTGGCAGCATTGCATTCAAGCCGTCATTAAAATCTGCTTGCAACTTTCCCTTGAATGCTGCTGTCTCCACTTAACAACTTGGGTATCATTTGCATTAAACATCCTCCTTCCACAAGTGACTGTTGTATACTGAACTCCAGAAGGAAAATGGGAATTCAAAGCGGTGGCCACCGTCCAGAGAACTGCGCAGCATTGCTGTGGGCGCCCACTAAAGCTTTTGATTTGAGTTTTTCCTGCTCCCCTCACACATGCACAGCTCACAGCAAGTCATTAAAAAAACACTCTGAAAAGTTCCACAAATAGTATGCGTTGGACCATGGTGTGATTCCACTCCAAAAGAGAATTTTCTGCTGGGCGCAAAGAGATCCTAAAGGTGTTGTCTGGATTCCAGTCCTGGGGAGGGGATGTGGCTTGGTGTTAGAGCATCTGCTTGGCATGCAAAAGGGGACCTGATGAAGCTTACAGTGAAATGTGTTGGAATCCTAAAGAGCTAAATAAATTTTCCGTTTTGCACCTTGAGAGTCAGTTTGGTGTAGTGGTTAAGTGCGTGGACTCTTATCTAAGAGAACTGGGTTTGATTCCCCACTCCTCCACTTGCACCTGCTGGAATGGCCTTGGGTTAGCCATAACTATCTCAGAGGTTGTCTTGAAAGCTGCTAGGAGAGCCCTCTCAGCCACACGCACCTCACAGGGTGTCTGTTGTGGGGAGAGAAAACAAAGGAGATTGTAAGCTGTTCTGAGTCTCTAATTCAGAGAGAAGGGTGGGGTATAAATCTGCAATTCTTCTTCTCTCTCATTCTCTCTGCTCACTGGTGCAGTCACCACTTTTCCTCATTTCTATTCTGGCCATTTGGTCTGGATTGGGAGCTGCTGGGAAACAGGCTTTTTCCTGCTTCCACACAGTGCAGTGGTACGTCTGTGCACCTTCTGGCTTTTCCTGGGTTTTCTGCATTCTATCCAAACCTGCTTCACTACAGACTTTTTGGAAAGCTTGCAGCAGAGCTGAAATAGATGACATGTGGATGGGAAAATCCTGTTCTTTCCCGGTTGTTCACACATTTGTGTGATTTTCCTTGCCCCAGTCCCCGGTGGTTGGAAATTGCTAGAGGGCAGGGCCAGCCCTACCATGAGGCAAACTAGGCAATTGCCTAGGGCGCTGGCCTTCTGGTGCGCTGAGTTGGGAACCCCCTGTGACTTGGTGACCTTATCAGTGCCGGGGGGGGGGGGGGGCGCCAGAGGTTAGCCTTGCCTTGAGTGCCATGCAGTCTAATGCTGGCCCTGCTAAGGGGTTCTCTGTATTCCCAGCTTTCATTTTTTTTAAAAATGGGTGTAGATCCTCCTAACCCTCTCCTCCCCCTTCACTAAGCCAAGTTCAGAGACTTCCTCCAGCCTAAGGGATCTTTCTTTTAACTTAAATGGCTCATCGCAGAATGATTGGGTTCACCACAGTGTGTGGAACATAGATGAGGGGGAAGACCTCTCTCTTCGACAAAAAGGACTAGAAGCTTTAAAAAAAAATCTGGGGATTTAGAGGAGCTTGGAAGACCCTAATACTAGTTATGTTATTCTGCTCCAACAATTGCCAAATTTTAAGAAGCCCAGCCCCCCCCCTCCCCCACAATGCCCTCCAGTGGTGGTGGGGAAATGGCAACCACAGGGTTGGTGAGGCAAGGGGAATGGCATCACGTCAAAACACAAGAAAAATCTAGGAAGTGACCGGTAAGGGGACAACATTGTCTAGAAGCACCCCCAAAAAAGCCCCACTCCAGTTTGGAGGCTAAATCAAAGCTAAGATCTCTTTGTGGAAGCGACCTGAGTTAAATGCTTCACCAGAGGACACTCTGTGGCTTGTTAACACAATCAACTCCAGCAGGCCCTTAGGCACATTCACGCCCACCCTCCTACTCCCTGTCTCCTCGCATGTGGCAATCCAATGAAATATTTGTGCTGCCGAGGCAAACCACTGTTGGTCATCGTATCTGCACAATGCACCGTGGCTTGCTCCCCTCCACACAAAACAGGATTTCAAAGGAAGCCATAGGAAGGATGATGGTTCAGATGGAATGGCAGACTGTGATTTGGTGCCAAAGGGCATGTCTTATGTCAGCTGGCTCTGAGGGAAGGTTGCCTAGGGTCTTTCACGCAATGGCAGCGGCTGCGGTTAGGTCTGAATTGTGCTACAATGGAGTGCTGTTTGCATAAATCGCTTGCATGTTGTCCTGCAGAGCTGCACTTGTGTTAATACCCCTACTTTATACTGTATGAGCCATATGCCCTTTAAAATAGATGGCATAGTTTATCTATATAGTTTACCATTTTTAATTTAGAGAGAAAAATATACCTCAGTGTATTTCAGGAGTGGTGTAAAAATCTCTTGCATTATTTTTCACAAAGAAAAACAGATAATGAAGAGCGTGTTTTCAAGAACTTGACACACCTTTTATTTATTATTCTGTCAAATAGATCATTCACGTGTCAGCTTCCATTTCATGGGTAATAAACATTCATCTCTCCCCCCCCCCCCCCCCGCTGAAATTGGCGCATAGTGCAGTCTGCTGCCATCTAGTGATAAAATGTATATTGCATCCTAACTGATTTGGATAGCTCAGGCTAGCCTGATTTCATCAGATCTAAGCGTGGTTAACCCTGGCTAGTAGTTGGATGGGAGTCCTCCAAGGAACACCAGAGTCGCTACAGAGAGGTAGGCAATGGCAAACCACCTCTGAAATGTCTCTTGCCTTGAAAATCCTACAGGATTGCCACAAGGCAGCTGTGAATTCGCGACAAATTATTATTTTTTTAACTAGTTTCTTGTGAAGCCAGTAGAAAAATGTTGGGTGGGAATTTGTGAGAACTATTATAAATTGAGTTTTAAAAGGAAACCAGACATTTGTTCTTTGAGCAGAAAAATGTCAAGAAAGAGTTTCCTAGAATCGTTTTTTTTTAAAAAAAAAATAGTCCTTGTTAACTGTTACATTATGTAATAATCTCTTTGGTTTCAGTGGATTTTCAGAAGTGCTCACTTCAGTTTTTTCAAAACTCTGAGTTTTCTACCAGGTGTTTTTAATTAATGTTTCAAATGGAATTTTCAACACAGCAGATATTCAGCATTTTTGTCTTCTGGTGAAGCACAGTTCACATCTTTTGTTTCATTTCCCTCCTAAGAAGCCCTTCTTTAGTTATTTTTTTCCAGTGCTGGAATGGAGAGTGTATTTTAAAATGCTCTTGAGGAGTGGGGATCTGAACTCCCAGAGCCTTATCCAAGACTCCAAGCACTATACTGCAGTAGCCCTCTTAGAAGAACACCCCACAGAAAGTGAGTTAAAGTAGTTGTCATTAACTTCACAACCAGGGTGTGCCGCAGTGCTCACCTGAGAACATCATAATCCTAATAGCAATGAAGGATATCAGGACAAGAATAGCATTTTTGTTGGGACAGACCATTGCAGAAAGAGACCTTCATGGCACAACAAGTGTACTTGTGAGTGACTCCCCAACCCTTTCTTCCTTTGGGATGGTCTTTATAACACTCTATAAAGAGTCATGTACATTGATGTCTCTGTATAATTCATGATATGGGGAACCATCCAGAGTCTGTGCTGTATATGCATGCTGACATTTACTGTAAAAATTTGTCTAAGACAAGTAATTATTGTAAGAATGGGTATGGGGGAAGAGATCTGAAGGAGGGCAGCTTATTTGGAAATGATTATCCATTTGTTTGCCAGAACAAGCAAGGCCTTACCCCTCCAGATTACAGTGGCATTCTCTCTCTCCATTTTAGTACCTTGAAGATTCAAGGAAGCACAGCCATTCAAATGTTCAGGACTGTGGTATAGCCCTCTTGTGGGTTTCTGTACTATTTCTGAATGCACATGGGAGGGAGGATGCCTGTATCACCCTGCATATGAAAAGCTAATGTATTGGGAATAAGATTAGAAGCAGATGTTGACATGGATGAGCTTTCAAATAAGCATTCTAAGTAGGTATGCAGACCCATGAGAAAAAGTGTACCACTTCAGGGGGGAAAAACTTCTTTGTTCTTATATTTAGAACCTGCCTTTCTTCTGCAACAGAACTCAAGATGGCATACATAAGGTTCCCAGAAGGCCTCTTATTGGTCACTGACCAAACACAAACCAGCTTTTATCTTCAGCGAGCTGGTTCTGCTGTGTGTCCTCCAATTACTGCTTGGGTCCAATGGTTGAATTAACACAATTTAAAATACACGCACACGTGCACACACATGTAATTGGTGGGGGGGGGGATAGTTGCTTTCCTATACAACTGATAACTACTACTTTTTCCTATAAACGTATTAACAAAATCCTCTATTTTGTTATATTTTCCTTTCAAGGCTTCTGAAAACCTAAGGAAGAGCTAAATATCTGCTAGAATTTTTTAGCCTGCTTTCAAATGTTGAGTCTTTCCTACGTAAACAGAAGAGTTTTGTCCAATGTATTCTCCATATCTTTGGCTGTTAGCGCAGTCTGAAGACAGAAGGGGAGGGGGGGATGGGAGAGTTGCTAGACCTTGAACAGTGAAAACAGGCAGGGAAAGCAGCAAACCCCAGCAAGGCAGGGGAGCGATTCCTTCAGGAGTCTCTTCTGAGTCAGAGGCTCTCTTGTAACAGAAAGAGGAGATGCGGCAGAAATCTTGCTTAAGTTATGCTGCAGTGATACCACCTGAAAGAAGCAGAAAGAGGCTGCCAGCTCCAAAGAATCTTTTGCTGGGAAGGCTTCCACTGATGGCCAAATCAGTACCCCCAGCCTTAATAGAACCTGAGACATCACCCTCGGGTTCTGGTCTTGTAGCATGTCCTTAAAACCACTGGGACTGAAAACAGGATCGCTTTAAATCCTGTACTTGATCCTGCCAGTGGTGCTTAGAATGGTATGTGCAGGTTCTAATTTTCATTAACAGATTGGACGAAAATGTACTGTTTGATACAAACATGTGTAAGGTGCATATAGAGGCAACAGCTGTAACAGACACTGTCTTGCCATTAACAGCTCTGTTGCTTTTGTCCTCAACATTGTGTTGGCTAGGTGAGAAAGAATTAAGCTAAGCTGGAGAATGAGTTAGAATGAGAGCCAGTCTGGTGTAGTGGTTAAGTGTGCGGACTCTTATCTGGGAGAACCAGGTTTGATTCCCCCCTCCTCCACTTGCAGCTGCTGGAATGGCCTTCAGTTAGCCATGGCTTTTGCAGAGTTGTCCTTGAAAGGGCAGCTTCTGTGAGAGCCTGCTTAGCCCCACCTACATCACAGGGTGTCTGTTTGTGGGGGGGAGGTAAAGGAGATTGTGACCCCTCTGAGATTCAGAGTTTAGGGCAGGATATAAATCCAATATCATCATCTTCTTAAGTTCTTGGTCCAGATGCCTCTCAGAGGGCGAAAGAAATACCCAGAGGCCTTTTTTCCCTCCTGCTGCAGAAAGGCTAAGCAGTTGACTTCCCGCTCCACATTAACAAACTTCCCCACTAACGCCTCCCCCCCCCACCTTAAAAGGCGATCTAGGGTGGAATACTTGAGGGGTCTGCTCAAAAACAGAGCAAGCATGGAACTCGTCACCAAGGAAAGGGAGGTGGCCTGAAGTGGGGAGGGAAGGGGACATGCTCTGTTGGTGGGATTCAGAGGGTCAGATGGGGAAATTCTGCATTTCTAGATGCCTTTGAGACCCCACCCTATTCCCATTATGCAGCAGATTTGAAATTCCTGGAGCTTCAGAAGCAGCTTTTGGTGCGGAGCCAGCTGACATAGCTGCAGTTCACAGGAAGGGGGGGGGGGTGGAATCCCCTGCACCTGGTCCCAGGCTCATGGGTTCTGTATAGAACTGGGATAGCCATTCTGCTAAGTGCACAGAACTTTTGTAAGTTTTCTTTATCAGGTTTGGATTTGTTAAGCCTTTCATATTTTGTCTTATTTGTTGCATGTTTACTGTTGTTACTGCTTACCTCCACACACCCTGAGCCTTAGGAGTGGATCAGATTAGGAATCCAAGGGAACAGCTCTTTAAAATATAACACCACACATAAATCATATCTATCTATCTATCTATCTATCTATCTATCTATCTATCTATCTATCTATCTATCTATCTATCTATCTATCTATCTCTCTCTCTCTCTCTCTCTCTCTCTCTCTCTCTCTCTCTCTCTCTCTCTCTCAGTAGTGCAATTACATGAAATTGCCCCTGTTCTGTTCTTTCTACACTCATGTAGTTTTTAATTTTTACTCTCTTTTTCTTCCATTTAAAAACTACAGTTAAATCAGGGCCAAAACACATCTGTCAGGAGGCTGTACTCAAGAGACAAATCTGCATCCTTAATCTGATTTTTAATGTTGTACCATTTAAACCGTCAATCAACAATCAAAACAAGGGAAGGGAAAACGACTTCTTTGTTAAATCGCTGTCCAGTTGCACTGAGCTCATTTAAAATTCTCTTCATCTAGTTATAGTGGCTTCTGCCTTATCAAAACGTGCAAGAGCAGGAGCCATTTTTTAAGAACAAGCAATTTTTGGAGTAGAGTAATAATGCCATCCTCGCCCTGTGGCGCAGAGTGTTAAAGCTGCAGTACTGCAGTCCGAGCTCTCTTCTCACAACCTGAGTTAGATCCTGGCGAAAGCTGGTTCAGATAGTCGGCTCAAGAATGACTCAGCCTTCCATCCTTCCAAGGTTGGTAAAATGAGTACCCAGCTTGCTGGGGGGAAGTGGAGATGACTGGGGAAGGCAATGGCAAACCACTCCATTAAAAAGTCTGCCATGAAAACGTCATGATGAGATGTCACCTCCCAGAGTCTGAAACGACTGGTGCTTGCACAGGGGACTACCTTTTACCTTTTATGATGAAATGCATCTTTCTAAGTCCATGGCATCAATAGGCTTTGAAGGGTGCAACTCTGTTTAGAATTGCACTGTAAACCGAGCTGACCATGCTTGGAACCTCAGAAGGCTTCAGTTGTTGGGTAGAAAGGTTTTGATGTCATCGCAGGATGCTCAGTGCATGTACTCCCCAGGGCTTTTTTTTTCTGGAAAAAGAGGTGCCGCAACTCAAGAGAGAAACGAGGGAGAAACCCACGGGTGCCCCTCATGAATTTTTAAACATTCTTTGAGGATTTTGTTGCATAAGTTCTGGAACTCTGTTCCACCACATTCCCCCAGAAAGAAAGCCCTGGCAGCACTTGCCTTTTCTCTTTGTGCATGAACCTGGGTTGCTGTTAAACTGTGGCTTATGGGGCAGCTTTATTTGGTTCCCCTGTGTTTGGTTCAGCTTTGAGCCTTGCCTTTGGAGCATCCTCATGTCTGTGTAATGGGAACAGAGGGAGTTCTCTCCCATCTGGCTCTGCAGCTTCCCACCAACACCCTTGAAAGGGCAGCTTCTGGGAGGGCTCTCTCAGCCCCATCCGCCTCACAGAGTGTCTGTTGTGGGGGAAGGAGATAATGGAGACTGTAAGCTGCTCTGAGACTCCCGATTCAGAGAGAAGGGTGGGGTATAAATCTGTGGTCGTCGTCTTCTATATCCCCCCTCCTTTCTTTCTTTTTTTGCTAAAACCAGAACAGCATTTAGTGCTGGGGTGGGGAAACTTTTCCATCATTTTTCAAAGATGATATTATTTCTCCATTCAGGGGAGATTTCCACTTATGTTTGTTTATCCTGCCTGTGTGAACCCTCCCCATTTTTGAAACTGTGTGCATAGAGCCAAGAGAAAACGCTGACTTTGCATATCCGTATGTGTGCTCTTGTACCCCTTAGGACTATGCGCTTGCTGTGGAGACCTATCACACAGTCATCAAATATTACCCTGAGCAAGAGCCTCAGCTGTTGAGTGGAATTGGAAGGATTTTCCTCCAGGTATGTACTGGACTCTGAATAAAGCCAGATGCCAATCCTTCTTGACAATGGCAGAACAAATATCTTGTGTGCTTAAAAACTGCCTCGGCTGTGTATTACATAGATGCTTCTTGCTATTCGGAGGTATGGTAGGAAGCCAACAGTTTTAACAAGTTATCTAACAGAGAAGCAGTCAGTGTGCACAAAAGAGATTATATTTAAGCAGAGAGGACCAACTGAATAAACAGTATCCGTGCCTTTCAGCTAGGTAGATTCATGTGGGTAGCCATGTTGGTTTGAAACACTGGAACAAAAATTTGAGTCCAGTGACACCTTTAAGACCAACAAAGGTTTATTCCACGTTTGAGCTTTCGTGTGCACGCCATTTCTTCAGGTGCATTGAAATGGAAGTTGCCGGTTCATACATAAAGACAGAGGGTGAGCAGTAAATTATCATTCAATAATAAAGTTGGCTGACAGAAGTAAGGACCAAATTGGAATAACAAGCTTTGTTTATGTGGTCACCATTTGTTTGGGTTTAATTCTGGGGGGAAACACAGTGAAGGAAATAAATATATCAAAATTGAAGGTTGACAGGCAGATGCCTTCCAACTATTATTTAAATCATGGAGATTGATGGGTGGATGCCATCCAACTGTTATTTAAAACATGAAAGGAGATAAACCTTCCATTCTTTGTGCATCAGGTTCCTTCTTTGGTTGGTTTACTTGAGCATTCATATTAGGAGCAGTAGACAGCCATCAGAGGTAGCAACACATGCTAAAAGTTGCCTCCACGCAGAGGTTTTGCTTTGGTCTGGCATTCAGACTGCAGCCAAGGTGCTTGTAAGCATCCACATGACTTCATCTCCTAATTGTCTGATATCTAGGTTTTCCTTTGCTTTGCTCTGATTTTTTCCCAATCCTGGTTTGATGCAACCTTTGGGGAAAGATGGCCATCAAAGCGTGTTTGCATAGGAGGAAAGTGTTCATTTTTGCAGATCCTGCCCAGCTATTACCAGGTGTTTTCTATCAGCAGTTGCTATAAAGCAGCAATACACTGCCTCTCTGCCTGCACAGCAGCAATGAGAGTTATAAACAGACAGTCACTGCTATGTCAAAATAGCCAAAGACTGATGGAAAAGCCTGTAGTCCCTTAAAGAGCAAAATCTGTGCCTCATTGCGGGTTTACTTCACTCTTTCCTCTAGAGAACCTCAAAAAGCAGCTTTTCACTTGAAATTTTGAACTTTGATATAAATGACCCCAAATATAAATTAAATGCACACCCACACCCAGTTATCTGGGCACAAAAATACCCCTATTTCCTTCTAAAATATATGGGAATGCCTGAGTTTTCAGTTCTCTAGGTCCAGCTCTTTACAGTGGCCCTCAAGTCGTGATGAATGCCAGCATGTGTTTCTCTTTCTTCTCCTTCCCGGCCGTGTAAGAAGTGGCAAGCTTTTCACAGTGGGCAGAATTTATATGTGGTTAAGGGCATAAACCAACTGGATTTGCTGCCGCCATTTCCCTGGGAGAGCCTTTTTAAAAAGATTAATGCCACATCGATCCTCAGCACAAGTCAAGTGCCGCTGGCTTTTTGGCGATGTACTTCTCTTGATGCCCAGCTTCGGAGATCCTGTCAACCCAGTACAGGCAGACTGTCCCCTTGACTTCCTGGGGAAATTCCTGAAGGGCCACTGGCAGCCAGGAGCAAGCTGACTGATGTGGGCCCTGCAGTATTCAACAGAGCCTCAGGATCCACTTAGCGCAGACCCAGGCTGTGGCGGCCACAGCAGTGTGCAAGCCTTTACCCATTGCTGCCATGGCCCAGGTCATAGCTGAGCAAATCCTATGGCTCTGCCAGCACCACAGTGGCCCCTTGGTTCTGCTTGCTCTTGGGCTGCCTGGACATCCCAGCCTCCTTTGGAACCACCGAGCCCCCCCTGTTCCATTTACCAAGGTTTGCTTGCTGCTCAGAAGGTCAGTCGGGTCATTAGCCTGTATTGCAGAGGTCTGTATTGCAGAGAGTTTTGCATTCATAAGTGACAGAGGACCACCCATTTTCCCAGTGACTGGAAAACCTTCCAAGGAGCCATCTTGTCATTTTCAGAATCTTTTGAAGCGCTTCTCCCGTTTTTGATGGCTTCAAATTTTCTTCCTCCTTTTATTGGTAAATTTAACATTCCTTTTAAAAATAGTAAATTAGAATATTGATGCTGTTATAATTTTTACTTTCATTAAGAGGCAGGTATCTTTGCATTCCTACGTATATTTGGCTAGAGCTTAGTCCCGTTGAACTTGCTTTCAAAACATACACTAAATGATGGACTTTCAATCCACTTTCAGTGCATTTTGCAACTAGATTTTGCAATGTGAATTGAAATGGACTTGCTGAAATGGATTGAAACTGCATTATTCAGCATGTATGAAAGCATCCCCAGGGTGCTTTCATGCATGCTAGATAATGCAGTTTCCATATCCACCTCAGTGACCATTTGCCAGTGGATTTTGGATTGGGTTGAAGGTCTAAGTTTCATTTTTAAAGGAAGTATAACGACTCAGCTAACATTTCCTTAAAAGTGTCATTATCCACACTAGTTTGTTTTAAAGATTGCAGTTGACAAAATGTGAAATATTTTACGTAACATAACAGTAAATTGATATTTTAATTGTAAAAAAAGAAAAGAAAACATTTTAGGAAA
This sequence comes from Heteronotia binoei, assembly GCF_032191835.1. NCBI lineage: Eukaryota > Metazoa > Chordata > Lepidosauria > Squamata > Gekkonidae > Heteronotia > Heteronotia binoei. The sequence goes on along the minus strand of NC_083223.1, from coordinate 52,313,223 downwards.
GGCAAGTTTAAAACACACACAACAAATTGAACCCGTTTGTATTAAAGGAAAGGCTTGTAATCTGTGAGTAGATGTCATCAGTGTCTCTTTAAGTGGCTGCAGAGGAGCACACAGAAGAGCAGAGTTCACTTTCAGGCTGTGCTTGTTGGCTGTGAGGTCGGTTGCTTCAAAAGCAGCGTTCCCAACCTTGGGGAGAATCTGAGGAGAGTGGATTGTGTCTCAGAGGAGCAATCTGTCTGTCCAATTCGAAGAGCAATGTTAACAGGCTCTGAAGGGAGTCCTGTCTTCCTCAGCGTTAGCTGTTACATTGGGCCTTGAGGGAAAGAGGGATTATTGGATATTCTTGAATTAGTGGTTTTACTGTCAGAACAGGGCCTTTTCCTTTGAGTGCAGCAGAAAGGAAGACAAAGCACACAAAACCTATTGGCCCTGCTTACATAACCTTGAACAAGTAGCAATGAAAAACACTGCTCCTTCCCAAAACTGTTTGGGGCTGCTGCACCCAGAACAGCATCTGTCCTCCCTTGCCTGTCAACATTCTTCTTCCTTTTTACACTTCTGAAGTCCAGAAGAAGAGATGGCAAGTCATATCTTATCATGTTGAAGGCAGGGGAGATGAGAATGTGAGAGAGCAGCCTTTTTTAAAAGTGAACTTTTAAATGCAGCAGTGAAGCCCCACTGGAGATTATGAAGGGCTGAATCCCATTTAAATTCCGCGCATGGAAGCATGGCTTCCCTCCCCACTGCAGCCTGAAATGCCTTGAAAATGCTGCTCAAAGAGGATGGGAGACCCTCCCCCCAGAGCAGTATGAGGGAGGAGTTCAAGAGCTGCCGCTGCAGTGGGCAACATTAGCAAAAATTACCTCTGCGCTTCTACATGTGGATCTTTCCACAGGATCCACTCCAGTGTGCCAGAAAAGGGCATTGATTACTCAAGAAACTGTTTTGGCTGTTGCTCAGCCATCATTATTCATCTTCCTGACTTCATGGGACCACACTTGCACAAGACTGCCCTAGAGATCTTTTCTAAAGCTCTGTAGAAAAGGTTTGGTGTGCTCTCTCCCACCCCTCACTGGTGACTTCTTTCCAGAGAGTTGGTATGTAATGGGCAGTGCGAGCACTCCTTCCCTCAGTCCTTTCACCACCATGGAGAAGAGGCATTTCGCTCTCTTCTGCAACTCACCTCAGGTTCCTCCCCCTCCTCTTTCTACTATTGTTTTACTCTTTGATCACTATCACTTCATTCTGGTCCTTAAAAGTGGGGGGGGGGGTGGACTTTTTCTCATGTTATGGCTCTATTCAAGAAGTGTGCTGAATGCAGCCTAAAAATGATCATCAGGTGATGGTTCTGGTATGATCATTGTCTACAGTGCCTGGGTGAAGTTCTCAATGTCTCTGCTTGGCTGATTTGCAAGTACCCCAAAAGCTCATCTGGATCAGGTTTCAACACTGAAAGCTGCCCTTTGGGGAAAGGCTTTGGCAGCTCTGGGCAAAGATCAGACCCCTTCTAAGGAGTTGGAACCACAGCATAGGGCCTGGACCCCCCCCCCCCTTCAGGGCCAGTATCATCAGGATCTATATCAGAACTAGGCCCACTATCAGCACCAAAGAAAGCATTATGTTCCTCAGTACCACCACCTCAGAAGAAAAAGTCCCAAGTCCAAGAAGAAGACTTCTCACTCTTCCTCTACATGGGCAGGAGATCTGTCCCTCACCTGTTGACACTGAACCCTGACTCAGAGACCATTTCTTTCTCCTTTTTCCAATGAAGAGATCATTGAGTCCCCCTCTGCAGCTGAATTTCCCCTAGCTAAGTGGCAACACAGATTCTCAAGTGGCTCCTCGGGTCCACACTATTGTGGACCAACCACTCCACAATGGTTCTAGTGTGCTTCGCCATCCATGTGCTGGCCTAGGCAGTGGGAACAGCAGTTACCACCCTGTGCAACTGAGCTCCTGGCCCCTTTATGCCCAGCCATTGGCATTGTTTGCTGTGGAGCCAAGCTCTTTGGAATCAGACAAAGAGAAATCCTCATTCTTAGGTGGTTCTGACACTCCCTCAGAACCATCACCTGATGAAAGCATTGCAAACCGTCCCTTTTCTGTGACAGAGGATCTCCACCTATATGCCAAACAGTTGACTGAGTCCCTGCACCTTGACATGATGTGCTTAGAACCTGCTACTTTCGATCCTTCACCATGATGTCCAAACCCTGCGCCTGTTTGTCTAGCTGCTATGATTCCATTTGAGTGGTCTGACAGTGTGTCATGTTGTCTTTCAGATGCCCCTCAACAAGGAAGTCTTGTGCTGCCAAATAATCTAGGTTTTCTCTCTAGGCAGCTACCCGTGGATTTACCCCTGAGTTCTGCCTGTTGAACTGCATTTTTGAATACTTATTACACCTGAAAGATAGTGGTGTAGCAGTGTCTCAGTGAAAGTTCATTTGTCAGCCATTTCAGCCTTCCAGAACCCCATCATAGGTTCCTCTGTTTTTTTTGGCCCATGACACTCCCACCCATTCCCCAGTGGAATCTTTCACTGGTGGTCTTTGCCATAATGTTCAAGCCTTTTGAGCCCCTTGTCCCATGTGACCTGCCTTTCCTCTCCTATAAGGTAGCCTACTCCTGGCAATTACCTCTGCTCACAAAGTGGGAGGACTCACACTCTCCTTTGCCCTTCACTAGATTTCACTGAGGTAAGGCTGCACTCTGGCTAAGTCTGGGTTTCCTCCTGAAGGTATTGTCCACCTTCTGATCTGTTTTGCTGGCCCCTATGAAGGCCAGGCAGCTTCCTCTCAAACCATCTCATGTTGGATGGTGAAGGCCATACAGTTAGCTCACTCCGTCTCAAAGGTCAACTGACCGTTCCACCTTAGAGCACACTTGGCCAGGTCTCAGTCATCTTTTGCAGCATTCCTTAGCAATATCTCCTTGGACAGCATCTGCAAAGCAGCCACATGGTAATCTCCAATGATGTTCATCAAACACCAGGGCCGGCACACCATTAGCGACCTTTGGCCGTTGCCTGGGCTGCGGCCCTGCGAGGGTGCCGAATTGGGCACCCTCGCCCCATCTGATTCATGGTGGCGGTAGCCACTACCATGCTGGAGCAAAAGCTGGGAGGGTGAGAGCTGCCCCCTCCCTCCCAGGCAGTTTAAATTGCACAGGAGGGTGGCCAGGAGCAGCCACTGCCCTTGCTCCATCAGTGAAAGGACCACCGATCAGCTGATCAGCAGGGCCTTCATATTGCTCCTGGTCACTCCCTCTTCCTCACTCGCTCAAAGTCACTCCCCCCTTTCCTGCCATAGCCACAGCCTCTGCTGCCTCCTTCTGAGGGGCTGGGAGGGTGGGGGCCCAGGAGGGTTCACTAGAGGAGCAGGAGGAGTCTGGAGCTGGTGCCAGGAACTGGCATCACTAGGCAGGCAGGCCACTCTACTGATCAATGTGCTGCCACCTTTTTCTTTCTTCCTTCCTGAAAGGGGCCCAAGCTCACTCACTCCTTCCTTTCCCAAGGCCGGAAGAAATGGGCTGAGCAAGGAGGCTGGGACCAGCCAGCCCTCCTCCCTGCCTCTCCTCCCTTGCACCATGCCAGGTGCCCCTCTGCAGGCGGTGTGCCTGGCCAGCCCCACTCTCACAGCAATGCCGGCTTGGCCCTGAAGCCAGCAGGAAAGGTATGTGGGAGGAAATGGAAAGGAAGCCAGCGTGGAAGGAAGAAAGTGCTGGGGGGGAGGAGGCAGCCCAGGACTTCCTGCTCGCTGGCGCTGCCTCTTGGGGGGAGAGGAAGAGCTCAGAAGGGCTCTGGTAGGTGTATACCCTCACCACTCAGGCATGCAAAAGTAGGGTGTTGCCACGTTTACTCCCAAGGAGGTGAGCACGTGCCGCCAGTCTCGAAGTTCCTGCAGAGACACTGACAGCACCAGGCTTCTTCGCTGATGTGTGCCCCATTCAGGGCAGGGAGGCTTGCTCATGAGTAAGCCTAAAGCGGAGTGAGGGGGGAGAAGGGGCACAGGTTTGTGAGTAGGGCATATGGGCCAAAAGGGACTCCCCTCCAGCTGCCTAGGGCACCAGAAAGACTGCCACTGGCCCTTTCAAGCACTGTGACTCCAGTTGAGATGCAGCTGTGGGGAAAGCAATCTGTCAGTCCTTGTTTTGCTGAGGATCCCACACCCACCTCCCATGTCAGACTGCACAGAAGCCACAACGATTAGATTTAGATTTATTAGATTTATATCCCCTCCTCTCTGTCGAAGCAGGCTCAGGGCTCAAAGATGAAAACAGGGTTGCACTTACCTGTAACTGTTGTTCATCTAGTGGTCTTTGTTCCATCTCGTGGTTTCTGTGTGTCCCTTCCTCCTTTCCCCACTGTGGGATCCTTGTACTCACGAGGTCCTTCCACGACAGCAGCAAAAGGACTGAGGAGAGGGGGAAAGCACTCCAAAATGTATAGAGAGCTTTAGAAAATATCTCCATGGCAGACCTGCACAAGTGCAGTCCCATGTATGTCTGCACAGAAGACCACTCAATGAACAAGTTAGAGAGGTAAGTGCAATCCTGTTTTCACTGAAATGTGTATGGTGTTAATAATTATAGATTCAGGTGGGTAGCCATGTTGATCTGAAGCAACAGAACAAAGTTTGAGACCAACAAAGTTTAATTCTGAGTATAAAAGTGGAGAAACAATCTATCAAAAAGGACCAAAAGAATCTTCAGAAGCTATTATGGAGACACGGGCCATTCCGTGCAATCTCTAAATCTAATACTTTGAGAGCCACTGTTTGCAGCTGGCATGCACCCATACTAAAATCTCATTCTACCCTATGGTCTTGAGAAACCGCTGTCTTTGAGCCCAGGCATAGACAGTACTTGTGACCCATCACCCTGAACCCAGCCCCACAGCCTGCTTCTGGGTTTTGCTGCTGCCCAGGACAGGCTAGGCAGCTGCCTTCCACTTTGTGAATCACAAGAGATTAAGGTGTGAGCCTCTTACCTCTCGAGGAGCAACCCAAAATCTTTCGGCCTTGTGTTGCAGCAAGATAAAATGAGAGCCAGTAAAGTACCTCTTGCTTGAAAAGCTCTCTGGCAATTCTGATGAGTGACCTCATTTCCTTTCTTCACTGGCACACAGAGTAAGTAGTACTCAAAATTGGTCTCATTTTTTTTCTCCCTTTCTGGCTGTTTGTAGAGGCAACTCGCTTTCAGTCACACAAAAAAAACCCTCAAAAACCCTTCTCTCTCCTTCAGGGAAGCCAGTCATTTGGGGTGATGGCCTTTTAAAAACTGCTATAGAAAATACAGGAGGTGAATTAGGTTGCAGACAACTTTTTATACTAATTGGCTGGAAACGTAAATAGCTCTCAGTTCTGGGTACGTCCCTGTTCGTTTGTTTGCCCCCCCCCCCCTTGGAACAGCTGCAGTTCAGGGCAAAGAGAGGCAGCTTGGATAAAAAGATTAAAAGTCCTTTGCTGGGCTGTGGTCCAAGTCCAGGTCCATTTTCCTGCCCCATAGCTGCAAGATACAGAAATTTTAAAAGATCAGCTGACAGATTCCCCCTTTTGCCTGTAGTTGCAGCCTTAAAATGGTCATTTTCTACAACCCAAGAAATCCAGTTGCGCATTCAGAGCGATTTTCCAAACTGAGGAAACAAAAGCATCCTTTGGTACAGCTGGAGCAGGGCAGGGGGCAGAATTCTATCAAGATCCCCTTGGGCTCAAAATCATTTTAGCCGATGGCTGTCCATCTCTTCTGCAAACAGCCATGGGAACTAGAATATTTTCTAAAATGAATGGCCTCATGAATCTGTTGCTCTTGCTCCAGTATTAGCTGTGCATATTTTAAGTGGGAGTTCGTTAATATTCCCTGCACGTCATCTTTCTCTCCCCACCTCCTTTTTTCCCCCAGTATTGGGAGATGTTTTTGTATGGAAACCTTCCTTTTGATGAGTCTCTTGTGTGTTTTCACTAATTGTAGTAACTTCTCTGTTTTTTACCATTTTGTGCTATCCAGATTGGAGACATAAAAACTGCTGAAAAATATTTTCAAGATGTCGAGAAAGTGACTTCAAAATTGGATGGACTGAAGAGCCAAATTATGGTTTTAATGAACAGGTGGGAAATCTAAAAGCTAAATTAGTCTTAAATGTGATTTTGCAAAGAATGCACTGTGAACATTAAAGGGCCTTAGAGAATATCCCCTTCTCTTCATTTCTGTTTTATGTTGCTACAACTGTCAGAAGAAAGATGGATTGGCATCTATTGGCCCATGAGATCTGTAAGACATGATGTAGCCATGTTTATCCTGCATTGAAGTTGTCTTTCCTTTGTTATAAGACCTGGTGTTTTAAAAGTTTCTTGTCCACCAAGGACTCAGGGTTTTTAATTGCTTCCCAATACAGATATCACAGTATACATTTCAAGTGCAAAGAAGCCTTATTTGTAGTTACAACAGATAGCCAACTTCGTTTGGTAGCTGTAGAAATTTTCAAGAACGCCCAGTGTTCTAAGTGATAGAATTGTAGGACAAGGATGCTGTCTGCTACTACACCTGCATATGATTAGAACAGTGCAGTAAAGGTCTCCAACCAGATATTGCTCCAGCCATTTAAAGGTCTTCTTTTCCATCAGCCAAACAAAACTTTCCTGGCTCTCCCTTCCCACTGCAGCCTACAGATCTCCACAAAATGCTGCTCCTGGATTGGGGACTCTGAAGAACAACATGAGGGGGCTCTGCAGCAGGAAGGGGAGAATTGATGAAAATTGCCAGTTTAGTTTGCATCCAGCCCAGTGAGATTCAGTACTGCTGCCTTTTGATGTGTACGAGGTAGCAAACCTCAGTTTGCTTGTGTGTTAATGTATTGTTTCTGCTAGAGTATAGCTTCGTTTTGTGTAGTTTACCCTGGAAGTTAAATCCCCCTTTGCTAAATCATAGGCTTGGATCCACCAATTCAGTTCTGCAGATGGAAAGATTTTCATCCACAGAATATGCATTTCTCCCCTGCCCCTCCCATTACAATTCCAAATGACCCCTGAAATGCAGTTCCTTTGGGGCCTTGGAGCCCCCAGAGCAGCGCTGAGGGGTCTTTGGGGCTGCAGTGGAAGGGGCAGGTAGAAAAGTTTCAATTTGTGAGTAGAACTCCTTTCATCCATAGAAACCCTCCAGTGAATCCAAGACATAGTTTACAGCTCGCTTGAGAGACTTTCATGAAGAACAGAAATCAAGAATATTTTCCTTATTGAGGCTACTAGTTCCTTTTTGTAATATGCTTACTGTTTTGAGTTTTCTTGAGTAGGAGCGATCTTATAAAAGATTGTTCTGTCCCTCCCCCCTCCCCTTGCATTCCAGAGCATTTCTCCATCTTGGTCAAAATAACTTTGCAGAAGCTCACAAATTCTTCACAGAGATTTTGAAGATTGACCCATCAAATGCTGTGGTAAGATTTTTTTTTCTAACGGAATTCATGGTTCATTTGGCTTCTGAGGCGTTATCCCTTTAGATCCCAGGCCTCAAAATGTAACTGGTGCAGTACAGTCAGTCAAGACTTTCTAATTGCTTTGAGGGAGAAGTATCCAAAAGTCATTGAAGAAGAATAACTATTTCAAAATCATACTCAGAAGGATGCAGAGGTTCATTTAGATATTTATACCTGCTTTTCATGGCAATGAGGACCCAAAGCAGCTTACATCATTCTCACTTTCTTCGTTTTATCCTCACAACGCTGAGAGGTAGGTTAGGCTGAGGCAGAGAGAAGAACTGGCCCAAGATCACCTAGCAGACTTCCATGACAGAGTGGAGGTTTGACCAGGGTTACCCCGATCCTAGTCTGAATGCACACAGGGTGGTACAGAAAAATTAAGGGGGGAAACCCCTGTTTTTTTCTAAGAATGTTTTTTCTGTGTTTCCAATTAAAAAAATTGAAAAACTTTGGGAAGCACTGAAAATAACCCATATAAAATGTGTGGGTTTTTTTCCTTTGAGAAGAATCTAATACCTTATAAGAAAAAGATTTACTCACTCCAGATATATAGCTTGAAAGTGTGAGGACTTAATTTTGAGGAGCAGTGCAAAGAAAATTGCCATTAATTCATGTGGAATTTATGAAATTCTTAAGTCAGGGCCTTTCCATGTGGCAACACCTCCCTATGGAAGTCTGGGTGTTGCTGAAGCTATTGATGCAGTGCAACAGCAATGGGACTTCCTGGTGGAAATTTTCCTGTTATTTTCCATGTTAGCCCCACACACACACACACACACATACTGCACGATGAGAGGGGGAGAGCTTTTCCAAGATTATTTTTTTAAAAACAGCAATAGGCATACAGATATACCATTATACTGATATATCAGCTGCCTATTAAAAACATTCAAAATACTTCCTTGCAGCATGTGAGGGCAGGAAAGCTGTTGTGAGGATCAGGACAGGGAACATGGCTGCTGGGTCAACAGGACCAGGAGAACCCAGACTTCCCTGCACACACAGCAGCTGTGCCCTGCTTTGCCGTGATCTTTCCCAAAACAGAGTAAAACAGATTTTGGGGGAAACAGACTGAGAAGTCAAGCCAAACAGGCATGGAGCACAGAAGCGTCATGATGCTGTGGGAGGAGTGGGGGAAGCAGAGGAAAAGCCCTCCTCCCAACAGTTCTGAACCTGAGACAGATTACCCATCAGAAAAAATCTGAGATGTTGGAAAGTTTTGGGAAGCACTGAAACTTCGTGGAGGGGAAGAAACCATGAGTGCAATGATTTTACGGACATGGTTTCGTTTGCTCATAATGCACTATCTGATGGGAAAAAATGGGAAATTTGAGGGCGCACTGAAGAATATGCCTATTAAATACATTTTTTTTCCTTTGTAAATAAACTCAATGCTTTTTAAGACATTTTCCTCAATCAACATGTATAATAACATAAAGAAGTCTGAGGACTTGTTTTAAACATTCCACTGGATAAATAAGAAAATTTGGGGAAAACAGAAAATACTCTGAAACAATTTTTTTTCCCTCATGAACTGGACGAAATATGTTAAAACAGCATAAGTATAACAGTTTGTTACTTTTTCTTGGATATATTCACAATTTTGCTGGTAGAGAGATAAGACAGTTATGCTTTTAAATTCCATATGTTAATACAATTCTATATTATACCTAAGTTATAAAGTATGGATTTTATGTTATTAAACCAGAAAAACTGGTGTGAGTTCCATAGGAAAGTTAGTACTGCATGTGCTTGAATGTCCCTCCGCATTTCTGTTTTCACATTCACATACACACACAAAATTGCATGACTTCTGAATTCCGGAAGAATTTGCATCTCTTAAGACTGGTAATCTAACCATTACATCACACTAAGTAACACCTCTCACTGCTTTAAGTTGGTCCCGGGTTTTCATGCAGTGAGTGGCAGATGTCCAGTCTTTCTGTGCTTGGGTCATGGTGCCCCACCCCCTCCCCCTGCATTTTTGACTGTCTCTGCCTGCTGTTGCCTTCTTGCCAGTTAGCCGCTAACAGCTGATTCCCCAGCACCTTCTGAAGAAAGGAGACCACCCAAGCCTGTCTCCTGTGCTAAGTCTTTGATAGAGTAGCATGTTAGAATGTGTAAGGATTTATCTTGAACTGTACCTGTTGGCTTCATAAATATTCTAATGTACAATTTTCTCTAGGCTAACAACAACGCGGCTGTTTGTTTGCTTTATCTGGGGAAACTGAAGGATTCCCTCCGGCAATTGGAAGGAATGGTTCAGCAGGACCCTAAACATTACCTCCATGAGAGCGTTCTTTTCAATTTGACAACCATGTACGAACTGGAGTCCTCCCGCAGCATGCAGAAGAAACAGGCTCTGCTTGAGGCGGTGGCTGTCAAAGAGGGAGACAGCTTCAACACTCAGTGTCTCAAGTTAGGATGAGCCCCTCTCCTTTTCTCTGTTTGGGAAAAACTAACTTTTCAGAAGTTGTATATACTCCTGCTAATCTGTAAATGTTCCTCTAGCTAAGTGCAATAAAGAGCTTTTTAATTATAAACATATGGTAGAATGGCTACATTGTAAGAGCTTATACTCTGGTCTGTTTTCAACAAATCCTGGCGATTACCCCTAGGGGTTTTATGTTGATCGACAGCCAACTTCATCCCTGCAGTTATTGCCAATTTATAGTACATGCAGTCACAATTACTCAGATAAGGCTCTTCCCCCCACCCCCCTTCATATAGCTGCATACTTGAGCTAACTTGTCTTGATGGCTTTTGTTCTTAAGACACTCAAGGCTTATTGGTAAAACGGCACCAGCTGAACTCATTGCATGTTTATAATCGGAGTGCTGGTCGGGTGAAGGGAGGAACGCTGTAATAAAATAGCAAATTATGAAGACAAGCTTGTTCCACTCTTCCTGTGAATTGTGTCACCAACCAGCTATATCCCATGAAATTGCTGCAGGTGATTCAGTGACAATTCTTAGATGAATCCGACCTGCATAAACATAAAGTTGCTGCCAGTGACTTCCTCAAGGCAACTGTGGGGCAGGAATATGCATAAATAATTAGCATTTGAATTTTGGGGCTTTTGATGCCCCCAAGCTGGTTTCTTCCATCCATCTTCTGATTCTGTGAAACAAATGCAATGGAATAGATCCAGAATGCATGTATCAGCATATAAGGGGCGAGGTACAGGTTCGAATCTCTGGATCTGTTCTGCTAGCCATAGAACTTCCATCCAGTACAAAGAGCTTTTCACTGATGTAGGAGGCTCTTAAGTACTGCTTCTAGCAGATCCAACCCATTCGTCTCAGAAATTCAAAATCTGCGTACCCCAAGGAAAGAAAGCCCCTGACCTGGATCTCTCAGACTAGCCAGATTTGGAAAGCCTAAGCAGTGTCGGCCTTGTCTGGTACTTGGATAGGAGACCACCAAAGAATACCAGGGTCACTACACAAAAGCAAGCAATGGCAAACCATCTCTGTGTGTCTCTTGCCTTGAAAACCCTACAGGGTCACCATAAATCAGCTGCAACGATGGCAAAAAAGGTAAAGAAGATGGTATTGGATTTATATCCCACCCTCCACTCCAAATCTCAGAGCAGCTCACAATCTCCTTTATCTTCCTCCCCTACAACAAACACCCTGTGAGGTGGGTGGGACTGAAGGACTCTCACAGCAGCTGCCCTTTCAAGGACAACCTCTGTCAGAGCTATGGCTGACCCAAGGTCATTCCAGCAGGTGCAAGTGGAGGAGTGGGAAAGCAAACCCAGTTCTCCCAGATAAGAGTCCACACACTTAACCACTACACCAAACAATTCAGTCTTTTTTTGCTATAACCACCATAGTATGCTGCATTTAATTTACTAGACCACATTCCTGTTCACAGGGCAAATTTGTGGAAAGAGTCTTTTGAAGAAATATTTTGTCATTTGTGGATCAGTGTTCCCCCCCCCCCCCACACCGCAAAAAGCCTAGGTCATTGCCTAGTCCTAATTCTCTCTTATGCACACATAATGCCCTCCCCACCCACCCCAAAAAAGAAGGACCCACCTGAAAGTTTGTTCCATAAACGTTTACAGGAAAGTGTAAGACCTTCCTCTCTATGGATAACATATTTTGTCATAGTACATTTATAGGAAGCATTTCTTTCTGTTTAATTTTCAATTGGTATAATGGTGTAACTGTCTTAAGGAGCCTGTATTTGGGGGTGTTTCCCTTTCTGCTTTTTCACATGCCAGTAGCTCACACACCTTTATGATACCAGCATTTAAATTTCTAAGTACCAGGTTTTTAAAAAAAAACAACAGCAATACTCCTTTCCTCTATTAGTGGGCCTCAGAGTGAGGCAGTCCACCTTAGAGAGATGGGGGAGGAGCAGGCTTCTACATGCCCCTTCCAGTCAGTTGAAGTTCCATCACTGAGGCAGATGGCCTTTCATTTGCAAGCCACATTAAGATACATTCCACACCATTCTTTCCCTCACCATTCTTTCCCTGCTTTAAGAGGAAATTGGATGAAAATATGGAGCAGAGTATTAAGGTGTGTCAAAATGTTATTCAAAAAAACCCTAAAATCTGTTGATAAAACCTTCTACAAGCCTGCATTACAATGTTATAAAACTAAGCATCTTTAAGTGTTAAAAGCTTTTACTGTAACATTCAAAAAAACCCTATACAGCTCTCATTAGTTTCATATAAAATGCAAAAGCTACAGCCTTGCAGTTGTGCAATATTGATTTTTAAAACCTTACACTGTTAAAAGTGACTCTAGCTCTCTCTCTCACACACACACAGAGTGAGATCTGTTTGGCAAACAAGGCATTTCTAAAAACCAACCATTAAAATAACGTAGAGCTGATTAATTAATATTCTTACCAGGCTCCTTAAACACAGTGACTGCCGGGGGGGGGGGGGGCTGTTGTGGTGTCTGCTCTTCCTCATCTGAAATAACCTCTGCAAAAAAAAAAAAACAGATCAAATTAATTCAGAAAACTTTACATCTTTACAAAGTGTTTGTCTCTTAAAATTTTTATTTACCTATGTCATTAATAGAGTATTGATTCAATTCAATCATGCTGCTAATAGCTACTGATTCTAACTCCTGCGATTCCATACACAAATCATCATTGAGGTAATCTGAAACCAGAATAAGGTACTTGTTAAATGTCTATCAGACATATGTTCTACATCCACACAACCCCCACCAAAATTTCTCACGTTGATAATCATTGAGCTGGGATGCCATGCTGCTTGTACCTTTTGACTGTAGGTTTAAAAGACAGGTCTTCAGCCTCCTTAATATAGCTGATCAGAAAGGGCTCAGAAAATATACTGCAGATTGATCATGTCATGAGATCCTATTTTCCCCCTGTGACAAAGTTCTTTATCTTATCAGGTCTAAGCAGAGATTCTAATTTTTAAAAGAATGTGTATAAGATTTATGTTGATGGTTTTCTAATACAACGTGTTAGTGGCAGCCATTGAACTGTTTATACAAAGAATATATTATAAAACAACATGACCTTTTTAGAATACCTTGGAAGTCAAAACACTATGGGCGTTTTCGCACTGACCTTACTCCGGAGCGATGTCCCTCTTCACCGCGCAGCATCTGCACGGATTTCGCACCAATTGCTCCGCAGAACCCGGAAGAGCTGCAAAGTCCCGCGGCTTTTGTGTTGCAAATGTAAACCGCCAAAAACCAGTTTACATTTGCGACGCAAAAGCCGCGGGACTTTGCAGCTCTTCCGGGTTCTGTGGAGCAATTGGTGCAAAATCCGCGCAGACGCTGCGCGGTGAAGAGGGACGTCGCTCCGGAGTAAGGTCAGTGCGAAAACGCCCTCTGTTTTACAGCAATAATATAAACTGGAAAGCCCTACCTTGATTGTTTTTAAAAGCTGTGTTCCAAACCCCATTGGAAGAGATCACTTTCCCAGACTTGTGGCCTGTGAGACCTCTTGTTTTGAAAGGCAGAGCTAAACAACCATAATTTTTGTTGATGAGAGTCTAACACCTGGAGTGCCTGGGCAACATTTTGAAATATATTGTAGAACAATATTCACAACTTTTCACCGTAAAAATCAGTGACCTAGTGCTCCTGACCTTTTTTAGAACTGTTTGCATGTCAAATGCTGTTTGTCTCACAAATAGCAATATATAAGATAGATCGAATTAGAAGGGAGTTATCAAAACAGCTTGAAATTGAAAACCTCTAGCTTGTTTGTTTTTAAATGCTGGGTGGGAGTAAGGCCTTGCAGAAATCTTTTTCCCAGACAACCACAAAAAAAGGGACATTCTGTAACCCATGCATTAGGATTTTAGAAGTCTGGAACTACTAGAAAGGATTGAATCACTGTATAAGTACTCACATGGCACATTTAGGCTGTTTCTACACATGACAGAAAATCCTATCTTTGTTTATATTTAAAAGTAATAATCTGCATTGCATATCTCTGTCACTTCTGTCTTGGACACTCGTCAGGACAGTTGCCTCAGTGCCCATAGGAAAACATCTGGTATTCATTTGGGGAGCACCTGTCACTTTTTGATTGCGGCTTGATGAGGAAAGGTATGTCTAACATACTACTTTTATCTGTTTTTTACTCACTAAGGTATTCAAGGCAGCTCACAAAAGCTGTGCATTAAATATATCAGTGGTATCTTATAAATATAATTTACTAATGGTGTTGGCCAAATAGAGCTCTCCCATTGGCTTAGGGGTGCATTCCATGCACTCCACAAACCATTGGCCTACCATGGCTCATTCAGCGTCTCTGGCCTCCCATCAGCTGACTCTCCTGCTCCTGCCTACTGCAGCCCTGGGAATGTTGAACAAACCATCAAAACAGTCTTACCTCAGAGATAGCACCATCTCCAACTCTTCTCTGTGTCTTCTCTGTCAACTGACCTCATGAAAGGTGTCACCAGCAACAGATCTCTGCCACTCCATCAGCAGCTCACACAGATGGCCTCTCAGCGCACACAGCCCTCAAAAGCCACAGAAAAAGCCAGGGAGCTAGGCAGCAAGGCCTGGCCCTGCTAGAAGCATTTTGTCAGAGGCATGACTGGTGCCTTTCTTGTCACTCTATCTCCCTCCTCCCCTCAGCCTTGCCCCTAGCCAGAGGCTGTTGCTAGCAACCAGCTTCTATCAGTAAAGGGATAGGCCTCAGGTGAATAGAATGCGATACAGTTCACCCTCCAAAGCAGTTATTTTCTCCAGAATGGGAAGAGAGATCTGTTGTCTGGAGTTCAGTTGTGATCCCAAGGGATCTTTAGGCTTCACCTGAAGGTTGGCTACCTTAGGCCTGGCAGCACCCTCTAGATGACTTGATGCCACCTGGCTGCCATGTCTTAGCTAGGCCTGGCTGCTTGCTCCTGTTCAGCAGCAGCCCCACTATGACAACCACTGTGACTTAGCCACTGCCAACTCCAGACTGGCAAATTCCTGGAGATTTGAAGGGTGGAGCCTGGAGAGGGTGCGTTTGAGGAGGGGTGGGACTTCAGACAGGTACAATGCCATAGATGCCACCATCCTGGGAAGCCACTGTTGCCAATATCCAGGTGGGGACTGGAGATCACTCAAAATTACAATTGCTCTCCAGATGGCAGCGATCAGCTTCCCTGGAGACAATGACTGCTTTGCAGGGTGGACTCTGTGTCATTATACCCTGCTGAGGTAACTTCCTTACTGTCCACCCAAGTGAAGGCATTCACTTCCCCCTACCTCCAGGGGAACTGATGTCTGTTGTCTGGAGAGCACCTATTTTGGTCCCCACTGTAGAGAAAGACTGTATTTTTCCTAGGTAGAGGCTGCAGGGAAGAGGGAGGTGTTGAAAAGCTGAAGTCAGATCAATTCCCCTACTCTGTGGTATATGGTATCATAGCACAACCAGGCTAGGCCAAAAAAAAAACCCCAGATCACACCACAAACTCACACTGGTGTTAAATGCTGCAAGGCTGGATATGGCAGGAAAGGGCAGTAACAATGCACTGCAAACAAAAGGATTTCCTCCTGTGAAGTATTGTTGCCAATCCCCAGGTGAAGGCTGGAGATCACTCAGAATTACAACTACTCTCCAGATGGCAAAGATCAGCCCCTCTGGAGAAAATGGCTATTTTTCAGGCTAGACTCTGGGTCATTATACCCTGCTGAGATCACTTCCCTCCTGCTTTGGTCCCCGGTGTGGATAAAGACTGTACTTTTCCTAGGCAGAGGCTGCAGTGAGGGGGAAGAAGATGGAAAGCTGAAGTCAGATCACTTCTCCTACAGAAAATGGCCACCCTGAGGTGCATATTCTATGGTATTCTATAACACAACCATGCCAGGCCAAAAAAGACAGATCACACCTCAAGCACATGCTGATGCTAAACGCCACAAGGTCAAATACAACAAGAAAAAGTGGCAACAACATACTATAAGTAAAAGGAATGCTGAGCTGCAGCACCTGCATTATCACCGTCATGCTATGACACCAGACTGGGGCACTCACCCAGAGCCTCTTTCTAGAGCCCATTGTATTTATTCCCACAACAGGCTTTATTCCTAGTATACTATAGTGCCATTGTATTTTAGAGAGAGTTCTCACATTCCATTAGCCACCTTACTTATGGGGTGGGGAGAGGCCTTCTCACACATGCAGCTACTCATGTGGGCACTGCAACAGAACAATGAACACAGGCAAGATTGCTGTTCCTCATCCATGAACTGGAAAATCACATTTTCCAGTTCATGAAAGAGGTGCTGCCATCTCGCATGAGTTAATTGTGCTGCCCATATGGGCAGACTGTCCAAGTGAGCAGTGTTTTCCACAGAACCACATCTCAGTGGAAACATTTATCTGCCTGTGGCATTCAAGACATCACTAGAGTGAATGCTGGTCATAGCTAGTATTAAATGAGAAAATGATATATGGGGGTTCATGTATAAAAGTTTGTGTATTTTACTTGTTTATAGCCCATACCCTCCTCCTTTCGTTTTGGCTGCACAGGTGTCTTGTAACACTATAGAAATAGCTTGAAACAAAAAGGGGCTTAGCATTGTCAACTTAAAAGGTTCAGGGAGGACCTAATGGGAAAAGCCTCTGCCTGCTGAGACCCTGGAGAGTGCAGCCAGCCATAATAGACAATGTTGACTTGGACAGGCTGAACAGCTTCATGTGTTCACTTACAAGGAGCCCAGGCTGTTCTTTGTCCAAGGTGACCCAGGTCCACACTCCAAACGATTTTGCTGCTGTTTTGGTGATACAAGTGGCACTTTGTAGAGTAAATGAAAAGACAGGGCATTGTCCAGAGGAGCTCATGCTCCAAATTTTGACAGCAGGAAAAGTTGGAGGGAGGAAGAGAAAGCAGAGAGGACAGGACAGAAGCAAAACTGACTGAAAAAGAGTATGCCCAAAGGTGGCACACCCAGTCAGCTTTCTGAAGAAGGGTTGGGGGCAGTGCTCCCTCTAAACTGAGTTAGCGTGAGCTAGCTCACAGATTTTTTGCCTCCAGCTCACACATTTTTGTCTTAGTTCAGGAATGACGACTGCAGAGCACAATAATTTATGCAGTAGCTCACAGCTTGAAGGCCGGTAGCTCACAAAATAGAATTTTTGCTCACAAGTCTCTGCAGCTTAGAAGGAACATTGGTTGGGGGGTATTAACACGTAAGCCAAAGGCTTCTAGGAAAAAAAGGAGTCTTCAGACGGGAGCTAGAGAGAAGAATGAGAGGGGCATTCTGGGAGGGAGGTTCCCGGGGCACAGCAAGGACAACGGGAGTTTTGGGGGAGGGGACTGGCTAAACGGGTGGTAGAGTTGGAGAGCGAAGTCAACATTACGGCAGCGATGACATCTAGATTTGAGAGAGCTGTGGAGGTACAAAGCTGCGGAGGGCTTTGGAGGGGAGGGCAAGAAGCTTGGGTTGAATAAACTACGGTCAGGGCAGAGATTTAGAGCAAGGAGCATCACGCAGCCGGGAGACGACGAGGCGAATGCAACCGTTTTGCAGCCCGGTGATTCGAGGTAAAGAGGCCTGACCTTCTTTATACCTAGCCGCCACCCCACCCTTCCCCAGAAAGACGTGTCTTATGAGCAAAGCGATGGCATTCCCCCGCCTGAAACATACCGAGAGGGGCTTCGTTTGTACCATTCGCCAGGATGTAAACACGTGCGGGGGCTAATTTCCCCTCGCGCCCTCACACGCACGCGCGCCTCATCAAGTGCTGGGGGATGCTGGGGGAAACGAGGGCAAAGCGTTGTGGGAAAGCGGATGGCGGCGGCTCCGTTGTGGAGCAGCCTTGCCTGGCTGCCTGCATCTATAATGCATAAAGCGCTGGCAGAGCGTGTCAGCAGGTGTGCACGTCTTATTGCTATGCTGCTCACACGCTGTTCTGAAGAGAGCCCAGGATAATTCCAAAGGTTACCGCGCCGGGTGAATGGATGGCTCGGGATTGACCCGCTTGATCGGGGAAAATGAAGACGTCGCCTCTCCCTTGCACGCTAAAAAACCTGCTGCTGCTTCCGAAAGCTAAATTAAAACCAGGGCTCTGTTAAAACAAAGGCGCTCCCGCATCGCCTCCCCCCCCCCCACCCCCTTTTTCTTTTTGACTGCACGTAGTTTACTAAAACGTGCTCAGCGATCCCAAGGCGGTGAATGCAAATAATAGAAGCTCGGAGGCTGGCTGACTTTCAGGTCATCGTGGCCCAGAGCAGCTCCCTCAGCCAGCCCTTCAAGTCGGCTTGAGGATTACAAGCATGAGAGATCCTCATCTCCAAAAGGAAGGGCGAGACAGCCACTGCTGCAGCGCGAGGGGAGGATTAGGAGAGAAAAGAGGAAGGCAGGGGTGATGGTGGCATTAGCCGGGATATGCGGGATCAGCTCCTGACCTGGGCAGGCCTCGGGGAAGGTTGTTGCCGAAGCCTTCACGTTTCACAAACGACGCCCCGCTTGTCAGCAGTAGGCCTCAAATCATCAAATGGGGAGCGTGATTTTTAAAGGGGGGCTGGGCCAAGGGAAGGGGAGAGGGCAGAGCGGAAATTATTTCCGGACAGGCTGAGCAGCAGCTTTCCCCGGTTTTGAAAGATGTCATTGTCAGCTCTAAATTGAAATCGTTAAAAGGGTGCGGAATTTAAATTTTAAGCACTTTTTGAAAATTAATTATTTAAAGAGTCGGTCTGCTACTGCCAAAGCTCAGGCACACTCTAGTGGTGGATGTCAGAACTCCCCAGGAAAGATCTCTTGAGTCTCTTACCAAAAGGGGAGGAAATGTGAAGGGCTGTCCACTCGCTCAAGCCCCGGTGTAATGGAATGGTCAGGGCGTCCCATGAGCATATGGGAAATCTCAACTTAAATTCCTATACAGCTTGCAAAATGCTAAGTGACCGTGGGCCTCAGTTCAAATTCCTGTGCAGCTTGCGAAATGCTAAATGACCCTGGACAAAGCACACTCTGTCGCCCTAACCTACCTCCCAGAGTTCATGTTAGGCTACAGAGGGGAAGGGGGTGTTAGAACAAGTACATTGCCCTGAGGTCTTTCAGGGAACAGTGGAATAAAAATGTACTTTGACAGACTATTGTTTTGATTCATGGTGACCATTTTGGGGAGAATACAAGGAACATTTTCAGCTTCTCATGCTGCTTGGCTGCACAACTGGGTGAAAAGATGTGAGGTGAATGCTATTACTCTGATGTTGCTCCTGTTCCTTCACCTGTTACAAAAATGTGGCAGGTGCAGCTTTGCCTGTCATTTTTCTCTAGACCAGTAAAAGCTTCATCAGCTACATTTCTGTGTTTTTGGCTCATCACCACAGACTTGCTGCTACAGCTTCAATATATTGCTGTGGTTGGGTTGCGCTACTTAGCTCCAGGTGTTGATACTGAAAGAACCACAAGAGGACGTCTGCTTGCGCAATGGATGTGTTCGTCTTTTGTGGTCCTTCCATGCCAACTGGCCTGGGAAAAATCCTGCCCCTTCAACAGATGATGATGGTGATGGTGGATTTATATCGCACCCTTCACTCTGAATTCTCAGAGTGACTCACAGTCTCCTTTACCTTCCTCCCCCACAACAGACACCCTGTGAGGTAGGTGGGGCTGAGAGAGCTCTCAGAGAAGCTGCCCTTTCAAGGACAGCTCTGTGAGAGCTATTGCTGGCCCAAGGCCATTCCAGCAGCTGCAAGTGGAGGAGTGGGGAATCAAACCCGGTTCTCCCAGATAGGAGTCTGTGCATTTAACCATTACACCAAACTGGCTCAGTGTGTGGCAATCACCTGAAAAATCAGTGGCTATTAGCCACAAGGTGTATATGTGTGTGTGTGTGTGTATGTATATGTATATATACAGAGTGTTGGACTGGATGGGCCGTTGGCCCGATCCAACATGGCTTCTCTTATGTTCTTATTATATCTCATTAAGCCTCTCTTAAAGGGACAAGCCAGCCTTATGTAGACTAGTTGGCATTCAACATTCAACAAGCACTCCAGGGAGAATGGGAGTGAGGGTTCTTGGGAACAGTGTGGGTTGCAGCATGGGGAAGTGCAGCTAGAATGGGAAACCTGTAGAAACAAGCATAAGTGCCTTCTGCTCTAGCATGTTTGGATCCAACCGATAGATGGCCTCTATGGCATTATTCCAGGGGTGGCCAAACTTGCTTATCATAAGAGCCACATAGAATAAACGTCAGATTTTTGAGAGCCACAAGACATGAATGTCAGATGTTTGAAAGGGAGGTGGAGGAGGGAGGGAGAGGTAGAAAGAAAGCAACTTTAAATGCATTCTTCAAGCTGCTGACTGGCTTGGAGAAGGGATTTAAAGAGAGAAATGCCTTCTCCAAGCTGGCCAGTGGGGTGGTAGGTGCTCTTAAGAGCCACACAATATATGTGAAAGAGCCTCAGTTTGGCCGCCTCTGCATTATACCCTTCTGAAGTCCCTCCCCTCCAAACTCTGGCCTCCCCAGGTGCCACCCCCCGAATCTCCAGGTTTTTCACCACCCAGAGCTGGCAATCTAAAAATTCTGTCTCCATGCTGTGAAAACATTACCTGCTCTTTCCTGTGTATTAAATTGCTGTTAAAAAGCACAAGAGCAGGCCAAACTGACCTTTTTCTGGTCAGTTGACAACCTTAGCAAAAGGTAAGAGCCTTAACATTCAGTAGGAAACCGTATTTTTGCAGAGATCGAGTTTAGAATGCCAAGATGATATATGAAATGAAATCATTTTCTAGCATTCCTGGAAAATGGTCATTGTGGCCATCATCAGCTACTTTCCTGGCATCTAGAAAAATCTTTTTATTTTCTTTTTTCCAAGCTGACACATGAAAAGGGGACAATTCAGGAGCAACAAGAGGAGGCTAGAGTGAATTGCTGGTAAGAAAGTTAACATGACCCAGGCAAGTAGACCAGGCTCCAATTAGCTGCCCTACTGTTAAACCCATCTCTGCTATTTGAGTAATTGCAGTCTTCTCAGGCTGCTGCTCTGTGTGTGCTTCCCTGGAAGTAAATCCAAATAATGGCTATAACAGGGATCCCATTTCAAGAAACACACGTAGGACTTATTTATTTATTTGCTTCATTTATATCTGCCTTCCTCTCCAACGGAGATCCAAAATGGCTTACATACTTCTCCTTGCCTCCGGTTTATCCTCACAACAACCCAGTGAGGTAGGTTAGATTGATAGTATGTGATCGACTCAAAGTCATTCAGGGAACTTCCATGGCAGAGTGGGACTTCTAACTGGGTCCAAGTGAGCGTGACACCTTAACACCCATAGGACTGGGTATAAAACAATTTTATAGAATGGTGCACTTTTCAAGCTAATGGTAAATGTAGTGTGTGAGGGGACTGTTAAAATGTAGCTGTTCTCTTGTGTGATACAGGTGTCAGCGAAAGTTCGTTGAAGTTCCCAAATGAGCAGACTTGTAGTTTGAAACAAAGTTGCATTTATTGTATACTCCAAAGTTACTCCAGCATGATAGGTATTGGAACTGATAGCGAGCAGTTCAAATCATTGGTATTTAACATCTAACATCAAAGCAATAGCATCTACACCCCAATTCCCATAACAAAGGCTGCTTTTGCCTGTGAGAGTTTCACACGGCTTCCCCCCTTATCTTTTCAGTTGGTGGTTACAGTTCCCGGCAATGTCCTTGCCGCCTCTAGGAAGGAGGTGAGAGTCTGGCAGACACTCTCTACTTCAAAGCAGGCCTGGCAACCTTTGATATTCCTGGGAAGCTATTCTCTACATTGCCCCCCCTACTGTTCTATGACTACAGGTTAGTGGGCATATATGCACATTGATCAATATGGTTAGTAGTCAGCAGTTAGCGATAACATCAATGAACAGAGCCTGACAACAGGAGGGCATCGTGCAAAACCTGCTTTAGATGGCTTATCTTAAAAACAGGTAAAGAAGGGGGGGAGGTTTCTGGCCATGCACCTGTGCTTTTCATAACATGATGCCATACAGAAATAAAGTGCTCTTATGCATGGAGACAGTGATGGGGGGGGGGGAGTTTCCCTCTTGTGTGTGTGGTGTGCAGCTGTTAAAACCAAGGCAAAGGGACAACCATAATAGTAACTAGAAACAGGACACTGGTTGAAGGTTTCCATTAGCACCGTGAACCCAGCAGTGTGACAGCCTCTGGGAGGGGAGTGAGACCTTCAAGCAAATGGCCAAAGCCTCTGCATAATATCCAGGAGGGGATTTCTGTTGGTCTGCGCTAGGTGTGCCAAGGACTGGAACAGCAGGAACTTAGCAGATGGGATCAGAAGGCAACTGGCACCAGGCCCTCTGCTCAGCGCCCTAGCAGGCATCATCCCCTTTCATGAATGCTAAATTTTTAATTCTGAAATTTAAAAGAACAAGAGAAAGAGTCCTCGGGGTTTCAAGCTGCTCCTTGATTAAGTGCAGGCAGACACAGTGGCTGTCAAAGAAAAGTAAACAGCGCTCTCCCCTCTCCTAATTAAGAGTACAAATCATTACCTCTTCAAGCCAGTCAGCAGTCTAGATTTCCCAAGGTCCTCAAGTGCTCTTATTTTTGCTAAAGGGCTATTCATCATGTTCATGTATTTTTCCCCCCCAGAAGCAAATCAAGTAGGAAGAGAGCAAAAAGATGAAGCAGGACGTAGAGGCACTTGAGAGGGGTGACTGCAGAGGAGGCAGACATACCATCACCTTTCTTTCCCTTGTTCATCTTTTCCATTTAAAACAATTTTATTGGTAACATATGGTAATAAATCTATATCTTACATCTTTAAAAAAAAACCCTTCTTTTATATACCCCATATATTACTTTCTACCCACCCCTCCCCCCGTTACTTGAGCCCCACCGGTGTTATTTACTTAAAATGCAAATATCTAAGGTACCCTTAACTATTAAAACAAAAATTTATATTCGTCTTCTTTTTAAAACTTAATCATTATCAAAGATTGTCCAATGTCCTTTTATTTTCCACTCTTTTTCTACATATCTTCTAAACTTTTTCCATTCCGTCTTAAAAACTTCCAAATCATAGTCTCTTAATATTCTTGTTAATTTGTCCATTTCACTCCATGTCATAACTTTTATAATCCAATCCCATTTCTCTGGTATTTTCTCTTGCTTCCACAACTGCGTATACAATGTCCTAGCGGCTGAGAGCAAGTACCAGATTAAAGTTCTATCTTCTTTTTGAAATGTTTCCATTTGTAGTCCCAACAGAAAAATCTCTGCAACTTTGTTAAACTCATATCCCAAGATCTTAGAAATCTCTTGCTGAATCACCTGCCAAAACATTTTAGCTCTATCACAAGTCCACCACATATGGTAGAAAGAACCTTCATGCTTTTTACATTTCCAACATCTGTCTGGCATCTTATTATTCATCTTTGCCAATTTTTTAGGAGTTATATACCATCTATACATCATCTTAAAACAGTTTTCTTTAATACTTTGACATGTTGAAAGTTTCATAGAGTTCTTCCACAAATATTCCCAAGTTTCCATCTGTATTTCTTTATTTACATTAATTGCCCATTTAATCATTTGCGATTTCACTATTTCATCTATAGACCATTGTAGAAGTAATTTATATACTTTTGAAATTAATTTATCATTGTCTCCAAGCAGAACTTTTTCCAATTCTGTTTGCTCTTTCCTTATTCCTTCAGTTTTAATATCATTCTCCACCAAGCTCTTTATTTGTTGCATTTGAAACCAATCATGTTTATGATTCAACTCTTCAGCAGTTTTCAGTTCTATTTTGTATTTTGCCACTTTGCATTTTTAATAATTGATTATATGACAACCACTTTTCTTCGCCTATCTCAGCCGTTATTTTTATTAACCCTTGTTCATCTTTTGAAATGATGGGGCAGGCCGCAGTCCTACAGGTGCAGGAGGGGTTAGCAGTGCGGAAAGCTGCACTTGTAACATTTCAGATTGCCATTAAAGGTACACATGCTTTGCCTGAGAGGAGGCAGAAATGCTATATTTTAGAATTGCTGCAGCAACTTTACCCATCTATAAGCTAAAGCAGTTAGATTTGGCTTTGATAATACTGTTGTGTGCTTATGAGCTGCATACAGTGGAACATTTGCTATTTGCAACCACGGTTCCCTCTAAGGTGAGTTAGTGTGAGCTAGCTCACAGTTTTTAGCCTCTGGCTCCCACATTTTTGTCTTAGCTCAGGAAAAATGGCCCCAGAGCAAACTAATTTATGCAGTAGCTCACATCTTTAATGTTAGTAGCCCACAAAGTAGAATTTTTGCTCCCAAGACTCCACAGCTTTGAGGGAGTATTAGTTGCAACTGGTCCTGCCACTATGACTTTTTAGTGGGGAAAGCAACACCCTCTGAAATTCCAGCCTTACTGTAGATCAGGGGTGCCTGTGGATGCCATGAAGCCTGCTGGCACCTTTCCTGGTGTCCACCAAGTGTGATTTAAAAGTGCATGGGGCCAGAGGCCTTTTCCCACCAAGGCTTTTGATTGGCAACTGGAGATTTGATTGGCTATGCAGATTTTTTAAATGTTGCTTTGGCACCAGTTTCCATCTCAGCACAAGGAAATTCAGTGTGTGACTGAAGGTAAGTTGTGGCAACCATTTTATCGCTGGCTTACCTGTTGCAACAGCTGCATTGTGGCAGCCATTTTGTGTCTGCACCCACCATGCTGTGTCAGAACTCCAAAGGTCACAAGGTCAAAAAGGTTGGAGACCCTTGCTGTAAACTTTTAGGGCTTGGTTTCAGACAAACAGGATGGAACTGACTGTGGTCAGACATACTTTTCTCCAAGGTCACACTAAGCAAAACTTTCTACAGGCCAGAAGGTAATAAAACTTGCTATGCACAATGCTGATTGGACAGCAGCTCTAACTTCACAGTCTTACTCTCAGACACTTGCTGAGCAAATTGCTGAGCAGTCGAGTTAAAACAGATAAAAGGAAGTACTTCTTCACCCAAAGGGTGATTAGCATGTGGAATTCACTGCCACGGGGTGGTGGCGGCTACAAGCATAGACAGCTTCAAGAGGGTATTGGATAAAAATATGGAGCAGAGGATCAGTGGCTATTAGCCACAGTATATTATTGGAACTGTCCAGGGCAGTGATGCTCTGTATTCTTGGTGTTGGGGGGGGGGGGACAAAGTGGAAGGGCTTCTAGACCCACTTGTGAACCTCCTGATGGCACTTGGGTTTGTTTGTTTTTTTGCCACTGTGTGACACAGAGTGTTGGACTGGATGGGCCAT
Organism: Heteronotia binoei; assembly: GCF_032191835.1. Taxonomy (NCBI): domain Eukaryota; kingdom Metazoa; phylum Chordata; class Lepidosauria; order Squamata; family Gekkonidae; genus Heteronotia; species Heteronotia binoei. The sequence continues at coordinate 52,288,061 of NC_083223.1, read as the reverse complement.
TGGCCTGATCCAACATGGCTTCTCTTATGTTCTTACTGGCTTGAACCATTTTGCATTTTTAAAAATCAGGGTTTTTTAAAAGGCTGAATGAACTTTTAATCACATAAATGTATAAGTGGTGCTTTCCAGGGGTCATTTTGTAGAAAAATTGGTGGTGGAGCTCATTCAGGGATTGTTATGCAGCTGCAATACTATTCAATGGACAAGGAGGTGGAACTCTCAGAAAGAGGAGGAGGAACTCTCAAAAAGGTTCAGGAACTGCGCTTCTATATAGCTCCCGCTGAATCTGAGGCCTGGTGCTTTCAATGATTTAAACAACAACAAAAAGCAGCCCACTTGAAGAATCCCAGTAGGAAAAGCAAACCCAGTGACTAAATCAGAGTTTGATGTGCCTCTGTTGATTGCAGTGCAGAACTTGGCTCACCCCACCAGAGAAAATAACATGCTGACACCTATTTAGGAGGATGCAGCTACTCAACTCTTAATTGCAGAGAGAGAGCACATGCTTCTTTTGAGATTGGTGGTTTTCAAGCCATGTTCTGGAAGAGCCTTGTGGTTCCTCGGAAGCTGGATTGCAAACTGGCAACCCAGGGAATAATTTTGTCTGGGAAATAGCTGGCTTGGCTGGTGAGGTGCAGCTGAAAGTAGCACTTGCACACCACTGCTAAATGCCTGAAAATTTACTTAACAGCAAGCACAGAGAGGAGGCATTATAGATGGATGGAACACAGAGACACCAGACTCCAGGTGAGACTTGGGGATCCCCCAGGCTTACAGCCAATCTCCAGACTACAGAGATCAGTTTCTCTGGAGAAAATGAATGCTTTGGAGGATGGGCTCTAAGGCATTGCACTGCACTGAGGTCCCTGTCCCCCCCAGGCTCCATCACCAAATCTTCAGGAATTTTCCAACCTGGATTTAGTAACCCTTGCCCCCCCATCCCCCACCAGTGCCCAAGGAGGAAGATCACCTGGCAACTCTAGGACTGAAAGCACTGCAACCTTCAGGGCTCTCTGATATCAGTACCTCATTCCTTTTTCTTAACTTCTGTTGATATCCTGCTTTTCTGCCCAAAGATGACCCAAAAGTGGCTTATCGCAGGTAGATGAAGTTCAGAGATTTTGGCAGGCCCAATGTCACTCAGAAAGCTTCCACAGCAAAGTGGGGAGTTTAACATGGTTGTCTTAGGCCTTAGCCCAACGCTCTAACCACTCTACCTTGCCCAGTCTCCCCCATCCTGTGCAGGGCACTGCTGGCTAGTCAGAAGCCTTGTATTTGCACTGTGGATCCAGCTGTGCCGTGTCAACACCCTTAGATAAAGGTATCAGTGGCCCCCAATTTAAACATCCAGCCAGGGAACGGAAGCCCAGGATTTCTCCTTGCTGTCTCTCCACCTGGCGAGGAGACAGCAAAGGTCGGTGATCTTCCCTCCCCCATTTAAACATCCCACCGTGGTGTTTATTTGGGGGGGAGTACAGCAACTCTTCTTGCTGTCTCTCCGCCTGGCGGGGAAACAGCAAAGGTGAGTCATCTTCCTCCCCCCCCATTTAAACACCCCGCCGTGGTGTTTAAATGGGGGGGAGCATGGCAACTCTCTTTGCTGTCTCTCCACCTGGCGGGGAGACAGCAAAGGTGGGTGATCTTCCTCCCCCCCCCCATTTAAACACCCCACCGTGGTGTTTAAATGGGGGGGAGCACGCAACTCTCTGCTGTCTCTCCGCCTGGTGGGGAGATGGCAAAGGTGGGTGATTTTCCTCCCCCCCATTTAAACAGGACAGGGTAAAAGCCGGAATGGGCCGGAACAGCCAGAATGGGCATCAAACAACGTAGACTGTCACAAAAAAATGAACACCCCGCTAGGGTGTTTAAATGGGGGGGAGCACAGGAACTCTCTTTGCCGTCTCTCCGCCTGGCGGGGAGAAGGCAAAGGTGGCCAGTCTGCCTCCCCCCACCATTTAGGAAAGGTCCCCTGTGCAAGCACCAGTCGTTTTCAACTCTGGAGTGACACTGCTTTCACAAAGTTTTCACAGCAAACATTTTACGGCGTGGTTTGCCGTTGCCTTCCCCGGTCATTACACTTCCCCCCCCCCCCCCCAGCAAGCTGGGTACATATTTTACTGATCTCAGAAGGTTGGAAGGCTGAGTCAGCAATTGCTGGTGCAATGATATCATTTGGAGTGGGCTCTCGCAGGGAAGCGGATGTGCACTTGTGACGAGTCGGCTACAATGGAGCATTCAAACAGAGAAAGTACGCGTGGGAGTCGTCAGAAGCATTCTTATTCCGGATTTAATGTACTATCAAAAAAGTTCGTGTCTCAGTCGTGGCAGTTCGGGACACGAACGAGCCAATGACCATTGCCAGATGCTGATGTTTGGACAACCGCATAAAATCCGACATGCATTTGACTTTCATCCATACCCATCTCGTCAGTTTATGCACGTCTGACCTTAGCCAGTGAGAGCTTTCTCTGAGCTCCGGTTCAGCAGGGGTCAGTTGCTGCCAGTTTTCCTCACTGTACCCAGCTGGGCTTAAAAGCCAAACAATTCCCTGGTTTGCCAATCTGGCAGCTCCCACAGCAAGGCCTTCACCTCTATCCTCTCAGCAGGTAGGAGTGAGCAGCAGTGGTCAGTTTTCTACTGAGCTTAGTACACCGGATAGCAAATGTAATCTTATACCCAGTAAGTAGGATTCAAACACTGGATAAATCCACAGTTACAGAGACTGATTGCCAGATGGCTGTTTAAATATGTGATTATGCTGTCCTTCCATATAAAGTCCTTAAAATACGCCCCAAAAATGTCCGTAGGGGAACTCTGAACTGTGTACTAAGAATGTTGGCGGAGTAATTAACACAGCAATGGTGCACAACCTGATTAAATGGTAGGTAAAGGTTTATTTAGGAATTAATATTCTTGATAGGAAAGGGGGGAGACAGAGGTAGGCTCTTATCTCTAGCTGAGAGAGACAGAGAGTTGTACTTCCAAGAAGGGAGAAATTGCCCTAAGAGTAGCAATCTGGAAACAGACAAGGAATGACACTTAACAGGAGAGAGAAGGTGCTGTCCTCACTATCCTAATTGTCTTGCTGCCCCCCTTCAGGCTCTTCTCTGCACATTTGTCTTTTCCAACAAAGAAAGGGCTGCAGTTCACTGACAGAGCACCTGTTTTACACACAGGTCTCTCATTCAATCCCTGGCATGTCCAGTTAACAAGTTCCAGCCAAAGTTGGTGTAACCCTGAGTTCATAGGGCTGGGGGTGGAATTGGGGCATTCCTTACAAGGAAAAAATCCCTGAGGGATTGGAGGGCCTGAAGCTTGAGGAGCTTCAATAGGCTCAGCTTTTTCACACCTCAGAAGCACTCCTTTCTGCAAAACTACATATTAATTCTAGGGCTACCAGAAACTCCAAGCAGAAACTGCAAGCTGTTGCATCTTTAAGGGACTGGCTAGACAGAAGTCAGAAAGACTGAAACCCTGGTCTGCTCAGCTTCAAGAGGCCTGAATTGTTGTATGTTGATTGTTGTATATACTTATTGTTCCAGATACAATGTTTATTGTTGTTTTCATAAATGCAAGAGTAACAAGGTGTGATCGCACTGCTGTAGATGTGAACTGTCTCAGTTCTTTGATTAAAAAAAACAATTTATTTGATATTTCTCTTTGAATCAAACAGAAGTTACACTAGGAAAGACCAGTTTTGCCTGAAGCTCTGGAAGGCCGCAGCCAGTCACAATAGACAATACCAAGCACTATTGGCCAGTGGTTTGACATGGTAGAAGGCAAAGCTTTTAACAGGTAAACATTGTTCTGTATGTTGTTGCTGTCTGTATGCGTTGCTGTCTGCGGCTGAAGAACTCTGATTAGTGATACACTTCCTACAAAATGGCATTAATCGGAATGGTTTTTTAAATATCCCAGCCCCTCATCCCACATTTTGTTCTCTCAGCACCAAATGACTGTTGCTTAAATCCATCTCTTGCCTAGCAGAGTTTTTCACCTGCTCGTGTGCCCTTTACCTTAAGCCTGTGCACATCAATTTAGCAAGTGATTTCTCACCATTTATTTCCACTACAGGAAATAAAGTGGGGCATAAATGTAGTAAGCAAAAACTAGGTCTACTCTTCAGCACCCAGTTGAAGGAGGGGATATTCTTTATTAATAAACCCATTTTATCAAGGCTCATGAGCTACCAACTGCCTGACAGACATAACTTCAATAAGCTCAGCTTTTTCCAGCATGCAGGTTCACAGTAGAAGCAGTTGAAGATAAATGTTAACTGTCCTTTAATTGTTCAATTCAGCATAGCTAAAGCCAGATTTTTGCTGGGACTGATAAATGAAACAAATACCATAGAAGAGTGGAGTGGGAAGTGCCAGAATTGCATTTTTTCTTTCTTTCACATTGTGTGTGTGCACATGCTTGGAGGATATGGCAACCCCTGGCAACTCCTACTGGGGCATGGAGGACGTTCAGAGAAGTGGCTTGATAGCCTGCCTCTGCCACCTGACTCTGGTATTCCTGGAGGTCTCTCATCCAAATACTTGCCAGGGCCAGGCCTGCTTAGCTTCTGAGACTGGGCTTGCCTAAGCTACCCGGATAGGGCTTTACAGTATTTTTTAAAATGGCATAAACAGGATTACTCAGCCAACATCGTAGTAACCCTATCCACAGATGAGCTTTTTCCTGAACCTTAATATGAGCAAGTCTGATAGGAGCAAAGGGCAAAAACCAACCCACCCACCCCTCCCACACAACAAGGCTTTTCTATCACATAATATGGTATTCCCAGATTGTAACCTTCCCCAGAGGCCTCTGAGAGTCTGAACCTGATTGGTCTTTGCTCTCATTTAGCAGGGCTCCCTAACACTCTTTGGCTGCAGCCTAAGCTTATCTAGGCTTTAACATTCCACTCCAGTCCAGGCATCAGGAAGCTCCTGCCTGTGGCTGCCTATTTTCCTTCCAGCATAACAGGCCTCGGGTCTCTCCAGGGAGTGTTCCTACGCTTGACACACAAACAGATGACCTAACCTTCATTCAGCTAGCTGGCTAATTAGTTCCTGGGTCCCACCTTTCTCTGGCACATGAACTGCAGGACAAGCTTGAGGGCCTTGCTCCTCGTTGCCCTTCTCGACACTCACCTGTCACAAATGACTAACTGAAAAGATCAGCAGTGAAACTAATGAGATGGAAAATCTCAGTAGAAATCACCATTGTGAGGCACTTATCTAGAAGACAGGTAAGCACAGAAAATGCAACCCAGGCACTGTTTTATTAAGACCACCAAAGCTCCTCTCAACACAGCAGCTTTTAGTTTTCAATAAACATAAACTGGGAGGTTGGATGGCAAGAGCTGATTCCTGAGGGGAGGAAATTGTTGCTTAACTCCCCCCCAAAGACACACCTATTTTCTTTATTTCTTTAAAAAACAAACAAGAAAGGGGGGGTATTCCAGCAATTAAATGAGATTAAGGGGGGGTACATTTGCATAAATTGTTGCTGTACTTGAAATATAGGACTGAAATCTATTCACCGCAAAGCAGTCCCATTCACTTGAAGGGGTTTCCTCTGAACCGACTGGATGTTGACTGCTTCTCAGAGGAATCACTCAACAATGTTCATTTAAAAGGGACCTTTGACTGTATGCATCAAAATTATAAATTTGAACAGGATGCACAACACGCTGATCTCTTGAAGATCTTTTAATTCAAGGTACAACCTTAGAAGTCAAACATTACATCCACATTGCTGCAAATATTTATGGCCATTAACAAACCCACAGGGATCCTGACCACAGAAGTACCTCAGCGGCTTCTGCCATCATGCAGCTTCCATTCTTTCCTGCCTGTGTGAAGTGAGCGGGGTGATGTGCACTATCAGTGTACATTGGATTGTACCCAAAGGAAAAAACCATAACTTTGTTCATCTACATATTACATACTAGGAAATCATCAGGCATAGCTGGTGTGATTGGAAAAAGGATTGAAATGCAGCTGGAAGGTTGCAGTCCTGTGCACCCTTACAGGGATTTATTTCTGAATAAGCACACCAAGAACTGAACTGCACAAGGCACAACTGTTAAGTGCAGGGACTTTGGCTCACAGGTCCAGTAACTGTCTCACTCATTCATACCACTAATGGGATTAACTGCAGAGCTCCTTACTCTGATCCAAGATAAATGAAATGACTACTTTTTTTCCTGGATATACCATTTGTCCACTTCCACAATATCAATCCACCAAGTGTGAATTCCTGAGTAACCAAAGCAGGAAACCCTTTATACAAGGAAACATGCTTGAGAAACAATTGGTATACGTTTAAAAGGCAGCCATGTTTACTAACACTCTACAGAAACCAGATCACACAGATTATGAAGCACAACAGTGTTTCTGGATAAGGCAGAGAAAGCCCAGCAAGAATGAATTGCATAGTGGTTTTAGGAAAAGAGAAAGAGTAGATATCCTGAGCTGATTTGCTCCTTAAAATAAACTTCCTTGCAGTAAAGGTCTGATTTATGCAGGATGGATACAAAATCTTTCTGCTCAGAACAGTTACCTCTTACACTTTATTTATTATTAAAAACTGATGTGTTTCTGATGGAATAAATCTCAAATTTCTAAGAGCCTGGGTATTTGTTTCTGATGTGTTTCTGATGGAATAACTCTTTGCTACATTGGAAGGCAACAGGATTAATATAACAACAGAGAGTGATCAACATTCTACTGTATCAAACTTAATAGGGAAATTAAACTAAATATAATTTCATGAGCGAGTATGCAAAACCCTAGAAATTAATCAAGGACCAATACAAGCCCACAATCTGCTCTTCAAAAAAAATTAATCATAATCATCTGGCAATCAATATATGATTAACAGTTCAACACTCCCTGTGCATTCTCTACATTACAGCTGCTGGAAACCAAATGCTTATTAATAGCAAGTAGTGTTAACAGAGCAATTTGGTTATTTCTGCTTTACAGAAGTTATGGGACACACTTGAGTATTAAGCCTTCCTAAAGGTTTATTGAACTGCTTGTGCCAGAAACTGCTGGTACTGCTCCCGAGCAGGAAAGTGATCAGCTGGCCTGTTGTATGCTGTCCACACAGGTTCTCCAACAAACAGCCTCATGGCCTTCACATAATTCTGTAGAAAGAAAACAGGAAGTTTCATGCTTAATATAGTTAACTCCTGTGGAAGAGGAGGATCAAAGTACAAAAATATGAAAGGAGTCAGATCAAAGCACAAAGCTTAGCAATACCATTTTTAAAAGGTAAAGGTAGTCCCTTGTGCAAGCACCAGTCATTTCCGACTCTGGAGTGACGTTGCTTTCACAACGTTTTCACGGCAGACTTTTTATGGAGTGGTTTGCCATTGCCTTCCCCAGTCATCTACACTTTCCCCCCAGCAAGCTGAGTATTCATTTTACCAACCTCAGAAGGATTGAAGGCTGAGTCAACCTTGAGCCAGCTACCTGAACCCAGCTTCTACCAGGATTGAACTCAGGTCATGAGCAGAGCTTAGGACTGCAGTACTGCAGCTTTACCACTCAATTTTACTCAAGATTTTTTTTTAAAAAAAATAGCCAGGCTCTTAGAAACTTGCGATTTTTTACAAATATATCTACATTTCCAAACATATCTTGAAATGCATTCTAATCTTTGTTACAATATAGGAGGGTAATTATTTTGGGATAATTAATCTGCAAGCAGCAAACATGACCCCAATGCCACCCATTTCCAGTTGGAAGAGACTTGTGATCATACCTGCACTGATGGCTAACAGTGCAAACCTAAGCAGTTACACCGTTCCAAGCCTGCTATCTTCAAGGGTGTAACCAGGGCTTTTTTGTAGCAGGAAGTCCTTTGCATAATAGGCCGCACACCCCTGATGTAGCCGGTTCTCCTGGAACTTACAGTAGGCCTTGTACTAAAAGGTCTTGGAGGATTGGCTACCTCAGGGACCATCTCTCCCCACATGTTCCCCAGAGAGTGCTTAGATCTGGTTCTCAAAATCTGCTAGTAATCCCCAGGCCAAAGGAGGCTCGTCTGAAGTCTACTAGGGATAGGGCCTTTTCAATCACAGCCTCCTGCTGGTGGAACCAGCTACCGGAAGAGGTGAGGGCCTTGCGGAACCTTGGGCAGTTCCGCAAGGCCTGCAAGACCTTCCGGTTGGCATATAACTGACTGGTACCTAAAAACTGCGAAGGAATGGTTGTGAGAATAGCACCGAACTGTTAGATTGTTTTCTTGTTTTAACGTAAATTATTCAATGTATTTTAATATTTATTAGCTTTCTTGTTTTGAATTCTATGTTGTAAGCCGCCCTGAGCCCGCTTTGGTGGGGAGGGCGGGATATAAATTGAATAAATAAATACATCAGAGGTGTGTGGCCTAATATGCAAAGGAGTTCCTGCTACAAAAAAAGCCCTGGGTGTAACCTTGCTTAGGGCTGCAATGTAAGATATATAATCCCCACCCCTGCAATTTCCCCTTTAAATAGTTATCATATTAGGTCTGTTACAGCATGGCTATCCATAGCCAACATTCTACCTTATAAGCCGCATTAATTCTATTTTAATGTGAATGTTCAAGTTACAACTTCCTGTTAGTCTTTTAGGTGTCAAAGAACTCTCTGTAAACATTGCAAATGCTTTTCAAATGAAGATAACTTTTACAACCTATCTGTACAAGATTTGGGACGTATATGGAAGCTGCTGCAATATTTTCTCCATGAGCTGTGTGCAGTAAACACATGTGGGGGTGTTATTCTGAACTCTTCAAATTGCTTTTATTTTGTTATTTGTAATAAACCTTATTGGACCTGTTCTCTTCCTCCAAGTCCATACCTGACTTTACTTGCTTCCCCCTGACAACTGCTACAAATCTTATTTCCTCTTTTCCTTCCCCTGCTGGTCTTGGGAGAACTCTCAGTAGCATTCTTAACAAAATGGAACATTTTCTCAGTTAAACAGTTTATACTTAGTGCTGTGTAGGTTACTCCTTGAAAACAAAACTCAAGTTTCTGGAACTCTGCCACTTTATAAAGAAATGCAGATTTTATCCCATGCAATAGACTTCTGAGTTAATTTGACAAGATGGCCACCAGTCAGAGGCATCAAAGTGACAGCCCCATGACAAGAAAACATGTCCTCAACTTTCTATATTCACAACAAGCCAGCAGGAAGAACAGAATAGATCTCCCAAAGGCGCCATTGGATAGTTGCCATGGTAACACCAATCCCTTACTAAAGACGGATTTTGTGACAAGGTTAGAAACAGTCCATTTATCCACAACAGTCGCAGTATGAAAGGGCAGAGAAAGAACATGTACTTTAATACTATCCCTGTCCTGAACCTTTAGGAATTGATTTCTAATCCTAGAGAGTTTGGAATGGCAGTCTGGAAGATGGAGAAAAAGGTTATGCCTGAAAATGGGTTGCTATTACGCTTGGATTTCGAGTGAGAGGCACAACAACTGATAAACTTCCATAACTTCTGTTATAAATTCAAAAGTACTGAATTTAAGAAGTAGTCAGGGACACAGCCCAGCCCTGCAATATCTTCACTGTATGTTTCCAATTTAGTTGTTTGTGCTAGAGGTTTTAAGAGTTTTGTTATTAATATGCAGTTCTACCCGAATGGTTTAAAGAAAGTAATTTCGTACAGATTCATCCAGTGTAAATCGGTGATAGATGCCAGCAGGGAGTGTGATCATGTCTCCTTTTTCCATGGCAATCCGAATCCATTTGTCGTCTTTATCACGAACATCAAAATACCCACTTCCTTCCAGGATGTAGCGAATCTCATCATCCAGGTGTAAGTGCTCTTCATAAAATATTTTTATCTAGAAAAGGGAGGGAAGAGAGAAAGCAGCTTTTCACTTTGTGAGGTCTGTTATTAGCAGTAAGCATACACTGCACTGTAACAGTTGCAAGGTGTTACATCTAAAAAACAAAAAGTCCCCTTTAAATGAGCAGAAACGTAGCTTTTATGTGGCACATCTTGAGCACTCTGGACGTTTCATATGCGTCATCACAGTAATATCTACAACAGTCCAGCAAAGTATATCCCATACTACAGATCAGAGATGAGGCTAATGGCTTACCTAAAGTCCACTTGTAAAATTGGTTACATTTTTATCCCACCTTCCTCTGAGTGGCTCACTTTGTGAGGCAGATTAGGCTGAGAGGAAGAAAATGACACTAGCCCAGAGTCATTCAAGAGCTTTGCTCTAGACCAACAGCCAAACCCAATACATTAGTACTCATGACTGAAGAACTTTCCATCTCATACTTTTTGCCCTTCTGCTACACCAGTTTGAGAATACTGAAATGGTGTCATTCTCACTGGACATCCAGTGACTAAAACAAGTTCTGTTCTGCAAGCTGAATAAGGTATATTTATCTGTATCTTGGGTAGTAGTAATACATGGATGCCATAAATGTTTCTTAGATAGGGACCTCTTGTGCCTGCTCAGATACTGCAGCTTATGGATCAGTGATCTTTGGGATCAATGGGATGTAGAGTGCGTTCTGGGTTGCAAGCCCTTACAAAGAAAAGCATTTTTAATGCTTTTTTGAATGATCTGCTGCAAGTACACATCCACAGAGAGTAAGGGCACACAGAGAAGAACAACAAGTCATTCAACACTGAAGGGAATTCCTCCGCATGCTTGTGCCAGAAGCCTTTGGGCTTGTTTCTCTGTGGGCGTTTTCGCACTGACCTTCAAGTGGTGCGACCACCCTCCTCACGCCGGCGGATCTGCAGGGATTTCGCACCAGAAGCGCCGGCGCACCCAAAAGAGCCGGCGACTTCCGTCGCGAAACCAGCTCAAACGTTTTCCTGCTTCTTGGCGGTTTCCGTTTGAGCTGGTTTCGCGACGGAAGTCGCTGGCTCTTTTGGGTGCGCCGGCGCTTCTGGTGCGAAATCCCTGCAGATCCGCCGGCGTGAGGAGGGTGGTCGCACCACTTGAAGGTCAGTGCGAAAACGCCCACTATGTTACACCTTCTGGTGCTGAGGCTGTAGATCCTATGCCTAGTTCTTCACAACCCACTGTCCTGGCCTTAGTAATGACAAATTCTGGCTCTCCCCTCCTCTGGTCATATGACTGACATCATGTGACTTCCTATAGCCCATTTGAAGATCAGTGAATCACAAGGTGCTATATGGTAATTAAAGGTAGACTTCTAGGTTTCAAAAGGTTCAAAAGTGCTATTTAAGATTCTTTGGATTTTACTTCTTCTGATTTAAGATTTTATTGGCATGCAAAACCAACAATTAAATTGTCTCCAATCCAAATTCCAGCCCCCTTTATACTTAATCCTTCATCAGCAATTTCATAGTCCAAGTATTTTTTGTGTTGCAAGTCATTCACAGCAAAGCCAGACAATCTCCAGGCAGAACTGTGAGCTTACGGCTCAGACTATTAAGACCACTTCATTGATCTTAACAGCACTTCTGTTGAAATCAATGCTGACCTTTGGGACAAACCCTTCTACCTAGTGGCATCAGTATGGCAGCACGTAGAATGTAGTCAACCTCCTAAGCAAGCCAAGGATGCACAAATACATTTGATAAGCAGATTACACACATGTGCCAGATTCGGGACTAGCCAGTCATCCATCTTCCAACAGTTGCATCCTCATCTTGTCCATTGAACTGCATCCCAATTTCTAATCATTCCATTTATCAATCTCCACTTTCTGCCAAGGGTGCCACTGAGGAAGGTCAAGACCCAACTCCATGCTTCAAACAGTTTGTAATTATTCCTTGGAATCACCTGGCTCTCTGGCCTGTTCACTTGGTCAAAATATCAATTACTATAAGCAATTAAGCAGGTGTGTTTACTAGGAATATATGGAAAGAAATGTACAGATCTTCTTGTGAAGAGAATTCTCATAACACCAGCAAGGTAGTCAACAGAGTCTGAGCAAAGAAGCCTCAATGTACTTTTAAAGTCCTTTTCCCCCTGCAAATTAAACCTGAACAAGCTCCTTAGACCTTAAAGAGAATCTCCCCCTCCCAACTTCCTGAAATGGCACCCCTGATGTCTTCTTCCGTTCATCTAATACAGCTGTAATCTCAATCCACTTCTGTGGGTATCCTGACTTGTGGCTGGTAACAAAGAGCTGTGGCACAGACAGACAAAAGAGCAAGGGTGAGGCAGAGAAAAGCCTAATGCCGTGGGAAGGAAGGAGAGGCTGTAAGCCTACCAGTCACTTGGAATGAGCAAAAAGGGTGAAACTGAGAGATGGCTCTCATGTGCCTATATCACAGGGGTGGCCAAACCGTGGCTTGGGAGCCAAATGTGGCTCTTTCGCACATATTGTGTAGTTTTTGGAGGTCAAGGAGGACCTTCATGCAGGCTTACTCTCAAGTAAGCATGCTTAGCATCGGGACCTCAGTCAGCCTCTCAGCGCTAACCCATAGGTGGGTGACTATTTCTACCATGTGTGAAGTAGGAAAGGAGGGGGGAATAGGCAGGTTTGCAAGCTCTTCTCACTGGGAGACCTAGAGTAGGGAAAGAGAGTGCAAGAGCTGAAGGAGCCACTGGAAGGAGGGACAGAATAAAAGAAGGCAGTGCAGGATTCTCCCTACTTTCATAGCTCTTGTAGGAGCTGTATTTACTAAACTTGGTGTCAAGGCAAAGAGAGATGCATAATGATGCGAATGGTGGTCAGTGATTTATATGGTACATGTGTGCTTTCTCCCACTGGTGCAAAAAATAACTGTTTAACCTTTCCCTATAATGGTCTTATGGGGAATGTTCCCAGATTTTGTTTTTTGTTTTGTTTTTTAAATCTCCTTCTAGCATGGTCATGTTGCGAAGTACATACATATATATTTTATCTTTCTGTGCAAAGGAAGTATTAAGAGTTTAATAAAGATGTGTATGTAATATTTGTTCATGCCTTGCAGTTCTCAAACATCTGACATTTATTCTACATGGATCTTCCATTAGCAAGTTTGGCCACCCCTGCCATATCACATTCATTTGCTGTAGCATCCAATGATGAATGCACACGTAAAGGAGTTCCACAGAAGAAGATTTCACATAATCCACTATCAATTTAAACACAATATTTTTCAGTCAGACAGTTCACATGCTCAGCCAAATCGCTAATTAATGGTTGTCAATGTTTTTTGCTAAAACTGCCATGCCTACAACTGTATAACAGGCAGAAAATAAACAGCAGGAAGTTCTTCTTGTGCAGCTTGTCCCATCACAGAGCCTGGCCCCACTGATGGACCTCCTGATGGCACTTGGTCTTTTTGGCCATTGTGTGACATAGAACTTTTTCACATAGCCTATGTATTCCGGTATGGAAGCTGGTGAGTTACTGAACAGTAACGGATTTCTGCTGGCATTTCAGACAGACCCGACTCAGTAACTGGCTGCTACCGGAATACTGTCACCTTTTCACACAGTCCCGCGGCTGTCCTGGTAGTGAGGCATGCCTGAGTCATTACTAACATAGAGCAGCTTCTTCCAGTTTTCAACCCCTCCTTCCAGGTTGAAATTGGTATGGGGCGCTGTGTGAAATGTCCAGTATCTAATCCGGGAGCAGTTTTCGCGCCCTTTTTCGCCCGCCAGCATGCAATCGCCAGCTTTTGGGGGGGGGGGGAACGTCGGGCTAAGATCGCTATAGCGCTATAGCGAGTATCACAACAGCATCACCATAGGGATGCCTGGGTTCCATTAAGATGCCAGAGATCGCCGCCACTGAAACTTGGTAACTTATCTCAATGGAGCCTAGCCATCTCTATTGTGGTGCTGTTGTGATACGTCGCTATAGCGATCTTTGCCCAACGTTCCAAAAAAAAAAATAATAAGCCAGAGATCGCGCACCGGCAGGTGAAAACGGCTGGCGCTGGTGGAAGCGAGATAAAAGCGGAACAGTGTGAAATGGCTTGCTTCAATCACGGAACCCTACCAGGAAAAAAAACATGTGTCTGAAAACTCCCATCCCTGTCTTGGATTACTGCAAGGCGGCACAATACCAACTCCCTTCCGGTTTCCACTGGTAAGTGTGAAAAGGCCCATAGTGTTAGACTGGATGAGCCATTGGCCTAATCCAGCATGGCTTCTCTTATGTGTATTTATTTATTTAACTCAATTTATATCCCGCCCTCCCTGCGAAAGCAGGCTCATGTTCTTAACCTGCATGCTAGGAAAAGTTGGATTTCTGACTTTCACACAAGTGCTAAAAAGTCCTTCCAGAGGCAATAAGAAAAACTGCATGGCAAACACACACTTTCCTGTTACAGAAAATCAAATCCTTCATTGGAAGAGGTAAAACCCACAGAATTCAGCCCTTACAGAAAGGGAATGGAATCCACTGCCCAGACAACAGAGCTGGAACTTTTAAAAACTGAAACACACTCTAGTGGTAAATTCCAGCATTTGCAACCCTTCCAAAGCCCAGACAGAGGCATAATTTATTACCTTCTCTTCATAATTTGGCAGTTTATCTTTGTGTATAGTGATTATATCCATCCAAGAGTAGTTGTTCTCCTTCCGAATTTTTGCTAGGACTGGATCGGTCTCATAGTTATCAGCATCCAGCTGAGGAAAAGAGAAGAGGGTTTCCTCAATAAATAATTCAAAAACGAGATAATCATCAGTTTAGAAATCATCAGTCATTTCTAAAACCTTCTTCTGAGTGCAAAGCACTTAACATGACAAAGCGGATCCTCATTATTCCCACTGCACAGGTGAGCAAATAAAGTGATGAGAGGCCTAGCCAGAGAACTCACAACTCAACTATGATTCATGCTCAAGCTTCCCCAAACCAGATGTAAGGGCCAATGTTCACCATAACAGGTTGCATACTGACATACACAAGGATGCACAGTGAGGCTACTACAGATCCACGCTCACCAATTTTGAACAAGACAAGCTTTCAAACTGTATCAGGCCCAAATGCACATGACTCTTTCCATTCCCGGACAAGCTAGCTGTGCAAAGTGCTGATTGGCTAGCCCTTGTGACAACCATGAAGCCCCTCCTCTTCCTTCCTCCCTAACCAGCTGTGCAAAGTGATGATTGGCTAGTACTGCCAATCAGAAAGCCACACCCCCATCTGACTCATCAAAATAGTTCCAGTTAAAGAATAAAAGCAGATCCAAGTTTTCTGAAAAGCCACCAAATAACTAACTGAATATTCTGGTGCATGTTATCTAAAAGCTGCCAAAATCTTCCCCAAAACATGGGTAGCAAGCAGAGTTGCCAACAACATGGGAGGGGGGAAATACCTTGCCTCTTTAATATAGGCTTGGTGGGATGTTATTTTACCTCCATGCCAGAAAACTCCAGCTGCCCATTTCCCACACATTAAGCCTTGTTTAAAAAGTGGTAAAAAGTGGCACAGAGTGGTAAAGCTGCAGTACTGCAATCTGAGCTCTCTGCTCATGACCTGAGTTCAATCCCGGCAGAAGCTGGGTTCAGGTAGACGGCTCAAGGTTGACTCAGCCTTCCATCCTTCCGAGGTTGGTAAAATGAATACCCAGCTTGCTGGGGGGGAAGTGTAGATGACTGGGGAAGGCAATGGCAAACCACCCCATAAAAAAGTCTGTGAAAACATCGGAAACGACTGGTATTTGCACAGGGGACTACCTTTTACCTTTTTCAAAGACAGGACATTTTTCTTCAGGCCTGTTGACCACCCTAGTTGCAAGTTATTTCTGCCATCCCAAGGTACATAATCATGGGAGAAAGTACAACCTATCAGCAAAGTAATTACAAAAATGAATGGCACCTATACCCCTGATCCAAAACATAATGCTGCCACAATGCCACCACAAGCACAAAGATAGATCCTGGCCATAACTATGATCCTCTAGCTTGACAGATACAGGTGTTGATGCAACCCATATTTACCAAGGATCAGAAATATCTGCTCAGTGAATTCCAGAGGGAATTATTATTGGTAATATAATTTATTTGCTCCCTTGAGATTAAATAAATGAGGGATTACAACATAGCTGGCCATCTGTAAGAATTATGTTTTTTTCTCCAGAGTAGAGCACGAAAGGTCCCATCCATCAAGAGCTTTAAATTGTTTATACAAAGTTCCTGTCTTGGATTCTGCCCCACTCCCACCCCCGGGCAACCTGCCATCATTGGCAGGGCAGCTTTCCAAAGCAACAAATTTGCCTTGATAGAGAAAGCAGTAGGAACGTGGCAAACAAATGAGATTAAATTTAAATGCTGACAAGAATCAGGGGGCCTTCATTGATTATTTTACAAGTTTAATATACTGCCCAAGCCCCAGATTAACTGTATTTGTTTCAATGATCGAAATCGTTCCACCTTCAGGGAAATGGTGAATAGGCCAGAGAACAGCACTAAATTTGGCAGTTCTTCCCCCTCTCCATGTAGTCATAATCAGCAATTTATGAGGATATTCTAGTGCAATGGTGCTAAAATGCCAGACAGAGCAAGAGAGAGCTCAAAGAGCTCTTTTGCAGTTGTGTACTTAAAGGAACACATACACCTTCCTCAATACAGATCAAAGGCCTTGTAACCACAGAGTTGTCCTGCTTAGTTATCCAATCCCCCCTCAAGTAAATGATAGGATACAGGCAGGATGCATCGTTTCAGATGGCTTCATACATAAGTTCACAAAAACTGCTGGCCCACCTTTTTTTTGCTTATCAGCAATAAGTCATTTGTGGTACCAAACATTTTGGTACCAGTGCAAGTAGTATTATTTTTTATTTAGAAAATTGATATGCCACCTCTCCAGAGACAACTTACAACTAAGACAGAACAGCCACTGAAACAGAGCCATTAAGAACTAAGCCAACATAAGTAATGCAAGTCAGGGCACAATAGCATAAAATATAGCTGATAAGCTTGTATGACCCCCCCACCCCCACCCAATCTTTCTCCAGTCACAACTCCATCTAAAAAAGAGGCATGGTGACCTTCTTATGTGACCATTGTCAACAGATAACCCACAGGATCATGTCACATTTATACATTTGTTTGTAGCTCATGCCTCTGGAGAAGTATGACATGGCTTACAGTTCCAGAAAAAGTTGAACTCAAATGAAAAGTCAAAAAAGAAACAAAGAGATCAGTCTCAGGTCAACAAAATATTAATTGCTACAGTCAATCAAATGTCCATCAAAGAGCTGGGTTATGCATTCTGGATGGATGTCAGAAGACTGAACCTTCAATGATGCCAACAGGGCAATCCTAAATCCACAATGGGCTTGGGAGGGTTTAACTCTGTTTAGGATTCCACTATATTTTTAAACAACTCATTGAAGATTTAAAAAAAAATTAAAAGACTGAAAAGAAAAAAGTATAGTATAAAGGAAAAGCTTTCAATTTTCTTCACAAGATTAGGCCTAGTTACAAAATTCACCGTTGTCCCATCATTTTCTCTGCTTAATCATCAAAACCACAAACCATCAATTCATTTTTTTCATTTTCACTCAGAAACTCAATAAAGGTTTCCAGTTTGCTATAAACATGGATAATGTTTTCTCTCTAATCAAAGCCATAAGTTTCACCATCTCAGCTAACTCTGTCATCTTCATAATCCATTTCTCTATTGAGGCAATATCCGACTCTTCCATTTTTGAGCATATAAAAGTCTTGCCGCCATTATCATATGTAAAAACAAAATACTATGTCTTTTTTCTGTCTATCCATCATTCCCAGTAAAAAAAAAAGCCTCTGGTTTAAATTGTACATTAATCTTCAATTTTTTTCTGTATTAACAAACGAATTTGTACCAAAACATTTTTGGCTTTACTGAAGTCCACCAAAGATGATAAAAAGTCCCTTCATACTGTTCACATTCCCAACACTTATTTGAGATATTTTTGTACATTCTAGCTCATTTTTCTTGAGACATATACTGATACATCATTTAATAGAAATTTAGGATTCCACTGAGGATGACCTAAAATAAGGGGATATGTGTCTGTGCTGTGTGTTTGGTTTTCTCTTTTAGTGAAAGACTGCCTCCCAAAACAACTCACAGGAGGTTATAAACCAAATTGTTTCTTGGTTCTCAAGAGGTCTATTCTGGACTGAGCAACATAGAAGAGATTACACTGGAAGGGGAGTAACTAGGCCCAGACACAAAGAATGGCTTGTCCTTATCTACCACAGACTGCGGAGGCTGCACTAATGTTGGCCAGATTCAGAGAGGTTGTGAACTTCAGCTTTCAGTACAGACAGTAGAAACCCTCCCCAGTGACAAAATCAGCAGAGCGGCCAGTTGTAGCTTTAAAAGTTAGGAAGATGGGGATGGCAGCAGATGCAGCTTCTCTTTCACCATGATGCTACAGCAGGGGTGGCCAAACTGTGGCTCTTATTGTGTGGCTCTCAGAAGTCCCCACTGCCCCATTGGCTAGCTTGGAAAAGTCATTTAAAGTCTCTTTAAATCACTTTGCAAAGCCAGCTGGAGGCTTAGAGAATGCATTTAAAGTTAAAGTTGCTTTCTTTCCACTCTCCCTCCCCCCCATCTATTTGCCCCCCTTCCTTCCTTGTGGCTCTCTAACATCTGACATTTATTCTATGTGGCTCTTAGGTTAAGCAAGTTTGGCCACCCCTGTGCTACAGCATGCTACTTGCTAAAAACTGTCCCTCTCATACAACTATACAAGAGTCATAAATCCTGTCTTCTGTTACACCTGGTAACCAGACTGATGGCCAGACTGTCTGTTGCTCCAAGAATCTTTTGAAGGCCACTAGCCACAATTACCTCTGGATAAAGCAAAATGTTTTGTGTCACAATGGCCATCCAGATGCTTCTAAGAAGCCCACAAGCAGGGCATGAAGGCAACAGCCATCCCTAGCTGTGCTTCCCTCTTCAGAGATTTACTGCCTTTGGACATGGAGGCTCCATTTAGAAACCATGACTAAAGAATGTCAAGAATTTGTCTAAAACCCTTTTCAAGTCATCTGTAAACAAAACTGAGATGAGTCCAGTGGCACCTTAAAGACTAACAATTTATATTCCAGCAGCATGATACTTCATGAGCCGAAGCTCACTGCCTCAGATGCAATGGAAGGGGTGGGGGGATGGGAAATCCCTCCTATTTATCTGGAGGGGGGGGATACAGAAGGGGAGGGGGAAAGGGGAAGGACTGAGTCAAGAGAGGTCTGGTACCCCCATGCTAGAATAAATGTTGTCAGTCTTTAAGGTGCTACCAGACTTCAGCTACCCTTCTGGAATGATCTATATAAATAGCCACTATCCATTAAGTAATTGTGTAAATAAGTGACTTTGAGTATGCTGCCAATACATTTCATTGGTTCACGCTGGATACGAACATTAGGAGAGAGGCAGGAGGGGAAAGTGTTCCCACTCTCTCCACGTATGTAATTTTATAAACTTCTGGCACGTCCTTCCCTCCATCGTCTTTTCCTCTGAACTCGAAAGACCCGACGGCGTTGACCTTTTCCTCAAAGGCGTTTCAACCCCTTGATTCCTGAACAGAACCAAAACCGCAGGGCCTGTTCCCGCGGAGGCTCGCCTGCCTGCACGCTTCTCTGCAGCTCCCGTTTTCCCTTTCAGCTCGGGAGCCGAACGGCCAAACCACCTGAAGTCGCAGATGGCTGCGGTGCAAAGCACCACGACGCGCACAAACAGCGCCGTTTAGACCCTGGGTACGTTCTCACTACACTAAACAATGTGTTTCGCAACTGGATTTTTACTGTGTAATATTTTTTTTTGGCCAAAATTCAGTTGCAAAACATATTATTTAGTGCAGTGTGACTTGCAGCCGCCACCCCCCCGTTGGCCTCTCCGGCTTGAGGAGAGACAGAAGCAAGACCCGACATTAAGCAAGCAGCCCCGCTTCCCTTCCGCCTACTTTCCAATAGAAAACGCCCAGCTGCCTCAGCTGCTCAAGGCTGGCGGGCTGATTGGGCTCCTGGCGGTGCGGCTTCCGCTGGTCCTCGGGGGACTCGTCCATGTACCAGGCTTCCACCATCCTGCTTCCCTCCATGGTCTCCGCAGGCGAGCTCCGCAGCGGCCAATCAAGCACCGCGAAAGCGCGCCCCACCTGGGTCGACTCCCCACAACTCCACCCCCCTGCTTTGGCTGCGTGCAAAAGACAGTCCGGGGCTTGCGCATAGGGAATGTCTGTGCTGCGGTCCTATGACTTCGGTGTAAGGGCCACAGACATCAAAGGGAGCTGTTTTCCGAGTAAGCGTGGAAAGGCTGGAGCGGTCGAATACATTTGCACAACCTCCCCCCCTCCCCGCGAACTTGCCCATCCGTACAGGGAATGCCACAAGCAAATGTAGTCCCACGGAAGTCGGCGTGTGTGTTAAAATGCTATCGTCGATTGTGAGCCGGCCTCCTCCTAGTTTCGCGCACTTGTTTTTTTAAACACAAAAAGGCGAATAGCGGCGCATCCATGCGATTGGAAAGTTCTTGGTTAAGGCTGCAATCCTAGGGACGCTTCTCTAGAAGCCCTATCGAATCCCGTGAGACTTACTACTTCCTAATACACTTGCTTAGGTTTGCTCTTTAAGAGACATAAGGTTTTATCCTATCCTACACAACGCTTACGGAGAAGTCCCACAAATTCAGTGGCTGTTATTTCCCACTAAATACAGGATTTGCTATTGCAGTAAATCAGGCCATCATAAAAATATCAATTTAACATTTTTTTTTTTTAAATTATGGTACTCCCTGCTGCATGTTGTAGTGTTGTTAGCTTGGATGGCTTTAAAAGGGGGAACTAAACATCCATGGAGAACATTTTTATCAATAGTTATTATCTACAATGGCTGAATGGATGCTCCATGTTCAGAATCGGTGTACCTTTGTGTTTTGGATGCTGGGGGTGGGGCTGGACTCCCATGTTTTGTGAGATCTGATTGTCCACTGTGGAAACAGAACACTGACCTGCTCCAACAGAGGTAGATTGTTCTGTTCTTGTGGAATTGAAATACGCCTCCAGTGCTAATTCAGAAAAAAGCCTTCTGTGGCGCAGGAACCTAAAGGTGGAGAAGCACTGGTTTAGATCCATCCCTACTGCAAAGATACACTCTTGGGTTGGCATGGTTGGAGCCAGTGTGGTGTAATGGTTTGAAGAACATCAGATTAGGATCTGGGAGCCTCCAGTTTGAATCCTTACTCAGACACGGAAAATCACTGCGTAACCTTGGGACAGTCACACACATACACCAAGAATCTGTTGAGGCACTGATCCTATCCTTTTATTGGGGCACTTGGTAACAAAACATTAGCCTAGGCAAGAAAAGAAGAGATTGGATTTATACCCCACCCTTTACTACCAGGAGGAGTCTCGTTTCCCTTCCCTTTCCCACAACAGACACCCTGTGAAGTAGGTGGAGCTGAGAGCTCTCACAAAAGCTTCTGGAGCTGAACAGCTGTGAGAACTTGTGACTGACTCAAGGTCACATCAGCATGTGCATTTGGGGGAGTGGGGAATCAAACCTGGTTCTCCTGGATAAGAGTCTCTGCACTTAATCACTACATCAAACTGGCTCTCAGGGAGAGTGCCTTAATATTCACATGTACTGGAAAGTTCTGCCATCTGGCCAGTACATGAACACATCACTATCTGCATGACTTCAGATACTTAGATGGGGAAGGCAGACTATGTTTTCAGCCTTTGGAACTGAGACATGAGTCCAGATTGCCACAGGACACCAACTGACACATCAGTGCCGTTGAAGGCCTGTCCTCATGCTCCAGTTTTGAAATACAAGATATAGTTCCTCATCCCTACAGACCTGAACTTTGAGCAGTCACAGGAAGATTTCTGAGGTGGCCTCACATCTGTGTATAGAGTAAGTATTGGATAAACAATGTCACACAAACACAGGAGAATGCCACACAGCAATCCTGCACTGGGTGAGGGGGGGGGGGGGTACAGAGAACCCTGGACCTGGCAGCTTTAACTGAAACTTTTGATAAGACTGGCCTTGATGCCAGCTACCTGTGGGAAGTCAGATGCAATGTTTTGCCTTCAGCAATATGGCCACTCATTCATTTTTACACATCTGGCTTCTCTAATAGCAAAGTCCGTTTTTGAGGTAAAACATGCCAGAACTCTTGATGCTTCTCCTATAGAGAAGGGCAGTAGTTTGATATCTTCGGCCATTAGGTTTACTCCTCCTTGGCACTGGCTTTCAACCTTGCCTATCTCCACATCATAACAGGAAGGTATCACTGTTTGTTAGAGAAGAAAATGAGAACTTTTCTCCCCATGTTGCCTGAGGACAAGCAGCAGTTTCTAAAGTTATGCAGGCAGAGGCCATTGAATTAGCCAAGCAGCAGATGAACACTGCCAAATGTACTGTGTATTATGAGGGAACAGCAACTTTGGGAATTATTTTTGGAAGGCATGTGTGGAAAGGCTGACCTACCTTCCAAACCAGATTAGATCAAGGATTAGATCAAGGATGAACTATTTGAAAGGTTGTTTAACCAGAAAACATGTTTTCCTCATACAGGTAATTTTCTACTGGCCATGCATTGTGGGTGACCAGTGTTCCCTCTAAGCTGTGGCATCTTGTAAGCAAAAATTCTTCTTTGTAGCTACTGGCATTGAAGTTGTGAGCTACTGCATAAATTAGTTTGTTCTAGGGCCATTTTTCCTGAGCTGAAACAAAAATGTGTGAGCTGGAGGCTAAAAAATTGTGAGCTAGCTCACACTAACTCAGCTTGGAGGGAACGCTGTAGGTGGCCCCCCCACACCAGTTTTCTTATATAAAATTCTAGAGTCAATTTTTCACTGTGTCTCAGATCATACAAACTTGAAGAATGCTATGCTTGAAAATCCAGAGATCAGCAGTATAGACCTTGACAACCACTTTTACCAGCAGAAGAATAAAGAATCTCCTTCTGCCACATAGCCCTTTTGACTTACCAGGCAGTAATTGCACATGCTCAGAGACTGGCTAGCATGTTTGTAGACAATTGGATAAACACCATCTTAGTACAAAGGGTCCTTAGGATCATGAAAATATAGTATAAAATTGAATTGACACCCCCCCCTTCCCCAAGTTGGCTTGCATGGATTCTGCTCTGCTCTGTTTGCTGCTGCTGGTGGCTATTGCTTTGTTGACCAAAGGGACAATATACCAAGGGCTTGTATTCAAGATATTTTCTAGTGAACTCAAAAAGAGGTAGTTAGTGACTCATTCTGGATTTGGAATCTTGGAATGAATTTGCGCAAAGCAAACAAATTTCAGTCTCCTTGGCAAATACCCCTCAGTTTCTGCAAGTCTTTAGGTCTTCAGTCAATAAGAGAAAGACAGTGATTTCATCTACGCAAGCACGCACACACACATGCATATATGTGGAAACAATTATTTTGATACCAGTCCTTTGCTACTGGACCATGAAATTATAATCAGATGCTTGGGTGAAGATTTTTCCATCATCCCATGCAAAGGTCCTTACAGAGGCTCTTTGGCTTCCATCCCGTTACTCTTCTTAAACACCTTCATATCTGTTCTCTTCAATTACAGGTGTCTCCAGCCCTTAATCTGGGTCAAATTGAACAAACTCATTATCCCTTACAGGAGCTTGGATTCACTACAAATATTCCCACAAGCGGAAGGATTTCCACCCTTGGAGCACAACTTCCTTGTCTTTCCCCCTCCTGCCGCAGCCCAAAATACATCCTCCTAGCTGTCCCTTAGAGTTCCCTATTCTCAAAGGAACATCATTTCTTTGTGCGTGTGTCCATGCTTGGAAGTCATGACAACCTCTGGCAACTCCTACTGGGGCATGGAGGATGTTCAGAGAAGTGGCTTGATAACCTGCCTCTACGTCCTGACTCTGGCATTCTTTGGAGGTCTCCCGTCCAAATACTTCCCAAGGTTGGCCCTGCTTAGCTTCCAAGATCTGGCTTGTCTGGGCTATCCAGATCAGAGCCCCAAGAAACATCATTTCTGATTGCCACAGGAGGTGAGAAAATCACATTTGGTGCAGGGAAATCCTTCTGTCTGTGGAAATGTTTTGGTGAATAAATGGAGAAATTACACCCTCTATTCTGTTTCTGCATTAGGGTCAATCACTATGGCTCTTTTGTGCTGGGGTTGGGGATGCCACTGGGGCACAGAGGTAATGAACGGCAAAAAGCCCAAGACCAAAGCTTCTCACAGCTGTCTGATTGAGTCAATAAAAATGATGTCAGCCCTGAAGGCTTTTTGCCTGGCCTGGAAAGGTTTGGTAATAGGAGCTAACCCCATCTACTGATAATACCAGGTTTTATTATATAAGTAAATGTGACACAGTCATGGAAGTTATTGAGAGGACATTCTGCTTTGGCAGTGGTAAAGCAGACTTCAGATGTTCTTGGTCATCATTCATATTCCTGGTAAAAACAGTTGTTTTGCAGACTGTGTGCAACCTCCTAGGTGAGATTTGGAGCTGCCATTAAGTAGAACTGTTTTATGGCATCTTACAAGCCCTCAACCTTCCATGCTTTAGTCATTATGCTCCATTTTTAGCAGCATAGCCCAGTCCTACGTGTGTTTTCTGGCATACCAGTCCCACTTTAGTCACTGGGGCTGTCATACATTCAAGTAGATTCAGGTGGGTATTTATGCTGGTCTGAAGCAGAACAATGTTTGAATCCAGTGGCACCTTTAAGACCAACAGAGTTCTTTCAAGGTGTAAGCTTTCATATGCATGCAGACTTCCTCAGATACAATGAAACTGAAGTTACCAGTTCATACATATAGGTAGAAGGTGAACAGTAAATTAGCATACAACATAATGAAGATATTTAACAGATTCAAGGATCAAACGGAAATAACAGTTTATACGGTTACCATGTGCGTGTGTTTAATTGGGGGGGGGGCACAGTGAAGGAAATAAATGTCAAGATCGGAGATTGATGGGCAGATGTAAACTTAATTGTGAAATGCTGAGAGTAATTAACTGAAACCCTGCCATTATGCTCCACCTGTCTCTTAAGCATGGAGACAACCATACAGCATCTTCTTTTTTGAAGTGGGGCAAGCAGTTGTGTAGAGTTAATTCCTGTCCCCAGGCCAGAAAAATACATCTCAATATATCATTTCAAATTACATTACATTCTACTATTCATTACACTACAATCTACTATTTTACTGTTCCAAATAAGAAATAAAAGAATGTATGATCCCTTCTGAAGGACTGGTAAGAACACAGATATAAGGACTGAATGAAGTTAGTGTTATGTAGTGAGATAAGAAGCCAATATCCCTGTTAAGTTCTGGGGATTCCATTGTTCTGAATGTTGTTAATAACTTGCAACTCAGCAATTTCCCTTTCTAGTCTGTTCCTGAAGTTCCTTTGCAATAGAACAGCAACTTTGAGGTCACCCATTGAATGTCCTGGAAGGCTGGAATGTCCTGGAAGGCTGTTCTCTTACAGGTTTCTCAGTCTTGTGATCCTTGAGGCCAGATTTATGTCCATTTATCCTTTGACATAGGATCTGTTTGCCCTACGTAGACAACCAAAGGGCATTGTTGGCATTTAATGGCATATACAATGTTAGAAGATGAGCAAGTGAATGAGCTTGAGATGGTGTATTTGATGATGTTTAGGTCCAGTGATTGTGTTGACTGAGTGTATGGTAACCATATAAACTAAGCTTGTTATTGCTGTTTGGTCCTTGAGTCTGTTGAACATCTTCATTATGTTGTGTCCTAATTTACTGCTCACCCTCTACCTATATGTATGGACTGATAACTTCCATTACCTCCAAGTAAGCAGGCATGTAGGACTGCAGCTTTAATTTGTTTTCACACCAGGCACTAAAACTTTGCAACCTCTAATGCTAGGAGCTTCTGGAATGGCACTAGAAGACAAGAGGGAGGCTGAAAGGCCCGGAAAGATGGGCTGTGCATTTCCAATGCCAGAGGACAAAGATCAGGTATTACAGCTTCACTGCAGGGGTGTGCGTGGATGGCTTATTCCTTTGATTCTGATGCCACATAAGCCATCAAATGGAAAGTTGTCATCATCTTGGACCTGCTTAAAGAAGGGGGAAGTCGGGTGGGTGTTACTGCCTTTCATCTAGCAGGAGAGAACAAGGAGAGTTGCCCTTCTGTGCAGGACCCCAAGAATTTATTGTGCTTGAGGCTCAACCTATATACATACACATATCCTCGAACATTAAATTCCAGACAGACACAGCTCACAGCAGGAGCCTAAGGAAACACCAAATGTTGCATCTTGGTGTGTTTTTTTCTCAATTATTTTTAATTCAGCTCCCCTCTTGTTCGCGGCTTTCCAAGCATATGCCGAGCACAGCTTGCCATGTATCAAATGATTTTTATTTTGCTGGTGTATCCAAAACTGACACAGGGCAGGATCAGAAACGATCAGCAGGATTTTTCTAAACTGCCTGCTCCCGCGGATGCCTCGAGGCCTGCATTTTCTCCAGCTCCCTGGACTGCTGGAAACGCACCTCACGAAACGCTTGAGCAAATCAATTCTGAGTCAGATGCTCCTCTGCAATACCCCCTTAGTCCCTCAAGGCAAAACTGAAGGAATTTCTTCTAAGCTAAGCAGGCCAGAAGGCTGTCTGAAAAAGACAGATAGGCAGGGAGAAAATGAGCTCTAAAGGTGCAAGTAATGGAAGACTTTCTTAAATCTTTCAGCCCAGGCTGGAAAGCTGGCCAGGGGTAGCTGAGAAACAACTGTCAGCATTAGGCCATCTAAATTTTCAGGTTTCATTGCTCAGGTACAGAAAGTTAAAATAGTGCAGTATTAATCTTTTTTCGGGCTAAGATCTGTTATCAGAGCTCCTGTTTTTGCAATACTTCTGTGCCAACCTTAGTCAAAGGCTTAATATTTTAGGGGCTTCTTTGTAACTGGAGCAGGATGACATGCTTCAATTACAACACAGTCTTAATTCTGCACTGAGACTTGTGGGAGAAATTATTCTATTATAGGGACATCCAGGTTGCATTCAGTATTATACGTATTTGGGCTGTGTATTACCTATCATTGGCTGTCTCCCATAAATGTATTGTCATCCATATTTTACTCACATCTATTGCAATAACATATCCCATTATTTATGAATTCAGTCCTCCATATACATTGGTTTCAAGTCCTTCTACAGTTGGACAATAAACATGATCTGATGTTAATTTACACCAGATTTTTTTTTAAGTAACTTGTTGAAGTTCCCAAAGGAAGCCCAACAACACAGTAAGTGGCCGTAAGTCTTTCTTTTATTCCTTGACAATGTGTCTAGAAAATCTGCGTGATAGAAGCTGTCACCACATATGCAAACAAAAAGCTGCTTCAACACTTTCGGCTCTTGTTTTTCAGACATATCAACATGATATGCGAGAATTACCTTTTTGTTTTTATATCGACACTTAACAGCATGATGGATGCCTCCCCCACCCCAATATCCTCAGAAAGAAATTTCCTGCAACTTGGGACAGCAGGAACTACCATACCCGTGAGGTTGGATTCTGTGATCCATCAACAGAAGGTACTGTAGTGGAACTTTTCCACATTTCCCTTCCCCAGTTGCTGGACCCATATGGACTAATAACTACATGGGTTTGGAAGCTTCAGTGGAGAGGGGTGAAAAAGCTCTATTCTTTCATTAACAAGGGTCCAACCTAAAAATGGCCTTAATCCTACAAATGCATATATGCTAAGTATAAACCAGGGGTGGCCAAACTTGCCACATAGAATACACATCAGATGTTTGAGAGCTATAAGACAAGAATGTTGGATGGCTGAGAGTCGCAAGACAGGAAGGAAGGGAGGAAGGGAAGCGAATAGATGGGGGAAGGTGGAGGTGGAAAGCAAGCAAGTTTAAATGCATTCTCTAAGCCACCAACTAGCTTGGCCTGGAAAAGTGATTTAAAGAGAGAAATGCCTTCTCCAAGCCTGCTGATGGGGCAGTGGGAGATTCAGGAGCCACAAAATGTGTGAAAGAGCCATGTGACTCCCAAGTCACAGTTCACCTATCCCTGGTATAAACTATACTTTTAGGGCCAAGAACACAACTTAAAAACCTGCTCTGCAATATGATTCCTTCCCCATCCACACTGATGTGTAGCCAAATGTGTGTTTATCTGAAACTAAGTCCCAGAGTGTTCAGTAGTATGCACACAATGATTGCCTCAGTTCACTTAATTCTACAGACCCAGTAAGCTTGTTCTATGTAGTATACAGTGTATTAACCATTTCCTATGTTGCTTAGGAAACACATTTAATTTAAAATGACTGTACGTCTCATCTAAGCAATTATGAAAAGCCCTAAAGTAGGGATGAGTTGAACAGACCATTGCTCTTGGTAGGTCTAAATAATGACAACTGTTTTTACAAGCTGCAGATAATCATCTTGGCAAATACTAGCACAGATACAGCCTAGCTTCTGAAGCAAGTTACACATGAAAATACTGCCCAGATCACAGCTAACGGTTTTCTGTAAGCCACTCCCTGATTAAAAAGCAATTTAAGCACCTCTTCCCAGTTAATAGTTTAACAAGAAGTTGGTAAGGTAACGTGCTGGACTCCAAAACAGTTC
Source organism: Heteronotia binoei (assembly GCF_032191835.1). Lineage (NCBI taxonomy): Eukaryota > Metazoa > Chordata > Lepidosauria > Squamata > Gekkonidae > Heteronotia > Heteronotia binoei. The sequence continues at coordinate 52,259,558 of NC_083223.1, read as the reverse complement.
CCACTGAATCCAGATAATCTTTATGGGTTCTTTTGAGCAAGATTAGCAGTTCTTCCTTCCTAGACCAAAATGAATAAGGAACAGAAAAGTGGTAGCTATATAGAATTAACAGTTGGAAGAGGAGATTGACCCTTTCAGCAGGCCTTCCCTTCAGTCCAGGGATACAAAGCTTAAAAAGGCAGGTGGGAAAGGGTGCTGGTGCTGCATGAAACACTCACATGTCAATAGGAGGCAGCACTTCTCCACAGCAATCCTCCTGAAGAATGGTTTCAGTGTGTGAATAAGTGCTAAGGTGTAGAGGCCCTTCCCTTGTACTTTGCAAGAGAGCCCTTCTCTTTCAGCTTCCTTCCTTTTGAACCCACTTAACCCATTTAAAAGCAAAATATCTCAGCTCTTCACATTTATTGTTATTATCAGGCAGTCTTACTAAGGAACTTCTGTAATACAAAGCACCTCACACAAAATTAGCTGAAGCACAAGAGTTTCCGAGTCTCATAAAGTATCTCTCTCACTCTACCACTGAACTGAGAAATGCAAGTGTACTAGAAAGTGGCAGGGGTTTGGGGGAGGAACCCCTTGTGAAAGTATTTGCTCAATCCCTGCAATTTAAAGATCAGAAATACTCTGTCATTTCACACAGCCCGAGTTTTCTTCAAGCAGATGCCAAGACAACATCTCCTCCTTCTGGTGAGATAAGCAATAACCTAAGCAGAAGGGAAGAAGTGCTATGAGGGAGAAGAGTCAAGGAAGAAAACATCTGCTGTGTATTCTGAGCCATCGCCTCCCAGGGAGATCAGCAAATGACTTTTGCCTCACAAGTTCAAGGAGAGAACAATCAACAGCACCACACTCTGATGGATGAAAGGGAATATGAAGAGGAGTCTGGGCAGGAGAGGTCGTTAATAATCTCAGAGAATGTGAGCAGCGTTAAAGTCAAACTGCAGAGCAGCCATGCAAGAAAATGCAGGCGAATGAGACTAGAATGAATTTCTCATCACAACTGAGGTTGCTTTGCATGTAAGCTGTAAGCCCAAGTTACTTGTCACTACGCCTCCCCCCCGCAACCACTAATTCAATGTACTGAACATAGTATTACTTAGATAAAACTGGATATAACTTTCACTCGCTTTGTTTTGCTCAGCTGCTGCCACAGAAGCTGGGATGTGCATTAGCAGAATCTGAAAAACACAAGTTGTACTATACAGGTAAGCTGAGGTGATCATGGCACAATGACAATACACCTGGTGGGAGGGTATTTGCTTACTTCTCACTGCTGAGAAGAAGATAATGGAAAGTGTAAAATATAATGGGATAGAAAGGTTTAAAAAAGCTAAGCCTAAACTGTCTTGTAATGAACATTAGCTTTCCATTTTTTAACAAAGCTATAACAAAAGCTAAATTAGCCATTCCCCTACATAAACTAGCCAACTGCATTGGCTTAAATAGGACAGGCTTGTACAACATTGATTTTCCTGAGTAAAATTTAACCTTGTGCACAAGATTTCAAACATATACACAAAAGAAACCATGGTGTTGAGACAGCTAGCATTTTAAAAAGTTAACTTCATTTCAAGGCTGACATGTGGTACTTTTCCTAAATAAAACTGCTACAAGATTTGTCGAGAGAGAAAAATTTTTAGGACTATGAAAATGCCACCTTAACATGGTGATGAGGTTTGTATGTGTCAGCAAAGTTGAGAGCAATACCATAAGGAGTTTAGACTCCATCAAGAGGGTGACTAGCAGAGTCACTCAAGACAGAATGAACACAGCTGAAACACCAGACTAAGGTATATCCACCCTCTTCAGGGATTGACAGCCACATAAGCATAGTTCCAATGGGAAGGGGGGGGGGCAGAGAAATCCTTGAAGGGTAGCTACGGTGGAAGGTAACACTGGCGAAGGATCTTTCATAGACAATGGCAGGGTCCCTTCAGCTACCCCTGGTTAGTAATGCACAGAAGGCAGCAATGGTAAACCACTTCTGACCATCTTTTAGCTCGAAAACTGGCCAGGGCTTTTTTTGTAGCAGGAACTCCTTTGCATATTAAACTACAGCCCTGATGTAGCCAACTCTCCAGGACTCTTCTTACAGGGCCCACTGTAAGCTCTTGGGAGGACTGGCTACATCAGGGGGATGTAGCCTAATATGCAAAGAAGTTCCTGCTACAAAAAAAGCCCTGAAAAACCCTATGATGAGACAATCCAAAATAAAGAACAATATACTGCTGAAAGACACAACCCCCCCCCACCCCCCGTCAGATGGCACACAATCAGCTACTGAAGCAGAGAAGAGGACAAGTATAATGATGGAACTGGGCTAAAGTTGAAAGAACATTCAGTTGTTTGTGTGAATAAATGCAAAGGAAAGTCCAAAGCTGTTTGACACATATATCAAAAATCAGAAAAGTATTAATCAAGTAAAGCACAAAATCATAAATTGAGAAATTGAACATTTAAATGTTGCAGTCCTGGGAGTGACTGGATTAGGACATTTTTCAGTCAGAAAGTTACATAATGTTTTAACTCAGAAAATTACAAACACAGAAGAAATGGGACTGCTCTAATAGTGGGGGAGGTATGTGAGATGTACCACAAGAGGTTGAGCACTAATACAAAGTCTGACCAAATAAAACTAAACTTCATAGAACGTCTATCGACATAACCATCAATAGATGACTGCTGACATTCTTAAAATATCTAAAGACAGATGAGAAACTAAAGTAAAAGGTAACATTCACTAACATGTAGAGACAAAGAGAAATATTATAACAACCAGTGTAAAGAAAAAGAGAACAAGATCTGTTCCAAGAAATCAAGGGGAAATTACAGGCACAGATCAACATGAAAATAAGTTAACTGAGTAGGACAAAATAAAATGTGAACAATAAACTGAAGAACTATACAAAAAAGATGGAAGGATAGACTCCTTCCAAGAAGAATCTTTTGAAGTACCACCCGCAATTTTAACAAGTCAAGTGAAAGCAGCTCTGAAAGCAACTGGGAGAAACAAATGATTTGGAGTAGATGGGGCATGAATAGAGCTATTTCAAGCCACTGACACCGAGTCCATCAAAATCTTAACAAAATATGCCAACAAAATATGGGAAATGAAACAATGGCCCACGTGCTGGAAGCAATCTACATTCCAGCTCTGAAAAAAGGAGATGTCAAGGACAGCAGCATCTATCAGACCATTGTGTAATTTTTTCATGCAAATAACGTGATGCTCAAAATCTTACATAAAGACTGTTACCATATACAGAATGAGAAAAGCCAGATGTTCAAGCTGGATTCAGAGAAGGAAGAGGTGATAGAGATCATATTGCAAATTTATGGCTGCTGTTATGGTTGGGGACCATGAAACCATGAAAACTGTTTATTTCCCCAAGACAGGGAGAATTAAGAAAAACAGGTACTGAGTTTCAGTGGGAAAAAGTCCATTTGGCCTGCCTGCCAGAGAAGGAGATGATGACATCATAATGGGGAAGAGAGACAAAGGCTATATAAAGGACCTGATTGGCAGAGCTTAGAGCATCTAACTCTGGATTTGGGGGCAGGGGGGACTTTCCACCAAAGCAGTAAGTTTTAAAAGATGGCATCTTCTTGGTTCTGCATTCAAACACTTTGTCCAGATGTTGCGAGTCTCAATGTTCCCTCTAAGCTCCAGTGTTGTGAGTGAAAATTCTACCTTGTCAGCAAAATAAAGCTAGTGGCATTAAAGTTGTGAGCAAGTCTACATTTCATTATCATGTAAATTAGGTTTCAGATTATTTCCATAACCTTGTAAAAATCTTAGAATGAATTATTTTAAACTATATTTAAGAATAATTTAAACACTGTAAGAGAAAACAGAATCAAGTCAAATTTCATTACAGAAAATGTCCTCTATGGAGTAGACCAGGCCTTTGGAGAATAGGTCTACCCACCCCTTTCCACTATATTGTAGACCTAGCCCCTGGAGAACAGACCTACCCACCCCAGTCCACTGTACTGATAGACTGGGCCTTGGACTGCTGTCCTGTGTTGAGCAGCAGAAAACATACCAGCACTCTTGCAGTCGACTTCAGGTTTTGTTAAATGAAATATGACAACCAGCATTACAGGTCAAATATAACGGAGGTGAAACAATCACTGCCTAACCTAACAGGAAGTTGCTTAAATGTTATCAACCTGCCCAAACTACTTATTCAAATGTTTATATCCCACTTCTCTCTGTAACTCAAGGCAGCTTACAAATCATACTGAAAAACATAATAGGGGTATGCAAAAAAAAACCCTCAGATTTTTTTCTGGCTCCATTATAACCTATGGGAACTATTATAGTCAATGGTCCCCATAGGCCATAACAGAGAACCAATATGGGGTATCTGGAGCTCTTAGGGGGGCTGTTTTTTTGAGGTAGAGGCACTAAATTTGCAGTATAGCTGCAGGTGCCTCTACTCAACTCCCCCCCCCCCCAATTTCAGAAAGATTAGACCAGGGGGTCTACGTCTATGGGCTCCAGGAGCTGCCCCCATCCTTCATCGTTTCCAATGGAGGAGGGAAATGCCTTCTCAATTCACTTGTGAGCTGACACAAAAATCCTGGTGTTGCCAGCTAAAATTTTGTGCGTCAGCACCCCACAGAGGGGACTTTTGGTTGCGACCTGTGGGACCTATTATCCTATCAAGGGGGAGTAGAGAGGTTGGGGTATGTTTGCTCCCTCTACGTAAATGCCTTGTACTGCAACTTAGACTCATGTTTTATTTTCATTTTCCTTATATCTAGATCTCCTATGATGGCTATTTTGCATTTATGTGCTCTAGTTTAATCTTTAGTAACAAAACTTCTTTCCTGTTTAAGAAAGCTGTGACTCAAATCCTACCTACACACTGAAGACTGCTGTTGCACACTAAGGACACACATGCAAGGGGGAACTGGAAGGTCTGCCCTTTATACCTGCTCAGAGGCTGGCTTACCAAGATTCCCCAAGGCACAGGTTACTTGGGAGGCTATGATTCATATTGTGGGGTGGTGGCAACAGAGAATCACACTTTTAGAGACACACAAGGGGTGGGATTGTGACTGTGACTACTGGTGCATACAAGAGAACTTCAGAAGAAAATCACCTGTTGTTTCATAGATTACAGCCAAGTTTTCAACTGGGTGGGATCAGGAAAAGCTATAGTTGGGTTTTAAAAGGAATATGGGTGCCACAACATCAGATTGTTCTGAAGCGCCACCTATACTCTGGACAAGAGACTACTGGTAGGACAGAATATGAAGTAACAGAATGGTTTCCAAATGGCAAAGGTTTCACACAAAGATGTATTTTGTCTCCTTGTCTGTTCAATCTGCATACAGATCATTTTTTTTTAAAGATGGATTAGATTTAGAAGGAGTAAACATTGGTGGAGGGAACATTCACCATTTGAGATATGCAGAGGACACCACATTACTGGCAGAAAACAATACAGACTTGAAACAACTCCTGATGAGGTTAACGTAGAAGGCAGCAAAGCAGGATTACAGGTGAGCCTCAAGACAAACGTAATCACTACTGAGGAAATAAACAACTTTAAGACTGATGAAGAAATTGAAATTGTTTGAGATTTTCTCCTCCTTGGCTCTATCATCAGCCAAAAGGGAGACTGCAACCAAGAAATCAGGAGGAGATTGTGACTGGGAAGGGCAGCTATGAAGAAGCTAGAAAAGATACTTAAATATGGGTCAATAGTGACCAAGATCAAGATAATTCATACCATAGGAGTTCCAATTACTCTTCAACATGGCAGTGAAAGTTGGTACAACAAAGAAAGTTGATTCATTTGAAATGCTGTATTGGGAGTTTTACAGATACCATGGAGCACCAAAAAGACGAATAAGTGGGTGGTAGATCACATCAAGCCCGAACTCTCCCTAGAAGTGAAAATAACTAAATTGAAGCTATCATACCCTGATCACATTATGAGAAGGCAAGAGTCACGGGAAAAGACAGTAATGCTAGAAGTTGAAGACAGCAGGAAAAGAAATCCAACATGAGACAGATTGACTCAACCAAGGAAGCCACAGGAAGCCTCAGGTTTACAAGACCTGAACAAGGCTTTTAATGACAGGACATTTGGGAAGCCATTAATTCATAGAGAGAGCAAAAATTGGAAGTGACTTGACAGCATTTAACACAAATGCAATGATATTATTTGATTTGCCTGAATCAGACAGGGATTGTCAGCCAGAATCCTGTAGGAAAAGCCTCCTGTCTGCTAATGTGACCTCTTGCACCCAGAGCAAGGGGACCATGCAACACCATCTCATTTTGCACAGGGAATAAGGCATACTGAAGTGGAATGTGCAAGACTCATGTGCTGTTCCCAAAAGTGCCAACTGTTTCCCTGCTGGAAACTCCTAAGCTCCTCTATGGCAGGGCAAACAAGAGGTGTGGTATCATTTCATTTATGAAGGAGCCCCTACCAGCTAGTTGTTTCTGAAGAGGGAGATTTTCCTGCTCCCCTACAGTAGCACTGTTGGAAAAGGTTATGAGATCTTTCAAGATGCATCAAATATTTAAGTACATGTGCATCCGCATACTGTTAAGAACAACAAACTCCTATCTTCACGTCTCTTCAACATCCAGCTAGACCAATAATTTAACATCCACAGTCACAAATTCTAAATCCCCCTTTTTGTATTTAGGAACCAGGCCCTGCTTACCAACCCTGTTCCTAGCTGCACTCACAGGATTACAGGGGCTCTGTCCCCACATGCTCTGCAGACTAACCCCAGAAACAGCACATGGCTATATTTCTCCCCTACACTGTTAAGTAATTTCAATACAAACTCCCCACACACACCAATAATTATTCAGTTTAAAAAAACCAATTAAAGCACCGGAATGTAAAGAGCCCACCACCATCTGTGTAGCTGTGGCTTCTCTTTAGCTTGCCAGAAGAGTAATGTCTCACAGTAGTCTCTAAAAACAGACTCCTGGAAGAGTTTCAGGAAATATGCAGCCAGAGAGGAAGGAGTGGTTTTTGGTGCACAGCTTAACGCTGTTGAGCCATCTCTGTTTTTGTTTTTAAAGGAAGGGTATCTTCCACCCTAGCACTGTTGCCTCCACCTTCCTGGAATCTAACAAGTGAACTGTTGCTTCCATCTCGTAACAGAGATGTCCAGGAGATAATCTGAATGAGGGTGTTCCAATTCCCTTCATTTATGGCAATGCAACACCATGACCATCCTTAAGGTGATGGCTGATTGTGGAACTCCTGTCTTTATTACTGTTGAGTTATGCCTGCCACAAGCAGATGCATCCTTTTATTGCTATAGATAGAAGACTGATGCTTGCCGTGCATAACATTGTCAGCTAGGTGAATACTGTACTCAGACTCTGTGACCCTCATGATTAAGTAGACTGAATCTCTTTGGACAAACATTACATCAATGGAATGCACGTTTATGATCACTGTGTTGTTATGGATCACTGATATTTTGCACTTTTGTTCACAGTAGTGGGTAAACTTTTGGAGGTTTTATTTTTTGTGCTGCAAGGGCTCATCTAGTAAGACTGGAATGCAGAAATGCCACAATTAGAGTAAAAACAGAAATCTTTATTTCAAAGCTCAATGGGAAAACATACTGTTGGCCAGCACCCTACTGAGACTTCTGAAGAAACTAGAGATCACAGACTTGAACCTGTTAAATACCCTATGGAGATGTGCTGCCTAAAAACATGAGGCAACTTAGTACCAACAGAAATGGAATTAATTTCAATTAGAACCTTGAAAATGCCTCTTCAGAACAAGGAAAAGTATGTACCTGTGAGTCTTCTGAATGCCGACAAAGCTGGGCTGGGTGGAGATGCAGCAGAAAGTGCATGTTAACTATATCACAGGTTAACAAACCTGTATTGCTGTCACTGCCAGAGAACATGAAAGGAACTCTGTAATTCCAAAATGCTATGATTGGGGTTTTCCAGCTCCTTCTTTTGCTAGACGATCAGCTGCCTCATTTCCTGTAAATCCCGCATGACCTGGAACATGCATCTGTTGACGAGAAGTGTCCAAGGTAATTGAAAGTGTAGAACAAACTGCAATCAATGCCAGTTGTGTAGAACATCTACTACTAATCTACTACATCCACTACTACTAATTACTTAGGCTTTCATATAATTCTATTATTTTGGGAACAAAGTGCAATTCTCTCATTTTTAACTTTTTGTCTTATTTCAAGAGAGAATTCCTCTTGCCAGCATCTCTGCCTAAAACTGTGAACTATATTTCCTTTGCAAGAAACCAGGGCTGGGAAGTAATACAAGGACCAGAATGATAGTAGCTTTCTTCTTTTTTTTTTAATTTTAAATTTTATTGTAAAAAAAAAGAAACACATACCAGATAAGGTAAAGCGTCCCCTTAACTTTCCTGCATTTCCAACATTTGTTTGTATAGCTTGGATACATTTTAGCCAATCTTTCCAGAGTGAGGTACCATCAATACATCATTTTATATAAATTTTCCTTAAAAACCAATGATTTAGTCAACTTTATATTTTGTTTCCAAGCCTTCTCCCATTCCGCCAATTTAATAGTATAACCGAAATCCTCTAACCATTTTATCCAACTTTCTTTTACAGATTCTCTTTGCATCTTGGCTTGTAATAACCAATTATAAATTTTCGAGATGAGTTTATGGGGATTATGGATCAATGCATCAAATTCATTTAATTCCGAATTTTTGGGAAAACCTAATTCTTCATCAGATTGATACCTTGATTTTACTTGACATCTGACCCACCAGTCAGATATTATATTCCCCTCTAATTTTAAGTTATTTCCAGTATCCAGCAACATGCCATAATTGTAAGATTTTCCCCAATCATATAAGTTTGGATGCATGGCCGCCTCTACCGGAGACACCCAAAGTGGAGTATAAGTGTAAAGTTTACTTTTAATTTCCGTCCAGACCTTATAGATTGCCTTTCTTACTTCATGGTTCAAAAAGATACTATTTCTTTGGGGGGTCTGGTACCAAATGTATGCATGCCAGCCTTTAACGAGCCCCGCACCTTCAAGTACTAGCAATCTTTTCTTTTCTAATAAGAGCCAATCTTTAGCCCAGGCTAAGCAGCATACTTTATAGTATAAGTTCCAATCCGGCAATGCCAGGCCACCTCTTAACTTACTCTCCTGCAGCACTTTTAATTTTATCCTCGGCTTCTTGTTTTGTCAAATAAAAGCCATAACCATTTTGTTAAGTTTTTGGAAGAAGGATTTAGGTAGCTTTCTTCTTTAATTGTAACCTCTTATATTTGTATAAACAAGTCTACTTGTATTACTACTGGAAGCATTATGAATACACAATCAAGTTGCTCATGTTCTGTTGCAGGATTTGCATTTTAGTTATGTACTCATTCTTTCCTCAGTCAGCAGTTTTGTTACGTACCCACTGGATATCCATGCCTTCTGAAAGTTTAGCAAGCCTTTCAAAGTCCTCTTTGTTTATTACATCTTTTCCTGTGCTGGTTTTCCAACCATTACGCTGCCAGTTTGGAACCCAGTCTGTCATACCTACAGAAGAAAAAAGGATCCCTTTAGGACTGTAACTTTAAAGACACTGCAGAAACGATCTCACAGCTTCCGTGGCATCTGCAAAATGCCATCCAGCTAAGGTATTCCAAAAGGCAAAAAGGCTATATCTGGACATTTAAAGCATCTGTAATGAATATACCCCCACACTCTGCAAACATATTGTCTCATCAGTCTGTTGTTTTAAAGACAGGTGTGACAGTAAGGTATGGGTTAAACACAAAAACAAGGAAAATCAAGGACCCATAGAGCCTGCGTCAGGTGACCTGAGGTTGGGGGCCAGAGTGCTCGGAACTCTCAGGGGGAGATTGACAGCTAACGGCTGAGGAGAGTCAGTTAGTGCCTGACAGAGCCAGAGAGAGTTAGGGCCTGTCAGAGTCTGAGAGAGTTGGTGCCGGACAGAGTCAGAGAGAGTTGGTCTTTGAGAAGGAGCTGGGGCAGTAGCTAAGAAGAGTCTTCGTGAGAAGAAAAGCTGACTGCTAGCTCTATAAAACCAGCAAGGGGCTGTGTGTGGCTAAAAGGAAGAGTCACTGTGAAGACCTGAACGGTCACAGACACATGTACATATCTCTTAAGAGCTAGAGAGGTGGTTGAGGGAATATACGTGGGTCTAAAAGTCTGAAGGGCTGGGAGTAGAGGCTCCAGTCAACTTGAGAGACTTGGCACATTACACCCAAGAGGCCAGCCTTTGCTAGTGTTGGAGAATGTATTATATGTGAACTGAAAACCTGAGAGACCTAAGAGAAAGAAAACGTTATATTAGAAAGCCTGAAACAACTGAGCAACTTGTTTACGGGGGCGTGGCTTCGGCGCGAATGGCGACTGACGTGTGAGGCTCAAGCTCCTGACCTGATCCCCTCACCCTCCCTCATCGACGCAGGTTTCCGCACTCTGCCTTTTATCGGATTATGGAAAAATCGTCCCATAAAAAGAATAAGCCAATTTTAGCTAGTGCTCGGCTCCTCAAATCATTCCTAGATTCTAGCTCGCAAGCAGATCGCTCCCTGACAAGGCCTCACGAAACAACAAAAATGGCAGATGGCGCTGTCAGCTCACCTCCCTCAACGGACTTGCTTACAACGAAAGAGTTTCACAATACTCTGAGTTCATTCCAGTCAGAAATGCTTGATAACATGGCAGCTATACTGAAACCAATCACAGATCAGATCAGCACTTTACAAATCACTCTGAAAGAAGCTACAGCCACAGCTAATTCGGCGCTAGAAACAGGCCTAGCGAATCAGGATGACATCCGCCATCTTCAAAGGCAAGAACGATGGGCCACAGACAAAATCTTGACACTCGACAATAAAGCGCGGGAGCGGCACGTTAAACTGAGAGGTTTTGAGGAACATGAGGAAGGTACCTCAGATCTTGCTAGTTTCTTAGCATCCTGGCTATCTACAGCTCTTCAGTTGGAAGACGGCATTGCCCCACATATCGTTCGTGCTTATAGGCTAGGCTCAGCTTTCTCCCCACGTTACCGTGGCTCCCGGGATGTCATCATAGAACTAGCTGATATCCGTGTCCAAAAGAAGATTTTAGACACTGCCAGAAACCTGAATGGTCTAGCTTTTAAAGACAAGAAAATTCTTGCCTTCCCAGACTTGTCTGCAGAGACTCTACAGAACAGACATTTCCTCAAGCCGATAGCCCAAAAACTGGCTGCAGCAAACATCCGCTATAGATGGTCGCTGTCAGGCAGGCTCGTTGTTCACCATCAAGGGAAAAATTGGATGGTTGAAGACCCTGAGGCTGGCTTATATTTACTTCAGTCACTCAACCTAGATGTACCAATGGAGCTGGATCGCAAGTCACAAAAGCGAAAGTGGACTTTCACATCACCACCTAAAGACCGCAAGATCTCAGTTCGTTCTCCTGAGCCAACTCATGCTTCAGATCCTATGCAATCTCTACAATCCGTAAACTCTCTATAAACCTGTGTCACCTTATTATCTTTCTTTGAAGAAATGAATAATATGTTTCATGTTATCTGAGGGGTGGGTGGGAAAGGGTAGTGTGGGTTTTGACTCTCCAGCTCCCCCAAAAATGGTGGGGATGTGTAGTGGAAGGGTACGAGGTCCCCTGTCTCGGGTGGTTCCCTGGGACCCGCAGGTTTTCCCCATATGTTTATTTCTGGTGGTATTGTTCACCTTACTTGCTAAGGGATCTGTCCTCCTGCACATGCCTTTCCATCTCACATACAAACATAACTTGTTTGCAGGAGGAACAGAGAAAGGGGAAGGGGGGGGAGGGAACATGGTGCATTCATTGTTGTTACCTTCACTATAGTGTTAACTATGCTAGCTACTGTTCAACTTGTTACTTTGGTATGCCATCCGCTGTTCAAGTAATGTCATTACACGGCTGTCTGTATGCTCTCTTTAAACTCCTTTTTCTTTTTAGCTCTTGTTTGTTTGACATGGTACTAATGCACTTTGATCGCTTTAGAGGTGGTATGTGTATGCTTTCATGCCCCATGGCTTTGTCTTTTGGATCATGGGTCCTTCCACCCTTGGGTTCGTCGCATTTCTTTTTTAAAAGCCAGTCAAGTGGACATAAGTCACCGCAACACTTTGGCCCACTCCTCGTGATTTATATATTTCTAGCACCCTGTCACATAACCATCGCAGTCTTATTTCTGGGCATCGTTTTACTTATATTTGCATACTCATCATTTTACTGTGCTGCTATGGGGTCCTATGCAGCACTTTCTTGCCATAGACCTCATGCTCCACTCCTACATTACCTTTGTCTTGTCTCTTATCCTCAATGGGAGATTTCTCCCACCATCTACTTACTTTGGTCTAAATGGCTCCAGATCTAAAGGTTCTTTCACTGAACTGTCGAGGGCTTAATAGCAAAATTAAATCTAGACGCATCCTCTCAGGCCTGAAGAAGCGGGCTCTAGATATTATTCTTTTGCAAGAGACGCACCTAAGAAATGACACTAATCTCTTATTTCACTCCGCTCACTTTCCCCTGACCTTTACCGCTCCTGGCTCCTCACATGCTAGAGGAGTCGCTATTCTATTCTCATGCTCAGTTCAATTCTCTTGTCTGGCCACTGAAAAGGATGATCGTGGTAGATTTCTATTTGTTAAAGGTAGGCTTAACGAAGAAGTCATAACCCTGGCTGCTGTTTACGCACCTAATTCGGGACAGCTGGACTTCATTCGCGAGGCTATGTCCAAACTAAGAGCTTTCCAGGAAGGCCCTCTAATTATCGGGGCTGACTTTAATTTCCTTATGGACACCCAGCTAGATAAAAAAACCAATCGCCTGCCTCCTCATCTCCTCCCCAGCCAGTGCCCCTCGCCCTCAGGTTTGCAAAAAATAATGTCGGATATGGGACTTACGGATTCCTGGAGGTTTCTTCATCAAAATGAACGAGACTTTACTTATTTCTCATCACAGCATCAAACCCACACGCGCATCGATTATATCTTTATTTCCAACTCTCTTTGCAACACTCTTGTAGACGCTTCCATTGAATCGAAACTTTGGTCTGACCATGCGCCAGTTCTCTGCACTATAAGGGCAACTGAGCAATATGACCGTAGCTTCTCATGGAGACTTGACAATTATTTATTATTAGATAAGGAACTTTCCAACCAAATTGAACGCGAAATTAACGAATTTTTCAGTCATAACCTTTCTGGTGACACCCCCGCCCAAACAGTCTGGGATGCTTGCAAAGCTGTCCTAAGAGGTAAGATTATTGCACTGACCGCGGCCCAGAGAAAGAAAAAGCAACATCTTATTACTGCCCTGACCGCGAAAATCAGAGATCTTGAATTTCAACACAAACATACATGCAACAAAAAAGTTTATCAACACTTGCAAGAGGAGAGAAAGAGATTAGAAGCCTTAGAAACACAAAAAATCAAACGCAATTTGCTATTTACTAAACAGGCATATTGCTATTGAAGCCCTAAATTTCACAGGCTCCTGGCATGGAAAGCCAAACAACAAGCTGCCAACCTGAATGTAAAAGGTCTCAGAGACTGCAAAGGTACTTTATGCACTTCTTCTAAATCTATTTTAGCTACCTTTAGCCAATTTTACTCCTCTTTATACCAATCCAAAAACTCATCACCGGACCTAATCTCTAATTTCTTTCAATCTATCACTTCTCTTCCCACTTTGTCAGAAACTCACAGAAAGTACCTTGACCACCCCATTGATGAGCTGGAACTTGCTGCAGCCATCAAGTCATTGCGCACTAACAAATCTCCGGGTCTTGATGGCTTCACCTCTGAATTCTACAAAGCTTATAGTTCCTCACTATCCTTGTATTTATTAACTCTTTTTAATCATATTCTTGACTCTGGCTCTATCCCCCAGTCCTGGAGTCTTGCCAAGATTATTGTTTTGCATAAGAAAGAAAGAGATGAACTAGACCCCAAATCCTATCGACCGATATCACTCTTAAACACTGACTACAAGCTCTTTGCTAGCATTCTAACTAAGCAATTAAATAGTTTTATAGGAAAGTATATTGCCCCAGATCAGGCAGGTTTCATCCCTGGTCGTGATCTAACTGATGTCACTCAAAAAACATTGAACCTGATCTATCACTGTACATCCAAGGCCGTTCGAGATGCCTGTATTCTATCCATAGACATAGAGAAAGCCTTTGACTCGGTCGAACCTCTTTATTTGCACTCTTTGCTCGAAAGAATGAATTTTGGTCCTAAATTTCGCAATCTTATAGATTCCTTTTATTTCTCCCCTTCAGCGCTACTTCGGATTAACAATTTAAACTCAGCTATCTTCAACTTGTCTAGAGGCACTCGACAAGGGTGCCCTCTCTCACCCCTTTTATTTGCTCTTGCAATTGAGCCTCTTGCCATCAAAATCAGGAATGATACTCGCATTCAGGGTGTCCCTGTGGAGACCGAAGTTTTTAAGGTAAGTCTCTTTGCGGATGACATAACTTTGTATCTTACTAATCCCTCCTCGTCACTTCCAGCAATTCATTCTCACCTCTCTGAATTTGCCAATGCTTCAGGCCTTACCATAAACTTTGATAAATCTCTCTTGCATTCTATTACTCTATCCCCAGCCTCCATCTCCTTTATCAGAAAGCACTATCACTATAAGTGGGTTAACAAATCTTGGAAACACCTTGGCGTTCACGTCCCACTTGACTTTAATACTCTCCCAGCTGTCAATCAGGCGGAAATCTCCAAATCTATCAAGTCAATCCTAACCTACTCCGGAAAACAACAATTTTTCACCCTTTTGGAACGCATTTACTTAATTAAATCTTTGATCCTTCCCAAGATAGTGTTCTACTTACGCGCTGTCCCTCTGTGTGTCCCGGCCTCCTTGCTACATAAGTGGCAATCCCAAATAAATGAATTCATTTGGCAACATCGGAAACCAAGGCTCAACTTTGCATCGAGCAGACGGTCTATTTCAATGGGTGGACTGGGGATCCCAGATATTTTTAGATACCATGATGCTATTATTCTTTCTAACTTGGTGAAATATTATAGGTCCTCTTATGTGGCGGACTGGAAGTTGATCGAAAATTCTTATCTTAAGGCCCCTTCTTTTCAAGAAGAGCTCTGGAATGTTCCCAAACGAGTTAAATCTTCTCTTTCTCCAAATCCTTTTTTAGCTTCCTTATTGCAGGTTTGGCGTAAACATCATATTAAGATAGCTCCTCCAACCTCTCCCTTAACCACGTTTGTTGGTCAGCACTGGTTTGCTCCGGGACTGTGTAAAAACTCATTTGTGAAATGGAGACGATTGGGGCTGACTCGCTTTGTCGATGTCCTTCTTAATGGGGTAGTAAAAGACAAAGGGACTCTGGAGGCTGACTCCGACCTTCGGCTCCCCTGGTTTGAGTATCTTCAACTTCAGCATTTACTTGACTCGCATCTCTTTACCCCTCCTTTACGCATTCAACTTACTGATTTTGAAAAGATTTTATTTTGTGACTCAATCCCAATCAAAGGATTGATATCAAAGATTTATAAAATACTACTCCGCCCCCTTAACGCAGTGCCACACTCTTACCAAGGTGCCTGGGTCCGAGACCTGCACATGGAGCTGACTGAGGAGCAGTGGCAGGCTATTTGGTGTTCTTCCATATACAAAACAAAAGCAATGAACGTTCAACTTCAAGCCTTAAAAGTCCTTACGCGATGGTACAAAACTCCAGTGCAGTTAGCACACTCATCCTCTATCTCGCCTCTCTGTTTTAAGAATTGTGGCCAGAAGGGCACATTTTTTCACTCTTGGTGGCTATGCCCAGTCATAAATAGCTTTTGGAGGCAAATCTACCAAGAAGTACTAGCTCTCACTTCACACTCTCCACCATTTACACCTGAATACGCTCTTTTGGATCTTATAGGCACCTCAAACACTTCCGAACCTGTAGAGGAATTGATCTCACATATGTTTGTGGCTGCTAAATTTGCAATAGCCATAGTCTGGAAGCAGCAATCTCCGCCCTCACGACGGACTTGGTGGTTGAAATTGTGGGATTATTTTGTTTTGGATAAGCTTACTTATGATTTAGACCCCCATCGTTCTCAACAAATTGCTTCCCTGAGTTTTATAGAAAAATGGCGTCCCTTTATAGACAAAGTGTTAGCTGATAACAATATTCCTAGTAACTCATACCATGCTATACTGATGTCATGTCAATTGTTGTTGTAATTTTGCTCTAAGATGGCCTATGGTGTACGCACCTACTTCCCTGTTCTGTATTGGTACTTGGTGCACACTTACTGATTTGTTGATGTATTTGTACCATGTTTCTCAATTCAATAAAGCATTTTAAAGATTTTTAAAAAAAAAACTTGTTTACTGCCGGAGATACCTTATAGCCCATGTAAATATCTCCCATATCCCCAGTTGAAGTCTTTGTGTTGAATAAAATATCTGTTTTTTACCTTAAAGTTCTCTGGTGCCTATATTTTGGGAAAAACTAACAAAACTGCTGTGGTCCCCTACGAAGTGAATTATATCTACATCTGAAAGCAAAATAAAAAAAAATACCCCGAAGAGACTAAGATAAGAGAAATCCATATCATACCCACCCCTTGAGTTTTATATTCCTGAGGTAAAAGTTATATTAGGAAGAACTGAGGAGAAAGAGGGGCTGGGGTAGCCATAAACAGCACATAGAAGCAATCCAGTGGGACCGTGAGGTGGGTGCCGGTATAACAGGAAATAAACAACAGTGCCATCCTGAGTAACGCCCACATAAGCTTGCTGACTCAAAAGTATTTAGAAGTGTACTGTAAAGTCTTATTCTATTTAAGTCAATGTCCCTTTACAACTGGTCTTCTATGCCACCAGAGAGGCTGAACTTCTTGAGAGTGATCTCCTTGTAAGCAGAGTTCCTATTCCAGTTCCTCATAAGCAGAGTTCTGAAAGCTAGTCAGAAAAGGATGGGTCCTCTGAAGTTGGGTCCTCTGAAGTCCACGTTCAAAATAACGATTCTATCTGTGCTAAAATCCTCAGTTGCTTACTGGCCTGTTTTACAATGGTCACATTTGACAGAATATCACCATCAGCTTTAAGCATACATGGATTCTATCAGTTTTCCAGACTAATCTCATTTTCTGCCTAAGCAATTGCAGAGCTCACCCACTGCCAAACCCTTGTTTAGGACTGCATATGGGCAAGCTGAAAGAGGATAAATCCAGACATGCATTGTGACTGAAATGGCTGGATAGAGAAAAAACAGAAAAAACTGTTAAGCTTGTGGGTACCTCTGGTCCCAGCTGTTCTCAACAAAGGATTTTCTGGTGAATCACTTTAAATTAACAGACATGTTATATTAACCTGCTAGTTTATTAGTAGGATCTGAATCGCATGATCAATTAACCAGTAAAAACACAATTATCTACAAATCACAATGAGTTATATCCTATACCACTCTACTAAGTTAACCCTGGCAGAAACGAAGTCAGAAACATCACGGAGATAGGGAAATGAAGAGGGTTGAGACAACAAGGATTTCCCCTTCCCTTGTGATTTTTCATAGGTCTCCACTGCTCACTGTGTATTATGTAACAGGGCAATCTATAAATTTACTTAATTCAAAAAACCCAACTGCTTACCATTAATGGTGAACTTGCTGTCAGTATAGATAGCCAATTTCTTGATGTTTTGGCTCTTTGCTTGTTCTATAGCTTTGCAAGCTGCCTGAAAAAAAAAATTGGCAAAAACACAACTCAGGAAATAAACAGAAGCATTTATAACATAATTTGTTTACACTAAGGACACTGAATATATTGTCATTTATGCACAGTAGACTTTACAGAAAGTTTCTATTATGGATCTCTCTTTGGCTACTTAGGAGTCAAATCTATCAATTCGCGTTTATGACCTACATGATCTGCTATAGCACGCCATTAAAATATTCTGTCTTCCAATGAGTGATAAAGCAATCAGCTTATAGTGGCTTGGGACAAAGTTTTAGGGCTGGTTAGAAGCCACGCCAGACTAGTTTGAAAGCACAGGAATGGATGTCAACTCGCATGCTCCCTCTTTCCCATGCAGTCCTCTCTCTTTTTCATAGGAAAGTACTGACTGCAATTTTCCCTGAACTGGCCAACAAAATAAGTGCATTGTCTCCAAGCCAGACTTGGAAGCCATGATCAAGCTGTAGCTGCGGATTCTGCTTTGGAAGCCAAGCACCAACCATGGCTTGACAGGTCACTGGCACTAACAAAAGGCACTGCATAAGGGAAGAGGGAGTATATGAGATGGAGGCTTGTTGATAAAACACCAAACTATAATTTGGCATTGTCTGTTAACCATGAAGTGTTACTGTACAACACTATGCAGGTGAGCAAAAGAGAAAATCCCCACACAAATCAAGAAGCTGGGATCATCCAGGTCTTTCAAGTTTTGTATTGCAACAAATGCTCCCTCTAAGCTATGGAGTCTTGTGAGCAAAAACTTCTACTTTGTGAGCGACTGGCATTAAAATTGTGAGCGAGCAATTTGGCTACTGCATGAATTAGTTTGGGGCCATCCTTCCTGAGCTGAGACAAAAATGTGTGAGCCAGAGGCTAAAAAAACTGTGAGCTTGCTCACACTAACTGAGCTTAGAGGGAACACTGATTGCAACTTACATGTATTTCAGCTCTTTGATTAGTTTGCCGCCCAGGAAGTCTCTCACTACTATTTCTGTGAAATAAACAAAAAAAAGGCGAACAACTGATCAGAAACTACTTTTATATAACAATTAAACACTAAACTGTCTCTGCAGTAGAAAGTTATATAAATAGCTATTTAGGTTGGGTTTTATGATAGGGACAGAATGCTGCAGCTCAGCTATTACTGAGAACTAGGTGGAGCATGCATATTACTCCCACTCTGCCCATCAAATACCGGACTCAATTTAAGGTACTGACTGTCACATACAAAACCCTTCGTAGCTTTGCACCCTCATCTCTGCAACACTGTCTTTCCCCCAATGCTCCTCCATAACAGCTTTGCTTATCTGAACAGGGCCTTGTGCAGGTAACAACCTACAAATGGGCAAAATCAACAAGTGCTCATATACATCTCTGCTTTGTCGTGGCCCCCACCTTGTGGAATGGTCTGCCTGAGGTCAGGCAGGCTCCCATCTTCTGGCTTTCTGCAAACTATGCAAAGCTGAATTATTTAAGAGGGCTTTTCTATGCAGGCAATAGGATAGCACTGTACAACATTTCACAAAGTTATAAGGACAAATTATTAGGGACTACAGTCTATACTACTGTGTGCAGTTTGAAATAAGTTGGATCCTTCTATGTAATCTTGCATCATTTTACGTGTCTTGTAAAGCCAAAACCTATGGCTTTGTTTCAATTCTGCTTTTCTGGATTTCTGATTGGTTTTACAACTCAAATCCTATTTCATTGCTGCTTGTATTGACAACACAATATTGATTGTATTGACTCACTCTGTGTAATTTGCCTCAAGTCCCAGTGAGTAAAGCAGACTATAAATAATGTAAGTAAAATCCCTCACCATAATACTCTTTAATTTTTTTTTTAAATTAGAAGCATTCAAGAATGGCATACCTACTTTGTACATACCTTTTATTCCTTAAGCCCATGAGGACAAGTAGGAAGTACGTATCCATTACACCATTAGCTGTGTTGATGAGCACATGCTAGATCAAAACTATGCTACATTTTATACAGGTTCAATGGGGCAAGCGGCAAATGTGAACCACCACACTACCCTCCTCATCTGCCCTACATCAGTGCACTTGGAAGAGTGTACCTTTGCTTTGGATTGCACTGCCAGTCCCTTAAGGTAGTAGGAACTGCCACAGGAGTTTCATGGCCACTTTCTACTGGGGGGAAACCAGCTTATTTCAACAGCAACAGGAATGTATGATAGGGAGAAAAGAGCACAATACCCCAAAAGAGCAGGCCCTTAATAATAATTAGCATGACATGAATAGAAATATTAGCTGGTTGAACTTGCAACACTAATTTAGCTACTTTCAGCATACAATATACTAAAATTTTCATATTTAAATAGTTGCATACAACATTCAGGCAGAATGGGATATGAAAGCTTAAGTTCTTAAACTCAGGTTCTGGTTGAAAACTACATTATTTACCTTACACAGTAATTTTGGTTACATTTTTCTGCATTTCTTTACTCTTTTTTTTATAACTAAAGATGGGAGCCTGTAAGTTCAGCATTACAGGTTCAAACAGCTTTTCTAGTTGTCAGAGTCAATTTGGGCATAGAAATTCCAAGTGATGATTTGCAAGTCTTGTAACTGTTACAGAGAATGAATTTTAAAACATGTTATGTAAGTATTGTGGGATCTTACTTACAGAGGATGACCAGGTCCCCAATAGACACCTGTTCCAGCACGTGCTTTATGACGCCCATTACTTGAACAACATCCATCAGTATAAACAACTGCATAGTCTCCTATGAATATAAATTTGTATTTTGCCTAAATGCAGCATATCAATTATATTTTAAAATTCAAAAATACAATCCTAATCAGAATGGCTCATAAAATCTTCTTCCAGATACGGGCTAGAAATTAATTTTTTTCTATTTGGGCATAAAATGTAGTCTTGTAAATTTTCACTTGTCCTAAAACAAGCTTCTGTATAAATGTTCATGTTCTTCTGTTTATTAGCCAATTTAAAAATTGTTTCATTTTCAGTAAAATTTACTTCAACAGAATTACATTTAATTGAATTCCAGACCTGACACAATTGCTATCCTTTGAATCTGTCTTCTAAATCCACCTTTATTATGGTCTCTCTTTGGCTCAGCCACTTAATGGGATGATGTCAAGGAAAAGGTTCAACTACAGAAGTGCAGCCCTTGCTACCCATATAGTCTTCCTCCCCTCTTCTGTCATTCCCCACTGTCTAAATTAGAGTACAATTTCCTGTGGAACCAGAAATTTATCTACGTAAAATTTCCCATATACTCACGGTAACAAACAGGACTAATCTACCTAATTCTCACTGTGCCCAGCTATAACCAAGGAAGAAGAAAGAGTATAAAACACATTAGCATATTAATAAGTCACCGTGCACGGAACTACAATTCATGGAAGTCTACTCAGAAATGAAGCTCTTTGTTTAACAGAGCTTGCTCCCAGATAAATGAACACAGAATTGTGGCCTTCAACTTACCCATATATGAAAGATTATCCCCTGAAGCTGTGCAAGGCACTTCAGTGTATTTTGTCCGTTTTCTATTATGCTGGCTTTCTGAGGGCTCTTCATTTGGTCTCTTGTATGAGCTATAATCTGACCAGAATGTAGCCTTATTATTGTAAGTCTTATTTCTCTGCTTTTCACAAGGGATACAGCTGTTACCTTCAGAAAGACAGACAGAAAACTGAAATATTAACTTTGGGACATGAATATTTAAGGTGGAAGACATTTAAGGTGGGGCTCTGAGAGGTGCATAAAGTATTTATTCAAAGCAATTTTAATCTTAATATATTTTTGTCAAACATGCAGACTGTGATTTGTAAGTGAACTATGATCCAGACATCAATATGCTCAAGCATCTTTGCAGAGCTTAGAAACAATAGGGCAAAAGAGGAATCAATATCAAAACGCAACCCTCAGAATCTACCCTCACTGTTATTGCTATGGTAAGGGGTTTTGCACAGCATAAAAAGAAGTTTTTATTAATATTTTTCCTGTGGGAGTACCTTAAAAAGCATTTCATTCATCCACACCCCACCAAGCTTTAATCTACCAAGAAAAGACTCAGAAGTCAGACAAGTATTTGGATGACAAAGATTATACTAACAGAGAATTTCAGAGCAGATCTTTCTCACGTATACCAGACATATACCAAAGTGAGCCAGTTTCTGGGAAAGTGGGCTATCAATTGAATAAAATAAATAAACTGGCTTGACAAACAAGTCAGTGAAGCATCACACTCTAAGGCAGGAGGGCTACAGCATGCACATGCCAAAGGAAACAAGAAAAGCATGAAGAGCACCTTCAGTAACAACCGCTGTGTCACCAGGTAGTGATGCATCTGTATTCCTTGTTTCACCTGCCAACAGAAGATACAATGAGAACAGAACCTTCTGTGTAAAGTGAGCTACTCACCAAAAGTGAAAGACCCAGATCTAAAGCACAAGAATTATAACTTATAAGACTTGAAGTCAAACGTAACCTGTTTCCCTCTGAACAAATTCAGTGGGATTAATTTTCATCGAAGTGTACATAATAATATAATAAATTTATTTCTATCCCGCCCTCCCCACCTCGGCAGGCTCAGGGCGGCTAACAACATATAAATGCAGCTCTGATTTTCTAGCTTCTCAGACTACCAGTGGTCCTTTCAGTGGAATTTCCCTACAGTCAGTTTTGTGGTACGTATATATCTCAAGGACCGTCTCCATGCTCCAACAACTACCTCCTGAGTGCTCCCTTGTTTAAGAAAGCCCATCTGACATCAACCAGCGCCTGTTCCTTTCCCATTTCTTTGCTTTCTTTCAAGCTCCTTTGATCCAACAATCTTGAGGGATGAAAAAGCAGCCTTTATTTCTTTGAGGAAAATGTGGTAGAGAAATACTTGAACAACATTCAGTGAAATCCTTGGATCTCTAGCCACCAAGAGATAAGGGACTATATTATCTTTTGATTAGAAGGTAATTTTGTTAAAATAGGAGCAATTTATAATTTGCAGCAGAAATTATAATAAAGACATCCCAATATCAGTTAGGGTAAGGAGCCAGCCTTTTGGAAAAGCCTGCCCAAATAACAAAGATTACAATGTCTCCCATACAGGACAATTGAAAGGGCAGTGTAAAAACGTGCAAGCATAAATGCTGTACCGTAACAAGGAACTGCTAAAAATTCTACATATGCTGGAGTGATTAGAAATGGAGAAATATCTTTTTTTAAAACTTGGGTGCAGCATACGCTCCAAGTTCATATAACTGAGCTAAAGTGATCTATCTCCCCTACAAAGTTATTAATATTTAATTTGCTTGTTCCAAATCTCAAGTCCTAGGCCAAGACTAAATAATTTCTTGTCTATTTCTTACATCCAGCAGGAATGGAACTGGTCTTGATTAAGTTTATACAACAGACCCTCCATCCTTTTCTACCTCCTATCATGTGAAACAAGCTCCCAGAAAGTTGGGGGGAATTATTTCTGTATAGGGGGAAATGTCACGTAAAGATGTAACCTGGTGGCTCTTTTGTAAGGTTTTTCAGATCATTTTAACCACAGAGAAGTGTTAAAATCTTCCGAATACTTACCTATGCCTTATTCTTCCAGCTTTAATGTTTCAGTAGGTATTATAAATGCATTTCTTTCTATCGAACAGATCTACACATCTCACTTTTTAAAAGTTAGCCTGAGTCCAAAAGCAACTTAACTGAACTTTCAGAATAGCCATTGATTTAAACTATGTAACTGGGCTGAGAATTCAACTGACAACAACTAAAGGAAAAACACAAGCAACATTCTATTCCAGATATATGATCATCCCATTACACATGCTACAGTGGAATACATCATGCCCACTTCCATGTATCTGCCAAGCAGTGTTCCCTCTAAGCGGAATAGGTGTGAGCTAGCTTGCAGTTTTTTAGTCTCTGGCTCACAGTTTTGTCTTCTCGTAGAGGAAATGGCTCCAAAGCAAACTAATTTATGAATACCTCCCAACTTTAATGCCAGTAGCTCATGAAATAGAATTTTTGCTCACAAGACTTACTTGCTAATTGTGATGACTCGCCATTTACAAATTTCCAAGCATCTTCCTCTGTGGCAAATTTTTTGAAACTAGCATATGGGTATTTGTCAACTTGATCTCTACATTCATCCCTATAAAGAAAGTAAGAGAGAAATGGCGAAACAGGCTGTGTGATAAAGGTAGGGCAGGGAGCAGCTACGGATTCCTGGATTCCTATGCCAGGATTCCATTCCCTTGAGAATGCCTTCCCAGTTATTTGTATTTCTCACCCTGATTAATTTCATACCAGTTGTGATTCAAAAAAGCAGGGGAGCGGGGGGGGGGGGGGGGGAGAGATGGTAAGAAATCCATATGTACACTTGGGCACTATCTATACTTTGCTTTGCACTATTGGAAATCTGGGAAGACCAACCTATACATCAGAACATGAACTAGCAAACAATATAAGCTAGAGCACAGACAAACTAAATAAAACAGTGAGAGTGCCTGAGCCAGCATCCCAGTCCTGGCAAATGGGAGCTAAGAGGCTGCCAGCCACCAAGTCACACTCAAGCCCCTACACAGCAGCGTCATTTCAATTCATCCCCATCTCTCCAGTTTGTAGCACCAAACTATTATTTAACTACTTAACAATCAGCGTGAACTATAAAAGCTTTCCAAAGCACTTTTTTTCCTCTTGGAAGTCAGGGACAAAATTAAATGTTACAGTACCTATGGGTTCTACCCGTGGTCACTGCTGCCATTTTAGAAAAAAATACAATCATTCAAAAAATTCCATGAGGGCTGCAGTTTTAAAATGGTCAAATTTGCTCCTAAAATGGCAGCAGGCATAGGTGAGACATCCAGCTTGGCCCATTATTAAGTGGATTTAACTTCCAATGTAAACCACAGAAAAATGTCAGTGTAGAGGTTAGAAAGAGATTTGGGGGGCACAGGTTTGAATCTCCACCTTGCCATGGAAGCCTGATGTGTTGTCTTAGGGCAGTCACATTGTATCAGTGTAACCTACCTCACAAGGTTAAAATGGCGAAGAGGACAAAACAAAAATAAATACCCAAAGAAATGAGCACAAATTAGAGAGCTCACTGTGGGGGGTGGAGAGGGGGAACACTCCAGTTCTTTCAAACTTCACTTTCAACCTGTTTTTATTATCTTTCAGCTGAGCACAATGAACAATCTTTACAGCGACAACACTTAACACGAAAGATTAGGGCAACATCCTGGCTGACATGTTGTAGCTCGGGACCTGTTTGTGTCATCGGAACAAACCAGAACACTGATGATCTTAAGAACCAAGTGACCCAAGTTGTTTTATGGCTTCCGACGCCTCCAAACTGAAAGGAAAGCGTACACTTAACCAAAAGAATGGCCATTTCCTCAAATAATCTCCACTGAGCTGGCCGAATCATTGGGAAACATATTTAATAAGTTCAGGGGGGCGCTCTGATGCTGCAACTGGCGGGGGCAGGGCAGGGGCGCTCCATCTTCCCCTCTGCCTGCTTACCAGGATCGATACACTCCCGTCCTCCTGCCCTTTCGCACAGCATAGAACATGCTCCCGCTGCCACCACTGGCGCTGCTAGGAAGAAAATGAGGGTGAATCAACAACGCCAAGACCCGGCGCAGCATAATCCCCGCCGGCCCCGGAGCCCCACCCGCCCCGCGCACGCCACGGAAGGCGTCTCGCACACACGCGCCAACCCCATCTCCGCTTTCTAGACAGTGACACCACAAGGCCTACCATACACTTCCGGTTCCTGCTGCAAAATGATGCACGCAATAGGGGGTCAACCTCAGCACTTCCGTTTAAGCGAGTCTCACTTCAAACTAGGTGGAGCTTCTTTCGGAGAAAGGGTTAATTACTCTTGGGTCCTTAAAAGACTGGGCACGAAGGAGATTTCTAGCAGTCGAGTGGGTTTTGTTGAACCGCGGCCACTACAGTCTATGGTATACTGCCCCGCACATGGCGTTATTTTAAAAAAAGGACCAGGAAGCGGAACTATATACGCCACCTCTATTGGCGTGAGACGTTAGCGCCGCGAGAAGCAACTAGTGCGCAAGCGTATTCGTATCCTCCCAGCTGAGAAAACATATCCGTGCACATGCGTACTTCTCTCCTCTCCCAAGGCGGGAAAACGAACCTGGCGTTCACGGTGCTTTCTTGGCAATGAATCCTCACTCTGAAAAAAGGACCACTATGCATATTCCAAGCTATCTGTTTCTTTACACTAACCCCAGTCGATCCCCCGGGCAAACGAACCAACTTGCTTTTTACAAGGAAATCCCCGCCCCCCCCCAAAAAAAATTCTTTTATCTCGGGCTGCAAATCGATACACTTGAGAGCAAGTCTCCAGACTGTGTGGAAATTGCTTCTGAATAAATAAAAATACACAGGACCGGAGAGGGGGCTTACAACTGCACCCACACAAGCATGCGTTTACTCCATAGAAAGGCCCACCGAACTCAAGAGCACCTCACTTTCCAAGAGAGAGAGGAAGACCTGGGCTCTTCCAGAGACTTTCTCAACTAAACTGCTTGATCTAATTAATTGGGGGGAAATAAAAGTCACTCCTGCCTCTCAGATAACCGTAGACTCTTCTTCTACTTAAAAAAAACAAATCTGACTGATTAATGTGAATGGAAAAGAGTCCATTCGTATGTACATTGTGGAAAATGGAGACAGCAGTGAAAAGGTAAGTGACTGTTTTGTGAATTCACACATAAGGTAAAATCCAAAAATAAAATCCATAGCATACTTTTTATTAGGATCAACTAAACTAACACAAAACATCAATGCTTGCGTACTAGTTGCTTCTCGCGGCGCTAACGTTTCACACCAATACTTTTTATTAGGATCAACTAAACTAACACAAAACATCAAGCAAAGAGTAAGGAGTCCCTCTGAATGCAAAATCAAGGTTAAGTTTTCTGGAAAGAAACAACCGGGGATTTTATCATTAAATCAAAATATTCCTTTTCCCTCTCAAAAAGAAAAAAAAAAGGCTCCAGAAAAGGAATCAGGTTAGTTAACGAGGTCAGGAGGATGAAAGGAAGAAGCCACGTATGTTCACCAACGTCGCTCTCTGATTCCAACATCTTTCCATGTGAAATAATGGCCTGACCTCTTTGCATTGCAAAAGAGGAGCAGTTACAGCTCAAACGTATTTTTCTAGCATTCAAACTTCAGCTCTGACTCTGCTATTTGTCTCCCTCCTTCGCACTCACCTTGTTCGTAGACATGGTGAATGTAACAAACACGCCAGATCCAGAGCTTCCTTTGTCCAGTTTCTGGATCCCATGGGAGAAATAAAAAGAAAGTACCTTTATGACCAGCGAGTGCTACTGTTTTAAGTTTAAAAAAATATATATTTAATTGTGTTTATCTGTGTCTATATTTATATAGAAGTTTATATTTCTGCTACATAATCTTAAATAGGTACACACATGGACCGGTCCAACATAGCCCAGCCCAACAAGGTCTTATTTATGCCAGATTTGACCCTCATAACAAATGAGTTCGACATCCCTGCCTTAAGCAGCAAAACAACAATGAAGATGTGCCTCTTCTTGGTGCTAGTACTCTGCAGAGAGACCGCTGGGAAGAACCACAGAAGATCAAAAGGGGGGAAAGGGCTAGAGGGCTTTCTCAACCAGCATGGAAGGCAGTGTCTTTTTTAGTACTCTCCCTTTTGACTTCGTTGGTTCTGGCTCACTGTTGATTAACAAAGAGCGTGGTAGTAGGAGGTAGTTTTTGGAAGAGAACAGACAGCCCTTCCCAATATAGACTATTTTTTAAACCCTGGCTCTTGAGTTCCCGCAGAGCTTTGGGCTGGAAGGAAGGAGTAGCTAGTAATCCCTCACTACAAGAGGACGTTCCAACCAACCAAACATGTACAGGAGTCTGGTTATTTCGGTATAAATTTTCTTGGACTACAACACGCTTTGCCAGCTGCTATGAGGATCCATTCCTGGTATGTGACCCACTCAGTGGGCTGCCTTTCAGGTGTCAAAAGACTCCCGTGAACTCTTCTTCCATCAGCGTAACATGGAGGAGTCTGAAGTTGGTTCCTTATTCTCAGTTCCTTCAAAGCAGTTCCTTATTCAAATCTCCTTTGGAATACAGGCATGTAGGTGGCACTCCAAATGGAAGCTTGTGGCACCGGAACCATTGTTTGGATTGGGCACCACTGCATGTCTTCTTGCAGGGGACACTGTCCTGAGTGTGGGGATGTGTCACTTGGGGTAGTCCAAATATTGTTTTGGGGTACAGCCTGGCCCCAGAGTCTGCCTGTTTGAGTGTCCTAGGGGCACCTTGCTTTGGAGCAGCTGGCATGAGAACCGCTCTTTGGACCATGAGGCAGCAGCACATGTTCTCTCAAAGGGCAGAGTCTCCTGAACATGGGGTGTATGATATATGGTGGTCTAGACCTTATTTTGGGGTTCAGAGCTTTCAAGCTCTCCTCAATGTTTTTGGTTGAATTCACGAATAAGTAAAGAATAAGGAATGAATAAGGAATAAACTTCAGCCTCCTGTAACATGGTGGCTATCCCTGTGGAATTATAAGCCAAACACAGAATGAAGTTTGAGTCCACTGGCACCTTTAAGACCAGCAAAGTAAAATTGTGGGTATGAGTTTTCTTGTACACGCAATACTTCTTCATATACGAAATCTTAATTAAACTTGGTTGGTCTTAAAGGTGCCACTGGACTCAAACTTTGTTATATTGCTTCAGAAAAACACAGCTACCCACCTGAATTTTTAGCCAAACATACTTTCTTGACCTGTCAGTAATTTAGGCCCCTGATTGACATTTGGACTTTTTATTTAAATAAATTAACCAATACACAAGCCTTCTTTCTGCATTGTCCTGTATGTAAACCCACTTATCTGTAAGTGTCACTGTGTTCAACAATCTACCTGCCAAGTACAAAGTATCTTGTGCCAAAGGATAAAGGGACACAAATCTGACATCAGGAATCATAAGACTGAGAAACCTGTAGAACACTTCAGCTTTCCAGGACGTAGCAGTTTTAACTTCAGGAACAGAATGGAAAGGGAAATTGCTGAATAACATGTCATCACAACCCTCAGGTCAGAACCAGAGCTTTTCTTTTCTTTTTTTAGCAGGAACATAATTCCTGCTGGCTTGGAACCAGGAGGTGTGGCCTAATATGCAAATGAGTTCCTGCCGGCCTTTATCTACCAAAAAAACCCTGCTGGGAACAAACACTCCACCCAGGAATCAAAAGGGATATTGGCTTCTTGTCTCATTACATATGCTAACCTCATTCAGTCTTACAGATACATTCCCACCAAGAGGGACTATACATCCTCTGTATTTTAGTGTATTTCTTTTTTCTTTTTTTAATAGTATATTGGAATAGTGATTGCAGTGCAATGCAATATATTGGAATGTATTCCTTAATCCCTTGTAGGAAGCAACCACACAAGACACATGTCCTGGGAGAATTGCTCAGTTTGCAAGCCAGCAGTCTTTATTTTTATAGGATTTCGGTCTCAGATTTTGTCATCACAATCACAAGACTCGCACAAGGGACATGCAAAACATTTACCAAAATACCGAAATCTACCATGACAATTATCCGGAAATAACTTGTCTCAAGGTGACAGACGTAAGAACATCTCTGTTTCCCCACATTTGAGAAAGTCCCTGCTGACCTTTGTCTGGGTAGCTAGACTCGTGATCTTCCCACCCATCTAGTGGTTGCTGGGTTAAAAAGTCATGTAACTGCTCTCTGTAACTGGGGCAAAGTATCAAGTCTCTACTGCATGATGGGTAAGTGCAATGTGTTACTGGTTTGAGGGTCCCTGTTCATGGTGTATGGTACTACAATCCCTAAATAAAGGATGCTGTTAATTAATACAACTTGAGAGGAGACAAATGGAGCATAACAGCTCCCATTTAGACATATTTATCACTTTGCTGCCCCCCCCAATTAAATGCAAATATATGATTACTCTATGAACTCAGTATGTTATTTCTGTTTGGCCTTTGCATATGATAATTTACTATTCACCTTTGTAGAAGCATCTGTCTATATACATGAACTGTTAACTTCCATTCCAGTGTATCTGAGGAAGATGTGTGCATACACATGAAACCTCAAACCTTGAATAAAACTTATTGGTCTTAAAGGTGCCACTGGACTCAAAATTTGAGGATTAAAGCCCAGGTCACTCAGGGTCCTCCTTTGCCACTCTGTTCACCCACCACCACCACCATGGTGGCTATCATAGTGGGATGAAGTCATTCAAGGTAGCCAGTGGTGTGGTTGTGACCTTATAAAGGAAGTCGCCGATCTTCATCGTGGTCTCTGTGCAGTCCCATACATGGGTTATCCGCCAGGATCAATCCCGACCTCGGAGAATTCAAAGCAATCTTAGAGCGTTAATTTTACCGCGCACTTCCTCTCATCCCGGGGAGGAGGCATCCACCGCATGCCTAGACGAGAGGGAGGCACTTCACCCACCCAGTTTCTTCTTTACCGCCGCCCGGGATACACCTACCTCGCTGAGTCTCCTCTATTCACTGTGATCTTCACCTGTTTTTCCTGCATTTTTCTCCTCACTGTTTGTCTACGTCTTCTTCTCCAGCTTCACCGGATTCGTTTTTTAAAAAAAGTTACCGGTACCTTTCTACCTTCTTTCTACCCTCATCCCTTCTCTTCCCACCCCCCCAGCCCCAGGCAGATGGAAGGGAAAGACAAAATCACTTTTAAGAAGTGTGTTCGGTGCACCTCAAAAATCCCATCCACAGACGGACATTCTTTATGCCTTTTTTGTCTGGGTGAGGCCCATCGCACAGACACTTGCCTGCATTGTAGTCAGTTTGGAAAGCAAGCAAGAAAAAAACATGCGGCTAGACTCAGAAGTCATTTGTTGGAGTCGTCACTGCGTTCCATTATGTCCCATACTTTGGGATCCCAAACCTCACCATCTTCCCTGTCTACTCAAAAGGAAGTGGCAGCTTCCGTGGCTTCGGTTCCCAGCAAGCTTAAGTCCGGGAAACACTCAAAAAAGTCTGACGATTCTAGAAAGAAACATCGCACAGAATCAACTTCTAAAGACCCTTTGGTTTCGACATCACCGAAGACCAAATCTAAGACGGGCCATAGGTCCTTGGATTCGAAGTCTCCCACCATGACTTCTACATCGCACCTGACTGTCGGTACTTCGGCCTCGATACAGACAGCACCGACTTCATCGGAGGTCTCAGCGTCCATCAATACCATACCTCTTGAGGTCGTCCATATCCATTCTCGGTCCCCATCACTTCATGGGTCTTTGCCAGAAAATATCCTTGACACCGAATCTCCAGAATCACACAGAAGTCAGCTTGCTAACCTTCTCACCGCACACTCCTTCCGGGAAGTTTCGATGCCTAGTAGACAGAAGCCTAGCAAGCAACAGATAGCGACACCCGCATCTCCACTCTTAAGAGAACCCTCAACACCGAGAGAGCCATCCACTCGGGTCCCAGCCGAGAGATCTCGAAGTCATCATAGGGAATGCTATTACTATTATAGCCCATCGCGATCCAGATCACCATCTCCTCGCAGGTACCGACGATATTATAGATCACCTTCCTCGGATTCCCATCGGTATCGGTACTGTGAAGACCCTCGGTACTATCAAAGATTTCAGGTTTTCATGGCTGGTAACATCATTAGGGTTTGTAGAATCTTTCAGGCTCAAGTGCCGTGTTCTACTGGAGAAAGTTTTTCTTCCAGACGTTTCGTTCTCAGCTGCGGAGAACATCCTCAGTGGCGTTGCATCCGGAGCAGGTGCTCTGACCTTCTTGGCTGCTGTGCATTGAGGTGAGGACTCTCGGTACCGTGAGGTGCTTTATCATCCGACACATCGGGAGCACGCATACCGTGAGGATCGTCCTCAGTACCATGAAGACGTGTCTTATCGAACCCGTGAAAGTCCCTATCGATGCCCTAAGCATTACACTATGGTATCAAAACCATTGTCTCCAGCTAGATCGACTTCGGTGTGCTCGGTCTCTCCTAAGCAACAGGTGGAACAGCCTCCCCTGCTGACCAAACAGATATCAATGCCTACCAAGCCCATTGATACACCCATTGAAACTCAGGAAGAATCTGAAGCGGAACAATCGGATTCCTCCCATTCTACAGCCTCAGCTCCTTTTTCACCAGCCTCCGACATCATCAAACCTGCTGACCTCTCACCCTCAGAGGGTTCTAAATCTTACCTAGATTTACTATCCAACATTGCAAATTCACTCAATATTAAACTGACTACTGACACACCTAGAGTTTCGGATGTAGTCCACAATTTGGTACATGCAGACCTGCTGGCAGGCTCTTTTCTCCTGATGCTTCCAGTTCACTTGGAAACCTTGAAAGAGGCATGGGACAAACCCGCTTCAGTGCCACCGACATCTAAACGAGTTGAATCCCTCTACAAAATTCATGCTCCTGAATCAAAATTTCTCTTCAATCATCCAGCACCAAATTCCATGATCGTGCATTTATCCTCAAAATTCAAACAAACACGACACCGGGTCCCACCTGAAAAGGAAGGGAAGAAATTGGACACTTTAGGCCGAAAGATCTATTCACTTACCACTGCTACTTCCAAAATTCACAATTATTTGGCCTATTTTTTGGCATATGCTTTCAATCTGACCTCCCAACTTAATACCTTGGTTCCCTCCCTGCCCTGCCGGATGCAGCACAGAAGCAGGCTTTGCACATCCTTCAGGAGCTCTCTCGTGTCAGCAAGCAACAAATTAATACTGTGTGTCATGCTGTGGCATGCTCATTTAGGACTATGGCTACATTGATCACTCTATGCTGTCATGCCTGGCTCAGGTTCTCGTCACTGCAACCTGACATCAAATTCAAGATAGAGGACTTACCTTTCGACGAACAGGGTCTCTTTAATGCCACCACGGATGATATTTTAACCACTGTTGGTGACAGTAGGAAAAGGGGCAAAAGATTGGGAGTTACTCAACAGCAATCCCAACCTAATCAGCAGAGAACCTGGAAACCGTCATACTACAAACGTTCCCAATCTGCCTGACAAGCTGAATTCTGGAAATGTAAGGTTCCTTTGGCAAAACAACCATTTCAGCAAAGAGCACATCCACAAACCTCAAAGAAGACAACACCGGCTCCAAAGCAGTCTCTTTGACTCCTCTCTTCTACCTCTCAATCAGTTACAACACCTTTCAGACACCACCAGACTACGACCATTCTACCCCATGTGGGAATCCATAACATCGGATTCATGGGTCCTGGCGATCATCCACAGGGGCTACATCAGAGTTCGATTCGACTCCAAAACTCCACAGGTTCATACCTACACCCCCATCTGTTCCACTTCAAACGGAAATCGCCGCCTTGCTGGACAAGGGAGCTATAGAACCAGTTTCACCGCAGTTCCATCACACGGGATTTTACTCTCATTATTTTCTGGTTCCAAAGAGGGACGGGGAGGCAGCGCCCTATACTGGATCTTCAAAAACTCAACCTCCATATTCGCTGCAAAAAATTCCGCATGATTACACTGCAATCTATCCTACCACTGATTCCAGAGCAGGCCTGGATGGCTTCAATAGACCTACAAGATGCCTACTTCCATCTCACCATCAATCACCATCACAGAAGATTCCTCAGGTTTGCTATCGGAGATCAACACTATCAATTCCGCGCTCTCCCCTTCGGTCTTTTGACAGCACCGAAAGTTTTCACGAAATGTATGGCAATGATGGCAGCCGTACTCCAGCAACAACAGATCTCCATTTACCCTTATATAGACGATTGGCTGGTCGTATTTCAAACAAAAGAACAACTTCAGAAGGACATTTCATCTACTCTGTCCCTCCTGTCTGCACTAGGTCTTCAGGTCAATCATGCAAAATCCAACCTGAATCCCACTCAGAACATACAATTTATAGGGGTACATCTGTCGACGATATCACACAAGGCCTACCTTCCAGCAAACAGAATGCATCATTTCCATTCCCTGGCCAATACCATAATCATGCACCGTACACAAACAGCCTTCATCTTCCAACGGATGTTAGGTCTCATGGCGGCCACCACCGCCGTCCTCTGTTTTGCAAGACTTTATATGCGCCCTCTTCAACTGTGGTTTGTCCGGACATTTCATCCACACTGGCAACACCAAATGACTTTACTTACGGTCCCATCTCACATTATCCCATCTCTAAAATGGTGGACGGTGGATCGTCATCTCCTGGCAGGAATGCCGTTCGTACGAACACCGCCCTCTCTGATTGTCATGACCGGGATGGGGAGCCCACTTGGGAATGTTGACAGTTCAGGGGCAGTGGACCGATTATGAGAGATCCCTTCACATCAATTGCCTAGAGCTCCTGGCGGTCCACAGAGCTCTGAGATCCTTTCTACCGTCTCTTCACAATCGCCACATTCAGGTCACCTCCAACAATGTAGCCACTGTTTTCTACATCAATTGGCAGGGAGGCACAGCCTCTGTTCGTCTGTGCAAACGAGCCCTGTCCTTATGGCACTGGAGTATCGTTCACGGCATTTTCCTGACAGCGGTGCATCTACCAGGAGTCCAAAACATCCAAGCAGACACACTGAGTCGTCATCTAGTCAACGACCACGAATTGGCCCTCAATCGTCGTTACCTGCACACAGTGTTCGAGACCTTTGACGTTCTGAAAATAGATGTATTTGGATCTCCAGACAATGCCCAGTGTCAGCACTTTTACACTCGGGGTCCTCCATCCCCACTGTCTGCGGGGGACGCCTTCCTCCATCAATGGTCCGGGACACTACATTATCTATTTCCACCAATTCCTCTCATCACGAGAGTATTGCAAAAGATAAAGCTAGATCAGACCAATTGCATCCTGATTACACCGTGGTGGCCCCATCAACCTTGGTTCACCATGCTCCTCCTCCTCTCAGACAGCACATTCCTCCGACTTCCTCAAGCTCAGGACTTGATTTCCCAACAAGAAGGCAAGGTTTTGCACCACAATCCAGGACTTCTACGACTGACTGCCTGGAAAATCAGTTTCTGAATTTTCCTTCGGATGTGCGTCATGTCTTACTCAACGCCAAAAAAACTGCCACCAGAAGATCTTATTCTTTAAAATGGAAACGTTTTTCGGCGTATGCTGTTCTACATAATTTCAAGCCTGAATTCTCCACTATTGCTCAGATCCTGACCTACACCTTATCCCTCTCTAACTCAGGACTGTCATACTCTTCTCTGAGGGTCCACTTAGCGGCCATCTCTGCATTCCATCCACACATCGAAGGTGCACTGTTTTCTCCCACTGTGCTACTAAAGCCTTTATGAAAGGGATCCTCCACCTTCATCCTCCCATCCGCCAGCTTCATCCCACCTGGAGCTTGTCTCTTGTGCTGAGCCAACTAATGAAGCCACCTTTTGAGCCCTTGGCATCCATCCCTATGCATCTCCTGTCCTGGAAGACAGCTTTACTGGTAGTGTTTACTTCTGGCAGAAGAGCCAGTGACATCTGCGCTTTCAGAGCAGACCCGCCATACACTATTTTCCATCGTGACAGAGTTATTTTACAGCCTGATCCTTCTTTTCTACCCAAGGTAGTCTCACCGTTTCATCTAGGAAAGTCGTCTACTTTACCTGCCTTTTTCAACGTCCTGCTGACACAGGTCAACGGACTTTACACAACCTGGATGTATGTAGGGCCCTTGCCTTTTACATTGAGAGGACAAGTCCATTTCGAAAAGACACTAGACTCTTTGTAACATATGCAACCCACAACCAAGGCTCTAAAATCTCAACACAGAGATTTTCAAAATGGATTGTGGCTATTACATTATGCTATCGACTGGCTAAACAGCCTATACCTGAACATTTACGAGCTCATTCTACTAGAGACGTTGCCACTTCATCAGCCTTCTGTAAGGGTGTTCTGATGGAAGACATCTGTGCTGCTGCGGTCTAGTCATCTCCATCTACGTTTGCCTCGCACTACGCTTTAGACGTCCGTGCTCGGCGTGACGCATCCTTCGGGCAGGCTGTACTACGATCCATTTTCGACTGATATCTCCAGTCGTCTACACTGTAAGTACACTATTGCTTCTTATATGCATACCTAACCTTGTCCTTTGGTTACAGTTCCAGCACCCGCCTCTGGACAGATTAGCTTGCCAGTCACCCATGTGTGGGACTGCACAGAGACCACGATGAAGATAAACAGGTTTCTTACCTGTAACTGATGCTCTTCAAGTGGTCTGTGCAGTCACACACGCCCGCCCAACCTTCCCCGCTGCTGGTTCCTTGTTCCTAATTCAAAATTTTCCTCCTATACGGCGGTGGGAAGAAACTGGGTGGGTGAAGCACCTCCCTCTCGCCTAGGTATGCGCAGTGGATGCCTCCTCCCCGGGACGAGAGGAAGTGCGCGCCAAAATTAACGCTCTAAGATTGCTTTGAATTCTCCGAGGTCTGGATCGATCCTGGCGGATAACCCATGTGTGTGACTGCACAGATGACCACTCGAAGATCATCAGTTACAGGTAAGAAACCTGTTTTTTCAGGGCTACATTTTTTTTCTACTCTTCATCCTCCCTGCCTCCACGCACACACTGTAAAAATGTATCAACAATTCTCATATTTTCCCTTCTTATACATCTACTATGATGTTCTAATGCAGGAGGGAGGCAGGATCTAGAGACAGGGTAGCCTAGCAGTCATCTAGCACCAGGTAGATGTTAGAATAGTCACCATTAAGGACCAGAATTTCCAAGAGCATGGGTTGCTGCAGATACTTTTCAATTGGATACTGATTGGCTGGAGGTAGGAGTCATCTGCAGACATCTTTAAGTGACTGTCTCCTCTTGTATTGTCCAGCTCTGCCACCCCGTGTTCTCTTCCCAAGCCCCAACCTCTGTGCCCCAGCATGTAGATGTGCAGGGGTGGTGACCAGACAGGTGTTGTCACTGAAAGCCCTCACACTGAGTCTCAGCTAGCTCCTACCTTACTACCCTTGAAGATACCAGGTCAAAACTTTCCTCTTTACCTAGGCTTTTAAGAGAGGTCCCATTTCTAGATGCTTTTATGGTCTACTTTTAGCAGTGTAGTGGCATCAGAGACAAAACCAGTAGGTTTTTTAAAATTCTCTCACTGCTTTTCAAAGTGGTGGTGGACAGCCTCCTGCCACAATAGGAATCCTGGCAGCCCTACTTGCCAAAGTTAGCTGGGAAGAAGTCTCCTGTTCCAATTAAATGTTACAGCCTTTCAAGAAACCTCACCTGGGTAGATGGAAAGGATCAAGGAGAGAGGGCCCTCGTTTATGACCAGCTTTAGAGGAGGGAGGTTGCTTATCTTGACATTCAGTGAAGCACCGTCTCTACTGTAAGAACAGACCATAGTCAGCCTGAGGGAAGAAGAAGACATTGGATTTATATTCCACCCTCCACTCAAGAGTCTCAGAGCGGCTCACAATCTCCTTTATCTCCCTCCCTCACAACAGACACCCTGTGAGGTGGGTGGGGCTGAGAGGGCTCTCACAGCAGCTGCCCTTTCAAGGACAACTTCTGACCCAAGGCCATGCCAGCAGGTGCAAGTGGAGGAGTGGGGAATCAAACCCGGTTCTCCCAGGTAAGAGTCCACACACTTAACCACCACACCAAACTGGTTCTCAGGGACAAGACTTCAAGCATGAGAGCCATTTCAAGATGATCCATCCAGCATTAAAACAGAAATGCTGAACTGCCCATCCCATGCTAGTCTGAGAAATGCATGAGGCCGAGCTGTTTGCAGCTCCAGTTCATGAGCTCAATTCCTGGTTTAAAGAATACTCTTCAGCATCCAACACTTCCTCTGGAGGAATACTTTGACTGAATGTATACTCTTTCCCAATTGAACGGTTCTTAACATAAAGGCCATGATCACTCACTTCAAGGCTAGGTTTTTCCCCTTTCCCAATACACTTCAAGCAGGTAGATGCATACCTGTTCATGCACAGGTCAGAAAAAAGTGCATTCCAGCACCAAGAATAACACATAAAAGCAGGCAGAATACTAACTGAGGCAACTACCAGATTTGCAACCAGTTCCGCTAGAGGTATTTACTTGTATTCACTGTCTGTGGAGATCCTGCATAGTGGAAAATCCAGCCACAGGGCACTCACTTCATTATCATACACCATCTTAGCACCATGGGGGAAAGATTACTTTCCAAAGAGCCAGATGGATAGTTACTGCATCCTACAGTTCAAAAAAAGGACTCACCCTTTGTCTTTTTTAATATTTGGTGTTTTTGCTTTTAGAAGAGGCAATATTATGGGATGGATTTCAAGGGTGGCCAGCACCAGTGCTAGCAGCCTTGCTTCCAGGTCTATGGTATTGCTCCCTGTCTGTAAGACTGTTTAAGTATTACTGTGATCTGGTTAGAATCCACAAAGAAAAATGGGTTAACAGTATTTCATTATTTTAAAAAAACCCAGTTGTCTGAACAAGCACCTGTTAGGCCTTATGCACTCACAGTTATTGTGACTCCGTGCTGTTTGGATGGCTGCTGACAGTTTTATAATTGGACTTTCCCCTAAAAGAGATTACATGCAGATTAGAAGCTGAACACATTTCTAGTCCCATATCTGAAACTCACATGGCAGGATAGTCTGTCAGCTGATGGGGAGGCATGAGGCGACAACCCTTTACTTCCACCAGCTTGCTCCCAACCCTTTGCTCATCCAGAGTACAGCAGGGTCTGTTTCCAGGCATTCAACCCAGTCATTTGTCTCTCTTGCTCTACCGTTATCTACCGTTTTGGGCACAGAGCTGAGTCATATTGGTTCAAACCACTGGCCCTTCTGCTCTACTAGCAGCTGCTCTCCAGGGCCTTGGCAGAAGATCAACCAACATCTTTTGAGATCTTTTTGCTGGAGACTGAATCTATGACTTTTGTGCTCTAGCATACAGCCATTGCTTCCAAATGCCAGAACAGAAATAGATTTGCTACCATTCAGATGATAGGAAGGTTTCTTGCAAATCTCATTCTAGCCCTTGGGTAGATTCTTGGATTTCATAAAATTGTCCCAGATCTTATCTGTCTCCACCAGCCTAGGGCATGTTCCTGTCAACCACAAGCTCTTTAGGACCTTCTTGTTGATGTACCTTATGCCCTCCCTTAGGTCCATGCTGAACTCCCATCAGCTCAACATTAGCTCAGTGGAACATTCTTACTGGCTAGGCTGATGGCTGACAACGTTTCTGGGAAGGATGAGATGGCATAGAGTTGAACGTTGCTGGGCCTGACTAGAGAGGTGGGTTTTCAGAAATTAGGCTCCATTTTCCAGGACATCAGAACATTATGTACAATCTTTTAATCAAAACCCCACCTTTCTCCTAAGTGTTAAGACCCACAGGAGAGAATATAGACAAATTAAACACACAAACCCTACCCAGAAGACATTAAATCAGTCAGCAAATACAAGGGATACCCAACAATCGGTAGAACTCTCTAGTACGCTTTCCCTTCTAAACTCCATTAGGCAGCCTTAATTGCCTTCCTGAAGCCTCTTTAGGCCAAGGGGGCAGCCTGTCTCACCCCCTCTGGGAGGCTATACCAGAAGACGAGTGCAGCTATTGGAAATACCTGTGAATTGGCAAGGCCAAAGGGAAAGGAAGATATTGTCGTATGCAAGTAATAGGGCTGTGCTGTAATTAAAGGGTTTGGAGAGATGCTTTCCTAAAGGAATAGGGACTGGCAACTATAGTACTGTGTTGTCTATAATGTCACATTTAAAAGTTTATGCTTTGTTTCAGCTGTTTCAGATTTCTGCAACCCGAACCTTACTGCATTGTTCGTGGGATGTCCCATCTGGTTGATCATGTTGACTTACACTGAGTAACTTTCCTTGGGTCTCAGTAAAAAAAAGGCAGACTATATATAACACAAACAAATTAAACAAAATAAGTTGCAACGCAGGTCCCTACAAAGAGGCACTCCTTCGCTTCATACATCACATCGGACCACAAAAGTCTGGCCACCAGTCATAACACTCATTATGGCAACTGTCTCTGCCTCAAGGGAGTACCATGCTTCAGGGAAACAGAAGTGAAAAGATGTTCAATTGTGGCCTCCAACATCATATCCAGGATGGAGCTTAAACAGCGATAATGTTAGCTAATTTGGAGGGGGGGAATCAGACAAGTGAACTTCTGCACAGGTAATCACTGCAAGTGACTGAAGAACTTACTTTACTTCTTTGTCCACTCCAGCATCCCTAGGACTGTGTTGCCACTGCCACGACTGAGATGAAGGTTGGAAGAGTTCAAAAATACAATTACTAGAGGGCTGGCAGAGTGAAGTCAAAAAGTCATAACTTACCAGCCTAATTGCTGCTAAGCCATCTGCAGGGCAAGTACTAATGGCCATTTGGGTCTCCGTGTCACTCTGGAAAGATTCACCCCTCAAATTGGTCGGTGCTACAGGGCAAGCCAGGGTTGATTTACTCGTTTTAACAATGGACCAGCCTGCATCTGCCATTGATAATACATCTATTTCACACGCAGTGGCCCCAATGGTCCCACCCCTGGCTCCACTGGCATTTCAATTGATCTAATGAACACTTTAGTGGTGCAGTAAACTGTGCTTAGATCCCAAGCCCCAGTCAGTACAAGCCGTGGTTTCTAGCAGCGCTCAAACTGAGCCTTACTTGAGAGAAGTCCCACAGCAAGCATGCCTAGGATAGGGACACATGCCTTTGGTAATGGTCTTACCTGGAGCACAAACCTGGAGCACTGTGCACATAACAAAGGGTGCAATTTGTTTTTAAATTCTTGTTTCAATGATTTATGAATTTAATATTGTGAAGCCAAACAGCTTAATTATTTCTGTAACCCTCCCTGCGTCCACTTGCGGGGAGGGCAGAATATAAACATGATAAATAAAACCATTCTCAATTCCACCATCAACCATCATTCCAGAGGCCTGTCGGTAAGCTACTATGTAGAACATTGCATTTTCTTGCTACAAGACATTTAACTGTAGTCAGTCCTTGTCATGCACCACCAACCGTCAAATTCCAAGGCCAATTTAGCTGCCATTTGAGTTGTGACCCTGATTAAGAAACAGGGCCAGAGCAAAAGGTTTCAGGGCCCTTGAAACGAGCAGTGGTAGAATAACCCCCAGGAGGTGATGCTTAGATTTTAGTATCAGGATATTTGCTTCTAAGTAGACTCAAATGCTAAATGTTGTAGAATGGGAAAGTCAAAAAGTCTGTTCTACAATTTCATAGTGCTACATACAACTGGGGTTGGGGGGTATTCTGTAGTATGAAAATAAACTCCCAAATGCATTTGACCAATGCAAAGCTGGCTTTCTACGCATGTGCCTCTCTCTTGGACTCCGCACAGAAAGCTCTACCATGTTTGCTAGCAAGTATTCTATTTTTTTTGAATGAAGTTTAATAAATGGTATGTTAGTGCAAAGCAGACTGGACTGTTTTTCTCTCTGGGATGAATTGTCTCCAGGCTCATCTCGCACTGACCCTTAAGACTTGGGGGGCTGAGGGTGCAGGCCCCAGAATTTTTCCACGATTAACAGCATTGGCAGGTAGCTGAGTTGGTCCCTCTTCGGAAGCACGGGTCAAATACTGTTTATGAGAACCTTCTGAGCAGCGTCTCTCAAACTGGGTGACTCCTCTCCTTGCTAGCAAAAAGGAATGTCCTTTGGCTGCTCATCAAGACCTTCTCCAAGAAGTGCTGGTGAAGCAGCCCTGTACAGGGTTAAAAGACAGACAACTTATACCCTTGTGCTCGCCTAAAGGAGAAATACAAAGGCACCTTTAAGACCAAGAACTTCTAATATTTTAAGCATGTTTTATTTTTTTAAAAAATCTTTAGTCGTGTTTGTCTGTGTCCTTTAAGGTGCTACCTCATCTTAAATAGGTACACACACGGCCTGGCCCGGTCTCATTTGTCAGATCCCGCCCTCATAACAAATGAGTTCTACACCCTGTCACGGCTGGGGCCGGGTCAGGCAAAGTCCAGAGGCAGTCCGAGGTCTGTAGCCAGTAAGCAGGAGGGTCCGAGGCGCCAAATCCGAATCACTGTAGAAGTATCGCAGGTCTGAGGTCCAGAAGCCGAGGTCAGGGAGTCCAGAAGTCCAAAGCCAAAGTC
The DNA here is from genome assembly GCF_032191835.1 of Heteronotia binoei. Classification (NCBI taxonomy): domain Eukaryota; kingdom Metazoa; phylum Chordata; class Lepidosauria; order Squamata; family Gekkonidae; genus Heteronotia; species Heteronotia binoei. The sequence continues at coordinate 52,217,651 of NC_083223.1, read as the reverse complement.
AGGGAGTCAGGAACCAAAGTCAAGCCGGAGTGGATGCTAGAATGTCAGGGAGATGACTAGTTGCTTCCACAAAGCTTCCTCCCAAAGCCCACAGCTATATAGCCCTCTGCTGGCTGTTGCCCGTTTGGGCTAATTGCTGGCTCAGGGAGGCAGCCAGGATCCTGTTACCACTCAAGCATCCTTGCTCTTAGAAGGGCCAGAATCCTCTCAGAACTCAGGGCTCAGGGAGCGTCTTGCTTGTGAGCGTGCCGCCCTCCTCCGATCCCTGAGGTCCTGCCGGAGGCGGTCACGCACACGAGCCACCCGAGAGGGCGAGGCAGGGGGGCTGGGATCTTCTCCAGCAGGAGGCAGGGGCACTGGTGCAGGTGGCAGGGGCACAGTTTCCTCATCAGACTCAACTTCCTCTGAAGGGTCCCCAGCACCCATGACACACCCCTGCTCTAAGAAGTCAGCGAAGTAGGCTGCTATCTAGGGCAGGGGTGGCCAATGGTAGCTCTCCAGATGTTTTTTGCCTACAACTCCCATCAGCCCCAGCCAGCATGGCCATGCTGGCTGGGGCTGATGGGAGCTGTAGGCAAAAAACATCTGGAGAGCTACCATTGGCCACCCCTGCTCTAGGGCATCATTCTAGCGGCTGGGGCAGACTACTGCAGGCCAGGAGGGAGAGCCAAGCCTGCCTCGGGCACAGTGCCCACTAAGCCCAGTGCTGCTGCTGCCATCACTGTGTCATAGCCAGTGGAGGAAGGAGCAGCTGCTGGGCTGGCCGTGTGCCCTGGCCTCGCTACTGCTGGTGCTGCTCGCCTAAGCCCGAGCCAGCCATGTGCTCCAGGGGCCCAGACCCTGCCAGGATGCTCAGCTGGGTCCCAGGCAGCCTGCTGTGGGGAGAGAGAGGCTGGGTGGGCAGGAAGGAAGGGACACAGCAGGGGACCATGCTGGTTGTGAAAATGTCCTGCTGTGACATCACCCCAGAGTCGGAAAGGAGTGGCGCTTGCACAGGGGACTACCTTTGCCTTTTACTATACACTTGGACAAGAGGCTACTGGTAGGACAGAATATTGAGTAACAGAATGGTTTCCAATTGGCAAAGGTGTCACACAAGGACGCATTTTATCTCCTTGTGTTCAATCTGCATGCAGAACATATTTTTAAAAATGGATTAGATTTAGATGGAGTAAACATTGGAGGGAACATTCACCATTTGAGATATGCACATTACTGGCAGAAAATAGTAGATTGAAACAACTCCTGATGAGGTTAATAATAATATTTAATTTACATCCCGCCCTCCCCGCAGAAGCAGGCTCAGGGCGGCTCACATAATATAAATACATTACAATAATAAAATAAAACAGATAAAATAACCCAATTTACAGTTATTACTCATTTAAGCAATTAAGAGATCAATAAAACAAAATTTAAAACTACAGATTAATTGGTGCTACAGATATAACATAGCTTGCATAGTGATGGTATAATTTCCACATTAAAAAGCTAGCTGGAAGAGGACGGTCTTATAGGCCCGGCGGAACTGGTTAAGGTCCCGCAAGGCCCGTACCTCTTCTGGTAGCTGGTTCCACCAGCGGGGAGCTGTAGCCGAGAAGGCCCTCTCTCTCATTTTCAATTTGACCTCCTTCGGCCCAGGGATTGTCAGATTTTGCGAGCTAGATCGAAGCACTCTCTGGGGAACATATGGGGAGAGACGGTCCCTAAGTTAGGCAGGTCCTCGGCCATATAGTGCTTTAAAGGTAGTAACCAGCACCTTGTAACTAATCCGGTACAAAATTGGCAGCCAGTGCAGTTCCCGCAGCCCAGGCTGTATGTGCTCCCACTTAGGGAGTCCCATTAACAGTCTGGCTGCTGCGTTCTGCACTAGCTGCAGTCTAACCTCAAGGTGACTGTTGCATGGATCACTGTTGCCAGGTCATCGTGCTCCAGGAAGTGAGCCAACTGCCTCGCCCGTCTCAGATGAAAAAAGGCGGATTTAGCAGTGGCTGCTATCTGGGCCTCCATTGACAAGGAAGGCTCCAGTAGGACCCCCAGGCTCTTGACCCTGCGCACTGTTTTCAGTGGTGCACCATCAAAGACCAGTAGGGGAATTTCCCTTCCTAGACTACCATGGCCCAGGCACAGGACCCGTCTTCGTTGGATTCAGCTTCAACCTACTCAGCCTGAGCCAGCCAGCCAGCCACAGCTTGCAACGCCCGGTCCAGATTTTCTGGGACATCGCCAGGCCAGTCGTCCATCAGTAGATAGAGCTGGGTGTCATCAGCGTACTGATGGCAACCCAGCCCATACCTCTGGGCAATCTGGGCAAGGGTGCGCATGTAGATGTTAAACATCGGGGAGAGCACTGCCCTCTGAGGCACCCCACAATTAAATGGGTATCTCTGGGACAGCTCTCCCCCAATCGCCACTCTTTGTCCCCGACCGTCCAGGAAAGAGGAGAGCCATTGTAAGGCAGAAAGTGGCAAAGCAGGATTACAGGTGAGCTTAAAAACAAAAGTAATCGCTATTGAGGAATTATACAATTTTAAGGCTGATGAAGAAATTGAGACTTTCTGCTCCTGGGCTTTATCATCAACCAAAAGGGAGACTGCAACCAAGAAATCAGGAGACTGTGAAGGGCAATTATGAAGGAGCTAGAAAATATTCTTAAATATTTTCTGAGTATGACCAAAATAATTCATACTACAGTATTCCCATTATGCATGGAAGTGAAAGATGGAAAACAAAGTAAGTTCACAGGAAGAAAGCTGACTCATTTGAAGTGTAGTATTGGGAGGGAATTTTATAGATACCACAGAGGACCAAAAGGACAAATAAGTGAGTTGTTGATTAAATCAAGTCTAAACTGTCCCTAGAAGTGAAAATCACTGAAGCTATCATACCTTGGTCACATTATGAGAAGGCAAAAGTCACTGGAGAAAGAGTAATGGTAGAAGTTGAAGGCAGCAGGAAGACCCAACATGAAATAGATTCAACCAAGGAAACCACAGGAAGCCTCAAGGTTTACAAGACCAGAGCAAGGCTGTTAATGACATTTGGGAAGTCAATAATTCATAGGGTTGCCATAAATTGGAAGTGACTTGATAGAACTTCACATAAATGCAAAGGTATTTTTTTTTTACTTGGCTGAATCAGGCACGGAATGTCAACCAGAAACCTGTAGGGCAAGTGTCTGCGAATGTGACCTCTTACCCACAGAGCGAGCGGACCATGCAACACCATCTCATTTTGCATAGGGAATAAGGCATACTGAAGTGGAATGCGCAACTCACATGCTGTTGCCAAATGTGTCAGCCATTTCCTTGCAGTAACATCCTAGGGCTCTCTATAGCAGGGCAAAGGAGGGGTGTGGTATTGTTTTATTTATGAGAGAACCTACCAGCTAGTCTCTTAATTCATGCTGCCCACCTGCCCATGAAGACCTCCGTTTCTGAAGGCAGACTCTCCTGCTCTCCTACAGTAGCACTGCTGGGAAAGGCTATGAGATCTCCTAAGATGCACCAAATATTTAAGTACATGTGCACACGTACTCTGTAAGAATAACCAACTCTTTTTCAAATCTCTTCAGCAGCCAGCTAGACTGATAGTTCATTTAACATCCACAGTATTTATCCAGATTCTAAATCCCCTTTTGTATTTTGGGACCAGGCTGTTCCTAGCTGCACTCACTACATTATAAAGGCTGTCCCCAGATGCTCTACATTATAAAGGCTGTCCCCAGATGCTCCCCAAAAACAGCACTTAGCTATATTTTGTTGTTAAAAGAGATCAATCAGAATATGAAGAACCCACCACAATCTCCATCTGTGCAACTGTGACTTCTCTTCAACTTCCCTGAACAGTGAAGTCTCACAGTAGTCTAGTTCTCAGTGGTCTTCAGTGCACAGCATAGTTGAGCAATTCCTATTTTTGTAAAGGAGGGGGTATCTTCACCCTAGCACTGCCGCCTCCACCTTCCAGGATTCTAACAGGTTAACTGTTGCTTCCATCATGTAAGAGAGATGTCCTGGAGATAAATCTGAGTGAGGATGTTCCAGTTTCCTTCATTTATGGCACCTGCAACACCATGATGATTGTCTGTACTCTGACAGCTGATTGTAGAACTCCTATCTTCTTTACTACTGTTGAATTATGCCTGCTATAGGCACATGCATCCTTTTTATCGTTATAGAAGACTGATGCTTGCCATGCGTAACACATTGTAAGTTAAGTGAATACTGCACTCAGACTCCGTGACCCTCATGATTAAGTGGACTGAATCTGATTGGACAATGGAATGCAAGTTCATCAGGGCAATGCAAGTTTATGATCACTGTGTTATGAATCACTGACATTTTGCACTTTGTGGGTAAACTTTTTTTTTGGGGGGGGGGGGGTTGTGTGTGTTGTATGACCTCATATATAAAGACTGGACTGCAGAAATGCCACAACTGAGTAAAAACAGAAATCTTTATTTTGAAAGACACAAATTTGCAGCTGAGAACACCACTATGGAGATGTGCTGCCTAAAAACATAAGACATTTTAGTACCAACAGAAATGGAATAAATTTCTATTAGAACCCTGAAAATGCCTATTTAAAACAGGGAAAGTATGCGGACAAAGGTTAACCCATACTGTTATCACTGCCAGAGAACTATTAAGGAACACTATGATCGGGGTTTTCCAGCTCCTTCTCTTGCAAGATGATCAGCAGCTTCATTTCCCTTATATCCCGCATGACCTGGAACGTGTGTCTGTTGAGAAGAGGTTTCCAAAGTAACTAAAAGCGTATGGCAAACATCTGCTACAACCACTACTACTAATCACCAAATGCTTTAATATAATTTTATTCTTTTGGAAACAAAGTGCAATTCTTTCTGTCAGAACTCCTTTTCCACCTCTTTCCAGCATCTGTCTACAACTATGAAATCCGCTTTATTCTTTCTTCCCAAGAAAGCACAGCTGAGAAGTAATACAACAGCCAGAATGATGGGCAGCTTCCTTTTAAAGAACTGAAACACCCTCGTTCTAATCTCTTATACCGGTATAAGCAATATACTTGTATTGTTATTGTGAACACCATGACTACACAACCAAATCACTCATACTCTGTTGCAGGATTTGCATTTTAAAGATATGTACTCATTCTTTACTCCATCAGCAGTTTTGTTACATACCCACTTGATGTCCATGCCTCTTGAAAGGTCAGCAAGCTGCTGAAAGTCCTCTTTGTTCACTACATCTTTCCCAGTACTGGTTTTCCAACCATTACGCTCCCAGTTTGGAACCCAGTTTGTCATACCTACAGAAGAAAAAAGAATTCCTTTTAAGAATGTAACTTGAGCATAATCAAAATAGGAGTCAAGTAGCACCTTTAAGACCAACGAAGTTTTATTCAGAATGTAAGCTTTCGTATGCATGCATACCTCATTCCTTCATCTGAAGAAGCATGCATGCATATGAAAGCTTACATTCTGAATAAAACTTTGTTGGTCTTAAAGGTGATACTTGACTCCTACTTTGTTCTACTGCTTCAGACCAACACAGCTGCCCACCTAGATTGATCATATCAAGTCATTTTAAAGATACTGCAGAAATTATCTCACAGCTTCCAAGGCATCTGCACATGGCCATCCAGCTGATATGTTACAAAAGGCAAACATGCTAGATCTGGACATTTAATGGATCTATAATGAATTTATCCCCACACTTTGCAGATAAATAGAGCAGTCAGCCTGCCCTTTTAAAGACAGGAAATAAAGAACAGCGCCATCCAGAGTAACACCCTCATAAATGCATTGGCTTGGGTTTAAAAGGTTGCATCTCTTAGGTTATCTAAGTCTTGTCCTATTTGATGTCCTTTTACATCTGGTCTTCCATAACATAAGAAAGGTTAAACTTCTGGAAAGTGACTCCTTATGAGCAGAGTTCCTAGCTGTGAGAGGCAGTTGGATGGATCCTCTGAAGTTGTTTAGTCCATGTTCAAAATAGCAATTATATCTGTGCTAAAATCCTCAATTCCTTACTGACCTGTTTTACAATGTTCACAAGTTATCACCATCAGCTTCAGACAGAAATGGATCCTACCAGTTTTCTGGACTAATCTCATTTTCTACCTAGGCAACTGCAGAGTTTATCCCCCGCTAGCCCCTTGTTTGGGACTGCATATGGGCACACTGAAAGAGGATAAATCCAAACATGCATTGTGATTGAAACAGCTGGATGGAGAAAGAACAGAAATAACTATAGGCCTACAGGTACCTTCAGTCTCAAGTCAGTCAACTTTACTGGCATACAGCCAACTCTTCTCAACAAAGCATTTCCTGGTGAATAGCTTTAAATTATATACACAATACATTAACCTGCTACTTTATTAGCAGGACCCAAATCACAATCAATATACCAGTAAAAATGGTATCTACAAATCACAATGAGTTATTTTCTACTACTCTACTGAACTAACTCTGGCAGAAATGAAAAGTCAGAAACAGGAAAAGCCAGAAGGGAAGGGAGGTTTCATTACTGGGGAGACAGGGAGATGGGGAAATGAAGATGGCAGAGACAACAAGGATTTCCTTGCGATTCTTCATAGGTCTCCACTGCTCACTGTGTATTATGTAACAGGGCAATGTATAAATTTACTTTATTCAAAAAATCCAAGAGCTTACCATCAATGGTGAACTTGCTGTCAGTATGGATATTCAGTTTCGTGAGGTTTTGACTCTTTGCTTGCTCTACAGCTTTGCAAGCTGCCTGAATAAAATATTTGGCAAAATCACAAGTTAGGAGATAAACAGAACCATTTATGACATGTCATAAAAATTTACCCTCAAGACACTGAATATATGGTCATTTATGTACTTTAACCCTTACAGAAAGCTTCCATTATGGACCTCTCTTCAACTATTTGAGAGGCATGTAAGTCAAATCTATCAATTCATGTATGTATGAACCAGTGTTTTCTCTAAGCTGAGCTAGCGTGAGCTAGCTCACAGACTTCTAGCCTCCAGCTCACACATTTTTGTCTTAGCTCAGGAAGGATGATCCCAGAGAACACTAACTTATGCAGTAGTTCACAACTTTAATGCCAGTAGCTCACAAAGTAGAATTTTTGCTCACAGGACTCTGCAGCTTAAAGGGAACACTGGTATGAACTGCATAATCTGCTATAGTGCTCTATTAAAATATTTTATTTTCCCAATTCTTATTCTAATCTTAAGTGGCACGGGGATCGGGTGAAATCAAGTAAAAAAAGGAAATAAGATAAAGAGGAAGGAGTTTATTTATTTGTTCTTAGTATTCAGTTTGATTTGTAGAAAGTAACAAGCAAAAAACAAAGTCTATTTATATGAGATGTATAAATGTAGGAATGATTACTTGACACGTGTATTGGGAGAGGAAAAAGACTCGCTTTCTGTGCAAGCCTCCTTTATTTATACATGTTCAAGTTGTACCAAAAATACTCCAGTTTACAGCATAGTGCAGAACAAAGCATAACAGGAAACACCTGTTCCATACAAGGAGATGGCGTTTACATAGTCTACCAAAATTAATACCAGCTAGCAGCGTCTAGAAATACATTTGTCAAAAATGGGAACTTGTGAAGGCGAACAAGAATGTGGTTGATTGTAAAAGGCCAGTGCTCTTTGTGTCCCCAGACATAACGGATGTCTGGGCGTCATGCCAGATGCATAATCCACACACACCTTTTCAGCCTTCAGACTTTGTGGGGTGCAGACAATCAGATAACATTCCAACCGCATGATCCCCACATATAAATATGTTGATATATGCACACTTAAATATTAATTCCACAAAAAATATATCTTTTTATTTTCCCAATGGGTGATAAAACAATCCGTTTATAGAGGCTTGGGGCAGACAAAATTTTAGGGCTGGTTAGAAGCCATGCCAGACTGCAGTTTGAAAGTGCAGAAATGAGTATCAACTCACTTGCTCCCTCCTGCTTCTGCAGTCCCCTCTGTGTTTCATTAAGAAGCCACTAACTGCTGCTGCACCTGAATTGACTACCTATGTAAATGCTTTGTCTCCAAGGCAGACTTGGAAGCTATGATCAAGTTGTAGCTTTGGAGTCTGCTTTTCAGGGCAAGCACCAACCATGGCTTGCCAGGTTACTTGCACTGACAAACTGGTTTGCCACAAATGGCAATGCACAAGGGAAGAGGGAGTATATGAGCTGAGATTGGTTAATAAAACACCAATCGTTTGACAGTATCTGTTAATAGAACCATAAAGTGATACTATTAATCACCTTGTGTGTGAGCAAAAGAGCAAATCAGGAAGCTGAGATTAACACAGGTCTTTCAAGTTTTGTATTGCAACTTACACGTATTTCAGCTCTTTGATTAGTTTGCCGCCCAGGAAGTCTCTCACTACTATTTCTGTGAAACAAACAAGAAAAGGTGATCAACTGATCAGAAATTGCTTTTATGTAGAAATTAAATAGCAAACCATCTCTGTAAAAGAAAGTTACAGCTATTTGAGTTGGGTTTTATGATAGTGACAGAATGCTGCAGCTCAAGTCTGCCATGAAAATGTGAAAAGCAACATCACCCCAGTCGAAAACGACTGGTGCTTGCACAGGGGACCTTTCCTTTACCTTCTTAGGTGAAGCATGCATATTGCTACCATTCTGCCCATCAAATACAGGGCTTCATTCAAGATACTGGCTGTCACATAGAATGCCCTTCATGGCCTTGCACCCTCATCTTTGCAACACTGTCTTTCCCCCTATGCTCCACCATGACAGCTTTGCTCATCTGAACAGGGCCTTGTGCAGGTAACAACCTACAAATGGCCAAAATCAACAACTGCTAATACACATCCCTTTTCTGTTGTGGCCTCCACCTTGTGGAATGCTCTGCCTGAGGTCAGGCAGGCTCCCAACTTCTGGCTTTCTGCAAACTATTCCAAACTTAATTATTCAAGAGGGCTTTTCTATGTAGGCAATAGGATGGTAGTGTACTATGTTTCACAAAGTTACATGGACAATTAGGGACTGTGGTTTATATTACTGTTGAGTTTGCGATATATTGGATCCTGCTATGTAATCTTGCATCATTTAATGTGTTATGTTAACATCTATGTTTTGCTTCAGTTCTGCTTTTTTGAATTTCTGGTTGGTTTTACAACTCAAACCCCCTTTCACTGTTTAGTGAATGTTCCATTCTGTTGATTGTATTGAATCACTCTGTGCAATCTGCTTTAAGTCCCAGTGAGAAAAGCAGACTACAAATAATGTAAATAAAAGCCCTCATATAACGGTTCATTCAATTTTTTACAAAATTACAAGCACTCAAGGATGTCATACCTATGCTGTACACCCACAGCTCTGGAGATGGGTGCTATTTTTCTAGGAAACATGTTTCCTGGGACAGATGCTGACAGGTCAGCCCTAAGAAAAAACTTGATAGGCTTCCCAGAGAGCGGAAGCTGGATGGCTTTCTCAGGGGTAAAACTTTTGATGTGATCTTGGGAAGCCTTTGAAGAGGGAGCCTTTAGGCGTTTATGGCTTTTGATGACCCCTGATTAGGGATGGGAAGTTTATCATTTGGGTGAAGGGTGTCAGAAGTGTATATTTAGGATAAACAAATGGGGAGAGGGATATATGACCTGGTATGGTGAGATTAGTTCAAAGGGCTGTAAATGTCTTTCCTGGGAGACCCATTTGTCCTGATAACATTTTCTTTAAAGACAGGAAGTAATTGCCGGATGGGCAGCCTGTATGGTTCACCTTTAAAAAAAAATATGTTCCAGGCTTCTCACTTAGCAGCATTTTGTGTGCTTCAGATCCATTTTATTTATAGGCCAGACAGCATTGCTCTGCACATTTTGGGGTGATATTTCTAAGGGTGTTACCTCTCTCTGTGCAAACTGCACCCTCTGCAGGAGGGTCTGATTGCTAACAACTGTACATATTACCGTTTTGTTCCTTAAGCCCCTGAGGACAAGCAGGAAGAATGTATCCATTATAACATTAGCTTTTTTTGTATTTGTATGTGCATACACTCATACACTGTACATTGCATAGTACATTTATACACTGTGCACGCTCTTGTATGAACTAAAAAGTACAGTTACAGAAATGAATTTTAAAGCATATTTTCTAATTATCATGAGATCATACTTACAGAGGATGACCAGGTCCCCAATAGACACCTGTTCCAGCACGGGCTTCAGGACGCCCATTACTTGAACAACATCCATCAGTATAAACAACTGGATAGTCTCCTACAAATGCAAATTTGTATTTTACTCGTGTGGCATATCACTTTTTAAATTTCTGAATTCAGAAATACAATCCTAAACACAATGACTCAAAATCTAATAACTTCTATTTGGGCATAAAATGTAGTTGCTGCTTCAACATATGTGATTTTTCACTTGTCCTAAAATGGACTTCTGCATAAATGTACACGTTCTTCTGTTTATTAGCCAATTTAAAAACTGTTTCATTTTCAGTAAAGTTTACTTCAATAGATTTTTTTAAAAATTCTAGACTGGACAAAATTGCTCCCTCAAATCTGTCTTCTAAGCCCACCTTTGCTATGGTGTTTCTTTGGTTCAACACTTAACAGGATTTAGTCAAGGAAAAGCCTCAACTATAACTGTGCAGCTCTTGCTACCCATATGGCCTTCCTCTATTGTCACCCCTCATTGTCTAAATTAGAGCATAATTTCCTCTGGGACAGAAGATTTATCTAGCTTCTGAAAATCTAGTGCCATATATACTCAAGGCAGATGGCACTGTAACAAACAGGAATAATTTATCTAATTTCTCACTCCCAACTACAACCAGGGAAGAAGAAAGAGCACAAAACTCATTAGCCTATTAAAAAGGTTACCATACATATAACTACAACTCCTGAAAGAAGTGAATCTCCTTCTCCCAGATAAATGAACACAGGCTTGCTCCCAGATAAATGAATATAGGATCGTGGTCTGCAACTTATCCTTTTACAAAAGATTATTCCCTGAAGCTGTGCAAGGCACTTCAATGTATTTTCTTCATTTTCTATTATGCTTGACTTCCTGAGAGCTCTTTGTTTGGTCTCTTGTATGAGCTAATCTGACCAGAATGTAGCCTTATTATTGTGTAATTTATCTGCTCTTTCATCAGCCATACTGCTTGTTACCTTTGGGGGAAAAACAGGCAGTAAACTGAAATATTAATTCTGGGATATGAGTATTTAAGCTGAAAGACAGTGGATACACAATTTATTTCAGGCATTTTTAGTTTTAAATATATATGTTTGAGTATCTGAGAATGCTGATTGTGATTTGCGAATGAACAGCAATACACTCAAGCATCTTTGCAGAGTTGAGAGAAGCAAAAGTGCAGAACAGGAATCAATATCAGAATGCAGCCCTCAGAATCTACCCTCATTGTTACTGCTATGGTACAGATTTTTGCATGGCATAAAAGGCAGATTTTGTTAATACTTTCTTCCTCTGAGAGTACCTTAGAAGCATTTCATTCATCTACATTTAGACCTCCTACCCACCCATCAAGAGAAGATTCAAGGGCCAGACAAGTATTTGGATGACAGAGATTATACTTTCAGGTGGGTAGCCTTGTTGGTCTGAAGCAACAGGACAAAATTAAAGTCCGGTGGCACCTTTAAGACCAACAAAGTTTTATTTAAGATATAAGCTTTTGTGTGCACTTAAGACTTCTTCAGATACACTGAAATGGAAGTTACCATTCCATATGTATAGGTAGTAGGTGAGCAGCAATCAGCATATAACATAATGAAGATGTTTAAAAGATGCAAAGAATAAAAAGCTTAGTTTATATGGTCAGCATTTGTTGGATGTAATTCTTGAGGAAACATAATGAAGCAAATAAATATATCAAAATTGGAGACTGGTGTGTAAATGCACCCAGGTAGTGATGATTGAAAGCTTATAAAACTTTCTTGGTCTTAAAGGTGCCACTGGACTCAAATTTTGTTTAGAGATAATTGCGACAGTGAATTTCAGAGCACATCTTTCTGACAGACCAGACTAAACTGGCTTGACTCTAAAGCAGGAGGGCTGCAGCATGCACAGGTCAAAGCATCTCTTACAATACTAGAAAGACAAGTATGAGGAGCACCTTCAGTAAAAACCACTGGATCACAAGGTAGTCAAACATCTGTATTCCTTGTATCTCCCACCAAGATGCCCAGTATAAAGGGAAGATACTATATTATGCAACAGAGGTTTTCAGTATGAACAGAACCTTCCATGCAAAGTGAGATCGTCATCAGAAGTGAAAGACCCAAATCTGAAGCACTAAGACTGTGACTTGTCAGACTTCACCTGTTCCTCTGAATGACTTCAGTGGGATTAATTTTCACTGAAGTGTACATATAAATGCAGCTCTGATTTTCAAGCTTCTCAGACTATGAGTGGTGAATTTCAGTAGAACTTCCCTATTCTCAGTTTAGTGGTATGTATTTATCTCAAGGACCATCTCCATGCTCCAAATACTACCTGAGTTTGCTCCTCTGCTTAAGAAAACCTGCCTGGCATCAACCAGGCATATTTCTTTCCTTTCTTTCCTGCTAGCTGTCATGGTCTCCTACTAAGACATATTTACAGTGGAATACATCATGCCCACTTCCATGTATCTGCCAAGCACCAGTTCTTTCTGCAAGACTTACTTGTGGATTGTGATGCATATTGTGATGACCCGCCACTTGCGAAGTCCCTAGCAGCTTCATCTGTGTCAAATTTTCTGAAACTAGCATTTCGGTATCCATCCACTTGCTCTCTACAGTCATCCCTATAAAGAGATTACGGGGTAAATGGCAAAACAAGCTGTGCGATAAAGGCTTTTAGAAGGACGGGGAGCAGCTAAGCACCCTGCCCCACCACCCCTCCAGGATTCAATTCCCCTGAGAATCCCTTCCCATATTTACAGTTATTTGTATTTATCACCCTAGTTAATTTTGGTTGTGATTCAAAAGCAGGGGTGGGAGGGGGGAGAGACTGTAAGAAATCCATTTGTACGCTTTGGCAGTTTCTATACTTTGTTTTGTACTATAGGAAGTCTGGGGAGATCAACCTATAATTTGTAGAAGAACATGTACTAACAAGCAATATAAGCTAGAGCACAGACAAACTAAATAAAACAGAAGAATGCCTGAGCCAGCATCCCAGTCCTGACTAATGGAAGGAGAGGAAACTGCAGCTAGATTCAGAATCCAGGTAACCAGCTTCAAGCCATCAAGACACATTCAAGCCCCTACTCAAAAGCCAGTAATTTCAATTCATCCCCACTAATTATTTAACCATTTAATAATCAGCATGAACTATAAAAGGTTTCCAAAGCACTTCTTCCCTCTTAGAGCAAAACGATATGTCAGGGGTGGCCAACGACAGCTCTCCAGATGTTTTTTCGCCTACAACGCCCTTCAGCCCCATTGGCCATGCTGGCTGTGGCTGATGGAAGTTGTAGGCAAAAAAAAAAAAAAAGGATCTGGAGAGCTACCGTTGGCCACCTCTGCTATATTTTAAAGAATACAACCATTCAAAAACATGCCATGAGGACTGCATTTTTTAAATGGTCAAATTCATTCCTAAAATGGCAGCAGACACAGGTGAAACCTCTGGTTGCTGTAACATCTAGCTTGGCCCTTACTTCCAATGTTAACCCCCAAAAAGAATCAGTGCACAGTGATATTTGGGGGCCACGTCTGAATCCCCACTTTGCCATGGAAGCCTGATGTATCATCTTAGGGCGGTTGCATTCTTTCAGCATAACCTACCTCACAAGATTGTTCTGAAGATAAATTGGAAAAGAGGACAAAACAGGGAAGTAAATACCCAAAGAAATGAGCACAAATAAGAGCTCATTGTGGGGGGAGGGGGGACCACACTTGTTTCAAACTTCATTTCTAACCTGTTTTTCCCCATTGTATATTGTTTTTCAACTGAGCACAATGAACAATACTCTCAGTGACAACACTTAGCATGAAAAGTTAAGACAACATCCCGGCTGACATGTGACAGCTCAGGATCTTTGTCATCTGAACACCAGGGCACTGATGTTCTCAAGAAACGAGGAACCCAAATTGTTTGATGACTTCTGATGAAGAAAGGTGTAAAATCTAACCACAAGAAGGGACATTTCCTCAGAAATAAACTTCACTGAGCTCACCAAATCAATGGATAACAGTTTTAAGTATAGGGAACACCTTTGATGCAACCCGCAGGGCAGAATTAAGAGGGGAGGGGGCAGAGTACCAGACCATCCACCTTCGGCTGCTTACCAGGATGAATACACTCCTGTCTTCCTGCCGTTGCGCACACCATAAGGCATGTTCCTGCTGTAGAGAAAACAAGGGTGAATCAAGCAGGCAAAGCACAATCCACACCTTCCCTGAAGCCTCAGCCCATTCAGTTTAACAGCCCATAGGCCATACGCTATAAAACAAAAATAAAATCACAGTAAAACATGTTTGCCACATCTACAGCACAGCTTTTGGCAACAACTACTCAGAAGCAGGCCTCATTTTGGGCAGGTCACAGGAGTGGAGCTCCGGAACCTCTATGTTATTGTGCTCTTTCTTTCTTACCCCCCCCCCCAAAAACTTTGCTTCTGGGCTCCATAGTTCAAACCCCCTGTGAGAATTTTGCTGAACTCAAAGATTTGACAAACTTTCTAATGTTTTCCCCCACAAAACTGTCCAAAGTATGCAAAGCCAGAGAGATTTTGTAGAAAATGGCTACAGAAGTACTCAGCCATTCCTGATACTTCAAGATTAAGATTACTTCTGAGCAGGGGTAATTTCGTAGAAAAAGAGGTGAAGGTGTGCTAAATTATATCAAGCTCACCATCCACCTTAAAATGCTTCTTGAATTATAATTGTCATAATAAAACCTTATTCCCATCATCCTTTTTAAATTACTTTTTCCTTGTGGCCACAGTGGCATGATGAAGATTCCTATCTGTATGTTTTATATGGTTTGGTTGTTCTATTTCTAGAAGTAGAGCAGCGTTTTTTTCTGAACTATTATACTGCCTCGCACACGGCAGTATCAAGGAACAGGAAGTGGAACTACGGTTGTGATCACACATACAAAATAATGCACTTTCAATTCACTTTTAGCGCACTTTCCAACTGGATTTTACTGTCTGAACTGGCAAAACTCAGTTGGGAAGTGCATTGAAAGTGCATTATTTTGTGTGTGCGATCACAGCTTATTTATTTGTTCGATTTATATCCCGCCCTACCCCACCAAAGCGGGCTCAGGGCGGCTTACAAGCGCCAACTCTACTGGCGGGAAAACTATTAGCAGAGGCCAAAGCAACTGGTGCCCAAGTGTATTAATAGCCCTCCATCCTAGCAGGGAAAATGAGCCTGGCGTTCCCGGTTCTTTCTTGACAACAACGAATCCTCATTCTAAAGAAAGTACTATGCATATTCCAAGCCAGTAAGTACTTCGTACATTCTTTACACCAGGCGAATTTACCAATCTGATCATTTACAAAGAAAAGCCACCACCACCCCCATTTCTCTCGGGCTGCAAATCGGTGCACCTGAGAACAAATCCCTGAACTCCGTGGACCCCACTTCTGCAGGAAAGCACGCAGGGAGCTCTCCATACAACTGCACCATAGCCAGCCACGCGCGCTTACTCCGTGGAAAGGTTCACCGAACTCAAGAGCACCTCACTTTCCAAAAGAAAGAAGGTCTGCGCTCTTCTAGAGACTTTTCATCCCGACTCTCAACCAAGCTGCTGGAATGCAAGCCTAATGACTTGGTCAAAAAAGTAAACGTCACTCGTGCCTTTCAGATATCGCCTCCTCCCCCTACTCAAAAACAATCTTCGACGGATTAATATGGATGTGAATGGACGTATAAAACGGAGCCAGCGGTGAAAAGACAAGGGAAACGGCTGTTTTGTATATTCACATCATGTAAACTTCAAAAAGAAATATATGTGGCGTGCTTTTTATTAAGACCAACCAAACAGACACAAAACATCGAGCCAAGACGAAAGCGAAACTGAAGTTAGATTTTTCTGGAAAAGAACAACCTCGGATTTTATCATTAAACCAAAATCTTGCTTTTCCCCCTCAAAAAGGAAAAAAAAAAAGGCTCGAGAAAAGGAATCAGGTTAGTTAACGTGATCAGGAGAATGGAAGGAAGAAGCCACAGATGTTCACCGAAGTAGCTCTGCGACTGCAGCACCTTTCCAATTGTGAAATAAATACCTGACCTCATACATTGCAAGAGAGACACAGTTATAACTCAAATGTATTTTTCTTGTATCCAGACCTCAGTTCTGGCTCTGCCTTTTGTCTCCCTCCTCGTACTTACCGTCTTCGTAGGTCCGAAGAGTGCAACAAATACTACTGCCCTCTTAAAGAAGCAAAAAAGCGATGAAGATGCTCCTCCTCTCTGTGCTTTTAAGACCACTGGGAAGAACCACAGAAGAAGCAAAAGAAAGGGGGACAGCTAAAGAGAAAGCGCTAGAGGGCCTTTCCAGGAACAAGCATGAAGTACTCTGTCTTTTCTAGAATTTCCCCCTTTTGATTTTGTTGGTTCTGGCTCATTTACAAAGAGCAAGGTGGAGGTGGGGGAGTTTTTGGAAGAGAGCAAAAATCCCTTCCCGCCAATTTATTTCTCTCTTTTAACTCGTAGCTCTCGAATTCCGTCAGAGGTCTGGGGTGGAAAGATCTGGTGATCCGTTGCTACAGCAGGACGTTCCAAACCATCATACATGCACAGGACTCCAGGTGCTATTGTAGCAGGAAGACCCCTGCCTCAATTCGTTAAAGCTGGTTCAATGACAGAGGAGGCCTGAGGCGTATTCAGGAAAACAGCTTTCAGTTTATTAATATACGTACGTACGGGAACAGACTCCCATGGCTTCTGCCACAAAGGTGAGAGTCTGAACCCGGATTACAGAAAAATCACGAGCTTTTATATCGTTCAAAGTTATATTCCATCAAATGTCACATGATTACAAAACATACAGTGCTGGCTTACGAAACATACGCTGTTGGCCCCATGTCCTCCTGCACTGGTGATGATTTATGATCGCGAGGCCTAGGTTACAGAATGCAAGCATCTCTAATAACACTGGACCGTTTGGGACTTTCCCACCCAACACGGAATATTGATGCAATATTGCTTCTTGTGTACTTTGCTACACCGGTGATTCAAGGGGCCTTTGTAAGCTTGCTTCCTATGCACTAACCACCGTGGTTATAAGCTTCGGTTACAGTACTGTTTGCGGTTGCAAGCCATCCGTAGCGAGCTGCTCTTAGTTCTCCTTTTTAGTAACTATAGACTACGTGGAGGCCTTTCGTAATACATAGAAGCACAGATGCCCTTTTGCATGACATTAAAGCTTTTCACCTCTGCCCTATTGATCCTATTCTTAATATTGATTATAGTTTCTTAGCTGATTACATAATTTCTAAGCATGTTTCTATTGATCCTATGCCTGCTGCCACACTATGAGACTTCATTCCTGGTGTATGAAGGAGTGGGTTGCCTTTCAAGTGCCACAAGACTCCCCTGAACTCTTCTTCCATCGAAGATAGATCCAAGTGGGTAGCCATCTTGGTCTGAAGCAACAGAATAAAGTAGAAGTCCAGCTGCACCTTTAAGATCAACAACGTTTTATTCAAGCATAAACTTCCTTGTGAAGTGAACTGAAGAAGTGCGTATGTGTGATATACAAAAGCTTATACCTTTGTTGGTCTTAAAGGTGCTACTGTCTAGGCCCTTATTGTATTCTTCTTCCATCGGCATAACATAGCGGCTAAATTTGTGGAATATACTCAAACACAAAATGAAGTTTAAGCCCCTTTAAGAGCAACAAAGTTTGTGGGTACAAGTTTTTGTGCACAGGCAATACTTCAGATACGAAATCTTATACCCCAAATTAAACTTTGTTGGTGTTAAAGGTGCCACTGGAATAAAACTTGGTTCTGTTGTTTCAGAACAATACAGCTGCCCATCTGGATCTTTAGCCAAACATAGTTTCTTGACCTGTCAATAATTTGGGCCCCTGATTGTCATTTTGATTTTTATTTAAATAAATGAACCATCACAAAAGCTTCTTTCTGCACAACCATGTGCTCGCTCATTTGCTGTAAGTGCCATTGTGTTTAACAGGGCTTACTGCCAGGAAAGTATGCATAAATAGCATTGAGATCAAAGCGGGGGCATTTTGAAATGTATTATTTTGATTTATTGAAGAAGCTGGGTCTGTGGATCCAAATTCTATTGCAGTAGGAAGAAAGAAAGGAGGAGGACTGGATTCATATATCAATTGAACCATTTGATGGGTTGTCATCTGTTTAGGGTTGCCAAGTCCAATTCAAGAAATACTTTGGGGGTGGAGCCAGGAGACGTTGGGGGTGGAGCCAGGAGCAAGATTGTGACAAGCACAATTGAATTCCAAAGGCAGTTCTGGCCATCACATGTGAAGGGATTGCAAACATTTTAAATGCCTTCCCTCCATTGGAAAGGATAGGGGCACCTTCTTTTGGGGCTCATAGAATTGGACCCCCTGATCCAATCTTTTTGAAACGTGGTGGGGGTTTTTTAGGAGAGCCATCAGATGCTATGCTGCAGATTTGGTGTCTCTACCTCAAAAAACAGCCCCCCCCCGAGCCCCAGATACCGCAAATCAATTCTCCATTATACCCCATGAAAATCGGTCTCCATAGAAAATAATGGAGTGCCTAGCAGTCATTTCCCTCCCCACCCCCTGCTTTCTGATTATCCTGAAGCGGGGAGGGCCTCCAAACCGGGGGATCCCCTGCACCCACCTGGGGATTAAGCAACACACAGAAACTGCTGAGGAGATGGAGCAACACACAAGAACACCGCATGTACCACTTTCACAATATATATGCACTTTACTACTTCTCAATTTTGTTATATTTTCTGTTGTATTTTTTCTATATCATTCTCCTTTATACAAACTAGTAACAATCTTTGCACTTGAAATAATAAACCATTTATATCAGCCACATACACTCCAAAACAAATTAACATAAAAGGCTCAGTCCCTCATTAATCTAGAAGGAAGACAGTTGTTCCTATAATACACTTGTGTTGATCCTGAAGAAAACGGAGCCTTCTTCCAAATTGATGCCAAGGTGCTGGAGCCAAAAGGGAGAAAGTCTCTCACAGAGATACAGGAAAAAAACTTCAAAGAGGCAGCTAACTGCTCTTCAAGTAGAGTTTACACACATGTTTCTTTTGAAGTCTTTATCAAGCCACAAAATGCTCAGAACTATAGAAATGATATTACACAAAAAATAAATATCCAGTACCAATAAGCAGCATATAAGGTTCATCACATAAAAGTGCATATATATTGTGAAAGTGGTATATGCAGTGTTCTTGTGTGTTGCCCCACCTGGGGATTGGCAACAACCCTATCATCTGCAAATCTCAGTGAGGAATTTATGTATCTTTGGAAGCTAGGACTTAAAAGAAAGAAACCTTGGCATCACAAGATTTTGTCATTGAATTTTGAAATTTTGGCAGCACAAAAAGTTTTGTCATTGGTGTCAAACATGCAGCCCAAGGGCCAAATCAGGTCCCTGGAGGGCTCCTATCAGGTCCCTGAGAAACTGAATGTCATCTGCTTCCTTCTCCCTCTCTCTTGCTTCCTTCTGCAATAACAGCTTGCTTTGCAAGTCTTGCTCAGTTGCACAGGAGCTACTATTTTCTCCATTGGCTGAGGTTCCTCCCTTGGGAGAAGGTGGAGAGGGAGAGCTTGCTTTGCCAGTAGCAGAGCTACTGAGCCAAGCCTCTCTTCCTTCTATTGGCTGAGGCTCCTCCCCCTCCTGGTCCCCTGGGAAGGAAGGAAAGAGCCAGAGCTTCCTTTGCTCAGTTGTCTGGATCCCATGGGAGAAATACAAGGAAAGCACCTTTAAGACCAACACATGCTGATGTTTTAAGCATGTTTTATTTTAAGGGTTTTTAAAAAAACAAAACACTTTAATTATGTTTGTGTCCTTTATAAAGTTTATACCTGTTCTCCTAATCTTAAATAGGTACACAAATTGCCCGGCCCAACAAGGTCTCATTTATGTCAGATCCATCCCGCATAATAAATGAGTTTGACACGCCTGGGCTAGGCTGAGTTTGAGATGAGGCCAAGGTCACCCATTGAGCTTCCATGGCAGAAGTAAGAATTTGAACCCAGGTCCTCCTCTGCCACTCTGTTCACTAGTGCATTACACTATATCGCTACAAGACATTTAAGTGCTGCCAGTCCTTGTCATGCCCTGTCAATTGTCAAATCTCAAGGCCGATTTAGCTTCCATGTGAGTGGTAACCCTTCTTAAAACAGATTGTTCCTCATTTGGTCAGGGCCAGAGCAAGTGGTTTCAGGGCCCTTGAAGTGAACAGTGGTGGAATAACCACCAGGGGGCTTGCATTTAAGTATCAGGGTATTTACTTCTAAGAAGATTCAATTGCTAGATGCAATAGGGTAGAAAAGTGGCTACCCATTCTACAATACAACTGGGGTTGGGGGGCATTCTGTTCTATGAGAATAAACTCCAAATGCATTTGACCAATGCAAAGCTGGCTTTCCATATACACACTTCTCTCTTGGACTCCACATTAAAAACTCTACCTGTCAAAGGGACTGAAATCCTTGCCTACTTCCTTGTTCTTTCAAACATTAGTTCAGGCTTGGTTAGAACATAAGAACATAAGAGAAGCCATTTTGGATCAGGCCAACGGCCCATCAAGTCCAACACTCTGTGTCACACAGTGGCAAAAAATTTTATATACACACATACACTGTGGCTAATAGCCACTAATGGACCTGTGCTCCATATTTTTATCTAAACCCCTCTTGAAGGTGGCTATACTTGTGGCCGCCACCACCTCCTGTGGCAGTGAATTCCACATGTCAATCACCCTTTGGGTGAAGAAGTACTTCCTTTTATCCGTTTTAACCTTTCTGCTCAGCAATTTCATCGAATGCCCACGAGTTCTTGTATTGTGAGAAAGGGAGAAAAGTACTTCTTTCTCTACTTTCTCCATCCCATGCATTATCTCGTAAACCTCTATCATGTCACCCCACAGTCGACGTTTCTCCAAGCTAAAGAGTCCCAAGCGTTTCAACCTTTCTTCATAGGGAAAGTGCTCCAGCCCTTTAATCATTCTAGTTGCCCTTCTCTGGACTTTCTCCAATGCTATAATATCCTTTTTGAGGTGCGGCGACCAGAACTGCACACAGTACTCCAAATGAGACCGCACCATCGATTTATACAGGGGCATTATGATACTGGCTGATTTGTTTTCACTTCCCTTCCTAATAATTCCCAGCATGGCGTTGGCCTTTTTTATTGCAAACGCACACTGTCTTGACATTTTCAGTGAGTTATCTACCACGACCCCAAGATCTCTCTCTTGGTCAGTCTCTGCCAGTTCACACCCCATCAACTTGTATTTGTAGCTGGGATTCTTGGCCCCAATGTGCATTACTTTGCACTTGGCCACATTGAACCGCATCTGCCACGTTGACGCCCACTCACCCAGCCTCAACAGATCCCTTTGGAGTTCCTCACAATCCTTTCTGGTTCTCACCACCCTGACTGTAGGCTGCAGATTGAGCTGAAAAGTTTAAGTGGGAAAATAATTGTTGCTGGGAGGACACAGCAAAGCTGACCTCATGACTAGATAACAGCCAGGTGGAGGGAGGAATGCTTCTATCTCTAACTCTAACTCCCTTCCAAGGATGAAATGACACCATGATAACCAATTAGCCACATTCCATTCAGCTAGACATTATGATTTGTGCTGTTAGCACATGTGAGAAATGGTTGGACTAGTCTGCAGATAGCATCCTTAGGTCACATACTTTTAGTAACACTAGCACTGACATAATGAGCCAAGGTTCTGACTTGTTTATGGGCCCAAATCATGTTGGATCCTTTGGTTTTAAGGGTTAGCCTTTTCAATTAGCAACTGGCAAGGCATATGTAGCTTCTTGCTTCTTGATTTTGGATGTGATCTTTGAAACCTGCCCATGGAAGCTCTGGACTTTTCTTGCTGAGCAACTATGGAATAGTAATGTCTTGCAGTTTGTATTCTTGTTTTAAACCAAAGTCTTTTTGTGTAGTTAGTCTCTTATAATTAGCTATGTTGTTTTGATTCCTCACTGCTTATTCTCTTTTGCAATATTCTTGCACAGTTTTAATAAATCTATGCTGTGGTCTTTTGTGTTCAAGTGGCTTCAATCCTAATTCCAGTTCCTAGGCCAAGCGCTCACCTAGCAGGTTAATTGTTTGTGGAAACTCATTTCTGCAAGTATCCAACCTTACAGGGCTGACTTTCTTGTTTAGTCCTGAGAAGATCAGAAGCTTGCCTCTTGGCTTCTGACTGCTGGGGTAGTAAAAGGGGCTTATGGCAGCTTGTCAGACTGGTATGCGAAGGTTCACATTGCCAGGGTTTTGTATTCTGCAGACCCATAACACAAACACCCTTGGACTAGGGAACTGCAACACTACCATGTTTGTTAGCAGCAAGGAGAAAGAGTCAGCCAGTTTAAGGCATGCTGCTAAGAAGCACTGGTCCTCATGAACAGCATTTGACCAGTGCTTCTGAAGAGTGACTAGCTCAGCTACCTGCCACTGCTGTTAACAGGGAAAAGCAAGTGGCAACACAGTAAAGAACAGCAGGGAAAAAAACAAAAAACTGTGTACAATAAAGAAATATATTCCAAAATATTATTGACTCTGTGTCAATTTCTTTAACACTTAGAGATATCACATAACACAGTAAAAAACCAGTTTCTTTCACTACAGAGAAGATGCAGTCCTTTTGCACATAAAGTCCATGTTCACAACAAATCTTTGCACTTTTCCAAACACTCTGTGTGGAATCCAACAATCCTCTCAGCTCCAAAGGAAAAATAAATATTTGGGATAGAAGTGTTCCTTACGTGTCAGTTGACTTCAGGCCACGTTTCGCATTTTAAAGTGTCTTACTGTTCTGTAATATTCACAAGTTGACATCAAGCAAAAAAATCTTATTGCATTTACATTAGGCACAAGCTCAGTGAGGACTGCATCTTCTCTGTAGTGAAAGAAACTTTTTTAGTGTGTTACATGGTATCTCTAAGTGTTTCAGAAATTGACACAGAGTCTATAATATTTTTGGAATATATTTATTTCTTGTACACGTTTTTTTTTGCTTTTTTTGCTGCTGTGAATAGGCAGATTCCCAGTTCTGGAACGGGTGGTGCAATTTGCATCTTCTGGAATCAGACTGAAGCACTGCCATAGATGAGTGTATAGATCCAAGCGGGCAGCCGTGTTGGTCTGAAGCAGTTGAACAAAGCAGGAGTCAAGTTCACCTTTAAGACCAACCAATTTTTATTTAGAACATAAGCTTTCGTGTGCTCTTAAGCACATTTCATCGGACAAGGAATCCAGCACAGTGAGCAGAGCCATACATAGCAGGTAGGCAGTGGCCCAGAATGCAACATGGTACAAATTTAAGAACCAATGACAGTAAAGTAAAATTATCTGGTAGGCAGTGGTTTAGAATGTAAAATGGTACAATGACAAAATAGTAAAATTAACAAATTGAGCAAACCTTTGATCTGAGTAGCATGAGCATGCGAAAGCAACAAAACAGCAGTATGCAGTAAAATTAACGAATTGAGCAAACCTTTGATCTGAGTAGCATGAGTATGCGAAAGCAACAAAACAGTAGTATGTCAAAATGTGAGATTGTCTGTCAATGACAATGGGAGATGGGTTCAATATATGTAATGCGATAAGCAACCAAAGTCCCTGTTTGAGTGTGTCAATACAGCTAAAAGAGAAATACATTGGATAGTGATGTTCTTGTCCACCTAATTTACTTTTTAACATGTAAAAATAATTCTAGTTTGCCATAGGAAAAAGGAATACAATACAATATAGTGAAAATGGGTAAACAATATGTAATGAGATATGTAGATGAGTGTACTGCTGGTCTAGCTAGTCAGGCTTAGAGGCCTGCACTTGAACCCCTCATTGAATGATGGAGCTTATCAGGGATGCATAGGGCCAGTCACTCTCAGACTAACCTACCTCACAAGGGGTGTTGTGAAGATGCAATAATGGAAGAGAGAATGAATGGCACTCACTGGAGGCAAAGTGGGATAATACATATTCTGGGCAGTCGTGTGTGAGGAATGCTCTATGGTGGATTTCCCATACCACCTACTATACTGTGACTCACAGATCATAGGGATCACCACACTCTGTTCCATTGCACCTTGTAAGCAGTGACCCCAATAGCATCAAAATAGACTTGGAATACGGTATGGTTGCCAATGCCACCTTTTGCTTGATTCCTTTATTGGGGTGCGTGCAGACCAGCCAGGAGCCGAGGTCCTGGTGGCAAAAGTTGCTCTTAAGTCTAGTTTATTAAGTTCAGGCAAACTATCCAACAGGCAGAATAGCACAGTGTACACTTGTAAAAATAAAACAGAAAGAGATCTTTCTGGCTGTCCTTTGAGGCTCACTAATGAGCAGTCACCCAGCAGCCCCAGCTATAAGGATCAATATTTATACCCTCTATACCTAAATAGGTACATGACAAAAGGTAGGTCTATTAACTTGACACAGAGCGGACCCACTCTCCTAAGGGCACTGCTAGTCCCTTGGTTATCTACTAGGTCAAGAGGTCCTCAGACAATCCCAAGGCTGGGCTTATTGTAACCTGTAGGAGTTATGTCTCAAAAATGGTACATGGTGGCTCCAGGAATGTAAAATATTTGGTAGGACTTACGTTACTGGCTTAGAGATTTAACACTGCATCTGTGCTGTAAAGGGTCATGGGAGAGAACCAGAGTTTCTAACAATTGGGCTCTAACTGAACAAATGTGAGCTAAATGGATATGTACATGAATCTTCAAGTCTCCTTACTAAAATTCTGCCGCACCACCCATTAGGAAAGTGTACCTTTGCTGCATGGCTTACCTAATCTCTGGTTAGCAACTAATGGCCAATCTTGTTACTTTCCTGTTCCAACTCAGCATCACTTTGTCTTACCTATATGCTAATACAGACCATATGACACAATCCTTCGTCTTCTGACTCTGAGGAGTCAGAATTGAAACCAAATTGATACCTAACATTAAGCCCATCATGAAAAACGTTAAGGATAATTTTCTTTTGTCTTACACTGGGAATCTATTAATCTCACCTTGGAAAGCCCATTTCCTGGCTCAAGCTCTCCAAAAACCATCGAGTTGTTTAAACCACTTTACAAACCCAGCCATACCTCCAGGTTGTTTTTGCCTATTTAAGCAGACACTCTGTACATGCTCAGTGTGTCTTGTCCAGCCAGAGACTTGTGCCCCGAAACACAGTTGGGGTCACTTCCATATTCACATCCTCTGCTTCATGGATCCCCAGTTGCTTTTTGCTCTGTTTTCCCGCCAGTAGAGTTGGCGCATGTTGTTCCACTTCCTGTTCCTTTGTTTAGATATTGCCATGTGCAAGGCAGTATAATAGTTCAGAAAAAAAACCTACTCTACTTCTAGAAATAGAATAACCAAAACATATAAAGCAGACAGATGGGAATCTTCATCAAGCACCGTGGCCACATAAGAGAAAGTAATTTAAAAAGTATGATGGGAGTAAGATTTTATGACAATTGTAATTCAAGAAGCATTTAAAGGTAGATGCTGAACTAAGTACAACTTCTGGTGATGTCAGAGGTATGTGGCATATTCAAATGAGTTGTCCTAATAAGCTTCTTTTTCTACAAAATTACCACTGAGTAAAAGAAACCAATCAGAGCACCAAAATGTAAAGCAGAGTTGTCGAACTCATTTGTTATGAGGGCCAGATTTGATATAAATGAGACCTTGTTGGTCTGGGCCATGTATGTCATATATGCCAGGTAGTGGACATATAAACCTTATGAAGGGCACAAACGGTTTTTTTTACTTAGAATAAAACATGCTTAAAACATAACATGCTTGCAATATTTTGTTTTAGTCTGATGTCACCTCTTACTATGAATTATTGCATCAAAATCTGCCATGTGTCTGTGCTATACCAATCTTGAATATGCTGTTCAGGTGTTGTTCAGATGTACACATCTGTAAGTTGCAAACCTACTTTTGATCTATTGACATTCACTACAGAGATCTTATGGTCAATGCTTTGAGCCTAAGACCTAGAGGAAAACATGAAGCAGCTGGGCATTGTGAGCTTTTCTACAGAAGTTGCTTCATGTGCTAGACAAGAACATGTGAAGGCACCATGGCACAGACTGAGGGCTATGTGGTTGTCTACAAAACTATAGTCTTCCCCAGAAAAAGAACTACAACTTATATGTGGCAGTGCAAGAACAGAGAGACAGCCATGTAATAGTCAGTATCAGCCTACTTACTATCTGGGAAGTCTAAGTTCAAGAAAGATCACCAAAGGGAAATGTGAAAGAAAAATCAAGGGAAATTTGCTGAGTAAACGTAGGCTGGACACACTCTCAGCTTAATTCTGGCTTGTTATTGGCTCTTCTAAATAGTTCACATGCTTTCCTATTGAGAATGACTGGAAGGCTTGGATAGTTAAAAAAAGCAGGGGAACCCAATTGCACCCATAACAAGCCCAACCAAACTCTGTGTGTCTCTCCCTGTAGCAAGGCAAAAATCTCATACATTCAATGAAATGTTGCTAGCCTTAAGTGCTTTCTTTGTATCTCTCCGATGGTAGGAACTGGGGAAAGGGAGCTGGAGCTCTCTCCTTCCTTCCCCAGGGGACAAGGAAAGGGAGGAGCCTCAGCCACTAAGGAAGAGAAGTTCGGCTCAGTAGCTCAGCAGTGTCATTGATTGAACCTGGCAAACTTCCAAGCTTCTTTCATTGGCTGAAGCTCCTCCTCCCTCCAGGAAATGGAGGGGGAAGAGAGAAAGAGCTGGCAGAGGCTGCTTTGCTGGCTAATCGGGGGAGAAACACAAAATGGTGATCGAAGAAAGTCGGCAAGGGAGAATGAAGCAGACAACAGCCAGTTGCTAGAGAGCCTGATTGGAGCACTCTGGGGGCTGGATCCAGCCTGCAGGACTTATGTTTAACACCCTGATGTAAAGAGCATACCGAGTAAGGATGTTCCATTTCTCTTCATTTATGGCAATGCAACACCATGATCATTCTTAAGCTGATGGCTGATTGTGGAACTCCTATCTTTATTACTGTCGAGTTATGCCTGCCACAGGCACATGTATCCTTTTATCATTATAGAAGACTGATGCTTGCTGTGCATAACATTGCCAGCTAGCTGAATACTACACTCAAACTGTGATTCTTGTGATTAAGTGGACTGAAACTGATTGGACAAACCTTAAATAAATGTAAAGTAAGTTTATGATCACTGTGTTGTTATTGATCATTGACATTTTGCACTTTCGTGCATAGTAGGGGTAAACTTTGGGGTTTGTATTTTTTTTTGTGTTGCATGGCCTCACCTATAAAGACTAAATTGCAAAAATGCCACAGAGTAAAAGCAAAAATTTTTATTTCAAAGCTCAATGGGAAAACATACTGTTGTTCAGCATCCTACGGACACTTCTAAAATAGCTAGAATTACAACGTTTAAAAACAAATTTGCAGCTGTGAAGTATGGAAAAGTGCTGCCTAAAAACATGAAGCAGTTTAATTCCAACATAAATTGAATTAATTTCAATTAGAACCTTGAAAATGCCTCTACAGAATAGGGAAAAGTATGCACTTGTGAGTCTTCTCACGTATCATCAAAGCTGGGCAGAGATGCAACAAAAAATGCATGTTAACTAGAAATGCTGACACAGGTTAACAAACCCATATTGTTATTACAGCCAGAGAACTCTTAAGGAACTTTGTAATTCCAAAACACTATGATCAGGGTTTTCCAGCTCCTTCTCTTGCAAGACGATCAGCAGCTTCATTTCCCTTACATCCTGCATGACCTGGAACATGGGTCTGTTGACAAGAAGTTTCCAAAGTAACTAAAAGTGTATGGCAAACAGCAATCACTAGCATTTGTCTAGAACATCTACTACTAATCTACAACATCTGCTACAAACACCACTACTAATTGTCAATGCTTTAATATCGTTTTATTATTTTGGGAACAAAGTGCAATTCTTTCTTATTTTAAGCGAGAATACATTTTCTACCTCTTTCCAGCAACTCTATCTACAGCTGTGAAACTAACTTTATTCTTTCATCTCAAGGAAACACAGCTGAAAAGATAAGGGCCAGAATGATGGGCAGCTTCCTTCTAAGGAACTGAAACACCCTCATTCTAACCTCTTATATTGGTATAAATATATATTTATATTGTTATTGTGAATATCATGACTACACAAACAAATCGCTCATACTCTGTTGCAGGATTTGCATTTTAAAGATATGTATTCATTCTTTACTCCATCAGCAGTTTTGTTACATACCCATTTGATGTCCATGCCTTCTGAAAGGTTAGTAAGCCTTTGAAAGTCCTCTTTGTTGACTACATCTTTCCCGGTGCTGGTTTTCCAACCATTACGCTCCCAGTTTGGAACCCACTTTGTCATACCTACAGAATAAAAAAGGATCCTTTTTTAAGACGGTAGCTAGATCATATCTTTTTAAAAGATTAGCAGAAATGATCTCACAGCATCCATAAAATGCCATCCAGCTGAGATGTTTCAAAAGGCAAACAGGCTACATCTGGACATTTAATGAACCTGTAATGAATTTATCCTCACACTCTGCAAATAAAATGCAGTTAGCCTGCCATTTTAAAGACAGGAAATAAAGAAGAACAGTGCCATCCTGAGTAACACCAATGTAAACTCACTGACTTTGATTTAAAAGGTTGCATCTCTGCTTAGGAAGTTACTGTAAGTCTTGTTCTATTTAAGTCAGTGTCCTTTTACAACTGGTCTTCCATGCCATGAGGCTAAATGTCTTGAGAGTGACCTCCTCCTAAGCAGTTTCTCCTGTTCACCCTAACTGTGAACGCTAGTTGGAAGAGGACGGGTTCTCTCAAGCTGTTCAGTCCATGTTCAAAATAACAATTCTATATATGCTAAAATCCTCAGTTGCTTACTGGCCTGTTTTACAATGGTCACAGTTGACAGGATATTACCATTAGCTTCAAACACAAATGGGCCCTACCAGTTTTCAGAACTAATTTCAGTTTCTGCCTAGCCAACTGTAGAGCTCACCCACTGCCAGCTCCTTGTTTGGAACTGCATATGGCAAGCTGAAAGAGGATAAATCCAGATGTGCATGAAATGGCTAGATGGAGAAAGAACAGAAAAAACTGTAGGCCTATAGGTACCTCTTGTCCCAGTTCTTCTCAACAAATGATTTTATGGTCAATAGCTTCAAATTAATAGACATGTTACATTAACCTGTTGGCTTATTAGTATGACCTAAATCACATCATCAATTTACCAGTAAAAATACCGTTATCTACAAATCACAATGAGTTATTTTCCACCACACTACTGAGCTAACCCTGGCAGAAACAGGTCAGAAACAGGCAAAGCCAGAAAGGTAAGGGAAACAGGGAGACAGGAAGGTCGGAAATGACAGCGGCTGAGACAGCAAGGATTTCCCCTTCCCTTGCTTGTCTTCACAGGTCTCCACTGCTCACTGTGTATTATGTAATAGGGCAATGTATAAATTTACTATAATCAAAAAACCCAACTGCTTACCATCAATGGTGAACTTGCTGTCAGTATGGATATTCAGTTTCGTGATATTTTGACTTCTAGCTTGCTGTACAGCCCTGGTAGCTGCCTGAATATATATATATATATATATTTGGCAAAAACACAACTCAGGAGATTAAACAGAACCATTTATAACATGTCATAGGAAGTTACCCCAAGGACAATGAATACACGGTCATTTATTTACTGTATCCTTTACAGGAGGCTTCTGTTATAGACCTCTCTCTTTGGCCACTTGAGGCATGTGAGTCAATTCATGCATTTATCAACTATATGATCCACTATAGTGCTCCATGAAAATATTCTATTTTCCTAATGGGTGATTAAACAATCATCTTATAGTGGCTTAGTGTCAGCTGACATGCTCCCTACTCCCCCTGCAGTCCCCTTCCCATTTCATAGGATGCTACAGATTACTATTCCATCTGAACTGGCAAACTAAATAAGTGTTTAGTCTCCAAGCCAGACTTAGAAGCCACGACCAAGTTGTAGCTTCTGATTCTGCTTTGGAGGGCAAGCACCAACCACAGAGTTTCCAGTTAATTTGCACTGACAAACTGGATTGCCACAAACAACACTGCATATGGGAAGATAAAGTATATAAGCTGCGGTATTGTTAATAAAACACCAAACTATAATTTGGCAATGTCTGTTAACATAAATCTTAAAGTGTTACCAGTAGTAAATCATCTTTCAGGGGAGCAAAAGAGCAAATCCCCATGCAAATCAGGAAGTTGGGATAACACAGGTCTTGTAAATTTTGTACTGCAACTTACATTTATTTCAGCTCTTTGATTAGTTTGCCGCCCAGGAAGTCTCTCACTAACATTTCTGCAAAAAAAATAGAAATAAAAAAAATCATCTGATCAGAAATTATTTTTATGGAACAATTAAATACTAAATTGTCTTTGCAGTAGAAAGTTACACAAATAGTTATTTTTAGTTGGATTTTATGATAGGGACAGAATGCTGCAGCTCAGTTATTACAGGGACCTAGTTGGAGCATGCATATTACTCCCATTCTGCCCATCAATTATGGGGCTCCATTTAAAGTACTGGCTGTCACATACAAAACCCTTCATGGTCTTGTACCCTAATCTCTGCAACACTGTCTCTCCTCCTTGCTCCACCATGACAGCTTTGCTCATCTGAACAGGGCCCTGTGCAGGTAACCTACAAATGGGCAAAATCAAAAACTGCTCATACACATCCCTTTTCTGCTGTGACCTTGTGGAGTAGACTGCCTAAAGAGGTCAGGAATGCTCCAACTCTTCTGGCTTTCTGCAAACTATGCCAAACTGAATTATTCAAGAGGGCTTTTCTATGTAGGCAATAGGATAGTACTGTACAATGTTTCACAAAGTTACATGGACAAACGATTAATGACTGTGGTTTATATTATGTTGAGTGTGTGGTATATTGGATTCTGCTATGTAATTTTTCATCATTTTATGTGTCATGTTAACACCTATGCTTTGCTTCAATTTTGCTTTTTTGGATTTCTTATGGGTTTTGCAACTCAAATCCTGTTGATTGTATTGTCCCATCCTGTTGACTGTATTCACTCACTTTGTGTAATCTGCCTTGAGTCCCAGTGAGAAAAGCAGGCTATAAATAATGTAAATAAAACTCATCATACAACTGTTCATTTAATTTTTAAAAAAACAATTACAAGCATGCAAGGATGGCATACCTACATTGCATACACACAACTCTGGAGATGGGTGCTATTTTTCTAGGAAAAAATGTTTCCTTGGACAAATGCTGACATGTCAGCTCTAAAACAACACCTTGAAGGGTATTCCAGAGAGAAAACAAACTTTCAGGAGAAGCTGGATGGCTTATAGGTGTCCATGGTTCTCAGTTACCCTGATTAAGGATGAGAAGTTTATCATTTGGGTGAAGAGTGTCAGAACTGTAAATTTAGGATACACAAATGGGGAGAAGGGAGTATGACCTGGTATGGTGTTACATTTCTATGTATCTGAAAAAGTGTGTGTGCACACGAAAGCTCATACCCTGAATAAACTTTTGTTGGTCTTAAGGTGCCACTGGACTCAAAATCTGTTCTCGTGCTTCAGACCAAGACAGCTACGCAACCTGGATCTATCTGGTATAGTGAGATTAGTTCAAGGGCTGTAAATGTCTTCACCAGGAGACCCATTTGACTAGATCAGGAGTGTCAAACTCATTTGTTAGGAGGGCCAGATCTGACATAAATGGGGGGCTTTGTGGGGCCACGCCATGCATGTCATAATATGTAATACCAGGTAGTGGAAATATAAACTTTATAAATGACACAGACAAACACAATAAAAATATATTCTTTACTTAAAATACAAACTCACAAAAAACTCTTGCAATATTTTGTTTAAAATGGAAAAGTGGGGGAATAGTGGGATTTGGCAATGCAATTTTAAAAATCAATCATCTAGAAAAAGCACAAGGATCACAACAGAAACAAAATCTATAAAATTCTGAAACTAGGAAAACATGAAATGGCTGGGCCTTGCAAGCTTCTCCCCCCCCCCCCCCCCATCCTTCTGTCTACTCAGATTGGCAATTGCTCTCCAGTGTAATATCCCTCTTTGGCTGAGGGTTCCCAGGTTAGAGTACTCACTAGGCACCAGTTCTCAGGTCAATTCAGCAAAGACAAGCTGGTTCAAAGCATCAACCCTTTATTTGCAAGGACACAACTTCAGAAGGCAACAACTTCAGCTGGTCATAGGAACACTAGAAAGTGAAACTGAGTTCCACTCCATTGAAACACACTGCAGCACAAAGTTGCAAGGAAAATGTGGAATGGATTTTCTATTAAGGTTTCTGGGCCCAGATAGCTTATCTGGGCCCAGAGACCTTAATTTGCTGAAGGCTTCACAGGCACACATTCAGCCTGTGCTCCACAAACTGCACTGGCTGTAGAAAGAATTCCAAGCTTGGTTCAAGGTGCTGGCATTACCTTTAAGGCCCTGAGTGGCCAGGGACCAACATACCTATGGGACTGCCTCTCCTTATATGTGCCTTGTTGAGCTTTGCGTTCATTAAACAACACTTACTGGTTATCCCTGGCCCAAAAGACATCTGCCTAGCCTCAACTAGGTCCACAGCGTTTTCGGCCCTGGTCCCAACCTGGTGGAATAAGTTGCCACTAGAGATCAGAGCCCTTTGGACCTTTTATAGTTCCACAGGGGCTGTTAAATTGAGCTATTTCACTAGGCTTTTGGGTGAGGCAGCAGATGTCAAATACCATCTGGTCCCTCCTGTTATCATTTGTTATTATTTCTTATAAAGTCTTGTTACTACCGCTGAAAGTAGAGCACTTACCATCTTTTTCTGAACTGAATACCATTGGGATGTAGGAAAATAGCTTAAATAGTCTGAACACCATTTGGTTAGGGATAATGTTTGACTTATTCTTTTAAACCAATGTTGTAACCTGCTCTGAGCCTGTTTACGGGAAGGGCTAGGCAGAAATTGAACCAAACAAAAGTAAGTTTCATACCCACTTTCTACTGAGGGGAAAAGCAGGTTATTTCAACAGCAACAGGAATGTATGATAGAAAGAAAGGAGCACAATAGCCCAACGGAGCAGGCGCTTCATAATAATTTGCAAGACATGAACAGAAATATTAGCTGTTTTAAGTAGAAGTTCTGAACTCACAACACTAATTTAGCTGCTTTCAACATACAATACACTAAAAATTTTAATATTTAAATAGTTGCATAGTACATTTATATATCAAACACAGTGGGACAAGAAAGCTTAATTTCTTAAACTTGGGTCCCGACTTTACCTAATGTAGCACTTCTGAGTACATATTTATCCATTTCTTTACTTTAATTATAACTAATGATGGGAGGTACTAAGTTCAGCATTATTGGTTCAAATGGATTTTGCAGTCGTCAGAGAGTCAATGACATAAAGCAGTCATTTGGGTACAGAAATCCAAAGTGTTGATTTGCAATTCTTGAAACTGTTACAGAGACTGAATTTTAAGAAATGTTATCTAATTATCATGGGATTGTACTTACAGAGGATGATCAGGTCCCCAATAGACTCCTGTTCCAGCACGTGCATCACGGCGTCCATTATTTGAACAACATCCATCAGTATAAACATCTGTATAGCGTCCTATGAACATAAATTTGTATTTTGCTTACCTTGCTTAATTTTTTAATTCAGAAATACAATCATAAATACAATGGCTCATAAACTCTTCGAGATACAGGTTAGAAATTAATTCTTTCTACTTGGGCATAAAACATATTTCCACATTTCTAATTTTTCACTTGCCCTAAAGTGAACTTCTGTACAAATGCATATGTCCTTCTGTTATTAGTCAATAAAAAAATTGTTTCATTTTCAGTTTTCCTCAGTAGAATTAAATTGAATTCTAGACCTGACAAAATGTCTCTCTCTCAAATCTGTCTTTAAGACTCACCTCTGCTATGACCTTTCTTTTGCTCAACCATTGAACTATGTCAAGGAAAAGGCACATATACTATAATGTGCAGCCTTTGCTACCCATATGGCTCCTCTGCTGTCACCCCACTGTCTAACAAGCTTAGTTTATAGTCACCATTTGTTTGGATTTAATTATCTGGGAAATCATAGTGAAGCAAACAAATATTGGATATATTGATGTGTAAATGTATCCAAGAAGTGATGCTTATACCTGGCACATCTTTGGTGGACTTAAAGGTGCCACTGGACTCAAATTTTGTCCAGAGATTATAATGACAGTGAATTTCAGAGCACATCTTTCTGACATATATCAGACTAAACTAGCTTGACAAACAAGTTAGTGAAGCATCACACTCTAAAGTAGGAGGGCTGTAGCATGCACGTGCTACAATACTAGGAAGACAAGCATAAAGTGCACCTTCAGTAACAACCACTGGGTCACCAGGTAGTCATGCATCTGTATTCCTTGTATCTCCTGTCAACATTCCCAGTATAAAGGGAATATATTGTATTATGCAACAGAGGTTTTCAGTAAGAACAGAACCTTCTATGCAAAGCGAGCTACTCACCAGAAGTGAAAGACCGAGATCCCAATCACTTTAGAACTGTAACTTATCAGACTTGCAGCCAAACTTCACCTGTTTCCTCTGAACGAGTTTGGTGGGATTAATTTTCATTGAAGTGTACACATAAATGCAATTCTGGTTTTCTAGCTTCTCAACTGAATGGCCCATTTCACTGGAACTTTCCTATTTTAGTGGTATGTATTTATCTCAAGGACTGCTTCCGTGCCCAAGCTACTACCCTCAGGCTACTACCTACTGAATGTTTCTGCTTAAGACAGCCTGCCTGGAATCAGCTAGTCTGTTCCTTTTCAACTTCTTTAAGGAAAATGTGGTGGAGAGATACTTGACCACATTCAGCTAAGTCCTTAGCTCTCTATCCATCAACAGATAAGGGAATGTGTTATCTTTTTGTAAATTTGTGTGTGTATTCACATGCGTGTGTCTGTTTGTGCCCCTGTGCCTGTAAGTCATGGCAGCCTCTGGAGACTCCTACTGGGGCATGGAGGACATTCAGAGAAGTGGCTTGATAGGCTGCCTCTGCTTCCTGACTTTGGTATCCTCTGGAGGTCTCCCATCCAAATACTTGCCGGGGTTGGCCCTGTTTAGCTTCTGAGATCTGACAAGATTGGGTTTGCCAGAGCTATCCAGGTCAAGACCTATCTTTTGATAAGGTAGATGGTAATTTTGTTAAAATAGGGGCAATCCATAACTCAGGATAGAAATTATAATAGACATTCCAGTGTCATGTAGGGCAAGGAGTCAACCCTTTTCAGGCCACACTGGCAAAGCCTGTCTGAATAAGATAATTACAATATCTCCCATACAGGACAGCTGAAAGGGCAGCATTCAAATGCATGAGCATAAATGCTTTATGGTAACAAGGAACTGCTAAAAATTTTACATAGCCTAGAGTGATTACAGATGGAAAAATGCAAAAAAAGAAAAAAATTGGTTGAGCATACTCTCCAAGCTCGTATAACTGTGATAAAGTGATATAGATCGTTTATAAATTTTTCAATCGTAAAGATTCACTTTTCTGAAGTCCCAATATACCGTCCTTCGCTGGGCCAAGACTAGAAAATTTCTTGTCTATTTCTTGCAACCAGTGGGAATGTGTCTTGATTAAGTTTATATAGCAGACCAAGCTCATAGATCATACCATCCTTGCTTTTCTATTCTGCCTCCTACACTGTGAAACAGGCTCCCAGAAAATGGGGTGGGGTGGAGAATGTATCTATATGGGGAAAAATGTCATGTAAAGATATAACCTGGTAGCTCTCTTGTAAGATTTTTCAGATCACTTTAACCACAGAGAAGTGTTATAATCTTCAGAATACATGCCTATGCCTTTTTCTTCTAGCTTTAACTTTTTAGTGGGTATTTTAAACTGATTTTTTCCTATTAAATAGATCTAAACATTTCACTTTTTAAAAAGCTATTTTTAGTACAACAGTAACTCAACCAAAACTTCAGAATAACAATTTACTTAAATTATGTAACTGAGCATTCAACTGACACCATCTGAAGAAAAATAGAAGGAACATTCTATCAGATATATGACCAGTCCATTACGCTGCTAGCAGGTATGGTCTGATAACAAGATGTATTTTCAGTGGAATACATCATGCCCAGTTCCATGTATCTGCCAACCACCAGTTCTTTCTGTGAGAGTTACCTGTTGATCTCGATGACTCGCCATTTGCAAAGTCCCAAGCATCTTCCTCACTTTCAAATTTTCTGAAACTAGCATACCCGTATCCATCAACTTGGTCTCTACATTCATCCCTATAAAGACATAAAGATGTAAATGGCAAAACAAGCTATGTGATAAAGGCGTTTAGAAGGAGGGCAGGGAGCAGCTAAACGCCAGGATTCCATGACCCTGAAAATCCCTTCCCATATTTAAAGTTATTTACATTTCTCACCCTGATTAATTTCATACTAATTGTGATTAAAAAGCAGGGCTGGGGGGGCAGTAAGAAATGTATACGTACACTTGAAAAGCAGTGGGGGGTACATATGTACACTTGGGCACTATCTATATTTTGCTTTGTACTATAGGAAGAGTATGGGGAGACCAACCTATATTAAGTTGAAGAACACGTACTAGCAAACAATATAAGCTAGAGCACAGACAATCTAAATAAAACAGCAAGAATACCTGAGCCAACATCCCAGTCCTGGATAATGGGAGGAAAGAGGCACACAGCTTCCAGCCATCAAGCCACACTCAAGCCCCTACACAGCAGGCAGTAATTTCAATTCATCACCATCTCTCCAATTTGTAACACTAAACTATTATTTAACTATTTAACAATTAGTGTGAACTATAAAAGGTTTCCAAAGCACTTTTATACTCTTGAAAGTCAGGAGCAAACAGTACCCCATGAGTTCTATCTGTGGCCACTGATGCCATTTTAGAGAAGAATATGACCATTCAAAAACATGCCACAAGGGCTGCATTTTTTAAATGGTCAAATTCATTTCTAAAATGGCAGGCACCACAGCTTGGCCCTTACTGAGATCATGTGGTCCTAACTTCCAATGTTAACAACAAAAAAGAGTCAGTGTAGAGGTTAAGAGTGATATTTGGGGGCCACAGGTTTGAATCCCCATTCTGCCAGAGTGAGTATAAATGGGCAGTCTTCGCAGTGGAGGATGGTAAGCAGTGTGGTGCCGCAGGGCTCGGTACTGGGTCCCATGCTCTTTAACTTGTTCATAAATGATTTAGAGTTGGGAGTGAGCAGTGAAGCGGCCAAGTTTGCGGATGACACTAAATTGTTCAGGGTGGTGAGAACCAGAGAGGATTGTGAGGCACTCCAAAGGGATCTGTTGAGGCTGGGTGAGTGGGCGTCAACGTGGCAGATGCGGTTCAATGTGGCCAAGTGCAAAGTAATGCACATTGGGGCCAAGAATCCCAGCTACAAATACAAGTTGATGGGGTGTGAACTGGCAGAGACTGACCAAGAGAGAGATCTTGGGGTCATGGTAGATAACTCACTGAAAATGTCAAGACAGTGTGCGTTTGCAATAAAAAAGGCCAACGCCATGCTGGGAATTATTAGGAAGGGAATTGAAAACAAATCAGCCAGTATCATAATGCCCCTGTATAAATCGATGGTGCGGTCTCATTTGGAGTTCTGTGTGCAGTTCTGGTCGCCGCACCTCAAAAAGGATATTATAGCATTGGAGAAAGTCCAGAGAAGGGCAACTAGAATGATTAAAGGGCTGGAGCACTTTCCCTATGAAGAAAGGTTGAAACGCTTGGGACTCTTTAGCTTGGAGAAACGTCGACTGCGGGGTGACATGATAGAGGTTTACAAGATAATGCATGGGATGGAGAAAGCAGAGAAATAAGTACTTTTCTCCCTTTCTCACAATACAAGAACTCGTGGGCATTCGATGAAATTGCTGAGCAGACAGGTTAAAACGGATAAAAGGAAGTACTTCTTCACCCAAGGGGTGATTAACATGTGGAATTCACTGCCACAGGAGGTGGTGGCAGCCACAAGTATAGCCACCTTCAAGAGGGGTTTAGATAAAAATATGAGCACAGGTCCATCAGTGGCTATTAGCCACAGTGTGTGTGTATATATAAAATTTTTTGCCACTGTGTGACACAGAGTGTTGGACTGGATGGGCCGTTGGCCTGATCCAACATGGCTTCTCTTATGTTCTTATGCCATGGAAGTCTGATGTGTTCTTAGGCCAGTTACATTCTATCAGTGTAACCTACCTCACAAGGTTATTCTAAAGATAAAATGGAGAAAAGAAAACAGAGAAATAAATACCCAAACAAATGCACAAATTAGATAGTTCATTGTGGGTGGGAGGGGGAACTCCAGTTCTTTCAAACTGATTTCTAACCGGTTTTATTCTTTGTACACTGTTGTTAAACTAAGCACAATGAACATACTCTCAGTGACAACACTTAATGGGGTTAGGACAACATCCTGGGTGACATGTTGTAGCTTGGGATCTCTTTGTGTCATCTGAACACCAGGGCACTGATACTCTCAAGAAACAAGGAACCAAAGTTGTTTGATGACTTCTGAAGAAGAAAGGCTAAACATTTCCTCAGAAATATACTCCACTGAGTTCACCAAATCAATGGGAAACAGATTTAATAAGTTCAGGGAACTGGGGAAGAAACAAGAAGGGGGGGCAGGGTATCTGGTGCTCCACCTTCTGTTTGGCTGCTTACCAGGATGAATACACTCCTGGCCTCCTGCCTTTGCGCACAGCATAGAACATGTTCCCGCTGCAACTGCTGGGGAGAAAACGAGGGTGAATTAACCAGCCCAAGGCCCAGTACAGCATGATCCCTACTTTCCCTGCAGCCTCACCCCACTCAAGTCAACTTTATTCAGTTTAACAACTCACAGGTCATACACTATAAAACAAAAATTAAAAACCACAGTAAAACTAAAGTTTGCCACATCTACAAAATAGCTTTTGCAGAGGCTACTTAGAAGTAATCTTAATCTTGAAGCATCAGGAATGGCCAAGCACTTCTGTAGCCATTTTCTATTAAATCTCTCTGACTGTTGCATACTTTGGGACAGTATAAAAGGTATGGATGTGGGGGAGGGGGTGTTTCACCTGGAGACAAAGCTGATCTCCAGACTACAGAAATCAGTTCCCCTGAAGAAAATGAACACTTTGAAAAGGGAACTCAATGGCATTGGTCTCACTGCCCTCCCCAGGCTCCATCCCCGTATCGGCAGGAGTTTCTCAATTTGGATCTAACTATTTTAGTCCCCCATCCCACGTCGGGGGCTGGCAACCTAAGAAAAAAGTATTCTATTTGTTTTTTAAAAAAACAAACAAAACTTTTATTGAAAAAGCATGCATTTTACAATGCTAAACATACATGTGTTGCATTTTAAGACACAAATAGCACAAGGTTACATAATAAATGATTTCAGAAATCTCTGTCCACCGCACTGGATTTTTAAATTGGTATTCCAGGATGTGAACACATGTATAGAGAAGAAAAGCTGAACGAGGTATTCTATTTGTAGTAGAGTGGGTTTCTCTAAACTGTTACACTGCCCCATACATAGCCGTATTTAAACAAAAGGAAAAAGAACCGAAACTATATGCACCACCTCTATTGGCGGGAAAAGCTCACCGCCGCAAGAAGCAACTAGCGCGCAAGCGTATTAATATCCCCACCCGGCAGGGAGAATGTATATTCTTGCACACGCCTGTTTCTCTCCTCTCACAGGGCGGGAAAACGAACCCTGGCGTTCGAGGCTACTTCTTGACAACAGTGAGTCCTCGCTGTGGAAAAAAGAGCTCTATGCCTATTCCAAGCTAGACAGCATTTCCAACATGTTTACGCCAACCCTAGTCGGTTGGCCGGGCGAACGCACCAAGCGGATACTTAATATATATATATATATATAAACAAACTACAACCCCCATTTATCTCAGGCTGCAAATCGATGCACTTGAGAGCAAGCCTCTGAACTCCGTGGAGTTTGCTTCTGCAAAAAGTACACAGGATCGCGCCCCCGCCCCCCAATACAACTGCAGCCCCACTGCAGTACCTGGAGGTTGGCTGGGTATCTTTCCCCCTGTCAATCCAGTCCTGGAGGTTGGCAGAGTACCTTTCCCCGTCAATCCAGTCCTGGAGGTTGGCAAAGTGCATTTTGCCTTGTCAATCCAGGCCTGGAGGTTGGCAAAGTGCATTTTGCCCTATCAGTCCAGTCCCGGAGGTTGGCAAAGCACATTTCCCCCCTGTCAATCCAGCCCTGGAGGTTGGCAAAGTACACTCTCCCCTGTCAATCCAGTCCCAGAGGATGGCAAAGTGCACTCTCCCCTGTCAATCCAGTCCTGGAGGTTGGCAAAGCACTGTCAATCTAGTCCTGCAGGTTGGCAGCCGATTGTCCATAGGATATCATGGGAGAGAAGATCCATTCCAGGCTTTTGTTGCAGCCGTTTCTGTGCTTCAATGTATTTCAATGAAGCGCATGCAAGTCAATGGACAATCTTCTCTCCCATTATATCCTATGGACCATCCAGGCTCTGCAATTGTTTCCTATGGACCATCCTGTCATTCGGTTAAGTACATCCCCTCTCAGATAACCCCACGCTCTTCCAGTACTCAAGAACAATCTCCGAGGGATTAATAACGATGCGAACGAATGTGGAAAGTGGAAAAGAGTCCAGCCGCACATACAGCGTGGAAAACAGAGAGCGGTGAAAAGGCAAGGGGCTCTTGCGAATTAACAAGAGGTAGAATCCAAAAACAAAATCCGTATAATGTGTGTTATTAGGATCAACCAAATCGACATAAAACTCCAGTTTCACATTTTGAGGGAGTCCTCAGTCTTTGCTCGATGAGGGAGTCTCTGAATGCGAAACTGTGCTTAGGTTTTCTGGAAAGAAACAACCTCGATTTTTATCATTAAATCAAAATTTTGCTTCCCCCCCAATAAGAAAAAAAGGAATCAGGGGTTACTTAAGAGAATAGAAGGAAGACGCCACGGATGTTCACCAAAGTTGTACTCCGATTCCAGCACCTTTCCATGTGAAATAAAGACCTGACCGCATTGCATTGCAAAAGAGAAACAGTTACAGCCCAAATATATTTTTCCTGCATTCAGATCTCAATGCTGGCTCTGCAATTTGTCTCCCCCCTTCCTACTCACCCTGTTCGTTAGCTCGCTGAGCGCAAAAGAACGACCTGCAGCCTTAAGCAGCAAAACAGCAGTGAAGAAGCACCACGTCTGCGTGTTTGTACTCTGGCGGGAAGACCCCTGGGAAGAACCACAGAAGAAAAAGAAAGGGGGCAACTAAAGGAATAAGAGCTAGAGGGCTTTCCCAAGAACTAGCATGAAATAATGTGTGTTTTCTAGTACTCCCCCCTTTTACTTTGTTGGTTCTGTCCCACTTTTGATTAACAAACAGAGTGGTGCCGGAGAGGGAGAGCTTTTAACCCCCACCTCTTGAATTCCCGCAGAGGTCAGGGTCAGTGTCTCTTGCCACAGCAGGATGTTCCAAACCACCAAACATGCCCAGACAAGTCTTCTGACACTTTCAATTCTAAAAACATTTTATTTCCCTATAAGCAGGCCTCGGATTCAGCGGGAGATCACAGGAGCGCATCTCCTGAACCCTTCTGAGAGTTCCACCTCCTTCCCACCGTGTCCATGGAATAGTAGGTGCAGCTGCATAATAATCCCTGGATGAGCTCCACCACCTATTTTTCTACAAAACGACCCCTGTGTATAAGTTTTCATAGACTACAGCATGCTTTGCCAGC
Source organism: Heteronotia binoei (assembly GCF_032191835.1). NCBI lineage: Eukaryota > Metazoa > Chordata > Lepidosauria > Squamata > Gekkonidae > Heteronotia > Heteronotia binoei. The sequence goes on along the minus strand of NC_083223.1, from coordinate 52,175,651 downwards.
TGCTATGAGGACCATTCCTGGCCATGTGAAGGAGTGGGCTGCCTTTCAGGTGCCACAAGACTCCTCCAGTGAACTCTTCATTGGCATAACATAGTGGCTTTCCCTGTGGAATTATAGTCAAACGCAGAACGAAGTTTGAGCCCAGTGGCACCTTTTAAGACCAGCAAAGTTTAATTGTGGGTATAATTTTTTTTATGCACATGCAGTGCTTCAGATACAAAATCTTATACCTTGAATTAACATTTGTTGGCCTTAAAGGTGCCACTGGAACCAAACTTGTGGGAATGATCACTCGACACAGGTAAGGGGAAAAGCCTCCCTTCTGAGCCAGGTTCCTTTATTTTATACATGCTGAAAGTACACTGAAGTCACCCACACTTAAAGCATAACAGGAAACATCTGCCCCGCACCAGACAGCGGCGTTTACATAGTCTACAAAGATTTAATACCAGCTACATTTATCAAGAAGGGGAACTGTGGTGGATTGTGAAAAGCCTATACTCTATGTTCCCAGGCATTACGGAATCTGGGTGACCAGACACATGATCCTCCCACTCTCCTGCTTTCAGACTTTGTGGGGTGCAGATGGTCAGATAACATTACAACCACGTGATCCCCACACAAACTTTGTTCTGTTCCTCCAGCACAACACAGCTAATCGGGTGAGTGTCCCCACCCCATCCTTGCTCTCTTCCCACCCACCCAAGTGAAGGCATTCACTCCCCCCACCAAGGGGAGCTGATCTGTGCTTTTGGAGAGCCCTCACCTGGAGATTGGCAACAGTGGTCCCCCAGGAGGAGGTGATCTCTGCCATCTGAACTTCAGACAACAAATCTCTCTCCCCATCCTGGAGAAAATAACTTATTTGGAGGGTGGACTGTATGACATTATATTCCCCCTAGGCCTCTCTCCCTTTTCTGAAAAAGCAGCCTGGGTTGCCTAAGAACAGCCTCTGGCTAGCACTTTCCAACGGACAGCCATGGGCTCTAAGAAAACACTCTCGGTGGGGCCTGGGATCCCAGGCTATTCCTGTGGCCTTTGGAAGCTTCGCATGCTGGGAGTCCTTTTGTGAGGCTGCAGTAGCTCTGCAGCCCTTTCTGAGGCCGATTGACAGAGAGGACACTGAGACGAGTTGGAGATCTGGCTGTTTCTGAGGTAAGACTGCTTTTGGCAGTGCGTTCAACATTTCTGGGCCTGCAGTAGGCAGGGGCAGGGGAGTCAGCCTATGGGAGGCCAGAGACGGTGACCGACATGTAATGGTTCAATAGTGTGTTCCTACAGTAACTGCCAGAACTCAGGTTGGTTGTATTTTACTGACAGAATCAGCTTTGCTGGCTAGCAACATCCACTCGAGCAGGAGAGAGGAGCAGACTCTCCCAATGGCATGCAAGTACTCTTGATTGACAGTTTGATGGGCCAAAGGCTGATACCCTACAGTCCCACCAAGCCCCAACCAATCAGGATGGTCAGATTTGCCACCACAACAGAACTATTACTAAAAGATTGGAGCATTTGATTGGTTGTCACCTGTGCACATCTCAGTGAGGAGTTGATGTGTCTTTGGAAGCTAGGACTTACAGAAAGAAACCTTGACAGCACAAGATATTTTGTCATTGAATTTTGAAATTTTGGCAGCATGAAATGTTTTGTCATTTGACTTTGTTATGGACTGGCATTAATGATTTATGAATGTGTCTGTGAAGTAATGACACCATTTAAAGTTTTCTAAATATATATTTTTATATTAGTATTGAGATTTACTTATATATGCTGTGGGTTTGTAAGCAGGAGGTGCTGCCTACCTTTATGGGAGCACTCCATAAGCAGTGGGGTCCCCATTTTCCTGACCTGTAATGAAAGCTCCTTGTTAAAAACAAGCAAAGTGAAGACACTCTCTGCAAAGACCATAGGACTTGTCTGGGCTTGTCCTGAATGCATAAGGTTACAACATAGGCATCCTCCAGGCAGACTCCTGTCTCCCCCCAAAAACTCAGCAATTGAGTGTATAAGAACAATGGGTTCCCAGGTAAAGTATTGCTTATGCCCACTAATGGCTAATCTTTTCTACCTTCTTGCTCCAGCTAAGCACCTTTTGTTTTACCTATATGCTAATGCAGGCCATGTTGCACGAATCTCTTGTTTTCTCTTCTGACTCCTCCTCAGAGTATCGAAACCAATTTGATATCAAACATTAAGCCCATCATGGCTCTTCCTGACAAACATTAAGGGTCATTCTTGTGTTTTGTCTTGAACTGGGAATCTATTCAGGTACTCAGGAAAGACTCATCAACAACCATTAAGAGTCATCATAGCTCTGCAAAGGGTCTCTGCCCCTCAATACTATAAAATATGAGAGCAAACCACTCCTCTCTGTTCAATCTGTTGGCACATGGGCAGGTTGTACCCCCATTACCCTAAGTAATGGGCCTCTTAGATGTGGCATGATGGCTGTGCAGGTCTCCCATCTTTAATTTTTACATGGACCTCTACACATCTGGATTAGGTAGAAAAAATGCAGAAAAGGGCAACTAGAATAATTAAAGGGTTGGAACACTTTCCCTATGAAGAAAGAGTTAAAATATTTGGGGCTCTTTAGCTTGGAGAAACGTCAACTGCGGAGAGACATGATAGAGGCTTACAAGATAATGCATGGGATAGAGTAGGTAGAGAAAGAAGTACTTTTATCCCTTTCTCACAATACAAGAACTCGTGGGCATTCAATGAAATTGCTGAGCAGTCTGGTTAGAATGGATAAAAGGAAGTACTTCTTCACCCAAAGGGTGATTAACATGTGGAATTCACTGCCACAGGAGGTGGTGGCGGCTACAAGCATAGACAGCTTCAGAAGGGGGGTGGATAAGGATATGGAGCAGAGGTCCATTAGTGGCTATTAGCCACAGCTTTTTGTTGAAACTCTCTGGGACAGTGATGCTCTGTATTCTTGTGCTTGGGGAGGGGGCACAGTGGAAGGGCTTCTAGCCCCACTGGTGGATCTCTTGATGGCACTTGGGTTTTTTGGCCATTGTGTGACACAGAGTGTTGGACTGGATGGGCCATTGGCCTGATCCAACATGGCTTCTCATGTTCTTAGGTAAATATTACCTCTGTAATTCCTAAAAGTCTTTATTTCTGACTCCTATTTTTCTTTGTCTCTTGATCGTGTGTATTCTGAGTGCAATTTGTATTCCTACACATTTTTCTAGTAAATATTTTAAATATGGAGTCTTTTTTCTGATACTGGACCTTCATATTTTTGGTGAAAGACACCTGCTACAAAATAGCTCTACCTTTGGTCTACCTCTTGCTAATTCCCCCATCAACAAGAGGAGACCCTCAGCATTTCAGCTAACAGGTTTATAATATACGGTAAATATTCTTAGTAATATCATCATGGTTTTAGTTTTGATCTTTTCCCCATGATTCTCTCATGTATATTGGTCTTTTGCATAGCATTGAGACCTTCCTCTCTCACTTGTACAGTTAATTATCCTGCAGAGAGTGGCAAGAAACTTCAGGGGACAGGTTAGAATGGTATGAAAGCTTCCTTTCTATATAGAGCTCTCCTGCATAGAAACGTCCACAACATTCTCCTCCAGTTATCTATATGGTAGTGAGCTACAAACCAGATCTTTCCACTCCTGCATTTGTGGGCGTTTAGGAAACAGCCAGTTACCAGTTACCCTGCTCCAATGTGTCCATGAAACAGAATTAAGGGTGGGGGGCTAGAAAGGCAAATATGCACTTGATAGCTCAAGAGGAAGTTCTCTGTATTCTTGGTGCTTGGGGGGCAACAGTGGGAGGACTTCTAGTGTCCTGGCCCCACTGATGGACCTTCTGATGGTACTTGGTTTTTTGGCCACTGCGTGACAGTGTGTTGAACTGGATGGACCACTGGCCTGATCCAATACGGCTTCTCTTATGTTCTTAAATTCAGCCACCGACTCAACTGTGTCCAAATGCCCCATTGATTTCCTGAGATGACCAGCTGCATTTCATACCTGCAGAGAACACTGCACATGAAAGCACCGAGTCTGCTCATTGCAAATGTGAGAATGGGGGTGGGGGTAATAAGCCACATCTTCCCCTTCCTGCTGAAAAGAAGGTGACTAGGAGAAGCCCTGGAACCAAAACTGGTCAGGTTTGAGAAAGGAATGCAACTCCTGACCCAGACAGAGAGCTGCATTCCCTATCCTTCAAGGCTTGGAAAAAGCCAGCCAGAACTGACCAGCCAGCACTTATGATAGTTCTTCATATCATCCCCATGCCCTGCCAATCAGTTTTGACGATTCCTGTGACTATCCTCAGTCTTGCTGCCAAGACCTGGTTCTTCAGTCCTTCTATATAACATGAAGAGCAGCACCTTAGTAAAGTATTACTATAACCCTTACAGCTAGATGCTCCTTAAACAGTTAATTCAGGCCAAGATAGAGGTATGCAGTGTCTTGCCATGTTTGAAGCAGTTTCCACTGTGCAAGCATGCCTTACAAGGAGGGTCATTAGGCCTTCATGCATGCATTTTATGCAGTTATTTATTTATATCCTGCTTTTCTCCCCAGTTGGGACTCAAAGTGGCTTTTAGAAAACCATACTACCCATCTCCATTTTCTTACAACAGCTCTGTGAGGTAGACTAAGCTGAGTTTGAAATGAGCCCAAACTCACCCACTGAGCTTCCATGGCAGATGTGCGGATGCGAACCCAGGTTGTCCAGAGTCCTACTTTGCTACTCTATCCCCTGCTCGCCTAGAGCATTGCACTGTCTTGCTACAAGACATTTAACAGCTGCCAGTCCTTGTAATGCACTGCCAACTGTCAAATCCCAAGGCCAATTTAGCTTTCATTTGAGTAGCAACTCTGCTTAAGACAGATTGTTTCTCATTTGGTCAGGGCCAGAGCAAAAGGTTTCAGAGAATGAACAGTGGTGGAATAACTACCAGAGGTGATGCTTGCACTTATGTTTCAGGGTATTTACTTCTAAGAAGACTGAAATGCTAAAAATGTTGTAGGGTGGGAAAGTGGCTACCCATTCTTCAGTTTCATAATATTACATGTGGGGTTGGAGGGCATTCTGTACTATGAGAATAAACTCCAAATGCACCCTAACTTAGAAGATAAGATAATAAGATAAGATAAATTTATTTTTATATCCCGCCCTCCCCCGCCAATGGCGGGCTCAGGGCGGCTCACAGACACGGAACACGGTGATATAAATAAAATACAATATAAAACAAACAATTTTAAAATACAATTCAGTTACAAATTCAATCACATAGTTAATTAGATGGATAAAACAGTGCTATAAAGTGCAATAGAAGAAGAAGACTGCAGATTTATACCCTGCCGTTCTCTCTGAATCAGAGACTCGGAGCGGCTTAAAATCTCCTATATCTCCTCCCTGCCACAACAGACACCCTTTGAGGTGGATAGGGCTAAGAGGGCTCTCACAGCAGCTGCCCTTTCAAGGACAACTCCTGTGATAGCTATGGCTAATCCAAGGCCATTCCAGCAGCTGTAAGTGGAAGAGTGGGGAATCAAACCCAGTTCTCCCAGATAAGAGTCCACACACTTAACAACTACACCAAACTGCTTCTCTTAGATAGCCCAGGGAAGCCTGATCTTGTTAGATCTTGAAAGCTAAGCAGGGTTGACTCTGGTTAGTACTTGGATGGGGGGGGGCACCTTGAAATACCAAGTCAGGAAGGCAGGGGGAGGCTTTATTCAGCCACCTCTCTGAATATTGTAGCAGAAGTTTTGTATAGGAGACTTGAAGATTCATGCATAGACATATTTTATATAAAGCCCGACTCTTTGAAACTTTTGTTCTGTCCTATAATTCCTAGTGGCATGGATGAAGGTGCCTCACTTCTAACCAGACACTCTGTATCCTACAAAATAGTTTACATTCTTAGAGGCACCATGTACCAAGACAGAACACCTATAGGGCCTGATTAATTTGATGTTGTATTGTCCAAAGGGCTCCATGACCTTTTAGATAAACCTAGGACTTGATTGTGTGGTGTGTTTTCCCAATTATACACCTCATCCTGATAGCTGTACCAATGCTAGGTGGCATCTTGTGCCCCCAGTGTCAGTTGGGGTCCCCTAAATGAGTGTTCTTGGAACACCATAATTGTTGTGAGTGATGCTGAATATTTAGAAAATAAGTACAATGACTAGAGCTGGGACTACACTCTAGGGACAGCTTGCTCTCTCTAGAATTTCTAGGGTATGTGGCTTCTGGACCTGATGGTAAAACCCCATGCTCCAATGCATAGCCCGTTATTGTGTCTAACCCTGTTACCCTGTTTGTCTTTTGCTTTTTCCCTCCCTCTGGTGATTTGGTATAAGGCACTCATATTAATCAGTTTCTGACTTTACACTAAGCACTATACTCCCTATAAGCCCCTAGCATGGTAGTACAACTGTACTGTTGCATACAGAAACTATTTTAAGTACTAATATGGACTGCTGAGAGTAACATTTTATAAGGATCATTTCTGGATTTTATGGTCAATTTTGACCTTTGGGTTCTGAGAAGTTGCCCGCAGGGCTTTCAGTTCTCTGAACCACATTCCTGTTATTCTTCTATGTGACATATCCCACCTAAGCTCTCTATCTAAAGATAGTGGCCATGACTCTAATTATGTGCTTCTCCTATCCCATTTGCTACGATCTCTCCAAGAGAAGAATGTCCAAGCTGTTCCAGCATCTATTGCATGCCACAACATCTCCCCAGGAAACAGTGTGTGGATCTTGATCCGTCAATAGAAGAACACCTCCCAGCCCAACTGAGAAAGTCTGTATTAAGCACTGTTAATCATCAACACTGCTGTGAAGGTTCAGGAATGACACACCTGGATCCACTCCTTGAACGTGTGGAGAGCTGAACCAGAGCCCAGCACCACCCCGTGTCCACCCTATTGTTTGTGGTTGATGATAGCAACTTGGATCGATTCGACCTCTGATGAGGAAGAGGAAGTAGTCATTGAGGAAGTGTGCCCAGGTCACCAAGGGACTTTACAACCTTTGACCCAGGAAGAACAGTCCTCATCCATCTAAGTGCTGTATTGCTCATGAGTAACTCAGAGAAGGTGGGACCAGTGTTCCCTCTGAGTTAGTGTCAGCTAGCTCACAGTTTTTTAGTCTCTGACTCACACACTTTTGTCTTAGCTCAGGAAAAATGGTCCCAGAGCAAACTAATTTATGCAGTAACCAAATCACTCACTCATAACATTAATGGCTGTAGCTCACAAAGATAATCTGTTTGATGTAGTGGTTAAGTGTGCAGACTCTTATCTGGGAGAACCGGGCTTGATTCCCCACTCCTCCAATTGCTGGAATGGCCTTGGGTCAGCCATAGCTCTGGCAGGAGTTGTCCTTGAAAGGGCAGCTGCTGTGAGAGCCCTCTTAGCCCCACCCACCTCACAGGGTATCTGTTGTGGGGGGAGAAGATATAGGAGATTGTAGGCCGCTCTGAGTCTCTGATTCAGAGAGAAGGACAGGGTATAAATCTGCAGTCTTCTTCTTCACAAAGTAGAATTTTTGCTCACAAGATTCCACAGCTTAGAGGGAACATTGGGTGGGACCAACAGTTATGGTACTTAACTTTCTCTCTCCACCTTTTATACCAGTTGAAGCACAATGCTGAATTTGGTGAGTGGGAGAGGCAGTTGTGTAAGCACACTTTTGTGGATCTGTTTGGCATTGATTACAGACCTGAAAGATTGGTAGTGTGCCTTCTCATTACAGCTGCCTAACCTCCCCTAACCCATAAACTGTATTCTGCAAGATCGTCCAGAATTATCAGGGCTGGGGCTTTTCTCCAACCCAGAAGATGATGGACCTTTAGTTAAACTGAACTTTCTTTTTGTTCTAACTGAATCGTTAAGTTTTAATATCATTCAGCTTTATCCATGTAATCTGTGGTTTGGTTTTAGTCATATGACATGTGTTCTTCCTCTTACAGTGAATTAGCACAGCAAGTAATAACACTTTGAGTGAGATTTTTTTTTAGACCTATTCTAATCTGTGTTGACATTATAAGCAGTTTCTGAGATAGATCTTATCACCTTACGATTGTGTCTGTTCACCAATGGTGCTTGCAATTTACCCATCTTTTCACAATTAATATTCCGTTTATTACAGTGATGTTGGACCCAGAACACCCCCATAAATGGGCTCTTAAAAAAAAAAGCATCTGCAGCCTCATTATCCAATTGGTTGACAGAAAAAACCCTCAGTCCCAGACTCCCAGCATTCTGGGCTGATGTTGCTGGATGATGCAGAGCTATTTTGAAGATCCTGGTAATTGTAGGATTGGTTATTGTGATTTTTTGTTGTATTATGAATGGATTTCCTTTATGTCCTACCTATCGCATTGCCATATGTATTAGACTAGTAGCTCTTTCAGTCCCTCTGTCTATACATCAGTATTAAATAGACATATGGACCCCATGAGGAGATATGAATTTCTAGTCTCCGGGGTGGTGAGGGGATGTGGCGAAAGTTTGGTATAGGAGACTTGAAGATTCATGCATAGACATATTTTATATAAAGCCCAACTCCTTGAAACTCTGGTTCTGTCCCATGATTCCTAATAGCATGGATGAGGGTGTCTTACTTCTGACCAGATGTTGTGACCTACAAAATAGTTTGCATTCTTCCAGGCACCATATACCATCACCAAGACATAATGCCTATAGAGCCTGATTAATTTGGCTTTGTATTGTCAAACATGCAGCCTGAGGGCTGAATCAGGCCCCTGGAGGGCTCCTATCAGGCTCCTGAGCAACTGGCTGTCATCTGCTTCCTTCTCCCTCTCTCTTGCTTTCTTCTGCATCACAGCTTGCTTTGCAAGGCTCAATCATACAGGAGCTACAAAGCAAAGCCTTTATTTTCTCCATTGGCTGAGACTTCTCCCTTGGGGAGGAAGCGGGGGGAGGGATAGCTTGTTTCAAAGGAAGCTCTGGCTCTTTTCTTCCTTCCCCAGGAGACCAAGAGGGGGAGGAGTCTCAGCCAATAGAAGGAAGAGAGGCTTGGCTCAGTAGTTCTTCTGTGCAATTGAGAGAGCCTGGATTGCACTGGAGAGATACAAAGAAAGCACCTATAAGACCAATGTTAAGGCTAATGTTTTAAGCATGCTTTACGTTTTGTTTTGTTTTTTAATCTTTGTTTGTCTGTGTCCTTTATAAGGTTCATATTTTGGTTTTCTGGCATTACATTTTATGACACGTTGCCTGGCCTGGAGAGGTCTCATTTACATCAGATCCGTCCATCATAACAAATGAGTTCAACACCTCTGGTCTAAAGGACCCCTTGATCCTAGGACTAGTGATGCTATTAGGAGACGGGTGCATAGACACACCTCTTTGACATTTACCTTTGTAGCGTCCAGGTATGGTAGAGTCTAAATATTGTTGATTTCTGTTGTTCAGAGATGCTGGGTGACTGCTCCTTAGTGAACCTCAAACAACAGCAAGAGAGTTCTCTTTTTCTTTTGTTTGGAATTTTTACAACAGCACACTGTGCTATTTTGCCTGAACTTAATAAACTAGACTAGAGAGCAACTGTGTGTTTTTCCTTTTGCCACCAGGACCTCAGCCCTCTGCTGGTCCACGCAGAGAAATCCTGTGACAAAAATCCTCCAGGCCCTCAGTAGGGGTCAGTCGCCAGAGGTCACCATGACTTCCAGGTATAGACACACAAACACATTTTTAAAAAGAATAAACTCCAAATGCATCCAATGCAAAGATGGTTTCCATATACATGTTTTTCTCTTGGACTCCACATTAAAAGCTCTACCTGTCAAGGGACTGATACTCTTGCCTACTTCCTTCTTCTTTCAAACATTGGTTCAGGCTTGGTTTTGACTCTAGGCCACAGACTGAATTGAAATTCTTAAGTGAAAAATAACTCTTGCTGGGAAAATTCAGCAAAGCTGACCTCATGACTAGATAACAGCCAGGTGCAGGGAGGAAAGCTTCCTATCTCAAACTCCCTTCCCAAGGATGAAACCATGACACCGTGGTAATCTACTAACCACATTCCATTCATCTAGACATCAGGATTTGCACTGTTTACACACATGAGAAATGTTTGGACTAGTCTGCAGATAGCTCCCTCCATTTCATCCTTAGGTCACCTACTTAGTAATACTAACACTGACATAATGAGCCAAGGCTCTGACTGGTTTATGGGCCCGAATTATGATGGATTCTTTGGTCTTGTTATCCTTTTCCATTAGCAACTGGCAAGGCATGAGTAGCCGCTTCCTCCTTGATTTTGGATGTGAACTTTGAAACCTGCTTGACATGGGTCAGACACTCTGCCTGTGCAAACTCTGGAGAGAGTTGGACTTTGCTTGCTGAGCAACTTTGGAATAGTAACATCTTGCAATTTGTATTCTTGTTTTGAACCAATGTCTCACTGTATAGTTTGTCTCTTAGCTGTTTTGATTCATTACTTACTCTCGTTTGAAATATTCTTGCACACTTTTAATAACTCTATTTTTAATTAAATTTGTGGTCTTTTGTGTTCAAGTGGCTTCAATCCTAATTCCAATTCCTAGGCCAAGTGCTCACCCTATCAGGTTAATTGTGGACACTCATTTCTGTATGTATCCAACCTTGCAGGGCTGACTTTGTTTAGTGCTGGGAAGATGAGAGGCTTGTCTCTTAGCTTCTGATTGCTGGGATTGTAAAAGGGGCTTATGGCAGTTTACCAGAATGGTGTGTGAAGATTCACATTGCCAGGATTTTGTAATTTTGTGTTCTTGAACTAAGTGTTTGTGACACTACCATGTTTGTTAGCAAGGAGAGGAGTCAGCCAGTTTAAGGAATCCTGTTGATAAGCACTGGTCCTCATGAACATTTGACCAGTGCTTCTGAAGAGGGACCAGCTCAGTTACCTGCCACTGCTGTTAATAGGCAGATGCCCTGTTCTGGAAGGGGGTGGTGCATTTTACATATTCCGGAATCAGACTGAAGCACTGCCATAGACAAGTGTAATGCTGGCCTTGCTAGAGGATATTACACTATAGAGCCATTGCCAATCTGAGCAGATGGGGGCGGGGAGAAGCTTGCAACGCCCAGCCGTTTCATGTTTTCCTAGGCTCAGAGCATTTTATATTTTTAGTTTGTGCTGTGATCCTCGTGCTTTTTCTTGATGTTTTATTTTTAAAATTGCATAGCCAAATTCAACTACTTCCCCACTTCTCCATTTTAAAACAAAATCACAAGAGTATGTTTGTATTTTAAGGCAAAGAAATATATTTAATTGTGTTTATTTGTATCCTTTATACAGTTCATAGCTTTACTACCTGGCATTTACATTTTATGACACGCATGGCTTGGCCCCACAAAGTCTCATTTGTGTCAGATCTGGCCCTCATAACAAATTAGTTTGACACCCCTGGCCTATAGACAAAAACATTATTTACAATATGATACTGGTTTTATTTTATTTCAGTTTAAAAATCACATGAATTCATGACGATTCATTTAAAATGATCTAGATACAACTTTAACCCAGTCCTCTCTGTGCATTCCAAACTCCCAGTGCTGTCTGGAGAATAGGAAAAGAGAACTGGAAGCACAGGCGACAGGGAAATGGAACATAAGATGCAGATATTGTTTAATTACTTATGGAAGAAGCAAATGATATGGCATAGGAAGGAGAGAGAATGCTAAATGGAAGTTATATGGAAGAAAGAACTCCAACTGTACTCTCTATCCCTGGTATAAATTTTTCCCCTAGATTGCAACTACAGTTATTTTCTCAGGCTACTGCAGGCTGCAACTGAAACCAAGACTGCAGTGCAGTTAAAAACTTTTTTCAGGAGTAACCCCTGAATCTATTGGAATAATAGATTTTTGGAGGGTACATGCAAGAGAGTGGAAAATGACAATATTCCTGGGAATATAAAAGAGAAAAATTTGCTTTCATTTGCACTGCATGTAGCACTAGGAGCTGCAGAAAAGCATTTTGCAATACTAGAATCAGACTATGATGATACTGTCCCTTTTTCTGAACTGTAAGTACAGTTTAATGAGATATATCAGTACAGCTTAGAACCCTTCAGGATATCTAAATCATTTGCATGTTCTGGCTATGCATTTTCTGGAAGAAAAACATAAGAGGAAGAGCTTAATTTGTATGTACAGTAGCAATTCTTCAGAGGATGCTGGCGTGTAGCACAATTTACTGTTAAAGGGAAAAAAAGTAATTAAGCCAACTGGTGTCTATTATGTAGAGCTTCTTTATGCTGAGATGTTTGGAGAATTTTTTTAATAAACAGGGAAGAAAATGTAAACATGAAAAGGGAAGATGGGCAATGTCCACTTTAAACAAGAGGTCTGCAGTAGAATACACTAACACTTGGTGGACCAGAAAAGTTGGATCAGCAACTGCCAATGGGGATCACGTCTCTGCCCCCTTTATTCAATCTCCAACTTTTTTTTTCCTGGTGGGCAGCCATGTTGGTCTGAAGCAGTAGAACAAAGCAAAAGTCAAGTTGCATTTTTAAGACCAACAGAGTTTTGTTCAGAATGTAAGCTTTCATGTGCTCTAAGCACACTTCATTAGACGATAGTATGGAATGGTAAGCAGTCCTAAATATAGAGAAAGTGGGCAGGGAGTTAATATGCAGAGTCATGGAAATGTTTTTTAGCACTGGGGTCCCCAACCCCCAGTCTGTGGACCAGTACCAGTCCGTGGCCTGTTAGCAACCAGGCCATGAGTTGTATCATTATTTAATTCTATATTACAATGTAGTAATAACAATAATAATAATAATAATAATACACTGGATTTATATCCTGCCCTCCACTCCAAATCTCAGTGGCTCACAATCTTCTTTATCTTCCTCCCCCACACCCTCTGAGGTAGGTGGGGCTTAGAGGGATCTCACAGCAGCTGCTATTTCAAGAACAACTCTGTGAGAGTTATGGCTGACCCAAGGCCATTCCAGCAGGTGCAAGTGGAGGCGTGGGGAATCAAACCCAGTTCTCCCAGATAAGCGTCCACACACTTAACCACCACACAAAAATAAAGTCCACAATTGTATCATCCCGAAACCACTGTGCACCCCCCCACCCCCGTCCATAGATAAATTGTCTTCCATAAAACCGGTCCCTGGTGCCAAAAAAGGTTGGAGACTGCTGTTTTAGCAAATTAAAAGAACCAAAAGTTGGGGTCTGGTGTTTGTTAGTTAGCGTTAACTGGGCTGAAACAACAATGAAAGGTAATATAAAACAGAATGATGTCCATGTACTAAACCCATTAGTTATCCTGGGTGTGAAGTGTAATAAATGAGAGTTTGTTGTCCCAATATTCCAAGAAGCAAGCAGGCACCAGCAACTACACATGGAGCATCATTGTGCTGGAGAATAAGCCTCGCTTCTCTCGATAGTAGCTACTTTAGAGTAAACATTTGTGGGACAGTATTGCAAATATGTTTAAAGGTGCTATAAGAAATTTTTATTATTTTCACAGCAACAGACTCAACACGACTACTACTCTGAAAGTAATCGATTGTATGGATTTTAATAACCTTGTTTGGCATTAATATTTACTTTATACCACTATGTGTGTGCGTGCCCACACACTTTGTTGATGTAGGTGTCAAACGGACAGGCTCTTCGTGAAGAAGAGAAAGATTATTACCGTTTCATCAGAATTTGAAGGACTTTGCTCAGTTACACAGGCGACTTTCCTTGGGCTGAGAAGAAAAAAAATCAACAAAATTAAATTACATCTTCATCATTTACAGAGCCATTCACTCTTTAGCTTCAGCTACTGCCACCACCCCTTTTCTCGACTTTGAAGGGAGAAAATGTCAGACATCAAAGTTTGGTGTCGCTTTTCGTTCCTTCTCCTGCTGCGTCGAATGCGGCTTGGTCCTGCCTGAGAAGCACAACTTCCGCCCCAGAGCTCAAATAAGGTCGGAAGCGGTTACCCATTTCCGGGTGTGGCTTCAAGGCGATAGGTGGGTGGAGCTGCCCGTTTCCCGGGCAAGGGCTCTTTTGGTGTTCTCGCGATAGCTCTTCCTCTTCCTTAGGCCGGCGCTGCAAGAGGTAGGTGCCATCCATTGGGGCCCGGCTTGGAGGGTGGCGGGGTTTTTCCGTCGCGGCTCCGGTAATATTGTGCTGAGTTGAGGGGAGCTCGGCTGTCTGAGCGGTCTGCCTCGGGATACGCCCGATTCGCCGCCCTTCAGCCCCCGATGGCTGACCTGCGCCGGGGATTGAGCCGGATCCTGCGCTGGCTGGCGCTGGGAGAGGGGCGGCTTTGGGAAGGCCTCACCGCCGGCGCGGGGGGAGCAGGACGGCGTTCTTGGCCTGCCTGAGCTATGGAGGCTGCAGGGGGCTTCCCAAGGTGTTGCTCGCGAAGCTCTGACTGTGACTCTGGCTGCATGGGCTCCTCTGCTGAAACGACCACGGAGGCTGGGGCTGGCCCCCCTTAAGCGCCCTTTTAGCAGGCAGCTGACAAGGCAAGAATAGCTTTCTTAGCTGAGCATCTGAAAAAAAGATGAAGGCCGGTCAGTCAGTCCCTTCCCAGCGGCTTCCCCTTTTCTTCTCTGGCGGCAGCAATAACACATGGTCGGCAAAACTGATAGCTCTGGCATGCCGCCTGGAGAGGAGGGTGTGCGGATGCGCAGCTTGTAGTGTTTCCAGGTTAGGTGGGGATCACATGCTGTGTCGGGATTGGCCATACCGCAGTTGTTCGATCAACAGTTTATTACAATCCAAGACAAGAAGTCAGGATCATTACAGCAGTTATTAGAGCTTTAGGGGGGCTTGAGAGTGGTTTTAGTTGTGCTATTCTTGTCTTTTTTGTCTCTCAATGTGCTCACAGTAGTGTACATAGTTATCCATTAGTTCATTTTATCCTGTTGAGGTGAGCTAGGCTGAGGGAGAGAATAACTGGGTAGTTCACCTAGTGAGTTTCATGGCAAGTAAGGATTTGAATCCAGCACTTCCTCGGTAGAGCACTACACTTCACTGATATTTGACCTGCGGTGCCTCATATTATGGGGCTCCTCAGAAGCTGAAATGCAGCATCTGAGAGTTCATCACTGCTCAGCTATGTCGTGTGCTGTGTGACTACTTGTCTGGAGTGTCCTGGGGGGTGGTAATCTCTGTTGTGTTTACGTACAGCAACACTTCTTGTATTCATATTAAACTTTTCACTTGATAGTCTTAGCAGCTGTGGCAGCAAATTTGTGAAGTGGATGTTACAAGGAGGGTAGTGTGTGTGGAAGGCTGAAGCCACAGTAAATGGTGTTTCTCCTGAGGCAACCCAGTGAACTCACATATCAGTTGCAAGTAGAACCAGGGCTTCTTGCTAGTGTTGTGTGCTCACAACCTCTAGGCTTTTTCTTGCGTGTAGCTTAACTGCTGATAGTGGCTTTATTTGCCATTTATTGCTCCAATAATGTTCAAGTCAGCAAAGCTGCAATGTAGCAAGACAGTTGTCTGACTTACAGACTTGGGATTCTGCTTGCATATCATCAAGGACCTCAGTCATTTGCTTTGTTTATTGGAAGGAGGAAATTGTTCTTAACATCAATCTCTGAAGCATTGCTTTTGTTTTGGAATATAGAACGGCCATGTTCAGTTCCAGTGCGAAGATTGTGAAGCCCAATGGCGAAAAGCCAGATGAATTTGAGTCTGGCATCTCCCAGGTAAATGCTGTGTTTTGGTAGGAGCATTAACTATATTCCTTGCAAAACATCGGGATCGAAGTCTTTTGGACCCAGTGAGGAGGAACTCATTCAACTTCATGTTGATGCTGTGATGTAGATTAACGCTTAAGTACTTTGATGCTGTGGTAAAAATCAAGCTGCTGTGTGAGATGGATGGAGGCATCATCCTAATGGTTTAGGAATTACTACCAAAATGCATTAGAACAGGGGTGTCAAACTCATTTGTTATGAGGGCCAGATCTGATATAAATGAGACCTTGTTGGGCCAGGCCATGTGTATCATAAAATATAATGCCAGGTAGCATTTATAAAGGACACAGACAAATATAATTAAAGATTAAAAAAAAACTTAAATGCTTAAAAGAGTAGTATTCTTGCAATATTTTGTTTATTTAACAGTCTCTGATAACTGACACCTCTTGCTTTAAATTATTGCATCAAAATCTGGAGACAAGATATGTTTTAGCAAGCTTGAGTATGCTGTTCAGGTGTGTGTGTGAGATGCAAACCTACTTTTGATTTATCGATAGTCATTACAGAAATCTCATGGTCAGTGCTTCAAGCCTAAGACCCGGGGGGGGACATGAAATGGCTGGGCATTGCGAGCTTTTGTACATAAGTTGCTTCATAGGCTGGTCAGCCAGTGGAGAAAATAGAGGCTTTGCTCTGTAGCTAAACTGAGCAAGCCTGGCAAAACAAGCTGTGAGGCAGAAAGAAAGCAAGAGAGCGAGAAGGAAGCAGATGACAGTGTGGTGCTCCTGGGCTTGATAAGAGCCCTCCAGGGGCCTGATCTGGCTCTTGAGCTGCGCATTTGACACCCCTGCATTAGAACTTACTTTATCAAGAATGGAAATTCTAAAGTGAGGTTGGAACTACTGTCTTTGACCGTTTTGCTGTAATGATGTTTTGTAAGGGTGCTGGACCTGCACTTGTCGAAATAACACTGTTTAGTGACTTTTCTTGGGGTTACAAGCAAGTATCAGTTGTTTTCAGACTTAGTTTATTTATTATTATTATTAACATATGCTTTCTTGTTTCCTTCAAGGCTCTTCTGGAGTTGGAGATGAACTCTGACTTAAAGGCTCAGCTAAGAGAATTGAACATCACCGCTGCAAAGGTAGCTTAAAATCATGCTTCCTGCTCATGCAGTTGTGTTCATAATGTATATGTTGTATGCCCTTAAGTGATGTTCAGTGTTTCATATGGTACGGCATATTCAAGTATATCTTAAATCGAATAGGTTTCTTCCCTGAAATCGGGTCAGCCTGTTTCTTCTGGCTGATGCTTCAGAACAGACCCAATGTGGGCATCCAGCAAGATGGCTCTTGCATGGCTCTGCCCAAGTGGCATATGGGAGCGTAGCTCTGTTAGGGTCGATAACGTATGGTCCCGTTCCACAACATTGGAGAAAAAGTTTTTTCCTCTCTGGCTGTCATAGCTGCTGAGGGAGGCGTCCTGTATATTCCTACAACTTCTCAGTGCTTGCGGTTGCTGAGGAGACAAACCATGCAGGACACATCTCTACAAAATGCACTCCATGCATAAGGGCCAGCCATCCCAGAAAAAGGATATGTGGTAATGATATTTGATCTTTGAATGCATCATGTTGACATCAAAAATACTTCTATAGAAGGCAGTTGTTGCAGTTTGTAAAATTGTAACACTGGATTTATATCCATACTCTGCCACATGTGCCAATAAGGAACCCTAACACATTAATGGAGGTTTAGCTCTGTGTATGCTTTTTTATCCAGGTGAGGCACCTAGAATATGGCTAGCCTCAAAGTAAGGCATGAGATTAAGAGTTTCTCAGGCAAGTACTAATTTTTTTTTTGCCTGCTGCCATTTATTGGATGTGTGACTACCATGTGACATCGTATCTTTTCTTGAGTGAGGAATGCTAGCAATGCACTGGTAGCACACAAATTATCTTCCTAAAAACCAAGCTGTGAAATGGAATTGAAAAACTTTGTAGACAGCAAGATGTCTTCTAATATTAAATTCAGAAGTTACAAATTTCAGAATAAAAACAGTATTGGATGGATTTCTTAAATGTCCTGTGATTTCCATTCACTCAGCTGGTGTTAAATAGCATTGGGGTAGCTGGCTAAGTGTATATTAGTTTGACTCATTCTTGGTGGTTATAAATGCCTGTGTAAACGTCAGATATACATGAATAGTAGCATAGTTTAAAAAGCATGGTCAAAGTTAATAAATCTGATATTATGTTCAAGGACATGTTTATCCTTGAACATGCAGCTTTTTTGTGTTTGATCAGTGTTAGGGTACTAGTAAGGAACAAGGTTGTTGCTGGAATTTGAGGCTTTAATCAAGATCTTTTTCTGCTTTGTGGCTACTGAGATGTAAATATGAACTTTATTTTAAAATGCAGGATGGATTCACTCCTAGTTAATTCAAAAGAGGTGTCTGTTCTTACTTAGGAAATTGAAGTGGGTGGCGGTAAAAAAGCAATCATCATATTTGTACCAGTCCCTCAGCTGAAATCTTTCCAGAAGATTCAGGTGCGGCTAGTTCGTGAACTGGAGAAAAAATTCAGCGGAAAGCACGTGGTGTTCATTGCTCAGGTATGTGGAAGCTTGTTGTAATCTTCAAAAAAACCCCACTCTTGTTAGGAAAACAAAAAGGGTTTGGGGAAGTATAACAATTTTTCTTTGCTTGTGAATTTTACACTAAGCTTTAGCTGTAGGCTACATTCACATATATCTGTTTTGTTGAACTCTTAACTTGCTGTTAACTGTGTGAAGCATAGTATCGTGTTGGAACTGTGCTGTGTGATACCAAATAACATACCAATCTGTTACTTGTGCTGATGGGCTGCCTTATTCTCTTCCTTTATAGAGAAGAATTTTGCCAAAACCAACAAGAAAAAGCCGCACAAAAAACAAGCAAAAACGCCCCAGGAGGTAATCTGTTAACCTTTATGCTCTGAGTTGGTTCCAGAGGCAGTGCTGAAGTACATGTGGTGTTGAAGTTGTATTTTGATAGCTAATCCTTCCTCGTTGCTAAAATGGCTATACAGTTAGAGCACGAAGATGCAGGGAAGAAGTTTACTGGCTATAATACTCATTTAATATAATACAATTGCTGCTATTTGCGAAATCTTTGAGAGAGGTTTTACCTGTAGTAAACAGTAATAGGGTTAGTAATATGATCTTCCTTTGTATAAAGCAGCTTCATACATTCCTGAGGCTGCTTTGTTTGTTTGAGGTATGCCAGTGCAGATGGTGAACTAGTTCAGTTAATTTGACAGATTCTGTTGCTCTTGATCAACAGCAGTCATTTCTCCACATGTTTTTTGACAGTGATGTTCCTCATAATGCTCACTTCCCTTCTGCTGTGTTTTACCTTGAATTGTGTCTCCTGTGATTTATCATTTAAAGTTGGTTGCTGCAAGGAACTTGTTGCTTGATAGTACCTTTCTGTTGTTTGTATTATCTAATTAGTTATATTTAACTTGGTATGCATACTAGAAACAGCAGATTTAAAGTTTTTGCTGTCAGGAATCCAGAGATAACTTCAACCTAATGGATGCTTAGAGCAGACACTATATTACATCTGTGCTCCCAGAACCCATCCAGACTAGGGGTGTGCCATTTTGTAAATTTGGTATTTTTTGGCTCAAGTATTTCCAAAAAATCCCACTACCAGTATGGTATTTGGATGCAGGATTTTCCAGAAATCCCAATCTTGGGGTGGTCCTGAGAAGAAAAATATCAGATTAAGAAAAAAAAGGCAACTCGGTCTTGGGGCTGGCTTGGCTTCTCTCCTAACCTGGTTTAAACTGTGCTATGGGAGAATCTGTAGGATCTGCATGCCGCAGGGAGATTGTTCCCCTAGACACACAGATCCTGGCTGTGGGATGGCTTCTCCTTCAGTGTGATTCAAACTGTGCTGCAGAAGGAAGGAGCCAGACCCAGGACCTGTGTGCCTCAGGGAGATTGCTCCCTGGGGCTTGTAGATCCTGGCTGGGACAGCTTCTCCTGCAGCTTGGTTTAAACCACGCTGCAGAAGGAGCCAGACACAAGCCGAGCTGGCATGACAGTCTGCTCCCCCCAACATGGCCAGTCTTGATTCTTGGGCTGTCTTCTGCAGTCCCTTTTAACATCTTTAAATTTTGTGTTTTTTGGTTTGGGTCTGTTAGACTTGAACTTTAAAGGGACTGCAGTAGAAGCCCAATTAACAGCTGAGAGGTGGGAGCAATTTGCTCATACCTCTCCTCTGTTTTTGATCTATAGTTAATTCCCAAATATATCCAGGATATTTTTTTTGGGGGGGGTCCCCCCCCCAGTTTCCCCCAGAAAACTTGGATACATTTGGGATACCAAAATATATCGAAAAATAAAATAAAATACATTTGGGGTGTATTTGGGTAGACCCAAATGCACATCCCTCATCCAGCCATGATCTGAGCTGGTCATTAGTGCGAGGCTGTCCCATCTCTTAACCTGTAAAAAACATGGGTGGGGGAGGAACTCGAGTAGCTTCGAGTATTTATGTATACTTGGGATGCTAGTGGGCCTGTTGAAGTTCTGCCTGACTAATCTCTAGTTTGTGGGAAGTAAACTTTTCTCCTTTTTTTCCCTTGTGAGTGCGACTGGTCACTTCTGTGTTTGGCAAAAAGTAATTTTAATTGGAAGCTGAGTGTGTAGCCTTTTTGGTGTTTTGAGTCACCATAGGGCATCCCTGCAGTTTTAGAAAGCAGAAGTGAAAGGGATGGATGGTTCAGTCAATAACAGTTGCTAAAATTGGACACTGAGAGACAAAACCAATTTGCCAATTTGTGGGACACTGAGAGACAAAACCAACATGCCAATTTGTGGCATGTTGTCAGATGAGACTTTAAAATCTCACGATTCACAGGCTAGTTAAACCTACTACTTTGACCAATTGTTCCTGTTGGCTCAAGTAGAAACAAAAAAACCTAAGTTGGGTTGATGGACTGGCGTACCCTTATGCAGCTTCTTCTGCACAATTCTTGGAAATTGATTGTAGCATATTGTCTTGCTGCTGTGTTACTGAGCACTGCAACGACTGGCAGAATAAGGCTTTGCTTAAATGTACAGGGTGCCTGTGAATGTTTTTATTCACAACTATATAGCACCTGATCATTTCCTTAATAAGGTTTAAGTACCAAATTCAAACCGTATCCATGATGTGAGTCAATATGGTAGTTCAATGTCAACATTAACATGGAAGGAAGAGTTTAACCTGAAGCAAGCTGGGGCATAGTAAAAACACTTGAATTGTTCTTTTTAGCCGTACACTTACTGCAGTACATGATGCCATTCTCGAAGACCTGGTTTTCCCAAGTGAAATTGTGGGCAAGAGAATCCGCGTAAAACTGGATGGCAGCCGGCTCATAAAGGTCCACTTAGACAAAGCGCAGCAGAACAATGTTGAACACAAGGTAAGAAACCTTTTTGGGAAGCTCCCATTTTAAAGCAAATGATACAGATGAGATCTGTATGACAGTGGTGTTGGTTCTTTGAGGAGGCTGAGTTGAGGAATGATACTTGAAGAGCAGGGATTGAGTTTGGGTTGCTATAGTAGATTTGTGTTGGAATTGTTGGGTGCTCATCTTGGGGTCTCTTCGAGAGTTGTCTTTCTCAGCAACTTATATATCTGGAAATATATTAGCTGACACAGCTAATACATTTCAAAGCCATCATAGTAGTCTGGTTAGAGTGCTGATCTTGGATTTTGGAAGGTAGAGTTCAAACGCTCACACACAAAAAAGCAGTGATTATAGGCCTAGATGTGATGATAGGAGAGGAGCCATGTGCTGTGCCCTCAGTTTCTTAATCAGTGTTTGGAATAAAATACAATAACTTGGATTGGCAGATATATTGGGGTTGCCACAGGTAATTACTGCTTGTGGGTGTCTGTAATGCTGACATATCAGCACCAGTTCACAGCATGATTGCAGTTAAACACTGAGTACTTGAAACATGCTAAAATTGTTTAACAATTGCTAGGAATGCTGTGAAAGTATATTAACAACCAGTGCTTTTTGTGTTTTTTTTTTAAAAGGTGCCAGTATTCATGTGTAATATTGTAGCAGTTTTCTTCAAGTCCGCACTAAGCTGTTCCTGAGGGCCCATTAACCTCCAGGAACAACCTTTTGGAGGGCTCAGTAGGTTGCAGCAGAAGAGGGAAATTGCTGCTTCCTCTTAAGAAAGTACTTAGTTTTTCTTAATGGTGTGGTTGGATACCCAGTATTATCTTGTAATTCTAACAACAAGGCTGTAATGCAGATCGATATTATCTCTGGGGTGTAAACAGTGATGTGACACCGAGAAACTGTGGCTTGCCAAACTTAAGGTGACCTGTGACTTCAAGGGAGTTATGAGAGTGGATCTGGGGACACACTGATTTTTTTCCCCTACTTGCCTTTCTAAATGCACAATGTTGCTTATATGTTGATAAGCGGAACCCCTGATCCCAGACGAGGTTGATCTTCGTTTTTACAATGTGGAAATCAGCATTCATGTCTGCAGAGCGAGCTGTTCTCACATAGGCACAGGGACTGGTTAAATTAGCAACCCTATTTGCAAAAGGTACCTTGAGAAGGAATTCAGAAGTTTAACTTGAACATTAATCTTTTGCTTTAGGAGTAAAAAACCCCCCAAACTCACTTCTGCCCCACAAGGGGAGGAGGGATAGCAGATGATTGATTGCTACCTTCTCTTGGGCTCCCCACTGCTCTGGCTTATCGGACAGCAATGGTTCCTTGCCTGCCTGGGGCTGTGACAGTTCTTCCTGTCGCCTGGCCTGCCTTCCCCTGCCCAACTTTCTCCTCCCATGCTCTCACAAGAGAGGGAGGAAGCACAGGTGACCACCAGCTACTTTTCTGTTGCTGAATCTCCTCTGCCCCCCCCCCCTCCACTCTGGCCTGTTCTCCCATAAGCTCCTCCATTGTGTCTGTCGAGCCACCTGGCTCATTGGACTGGCCACCTGTCATCTGGCCTGCCCCCACTCCTTAAAGGAGGAAGGAAGAGAGGAGGCAATTCCCCATCCACCCAGCTTGCTGGGTGGTGCTAGCCAGGTCCCTTCTTTCCCACCTGACTCAGACACAGTGGCTTGGGGTGTGCCTAGGTTCATGCACACTTAGGCCATGTCTGCCACCCATGCCAGCTCAACTCATGATGCATTCGCCCTGGCTGTGGTGGCTCAGGACCCTGTGTGCCTGCTCTGGCGGCTCCATGCACACTTGCCACAACTTGCTCCCACCCCTCTTTCTCTGGCTAAGTGGGGTGGGCTGGTGCACAATTAGAACTTGGGAGAGCACTGAAAAAAATGTGCCAGTATTTAGTACTGGTGAGACTGGGACGCAAATAAGTCCTAGCTGCAACTCTTTTTTTATTACCACTTTTTGTTTGTGTGTTTGCCTTAAGGCATAGTGAAACACTTATTGGCCCTCATCTTAATCTCCTTAAAGCTGGTCCCCTTCTGATTGCGGGCTGCTCTGATGTATGTTCAAGGGTGCTGGGGAAAGATGACTTTGCATCATTAGGGTACAGAACTATATTCTCCAGTCTTCCTCTCCTGTTAATTGCAGTAAACTGTGTTCCAGTAGTGTTTTACTCAGTTAAGCACAAACTTAGATCCTTCTAGGCGCTTATGTAGAATGGGAAACAGTTCCCGTACACCTGCAAGCATGTGTTAAAAATGGATGAAGGGGCAAATCACCCTGTTTCCTTCTCTTCCATCGTCTTGAGGTTGGGTGCAGTAAATTGATTAACACATCCGGGTACTCAGACTGGGTAAAAGGAAAAATGTATCATTTACATTTAGCACAAGCATGAAATGCAGTTAAATTCCATAACGTTGCGCAGTAAGTTTGTCTTCAGATCTGAATGCTTATAGATATTGTCTTATATATCCTCATCATTTCTCAGGCTTGATGCATAGTTGCAGAAGAAGAAAATGATAATAAGTGTATAACAGGCTCCTGTTCCTTTTTTTTTGCAGGTAGAAACATTTTCTGGTGTCTACAAGAAGCTCACAGGCAAAGATGTTGTGTTTGAGTTTCCAGAATTCCAGCTTTAAAGTGCAAAGAAATGACTGAATAAACAGTTAATTGTTAAATCTCTTGAAAGGAATGTCTTTTATTAAAACATCTTGGAAGAGAGGGGTGTTAGCTGTAAGGTTTAGCTATGGAAACTAAAGGTCCCAAGTGACAGGTTTGCAGCTACTGGAGGTAGGTAACCATAAGGCTTCCGTTATTTGTATATTGTGCCACGTGCACTGGCAATTTAAGAACTTCCTGAAAAGTTGGATTTAAAAAACATATAAACTTGCAGCAGATCTGTGCCCTTGATTGTTACGTAATAGTCAAAGAACATCAAAAGTTTTCCTCCAAAAATAGTGGAAACATTTCTTAAGAATTGTAATGGTTGCTTCTCTGTCCTCGTAATACTTTTAAAAGTCTTTAAGCCTGAAAATGCAACTTCTGGCCTCTGTGTTGGATAAAGGAGCATGATGCCTTCAGGGCAGACAGTATGTTTAGCTGACTTACGTAGAGATGAGAATGTTGACAGTATCTTGATTAATGTCTACAGTTACCAGGATTAATCAAACAGTCTTTTGAAAATCCGCCATCAAGAGCTTTTCAAGTAGAGTGCTGGTATAGTTTTATGCACTGGTTTTACTGTTAACATAGTGAGAAGTGAATGGCATGACATTTTAGGAAGGAAGGAGCTACTTTCATGCATTGGGGTGGATGAAAGAAGGAGGTGAGCACGTCATTGTTTCCTGTTGAGTTTTTAATGTGCAAAATGCTTTACAACCATCTCTCTAGGTCAAGCTGAAATAACACACTTGGGCCAGTCACTTCACAATAATGTAAAAATCATTCTACAGCAAATTAGAGAAGTCACATGCTCCTGCTGTGGATAGGGATGGGAAACTACAACTGACCTGTAGGACAATGGGTTAGATTGAAAGGCTCCCTTGTACCAAATGAGTAAGTTTTGTCTGTCAGAGCCAGTCTCCTTGGGTAGCAGAAGACAGTTGCTGAATCCAACCATATGTAAAATATTTGTTTATAGTCCACTTTTTTCACTGAGACTCAAGGCAGATTAACAAACGATGATGATCTGAGGAAAGTGTTTTGTGATGGATTTTTATGTGCATGGATCCCGTGGAGTTTTATGTGTATGGTGAATGACCAAAATTTGGAGAATGTTGCAGATTAATTCTCCCTCTGAGTCGGAGGGCATCATGGGGTGTTCCCCACCTTCATGTCAGGGAGGCAGGACTAAAATCTGCTTCCTCTTCCTGTGGCACTGGAACACCATCGCTTCAGTTTCTTTCCTGCCTCGAGAGGGAAAGCAACTATTAGAGCTTAGCTCCATAGCTTCATTCTTTCCAGTATACTTTTATTCCTATTTCCTTCCTCTTCCAACCTTACTCAAACACTTACCTTTTTTCCTTAATTTCTTCCTTTGACCCACACTTATTATTCTGTTCCTTCCAGTCCAATACTTTGCTTCTAGAAAGGGGATGAGAGAACAGCACTACCGCGGCTTCTTTAAAACACCCACTAGCCGCATTATCGCAAAGGTGCGAATGGATCGCTTCAGGGACAACTTCCTGGAGGACACGCCTGCTCCTGGCTCTCAAGCTGAAGCCGTGGAGGAAGAAACCGGCACCGACATGTCTTCCCAGCTTGTTTCAGTTCCCGGCAACAGTTCCCGCAAAGGTGGCTCAGTTCACCGCGGGCAGAAGTGTTCAGCCTCTCCAACGGGCGCGACAGAGTCTCCCCCTTCACAGCGCATCGCTAATGGCAGCAGCCATTTTAGGGGCGATTTTTTGGCGCAAACAATGACTGATAGATGCCGTGAGTCCCAAACTGTGGCTGCAGCTCCTGTGGACAGCCCCCGGGCGGGAGACACGTCAAGAGGGCAATCCCTGTCAGGTCAAGCCTCCGTAAATGATGCAGAGCAGATTTCTGGTTTTATTTTCTTTCTAAAAGACCCTGATTAGGAATTAAAACACTTGGATTGGATTTCGTTATTTAATGACTGGAAATAGACGTCTAATGGTTCCATATGTTCTAGTTCAACATGTCTCCCTTTCTCCCCTACCACCTTGCTGGCTGCCTTTCTTCACTTCTCCTTTGTTTCATTATTATCGCTAGCACTGAGTGGATTTTGCTCAGTCAGAAGTCATCACATTATTTCACTTAGAGAGATCCACCTCTCCAGTTTAAACAGATGAAGGGGCAAAAAAGAATTCTAACAACACACATCTTGATTAGTGAAAAGGAGCAGGAGTCCAGTAGCACCTAACAATATGTGGCAGGGCATGAGCTTTCATGAGTCACCGCTCACTTCTTCAGATGCAAGTAGAATATGAGTCTATTGGTTCTTATAACCTGGAGATTGGAATGATTTCAGATGATAATAGCAGGTGTTGGTAATAAGAGAGGAAACGTAGGTCTTGGTTCAGTCCTGGAAGATGCATTGTCTAGAGCTTCATTATCAGTTGGAATTCAGCAGTCTCTAATCTCCCTTTGAAATTCCTTTGCTGACTCTTAGGTCAGCAGCAGAAAGTACTGGAAAGTTAAATGTTTTACTTTTTTAATGTTGTGGTTTCTAATGTCCCTTTATTCTTTGAATCCTCCTGGACCAAATTGAGACCTAGATTTCCTGTCTCATTACCAATGCTGGTATCTACACCCACTACCCCTCTGCATATCACACCTAATCCAATCAAGCCTGCTATTGTCATTCACCTGAAATTGCCATTTGGCATCTGAAATCATCTTTATAAAGTTTATATCTCCAGTACCTTGTATTACCGTATATTTTATAGCACATTATGGCCCAGTCCAACAAAGTGATATTTATGTCAGATCTAGCCCTCGAAATGAATGAGTTTCACACCTGTGCAATGGACTCTGAATTTCAGTTGGTTACAAGGCAAGCGCTGTTCCTTTATCCAAAAGTGGACACAAAAAACCAATGTTATGGGCTATGCTATATTCTTTCAAAGAACATCCTCCATTTTCTTAGGCAAAAGGGCTCTGAACTTCAGCTTGGATTCTGCTAATCATAATTATGAGGTTACTTGGTCTGTTTTTTCTTTTGGCTTTCCATACTTGGTGATCCAAGAACTTCAGATTTTGAGTATTTGAACTGGGAATGGAAAGATGCATGCAAGATGAATTTGTCCTTTTTCCCAGAACTGCAGCCAAAAGAAACTCTTCGATCCCAGCTGGCTGATGTGCTTTGAGATTTCTTTAGCGGGAACTACCAAGAGACATTTTCCCACTAAAACCTTTCTAATGTTATAAAGCAACAGTCTCTCAGGATGGCAGTCTCCCCTTCTGCAAAGTTTATTAATTTGAGGTCTCAGAATGTAGCATTGCTTGCCTAGAATATACATTGTTTAAAGTCAAACATAAAAAGTTCCTAGTGCCACTGTGGGAAGTTCTCTGCCCAAGTTTTAATGAGTCTGCTGGGAATGCTGCTGTTCTGGAGAGCCCTTGAGTCCATCACATAGTTGTCCATTGACCCTACCCTACCCTTACAAAATCTCTAGGCACAAAATCAAGAATCTGCTGGTAGTAATTGGATTCTTGGCCCAAAGCAGGTCCAAGTAATTTTATACTGAGATCCTGCTTTTTTGCTAGTTCCATCTCAGAAACCTTCAAATATGATACTCTTGTGTGCATGGCTTCAACCTGAAATTTAGTGTGGTGTGGCAAACTAAATTGCATACAAATGGCTGAAACAGATCAAATTTGATACTTAAAGATGTAATTAGTACATATACAAGTCCTCAAATTTGCCTCCTTTTCAGCTGCATTTCATGAGTTCAACAAGTGTGCCATGGAATGGAACCTACAAGTTCAACTGCCCCCAGAATTGTAGACTTACCAATATTTACTGATAACTTTGAGGAAGATGTGCTGAAAGGATTCCTGAATGTAAATATTCAAGTCACTGCACCTCTATCATGGAAGGCTTTTGTCGAGTTGGTGACCTTTGGAAGCAGTCATAGACTTAACATTTTTATTTTATATTACACAGCAACAAAGAGGAGTACAAAGAGGAGTCTCAGTTTTTATTTTATGTATTCTCCCCCACCCCCATCTCTGACAAATAGGCCTTAGAACTTCCCTCTGGATTCCATTGCCCAGCAAGTCCTCTCCTCTAGCACAAGGAATCTTGGAGTGAATATGTTATCTCACTATGGTTCTGTACCAAGCTCTTTTTGTTAGTCTTTAAGGTACTTCTGGACTCCTCTTTTCTACTGCTCCAGACAGACAAACATGGCTGCCTATCTTGATTTATCACCAAGTTCCTATTATTCATAAGTTACTAACTTGTGGATCCTAGAGTTCTTCCAGAATTTTTCATCTCCACACTTCAGAGATCAGTTTCTCCTGGTGGAAATAACAGCTTCAGAGGGTAAGCTCTATGGCATTCTATGCTCATGGAACTTCCACCTATCTCCAGGTTAAAAAAAGAAAGAAAAGGTAAAGGTAATCCTCTGCAAACATGGAGCTGTTACCAACCCATGGGGAGATCACATCATGACATTTTTTTGGCAGACTTTTTACAGGGTGGTTTGCTGTTGCCTTCCCAGTCATCTACACTTTACCTGTAGCAAGCTGGGTACTCATTTTACCGACCTCGGAAGGATGGAAGGCTGAGTCAACCTTGAGCCAGCTACCTGAACCCAGCTTTTGCCGGCATTGAACTCAGGTTGTGAGCAGAGCTTGGACTGCAGTACTGCAGCCACGGGGCTCTTGTCTCCAGGTGCTGCCTCCAAATATCAAGGCATTGGAGTTGACAACACTAGTATCTGCAGAGAAGTATATGCAGCGGTGTTTCAGTGTTTGTAACATGATCTTCAATGGCAGGGCACGAAAACCACATACTGTTTGTTAGGAATCGGTCTTTCCCCTCTGTCCAGTTCTATGTGGTATATTTCATGCAAAGTAAAGTGTACTCTGCATATATGTTGCTCTTTACATGTTGGGACAAGCTGTATATGAGACAACTGGTAAAAAGTGTGTATGACAGCCAGTATTTTCCCGGTTAATTGTTCCCCATGCAAACTTAAATCTTCATACTCTTTCACGTCACACTATTTCATTTCACTACTATTCTTTGTGGACCATCATTACAGTGGTCACTTGAGTAACACCATGCAGCAAGCATCTCCAAATTGCTGACCTCAGTGACCTCTTAATAGGAAGTGACTACAGAAAGTTGACCTTCCCCCCCCCCTCGCCAATTGTAGCTCCTGGGAAACAGAGTAGGAGCTCTGCAGTGCACTTAGTATCTTTCAAAGGCATCTGGGCTGCCTTTTTCTAATATGGAGGGCAGGCAGCAATCTGTATAGGAGAATGGATGTGACCACCCTCCAGGGACAGAGTACATTTGCATCTGTCTCTCCTGTGAAGACTATATTACAGAAGCCACTTTAGACAGAATTAAATGATAGATGAAGAGGGTTGGGTGGTAGCATTTCAAACTACAAATGGAGGGGGTCATACTGTTTTAGTGCTGTCCCCTGTAAACAAAATCAACTCCCTGCACACTTTAAAGTGGCACAATAGGGTTATAAGAAACTTATGCAAACCACCTACATGAGGGGAAATTAATTTTTAAAAATTGCAAGTATAAACCTCTACCTCTAGTCCAAAGTAGTAGG
The DNA here is from genome assembly GCF_032191835.1 of Heteronotia binoei. Lineage (NCBI taxonomy): Eukaryota > Metazoa > Chordata > Lepidosauria > Squamata > Gekkonidae > Heteronotia > Heteronotia binoei. The sequence continues at coordinate 52,146,260 of NC_083223.1, read as the reverse complement.
GTGAATTTGACCTGTTATAGAATGGTTTTCAAGCTTGAGAACGATAGCTGCGACATGTTTTTGCGTGGCTCAAAATAAAAGTAAAATAACAGAACATTTGCTCCAGTGGGATCCTGTTTACATTACTGCATGAGGGCTGGCCTGAAAGGGTTTCTTTTCATGGGAAGTGGAATTGTGAACAGAGAGGCATTTTTGCCTTTCCAAAAAAGTGCATGGCCAAAAGAAGCAGCTTACATCATGGGCCTCTAGCGTTCCCACACATTTTGCTCCTAATTACTGTCCTCCTGGACAGCTGAGCTGTTTCAAACAGGAAGCTGTTTACAGATAACGCTTGTAACTGTGTTGGGCCTGATTTGCTGAATGTCGAGCAGAAGACGGTTGCCTTTGGGTTTCCAAGTGACTGAGCGTCTGGCAATAGGAGCAATGAGGTTCATATATACAGTGTCTGCTCAGGCACAGGCTGCAACGCAGTCCCTGTTTTCTCAACAATCATAAGGTAAGTGATGCTTTCAGTGTCTGAGAGAAGCTGATGTAGGGCGGGGTGGGGCAGCAAATGTGCGCTGAACAGGAGTGAGCAGCAACTTCGGGGCCCTGAGTGTCAGAGGGTGGTTTCCCGTTGGAAACTATCAAGATGCCATTGTATTCAGAACAGAGCTGAGGCTCATACTGTTGTCTGAAGCCTTTGCGATTTTGTTAACCTAATGCGTGCTTAACGTGCGTTTTGTCTTAACACATCAACACTTATGGAAAAGTCAAATGAAGCATACGTAAACCAGCAAAACAAACCGAAATGGATGCTTGTTCTTTGCATTGTTTGGCTGTGTTTTCTGGCGTTGGTGGTTAACAATTTTAAAATAGCAGGCACGTCTCTGCGCTTTTATAGAAGATCGTGCAACGTATTTTACTGGATGTTGTAGAGAACATAAAGCAAGCACAAAGTGGTGTATGTGTGTGGGGGGGGACAAAACTGGCTGCTGTTCTTCATAACAACCAGTTAATAGATCTAGTCAGAAATAACAAAAATGAGAAATGTGCTTCCCCCCGTTTCATAGAGCTGGGGTTGCAAGGATGTGGGCTGCATTCCCCGCAGAGCTAATCCACATATGTTTGGACTGCGGAAAAAAATGGAGTGTGGAATATTCTTGGCGTAGTTTGTTTTTCCTTTGGCTTAATCCCTGCCTGTCAAAGTGTTCTTATTGGCCAGAATCTTGAGAAGTAGTTAGAATGAAAAGATACAGAGTAGGTATGAAACATGTTGTAAAAGTTAAGTATCAATGAGACTTTTAAAAAGTTAGATTGGAAGGAAGGCGTGTGGGAAACCTCAGATGTCAGTGGGTAGTCAGCAAAAGGAGTGTATTTACTTCCCAACCTTTTTGGCACCAGGGACCGGGTTCCTGGAAGACAATTTTACCACAGACTGGGGGGGTGGGGGGTGGAATGGCACTGGGGTTTTTGCCACTCCTGACTGATCCCAAACCCATGCCCATTCCTGCCCACATGGGGGTCTTTAAATGGGGTGGGGAGAGACTGGGACTGTTTCTGGCCTCCCCACTAGGTAGCCAGGCAGCAGAAGGCCAATCAGCCTCCCCCTCCCATTTAAAGACCCCTGCTGATCTTCTGATCGGCAGGGGTCCATAAATGAAGGTAGGCTAAGGTTGCAGCAGAGCTGCCCCCTCTGCCAGCCTGGTACCCAGGCAGACATAAGAGGCGGTGTAGCCTTGCTCCAAGGCTGCCTCCCTGCTGCTTTGGAGTGAGTGAGGCCATGCTGCCTCTTTCATCTGCCCAGATCCCAGGTGGGTGAAAGAGACTGCGGGGCTGTTACTAGCAGGCCACGGACTGGTACAGGTCTGCAGCCCAGTGGTTGGGGACCTCTGCTTTAGAGTATTCCTTTCTCACTGAGACTCAGGGAACTTCAAAAACAACACAAAAAGCAGGATTGCACATAACAACCAAGAGTCCGATAAAATGGGATTATACAAATTAGAGAGTGCACTAAATGCAGTATAACACACACAACAGTGCCACAAAACTGGTTTACAGAATTAGTGGAGCAATGTAGTACAAAACAAAAAGTAACAAAAGCAACCTTAAATTCTGCAGACCCTAAATGAGATCCTATTCCCCCTATAAGGGCCCTCCTGGACAATTCTGTTCTATAAATTCTGTGGAATGATAGGAGTGCAGGAGCTTTCCTGACCTCCCCAGGCTGGTCATTCCACAAAGTGAGATCCACATCAGAGTATGGCTGGTAGAGTCAGGCGGGTAGCTGTGTTGGTCTGAAATTTGAGTCCAGTGGCACCTTTAGGACCAACAAAGTTTTATTCAAGGTATAAGCTTTCATGCACATGCACACTTTTTATCCAATTGCAGAGGGGCACCTTCAGTAGGCTCCCCTTCCCCGCCCCTCTGCTTCTGGCTTCCTATCGGGAAGAGCACAATGGAGAGGTAAATTGCTCACAGCTACCTGGATGTATAGCTTCACTGAGGACCTCTTAACAATAATTGACTGCTGATTGTGATTATTTCACAGTGCATACTTGGGTTATGCGCATAGCTGTTCCTGCTACTATTTAAGTACTTGGCCTGTGTCCATAGCTGTTCCTTCTACTACAAGCCATGTTCCATAGTTTATTATTGTAGAACATTTCCCTCACTTGTCTTCCAAGGAGCTCAGTAGGGTGTAAATCATTCTGTCCTTACAACCAACCCTGTTAGGTGGGTTGTGTGAAAGTGTGCAACTGGCCCAAGGTCACTCAGAAAGCTTCAAGGTAGAGTATGGATCTGGGTGTCTCATATCCTAATCTTGACTGTTTAATCAGCCTGCCACACTGGCTGGCTGAGTGCTGTAATAACCTGATCCTCAATCCTCCTTCCTTGCCCAAGAGTCTATGAAAGGCAGTGGGAGTGGTTGCAGGTGTGTGAGAATATTTGTCCCACTTACCTCCCCCTCTCTTGCCTTACTCTGATAGTGACCACTGCTCAAGGGCTACTCTTTCTTTTGCTGTCCATGGCCTGAGGTGCTGATAGAGGCTCTGATAGAGTGTGTGAACCACTGTGTGCCCCCTTCTTCCTGGCCTGCTGTCTGTACCCCAGTCAAGTGCTTCTGGTCTGTGCATGACCAAACTGCCAGGTGTTCTGGGTGAAACCTTTTCGACATGATTTGAGATCTTTAAAAAGGAAAAAAAAATTATTTATTTACGATTTTTAAAATCTCAGTTCACTAAAGCACAAAGTCATATTGAACACTATATCAAAACACTACAGGGTATTATAGGACTACGAAAACAGAAAAAAAACATGAAACTATGTTGTATGCTTGCTATTATTTTCTTCCATGGAATGAGTGCAAGCCCACTGGAACTTTGAAAAGAAAAACTGGCCAAGAAAGGCTTCCCTCCACTTGTCCCCCATTTCCTAGTTCAGGGGTGGCCAATGGTAGCTCTCCAGATGTTTTTTTTTGCCTACAACTCCCATCAGCCTCAGCCATTGGCCATGCTGGCTGGGGCTGATGGGAGTTGTAGGCAAAAAACATCTGGAGAGCTACCGTTGGCCAGCCCTGCCCTAGTTCTTGGCTTGTGCACCCTTCAGTTTGGTGTAGTGGTTAAGTGCATGGACTCTTACCTGGGAGAACCAGGTTTGATTCCCCACTCCTCCACTTGCAGCTGCTGGAATGGCCTTGGGTCAGCCATAGCTCTGGCAGAGGTTGTCCTTGAAAGGGCAGCTGCTGTGAGAGCCCTCTCAGCCCCACCCACCTCACAGGGTGTCTGTTGTGGGGGGAGGAGATTGTAAGCTGCTCTGAGTCTCTGATACAGAGAGAAGGGTGGGGTATAAATCTGCAATTCTTCTTCTTCTTCAGTATATCCAGACTTTTCCTATACCAACTGGGAGGGTTTCTCTTTGACCTATCCTGAAATTAGATTGGAGGATGTGCTGCCTTGCATCTTTTCTCTAATCATAACCAGGCTCATATTACCAAATCTTCTGTATACCAATATCCAAATAGCCATCTGTCTAGCCATTTCCTGGCATGTAGGTAAATGGTCATCTTCACCCTGGCTGTTGGTCCCCTTAAAGGGAAACTCATCTGCTCATAGAAATCTGATTTTATTGCTTCATTCCCAGAAAAGAATGTTTCTTCTGAGATCATCTAGTGTTAATCAAGGTACCTTGAATCCTCGGTCATCACAAGTCCTATAAAGTGAGATTTTTGGATCTATGCTTTGTGAAGCACTATTCTAGGAAGGATTATATGATTAAAACAGGAGGGGAAAGGAAAATTTGAAAGGGCTAAAAAGTGAGGAAAGAAACAGGGGAAATGGCAAGAGCAGAAAACGGGCGTTCTAGTTAAGTGTATATTAAAAAAGAACAAAACCAGAGGAGATATCAAAGTGAAGTGGCCACAAAAAGGACAAACTATGGAATTAAGTCTGAGAACTATCTGGGAAAACTAGGATGCCAGGAATAGAGAGAGACTGAGGGCAGACTGCATGTTAAAATGGCTCTCGAACAAGCTGAGGGTGAATGACCCTAGTGTTGCTACCAACACAGGGGCCTCTTGGCTCTGGCTCAGCTTGACCCTGGCCACCATTGGCTCTCTAGGGTGGCAGCAGCCCACCAGCAACTTTCCCAGAAAGGCCAAAGACTGATCCACTCTGATAGAAGAGAAGTACTGATAACTGTAAAGATGAAGAATGGAAGAAACTGAGGGTGGGAGCAGAGAAGGGTGTTGAAGAATACGTTTTATAGACATTGGGAACTGTTTCCAGATAATTCTAAACGCATAGCTGTGCTAGTCTACTGTAGCAAAACGAAACAGAAGTCTCACGGCATTGTGACACCTTGAAAACTAATATTTGTTCCAGCATGGACTTTTGTGAGCCAGGGCATCTGAAGAAGCAAGCCTTGGGTCTCCAAAGCTCTCACAGGAATAAATGATCGTTTTAAAAATGCCACTGGATTCATGTTTTGTCTTCTGTTTAAAAGATAAAAGCTAGCACTGAAAATCCCCCTGTTCTCACCCCTCACAAAAAGAGAATGGGCTTAAACAGTGGAAAGAGATTTTTTCCTTGTTCGGAGCCAATCGTTATGAACAGAAGATGCCAAAACCATAATCGGTTGCATAAATATTTTCTAGGCAATGCCCGAGCCATGAGTTGCTCTTTTTGGGTTTCCAAGTCCCAGGCATCCTGCAGCGCTCTTCAGTTGTTTTCCCAGTTACGGTGGAGCTGCTTATCTTATGACCAGCCCCTGGTGGGAAATGTTGAAATGACCTAAATAGCATAGATGAAGGCTGATCCCATGATTCCATGGGAAATTGGGTGTCAGGTTATGTTCATGTTCCAAAAACAAAAAAAGAGCTTTACAAAGCAAATATGTCCTTCTAGCTACAATGATCAGACTATGAACAATATACCATGGCATTGCACAGCCACATTCTGAAGCCAGAATAGTTTGACTTCAAAATCTACGAAATTATCCCATGGGAAAGATATGCATGCATGGGAGGAGGTGGTGTTCACCTCTTCTTCCCCTGCCATAGCAGCCCTCTAGCTTCCCCTTCCTGCTTCCCATGGGGGGCCCATCCCCTAGGAGCAGCTTTTCAGACTGCAGTGGGATGGGGAGACAGGAAGTTAGGCTTTTCAGCACAGACTGTAGATGAGATAAAACCCAGCAGCAGGGGTTGTTTTGTAGAAAAATAGGTGGTGGAGCTCATCTAGGGATTGTTATGCAGCTGTAATACTATTCAATGGACAAGGAGGTGGAACTCTCAGAAAGGTTCAGGAGCTGCGCTTCTGTGAGCTCCCATTGAATCTGAGGCCTGCCCAGTGGCAACATCCCATGGAATCTCTACTCTACATTCTTTCTGCCCATACCATTTGTGTGCAGGTCGCATACACACCCTTTCTATTTCTCTGCATGGCTTTGGGGGGGGGGGGTAGAAAAAGCTCAGCAGGAACTCATTTGCATATTATGTCACACCCCTGACATCATTGTATTGCGCAGAGCTTTTTGTAGAAAAAGCCCAACAGAGGTTATTTGCATATTAGGCCACGCCCCCTGACACCAAGCCAACTGGATCTGCATTCCTATGTGTTCCTGCTCAAAAAAAGCCCTGTTTCTCTGCCTTCTAAAGGTAAGAAGGTGTATGGCTGTTGTGATTTTTTGGGAGACTTAAGCTCTTTGAACCTGTTGGATGTCTTTGCAATTCCCATTAACTGCATGTTCCTTCTTTTCTTTAGGAGTGAGGGACAAACTCATTATGAAGAGTGATCTGGTTTTCTTTGTCTCTGTAATTAGCCTTGCCTTCCTGTCCCTGCCAAGGTCTGGATATGCTCAGCATATTTCAGAAGAATCCTGCTCTGTTCAGATTCTCGTCCCAGGCCTCAAAGGTAACCGCTATATCCCTTCCTTCTCTGTGTCTACATAAGCCCCTCTCTGCAACTGCTCTCTTATTTGCTGGGGTGGCTCAAACAATTGCTAGTTGTCTTGCCCTTGCTCAGGTGTGAACTTAGTTTTGAAAAATGTTGGTGTATTACAAAAAGACAAGTGTCCAGGGTCATGGTACTGAAAAAGCCACTGGAAGTATAGGTAGGACTATGGAGGGTTTTAAATGATCACAAAGTGCCACTATCCAGAACTCCATGTTCCCTTTTCCCTGTTCTATCCTGTATGCATTACTAGCTTGAAAACAGGCATGACATCAGGGCTTCCCTGTTAAGTTTTTATTCACACTTCTATTTTTTTTTTAAACATAGACCAATTGTCTCCATAAGACTTTTAATCCATCTACTGTATTGCTATACCAACCTTTCATGGAGTGATATACATACTGTTAGTTCTCCCTTTCCTATTTTATCTTCACAGTGAGCTGTGAGGTAGGCTAGGCTGAGGGGTGACATGATAGAGCAGGGGTGTCAAACATGGCTATCTGCTTCCTTCTCTCCCTCTCCTGCTTCCTTCTGCATCACAGCTTGCTTTGCCAGGCTTGCTCAATTGCACAGGAGCTACAGTAGCACCTTACTATTAACATTTAACAGCTGTTTTATCCAATTTTAACCAAATTTACAACGGTAACTTAATTGTATTTTAATTGTATTTTAATTTGTCTTTTGTATTGTTTGTATTTTATTGAAATCATGGTTGCTCCATGTCTGTGAGCCGCCCTGAGCCTGCCTTTGGCGGGGGAGGGCGGGATACAAAAATAAATTTACTTACTTACTTACTTACAGAGCAAAGCATCTATTTTCTCCAACTATTTTCTCCATTGGTTGAAACTCCTCCCTTGGGAAGGAAGGGGGGAGGAATAGCTTGCTTTGCCAGGCAGAGCTACTTAGCCAAGCCTCTCTTCCTTCTATTAGCTGAGGCTCCTTCCCCTCCTGATGGCACCAAGGTTTTGGGCACTGTGTGACACATAATGTTGGACTAAATGGACCTTTGGCCAGATCCAACATAGCTTCTCTTATGTTCTTAAGAGTATGTGACTGGTCCAAGGTTACTCAGCAAATATCAATGGCTGAATAGGGGGCTGAATGTGGAATCTCCCAGATCCCCATCTGACACTCTGACCACTACACTGCTTTAGGACTTGCTCCTTAAGACATTTTCTGGATTTTAACAGCCTGTTAGTTCATTCATTTTTGTAAGTAACTTTGAAAGCGTTTTGAGCTGAAAAGCAATTTGTGAATCTGTGCATTAAATATTGGCCCGACTGTCAGAGCCATCTCAGTTCTTCCTAAATTAAATGTTCTAAAAAAAGGTTTCCAACAGGAAAAATCAGCATATGAAAATGTCTAATTTCAGCTAGTTACACTATGCAGAATCTGGGTTGGGTTTCCTGGTTGTAGAATTGGAGTGTGTGTTTTTTTCAGACGCCCTCTTGCTCTTACTTATTTCTGCAGGCTTGTTGCCTGTTCTAGAATTCTAAATATTGATATTAATCTATTTTCAGTGCAGTCCTAAGAACATTTTCCTGGAAGTAAACCCTACTGAACAGGTTTCAGTATGATCCCGAGTAGACCTCCTTAGGATTACTCTCTAAGTGACTGCATTGCCAGATCAGTCGCTCTGAATGCCGAGAAATGTGTATTTAGGCCTCTGTTACATCTTTGAGATATCCTGTTCAGTTCTCTGCTTCATCTTCTGGTCTATGGTTGCCAGGCAAGCAAGAAAAGAAACCACTTTCTGCATCTTTGCCTTGAAAAGCAGGTTCATATGCAGAAATCAACAGTAGAAGAAAACCTTTCACCACCTAGATATAAACATCACCTCTTAATATCTGCATATCGCACTTCTGTTAAAGACTCAGCTGTCAATTAAGATGGTGGCTAGCTACCTCTAGGATGAAGCAAGGCAAATCTGAGAGCCTTTTTCAAATATTCTTTTGGATCTACTTCCTACTCAGGACTTTTTTCTATAGAAAAAGACCATCAGGAACTCATTTGCATATTAAGCCACACCCCTAGTGGCAACATTGTTTTTCTACAAAAAAGCCCAGTAGGAATCCATTTGTATATTAGGCCACACCCCTGATGCCAAGCGAGCCAGAACTGCATTCCTGCTCAAAAAAAGCCCTGCCACTGGGTACGATTGGGAGTGGGCCTTCAACCAACCTGGATTAGTACTTACAAGGGCCGGTTCTGGCACACCAGCATTGAATTACCTTTTTTCCTTGTATCAATGCATTTATATGAGAATAATAATACATAGATGAATACTGTATCTCTGGCCTTGAGGCAAGTATCCCTGTTTTTAAAATCAAGAGACAGTTGAGATAGGAATTGCAGAAATTATTTTTTTGTGTCAAATATTATTTTTTGAATAAAGATTATGGGTGGAATGGCTTTGTTACTACTAAAAGTAATTGTGACCAGTTGAGTTTCAGCACTTGTTAAATTGTTGTGCTTTGGACCTTCAGTAAATGTTTTAGTATATCTGTGCTTCACTCTCAAACTATCAGAGATATGTTTTTTCCCCTTGGCCAGTGGAGATGATGGGCAGCCGATGCAGAGCAGACAAGAGAAAGCACTACTTCACAAAAGGCACATCTAGCCTACTGATTGCCACAGGATGTAGAGATGGCCACTTGCTTTACAGGCTTTTATGAGGTGATTCGAGAAATTCTTGGAGGGTTAGGTTCATCAGTTGCTATGAGTTGTGATGGCTAAATGAAACCTTCATCTTTAGAGGCATTGTACCTCTGAGTGGAAACTGCCGGGGGAGGCAACAATAGGAGGGGCCTTGGCGTTTAGGTTTAAGAACAATCTGTTGTGAGGAGGAACCCACTTCTCTTTTCTGAAGGCTGCAGTCTGTCAACATTTTTGGCAGACATTTGGTTGACTTAGCAAGGCATAAGTATGGCTTGCTGTTTTATGCTATGTTTGTCTCTCATTTGGTTGTCTAAGTATTATACACTGTTCTGAACATTGGGAAAATGACATTTATGAATAAGCTCCACCACCTTCTCTCTGCGCACCATGCATATCATAAAATAGCTTTATGCCGGAAAATGTTTGTGTTATAATAAAGCTGCTTCAATAATGACACTGCAGAGCTCTTTTGGCATACCTGTGCTGTAGTGGAAACCATGAACCAGTGTCTGGAGTCAGTAAACAGCCTGGATACAGACAGACCAATAAAACCTATGGGCAAATGAACTTGATGCTGGAGTTCTGCAACTGGAATTCCAGATACTTAATTTGGCCCCAAAAAAGCTCTAGTGAAATCAAGGATGAGGTACTGAAGAAGATGCCTTTGAATTCCCCCTACATACATACATGTCATTTCTCTGCTCTGCATGAATGACTGTAGCTGACACATGAATATATGAAGCTGTCTTATCTGTTGACAAGTTACAGTGGATCCATGTTCAATTCTTTAAGTGCACTGAGTAGTTACGGTTTTTTTTAAATGCACTGAGTAGTTACCATGTTACATTCAGTGCATGTATCATGCATAATTATAGAGGTACTAGTTCCTAGTCCCAGTCTTAAAAAAAAATCAAAAATGCAAAGGTCCATGAAAGTACAAATTTTCTTATAAGAATAACAGATTAGGTTATAGAATCAACCATAGACTCAACATATAGCAAGAATGTCTGTTCCACCCATTCCCAAAGTCTTTCAAAGTGCAATAAATGCAAACTTTTTCAATAGGAGGGTCCAGGCTGTTTTTTTCAAGACGAAATGTTCTCACAAGAGTCCAGTGCTCCAAGTTGAAGAATTTCCAATGCAGCTTGGCAAAAATTATGTGTGATGAGGTCGTACTTGAACCTTCGTTTCACTTACTCCAGCTTCGATGAGCTTCCAATTAATTTCTCTAACACGTTTCAGATAAGAGACTGATGCTTCAAAATTCATCCATACACTGTCATAGTATTGTATGGATGAATTTTGAAGCATTTGTGCCTCATATTCCCATGTTCCCTGCCATATCAGAAAGCAGATTTAGTGCTAGTTAAGGGAGGAGATAATATCTAGAAGCATTTATATTTCTACATTCTGTTGAGTCTGTGTTCCAGAGACTCACCGGGATGTCAACAAGATCACCACCCATGTCAGAGCCATTGGGAAAACATCATCAGTCTCTGAAGGCAGACCAGTCTAACTGGTCCTCTATAGACTTTTGGAGTCCAAGAGCTAGGGCCAACCTAAACCTCCCTAGACTTCTTGATTGCGACAGAGGCACTGGTGGCATCAATTCCATCCTCAGGTTAGCACTATCCTGCCTGGAACAAAACTCCAAATCTAACATGTGTCCTGTTGAGTGTGTAGAGCAAATGATCTCTTAACAATCTACCAGATGGTAGCCATAACCAGAGCTGCTTTGACATGGATGTTGAGTCCCATGACTTGACATCCTTGGGGAGGGGTCCTCAACACCAAATAGGAGACCACCTCCGTCAACTCACATTGGGGCACCAAGGTGAATAATATGCCATAAAAATCTGTAGTCTATCCTCATTGCTTAACACCAGGTGATTTGGCCTGCTTGTGATGCCTTTTAAATGCCAGTCCAAAGTGGTTGTGATATATCTCCTATGCTGTCAGCTTACCTGTGGGTGAAATCTTCCAAGGGTAATATGTGAACTGGATAAAATAGTCAAAGAGGTGTTGTGGTGCTTAGAAGGGAAAATGAAGAGCAGAGGTAAATGGGCTTGCTTTTTTTATAACTAGACTTCATACAGGTCATACTTAAGGAAAGAAATTGGCAATTTGTTGGAAAACCCAGTAGACAGATGGAGGCATTAATCTTACTCCATTGATGACTTTTTTGACCTTGTGGAGCAACTTAATTTCTTAGTTTCCTCATTTGTAAAATCGAAACATTCCATTCTAGATAAAGTATACAGCCTTGTATAGTTTGTCTGGGCAGGAAGCTTATATTTTGAGTAGGGGGGAATCCTCTTATAGAATATGCCATATAAATGCTAAGAATGATGAATATTGCCACGTACAAGCCTTGCTGTTTAATGAGTTACAGCAATAATCTCATTTTTATCAAGTAATCAGGGACACAGAGATATAAAACAAAAAAGATGGAAGCCTGAAGGGAGGGGGAATCCCAGATCTGTTCATGTTTCTGTATATCCTGCCTAATTAGAAGCTATAATCATTATAGTGAGGGAGATTGATGAACAAATTCAGTGATGCACAAAATGGCCTGTGAAGGCCAAAGCTAATGCAAAATCTCTAAAAAAGCTATCAGCGCCTGATCTAAACTGCCAGGGGGCTAGGCAGCTAGTTTAGAGGAGTGCTAATGAGATTTAGAGTCTTTCATCTGTTGGCTGGAATCCAGCTCATGTCCTTAATTTCTGTGCAGATTTGAGTCTTGGTACTTCAGAGCAATCATATGTCTTCTGCTGGGAGCTGTCACTGAGGTGCTTCTGACCAGGGCATAGCATAATTGAACAAGGGAATCATCTCGCACTTAAGGGCCCTTCGTGTAACTGAGGCTACATTCACTGAAGGCAACGTCAACTCCAGTTGCACATTACTGAGGGCACCTCTTACTCCCTTTACAGGAGTATACTTTACAGAAAGTAGTGCATTCCCTATATATTCCCTTACAGGAAGGTTCTCTAAAGCTGAATTCTGTACTGACTTGAGATAGATTTGTCTTTTATTTGTTGTGATTGATCATGGGTATGGTGAGCACATTTGAATAAGCTTGCCATGAAGGTTTTTAAAAAATCAAATTGAAACCACGGGTAAACACAGATGCTCCTTCAAGCTTTGTGAATCCCAGTATAGTTCTGTGGTGGTGCCTGAATGTCTCCCTGGGGGTCAACAATATTGCTACATCAAACGACAGCAAAAACAGGTTTGTTGGATGGAGTGGCTTGTTATTTGAAACAGAAAGTTCTACAAACCCTCTTGGGTTTTTCACCCTTCCCAAAAGTTCATCAGGTTCTGAGGGACCCCTAGCTGTCCATTGCCATTCCCCTCTTAATTGATTGGGCTTTTTTTTTGCTATTGAGTTGTAACCTGCAGCTACAAGTGTGTTGATACGAAAGGTTAATAAGGTCCACTAGTATTTATATGCAACATGTGATGCTTCTTTGTGTTAAATATTGGCACCCACAGTGATTTATAATACGCCATCCAGCTCTGAGGGCAAGTGTTTTCAGCTGTAGTGTTAACAGCACAATTGCTACATGTTAATTGCAAATGAATTCAGTGGGGGAGCACTTTCATTTTCTTTGTGCATCACAGCCATTTGTTAAATTTATCACAACTTTTGAATTCCATGTTCTATGTAAAAAATAGAAGAGGAAAACAAAACAAAAACCAACAAAAACTCCAGGAAAGTCAAAATAAAATAGATTCATTTGTTCTTAGGGTTGCCGGGCCATCTGCTGATCCTCTCTGTTGCCAGCCGCAGTAAAAAAATGTTAAAAATGGTCACTGGCCTCTGGAACAGAGGTCCATCAGTGGCTATTAGTCACAGTGTATTGTTGGAACTCTGTCTGGGGCAGTGATGCTCTGTATTTTTGGTGCTTCTGGGGTGGGGAACAGTGGGAGGGCCTCTACTGTTCTGGCCCCACTGATGGACCTCCTGATGGCACCTGGTTTTTTGGCCACTGTGTGACACAGAGTGTTGAACTGGATGGGCTGTTGGCCTGATCCAACATGGCTTCTCTTATGTTCTTATATTCTCTGTGCTGGTATGTATCTTCTGGGTACAACCCAGGTGAATGGGTATCTCTAGGAATCACCAGCTACTCTATTGTTTTACCTTAGAGTTCTGGGCAGTTCCTAATGTTGTACCTGGAAGTGACATAGGAATGTCACATGCCCCCACATGTCCCCACCTCCCATCCTCCTGCTGGTTTCCAGGCTCAGTTTGGCAACCTGATTTCTGCCCCACATACACGTCAGCTTTGAGAAGTAGAGACACTATTCAAGTATCTTGGAATAATACATTTGTGGATCTGGACAGAACGCAGTCCCAATTTAACCATCTGGGGTGGAGAATTACCAACCTGAAGCCCTGATTTGCCGTCCCCCAAGGAATTGAGGAACTTGAGAAAAAACAGCTTCAGCATAGTGACTCTCTAGGATTTTGCCATAGTCTCTGTGGTGAAGACCATAGGACCCAGCCTAGAGTGCTTGCCAACACACTGTTGGGATTCCTTTAATTTAAAAAAAAAATAAAATTTATATATAACAACCAGATTTTTTAACTGAAACTTAAAGCAAGGCAGTACAATAACAATAATCTATCAAAAATACAGTGTATATTCTTCCTGTAGTTTAACAGTGATATACAGCTCACATAAGTGAATGAGAACACAAAAAAGCAATAAAGGCATTCAGATATAATTAATTCAATCATAATAATGTGGAGGAATCAAGGATCTTACAATTGAACCTTGGCTGAATGAAGTTTCAAGAAAAGGCAAGCATTTATTTAAGATGTTCACCTTACAACTAAATTCGTTGAAGGGTGTGATAGTGATTTTTATCCATTGTGAACATCTCCCATATTTTGGCATACCAAAGATGTTGTTGAAGTGGGTTGGGGTGTTTCCACTTTATGGCAATAGCCATTTTAGCTGCTGCTAATAGATATGGAATCAATTCCATGCAAATTTGTGGAATTTTTTTGTCTTGCCAAAAGTCTAAAAGAGCTAATTCTGGTTTGGGTGGGACAGGATTCATATACATTCCCCCCCCCCCCAAAAAAAAACCTAATTATTTTTCTACTACTAGCAGTGGATATAACTCCCTTCCTCTCTACAAGCCTTCCAGCAGGTGGAGGATATTGATGTGAAATATGGTACAGTATTTTAGTTGTCATGTACCAACTGCTGGAAGCCCTAATAGGGAGTCGGAATCAAACTGCTTGTATCAGCATATATTGATGTTCTTCTCATATCCATTCTTTTCCCAATTCTTCCTCTCCTCTCTGTTCCCTTCCTGTGCTTGCATTACAGGGTGTACGCAGATACAGGTAGAGACCTACTCCTAATTATCATTTGAATCTTTTTCCTGTGGATAAATCTGTCTCTCATTTTTAAAATATTATAAACTGTAAAATTGAGATTATTGAGCAAATGCAAAGTACCTGGTGTTCACAGCAAAGAAGTGTTTCCCCACAGAGCTAATTTTCTATTAACATATTGAATATGGTCCTGATTACACTGCTGTTAGGACACACATAGTGGGAGAAGGGATCATTACACATGTCAATGTCAGTGGATATTACTAACATTTTAAATTCGTGCAAATTTATTACAGCCCAGTTGTCCAGTACAATAAAACATGAAAAATGATTCATCAGCTCCTGTGAAAGACAAGTTTCCCCTATTCCAGCAAACATTTCCCCTATTCCAGCAAACCTACTGCAATCCTTATACAAGAAAATTAGGAAATCTCCACTCTGCTGTTCCACTTGCACTGTTTCAACAGGAACCTGGTTAGCGTTCATTCTCTCATGGAGGAAAGGGAAAGAAAGAATGCTGCATTTGTTGGCAGGGTTATCTCACACACTAAACTTTGATGTATTTGAATACAACCATAGGTTAATGTCACTGTGGAAATAGTAGCCACTCAAAATTAATCTGTGATTAGGCTAATGTTGGGAAGACACAAAAGTAATAAACTTTCCTTTGTCACCATTTGGTCAGGGGAAGACTCATTGCAGTTAAAACCACTCTTTACAACCAGTAGGATAGAGATAGGTTTCTGAATGTCATTGAGAGAATGGAAAGTGGAAACTTTCTCTTTTGTGTGGCTGTAGAACAGCTAATGAAATTGATTGTCAGATGATTCATGACAGATTTTTTTTTATCACACAGTATATAACTTACAGGATTTACTAGCATAATACGTGGAAATGACCATTTATTAAAAGGATTACACAAATTCATGAGATATAAGTGTCAATATATCTCATGCTCAACATGACTTCATCAGTTGAGATTTAAATCCAGAGAATGGGGGCATGTACAGACAAGACAAATCTTTCTGCAAACCTAAGAAAAACCTCAGGTTTGCAGAAAATTCTGAAATCTAAGAAAGTAGGTTGGGGGATAATCTACCTCCAATAATATTGCAAGGCAACCATAATAGTGTTGCTCACCTTCAAGCTTTGGTTTCTGTCAGTAAAAGGTGGTGAGGCTTTCTAGGGTTATTTTGACCCTTAAGAGAAGAATCACTGGTAACGATGACTTTCTACTACCAGACTTGAATGACTCCCCTAAGCCCGGCTGCTTGCTGCTATTCAACAGCAACCACCCCACAAAAGCCAGTGTGATGTAATGGTTAGTCATTCTGACTAGGTTTGAATCCGCACTCTGCCAGTGAAGACTGCTGAGTGACCTTTGGTCACACTTTCTCATTTTAACCTACCTCAAAGGGTTGCTGTGAGGTTGAAATGGAGGAAAATGCTGTAAGCTTCTTTGGGTCCCATGGGGGAGAAAAGTGGGGTATAAATGAAATACATAAACACCAGATCTCTAAATTCTGAATGCAGAAAGCAAATAAAGAGAGGCTGCCATTTCTAGTCTCCTTATGAGGAACAGAAGCGTCTCTGAATGCTGGCCTCAATGGATTCTCTTTATACTTTTAAAAGATTTACACACTTCTGAAAGGCAGAGCTAACTGTGGTGCTGATCATAATATTAGCTACAAATTGATATGCTTCTTTGAACAGATAATTTTATTTTTTCACAATAAAATAGGGGAAGCTGGAGAAAAGGGGGAGAAAGGAGCACCAGGCCGCCCAGGAAGAGTGGGGCCTCCAGGAGAAAAAGGTAAGTTTTTAAAGCGAGATTACTCTTCACAAACTATATCACTTAATATAGTCCAATGATGAGTGGATGCTAGTAATATCTTATACCAAGGTCCTCAATGGCAAGATGCCTGCCAACACCTTTCAAAGTGTTTTTAAAAAGTGGACCGGACAAGGTGGGGCTTTTGACCAGCAAGGCAGATTTTCAAAAATGTTGCTTAGTCAACAGCTGCTGCCAGACCCAAGGATCTTCACAGTGTGCCTGAAAGAAAGCTGCAGGAGCCATTTTCTGGTAGGCTCTGCCTCCCTTGGCAGCCATTTTGTGGCTGTACCAACCACTCTGTGTTAGATTTCCAAAGGTGCCCACAGGCTCAAAAGGGTTGGGGAACCCTGTCTTATGTAAAACTTTCAGGCTGTATTGTATTATACATGCAAACCTGTAGACCTGTGTTGAAACTCCAGTATAATTACTAGGCATTTTAATGCAAGATGTACAGGAAAGTTGCAAGTAATTTGTTACAGTGTGCTTAATTTGGAACAACTTGTTTGGCTATTCTGGTTGTGCTTTGACTAAGATTTGCAGTGATGGGTACAAGAATATACTACAATGCCTTATGACACTTCGATCTACTACTGTTTGTTCTCTTAGTGGCTAAAAATAAGTAGTGGTACAGTAAACATAAGAGAGAATTGGTGTGGTGGGCGGGGCGGGGGGGAGCCTTGACAGAACATCCTAATTTTGGATCCTCTGGCATGCTGCTTCATTGCCCGTTGTCTGCTCTGCCACCAGTCCATATAGTGTTCCTCACTGCTGAAGTCACTTATTGGGAGTGGGACATCCTCTAGGTGGATGTCTTGCTTGTAAGGCACATGGAATCAGCAAGCATGACCCCTGAAAATCACACAAGGACTATACTGATTCTCACATTGATTGCTACTCATCCAAATGCACTAGTTGGATCAAGCAAAATTTAACTAGCTGACATCTTCCTGGGCTAAAATCAGTACTGAAGCAGTGAAAATACAAGTTGTGGTGGTAGCAGAAAGGCTGGGTTTGCTGTAATGTTAGCTGTAACTCTCCAGTATTCTTGGTTTTGTAATTTGAATGAAGATTAAACCACACTTGGTGCCTTCAAGAATCACTTAAATTAGACCATCTTGTGCCTGGTAAACTTTAATCCAGGTTTCTATCCCATGCTGTTTTCAGATCCTGAAATTTTCCCTAGGGAGCCTGAGGCAGAACATCCTTTACAAGCATGCTCTGGCCTGCAGGTTTCATTTTCACCCTACCTTCTTGGTTTTTTCTCACACCTGGAGAGGCTTTTCTCTCTCTCTGGTAACCATGACCACCACCTGATTTTTTTCACGAATTACCCAGTGGGAGGGGCCAGGAGTCCCAGCTTCCCTTTCAATTTCTGAGGCCTTGCCTCTGGGTTCTGAGGCTTTGCCTCCTAGGCATTGCCTCTGTGTGTGTGTCTGGTCACCACAGGGACATTTTTCTGCCTTGCACATCCATAAAAGAATGGCCACTTGCCAACTGCCTGTCATCCCCCTGGTGCTCCTTTTAAAATAGTGTATCTGAGACAGTGGAGGTCTCTGTGGTACAGAAAACCACTCCCAGCATGAAAAGTTCGGAAGTATTTATTAAAAAGAAAATGTTTGCAAGCATACTTTTAAAGCATAGCACCAAATTGAGCAACGAAACCAAAAGAAATGGGTAAAACAAAAATCCTCTGTCCATGTTTCTATACTTTCCCTATCAGATGTTAAAACAGGACAGACTCCTTTAGCTTAGGATGTTATAGATCCCTGCAGTGTTGTCTTTACCTTGAAGCCTATACCAGGTCTTGAGGTGAGCACATGGTCAATGGCTGCCTTCCTGTGGGAGATGTCTGTGTCTGCTCATGGACACATGCAGCACCCAAGAAAAAAGATAGCTCCTTCCTCCTGCAATGAGTTCCTGCTTCCTCTCCCACTGGCCAAGTCACAGAAGCGCTTCCTAGAGCTTCTTCCTGGAACTTTTTCTTGGCGCCCCACTAGTTTAGAGTCCTCCAAACCTGTTTCCTGCTTGAAGGGATGAGGGGGAGAGACCATCCCATTGTCTCTCCTGCTAGAGCTATTAAGATATGTATAAAGGTAAGCATTCAGGCTGACTTCCCCCTTCCTGGCTGTGCTCTGTCCAGAGAGAAGAAGAAGAAGATGATATTGGATTTCTATCCCGCCCTCCACTCCGAAGAGTCTCAGAGCGGCTCACAATCTCCTTTACCTTCCTCCCCCACAACAGACACCCTGTGAGCTGGGTGGGGCTGGAGAGGGCTCTCACAGCAGCTGCCCTTTCAAGGACAACCTCTGCCAGGGCTATGGCTGACCCAAGGCCATGCTAGCAGGTGCAAGTGGAGGAGTGGGGAATCAAACCCGGTTTCCCAGATAAGAGTCCGCACACTTAACCACTACACCAAACTGGAAAAAAAGAATGGAGGATTTGCTCATTTCAAACCTCCCAGGGCAAAATGCATTTCTTCACAGAGCCAGTGTCCCAGCAAGTGTCCCCAGGGTCATTCCAGGATGTGAAGAGAGTGCAGCGGATAAGGCTGTAGCTGCTTCTTCCTGGGTGCTGTGGTCTCCATTGGAATGGGGTCTGCACGTGTCTGAGAAGCACAGAACTCCAGACATCCACCTTATACAAAGTCCCCGTGGTGGCCACATGAAGACTTTGGGTTGTGTGAATCACTGTTACTCCTACAAGGTGAGACTGAATTCATTCACAAGTTCAGAACAATGGACCTGCCCAAAGCTGAACAACAACATTGGATTCCTAACTCACTAGATGCTAATTTTCAGCCCCCCAAGAATTTCTCCTCTGCTCTAATCAAGTTGATTACAATATGTATTGTACCTTTGCATCCTTTACAAGCATTCTTTGCAACCCCTCTCCCACCTTCTGACTGGGATAAAAGACTCAGATCTCCATTCTGACTCATGGCTGACGAAGTGAGCTTTGACTCTCGAAAACTTATACTGTGGAACTCTTGTGGTCTCTTGTGTTGCCACTGGACTCATATCTAAACATTACTCTTTAGTGACATTTAGCTAGGGAATAGGTTTGCTGCATTGACTTAAGAAATTCCTGGAGCGGTGCCTGAGGAATGCAGAGTTTGAGGAGGGAAGGATGCTCAGCAGGGTATAATGCCATAGAGTCCACCTTCCAAAGCTGTCTTTCCTGGCTAACTGGGCTTCTTCTATAGCAAATTCCCCATCCATCTTCTTACAGTCAGAAGAGCCAAGATATCCCAAAGCAATCATCTTATATCAAGATGTCTGGATCCTAGCTAGCTATATGGGAAGTGTTAGCAGTCAGCTCTCCCCTAAAGCTGAGTAGTTGGCACCTGGAGAGAAAGCAAGCCCAGACACCCTTCATATAAAGTCACTCCAAATAGATATTAAATCTAACACACTGCCTGGCCTAAAAATGACTCCACAAGGAACCAAGCAGAAAACAAGCCTGGAAAAAAAAATATCTGGAAGTGAACCCAGGAACTGAATTGCTGGCAAATCTCTTCCACCTAAAGGCAATGCATATTTTATGACAACGGATTTCTCAGGAAAACAAAATAGGAGTCAATTGCACTTTTAAGACTTACTTAGTTTTATTCAGAACATAAGCTTTTGTGTGCACGCACACTTCTTCAGACGAGGAATGAGGTACAGTAAGCAGAGACACATATAGCTGGTGGAGTTTGGAATGCCAAGTGGTACAAAGTTAAAAACCAACAGCAGAACAGAAAAATTAACAAATTCAGAAAACCTTTGATCTGGGTTGAATTAGCGTGGGAAACCATAAAACAGTAACATGTCAGAATGTGAGAATGCCTGTTAATTATTCTATTGCTAATAAACCTGGGTCAAAAAGAAGGCATTTCTTTTTGACCCAGGTTTATTAGCAATAGAATAATTAAATAACAGGCATTCTCACATTCTGACATGTTACTGTTTTATGGTTTCCCACGCTAATTCAACCCAGATCAAAGGTTTTCTGAATTTGTTAATTTTTCTATTCTGCTGTTGGTTTTTAACTTTGTACCACTTGGCATTCCAAACTCCACCAGCTATATGTGTCTCTGCTTACTGTACCTCATTCCTTGTCTGAAGAAGTGTACGTGCACACAAAAGCTTACGTTCTGAATAAAACTAAGTTGGTCTTAAAGGTGAAATTTACTCCTATTTTGTTCTACTACTTCAGACCAACACGGCTGCCTATTTGGATCTATTCTCAGGAAAACAGCACCCCACTTTTTATGATCCCTCTTTCATCCCTGGGACTGGCTTCCCCTTTTGGCACCTCCACCCCTGTTAGCATATCCATAGTACCTGGAAGCCCTCATGAATCAGTACTCATCAACTGCCATCTCCTAGCTCCAGGAGGCCTAACAAGGGCCACTCAGTACTTTGATCTCCCTCTGGGAAAACCAGTAACCATTTGTTCAAGTTTCTGGGAAACTTTCCTGCAAATACAGTGAGGTATTTCCCCTGTAAATACATGAACCCAGCTTCAATATGTGTGCTGTCTTGTTAATCTCCCAGGGCAGGTGGGTGCCAAATTAGCACAATCTGCACTGAGGTAATAGTTATGGGGTGTCTCACATGACAAAGTGCCAGCAAGTGTAAATTACATCTCACCATTCTAAAATGTGGCTTGAGCTCGAAGGGAGAGAGTCCTGCATCTACGCATCATTGGGCATTGGGCAGTCATTGTGCTATAGCAGTCACTCAGTAACAAGTGGATTCACTTGTATGCACAGAATAATCCAGGTGCGAATGGTTACTATAGTACAATGAAAGCACAATACCCAATGATGCGTGGATGCAGCCCTGATCTCAATGTACATGGAGAGTATTTATCAAGACTGCCTTCTAGTCCAAAACAAATCAACCCACCTAAGCTTATAATGCTTTCCCTACTAGACACCATATTAGTATCTGGGAAAATGTGATGTGCATGGCTGGAAGGCGAAAGGTGTGTATCTTGCAAATTACTGATGCCTTCCGCTTGCACAGTTGTCTTTGCAGCTGGAATGATACTGGAAGGTTTAATTTCTTCTTGGCCCAGTAAAGGCATCCACCAATGACTTTTCTCCAGTACCTCCCAGTTTTCTCCAGGCAATGATCAGGCAAGGAAGGCTGGTGGGATGCTGTGCTCTCCTTGCTGCAGTATTTATTTACAGAAGGAAAAGGGCTGGAACACTTACTGTTTTGTGCCTCTCCCTTTCTGGTGACTGGATGGAAAATACAGCATAGCAAAGCAACTAAAGGAAAGAGGACATGGTCATTTCCCTAGCTTGGTGTGCAAGGTGCGTTGGGAGGTGGAAAGAATCGAGGAAAACTTCACATCTCTATTGTTGGCAGAAAGATGACTGAGGATTCTGTGGTTTTCCAGGGTAGTTCAAACTGTGCTGGGATTCTCGGTATAATTAGTTTGTGCATCTGCCTGGCACAGTGCCTGTGAATTCTCATAACACAGTAGGTACTCCATGTCATATGAAACCTTTCACTGCTATTCATTTAGTATTTTTGTTGTTACTTCTAATAGTTATGTGATGACCAGCAGGAGTACATACAGGATAGAATACATGATTCCCTCCCCTTCATTGTCTCATGGTAGCTCTGCTTCCTATTGGAATTCTGCAAGTCCTTTCTGGCTAACAGCATTTGTAATGGGAGATACTTCTGTGATATTGTGGGTTGTGTGTGTTGTGGGGTAGGGGTGATCTAGCACTCTGTACAAGTCAATTTTCTGAAAGCACCATTACGGAGAGAGATCAGAAAAGTGAGTTGTTGTTTTAAAGTGGTTACACTTTACACGACTTGATGGAATTATTCAAAGAGGTAGCTGTGTTGTTCTTTTCCATCCAGGGAGTTTTGTAGCACCATAAAGACTAACACATCTATTGTGGCATTAACCAAGACCACTAAGAGCCTCGTGGCGCAGAGTGGTAAAAATGCAGTACTGCAGTCCTACGCTCTGCTCACGACCTGAGTTCGATCCCGATGGGAGCTGGGTTCAGGTAGCTGGCTCAAGGTTGACTCAGCCTTTCATCCTTCCGAGGACAGTAAAATGAGTACCCAGCTTGCTGGGGGAAAAGTGTAGATGACTGGGGAAGGCAATGGCAAACCACCCCATAAAAAGTCTGCCGTGAAAACGTTGTGAAAGCAACGTCACCCCAGAGTCAGAAATGACTGGTGCTTGCACAGGGAACTACCTTTACCTTTTTAAACCAAGACCACTTTGTCAGATGCATTGGATGAAATGGGCTCTGGCCTCACAATAAATGTGTGAGTCTTTAAGGTATCACAAATTTCTTTGTCACTTTGACCATCGGTTTCCTGATGATGGAGCTAGAGGCTGGGCCACATTACGCATCTAAAATTTCTGTCATGTTTGTATGCAATAAGTATTCACAGAGCTGGCCCATCCATCAAACAGACCCAGGTAACTGCCTAAGGGCCAGGGCAAGGCTCCACCAAAAGAGGCTTAAAAGTAATGAATAAAAAACTGGGAATAAGGAACCAACTTCAGCCTCCTGGCTTAAGGATGCGTTCCAACCTGAGCTGGGTCAACTGCAGCCAATAGCAGCCCCAGGTGGTGCCATCAACCCCAGCCCTAGCACCACCCAGGGACTCTACATGATCAATGGTAGCTCAGGGATTCAGGATTACTTCCCCAGCCCACTGTTAGCCCTTCTGTGGGAGGGAGGGAAGACAGAAGAGCAGGTGGCTGCCGGCTTCAGGTCAGCCCCGGCAGTGTGGCTCTTGCCTGCATAGTCTTGTGCATGCCTAAGTTACTGCACTGGAGACTCTCAGAAGTTCTGTGTACATCAGAGTCATAGCAGAGGGGGGCTCCAAAGTCATGGGCTGCCTAGAACACCAAGAAGCCTTGGGCTAGCCCTGATCATGCATAGCAGATGTGTTTTGCTTGGGCATGTTAAAAGGGTGCAGCTAGTGTGCAGTTGACCACCTACACAATATTTGCATGTGATTTCCTGCACATAAATGTTCAGGGGACTGTCCCCATCTAGGGGACATGTGCTGGTTCCTGTTCCAAAGAGTGGTTCATGCAGAAATTCTGTAATATGAATCAGCCCATAATCTCCTTGAATCAGAAAGTTACATAGAGAAAGTCTTCTAAAGTATGTGCTGGAAGTTGTTCAGGAATGGCAGAGAGGGAGGCCCAGTGCATGAGAAAAACTCAAAGCCAAAGAGTTCTTGTTGTGAGCCTGGGGCAACGATGACATGGGCTTCCTGGCTGCTCTGATAAGTCTACACATCATGTGTGAGTTGGGGGCACCCGGGCTGCTTTGTGCCGGCCACTATTGATAAATGTTCTGTGCCGTGCAGTGTTTACAAGAAAGGATGTTAAGTCACAGGGAGCAAATTAATTGTGTTTATATATAAATGTTGTATTTATGCACTAGATATGGGCCTGTTTAACTTCAGACACAGCTGTGTGAAAAGAATTTATTAGACCACTAGGAGAAGGTCCAGGGTTTCAGACCTCTAACCTGATTCTGTCATTCTAACCCCTTCATTTCCAGTTGCTGTTTGAGTAATTAAACTCTCATCTGGTGAACTACCTTCCTCTCCTTCTTCTAATTCCTTCCTAAAAGGTATTTCTTGCAAAGCAGAATCTTTTGCCAAATTAAACATAGCCTCAAATTCCTTATGTCCTGCTGCCCACTAAACCTCTTGAACCCAAGTGAGGATCCTCTTGTGTTACTGTGCCCCCTTAGCATGGAAATGTTAGAGGTTTGTCTAGATGTGGGTGAGCAGCTGAGGGAAAAGGTATACACATAACAGGCTTCAGATCAATGGTAACAGCCACAACCCTCATTTTCACAGAGAAAGAGGAGGCTGGAGTTGATTCTTTATTCCCAGTTCCTTATTCCTTCCTTATTTGTGAATTCAACCACAAACAATGAGGAGAATTTGCTGGTTTCTGCTCTTTGAACCAGGAGCCAGCACGCGTTCCCTAGAAGGGAAGAATCCCCTGAGCAGGGGATGTATGATATATGGTAGACCACCAGACCTTATTTTGGGGTTCAGAGCTTTCAAACTCTCCTGAGTGTTTTGGGTTGAATTCACAAATAAGTCACAAGGAACTGGGAATAGGGAACCAACTTCAGCCTCCTAAGGAATGAATAAGGAACTGGGAATAGGGAACCAATTTCAGTCTCCTCAGAGAAAGCCACTGGTAACAAACCACATGGTTTTCAAAGTGCTGCTCAAAATGGATGGGCAACATTCTTGTGCTGTGACAAACAGGTATTATTGGAGAGGAGGATTGCTAGCTGCTGCAGGAGGCTGAAGTGGGTTCCTTATTCGCAGTTTCTTATTCATTCCTTATTTGTGAATACAACCAAAAACACTGAAGAGAGTTTGAAAGCTCTGAACCCCAAAATAAGGTCTGGACTCCCATATATCATACTCCCCCACATTCGGTGGACTCTGCCCTTCGAGAAGACATGTGCTGCTTCATGGTCCAATGAGCGGTTCTCATGCCAGCTGCTCCAGAACAAAGTGCCCCCAGGACACTCAAAGAGGCAGACGCTGGGGCCAGGCTGTACCCCAAAACAATGTTTGGACCACCCCAAGTGACACATCCCCACGCTCGGGACACTGTCCCCTTCAAGAAGGAATGAATAAAGAACTGCGAATAAGGAACTAACTTCAGCCTCCTATCTGCTGCCTTCATGGACCTCGGAACAGCCTTTGACTAGGCAAAGGCTATGGGACAAACTGAATAAGTCATCTATTGACAAGCATCTCCTATTTTTGGTCAAACAACTATATGAGGAGGCTACAGCCCAAGTGAGATGTAGCTCATCCAGTGAAGTAACTAGGGCTATTCCACTGAGCAAAGGAGTTAAGCAAGGATGTGTCCTTGCCCCAGAGTTGTTTAATTTGTACCTTAATTATTTAAATCCTCATATTTCCAGAGATGAATTTCATTAACCTTGCCTGGCTAATGCCGAAATGCCCTGTCTCCCGTATGCATGCAATACTGCTCTCCTGTCAAGATCTGTGGTTGGCCTTTGCAAGCTTATAGGTTCTTTTGTGGAGTACTGCTCCAGTGAGGGTTTAGACATCAACATCGACGTTACTAAGTCAAAGGTTCTCCTCTTCAGCAAAAAATGAAGGGTAAGGAAATACAAATGGGCAGTAGCAGATCAACCTGTGCAGCAGGTGAACCATTTCAAGTACTGAGGAATTGGAGAGGAGGGAGCTCTACAAACAAACGCACTCCCTCACTGCTGTTCCCCTCAGGCACAAAAGGGCTATATTTCCTGCTGAGCAGCGAGTGAGAAAGCAGTGCTACTAGCTACCAGGAAGGTTACTTAGCTATCATGGTGCACAGGCAGTGTTTCCTAGAGGAATATACATAGAGTGCTGTATTCTATAATGGACCAGCAAGCTGAATTTCCTCTAGCATTGGGGTCCTCTGCAGGATTCCTTCCCTTTGGCAGTGTAGCATCTTCACCTCCTTTTGCCTAGGTACCAGCAGCAACCTATTGTTCCTAGTGAAGGTTGTTACAGGGCAGAGGGATGGATAATTTCTTCCTCCCTCTCTCCCCCACCTCTCTCAATTACTACTGTATGTCCGACACTGGCAGCAGAGTACTCTCGGGGCACATTCATGTGTAACAAGGTCTTGCTCCAGTTGCTTTATGATGGTGTTTATGAAGGAATCAGGCAAGCCTCAAGGATGCAGAATTCATAGAATCAAATAATTTCTTTATTGTTGACCATGAAGGAATCATACATGTTTGCAATTTGGTATAAAAAGGTAAAGGTAGTTCCCTGTACAAGTACCAGTCATTTCCGACTCTGGGGTGATGTTGCTTTCACAACGTTTTCATGGCAGACTTTTTACGGGGTGGTTTGTCATTGCCTTCCCCAGTCATCTACACTTTCCCCCCAGCAAACTGGGTACTCATTTTACCGACCTCTGAAGGATGGAAGGCTGAGTCAACCTCGAGCCGGCTACCTGAACCCAGCTTCCGCTGGGATCGAACTCAGGTCGTGAGCAGAGTTTAGGACTGCAGTACTGCTTTGTGCAGACTTGCAGATTGCACAGAATTCATGCAGGATGTTCTTTTCTTTTTGCCAGGGAATGGGGATTGTTCTCAGAAAAGACTTGGCAGTAAATCTTGCATGGATCAGTTCAGCTGGTAGCCCATTGATGTTCAATCCTATTGCAGGTTGAACCTTTTTCACAGCCAGATGCCATGGGGGTGTAATGACAATGGGGCTACACCTGTCAGAAGAACTCCTGTTCGCCTACATGCACCTCTAACTGGCAACAGGTACATACATCTCATGTTAGGTCAGTTGGTGATAAAATGACCAGATTTTTCTGCAAATTTGTGCGCTGCGGGCAAATCTGGTTCCCAAGTGTCGACTCATGAACTTGTTGCTCTTGGTATTTATTCAGGACGACTGCTGTGTATCATACTTAGTGAGGAAATCTTGGATGTGCCTCCCTGGAAAATGCTGCAAAACAAATTTTAGATACTTATAGCAAGAAGTCTTCCAGTTTTAATGACAATGTTATAGCACTTTAACAGCAGAACTGTGGCTAAATGAGTTACTTTTAAAACTGTCTGCCTCAGCCATTTCTGCCAAATAGGAGACAAACATACTATGGTGCATGCCGTATAAAGATTGTTAACATTGTTTTTAGTGCATTTTTGTAGTCTAGAGCCATTCTGAACATTATTTCTCCAGCTAGACCTAAGGCCCGCAGGAGTCTTGAACAAAGCCTGTGTACAGTCAGAAGTCTCCAGATACCTATAACGACTTTTGGTTTTGCCAGGTCCTGTGAACTACTCATTGGATTGCATTCAGCCACCAGGATGATTTTTCATGCAGCATTAGAGAGGAAGAAGAAGGGGTAGGTGTGGAATGAGGCTTCCTGACTGATGTTAACACATAGCTGAATTTGCAGGTGCTACAGCCAACCTGAGGTGTTCCAATTATGTGGAGGTTCTCATCAGGCCTCCTTTGTAACTTGGACAAAGCTGATGATTCTACGTGGGGCTGCAAAAATACGCCCCAGCCATGATAGCAGTGTGGTGGGAACACTGTATGTGCACACCTGTTCTGCTTTGTTCACTGCAACCATTGCTTCCCCACCCCCATCTCCATTTTCTCCATCATGCCTGCTCAAAAGCACAGATGCAGTGGCCCGGAACCCTCCTCCTCATTCTTTTCCCTTTCCATGAGAAGAAAACAGCCCTTTATAAAGGCTGCATGGGGGGAAGAAATCTTCCCCTCTCTTCATAGTGGGCTCAGGAGGAGTACGCAGATGGATGCTTCGCCTGCAGCCATTCCACAATTTGCCTTTGGAGATGGCTTATAGTAGGCTTATTTTAAATTCAGCTCAAAGGGGGGAAATATAGGAGCCAGACAAATCTTGCTGAGATTGGGCATCGTGTTATCTAGATACTCCGTCCTAAATACTCCAGAGGTGTCCCACTGCCCACATAGGGAAAATCTTAAGCAGCGATATGTTTTATAGAGGGTCGTTCTTAGGATTTTACACATAAATGATAATCTGTGTTTTTCATTTTTTCAGCTTACATTGTATATTTTGCAACAATAACATTTCTTAAAGCCATTCACAGAATGGATCTGACCTCCTTTGACAAACCCTGGCGTATGCGTCATAAAAAGGCTGGGCAAATGATGAAAGAGGCAGTCAAAGTATTGTTGACAATATTTATATCTTATCTGGACTGTAATGTGCCTATTTCTTTTTCATTAAAACTTGCTGAGGCTACCCGTTTTTGAAGTGGCTCATTTAACCACAACTCTGTTGCAAAGTGCTGTATGGCATTGTCATTAAAACAGAAAGAAACCTTTCTGGCTCCTGCTGTGAGTTTCCAATATTCATTTTGTGACATCTTCTGGAGGGCATGTTGAAGGGTGTTGCACGTTTCTCATTAACATGGTGTGGGCCTCAAAGGTAAGGAAGAAGCATGAGTTGTACAGCACAATGGCTGCAGTCCCAGACCTATTTTGTGAGTGTGTGCTGCCTGTAAACTTCAGTGGGAGTTGTGGTAATGTTAGTCTTTGATGTTTGTGCTCTGGGATGGAATGATCCTTCAGGTCAGGGTTTTTTTGGTAGCAGGAACTCCTTTGCATATTAGGCCACACCATGTTGTAGCCAGTCCTCCAAGAGCTTACAAGGAGTTCCTACTACCAAAAAAGCCCTGCTTTAGGGTATTGTTGAGGCAACTTTCTGTATTGATTGCATGGTGGATCCAATTTGTTGCACCCTAAACACGTGGTTTTCTCTCCTATATAGATTTCATCTGGAGTAGTTCTTCATATAAAAGACCAGTGTGTTTTCTTACTCATGTCACCATCTTTTTTTCCTTCCTAGGTGGTGGTCTTATTTTTCAGTCTGTATGGTCCGGTGTAGACTCATGCTCCCTCCCCTACAAACCATTTTTGCAAACTGGAAGCCAACCCTGGGAACAAAGGTTTCCTCTACCGAGTGAATTCCTCTTGTCTTGCCACCGTTGGCCTTAACCACAATTTAGAACACCATGGTTAAAACTAGCCAGATCTCTTTTTAGGTCACTTATGCATGTGATGTTTTCCCCTACTACCTATTGGATGCTACCTATTGGGAAATTTTGTCCCCACCCCCAGCTCTTCCTTACAGAATTGTGATGCTTCCTCCACCAGGGATTTCCCCATCATTCCCACATCCATGTTGGCAATCATGTTCTCCACTATGGAAGTGCTTTTTTTAAAAAAATTGGCAATTGATATATCGTTAATATAATAATGCTCTGTCTATCACAGGGGTGGCCAAACTGTGGCTCGGGAGCCACATGTGGCTCTTTCCCACATATTGTGTGACTCTCGAAGCTCTCACCACCCTGTCAGCCAGCTTGGAGAAGCTATTTCTCTCCATAAATCACTTCTCCAACCTAAGCAAGCTGGCAGCTTGGAGAATGCATTTAAAATTAAAGTTGCTTTCTTTCTACCTCTCATTCCCATCTAGTTGCCTCTCTTCCTTCCTTCCTTCCTTCCTTCCTTCCTTCCTTCCTTCCTTCCTTCCGTGGCTCTCAAATATCCGATGTTCATGTCTTGCGGCTCTCAAACATCTGATGTTTATTCTATGTGGCTGTTATATTAAACAAGTTTGGCCATCCCTGGTCTATCAGGTTCTTTGAATCCCTGGCCTCCCTTTTAAAGTCCCCTTTCATTGTGGAGCTATGAAGGCAACAATGTCAATCAGCAAACAAGCACCTTGTTCCACCACGCTGTGGGCCCAATCAGAATTCCGCCCTTGCAGCATTTTTAAATTGCCCATTTTAGGCTTTCAAATGGCAGCAGTGTTCCTGTGTCAGACAAGAGGACACAGTCACATCTAGTTTGGCCTAGAATGGAGAGATTATTCAACAGAATTGGGTGAGGTGAATTTGCAGGGTGAGAGCTGAATGTAGCTGTAACCTAGGAAAAAAAGAATTCATTAGGGAGGGGGAATTTACTGGCCCCATTGTCTTGTACAACTTAGTGAGGAACTAATTCATTCATTAATCAGGAAGGAGAAGAGGGACTGTCTTCATTATCTTTCCCAATGTACAAACATTACCCAAAAGTAGAGAGGAATAATTCATTAAAGGCAGGCAAGCATGGAGAGTGGGGCATTACATTCTTCCATAGCTGGGCTGTTCAAAGATTGACTTAAAAAAAAAAAATCAGCTTTGAGATATTCCATAGCAGCAGCACAAATGCATGCCAAAATAAGAAGACGAAAAGCTGGGTGGAGAATCAAGATGGTTGCCTGACACAGGGGAGGCGGCCATCTGGTGCACATCCATTGCAAAGTGGAAACAAAACCAACAATGGTGGGAAAATGGATTACCCTGCTGTATCATGACTCTCTGTATGTGGGAACTGACAGACAATCACACCAACTCTTGTGAATGTAGCCCAGGTCTTATACTGCAGCACAAACCCTGGTTAAGATAGTTAATGCCAGCTTCTATCCATGCAAACAGAGCACTAAACCTTGGTTAAGGCAGACAAAGGGTACTTCATTGCTGCTAAAAATGCTAAGGCTGTTTCAGTGGCAACAGAGTATTCAGAGGACAGGTCCCCCCACACACACTTCAGTCCCCTGCAGCAGCCACCCCCCCCCCCTTCTGTGCCACTAGAGGCCTAAAGGGGTTATTGACATATCACTTAAGTGTGTATATATACAGACCTTTTTAAATTAAAAAAACTGAGCAAACTCTCTGGTTTGGGGGGTGGGGTCAGTGGCCACTGCAGGAGACTGAGGCAGGGGAAATGTCCCTGGTGTAGGTGGGATCAGGAAAGAGGCATAGATGGCATCTATGTCCAGATGGCATCTACCCCAGCTTTGCTGTGATCTTTCAAAAACCACTGCAGGAAAACAGGTTTTGGAAAGCCTAGGAGAAAGCTGAAACTCACTTTGCATTACACCCATGCTTGACTAAACATATGGTATGTGAACAACCAAAATGAGAAAGGAAGCTACTTGCACCAGAGAGGAAAGGAAGGAGGAAAAGGAATCCAGTGTTTGCTATAGATATGCAAGTCAGTAGCCTATGGTGCAGGGTGGTAAGCTGCAGTACTGCAGTCCAAGCTCTGCTCACGACCTGAGTTCGATCCCGATGAAAGCTGGGTTCAGGTAGCCAGCTCAAGGTTGACTCAGCCTTCCATTCTTCCAGGGTCGGTAAAATGAGTACCCAGCTTGCTGGGGGGAAAAGTGTAGATGACTGGGGAAGGCAATGACAAACCACCCCGTAAAAAGTCTGCCATGAAAACAGTGTGAAAGCAACGTCACCCCAGAGTCGGAAACAACTGGTGCTTGCACGGGGGGCTAACTTTATCTTTTTAGTTTCAGAAAGTCAGTGTTTCACTGGCATCAGTCTTATGTGAGTATTGTACTAAACTGTTTTTTTAATTTGGTCCTGAGGACAAATGATGCTTCCCCTGATGGTCAACCAAACAAGTACTGGAATAAATTCTGTATTAAAATTTTAGCTTGAAATATGCTCCCTGGAATATAAATTATGAAATAAAATATTCAAAATTAAATATTCAGGCTCACGATTCCTCATTAAAACTCAGTACTAGATCTCTGAAACTGGCATATGATCTCCCAAATTTGGCATCAGATTTGACAGATGATTAAAATAGCTGGTGACATTGACCATCTATTCTTCCACCTTTCCTGTTTCTATCTTGCCAGTATTTTTGCTTTGTGAAAAACTGCATCCACATTTAAAACTTTAATGATTTTTAAATTATCCCCAAATCTTGATAAAATTTCACTGCAATCCTGATTCAGAGCCAGTGCAGTAAAATATTCTTCCTTTGCTCTATTGTTTAGGATGGATCTAATGTCTTGGAATCCAAAGTCTTGCATATTGGAAAACAGGGAAAAATCATTTTTAGATTTCACAGACGGACATTGACAAGAAAATTGTCCTGGGGATATAAATGGGGGGAGGGAGAGGGAGGCTAAAATAATGTTTGTGCTTTTCATTTGTCTTTGATTTCTTTGTGATCATAGGAGAAATGGGGGAGAAAGGAGAAAAGGGAAGCATAGGTCGGCATGGAAAAATTGGCCCAATTGGTTCAAAAGGTATTTCACACCTTTTTTCAAATGTATGTTAAGCTTTAAATTGGACTTAATTTGTTAAATATGAAAAAAAATATGCAGATTGTTTTAAGGCTCAATTTCTGTCAGGTGACTAATAAAATTGTATTCCCTTCCAAAATTGCTGAGATTATAAATAAATGAACACGTGCATCTTTTACATATGGCTGGGTTGGGAAGATGAAAGAGCAACAACTGGTGGTTGGCCACTGTGTGAAACAGGATGCTGGACTAGATGGGCTGATCCACCAGAGCTGCTTCTTACTTTGGTAAGATGCTCTGTTTGAATTCTTTTATTTAGTCTCACTCACGTTGGTCTGGGGCAGGCTTTCGTTTTGGGGCGGAGCAAGCTGGCGATTTCGCACCAGTTGCTCCACGCCGGCATTTTGTGCGGGGCAAACCCGCGATTTGCCCCGCTGCACTGTAAACCTGAAAAAACAGGTTTACACTACAGCGGGGCAAATCGTGGGTTTGCCCTGCGCAAAATGCCGGCGCAGAGCAACTGGTGCGAAATCGCCAGCTTGCTCCGCCCCAAAATGGAAGTTCTCCCCGGACCAACGTGAGTGTGGAATCACCCCCAGTTAAGTTAGCTACCACATATTACATCAGTACCTACAAAGGGATTATGTTTTGGATAAAGTATTATGATATAATTCTGTGCTTTACCAACAGCTCTTGATGAGTATATAAACCAAGGTATTTTGGATCAGGAAATTATATATAAAAATCCCTGATTTTGTGATCTGCTAAACAGTACAAGTTTTCTGGTGGAGCCTGGTAAATTTGCACAATTCCCTTGCAAGTTTGGTGTAGCAAGTTTGGTGTAGTGGTTAAGTGTGCGGACTCTTATCTGGGAGAACTGGGTTTGATTCCCCACTTCTCCACTTGCACCTGCTGAGATGGCTTTGGGTCAGCCATAGCTTTCATAGAAGCTGTCCTTGAAAGGGCAGCTGCTGTAAAAGCACTCTCAGCCTCACCTACCTCACAGGGTGTTTGTTGTGGGGGGGGGGGGAGGTAGAGGAGATTGTGACTGCTCTGAGACTCTTCGGAGTGGAGGGCAGGATATAAATCCAATATCTTCTTCTTCTTGTCTTCTTTTGTATTTTGTGTGTGCATATATATTTGTGTGTGCATGTATGTGCTTGTACTTGGAAGTCTTATTGACCTCTGGTGACTGACCCCATCTGGGGCCAGGAGAATAGTCAGAGGTGGCTGACTAGAGTCTGCCTCTTTCCTCCGGACTTCAAGGAGGTCTCTCATCCAAGTACTAACCACAATTGACCCTGCTTAGCTTCTGAGATCTGATGAGATCAGGCTTGCCTGGGCTACCCAGATCAGGGCGCAGTTCCCTTGTCAATGCGTGGTTAATTGTAACATGAAGCTATATACAGATTCTTGCACACACATAGAGCCCCTCATTGATGAGGGCTACTTTAGAAATAGTTTAGACTACCCATGGCATTTTGGTCTGGGTCCAAACTGCAAGCATGCCTTGACTAACTAATTTAATCACCCCATTACTGAAGCCTTGCGTTTGTTTTGTGCATCTGAAAAGTTGCACTGTGTCTCAGTAGAATTGGTATGAAGGTATTGTTTCTACCCATTGATTCTAATGAATTGCACTCTGGTCCTAAAACTGATTTATATGGAATTATATTAGCTTGACTGCATTGATTATTACTTCCCCAGTCCAGTAAGCACAGTATCCTGGCACACTGTTTGGAGTAATGGAGAACCAAGAATCATTTTATTTCCCCCGTTTTTCAGGTGAAAAGGGGGATAATGGAGATGTAGGCCCCCCTGGTCCTAATGGAGAGCCAGGTAAGCCTAGAGCATTATGAAAGGAACATCGGTATGTGCGTGTGAGGTGTCTGTGTTGATGCATTAAAGTCAGCACCTGATGTTGTGTATGAATGTGTTTAATTCTCTTTGAGGACAGAATAATAGGTTCTCTTTTTGCATAGTGGTTATGTGATTTTGGCATCATATTTCAGCATCTAGAAACTCCTTGGAAATGTTTGAGACCTGGGTTGACACCCCAGCTTTTTAAAATTTCCTCCTTTTTAAACAAGACTCAAATCCTAACTCTTTTTAAATGTTGGCAGTTTCACACATTCAAGTGAAACTGCAGTTAGCACATGTTTAATGTTTGAACTTTTCAAGATGGCACCCGGAAAACATGACTCTGCTTCTTTTGTTCATTCTTCAAGAAGCGTTTTCAACTCTTAGCCCTTGAGTGATCCTTGTAGGGTACACTTACCTCAGCTTTATGATAAATTACTGATCTTCTCAGAGTCAGTGCTACAGAGCCAGTTGCAGGAGCATTTAGGAACTTTCCATTAAAAGGATACCAATGTAGTTCTATTTTTACCACAGAATGGTATAGAAATGAGTACTTTTTGTGTTGCCACCACAGGGACCAATACGTTATAGCACAGGACCGGATCTACATGTTTTTTGAGGGAGGGGCAAAATTAAAAATGACACCCCCTTATGGGCCATTCTATCTTATGGTCCCATAGAATACAATGGACTCCATACTCAATTTGGCGCCCCACCTCTGCTGGCGCCCAATGCAAGCACCCTCCTCTGCCTCCCCTAGATCCGGCCCTGTTATAGTGAGGGGCCAAGCAAGATAAGACGTTTGAGCCTGAGGGCAGTGCATGACCACTGGTGAAGTTTTTTTGGAAGATGCATCAGAGTCTTGGATCCTGCCCAGAACCTACACAGGTGCAATGGTGTGTGTGTTTGATTCCCCAGTCCTCCACCCTCCCCTCACGAGAAGGCTGGATGTTAAGGTCAGAAGCTTGATAAAATTATCAAAAATGATGTAGCAGTTGCTTTTAGCATTTAGAGGCCCCTCAGTCTGAGGCCCCAAACTGTAGCTTACATTGCTCCATCTCCAAGGTGTTCCTGGAGGAGGGGGGGTGTCATCCTGCCCCCAGAAGCAGCATTTGGGGGGGCATTTTGGAGTGCTGTGTGAGGCGCAAATGTGTATACCTCCACTTATATCCATGGAAATTCTAGGTGGGATCAAAAGCAGAATTTATTCTATCACAATAAATACGTACAAAATATACAAAAAAAAATTCAGCCTGCTCTTGGGGGATTCAATAACCACAGCTGAACAGCACGGGTCTTCTCCAAAGGGTTTGCAGGGAGATCTAATTTTTATGGGGCAGTTGTGCAACATGCACTGTTCTGGGTGACTTTCAGCAAATGCAAAATGGCATTTTACTTGATTCATTATGCACATGGTCATATAAACGTACTGATTTCTGCAGGCATTCCTTGTGAATGTGGCCAGCTCCGTACAGCCATTGGTAAAATGGATAACCAAGTGACCATGCTGACAACAGAGTTAAAGTTCATTAAAAAAGGTGAGAATTGACCATACAAGTCTCCTCCTCCTCTTTTGTAAAAGCCGAGCTTAAAAGAGGCTGGCTGCTTTACAGCTGATTGATGTGTCTGTCCCTGTGTGGTATGCATTAAGTTGGTTTATAGAAATGCGAGTGCTCACTTTTCAGCACTGCCCTCCCCCGCAGCTGTCGCTGGTGTGCGTGAGACAGATAATAAGATCTACTTGCTGGTGAAAGAAGAGAAGAGGTACATGGATGCGCAGCTCTATTGCCAAGGAAGAGGAGGGACACTGAGCATGCCCAAGGATGAAAACACCAATGCCTTTATTGCTTCGTACATCAATCAAGCAGGCCTCAGCCGGGTTTTCATCGGTATTAACGACCTAGAGAAGGAGGGTAACTTTGTGTATTCTGACCGATCCCCCATGCAGACCTTCAATAAATGGAGCACTGGCGAGCCAAATAATGCTTATGACGAGGAGGACTGTGTAGAAATGATAGCTTCAGGCGGGTGGAATGATGTTGCCTGTCATATTACAATGTATTTTGTTTGTGAATTTGACAAAGAAAATGTGTAAAAATGTTTGAGTTTCCCCCTATTGTGCGCTCTGTTTTTGAATTAAACCTGGGCGTAAGCCAGGGTATATTTCTGCACTAGGTAACATTTTGCATACCCAAGCATAACATGAATAACAAGGAGCAGCAAAAAATATTCTGTAATGCAAAGTGATATAAACTTCACTTGGATTTCTATGTATGCAAGTCAGATCCTTGTTTATGAGGACCTAATTTTCCAGTTACGTTTCTCATATTGGTCTGGACAAAACAACCCAGATTGTCCTTATCTCAGCTGATGGTCTTCAGTCCTTCAGTCACCCCATTTTTTGATGTGCCAGTTTTGCTGTCTCTTTTTGTAAATAGTCAGCATTATTCTTTAAAACTAAAGCTATAGTTCATACGGTTATCCAGCAGCATTCTTTTTTTGTGTAGTGGAGCATCAAAAGCACCTCCCTGTTCTCCATCATGAACAGAAGAAGAACCATGCTAGTACAGACCAATGGTCCATCTATCCAGTGTCTTTGTTTCCAACAGCTGGTCAAATGCCACAGAGAAGCCCACAAGCAGGGACTGCAGACATCAGCGCTCACTTGCTGGCTGCTTCTCAGCATCTGACAGAGGCTTCTTTTTCTGCCTCTGAACCTAAAGACCCGATTTGGCTTTCATGGCTAAAAGCAAAGGTAGCCCTGTTCTCCATTGCTCTTTTAAATTCATCTAAGTAGCACTGATTTTCTTCTGTTTTGAATCTGTCAGTCAGTTCCATAGGGTAGCCCCAAGTTCTAGAATTATGGGAGAGGGAGAAAAGCTACTCTGCCTCCTTTCTCTACACCATGCAGAATTTTGTAGACCATTATCATGTCAGTCACCTTTTTTCCAAACTAAAAAGCTTTGCTTCATAG
Source organism: Heteronotia binoei (assembly GCF_032191835.1). Lineage (NCBI taxonomy): Eukaryota > Metazoa > Chordata > Lepidosauria > Squamata > Gekkonidae > Heteronotia > Heteronotia binoei. Next base: position 52,109,511 of record NC_083223.1, on the reverse strand, counting down.
AAACTTCCACCCTGTGGTCATTGTGGTTGCCCTTTTCTGCACGTTCTCCATCTCTTCAATATCCTTTTTGAGACGCAGTGACCAGAACTGTACATGTGGTACCCCAAATGAACCCACACAAGGGACTTGGATAAGGTCACTGTTGTACCAGCAATTGTATTCCTATTCTCTTCCTGGATAATCTCTAGCATGGGATTGGCCTTTTTATCACTATAGCACATTGCGTTGACATTTTTAGCAAGCAGTCTTTCACAATCCGAAGGTCTTTTATGTTCAACTCCTACCCCATCAGCATATATATGAAATTAGGGTTTTATTGTGTTAATGTTTTGTACTTACAGAAATTTCATTTATCTTTTTGTTGTCCTTTCACTCTCTTTGGAGAGGTCCATTTCAAGTTTCCCACTCCCCATGTGTTTTTACTATCCTAAACAATTAGGTGTCATCCATAAACTTCACTATTTCACTGTCCACCCCCACTTCTAGGTTGTTAATGAATACATTAAATAGCATCAGTCGCAACACAGATCCTTAGGAGATTGCACTGCTCACCTCTCTCCTTTGCAAAATCTATCCACTTATTCCCACTTTCTGCTTTTTAACTGGCTACCAGTCCATGAAAGGGCATGTTCATTTATCTTGTGATTGTTTGCTCAGAAACCTTTGAGGCAATTACTGTTTAGAATTCCAAGTATACAATATCTACAGGGTCATCCTCATTTCAAAGAATTCTAACAAGTTGATGAGGCAGGATTCCATGTTGGTTCCTCTTCAGCAAGGAATCATTTCACTGTGCAATATGAATTGGGCAGTCCATGTGCATACCCAATTGTATGGGTGTCCAGTAAATGCATTTATTTCTCCTACCTCCAGCAGTCCCTTCCCATATTGTTTGTGAGGCCAAAGTGGCCATGTGAGCAAACAGGCATGTGAGTCAGAGGAGGGAAAAGGGGGACAAAATCACGCCTCCCTCTTCTGCAAGCACAGTTCCACTAACAGAAGGGGCGATATTATCCCCTCCTTTTTCTCACTGCAGCCCCTGACTCATGCGTTTATTCATACAGGTCCTGTGCCCACAGGAATCAGCTTTGCAGGGGAAGAGATTCCTGGGTGAAGGGGAATATGCTCCTTACACTGGTGGTTCACCAGAATCAACCTGAGGTCATCTGCATGGTTGGCAGGAAAAGGGACATATCCAGTCCTTTGTCATACAAAGTAGAACCCTGATGGAAAAAATGGGGTACCAACCAAGGCAAAGTGCTTCAGAGCACAGTACACCTGGAAATTGCCCTATACATGCTCAGTTGAGAGGAGTTCTTTCACTTATTTCAGCAGGGCTTGCACAGGAAAACTTAGTGGTGAGATATAAGTGATTGGAGTGAACAAACGTACTCAAGGGTTGAGTGTGTCATATTTGGAGAGCGGCACCATGGCAGGGTAGGAAATGAACAAGCGTTGTGGGGGGGCTCCCACAGACCTCCCTTAAGATCTATCCTAATTAATTTTTTGGATAAAGTGTTATAATAGTATTTTACAAGTATCTTATATTAGCATTGTACAGCTGTAAATATATAATCTAGGTATTTCAAATATCAATATTTACCCTTCAAAAGGGAAGAGATCCGTATGCCTACTTGTGTACTAGTAGAAAAGAGAGTCGAGTACCACCTTGAGACTAACAACTTTCATGGTATTAGACAGTAAATTGTGTCTTTAGGCAAATAATGTACTTGGGCCCCTCTGTCCATAATGGGGATGTACAGCTACAGCAGAGAGCATAAATATACATTTAGGATAAAGACTGTAAAAGACTTATATCTAAGATTTCTTTTTTCTCAATTAACTTTTGTTAATATCAAGTGCTCATATATGAAGCTTTGGGCTGTTTCATAAATATAAACATGATCTCATAAAGCCCCTTATCAGTTTTTGAATATTAATGAACCAGTGCCTTACTACTTCTGTTTGCCCATTTTCAAAAACAAAGCATTAAAAAGGATTGCAAATATGGAGCTAATCTAGTTTTGTTTTAGAGATGGAGTTTTAAATGCTTGTAATTGAGAACTGGCAGCAGAAAATGAAATGCAAAGTTAGCTTACAGCAAGAATGAGGCCGGATTCTATTTTCTATATGTATTTTTAGACTTAGAGGAAATGTGAGCAGGCGTTCTGGGATGGCCGGAAAGATTTCCCCAAGTTAACCAAGTTTCTAGACATGCATCTTCTCTGGCACAAACCAGGCTTGAAGGCCAACATCCTGTACTGAATTACATGTTTATTTAAATCAGGGGACCTCTTTGAGCAGATGCCGTGTTTGTTTATGCAGGCCCTAAATACCATGAAGCACATCTCTGTAAGGTTATGCAAGTCAACCATCTTTACTACACAGTCTAAAAAATGCATATAAACTCGTCTATCCCCAGTGGTGGACCTACATCTTTGGGACCCTGAAGCTTGAACTGTTATGGGGGCTTCTTCCCAACCAGCAACAATAGGGCAACATCCAACAAAGTTCAAAGGGCCTTGCTGCTTTGCAAGGACCTTGAGGCCCAAATGGTAGAGAATGGGGTGGTGGGGTGGAGCCCTTAAAATAGGCCACACAGTGAATCTAGGGTTGCCAGGTCCTACCTGGCTGCTGGTGGGGGGACTCTATGATGCCATAGAGTTCTATAGCAAAATGCTAGGGCATCCTCACATGACATGCTAGGGTTGCCAAGTCCAATTCAAGTAATATCTGGGGACTTTGGGGGTGGAGCCAGGAGACTTTGGGGGCGGAGCCAAGATCAAGGCTGTGACAAGCATAACTGAACTCCAAAGGAAGTTCTGGCCATTACATTGAAAGGGACGGCACACCTTTTCATTTCCTTCCTTCCATAGGAAATAATGAAGGATAGGGGCACCTTCTTTGGGGCTCATAGAATTGGACCCCCTGGTCCAATCTTTTTGAAACTTGGGGGGATATTTTGGGGAGAAGCACTAGATGCTATGCTGAAAATTTGGTGCCTCTGCCCCAAAAAACAGCCCCCCCCAGAGCCCCAGATACCCTCAGATCAATTCTCCATGATTTTCTATGGGAATAAATCTCCACAGGGAATAATAGAGTTCCCAGCAGACATTTCCCTCCCTTCTGTGAGCCGCCCTGAGCCTGCCTTTGGCGGGGGAGGGCGGGATATAAAAATAAACTTGACTTGACCTTCCCCCCCTGCTTTCTGATGACCCTGAAGCGGGGGGAGGGCCTCCAACCCGGGGGATCCCCTGCCCCCACCTGGGGATTGGCAACCCTATGACATGCCCAGTGCAATTACATAACTTCTGGGTGATGTCATCGCACTGGGTATGTCGGTTGCCACCAGAGCTCTTCAGGGGCAGGGCTCCCCCACTGGTCAATCTTGTGCCAGTGGGTTGGAGGCCCCAAGATCAGGGTTGGAGGCTGGGAACTCTAAGTGAGCCCCCAAGAAAATTTTGAAATTTGACCAATTTTGAGGCCATTTGAAACAGGTATTAGAGCATATACTAATGTCAGTATTAAATACTTCAATCCATTGGCTTTTGATTCACTAAAGTAGCCTTATTTTAATAACAAACTTTAAAAAAGCTCTATCAATTTTGTTGAAAAATTCACTCATTAAAAAAAGTTGCTTCAGGCCCCTCTAGGATTAGGGGCCCTGAAGCTTACGCTGCGTTAGTTTCATATTAGATCTGCCCCTGTCTGTTCATCCTTAAGTTAGTCAGTGTAGGGAGAAGGGCTAAAAGATTGACAATGATTAAAATCTTAGATTTTCTCCACAGATATTAAGTGGTGCAAGTCATATACAAACCCAGTATTATGCTATGGATATTAATGTAGCCACTTCAGCAAGACTGCAGTGCAAATGCTGGAATTAAACTGAAATCAGTTTATTACTATAGGTGAGTTACAAGGTTAAGGTGGACTGAGGATTAAAGTAGAAAATGGAAGATATTTGGCTCTCCTGCCTTTTTAAGCTTCCATTAATTGTTGCCACTGGGGTTGAGAAGAATTCAGGTGGTATAATCTGTTGCCTGTCCACTATTTTCAATATCTAGTCCTCCCAGAAGGAGCCCTGTGGTGCATAGTGGTAAAGCTGCAGTACTACAGTCCGAGCTCTTTGCTCACGACCTGAGTTCAATCCTGGTGGAAGCTGGGTTCAGGTAGCTGGCTCAATGTTGACTCAGCCTTCTGTCCTTCCAAGGTTGGTAAAATAAGTACCCAGCTTGCTGGGGGGAAAGTGTAGATGACTGGGGAAGGCAATGGCAAACCACATTGTATAGAAAATACGTGCGTATTTCCCTGCCCAGTGGAGTAGAATTTATCTTGGGACAATGGTGAAGTTGGGTTAATTCCTCAGCCCAGCTGTGTGGTTCCAATCCAGTGTCTGACAGCTGCTATAGACCTTTACAAAGACAATGATTATCTGATCATGGTCATAATTTTTTTTTTAGTTTGTCCATAAGCCTGCAACGTAGATAAGACTTAAAATCAGCTTATTCTTTGGACCTGATTTTTTGAGCAAACCTTAGCTAGATGTCTGTTCCTTCACACAATAAACACATCAGCACATAGCTTTTATAGGACAGCATTTTATGTCACCAAGAGTTTTAAAATCATGCTGATGCTTAAATTGCTTAAAGATAGAAAAACGTGTTTGCTGTGAACAGTGATACTTTCTCTAGTTCTCTAGAGAACAGTGATACTTCTCTAGTGTTTGCTGTGAACAATGATACTTCTCTAGTTTGCTGTGAACAGTGATACTTCTCATTTTGCTTTGTTACTTCTTTGTATACCTGATGCTTCTTGTTGGCATGCTGCTATTCTTTTCTTGTGCAGAGCTAATCCAGATATTCTGTCTAGTAATCCAGAGCTAGTGGAATTTTTTATTCTGGCTAGCCGTCACAATGCCACATGAGGTTTATTTGCATCCCATATTCCAAGGCAGGTTTGTAGCTTTAAAGTGTTACCCCATTCTGCTCAGTAGAATTAGTTCATTTGAAAAAAATAAACATGTGGTATGCAGAACATGGTAAATGTGGTCTCTGACAATTTGGAGATAAATTTATTCACTGTTCCCTGTACTCACTCACTTTGTAGTAGGCCTCATTGTGGAAAACAGAATTTGCTTTCAAGTAAACATGAACTAGATCAGAATGCAGTGTCTAAGCTTAACAACACTGATTTTTATTCATACATTATGGAGTACACAGGAGTTCCCTACCCTGTGTCAGGGATAACATAGTCAAACATGAGTTGCAGGTTCTCACTTCCTACATGGGCAGTATTTTATTCAGATCAGGTCCATGTCATGTTTAGAGAAAGAGAGTCAGCCTCTGCCTGCACCACTTCTCCAGCCTGAAAAAGAAGGGAGAGATGTGCTGTTTGGAGAAACTCATGCCAAAAACTGTGTTTACATCTGACACAGGTTGGGGGCTACAGGGTACGCCATAATCTGTGAGTTGGCGATGGGACATAACTGTATGTAACATAATCTTTGCATCCTCCCCAGGTCTAGCCCAAGGATTTTTAATCAGAGTTCTGTGGCCAGAACTTGATTCCTAGACATGCAAGGATTTCATTCCGATCTGGACTGTGTCATGCAAGGAGAGGGGACTTAAACCTTCCCTCTGTGCTGTTTACCCAACCTGAAAAGGGGGGGGGGAGGGGGAGGTGACATTTGCCTTGTTGAGAAAATCTACATGTAGCATCTGTACATGTAAGATTCTCCAACAGGGCAAATTGTGCCACCTAGGGTTGTTTCAGGTTGGAAAAAAAGGGGAATGAGGGAAAGGCTTAAATCCCTTCTTGTGGTCACAGACCATATTGGATCCCCATGTCTGTGGGAATTCAATATAAACACACAACTCAAAAGGCACATTTGATCGAAAGTCCCTTATTGAGGATCCAGAGATAATCTGATAAATAGTTAGACCCTATAATATGCATGAACAGCGTTGTTTCCATAACATGCCAGTTTTGGTGCTGAAAAGTTCTAATGGTTCTAACAAAAACTGAATGGATAGTAGTACTTATACTTAGAACTGGCCTCTGGATGAGTTGTGCACATGATATGCGAAACCTGAGGAATAATTCATGTTGTGCTTTCAGGATTTGCATCTTTACCACACCACAAGGTCCTCCTTTGATCAGACTGTAAAAGTATACTCTCAAGGGTGATCACTAGTGCTTCCATATGCCACTTTCACAAATGCAAATGATTAAATTATGGTGTTTCAGTTTATAAGGGGCTATGTTTTTGGTATCTTTGCTCTCTAAACTAAAGTACAGTATTTGAAATCACAGCATCATTTTACTTAAGGAAATAAAAAAAAGTTTTATCTAACATACTTGAGTGTTTTGAATTATTTTGTCTTGTTCCTTAACTGATACAATCTTGGCTCAAGAAGCAAAATTCCTGCAGTTTTAATGCTTCTGTAATTTAAAAAGCAATTGGAAGGCATCCTAGCAATTCATCTATGCCACGTACAAAATTTGCCATCAACATATCTTATTTTTATCTTGCAAGATGTAGAATGGTACATTATGTACGGATACCCTATCAGAAGGCACTTTTGTCTGTACATGCAGTTTACAGCAGCTTTATATGTGGGAAGGTATTTCTGAAACATGTCTATTTAGATCTCTCTGATAATGCATCACTGAAAAAGGAACCTGCAGCTTAGCCTGCAGACATTACTGAATAGTACCTATAGTCTAGGGATTGCCACATTTAGTATAATCAAGTGGAAAAACTGTAGTGAATTGTGTGTTTGAATGTTTGCTTGCGGGGAGGGTCTTCAAGAAAAGTAGACAAGGCTGAACCTTCTTTCAAACAGAATAACATTTTAAAGTTAGAAAAGGAGTGCTCAAACATTCCAAAATGTCAAGCATGAGATTTCAAAATAACCAGTCCTTGGATTTTGAAACAAAGTTAGGTTTATTGATAATCCATGTGGCTCATTCGAGCTGAAGATTGGAACTGATACTTTGTAACACTAGAATACATGCTTTAAAATGGCACATCAAAGGTTCTATAAACAATTCTACATTCACGTGTGAAATTCACACGCTGGGTTCCTTATCTATATTGCGGCTAGCACATCCTGGGTTCAGGCCTGGCTGAGCCTGAGAACAATTCCTAGGAGGTCTTATCTTCAAAGAGGACATTCCTGCATCTGTTTGTAAAAGCGAGAGAAGAAAGGTGGGGGCTGCTACTTTGATGTGCCCATATTTAGTTCTGGGTTAGTAACACTCTAAAGTCTGGATTCTATAATATAAAAGTAACAATTCTGAAATCCAGCTTCTATAGTATAGAATGAGTATACAATGCTTGAATGAGTATACAATGCTTGACAATGTCACCTGCAGCTAGAAGTAGTAACATTCCAAGGGAAGATTTTCAGATTCCAATGAAATTAACTGGTCTTCACTGTGTTGAACATTAAGTGAAACATTATAGGATTCTCTGGCTTGTAGAAGCATCTTCCCTTTCCTTGTATGGACCCATTATGTGGATTTTTTGATCCACACTTGAAGGCCAAGTTCGGAATTAAATATATAAATATTCCTATTTGCCTCCTTTCTTTGAGATGGCTCATTAGAAAATAGGCAGAGCTTCTATATTTTTAATACTTTATACCCCCTTTCTTCTGGCAGACCTTGAATAGGGCTGCCATTGCCAAATGCTGTGCAGCTGCCAATGTCTGCTGAAGTACAATGTTGATTCAGTAAACCTGTATTTGCTTGCTTTTATATGCACACTCTGCTGGTCTATTTCTATAATAAATGATTGATGTGAAATAATGCAGTTTCAGTCCACTTCAGCAACCATTAGCAAGTGGATTTTGCCATTTCACACAGTAAAATGCAGCTGCAAAGTGGATTGAAAGTATATTTAGTGTGTGGGAAAGTGCCCTGTGCTTTGAGATTAGCCTTTTAAGCTTGCAGTGCTACAGTAGCACTGGGTTCCGCTGGACATTCTGTACACTAAACTAGTTCTGCTGGGTTTGTACCCCTCGCCCCTTGGTTGGAGAGTGATTCTGCGCTTCACATCAGTCTTGTTGAACTGGCATTGCCACAATGGCACTGGGTTCTGCTGAGCTTGTTAAAATGGCCCCCACATCACCACTTTCAGTTTCTACTTCAGAGACCTTAGTCCTATTGGGTTTGCACTGCTACAGTGGCACTGGTTCTGCTGGAAATACAAAAATACCTCCTCCCCGAGTTTCTACTGCAGAGATTCTCTGGAATGTTGATTCTGTTCTGCTGGTCCTCTATTGCCCTTGCATTTTTTGCTGTTCTTTTTCTTCTATTGGAAACAAAAGGTGATGGAGGCACCTTCTTGGGGGGGGGGCATAACTCGGATCCCATAAATCCAATCCTCACCAAACTTGGAAGGCAGCTAGAGAAGAGGCATCTAGAGATTCCCTGTGAATTTGGTGTCTCCAGCATGCTGGGTTGGGGGGGGGGTGTTCTACCACATCACAAACGCCATGCACTGTATAGCTCCTAAAAGTTCATGATGGTTTGTGGTCTGCAAAATGGGCATGCCACAAACCAAGCTGAACCACATATTCCCGGTTCTTGCCCATCCCTAGTTTCTACTTCTTCATTGGATTAGAAATAAATGGTAGCAAGTGAATGGGAGAGCCCAGGGGAAAGGAAATAAAGTGAATAAGCAGGAGCCCTCAAGAACTTGCAGGAGGCATCTTATTTTCCCTCCCCCACGATTTCCTCTTTCCCTTTTCTGAAAGCTCCCATAGCCTTTCCTCTTTTCCCACTTCCTTCTCCCCTTCCCACCCAACAGCCAACCTCCAGTTATCTGCCCCTTTGTCTTCAGGTTTCCCTCCCTATCAGCAGCCTCTACCCAGAAAAACTGGCCCAGCTGTTGTGAGGAGATTGCTGTTCTTTTTTTTCACTGTTGTGAGGAGATTGTAAGCCACTGTGAAACTCCTTCAGGTGGGGAAATGTGGGGTATAAAAAACAGCTCCTCCTCCTCCATCCTCCAGTGTCCCCCTCCCCACACTATTTCCTCTTCCCTCCTTTCAACCCCCATATCCACTCTTCCTTCCCTGCCTTAGTCTCACCTTCTCAGCCATTCACCAACCTACCTTTTATCTGCTTCCCAGCTTCCAGCTATATTTATTATTTATTTACTTCATTTACACCTTACCTTTCTCCACAGTAGGGACCAAAGCAGCTTACATTCTCTTCTACTCTCTATTCCCTCACAACAGCCCTCTGAAGTAGGTCATGCTGAACGCATGTGACTGGCCCCACATCACCCAATTAGCTTTCACAGTAAGACAGGGATTCAAACCTGGATCTCCCAGACCCCACTCTGAAACTCTAACTGGCTTTCATAGGGTGACTGCTGTTGAAGAGGCCTAGGTGAGTCATGCAAGTTGCATAGTACCAAGTCACCCAGTGGTTGCTATCAAGCCCTGCCCCGATGAGTCCTCCCTCAAAGGCAGCCCTAGAAAGGGTATTTCCCCTTACCTTTGAGAGAAATCACATCTAGGAGGTGACGCCCTCAACAGCAACGGAAGGCTTCTGTTTCTTAAAACTACAGACTCTCTTTTAATAATTTTGGAGTTTTTTAAACCCACATTTTTTCATTGTTTTTATTTAAGATTTCATATTTTTCTGAAAACTTGGGGTGTTTTTCAGGTTTGTAGAAAGATCTGTCTTGTCTGTTCATAGCTCCAATCACCAGATTAGTATCCTACCATTTATCCAACTTTTCTGTTAGACTATGTGATGATGGTAGGATTTGGACAGTGAATATGTGGGACAGAAACTTTTGGACAGTGATTTTTTAAAGTGGAATAAATGCGCAAGAGAAGAAGAAGGAGAGGAGGATTTCAACAATCAATCAATTCTTTATTACGGTCTCCCATCCGAATACTAAACAGGGTCAACCCTGCTTAGCTTGTGAGATCTGATGAGATCCGACTAGCCTGGCCAATGCAAGTCAAGGTAGGGTTGCCAAATCCAATTCAAGAAATATCTGGGGACTTTGGGGGTGGAGCCAGGAGAAAGGTTGTGACAAGCATAGTTGAACTCCAAAGGGGGTTCTGGCCATCACATTTAAAGGAATTGCACACCTTTTAAATGCCTTCCCACCATTGGAAATAATGAAAGATAGGGGCACCTTCTTAGGGGGCTCATAGAATTGGACCCCCTGGTCCAATCCTTTTGAAATGTGGAGGATGTTTTAAGAGAGGCACTAGATGCTATGCTGAAAGTGTGGTGCCTCTATCTCAAAACAACACCCCCCAGATACCCACAGATCAATTTTCCATTATATCCTATAGGAATCGGTCTCCATAGGGAATAATGGAGTGCCCAGCAAACATCTCCCTCCCCCCCCCACTGCTTTCTGATGACCCTGAAGTGGGTGGAGAGTCTCCAAACTGGGGGATTCCCTGCCCCCACCTGGGGATTGGCAACGCTAAATCAGGGCATGGTTACCGTAGGCCCTGGCCTCACAGTATTTTGATATATAAAAGCAAACCACGTGAGAGAGGAATGTCCTTGCTTCATTGCAACAGACTCACTGCTATGGATCACTATTTTATCTTGCTCCAAGGATTTCCATTCCCCATTGTCTCCTCAAAATGCCTTTATGAGGGATGTCAGGCTGACTGAGGGGGGCTGGGCCACAGACACACAGTAGCGTCACAGGGGAGTGGGGATCTAAGGCCAAGTCTCCCAAGTCCTAGTCTGATACTCTAGCTCGTATGCCACACTAGCTCAGCTATATTGATATTAACAAATAGGCAAGCACCAGGGATTGCTCTTCTTCAGCAATGTCTCGTTGCAGATTTTTTCTACCATGTTGGTGCAAATAAGCACTATGAATTCTTTGCATTCACATCTGCAAATAGGATGGTCATACTGGCTACTACAGCTCTCCCGCACACATCCACCCCCATCCCAATATGCCCTGCAGATCTGTCTCCTTTTCAAACCAGAACCATCCTCAACATGCCTGCAATCGTGCCTGCCTATGTTAAAAACGTGTCCTCTGTTAGACTTGTCTGTGGTTAAGCTCTGTGATGTTCTGCTGCCATCTAGTGGTACTATGATGCAATGAAAGGGCTTGACAATCCTTGGATTTGTGGTACTGTCAAAACGATCAAGGCAAGAGGCTGAAGTTGGTTCTCAGTTTCCAGTTTCTTATTTGTGACTTATTCATGAATTCAGTCCAAGAACATTGACAGGAGTTTACAAGCTCTGCACACCAAAATAAGGTTTGGACCACCATAAATCATACACCCTCCCCCCCCCCTCCCCTCATTCAGGGCACTCTCCCCTTTAAGGGTGTTTCCTGGTTGAGAGTGCAGTTCTTGTGCCAGCCACTCCGAAGTGAGGTGCCCCCAGGACGATCACACAGGTGGACACTGGGGTCAGGCTACACCCCTGAACAATCTTTGGAGTAATCCAAATAACACATCCTTATGCTGACTGTCCCCTGACAGACTGTCCCCTTCTCCCCACCCAAACAGCATAACACATGTACAAGTGCACATAAAAATTAATCTCTTCTCTTCTTCAGATACAAAATTGTTGGCATAACTTAAAACACAGGACAATATTTTATTTGCTTCCACAAATGTGGAAAGAATGGCAACTGGCATCTATATGATGGACTGAAGGAACAACAGCACTCAGGACATGGCAACACAGAGGACACAGAAGAAGAAGATATTGGATTTATATCCCACCCTCCACTCCGAAGAGTCAGAGTGGCTCACAATCTCCTTTCCCTTCCTCCCCCACAACAGACACCCTGTGAGGTGGGTGGGGCTGGAGAGGGCTCTCACAGTAGCTGCCCTTTCAAGGACAACCTCTGCCAGAGCTATGGCTGACCCAAGGCCATGCTAGCAGGTGCAAATGGAGGAGTGAGGAATCAAACCCAATTCTCTCAGATAAGAGCCCACACACTTAACCACTACACCAACTGCTGTAGCTATTGTCAGCAATATTCTGAAGAGACGTTCACTTCCAGCCACACTGTTGCTATATGTCAGTCATTTACCTTAATGTTCTCTCTCCCTACCCTAGGAGGGAAGACTCCAATTTCCAGGGACACTTCATTAAAAGTATTGGAAACAAAGTCACAGTTCAACTTTTCTATGACTTATTTCACAGTCTAGCCATACTGGGCTTGCAATTAACTGTACTGTGAGCTTCCAGGGCATGAGGGCCATTGGACACTGTTGAAGGACAAAAACGCTTATGATTGGGAGCAATCAATCTACAGACAACAAAGCAAAAATCCATGTTAGACGAATAGACTTTATATGTTTGATACTGTTTTGTTCACAGTTTTAGCTATATTGATGAGGCAGTGTCACAAATGTTACAAAAAATAAAATAAATAACTTTTCAAGTGGCAGATGACTTCGCTCAGAACAATAAATTACTTAACACAATTATGATTGGCAGTCTGGCCCTAATATACCTAAACCAATAAAAACTATGGATCGTGGTGGTTATCCTATGCCATTTTAGTACAAGAAACTGTATTGGGATCACACACCTTTCAAACATATTGGTGCCCAAGACACCCCCTTGGTAGAAATTAGCACACGAACAAGGCTTTGGACCAGGAAACACCATAAGTCCCTTGAAGGGGAGAATTCCCTGAAAGTGAGGGTATATACCATGTGGTGGTCCAAACCTTATCTTGGGGTACAGAGACAGTTCTTTAGTCAAAGCTGCTTTGAAAATTCAGGCCTCTTGGCAGCAGTCCAAATAGAAACTTGTGGTGCTGGAACTAGTGTTTGAACTGGGCACCATCAGATGTCCTCATTCAGGGAACAGCCTCTGGAGTGTGGGGACGTGTCATTTGGGGGTGGTCCGAAGATTGTTCAGGGGTGCAGCTTGGCTCCAGTGTCCACCTGTGTGATTGTCCTGGGGCACCCCACTTTGGAATGGCTGGCAGAGAACCTCACTTTGGACCAGGAAACACCATATGTCCCCTTGAAAGGGAGAGTCTCCTGAATGTGGGGGTGTAAGATTTATGGTGGTCCTAACCTTATATCGGAGTTCAGAGCTTTTAAACACTCCTCAATGTTTTGGAGGTTTTTGCACGAATTCATGAATAAGTAACAATAAGGAACTGGAAACCAGCCTCCTGATTAAGGCCCCAACACTGTAAGATTTGACATGTCGTACGAATGGGGTTTTCCCTTGCTGTAGAGGGCTGCATATATTGGGGTGGAAAGCACCCCCATTCAACTAAGCCACTGGGCAAAATGTGAAGCATTTCTGCAGCCTAAGGAGCCTTCTACCAATTTAAAGTGGCACTTCCTGATCATTGCATCTATGCAGAAAAAAAATCAGTGTATATTTTAATTTATATACAGAAGTTATAAATTAAATCTCTGTATTCTGGTGTATGAAATGTCCTTAAATTTTGTGGTGTGGATGCAGTGGTAGAGTGGTAGAGCCTCTGTTATTTACTATAGTACCTCACTCAGCCCAGAAAGCATCATAGCCAGAGGTGGAATTCCAGCAGAAGCTCCTTTGCATATTAGGTCACACACCCTTGATGTAGCCAATCCTCCAAGAGCTTACAAGGCTCTTTTTTATAAGCTCTTGGAGGATTGCCTACATCAGGGGTGTGTGGCCTAATATGCAAAGGAGCTCCTGCTAGAATTCCACCCCTGGTCACAGCTTTCATTTAGTGGTCGGCTGGGGGCTTTGCACCAGGGTAACCACTTTAGATAGCATGGGTCTTAGCTGCCCCGGCTGACAAGGAAAGCCAAGTATTTAAGCTCCTGAAATCTCACAGTTTTTTCTGGGGTTAGCTCTCAGTCTGGCTTTGGGCACAGATGTCGCTGGTGCATCAGCCAGTCAGGGCTACAGATGATGATATCATTGATGCATGCCATTGTGAATTCTGCACACTGGGTGGATATGACCCACCAGCTGTTGGAAGGTGACTACTGTGCCTGAAGGGCATCATGCAGAACTGTGCCTCAGGGGGTGGCAAAGGCAGTCTTTTCATGGTCAGGGACCTGCCAGTACCTTTTTGTAAGGTCGAGTGTGGTAGGTACTGGGCTGTCCCCAACTTGTCTATCAGACAAGTATCCTATTTGCATAGGATACTCCTCATATTCTGCAACTTTGTTTACTTCTCAGTAGTCCATGCAGAACCTCACACTCCCATCAGGCTTTGGGATGAGCACTAGAGGATTGTACCATGCACTGTGGGAGGGCTCAGTCACCTCTAGCCACAGCATTTCCTGTAACTCCACGACTTCCTACTGTTTCCACGGGGTGGGCTACCAAAGCACTTGGGTCACTTTTCCTGCTAGTGTCTGGATGTGATGAGTGGCCAGCTTGGTTCCTCCTGGTTGAAGGGAAAAGACCTTGGGTCTGTTGAGCAATAAAGCTTGCACTTTGTTCTTCTGTGCTGGGGTGAGCCTGAACTCTAGGTTGGACAGAGATCTCTGGCCAGCAGTTCCCTCAGATCCTCTGCAAGATGGCAGGTAGGAGTGTGCCACTGATCCCATTCTTTCAAATGGTTGATGTGCAGCCACCATTGCTGTTTGCAAGTGGGGCCACACCATACCTCATACCATAGGGTCAGTGGCAGAGCTTTCTGATGCACAAATACTTGATCCCCCACCATGTTGAATACCCTCCTGCATACCCCAGTCATACTGTCACTTCTGTGTTTGCTGTGCTCTATCCAAGTTTTGCTGGGCTTCATATCAGGTTTTCTCCAGCCATTCCTGCAACTGACATATGTACTCATCTGGGGCACTCACAGGGATCAAGGATTGGCTACCCACTGTCCTTCCATGGGCCCAAAGGTCTCTCTGGACATTCTTCTATAGACCGGCTTAAAAGGGGTGAAACCTATGGAGGCCTGCGAGATCTCCCAGAGTGCAGATATCAGTGGGTCTATATATAAGTCCTATGCTGTAGGGCAGTCATAGGCCAACTTGTGTGACATGGTCTTCATAGTCTGGTCGGGCCTTTGTAGCAGACCATCCATTGTGGGGGGAACTAATGCGAAGATCTGCCGTATCTGTCGAGCCTGACACACCTGTCGCACTAAGGCAGGCGGCAGTCATAAAGGGGGTCCCTTAATCTGTCAGTATTTCCCAGGGAAGGCCCACATGGGCAAAATCATGCATGAGGGCTCTTGAAGTGCCAGCACTTTTCATGTTAGCAGGGGTATAGCCACAGCGTAGCATGTAGCTCAGTCCATGATGACCAAGAGGTAACAAGCTCCCCACAGGGTAGCAGCCCCCAGAGTCAATGGCTAAATGGTCAAAGGGGATCTGGATGATGAGCAGCAGTGACAAGGGGGCATGAGGAGCAGGCCTTTTCAAGATCTTTTGGCAGACAGCAGAGGACTTGCAGAATTCCTGCACATCTTTGGAGGCTGAGACCTAAAAGAAAAGGGTCAGGATTCGAGTGAGGGTGTTGTGGTGCCCCAGGCAGTCATGGACTGCAGCTAAGATTTCTGCCTGGTACCAGGCTGGGACTAACAGCTGCTGCTGGGCCCCTGCCCTGCCCTGAAATATTCTCCTCTACTATTAGCCTCCTATACTATTTGGGGTAGGTGTTGACTCCTCCGTGTGCTCCTTACCTCCCCTTCTCTCACCGCTACCCTCAGGCGCAGGTCCACCAAGGTGTCATCTTCCTCTTGCACCATCAGGCACTGAAGATCTTGGATCTACTGGTCAGTGGTAACCAGGCTGTGTTGTTTGGGGTCTGGGCCTCTGGCTACTGTGGGCTCTTCTCCCACCTTCACAGGGCAGGCTTCAGTAGAGACTCCTGCTGTCAAATTGTGGAGGATTGCATGGAAATTTGGGACATCTTTCCTAAGAAGCACTGGGTAGGGGAGGGATTTCACTCGGGCTAGGGGGACCACTCTGGATAAACCTTGGTACCTGATCTGCACTGTGACTACTGGACACCTCTCCACATGCCCACGGAAGCAGGCTATAGAGGCCACAGGGACTACGGTAATCAATCAACACAGATACACACTTGGCACCATTTGATCTCTGTGTTAGTTTGTGATGTTTACTTGAGAACCAGTGTGATGTAACTCCCCTGTGGTTTCTGCAGAGGGTGAAAGAGTTTTCAAATGAATGTTTTTTCTCCCACTTCACCTTTCTATAAAATATTCAAAGTGTACAGAAGCAGGGTGACTGAACATAAGAGTATGATGAAGAAGAAAAGAAGAGATTGGATTTATACATCACCCTTCACTGCCCAAAGGAATCTCAGAGCGGTTTATGATCTCTTTTTTCTTCCCCTGCCCACAACAGATACCCTGTGAGGTAGGTGGAGCTGAGAGAGCTCTTCCAGAACTGCGCTTGAGCAGAACAGCTCTGTGAGGACTTGTGACTGACTTAAGGTCACACAGCAGGTGATGTGGAAGAGTCAGGAATCAAACCCAGTTCTCCCAGATGGGTCCACACACTTAACCACTACACCAAACTGGCTCTCAGAAGGCAAAAAGAGTTGGCTAACTGATTTCCTTGCCAGATTTCACTGAAATAGTGATAGAAGGACTTTTGGGGTGTTAAGAGGAATGGATTTTATGATGCATTTTTAAAAGACGTGATCTTAAAGCAAACATTGTGAACTGGATTCTCTTATGATTTAAAGCAGGCTTGGAAGACTACTTGTCCCCATTAAGGAACTTCAAAAGATCTGTTGGGGCAGAACAAATTGCCGATGCGCGGCTTTTTATTGAGGTCATAAAGAAAATAAGGAGGAATTAAAGGCAAACAGTCTGAAGAAGCAGCATTATACAAGTCCCATTATTATGCATAGGTGTAGCTTAGAACAGAAGAATTAAAAAGAAATCCAATGTGAGAAGCTGTTTAGTTTAGCCATATTTCATTTAGAATGGGCAATGGAGGGTATAATTGACTTGATATTTCACCCAGACGGTGGCTTTGGCTTTTAATTGCTCTTAACCAGCTTCCCACAGAGTTTTGTTTGTGTTAAACTTTTCAGTTTATTTCAGATGAAGCTTAGTGAAAAAATATACACCTGCTGTGGTGCAATGGTTAAAATGGAGCGCTTCAGCCAGGCCTCTGAAGAAGCCTTGAACTCCAGCAGCATCTCCCAGGGGCTCCATGAAATTTTACAACCTCCCCCCTCATATATTTCACATCCTCCAGTTCGTCGTTATCTTCTCTCACTCTCTCTTGCTTTTCTTGTGGTAATAATAAAATAAATTACTACTGTTTTAAAAACCTTTTTTAAACTGGTGGGGTGGCCGGGAGATGGATGATGGGATTTAGCACAATATTGTGGCATGTTATAAGAGTTCCTCACCTGTAAAAGGGCCGAAAGCCACGGTGTTAGGATGCTGAACTCTGGAGAGAACTCCTGTAAATATCTGGCTCAGCCATAAAGCTCACTGAGTGACCTTGATGCAGTCATTCTCTCAGACTAATCTTTCACACAGGGTTGTTGAAAGGATAAGGGAGAATGATGTTGGTCCTCTGAGCTCCCTGGAGGAGTAGCAAAATAAAATAAAATGTTAAATATATTTTAAAAAATAAGCACAAGCTCATCCTCACCGTTTCTTAGCTCTTTTTTATGCTACTCGAATTAAAATTTGCAATATGACCCACTTCATTGATATGAAACAGTTGCTACTTAGAGGGAAGACAAATAATCTGGTTTAATAAGATGATGAATCCACTGGGACTCAGCAGATAGGGACCCCATAAACAGCGTCCTCGATTTAAAAAGGTTTTAGCACAATCCGATTCTTAGAAGAGATTGGATTTATATCCCACCCTTCACGACCCAAAGGGGTCTCATAGTGGCTTATAATCTCCTTTCCCTTCCCTCCCCACAACAGACACCCGGTGAGGTAGATGAGGCTGAGAGAGCTCTCCAAGAACTGCTCTTGAGCAGAACAGCTCTGAGAAAGTTATGACTGATCCAAGGTCACGCCAGCAGTCACATATGGAGGAGTGAGGAATCAAACCCAGTTCTCCCAGATAAGAGTCCACACACTTAGCCACTACACCAAGCTAGCTCTCATAACAGCATTATACTTTTCTCAGTAGAGCTTTTACTGACTGCCAGTGCTAGTGAGAAGCAATGTTAAAGCAAAGTCCAGCCCCACAATATCTATGCTACAGGGCACAGTTGTCCAGGATTATAAGAACTATCAGCACGTAAGTATCTGTCAACAGGTGATATAATGGTTGTATAGTAGGGTGTTATTGTACCAGATTTTGAAGAGAAGTGGTTCTCTGTGGGTGAGATTATGGGCAAATCATCATGGGTTCCCCCTCCCACACTGTACCTCCTTATTGGGAAAATGTACATCTGTTGATGTTTGGACTTGGCACACAGCTTGCCTTGACTCAGCTGTTGAAGACAGGTGACCTACAATGACAAAAATGTGACTTTAACAGAAGGAGGCACAGTGGCTTTAATGGAAGGAGGCTGCATTCCTTTAAAAGGCTCATTCAGGCTTTGAGTGGCTGCTGGATTTCCAGGCATGTGATAACTTCACTTTATGGCTGTGTGAGTGGGAAACCGGAATGTTCTCAATATAGAATTGTCGTCCTCACTATCATCCATGTTCTGTTTTGACCTGCTTGACTTCGATTTTCCTCAGCACAGGAATGGATGCTACTGAACAGGTGAAAAGCTGTAAACACAAATGACCTCCTCATATGTGAAAGGTATATAATGGTCACTGGAGTCAAGTGTGTGTGTAAGGTAGTGCTTTAAAGACCACCTTAGGTGCCAAAATGTCTGCAATTGAGTGTGCGCACGTAAACCTTGGAGATGGCACACAGAGATGACTAGCATGGTAAATGGACTGGTGACTAGCAAGTTCCCTTTAACTGGAAGACAGAGAATTTTCCCATGTCAGCTTTAACCTTTGAAAAGGAAGAACAGCAGCATCATGCAGATGGTGGATCTTTACAGGTCTAGTGGTCCAAGCAAATATCCAGTTTTGACACCCTTCTGAATACTCACGATCAACCTAAACCAATATAATAAATGCATGTTTCAGCAGAGAAAGGTTGGATAGTGATAAAGACTCTTGCGCAATAATTATCACAGGTTTTCAGCTAAATTAGGACCATGGTACTAGGGAATAACCTTTTTGTGGATTCTGTGCTAACACCAGAGCTTCTGCCTTTTTCAGATAGTGTCAGGAATGGGGGGTCAAAGGTGGAAAGGTGCATCAGAGACCCCATGGTTCATGGACATTATATTAGTTCAAGGTGCACTCCTTAAATCAAATACTACTGCTTCTTGTGTATATTTAAGATGTAGAAAGGGATGCTAATTTCTTGATTTTTCTTTTCTTTTTAAAAAAAAGACAGGAAGGAAGTGACCTCTTGCAGAATCAATATCATGTAATGATTGTCTACCGATTGTGTAACTTGCTTATTTTGGACTCTGCAGTCTTCACACAGCCTGTTTAAAGCAATAATCTCTTCATGCTGCTGATTCCTCGGCTTTGCCTCAAAGCAAAACGACTGAAAGAGTAAGATTAATTGATTTTAATATATTTCTCTTGTAATATTACAACAAAGATATTATTCAGATTGAAGTGTTAACAATAAAAACATAAGTATTTCCTGTTTTGCAAATGAATTATCAAAAGCTCCTCCAAACAGTTCAGGATGGTATAAGTTACCACTTAATGATGTGTAACTGCTTTATTTTATTTTTTGGCTGTGTGCTTGTAGGATACAGCAATTACTATTTATCAGGTCTCAAATGCTGCTGTTGGTGTTTGTGATTAGAATATATGCCAGTAGCTGTCACATTTGAAAGGTCACTGATGTGTGCTGAACTAGCTCCCATGAAAGTGCAATCTGTTATTCTCAAATACCCAAACTTCAGAAGGCCAGTTTGGTGCAGTGGTTAAGTGCATGGACTCTTATCTGGGAGAACCACGTTTGATTCCCCACTCCTCCACATGCACCTGCTGATGTGACCTTGAATCAGTCACATGTTCTCACAGAGCTGTTCCTTTCAAGAGCAGTTTCTGTCAGAGCTCTCTCTACTCCACCTACCTCACAGGGTGTCTGTTGTGGGGAGGGGAAGCGAAAGGAGATTGTAAGCTGCTCTGAGACACCTTCAGGTAGTGAAGAGTGGGGTATAAATCCAATCTCTTCTTCCTCTTCTTATGTCAAGTCTTATGTAGGATACAGCAATTACTATTTATCAGGTCTCAAATGCTGCTGTTGCTCTCAGCTGCCTGTCATCCTGTAGTTGTCCATGGGTTGAGCATCACTAGCTTATATACAGCTTTATTATTGGGTATTAAAGACAATGTAACACAAGGTATAAGTGGCCAGACAGTTTCCCAGTGAGGAGAAGGATCCTGAAAAGCAACCATTGCAGTATCTCCTGGGTAAAGCACTCATTTATCTTGGTCAGTCTCATAAATATTAGTTCTTATTTTAAAACACATTTATATTGTGCATTAGGTTTATTTTTAGTGCATTGTTTATGAGTGTCTTTAATTTGAAGAGCAGTCTTTGTTGCTACCTCCTTCTTGAGATCTGAGGAGCTACATATATTGATAAATATAACTCTTAACATTTCTGCAGCACTTAGAGTGCTGAAGGTACTTTGGGTTGGATCCTGAAGAGGATTTCTGCTGACAAGAGAGGGTGATACTCATTGATTTTGTCTTCTTACCACAGACCTCTGATTTCTCTTTCATGCAGTTCTTGGGGGTCCCTAGTCCCTAAAGAGCTGCATTTGGGGAGGCATTTTGGGCTGCAGTGGAAGAGGGGAGGTAACAAATCCTTTCATCAACAGAAATGCTTGGCAGAACCCAAGCTTTCATGTATATTGCCTTTGCAATCCTTGCGACACCTCTACATGGTAAGTTAGCAGTGTTAGCCACACATTGCAGTGGATAGGGGTATGCTGGGACTGAACTACAGTGGTTGGTTGAAAGCCTCAAGTCCCTGGCGTGAGATATGAACGAGGCACTTTCCAGCTCAGAGTTCACACTCTTTGCCAGTACAGTAAGCTATTCTCACAGAATGTCACTTATGCTTATTATTCAAAAGACATGTTATGCATACAGTTACAGAGCAACAGAATGTCACAGGGAGAAGAGAGATGAGATGGTTAATAAGATGTTTACAATGTTCCCTGTTGCATTTTCATTTGGTTCTTGTTACCCAATATTAACTTTTGAGACATGAGAAATGGCAGACTACTTGTAAGAAGCCAGGAAACACTACTGAGGTAGGTACAAAAGGAAAAAAAAAAAATAACCAAGGCCTGATTTGTTTCTCTTTCAGAAGAAAAAAAAATATCAGTGATTTCTGCTGTATTTTGAAGAAAGATGTCTGTTCATCTCAAAGAAGGAGAGCCTTGTGCATTACCTGACTTTCTACATCTGAATGATTTGGCATGTGAAACGACAGGAGGAAAGGTAAATTCACTGGGTTATGTCTCACTACCATGTCCAGCTTGTTTATTTAGTTACTACATTTCTGAACTGCTTTTCCTCATTGCTTAAAGGGGTTTACAATAACCCCCCCGCCCCCAAACCTGATATGTTAGAACAGTAAAAACACTAACATATTTAAAACCAAGCCAGGAAAAAGTCTTCCTGAACAATACACGGACCACATTGCTCAGGGAGGCTTTTTGCTGACTTGCTTTTAATATATCCTCAGAGGCAGAGCCAAATCGCACATAATGACTAGGGTCAGGGTTCTTTGTAGCCACACAGCAACTGCAGGGAACAGCATTTTAAAGGTCCACAGGGACCCGCTTGGTATCAGGAGCATGGCATGGGGGGGGGGCACAAGAGGTTCCTGCCCTCTTCTCCATTGTTTTCCCATGCTGAAATGGGTCCCTGCAGGCTTTTAAAATGCCATTCGTGGTTCAGATGGGAAGGAGGGAGGGGGGCTCTGTTCGTCCTTATAAAAATCCCTCTTTGAGCAGGTGCTGTACACATCGAGGTAAGAATCATGCCCCAGTTTTGGGTAGTGTTACTAATATCTTCACAGAAGTTGATGCAGCAATAATTTAGTTGCATACCAAAGGATATTTGAGGGGCAGACAAAGGGCCAATTGTGTCCTTACCATCATTTTTATTAGGGGAATCCTTACTTGAACATTTTGAACCAGTTGTGCAGTGTATTGCTACGTATATTGTCTTAGACCCTGACTGCCTTTTCTATTGTGGAAGATACACCTACTCCTGGAAGGGTGTGTGTGTCAGTTTTTGCTGATTCTCACTGCTGCTTCAGATCTCCAATTTACTCCCTCCTCCCCACAGTTCCTGGGAACCCACTGACTCTTAAGGGCATAGCGAGCTGCAGTGGGAGTAGAGGAATCGGAAAATCTCCCTTTCTTCACCAGTGCTGCACTCATGTAAGGTAGTTCTTGCAACCCCAATGTATTTGTGGCCATTAGTAAAGTGGACTCTGCTGAGGAAAAATAGAATCTGATGGTAGATAATTTTAAAAGCCAGATCTTTACATGAAAAAGAAGAAAATCTGATACTAGTGGCTGCTTACTTCGAAGTGTTTTAGTATGCAGAATAAAATTAGTAGCAATGTGTACATAGCTGTTATAATTAATTCTTACAATCTGTTCTAATTTATAAAGGTTTTATTTGCAACAGATGACTTTTTTGCTCCTGCGGAAAATCTCTTAAAGGTAGGCAAAGTTCATATTGCCCTTATTAAGATTATAAATGGATTGTGGCAAAGGCTGATAATAAGAGCAATTTAAACCAATTTAATCTCCAGGTTTGGCTGCAGAATACATCTCTTACTGTGTTTGACTTGTGAGTACTCAAAGAACAGCGCTATTGCGTTGAACTTTCTTTGGATGAGAGACAGCACTTTGGAGTTATATTGGTAATGTTTATTTACCGAAGTAAATTGACTTCCTGTAGCAAGCAACACAACTACTATTCCTGCATCAGCTCCCCTAACAAGAGCCGCTGCAGACCAAGACTGCTTCAGTTTCAGCCAACTTTGCCAAACAATCTGGATCAAACACTATATAAAATGGAAGGTTTGTGTTCAGAATGTTTTTGTTTGTTTGTTTTAAATCAAAGGCAAAACTAGGTGTGGTGTATCCAGTTCAGATCTGGGCCATGGCACAAATGTTTCACTGCACGAACATACTTTTACAGAGATGTAAATCATCAGTTCAGAGTTATTTTATGCCTTACAGAGATTTCTGGAAGGGGGGGGGGTATGTGAATTCAGCAACACCCCCCCCCCCCAGTTCTTTTGTCTTTAAAATAAACCATAGTAGATCCTAATTTCTTGCCTCATGTGGAGTTTGTCATTCTGTGTCCCCCCACCCCCATTCAAACTGCAACTGCTTCTGCCTTTTTGGCCCACACAGAAACTCTGATATGTACCACACTGAGAAGGCTGGGGACATTAAGAAACATTCAACTATTCAGCCCCACCAAACAATGGGCACATCCACAAACCAATTGCCCTTTCATCACACACCCTCCAGCCTAGAAATAGCAGCTCTCCAGCAGCCCTGGCCCCACTCAATGCACAGCAGCCAAGAAGGTCAGAGCGCCTGCTCCGGCTGCAACACCACTGAGGATGTTCTCCGCAGCTGAGAACGAAACGTCTGGAAGGAAAACTTTCTCCAGTAGAACACGGCACTTGAGCCCGAAAGATTCTACAAACCCTAATAATGTTACCAGCCGTGAAAACCTGAAATCTTTGAAAACATTCAACTCCTTTTATTAGGTCCTTGAGTCACCTCCCAAGTCTGTCAGGCAAAACTTCAGGGATAGGCCCATTCAAACTAATCACAAAAATACTGTCATATGGCAGCTCTTTTAAAACACATTATAACCTATTTCCATGTGAAAAACTAGTGATAGGCATATTATCTGCCACGTTATTTCTATTTATGTTCAGAAAAAATTGTTTATCTTGCATACTGGTTTCCATATTTTGAAAAAGCTCTGCAATGTAAAGGACATGATGTTATGTGATGAAATGGAACACTACTGTTTTAATGCCACTACTTAAGAGGACATAATGGGAATTACCCCACAAATTTAAGTATGTTGAGGTTAGGGTTGAAGTTCCATTAATTTCAGTGGGAATTAACATAACTTTCAGCCGCTTCTTAATCTTTACTGTGCTCCTTTAGCTGCTTCTTAATCTTTACTGTACTTTTGGTGCTGCCAGAAAATAAGCTTGTTTAATTTGTGAAAAATTATTGCTAATTACTTGAAAGCCTGTGAAGGTTCTTGAGTATAATGGAAGCCATTATAATGCAAGACAGCTATTAAGCTATCTTGATTTTATGTTCAAATAGAAACAGAGACCAGTCTCTCATGCAGATCTGTTCACTGACTTTGGAAAGTGGAGAGATGGGTGGGAGACCAGAAGGAAACGAATTTCAGGTAAGCTGCAGTTTTAGTAAGCAGACTGCTGTGGAAACTTCTGGAGTTTTTATGTGAAATTGTGAGCTGACTCATTCTTACAATGTATGCAAGGGTGCCAGTTACAACCTAAATAACCATCAACTGCCAGCAATTACTCTTAGGAGAATCTACAAGCAAGGCCAGTGCCAGTCTAGCACAACTGAGCACTTTAGAGTTATTGTGCTCTGGGGATAGAAAGCTTCTCCGCTGCCCTTCCCCAGTATCACGCTTCAGACAGCAAGACCAAATAGGGATGGTGTTTTTCTAGAGAACAGACATATATCACTTAAAATATGAGAATGTTTAATAAATAAATAAAAGAACCCACATTTTCCGTTCAAGCCATCTGGGCTTAGCAAGGGAACAAAGAAAAGGTGAAAACACATGGCGCAATACCCTGCTATGCTGAAATGGAGAATATGGGAGCTGTGTGATCTTCATAAATTTATGGAGATTTCTGTGAATCAAATCCAACACCTGTTTGACTCTGGATTTTAGCTACAATACAATAAAGTAAATGTGACTTTGGATCCTGCTACTGCACATCCCAAACTGGTTGCGTCTGAGCACTGTAAAGTAGTAAGATGGGTTCACCAGGAGTGAGCAGTTCCTGACAATCCACAGAGGTCTGCCTTCTGTACTTGTGTGCTGGGCTGTGAAAGGTTCAAATCCAGAAAACTTTATTGGCACTTGGGATGAGGGCAATTGGGCCATTAGAGTGGTCAAAGTCTTTAGAGTGGTTAAAGAGGGTCTGGGTTTAGAGTTGTCTTTAGAGTGCAAGGTATCTACGCTTTCGGGAAGTATGGGGACTGATATCTTGCTTCTGAACAATTGAACATTGCTTTCCCAGGGAAGCCTTTGAAGCCCATGAGAATCAGAATCTCCTTGGATTATGTTGGGGTAGGCATGGTATTTGCAGATGCTGACTAAGCAGCAGAACTTTTTGAGTTTAGATAAGATTTGTTCTACAATCAGAAGCTTTACCCCCTCTTCTGGATACAGGGGGAAGACCAGCTCAAACTCCATTCCTGGGGACAGTACAAGCCTACCTAGCAGAAATTGTATTTTTTTTTTAAGCTTGTGACCTTTTCCATTCTAGTAGGTATAAGCTTTTGTGTGTGCGCACACTTCTTCAGAGATCTTCATTTGAAAAAGTTACTTGAAGAAGTAAGTGTGCATGTTCTCTCTCTCTCTCTCGGCTTGACTTCGCGAACGAAGATTTAAGAAGGGTGCAGTAGTCCACGTCTGCTGCAGGCTCGCTGGTGGCTGACAAAACCAATGCGGGACAGGCAGATCTGGCCACAGTGGCTGCAGGGAAAAGTCTGATTTGGGGGTGGTGCTGTAGCAGTGCGATTCTTCCTCAATCTCCTTTTGTCCTCAAGACCAGCTATGCGTGCGTTCTCAAAGGAAGAGACAGCCTGGTGGATGGTATGCCTCCATGCTTTGCGATCTGAGGCTAGGTCAGACCACTGGTGATGGTTGATGTGACAGGTGCCAAGGGATTTCTTCAAGGAGTCCTTGTATCTCTTCTTTGGTGCCCCTCTATTTCGATGGCCGGTGGAAAGTTCGCCATATAGAGCAATCTTCGGAAGGCGGTGGTTTTCCATCCTAGAAATATCCTGTGAACATCCTGTGTGCATGCACACAAAAGCTTATACCCAGAATAAAACTGTTGGACTGATTCTGCAGTAGCAATTGATCCACTCCTGGGCTTCTGCTTTCCCCAGATCAAGTGACTGATTCCCCACCAGTTGCTGCTCAGCTGTGTTTTGACCTGCAGCTCCCTCCAATTTCCCCCATGTCCTCCTGATCTTGTTTTTTTAGAGATCAGGAAGACATGGGCGAAATTGGAGGGAGCTACAGGTCAAAATGTGGCCATGCAGCAACTGGTGGGGAGCTGATTGCTTGATCCAGGGAAAGCAGAAGCCTGGAGGTGGAGCAACTGCTACTGCGGAATCAGTATTGGTCTTGAAGGTGCCACTGGACTCAAACTTTGTTCTTTAGATCAACATGTTCATCCTCCTGAGCATATTAGGGTGTATTTAATAATCTGATTTTTTTGGGCAGCATTTCATTTTGTTTTTTTCAGTCCTGGAGCTTGTGTACTGTTGTTTTTGTTTTTTTTTCCCAAAAGAGGCACCCAGATACTTCCAAACAAATCGAGGCTTTATGTGTCCTACTCAGTTTGAACTTATTTATTAAGAACATTTCTGTCACCTCTTCGAACACCTACTTATGGCAGCTCACAAAATAAAACAAATTGGTATAAAAAGAAGCTCTAAAAAGCCACAGTATAAAAACAAGCAGAGGCATAAATACAGAACAAATCAACATTCAGTGGCTTAAAATGATATTCATCATTCATTCCTAAAATTAAAAGCAGAACAGAAAAACAGCTTTAAAAGATGGAACCTTTCAATTAAGGGCCTACGTGAAGAAAAATGCTTTGGCCTTGTACCAAAAAGACAAAAAGTTTGGCACCAGAAAAAACCTCAGATGAAGATAGCATTCCAGAGGTGACATATAGCTACTGAAAAAGCCCTGCTTCTGGTTGCTGTCCTCTATCCCTCTGCATGCAAGGGCACAAACAAATGGGGCCGAGAAGAGGATCTTGACTGATGGGCTGTTCAGTATAAGAGCCGTCCAAACATTTTGAGCCAGAAATGTATCCAGAAAAAAGATGGCAACAAGTGCAATTTCTTCAGCACAGGAATGATAATCCAGCCCTAACGTCTCTTTTGGTTCTACAACATTCACACCAATAAATTCCATGTCCTGAATATATATGTGTTATTTTTAATCAGGCATGCCTTTGTCTTTTAGGGCATGATTGGTGCATCATTTAGCTGGGAGTGCCAGGAAATGTTTATGGGTTTGAGGCAGACACATCTTATTTTGCTGGAAACTGTGCTCCGTGGATATCAATCCAAGCTGCTTATTTAAAACAAGGTAACTAAAAAACAAGGAAGTTTAGAACTACCATAAAAGGATTACCAACCTCAAGGTGGGACTTGAAGTTCTAGAATTATGACTGATCTCCAGTCTACAAAGATCAGGGCCTGGAAGAAATGGCAATTTGGGAGGGTGGACACTACAGCAGCATACTGAATTTCCCCACCCCCAACGCACTGTTCTCTCCCCAGGCACCACCCTCAAATTTTCAGGAATTTCTCAAACCAGAGTTGGCAATCCTAAAAAGGACAGAAATCCTGGTGCTGTTATGGAGAACAACAAAGGCAACAGAAACAGGGTCCCAATGAAAGCAAAAAGTTTCTCCTACCCTGGTGTGATTCACTCAGAAACTGTTCTTTAGGGCCTGTGAGCAAAAATAAATGAAATTTGTGGAGTGGGCAAGACATACCAGTTGGTTAGCCATGGGCAAGGGGAAAAGGAGTAATTTTTGGATTGTCTTCAGGAGATCTGGGTACTGGTACAGGCAGTGGAAGTTTGCATGCCATTATAACCAATTTTCATTACTCATCTTCCACACTACTTCTATGCAGGTAGCTGCCAGTGCAGTATCATACTTTGCTGGTACTGTAGGGTATATCTGCAATGAAACAAATGCAATAGCTGGAATGTGCACTGGATATTCAACAATTTTCTGATCCCCTAATCCCATTTAGTGCAATCTGCTAACACAAACCACATATTATGAGATTCAGCAGTTATGGTGTCGGCCAGGATGGCAGCACATTTGTGAAAAGCAGTCAGTTCTGGTACATTCCATTATACACATGAACATGTATGTACAAAATGTTGCATCATACTGAGTTAGACCATTGCTCCATCCAACTTGATATTGTCAACTTTGACTGGCGGTAGTTTTCCATAGTCTCAGATAGAGGAAGATTTTTTTCCAAAATTAGATACTTTTGCTGGAGTGGAATCTCTAAAAGTATCTAATTGAAAGTGGGACATTTTCCATGCCAAACATGTCCTCTTCCACTGAGCCCCTTCACTTGTAAATTATTTACTTACCTGTTTATGTAACTTATCCTCCAATGAACCTGTGAGAACACACACCATTTGTCTACCATATTATTGACCTCACAACAACCCAGTAAAGTAGGTTAGGCTGAAAGAGAGTGACCAGCTCATGAATTTGAATGCAGGTGTCCCTTGACTTCTCAACATTCCGTACACTGCTCATAGATACTCCATTTTCTTATGGTACATCCTAATCCCAAATAAGGCAGTCAGGTGTATCAGGACTTAAACCTGGAAGAACATTCATCCGTTGTATCTGTCCAAAAGAAGAGCTTAGCTCTACAATACAGTACAGCCTGGTATGTGTCCTGCCTACAGTACAACATGCTACAGCTTAAAAAACTATTCTAAACCTTCCACTGATGATAGACTGGTTTTGCTGGTATTATTTATTATGTTTTTGTCTGACATGTTGTCCTTGCAAAGGAAATACCATTACTGCCACCAAGAGGGACCAGAATCGGAACTGCAGCTTCAGATGAAGAATTTAAAGCTGTCAAGGAGATAAAGTAAATTCTATCTAAGAAAAATATCAGATAACGAATCAAGCTGAGGTTTTCATGCAAGAAAATGCTGAACAAAATGCTAATGAGTACATTTGTTTGGTTATGCTTACTTTTAATCAAAGGGAAGGGGTAGAGACTGAAAGCATGTCTTGGCCACTGCAGAGTTCCGAGTGGGACTGAGAGGCTGGCAAAGCATAAAGGGAACAACTAGCATCATCAACAAAGGCTTTGGGCTCCAAAACACACTTGGATCTCTTTCGCTCTGCATTACTGTCTCTTATTCATCCTGTATTTTTTTGCTTCCTTCTTTCATGACCTTTGGTAGCTCATCTTTTTCTTCCTTCAGCATCTTTATGATTTGTTTCCTAAGCCTGTTATACCCTTCCTTACTTCTGGCTGAATCAGGTGCCAGCTTTCACTCTCCCAGCAATGCACACTGAGTGGAGTAGCTGCCCTATGCAACATCGCTGCCTAGCTAAAGTTGACCAGAAAAATCACCTCCATCACATTTGAATCCAGAGAGATGGGAAGCAATGCAGAAACAGTAATGCAAGTTTAACCTCTAGCTAGTCATGGAATGAAAGGAAGAGGTGGAGCCTCTAGATGCAGAAGAGGTCCAATATGTGTGGAAGGCAGTGGAGGGAAGCAAGATTGCCCTGTTGGGGAGCTTAACCCTTAATCATAGGCTCTTAACACCTTGTTTAAGGGGTATGTTATCTAATGGGGAGTTCATTTGGGACCCTCATCTTGGAAGCCTGGTGCATGGAGGGTTCAGTGGAGACTTCTTGGGCCACCAACAAGAGGAGGGAGATGGACATTAAAGTGGCAAGCTGTGAAAGGGGGGGGGGGTGAGTTAATTCTTTGGACTTGAAAAGATCACTGTTCTGTTCTGTTACCAAGATGTATGTTTTTGTTACATGATATGATGTCAAGTGAAAAGTAGAAATGTTTTATTCTCTTTTAATTACTGTAAGATTCATTCCAAGTTCTGTCCTATAGAACCCACAAATGGAGGTTACACAAGTATTCACCTGTTCTGAAACCCACTTCTGCTGGGCTTGGTCTGCAAGTTAGCTAATCACATATGTATGAAAGTGCCGTAAATGATGGGTATTTGGAATCTCTCAAGAATGCAACAAAAAGACAGGGAACACTCTGCAATTAACATTCATGCTAAAAAGACTTGGATTAGCAGATCATCACTATCCACATGCTTTTTAAAAACATCTATAAGATTAGAGAATGAGAGCTTCTCCATACAAAAGCCATGCTGATTCTTTCCATGCAAGGCATGCTCTTCTATGGTTAATAATTTTAGATTTATTGTTTTCCCACCAGCTCATCAGTTTCCTGGCATAGGAGTTACAGTGATACAGTCCTGTAGTTTTCTGGCTCTTCCTTTTGAAAAATTACTGCTACATTGGGTACAGAATCTGGCTAATAAAAAACAGTTAAATGATGTTTGGTCCTGCTTTTGATACCAATTTTTAGAAAGAATTATTGTTTAAAGAAAGTTTTGCCTTTAAAATATGACAGTCCTTTCAGGTGATTGAGGGTTAGTATTGCACATAGATATATAAAATATTGCTTTTTAGAATCATTTTTGGAATGCTTTAAAATGTTGAATAAATTCTATTTCATCTTAAGTTCAAGCTAAGACATGTAGGTAAAAATACTTTCCAGCAACACTAAAAGCCAAGTTGTAACAAGAAACCCTTTGTGGTGTATAAACTCTGAGATTCTATAGACAAATGTAAAAACAATTATCTCTGACCTGAAAGCAAACAACTAACTAATATATGTCTCCAGATGTGTTCAAATGAATGGGCTTTCTTGGTTTCTATGTCAGAGATAAAATCAGGAAATCTTGACACTGGCTGCAACTATTTCTATGTGACTTCAAAGCAAAAGTGGACTCACATAAGGCTCAACATATATCCAGGTAAGATAAAATGTGCACAACACAGACTTATTTTATAGGTCTGTTTATATTCCATCTTATTTGTTCTGTTTCCATCACCCACGAGGAGCATGGAACCTCATTAGAAAACTATATATCTAGCTGACAGGTCCCCCCCCCCCCTTTTTCTTGCACTTATTATCTGTGCATGTACACCACTTGCATATGTGTGTCTGTTTGGGACGGCTGAGCAGAAACTAGCTCCCAACTTGGTGTCATTGTTTGTTCAACAGACACTTCTGACAAACAAAAAATAACCTTCAGAAATGTCCTATGCTAAACAATGACACAGAACCGTACAGGAAGTAGAACAGAAAGTGGTTTGGGGAATTGTGAAGAAATGTGTAAATCATTATGATTTTTCTCAGCCATAATAAAATTATGAGGATTATAGTAGAATCTTAACTGAAGTCAATGGACTTAGAAGAGTATGACTCTGTTTAGGATTACATTGCTAGTGTGTACGGTAATAAGCAAGCAACAAAGAGTTAATTCACTCCTCTCATTTTCCAATATTTTCCAGCCTGATTCTCTGTAAAAGAAAGCTTATTGCATGAAAATTTTCATCAGCACATGCTAATCAATAACCTGTTCCAAGTTCTTTTCAAGCTATCCTTTGATGCTGAAGATTTGTGATATGTGTAGTTGCAGCTTTGAAATGGAAACCCTGGTCTTGTTGACATGGGCAAGACTGAACTTGCCACTCCCCTCTTCTTTCCACACAACATCCTCTCCGATTTAGTACAATGCTGCTGCATCCTGGAAGTTAGGTCTGCTCTGGTGCAGGCTTCCAGCTTGTAATACTGTGCTGTCGCCTATTTTTATTTATTTAATTAGTCAATGGAACAAAAGGTCATTGACAAAAGGGGGTTATTTTTTCATGTTTTCTCAATGCAAACTAATTGTTAGGAGATGGTCTCCTGATAACTCTGGTATTGAGTGAGAGCTTGGTGACCCCTCTCAGTGGAGGGGGGAAGAGTAGGTATGTGAGAATGTGCGGGAGAACAGCAGGTTTAGAGTTGCAAGTAAAATCTGAAAACAAAAGCCAAACAATATCTTTGATCAGGAACAAAGAAAACCAACACAAAACAGTAGACTCCACAACTCTTCCTTAGGCTGGTCTTTAAATTCTATATAGGATAATTTGTTTCAGGCCATGATCTTAAGCCCTTGCACCAAGCCAGGCATATTTCAATAAAGTGACTTCTTACACAGGACATCTAAATTAATCTCCAGCTTTGTTAATATAGTAACTACTGTTTACTTCTGCTTTCAATTCTTTAAGAAACCTCTGGCTGCAGTCAGATGTGCAGTTTAATCCAATGTCATTGCTGTTCCCTTCTGGATTTAAAATGCACAATCAGACAGCAACTTCTGTTTTCTTGTTTTCCAGTCATCTGTGTCCTGTTTCTGCCCCTTTACTGCATGTTTGATACCTGTGAAAGTCCAATCCTTTTGAGCTGAGCTGCTTTCACACTGGATTTTCTGTTGTCTGATCCCTCTGTTGTGAACCCAAGTCGTCAGGAAGGTCTGACTTTTGTTTTCCTGGCCACAATTAAAAAACAAAACAAAACTAGTTAGCAATGTGTGCATAACCACACCTCCAGGCCTGGGCTGTGAAGCTGAGGGTAGGGACAGGCTGCTACATTGTTTTTGGCTCACTTCTTCCTCAAACAAACTGTCCTGTCAAATAATTTGCCTGCAGATGAGACAACAGTCCATCTGCCCACTCTGTGATTGCAGTCTGAAAGTTCAGAGTGCGACGTCTGATCAAAACTCTCAGTGAAAAAATACACCTGATTAAATTAGACACGCAGCCGGATCACACTAAGCTTGCTGTCTGACCACAGCCTCTCTGTTCCATTTGGTGCTAGAGAGGCATTTGATCAATACTGGGTTTTATATTTTCATATTTGTCCTGCCTTCCCAAAGGTGCAACCTGACACCAGCACCCACCCAGCCTTGTCTTTCCCTCTGGTATCTTCCCTACTATTTGTTTCAGATTTTAAGGTCCTTGGGGGCCAGGACATATAAAACATTATATCCACTGTTCATAATGTAGAGGAGGTAGTGATAAAACAACTTTTTACATGCTTATTAAACACAACTATTGTGCTAAATTATATAGAAGTTATTACTTAAGTATTAATATGTCTGATTTAATTGTAAAGTCATAATTAAAAGGCATGTTGCCCCCCCGCTCCCTGCAGATGGTGGAATTGCACGTTTGAAAGTATATGGCACAATATCAAGAGACTGGTCACTTTCTGGCAGGAATGACTTGATTGATTTGGTGGCAATGGTGAATGGAAGTATTTGTGTTGGATACAGCAATGCTCAGTTAGGTCATCCCCATAATATAGTGGGTAAGAGTAATACTAGCCCCTTTTTGTTTAATAATCATTTGTTTAGTTTTTATTTCATTCAGAAGGTAAAATATGTCTCAAAGTCAGACTTCCAAATTTTCAATGAACCACTAGTAACATTTAAAAAAAACCCCAAACCCTTCAAAGCACCATTGTTGTTCATGGGCCTAATCTATGAAGCACAATATTCATTCACTTCACTGATGTTTATGTTGGGGTCCTTGGGAAGCTATACTGGAATGAATGGGAAGCCTGATGTTGACACTGTTGGGCTGTGACCAAGGTCCTAGTTCCCCAAAAGTAAATAGCATGCCTCTGAAGATGTCCTGCCTTGATATTCAGCTATAAAATTTAGATACCAGTGTCCTTTGCTAGTTATACCACCTAACACAGTGACATCACTTCCAGTTTTGCTCTGGAAGAATATTGCACATTGGTGCAGGACTAACAAGCCCCATTTGCAGCCTATGGAATGGCAGTGGTGAATGCCAGGTGATGTCCTACCATAGAGGAAGACATATATCCCTTCTCCTCCTCCTAGCACTCTCTAGAATACTTGCAAACAATCACAGGTTAGTTAATATATAATTAACAGTTAAATCCATTTGTGTTAACTCTTAGCTTTGAATTATTTGGATAGGACTAGGATGCACAAAGTCCATGAAAGATGGCTGGGAGACAAGAAGAAGTTCGGAAAGACCGCCAGTTCTAAAAGTAAGAACAAATGAGTTATAACTCATATCAGATTCTTACATAGTTCTTTTATATGTGCATCTTGGTGTGGATCCAAATCTTCAGTTGCACAAATGTGTGTGTGTAGACTTCTGCTGATTCTTCCTCCTGCTGCAGCCTCCTGCTTCTGTGAGTTCTTTGACCCCTAGGAGAGGCTTGAGGGTGGCCATGGGTGGGCCAAAAGGTAGAGATGTGGAAACTGTCCATGTGACTAAGCCATCATCTATATACTAACTGTGACATGTGGCCCGCATCTGTGGATATCTAAATCCACAGATTGTCCTTTGAGGGAGGATTCATTGGGGCCAGGCCTGGCAGCAGCCAGTGCATTACTTGATACCATGCGAATCGCTTGCCACACCTCGGCCTGGTTGTTCGCTACTATTCAAAAGCAGCCACCCTATGAAAGCCAGTGTGGTGTAGCAGTCAGAACTTCAGAGAAGGGTCTGGAAGACCCAGGTTCAAATCACTAGTCACTAGCTCGTGTTGAGCCACCCACAAAGTTTCAGCTTAGCCTACCTCACAGGGTTGTTGTGAGGGTAAAAAAGGAGATGAGAAAGCAAGCTGTTTTTGTCCCCCCCATGGAGAAAGATAGGATATAAATGAAGTAAATAAATAATAAATATAGCTGAAGATGGGAAGCAGGTAAAAGGTAGGTTGGCGAATGACTGAGGAGAGAATGAGGCAGAGAAAAGGGAGAGGCTATGGAGGCTTTCAGGAAAGGGTAAGAAAACTAGTGGAGGAAAGGAAAATGAGATGCAGCCACAAGTCCTTGTGGGTTCCCACTTATTCCCTATATTACAGCCATGATATAGGGCACTTGCCACAAGAAGGTTGTTTTGGGCAACCTCCACCTATAAGGTTACCAATGGTCCAGGTGAAAAAAAATTCCTGTAATGATGTCAGTTAAAGCTTTTCATGGCATGCAGCTAAGTAACATCCCCTGATAATTGTTTGCAGATCAAGTTGATGTTAAAGTGACATCCAGAGGGACCAGCTTAAATGTTGGTAACCCTACCCCCATGTCAAGTGTGACATGAACATAGATTAGAACCAGGTGGTAACATTCTCTAAATTATATCCTTACTGTTTTTCTGTCAATATTATCAACAAGACTTCTTTACCATGATTTACGTAGATTTGCCTATTTCTTCCACAGAATAATAATTTTTAAAAACCTGCACGAGGCAACCATAACAATCAGGAAGTTAGGGAGGACATGAGACACAGACACTGTATCTGTGGTGCCAGAGGACTATGTCCATTTCTTCTCTGGGAAAAGGGTGGAACTGCTACCAAAATAATTTTGTCTTTTCAATTTCAGGTAGATGACAAAGGAAACCTCCTTATACCAGGAAGGGAATGGGCAGTCTTTTGACTGGGGCACCTGGGTATAATAACACACATAGAAATAGACACCAGTCACTTTAAAGGTGAATATTTATTGTCAGTCCCTTGACTCTATTACTTCCTTTGTATGTCCAGTAATTGTATTAATATTACTGAATATTTCAAAAATTTAGAGGCAAATATACTTGATCGATTTTGTTGAAATATAAAGTTCATGAAATATATAACATATTTTACTCTCTCTCTCTCTTTAAGCTGTAGTTAGCTGAAAAAGCAGCTCAGATGGGCAAGTTTCATTTCATGTTTCAGTTCTGCAAATATCATAGGGTTCTTTATAAACTTGTTCCTATGCATGTTTATGTGGAAATAAATCTCACTGAGGTCAGGTGGGGCCTCCTTCCAAGTATGTGTAAGGTTTACAATCTTGCTTTATTTGAAAGGAGGCTATTGTTATATCCCATTCATTTTTTACTTTCCAGATTCTTGTACACTTGAGGCCTGTATTTTGAGTATACGAGAAGAAAAAGACTGCATAGCACAAAAATGGTCCCTGAAACAGGGTACAAAATGGAAAGCCTTGCTGCCTGTAACGAAGGTAAGTTCGCCATTTCTGGATCAACTGAAAAGCAGTGCATTCTTCTTCTTTTTTTTGGTCCAGTAATACTGACTCTGCAATCCATAGAGAGCCACACGCACAATTACAATAAATCAAGAGCCCCTTGACTACCTTGTGCCTTGAGCACCACTCCATCAAACACACACATATACAATAATACAACCTTTAGAATTACCACAGTACTGCTGAGCATATAGAGCTGTCTTTCCCCATCACTGCTGGACTTAGGGTTGCCAAGTCCAATTCAAGAAATATCTGGGGACTTTGGGGGTGGAGCCAGGAGACTCTGAGGGTGGAGTCAGGATCAAGGTTGTGACAAGCGTAATTGAACTCCAAAGGAAGTTCTGGCCATCACATTTACAGGGACTGTATGCCTTTTAAACGCCTTCCCTCTATTTGCAAATAATGAAGGATAGGGACACCCTCTTTGGGGGCTCAGAGAATTGGACCCCCATTCTAATCTTTTTGAAACTTGGAGGGTATTTTGAGGAGAGGCACTGGATGCTATGCTGAAAATTTGGTGCCACTATTATACCCTATGGGAATCTGTCTCTATAGGTAATAATGGAATGCTCAGCAGCACCCCCCCCCGCTTTCTGATGACCTTGAAGCGGGGAGAGGGCCTCCAAACTGGGGAATCCTCTGCCCCCACCTGAGGATTGGTAACACTAGCTGGACTCTTGTGCCCTAACCTTCCCTCATGGTCTTCTTACTCTGTCCCTGGCACAAACATCACAGTTTAGATGAAAGCAAGATGGTCAAAACTACTTTACCTTGTACTTGTAACATTACTTGTGCCAGGGAGAGGGTGTGAGAGGACACCAAACAAAGTAAAGGGTGGCCAGGCTTCTCACTTCAGAAGCTGGCTCTGAGCAAGCCAGTAATATTGTGAAGGCTCTTTTTGCAAGAAGCCTGTGTGCTTCTCTCTCTGTCCAGCATAAGGCACAGACATTCAGGCAAGAGAGCAAGGTTGCTGAGGAGGGCAGAGGAAAGCAAGTTGGCCCTTGAGAAAGGGGAGTAACCCCCCCTGCAGCCAGAGTGGTGGTGGTTTTACTCTCCTATGTGGCCAGCTTGTTCTTCTCATGGAAGCTGCCTAGGTGCTGGGATAAACTATTCAGTTAATACCTGAACAGGTAGGGGGGCTTTTTTGTTACAAGGCAGGATTTAAACACCTAATTTATTACAGTTCTTTTTTTCTTACAGATCAAGCCCCATAAAAGACATTTTTTTGATGCCATGGCAATGTCAACATTGAATGTCTGTACTCATGTGAAAGGAGGCATAAGTAGGTTGCGTCTTTGGGGCTTTCCACGGATTTTCTCTCACGTGAGGAAGTGAAAACCTTCCAAGAAAAGGCTTCAGTAGAATTTCACTTTCACTGATATGCAAAATTAATACATTAATCTGTATTTATAAATTCATTGAATTGTACACAGTTTTCCACATGAGTGGTTCAAACACAAAAATTTGTTATGGATATGCCGTAACACCCTATTTCTCTAGCTGAATGAATAAAATACATTTTGCAAATATGTTATCTGATTTGGGAAGATGCATTATTTATAATTAAGCAATGATAAGATACAGAGCATGCAGCTGTAAAAAACCTTTGCGATTGTGCAATAATTTATGTCCACCCAAGGTCCCACATTTGGCACATAAGGGTATGTAAGTTTTAGATGGCTTTCAAAAATCACAAGGATCCATGAAGATCCGTAGTCTGAAACCCAGTTTTTGGTCCCTGGCACTGCCACGAAGCCGTGGATCCACATTTCTGTGGTGCAAACTCTGCCCATGGACATGATATGTGACTGGATGGTGATCTTCGGGGAATCCAAGGCAAAAATAATGTGGATCCAAGAGGATCCATGGTTCAAAACCAAGTTTTTGGTCCCTGGCACTGCCACGAAGCCATGGATCCACGATTCCTGTGGTGCAAACTCTGCCCATGGACATGATATGTGATTGGATGGTGATCTTGGGGGGATCCAAAGCAGAAATCATGTGGATCCAAGAGGATCCGTGGTTCAAAACCAAGTTTTTGGTCCCTGGCACTGCCAAGAAGCTGTGGATCCATGATTCCTGTGGTATAAACTCTGCCCATGGACATGATATGTGACTGGATGGTGATCTTGGGGGAATCCAAGGCAAAAATCATGTGGATCCAAGAGGATCCGTGGTTCAAAACCAAGTTTTTGGTCCCTGGCACTGCCACGAAGCCATGGATCCATGATTCCTGTGGTGCAAACTCTGCCCATGGACATGATATGTGATTGCATGGTGAGCCTGGGGGGATTCAAAGCAAATTTCATGGGATCCACATGGGATCCATGAAATTCCGTGGTCCCAAACCAAGTTTTTGGTCCATGGTGCTGCCACGAAGCCATGGATCCGTGATTCCTGTGGTACAAACTCTGCCCATGGACATGATGTAAGAATAGATGGTGAAGCTGGGGGGATCCCAAGCAAAAATCGTGTGGATCCATGAGGATCTGTAGTCCAAAACCAAGTTTTTGGTACCTGGCACTGCCACGAAGCCGTGGATCCACGATTTCTGTGGTGCAAACTCTGCCCATGGACATGATTTGTGACTGGATGGTGATTTTGGGGGAATCCAAGGCAAAAATCATGTGGATCCAAGAGGACCTGTGCTCCAAAACCAAGTTTTTGGTCCATTGTGCTGCCACGAAGCTGTGGATCCATGATTTCTGTGGTGCAAACTCTGTCCATGGACATGATATGCGATTGGATGGAGAGGCTGGGGGGATCCAAGGCAAAAATCACGAGGATCCATGAGGATCCGTGGTCCAAATCCAAGTTTTTGGTCCCTGGTGCTGCTACGAAGCTGTGGATCCACGATTTCTGTGGTGCAAACTCTGCCCATGGACATGATATAAGAATAGATGGTGAGGCTGGGGGGATCAAAAGCAAAAACCATGTGGATCCATGAGGATCCGTGGTCCAAAACCAAGTTTTGGTCCCTGGCGCTGCCACGAAGCCATGGATTCACGGTTTCTGTGGTGCAAACTCTGCCCATGGACATGATATAAGAATAGATGGTGAGGCTGGGGAGATCCAAAGCAGAAATCATGTGGATCCATGGTTCAAAACCAAGTTTTTGGTCCCTGGCACTGCCACGAAGCCATGGATCCACAATTTCTGTGTTGCAAATTCTGCCTATGGACATGATATGTGATTGATGAGCTTCGGGGGATCCAAAGTAAAAATCATTTGTATCTATGAGGATCCGTGGTCCAAAACCCAGTTTTTGGTCCCTGGCGCTGCCACAATGCCGTGTATCCATCATTTATGTGGTGCAAACTCTGCCCATGGACATGATATGTGATTGGATGGTGATCTTGGGGGAATCCAAGGCAAAAATCATGTGAATCCAAGAGGATCCGTGGTTCAAAACCAAGTTTTTGGTGCCTGGCGCTGCCACGAAGACGTGGATCCATGATTTCTGTGGTGCAAACTCTGCCCATGGACATGATATGTAATTGGATGGTGAGCTTCGGGGGATCCGAAGCAAATCCATGAGGACCCGTGGTTCAAAACCAAGTTTTTTGTCTCTGGTACTGCCACGTAGCTGTGGATCCACGATTTCTATGGTGCAAATTCTGCCCATGGACATGATATGTGATTGGATGGTGAGCTTGGGGGGATTCAAAGCAAAAATCATGGGATCCATGATGATCCGTGGTCCAAAACCAAGTTTTTGGTCCATGGTGCTGCCATGAAGCCGTGGATCCATAATTTCTGTGGTGCAAACTCTGCCCATGGACATGATATGCGATTGGATGGTGAGGCTGGGGGGATCCAAGGCAAAAATCAAGAGGATCCATGGTTTGGAAACATGTTTTTTCAGTGCTGTGGCGCCACAAATTCATGGAGGCATGATTTTTCTGGTGCTGCCTATAGTCTAAGAGAGGATCTACAACATGATCTTGGTTTGATTAAATTTCACTATAAAAATCATATGAATTCATGAGGATCTGTGCTTTGGAACCCTGTTTTTGCACTGCTGAAGCACCACGAATTTGTGGAGGCATGATTTTTGTATTCCTGCCTATAGTCTAAGACAGGATCTACAGAATAATACCGGTTTTATTTCATTTCAATGTAAAAATCATATGAATTCATGAAGATCTGTGTAGATCCGACTTTTACCCAGACCCCCAGTTGGCTTAGAAAAGTGTTTAAAGAGAGAAATGCCTTCTCCAAGCCAGCTGACAGGGCGGTGGGGACTTCAGGAGCCACAAAACATGTGTGAAAGAGCCACATGTGGCTTCCGAGCCGCAGTTTGGCCACTCCTGCCATAGAATCCATCCTCCAAAGCATCCATTTTCTCCAGAGGACTTGATGTTGTCTTGGAGGTTGGCACTCCGGCTACCAACTAACCGGTGAACAGCTGACATATTCCGCTTTTGCTACCTCTTTTTGTGGCTACAATTCTTTCCCTTTGTTATACAGCTAAATCTGCTGTGGGAAAACTGATTGCAGCATCTCCTCTTACCCCCCTTTCCAACAAAATAACTCTCACAATCCTGATCCTTGATAAGGTTTTTGTGCCTGTCTTGCCCAGCTTTGACAGAGCCCCGTGGCGCAGAGTGTTAAAGCTGTAGTACCGCAGTCCTAAGCTCTGCTCACGACCTGAGTTCGATCCCCGGTGGAAACTGGGTTTTTCAGGTAGCGGGCTCGAGGTTGATTCAGCCTTCCATCCTTCCGAAGTCGGTAAAATGAGTACCCAGCTTGCTGGAGGGAAAGTGTAGATAACTGGGGAAGGCAATGGCAAACCACACTGTAAAAAGTCTGCCGTGAAAACGTTGTGAAAGCAGCAAGGTCACCCCAGAGTCGGAAACGACTGGTGCCTGCACACGGGACCTTTCCTTTTTTCCTTGCCCACCCTTAAACCACTCCCGGAAGTCCATTTAGGAAAGTCAAGCTTCGTAGATGCAAACAACTGCACCCGTCCCTGGCACCGTCGCCCCAAACCCACCCCCGCGTTGCATTACATCGATCGAGGTCTACTCTGGAGCAAGAACGAAATATACCTGTAGTAATTACTGCGAGGAAACATAGCTTAACCGCTGGTGCATCCGATAACATTTTAAATGCATTCAAACCAGTCTCACAAGGGCCGCTTTCACCTCTCTTGTATCCAAACCACGAAGCGATGCTCCTAAAACCACTCCCCTGTTGTTTCTTTGCCACAAGTGCCTTCTGACTGTTGGAAAACCGAGATTCTCGGGGTCGTAGGACGGAAGCAGTGACACGTTTTAGCTTGGACTGGACAGGAGGCATTCGGGGTGTGTGTGTGTGTGGGGGGGGAATCCCTCACCAAGGGGGTAGGGCAGGCGGCGCCATTGCGCCGTAGAGCGAGAGTAAAGCCCCGGAGGGTAGATCAAGACTCGCAATCCGGTTTGCCAATAAACAGAGAAGGGCGGGAAAATTGGAAGGCGGCGGCGATTTGTTTTTTTTCCTGAAGGCGAGAGCAGTCGGGAGGAGTAATTTGGGCAAAAGGAAGATGCGTAGTTTCAACTGGAGAACATCAGAGGGTCTCCAAGTCCCTGGCTTGGGGAGGCTGCCAAGCGCTGCACAGAAGTCCCGAGTAAGGAATCCACCAATTTTGGGAACAATTGGTAATAAAAGGGAGCTTAAACGCGGCTGAGGCAACCTGGCAGCCGCGCTTTTCTTTTCCCGCCTTTTCTTTCAAAGGTTCGGAATCTCTCGCAGCCTTCAAGGAACTTCTGAATGCGGGTCAATTATTTCTGTTGTGTGTAAATTGCCTAAAAGTCTGTTGCCCGCCCTGTTTGATTGCCACCCTTGCCCAACACGTTTCCAAGGCAACTACCCTATCCTCTTCCCTCCTGCTATTTTGCTTGCTATGGACGGTGAGTCACAATCCTTCCCCTTCACGTGACGTCACGCCCCAGGAAGAGAGGCTAAGGCAGGTGCACATCGCTGTCCCTTAGAAGACTTAGGTACACATTGTTGACTCCTAGAAGACTTAAGGGTGGGGCACTTTCTTTGGTGAAACTCTGAAGTAGGCAGTGAGGAGGAGCAGCCCCATCTAGGCAGGAACTCAGGGGAGGGGGCTTTGAAGCCTCCTTGTGTTGGGGGTGGGCAAGAGAGTGTAATTTTTAATTTAGCTTTGTTTTTGCAGGCCCTGTGGTGCTTTTTACTCCGGCTCCCCCTACCCAACTGTTCAACATGGTGGCAACCTCACGGTCTCGAGGTGTATACAGCTTGACAGATGTGACCCCAGCCCGGACGATTTGGGTATACCGTAATGGTGATCCCTTCTTTGTGGGGAGGAAGTTCGTGGTCAACCATCGATACGTTCCCACCTTTGAAGCCTTTATGATCCAACTGAATGAAGGGGTGCCAACACCTTTTGGGGTGAGGAAAGTGTACACACCCAGAGATGGGCATTGCGTTAATGACCTGACTGATGTGCACTCAGGAGGCAAATATGTGGCTGCTGGAAGGGAAAAGTTTAGGAAACTGAAGTAAGTATGAAAGCACTGAACAAACGCAATCAAATCTCGGGTGACAGAAATCTGTTTAGCCCTCTGACCCAAAACCCACAAAAACATTTTGTTCTTTAAAATATTTTGGCTGTTTGTTTGTCTTTGTTGTTATTGCTATCAGATTCCAAGGTATTCCTGAGACATTTTATAAAAATGTTAACTCTGAGCCAAGATTTGCTGCTGTGATATCAAAGAATAAGTTGCTGAGGCCCCTGTTGCGAGTGATTTTGTGTTACTTTTCCTGCCACCTTTGCCACTGCAGTTCTTTTGGTCTACTGTGCAGCAAGTGGGAGGTAGCGTGGCAACTATATGGCTAGTAGGGATAGATTATGCTGAATTGGTGTATACAAAAGTCATCTCAAAACTGTGTAGATTTGTGCCCAGTAGGTAGGGCAATCTAAGCTAAAGGCTGTTTTTCCTACTTTGTGGAATTTTTGGGTTTTTTTGGGCAGGATACAGATCAATCCTCTAGGATGTTTTCTTTTCTCTTTTGCCAGCCTTCTTCTGCTGTTGATTTCTTATGATTGATGAGAAGGACTGGAGACAGTAGGATATAGGAAACCTTTGTTCTGTTCCTTGGTGGCTTGCCAGATTGCAAGGATAAGAAGAGTGAGAGGAGATAAAGGGGTGCATGATGTAGGAAATATTCTTTTGTGCCTCTTGGTCTCACTCCTTCATCTGGGGAATTATCTAAGAGTAAAGAGTGGCCAGCTCTGTAACTACAGGAAAGTATGGGAAGGTCTCTCATTCACTCTTTCCCCCTAATTCCTGTGGGGTGGAGCAGAGGGCAGCATTATCTAGATTTTCCAGGTAGTTATGGCAGGTATTGATTGGTTTGCCACTCTTTCAGTGTAGCTCACTGTTAAAACTAGTTATTGAGCAGTGTACTTTGGTGGTTTTTCTGGCACTGTCATAATTGGATCCAGGAAATAGAGGATTTCACTAATTTAATAATGGTAGTAATTTCTCTGGTTCTTGCAAGATGTGACTGTATTAACCATATCAGCTACTTTCTAGCCATTTCTAACAAATAGCTAAAGAATACTGTCATTGTAAATGCACTGGCTTGGATCTTAATCATGAAACAAAACAATGGCATAGTAGGAATGCCAAGTGTATATTAAAATTTTAATTCTTCCCATTGTTATTATGGATCGCTTATGTAATACTTTAACAGTACAAATTGCTCACTTATATAACACCAACAGTAAAAATTGCTTTGCAAATTTTGTCATTTTAATCTCAACTGTGTGCATTATTCCTTCTTAAAGAAGGGGAAGTGAAGTTGCAAGATGATTTGCACAGCAACTTCTCTCTCGGCTTGACTTCGCGAACGAAGATTTAAGAAGGATGCAGTAGTCCACGTCTGCTGCAGGCTCGCTGGTGGCTGACAAGACCAATGCGGGACAGGCAGATCCGGCCACAGTGGCTGCAGGGAAAAGTCTGATTTGGGGTTGGTGCTGTAGCAGTGCGATTCTTCCTCAATCTCCTTTTGTCCTCAAGACCAGCTATGCGTGCGTTCTCAAAGGAAGAGACAGCCTGGTGGATGGTGTGCCTCCATGCTTTGCGATCTGAGGCTAGGTCAGACCACTGGTGATGGTTGATGCGACAGGTGCCAAGGGATTTCTTCAAGGAGTCCTTGTACCTCTTCTTTGGTGCCCCTCTATTTCGATGGCTGGTGGAAAGTTCGCCATACAGAGCAATCTTGGGAAGGCGGTGGTTTTCCATCCTAGAAATATGCCTGCCCAGCGCAGCTGCGTCTTCAACAGCAGTGCTTCGATGCTTGTAACCTCCGCCCTCTTGAAGACTTCAGTGTTGGTCACAAAGTCACTCCAGTGGATGTTGAGGATGGTGCGAAGGCAGCGCTGATGAAAGCGCTCAAGGAGTCGCAGGTGATGACAGTATAAAACCCAAGATTCGGAGCCGTAGATGAGGGTTGTCATCACAACCGCTTTGTAAACATTGATCTTTGTGCCTTTTTTCAGGTGCTTGT
The DNA here is from genome assembly GCF_032191835.1 of Heteronotia binoei. Taxonomy (NCBI): domain Eukaryota; kingdom Metazoa; phylum Chordata; class Lepidosauria; order Squamata; family Gekkonidae; genus Heteronotia; species Heteronotia binoei. The sequence continues at coordinate 52,065,029 of NC_083223.1, read as the reverse complement.
TGCTCCACACTCTTTTGTGCAGTCGGCCAAATGCACGGTTTGCCTTTGCCAGCCTGTTGTCGATCTCCTTGTCAATCTTGGCATCTGAGGAGATGATGCACCCCAGGTAGCTGAACTGCTGGACTGTCTTCAGTACTGATTCACCCACAGTGATGCAGGGAGGGTGATAATCTTCCTGGGGTGCAGGCTGGTGGAGAACTTCTGTCTTCTTCAGACTAACTTCCAGGCCGAATAGCTTGGCAGCCTCTGCAAAGCAGGATGTCATATGCTGCAGAGCTGATACCGAGTGGGAGACGAGTGCAGCATCATCAGCAAATAGTAGCTCTCGGATGAGTTTTTCCATTGTCTTGGAGTGAGCCTTTAGTCGCCTCAAGTTGAACAGGCTGCCATCGGTGCGATAGCGGATGTAGACACCATCGTCATCATCTAGATCTACTGCGGCTCTTTGAAGCATCATGCTAAAGAAGATCGTAAAGAGAGTTGGCGCGAGAACGCAGCCTTGCTTTACACCTGTGCCTATTGGGAAGGGCTCCGAGAGGTCGTTGCAGTGTCTGACTTGGCCTCGCTGGTCTTCATGTAGCTGGATGATCATGCTGAGGAACCTCGGGGGACATCCTAAACGTTCCAAGATTTGCCACAGGCCTTTCCTGCTAACGGTATCGAAAGCTTTGGTAAGGTCGACAAAAGTCACATATAGACCCTTGTTCTGTTCCCTGCATTTCTCTTGGAGCTGCCTGAGAACAAATACCATGTCGGTGGTGCTCCTGTTAGCTCTGAAGCCGCACTGACTCTCTGGGAGGAGTTCTTCTGCAATGGTGGGCACCAGTCTGTTCAGGAGTATTCTGGCAAGGATTTTGCCTGCGATGGAGAGCAGAGTTATCCCCCGTTAGTTGGAGCAGTCTGACTTTTCTCCTTTGTTCTTGTATAGAGTGATGATGATTGCATTGCGAAAGTCCTGTGGTAGTTTGCCTTGTTCCCAGCAGGTGACAAGTACTTTGTGAAGTGTGCTATGTAGTACTGTGCCCCCATGCTTCCAGATCTCTGGTGGGATTCCATCAACTCCCGCTGCCTTGCCACTTTTCAGTTGCTTGATGGCTTTAACAGTTTCTTCTAGGGTGGGGATCTCATCCAACTCTGTTTTCACTGGTTGAAGTGGGGTGAGGTGGATTGCTGAATCTTGAACTACGCGGTTGGCACTGAAGAGAGCCTGAAAATACTCCGACCACCGGTTCAGTATGGATGCCTTGTCTGTGAGGAGCACTTGGCCGTCTGCACTACGCAAGGGACTCTGAGCCTGATATGATGGGCCATATACTGCCTTCAGGGCTTCGTAGAACCCTCTTAAATCACCAGTGTCTGCACACAGCTGGGTTCTCTCTGCAAGCTTGGTCCACCACTCGTTCTGAATGTCTCGAAGCTTGTGCTGGAGGTTGCTACATGCAGCGCGAAAGATTGCTTTTTTCCCGGGACAGGAGGGCTGAGCAAGATGTGCTTGGTAGGCAGATCTCTTTTTCGCTAGTAATTCTTGGATCTCTTGATTGTTCTCGTCAAACCAGTCCTTGTTTTTCCTTGTGGAGAACCCGAGGACTTCTTCAGAGGTCAACAGGATGGTAGTTTTTAGGTGTTCCCAGAGTGCTTCTGGAGAAGGGTCTGTGGGGCAACTGGGGTCCTCAATTCTTGACTGGAGTTTTGCCTGGAAGGCAGCTTTAACTTCAGCTGACTGAAGGCTGCCAACCTGAAGCTTCCTTCGAGGGATACCTCCTCTCCTGGGTGTGGGTTTAAAGTGAAGACAGAGATTGCAGCGTACAAGACGATGATCCGTATGACATTCCGCACTGGGCATTACTCGGGTGTGTAAGACATCTCGAAGGTCTCTCTGGCCCACCAGAATGTAGTCGATAAGGTGCCAGTGCTTGGACCGTGGGTGCATCCAGGTTGTCTTCAGGCTGTTCTTCTGCTGAAAGATAGTGTTGGTGATGGTGAGCTGGTGCTCCGTGCAGAATCCTAGCAGGAGGCGCCCGTTATCATTGCAGTTGCCAATGCCATGTTTGCCAAGTACTCCTTTCCAGGCTTCCGAGTCTTTACCTACTCTGGCATTGAAGTCGCCAAGGATGATCACCTTGTCCTCTGTAGGGGTCTTCCGTACGAGGTTGCGTAGACTTGACATTTTAAACTTGGATTACAAAAGTGTCAAGATATGGACATGCCTGTATGGGGTGAATACAACCAGTTTTCCCATTGGTGAGGAATGGGGTCTGAGATGAGTCGGGGCCAGCCGGCAAAGGGGACCACCTTAAATCCTGTCACACCTTGCCCGGTACCTTTGGTGAACTGAAATTTTTTTTGTCAGAAACAAATAATTGCGCTGGTAGTATTTTTTAATCTCAAAAATAGAATAAGGTTTATTGGAGAACAGATAGGCTAGGAAGGGAGGATATAGGAACAGAGGATTGTAATATAGTTTCTTTGCGTAGGCAGACAAACAAACTAAAACACAAGAACACTTTTTGTTGGCAGGCTGTTATTACATATGAAAATAACCCTCAGCTGGATAACACTCCTTAATATAAACCTTGTTGGTATAGGTTTTGACCTTTATATTTTCACACTATCTCACTCTGAGGGACTGACTGAGCCTGTGTCAGAACTCCCCACCTCAGACCCTTTTTCCCTGGCAGACTAGTTATCCTCTTCTCAGGAAGAGCTATAACCCTGGACTCTGACACCTTTGAGGGCCCTTCACTCAAACCCTTGTGCCAAGTCCCCTTTCTCTGCTGGACCTCAGTCTGTCTCCAAACAGACACAGGAACCTTTTGTCCCTCTCAGTGTGTGTTTATGATCTTTCTCTCAACTGGAGTCTGCCTGTTAGTCATCGGATTAGATCTCCCCACCATAGCCTTTTAACTCGTTCTGCCTTGTGACACTCTGTGCCACAAACTGAGAGTCTTCCCAAAAGAGTGTCTGTTAGCTGTTAACTGACTCTCACACAGACCAGAGCTCTATTTCCAATACTAGCTTTGTCTCAAACTAACTCAGACTGCAGTCAAACCATAGACTGAAGAAATTTCTCTCTCACTGCCTCTCTTAAATTGTTACACTTGTTACCATGGTGGCTGTTAGCCAATCACAGTGAGTTTCTCCAGCTGATATTGTTTTTGTTATGCCAATAAAGGTTCTGTGACTGTGAGTTTCTCCAGCTGTCACTGAGACTGCTGTCCAGTCCATCACAGGGTCACAATAGGCTATCTTTGGAGATCATGAGACCTACATGGACAAAAGCCACATGGAATGGGGGCTGTAATAAGGAGGGGGAGCTGACCAAAATTGAATGAAAAGGCTGCCTAGATTCAGTTTTGTCTATTATGAATGGCAGGTGAGTGTTTAAATGGCTGAATTTCATTGCAAGAAACATGGAAGCTGTTTTGATTACCTGTCTTGATTGCTGTCTTGATTGCTAGGGAGCCCAGCTATTTCAATCTACATGAGCCTGTCATAACTGATGGTTCCATTGTGTATTTTGCCATTTAAACTTGGTTATTGATTATATTTGTGTTTAACAACTTAAAGTAAGAATGGCCTTATGGAAAGATTTGAACCCAGGTCAGGTCTCTGTTTATGAAAATAAATTAGCTCTCCACTATAAATATTGCAAGATTATGATTTCCTAATTGTCAGTTTATTTATTTTTTAACTGTTATAATCCTTGGACATAAAAATGTCAGGAAATGGTATTGCCCTTGTTGTCTTAATGTGATCAACCTTAGTTTATTATGTTTTTACCCATCCTGGTCAAATGTGACCTTCGAAGTGGCTTACAAGAAAATTCTTAATGAAAATCTGATTAAGTGTAAACAGTCCTAATAAAATATCAGCATGAAGAAGGCAAACTAGCAATAATAATTTTTATTTTTTGTATTTTGTATATGTGCGTGCACATGTGTACCTGGAAGTCATGGTGACCTCTGATGACTGACCTTGCTGGACTGACATGGAGGATATTCAGAGAGGTGGCTGAATAATGCCTGCCCCTGCCCTCCCAACTTCTGGTATTCCAAGGAGGTCTCCCACCCAAGTACTTGCCAGAGTCAACCCTGCTTAGCTTCCGAGATCTGATGAGATTGGGCTTGCCTGGCCTATCCAAGTTAGGGCAGCAGTAATAAATCATTAAACAGTACAGTCCTTCCTAGAAAGCAAGACCTGTTATCTAAACATGGGGAGGATGGTAAGCCTTGTTAGATAGGTATTCCTGTGAGCAGCTTCAGCAGTGGGGAAGGGATTTGTCTGGTTGCTGCCTGAAACACCCTGAAAAATCTTAAGGCTTGTGAGCAGGTTTTCACAAGGGGGCATTACTTCAGAGAACCAAGGCTCTGTCCAAGATTAATGGCAAGAACTTGAAATTGGCTCCAGAAATGCTATGCTAATCAGAGTCATTGTTTGAGAACTGGAATAATGATAGAGTTGTTTGTGCTGTCCTGCTTAGAGAACAACTCAGTATTCTAGCCGCAGGATTTGGGGACCATTTTTGACCAATGATAGCTCCACACAGAGTGCATTGCAGTAGTCCAGTCATCTGTCACAGTGACTGTAGCCTTTCTGTTGCCTGAGTGGTTACCATCCCACAGGAGCTGAATAGGGAGCAGTGCTGGCTGCAGCCCAGGAAAGGGGAGGTTGGAAAGTTCTATCCCACGAATGGAACTTTAAACTAAACGGTGTAATTCCATGTGTAGTGCTAAATGTTATTGTTAGCAATGAAATGGAATGTTAATTTTTGCATAATTCCATATATAATTTCAATTTAGTCTCACTGTATTTATGTCATAGGTAGGGGCCATTGTCTGGTGGTTTTTGTGATATGATAGGGTATTGCTGTTTCAACAAGGATGGGAATAACTGGTGTAGAGAAGCAGATTGCTTGCCAGGTTTTTGATACTGTCAGTGAAAGGCAAACTGTGTGTAGTAAGAACATGCTAAATGTTTCCCTGCTAAGGCTGAAAGTTGTATAGATGAATGCTGACCATATTTTGAATGTATGTTAAACTATTGGTTCCCAGAATACTATTACACAGAATATGGCCATTTTGTACTATCTGCTTTGTTACCTCCCCCAAATATACCTTCATTAAGCTTACTCTCCCCAAAATATGGAAGGACTGGCAACCAGTAAGGCAGTAAGACTAGGCCTCTTGGCATACTGTGGTCTGTCCAAAGCTGGAACCAGCACAGACTCCATCTTTGAACCAGTCTCACAGACCCAGGAGAAGGTGAGCCAAAAAGGACTGCTGAAATTAAGCACATACACAGGATCCCATGACTGATACAATCAACAAGAAACAGCCAACCTTGTCTTCCTACTAATCCATAATCCTATCTTCTCTAACTCTGGCAAACTGCACTGTCCCCTTCAAAGTAATTTTGAAGGTCTAGCACTTTTCCTCACTCAACATTGAGCTGCTGACACATAGAAACACAAACACTGGCAACCTTCTGGACCTCGGAAGCACAAGCCAAGCATTTTACACATGCCCAACTTTAATTCAGCTTCTCATTACACCTGGGCCAGCCCACCGCTGGCTCCCCAAAACATACTTAAACTGGCACTCTGTGCCCCAAATTTGTACATATCCTGAGGCACCCAGAGGAGTGTACCCTCAAACTCTCTCTGAGCATTTGACGTGAACCACTGGCCAGCCATTTCTCTCCCCCACTCCTTCCTCCACATGGATTCCAGACTTCAGGATCAGGTGAATATCACCCTATTACAAATCAACCCTCTTCTCAGTCACTATCGATCCTCCTTTATTTCTTGATACTGTGAGTGTGGTTCTCTGTTTTTATTTTCTGGAATGCTGTTTGTGTGCTTATCAATAAAGATGCCCTTGATTTTATTCAAACACCTCTTTCTCGCTAGTATGCTCTCTGGGTCTGACCTATGTATGCAAAGGAGTAAAAGAACCTTATTTATATGAGTGCCCTTTGCCTGTCTGCAGCAGGCAAGGGGTATTTCGGGTAACAGCTTATTTTATTCTGCTGCAGGAAAAGAATTTGTTAAAATGCTATAATAATGGCACAGGGACAATGCCATTGTGTTGAAGGTTTCTGATTCTGTCCAGGGGACTACTTGGTGGATTGAAATGTAAAGAGTCAGATTGCAGATAACCAGATTCTATGTGTCATATTCCATTTATTTCTACTGCAGTACCTGGACAGAAATTCCTTTGAATTTTTAATTGTGTGGCTGACTGGGTGTCCCAAACAAATATGCTGGTTTACATAATTTAACTAAGTAGTAATCAAGTGAAGAGTCTAAGATTTCAGCTGAAATATAAATCTTTGGGATCTGGAGTATTGCATTTCAGTTGAAATTTACTAAACTTTACACCAGCAAAGTACTGTCAGTTCATATGTTCCTGCCATTGTTCTTGGTTGGTGATTTTAGGAAGTGTGCAGGCATGAACTGAAATTATTTCATATGGACATTGTTTGAAAGCTGCAAAACAGTTTTTGAAATTGATCCTGAACAAGCAGTTTTATTTGGCTCTGTTTGTATTCATTTTTGTGCATTAAGTGTTTGAACTGGGTTTTGTTTGTACAAATGGAGAATGGCTTCTTGAAAGTATATGAGAACCTTGAGTTCATGCACTGATGGTTAAATTCTTCTGTTTTGGTGGCCTTTTCTTGTTTGAAATAGTTGCATGTAAATGAAATAAAATTCAGTATTATAATTATTCTAATACATGATTTCTGCTTGTGGAGTAGAATTAGTAGTGTTGCACATTTTCTAGGAATAATTATATTTTTTCCCTTGTCTTGTTATAAGTGAATCCTTCAGTAGTAGGATTATAGCAGCAAATCCATTTACCTGCCCTTAAATACATTAGGAGCAAATCTGGAATCTAGTAGAAGTACCACTGCGGGTTTTGGACTTTCAAAATAGCTCTTAAAATAATGATGTGAGCTGTAAAATCCCAGTTGGCTAACTCTTATTAGAAAGCTGAAAATGCTGCTGTAACAGTATGGTTAAAATAATGTGATGTCCTCAGATCTAAAACTAAGTTATTTATCAATGTGTTAAGGTCTTTGTATAGTGACTTTACTATATTGATTTTGGATACTGTGAAATAGCCTTATGTGAATAATCTGAATGTGGTTATTTTAGAAGGTTAGAAAGAAAAATAAATACAAATCAATATGTGTATTGTAATTCAGTTACAATTGAATATGTCTGGTAACATGTAATGGTTCTACATTGCTGGGGGTAAGCCTTCTATGCCCTATCCCCTGCTGTTCATGTTCATTTTCACATTCTCATTTGCCTCACTTTTAAAAGTTCCTGTTTCTTTGGGTGTGTGTGTGTGTTGTTCTACCTGCATTTTGTTCCCTCTAGTGGTTGATTTTATATTATAGCTGTTTATTTCCAGCATAAAAACCTGCAGTTTAAATCTATAGAGAGATATACTGGCCCGTGGACTAGCCAGCCTTAAGTGGCTGTCTGGGGCGTGGACCTGGTGAAGCGCTGGTTTGGCCTTCGGGATGCTGGAAATAACCAGCAAAGGTGACTGCAGCAGCATGCCATGAGGCTGCTGTTTCTTCACCTCGTGCATCAGACGCTGGAAGCGGAGTGACTGCAGCCTCACAGTATGGTCTGAAGTGCAGGCGCGCTACTGCTGTGCTTGCCTTTGTTGAGGATGGGGTAGTGGTGGGGCACTGGGCTTGCAGCGGCTCCATACAGCAGGCGCTGGCTGGAAATAAACCATTGTACTATCAAACCGACCAGTAGAGGGAGCAAAATTCATGCAGAATAGGAACCCCCAGGTGCAATGTTCCCTCTACGCTGCAGTCTTGTGAGCAAAAATTCTACTTTGTGAGCTACTGGCATTAAAGTTGTGAGCTACTGCTTAAGGTAGTGTGCCCTGGGGTCATCTTTCCTGAGTGAAGACAAAAATGTGTGAGTTGGAGGCTAAAAATCTGTGAGCTAGCTCATGCTAACTCAGCTTAGAGGGAACACTGCCCAGTTGACAAAACAGGAACTTAAAAGTGAGGAAAATGACAATGTGAAAAAGCCCACAGTAGTAGTTTCTGAGGTATTTAATGATATACCCAAGAAAATCTGTGTACAATTAGCTTCACTATAAGAGGGGATTGCTGGAATTAAAACATATAACTGAATTTTGAGTTGAATTAAAAATGTTTAATCCAGTCTTATTTTTTTGTCAGTTATTTTGGTATAGGGGCAAAAAAACCTCGAAGAAAGAAGAAGGATGAGGTGGTGAGTAATAACTGTCATTTTCAATTCTTGACAAGGGGAAGCAATTACTTAGTTTTATCAGTATATCACTTATATCTAGATAATTTTTAAAAGGTAAGGATAATGTATGGCTGAAATTCCATTATTCTCACTATTAACTTCGTCTAGACATATTGAGATGGATCCAAAGGTGCCCTTCTGCCTCTGGATAAGTCTTCTATTTACAGATGGAGTCTGTAATGGAAGACTCTTTCCATCAACAGAAGATTCAGCTTATGTGACTCAAAGGGTCAGTGCCTGGAGGATCAAAAAGGGCGAGGAATCCTGCTCAACTATTGTGTTGAGGATGGGAAGTATAAAGCACAGTGGAATTTGGAGTCTAAGATGGTGATAGATTATGTCACATTCACTGATTGCTGAACAAGTGTTATGGCTTTAAAATGATGTAACCTGCCTCCATATAACGTCAGCATTAAGGATGAAAATTTAAAAACTTCTTGGATCTCATACTTGGTGTTGTTTTTCCAGATCCGACCAGTAGTCCACAGTAACATACAAGTACCTTCCAAATGGCAATCAGTCTATAATAAGCCACACATTCTTAAGTAAGTATGTTGTGATTAGCACTTTTAAATTGTTAGCATTGAAATGAGAAAGACATAAATATAATGCATGCCCATTTGAAATAAAATTTACAGGGTGATAAACAGTCTGATGATGATGAATTTACAGAAGTCAGTTTCACTTGTGAATGAGGAGAGCATCAGAGCAAAATGTACATGAACTTGTTTCCAGTCTTATGTGCTGTCCTCATTTCCCCCCTCCGCTTTTCAGGTGGCATATTGCACATAAAAATTAAGTACAATTCTTTGTACAAATGTGGGTTAACCAGAGCTCTCCAGAATTTACATTTTTGATGGATATAAATGCTAACAAAGGAAAAAAGGATGGTGGTGTTAGCACAGCCTACAAATTTACATAGTTCTGAAACATTGGATATCATCTGTGAACTACAATATCTAAGTAAAAAGTGAGACTTACAGATTCAGTGAGCCATTCCATTTTCTGTTCTTTTTTTCACTATAGATCTGAAGTACGCACTTTATGCAAGTTTTTTCTTTTTGATTCTGCTCTAGTATCTCTGGGACTTTGAAACAATTTCTTGAGAAACACTTCTCTTTTTTTGAAGAAGAAGAAGTGTGCATGCAAATGAAAGGTTATATATTCAGATAAAAATTTGTTGGTCTTTAAATTTATTTATTTATGTTATATTTATATCCCGCCCATTCCATACAGACTCAAGGCATCTAACAGCATAAAATAGACAGTAAACAAAACAATATTAAAACAATCAGATAAATAACAATGGTGCTACTTCAGGCAGATCATATATTTTCTTTCTCACGTGCACAGATCCTGGGCAGTTAGTAATCAAAGCGCTATGGCAGTTAGTAATCAAAGTGCCATGGGACCCAAAACTTTGTTCAGCTGCTTCAGACCAACATGGCTACTCACCTGAATCAAAGCTTTCAAAGTTGTTTTTGTTCATTTTATAATTGAGTTTCGTGATTGTTAGTTCTCATGCCATGGTTCCATCACTTTTCATATTTATTTTCGAACTCTGTGTGTGTGTGGCATTTATTTCAGTGCAGGATCTATGTATTTAACTGTGTACTAAGAATTCCACTAGATGGCTCCAAATATCCTCTGAAAACAGACTACGTAACTTAAAATTGTGTTTCAGAGAAGATGTAAGACATAAATGTTTGGTCTGAAATCTGATTTCTAGTAGCATGCTTTAGTAATGTGTGTGCTGTACACATTTGTGGTACATTCCTGTGCTAAGGATGAATTTTACATAAATGTTATTATCACCCTAAAAATTTGTGTGTGCACTTAAAATAATATTGTAGTGTAAATTAGAAATCAGCTAAATCCCATCGCTTGTGACATTTAAGCATAGATTACAGAAGGCATTATTGATTTGTAAATAAAAATACAAGCTTTCCAAATATGAAAAAGAAAATGAGTAAAACAAGAATTTTCTAGCTTTGAAAATCCTGCAAACTCATTATTTTGTGTAATATGTTGAGAGTCATAATGCCAAACAAAACATACTCAAAGTTGCATTACACAGAATCAAACCATTGGCCTATCAAGGTCAGTAAAGTCTACTCTGACTGCTAGTGGCTCTCCAGATCACTGGCTACATGATCTTTTTAAGTGGAGCTGTCTGGGGTTTAACCTGAGACCTTCTGCATGCAAAGCAGATGCTCTGCAAATAAGGTTCTGCTGACCTTTCTGTGACTTGGGGTGCAGATTAATAAGTTAAAGACAAATATAAAACATGCCGTTGGAAAAAGAGTAAATTGGCTAAATGAATAACTGAATCTAAACACTGTAACTGGCTGTCACTCTTTTCCAGCTACCAAAGTCAGGTATAAAAAGGACTTAGAACCCTTCTCAAAGTTAAGCCAAATAAATGGAAATTTCGTGTTTCTTAAAGAAAGCATAGTTACCTTGCCCAAAGGATGTCTGTCACATTGGAATGTTTTAATTTTTTTTGTACTTAATTTATACTTTGTGTTTCTCCCCAGTGGGGACCCAATGTGACTTACATAGCTCACTAGTCCTTCATTTCATTCTCACAACAACCCTGTGTGGTACATTTGGCTAAGTGTATGACTGGCCCAAGGTCACTCAGCAAGTGAAAGATGTTCTGTTTCTTTCCTCACTAGCATGTTGGAGATGGTAGTCTCAATATGAAATATTTTCTGTTATGTTGATCTCCTTTAGGAGTTGTAATGATGTCTGCTGGTGTGCAATCTAGAATAGGAAATAAAAGCAGAAAACATGTTTTTGTAAACTGCTCATAACCACACTTCCATTGTAAATTCTGCTAACATAAAAATATTCTGCCCTGTCTTCCAGTGGGTCAGATATTTAGCCCTTAGAAAGAATGAGAGAGACAGAATAAATGTTCTCTACCCCTGCTTTTTTCCCTTTGCTTTAAAATGTTTAAGGTGACTTTCTTGTGTGTTTTCTTTTTCTGGTTGTGTTAAAGCTGTTGACGGAATGATAGATGCCCCAAGCACACACACACACACACACACACAGGAAAAGTGGGATCCTAGAATAGCATTATTGCAGAATATTTTAACAGGGTTATGTTGGTTTGTGATTTACCTGAACTTCCATTTTTCTGAAGAGAGTGATTTTGTGCAGCCCAGTCCTAATCATGTTTACTTAGAAGCAAGTCCCATTGATTTCTTGGGACTTAATGTCCAGGTCAGTATACTTAGGATTGCAGCTTTAGTCCCAGAGTGGTTCCATATGTCCTTGCAGGTTGAGTAAAAACCATTTTCTAATATGGGCTTCAGTGAAGAAATCAATTGATTCTATTATCTCTTTAAAATGATTGTACTTTATTTCCTCTGGGAATTGTGAGGACATATTTGGTCAGTATAGAAAGAAAAGTAATTGAATTTTCAAGGGCTATATCTTAGGTTCTCCAACTGGACACATTTCACTTTTGGCTCCCCAGTCATGTCAGGTAAAAGTGTGTATGATACTGCCTAATGAATTTAAATGTTTTATATCTTAAGATTTAAAATGTATTGGTGGAATTTGACTAGCTTGATCCTTAATGCTGCAGATTACATCGTCTTGTCAATATGATTTTCTAACATAGTCTCCATTATATATAACTTCCCTGTTCAAAAATATATATTTATGATGTTTCTTTGGCAGTGTTTTCACAAATGGAGATACGTTGATAGCACCTGTAAAAATTCTTATACCCAGGTTTACTCTGACGAAGTGGGATCGTGTCCTTGCTGTGATAAATGAAAAAGTACTGCTTCGCTCTGGAGGTATTCATAGGTAGGCAGTTCATCCTCAAACATGGCATAGGTAGCAATAAAGAATAGATTTATTACATTAAATTCACTTTTTTTGTAAGGATCAACACATCATGGTAACTAAAATATCCTAATATTTTAATTATGAATATGCCAAGATATTTCAGGGCAACTGGAAAAATACCATTTCATACAATAACTTATCTGTCTTTCCCCCTCAGAACTATAAACATAGTTACTCTCTGATTTTTTTGTAGGAACACCACATCGCATTTTTTTCAAGTATTAAGAACATAAGAGAAGCCATGTTGGATCAGACCCATGGCCCATCCAGTCCAACACTCTGTGTCACACAGTGGCCAATATATGTGTGTGTGTGCATATACACACACACACATACATACACACACAGGGCGTTTTCGCACAGGACTTACCCCGGAGCGACGTCCCTCTTCACCGCGCACTGTCTGCGCGGATTTCGCACCAACTGCTCCGCAGAGCCGCGAAGAGCTGCGGCTTTTGCGTCGCAAATGTAAACTGGTTTTTGGCGGTTTACATTTGCGACGCAAAAGCCGCGGCACTTCGTGGCTCTTCCGGGTTCTGTGGAGCAGTTGGTGTGAAATCCGCGCAGACGCTGCGCAGTGAAGAGGGACGTCGCTCTGGGGTAAGCCCTGTGCGAAAACGCCCACATACACACACACAAATATATATATACACATACTGTGGTTAATAGCCGCTGATGGACCTCTGCTCCATATTTTTATCCAATCCCCTCTTAAAGCTGACTCTGCTTGTAGCCGCCACCACCTCCTGTGGCAGTGAATTCCACATGTTAATCACCCTTTGGGTGAAGAAGTACTTTCTTTTATCCGTTTTAACCTGACTGCTCAGCAATTTCATTGAATGCCCACGAGTTCTTGTATTGTGAGAAAGGGAGAAAAGGACTTCTTTCTCTACTTTCTCCATCCCATGCGTAATCTTGTAAACCTCTATCATGTCACCCCACAGTCGACGTTTCTCCAAGCTAAAGAGCCCCAAACGTTTTAACCTTTCTTCATAGGGAAAGTGTTCCAAACTTTTAATCATTCTAGTTGCCCTTTTCTGCACTTTTTCCAATGCTATAATACCCTTTTTGAGGTGCGGGGACCAGAATTGCACACAGTATTCCAAATGAGACTGCACCATCGATTTATACAGGGGCTTTATGATACTGGCTGATTTGTTTTCAGTTCCCTTCCTAATAATTCCCAGCATGTTTCAGTTTTAATGAAATGCCAATCTTTCAGCAGACAGTTTAGCCATTAATATTGGAGTTGAGCGTCAACTTTGAGAACTTACATTTTGTAGTTTCTAGTTTATAATGGAACCTAGTTTAAATCAATCATTATTGCAGTCTCTGGTTTACAGTGATACCGTGGCTTGCATTGATGCATATCGACATCATTACACAGGGCTTTTTTTTTTTGCAGAAAAAGCCCAGCAAAAGCTTATTTACGTTATTAGGCCACACCCCTGATGTCACCATTGTTTCACACAGGGCTTTTTCGTAGAAAAAATCCAGCAGGAACTCATTTGTATATTAGACCACACCCCCTGCCACCAAGCCAGCTGGAACTGTGTTCCTGTGTGTTCCTGCTCAAAAAAGCCCTGTCATTACAGGGTTTTTTTAGATGGAGGAGAGGATCATATTGTATAAACAGAGAATAAATGGGAAGAAACCAGGAAATTAGAAAATAAGAGAGAAAGATGAAGTGGGAAGAAGGAGACAAAGAACCAAAAGAGGGAGGGGTGGGTGAAGGCAACCAACAATTAAAGCCATCTATTAAATCCCTACCCCATGCGGTACTTATTATTTACGTCATTTATACTCTTCTTTTCTTCACAGTAGGAACTCAAAGTGACTTACAGTTGTTATCCACTCCTCCGTTTTATCCCCACAACAATCCTGCAAAACAGGATTCAAACCTGGGTCTCTCAGCTCCTATTCTGACACTGAAATCACTACATAACACTGGCTGTCTATATCTAGTCTGTCTTCTACTTCACTGCTAAATACATTGCCTCTGTCCAGTATCTAAGGGCATAATTAACATCAGCATGGGAAAGGGAGGAATTCCTCTGGAAACAGAATGGGAGGGAGTTGCTGCTTTCTAAACATGTACTTGCTATACCTGCGCTGGGCCAGTGTATGTATTAGAGTATTTCTTTAGAAAACAGATCTTAGTTGAAATCTTTATTTAATTCATGTATACCCTGCTGTTCTCCCCAAAGTGGCTTACATCAATGTACTCTCCTCGTATCCTCACAATAACCCTGTGAGGAAGGTTAGACTGAGAGAGTGTGACTGGCTCATGGTCACCCAGTGAGCTTCCATGGCATGAGTTGGGATTCGAACCTAGGTCTTTGAGAAACTAGTCTGATACCCTTAACCACTACACCATACTGGCTGTTTGTGTGTGTTGCTTGTATTGACTAGTTCTATATGCAGATCCATCTTTTTGAATTCCCAGAGTTATATATAAATGATTTTTAATAATGCTAGAACAGTTGTATTATGCATATTGAAATGGTTATATTCTGTTTATAAGATATTTATTTATAAGATGTTTACATTTTCGATTTGTTGTGTTTACAGGCTGTACACTTTACATGGCCAACTTGTACATGGACCAGAGGAGTTAGAAGATAATCAGTTTTATGTGGCATGTAGTAAAGAGAAATTTCAGTCTTTGCCCTACTGGCAGCATCCTAAAGTTCCAGAGAATATTCGGCGGTAAGCTTGGTCTTATCATCTTAATGTCTCAAATGTTGCTGGGGACCTGAAAAGTGAGCTCCTGTGCCACAAAAGCACTTTATTGTTAAAGATTTTTATTTAGTTTGCAGTCCTGAGTCATGACTGTAGAAGCAAGTTCCACTAAAATGAAAATTAAGAAAGCACTCAAATGCCATTGAAATCAGTGAGATGTAGGTTATGCACTTGAGTCCTTTTTAACTCAAAAGGTATTTAGTCAGACCTAATTTTCTAAACTTTATGCCATTTGTTGCAAAAAAAAATGCTAGTTAAATACAATAAGAGGGTCTGTGTTTTTAGTTTATGCAAATCATACTGGTTCAATGGTTGATCATTTGAAGGGCAGGTTTCATACCACTGGTGTTTATGTCATTTTTCTTCAACTTTATTTTACATACATATTTAATCACTTTCATTGCTATTAATTGACTTTGCTTTTCAATTCATTATGTAATATACATATGAACTTGGCAAAATGATTTCTAAAACAAATTCTACTACTTATGGTTTCTTGACCATAAGTCAAGATACATTAGAAGATAGTATTTTACAAATTAATGGATAAATTATTGAAATACAGAAATGCGTGGTGGGAATTAACCAAATCCTGTTGTTGAGAAGTTCCTAAAAATTATCAGCATTTAGAAATGCTTCATGGGGACTTAAATTAAATATTGAAGAGAAACAGTATTTTGACTTTTTGACTTCCTGTTGGCAAGCAGTGTAGAACCTTTCCAACTTTCGATGTAGGAAGGAAACAAAACACAGACAGGAAGGGAATGAAATGCCTAAGTATAGCTGTTCATGAGTCTACCTCAGGTCATGGTTGGAGAGTTGTGTAGGGATCCTGTTCAAATCGAGACCTCAGTGCATAGAGGAAACGACTTCAGCCTTCTGTCTACTCTTTTTCTGACTTGAAATGGACCTGAGGAGCAGCTATTTGCACTCTTTTTTTGTATTTTTGCATTTTTGTGTGTGCATGTGTGTGTTTGTGCCACCCTGTCCGGAAGTCATGGTGACCTCTGGTGACTCTTACTGGGGCATTGAGGACATAAGAACATAAGAGAAGCCATGCTGGATCAGGGCAGTGGCCCATCCAGTCCAACACTCTGTGTCACACAGTGGCCAAAAACCCCAAGTGCCATCAGAAGATCCACTAGTGGGGCCAGGACACTAGAAAACATTCTGAGAAGTGGCTTGATAGCCTGCCTCCACCTCCTAACTCTGGTATGGAAGGGGGATAATAGGGGTTTCTCCATAGTCCTTTCAGACATCATGTACTGATGAAATACCTAGGTACTGTTAGGTACACATGCATTGATGTGCTTTCCTGGAAGGGGGAGAATAGAGGTTTCTCCATAGTCCTTTCAGATTGGAGAACATGGGCTTGGGGTGAGGTGCTTAAGTGGTCCTGATCAGAGTTGGAGCTCCTCAGATGTCTGGGAATTCAGTTTCAGCATGGAATTCTCAGCACATTTCTGTTCAGTGGGACCCATGGTAGACCGGGTAAACAGTACGACATATATCTAGGCCCATCAATACAAGAAGATCCGTTCTGTGAAAAAATTAGAGAATAAACCTTGCATAAGGTTTTTACACCTGTATGTTTCATTCGTTTTACTGTTTCCTAGCATTTTTTGATGCCATTCCATCATATTTGTTAGGACTGTCTACAAAACAGCTTTTGCCCAGTCTTGGGCAGAATGTAATCAGGCCATGCTGAACTGAATTAGTTCATTTTCCAGATACTTTTCAATTTTTGTTGTTCCACCACCCTCCTTTTTTGTACATCACAAATGAAAACTGATTTATATGATTGTTTTTCTTCTGCATGCAGACCAAAGTGAAGTTGATATTGTGAACAGATAGATATGCATAGGCCTTCTTTGCTCCATCTATTGGCAATGTTCCCTCTAAGCTGCAGAGTCTTGTGAACAGAAATTCTATTTTGTGAGCTACTGACATTAAAGTTGTGAGTTACTATATAAATTAGTGTGCTCTGGGGTCATCCTTCCTGAGCTAAGACAAAAATGTGTGAGCTGAAGGCTAAAAATCTGTGAGCTAGCTCACGCTAACTCAGCTTAGAGGGAACACTGTCTATTGGTATTCTTCCACGGTTGATTTATTTTGTTAGGCTGTGGAATTGTGTTTTGTTTCTACTTTCCAAACTGATGTTACAATTGGAATTGTATAAAGTACTACTGGCGAACAAATCCTCCTTGTGTATTCATCCCTCAGTCTAATTTTCCAAGGTTGTGGCTCTTTGTCATGGCATAGATCTTACTGGTACACTCTTAAAAATTCCTTCATTTCCTTCTAACTTATGGGGGTTAAGAGCTAAGGGCAGCTCATTTTCAGGAAACACTTGTCATGGTGCATACTTTAATGCATTTCCATTTGCTCTGATTTAGCTCAAGATGTCCATCCCTGAAGGTCAGTGAGATCATTTTATTAGAATGCTTCTGCCACAGACTCTTCTTATCAGATTCCTTTAGCTGAGGTACGCCAGGTGACTGACTGCTTGGAGCTCTGCCCATACTTTCATTAAGCCTTATTATCTTGATATAGGCCTCTCTATAAAGGTTATTCATTCCTTGTTTCTGTCTGTTTGCTTTAAATAATGGTTACTGGCTTTTTGTACCCTATACTGTGCGTTAGAAATGCCTAGTTTTGTTGATTGGAACTTTCATACATTAGCACTGAATATTCAAGGAATCCTGTGTCACTGTGGTGGGTTTGTGCATGATTATACTACCTGCAGCCTGTGGGTTTGTATGGAATGGTCACCCCAGCTGTTGTCTTTTGTTTCAGCTAAATCTAGAAATGAAATGAAGATGAGTTGCTTTAAAAAGTGAAATAAAGATGAGACTGGAGAGAAGATGGGAATTCATGTAGTAAATGGCCTTGTTTAAAGACATGTGAAAGTTATCTGTCTCTTTTTCTGTTTTGGTGTTTAGAATTTCTAGCAGAATTCTTGACAGCAGATCTGCTTCAGTTAGCTGTGTATCTGACACAGAGGTCACTTTCAGATACATAACAAAATCTGAGTGGTATACATTCTGTGAGGCCATGGGCTTGGCAAACTACGAATAATGCTGTCTGTCATAGAATTCATGAACATAGCCTTCAAAATGAAGCAATTCGTTGTTGCACATATGATTGAATGGATGAAGCTTGGAAGCATTTTATTATTTCATTCCACACTCCTCTGTTGCTGCCTTTGTTCCCCCAATTTTTTAAGAAAACTTGAATTATAGCTGTAGCATGAATCATGCCATACTTGAATGGAGGTATCAAATATTCTTAAGTTGCATAATTCATTATAAATGCAGAATTTTTGTTGTCAGAAAATTTGAAAATTTGGTGTCACAAAATGTACTTTGTATGGTTACTTTCTGGTTTAATAACACTATATGAGACTGGCAGATCAGAAGGTTGAAAAGTTCAGCACCAGACCCATATCTTGAGCAACAAAATATAGTAATTTAATTATTGCAGCAGAGTCTAACCCTATTTTTATCATTTAAAAATTTCCTTATACTTCAATATTAAGAAAAAATGTCATAGATGGGATTTTTATAAAATATGTACTCTGTCCTAGATATGTCCAAAGATTAACAGCTCCACATTCGCTCCCTAGGAATATTTCTCTTTCTGAGCAGGTTTATCCACTTTTTAAAAAGTTTTTTTGCCTCAAATGCATGAGCAACAGATTTTCCTGATACTATGAGATCATTTCCAGATGTAAAAGGGACAAGCAGCAAACAGTACACTGAAATGCTTATCAAATATTTAAGTGGCAAGTGTCATTTATGACTTTGGGAACAAACCACATAATTTGATGCTCCTTTTCAGTTTTTACACTTGTGGAGAATGCACAAATTAAGTGTAAACATCACAGGGCTTAAATCAGAAGTCTTAACATGCAGCTCTGAACAGTTACATGTTTCTATGTCCATTAAAGTCCATGAGCTTAGAATGGTGCAACTCAGCTTAGAATTGTAGTAGTATTAGCCTATTTCCTCATTTCTTGGTCACTTGCCAGTTGGGCACTGTAAGCATTTTCAGCCCTAAGAGGTGTTGAATTAATTAATTAATTAATTAATTAGGGGAGGGTGGGATAGAAATTTGATAAAATAAATAAATACATCATATATAATAGGGACCCAAAGCGGCTTACATTGCTTTCCTCTCCATTTTGTATTCACAACAACCCTTTGAGGTAGGTTAGGCTGAGTGTGTGTGACTGGTCCAAAGTCATCAAGAAACCTTTCATGGCAGAGTGAGGATTTGAACCTGGGTTTCCCAGATCCTAGTCTGGCACTCACTACAGTTCTGTGGCTGTAGCCATGAGTCTACAGTAATAAATTGTCCATTAGGATAGTGTAGTTATGCAACCGGTGACATACACATCCTAATGAAGATAACAGGAAGAAGACTGAATAACCATGTTTAGGTCAGCTTGGCCAGGAAATGGAAATTGTTTTAGAGCAATGCAAAGATACTTAAGGCTGACTAAGTGATGGAGGGAAAGGGGAGCAGCTAGGCTTTTGGTGCCAGGATGACTGCCAACTTACCTTGTGTGGCCAGCTGTTAAAGAGAGGTTTGAGGCTGTTGAGAATGTAAGTCAATGAAGTCAACTTCATCACAGTTACTATATCTTCAGCTGCTAAACGATGGTCTGTGGATGACCAGGGATGATACAGTCCATTAGTACTCCATGTTACAATGCTACTGGGTCTGTTATGGGGGAAAGAATAGTGGTTTTTATTATTGATCTGATCTGGCAGAGCTTTTCTTTCGTCCATAATAGCAACATTGATATGCTGTATCCTACTAGTTTTATGTCTAAGGTATGAAATGAATAAAACTTCAAAATGCATTGTCTTTTAGAAATAATGTGTTTCGTTAGAGTATTTTAAATCTGCAAGATTTATAGAAATAATATTTTAATAATACAGCAGCAGTACATTCTATAGTGATAAATATTTGCATTCCTTAATTTTGTCTTGTGTTTTAGGAATTTTGATGGCTGGACTCCAGAATCTCCAAAGTCCCCCAAAAGAAAAGTAAGAATACATTTGAAAATTAGGTGAAATACTGTCTTTATTTGAGGTTGATATGGGACCTAGCTAGACCTCAACTTTGCCCGTCTTCTTGTCTACATCAGCCTGTCTACATCAGCCAGCCCGTCTGCCTGTCTACATCAGCAGCTGCATCAAAGGAGTTTAATAGCTGACAAATTCAGGCAGGCAATGGACTACAGTCTCTGGACCTCAGTCTGAGACCTCACAAGGCTCTGATGTTTACATTAATTAATCTTTGCACAAATGTGATAGAAACTGTAATTGTTGTGAATGGGAATCATTGAGTAACTAATTCTGTGCAACCAAATGGACTTCAGACTAGTGGTTATCAGAGACTAAGCCTCAGTGTCATGTGGCAAACTATGTCAGAGGGGACTTCCACAAACTGGTTGTGATGCAGTAGAAGGAATAGCTTATTAAAGAAAAACGAAGAGTCCCGCAGGACATAGCCAAGGAGCTCTTGGGATTCCAGCCATTAATATTAACAGTTGGATATATAGAATGATACTTTTAATTCTTGCTTCTTAATATGGGAATGAAGTGTTTGAGTCACCTATGGAGGGTACAGGGTTATTTGGAGAAGAGTCTTGGCTGAATTCAGATGGCCAATTTGAGCCAACATAGGGATGGCCCCCAGGCAGATTAAAAAAGCAAGGTTAGAAAGGCACAGCTAATGCCGTCCTGCTCCTGCACTCACCCCATCCTCTGATGTCTCTGAGATGGATCAAATAGCTACTGGTTGGGAAGTGGTAGCAAATTCTTCTGCCTCACTCCATCTGTCTGTCTAGGCGTCTGACCACGGGAATGTGCAAGCAAGGCAGATTGGTGGTGTGAACCTGCCCATCCGCTTTAGGTGCTCACTGGTATTTTTTTTTTAAATGCCCAGAGCACATGTTCACATGAGCACATGGCCACTAAAAATGTAAGGGAAAAAAGAAATCCAAACTGTGCTAAGGGGTGGCGCGCAACAACCGTGTGAATGTGCCAAAGTGCTCCCTGTGTGATATACAGGCATATCACGCAGGAGCATCTGATTGGAATTTGGCTTGCGTCCTGCTTTTTGCTTCCTGTAGTAGATAATATGCAAATAATAATAATAAAAAAGATATCCTTTACAAATATTGCCCAGATGCCATAAGCACTAGCCAGCATGTAGTTTTGGTAATTGTTATCTGTCTTCCTTTTTCAAGAAGAAATCAGATTTTCCTCAAATCACAAAAGGCTCAGAAGACCGGCA
Organism: Heteronotia binoei; assembly: GCF_032191835.1. Classification (NCBI taxonomy): domain Eukaryota; kingdom Metazoa; phylum Chordata; class Lepidosauria; order Squamata; family Gekkonidae; genus Heteronotia; species Heteronotia binoei. The sequence goes on along the minus strand of NC_083223.1, from coordinate 52,043,809 downwards.
GAATCAGGTGGACCAAAAACGACAGTTTCAGGTGGGTAGCCATGTTGGTCTCAAAATTTGTTCAAAAACTACAGTGGTAGAGTAAAAAATGAGCTTATGTACTACTCTGGGCAGGGATGGCACTAGCATAAAACTTCCAGCATTTGGGGACTGTTACGGCTGTACACATATCGCTTCCACATTTTTCTATGGAATGGACATCATTCATCAGAGGATCCAGGTGTTTGGTATATTTTACGGCAAAAATTAAAAGAAGCACCACTTACCTACTGCAAATTACTTTCTGCTGGGCTTTTTCCACAAAAAAACCCCCTGCCAGCAACCAATGATCTGCTTCTTCTCTTTTGGCCCCTTAGCTCTCCTTCTCAGTTGAAGTCTTGTTCATGGCTGCTTTCTCCCACTGTGTAATGATTAAAACTTACAGGAAATGTTTGGCATCCCTCTTGTGCATCCCCCTAATGACCTCTTTTCTGTTTCTTTAAAGGAATTGGGCAACCACATCAGCCATTCAAAGGCCTCTACCCACCTCCTTCCTGCTCAGGTATCCAGCTCCTTATTGGCATCATTCTTGGGGGGTGGTAGTGCTTGGACTGGAGTGGAAGAAGCTGGCAAGATCCTCATTGGCCCTGAGTGGCTGGAGGCATGCTTAAGTGGATATAGCAACCTGGATTCAGAGCCCAGAGGGCTTGATCTGAGCATGTCTAGTGGAACAAATCTCAGAATGCTAAACAGGATTAGACCAGGATTTTGGGCAGTCAGTTAATTCAAATTACGGTAAAGCAGGAACACTTGTTAAAGTCAATCACAAAGTTATTACTGAAGTAATACTTAATTTTTTAAAAAATTGAAGTTAAAACTGGCACTTGGGGTTCATGGTCTGAAAGGGAGAAGGGAGAGAGATGTAGTCCTTCAGCCCACTCTTAATGATGATTATGCAGTCAGCAGGATAATATCTGAAGTTAGAGGCTCAGACTTTGGATGCAGAAATAAAAGAACCAGCATTAAGGCACCAGTACCTAGGAATGGGTAATGCAACTTAAAAAATACGTAGAAAAATAAGAAATATAAAAAATAAAAATAAAAAAGAACATGGGTGTTTTCCACATTGGAATGGGCTTCTGTGGTTTCCATGTGGCTGCTTTCAATATAACATACGGACAGTAGGGCTGATTTCTCACACCGCTCTCACATTTGTCTTCTTAGCATGGCGTCCTCCTGATTTCCCACTATTTGTGCCAGGGCTGCAGCAAACATCATGGTTTTTGTGCAGCAAACGGAAATTAAAAACCAGTTTCCATTTGCTGCGCGAAAACTGCGATGTTTGCTGCAGCCGCGACGCAAATAGTGGGAAATCGGGAGGACACCACGCTGAGAAGACAGACGTGAGAGTGGTGTAAGGTGAGTGCGAAATCGGCCTGGGTCTTCCATGTAGCTGGTTTTCTCTTGCCCTCTCCTTTTTGGCGGTGATTCTGCCCTCCATCCACTGACATCAGGGTTTTTTTTAACCTGCCATTGGCATATTGTTACAGTATAATAATGTTATAGTAATCTATCCGGTTGCCTTTCATTGACTTTCATTTTTTAAAGTAAGCGTCTAGTTCCATTTTTGTGCAGATATACTTTTCCCTTTGTTTCCACAGTGAAAAAGGGCTAGAGACTTTTTAAAAAAGACAATAAAAGGTGGGAATTCTGAGAAGCTAGTAGAGTGCTATTTAAAACGTTATATGTCAATTGCCATTTTAAAAAATAAAACAAAAATGCCTCTGGTTGCAGTTGACAGGGACAAAGTTAATGGTGCTGGTGTGGGCAGGACTGGAAAGCCTTTTTTATCTAAATGTGTGCTGCTGCGGTTTTACTACAATCTTCCCTGTAACTTTTTCCTCAAAGTGGGTTTGAAAAAGATAGAGAACATTAGGAGATGCATGGAAACAGCATGATACAGTGGGGAAACTGGCAAAGCCTTGCTTCCCAATAGCATCTAAGTTGAGGCAAACTATCTGTGTGACGTCTGTCAGTTACTGATAGTTCATGGCAGTGTTATTTTAGGAATCAGTATCTACAATTCTTGAAAGAACTAAGCCCACCATCTGGATGTTCTTATGTCTCATGCAGTCTCCAATAGAACAACCAAAGAGGGTAGAAGGAAGTAGTCATTCAGTATTTTACGCAAGATCCAAGAAGGCAAGTCCTGAAAGGGCTCCTAAAGAACTGTCTTCTGATGATGGTAACATGATATACTGTAACTGGTACATAAGGACTATGTAGTCATATTTAATTTACTTCGTCTATACCCTGCCTTTCTCCCTAATGGGTACCCAAAATAGCTGACATTGTTATCCACTCCTCTAACAGCCCTATGAGGGAAGTTAGGCAGAGAGAGTGTGACTGGCCCAAGGACACCCATCAAGCTTCCATGGCAGAGTGGAGATTCAAACCTGGGTTTCCCAGATCGTAGTATGAAACTCTGATTACTGCATGCAAGAGTGACTGTGACCCAAGGTCACCCAGCAGACTTCCATGGCAGAGTGGGGATTCAAACCTGAGCCTCCCAGATTCTAGAGCCAGTTTGGTGTTGTGGTTAAGTGCGCAGACTCTTATCTGGGAGAACCTGGTTTGATTCCCCACTCCTCCACATGCACCTGCTGGAGTGATCTTGGGTCAGTTATAACTCTCCTTTCAAGGGCAGTTCTGGGAGAACTCTTTCAGCCCTGCCTACCTCACAGGGCGTCTGTTGTGGGGAAGGGAAAGGAGATTGTAAGCTGAAACTCTAATTACTGCACTCCATCATAGTCAATTTGTATTGGCTCTTATTTATTCTCTTGTTTGTTTTTTCCCCCTATACTGTAGTTGCTTAAGCCAGTAATGTTTGTACAGCATTTATCCTGTCCATCAGAACTTCCTGCTTATCATGGAGCTGGAAAGGGGCAAGGGAAAACAGTGTAGTTTCTAAGAGTTGTGTAATCATAGTGACATGAGAAGTTTACTTCAGCAGGAGACTAGTCAGCATAGCCAAGTTTATAGTGATGCTGATTTCCTTGAATGGGGTTTACTCTACGGAATAAAATGTTACGAAAAACCACTAATACTTCAGTTTAAATTCAGGTGGGTAGCCATGTTGCTCTGAAGCAGCAGAACAAAGTTTGAGTCCAGCGGCACCTTTAAGACCAACAGAGTTTTATTCAAGGTATAAGCTTTCGCGTGCACATACACTTGTGAGCACACAAAAGCTTATCACTTGACAAAATCTCTGTTGGCCTTAAGGGTGCCATTGGGCTCAAACTTTGTTCTGCAGCTTAAAGTAGTTGTCATAAAAATTTGCCATAAAATTGCTGTGCAGGGATATTTCGAATAAATATTGTTCACATTACAAACATACTTGTATTATCCTTTCGACAAACACCTCATAGGGTTGTTGGAGGATATCATGGGAAACATGAAAGAACCATCTTAAATACCTTGGTGGAAGGGGAAGAGACAACTGATAAATAATAAACTGGTCTATCCTGCCCTTCAGGGTATCTTGAAATTCAGATAACAGCAGGAGGCAGACATTTTTTTTATTTTTTTTTATTTATTTAAGATTTATATCCCGCCCTTCCCACAAGTGGCTCAGGGCGGCTTCCAATAGTAGATCCATCAAAATTACACATATAAAGGGATCCATATTTAAAACAGATAAAACAGATAAAACAGATAAAACCCTAGTTATTAATACACATAAGTATTTCAGCTATATATAAAAGGAATCCAGCAAGTTACAATAAAATTCTCAAGCTAAGTAAAGGCTAGCCGGAAGAGGGTCGTCTTACAGGCCCTGCGGAACTGAACAAGGTCCCGCAGGGCCCTCACCTCTTCCGGCAGCTGATTCCACCATGTAGGGGCCATAACAGAGAAAGCCCTTTCTCTGGTGGACTTCAACCGGGCTTCCTTCGGCCCAGGGATAGTAAGGAGATTTTGTGTTCCCGACCTCAGTACTCTCTGGGGAACGTGCGGGGAAAGACGGTCCTTCAGGTAGACAGGTCCCAAGCCATATAGGGCTTTAAAGGTGATAACCAGCACCTTGTACCGGACTCGGTATATTACTGGAAGCCAGTGCAGGGTCCGAAGACCCGGCTGAATGTGTTCCCGCTTTGGGAGACCTAATAACAGCCGGGCCGCGGCATTCTGCACCAGCTGCAATTTCCGAGTTCGGGACAGGGGCAGCCCCATGTAGAGGGCATTACAGTAGTCTAACCTCGAGGTGACCGTGGCGTGGATCACTGTTGCTAGGTCGTCGCGCTCCAAAAAGGGGGCCAACTGCGCTCCAAAAAGGGGGCCAACATAATATTACTCTGCTAATGTCTGCACTTCGGGCTGCTGTTAGAAGTAAGTTATAGGTGACAAGTCAAAAAGTTGACATCCCTATTAGCAGATACTCTTGAGTGGTATTTTTAAAGAAAATATCTCAGAAATATGACAAAATAAACCTGTATGGGAAAACATGCCTAGCATAATGCTGGCTGAAAATGTTATATAAAGTAATATTTTGTGTGCTATACAGACAGCTGGTGTAATTTTACTAATTTGGATTGTAACATTATAGTTCAGATTTTTTTTACATTGTCAGGATTATTTCTTTCTTGGGTCTGTTTATGCACATACTTCAGTGGGGCTAATTATATCTGAAAAGACACAGCAGGAAGGATCTGGAAATGTAGCCCAAACTTATTAATCTTGTTGGGAGGGAGAATAAAGTCTTTGGAGTTGAATGGGATATGTCTCCAAGTAAATGTGCATAGGGTAGCAACCTAAGGGTACTTAAATAAAGGTTAAGTTTAATCCTGAGAAGACAGAGGTTCTCTGGGTTAGTAGAAAGGCAGACCAGAGACTTGAGATCGCTTCTGTCTCAAGTGGAGTTACGTTGCCCGTGAAAAATCAAATTCGTAGCTTGGGAGTGCTACTTGATACAGGAGTCACCTTAGAAAACCATGTGGCTGTGGTGATTGAGAGTGCTTTCAGCCAAGTTTGAGTGGTGTGTCAGCTGTGCCCATTCCTGATTCAGTCAGATCTAGCCATAGTGATCCAAGCCTTAGTCACCTCCAGACTAGACTGTTACAATGCACTCTACTTGGTGCTACTTTTGAAGAGTGTTTGGAAGCTGCATGTAGTGCAGAATGTTCCAGCTAGACTGAAGGTCAGGGCCAACTACTAGATGCCCATGTCCCCAATACTATAGCAATTAACACTGGCTACTGACACACTCCTGAGCCCAATTCAAGGTGTTGTTTTTGACCTTCAAAGCCCTACATGGCTTGGGACCAAGGTATCTGAAGAACTGTCTTCAGCCCTATGTTACTACCTGGAATTAAGACTGAATTGGAAGCTGGAGGAAACTGTCCCTCCCCCCAAAAGATGCCTGTCTGGTGGACATATGAGAGAGGGCCTTTTTAATGGCAGCCCCACAGTTATGGAACACATTTCCAAGTGTGTCTGGCCCCCCCTCGTTGTTGATCTTTAGGAGGCAGTTGAACAGAGTTTCATTTAGGACGGCATTTGATCAATTTATTTTTATTGGAGTTTTTAATTGTTAACTTTAAAATTATATACAGAATACATAGCTTTTCAGTTATGGCTAAATGTATGTATATAATTTATTTGTTCTAGTGGTTTTTACAATGTTGGATACTAACTTTGTTTAAATTGACATTCTCCTTTTTTAGGGCATAGTGTTTTTAAAGCTGTAAAAAGCCAAAAAGAAACAGAAGGAGCTAAAGAGATTCAAGAAGACAAAGAGGTGAAAGTAGACGTACCTGTTGATCAGGTAAATTAAAGTAGTTTTGGTTGCTGATTTGCTTGCTTAGATCGGTGATACTCAGTGGCTCAGGAGTATCTTTGGTTTGAATGCAACCATTTTTCTGAGGCTACAAGTCTTTTAATTCTTTCTTTGCTCCAAAATATGGAGACCTTACCTCTTTTATAAGAAGATAATATGGAGACCTCTAACTCTTTTAGCTGCAAAATTTTAAGCATCTGTGATAGATTTTTGCAGCTGTTCAACTCGGGTCTAGCCTTTTTGATATTTTAGTAATCGATTTAAAACAGATAAGTTAAGCAGCAGTATAAGGTAGAGAGCTATGGGAAGGGAGACAGAAAGTCCAGGGGCGGGCTACCTTAAACCCTTTCAAGGACGTATTTCAGAGGGTAGCCATATTTGTCTGCTGTAGAACAGCTAGATTGGAGTCCAGTAGCACTTTAAAGACCAAAAAGAGAGTCAAAACTCCCTTTGACATATATCTGACAAAAATCTTGTTGGTCTCTTTGCTGCTATTGGACTCATTTCTGTCAGTGAAACCCTTTGATTCCTGACCATAAATCAGTCATTGAAGGCCATGGGATTTAAAAGCATGCTGGATTGTGCCCATAGTGTTTTTTAAACATCTTATCAAAAGTAAACATATTTACTATGCCATCATACAGGTACATCAAACTATTTTTGTTTTCTGTTCATAACTGAAACCCAGCAAGCATAATGAAACTGGGCAGTTTCTCCTGTTGACAGACAGCTCTGGGGCCCAAGTAAGTTTGGGAAAAGGTTGCATGGTGGGAAGGTTAATCCTCCACCTTTTGCTGTGGCTCTAATTTGAATGAAACTACAAGACAAAAGCTGTGCTATGTTCTGAAAATAATCCTTGCTGTCACCTCAGAGGTAAAATGTCACTGACGTTGGGACAATTTTGAAAATATGTAAAGAGTTTTTGTGAAGGCTTTTGCTTTTTTTGTCTGACCTTTACGGTTGGGGAGTGATCACCCACTGTAGCCCCTGTCCTACCTCTATATTTCTTGTAATGACTTATTTTCTTTCAGGTTCTAAAATTGCTGTTTGGAGAGGCATAACCAATATCTGTAGTGTTTTGATTAGAATCCATATATGACTGATAGAAGAGCACTGAAATCTGTTGAGTTTTGGTAAGGCTTCATTAAGGAAGGCATCTAGTAGCCTGCAGATATTTTAAAAAGAAAACAGATGCTTAACAGTGCCATCCTACACAGAGTTACACCCTTCTAAATCACTGGGCTTAGAAGGGGTATAGAACTTCTTCAATAGGATAACCTAAGTTACTACTTCTGCCAAAAGCCATTTTAAATAAATAGAACTTGTGCAGCATTGAGGTGAACATGAAGATTGATTAAGTTTCAGAGTCAGAGTTCTAGTAAGACATTGTTCTTTTTGTGTTAATGTGCTTTGTCTGGTAGATCAAGGTGACCACCTTTACAAATAAGGGAGTAGAGGAGTCTGTCAGAGATCAGAATTTTCTAATAGCCTTTTTTGGAGAATTGTATTCTGCATCAATATTTTTGGGATAACTACTGCTTCTTGGACTATTTCTGAAATTTTGTAAGCATGTAGCTGATCACTAGAGAAGATAGTGCTGGATTAATAGACTGTTATCTTGATCCATTGAGGAGATTTGTGGGTTTCCACCTCTTTTGAAAGCTCATTCAGTCTTTCTGTTTACTGTTTTTTGCATGCACATATTGCTATAGTTAACTCATAGGCATTTCCCCCCTTATTGTTATGTATAAAGGTAATGAAGTTTAATTGTACTAACTACTACAAGTTAAAGAAGTTTGGGCCTAAGTTCTTGCACACATGTTAAATTGTCTGTCACCATATCAGACTGCTGGAAGAAGGGTGGAACTTTTCGCACAACAGAATTTTCTCCCATGGAAAAATGTTGTGTACATGGAAAGCCAGCATTTGTGAGAGAGCTTTGGTTAGAACCACTCTTCTTGATATCAACCATTGATTAGGACTATTCTCCCTGATATATTAACTGCAGTTAATTTTTTTTGGTATAAAACCCCAATTTTAAATATAAAAAATTAAATTTTATAAGTTCATCAGCTATTTTTTATCCCTTAGGTTCACTAGTGCAAGGGTATACATGGAATTTTGTGCTCTCTCTGTCTCTAAAACATAGCTATTGTTCATTTTCAGAAAAAGTGAAAGGAGGCGACTGCTTAAATTTGCTGATGTGTGATAACAAGAAGGGTTTTGTTTTATTTCTTTACATTCAGTTTATGATTGCTTTAATTTATATGCATTTTACCTAAGGCTCCAGCTGAGACTGTTCCGGAAGAAGACATTTATGCCATTGCAGAGTATAAGGTAGAAAAGATTGGCTGCTGCTGCCTCTTTTTTGTACATTACTAGAGAGCATTATTCGATATTTTAAATTGATTATCGGTCCCACAATCTTGCTTTCTTAAAGAAGAAATAAACTCTAACAAATACATCCCTTCACTTTTTTGGCATTTGAGAAAGTTAGACTGTTGATCTGGTATGACAGTCACCTAAAAGCATGGTTTGGAATGACTGGGGGTCTATTTTATTACACTTTTTGTAGGTGATGCCTAGGGATGCCAGCCCCCCCGCCCTCTCCCGGCTGGGTCCTGGGGTTCCCCTGGAATTACAGCTCATCTCCTGACTACAGAGATCAGTTCCCCTGCAGAAAATGGATGCTTTGGAGGGTGGATTCTAAAGAATTGTACCCCACTGAGGTCCTTGTCCTCCCCAAGCTTCATCCCCAAATTGCCAGGAATTTCCCAACCTCGATCTGGCAACTCTAGACTGAGAACAGCTTCTCTTAACCTCTTATGCATAGTTCGATATACTTAATGTAGTAAACAAAAACATTAGATTGGATCCTGGGGGTAAATATCCACTCATGGAAGGAATTTCCATCCACGGTGTAGACCAGTCTCATCTGCTCCCTCCTGCTGCAGCCCAAAATGATCCCTGAAATGCTGCTCCTGGGAGGGCAGGGAACCCCACTCCCATGAAGAGCATGGCAGATCATAAGCCTACAGTGGAAAGGAAAAATCAGTGAAAGCTGATCCTCCCCCCTTCCATTTGCAGAGATTTTCCATAGGATCTAACTCATTGGTAACGAATAAGTTTTTGTTTTGCATGTCAGTTCTCTTATTAAGCTGGGAACTTAGAAGACTACTATCCTATGCTTTATCAATAGTCCTTTCAGGCATCCCCATCCTAATTCCATGAAGAGCTGCAAAATGGCATGCGGAATGGCTCCTGTCACTGAGCATCCTGTGCAAAATATTTCGTGTTGCTAGGCTAGACATATTCAATTACATTGTAAAATGTTGAAACTACACATCAGACATTAAGGTCTGTTTGAGAGTGGAGATAGACCTGGAGTAGCCAAAACATCTTTAGGAGAGCATGAGATTGTCCTGCGTCTGTCCCTTTCCACACAGCCTGCTTCTGTGACTTGATGAGAAATTTGAGTGGTATTGCGTTAATGAGTCTTTAGGAAAGTTTTAAGAAAAACATGAAGACACAGCTCTGCCCTGTTGTTTGGGATGGAGCTGTCACTGATAATGGGTTGTATCCTGTGATCCGAGAGATGCAAGCTTAGCAGATCCTTCCCATGTTCCTTTCACCATAGCATTCCTTTCCAAACCCAGGAAAGTTTATTCCCATGGTTTTGGGACCTTTGTGGAGTACTAGTCACATGGGAGGGAGGTTGCAGTGAGGAGAAGGAAGAGGGGTGAGATTGCTCTCTGCCTTGTCCTCCAGCAAGGCTGCACTGATGCAAGAGACAGAAGGGGCAATTTCATTCCCTTCCCCCTCCTTACTACTGAAGGTATTAGACCATGCAGGTCCCATGACTCTGAGAATAAACTTTCTCCAGGTCAGAAAGGACTGTGGGCAATGTTCCTTCTAAGCTGCAGAGTCTTGTGAACAAAAATTCTGCTTTGTGAGCTACTGGCATTAAAATTGTGAGCTACTGCATAAATTATTGTGCTCTGCAGTCATCCTTCTTGAGCTAAGACAAAAATGTGTGATCTGGAAGCTAAAAATCTGTGAGCTAGATCATGCTAACTCAGCTTAGAGGGAAAACTGACAGCGAGCAGGGCTTTTTTTTTGTAGCAGGAACTCCTTTGCATATTAGCCCACATACCCCTGATGTAGCCAGTCCTCCTGGAGCTTACAGTAGGTCCTGTACTAAGAGCCCTGTAAGCTCTTGGAGGATTGGCTACATCAGGGGTATGTGGTCTGATATGCAAAGGAGTTCTTATTATTAAAAAAGCCCTGACTGCATGTGTGTGTGTGCGCGTGCAAGAAAGATATGTGACTGGCAGCATCTTCCACCGACAGATTATGGAATCCAGCTCAGTATCATGCCTCTGAACATGAAGGTTCAATTTAGATGGTCATTTTAAACCAAATTCACAAGTATTGTTTGTTCTAGGTTGTTTTTTAATGCTTTTCTTTAATTGTTAATAAACTATTGTATTAATAATCCCATTCTAAAGTGTAGATTGTCAGCATACTCTTAAGCAAGACCTTGCAATACAGTGAATCGCCCCTCCCGCAGTCTCCATGTACCCTGTGTGTGTATGAGAAAAGTTAAATTGTTACAGATGTTTTATGCATTAATTGTAGCTTTAGATCCCAGCGGAATAAAGGAGTAATGCTTGTTTTTGGTTTTTCATCATATAGACAAAGGAGGATGGTCAATATGAGGAGCAGAATAACCAGGTCTGTATTTCATACTGTATTTCTGCTTGATTCTTTTTATGGTTATCCTTACAACAGCCATGTAAGGTAGGCCAGCATTTTTATCCACTTGTTAACAGTGGTGGTAATAGGCTGAATAATTTATTCTAGCTTTAGATCCCAGCAGAACAAAAAAGTAATACTTGTTTGTTCGGTTTTTCATCATATAGATGACGGAAGATGGACAGTATGAGGAGCCGAATATCCAGGTCTGTATTTCATACTGAAATATTTGTGTTTGATTCTTTTTATGGGTATCCTTACAACAGCCATGTAAGGTAGGCCAGCATTTTTATCCCCTCGTTAACAATGAGGGTAACAGGCTGAAATGGAGAGAGGAGTGTCTGATAGTGCATTTCCAAGCAGAATCGATGGGATTAGAAGGGAGTAATTTAGGATTGCACAGAACAGGAGTTATCATTTGAACCTCTCAGATTATGGTTCATTTGTTTAGCCATACACTGTTTATATGGTGTAATATCATCAGAGCATATTATATACCCAGTTTTTTAGTATATAAAAAACTATGAAGTGGCAAAAGCTGAGTTGTTCTGTGTGGAAAATGATGATTGTATAATTATAGTGTTTGTTGAAGTGAATTAGGTTATCAGTTTAGGAGGCGTAGAAGCATATTTCATGCCAGTATCCAAAATAAGTCTGGCGACAACAGGTGGGTCAAAGTAGCTTATTAATGGCTGCTGATGTAAGGATTAGTTTCTGTCCTGAGTACTTTGAAAGTTGTCATTAGGATAGAGTGGTCCATTGTATCAAAGGTTGCTGACAGACTGAGGACTGCGTACAGACTTTTGGTTAAAGGAGAACTAAAAAATTGTAGTGGTAAATAACTATGACAGCTTTCAATTTTGTAAGGAAAGTTATTGAAACATAATGGATATTTACTAGAGAAACACAGTGTTAGCTGCTGTCATAGCTTAAATCAGCAGTGGGATTTAAATATGTGCAAAATCTATAACAATAATTTCTTTTGATAAATTTAGCGATTAACTAATAGAGGAGTTCTTAATTAATAATGCTGAAACTGCCAGTGAAGTACACAGTGTTTGGTGAAGTATTTTCTCTCCTGTTGAAATCTTGTGATTTTAGAAAAAAACAAATCTCTGCTGGTTTCCTAATTGATTTTCTTATTCACTGGTCACATAACAACCATAAGCTAATATATGTTTACTTTCTTGATACAACTTTGGCCACAGTTATTATTTCTTTAGTATATTTTTAGTGTATTTTGCCCTTCCTTTGAGGAGCATCTCTGCAAAACTGCTTCTGCCATGGGCATGGCCAATCACAGCACAGCTGCTATAGAGGCTGGGATCAATCACAAGCATCCTTATGTGATGCGCAAATGTGATGCTTCCTGGTCTCTTCTGAAGCATCTCTTGCTGCTCCAGTGAGCTGGAGGGAAGCTGGTATTGGCACTTTCCCTTGGGAAAGAGAAGTCTTGGGAGAGAAGGAAGAGGGCACCAGAGTCCTCTTCAGCACTATTTTGGGGAACATTGTCCTAGATACTCATATTGCTGTTCAGAGATGCCCCTGCCATTGCAGCAGGTGGCCATTGGAAACTTTGCCACATGGCTAGATTTGCCCTAAACCACTTCAGGGTGCCTGTTTTCAGTTTAGGAGTATAGATCCAGTATAGACAATGGGTTGTATCCAGCTCAGCATTTTCTCAGATGCCACCTACAGAATGTGAATTTTGTGCCTCCCTCCCTCCTGCAGTGGCCCCAAATCCTGCTTCTGTGTGAGGAACAGGATTTCAAGAGGTGATTTTGGTTACTAAAGGATTGTGGAGTTATAAAAGCCGCACTTTGTGCCTGGAAGTCCTTGCACGTATGAAAGCACAGGACTGAACTCAGTGGGATGTAAACAGCCTTTTTGCAGCTTTATAACCCAGGACTTTTATCTGCATGCCTGAGTTAACATTTAAGGCAAAGTAGTACTGCTTCATATATGATAGCTTTACCTCATGAAGGGGCCATTTGATAGAGATGTTTTACTCTCCAGTGCTGTGTGTTCAGATTTAACTATGGAGTCACAGTCGCATCAATCTCTTGTCCACCCGTTCTAATTCCACATTGTCTCCTTTCACTTCTGTGCATCAGCTATTGTGCTTTGAAGAACAAAGTCTTTAACTGTAACATAAAGCGCACACATTAGTCATTTGTCATGTTCTAAGATAGGGTGTCTCAGTAAATTCAGCGCTATTATAAATCTTACAACTTTTTAACTGGAGGTGCATCTTGTTTAATACATTACTGAAGTGGATTTATTACAGTGATTAATATGTTGATACTTTTAAAATGTACTGAAACTTCACCAGGATTTGAATCACTACATTGTTTTGGCCTGCTTTAATACATTTTACCTTTTATGTAATTTAAATCAGTTAGACATAAAACTCTGTAATTGAGGAATGACTTAACTGACACAACTTTTAAAAGTACCTTTTAATCACATTCTTGGAACCTGTGTCTCTCTGGCTTATGTGTTAACTTGCTTTTCCTGTCGTCCTATTCTCAAACAAACAAGGGAGAAAGCTCTTTTCCATGGTCTGATTAGTGGACAGACAAAGCTTACTGAGGTATAGGGAACATAACTTTTGACTCACTCTTGTGCTGTTTGCATATGAAGTTGTCTTTAGTTTATTTATTCAAATATTTTTAGCACATCTTTTTCACAGGAGGGACCTGAAGCATCTTGTAAAAAAATTACAAATTACAAAAATACAGACAAATCTGAGCTAGTCTGAGTCTATTAAGGAGAGCCAGTTTGGTGTAGTGGTTAAGTGTGCAGACTCTTATTTGGGAGAACCGGGTTTGATTCCTGCTAGCATGGCCTTGGGTCAGCCATAGCTCTGGCAGGGGTTGTCCTTGAAAGGGCAGCTGCTGTGAGAGCCCTCTCCAGCCCCACCCACCTCACAGGGTGTCTGTTGTGGGGGAGGAAAGTAAAGGAGATTGTGAGCCGCTCTGAGACTTTTCGGAGTGGAGGGCGGGATATAAATCCAATATCATCTTCTTCTTAAGTTGACTGCTGTAGATTCAAGGCTTCGACCTCTGGGCTAGGAGCCAAGGGCCAAGACTGTTAGTCTCTTGCTGAAGGGCTTGTATCTCTGGGCCTGGAGAGGCTAAATACCTGCAATTGGGGATGCATCTTCTGTTCCTTTCTCCTATCATATCATGAATTTCATCCTGACCTGAGTTCTAGAGAGTTTCAAAGAACCCCATTAGAGAGGACAGGCTTATTCTCTGCACAGAACCACTGTTAGATAATTGTATGAAAATTAAGACCTTCAGTATGACTTCCCATGATGTTACATGCAGTTCAGAAAGAAGAGCGTATAATTTGAAATGGTTATTCATCTTTTAGAGCAAATTGTTCTTCTGAGTATCTGAACAGAGTCCTGGTTGACTTTATTCAGAAAGGACTACCCAGAATATTTGCATGGAGTTTATTATTTTAATGTTTACTGAATAGATGTTTTTTGGAGGATGGGATGGGTTCTGCCATTGGAAGGAATGTTGATTGGTGCTGTGTTCCTCTCTGCTCCTGCTCTCTCTGCAGTGTAAATCCCTGGTGTCAAAGGACTTGTATACATTAATAGCCACATGGGTTGACAGGTTTCATTGGAAAGGGAGAAAAGGAATGAAATTGCCCTCCTGTCACAGAAGATCTACTGCTGGAAGAAGGCAGGAAAGGCAGTTTCTACCCCTTCCTGCCTCAGACTGTTCATCCTGCATGGCTCTTAATCCACATGGGCCCCATGATACCAGCAATTTCTTAGTGGTAGTTAAGATCCAATCCAACATTACGTTTTCTCTTTGTCCTATATATTCATAGTGAGTTTTGTTTTAATCTGGTTAATCTGTAGTGATGACCTTGCTTGTTCTGTCCTGTTCTGTAATATTTTAAATGTGCAGTTATGGTTGTTTTCCTCTTTCAGGCAAAAAGCAGCATTTTAAAAAGAGTGTTTGGTTTCTTACGCAGACCATCAAAGAAGAAAGGTATGTCATTGTCAGGAGACTGGCTTGCCTAGAAGTCTCTTGACTTTTCAGAAACATTGGTTGAGGCTTGGGCCTACAGAATTATAGCAGCTTTTCTCTCTCTAGGAATCTGAGATCATACTGACTGTATTTTCAGAGAGCAAGATAAGGAGAGATGGGAGTCTGACACAGGTGTCAATGAAGTCACGAAGCCTAGAGGTTTCAAGGTCAATAAACCAGGAGGGAATTTTGCCTGCACATTCCATCTTGTTATTGTGAAGACCTTGGGATGAGGAAAGGTGGCTTGCTTAACTGGGCCTATGTACAGCTGCTAAGTATCTGGTCTCATGCTGACAATGCACTAGATTGGTTAGGATCCCCCATTAGCAACATAACTGATTGGTTAAGGTCACCTGGCTAGCAACACATTTGATTGGTCAACTAGAATCGTGCCATCACGGACAGTTTGGCATAAACAAAAATCCTTCATTCTAGTCTCTGTCCTTTGTCTGAACTGTATCTACTTTTGAGTCATCTCTTGACCAGGTGGGCCTACAGCCAGAATACTTCCCTTGGACTTTGAAACTCTGTTTGGACTCAGTTGGGTCCAGTAACATTTGGATTAGAGAACTAATGCTTGTAGAAGAAGAAGAGTTGGTTTTATACCCTGCTTTTCTATTACCTGAATGAGCCTCAAAGTGGCTTACAATCAGCTTCCCTTTCTTTCCCAACAACAGACACTCTGTGATGTAGGTGGGGTTAGAGAGTTGAGAAAGAACTGTGACTGACCCATACCCAAAGTCACCCAGCTGGCTTCATGTGGAGGAGTGGCTTAGGGTTAGATATTTAACTTTTATTATTTTATTCTTGCTGATCACTGCTCTTATATTGTATATCACTGCATGTTTCTTTAATGAACCTTATTAATTATATTTTATGGTGTTCTTGAGTTTCGGAGCTTCAGTCTGAATCCAGAACTTTAGTCCTATTGGGTACACCTATCAGAGTAAATGTCTTTGGGAACTCAATTTGCAAGAGTCCTACCTTACAGGACTGTCTTCTTGATTTAGACCCCAAAGGGCTGGAGCCTCTGTCCTTTGGACTTTGGTTGGTGGCTTAGTAAAGGGGACTGGTGATAGTACATTACCCCTGAGGTTATGAGAATTTACTCCCCAGCCTTTTGGTGTTTGTGCCTAACTTGTCACCTTTAAAGAATAACTTCTGATGGTTGTTTTTTTCTGTTTCAAGTATACCTTTTTACAAGATAAGCATGCAGTGCTACAGATATAATCAACTGTCTGCATTGTATCATTAAATTAGGATGAGCAGATATTATTGAGGAACCTGAGAGTTGCCATACTGTGTCAAGTTCTATCTAACTCAACTTTCTGTTCTGCCAGCAATAGAGAACCAGACAAGATGGGAAAGTTAAGAAGTAGGTTGCCAGTAACCATCCTCCTTGCTGTTGCAGCCCCTTCCTTGTGCTCTTCCAGAGAACCTCTCCTGGGGACCAGAGAAGCCTCTGGAACAGGGAGTTGCCAACCTTTTCTTAAATGAGAGGTTCTTCTGAATAATGAGAAATACCCAATTTTCTCTTTTTCTGTATATCTCTTTGTATTATACAAACTGTGCTTTAATGTATTTAATAAACTGATCAGCACAACAGCATGCTTAAACCTGAATTTTATTAAAATGTCAGCTCCCAGTTACACCAGGTGTGTTTTGGCGTTATCAGAATTGTGTTTTCAGTATCAAATTTACAGTCTTAAATCCATAAGACATCAAACAATAAAAGGAATTATGATGTTGCATTACAACATGCAAAGAAATAGTTTTATATCCATAATTCGTCAAATAGTGTTAAAAGGAAATATGACATTATATTACAACATGCATAGAAATATTATAATAAAAATGCAGACTGCTTTGTGTATAAATAGGGCAATAACATAAAACATCTTACTAGCTATATGAAGCTGGTTTAAAAGAGATGATAGTGTAGGAAATGGCAGGACAAATTTATGTCACCTCTCAATCATTGTTTCTCCAAGCTAAAGAGCCCTAATCTCTATAACCTTTCTTCATAGGGAAGGTGTTCCATCCCCTTAATCATTTTAGTTGCCCTTTTCTACACCTTTTCCAATGCTGTATCTTTTTTGAGATGTGGTGACCAGAATTGTATGCAGTATTCCAAATGAGGACACACAATAGATATATACAAAGGCATTATAATACTGGCTGATTTGTTTTCAGTCCCTTTTAAAAATTGCAGTTGCACACTTAGCTGACATTTTCAGTGAGTTATCTACCATGACTCCCAGATTTCTCTCTTGGTCGGTTACTGGCAGTTCTGACCCCATCAATGTATATTTATAGTTAGGATTTTTGGCTCCAATGTGCATTACTGTTCATTTGCCCATGCTGAACCACATTTGCCATGTTGATGCCCACTTGCTCTGTCTCGACAGATCCCTTTGGAGCACCTCACAATCCTCCCTGGTTCTTACCACCCTGAACAATTTACTGTCACTGACAAGCTTAGCCACTTCACTGCTTACTTTCAACTCCAAATCATTAAGCACTGGGCCTAGTACTGAGCCCTGCAGCACCCCACTGCTTGTTACTTTGCATTGTGAAAACTGCCCATTTATACTCACTCTCTGCTTTCTGTTAATTAATTAGTTTTTAATTCACAAGAGGGCCTGTCCTTTTATCCCATGACTGCTGAGTCTACTTGGGAGCCTTTGATGGCCCCCAATGTCAACTTTTTGTGGGTCACAGAAGGCTGCTGAGGGGAAAGAGAGCAAGATAGGAAAGATTTCCAAGAGCCGTCTACTTGTTTTTAGGAACAAAGTTACAACCATATCCAGACATCATGGCTTGGATTCTAAATTGCGTGTTCACTTGTGCACCGCATCACCCCTTCCTATGGTCATGACAGACCTCCATTACAGAGCATATTACTCCAGTGTAAGCTATTCTCAAGTAAGATTAATGTCTTTCAAGGAGCAAAAAAATCCCCAGTGCTAGAGGAATATGGGCCACAACAGATGTATGTAATGGATGAGGAGGGGTGCAAGCAAAATTAGCTTAAGATCCAAGCCATTATTTTTTGTCCTGATATTGTTCAAACACATGCACTTGGATTTTGAATAATTTATTTTCCATTGTATACTTTTAAAAAAACACTTATTGGTGCATACTCGAACGTAATGAAACATAATTAAACCCCACTATTTTACAATAACAAAACACAATTTTTATCTCTCTCTGATGGCTTCAAAAACAATTGCTAATAATATCGATCAGTGGAGGAAAGATGCTTAGGCTGGGCTGTTTCTTACAGTTCTGTAGCTGTACGCTTTGTGCCTAGGCGGTACAGTTTTGATATTTACTTTGACTTGCTTGTAATCATATGCAGACATTCAAAATGAAAATTCAATAAGCTAATTTTCAAGCTTGGCTAATTATTTTTCAAGTAGATTATTCAGTGTCTTTTTAGCAAGTAATATTTTTTTCTGCAGCTTTACAAGACCATTGTATGTTACAGAAGAAAAAAGCTGAATTAGCCTGCTTGATTGGTGATTATCATTCAGGCCATAAAAATTCAGATGTTTAATTATATTCATGTACAACAGGTGCTTAGTAATAAATGAAATGACCAAAAAGGACTAATTAAATTAGCAACTTCTGATCTACTTTTTGAAGTATGAAAATGCTTATCATAAAATTATATTGTTTTAAAACTTGCTAATTTTTCCAGGCTGGGAAATGTCAAATCAATTATTTGCTTTTCCCTTCCTTTTGTCTGTTAAGATGCTTAGACTATATTGCTTATTGGACTATATCACTCTCTAAATTTCCTAAAGATGGCTCTTTTTATATATGACTTGTTTAATGCAGAAAAAAAATCTATCTACTTTCTAAATATTTTAAATGGAGAAAGTCGAGATGACATTTGTTCAAGTTAGAATCATGTGATCCTGGACATTAGCTTGAGAGACAGAATCTACAAAGTAATCTAGACCCCTGACTGGCCTCTGTTATGTCATGCTGGGTCAAGTTTTATGGGTATCATTATCCTATTGACTTTGATGATATCATAATTGAGCACAGAATTTGACCCAAGCATAGTTAATTCATCTGTAAAACATTGGCAACACTCAACTACCTCACCTGGATTCAATTTTCTTTCATAATCTATGACAGCTAGGGCAATAGAGCATTGATCGGATCATTTTCATGTTTTGGAATGATAATTCTGAAGGAGCTCAGTTCCTCCATGACATCAGACTACAGAAACCTAAGTAATCCAAATTGGATAGCTTAAGACCACCCCTCCCCCAGGTTAACACACCACACAGGAATTCAAGCAAACAGGTGACCACTTTGGGTATGGGAAAGTGAGGGAGACTACTTGGCTTCTCTGGGTATGAAACTTGAGGGGAACCCTGCAAGGGTCAAGAGGATAACATAGAGGGTCTAATAAATAACAAGCAACCTATTTCTCTCTATCTCTCTCATATATCTATATATATCTGTATATATACCTATGTATTTGGACTGATGAATCCCAATTTCTATTGGAATATCTGACATGGAGACTCACAGTTTTTACTGGCAGTAAGATCTAGGTATATGAAATCACTTCTGCAGTATACAGATTCCACTGCGGTGAAAGTTTGGAAGTCTGAATTGCTTGGTAATTTTGAAACCACAGCTTCCATTTGATTATATCATGTGGCTGTTATATTTATGGGGAGGGCAGAACTATAAACCTGCATCTTTATGTGAAGGACTGACTTCATTGCTTTTCCCGTATTATTTGAGCAAAGCCTTTTCATCCCCTTAGGCCATTTGGGTTTATAGCATCTTTACCATGTTCATATGGAACAATTCAGAATCACAAAATGGATATGGAAGTGAATGGCCCTATAAAACTTTGGAAGGTGAGAGCACTACCTTAGTACCATGTGTTTTTAAGGCCTTCACAACATGAACGGATTTTATTCTCATGTAATGTGTTCTAATACAAAACGTATTATTTTCTAATGTGGATTTCTTGCCATTCTCATTCCTGCCCAGGTTTTGATTTACAAAATTAGGAATAACATTAAACAACTAACAATAATAAACGTAGGTAAACATTTGAGCTGTGCATCATTTTCTGCAGCAGTATGAGAGGCAGAACACTTGCTGACTTCTGCTTTTAAACAAGCAGCCTGAAGCAGTTTCTCCTTAGTATTCATTGTGGATGTACACTTATGAATGAATCCACATGGTTTCAAGCAGTGTTGTTTTTTCTGATAAATTTTACAGAAATGTATTGGATAACT
Organism: Heteronotia binoei; assembly: GCF_032191835.1. Lineage (NCBI taxonomy): Eukaryota > Metazoa > Chordata > Lepidosauria > Squamata > Gekkonidae > Heteronotia > Heteronotia binoei. Next base: position 52,023,914 of record NC_083223.1, on the reverse strand, counting down.
TGTTCAAAGCAAGTCATTCAACAGCTGTTTTATTCATTCCTGAGACTGGCTAACTCTTGCCCCTGTCTTGGCTACTAACAACCGCTTTGTTAACTGCGAGACTATACCAGGGGTGGCCAAACTTGCGTAATGTAAGAGCCACATAGAAAAACGTCAGATGTTTGAGAGCCACAAGACATGAAAATGAGACGTTTGAGAGCTGTAAGACATAAACATCAGATGTTTGAAAGTAGGAAGGAAGGAAGGCAAATAGATGGAGGGAGGTAGAGGTAGAAAGAAAGCAACTTTAACTTTAAATGTATTCTCCAAGCCAGCTGGCTTGGCTTGGAGAGATGATTTAAAGAGAGAAATGCCTTCTCCAAGTTGGCAAATGGAGTGGTGAGGACTTCAAGAACCACACAATATGTGTCAGAGGGCCACATGTGGCTCCTGAGCCACAGTTTAGCCACCCCTGGGCTAGACCCTGTGCATTCGTATTGTAAGGAGGAGGAAATACAACATGGTAAAAAAAACAATCAGTAACTAGCTCTTGACAGTTCACTGCAGATTTCTTACTTTGATCTGCACTCTCATCACCTCCAGGTTAAATAGAAAACATCAGGGGAATAACTCCCCTCCCCCATGGAATCACTGTGGGTGGAGATACCAGGCTGTAAGGATTACTTAAAGGTGGGAGTGTATTCTTGCCTGCCTAATCAAAATCAAGTCTAAAAGAATACCCGAGTCCCAAGTCAAGGAATCATTAAGGTATCATTCAAAAAGCAGAAAGTTTACCCAAATGAGATGAAGAGAGTGGAGTACAGGTTTTGGCAAAACAGATGATAGTAAGACAAGCAAAAAGAGAATCTAAGGAACAGATTGTATTTCTTCAAATATATCAGGAATAGGAAATCGTCCTTATGCGGTTTTTTTTGTTTGCATTGTTTTCCAATTATGTAAGCCTAGTTCTATTGCATTGTTGTTTGAGTGTCTTATGCTGTTTGATAGGATTGTTTTTTACATTTTGTAATTCACCTTGAGTCTTAGTGAGAAAGGTGGGGTATAAATTAAGTGAATATTGAGAAAGGTGGGGTATAAATTAAGTGAATATATAAATAAATACATTTTAGTAGTTTATTGGAGGGGTTTGGGGGGGGAGGGGCTTGGATCAGTTGTCATTTGTTTTATAACTTGGATTTCAAATGTATTGTAAACTTCCTTGAGTGCATAGTGCAGAGAGGCAGCATGTAGATATTTCTGATAAATAGTTTTTAAAAATGGAAGTTAACTTGTAAAATGATGCAAGTTTCCTTTAGTGAGGTGCCTGATAACCTTGTTTTGTGTGTAAGAGAATTCTGTTGCATTTACAGAGCACAGGGGAGAAAGAAAATACTCTTTCACATCTGATGGCATATGGCAGAAATTATCCAAACACAAAAACCAGGGATATGATTATCCTAACATCTGAAACTGACTTTACTACTAGACACATTGGTGAATTTCATTGGTGAATTTGATGAAGGGAGTGACCTTCCGCTTTGCAGACCAAAACTCCTTCCCCAGGGAGTTTCTGACTTCACACCAGTAATAAGAATCCATAACTAAGTAATGAGGGCAGATGGACTGGGCTTTTAACTTACAGGGAAAGTGCTGATGGGCCAGGATTGTTGAGGGCTGCTGGCAGCCAGGAGCAGAGTCAAATTCAGTAGCTGAGCCTGTTCTGCAGGAGCCACTCAGCTCAAACTTGTCAGGCAATACCAACAGTGCGTGTCAGTTCAAACAGTGCCATTTCCGTTTGCATTGGTGATGACTGAGTCACTTGTTGACCGGGCCTGAGCTGAGTGACCTCCGCGTAGCTGGCCTGTAGTGCCACAGGAGCCACTTGGCCTGTCTTACTCTTATCTTCTCATTCCAGTTCTGATGAAGTACCATCATGGAGGGAAGACTGAGAACCCTGGTAGAATCCAAAACCAAAGTGTGTTAAAGAAAAATATCCTGCATCAACATAGGGAGTAGTTCATAGTAGTTCAAAATAGGTCATCTGACCTCTAGTAACGAATAGGCAAGTTAACTCGCCTTGTTATTCAGCAGCTTATCATAAACCCAGAACTTGTGGTGGGAGAGAAACAAAACAGCCTCTTCTGTAGCTCTCAGCAGGGTCTTAATTGCCACCCAGCTTTTGAGAAACAACAATAGAAGCTTGTTCTATTCCCAGGAGCCTTAAACCTCATTGGGTTCAGACTGAGCTTGACCTCTGAAATTGCCATTCCCTTTGGTTTTTGCTGCCTTATTCTGTTCTTTCCCATCTGTTAAGAGCCCTAGGGACATTGCTTTTTATCTGATGCTGCAAAAATGTTACTCTTCTCCAGGAAAGGGCTTGACAGAGGTGCTGCTCTCCAATCCACAGACTGTTTCTGCCAGCTGAAAAGTGTTGCCAGCCCCCCCCCTGCCCCCAGTTTCTGTTAAGCGCTATTGGCATGTATCAGCCAGCAATAATTTCAGGATATGATTATTATAATTTACGATGTGTGTAGGCAAAGGATGCAATGTGCAGATTTGCATCAGGCTTGGTATCCTCCCACGGGGGTGGAGGGGGGGATGGAATCTGTATCTTTACTCTCTGTAAAGTGAGTAGGTTCATCAGGGTTCTGAACCACAGGACGTGAGGGCAGGTAAAATTTCCTTCTAATGCCATAATATGGAGTAGGAGTAGCGTTTTATTCTTACCTTTTATGGGTCTGGAAATGGTTGGTTATAAATGTTAAAATAATTACTATGTGTGATAGCAAAGCAGAAGGCTTTGTTCATAGAATCGTAGGGGCCATACAGGCCATCTAGTCCAACCTCCTGCTCAACCCCCTGCTCGCTATATGGCAATATTTCATTGTATTCAAAGAAGTTTGGTAACCAAACAAGATTGGGTCTGTTGTTACCTGCTGTCCCAGAAAGGTAGTACAGGAGATTCAAAAGAAGGGGAAGAGTGAATGCAGAAATCCACACAAGAAAGGAGACAATAGTAATAGTTGTACAAAGAGAAACAAGGTTGTGTGAATTCCAGGAACACAGATGGATTAGTGGATATGGACAGAAAATCAGTAATAAAGTAAACAAATACCCAGATCCTATCTAGGAAGATGAGAAAAGAAAAAAAAAATCAGGTATAGAAATCCCTGCAGCAATCATAGGGCAGTGTGAATATCCACTGTGTTTGTTCATCTTTTCCCATCCCTACTGTATAGCTTTTGTAACTCCATCTTTGTTACAGGCTGGTTGGTACTTGACCTTTAGTTGCCTTGAGGTCTGTGAGGAGATTACTGTCATATCACTCCCAAGAGAATATTCTTCTCTCTCATACTTGTTAGCAGCTCTTATCTAGGAAGTTAATTTATTTTCCTTCACTACTAGATGCCAGGTGTGAGACGGCCTGGCTCATCCTAGTGTTTGGGAGAGCTTGATTAATGATATTTTGAGTCATTGCCAGCAATTAGGATATAAGATGCTTAGTTTTAGATATGCATTTCGTCCCGAGGTCTAGCTAAGCTTCGCTGTGTGTATGTGTGCTCGAGACCCAGCAGATGGGAGGTTAGCTTGCTATTTCTGTAATCTTGATCATTGCTTATTAAAATCTCCTTGTAAGCAAGCTTGTATCTCGCATATAATTTGCTTGGGATTTCTGTGAATCTTGAGCTTCTGGCCAGAACCCCAAACACCCTACTAGTTATGGATATGCCACAATGTTCCAAACATAGACCACATTGCTTCACAGCACAGAACTCATTGATTTTCAATACACACTACTCTGGCCAACTAGTTCATCTGCAAGAAATTCTGCCAAGCAGACAATATCTGTTTAAGCACAAATCCATGATTCACCATAGTGGGCCATCATATCCTTACAAGGAGAATGGATGACCTCCTGCCAAAACTAAATAGATTAGAATTCCTGTTGATGAAAGAGTGGGTGTTTGCCATGTATTATGTGCCACAGTAAAGGAAGGGGTATTAACTGATGCTGTGTTCCTATTTGGTTGCTGGACAATGCAAAAGATACTTAGGAAAAGCAGCAGGATGCAAGGGAGATGATTGGGATGTTATCTTCTAAAAATCCCTGGACCAAGGGAGGCCAAACTGAAAACGAGGGAACAGGCCTTCTCAATAATGGCTCCCCACTGGTGGAATCAACTGCCAGAAGAGGTGCGAGCCCCGCGGGACTTTAATCAGTTCCGCAGGGCTTGCAAAACTGTCCTTTTTCAACTGGCCTATAAGATGGAATCCTGAAAGTGACATCTAACCATCTGGATATATATATATATTGTACTGTAGCACCTTTTAATTTGTAGTGGTTTTAATTAATTTATTCATCTAATGTGTTTTAATTGTATCTTATTGTATAATTGTATTTTGTAATCATGGTACACTCCATGTCTTGTGAGCCGCCCTGAACCTGCCTCGGTGGGGAGGACGGGATATAAATAAAAGATTATTATTATTATTATTACCAACTTGGATTCAGTGGTGATAGACAATATTGCTGACACTTTATGTGAATCAACGCTTAAACTATTCCACAGTGTATACTGCAGAACATACAATGTAATAGAGAACCCCAGAACAATCAAAGCTGTGTTTCCAGTATCTTCACTACTGCAAGGTCTGAATTTTGGGTTCCTTGGAAGAAGCAGCAGAGCCCCGTGGCATAGAGTGGTAAAGCTGCAGTACTGCAGCCGGAGCCCTCTGCTCACAATCTGAGTTTGATCCCAGTGGAAGCTGGTTTAGGTAGCTGGCTCCAGGTTGACTCAGCCTTCCATCCTGAGGTTGGTGAAATGAGTACCCAGCTTGCTGTGGGAAAAGTGTAGATGACTGGGGAAGGAAATGGCAAACCACTCCTTTAAAAAAGTCTGCTGTGAAAATATTGTGAAAGCAACATCACCCCAGAGTCGAAAACGACTGGTGCTTGCACAGGAGACCACCTTTTTTTTATGAAGAAGAAGCAGCAGCATGCATGGTTTCTTATATTACACCATGGCAAAAAGACATATCTTTACAATGGCATAAAGCAAATCTAGATCAGCTGATAGGAGTCTCTTTCTTTGTAAACAAGAATGGAGATGCCAGTGGATTAGCTGTTGGATAGACAACAGTGTATCCTGCAACTCTTTAATTTGACTAGTGATCGTGAGAGATTGCGGTAGTATATGCCGTTGTCTCCAAACCTAGCTACATGTTCATTTGTTTCAATACTGTATTAAAGTCTAAGAGGTATCATGTGGACTTCAGCGGTTGGCCTTTCTGACCAGTATCCAAGCATTGCTGATTAGTGTCCCATCCCTGGGGTGCCTGTACCTGAGTTGTGAGGGATTTATTTATTTAAAATATTGGTTCCATTCTTTTTTAGTTCAAAGCAGCTTATGATATTAATAAAATACATGAAATAGATTACATAAAAAATTTAAAACCGCAATTTAGGACTGCTCTTATCAAATTCAGCTCTAAATAAAATCACATACACCCGCCTCCTGAAGATCAAAAGTGAGGGGGCCAGGTGCACCTCCTTGGGGGAGGGGGTTGTTTGATAATTGTGGGACTGCCAACAAACAGGATTCAGAGCCTTGCATCATTTTGCCATTTAATTTTTGCTACCTTTTGGCTCTGACTGCTTCTCAAGTATCCACTTGCATTTTTTGTTCCACAGACAGTGAAACAGAGTCCAGTACTACAAAAGACATGGCTATCAACACTAGCAAGGTTAGTCTCAGTTCTCTACTGCTGTCATCTGTTGTTGAAGTGCCCCAGACTGTCTCCAAGAACTTAAGTGATGTTCAGGAAATGGGGAGAAATCTCAATGGATGACATTGATTTCCAAGAGGTTCAAAGAGATGATGTACCATCACTCCTAGCAACAGATGTGAAGACTCAGGAGAAAAACTGGAAGAATTTGGAATTCCATCCTCCCATTTTCTCAGTGGAAAAACTGGGAATCTGGGAGGAGCACTAAGAAATTCCTATGATCTTTTTTTCTTTAGGAAGGAATAGAATACTTCACGGGACAACGTTTTACTCAGTCAAATTGTGTGCCATGAGATATTTATGTAAGACAATCTATAGGACTAGATAATGATAATGATATACTGTAGACATATACAATATATTTTAAGAGATAGGTGTATTGTTTACATGTTCACATGAAACTGCTTTATACTGAATCAGAGTATTGATCCAGAGTATTGGTCCATAGTATTGAACCAGAGTATTGGTCAGTACTGTCTACTCAGATTGGTAGCAATTCTCCACAGTCTCGGGTAGAAAAGTTTTTTCATATTATGACCTGATCCCCCCCGCCTTTAACTGAAGATATCAGGAGTTGAATCTGGGACCTTCTGCATGCCAAGTAGATGCTCCTCTAGTCATGGTCTCCACTCTTTAAATGTGAATAATTTGGGCAATTAATATGCTATAATGTGTTTAATGAAAATACATGGTTAAAGAGTGCATTTTTTCCAGTGATGCAGAGTTTATGAGAATGTTGGCATCCAAATAACACATTTGCCTTCATTTACCACAAATTTTATTTTCTACCTTCAGCTATTATTTTTTCCTATCTCAGAGAGGGCAATGTTTAAGATATATGTGTTGGTAGCATAGAATGCAACAGTTTGCATCTTTTTTTCAAGCACTGGGTACATCTGCAATTTGCTTATAGAAAACAAAGACATTTATTCTTTTAAATTTCATAAGGGTACCAAATAGTACGATGTTGTATGCTAAGTCATAAACAATGCTTTTTATGTTGTTCAAGCAGTAAAATATGTTTAGGTTTGATAGGGAAGTAAGTTTTGTATATATTTTAGTTTTCCACAAAACTTGTTTTTATTTCTCTGTAAAACAAATTTTTTTCCTTATGGCTTCAACACTTTGGAAAATTATATAACTCTAATCTAAGGAGTTTGAACGTAATTGTCAACAAGAGGACTCTGCCAACATGCAGCAATTACAGCCAATGGAGAAGGTGACTAGAGATGTACAAAGCAACAGCCAGGATGGTGAGTTGTGACATTTGTTAAGGCCATCGTGCTGTGCTGTCAGTGCTATCTCAGATTTGCTGCAACAGTCTGTTTTATTCTGCATTGTAGAATGTTGTGGGGACAAACATTCCTGCAAAAGTGCTATAAAATACTTCTCCCATAATTTACTCTCTCTTTTTCTGCCATTAGCCACAGCCAATTTATGATGATTCTGCAGGGTTTTCAGGGGGTTCAGAGATGGTTTGCAATTGCCTGCCTCCATGTAGTATTCCTTGGCAGTCTCCATCCATATGCTAACCAGAGCCGACTACTTGGTTTGCAAGATCTGACTAGATCTAGCTAGCGTGGGCTATCCAAGTCAGGGGGCATACTTTACCCACAGTGCATGCCTTCTGATTTTTTTTTTGTCTCATGTAAGAATGTTTGCTGATTCCAGTGTGTTTACTTAATGGGGGCCATCTTTGAACTCTGAGGAACCAGTAAAAAAAAAGGTAGTCCTCTGTTCAAGCACCAAGTCATTGTCGATCCATGGAGTGATGTCACATCATGATGTTTTCTTGGCAGACTTTTTATGGGATAGTTTGCCATTGCCTTCCTCAGAAAACTACTGGCTAATAACAATAATAATGTACTCAGCTAGGTTTAGGTGGGTAGCCATGTTTGCCTGAAGCAGCAAAACAAAGTTTGAGTCCAGTGGCACTTTTCAGACCAACGAAGTTTAATTCAAGGTATAAGCTGAAGAAGTGTGAATGTATTCAGCTTTTGTTGCCATTTTTCCTTATCTGATGTTTTAAACTGAACAGTGGCATGATGAGAGATAAGTTCTCAGAATATACAGTGTTAGCTCTTGGTACAGCTACTTTCTGTGTAGACTTTGAAAAACTTTTACTCACATAAATTTCTTGATTATGAGTTATCAGGTAGATAGACTAAAGTGAAGATTCTAAAATAATTTAAATGTATAATACACAAGATCTCATTGCTGTGTTAGAATTGCAAAGTCATATACTAAGAATGACAGCCTATTTACACTTGTTCTTGCATGTAGCTTTAATTTCTTGGTTGATTAGCTTTAGGTAGGTAATGGAGTATTATGACTGTAATGAGGAAAGTGCATTGTGCTTTCAATTATTTCTGATACTGGAAAGGTATAATTATAAAAGCTAGCAGGCTAAGTCCTGTGTATCGTTATTTTGTTTATACTGCAAATAGTATTACATTGTTTCTATTGCAAACATATAGCAGTAGCATTACACCAAAGAAGTTGCCTAAAGCTTTTGAATACAATGCCCTTATTTTCATTTATTTCACTGTGTTCCAGAAAAAAATTAAGGCTTGCCTTGGGCTGAGAACTTCAGCAGTGATGATTATGTCATTGTGGGGAACGGGATTATGTATAAAATCCCATCCCTCCTGACAGCCATAAATCTTTTTTACCCCCAGTAAGCTTCAGTATCAGGTATATTATTTATTTCATTTTACTTTCTAGAAGAGAAGGCTACAATTAAAAACAACAACAAAACCTTTGGTGTAGCCAGGCTATTGTGCAAAAATACACTTTTAAGACTGAAATCTGAAATATTTAGTCGAAAGTCAGTTCCATAGAAATCTGTGGGTATTTGATGTAAACATGTATATAACCAGAAGGCGTAGGTCTACATAGAGAGAGCAGATCCGTGTATTCTTTAAAATACCCAAAGCCACCTAATTGATGTGTGCTGTGATCATCTCTAATTATGAGATCACTTTTTGTTTAGGAACACTAAAATATTCAGCAAAAAGTATGGACAGTAACCTGGGAATGGATTAGCATTTTGTAATGAATGAGCTGTCAGTTATAGGATTCTTCCTCATTTGTTGAATATGCTGGAGGGTACATGGCAAATGAAATAAGATACTGAACGAAAACAAGGGTTGTTGCTGTTTATAGGTTACAGATACAAATAAAACTATTCAAACCTCCCCCCTGTTGAGAACCTGATCTATTAGACACAGTGATGGACTTGAATCAGATACCCAGACTAAATTCCCACTTAGTCATGATGTTCTCCCTAAGAGGCGGAGGACATCTTGGGTGTTTTCCACCATCCAATCAGGGAGGCAGGAATCTTAAAATCTTCCTCTTCCTGTGGCTGTGGGAACCACCCCTCTCTCAGTTTATTTCCTGCCTCGACAGGGAGAGCAAGTGTTTAGGATAGGTTCCTATCCCTTTCTTTGTAGTCTATTATATATATATATATATATATATATATATATATATATATATATATAAAATCTTTCCTCTTTCTTAACCTTTTTTGCTGTTTCTTCTCTTTCAACTTCTGCCAGCTATCCCTTCCAGCCTTTCTTTAGTATCTATTTCAACTGATTCCTCCCCCCCCCCCATACCTGAGAGGAGCGGCGCTGCGACGGCCTTCGACCCAAAGATCCAAGCTGCGTCACGAAGAGGAGTGTGGATGTCACATCGGGCGAAGGACACCTTCATGGATGAAGATTCGGCCCCTGGCGCTTTGCGCGGAGCCGAAAGGCCGCTTCCCGGAGCCGGCATAACCACGGGGCTTGCCTTGGCTGCCAGCAACGTGCCCTGTAGGGGCAAAGCGCAGAGGAGTGGACGGAAGTGGCGCTGGTTGTCATCAGCCGCAGAGGAGGCTTCCTCTTCAGGGCTCCTTCCCAGCCCTGTCAGCCATCTTAACGAGTGCAAAAAGGCACGAAAGGAGGCAGACCAGCAACCTTGCAGCCTCCAGAGGCAAGGGCCCACCAATGGCAACCTCCAGGCAGGAGACTTCGACTCTGACAACGCCCAGCCCGATGAGGAAGCCACGCAGACCTACCAGCCCCAGAGGGGCTCGGGTAACGTACCCATGATGGGGTCCTCTTTTATTTCAGAGTTTTTAGATTCAATATGACAGACTGTGGACACGGCTGTCAGGGTGGCTGCCCATAAAAGGCCAGGGCCCTCTAGTTCATGCTCTTCCTCCAGGACACCATCCCCAAGAGATCCAGGGATCGAGCCTACCGCACTAAGGCTCAAAAGAAGACTCTAGTTAGTGATCACTTGGAGAGTGAGAGGTCACCTTATGGGGGTCAGTCTGAGGAGTCATATGGGGGAGACCTGGAGGAGGGCGAGTTCTTATCTGATGAGAAGATAGATAGTATTTCTGTTCCAGGACCCTCCTCACGTTTTTTCAAGGCAGAAGAATTCCAACCCCTCCTGGCTAAGGTGCTGTCTGCCCTGGACCTCCAGGTGTCTCCTGAGGAACAGGAGACTTCCAGCCCATTAACCAATCCCAAAAATAAACCTAAGGGGAACACGGAGTTCTTCCCAAGATACCAGTCTTCTGATAAGGTTTTTCCTTTCCCAGAATTCTTCGAGCGCCAGTTAAAATCTGCGTGGGCCAAACCAAGCGCTAACAAACAAGTGCCCAATGTTGTTAAGAAGTTGTATAAACTGCCTTCCTTTGCTAATGACATGCTACAGGTGCCATTGGTGGATGCCCCAGTTGCATCTCTGCAATCCCATGGGTTGCTAGCCGAGGATGGCCATGGCTCGGTCCGAGACAACTGGGACAGAAAGATTGACCTAGCCTTGAAGAGGTGCCACGAAGCTACAGCCCTGGCCATCAAGGCATCTGCCACCAACTCGATAGTTTCTAGAGCAGCAATAGTCTGGATCAGGCATTCAACTCAACTGTTACCAGATGCAGATAAAAGGATCCTGGAGGGCACCAACAGACTTCTTCGGGCGGCTGAATTTTCAGCGGACGCTTCTCTGGATGCTCTTACCTTCTCTGCTAGAGCAATGGCTTCAAACACCATAGCAAGAAGGGGTCTATGGCTTAGGGCCTGGCCGGCAGACATCCGTTCAAAGTTGATCATGTCAGCCTATCCCTTTCAAGGAGAAAAGCTGTTTGGGGATGCCCTGGATAAGATCCTAGTGGAGACATGGGACAAGAAGAAGGCCATGCCCAAATATCTGAGACCTCCTGACAGACGAGGTTTCGGTTCTAATTCCTTTCGTGCCTCCAACAGCATCTCCAAGCCTAAACAGGAGTACAGAAAGTCTTCCTGGGGGCAACTCAAACAGAATTTCCATAAGAACTTCTCCAATCCCCGTTTTCAGAGAAACCAGTCCGACAGATCAGACAAGTTCGAGAAGGGCTCCAAGCCCAATAAAGCTTGACTGGGATCCCATCCCAGTAGGGGGCCGCCTGCTACACTTTCACCAAACCTGGGCGGCATCGCAGGCCGATGCTTGGACTCTGGAAATTGTGTCTCAGGGCTAACCGATAGAGTTCAAACGAACGCCTCCGAATTGTTTCCTTATATCCCCCCTTCATTCAAACCTGGGGCGAAAAGACATCAACTTCAAAGCGATACACCATCTACTAGAGATAGCGGCGACAGAACAAGTCCCTTTGAAACAGAGATATCGAGGTGTTTGTTCTATTTTTTTCACGGTCCCCAAGAAAATCGGGGACTGGAGGGCACTCTTGGACTTAAAATTTCTTAACAAGAATATCAAGCTGCGTCATTTCAGAATGGAGTCCATCAAATCAATAATGGAGGCGCTGCATCATCGGGATTACATGTCATCGCTGGACCTAACAGAGGCCTATCTGCATATTCCGATTCTACCCGCACACCGCAAATTCCTTCGTTTTTGTGTGAACGGGGCCCACTACCAATTCAGAGCCCTACCATTCGGCCTCGCAACAGCACCGCAAGTGTTCACCAAGGTTTTAGTGAATCTGATTGCACACTTCAGGCAGAGGGGAATACACGTGCACCCGTATCTCAACGATTGTTGATAAGATCCTCGTTGAGGGAAAAGGCAGAGCAGGACGTTCAGAGCACTATCAGTTGTCTGCAACAACACGGCTTTATAATCAATCTGCCCAAGAGTCATCTGTGCCCAACTCAGAGACTGGAGCACCTGGGCATGGTCATCGACATGAACCTGAGTTCTATTTTTCTTCTGGAAGACAAGATGTTAAAGACCAAGAGGTTAGTGCAACAGGTGGTGCAGGAGTCATCGTTGACTCTTCAGAATCTGGCAAGACTTACGGGTCTCCTGATCTCGAACTTCGAGGCACTGCAGTGGGGTTGTTATCATACCAGGCAGTTACAGATGTTTCTGCGCCCCTATCAACTCCAGATTACTGACGGTCACTGACGGTGCCCACGGTCGTCAAGGAGAGTGTTCTGTGGTGGACCAAGACCGCCAACCTGCGTCAGGGGAGAATCTACTTTGCAGAGAGAGAGTTACAGCTATTTTCAGACGCCAGCCTCTCAGGTTGGGGGGCGACCCTCAACGAGATCCCCACGCAGGGTCAGTGGACAACCAAGGAGTCGGGCCTCCCAATCAACCTCCTGGAACTCTGAGCCATTCGCTTGGCTCTGCTGCGATTTCAAGACCAGGTGTCTGGACAGCATGTTCTTGTTTGAACGGACAGTATAGCAGCAAAAGCATACCTAAACAATCAAGGGGGGGTTCAAGTTCAGTTCCCTCCACAAGGAGGCCGGGAAACTGTTTGAGTAGGCGGAGATTCACCTGAAGTCGGTAAGGGCAGAACATATCAAAGGGACTTACAATGTCAAGGCAGACTGGCTCAGTCGGGAGAACATTCAATCAGGGGAGTGGTCTCTCAACAAGAACCTTTTCCTAAAGATAGTAGAACGCTTTGGCCTACCGATGTTGGATCTCTTTGCGTCCTATTAGAATCACCAACTTCCTCGGTTCTTCACGAGGTACTACCACAATCAGGCGGAGGCCATGGACGCTCTAACATCTCCCTGGCCGCAAGACCTTCTGTATGCCTTCCCTCCAATCCTGATCATTCCGAGGGTTCTCAGAAAAATCAGTCTGTTGGGGGCCGAAGTCATCCTGGTTGCGCCCTGGTGGCCTCGACGTCCCTGGCTCTCATCAATTCAACAGATGTCAATAGCGGAACCATTTCATCTACCAACCTGGCCGGACATGCTATTGCAGGGCCTGGTGTGGCACCCTCATCTAGAATGGCTGAGATTGACTGCATGGAGGTTGAGAGGAAATCATTGTTAGACTTGGGATATACAAGCGAAGTGACGAATACTATCCTAGCTTCCAGAAAGGAATCCACTACTCGGATTTATAACATGTCATGAAAAGCTTTTCACAGGTGGTGCCGGAGAAAGAGTGTAGACCCACTACATCCCACTGTGCCTAGAATTCTTCAATTCCTTCAGGACGGTCTTCAGTCGGGACTGAAGCCAGCTACCCTCAAGCGCCAGGTTGCAGCCTTGTCTTCAGTACTCCAGCAAGCGGGCAGCGTAAATCTGACATCGCATCCTCATATCCGTTGTTTTCTTAGAGGGGCTTCTATGAGTTCTCCACCACAATCTCATCGCTTTCCTACCTGATGGCTGAATCCAGTGCTCTCAGCTTTAACAAGTCCTCCTTTTGAGCCCTTAATGTCTGTGCCTTTAAAGATGCTGCGCATGAAAACTATCTTCCTGGTGGCGATAACATCGGCCAGAAGGGTCTCCGAAATTGGAGCTTTGTCAGTTAAGCGAGAGTTATGCGTGTTCCACAAGGACAAAGTCGTTCTTTATCCGGACCCTACTTTTCAACCAAAGGTCTCGTCTAGGTTCCACCAAAGCCAAGAAATGAATTTACCATCCTTTTGCCTGGCTCCTAAGCATCCCAAGGAGCGCACGTGGCATACTCTGGACGTGCGTAGGACACTCAAGGTTTACCTGATTAGAACTGAACCTATTCATAAGTTAGATTCCATGTTCATTAACATAACAGCGCCCAGATTGGGTCAGAAAATGTCCAAGTCGGCTATTAGTTACGCCATTAAGCAGTGTATAACGGAAGCGTACAAGGCTTTACATCTCAAGGTACCATCAGGGATCACGGCGCATTCGACCAGAAGTGCAGCCACCAATGCAGCCTTCAATAAGAATGCCTCTGTCGAGGAGGTGTGCAAAGCAGCGACGTGGTCGTCTACTTCCACCTTTATTCGCCACTACAAGCTGAATGCATACGCATTGGCGGATGCAGCCTTTGGTAGACGAATCCTGCAACATGTACTGCCTGAGAAGGGCGACCCCACCCTGATTAACATACTGCTCTGGGAGCACCCAAGATGTCCTCTGCCTCTTAGGGAGAACGACCCTTGGCATTTACCGTGAGGGGTCCTTCTCCTAAGAGGACAGGAGGACATCTTGCCCTCCCTTCTCTCGCTCTACCTTGGGCAGTCTGTTTTGTCTGTATCTCGTCTATCAACCTTCGTCTGAGGTGTTTTTCTATGATACTATCTGTTGCCTGTTGACCTGTTTTTCCCCACAAAGGTTTGTTTTTGTTGGTCTTTCAGTCTAATGCCATTGTTACTGACCGACTTAGTTTTTTACATTAGGAGTTTTTTAGGTACGATATTCTTCTTACTGCTACTCTGAGTCACCCAAACTGAGAGAGGGGTGGTTCCCACAGCCACAGGAAGAGGAAGATTTTAAGATTCCTGCCTCCCTGATTGGACGGTGGGAAACACCCAAGATGTCCTCCTGTCCTCTTAGGAGAAGGACCCCTCACGGTAAGTGCCAAGGGTTGTTCTCAGAGAGAGAAATATACCATGAAAGTTGGAGACAGGGTTCTATTTTTAGTACCCCATAGCAAGATGTCACAAGGGTAGGCTTTTCACTGCCCTCCCCCCCCCCCCCCCCCACCTATGACAGCCTGGGTGGGGAATGCAAATCAGGATGCCTATAGCTTTTAGACATAGAGTAACTTGTACGGGATGTTACAGAGAGGGAGGAGGAAACTTGACACAGAAATCACATTTTCAATGGCAACCTTCTGTTCCTTGTAACATATAGCTGTGTTTCCCTGAGGATTTTTAGCAACCATCTCTCGGACTGACCTAATGTACAGCATATTTGATGGTAAAAAGAGGATAATCCCTGGAATGTGGTGCAGAGTCCCTTGAAAGAAGAGCAGGGTATAAACGGATAAGTAAATACTGCAGAGTCTGTAGGAAAAGTAAGTTAATTCAGAGAGTTTCAGGGTATTTCTTATTTTCTGAAGGCCTAAATCAGTGCAGTGGAAGACCTGACACTTCACAGTGTGCAGTTCTCATAACTCCAGAAGTTGATACAGCTAAATACTGTTGAACCCCATTGCTTTGGTATTCCAAATCGCCCAATCTCCTGTGAACCATGTATTAAGGAGTTCTCTTATTCAAATTGTACATCTGAAAAATAGGAGAAACCAACTTACCTGAAATAAATATGGATCACAAATCAATTCAACTGTTTAAAGGAATTTCCAGAGTTTGATTCTGGTCCCCCAGAAATAGTGTTTTGGACATCTGTAAGACTCCCATTGCATGAAAAAAAATTAGAACCATGATGCATCATTTTGAAGGGTTGGGCAAGGAATGTGAAAATTGTGGTTTTGTTCATGGTTCATTGGGTTGCCTGAAACAGTGGTTTGGTTCATGTTTTTTTCAGTTTCCTGAACAATTCATGGTTTGTTAGGTTTGGGAAGGCATAGACTGGCCCCCAAATGGGCTAGAGTTGTTAAACTTGCAGCAAACCCTTCAACAGACTCTCCTCTACCAGTTCTCCAAGTTTGGTGTAAATTGGATTTCAAGGGCCAGGGTACAGCCCACCAAAGCAGGTGCCCCCAGTAAACTGCTTTCATAGAGTATGTCAAGCTGGGGAAAGAAAGGAAGCTACCCTGCAGCTTCTGGTTGGTTTCACCCCCAGGAAACTTGGAAACTGACTAGATGCCACAGTTCTGCTCTTCCACCTCCTGTGCTTCTGTTTAGTTTCCAGTGAAACAGACTAGATGCTGCAGGGTGGCAGGGAGAGCGGGACTTCAGCATCTAGTCACCAGAAGCACAGGGGCTGGGGAATCCTGCTGGCACCTGCTGCCTGGAAAAACAAGACAAAACCAAAATACATGACAAGAAAAAAGGCTGGTTCATTTTGTGTTCCAGTGCGATGGGTTCAGACGAACCAGTTTGGAATGAACCACAAATTGGCCATTTTTAGCATGAATCATGATTTAAGGTTTGGTTCGTGCCCATCCCTAATTTGGAACATTGACCACAATGCTATTAAGTTTAGCATTATGTATAGATAGCATTAAGTATAGGTAGAACACTTTGTAAATATTGAGCTGCTCAAAACGACAAACACAACCATATTTAACTTTAGAACAGGTAACTTCTTTCAAATGAGGGGGATTGTGAAGAAGAAACTAAAAGGAACACCTTCCCTATGATGAAAGGTTAAAGAAGTTAGGGCTTTTTAGCTTGGAAAAACCACCACTGAAGGGTGCCGTGACAGAGGTTTACAAAATTGTGCATGAGATAAAGAATATAGTAATTTTCTCCCTTTCTCACAATGTAAGAACTCGTGTGCACTCCATTAAATTCATGAGCAGTAGGCTTAAAATGGATAAAAAGAAATACTTCTTTACCCACAGAGCAATTAACACATGGAATTCACTGCCATAGGAAGTGGTGGCAACTACAAACATAGATAGTTGCAAGTAGGGATTGGATAAACATATGGAGCAGAAGTCCTTCAGTGCCTATTAGCCACAAGGTATAGATAGAACACTTTGTCTGGGGCAGTGATGCTATGTATTCTTGATACTTGGGGGTCAACAATGAGAAGGCTTCTGGAAGTCTGGCCCCACTGGCGGACTTCCTTATGGCACTTGGGTTTTGGCTACTGTGTGACACAGAGTTTTACTGGAATGGGCCACTGGCCTGATCCAACATGGCTTCTCTTACGTTCTTATGTTCAGTAAAATAAATATTTGCCCTTTTTTATTTAGGGGTACTTGGGTTGTAATGTTTTTTGCTTGTAATTCTATTCATTTTTAGTGAAGGTTGAATTAATGGAATTTATTCCCATCAGTCTTTATAAAGTTCAAATAACACTCACACTGTGGAAAATATATGGAGTTTCCTCTAATATTTGAAAAATATATACCTGATTTTGTAGGCACGAGAGAAGAAAAAAAAGAACAAGAGGCAACGAAATGAAGACAGCCTTCTTTTTTAAGGCAAAGAGAATTTTTTTGATGGAAATGATTATTACTGAAGGGATTATTGTGCACATCTTGCCATCTGTGATTATTAAGGTATACTGAAAGATTGATATTTGATGCAGATTTATTCTCTTTCAGACATACATCATGTGTCAAGCGTCAAGACACTTCCGACTTACGGTGATGCTATGAATTTATGACCTCTAAATACTCTGTTGTTAACAGCCTTACTCAGGTCTTGCAAACTAAGGGCCATGGCTTCCCTGGTAGAGTCAATCCATCTCATGTTGGGCTTTCATCTTTTTCTGCTTCCTTCAGCTTTTCCTAGCATTCTACAATTTGCAAAAGTTAACTAGATTTCATTAAATGTACAGTTTAAAATAGTGGACTGGATTCCAAGAGCCATACTTGTTGAATGATGCCTCTCCTTCCCCTCTGCAGCCCTCTGTGCCCATTGAACAGTCAGTCCTAGGAATGGTTTGGGATAAGGTGCAGTACACTGCAGCTGGAGGGGCAATTCACAGAAATTGTAAAAGTGTCCCCCCCCACACACACTTTGCCTGAGCAGAATGCCTTTTGCTTGTGAAAAGATTTGTAGGAATTGGTTCCTAGGGTGGTATTGATCTAACATAAAAACTACTGGCCTTTGGCACTGACTTCCCTGTACAGGAGACACATTGTGTTATACCTACAACAATTATCAATATATTTTTAAAAGGTTATAAAGGGTATCATAGGATAGTCCCAGGGTTTTTTTTAAGCAGGAATGCACAGGAACACAGTTCTGGCTGGCTTGGTGTCGGGTTGTAGCCCAATATGCAAATGAGTTCCTGCTGGGCTTCAACAAAAAGTTATGTGAAACAATGGTGACATCAGGGGGTGTGGCCTAATATGTGGAAAAGCCCTGGATAGTCCTGACCATTTAAGCACCCAAGGTATAAGGCAATTGCCTATGCTAATTATAACACTAATAATATTTACTAGCAATAATATCTGTGATTTTTTTCTGTTTTTAGGATTTTAACATCGCAGCCTGTCAAACATCATGTTTACCATTGATGATATCTTCAACACCATCGTTTAAAAGAGAAATTTAATATCATTCTAGTGCAATTGGAAATGTAAACTTTAATTATGGGTTATGTGCTGCTTTTTTGTGGGTGATTGTGTACAATGCTCCCTATTAAGCTTTGGTGAGGATGAAGAACTTAAATTATTTAGTGAAACTGCCATGTATAGCAATTTTATAGCAAGTTGTTGGTGATTAATTCTTTTTTGTAATTTCCTGATGAATTATTTCTCTATGTCTGCCTAATCAGCAGGCCTGCTGTGAAATATAATTGCACTTTCAGGAAAATTACCATCTCATGAGATAAATAAGTTTGATGATTAAATTTGGTAGAATGAAGTAATAACATTCAAACAACCAAGCAGAATTGCTTGCCTATCCCTTTGCTATGATTTGATGACCTTTCTAGAGAACAGAATGTTTTAGACACTATCCAGTTTGACACAACTCATAACAAAGCAGAGATTTTTAAAGGTAAGCTATATTCTCTTAGAAGACGAAGGAATTTCAGCTCAGTTAAATTGAAAATACCAGCCTTGATCTAGGGTCAACAAAACATTATTCACCAAGTTAAAAAAGGAAGGAAAAAAACCCCCCCAAGCCTGATAAGAAAACATATTTGCTGCTAAATGTAATTACTAAACTGGATCTGAAGTGTGGTAGAAGCCCAGCATTCATATCAGCAGGAGACAGACTAGTGTGAAAGTTAACATGAATTATCTCTTGTTTTCTACATAGAAAATAGATCTGTTTCTATGCACATTTTCCCTAATGATAAGCTCTAGTATTTTCCTTCTTGCCATCTTTTAAATGGTACGTTATTTTTGAACTGTTAACTGTGCTTTCATGAAATGCAAATATTTGATGTAGAGCCAGAAAAATCCTAGTTGAGACCTAACAGGCTCAAGTTTGCAAATTTGGTGGGGTTTTTTGAACTATTTTTAATTCAGCTGGCTCTGTGAAAATGTCCTTGGTATCTGGAGAATGCCCATGTGTTTCATTCCCCCTGTTCTTTAGAAGTGCCTAGAAGGAATAGGCAGACTACTTCTTGTAGTCCAGTTCTTCATTGATGATATTAAAATGGAGGGAAAAATTTGTAGGCTTTTCTGATTTGTAACCTCTAGCACTCATAATATTTTTTTTGGTAGTTGCAAGCCCATGAGGTCTGTAAATAGGGCGAGTTTTGGAGTAATGCATGCGTTAGTAAAAGCTTTAACCATGAAATGGGATTTTTTTTTATGCCAAGAAAAGTGAAGTAACTTAAGTGATTCCCCACCTTCTGTTTTTTGCTTGCTTGTAATAGAGGATATTTCTTACAAATGTCATACAATTGTAAGACTAGTATACATGCTTCCATAACATATGTCCAAGGCTTTTTTTTTTAGCAGGAACATAAGAACATAAGAGAAGCCATGTTGGATCAGGCCAATGGCCCATCCAGTCCAACACTCTGTGTCACACAGCGGCCAATATGTGTGTGTGTGTATACACACACACACACACACACACACACATATATATATTTACTGTGGCTAATAGCCACTGATGGACCTCTGCTCCATATTTTTATCCAATCCCCTCTTACAGCTGGCTGTGCTTGTAGCCGCCACCACCTCCTGTGGCAGTGAATGCCACATCTTAATCACCCTTTGGGTGAAGAAGTACCTCCTTTTATCCGTTCTAATCCGACTGCTCAGCAATTTCATTGAATGCCCACGAGTTCTTGTATTGTGAGAAAGGGAGAAAAGTACTTCTTTATCTACTTTCTCCATCCCATGCATAATCTTGTAAAACTCTGTCATGTCACCCCGCAGTTGATGTTTCTTCAAGCTAAAGAGCCCCAAGCGTTTTAACCTTTCTTCATAGGGAAAGTGTTCCAAACCTTTAATCATTCTAGTTGCCCTTTTCTGCACTTTTTCCAATGCTATAATATCCTTTTTGAGGTGCGGTGACCAGAATTGTACACAGTACTCCAAATGAGACCGCACCATCGATTTATACAGGGGCATTCTGATACTGGCTGATTTGTTTTCAATTCCCTTCCTAATAATTCCCAGCATGGCGTTGGCCTTTTTATTGCAATCGCACACTGTCTTGACATTTTCAGTGAGTTATCTACCATGACCCCAAGATCTCTCTCTTGGTCAGTCTCTGCCTGTTCACCCCTGCCTGTTCACACCTTTGTAGCTGGGATTCTTGGCCCCAATGTGCATTACTTTGCACTTGGCCACATTGAACCTCATCTGCCACATTGACTCCAACACATCCAGCCTCAACAGATCCCTTTGGAGTTCCTTACAATCCTCTCTGGTTCTCACCACCCTGAACAATTTAGTGTCATCTGCAAACTTGGCCACTTCACTGCTTACTCCCAACTCCAAATCATTTATGAACAAGTTAAAGAGCTCGGGACCCAGTACTGAGCCTTGCAGCACTCCACTGCTTACCATCCTCCACTGCGAAAACTGCCCATTTATACTCACTCTCTGCTTCCTATTAATTAGCCAGTTTTTGATCCACAAGAGGTCGTGTCCTTTTATATATGACTCTCGAGCTTACTAAGGACCCTTTGATGAGGATCTTTATCAAAAGCTTTCTGGAAGTCAAGGTAAACAATATCTATCGGGTCTCCTTTGTCCACATGTTTGTTCACCTCCTCAAAGAAATGTAACAGGTTAGTGAGGCAAGATCTTCCCTTACAGAACCCATGCTGAGTCTTCCTCAATAACTCGTGTTCATCAATGTCCCTACTCATTCTGTCCTTGATAATGGTTTCTACCAACTTTCCCGGTATTGAAGTCAGACTGACTGGCCTGTAGTTTCCCATATCTCCCCTGGAACCATTTTTAAAGATGGGGGTGACATTTGCTACCTTCCAGTCCTCAGGAATGGAGGCAGATTTCAATGAAAGATTACATATTTTTGTCAGAAGATTCACAAGTTCAACTTTGAGTTCTTTCAAAACTCTTGGATGTATGCCATCCGGACCTGGTGACTTACTAGTTTTTCATTCGTCTATCAGCTGTAGGACCTCCTCTCTTGTCACCTCAATCTGACTCAGGTCTTTCAACACCCCTTCCAATATAAGTGGCTCTGGAGCAGGCAAACACTTCTCATCTTCCACAGTGAAGATGGAGGCAAAAACTGCATTCAGCTTCTCAGCCATTTCCCTATCCTCCTTCAGTAATCCTTTGACCCCTTGGTCATTCAAGGGCCCCACTGCCTCCCTGGCTGGTTTCCTGCTTCTAATATATTTGAAGAAATTTTTATTGCTGGTCTTTATATTGGTAGACCAATTATCTACCGAGTCCAGTACAAAGTGTTGGTTATCACCTTTAAAGCCCTATATGGCCGAGGACCAGCCAACCTAAGGGACCGTCTCTCCCCATATGAACCCCAGAGGTCAATGGGTAAAAACAAAATGACCATCCCTGGGCCGAGAGAGGTCAAACTCCAAAACACCAGAGTACGGGCCTTTTCAGTTGCGGCACCTGCACTGTGGAACCAGCTTCCAGAGGAAGTGCAGGCCCTGCGGAACCTTGATCAGTTCCGCAGGGCCTGCAAGACCGCCCTTTTTAGACAAGCCTATGACACTGACTGCTGAGTTGCCTGGTACAAAAAACCGCCATCTATAAGATTATCTAAACTGGCAGAACCAGCGCCATAACAGTCTTATTGCTGCCAGATATATTTATATATATATAGTGTAATGTAAATTATGTATTTTAACTTAACTGACTGGTTTTTATATGTTTAATTTTAACTGTTAAATTCAAAGTTTTTATTATCTATGTTAATGCATAAGTTGTTGTTAGCCGCCCTGAGCCGCCTAGGCGGGGAGGGCGGGATAGAAATAAAAGTTATTATATTATTATTATTTTGCAATATGCTCCTCATAGTCCGTTTTTGCCTGCCTTATCACAGTCTTGCATTTGATTTGCCACAGCCTGTGTTCCCTTTTATTAATCTCACTTGGACTAGCTTTCCACTGCTTAAGGGAGTCCTTCTTACCTTTTACAGCTTCCATTACTTTGTTTGTTAACCATGCAGGCCTTCTCTTATACCTGTTTGTGCCTTTCCTAACTTGTGGTATATATTTTATCTACGCTTCTAGGATTGTAGTTTTAAATAGCCTCCAAGCTTCCCCAAAGATTTTGACTTTACTTACCTTTCCTTTCAGTTTCCTCTTCACATGCCTCCTCATCTCAGAGAATTTACCCCTTTTAAAGTTAAACGTGGTTGTGCTGGTCTTTTGGGGCAACTCTCTATTTATACAAATGGTGAAATCAATAAGGTTATGGTCACGTCTCCCAAGCGGTGCAATCACTTTTACATCTCTCACCAAGTCTTGGGCATTACTTAGGACCAAATCCAGGATCGCCCACAACTGGTAGGTTCTGAGACCATCTGCTCCATAGCACAGTCATTGAGAGCATCTAGAAACTCAATCTCTTTCTCTCGACCAGAACACATTTTGACCCAATCAATCTGCAGGTAATTAAAATCACCTATGACAACACAGTTTTTATGTCTAGCTGCTATCTTTAAGCCTTCCATCATATTATAATCGTCCTCTATCTTTTGATTTGGTGGCCGATAACAAACTCCCATAGTTAAATTTCCTTTTGGCCCCTCTGTTTCAATCCTAAGCATTTCTAGAAGGGAATCTAATTCTCTCACCTCAGTCTTACTGGGCCATATACCCTCTCTGACATACAGAGCCACCCCACCTCCAACCCTTCCCTCCCTATCCTTCCGATATAACTTATATCCAGGAATCACCGTGTCCCACTGATTCTCCTCATTCCACCAAGTTTCTGAAATTCCCACAATGTCTATGTTTTCTCCCAACACTAAATATTCTAACTCACCAATTTTATTTTGAACACTTCTAGCATTTTGTACAAACATCTATAATTTCCCAGGCAAGCTAGGCCCGCCACCTTCCTCCTGCCGCCTCGAGACTCTGGCAGGCAGTCCATTCTGTTTGTCACCATCTCAGTGGACAACTCTGATCCATTACCCGGTAGAAAAGTAACAGCTAACCCTTCATCTCTTTGAGATGAGTCCTCCCGAACCATAGACATTTCATCTCCTGTCGGCTTTCCCCCAAGATTTAGTTTAAAAACTGCTCTGCCACCTTTTTGATTTTAAGCGCCAGCAGACTGGTTCCATCTGGGGACATGTGGAGAATGTCTTTTTTGTACAGCTCCCGCTTGTTCCAGAAAGCATCCATTGTCTCATCCACACATTGAGACTTCTAATTTGTGCCTGTCTCTCCAGCTCTGCACGTGGAACAGGTAACACTTCTGAGAAGGCTACCTTTGAGGTCCTGGCCTTAAGTCTTCCGCCTAGCAGCCTAAATTTTTCCTCCAGGACCTCATGACTGCATTTCCCCACATGGTTGATGCCAACATGCACCACGACCACTGGCTCCTCTCCAGCACTGTCTATCAGCCTATCTACTACACGCGTAATGTCTGCTACCTTTGCACCAGGCAAGGCAAGTCACCATATGGTCAGTACGCGGTTTTGCCACCCAGCTGTCTACTTGCCTAAGGATCGAATCACCAACTACCAACTTTCCTTGGCATGAAAGGATTCCCGCTCACCAACTGAAGAAGAGGTCCCTTCTGAGGGCCCATTCCCCTTATCCTCAGCCCTGTGCCCTGTTCCCTCTTGACCCTCATTCTCCCTGGCAGCAACGGAGCTGCCATGTTCAGAGTGGGGCTCATCTAACACATCCCCGAGAGTCTTCTCCGAGTGCCTTACTGACTGTCTCTGCTTCTCCAGGTCAGTCACCTCAGCCTCCAGGGTACGAACTCGTTCCCTGAGGACCAGGAGCTCCTTGCATCGAGCACACACCCAAGACGCACTGAGTGTCACATGTGGGCAGATAGTCATACATGTGACACTCAGTGCAAAATACTGGAAAGCCCCCACCCCCCTGCTGGCATTCTACCTTCATGATAGATTTTTAAAAATATACAGTCCCCTTTTAAACCCTATTTGTTTATGTGGCTACCCACCTGGAGAGTCTACTTACCTTATTGGGAACACAAGGTATCTGGATTCCTGGTCCTTACAGAGCCCCCAGGCTAAGAGCCACAGGCCAAGATCCCTTTAGCTCTCTCGCAAGGCGCAGCTTAATAATCCTTTGCATATTAGGCCACACATCCCTGACGTAGCCAATCCACCAAGAGCTTACCCTGTAATAAGAGCCCTATAAGCTTTTGGGGGATTGGCTACATCAGGGGTGTGTGGCCTAACATGCAAATGAGTTCCTGCTACAAAAAAAGTCCTTCATAAGTCTACACTTCAGGTTTAAAATTAACTTTATACGTTCTGCCATTTTCAAGTAGAAGACGACAGCAAGAATGCTCTACCAATTTTCGGGCACTACAACAAGCTTGAATTTCTGGTATGCCATGGAATGTTTACTAATGTTCTTAACTGCGCATGGAATTATTCCACTTCTAAGGTGTTGTGACAGAAATCTTAACGTTTTGCTGTGGCTCAAGGTGTTGTGACAGAAATCTTAACGTTTTGCTGTGGCTCAAGAGTACCCCCTAGAGTGTCTGGAATCTTGGAACCCTGTGGTTCATATTAGTATAACCAAGTCATTCCTATTCCACATTGGGCCAGTTTGCCAAAGTTAATCCTTTTTTGAACAAAGGAAAATCCAATTTGGACAGGACCAAATGTTTGTCATGGAAGTGCAGTGTCATTAACTGTTAGTTGGCAGGAGGGACTATCATTTTAATAATTTTCTGATTGGTATGGTAAAACTTCTGACATCAGATACAGGGCTTTTCATAGGATTGGCTAAATCAGCTAGTCACTTAGTGAGGAGACTGGCTAAGGCCAGACTTTATTGTTCATAAATATTTAGACATTTGGGATTTTTCCTCCTCTTCATTTTTTCTTTTTTTCTGCTCTTGATTTATTTGTGATTGGATTATTTCTACCTGTGGATTTTTTATCTGTGGATTTTTTCTCTCTCATTATACTGGTTGGATTACTTTTGGGTTTTTTTCCCTCTCTTTTTGGCTCTGCTGGATTTTTTTTTCTTGCTTGCTTGTTGGGATTATTGTTTTTCAGTTTGGATTATTGTTTCGCAACCAATTTTTGGGATTATAAATAGGGTATTCAGCCCTGGATTACAAAATTATACTTGCCTATTGTGGTGCTTAGATATTTGAAAGTCGAGGTGGAGAGTTGGCTTGTCTTTGAACTAATGTTGATGGAAATTATTGGACAGTGAACTGTGGTCTGCTGTTTTGTTTACTGAATATCTACTGTTCTGAACATTGGGATTGTTATTAGTTTCAGTGCTGTTTTGACTAACACAAATTGTTGCGAGAAGCTAGCAGCCTGATTTTTTTTTAGAACTATTTGGAGAAGATTATTCTTTTGCTAAAAACAGAACATAGAACTTTAAAACAAACAGTCAAGAGACCTTTTTGAACTGCTGACTCTGAGTGTGCTTACATTAATAACAATGGATAGTAAAGCAGGGTCCATTCCCAAGGAACCGTCCCCAAAAAAAGAAATCTTAGAAGGGAAACCATCCTATTCACCTGGTGGCCAACCGGGCCCAGGGAAATTTATACCTATGCAAGGTGACATGAAAGAATGGCAAACTACTTTAATTGCTACTATAACACGGATGGCAAGTAAAATAGACAATATAGATGAACAGATGGCAGAGATCAAACAAGAACTCAAGGAAAATAGTAGACAGACAGTGGAGACCAACAAGGCCTTAAAAGCATTAGAGGGTCAGGTAACAGAGAACATTCAAAAAGTGGATATTTGGGAAAAGAACAGACCTTAAAAGATTCTACAGTTGGAAGTAGACAAAGCGGCTTACATGTTGAGGTTTCAAAACATACCAGAAGAGAAAAATGAAGATTTACAGAAAATATTAAGTGAAGTCTTGGCTGAAATTTTACAGGTGACTCCCCAGAGGATGGAGGTTGAGTTTGACCAAATTAGAAGGGTGCCATTGAGCTACACAAGATGTAACAAACTACCTAGTGAAGTTCATTAGAGGCTGGCAAGAAAAAAGATTAAAGATGACATCCTGAAGCAAGCGAGAGACAGACCCATGGTGATAGCTGGAAATACAGTGAAAATTTTAAGAGAGGTCCCTTGGCCAGTGAGACAAAAAAGGAGAGAATACCAAGCATTAACAGAGTTTCTGAGAGGAAGAGAGATACCCTACAAGTGGCTAATGCCAGAAGGCCTTCTTTTTACGTACCAGGAGAATAGATATAGGATCAACTCCACTTTTAAAGCACAGCATTTTTTGGAAAGTATAAAGAAGAAAGAAAGCAAAGAAAAGGATGATGAGGAGGAGCAAGAAGAAGAAGGTTCTGGTGACGAAGATCCAAACCAAACACTTAGATATCATACAAGACTACAATTCACAAAAAATAAAAAAGATAGTGATAAACAAAACGCATAATGGCCTCAATTGTTTCAGTTAATGTAAATGGACTTAATTCTCCTGCTAAAAGGAAAAAGACATTTAGATATTTGGCAAAAATGGAAATGGACATAATTTGCTTACAGGAAACTCATATCCTAACTAAAGGTCAAAATTTTTTGAAGAACAAAAAAATTGGCCATTTATTTATAGCTACAGACTTATACAAAAAGAAAAGGGGAGTGGCAATTTATATTAAAGACAAATTTAACCCACAACTGCAATTTGCTTCTGAAGATGGTAGAATTTTACCAGTGGAAATCATGGTGGACAATACGAAAATCCTGCTTGCAAACATCTATGCTCCAAATGACCATCAAGAGAAATTTTTTCAAGATTTGCGTCTTAAATTATTAAGCCTGGAATATGTGGAATATTGTCTAATAGGAGATTTCAATGCGGTGTCTGACAGACAGCTGGATAAGAAAACACATCAGCAGATTAAAACAAAGTCCTCAGCTTCCGATAAGCTTCTGGAAATTAGCTGAAGAAATGGAGTGGGTGGATGTTTGGAGAACAAGATACCTCAATTCTAGAGATTTTACTTACTACTCTCCTAGTCACCAAACCTGGTCAAGAATTGATATGTGTTGGCTCTCTACAAGCTTGATTAAAGACTTAGTGGACACAGATTCAAACAAGAGTTATGTCAGACCACAGCCCTGTAATGATAAAACTAAAAGGTGCACGGATAAGAAGACCATGGAAGTTAAATACAACAATTTTGAAATACAAAGACTTTCTTAAAGAAACTAAACTAGAAGTGGAATCTTTCTTTAAACAAAATACAACACAAGAAGTGAAGATGCAACAGTTTGGGATACTGCAAAAGCTTTCTACAGGGGCCTTGCAATTAGCTACTACATTAAAAAGAAGAAAGAAAGAGCCAAAAGTTATCAAAATTTAATGTCACAAATGGGAGAAGCTGAGAAGAATCTTAAAAAGCATCCAACAAAGTATGAATTTCAAAAAAAGGTGAGAGAAATGCAGCACAAAATGAATTTAATTCTTATGGAGGAGGTGGAGATTAAATTAAGGTATGCTAAACAAAACTTTTTTGAGCATGCCAATAAACCTGGAAGGTGGTTGGCCTATAGGATGAGAAAAGAGAGGGCTAAAAGAATAATTACAACATTGAGAGATGAGAACAATAAAGAGAAATCTCAAAAACAAGAAATACGACAAATTGTAGAACAATTTTATAAAAAACTTTATGAAAACAAGCAAGTTGACAAAACAAACTTAAAAGAATATGTTAAACAAAATAACCTTAACAAATTTACAGAAGAACAACAAAATTTTTTGAATGCACCTATAATGATAAGGGAGCTTGGAGAGGCATTAACTGCCCAAAAGAATTTATTTATTTATTTATTACATTTGACTTATATCCCGCCCTCTCCGCAAGTCACCAGGCAAGTCACCAGGACCAGATGGACTACTGGCAGAGTTCTATAAAGTCTATGAAGAATCTTTACTTTTACCATTTAAACACTTCATTGAAAAGATACAGGAAGAAGGCCAAATTCCAAACTCATGGCAAGAAGCTACGATATCTTTGATTCCGAAAGAAGATAATGATTTGAAAGATATTAAAAATTATCGTCCAATTTCCCTTTTAAATGTGGGTTATAAATTTTTTGCTGCGATACTGGTGCAACGATGGAAGAAAGTTTTGTAATCTACAATACATTATGACCAAGCAGGATTTTTGCCTAAAAGATACTTGAAAGATAATGTCAGAACAGTTTGTGACATTTTAGAATATTATGAAGGCCATCCAGAGAAACAATTGGCTTTAATTTGCCTAGATGCTGAGAAGGCATTTGGCAATCTTCGTTGGCAGTTTGTTACAGCAATTGACAAGTATGGAATGTGGGGAAAACTTTTTGAGAACAGTAGAAGCAATATACTTCCTTAAAAGGCTAGGGTGACAGTGAATGGTGAAACAATTAATATACAAAAAGGTACAAGACAAGGCTGCCCACTGTCACCTCTACTCTACATTTTATCATTAGAGGTATTGAACAATCAAATAAGAGAAGACACAAGTATAAAGGGAGCTGTGATAAAAAACGAACAATACAAATTTAGAGCATTTGCTGACGACCTAGTTTTTATATTAGAACAACCAATGGACTCTATAGACTGTCTCATAAACAAGATTAAACAATTTGGTTGTTGGGCAGGATTAAAGATTAATTATTATAAAACAAAATTTCTGACCAAGAACATGACAGCAGAACAAATTCAGGCTTTTCAGCAAAAATCAGGATTTCTTCATGAAAAAAGAATCAAATATTTAGGTGTGGTGATTTCAAATAGATGTAGCAATCTAAAAGTAGACAACTATGATAAAGAAATTCAAAAAGACTTGGAAAAATGGCATGATCTGAACCTATCTTTAATGGGAAGAATAGCTTTGATAAAAATGAATGTTTTACCAAGACTACTATTTCTCTTTCAAACTATTCCAATATTCCTAAACAGTGGATTTTTTCAAGAGCTAAATAAGATGGTTGTTAAATATATGTGGCAAGGCAAAAAATCCAGAATTAAATTAAAGACCTTGCAGGATTCCAAATTAAGAGCAGGTATGGGTCTCCCAGACTGGCAATTGTACTATAAAGCATCTGTACTGTTGTGGAAAAGAGATTGGATGTTGTTGAAAGATAAGAGACAACTGTTGTTAGAAGGACACGATTTGACTATGGGATGGCATGCTTATTTGTGGTATCAAAGATTTCAAGGGCACTCTTACTTTAAGAATCATTGGTTTCAGAAATCTCTATATCATACCTGGTCATGGTTAAAGCCTAAAATCTACTCAAAAGTTCCAAGATGGGTTTCACCAGTAGAAGCATTTACTCACCCAAGTCTTTTAAAAGCAAACCAGAATTACAGGTATGAGGATTTGTTGGGAAAAGAAAATCAACTGAAAACTAAAGAACTAGAAAACATGGATATTAAAATGAACTGGTGGATGAGAATGCAAGTTGAATCCAGATATGTTAAAGACAAGGTGATAGGCTTCACTAGTGAACAATACTTATTTGATAAAATTCTTTTGGGACCACAAGAAAAGTTAATTTCCAAACTGTATGCATATCTACTTCAAATGAAGACACAAGATGAAGTTGTAAAGGATTGTTATGGTCCAATGGGCGAAAAAATTTGGTTATAACATTACACTAGAGCAGTGGGAAAGATTGTGGAAACTTAATGTTAAACTAACTAGGTCAGTGACTTTCAAAGAAAACCTTTATAAAATGTTTTATAGATGGTACTTGACCCCACAGAAACTGTGCAAGATTTATACTAACATGTCTAATAAATGTTGGAAGTGCACCAAACAAATTGGTACTTTTTACCATATGTGGTGGACGTGTGAGATGGTGAAAGGCTACTGGAAAATGGTACACGAAATGTTACAGAAGATCATGAAAACCCAGATACATTTCAAACCAGAACTTTTTTATTGAATATATTTCCAGAGGATTATTCTAAAGAAATGAGACACATGTTGGCACACTTCCAACACTGCAGCAAGAATCCTTTTGCTGCAGAGATGGAAATGTCAGGAGATCCCTTCAAAAATGGACTTGGTGGGGAAAGTTTTGGAGACTGCGGAGCTTGACTTTCTATCCCAACTGATAGCTGGGAAATCCAAAGAAGCAAGAAAAAACTGGATGAAATTTTATGTTTGGTTGGACAATCAAGACTTTTAAGATTCTCTGGTGTGATCTGATTTCTTTTTCTTTTTTTCCTGTGTTTATATTATAATATTCATCTTTAAGCGAAGTTTTAAATTCATTTTGGGAAAAAACTGGCAAATTACTAGAATATAATTAAAGATCTATATCATACAACTTTAAAATGGAATATATATATATATATATATATATATATATAAAATATATAATATATATATATAAATGTAAAATATATAAAATATAAATATAAAATATATAATATATATATATCTCGTTTAGATTAAAATAACAATAAGAGAGAATATTTGTTTAGAAAATATGGTAGAACTATCCTTTTGACTCTGGAAAGTATTTTATAAAAACAAGACCAGAATGTATTGTGCTTTTACCTTTCCCTTTCTTTCTGTTCCCTATTTTCTAAACTTCTTTGAAACTAATAAAAACTTTTGAAAACTGAGAAAAAAATTCTCTTTGTCAGTTTCAGTTCTCTCCACCCCATGCATAATTTTACAAACCCCTATCATGTTCCCCCCTTAGTCATCTCTTTTCTGAACTAAAAAGACCCAGACCCTTCAGCCTTTCCTCATAGGGAAGGTGATCCAGTCACCTAATTCTCTAGCCTTCCTCTGTACTTTTCCCAGCTCTGCAATGCCCTTTTTGAGATATAGTGACCAGAACTGTACTGTTTCCAAATCAGATTGCATCACAGATCCATACAGGGGCATTACAATATTTGCTGTTCTATTCTCAGTCCCTTTCCTAATAATCCCCAGCACAGAGTTTGCCTTTTTCACTGCTGTGACACACTGGATTGACCTTTTCACTGAGCCATTCACTACAACCACAAGATCTTTCCCCCTCTCAGTTTCAGCAATTTCACACTCCACTAGCCTGTACCTGGAGTTGCAATTTTTTTCTCCCAGTGTGCATCACTTTTCACTTACCAACATTGAATTTCATTTGCCACATCCTGAACCTGATGCCCAATTTGTGTTGTCCTCTTGGAGCTCTTCACAGTCAGCCTTGGTTTTCACCACCCTGAATAATTTTGTATAATCTGCAGACTTGGCCACTACACTATGCATCCCTATTTCTAGATAATTTATAAATAAAAGTTTCAATACTGATCCTTGGGGGACCGCATTGCTTATTTTCTTCCATTGCGAGACCTGCCTATTGATTCCTACTCTTTGCTTCCTGTCATTTAACCAATTTTTAATGTATAACAACCTGTTTATCCGATGCCTGTCAAATTTGCTCAGGATTCTGGAGAGTCTGGAGAGGTATCTGTCAAAAACTTTTTGAAAGTCCAGGTATATAATGTCTACTCTGGGTTACTGTTGTCTACATATTTGTTCACTTTCTCAAATAACTCCAAAAGTTTGGTGAGGGAGGACTTCCCTTTGCAGAAGCTATTTTTTTTTAAAAAGTTTTTATTTATACCCCGCCCTCCCCGCCAAGGCAGGCTCAGGGCGGCTGAGCTGATTTTCCCTCAGCAGGCTTTGTTCCTCTATGTGCCTAACAATTCTATCTTTAATTACAGTTTCTACTCATTTGCCTGGGACAGACATTAGACTAACTGGTCAGTAATTCCATTGATTCCCCTACAGATCCCTATTTAAAAATGGGTGTAACATTTGCTAGGAATCTCTCTGGAGAAGGGTGGGAAATTAACAAAATGAATGAAATTCATAACTGCGTGTCTGTTTAGGAGGGGGAGGCTTCAGTCACCCAGGAGAAAGACATCTGTGAAGGTATCACTGAGGGGGCAGGGAATCACAGGGTCTCCAGAGTCAACGGCTGGGGGAAAGCCAATGCAGCAGGCAGACTTGATGTCTTTGGAGGGGGCAGGGAGGGCACTGTTAGGAGTGTTGAGCACCTGAGTTAGATCCTGCATGCTGTAGCAAGGGAGTCAAGACCCTTGCTGGGGCCTCAGGGTGACAACTGAGGGGTAGAGCTGCAGTCCTATCAAGAGGGAGGGATGATTTTCCTGGGACATGGAAGGTTGTCTGCATCTCTGGCTACAACTGGCAGGCACCTGGAGGTGCTGCAGATGTCATATGGGAAACTGGAGGACAGCCAGGAGTGCATTAAGAGGGGACATATTAAAGCAGGTGACAGGATTGCCCATTGAGAATAGGAGATGCTTGAATGCTCATTGGACATATTGGCAATCAGGAATCCCTGATTTGCATGGGTTCCATTACAATACATGACCACACATAGAAGTAATGATGAACGCAGAACTGATTTTAAATTATAGTCACTGGGCACTGATTGCTCTGGGAATGGAATAACAGTGCCTAGAATGAAATGATGGCCATTCCAGTCCCAGACCACTTCTGCCCCACTGAGGAGGCAACTGGGGTATCTGAGGGTAGTGCTGCATGCCTCCAGTATCTGAGGGTAGTGCTGCATGCCTCCACCCAGTGGTCCCCTCTCCTGTTCCACCACTGGTAGGGGTGTGGGAGTGCCCTTGGCAATATTGCTGGGTTGGTGGAAAGCATATCCACTGGTGAGCAAAGGTTACCTTCAAATGCATAGGGTGGTAATGACAACCTCCCTCGTCCTTCTGCTCTTCCATGACCCTGTGCTCAGTGTGGGCATTGAGGCAGCTGTGGATGCCTGTGGGGTGAACAGCTCAAGGCCTCTCCCCACTATCAGGTGCCTGGATCTACTGACAGGAGTTAAATGATCTGTTATAGAATGCTAGCTAGACACAGGTGGAATTCTAGCAGGAGCTCCTTTGCATATTTTGGCCACACCCCTGCTGTAGCCAATCCTCCAAAAGCTTACAAGGCTGTTTTTTTGTAAGCTCTTAGAGGATTGGCTACCTCAGGGGTGTGTGGCCTAATATGCAAAGCAGCTCTTGCTAGAATTCCACCCCTGGCTAGACACCTAGTATTTTTAAAGTGCACATTTATATCTGAATCAGATCTGAGTATTGTAATCCAGGACAATATTTCTGTATTAATGGAATGATCACTACACTAATTCCCATAACTGGGTATATAAACAAATACAAATGTGAGGGATCCAGTACTGAGCAGGAATGAACTTCATAGAGCTGAAAGATGGAAATGCCAAGTTCATATCACCTTTCAGCTGTCTCTGAGCTTGATCTGCCTCATATGGTTGCCTTGAAGCTAAAATGTTGCTCTGATCTCAAATAAATGATGTGTATGCTGTCAGAATGTATATACTGCCCACTTTACAGTAGGATGGGACCTTATTAGAGAAGGATTAATCCATAGTCCATGCCACACACAAGGCTCTAAGCAGCTTGGGGTTCCCAAAGAAATCACCATTCCGCTGTGGTAGATGTACAGAGCCCGGATCCCCTAGCTTGATCATGTCCCCTAGCACAACCACCATAGTCCCCCCCCCCATGATTCAAGAGTGAAGAAGATGGTAGTTTTGAGCATATATGTGTACCAGGTGGAGCATGCATGTGCACCTAAGTAGCTGGGCTGTTTACTTATCTAGTCCTGTGTAGAGAGATTGGAGCTCTGGGTGTTGGCATGATTTGGCTTCCCATTCAGGTGACAAGAATGGCAGGGCCATCAAGTGCAACAAGACTTGTCAGTCACAGTCCCACCTTTTCTGCTTCAGCAGTTGTTTAAGACCAGCGTGTGCTCCATTGTTGAGGAATCTCACATCAGTTAATGCCAAACAAATTTTTATTACATGTTTCAAGTTTACTATTAAGAAATAAGATTTTGAATAATCTAAATTTGAATGTGTTAATCTTAGAGTACTTGACTGCTTTTAACTTGTAAGTTGCTGTGATTGGAATGGCCAATGGCTTTACGCAATAAATTCTTACTGAACTGAACTATTAATAAATATATGGAATTACTGAGCAGTAAGCTGTATTTCATGGTCATTTTTGTTCATTATGAGGAGGCAAGCCCAAGTCTGCTTTTTATCCATCCTGGCCTTGCGATCCATCTGTAAGAGAGTTACCCATTTTTGGATCCTGACCCACCTTTTGAAAACATCACTTTAGGATTTAGACTTCCAAAAATAACTTCAGTAGACAATCTTAGGAACTATTTATAATTTACAGTATGACATTTTAAATTTACCAACTCTTTCTTCCTTGTTGACTTTCCGTCCTATGACCTTTTGTGTTCAAGAACCCCTGCCTTCTCTTTTCCTGCTACTCCCCCATATCCATTCTGGCCATTTTTGCCCCTCAGTTGCCATTAAGCTAGCTCAGACATTATTGCTGTCACAGCCATTATCTCCACCACAAAATTGGTGCTTTTATAATAGAGTTTAGTTCCATGCATCTTGCCCAATGACTATGGCATATTCAAATAAACAGTTATTTTAAAGCAATATATCTTAAACCTCCACTGCTGATCTAGTCTTATCAGATCTGTTATCACTGAAGATAAAATGTCAGAAGTTGCATACAAATGCTAAAATGTATTTGGGGAACGCTTTATGTGACCCCATATGTTTGTTTTTTTAAAAAAAAATATGGATACAAGAAGGAGAGAGGGAAAGTCAGTTAAAGTTGTTTTCTGCCTAAAAGCTGTGGAAAGGACATTTGTATATTATCCCCCCTCCCCCTCCCAACAAGTTTCTTATTTATCCTTTGAGGTATTTTCTTATGGCTCCTTCCAGTTATCACATGGGACAGCAACTCCAGTCTGAGTGCAAACCTGTAAGGGAAAGTTAAGTACATCAATTGGGCAACCACTGGAAGTTCCCTAGAGAACAAATGTGATAAAATGAGACATTCCTCATATCCATTAAATAGGTCAAGTTCTGATAATATTACATTAGTGAGGGAGGAAAATAAACAAATGAGTCACCGATTGCACATATTAAAGAGCAGCTACCAGTATAAGAGTAAAAAAGGAAATTGCATGCATTTTAATTTTTTACATTCTCTTCTGCAATTTGTCAATTTTGATGAGGACAGAACTGTTAAAGTGTAATACGCAAGAGCGCTTGCTCAGGGATGTTTCACTCAAACCCAGTTGAAACAATGTCCGTTTCTGACTGATAACTCTGTCACTGTGTGATGAGGGCCAGCTATATCATCACCTACCTAATGACAAGATATCACACTCAGAAAACAAACATTCCAGATTAGCTGCAACCAAAATCTCATCAAACAGCAAGAACAAAAAAATCTAAAAAAA
Organism: Heteronotia binoei; assembly: GCF_032191835.1. NCBI lineage: Eukaryota > Metazoa > Chordata > Lepidosauria > Squamata > Gekkonidae > Heteronotia > Heteronotia binoei. Next base: position 51,988,436 of record NC_083223.1, on the reverse strand, counting down.
GTAAGTAAAAATATAACCATGGGAATCTTGAAAAAAGGTCATTGAGCTGTATAGCAGTTTTTCAAAATGCAGCAGTAATTCATTAGGTCCCCCCCCCCCAGGGGAAATTTCAATAAATACAGTATAAGAGACATAACAGAAAACACTGTGCTGCCACATTGTGCTGTGTAATGGACAGGTTCAGAAATGTGGAAAACATAAACAGTTTTCCCACATAGATAAGTATTTCAGCTGACTCTCTTCCTGAAATGTTTCCGTAACCTGGGCATTTTTAGTGTATGCATGACTGCAACATCCAAATGATTCTGTATGATTATGCTGTAAATCAGTGGTCCCCAACCTTTTTGGCACCAGGGACCGGTTTTGTGGAAGACAATTTTTCCATGGACCAGTGGGGGGGGGGTTGGGATTATACAATTGTGCACTTTACTTTGGTGTGGTGATTTAAGTGTGCAGACTCTTATCTGGGAGAACTGGGGTTGATTCCCCACTCCTCCACTTGCAGCTGCTGGAATGGCTTGGGTCAGCCATAGCTCTTGCAGAGCTGTCCTTGAAAAGGCAGCTTCTGGGAGAGCTCTCTCAACCCCACCCACCTCACAGGGTGTCTTGTGGGGGAGGAAGATAAAGGAGATTGTGAGCGGCTCTGAGATTCAGAGTGGAGGGCAGGATATAAATCCAATGTCACCGTCTTCTTATTACATTGTAATATATAATTAAATAATTATACAACTCATGGCCTGGTTGCCAACAGGCCACGGACCGGTACCGGTCCATAGTCCAGGAGCCGGGGACTCCTGCTGTAAATGACCAATTTCACTAACCATATAGAGGTGGAAACATGAGGAGGTTGGAATATAGGGTTAAATTTAATGCTGTGTAAATCCACAAATATAATTATGCTTCTGTCTGATGGTAGAAGAGCAAAGCAAGAGCACTAATAAAAGATTTGGATTGTCTTTATCATGTTAGCCATTTTTGAGAACCAGTTTGTATACAACCGCCTTTGGTTGAAGTGGTGGGTGTCCAGTCCATCTTGGCCTCTCCTACTCACAGAACCACACCTCAGAATCATCATTGGAATAGCCATCTTGCAGGAGACCTTATGAAGTGCCTGGACGTTTACTGATTTACTGCTATCTTAAGTTGTTTATTGTTTGATGATTAAACATTTTAAACTGATTTTATTATATTGTACTGTTGTTTATATCCACTTGCTGTAAGTCGCCCAGAGCTCATCTCAGATTCAATACTCCCTCTAAGCCAGGGGTGGGGAACCTCCATCCCTAGGGTCGTGTACAGCCCTCGACGTCAATTGGTGTGGCGCTCAGGGATTGCTAGGCTAGGCTAGGCTAAACCGAGTCATGTGGCAGCCTCCCTAGGGCCTGGCTGGCCAGCAAGGATCATGGGACCCAGCCGCACGGTGCAGCAGCCTCCCTAGGTCCAGGCAGGGATCACAGGGCCCAGATGTACTGTGCGGCAGCCTCCCTGTGGCCTGGCTGGCCGGCCAGAATTACTGCGGGGCCTGGAAAAGTTACTGTCACAGTTCAGTTTGCACTTGATTATCCCAGATGGTTTGGCCTAATATGCTAATGAGTCTGTGACCTAATATGCTAATATTAGGGGATGTGGTTTAATATGCTACTGAGTTCCTTCTGGGCTTTTTCTACAAAAAAAGCCCTGGACCTATGCATTTGCATAGGGTGGCAGACAGGGTGTATGTGTGTGCCAGATTAGGCTCTCCTCATATGACTTCAAACAGAAAAACAATTATTTGCATTAATTTTGCTGGCCTGAATCATTCTCCCTTGGCGGAGCACTGTTTTCTAAGTTGATCATTTTTTATGGCCCGTGAATGATGTTATAAATATCCATATGACCCTTGGCCGAAAAAAGGTTCCCCACCCCTGCTCTAAACCATGGAGTCTTCTGAGCAAAATTTCTACTTTGTGAGCTACAGAAATTAAAGTTCTCAGCTACTGCATAAATTAGCTTGCTCTGGGGCCATTTTTCTTGAGCTAAGAGAAAAATGTGTGAGCCAGTAGCTAAAAACCTAAGCCAACTCACACAATTCAGCTTAGAGGGAACATGGGGGGGATGTAAACCCAATAAAATAAATAAAATAGCAGCACTCTTAAAACTATTATCCTGGAAAAAAGACTAAACTTGAGTTCAGGATAGAATAAGAATAATCACTGTTTCTATTTAGTTTGAAACAGATTATGTATCTTCACATCATTATATACTTTTTTAAAGTAAATGTGTGCACATAAACACTCATTTTTGTTTGTGGTTTGAGTCTTAAAAATAATGATGGTTCAAGGAAAGCTCAGTGATTATGCTTTAGTGGGATAACGCAGCTTCAATAAAGGATGCTCTCCCTACTCTCCCTTTTGCTGTCAGCTTGTATGACCAACACAGCTTTGTTTCTTCATTTTGGTTTATAGGAATTGTGTATTTGCTTCAGGAAAAAAAAACAACTTTTAAAACTAAGATGCAGCTTTAATCTTACAAAGTTTTGCTAAAATACTTGTTTCTGGCTGTGCATTTAGCAGAAACTTGCTGAATGTATCAGATGGATTATTTTGGTATCATTTAAGTGGTGTGGGCTTCTTGCTAACCTACAAGATCGACAGATTGATGTTGAGGCATATGTCAATTTTTCTTGATAATTGCTGAAACTAGAAAAGTGAATCTATAGCAATATATGGCTGCCTGCTATAAGATCTTAGTCCAGCTATGTGACATATGACTGTGGAATCATGTTACCCTGCATGGTTTCCAGTCTAAATCTGGGTGACAAGAGGGATCTTTTAAATCTTATGCAGGAAATAGCACTTCCAGGAAAACAGGAGCGTGGGCTCAGTTATATAGTTTTATAGAATTTTATTGGTACATAAATAAGAATTTTACCTTCCTTTAATTGCATGAGAGGTTTTCCAGAAGGCACCCCACCCCAGAGAAATTCCAAGAGAATACAATTTAATCTAATTTAGATTAATCTAGATTAAAGCAAAAACCTAGTTTAAAACAAAAATGGCAGGAAAGAAACAGTAATCTCATCAGGAGAGGGCAGCAAAGTGCACAAGGTTATTTCTTGGAAAGGCCTTTTTCCTCCAGCAAGGTTGGTTCTTCCAGGGGGTACCTCAAAGAGAGAATGAGGGAGAGTGGCTTGTGTTTTCTCTCTCTGCTGGAGTCCCCTTATTTTTATACTTTATTCAATTTAACCACTGAGTCTATTAAACCAATCTGGCTGCTACACCCCATCTTGGATTTTACAAATTCGCTGACCGTCTTTTCAAGAATATTTTGGGAAAGACTCTCAGATGGTCATCCAAAAATTATAGGAAAATATACATGCTCTTGCCCCTTTCTGGATTTTCCCTGGTCCGAAAGCCCCAACATTGCTGGGTCAGTGAGTAGTGACTCACAAAAACTTCTACCCTGTCACAAATTTTGTTAAGTCTTTAAGGTGCTATTCGACTCTTACTCTTTTCTACCGCTACAGACAGACTAACAGGACTACCCATCTTGATTGATCAGTAATGGATAAAACAATGTATACACAGCATGGGTATGTTCAGACACATTACATAGATCAGCAGCATAGCTTAGCTTCATGGTTGCATGCAAGTGTAACATTAAAATGTACTGTAGAAAAGAAAGATTTCAAATGGACAGGCAGGAGAGTTTCTGTGTGTTTATTTACGCTTTGGCAGTTTGACCTGCTTTGGGCACTCTTAGCAGGTTCTCTGGGTCCCCCCCCCCCCAATTCCTTTCTGGACTGTAACATCAATTTTTGAACCGTTGGAGTTCCTACATGGACATGAGCAAAATCTTTTGTTGTGAATGCGATTTTATCCTATTATTTCTATTTAAAAAGATACTTTCGCTATGGAACTTTTGCTTGGGTAAAATCTGTCTAAGCTGGCAACATTTCTTCTTGTTTCTGCAGCTTGACATGTTGACATTTCCCCCCTTTCCAGCGTTTCAGCTCCAATCAGCTTAATTGATTATTAATCAGCTCTGCCTTCTTCATCTATCAGGCTTGTTGGATCAGAAACACCCCCCCCCCCAATAATAGTTGAGTCATTAAAATACTTGGTGCAACATCCTTCTACCCCTTTTCTTGTTGATCTGCTTAAGGTTTTTATTAAAGGCTAAAGTATATCAGAAATATCTCATGGTCTACCAACCTCCCACGTCCCATTCCCTTTCTCTTGCAGCAATTTCACATTTCCCCCCATTCTGATTATCCTAGCCTGGTGATTTATTTGTGGTAATTTACCACTGAATTTGTCAGGTTTCAATGCCCTAAAACCTGTGCCAGTGTGTTTCATCATGAAGCAGCAAAATCATACATTTGTTTCCAGGCTTGTCCAGGCCTCTGGCTTCAGACTATTAATGGCTAGATCAGCTTTGTTTCAGGCCTTTCCTAGCCTAACAATCACTTCATCTATCTCTAACTGAACAGAGATTGCACTTTTTGAATAGCTGTGCATACGATCCCCCTGCCTAATTTGCTAGTTTGAGGCTATAAATGCATAACTCTAATTAGAGACTGGACTATTTGGTGCTGAGGGTGTAGATTTTGTCCCCCTTCCTCACTATGCAATGATGGACAGTATTCAGATCTCTAAAGCACAAGGAGTCCTGGATTGTACTCAGATCTGCAGATCATAGGGATGACATTTGATATTATGCCAACAGCTGTCCTCAAGTAAGGAGGCAAACTGGAGAGCAGAAAAGTACTGGTGGAAAGAGGAGACACTGCATCTTTTTGGTGTTCACATACAAAATAGTCTGTACCAAAATCATAGCTGATGTTAAGCCACATTCTAGAAGTACGTACATGCATCCTTCAATATTTCAACACTGCTGTTCTTCTCTCTTGTCTACTAAAGCCAGTTTGGTGTAGTGGTTAAGTGCACAGACTCTAATCTGGGAGAACCTGTTTGATTCCCCACTCCTCTGCATGCACCTGATGCTGTGATTTTGAGTCAGTCACAAGCTCTCTCAGAGCTGTTCTTTCAAGAGCAGTTCTAGAGAGAGCTCTCTCAGCTCCACCTACGTCACAGGGTGTCTGTTGTCGAGAGAGGAAGGGAAGGAGATTGTAAGCCACCGAATGAAGGGCAGGGTATAAATCCAATTTACTCCTTTAAAAAAAAATCTTCTTCTGGCCTGATCCAACATGGCTTCTCATGTTCTTAGTCAGAGTATGTTGTTCTTTTGACTTGAGGGTTATTTACAGAGAGTATTACAACTTGAGTGAACCAGTAGCTCATGTCACCCAGTCCGCTCCTCTTTCTCTCTTCCAGAGCTACCTAATCCAATTTTTGAGTCCAGTAGCACTTTAAACACCAACACGTTTCATGAAGGGAGCTTTTAAACTAAATCTTGGGGGAAAGCCAACAGGAGATGAAATGTCTCTGGTTCGGGAGGACTCGTCTCAAAGAGATGAAGGGTTGGCTGCTATTTTTCTACCGGGTAATGGACCAGAGTTGTCCACTGTGAAGGTGACAAACAGTATGGACTGTCTGCCAGAGTCTCGAGGCGGCAGGAGGAAGGTGGCGGGCCTAGCCTGCCTGGGAAATTATAGATGTTTGTATGCAAATGCTAGAAGTGTTCGAAGTAAAATTGGTGAATTGGAATGTTTAGTGTTGGGAGAAAACATAGACATTGTGGGAATTTCAGAAACTTGGTGGAATGAGGAGAATCAGTGGGACACGGTGATTCCTGGATATAAGTTATATCGGAAGGATAGGGAGGGAAGGGTTGGAGGTGGGGTGGCTCTGTATGTCAGAGAGGATATACGGTCCAGTAAGACTGAGGTCAGAGAATTAGATTTACTTTTAGAAATGCTTTGGGTTGAAACAGAGGGCCCAAAAGGAAATTTAACTATGGGAGTTTATTATCGCCCACCAAATCAAAAGAGAGAGGACAATTATAATATGATGGAAGGCTTAAAGATAGCGGCTAAATGTAAAAACTGTGTCGTAATAGGTGATTTTAACTACCCGCAGATTGATTGGGTCAATATGTGTTCTGGTCGAGAGAAAGAGATTGAGTTTCTAGATGCTCTCAATAACTGTGCTATAGAGCAGATGGTCTCAGAACCTACCAGGGGTGGGGCGATCCTGGATTTGGTCCTAAGTAATGCCCAAGACTTGGTGAGAGATGTAAAAGCGATTGCGCCGCTTGGGAGCAGTGACCATAATGTTATTGATTTCACCGTTTGTATAAATAGGGAGTTGCCCAAAAAGACCACCACAACCACGTTTAACTTTAAAAGGGGTAAATACACTGAAATGAGGAGGCATGTGAGGAGGAAACTGAAAGGAAAGGTAAATATGGTCAAAACCCTTGGGGAAGCTTGGACACTATTTAAAACTATAATCCTAGAAGCTCAGATAAAATACATACCACAAGTTAGGAAAGGCACAAACAGGCATAAGAAAAGGCCTGCATGGTTAACAAACAAAGTAGGCAAAAAGGGACTATGAGAAGCATATTGCAAAAAACATAAAGACCAACAATAAAAATTTCTTCAAATATATTAGAAGCAGGAAACCAGCCAGGGAGGCAGTGGGGCCCTTGGATGACCAAGGGGTAAAAGGATTACTGAAGGAGGATAGGGAAATGGCTGAGAAGCTGAATGAATTTTTTGCCTCCGTCTTCACTGTGGAAGATGAGAACTTTTTGCCCGCCCCAGAACCACTAATTTTGGAAGGGGTGTTGAAAGACCTGAGTCAGATTGAGGTGACAAAAGAGGAGGTCCTACAACTGATAGACAAATTAAAAACTAATAAGTCACCGGGTCCAGATGGCATACATCCGAGAGTTCTGAAAGAACTCAAAGTTGAACTTGTAGATCTTCTAACAAAAATCTGTAATCTTTCATTGAAATCTGCCTCCGTTCCTGAGGACTGGAAGGTAGCAAATGTCACCCCCATCTTTAAAAATGGTTCCAGAGGAGATCTGGGAAATTACAGGCCAGTCAGTCTGACTTCAATACCGGGAAAGTTGGTAGAAACCATTATCAAGGACAGAATGAGTAGGCACATTGATGAACACTGGTTATTGAGGAAGACTCAGCATGGGTTCTGCAAGGGAAGATCTTGCCTCACTAACCTGTTACAATTCTTTGAGAGGGTGAACAAACATGTGGACAAAGGAGACCTGATAGATGTTGTTTACCTTGACTTCCAGAAAGCTTTTGATAAAGTTCCTCATCAAAGGCTCCTTAGTAAGCTTGAGAGTCATGGAGTAAAAGGACAGGTCCTCTTGTGGATCAGAAACTGGCTGAGTAATAGAAGGCAGAGAGTGAATATAAATGGGCAGTCTTCGCAGTGGAGGACGGTAAGCAGTGGGGTGCCGCAGGGCTCGGTACTGGGTCCCATGCTCTTTAACTTGTTCATAAATGATTTAGTGTTGGGAGTGAGCAGTGAAGTGGCCAAGTTTGCGGATGACACTAAATTGTTCAGGGTAGTGAGAACCAGAGAGGATTATGAGGCACTCCAAAGGGATCTGTTGAGGCTGGGTGAGTGGGCGTCAACGTGGCAGATACGGTTCAATGTGGCCAAGTGCAAAGTAATGCACATTGGGGCCACGAATCCCAGCTACAAATACAAGTTGATGGGGTGTGAACTGGCAGAGACTGACCAAGAGAGAGATCTTGGGGTCATGGTAGATAACTCACTGAAAATGTCAAGACAGTGTGCGTTTACAATAAAAAAGGCCAACGTCATGCTGGGAATTATTAGGAAGGGAATTGAAAACAAATCAGCCAGTATCATAATGCCCCTGTATAAATCGATGGTGCGGTCTCATTTGGAATACTGTGTGCAGTTCTGGTCGCCGCACCTCAAAAAGGATATTATAGCATTGGAGAAAGTCCAGAAAAGGGCAACTAGAATGATTAAAGGGCTGGAACACTTTCCCTATGAAGAAAGGTTGAAACGCTTGGGACTCGTGGGCATTCGATGAAATTGCTGAGCAGACAGGTTAAAACGGATAAAAGGAAGTACTTCTTCACCCAAAGGGTGATTAACATGTGGAATTCACTACCACAGGAGGTGGTGGCGGCCACAAGTATAGCCACCTTCAAGAGGGGTTTAGATAAAAATGTGGAGCACAGGTCCATCAGTGGCTATTAGCCACAGTGTGTGTGTGTATATGTAAAAAAATTTGTCACTGTGTGACACAGAGTGTTGGACTGGATGGGCCATTGGCCTGATCCAACATGGCTTCTCTTATGTTCTTATGACTCTGAAAAGCTCAGACCCTGGAAATTTTGTTCATTTATAAGGTGCTACTAGGCTTGAATGTAGCTCTCCTATGGCAGACCAACATGGCCACACACCTGAAATTAACCCAATATTGGGTCCCCATCCTCCTCCACTGCCTCTTGCCCCCTCTAATCCCCCTAAGCCTCTCTCTCTTCATCTACGGAGATGTCTCACAGACATTGCTATGGTGAAAACAAGCCTTTTGCCAAGCCACGTGGCAGAAAACCCCGTGTCCCCTAGAATGATTAAAGGGTTGGAACACTTTCCCTATGAAAAAAGGTTAAAACGCTTGGGATTCTTTAGCTTGGAGAAATGTCGACTGCGGGGTGACATGATAGAGGTTTACAAGATTATGCATGGGATGGAGAAGGTAGAGAAAGAAGTCCTTTTCTCCCTTTCTCACAATACGAGAACTCGTGGATATTCAATTAAACTGCTGAGCAGTCAGGTTAGAACTGATAAAAGTGATTAACATGTGGAATTCACTGCCACAGGAGATGATGGCAGCTACAAGCATAGACAGCTTCAAGAGGGGAATGGATAAAAATATGGAGCAGAGGTCCATCAGTGGCTATTAGCCACAGCTTATTGTTGGAACTCTCTGTCTGGGGCAGTGATGCTCTGTATTCTGGTGCTTGGGAGGAGCAGACAGACAGTGGCAGACAAACAAACTTGATTCAAAGTCTGTTAGCACCTTACGAGAACAACAAGATTGTTCAGGGTATAAACTTCTGAGATTCAAAGCTCCCTTCGTCAGATACTCTCATACTTCGTCAGATACTTTGACTCTCCAAAGCTCATACCCTGAAAAACTGGTCTCTAAGTGTTACTAGACTTGAATCTAGCTTTTCTTTTGAAGACTGATATGGCTTCCCTCTGAAACTTAAGAACATAAGAGAAGTCATGTTGGCTCAGGCCAATGGCCCATCCAGTCCAACACTCTGCATCACACAGTGGCCAAAATACACACACAAACACAAACACAAACACACAGAGTGGATAATAGCCACTGATGGACCTCTGCTCCATATTTTATCCAATCCCCTCTTGAAGCAGGCTATGCTTATAGCTGTCACCACCTCCTGTGGCAGTGAATTCCACATGTTAATCACCCTTTGGGTGAAGAAGTACTTCCTTTTATCCATTTTAACCTGACTGCTCAGCAATTTAATTGAATGCCCATGAGTTCTTGTATTGTGAGAAAGGGAGGAAAGGACTTCTTTCTCTTTCTCCATTCCATGCATAATCTTGTAAACCTCTATCATATCACCCCGCAGTTGACGTTTCTCCAAGCTAAAGAGCCCCAAGTGTTTTAACCTTTCTTCATAGGGAAAGTGTTCCAAACCTTTAATCATTCTAGTTGCCCTTTTCTGCACTTTTTCCAATGCTATAATATCCTTTTTGAGGTGCGGTGACCAGAATTGCACACAGTACTCCAAATGAGACCGCACCATCGATTTATACAGGGGCATTCTGATACTGGCTGATTTGTTTTCAATTCCCTTCCTAATAATTCCCAGCATGGCATTGGCCTTTTTTTATTGCAATCGCACACTGTCTTGACATTTTCAGTGAGTTATCTACCACGACCCCAAGATCTCTCTCTTGGTCAGTCTCTGCCAGTTCACAACCCATCAACTTGTATTTATAGCTGGGATTCTTGGCCCCAATGTGCATTACTTTGCACTTGGCCACATTAAACCACATCTGCGACATTGACGCCCACTCACCCAGCCTCAACAGATCCCTTTGGAGTTCCTCACAATCATCTCTGGTTCTCACCACCCTGAACAATTTAGTGTCATCTGCAAACTTGGCCACTTCACTGCTTATTCCCAACTCCATTAATGAACAAGTTAAAGAGCATGGGACCCAGTACTGAGCCCTGCGGCAGCGCACTGCTTACCATCCTGCACTGCAAAGACTGCCCATTTATACCCACTCTCTCCTTCCTATTAATTAGCCAGTTTTTGATCCACAAGAGGACCTGTCCTTTTACTCCATGACTCTCGAGCTTACTAAGGAGCCTTTGATGAGGAACTTTATCAAAAGCTTTCTGGAAGTCAAGGTAAACAACATCTATTGGGTTCCCTTTGTCCACATGCTTGTTCACCCCCTCAAAGAACTGTAACAGGTTAGTGAGGCAAGATCTTCCCTTACAGAACCCATGCTGAGTTTTCCTCATCTCAGAGAATTTACCCCTTTTAAAGTTAAACGTGCTTGTGCTGGTCTTTTGGGGCAACTCCCTATTTATACAAATGGTGAAATCGATAACGTTATGGTCACTGCTCCCAAGCGGTGTGATCACTTTTACATCTCTCACCAAGTTTTGGGCATTACTTAGGACCAAATCCAGGATCGCCCCATCCCTGGTAGGTTCTGTGACCATCTGCTCCATAGCACAGTCATTGAGAGCATCTAGAAACTCAATCTCTTTCTCTCGTCCAGAACACATATTGACCTAATCAATCTGCGGGTAGTTAAAATCACCTATTACAACACAGTTTTTACGTTTAGCCGCTATCTTTAATCCTTCCATCATATTATAATTGTCCTCTAACTTGATTTGGTGGGAGATAAACTCCCATACTTAAATTTCCTTTTGGGCCTCTATTTCGACCCAAAGCATTTCTAGAAGGGAATCTAATTCTCTGACATCAGTCTTACTGGACCGTATGCCCTCTCTGACATACAGAGCCACTCCACCTCCAACCCTTCCCTCCCTATCCTTCCGATATAACTTATATCCAGGAATCAACATGTCCCACTGATTCTCCTCATTCCACCAAGTTTCTGAAATTCCCACAGTGTCTATGTTTTCTCCCAACACTAAACATTCCAACTCACCAATTTTATTTTGAACACTTCTAGCATTTTGTACAAACATCTATAATTTCCCAGGCAAGTTAGGCCCGCCACCTTCCTCCTGCCGCCTCGAGACTCTGGCAGGCAGTCCATTCTGTTTGTCACCATCTCAGTGGACAACTCTGATCCATTACCTGGTAGAAAAGTAACAGCTAACCCTTAATCTCTTTGAGATGAGTCCTCCTGAACCAGAGACATTTCATCTCCTGTCGGCTTTCCCCCAAGTTTTAGTTTAAAAACTGCTCTGCCACCTTTTTGATTTTAAGCGCCAGCAGCCTGGTTCCATCTGGGGACATGTGGAGAACGTCTTTTTTGTACAGCTCCCGCTTGTTCCAGAAAGCATCCAGTGCCTAACAAACTTAAACCCTTCCTCCTTACACCATCGTCTCATCCACACATTGAGACTTCTAATTTGTGCCTGTCTCTCCTGCCCTGCACGTGGAACAGGTAGAACTTCCGAGAAGGCTACCTTTGAGGTCCTGGCCTTAAGTCTCCCATCTAGCAGCCTAAATTTTTCCTCCAGGACCTCACGACTGCATTTCCCCACATCGTTGATGCCAACATGCACCACAACCACAGGCTCCTCTCCAGCACTGTCTATCAACCTATCTACTACACGTGTAATGTCCACTAGCTTCGCACCAGGCAAGGCAAGTCACCATACGATCAGTACGCGGTTTTGCCACCCAGCTGTCTACTTGCCTAAGTATCGAATCACCAACTACCAAGATCCTCCCTCTCTCCCTGCCCAGGGATGGTTCCTTGGTGCGAAAGGATACCCGCTCACCAACTGAAGAAGAGGTCCATACTGAGGGCGCATTCCGCTTATCACCAACCCGGTGCCCTGTTCCCTCTTGACCCTCATGCTCCCTGGCAGCAACGGGGCTGCCACGTTCAGACTGCGGCTCATTTAATACGTCCCAAGAGTCTTCCCCAAGTGCCTAACTGACTGTCTCTGCTTCTCCAGGTCAGTCACCTTGGCCTCAAGGGTACAAACTCATTCCCTGAGGACCAGGAGCTCCTTGCATCGAGCACACACCCAAGCCTTCTGTTCTGTAGGCAGATAGTCATACATGTGACACTCAGTGCAAAACACTGGAAAGCCTCCAACCCCCTGCTGGCATTCTACCTTCATGATAGCTTTTTTCAAAAATATACTTAAACACAAACAAACTTGTATATAATCTTCAAATATATTCAGTCTGTGATATATTTGCCCTGTCCAGAGGTTCATTATGGGTCCACAGGAACAAATGTATATAGAAACAGATACTTATCTCTGTGAGAACTATTCCAAGCATATATCTCCTTGGAATAGTTCTCACAGAGATACATATACATATACATACATGCATATGCATACACACATACACACACACACACACACACACACACACACACACACACACACACATATATATATATATATATATATATATATATATATATATATATATATATACACATACACACACACACATTCCTATACACATTATATATATACTAGATGCCTGTCACCAAACAAAAGATTGAGTGTGGTGGCCTCAGCCAAGAATTGGGCGTTGGGTGACATGCCCAACACTTGCCCAATGGCATTATACTCTGAGGACAGGCCCTGCAACCCAACATCAGCCACAAACATCAGTCTACTGGGCTGCTATGTTAGTGAAAATGGCATCCAAAGCTTTGCGGTACCATCTTGGGGTGCCATTGCTGTAGCAACCTGACAGGTACTGTGGGTTATGAGATAGTAGGACAGAGAGGTAGAAGGGTGTGGGGATGGAGAAATGAGGAGAGAATAAAGAAGAAGAAAGCCTTCCATGATAACCTGCAGATCATCTATTTATTGAGAGCCATTTCCTCCATTTGATGTGTCTAGTGCAGCAAATGCCCTTCCTTCCACTGTTTGTTTTCTTGTGCATGTTAAAGGGAATTTTTCTATACATTGTGAATTAATAAGGAAGCATCCATTACAGATAAATTGATTTGGGTAATCAGTTCTTATTCAATGAAAGATGATATAATATACTTTTTTTTTTTAAAGGCACTTCGGGATTTTAAAGAAGAACCAGGATTTTTTTTTTTAAATTGTTTCCTTCTTATAGTCTCCATTCATGGATAATTTCTGTACTCTTTCATTTCACAGAGGAATTGTGATAACAGATGATTAGTTACACAGACTCCTAGGGATCACTTTCTCAGTCATAATTTATCTCCTCCTTTACTGAGAACACAAATCATGAGGCACTGACTGCAGAGCTGGCCTCCTGCAGACAGTGGGATGCCTCTGGTGTAAGGGTTTTAAGGTTTGCTTAGAGTGCCTCCTCCCAGTTTCACTACACCTTTTTACAGCTTATGCCAAACATACAAAAACAGTGTGTGTGAACAGAATACTAAAACAGCAGCTTTAAAAGCTTAATTTGCAAGGGGGTGGACAGCCAGTTTCCCCCTGTTCATTGGGCATTATCCTTTGCTGTCACCTTGGCGCAACTCAAGGTAACTCCTCATTGATCTTCTCTTAGGACATTGCTGTGCTTATAAAAAGCAGATAATAATGAAGTTCTGTTTGGAGCAATAAAGAGACCCAGTAAAGCGCAATGAATAGCTTATGAAATCTGGATCCCTAGTCTTCCTCCTCTCTTCAGCTACTAAGACAGCCTTGGGGAAATCTCTTTTTGTCTGCCTAAATTTACTGCCTTTTTTAAAAAATGAAGAAGTGATGTTTCGGCTTTAGTCCATAGGAAAGTCACACTTGATCTGTGATAAGGAAGTTCTTGCCACTATACGATGGATGTCTTGAGGCACAAACCAGGACTCCATCCACCTATTCATCCTGACATAGTTATAGCCTTGCTTCTCAGTTTTGAACCATACCTGCTGGTAGGTACTTTCCTTAAGTGATTGGCATAGGTACTCACCAAGAAAAGTAGCACTAGTACAGATTTACTAAAACATGTTCTGTTTTATGATTCATACCATAACATGTTCAAAGATCAAAGCTACACAGCTCATTCTGAGGCATGATTCTACTAGAAGAGTCTTTTTTTTTTAATTACAGAAAAAAATGCGTAGCCCAATCCTAGTCATGTTTAATCATACTGATTTTGTGCAAATGAATGGATTAATGAGCAGGGAATCTTCAGGCAAAAGCATTCTTTGAATTATTCCGAATTGATACACTTAAACTAATGTGTCTTGTGAGATTAATGCATAGTTTGTGAAGCTTCCAAGGATCAAATGACTGCTCTCATGGGTTGTCTGCTTGACATAGGAGCATGCTATGTAGGAGACAAGAATTCTCATCTGGGTGACTTTGGGTTGACTCACTTTGTTGTCCTGGCTAAAGGTAACATTTAATGATGAGTTGTTTTCCTTCATCTGATTCTTTAGCGGGTTTGGGGGGAGTATTTTTGAATTTTTGTTTTTGTGTGTGCACGCACACCTGAAAGTTATGGCACCTTCTGGTGACAGACCTCTACTGGAAGCCTGGAGGATATTCAGAGAGGTGGCTGAATAAAGCCATCCCTGTCCTCCTGACTACTGGTATTCCAAGGAGGTCTCCGATACAAGCGCCAGGGTTGGATCTGCTTAGCTTCTGATAAGATCGGGCTTGCCCGGGCTGTCCAGGTAAGGGCTGACCCTTTAGTTTATTTAATGAACAGAGCCCCAAGGAATGATGACAGAGATTATTGTTCTAAATATAAGTTCCATTGAAATTAATTTGCATTCAAATTAATGGGCTTCCATATAAATTAATTCTGGATTGAGATGCTGAATCTACTTTTCAAGAAACTGAATTTCTCTGACCCCTTCTTGCCAATGATACTGATGAAAACTTGAAGGATACTCTGAAAATTAAAGTTTATTTTTTCATGGATTTACAGTTCTATTAACATATTTAGCACCTTGGCAGTTGGGTTGCAGAGGTACTGAATTGAGGAAAAAAGATTATGCAGAGTTCTGGTATCTCCTTCTTCAGGGGTAAATTAATGAGAGAATAACTACCCTATGGCTTGAAAGGACAACTAGTCCTGTACCCCATCAAGAAAATGTAGTGGTTTTCTTAAATTTGAATATAAGTAACAGGTATGTACAGAAATAATTTTTTTTGTTTAGCATTTTTTAAAGGAGGGTTGTATTATGTTCAGGGTAGTCTTCCTCTTGAGTAAATATGGATTCTCCACACTGCCCATGTTTTCTATGGAGAGGGGCTCTGTGTATTTGACAGCTTAGCTGCGTATTAGAGAGATTAACCAGCAAAGGTTCACATGGTTTCTATATTCATGAGGGCCATACCCTCCAAAGCAGCCATTTCCTCCAAGAAACTGTTCTCTATAATCTGGAGACCAACTGTAATTCCAGGAGATCTCCAGGCCCTGTATTGAGGTTGCCAGTTTTAGGAGCAGTCAACAATTTCTTGAATATGCAGGAAGGAAAACTTTTGTTTTGTTTTGTTTTTCAGTGTTGAGCTGAGCTATGATTGGCTGTTTATATCTCAAAACTATAAATCCAGAGTGCTACTAATGGTTTTATGGAATGTAAAAAGAAATTGGTTTAAGAGAACTTCTACCTGTCTCAAACCACCATTGTGGAGGCCTAGAAATCTATGTAAATAAACATATAAATCTGTATAAATAAATGACAAAAAACCCCTTATTTTTTTACAGAGTGTGCTGCTCTAATTTCTCAGTCATTAGGTAGTTCTCTTATAGCGTTAACTAAAGTAAATATTCGTTGAGTATGTACACTGCACACTTTATCTTCCAGTTGCCACTACAATCCTAATTAATCCTTACATGCTGGAGATTTTGTAATGGCTATGTGCCAATCATTCTTAAATTAGTGGGATGCAGCTTCCAAAATTTTCTTCTGAGAAGAAAATATTTTATGTAAAGAGTCTGTCTGAAGTAGATTGCATTGGTAGCTGAAAGCTTATCTTAAAAGCACCATTCATTGTTCACATGGAGAGAAATGATAGTATCTTTCTGTGGATTACGGCACTATATGGCATTACAATTTGTTGTTCCTGTCTGAGCTGAGCTAGAGCATCATCTTGCTTACCGTTTCTTTGAGATCACAAAGAACTGGGCTACTAGTCTGAATGGTGGTCTTATAGTTTCTACAATAAGAACATAAGAGAAGCCATGTTGGATCAGGCCAATGGCCCATCCAGTCCAACTCTCTGTGTCACACAGTGGCCAATATGTGTGTGTATACACACACACGTATACATACATACACACAAACACACACACACACATATATATACCGTGGCTAATAGCCACTGATGGACCTCTGCTCCATATTTTTATCCAATCCCCTCTTACAGCTGGCTGTGCTTGTAGCCGCCACCACCTCTTGTGGCAGTGAATTCCACATGTTAATCACCCTTTGGGTGAAGAAGTACCTCCTTTTATCCGTTCTAACCCGACTGCTCAGCAATTTCATTGAATGCCCATGAGTTCTTGTATTGTGAGAAAGGGAGAAAAGTACTTCTTTATCTACTTTCTCCATCCCATGCATAATCTTGTAAACCTCTATCATGTCACCCCGCAGTCGATGTTTCTGCAAGCTAAAGAGCCCCAAGCATTTTAATCTTTCTTCATAGGGAAAGTGTTCCAAATCTTTAATCATGCTAGTTGCCCTTTTCTGCACTTTTTCCAATGCTATAATATCCTTTTTGAGGTGTGGTGACCAGAATTATACACAGTACTCCAAATGAGACCGCACAATCGATTTATACAGGGGCATTATGATACTGGCTGATTTGTTTTCAGTTCCTTTCCTAATAATTCCCAGCATGGTGTTGGCCTTTTTTATTGCAATCGCACACTGTCTTGACATTTTCAGTGAGTTATCTACCACGACCCCAAGATCTCTCTCTTGGTCAGTCTCTGCCAGTTCACAACCCATCAACTTGTATTTGTAGCTGGGATTCTTGGCCCCAATGTGCATTACTTTGCATTACATTGAACCTCATCTGCCACATTGATGCCCACTCACCCAGCCTCAGCAGATCCCTTTCGAGTGCCTCACAATCCTCTCTGGTTCTCACCACCCTGAACAATTTAGTGTCATCTGCAAACTTGGCCACTTCACTGCTCACTCCCAACACTAAATCATTAATGAGCAAGTTAAAGAGCATGGGACCCAGTACTGAACCCTGTGGCACCCCACTGCTTACCTTCCTCTACTGTGAAGACTGCCCATTTATACTCTCTGCTTCCTATTAATTAGCCAGTTTTTGATCCACAAGAGGACCTGTCCTTTTACTCCAATAGAAGTTGTTCTGGTGTCCCAAGCCTAGAATTTCCTGGAAGATGAAGAAAAATGCATGACTTCCTGTACCAGTAATCTAATAGTCTTGCAGGTTGGCTTGAATGGAACCAAGTGACTTCCACTCCTTGCCCTTCCCCTAGGGTTGCCAGATCTGTGTCATAAAATACCCGGAGACTTTGGGGGTAGATTCAGGATAGGGTGGGGTTTGGGGAGGGGAGGGGCCACAGCATGATACAATGCTATAGAGTCCACCTTTAAAGCAGCCATTTTCTCCTAGGGAGCTGATCTTTATCAGCTAGACATCAGTTCTAAAAGTGGGAGATCTCCAGGCTCCACCTTGAGGCTGGCAACTCCTGCTCCTCTCATTCCGCTCACTAGCAACATTGGTGGTAGGGGATCTTGTTCTGGCCTCTCTTATTCTTTAAACCCCAGTTGCCCACCATCAAGTGAAAAGGGGAACACAAACTTTGGTGAAATGGTTGGTAGTGTGTGGACTAAGTGCTCCCTAAAGGTCTTCTCTGGGAACCTGCTTGACGAAAACTGTTATTATTTATGAGGTAAGTAGAAGTCACTATATCTTAGGTATTTGACTAGACAGACAAGACACAGATGGGGATGAAGTGCACAAGAAAGCATGAAATGGCTGAGTGGTGCGGAGTGTACTCATTTTGTGGCTTTTGCAGGGAACAGAATGCAGGGGTTTAAAGGGACTTTAAAAAGGTAAAGGTAGTCCCCTGTGCAAGCACCAGTCATTTCCAACTCTGGGGTGACGTTGCTTTCACAACGTTTTCATGAGAAACTTTTTATGGGGTGGTTTGCCATCGTCTTCCTCAGTCATTTACACTTTACCCCCAGCAAACTGGGTATTCATTTTACCAACCTCAGAAGGATGGAAGGCTGAGTCAACCTTGAGCTGGCTTCCGCTGGGATTGAACTCAGGTTGTGAGCAGAGCTTGGACTGCAGTACTGCAGCTTACCACTCTGTGCCACAGGGCTCCTTTAAAGGGACTTTACTGACAAAAATAGTGAAGACTTGAAACAATTCCTGATGAAGGTCAAAGCAGAAAGTGGCAAAGCAGGATTACAGGTGACTATCAAGAAGACAAGAGTGTTGTATTTTGCGAAAAGGATGATCTTTTAATAAAATACATTTGCATAAAAAAAGAAGAAGACAAGAGTAATGACTACTGGGGAATAACACAACTTTAATGAAGAAACTGAAATTGTTCAAGATTTTTTTCATTCCTTGGCTCCATCATCAACCAAAAGGGAGACTGCAACCAAGAAGGAGACTGAGACTGGGAAAAGCAACTATAAAGGAGTTAGAAAAGATTCTTAAGTGTAAGGATCTGTTGCTGGTGACCAAGATCAAGTTAATTCATGCCACGGTATTCCCTATTACTATTTTTCGGGGTAAAACAAAGAAAGATTGATCTGAAATGTGGTGTTGAAGAAAAGTTCTATGGACACCATGGAGCACCAAAAAAGACAAATAAGTGGGTTGTAAATCAAATCAAGCCTGAATTCTCTCTAGAAGTTCAAATGGCTAATCTGAGGCTATTGTGCTTTGGTCACATTATGAGAAGACAAGAGTCAATGGAAAAGACAATAGTCATTGGAAAAGACAGTAATGCTAGGAAAAGTAGAAGGCAGCAGGATGAAAGGAAGACCCAAAATGAGATGGATTGACTCAGTCAAGGAACCTGCAACCCTCAGTTTGCAAGTCTTGAGCAAGGCTGTTAATGATTGGTTGTTTGGGGGGTGGGCATTAATTCATAGGGACATCATATTTCAGAAGTGACTTGACGGCACTTAATACACACACCTGTGGGACCACCTGTGCTTATATAGCTTGAGATATTCTAGAGCTGACCTTTATGTGCTGATTTTGCAGGAGATAACTTAAGGGGGCCTGGCAGAGATGATCCGTCTTGTGGTGACCTCAAATTCTAGATCTCCCTTGGAGATTCAAATGAGCTTTTCGCTGATGGCCTCCAGGGAGAGGTTTAGACAGGTCTGTTCTGGAGGGCTAAATGAATCTTATTTATAACTTAATTTTATTATTTTAAAAATTTCTGTGCTGCTTTTACCACCCAATTCAGGGTCTACAAGGCAGTGTACATTAAAACATTTCAGTCATTATTTAAAATACAAAGGTATCTATGATATTTAAAACAAAATATAATACAAATGCATAAAACAGGGAGGAGAGTAATAAGATCCAAGCGGTAGCTGTGTGGTCTGAAACAACAGAAGAAAGTTTAGAGTCCAGTGGCACCTTTAAGTCCAACCGTGTTCATGAGGGAACACCAAACCAAACAAAAAAGTCTTCACTCACTGGCAGAAGGCACCAATAGAGGAATGCAGATGAATCTCCCTTCAGAGGGACTTCCAAAGTTTCGGCACCCCAACTAAAGCCCTTTGCTAGGCTGCTACCCATTTCATCTCAGAAGGTGGAAGCACCTGAAGCAGGGCCGCCAAAGATGACTGGTGTGGATGGGTAGGTTCATATGGGTTCATCCTTAAAGTATGCGGGTCCCAAGCCATATAGCACTTTAAAGGTCAATACCAGTACCTTGAACTAGACTCAGAAGAAAAATGGGAGGCAGTGTAGATGGAAAAAGACTGGAGCGGTATGTTCCCGATGTCCCCTTCTAGCCAACTTCTTGTCCAAGTGGATTGTTCTTAATTAAGAAAGTTTTGGGTTTTATTGATGCTGTTGTTTTATTGTTTCTCTCATTTTTACCCTGCTGTCCTTTAATGATCCCAGATTTTAAAGCCATTTCATTGAGCTGTTGGCAGGGTTTTGAAACCACTGCTGTTTTACTATTTGTTTTTATTTATTTTTGTTCTACTTTTCCCTCCTACTTGTTTTTATTTAATTACACTTTGTTTGCTTTTTATAAACCACTCTGTCTGTTTTTCAAGAAGGATGGTAAAACACACATCAAATTAATCAGATAAGTAAAGAAGAGAGACTACTGAGCAAAGGTTAAAGAAGAAGACTGTAGCTTGCTCTGGGCTTCACATTACTAAGAGTAAGTAATTTACTGCTGAGGTCTGAGGGGGCTGGCTAGGTTAATATCACTGAGATCCAGCATGGTGGTGTGGTTAAGAGAAGTGGACTCTAATCTGGAGAACTGGGTTTGATTCTCCACTCTTCCTCCACATGAAGCCTACTGGGTGACCTGGGGCCAGTCACAGTTCTCTCAGAGCTGGTCTCTCAAGAGCAGTTCTCTCAGAGCTCTCTCAGCCCCATCGACCTCACAGGTTGTCTTTGTGGGGAGAGGAAGGGAAGGCGATTGTAAGCTGCTCTGAGATTTCTTCAGGTACTGGAGTGGGGTGTAAAAAGCAACTCTTACTAAGCTCTGGGGCACAAGAGGGAGTACATGTTAGTGGTGCTGGCAACTTAGCTAAGGATCCAAATGGTAGTCTAATTTTTTAAATATGAATTGGCTTATACTGACTTTTTTTGTTTTACATCAGCTGCAGTATACATTTGATTTCTGTATAGAATCTCTTATTTTGTTCATATTTGCAGATGACATCCAGACTTCCAGGGCTTTTCCAGAGTTTTTTTTTTTAAAAAAATGAGAAAAATTAATAAGATAAGAGTTCTCTGGAGGTGACAGGAGCTATATGGGTAACATGAGCAGTACCATGGAAAAACATTGAAATAAAGCATGTAAATATTGTAGTGTCCATATTTGAAAGTATCCAGTACCAAGAAAGTATCATTTTTCTTTGTGGTCCTCCTCAGAGAGCCATCTCTCTACTTTCTCCTTCTCATTTTCTTATGCACTCTTGGACCTGTCTCCTTTCTCTAAAATTGCTTGTCTGTCCTCTGTCCAAAAGAGCTGTCTTCTTGCTACTCTCCTCAGAGGATTCCTTGCATTTCTGCAAGAACTGTCATCTTAGCAAATAACATGCTGAACAAAATAATCAGGATCTTTGTGTCTTGCTCAAGAAAATTACCTCAACAGACACTGGTTTTATCTTGTTCTCAACATGGCCCCGGACTGTGTATAAAATGAGGTAATGTGCAGTCAGCGCATTATCTCCTTACATTAATGTGTTTTGCTCATGTGTGCTCTTGTATAAATTAGACATAATAGAAATCTCAAAGCTCATTAATAAACAGCCCCAAACACTGCACTGGGGCCTGTCTGTCTCTAATATTCCAGTATGTAAGAGTTAAGTAATTTTGCAGATACTGAAGCAAGCCAGAGTTCCATCCGTTTGAGAAAATCCTTGATTTGAGACTTGCAGCCTTATGGATGGTCGTCTTGGATGTTGCACATTTTGTGTACATCTTGGTTTCCCCCAACATACATATAATATACAATTGTTTTGTTCGATGAGGTGGGTGTCACAAATATTCAGGAAGGAATACCACTTCTATGTTCATAAGCAGCAACACATAAATGTAGAATGTGCTGGCTGAGAGAAACAAGGACTTCTGGTGAACTGTTTTTAATTATCTTCCTCTCTTTATTTTGACCCCTAAGTACAACTCACCCGATATTTCAGATGTTGCTCTTGACTGCCCTGACAAATACTTCACTGCATGTTTCCAAGGTACCAATATATTTATGCACCCGAATTTCCAAAGACACCTGCCTCTCCTTGTCTGCATGTTATTCCATGAAATCAGTGTCATGGTATTAATGATTACCAATACCAATAACAAACCAGCCACAGGGAACTAAGGGAGCCTGTATAATTTGCTCTGACATTTTCACAAGTGACTATATAATATGAAGTAGTTGTGTGCTCATTCGACACAGGCAGGTATCTAGAGAAGGCAACTGTTTAATTTAAAACCATAAGGAATGAATGCCAATTTTATTTTCACAGTTTACTGGATGAGGAAAATAAAAACATGAGGTACTGTGTGTTTTTCTATGGGTTTATTCAGAAGATGATCATTTTCAAAAAAATCAGGAAAATGGTTTCACTGAGCAGAATCCTTGTGATTTTGGATGAAAGCAAAAAACGGAAAAGAATCACAACAAACCAAGTGGTTCTTTTTTTTCCTTTTACCCCAAATTCTGTTTTTCTGTTTTTTGCTTTTATCCAATATGGGCCCACATCTCCTGGATGACATTGGACAACTAACTTATCATGGCCTGATAAATATATTCACTACAGCAGAAAATAAATGCTTGGGATGCACCAGTGTGGCAGACAAATGTTACTGTGCTTACTATGGTATATTCTGTATTTATCTAGGTACTTTTAATCCACTTTTCTTTGCATAATGCAGACTCAAAGCAGCTTACAGTGTAAACAAAACAGAAACTCATCAATCTCTCAAAACAAATTAAAACACAAGTTACCAAACAACAAATCAAGCTTCCATAAATAGACAAATCCACAGGGTAGGGTTGACAACACGACAAGAAGTAACTCTGCCTTGACAGAAACAGTTTTTTCCCAGGGAGGCAATAACTGAAGGTATTACAGGTAGATACACCTGCACACTCCTTGGCAAATAGAAGGGGAAGACATGGAAGTAGTGACAGATTTGAAATTCCTGGGATCCAAGATCACTGCAGATGGTGACTGTAGCCATGAAATTAAAAGACATTTACTCCTTGGGAGGACAGCTATGGCAAACCTAGGTAGTATAATAAAAAGTAGAGACATCACCCTGCCATCAAAAGTCCGTATAGTCAAAGCAATGATATTGCCAATACTAATGTATGGCTGTGATAGTTGGACCATAAGGAAGGCTGAGTGCAGAAGAATAGATTTGCTTCAGACCTTTTGAGTTTTGGTGCTGGAGAAGACTCTTGAGAGTCCCTTGGACTGCAAGAAGCAGGGCTGGATCTACATATTTTTTGAGGGGGGGGGAGTAAAAAATGGTGCCCCTTTATTTTTTTCCCTTATGTATAGGTATATAATCAATGCTTTTGATATAGATACATAACTCCAGAGGTGCTGGCCACTGGACAAATGGAGTGGGGGGGGGGAACAAATGCAAAGGCTTAAACTAAATTTTAGGAGATAAATCATGTGTCATAAGTTGGCTACTTAGTAAGAAGCACAAAGATATGCTTTTAAAAACTGGGTTTTTTTCTATCAGCATTACTTTGAGAAGGAGATCAGATCAGAGTTTCAAGTGGACACACTGGCAAGGGGAAAATGAGTGAAGTTGCCGCTATCTGCCTCTTCTGAGTCTGCTGGTGGAACACAGAGAAGGGGAGAGTTTGCCAGGGGAAGAAAATAAGGGGCAAGCACAGACACAAGCTAAAAGGGAGACAAGTTCCCTCCCCCCTTCACCTAGGCTCCCCACCCTCTCTCCCTGTGAATGAGGAAAGAGGGGACACCACAGGCCTTCTCCTGAGGGACCACTTGACCTGTCAGTGCAGCAAATTTATTTTCCTTTGCCTAAGGAACGGGCTGTGCTGCTGTCCCCATTGCCTTGGGGAAAAAACAGATGTATTGAAACTAAAGTAGAGTGGAGTAGGGCAGCAAACTCTAGTAGAGCAGCAGTAGTGGTGGTGGGGAAGGGATCATGCACCAGGGTAGTCAGTGGAAACCGAGCATCTTCTTTTCCCCTTTCCCAGTGTAAGAGGAGAAGGAGAAGAAGAAAGAGGAGAAGGAGGAGGAGGAGGAGAAGAAGAAGAAATTGGATTTATATCCTGCCCTCCACTCCGAATCTCAGAGTGGCTCACAATCTCCTTTATCTTCTTCCCCCACAACAGGCACCCTGTGAGGTGGGTGGAGCTGAGAGAGCTCTCACAGAAGCTGCCCTTTCAAGGACAGCTCAGCCAGAGCTATGGCTGACCCAAGGCCATTCCAGCAGCTACAAGTGGAGGAGTGGGGAATCAAACTCGGTTCTGCCAGATAAGAGTTCACACACTTAACCACTACACCAAACTGGCTCTTTAGGAATGAGCAGAAACACAGCCAAGCATCCTCAGTCGTTCACCCCATACACACACTCCACTCTGCCCCAAGTGCAAAGGATTGTGCACAGTGCACAGGAAGCTAGCATACCAGGGCAATGCCCTTCATCCCTATCGAAGCACACAGTAGTAGGGTAAACATTTTCCCTCCTTGCCTTTCCCCATTTCTGCCCATTTGCAAAAGATTCTGCACAGGAAGTTGAATGCAACAAAGCAGCAGCATCACAAGCATCCTTTACCTAACTGTGGGACTGGAGGGAAAGGGGTGTGAGAAAGAAAAAGAATCATCATCATTCTAAAGCATTTCACAGGAAGATCCAGGTGGGCAGCTGTGTTGGTCTGAAGCAATAGAGCAAAGCAGGAGTCCAGTAGCACCTTTTAAGACCAACAAAGTTTTATTCAGAACGTACGTAAGCTTTCGTGTGTGTGCACACGTCTTCAGACGAGGAATGAGGGACAGTGGAATGAGCTACATATAGCTGGTAGTCAGTGGTTTTGACAGGAAGTTGATGCAACAGGCCAGCAAACGGGTGGTGGTGGGGAACCAAAATAACTATACATGCCATCCTCACGATAAAAAGATCTTTTCCTACATGGCAGGACTTCAGAGGAAAGTTACTTAGTGGAAATGTAAACATCACTAAAATTAATGGAACTTAGGGTACTATGTGGTGGAAAAGGTGCTTGCTAGAAAATAAACCAGGGGGTGGGATCAGAAACGTCATCTCACACCAATGCAAAGTAGTTCTCTAAGGTGAAAGGAAGGAAAGGAGAGAAACAAAGAAAAGGAAACAGAGAGAAAGGGGGGGGAGAGGGGGGCTGTCCTTACCTGTCGGGGTGTCAGGAGGAAGGAGGAGGAAGTGGAGAAGGAGAAAGGAAGGGAAGGAACAGCTGCCCCCCCCCCTCTCCCAGCAAGCCTTTGCAAGGCACAAGTCCTGCAGGAAGGAGAGGAGAGGAAAGGAAAAGCCTCAGAGCGAGTAACAGGAGAGAAGGGGAAAAGGAAGGGGCCATGTAGCAGGAGGAGCAACCTCCACAGCGTCTTCAAATTTACACAGTGCCTGGTGCCAAAGGGGGCGAGCCCCAGCCTTTGAAACTTGAACCAGGGGTTTCCCTTCCCAGTCAGTTGGACTCTACCACACCACCTTGATCCTCCTTTCCATAGTAATAGATCTGCGGAGCTGCTGGCTTGCTTCCCCCACCCGCTCCCCAGGAAGCGTGGAATTTGGCGCCCCCCAGGCACCGTCTGCGGCAAGCACCCCCCTCTTGCAATCCCCAATCTGGCCTTGGCAAGAAGTTAAAATCAGTCAGTCCTAAGGAAAATCAACCCTGACTGTTCCCTGGAAGATCAGATGCTGAAACTGAAGCTCAAATACTTTGGCCACCAAATGAGAAGGGAGCACTCACTGGAGAAGATCCTGATGCTGAGAAAGACAGAAGGCAAAAGAAGAAGGGGACAGCAAAAGATGAGATGGCTGGATGTAACTAACGTGAATGTGAATGGACTTTGGAGGATGGTGGAAGACAGGAAGGCCTGGCGTAAGTTGGTCCATGGGGTCGCAAAAAGTTGGACCATGTGACTGAACAACAAACACCTGAACAAATATTTAGGACTGAGAATGCCATATTCGCTTAATCGTTGGGCTCCGCTGAGCTCTTTTCGCATGAAACCCAATTTCTGTTGCCCTTTTTTGCATTTTTTTTCAGCGTTAACATATTTATTTTTTATAGTCTGATTTTCTCATCAGGACTCCAGGTGAATTATACAGTATAAATCAATGCAATCAATAGGATGGGACAGCCAATGAACAGTGCAATAAGATTTTGGTTGCAGAAATCTGAAACCAAAAAGAAAATCTGACACAAAGCATAAGAATATAAGCATTAACATGACAGAGTAAATAATGCAGACATTACACAGTAGGATCAGACTTACACCAGTAGACAGTATATTCTATATATAGTAGTATAGTCTACAGCCCATTCACTAAAGTATCTTTCTGAACCATTTTGTTCAATACCATTTTGAGATAGTATTCCATGACTGAAATGGCAAACTGTATTCTAAATGCAGCTGTACAATAGACTTATACAAGGGCATTACTATGTGGGTTGTTTAGTCTTCAATTCATATATAAGTAAGTCCTATCGTCAGGGTTGACAGATGATTTCAACAAAAATACTGAACATGCTTAATAAATAAAATACCATTACATACAGAAGATTTAAAAAAGAAAAATGTCCTTCCCCTTTAATAGAGGCCTCTGTGTAGAATGAGTAATTGATGCTTTTAACGGCATGGAGGTAAAAAGATCCTTTTAAGCTTCAGTTAAAGGGACAAGACACTTTTTTCCAGGCAGTTGACAACCTTCTACCAAATCAGAGTCTGCAGTGCTAATCACTACTATATTCTCGCTCCCCTCCCCCCAATTTCATACCAATAGATACAGCTATTTCTGGATTTTAAATGGCTGTGCAATTCAACAGACAAAGCCAAATAGAAGTTAAGTTTTCTTTATAGTGATATTTTGTAGCTTCTGAAAAAAGGAAAAAACTGAGATCCTGATCATATTATGGTCTTCAGGGGGCAAATGAAATATATATTTAAGTGTTGCACATGTTGTGCTCCAGACAGCACCAACATTCATATAGAGATCTTTCCACGTAGCATGCCAGAGGAAAGACCAAGCTGAAATTCTTTCCCCTGACATCTAGTTTTCTATGTGCAGGGTAGGGTTGCCAACTTCCAGGCGATAGCTGGAGATCTCCTGAGATTAAAACTGATCTCCAGGTGAAAGATCATTTCACCCAGAAAAAAAATGGCCACCTTGGAAGGGGGACTCTATGGCATCATATCCTCACTGAGCTCCCTTGCCTCCCCAAACCTGGCTTCCCTCAGGCTCCACTCCCCAAATGTCCAGGTATTTCCAAACCCACAGCTTGCAACCCTAGTGCTGAGTGGTTTATTAATTTAATTTTATTTCTTAACTTCATTTATACCACACTTTCCTCCTCACTGGGACCCAAAGTGGTTACATCATTCTCTACTCCTCCATTTTATTCTCACAAGAGCCCCATGAGGTAGGTGAGGCTGAGTGTGTGTGATTGGCCCAAAGTCACCCAGAAAGCTTCCATGGCTGATTGGCTCTCCCAGATCCTAGTCCTACACTCTATCCACTCCACCCCACTGGCTCTATTTTGAACACGAGTATTCCATTTCGAATCTGAAAGTGGTACAGTCTAGACCCAAGTTTAACATACCTGTGAGAACTAGGCCATAAAGAGTCCTGTAGTGTCTTAATAAAAATAACTACTGTATGGCATTGTATGTAGTAAAGCCAGGAGATCCTAAGGTTGTCTGGCAGCCCGAAGTTCTGGATCTTCCACTGTTGTGCACTACTAAATGGTGAACTAGACTTGTTTTTTGGGCCGAGAGATTTCTGAGAGAACTGTGAGTTGCCCAAAGTCTTCCAGCTGGCATCACGTGGAGGAGGAGTGGGAAATCAAATCCAGTTCTCCAGATTAGAGTCCACTGCTCTTAATCATGACACCAAGTTGGCTCTCTGTGGTGTCTTAAAGCTTAACATATTTATTGTAGCTTTGTAGTTACATATTTCTAAATCTTTTTTTAAAAAAATATCATTTCTGATATGATATTTAACATAATATACAGTCCTGTGCAGTTACTTTCAGTCTAAACCCACTGACATAAATGAAATAATTATAAAGGAGTAAATCTGCATAGGCTTACACAGTCTGGCAAATTACATTTATTCAGTATAAAAGGAACATAATAGGAGACACAATCCCCATTATCCTGAAAGGGAAACAATACATTTAACTCTGCCATTGAAATCACTGGGAGAATTACATCAGAATTCTAATCATGTTTGTTCAGAAGCAACCCTCATTGAACTCAATGGCACTTACTTGCGAGAAATGTGTGTAGTCTTGTAGCCTTAAAGTACTTAATAGCAGTAAAGCAACAGTCCCTAGGGCTGTACAAAAGGTAAAAATGCAAGGCCAATTCCCCCGTTCACATACTGATCTCTGAAGGACTGTCTGCCTCCAAACTTTCCAGTCCTCTTTCCTGCCTGAACTCCCAAATATGTCATTTTCACTTTTCTTTAGAAGATTGAATCCTGCCACCATCTACCCCCATAGTTAGCTGGGACCAGCACGAGAAGCCAAAAGTTTGACTGCAAACGTCTTTCTTTTCCAGCTTTCTTCAGCTGAGTCAGCAAGATTTCCCCATGAACATCTTGCATGGCTGCTGATAGGTGGGTTTGGGTCTTAACCCTGCCGGCTGTGATAGAGAACAAGCCACTTCAGTCTAGCTGCAGGAGAAAGGAAGAGCTCATTTATGGAGCTTAGCAGTAGCAGTTGCATGCTTACTTAATCAGAAATATGGGACATTCAGGGCTTTTTTTGAGCAGGAACGCGCAGGAATGCAGTTCCGGCTGGCTTGGTGTCAGGGTGTGTGGCTTAATATGCAAATGAGTTCCTGCTGGGCTTTTTCTACAAAAAGTCCTGTGTGAAACAATGTTGACATCTTATGTGTGGCCTAATACGCAAGTGAGTTCCTGCTGGGCTTTTTCTACCAAAAAAGCTCTGGGGACATTTATATGTCTCATATTTTCTCAATTTATTTACTGGACATAGACCAAGATAGGTAGTTGTGTTAGTCTGTCTGTAGTAGTAGAAAAGAGCAAGAGTCCAGTAGCACCTTAAAGACCAACAACATTTGTGGCAGCATATGTGGCAGCTCACTTCTGGAGCCATTTAGTCCTGTTTTCTGCTCGCCACCAAAAGCGGTGACACGCAGAAAGCAGGGGGTTAAATGGTTCAGAGCCATTTAAACCAAACAGCTGAGCAGCAGGGAGCAGAAAGCAGTTTAAATAGTTCATAGCCATTTAAGCTCCTGTTTTCTGCTCATCACAAATGGCCACAGACTGCATCAAAATTCATGGAAGTTTGTGGCAGCTCTTCAGTTGATGAACATTGTTTCGCAAATCACGAACTGGCTAAAATTTCTGATGAACTTTACTTCATGAGCTAGTTCATGCCCATCCATACACAACATAACTTGATCAGGATACTGTAGATCTGGGAAATGTGCAGAAAAGGGGAACCCAAATGATGTACTTTCCCCACAGAGGGATAGTTAGCTTGTGGAACAAACTGAGACATGATGTGATGGCTCCTGACTTTAAAAAAGACCATTTGAGAAATTCATGGAGGATCTGCTAAGCTAAACGCAACCTTCTTACTCAAATGCAGAATATCACTGAATATAAGTTACTGAGGACCAACAATAGGGGCATGCTTTACACACTCTTGTATTATACTTATGGTTTCCCTAGGGTATCTGGTTGGCCACTGTAGGATACAGGGTGCTGCACGAAGTAGTCCATTAGACTGATTCAGTATGGTGGCTCCTTTAAGGAGTTCTGGTTTGATGCAGCAGCTGATTTCTTGTAAAACCTCTAATTTATTTTAATAGCATATACTGTTTACTCAGGAGACCTCAGTGGGCCCTGAACACTTGGTAACTTTATGTGAAACTAAGCAGAATAAAACCGCCACAGAGAGTGACAGATGAGAGCCACAAGTGGTACAGAAGTAGATCAGCCATATTTATTTGATTGAGATTGGGTTCTGGTGAGTGTATTCAAAATATCCCTGGGCTCACTAAACAGGCTTTTCTCCAGAGCTGCAATTTTGCCACATGAACGCTCTGCTTTTGTTTCTTTTTCAGATGGAGCATAAAACCAACTGCATTTCAGTTTACTTTCTAATCTTGTTCCTGAGCCATGAGCCATGGCGTTTCTCTCTGCTCATAGACAGCTTTTCCAAGAGTTTTAATTGAATGACTGACATCCTAATTTTTTAACATTTAAAATTTAGGAAAAACATTTACCCCCCAAAGCCTCTCTAGAGCTTTTCCATTACTCTACTCCTAGGTCTAGATCTTTTAAGAAGCATTCCCCTTCGAATGCAGAGTGTTCTGATATATTACACATTCATACACAGCAGACAGGGCAGTGTTAAAATAAACTGATCCCATTTTCAGGGACAGTGGCAAGCTAGCATCAATGTTATGTTTTTATTGCATTTTAGTTAAGCATGGAATGTATGACCATATTATGTCATTCTGCCTCTAAAAAAAAATTACCCCTATAT
Source organism: Heteronotia binoei (assembly GCF_032191835.1). Lineage (NCBI taxonomy): Eukaryota > Metazoa > Chordata > Lepidosauria > Squamata > Gekkonidae > Heteronotia > Heteronotia binoei. Next base: position 51,957,913 of record NC_083223.1, on the reverse strand, counting down.
TTAGTTGAAACAACCAGGAGCTAGTCCCTTGGTGGTGGGGGAAGCACAGCCCAAGATGAAATGATATCTGAACAATTCAGATACATCTCCTAGGGCTTATTTTACGACAAACACCACAAACACCATACCTACTTCTTTACAACAAACACCAACATGAACTCATTTGCATATTAGGCCACATCCCTGAAGTCACCATTTTTTTAACACACAGGGCTTTTCTGTAGAAAAAGCCCAGCAGGAACTCATTTGCCTATTAGGCCACACCCCCTGACACCAAGCCATCTGGAACAGCATTCTTATGCGTTCCTGATAAATAATAATAAAAAAGCCCTGGTTATAGATATATTGCTTCAGTACTACAGACAGTACTACTGTGTGAAATAAGGAGGAAATAATAGTCTGGGGGCCCTGGCCTGGATGACCCAGGCTAACTGTGGGGTTGCCAGCCTCCAGGTAATGTTTTTCCCCAGATCTCCTGGGATTACAATTGATCTCCAGGCAACACAGACCAGTTCACCTGAAGATATGGACTATCTTGCATTATATCCCTCCCCAAAACATTTCTCCCAAAGAGAATGCACTCACAGAATAGGGAAAGTAAATGCTTCAGGGTTTAAATAATAAGGATTTGTTTACTGTTTATCTATTTTTGCAAGCATTTAAGCAATAAGGCCAATGATGAGAAGGGGAGTCTGCAACTGAGACTCAAGGGAGAAATGAGGGAGAAGCTCTGAGGCTGTTTCTAACAAATGTTTAAATGATAAAATGCTGAATAGTTTTAAAAGTTGCTTTTTAATAACAAAAATTACTTCCCTATCACAGATCTGGGAATCTTGGGAAATGATTTCATGGGCATGCATATGTGGCTACCTCCCATGGGTGTGATGTGGCACTATGTATGAATGCCAGCAATATTCCTGAGAAGAAAGTGTGGCGCAAATAGGGTTAGATTTAGATTAAAATTTCCAATGTCAGAATGGATATTTCTTGCCTCTCCCCCTCTTACTGTAGATTACTTATCCCCAGAAAATGCTACTTCTGGTGGATAGGGGACCCAGAGGAATTAAGAATTAAACTCCGGAGGATGAAATGGGAGTTTAGGTTGCTAGACTGAGTTTGGTGATGGACTTGCAATGAAGCTACAAGAGCATCTTATAGGACATTTATGAAATCCTGTGAGATGGCAGTGAAAGCCTCAAAGATGGAATTTTATGTGACCTCCATTTCATCCACTAGCTCTTGCCCAGCACAATTATTTAGGGCAATTAGGTCACAAACTTCCCTCTCAGAGGGAACTAAAAACACTAGCAATCTGGAAATTAGCTGTGAGGCTTTTGTGAGTTTTTCCATGGATAGTCTTGCCATTCTGCCAGGACCTGCCTGCCGATATTGATACAGTTCAAGAAATGGAGGCCCCTTGGCCATCTTCAGGTCTGTTATTGGACAGTTCAGACAATTTATGTGGGCTGATGTTGACAGGATCCTGGATGATGTGAAGCTTATCGCATGCCTCTTGGACTTGTGTCCATCATGGCTGGTAAAGGCTGGTAGTGATGGAACATGGCCCCACCAGTGGACATTATAAACCTATCCCTGAGTTTGGGGATCTTCCCAGGGAGCATAAAAGAGGCAGTGGTGAGACCACTCTTAAAGAAACCATCTCTGGATCCCACATATTCATCCAACTACCACCCAATTTCAAATTTACTGTTCTCAGGCAAAATAGCTGAGAGAGTGATAGCAGAAAAGCTCCAAGTCTTCCTGGATGCCACTTTGGCTCTGGACCCCTTTCAATCAGGTTTCTGCCTAGTCACTCTCACAGATGACCTTCATAGACAGCTGGACTGAGACAGGTCAGCGCTACTGATATTACTTGATTTGTCAGAAGTGTATGACTTGGTCAATTACTATTTGTTGACCCACTACCTCACTGTTGTGGGTATTTGAGGAACAGTGTTGTTGTGCTTTGTCTCATTTCTCCAGGACTGAGGACAGAGGGTAGCACTAGGGGAGAAAGTTTCACCATGATACCCATTAGTATATGGTGTCCCCCAAGGGGCAATCCTCTCCCCAATGTTAATTAACGTCTTTATGTGCTCCCTCATCCAGCTGGTATGGAGCTTTTTCTAATGACACTCAGCTACATCTGTTGATGAGCGTCTATCTGAATGCTTTCCCAGAAAATCTGGCCAGGGGATTGGAAGCTGTGGTTGGTTGGTTGAAACAGAGCTGGCTGAAACGAGGTCCTGTGGCTGGGCAGGGAGATGCAGGGCTAGGGTTCCAGCTCCTTGCTCTTGATGGCTTGCCTTTAACACTGGTTTCAGTTGTCAGGAGTCTGGGTGTGATCCTGGATTCCTCCCTTTCAATGGAGGCCCAGGTCACAAATGTAGCAAGCTGGCATTCTACCATCTGCACCAGATTAAGCAACTGGTCCCTTACCTGTCTCCCCCTGACTTAGCCACAGTGATCCATGCAACAGTCGACTCCAGGCTAGACTACTGTAACTCACTTGATGCAGGGCTACTTTTGAGATTGACCAGGAAACTACAGCAGCTGAGTGTGTTCTTACTGGAACACCTTTCAAAGCCCATAATCAACTGGTACACTGGCTCCAGACTGAATACTAGATCAAGTTCAAAATTTTGGCGTTAACCTTAAAAGCTCTAAATGGTCAGAGATCAGCATATCTTTGGGACTGCCCCTTCTGATATGCCCTCCCCGAAGAGCAATAAGAACATAAGAGAAGTCATGTTGGATCAGGCCAACGGCCCATCCAGTCCAACACTCTATGGTCGTTTTCACACTCACCTTAATCAGCAGCGACGACCCTCTTCACCGCGCAGGATCTGCGCGGATTTCGCACTAATTGCCGCGGAGCACCCAGAAGAGCCGGAAAGTCCCGGCGCTTTTGCGGCGCAAACGGAAACCGCCCAAAACCAGTTTCCGTTTGCGCCGCAAAAGCGCCGGGACTTTCCGGCTCTTCTGGGTGCTCCGCGGCAATTAGTGCGAAATCCGCGCAGATCCTGTGCGGTGAAGAGGGTTGTCGCTGCTGATTAAGGTGAGTGCAAAAACGACCTGTGTCACACAGCGGCAAAAATTTTTTTATATACACACACACTGTGGCTAATAGCCACTGATGGACCTGTGCTCCATATTTTTATCTAAACCCCTCTTGAAGGTGGCTATACTTGTGGCCGCCACCACCTCCTGTGGCAGTGAATTCCATATGTCAATCACCCTTTGGGTGAAGAAGTACTTCCTTTTATCCGTTTTAACCTGTCTGCTCAGCAATTTCATCGAATGCCCACGAGTTCTTGTATAGTGAGAAAGGGAGAAAAGTACTTCTTTCTCTACTTTCTCCATCCCAAGCATTATCTTGTAAACCTCTATCATGTCACCCCGCAGTCGACGTTTCTCCAAGCTAAAGAGCCCCAAGCGTTTCAACCTCTCTTCATAGGGAAAGTGCTCCAGCCCTTTAATCATTCTAGTTGCCCTTTTCTGGACTTTCTCCAATGCTATAATATCCTTTTTGAGGTGCGGCGACCAGAACTGCACACAGTACTCCAAATGAGACCACACCATCGATTTATACAGGGGCATTCTGATACTGGCTGATTTGTTATCAATTCCCTTCCTAATAATTCCCAGCATGGTGTTGGCCTTTTTTATTGCAAACGCACACTGTCTGGACATTTTCAGTGAGTTATCTACCATGACCCCAAGATCTCTCTCTTGGTCAGTCTCTGCCAGTTCACACCCCATCAACTTGTATTTGTAGCTGGGATTCTTGGCCCCAATGTGCATTACTTTGCACTTGGCCACATTGAACTGCATCTGCCACGTTGACGCCCACTCACCCAGCCTCAACAGATCCCTTTGGAGTTCCTTACAATCCTCTCTGGTTCTCACCACCCTGAACAATTTAGTGTCATCCACAAACTTGGCCACTTCACTGCTCACTCCCAACTCTAAATCATTTATGAGTAAGTTAAAGAGCATGGGACCCAGTACCGAGCATGGGACCCAGTACCGAGCCCTGCTTACCGTCCTCCACTGCGAAGACTGCCCATTTATACTCACTCTCTGCTTCCTATTACTCAGCCAGTTTTTGATCCACAAGAGGACCTGTCCTTTTACTCCATGACTCTCAAGCTTTCTAAGGAGCCTTTGATGAGGAACTTTATCAAAAGCTTTCTGGAAGTCAAGGTAAACAACATCTATCGGGTCTCCTTTGTCCCCATGTTTGTTCACCCCCTCAAAGAAATGTAACAGGTTAGTGAGGCAAGATCTTCCCTTGCAGAACCCATGCTGAGTCTTCCTCAATATACTCCAGTCATAAAATCTTCTGGTGAACTCTGGCCCAAAGAATGTCTGGCTGTCCTCAACTAGAACCAGGGGTTTTTTGACTCTGGCCCCAGCCTGGTGGAACTCTGCCAGGTGAGATTTGGGCCCTGCAAGATCTGATACAGTTCTTCAGGGCCTGTAAAACAGAGTCATTCCTCTAGGCCTATGGTTGAGATGTTTTGTCCATCTCACATTGGCCTCCCTTTCTCTTCTCCAATTTTTGTACATCAGGAAGACCTCAGGATATTTTTCCTTTCCCGGGATTTTCATGCCATCTATTAGCTGTGTCAGAGTTGTTATTTTATTGTATTTATAGTGTTATAGAATCATTTGATGTTTTAATTATTTGAAAGTTTTTAAGAATGTTGTAACGTGCTCTGTTGCAGAAGGGTGGGTGGACTACAAGTCAAATAAATAAATAAAAGGGGGCTGCAATAGGAAGCATTGCATATTGCCAATTTAGTCTGGATCCAACCCATACATACATAACCCTAACTCTATATTAAAATTTTTGTTTTTGAGAGGAGACTATGTCCGCGCATAGACCCATTGAGTATACAGGACTCTTGGTTCAATGAGTGTTTGAACACATCTTTGCAATGGCAAAATAAGCTGGGTTTTTTTTTTTAAATGCTGTGTGTTTTTAATCTGTGCATTTTTAAGCAAGTTAATTGAACTGCTGGTGTTGCATTGTTAGCCACCTTCGGTCTGAGGAGATAAGGTGGCAGATAAATGTTTCAAATGAGTAAGCAAGTGAGTCGCATAAGCAAAATACTCTTATATCATCACTGTTTCGGTATTCCTGGCTTTGAGCCTAATAACAGGCTGCTGATGAATTCCTACTTTGCCCCTTATGGGATGCTTTTTATTGTGAGGCCTATTGATTTCTTTCTGAAAAGTAGAGAGAATATGCATTTCCTTCTGAAGCTGTATATTTTATGTAATCGCAGGAATAGTCTCCAATAAATTCACAAGCATCAGAGACATTAAGGTCTAGCAGACATTTATCCCCACTAGAGTTATTTGCCATAATTGCTCTTAACAATAGTTATTCTCTTCATTGCACAATACATCACTTTGTCAAAAGCCCTTCCCGTCTTCCTCGGAGCAGAGTATGGACTTCTGTCTTTGACAAATAACGTGCCTGGAGTTATCCTCTTGGAGTCTTGACACTTGAGTATGTTCCTTCATTATCCTCCTTGATTGCTGATTTCCCATGCACAGACCTGGTTTCTCTCTCTCCAGACTGTTTGAATTGAATGGTACTTGTCAGCAGTTGCAGATCATTTGTATTTCACTTCAGGCAGACATCGCTGCCTCGCAGATGCATATAGTTTATTCGGGGGTGAAGTGGTTTTTGTTTTTTGTTTTTTTTTAAGAAAGAAGATACTCTTTGCCACAGAAAATGCAGTTAAAAGTTATTTTGAATGAACACAAAGTATTTTTGTGGTTTTCTTCAGAAATTGCTGTCCTGTTGTGTGTTTATTTCTGGGTTACATAACATCAATTTGGGGCATATCAATGTTAGACCTATTTCTTGAGTCATGCGGCACCTTAGGAATTACTTTTGCTGCTGCTTTAGAATAATACAGTCATAACTGTAATGATGATTGCTCCAGAAAGCCAGAACAGTGGACAAGATGATGCAAAGCCTGATGTCTGTCTGCAGGCATTCCAAATGTCTAAATGGCAGAGGACTGGCCAAAGACAGGGTAGGAGAAAATCTCTTCCAATGTTAGAGAACTCTGGTGTTAAAGAAGAGAATTGGGATAATCTGCCCCATCTCCCCGCCCCTCCATGTAGTTCTGCAGGGAGAGGGTTGCACCTGCTTACTTCCTTCATGCAGTCAAGGAATATTCCCATCACTACAGGACTGTATGGAGGCACCATCACTGGGACTTTCATAGAATGTAATTGCTATGTCTGTAGGTAAATGAATTGTGTTCACTTGTCCTCATTCAACACAAGGAAACAGCAGGTTGAGCAACTCTGGGCTGGCCCACTACTGTATCCTGTGAGTTCTTGGGCCATAGCAGCATACTCCTTGGCATTCTGTCATCACCAGATTGTCATCAAGCATTGCTTGTTAGGTGAGATTAGATGAGGTCCACAGCTCAGTTGGTTTGGGACTCTCATTGACATGAATGTTACTATAGACTGGAGGATGTTCTTCCAGTATAGGGAGTTTTCCTCCAGCCTAAGTGGTGCTTCCTCCAATGGAAGAGCCACTAAAGTTGGAGGAGGGCTTCAAACTGCTCAGTATGATGGCAAGATACATGCTTCTGTCATGCGCTGTACAATGGACACTTATGAAAACATGTACTTGCTGCTGCACATCCAGTTTTGAAGATCATTGTGATGTTAGCATAGCAGAGTAGGACTTGGAAAGACCAGCCTGAAATCCTCACTGCTGCATACATGGTCATGGGATGGTTGGACCAATGATATTAATCTAAGCTATGTCACAGAGTTGTTGTGAGGATAACTTGTAGGAGGGAGTACCTTACATGGCATCTTGAGTTCCTTAGAGAAAGGGCAAGAGAAACAAGTGTAGTAACAGGCTTGATTCAGACATAACGCAAAACCATTATTTATTTTAACCGTGGTTAGTCTGTGAAATCAGGATACAGCAATGAAAATCAGCATGGCTTCTGCAAAGGGAAGTCCTGCCTCACCAGACTTTCGGACTTCTTTGAGAAAGTGAAGGAGCATATAGATAGCAGTGACCAGGTTGACGTTACATGTTTGGACTTTCAAAAGGCTTTACTCAAGGGACTCCACCAAAGACTTCTGAGTAAACTTAGCAGTCATAGGATAAAAGGACAGGTTCTCTTATGAATTAATAAATGGCTAAAAGAGAGGAAGCAAAGAGTTGGAATCAATGGACAGTTCTCACAATGGAGGGAAGTAAACCATGGGGTCCTACAAAGATCAGTATCAGGGGTGGTACTGTTTTATTTATTCATGAAAGATCTGCATCTAGAGGTGAGTAATGCAGTGGGCCCAGTTTGCAGATAATCGTGATCTTGCAGCCTGCAGCATAGCTGCTAGGCTGCTTGGATCTGTTTGCCCACCAGGGCGGGAAGAGTTGGAGTTCGCCATTTGGGCGCGCTTTGCTGGGGGCGGGGTTTAGCCGCTTCAACGGCTAGCTCCCCGTCCCTTCGTTCAGTCCCTCGGCGATCGGCCCTCCCACCCGCCCTGTCTGCTATGTAGGCATTGCTGGTTGCCTCATTTGGGGAGCCGGGTAGGAATTTTTTTTGCCCCAGCTGATTGGCTGGTGCTGGGGTGTGCTTTTTGCCTACCCTGCATAGCAGTGCAGTGGATTGTGGAATTGGCTTGGGGAAGGTGCCTTTAAATAGGTGGTCACTTTAGTTGGCAGGTTTTAGGGGTTTAGGACACTATGCGGCTAGGGGAGGACTGTGAAGCATCCCCCTTTTGGGGAATTTTGGGGTCTGGCATGATCGACCTTGGGGTTTGGAGACCCGGGTTGGAGAATGCAGACTGTCCAGGAGGCTCGGCTAGAGGGTGCCTTTCTGCCGAGATGTGCGTCTGGGTTTGGGCCCTCTGGTGCGGGCCTCCCTGCTGGGCCTGCCTGGAGGGAGCTGAGTGGCTCAGCTCTGGCTGGGGGGCTGGGTCCTCACCCGTTAATGGCAGGGGAGCGGTCGCGGTGACCCCTAGCCCTGGCCAGGCTGCTGGTGGGGTGCACTTGCTGTTCATGTTGGAAGTTAATAAAGTGGCCCAATTTCATTCCAATGCATTGTGTCCGACTCTTTATTCCGACCTTGGTGGGCAACACCAAATTATTCAGGATGGTGGAAACCAAGGCTGACTGTGAAAAGCTTCATGTGGATCTTCACAAACTGGGTGAGTGGGTGACAATGTGGCAAATGAAGTTACCAACAAACCAACTTCGAACCATAGCTTCATATCATAGTTTGTATATTTTAATTAGTCACAGTTAGTGAAAAGGCCCACGTTGAGATAATCATATTAATCATGGCAGATTAAAATAATGTTATAGTGTGATGTCTGAGCTGAGCCATAGATTGTTCCCAGTTAATATATAATCACAAAGATGCTTGGTGTGAGTTTGACACAATAAATAAGGGTTGAGTTGTGAGGTACACACAGGGTGAATACTCGTGTAGTGGGACTTAGCCTTTAGACTTGGTTGTGATTCATAGGTCTCTTGCTAGGAAATATGTAGCACCCAGTGTGAGAGCCTGATTTTTCCAACAGTAAGACAAATGTTTGCTATTCATTTCCATCAATTTATATTCATTTAAATCTGAAAGCGGCTCCGAGTGCAACCTTGTATATACTTCCTGGGAAGTGAGTCCCATTGCGTCCAGTGTGACTCCCTTCTGAGTAAACATTGTACGGGAACAGACTGTAAATGATATTTTTGAAAAGAGGATGTTTTCTTATTTGTGTAGAAATAACAAAAGGTGACTAGATGGCCTTCTCTCATCTTTCACACAGCAGCGAATGACAGCTAGGCCTTCAGTATTCCAGTCATGTTTCCAGAAGTGTTTTCAGTTTCTCAGCACTCCATGTGTTGCTAAGGTGAGTTCACAGGATTCTCTGGAGAGCTGCAGCTTTCTGATTGAAGCCATGGAAATTCCCTACGAAACTTTTTGCAAGCAGACGCCTGGAACTTTTTGATTAAATATGGAAAAGCTACATGTAAACAGTGGATTTTTTTTTAAAGCAATCCAGGAAAGATTAAAGCATGTTATCTGCAACAGGTGACAGAATGAACAAAAGACACTTGTGCAACGCATGGACATGCTCTTTCCCCTGTTATGCAGACTTACTAGAAACTCTTGAATTAGAAAATCACAGGATGTTTTTTTTATAAACTCACTAGTTGTTACTGAGGAAATCTTTTCCATTTGTATTATTGGTTAAATATTTTCTGACTCAGTGGCAAAAAATAATTCCAATCAATTATTTGGTCTTGGGGACAGAAGTTATAGTGTGTGTGTGTGTGTACTGTGTATAATGCTTTCTTCCACAACAGCTGGAGCCTAAGGAGATTAACAAAATCCAAACATACAATAAATAATTACAATAAAAATAGACAATATCTGATCTAAAAGTATCCTTGAAATCAGTACGATATATAAATAACCAGCAAAATCCTAATCTTAAACTAATCATTGTTTTAAAAGAACACACGTACCCCTAATTTTTCTCACATGGGTGTAAATTATAAACAAAACTTAAAGAAGCTTAACCTGGCAGTTGATTGTATCCTATTTACTTAGGATGCATTGCAGTGATTCCATTCCTACTTGAAGGGTTCTCTCCAGAAGGTGGCGCCATGAACTCTCCAGCAGGGTGTTCTGCAGGGGTCTGTTCTGCCTTCCCCTCCGCTATTCAGCATCTCCATGAAACTGCTGAGTGTGGCCATGGAGTTTTGATGTGCGTTGCCATCAGTACACTGATGACATGCAGCTGTTTCTCTTTTTCTTCAACAGGTGAGGCTGTGGATGTGCTAAACTGGTGCCTGGCTACAATAATGGACTGCATGAGGGCTAACAAACTGAAACTCAATCCAGACAAGAATGAGATGCTGTTGGTAAGCGATTCCTCTGGTGGAAAGGGGGTTTATGGGGTCACACTCCCCCTGAAGGAGTAGGTTCATAGCTTGGGATGCTCCTGGATCTGTCTTTTGTCACTTGAGGCTCAAGTGGCATTGGTGGCTCAGAGTGCTTTCTATTTGTTTTGGCTGGTGTCCCAGCTGCACCCCTATCTAGACATGGATAGCCTGGTTTCAGTGATTTATACTCTGGTAATGCAATTTTATTCTGGATTAATGCAATGCACTCTACATGAGACTGCCCATGAAAATGGTGCAAAATGCGACAGCCAGTTAATAGCTGGGACCCAAAAGTTTGAACGTATAAGGCCAATTCTGGTCCACCTGAATTGGTTGCCTGTATGCTTCTGGTCCCAATTCAAAGTGCTGGTTTTAACCTATAAAGCCCCACATGGCTTGGAACCATAATACCTGTCAGAGCACCTCTCCTGGCCTCAATCTACTGAGACACTGCACTCAACCTCCGGGGCCTTTCTTGGGCTACCAACTCCTCAGGAGGCTCAGAGGGTGGCAACTAGGGGTAGGGCCTTTTTGGGAACAACCTCCCAGCTGGGGCCCACTTGGCACCAGACTTGCCATCCTTCAGGCACCAGGTCAAGACAGCTCTCTTCACAGAGATCTTCAAAGGTCTTTTTGGACAATCGGGCCTGACATGATTAGCAAGGTGAAGAAGAAGACTGCAGATCTATACCCCGCCCGTCTCTCTGAATCAGAGACTCAGAACGGCTTGCAATCTCCTACATCTTATCCTCCCACAACAGACACCCTGTGAGGTGGGTGGGGCTGAGAGGGCTTTCACAGCAGCTGCCCTTTCAAGGACAACTTCTACAAGAGCTATGGCTAACCCAAGGCCATTCCAGCAGGTGCATGTGGAGGAGTGGGGAATCAAACCCAGTTTTCCCAAATAAGAGTCCGCGCACTTAACCACTACACCAAACTGGCTCTCCAGTCTTTAATATACACTTGTGCAAGGTTAAACAAAAGTCATAGGGACCCGAAGTCTCCACAAAACGCTCTCTCAATTTTTGCTCATGCTCACAAATGGCTCAAAGTGGCTGCTTTGAGCTATCTGTGTGAGCCATAACTGAGAGAGCATTTTGTGGAGACTTCGGGTCCCTATGAATTTTGTTTAAGCATTGCACAAGTGTATATTAAAGATTGTGGAATATCCCTCACCGATAAAGACTTGAAACAGAAGTCGACAACCTATCCAGGGGATTCCAACTTCTTTCTACATGAGAAAATGGAATGCTTTTGCATCAACTGGAATTGGCACCAAATCCATTTGGATGCAAGATATGGACACTTTTGATGTTCTTCTTCAAAGGGACTTGTTTCTCTTTATTGTATTGCTATTTTGTACAAACATTAGTCATTTGTCACTATAACCTTTGGGTTGTGTTTGTATCTCTGGAGTGACTTCTCTCTATTGTATTTTTTCCCACCTGCGGATTGGCAACCCTAGTCTTTAAGGTGCTCCTGGACTCTTGCTGTTTTCTACTGCATTATGTAATAATGAAACAGCTTTGTATCCTGCAAAATTCAGATACAAGAAACACGAAGAGGACTTCTGTTGTGTGATAGCTGGATTTTTTAAAGCTACATTTGTTGGAGAAATGCGGGTTGATTCCTCCAGCTCCATTACGTGAGCTGCAGTGTTTTTCTCTGGCTCACGAACTGTCTTGCACCAATGGAAGTTTTCTGGCAGCAGATGGAAGCATTACTGGTAGCTGGATGTTTGGCAAGCCCTGGAACTATAACACACATGTATACAATTTTGAGTGCCGAGCTGGAGATGAGTAACAGCTTTTTCAAAGAGCTGAAGCTGGTTTGAAAAGGGACCGCTACTTGTGGTGCGTATAGTCATCACATTTTGTATTTGCTAGCGACTGAGCTCTGAGCTGTCTCCAGCTCAAATCTCTTCAACCATGAACTGACGCTAAGTGGTCTTCACTGTGTTTGAGCATCTTCTCCCTTAACTTGGGATATCGATACTTGATCATATTGGCAGACTTTACATTGAAGTTCTAATGGTTATGAAAGACCAAACTACCTGTTACATTGAGTATGTGCTCTCATCCCTGGATCAGTTTTAAATGCTGCACTGGGGTGGGGGGGCTCAGCCTGAATCCAGGCTGCAGCACTCAGTAAGTTTTTTTTTAAACTCCTCCCCCTGTGTAGTGATTCTGTTCCATCAAAACACTAGATACTGGGTCTGGGCTTACAAGTCCAAAGTATGGTCAAGAGGCCTGTCATTTTAAACCCGTAAATTAGGCCTCTTGCCTGGAGTCTAAGTGTTTGCGCTGGCAGAGATAAGGGAGTGGTATGTAGCCTGCAATAAACAGGTTCAGGTGGGAGTGCCAGTTAGAGCTATCTCTCAACTAGTACATTCCATACAGCTGTGGGAAAGAACCAAGGCCATTCTAAATTAGCACCCCCCCCCTCAAGGGGGTGACATCACTGTGCTTGTTCCTGATTGGGTGTTATGGGCCCAGCAACTGCATTGAACTAAGCATAAAGTTTGGCTTCCTGAAGCCATGTTTAAGTCTGAATACTTCAGGCTTCACACCTTGCTGTTATGCTGCAAGTCAGACCCCTTCAGACATCATGACCTGCTGTTATGCTGCAAGTCTAAACCACTCAGGCTTCCTACTTTGTCTTCATATTGTTATGCTGTGATCCTGCTGTGCCGGGCTGAATGCTAAGAACCATCTGAACAACTCCTCATGCCTGCTGACTGTGTTTTGGGTAAATATGTCAACTGTATAGTAAGGCTGGATAAGCTTAGGTTTCCTTGTTTTCCCTTCCTTTCCACAATTATGCTTTTATGATAAAATGCACGTAATAAAATAATTTTTATAAAGCCTTTGTGGAGTTTTCTGCTCTAAAGTCTCAAAGCTAGTCTGGTGCCTAGACTGCTCGCTACATCTTTAAGTATTAACTTGTGAGTTAAACTGCAAGCCTACCTTGCAGGGTTCATGCTAAGCTTCTGGTCAGGGCTGGAGAATTAACCCAACCTCCTGCCCAGGGGTTGTCTTTTGGGTTTGGTGGCAGTACTACTGGGTAAAACTGGGTTCCTGTGGTCTTGATGGTTTTAAAGCCCAGAGCCTAGTCTAAAAAGGCTCTCTTGAACAGGCAGTGGTTGGATTTTGGCTTCTGCCTGTTTGAAGCCCATCAAGTACACCCTGATTGCTTTTAGATCCAGCAGGGGGAGAAAGGGCCTATCTTTTTACCTACCAGGGCTTAAAGCAGGAGGGGAAGGGAGGGGGTGGTTTCAGTGAGAGAAAGGGCATGGAAGAAAAATGTCATTCCCCTCACTGATTATCACCGCCCCAATACATACAGCATTCCTCCCTGCAGCTGCTTTTAAAAGCTAAACTAGACCCTGAGGAATCTGATCACAGGTCCTCAATTTCGCATGCAGTTTGGTCCCGGAAACTTAGAAGATTCACTGTACAAACAATAACTGCTGAAACGTCCATTATTATATAAGTGATGGTGGCAGGGAATTCAAGGAGATCCTGCCTGTTTTAGGGACCTGAGATTGGTGAAGGTAATATGTCCCATTCTGGAAGTACTCTTAAGGCCAAGTTTCATTACCTTTGGGATGGAATAAGAAGTGGGTAGAAGCAGTAAGGAGCATGGTTTCCCTTTGAGTGCTATGCCTGGAATGTCAGATATTTCTTAGTCTTTCTTTGAGTATCCCACTGTTGGAAGTCTAGTAAAGATATGCTGTATCTGCCATGTTAGGAAGTAGGGGGTGAGAGAAGGACATGTGGGTTATGTGTATCTTTTTAGTTCTGCTTCCAGTGTTTCCAGTGATTGATTATATACTCTGCAGTCAAAGATGGAGAAGTTCCTTATGGTCAGCAAAAACAAGACTTGGTGCTGACTGCAGCTCAGATCATGAGCTACTCATTCCAAAATTGAGGCTTAAACTGAAGAAAACTGGGAAAGCCATTAGGTTATTCAGGTTTGACCTTGATCGCATCCCTTATGAATATACAAGTGAAGAATAGGTTTAAGGACCTAGAGTTGATAGACAGAGTGCCTGAAGAACTATGGATGGAGGTTCATGACATTGTACAGAAGGCAGCAATCAGCACCATCCCAAAGAAAAGAAATGCAAGAAAGCAAAGTGGCTGTCTGATGAGGCTTTACAAACTGAGGAAAGAAGGAAAGCGAAAGGAAAAGGTGAAAAGGAAAGATTCACCCAACTGAATGCAGATTTCCAGAGAACAGCAAGGAGAGATAAGGAGGCTTTCCTGAAGGAACAATGCAAAGCAATAGAGGAAAATAATAAAACGGGAAGGACAAGAGAAAATTGGAGAAATCAAGGGAACATTTCGTGCAAAGATGGCCATGATAAAGGACAAAAACGGTAGGGACCTAACAGAAGCAGAAGAGATCAGGAAGAGGTGGCAAGAATACAAAGAAGACTTATACAAGAAGGATCTCAATGTCATTGACAACCATGACAGTGAAATCGCTGACCTTGAGCTAGACATCCTGGAGTGTGAAGTCAAATGGGCCTTAGAAAGCTTTACTAACAACAAAGCGAACGGAGATGATGATATCCCATTTCAGCTATTCAGAGTCCTAAAAGATGATGCTGTTGAAGTGATGCACACATTATGTCAACAAATCTGGAAAACGCAACAATGGCCACAGGATTGGAAAAGGTCAGTTTATATTCCAATCCCAAAGAAGGGTAATGCCAAGGAATGTTCAAACTATTGCACCATTGCACTCATTTCACATGCCAGCAAGGTCATGTTAAAGAACCTATAAACTAGGCTTCAGCAGTATGTAGATCGGGGACTACCAGAAGTTCAAGCTGGGTTTCGGAGAGGTAGAGGAACTAGAGATCAAATTGCCAACATTTGCTGGATTATGGAGAAAGCACGGGAGTATCAGAAAATGTCTATTTCTGCTTCATTGACTATGCTAAAGCTTTTGATTGTGTGGATCACAACAAACTGTGGCAAGTCCTTAATGAGATGGGAGTACCAGACCACCTCACATGTCTCCTGAGAAACCTGTATAAGGGTAGAGAAGCAACTGTCAGAACGAGATATGGAGCAACTGATTGGTTTAGAATAGGAAAAGGAGTTCGACAAGGATGTATATTGTCACCCTGCTTATTTAATTTATATGCAGAGAACATCATGCGGAATGCTGGCCTGGATGAAGCACAAACTGGAATTAAGATTGCTGGGAAAAACATCAACAATCTCAGATATGCAGATGATACCACTCTAATGGCAGAAAGTGAGGAGGACCTAAAGGACCTCTTGTTGAGGCTTGAAACTCAACA
This sequence comes from Heteronotia binoei, assembly GCF_032191835.1. Classification (NCBI taxonomy): domain Eukaryota; kingdom Metazoa; phylum Chordata; class Lepidosauria; order Squamata; family Gekkonidae; genus Heteronotia; species Heteronotia binoei. Next base: position 51,942,647 of record NC_083223.1, on the reverse strand, counting down.
CAAAAAAACCTAAGATCATGGGATCCCGCCCCATCACACCTTGGCAAATAGAAGGGGAAGACATGGAAGCAGTGACAGACTTCACATTTCTGGGATCCAAGATCACTGCAGATGGTGATTTTAGCCATGAAATTAAAAGACGTTTGCTCCTTGGGAGGACAGCTATGGTGAACCTGGGCAGTATAATAAAAAGTAGAGACATCACCCTGCCAAAAAAAGTGTGTATAGTCAAAGGGATGGAATTCCCAGTAGTAATGTATGGCTGTGAGAACTGGACCATAAGGAAGGCCGAGCGCAGAGATGCTTTTGAGATGTGGTGCTGGAGAAGAATCTCGAGAATCCCTTGGACTGCAAGAAGATCAGTCCTAAGGGAAATCAACCCAGACTGTTCCCTGGAAGGTCAGATGCTGAAGCTGAAGCTCAAATACTTTGGCCACCAAATGAGAAGGAAGCACTCACTGGAGAAGATCCTGATTCTGGGAAAGACAGAAGGCAAAAGAAGAAGGGGACGGCAAAAGATGAGATGGCTGCACAGCGTTACTGATGTAACTAACAAGAATTTCAGCAGACTTCGGAGGATGGTGGAAGACAGGAGAGCCTGGCGTGACTTTGTCCTCGGGGTCACAAAGAGTCGGACTCGACTGTGCGACTGAACAACAACAAAGTAGCATGTGAAAAGATCTCTCACACATTTCCCCTAATGGGAGATTATACATGTTCCTGAAGAGTAGTTTATGTGCCTCTCCTTTTGCATGTTGCTCTTGAATAGTGAATGCATAAGTCCTTTATCTTTCCTTTTATTCCAATCACTTTATAATATGCATAGCTACCCTCTGAATTTCTGTTTATGATGACTTCACCAAATGAAAAATCCCTAACACCACCACATTATTTCACTCCAACACACTCAAATTGTATTTGGCATCTACTCTTATTTTTAGTGTGTGATTATTTAGGAGGGCAAGTATTATTCACTTAAAATCCACATGATGTGTTCTTGACTAGACTTAACACTGCCCACCCCCGCCAGCAAGGCAAGTCATCCTGGTTAGCTGCAATGAGGAATAAACCTAAGGAGATCCTACTCTGGACATATTATTTTATCCAGCCCAAATACATGATACAATAAACACCGTATCATATATAAACCTAGAATTTGGCCTCCAGGAATTTGGCACCCTCTTAAAACTGACAGAGGAGGAGAGACACAGTTTTGCCTTCAGAGTAATTACTTTTTTCATTTTGTCCTTCTAGAGTAATAAGGTTCTTCATTTCCTCAGCATTGCAGATAGTAGCCGCAGGTATTGATGCGATCCATATTGCGTCCCCCTCTATACACCTACTGTATATCAATCCTAATTAATATTGACTCAGCCTGCCAGGAGCCCTCCCTCTTGTAGAATTTATTCATTCTCTGATACACAATTTAAAACTTGTTGGTTTTAGAAAAGCAAAGGCCTAAGCCCTCTGGTGCAGATTTCATTCCTGCGCCTGCTATCAGCTTCTGTTTACTTAGGTCCTAATGTTCTGAAAGGCTGTTAAGAGATTAAATCCATCCCTAACTCACTACTGAAATGAGGAAGGAGAAATTATGCCTTTCTCCAAGGAACTCACAGAAGAGAATATTGTTCAGCTTTTGCTCCACTAAGGATCCAGTTTGGACACTGTATTCACCACCCATACCACATTCCTAGATTCTGTCGTCTTCAAATGATTTATCAACATCAGCTTTTCTGAAATGTCTTCTGTGCTGAGGTGTGGAGATCAGAGAAAAAGAAATATCTTTGCCACTCTAAAGCTTCATATATCATGTACACAACTGATTATTTCTTAAGATGTATGTACACCACTTTTCTCCTCCAGTGGGGACCCAAAGCGGCTTATACCATCTTTCTCCCCTCCTCCATCTTATCCTCACAACAACCTTGTGAGGTGAGTCAGACTGAGAGAGTGACTGGTCCAAAGTCAGCCACTGAACATCCATGGTAGAGTGAGGATTCAAAACCTAGGTGTTCCAGATCCTAGTTATAATGTACTCACCATTACCCCCATTTGGAGTCAGTAAGGTATAGCCTTACTGTTTGGAAACTTCATTTGGTACAGAACAACAATCCACCTCCTAGAGCGAATGGGATGGTTGGGAGCGTTCCCCATGAGGATATGAGCAGTTTCCCTTTCCCTCACACCAGTGAAACAGCCAGTTTTGTTCCATAAAGTCCATTAGGTCTTGTTTCAGTATTGATCAAGGGTGCTACTGAACACTGATGGCATGATAAGAACATAGAGTGAAGTAATTTTTTAAATGACAAGCCACTTTGGAATACTGGGGGATGCCATTTTCAACATGGCTCCCAAATCTCAGTAACATCCTGTATCTAAAAATCTAGTCCCTCAGTAAACAGATAAGTCATTGTATATTTGGATGAAGAGAACAGCCTTTGCCAAGATGTATGCACAACTATGCTGAAGGAGATCCTTGATATAACATTGTTTACAAGGATTATGGAACTATTTGAACACTACCATAATTACCTCAGATATGAAAATAAAAGTCTGTCAGCCTTCTGTGTATCCTATCTGGACACTACATAACTTCTTTTAGCACTAACTAGAACAGTGGCCCTGAACCTTTTTGGCACCAGGGACCAGTTTTGTGGAAGACAATTTTTCCACGGACTGGTGGGGGTGCTAGGGTTTTTGCTGCCCCAGGCTGCCCCCACACCCTATCCCTGCCCCCCATGGGGGTCTTTAAATGAGGGGTAGGTGAAGGTCTCTGCCTTACTCCATGGCCCAGTTGCTAACAGGCTATGGACCGATACTGGTCTGTGGCCTGGGGGTTGGGGACCCCTGAACTAGAGCATCACAAGGAGGTGATTGGATGCTTAATCTGACATGTTTCCAATGAATGACCCCATGGTTCTTTGCCTATGACAGTCAACATTGTGTCCAGTGTCTTCCATACTATAAGAGTCCCGTGGCGCAGAGTGGTAAAGCTGCAGTACTGCAGTCCTAAGCTCTGCTCATGACCTGAGTTCGATCCTGGTGGAAGCTGGGTTCAGGTAGCTGGCTCATGGTTGACTCAGTCTTCCATCCTTCTGAGGTCGGTAAAATGAGTACCCAGTTTGCTGGGGGGAAAGTGCAGATGACTGGGGAAGGCAATGGCAAACCACCCCTGTAAAAAGTCTGCTGCGAAAACGTTGTGAAAGCAACGTCACTCCAGAGTTGGAAACAATAGTTGCTTGCCCAGGGGACTACCTTTACCTTTAAAAAAAAAATCTTCCATACTATTGTACTCAGATGACTGCTCTTCCCCTTGAACATTCAGATTTACATGAGTATTTTCTGCAGAGTGGCTTTTCATTGCAGTTAGGATTTAGCAACCCATTTAAACAAATTCATGTAGACCAGTCAATAGAAGAAACAGTGAACAAAGGTACTCAAACACAAAGGAGCCTCAACACAGGAGCTGTCAGTAAGTACTAAGTACTGTCTGACATCAGAATAGAGCAGCATGTTTCTGAAGAAGGTGAGAGACATGATTGGTCATTGGAGCAATAAGATGACACATCCAGATTTCAATCTGAGTAGGTGTCATGGGTCAGCCTACTGATGCCTCCTTGGATGAGGAGGAGATGGAGGAAGCCAGTCCCACTCCTCAGATGCTGTGGAAGATCTTCTGGAAAAGAACATAAGAACATAAGAGAAGCCATGTTGGATCAGGCCAACGGCCCATCCAGTCCAACGCTCTGTGTCACACAGTGGCAAAACATTTTTATATATACACACACACTGTGGCTAATAGCCACTGATGGACCTGTGCTCCATATTTTTATCTAAACCCCTCTTGAAGGTGGCTATAAAAGGAGGAGATTTCATCAGGTGCAGAGCCTTGGGGCCAAAGTCAGCATGCCACACCCTCAGTCCCACAGCCCAAGACCTAAAGCAGAAGCCCTGCAGCTACTGGCTTAACCTTGGGGGCTTGCCAGGGCCTTAGGGATATCAGAAAAGTCAGGCCTGGAGAGAGGTGCAGACTTGGACCATAGTTTATGGCTGGCAGCTCAGCCCTTGTCAATCTCTGCCTGTGAGCTTAAGTTACCACAGGATGAGGGCTTACATCCACATAGGCTGCTTGGCCACTGAGGAGTTAACACCTGTCCCTGGATGACTCAGGAGCCAGAAAAGGGAGGGCCAGTGTGGAAGCAACTGTCCACTTGTTATTGGATTTTTTTTTGCTTCCGCTTTCAAATGGAGTTATCAGTCTGAAAGATAAATGAGGTTGTGCTTGCCAGTGTGTGTGGGGAAGAATTGTATTTCCAGCAGAAAACATACTGGTCCCATCCACCTGAATCGTTGATGGAATGGATTTAGAAGAAGATGAAGAGCCATGAGAAGATATTTGAACTGCTATAGTATAATCTATATTGTGCTATACTTCATGAAGGTACTCATAGTAAAAGGATAGATGTTATTTCTGATGTAAACCTGGAAACTTCTATAAAAAATGCTGAAAGACGCAAGTGAGGAACAAATACTTGCCTTCCAATGAAGCATATTGCACCAGTTAACAAAATCTAGTAGTTTAAAAAGTATCTGCACAGCTCATCTAAAAAGTCTGGGTTCATCAAGTTCTTGGTGCAACAGTGGAGGATGCCTAAGGACATGAAGAGGCTGGAAGAGAAAATTCTTTATGCAACAAGGGATGATGCCTTTTTCAAACTGACTATAAACCACTGGGAAGCAGTATGTGAGCTGAGATCTTTACAAGAAGTTGACACTAGGCTGCTGCTGCATTCATTACATGCAGAAAGGAAAGGAAAGATCCCCTGTGCAAGCACCAGTCGTTTCTGACTCTGGGGTGATGTTGCTTTCACAATATTTTCATGGCAGACTTTTTACAGGGTGGTTTGCCATTGCCTTCCCCAGCAGAAGAGCAAAATCCTTTGTTTCAGAAGACACAGATGTTTGTTAAGTGTGGAACAAACATTCACAGACACAAACAGAGTTTCCCTTGGACGGAACACATCTGTCTAACTTGATAGAACTACATGCCTTCACTGGCTGTGAGTGCTTTTGCAGCTTGAGATAATTTAATTCAATTGAAACTACTAAGGAAAGTTAAGAACTACCAGGATACATTCAGTCAACTAGCAAAGACATGGGCGATCTCTCCAGAGTTGTTTGAGAGTCATCTGTCAAATGTAAATTCAAAATATTTGCATTACTTCTGTAAATGAACTATGCTATCACCGTTTTGTGCCAAGCATGGAGAGGTGGAGTCCAGCCAGTTTCCACCAGGCAAAGACTGGCTATTCATGCACATAGTGGGGACCACCTTCCAGGTAGGCATTTGGAGATGCAGTTTGCGAGGCCAGCTAAATGTACGTAACTCAAATGATTATGGACGGATGAAAAACAGAGATGGCAGTCTTGTCATTGCCTGGATGCACAAACCACTCACACAACTGCAGTTTTGGAGATGTTATCATGCAAGTGTGAGAATTCATGTCAACTGCCAAACTGCTCGTGCCTGTCCTATGGACTTATTTATTTTTTAATTCATTTCTGTTTTTATCCTGACCTTCCCCTCAAGCACAGCTTACAGACATGTGTCAACCAGGGGGGAAAAACCAACGAGATTCCCACCGCCCTGCAATTGAATGTGACTCAAAAGATGATTTCGGTAATGATGAAATTAAAAATAGTTTGAAAAAAAACCATGATAACTATTGTGAAACCATAAGCTCTGTTAATAAAATAATACATATTGAATAGTTGCTGAACTCATAAAATTAAAAGATTCTTGCAGTAACACAACATGAAGTTACCTATTATCCAGTTACCTGATATCACAAAATGATAATGGACGGAGGTATTATTTGTATTAGTAATTTGTAGTTCTTTGAAGAGGAATTATTAAGTTTCCAACAGTGCTTATGAGTTATAGCTCAAATTAGAAAAGGTAGGAAAAATTGGCTTCTGCTGTCTTGATGGCATCGTAAAAAGCTTAAGCTACCCATCAGAATGAGTTATCACACCCAAACATAATACACAGTCATAAACCTTTCAGAAAAAACATAAATAAGTTTTGCCATGTTACCTGATATCCAAATCTGGTCTGGCTCATGGACTAGAGGGCTTTCTTTGAAACACTAACTTGTTCAGGAAGTAAGGCCTTCTTGAGAGTAAGAGGGAAGAGACAGGAAGCAATCCTGGTAGGGAGGAAATAGTTAAACAGCTGAGAAAAGAGGAACAGCAAGGAATGGCAGAGTGAAGAGGGTTGCTCTGTTGGTGAGAACAAGAGGGACTGAAGGAAGGAGGTAAGCTTCCAAGAGGGGTTTGGAGGGGGACTAGACCCTTCCAACAGTAGTAGAGGGGAGTGTAGGGTTGCCACTTACCAGTCTCTTGGTGGGGACAAACTGTATGCCATTATTCTCTGATGAGGGCTCTCCCCAGGCTCCACCCCCAAATCTCCAGGAATTTTTCTATCTGGAGTTGGCAACCTCAGGGGAATTATATTCCTGGACCAAATGGAGAAAGAACAAGTTTTTCCCAGCAGGGACAATGGAGGAAGCGGCAAGCATAAGACCCAACCCTGAAGCATGGGTGTAATGTTGTACATTGCCCAGAGGCCTTCAGCAGTACAGTTGTTGATCCCCAATTGTGGGCAGGGGATCCCCTGGTTTGGAGGTCCTCCCCCTGCTTCAGGGATATCAGAAAGCACGTGGGGGAATGTCTTCTGAGTCCTCCATTATATCCTATGGAGACTGGTCCCCATGGGGTATAATGTAGAATTGATCGATGAGTATCTGGGGCTTTTTGGGGGGACTGTTTTTTCTGAAACAGAGATACCAAATTTTCAGCATAGCCTCTCCTCAAAATCCTCCCCAAGTTTCAAAAAGATTGGACCAGGGGTCCAATTCTGTGAGCCCCAAAGGAAGGTGTCCCCAATCCTTCAAATATTTCCAACAGAGGGAAGGCATTTAAAAGGAATGCAGTTCCTTTAAATGTGATGGCCAGAACTCCCTTTGGAGTTCAGTCATGCTTGTCACAACCTTGCTCCTGGCTCCACCCCCAAAGTCTCCTGGCTCCACCTCCAAAGTCCCCAGATATTTCATGATTCGGACCTGGCAACCCTACGCAGTAGCAGGGTTTGGGCAATTTATAAATGCTGCTACTACTACTACTAGTGACCAGAGGCCTTAACTAAAAGAAGCCAGAAAGACCAGGATCAGAGCAGGAGACTGGGCCTGATCCAAGCAACCAACAGAGAAATATTGTTAATGACCATAAACATCCTTTCTCTAATTTGACCACATGAAGTCTCTTAAATGGGAACTTATTCTGCTTAAAGACAGACAGATCTACTTCACTGTGACTGTTTTGTGATGGCTGTGACTGGAGGAGGATGAGACGCCCTTGGCATGCAGAGCCTTACTCGCACCTAGAAATCTTCATTGGAAAATAAGCATTTTTCTAGCTGCATCTGGCCACTTGAATTTAATTAGAGCTTTCATTGAGCTTTATTGGTGAGGACCATTGTGTAGGAAAGAGATCATTTTATGCTTTCTTAAGGAAAGAGATATTTCTTAGGAAAGAAATAAGAAGCAAAGCTTGTAATAGCTGTTTACATTACAGCACTATATTTTTAATGGAGTGGGGCTGTGGCTCAGTGGTAGTTCTCTTAAGTGTGTATTTGTATTTTTTTTTTAAAAATCTTGTTGCTGGTCAGATTTTGTGTCCTTGTAGCTATTGCTGCTTTGTTACTTGCCTTGAGTTGGAAGAGATAAGGTGGGATATAAATAAATAAACAGAGCATCTTCTGTACCAAGCAAAAGAAAAAAATAAAACCACCAAAAATGTACTTAGTGCCCGCATGCTGTTATATGTGTTTTTTTTTCCTTCTGGTGACTGTTAAGTGACCATGATGAGCAATACACAGGCACACTTGGATATCTTTGGAACTGGTTTTAGAAGGAGTCTTAAAATATACTTGATAAGCTTACAGATTGCCTGCTCTACAATCTTGGCTGTTCACTCCAATGAGAGTCCAAATGAAGGATGGGAAGCAATGCTGACGCCCTAAGAATTCCCTGAATTTCCATGGTTTTTATCATAGAGACTGGGGAATTCTGAGAGCATTGCAATGTCACTTCTGGAAACAACTAGAATTAAAGCCACATGATATAGCTTCACCCTTTATTTTTGGTGTCTCTGCTGTGAAGTTCCTGCCTGGCAATCCTAATTCTTGGGCATGAATGTAAGGTTCATATCAAACTGTCTTAAAGTGAGTCAAGTCTTTGTTTTAGTCAGTATCATCTGTTCTGACCAGTAACAGCTCCCCAGGGTGCTACACAGAGAGACGTCTTTTTCAGCACCTGCTGCTTCGGGCTTTTTAACGAGTTGCCAGTGATGTGTGGCCCACCAGCATTTCAAACATGCAGCTTTCCTAATTGGTCTGATAGAAGTCCTCATTGCAGGACTTATACTAGCTTCTGCAGCTTACCAGAGGGTAAAGAACTTTCCAAGTGCTAATTATTACTATTATCATCATATGGCATTATGTGTAGAATAGCCAGGAGATCCTAAGATTGTCTGGCAGACTATTCTAGCTGTTTTAGCGTTATGCACCACTAGGTGGCGAGCTAGACTTGTTTTTAAAGCAAGAGATATTTCAGAGGTGGTTTGCCATTGCCTGTCTCTGCGTCACACCCCTGGGATTCCTCGGAGGTTGCCCATCTAAATATTAGATAGAGCTGACCCTGCTTAGCATCTGAGATTTGATGAGATTGGGCTAGTCTGGGCTATCTGGGTCAGGGCTTTCCAAGTGCTACTGAGGCCAGTTGTGGAAGACCAGTCACCTTTAAATGGGAATGGGGAGAAGAACTGCAATTAGGAAAAGGGAATGGACAAACTTTTCCTTTAGCAACAATGTTTTCTCCCAACAGTTATTGGTCTGCCTATGCTGGCAAAAGACAGTTGCAAAGTGCTGATTTTGTTTTCCTCGAACAATTGTAAACAGGCTGAGCAATAGTGTCATTTAGAGATGCCAGATCAGCCTTTCAAAACCAGTCAAGAGTGTCAGACGCCACCCATAATGATGATGATGAAGTTTATTCCTGTTGGAGAACCATTGTTGTTCTCAGGGCAGCCGGTGAACACTCTTGTCCTTTTCACTACTTTAAAAAATCTTGTGGTACTTGAGTAACAGGCTCTCTACCAAGTTGGGGGAAGGCTGAAACTGGAGATCTTAATGAGCCAAACTTCCGAGCAGGTCAGGTCTGCAACAGCCGGGATCTGGGATTCTGTTTCAGATAATTGTATATGTGAAAGATCATCAGATATCTTGAGTTGCAATCTCTGGGTTTTTAAAAAACAAATGATTCGGTGAAATTATACGAAGTTTGTCAGTTGTCTCATTTTTACTCTTGTCATATAAGAAATGTAAAATGGGCAATGGATCAGACCTAAAGTTTTATTCTTGCTCATAGAAGGGTTTCTGCTGTAAGCAGAAAATTGTTGTAAGTGGAAGGTTGCCATTGGATGCAACAACCCGTTGTATTCTGTGGATGGGAAAGCGACTGAGAATTTTATACATGACAGATGACACTACTATTATTCTTTTAGGTAAAACCTTCTCTGCTTAATACCCTGAAAAACTACTTCCAGTGAGGACAGATACCAATGAGGGCTGATACTATTGGTCTGGATAGATCAATCACTTGTCTTAGTATAGAGTAGTTTCTCATGTTCATATATTGGGTGATAGGGATTTATGTCACAGTGATATTTATGGGGGGATAAGAGGAATAAGAGTTTTGTGTAGGGCCTACCCATTTTTGAGAAAGAAAACCATTTCCCTTCAAGTCAGGCTAGAGTCTAGTATTTCCCACTTAACCTGAACACACAGTTTTGTTTTGTTTCTGTGTGGACACCTTTTCATTGGTGTATGTTTTATCCTCTTGAGGCTTCCCATTGACTTGTGAGAGTCTGTGCGATGAATGTCCCTGTCTCATGGCAGGAGATTGGATTAGACAAAAGGAATTTTCTGTGCCCCAAGAGACCTGGCCTGGCTGAGGCAATGTGTAGCTACCAATCTTATTGTCTTGAGAAGCTTCAATTGTGTTAGACAAGTTTTCCGAAAGATATCTTGTTTGCTTTTATTGAAATGTCCTTGTAACGCATGGTTGAAGGAGAGTGCCTGGAGACTCTCCAAGGCTGGTTCACGTTTATATAGCGACAGCCATGCAAATGCTGTAGTACCTGTAGTTCCTGAAGGTGTTCCTGGCAAACAAAAGAGGGAGGAGAGAAGCGAGCGTTGTACTTGGGTAGACACTCAGAGACCGATTCCCACTCACCTTATGCCACTCTCACATTCCTCTTCTCAGTGGGGCTTCCTTCCGATTTCACACTATCTGACCTGGGGCTGCAGCTAGCATCAGCTTTTTCGTGCCGCAAACAGAAACTGGTTTTTAGAGGTTTCTGTTTGTGGTGCGAAAAAGCCGATGCTAGCTGCAGCCCCTGGGCAGATAGTGTGAAATCGGAAGGAAGCCCTGCTGAGAAGAGGAACGTGAGAGCGCCGTATGGTGAGTGGGAAATCGGTCTGAGTAAGGCAGCCAGCATCCCAGATGCTCACATCAGTCCTTTGGGGTGAGAACTGATCCTGTGGGCCAAGCAAAACAAACTGGTGGGCCACTATCTAGCACATGGCCTTCTCTTGCTGTAGTGGTTGCCGGGCTTGTTTTTAGGCTGCACTGGCAAAGAAGTGCTGTTCATGGGAGGCGGGTAGTTGTGCACCTGCCATGATTATTTGAAGATCATCACAATGCCACAAAGCTAGGATTGCCAACTCCAGGCTGTGAATTCTTGGAGATGTTGAGGTGGAACATGGGGAGGGCAGGGACTTCAGTAGGGTACAGTGCCATAAAATCTGCTGTCCAAAGCAGCCATTTTCTCCAGAGGGACTGATATTTGCCATCTGGAGATTGAGTTGCTGCCAGTCTGAAAGGACAATACTTATCTTGATGGACCAAGTGCCTGATTCAGTATAAAGCAGCTTCATGTTGTCTTCCCCACATCCCAGGTACCCTGTCATGGATCCTGGATGTTTAGAAGAGGCATATCTGTGAGGACGGGAAACCTGCATCTCCTCCAAAGTACCTTCCCACCCAGCTCCATTGAGAGCCAGTTTGGTGTAGTGGTTAAGTGTGCGGACTCTTATCTGGGAGAACCTGGTTTGATTCCCCACTCCTCCACTTGCAGCTGCTGGAATGGCCTTGGGTCAGCCATAGCTCTGGCAGAGGTTGTCCTTGAAAAAGCAGCTGCTGTGAGAGCCCTCTCATCCCCACCCACCTCACAGGATGTCTGTTGTGGGGGGAGAAGATATAGGAGATTGTAAGAGAAGGGTGGGGTATAAATCTGCAATTCTCCTTCTCATCCTCCTCTCTACTTGGCCCCATCCTTCTCCTGCTGCTGGTTCCGGCACCATGTCCCTCTTTTCTGCAACTGTGGCATTGCTTCACTGCTCTAGTCACCACTCCCTCTTGGATGTGATGGGAACCACTACAGTGTTGTGAACCATGCTGCCTTAATTCTGGCACGTTTGTGTGTAATTGCACAGGCATCATCCTTAACAGTTTGGGAATCTTTTTTTAGCTGCCAGTTTTTAATTGTTATTTTACAAACTGGAGTTTGCAGAACCCTAAATAGTTGCGTTGGTTAGCTGTGTTGTGCGGATGATCTATTATGGACTTGTAGGTAAGACGAACATTAAATCGGGGAGGGGGAGTTATTACCTGATCTAGTCACAAGATGTCAGTGTTCCTCCACAGACCCTTCACCTTTTGCCTAGCCATAAAGGGGGGGGGGGAGACATCTTGGAGAAAGTTCAGATATGTCTGTATAATGCATGTCAAAACAAGTGTTCTGATCGTTTAATTAGGGGGCAAAGATTCAGTATAGTTCAGAACCCTGCCCTTTCTTGCTTAAAAACAGAATGAGGTACTTGAACAGTGTTGCCTTTATATAAAAAAGTCCTGTTTCTTTGAATTGCTAAATCCTTGGAAAAACAGTCAATTAAACTGATTTGTTATAACATGCAGAACATTTAGTAAAAGAGTAAACTTTTTTTGGGGTGGGGGGTGGGGGATAATGCCAAGAAAGGTGAGATTTATATTTAGAATCTTCTGTTGAATACACCATACCAGGTTTTTTTTTAAAAAAATAAAGGTTCGCAGCATCAAATGGCTGCCATCTCACTCCAAAGAAAACTTAAATTTCCTACAACGTCCCAAGACAATTGTGGCTATAACTCAGTGAAGAAATTTACCATGACAGCCTAGAGGTTGTTAACTTTCTTCCAAACTTGTGTCTAAAATTTCTGTGGTTAATGGGAATAACATTTGGTCTGGTAGGTTCACCCCGTGGAAGAAATTCTCTTCCCGTGATTTCCCAAAGGGTTATGGTTACCGACTCTTAAAGTTTGATTAATTCAGCAAATGTGTTAAGGCAGACTCACAGTCTCTTATCCAGAACTGACTTACAGCATTCTGAGCTCCATGGAATGGACTTGAATGGGTCTCTCAAGCCTCTGCCTTGCTCTATGCAACGACAGCAATGAGAATGTTAGAGTGAGGGTAAACACCCTGGCAATATTTTACTCAGTTTACAACAGTTTAAAACAGTAAGTTAATAAAACATAAAACATAAAAACCAGTGGTCTGTCAGAGTGCACACTACCACCATCCAAAATTTCCAGTGTCGGTTAGTTGTAAGCCAGCCGGAAGAGTACTGTCTTGCAGGCCCTGCAGAACTGCCCAAGGTCCCGCAGGGCCCTCACCTCTTCCGGCAGCTGGTTCCACCAGCAAGGTGCTGTTACCAAGAAGGCCCAATCCCTGGTAGATTTCAAACGGGCCTCCTTTGGCCTGGGGATTACAAGCAGGTTTTGAGAACCCAATCTCAGTACTCTCTGGGGAACATGTAGGGAGAGACGGTCCCTAAGGTAGGCAGGTCCTAGGCCATATAGGGCTTTAAAGGTAATGACCACCACCTTGTACCAGACTCGATATATTATTGGCAGCCAGTGCAGATCCCGAAGCCCCGGCCGAATGTGCTCCCATCTTGGGAGCCCTAATAACAGCCGGGCAGCAGCATTCTGCACTAAGTATCCTGTTATGGGGCAGTGGCTCAATGGCAGAGCATCTGCTTTGCATGCAGAAAGTCCCAGGTTCAATCCCTGGCATCTCCAGTTCAAAGAATTAGGTAGCTGGTGATATGTAAATAGGGTTGCCAGGTTCCTTGTGTCCACCAGCAGGGGACAGGGTCTAGGGTTGCCAGATCCAGGTTGGGGAACTCCGGTTGATTTAGAGGTGGAGCTGGGAGTGAGGTCAAATGCAATAGAACTCACCCTCCAAAGCATCCATTTTCTCCAGGGGAACTGATCTCTGTAGTCTGGCAATGAGTTGCAATTTCAGGGGGTCCCCAGGTTCCAACTGGAATCCCTACCTTGGAGATATGTTGCTGGAGTAGACAATACTGATGTTGATAGATCAATGTTTGCTTCATTTCAAGCTGTTCAAGCTAAGATGGGTATGGATAGTCCTGAACAATATCTGAGTGGGAAACAAAGAGATTCCTTAAAAGGAAGAGAAAGGTATAAATAAAAACAAACCAACCCAGAAATGGAAGCTTGGGAAACTGGATCTCCTAGGAGGTACGATGTAACATGAAAGGATGGGGAAGAGGGCATTTTATATCACTATCTCTCCCCTTCCCCAGATATTGCTGCTAAGATGAGTTGGGCATTGAAGAGAGCAACTAACCAGGTAAGAAACTCTGCCTCTAATTAAAAAATCCCAGTGCTATGTGATCTGGTTTCTAGGTAGCACAGATCTGTATGGGGGGGGGGGGAGTAGCATCTATTACTTCCATGGTTGTCATAGAACTTTCAAAGAGAAACATCTGGGATAAGAACATAAGAGAAGCCATGTTGGATCAGGCCAATGGCGCATCCAGTCCAACACTCTGTGTCACACAGTGGCCAAAAAAATTACACACACACACACACACACACATATATATACACACTGTGGCTAATAGCCACTGATGGACCTCTGCTCCATATTTTTATCTAACCCCCTCTTGAAGCTGTCTATGCTTGTAGCCGCCACCACCTCCTGTGGCAGTGAATTCCACATGTTAATCACCCTTTGGCCAATATGTGTGTGTGTATATACACACACACACATACATACATATACATAGACACGCACACACACACACACACACACACACACACATATATATATACTGTGGCTAATAGCCACTGATGGACCTCTGCTCATATTTTTATCCAATCCCCTCTTACAGCTGGCTGTGCTTGTAGCCGCCACCACCTCCTGTGGCAGTGAATTCCACATGTTAATCACCCTTTGGGTGAGGAAGTACTTCCTTTTATCTGTTTTAACATGACTGCTCAGCAATTTCATTGAAAGCCCACGAGTTCTTGTATTGTGAAAAAGGGAGAAAAGTACTTCTTTCTCTACTTTCTCCATCCCATGCATAATCTTGTAAACCTCTATCATGTCACCCTGCAGTCAATGTTTCTGCAAGCGAAAGAGCCCCAAGCGTTTTAGCCTTTCTTCATAGGGAAAGTGTTCCAACCCTTTAATCATTCTAGTTGCCCTTTTCTGGTCTTTTTCCAATGCTATAATATCCTTTTTGAGGTGCGGTGACCAGAATTGCACACAGTATTCCAAATGAGACCGTGCCATCGATTTATACAGGGGCATTGTGATACTGGCTGATTTGTTTTCAGTTCCCTTCCTAATAATTCCCAGCATGGTGTTGGCCTTTTTTATTGCAATCGCACACTGTCTTGACATTTTCAGTGAGTTATCTAACACGACCCCAAGATCTCTCTCTTGGTCAGTCTCTGCCAGTTCACACCCCATCAACTTATATTTGTAGCTGGGATTCTTGGCCCCAATGTGCATTACTTTGCACTTGGCCACATTGAACCTCATCTGCCACGTTGACGCCCACTCACCCAGTCTCAACAGATCCCTTTGGAGTTCCTCACAATCCTCTCTGGTTCTCACCACCCTGAACAATTTAGTGTCATCTGCTGCTGGTAATCCCCGGGCCAAAGGAGGCCCGGTTGAAGTCAACCAGGGACAGGGCCTTCTCAATCACAGCCCCTTGCTGGTGGAACCAGTTACCGGAAGAGGTCAGGGCCCTGTGGGATATTGGACAGTTTTGCAGGGCCTGTAAGACAGTCCTCTTTCGGTTGGCTTATAACTGACCGGCACCAAAACACCGAAATACTGAAGGAAGTCTATAGATAGCACGCTGATATGGATATTAATGTTGTAACTATGTAATTTATTATAGTATTTTAATTCTGAATTTTATTGTTAGAACTTTTATGCTGTGAGCCGCCCTGAGCCCACTTCAGTGGGGTAGGGCGGGATATAAATCAAATCAAATAAAAAATAAATAAATAAAAATAAATAAAATAAGCCTGGCCACCTCACTGCTCACTCCCAACTCCAAATCATTTATGAACAAGTTAAAGAGTATGGGACCCAGTACTGAGCCCTGCAGCACCCCACTGCTTACTGTCCTCCACTGTAAACACTGCCCATTTATACTCACTCCCTGCTTCCTATTAATTAGCCAGTTTTTGATCCACAAGAGGACCTGTCCTTTTACACCATGACTCTCGAGCTTTCTAAGGAGCCTTTGATGAGGAACTTTTTCAAAAGCTTTCTGGAAGTCAAGGTAAACAACATCTATTGGGTCTCCTTTGTCCACATGTTTGTTCACCCCCTCAAAGAAATGTAACAGGTTAGTGAGGCAAGATCTTCCCTTACAGAACCCATGCTGAGTCTTCCTCAATAACCCGTGTTCATCAATGTGCCTACTCATTCTGTCCTTGATAATGGTTTCTACCAACTTTCCCGGTATTGAAGTCAGACTGGCCTGTAATTTCCCGGATCTTCTCTGGAACCCTTTTTAAAGATGGGGATGACATTTGCTACCTTCCAGTCCTCAGGAACAGAGGCAGATTTCAATGAAAGATTACATTTTTTTGTCAGAAGATGTTTTGTATAAGATGTTTGGTATCACTGTTCCTCCAGCACTTGCATCAGTTACAAATACCTTTTAAGAATTATGTTCATAGGTTCTTACTTTTCCTTTATTGTGGATTGCCTTGGAAGCCTGTTGCCGGTAAGAATGACAGCCCAGAAATCCATGAATAGATATATGAGAGCAAGAATGATGTCTTGCCAGAGAAATTGGCCTTCAGTTCACTGCACTGATGTGATCCTGATGACAACAGTCCCGTGCACCTGTTTCTTATATTAAACCATTTTTAGAAGTCCTTCAAAATGCTTACTTAGTTTAACATACAATTAGATCAGATGGAATTTCATTCGGTAAGGTCAAGTTTGGTTGCTATGGATTCATAACCATTTCTTTCTGAGGCTGGGTTTGGGTGCATCTTGAAAATCTGAATGTCTTGGAAATAATAGGGGATGTTACTTTTTTCTGCATGGCATTTTTAGATATGGTAATGAATTTGAGGAGCATTATGGTAAACCATGATTTAGATAGTGGCCTCTCTGCTGGTAGTCTTCTTGACTATGTACTCTTGACTAGGTATTCCTGTCTACATCCATATGCTTTTCTCAGCATTATTAATCAGCTTTCTATGGCCTATCTTCTAATGGAAAAGAGGACAAATGGCATATTATTTACAAAATACAAATGCTTGTATTTAAACCTTCCAACAATTACTTCTAGGAAAAAGCAGGTAGGGTTGCCTCAAGGTGGTGCCTGGAGATCTCCCTGAATTACAATTCATCTCCAGAGGACAGTAATCAGTTTTCCTGGAGAAAATGGCTGCTTTGGAGGGTAGATTGTATGACATTATACTCTACTGAGATCCTTCTCCTCCCCAAACCCTTCCCTTCACAGGGTCCACCCCCAAATATTCTGAAATTTACCAACTTGGAGATGGCAACTCTTTTTGGGAATGGTAGAAGGGTGCTTAACCCTTTGCTTTTCTACTGCAATCTCTTTGCCCCCACTGATTATCTCCCAAAAGCTTTTAGACACAAGTTTGCAAAGAGATGTGTCTGCCATGTGTGTCTCTGGGTGTTTAAAGACAGTTGCAATGGGCAAGGAGTGGTGGAAGAGTTAAGCACAGTTTCTATTCCAAAAACTGCTGGGGCCACTGAAGATCACTGCTTTCCAAAGTTGCTTTTCTTTTAAAGTAGCCACTGAAGTTTTAAATACACTTGTAGTGTAGTAATATTGCGTTTGACCCTCTGTAGTAAGACTCACAAGCAAAAGTGTTCACCCGGACTGTGGTTTAGTGTTGTACCTGCCCTGCCATGATCTTATTTTCTCACAATACTTTTTAAAATGGCACTTGCTAAGGTCTACGATGCAATTAATACAAGTTCTAAAATTATACAAACCTTTACGAATTTTATACAAAATTATGACATCTTAGGATATGCAAACTCACCACTTGGGAATCAATGTAGAATACTTTAGCATTTTACATGCAGAACACCATTACCTGCTGTGCATAGGATTTTCAGACATCACGTTCATAGTGCTAGGGTCATGTAATCAATTTGTAACTCCCTTTAAAATTGGTGCCAGGTGGTGCATTTAAATTTAATATGTAAAAAGTTAAGTCCTTGTTACATTAAAGCTGTATACTCTCATTTCTGTGGTGGTATACAAAAACCACCCAACTAAGAAAATAAAGTGTCAGTGCAAAGTCAATGAGATTGTAAATTCTTATATATAACAAGAAAAATCAAGGTTTTGGTTTAAACCTTTTGGTTCCATGGTCTCTCGGCTTGGCTTCGCGAACGAAGATTTAAGAAGGGTGCAATAGTCCACGTTTGCTGCAGGCTCGCTGGTGGCTGACAAGACCAATGTGGGACAGGCAGGTCCGGCCACAGCGGCTGCAGGGAAAAGTCTGATTTAGGGTTGGTCCTGTAGCAGTGCGATTCTTCCTCAATCTCCTTTTGTCCTCAAGACCAGCTATGCGTGTGTTCTCAAAGGAAGAGACAGCCTGGTGGATGGTGTGCCTCCATGCTTTGCGATCTGAGGCTAGGTCAGACCACTGGTGATGGTTGATGTGACAGGTGCTAAGGGATTTCTTCAAGGAGTCCTTGTACCTCTTCTTTGGTGCCCCTCTATTTCGATGGCCGGTGGAGAGTTCGCCATACAGGGCAATCTTGGGAAGGCGGTGGTTTTCCATCCTAGAAATATGCCCTGCCCAGCGCAGCTGCGTCTTCAACAGCAGTGCCTCGATGCTGGTAACCTCTGCCCGCTTGAGGACTTCAGTGTTGGTCACAAAGTCACTCCAGTGGATGTTGAGGATGATGCGAAGGCAGCGCTGATGAAAGCGCTCAAGGAGTCGCAGGTGATGACGGTATAAAACCCACGATTCGGAGCCATAGATGAGGGTTGTCATCACAACCGCTTTGTAAACATTGATCTTTGTGCCTTTTTTCAGATGCTTGTTGCTCCACACTCTTTTGTGCAGTCGGCCAAATGCACGGTTTGCCTTTGCCAGCCTGTTGTCAATCTCCTTGTCGATCTTGGCATCTGAGGAGATGATGCACCCCAGGTAGCTGAACTGCTGGACTGTCTTCAGAACTGATTCACCCACAGTGATGCAGGGAGGGTGATAATCTTCCTGGGGTGCAGGCTGGTGGAGAACTTCTGTCTTCTTCAGACTAACTTCTAGGCCGAATAGCTTGGCAGCCTCTGCAAAGCAGGACGTCATATGCTGCAGAGCTGATACCGAGTGGGAGACGAGTGCAGCATCATCAGCAAACAGTAGCTCTCGGATGAGTTTTTCCATTGTCTTGGAGTGTGCCTTTAGTCGCCTCAGGTTGAACAGGCTGCCATCGGTGCGATAGCGGATGTAGACACCATCGTCCTCATCTAGATCTACTGCGGCTCTTTGAAGCATCATGCTAAAGAAGATCGTAAAGAGAGTTGGCGCGAGAACGCAGCCTTGCTTTACACCTGTGCCTATTGGGAAGGGCTCCGAGAGGTCGTTGCAGTGTCTGACTTGGCCTCGCTGGTCTTCGTGTAGCTGGATGATCATGCTGAGGAACCTTGGGGGACATCCTAAACGTTCCAAGATTTGCCACAGGCCTTTCCTGCTAACGGTATCGAAAGCTTTGGTAAGGTCGACAAAAGTCACATACAGACCCTTGTTCTGTTCCCTGCATTTCTCTTGGAGCTGCCTGAGAACAAATACCATGTCGGTGGTGCTCCTGTTAGCTCTGAAGCCGCACTGGCTCTCTGGGAGGAGTTCTTCTGCAATGGTGGGCACCAGTCTGTTCAGGAGTATTCTGGCAAGGATTTTGCCTGCGATGGAGAGCAGGGTTATCCCCCGGTAGTTGGAGCAGTCTGACTTTTCCCCTTTGTTCTTGTATAGGGTGATGATGATTGCATCGCGAAAGTCCTGTGGTAATTTGCCTTGTTCCCAGCAGGTGACAAGTACTTTGTGAAGTGAGCTATGTAGTACTGTGCCCCCATGCTTCCAGATCTCTGGTGGAATTCCATCAACTCCTGCTGCCTTGCCACTTTTCAGTTGCTTGATGGCTTTAACAGTCTCTTCTAGGGTGGGGATCTCATCCAACTCTGTTTTCACCGGTTGAAGTGGGGTGAGGTGGATTGCTGAATCTTGAACTACGCGGTTGGCACTGAAGAGAACCTGAAAATACTCCGACCACCGGTTCAGTATGGATGCCTTGTCTGTGAGGAGCACTTGGCTGTCTGCACTATGCAAGGGACTCTGAGCCTGATATGATGGACCATATACTGCCTTCAGGGCTTCGTAGAACCCTCTTAAATCACCAGTGTCTGCACACAGCTGGGTTCTCTCTGCAAGCTTGGTCCACCACTCGTTCTGAATGTCTCGAAGCTTGCGCTGGAGGTTGCTACATGCAGCGCGAAAGGTTGCTTTTTTCCCAGGACAGGAGGGCTGAGCAAGATGTGCTTGGTAGGCAGATCTCTTTTTTGCCAGTAATTCTTGGATCTCTTGATTGTTCTCATCAAACCAGTCCTTGTTCTTCCTTGTGGAGAACCCGAGGACTTCTTCAGAGATCTGCAGGACGGTAGTTTTTAGGTGTTCCCAGAGTGCTTCTGGAGAAGGGTCTGTGGGGCAACTGAGGTCCTCAATTCTTGACTGGAGTTTTGCCTGGAAGGCAGCTTTGACTTCGGCTGACTGGAGGCTGCCAACCTGTTGAATCTATAAATATACCTGATCTCCTGTTGCAACAGTACCTTGCATACATTAGCCTTATTAAAGGGATGTGGCTATTT
This sequence comes from Heteronotia binoei, assembly GCF_032191835.1. Taxonomy (NCBI): domain Eukaryota; kingdom Metazoa; phylum Chordata; class Lepidosauria; order Squamata; family Gekkonidae; genus Heteronotia; species Heteronotia binoei. The sequence continues at coordinate 51,922,280 of NC_083223.1, read as the reverse complement.
GTAGACAACGCTAAACCTAAGATCTTCTGATGAGTGACCCCTACTGGCAAGGTGCTGAAAAAGAGGAGCATCTGGATTATAACGATGTATCTGAGATTTGTGTTCTAATATTCTCATCTTGACGGGGCTGATGGAACACCCAAAATTGAGTGAGTTGCATGGGCAGGTTATTACATACAGGACCTGATGACTGTTGCAACTCCCCCGCAAAATGCTGTGGAGGCCAATCCATTTGGATAAAGTAGGCAGAGCCACACCAACTCAAGCTACCCCCTTCCCCCGCCAATCCTGTCCTGTCTGCCTTCTTACTGTTGTTAGCATGTGGTTCAGGAACTAGCAGGCTGCCTGCTATGCCAGTAGGTGTTTTCTGTCTTCATTGAACTCAGCACTGTAGCTGAGCAAGTCCCTCCCAGCAGATTTTTTCTTCCCCTTTAAGCCAGGCCCATCCACACTGTAAGAATGATTGGGGGAGAGGAGGATTGACCAATGCAGAAATGTTATGGGCATCAATGGCCCAATGAAGTAACACACTCTGACTGATTTTGCAGTCACCTTACGCCGCTCTCATGTTCGTCTTCTCAGTGCGGCTTTCTTCCGATTTCCCACTATCTGCCCTGGGGCTGCAGCAAGGATCGGTGTTTTCATGCAGCAAACAGAAATTGGTTTTTAGCGGTTTCTGTTTGCTGCATGAAAATGACGATCCTTGCTGTAGCCCCGGGGCAGATAGTGGGAAATCAGAAGAAAGCCGCACTGAGTAGACGAACGTGAGAGTGGCATAAGGTGAGTGAGGAATCAGTATCTCTCTTTAAATTTCATCCAACCCCCCTTCAGAATCAGATAGAATAAATCCAGGGTGTTTTTTAAAAACACATGCCCATTTCACTGTGAACAATTAGCCCTGCCCCTCCAGATCCCAGAAGGCAGCCATTTTTCTGTTAGCAAGAGGTCAGATAGGTTCACAAGGAGAGAAGGATTCAGAGGTACGTGTCTTACAATAAAAACTTGCTGCCACAGCTGTTTCCCTCTTAGTGGGAAAATACATTGCTCTTCAGTTGTCGAACAGGGAAAAAGCAGACCCTCCCCCAGCAATCTTGCCCAAAGAAAACCAAGCCTCCTTCATGCTGCAGTCCCGTGCACATTTGCTTGATATTCAGTTTTATTGACGAAAGCAGGACTTATTTATGTTGTTTATAGTCAGTCTTTCTCACTGGGACTCAAAACAGATTACACAGAATAAGTCGGTACAGTCAACAGAGTGGAACTTCCAATAGATGATGCAATAAAATTTGGCTTCTAGAAATCAGGATGCAACCAGAGGTAAACCTAAGTAAAATTATTAACAATATCCTAGACAACTACAAAAATTACATAGTAGGAACCTGCATAAAGCAACAGGTAGTTGGTAGAGTCTGCAGTGCCTCACACTATTACAGCCTCTTTGGTAGAGCCAGTTTGGTGTAGTGGTTAAGTGCGTGGACTCTTCTCTGGGAGAACCGGATTTGATTCCCCACTCCTCCACTTGCAGCTGCTGGAATGGCCTTGGGTCAGCCATAGCTCTGGCAGAGGTTGTCCTTGAAAGGGCAGCGGCTGTGAGAGCCCTCTCCAGCCCCACCCACCTCACAGGGTATCTGTTGTGGGGGAGGAAGGGAAAGGAGATTGTGAACTGCTCTGAGACTCTTTGGAGTGGAGGGTGGGATATAAATTCAACATCTTCTTCTTTTGGAACTACATTGTTAACAGTACAGCCCTATTTCCTATACAAAAGGCCCATCTTGAATAATTCAGCTTTGCATAGTTTGTAAAGCCAGGAGAGTGGGAGCCTTCCTTACCTCATCTGGCAGGCCATTTCATAAAGCAGAGGCCACACTAGAGAAAGCACAAGTACAATGGCGATTTTGGCCATTTGCAGGGTGGCGCCCATAGGAGGCCCTGTTCAGATGAACAAAGGTATTGTGGCAGAGCATAGGGAGAGAGGCAGTCCTGCAGCTATAAAGGACCAAGGCCATGGAGGGCTCATATGTAAGAGTACCTTAAATTGAGCCTGGTGCATGCCATAGATCCAGGTGGGCAGCCGTGTTGGTTTGAAGCAATAGAACAAAGTTGGAGTCCAATAGCACCTTTCATTCTCAATAAAACTTTGTTAGTCTTAAAGGTCTTACATTGTCATTAAAACTTTGTTGGTCTTAAAGGTGCTACTGAACTCCAACTTTGTTAAATTGAGCCTGGTAACTGATGGGCAACCAATGGCGTAACTGCTAGGGTTGCTAAGTCTGACTCAGGAAATATCTGGGGACTTTGGGGGTAGAACCAGGAGCAAGGTTGTGACAAGCACGAATGAACTCTGAAGGAAGTTCTGGCCATCACATTTAAAGGGAACACACTTCTTTTAAATGCCTTCCCTCTAGGGCTGCCAAACTCCTGTTGGGGGTGGATTTCCCCCCAGTTTGGGGTCCCCCAACCTGCCAGCATGGAGTGGGCCACCAGGGGTATCCCTGCCCCTAAAGAGCTCTGTTATCATGCGACTCTGGGGTAATTGGGCTGGGCACATTGCACAGGGATGTGCTAGCATTCAGGGTAAAAACTCCCTGCTGCAGCCAAGGTAAGACTTGGCAACCCTACTTCCCTCCACTGCAAATTATGGAGGATGGGGGCACCTTCTTTTGGTGCTCATAGAATTGGACCCCCTGGTCCAACCTTTTTGAAACTTGGGGGTGGGGTTAGAAGAGGCACCAGATGCTATGCCAAAAAAAAGTATCTCTACCTAAAAAAGAGCCCCCCCCAGATACCCACAGATCAATTTTCTGTTATACCCTATGGGGACCAGTCTCCATAGGGTATAATGGAGTGCCCAGTGGACATTCAGCTCCCCCCACTTTCTGATAACCCTGAAATAGGAGGGCCTTCAAACTAGGGGATCCCCTGCCCCCAATTGGAGATTGGCAACCCTATTAACAGCGGAATGGGAGTAATACACATGCTGTGTCTGTTTTCTGGTGAGAGCTAAGCTGTTGCATTTTGCTCTAGCTGGAGTCTCCAGGGGAGTCCTTTTTTCTCTCTTGTTGAGTAAACCATGCATGGGATTGCGCCATTAGTGGTAAATTAAAGGGACTCTGCATGTGCTGTCAATCATTTTGTTAGCAAAATTTGAAAAAATGTTTAACTCCTGAAGGTGAAAGTTCTGAGGCTCTTGAAAGTTTTTTTCCCCTGGAACTATCAAAACTTTAGTTTTGGCTGGTTGCTTGTACTTAATTACCCTGTGGTGGACTTTTGAGTTGTACATGTGGTCAAAGTTACTATCCCACTTGCGAGGGTTGGGTGGGATAAAAGCTGACTCTAATAAATTAAAAATAAATAAATAATATTTATTTAGAAAGAAATTATGCTGCCTCTCCAGTAGTCTGCTTGGAGGAGTTTACAAAACAAACAATAATAAAAACAAAATATTAAAAGGTATTATGAGCTAGCATTTAAAAACTCAGTATGGCGGGAGTACAAGTGAACGATATTGCAATGGAAGCAGTGCCATGGTCGGATCACTTTGCCCTCAAGGCTCGTATGGATATGCCACCCCAAACCCGTTTAGGCGGAGAGCATATTTTGGCTCACCTGCGGAACCTGATGGACCCGGAACGGTTCCTGACGGCCCTGCGGGATACCTGGCCCACTGGCGATTCCCTGGAGGCTCTGGTTGAGTCCTGGAACGATGGACTCTCCAGGGCTATCGAGGAGATCGCGCCTAGGCATCCTCTGCGCCCCCGCCTCAAACTGTCTCCCTGGTTCAACCAGGAATTGCGGCAATTGAAGCGGGACCTCAGACGACTAGAGAGGCTATGGCGGCGTACTCGAGACGAAGTTACTCGAACATCTTATAGAGAGAGTTTGAAGACCTATGAGATGGCAATCAAATCCGCAAAGAAGACATACTTTGCGGCTAAGATTGTGTCCGCAACTTCGCGCCCGGAACAATTGTTTGAGATAATTCGAGACCTGACTACCCTGCCCCAGGGCAGACCAAATTCTAGTGAATTGGAGATAGGCTGTGAGGCTTTTGCGAACTATTTTGCGGACAAGATCGCATCACTCCGTCTCGACCTCCCCGTCAACTTTGAGACAGTTAACACAACCGAGGCCCCGAGCATGTCTTCGGATTATATCCTGGACGGTTTCAGCCCCCTCAGCCTGGAGGAAGTCGACAGGATCCTCTCATCTGCCCGCCCAACAACTTGTAAACTGGACCCATGCCCTTCCTGGCTTATTAAATCTTGCCAGGGGGATCTCAGATATCCTATACGGGATATCATAAACAGATCCCTAACGGAAGGGCTTTTTCCAGCGCCACTTAAAGAGGCTGTGGTCCGTACCCTCCTAAAAAAACCATCTCTAGACCCAGCCCAATTGGCACACTATAAACCGGTCTCAAACTTGCCCTTCTTGGGCAAACTTATTGAGAGGGCAGTGGCGAGGCAGCTACAGACTTTCCTGGAGGACGCTTCCATCCTTGATCCACTTCAGTCCGGCTTTCGCCCAGGTCATGGGACGGAGACGGTGTTGGTTGCCCTGGTGGATGACCTTCAACGGCATCTGGATCGGGGTGGCTCGGCGGTACTGATGTTGTTGGACCTATTGGCGGCGTTCGATACAGACGACCATCGGTTGCTGACTTGCCGCCTCGCCGACGCAGGGATTCAGGGGCTGGCCTTGCAGTGGCTTTCCTCTTTCCTTGAAGGTCGGGGACAAAGGGTCGCGATTGGGGGGGAACTATCCCAGAGGCGCTCACTTAATTGCGGGGTGCCCCAGGGAGCGGTTCTCTCCCCGATGTTATTCAACATCTATATGCGACCTCTTGCCCAGATTGCCCGAAGGTATGGGCTGGGGTGCCACCAGTATGCTGATGACACCCAGCTCTATCTACTTATGGACGGCTGACTGGTCTGCGCCCTAGAGAACCTAGATCAGGCATTACAGGCCGTGGCTGAGTGGCTCAGGCTGAGTGGACTGACACTGAATCCTGCAAAGACAGAGGTCCTTTGTTTGGGCCGTCGGGGTCTGGGGGGGGGAAATCCCCCTGCCAGCTTTTGGCGGTGTACCGCTGAGGCCAGCGGACAGGGTCAGAAGCCTGGGGGTGCTACTGGAGCCGTCCCTGAAGATGGAGGCTCAGATAGCGACCACTGCCAAGTCCGCGTTTTTTCATCTTAGACGAGCAAGGCAGTTGGCCCCTTTCCTGGACCCCGACGACCTAGCAACAGTGATCCATGCTACAGTCACCTCGAGGTTGGCTTACTGCAATGCCCTCTACATGGGGCTGCCCCTGTGCCGGAACCGGAAATTGCAGCTGGTGCAGAATGCCGCGGCCCGGCTGTTACTGGGCCTCCCAAGATGGGGGCACATTCGGCTGGGTCTTCGGGCTCTGCACTGGCTCCCAATAACATACCGGGTCCGGTACAAGGTGCTGGTCATTACCTTTAAAGCCCTATATGGCCTGGGACCTGCCTACCTGAGGGACCGTCTCTCCCCACACGTTCCCCAGAGAGTACTGAGGTCTGGGACTCAAAATCTTCTCAACATCCCCGGGCCCAAGGAAGTGCGTCTCAAGACAACTAGAGACAGGGCCTTTTCTACAATGGCCCCTATGTGGTGGAACCAGCTACCGGAAGAGGTGAGGGCCCTGCGGGATCTTACTCAGTTCCGCAGGGCCTGTAAAACGACCCTCTTCCGGTTAGCCTACGCCTGACTGGATAAATGTAGCTTTCTAGATCTCTGTGATTACTGTATAGTTTTAATGCTAAATTTTTTTAAAGGTTTTTAGGTTTTTAAATGCTTGATTTTAAATGAAATTACGTTGTTCCGATTTTATTGTTTTATTGTTTGTTGTAAACCGCCCTGAGCCACTCGTGGGAAGGGCAGGATATAAATCCCGGAATAAATAAATAAATAAAATAAAATAAATCTACTGCCACCTTAAAATAACAGTCTGCACACTAAAACAGTCTTTAAAATCATCCCAGTAATTAAAAGTTTGGGTGGACAGAAATGTTCTGGCCTGGTGCCTTAATAGATAGCAATGTAGAGTCTAGGTGAGACTCAAAGGGGAGGGCAGTCTACAAGCAAGGTTCCACTATGGAAATGGCCTCGTCCCTGGATTTCACTTGCGTCATCTTTGAAGATGGGGGCACAGACTTGTGAGGCAGAACTTAACTGGCAGGCTGGACAGTATGGGAGGAGGTGGTCCTTCAAGAAGCCTGACCCCCAAGCCATTTAAGGATGAATCAGCACTTTGAATTCTGCCCAGAAACATGGGTGGCCAGTGCAGCTCTTTCAGCAGTGGGTTGATCAGGGCTTGAATTCAGCAGGAGCTCACAGGAGCACAGCTCCTGAAGTTCCAGCCAGGGTCTGCATGCAGTGGGGAGTTCCCTCTCTGCTGCACACAGATCCTGGGGCATATGCAAATGAGATATGCTACTGAACTCCTGCACCTTTTTCTCTACAAAATGACCCCTAGGGTTGATAACAATCCTTATAATCAGCCCCCCGACAGTAACCTGGCTACTGCATTTTGGACCAGCTGAAGTTTCCAAACCATTTTCAAAGGCAGCCTCCCACAGAGTACATTAGAGTAATCTAAGTTTGATGTGATCAGAGTATGGATCACTGTGGCCAGATAATGCTTTCTGAGGAGTAGTCACAGCTGGGGAACCAGCCATTGCTCATAAAAGGGGCTACAGAGGAGACCTCAACCTCCAACTGTAGACCAGATTCTATTATCACCCCTTCAGGCAGGAGGGACTCAGTCCTTGAGCAGCTTCTTCATTGACCAGCAGCACTTCAGTCTTGTCTGGACTGAATTTTAGTTTGTTGGCCCTCATCTTTCCCATTACCATCGCCAAGCACCTGTTCAGAGCTTTCATAGACCCAAATGACTCATCAGTTACGGAGATGTAGAGCTGGGTATTATCTGCATATTGGTGGCACCTTGCTCCAAGTCCTCTGTTCTCTCCTAGTGGTTTCATGTAGATATTAAATAGTGCAGGTGACAAGATGGCATAAATGCCATGGAGCTGAGCAGCCGTCCCCCCCAGCACCATTTCCTATAATCAGCCATCCAAGTAAGAGGAATCACCAAAATATGGTAACCCCCCCTTCATCTCAGTCAGCCTGTCCAGGATGATACCATGTTTGATGGTACCAAATGCCTTGCACTGTGCTACACTGCAACATGAAAACAGAGTACTTGAGCCAGGGTTTGTGGGGAATTCAGTATCAGATTGAGAGCTCCTGTGCAATAAGTTTTAGGAAAGCAGGAGACGTGGTTTTCTCTGCTGCACTGGGAATTCTTCCTGTGACTGTGAACATGGTAGCCCTGTTCACGAATTACAGTGAACCTGTATGCAGCTTGTGTACGGTGAAGAGTTTTCTTTATACATATGTTGAGTAAATCTCCTGTTATGTTCAACACTTGCACACCTGAACATGTGATTTAAACCCCACATTTATCCAACCATTGAGCCCTCATTTTATTGGTAAAGTGGCTCTTACAAATATTTGTATGCGCATATATGCAGGCAGGGGTCATTTTGTAGAAAATAGATGGTGGAGCTCATCCAGGTGATTGTTATGCAGCTGCACATACTATTCAATGGACAAGGGGGTGGAACTCTCAGAAGGAGGAGGTGGAACTCTCAGAAAGGTTCAGAAGCTGCGCTCCTGTGAGCTCCCACTGAATCCGAGGCCTGCATGCAGGTTGTATATGCGTTCACAGTAAGATGCAAACAGAGCTAGTAGCAAAAGGAGAGGCTGCATTAGGCTGGCACTTTCAAGGGGATTGGTTATGTTTGTGAACTTCCATGTTTATTATAATATATGTTATATACCATGAGATTCAATCCTTGGGTAGTGGCCGATCTAGCATGTGCATTCTTGTTGACATGGGTTGTAGTGCCATAGAGCTGGTCCATACAGTAAGCCTTAAGGTTGGACTCAAAGATTCAGATTAGACATTATGACAGCCGTCACTTTCCCCAGTCATACAGGAGCTGCTGGGAACTGTCTTGTAAAGAGCTTCAGGATCCTATTTTTACTTGGGACTGTGGCACGGGTGAGTGGTGCGGGGGGGAGGAGAGGCTCCTGCCTTTCCCCTGAGATGTTTCTTGAACTGAAACAGTCCCAAGGGACAACATTTGCACAATTTTTGGGACCACGGACCTCACTTGTTGGAAGTCATAATGTCTAGTTTGAGCCAAAGTTATAAAAATATATATTTAAAAGTAGGCTTGTGGTAGTTTCTTTCTCAGTAGGCAATCTCAGCATTCTTTATTAAACAGTTACTAGAAGAATCGGTAGTTGTGTTGAAGAAATAATACCAACCTCCTGCATGTCTTTTCCCTGACAAGTGTTCTAGTGCCTCGTGCTAATGGAAATGAGAAAGGCTATTGTGAGGAGAAGTGGCCGGTGAAAATTTTTAGAACTAGCTGTGAATTTCCGGGAAAACCAAGGGAGAAGGAAAGGTAACAATGTTTTATAACCTAGCCAGCTCTGTACCCCGTGGTTTCTGAGAATCAGCTACTGTGCACTCTGCTCCTTAATTTTACGAGTGCAAAAAATTTAGCAAGAAGGAAACTGGGAATGTTAAAGTGATTAAAACAACTGCTTCTTTATTAGTCTACATAGTACTAGTGCTGCATAATGAGCTGCATAATTATACAGTGCAAAACCCCTGAAGCCTTATATTATATGAATAAGATACTTAAATTGTAAAATAGATCTGATCACTGTAAGATAAAAAAAAAATACACACAAAATTTGCAGACTAATCTTGTTTTTGTTTAAAATAGGCCCTCTACAAAGACACTGTCTTAGAAAGCTTATATCTTGAATATGTGTGGGCTTCAACTTTTTAGATTTTTTTAAGGTGGTCCTCCATTGGAACTTTGGTGTTTTGTCCCCTCCCCCACTACCCAATCTCTGCCTTTGAAATGAGGCTTCCTTAGTTCTCATACTGTTGTCTGTTAAACAGGACACTTTTCTTCAGGCCACCTGGCAACCTTACCAATAGTTCAGATATGGCCAGTGGACAAGCAATCTAGTATAAATGTCCCTATGGTGAGGATTTGTTGTTGTGCCCCCCCACATGTTTCCATGGAGCAGAGCAGCACTTCCAAACTTTCTTTCCTTTCCTCCAAGGAGCCCTTGTGCGTTTCTAGAGGGTTCTGAGGTGTTATAGGAGACACAATTCAAATAGGGTGCTGTCCTAGCAGGCTGACCTCACTATAGCCTCACTTGATTTGTGAGGGCTGTGTAGATAAAATCCTACCCATTTGGGCTTTGGTAACAGGCCAGGTCTCTTTCAAGGGAAAAATTGTGCTATTTTTTTGATCTTCACATTAAGAAACTCTTGGATTCACTGGAGCTCACTTTGAAAACAGCAGTTAGAAAACCCTGGACATGAAAGTGTTAGAAAGCTGAGACCTGCAAGGAATCCAAGCTCACCTACTGAGATCTTCAATTCCATGTTTCTATAAGCTCTCAAAGTAGGCATCTTTCCCCTTTCCTTTCTGCTTCCCACGCTTGGCAACCTGGTAGCTATTCACAAGAGTCTACCTCCTATCATTTGGGAAGTACTGGGCTAGTCTATATCACATGAGTAGTTGACTGTTACAATGCACAATCACAACAAAATCCTAAGAGGGTGCCTGTTTTGAGCCAGTGACCCTGCGAGCCTTCTAGATTGTGAGATCCAGACCATTCTGTGGGCATCATGTGCCCTTACTCTTACGCTGTTGATATTTATTCACTTGGCATTAACAAGAGCAATATTTTTACAGTGTTAAATTAATAGCATTGCAAAGAACACAACAGGTTCATATCTCTGTTAGGAACAATACTTCTTGCCTTGGCACTATTTGTTATGCGTTCCTTTATGCTGCTAATTAGATGAGGTGTGGTAGCACTAGACTAAAAACCCAATCTCTATTTGTAGTGTCTAATATGAGTGATATGATCTTATGTGGAAGGGAATGATTGATAACCTGGCTGTGGTATGTAGTCCATGGGGCCATTTGCAGTCCACATGCTTTTGATTCTGGCCTTCTATGTATCACTATATCAAGATATTTAATTCTCAGTGTGGTCCCCATCTCTGAATACTTAAATCTGGAGCTTGTGGCCATGGACAGACAGGACACATCTTTCTACAAACCGGGGGGGGGGGGGGGGGGCGGAATTCTGGGTTTACAGAAAAATCTGAAATCTAAAAATGAAAATATAATAATAAAAGCAGCTCCTGTAATAGGGGGGACCTGGAGATCTATTTTTACAACTGATCTTCAGCTGGCAGAGATCAGCTCCCCTGGAGAAAATGGCTGCTTTGAAGTGTGAACTCTATGGCATTGTACCATGCTGAGGTCTCTCTCCTTTCCAAATCCCACCCTCTTCTGGATCCACCTCCAAAGTCTCCAGGTATTTCCCAACACAGACCTGGCAACCCTAACCTGTAACTTTAAGAAATGCCAGTTGCTTGCTGTTAATCAATAACGGCTACTGCACAAAAGCTGAAGTTGTGTAGCAGGTAGCAGCTTAGACTGCGATCAGGGAAACCAAGGTTTGAGTGTGTACTTTGAGTGACCTTGGACCAGTCACATGCTGCCAGCTTAACCTACCTCACAGGATTGATTTTTAGCCCTCCCTTCCCGCGAACAGGCTCAGGGTGGTACAACATAGTCATTACAATAAAATATACATATAAGCAGAGCTTTTTTCCTGGGAAAAATGTGCCAGAGTTCTCAAGAGGGAAATGAAGGAGAAACACATAGGTGCCCCTCATGAACTTTTAAACATTATTTGAGAATTTTGTTTCCACAAAATGATTCCAGAACTCCATTCCACCACATTCCTCCAGAAAAAAGCCCTTTATACTAGCAAATTTAATACTATCAATGTTTAAAACCACAAGCTAATATACAAAGAGGGTGATCAAATTATATTTCATATATTCTAATTAGGGTTCCAGGCCAGTGTTAGAAAATAGCTGAAGACTTTGGGGGTGGATCTGGGAGAGGGCAGGGTTTGGAGAAGGGAGGAACTTCAGCATGGTGCAATGAAATAGAGTCCACCCTTCAAAGCAACCATTTTCTCCAGCGGAGCTGATCTCTGCCAGCTGGAGATCAGTTGTAAAAGTGGGAGATATCCAGGCCTCACATGAAAACTGGCAACCCTAGTTCAAATCAATTATTGTGTGGATAAAACGGAGAACAGGAGAATAATGTAAGTTGCTTTAGGTCCCCATTGGGAAGAAAGGCAGAGCATAAATGAAATAAATTCGCTAAAGATGAGATAAAAGGTTGCAACGTGGTCAGACTTTTCTCAGGTAGAGGTTGATTCCCCACCTATTTCTATATAGTTGTCAATGCAAAAGCAGCTGATTTTCTCCTACCCAGCCAACTGCTGGTATGTGTGGCAAGAAGTGAAGAAAACAGCGCAAGAGGCCAGAATATGGGCAATGACAGGAGACGAGAATGAGGAAAAAGGGTAGGGGAATACATGGGAAAGTGAGATGCTCCCCTGCAAATCTTTGCTGGCTCTTCATTGTGCAACTGGGCTTGGTTCAGGAGCCAGCACTGTGCAATCTGGCTGTAGTTTTCCTGGGTAGAGACAGCGAGAGGGAGGGAAAGCTGAAGACGGGGCATATAAAGGTTGGTTGATGGTGGTGGTAAGGTGAGAAGGATGCATGCCGGGTGTGTTGGCCACTGCTCTACTAGACCTGATGCTAGTAGTGATCCCTGTGCAGCTGGCCTTAGCCAGGCATCTGGATCGAGGTGGCTCGGCGGTATTGCTGTTGTTAGACCTATCGGCGGCGTTCGATGTGGTCGAGCATCAGCTGCTGACCCGCTGCCTCGCCGACGTAGGAATTCGGGGGCTAGCCTTACAGTGGCTCTCCTCCTTCCTTGAAGGTCGGGGACAAAGGGTGGCAATTGGGGGAGAGGTGTCCCAGAGGCGCCTACTTAATTGTGGGGTGCCCCAGGGGGCAGTTCTCTCCCCGATGCTGTTTAACATCTTCATGCGCCCCCTTGCCCAGATTGCCCGAAGGTACAGGCTGGGTTGTCACCAGTATGCTGATGACACCCAGCTCTATCTATTGATGGGCGGCCGGACTGGAGACGTCCCTGAAAATCTGGACTGAGCGTTGCAAGCCATGGCAGGGTGGATCAAGTCGAGTGGGCTGAAGCTGAATCCAGCGAAGACAGAGGTCCTTTGCATGGGCCACGGCGGGCCAGGGGAGGAGATCTCCCTACCAGCTTTTGATGGTGCGTCGCTGATACCAGTGCGCAGGGTCAAAACCTTGGGAGTGCTTCTGGAGCCTTCCTTGACAATGGAGGCACAGATAGCTGCCACTGCCAAAGCCGCCTTTTTCCATCTTAGGAGGGCGAAACAGCTGGCCCCTTTCCTGGAACACGGCGACCTGGCAACAGTGATCCATGCAATGGTCACCTCGAGGTTGGACTACTGTAATGCCCTCTACATGGGGCTGCCCCTGTACCGAACTCGGAAACTGCAGCTGGTGCAATATGCGGCAGCCAGGCTATTAGTGGGACTACCTCGGTGGGAGCACATGCAGCCTAGGTTGCAGGAACTGCATTGGCTGCCAATTGTGTTCCGTTGCTGGTTATTACCTTTAAAGCCCTATATGGCCGAGGACCTGTCTACCTTAGGGACCGCCTCTCTCCATATATCCCCCAGAGAGCACTGAGATCTAGCTCCCAAAATCTTTTAAAAATCTCTGGACCAAGGGAGGCCAAATTGAAAACAACCCGGGAGCAGGCCTTCTCAGTAATGGCTCCTCATTGGTGGAACCAACTACCAGCGGAGGTTCGAGCCCTGCGGGACTATAATCAGTTCTGCAGGGCCTGCAAAACTAGCCTTTTTCAAATGGCCTACAAGATTGAATCCTGGAATGACACCTAGCCATCTGATATACACCTAATATGTTCGCATTATAGCACCTTAATTGTAATGGTTTTAACTAATTATTTATTTAATGTATTCTAATGTATTTTACCGTATAATGTATTAAATGTAATCATGGTACTTCCATGTCTGTGAGCCGCCTGAGCCTGCTTCGGCACGGAGGGTGGGATATAAATAAAAATTATTATTATTATTATTATTATTATTATTATTATTATTATTATTATTATTAATTGGAACCATCCCAGCACTGGAGGTCACTATGTAATTGGACCTGCATTAGCAACCATTATGCAACTTGGTCAGACTTTTCCCAGAAGGAGGTTGCCAGGAGGGAAGGAAGGAAGGAAGGAAAAGTGATGATTCCCCCACCTGTTTCTGTATAGTAGCCAACATTTGTCAATGCAAAAGCGGCTGATTTTCTCCTACTCAGCCAATTGCTGGTGTTGTGTCTTTTTCTTAAATGTTGGAGTGGAAGGGACAATGTTTTGAATTTGGCTGCAAATTCAACTGTATCTTGGTTTTTAACTTATTGTTGGATGCTTATGATGTTTTTGTGTCTTTGAAGCTTTTGCTGTTTTGTTTGCAACAGTCACTTCCAGACTAGACTATTGTAACTCACTCCATGCTGGCCTACCCTTGAGATTGACTCAGAAACTCCAACGGGTCCAAAATGCAGTGGCGTAAGTACTGTTGGGAATGCCACAGACAGCACATATACAGTCTGGGCTGCACCAGCTGCAATGGTTTCTGGTTGAATACAGAGCCAGCTTCATGGTTTTGGTTTTGACCTTCAAGGTCTTAAGTGGTCTGGGACCAATGTATCTATGGGACCGTCTTCTTCATTATGTCCCTGGTAGGGTGCTGAGCTCTGCTGCTAACAATCTGCTGGTGATCCACGGCCCTAAAGAGGTCGAGCTGTCCTAGGGCCAAGGCTTTTTCAGTCCAGGTCCCTACCTGGTGGAACTTTCTGCCGGATGACATCCAGGCCCTGTGGGATCTCCTGCAATTCTGCAGAGCCTGTAAAGTAGAGATGTTCTGCTAGGTTCTGATTGAAGACAGTGATGGTTGGTTCCTTCCTTTCTGCCCACCCCCTCCAGAAGTTTTCTCCCTCCTCCCCCATAGGCTCCAACAGTCTGGGAGAATGAACACAAGTAGGACACCATCAGGGTTTAGCATTGTTATTGTTTTAAAACCAACTGTTTTTTAATCTGTATATTGCTTTTATCTGATGTACATCGCTCAGAGCCTGGCTTCAGCCAGGATGGGGTGATCAATCAAATATTAATGATGATGATGAGTCTGAGGAGAAAAAGCAGGATATACTGTAGCAGGTAAATAACGGAGCCCCACACATTGCTTGGTATGAAACGAGGTATTTTACTTTGACATCAAAGCAGAACTTAGTCGAGCATAGGCTCCCAAAATGACTTAAGTTTTCCTCATACAAGCCGTTTTTATTCAACCCCCAAAACAACCATCCAAGCCTCCCCCTTATCTACTCCAACATGTCCCACCTTCCTGTAATTTTCCACTCCTCTGTCCCTCTGCTTATCAGTTTTTAACAAGGAGCTTCCTCAGAGGGGCCTCTTTTATCTACTTTTACAACCCTGGATTCACACCCATTTGGGATGTGGCCTCTAACAGTTACTTTTAAATGTTGCATCAGACATTTTCTTCTGAAGGCACAAAAACTATATTTTCATTTATTATTATAGGGGTGTTCATTAATTATTTAGGGTCCCTCTTCAATACATATTTTAATTCAATGAATCCATTATAGTCTGATATGTTCCTTTTGTTTCTGGTTTCATCCCAACTATCTACCTTTTCAGTCTTCACAGCCTTCTTTACGCCAGTTTGGTGTAGTGGTTAAGTGTGTGGACTCTTATCTGGGAGAACCGGGTTTGATTCCCCACTCTTTCACTTGCACCTGCTGGAATGGCCTTGGGTTAGCCATAGCTCTTGTAGGAGTTGTCCTTGATAGGGCAGCTGCTGCAAGAGCTCTCTCAGCCCGACCCACCTCACAGGGTGTCTGTTGTGGGGGGGAGAAGATATAGGAGATTGCAAGCCACTCTGAGACTCTGATTGAGAGAGAAGGCGGGGTATAAATCTATGGTCTTCTTCTTCTACGCTGGCCATTGTTTAAATGTTAGTGCATAGGTCCAGTTGGGCAAATGATCATCCAGAACATGCACCTCAGTGACAACCACCCGAAGCTGGCGAAAGACAACCCTGACTGTCCCTGCCACCTGTTTATCAAGCAGAAGTCCTGGTTCCAGGAGCACTCCTGATACAACCCTATCCAGAACAGGAACTATCCCATTTCCCGGGTCAAACTTTTCCTCAGCCAGTATCGCCCCCATTGTATAGGATTAATTTTTAGTTTGTTAGCCCTATTCCAAAACTGCCTTCAACCTGTTTTCCATAGTTTCCCTGGGGATTGCTGGAAACATAAGGTAGAGCTGAGCATCAGCCGCATATTGGTGGCAACTCAGGCCAAATCTCTGAATGACCTCTCTCACTGATTGACGTAGGTGTTGAAAAACATAGGGGACAAGATGGAAGCTTACAGAACCCTGTAGGCTTGGCCTCTATATATCAGCAGCCCTGGGACTGATTTAAATTGAGCCTGCGGTTTGAACACTTCTCAGCCAACAGGCACTGAGTATTTATATAGTGTATAAATTGCAGACGGAAGTAAATGGGAAACCCTGGGATATATATGGTTGATGGTTTGGGTTAGGGATCCTTTTCAAAAGACCAGAGAATAGCTGTGGTACAGGGAATGAATGACAGCTGGATGGCAGAAAGGCAGGGAACGCTGCAGGAATAATAAACGTGTGTGTGAGAAGTATGAAACAGACCTCTTCTGAGTTGTGTGTGTACAACAAGTAGTCACTGTGGAACGAAAGCAGAACTGGTGCCACAGAAAGCTTTTCTCTGATTCCTCTTGTCCTTCTGCTTCCTGATCTTTTCCATCAATGAAAAGAGCTACTGAAGGCTGTTCCACAATTTCTTTGTCTTCATCTTGCAAAGAAACAGACCAAAGAGACATCATCAGCCAGGGGCCACACAATGAATTTCCGCGCAGGTAGTCTCTCCTGTGCCCTGCAGTTTTGGAATGATGACTGTTCGTCTTAAAAGAAAATGTTCACCCTGCCTCTTTAAATGAAAATGTGGTTCACCTTCCTCAGAGCTGATTCATCGTAGCTTGCTCTTGCCAATAAAAAAAGGAATGAATAATCTGGACACAGATAAGACCTTTGACAGCAATCAAAGTAAGTACTTGCGGTTTTTGCCCCTGGAGCTATAACCAGCTGCATCTGCGATTTGAGGATGACACCACAGGACCAATTATGCACTAGCCCCCTGTGTAATGCTCAATCTAATGACCACTCACAGGGAACATTACAATGTTACCCTATGACATTACATTTCAAAACCGGGCAGGAAACATTCTTTTTATATTTGCTGTAATGTTTAATGATTTGTGAAATCAACAGCCAACAAAATCGCCCCCTTTTTCGCCAGGTAGCAAGTTGAGATTATTCTTTTTATATTCATTGCTTGGCCTTTTATCTGCTCCATTTGAGACTTCTGCAGAAATGCACTTGGGTCTAATAGCCTAAAACCCTGGGGGAAAAACCTGTGCTTTAACCAAAGCTGATGTCAGGCTGGGGAGCCTTTTCTTGTACACGTACGTGCTGTAAAATATCAAAAATAGGCATACAGCAGTCTCCAGCTTCAGAGAACCAGTGTTGATGGCTTGGTACCACAGTGTTGTATGTCTCACGATCTGCTGCAGTTTGAGAAAGGAGAGAAATAAGTGATTTCTGATGAGCGATGGACCAGTTCATCCTAGGTTGTGTTCCGTCCCATCCTGAGCTTTACTGAAACTTTCTATAGAAAAAAACCCCTTAGATGTTCCAGCTTCCTGAGGGAACAAAGATGACCCCCTTCTCCATCAGTTCTCTCTTCTAAGGTGGAAAAAAAAAAGATTACTATTGAAAATGAGGAGGGGGATAGCAGGTACCCAGGAGAACTTTCTAGAGAAGGAGATACATACTTGTTGGCTTCACCCGCAACAAGATATGACAGTCCTTAGCATGCTCAAGAATGTTATTTCCCATCAGGAAGCTTGGGAGCTATAAGCTGCAGTCACAGAGACTAAATAATGCACTTTCAATGCATTTTCTAACTGGATTTTGCCAGTTCACGTAGTACAATTCAGCTGGAAAGTGCATTGAAAGTGCATTATTTAGCACAAGGGTGTCAAACATGCAGCCCAGGGGCTGAATCAGGCCCCCAGAGAGCTCCTATCGGCCCTCAAGCAACTGGCTGTTATCTGCTTCCTTCTTCCTCTCTCTTGCTTCCTTCTGCATAACAGCTTGCTTTGCAAGACTTGCTCAGTAGCACAGGAGCTACAGAGCAAAACCTCTGTTTTCTCCATTGGTCGAGGCTCCTTCCTTGGGGAGGAAGGGGGGAGGAGGCAGAGCTTGCTTTGTCAGGCTCTCTCAATCACACAGCAGAGCTACTGAGCCAAGTCTCTCTTTCTTCTATTGGCTGAGGCTCCTGGTCCTCTGGGGAGGGAGGGAAAGAGCCAGAGCTTCCTTTGCCCAGTTCCCTTGATCCCATGGAAGAAATACAAAGAAAACACCTTTAAGACCAATGAGTGCTAGTGTTTTAAGCATGCTTTAAGGTTGTTGTTTTTTTTAAAAAAATCTTTAATCATGTTTGTCTGTGTCCTTTATAAAGTTTGTATCTCTGCTACCTAATATTAAATAGATACACACATGGCCCGGCCCAACATGGCCCAGCCTGACAAAGTCTCGTTTATGTCAGATCTGTCCCTCATGACAAATGAGTTCGACACCCCTGATTTAGCATATGTGATCTCAGCCATAGTTTCTTCTGCTGCTGGAACTCACCTGGGAGGTGAGGGCAGTTATAATCCTCATATTCTTGCATATTCTTCTCATGGAAAGGGAGTATAGGATTGAAATTTTCATTGCCTTTTGATTGAGTTCAAGAAGCAGAGGAAATTAGGAATGCCAGGCTCTTGGCAGGATATGATGCTCAAGCCTGCTGAACAGTTTCACTTTGAGTTATTGATGAGGCCTGCAGGCAACTTGTCATGTTTAGTGGGACTTCTCTGTTAACTAATTTCCTGTTTGTTCTTAAGCATTATTTGCTTCCCTTTGGAAAAGGCTAGAGAAGTCTAGCTATTGAGGGAAGGCCTGATTTATGATGTAATAAGGATTTCAGAACTGTAGAGGTTTGTACACCAGCCTCCTCCAATTCAGAAAACAGTATAATCCGTCAGTAGTCCTTGCATCCTGAGCTAGAAATACAGTTCCCACTGAAATTTCACTTGAATCAAAATTTCCTGAGGTAATAATAATAATATCTAGAAATCTGAGGGAATTGCATAAACAGTGAAATTTCTCAGTAAAGTGTATTGCTGTTCTGGATTGTCACTGGATATCATCTGAAGCAAGATTCAGAATGAAACTTCCTCAGGAGAAACACCAAGAAATTTTGAAGAAAGCTGAACGTTTTAATGAGACTAGCTAAACTTTTCAGAACTTGTCACTTCCCTTGGCAAAATGAAATGAACTATTTATGCACTCTGATTTGTGTTTAATAATACCACAATTTCTTTTTCTCATATGCTTTCAACTGTTTGTTTTCCTTAATACCAGTCATCTTGTTTAATTTATAAAAACTTGTCTGGGATTTTCAGTGGTTCACTCCATCTGGGCTTCTCTACTCCTGAGATGCATTGGTTCTGCATTGGACTAATTATCCTGGCAATATCTGAGAAGAAATACTGTGTATCCCAAACCTATAAGAAGTGAATCCCTGCTACAGGCTTGAACAACATCTGGGTATAAACAAAGCTTCTAGTGATGACAGTGATAAACTTATTCCAGGCAGAATATTTGTGAAGACTTATGACATATGCTTATGTTGGGTCCAGTAGATCTGTGACTTGATCTAATAACACTTTTATTTTTACTTTAGAGAGCTGCAGGGGGATTTGAATTTGCTAAGAGCAGTGGTGCTAGGTAAAGAGGATTTAATAGCTCTGTTAGGATAGCAGTATCTTCAGGGTGATTTAAATTGGGGACTGGGGAGGTATTAAACACTCTCTGCCAGGTGCTGCTGCTTGTGATCCATTTTGGAACTCTTCCCCACATTAAATGGATGCTCAAAAACCTCCTCTTAACCTGAAAATGCTGGGAGGTCTAGCCATAGATCTCATATATATTATGTAGTTTGGTCCCTGGTGTGCAGCCACAAGCATTAGATATATAACTGTAGGTTTTGTTTTTGTTTTGATTTTTTTTTTAGCAATTAGTCTGTTTTGAGAAACTTTCATCCACGTAGCTCAACTCGCCTAAGGAAGTTCCTTGTCAGTAAACCAATGAGAGGTTCTTGTTCTTTTGATTCTCAAAAATTAAAAAAATAAAACCGGCTCATCTATGCAGATGGTACAAAAGACAATCAGCTGCAAATGCAAACGTTTTAAGCATGCCAGCTACCGATAATCTCTGAACAAGGTAGTTGCCTGTAGCCATAGACTTTCAAAATAATGAAAACGAAGGCAGGACCAAACTGTTTTGGGGCAAACTACTTGGGAAGCTGGGAATGAAGAGAGATGAACGGTGAGCTGGCCACAGTTCTCTGTACGAGTTGCTGCTTATTTCTTTTCCTGTCTCTTTCACTGTATTTCCCTTTGCAGCTGTTGTTGATTCAGGCCTTCAGCCTGTGTAAACATAAGGAACTCTAGCAGCCTCCAGGGTAATTTAGGTGTGACTTTAAGAGAGGGATGCCCTTTCAGTGAGAGAGTTTGTATTGAAATCTTGACCCTACATGCCCAGTCGTGTTTTCACGTGAATGCCACCAGAGAGATCCTGTTTTAGTAACATTTACCCACTACAATTCAGGTGGGTAGCTGTGTTGGTCTGAAGCAATGGAACAAAGTTTGAATTCAGTGGCACTTTTAAGACATTCAAAGTTTAATTTTGGTTATACACTTTTGTGTGTGTGCAGACTTCAGATCTGAATCGTGCACACTCACGAAAGCTTAAAACCAGAATTAACATTTGTCTTAAAGGTTCCACTGGACTCAAATTTTGATCTATTCAGTATGGTGGACATTGAAGGCAATTCTCACTTCCCTTTCAAATGACAAGTTGAAAACATACAAGCTGTAACCATCATGCTGCTTTGGATGGAGTTACTTCAGCTTGAAATCGTAGTAGTTCAACAGCAACATCCAGGATTCCAAAATGGCTTTTGCCATTTGCTGCTGTCCTTTGGAGGTTCTCCCTGAGGCTCAGAGCGACTGTGGAAATGATCCCACTCTCTAGTACAAGTTCAGGAAGAAGATGAATCTTGTCTCACTTGCCCAAGGGGTGGGAGATGCTCACCAGTAAGACTGCTCTAATCCTAAAACAAACAACCCATACCTTTTGGGTTTAGACTAGAGAGACTAGGACTGATACTAGATGGCCGGTTTGGGTCGACCTCAAGCCGTCCCAAAGAGAGCTGGCCAGAAATTGAATGCCCCGGAGCTTCCGGACGGTACTCAGAAAAGGGCCGGGATGTGGGCAGCCAGGGAGCATCTGGAACGCTTGCATCCCATCCGTGGCTCCCTGGGCACCCTCTGGGCGCTTTCCAGCCTCAGAGGCGCCCCAGCAAAAAGGTACCACTTTGAAAGTGGTGCCTTTTCGAGCCAGCTCCTGGCAAGCCTGGGACAGGACTGGGGCAGGATGGGGACAGTAGGCAGATGTGCACTTGTGGACATGCTTTTTTGGTCTGCCTGCCTCGTGTCCCCCAGGTGGCTTTAAACGCCCATCTGGTATCACCCTAAAGGTCCGTAATTTAACCTTTTTTGCTTTATGTAAGTAAACATAAATGGCAACTGATACGTTGGCATTTATTTTAAAGCATTTAAAAGTTATTGTTCTGTTTTTATCTCAAGGTAGGTGTGAATACAGCTTTAAACACATGTGTAGTGGTGGTTACCATAACTCTGATGCCACTGCCCTAGTGGGATAAATGAACTAATTGATCTGGTGTAGAGAAGTAGCATGGTGTAAACTGTAATGCTTACATGGAAACTTAGGGGCAAAACTGATGTTTTCCTAGATATCAAAATGCAAAGTTTAATGTGATAGTAGTATTAAAATCCAGTGAGGAAGTTGTTTCTGTACATTGACATCTTCTCACAAATGTTTACTGTCTGTCAACCCTCCCTGCCCATCTCTAAAACAGCTAGTATCATAAAAACCTAGTGTGAAAGTATCCATAAATAGAAATTCTAAAATTTCAGTTCATATTATACACTGCGTGTTTTATGAAGGGAACATAGCTCAGTATTAGACTACCTGGTTTACCTGCAGAAGGTCCAGAGTTCAATCCTTCACATCTCCAGACTGTGAAGAGGTGCTGCCAATCTGGATAGACTATACTGAACTTGATAAACCAGTGGCCTACATCAGTATAAGGCAGCTTTATGTGTTAGGAGGCTGGAATGTAACCCTTTCCATGCCTGCTAATTTGGCACTACAGTCACCTTCAAGCTGTTAAGTTAAGGTGATTTTGGAATCTTGGGACTTGCAGCATTAGAGAAAATGAAATGAAAGAAATGGGAATATTTCTGTCTTAAGGCTGTGTTCACACTCACCATTAAATCCATCCCTAAACCGTCGCTATTATACCCCGCAGCTTTTTTACAACGAATTTCCTGAGCAGACATCCCTCCATCCTTCAGTTCTAAGCAGCATTGGTCCCGTTGTTGGTTGATCAGAGGTCTCAACCTGACCTCATTTTTTGAGATGGCATTCCACACTCGCTCAAGCACAGTAGCGTGGGATATCATGCTTGGCTTTTTTTTTTTTTAAAAAGGTGCCAGCAAAAGTGGGCGATCTGCCCCCCCCCCCAATTTAAACACCCGGCCAGGGAGGGGAAGCCCGGGAGTTCTCTTTGCTGTCTCTCCGCCTGGCAGGGAGACAGCAAAGGTGGGTGATCTCCCCCCCCCATGTAAACACCATGCTGTAGTGTTTAAATGGGGGGAGGGGAGCACGGCAACTCTCTTTGCTGTCTCTCCGCCTGGCAAAAAAACCCCACCACTCCGCCAGGGTGTTTAAATGGGGGGGAGCACAGGAACTCTCTTTGCTGTCTCTCCGCCTGGCGGGGAGACCACAAAGGTGGGTCATCTTTCTCCCCCTCCATTTAAACACCCTACTGGGGTGTTTAAATGGGGGGGAGCACGGGAGCTCTCTTTGCCGTCTCTCCACCTGGAGGGGAGAAGGCAAAGGTGGGCGATCTGCCTTTTCCTCACATTTAAACACCCTACCTGGGTGTTTAAAGGGGGGTGGGTGGGAAGCCCGGGAACTGCCTTTGCCATCTCCCTGCTTGGCAGGGAGACAGCAAAGGTGAGCGATCTGCCTCCCCCCCCCCCCCCCATTTAGGAAAGGTCCCCTGTGCAAGCACCAGTCATTTTTGACTCTGGGGTGACACTGCTTTCACAAAGTTTTCATGGCAGACCTTTTACAGGGTGGTTTGCCATTGCCTTCCCCGGTCATTACACTTTCCCCCCAGCAAGGTAGGTACTCATTTTACTGCCCTTGGAAGGTTGGAAGGCTGAGTCAACAATTGCTGGCACAATGATATCATTTGGAGTGGGCTCTCGCAGGGAAGCGGATGTGTGCTTGCGACGAGTTGGCTACAATGGCTTTCAAACATAGAAAGTATGCGCAAGAGTCGTCGAAAGCATTCTTGCTCCGGATTTAATGTACTATCAAAGAAGTCCGTGTCCCAGTCGTGGCAGTGTGTGACACGAACGAGCCAACGAGCATTGCCAGATGCTGATGTTTGGACAACCGCATAAAATCCAACATGCAACTGGCTTTCATCCATGCCCATCTTGTCAATTTATGTGCGTCAGACCTCAGCCTATGTGTGTTAGGTGTGGAGAAGTGGCTTGTGGCTTAAATGCTGGAAGTGATTTTGGTATCCTGAGACTCGCACATTTTTAGAGAAAAAGAAATGGAAGATATAGGGATAGCTATGTTTTTGTGTGTCTGTGCATAGGAGGGAAAATAAAGCTGGCTCACTAGATATAGAAAATTATTCTGTCTTGGACCCTACTTCAACCAAACAAATGCTGTCATATTTTTGGGCTAGAGCATCTGAGAAGCCAGTATTTACTCTGGATTCTGAGCTGTATTCGGAGATTTGTACTGAGTATCCAGTATATAAGTGGTGTAGCTGTTAGGGTGTTGGTGTAAGTTGGGGAAACCATAGTTCAAATCTCCACTTAGTAACAAAGCACACTATATGAC
Organism: Heteronotia binoei; assembly: GCF_032191835.1. Taxonomy (NCBI): domain Eukaryota; kingdom Metazoa; phylum Chordata; class Lepidosauria; order Squamata; family Gekkonidae; genus Heteronotia; species Heteronotia binoei. Next base: position 51,898,965 of record NC_083223.1, on the reverse strand, counting down.
TTTGAGCCAGTTACATACTTTCAGCCTGAGTTACAAGGAAAAGAAAAATGAGGAGGAAGTATTTCCTTTCATACACAAAGGAAATATTCACTCAAATTGCCTTAGTGAAGGATTTCATGACATCTTTCCTCTCCTCTTACAAAGTCCTTTTTTCTTTGACTGAGGTTCAGACAATTATGAATGAAAAATGTATTTTTCAAACCACGTGGTTAATTGTTGATGACTTTTTGGAAATATAAATAATTTCACATTTAAATAATTTAATGTAGATTGTAATCTATATAGGTTCAGCCCTCTCCCCCTCCCTGGAAATTGAGATGTCCGTGCCCCTGGTTGTTCTATTAATGTGTGTGTTTTGGGGTTTTTTTATTTTAATGGTTTTAAAATGTGATTTTTATTAAACATGTTTTAAATTGTTATCTTTATGGCCCTTGTGAGGGCAGAAAGGTAGGATATAAGTTTTGCAAATAAATAAATAGCTTTCCTTAAAAAGAAAATCTTCCATTGGTCATCTTAGACATATAGTTATGCCTCCTGGAGACCTATTATACCCATAAACCTTCTTTTCTAGGGAAATACAGAATTCTTGTACAAAAGATATCCTGTGGTAATGTATCAGTGCTCAGCAGAATATATTTCTTGATAGTCTAGACACTTATTGTTAGTATAGTACTCTTATTCTTAATTATGTTTTCTTGGCCTAACTCCAGTAGTTCTGAGAAATCTTTGGTATCTTCCATTCTTGACATGATTTGATGCAATTATATTCCCAACAGAGAAGTCCATAACTTCTGTGGTTGGTATGAATCAGTAATGCAAAAACTTCATTAAAAATAACTGTCAGGGGTTTTCGTTTCTGAGAACAGCAGCCTAGGATGTGGCAGTTAGGGTTTCTTTATTCTTTGGTCTGACTACCCTTTTCAAAAATTATTAGGTTCATTAATGTAAAGCTCGTTATTAAAGCTGTTAAGTTCAAGTTCTTGCTTCTGACAGGATTCCATATTTCATTTAAACACAATATCAGTATGTAGACTTTTTAGAAATGGCTTTTGGGCATAGCTGTCTGGAGATGTTTATTTCTAAGGAAGCATTACATATTGTTTCTGCCATGTGGAATCTGACTTTGCTTGCACTAATTTGTTAAAAATACATCAATTTTTCAATATTGTCATTTGCTCTATAAATGGTTTAATTAGAGTAGAGAGATGAAAAATGAAGACAAGGCATTTTGAAGGAGGACGAAGTCTTGAAACTGCTTGCTAGTTTCACAACTGATGATTTAATGAAATATTAATTGTGGAAAAAAGTGCACTTTGAATTTTTAGCAATTTTACAGCGCAATTTAATCAAACTTTAACAGCTGTTTAAAATATGATTAAGCAATGGGGATGACAAGCAAAAACTCTCAGACTCTGGATTTAAGAGGGATGTGACATTACACAGGTCACATCCTGGAATGGTGTGCTTCTTTGTATGTTATGCCAATGTTAAACAAAATTTCAGCATGTTTCTTTTGAAATGGAAAACATGTGCTGAGGGGTGGGGCTATGCACGCTGGTCTTATGTTCCATGCGTGTATGAACAGAGCATATACCTGTACAGAATGCATGCAAGTAGCTTTGGTTGGTGCAGATGCATGATCAGTCCTTTTTCATGCATATACTTCATCTCAATAAGCTCTAAGAACATAAGAGAAGCCTTGTTGGATCAAGCCAATGGCCCATCTGGTTCAACACTGTGTCAAACAGTGGCAAAACAAAAACAAAAAACTACAACCAGATGCCCAGGAGGTCCATCAGTGGGGCCAAGTCACTAGAAGCCCTCCCACTCTTGCCCTCCCCCCAGCATCAAGAATCCACAGCATCACTGCCTCAGACAGAGAGTTTCATCTATACCTTGTGGTTAATAGCCACTGATGGACCTCTACTCCATATGTTTATCCAGCTCTGTTGACAACTTACATCAAATGAACAAAGGGACAAATCCAGCGGGTAAAATTTTGCTTCTCCTTGCCTGTTCACACCTCATGACTTTTGAATAGTCCTCTAGTCTCTTTGAAATACTAGTTGCAGAAGTACCAACTGAATAACATAGAAAAAATAGCCTTATGTAGGACAAGTCAGGTATATTTGTTTGCTAATGAAATATAGCAACATATTTCTATTGATGGCTTCAGTGTCAGGCTGATTCAAGTTGTAACCAATTGATTTCAAAACCTGATAATGGAAAGACTAGAAAAATGCTTGATAGTTGACAGCTGTAGAAGAAACTGACATTAGAGTAGCCATGCTGGATGAGACCAATGGTCCACCTAGTTCAGCATCCTGTTTCCAACAACACCAATTCTGATGCCCCAGGGAGGTCCATAAGCAGGGCTCACAGACAACAGTCCTCTCCTGCTCACTATGTCCTGGATCTTACAACCAGTGGTATTCTTCTAATGGAAGAGTGTTCACCACCAAATATTGCAACATCTATTGGTGTCTGACAGGACACTGAGAAGCTATGATTATCTCTTCATACAAGTGGCGGTAAGGAATGAACATATGAAGCTGCCTTATACTGAATCAGACCCCCCTTGGTCCATCAAAGTCAGTATTGTCTTCTCAGACTGGCAGCGGCTCTCCAGGGTCTCAAGCTGAGATTTTTCACACTTATTTGCCTGGACCCTTTTTTGGAGATGCCAGGGATTGAACCTGGGACCTTCTGCTTCCCAAGCAGATGCTCTACCACTGAGCCACCGTCCCTCCCCAAATGTTCACTTGTATTCCCTCATTTCAACTGCTCATGGCCTCTAATATCATTGCATTTCAGTTGTTCCATGATATGAGCTATTTACATGCAATGGGCGATGCCATGGAAATGCCACTGATGGCTATAGGAGGAGGTGTGGTCATTGACAATGATGTGGAAGACACTCGCTGATTTGTGTGGTGAACCACTGGACAGTTCACCACACAATGACAGCTGCCTTATGCAGCTTGCTTGATTTTGTAAACCAGTCAAAAGTCAAAGCTAAAGTGAAGGCTTGTACAACTGGAAATCTGCCAAGCCAAACAGAGCCCCCAGACCAGAGGTGGCCAACCTGCTTGGGAGCCACACGCGGCTCTTTCACACATAATGTGTGACTCCCAGAGATTGAGGAGGAACTTAATGCAGGCTTACTCCCAAGTAATTATGCATAACATTGGGACCTCAGTCAACTTCTGAGTGCTGATCCATAGGTAGACAACTGTTTCTGCCATGTGTGAAGTTGGGAGGGAGGGAGAAATAGGCAGGTTTGCAAGCTCTTCTCCTTCACCACAGAGGTCACTCAGAGACCTACAGCACGGAAGGAGAGTGCAAGAGCTGAGGGAGAAAAGTGAGTGCATAGGGGAGGGAAGCCACTGGCCATACTGTCAAGTGCAGCTGGACACATACTTGGGATTCCCACTTTTGTCTGCTGGATGGAGCAACCTGAATGCAGTTGCCACCAAGAAAGGCAATGAGACTGAGAGTAGTGAGGGAAGAAATATCAGAGGGTGAGTGCCAGTGGTAGCCCTTGGCCCAGTGGGCAACAATAGCAGTGGGACTGGGGGGAGGGTGATGGCTGCCCTCACCCCTCCAATGTGAGGTGCACCAGGATGGCCAATGGAAGCCCCTGCGGTCTAGCAGAGCGAGCTGCGGCACTGATAGAAGAGGATTGCCTCCCTTCTTTGGCTGGTTGGATGGTGCAGGTCTGGTAGGCAGGGGCTGCAACCAGCCAAGTACCATTGTCCCCTGACAGACTTGCAGGCGTGCTGAAAATGGGGGGAACTTCTGCATCCCCATCCTGTGCTGGGCTTTATAAGTAAGTGGGTTAACTAGTCTCCCGCCAGGTTCCAGGCAACTACAAAAGTGGTGGTGAAGTCATGGTGTCCCTTGGTTTGCCTGTGAAGACACTTTGCACCTTTTCTCAGGTACCTTCTGCCCCCATTGGGCTTCACCACTGGAAGGAAGGACAGAATTAAAGAGGACTCTGCAGGGTTCCCCCTTAGTTTCATAGCTCTTGTAGGAGCTGTATTTACTAACCTTGGTGTCAAGGCAAAGAGAGATACTTAGGAAGGACACAAATGGTGGCCAGTGATTTATATGGTGCATGTGTGTTTCTTTCTTCCACTGGTGCCAAAAATAATTCTTTAACCTTTCCTTATACTGGTCTTATGGGGACTGTTCCCAAATTCTGTTTTTAAAAAGTCTCCTAGCATGGTCATGTTGCATAGTGCATACATATGTATTTTACCTTTCTGTGCAAATAAAATATTAAGATTTTTTAATAAAAATGTGTGTGTGGTATTTGTTCATGTCTTGTGGTTCTCAAACATCTGACATTTATTCTATGTGGCTCTTATGTTAAGCAGATTTTGCCACCCCTGCCCCAGACCATGGTCTGTATCAGCATCCTACCAGATTCTAAAGATTTAAGGGTACATATCTGTTCTTTAGTAATGACACTGATTTTCATTGTTTCCCCTTCTTGCTGCAGACCTTGGGCATGCTCTTCTGGATTCTCTGCTTGTTGGAAAAGGCAATGCCTAGTATAAAAACAAGAAGAGAAAAAGATCCTGAAGGGGCAGTAAGAAGATAATTAAATAGGATAGTGGGGACAGCGCCTTCTCTCTTCTGTTAAGTTTCATTCCTTGTCTGTCTCCAGATTGCTACTCTTAGAGCAGTTTCCTCTTTCGTCTCCAAAGTGCCGCATTCAGTTTTCTCTCTCTCTCTCTCAGAGATGTAGTTAGGAATCTCTCTCTGTCACTCCTCTTTCCTATCAAGTATGTTAGTTCCTAAATAAACCTTTATCTATTTTTAATCAGGTTGTGCACCGATGGTGTGTTAATTACTATTTCAACACTTCTAATCCCTCTGTTTGCTACCACAGGAGAAGTTTCTTTAGAAGAAACTTAAGGACGCACCTTTAAAACTGCATTGTTGGTTACAGGCCTGTGTATTATTGCCTGCAAGTTTTGGTGCTACTTGCCCTTCTCCATTGTCTATTTAAGATATTTTGTTTATTCCAGAAAGATAATATGAAGAAGAAGAAATTGGATTTATACCCTGCCTTTCACTACCCAAAGTAGTCTCCAAGTGGCTTACAATCTCCTTTTTGTTCTCCTCCCCACAACAGACACCCTGTGAGGTGGATGGAGCTGACAGAGCTCTTTCCAGAACTGCTCTTGAGAAAGCAGCTCCTTCAAGAACTGTGACTGACCCAAGGTCATTCAGCAGCTGCAGGTGGAGGAGTGGTGAATCAAACCCAATACTCCCTGATTAGAGTCCATGCATTGGACCTCTATATCAAAGTGGGTCTCTCAGCTGATGGACTGTTTTCAGCTTTGGGGGCGCAGTTGCAAGTTTTCAGGGATTTAGAGTAGTGGGGAAAACTATTTAGCGCAAAGAAATGCCACAAGTATAAATATTAATTTCTGAGACGAGTGGATATTACAGTAACGAGTAGTACATACATTGCTTCACTAAAAAAAACCCCTCAAATTAACAGTGAAGTACTCAGTCTTTGTTAATGTTTCCTTTGCTATTTGTGAGGAGTAGTAATTTAAATCTTTAAAAAGGCAATAAAAATTATATTTGTGACAAACAGGCCTGTAGAACGTGGACATAATATACTGGAGGAACAAATTGACATTTACAGTTTTAATCATGTTATCACCCTAATGATAAAACAAACAAGAATGTAAAATTATAATCTTGATTGTTCAGGTCTCAAACCTTCTATAAAAACACAGAAAAATACACAGCTGCGTTAATGGTTTTAGAATGCCAGCAGACATTCGCAGGGGGAGCCAGAGAAAGAAGGCACTACTAAATGTCAGTTTTATTGACAAGAAGGAAATAATAACTTTAAGCACTCCTCAAAAAGCTAGACTTCAAAGACTTTAATTAATATGCTGATGAGGTGCCACACTGGAAAAGTTTCCACACACACAAAAATTTACTTTATCCTATTGTCTGGTTAAAAAAAAATAATCACTCCCCTAATATTTACACTAAATTCTGTTTGCACAAGGAAACCTGGGCTTACTGAGTTAACCATGAACTTACATTTCATTTGAGTTTTAGCTACCTGCAAATGCAAAAATGAGGAACTTGTAATTAAGGCTCTATTGATGATTAAGGAGATGACACAAGATCGTGACTTATGTGTGCCCAAGGTCTCTTAATTTGGATGTCTTTGGGTTGATCTCCTCCGTGTTACCCCCACAGAGGTGGAAATGAAAGTATTTCACAGTGTTGTAAGCACATGAGAAATCTGCTGAATTTTAAGAGCTTGGTTTTAATCTTTCTTTAGTCCTGGATGGGGGTGTAAAGGGATCACAGCTCAGAGGTGGAACATGTTTCTTCTTTCAAGTCAATACCTATAATGTGAGAAGCTCAGGCTTGTTGTAGATTCCACCATATTGTACATTTGGGTAAATGGCTGGTGCTTTTAGCACATCACACCCGAGGTGCTTTCGTACATGGGAGTATAAAAAATAGACAAACATCACCTGGGATGAAATATGATACAGTTTTATGGGAAGGGTGCACTGAAGATCTGCAGTAGCTTTTTTGAGGATTATGCTGCTCGAGTTAGAGGCTGGTGATTTATAAGGCTGTATTGCATTTGAGCTCATAATTATATTTGCCAATAAATTTCCCAGGCAAGCATCATTTATAATTTTCATGTTCATTTTATAACAAGCATTGTCATAAATGGCACTCCTCCCCCCATCCCCACCTTCTGAAAATAAGAGACTGGCTTGTCAGAATGATCTAAGATTACATAAAAATGAAAACCACCCCCATGAGAAAATTATCACTCCAATGATACACAACAAAAGTCATTTTGGCCTTTATCAGGGTCACAAGATGCAGGAAACAAAGTTTTGCTTTAAATGCCAAGGTGATTCTGTTGCTTGCTGCTAGTGTTCCTAGTGCTTTTGTTGGAGCTATTTAAAAGACAGAAATATTTCCCTTGAATATGCACATATTTCAGACTGATGAGAGGGAAACCGTAATATTTGTGAATTACTTCATACATTTCAAGATCTTTAATTACCTTTGAAATGTAATCCTAGCCATGAAAAGTAGTTATATATTACATTCCAGGAAAAGTTTAATTTTTCTTTTTTATCCATGAATTTGAATTGGGATGGTAATTGCACGTTGTTTAAAGAACAATTGTTTCTAAATCAGGAAATGCATATTATCAGGAGTTAAAGTCGGTTCTGCTTTTAATCATATTGTACACACATCTCAAAGTGCTGTGGCTGAACTCAGATGAGGGTGTAACAAATACCAAAACCTGCAGTCTCTTAAAAACACGACTACTGGTATGAGGTCCCAGAATTAGTCTATGGCATCAGCAGTTAAAGGCATGCAACAGCTGAACTGGGACCTCTAAAGATTCTCTCTAAAGAACCTCAGGCTCATTCCAAGAAAATTGATCAGCAGAATATTCAAAGGAATGACTGGTGAATATAATACATAGTTTAACTTAGTTTAGCAGATTTACTGCTTCAGGATGTGGTGATAGCTATTGACTTATATTTTACAAAATTTATACCCTGCCTTTCTGCTCTCATAAAGGTCCACCATGAAAGGTTAATGCAACATATGTAAAAAAAAATCACATCATAAAAACCATAAAAACCAGCAGAAAAAACATAATTAAAACAATTAAAACTAGAGCTGAAATTCACAAAACCATAAAAACAATGGTTAGTGTATTGGGCATGAAGGAGGACAGTGAGGAAATGCCAAATGAAACAAAAACACATAAATCAATAACCAATTTAAAACAAAAACCAGCAAGCCAATAAAGGCTAGAAGAAATGAAAAGTGAAACCGTTTAAGTGAGCCACTTGTGGGAAGGGTGGGATATAAATCCCAAATAAATAAATAAATAAATAAATAAAAATTAAATAATTTAAAACCAGATAAACAACTATTTAAAATACTATAAAACACTCAGTGGAGCAGAGAACAATCTAAGGACTAGTTCCCTGCTAAAAACCGTACTCCAAAGTGGATTTCAAGCTGGAAATGCCTATTCAGTGCAACAAACAAACAAAAAGTTTTCACTTGCTGGCAGAAGATGACAACAGAAAGGGACAGATGAGTTTCCCTGAGGAGAGAGTTCCAGAGTTTTGGTATCACTATCTGAGAAGGCCCTTTCTTGGGTTGCTATCTGCTTAATCTCAGAAGCTGGGGGAACTGAAGCAGCGCCTCAGAAAATGACTACATTAGTTGCATAGGTTAATGCAGGAGTAAGAACTCCTTTAGATATTTTGAACCCAAACCAAAGTTTTAAAGGTCAGAATCAGCACCTTGAATTGTACCTGGAAACAGACTGGGAGACAGTGTAGATAGACCAAGACTGGAGTGATATGTTCCCTATGATCCATTTCAGTCAGCATCCTGTCTCCAGTATTCTGTACCAACTAAGTTTCTGAACACTTTTCAATGGCAGCCCCATCTAGAGTGCAATGTAATGATCTTCTGAAAATTCCACTCCAGGTAGGACCAGAACCCTTGCAAAATGGTCCCTCCCAATCCCAGCCCAGAAAGGTGGTCCAGAAGGGTACCATGACTGATGGCATCAAAAGTCACTGCAAGGTCCAGGACAGGGGTGGCCAAACTTGTTTTAGCATAAGAGCCACAGAGAATAAACGTCAGATGTTTGAGAGCCACAAGACATGAACAAATATTATACACATGTCTTTATTAAAACTCCTAATACTTTCTTTGCACAGAAAGATAAAATACATATGTATGCACTTTACAACATGACCATGTTAGAAGGAGACTAAAAAAAAAAAGCTGGGAATAACAGTCCCCATAAAGACTAGTAAAGGGAAAATGCTTTGTGTATCTGTTAGGGAATTATTTTTTGGCACCAGTGGGAGAAGGAAACGCACATGTACCATATATATATATCACTGACCACCATTTGCATCCTTATGCATCTCTCTTTGCCTTGACACCAAGGTTAGTAAATACAGCTCCCACAAGAGCTATGAAACTAATGGGAAGCCATGCACAGTCCTCTTTAACTCTGTCCTTCCTTCCAGTGGCTCCCTCAGCTCTTGCAATCTCTTTCCCCACTCTAGGTCTCCTGGTGACCCCTATGGTGGAGGAGAAGAGCTGGCAAGCCTGCCTATTTTCCCCTCCCTGCTTCACACATGGTAGTAATAGTTGCCTACCTATGGGTCAGCATTCAGAGGCTGACTGAAGTCCTGATGCTAAGCATGCTTACTTAAGAGTAAGTCTGCATTAAGTTCCTCCTTGATCTCCGGCAGCCACACAATACGTGTGAAAGAGCCACATGTGGTTCCCGAGCTGCAGTTTGGCCACCCCTGGTCCAGGAGAATCAATAGAGTCACATTGTCTCTGTCTCCCAGCACAAATCATCCACCAGGGCAGCAAAGGCTTTTTCAATTTTTTCAGCCTTTTTCCAAGGTTGTGGATCTGAATGCTTTGAAGGGAGGCTTTTCTTTAATTCCTCCAGAACTTCCACTAAGCTGACTGAAGACAGTGCTGCTAAGTTACTGCTGTCTTTATTGCAAACTTGAGCCAGAAGACGGCTGAAAACAAGTGTTGGTGAGAGTAGTGTAGAGAGGCTTGTTACTTTGTGTGTTCCTTTGTACACTTGTTTTTCCCTTACTTTTTATCTTCTTTCGTAAATAAACCTTATCTATATTTTAAATTGGAGTGAGTGCTGGTTCCGTGGACAGGCATAGTATTAATAAAAATAATTTCACTACCGAAGGTAAAGGAATCCCGTCTTGCTAACTGGCTTTATTAAACTCGGCCAAATATCTGAGCAGGTACACCCTTGATGTTTTGACAATACTACTGCACCATTTGTAGAGTGTTACATCAGTTTATGTCAAGAAACGCTATTGTACTTGTCATCCTAAGAAGTTTGGCTTGTGCTTACAGAGTTCTGGGTATCTGAAATGTACCTGCAAGAGAATGCAACCCTGAAGCAGCCATGCACATGGCATATGGAGAAAAAGCAATTTTTAATGGCCAGTTATTAATTCCACAGTAGGCTCTAAAACTAATAAGGCACTTGAAACCAATTTTTAATCTCTATGAAATTCAGCCCATCTGTTGTCTGTTGACATTCTGGAGATTCTGAACAAGAAGAAACCCCTTTTTTTTTTGCACCCAAACACACTTCCTCTCATAATATATTAAGAACTTTGTACCCTAATGCCATTATGTGAGGTAATTATGTAATTGTACATCATTATACATTCTGGTGACACAATCACACATGGGTTCCATTAATTGTGTAATTAGACCTAATTACAGCAGTTGTGGATGTATATGGTAGCAGAGAACAAAAAAAAAGAGAGAAAATTTTAAACAAAAAACAGATTTCATGAACAGACATATGAATACTTGGAAGCTCATCACAAAAAAAGGGGCCCCTTCCATTTTGTCCCGACTATATGATATGTTGTGGTATGCATTCAGTGCTTTCTATCCAGGAATAGAGATCAGCAGGGAAACACTGAGATTTGCCATTTCAGGGAAGAAAACAGGTCAGACCTAATTTTTGAATGTTTTATCTAGCAGCCCTAGTGAGACTGAACGTTATTAGCTCTGACATGCACCAATAACTGCTCATGCAAGTACAGGACTGGTAGGGCTAATGTTTTAGAGGCACAATTGTGGAAGAAATGCCAGTTCACCAAAACTGGGCTGCAAAAATTTAATTTCAACAATACTGGCTACTTGAGCAGTGCCAGTGGGTAGAGACAAGGAAAGTGGGCACATCAAGACTAGTGATTTATGGATGCAGTCACAGGAACTGTAGAAATCTGACTAATCTGGAGCAGGCCCAGGATTTTAATTGTTAGTCTGGAGTATTGTCTGATGAGTTGTGGCTGGAATATGACACGGTCTGGGCTTTGTACCCAGCCGCTGGGTTCCAAAGAAAAATTCTCTCTTTTCACTGAAGACCCTGTATTGTTCCCTATGTACTTCTTGCAGGTCTGCTGACCTCCAGCAGCAAATGGGGATGGGGTGGTACTCCGTGGGATGTAGTGAGATAGGAAAATGAGACTGTGACGTCTTCCCTGTGAGGGGATCATGTTGAATATAGGCTCTGGATTTTATTGGCTTTTGGGCCCTATAATGGTTACCTGACAGAGCATGTTTTGCTGGCTAGGGCAATAAAATGTTGGCTGGTTGGTAGCCCTATACACTACTGCTCTATATTCTATGATAAAGCTTTTATTTTTTTAGCTTTGTAATTTAATTTTCTTAGCACATTGTACAGTACTAAATAATGAATAAACTGCCTTTCCAGGTAAATAAGAAGGAAAATGCTTCAGCCTTATAGATAGGAATAGATTAGTTGTGTGAGCCATTAGTTGTGTAATGGGTTGCTGGTTCCATGTTTGGGAAACACCTGGAGATTTGGGGGGTGGAGCCTGAGGAGGGTGGGGTTTGGAGTGGGGATGGACTTCAGTGCCACCTTTCAAAGTGGCCATTTTCTCCAGATGAATTGATCTCTGTTGCCTGGAGATCAGTTGCAATAGGGGGAGATTTCCAGTCACCACCTGGAGGTTGGCAACTTTAGTTGTGCATTGTATACAGATTGCTTCTTAGCATCCTTAAAGTCTAGTATTTTATATTGCCTGAGAGCTATAAGGACTTCCAAGCAACCACTGCAATATAGGGCTGTCAAGGCATTGTAAAAAGAGTATTTTCTTTTCAAGTGCCACACTTAATTTGAAATTTCGCACATTAAGACCACATATAGTCCCTTTAGAGAAAATCTGTTTTATTATTAAAAAAAAGATTATAGGCCAATGCAAATGGCATATCCATGTGTGTGTGTGATTTCTTTCATTGCAGTTATTTAATAATTTATCAATCTGTTCCCCTTCTCCTAATTCCATGTCACAAGCATAAACCTTTTTATTTGTAGAATTGTTTCTGATGATAGCTAAATAACAATAATGGTGCAGATAACTCTCTGTAGAAACTGAGGGTCTGTTTTCTCTTCAGGTTTATTCTGGCAGTCAGAGATGTATTCTTACTGAGGTGAGAATGCCTTGGGCTTTCGGGGGGTTGTTTTTAATTTAATTTTAATTGCATCTTCTGCTGGAGATTCAACAAAATAGTTAGTTTAATTTCCTGGAGGAGCATATCTGAGCTCTCCTAGCATATGGAAAATGTCTCTTGCCTGATTGTATTGGCTAGGAAACGAGAAGATTTAATTCCTCTGGTAGCCGCTTTCTTTCTCTCTCCTCATTAAGCTTAGTCAGGAAATCTAGCTGTGAATACCTTGGCCTCTCTCATTTGTCCACTCTAAGCAGGTGACAAGGTAAAAATCTATCCATGAGGAAATGTAACCTTTGCGGGGCCCATCATTAGGCTGTTCTGCGATGTTTTGTCCTGGATTCCATTTTGTGCCTGTGACAGAATGTGAGAGTGTGGCTCTTCCGCTTCATTATAGCTAGAGGAAAGAGCACAACCGCCAGCAGTCTTTGTGGTGTAAGCCCGGGTGATGACAATGGAGTGATATCAGGGATTAATTTAGCTCCTTGTATGTAGTCTCACTCCCTGCTGTGTAGGAGTGGAAGTTCTTGGTGCCTTTATTTAGAAGCTGCAGTTTCCATTAAATTTAATTACTTTTCCCTGTGGCTGTAAATAGAAGGTGACTCTGGTTACATTTAATTCCTTCTCTTGGCAGTTTGTGTGATAAAGGTGTGGCTACTAAATGAGGGGGGCCTTTGGAATGGAAACAGCTAATATGTACTGAGGCTATCTAATGTCCGGGTAAAGCTGAAACTATAATAGCTAGAAACCAACTGTAGCAACAAGACAGATTTGCTAAGGTTTTTTTTTTTTAAGTTAAAAATTGATGGTATTTTCTTTTCACACTGGGATAAACAGCCAGGTTGAGCGTTGCCAACCAAGTTAAATTCAGAATGTATAAAAATGGAGACTTGATGATGCTGGCAGATTTTACCCATGTAACACTGCCCATGTCCTGACCTAGATAGCCCAGCCTAGCCCAATCTTATCAGATCTTGGAAGCTATGTGGGGTCGGCTCTGGCTAGTATTTGAATGGAAGATCTCCAAGGAACGCTGGGGCATGACACAGAGGTAGGCAATGGCAAATCACCTCTGTTCCTCTCTTGCCTTGAAAATCCTACAGGGCCCCCATAAGTCAGCTGTGACTTGATGGTACTTTCCACCACCAACACTGCATATACTCAGCATCATGTTTAAACTAGATCCTCAGCCCAATAAACGTGCAATATTACTAATGCTCCTTCTAAACTGTGGAGTCTTGTGAGCAAAAATTCTACTTCATGAGCTACTGGCATTAAAGTTGTGAGGTACAGCATAAATTAGTTTGCTCTGGGGCCATCCTTCCTGAGTTAAGACAAAAATGTGTGAGCCAGAGGCTAGAAAAACTGTGAGCTAGCTTGCACTAACTCAGCTTAGAGGGGACGCTCAACTGCTGTGCTAATGTTATGAAGGTTGAGGGGGGGAACAGCTTCACGGGGAAAAAATGTAAAAAACTACACCCTCTTGTACTTAGTGGAAGTTTATATAGGAAATGATAGTGGTAGCTCTAGGAATCACCAGGAAAACTATGGCAAAATTGTAAAGTTTCCAGTGATTCCTAGAGCTGTCCCAGAAGTTAGCTCTAGGAATTGCTAGAAACTCTGTGGTTTTACCATAAAGTTTCCAGTGATTCCAAGAGCTATGCTTATCATGTCTTGGGTGACAAACTACCTTTGTCAACTTCTGGAAACTACACAAGTCTCCATCCCCCTTTTTCCTCCTATCATTGCTTGGGGGGGCAATAGGACATGGGGGCAAGGCATTATCCACCCCCACTGAGGGCTTGGCAGCCCTATTACACACAAACAGTGCAGTCCTCTGCAGAATTAGTACTGCCTAAATAAGTTAAAGTCAATGTACTTAGACTGAAACATCTCTCTTTAGTATTGCTGATAGTGGTCCAGTTTAAATGTTGGTGCATGTGATAGTTCACAGGTAAATTTTTCTTACCTGACAGCATCATTCTTAAATCAATCTCAAGTCTGGCCATATGAAATGAACACCCAAACCCATTATGCATTCATGCACAACAGATTTTACAGAAAACAACTGTGTATTGTGGGGATAACATGCAGAAAGAGAAGAATATGGAATACAACATAACCTAGAACAAATAGTGCTTTCTATTATTTCAATTAAGTCAAGAAGTTAAAGGGTCATTCCCCACTAGAATCTAAACTCATTTTTTTCCAGAGTTTGACTCAGGGCCATTTACCTTCTATTTATCCCTGATTATTTATCCCTGGTTTATTTTTCTACACCGTTTGTTCCAGTTCAAATTGCCTGCCTTTCCTGTGTTATTAATTCTACATTTGAGCTCCTAGTAATCAACAGAAGGGAAGGTGGAAGGGTGGGGCAGAGAAATAGCTCTCCATTTAGGGAATCCAGAGATTGAGTGAGGGGAGGACCTTCTCAGGTTGGTAGAGGGCCCTCAGAGTATCAAGGGGCAGCCAGACTTGGGAATCAGCACCTCAAAACCCCAGGGATCAACACAGGAGACAGTGAGGCAGTAGAGCTTCATGGGAGAAGGTATCCTCCTCTCAATGGGAGAAAAAGAATATCCTGGCAGTTTGACATATGCTGCCCACTCAGCTCTCTCCTCCACAATCAAGAAGTCCTCAAATCCGTCCAATGTGGGTGGGGGGGAAGAAGCCAGCCTCCCTCCCAGCCTACTTCTGACAGAGCTGCAACTCAAACACAAAAGAAGCTGGGTTGTTGGTAGCAACTGCGTGGTGGGCTACCAAAAATGGATGACAAAGAAGGGGGAAATATATAATAGAACCCCCTACAGAAACAAAACCTTGCACACATTGACAAGTGATCAATCTGTGAAAGTGCAAGCAAAGGTCAGAGGCTAAAAGATTAAAAACATAGACTGGCTTCCCACTCACCCTACGCCTCTCTGACATTCCTCTTTTCAATGTGATGTCCTATCTGTCCTGGGACTTCAGCAAAGATTGGCGTTTTTGCACAGCAAAGAGAAACTGGTTTTTAGCGGTTTCTCTTTGCCATGCAAAAACACTGACGCAAGCTGAAGCCCTGGGGCAGAGTGTGGGAAATCGGAAGGACGCCGGGCTGAAAAGAGGAACATCAGAACGGCATAGGGTGAGTGCAAAATTGGTCTGAGTTATGCCTCTATTATTATTTACTATTTATGTATTTATTATTTTAGATTTAGAACCTGCACTCCCCAAGAATGGGTTCAGGGTGGGTAACAACATATAAAACAGTCAAGAAATTCAAGTTAAAACATCAGATAAAATTAATTAAAATACCAAGATGGCAACAGAGGAAAAAAAAATCCAATATGTGGCCCCATAACTGGGCCAGAACACAGATGTCAATAATCCTATGGGCCAAAGGAAGGGCCGTCTGAAGCAGGGAGACCATATGATCTTTTGTCCACTGCCTCAGTCAAAAGTTTGGTGGAACAGCTCCATTTTAAGGGCCCTGCAGAATTGCATCAGGCTCTGCAGGACCCTGATCTCTATTGGGAGTTTGTTCCACCAAATAGGGGCCAGGACAGAAAAGGCTCTGGCCCTGGTCAAGGCTAAATGGACCACTTTTGGGCCAGGGATAACCAATTAGAGCACAAGGCTCTCCAGGGGTTATATGGGGAGAGACGGTGCTGTAGATATTCTAGTCCCAGGCAGCTCAAGGCTTTCAAGGTCAATAGCAGAACCTTGAACTGGATCCAGTACTCAATTGGTAGCCAGTGCAGCTGGCGGAGCAGTGGTTGAATGCATGCCTGTATAGGTACTGCAGTCAGTAAATGAGCTGCTGCATTCTGCACCAACTAGAGTTTCCAGGTCAGGTTCAGAATTACAGTAGTTAATTTGGAAGTGACCATTGCATGGATGACTGTAGCAAGGCCCTGAGCAGAGAGGTATGGAGCTAGCTGCCTGACCTATCAAAGATGATAAAAAGCAAATCTGGCCACCGCTGTGACCTGGGCCTCCATAGGGAGGCATCCAGAATCACCCCCCAGCTTCTAATCCTCACAATCAGGCTACACTACTATAACCCAGGATAGCCTGTGAAGGAGTGAGAAAGCCCTAGGACTTCCAAGTTTAACTCAAGAAATATCTGGGGACTTTGGGGGTGGAGCCAGGAGACTTTGGAGGTGGAGCCAGGAGCAAGGTTGTGACAAGCATGCTTGAACTCCAAAAGGAGTTCTGGCAATCACATTTAAAGGGGCCATGCTCAGGCCCATAGCCAAGGGAGAGGGGGGGCGGGGAGGGCTAGGCCACTCCACCCAAACCCTCTTCCAACTATATGGTCCCTCCTTTTACTGCCCCAGTCTCCTTGCCACCGCCATTGCTCTCCCCACTGCTCTTGTGGCCCCTGCTCTCTCCGCCACCACTACTTTGGTGGCCCCAGTCTCCCCACCACTTTGTCGGCCCCATCCTCCTCCGTGGCTCCTTCCCTCTCCCTCCCACCCACCCACCTGGTAAAGCGCTGGCTCTTGGGGCTCTGTCAAGGAGCCCACCCCCACAATCAGTTGATCAGCAAGAAAACTGCGCTGAGGCAGGTGGCTCCTATGCTATCCCCTGCTCCCAACTGGGGATTGGCAAGCCTAGAAAGCCCTGGTACAAATAGCATTGTGTTAACCCAGGACAATGGAGCGGATGGGACACAGGGTGACCACACTTTACTATAGAAACAAAAATAACCCAAGATAAAATCAGGGGTGGACCCAAGATTAGTATATAATGTCATTTCATGGAAAGGGTTGAACCAGGATTAAAGTCATAGTGGGGAATCACCCAAAGTCAACAATTTCAGACTTTTGGAGAGGTTTCTAACTCTTGTTGATGTCCTGAAAGCTAAGCTATTGACTAAACCAACAGGTGTTGTTGTTTATACTCTTTTGCTATTACATGAGAGTAAATTGAGGCACATGGAGTGCTTGGATTCTTGGACCGCCAGGGAAACCCTGGCTCTACCAGTGTTGTACCACTAGACTCCCTCTCAATGATCCTGATTATTATCGGTAAAATCGAACATAACAATGAAAGGAAGAGGGGAATAAATAGTCAAAAGTCTGAGGGGAAAAAAACTTTTTAAAAACCTTGTTACTAAACCTCAGTAGGCTTAGCATCAAGTGAAACAAGATGCCTTCGCAAAGAAGAATGTATCTTTGGAAACCATCTACTGTAGTTGGGGTGACACTGAGCAGAGTTTGTCAAGAAGATCTTAATTGTTGAGGAGGCTTGTATGGGAATAAGTGGTCCTTTAAATATCTTGGTCCCAGAGTGTTTAGTGTCTGAAAGTTGTGTCTGAAAGTCACAAAGCTCTTTCAAAACTAATAATTATGGTACCCATAACTTGCAGCAGCCAGAAATCTTACTGCTGAACCCCCATGACAGGTCTAGCAGTATCCCCAGTGAGTAAGTGCACACTCCTCGCTGGACTGCAACTCATGTATAATGGCCTTATCCTTTAATCCACCACTGGCTGTGGTGCTGACCAACAATACTTCAGTTAGTTGAATCTCATCCCTCTGTGTTAAGTGCTGTTGTGGCTCAGCTATTAACCAGAGCTAGATGGAGCATGAATACTACTCACATTCTGCAGATGCTGCATTGGCTGCCTGCCTGCTACCAAGCTCAGTTTAAGGTATTGGCTATCACATACAAAGCCCTTCATGGTCTTGGCTCCTTTTCTTTGTGGGACAGCCTTTCTTCCTATGTTCTGCCATGACAACTTTGCTCAGGTCAGCAGGGCCTTCTGCGGGTGCCAGCCTGTTAATGGGCAAAATCAACAGCTGCCCATATGCCTTCTTTCTCCATTGTGGCTCCTGCCCTGTGGAACAGTTTGCCCAAGTAGGTCTAGAAAGCTTCCACTCTCCTGGTTTTCTGCAAACTATGGAAAACTGAACAAAAAGGGTGTTTTTTTCCTGCACAGGTCATAGGATTGCACTGTACAAAATGGTTTTACAAACTTAATTGGATAAATGATTAGGGACAGTGGTCTATATTGCTATGTATTATTTATGGTAACTTTATGATAAGTAAGTTCATGTAATTTCTTTACCCATTGCTGTATCATGTTAATACTTATGCTATGCTCCAGTTCTTTCTGGTGGTTCCAGACTCCTAAAATCATAACACAGTGGTTGTTGAATGTCCCATTTTGTCAATTGTACTGACTCACTATGTGTAATCCAACCTGAGACCCTGTGAGAAAGGTGGACAATGAATGACGTAAATAAATAAAATGATTTTTTAAAAAAATAAGTCATTTCCAACTTACAGTGACTCTCTGAACCAGTGTCCTCCAAAGCATCCTATTGCTAACAGCTTTGCTCAGGTCTCGCAAACTGAGGGCCATTGAGTCAATCCACCTTATGTTGGGTCTTCCTCTTTTAGTGCTGCCTTCAGCTTTTCCAAGCATTATTGTCTTTTTCAGTGACTCTTGTCTTCTCATAATGTGACCAAAGCACGATAGTCTTAGTTTAGTTATTACTTTCTAGGAAGAGTTCATTTTTTTTGTAAAACCAATTTTTATTATTTTTGCAATATATTGAAAAGTATACCTCTATTAAACACCAAAAATAATCAGCCAATACCTTACAAAATTTCCTTCCCCCCCTCACCTCTAATTCATGACCTCTGCCGGTATTTAAAATATATGAAAAATAATCTAAAGGTAAAATTTACAATTATAGAATCTTCACTAAAAATTACCATTATCTTAATTATAATATTTTATCCTCTACTTAATTCTTATTCATCTAGCTTGCATATTAAATCAAATATCGATATTCACATTTCCTCTTCCCATTAAAAGTTCAATTGATATTATCAAAACCCACTAAATGTCTCTTTACTTTCCATTGTTTCTCCACATAATTTTGAAATTTCTCCCAATCTTTTTTTAATTTCTCTAAGTTACATTCTTTTAAGATTCTAGTAAGTTTGTCCATTTCATTCCAGTTCAGTACTTTTAAGACCCAGTCCCATTTCTCTGGTATTTTAACTTGCTTCCACATTTGCGCATATAATGTTCTCGCAGCTGAAAGCAAATACCACAACAAAGTCCTGTCTCGCTTCGGAAAGCTTTCCATTTGTAATCCCACCAGAAAGACATCTGGTGCTCTCTTTATATTATAGCCCAAGATTTTCCAAATCTCTTGTTGAATCATAAGCCAAAATTGTTTAGCCTTTTTGCAAGTCCACCACATATGATAGAAAGAACCTTCATGTTTTTTACACTTCCAACACCTATCTGAAGCTTGACTGTTCATTTTTGCTATTTTTTTTAGGTGTCTAAGGATAGTTCAGACTTGATTTGATCTTGAACTCACTAATTTGACCTTTTGGAGGTCCATGGTATCTGTAAAACTTTCCTCCAGCACCACATTTCAAAGCAATCAGCCTTCTTCCTATAAGTTTTCTTCATTGTCCAACTTTCACACCAATTCATAGGGCATGAATTAATATCATCTTGGTCACCACTGACATATTCCTAGATTTAAAAATCTTTTCTAGATCCTTCATGGCTGCCCTTTCCAGCCTTAATCTCCTTGTGGTTTCTTGGTTACAGTCTCTCTTTTGGTTGATGATGAAGCCATGATTCTCATCTAGCCCATTATAATCTCCACAAACTTATTCAGGACTTTCACCAACTCAGCTAAAAACAACATATCTGGCTGTTAATCATATACTGATGACATTGCACGCCAGATCTCAAAGATAGCTTTTCCTAGAGGTTTTATGTTGATGTTGAACCTTGTGGTAGACAAGATGTTACACTGTTGGATCCCAAATCACAAAGGCAATGGGACAGAGCAGCTACCCTCTAGTTAGTAATATCTGCCAGACAATATCAGAACCTCTGACATGTTTTATCCCGAATGGTATGAGTGATCATGTTCAAAACCACCAAGAGGGTTAAGAGTGTCAGCAGTGTTGCAGTCTCTCTCTCATCTGGCAAGGGTAATCAGTCAGGGCTACCAAAGCAGTTTGACAGGAACATCAGATGTTGAAACAACAAAATCCCCCAAATGCCATTAGGCGTCTGAATTACTAGCCTTCAGGAGTAGATCATCTCGATAGGCCTTTTACTCAAAGCCACCTTCTCATGAGTATCAATTCTGCCAGGTATTACAGCAATTGCAAGTATTACAAGAAATTTCCCACAACCAAACTGCTAAATTCTAAACCAAATTCAAGTATATACTACATCATGTATAGGTTCAAGATGCATGAGGACATCCTGAGGCCTCAGCACAAGTCTAAGCCGACCTCCAGTAGCTTTCAAACAGCATCTGCTTTGCCTGCAAAATGTCTTAGGTACAATTGCTGTCATCTCTGGTTAAAGGGATCAGATAGTAGACAATGTGAGAGACCTCCACATGAAACTCTAGAGATCTGCAGTCAGATCTTGATAGACTGATGGTTTGACTCAGTATTAGGCAGCTTCACAAGTTCATGTGTTCAGATATCCTGGAAGTGGCACCCTAAGCAGAGACACTAATGGAGCCCAAGTGCATGCTGTGTTCGCTGTATCTGGTATAGTTTATTTGCACAGGAACATTACATTAAAAAGCGGTCTATTCTTTAAAACCATGAAGCTTTGTAGTATATGAAATGTATGCAACAATATACCTGGGTATGGGTCTTCTCTGAGGCAGGGCACTTTTACTTGACCCAAGAAGCTGTAGTGGAAGAGATGCTTGCATCAAGGGAAGGTGACTTGTGCAGGAGGAATGCACCACCATTGGCAGAACAGATCCTTGCAATCTAGGCCTGAGACAGGCTAGGAGGTTGAACAGATGCCGCCATAAATAGCTCTCTCTAGGAAAGAGGTCTATCAGTTAGAACTACTAAATCGGCCCACATGGAAACCTATATTTCATTATTTATAATCTCTCAGAAGAAATATGTGGCCATGTGACTGCAGAAGACTGATCAACTCAGCCTTGAAGAGGGCATGAACACAAACTCTCCTTTTCCAGCATTATCTATTTTCTTTCTTGTGCCAGACACCTAAGGGGCTTTATAATAGGGTTTGGTTTGTAAAGTAGCTGGTGGTAGTTGAATTATAGTTCTGCCAATCCAGGCAAAACTGTATTGCTTCAAATGTAATTTCTAGTGGTAAATCATCATAAATATTCCAAGATAAACTCTCTGTTGGCTGTAATACAAGACTAGTGCAGTTGTTTTTTTTTTAATGACACTTAAAAAAAATTGGTGCTTGCTACTGAGACACACAAAACATGGAATTGTTCTTTTGTTAGAAATCGTACTTGAGCTGATTGTTTGATTTGCACCTTGAAGAACCAGAAGTCTTAACATGCTGTCCCTCACACAGATGTAACAATTAATGCTAAAGAAAATTAGAGAAGGGTTATTATGCATAATTAACTTCAGAGCTGGAACAAAACCAGCAGAGTCTTGCAGTGCCCTCATGACTCAGAATTGGTCCCAAAGGTTCCCTCCTGCTAATGGTGGAGCCTTCCTTGATGTGAGAAGCTTCTCGCCAGTGGCACCCACCTCTTCCACTGTATGTGTTAACATTTTTTGTGCTAAGGAGGGAGAGGGTGAACTAGGAGTGGAACAGAATCTTTGGCCACAACCCTAAAACATATTAAGGCAGCAGGAGTGTTCAGAACAAGTACGTAATTTCGTTCATCCTAGCCAGAGGTTAGGACAACCCTACATCCATGCTCCTTTTGTGTGTGTGTAAAACCCATATTTGTGCAATGGATAGAGACTTGGAATGAGTGCAAAATGGTCCTTCTGTAAATGTGTAAATAGAAGTGTATAATCTAGTTTGTTTTCTTTTACAAGCAAAACAGTGAAGAATAAAAAAAAAACCCACCCAAAACACAGAGCAGCAAAATAACCGAATAAAACAATGAATGAAACAGCAGCTCCATCTACCGCTCCCAAAGCCTCCTGGAATATGAATAGAAAACAACCATGGCAACATGTCATAATATCACAAAATGCAAAATGGATGTATTCTTAGGCTGCTTGTACTTAGACTGTTAAGCCATCAAATATCATGACAGAATGGAAAACACTCAGAAATTTATCATACAATGCAGTGTAACATTTACTGCCTGACCTGGCTTGCCTAGAGCAATCCCTTCGTCTCCTCTGAAAGTCCTGAATGTTTTAAGATCCCAAATTGAACAAGGCTCCAGTTCTGATTGTTGCCAACCCCTTCCCCAAGGGCAGCTTTCCAAGTTCATTTTTATGATTCATAGGAATGCATTAACATGGCAAGGCCATTGCCTCCCCGTGAATCAAAGTGAACCCAAAGTAAATTCAAACATTCAGGGTTGTCCTCCCAGAAATGTAGCACTTTGCAATGTATCATGTTAGAAATGCTTCCTGTGTCAAAAATTGCCTGTGTGTGGAATGCAAGCACATCACAGGAATAGGCTTTATTTTATGCAAGCACCTCACAGGAATAGGTATTTTTCACCCACCATTTTTCTAGAAAGGGCTCAAGGTGAGCTGTGCTATTAATTAAAATAATCAGACAACAGTAAGAACCGACATATACTCCCATTAAAACAAATTCTGGGGACTAGGGATCGGTCATTTCATCCCCATGATGGGCCCTCAGAATGATTATACATCTAATGGGAAGGGCTTTCTCAAGAATTCTTGATGACACCATAATATTAATAACATGGCAGTTTTCCTGACATTCTCAGGGTGGCCATTCTACAGTGTGGCAGCCACTACCAAGAAAGTTCTGATAAAAGACAGATGTGGTCCAGATCTGCCTACATGTTAGCACCTTAAGCTGGTCATGGTCTGACAAACCATGCTGCTTCATTGAGATATTTGGTGACTTTTTGGTGCCTGATCCCCACTGCCCCAGCTCAGGACCAAAGGGTAAGATATTTTTACACTTAATCTCTGTGTGGGACTCCCCGCTCCCCATGTATATGGAGCATAGTACAAGTGTTTATTTTGCTGTACATTGCCTGGTTGAGAAGTCAGGTATTTTGGAAGTCTGACAGCAGAGTCTGAGCACCCCAGATTACACTGCACATTTCTTAGGAATTGCTATTGCTTTGTATTTGTAGAACTAAATATACGAACAGGAATATTTTCCTAAATTTAAAAAGGGGGTAATCCTGACAATTTATGCAGTACAAAACTCCTTAATGAATATACATACCGTAAATGGCTCCTTTTTTCATTAATTAAACTAGCTTGTAATGTATTGAGGGGAATCTTAACAAGACAGAGGTGATGATGGTTGGAAATGGATGTTTTGGAGGATGCTGAACATTTGATAGGGCTTAGTTGGAGTTTTCCTGCTCAGTGAAGAGTTTAAGAGTTAGGTTAGACTGCCATTGCTGCAGAACCAGGTTAATTCCGCTGCTAAGGGGTGCCTGTTTCCATTTCCATGTTGCACAGAATCTGACCTCTTACACTGACTCAGGCAATCTGACCATGCTTGTCCATATGAGAGTAACCTCAAGACTGCCCTACTATAACATGGTCTACATGGGGCTGTCCTTGAAGACAACTTGTACACGAGCTGGTTTAAAATGCAGTAGCTTGTTTACTGTCTGGAGTACCCTGTCTATGTGGTAGCACAACGTTCTTGAGAATGTCAGGATTGTCCCCCACAATATTGATTTTCCAGAGACTTTACAAAATCAATCTGTGTAGAAGGGTATTGCTATGACTGATTGTTTAGATCTCTTTTGTCAATGCCTCCTTGTTGTGTGGGAGCTGACAAGGCATCTCATGGTGCAAGCCTTAGCAGAGTCACATCCTTCTAAGTTCATTGACATCAATGAAGTGACAGGCCGTGTCTCTGGATTGCTTATGACACTGCCCAATATTCCTAGAAGATAGGATGGAAGTAGGTAGTAGTATTTCCATTAGTTCAGCTAACTGAGGATGTTTCTATTATTTATTAGCAAGCTGAAATGTTGTTTGTCTTCTGTCTGTTGGAACACATTCTGAGTGACGTTATGAGAGCCATCCTACATATGTAAAGTTTTCTCTATGGATTTTTGAGAATTGTTCTATCCCTGATCAGAAGGCTAAATTGAGTTAATATCTACAGAAACGGAATTATTGTGAATGAAACTTTTATACATTAGATAGGTTTAATTTCAAACACCCATGGCCATTAACTCTATCTGAACATTTGAGAGTAAATTAGTTTTAAGGGTCTTTTGTATCACAGGATAAACCAGTACTTCTATAGAAATCATACTCTGACCCTACATTTTTATTGTTTTATGCCATAAGGGAAAGTAATTTCTTGTGGTGTTAATGTGATAAAACAATATGAGGATAATTTGATCGCAAATTTACCATCAGATGGACATTCTTTTGAAGCTAAGCTGCTATATCAGTTTTGTTTGGATGGAAACCAGATTTCCACCCCACCCCAATGCTATATGTAGCATCAATTCAATGTAGAAAATGAAAATAACTTTCTGTTAGTGCTATCTAAAATCTGCTTTGTTTTAGACATTTTAGACATTCTATATGGATCCTTCCAAGAGATATTTACCTCTCTAACATGCTGGGAATGACTGGATAATACTACAGACAATAAAGTCAGATGTATGTTATGCCATCAACCCCAGGTATATAGCTAGTGTCCAGATGACCTTTGTTTTTTTTGTTGAGCATTACTGAGATAGGGTTTGTAGAATCTTTCGGGATCAAGTGCCGTGTTCTACTGGAGAAAGTTTTCCTTCCAGACGTTTCGTTCTCAGCTGCGGAGAACATCCTCAGTGGTGTTGCAGCCGGAGCAGGCGCTCAGACCTTCTTGGCTGCTGTGCATTGTGCACTGTGGCTGCTGTGCATTGTGCACTGTGCACTCAATGCACAGCAGCCAAGAAGGTCTGAGCGCCTGCTCCGGCTGCAACGCCACTGAGGATGTTCTCTGCAGCTGAGAACGAAACGTCTGGAAGGAAAACTTTCTCCAGTAGAACACGGCACTTGATCCCGAAAGATTCTACAAACCCTAATGATGTTACCAGCCGTGAAAACCTGAAATTTGGATTTGTTCAAAAATAGACTGGGTTACCCATATATCTAGAAATGTTCTGGATTCCAAGCATATAGTGAAGTGACCACCCTGTGCCATGACTGGCCATATTTCAAAGTATTCTTTTCAAACTAGGCATATAAACATACAAATATATATAGAAATATAGAATTTGTGTTGCTGGAGAAGCTGATTTATTGTACAGTTTTGCTGACTGTAGAATATGATATCTAATACATTTGTTATATTCTTGAGAATATCTACATTAATATAAAATATATGTACAATTTTCTGGCCTTCATGAGCTTTGGTGGAGATTGTGTAAGAGCACAAAATGTATCATAAAAGTCCTCACTGTGGATTGATTGAGTTCCTTTAAATATTAAAGATTAGAGAATTGCCACAGAAAATTTACATCTCCCATTTAATTTTCCATTGATTGTGCAGATTTTCTAATCTGTGACTAATTGTGTTGAGACTCTGCTGAATTTAATAACTTTTTAATAGACTGGGTAGATTTTCCAAAAGCTAATAAACTTAAGTATCAATGTGGAAGGCAGGATAGTTGGCCCAAGGTTCAGTTCTTTGAAGCTGCAGTCCAGCTAACTACATTTTGGCAGGCGTTGCAGACATCTGAGTTTTGATCTCTGCTGTGATTTTGTATTCTATGAAATGTTCTCTCAGATGCAAACTCCATAGCTTTAGGATCTGTGGGTATTGAAATCTCACTTCAGCTAGTAACAGTGCCATAACCTTTAATCCATTACTGCCCATCAGACACACAAAATTATCACTGAATGGCCCACAAGCTAAAACACAGGGAAACTTGCTGGCTGTGTTTTTGCTAAAGGTTTTCAGATGTTTGCCATTTTAGCTTGCATTAGGGATCATTCATGGCACAGTCTGTAACATTAAGTGCTCTCTCAAACAAAAGCTACATCAGGGGTGTGTGGAGGATTGGCTACATCAGGGGTGTGTGGCCTAATATCAAAGGAGTTCCTGCTATTAAAAATTCCTGGACAAAGGATATATGATGTCTCAACTCCCAACTGAGCAACACCTGGATATAATTCCTTTATGATACTCTGAGGGTGCTTCTATTGTGATGGTGGGCAAAATTCTGAGAGCAGTAAACCAAATCAAAATGATTCCCTGGGTCACAGAAGAACCAACAGAAGGAAGAGAGAGTAAAAACTATTGCAAAAGATCTGAGAAGAGGAGTGACCAGGTCTGAGGCCATATGAAGATGGGCCTAAAAAGCTAGAACTTCTTAGGTCCTTCCTTGTATTGTCTTTGTCCCATCATCTGTATAGATGCATTCATATTTTGATCACACCTAGATTGGCCAATATATTTTTGTCTTTATATATGAGTTAAAACTGGGTGGGGAGGTTCTTCATCAACATTGAAAAAGACTCCACTAATACAGAGAGTGATCAAGAGCAGATCAACAAAGTGACTCTGGCATATAGTGTCCTACAGGGGAGGTGGTTCTTTTAACGAAAAAAAAAAGACATAACAATTACATAACAATAACAATTAGCTATCATTTATTGGAAAAAGCTGGATGCTGTGCTCAGTTCTAGAAAGATATGTGTAATTATATGTATCAGGGAAGGCCAATGGTAGCTCTCCAGATGTTTTTTTGCCTACAACTCCCATCAGCCCCAGCCAGCATGGCCAATGGCTGGGGCTGATGGGAGTTGTAGGCGAAAAACATCTGGAGAGCTACCGTTGGCCACCGCTGATATACGTATATAATATAGTGGGTCCAATGCAAGGAGGAGACGCGATTGTGGTGATTATAGTGTTCTTTATTAGTTACAGTGTGGTGATGACTGAACAAGAAGACTGCTTTACTGGGCCAATAGGGCCAACTATATACACTTCAAGGTTCCTGCGCTAGGATGCCATTGGATCATTTAAACCAGGGGGCCTGTGATTGGAGCAGGGCAGCAGGAATTTGGCTCCTACTGCCCATTGTTCCCAAGTCCCCAAGCTACGACCTAAAGGCTCCAATGAGCCAGGCAGAAACACCGGTAATAGTATCATTAGTCCACATACACAACAATATAACAGGCCACATCTTTTTAAATAAAAAAAAAATACAGATCAACAAAAAAACAGATCAGCTGTCCTGCTGCCCTGGACCATTCACATGAATCTGCTGTGTATTGTGAAGCAGGTGGCAAAGTTGTAGGAGTCCATTCTCCAGTAACTGCAATTACGGTTCATTATATGAACATGAGAAAACTATCACAAAATATTAAATGACAGCAGTGACCATACATGTACCCCTTGGCATTCAAGCTTTCACAGTTGGACCGGTGACAATAATTTTAATTTGCTCATCTTTGTAGCAATACACCAGTGATGTCTCTTACGCTCACATAGTGAGGCTAGTGCTGCGACAGGTAGTCCTGTGTATCACTGTTGCTCCAGCATTCCAAGGACCCAATATTGTGAAATGATGCACAGTGCAAGTGTGATAATTTTGATATGTAGTATTGAAATATAGATTTTATTCTGCAGCTTTCCTTAATAATATGACACTTTTTAAAGCCTGTTACATTCAAATGCTTTCCTTCAGTCTCACTGTTTCTGAAGTATTGCACTATGCCACTTACTTTTCTTAACAATAAAACCAGAATCTTGTTGACAGCAACTGAACACTGCTGTTGACAACTGAACTACTTAGAATCATAGAGTTGGAAGGGACCTCCAGGGACATCTGGATCAGGGCGGCTCTGCGGTGCTGTTGTTATTAGATCTGTCAGCCGCTTTTGACACGGTTGACCATCAGCTACTGACTAGCCGCCTTGCCGATGTGGGGATTCAGGGATCTGCCTTACAGTGGCTGACCTCCTTTCTCCAAGATCGGGGACAAAGGGTGGTGATAGGGGAGGAAGCATCCCAGAGGCACTTTCTTAGTTGTGGGGTGCCGCAGGGAGCGGTCCTATCCCCGATGCTATTTAATATCTATATGCGCCCCCTTGCCCAGATTGTCAGGAGGCATGGACTGGGTTGCCATCAATATGCGGATGACACCCAGCTCTATCTATTGATGGGTGGCCAGTCTGACTATACCCTGGAAAATCTAGACCTGGCGCTACAAGCTGTGGCTTCTTGGCTCAGACTGAGTCAGCTGAAATTGAATCCAACGAAGACGGAGGTTCTCTACCTGGGTCGAGGCGGTCCAGGGGGAGAGATCCAGCTGCCAGCCCTTGACGGGGTACCACTAATACCGGCCCCTAAGGTCAAGAGCTTAGGCGTGCTTCTTGAGTCCTCCCTTACAATGGAGGCCCAGGTAGCAGCCACTGTTAGATCTGCCTTTTTTCATCTTCAGCAGGCGCGGTAGCTGGCCCCTTACCTGGAGTGCAATGACTTAGCGACGGTAATCCATGCTACGGTCACCTCAATAATAGATCACTGTAATGCTCTCTACATGAGGCTACCCTCGATGCTAACCCGGAGACTACAACTAGTGCAGAATGCTGCGGCACGGCTGTTAATGGGGCTGCCGCGATGGGAGCACATTCAGCCAGTGCTGAGGGAGCTGCACTGGTTGCCTGTTGTGTTCCGAGTTCGCTTCAAGGTGTTGGTATTAACCTTCAAAGCCCTTTATGGTCAGGGACCTGCCTATCTATGGGACCGCCTTTCCCCATATATCCCCCAGAGAGCACTGCGATCAGGGTCAAAAAATCTGTTGTCTGCCCCTGGCCCAAAAGAAGCCAGGCTGTGTGTGACGAGATCTAGGGCTTTTTCGATGGCAGCACCAGAACTTTGGAACACCCTTCCAGAAGCCATAAGGGCCCTGTGGGATTTGTCTGCGTTCCGCAGGGCCTGTAAGACCGAACTGTTTAAACAGGCTTTTGCTGTTTGACTGAAAAAGGGCTGCCACCGGACATCTTATAGAATGCTGGCGATCACAGTCGAGAATTCAATACCGCCTATACTGTACTGAAACAGCGCCATAGAATGGTTTTAAAACTGATATAGAATGGTTTTAAAACTGACGCTTCCATCCTAGACCCTTGCCAGTCCGGCTTTCGCCCGGGTCATGGGACGGAGACAGTACTGGTCGCCCTGGTAGATGATCTCCAACGGCATCTGGATCGGGGCGGTGTGGCGGTGCTGATGCTGTTAGATCTGTCGGCCGCGTTCGACACGGTCGACCATCGGCTACTGACCCGCCGCCTCGCCGATATAGGGGTGAGGGGGTCTGCCTTACAATGGCTCTCCTCCTTCCTCGAGGATCGGGGACAAAGGGTGGCAATTGGTGGCGAGCGGTCCCGGAGGCGCACACTGGATTGTGGAGTGCCTCAAGGGGCAGTCCTCTCACCAATGTTATTTAATATCTATATGCGCCCTCTTGCCCAGATTGCCAGGAGATATGGACTTGGGTGCCACCAATATGCAGATGACACCCAACTCTATCTGCTGATGGACGGCCGGCCTGGCCGCGTCCCTGAAAATTTAGACCGGGCCTTGCAGGATATGGCAATGTGGTTGAGGGGGAGCGGGCTGAAATTGAATCCAGCGAAGACAGAAGTCCTTTGTCTGGGTCGGGGTGCCCGGGAAGGGGAAATACCTCTCCCGGTCTTCGACGGGGCGCCGCTGAAAGCGGCGCACCGGGTTAGGAGTCTGGGAGTCTTACTGGAGCCTTCTTTATCAATGGAGGCCCAGATTGCAGCCACTTCCAAGTCAGCCTTTTTTCACCTGAGGCGGGCAAGGCAGTTGGCTCCCTTCCTAGAGCGCCAAGACCTGGCAACGGTACTTCACGCAACGGTCACCTCGAGACTGGACTACTGTAATGCCCTCTACATGGGGCTGCCTCTGTACCGAACCCGGAAGCTGCAGCTGGTGCAGAACGCAGCGGCCAGACTGTTGTTGGGGCTCCCTAAATGGGAGCACATACAGCCTGGGCTGCGCGAGCTGCACTGGCTGCCAGTTACATACCGGATTCGTTACAAAGTCCTGGTCATCACCTTTAAAGCCCTATATGGTCGAGGACCTGTCTACCTTAGGGACCGTCTCTCCCCATACGAACCCCAGAGAGCACTGAGGTCAGCTGGAAAAAACTTGTTGACCACCCCCGGACCGAAAGAGGTGAAGCTGCAATGCACCCGTAACCGGGCCTTCTCCTCTGTAGCCCCGAACCTATGGAACCAACTTCCAGAGGAAATGCGGGCCCTGCGGGACCTTGAACAATTCCGCAGGGCCTGCAAAACCTTCCTCTTCCGACTGGCTTTTGCTGACGAAGAAAGAAATTGCTAATGATTACCGCCATTATAAAAGCACAATTAGCATTAGCACTTTTATCAATTTAATTAAGTGATTTTAAACTTATCAGAATTTTTAATGTTTAATGTTAATGTAACCTTGTCTTTTGTATAAGGGAAATTGAATGATGTTGTTAGCCGCCCTGAGCCTGCTCCGGCGGGGAGGGCGGGATATAAATAAAATTATCTATAAGTAAATTATGGTTTTATTGGATTGATTGTATTTTATGATGTTGTAAGCCGCCCTGAGTCCGCTTGCGGAGAGGGCGGGATATAAATTGAAGGTAATAAATAAATAAGAGTCATCTAGTCCAACCCCCTCCACAACTATCTCTCCCATCAAACTCCCAGTGACCCCTTCTCCATGCCCAGAAGATGGCAGTAGACCTCCAGGATCCCTGGCCAAACTGGACCCCAGAGTGATCAGCATTTCGTTGGGCGTGTAAGAAAGGGCCATGAAAACTAAGCTCTGACACAACCCTTCTTGTCCTCCTTCTCATGATCTGCCTAAGTTAAGAACATAAGAGAAGCCATGTGTCAGACTCTGGAAAGCTTTACTGTTATGATATGATGCTAGTATTATAATGTGATGCCTGGCTTAAACTGTTGTGGGTTGCTTGACCTGACCTACTCCATTTTAGAACATCTGCTACTAACCCAAATGTAGAAACCTTGCATATCAAAGTAGAATTGAAGTTGTTGTTAGCCCTGCTGTGAGTTCCTGTCCTTGGTACTAACATTTGTAACAATCCTTTGAAGATAAAATGCCTCAGGGGCAGCTAGAAGCTATTCCTGTGAGAACGGGAACCACAGCGAGATAAGAAGGACCTAACTTGTGAAATGTATCACCATACAGTGGGAATGTATTCTTGTTTAGAAAAGCCTTTGATGTAATCTTAGTTAAAATGTCTATGCACAAAGGGAGGGCATCAGTTCCAATGAATCTTTGTTCAGAACCTTTGGTTTATCAAAAATAAAGCCTTAACATTGTATTCAATGGAAGCCTGCTTACTTTGGATTTCCATCGTCTGACACCATGTTGGATCAGGCCAATGGCCCATCCAGTCCAACACTTTGTATCACACAGTGGCCAAAAATTTATATATATATATATATATATACATACATACACACACACACATATATATACACACTGTGGCTAATAGCCACTGATGGACCTCTGCTCCATATTTTATCTAACCCCCTCTTGAAGCTGGCTATGCTTGCAGCCACCACCACCTCCTGTGGCAGTGAATTCCACATGTTAATCATGTTTACAGAATCAGCATTGCTTCTTCACTGTTGTGTCTCCCTATTCAGGACAGCAGCAGCTTTCACATCTAGCTTGGCATCTCCTTCTTCCTCCCCCTTCCCCTATGGGACAGTGGTGTAGATTGTTCTTATCACCATGTGTGGCTGAAATGGCTGTCATTTATTGTTCGCATTTGTTATTTATGATTTTTAATTGTTTTGATTGTAATTATATTTACTGGCTATTCACCACCCTGAGCCTTGTTGGAGGGAGGGCAGTTATAAGGTCTAATATACTAAATAAATAATATGTCTTACCTGGCCTCTTCTCTGGCAAGTACATTCCTGCAAAGCTTTCTGGGACTATTTCAAGGTGGGGAGGGCAGGATATAAACCAACCAACCAACCAACCAACCAGCCAACCAAATAATCCTTCCTGACTTGGGGGGCAATTTTTCAAGCTTGGATTTCTCTGGCATTACTTTCCTGACCCTTTATTTTAAAGCAGATCTTAACACCTACAAAAAAGCAAAACTGTGAAGTGCTCCTCATGTGAACAATGCTCAGGTTTCCCCAGCTGCCCCCAATAAAATCATGAATTATACATTTAAATGAAGTTTGATATTTAAGAAGGAAAAGGAAAGTGAAGCAAAGCAAAGTACTATTGGGTGGAATGCTTTTCTAAGTGGATGATCCTTTCTGTGTCCTTTGGCACAGGGGTTTGAAACTACTTTACCAGCCCAGTGCTTTGGAAATTTAAGATCAGTTTTAAATACTTTTGTTCCCAGAATGTGCCCATCCCATAAGCCACCAGCCAGTTTTTACTTGAATTCCTTGTTGGGTTTTTTTTTAAGCTGTCACATTGCTGATGTACTTTATGCAGCCTTATTTATGGGATGTTGAGTAATTTACTCCATTTGTAGTCCCTCCTGTTTTCTTCTATGCCTATTCTCAAGTGATCACCTTCTCTGCTTTGCTGAGACACTGCTTCAGCTGCTTGTAGCATGTATTTATGTCTTTAATCAAGTAATTTCATCCCTAAGGACAGAGGCATATACAGTTCTCTGGTGTGGAGGTCACCAAACAGTTATTATTAAACATCATTATAGAACTCTGTTATCTGCATTATAACTACAGTTACTTTGTATCGAGTCAGACACTAACAATAAAAAAGGCCAAGAATGGGCATTTTTCTTGACCATGGCTAATTGGCTGTCACAAAATAACAAGGAATCCTAATGAACACGGCTTGAACTGTTGTTTGTCTTAATTATCTGAGTGCAAACTCTTGCTGGAAGGTACTTCTGTAGTTGGGAGTGAGTGCTTTGTGTTTTTCTGTCTTTGCCAATATCACCTCACTGGTTTACAGGATTTTACTTTCAACAAGAGCTCTTTTCATCCATGTTTGGACACTAAAGGGGCCTTATTGTCTGATGCTGAAAAATCAATACTGTGTATACTGTGCATGTTTAGATTACTTGTTCTGTATGGTTGTCATGGCTACGCATGGAGGTATTGATTCATTCATAGGACTTGGGTAGTGCTGGCAGTGAGACAGGAGCCCTTTGTCCTGAAAAATCCAAGTACTTTATGCATTTTTCACAGATCACTGTATGAGTTATCTTTCTTTTTCAAGCGCCTGCTGCTAAACCCAACATTTTCTGTTGCTGCTCTGTAGTCTTTTTCATAGGAATGTTTTCTCTCCTTTCTTATTTGATCTTTGAGAAGGACATATTGTGTGAATGGATTGTATGCTATACACGAGTGACACAATAAAATGAAAGAAAATGTTAGACAATATGATATAATCTAATATAAAATCTAGAATTTGAAACCAGGAAGGAACTGAACCTTCCAGAGTGGATCAGTGTGCACATCAGAATTTTGTTTTCTAGTCCTCTATTAAGGAATTTGTGTAATAAAAGCTTAACAGAACAAATCTTTAGACTCTCATCTCAAATACTGGTTTTGTAAGAACCACCATAAAAGGAGCCCCATGGTGCAGAATGGTAAAGCTACAGTACTGCAGTCCAAACTCTCTGCTCATGACCTGCATTTAATCTTGGCAGAAGCTGGGTTCAGGTAGCCGGCTCAAGGTTGACTCAGCCTTCCACCCTTCCGAGGTCGGTCAAATGAGTACCCAGCTTGCTGGGGGTAAAGTGTAAATGACTGGGGAAGGCAATGGCAAACCACTCTGTAAAAAAATTGCCATGAAAACATCATGATGCAACATCACCCCAGAGCTGGAAATGACTAGTGCTTGCACAGGGGACTACCTTTACCTTTAAGAACCACCATAAGACTGGAATTTGACTGAAAATTAGATCACTTTATGGCACATTTAATGAGATCTTAAAATGATAATATGGTTGGAGAAATACCCTTTTTGAATATTTGGCTTACACCAGAAAGACCAGAATCAGCATTAACAATACTCCTATTTATGGATATGGTGGATCATTTCACTCTTTTGAGCATACTCTGCTTAGCCCAAGATGGATTTCACCCGATTCCCTTCTTAACTGCAGTGCCCATCTCAGATCCTATGATGAATATAAATTAATCAGATTTACACAAATTTCTACATCTGAAAGGAGGCCAAAGAACTATTTGGGCATCAAATACACTGAAAATTCTGCCCAGCACCACTCCTCGTTGCTAAGGTTTTGTCGGCATTGCTAGGATATCTACCAGTATACCACTTTAAGTGACAGAATTATACCTGGGATGTTGAATTTTGTGCCACATAACAGTCTCTACCTTTATGCACTGTGACTGCAGAATAATTTGATATATATAACCATAGGTATGGGCTTGTCAGGCAGATAGATTTGTAAGTTTTTACTAATGTATCTGCTATTTATCTGAAACTGCAACTATACATTTGTGTCTCCGGTTATTTATTAAAATAATCCACATCCACAATAGAATCCCTAAAATCCAAATTCAAAACTTGTTACAAGATACAGGTGTACAATTACAATTGAAAAGTCATCAGCTAATAAGCAGCCCCTATACCTCCTCTTGCTCTGATCTGGATGGTGCAACCTAGTGTGATCTCATCAGATCTTGGAGGCCAAGAAGGATTGGCCCTAGTTAGTACTTGGATAGGACATCACCAAAGAAATTCACTTGCCTTGAAAACTCTATGATGTTGCTGTAAGTTAGCTATGACTTGATACTTTCCCATATCACTTCACCTCTTAACAATAACATAAAAACTGACCCTAGTAATAGTCAGCACCATTAAATAAGACGAAGACCAGCATAACCATTAAGTAGCAATATAACCAATAAACACCGCAGTATACAGTATCATTTGAGGCAAATAATGTAATGTCAGCATGAATGGAACAAGATGATTGTCCTCTCAAGGGAGTTTGATAGCTATGTCACTACTAGGTGAAGGCCTCTTTTTCATGGATGCCCACTATATTTCTCATTGTTTGGGTACACATAGAATCAAAGACTAGAAAAGGGCTATACAGGCCAATTGGTCCAACCCCCTGCTCAATGCAGGATTAACCTAAAGCATTTTTGACTAATTGTTTGTCCAGCTGCTGGTTGAAGACTGCTAGTGAGGGGGAGCACACCATCTCCCTAGGCAGCCAATTCCACTGCTGAACTACTCTTACTGTAAAAAAATGTTTCCCTAATATCCAGCCAGTGCCCATAATTTAAGCCCACTATTGAGGGTACCATCCTCTGCTGCCAGCAAGAACAGCTTTCTGACTTCCTCTAAGTGACAGCTTTTCAAATAGTTAAAAGAGATCAGTCATGTCCCCCCCTCAATCTCTCTCCTCTGCATCTGCTCCGTTCTGTCCACATCCTTTTTGAAGTAAGGCTTGCAGAACTGCACACAGTACTCCAGGTGTGGCCTGACCAATGTGGAGTGCAGTGAAACAACAACAATAACTGGATTTCATACATCGGTTGATACATCCTAAGACTACATTAACCTTTTTTGCCACTGCATCACACTAAATGCTCATATTTAGCTTATAGCCCGTCCGTACCCCCAGAATCTTGTTCACACACACTGCTACCCAGAAGTGTGTCCTCCATCCAGTATGCATTTTTATTACCCAGATGTAGGTAACAACTATCTTTGTTGAATTGCACTTCGAGTTGCACCTATCTTTGCTGAATTGCATCTTATTCATATCTGCTGGGCCTTAGAAAGCATTACTAACAACAAAGCGAGCGAAGATGACGGTATCCCAGTTGAGCCATTCAAAGTCCTAAAAGATGATGCTGTTAAAGCGATGCACACATTATGTCAACAAATTTGGAAAACGCAACAGTGGCCACAGGATTGGAAAAGATCAGTTTATATTCCAATCCCAAAGAAGGGTAATGCCATTTCTGCCATTAGAGTGGTTCAAACTATCACACCATTTCACTCATTTCACATGCCAGCAAGATCATGTTAAAGATTCTACAAGCTAGGCTTCAGCAGTATGTAGATCAGGAACCACCAGAAGTTCAAGCTGGGTTTCAGAGAGGTAGAAGAACTAGAGATCAAATTGCCAACATTCGATGGATTATGGAGAAAGCATGGGAGTATCAGAAAAACGTCTATTTCTGCTTGCTAAAGCCTTTGATTGTGTGGATCACAACAAACTGTTGCAAGTCCTTAAAGAGATGGGAGTACCAGACCACCTCACATGTCTCCTGAGAAACCTGTATAAGGGTCAAGAAGCAACTGTCAGAATGGAATATGGAACAACTGATTGGTTTAGAATAGGAAAAGGAGTTCAACAAGGATGTACATTGTCACCCTGTTTATTTAATTTATAGGCAGAGTACATCATGCGGAATGCTGGCCTGGATAAAGCACAAGCTGGAATTAAGATTGCTGGGAAAAACATCAACTACCTCAGAAATGCAGATGATACCACTCTAATGGCAGAAAGTGAGGAGGACCTAAAGAACCTCTTGTTGAGGCTGAAAGAGGAGAGCACAAAAGTAGGTGTGAAACACAACATCAAAAAAACTAAGATCATGGCATCCGGCCCCATCACTCCTTGGCAAATAGAAGGGGAAGACATGGAAGTAGTGACAGACTTCACATTTCTGGGATCCAAGATCACTGCAGATGGTGACTATAGCCATGAAATTAAAAGATGTTTGCTCCTTGGGAGAACAGCTGTGGTGAACCTGGGCAGTATAATAAAAAGTAGAGACATCACCCTGCCAACAAAAGTCCATATAGTCAAAGCGATGGTATTTCCAGTAGTAATGTATGGATGTGAGAGCTGGACGATAAGGAAGGCTGTGTGCAGAAGAATAGATGTTTTTTAGATGTGGTGCTGGAGAAGAATCTTGAGAGTCCCTTGGACTGCAAGAAGATCAAATCAGTCTGTCCGAAGGGAAATCAACCCAGACTGTTCCCTGGAAGGTCACATGCTGAAATTGAAGCTCAAATACTTTGGCCACCAAATGAGAAGGGAACACTCACTGGAAAAGATCCTGATGCTAGGAAAGACAGAAGGCAAAAGAAGGGGACGGCAGAAGATGAGATGGCTGGACAGCGTTACTGATGTAACAAACACAAATTTGAGCAGACTTCGGAGGATGGTGGAAGACAGGAGGGCCTGGCGTGACTTTGTCCATGGGGTCGCAAGGAGTCGGACTCGACTGTGTGACTGAACAACAACAACAACAACATATCTGCTGACTTTTCTGGTATGTTACAATCTTGTTGAATTCTATCTCTACTTTCCAGTGTCTTCACTACTCCTCCCAATTTGGTGTCATATGCCAGTTTAATGAGCAGTTTCTCCACCCTCTCATCTAGATCTTGTGTTGTTAGCCTGCAGACATTTTAGACTGCCGTGCTTTTCATAACCAGGGGAATGCATTCTGTCTGGGATTCAGTTAGTCTGACTTTAAATAGTTTCCAAGCATTCTCTAGGGATTTGACTGTATTTCCCTTTTCAGCTTCATTTTCAGTATGTCCCTCATTTTTAAAAAAAGTTCCCTCTGTTGAAATCAAATCTTTGAGTAATAAATTTTAAAACAATTTTAACATTTTATTGTGCTCTCTCACAGGGGAGAGAATATAGTCAGTCAAGCTCTTTTATCATTCCTGCATCTTATTTCCTTATATATATAACTGATCCATAATTGGGTAGGTGGCAATTGAACAATTATATTTCTAACTTGGAATAAGCTAAAATGGACCATAAAAGACCAAGCAGGGAAACTCCGAGGCAATGCCACAGCAAAGAAGACTTGAATCCATGTTCCCTCCTTATTCCAATCAATTTAATATATTAAATACATCCTTGTCCTTGAAAAAATACATCCTTGTCCTTGAAACCATCAGTAAAGATAAATATTGCTTTACAACAAAGGAATAAAATTTTAGTTTCTTTTATTAATTACACTATTGAAAAATGTGATGAATGGACCATAATCAGCCCCAAAGCTTAAAACACAGGCAACCCAAACTGACTTTCCTGATGGTTTCACATCATTGTTTTAAGCAAGAAATTCTTCTTTGAGTTCCAATTGTATTTCTCAAGGAATGCAAGTTAGTCTTTGCTTAATAACTCAGCTAGGTTAAATGATTGTAATATGTCAGCTGATTATTTATTTATTTATTTATTTTATTTATTTAGAATTTATATCCCGCCCTTCCCACAAGTGGCTCAGGGCGGCTTCCAACATTAGATCCAACATAAATTAAACAATATTTAAACATGTAAGGGAATAACTTTAAAACAGATAAAACAGATAAAACCATAAAAATTAATAAATATTCCAATATATACATTTTATAATTATATATATAATTATAATATATTAGCTTCTCAAACTGGAAGCCAAATCTCTTCAAAATATTTTTAGTATATTTTGGAAATCAGCATATTCAAAGATAGCAATGAAATCTTATGCTTTATCTTAAAAAGCCATATCCAATTTAGAAACTGACAAACTTATAAAGATCTCTTTTTGGAATCCAATAAAATTTTAGTACATATCTTCTCATACAATAATCAATATCTCTCCTGGAGATCAAAGTCGAAGGCTAGGGAACACCTACTCTATTTATTAGGTTTGCCAATAAGATTAATTGATCTTGTTTCAACTTATTCTCTTCCCAGTTCCCCAGAGCATGAAAAGGGTTATTCTTACCTTCAGCTATGCAAGTTTTCCTAGAAAAATTATAGATGCTAAAGAGCTTCTTTCCAAGTATGGAGTTTACTCATATTTTTAAAGACAATCAAATGAACCCCTCAATTTTTTCTTACTTGCATATTCTAATAGCAAAGTTGACCAGATCTGAGGATACTTAAATCTGGTAACTGGAGCTGTGAACAGGCAAGAGAGATCTTTCTACAAATCTGAACAAACCACAGGTTTGAAGAAAAATATGATATCTAAGTATTTGTGTGTGTGTGTTGTTTTAAAAAACTCTCAAATGATGCATGGGGTGTCAATAGCTTTAAGAAGTAGAGTGGGTGTTGCTGGGCAACCACAGAATTCTAGTTGGTTTCTCTAAAAGGCAGGGGAGGGAAAAGGTCCTTTACATGGCTATTTTGGTCTTTGAGGGAGGACTCAGTGGGGCCAGGCCTGTCTGGCAGCAGCCACTGGTTGACTTGATACCATCTAGATTTTGCTGCTTGCTATTGTTCAAGAGGGAAAGAACCCCGTGCCGCAGAGTGGTAAAGCTGCAGTACTACAGTCAGAGCTCTCTGCTCACGACCTGAGTTCGATCCCAGCGGAAGCTGGTTCAGGTAGCTGGCTCAGGTTGACTCAGCCTTCCACCCTTCTGAGTTCAGTAAAATGAGTACCCAGTTTGCTGGGGGGAAAGTGTAGATGACTGGGGAAGGCAATGGTAAACCACCCCGTAAAAAGTCTGCCATGAAAACGTGAAAGCATCGTCACCCCAGAGTCAG
Source organism: Heteronotia binoei (assembly GCF_032191835.1). NCBI lineage: Eukaryota > Metazoa > Chordata > Lepidosauria > Squamata > Gekkonidae > Heteronotia > Heteronotia binoei. The sequence continues at coordinate 51,859,420 of NC_083223.1, read as the reverse complement.
AAACGACTGGTGCTTGCACAGGGGACTACCTTTACCTTTTTTATTGTTCAAGAGCAGCCACCCTATGAAAAGCCACTGTTCAATGACCCAGGTTCAAAATGCCATCTTGCTGTAGCAACTCATGGGGTGATTTTGGGCCAGTCACATTTTTTCAGACTACCTTACCTCAGAGGGTTGTTCTGAGAATAACAAGGAAGAGAGGAGAATAATGCAAGCTGGTTCGGTCACCACTGTGGAGTATAAATCAAGTAAATAAATAAGTAATATAGCCGAAGATGGAAAGCTGATAAAAGGTAGCTTGTGAATGGCTGAGAAAGACAGAATGAAGCAGGGAAAGGGAAGAGGATATAGGGGTTGCCAGGAGGAGGGGGAAGGGAAATACTGTGGGAAGGGATGTGCCTAAGTAAAAAACCTACCTAAAAATACCTTATTGGGGCGCTGAATATTTATATAAAAATATATATATTGGTATATATATATACACAGCACAAATATATATATTGGTATATATATATATATACACAGCACCCCAAATACATGCAGGATACAAAAACAATCTACCCCAAATCCCATAAATATTCAGGATTTACCAAGATCAGAAGTCCGTGTTTGCAGGCTTCCAGGGATTATTTTCCCCCTTTCCCCTTTGTTTTTGTGTCTTGGAGCCCAGCTATGGGCTTGCCCAGCTGCTTGTGTTAATTTCAGGTGCATTTGTCAGTTTCAAGAGGTGTTTTCTTCTTTGCCTGAGTCACTTTGTGTCACCTTTGCAGTTTTTACAGTATTGCTGCTTGGATTTGTTCTGCTGTGGTTTGAGATTAGTCCTATTGCTCTTACACTGCTAATAGTGGCACTGGGTTCTGCTGCACATTCTGTACATTGCCATTTGTTGGCTGGATTTACAACCCCCCCCCCCAAAAAAAATAAATCCTTTGCTTGAATTTATTCTGTTGTGATTCTCTGCTTTGACTTTAGTTTTGTAGAGCTTGCACTGCCATAGTGACACTGGGTTCTAGTGGGCATCCTGCACATTGCTATTTGTTCTGCTCGGCTTGCAAAAGTGTCCCTCCCCCCAAGTCCTTGAGGGATTCCCTACCATGCAAGTTGGCCTGGCTCAATAGTGGCACTGCAGAACTAAACCACAGTTTTCCCAGGTAGAGGCTAATCAGGAGGGAAGCTGAAGACAGAAGTGCAGAGAAAAGTAGGCTGGATATTGGGTGGGAAGGAAAGAAGGAAGCAGTAAAAGGGGGGAGGCTGTGGGGACTTTCAGGAAAGGGAAAGAGGAACTAATGGAGGAAGGGAAAGGAGATGCTTTCCTTGCAGATTCCTTGCAGTCCTTGCAGATTCCTGCTTGTCAGGTCTAATATTTATGCTTTGTTTCAGATTTCTATAATCCTAATCCTATTACAGTGCTTTTTAGATGTCTCATCCTTTCAATAGCATTGATTTATGCTGTGTAATATGCCTTGAGACTCAGTCAGAAAGACTATAAATAATCTAATAAAAATAAATACTTGTAAAAATGCCCTTTCCCCAGATTAGTTTCTTTTGCAGAGTATTGTGTGCATTCATTCAACAGATGAGAGTAAAGCATTTACTTTTCAGAGTGTTCTTGGATTCTCATTTCCACATAATTTCTTGTTATCACATATATCTGCTTAAACTGTACCATAAAGGGAAATTAGAATACAGATCTATTTAATTTGTTTGGAGAGACAATCATTTCGATTTTAGTCATGAGAATTTCATCAGTCTGATTAAATCCCCCAAATTGAATTCAGCCTTCTAGTATTATTGCAGTATAGCTTAAAAGAAAAGCTTCAATAGAATGTCTTTATCTTCTAGAATAGTGCCCTGGAAGGAACAAGGTATATTACTATATACCTCTTAATCAACTCCTTTTAACCCTAATTTCCTCCTAGATCTGCCAGTTCACAAACATCATTCTAAAATACTAGACAGTTTAAAATGTACACCTTTGACTAATGGGAAGAGAGCAGTTAGATCTACTGGTTAAGATTTATGTATTGCATCATCCATTTTGTGTTATATCATTATGCATCAAGAGAAGTGCAGTGCAGAGTAAATGGCTTAAAATGGTTCTCCTGGATGACAGTTGTTCATTTATTCACTTTAAAAAACATGACATTGTTATTAAAAATATGTTTCTATCCTTCTTGTAGCAAGTTTGTTAGGAGACAAATTAACGGCAAGCTGTTGATGAATTACTTAAATTCCAGCCTGACTTGTTGTCTGCAATCAATAAGAAACTTTTGTATAAATGTACTGCATCAATTTACAGAGCAGTGCCAAGGAACATACTTCACGTTGGGGTGATGACAACCCCCTGAGACCAAAACATACATAAAATCAGGCTTAACTGCCTACTGTGCTCCATTTGTTTTGTTCCTGCCTCCTTTATGTACCTAGTTGTTCAGCTGGTTTGGTAGATGTACACAGACATATATTATATATTCTGGGTAGGCCATGATGCTTAGGCCAGGGGTCCTTTTGTCAACCAGTTAGCTGCCTCTGCTTGTGTTCAGCCAATGCTTAACTAACAGCAGGGTTGCCAGTCTGTAGGTGAGGCCTGAGCAGGAGTGGATTAGGAAGGGAAAATGGCCCTGGAGCGAGTCAAGCTAAACCTGGTCTACAAGCCAGCACTGCAGGGCCACTCTCCTCAGTGAGGCTGACAGTGGGCATTAGCTTACTCGCTGCACCAGTCCCTACACTGAAAGCAATGTAGGAGGAGACAGTAGGGGGGCTGACACAAGCTGCCAAAGCTGACAAGGAGTCTGGGCCAAGCAGCCTCGGAGGCTTGGGCAGTTTTTTTTGACTTTGCTCGGTCCTAGCTGATGGGATTTGTGGGTCCTCAAAGTTAACAGAGTGGTCTAGGCTTACAATGCCAACAGAGCTAATTTTTTTTAAGAAAAACGTGTGTGTGCAGCTAAGAAGAAACATAAATTAAGCCTCTTTTGCTATTTCAAACTAGCAAGAGTTCTTTATTGTAAGGAACTCCATTTTTAGATAGTGTGGAGTAGAGACAGATTCCTAATCTACTTTAACTAGCTGGATGGCTAGGTGCAGGAAAGAATGTGCTGCATCCATGTTGCCAAGATGGAGAGTTGTGGCATTGTGAGAGGGGACAAAGCCAGAAGGAAGGAAGTTTACCCTGAGAGTAGCAATCTACATGTCAAAGGGATTGCATCAGAGAAGCAGTAAGGAAAGGGTGATCAGGCCTGGCATGTCTATCACTTTGACCAGGGCTTTTTTTTTTTTTTGTAGAAAAAGCCCAGCCAAAACTTATTTGCTAATGTCACAGTTGTTTCACATAGGGCTTTTTTTGTAAAAAAACAAACAAAACCCAGCAGCAATTCATCTGCATATTAGGCCACACACCCCTGTCACCAAGCCAGCCAGAACTGCGTTCCTGTGCATTCCTGCTCAAAAAAAGTCCTGACTCTGTTTAGTCCCACTCTAGAGGCTGAAGTAAGAATATCACTAAAGGTCCTTCACTCCCAGCACTGGCCAACACTGGCCCTCTTGGGCAGTGGTCTCCAGGAAAGTTCTCTGGAGGTTAAATGGCCAGTCTGTTCCCGGGCCTGAAGATCACCCAGAATTAACAGCTAATCTCCAAACTACAGAGATCCGTTCCCCTGGAAGAAGTGGCTGCTTTGGAGAGTGTAGTCTATTTAGTATTGATGAATTAATTTTCTATAGGTAGGAAGCTCTTCATGGGATGCATTTATAAATCTCATATCTGCATCTGCTTTCTGAAGCATTACAGCCCCAGAAGAACTGTATGTAGCCATTTTCTGAATGTCTGAGTTGATCCTGTCCCACAATTTGGGAATTCCTTTTCCTTCTCAATTGGGCTGATTTAAGGTGGCAAAGATTAAAAACTGAATGGAGGTTTTCATATATTCTTTTTTTAAAAAACACATCTGGACATTTTGCATTTTGAATCTGTTTGTTCTTGTCTTTGGAGCAGCCTTTAAGAAGGGATGGCATAGACTTACACCCTGAGTCTGTAGGAGAGCAGCTCCCCTGCAGAGATTCAAATGGTTAAAAAAAACACTAGTGTTGCCAATTGCAGCCTGTGAAATTGCTGGAGATTTGGTGGTGAAGCCTGAGAAGGGACCTCAGTAGGGTATAATGCCATAGAACCCACCCTCCAAAGCAGTCATTTTTTTCAGGGAAACTGATCTTTATAGCCTGAAGATCAATTGTAATTCTGGGAATACTCCAGACGCCAGCTGGAGTCTGGCAACCCTACAGCCAAGATGTCTAACATGTAAAATAAACAGGTTGAGTTCCTTCATAAGAGGATGGGATTTGTTGATGTAGTGGTTAAGAGTGATGGGCTCTAATCTGGAGAACCGGGTTTGATCCCCCATTCCTCCACATGAAGCCAGCTGGGTGACCTTAGGTCAGTCACAGTTCTCTCAGAGCTCTCTCAGCCCCACCTACCTCACAGGGTGTCTGTTGTGGGGAGAGGAAGGGGATTGTAAGCTACTCTGAGACTGCTTTGGTAGTAAAAGGTGAGGTATAAAACGAACTCCTCTTCTTCTACCTTGGGGAATCTGTTGGATCTTTTTAAACTCCATTACAACTGACGGCACTGGAACTATATAAACCAGTGGTGCCCTATTTTCCCCATCATAACTGATCACAACTTGTGGTCAAAAGAACCACAATGCTCATGGTCATTGTCCAATAAAGTGGAATAGAGTCAATGCTCATCCTCATCACATAACTATCAATAGTTTAGGCATTTTATTCTGGATAAGTAAATAGCTTTCTGCACGCTGCAAAATTTGCTTATGAACTTGATGTCTCTCATTCTATTCAAAGCAAAGTGCTGCAGTTTTAAATGATCAGCCTACAGGAACAGTTCTGTTTAAATGACCTCCCCGTCACTTCTTCCTCATTCCATTTCTAATGTTACAGATCATCTCGCACCATTCCTGGCCAAGTATAAATACCAAAACTGATACCAACAACAGGTCTTTGTAATGAGGCTTGCAGACACCAGAGGGGTTAGAAATGAGAAGAGAGAAAGCAAAGGGATCACTCTAAGTGCTCTATATTTAGCAACTCTAACGAAAACAGAGACACTATCATTAACCTTTAAGTATTACTAGCGTCATGGAAGCAGTAGTAATAAATTAATAGGTATTATATATAACACTGGTTTGGTAAGATGATTATTTTACAACTGATGGTCCTTAGGCCCATTTGGCATTCTCACACTGAATTAAAAAGGGGATGGGTATGGGAATAGATGTTTTTCTGATAGCTGAGCTGAAACCATTCAAGATGTTGAGGCTTCCCTCCCTTCCGCAGCTGAAAGAGAGGCCCTGCTGGGAGAAGTTCATGAAAAATTTAAAAAGGAACATTCAACCAGGAACATGCTTGTGTCTCACACTAGCTTGCCTGAGGTCAAACAGTGTTTTCCCTATGTAATATTCAGTTAATGTCTTGGAAATAAATCATTCAGCAGATGCAGATGCCAAAACCTCAAAAGCGAAACTTTTAACAGTTTCTCCCAGGAAACTATTTGGATTAAGTGAGTGGGTTCTACTGTACAAAACCGTTTAACAGATACTCTTTTCCTTTGTGCTGTACAATGATGTGCAGGAAAACACCCTGGCGGACTTATGCCCAAGCCTCACCAAAATGCACAGGAGCTGTAAAAGCTGCAGTTTCCTTCCTACAGATAGCCAGTTTGGTGTAGTGGTTAAGTGTGTGCATTCTTATCTGGCAGCGAATTCCACATTTTGATCACTTTTTGTGTAAAGAAGTTTTTCCTTTTGTCTGTCCTGAATCTACTGCCATTCAGCTTCATTCAATTCCTTTGAGTTCTGGTATTTTGGGAGAGGGAGAAAAAATTCTCTTTATAAACTCTCTTCTCCCCATACATAATTTTATAAAACTCTATCATGTCCCTGCCTTAGTCATCTCTTTTCTAAACCCAGACTTTTCAGCCTTTCCTCATAGGGAAGGTTCTCTAACTCTCTAATCATCTTGGTTGCACTTTTCTGTATTTTCCCTAGCTCTGCAATGTCATTTTGAGATATGGTGACCAGAACTGTACAAAGAATACCAAATGAGGTAGCATTATAGATCCATATAGGACATTTTATTTTCAATCCCTTTTCTAATAATTCCTAGCATAGGGATTATTATAATAATCCCTTTTTCACTGCTGCAGCACACTGGATTCACACTTTCACTGAGTTATCCACTATGACCCCAGGATCTTTTCTCCTCTCAGTCTCAACAACAAGTTCAGACTCATTAGTAGGACTGGGCATGAACTGGGAAAATGTGGTTCAATTCATAGTTCATGATGTGCCCAGTTCATGAACCATGAACCATCATGGGCTAAATGAACCAGTTCAGTTGGTGACATTCATGATACAGTAGATTTCCCCTCCCCCTGGCATGCTAGAGACATTAGTGGCTATTAGCCACAGTGTGTGTGTGTGTGTGTGTGTGTGTGTGTGTATATATATATATATATATATATATATATATATATATATATATATATATATATATATATATATATATATATATATGGCCGCTGTGTGACACAGAGTGTTGGACTGGATGGGCCATTGGCCTGATCTAACATGGCTTCTCTTATGTTCTTAGATTCAGTGGGGGTTGCTGGCTAACTGTCTACCTGCCCTACCTGTTTGGTGAGGACTGGAGTCTGAGTTACAGACCCCCAAAGAAGATGCCTCCATTCTCCATTGTTTCCAGTGGTGGGAAGAGAGAGAGAGCGCAAGGGCAATAGAAGCCCAGCAGAACAGAATCAAAGTCCCAAAGAATCTTTGCAGCAGAAACTGAAGTGAACATTTTTGCAAGCCCAGCAGAACCGGTGCCACTGTGGCAATGAAAAGCCAACAGGACTATGGACTAAGTAAAGCTAGAGAATTTCTGTCATACATCAGCCAGCTGCCACTCCCTCCTTGTAATTGAAAGAATCAGGCTCCATGCTAATGGAATCCCCATCAGAGCAGCTGAATTCAACAGCAGACTGAATAAGGGAAGCATTGAGAAGTGAGAATGCTTTCCAGTCATAGCTGGACTGCTGTTTCATCCAAGGAAAGAAAGAGAAACAGCTGAGACTGGCATCCCTGACAGCCTTGCTTGAGAAAGCATAGTGTAAAGGGAGGAGAGAGCCCTTGATAGCTCAAGAGAGAGAATGAAGTGCCCATCTGACAGCTTGACAACGATCAGCATTAATTCCTGGTGCAGAGTGCTTGCAGAGCCAGGACTGGCAGGTTGATAGGGAAACAGTAAAAGACTGTAGGAAGGTAAACACAACTGTAAGAGAGCAGCACTTGGGCTTTGGGGGATGAGTCATCAAAAGAGGCAGATAAAAGGAACAACTTTACTCACCACCTCTCTGTGCACTGACCTGCTTACCTCTGCTTATAGAGCTGTACCCTGACTTTGCTGCCTTGTACCTTGTCATTGGTAACCGTTGTTTGCTCTTGAAGCCTGGGACCTAGACCCTGTATCCTGCACCTGTTCCACAGCTTGACCCCTGGACTTGACTTTCAGACCTCTGATTCTAGACTTGTTTGTAGACCTTACTCCTGTTTCTTCCTTTACTTGTGTATTTGTGTATCCTGGAAACCCCAGGTAGAGCAACACTACCAGACTTAACCCTGGATCTGACAATCTCTGCAGTAGAAACTGAAGGGGCACATTCCCTCTCCCCACAAGCCCAGCAGAACCAGTGCAATATACAGAGTGCCCTGCAGTTATCAGGGCAATCAAAGAATGCCCAGAAGAACCCAGTGCCATTTTGGCAATGCCAGTTCAATAGGACTGATGTCTAGCACAGAATCACTTTCCAAGCAAGGGGAGTGCAAGCCCAGCAGAACCAATGCAATGCACTAGTGTCCAGCTTAACCCAGTGCCATTTTGGCAATGCCAGCCCAACATAGCTGATGTGAAGTACAGAATCAAGATCCAAGCAATGTGGGAAGGGGCTGCAAATGCAGCACAACCAGTTCAGTGTACAGATTGCCAAGCAGAACCCAGTGCAACTGTAACAATGCAAGTAAAAGAGGACTAATGTAAAACCAGATGTAAAAATGTAAATCTCTGCAGTTCAAACTGAAGGGGGGCATTATTGAAGCTCACCACAACCAGTTCAGTGTACAGAATGCCCAGCAGAACCCAGTGCCACTGTGGCACTGCAAGCTTAAAAGGACTGCTCTCAAAGCACAGAGTCACAACAAATCCAACTGCTGGGGCGCAGGGGGATTTTGCAAGCTCGGTAAAGAAAATGGGAAGAGAACACAAAGGAATATAGGCAAAGGGGTAAAAAATCCTCTTGAAACTGACAAGACTAGTTTGAAACTGACAAGTGTGTTTCCAAGGCAGGAGAATTCTGGCCCCCCCCACCCCACTTTGAAGTTTGGTAAACATTTTGTTTGAGTGGAGATAGTCTGTCTGGAAATGTATCTGTTCATGAACTGCAGAAACTGCTTGAAAGTTGGTAGGAAATTTGTGCTGGTTTACCTGCCAGAACATCAGTTTGTGAGCTACAAACTGTCCAAAATTAGTCATGATCTGGGTCATCCCTACCCAATAGCCTATACTTGTAATTGGGAATATTTTGTTCCACTATGCATCGTCTTCACTTATCAACATTTAGTTTCATTTTTTGCTTTGTCACTCACTCAACCAATTTGTGGAGATCCTCTTGGAGCTCTTCACAGCTCCAAGAACTCGGCCACTACATTACTCACATCTAGTTTCAGATCGTTTATGAAAAAATTAAATACTGATTTAATACTGATCCTTGTGGGACCCCACTGCTTACTTCCCTCCATTTTCCTATTATAGAGTGGCATTCCTCGGAGCTTTAAATTAATTCAGCTTGAACTCAGTTGGAATTTCTTTGCCTTGGAACAACTATATTTCTTTTGTTTGTCATACCATGTTCCTGGCAGCAATGGTACTCACCCATATGCCTCCCAGAAATGGGAACTTTAGGGGGAAAAAAAGATTTTGAGAATCTAGGAGGCCTATCTAGGCCTTGCCCTCTTTCCATATTGGGGTAGTAGCAGAGCAGCTGTCTTTTTACTCAGCTTTTGCAATACCTCCCCCCCTCTTCTGATGATTCGTAAACTTTGTGTTAATGATTTCCTAGAAATAAAAACATATCTTAGTTTTAGTGTATTTATATCCTTTGGTTTATTATCTACACTGCCTACTTTTTCTGTGTTTTTCATTGGGCTATTTATTAAAAAAAATAAGGTGTCTGCTTAGTGCTAGCAGAAACTGCCAGGTTTTGTGTGTTTTCAGTGTTCTAAGAATTGGCTTCCTCTCCAGGGTGTCTAGAATTTAAACCCCCCTGTGTGGCTGAATAGATGCTTCTTGTTTCTAGAGCACATGCTGAGACTGTTGAACAACTGATAACATATTGCAGGGCAATCTTGTCCTTCAAATTTTTTTTAACTCAAAGAACACACACTCTTCCGACTTTTCAGTCTGCAGTATGTAAGAGGGTATCTGTGTGTGTGTGTGAGTGATCCTTGGTATGAAAAACTGGAGCTTACAAGTGCTACAAGGTAAAAGTGTCCCCCTCATTATGTCCAGAGTATTGAGAGATGTGCATTAAATCAATTATGTTGTAATATCCTAATAGTGCAACGATCCTCAAAAAGGCTGCTAGTAAAACTGGCAACTGGTACAACTGTTTGTTTGTACTGTTAATAGGTATACTGGATTTGATCTTTAGATGGTTTAGATTACATAGTGATAGTAGGTTCCATTTTGATTGATTTTAATTGCAAGAATTTCAACACCAGATGAGGCAAGATAAACCCATTTGGGGATGTGGCTCAAGAAGTACAATTTTTTTTAAATGTACACCAAGTCCTTATACATAAATCAGTCCTGTTATCCTAGAGGAATCTATACACCACCTTGATCTATGATTTATACAAAAGGGAAGGAACAAAGCAAAGTTTTCTCAGAAGTGTAAATCCTTTAAAGACTGTTCACAATATATTTTTAAAATAAGAATTAAATGTATTCCTTGCTTCGCTCAGAATTGTTTTCTTAATCACCAATCTGTGGGCTTCATAATTTATGACCTGCATAATGTTTAGGAAATGGCTGGTTTTTTATTGCTAATTATAGAGTGGGAAAAATTATCAGAGGAGCATTTTACCATTTTTAGTGCATACACATCCTGCTTTAATATTACACTGTGAATCTATTTGTGTCATGGCTAGGGATGCTGGGAAAATTTCAGGTTTCTGTGAGACTTCTCAGTAAGTGATGATCCTGTGGAACTTGCCTTAAAGTGATTAATCAGATTAACCTGCTAGCCCAACCAGCACAATTAGATTTAGGCTTGTTTAACCAAATTCGCTGAAAAGGAAATCAACTGGAAAAGGTTGTAATGTTGTAGATTCCATGTTTTGCATGAAAAAGACTGCTTTTATCCTGGCATTTCCAGTCAAAAGAATAACAGAAAGACTAGGAAAGACTTTGCATTGGCTCTAGATTAATGTTGCCAATTTACAGGCAGGAGCTGGAGTTCTCATGGGACTAAAGCCAATCTTAGGGTTGCCAGCCCTTCTGGTGGAGGTGGGGGATTCCTGCCACTGGGCCCCACCTCTTGCTGCTCATCAGGAGAGGGAGGGAGGCCCAGGCTACATCACTGGTGATACGGCAATGTCACTTCCAGCATGCATTGGAAGTGATATAATCAGCAATTCTCTGGTGAAATCCACTTTTTTGCCATAGCATTTTTGCTCAAGTACCAGAGTGTGGCCACAACAGCACGGTGTGATGATGTCATATCTGGTGCATGCCAGAATTGATGTAGCCAAGTTTCCAGTGATGTCGCCTAGGTTTCCCACTCACTTCTGATAAATCCCCCCACCATTTGATAGGCGGGACTTGGCAACCCTAGCTGATCTCCAGGCAAGGCAAACTGTGTGGCTTCACATACTTCCCTTCCACAAACCCTGCCCTCCCCAGGTGCCACTAAGAGTTTCCTAAGCTGGAGTTGGCAACTCTACTCTAGATGGAACAGTGGTTTCAAATGTATCTTGAAAATTAAGTCACCATATTGGGTATATGTGCCAATTTTTGCATCTTACACGCAGATTATGTTGATTTGTACTTCTCTCTGTGAGTATAAATACAGTGACATCTGCTCAAAGCAGGCAGTAAGGACAAACTGGTGATTCCATGTTGCCACCAATGACAGATTAAAGTTTCACTATTGAACAGAAACTACAATCCGAACCCAAGCCCTAAATAACCAGGAAAAAGTAAGGACAGTTGTGTACATGATGCCTGCTGATTGATCTAGGAACTGACTGTGAAAAATGGATATTCTATTTAATGTAAAAGTATGCCTCCAATCTTAATTCCTGTCCAGTGAATTGTGCAACCAAGTATAATCGTTGAAGTTTTTAACTTCTGGATGTTTTAAAATATTTTAAAAGGCATTTTATAAAAGAGGAATTCAGCATTAAACAAACCTGACCGTTGTGAAAGTTGCTTATGGTATAAAGCAGGAAGAGGAGAAGGCTGCGCAACTCAGCCCAAGAATGGACAAAAGCCATTGAGACAAATCAGAATGCCAAATGGTTGGGAATGAGCACATATGTATAAAGTCCTCCTTCAAGTGAACAAATCCATAGGTATTTGTACTTACAAAGCAACCAAGGAATGAGTGAATGCATTATAGATGGGGAACATATGCTGCAATCATAGGCATGCTTACTTAGAAGGCAGAACTATTTGAGAAGGAGGAGGAGGAGATTGGATTTATACCCCGCCCTTCATTTGGAGTCTCAGAGCAGCTTACAATCGCCTTTCCTTTCCCTTCCCTACAACAGACATTGTGGGTGCGTTCAGACGTACCATTAGTGGTGACACAGCTCCGTCTCGCTGACGGATTAAATATGTTCGTCCAGACATCCACATCTGGCAATCGAGCGTCATCCAGGGTCATCCCGGCTTGCTGCAGATCAATTACGCATTAATTTGATAGCGCAGAAAGTCTGGCCCTTTTTCAAAGAAGCGGCGCAAGATCGATTTTTTCCTGTTTGGACAGCTCACTCACGATACTGCCCCTTGGAATGTTTACCGCCCCTCCCACCTGTTTTTTTTTTTTAAAAGCCCCAGCAGACATGCGCATTGCCAGATCATCCGGGAATCTGAGGTGACACTTCTGCTTCTCCAATCAACACATGATCGGAGGAGGGGCGGGGAAACATTATCCCACTATTCAGAACAGGAAAAAAAAATATTTTTTTTCAATGTGGAGGATTTCCAGGTATCATTGTCACTGCCAATTTCTAGGAAAGTAATTCCTGGCAGTTCCCTGGTTTGAATTGGCAACATTAATTCCGGAAACTTTCCCCCCTCCCCCCCTCCTCTGAAGCAATGTTTGATTTCCCACCTCCAAACAGTTGGGTGCATGTTCAATGGACCCCCCCTCCCAGAAATCACCATCAGATCACGCATGTACCAAGAAAAGAGTGTGATAGTATTGGATGTCTGATCGCTCAACAACAGAATGAGTCACATTCCTGGATGCTTGTCTGATCAGCCCTGCATCAAATCAATATTTAGCGGTTCAAATTTGAGTGCTACACACCCGCTTTTAATGTGACACCCGCTTTTAATGTGTACCCTCTGGGAGGTAGGTGGGGCTGAGAGAGGAGTCACCCAGCAGCTCCTTAAAAAGAAGTGGGGAATCAAACCTGATTCTCCCAGATTAGAGTCCACACACTTAACCACTGCACCAAGTTACTTCTGAGAAAACAATTGTAGGACTGGGCTGATGGACTTTCCCCCCCTGGTTGTCCTAAATGTAACTTGTCCCCACACTTGGTGTTGATAAACAACACTTTATAGCATCAGTTCTGAACAAAATTACTTCAGGAGAAATTCAAATAAATGTGGGTGCTCATCACATTATTTCTCTATAGTTTATTTGTAAATATTTGTTAGCTAAGTGCCTTTTCTGCCAGTCAGATAATGGCAGAATCAATATACAATTGTTAGTCACTGGGCTGAATCCAGCAATTGTCAGTGGAAGGCACTGATGGATGAAGATGCTCCCTGCTTTCCCCTGCCCCAGCAGTCCCTAGTTCATGGGATCTACATGGAATAATAACCATGCAGGCCAGTGTACTGCAATGAGGAGCAGGAAGGGTGCAAAATTGCCTTCCTGCCTCTTCCAGCTTCAAAGTGTTGCAGATCTGAGTGTGTGTGTAAATAAAACTTTACTCCCTTTCTATTGACTATGTCAAGACAGCCCCCAGAGTGTAATTTTCCTTAGATGTTAAGCGTGCTGAAGAATTACTGTATAATCTGCTTATTAATAAATTTATAATTTGATAGTGCATTATGTGGGCAGAACAGGAAGCACAAAAGTATAGCCAATATGTTGGTATTGGCTTGGCCATTCAGAATCTAAGCAAGCTCTTAGCCCCTTATGCTCCCTCAGTGCTGTGGTGGAGGGAAATGGCAGGGGGTGCTGGCGTCATCACATTGATTGACGCTATAGGAATCCCCACATACCACATTACCATAGAGATTTGGGAAATTCCTAGAGAGTCACTTGATTCAGTGACATATAGAGATATGGGAAATTCCTAGAGAGTCACTTGATGCAATGACATCACTTCCAGGTTTTCATCTGGAAATGATGTTGCCACATTGTACAATACTTAAGAACATAAGAGAAGCCATGTTGGATCAGGCCAATGGCCCATCCAGTCCAACACTCTGTGTCACACAGTGGCCAATATATGTGTATGTGTGTACACACACACACATATATATATTGTAGCTAATAGCCACTGATGGACCTCTGCTCCATATTTTTATCCAATCCCCTCTTAAAGCTGGCTATGCTTGTAGCCGTCACCACCTCCTGTGGCAGTGAATTCCACATGTTAATCACCCTTTGGGTGAAGAAGTACTTCCTTTTATCTGTTTTAAACTGACTGCTCAGCAATTTCATCAAATGCCCACGAGTTCTTGTATTGTGAGAAAGGAAGAAAAGTACTTCTTTTTCTACTTTCTCCATCTCATGCATAATCTTGTAAACCTCTATCATGTCACCCCGCAGTTGATGTTTCTCCAAGCTAAAGAGTCCCAAGTGTTTTAACCTTTCTTCATAGGAAAGTGTTACAAACCTTTAATCATTCTAGTTGTCCTTTTCTGCACTTTTCCCAGTGCTATAATATTCTTTTTGAGGTGCAGTGACCAGAATTCTACATAGTATTCCAAATGAGACTGCACCATCGATTTATACAGGGGCATTATGATACTGGCTGATTTGTTTTCAATTCCCTTCCTAATAATTCCCAGCATAGCGTTGACCTTTTTTATTGCAATTTCACACTGTCTTGACATTTTCAGTGAGTTATCTACCATGACCCCAAGATCTCCCTCTTGGTCAGTCTCTGCCAGTTCACAACCCATCAACTTGTATTTGTAGCTGGGATTCTTGGCCCCAATGTGCATTACTTTGCTCTTGGCCACACTGAACCTCATCTGCTACGTTGACGCCCACTCACCCAGCCTCAACAGATCCCTTTGGAGTTCCTCACAATCCTCTCTGGTTCTCACCACCCTGAACTATTTAGTGTCATCCGCAAACTTGACCACTTCACTGCTTACTCCCAACTCCAGATCATTAATGAACAAGTTAAAGAACATGGGACCCAGTACTGAGCCCAGCGGCACCCCACTGTTTACTGTCCTCCACTGTGAAGACTGCCCATTTATACTCACTCTCTGCTTCCTATTAATTAGCCAGTTTTTGATCCACAAGAGGACCTGTCCTTTTACTCCGTGACTCTCGAGCTTACTAAGGAGCCTTTGAAGAGGAACTTTATCAAAAGCTTTCTGGAAGTCAAGGTAAACAACAACTATTGGGTCCCCTTTGTCCACATGTATGTTCACCCCCTCAAAGAAATGTAACAGGTTAGTGAGGCAAGATCTTCCCTTACAGAACCCATGCTGAGTCTTCCTCAATAACTTGTGTTTATCAGTGTGCGTACTCATTCTGTCCTTGATAATGGTTTCTACCAACTTTCCCGGTATTGAAGTCAGACTGACTGGCCTGTAATTTCCCGGATCTCCTCTGGAACCCTTGTTAAAGATGGGGGTTACTCCCTCTCTCCATGCCTCACCTCCCAAAGCTGTTAGGATCACCAGGTACAGGCCTATTTACCTTGATGGGAGGGTTTTTTAAATTAAACCATGAGAAAATATTTCTAGAGAAAATATTTCATCTAAGATCACAACTAGCTTTAGAAAAACAGGGTTCCTTTTTCTGTTTGTTCAACTTTTATTAACCTTGTAACCCATTTATGAGTTTAATTAATTATAAAGGTTGTTACTAATGATATCATAATCACTCCCAGGCACACTGCCTTGTTGAATGGGTACTGTGTTATAATTTTACTACAATCTTATTTTTTTAATGAAACCAGCTTTGATGCAACATTGGCCACCCAAGCCAGTGCCCCCAAGTGAAGTTTAACTGCTTGTATTATCGCAACTATTGGCTGGATAATTTGGATAGCATTTGGATAATTTGGATAGATTTGCTTCCACAAATCCAGTGTCCCATGTTGTTGACTGATTGATCCCTATTTCTAGCTCTGCTTTAGATGACATGAAACAAAATTCAACAAAATACAAATAAGAAAGAGGGTGAATCTTGAAAAGTGAACTGTAGCTATGCAAAATATTGTTTTAATTTATAGCTTTCTTTAATTGCAATTTCATGTGCGGTCAGATTATTTCAAACCCTGGTTTTGCATCTAGCCTAGCTTCTTTTCAGAGGTCTTTGCATGAAAATCTGAATGCTGAACTTTCTGTTTGTAGCACTCTCAGGCTCATTCTTCATATTGCAAAGTCCTCATGTTTGCTGGGCAATAATGCAAGGACTGTGTATCACACATGCAATGAAGGTTTTGCGCTTCCCAGACTTACATCTGTTTGGGATTGTAGTATACAGGGAGAAATGGCTTTAACTTTTTTAACATCTGCAACCCCCTTTGTGTAACTGCTGTAAAATCATCTTGCTGGCACATGTGATGCAAGAACATTCTTGTGCTGTTCCCAAATAAACATGAGCACTTAATAATGTGTAGATTGAGCCTGAGTGTCCTTCCATAGGCTAATTAAACAGCTTCTTGTATATGGGTTTCGCAGGAAAGACCTCCTTTCTCTCTGATTAGGTGAGAGTGGGTATATACTCCACCCATCAAATTGATCATTTATATATGTTTAATTTGCCTTATTCCTGGTGATTGTCTGCTTGGCTCTCATTGGCTATCTTCCCTCTTTCTCTCATTGTCTAAGAAGACCAGCTTACCAGCCTGTCATAAAGCAGAATTTCATTCTTTTTGAAATATGAGTATTTGAATCTTTGGTGAGTTAAAAACAACAACAACTGGAGTTAATGCTGTTGTACAGTGCCACTATACTTTGGACTTTATTACAGTTATGAAGAAACAAGAGATGTATGTTGCCTGTAGAGATGGGCACAAACTGGAAAAATGGGGTTCAGTTTGTGGTATGCCCCATTAATGAACCACAGGCCGTCATGAACTTCTATGTGCCAAACAAACTGGTTCAGTTCATGAGGTTCATCACTGAGTAGAACATGCTAGAGACACCAAACTTGCAGGGGACCTCTGGTTGACTGTCCTCTACCCACCCTCCAAGTTTGGTGAGGATTGGATTTATTGGGTCTACATCAGGGGTGGACAAACTTGCTTAACATAAGAGCTACACAGAATAAATGTCAGATGATTGAGAGCCAGAAGACAGAGAGGAAGGGAGGAAGAAAAATAGATGGGGGAGGGAGGGAGAGATGTAATGAAAGCAGCTTTATCTTTACATCTATTATCTAAGCCATCAACTGGGAGAAGTGATTTAATGAGAGAAATGCATTCTCTAAGCCAGCCAATGGGGAAGGGGGGGGGGCTTTGAGAGCCACACAGTATGTGTGAAAGAGCCACATGTGGCTCCTTAGCCACAGTTTGGCCATGCCTGGTCTATGTTATGGCCCCCCAAAGAAGGTGTCTTCAGGAAAGGGCTTTCTGGAGAAATGACTTCCCTGAAGCTGGCCCTATTTACATGATTTCCAAGTTGTTGCTTTGAAGTTATGTTAAACATTTTGATTGTGTGGGTGCAGTCTGTCTGGGAATGTCTCCACTCATGAACTGGCACAAACCTTCACAAACAGCTTGAAAGTTTGTGGAAAGTTCATGATAGCACAAACTGGCCGAAATTTACCACAGACTAATTCATGAGCCAATTCATGCCTATCCCAAATGCTTGGCGTGTTGGTGTGCATAACATTTAGATTATGAATATCACTCTTTTTTCCTTGGTATCAATTATCTTATTTATACAGTCTGTTAAGCATTTATCTTTGTAGCCTTTTTAAATCCTTTCCCTAAAACTCAACTGTCTGCAAGCCATATGGTGGAATATTTTATAAATTATTTGCAACTGAATAGATAAATATGGCTAAGTCATGTGTGCATTTCTTTATCCTGCCTGACTATACTATCTTTAGTTTCTGTTGCTCTGAAATATTCTGTAGAGTATGAGTCCAGGGATTAATATATTGGTTACAAAGTAAAATTTAACAGGGGCAGCTAAAAAGCATATGGGCAATTGAGTCAACTTGATCCTTACAATAAGTACAAAAGCATTTCTCAGGAGGGGTTCTGCTGAAGCAACGCTTCATCTCATTGGAAGGCACCTCATTGAATCTAAGTAACAGGAAAGAGTGATATTTGTTACTGTTAAATAAAAGAAGTATTTAGACAATTCAAACATTTTCTGATAAGATAAATAGAAGTAAATCTGATCAGCTTTGAGTTTTATCATAGCCTAAGCTTTTTAAAATAATCAACTTCATACAGTTAACAAGGATTTTTTCCCCAATGGATCCCTGGAATTTAGGTTCAGATTTAACATAGCGAGCTTTGAATGAATTGTATTAAATCAAGTTCCTAACCAGGAATCAGCTATTACTAGTTACAGCAGAGACGATTAGAGCATTAGATCCACGGAGTAATAATCTGAACTTGATAGCATGATACGATGCTATTATTGTGGCATTTTAATTTATTCACGATCATTATGTCATTTATCCTCACAAAAGCCAATTGGTACAGGACATTTCATGTAAATTTCAAATAACTATAGTGACTGAATTTATTGATCAATAGAAGTTTGTCATTGTTTTTAGTAGGCTTTTCATTTCAGTAATGATATCCATGCAATACCTTTTAATAGGACAAATGAAATTAACACTAAACATTGTGAGAGCTTTCAAGCCGAGTAGAGCTTTTCATCAGGCTGCATGTTACAAAATTTTAAATGATAAGAGAGTGGAAAGTAGATTTTTCAACCCATGATGTCAGGATTTCATCTGTCAAGAAATGCAAGCAAGCAGTTAGTTTAAATTTATTGCCAGCATGTTGAGTTACTGCATGTTTTCTGGAAAGCTGTGTTCAATCCATGTCCTCCATTCTTTGTTTTTTCACTAAAATACAGAAATTACCTCAAGTCCATCCAAAACTGTCAATTCCATTTTTCCAAAGGAGCAGAAGTTACACAGAGTGGTTTTGGAACAAATCACCACAGCCAATCTTTCTCTAATACAGCCTATCATTTTGGGATACTTGGACTTTTTTTAGACTATTGGTTTTTTTAGAATAATATAGCTACAATGGCATCTGGAGGTACTGGTGAACTGTACTAGTTCTACCTGGAGACTGATTCATGTGCTCCTGAGATGGATTTGCTACCTACTGTGAGGACAAAATTGATTATATTCGATTTATTTTGGAAGTCACAAGGTCCTGTATTATGTTATGGTTTTAAATATTTGCAGGCTCAATCACATTCTACAGTTTGCACACTGTCACAATTTGCACTGTGCACAGTTCTCCAAATTCCTAGATGCAAACCCACACCTTGGGAATAGTTTATAGAGCAGATTCCTTCTGGAGAGAGGTTTTGAATGAGACTGCTTTCTGGCTAGCACGAAGAGGAACTTGAAGATGGAGCTCTGACTGACTTGGTGCAAGTTGGTGCAACTGCCAGAATATCTAAGTGTCTTTAGAATATGTAGCATTCTCTTATGGCTGTGTTTGACAGTACAGGCATGAAAAAACCCCTTTTGCTCTGTCTTTGTACTTTAAAGAGCTGATAGCATATAATCTGCCAGACTTTTTGTTTAGATTTCTGTGTTATTCCCCTGCCTGTGTTTCTTTTCTTTTCTTTTTTACTTGTCATCACGTTCCATGATAACTTGATAAGTGTAACATCTAGATTGAACCATAGTTTTGGTACAACCCAGATGTGAAGTGAACTCTTTGATCATTCAGGAAATGTCATGACATCTGTGGTTGAGTTTGGGAGAGGTTACTGCTAGTTTTAATTTTAATTTTTTTAGAGATTTGTAGAGTGATTTTGCTGAATTTGTTTTAGGTTTAGAATTAACTAGCAGCTTCAGACCAAGTTGAAGAGAAGGAAGATCAAACAGCAAAACCATTTTTTGAAGTATTGCTGCAAATAGCTTTCATTTACGTGATACTTCCTGTCACACTGTGATGGTGAATGTTCTTTTCTCCAAACCAGCTGTGATGAAAAACAATCTGAGGTCAACTGCAGGACAGGTGATTGAATAGGTTATCACCAATGTCAGTTTGATTCATTTGCTGCCTTTCAGAGTCAGGGTTCTGCAACATCCACAAATCAGGAAATCTTCAGATAGTAATACATGCACATTAACTCCTGGATCAAAACAGCATAAGAGAAGTTATTTCATTTTTAAAAATACATTTTGAAATGGTAATGGTAGCTGTATAACAAAAGTACTGAAATTTCCTTTCCCTGTTAACTTTTTTATGATAACAAGGGCTTTTTTTGTAGCAGGAACTCCTTTGCATATTGGGTTTAGGTTTTAGGCTACACCCCCCTAAACCTATATTAGGCCACACACCCCTGATGTAGCGAATCCTCCTGGGGCTTACCGTAGGCCCTGTACTGAGAGCACTGTAGACTCTTGGAGGATTCGCTACATCAGGGGTGTGTGGCCTAATATGCAAAGGAGTTCCTGCTACAAAAAAAGATTTCAACTAGCAAAGCCCTCACACAAGCTGAGTTTAAAACCTATAGAGTTGGTACAAATGTGAGATTATTTTTCTCAAATATAATGTATAATCCAAAACATACACAGAAAGATGGTTTAAGAAAGGTCCCATAGATGGAACTAATAACTTGCCACATTTACTCAAAAGGAAAATGACTGGTTGTAAGATAACTCTGCCCTGTCCTCTATAGCCCAAGTTAGCCTGATCTCATTAGATCTCAGAAGCTAAGCAGAGTAGGCCCTGGCCAGTTTATGGATGGGAAACCACCAAGGAATACCAGGGTCACTATGCAGAGCCAGGCAATGGCAAACTACCTCTGAATGTCTTTTGCCTTGAAAACCCCACCAGGGATCGCTGTAAGTTGGCTGCAACTGGGCAGAGAGAGAGAGAGAGATGACCTCCTTCCAAAGTTATATGCAAGAAGTTTTTTTAGTGCTCAACACAGCTGTAACTTACACATGCATTTAAGACAACCCTCTCTTTTTTGATGAACAGCTTTTTAAAGGTACACAGTATTGTTTCTAAAAATGGAACACCTGCGTTTTGTGATGGCTTTCTGAACAGGCGTGAAACCTGTCTAGCATGGTTTTTACAATGAGGTACAAAATTTCCAGTGCCATCTTCTTTTCCATTTATTAGCTGGAAACTAAATGTCCCAGTGAACCATTGGCCAGAAAACCACCATCTACCATCCTACCAGCTGCAAATAAAAATATTTGCATTATGAATATTTGCCCATTCCTGTCTACTATACAACACAGGTTTTTAAAATCACAGCCATTAATCTCTATGGCAGTGGGAGGACATCTTCAAGTGCTTATTAAAAATGTCTGTATATTTAACTGTGTTGAATTTCTTTTGTGCAAGAAGCACAAAGCGGGCTAGTTATGCGTGATCTCCCCTGTCTTGATTCCCTTAATCCTTATGTGCCTTTTTTCCCTGTGGGGTTCTTCTGCCAGAGCTGTTATGAGTCTTCTCATAAAACTTCACTGTTGTCTTTTCACCCTTTTAAAAAATAAGCAAATATTTGCAGTTTTCTCAATCTGTTCTAGAGCTACTGAACATTTATACAATATAGTTTATGAATTTCATGCCTCATTTCCCCAATACTGTTTGCTGATGCATATGCCCATTGCAGCAATGGGGCCTGATTTCAGTGTGATGCTGGCTGCAACAAAAGCCTTGTCCTGGAGGACACTGTGCTCTGACAACCTGTAACTTGAGGTTGGCCCTGGGGTCGGGGTTTCATTTGGCAACCAGTCTTAGCAGAGGTTCGGTTGCAGGGATCCTGGGCAGAGGGCTTTTTCAGATTTTGCTCTGACTTTGGAATTTTCTCTCTCAGGTGTTGAGAATGGCTACTTATTTAATAGCATTTCAGCTGATTAGGGTGGCTAGGTATAGCAGGAGACCTCCAGCCCTGGGTCCTATCACTCCTGTTGCTGTTCAGTGGAGCAGCAGGAACAAAACTGGAGGGCAGGGGAGAGGAATTTTCAGTAGTAACCCAGAAGTGATGTCACTGCATGGGGTGACGTGCTGACTTCACTTCTGAGTATCTAACCAGAAGCAGCATTGAGATGTTGGCACAATGCTGATTTCATGTGCTCTCTCCCCAATGTCCCCCACTGGTTGCCAGCACTAAACTAGCAACTCTAGGATGGATATGAGGACTTTCCTTCTCTGAAGAGCCTTTCATGTAGATCCATACAAAATGATGTGTCATCAGAAGTGGCTCTATTTGAAAACCAACTTTTATATATTTTTACTATATTTTATTGATAGTCACTGTATTCTGACTAGGGATGGGCATGAACCAGAAATTGGAGGTTTTCCACAAATATTGCCATTTACCAACTGGTTCATTTAGTGAGGTTTATGATGCAGTAGAAAGGCCTCCCTGCAGGCTAGAGATGCCAAACTTGCAGTGAGTCTCCAGCTGAATCTCCTCTATCTGCCAAAACCAAGACAAGACACAGAAACAGCAGGGACAGCTGATGATGGTAAGCCTGGTGTGTGTGGGTTTGCCCAGAGGTGTGGAAGTTGAGGATCCTAGGGTCCAAAGTGCAAAAAGAGGGGTCCTGTAGTAGGCCTGGGGTGAAAAGCTGGAAAATTGAGATGAGAGGCAGGCACATCAAGGGCACCTGATGATACTAAGCCAGAGGGTTGGTGCAGAAGTCAAGAATCTGAGGGCCTGAAGGGCAAAAGGGGGAGGGGAGAAATTGAGGGTTCAGAAATCTCACTGAAGAAGATATTGAATTTATACCCCATCCTTCACTCTGAATCTCAAAGCAGCTTACAATCTCCTTTACCTTCCTCCCCCACAATGGACACCCTGTGAGGTTGGTGGGGTTGAAAGAGCTCTCACAGAAGCTGCCCTTTCAAGGACAGCTCTGCGAGAGCTGAGGCTAACCCAAAACCATTCCAGCAGTGGCGGGTGGAGGAGTGGGGAATCAAATGCGGTTCTCCCAGATAAGAGTCTGTGCACTTAACCACTACACCAAACTTGCTCTCTGAGGGGGAGTGTGGGTCTTTAGCTAAGGAGCCCACTGGCTTGGGCCCTTCTGCTCAGCTTGAGCAGAAGGACAGGTGCCCCAGAGCCCCAAATAAGCACCAAACACCTCCAACCCCATTGTTTTCACACTGAGGAATGGCTTCCAGTTCCCTTTTCTCTCTGCCTCTCACTCTCTCTCTTTGCAAAGTAAAAACAACTGCATGTGAACCAGGGGATATAGCCATTCTGCTCTAGGGAGCCAGCACTGCCTGTGGGACTTTGGAGGCTACTATTGGTGTTTCCAGGACTGCAGAAGTCCATTCCCTCATTTCTTTGACAGTTAATTCATTGGCACCAGCCTGTCTGCTGCACGAACCACAAACACGAACCTCTGTAAAAACCACAGATGCACTCACATGACCTTCGGTTCACAAATAAACTGAGCAATTTTCATGATGAATTTAGGTTCATGATGAGGTTTGTGCCTATCTCTAATTCTGACTGAATTTCATTGTATTTTACTGGCCTTTTATTATCTTTCATTATGTGGTAAATAAGGTTGCCAGTGGCTGCCAGCCAGCCCATCCTCATCTTGAACCAATTGTTTGGACTGGCTTCAGCACCAACTGTTACATTTGTTTATTTATTGCACTGTTTGAAGAAAGGACTTTCTGCTTGGAAAATTGAAGAATGGACTTTTGAATATTCTAGTGAGATGCAGATTCAGCATTATTCTCTCTGTGGTAATTGACATGCATGACTGGTGGAACAATATCAAGTTTTCACAATTTTCCTTTATACTATATACTTTCCACTATATATATAAAACTTGACCGAATTTATTGTATTGTTATTACACAGTTTATTTCTTGTATTGAGTGGCTGGCAACTGGCAGGAGATAGGGATATGGGAGAACACTATCAGAATTATGTTAATTCCAGGGAAAACCTGGAAGTGACATCCTGCCTCTCTATGAATTGCTGGGAATTCTGTGGTAAAGACATAATTTCTAGTGATTCCTAGAGAGGCACGGTGTCACTTCTGGCCTTCTATAGGAAGTGATATAACATTGTTGCAGTGATTTTTAAATTTAATTTTTTTCCCACTGGCTGCCACAGCAGCAGCAGACAATGACAGCGGGCGTTGTGAGATCTCTCACTTCAAGTGGGTAGCTGGCGAACTAATTGTAAACCACTGGGGGTCCTTTCAGTTGAAAGATAGTCTATAGATCCATTAAATTTAAGCTGGGCTGCTACCTGTGCAAAGCTAATGCTTAATGAGGATGCCAGAGGTCTGTAGCTCTTGTGGGTATTGTGCTGGCATAGTGACTAGATCTTTGCAAGGGTTGCAGCACAGTTTAAATAAGACTAGTGATGGGCATATACTGCATTTTTGTTGTTCATTTTGGTTTGTGGCTGAACCATGAACTCATATTAACTGGGAGGCTGGTTTGCAAACCAAACTGGTTGATAGCGGTTTGTGACCCCTGCTTTCTGTTCTCGACTCCAAGCCATTTAAACCCCTGCTTTCTGCTCTTTATGAACCACCACGAACTGCTTTAAAATTTGTGGAGGCTCTTCCATTTGCAAATTCTAGGTTGCAAACTATGAACCAGCCAAAATTAATCATGAACTTACATTTGTGAGCCAGTTCATGCCCATCCCTGAACCAGACTTTGAACTCATCCAGTGTCCCACAGAGAAGCTTTTTGCTTCAACAACATCATGTTCAAATCAGGCTTAGCATTTTATGGCTTTTATTTCCCATATTCTTAATATATGATCCTTGAAAATGAAGATCTCTCACTTATAAAGGACAGAAGGAATTTTCATAGTCATAAGCCCTCCTTAGGACTTAGTCACATAACTATTTCTGTATGTTGCAGCCTAAAAGATCCACTGGTGATGATTTATGTTACAGTCACAGGCTATGTTAAATTGGTCGTGAGCATACTTCAGTGAACAAGAATGGAAAATTGCTAATAATCAAATGATTGACACAGGGAGGTGTCTGCACAATAAGATAAAGTTAAGCAACTACTTAAATATTTTATAGATGAATTGGTCTTTGGCTTAAGCTGCGCGCTCTGCATTTTCCTTATTTGCAATGCCATCATTTGCCTGACAATATAGCATTATGAAATTTGGTACACATTTTCAGGACACAGTTTTATGTACTGACTTTAAATACTACCCTAGCTGCTACATTTGTTTTCAAAGAGGTGAATAACTGGAACTAGGGTTGCCAACCTCCAGGTGAAGCCTGGAGATCTCCCAGCATTACATATGATCTCCAAACCACAGAGATCAGTTTTCTCTGGAGGAAATAGCTCCTTTGGAGGGTGAACTTTGTGGCATTATACCCTGCTGAGGCCCCTTCCCTCCCCAGACCTTGCCCTCCCTAGACTGCTTCTCCAAATCTCCAGGAATCTCTTAATCCAGAATTAGCAACCCTAATCAGAACTTCAAACATTAAATAGTGTTTTTAGTCTGTATGCTACAAAAGGCTGCAGCAAAGAGCAGAACGAGGTGAAATTACCATCCTCTGCCTTTTCTGCTGTATGTGAAGTCTATGTAGTCATTGAACGTGCTTTACCAGATTTGTTGGTAAATTGTCTGTCCCCAGTGTGAATTATGAAGGCTGCAAAGCCAAGCCATCGGTATATGGAAAGGAGGTCTCAGCATATTTGGGGAAGCTTTCCAGGTTTATGGAAAAAAATAGCACATGGTAAAGTTTATATACCCTGGGAGGCACAGAGTGTTGAGAGCACCAGAGAGCACATTAAAATGGGGAGGGGGAGAAGGAGAAATTAGCTGCTCATGCTCCTGGGAGGAATTTTGAGATCACTTGGATTTCCAGATTGCTTCCAGCTCGTGTGAGATTCTGCATGGATCCCAGCTTGTATAGTCTTAATGGCAATAACATGACTCCAAAGGTTAAAGAAACAGCAAAAATGAATATATTACACTGGCATTTATAGAAAGTAATATATTCCAGCTCTGAACAGTGAAACACATGTGGCTTGATGAATTATTGTTTGCAAGCTTTTGATGTTTGGGATGTATAGTTTACTTTCTGAAAACATTCTCTGTGATCAGTGTTCTTCATCATATGTGTAGTGTCTTGGGATTAACTAGAGCACCGCGCGGTCATGCAGCAGAGGCGACCAGGGGAAGTCCCTTGGTCGCCCTGCGCAGCGCGGAAAAAGACTCCGCCAATCAAGATCAGTGGCGGGAAGTTTGACTGGCCAGGATTGGACTGGCCAGCTGGAGGGCTGTTCCGGGTTGAATGTATATAAAGCAGGTCCCGGCCCGCGTTGCCCTGTTCTGTGATGTACCATCTAATAAAGTATGTTGCCTTCTACATGTCTCGTCTCTGAGTACATTACACTGGCGACGAGGATGGGATCTGGCTAGGAAGGCTTGCTCAAGGGAAAACAGCTGACCTGGCTGGAGATGAGGAAGGCGCAGAACCACAAGAAACTGTGACGCCCGTTGCCGCGATGGCAAACTCTAGTGTAACGATGGGCCATCTTGCTGAGTTCAACCCAGACCACCCCGAGAGGTGGGAGACCTATACCGAACGGGTCGAATGCTACCTGCGGGCCAACATGATCACGGATGACAACCGAATGAGAGACGTCCTGTTGAACGTCTGTGGAGAGGCAACCTTCGAGATAGCATGAGGTCTCTCTGCCCCAGCGAAGCTCACCGAGAGGACATACGGGGAGGTTGTCAGACTCCTCACAGGGCATTTCTCGCCCCAAACGTCCATCGTTGCCTGCAGATTCCACTTCCACAAGAGGGATCAGAAGCCCGGGGAAACGGCTGCAGTCTACCTGGCCGCTCTCCGCCAGATCGCAGGAAACTGCAGTTTCAATAAGCGGGAGGAGGCCCTGAGGGACCGATTCGTCTGGGGCCTCAGAGATGAAAGGCTGCAACAGAAGCTTTTCGCCAAGGAAGAGCTCACTCTCCAACAAGCCTTTAATGAGGCGATGGCCTTTGAGAGGGCCACAAAAGCATACAGCCACCCACGTGGAGAGGCAGTCCACCATGAAGAAATGGCACCGGGTGACCGGGAGGAGGAAGAGGCTTTCCAGATCTGGCAGCCACAAGGAACAGACCCAAGAGCCCCCACGAGGCAACGAGTGATGGAGAGACCCTCCACCATCAAGTGCGCCAGCTGCGGCGACCCCCACAAGAGGAGGGACTGTCCATACCGCAACATGGACTGCCGCAGTTGTGGGAAGATAGGCCACATCGCTCGGGCTTGCTGGGCCAAGAACAGCCTTTGGAGACCGACAGCGCATCACGATTCCATCGAGGCTCACACGACGGCGTCAACCAGCCTCCAGGTATTGAATTTGCCCCTTCACCCAAAGGGTGATTAACATGTGGAATTCACTGCCACAGGAGGTGGTGGCGGCCACAAGTATAGCCACCTTCAAGAAGGGTTTAGATAAAAATATGGAGCACAGGTCCATCAGTGGCTATTAGGCACAGTGTATGTGTGTATATAAAATTTTTTGCCACTGTGTGACACAGAGTGCTGGACTTGATGGGCCGTTGGCCTGATCCAACATGGCTTCTCTTATGTTCCTCTCAGCCCTCGACAAGGTCAAATTGATGGTCCTCATCGAGGGCAACCCATGCCTCATGGAAGTGGACTCGGGTTCCTCCATTTCCATAATTTCGGAGGAAACTCTAAAGAAACTGTGCCCCCGACGCCGCCTCCAACTGAGGCCAGCTGACTTTGTTCTGAGGGACTTCCAAAAAAACCCGGTACACATTGTGGGCTGGGCCTGGGTACGGGTGGAGAGAGAGAAATTCAAGGTTACTCTGGACATTCTGGTGGTTAAGCGCCAGCTCACCACCTTACTGGGGCTGGCCTGGTTCCAACCACTGGGGATCCAGTTAATGGGGGTAGAGCAAGTGCAGGCAGATAACTTTGAGGACGTCTGCCGGGAATTCCCAGCCATTTTCGATGGGTCCCTGGGGAGTTACAAGGGGCCGCCCATCACCCTGCTGCTTGATCCCCTGGCCAGACCGATCCGGCTCAAGGCGAGGCGGGTCCCGTTCGCCTTAAAACCAAAGATTGAGGCAGAGCTGGACCGCCTCACAGCTCAGGGAGTCTTAGAACCAGTGTCCTATGCAGCCTGGGAAACCCCCATTGTCTCACCGGTAAAGCCTAATGGGGACGTGAGGATTTGTGCAGATTCTCTCTCTCTCTCTCTCTCTCGGCTTGGCTTCGCGAACGAAGATTTAAGAAGGGTGCAATAGTCCACGTCTGCTGCAGGCTCGCTGGTGGCTGACAAGACCAATGCGGGACAGGCAGGTCCGGCCACAGTGGCTGCAGGGAAAAGTCTGATTTAGGGTTGGTGCTGTAGCAGTGCGATTCTTCCTCAATCTCCTTTTGTCCTCAAGACCAGCTATGCGTGCGTTCTCGAAAGAAGAAACAGCCTGGTGGATGGTGTGCCTCCATGCTTTGCGATCTGAGGCTAGGTCAGACCACTGGTGATGGTTGATGCGACAGGTGCCAAGGGATTTCTTCAAGGAGTCCTTGTACCTCTTCTTTGGTGCCCCTCTATTTCGATGGCCGGTGGAGAGTTCGCCATACAGGGCAATCTTGGGAAGGCGGTGGTTTTCCATCCTAGAAATATGCCCTGCCCAGCGCAGCTGCATCTTCAACAGCAGTGCCTCGATGCTGGTAACCTCCGCCCGCTTGAGAACTTCAGTGTTGGTCACAAAGTCACTCCAGTGGATGTTGAGGATGGTGCGAAGGCAGCACTGATGAAAGCGCTCAAGGAGTCGCAGGTGATGACGGTATAAAACCCACGATTCAGAGCCGTAGATGAGGGTTGTCATCACAACCGCTTTGTAAACATTGATCTTTGTGCCTTTTTTCAGATGCTTGTTGCTCCACACTCTTTTGTGCAGTCGGCCAAAGGCATGGTTTGCCTTTGACAGCCTGTTGTCAATCTCCTTGTCGATCTTAGCATCTGAGGAGATGATGCACCCCAGGTAGCTGAACTGCTGGACTGTCTTCAGAATTGATTCACCCACAGTGATGCAGGGAGGGTGATAATCTTCCTGGGGTGCAGGCTGGTGGAGAACTTCTGTCTTCTTCAGACTAACTTCTAGGCCGAATAGCTTGGCAGCCTCTGCAAAGCAGGACGTCATATGCTGCAGAGCTGATACCGAGTGGGAGACGAGTGCAGCATCATCAGCAAACAGTAGCTCTCGGATGAGTTTTTCCATTGTCTTGGAGTGGGCCTTTAGTCGCCTCAGGTTGAACAGGCTGCCATCGGTGCGATAGCGGATGTAGACACCATCGTCATCATCTAGATCTACTGCGGCTCTTTGAAGCATCATGCTAAAGAAGATCGTAAAGAGAGTTGGCGCGAGAACACAGCCTTGCTTTACACCTGTGCCTATTGGGAAGGTCTCCGAGAGGTCGTTGCAGTATCTGACTTGGCCTCGCTGGTCTTCGTGTAGCTGGATGATCATGCTGAGGAACCTTGGGGGACATCCTAAACGTTCCAAGATAGCAGGCCTTTCCTGCTAACGGTATTGAAAGCTTTGGTAAGATCGACAAAAGTCACATACAGAGCCTTGTTCTGTTCCCTGCATTTCTCTTGGAGCTGCCTGAGAACAAATACCATGTCGGTGGTGCTCCTGTTAGCCCTGAAGCCGCACTGACTCTCTGGGAGGAGTTCTTCTGCAATGGCGGGCACCAGTCTGTTCAGGAGTATTCTGGCAAGGATTTTGCCTGCGATGGAGAGCAGGGTTATCCCCTGGTAGTTGGAGCAGTCTGACTTTTCCCCTTTGTTCTTGTATAGGGTGATGATGATTGCATCGCAAAAGTCCTGTGGTAATTTGCCTTGTTCCCAGCAGGTGACAAGTACTTTGTGAAGTGAGCTATGTAGTACTGTGCCCCCATGCTTCCAGATCTCTGGTGGAATTCCATCAACTCCTGCTGCCTTGCCACTTTTCAGTTGCTTGATGGCTTTAACAGTCTCTTCTAGAGTGGGGATCTCATCCAACTCTGTTTTCATTGGTTGAAGTGGGGTGAGGTGAATTGCTGAATCTTGAACTACGCAGTTGGCACTGAAGAGAACCTGAAAATACTCCGACCACCGGTTCAATATGGATGCCTTGTATGTGAGGAGCACTTGGCCGTCTGCACTACGCAAGGGACTCTGAGTCTGATATGATGGACCATATACTGCCTTCAGGGCTTCGTAGAACCCTCTTAAATCACCAGTGTCTGCACACAGCTGGGTTCTCTCAGCAAGCTTGGTCCACCACTCGTTCTGAATGTCTCGAAGCTTGCACTGGAGGTTGCTACATACAGCGCGAAAGGTTGCTTTTTTCCCAGGACAGGAGGGCTGAGCAAGATGTGCTTGGTAGGCAGATCTCTTTTTCACCAGTAAATCTTGGATCTCTTGATTGTTCTCATCAAACCAGTCCTTGTTCTTCCTTGTGCAGAACCCGAGGACTTCTTCAGAGGTCAACAGGATGGTGGTTTTTAGGTGTTCCCAGAGTGCTTCTGGAGAAGGGTCTGTGGGGCAACTGAGGTCCTCAATTCTTGACTGGAGTTTTGCCTGGAAGGCAGCTTTAACTTCGGCTGACTGGAGACTGCCAACCTGAAACTTCCTCCGAGGGATACCTCCTCTCCTGGGTGTGGGTTTAAAGTGAAGACGGAGATTGCAGCGTACAAGACGATGATCCGTATGACATTCTGCACTGGGCATTACTCGGGTGTGTAAGACATCTCGAAGGTCTCTCTGGCGCACCAGAATGTAGTCGATAAGGTGCCAGTGCTTGGACCGTGGGTGCATCCAGGTTGTCTTCAGACTGTTCTTCTGCTGGAAGATAGTGTTGGTGATGGTGAGCTGGTGCTCCATGCAAAATTCTAGCAGGAGGTGCCCGTTGTCATTGCAGTTGCCAATGCCGTGTTTGCCAAGTACTCCTTTCCAGGCTTCCGAGTCTTTACCTACTCTGGCATTGAAGTCGCCAAGGATGATCACCTTGTCCTCTGTAGGGGTCTTCCGTACGAGGTTGTGTAGATCAGCATAGAACTTGTTCTTTTCTGCAGGATCTGCTTGAAGGGTTGGGGCATACACACTGAAGAGTGTTGCATGCTGCTTGTTTTGAAGTGGGAGGCGCATGGACATGATGCGATCTGAGTGACCTGTTGGCAGGTTTTCGAGTTTGGAGGCAATGGAGTTCCTGACCATGAAGCCAACGCCAGAAAGGCGGCTCTCAGCCTTTGACTTACCCGACCAGTAGAGGGTATAGCCAGCACCGTGTTCTTGAAGGCTACCTTCCTCAGGGAAACGGACCTCACTGAGAGCTGCTATGTCGATATTCAACCTGAGAAGTTCCTGGGCAACTAGAGCAGAGCGTCGTTCAGGGCGACCACTGTCTACTGTGTCAAGCATGGTTCTGATGTTCCAACACGCAAGCTTTAGTCTTTGCACACTTTGTGAGGCAGGTGCATGCCTTTTCTTTGTTGTTATTTTTTGACCGCAAGTAAGGATGCCCGTTGACCGCGGCTAGCCAACTGGGGTGGAGGAGACGAGCTTTGTTTAGGCCACCTTTTCTAGACCCCTCTCCGTGTGGAGCAAGCAGTGCTGTCCCTAGATAAGGCTGCTTGGTCGTTCAGGGTGCTGCCGAAAGATGCTTTCGTCTCCGGGTTAGCATCAGGCGACCAATACCCTGAACCGCCTACATGCAGGATCGGGACTGCGGCTTCCAGTGGCACCTTCCACCTTTCGCCCCTTGCCCATCGCTGCAGGACTTGATGCGTTGTGGGTTGTGTATGTGGCTATGCTCTTCAGGCCTGTGCAGAGGAATTTTTTAGGTGAAGCCCAGTGTGCGTGGTACTGGCTCCACCCTTTCACCTGGGGGTCATCTGCCATGGCCCAGTAAGCCGGGACGCCGGCAGCGAGTCCTCCAGGTGGTAGGTGTTACATTAACGAGCTCTATCTGCCCGGGTTTGATGTTAGAGTTTTCCTTCTCTTAGGCTGGCAAGGTTGGTGGGCCCAGCCTGCCCATCCGGTTATACCGCCGGACAATTCGGTCGCACCATGACGTAGCAAACTCTGTGAAAAATGGGGGGGACCAGCGAGAAGGTGTTGCTACGGATGCAGTAATGCAGGAGAGGCCATTGCAGTGACCATCTGCCAGGCATAGCCAGACAGTGACCATGTGGCATTCACTACACCGGGAGAGGAGAGGCTATGTATTGCGCATACACTTTCCCTGGGGGGGTAGGATACCCAGAGGGAGCCCACCCCCCACCCCCCCTGTGCAGATTACAAGTGCACAATCAACAAAGCACTCCAAGACAACCCCTACCCCATTCCAGTGGTCAGCCACGTACTGGCGGCCTTAGCTGGGTCCAAAATTTTTGGAAAGCTGGATTTGACACAAGCGTACCAGCAACTACCGGTCGACGCCAAAACAGCCGAGGCTCAGACCATTGTGACCCACCGGGGGGCTTTCAGGGTGCGGAGGCTGCAGTTTGGGGTTAGCGTAGCGCCGGGGATCTTTCAGAGCATAATGGACTCTCTCCTTAAAGGGATCCCCGGAGTGCAGCCATTTTTCGATGACGTTCTAATCACCGCCCCAGACGCAGGAGAGTTCAGCAGCCGCCTGAGAGAGGTACTCCACCGCTTCCAAGCGGCGGGGCTGAAAGTCAAAAAGGAAATATGCTTGCTAGGGGTGCCGCGGGTGGAGTTTTTGGGGTTCGCCGTGGACATGGCAGGAATCCACCCGACGGAGGACAAGACCAGGGCTGTTGTCCAGGCCCCAGCCCCCACGTGCAAGGTGGAGCTACAGAGTTTCTTGGGGTTGTTGAACTTTTATCATTCATTCTTGCCCCCAAAAGCTGCCATAGCGGAACCGCTTCACCGGCTGCTGGACAAACAAGCCCCGTGGGTTTGGGGGAAGCGCCAAGCCGCTGCGTTCCAAGCAGTGAAAGAACTCCTAATCTCGAACGCCGTGCTTCACCACTTCGACGAGGGCCTGCCGCTGATTCTGGCTTGCGATGCTTCCCCGTACAGAGTGGGCGCCGTCCTGGGGCACCAACTCCCGGACAGGAGGGAAGTCCCGGTGGCGTACTACTCAAGGACCCTGACCCCTGCGGAATGCAACTACGCTCAAATCGATAAGGAGGCTTTGGCAATCGTGGCGCGGGTGCACAAATGTAATGACTACCTGTATGGTAGGTGTTTCACCATCGCCACGGACCACAAGCCGCTCCTGGGTCTCCTCGCCCCTGACCGTCAGACCCCACAAATATTATCACAGTGGGTCCTGAGGTGGAACCAATTCCTGAACTCATATACTTACACCTTGGTGCACCACCTGGGCAAAGCCATGGGGCATGCTGACGGCCTTAGCCACCTGCCGCTGCCCTTGACAGACCCAGATCCCGCCCTGGCCCACGGGGTGATGCTCATCGAGTCCCTGCCCGAGCGCCCCTTCCACGCCACGGAGGTGGCTCGAGCAACAGGCAGGGACCGTATCCTTGCTCGGGTTTTGGACTGGGTGGGAAGGGGGTGGCCCACGGGCAAGGTGGACAGTGAGTTCAGGCCGTTCGCATCCCGTAGAGATGAACTATCCTCCCACAAGGGGTGCATACTTTGGGGCAGCAGGGTGGTGGTTCCCCCCCCCCCCCATGCGCAAACAGGTACTCGAAGCCCTGCATGAAACCCACCCGGGGATCGTGAGGATGAAAGCCCTGGCCTGAAGCTATGTGTGGTGGCCAGGTATGGATGAGGAAATAGAGGGGTGGGTGAGAAGGTGCCAACCATGCCAAGAGTCCAGGCCCGATCCGCCCTCCGCACCAGTCCACCGATGGGAGTCCAACAGGCAGCCGTGGTCCTGTCTACACTTAGATTTCGCTGGGCCGTACCAGGGTCAAATATTCTTCATCCTGGTTGATGCCTACATAAAATGGCTAGAGGTGATCCCGGTAGCGTCTACCTCCATGGCAGCAGGCGTCAGAGCCTTGCGGAGGGTTTTTTGCACGCATGGGATCCCCGATACCCTGGTCATGGACAACGGCACCGCATTCACCTCCCAGGAATTCTGGGAGTTCATCGGGAGATACCTCATATCACACATTAGGTCCGCCCCCTTCCATCCGGCCACCAACAGCCAGGCAGAACGCATGGTACAAACCACCAAAGAGGCCCTGGGTCGCATTGTTCAAGGGGACTGGGACCACCGCCTCGCAGCCTTCCTGTTCCATAACAGGATTACCCCCAACCCAACAACAGGGTCCAGCCCCGCTGAGCTACTCATGGGGAGGAAATTAACAACCAGGCTAGACAGGCTCCACCCGGACCAAGCCACTGACCTCCGCAGTTCCCCAGAAGCCAGGGAAGCGGTGCGGGGGTTCTTCCCGGGCGAACCCGTGTATGCGAAGAACTTTGCAAGCGGTCCAGAATGGGTAGCTGGCCGGGTCCTTAGGGTGACGGGGTCTCGATCATACGAGGTAGCGACCGAGGGGGGCCAGGTTCTGAGGAGGCACATCGATCAGCTGCGCCGCCACACCTTGCCAGAGCAACCACCAGAGGCAGGAGAAGCAGTGAGCAGGGGAGAGCCCGTAACGGTAACCCCAGAAGCGGGCCCGCCAGCACCGAGCCTGCCTAAATACGATCCCCTGAGGCCGGCCGATCCAGACCCACAACCGGAGCCGGCCCGCCAGCCACCGGAGGTGAATCCACATGAGGAGACCACCTCCTCGGGTGCCGTTTCCGCGCCGCTAGCAACCCCGAGGAGATCTACATGGGAATGCAGGGCGCCAGCATATTTGCAGGATTATGTACATTAGACTAGGGGGGGAGGAGTGTAGTGTCTTGGGATTAACTGGAGCACCGCGCGGCCATGCAGCAGAGGCGACCAGGGGAAGTCCCTTGGTCGCCCTGCGCAGTGCGGGAAAAGACTCCGCCAATCAAGATCAGTGGCGGGAAGTTTGACTGGCCAGGATTGGACTGGCCAGCTGGAGGGCTGTTCCGGGTTGAATGTATATAAAGCGGGTCCTGGCCTGTGTTGCCCTGTTCTGTGATGTACCATCTAATAAAGTATGTTGCCTTCTACATGTCTCGTCTCTGAGTACATTACAATATGCCTTGATTATCTGCTGTGTGATATTATGGCTGCAGTTGCAAGAGCAGCTTTTCTATGTAAGCCCTTTGAAATGAGCCTTGCCTCCATGTGGGTGTCAAGTCTGATGTTTCAATAACGAGACCTTCTTGATAAAAGTTTCTAGTTTATTGTAACATGTTGCAAGACTGTAACAGCAGATTGAGAGACTGGCGAGCATGCACAAAGAGCAAACATTTAAGGTATACATCAAAAGGATTCCTGCGGGTGGGGACACTCTATGCAGGGCACATTCACACATTGTTATTGTTTTATCGTTCTCAAGCACCGGTTGGCCTTGGGCGCTTCCTTAGCCCTAGCTATCTCTGAGAAGGCACCACAATCTTGTTCCCATATTCTCGTTTCCAAGCATTGCTACATAACAAAGGAGAGGAGGGGGGAGGGAGAGCTTAGCTAGCAGCATCTGAATGTAAAATGGCTTTTACCCAGGATCCTTTTCCTGAACCACTGTTTGGGACTAAACTATTCAATCATTATAGCAGACTTGACAGTGGGCTTGCTTAGGATTGCTTCCGCTGTGATGAGACATGTGAAAAGACTGAGGGCGTTTTTGCACTGACCTTACTCCGGAGCGACGTCCCTCTTCACCGTGCAGCGTCTGTGCGGATTTCGCACCAATTGCTCCGCAGAACCTGGAAGAGCCGCAAAGTCCCGCGGCTTTTGCTTCACAAATGTAAACTGGTTTTTGGCGGTTTACATTTGCGATGCAAAAGCCGTGGGACTTTGCGGCTCTTCCAGGTTCTGCGGTGCAATTGGTGCGAAATCTGCGCAGACGCTGCGTGGTGGAGAGGGACGTTGCTCCAGAGTAAGGTCAGTGCGAAAACGCCCTGACTGTCATCAGGACTTTTTTGGAGCAAGAACGCACAGGAACACAGTCCTGGCTGGCTTGGCATCAGGGGGTGTGGCCTGATATGCAAATATGAGTTCCTGCTGAGCTTTTTCTACAAAGAAAGCTCTATGATACTTCACATGTTAGTTCTTTTTGTTTGATTGGTTAATTTTACAAACTCTTCTGTGGCTGCTTTATTGAACTCTTTGTGGGAGCAGTAAGGCCTGGTCTATGGTATATTTACTGTATTCTTGGTTGATGACATTA
The DNA here is from genome assembly GCF_032191835.1 of Heteronotia binoei. NCBI lineage: Eukaryota > Metazoa > Chordata > Lepidosauria > Squamata > Gekkonidae > Heteronotia > Heteronotia binoei. Next base: position 51,823,452 of record NC_083223.1, on the reverse strand, counting down.
TGTCTGAAAATTTATTTAAGGTATTTGCATGCCATAAAACATCCCAAAGGCTGCTTCTGGTTGTTGCTGTTGCTTTATGCAGCCCCTAGGATGGGAGCCCTTTGGATAAAAGTCCTCATACCTGTGGCCACAAATCTAATTCCAAAACAGGACATAGAGTATGGATTAAAAAGAAAAAACGTTCACAGAATTGGACCCAGGAACAGACAAGGGTGATTTCTTTTAAAATCCTGATGGAAGCACCAGGTGTACAGAAAAATCTGAAATCGTGGAAAAAAAGGTTAATTAAAACTCCCCCAGATAATAGAAATTTCCTGTAGCTTTAAGAAAAGAATGCCCACTGGAACTACATTTAGAAAACTTGGGGCCATCAAGGGGGTTGCTAGGCAACAACAATAGTATTGCAAAGCCTTCAAGCCTTGATTTCTGTAAAGTAGAGGTATGGGAGGGAGCAGGCATGGATCTGTAGATCAAAAAAGCCCTGGAAAAGGTCCAGTCCCCTTCCCTTGTTATGTCCCCTAATGGAGGAGATCTTTTGTGTCCAGGTCTTGCAGTGAGCCCAGGGCCGCGGTCACACTCACCATTAAATCCATCCCTAAGCCATCGCTATTATACCCCGCAGCTTTTTTACAACGAATTTCCTGATAAGACATCCCTCCATCCTTCAGTTCTAAGCAGCGTTGGTCCCGTAGCTGGTTGATCAGAGGTCTCAACCGGACCTCATTTTTTGAGATGGCATTCCACACTCGCTCAAGCGCAGTACGTGGGATATTGTACTTGGCTTTTTTTTTTAAAGGTGCCAGAAAAGGTGGGCGATCTGCCCCCCTCCCATTTAAACACCCAGAAAGGAAGGGGAAGCCTGGGAGTTCTCTTTGCTGTCTCTCCGCCTGGTGGGGAGACAGCAAAGGTGGGTCATCTTCCTCCCTCCTCCATTTAAACACCCTGACGTGGTGTTTAAATGGGGGGGTGCACAGCAACTCTCTTTGCTGTCTCTCCGCCTGGTGGGGAGACAGCAAAGGTGGGGGATCTTCCTCCCCCCATTTAAACACCCCGCCGTGGTGTTTAAATGGGGGGGAGCACGGCAACTCTCTTTGCTGTCTCTCCGCCTGGCAGGGAGACAACAAAGGTGGGTGATCTTCCTCCCCCCCATTTAAACACCCCATAGTGGTGTTTAAATGGGGGGGGGAGCACGGCAACTCTCTTTGCTGTCTCTCCGCCTGGTGGGGAGACAGCAAAGGTGGGCGATCTGCCTCCCCCCCATTTAGGAAAGGTCCCCTGTGCAAGCACCAGTCGTTTTCGACTCTGGGGTGATGCTGCTTTCACAAAGTTTTCATGGCAGACCTTTTACGGGGTGGTTTGCCATTGCCTTCCCCAGTCATCTATACTTCCCCCCCCCAGCAAGCTGGGTGCATATTTTACCGACCTCGGAAGGTTGGAAAGCTGAGTCAACAATTGCTGGTGCAATGATATCATTTGGAGTGCACTCTCATAGGGAAGCGGATGTGTGCTTGCGACGAGTCGGCTACAATAGAGCGTTCAAACATAGAAAGTACATGTGGGAGTTGTCGGAAGCATTCTTATTCCGGATTTAATGTACTATCAAAAAAGTCCACATCTCAGTTGTGGCAGTTCGGGACACGAACAAGCCAATAACCATTGCCAGATGCTGATGTTTGGACAACTGCATAAAATCCGACATGCATCTGGCTTTCATCCATGCCCATCTTGTCAGTTTATGTGCGTCTGACCTCGGCCCTGGAGACTCACTACCCACACAGTTTCACCTGGATCATTCTGGCAGTGGCCCCCACCCAACTTGACCAGACTTTTCCTGAGGAAAAGCTGCCAGAAGGAGGGGGACCTGTAGTGGGGGGAGGCAGATAGAAATTTATTATTTTATTTATTTATTTAATGGACTTATATCCCGCCCTTCTCACCGAAGTGTCTCAGGGCGGCTTACAACATAATAATTCATATAATTCAATTTAAAACGTTTACAAGTACAATTAAAACCATAGTTAATAAAACAAGATAAAATAAAACCAGCGGTCTATAAGAGCATTTTTGTTCCATCTAGAGATGTTCTCATTATCAGTTAGGTGTTATAGGCCTGCCGGAAGAGGGCTGTCTTACAGGCCCTGCGGAACTGCCCTAGGTCCCGCAGGGCCCGCACCTCCTCCGGCAGCTGGTTCCACCAATAAGGTGCCGCTATTGAGAAGGCCCGATCCCTGGTGGATTTTAGACGGGCCTCCTTTGGCCCGGGGACTACCAGCAGGTTTTGTGAACCGGAGCGTAGTACTCTCTGGGGAACGTGTGGGGAGAGACGGTCCCTAAGGTAGGCAGGTCCTAGGCCATATAGGGCTTTAAAGGTAATGACCAACACCTTGTACTGGACTCAGAATATTACTGGCAGCCAGTGCAGATCCCGGAGCCCCGGCCGAATGTGCTCCCATCTTGGGAGCCCTAATAGCAGCCGGGCAGCAGCGTTCTGCACTAACTGCAGTTTCCGGGTCCGGCACAAGGGTAGCCCCATGTAGAGAGCATTACAGTAGTCCAACCTCGAGGTGACCGTAGCATGAATCACTGTTGCTAGGTCGTCGCGCTCCAGGAAGGGGGCCAACTGCCTCGCCCGCCTAAGGTGAAAAAAAGCGGACTTGGCAGTGGCTGCTATCTGAGCCTCCATCGTCAGAGAAGGCTCCAATAGCACCCCCAGGCTCTTGACCCTGCCCGGTGCTGTCAGCGGCGCGCCGTCAAAAACTGGCAGGGGGATTTCCCTTCCTGGGCCGCAGCGACCCAAGCAAAGGACCTCTGTCTTCGCCGGATTCAGCTTCAGCCCGCTCAGCCTAAGCCACCTAGCCACTGCCTGTAACGCCCGGTCCAGATTTTCTGGGGCGCAGGCGGGCCGGCCGTCCATAAGCAGATAGAGCTGGGTGTCATCAGCATATTGATGACAACCCAGCCCATACCCTCGGGCAATCTGGGCAAGGGGGCGCATATAGATGTTGAATAACATCGGGGAAAGTACCGCCCCTTGAGGCACCCCGCAATCAAGCGTGTGTCTCTGGGACAGTTCCTCCCCAATTGCCACCCTTTGTCCCCGACCGTCAAGGAAAGAGGAAAGCCATTGCAAGGCCAGCCCCTGAATCCCAGCGTCGGCAAGGCGGCACGCCAGAAGCCGATGGTCGACCGTATCGAACGCTGCCGATAGGTCCAACAACATCAGCACCGCCGAGCCGCCTTGATCCAGATGCTGCTGAAGGTCATCCACCAGGGCGACCAGCACCGTCTCCGTCCCATGGCCCGGGCGGAAACCAGACTGGTAGGGGTCAAGGACAGAAGCATCCTCCAGGAAACTCTGTAGCTGCAACGCCACTGCCCTCTCAATAGGTTGGCTGGTGGATGGGAAGGAGAGAAGATAGCAGGAAAAAGTGAAAGTCTATGGGGACTGTGAGGAAAAGGAAAGTGGAAATAGTAGGGGAACAGGAGAAATTAGGTATTCTCTGCTAGTCCTGGTGGTGCTCCATCTTGTATCTGCAGAAAGAGGAAGAATAAATGCAGCCCAGATGTAATTCAGCTGCTGCTAGTTAGCTTGCTGACATCAAAGTCTTTCTCACCAGAGTACTTGCCACAAGAATTGATTGTTGCAAATATTATTTGCATTGTGTAATGTAAGGATTTTGTTAAAAAATTCCTTGTGATTTGAAGGTTTCATATGCTATTGGTCATTGAAATTGCCTAAAGGAAGTTATATAAGCCAGTCCTTTGAAAGGAGAACTGGAGATGCAGACAATTAGTCCCTGTTCTTTCATAAGGTTTGGAACTGGAAATCTGTGGCCTGCCAATATTGAAAGCTGACTTCTTCAGGAGTATAACACTGAGGGCTTGAATGCCAAGAGCCAAAAGATCATGGGGAATTATCATGGAATTTTGAGCTAGATTCCTCAAGTGACAGGCTATTAACTTCACACACCAAATGCACATGGTCGGTCTTATAAATTTACAAACATGTCAAGTGAAAACAGACATAATACTTGCAGCATCTAGATCAGACCTGAGTAAACTACTGAAGATAGCTGTCCTTTTCGATCACTTGGAGAGACCATACTATAACATAAGCTATTAAAAATCAGTGGACTGAAGCATGCTTAATTCTGTGTGGGAGTGTGGCCAATTGTGTTTGAATCAGTTCTTCTTGATGCAAATTGACTTGGTTGTGAATCTTCAGCTCAGCTGCAGTCAGTCAGAATTTGACTAATTTGATTATTATAATGTCCTCCCTCAGTCCCAGGGGTCCATTTCATCAATTCCCCGAATGCCACATCAGCACAGCACAGGCCTCACATTTCCTCAAGGGCTTGCCTCAGAATACCGTTTTGAGCGTTATGGCAGTCTGTCTTCATTAATTTTCAAGTATCTACTTGCTGTAGTTCCATGTTAGGAATCATAACTTTCATGCTTGCGATTCCACTTTAACAGGGCTTTCCTCCCCTGTGGGAACATGGTGGAGTTCTGAAACTTCTTCATGGAAACAAAATTCTAAAAAAAAAAAAAGTTTAAAAGTTCCATTGTACTTCTCCTTCATTTCCCTCTTGAGAGTTCTGGCACCTCTTTTTCCAGAAAAAAAAGCCCTGCATTTTAATATTAATCATCTTAAATAATAGTTAGCAATTTGGTAGCACTTATAATGTTAAAAGTGTTTCATGTAGATTTTCTTTCTTTAAATTTTTTTAAAAAAATATTTTTATTATAAACGGGGGTTTTTTTGCAGCAGGAACTCCTTTGCATATTAGGTTATATTCCCCTGATGTAGCCAATCCTCCAAGAACTTACAGGCCCTACTGTAAGCTCTTGAAGGACTGGCTACATCGGGGTGTGTGTGTAGCCTAATATGCAAATAAGTTCCTGCTACAAAAAAGCCGTGTTTATAAGAATTCAAAACATGGGTTACAGTAGAAAGATGATAAACCAACAATGATATAGAAAGAGGTAGTACAAGATTTGTGTACAAGGTTTGCGAACATGCCTATTGAGTGCATTCATGGCAGAGGCAAGATTTGAACCAGGCAGCTGGATACCTTTAGACACTACTCCATTACAGCCTATATACACATTCATTGTGCTTTCCCCATATGTTTTTGTCTTTTAGAGTCCTGACTAACTGATCACTGATGCCATACTTCATATTGTAACTTTTTGTAAAGGAGTTCTTACGTCCAGTTTAATATACGTATGATTAAAATTAGGCACACACTTAACTTTCATGCAGCTCCCAGTGTGCCTTTGCTGTTCGAATAAATTCATTGTGCATCATTTAGGAAAAAATACAGAACAGCTAGTAAAATATAAGCTATATTTTGATTTGCTGAACACCAGAACTAATGCTATTGCCACCAAGAATCAATATAATCAATATAATCAATCTACCAATATAATTTATATAATCTGCATTTTGTTACTATAGTCCAGCAAGGTATTTCACAGTTTTGTAGGTAGGAAATCAAGACTGGCAGAATATGGTTACTGGTTAACTTATGCAACCTAGCGATCAACTGACTGCTGTGAAATTCGGAGCAGATGTTTTGGTGGTGAGTGGGATGTTGTTTTTCACCTGGGGGAGGGATAGTCAAGCTTGTTCACACCAAAATAGAGAATCTCAAGATTCTTAATGATCATGCAATTATGATGCCAATAGATATAGCATCTATGATGGAGGAGGGGGAAAAAACGCCTCCCTCCTGCCAATCAGCATTAATTCTAACTTCCATCATCCACTTAAGCATCCACCAAATTCATTTAACTTAATGAACTAAATCCACATGGCAATTTTGCTGGTGTGCAGTAATCTTTCCTTTAATGGGCCTTGTGTCTGGACTTCACATTACGTTTGTGTGGGTTTAATGTACCAACATGGGGTGGCTGATTACAAAAAAGCTCTTGGTGTGCTTAAGGAGATTTATGGTTCTGGGAATGTAAGGATACACATTGACGCTAGCAACAATCAACTTTCTTCAGTGCATCCAATTAATGCAAAATTCACTTGCCTCAACCATGTGGTAGAAGGACCAAGCATTATAGGACCCATATGCATGTAAGTCGGGAATGAATGGCAGACCCGTTGTTGAGGACTCATTAAACAGTGGCCAACACAACCATCACTTTACATGTTAATCTAATATTCCAATGAAAAGCAAGCTGCTTAAATTGGCCTGCTTAACCTTTTCACAAGTCCTTGTTAGAGTCTATCCTGTGAACCCAATTTCCTGGTTCAGCAGGGAGTGTTTGTGCATGGCGGGCTCAACAACAACCCCTGAACAAAGACCATCAATACATGATTCACAGGTGGCTATAATCATGTCAATTAAAGGGCAGCACAAAGGCAACAGGGCGGTTCTCAAGTGCACCTTACTTTTTTCAAAATTCTCAGTGTGGTGCCCAAACAATCCCATAATTGACGCTGTCAGTGCTTTGGCTTCATGGGCAAGATGGGTGTCACAGAAGGGGCCATCTCGGTTTCTGCCAGCCAGTTGAATACATTGAAGGGGGGAATGCTGCCATCTCATAAAAGTTGAGGTATGATTTATTTTGAATTCAGGTCACAGCATATCTGTTTTTCTGGCCATGGAACCAATTAGGGAGTGCTCCCTGAACTCATATATTAGGTACAGTTTAATGGAAACAAAAAGGACCTGTGATAGTGTGAAAGGGGTAAGAAGCTAGGCCATTAGCTACCTTTTGAACAGATAATAATTACGTCAAATCTACTAAACAAGCAGCCATAGGTCAGATTGACAGCTATAATTTACAGAGAAGAAAAATAACCTTCTACAGAACATTACAAAACAGTAATTACATATGCCATCAGAGTTCAAAGATGGAAGCACACCTAAAACTAAAACATAATTTTAGTAACACCCTGTTACCAAAGACACCATCACCTGGATCCAACTAAGTAGAGCTGTGTGTGGAAGAATCCTTCTGTATATATATCCCTCATTGTATCAAGAACCATAAGCCTTATCTTGGGCATATCTGTGGAGAGGTGAAGAATAAATACGGTACTCTAAGTAATGAAACAAATAAATCATGGTGGATGGAACATGCCTCTGAGTGTGGATGCAAGTTATCTAAGCTGCACTGTTTTTAATGGGAAGATACATTTATTACTTTTTATGCTGCCTTTCTCACAAGACCAGGATAGTTTTTAACAAATGCACATCTCCATACCCAAATCTGGCATGAAAACTGAGTCATGTGTTTAAAAGTGCAGCCAATGCAGAATTGTGGTTACTAGGGTGTATTTTACTGCTATCCTACCAGTCCACTGAATAAAGATTTGTTTTATTGAAATCTTTATATCTTTCCTTTGGGCTCAAGTTTGAAGCCTTCCTGCAATCAAATGATTCATCCTCCAATTTAGGTAGCTTTCGGTTAGAGGAAGAGCCACTTAAGTCGGAGGAAGTCTCTTTCATGCCATAGGTCAGGCAGAGCCAAGGATGGGTTTCTAGGGGCAGCCAAGGACCAAGCAAGAAAAACCAAGTCAGGACTCTAGTCCAAGAATTCGGAGTCAAGCAAAGTGTTACCAAGGGGATGTCTAAGAGGCACAGTTAAGCAGTCCAAGGGTTACTCAAAACCAGGAATCTAGCAGAGCCAGAAGCCAGTCAAGCAAGCAAAGCAGGGTCCAAGGCTGGAGTCACAGAGTCAGTGATAGAATGACTTGTTGCTTCCACATCTGACAGCCTCCCTTGGCTGGTTTTTATATGTGCTTATGGGTCAAATTTGCAGTCAGCTACTCAGGAGTAATTCTGCAACTACTCAAGCAGTTGGTGTCATGCAAGGAGGTGAGCACTCTGTCATCTCTCCTGTTGTTCTGCTCATAGCCTCTGTCTGTGGTGCTCAAAGGGTGTGGGTGATGTTGGAGGGCTGGGAATGATCAGCTTAGTTTCATCTGTTGACACAGGGCTGGAGACTGGTGATGGCTCTGCATTAGCTGTTGGCTGTGAATCCTGACCAGCCTGAAGTTAGCCTTCCTGCTTGTGGGCTTCTGCTGACTCAGAGCTGGCTACATGTAACCAGGGGTGGAATTCTAGCAGGAGCGCCTTCGCATATTAGGCCACACACCCCTGATGTAACCAATCCTCCAAGAGCTCACGAAAAAAGAGCCTTATAAGCTCTTGGAGGATTGGCTACATCAGGGGTGTGTGGCCTAATATGCAAAGGAGCTTCTTCTAGAATTCTACCCCTGTATGTGACTCTTCTTCTCCCGAGGAGTCCTCTTCTCATGAGGAGTCCTCCCTGACCCCGGACACTTTGGCTGGAAAAGGGCTACTTGGGGGATGATTGGTGTCATGAGCCTTGACGAGGAGAAGCTGGAAGGGTTAACAGACCTGGAAGAGTTGCCAGCCAGTTTGTCAGCTGAACAAACAGCAGCTGACCCATCAATCACTCTTCATGCACCAGTGTCAGCTGTTGATGATCAATCTCCTCCAATTTCTCCTCCTCCCATCTCCGGAAAGAACTTTCAAAGCGAAGACATGAGGCACGCCGATGCTTCAGATCTCTCAGCCCTGAGTTCTAGCAGAGTCACTGCCACCCAGGGAGCAGACTGATTGAGACTCTCATATAGCTCCCACCCAGGACCTGGTAACCTTGTGGAAGCAACAGGTCTATTCTCTGGCTTGCATCCATGCTCCTTCCTGATTCCTGATCCTGACGTGCTTAATTTCCTAGCACCCTGACCTTTTGGTTTTTGGACATTGACTTCTGATTCCGGTTTGTGATTCTGCATTGGTGACTTGGCTCCTGCTTGACTTCCTGGACTTTGACCTTGGACTGGCTTTGGACTCCTGCCTGCCTGCACCCTGAAAACATGACAGATTGCTTCCACCTACACACTCACTCCACAAGATGGATGAGGAGGTAAGCGGAGGCTCTTGGCAGCTAGCAGCCTTGCTCACTCAGGTATAGCACTGTAACGTACTCGAACGGGAGACGCGAGTAGGGCAACATTCTTTATTAGGAGCACGTTGCAAGAGAGAGAACACGCGGGCCGGGTCCCGCTTATGTACAGTCCCCGGTACAGCCTACTGGACAGGTCAGGCCAATCCTGACTTGTTAAACTTCCCGCCACAGCTGGTGATTGGCGGGGGATTCCGCGCCCCGCGCTGGAGGCGTCTGGGACAGCCCAGTCGCCTCTGCGCATGACGCATCTGGCTGCTGATACACTACACCCCTCCCCCCCCTGGTTAATGAACATAGTCCTTAAGGTACGCGGGAGGTCGGCGCTCCCTGGTGGACCTTCTGGGGAGGTCCGGTGGAGGCGGCGCGGCTTCCGCTGCTGGTGCGTCGGTGGGCCGAGGCGTGGCCGGAGGCTGCGGGTCTGGTTCCGTCGGTCTCTCGGGCTCAGTTGGTCCCGGCGCTTTGTGCGGCGGTGTAGCCGGTGTTGGGGCCGCGTCCTCTGGTCGGCCCTCGGTTGGCTCTTCCCCGGATCTCGCCCCTTCTGTGTCCGCAGGTTCCTCCGGTAGCATGCGGCGGCGTAGCTGGTCTATGTGCCGCCGTAATATCTGGCCCCCCTCGGTTGATATATCGTAGTGGCGGGACCCCGTTACTCGTAGCACTCAGCCGGCCACCAACTCAGGCCCCCTCGCATAGTTCCGGGCGTATACTGGGTCGCCCGCAAAGAAACCCCTGGCTGCGTCCCGGACCTCGGGACTTCCGCGGGTCTCTAAAGCCCTGTCGGGGTGTAGTCTGTCCAGTCGGGTTATGAGCTTGCGCCCCATGAGGAGCTCAGCTGGACTAACCCCAGTGACCGGGTTGGGGGTGATCCTATTGTCAAAAAGGAACGCGGCCAACCTGTGGTCCCAGTCGCCCTGTACGATTCGGCTCAGGGCCTCCTTTGTTGTGCGGACCATCCGCTCTGCCTGGCCGTTGGTGGCCAGATGGAAGGGGGCAGACCTTATGTGTCTAATCAGATATCTCTGGAGGAACGCCTGGAAGTCGGCCGAGGTGAACGCGGTCCCGTTATCCGAGACTATGGTGTCCGGGATACCGTGTGTGCATAAGACCCTGCGCAGCGCTCTGATCGCGGCTGCGGACGAGGTGGACCCTACGGGAATGACCTCCAACCATTTGGTGTAGGAGTCCACTATTATCATGAAGATCTGCCCCTGGAATGGCCCCGCGAAGTCGAGGTGGAGTCTCGACCATGGCTTCCGGGTGGACTCCCACCTTGTGACGGGGGCGCTGGGCGGCTCGGGCCGCGACTCCTGGCACGTCTGGCACCTGCGAACCCAGCTCTCAATCTCCCTGTCCATCCCCGGCCACCAAACGTAGCTTCTGGCCAGGGCCTTCATTCGGACTATGCCGGGATGGGTCTCGTGTAGGGATTCTAGGACACGCTTCTGCAGCGGGGGCGGGATCACCACCCTACTTCCCCATAATAGGCACCCCTTGTGTGCTGCTAGTTCCTCCCTCCTGGCCTTATATGGCTTGAATTCTTCCCCCATGTTCCCCTCTGGCCAGCCCCTCACCACCCAGTCGAGCACCCGTGCTAGTGTCTTGTGTTTCTGGGTGGCCTTGGCTACCTCCGCTGCGTGGAGGGGTGGCTCCGGGAGGCTCTCCATTAGCATTACCTGGTGTGCGGGGGCGGGGTCTGGACCTACTTCCGGCAGTGGCAGCCGGCTGAGTGCATCCGCGTGACCCATAGCTTTGCCGGCTCGGTGGACCAATGTGTAAGTGTATGAGTTGAGGAATTGGTTCCACCTCAACACACGATGTGATAGGATTTGGGGGGTTTGTCGGTCTGGGGCCAACAGACCTAGGAGGGGCTTGTGGTCCGTGGCAATAGTGAACCTCCGACCGTACAGATATTCATGGAACTTGCGGACCCCCGCCATGATTGCCAGAGCCTCCTTGTCAATCTGCGCGTAATTGCGCTCGGCCGGAGTCAGTGTGCGGGAGTAGTACGCTACCGGTACCTCCCTCCCGTCCGGGAGTTGGTGCCCCAGGACTGCTCCCACCCCATAGGGCGATGCATCGCAGGCCAGGATGACGGGGAGGCCCTCGTCAAAATGGTGGAGCACCGCATTGGACACCAGGACGTCCTTGACCGCCTGAAATGCGGCGGCCTGTCGTTTGCTCCAAACCCAAGGGGCTTTTTTGTCCAACAGCCGGTGAAGGGGCTCTGCAAGGGCTGCCTTGTGGGGGAGGAATGAATGGTAAAAATTGAGCACCCCCAAGAAGCTTTGTAGCTCCGCTTTGCAAGTGGGGGCCGGGGCTTGCACGATGGCTCGGGTCTTTTCTTCCGTTGGGTGGATTCCTGCTGCATCTACGGCGAACCCCAGGAACTCCACCCGTGGGACCCCCAGCAAGCATTTCTCCCTCTTAACCTTGAGCCCCGCTGCCTGGAACCAGCGGAGCACCTCTCGTAGGCGGTTGCCGAACTCTTCTGTGTCCGGGGCGGCGACTAAAACGTCATCGAAGAACGGCTGGACTCCGGGGATCCCTTTAAGGAGAGCGTCCATTATACTCTGGAAGATCCCCGGAGCGACGCTTACCCCGAACTGTAGCCTCTTCACCCGGAAGGCCCCCCTGTGTGTCACAATCGTTTGGGCCTCGGCCGTCTTATTGTCTACCGGGAGCTGTTGGTAGGCCTGTGCCAGATCCAGCTTCCCAAGGATTTTAGACCCCGCGAGGGCGGCCAAGACGTGGCTCACCACCGGCACTGGGTAGGGATTATCCTGCAGTGCCTTGTTTATCGTGCATTTATAGTCTGCACAGATCCGCACCTCCCCGTTTGGCTTGATTGGGGTTACGATGGGGGTCTCCCAAGTGGCGTAGTCCACTGGCTCCAGGACTCCCTGGGCCGTGAGGCGGTCTAGTTCGGCCTCTATTTTTGGCTTCAAGGCGAACGGGACCCTCCTCGCCTTGAGCCGAATCGGCCTGACTGTGGGGTCTAGTGGTAGGGAGAGATGGCCGGCCATTTGTAGCTCCCTAGGGAACCGTCGAATACGTCAGGGAATTCTTGGCATATCTCCCCAAACCCTCTGGGCGTTAGGGTTTGCCCCACCCCCTCCAAGCGGACCCCCAAGGGTTTGAACCACGCTCGTCCTAGCAGGGTGGTAAGCTGGCGCTTTACCACCAGGATGTCCAGCGGACCATAGAAGGACCCCCGCTCGACTTGCACCCGCGCCCACCCCGCGATTTGCACCGGGTTCTTCTGAAAGTCCCAGAGTATGAAGTCCGCCGGCCTTAGTTGAAGCCGCTGGCGGGGGCACAATTTCCTCAGGGTCTCCTCTGCTATGATGGAAATGGAGGAACCTGAGTCCACCTCCATTTGGCAGGGGTTCCCTTCGATGAGGACCGCAATTTTAATTTTATCGGGGGTGGCGAGGGGCAAGTTCAGTACCTGAAGGGACGTGGAGTCTGTGGAGTGGAACTCCGCCGACTCGTGATGCGTAGTCGGCCTCCGGCGGTTGGGCTTGGCTCGGCAAGCCCTGGCAATGTGGCCGGTCTTCCTGCAGCTCTGGCAGTCCCAGGTCCGGTACTGGCAGTCTCTCCGGTCGTGGGGGTCGCCGCAGCTGGCGCACTTAGTGGCAGGAACCCTCTCCACCGCTGGTGGTCGATCGGGCGCTCGGGGGCGTTGGGCTGCTCTGTTGGGTGGCCCGGCTGGGCGACGCAGCTGGTAGGCTTCTCCCTCCTCTGGGCGGTCGTGGTCCAGCTCCTCGTGGTGGACGGCGTCTGACCGGGCCTTGGGAAAGGTCCTGGAGGTCCTCTTGAACGCCACTGCTTCATTGAAAGCGCTCTGGAGGGTGAGCTCTTCCTTGGCGAAGAGCTTCTGCTGGAGTCTCTCATCGCGGAGGCCCCACGTGAAGCGATCGGCCAGGGTGTCTTCCAGCTGGGGGAAGTTGCAGTTCCCGGCGATCCTGCGGAGGGCCGCCAAGTAGTCGGCGGCCGATTCTCCGGCAGCCTGGTCCCTTCTGTGGAACAGGAACCGGCGGGCCACCCGTGAAGGCTGAGGTAAGAAGTGGCCGGTGAGGAGTCTGCTGACCTCGGCGAAGGACTTCTCCTTGAGGCGGGCGGGGGCCGAGAGACCCTTGGTGATCTCGAATGTGGCCGCCCCGCAGACGCTCAGGAGAACGTCCCTCTTCACGCTGTCCTCCGTGACTTTGTTGGCCCTCATGTAGTATTCGACCCGTTCCAGGTAGGACTCCCAGGCCTCTGGATTCGCGGGGTCGAACGGCTCTACGTGACCGATGGTTCCGCCCTGGTTGGCCATGGTGGCTGCGGCGGCGGTCGTGGTGGTGCCCTTGGTCTCCTACGTAGCCGATGAGGCTAGTATCCCATCCTCGTCGCCAGTGTAAAGTACTCGAACGGGAGACGCGAGTAGGGCAACATTCTTTATTAGGAGCACGTTGCAAGAGAGAGAACACGCGGGCCGGGTCCCGCCTATGTACAGTCCCCGGTACAGCCTACTGGACAGGTCAGGCCAATCCTGACTTGTTAAACTTCCCGCCACAGCTGGTGATTGGCGGGGGATTCCGCGCCCCGCGCTGGAGGCGTCTGGGACAGCCCAGTCGCCTCTGCGCATGATGCGTCTGGCTGCTGATACACTACAAGCACCTTACTCAAATGGTGGTTCACCTGCAACAGCAGCAGCAAGCCACTGTCGCTGCCCCACCCAAGCGCCCGGTGCTTCCCCCAGAGAAGTTCACTGGGAAGGTGGAGGAGTTTCCTGCATTCCTGGCACAGTGCAAACTGTATATTGAATTACGTGCCAGAGACTTCCCCAATGACAAGACCAAGGTATGCTTCATTGTCAGCCTCTTAAAGGGGCAGGCAGCTAAATGGGCTACCCCCTTGCTTCTAGCCCCATCGCCCTTGCTGACTGACTACCAGGGCTTTCTGGATCATATGGCAGTAGCCTTAGCTAACTCCCAGCAAGCAGCCACCGCCAATCGGAAGATCCGGACCCTGAAGCAGATTAGGGACTCGGTTTCCTAGTACTCCACCGAGTTTAAGCTTCTGGCCCAAGACCTGGCCTGGAATGAGGTTGCCCTCATGGTCCTTCGGGCTCTGCACTGGCTTCCAATAATATACCGAGTCCGGTACAAGGTGCTGGTCATTACCTTTAAAGCCCTATATGGCCTGGGACCTGCCTACCTGAGGGACCGTCTCTCCCCACATGCTCCCCAGAGAGTACTGAGGTCTGGGACTCAAAACCTGCTCACCATCCCCGGGCCTAAGGAAGTGTGTCTCAAGGCAACTAGAGACAGGGCCTTTTCTACAATGGCCCCTATGTGGTGGAACCAGCTACCGGAAGAGGTGAGGGCCCTGCGGGATCTTGCTCAGTTCCGCAGGGCCTGTAAGACAACCCTCTTCCGGTTAGGCTATGCCTGATTAGATAAATGTAGCTGCCAGATTTCTGTGATTATACTGTATAGTTCTAATGTTAAATATTTTAAGGTTTTTTAGGTTTTAAATGTAATAACTTTGTTCCGATTTTATTGTTTTATTGTTTGTTGTAAGCCGCCCTGAGCCACTGTGGGAAGGGCGGGATATAAGTTACCTAAATAAATAAATAAATAAATATATGGAGGGGTGGCTGACGAAGTCCTTGATGAGCTGGCATGAGTAGACTGACCAGCCATGCTGCAAGGCCTAATCACCCTGTGTCCCCTGAGAATGTGACAATTGGATCCAACCCACTGGCTACACGTAACAACAATGTTGTTGCTAAAATTAAATGGAAACCAATGGTTAAATCCACAATAAGGTCTGCTAATGGAAGAAAGCCTCCATGCCTTTTCTTTCACATAGAGGTCCCTAAATTGCTGCTCTTGGGAGACAGGGGACTTCCACGAACTGTGAGGGTGGCAAAGTAGCAGTCTGCAGAAGAAAAGGTGAAATGTTCTGGTGGAAGTGCCTTACACTAGTGGAAAGCAGCCTTTAGATCCAATCTCATAGCAGTTAACATATAATTTGTAGATAAGGGATGTCTTTTCTGTGCCTTTAGCAACTATGCGACATACAAAATATTGCAGCAGTTCTCCACAGAGAAGCATTCTAGATTGTATCCAAATTACAGATGTTACGTTATGGTTAGAAACCACATATACACATGAAACCACTTTAGTCTGGGTCCATCAGGGCCAATATTGTCTACTTTGACAGGTAGTAGTTCTTCAGGAGATCAGGGAGAAGTCTTTCACATCACCTAGTACCTGATTCTTTTAACTGGAAATGCATCTGCATGCAAAGTGGACCACTCAACCCTAGCCCCTATGTATTTTATCCAAATTGTAAGCCACCTTGATTTCCATATGAAAAAAATGTTTTAAATGAATTAAAAAACTATATTGACAATAAGCTGAAGATGGAGAGAACAGCTTTGTAGTGATAGTATAAGATCACTACAAAGCTTTGGAGATCAAATTCATTCAAAACACTTATTTCTTAATTTTTCCATGACATGTACCGGAAAATATGGACTTGGATTCTAAGAAGCTCAAGCAGATTCATGCTAGGAAAGCATCTTCCACAGATGGAAAAGCCATTCCACCAGAGGAGTTGCACCTGTGCCAATGGAATGACACCTTATGCTCCAAGCCATGGAATCCAGTGTTGTGATAAACCTGTCTTGGACCCACTGAAGGCATCTTCTCTTTCATGAAATCTCACATCAGTTCCATATAGAATCCCGAGTTGGAGTCACTTTACCCATGCTCCAGCAGAAATCCTGATTTTAAAACATACAATATTAAAACCATATGAATCCAATCTCTCCCCCAGGTCCTGTCCCATGAAGGATACTTCAAGGGATAAGCAGAGATTTGTGGATGTCTCTACTATAGCCTTTTTTATATATATATAAAAAATCAACATAGGCAGCATTTGTATGAAGATCTTTGTCACGTGAAAATGAGTTGATCCAGAGTGTAGACTAGAGAAAGTGTGACTCTAAAGAGCAAATGTTCCAAGAGCTACTCGCATTCAATTTCAGCATGTTTTGCTTGCACACCAAAGAATATTGTATAGTTGTTCTGACATATCATACAGGACAGAGCTTCTATGCTTTTTTATAACTATGTAGAAGGGAGAGCTTCTTCTTCTTCTTTAACTATAAAATGTATTTACATTACATATGTCTGCTAACAGATCATTTCTCATTTAACCAATAATTCAACATACATAAATTTTGATCCAATAAATGCTACATTAACAATGTGACTGGGGGCTGGACATATTGTGTCATTATAGAATGATACAAATTTCAATCAGTTATGAGGGGACCCTGGTAGAAAGTGATTATGTCTCAGGTTAATCACAAGGGACAATTTCTCCATTTCTGCAATATAGCCACAGTTTTTGCCCCCCCAAGTTGGAATAAAGAGGCGGACACAATTAGATTGGAAAAATATATGGGCCACTTTATTAAATAACATAGCAACGGCAAGGGCAACCAACTGCAGCCAGGTCAGGGCCAGGGGTCTCCACAGACCTCTCCCCTGCCTTTTTCAGTGGGCGAGAGACCCCCCCCCCCCAGCTGGAGCTGTGTGACACAGCTCCCATCAGGCAGGCCCAGCAGGGAGGCTCGCACTGGAGGGCCCAGACATCAGACGCGAGTCTCAGCGAAAGGCACCCATCCAATTGAGTCTCCAGGACAGTCTGCATTCACACACCTTGGGCCACACGCAAAGGTTGATCCTGCCAGACCCCTAACTTCCCAAAAGGGGGAGGCTAACCGGTCCTCCCCAGGCCGCATGGTGCCATAAACCCCGTAAAACCTGCCCTAAAAAGTGACCAATCTATACCAAGGCACCAACCCGAAGCCAATTCCTCAATCCACTGATACGCTATGCAGGGTAGGCAAAAAACACCCCCCAGTCACCAGCCAATTAGCCGGGAAGTAAAAAATTCCTACCCGGCTCCTCCACAAAAGAGGCGACCAGTGATTGCCTACATAACAAACAGGGCAGGCGGGAGGGCCAAGCACCCAAGGAGGACTGACACATCGGAGCGGAGGCTTCCGAACAAACGAGGAAGCCCCGCCCCCTCAAGATGCACCGAAAGCATGCTGAATTGTCCACTCCCCCTCGGGGGGGGGGGGAAATCTCCCTGACAGCCACACCGCGATGCAGCGGGCCGTCAGAGGCTCCGGTCTAACTGTTCTGCAAGAGTTAAGACAAGAATTTAATTTGTAGTCCTTCGCCAAGCTTCAGAAGTGGAGCATGGCCTACTGGATGAGTTAGTGGGGGTAATTATCTCTCCCCCCTCCGCAAAAAAATCCCAAGGAAGGACTGTCACATGCCAAAAGCCCTTTAACTGACATGTTGTAACAGTTATGTCCCATCTGACCACTTTAGCTGCTATCTTTGCCGGCTGAAAACATGTTAAAGGTCAAATGAAGATTCAGCAGATAAAAGAGGAACATTTACGTACTGCCTAAAACAAGTGGAAGAGTGTTTGATGCACAGGTAGGGATTATTTTCATCCTCAAGTGAGTAACTAGATAATTAAACAACAGTGAATAATTTTTTTTCAGCACTATAAATCAGTATTGCAGCATCGATTGCAGAGGAGATGTACAGATGTTCTGAGGGTCTTCCCCATCAGTATTAATGATCTTTACCTGCTCATTTATTGCTGTTCTTTGCTCTGCCACTCATGAGTTACTGGAGGCTATCGATAGATTGCAAACATAAATAATGTAGCCATAAAGCAACTCTTTTGAATTCATGGTAGCAAATATATTGATGGAGGTATAGGACACAAGAGAGACTAGGAAAGGTTTTGTTGAAAACAAGACAAGGAGCATCCTTGGAGACAGCAGAGTACAATACTGATTAATATTGACCATTGGCAAGTCTACACAGGCTTCTTGATACACATGTATAGAGTTGGGCTTCTATATCAATGAAACACAGAAAAGCCCAGTAAGCAACAGACTGAAATACAGATGTCGAAATCATGCAAAAGCAAATGTTTGTGATTCGCTGTTAAAAATAAAATTTTCTTTCCATTGTTTGTGTTCATTTTCCCTATACAAATGGTCAAATTTCAGTGTTTTTATCCTTTTTGTGTAGCGTAAAATGATTTCGTTTGCTAGCATGAAAATAAATAGTTTGTGAAATTGGACACATTTCTTGCAGTTGACACTGCCTTCCTCTTGTACTTCCATTGGCATTGCCTGTGTATAGTCATCTTCAAGAACTAGGCTATGACAGACAGCATGAAATTGGATAGAATTATTGGAAATAACAACATGAAAATTGGATAGAATTGTATCCTCCAGGAGGCTTGTAAGTGTGCAGGACTTGAATATAGGCTAGGGCCAGGTAATTAGGTGCAAGACAGAAGTTTCAGTGTGCGTATTTACTATTTCACACCCTTAGGAAGTTTTTGTTTTCTTTCTTGTGCATAGTTACAATGCTGCTTAGAGAAGACTAACTTTATATCATTATAATTTTCCGATTGTGTTTCTTACATTTAGAGCGGATAATCAAAAACCCTGTATACAATTGTCTGTACTCTAATTATTGCATGCTAATTTTTTTTTTGGCTACTTCTCTATTCATGATGTTTGATATGATTGGCTCTGGAGAGGTGTGTTCCAAAACTGGCTTCTTTGGATGTAAGTCAATTTATTTAAATTACTTTTTGAATGGCTATTTGCAGGCCTCATTTTGGGAAGAAGCTCACTTCTGAGCTCCATTGTTCAAACCTTCATGAGAATTTTACTGAACTGTAAGATTTGACAAACTTTCCAATAGTCCCCCCCACAAAAAATGCGAAAATAACCAAAACATATAAAGCAGACAGATGGAAATCTTCATCATATCACTGTGGGTCAAATAGGAGAAAGTAATTTTAAAAGTATGATGGGAGTAATTCAAGAAGCATTTTAAGGTAGATGCTGACCTGATATAATTTAGTACACCTTCCAGTGATATCAGGGGTGTGTGGCATATGCAAATGAGTTGTGCTAATGAGCTAATGAGCTCTGGCACCTCTTTTTCTACAAAATGATCCCTGTCTGCCATCTCATAAGTTGGCTTTATAGAAATCTGTTTGAGATATTCATTGCAGTCCTAAGCACAGTTACTGTCTTCTTAGTCTGTTGATTTTAACTTACATAGGAGGGTGTAACTGTATTTAAGATTGTACTGATGTGGTCTCCTTTGATGACAATCCACTATTTTGGGGTGTGTTTTAAGGTTAAAATTGTTTGTGGGGAGGCAGAATGTTGTTGGGTTTGTTAACAGAATGCTGATGTGTAAAACATCTTGAGTCAAACCTGCAGAGCTGTGTGTGGAAGAATTTGGACAGAACAAGTAAAATGAGAAAGACCTTTTGGGTTAAAGGTGATTTTATTAAGCTATTTAAAAGAGGCTGTTGAATGACTGGATATAGAGTTGGCGTTAAATGTATTTCTGTTAAAATGGCTTTAGCAGCATACTGGAAAATGCAGAATATCCATGAATAATATCCAGGGGTCATTTTGTAGAAAAAGAGGAGCCCGAGCACAACTCATTTGCGTAACTTATTTGCATATGCTACATACCCCTGACATCACCAGAAGGTGGGCTAAATTATATCAGCTTCTCATCTACCTTAAAATGCTTCTTGAATTATAATGGTCATAATAAAGCTTTACTCCCTCTCATCATACTTTTAAAATTACTTTCTTCTATGTGGCCACAGGGGCATGATCAAGATTTCCATCATTCTGCTTTGTATGTTTTGGTTATTGTCCCATTTTTTTTGTGGAGAAAAATATTTAAAAGTTTGTCAAATCTTAGAGTTCAGCCAAATTCTCAAAGGGGGTTTGAACAATGGAGCCCAGAAGCAAGTAGTGGGGGCGGGGGGCGGTTAAGAAAGAAAGAGCACAATAAAATTTAGAGTTTCCGGAGTGCTGCTCCTGTGAACTCATGCCCAAAATGAGGCCTGAATATATGATTGGTTTAATAGTATTTTGAATACTGCTGCACTAACAAAATATGTATATTATCAGAGGGCCCAGAGAAATAATTCTCACTGTCAATAAGAAAGCACTAATATTAAAAAAAAAAAACATTTAAAAGGGATTAATAGCCAGTAGTAAAAACAATGTGTTGGATCCCACTGTTATGTTCCATCAACAAACTCCTCCAGTACAAGGATTATTTTGCTTGACCCTAGTCAGAAGAAAGAGACAGACAACAGATTGGGTTTTAAATAGGGCCACTTTATTCACTATTTACATTTTGCGGCAAGGGCAAACTCTGAGTGTGGAAATGTGCCAAGGGTCACCACAGACCAGCTCCTTGCCATGCATTGGGTGAGGCACCTTTACCTGGGTGTGAGCCATCCCTTTGGGTCATTCCCAGTCAGCCTGATGAACAGGATGCTACCTTTAAGGTCCCCCCCCACAGGCCATGAAACTTAGATGGAAGGAGCCTAGCCAAGTCAGCCTCAAGGCAGTTCTCATTCCCAGCCCTGGGAAAACCCAAAGGCTGAGCCTAACAGACCCTTTGACTCCAACAGGGAAGGTACTCATGGATCCAGTCTCCCTTTTCCCCATACTAACCTGCCAAATGACTGATCCCATTTAACAGACCCACCACCTCAATTCTTTACGTTAGTCGCTGCTAAACAGTACAGGGTAGGCAAAAACACCCCACCCCTCCAGGCCAATCTAAAGAGGGGCAAAAAATTCCTACCCAGTACCCCAAAAGGTGACCAGCCAATCACAACCCACAAGAGGAGGAGGTGAAGGATGGAGCTTCCTTAAAAACTTGCTGGCTCCACCTCACACCCAGAAGCCATGATGCTAAGATCGTCATAGGCACTCTCAACCTCCTCCTCCTTCTGCAGAGGCAAAGTGCTCCCCAGCTGTCTTTAGGTGCTCCTTTGCTTACAAAATGGGGAGCAAAATTAATATGTTCTAGAAATGGCTATTCTAGAACCTTCCCCATGGCATTTTCAGTTTTCTTTGGGGGGGGGGGAGGGCACAAGAACTATTTGAACACTTGATCTGCCTTCAGTCTCAGATAACAATTCACATATTACAGAGTACACAGGTTGGGTTCAATGTTTGTACCTGTATTTTAGTCAAACATGAGTTGCAGGTTTTCTTCAATTCCCATACATGCGGTGCCCAGCTTGGGGCTTTACTGTGGCATGTGAAGAGTAGGGACTTTAGCCTTCTATCCTGTGCTGTTTCCCATCCCCAACCTGCAACAGTCCTAGGGATGTGCTGTTTGGTCTGTGGGACTATGTGTACACTTGGTCATTTCAGATCAGGAAAATGGTATGCATACGGGGTGGAGGCTGAAGCCCTTTCTCAATATGTGCAACCGTCACAAATCTAATCAGGCACTGCGCATACAGGAATTGACAAGAACCTGCAACTCATATGTGACTATTATGAAGGTGGCAATCCCAGCCCAGAACTTTGTACTCCATATATGTCAATTATACTGCTCAGCGACAAAGATCTAGTTCTTTTGCATCAGTGTGAATTGGTGTTAAGTAGGGCATTTTTTGTAGAAAAAGCCCAGCAGGAACTCATTTGCATATTAGGCCACACCCCTGTCAGTAACTGAGTAGCTTAAAAGTTACTGCATCGTAGATCATCTACTGTCAGAGTGATGAGGTCATGTGACTATGATCACAGGACAGGCTGATGCAATGCCTGTAGTCACAGTGAATCAGCATATTTGCTGATTGGTGGGCTGAGCTATAAAAAGTGCTGAGTGCCGAGGTATGTTCTCTCTCTGTATTGATGATTGTCTGGCGTAGCACTTTGGAGCTCTGGATTGTAATTACTGCATATATACTGCACTTATCTGTTAATATTTGTAAATACACTGATAGTTCTAGAAGAACTGGTGTGAAGACTCTTCTTGTTGGCGTAACCATTCTTTTTTTTTTTTTAGAAAGCATTTTACTTTTATTAGAAAAAAGAGAAAAGAGAGCATTACATACATTACATACACAATAGAAAATAAAACATTACATTACATACACAATAGAAAATAAAACATTACATTACATACACAATAGAAAAGAAAAGTAAACACAAAATACATATATCATCCTCCCGTTGCCACACAATCACCACCAATACACAGCCAAGCACACTGGGAGGCGGAGAGGTTTCCATAAAATGAAAAACATTTAGTTGTGAGTTCATCAGTTATTTCATTCATGTAATAATATGTAGCACAATGCTAATATCAATATCAAAGCCTTTACTTCTTAAACTAGAAGAAAATATTCTCATTAATCAGTAAGTATATTATATTTCAATATAGTTACTCCAAATCAAATCCTTTACTCTTAACCCATTTATAAACGGGGTTCCATTCCTCTTGACACTTTTGCACATTACCGTTTCTTAGTCTTGTAGACATTAGATCAGCCTCTGCAGTTTCTAATAATCTGTTTATGAATTCATCTCTATTCGGGGTTTTGTCACTTTTCCAATATTTAGCATACAATATTCTGGCTATTGTGATAATATACATCAGCAATTTCAGTTTTGTTGCGGGTATTTTCTGTCTACAAATATTTAAGAGATACAATTCTGGCAGATGGGAAACTTGTAATTCCAAAATTTTTTGAGTCCAAATATTGATTTGTGTCCAATACTTTCTGGCCATCTTACATTGCCACCATATGTGGTATAAGGATCCTTTAACTTCTCGGCATTTCCAACACTTATTGGAATACGTAGGGTAAATTTTGGCTAATCTATCAGGCGTAAGGTACCACCTATAAACCATTTTGTAAAGATTTTCTTTAAGCTCTGCTGGTCTTATCAGCTTTAAGTTCTGTTTCCATAATTTCTCCCATTCCTCCAAATCTATATTGTAGCCAAAATCTTTAAGCCAACGAATCCATACTTCCTTCACTGTTTCGTCGGACATCTTAATTTGAAGCAGCCAATCATAAACTTTAGAAATTATCTTCTGCTTGGATTCTAAGATGAGGTCTAGTTCAATTTGTGTATTCACAAAACCTTTTTCTTTATCTACTCGAAATCTTGATCTCAGTTGGCATTGAAGCCACCAGTTTAACTTAACAACCTCTTCTTCGATCAATTCGTTTTTATCATTCAATAGGTACGCATAATCCTGTGTTCTGTCCCAATTATACAGATTAGGATGGGTCAAGGCTTCTACCGGAGATATCCACTTGGGAGTATAAGAGTACTGTAGCTTAATTTCACTCCAAATCTTGTACAAAGATCTTCTTATTTCATGTCTGAGAAAGTGGCCTGTTTTTATGGGGGCATGATACCACATATAGTTATGCCAGCCTTCTCCCAAACCTGCACCTTCAATGATCAAGAGTCTCTTATTATCCAGTTTGCACCAATCTCTCAGCCATGCCATACCACAAGCTTTGTAATATAGGTTCCAATCTGGGAGGGCTAGGCCACCTCTTAGTTTTGTGTCCTGTAAAACTTTCAGTTTGATTCTGGCCTTCTTGCCCTGCCAGATAAAAGTCTTGGTCATGGTATTGAGTTGTTGAAAGAATGTTTTGGGTATCGAAATTGGTATTGTCTGAAATAGAAACAAAATTCTCGGAAGAATATTCATCTTAATTGTAGCAATCCTGCCCAAAAGTGAAATCTGAAGATCTTTCCAATTAATTAGGTCATGACGGATTTGTTTCAATATTTTTTCATAATTGTCTCTATACAAAGTCTTTAAGTCATTTGTAAGATAAATTCCCAGATACTTAATTTTCTTTTCATGTTTGAATCCCGACAGTTCTTCTAATAATTGGATCTGTTCTTCCGACATGTTTTTTGATAAAATTTTGGTCTTGGCAACATTCAATTTGAAACCTGAAACTTCGCCAAATTCTCTTATTTTTTGCTTCAGGAGAGCTATCGAGGAAACAGGTTGTTCCAAAATAAATACCAAGTCGTCCGCAAACGCCAAAGTTTTCAGCTCTATATCCTTTATTCTAATACCTTGAATTAGAGGGTCCTCTCTAATCTTCTTCATCAACGGTTCCAACGTCAAAATAAAGAGTAGAGGAGAGAGGGGACATCCCTGTCTCGTACCTTGCTCAATTTCTATTGAGTCTGTCATTATCCCATTAAAACTTACTTTTGCTGTTTGCCTTGAATAGACCGCACCGACCATCCTAATATACTTTTCACCGCAGCCAATTGCTGCCAAAATAGCTTTAATAAAGTTCCAATTAACGTTGTCAAAGGCCTTTTCCGCGTCTACCAAAATGGCGGCAAATTCTTTATCTGGATACTCCTTATAATATTCAATTGCGTTCAACAGGAATCTCACATTCTGATTCATTAATCTTCCTGGCACGAAACCAGTTTGATCTTCATGGATCAGGCTAGGAATTACTTTCTTCAACCTGTTTGCGAGTATCGCTGCAAAGATCTTATAGTCACTGTTCAGGAGTGAGATTGGTCTATAATTTTTAACTTCTGATGGATCAGTACTTTCTTTATGAATAAGTGTGATTAAAGCTTCTTTCCAAGAGTCCGGAATCGTACCTGTATTATAAGCTTCTTCAATCACCCTCTTAAAGGGTAACAATAGTAGATCCTCAAATGCTCTAAAAAATTCAATCGGTAATCCGTCCGGACCCGGTGTCTTATTGCTTTTTTGAGTTTTAATTACATCAACAATTTCTTGTATTGCAATGGGACTCTCCAGACTTACTTGTTGTTCCCGAGTTAGTTGCTTAACTTCCACCGCCTTTATGTAATCTTCTTGGATTGGTTGTTCAATTTTCTGTTTCTTGTAGAGGTTCCTGTAAAAGTTTTGGATAACAGTTTTCATTTGAGAATTTTGAAATAGCTCCTCATTAGTTTCACTTTTCAACATTTTAATAATCTTTTTCTCTTTTTCTTTCCTCAGTCTATATGCCAGCCATCTGCTCACTTTATTTGCATTTTCAAAAAAGTTTTGTCTTGTCCATTTTAACTTTTTCTCAATTTCTTCCGCTAATAAAAGGTTAATCTTATGTTGGATGAAGCTAATTTTTGCCTTCACCTCCTTTGGGCTTGCCGCTTTCTGTTGTTGCTCCAAGTACTTCAGTTTTAATATAAAATCATTGTACTTTTTCTTCCGTTCTCTCTTCCTCCTTGCTGTGTATCTCATGGCAACACCTCTGAAAAAAGCTTTAAAGGCATCCCAAATGACTGGGATCTTAGTGTCCTTTTCCACATTAATCTTAAAGAATTCTTGGATTTCTTTTTTGGCCGTTTCTAGAAATTGTGGTTCCCTTAAAATTTGCAGATTTAAAGACCAACGAGGATTTCTCGACTGCTCCTCCAATATCACCACTATTGGACTGTGATCTGCATAAGACTGTGGGAGGATATCTGTTTGGCTCACTGAGAGAATCATACCCAGAGATATCCAGGACATATCAATTCTTGACCATGATTTATGTGCATGAGAATAAAAAGTGAAATCAATAGTGGTCGGATTTTTTGTTCTCCAAGCATCCACCAAGTTTAGTTCCTCAGCCATTTGCAAAAAAGAGTTTGGTAGTATGTTGCGATTTTTCTTCCTCTTTTGTGGGTCAACATGCTTTTTATCCATTTTAACATCAAATATTGCGTTGTAATCCCCGACAATACAGTACCTGTCTGAATTAAATTCACTAAGTTTGAGATGCAATGCTTGGTAAAAATTTTCTTGATTCTCGTTGGGGGCGTAGATGTTTCCTAATACTGTTTTAAGTCCATTCAGTTCCACTTCCACAATAATAATTCTTCCCTGATCATCCGAATATAAGCAACTCGATTTAATATGGTGAGCAACGTAGATTGCAACTCCCTTCTTCTTTTTCGATGAGTCACATGACGTGTATAAGGTTCCTAATCTCTTATTTTCCAAATACTTCCGATTGTCTTGTCTAATATGGGTTTCTTGCAGACAAATGATTTGAGCCTCTGATTTTCTCAATTGTTGAAAAGTCTTCTTCCTTTTACCGGGTTCATTTAAACCGTTGATGTTCAGAGAAAGTATTTTAGTGCCTAACTTGGAGTTCATTTTGGTGGATCCATACTATCGGGTATATTAGCTAGGTCTTTTCTGCTCTGAAGTCTGGTCTTGATCTTTTCATGTTTCTTTTTAGGAGTCGCCCCCTCCGGCGATTTCTTGGCAACTTCTAATTCCTGCTCTTCTCCTGAGTCCGATCCATTGCGCTTCACAAATTCATCCCAAAATTCTTCCATCTTTGCCTCAGTGGTAATGTTGAATCTTTTAGCTTGGAATGTGAAGAAGAGGCCCTGGGGGATCAGCCATCTGAATTGAATTTCGTGCTTGATTAGCCAAGTGGACAATTTTTTAAATTTAAATCTCCGCTGTCTGACGCTCCATGGTATTTCTTTCAAAATTTTTATCTTGGTACCCTTCCAGCTAACTTCACATTCTCTAGCTTTCCGAAGAATTCTCTCCGTAGTTTCTGGACGCACGAACTTAACTTGCACCTCCCTGGGAAGATTGTGTTTTCTTGTGTAAGTTGAGGAAACTCTTTTGACCCAGAGAATATCTTTCGGGCCATCCTCCAGTAATTCTTCGTCATCAATCATTAGCGTATCCATAACTTTGTGGATTAAATCTTCTTCCTTCTCTTCAGGTAAATTTTGAAAACGTAAAATCGTTGCAGCTTTCTCCATTTCTAATCTCATCACACGATCTTCTAACTCAAAAATTTCTGTTTGGTTTTCTCTGACTAGTTTGCTTGTCTGTCTATCCCGATCCTCCATTCTGTCAACCTTGGCAGTTAATCCATGGACCTGTTGAGTATTGGCCAATAACTGCTTTTGGAATTCTACCAATTGATCATTAGTTTTCTTAACTTGATACATCAAATCTGTTTTCAGAGCATCTAAGGCTTCTTGATTCTGTTTGAAGCCAGCTGTAACAATACTTTGTAATTTTTCTACAGAATCTTGATTGGCTGGTACTGGACCTGCTTTTGCCCCCCCGGCCGGAGGGGTACCTTGTAGATATTTTTTAATCTTTGTTTCTGTCATGTTGAAAGTATATCTTTGATTTAAGTATTGAACCTACCCCAAAAATACACCAAGTTATGCGTAGATCTCTACTAGAATTCTACTAATAGTACTCAATGGAATCAAAATTAAGTAACAGTCAACACTCATATGGTACTTAAATGCAACCAGTAGTTCAAAGTTTCAGGAGTCCCACCAAAACCCACATAGAAACCCAAAATAAGAAAAGAGGTTAAATCAGTCAAGCAATTTAGCAAACCATTGGATTCAGTCAACTATCCAGCTATACAACATTAATCCATACCAATAGAAAAAAAAAGAAAAGCTCCCAAATTGCCTCACCCAAAAACTCAGTCTTATCTTATCTGCTCTTTTTCTTCCTTCTTCTCTCTTCTCTTTCTTCTTTTCTCTTCCCTTTTATCTGTTAAGTCTCATATGGAATGTCTTCAGTTCAAGTAGGTTGGTACTCAAATGTCCTGGAGACTGTACTACAATAATCTAGCTATAAGTTTTTGTCTTGGAAAGACTGATCAAGTCCGTAGCAAAATAGTTCAACGAAGACAGGCGTGGAAACCAAAGGGAATCACCAAAGTGACTTGAAATAAAACTATATTCCAAATGCCTCTTAAGAAATGTAGAGTCAAACACCCATAGTCTTCAGTAGAGCGCAGCCGCAGTGAACTGCTAAGAACTGCGTCTCTACCCTTTGATCTCAGAAACGCTGTCTCTGGAACACATAGCCACAAAGCAAAAGCCGTTTCTACCTCCAAGTAACGAATGTAGTTTTAAAGAAAGTTAGGCTTCCTTCAACAGCGCTCACAAAGAGGGGGGGAAGGGGGGACAGCAGGCACGAAACAAAGTCAAGTGTGGTGGGGGGGGGATTTCGCTAAGTCTGCACAGGAAAAACTTCTCAAGCCCCAGCCGGCTCCAACACTTCGTAGACTGCCACCTCTCGACTCAGCTTAGCGCCGGCCATTACACCTCGCCTTCCCCGGCCGAGATCTCTCCTCTCACCCCCCTCACACAGTCAAGCATTCGAGAGCCCTGCTGAAAACCCGTCTCTTCCCCTCCACTCGCTTCTTCCCCCTTCAGATGTGCCGATAATTACGTTCGCTCACCGCGCCATTCAGCCGATCAGTTGCTCAGCACTTCTTCAAAGGCCGCTTATCAGCTGACTCCCGCTCTCTGCCATTTGCTGCCGCTCGCTTTCGCTTTCGCCCCACACCAGCTGAGAGCGGGCCGTTCACCAACGGATTCCTTCTTACTCTTCCTTATGGGCTTGCAGTAGACTTAAGACCCACAAGGAGTGAAGACCCCAGCATACAGAAACAGCCTTCTAGGTAAGCTGAAGGGAGTTGCTGATCCCCTCCGCTCTCCCTTGTTCCGGCGGCACAGTTCGACACAGCTGTGTTGGACGGGGAAACGGCCACAGAGGAAACTGGCGCTGCGAGAGGAACCTCCGTTCCTCCCTCGCCTCCAGCAGCCCCCCAGGCTTCGGAGCGTCTCCGACAGCTCCGTAAGGGGTGTCCCCTGATAGGAGACCCCCTCAATCTCCCCCCAAACAGAACTCCCTCCCAGAGCACCGAGAAGGAGTCCGCTTCACTCCGCCATCTTGCCGGAAGTCCGTAACCATTCTTATCAGCTTATTTGGACAGCTCTCTGCTACCACTCACTATCTGTCAACCCCCTGATGCCAAGTGAACTGGAATTGCATTCCAGTCCAGGGCTCAAAAAAAAGCCCTGGTGTTAAGTGAGAGCCAGTTTGGTGTAGTGGTTAAGTGTGCGGACTCTTATCTGGGAGAACCGGGTTTGATTCCCCACTCCTCCACTTGCACCTGCTGGCATGGCCTTGGGTCAGCCATAGCTCTGGCAGAGGTTGTCCTTGAAAGGGCAGCTGCTGTGAGAGGCCTCTCCAGCCCCACCCACCTCACAGGGTGACTGTTGTGGGGGAGGAAGGTAAAGGAGATTGTGAGCCGCTCTGAGACTCTTCGGAGTGGAGGGCGGGATATAAATCCAATATCTTCATCTTCATCTTCATCTTCTTCTTCTTCTTCTTCTTCTTCTTCTTCTTCTTCTTCTTCTTCTTCTTCTTCTTCTTCTTCTTCTTCTTCTTCTTCTTCATCTTCATCTTCTTCTTCATCTTCTATCATATGTGCTGCCTTTCTCATTATGATGCTTCCTTGTTTGTTTAAAATCATAGTTTGGCGTTGCCACTAAACCAGGCAAATTATAGTTAGTGGAAAACAAAATTTTGCTTGCAAAATAAATTAGAAACTGTGGCTTGCAGCTGTCAGGCTTTTATTACACACACATGCATTATGTAATGTGTAGCATGCTATTGACCTGAACATCTGTCACGTGATTATAAGTCTCTGTTGGGGAAGATGCTTCACAAAAGCTTTTTCCTTATTTTTAAAAAATTAATGTGTATGTAAGATAGCAGAATATACAGGGAAGAAAAAATATTGATACATGTGAACTTTGATTAATTTCCCATCTGAGTCACCCTTTGTCTTTAGATATTGACATTTTAAAGGTTTCTTTTTAGTTTATCCGTCAGCTTGAGCATTGCAAACATGTTGTTTAGTCTATCTAGCCATTCTTTTTTTGCTTGGGAATGAATTCCCCCCCCCCCAATGTGTAGCATAAGTGAGGCAAGCGATTGTAACTATGTGTAAAACTAGGTCTTGAAAATGAGATGGACTACTAACTACATAATTTAACAGTAGCTAGTTAAAAACCTATAGCAACTGAAACATTTGCAACATTCATTTCCAAAGCTTTTACAGTTTAGAATACTAGAGTCATAAAATTGGAAGGGATCTCCAGCGTCAACTAGTCCCTGGAGTTTTTTACATCACTCACTGCCAACAGTACAGGGCAGGCAAAAACACCCCCCTCCCTCTTCCAGGTCAATCCAAAGAGGGGCAAAAAATTCCTACCCAGTGTCCAGCACTGGCAACCAGTCAAAGCTTGCACTGCCTACAGGGCAGGAGGGTGGGCCAATCATAACCTACAAGAGAAGGAAGCAAAGGCACAATACAGGAAATTCACGAATGCCTCCCCCCATACCTCCAGTTATCTCTGCTCCATGCCCAGGAGATGGCAAAGCAAAACAAACTTCCTGGAACCCTGGCCAAACTGGCCTGGAGAAAATTGCTTCCTGAGCTTGTGATTTCTTGCACCACATATGAAAAAGGTGATGCTGTCATTGTCACAAAACCAAAGGTCTGTTATAGTATTATGCATGTGAAGGGATTTGCATGTTGATTGAGGTAATTCTGCTGCTTTTTTGATATCTCCTTTTCCTTCTTACCTGATAAATCTATCAGCAAATAATATACACTGAAGATTAGTGCTGCATTTTCTTGTAAGGCTAGTTCCTCAAATTTTATTAATTCTCTCATGAATATCCCCCTCCTTTATTTAAGCAACTTCTTATCTGTAAGTACTGAAATACAGAAATGTAGCCAGGGCACTGGAATTAAGGGCAAATTCAAGACTTCTTAAAGCCCTTCTTCCACTCACACATCTTGGCTTAAGCAAAGTAACTATTGATTACAACAGAAAAACGACAGTTTGGCATACAGGGTATGGAACTCCCCATTCCCAAACTCCTCTCTTTTCCCAAACCAAAAGATCCAGTAGTCACTGTCAAAGCTCCCTCTAAGCTGTGGAGTCTTGTGAGCAAAAATTCTAATTCATGAGCTACTGGCATTAAAGTTGTGAGCCAGCTATTTGGCTAATGCATAAATTAGCTTGCTCTGGGGCCATCTTTCCTGAGGTAAAACAAAAATGTGTGAACCAAAGGCTAAAAAACTGTGACCTAGCTCACACTTACTCAGCTTAGAGGGAACACTGGTCAATGTCCCAGAAGTGCTGTTTTTTTTTGTTGAGGCTGCTCCAGCCACAGTCCCTCACAAGCAGACCTCCAGTGAGCAGGAAAGTCCTCAGAGCCTCCCTTCTCACCATCCTAGAGAATAAATCAGCTCCAGTTAAAAACAGATGGTCTGCAGGCTAACATGCTCCAGAAGAAGTGATTTCCATAAAGGCAAGACCTGCATAGGACTGCAAATCCTCAGGTGGGGGCAAGGGATCCCCCAGTTTGGAGGTCCTCCCCCTGCTTTAGGGACACCAAAAGTGGGTGGGTGGGGGGAGGAAATGTCTCCTGGGCACTCCATTATTCCCTATGGAGACCGATTCACATAATACCATCCTTGCCACCCCACCTAATTGTAAGTTGTGGCTTAATTGTTTTAATTTTAAACTGTTTTAATTGTTTTAAATTGGAAGCCACCCTGAGCCCACCATGGGAAAGGGCGGCCTATAAATCTACAAAAATAAATAAATAATTAGGTTTAATGGAAAATTGATCCATGGGTATCTGGGGCTCTGGGGGGCTGTTGTTTTGAGATAGAGGCACCAAATTTTCAGCACAATATCTGGTGACTCTTCTCAAAACACCCCCCTCCCAAAGTCTCAAAAAGATTGGACTGGGAGGTCCAATTTTAGGAGCCCCAAAAGAAGGTGTCCCTATCTTTCATGATTCCAAATGGAGGGAAGGCATTTAAAAGGAGCGTGGTCCCTTTAAATGTGATGCCAGAACTCCCTTCAGAGTTCAATTGTGCTTGTCACACCCATGCTCCTGGCTCCACTCCCAAAGTCCCCAGATATGCTTTGAGTCGGACTTGACAACCCTAGGCATGCACCAAACAAAACGTCTTTAGCTGAAGCCTTTCACCAGTCCAGTATATATATCCTGTTTTAGCCAGTATGATCAACTGCTCTGATGCACTTAAGGTCCATAGACTCCTGAAAGATTTTTCTATCAATGTTACTGAGAGGTCAGCCAAGTTTCTGTACTCTGCTCTAAAGTTGCACCAAAGGATTTCACAGAAATAATTTCTGTTTATACAAGGGGACATGAAAGTTGTGTTTCTATCCTGTTTTACACTATATTAATATGTACTGTTATTTTTACGCCAATAAAGGCTGACTTGACTTGACCACCAATCCAGTCTTTGAGAGCCAAAATGACTAGGACCCATGCTCTACACACCCTACTTCCTCTTTCTTTTTCTTCCAGTCACTCCTACACACACTCCTCCTAATATGCAACTTAAGTAGTTTCATTGCTGCACCCAACAGCATATATCCTTAAAGCTGTACAGAAATATTTCT
Source organism: Heteronotia binoei (assembly GCF_032191835.1). NCBI lineage: Eukaryota > Metazoa > Chordata > Lepidosauria > Squamata > Gekkonidae > Heteronotia > Heteronotia binoei. The sequence goes on along the minus strand of NC_083223.1, from coordinate 51,791,279 downwards.
GCCTCTCTTTTCCAGTGCATTCTTTTAAGATATCACTTTGTTATCAAAGTTAATGTGTGGTACCTGTAAGCCAAATTGCCCTCTAAGAGAGGTTGGGGAATTTAAACAGTGGGCTAAGATGGCTCAGCGGGATACAAAATCTATGTATACAGGAGATGACCTCCAGAATTTTCCTCTAAATAACGAGGAGAACGTTGATACAATATGAGTTAGATTTTATTAGAAAATTCAATCAGGAATACAAGTAAATAAACTCATACAATCAAACACACAGTCCTAAGAAAAACAGTAAGGAAATAGACAGGGGACAACATATAAGGGTAAACCCACAGACAAGGTGATAATTTACCTCTCTCATGGTCTTCCAGGAACACTCCGATAGCGACAAAAATAGGAATGGAGAAGCAAGACACGACCCGTGTATCTTGCTAGTGGGGGCTCTAAACTGATCAGGTTTTGGGGTGAATCTATACAGCAGGGTAGGTAAACTGTCATACCTGGCACATTTAAAGCATATCCAGTGTTTAAAACTGTTAAAGTCATGGGTGGGGATGTTTTTGTTCTCCATCATGGACAATACTGGGAAAATAGGGGGGAGCTAATTGCTGACCAAAATGCTACAGTAAAGGTAAAGTGTGCAAGCACTAGTAGTTTCTGACTCTGGGGTGACGTTGCATCATGACATTTTCACGGCAGACTTTTTACGAGTTGGTTTGCCATTGCCTTCTCCAGTCACGTACACTTTCCCCCCCATCAAGCTGGGTACTCATTTTACCAACCTCAGAAGGATAGAAGGCTGAGTTAACCTTGAGCCGGCTACCTGAACCCAGCTTCACCGGGATCAAATTCAGGGTATGAGCAGAGAGCTGGGACTGCAGTACTGCAGCTTTACCACTCTGCACCACGGGGCTCCTATGCAAAATGCTACAAACCATGCATAATTTTTTTTTATAATATAATTACCTTGACTGTAAAACTTTTTCCTCTTGCTATAGTTAACCCTATCCAGTGGAATTTTAACATAACATTGCTCAATAGGAGTGAAAGGTGAATAATCTTTCCATGATATCAATTTAGTTAACTCCCGACAGTTGAATTGCTTGATAATATATTTCAATATTATGAGAGACTACACCACCTGTGTACCGTTTCCCTCATTTTATATTCATTCATCATCAGATTGCTTTGCATCTGGAACAAAAACACGCAGACACAAGAGTTCTGAAACAAAAGTTCATTTTTTCAGGGTTATTTCTACCCTCCTCGGTAAGCTAATTATTTAATTTAATTGCATTTACATAATTACCTAAATTGGTCAGTCACCTTTGTAACTGATCCATGATGACATGCCAAATGTGTTTTTTGAAATCTATGGTTCCTGCAGATTATCCAGAGTGTTTTGTAAGTACCTTGCAGCCTCAAGTTCAATAGCTCAATTGTATACCATTCATTCATTTTTTAAAAAATGCTGGATGGTCCAAGATACTTAAAGGTCTGATGAAATCGATTATTTATGCCACAGTTTCACATTTTTCAGCACTTGAGATGGAATTGATTTTGTTAAATAAAAATGTGTTTTATTATTTAAGTGGAGAAAATAAAAATATAAGGCGAAATATATATAGGGTGTATTGTATCTCCATGAGAATAACCTGGGCAACTGCATCTGCAGTTTATCAGACTCATTTAGAGTTCACACTTCAAGTATTTGGTTTATTTATTGTATGTATTACTGACCTTTCTTCCAAGATAGTATATAAAGTGTGCCCAAGCAGTCTCTCATCCAAAAATTGACCAGTTTTGTTTCAGAAGAGCCATCTTTTGTGTGCTATTTACCCATACTGTGGGAGCAAAATATATAAAAGGTGAATTTAGCAAATGTGTATCACACTGAAACACGCAGCAAAGAATGAAAGCTGGAAAGAAGACTCTGATAAGATCAGTGACAGATTTGGGATTATTAAACACATGAAGTTACCTTAAACCAAGTCAGAATGTTGGTCTATCAAAGTCAGTATTATTTAGTTTTCCTGACAGCAGCTTTCCAGAGTCTCAGGTAGAGTTCATACCTTGATCCTTTGAACTGGAGATGCCAGGGACTGATTTTCTGCATGCAAAGCAGATGCTTTGCCTCTGAGCCACTGCTCCTTATTTACCTGCAAATCTACACCAACTACTTACTATCTTTGATTAAATGACAAAGACAAAGCTCCTCCAGCCCTCTTTGTCAGCTGCATATCAGAACCTGTCAGATTGAACAGAATGTGAAGAGTGTCAATATGACAGAAACAATAGTGTCGATATGCTAAGGATGGAAAATGGACCAGTGCTTTATCTATCACATTTTCTGTCTCTCCCCTCCTGCCTCTAGCTGCATTTGGGTTTCTGACAGCAGAGTAGATTCTATGCTGTTCCACAACCTCCTCCTTCCTTCCTTGTTTCTGGAAGAGTTGCTGTATCACTTATCACTGGCATACTGACTTTCCTAACACTGCATTAACATGACTCACTGGAGTGCTGAGATGCTGCTGTGCTTTTTATGGGACAGATGACAACAGCACGGCTGATGGCTTTTAGAGCAGTGGCTTTCCAGCCTGAAGTGCAAATGGCCTAAGTGTACAGATGCCAACAACACTGCTCCCCTGTGGTGGCTAGAGGAGGAAGTGAGGAATATTTATTCTATTGGCAGATGTTTTCATTTGCCTGTCTTCCTCTCCATTGGAAATAGCATCAAAAAGACATTTTTCACAACAGAACCAAAGCTACTTTCCTTATACCCTGGGAGTCTTTGCCAAGGCATGGGGTCAGAGTTCATGGCTGGAGCCCATGCTTAGCAATCATGAAAGTTCTAACTTTGATTCCGGGCAACTCTAATTATGAGGCAATATCAGGCAAAAATGACACACAACAGCAGCAGGCCCACTTATGTGGCTGTGCTCTCCTCCTTTGCCATTGGTTCTCAGCATGCCAACACCACAGTCAATTCTGGATGGGCCAACAGAAGTGCAAGAGAACCATACTTTGTTCTCTCCAGTCACACCTTGCAATACAAACTGGAAACTTGTATCAGATGATGTGCCAATGACGACACAGGAAGGAGCTGAATACAACTCCCTTGTGGTTTTTTACCTTCACCAGGGCCTGCAAAACTTAAAGGAGTGAGAGTTGTTCTCCACAGCTGTTGGATGGCTTGTTTCATTGGGAAAAGGGAGAGGCAATGGTTTCAGGAGTTATTTCCCATTTCTCAGCGGGATGAATGCCTAACAGTAGTTGAGAAAGCAAAGCAGGATTCTTTTATGATCTCCTTCCTCTAAGCAAACAAACCCATGTGAATACATGAATGGGGAATCCTGCTGTCCTTCAGATATTATGCCAAATGCGCACTAGGGCAGAGGAAGGGTGTGTTGATGGTATGCTCTCTCATGGTGTACCCGGACTCCCTGTAGCAGACTAGCCTTGCTGTGAGATGCACATTGTCATCATAATGACATATGTTTTGTTAGTAAAAAAAACCTAGGTATAGTACCTCTTCATACTTGATATCCAGATTACAAACAAAAGATGAGTGACAAAACTAGCTGGTAGGGATTACAAATCTTTACAAACTTCCTCTATCAGTTTTTTCCCCCCAGGGACAAGCCTATGAACAGAGATGGTGGCATTCAAATGAGGACCAGGAATACAGATATTTTACTCATTCTAAATGAGCTTTGGGACTTCATGTAACAAAATATGATTGAACACATGATAGTATCATGATTGGATTTGGCTAATTATGTAAGTTATTCAGAATGAGAGCAAATCTTCCTGCTTTCATACTGGTTCTGTGACATCAATTTTGCACCAAAAATGTCCACAATTGAGGATCTTCATGGCAAGTTTGCCTGCTCCCTGCTGCTAGTTGAGGTGGGCAAACTCATAACATATTGATGCTAATGTGAAATACTGATTGCTTCTAGACATGGCAAGTAATAGGAGAATTTTATTCAAAAATGTCCCTTTATTTGGCAGCATGCCCATAGGTCAGCTAACTGTGTGCACCTCTGAAGACAATCACGACACACAGTTGAGCCCCAAGATAGTGGGGTGCCATGATATCTGCCAATGTGTTTCTTGGTGCTCACTTGCTTCTTCTCTAATGTATTTCTTCCCCAAAGCAAGGCTTTTCTTCATTTCACTGGAATAGTTGGTGCTTTAGCAGAGCCCTGGAGTCATCATCTTTGTAACTGCAGAGAGCACCCATTTGGAAACAGCGGCCTTGAAATGCGTTAGCATTTTGTGAAACCTCCCAACATTTTGTGTTTGGATCCAGCCCTTCTGGCAGCCATTTTGTTGCAGCATTCGCTACCTGTTCTCAACATTCCAAAAACTGTCCACAGGTTCAATAAGGTTGGTGATTCTTAATCTAAACAAATGGGATCAACTCTTCTTGTACATCAATGAGTCTTAAAAGTGTTTAGCTTTGCTGCATCATACCCAAATGCATAATTTGTACAGCAGAATCCTGTGTCAAATGGTGTAGAAAATAGTCCATTCATAATAGAAAAATAATAAGTAATCTCCTGCTGTGATTTTAGAACAGCTTCCATAGGGAAAATGTGTAAAGTGATTGATTATTTTGTGTGCTTCATGAACACGTGTTCCCAGTAAAAGAACAAATGTTAATACTTAGAGTTCCTAAAAGCAGGAACCTGCAGAAATCACAACTAGTATATTGTGGAAATAAGTTTGCTTTGCCCAGCTTGAATGGATTCTAATGAGCAAAAAAGCCTCTGTGCTCAGCTTTGAAATATTTAATAACCTTTGAGAAATATGGTCAGTTAAGAGCAGGGCTTCCATCAACTCTCATTATTCCTATTCTCACTACAAAAATTTCCCTAAATTGTACATTTGAATTAGCCTTCACATTAAAAAGGTCACCACAGCAGGGGTTAGAAGTATAAATATCTGCTGTGTATTTTAAGAGCTGTTTTGAAAGAAATCTTCCAAGCGTTATTTCGTCATGATTTGTACAATTGCTTTCAGACTTAACTGCTACGCTTGGTTATTTCTGAGCCCTCATTTTTCCTTGGCAAGTGTAAGAATTCTAATGAACCAAAAGCTTTCTGAAGTGTATGACAAGGGCATTTTACTACTGTTCCTAATGGCTTCATTGGGTGTACATTAAATTCTGCCACTGTGCATAGAACTTTAACATTGCCAGTCCCGGTTAATCAGTGCTGCCCTCTCTGAGTTAAGGGATTATATTATAATTGGAAAAAAAAGATTTAGTATTCTAAAGCTGAGGAAAACAATTTACATTTGCAAGATCCCTGTCACTGAGAGTCAAATGGTATTTCTCCCTTTAACAAATGATTTGCCTCAAGTAAAGATGTAGAACAACCCTTCATCTTGAGTTAAGAAGGGGCCTGTCTCTAAAGAATTGGGGTCAGTTTGCATGGGGCTCAAAATTATAAGGAACTGTTTCATGCTCATGCACTCTCAATGATGTGAAAGGAGCATGAGAATGTCTTGAGGCCCCAAATCCTACCATTTGCCCCCCCCCACACCCTTTTTTCTGTCTCTAACCTAATGCAACTTCTGATGGGATCTCTGTTAGGCCCTGGTTACTGTAGGGTTGCCAAGTCCAATTCAAGAAATATCTGGGAACTTTGGGGGTGGAGCCAGGAGACTTTGGGGGTGGAGCCAGGAGACACTGGGGGCGGAGCCAGGAACAAGGGTGTGACAAGCATAATTGAACTCCAAGAGAGTTCTGGCCATCACATTTAAAGGGACAGCACACCTTTTTAAATGTCTTCCTTCCATAGGAAATAATGAAGGATAGGGGCACCTTCTTTTGGGGCTCATAGAATTGGACCCCCTGGTCCAATCGTTTTGAAACTTGGGGGGTACTTTGGGAAGAGGCACTAGATACTATATTGAAAATTTGGTGCCTCTACCTCAAAAAACAGCTCCCCCAGAGCCCCCGAAACCTCCGGAACAATTCCCCATTATACCCTATGAGAATCGATCACATAGGAAATAATGAAGACGTTTCCCTCTCTCCACCCCCCCTCTTTCTGGCCAGTCTGAAGCAGCGGATCAGCCTCTCAACTCACCATTTGCTGCCAGCTTCTTCACAGAAACACACACAGACACACCATCCTAAATGGAAGCCTTTCAAGTCAAGCCTCTGGAGGTGCAAAGGCACATGGTCCTTTGCAGGCGGGGCTCCCTCTCTCCCCCCCTCCCCCGCCAGCCAGCTGTTTGGGACCGGAAGCAGCCTGGGAAAACTGAAGAAAGGCTGCTGCGATCGGGGCTGGGTGGGAAGGGCAGGGCAAGGAAAAGTTGCTGAGATCGGGGCTGGGTGGGAAGGGCCGCCATTCCCCCCCGCTTTCCAGAGTTTTGGCTAGCGGGAGAAGAAGGCTTCAAATCGGGGGTCACCAGGCAAAGCGGGAGATTTGGGAAGCCTAGGTTACTGCTGTGACTAAACAGGACTGCCAACAATTGTGGGAAATATAGTTGTTGTAGTTCCTGCTCTTTCTAGGATAACTGGAAGGGATCATGGGATAGTCCAGCAACTACTGATGTGCAATAAGATGACCAAGGACTTTGAGGTTCCTAATGGAGGTTTTGATTCCCACTTTGAAGTAAAATGGGTGAGTTGGAATGTTTAGTGTTGTGGAAAAACATAGACATTGTGGGAATTTCCGAAACTTGGTGGAATGAGGAGAATCAGTGGGACACGGTGATTCCTGGATATAAGTTATATCGGAAGGATAGGGAGGGAAAGGTTGGAGGTGGGGTGGCTCTGTATGTCAGAGAGAGTATACAGTCCAGTAAGACCGAGGTAAAAGAATTAGATTCTCTTCTAGAAATGCTTTGGGTCGAAATAGAGGCCCCAAAAGGAAATTTAACTATGGGAGTTTGTTATCGCCCACCAAATCAAAAGATTGAGGACGATTATAATATGATGGAAGGATTAAAGATGGCGGCTAAACGTAAAAACTGTGTCGTAATAGGTGATTTTAACTACCCGCAGATTGATTGGGTCAATATGTGTTCTGGCCGAGAGAAAGAGATTGCGTTTCTAGATGCTCTCAATGACTGTGCTATGGAGCAGATGGTAACAGAACCTACCGGGGTGGGGCAATCCTGGATTTGGTCCTAAGTAATGCCCAAGAATTGGTGAGAGATTTAAAAGTGATCGCACTGCTTGGGAGCAGTGACCATAACGTTATTGATTTCACCATTTGTATAAATAGAGAGTTGCCCCAAAAGACCAGCACTACCATGTTTAACTTTACAAGGGGTAAATTCTCTGAGATGAGGAGGCATGTGAGGAGGAAACTGAAAGGAAAGGTAAATACAGTCAAAACCCTTGGGGAAGCTTGGAGGCTATTTAAAACTACAGTCCTAGAAGCTCAGATAAAATATATACCACAAGTTAGGAAAGGTACAAACAGGTATAAGAAACAGGTATAACCTGCATGGTTAACAAACAAAGTAATGGAAGCTGTAAAAGGTAAGAAGGACTCCTTTAAGCGGTGGAAAGCTAGTCCAAGTGAGATTAATAAAAGGGAACATAGGCTGTGGCAAATCAAATGCAAGACTGTGATCAGGCAGGCAAAAAGGGACTATGAGGAGCATATTGCAAAAAACATAAAGACCAACAATAAAAATTTCTTCAAATATATTAGAAGCAGGAAACCAGCCAGGAAGGCAGTGGGGCCCTTGGATGACCAAGGGGTCAAAGGATTACTGAAGGAGGATAGGGAAATGGCTGAGAAGCTGAATGCATTTTTTGCCTCCATCTTCACTGTGGAAGATGAGAAGTGTTTGCCTGCTCCAGAACCGCTTATTTTGGAAGGGGTGTTGAAAGACCTGAGTCAGATTGAGGTGACAAGAGAGGAGGTCCTACAACTGATAGACAAATTAAAAACTAATAAGTCACCAGGGCCAGATTGCTTACATCCAAGAGTTCTGAAAGAACTCAAAGTTGAACTTGTGGATCTTCTGACAAAAATATGTTATCTTTCATTGAAATCTGCCTCCGTTCCTAAGGACTGGAAGGTAGCAAATGTTACCCCCATCTTTAAAAAGGGTTCCAGAGGAGATCCGGGAAACTACAGGCCAGTCAGTTAGACTTCAATACCAGGAAAGTTGGTAGAAACCATTATCAAGGACAGAATGAGTAGGCACATTGATTAACACGAGTTATTGAGGAAGACTCAGCATGGATTCTGTAAGGGAAGATCTTGCCTCACTAACTTGTTACATTTCTTTGAGGGGGTGAACAAACATGTGGACAAAGGAGACCTGATAGATGTTGTTTACCTTGACTTCCAGAAAGCTTTTGATAAAGTTCCTCATCAAAGGCTCCTTAGTCAGCTCGAAAGTCATGGAGTAAAAGTACAGGTCCTCTTGTGGATCAAAAACTGGCTAATTAATAGCAAGCAGAGAGTGAGTGTAAATGGGCAGTCTTTGCAGTGAAAGACAGTAAGCAGTGGGGTGCCGCAGGGCTCAGCACTGGGTCCCATGCTCTTTAACTTGTTCATAAATGATTTGGAGTTGGGAGTAAGCAGTGAAGTGGCCAAGTTTGCAGATGACACTAAATTGTTCAGGGTGGTGAGAACCAGAGAGGATTGTGAGGAACTCCAAAGAGATCTGTTGAGGCTGGGTGAGTGGGCGTCAACGTGGCAGATGAGGTTCAATGTGGCCAAGTGCAAAGTAATGCACATTGGGGCCAAAAATTCCAGCTACAAATACAAGTTGATGGGGTGTGAACTGGCAGAGACTGACCAAGAGAGAGATCTTGGGGTCGTGGTAGATAACTCACTGAAAATGTCAAGACAGTTTGCGATTGCAATAAAAAAGGCCAACTCCATGCTGGGAATTATTAGGAAGGGAATTGAAAACAAATCAGCCAGTATCAAAATGCCCCTGTATAAATCGATGGTGTGGTCTCATTTGGAATACTGTGTAGAATTCTGGTCACTGCATCTCAAAAAGGATATTATCATGAAGAAAGGTTGAAACGCTTGGGGCTCTTTAGCTTGGAGAAATGTCGACTGCGAGGTGACATGATAGAGGTTTACAAGATAATGCATGGGATGGAGAAAGTAGAGAAAGAAGTCCTTTTCTACCTTTCTCACAATATAAGAACTTGTGGGCATTTGATGAAATTGCTGAGCTGTCAGGTAAAAACGGATAAAAGGAAGTATTTCTTCACCCAAAGGGTGATTAACATGTGGAATTCACTGCCACAGGAGGTGGTGGCAGCTACAAGCATAGCCAGCTTCAAGAGGGGGTTAGATTAAAAATATGAAGCAGAGGTCCATCAGTGGCTATTAGCCACAGTGTGTATATATATATGTGTGTGTGTGTATATATATATAATTCCCAGTGTGGCGGAACCGGCCCGATTCTGCCTTCAGACCCGGTCCCGTCAGCTCCCTAGTGAGTCGCCAACTCCTGGAGGGAGCTATGTCTCCTCCTGCCCCTTGGGCGCGCTGCCACCACCTGCTCAGTCCCGGGATTCAGATTGAGAGGAACAGGACTCCCAATCCCCCTCTCCAGCTGTGAGGCTAGGCCTCCAGGTCCTCTGCCACCCTGCACTTGGGTTTCACAGAGACCTCAGCGCTTCTTTGGGGCACCCCTGGAGGATTGGCACCGTATCCAACTGCATGCCTTCCCCCTTCTTACCCGGGGCCCCCTTTATAACACAGCGTGGTCTAAGCGGTCGGGGATCTATGTGGTACAGAGATGAACTGCCAGCATTTAAAACAGAAAAAACATTTATTTAAAAGAGAAAAATATAGGAAAAGAAAATACAAAACAAAAAACAGTTGCATTTAAAAAGTTAGCACAGCACAGCACCGCACAGCAAAGCACAGCAAACAGCATAACAAAATAAAGGTGGTTTTTAAACGCATCGTATTGTCCCTGGTCTATACTTGATCTGCCTAAGAGAATGACTTACTTTGTCTTACTGCCTGGAGGCCTCATTTTCCTGAGCAGGCCCCCCCCCCCACAGGCCGGAGCTCAGAGGCAAGCAGCCTCGCTTCCCGAGCCTCTGCTGCAAAACTCAGAAACTCTTCCTGCTTAGCACATGGCAAGAACAACAGCCCTTCCTGCCTCTCTAGGAGACTTTCCCCTTAGCGTTGTTGGTTTGGCTCTGGAAGGGAGGGGGGGAGTGAGGGGAAGGCTACAAAGCCTGCTGAATGGATTTACTGATCCCTGCCTTTTTGGATGAAGCACCAACACTCTCAGATGGCGTTTCTCCACACTTCCCCCTCCTTAAATTCTGAGCCGGAGGGGTTGCCTCCTACAGAGGTGACCCCGTAGCAGAATCCAAACAAACAAGGAGAAACCCGTTAACCAAAACATTACACAAACATTCAGGTATTTCTCCAATAATACACAAAGTCCAGCACCCTAGGTGCCCATGTCCTTTCTGGACAAAACGTTGCATGGCTGCATGCAGCAGGAATGTCCAGTCTTTAAGATGTACTCCTCCATCTCCCAGGACCACCTCTGGAGTTTGGTGCTCTCCCTCCGTTGCTGCTGTTGCTGGGGTGAGTGGCCCATCACAGGAGGAAATTCCTGGCCCCACATATGAGGTTGGAAACTGCCCAGTTCCCACACAGTTGCCCCTTCTTTATCCCTCATTGGTGGAATATTCCCTCTGTCCACTCTGTCCTCCCAGAAAACCACCTCTGGGGCTCCAAACAATTGCTGTCCCAGCTTCTTTTTGTCTCCTTCCTTCCTACCTCTATGCAACACCAAGGACCTCGCAGAGACTGGCTGTGGTACATTCTCCTGCACTACTTTAACTGCCTTTCCCATTTTCTCCATAGCCCCCACACAGGTAGCATCGTCTAGATCATCCACAATCATATGGGGTCCCCCCCATTCCACTTTCCGTTCACCAGTATGAAGTGGCAGGGAAACCATCACCCTATCCCCTGTCTCAACTTCTGAGAACTCCACTTCCTGGTCCCTTGCCAACTCACACAGTGGTTCCAGCCTCGGGTCACTTTGAACCTCAGACAGGAACATTTCTGGCTCCCCCAGACTTCTTATCATCTGTTCCTTCAAGCCACCCCTAGTCCCACTGTTTCCAGGACACTCAGCCAACGTTTGATCTGGGTTCTCCGCCCCCTCAGTTGGTTTTTCAGTGTCAGCCAACTGAGCTCCTTCCTGCCTGGAAGGTTCCACAGCATCCTGCTGCCCTTGCGGAAATTGGCACCCCTCTTCCCATTGGGCACACCCTCCTGCAGGGCTTGAGACAGGCTGGTCCTCCCCCTCCCTGGTTAGTGGTGAGGTGGCTTCCCTAAAGTTGCCTTCCTCCCCCCACCTTCCCCTGAGGGTTTGGCTTGGGTTCTCAGTCCCCTCGGTTGGTTTTTCAGTACTACCCAACTGACCCCCTTCTTGCCTGGAAGGTCCCACAGCTTCCCAGGACTCCTGTCTGCCCTGCTTCAAGACGACCTGTTTTGAGAGCGTCTCGGACGATCCCACTTCCTGATCCACAGCTACTTGGTGAACCGGTTCCAACCTAAGGCCGCTCCGGACCCCCTTCTGGAACCGCTCCCGTTCCCCCAAGCCTTCAGCTATGTGCTCCTCTGAGCCCACATTAGCCTTGCTGCTCTCAGAACCTCCTGTGAAATCTCCACTCTCCACCTTGGTCTCTTCAGCATGCACATCCTTTATGCTAGACAGGTTCCTTTCCTTGCTAGGAACATCCACAGCCTCTTGCTGCACTTGGGGAAAGCTACACCCCTCTTCCCCTTGGGAACACCCTACTCCAGGGCTTGAGATAGGCTGGTCCTCCCCCTCCTGGGTGACTGCCCTCTCTTCGTCCTCAGTAACCTGGGTTATTTCCCCCTCCCGGGTTGGTGGTGAGGTGGCTTCCTTAAAGTTGCCTTCCTCCTCCCACTTTCCCCTGGGGTTTTGGCTGTGGGTTACAGCATTGATAGAGTACTGGCCAACCAACAAATCCCGGCCCAATAACACTGGAACTGTTTGTTCCTTCATTACCCCACATTCAGAATAGGATTTACCTTCTTGTGGAGCCAAACCCCTGAACTGCTTTCGGGAGTGGTCTGGCCCCAGTTTAAACCTTTTAAATACAGTGGCCTTATAGGCCGCAAAAGTTATCCCCCCATCTTCCATAGGCATGCTGTAATAGATGGCTGAAAGCTCTCCAGTCAGGTTGCTACAGAGGTAAGACATATAGTCCTCCTCTGCAATCCCCCACTGTTTGGCTGCCCTCTCAAAGTTGGAGAGGTATGTGGAGGGGTCTTCTCCCTCTTTGTACACTGCAAAGTCTTTGGGGGTGACTTGGATCTCTTTGCTTAGTTCAGCTTCCAGACGTAGCACCTCAAGCTCATGGCGACGTTGCTCTTCCTGCTCCCGTCTGCGGATATCAGCTCTCTCTTTTTCTTCCTGTCTGCGGATCTCAGCTTTCTCTCTTTCCTCCTGCCGGCGGATCTCTGCTTCTTCCTGTCTGCGGATCGCATCCCTCTCTGCTTGTCGTTCCTCTCTCTCTCTTTCCTCCCGTCTGCGGACTGCATCCCTCTCTGCTTGTCGTTCCTCTCTCTCTCGTTCCTCCTTGATACGCATTCTCTCCAGTTCCATCTGTAGCCGCAAGGTTGCTTCTGACTGGGTGGGGGCCACTTTTGCAGGTGCCCCTGCATGCTCAAGATGCTCCAACAGGAGGACTTGCATATCTACTACAGTCAGGTCGTCACACTCCAGCTCTTGCTTTGCGCACTCTTCCTGGAGCTGTGGCTTTGTCATCTTCAGGATTTCCAGTTTCTTAGCACGCTCCATCCTAACTAGCTAAACTTTCCCTACTCCAGTTGACCCGAAAATAAAACAAAACCGCTGTTGCTTTCTCTGGGTGCTTGCACGTATCAAAAAACAAAAATGCCTGGCCAATCAAGTTCTCTGTTTGTTCTCATCCCACCGCTGCCACCAAGTGTGGCGGAACCGGCCCGATTCTGCCTTCAGACCCGGTCCCGTCAGCTCCCTAGTGAGTCGCCAACTCCTGGAGGGAGCTATGTCTCCTCCTGCCCCTTGGGCGCGCTGCCACCACCTGCTCAGTCCCGGGATTCAGATTGAGAGGAACAGGACTCCCAATCCCCCTCTCCAGCTGTGAGGCTAGGCCTCCAGGTCCTCTGCCACCCTGCACTTGGGTTTCACAGAGACCTCAGCGCTTCTTTGGGGCACCCCTGGAGGATTGGCACCGTATCCAACTGCATGCCTTCCCCCTTCTTACCCGGGGCCCCCTTTATAACACAGCGTGGTCTAAGCGGTCGGGGATCTATGTGGTACAGAGATGAACTGCCAGCATTTAAAACAGAAAAAACATTTATTTAAAAGAGAAAAATATAGGAAAAGAAAATACAAAACAAAAAACAGTTGCATTTAAAAAGTTAGCACAGCACAGCACCGCACAGCAAAGCACAGCAAACAGCATAACAAAATAAAGGTGGTTTTTAAACGCATCGTATTGTCCCTGGTCTATACTTGATCTGCCTAAGAGAATGACTTACTTTGTCTTACTGCCTGGAGGCCTCATTTTCCTGAGCAGGCCCCCCCCCCCCCCCACAGGCCGGAGCTCAGAGGCAAGCAGCCTCGCTTCCCGAGCCTCTGCTGCAAAACTCAGAAACTCTTCCTGCCTAGCACATGGCAAGAACAACAGCCCTTCCTGCCTCTCTAGGAGACTTTCCCCCTAGCGTTGTTGGTTTGGCTCTGGAAGGGAGGGGGGGAGTGAGGGGAAGGCTACAAAGCCTGCTGAATGGATTTACTGATCCCTGCCTTTTTGGATGAAGCACCAACACTCTCAGATGGCGTTTCTCCACACTCAGCATGGCGTTGGCCTTTTTTATTGCAATCGCACACTGTCTTGACATACACACACACACACACACACACACACACTGTGGCTAACCCGACTGGCCACTGTGTGACACAAAGTGTTGGACTGGATGGGCCATTGGCCTGATTCAACATGGCTTCTCTTATGTTCCACAGCAGGTACCTGGGCTACACAACAAACTGCTTTTAAAAAACGCTGTATATTACTGAAAGGGAAAGTAGTAGTTTATTGGCTTTTGTGGATCATAGCCTGCAAACATGCTTTCCATGTTTGTCCATTGAAGTCAACTGACTTAGAAGGCTGCAGCTCTGCTTAGAAATGGATGGCCCTGTCAATCTGCATATCTTCATTGTGGGTTAAGTAATTCCATTGATTTATATTTAATAAGAGGAAAGGACTGTGACTCAGGAAGAGAGCATCATCTTTGCATGTAGAAGGTCCCAGGTACAGTCTCTGGCATCTCCAGTCAAAAGGATCAGGTAGAGGGTGATATTAATGACCTGAGACCGAGACCCTGGAGAGCTACTGTCAAAGTAGACTATATTAACCTGGGTAGATCAGTAGTTTGACTTGGTATAAGACAGTTTCACAAGTTCAGGTATTTGCAATTAGGGTCTAACTGTGCCAAGACTTGTTGCAGATTGTTTATTGCATCTGGGTTAGCAACTAGATAACTCGAGGGTCAGAATGGTGAAGGGATGGTGGATAGTTGAAGGGGCTGAGTCATCCCAGGTGGACTGCTGAGTAGTCCCATGATCCTGGATATAATCCATTGCTCAAATACCATTTTGTTTTCAGAAGCTGACTGTGGACTAGACTGGCCCTCAGATGGAAGCATTCAGGCCCGACTGATGCTTTCCGCCAGTCTAAATCTCAGCACAATAAAGAAAATAATATCCTTTGCATTTGTTATGTTCAGATGCCATCCACTTAAATAATTTTCATTATTGCTCAGTTTCTCAAATTTAGGCATCTGTTTTCATACCTACATTGGAAAAACTCCAATAACTTTTTTAAAAAAGCTTTGCATGTTAGTGCTGTAACTTTAGAAAGAATCCCCTTGGAAGGTTTTCTGACAAAGGATGCTTTAAGTAATTTTCTGGACACCATATAATTAAAAAAAATAAACAGAAAGCTCTACACTACAATTTCCCCCCTGCAGACAGGTTAATACATTTTGAACACTTTTGTTTTGTTTTCTGTTTAGGGAGGTATATGTGGAAAAGATGGGCTGGAAGCCAGATAGCTTTGTAATAATTCACTTGTGAGAACAGTAGCTGCATGGTAACCCAGAGAACTGTCCTACAGCTGCTAGAAGACAATGGACTTTGGGCATATGCCTGTTCTGCTCCACTCATCCATCATCCCTTCCCTTCTGCTGAGATACAACAGAAAGTCACCTTAAAAGTGAGGACTGCCATTTCATCAAAGACTCAGAATCTAGTATCTCCTCATTCATTTAAGCAGATATTTTTCTCCCCCGCCCCTCCCCAGCTAAAGGGAGCAAATAATTTGGGACCAACTTCAGCTGTACTTTCAGCTCTTTTTTTAGAATTAGAGGGAGGTCTAGAATCTATTATCTGATCATTTGGCATGCCAGCCCCACAATACAGGTGAATAGACTTTTCAGAGGGAGATGGCAGGATTAGCTCAGCTTTGGTACACTCTGAATTCGTTTTAGAAACCAAGGAATTCCTTGATGAGAATGCATATAACATAACAAACCACACCCATGTGGTATAATAGTAAGAGTGTCATTCTAGGATCTGGGAGAACTAGGATCATATTCCTGCTCTGTCATAGAAACTTGTTGGATGACCTTGGGCTAGTCATTCTACCTCAGTCTAATCTACTTCATGGGGTTGTTGTGAGGATAAAATGGAGCGAATCATGTACACTGCCTTGAGCAACTGGGGGTGGGGAGGCAGGATAAAACTGCATTAAATAAAATTCTCTGACTGTAAGCAGGGTGCAATTCCAAGCAATTCCACAGTTACTCACCCTGCCTAAAAGACAAAGGCATATGTTTGGTTCTGTGATGGACTGCACTTTTTAAGAGGCTCAGAAGTGCTGTGCAAACAGGTAAAGGACTATGAAGGGTTAATTCTTCAGAGAGCCAGAAAACCTTGAGTGACAGGCTGTTCCAAGACATCTGATTGGTTAGCATAATCTGAGCAGAAAAAGTCTTGGGAGAGCTGGATGCTGAGGAGATTCAGAGAGATTCCTGCCTTAACTGAGAAGTGATGTGCATTGAGATCATTTTAGAATAGCCCTGACAGAAAAAAGGTTTAGTGTTGACATTTCAGCCTTGACTGATGCAGTCCGAATCCAGCATTAGCTGAGAGCAGTTTGAACACAGACAGGGAACTGGGGGAAAGTTTGGCAAGCAAATTAAGAATAGTGGATGACAACCCCCATTCAGGCCAAAGGAAGGGGGATAGATCTTCTAGGGAGAGAAGACCTGTAGAAACCTTGAAGTCAATCAAAAACTCAAGAAAAGTTCTGCTGTTCCAAGAGAAGGGGCTTGGGTACTGGGATGAGGGTAATTCTGTCACCTACTAAACATTAATTCTGTTGCCTACTTTACCCTCTGCGCTGAACTGGGTCTTTATCTTATCAAATCACATGGATGGTCTTCTGGTATCAAGTATTGGCTTTGTCTTTACTTCAGCTCCCTTTCCAACAGTCTTATTGCCAGGCCCGGTGCTAAGATTCCTAGTGCTCCAGGCCACCCTTCGCCCCTGTCCCTACCCCCTAATTTTTTTCATGCACGCTAATGACATCACCAAAAGTGATGTCATCAGGCTGCACACTCTTGCGCACACTCAGCCTGGCTCTCTCCCTCTTCAAAGGGAGCCAGGAAGAGGGCGGCCTCTTCCTGGCTCTCTCTGAAGCAGGAGAGGGCCAGGCAAAGGAGGCCTGAGAAAAGCCAGTGGTGGGGGGAGGGCGGCAGTGGCACAGGCATCAAGGGTAAGGCAGTGGCGACTACTGAGGCAAGGTGGGGGGGCAGGGCAGGCATTGAGGGCCCAGTGGTGGCGGCAACTACTGAGGCAAGGCGGGAGGCGGGGGAGATCGAGGGCCTGGCAGCGGCAACTACTGAGGCAAGGCGGGGGGGGGGCAGCGGGTGCTTAGAATGCATGTCTTGGGTGGCCCGATTCAGCTTCAGAGGGAGCCAGAAAGAGGCCTCCTTCTTCTTTCTAACCTTGCAGAGCACTTAAAAAGAAGGAGGTGGCCTCTTCCCAGCTCCCTCTGAAGCAGGAGAGGGCCACTCAAGGGGTGGCCGGAGCTGCATGTTTGGGTTGGCACAAGCTGGGACGGGGAGGGGGTGCCCACCCCCATGGCAAGGTGGCGCCCCAGGTGGGCGCCTACTTCACCGACTCCCATGCGCTGGCTCTGCTTATTGCTCTCCTCCCTGTGCACCCTTACACCTCAACATGGTCACAATTTATAGTGTCCATAATTAAATCCATTGGAATCCATCTAGACTCTTTGGCCAACTCTGATGAAAGGGCCATTTTTTGGATTGTTCAAAAGAGGATCTGGGGCATTGAAGCTCAAACAATTAATGCTGGTAGCTCTGGAGTTTGCTGCCCATTACTTTGGCCTTTCTTTTGCACAAGATTCTATGGCTTAGTATTTTTCTAACTTGATAAATTCCTCACACCACAGAGCCTTTATGTTAGCCAGGCCCAATCTTTTCCCTTCAGCTGTCTTGAAAGGCAGATATAAGGAAAAAAAATTGTTCCTGTCTCTATAATGAACCTGATTCTGTGCAACATATTCTTTTTCACTGCTCTCATTATTCTTCTCATTATTTGATTCGCCCTCTTCTCCCTTTTGCAAAACCTATGACCAATAATGATTTAGCTTTTTGTTATCTGACAAGTCCCCCGAAATCACTGCATCTGTTGTGGACTTTCTGTCATGTGTATGGAAGTTAAGGGCTAGAGAATATAATAGCTAGATCTATTCTGTCTGCCTGCTTTGCCTTTTTAATTTCAGCAGCTTCTGGTTGGTGAGGACCTTCTTTTATATTTTCAGGCATCTAGTTTTTGGACAGTTTATCCCATGTTATTATATTATTATGCCATTAAAGTTTTGATTGAACAAATGAGACCTTGAAGTCAATCCAAAACTTAAGAGTTCTGGGGTTCCAAGAGAAGGGGTTTTGGTACTGGAAAGAGGGTACCAGCCTTCTGGGCACCAAAAAGAGTCAGCAATTATACAAACAAAGTGTACTATAGTGTTTGTGAAAACACTGGAACAAAATCCTCTGAATATAAAGATCTAAGTAACTGAATAATTTAAAAAACTCTCAGTAGCCTGATATATATAAAAAAACAAAGTCTGTGCTTGTACTAATTTTACCTCAGAACTTTCAACCCTGATTTCCCCAGACCTTTTCCCATGATGTTGAATAAAATCTTTTGTTATTTTTAAATTTTAAAAGCATCTCAAGTGCCATTTTTAGTGGCTTAAGTTAAAAGGTGATCCTATCCCTTCCCTCAGATTCCTGGGTTGAGGAAATAGCCAAAATATATCTTACTGACAGATTGGACAGCCAACGTTTCTTCAGGGAGGAAGAAAACATGTTACCAGGGCTGCTCAGTCAGTGAAGGGACAGAGAAATGGAGGTTAAATCTTGCCTCTGAGGAAGGGAAATAGAAGGGGGTGCGTCATAGGCTCCAGTACCAGTTAAACTCTAAAACAGAAGCTAAAAGCAATGCAGGAGATATTACGGAGATCTTTCTTTCCTGACAAGGAGTGGAAAGGCTTGCTCTATAGCCAAATAGGGTTGCCAGTCCCCAGGTGGAGGCAGGGGATCCCCCGGTTTGGAGGTCTTCCACCCACTTCAGGATCATTAGAAAGCGGGGGGGAAGGGAGGGAAATGGCTACTGGAAACTCTATTATTCCCTAATGAGACATTACCATAGGAAATAATGGAGAATTGATCTGCGGGTATCTGGGGCTCCGGGGGGGGGGGGCTGTATTTTGAGGTAAAGGCACCAAATTTGCAGTATAGCATCCAGTGCCTCTCCCCAAAATACCCTCCCCCCAAGTTCCAAAAAGATTGGACGAGGGGGTCCAATTCTATGAGCCCCAAAAGAAGGTGCCTCTAGCCTTCATTATTTCCTATGGAAGAAAAGCATTTAAAAAGATGTGCAATCCCTTTAAATGTGATGGCCAGAACTCCCTTGGAGTTCAATTATGATTGTCACAGCCTTGCTCCTGGCTCTGCCCCCAATGCCTCCTGGCTCCACCCCCCAAAGTCCCCAGATATCTCTTGAATTGGACTTGGCAACCCTAGGCAAATGAGAGAAAGGATTGTTATATGATTGGTTGCAGCTACGATCAGTACTCTACTTCTTAGGAGCTCTATCAAGACAAGGCAGATGATTCTGGTGCAGGGATTGTATTGCTCACAGCCGATCAGAAGCAAGATAATACATTTTAAACTTCTATCTCAACCCCACCCCCACCCCAATCTCAATAACAAGTACACAATTCAGATCCTAATGTAGTGACAAATTATCAGTGTATTTTCTACATCTAGGTAGTTATTAAATGTTCCCAATAACCAAGGATACAAATATTGGTTCTATAATAGGCTTCTAGGCTGATTTCTATTATGAGCTTTCCTTAGACTGCCAAATGTATGCTTCAGGGTATTATGAGCTGGTTTTTAATGCTTGTTACTTTTCACAATTTTATATTTTATAATTTTAACCTTTTAAGTTGAGAGCTGCCTCAAGAAGCTACCTGAAGAAGTGGCATGTAAATGTTTTCAGTAAACAAACATCATCTTCCATTCACTACCAGCTTCTCAAGTAGGGTTGCCAGCCTCCAGGTGGGGCCTGGAGATCGCCAGCTTTTACAGCTGGTCTCCAGTTGGCAGTGATCAGCTTCCCTGGAGAAAATTGTTGCTTTGAAGGATGAACTCTATGGCACTGTACCATGCTGAGGCCCCTCCCCTCCCCAAACCCCAGCCTCTCCTTGATCCACCCACAAAGTCTTCAGGTATTTTCCAACATGGACCTGGCAACCCTATTCTCAAGTACGCTTGACTGCTTCCCATCTGCTATTCAGAGGGAAAACCTCTATTAGTTTCCTGGGTACAACTCCAAAGAAGGTGACTGCCTTTTCTTTTCCCTTACAGGAATATTTAGTATTTGATATATATTTTTGGCCCCCAGAAGAGTGATGGTTCTGCCTTCTCTGACCACCCAGAATTTATTAAAACTCCTCCTGAATGCTGTTGGTTATATGACAGATGAATATTCAGCTGTGGTAGGTAACTGTCTTAAACTACATCTACCACATGATCACCATGGGAATTTGTAGCAGGACTCCAGCTGCAAGTTCACCATCAAACCTCAATTGAGAAGTGCTGCAGTGGCCTGAATTGGATCTCTGCCTTGTCCCCTGCACCATTTCCCCAAGCTACAACAGCCTGGGAGAAAGGGATGCACATTCAAGCATTCAATGCATGTTCTTTCATGGGGTAAATAATTCCTCTCAGGGCCATTTCAGTTTGGGGAAACTGTGCGGGAGGAAAGGCAGAGGCCACTCTTTTCCTGCACTGCAGTCCAAGTCTGAATTAGACCCCCATGGTATTTCTGAATTGAGTGCCTGTGGGAAGCTCACACATATCATATGGCTATGTCCCCATGGTGGTAGATGTAATATGTAATTTGGACCTTAGTTGAAGGCTGTCCCAAAGCTGACACTAACAAGCTTCTGAAACAACTCCCAGAGAGCCATCAATGTATAGCATCTAAATTAGGGTTGCTTGCCAGGATAAACACTGGCAACCAGTAGGGTTGGGGGGACTTACTGGCAGCAGAGGAGGCTTGCACCAGCATTTCTGCATCATTGCAGGCAATGTGGAGACCTCACTTCCAGTGGTATGGGAACACTGGTATTTGGGCAGAAATTCTATGGTAGAAGCCATTTTTACCGTAGAAGTTTTGCCTCAATACCAATTCCAGTATAGTATTGTACAGGTTGATGGTGGGGAAATTTCTCAGCCATACAGGTACAGGTTGATGGTGGGGAGATTTCTCAGCTATTTATCCCCTCCCTGTTGCTCCTTGTGGTCCTCCAACTTTGCTTCCTTTATTAAATAACCTTTCCGAATGCTTTAAATGTAGTTTTCAAAGAATGCGTCCAATAATTCATCCTTGAGCTCTGCTTGGCTCCAGCTCTGAACTGTGCTACCTATAAAGCACACAGATGGGATTTCTCCCTGCAAATTGCTCAGTCATCTCTAGCACTCTTTTCTTTTAGTCTGGTCACGCTACATGGGATATAATGTAGTGCGGTTTCTGTGTGTGGAAATGCAATCCAGGTTCCTGTAACTGAACTTGAAAAACGGAAGGTGCCATAAGGAAGAAGAGGCATCTGCAGAAAATGAGGTACTTAAGGAATATTGGAACACAAATTACAGTGATGCCATCTGTCACTCACATTTATTTGTGAAGTATTTTTTTTTGTTCTGCTAGCATATTTTATTGTGTAGAGGAGGTGCATTAGCATAAATGTTCACATACCTAAGTAGCGACTGATGCTGTCATTTTGTGTCCAGTGACTGTAGGCCACAAAGTTCTGAAAGCACCCAACTGGCTTGGCCATTACAAATTGGTTGGCTTGCAAGCAATGCCAGCATAATTTGGCAGCAATCACTCAGTGTCTGTAGAAGTTCTAGTTTTATGGTCCCCCCTCTCCATATCACTCTCCACAGAACAAATCAGCAACTTGCAACTAAAGGACATCAGGAGTATATAGCATGTGGTGAGGCCGCTGTGTATATCTGACAGTGAATGAACATTCACAGGTGCATGTTGAAAGTTCCAGGCAAATTTCATGGTTGGTTGAAAACTCAGAGATATGCTGTGAAAATCACTGGTCACCTAAATATGATATTCTGTATTCACTGAAGTGTGTATCAGTTTTGAAAAAAAAAAAAAGCCAATTTATTTCAGATATTCACAAAGTTTGTCTGGGATTGTCAGCATTCAGATGTGAATGCTGATACTCTAACACAGCATATGGGACATTTAAAGAAGTGAAATCTCAAAACCACAGCATGACCTATGTGATTTCCCAGTAACTGAGAACATAAAGTCTGTGAACAGTGTCTCCTGTTTTAGGTTTTTTTTTAATGTGCCAATTGGAGAAACAGTAAGCCTTGGGAGGCCTTGATTCAGCAATGGATTTCCTTGGTGCTTTTAGGCATGCCACTGTGTTTCTGCCTCAGTTCTCCATAATGGGAAGACTAATGGCCCATCTCAGGAGGTTGCAACGATAAATGAAATGAGGAAATGTTGTTACCTGCCTGGAAATCTATGGATCTGGTGAGCTGTAAATTTAAATCACAACTGAACTTGTGAACTCCGGCACATTTTAGTGGAGTCTAAATTCACAGGTCTGTTAGTTATGGTGTAGGACTTTCCCATTTACTGTAAAGAAATCTTTCTGAAATCTCTGTAAGATTTAGAGGCATTTTTTCTCTAGTTCATGCCTTATCTCTGCTTCCATTCCAATTGGATTTTAAGGGTTCACAGCAGTGAACATTGCTGTAAGAATCATTAGGGAGTAATGCTGAGTGCCTGGAAAAAAATAGCTTAAAGATGTGATGTGATGTGATGTGATAGAGGCTGTACTTTGTCCTCTCACTTCCTCCCCTACTTTCCCTCCTTTTTCTTCTGAGACATTGAGGGTACCACCAAATGTTCAGTTTATCCTGGGCCCTCTGGATTGCTGGTGTGCTTGTCTTAAGTGTGGGTTAGCAGGGGAGGATTACAGGGTTATAAACTGTGCACCATTTTAAAGAGCTCTACCCACAAGGTACAAAAGAATGATTATGGATGGATTTGTGCACTCTGAGAACTCAGAATTGTGTGTCAGCCAGCGACATCTTTAGAAATGTATATTTGAAAGGAAAAATGGTCTATGAAGGCAGAAAAGAGTAACAGCAAGTACGATTCCTACAAAAATGTTTTTCAAAAATCAGTATGCCACCTCTTGAGGATATGATGACCAGTAAAGGTACAAGACAAGCTTGTCCGCTTTCACCATTGTTGTTTATAATGACTTCAAATTTTGCTGATGCAAATATTAGATGATAAAAAATAGAAGGGCTGAAAATTAGAGGATTTACTTATAAATATAGAGCGTTTGCTGATGATATAATGTTTATAGCTGAAAATCCTATACAAGTAATACCTTTGCTGTTAGCCAAGATACAAGAATATGGAGAGCTGGCGGGACTTTATGTTAATAAAGAAAAATCAAAATTTTTATGTAAAAACATGCAAGTTAATAAACAAAAGGAATTGCAGAGACTGACAGGATGTGAAGTTACTTCTAAAGTAAAGTATTTGGGCTTGGAGATAACAATGAGGAATATTGACTTGTTCAAAAATAACTATGAAAAGCTATGGCATAAGATGGATGAAGATATGGTGAAATGGAATAAACTTAATCTGTCATTGCTGGGCAGAATAGCTGCAATTAAGATGAATATTCTGCCGAGAATAATGTATTTGTTTCAAACCATTCCGATTGTGAAAGATAGCAAATAATTTAATAAATGGCAAAGGAAGATTTCAGAATTTGTATGGGCTGGGAAGAAACCAAGGATCAAATTGAAAATTTTAACAGATGCTAAAGAGGGAGGAGGATTCCAGCTACCAGATTTAAGACTATATCATGATGTAGTTTGCTTAGTATGGATAAAAGACTGGATGATGCTGTTGAATAAAAAACTTTTAATGTTGGAAGCTCATGGAAATAAATTTGGCTGGCATGCTTATATGTACTATGGGAAGAAAAAGATGGATGGTTTTTTTTCTCACCATTTTATCAGAAATAATTTGTTAAATACATGGATGAAGTACAAGAAATATGGTGATGAGAGAAAGCCATTATGGATAGTGCCAGCAGAAGTAATAATAATAACAGCTGAAACCAGTGAAGAGAGAGGGTTGTCATACAATCAATTACTAAAAATACAAAGTGACAAAATAGAATTGAAAACTGCTGAGGAGTTGAATAAAAAATATGATTGGTTTCAAATGCAACAAATAAAAAGCCTGGTGGAGAATGATATCAAAATTGTAGGAATAAGACGTGAACAAACAGAAATGGAAAACGTTCTGCTTGGAGATAATGAAAAATTAATTTCAAAAATATATAAGTTACTGTTAAAATGATCTATGGAAGATGAGGTAGTAAAATCTCAAATGATTAAGTGGGCATTCAATGTTAATAAAGAAATACAGATGGATACATGGGAGTATCTTTGGAAGAACTCTATGAAATTATCAACATGTTAGAGTATAAAAGAAAATTGTTTTAAGATGATGTATAGGTGGTATATGACTCCTAAAAAATTGGCAAAGATGAATAAAAAGATGCCAGACAGATGTAGGAAATGTAGAAGACATGAAGGTTCTTTTTACCATATGTGGTGGACTTGTGAAAGAGCGAAAAAGTATTGGCAGATGATTCAACAAGAAATTTCAAGGATCTTGGGATATGAATTCAGGAAAGTAGCAGAGACTTTTTTATTGGGAATACAAATGGAAAAATTTCCAAAAGAAGATAGAACTTTGATCTGGTACTTGCTTTCAGCGGCTAGGACATTGTATGCGCAGTTATGGAAGCAAGAAAAAATACCAGAAAAATGGGATTGGATTGTAAAAGTTATAACATGGAGTGAGATGGACAACCTAACAAGAATCTTAAGAGACTATGATTTGGAAGTGTATGAAAAGCAGTCGAAAAAGTTTAGATGTTATGTAGAAGAAGAATGGAATATAAAAGGATATTGGACAATTTTTTAATAATGTTCAGGTACTAGAAAAAACTAAAATATGAATATAGGTTCTTATGGTTTAAGGGTACCCTTAAATGTTAGTATTTTAAGTATATAACTTCAGCGGGAGTCAAGTAACGGGGGGAGGGGGGACTAGAAAATAGCATATGGGATAGATAAAAAGAAGGTATTAACGGATATGGTTACCATATGTTATCAATAAAATTGTGTTTTAAAAAAAAATCAGTATGCCACCTCTCCAAAGTGTGCTAAAGGTGACTTGCAAAATAAAAGAATCCAGCACAAATCAATAAAATAAAACAATAAAAACAGCAACATAAAGCACACCATAAAAACTATTAAGGGGCAAAAAATTACAAAAACTCACCATATATCCTCAAATAATGTTCATAAAATGGTTCTCAGGCTAGAAGTAGACCCCTGCCCCTTCCCCCCCAAAAGGAGGGGAACCCTGGGTAAAAAAGGTATTTCAACCTGGCACCTAAAGATAATAAGGTAGGTGCTGATTAAGCCTTAAGGGACAGAGCATTCCACAGGTGAGATGTCACCACTAATCGTAATCTTGCAGCCTGCAGCGTAGCTGCTAGGCTGCTTAGAGCTGTTTGCCCTCCAGGGCGGGAGAGTTGGACCGCGCGCTGTTTGGGCGCGCTTTACAGGGGGCGGGGTTTAGCCGAGTCAACGGCTAGCTCCCCGTCCCTCTCTTCAGTCCCTCGACGATCGGGAGCGTGTTCGGGAGGCTTTCTGTGTCGGCGTGTTTTTCCGAGGCTCGTTTCATCGCAGTGGGAGCGTGTTTGAATCCTTGTGCTCCTCGCGAGGCGCGGCGGCGGCAGCTTCATTGAGCAGAGGATCGACGCTGGCTGGCTGAGTTCTTCAAGGGGCTGGGTGTTTGGCGCGGTTTGGGGCTAATTTGAAGCCTAGCCGGGTGGAGTTGGACGCTGGCTGGCTGAGTTGCTCTGGGGGCTGGGTGTTTGATGTGGTTGAGGGTCAGTTCGTAGCCTAGCCTGTGGAGTTGGGGTGGTCGCCTGAGTTTTCTGCTCCTGCATATGGTGTGCTCCACTTTTATATATTGCAGGAGCTTGATAGCCCAGAGTGGTAAAGCTGCAGTACTGCAGTCTAAGCTACTCATAAACTGAGATAGATCCTGGGGGAAGCAAAAAGGCAAGGAGTTTTCTGCTCCTGCATAGGGTGTGTTCCACAATTATATATTGCAGGAGCTTGGTAGCCCAGAGGGGTAAAGCTGCAGTACTGCAGTCTAAGCTACTCATAAACTGAGATAGATTCTGGGGGAAGCTTGGGCCAGGTGAAGGGCTTAAGAACCTTAGTTATAGCAGAGTAGCATTGGGCTGCGTGGTAGCTGGGGCTGTTGCTGGGCAGTTTGGACAGCCATTTTAGGTTCCTTGTGAAAGGGGCAGCTGGGGCTGTTGCTAGGCAGTTCGAGCGGCCATTTTAGGTTCCTTGTGAAAGGGGCTGCTGGGGCTGTTGCTAGGCAGGTTGGGCGGCCATTTTAGGTTCCTTGAGAAAGGGGCAGCTGGGGCTGTTGCTAGGCAGTCCGGGCGGCCATTTTAGGTTCCTTAAGAAAGGGGCAGAAAGACAGTTGGGCGGCCATTCTTGAAGTGCCCCCTTTTTTATAAGGAAGGTGGGCAAGATGTCTGGGGGTAAAGGTTCAGGCAAGTCCAAGGGTAAGAAGCCTGCACCCAGACCATCTAAAGCTCCTGCTAGGAGGCCACCGCCTCCGTCATCTTCTTCGGATGAGGAGGGTGAAGGGGCGGTGGGTTATAATATTTTGAGTAGGCTGCAGGCCTTAGAGCAGGCGGCGGGTGTTCCTTCCTTAAGTGTGGGGGGCGATGTTAGGCAATCCAAAAAGGCAAGGCAGGCCAATATTCTTACCAGGTTGTCCATTCTTGAGGGCAGGTCTGGCGGAGTTATGCCTGGCAAGGATGCTGGTTCCAGTGGCCCCGATGCAGGTGCGGTGGAGGAGGCGCGGACGTCGGGCATTGGTTTGCCGGTGGTGCCAGTTGGACTTGGAGGTAGGTCTAGTGATGGTTTGCAAGTTGGGTCTGGGCAGGTTTGGCCATGGGGAACATGGGGACCTGCTGCAGTAGCCGGACAGGGCACCTCAGGGTTAGGCTTAGGTGTGCCTACTACTCCTGGGGTGGGGCTTGCGCAGAATTGGGCTTGGCCAGGGGGGCAGGGCATACCTTGTGTGCATCCAGGTATAGGGCAGATGAGCTTATCTGGGCCCATTTTGGGAGCACCATCGCAGTACGGGATGGTGCCTTTTACAGACTTGCCTTTTGGGGAGGTTGCTCTGCCACTCGGGGACCATTTGCTTCCTGCCACAAGGGAGAAAATTTTGAAGGGAGAGTATGTAGACATATTTTCCCTTCTTTATCGAGAAATGGAAAAGAAAGACAAAGAGGAATTAGATGAAAAGGAGAAGGAGAAGCTGCGGAAGCGAAAGGTTGACAGAACATGGGCTAATTGGTTGCCTGGGTTCTGCATTTATGCCGGGGTAATTGCCAGGGCTCAGCCGTGGCGGGCGGCATCATTGTTCCAATACTTGGACATTATTTATAAGGGTTATACTGCCTTTAGTGGATCAGCCTGGTTACAGTACGACCAGGAATTTAGAATGCGGGCTGCCCTATATCCGTCCATCCAGTGGGATCGGATTCACCAGCAGCTTTGGCTGCAGGTTATGTCTCCGGCTAGGCCTAACCTGGGTGACCGATCAGATAGTGGTCACTTAGTGAGTAGGGCGTCCTCATCCGCTTCGTCGAGCTCTCCCCGCGGTACAGCAGGGCAGGCGGTTCAACCCCGCTTGCTCTGCTGGGACTTTGGATCCCTGGGGGTGTGTAATAGAAAGGCGTGCCAGTTCAAGCACGCCTGCCCCTTGTGTGGTGGATCCCACGCCTTTGACAGCTGCCCTAGAGCCCGTGGGCGCAGGAATCAAAAGAAGCCTGGCGGGGGCGGAGGAGCTTTTCCAGCCAAGAAAGGGCCCCAGCCCGATAAGGGTGGGACCGCTTAAGCGATGGCTAGCTGAGTATCCTAGGAGGGCGGACGCTTTGTACCTGTTGGAGGGTTTTAAGTTTGGCTTTAGGATCCCTTTTCAGGGGCCTCGAGTTGCGTTTATGTCTAGAAATCTTAAGTCTGTTAAAGGTTTGGAACAGGTTGTTAGAGACAAGATCGCTAAGGAGTTGGCTGAGGGAAGGATCCTTGGTCCTTTTTCACAGCCTCCAGTGCCTACTTTGAGGGTCTCGCCGTTAGGTGTGGTGCCCAAAAAGACGCCTGGTGAATTTCGTTTGATTCACCATTTGTCTTTTCCTAGGGGGCAGTCAGTGAATGATGGGATCCCAGAGCATTTATGCTCTGTCAGGTATACCAGCTTCGACCAGGCTATCGCCGTGGTGAGGCATTGCGGGGTGGGGGCTGAGTTGGCGAAATGCGATATTAAGTCTGCGTTCCGCCTTTTGCCCGTCCACCCCGGTGACTTTGATCTCTTAGGATTTTCTTTTGAGGGCCAATTTTACATGGATAGAGCATTGCCAATGGGCTGCTCTGTGTCATGTTCCGCTTTCGAGCGTTTTAGCACGTTTTTAGAATGGGCTGTGCGAAAGAAAGTGGGGTTGCAGGACGTTGTTCATTATTTGGACGACTACCTGTTTGTGGGGCCTGTAGGGACAGGGCAGTGTGGCCAGCTGCTGGCTGGTTTTGCCGAGCTCACTACTGAACTTGGGGTACCCTTAGCACCGGAAAAAACGGAAGGTCCAACCCAGAGGTTGACCTTCCTGGGGATTGAGATTGACACGATTGATCAGTTGTCTAGGGTGCCTTTGCAGAAATTGGGGGAGTTGAGGGATAGGATTAATGCATTTCTTCATAGGAGGAAGGTCACTCTGCTGGAATTGCAGCAGTTGGTGGGGCACCTCAACTTTGCTTGCAAAGTGGTTGCTCCTGGAAGGGCTTTTCTTAGGAGACTGTGTGATGCTATGGCAGGGTTACGCTTGCCCCAGCATAGAACTAGGGTTACCTGCAGCATGAGGGATGATCTGAGGGTTTGGCTGGAATTTTTGGAGTCGTTTAACGGGGTCTCCTTTTGGAGGGACGACTTGATGCTTGAGGCCGAACTACAGGTCATGTCTGATGCTGCAGGATCTTTAGGCTTTGGTGTTTATTTTCGCGGACATTGGTGCGCGGATGTTTGGCCTGATTCCTGGACCCAGGTAGGGGTGAACCGAGATCTTACGTTTCTCGAGTTTTTTCCCATTTTAGTTGCGGTTTGGCTGTGGGGGAAGGATATGGCCAATCACACTGTCCATTTTTGGTGTGATAACATGGCAGTAGTCCACGTCATTAATTCCCTTTCATCCAAATCGCAGAGGGTAATGAGGTTGGTGAGGGCCTTCACTCTGCGCTGCTTGCGGCTTAATATATTGTTTTTAGCCAGGCATGTTCCTGGGGTGAGCAACGGGGTGGCTGATGCTCTATCTCGTAAACAGATGGAGAGGTTTCGTCAGCTGGCCCCGGAGGCAGACGGAGAGCCGGTGCCAATGCCCCAGGAGCTATGGCAGATTGGAGAGCCGAAGCCTGCAGAGCGATAGGCCTAGCCATTGCGCCCAGCACTCGGAAGTCTTATGAGCGGGCCGTGCGGCAGTTTGAAGGCTTTCGGGCTGAGGTAGGGTATCGCAGGGTTTGGCCCCTCCCGGTGGAGGAATTGCTCCATTACTGTGTGTCTTTGCGAGGTAAGGGGTTGGCCGTGCGATCTATTAGGGGGTGCCTTTCTGCATTGGCTTTTGCAAGTAAGGCACTCGGTTATAGGGAAGATACAGCAGATTTTCGTCTTCGAAAGATGCTGGAGGGGTGGGCTAGAGAAGCCGGACCCAGGGCTGATACGCGGAATCCGGTGTCTCCGTCGATTCTGCAGGGGTTGAAGAGGGTATGGGGCGTGGTGTGTGCCTCGCCTTTTGAGGCATGTTTATTTCATGCCGCGTCCTTGTTGGCCTTTTTTGGGGCGCTTAGAGTGAGTGAGCTGGTTGCTCAGTCTAGAAATGATGTTTCTGGTAGGGCTTTGCAGCTGAGGGACCTGAGGTTGTTGGGGCCTAAGGCGGTTGTTACTGTCCGTCGCTCGAAGACGGATCAGTTGCAGCGGGGTACTGTGCTTGAGCTGGGTAGTTGTTCGGAGCTCGAGTTGTGTCCAGTTAATGCGTTGGCTGCTTATTTGGCAGTGCGCGGGCCCAAGGACGGATTTTTGTTTATACACATGGATGGTAAGCCATTAACGAAGCACCAGTTCTGGGCGGTTACGTCTAGGGCGCTGGGTGAGTTAGGGTTATCAGGGGTGCGGTTTGGTACACACTCCTTTAGAATTGGGGCGGCCTCGACAGCGGCTGCTATGGGGTTGCCTTCCACCTCTATTCAGAGGCTGGGGCGTTGGCGTTCTTCAGCCTACAAGGCATACATCCGCCCCTTTTACGGGCAATGAGTGCATTGGATTGTGTGCATGAGTTGGTTCCGTTTGTGTTTAACGGTTTTTCTCTTTTTAGATGCTGCTGTTCCTGGCCAGAGGAGCCGGTGCCGAGTTCTCATCTGCGGCCATAGCTACGTCTTTTGGGCTGGTCTTCAAGCACGGAGAACTGCGGTCGGCTCTCAGCTGGGACTCAGCCAGCATGCGGTTATCGAATGGCAGGGGCGCCGGGGCCTCCAGTGGCCAGGCTTGCTGCCGTTGTTATTCAAAGATAGAGCGGGTCCTCCTCCACAGGTCTTAATGGTTCACCTGGGAGGTAATGATCTGGGGTTATTGAAGGGTAAGGCCTTGGTGTGGCAAGCCCGGGATGACTTCCAGCGCATCAGGGAGCGATGGCCAGAGACCACGATAGTTTGGTCAGCCATGCTGCCCCGCCAAGTGTGGCGTCATGCTGTGGACCCTGCAGCCTTAGAAAGAGCTAGGTATAAGGCCAATAAAGAAATTAAAAAGTTACTTGCAAAGGGTTTGGGCCACTATTTACCCCATCCGGATATTTCAGCGAGATGTCCTGACCTCTACAGAGGGGATGGGGTGCATCTCTCGGAAAAGGGTAACGTGCTTTTTCTGAGAGATTTGCAGCAAGGGTTGCGGGTGGCTTTGGGCCTCCCGGTGGGTACTAAGCCCTAAGTAGAGACTTGGCCTTATTAGTGGCAGGTTTTAGGGGTTTAGGACACTATGCGGCTAGGGGAGGACTGTGAAGCATCCCCCACTTTGGGGGAAATTTTGGGGTCTGGCATGATCGGCCTTGGGGTTTGGAGACCCGGGTTGGAGAATGCAGACTGTCCAGGAGGCTCGGCTAGAGGGTGCCTTTCCGCCGAGACGTGCGTCTGGGTTTGGGCCCTCTGGTGCGGGCCTCCCTGCTGGGCCTGCCTGGAGGGAGCTGAGCAGCTCAGCTCCGGAAGGGGGGCTGGGTCCTCGCCCGTTAATGGCAGGAGAGCGGTCGCGGTGACCCCTAGCCCTGGCCAGGCCGCTGGTGGGGTTCCCTTGCTGTTCATGTTGTAAGTTAATAAAGTGGCCCAATTTCAATCCAATATATCGTGTCCGACTCGTTATTCCGACCTTGGTGGGCAATCGTAATCTTGCAGCCTGCAGCGTAGCTGCTAGGCTGCTTAGAGCTGTTTGCCCTCCAGGGCGGGAGAGTTGGACCGCGCGCTGTTTGGGCGCGCTTTACAGGGGGCGGGGTTTAGCCGAGTCAACGGCTAGCTCCCCATCCCTCTCTTCAGTCCCTCGACGATCGGCCCTCCCACCCGCCCTGTCTGCTATGTGGGCATTGCTGGTTGCCTCATTCGGGGAGCCGGGTAGGAATTTTTTACGCCCCAGCTGATTGGCTGGTGCTGGGGTGTGTTTTCGCCTACCCTGCATAGCAGTGCAGTGGATTGTGGAATTGGCTCTGGGAAGGTGCCTTTAAATAGGCGGTCACTTTAGTTGGCAGGTTTTAGGGGTTTAGGACACTATGCGGCTAGGGGAGGACTGTGAAGCATCCCCCACTTTGGGGGAAATTTTGGGGTCTGGCATGATCGGCCTTGGGGTTTGGAGACCCGGGTTGGAGAATGCAGACTGTCCAGGAGGCTCGGCTAGAGGGTGCCTTTCCGCCGAGACGTGCGTCTGGGTTTGGGCCCTCTGGTGCGGGCCTCCCTGCTGGGCCTGCCTGGAGGGAGCTGAGCAGCTCAGCTCCGGAAGGGGGGCTGGGTCCTCGCCCGTTAATGGCAGGGGAGCGGTCGCGATGACCCCTAGCCCTGGCCAGGCCGCTGGTGGGGTTCCCTTGCTGTTCATGTTGTAAATTAATAAAGTGGCCCAATTTCAATCCAATATATCGTGTCCGACTCGTTATTCCGACCTTGGTGGGCAAACAGCCCTTTTGTACACCCATGTCATCTCTACATGCAGGGCCCATTATGCATGCACAGTTTACTGCAGGTTTTCTGAGCAGTAAACCCAGGGCTTTTTTTTTTATTAGGCCACACCCACTGAGATTACCATTGCTTCACACAGCTTTTTTGTAGAAGAAACTCAGCAAGAACTCATTTGCATATTAGGCCACACTTCTTGACACCAAGGCAGCCGGAACTGTGTTCCTGCTTAAAAAAAAAAAAGCCCTGAGTAAGCCTATAAGCTTGACTTTGGATTCTGTCCCTGCCTTATGCACCATTCTTTCCCCCCCAGAGTAAAAGGCGAAAGATTTATGCGCTCTGAAAAGAAACCAGAGTATATTCATTCTGCAGCTACAATTTTAAAAACGCTTTTTCTAAATTGGGGTGGAACATCACTTGTGACATGAGAGGGGTGGTGTCCAAGTTTTTTTTAAAAAAAATTGCCCTATCACAGCTGCACAGCAGTTGCCCTATTGCCACTGTGCAGTAGCGTCCAGCAAGCAGATTCCAATAAAATCCTGGAGGAATGCAGGCAAGTAGGGAGAACCCACTGTTGAAACTCAGCAGACTTTTTCTGCTACTGTCACGCAGCTGCAAAGCTCTGTTTCCCATATTGCCGAGCACTAGGGGATTCTCTGCATTGTTATCAGCTGCTGTGAAAAATGTGAAAGAGTCCCAGAATGTCCTAATATGGGAATCATGATGATACAGAATGCACAGTAGAACCCACTGAGACTGGCATTGCAAACTGTGATCACTGGCAACATGTGTGTCTCTCTCTCTATGTGTGTGCACATATCTCTGTTCTCCTCACCTGACTGCCTGAGCCTAGCCCTGGGGCTGAGACAGCAGCTGTTTTGGTTTTAAGACAATTTTATTACAGTAACATATGGCAGCCATCAATTCTTCGCATTATTAATTACTTCTTTTTATCTAACCCGTATATTACTTTTCTAATCCCCCCTCCCCCTGTTACTTGACCCCCACCGGTGTTGTATACTTTTCTTTCTTTTAAGGCTTAATCATTATCAAAAATTGACCAATGTCCTTTTACTTTCCACTCTTTTTCTATATAACTTCTAAACTTCTTCCACTCCAATTTAAAAGTTTCTAAATCATAGTCTCTTAGAATTCTTGTCAGTTTGTCGATTTCACTCCATGTTATAACTTTTAAAATCCAATCCCATTTCTCTGATATTTTCTCTTGCTTCCACAATTGTGCATACAATGTCCTAGCAGCTGAGAGCAAGCACCAAATTATAGTTCTATCTTCTTTTGGAAATTTTTCCATATATAATCCCAACAGAAAAGTCTCTGCAACTTTCTTGATTTCATATCCCAAGATCCTAGATATTTCTTGTTGAATCATCTGCCAATACTTTTTTGCTCTTTCACAAGTCCACCACATATGGTAAATAGAACCTTCATGTTTTTTACACTTCCAACATCTATCTGGCATCTTATTGTTCATCTTTGCCAACTTTTTAGGAGTTATATACCATCTATACATCATTTTAAAACAGTTCTCTTTAATACTATAACATGTTGAGAGCTTTATAGAATTCTTCCAAAGATATTCCCAAGTTTCCATCTGTATTTCTTTATTAACATTGATTGCCCATTTAATCATTTGAGATTTTACTACTTCATCTTCTGTAGACCATTTCAAAAGCAGTTTATATAGTTTTGAGATTAATTTTTCATTGTCTCCAAGCAGAACTATTTCCATTTCTGTTTGTTCTTTTCTTATTCCTTCAGTTTTGATATCTTTTTCCACCAAGCTTTTTATTTGTTGCATTTGAAACCAGTCATATTTATTATTCAACTCTTCCACAGTTTTCAACTCTATTTTACCGCCTTGTATTTTTAATAGCTGATTATATGACAACCAATTTTCTTCACCGAATTCAGCTGTTATTTTTATCACTTCTGCTGGCACTATCCACAATGGTTTTCTCTCGTCACCACATTTCTTATATTTCATCCACGTATTCAACAAATTATTTCTTATATAATGGTGAGAGAAAAAACCATCCATCTTTTTTTTTCCATAGTACATATTAGCGTGCCAGCCGAATTTGTTTCCATGACCTTCCAATGCCAAAAGTTTTCTGTTTAGTAGTATCACCCATTCTTTTATCCACACTAAGCAGACTGCTTCATGATATAGTTTTAAATCTGGTAATTGGAATCCTCCTCTCTCTTTTGTTAAAATTTTCATTTTAATTCTTGGTTTCTTCCCAGTCCACACAAATTCCGAGAACTTCCTCTGCCATCTGTTACACTGTTTGCTGTCCTTCACAATCGGAATAGTTTGAAATAAATACATTATTCTTGGTAAAATATTCATTTTAATTGCAGCTATTCTTCCCAGCAATGACAAATTAAGTTTATTCCATTTTATCATATCTTCATCCATTTTACGCAATAGCTTCTCATAATTATTTTTAAACAAATCAATATTCTTCATTGTTATCTCCACACCCAAATATTTTACCTTCGAGGTAACTTCACAACCCGTTAGCTTTTGTAGCTCCTTTTGTTTACTTACTTGCATATTTTTACATAAAATTTTTGATTTTTCTTTATTTATATAAAATCCCGCCAGTTCTCCATATTTTTGTATTTTAGCTAACAGCAGAGGTGTTACTTGTGTGGGATTTTCATTTATAAACATCATATCATCTGCAAATGCTCTATATTTATAAGTAAATCCTTTTATTTTTAATCCTTCTATTTCTTTGTCTTCTTGAATTTGCATCAGTAAAATTTCAAGTGTAATTATAAACAACAATGGAGAGAGCGGACACCCTTGTCTCGTACCCTTACTAATTATCATATCTTCTGTAAGTTCTGCATTTATACATAGCTTTGCACGTTGTTCAGTATATTGCTTTTATCATCCTTAAGTCATCTCCCAACTCCATTTTTTCCATAACTGCAAACATGAAGTCCCAGTTTAGATTATCAAATGCTTTCTCTGCATCCGCAAAGAATAATGCTACTTCCTTTTCTGGATGTCTTTCATAATAGTCTACAATATTTACAACAGTCCTAATATTGTCTCTTATCTGTCTTTTGGGGAGAAACCCCGCTTGATCTTCCTTTATGAAGTTTATCAAATATTGCTTAAGTCGTTCTGCCAGTATTCTTGTATATATTTTATAGTCATTATTCGATAATGAAATCGGTCTTTAATTTTTTACATTCGTGACATTTCTATCTTCTTTTGGAATTAACGAAATCACTGCTTCCTTCCATGTATTTGTTATTTTACCTTTTAATCTTATCATGTTCATCAGTTTTTGAAGTTTCGGTATTAATTCCTCTTTAAAAGTTTTAAAAAACTTAGCTGTATATCCATCTGGCCCAGGTGCTTTTCCAGTCTTCATTGCATTGATCACTGCTTCAATCTCTATTCTTTCAATTGGCGCATTCAAAACTTCTTTCATATTTTCTGTTAAGGGTGCTATTTTAATATTTTGTAAATACAGTTCCATCTTTTCTTTCTTTATTTTAACTCCCTTAAATAATTTAGCATAATATTTAAAAAATTCTCTTTTTTATTCCTTCTTGATGTCCCCCTATATGGGACATCATAAATAGATCTCTTTCAGAGGGCTTCTTTCCAACACCTCTGAAGGAGGCAGTGGTCCGCCCTCTCC
Organism: Heteronotia binoei; assembly: GCF_032191835.1. Taxonomy (NCBI): domain Eukaryota; kingdom Metazoa; phylum Chordata; class Lepidosauria; order Squamata; family Gekkonidae; genus Heteronotia; species Heteronotia binoei. The sequence continues at coordinate 51,755,515 of NC_083223.1, read as the reverse complement.
TGAAAAAAGCTACATCAGATCTGGCCGAATTGGCTCATTACTGGCCGGTCTCAAATTTGCCCTTTATAGAGGGCAAATTTGAGACCGGCCAGTAATTATAGAGAAGGCTGTGGCGTTGCAGTTACAGGCTTTTCTGGATGACGCTTCCACCTTAGATCCGTGCCAGTCCAGCTTCCGCCCGGGCCATGGGACGGAGACAGTTTTGGTCGCCCTCATGGATGACCTCCGGCAACATCTGGATTGAGGCAGCTCGGCGGTACTGCTGCTGTTAGACCTATCGGCTGCGTTCGATATGGTCGACCATCGGCTGCTGACTTGCCGACGCAGGAATTCGGGGGCTAGCCTTACAGTGGCTCTCCTCCTTCCTTGAAGGTCAAGGACAAAGGGTGGCGATTGGAGAACTGTCCCAGAGACACCTACTTAATTGTGGGTGCCTCAGGGGGCAGTTCTCTCCCCGATGTTGTTTAACATCTACATGCGCCCCCTAGCCCAGATTGCCCAGAGGTATGGGCTGGGTTGCCACCAGTATGCTGATGACACCCAGCTCTATCTATTGATGGACGGCCGGACTGACGATGTCCCTATAAATCTGGGCCAGACGTTGCAAGCTGTGGTGGGTTGGCTCAGGCTGAGTGGGCTGAAGCTGAATCCAGCGAAGACAGAGGTCCTTTGCATGGGTCGCAGCAGGCCAGGAGGGGAGATCTCCCTACCAACTTTTGACGGTGTGTCACTGATACCAGTGCGCAGGGTCAAGAGCTTGGGAGTGCTACTGGAGCCTTCCTTGACAATGGAGGCCCAGATAGCTGCCACTGCTAAATCCGCCTTTTTCCACCTTAGGAGGGCGAGGCAGTTGGCCCCCTTCTTGGAACGTAGCAACCTGGCAACTGTGATCCATGCAATGGTCACCTCGAGGCTGGACTACTGTAATGCCCTCTACATGGGGCTGCCCTTGTACTGAACGCGGAAACTACAGCTAGTGCAGAATGCAGCGGCCAGGCTGTTAGTGGGACTACCACGGTGGGAACATGTACAGCCTAGGCTTCAGGAGCTGCACTGGCTGCCAATTGTGTACCGAGTTCGTTACAAGGTGCTGGTTATTACCTTTAAAGCCCTATATGGCCGAGGACCTGCCTACCTTAGGGACCGCCTCTCTCCATACGTTCCCCAGAGAGCACTGAGATCTAATTCCCAAAATCTTCTACGAATCCCTGGACCAAGGGAGGCCAGACTGAAAACAATGAGGGAGCAGGCCTTCTCTACAATGGCTCCCCAATGGTGGAATCAACTACCAGAGGAGGTGCGAGCTTTGCGAGACCTAAATCAGTTTTTCAGGGTTTGCAAAACCATCATCTACCAACTTGCGTTTAAGATGGAACCCGGGTAATGACACCTAGCCATCCTATACATATATCAAACTGTAGCGCTTTAATTTGTAACCTATAATATTTTAATTGTTTATTTAACTTAATTTGAATGTAATTATACTATGTTTTAATTGTCTTTTTATAGTAATGATTGTATTTTATTGTAATCATGGTATATGCCATGTCCTGTGAGCTGCCCTGAGCCTGCTTCGGCGGGGGAGGGCGGGATATAAGAATAAATGTATTATTATTATTATTATTATTATTATTATTATTATTATTATTATTATTATTATTATTATTATTATTAATCCACCATCTCTCTTCCATCAGCCACAATCTTACTAATAATTTTACTTTCTCTCTTCTTTTTCAATTGCCAGGCCAGGTATTTTCCAGGTTTACTTGCTCCCTCAAACGACTTTTGCTGTAATTTTTTCAAATTCCATTCCAATTCTTTATTTAACAAATGTCTCATCTGTGTTTGCAATATTGTAATCTCCCTCATAATTTTCTTTTTCCCTGGCCTTTTCTTTAGTTCACTTTCTTTTTTCTTTATTTCATTTTGAATGTCCAACATCTGCTTATCTTTTGCCCTTTTATCTTTATTGTTCAATATTATCAATATTCCTCTCATCACTGCCTTATAGGCATCCCACACCGTCTGGAATTCAATATCTTCTCTGTCGTTTACTTGGAAGAAAGCTTTGGTCTCATTTTCTAGAGATGTCATTATTTCTTTATTCTGTAATAAATCCTCATTTAATCTCCATCTTCTTGATTTTTTCAACGAATTTGTAATCCATGTTATTGGGTTATGATCAGCTCCTATTTTAGGCAAAATCTCAATTTTCTTTGTTATGAGACCCATATTTTAGTGCCCCACAACATGTCAATTCTAGAGAAAGAGTTATGTCTTGCTGAAAAAAAGGTATAGTCCCATACTTCAGGATTAAATTTCCTCCATATGTCTTCCAAATTTTCTTGTTTCACCAATTCAAAAAAGATTTTGGCAATTTTCCTTTTTTATTATTTTTTTGTCCAGATTTATCCAATACATTCTGAATTGTTCCATTAAAATCCCCCATTATCAAAACTTGATCATATGTCAATTCATTGTTGTTATGTAATATCTTTAAAAAATACGTCCTTTGCCTCATTTGGTGCATACAGTCCCAATAATAATGGTTTTTTCCCATTCAACATTATTTCTACTGCTACAAATCTTCCATTTTATCTTTAAGTACTAATTTCGGATCCAATTCCTGTTTAACATAAAAAAATCACTCCCCTTTTCTTTTGCTCAGCCAAAGAATGAAATTCTAATCCCAATTGTTTATTCTATAAAAATGTATAATCCTGTTGTTTGATATGTACTTCTTGTAGACAAACTATATTACAATTTTGCTTTTTAATCCAATAAAATGTTGCCCTTCTTTTTTGCGGTGAATTTAGTCCATTTACATTCCAAGATACTAATTTGTAATCCATCATGGTGCAAATTCTTTATGTTCTTCATAAATCTATGCAGTTCCTGTTCATTTGTAATTGTAATTCTTTTTTCCTGAAGTTCAAAGCTCAAACCTTCAGGTATTATCCATCTATACCACATTTCATTGCCCCGTAATTTCTTGTATGTTCTTCTGTCATTTATCACTTGCCTTGGTAACTCTATGATTCTTACTCTACTGCCTCCCACTATCAATGTCATTTCAAAATTTTTGTTCATGATTTTTCCCACCATTTCCTTTGTCATATATCTTATAACCACATCTCTTGGTAGATTATTTTTTTTGGCATAGAATGAATTCACTCTATACATATAGTCATACATATTTTTAGTCTCTTCAGGATCTTCCTCCAAAAATTCTGCAATTATCTTTATTATAAATTCTTTCAAGTCACTTTCTTCTTTTTCAGGTACTCCTCTCAGATGTATCTGAGTCTCCATCAATCTGCAGTCATGGATTGCCACTTTTTCTTGTATTTTCAACAAGGTGGCATCATGTACTTTCATTCTCCCTTCTACCTCCTGCACTTTCTTAGATGTTTCCTCAGTCTCATTTCTGAGATCTTCAATATCTTTTTAAATCTCTTCTATAATTTCTTTCTTAGAGGCAGTTATCATCTCTTTCATACCTTTCATCATTCTAGCCTCCATTGCCTCTAATTGATCCCGCATTTTCTCCAGAGAAGTAGCCCTTGTTTGCTTATGCTCTGACATTTAAAAACACCAAAAATTTTGTTTTCACCAATTTGAAATTTAACTATCAAGTTCAAAATATTAGAGCTTGCTTTTTGCAACAAGCCTAATTTCGCTGTCCTCAGAGCCTCCTAGGATGAGATATTAATTTTTAAAGTTTTTATTTCTTTCAAAATGGTGGTCGTGACTTTCTACTTCCCTTTAATTTTTTTTCTTTTTTTCCTTTAGAAGCTTCTAAAGTCTATAATTAACAATAATGTCCAATAGTATTTATATTTTCATCACCACCTCAATTATTTCCAACAATTTTTAATGTCCCGAACACCAAATATTATTTTAATTTTAGCCTCCTTGTAATGGCCGCTGATGTTTTTCTATGGTATTATAATCCTAGAGTAGGCTTTTCATCTGATACTTCCTACTTTACTTGCCACCAAATCCTGTTTTCGCTGGTAGAGAGATCTCACGATGCTTGACGTACTTCCTGTGTTGACTGTATATACTGCAGGTCTGTGACGATGGTGCTCTTTTTTCAAAACCACAAGTAGACCAAACAATAAATTCTTTCTCACTTTTTAGCACTGTACTTTAAATTTAAAAGTCCAAATTTCACCTCTTCATCCCTTCTTCTTTCAAGCTTTCTAAATTTCCATTTCCCACCTTCTGAAATTATTCTGTTTAACTTTAAATAGTCCCAGAATGAAAGATAGTAATCTGTACCTTTTCTGCAAGTTATCCAGATCCACACCGGTCTTGTATAGCTTTAGATGTTTAGTAATGTCCAAGAAGGTTAGGATTCTGTCGAGCTTATGTCAAATAAATGACTCTGTAAACTTCTGCAGCTGATGAAAATGCAACTCTTCTCCGAAGACCCCTCAAAGGAGCCCCCCCCTGGGACTCCCTTTTCACCAAGGTAAATCTCCTCAAAGTTTTCTGTGCATATCTTGGACTAATCTCTGACTGAGAAAAGTAGGCAGTAAGCATTAATTTGCCTTCCACTACCCCGAACAGTTCCAGCCTGCTCCCTTAATGAGAAGCAGCTCAGCTCAGCATTTTCCTACCCCGGAAGTCCGGGCTGAGGCAGTTGTTGTTGAGCCCCCAAAGCAGTTGAATATAATGAAGGTAGCATTGACAGAGGGTGGTGATGGTGTTGGGGACAGCACTTGTTCCCCAGGCTGCTGCAACTGTCACTGTTGGTGTGAGTACCGGTGGTGTGTAAGCACCCAACCCTCTGCCGCTGTTGCTGCCAAAAAGCTGCTTTGGGCTGCTTCCAGGAGCTCCAGCGGCACTGTGAATGCAAAGCGGCTCAATCTGCTTCTCCACCTTCTTCATCACCTCAGGATTGGCCAGGACAGCAGGACTTGAGAGTTCTGTACCACCTCAGCTGGGGCTGGCTCTGCTTTCAGTTCCCTCCCACCACATTCACCAGCAGCACCTGAACCCCTTTGCCTTCCTGTTGCCTAAAAATGAAATCAACTGTCACTACACTGCAGAAAATGTGGAAAAATTAGTTGAAATTTTGAAGGAAAGAGGCTGACAGATGCTGTGTTGTGTGCTGTTTTTCACCCCAAGTACAACAACAACTTAGTTATCAAAGTATTCCCCTGGTCTACAGATCTGGCAAGTGTACATTTATCATGGGAAGTGAAATAGAAGAGGTAAATACAGTACATTTGTTAACCTGACCAGCAGAATGTGTTGTTGGTGTACAAAGTGGACAAGTGTACATATACTGGCTATGTGGATCAGGTTTGTAAAACAGTATAGCTATGACTATATTATGACTTTCTTTCTGTGTCCTTGACCTGTGAATGGCTGGATGGCTTGTAATTGACCAAGCTCAAAAGTAGCCAAAAGAGAGAGAGAGAGAGAGAGCGATATTACAGCAAGTTCTTCTGCTGCCTTGAGTGAATCCAGCTGCAAATTATTGATCTGCGTGGTGATGAAGCTGTCATTTCCAGACCCCTTTATGATTACCTGTGTTTTCAAGTATTCGACAAAGATTGCTCCAGTTCAGATAGAGTGGGAGAAAGAGAGAGGGAAATGGCTCCCATGATTAACATCCCCCCACCCCAGCAGTATTTTTAAAGCTCTATTTTTACAGCTGAATGTCTACAGACTTGGAATTTGCTCAGCGCTTTATTTTTTTGAGGCTTAGCTGGCCGTTTTTTGTGAACGTGCAGTTTTCCACAGAACTTCCTTGGCAGGTATGAGCTGGTAATGGATATTGTCCCTGGCCCTCCTTTCTTCTCTCCCCACTACTGTTTCCCTTCAGCTTGTGTGCAATTAAGGTGAACAGAAATGATTTCCTGCCAATGAAAAATGCTGTTCAAGGAAGTTTGCCATAAAGCCCTCTGTTTTGTTGTGGAAAGAACGTTCAGTCTAGTAATTGGACTGAAGATTTCTGTGTCCTTTCAGAGTAGCAAAATATATTGATCTCTGTAGTGTTTTTGCATCTGCAATAAATTCTTCAAAATCAGCACAATTGTTATTGTTCTGTAAAATTGATAATTGGGCTCCCGGGGATTAGTAAACTCAGAGGCTTAGCCTATTAGCGGACATCTGGAAGCAGTGTGCAGCTATTGCAAATGTCACATTTTTAGAAAATATCTGAATTGCTATGATTAGGTTATCATGTCACTTTCACTATTTCTAGCAAAGCTATGTGGCTGAAAATGCTTCCCAAACACGAGAGTTTTGTGGGAGGAAGTCTTTAAGTTGCTGGTGTAAAGTACCAAATGTCCTGAACTGCTAACTACTCACTGTTCCCTTTTCTTGTTATCTCTTGTCCTTACAGATCTTGTAACCAAGTCCATCTTTTCATTCTTCCTTTTTTTCTTCAGCACTCTGATGACTGCATAGCTTATACCATGGCACAAAGACATGACTTCCTCCTTGTTCTGTGACTGGAGGAAACTGGGGAATGCAATGATATATAATTAGCTTTGGGGAAATGCCATGCCTGCAAAACTCTTATAGACACCACCTGGCAGCATAAGATAGTGATGTTTCTGCTGCTTTAAAGACTTTCTAGTGCCTTTGTTAGGCAGTTGTTTTATTTATGCTTCCCTTTTCTACTTCGCAACATAAAGTCTCTCTCTCTCTCTTTTTTTTTTTAAAGGAAACATGCTCTAGCTCTACTAGATTATTTCACATAACATGTTGCAGTACACTTGCAGGGTTTTGGGGTTTTTTTTGCAGCTTCTTAGCATGTGTGCACCCTGTGCTGAGTGATGTTCATGGATGAGGATCAATAGGATCTTCATGTATTGTGGCCACTGTGAGAAGGGTCCCAGACGTAGTTCTTCTGCAGGATACCATGCAGTGGCATGTAAGATTTGTGTTGTGCTTACCATGAAAGTGAACCTCATTAAAGTGGTGGCAGCTGACACTGACCTACAAACACTGTTGGCGACTTGGATAAATAAAAAACACCTAGCACAGTTCTGTTGTGCGGATGCTCTTTGACAACCATACCATGGTGGCTGATTGCAGCCAGATTTCTCCTGATTAAAGTTGGTGGAAGAACCACTTAAGTTGAGGGAAGGCTTTGAACTTGTCTGAGATGAACAGCTGGATCCATCCCAAGCGAAAGGGGCAGCATAGCCTTTTTATGCTCTAAAGGAGAGCACCATTTGGCTTCTCTGCTCTTGGGTCTTAGGACAGTAAAGACCTTTTGACCATGGCAGGAGAGAATACAGCGTTTAGTCAGCAGTAGTGACAAAATAAATGGGGAGGAAGAAGAAACACTTTGGACTGTATTTTTTTAAAAAACACATCACTAATCTCTGCACTGTTTTGTTTCTCACTGGGTTCAAAGGCATATGATGGCACTGGCACCCAGTCTTGCCCATCTGTTGCAGTCAACCAGATTGCATGATTGGCTGCAACTGAGACTCCTTCTCCAGTATGAATTGCCAGGAGAGTGAACACCTTGTGATCGAGCACAGTTGAACTCAAGAACAAGGTATAGGGACCAAAATGGGAGATAGCATCAGAAGCAGTAAAGGAAGCAGAAGGTACCTGAGAGATGTTGCAGAGTGATCTGTACCTTTCTTCAGTGTCACTTATACCACTGTAAATGGAGATATACTTGTAACATTTCCGTACTAAAGATCATTGGCAGACACAACTATGAACGTGTTGTAAAGGCTCTACTGTCATTGTATCATAATCTGTTCTCGAAGAACTTGACCCCCTCTCCCCACTGTACTGTAGGTCAAAGCTACACTGGAGTCCTGTTCTGCTGCTATTTGCAAAGAGATAGTATTTGGAGACTGAACACAAAACTCTCAATATCATGCCTTAGTGTTCATGCACTTGCATTTATGTGCATGTGTGCAAGAGAAAAGATGCAGCCAATCCCTCTCATAAATTTGACTGCCAGAGATAGCAGAAGGGAGCTCAACTCTGACAAAAGGCTATTTATTATGTATTCATGTAGGTAATTTTTTTACCCCACTTTCCTCCATGATAGGGGCCCAGAGCACTTTACAGAAGTACGTAATTTAAGCCCTTCAATGGCTTACTTCTTTTCTCCAAGGTCGGGGACAAAGGGTGGCTATAGGGGAGTAATTGTCCCAGAGGCACCCACTTGTATGTGGTGTGCCTCAGGGAGTGGTTCTCTCCTTGATGCTGTTTAACATCTACATGTGCCCCCTTGCCCAGATTGTCTGGAGATATGGGCTGGGTTGTCACCATTATGCAGATGACACGCAGCTCTATTTATTGATGAGAGGCCAGTCTACCTGAGCCCTGGAAGATCTGGACCTGGTGTTGCAGGCCGTGGTGAAATGGCTCAGAGTCGACTGAAATTGAATCCAGCAAAGACAGAGGTCTGGTGCCTAGGTCGTGGTGGTCTGGGTAGAGAGATCCCTCTGTCGGCCTTTGATGGGACACCTATGTCACCAGCTCCAAGGGTCAAGAGCTTAGGGGTGCTCCTGGAGCCTTCGCTGACTATGGAGGCACAGGTAGCAGCCACTGCCAAATCCTCATTTTACCACCTTAGGCAGATAAGGCAGCTGGCTCTATACCTGGAACGCAATGACCTAGCAACAGTGATTCATGCGACCGTCACCTTGAGATTAGACTACTGTAATGCCTCTACATAGGGCTGCCCTTAACTCAAATTTGGAGGCTGCAACTAGTGCAAAATGCAATAGCCAGGTTGCTGATAGAGTTACCTGTACGGGAGCACATTCAACCTGCGCTGGAAATGTTACACTAGTTGCCTGTAGCATTCCAGATTCGCTTCAAGGTGCTGGTTATAACCTTTAAAGCCTTATATGGCCTGGGACCTGTCTACCTTCAGGACCGCCTCTCCCCATAAGTACCCCAGAGAGCACTATGCTCAGGATCCCAAAATCTTTTAAAGATCCCCAGACCGAAAGAAGCTTGATTGTCGACCACCAGAGCCAAAGCGTTCTCGGTAATAGCCCCCGCTCTGTGGAATGCCCTCCCTGGAAACATCAGGGCCCTGCGGGACCTGCCACAGTAACATAACTGAAACAAGAAACATCAGAATAACTAGAACATTAACATGCATGTTGGCCTTTTAATGGCTATAATGGAAATGATTGTATTGTATATTTGTTTTTAATATTTGATGTTTTTATTTGTTGTTAGCCCCCCTGAACCCATCAGGGGAGGGTGGGATATAAATTTGATTAAACAAACAAACAATTTAGACACAAAATAGCATTAATAAACAAAGGCGAGGGGGAAGCCAAACACATCTTGGACAAATACTGTGTCCAGTGGCTGACTCACTGTATGACTGAGTGTCAGGTTTTATAGCTGACCCAGTTTTACACCAGCAAAAAGGGACAAATCTTTTTTAGGGAGATTTAACAAAGGCTAAGAACTATGGCAAACAGGGAGTACAAGTGTGGGCCCATCATACTTGCTGGCGGGGATTCCCTTTCCTCACTTTCTTGCTGGGCCCGGCACAACTTGGGGGTTATATGCCACAACTGCCAACCTCAGCAGGGCTCCTGGGCTGCATGGCAGCCAACAAGAGGCCCAGTGCACTCTTGGGCCGTGTGGCAGCTGGCATGGGGCCCAGTAGGGCTCCTAGTCAAAGTGGAGCTCAGCAAGACACTTGGATTGTGTGGCCACCAACATGGGGCCCAGCGTGTCTCCTGGGCTGCATGGCTACTGACATAGGGCCCAGCACAGCTCCCAGGCTCAGTGGGGCCCTCAGTCTCTCCTCCTGCTGCCTCCGGGCCTGGCACAACCCCCTGGCTGCTTCACTGTTGCTTCCGCTGGGCCTGCCACGGATCCTTTGCCAGGCGGAAAGTAAGTAGCAATGAGCATTCTTTGCACATGAATAGAGAACACTGTTTTACTTTTTGGGAGGATTTAAACCCCCATGTGTATTTTTTTTTGTAGATTTCATATTTGTCTATAAACTTAGGTGATCATCCAAGTTCACAGAAAAACCTGTTTAGTGCACATGTGGCCTTGATCCACAGATTCAGATATCCACAGACAAAGGGCACACTTGAGTAAGATACATAGATATGGGATGGATTCCTCTGTAAACGGGCAAAGCCAGAGGTAACTGGAAAACTGGTACATGGAGAGGGACACGGCAATGGAAAAATGATTGTAATTGGAAGTACTTCATACTGGAACATAATAGTACAAACAGATAGGAAGGAATGCTCTAAAGTGCATGTACAGCTGAACATGTGATTGAAATTGCACATTCATCTAGGTTCTGGTACCTGGATTCATTTGGAATGTGGACACCCATTGGCTGTATCTTACAAACAGGTGCACTCATGTACATGCATGATGGACATGCATTCACTGAAACGTGTGAACAGGAGTGGTAACAGAAGGAGAGTAGTGCAGAGAGAAAGGGGAGACTGGGTTATAACAAATACAGTTAAATGGGAACAAAATGCTTTCCTGCTGTTAATTAAACTCTCTAGAGTAAGCAGCGGCCAAGCTTGGGAAGGTGTGGCTAGAAGAAGGTACACTTTACTGAGGCCCTGGGATTAGAGTTGCCAGCTCCAGGTTGGGAAGTACCAGGAGATTTTGGGGGTGGAGCCTAAGGAGGGCGGAGTATGGGGGGGCTTCTATCATGCCATAGACTCCACCTTCCAAAGCAGCCATTTTCTCCAGGAGAACTGATCTCTGTCACCTGGAGATCAGCTGTATTAGCAGATCTCCAGACACCACCTTAAAGCTAGCAGTCCTACCTGGGATATGGCCTAGAGCAAGGGTGTCAAACTCATTTGTTACTAGGGCCAGATCTGACATAAATGAAACCTTGTTAGGCTGGGCCATGTGTGTATGTATTTAAGAATAGGTAGTAGAGAGATAAACTTTATGAAGGACACAGACAAACTTGATTAAAGATCTTTTTTCTCCCATGGGATCCAGGGAACTGGGCAAAGGAAGCTCTGGCTCTTTTCCTTCCCCAGGGGACCAGGAGGGAGAGAAGCCTCAGCTAACAGAAGGAAGAGAGGCTTGACTCAGTAGCTCTGATGTGCGATTGAGAGAGCCTGGCAAAGCAACTTCCCCTCCCCCTTCCTCCCCAAGGAAGGAACCTCAGCCAATGGAGAAAACAGAGGTTTTGCTCTGTAGCTATTTTAATTAATTAATTAATTAATATTTTATTTTATTAGTATCCCGTCCTCCCCACCGAAGCAGGCTCAGGGCAGCTCACAGCATAAAAACACTAAAAAGTTAAAACAATACACATTGTAAATCATACATTCTATAAATTATTCATTTTATAGTTAACAATCAAAATTCATTAGGTGCTAGGTCTTGATGTTATACATATTTCAGTTTTTCAATGGCAATGGTATTCCTTCCATGATGTAAACTCCATGTTAATTAAAAGCCAGCTGGAACAGAGTGGTTTTGCAGAACTGGGCAAGGTTCCACAAGGCTCGCACTTCCTCCGGCAGTTGATTCCACCAGTGTGGGGCTGCAATCGAGAAGGCCCTTTCTCTGGTGACTTTCAGTTTGGCCTCCTTCAGCCCAGGGATTACCAATAGATTTTATGAACCAGATTGAAGTACCCTCTGGGGAATATATGGGGAGAGATGGTCCCTAAGGTAGGCAGGTCCTCGGCCATATAGGGCTTTCAAGGTAATAACCAGCACCTTGTAATGAATCCGGTATACTATTGGCAGCCAGTGCAGTTCCCACAGCCCCGGCTGTATGTGCTCCCACCTAGGGAGCCCCAATAGCAGCCTGGCCGCTGCGTTCTGCACTAGCTGTAGCTTCTGGGTTCGGCACAGGGGCAGTCCCATGTAGAGGCATTACAGTAGTCCAACCTCAAGGTGACCGTTGCATGGATCACTGTTGCCAGGTTGTCGTGCTCCAGGAAGGGGACCAACTGCCTCAGCCACCTAAGGTGAAAAAAGGTGGATTTAGCAGTGGCTGCTATCTGGGTCTCCATTGCCAAGGCAGGCTCCAGTTGCACCCCCAAGCTCTTGACTTTGTGCGCCATTTTCAGCAGCGCACTGTCAAATGCTGGTAGGGGGATTTCCCTGCCCAGACCGCCGTGACTCAGGCAAAGGACCTCTGTCTTTGCTGGATTCAACTTCAACCTACTCAGCCTGAGCCATCCTGCCACAGCTTGCCACGCCAGATCCAGATTTTCTTGGACACAGTCAGGCCGGCCGTCCATCAGTAGATAGAGCTGGGTGTCATCAGCATATTGGTGGCAACCCCACCCATACCTCCAGGCAATCTGAGCAAGGGGGCGCATGTAGATGTTAAACAACATCGGGGAGAGCACAGCCCCTTGTGGCACCCCACAATTAAGTGGGTGCCTCCAGGACAGTTCTCCCCCAATTGCCACCTTTTGTCCCCAGATGACAGCCAGTTGCTTGGGGACCTGATAGGAGCTCTCCAGGGGCCTGATTTGGCCCCTGGGCTTCATGTTTGACACCCCTGGCCTAAAGTGTAACCCTTTTACCATGAAACATTCTATTTATATATTTTTATAAATAAAGCATGGCTTGCATTTTAGATTCTATTAGAAATACTCACAGATGTCATCCAACAATTGGTTGAAATTGCCTATACAAAGAAACTAATTTTCTTTCCCAGCAGAGAACTGTAAAAAAATTGAAAGCAGAATGGAATTATTAGATCTCACAAAGATAACCATTTGATTACCTCTGGGCTGAGTGTATTGCCTGTGAACAGCCAGTGATAGAGAAGAAGGCCGACAGTCTAGAAATCTGCTTCAGGCTTTTATTTTTTTAAAAAAATGGCATTGCAAATGTTAGAACACATTGCATAAGTAAAATGCCACAATCATGTTGAAACACAAACAGAACATATTACCATATATTTAAAGATTTCTATATTGTCTGTTTTTACATCACAAACATATTCCACAGACTGATGCCTGCTCCTCAGTCTTTTGATTTCTCTAGCTAAGATAAGAGCACTTATTATCTAATGAATATGTAAATCTATGAAGCCGTCTTGTTCCAAAGACCATCTGTTCTATAAAGCTGACTTGAATTCTTGTCATGTCATGCGTCATTATATGTATGCATATTGCACACATGTCAAATAATCATAAGTAGGAAATTTGTATATTGAAATGTGAGGTCTTTATTACCTGTAAATGCAGTTAGTTTCCAAATGGATCAGTGGACATTTGTCAAAAATGCTGTCTCTTCAAAATAAGGATTTTGAGCATTGTGAAAATTTGACCTGTTCCTGAGTAATATATGCACAGATTTTCTTATTTGGCTTTAACAACACAGACTGTAAAACTGCACAGAACTTCAGCAGTGGTATCCAGGTTGCCATTGCCATTCTATCTTTCCAGTAAAAAACCCCTAGGCTTGTCTTGGCCAATGTCTAGATGTTTTGAGGGCTATGTCTGGGAATGTAGAGTTTAGGGAGTATGTGATGTCACTTCTGGGTGAAACTCTAGCAATTTCCCCTAATCTTTATGGTAATACTACAGTATCACTATGCAGACCATTTCCCCAACACTTCCCCCCCCCTCCCCAGTTTCTCAAGGATGGGGGACTGGAGCAAAAGGCATGGGTTTACCTGCTGCAGGTGGGCAAATGGTAAGGCCTAATGAGACATGAGTGAAGACATCAATGATAATCTTTTCCATGGTCTTCCAAATTGTTAATAGGAGCTAGAGTTGCCAAGACTAATTCAGAAAATATCTGGGAACTTTGGTGGGTGGAGCCAGGATACTTTGGGAGTGGAGTCAGGAGACTTTCCCATTCCCAAAATAAATACATAAAAATACAGCAGTGCAGTTCACCTGAATAGTCATAATTTCCTCATTGCCCAGTTATAGTAAATGAAAGTGAATACACACAAAGCAGCCAAAATGCACAGAGTTTGCAAGCTCACATTTCACTGGGGCTTTACTCACAGGAACTGCTGTCCTTCAGGCTAACACTGGCAAACAAAAAGAGAGAGAGGTGGAGTTTTCCTCCATCCCATAAACAGGTTCCTATACAAAGACTCTGAAAACAATGTAAAACAAGCACAGAGACAAACATCCTCTTACTGGCTTTACAAAGACTTCTGAAAAGTACAGGGGCTGTGCGCTCTCTCTCTGTTTCTCTCTCTCTCTCACACACACACACTTAACTGGCTCTGGTTCCTCCACAAGAGGTCTGAAAAGTACAGAGGCTACTCTGCTCTCTTTTACTCACACACACTTACTTGCTCTGAAACGAAAGCAAAACAAACTAAGGGACTGTGCTCTGACAAGGCTCTACTGCTGACCCACCCCCATGAAGTACTTCCTGTTTCCTGCTCAGATTTAAAGGCACACACACACACACACATTTTAAAAGGGGATTTCTAAACTGAGTTACTATAAAGTCACCCAATGCAGGAATCATCTGTTAAACTTTCAGCAGCAGCATACAAAAGTTGGACACTTTGGAGCACATGCCATTTTGTAAACTTTTGCATACTGTGTATTCATATTGATTAGTGTTATTCCCAGCCTTGAGGAAGTTTCCATGAAATAGTTAATTGCTTGTAGTTGGGACTGACTTCAGGACCCTTTGGGACCACTGGATTTATTGTAAAAGACTTTTGAATCCACACAGTGGACTTGAAAAGCCATCTGTGATCCCTGGAGGGGCTTCTGCTAATACCTTGGGGCAACAGAATTGTTGAATACTCACTGAAGGATATTGATACTTAAATTGTTTGATATTATTACTGTTTTGATACTACTATTGATAAATCTTTCATTTTATTTTGATTGTTCATAGTAATTTGGCTTTACAATACTATTTTGGTATTCCTTTGCATGCTCTTTAAATAGCCTTCTCCCCTGTGTTTTGGTCAACCCCCAGTTGGGGGCAGGGGATCCCCTGGTTTGGAGGCCTTTCTCCTGCTTCAAGGTTAACAGAAAGTGTTTGTGTGTGTGTGTGTGTGGGGGGTGTTAGCAGAAAGTGTGTGTGTGTGTGGGGGGGTTGAATGCCCACTGGACATTCTATTATACCCTATGGAGACTGATCCATAGGGTATAATAGAGAATCAATCCATTGGTATCTGGGGCTCTGGGGCCCCCTGTTTTTTGAGGTAGAGTCACCAAATTTTCAGCATAGCATCTGGTGCCCCTCCTCAGCCCCCCTCCCAGTTTTAAAAAATATTGGACCAGAGGGTCCAGTTCTATGAGCCTCCAAAGAAGGTGCCCCCATCCTCCATTATTTCCAGTGAAGGGGAGGCATTAAAAAGGAGCATGGTCCCTTTAAATGTGATGTCCAGACCTCCCTTGGAGTTCAGTTGTGCTTGTCACAACCTTACTACTGACTCCACCCCTAAAGGCTCCTCAGATATTTCATGAGTCGGTCCTGGCAATTCTATTGCTTTGGAAGGTGGACTGTATGGCATTATAACCTGCAGAGGTTCCTCCCTTCCCCAAACTCCATCCCATAGGCTCCACTTCCAAACCTCCAGGAATGCCCCAATCTAGTGATAGCAACCCAAGTCTTCAGCATTGTTCAAGGTTAGGGTTTCTATCTTGAAATACCTTATTTCAGTGGTCTTCAGCAAGATGAATGAAGCTTTGCAAGGTTTTCCAAGTTAGATGCTCACATTTGCATTTAGCAATCTTCACTATGAAAATGGCTACCAAAATTGTGAGTGGAAAGCAGCATTGAAAAGGAAGCAAGGTGGCGTCGTAAGTAGGACCAGGATCAAAGCTGGGAAAAAGCCAGGGTAGAATCTCTGGGCAAGAGAAGATCAGGGCAGGTTCAAAGTCTTGTAAATTTTGAAGAGCAATATCTGATGGGCATAGAGTTACTAACTCTATGCTAGTTTGGTGTAGTGGTTAAGTGTGTGGACTCTTATCTGGGAGAACTGGGGTTGATTCCTCACTCTTCCACTTATAGCTGCTGGAATGGCCTTGGGTCAGCCATAGCTATTGCAGGCGTGTCCTTGAGAGGGCAGCTGCTGTGAGAGCCCTCTCAGCCCCACCCACCTCACAGGGTGTCTGTTGTGGGGGGAGAAGATATAGGCGATTGTAAGCCGCTCTGAGTTTCTGATTCAGAGAGAAGAGCGGGATATAAATCTGCAGTTGTCGTAACTGACAGGGAAACTCCTGGCTTGGATGGTTTGGGAACATCTGTCTCCATTGCCTCTTTTCTCTCCACTTCCCCTTTTCTGGAAAAGAGAAGGCAGCCATTTTCTTGCATCAAGTTGTTTTCCCATTTTAATGGATGGTTTTTTCTCTCACCACTATGTCAGAAATACTTTACTAAGTACTTGGATAAAATACAAGAAATACGGGGACGAGAGAAAACCGCTATGGATAGTGCCAGCAGAAGTAATAAAAATAACAGCTGAATCCGAAGAAAAAAGAGAAATGTCATATAATCAACTGCTTAAGATTCAAGGAGACAAAATTGAATTAAAAACCTCAGAAGAGCTAAATAACAATTATGATTGGTTTCAAATGCAACAAATTAAAAGCTTGATGGAAAATGACATAAAATCAGAGGGAATTAGATGAGAACAAACAGAACTGGAAAGGGTCTTGCTAGGTGACAATGAAAAATTGATATCAAAAGTATATAAGTTATTATTGAAATGGTCTACAGAAGAAGAAGTAGTAAAGTCTCAAATGGTCAAATGGGCAATCAATGTGAACAGAGAAATACAAATGGATGCATGGGAGCACCTTTGGAAGAACTCAATGAAGATATCAACTTGTCAAAGTATTAAAGAGAACTGTTTTAAGATGATGTATAGGTGGTATATGACTCCGAAAAAACTGGCTAAGATAAGTAAGAAAATGTCGGATAGATGTTGGAAATGTAAAAAACATGAAGGTTCTTTCTTCCATATGTGGTGGACATGTGAAAAAGCGAAAGAATTCTGGAAGATGATACAACAAGAAATCTCCAAAATTTTGGGCTACGACTTTAAGAAAACTGCAGAGATGTTTTTACTTGGATTACAATTAGAAAAATTTCCAAAAGAAGACAGGACTCTAATTTGGTACCTGCTATCAGCTGCTAGGACATTATACGCGCAGCTTTGGAAGCAAGAAAAAATACCGGAGAAATGGGACTGGACCATGAAAGTTTTATCGTGGTGTGAAATGGACAAACTAACTAGAACACTAAGAGACTATGATTCAGAGATATTCAAAAGGGAGTGGAGAAAATTTAAAGGATATATGGAGAAAACTTGGAAAGTAAAGAAACATTGGACAATTTTTTAGTAGTAAGAATATATACATTGAACTTTGAGCAGTTAGAAGTGCCTTTAGTATTGATTTTGAATTTATAACCTCGGGGAAGTCAACATTGGAGGGAGGGGGGATGGAATGTCATATGGGTTAATGCGGGAAAAAAAATTAAGAAATAGTTAAGTTTTGTAACCATATGCTACCAATAAATTGTTTAAACACAAGTTGTTTTCCCATTTTAAAATTTGTGATTCTTTTACATTTTTATTGCTATTTGTATGGGTCACTGTTACAATCCAAGTCAGGGGTGAGAAAGAGTGTACATCCTTATTGAATCAGGGAGGCTTTGGTGTGGGTGTTTACAGAGCAAGTGGCTGTGGGTCACAACCAATACTCCCTCTAAGCTGTGGAGTTTTGTGCGCAAAAATTCTACTTTGTGAGCTACTGGCACTAAAGATGTGAGCTACTGCATAAATTAGTGTGCTTTGGGGTCATTCTTCCTGAGCTAAGACAAAAATGTGTGAGCCAGAGGCTAAAAAACTGTGAGCTAGCTCAAACTAACTCAGCTTACAGGAAACACTGGTCACAACACTACACCTGCCTGTGACTCATGCTGTTTCCCTATGGCAACCAGGAATGAACAGCAGCCTGGTTGGCTGCGCCAAAGAGGAGTAGGGTATAGATGCTGTAGAATCCGAGGCCAGCCAGCAATGGATATATAAGAGGTAAATGACAGCAGCGACAAACCAGGTCAGTAGCGTAGAGAGAATCCATTGTAAGATGGTGCGTGTGAGTCTGTGTACTATGTCCATTTTGTATATGCTTCTGTATGTGGATAGATAGGATAAAATGCTCCCCTAGATATTTGGTCCCTGGGCAATGATACTCACTGCCAGATAGTACGCTGTGTTTTTGAGAATCACATATTCCTTCCAAATTCTGTTCACCTAACAGAATGTATCCAGTGGGTGATGGTGTAATTTAGCAGAATCTCATAGAACATGTATGGAATGTAGCTGAATAAGGAGTGCTTTGGTTCTTCAGACTCTTGTTACTTAGTAGAATACAGATGGAGAGGCAGAATGAATTCTGATTGGGAATGCTAGTCAAGAGTAAGAAAACATGCAAGCCTTATGGGAATGTACCTGTTCATTTTTCTGAAGATCCAGCTTTGTGTAGTGGTTAAGAGCAGTTGACTCTAATCTGAAGAACTGGGCTTGATTCCCAACTCATCCACATGAAGTCAGCTGGGTGACCTTGGGTCAGTCACAGTTCTCTCAGAACTCTCTCAGCCCCACCTGCCTCACAGGGTGTCTGTTGTGAGGAGATTGTTAGCCACTCTGAGACGCCTTCGAGTAGTGAAGAGTGGGGTATAAAGCTAACTCCTCCTCCTCTTCTGATTTTAATTATCAAATTTATGACTTAATCATAATTAAAAAAAAAAGATTTGCATTAACTTAAACTAAAGGGTTCGTTGCCTGTGAATCTTAAACCATCTTGTTCTTTGAAGCCTCCTCACACCTTAAATATTTCACAGCTACATCATTGATTTAAATGATGTTTCTAAGGGATAGAACGAGATAGCTTTGGTGTGAATCCAGCCATTAATGAACACATGAGCCAATCAATGGTAGACTCAAAAGGTCATTGTATTTGCCTTGAAGGTCGATGCATGGAATGAAACTGTTATAAAAGTATCCAGAGTTCAGAAGTCAAATATTTATTAACACTGAAGGGAAGACTGAGCTGATTACATGACTTCCAGTTGGAAGGTAGTCTCATCTTTCAAGTAAAATGCAATCAATATTGTTCAACAAAGTAGTCCTCAATTTATTAGATTTTTCCACTTAGAGAGCCTCTGAAAAGTTCAATTTGCCTTATTGGTTCATTGGAGAAGTGCTGAAGCAGATCTGCATCTATGCTTTGAGCTGCTGCTATTTGAAAAGCAGTCTCTCTAGATCTGAGTCAGTGTCCTTATTTTATGAAGCACTACAGGGCAAATCAATTGGCTGCATTGGTGGTTGTGACATTCTTGATGAAATCCGTTCTTCCACAATGGCCGTGATTAAAATGGCATCACTCTAAATTTTTAGATGTAATTATTTTGTACAGTTTTTACAAGAGAAAGGTACTTAGAAGCTTTTAAACTTTGGTTTAAATTCAGCGTTTTGAATTGAGGTTTGTTGTGGGACCATTTAGAACTTTGCCTAGCTGACTCTTATTAAAACTGTAATTATACTTTGTAATAAAATATTATGTAAATGGGCATGTGCTAATTATGCAATTAGACTTACACTGATTGTGTTATCTGCAAAAGACTTTCTTTTTTTTGAAACTCAAGACGAATTATATTAAGCGCTAATGATATATTGATGTCCATTGTGGGCACATATGTAATAAAAATTGGGATAAAATTAAAGGTTAAATCCTGTTACAACTTGGCTTTCCTCTGCTAAAACTGCATCATAATAGGTGTGTGTATTCTGCTTTTCTCTCTCAGTTTTCTCTTACAGTAGCTAAGGAATCTTTGCTTATAAAGTGTTTTTGACCTGCTTGGGTATCTTTCGGGAGACTTTTTCCACCTAATTTTCTAGGTATAAACCAGCACTGAATTACTACACCAAGAAAAACAAAGAAAAGCTTCTAGTGGAAGCTTATTTAAGGTTACAGAAACCAAAGAAGATTACGAAAAGATTGAAATCAAAATTCTGACAACCAGAAGCAAAAGCACTTGCATGGACAGTACTTGAAATGTATAGAGAACAATGTTGATAATCAAAAACCTGGAAATCTTGCCATTGCTTCCTTCCCTTCAGGAGCCCTTTTTGATCTTGGGAAGGTTGATTCCTAGGTCACAGCCATACAGTTTGGTGGGGGAGGGGTGCACTGAGGGATAGGAAGGAGCAGGGCTTTTTTAATAGAAAAAGTCCAGCAGGAACTTATTTGTGTATTAGGCCACACCCCCTAACATCACCATTGTTTCACACAGAGCTTTTTTGTAGAAAAAAACCTGGCAGGAACTCATTTGCATATTAGGCCACATCCCCGACACCAAGCCAGCCAGAACTGCATTCCTGCGCGTTCCTGCTAAAAAAAAGGGGAAAAAAACCTGGGAAGGAGGTCCTTCCTGCCTCTTCCACCAACACTTGATCTGCATTGATGGAAAAGGAAGGAGAGGGTGAATTCTTTTTACCCCTTCTGCCGCAACCTTCATATTAGGGGTGTGCATTTGGCTAAATCCAAGCCAAAAAAATACCCAGGAAAGATACCTTATCATCAATGCTCCCTCTATAATGTGGAGACTTGTGAGCAAAGATTCTGCTTCATAAACTACTAACATTAAAGCTGTGAGTGAGCAATTCAGCTACTGCATAAATTAGTTGGCTCTAGGGGCATATTTCCTATGCTAAGACAAAAATGTGTGTGCCAGAGGCTAAAAGAACTGTGATCTTAATCTAGCTCACACTGACTCAGCTTAGAGGGAAAACTGCTTATCAGTATTTTTCAGGTATAGAGTCAATTAGATAGTGATTTTGGATATTATTTATCTATCAAAAGTGGCCAAGCAATGAAAATCCTGAAAGTATTCGGGATTTTTGGGACAGCCAGATAGACGAACAAAGGACATTTAAAGGGATCACAGTCCCTTTAAATGCCTTCCCTAAGCCGCAGGTCTCCATGGCTTGAACTCTGAAGGAATTCAAAGGACTGTCAGCCCTTTAAATGTTTCAGAGTTCTCCAAGCAACACAACTCTGTGACTTGGAGAAGGCATTTAAAGGGACCATGATCCCTTTAAATGCCTTTCCCCTCCATTGAAATCAATTGAGGATGAGGCAACTACTTCGGGGACCCATAGAATTGGACCCCCTATTCTAATCTTTTTTAAACTTTGGGGGGGGGGGTTGAGGAGAGGTACCAGCAGCTATGGTCCCCATAGGGTATAATGGAGCTGAAAAAATGTGGGTTTCTGGAATATTTCCCAAATTTGAATTGAATACCATGCCAGTATTGGAATTCAGGAATATTGGGAAATACCATTTGGGGGGGGTGGTGGTCAATATACCTGTAGCTAAAAAGTACTGTATTTCAAGAGGTTAGTGCACACCTCTACTCTCTGTGTGTATGGTTGTTAAGTCCATGTGGGTCCTGCAATCCCAGAAATCAATTTTCCCGGGATCCAGAGAGGACTGTTTAGGGAGGGAAGCAAGGGAAAAACCTGTATCTGTCAGTTCCTTTCATTGACTGAACATAGAACTATTTGTCTGTTGATGACAGTCTTATGTGAAATACTTCATCAGCATAAAGAATTCCCTGCTGCTTTGCTCTAACTTGTTTCTATTGCTGTTCTGTTGCTATTTTCCCCAGATTTTAGTATATTTAATGTCAAGTCTAGTTTTACTATTACCTGAATTTTATTAGTTTTGTAAGCTGCTTCTTCAGTTTTGTTTTGTTTTTTTGGAGAAGTAATGCTAATTCTCATGGGCATTTTTCCAAATTACCTTTGCAGAGCAGAAGAATTTTGATTTATGTAGATGGACACGTTATTTTACTGAATGCGGCATTATTTCCTTTTGATCTATAACCACATATACAACATCTTGAAGTCACAAATCTTGTTTTCTGAGGCATCATGGCGCATAGGCACAGGAAGCTGAAGTCACATGTTCTGCTCCCAATGCTGTAAATTTATCAAGTGCCACAGCTATATATAGAGAAATTAGCTTGATGCAGTTAATGGGTTCACCTCCACATAGTTCAGGCACCTTGTGCAAAGGTCATAGGAAGCACTAACTCAGATTTATTATATTGAGAAGTATTGACGTTTTATATGCGTGATCTTTTAATTTGGTGAGGTGAGGGTGGGGTCAGGGCAATCTCGCTGATCTAAGAGGAGCTTCATGGGAGTTCAGGTATAGGGTAAGCAGTACATCAGGAAGGAATCCCTTTCATTTTCACAAATAAAATCTCAAACCCCAAAGCTGCAGTGATACTCTTTTGGGGAGAGTCATTGTAAGCAACTTTTCCCTACAGCTTGTTAAACAGCAGATGAAAACATCAAGTTAATTGCCCCCCCAAGTCGGAATAAAGAGTCAGACGCAAGGTATTGGGCATAACTAAGGGCCACTTTATTAAAGTATAAGTAACAAATGGCAAGGGCTAACCGAAACTGTCTTGGTCAGGGCCAGGGGTCTCAGCAGACACCTCCCCTGCCATTCCACAGTCAAGGAACCCAGCCCCCAGCCGAAGCTGTAAGCCACAGCTCCCGCCAGGTCAGCTCAGCAAGAAGGCAATCCCCAGAGGGTCTGCCCACTAGACGCACGTCTCAATGGAAGGCACCCTCCAGTACTGAAACTGTGGCCTGGTCAGGGCCAGGGGTCTCAACAGACCCCCTCCCCTGCCATTCAACGGGTGAGGGACCCGGCCCCCAGCTGGAGCTGTGTGGCACAGCTCCCGCCAGGCCAGCCCAACAAGAAGGTAAGCTCCAGAGGGTCCAACCACCAGATGCACCTCTCAATGGAAGGCCCCCTCAAGTCGAGCCTTAAAGGGCAGTCTGCATTCTCCCACCCTGGGTCATCAAAGGTTGATCCTGCCAGATCCCAAGGTTGATCCTGCCAGACCCTACACCCCCCAAGAGGGGATGCTTTCTGGTCCTCCCCTAGCTGCAAAGTACCATAAGCACAGTAAAACCTGCCACTACCAAGGCCAAGCCTCTGCTTAGGCCTTAGCACCCACCAGAAGGCCCAATGCCACCCGCAGCCCTTGCCAAATGTATCTCAAGAAAAGCATATTACCCTTTTCAGAGAGATGCCCCCCATCCCCTCTGTAGAGATAAGGAAATTTAAGAGAAATATCCAGATGGGGCAGGTAGTGGCCCAACCCTCCCCCCCCTTCTAAGGCTTTCTTAATCTCCTTGCTAGCCTTGTGACAGGCCCTCTCGATGCCTGCAGGGTCCCAAACACTATGACAAAGAAGGTGGGGAATCATATCTGGTCATATTATAATGGTCCCAGGCCATCTCATCTTAATGGCCCTAAAATTGCTCCTGGCCTCCAAGGCCAACACCTTGCCTTTTAATAGCCTGAGATCATTCCCACACAGGTGAATAACTAGGACCTGGGGAGGAGGGCCAGCATTCCCGTAGAATAACAATGGCAGCAGGCCAGGCCAATGAAGACCCTGGCACCCATGCCATTCAATAGTAACCCATTGGCTGAGTCCCAGCTAAGAGCCGACCAAAGTTCTCTGAGCCTGATGTGCAGCCCAAAACATATAACTGTGTCCACAGATGAGAACTCGGCTCCTCTGGCCAGGAACAACAGAAAAAACAGTCAAACTAGAAACAATAACCATAAAATTCATGTTACAAACCACACAAAGTTAGGGATTAAGTTAGGGAGTTAAGGCAGTTTAGCTAAAGCCCGAGAAGTCACAACCCAAAACTGATGTTTTGTCAGCGGACTGCTGTTGTGGTAACAAAACAAAAATCCATCCCTAGGACTGCGTACTGCCAAATAGGCAGCCAAAGCGGAAACAGGACACAAGTCCTGCTCAGAGCATGTATCCAGCTCCAAAATGGTTCCCTTGCGACACCAGTCAGTCTTAGAGCGTCGAACGGTAATGACCGCCTTACTCTCCACCAACCTCAGGACCTGTGGCAACAAAGCATTACCAGAAACATCGTTTCAGGAGTGTACCACTGGCTCACTGACTCTGAAGGCCCCAAAGAAGGCAACCAAGGAAGCAGCATGAAACAGGTTGGATTCAAAATAGAATGCATACACTGTGCCCCAAATCCCCCTCAAGCCCCTAAGACTCAAAGGGGAAATAGGCTTCCTAGAGTCAGGATTAGGCCTGGCCTCTCTAGGCCAGCCCTTCAGCATTTTCCTCAGAAGGTCCCAACGCCTTACTAGCAAAAGCCAGAGCAAACAGGCATCCCCTAATGGATCGCACAGCCCCTCCCTTATCTTTTAAAGAAACACAGTAGTGGAGCAACTGCTTCACTGGGAGGGGCCGAACAATGCAATACCCTACCCCTAACCTAAGACTTCCTGGTGCTGTGCACTATGGCTAGGCCTATCGCTCTGCAGGCTTTGGCTCTCCAATCAGCCACAGCTCTGGGGCCATTTGCACTGGCTCTCAATCAGCTTCTGGGGCCAGCTGATGACATCTCTCCAACTGTTCATGAGAGAGAGCATCAGCCACCCCATTATTCACCCCAGGAACTTGCTTGGGTAAAAACAGTATGTTAAGTGCAGACAACGCAGAGTGAAATTCCACACCTATTTCATAACCCATTGAGATTTAGATGAAAGGGAATTAATGACATGTACCACTGCCATGTTATCACACCAAAAATGATTGGCCATTTAACTCCCCCACAACCAAACAGCAACAAGAATGGGAAAGAACTCAAGAAACATAAGATCTTGGTTCACACCCACCTGAACCCATGAATCTGGCCATATATCTGTGCACCAATGTCTGCAAAATAAACTTCATAACCTAAAGACCCAGCAGCATCAGACATGACCTGAAGCTCTGTTTCAAGTTTCATGTCTGCCCTCCAAAAAGAAATCCCATTAAAAGTCTCCAAAAACTCCTGCAGCCAGCTGGACCGAGATAAAGAGGTTCCACCTTTATTGGACTGGGCCCCTATTCCAGCTTGGTAATTACCTCCACCCCCATCCTGCTTCTTTTGCCCTTATGTGTCCAGGCTCTGGGGCAGTTACTTAAGGAGTGAGAGCCACCCCACATGGGGCATTCATGCCTGTTCTGGCAACCCTTCCTACTGCACACTCCTTGGGACCCAAACTTCCAGCAAAGCAAGCGGGGCTGAACTGCCTGCCCTGCCAAACTGCAGAAAGAAGATGAAGAAGTCACAAATGTCCTGGCAACCAAATGGCTGCTATCAGAGCAGTCACCCAAATTTGGTCGCACAGAGGACAAGACTTGGAGCCAAAGCTTCTGGTGGATGTGGTCTCACTGTAGGGTAGGGTATAAGGCAGCCCGCTTTCGGAACTCCTAGTCATACTAGCCCATTAAACATTGTATACTCATAAATAATATCCACATACTGGATCAGTGAAGCACCCCTTCAAGGCTGAGAGCATGTTATCAAACCAGCATATATGAAAAACCCAGGAAGCCGGGTTGCGGCTTTCACACTTGTTGCAATCATCTGATTTTTCAGTCTAACTGAACAGACTGGTCAAGTTTATGGAACAAAGTATGACCTCCTCATCCTTCCAATTAAAAGGTTTAACGTTGCTTGAAAAGAATTTCTGAAATAAGTTGCAGTACTGACCCCATACCAAAAGGCATGGGACAAATATCTGGGTCACATTCTTAAAGCCCAGCAATGGGGAAGATCTGGAACTCCTCAGTATACACATCTAGATCAACTCCAATCCAGCAGCAAACAATAAAAGTTGTACTTTGATGGTATTTAACTCCAACAAGTCTCTTGTATTTTAAAACATGTCTGTCGCTATTTTGCTGGAAGAACTGCGGAACTAGAGGCTCTTTCTGCCACAGTTGGTGATTGTGTAAAATAATTAATAAGTACTGGACAGCCATTGTTTCACAAATACATGTAGTCACAGGTGATTATATACCTAAAGATCTGACCTTGATACTTTTAATTTGCAGCCTACTGTCAAGATTCCCACTATTATTAAAGATCTCATATCTGCACTATATCACAATACAAGAACTTGTGGGCATTCAATGAAATTGCTGAGCAGTCAGGTTAAAACAGATAAAAGGAAGTATTTCTTCACCCAAAGGGTGATTAACATGTGGAATTCACTGCCACAGGAGGTGGTGGTGG
This sequence comes from Heteronotia binoei, assembly GCF_032191835.1. Taxonomy (NCBI): domain Eukaryota; kingdom Metazoa; phylum Chordata; class Lepidosauria; order Squamata; family Gekkonidae; genus Heteronotia; species Heteronotia binoei. The sequence continues at coordinate 51,729,448 of NC_083223.1, read as the reverse complement.
CTACAAGCATAGCCAGCTTCAAGAGGGGGTTAGATAAAAATATGGAGCAGAGGTCCATCGGTGGCTATTAGCCACAGTGTGTGTGTGTGTGTGTGTGTGTATATATATATATATTGGCCACTGTGTGACAGAGTGTTGGACTGGATGGGCCATTGGCCTGATCGAACATGGCTTCTCTTATGTTATGTACACTACTGACAGCAGCTGACCACACATTTGCTCTACAATGGAAAGATCAGAAACTTCCCTCAATGTATCAGTGGTATCAAAAAATATGGGAGTACTATGTATTAGACAAAATTGCCAATTGGACTGCCCGACAAGACAGACTAAAAATAACTCTAAAAATATGAATAAATGGGCAGTCTGGTTAGGTGCATATACAGAAGATTCAAATGAACTATCCACAAACCTTCAACAGATTCTTTTATTATATCATTAATTAATAAAGGTACATATGGTCATATATTAATTAGTATCCCAGCAATTGGTTAATGCTTTGTAAAAAGGGGAAGGAAACTATGTGTAACTCATAACATTATGTAGTATGTGCATTTTGTAGTAGGTATTATGTATGGTAATGTTTCACTGCTACCCAACTTTAATTATTAATGGACTTTGTAAAGACTTTGCAATTAAATAAACAGTTTTAAATTAAAAAAAGAAAAGCATGGCTAAGACAACCTGAAAGTTCTGCTTGTGGTAAATAAGCTGGAAATGACTCATTCACACATACAAGTAATCACTTTTTATTACAGTTAACAAGCAATTAACATGGTTGTGTGAACTCACCATGAGATATTTGCTGGAATGATTTCTGTACTTCTGGGCCTTGTTGTGAGAAAATTATTTCTAGAATATTGAGGAATAGCCAGAAATTATCTGAACTTGTTTATTGTTGAGGTACAGGAACATTGTTACAGTATCTTAAGGGAAAGGAACAATTAGTGAACAGTATTTCAGCAAATGAGAGGAAGACAGCAGAGTGCAGCTTGAACTTGGCAGCCCAGTCTTGCCAGAAGCTTAGCAGGGTTAGTACTTGGATGGGAGACCACCGATGAAAACTCTGCAGAGGAAGGCAATGGCAAACCACCTCAGCTTCTCACTTGCCTTGAAAGCCATTTGTTGGGGCCACCACAAGTCAGCTGTGACTTGACAGCACTTCACACACATACAAGCAGACACACGTGTGCATGCACATACACATGCACACATTTCAGCAACTATTAGGCTTATGTAACTAGAACTCTTATTTGCTTTGGTGTCCAGGGATTTTTTATTAAGAAGAAGAAGACTGCAGATTTATACCCCACCTTTCTCTCTGAATCAGAGACTCAGAGCGGCGTACAGTCTCCTATATCTTCTCCCCCCACAACAGACACCCTGTGAGGTGGGTGGGGCTGAGAGGGCTCCCACAGCAGCTGCCCTTTCAAGGACAACTCTTGCAAGAGCTATGGCTGACCCAAGGCCATTCCAGCAGCTGCAAGTGGAGAAGTAGGGAATCAAACCCGGTTCTCCCAGATAAGAGTCTGCGCATTTAACCACTACACCAAACTGACTATTAATGGCTGAATAATATTAATGATGGCTGAATAATATTAATGATAACTTCCTGTGATGAGAATCTGTATCATTTTCAATGTATTATTTGCCAGATGGCTTGCAGTGAAAAATCCAGTACCTGTGAAATATTAGTTAAGTGAAGTTTACCAGGTGACCAGATTCTAATTTTAAAAGATAAAATGTTGTTGTATCTAGTTTTAAAAGATAAAATATTCAGGTGAGGAGTAATTATGAAGAAATGCCGCCATCCCTTCAATAAGTAATGAATGATGCATATCAAATGTTCATCTTGGGGTGAGGGAAGCTTCATTCTCTGTAGCAATACTATTTTTAGAAAGATTAATTAAAAATCCATTCAGTAGGTTGAAGACTAACACAGACAGATCACCTGTTATGCTTTTAATTTCCACTGAAATTTGCCTGATACTGTGTATTAACAGACTCTTAACAATTTATCTTCATGATTCAATACCCTGGCAGACTGATAGATTGCAAGGATAAAAGTATTAATTGTTTTTTTTTAAATTCTCTTCGGTCAATATGCTAAGTTGCAATAAAGATTTTTTACTTAAGAAACCTGGCTCTTTGCAAATAAGGCTTTGCTCAGATTTAGATTTCAGTCTAAAAATAAACAGGGAACTGAAAGAACACAGTTGGGAGCAATTACAGATCAAGGACAAATTACAAATACAGGCGAAGGTGCCCTCAACTTAAAGAGATCAATTTAACATATACACTTAAGGGGCTCAGACATAGCTTGACAGCTATGGTGCCCAGAGTAGACTGAGTTCAAATCTCCACTTAGCTATAATACACATTAGGTGATTGACAGCACAATCCTATGTGAGTCTACTCCAAATTCTACTGAAGTCAACACAATGGAGTTTACTATTAGTATTATTAGTGTTATTAGTATTGCAGCATTTAGCGATGCTTTTTGCCCCCCCAGTCGGAATGAAGAGGCAGACACAAGTGTTGGGTTTTAAACCGGGCCGCTTTATTGATAATTAACAACTGTAACTGGCAGGGGGGGTGAAACCAACCAGACAAGCCCTGGGGTCAACACCTGGACCCCGCCTTGTCCAAAGGGCGAGCCACCCTGCCCCCAGCACAAACCCGCGCATTCGGGTTGTAACTGAGCGGCCAGGCCTCCAGCCATCACCACCGGGCTGGCATCAATCCCCATGGAGAGATCCACCCAGGTGAGGCTCCCTGTGATCTGCATTCCCCGCACTGAGCCGTTTAGCCCATCTACGGTTCCTGCAGACCACCGCACCAACGGTGCTAGGCCATAGGTGCTCCCCTGGGAAACCCCGTGGCCAAACCTATCCAGCCTGCGACCAAACTAATACCGTTAACCTAATCATTACCAACCAGACAAGCCCTGGGGTCAACACCTGGACCCCGCCTTGTCCAAAGGGCGAGCCACCCTGCCCCCAGCACAAACCCGCCGAAATCGGGATGTAACTGAGCGGCCAGGCCTCCAGCCATCACCAACCGGGCTGGCATCAATCCCCATGGAAAGATCCAACCAGGTGAGGCTCCCTGTGGTCTGCATCACCGTACTGAGCCGTTTAGCCCATCTACGGTTCCTGCAGACCACCGCACCAACGGTGCTAGGCCATAGGTGCTCCCCTGGGAAACCCTGTGGCCAAACTGCCAAATCTAACCTACTAGGCAGTACAAGGTAGGCGAAAAACACCCCCACAAGCGCCAATTGTGTGGGAGTGAAAAAATTCCTACCTGGCCCCAAAAGGCGACCGGCATCCGCCTGTACTGCGAAAGGGAGGGTGGGCGGGCAGAGAGCCGAATAAAAACTGCGTGGAAGGAGGCGGGAGCCGGGGCTTATATAGCCCCAGCTCCGCGCCTGAACGAGCACCCGGATGTTGGGTGATTCTGCTGCCCCTCCCTCCTTCCGACGCGGCAAAGACGGCCCCCAGCCTAATAGCCTGCAAGCTGGCTCGGCTGGGAAGGGGCCGGACCTTGCCCCCCCAGTCGGAATGAAGAGGCAGACACAAGTGTTGGGTTTTAAACCGGGCCGCTTTATTGATAATTAACAACTGTAACTGGCAGGGGGGGTGAAACCAACCAGACAAGCCCTGGGGTCAACACCTGGACCCCGCCTTGTCCAAAGGGCGAGCCACCCTGCCCCCAGCACAAACCCGCGCATTCGGGTTGTAACTGAGCGGCCAGGCCTCCAGCCATCACCACCGGGCTGGCATCAATCCCCATGGAGAGATCCACCCAGGTGAGGCTCCCTGTGATCTGCATTCCCCGCACTGAGCCGTTTAGCCCATCTACGGTTCCTGCAGACCACCGCACCAACGGTGCTAGGCCATAGGTGCTCCCCTGGGAAACCCCGTGGCCAAACCTATCCAGCCACCGCCAATGCCAAGCCTCTGCTTAGGCATTAGCGCCCCAACGGGTGGCCCAGAGCCAACCGCACCCCCTGCCGAATTTCATCTAAAAAGGCCCGGTTACCCGAATTGGATAAATGAACACCATCCGGCCGATACAGGTCAATTAGATTGACCCGTATGGCCGGATGGGGGAGGAAAATTCCTAGTCCCTCCTCCATGGCCTTCTGGATAGCCCTATTGGCCTTACGTCTGGCCCGTTCAATTCCACCCGGCAAAATGGCGTACCTCCACACCCTGCGCGGCAAAATTGCCGACCACACCAATATGACCCCAGGCCACCTGCGACGAATTTCGCGGAGGTCAGCCAACGCCTGCTGGGAAAGAGCCTTCCCACGCAGCAACCCCAGGTCATTCCCTCCCAAGTGAATGACCAGAATGTGTGGAGGCAACGCCCTTCGCTCCCTGAACAACAGTGGCATGATCCCGGGCCAGCGCAGCCCCCGACGACCCAGCCATTCCACGGTAGCCCATGCACTGAGACCGAGCTGGGTGCCTACAGGAGACCGTCTGGCGAAATGGGCAGCCCAAAAAACCATGCTGTGCCCACAGATGAGAACCCGCCTCCTCTCACCCCAAGCCACAGCACCTGAAAAACAAACCACAGTCAGCAACATGCACAAAATTTAACCAACCACCCACCTACCTGCTAGGTGACCAGGGGGGGGGGGGGCGCACATAAGCTTATAAGCCGCCGACGGCCATCGGCAGATATGCTGGATGGCAGAGGGCGCTTGGCCCATAGAGTAAAATCATCCTGTAAATCGCTAGCATCAGCCCAGCACGGGTATATGTCCAATCACTTACTGAGAGCCGGCAGGCGGATGGGGCTGGGCCCCTTTTCCAGGTGGCTGCGAACCGCCGCCGCCGCCTCCGGGGCGCTTACCGCCCGCTCCCGGCTTTGCTCTACTGCAGGCCGACAGTGCGTGGGGCCCACTGCACAGCGGACATTCGTGACTAAATTTACAGGAGTCCCTGGGACAGACCCCCTTGGAAGCGAACTCCCAGCACAACAACCGGGAGTGATCCGTCTGGCCCGCGGAAACGCGGGCACCTGGGGTAGTCTGCTGTTGCTGTGATCTCTGTACCAAATGGCCGCTATCGGACCTGTCCCCGGAATTCGGTTTTGCCGGGGCCATCAGCTGCAGCCACAGCTGCTGATTTATTTGGTCCCACGGCATTCCCGGATTGACGGCGGCCCGCATTCGGAAGGCTTCGTCGTATTGCAGCCATGCTGCCCCGGCGAAGTCCGAATAGGCCCTATAGACTATGTCTATATATTGAAAGAGGGAAGCCGCCCTAGCCGGTTGTGCCCTTGCAATGACCCCGGCATAAATCAGGAAGCCGGGCAACCAATTTGCCCAGGCCCTGTCAACCTTCCTGCGCTTTATCTTTTCCTTGTCCCTGTCGTCGAGCTCATCCTTACTTTTCTTCTCGAGCTCCCTAAACAGGAGACCAAAAACATCGACGTACTCCCCACGGAGGATTTTGTCGCGCGTGGCCGCCGTCAGATGCTCCCCCAAAGGCAAAGAAGTGTCGCCATAAGGGAGAGCGTGAAAGGGGATACTTGCATAGGGGTTTGGTTGATAGAACCACCCACCCGCTCGAGCTGCCGGCCATGCCCCCTGGAATTGTGCCCCCTGTTGACCACCCCATGGCAAAATGCCCGGTGTGGGCAATGAGGGAGGGGCTGCGAGGGGCGCCCCAGCGCCCACCTGCTGACCAATAGGGGTAGGAACTGCACTGGACAGCAAACCGGGTGCATGCAAACCCCAAGCCCACGGCTGAGCGGGGCCCAACTGTTCACCGGCGCCTAACCACCCAGGCCCCCATCCCACCCCGCTCGCCCCCAGCAGATGGGGGGTTGGCTGGGCGGGACCCCAAGGCCAACCTTGAACAGGCAGAGTAAGGGGCTTACCACCGTCACTCGGAAAGACGCCCGAACCTCCAGGGGGCTGCGGCCCCCCGCTTCCAGACGCCCCGTCACCCGATGGCGTGCCCGAAGGGCCTTTGCCCGGATCCTCCTCTTGATCAGGTTCCAACGGCGCTTCGGGCTCCGGCTGCCCACCCTGTAAAGCAGACAGCCGTGCAAGCAATTCTGATTCGAAAGACAGTCGCGCCGACCTGCCGGTGGCACGGCGACGCCCCTGCCAAATGGGGGCACCCCTAGCAACACGGTCCTGTTCAAGGGCTTCCAGGTGACTCATGATAGCGAGTCTGACCCGCTCACTTTGCCCCTGTTCTTCAGCTGGGGCTCCCTGCTGTCCCCGCCCCCGGGGTGGACGGGCAGGCTGCTTGCCTTTTGATTTACCTTGCCCTTTTTTTGGTGCCATCCTGCCAAGTTAAGCAGAAGAGCGACAGAGGCTGCAACCACCAGCACCCAACTACCCTTCTCAGCTCCACCCACCTCCACTGGTATGAAGAGAGGGAAGTCCGGTAAGTGCTGCCGGTCAGGACAAAGATCACAGCACCACCCCCAACCAGCCGCCCCAAATTCACCAACTCCTCACCTCCTAGATACACAGAAAGAGAGACGGGGCGTGGGGGGGGGGAGAGGGGGGGGTGACCCCAGAAGAGCCTCAGCACCAGGCAGCCCCTAACCTCTAAATAGGTGTTCAGCTATCCAGACGAACGCAACCCGGGGGAGGGGAGGGGGAGACTCACCCCACAACCCAAAGACAGAAGCCCAATTCCTCCTCCCAATGGGGGAGGTAAGCATAAAACCGTAGCCCAGAAGGTGGGAGAAAAAGCTCGCCTCCGCCAGCCAGAAAAAGGAAACTGCCTATAATGGCCAGCCGCCCGCGCTCCCCTAGCTAGAGGACGCTGCGCGCTGCCCTGATCCAGGACCTCCCAATGAGCCACGCGAGAAAAAAGCAGCCAGGCCAGCCCCGTCGGACCCAGCCTCCCACCAAACCGTCAGCGGTAATGAGCCTCGCAGCGCTCACGGCCGCCGCACGCGCCTCGCCGCGCACAACAACGCCGCGCCGATCAGCTGTTCGGTGCCGAAGTCCCTCGCCGCCGACGCAGCACGACGCACGTGGCTCTCTCCCCAGAGAGCCGAATAAAAACTGCGTGGAAGGAGGCGGGAGCCGGGGCTTATATAGCCCCAGCTCCGCGCCTGAACGAGCACCCGGATGTTGGGTGATTCTGCTGCCCCTCCCTCCTTCCGACGCGGCAAAGACGGCCCCCAGCCTAATAGCCTGCAAGCTGGCTCGGCTGGGAAGGGGCCGGACCCTCTCAAGGGAGATTAGATATCCTGGAGGAAATGGCAGCTTTGGAGGGTTAACTGTATTATATCACATTCTGACTGATCCCCATCCCCTCCCCAAACTCTGTTCTCCACAGGCACTGCCCCTAAATCTTCAGGAATTTCCTAAGCTGAAGTAGGCAGCCTATTGACAGCAAGAATGGTACACAATAGTATTGCAAATGAGGCAGCACCATAAATTATGGTTACCAGGCAACTAACAGGTGGGTTGGGGGAATGGAGGGGGGGCACACTGTGTCAGCTACATCACTTTCAGGAAAGCCCAGAAATTCCACCATAGAGTTTCCAATGATTCCTAGAGCTACCCTATGTGACTTTCAGGTTTTCTCTGGTGGTGTCATAGCAACACAACCAAAAGCAGGCTGCCAGTGGGAGGCCTTCTGTCATAGTGGGAGCCCTAGAACTTATAGATGCCAGACAACATTAGGATCTCCTGGCTATATTTCATACACTGTCATGCGATAACAATAATATCAATAACTACTACCGCTACCACCACCACCTCCACCAACATAGATCTAGATAGAAGCATCACAATATTGGCTGCTTTGTTTTCAGTTCCTTTTGCTTTATTGATCACTGCCAGACAATGGGACCGATTTCTCACTCTTTTACGCCACTCTGACGTTCCTCTTTTCAGTGTGGGGTCCTTTCAATTTCCCACTATCTGCCCCGGGGCTTCACCTTGCATTGGCATTTTTGCACAGCAACAAGAAACTGGTTTATATCAGTTTCTGTTTACTGCGCAAAAACGCCGACGCAAGCTGAAGCCCCGGGGCAGATAGTGGGAAATCGGAAGGATGCTGCACTGAAAAGAGGAATGTCAGAGTGGAGTAGGGTGAATGGGAAATCAGTCTAAGACAACATTTTCATTGTGCTATCCACTACAATCCCAAGATATCTTTGTGTCAGCCTTGGCCAGTTCAGACCCCATCAGTATAAATTTAAAGCTGCATTTGTTTTGTTTTGCATCAATTTACCGTTATCTTCATTAAACTTCATTTGCCACTCTGTTGACAACGTGCCTAACTTATAGAAGATTCTCCTCTTCACAATCATCCTTCAACTTTTCCTAGTCTTTTCCAGTGAACCTTGTTTTCTCATGATGTGACCAAAGGAAATGATTACAAACACAGTTAATTAAAAAAGAAGTGCTAGTTCCAGAAGAGCAGCCACAGCAAGGCAAATGTGATTAACCAATTTGTTTGTGGCAGGATATATTTTAGCTTTGTCATGTTGGAAGGGTCATCTGAATACTCAATCACAGTCAGAATCCATGCCACCACTTGACACACTTTGAATACTCTATACGATGAGAGAAGAATTATGTATTTGAAAGGCAGTATGGTATAGTGCTTAGAGTGGCAGCCTAGGATTGGAGAGAACTGGCCTAACCTACCTCACAAAGTCATTGTGTGGATAAAATGAAGGAGAGGAGAATGATGTAGGCCACTTTGGATTACCATTAGGGGGAAAAGCAGGGTATAAATATCTACATAAATAAAAATGATTCTTCGCTGAGTGCCTGTGTGTGTTGGCCGTTAGCAAATACAATTGTTACAAATACCGCAACTCTTTAACAAACTGACTATGACGACTGTGTCATGAGCTACTATTTGCCAGGTGAACTTTGGGTTTGTGCATGCCCATTGTTTGACTGCTACAGCACCTGGTGAAGCCATTGGGGAGGGATGGTAGCTCAGTTGTAGAGCATCTGCTTGGTAAGCAGAAGGTCCCAGGTTCAATCCCTGGCATCTCCAAAAAAGGGTCCAGGCAAATTGGTGTGAAAAATCTCAGCTTGAGACCCTGGAGAGCCGCTGCCAGTCTGAGTAGACAATACTGACTTTGATGGACCAAGGGTCTGATTCAGTATAAGGCAGCTTCATATGTTCATGTATGTCTGAATAGATCATTACATGTAGAACTTGCATTCCTTTTCCATAACTGGAATTCAGTGCTTTTCAGTAGAGGCAGTTCACTCATGTAGCTGTCACTCGTCACTGGTGGACAGAATTGTACATGCTTGTGTAACCCAGACTTGGAGGATGTTGCTTGTTGAACTGCAGTCCAGAGCTCAGAAGTGCCTGTGCTGACCTCTGTATCAAGATTGTAATTTAAGTAGAACATAAAGACCAGGGGTCATTTTGTAGAAGAACAGGTGGTGGAGCTCATCCAGGGATTGTTATGTAGCTGCACCTACTATTTAATGGACAAGGTGGGAAGGAGGAGGTGGAACTCTTAGAAAGGTTCAGGAGCTGTGCTCCTGAGAGCTCCCGCTGAATCCAAGGCCTGATAAAGACACACAACCAGAAAAATCTATTCTCATTTCCTGGCTCCGTGGGAGGTCATATAGAGGAGGAGCAGCCAGGAAGACATAAGTGGGGGGTGGGGGGAGTAAAATAAATGCAGTGACAGAAATTCAGGCTTGCATCTAGCAGAAGTCTAGTAAACGGATAGTTTCTGTGTGGCCGGCACATTCTGAACCTATCATAACAGCGACAAATACAAGTGTAAGCTTCCATTCCTTACGATAATTAGAGATGAGTCACCTTTCCCTTATAGAAAACCGTTTGTAGGTGTAATGAAAGCTAGAAGATATTTAGAATAACCAATGACTAGTAATTTAGAAATTAAAGTGCAGTCTCAGTAAATGATATACCACGGTGCTAATAAGATTAGGAAGTTTGAGCCGATTTTCATATGCAGAAACATGTGGAAAATAATTTCTAATCCACCAAGTGCTAGAAGGGCATGTTTGGTGTAATGAGCATTTGTATGTATATCTGCTCACACATTCTGTTGTCTCATCAGTGGCACCCTTTGGATCCTAGGTATAATTAAAAGCTAGAAGAGTTCTAGCTGGGTGTAGAATGAAGGTACCTGAAGAAGTGAGCAGTGACTCACAAAAGCTCATACCCTACCGCAAATTTAGTAAGACTTAGTTAGATACTACTGGATTCTTGCTCTTTTTTTACTGCGACTGACAAACTAATACAGCTACCCATACCCATCTTGATCCACATACACACACATACATAATGGGTTATACTCTGGATTTTATATTTTACTGCATATTTCCTATGTTTACTTGCTGGGAAGAGCTGATAAGATATACTGTTCTCTGTTGCTATTCTATAGGCTTGCTCTATTCCATGTTATGATTTCCCTGTTCTTGAATTTAGAAATTAATTTCAGAATCAGTGCATATGCAGACTGTGGCAATTTTCATCACATTCTTCGCCCTTACAGGCTGTCAGCACACTTTAGCAAGGCACTCTACAAAATGGAAGCTTGAAGGGGACGAATCAAGATTTCATTTTTACCCAGTAAATTAATCAATGCACACATGTACATCCTGGCATCCTCTGCTTAGAGAAATGGATCAGGCAACTTCTTCTGCCATGTTATGTTTCAAGTAATGAAACAGAGTAGGCTTTCTCTGATCATAAAATGACTTTTTGTTTTATTATATTAATGGTCCATTATATTAATAATCCATCCTTGTCACATCTTCCAAATAGACTCAGACTCCTTGTTTACATTTTGGGGCATTTGAGCATTTGCTTTTAATAGGGAAATAACATGCACCAAACATAAATTTATCTGCCTCCTATTTATTCATTTATATTTATTTTATTTCCAAATTTATATCCCACTCCCTCTTCCCTGTACAGGACTCAAGGAGGCTAACAATGTATAAAAATACACCAGATAAAACAATGCCAAAATGCAGTAACTAGACATAAAAATATCACACAATTAGAAATCTATCACAGTTAAAATTTATCAACTGTTAAGGGAGGGTAGGATGCATGGATGGCAAAGACACAGCTGCAGCATAATTTACCAGCTGCCTGGTAAATTCTTGCAATCATGCAAAGGATGCCCAAAAAAGAGCAGCCTTGCATAACCTAGGAAGGTTCTGCAAGGCACACAACTCTTCAGGCAGCTGGTTCCACAGTACGGGAGGCACCACTGAGAAGGCACTCACTCTTGTTGACACCAGGTAGACGAGGATCTTCGATAGATTCTGAGATGATGGTTGGAGATGTTGGAGAGGATCATGTTGGGAGGGGTGGACGCAAAGGTATGAGGGTTCCAGGCCATTGAGGGCTCTAAAGGTAAGCATCAACACTACATCATACGTAGCCAATCAGAATGGCTTTGAGCACTGTTATGGAGAGCCAATTTAGTAACGTTAGATATATGTCCCTCCATATTTGAAGGCAACATGTTTCTCTGTTGCACTTTGAAGATGAACAATGAAATTATGGCAGCAAAGTGTGATAAAAACAGGATGCATTGCATCTGTAATCCAGAGACACTTTGGGTCTCACCTTTCCCAGGACATCTGCCTCCAGACAAGTGTGAATGCTCTGAGCTCTGCTTGCCATAATGAAAACAGGGCATGTGTGCTACAAATAAACCATGTTTCAATTCAGCTTTGTTAACAACCCAACCATCTCCCTTCTTTGGAGGTTTTTAAACACAGGCTAGATGGCCATCTGACAACAATGCGAATTTTGTATTAGGCAGATTATGAGAAGAGGGCAGAAAGGGGTTGCATCAGTGCTTCGTTCTCCTGGCCTTTTCTTACATGCCCATGGAAATACTGATTGCCACTTTGGGGTCAGTCAGCAATTTTTCTCCAGGCCAGTTTGGCAAGGGATTCTGGAGGTTTTGCCATATTCTGGGCATGGAGCATGGATCACTGGGGATGTATGTGTGTGAGGGAGGTATCTGTGAAATTCCTGCATTGTGCAGGGGGTTGGACTAGATGACCCTGGAGGTCCCTTCCAACTCTATGATTCTATGATCTTTTCTTCCATTTGCATAATAATTATTGGCTGACACAGTTGCAATGATCTAATCTCTTGTACGTTATGGCCTGTGATTCCTCCCCTACTGTGCATTTTGTTTTCTCTTTAGACTGTGTACTTTCCGGAGCAGTGATTGAAAAGTGACTGACTCAGTGGTTCTTTGGTCGCCAGACGCTAGCACAGTAAACATGAGTAATATTAGTAATAAAGTGGCAGTTGGTGCCCATTAGTCCAAACTACTTTCCCTTCAGACTGTTACATCTCAACAGGCTCTGCTAGCAATAGCCAGCAGGGAGGGAAGGTGTCATTACAGCTTGAGCTATAGTAATAGCTAGGGGGGAGGGGGAAGAAAAGAAAACTGAACTTCTGAGGGCAATTAGCTTTTGGAGAGAGGGCATGGGCCAAGGTGATGCTTTGAATGAAATTCTAAGTAGACATGTTTAAAGAGAAAGCCTTTGTAGACCTCTCAGCTATCTTTGACAGGCTCTGTTGAGACAGACTGTGGTGCTGATGAGTGTCAAAATAGAAGCAGAGGGGCTGTTATGGTAAGATCTCCAATGTTCAGGAAGTGAGAACAGGCTGCTTAATGCCCCCATTTTTAATTTAAGTTTTTAAAGATATCACCAGTGTGGGGTACTAGAATTATAGCAAGGGACACACTTGGTTTTGTCTCCTGAGGTATTTATTTTGTTGTTTGCTGGGCAACATTGTTTTGCAGTTTCTCACTCAAGTTAAGTTGAGATAGTTACTGAAGGATTACATATGCCCCTGTATTGAGGAGGAGGAGGAGGAGGAGGAGGAGGAGAAAAAGAAGAGTTCATTTTATAGCCTGCTCTTCAATACCCAAAGGAGCTTTGGAGCAACTTGCAATAACCTTCCCTTCCTCTCCTCATAACAGACACCCTGTGAGATAGGTGGGGCTGAGAGAGTTCTGAGAGAACTGTGATTGACTCAAGATCACCCAGCTGGCTTCATGTGAAGAGTGGGAATCAAATTCAGTTCTCTAGATGGTTAAGAGTCCACCACTCTTAACCACTATACCAAGCTGACTTTTGAGCAGTGGCATTTTAGTTGACCCGACTGCAGTGTGACTTGTACTGACATGTGCTATTTCTGACACTGACACACACACAGCACATGAATCTGCCTTATACTAAATCAGCAAGTGAAGCTGGAAGCCTATCAATTCACCGGAGTCTTGGTGTGATAAGAGTTATGAATTCATATTCCCCTGAGGAAGGCGAGAAACAAAAATGGACTATGTAGGTCTATGTAGTTATCATATCTTTTCAGGAGGAATATTGTTTGCACAGCAGCACTGACCATAATTAATCTGTATTGTATCAGCATTTGTAGTATTTGTAAGTCAAGACTCTATATATATTATGAATAGAAATTGCAAATTGATGTATTTATAATGTATAATGTCATATTGGTGATTTATTAGGATTTTATATATTTCTAAAATTGTATAAAAACATACAAACAGACACAGAAAAGTTTATAATTTAATTTATTTGTATACACGGTGAGTTCACCAGATTTTTGAAATTGTACTGAATCAGGGCCATCAAAATCAGTCTTGTTTACTCAGACTGGCAACAGATCTCCAGGATCTCAAGCAGAGGACTTTCACATGATCCTTTAGTAAACTAGAGATCCTGGGGGTTGAACTTGGACCTTTTGCATGTCAAACAATGCTCTACCAGTGAGCTGAAGCCATTTTCTTAATTGAGATATGGATCCTATGGAAGATTTGCTCAAATGGAAGGGGGGATTATTTCTGAAGATCACAAATTCCCCCCTCATGCTATTCCTGCCCTTAAAAGGGCCACCAAGGCAGCCAATAATGTAAAAACATGCATGATAAAAAATCACATTTTAAAATCATGAAAATCAATCTATCATCAAACTTTGATATCTGAAGGCAGTATACTTCTGAATACCAATAGCATAGGAAGAGGGGGAAAACAAAGGGGGGGGGGCAGATGAAGGGCAGAGGCTTATGTTAAAAGCAAAATCCAAGATGTCTTTATTAAGACTATCTTAAATCAAACAGCACAGCATACAAGGTTTTGAGTTCTTAAGAATTCTTTTTCAGGCTGGATGTTAGAAAAAAGAAATGGATGTTAGACTAAAGAAAAGGAATACAGAGAGAAACGAAAGCTGTTTCAGGTCCTTTAGGCAATGATCCCCAAACATATTACCCATTCATGTGCTTCTTAGTGACCGTTTCCTTCTCCCCAAAGAGTCAATCCTGGCTTTCTTCCATCCCACAGGAACAGAAGGTGCTTCAGAAGTAGGGTTGCCAAGTCCAATTCCAGAAATATCTGGGGACTTTGGGGGTGGAGACAGGAGACTTTGGGGGTGGAGCCAGGAGACACTGGGGTGGAGCTAGGAGCAAGGGTGTGACAAGCACAATTGAACTCCAAAGGGAGTTCTGTCCATCACAATTAAAGGGACCTCACAACTTTTTAAATGCTTTCCTTCCTTCCACCCTCCCCTTCTCTGATTTCACCTCAGAGGCGGAGCAGAGTGGGGCGACGCTGCTGCGCAGCTGCCGCCTCTTCTCCGCTTCACCGTAGCTGCTCCTCCGAGATGGGCTCAGCCTGAGCCCATCTCGGAGGAGCAGCTACGGTGAAGCGGAGAAGAGGCGGCAGCTGCGCAGCGGCGTCGCCGGCTCCGAGATGGGGCGGCTCGCCACGCTCCTTGGCGCCGTTTCCTCCCTCCCTCCACTTCCGTTTTTTTGGGGAGTGGGGGAAGAGGCTGGAAATCCTGGGGTCCCCCGCCAGGGCGGGAGGGTGGGGAAGCCTATTCGGAAGATCCCAGTTAAGTTATCATCTTTCATTTGACGTGAACACCCATTTGAAATCAGCTGTCCTCATCATAAGCAGACACTGGGTCTGGAACCTCCTAATATTTGTGAAATGTTCTAACTTCTTTGGTAGCCATTTTGTGGTTGTACCCAGGCACTCTTAAGGCATCTTGTCCATAGTGCTATGGGGTGGAATTGGTACCAGGCTGTGTCTTTGGCCTTCTGAGAAGAAGGGGGGAGGGGGAATCAATGGTAGCATGCATTTACAAATATCAAAGCCACTACTTCATCAAATGTGTCTCAAAGCACAAAAGGAAGAGATGTTGCTTTCATGCCCTGCTTATGAGTTTCCTGCAGTCATCCAGCTGACGACTTCTGGAAACTGGATGCTGAATTAAGTAGATACTTGTTCTAATCCTGTAGGGCTCTTATGTTTGAAGAGAGTTTTCATGCGGTGACTGTTAGGAACCATTACACAAAATGTGTCATGTGAAGCTTACAGTGGTGTTTCTGTGGGAGTCAGTTCTGTAGAAGAACCAGGCAGCACCCAGAAGAAGGAAACATTGATTGAAGAGGGAGGATGGAATTTCAGTGGTCCATCTGGTCCAGTTGTCAGTGATATGTGCAAGCTATTGAACAGATACCAGCTCATTAAACTGTTATTGGCTTTAGCTACATGATTTACCACCAGGAGAAGCTGGGTGACTAGAATTATTAACATGTGTTGACATTAATGTGTTGAATTTTTTTCTTTAGAAGTAAATTTCTCTTGGACATTTGCTCTGTGCATACATTTGCTAGAAGCTTGGAAGATGAAAGTCATTCCCGCTTGTCATTTAATAGGTTAGATTACAAGTGGTTTTAGTCATGCTCAGCATATGTTCTTTGGTCTGTGAATGCTTTTGCTATTGGTGCTCTCCAGACTTATGTTTTTAATTATTTTAAAACACTGTGTGGATTCATCATGATTTATTCGTTTCACTTGGAGTAATATGGCTTGGGGGCGAGGGAAAGGGAGTTAGACATATTTCCTTTTGGAGATTATGGAGTAAATAATCATCATCTTTAGCATTTATATAGCACATTTCAAGTCTTTGAAGTGCTTCACATATGTTACCTCAGTGATCCTCATAACAGCCCACCACAGCAATCCATATATTGCAGATTGTGGATGGAGAATGTAAGTTAAGAGAGTATCTTGTTACAGTGGTGTTTTCTTACAGCAAATACATGCTGGGAAAACCTGCTGAGTTAAACTAAGGATTCAGCATCCTGCTTCCAAGACTGGACAGTCAGATGCCTCCAGGAATCTTTCAAGCACAGTGTGAAAGTAATGGTTTGGATCCTATTATTTGTTAGTGTATTATTTCTGTTCCATAGATAAAGGCTATCAGAACAAGGAGCAGCTTCAAAGAACTTTAATAGGAACAACAATTAAAACTTCTTGTACAACAGTTACTAAACCTTGTTCTAAAACTAAGGTCATGTGATCTTACAGCAAGTCAACAAATTATCAGTTCTGTAAAATACAAGGTATTGCCTCTAAATGGTAAATTTTACCAGAACAAAGCACAATGATTGGAGATATGTCCCAATTTTTTTTCCTTCCTGCAGTCTTAATCAAATATTGGAAATTTGATTCTTGGGGTCTTGGGATTCATGTGAACAAGGTAAGTTTGGATGTTGCAACAAGGAACTGATGGAGCAAAATTACCTTCTCTCTTCTGTCAGAGCACCCTCAATCTTCTGTCTGTGCAGCTCCGTCAGGAAGGTTTTTTTTTTTTGCCCTCTTCTCTCTCACCACTGAAGCTTCTAGACCTGTTAAGCTTATTTGTCCATCAAGACCTGCAAGCCCAGGAATCAACTTTCCTGAGGTCAGATGAGACTGCTGGTACAAAGGGTTTAGGTTAATGTCCATAACCATCAGTACCTCATGCTGATGAATCATGGTATCCAGCCATTAGCTGTAAAGGTTATTTCAGACTACTGCAGTGTGACTCCATTGTAGAGCATCTGGAAGCTACAGCCAGTACAGAACACTGCAGCTAGATACTAACTGGAATGGTGTACCGCACTGGCACTCCCTATAAATTTTCAGTTCCCCTTCTGCTAAGGTAGCCTTTAGGTAGTGTATCACTCTTTTGATGGCAGTAAATAAACTTTTATTATAATTCCATTGTCCCACCTTACTACTTTTTGATACTTGGTAGGCTTACACCCCAAATAAGGAAGTGTGATTGTGCCTCTATAAAATTCTTCCTCAGAAATAAGCACCTAGGAACACTGAAAGCTGAAACAGAAATCAAATTTATTAGAATTTATTAGAACAGGAAGGAAATGGAAAATTATATTTACAAGTAAGCTTTGGTTAGGATTGGTAGAGACAGGTTTAAAGAAATATCCAAACTGCTTTTTACAACACTAGAGATATTTAGAGAGTATGTTTTTCCTTGGTTTACTTTGGCTTTCTGCTTGTAAGCCACTGTGCTTACTGTGATACAGGTATTACTAGAGTGCTGTACACTTCCTCTTAAGCTTATTACTGGATGGACACAGACTTGAGATCTTATGATGCTTTAACCCTGTGTTTATAGACCAGAGGCTTTCCTAACTGCTTTCCAAATCATTATTCTCTTGCCCCCCAAGTCGGAATAAAGAGACGGACACAATTAGATTGGTGAAACTATGGGCCACTTTTATTAAAATAACCAGCAATGGCAAGGGCAACCGAACTGCCGCCAGGTCAGGGCCAGGGGTCTCCTCAGACCGCTCCCCTGCCTTTTTCAGCGGGTAAGAGACCCGGCCCCCCAGCCGGAACTGTGAGCCACAGCTCCCGTTAGGCAGGCCCAGCAGGGAGGCTCGCACCGGAGGGCCAAAACACCAGACGCGAGTCTCAGCGAAAGGCACCCATCCAATCGAGTCTCCAGGACAGTCTGCATTCACATACCTCGGGCCACACCAAAGGTTGATCCTGCCAGACCCCTAACTCCCCAAAAGGGGGAGGCTGACCGGTCTTCCCCAGGCCGCATGGTGCCATAAACCCCGTAAAACCTGCCCTAAAAAGTGACCAAACTCTACCAAGGCACCAACCCCAAGCCAATTCCTCAATCCACTGACATGCTATGCAGGGTAGGCAAAAAACACCCCCCAGTCACGAGCGAAATAGCCGGGAAGTAAAAAATTCCTACCCGACCCCTCCAAACGGAAGCGACCAGCAATTACCTGCATAACAAACAGGGCGGGTGGGTGGGCCAAAAACGCCAAGAGGACTGCAACGGCGTCAGATGGGGCTTCAGCAATAGCGCTGAAGCCCCCACCGCCTAGAGACGCGCTCAAAAGCGCGCCGAAAAAGTCCGCTCTCCATCCGGGGGGGGGGCAAAATCCCCCCTCTAGCCACGCTGCGATGCAGCGGGCTCAAGGAGGCTCCGTTGCCCCCCAAGTCGGAATAAAGAGACGGATACAATTAGATTGATGAAACTATGGGCCACTTTTATTAAAATAACCAGCAACGGCAAGGGCAACCGAACTGTGGCCAGGTCAGGGCCAGGGGTCTCCTCAAACCGCTCCCCTGCTTTTTTCAGCGGGCGAGAGACCCGGCCCCCCAGCCGGAGCTGTGAGCCACAGCTCCCGTTAGGCAGGCCCAGCAGGAAGGCTCACACTGGAGGGCCCAAACACCAGACGCGAGTCTCAGTGAAAGGCACCCATCCAATCGAGTCTCCAGGACAGTCTGCATTCACATACCTCGGGCCACACCAAAGGTTGATCCTGCCAGACCCCTAACTCCCCAAAAGGGGGAGGCTAACCGGTCTTCCCCAGGCCGCATGGTGCCATAAACCCCGTAAAACCTGCCACAACTAAGGCCAAGTCTCTACTTAGGGCTTAGCACCCACAGAAAGGCCCAAAGCCAACACAAGCCCTTGCCGTAAATCCCTCAGGAAAAGCATATTACCCTTTCCCGAGAGATGCACACCATCCCCTCTGTAGAGGTCGGGACATTCCTTAGAAATATCCGGATGGGACAAATAGTGGCCCAAATCACCCTCCAAAACCATGCGAATCTCCTTATAAGCTCTAAAACGAGCCCTTTCTAACCCAGCTGGATTCCAGGCACTGCGCCACACCAAGCGCGGAATCATGGCCGACCAAACTATAATGGTACCAGGCCATCTGTTCCTCATGTACTTGAAATCGTCTCGGGCCTGCAAGATCAAAGCCTTGCCTTTAATCAGCCTGGGATCAATCCCTCCCAGGTGAACAATTAATACCTGCGGAGGAGGGCCCAAACACCCATGAAATAAGAAAAAGGGGGGGGAGCAAGCCAGGCCACTGAAGACGCCTGCGCCC
Organism: Heteronotia binoei; assembly: GCF_032191835.1. Classification (NCBI taxonomy): domain Eukaryota; kingdom Metazoa; phylum Chordata; class Lepidosauria; order Squamata; family Gekkonidae; genus Heteronotia; species Heteronotia binoei. The sequence continues at coordinate 51,710,221 of NC_083223.1, read as the reverse complement.
TCGCCATTCAACCGTAACATATTTGCTGAGCCCCAGCTGAGAGCCAACAGCAGTTCTTCGAGCTTGACTGTGCCCGCAGATGAGAACTCTGCTCCTCCGGCCAGGAACAACAGCATCTAAAAGGAAAAAACATACAAGTTATAAAACCCAAACTTAGAACACCCCCCCCCCCCCGCTCCTAATAACAACCAGCAGCGGAGCAAAGGGGCGAATAGCACTTTTGTAAGCCTGAGACCGCCAACGGCCAAGGCTGAATGGACAAAGTAGGATAACCCAGGGCAGCAGCCGTAGAGGCCGCGCCGATTCTAAGAAATGGATACAAAACCTCACTCCAAATAACCCTAAAATTGATGTCTTGCCAGAGGGCTACCCTCAAAATGGCAGAACAACAACCTTTCGCAACCTCAGAGCTACCTTACCCCCTGATAACTTAACATCCCTACCTGAAACTAAAACTTTTAACAAATATAAACTGTCCCCCTTTACGTGGGTACCTGCGAAGCCATTCCTCAAAAGGACCCACCTTCATCGGGCTGAGGCCTTTCTCCAGATTGAGAAGGGCCCCCCCCCCTGATCCTTTCTGACCCTGGTGTGGCCGGATTCTCGGGCAGTTGTTGAAAGAGTGTGGGCTGGCGCACAGGGGGCATTCGTGCTTGAACTGGCAAGCTTTACGACTGCATGCCCCCTGGGCCCCAAACTCCCAGCAGAGCAAGCGATGCTGAACCGCCTGCCCCGCAGCACTGCAGGAGGATACTGAAGCACTGGAAGGAGAAGAGGAATCCTTGGTTACAAGGTGACCACTGTCGGATCGGTCCCCCAAATTGGGCCGAGCAGGTGACATCACCTGCAGCCACAACTGCTGGTGAATCCGATCCCAAGGGAGTGAAGGGTACAAAGCGGCCCTCATCCTGAACTCCTGGTCATATTGGCCCAGGTCCGATCAACCTTCCTCTTCCTCAGCTTCTCCTTCTCTTTATCGTCCAGCTCCTCCTTGTCCTTTTTCTCCAGTTCCCTAAATAAAAGGGAGAATACGTTCACGTATTCCCCTTTTAAGATTTTCTCCCTCGTGGCAGGCAGCAGGTGGTCACCCAGTGGCAAAGCCACTTCCCCAAAAGGCATAGCACTAAAGGGGACCACCCCATACGGAGATGGGAAACCCCAGCCTCCAGGCCAAGTCGCTGCTGCCCCCTGCTGCCCCACCCCGGGCCAATTACCAAATGGACCGAACTGACCCTGTGGCCACGTCCAGTTGCTCTGCTGCTCTAAACCTAGAGCAGAAGGAGCCCCAGCACCGCCTAACGGAGCACCCGCCCCACTAGGACCAGCAGACCCCCAAGCCCCCCAAGGCCATACAGGCCCAGAATGAGGCAAAGAGACGTCCCCCGACTTACCAGAAGGTAAAGCAGGCACCAAAGCTGATCCGGTACCGCCCACACCGGACGACAGGCCTGCTCTAACATCAGAGCCAGCGGGCCCCACAGCTCCTTCAGCAGCAACCGCAGCAGATCTGCCCTCCAAAAGAGATAAGCGGGTCAATATATCTGCCTGCAAAGCACGCTTAGACAACCGCCCCTTCTTGGGCAACTGAGAAGGTGGAAACCCCGATGCCTACTCAAGTGCCCACAGCCTCTGAAAAATGGCTGCATTAAATTCATCGTCCCCTTCGTCGTCCGACGAAGGGGGTGTGTGGAGGCTTAGATGGAGGCTTAGGAGCCTTAGGGGCAGGCTGTTTCCCTTTTGACTTTCCACTGCCTTTGCGACCCGACATGCTCACTGAAGAGCACAGCACAAAGCAGAATTTTCTTTAATTAGCTTACCCAAACCAGAGGCAAGCAAAGGAATAAAGGGGGCAAAACCAGCCTTCAAAATGGCCACCACCCCAATGGACTCTAAAATGGCCGCCGCCTCAACACCTCGTGAAATGGCCGCCCCAAGCAAGGTGTGGGGAAGAAGAAGCAAGGCCAAAATGGCCGCCAAGCACCAGGGAGAAGTACAGTAACTCAAAAATGGCTGCCCCAAGCACAAGGTATGGGGAAGAAGAAGCAAGGCTAAAATGGCCGCCAAGCCCCAGAGGTGCAACAAGCCTCAGGGGGAAGTATGAATGCACGCACCCCCGATCTTCTGACAAATGGCCGCCTCACAAAACGGCCACCCCGCCCTGCTGTTCACCACAGCCTTGGTCAAATGGCCCTGATAGTATAAAGAGCCCCAAAATAGACTGCTCTTCCCAAAAAACGCAGTTACTAGAGCCCCTATAAAGAAAGCCTCCCCCAGGCTAAAATGGACTGCTCTTCCAAAGAGCGCAGTTACTAGGGCCCCTGTAAAGACAGGCTCCCCCAGCCCAAAGGGCACCCTGCAACCACACAGAAACAAAAATGCTCAAGGGCATAGCAACCCCTTCACATTCAAACTATTTCAATGCTAATCCCCTGACAGAATGAAGCGGGGGGCAGGAATGGACAGCTATTTCTAAATAGCCCTGCTACTAGGGCCCCTGTAAGGGAAGCCTCCCTCAGCCCAAAGGGCACCCTCCAACAGCAAATACAACTAAAAATGCTCCAGGGCCCACAGCAACCCCCTCGCATCCAAACTATGTCAAGATATTGCTCCCGCGACGCGCTCTGGTCCTCAACGCCGATCCTCACGACGATCAACAGGCCTCCTGGCACACACAGCCCCCACTCACATCAAGAGCGTGGGAACACGCTCCCAGCCCTCCGAAAACACCGAGAGGACTGCAATGGCGTCAGACGGGGCTTCAGCAATAGCGCTGAAGCCCCGCCCCCTAGAGACTCGCTCAAAAGCGCGCCGAAAAAGTCCGCTCTCCCTCCAGGGGGGGCAAAATTCCCCCTCTAGCCACGCTGCGATGCAGCGGGCTCAAGGAGTCTCCGTTCTCCTTAAGAGCAATAACCTCTTTTAACTTGCTGTTCCAGAAGAACAGTCCCTGTAAATCAGTTAATAAGCTTCCATACTGAGAATGCCTACTTCTCCATTCAAGTAATGTTTCTGTGTTTCATTCCTTTCTTGAATATGTGGCGTTCTGACACTTCTTTGCCAGAACCACTGTCACCACCTCAAGTCTGTTTGTGGAAGTCACGACACAATTCTCTGCTACAAACAGGTTAACAGACCAGAGTCTCTCACTAAGAGTTTTTCAGTCCAGTCTCCTCTCTATCTCCAGCTGTTTTTCTCCAACGCTGACTCCTCCCCACTTGATTTTTTAAAATAGCTCCCTGTTCCATTCCACAGCAAGCTGCCTTCATTCACCCAATCAGAATGAGCTCTGTGAACTGTCAATCATTTTTCATCCTTTCTCCAGCAGCATTGCTTAAAATACTGCAATTGCTAGCTTTTCATCACAAATGGGTTGCAGGGAGCAGCTCTCTCCACTCTTGTTCCTCCTGCACTGGTTCCAGTCAGCTTTCAAGCCCAATTCAAGATGCTGGTATTGGTCTTTAAAGTCCTACATGACTTGGGACCAACATACTTTAAGGACCACCTACTCCCATACAATCCTACCTGATCACTATGGCCAACTTCAAATGAAATTGTTTGGGTGCCCCCCATATCTGAGGCTCTGTGAGTGGCAACTGGAGTAAGGGCCTTCTTGGTTATGGCACCAAAATTATGTAATTCCTACCCCAGGGAAATAGTCTGTTATCCCCCCCCCATCTTTTGCAGTGGGTGAAGACTTTTTTTGGTGCCCCCTCAAACCTTCATTCCTGTTTATATGTAGGGTGGCCATAATAGCTGGAGGCCAGCCAGGGACACCTTGAGGGGGGAATGATGTGAGTGCGTGCGTGCGCGCCATCGGAAACAGGAAGTGACGTCACTTCCAGTGACGTCATGCCACCGCCGGAAACAGGAAGTGATGTCACTTCCTGTGACATCATTCCCCCCGCGCCACCTGCCAGAAGCCCAAATGACATCATTTCCCTCCACCGGCTGTTTCTGATAGCCCTGCGCCCCCTCTTTCATTTGATATGTGTCCCGTGCGGGTGCCACCCTCCTGCCGGGAGATGCCACAAAATGAGCCCCTTTGAGGCTTATGGCGGCAGGGCTCGGGGGAAGCGAGCTAGACTGCTGTTCTTTTGAGGGGTTATAGAGTGTTTTGAGCCTGGCCCTGTGGCATCGGTCCCATCGTTGTGCGACCCAGGGGGCCGGCGCAGCGGCCTGCCGAAGCAGCCTGTCACTAATAACACAGGTCGAGATGCAGGACAGGAACCCGGAAGTGACCGACAGGCTGCTTCAGCGGGCCGCTGCGCCGGCCCCCTGGGTCCCACAATGATGGGACCGATGCCACAGGGACTGGCTCGAAACACTCTATAACCCACTGGGAAGGAAGGAAAGAAGGAAGGAAGGAGGGAGGGAGGGAGGAGGGAGGGAGGGAGGGAGGAAGGAGGGAAGGAAGGAGGGAAGGAGGGAAGGAAGAAAGGAAGGAAGGAGGGAGGGAGGGAAGGAAGGAGGGAGGAAGGAAGGAAGAAAGGAAGAAAGGAGGGAGGGAGGGAAGGAAGGAAGGAGGGAGGGAGGGAAGGAGGGAAGGAAGGAAGGAAGGAAGGAAGGAAGGAAGGAAGGAAGGAAGGAAGGAAGGAGGGAGGAGGGAGGGAGGAGGGAGGGAGGGAGGGAAGGAAGGAGGGAAGGAGGGAGGAAGGAAGAAAGGAAGGAGGGAGGGAGGAAGGAAGGAGGGAGGGAGGGAAGGAGGGAAGGAAGGAAGAAAGGAAGAAAGGAGGGAGGGAAGGAAGGAAGGAGGGTGGGAGGGAAGGAGGGAAGGAAGGAAAAAAGGAAGGGAGGGAAGGAGGAGGGAGGGAAGGAAGGGAGGAAGAAAGGAAGGAAGGCCGGCCGCCCTCTCCCGCCAGCCGCCCCCCCCGCTTTCGGCCCCCTCCCTCCCTGCCTGCCTGCTTACCTTCTTCCAGGGCGGGTGGCGGCCTCCCCTCCGGGTGGGCGGGCTGGCCAGGAGGCGCTGGTCGCTGGAGGCCCTGCTGGTCGGCGCTGGTCGCTGGAGGTCCTCCAGGGTTTCTGGAGGCCCTCCAGCGACCAGCGCCGGCCTCTCCGCCACCTCCGCTGGTCGGCGCTGGTCGCTGGAGGCCCTCCAGGGTCTCTGGAGGACCTCCAGCGGCCAGCGCCGGCCTCTCCGCCGCCTCCGCTGGTCGGCGCTCATCACTGGAGGCCCTCCAGGGTCTCTGGAGGCCCTCCAGCGACCAGCGCCGGCCTCTCCGCCGCCTCCCCGGCCTCCGCCACCGCCGGCGGGCCCCGCACGCGGGCGGGGAAGGCGGCGAGTGAGGGAGCCAGCGTCCCTGTGCGTGCGCACGGCGTTGTGGCGGGCCCCGTGCATGCGCAGAGCCCGCCACACCGCCGTGCACACGCGCAGGGACGCTGGCTCCCTCACTCGCCGCCTTCCCCGCCCGCGCGCGCGGCCCGCCGGCTCCCCGCCGGCTCCCTCTGGCTAAACCGGGACTTCTAAATGGTCCCGGTATAGCCAGCCCGGGAGCCGGGAATTGGGGGCCAGAACCGGGACTTTCCCGGGTTACCGGGACGGTCTGGCCACCCTATATGCCTATGTCTGATGGACAGATCCTTTTTAACACTATTACTTCTTTGAGGGTAATCATTCAGATCAGTGACTTGATCACTTGTAAGTGCAAACAGGATTGTGGCCTTAAAATGGCACACATCATTAGTCAATTCTGCAGGTTAACTATGTTCTATTTTTCATGTGTTCTAGGCCTTTTGAAAATCAGTATTGTTGGATGACACTTGCCCATATCCCATATTATTATTTGCATAGGCAAAAATCTCTCGATATCATTTATATTTTTATGTACCTTTGTCATGTGACCTCTAGTCATGCAAGTCAGATGGTATCAAGTCAGTCAGAGGCTACTGCCAGGCCTAGATTAATAACCTCCAAGTGGGACCTGGAGATCTCCAAGAACTCTAGATGACAGAGACTTGTCCCCTGGAGAAAATGACTGCTCTGGAGGGTGGACTCTATGGCATTACATCAGCTGAAGCTTCGCCCTTCCCCAAACTCTGCCCTCCTCAGACTCCACCAAAAATGTATAGGAATTTCCCAAACTGGAGCTGGCAATTCCAGCCAGGCCTAAATCCAATGAGTTTTCCTTCAAAGGCCAAAATAGAGTTAGAAAGGGCTCTATCACCGACCCCTGCCTTTTACTGACAGAACAAAACTTAAAAAGTTGTGGTTGCCTAACAACTGAAGGAAGCAGTTGCTTAAAGCTACAGGCATTCCTTTTATCATTTTCAGCTTTTTAATGCTTTCCAGTGGTTTTTCTTTTTAAAAAAGATTTCACATTTTTCTGCAAACAAGAGCTCATTCAGGTTTGTAGAAAGAATCTTGTCTTATTATAGAAGCAAATATTTCCACTGCAAGAATAAAAAGAAGTGGAGAAAGTGGACATCTTTGATGGGTTCCTTTTCCTACTTTAAAAGGGTAAAGGTAGTCCCCTGTGAAAGCACCAGTCATTTCCAACTCTAGGGTGATGTTGCTTTCACAACATTTTCATGGCAGACTTTTTACAGGGTGGTTTGCCATTGCCTTCCCCAGTCATCTACACTTTCCCCCCAGCAAGCTGGGTACTCATTTTACCGACCTCAGAAGGATGGAAGGCTGAGTCAATCTGGAGCTGGCTACCTGAACTCAGCTTCCGCTGGGGATCGAACTCAGGTTGTGAGCAGGGAGCTCAGACTGCAGTACTGCAGCTTTACCACTCTGCGCCACGGGGCTCTTTTTCCTACTTTAAATCCATTTAAAACCCTCTTGATTACAATTTTTGCATGTTTATTATAAATATTCTGTATCCAATTCAAAAATCTGATACCACGCTCAAACTATTGCAGTGTTTTTTGTAGAAAAGTCCAAGACACATAATGGAAGACTTTTTCAGACTCTAAGAATAGAAAGGCTGCTTTTTCATCCTTGTGTTTAACAAATTCTAATGCATCAATAATGAAACAGACATTATCTTTCATATATATCTTTTTATACAAAACCAGTTTGGTCAGGAGAATTACTTAAAAAATAATTTCCTTAATCTATTGGCCATAGTTGAAGCAAAGATTTTAGAATCCACATTTAACAGTGAGATGGGTCTATATGATTGTGACAACATTGGGCCATTATTCTCTTTTATATATTGTTATATGAGCTTCTTGTGGTCCCAAGAGTGTAGTCTCTTCAATAAGGATTGAAGGTTCTCCATAAATCTTCTAAGTTTTTTTAAATCTAGTACTCTATTCATGTCACTAAGAATTAAAACTTCTCCCTCTTGAAAATCCAGATTTTTTTGGGGGAAAAAACATAACATTTTCTTTTGCACTGTTTGGAGCATATTTTGAAGCCAGTGTAAAGATTTTATCTTCTGGAGATCTTATTTTTAACAAAACATATCTTCTCTCAGGGCCTTTTAGCTCTTCTATTACAGTCAAATGTTGACCAGCAATATAAATCAAAACAGCTTTTCCCCCTCAGCAAATGAAGTTGCATATGCTTTGCCCAATTTTTGTTACTTAAAATTTTCTCAAGTACCTTTTTGATATGATTTTTTTGCATACAAACTATGGATAAATTTTGTTTCTTTAACCGATTAAATGTCTTGGATTGCTTGGAGGGACAGTTTAATTAATTAATATTAACTGATAGAATCTTCAAGGTATCAATTTCTATCAAAAAGCTGCAGCTTCATCCAGCTTCTGTTCTTCTTTAAGTCTTTTTCCTTTTCTTGATTCTTCAAATTCCTCTGGTTTTTCCCCCGTCAGTTCTTTTGCTAGAAGTTTGGCCTGTTCAATCAACAGAACTGCTCTTTTGCCTGTAGATAAGAAGATTTCAAGAGCAAATGGAATTCTCTAATACTGAAGGACTAGAAGAAGAGTTTAAACTAAAGAATTATGCTGCTGACATGGTTCTTACAATTTCAGACCCCCAGTTATCTCTCTAACATGTAATGGAGCAAATTGACAGATATGGACTTTTTTCAGCTTATAAAATCAACAGGAAGAAAACCAAGGTTATTCTAAAATTTTCATCTAAACCAGGGGTGGCCAATGGTAGCTTTCCAGATTTTTTTTGCCTACAACTCCAATCAGCCCAAGCCAGCATGGCCAATGGCTGGGGCTGATGGGAGTTGTAGGCAAAAAAAATCTGGAGAGCTACTGTTGGCCACCCCTGATCTAAACAACAAGAAGAGATTAAGAAAATCTCAGGATGTAATGTAACAAGCAATCCAGTCAAATACTTAGGAATCTATGTTATGGGACAAAATGATACACTATTTAAATGCAATTATATGACAACCTGGTTTAAAATGCAAAAAGATCTTGAAAGATGGTCCAAACCACAAGTATCCTGGTTTGGAAAAATCTCTGCAATAACAATGAATCTATTACCAATATTAAACTTTCTGTTACAGATGATTCCAGTGTCAATCTCTGAAAAGAGTGACTAGCAAAAACAAATAAATAAGTTTGTATGGAAGCCAAAAATAAGATTTAAACTACTGCAAGATAAGAAGAAGAGAGGGGTCTCAAATTATACTACCAAACTGTTGGGTTAGTTTGGATATCAGATTGGATGAAAAACACTTATGAAAGACTGATTAAACTAGAATCGGAGACTATGCTGTTGGCAATCCTGCCAGACAATATACCTAGAACTTCACAAGACTTACTTAGATATATGCTGACAGCTGCCAAAGTAACATTTGCAATGAAATGGAAGAGACGAGATTGTCCTACAATAGAGATCTGGAAAGGAAAACTAGCTGAATATGTAATAATGGCAAAACTAACTAATAATATAAACAGAAAACCTCTGAAAGAATTTCAGCAGAAATGGCAGGTCTATTACTCATATTATGAGAATAATTAAGTATCTTGATTCCTGAAACTATTTGTATATTATATTAGACATGATGAAGATATTGATCACAGTTATAACTCTTTTTAGTATTCTACCAGCATTTAAATACTCTGTAAAAATAAGACATAGAAATTGTTAAATGTTTAAGACATTGCCTAGGCTCTTAGGATGGTTTAAACTTAGCATTAAAATTTACCTAATTGTAAGAGAAGTAACCTTTTTATTATTAATAGGATACTGCAACTAAAGAAGTTCTTGATTATTCTTTTAAAGAGAGAATTCACCTAAAATACTGTAATAATGATGCATTATTATCTGCTTCTACATTTGAAATTATTAAATGATTATCTAGTTTTTTCAGGATGGTTTAAATTTAGTACAAGAATTTAGTAAAAGATGTAACCTTCTTATCGTTAATGGGATATCTCAACCAAGAAAATTATCTGTTCTTTTAAAGAGAGGACTCACTTTAAAATACTGTAATAAAGATGTTTTAATATCTGCTCTGACATGTGAATTATGTATTTTTTGCTAAAACAGTTGATTTTACTTAATTCTACTTGAATGCAACTATTCATAAAATTTTAAAATTATTGATGAATTTATACTTTTCCCTTCCCCCTTTTTTCTTCAATGCCCCCTTTTTTCTTTTGAAAAAATAAAAAATTAAAATAAAAAAGAAGTTAGTCAAAAGTTATGTCTTGCCCATTCACAAACCCAGTCACCAGATTTAAGTATCCAAAGATACTTGTACTTCGCTAGAATATAAAATATTACAAATTGCCAGCTGTCAATATTAAGCCAGGCCGGTAGCTAAGAGGGGGGCCTGTGGGGGCACACCCCTGACTTCTTGGCGGGGTCCTCTGACTCGACCCCTCCAACCAGCCCCCTGAACTTCTGCCACCTTTCTTGCTCTCCTGATGCTTTTCTCATGCTCTCACCTCCCTTCTCACTCTCCCACCACCCTTCTTGCTCTCCCACTGCCTTTCTTGTGCTCCTGCTGCCCTTCTTGCACTCCTGCCACCTTTCTCATGCTCCTGCCACCCTTCTTGCTCTCCCGCGCTATGTGAGTGGCGGGGAAGGAAGGGCTGTTCTCACAAGAGCAGCAGGGAGGGAAGGGAAGGCCATGCGAAGAGCCAGCTGGCGTGAGATTGGCTATTTGCACTTCATGAATTTGCAGCTTGTTGCATTGTTAGAAACAAAAATATTTTTTAAATCTCAAGAAATGCATCTGAGTACAATATAATATAACAGGTAAATGATATTGCTGTAGTGAAGAGAACTGTTTAGACAGCAAATGTGTTTCTTTTAAGTTCACCCACCCCCCCATATGTCACCTTTTCATGAATTCTTGTTGCTCAGTCTGCAAAATGGTAAAGAACGGCTCTGCTTGCAGCTTTCCCTGTATTTGTATCCTTCCAATTTACTGTAGAGCAAAAATAAGTAATGTAGCTGTCTTTTGACGTCTAAGCAGGTCTAGCATACTGGAACAGATGTCTAACTTTACAACAAATGGGAGTTGAGCAGTCAGAAAGAGGTCTAGCAATAAATAAAGTGTTGATGTTTGCCTTGTATGTAATCTGATAACCAGGCTGCCTTCAAGATTCCTGAAGGAAACAGTACTTTAATTTGTTTTAAAATGCTGAATAAGTATAATTAGGATACTTTCAAAGTAGTCAGACAAAAATTGCTTTCAGTCTAGGGTTGTCAGAACATTTGGAGGGGGTAGTACAATATTGTTTGAGTCATGGTGATGAATGACATCACTTCCAGTGCAAAACAAGAAGTGATGTCATTGCACTGGGGCAATCATCTAGGATCCACCCCCAAAAGCTATAGTTAAACCAACATGACATTACTTCCAGTTTGGGGCTAAAAGTATAATTGTGTGTCATGCTGAACAACCCCTCCCATTTCCCCCTTGCAGTTTGTCACACAGCAGCACGAAATGGGGGGCTCAGGCTGAGAGGCTTGACACTACACTCCCATTCCTATAAGGTAAGTACACCTGCATTACCATTCCTATCAGGTAAGTACAATATTGGGTTCAATGAAAATTTCTTAATTGGACTTTTTGGGAGGTTGGAGTTCAGAAGCTAAGCAGGGTCAGCCCTGGCTTATATTTGGATGGGAGATTTCCAAGGAATACCAAGGCTGTGACGTGCAAGCAGGCAATGGCAAACCACTTCTGAATGTCTCCTGCCTTGAAAACCCCACAGAGTTGCTATAAGTCAGCCATTACTTGACAGCAAAAAGAATAATATTTATTTTTATTTATTTATAAATTGGATTTCTTAGTGCTCAGGGTAACTAACAACAAAATGAGAACAATAAATAAATACAAGTTAAAACCAGTAATTCAAATAACAATAACATACAAAAAAAAAAAAGCGATGCATGTTCCAAGATGGTGAAAAAAATTAATATCCAGAAGCCACCTATGGGGAGTTAATAATAATAATAATAATTTTAGTGGCAGAAGTTGTTCTTTTTTTGCTGAAATACAATGTGGCCCTCCAATTTGTCCAGCAATGAAAAGTTTGCTCTGAACTATGGCTTGGCTCTTATGGGGTTTTCTCTGGTTACTTTATGCTACGGAAGGAACTATTTACAATTTTGATCTTCAGAGGTCATGATCTGTAGGCCTTCACTTTCTGAAATAAGTTAAGATAGGCCTTTCCTGTTGTCACATCTCAAATCTAAGACTATCTTTCACCCAGTAATCTGTGATGAGATTTAGATGCCAGGTTAAGACACTTGCTGAGCTAAAGTTTTTGGCAATGGTAACGGAAATTCTGGGTTTTGTTGGTTTTATTTTTTAATCCTGCACACTTTCACTGTTTCTCTAATCCTCATTATCCTTTTTAACATCTGATAATATTTCACTTTTTCCCTTCCTTGGTATACAGTTGTTTCTATTGTGTTGCTGCTGGACTGGAACTACCTAATAATATGATAATATTGATATTGGATAGTACTTTTAGCAATGAATTTTTACACTGTAGACTGCTCTTATCTCCCTTTGAACCTTTTTGTCAAGTAAACAGTGGGATTTACATTAATGAAACACATTTGAAAGTTCCAGAACAAACTTAGTGCCATCCCACAGAAGTCCTGTTCCGCCATAAGACCTTGCTATTATACATGCACTGTAAATTCCCTCTTGGAACTCAGGGGCCCAGTTCAAATTGTGACTGGCATTTGGGGAGAAGGAATGTGAGCCTCCCCCTACACACTTTTCCTGAATGGAAATGGCTCAAGGGATGCTATTGCCCTGTTGGGAGCTCTACTTGTACCCATTGAGGTGCATGCAGATTAACAAATTGGGCCCCCGTTTGCCTGAGAACTGCATATCCAAAGGAAAACATGCAATGCTTGTAGTAATGTCTGATGGGATCAACAATGAAACACACATTGTATTTCTTATTACCCAAGGCAGTGTGTTAGGCAACAGTGGGGGAGCCTATGCCCATCATTGCAACTACTGGCTGGGTCCAAAATGAGTGGCTCCTAAGGACCGCTTAACTTGCTTCTAGAATCCCATTCCACTGTTGTTACCCTCCAATCCAAATGCAGCCCTCTGGCCATCTGTGGCTGTTCAGCTGTTTGGCAATCCTTTTGAATTGTAGTCTATAAGTAGCCAGCAAAACTGGAATTGTATTGTGCTCCTGGTTGCCAATGCATTTCGATGGCTCTCTTGATTGTTTATCTTGGGAAAAGCTTAACATTGGAGACTTCCTTAAAGAATCCGTGATTTTGGGGGTATATTCCTGATACATCCCTGGACTCAAGGTCTGGGTTTGATCACATTTTTAAAAAGGAATAGTCTAGTTCGTGTTTTTCAAGAATCAGGTTGCTTTAGATGTAATGGATTTGACATTCTAGTTATTTCTTTATATTCCAGATTTTTAATGGATATGTTCTTAATTCTATGTTGATTGATTATGGTGTTCAAACTAGAATGGGTGTTCTTGCTATGAAAGACTTAATATCAGAATAGTGTGTGAGAGAAAGCCAATGTTTTACCATTTTATGGATGAGGAGCCTAGAGCACAGAGACACCAGTAAATCTTTGCTGCATCTTTCCCCATCAATGCCAACACACAAAAAGCATCAATCCTCAAACCACTTATTTGGCATAGCAGTTGGAAGAAGTCAGGCTTAATTGATTTGTCCTGAGCCACACAGTTATTTAGTGCTAAGACAATCCCTTCGAAGTCCCATTTTTTCTAAAGCTACATCTGGTACAAAGAGACAAAAGACAATCAATTTCTCATTCATTGAGTTTTACTGTTGGATTATTATTTGTTTTAAACAGGGCATGCATTCTGCTCCTTCTTTTGTGCGGGTTGTATTGACTTGTGTCAGCTGTAATCATCTCCTCCTCAAAGATGCACATGACCTTTAGATTATTTTCCAAGCAGAAAACAGTGAGCAAGAATGAATAACACATCTTTCTTTTTTCTTTTTCAAAGCATAGGAGGAAGACTTCAGCCTCTTACACACAAATAGTGTGGTGTAGAGGTTAGAGTGATGGAATAGGACAGGGGTGGCCAACGGTAGCTCTCCAGATGTTTTTTGCCTACAACTCCCATCAGCCCCAGCCATTGGCCATGCTGGCTGGGGCTGAAGGGAGTTGTAGACAAAAAACATCTGGAGAGCTACCATTGGCCACCCCTGGACTAGGATATAGAAAGCCCAGGCTGGAACCTTCAGTTTGACATGGAAGCTTGATGTGTGACCTTGGGCTAGTCACATACCCTCAGCCTACCTAGAGTTGTCAGGCCAGTGCTGGCAACCAATGGGGGCTGTGGAGAGATGCAAATAGGTATGCAGACACTGCAACATCACTTTCAGCATGAACCAGGAACTGACATCATTGCATTGGTGCAGCACTCCAATATTCCCCTGAAATTCTATGATTTTGCCATAGAATTCCTGGGGAATTGCAGAATGTTTTGACCATGTCTTTCCATTTTATGGATGAGGAGCCCAAAGCACATCACTTTGGGGTCTGCACTATATGTTGGATCCAACCAACTTCACAATTCAATCTTTACTAATTTCTCTCCTTACTACAGCCCTATCTCACATCCCTTTTGTCCATATAGGTCTGTCCCATGTTTATTATTTATTTATTACATTAGATTTATATCCCACCCATTCTACAAAGACTCAAGGCAGTTCAGCATAAAACAAACAGTATTAAAACATTAAACACTAAAACAATCTGATAAAATCATAATGGTGCTACTTCATCTATTCTAGGTAGGATCATATAGTATCTGTTTTTCTCTTTTCACTTGTGAAAAAACTGGTTGGATCCAATTTACAGTGAGAAAAGCTTCACCAACTAAATTTCTACATGTTAGGCTGATGTGAAGCTTCCACCTTACCCTTTGAAAGAAGCTTGATTAAGGGCTGTTTGTGTTGCACATTGAAACTTCATAATAGAAAGGAGAACATGTTCTGCATTGAGAAGGAGAAAGAAGATGTTTATCAGCTGCTTACCGTTTATATAGAGGTCCAGGTCTCTAATGCTGCCATTCTTCCAGCTGCGCCGGGTCAGGCAACGGCCCCCTACCTTTTTTGCTCCAATCTAGCCACAGTAATCGATGTGACATCACCTCCAGACTGGACTCTTGTAACTCACTGTATGTGGTCCTACCCTTGAGGCTGACCCAGAAACTCTAACTAGCACAGAATGCAGCTGTGTGGGTCCTGATGGGGACTCCACATACAGCACACATCCATCCTGTGCTGAGTGAGCTGAACTGGCTTCCAGTGGAGTACCGGATCAGGTTCAAGGTTCTGGTGCTGGTGCTGACCTTTAGGCCTCAAGCAGTCCAAGACCCATGTAACTTCAGGACCTCCTCTCTTGATATACCCCCAGCAGATCAAAATCTGTTGTTGGTGGTCCCCCAGCCCAAGAAAACTCCAGCTGTCCTCAACCAGAGCATTTCCCACCCTGGCTCCAGCCTGGTGGAACTCTTTGCCAAATAACATCCATGCCCTGTGGGACTTGATGCAGTTTTGCAGGGCCTGTAAGGCAGAGATGTTCCTCCAGGCTGAGGACACCGATGGTTCCATCTTCCTGGCACTCCCACTCCCCTGCTTCTCCATGAGGCAGTAGCACCATTAGAAAGTTTTAGCACCATCTTTAGGCTTTTGCTATGTTTTACTGGCTTCAACCTGTTTTTGATTATATATTATGTGATACTGTGGCAAACACAGCCCTGAGCCCGGTCCTTCAGGGAGAACAGTTCAAAAAAATATATCAAATAAATAAATAAAATACCAATAGAGGAAAGACAGGACAGAACATTCTTTTTCTACTGGGTAGAGAAAAAAGGGTTCAGGGTTTCTGAAGCTAAGAATGTATACTCAGAGGTCGTTTTTGCACTCACCTTCCGCCGGCGCGACCCCCCTCTTCACCGCGCAGGATCTGCGCGGATTTCGCACTAAACGCTGCGGAGCAGCCAGAAAAGCCGGAAGCTCCCGTCGCAAAAGCCACGCAAACACCAAACTGCTTTTTGGCGGTTTCAGTTTGAGCGGCTTTTGCGCCGGGAGCTTCCGGCTTTTCTGGCTGCTCCGCAGTGTTTAGTGCGAAATCCGCGCAGATCCTGTGCGGTGAAGAGGGGGGTCGCGCTGGCGGAAGGTGAGTGCGAAAATGACCAGAGTGAAAATCTAAATTAAAACTTGATAGTTTTCAGAAATGTCCTTTATGCTTGCTATTGCATTCAATGCTCTTTTTGCAATGCCTGCCCACAAAAGCAGTTTGCTTGCATTTTCAGAAAGAGGAACACCAGATCAAGCTGGAGATAAGAACACCTATATTTTTACTTCCCTCCCTCTTTGTGACAGGCAGTCTGCCTGCAGGGAAGAGAGGCCATCACTCTGCTTCTACTCTCTGGGAGGCAGCAGACTGGGAGGGAAATAGAGGGAAATGCTCCCTCTCCTCAAATGAAATGCAGATTCAAGTGATCTGCATTGCTGAAGGATTCAATGTTTATCTCTGTGTCTCTGTATAAAGGTAAAGGTAGTCCCCTGCGCAAGCACCAGTCATTTCTGATTCTGGGGTGATGTCGCATCACAACATTTTCACGGCAGGCTTTTTACGGGGTGGTTTGCCATTGCCTTCCCCAGTCACCAACACTTTCTCCCCAGCAAGCTGGGTACTCATTTTACCAACCTTGGAAGGATGGAAGACTGAGTCAACCTTGAGCTGGCTACCTGAATCCAGCTTCTGCCGGGATCGAACTCAGGTCATGAGCAGAGGGCTTGGACTGCAGTACTGCAGCTTTACCACTCTGCGCCAGGTCAAATTTCTGAGATCTTTTGAGGTACCATTTCATGTAAAAACAGATGTTCAATTTCTCTAACAGATTTTCCTCTCCCTGAGCTGCTATTACAAAAGGATAAGCAACATCCCATTCACATGCATAGATAGTAGGCGAGGGGATGAGTTAAAACCTTCTGTTTCTTGCATCTTACTTAAAGCATTTTTCTCTGAGCCAAGTTCTGGAACTGGAAACCAACCAACTGCAGCAAGATAAGACAGCTGCCCTTGCCTACATGCTGTGGTTCTGTTTAGTAGCAGACTCCTCTACCCCCGCTTGAGAATTTCAGCAAAGGAGGACAACTTGCATAACAATCCCTGTGCTTGCTCTGCAAGAGCACATTTGCAACACCTACAAAATGGAAACAACTTCCTACTTGTCCATGTGAGTGAGGAGCAAAGTTACAGGTGGAAAGGTGTTTTCTGTTGAAACCAATGGAAAGAAGAAACAAATGTAAGAACACAACTAATGCTTTAATACTGCCCATGAAAAAATATGGGTAAGTTTTAAAAAACCAAGGTAAACTGACAATGAAGAAACAATTGTAGGGCCATGCCTATCTGCAACAGTGTGTCTCAGGACCTTGGAACGGATACCAACCCCCCCCCCCCACTGATTCATCACATGCCCATCTCCTGTCTCCCTGTGATTGCCTGGTTGTCTACTGACCACAACTGCATGGAGGAAGAGGCTGCGTGTATACCCCCTCCCCGTGATCAGTGACACTGCTTCTGGAATGTGTATGTGAGGCCACTTACTATGGATAGTCTCATTCTTCAGACAACAAGACAATCACATGGAGGCAGGAGTGGGGCCAGCATGCTTGTGCCCTGTGCACCTCTCCATGCAGGGTTATCTTGGAAGAACCAAGGAAGTCAACATGTGAGTGGAGGGTTATCTTGGAAGAGCCAAAGAAGTCAACTAGTAACCCTGCAGCGAGTATGCTGGTGCTGAGCTATAGTCCGTCTTCTTGTAACCTGCCTTCTGATGGACAGGTAGCTGAGTGTTATTGAGACATTGCAATGTCTACCTTCTGGGGATTACATTTCACAGATGCAAATGAGGCAGATGGATTTTATAAACATGGGAGCAAACATATTTAAAGTCTCTATTTGTGTGATAGGCTTCCATTGTGAAAATGGCTGTTTTACATAATTCTACATGTTGACATTTTTTCCAACTTGCAGCCTTTAAGCTCTCTGACAGTCCAAGTTTATACATGTTTACTTGGAAGTAAACTTCATGTATGGTTTACTTCCACATAAGTAAGATTATAATCCGAAATTTCATATCCTTGTCTCCAGGGGCCGTTTTGCCCCTTCGTAAGGAGGAGGAGCGGGCAGGGCATTATGGGAGATGAGGGCGGAGCAGGCACGCCTTAACGGCTGTCTCTGCTTCTGCCTCCCAGTCTTCACCTCGTGCTCGGCCCACCCTCCCGCCCTTGAGGTAGTGTGGGCAATAGCCGGTTGCTCTCAATTTATGGGGGACCAGGTAGGAATTTTTTCATCTCTTCCTGTTTGGCTGATGGAAGTGGTGTTTTTTGCCTACCTCACACTGCTTGTAGAAGGGATTGTGGAATTGGCTAGGGTGTGGCTGGTTTAAGTAGGCTGGTCACTTTCAGGTTGGCTGGGTTTTTTGCCTAACTTCCGTTATGCAGCTTGGTGAGCACCAATAGCACTCCAGTTTCGGGGCATGGGGTCTAGCTAAATCATTCCTGGGCCGTGCGGACTAGTTGAGTGATGAAGTGGACTGCCTCAGGTTTGCATGGATTGATCCGCCCTTCAGCCGTGCGGATGGGGGTTGGAACTCCAGGGCATAACCTTTGCTAGGCCAGCTGGGTATGAGCCATGCATTTTGGCTATACCTAGGGGCAGGGTGGCTCGCCCGTCATGCGGCAGGGGAGGAGTATTTCGTCCCCTGGCCCTGCCGTGCTGCCTGTTATGTGTATAGCCCTTATTGTTAATTTAATAATAAAGAAAGTGGCCCTTAGTTACCCAAACCCTTGTGTCCGTCTCTGCCTTCTGTCTGTGGGAGCAATTCTCCTTTGTAGTTCAGTATTCATGTAGAAACTTCCTAGCTGTATGTGGGAAGGAAAATTATGACTTTACCTCATCAAAGGGGCTCAAAAAAGACGGTCAACAAACTTCAGAAACTATTAACATAATGCAGCAAAGGCCACTTCTTTCTTCCAATCCTTGTTCTTAGTCTGAAGTCTTGAACAATAAAACCAAAAAACTTAAATAAAACCCATGTCTAAAAACACCTCCCTTCAACATTTATCTGCAGCCCCTAGAAATAGAGCAACAAATTCAGTACTTTGATAATCAGAATCCTCTAAGAGGAATGGAAACTTCTGCTTTAATGTCGCTAGAGGAAGCATAGTCCATTTATCAAGGTATGAAAGGCTAGCACTTTTTAGTGTGAGAATGTGGAGTGAGAAGCATATTGACAGACATCTGCTTTTCAGGGATGGTAAATCTGATATAACCTGAGCCATTAAAGTTGAGTGTTCTGAATTTTGACTTTTCCTGAGCATTTGGGTTGATTCTGGATCCCTATACCATTTTCACAATCAATCTACTAGCTAATGGAAATTTTCTAATTGCAATAGCAGATAAGCATTTATTAAGAGGATACACCTTAATCTGAAGATCTCTTTCCATGAAACTTCCTCAACAGGTTCCTTTAACATTTTACTATTTGCTTGGGTTGGCAATTTACATAAGCAGTTATCTGTGCATTTTAAGTTGATGACAATAATGTTGCCTGGTCACCATTAAGCCTTTACGCTGTTGGGTTTATCAGTTTTCCTTAGCCTGTAAGTTTTTGTAGGCTCCTGGACTGGCATGCTAAAAGCAATGTGCTTGTTTTAACTACATTCACCTGCGACTTTTGGCAGCTGAGAGAACTATTCTTGGGTGTATTCCTAATCTGTTTCAATTTACTGGTGCCATTTAGCTAAGCATGTCCTGATTGGCCAATTGGTTCATGGGCTGAGGCGAGGACATCTGAAAACATGCCTCGCTCGGGGAGTGAGAAGCCGGCTATTCCATCAACAGCTGAGAAGGGGCTGCATTGTCGATCCTCCCACAATGTGGACTACCCAGCAGGGGATGGACTTTCTCTTTCAAGCCTGCATGCAAGAACTGTGCGGTGGACCTGCATCTGATGAACAAGAGTCTTTCTTTTATTTGCCTTTGTGTGTGCCTTAAAAATGTTTCCTAGTCCAGCGTACACCCTTTATAACTTGAGCAATTTATTAAACTGGAACATTTCCAGTTTAGTAGTGTCTGAAGTTACTTACTGAGAACTGGCAGATAACATCCAAAGAGAAGCTGGGAAGATGAAAAGCCTCTGGTAACAGGTTTAGAACCTGTGGGACTCCTGGCTGGCCCAGATGGCTATGGTTTCAGTGCCTGGCAGCAGGAGTGGTAAAGGTCTAGCTGGACCAGGTGGCTGTGGTTTCAGCGCCTGGGAATAGGGCTCTCTAGGACCATATAAGAAACTAAAACTGGTTTTTATCATTCAGCATCTCCTGACAGAAGGCAGATGAACCTGTATCAGAACTGAACTGATATCAGAATACCAGAATATCAGACATTTTCCAGACTGACAAGAATCTTCATATGTCAGAGGAGTGGGTGTTCTCCTTTATCACCTACCCACACATGGAATGCCACGTGTGATGTAGCCTCCCAGGCATCTGTTTCATGAGTTTCTTTCAACTAAAAAGGGGGAAGTTGGAATAACTGTTGTCTGTGTGACCAGGCCTATGGCACAACATGGCCTTGTATACTTGGGGCGGGGTGGGGTGGGGGGAAGGAAGGAACTGCTCATGCTGAGCCCATGAAAAACCTCTTGTCCAGCACATTCAGTTGTGAATTGTATCCAAGAACTGCTAATTTTTGGTTGCTAAACAAATACTCAGAGGAGGGAAGACAGCATGGAATAGCCCAGTCTTGTCACATCTCAGACACCAAGCAGGTTGGTACTTGGATGTGAGGCCACCAAGGGAGACTCAGCAGAAGAAGACAATAGCAATCAGTCTCTGCTTCTCATTTGCCTTGAAGGCCCCTTGCTGGCATTGCCATAAGTTGGCTGCAACTTACCAGCACATTACAAAGAAGCACTGATGACTGGACTGCTGAAGATATTGAGTTGGCGTGCAGACCTGTAGAACAATAACATGCCATGGGGAACTGGGGCAAGGATTACAATGGAGTGAAAAAGAAAAGTGTTTCAGGTGTTAAGGTAAATAATGGTTTTAGTAGCCTGGGTGTCTGAAAACTCATCTCACCATACCTCACATAGAACAAAGCAGGAGTCAAGTGCACCTTTAAGACCAACCGATTTTTATTCAGAACGTAAGCTTTCGTGTGCTCTCATAAGCACACTTCATCAGACGAGGGGATCAGGTATTGATCCCCTTGTCTGATCCCCTCATCTGATGAAGTGTGCTTAAGAGAGCACATGAAAACTTACGTTCTGAATAAAAATTGGTTGGTCTTAAAGGTACAGCTTGACTCCTGCTTTGTTCTACTGCTTCAGACCAACACGGCTGCCCACTTGGATATACCTCACATAGGGTGCAGTCACACACCATTAAATCCATTAAATAGAGGCAACGAGCCTCTATTATAATCCGCACAACCAATTTTCCAATCAGACAAGAGCCAGGCTCCCGTTCTATCCCATATGGGTCCCATTGCTGGTTGATCAGAGTGCTCTACCGGACCTCGTTTCATGAGACGTCAATCTGCATTAGCGCAGGCGCAGTGATGCCCGCTATCTGCAGCGTGTCGCTTTTAAATGCGTCGGATCACTTACAGTTTTGCTAGTCCATTGGCACTACTTTTCCAGCACGAGCACTACGCGTGCAGAAAAAAACCCAGGAATTCAAATCAGTTCACATCTAGTTCACATCTACTTTCAAAAGTGAGTTTTGTTTCCGGACATAGGGGCGGGTAAATTATTTATCGAGCCAACATTCGCTCGCTCATTCACTGGTGCAGTGATATTACTTGCAGGGGGCTTTGGGAGGAAACAGTGGTGCGCTTCCGACGAGTCGCCAACGATAGAGCATTCAAACAGAGAAATACCACTCAGGAACCGTCAGAAGAATTTTGTTCCGGATTTAAAGCAGTATCAAATTAGTCAGCGCCCCAGTCGTCTCAACGCAAGACTCAAACGAGCTAACCACCATTCACAGATGCTGACGTTTGGACAACCGCTTAAAATCCGACATGCTTCTGGACTCCACTCATGCCCGTAGCAGGATTTTATGAACGTCTGACCTCACCCATAGACATCCAATTATTTCCAGACATGAAATCAAAAGAGAGGACATTCCCTTGACCACAAAAAAGGGGAGGAGAGGAAGAAAAGGGGGGGGGGAAGGATGTGCTGGGGATCAGAGGCCCTGCATCAAATTCATGTGGTATGGAGACTGTAGGAAGAAGGGGAATTAAATGAGACTGAGCAAAAAAGCTAGCTGATCCAGTCCATAATGATAATGATTATGATGACGATACTGCTGCTGCTGCTGCTACTACTACACTACATGGGACCAATGCATCCCACACATTCTGTCTCAGACAGAATATAATAATGTAGATACACAGATCTGTGTACATTTCAAACAAAGCTGGGGGGGGGGGGGAGGGAATAACACATGGGAAACCAGATTTGTACCACATGAAAGTGACCAGATTCATATTGGCTGAAAGTTCTTGCTGAAAAAACAATAGACTAATCAACTGCTAACTATTTCTTTACACAGTGGGTTTTCTCATCTCCTCCTCTTCCTCAGACTTACTCATTTAAAGTGGCATATCTCCAAATAGTTCTGAAAGTGGAACAGTTTACATTGCAGGGCAAGTCAGAGACTCTTGGGTGCCCATAAAGCAGAAGACATCCATCATCGGTGGAATGTCTTCAAGACCTGATTAGGGATCCCAGTATCCAGGTGCAACCTGGGCAGGACTTTTTTTTTTTTTTGTAGGAGGAACTCCTATGCATGTTAGGCCACACATCTTTGGTGTAGCCAATCCTCCAAGAGCTTACAGGGCTCTAATTACAAGGCCTACTGTAAACTCACATCAGGAGTATGTGGCTACATCAGGGGCATGTAGCCTAATATGCAAAGGAGTTCCTTCTACAAAAAAAAAAAGCTCTGGAACTGGGGATCCCCCTGAATTACAGCTCACCTCCAGGTTACAGTGATAATTTCCCTGGACAAAATGGATGTTTGGGAGGGGTGGACTCTATAACATTGTACACCACTGGAGTCCCTGGCTTCCCCAGGCCCCATCCCCAAATCTCCTGGAGTTTCCCAACCTGGAGCTGGCAACTCAACACTCTCCCCCCCCCCCCCAATTCAGGTGGCCTGGGAAGACCTGGCAACCTCTGTGCAGCTGCTGAACAGGTGCTGTTGTTCTGAAGCCTGGAGATGCAAAATGGGCATGGGGAGAGACGCAAAAATGCATCTATGTGCAGGGTGGCTCCTTTTGATTCCAAGGGCAATTTTTTTTTTTAGCAGATGTGGTGATAAAAGGGTATTTTATGCACTGAGCTAAGGGATTATTTCAATCATGGTACCCTATGTTGGTAAGGGAATGACACAACCATAATTGAAGGGTAGTTCAGGATCTTTGCATGGCAACAACTAGATTGCTTATCAAATCAGATGGCTATCAGGAGGGACAGGAAAATACAAAGAGTGGAAATTAATTCACAGGCTAATGATTTTTTAATTAGTGTTTAAAAACTCAGACTTCAGCATTATATTTCCCTGTAGGGAACCATATAGAATAATCCAGGTAATTAGACCAAGCGGAGATACTAAAACAAACTTATGGATGCAATGTAATAAAAGATGTTTGAAGGTCAATAGCAACCATCAAAGCCAGGGTATGAAATTATTAGATGAAGATAAGCAGTTGATATCACCAGGTCTTTTCCTTCTAGAAAACATTCAAAAGGTCACCGCATTTAAAATAAAAGATGAAACAAACATTATTTCTTTCTCCATTTGGTAACGGGTCCTATTGCTCTTCGAAGATATATGGCCAGTGATCCTTATTTTGAAATAGTGACTGCAGGAAATTAATTTTTGTCATCACATTTGGAGATAAAAGAAGAAAAAATGAAAATGTGCTGCAGCACACAATTTCTTTTATTCTTTGATTATGGCATAATTATGTATATAGTTAATTAGCTAACCCAAAGAGGCTGATAATAAAATTGCCTTAATACTAAAGTGCTTACTCCATTTTCTAAAAATGGGACCCAAAATGTACTTGGATGCTAAAAATACTGAATTTGTTTTGCAGCAATTTCCAGTGCATCCAGGGGTGCAACTTATTTAAAAGGGACAGGCAAGTGAGAAAGGGTGGAGGTGTAGCAGTATATGTGAAAGAGGTATATACTTGTGAGGAAATATGTGAATCGGAGCATGGCAGCTCAGCTGAGAGTCTCTGGGTAAAAATAAAAGGAGTAAGAAATAAAACTGATATTATTGTGGGGGTCTGCTATAGATCACCAAGTCAGGCAGAGGACTTGGATGAGATACTTCTACAGCAAATTGTAAAGTTCTCCAAGAGAAGGAATACAGTGATCATGGGAGATTTCAATTACTCGAACATCTGTTGGAAGTCCAACTCTGCTAAAAATGAAAAGTCAAATAGATTCCTGACTTGTCTTGCTGACAACTTCCTTTTCCAGAAAGTGAAGAAGGAAACAAGGGGATCTGCTATCTTGGATTTGATTCTCACCAACAAGGAAGAATTGATTGAAGAAGTGGAAACAGTGGGCACCCTGGGCAGTAGTGACCATGTGATTTTGGAATTTACAGTCTTAGGGAAGGGAAAAGCTATATGTAGTCAGGTTGGACTTCAGAAAGGCAAACTTTGATAAACTTAGAACTATGCTGGGTAAAATCCCATGGTCAGAAATACTTAGGAGGATGGGTGGAAGTTCCTTAAAAATGAAATACTGAAAGCGCAATCACAGACGATTCCTATGAGAAGAAAAAATGGAAAATGCCTAAAGAAACCGAAGTGGCTCCATAAACAGCTCTCTAAAACTTGAGAAATAAAAAAGACTCCTTTAGAAATTGGAAGGAGGGCCTTATAACCAAGAATGAATATAAACAAATCACCAGTGCTTGTAGAGAAAAAATTCCAAAAGCTAAAGCTCAGTAAGGGCTTAGGTTGGCCAAAGATGCTAAAAACAAACAAACAAAAGGATTCTTTTCTTATGCTCAGAGTAAGAAAAAGAGTGAGGACATAGTAGGCTCACTGCGAGGGCAATTAAGTGAAATTGTAACAGGTAATGAAGAGAGGGCAGAACTGCTCAGTTCCTACTTTTCCTCAGTCTTCTCTTCTGAGGGAAATGGTGCTCAACATGGCAAAAACAGAACATATAAGGAGGGTATGAAGTTCCAACCTAGGATCATCATAGGGGTAAATGAAACTAAGTCCTCAGGGCCAGATGAATTGCATCCAAAGGTTCTAAAAGAGCCTGCGGATGTAATTTCTGAGCCTCTGGCCATTATTTTTAAGAATTCTTGGAGAACAGGAGAGGTGCCGGAAGATTGGAGGCGGGCAAATGTTGTCCCCATCTTCAAGAAGGGGAAAAAAGACGATCTGGGTAACTACTGACCTGTCAGCTTGATGTCTATACCTGGAAAAGTTTTAGAACAAATCATCAGTTGGTCCTGGAACATTTAGAAAGAATGGATGTGATTACTAAGAGCCAGCATGGGTTTCTCAAGAACAAGTCATGTCAGACTAACCTATCTCTTTTTTGGAGAAAGTGACTACCTTGCTGGATCAGGGGAATGCTGTAGACATCGTTTATTTTGATTTCAGTAAGGCTTTTTATAAGGTTCCACATACTATCTTTGTTGACAAGTTGGTCAAATGTGGTTTGGATCTTGTTACCATTAGGTGGATCTGTAACTGGTTGACAGATCGCACCCAAAGTGTGCTTGTGAATGGTTCCTCTTGGAGAGGAGTGACAAGTGGAGTGCCTCAAGGATCTGTCCTGGGACCTGTTTTATTCAACATTTTTATCAATGTTTTGGATGAAGGAATAGAGGGAATGCTTATTAAATTTGCACATGATACTAAATTGGGAGGGGTTGCAAACACAGAAGAAGACAGAAACAGGATACAGGATGACCTTGACAGACTGGAAAACTGGGCTAAAATCAATAAAATGAATTTTAACAGTTCTGCATTTAGGTAGGAAAAATCCAATGCATGGTTATAGGATGGGGGAGACTTGTCTTAGCAGTAGTATGTGTGAAAAGGATCTAGGGGTCTTAGTGGATCATATGCTGAACATGAGTCAACAGTGTGATGTGGTGGCTAAAAAGGCAAATGCAATTTTGGGTTGTATCAACAGAAGTATAGTGTCCAGATCACGTGATGTGATGGTATCACTTTACTCTTCTCTGGTAAGACCTCACCTGGAGTATTGTGTTCAGTTTTGAGCACCACATTTTAAGAAGGATATAGACAAGCTGGAATGGATCCAGAAGAGAGCGACAAAGATGGTGAGGGGTCTGGAGACCAAGTCCTATGAGGAAAGATTGAAGGAGCTGGGGATGTTTAGCCTGGAGAGGAGGCGACTGAGAGGTGATATGATCACCATCTTCAAGTACTTGAAGGGCTGTCATATAGAGAATGAAGATCCTGTGAATTTTGGGGGAGGTGTTTGTGAGTTTCTTGCATTGTGCAGGGGGTTGGACTAGATGACCCTTGATGTCTCTTCCAACTCTATGATTCTATGAAGTACAGTAACCTAATCCTGTTGACTTCAATGAGTTTAGAAGGGGATAATTCTGTTTAGGATTGTGCTGTTACTGGTTCCTTGTCCCTTTCTCAGAACAGTAGCTTGGGGGAGGGAAGCAGATGCCTGTGACAGAATTTTTGTGGGGAAGTAATACCAGTTTAACAAATATCAACCTAATCTGAGTTTGTAGTGAAAGTGCATGTTCATTAGTCAGTCCATTACTTCAGGGCTGCCAAGAGCCACCATGGGCCCCTGGACAAAGATTCTACTTGGTCCCCCCAGATGACTCTGATCCAAACCAAATGTAACAAAACAAATCACTTGGCTTGCTGTTACTATGAATCTATAGTAGTGAAAGAATCAGCCTATCTGCCCGTCTTCCACTGCAGAGTGAGGGTTTGGATCTGGGGAACCCAGTCTGACTTTAACCACTATGCCACAGTGGCAGGCATAACTCACCAGAAAACTGGCCACTAGATTCAGGATGATTGTGGGAGTTCCTGGGCCAAAACTGAAAGGCAGGACAAATCCTGACAGAAATAGCGTCGGAAAATATGTATACTGACAGAAATAGCGTTGGAAATACCATTGCCACTGTCAGATTAAGTTAAATTTATTTATGTACTGACTGGTTTTTAAATAATGTTAATTTTAAAGTTTTATATTTATTGGATTGTATGTTTATGAATGTTGTTAGCTGCCCTGAGCCTGCCTAGACGGGGAGGGCGGGATATAAATAAAATTTTATTATTATATATTATTATTATTATCCTGGCCCAGGTGAGACAAACCACCACCACCTTGTGCTATTTGCAATGGAAGCTCGGGGGCTCTGTTTGTAGCAGGCATAACTTAGAAAATAAAGCTATATGTTTGAAAACTGACCATTGATGATGGATGTCGCAATGCCAAAAATAAAGGGATTGGAACACCCTGAACAAAGCTATCTTCATGACACACAACATGTAATAAGAGAGCTTTTAAGCAACCTGTCAAGCGTCTATAATACTCATATCCCCAACCCACTATGGAAGGTTGCTGGGGGACACATTATCAGTCAGATCTATCTCACAGGGCTATTGTGAGGATAAAGTGGAGGACAGGAGAACAATGCAGCTTTGGATTCCTATTGGGGAAAAAGACTAGGTATGGTATATGTTATAAATGTAATTTTAATGATATTCAAAAGATTACATCATTTGTCATATAGCAAATAGCACAAGGTGGTGGTGGTTTGTCTCACCTGGGCTAGGATTTTTCCTGCCTTTCAGTTTTGTCCCAGGAACTCCCACAATCATCCTGAAACTAGTGGCCATTTTTCTGGGGAGTTATGCCTGCCACTGTGGCATAGTGGTTAAAGTCAGACTGGGTTCCCCAGATCCAAACCCTCACTCTGCAGTGGAAGATGGGCAGATAGGCTGATTCTTTCACTACTATAGATTCATAGTCATTTGTCATATAGCAAAGTAGCCTTTACAAAGGGTTATTAGATCTTCCACCAACACAATAATAATAACAATCCATTGCCTGAACTGGGAGTTCTAGCTTTCTATTGCATATATATATAAGCACTAAAACAGATTAATGTTCCATTACCATCATGGAGAAATATTAACTCCTTCCCCCTCTTGTTCATAATATTAATAGAGATTTGCTACTGTACCACTATTAAGTACATTCTGTTGCTGGGCAGGACTGGGATGAGAAAAATTTGAGACCAAGACTTGGACATGGAAAAATTAGGTGGAGGGAAAGAGAAATGAATGAAAAAGGTGCGGAAAAGAGGGAGAGAAATGAAGGGAAAGAGAGGGAAAAATTGGTTTATCTCGCTGCAGCAGCCTAACTATTGCTTTGCAAAATCTGGCTGAGCTAAGTACAAGAAAAGGAAGTCTAAGCTATTATAGAAAATGGCCTTGTTAAACAACTGTTAGGCAAATTTGCTTCAATCCTGGAGAAAGGCAAGTCTAGCTGATAGTAGAATGCATTTCACCGTGCACAGACTTCCCTGTGTCTCTAGTGGCTGCAGCTAGAACTGCATTAAAATTTAAACTTTTGGGATGCAGCATGATGCTGGCTTTAAGGGCCTAACAGCAAACTTGCCCCCTCATTTTGTTCCCCCAGTTTCTCCTCCCCTTTTGGTGTCACTGCATGACAGTGTTCGCTGCTTTTTTTTTTTTTTTAAGGATGAATGGGAAACCAGAACATTGTAGCGAGTTCTTAGATTATCCCTGTGGTGTGGGACTTCTGGGTGGTCCTGTCACAGTCTGCAGATGTAGGTCACAAGGCAGGTTGGGGTAGAAATTTTGGGCATGAAAAAATGTGAAAAAAGCAGTGGCTTTCTTTTTAATAAACAGAATTAATAATTGTTTTAATAAACAAAACAATTACTAAAAGGAGTAATGAAACTACGTGTAATGTGTTGTTCCACCCAAGTATGAGAACTGGAGGCACTGTTGACGACACTCCTGCGTGTGTCCTTTTTTCCCATAAACACCTGCAGAAGGCCTTTGAAGGGAAGGAGTCAAATCATATTTCCATGGTACAAACCACCAACAAATTATTCTCAGTGGCTTTCTCCACTATACAGATTCAGTTATGAGAAACTTGTGATGGCTTTTTTTTTAAAATCAACAACAATAAAATATTGTTTGCTAATTTTTATGGTTGATAATACTTACATTTATCCATGTTGAACTGGAATTGTAGCAGAGGTAATGCTGTGCACAGTCCTTAAAAAAAATAAAATCCAGCATTTTGTACTGTGTGGTTGTTCAGCATAAAGAATCCCAAGATGATGAAAAAAGAATCAGTGTTAGAGAGTCTACTGTATTAAAGGTATTCCAATGAGAATATGAAAATGTTATTGCTCCTAATTGCAAGTAAATACTGAGAATGTTGTTTGGACATATTTCTCTTGACCTCTACTTGTGGTAGAATTGTCTGACAATTAAGATGTTTACTTGTATTTATGGTGAAGATATATATATTTTTGGGGAGGGGGAGGAGAATACTAACCTGAGACCTGTTCCCAATCTCATTGTATGCTGATTTTTGAAAGTAACATTTAAATAATCTCTTAATCCTGTGTATGTGCCTTTTATATAGATCTCTTAGTCGAAATAATGCAGCTTCCATTGCACATTTGATTCTACATTCTTTCTGTACTGGGGTTGCCAAATCCAATTCAAGAAATATCTGGGGACTTTGTGGGTGGATCCAGGAGACATTGGGGGGTAGAGCCAGGAGCAAGGGTGTGACAAGCATAATTGGATTCCAAAGGGAGTTCTGGCCACCACATTTAAAGGGACTGTACATCTTTTAAATGCCTTCCCTTCATTGGATATAATGAAAGATAGGGGCACCTTTTTGGGGCTCATAGAATTAGATCCCCTGGTCCAATCCTTTTGAAACTTGGAAGGTATCTTGGGGTGAGGCACTGGATGCTGTAAATTTGGTGCCTCTACCTCAAAAAAAACGGCCCTCCCAGAGCCCCAGATACACACAGATCAATTCTCCATTATACCCCATGGGAATTGGTCTCCATAGGGAATAATGGAGTGCCCTGTAGATATCCCCCCCCTGCTTTCTGATAACCTTGAAGTGGGGGGAGGGCCTCCAAACTGGGGGATCCCCTGCCCCCACCTGGGAATTGGCAACCCTATCCGAAACATAGTTGCTCTGTTCTGATATGAACATAACTGTGCAATCCAAAGTAGATCTGCACCCTTCAATGAGTTCTGTTTAGGATTGCACTGCAAGAGAAGCTGTAGGCAAACTAAAAAAACCCCAAACAAAACCAAAGCCTGCAAAGGCATTCTTCAGAGGTCAAACAATACAAATTTCAACATACAACAAAGTCTATGTTACACTTGTCAATCAATAAACAATTAATATAGGACCCAAAATGGAATGTTCCAATCTGGAAATGAATGACACAGTTTTTTGGAAGGCCATAAATGTATCTGGCCTTATGTCAGCAGCAATTACATATACAGCAAATAGTAATATTGCAAATATGTAACTAACAGTTTAGGTCCTAAGAGTATAATCTCCTTGTCAGGGCCAGTCAACTACTTGATCATTTCAACTGGTGAAGTCTGGGACTGAAGCTGGATCCTTCTGTGTGTAACGCAGATGCTTCTGTGGTCCAGTGTGAGTGAACCCATCTCTCCCTGTGTGTAGGCATATCTGTGTGTGAATGAAAGGTGGGGAGAGAAACATATGGAAGTTTAGTTGAGCATCTGCATGGAGCCTAGGTGCATACAACTGCACATGCAATAAGGCTTCCTCTGCACAGCTGGGAACCATGCTGTACTGTAGTGGGTTCAATGCATGGAGGAGACAAGGTTGCAGTGATCATAGCTCTTTTATTGTTATAGCATGGTAACCGCTGAACTGGAATATTGCTGAACTGGGCCAACGGGACCAATTATATACAGTTCTAGGTTCCCACGCTAGAATGCCATTGGATCATTTGAACCAGCAAGAGCTTCTAATTGGACTAGGGCAGCAGGGATTTGGATCCTACTGCCCATTGTTCTAGAGTCCCCAAGCTCAGTCCTCAAGGCTCCAATGAACCAGGCAGCAACAATGGTAAGGAACGAAAGCATGAGTCCTCATACACAACACCTACCAAACGACTTCCCAGTTACAGTCAGAAAGTCTGTGGTTATTATGCAATTGTACAAGTGTAGCCTCCATGCAGACCTTCAACAGGCACGTTTACCTTGAGCATCCAGAAACAACAGCAGTGTAATATCTTTTATTAGGACCAACAGGACAGAAATATCTTGAAGAGGTCATTTGAATACAGCTGGTGACAACTTCCTTTGTAAAATTTCCCACATGCTACACACCTATTTTAGCACAACCTGAAAATCAGAAGGTAAAGTAAAATTTGGACATACACACAGTAAAAACTTCAGTAGGCTTTGAGATATACTATTTATTCCCACATTACTCCTAGTTCCATATATCTTCAGTCAGATTTTACACTAAGAAGTCCATAAAACTAAACAGCCAGCATCAATCACACAATATGCTTTTGAAAAGTAAGTGTGAACGCAGTGTATAAAACTGAGCATTCTATCCATTTTTAAGCAAGGGTTCGTTTTAATCTCACTCAAGAGTTCACAGCCAAAACTAAACTAAACTAAACTAAAATGCTGGACTGTCTGTATGGAAATGACTAAGATCATCTGGCCAAGGTCAAGTATCTGATATAGCTAATGCTCCAAGGCATTAAAAGGAGATGAAGGGCCAATTAAGATTAAAAGATGAAAACCAGAAAGTATCTTGAAGAAGGAATAATTGCCTTTCTAGTGTTATCTTTTGAAAGTGCCATCTTTAGCTATCGATTCAAACCATATGAGTTTAGATAGCACCTTCTAGCCTTTGTAGACTCTTATAATAAAAATTGTATACCATCAAGTTCCAAAGGACTCATGGCGGCCCTAGGACCATGGAGTTTTCAAAGCAAGAGATGAGCAAAGATGGTTTACTGTTGCCTTCCTTTGCATAGCAAACCAAATCTTTGTTGTTGGTCTCCCATCCCAGTATTAACTTTGGCTGACCTTCCTTAGTTTCCAAGCTCTGATGAGATTGGGCTAGTCAGGGCTATTCAGGCTGCTAGCCTGTTATATGTACATAAGTGCTATCAAGTCGCAACCACCTTATGGCAACCTCAGCAAGGGGCCTTCTAGGCAATTGAGAAGCAAAGATGGTTTGCCATTGCCTTCCTTTGCAGAGTCTTCCTTGGTGGTTTCCCATCCCAAACCAACCGTGCTTAGGTTTACTGATATGACGAGACTGGACTATATTATGCCACCTTCCATCCATGCTAGACTCTAGTGCTCTAGAACTTTCTAAATCCCAGTTTTGAAGAAGGATATTGATGTTGTGAGATTGTGCGTAGATTTTTGTGTGGGATAAGCTAGCATGTGTTTTTCTTCTCTAGTTCTCATGCACAATCTGCTGTTTCACATATTCTTCAAGCTAATGGTGACTAACCTTTTTGGCAAGTGTGTCATAAGTCATGTCCAAAATATGAGCCGTTACCAGTGTAATACCCTTTTCAGTTCATATGGCGTCTGCCATGTCTGTGGGTGGTTTTTCCTGACATTCACTGAGCCATAGAGCAGCTACCAGAATGTTGCAGAGAGCCAGGCCAAGGTGGCATTTCAAGGGGAAGAGGACTGGTTTTTTTTAAAGTCGATGGTGTAGTGGGAAAATAAATTGTATTATGTTTCATGCAGACATCCCTACAAAAGATCCCTGTGCATTTCACACTCTGCTTTGCACCATGGTGGGAACATTCTGAGAAACAGTTGCCTTACAGATGCCCTGACAAAGTAGCTGTGAGTGTGGGTGGGCGCACAAAAAAGCTGCTTCCCATGGGAGCTTTTGTCCCTATGGGAGGGGGGGGGACAGTGGGACAGTGGGACCATTAGAGACTGCCCTCAAGGATCCAGCAGTCATCTAGGGAGGAGCTTGAGTTCTTTCCAGAAGCTGGGAGCCAGGAGACAGCACTGGGCAGAGAGGAGGAAGAGAGAGATGTATTTAACCCTACTCATCTCATGGTTGAGACCTGTGAGGTCCCCTGGGAGAAGGGTGAGAATGCAAACCCTCACTCTGGGCCAGTTGTGCTAGCTACAGTCTGGCTGTCAATATTACCTCAGTCTAATGGCCCCACTTTCAAAGTCCGGAGAGACAAATGCATTCTATGCAATTTGTTTTAGCTCTGAAAATGGCCAAGAAGGTGAAAGCAACAAAATGGTATTCAGATTTTGATTGTTCAGCTCACTAGATTTCATTTTATTATTAATTTAAAATATTTATAGGTCCACCTTTCAGCCGAACAATCTGAGATCCACAGTGGTCAAACAAATAAACAAAATAATTTAAAATAAAAGTAGCATCAAATGAATAATAATAATAAAAAGCTAGAACTCTTGTTAAACTCATTTAGATACCTCTATGTCCAAAGTCCTGTGAAACTGTAGCAAAGAGGTTCTCTTTAAAATCCTGATTTAGAACCAGGGTTGCCAGCTCTGGGTTGGGGAATACCTGGAGATTTTGGGAGGGTGGGGTTAGGGGCATAATGTCATAGATTCCAACTTTCAAAGTGGCCATTTTCTCCAAGTTAATGAATCTCTGGAGATCAGTTGTAATAGCGGGAGATCTCCAGCCACCCCCTGGAGATTATCAACCCTAATAATAACCCTTATGAAGCTATATTAAAGACAAAGTCTTTCAGTAGCTAGGAGTCTGTTCCATGGGGTAGAGTCAGCCACCATGATCAAGAGGCAGTGGAGTAAACATGCACTGGATTGGGCTTTAACTCATGCAAAAAAATGTGTACATACCTGGAATAAATGTTTGCACTAATTCCTGTCTTGTTCTGGAATCTTGCAAATGACTTTGTAGCATAGGTCTGTTCATATTATTAATAAAAGTGTCTTTGCTTGTATGCTTCATTAAGTCCATCGGTTCAGTAACACTTCTTCTTGTGCCTTGAGCAAAATCAAATCCTTCATTACTTGACTTCAAGTTAATAGAATCTGTCCATCAATATGCGGGTCATCATCTTAGACAAAAACTTGAATTAGTGGACTTCAGGAGAAACAAATCTTCACGTTGAATATCCAATACAATTTACTTGTGGCAGAGTCAGCATAATCTTTGGCATTGATTGACTTATATTTAGCAATTAACATAGTTTTTATTTGGGGAAATTGTGCTTTTACAGAGAGTCTAAAAATGTAGCAAGATCACATGTAGCACGAGCCCATTCATAAAACATAATACGCATATTTTTGGGGATTTCTCTCCGGTATGTATTACACAAATCTTGTTCAGGTAATTTATCAAGGATGAGAAAATGTACTTGTGGGAATAGAAAGAAAATTCAAACAAATGTCATGGATACACATAGAATTTCCCCACATTCTTCTCTGTTCCTGCAGCCCCACTGCATTTATCCAAAAATTGGTAATTTAGTAATTTTAAGTAAATATTTTGTTTTTAGAGGCCCCCCTACTCAGTTTATGTGCATGGCTCTGCCTGCTACCCTGGGAATGATCTTTCTGATGGTCATAAGGGACTGCAAGAAAACATCACATTTCATGCATGGAATGACTGGATTTATACCAATCTGCATGGAGTGTATGAGTGTAGAATTCTTCCATCATGATCATGTCACCTGATTGTGGCTGGGGACCCAGGTCTGCTGCTACAGTCCTGCTGTTCCTCCTACATCCATTCACTCACCTGCAATATGTACTTTAAAGAGGGGTATCCTGAGTGGGATGATGCTACTTCTAATGTGGTGACACTTCTAGAACAGTATAAACAATCACTAGCAATCAGGTTGGGGTTGGGATGATGTCACTGAGATCTTACAAGTACAATGCAGAGTTTGGGTAAATTCAGATGCGCAGCCATGTTGGTCTGAAGCAGTAGAACAAAGTTTGAGTCCAGTAGCACCTTTAAGACCAATAAAGTTTTGTTCAAGGTGTGAGCTTCCATGTGCATGCACAGTTTCTCAGATACATTGAAATGGAATTTACCAGTCCGTGCATATAGGCAGAGGTGTGCAACAAATTAGCATACAACATAATGAAGATGTTTTAACAGATGTAAACAGGAATAACACGCTAAGTTTATAAGGTCACCATTGTTTGGATGTAATTCCCAGAGTGGGGAGGGAATACTGAAGCAATAAATATGTCAGATTTGGAGATAGATATGTAAATTGTGGAGTGTAATTAACTGCAATTAATTAAGAGTAATTCATAGAGACCTTGTCTGTCCTCTCAAGCAAGAAAGTAACTAACAGCATCCTTTTTTTTTTTTTTTTTTGAGGTGAGGTGATGTTATGCAGTGTTATGTCTCCTCTGTTACCCCTAAAAAGGGCTGGGTATTTAGAGGCGTAAGTAGACTGTAGCAATAGATCAGGCTCCCACAAAGTGACACCATGGTACCCACTGACACCTTTTCTGGCACTAGGGTTGCCAAGTCCTACCTGGCTGCTGGTGAGGGTAGATCTCTCTCGTCCAAATATACATGGTGCAATGACATCACCTGGAAGTTACATGGGCACTGGGCATGTTGCACAGGGGGTTGCCATAGAGTTTTTACCCAAATGCTAGAGCGTCCCTTGCATGATGTGCCCAGTGTGATGACATCACTTCCAGGTGATGTCATCAGCTGGGCACATCAGGCACTGATGGAGCACTTTAGGGGCAGGGATCCCCCCACTAGCCAGCTCTGTGCTGGCAGGTTGAAACCTCAAAACCAGGGGAACTTCCCCCAGTGGGAGGCTATCTGGCATCCAACAAGTGTTTTAAGGAAGTGGGTGGGGCCAGGAAGGGCTTTTTCCCAGCAAAGCTTCTGATTAACTATTGGAGATTTAATTGGCTAAATAAGTTTTTAAAAATGTTGCTTTGGCAGCAGCTGTCACCTCAGCATGAGAATCTGTATGGCGTTACTAGAGTTAAGCTTTGGCAATCATTTTGTGGCTAGGCTCACCTGCTGTGACAGCCATTTTGTTGCTGCACCAACTATGCCATGTCAGAATTCCCAGTGTGCTCGCAGGTTCAAAAAAGTTTGGGGACACCTGCAGTAGGTCGCCATACCATTTTGACGGAAAAAACCCTAGGTGAGCCCTGACCTGGATAGCCCAGGCAAGTCCAATCTCATCAGATTTTGGAAGTGAAGCAGGGTCAACTCTGGTTAGCACTTGGATGGGAGACCTCCTTGAAATACCAGGTCGGGAGGACAGGGGTGGGCTTTAATCAGCCATCTCTCTGAATATTCCCCAGGCCCCCAGTAGGGATCAGTCACCAGTGGTCAACATAACTTCCAGGTGCAGACACATACACACACAAAATACAAAAACACCAAGAAAGAAAGAAAGAAAGAAAGAAAGAAAGAAAGAAAGAAAGAAAGAAAGAAAGAAAGAAAGAAAGAAAGAAAGAAAGAAAGAAAGAAAGAAAGAAAGAAAGATTTTATGGTGGAGAAGGGGAATGGCAGCTGTGGGGTGGGGCTGAGGCAAAAAATTCACAGGAGAAAACAGTGTGGATTCTACACTGGCGCTGCATTTGCTCTGACTGAAACCTGCAGGGAGAAGCATCTCTGTGCAGGAGTCGTCTTAGAGTCAATCAAAGCTACTCAAAAACTGGATGGACCTTTTCCTGTCCATTCCAGAAAATGCAAACTTTTAGGCAGTTAGAAAAGAATTCGGATCTGAAAGCATTTCAGGTTGATGCTAGTTTCTCAGTGTGCATTATTCCTGCACAAATGATGCCTTCATCGTTTCTGTATGATAAATGATTGGAACTAAGTATTTAAAAGATCCCCTTTTTTGGCTTTCCATTTAACAAAGCTGTGCCTCTGAAGCATTATTTAAAGAATGAATAGCAATTATGGCTTTTTCACAAAGTGCTATTAAGAATGGAAAAGATCATAAATCATTCTAAGTATTACTGAATGATTGCACTCTATCAATGAGTAAAACGTCTAATAAAGTACTGTGAAGTCATATGATAAGTTTGTTACGTTACCAGTTTGAATTAGCATGATAATGCTAAAGTAAGCCACAAAGACTACTTTTGTTTTTGCTCTTTCTCTGTAAAAAGATCAGCAAGTGTATTTTTATGAATGGGAATCTTGGGGAGGGAAGTGCCATGGCTAGTAAATTTAGCTAGAGAGGAACTGTATCTACACTTTTGCAATTTATGAAAGGACCATTTGTGCTAATGCCTCTAATCAAGTCTGTCAGCTTACGGTGTATAATGGATCAGACATAATGCTGAAATAGTTAAGTCTGTTATTAAATCTGCCAGTGGAGTGGCAGCTTTTTAGTGTTTTTAAACACTTTGGGGTTTGTTTGTTTTTTGGTTTTGCTTCAGGTATCTTCTTTTCAGATAACTTTCTGCCTTAACATTCTTAAGACAAATTCTGAACATAACATGGTTTTATGACATAGTTTATTGCCAATTAATCAGCTTGAGTGCTAAAGGATGGTTGACATATCTGCCAATATATCTCCTGCAATATCCACTCATGTGTTTTATGTTTCCCTTAAATTATTAGATCACTTTTCCTTAGATCAGCTTTTCTTTAGATCTGCTAGTTACCAGGTAATGAGAAAATATGAAGCAAATTTTTATTTCAAATTGATTTAATCTAGACCAACTTAGTTCACAGATATCCCATAAGCCTAACACAAGCTTGTTTATAAATGTAACCCTTCTGCAGTGAGCATATTTACTTTCAGTCCAGAATGGGCCACTTTGCAACACAATGTTTGTGTGTGTGTATGACAGAGATTTGTTATGTGTTCCCTAAGCTCATGTTAAAAGATGTCGAGAGACTTGTCAGTGCACTTTCTGCCTACCTGGAGGGATCAGTATTACAGTCTAAAGCAAGAACACTGTTTTCCCTTTAGGATTCAGCTATCCTCTGCCTTTCACTCCACACTCACTTCTGTGTTGTAGGCCTTTAATGTGCACCTAACCTACAGAATCTGTTCACCTGGGATCTGGTGTAGCCATTTGGTCTCAGCACTAAAACTGTCCCAGACTGAAGGGGAGATATTACAGTTCTTCACTTCACACGGCAACAATAGTTTTGTTGATGGGAGTTTTATTTTCATCTGGGGGTTCTGCTGGCATGATTCCTATATGTAGGAAGAGGCACTTGTATATCCTTCTGACATATGCCAGGTTGGGGGGGGGGGGAAGTCATTGGCCTTGTCATACTGAAAGGGAGAAGTGCTGTATAAACCTCCTTAGCTGCTGAGATAAAATTGGAGGGTAATGGTAATGGTTTGAGTAGCTGTGAAATCACAACAATTTAGTATGAGGAAAGAGGCAAAATAAGTCACTATTATTTAATGATCACTCTTGTTAAAAATTGAAGTCGTTTGAGGCTGTACATGGGCTCAAAATACCTTTATGCTATCAGATAATGCTTGACACAATGGCAAAGAATGTCGATCCAGAGACTGAGATGTTCCTTCTAGCACCGCTCTGTGTATTTGACTGACTGTGTATGGACCCCTTTCTCTAAAAGAGCTGATTTCAAGTTAGGACATTGCAATCCTGAGTGCAGCAGGGTATGAGTTATGTGAGCTAGAAAAGGAACATGAAATGACGTCTACGAAGGTGGCAAATGCTGAAGGACAAAGAACAAAATTACTCAAATAAAAGCCCATTTGAAAGATCACTGAGATCGCTGGGACAAATGGAGAGGAGAGCTCAGGAAGGGGGCAGCGAGCTGTAGATTGAGACTGCCTGGCAGGAGAGAGAGAGAGAGAGAGAGAGAGAGAGAGAGAGAGAGAGAGAGAGAGAGAGAGAGAGAGAGAGAGAGAACATCTGGTTGCTCAGGAGAGCCATTGAACATGCCACAGTATTATCTATATTGTCTAAATCTGTACTTTTAAATTGTGTGTAATTGCCCTTTCTGTTACAATTTCAGCAATTCACTTGCCTCTACCTTTTGGAGAGATGAAAATAAACCAAGGACAGCAGCAGATTGGAAGATTTCCTCCACCATGTAAAACAACAATCTAAGTAAAAAAATGAACCTGTTTGCCCTTCTCATGTGTTCATTTGCTTTTGTTTCTTAGTAGAGTTCCGC
Organism: Heteronotia binoei; assembly: GCF_032191835.1. Taxonomy (NCBI): domain Eukaryota; kingdom Metazoa; phylum Chordata; class Lepidosauria; order Squamata; family Gekkonidae; genus Heteronotia; species Heteronotia binoei. Next base: position 51,671,566 of record NC_083223.1, on the reverse strand, counting down.
TGTCTCAGCAAATACATTTCTTCTATAAGCAACAATAATAAAACCCTTATTGAACTACTGAATGAATTTTCTGAGGGCCATTTCATAAAGTGTCAAATCTCTCCCTTAGTGCAACTCCTTTCAGAGAAGGTATATAAAGTTCTTAATAAGAGGGTTCAGATTTTCTTAAGATGATATACAGGATTATTGTGTTAAGAAAGGGTGTGTGTGTGTGTGTGGGAGCAACCAAATGAAACAGCAACCCATCCATCCCTGTCCTTAGTGATGCTGGAACTGCTTGCAATTGAAAACTGATCTGTGTAAAAGATTTCTGTTCAAAAATGACTTCTCCCCCTTATGACTCGCCTAATGAGAATTCTATCACTTTAGCTTGTAACTAAACCAGAGCGTAATAAATTATTTTGCGGATTTCTTTTGAAGCATGGGCAACTGTCAGTAAGTTAGTGCTTGTCTGTGGTCTCCCAAACGGATCACAGCACATAAGAACGTTCTGCTGAAGGGCACAGGGTTGCATTTATTTGAGAGAGAGCGAGAGAGAGAGAGAGTGTGCTTAAAGTCCAACACATTTAACACAGAAGTTCCTTCGCCTGGGGAACCTGTACCAAACAGACAAGCACATGAACTCAACATACAGTTTATAAAATGCCAGCCAGCCTGTCATCATTTGCTCCAATATTTCTCTTTTCTTGAAAAGTCAACAGCAAAAAGAAAAGCTTAACAAGTCTCCAGTGGAAGGACAACACTCACATGCAGGCTGCTGTCTAGAAAAGCAAAATCTTTGGAAAATCGTAGCCTCTCAATGGAGGTGGAGCAGGCCTGTTGTCACACTGCCTTTTGCCACACTGTCTCTCACCCAGAGGTGCTATATCACCCCCTTTCCATCCTGTTATTGGTAGGGGTGGCCTTTTTAGTTGGGTTACTTTACTGTGAAATATTCATAACTGTGCAACACTCTGAGAGTTAAAAAAAATTACCATGGTGTGTAGCAGATGGCAAGCCCTTACCACAAGAGTTGGGAGAAAACCATGCTGCAACAGACAGTTTGGCACAGGAGAGTGTACAGTGCTATACTGCCAACACAGGGTCTGCTTATAGGAAGACAGAATTTCAGGAGCAGCTGATGTGGTCGAAGGGAATTTCAGGAGCAGCTGATGTGGTCGAAGGGAATTTCAGGAGCAGCTGATGTGGTCGAAGGGAAGCACGAGCCCTCTCGTCCCACAGTCTGTCCTCTTCCCATGTGACAGGCTGAAGTGAAGCCATGCTCTCTCTCTCTGATTAAATTTATGCAACACTGCTGTTTCACTGAACAAAAAATACAAACGTGGAAAAATCTGATAAAATATCACAGTTTTTAGTCCCTCTCTCCAGCTTGTATCAATGGACTACAAATTATTTAGTTCTGTTTAATGTGATATAGCTATTAAAGGGATGAAATTCTGTTGTAGTTTCTTTGAAGTATACAGAATGATCCTAGTGTAAGTGGTTATTGAATTATCCCGAGTGTAATGAGTTCAAAGAGCACCGTCTTCATGAACTTTAAATGTTCAGAAATGCTACATGGAACCTCTTTGATCTGAGGACTATGAAGTGAAGAGGTGCTGAAAATACTCCAGTGGAGTTTCCAATTAAATCTATGCCTTGTATGCTTGCAAAACATTATCAGCAAAGGCAGGAGATATTTCAGTACTGAGGATTTATAGCAGAAATATTTGATTTTAAATTACAACACACATTACTCTGCTGCCATTGTTGTTTAATAGTTTATTATTCTTATGTATTTATTATTTTTTATTTATCACTATTATCTGAATAATTGTTAAAAAAAAAAAAACACCAGAAGAAATGTGACAAAGTCTGTAGTATATCTGTGATTCTCAACCAAAATACAGCCTCATTTTGGAAATATAGAGCTTCAACAAAGCACTAAGGACAGGCTGGTCCTGGTTTATAACAGGATGTAGAAGACATACAGGTACAGTCAGTAGAGGGACTGTGGCTCAGCAGATGAGCCTCTGCTTTGCACACAGAAGATCCCAGATTCGATCCCTGGCATCTACAGTTAAAAAGATTAGGTAGTAAGTGATATGAATGATTTCTGCTTGAGAACCTAGGGAGCCTCTGAAAGCCTGCATAGATAATACAAAATATCTGATTCAATTTAAGGAAGCTTTATGTGTTCATGTGATAATGAAAACCACTGGGAACAGATAAAAGGCAGAGGGTACAGATGGCTTAACTTTTTTTAAAAAAGTACCATCTTAAGCAGAGTAACATGCTTCTTACCCATAGATGGACACAGATGGAATTAGAAGGGTGCAAGTCTATGTAGAATGGCACTACAAATAATCCCTCCCATTCTCCCTTTGCCATTTCCAATTATACGTTTATGAAGGCAAGTGGTATCTCATACTTTACTGGGAAGGATCACTAGGGTGATTTTGAACAGGGAAAACAGCAGGCAGGGAGAGGATTAGGACCTTCTCCCCTCCCTTGCCTGCATGCCCAGTCATCCCTCCCCAAAGCAGTTTCTTCCAATACAGAAAGGTCAGGCTATCATTAGATGTGTTTGCTTATCATATATAGCAGGAGTAGCCAAACTGTGGCTCAGGAGCCGGGTGCAGATCTTTCACACATATTGCGTGGTTCCTAGAGGTCAAGGGGGAACTCATTGCAGGTTTACCTCAAGTAAGTGTGCATAGCATTGGGACTTCAGTCAGCCTCTGAGCACTGACTCATAGGTAGGCAACCACTTCTGCTGTGTGTGAAGCAGGGAAGGAGGGGGAAATAGTGTTTTTTTTTTTTTTTACATTTAAAGGAAATAGTGTTGTGTATTGGGTTGCATTAGCTGTTTTGTCTGAGTTTGAGGCAGGCACCCATTGCTCTCCAGAATGCCTACATTCTGATTGGCTGTTCTCTCAGAACTGTCCAATCGGTACGCAAGGCATTTCTCCAAGAAATGCAAATGAAAGATCCTGGAGAGCACAATGGGATTGGCTGAGGTCTGACAATAGGGTGAGATTTATATGTTGCCTGTGTTTCTTGTGACTGTTCTTGCTAATAAAGAGTTGTGTTAAATGAGAGCTATCTGAACTTACTATTTAACAAACAGGTAGACTTGCAAGCTTTTCTCCTCCATCACAGAGTTTACCCAAAGATCTAGAGCAGGGAAAGAGAGTGCAAGAGCCAAGGGAGAAAAGTCAGAATGTAGGGAAGGGAAGATGCCGGCCGCAACACCAAGTCCAGCTGGACCTGCCCTCAGGATTCCTGCCCTTTTCTGCTGGATGGATGGAGTGACCTGAACATAACCACTGCCAAGAAGGGCAATGATATCAAGAGCAGTGAGTGAAGGAAGGAACATGAGAGGGTGAGCATCAGTAGTAGCCCTGGCCTTGGCCAGTGATGGTGGTGGTGGGACTGGAGGCAGGGTGATGGCTGCCTTCACTCCTCCTCTGCACGATGCACCAGGATGGCCAATGACAGGTCCTGCAACCTAGCTGAGTGAGCTGTGGCACTGATAGAAGAGGGCAGTGCAGAGTTCCCCCTTTGTTTCTTAGCTCTTATGGAGCTGTATTTACTAACCTTGGTGTCAAGGCAAAGAGAGATGGATAATGGTGCAAATAGTAGTCAGCAATTTATATGGTACGTGTGTGTTTCCTTCTCCCACTGGTGCAAAAAAAAATAATCCCCGAACTTTACCTTATGCTGGTCTTCTTTCCAGCTTTTTTTTTTTAAGTCTCCTCCTAGCATGGTTGTGTTGTAAAGTGTATAGAATAAGTATTTCATCTTTCTGTGTAATGTTCTAATTAAAATGTGTATGTAATATTTGTTCCTGTCTTGCAGCTCTCAAACATCTGACGTTTATTCTATTTGGCTCTTACGTTAAGCAAGTTTGACTGCCCTGGATACATAGCCTGATCCTATGATTTTGTTAGGATGTCTGTTCATGAGAACAACACTTTTGCTATCATCCAGTGAAATGGTTCAGGCAACAGAATGGCTCATGATCTTTTCTGCTAGCCATAACAATGGGGGGGAAAGTTCTTTTCTGCTTGTATTGAGGCAATCAGCATTATGGTAGTACTTTTGCACAGTCAAAACAGCATCGAGTTACAGCCAAGATAGGCTATTACTCATTTGTGGATGTGATAAGGACATGATGGTGACTTATACTGTGTGGGTGGTTTGAAAGAGTAATGCCTGTAACTCTAGTCCCAAGCCAACCCTTCTCACGAATAAGTGTTTTTCCTCTTTCCTGCTTTCTGGGCAGTCCTTGACTACCTTTCAAAGAAATTAAGCATTGTTTTGATTGTATAGACTTGTATTAATGAGCAAAACATAATTTAATTACCACATATTAAATAATTTTTCAAATCAATATCTTTGCGTCTCTGTGAACAAGAGACATGAGCACATATACACATGCTGTTCTGTTTTGTATCTTATAAAGGAGACTCAGGTTTGACTCTTGGTCATACTGTTCTTGCTACTGTCTGCCAGACTTTGTGGCTGAAATGCTGGACTCTGCCTAGCTTATGCACTAGAATGTGAAATTTGGGGCTGGAGTGTTGGAAACCAGAGACAGTGTAGGTTTTGATGTGGATAATGCTGAACACTTACAGCTTTGTAAATTCTCAAGATTTTGCCACGTGTTACCAAGAATACCTCAAATTTCAGCATGATCATACCTGGAAAAGTCTTAGAACAAATCATCAGTCAGTCCTGGAACATTTAGAAAAGGTGACTGTGATTACTAAGAGCCAGCATGAGTTTCTCAAGAACAAGTCATGTCAGACTAACCTTATCTCCCCCCAAGAAAGTTACTACTTTACTGGACCAGGAGAATAATATAGACATCATTTATTTTTATTTCAAGTAAGACCTTTGATAAGGTTCCACATAATATTCCCATTGACAAATTGGTAAAATGTGGTAAAATGATCATTTTACTGTTAGGTGGATCGCACCCAAAGAGTGCTTGTTAATGGTTCCTCATCCTCTTGGAGAGGAGTGACCAGTGGTATGCCTCAAGGATCTGTTTTGTTTAATATCTTTATCTTTTGTTTAATATCTTTATAAATGATTTGGATGAAGGAATAAAAGGAATGCTTATTACATTTGCAGATGATACTGAATTGGGAAGGGTAGCAATACAGTAGAAGACAGAGTCAGGCTAGAAGATAATCTTGGCAGACTGGAAAACTGGGCTAAAAAAAAGAATTTTAAATGTAAAGTTCTGCATTTAGGTAGGAAAAATCAAATGCATATGGGGAGACTTGCCTTGACAGTAGTCTATGTGAAAAGGATCTCAAGATCTTAGTGGATTCTACACTGAACACGAGTCAGCAGTGTGATGCGGTAGCTAAAAAGGCCATTGCAATTTTGGGTTACATCAACAGAAGTATGGTGTCCAGATCACACAAAGTGATGGTATCACTTTACTCTGCTCTGGTTAGACCTCACCTAGAGTATTGTGTTCAGTTTTGGGCACCACATTTTAAGGAGGATATCATATAGACAAGCTGGAATGTGTCCAGAGGAGGGCAATGAAGATGGTGAGGTGTATGGAGACCAAGTTCCATGAAGAAAGGCTCCATGAAGGAGCTGGCTATGATTAGCCTGGAAAGGAGATGACTAAAGGTGATATGATCACCATCTTCAAGTACTTGAAGGGCTGTCACCTAGAGGATGGTGCTGAGTTGTTTTCTATGGGCTGAGAAGGTTGGACAAGAACCAATGGGCTGAAATTAAATCAGAAGAGTTTTTGATGAAGCATTAGGAAGAACTTCCTGACAGAATGGTTCCTCAGTGGAACAGGCTTCCTTGGGAGGTGGTGGGTTTTCCTGCTTTGGAGATTTTCAAACAGAGGTTAGGTGGCCATCTTACAGCAATGCTGATTCTGTGAACTTATGTAGAATTTAGTGGGAGGTATGAATTTAGGGGGGAGGTATTTGTGAGTTTCCTTCATTGTGCAGATGTTGGACTAGATGACCCTGGAGGTTCCTTCCAATTCTATGATTCTGTGATTCTATAATGTGGTAGAAAAATGCTGCATATGTGAATCAGTGGGATCCAAGGAGTTTTTAAATGTATAAAGAAACCCACAGGGTTAAACTGGAATCCCTTGCTTCCCTTGCAGTACTAATGGTGGAAACAACCACCGATGAGCAGGGGAGACCTCTGAAAGTGGAAGAAAAGGCAACTTTAGCAGAAATGATTTTATTTATTTATTTACATTTATCTTCCGTTCTCTCCACAAATGTGCTTAGAGCAGATTTCATCATAGATAGATAACAGATACATTAATGAAATATATAAAACAATTTAATACAGTTTAAAAACAGATAATGCTGTCTCTTTTCCTCTCTCTTGCCTGCCTACTTGTCCCTGAAAATGTTCGCCCATAATTCCTTCCATTCATGTGGTACATTTTTATCCCTCTATGGACCTCAAGAAGGAATATATAGTTTTTCTTTCCTCATTGTTTCCTCAAAACAGCCCTGAAGGTTTGGTTAGACCAGGGGTGGCCAAACTGCAGCTCAGGAGCCACATGTGGCTCTTTCACACATATTGTGTGGCTCCTGAAGCCTTCAACAGCTCCACTGGCCAGCAGTTTGGAGAATGCATTTAAAGTTAAAGTTGCTTTCTTTCCACCTTTCTCTCCTCCATCTGTTCATGTCTTGTAGCTCTCAAACATCTGATGTTTATTCTATGTTGCTCTTACATTAAGCTTGGCCACCCCTGGGTTAGACCAAGATGAAAACTGACTTGTCAGCTGGTGAGCTTCTTAGCAGAGTTGGGATTTGAACCCAGGTAGAACCACTAGCTCAGTCCAGTGACATCTAGATAAATTTGTCTTCCAAAACACTTGTTTGTCAGGATAATTCCACACCAAGGCCTTAGGTGGACCATGCACAACAATTGAACTTCCTGAGCAGTTGCAGAGTTCTGCTCTTTGTGAACAGGTAGTGGGTATAATGAGATTTGTACTGATCTCCATTACTAAAAGGAAGATTTTTATAAAAGGAAAGTAGTCAGAATGAGAATTAAGGTCTTTCATCTGCTTTAATTATATACATAAAACCTTATTGCTTTCCATTACTTTTAATATTTATTCTTTGAAGTTATTGAAGTAATCAGTTGGACTGGAAGATGCTGAAATGTAGTTGGCTGAATGGAACTGATCCAAGCTCATTCAATTACAATAGAGTGAAAGCTTAGTCTCAGTCCAGCGCATTTCGTATCATCCATGTCTTTGCTGTCTTTTAAAGATATTCAAATTTGATTGCAGCTTGCTTTTTAGGTTTACCTCCTGAATAACTCATGAATAGCCCTTTCATTTGGCAATAAAGCTGAGCAAATGCTTCAGAACTCTTCAATATATATTGAAGAGATACATATTTGATCTGGCTGTGGTCACATTTCTTTCTGCCTTTTATGTCCACATGATAAAGAAAATATCTTGTGTGACTATAGGATATGTGAAATAGCCACATGAAAATTCTCAGGAATGGCACAAACTTCTACTACCAGCCAGCATTTGTTACTAGGTTTTTGGCTGCCAGCACTCTCCCTTCACAGACACCACTATTTGCATACTATAAGAGAAACGAGTAATCTGTATTAGTAAGTGTCTGGCTATGTCATCTAAGGTTTACCTGACTTTCCGTCAGCCATCCTGTGCTTCTGAATCCTTTCTATTCTGAATCTTCATAATGCGTTATCAACTTAGCATTATTGTTAGTGGTTTAATGCGCTCATTAGCTTGCTGCCTTAATGCTGAGGGATTAAATCCATTACACGGTTATTCAGCTTTGAATATTAAATTTGCCCATGAATATCCATTTCCCTTTGTGTTTCAAAATTGAAAACTCACAGCAACCCTATTTTGTTTGTTTGAAGTTCTTTTCACTGCTGCAGAATTATAGCAAATTGGTAGTCGTGGCTGATGTGAAGATTGCAGGGTGGCAGATACCTTTGGATCAGATGAAAAACTGAGGGGGGAATTAACAAATACTACTGTCTGCAGATACAATGCCACCTTCTGATTGCTTGAGAACCTGCAGAGTTATCTCATCTGAGAGTTAGTGCCTGAATATGCTTGTTTGCCTCTTCCCCTTCAGTCCCCTATCCCTTTTGTGTTGTGCGTATTTTAGGTATTATTTTGAATTATAAGCTATCTTGAACATAGCGGCAGAAACAAGCCTTCACTGTCACAGAATGTAGTGAAGGCCATTAGTTTAGCTTGCTATAAAAGGAGTTTAGACAAATTCATGGAGGGTAAATGCGTCAATTACCAAATGGAACCTACATGTAATCAGAAAGAGTGTTGCAGAGGATATTGGAGGGGGCTTCCCTCTGGTTTCCCAATGGTCCTGCCTCACCTGGTATGTAGCGTGACAGGTCTTGACCGTGTTCATCATCAGACCTTTCAACATCACTTGCAAACATCTCTTCCTCACTGCCTTTTGTTGGATACAGATTTGTGTGGTCAAGGACACAGTTTCTACAGCTCCTTTAGGCAAAAGTAGCTGGTTGTCAGACTTCCCTTCCTCCCAACAGCAAATACCACCAGAGATGGTCAGAAGATTGTAAAAATTACAATCAACATTCAGACTTGCCTGGATCAAAAGGCCTGTTTTTTTGTTTTGGTCGAGCTGAATGTCTCTTTTGATTGTCTCAAAGATTGGGTCACCAGCAATGTCAGCATCTTTGTATCCATACAATAGCAGTTTTCATTATGACAGCTGAGTAACTACTGATCATTTATGCTTAATTACTGTCTCATCTTGGGGAAGTCTCTTTTAAAAAGCGGCCATGCTTCATTGTATGCATTTGCTAGTTTTAGACCTGCACGACTGGTTTCATTCCTTACTCTTCTCCTTTTCCATTGCTCTTCATAGGCAGAGCACTTCCCCTTTTGTTCTTTCATTCTGTATATTTCAAAGGTTTGTACTTCTGTAGTTTAAAAAGCCTTGGTCAATTGTATATTGAGTTCCTGAATTAAGAGTTGCACTTTTCTTAACTAATTCACCAAAGGAGTTCATCCTGTGTTCTCAAGGTGAAACTGACCAAGACTTTCTTAACCACCAAAACTCTTGGTCAGTTTCATCTTGGATAAACTAGACAAAGGACTTTTACAGTGCTACAGAGGGTAGCTGTGTTGGTCTCCATTAGAACAGCTAGATGCAAGTCCAGGAACACCTTAGAAACTAACAAGATTTTCAGGTCTGAGCTTTCAAAAATCAAAGCTCCTTACTTCCCTTTCACAGTGCAATCCTGAAAAGAGTATACCCTTCCAAACCCACCGGCTTCAACATTGTTTAGGATTGTGCTGGTGGTGTTCTACTTTGAAAGAGAGCACAGCTCTGGAGCTGGAAGCTTATCACCTGGAAACATACTCAAATAAGGGATATTGGCTGTTTACTAAACCCATTTTCACTATATTTTAATGTATTCTTTTTTTTCTAATGGCAAACTAGAATGATGTTTATAATATATGTTACATGTTAAAAAGTAAATTAGGTGGACAAGAACATCCCTAGGTAATACGTGTCCTTTTATTTTGCCTAGACTTGTAGCAAGAGCAATTAACAGGCAATTACTTTTTATTGGTTTCCCACACAAATGCTATCCACATGCAAATGTTATCCAGACCAAATGGTCTTCCAATTTATTACACTATTTTGTCATTTGATCCTACCTTTTGTATCACTTTACACTCTTAACCCACCAGCTATGTATATTTCAGCTCACTGTACCCCATCCCCTCATCTGAAGAAGTATGCATGCATATGAAAGCTTACATTCTGAACAAAACTGTGTTGGTCTTAAAAGTGCTACTTGACTCCTACTTTGTTCTACTGCTTCAGACAGCTGCCCACCTGGATCTATCAGCCTAAAACAAAACTGAGCAAGAGTCCAGTAGCACCTTAAAGTTTAATACAATTTGTGGACTCATGAAAGCTCATACCCTGCCACAGATTTTGTTAGTCTTTAAGATGCTATTGAACTCTTGCTCTTTGCTGCTGCTACAGAGAGACTAACATGGATACCTGTCTTGATCTATCAAGACTGACCAAGGATTTCTTATCCCAGAGGTAGACATCTTTGGGAAATATTGAGCCCCCGCCCCCGCCTAATGGACAGACAGCTTTGTAAACTGATGTTTTTTCCATTGGGAAAAAAGAATTTGAGGAGGGGATAGCTGCAGTCAGGGCTTTTTTTGTAGCAGGAACTCCTTTGCATATTAAGCCACACACCCTAATGTAGCAAATCCTCCAAGAGCTTACAGGGCTCTTAGTACAGGGCTTACTGTAAGCTCTTGGGTGATTGGCTATATCAGGGGTGTGTGGCCAAATACGCAAGGGAGTTGCTGCTACAAAAAAGCCCTGGCTGTGGCAAAGCACTATGAGAATGTAAATGTCCAAATTGTTCCATTCCCATTCCAGATAGTTCACTTGTCTTTCCTGCTAACAAAAATGAGACCAGACAGCCATAAGGGACAACGGATGGCACCTTAAATCTGTAAGTCACTCACTGTGAAAGGTAAATAGTTAATTTATGGAAAGAATATAGAACACAGCAGACATGGGGGGGGAGCACCAAATGGGAGGGAAGCAGCCTGGGTGCACCCAGACATGACACGTTGTTTTGCACAACTGAGAGCCTGTGAGAACTGAGAATAGTCTTAATGCAAATAGCTGCTGAATGTTCAGCTGTGCTAATCACTACTTGGAGAAATCTTGTGAAGCAAAAACCATTGGATGAGGAAGCACCTCTGTCTGCCAGTTCCTTATCATCTGTTACCAGGCTGTGATGGAGCAAACTTTTGTCTTTGTCTAAAGAGAGTAGCCCTGCTTCTGTGTAACTGTGTAACTAGCACACCAGAATCTTCAGCTGCTACTGTACTTACTATTGAATTTGTAGGGTTTTTTTACAATTAAAATATTGGCACTAGAATATTGTCATAATGATAAATCACTGTAACAACAGGTTCTGTGAATCTGTCTCTGGCCCCTTTTCTTACGGAGATATAAAGGGAAAAGAATATCTCCACAACAGATGGGGAGAAAAACTTTAAAAAATATAAAAGCTGGGAAGTTACAGAACCTGTTACATCTATGCCATGACAGTATAACATAGTCTAGTGCCATTTGTTTTTAATTGCAAAAAGCCCCAGTGACTCGTAGTGTGTGGTGTTGCTATGTTTTGGGAAGCAGAAATGGCAGGAAAACTTGCTGTATGAAAACTCCATTGCCGCTTCTCTTTATCTGTAGCCACACCCGTAACAGGGAAACCATACAAGTCCCTCTCTATGTGGGAGCCCCTTGGTTTCTGAATCACAGGTTCAGATTGAGCATGAGTGTATTCTTGTTGAGCTGAGCTGCTTGAATGGCAGGAGAATGGTCTTCTCTCTTCCTTTGGACTTTCTCCAGCTTCAAAGGCACTAGTCAGAATAGTGTGAAAGCCCGATGAATATTAAGGATTTCATGCTCTGATCTGCTCTTTCCCACATGAATACTTATGTAAAAACAACTAAGGAAGTTCAAACCGAAATATACCAGGAAGAATCTTGTGGAAGAGTTTATTACAGCTTTTTGCTGGAGTGGATCTTTCCCTGCCTTCCTCTTCCCCAAGCAGCCTGCTGTTTTCCCCAAAATTCCTCTCAGAGGGAGGAAGAAAGAGGTGATTTCACCAGATCCGTCACTATCCTGTCCTGAGGTGCATTTTGCTTGCAAGCCACTCCCAATCCTCTAAGAGAAGATTCAGGACAAAGGGCAGATTGCTGGGAGAGGAAGGAAGTGAGGAACCATCTATTTCACTAACTACTTCTGTGGACTCTCCACTAGAGCTATTCCATTGAAAGCTGCCATCTTAAAACATATGTCCACACTGAAATTTAAGGGGAGGAGGACAATAAGTGATCTGAGATGGGAGCTTGCAATATAATCCCATTTCAATGATGTGAACTGTGCAGGCCTTCAATTTTGTGATGTAACAGCAGTTCTGTTATAATTAAGTATAATGCTGAAATAAAACATCCTGGGATCTAGTAGAAATCATTATACTCTCTTTCTAGTGGGAAGCGACATAAATTCCTTTTAAATGGGTAAATGTCATATGGACATGGCATTCTATGGCATACAATTGCAGCGGTGATTGAGAATTAGAACCAGGTTTGTTGTGTGGTATGCTAATCCGGCTCAAAATACTGTGGCACTGTGCCCCAAAATAAGACAAATTGTGATGCCTGTGTGTAGATCCTTGGCAATATAACGCGTGGAAATGCTTCAAACCCCCAGAAGGAAAGTGGGCTTTCCTTTCTGATGTTGAACTTGCCATGTGTTCAGAGTAACATAATGACGAGGGAAGCATTTTAAATGAGAAGTTTGAAACGAGTGAGACTTTCCTGGATGTGTTAAGCAATCCACAGTGAGGAAGAATCAACCACAGTATTAAAAAGATGTAACTTTGCAAAGAGTGTTGGAAGAGATTTTACAAAAAAAAGAGCTTGAGTGTATTGTGATATTTTCCACGGCAAGATTATCAGAGTTGTGGTATGTCCATCTGCTGGACAGGTAAACAACTCAGCTAATCACTGAAGTCTATCTAGCTTTCAAATAAAGTACCTAGCCCTGTCCCTGGTTCTATATATGTTACCACCTCCTTGTATAAACACTGGAAGATAATGCTTGATTTATCTTAGTGTGGGAAACTGTTGAAGGCAAACGAATCAGTCCAGAATAAGTTATGTTACCCAAACAGCAGTGACCATAACAGCATAAAGGTTAAAGATAAGACTTAGATAACATTTTTTAAAAAACATCCAGGAGCAGTGGACTAAAAATGTTTAAAATCTTGAAAGGTTTATTATCAGTTGTTTTAAAAGTTGCAGCCAATTAAACCCTGGTTGAGTGTCACACCAAAGTAGTCTTACAGAATTTAGTGGAATTCTGCTGCCATAGAATCCATCAGTGAAAAGTTCTTGCCCCTTCCATCTATCTATCAATCAATCAATCAATCATTTAGTACATTTTTATCCCAGACTTCCACCAAGAAGTTGAGGCGGCTAACCTTTTCCTCTCATTTTATCCTTACAAACAACATTGCAAGGTAGATTAACTCATTGGCATGGGAGTTGATTCACTGCTGCCTATAGCGATCATTTACAACTGGAGTTTTCAGTGTGGATATGGCAGTCCAGTTGCAAATTATAGCTACAGCAGAACAATACCGTACTATCCTACAATGTGAAGATGAAGTTTGGAATCTAATGTGAGCATGTCCAATTCTCAACCAATAATTCTCAACCAAAAATCACCCTTCCAGATGTGTCAGGTACAAAGGACCTGATTCCTCCCCATCTTCTAAAAACAATAATGTGATAGTATTAGAAGCCACAGGGAAGAATCTTCTGTGTCATTACAGTTCTGAATCAAGGGACTTTTATTTACATTCTTGATATTGGTTTTTGGAGCCCAATTTTTCTCCAACTCTATTTATTTTCAATCAATATTCAAGCTATAGCTTAATCCATGGCTTTTAAAAACAAATCTGCACATGATTTGGATAGATGGCAGACTGTGCATTGGACTGGAGTACCAGGGATATATTCTACTTGATCTGACTAAGACTAAACCCATACATATTCATACAGCTGTATGAATTAGTCCTAAATTACTTTTGGAAATAGGCCTTGATGTCAATGAGAGATTTTTTTAAAAGGTCTTTTGTGTATTATTTTTCTGCTGCTAGTACTTTTAGGATTGCTGTTGCTGCTACTACTAGTACTACCACTATTACTACTCTCATAAAAATTTAGGCTTGCTCTACTCTTTGGTAATAAAGGAAGTCATGGTCCTTAGTTTGCAAGACCTGACCAAGAGCCATAGGGTCGCCTTAAGTCAGGAGTTACTTGATGGTACTTTGCACACACACGCACACGCACTCCTGTTTGAACACAGGATATTTTGCATGAAGCTGACTTAAATTTCCTTTCCTTTAATCTGATTAAAGCTCCTTGACTAAAAGTCTTGAGCAGTCAAAAACCCATCTGTTAAGTAGCATCATATGGACTAAACACTAAACCAATGGAAAAATTTCGCAACAGCAAGAGTAAGGTTAGGAAATCTGTCAGACCTCAATTTGTTTGGAAGAATATTTCAGAGTTGAGTTTTAGGCAAGGTTAAGGACTGATATATGCAAAAAGTTGGCTTACCTAATGATTGTGTGAAAAATGCAATCATCAGTTCTTATGCAGAATGGCAAATTTTTGTCAGCTGAGAATTCACAGACTGAAAACCCTCAGTTATGAGTATAGCACTAGCATCCACTCCATCCCTGTGTCTGACGAGGTGGGAATAATAATGTCTCCTTGAAGTGTTCTTGCAACAGTGTAGACTGTGAATTTACACCTATGTGTCCCACATCACACTTGCTTTTTAAGTGCATGTCGGATTTAGAGACCTTCCTCGTGGCTGCGGTGAGAGTAGCTCAAAGAAGAAGGCAGACAAAATACATTTTAAAAGGGGTTATTTTTAGGGTGAGACTTGATGCAGAGGTTCTGTGCTTCAGATGCTGTGATACCCATGTTAATTCTAGCCAGGGGTCATTTTGTAGGAAAAAAGGTGCAGGAGCTCAGTAGCATGTCTCATTTGCATATGCCCCAGGATCTGTGTGCAGTGGGGAGAGAACTCTCCACTGCATGCAGACCCCGGCTGGAGGTTCAGGAGCTGCATTCCTGTGAGCTCCTGCTGAATTCAAGCCCTGATCCTAGCAGCAGTCAGAATGGTCTCTGGCTTATCCTTTGTCTGAATAGCAGGTGTCAGGTGATCTGATTCCCACTGACTGGGTTTGCTTGTCTCTCTCAAAAACCTCTGCTGGTATGTCCCCTTAAGGCACTGGATTCGAGGGACACAAAGGCTAACACAACGCCCCCCCCCCCCGGTCAGTTTGTAAAATAAATGGCATTATGGATTTGACTGTCTTGCTATAGTTCTACCTGACTGACCTGCACTGATAGTCAAGAAGCTGAATGTGATACAACAGAAGAGGCAGAGAAATAGTGGGCAGCCAGTTTGAAAATTTAGGATTAATTTTTTAGCTGGTTGCTGCTGCTGCTATTTTGGTTTAAACACTATTTGATTATTTTGGTGTAGTCTTCTCTTCTTCTAGGGCTACTATTAATGGTAATGGAAACCTCCACGACTACTGGAAAAATCTTTTAGCATCCTATACTGTGCTTAACAAGCTCCCTTCCTCTGCTGGTTACTCCCTCTCTGCACAAAGGTATGCCAGTTAGTGAGCCAGTTTGGTATTGTGGTTAAGAGTGCAGTCTGTAATCTGGGAGAACCGGGTTTGAGTCACCACTCCTCCCTATGAAGCTGCTGGGTGACCTTGGGCAAGCCACAGTTCTCTCCGAGCTGTTACCTCAAAAGCAGTTCAAGAGCTGTTCTCAAAGAACTCTCTCAGCCCCACCTACCTCAAAGGGTATCTGTTTTGGAGGGAATAACAGAAGTAGATTGTAAACCGCTCTGAGACTCGGAGTGAAGTGAGGTATAAATCCAAACTTCTCCTTCTCCTTCCTCTTCTTCTTCTTCTCGAAAAGGATGAGGTTGCACTGACAGGAAGAACTGGGTAACTGGAGGGATGGAGCTGATCCAAACCCAGTTTAGAATCAGACTCAGATTTAATGATGCCAGCTTCAAAAAAGAGTGTAAGGCATTTGGAGCTTGAAGTTTCCCTTTATGATCTCACTTGGAATTCATATCTCTGCATCTAATTAAAAAAAAATCAGTGCCCTCCCCAAACTACAGTTCCCAGGATTCTTTCAGGGATACCATAGTTGCATTATAACGGTAATACAAATTTATCATGCAGCTAAGCTCTTTGTTTCTGTGATATTAAGCACAGCCTTTCCTTGAGTTTTTAGGGGTTGTGATATGTTTTTTTTTTAAATTACAGCCATTGATAATGTATATTGAATGCATTCTATTTTTGCTACTATTATTACAACTATTAGTAGCAATAGTATTTGAATTAATAATATTATCAATAGTAGTACAATATGTTTATTGCTTTTTAGGTTTGTTATACTGTTGAATAATATTTCAGGGAAACTTACCTGTGATCGTTCTCTTATTCTGTTAGGTCACGTATTGTGATGGATCTTTTAGGTTTGGTTGAGAGTGATTGTTGAGCTGTAACCCCTCCCCCCCAAAAAATATGACTTTGTAAACCTGGTGTGGTGTTACTCCATCACTTTGTAGATCATTGATTCATTTAAACCTGAGCCTGTTTGCTTTTCCCACATTGTTAGTGACAGAGCTCAAGGTTCCAGCAAACCAGGTAAACAGAGAAGTACCTTTGCTTTTCCCTTCTACACCCGACCACTTAGCTAAGTGAATCAAGAGGCATTCTCAGTTTTTAAAAATGCCACTATTTTGTTTTAATTTTGGTATGCTTCAGTCATTATAAGAATAACTGGGTTTGTGTTCTGCTCTTGAGGATTTAAACAATTACAGATATTGAGCCTGAACAATTATTTTAAGTAACAGGCAATATCAAGTAAATAGTTTGAAAATATTTACACAGATACTTTCTGTTGTGAATATTAAGATCATAAAAATCTATTTGATCAGTCACATCTTTTCCAGTTGTCCTATACCCAAAGGCTTCCTAGAGTAATTATGTATGAGAAATTTCCTAAGAAGAAATTAAGATAATAAATGATAAACTGGGCCTTGACAATTTTTCTTTGCCTCTAGGAGGCAGCCCAAAAATTTAGGAGTCAGATTAATTTTCATCCTTCCTGATTTTGTATGAATGATCGTATTTTCTAATTATTGTTACCCCTCCCCCCCCCAAAAAAAAATCCTAAGCCCCTTCACTTTTTCTCATAAGCTAACGAATGCCATGACAGAAGTAGGAGTAACCCTAGTTGTCATCGCCAAAACAAAAAGCTAACTTCTAACCCTAACCTAACCTCTCACCAGTTTTTCATACTTCCATTACAGTTTTCAAGAGCTCTGTTTGATTGAATATTTGAGCCAGTATAGAAGGCTACTAGTCAATAAATTAATTCATTCACCACCACTGAATGGTGTAAAACAGTGGCACTCACTCTGCAGCTTACAGATGGCAACACTGACAATTATCATCAGCAAAAAAAAATGACATTTCCTTTCATCTTTAGCGTGAGGCATGCACTTTACAGGGGCTCACAGCTTAGCCATTTCTTTGGCAATGGCTACATCAAAGTGGGAACCCACCTGCCAACTAGTAGCCCCAATGGGCAAAACCCTTGCCCATTCTTCTGAAATGTGAGGCCAATGCCACACTGGGGACTGGTGGCTGTTGAAGAGTCACATGTGGCTTGGGAGCCACTGAGTATCGCTGGGGGTAATGAAGTTTATATAGAAACAATCAATAGCAAGAACGTTGTGCATACTTCTTTTTTATGTCATAACAACAAAAATATTCTGATGCAAAATGATAAATAAACTTTGGGTATGCTCCAGCCAGTTTTTTTGCTTGATCGCAGCCAATTACTCTCCTTCACAGCTCCTATTCCACATGGCTTTTGACCATGTGCTCCTATGATCCCAAACAGCCATTTTTTGGGACCCAAGGGGACACTTTCCTTCTGTTTTAACTAGTGGAAAAACTGATTGAATCCAACCCTTTGTACCTCCACTGAGAATTGTTGAAAAACACTTTGTTTAAAAACTTTGCTGCAAATAGGGGCCACAGTGTAATTTGAGGTGCTACTATGATATGGTGCCTGGAATTCATAAAATCTGTGTTAAATCATCCCCTTTCATGTATATTCATATATGCAGGACTCTTTTTCTAGCAGGACTCTTTTTCTGCATATTAGGCCACGCCCCCTGATGTAGCTAATCCTCCAAGAGCTTAGAGGGCTCTTAGTACAGGGCCTACTGCAAATTCCAGGAGGATTGGCTACATCAGCGAGGCGTGGCCTAATATTCAGAGGAGTTCCTGCTAGAAAAAGAGCCCTTCATATATCCCATCTTAGCACTAGCCAATAAAGGTTACTTACACAGCTGTTTACCTTACATGCTTATTTCCACATTGTAGAAGGGTTTGTGTAAATCAGTTATTTTTGTGTTGGAAATTTGTAATTTAAAAAAAAATCAAAGGTTTTCTTTTTCCCTAGGGCACGCTCTCCATTATGGACATGTATGGGAGAGACTGGATCTACATATTGTAAGCAATTTATTTACTGGTTTTCTGCAAAAGCTTGGAAAGCTGATTCCTTGGTCAAAAAAGGTTTAAAACAGATTGGCATTGGTGTCAGGGAAAGGAGTTCCTATTTCATGATTCTGAGACAGCACAGTCCATGAGAATGACTCACACGTCCTAACTGTTGCTGCCCCTTGAATTACATTCCACTAGTCCCCCCCAGCCTTATAGCCAGGATTTGAAGAATTGGGGGGGGGGGCTGATTTTTTTCAGGGGTCACATAGTGGCCCCAGCCTCTATGGCCTTCTCTCCTACCACTGCTGAGGAGGAAAGCTGCCAGCTCGCTGCCATACAGCCTCCCCCCTCCCCATAACTGCCCCAAGGTGATCCCTCTTCACCCCTCTTCCAGCAGCTCTGGTGGAGAGCCACTCAGAGGTTTAGATACATGCCGCACGGTCTCCTGCCCTTACCTGTAGCATGATCCAGCTAGGCAAGCCCAGCGGGACAAGGGGGGGGGGTGAAAGGCGCCACCAAGTCGCAACTGACTTCTGGGGCTACAAGACCTCCAATTCGGATTTCTTCCTGTCGGAGGGCGAGCGGAGGTGGCCCAAGTGCAGCTCCCACCCTTGCTTGGGCGGCCAGTGAGACCAGGCCAGAAAACCCTTGCTGGCAAACATCACCTCTCCAATGATCCCCAGCCCCGGACTGCAGCTGGGACCTCCACTTGTGTACGCCAGCCTACCCTACCCTACCCTGCACTGTCTGCAATGGAGCCATCTGCCCCCTAACCCCGCCACCCCACCTGAGGGCCAGAACAGCCTCTTCTTGCAGGTGCCCTCTAACCCAGAGTCAGCCCAACGTGGAGCTTAACTTTGAGTCCTGGGCGCTGAATGTTCCCAGTTGTTTCTGCTTGCTGGGGGGGGGGTGTCAGAGATTTCTTCCAGCCCCTAAGCAAGCAGAAGCAACACAGAGCTTAACTTTGAGTCCTGGGCACTGAAAGTGCTCCATTGTTTCTGCTTGCTGAGGGGTCAGAGATTTCTTCCAGCCCCTAAGCAAGCAGAAGCAACAGAGAGCTTAACTTTCCATCCTGGGCTCCGAAAGTGCCCCATTGTTCCTGCTTGCTGAGGGGTCAGAGAATTCTTCTGGCCCCTAAGCAAGCAGAAGCAACAGTGTATGACGACAGCAGAATGGAGAAGGATGCAGCCAATGCACTGGAGGCTGGATAGGGGCCCTAAGTCAGGGGGCCCTGCCTAGCAATCAGGGGGCTGAGCCCCCACAGGCCCCCTCATAGCTACGGGACTGGTCCCCCCACCCTTTAAACAGTATTTTCAGAAGGAGATTCTAATACTTTCATTTCAGCATATCGCTGCTTTTATGTGCCAGAAAACAAGAAGCATGTATCAAGAGCTATTAATTGGAATTTTTGTAAGTCCTGCTAAAAAGATGATGTTGGAACACAAGAGACCAGTATCAGCCATGATTTCTTTTGGTAAAGAAGCTTTTTCTGAGAATTGTAGCTTCTCAGAAACACATGATGGAGCACTTTAATCTTGAATCAGAGGCTGGGTATAGATGGGCCGTTTTGGGCACACAGGATGTGTCCCATATTGGGCAGGTTCAAAATGGAGTGGCTTATTCCCCATCAGATGCTCCCATGTGAGTCACCCATATCCTGCATGGGGGACACTTTGGTGGCTGTTGTGCACCATCCCCTTAGCATGGTTTGGGTTTATTTCCCCCCATTCATTTTAGTAGTAATGTGCATATGTGCTCATGCCCTCAGTGGATTTTTTTTTTTTAAGCCGGAAGTAGTTTGGGGCAGCCTGGTGAGTTCACACCACCAAATGTCTCACTTGGGCGGATGGTATGAAGCAGAAGAATTTGCTACCATTTCGTAAGTGGTAGCTTTCTGAGCCACCTCAGAGACTCTGAAGGATGGGGTGAATATGGGAGCCAGATGGGTGGCAGTTATGCATGTTTGAACTTGATTTTTAAATCTGTCTGCTAGCTGTCCCTGTGTCAGTTTAAACTGCTGGTCTGGACCCAGCCAGTGTGTGTCATGTGACAGTGTCCACAGGTTTCACCTGTAGATGCCACCATGTCATATTTGGTAGGATGTATGTTTGTTTGACAAGCAGTTAAAATAGAACTTGGAGATCTAAGTATTTTTGTGATGGTGTTTTTAACTCTGTATTTCTGATCTTATGATCATGATTGGAAGTCACCTTGAGCTAGCAGAAAAGTAGAATATAATTTTTTGAAAACCAAATGTGTCTTTACTCAGAGACAAACTGTGCTCTCTAAATATATAAGGAAACTGTAAAAGCAACAGGATGTATCCAAAGCCATTCCATTTGTTTTCTCTCCACCTAGTGCGACACCAGTTTATTGCCACGGTAATTCTTCCTTGATGCTCCTGGATATGGTTGTTGGAAAGGATTGCCCCACTTAATAAGGGGTGAATTGGCCTTTGTCTGATTTTAGAAAGGGAAAAAATTCCTCAGCTCTTTCTTCAACCCTGATAAGATGCAAGCAGTTTTGCATAATTGCATATTTTCTCTCATTTGCATTCCAGTTTTCTACAGTCATAATAAAAATACATTTGAAGAGCGGCAAGCCAAGCAGGAGAATTTCTTCTGAGATGCTCCAGGATATTAAATGACAATTTGGGAAGTCAATGTGCTTCCTACTGCATATAGTCAATTACAAGATGTTGTTAGTATTCTAGGCACAATTCCTTGTTATTTGAATAATGCAAAACCTTCAGAAGAAGCTGAGTGTAAATCATTCATGAATAGAGCCTTTCCTGTTTCCCCTCTACTTTAAGCTATTTACTGTAAATAGGATAGTATAATCTCTCATGTAATGTGATCAGCGCTTAATTGCAACACAAAACAGCAGTGCTGGAGCATAATGTAGTTGGCATGATGTTAACACAACAAGATCTCAAAGTAAATTGTTTTACATAAAAGATCTGCTTTTAAATAATTTTGCTGCTTAATGCTCTTATTAAAGTTTGCTTCAAGCAGCAGTCTAGTTATTAGGAAAAAAATCGGAAAGATATTCAACTTTTTGGGGTGGGTGGGAGCAAATCTACTCATGATCTCATAAAATTTAGCAGATAGGGTACAATTCTTGTGTATGAGTGGACAATTCTGGGATATTTCCTGGGGGTGGATCTATGATATAGTGCAAGAGTGTTGTATAGTGCTTAGAGTGTTGGACTACAATCTAGAAGACTCAGGTTCAACTTCACAGGGCTGTTGTGAGGATAAAATGGGGAATGGAGAATGATGTAAGTGGTTTTGGGTTCCCAATGGGGAGGAAGACAGGATGTAAACAAAGCAAATAAATCTGTGTTGGTAATATAGTGGTGCCTTGAGAATGCTGATTCTCTATCATGAAGTTTGTCTTTATTGGTAGCTTGTGATCAAAGAAACATTGGCACAGTAATGTAGAAAAGACGTTGGACCTGTGGCATTAGATATAAGGCCATTTTTGTGGTAGTATGGGAAACGTGTTTGATAAGGAATTTAATCATGCAGGATTACACAGAAGCACTGGTACTACAATCTGAGCCGCAGCATATGAGTTTGCCACCTCAACAAGGCGCTTCTACAAGGACATAATGTATTGGATACACATTTAACTGCAGTGGGATCCAGTCAGGATGGGATAGAGGATAGTATGGTGGCTAGAGAAGACTGGCGTTTGAACCCCCACCCTGCCATGAAGCTCACTAGGAACCCTTGGGAGAGCCACTATTTCTCAGACTTACCTATAGTGTTGCTGTGAGGATAAAATGGGCTAACTGTATCACAGCAATTTGAACTCATTGGAGGAAGAGTATGAAACAACTTGTGATGTGTAACTTCATCTCATAGTGGCATGCTCTGAAGATCAGCTTAATAGTAGGTTACAGTCTGCTGGTATACATCATGTCACAGTCTGCTGGTGTACAGATGTCTGCCCTTCCAAAGCATTTTTTGGGGGGGGGGCAGGGTTTAGTTGTTTGGTGGTGGGGAGGGTAATAGCTCCGCACATTTTCAATTCAGTCGAAAGGAACACAAAATGCCAATTTTGGCTTGTTTGTGGTTTATGAACTGAAGTTCACGAACTAAAGAGCCACCATGAACTTCCACGAATTTTCAGGCAGTTCATGGTGGTTCATGAAGAGCAGAAAGCAAGGAGTCATATGTCTCTGAGTCATTTACACCCCTGCTTTCTGCATCCTGCTGCTCAGCCATTTTTTTGCTGGGAGCAGAAAGCAGGAGTTTAAATGGCCCAGTGATATTTAATCCCTTGCATTTTGTTCCCCACCACTTTTCACAGGGAGAACCCCTGCTTTCTACTCCCTGTGAAAAGTGGTGGGGAACAGAAAGCAGGGGTCATGAACTCCTGTGAACAAACCACTAACTGAACTGCAAAAATGTGGTTAATGACCATCCCTAACCCCAACCCAGGGAGCTTCTCTATATGCTTGGTCAGGTTTTTTTTTTACTTACGGGTTTCAAAATAAGCTGCAGTTACCAGATCTGTTCATAGTTAAGAATTACAAGCCATTCTTTCTCTGCTCTTCTGTTCCCAATAACAACACTGGTGACAATAATGTTTTAGTTTGTGTGAATGCTTTCTCCCAGCATTATACTGTGTTCCCTTTGCATTTGAAGATACCTTCTCATGTAACATTAGTAATATTTTTACTATCTGTAATCCATTCCTGAAAGAGAGGACAGAGACTGGGATACCACAATTTATTCCCCCTCTTCATATCCCAGTCTCTGTCCTCTCTTTCAGGAATGGATTGTAGATAGTAAAAATATCACTAATGCCAGCTGACCATTTCTCAACAGATTCCTGTTCACCACCTATGGAGTATTTGCATCCAATTGGATGGTATCTGTTAGTTTAATTATAATATTTGTAATTCTCAGTGATTAGCTGTTGCTAATAAGTAATGGTGGCACAGTGACAGCACAATGGGCTGCTTCAGGAGGGCAAAACTCATGAGCCAGGTTGGAGGAAAGCAAAGCAGAAAGTTTAGGTTGATAGTAAGACACAGAGTTGTTAGGCCAAATTGTTCTACTGCATGGGGTGGAGAACCTCCATCCTGAGGGCTGTATGCGGCCCTCGAGGTCACTTGGTGTGGCCCTTGGGGATTGTTGGGCCGAACTGAGCCATGTGGCAGCCTCCCTGGGGCCTGGCTGGCCAATGAGGATCGTGGGGCCCAGCTGTGCTGTGCAGCAGCCTCCCCAGGGCCAGGCAGGGATCACAGGGCCCAGATGTACTGTGCAGCAGCCTCCCTGGGGCCTGGCTGGCCGTCCAGAATTGCTGGAGGGCCTGGAAAAGTTACTGTCACAGTTCAGTTTGCACTTGATTATCCCAGATGGTGTGGCCTAATATGCTAATGAGTGTGTGACCTAATATAATAATATTAGGGGACATGGGGATGTGGTCTAATATGCTACTGAGTTCCTGCTGGGTTTTTCCTACAAAAAAGCCCTGGACCTAGGCATTTGTCTAGGGCGGTGGGCCGAGTGTGTGGGAGTATGTGCCAGATTAGGCTCTCCCAACATGACTTCAAATAGAAAACAATTATTTGCATTAATTTTGCTGGCCTGAATCATTCACCCTCGGCGGAGCACTGTTTTTTAAGTTGATAATTTTTTATGGCCCGCGAATGATGTTATAAATATCCATATGGCCCTTAGTAGAAAAAAGGTTCCCCACCCCTGTTCTACTAGGTCAATTCCTGTCAGAGATCTTCATGCAGAAGGCTAGCCTATAGAGAGGAGCTTTGTGAAAGGATAAGCCACCAAATTCTGTGCAGGAGCTGTAGTCCTAAACAAGTTCCACCAGTTCAATAGGAGAGCATAAAATAGGCGTGTGTGACCTTATTGCCTTTAAAAAGTGTATTCTCTGTTTTACCAACAGAGACTGGTGTTTAACTAAAAGAATTAACAGTTTCTCTGTGAACTTAACATTTCTTACAGGTTATCTTCAGACACTTTTGGTTTGTGACTCTAGTTAGAGATTCTATTATCTCGGTGGCTAGAAAAATCTATAATTAGTCCTATTTAAACCCTGTCATATGATTCCCCCCTTTTTTTCTTCAAATGACGAAATCCTCATTCCTGTTGGAAAGACTGACTCTCCTGGATCTTTAAACAGACCTGCTTTTCTCCCCCAGAACAGGAACTATATGTAGCCTTCAGGTGCTTAATTCTTCCTATTTCCTATCACTCTATAAGTTTATGAGTTCTAGATAAAAAAAAAAGCTCTGCTGAAGTAATACGATCACCACACAGCAATCAACAAAACATTCTTTTGGGAAACTGTTATTTTCTTTCTAGTGCGGCTGAATCGATGGAGCTTTTGAAAAGAATAACTTTAGCAATCCATTTCATGGGGCTGGTTTGCATTTTTCCACCAGATCATCCACAGAAGCTGTCCTGTCCTGTTTGGTTTTACTCTGCTCAGGCTGCCTTTCCTGCTTCCATGAAAAGATCTCCAAGAACAATATTTATTTCAGAAATGTTTGAAACCACCAGGTGATCTGTCAGTAGTGGATATTTGCTTGCTGTGCTATGTAAACCAGTGGTTTTCATTTGTTTTAATTTTTTTTTGTGCAGAATGATACATTGTTATCCTCATGGGATGTTGGGTAGCCAAGACGATTAGGTCATAATTCAATTATGGGCCCAGGGCCAAAAGGGAAGGGGAGAGGGCAAGGTAGACCAACTGAACAAGCTAGTCACCACACATTTTTGGAGTGGAAATGGCCACAAGCTGACAAAAACTTTGCTCAGCATAGGACAGAGGTTCCAGGCATCGACATGGAAGTGTGCTAAGCAGAGTCCCACCCCACCCCCAAAGGATACCTCTTCACTTGCCGAGTGGCCTGCAGAGTGCTGAGCAAACCTTGGACCTGTGAGACTGCCACTAGCAATGTCTCTTGGAACATCTCTAGACTGCTATACTCCTGCCTTCCATGGCCAGCATGTGTAGCTGCCCTAGTTCTTGCTACTCTGGAACAGAATCAATCTATCACCGACTGATTCTGCTGATCCCTAGCTATTATGAAATCTAGTTCAAGCTGCTGTCAAGTGCCAATGAAATTACAGGCCTCAGCATTCTGTTCCTCCTTCATCTAGTCTGGATGGAGTGAAACTTACTTCTTCATAACTCCAGTTCTTCCCTCCAGTTCAGGATCTGGCCCAGTGTTCCCTCTAAGCTGAGTTAGTGTGAGCTAGCTCGCAGTTTTTTAGACTGTGGTTCACACATTTTTGTCTTAGTTCAGGAAATATGGCCCCAGAGTGAAATAATTTATGCAGTAGCTCACAACTTTAATGCCAGTAGCTCACGAAGTAAGAATTTTTGCTGACAAGACTCCACAGCTTTGAAGGAGTACTTCCATGTCTCTAATATGGCGGTGGTATGGCGGTGGGAGCAGATATTATAAGGGAGGAGGACAGAGACAAGTCGGTGCTCGGCCCTCCTCCAATCTGCGGCCCATCCCAAGGGTGACAGGTAGTAGGGCCAGGTGTAACCCGCCTCCGTCATTGGTGCTAGGTCCATTAACAATAAGACCTCAATTCTCCGAGAGTTCATGCTCGAGCAGAATATGGACCTGGCTTGCGTGACCGAGACCTGGACCCGGGAGGGTGATACAGTAGCCCTCTCGCAAGCCGCTCCCCCAGGTTACTCGGTCTTCCACCAATCGCGGACTAGCGGGCGGGGGGGAGGAGTGGCATTATTTGCACGGGAGGCTTACTCCTTCAGGGCGCTCCCGGCCCCAAAGATTGAGGGCATTGAATGTGCCGGTCTGGCGTGGGGGGATGGAGAGGGGTTGGCGATTTGGCTGGTGTACCGTACGCCTAACGCACCGGCCAACGCCTTACCGTCCCTGCTCGAGGCGGCGACAGGCTGGGCGCTGGAGCACCCAAGGCTGATAATCCTGGGTGACTTCAACGTCCATGCTGATGACCCGTCCTCCAGTCAGGCGACGGACCTAGTGTCTTCCATGGCGACACTGGGACTCTCTCAATTTGTTGTAACCCCCACTCACCAGGCAGGACACATGTTAGACCTGATCTTCGCGGCCGGGATTACAGTGAGCAATATAACTGCAGAGGTAGTGCCATGGTCGGATCACTTCGCTCTCAAGGCCCGTGTAAGTATGCCCCCCCAAACCTGTTTAGGCGAAGAGCCGATTATGGCTCGCCCGCGGAGCCAAATGGACCCGGAACGGTTCCAGATGGCTCTGCGGGATCCCTGGCCCTCTGTCGACTCCCTCGATGGCCTGATTGAGACTTGGAATAGCCGGCTCTCTAGGGCCATTGAGGAGATCGCACCTCGGCGCCCTCTGCGACCTCGGACTAAGCTGGCTCCGTGGTACACCCCGGAATTACGCCAGCTGAAACAAGGCCTTAGACGGCTAGAGAGGCAATGGCGGCGTACCCATGACGAGGCGATTAGAACATCCTATAGGAAGTTTATGAAGTCCTATGAGATGGCAATCAAGGCCGCAAAGAAAACATACTTTGCGGCTAAGATTGCATCTGCAAATTCGCGCCCAGCCCAATTATTTAGAATAATTCGGAACCTGACTACATTGCCTCAAGGCAATTCAAAAGCTAAGGAATTGGAGATAGGCTGCGAGGCCTTTGCGAAATACTTTGCGGATAAGGTCCAATCGCTCCGCCAGGACTGCCCCGCCAATTTAGAGGCAGTAAGTGGACTTGAAGCCCAATGCGTGTCTTCGGATTTAACTCTGGATTGCTTCGACCCGCTCAGCGTGGAGGAAGTCGACAGAATTCTTGGCACTGCACGATCCACGACTTGTGACCTGGACCCATGCCCCTCCTGGCTAATTAAGGCCTGCCAGGAGGAATTAAGATATCCTATACGGGATATTATAAATCGATCCCTTTCAGAAGGTGTTTTTCCAACACCCCTGAAAGAGGCATTGGTCCGCCCTCTCTTGAAAAAACCGTCATCAGACCCGGCCGAATTGGCACACTACCGGCCGGTCTCAAATCTGCCCTTTTTGGGCAAGATTATCGAGAGGGCAGTGGCGATGCAGTTACAGGAATTTCTGGAGGACGCTTCCGTCTTAGATCCATGCCAGTCCGGCTTCCGCCCGGGTCATGGGACGGAAACAGTCCTGGTCGCCCTCATGGATGACCTCCGACGACAACTGGATCGAGGCGGCTCGGCGGTATTGCTGTTGCTAGACCTATTGGCTTCGTTCGATATGGTCGACCATCAGCTGCTGACCCGCCGCCTCGCCGACGCAGGAATTCGGGGGCTAGCCTTACAGTGGCTCTCCTCCTTTCTTGACGGTCGGGGACAAAGGGTGGCAATCGGGGGGGAGCTGTCGCAGAGGCACCCACTTCATTGTGGAGTGCCTCAGGGAGCAGTTCTCTCCCCGATGTTGTTTAACATCTTTATGCGCCCCCTTGCCCAGATTGCACGGAGGTATGGGCTGGGCTGTCATCAATACGCAGATGACACCCAGCTCTATCTATTGATGGACGGCCGGACTGGTGATGTCCCAACAAACTTGGACCGGGCATTACAAGCCGTGGCTGACTGGCTCAGGCTGAGCGGGCTGAAGCTGAATCCAGCGAAGACTGAGGTCCTTTGCGTGGGCCGCGGCGGGCCGGGAGGGGAGATCACCTTACCGGCCTTTGACGGTGCGCCACTGGTACCAGTGCGCAAAGTCAAGAGCCTGGGAGTGCTACTGGAATCCTCTTTATCAATGGAGGCCCAAGTAGCTGCCACTGCTAGATCCGCCTTCTTTCATCTTAGGAGAGCGAGGCAGTTGGCCCCCTTCCTGGAACGCACCGACCTAGCAACTGTGATCCACGCAACGGTCACTTCGAGATTAGACTACTGCAATGCCCTCTACATGGGGCTGCCCTTATACCGAACACGGAGGCTTCAGGTAGTCCAGAACGCGGCGGCCAGGCTGCTGGAGGGACTACCAAAGTGGGAAACTGCACGGCCTGGGCTGCGGGATCTACATTGGCTGCCGGTTGTCTACCGTGTTCGCTATAAGGTGCTGGTTATCACCTTTAAAGCCCTATATGGCCGAGGACCTGCCTACCTAAAGGACCGCCTCTCCCCATATGTGCCCCAGAGAGCACTGAGATCCAGCTCACAGAACTTACTGACAATCCCTGGGCCAAGAGAAGCCAGGCTGAGGGCCACTAAGGAGCAGGCCTTCTCGGTGATAGCCCCTCGTTGGTGGAACGACCTTCCGGAGATGGTGCGAGCCCTGCGGGACTTGAACCAATTCCGCAGGGCTTGCAAAACATGTCTCTTTCAGCTGGCCTTTGAGATGGAACCCGACTAATTCGATGAATGGACAACTAGTCATTTGTGGAGATCACGACTACAGCATTTAGCACCTATTTTATTATATATTTAACTTTTAAATAATTTTTACTGTAACTGATATTTAAAATTGTTTATGTTGTTTTATGATTCATGGGATTCCCATGCCTGTCAGCCGCCCTGAGCCCGCCTCGGCGGGGAGGGCGGGATATAAAAATAAAATAATATTATTATTATTATTATTATTATTATTATTATTATTATTATTATTATTATTATTATTATTATTATTATTAATCTACCTAGGTTTTTCATTTATACTTTCTCCCACCTACTTTCCCCCTCCAGCCCCATTTTATGCCTACATTGGGTACAAGAGGAGCACCGTCATTTGTTTGGGCTCTGGCTACTAAATTTTCAGAATGTTGATTTCTTCTGCCAATTGCTAGATTTTCCCTTATTTGTGATGATTAAAGGCACAATAACCATGCCCCATATTAATTCTGGCAACTCCAATCCACATGACTGGGTCCAGATGTTTCCGTTACAATCTATCGATAGATCAAGAGAGGTGGTAAAAGTAAAGAAATTCAGCAGTTCCCAAACTGATATGTTTTCAGTTCACTTAATTCAATCTATGGGACTATTCAGTGTGCCGACTAGAGGAAAATAAACCCTTTATTGCCTTCTGCAGAAGTATGGAGGAAAATCTATCTAGCAAAGAATTTAGGTCAATCAATTTTTTCCAGTCTTTTCTTCAGCCAGTCAGGAGTTTAACCACTAATGAAGCCAGTTAACACACTGCTTTTTTATTAAAATAAATGGAAAACCTTGTATTTGTGTGTGAATCTATCTGTTGATATTCATCGGTCAGTTTAGTATTTTACAACAGCCCTTATTTAAGAAGTGAAGTGATGGATTAAAAGGAGATACAGAAAGAAGCAGATGTTTTTTAAACTGCAGTTTAAGTTGTTCTTTAGTGCAGAGGGATACTTAGCTCTTTTGAAGCAAGATTCTTATAGGTCCTCCTGGCAGAAAGCTCTTGATGGGAAATTGTTGCTGATTGGTTTATTATCTAATATGATTAGTGAACTCAGGAATTTGGAGGCCTTTACCATAATTAAAAACATTGAAAAGATTAATTCAGGTGGGTAGTTGTTGGCCTGAGGCAATAGAACAAAGTTTTGAGTCCAGTGGCACCTTTAAGACCAATAAACTTTTAATTTTGGATATAAATTTATGCATGAAATCTGTGATTGTAGCTTGTATTGGCTGGTCTTGCCTTGCTCCAGTGCTGACTGGCTAAGCTGATGGGTTTAGCAGAATCTGCAAAGCAGGTTTACCCTCAAAAAGATTGAGCCCCAGAGAGAATACTCCTTACTATGCTCTGTCTTTCCTGCTCCCCTAGTGGCTGTAGTCAAAACTGCATTAAAATTTAAAATGCATTCATTGAATACAATAAGAGTTTGGCTTCAGGGGCCCTTCAGCTGACTCCCCCCCATCCCCCCCCATTCCCCTCTCTTGGCGGTCCTGCCTGTCAGGCTCTGTTCATTTATGATGCTAATCAATACTGCTACTAACCATATGCAATGCTGCTAGAGAAGCCTACTAACATAGAAACGGGGTAACAAGGAGGGAGGGGGGAAGAGTAGGAGACAGCTTCCCAAGAATATCAAAGGTTGCCAAGGTCCCTTTGAAGTAGACAGTGTGTGCCAGATTCTCACCTCCTCCCCAGAGGCCCCAAGGACATTGGCGCTGGGAATTGTAACCACCAACGGAAGAGATAAGGGGGGGGGGAGCATTGGGAAAGATCTCACATGCAAAGTAACCTTTTGTTTTGGAAATTAGGGGGTAGAAACCATTGCTTTGATGTAGAAGAATAAATGCCAATAGCTAGAGCTGATCTCCATCAGTTCCAATACCTATCATGGTGAAGTAACTCTGAAGTATCCAATAAATGCAAACTTTTTTTTAAGTTACTAAGTCTGCTTTCTTGTGAGCTTCAATGAACCCCCGCCTGACACTGCCTAGTGGAGGTTAGGCAAGGTAGCTTCAGTATCTGAGATGCTGGTAAATTTCCTCTTGCTTTATGAATAGATTCGGACTGATCTCAGTGGTGGATGCTGACTGGATTTGGGTGTTGTGAAAGCTACCCACTATTCTCTGAGACCTTGCCCTTCCAGATTTATAAAATTTTGGTGGGGGAAAAGTGTTTTGGACCCTTCACCAAACACAGAGGTGGTCTTTCTGAAAACTTTGAAGGAAGCAGTTTTGTTCTTCTAAAAAAGTCTTGACTAGCTACAGCGAATGAGACCAACCATAGGCATCGTAGGATGAGACCAATCATAGGATGAGACCAATAATGTCATCATTGGAAGTTCCTGGTGTGATATCTTTGTGTCTCAGACCTCCTTCATATTCATTCTCTCTCTCCCCCCCCACCCTCCATACACACAAGATTGGGCTGCAGGATGCTCCTTTCTGCATCCATCCCCATCTGCCAGATAGATAGTTTAGGATCTGTCTTTTTCTCTTAATCTGCACTATCAGACATGTATTTCTGTAATAAAGTATGTTTAGTTTCAATTCTTGTTATTGTTTTGTTTTACTAAATGAAGTATTGTTTTATTTTATGTATTTTTATCTGATGTACATCACCCAGAACCCAGCCTCGGCTGGGATGGGGGCAATTAATTAAATCAAATTAATGACGACAACAACAAATGGTGGCTCTGTGTAACTTTGCAACCACATGATCTGTTCATACTCAATACAAGCAGCTGCTGTGTTAAAGCTTTGAGCGCTCTGCTAACTAATGAAGGATCTGGACCTACCAGAACCAGTACCCTTCCCAGCTATTAAAGTAATTGGAGGTAAAACTTATAGATGTTCTTCCACTTAAAACAGCCTTAAGGCTGGCCATGACCTTTTTGGTAGTGGTTCCCAGCTTGTGGAATGGACTCTCTGAGGAGGTAAGGGTGGTGTCTGTAAGGCCATTTTATTTGTGAAGACTTTAAATGGAATTGAAGCTGCAGGCATTTTCTTGGAGAGGGTTATGGAACTGGACTGTAGAAGTGTGAATGGCTCATTTCCATGGTTTTAGTCTCAGAATTACTGGTGATCATCAGGCTTTTATGATGACTACATCCTCTGTTTAACTTCTTTTTTTTCCTGTCGGAAGTTGTTTGTGCTCTATCCATCTTCACTAAATAACAGCCACCTTTTCTAGATTTTTAGTTGTCTGTGTCAGCAGCTAAAGTGTTTTAGATGGATTTTGTTTGGCCCCACTGATGCTTATATTTGGACTTGGGAAGAGATTTTCCTCCAGATCAAATCAATCCTCTTGGAAGGATGTTTGGAGGGATGGTTGCTTTTTTCCTGTACGTGTACTCTGGATCATTGGATTGCATTTTCTGCATCTGTTTGTACTGCAGGCACGTTCCGCAGTGAGCCTTGGCAAGGAACTCGTGACATGCTGCACATGATATTATAATGCCATTGTTTGTGCATATTTGTTGGTGTTAGAAACAAACTATAATGAAAGCTGAGGGTCAGAGAAGAGGCGATCAATATCCTTCCTGATATCCCAACAGTTTAGCCTAAGGTTAGTTTCAAGCACAGGCAGAGAGAAAAGGACAAGACAGGATTTAGGCTTGCCAGGTCCTGGCAGGGGATCCCCTGGTTTTGTAGGCCCCTCCCTGCTGCCAGCCATCTGGCTGGTGGGGGGAAGCCATGCCCCAACAGCCACAATGTGCCTTTTCATCTCAGGCTTAGAAACTTGCAAATTGCTTGTGTTTTGGAAGGTGTGTGTATGTCTTTAAAACTCAGCAGGACTAAAGCCGTGGTGGTGGTAAGCAGACAGAGTCAAGTGGCTCTTCCTAGTGAATGTGTGAGAGAGGAAGAGAGCCAAGTCCCTCTGTTCATTTTGCATTCCTTTCAAAAGTCGTTGGCATAGTAAAAGGGGTAGTAGTTAACTAGAATCTGAAAAACCCACCCCTCTAGAGTGCTCTGCTCAGTACTTTTATTTTCCTGTGTTAGTCTGAACAAGTTGGTTGGACTACAGCAGATTGCTATATCCAGCAACTCCTGTGAGTAAATTGCCCCTGTGAAATAAAAAAAAGTGTGGGCTTGCAAACTGCTTATTTTGGCTGCTTTGTGAGTGTGTGCATGTTCACTTTCATTTAGTGGAAGCGCAACTGCTGGGGAACCCTTTGAAGGCAAAAAATAAATAAAGAAGGAAAGGTACAAGGAAATTAAGACTTTATTCAGCGAAACTTAGGGTTGCTAGTCTCTAGGTGGGGCCTCAAGATCTCCAACTTTTACAACTCATCTTGAGCCAGCAGAGATTAGTTCCCCTGGAGAAAATGGTTGCTTTGAAGGGTGGACTCTGTGGCATTGTACCATACTGAGGCCCTCCCCTCCCCAAACCCCATATTCTTCCGGATCTACCCCCAATGTCACCAGGTAGTTTCCAACACAGATATGGCAACCCTAGGGGAACTGCACTGCTGTGTTATTTATTTATTTGGAATGGGAAAGTTTTCAAGCTCCACCTCCAAAGTCTCCTGGCTCCATCCCCGAAGTCCCCATATATTTCCTGAGTTGGACCTGGAAAACATAACAGAACTTCAGTATGCTTTGCAAACAAAGCTGCAGAATGTATTAATTACAGAATCTCCCTGCGTACAAGCTTGCATACACTTGCCCTTAACTGGATGGGTGAAGCTGGGTCCCATAGCTGATTGATCAGGAGAAATCTGCCAAAGGAGATTTTTGCCCCAACCTGTGCAAGCCCTGCTTTTGTAGTTCTGGTCTGGACTCAATGCCTATGTATAGTATCTAGTGCACCTTAAGATATTGTTAGCACTTACTATGATGCTGATGATGACAAAACTATCCAGTCATGCATTTTAGGGACTTTTCTGAACTTATTTCAATTTATACCCATGGTCATGGCTTTCGCCTATGTGACTTCCCCTTCCTGGTCTTATGGAATCCTAGGCCCACTTGTATCTTAAGAGGTCATGCCCATGCCCTGCCTCTAGCTCATGACCCCTTTGTTCCCACATTGGCCTGCCAGTACATCTCTCGGCTTGGCTTCGCGAACGAAGATTTAAGAAGGGTGCATTAGTCCACGTCTGCTGCAGGCTCGCTGGTGGCTGACAAGACCAATGCGGGACAGGCAGGTCCGGCCACAGTGGCTGCAGGGAAAAGTCTGATTTAGGGTTGGTGCTGTAGCAGTGCGATTCTTCCTCAATCTCCTTTTGTCCTCAAGACCAGCTATGCGTGCGTTCTCAAAAGAAGAGACAGCCTGGTGGATGGTGTGCCTCCATGCTTTGCGATCTGAGGCTAGGTCAGACCACTGGTGATGGTTGATGTGACAGGTGCCAAGGGATTTCTTCAAGGAGTCCTTGTACCTCTTCTTTGGTGCCCCTCTATTTCGATGGCCGGTGGAGAGTTCGCCATACAGGGCAATCTTGGGAAGGCGGTGGTTTTCCATCGGGCATTACTCGGGTGTGTAAGACATCTCGAAGGTCTCTCTGGCGCACCAGAATGTAGTCGATAAGGTGCCAGTGCTTGGACCGTGGGTGCATCCAGGTTGTCTTCAGACTGTTCTTCTGCTGGGAGATAGTGTTGGTGATGGTGAGCTGGTGCTCCATGCAGAATTCTAGGAGGAGGCGCCCATTGTCATTGCAGTTGCCAATGCCATGTTTGCCAAGTACTCCTTTCCAGGCTTCCGAGTCTTTACCTGCTCTGGCATTGAAGTCGCCAAGGATGATCACCTTGTCCTCTGTAGGGGTCTTCCGTACGAGGTTGTGTAGATCAGCATAGAACTTGTTCTTTTCTGCAGGATCTGCTTGAAGGGTTGGGGCATACACACTGAAGAGTGTTGCATGCTGCTTGTTTTGAAGTGGGAGGCGCATGGACATGATGCGATCTGAGTGACCTGTTGGCAGGTTTTCGAGTTTGGAGGCAATGGAGTTCCTGACCATGAAGCCAACGCCAGAAAGGCGGCTCTCAGCCTTTGACTTACCTGACCAGTAGAGGGTATAGCCAGCACCGTGTTCTTGAAGACTACCTTCCTCAGGGAAACGGACCTCACTGAGAGCTGCTATGTCAATATTCAACCTGAGAAGTTCGTGGGCAACTAGAGCAGAGCGTCGTTCAGGGCGACCACTGTCTACTGTGTCAAGCATGGTTCTGATGCCAGTACATATATAGATGGTTTCATACAAACCCCCTTGATCTACCTACTTGCCCACGTAAGGGACAGGTACAAATTATTTATTAGGTACAAGATTCCATAAAGTCAAACTTTTAATCATTAAGACACAATAATTATGCAACTGCAGCTGACTTTTTATTTGAACAGTCGTTTCCAGGCAGCAGAACTTCTGGCATCTAGGAATGATGGCCACATCTGCTTTTGCATAGGCTACACATCTGTCCTGGTCAAGCAGGCACTTCTTTCCAGCAAGAACATCTGCTTTTCCTGTGGTTGCACTATTAGATTTGCAGAGCAGAGCAAGCTTGGCAACTGTTAGACAAAGACCCCAGATTAATTAATCCGTTTCCCCTAAACCTAGATAGATTTTATATCTATCACTGGACACAGTGTGAATTATAGGCATTCGGCTCCTCTCAACTCTCTGATTTACCTCAGCTATCATAAATTTCTATCCAGAGGGTGGGTGCAGTATCATCGAAAGCATTGCTTATCTATGTAGCTCTTAATGCTTCCAAGAGGCCATAAGTTTCAACAACTAATTGTCATCAATTATGAGAATTCCTAACCCTATTCTCCTATGGCCAGTTTTGAGTGTGCAAATGAATTTTTGGTACAACAAGTATTATTAATGTACTCAATTAAAATGAAGTGACTGGCATTTCATGGGTCCCTTAATAGGTTTCTGTTCTCAAACACAGGAAAAAAAATAAAACAAAACTCAAGAACATTAGCACATTAAGAAGCCAACAACATTTCTCAGGTGCTTTCATGAGTCAAAAATGGAATCATCTGATACAAATAAGAATGAAGATCCATCAGCTCTTATAGACAGGCCAAAAGGTAGAAGGGTTGTTACCAAGAAGGGCCAGCTGGGTCAGGATGCAAAAGTAAAATGGAAAACAGAATAGGGTTGATTAGACTAAGGAAATATGCATAGAGGTGGGCAATGCAGAAGGTTAGCATTAGCATTTGCAAATTACTTATGAGTATCAAAAGGACTTGGGGCAAATTATTTAGGCAAATGTAAGGTTGCAAATCCCAACACAGCTACAGAGAGGATCTTTTTCTATTAACCTCAGTATGCAGTATTAATTGAGCTCTCAATTGCTAAATTGAATGAAATAAAAATTAAGATGTGCTGCTAACTAAGTCCTTGCTAGAGAACTTGGATGCACCCTTCCAGAATACCAGGAGAGAGCTGGGTAGGCACAGTGATTCATTTCTTTCAAAGGACCCTGGAGAAGCATAAGTGTAATGTTATTCTTTCTGCATGCATGATGGGTGTCATTTTGGAATGGGAAGAAAAAAATGAATTGGGGTGTAAATCAGGCAAGACAGGGAGTTGTTCTTCCTCCCATGTATTAGAACAGAGGTGTTGAACTCATTTGTTACGACAGGCGGATATGACATAAATGAGACCTTGTTGGGCCAGGTCATGTGTGTCACAAAATGTAATGCCAGGTAGCAGAGATACAAACTTTTTAAAGGACACAGACAAAAACAAAGATTTTTTTAAAACTTAGAATAAAACATGCTTAAAACATTAGCTCTTGTTGGTCGAAAAGGTGCTTTCTTTGTATCTCTCCTGTGCAATCTAGGCTCTCTCAATTGCACAGCAGAGCTATTGAGCCAAGCCTCTCTTCCTTCTATTGGCTGAGGCTCCTTCCCCTCCTGGTCCCCTGGGGAAGGAAGGAACGTGAAGCAAGTTATCCCTTCCTTTGAAGCAAGCTATCCCTTCCCCCCCTTTCTCCTCAAGGGAGGAGCCTCAGCCAATGGAGAAAATAAAGGCTTTGCTCTGTGCTATTGAGCAAGCTTGGCAAAACAAGCTGTGATGCAGAAGGAAGCAAGAGAAAGGAAGAAGGAAGCAGATGACAGCTAGTTGTTCAGGGGTCTGATCTGCTCCCTAGGCTGCATGTTTGACACCCCTGTATTAGAATATATGTAGAAAAGAGCAAAAGTCCAGTAACACCTTAAAGACTAACAGAATTTGTGGCAGGGTATGAGCTTTCATGAGTCACTGCTCACTTCTTCAGATACAGCTAGAATGTGTGACCATCTGTTCTATATATTGGAAAGTGGAGTGATTTCCTATGCTGAATGACATTAGTAATGTGACAATAGCAGGCACAATTAGATTAGGTGTGATATGCAGAGCGATAGTCGGCATGGAGAAATCAGCATTACTGATGAGAAAGAAAACCTAGGTCTTGATTAAGCCCAAGTAGAGGCATTAAGTTTCATTATCAGTTTCATTATCATTTGCTTTTCAGTTGCAATTCAGCGGTCTCTCTAATCTCCCTTTGAAATTCCTTTGTAAAAGAACTGCTACTTTTAGGTCAGCAACTGAATGTCCTGGAAGGTTAAAATGTCCCCCCACTGGGTTTTGAATGTTGTGGTTTCTAATGTCGGACTTATGTCCATTCATTTTTTGTCACCGGGACTGGCCTGTTTGTTCAATGTAGAGAGTGGAAGGGCATTGCTAACGTGATGGCATGAATCACATCAGAGGATGATCAGGAGATGGTATGACTGATCTTGCTGAGTCCAGTGATGGTGTTGCTAGGATGCAAATTTGTGACAAAGCAAAATCTGCACAAGGGATCTCTTGGATTCTGTCTTCTAATCTTAGCCCATGCTAGCTCATATGTACAACTAAATAGCAGCATTATGTTTGTTTTTCAATCAGAAAAGATTCAAAGTTTTTAATACCACACTGTTCAGAGAGTGAGGTGAATTGCCTTTTTATGTTTGTTTTCTATGCTGTTTGTATTATGTCTGGCTGGCTAGTCTTTCATTATTGGAGATTAAGCTAACTGATCAACCGAAGAAAGGTTATTATGCAGTTACAAAAATATGTAATGGGAAAAAATGGGAATTAATTGGGTAAGTCTGTATTGCAATCTTGGCATGGGCTTTAAGAATAATTTTAAGCACATAAACATGCTGATCAATATTTTCAGGAAATACTTTTCTTAGATGCAGCTCACAGGAATTCCAGTTCTGAAACAATACTTTTCTTCTTGTTGTTGTTCATGGTAATGTGTCCCTGGCTAAGAAGTGGCAAAATCGGAGTGGGCAGTATTTTTATGGCACATTCGTTAGTTTACTTTCTGGGTTGCCATTAGTATGGAAATCACAAGCAGCCGTGGAATGCTGATTGCCCCTCTGATATGAAGGACCAGCCTGCAGTTATGCAACAGCAACATTAAAACTGATGCCATAAACACACTGAATATTAAATCAACATTGATGTACTTATGAATACCATTTTCTTGCACATCAAAAAGGCATGCTCTGAAAAATAAAGTGCTATTTACAGTGAAGCCATAATGAATATCCCCCCCCAAAATAATGATAATAAATAATATGAAAGTATGTCATACTGCTATAACCACACGAACATTGCCGCATGAATAATTCACTGTGAGTAATATACTTGATGAATCCTTGGCTGTTTTTTCTGCTTGAAAAATGAATGCCAGCAGACTCTGATTTCCTCCATAGGCTTAGGACACAATCCACCAGCAAATTCTTCAGTATATGCCCCTGGGATGAATGAGAACTGTTCAATGGGGCTGGTACTGGTGGGATGTGTTCTAAAATTCATTTTGTAATTTGGGTCTGCTCACAGTTGTTGTTTCTGTAGATGATCTGTTGTTCTTTCTGTTTCATAGGATTCTGATACTGAAATGTTGTCAGTCCATACAATGAGTAACAGAGAGCTCTGTCTGAACTCCAGCGAGACTGCTATCTTTTCTCAGATGGTCACTCGGTCTGGATTTGCTTTAAAACATTTTCATTCAATGTAAGATTAATTCCCCAAAACTTCTGCCAAGAAAACAAGAAAACAAGAAACTGATATACCCCATTCAGTTCACTGAGAAAAGGAAATAGCACAGATTTATACAACACATATTCACACTGTCAATGTCTTGTAGTTCCCCACAATCATAAAGTCTGGTATTCGTATGTATGTGCCAGTGCACACATGTATGTGAATATAATGATTGTGAACTTTAAGCTCAAAAGAAGCTCCTTTGGATAAATGCCTAAATGAAGCAAATGACCACTTTTAAAAAAGGTCGGCCACAGAAGACTGTAAAGTGAACCATCTTCAAATACAGCTCCTTTTTGCTCAATATCCTTTTTAAATATTAGTGAAGGTTTCTTTATGGAAGCAGGTAGTTCTTCAGATACACTAATTCCAGGTGTTTTTTTTAAAAAAAACAACAGTTCTTTAGATACCCTAATTCCAGGGTTTTTTAAAAAACAACAACAAATTGGCAGTGAGCATAGCATTTTAAAGGCTAGTGAGATGTTTTTTCTTAACTTCAGCAATCTCATTGTGGCATCTTTGATTTAAATGAAATTTCCAATCATTTTCAAAACCAGCCTTATAATGGATACATTGCAGTAACTTAAACAATTTGACAGCCAGTAATATACACTGACATTGGCATCTAGGTAGTAAGTTTCATCCCAAAATGTCTTTTTTCCCCTTTTAACAAAACACCTTTTAACAACTGTAGGTGTCAGTGACATCAACTCAGTCACAAGAGTGAAGCAGATGTGAGAAAAGGTACACAATCATATACATACACCTTGGGCTTACACTGATGTCTTTTAGATGCCAGAGCTAGTAGCCAACAGCGATGTGTGAGAGGAAAGGAAAATGTGCTTGGTGCAGTTCTACTTGCACAAGCAGTCGTGCAATGACTGAAACACCAAGTGTTCTAATATAATTTTACCAGATAAAATGTGCATATGGTACAATAGAATGTCAAACAGATGGTTAATATGATTTCATTTAATTTTGTTTTGAAATTACATCAGAAGAAACACCTTATGCTATGTCTTGTGTACAATTGCTTTCATTTAGTGCAAACAGAAAGTAAGAAGTAATTTTTGCACTGCCACCTGCATGAAGACTGTTATACATGCAGCCACGTTTTCTTTTTCTAGGCTTTTAATGGTCTTTAAGGAATCTTACTGTTTTATTCTTGTGGTAAATTTTAAAATACATTTTTAGTCCAGTGGCACCTTTAAGACCAACAAAGTTTTATTCAAGGTACAAGGTCTGCAACAAACTAAGATGCCAGCTTCACTCTCATATAGCAACACCATCTAAGTCCGTATGGCCGGGAGCTCGTCGGCAGAGCTTCCTGCCATGCGCTCCTCTCTCTAACAACTGAGTTGTGCAAGGCCAGAGTGGAAGTATTTCTAGGAGGGGGAAGACCACGATTGGGTGTTGGGGAGGGGATTCGTCAGCCTGAGGCGCGAGGTGATTGGCGAGGCAATCACGCCACTCCCTAGGGGGTTTCTGAGCTTCCGCAGCGGCGGAGGCGACCTTTGTTTTTGGTTTCAACAAGTGCCTATGGGGCATACCACCGTTTTTGCAGGTGTACAGTTGCGCCTCTCGGGGGGGCTGTCATAAGCCAAACTGCTCAGGAAGCCGCCTAAGCTTGGCCGTGCCCCAAACTCCACCCCCTCCTCCACCTGAACGCCACGCTCCACCTCACTTCCACCCACGCTTGGGTGCAGCCCTCAGGCGCCGCTGCCCTTGGACAGAGCGGCGCTCAGGAGGCCCCCCACCTACAGAACTCTCCTTTGCTGTGGCGGCGCTGGTCGTACATCGGCGCAAACACTTCCTGCACCCACATAGCAGCTCATCTGCTCCCAAAAGACTTTCCACCCCCCCACCTCTGGATTGCGCTCTTAGTGTGCTAGCAACCTTTCCAAACAAGTTAAAAGGGAACGGTTCATTTTGGGTGTAGTCTTAGTCAGATTAGAGAGTGGAGCAATTCAACAGTGCAGTCCTTGGCAGAGTTACTCCACACTAAGCTGACTGATTTAATGGGCTTAGACTGAAGTAACTCTGTGTCCTGGGGTAGCCCTAACATTTCCATACTTACTGGAGGGAAAGGGCAGAAGGCTGGCGAAAGACTGTGATGTCAGAATTCAGTCCTACCTCTGCTGGCCAATGTGGCAGGAGAGTCTGCCCTCCAAGGGCACAACCACGTTTAA
Source organism: Heteronotia binoei (assembly GCF_032191835.1). NCBI lineage: Eukaryota > Metazoa > Chordata > Lepidosauria > Squamata > Gekkonidae > Heteronotia > Heteronotia binoei. The sequence continues at coordinate 51,630,768 of NC_083223.1, read as the reverse complement.
CTTTAAAAGGGGTAAATTCTCTGAGATGAGGAGGCATGTGAAGAGGAAACTGAAAAGAAAGGTAAATATGGTCAAAACCCTTTGGGAAGCTTGGAGGCTATTTAAAACTACAATCCTAGAAGCTCAGATAAAATATATACCACAAGTTAGGAAAGGCACAAACAGGTATAAGAAAAGGCCTGCATGGTTAACAACCAAAGTAATGGAAGCTGTAAAAGGTAAGAAGGACTCCTTTAAGTGGTGGAAAACCAGTCCAAGTGAGATTAATAAAAGGGAACACAGGCTGTGGCAAATCAAATGCAAGACTGTGATCAGGCAGGCAAAAAGGGACTATGAGGAGCATATTGCAAAAAACATAAAGACCAACAATAAAAATTTCTTAAAATATATTAGAAGCAGGAAAACCAGCCAGGGAGGCAGTGGGGCCCTTGGATGACCAAGGGGTCAAAGGATTACTGAAGGAGGATAGGGAAATGGCTGAGAAGTTGAATGCATTTTTTGCCTCCGTCTTCACTGTGGAAGATGAGAAGTATATTGCCCGCTCCAGAACCACTAATTTTGGAAGGGGTGTTGAAAGGCCTGAGTCAGAATGAGGTGACAAGAGAGGAGGTCCTACAACTGATAGACGAATTAAAAACTAATAAGTCACCAGGTCCGGATGGCATACATGCAAGAGTTCTGAAAGAACTCAAAGTTGAACTTGTGGATCTTCTGACAAAAATCTGTAATCTTTCATTGAAATCTGCCTCCATTCCTGAGGACTGGAAGGTAGCAAATGTCACCGCCATCTTTAAAAAGGATTCCAAAGGAGATCCAGGAAATTACAGGCCAGTCAGTCTGACTAAAAATACCAGGAAAGTTGGTAGAAACCATTACCAAGGACAGAATGAGTAGGCACATTGATGAACACGGGTTCTTGAGGAAGACTCAGCATGGGTTCTGTAAGGGAAGATCTTGCCTCACTAACCTGTTACATTTCTTTGAGGGGGTGAACAAACATGTGGACAAAGGAGACCCAATAGATGTTGTTTACCTTGACTACCAGAAAGCTTTTGATAAAGTTCCTCATCAAAGTCTCCTTAAAAAGCTCGAGAGTCATGGAGTAAAAGGACAGGTCCTCTTGTGGATCAAAAACTGGCTGATAAATAGGAAGCAGAGGGCGTTTTCGTACTGACCTTAATCGGCAGCGACGCCCCTCTTCACCGCGCAGGATCTGCGTGGATTTCGCACCAATTGCCGCGGAGCACCCGGAAGAGCCGCAAAGTCCCGCGGCTTTTGCGGCGCAAATGGAAACCGCCCAAAACCAGTTTCCGTTTGCTCTGCAAAAGCTGTGGGACTTTGCGGCTCTTCTGGGTGCTCCGCGGCAATTGGTGCAAAATCTGCACAGATCCTGCACGGTGAAGAGGGGCGTCGCTGCCGATTAAGGTCAGTGCGAAACACCCAGAGAGTATAAATGGGCAGTCTTCGTAGTGGAGGATGGTAAGCAGTGGGGTGCCGCAGGGCTCAGTACTGGGTCCCATGCTCTTTAACTTGTTCATAAATGATTTGGAGTTGGGAGTGAGCAGTGAAGTGGCCAAGTTTGCAGATGACACTAAATTGTTCAGGGTGGTGAGAACCAGAGAGGATTGTGAGGCACTCCAAAGGGATCTGTTGAGGCTGGGTGAATGGGCGTCAACGTAGCAGATGAGGTTCAATGTGGTGAAGTGCAAAGTAATGCACATTGGGGCCAAGAATCCCAGCTACAAATACAAGTTGATGGGGTGTAAACTGGCAGAGACTGACCAAGAGAGAGATCTGGGGGTCATGGTAGATAACTCACTGAAAATGTCAAGACAGTGTGCGATTGCAATAAAAAAGGCCAATGCCATGCTGGGAATTATTAGGAAGGGAATTGATAACAAATCAGCCAGTATCAGAATGCCCCTGTATAAATCGATGGTGTGGTCTCATTTGTATTGTGTGCAGTTCTGGTCGTCACACCTCAAAAAGAATATTATAGCATTGGAGAAAATCCAGAAAAGGGCAACTAGAATGATTACAGGGTTGGAACACTTTCCCTATGAAGAAAGGTTGAAATGCTTGGGGTTCTTTAGCTTGGAGAAACGTCGCATGCGGGGTGACATGGTAGAGGTTTACAAGATAATGCATGGGATGGAGAAAGTAGAGAAAGAAGTCCTTTTCTCCCTTTCTCACAATACAAGAACTCATGGGCATTCAATGAAACTGCTGAGCAGTTAGGTTAAAATGGATAAAAGGAAGTACTTCTTCACCCAAAGGGTGATTAACATGTGGAATTCACTGCCACAGGAGGTGGTGGCGGCTACAAGCATAGTCAGCTTCAAGAGGGGATTGGATAAAAATATGGAGCATAGGTCCATCAGTGGCTGTTAGCCACAGTGTGTGTGTATTATATAATTATATATATATATATATATATATATATATATATATATATATATATATATATATATATATATATATATATATATATATATATATATATATATATATATATATATATATATATATATAAATTTTTGGCCACTATGTGACACAGAATGTTGGACTGGATGGGACATTGTCCTGATCCAACATGGCTTCTCTTATGTTCTTATGTAAGGGCATTATTAGAACTGGGTGGCTCAGTCGGAGCTCAACCTGGGCCTGACCAAGAGGCTGATGGCATGCTCAGCTCAGCTCAGCAGGGCAGGGTGATGGAGTAATGGCAGCTATTTGGTATGGCACAGAGCCTTAGTGGCTGCAGGGAAGCTATTTAGGGGGGATGGAGGACAAGGCCAGAGGTCCAGTGCAGTCCTGGTCACACCTTATTAGTGTTTCGACCTTCTTCAATGGTCAAGCATAAACAGTGCACTTAGGCTCAGTATTGCAATAATACTTTCTTTCCTTTATTAGCTTCAATGACAAAAGGTCTTAAGCTCAACCAGAATATATCAATTATTGAAACATATATGGATATACAACATTACTCACAATATTCACAGAATTCAAAAATTACAGTCAAAACAATCAAATCTAAAAGTGAATAAAATATTAAAACAGGAATTTCTAAATATTACAATAATACTACAAATAATTTAGCATAGACTCAAGAAGGAATTTCATAATTATAATCAATGACGTAAGGCATAGGAATATTATGGAAGCCTCATATACTATTGCCTTTGTCATAATAAGGTGTGTATAATCTTTATGGTGTTTCAATTATATGCCTAAAAAAATTATATGCCTCCTTCCTATTTTGGTCCAGGAGATACAGACTCAAAAGAATGCAACGGGGATGATATTGAGACAGCCTTATGGCAGTATGGTTGCCAGCTCTGGGTTGGGAAATACCTGGAGACTTTGGGGGTGGAGCCTGAGGAGGATGGGGTTTGGGAAGGGGAGGGACTTCAATAGGGCATAATACCACAGGGTCCACCTTCCAGAGCAGCCTCTTTCTCCAAGTGAACTGATCTCTGTCACCTGGAGATCAGTTGCAACCCCAGGAAATCTCCAAACTGGTAACCCTGGCAGGCATCATCTTTTCTTACAGGTTGACAGGGAGGAAAATTGTGCATGGTACAGCTCAAGGCCATGCTACTTTTTCTAGGTAGTATCGGAGGATAAAAGAGATGCAGGGCTGATGTTTTGCGCTTCAGCCATGCATTTCACTTGAACTGCTCTGCCTGGTGTACTCCCATGCAGAAGTTTCTATTCTCAGACAGCCTTCTCCTGATGGTACCCTCTCCTAGGACTTTTTGGCAACAGGTCACCATCTTTGTAGGGTTTTATTAGTTGGTCTACACCAGAGATGGCCAACCTTGCGTAATGTAAGAGCCACATAGAATAAACATCAGATGTTTGAGAATTGCAAGACATGAACAAATATTACACATGTCTTTCTAAAACTCTTAATGATTTACTTGCACAGAAAGATAAAACAGGACACACCTTTAAGTTACCAATCTAACTGGAACAAAGAGTTAAATATAACATTAGATAGCACACAATGGGGAAAGGTCTGGACCTCAATTACACCTTCAAATATTCAAATGATGTTTCATAAAATTCTCTCTAGATGGTACCATACTCTTCTTCTTTTGCATAGGATGAACCCTAACATTCCTCTCAAATGTTGGAGATGTTCAGATCCTAAAGGCACTTTTTTGCACCAATGGTGGGAGTGCAAAGTGATCCAGCCATTCTGGCAGTTAGTGTTTAAACAAATTCGAATGATCTTGAGACTGTTGATTCCAGAGACTCCATCTATAGCTTTATTGTACATTTGGCATGAGGATCATGTCCCCTATGAAATAAGAAAATTAGTCTCATTATTTCTTATGGCAGCCAAACATCTAATTTCTTTGCAATGGAAGAATACTACACCTCCTGCCATCAATCAATGGTATATAAAAGTCTGGGACTATTTTATATTTGATAAAATTGCTGAAAATATTAATGAATCAGAAAGCAGTCCTGCCTCCTACCAAGAAAAATGGCTTCCATTTTTGGAGAAAGAACAAACCATCTCATTGTTGAGCCAATTTAGACAATCACATCCTTCACTCAATGTTTTAGCCCACTTCTGACTTGATAATTATTATTTATAGATTATAAACTGGTTGTGTGTGTGTGTGTGTGTGTATATATATATATATATATATATATATATATATACACCAGTTTATAATCTATAAATAATAATTATCAAGTCAGAAGTGGGCTAAAACATTGAGTGAAGGATGTGATTGTCTAAATAATATATATATTTATGATATATATATAAAACCCCTCAAAAACTGGGAATAGCAATCCCTATAAGATCAACATAGGGAAAGATTAGGGAATTATTTTTTGGCACCAGTGGGAGAAGGAAACACAGATGTACCATATAAAGCACTGACCGCCGTTTGCATCATTATGCATCTCTCTTTGTGTTGACACCAAGGTTAGTAAATACAGTTCCTACAAGAGCTATGAAACTCCAGCACCCTCATTAATTCTATCCCTCCTTCCATTGACTCCCTTGGCTCTTGTGTTCTCTTTCCCCACTTTAGTTCTCTGGGTGACCTCTGTGGTGGAGAGAAGATCTTGCAAGCGTACCTATTTCCCCCTCCTTCCCCACTTCACACATGGTGGAAATAATTGCCTGACTATGGGTCAGCGCACAGAGGCTGACTGAGGTCCAGATGCTAAGCAGCAGGCTTACTTAAGAGTAAGCCTGCATCAAGCTCCTCCTCAGCCTCCAGGAGCTACACAACATGTGTGAAAGAGCCACATATAGCTCCCAAGCCACAGTTTGGCCACCCTTGGTCTACACCTCTGAAAAAGCCTACCAGAGTATGTGTAGACGGAGTCTACACTTGCTGCATTCAGGAAGGCATGCAAGATGGTTTTGTTTCAGAGGGTGTTTGGTGGAAGATAAACTAGTTAGGCAGATTTGGCTGCATTTTTAACTGACTTGCATGTTTTAATTGTGAATTGTTTTTAATGGTGCATTTTAAATGTGGGTTGTGGATGTTTTTAATGGGTTGCTAGGGATTTGTGATTTTTGTGTGTGTGTGTGTGTGTGTCCTTGCAGCTTTGTTAGCTGCCCTGAGTCTAAAAAGATAAGGCAAGGTATAAATAAATAAATTTAATTTAAATAAATTATGTGCCATCGGCCTAAGCACTCTAGATATGTAACTCTTCAAGCTTTAAATGTACAAGGATAAGCATGGCTTGGCCTTGGTTTAATTGCTGACATTTTGTGCTATTGCAAACATCTAGGAAAATCTTTTAGACAGTTCGGAATCTCTGGAGAGAAGCTGAGGAGGGTAAAATGTTGAGATAGTAGCCTGTTGACCTACAGACCCAAATGATAAAGCAGATATATTGTAAATTTGGGAAAGTAATTCTGTAGACCATATCTTAGCATTTCAGGTAGTTTCTGAATATCAAGTCATGCAGTTACTAAGTAAGACAATGTAAATCATTGGCTTCTTCCAACCCAGAGTTCAAGATAAATAATTTATTTTCTTCTTGCTGCAGTTTAGTTTTTATTCGGGGGGAGGGGGAGGGGAGGAAAGTCAGTTATTTTATTTTATTCCTATGCTGTTTCACCCAATTTCCCAGCCTACTTGACTGATTCTCCAGGAGGCTGAGTGATTAGCATGGGATCACCAGTAGGCCGGTCAGATAAGAAGGCTGCATCCAGCCTACTCATGGGTATTATCTGTGAAGATAAAGATCGTAATGGGACAGAGATACATTTTGGCACACCCACGTATACGTTTTAGATTTTCTCTGGTTTGAGAGCTTCATGCCTATAGTCTGCATTTTCACTCAAGCTTACTGACGGCATTCTCACTAAAGCTTGCTGACATCTTATTAAAGTTGTATTCAAATATTATTAAAAGGATAGATAAAGCATAGTGCATACTGGTCCATTTTCACAGGCCTTGCTCACTGAGAATTATAGGACCTAACTGTGGCTAATCTATTGACGCTGGTATTACAGGAGGCTACAGATGGCACGTTGCAAAAAGCCATTCTGCCAATAGCTTACAAATGAGGTTAGAAATATGTTGCTTCCTTCCCTCCTAACCCACTCGTTTTTTTTTTCCGGAGCACCAGGCAGTCAATCATAATATTGGTAATTTTACTGACAAGGCACCACACATAATTGGCATTAAATATGTATTAATATTTTCCCCCAAATTACATTTTTCCCTTTGTTCCCTCTGTGCAAGTTATCAGGGGCCAATTCATGTGACATTTGCGAAAGCCATTTGCACAGCGATAATCTTGTGTGAGTTGTTGGTCGCTGACAGAGTCAAAGCATGTTGAAATTTCATTCACGTAGAGAACTACCATGAGAAGAAAAGTTCAAACAATCAGGTTAGCATCTGATAAGTGTTGTGCTCAGAAACACCAGTAGTCTGGATGGAAGCCATTTTCTATATTATCTCTAAAGTAACAGGAAAATGATGAAAAAAAATGGCAATTTTGGCAACAAACCTGCCATTTTGTTTTCATGTAATACAATGATAATTAAACCCGGGGCACAACTTTTCTCTTCCCCATCCCAGCGAATAGTATATGTCATGTTGAATCTGTATGGGTAAACTATTGTGTGTGTGCTTGCAAATCAAGATTGTAAATCAAGTCTTAACTTTCAGCAGACACCAAAAAAAAAATTCTGTCCAAAAATTCAAAGTACAGGGTGTTTTCAAAAAGGTTGTGTGCCTCTCTCATGAAAAATCAGACAAGGCAGCTAGTAAGTAATATATCTTAGTAATTGGAAAATGCATATTCGATTGTGCCCGGGGTGGCTGACCTATTAAGGCAAAGGGGGCAGTGCCCCACCAACACCAGCTCCTTGCTGCTCGCATCCTTGACAGTAAAAGTAACAGTCCAGGGCATGCAGACTCCTTAATCAACAATAGTCTTCTTGTGTTCTTCTCTGTCTGGACCTCAGCCAAGTTACTCTGTACCCTTACAGCAAGATGGGACCTCCCATTTCTCCTATTCTTAAAGGAAGAGGCTCTTATCTGGGGCCTCATCAGTGGCTGTCCATGGAAAAATACAGAAAGAAAGGGGAAGGCATATTAAAATAAGGAAAGACTGACAGCATGTGAATGGATTCTTAGGGAAATCTTACATTCTAATAGCAAAGCCCACATGTCTTTGGATACTTGAATCCGGTGACTGGAGCTGTGAATGAGCAAGGCAGATCTTTCTATAAAGCTGAAATGGGTCCTCCATTTTCAGGAAAATGTGAAATCTAAGACAGAAACAAAATCCAAAAATGATAAAAGTAGCTCCGGTAGCTTTAAGCAGGGGATTCCCTCAGTTTTTGTGTTGCTAGACAAGCACAGCATCCCAAGTCTTACTCTGTCAGTAAAAGTCTGGGTGTGGGGGTAGGGCCCTTTCCAGCCCTTTTTTGTGATCTTTGAGGGATAACTCATTGGAGCCAGGCCTGTCTAAAGTTGCCAGCTCCAGATTGGGAAATTCCTGGAGATTTTGTGATGAAGTCTGAGGAATGCTGGGTTTGGGGAGAGGAGACACCTCAGCATGGTACAATGCCACAGAGTCCATCCTCCAAAGCAGCCATTTTCTTCAGGAGGACAGATGTCTGGGGTTCAGTTGTAATTTTGGGTGAGGTACCTTGAGGTTGGAAGTACCTAAGCCTCGCAGTAACCTCTGGGTGACTTGATGCTATCTAACTTGCTTGACTCGAGTGTACTGCTTGTTACTGTTCAACAGCAGCCGCTACTTGAAAGCCAGTGTGGTATAGCAGTTGGAGCTTCAGATTAGAGTCTGACTGACTCAGGTTTAGTTCGTTGGCTCGTGGTGGAAGCTCACTCAGTGATTTTGGACCAGTCACATATTTTTGCCCTAACTCACCTCACAGGGTTGTTGTATGGATAAAAAAGAGAAGAGAATAATGCAAGCTGCTTTGGTCCCCATTGTAGAAAGACGTGGGGTATATATGAAGTAAATAGAATAAACACAGCTGACAATGAGAGGCAGATAGTTGGTGAATGACTGAGAAGGAGAGAATGAGGCAGGGAGAGAAATATGGGAAATGCTAAGAGGAGGGAAAGAGCTCCGTGGTGCAGAGTGGTAAAGCCTGCAGTACTGCAGTCCAAACTCTCTGCTCACAACCTGAGTTCGATCCCGATGGGAGCTGGGTTCAGGTAGCCAGCTCAAGGTTGACTCAGCCTTCCATTCTTCCAAGGTCGGTAAAATGAATACCCAGCTTGCTGGGGGGAAAGTATAGATGACTGGGGAAGGCAATGGCAAACCACCCCATAAAAAGTCTGCTGTGAAAAGGTCGTGATGCGATGTCACCCCAGAGTTGGAAACGACTGGTGCTTGCACAGGGGACTACCTTTACCTTTTTAAGAGGAGGGAAAGAGATTAGGAAATTCCTAGAAATGGTAATGGTGGGGTTTGAGGAGGACCGGAACCTCAGAGGGGTATAATGCCATAGACTCTACCCTCCAAAGCATCCATTTCCTTCGAAGGAACTAGGGTTGCCAATCTCCAGGTGTGTTCTAGAGTACAATGGCTTTCCAGGTGACAGAGAAAAAATGGTTGCTCTGGAGGGTGGGCTTTATGCTGATTGTACCCCACTGATGTCCCTGTTCTCCTAATCCTCCACCCCCATATCTCCAGGGATTTCCAAACCTTGATCTGGCAACCCTAACTGGGGAAATGATCTAGATAACTGGGAGATCTGTTGTGATTCCAGATCCCCACCCCCACCATCCCCTAGAAGGAGAGAAGGAAGAAGGAAAAGGGGAGAGAGAATGGGGGCTTTCAGGAAAGGGAAATAGAAAATAATGGAAGAGGAGGAAGTGAGATGCCTCCCGCAAGTCCTTGCAGGCTCCCACTTCTCTATATACTATTATTTATGTGTGGTCCCCATCTGTGGCTATCTAAATCTGCTAATTGGGGCCACACAAGTGCTAAACAGGTTTTGGTTTGCAGAGACATCTGAAATATTAAAAAAAAATACATAGGCAAGAATTAAATTCCTTAAAAAGTAAAGGAGGGTTCTCTCGTCAAGTACAGAGAACACCCTTTCTTCCCTTGAGCAGAGTGGTTGGGGGCTGCAGTGGATCCCAGGAACTGTGTCAGTTGGGGTGAAGCCTGGGACCTGCAACAGCTGCCTCAGAGCTCTGGAGCCACAGTGGGCCCAGTGATTATGAAGAAGAAGCCACTGAGCTGCAGCAAGCTGCTGACTTGTTCACAGGATAGGGGTGGGGGGGAATCCCACCCACCCCAATTTCTCACCAGGCCTGCTGTGGTTCCTGGGCTGTCTCAAAAAGTCAAAGGGGTTTTTTTAATTTTTTTTTCTTAAAATGCAATAATTTAGTTTTCTCTCATGCACACACTGAAATCTGAACTCTTTCCTGTGTCCTCCTTTTGTTTCTATTCAAGTTTCTCTATTTCTGAAGGCAAAGCCCTGCTTATAGGGTTGCCAAGTCCAATTCAAGAAATATCTGGGAACTTTGGGGGTGGAGCCAGGAGACATTGGGGCGGAGACAGGAGCAAGGATGTGACAAGCATAATTGAACTTCAAGAGAGTTCTGGCCATCACATTTAAAGGGACCACACATCTTTTAAATCCCTTCCCTCCATAGGAAATAATGAAGGATAGGGGCACCTTCTTTTGGGGCTCATAGAATTGGACCGCCTGGTCCAATCTTTTTGAAACTTGGGGGGTATTTTGGGGAGAGGTGCTGGATGCTATGCTGCAAATCTGGTGCCTCAACCTCAAAAAAACAGCACCCCCAGAGCCCCAGATACCCACGGATCAATTCTCCATTATTTCCTATGAGAATGTCTCCATAGGGAATAATAGAGTTCCCTCCCCTCCCCCCGTTTTCTCTGTCTCTCTCTCATTCACACACACGCTTATCTGTCTCTGGTGCAAGTGAGCAGCCGGATTGGTCTGAAGCAGTAGAACAAAGCAGGAGTCTCTGGTGCCTCCACAACGAGGCGAGGTCTGGAACCAACTCTCAGAGGAAATGCGGGCCCTGCGGGACCTTGAACAATTCCGCAGGGCCTGCAAGACCTTCCTCTTCCGACTGGCCTTCGCTGAAGAAAGAAGCTGCTAAGGATAACCGCCACCACAAAAGAACGAATAGCAATAGCACTTTTATTAATTTAATTTAATTGATTGATTGATTTTAAACTTGTCAGAAATTTGAATGCTGGATGTAACTTTGTTTTTATATAATGCTGTTAGCCGTCCTGAGCCTGCTTCGGCGGGGAGGGTGGGATACAAATAAAATTATCTATCTATCTATCTATCTATCTATCTATCTATCTATCTATCTATCTATCTATCTATCTATCTATCTATCTATCATCTATCTATCTATCTATCTACAGGGGCTACGCTGCTCTTTTACACACACACTCACTTGTCCGAAAGGAAAGCAAAACAAACAGGGGCTGCACTCTCACGAGGTCTGCTGTTGCTAACCCTTCCCCATGAAGTACTTCCTGCTCCAGTTTAAAGGCACACACACATTTTAAAACTGGACCTGTTTGCAGGTCCTGCCCAAGATCTAGAGATACAGGGTGGCTGTGGGGGAGGAGCTTCCCCCGCCAGCCAGCTATCTGGGGGCGGGGGGAAAGCCTGTAAAACCGGGGAATCCCCTGCTGGGACCTGGGGATTGGGAAGCCTACCTGCTTAGGATGGTAAAGAAAGTGTACAAAGTGTATCACAGAGACATTTTGAATCTGACAAAAGGTAACCCCTAATGGAAGGCTGTTAATCTCAGAGGCTCCAACTGCAGCTGTCTATACCACAATTGTAAAAACTGGGGAGCGTCTAAATATAATTTATTTTAATTGTTTAATTGTTTGTTGTAATGATTGTATTTTACTATAATCATGGTGCATACCATGTCGTGTTAGCCGCCCTGAGCCTGCCTTTGGCGGGGGAGGGCGGGATATAAAAATAAATTTATTATTATTATTATTATAAATTTGAAGGAAATACTGGGCATTCCATTATTAAATTCAAGGCTTTACCTAGTGTACTGAAGCCTGAAGAAGGCGAATGAAATGGATAGTTACAAAGGCAATCCATTGCTGCTGCTGCTGCTGTTGCTGTAACATCAACCTTCTATTGTAATTTTACCAATGTTGTTAAAATCTGGCATCTAGTGTGTAGTGTTTTTCTGTTAATAATATTGATAATAAATTGTTTGTTTCAAAATATAGAGTAGGAAGCCAAAACTTGTATCAACAGTTACTTTTATACTATTTTTTTTCTTTTGTTACAAAATCCCCAGTTGGGGGCAGGGGATCCCCTGGTTTGGAGGTCCTCCCCCAACTTCAAGGTCATCAGAAAGTGTGTGTGGGGGGAGAGATAAATGTCTGCTGGGCATTCCATTATACCTTATGGAGACCAATAATGGAGAATTGATCCACGGGTATCTGGAGCTCTGATGCAAGCCAAAATGCCCTCAAAACCGAGGTTGGGGAATTGTCAGGTCGGCACTTGACTTTAAAAGGAACAAGAGTCTATATATACAGGTTCCACGTCCAGAAACTATTGCTCAAATATGCCAAGGACACTAATTAAGTAAAAACAATTAAAATTTATTCTAGAAAATTATAGATCACACACACAAGATCAAAATACTCACGAAATCATACATACAGTCCTAAGAAAATTAGATAGAGAAATAGAGAAACACGTGGGTAGACGAACAGGGTGATATTTACTGATCGTAGTCTTCAAGGAAGGCTCCAATGGCGACGAGAGAGGAAGTGGGAGAGGGGACCTGAAACTTGGCCTTAGAATCGGGGACGGATCTAGACAGCGGAATTGGGATACTGCTAGAAGCACACCTGTGGGTAGCTAGTGCACAGGTTATAAGGACTATCTTGAGCCCTTAGGGGATGGGAGGTACGAGGGAGGAGGAAGGTGATCAGCTGATGCATGACCTCACAAAAAGGGGAGGCTTCGCAGTGACAATAAGGGCTGGACTACTGCGATAGCCAATAGCAACTTAATTGGTGGCACCTAATTGGGTGCCCATAACTGACCAATGAACAGGCATGGGTCCTGGTTACCTGAGTGAACTTTCAGGTTGAAATGGACCAGGGTGGGGAAGCTCCAAGGTGACAGTACAGAGAAGAATGGGGGAAACCACTGGGGTGGAGGTTCATGGGAGTGGTTTGAACTAGACCGAGGTGATGACAATAGATGGCCAAATTGTTATCTAAGGTAACACCCAGTCGGTAAAAAGACACTTGGCTCCGGGTGAAGATGTTGTTCCTCTTCTTCAATCTTCTATTGTCACCAGTGTTTTGTCCAAGGTTTCGCTGGACAAAGACAGTGGCGGTAGGACAGTTGTCCACGCCTGGGGTGGGTCGATTGCCTGCAGTTACAGGTGACATCTGGCGAGTACATGAGCCGTTCACTTAGCTGTAATAGAGTCTGGCATGGTAGGAAGATAGCTGCGTGTGGTGTTAGCCCTCCACAGTGGATTCCATGGTCAATGCTTCAAAACCGTTCGCCTGGATAGCTCCTGGAGGCGCAACCTCCTCTGCTCCATGGCCGAGATGGACGTCATACAGAACAACGGGAAGCCATCTGTTCTCCTGGTGGGCACTCTTGTACCTGTCTCGAGTGCCTTCATAGCGTTATGGCTGCTAGTACTGCATAAGTCCCTTTCGCCCCTGGATAGGTTTACTCATACTCTCTGGCCAGACGTTTGTGAGTTACTTCTCCAGGTGCTCTGGTGCTCTGGCAACCAAGTTGGTGACTACGATGTTCTATAATGGGTTTTTCCTCACACTGAGGCCCCTATTTTTTGAGATAGAGGCACAATATTTTCAGCATAGCATCTAATGCCTCTTCTCAAAACACCCCCAAGTTTCAAAAAGATTGGACCAGGGGGTCTAATTCTATGAGCTTGAGACCCTGGAGAGCTGCTGCCAGTCTGAGAAGACAATACTGACTTTGATGGACCAAGGGTCCATTCAAGGGTCTGATTCAGTATAAGGCAGCTTCATATGTTCATATGAGCTCCAAAAGAAGGTGCCCCAACCTTCATTATTCCGAATGGAGGGAAGGCATTTAAAAGGGGTGTGGTCCCTTTAAATATGATTGCCAGAACTTCCTTCAGAGTTCAATCATGCTCCTGGCTCCACCTCCAAAGTCTGCTGGCTGCACCCCCAAAGTTCCCAGATATTTATTGAGTCAGACTTGGAAACTGTAGAACACACACACAAAGTTATTAGGCATTACGTATTACTTTAAAATTAGCTTTGATGTTTAAAAACATGATAGATATGTCCATGATATAATTATGTGCATCATATGAATACATAATAGATATGTCCATGGTATAATTATGTGCATCATATGAATACATAATAGATATGTCCATGATATAATTATGTGCATCATATGAATACATAATAGATATGTCCATGGTATAATTATGTGCATCATATGAATTTTGCACCCTCAATTGCAATCTTTACTTTAATAAACCTATTTCAAAACACTGTACCCCCTCACTTTTGGGGAACAGAAATTGGGCTTGGTCTAAGCTGAAAGTTAATTTAGGATATTAGTAATCACTATTGATTTATAAGCATACTAACATATTATTTTACCTATACAAATTCAAAGTGGCTCCTAGAGAGGGTTAAAATGTGTCTCTTTTTTGGATTTTCTTTCTATCATATTAAAGGAAAATCCACCTTAAGCCAAGAGGAGAGACATGTACATATTTTAATAAATAATAAAGTAATAAACAAACAAAAGGACATGTGTGTTGCCATATTTTAATGTTTCTCTATTCCATTTTAAGCAAAGAAATACATCTCTCTCAGCCCCCAAATCAATGAGAAATCACAGCGCCATCTAGTGACTAAACTACATAACAACATTTGCCCACCTGAAAATATATGCAGTGCAATCCCAGATGGATTTATACCCTGCTAAACTCATTGACTTCAATTGACCTAGAAGGCCTGATCTTAGAAAAGCTTGGAAGCTAAGCAGGGCTGAGCATGGTCAGTACTTGGATGGGAGACCACCCAGGAAGATGGGATTGCTATGCCAAAGAAGGTGATAGCAAACCACCTCTGCTAATCTCTTGCCTTAAACCACCCATGAGACAGAGCTTCATGGGATTCCCATGAGTTGGCTGAGACTTGACAGTGCCCTTTACCTAACCTCAAGGTGCATCTCTCAATAAATGTTTCCATTTTCCATTATCCTTACAAAGACGATAGTTTGTTCTCTACATTTGTAAATGATGCTTAATAATGTCACTGTGGATTTCTTTCCTTTCCTTTCCCTTAATGATACAGCTCTTTTGGCCACAGCCTTAAGCTTAATCACACATAGAGAAGGGGAGGGGGGGAACTCACTCCAGTCCCAAAAGTTGTTTGTTTTTATTTAAGCTGGGTTGCTAAAAGACACGATGCCAGTGACCTGGTGGTATATGGGTCCTTATCTTGTAAAAGAAAAGAATACTGTGGATTTCAGCCTGGTAGCCATGATTTTGATATTGCTTATCAGGGGTCATTTCATAGAAAAAGAGGTGCCAGAGTTCATTAGCACAACTCTTTTCATATGCCACACATCCCTGACGTCACCAGAAGGTGTACAAAATTATATTGGTTCAACATCTACCTTAAAATTCTTGAATTACAATTGTCATAATAAAACCTTACTCCCATCATACTTTTTAAATTACTTTCTCCTACGTAGCCACAGTGACTTGATGAAGGTCCCCATCTGTCTGCTTTATATGTTTTGGTTATTTCCCCATTTTTTTGTGGGGGGAAAATATTAGAAAGTGTGTCAGATCTTAGAGTTCAGCAAAATTCTCACAGGGAGTATGAACAATGGAGCCCAGAAGCAAGTATTTTTTTTTGTGGGGGGGGGGGAGGAGAAAAAAAGAGCGCAATAAAATTTAGAGGTTCTAGAGCTCCGCTCCTGTGAGCTCCTGTCCACAATGAAGCCTGTTGCTTATTTCAAGGTTTAGTTCACCATTTTAGATGGCAGACACTGACCAAAAGCTAGGCATTTGTGCTTTTCCCAACAATGCCACAATGCAAGCTCTGGTCCGTTCCATGTTAAAGTCTTTCAGTGCTCTTGTTGCATTGCTCCCTGCCATCAGCTGGAAGCAAAATTAAAGGTGTGCTTCAGCACAGCACTTATTATCGCACTATGTTCCCATTACAATCCTGCAATGACTGTCTGCCCTCGTGGACATGACCCCCTGCGGACTGACATGGCCCCCTGCCTGCAGTAACTTGAAACCAGCTCTGTATGAATCTACTCTGCCCTGCCAAGAGCTCACACCATATGCTGGCTAGATGAGGTCTTAAAATTATGACCTGAAAAATCTGGGTCCCTCCCCCTCTTTCAGTTTTTAAAATAAGATCTGAAAGCTTACACTTTGTTACATGTTACTATGCTGGTATTACATGGATAACATGGACAAGGTTTTGTTATATGGGTCGAACTTTTGCCCCAGATAGGCAGGAAAGGAAGCAGTTTCTTCTCCTATTCTTTCCACTGTCCTCCCTGATGTGGCAAAAGCAGTGTTTTAGTCAATTTCAAGAAGTTTCCTCCAGCCACTTTCTTTTTTGTGACATTCTAATTGGTTTCAGTTTCAGGTAGTTTCATGGAGGCCTTATCAAGCTATGTGCTATTTTTCCATTGCACGGCTTTTGAGCTACAAGTACAAGCAAGGTTTTACAAAACGGGAAATAAATGTTCTACTCTTGCTTCCCTCACAGTGTTAAATCTCTTTTTGCATTTTATGTGGATCATTAGTGGCATTATTTCACTATTGAGCACCAATGGAAATGATTAAACGCCTCCCCCTCCCAAAAAAAACCCCCTTCCACACTTGAAAGCAAAATAAAAAATTCAGATCTTATGTTTTCTCCGCCTATTCAGTTGAAAGATTTTCTGAAGATATTTCCTCTATGTTATCATAACTGCTTTAAAACAATGGATGAAGGGACCATGTTGTAGACTGTTTCAAAACAGCAGCACATCCATATACAACGAAGGGCTGTTAGAAACAATGTCATGGAACCAGCTACTCCTCTGGATAGGTGCATAAATACAGTCCAAATCAGACTGGTCAGCAGTGTTATTCCAGTCATAGCCGAAAATATTGCCACAAAGCGTTGGGGAGGGCAGGTGGCGAAAAAGCAACAGAGAAAAAAAAGGCAGGGACCCCAAGTTTGGCAGGGACTCCCAGACTGCATGAACACATGATAACAGTTCCCTCAAAATGCCCAGTGTGGGAGCTATCTCTGTGCAGTCAAGAGTTCCAGACCCCACCTCTGGTTCTGTCATCAGGCCTTAAATTCAGCAGGAGCTCACAGGAGCACAGCTCCTGAACTTTTCAGATGCCCCCTCTTTTCCTCCCCACCTACCTTATAGTAGGTGCAGCTGCATAACAATCCCTGGATTAGGAGAGCGGGCAGCCAGCCAGCCAGCCACCAGAAGCTTTGATACCCCCCCCAGCAGCCCTCATTAAACCCTGGAGAAATCCACACCACCCTTTCTCCATTTCTTATGTGATTTTGGGTGATGGGTGACTTGCTGGCCTTTTGACTGGTGGGGGGGGGGTGGCCAAGGAGAGCCCCAGGTGAGTGAGGCCTGCTTGGACTGGCTGTATCTCTAGCTTGCCTGGAGCTCTCCTTTCTTGCATCAGGTTGGTTTTGGCTGGGGTCAGGTGGGGGGATATGCTAATGAGTTATGCTAATGAGCTCCACCACCTATTTTTCTACAAAACTACCCCTGTCTGTCACCATGGGCAATGGCCTCAGATTTTGTTAGAACAATCTATAAAATTGCTAAATGAGCATGTGTCATGAGAAGGAACCATCTTGTTTTTGTTTTGTTTTTTAAAAATACAGTGTTGCTAGATTCTTTACAAATACATGCTGTCCATGGCATAAAACAAGTTTATCTATAAGTTCCTATACATAAGATTGGCTTACGCAGTACATGCATCAGTATCCACGTACACAGAGTATTTTTTAGATTCTGAAACAGTCAAATATTCTGAGAGGGCCAGTATTTCAGGCTGTGAGCTTTGCTAGTGGCACTGATCATTTCCTCAAGCAACAAACAATAGTAATAATTGGTGGCTCAGTCCCAAATTCCTCCTCGTGATTTACTCTTAAATCACTCTCCTTCCCACAACTGCACTGCATAGAAAAACTTCTGAGGTTCCTGGACTTTAGATCTTGGATGTTCTCCTGCTTTGCACTGTTACAATCTTTCCCTATTATTGTTACTTTTCTTAGAATAACAATAACTCAAGATGACCTTATTCCAGTGGACTCTTCTCTGGGAGAACCGGGTTTGAATCCCCACTCCTCCACTGGCAGCTGCTGGAATGGCCTTGGGTCAGCCATAGCTCTCATAGGAGTTGTCCTTGAAAGGGCAGCTGCTGCAAGAGCTCTCTCAGCCCTACCTACCTCACAGAATGCCTGTTGTGTGTGTGTGGGGGGGAGGTAAAGGAGATTGTGACCGCTCTGTGATTCAGAGTATAGGGCAGGATATATATCCAACCTTTTCCTCCTCCTTCTTCTGCTTCTTCCTCTTCCTCCTCCTCAAGGTTTTTGCCAGGTAGTGGCAAGTGGGCAACACTGTGAGTTGGAACACTCTTTTTAGGAGCTCCCCATTTTACTTTCTTAGTGGTTGGCCCAGTAGGTGGTGTTCTTGCTCAGAAGCCAGGTATTTTTCTCTTTCAAGGAGGAAGATTCTTTCAATCACTGCTAATTTCAGTTCTCAAAATTCACTTCTGGTGACATATTTCTTGGAAGCAGTCTTATAAAATAAATGTTCATTGCGTTCTTCTGATATATATCAAGCACATGGTGGAGGTGAAGAGACTGCAAAGAGTACAGGCATAATAAACACTAATTACTAAAAATGTAATTTAGTGTTGGTTTATGTGTTGCAGTGTTAGGAATATCTAAAAAAATGAACTATTCTGGAATATGTTATTACAGAGTAGTGTGATTTTTTTTTCCATGTGGGAGGGCAGTGAGGCACATCTGAAGGTTTCTAGAACCATATGTTTTGATTTGGATAATGTTGTATTTTCTTGAGGGCGAGCAACCAATGTAGCTTTACGTATCCTAAGCTGTATATTCTATAAATTGTCTCAGAATTGCCCTAACATTCTGAAAATGGAAATATCTATCTGCCTATCTATCATTTCAGAAAAGGAAAACAGGAAAAAATATTTGTTTTCTGTTACTCAGAAGTATTATCTTGAGCTAGCAGAAGTACACTTTATCATAAATAGTGGTGTATGTTTAAGCAGGAAGCCCCTCCCTCCAATATGAGGTCGTTTTCGCACTCACCTTCCGCCGGCGCGACCCCCCTCTTCACCGCGCAGGATCTGCGCGGATTTCACACTAAACGCTGCGGAGCAGCCAGAAAAGCCGGAAGCTCCCGGCGCAAAAGCCGCTCAAACTGAAACCGGCAAAAAGCAGTTTGGCGTTTGCGCGGCTTTTGCGACGGGAGCTTCCGGCTTTTCTGGCTGCTCCGCAGCGTTTAGTGCAAAATCCGCGCAGATCCTGCGCGGTGAAGAGGGGGGTCGCGCCAGCGGAAGGTGAGTGCGAAAACGACCTGAGAGTGTTAGCAGAGCCCAGATAATCATTTCTGTGGACCAGGTATACCTCACCACAAGTGTTCCAATCCCTTAAGTATAATCTTTTGAAAGAAGAATGTCTATTATAGTTCTGAAATAACAAAAGTAAACCATATTGTGGTAGGCTCTTCTCCTCAGGAACCCTAGACCACAGCAAGTTGTACCCATTTTCTCTCCCTGCTCTCAAAACTTGGGTTTGAGTCAAACCTGGTAAAAGTTGATAAAGAGTCATAATAAGTGAGGTTCTATAACAATATGGCTAGGAACCCAACTAGCATTTCTGTGGGTGCAATAACTTCCACTCACAGAGCACTCTATCCTTACCTCTGAACCTGAGTTTTCAGCTTCCTGGGTGTAGGGGGAGGTGGAAAAATGGTGCTCTCGGTGCGGACATTTTGTGCCTGTGGGAATACTACTCAGGATTCTGCACTGTCTTTGACTGTGTACAGTCAGAGTGTATCTTCTTGATGCGCATAATAACCCTGAATAAGGGCCATCTGTGACCCCAAATACATCAAGCTCTTTCATTTTGGATTTGTATCCACATCCACCCATGTACAGTGCTTGGGTTGCAATCAGGGATTTAAAATAATGTTTATTTTAAATGTATTAAAATAGCTGTTTGTCACTTTTCTTCACACTGTCTGGCTAAGCCTTAAGGAAAGAAAGGAAGAGGAGGCAGGCTATTGTGGAGTGGAGAATGAAGCCAGTGGGAAGGGATAGCTAAAGAATCTGCCCAGAAGGAGGCCTAGGGAGAGAAGCTGAGGGTTGTCCTTGGTATAAGGTTGTGGAGGTTAAAAACAAACAAACAAAGGGTTTGAGGTACCTGGAGAAACAGGTGAGGAAAAAGAAAGCAGTGCTAAATTTTATATATTGTTTTTGAATAACCAGCCACATCTTTGGTCGAGTTATCTCATTTCCAAATAACAGTACAGCTGCTATCACAAAATGCACATCCCACTGTATAATGGATTCAGTATGACAGTTTGTTCTTTCCAAATGAACAGCATACAACAATATTCTGAGCAATTTTGAAAGCAAATTATCCATGTTATATTTTCATCTTTTTGTTTTGTGTTCAGGCATTCAGGAGCAAGTCCTCATTTTCATAGTAAATTGTCTGTCTTTTGATATTTTTTGATATAACATTCTAGCTTCCTAAAGAAATGAGGTTGTGGAAACATACCAAACCACTTGCTTGATTTTTATATATAATTTCCCTGGCAAAAAACAAAACAAAAAACACAACAACTTCTAGGAACTGTAAATATTAAAGAGCAATGTGGTATGTTGTTGCATTGAAGTGCATCCACAATGATTTTTCTGTGTAGATTTTCCAGAAATTAAATGACTGTTTATATCATGAAGGTTTGATGGTTTATTCTCTCTCTCTCTCTCTCTCTAAAAAAAACCCAGGTTGTTTTTATCAGTTTAAGCAAGGGAACTTAATGAGTGTACCATATGTCAACTGTGGAGTCAGATTAAAAACAAATAATTAATCTGGATCCTTTTCCTGTCAAAACAGATTGCGATGTTTGTGGAAAGGAACCTAATCTGACTTATCATGTTTTGATCGTTTTTTGGGAAAATCAGTCAGACTTGAATATCAGAGAGTGAATATGGAATGCATGTTTCAATCCACCACAGATTCATGCCTCCATAAAAGCCATCTGCCAGCTAATCAATCATAATCATGTATCTAGATGCAGGACATGCTACTTACACACACTTGCCCACATGCATAAACACTCTATTCCTTGATTCTCATTTTAAAGATAAACTGCTACCAGCTGAGGATGTTCTACTGATTTCTTACCAATAGCAAGTCATTGTCCTATTTCACCATGTTGCAGGCTGGCTTTGGGAAAGTTTAACTTGTGCTTTGGCAGCCTGCCCTATGCTAGACGCCATGTGGATATGTTTTTAGATCAGCGCATTGGGAAAAAGGTGCTGAGCAAGTAAATAATGAGTTGTCTGTGTGTCATTCCCAGTGGATAACAGTGAAAATTTACCTTGGCCTGCTGGCTCTCTGTTTACCACTTCTGACACTAGAATACTTTGTACCTGAGGGAAATATCCCATTACCTTGGCACAAAGGAAAGGATTTGTCTGAGTGATGCAATGGATGTTGTTCTGAGGCACACAAAAAGGTTGAAAAAGGATGAGGTTGAAAAAAACTTATTTATTTGAAAAAAAAATGCTTGAATGTTATGTAGTGAAATCCTGCCTTTGTTGAAACATGCTACTTTGTTTTAAGAGGGTTGTATTTTATCATATTCCTAAATGGAAAGATAGCTTAATTAAAAAAAAAAAAAATCAACAGTGCTGGGGTGGTTGTCATCGCCATACATAGCTCGTTCTCAGTTTCTCCATCTGTGAGTATGAATGTCTCAAAAATAAATCCAACCATTTGAGGGCATGCTAATTGTTCTGAAATCAGCCTCATGATTGTTTGTGAGAAGGACATCAGAAAATCGGTCTCAGTGGGTAAAATTTATCAAGCAAGACTACCACCTCTTCCTTCCAGTGCTGTAGAGAATTAGAGAGGGCTGCATTTTAGCACTACAGTGCAGGCAGATGTGAGAGAGTTGTCATTTTCCCCTTTCCCTTCCTCAAAGCTGCCCCTTTCCTGCTCCACAGCACAACCGTTTGCCTTCACACATACTGAATAATGCACTTTCAGTTCACTTTTGAAGCACTTTAGCGATCATTTGCAAGTGGCTTTTGATTTTTTCAGACAGTAAAATTCAATTGCAAAGTGCTTTGAAAGTGGACTGAATGTGCATTACTCAGTGCATGTGAAAGTGCCCAACTGTTAAACATTCTTGTTAGGGCTGGCCTCAGAGTCAACTTGAATGCTTTTACTTATCTTTCACCATTCATTTAGGTAATATATTTGTTGCCTTTCCAGGTTGAGAGAAGCCCAAGGTGATTCAGTACCATAACTTGAATCCTATACCTTGCTTCTGCTTGTGCTTCTCTTTATCTGTCATGGAGGGGATCCTCCACTGTGGAGTGCACATTCCTTGGGTGATGGGCACTTCTGCTCACCCAAGACCAATGTCTTTCAAGGAGGCAAAATGTAGCAAGTATGAAAGGAATGCACTCTGCAGTTGAGGACGGTTTCTGCAACAAAGAGGAGAGTGAGAGGAAACAATGTATAGGATCCAGGACCATATAAATATAACCATAAAATGAAAACAAGAGAATGAAAACAAATACATTCAGAATTTAAAACCAGAGTGGGGAATTGACATCCAAAGTGAACACGTTTTTAACTTGTTCTGGAAGTCCTGTGGTGTGGAGGGCCAGGGATAGGGTGATCTGGGACAGCTATCAAACAGGCCTGCATGAGATTCTTCCTCACCTCTGTCTTCATGGGTTTCTGCACCTCTGTCTTCATGGGTTTCTGCAGTACAGCCTCCCCATATGAGCTCAAGAGTGGGGGGAAGGAATCCCTGGACTCAAATGCTTATGTCTTTAAAAGTCTTTAAGAGCATTTTCTATCAGGTTTGCAAAATATAGGGAGCCAGTAGGGTTGCCAAGTCCAATTCAAGTTCAAGTTCAGACCCTTATTGGCATAAGAAGTCCAATTCAAGAAATAACTGGGGACTTTGGGGGAGGAGTCAGGAGACACTGGGGGGTGGAGCCAGGATTAAGGTTGTGACAAGCACAATTGATCTCCAAAGGGAGTTCTGACCATCATTTAAAGGGACCACACACCTTTCAAATGCCTTCTCTCCATTGGAAATAATGAAGGATGGGGCACCTTTTTTGGGGGGGTTCATAGAACTGGACCCCTGAGTTCAATCCTTTTGAAACTTGGTGGGTGTTTTGAGGAGAGGCATTGGATGCTATGCTACAAATCTGGTGCCTCTATCTAAAAACAAACAAACAAACAAACAGCCCATCCCCAGAGCCCCAGATACCCATGGATCAATTCTCCATTATCCCCTATGGGAATCGGTCTCCATAGGGAATAATGGAGTGCCCAGCACACATTCCCCTCCCCCCCACTTTCTGCTGGCTTGAAGTGGGGGGGGGGCTTCCAAATTGGGGGATCCCCTGCCCCACCTGGGGAATGGCAACCCTAGGGGCCAGTGTGTGAAAGACTTTGGGGGAAGACTGGTTCAGGGGGAATGATGTCTGGCAAGCAGCCCTTGAGTGTAATTCCCACCTGATTCAGAATACCTGAAGATGTTAGGACTTCACACTGGAAGAAGTATTTTCATGTTTGAACGGAGCAGACCTGCTACTGATTGGCACAGGGCTTCCCACTGTTCACCTATAGTAAACATTATTTAATATTAAATAGGTGGAAACACACAGTTTTTGATTGTGGCCTTTAAATACTGTGCTTGAGGCAGTAAAAGAAATCAGAAGATTTGCTAAAAATAATATATTTTCTCAACTAATTCCAGGAATCTTCTCTTTTACCCAGTTTGTTCTCTTCTTCTAAGAAATCAACAGAAGTTGCAGTATTGTGTTTTTCTGAGTGTCATTATGTTCTCTTAAAAATATCTCCAAAGCCATTAGTAGGTAAATTTGCTGACAGGCCATGGAGTGCAATGCAGAAATTGGAAGCAGGTTAGGTGAGTAGGACATATCTTAGCAACTAATGCCATCATCACAGTAACAACTCTCCTGTACACCTATAATTTATTTTGTGTTTCCCTTTCCTTAACAGAGTAGAGAAGCAAGACTGGGCAGCAAAATGATCAAATACATTTCTGCAGAATACAAATGTAATGTTTTCCTTGACAAAAGAAGAACTGTGTTTGGCATTTTACGGATCAAAGCTGAACACAGGGGAATGAATGTAGAAAACTGAAAGGGAGTTTTTAAAAGCAAAGTTGAGGGAGTGAAAACGAGTCAGTGTTCTAGTGCCAAAAGAGATTCAAAATAAATAGTCTGTTTTATTTGCTCTAGTATGAATGATTAAAAAAGGAAAAACCTCCTTACTCCCTTCTTTTCTTTTCAGTGGGACTTATTCCCAGTTTCTGCTTTTACCAGACATTTTTTTACTTTTGACCAGGCCTTGAATTCAGCAGGAGCTCACAGGATTGCAGCCCCTGAAATCCTTCTGAGGGTTCCCTCTCTTTCTCCCCACCTACCTACCTTGTCCGCTGAATAGTAGGTGCAGCTGCATAACAATCCCTGGATGAGTTCCACCACCAATTTTTCTACAAAATGACCCCTGCTTTTGACACAGCATAACTTCTAGGCTCAGGTTATGGACTGACTTGGATCAGTATAGACAGTGTCTGCTTTCCTGAATTGGACTGAGCATAATAATGTTTTTGACTGAAGCCTTACAAATATAGTGTCCAGTTGGTTGCTGACCACTCAATGTGGCTTGGGCTCAGCAATTAAAATCAGCCCTACCTGCACCTACACTGTATGTTAGAATAGGGATTCCAGTGTCCTCCCCACCACCCCGGTCTGAGATGGGGATCCCCTGATTTAGGGAGGGCTTCCCCACAGCTGGTCCTCCCCACTCCCCTGTCCGGTAGAGAGAAATCCCACCCCAAAATGAGGTTTTTCAGGCTTCTTCCAGAAGTGCCACCTCAGAGCAGCCATTTGTGTGGGGAAGCAAAAAGAACCCCTTAAATGGCCACAGGCCTTCAGTGATCCTGACTGCTGAGAAGGCTTGCAGCTACTTTAGTTCAACAGCAATGTTAAAAGCAGTGTTTTAAAAGCTAACAGCCTAAACTGGCTGCAAGCCTTTTCAGCAATAAGTTTTGTTCCTCTCTCCCTTATTAGAAGGGGTGGGTGGGAAAGCAAAACTGGCCATGTCTGTGTCCCACTTCCTGTGCTTGAGACACTTCCAGTTTTACTGGAAGCAGTCCAAAATGTCATTTGGGGCAGGATGTCCCCTTCCGCTCTTTGAAACACTCCCAAAGGCCTCTGCCAGTGAAGTAAGGGGACCAGAGAAGTCTTCTGAAGCATAACAGTTAGCCACGGTGGAAAGATATTGTATGGCTTTGGGGAAACCATACCTGCATGTTAATGGCTTTAGTATGAGAGGTCATTCAGTATGAGAGCCGCCCAGAGCCTGCTTTGATGGGGAGGATGGAATATAAATCTAATAAATAATAATAATTGATTCACTGGGTTGAATTTTAAAAACTTTAACCTTCAGTCACATCTTTGCTCTTTGTTTAAACAAAATAGAGTTCTCACTTCCTCCCCTGTATCCCCACATGATGTCCTCTTACCTTCCTCCTGGCAGCCCTCATAGCTTCTCCCTTTTCTCTGCTTCCTTTTCTCCCTCCCACCCACATACCCGCCCACCTTTATATGGCTCCCATCATCATCAGCTCTCTCTCCCCTTGGCAGCCCATTCAGCCTTTCTCCTTTTCTTCCCTCCCACCCTCCTACAACCTAAACTTTTCTGCTTCCTCATTCAGCTTACTTCTTTCTCACCTCCTTCCCTCCTCCTTATCGTTCCTTCCATCCCCAGCCTTTCCCCTTCTGAGTGACAGTAATTGAGATCTCACAGCATAACCTCATCTCAGTCAGCATTCATTTCCTAAAAAGACAGACAATGTATCTATTATTTGGATTTCTTACCTCCTTTGCTTTTGTAAGCTCAGATTTTTCTACTTCTCCCAGGTATATAGCAATCCCCCCAATCTGTCCCTGACCCCACTGTATGGATTTTTTGATCTGCTCTCTAGTGCCAGGTTTAGTATTGGATATATGATATGATACATTATTGTCTAGTTATACATGATATGATAGTCAGTGCCTAGTTACATATTACACTGCTCAGGTGACAGATATCTCAGTGCTCTTATTGAATTCTGAAATCATTCGAAGTCTTGTTCCTTGCTTGCCATGGGCTTCTGGGAAGGAAGGCAGCATGGTAGAGCAGAGGGAATAAGTTGTGGTCTGGCTTGGCTTTCATGTCTCTTTCTTGCAACTAATCTTCTCTGTCAACTATAAGGTGGAGGAGCAGGGACAGATACCTGCCATGAGAAATAAAGTTGTAAGATTTAAAAAAAAGCCAGGAAAGGTTCTTTGCTTTGAGAAGGAGCTACTCTTCTGAGTGGGACATTTATAAAATAGTTTAGAGAGGAACCAATATTACCTATTACATTTTTTAAATGTCATCTACAGTTTTTCAATGGTTTCCCTATTCCATTTTTAAAAAAACATTTACCTACAGTTTTTCAGTGGTTTTGGTTCTCAGCTTTTGCTGTTGGCTTTGCAGATTTTTTTGTATTGTGGGAAAATCTTGTATGCAGGGCTGGCTCTCCCACTAGGCAAACTAGGCATTGGTCTAGGGCTCCGGGAGGGGGGGGTGCTGAATTGGGCTTTCCCCCTTCTCCATACTTAAGGCAAATGCCTAGTTTACCTCCCCCTGCTGTCACCGCGCTGCCTCCTCCCTCGGCCCTACCCACTTAGACTTGGCCCAGGCCTCTCAGCACTTAAGAGAGCGCTGGATGAGGCTTCACTCCTCCCTCACTTCCACTGGAAGTGGGAGCACTGAGAGGCCCAGGCCAAGGCTAAGCGGGTAGGGCCAATTCTAGCCACAGTCCACTAAGCGAGCGGGAGGGGGTGGATGTGAAGTGTGGCACTGCAGAAGGGAAGGGAAGGAGAGGAAGGGGGCAGCAGCAGAAGGGAAGGGAAAGAGAGGGAGGGGGCAGCAGCTGATCGGTGGGTGGCTTTAAAGAGGCCAGGAAGCCCAGCGCTCCACCACCCCTTCCCAGGCAGCAGAGAAGGGAAGGAGGGAGGGAGGAGGTGCTGCGGTGGGGTGCGGCGGGTGATGAGTCTGCCTGGGGTGCCATGCACCTTAGGACCAGCCCTGCTTGTATGGTTTTGATACACCATTTATGTGAAATTTAGTTCACCTACTTTTTGTCTTTTAAAAGACACCTCAGAACCATTACCAGACAAAGGTTTACCAGATTTCCTTGAATTTTGCAGGGCAGTTGGGGTGGTAACAAACCAAAGGGATAGGGGACTAATGCTAACAAAGTGGAGAAAATAAGCTCCCCTTGGTTTGCAGAAATGGCCCTTGACATTGTTGGTGTTTCCTTTGTGTTGGTTCGGTGGTATGTAGCCATCAACTTATGACAGAAGCTGTCCATCACTTCTTGTCATACCAGTGGTGCAGTTTGTAGCACATTCTTTTTTTTTAAACATTTTTTCTCTTTATTAAAGATAATTCACCATACATGAATCAGTTATAGACAATATTGTTACTTGTAGAGAAGGTGAAAGGATGTGAATGAAAGAAGAATTTCAAAGTCAAAAGCCATTCTCCCCCTTGTATTCCTTTCCATAGTAAACCTTCTGTCACAAACTTTACAACCCCCCCCCCCCCCATTCCCTCCCTCCTAAATACCAAACTAGGATTCATATGTAAGGTCAATGGGTAACAATCTTCCAACAGGCTGGATGATTTCCATCTTTTCAAAGCTCTATAGAAGAATGGCATCCCATATGCACAATTTCTTTCATCCTAGTTGCTGAATACTGTACAGCTACAGACTACTTTTTTTCTATGTTCATTTATGAGACATATATATATATATATATATATATATATATATATATATATATATATATATATATATATATATATATATATATATATATATATATATATATATATATATACCAGTTCAGTGGCCTGGATCAGGCCCCTGGAAAAATATAGCAACCTAAAAGCTAGTTAGATTCCAATATCACATATGACGAATGGTGCAAAATATAATGCCAATACAAATCCCATAATAACGCAAATTCAGTAACATTTGTTAATTCATCTGGTTGTCAAGGATGAGTTGGAAGAGTGATAGGTCTGGGTTCTGAGTGATATTTTGCACACTGTTTACAAAAGTGAGGAAATATGGCTTGTCAGATTTGTGAAAGACATGTCATCAAAAGGTGCGTACAGCAGGAAGGGAACTAATAGCCCAAGCGGGGTGTGAACAGGCCTGCGGGCATCCAGGTTACAGGACTGTGGGATGAATAATTCATAGTGAATGATTTAGCCCGTGAATACAATTCAAAAGTTTCAGACTTGGATGCCTGAATTTGTTACAGGGATATAAATAGAAATATAGTTCTTCGTTAAAAAAAAATAAATAGTTTTGTGACAGAATAATGATATGACAGATGCTTTTGGTATCAGTTATTCTTACTACCTGCTTATGGCTCACTTTTTGCTTGCTGTAAACAGGGCCTGTGCCAGGGGTTTTGGCGCCCTAGGTGAGGCTACCCACTTGCCCCCCCCCCCAGCCAATTAAACCTCCCCGCAGATTTTTAAAAAATCAGCTATATCTCCGAGAGAAATGAGTATTTATATGTATTTAAGTATTTATATACTTCAATATAATAAATATGCCGGGAGCCCTTTGGTCAAATTCCCACTGGGCAGGAAATGGGCAGGGGACATTTGAGGTCAGCCCCTGTTGCTGAGCCTAACCATGTAAGGTTAGAATGATGGAAAGCCTTGGCCAAGAAGGGCTTGTCTCCTCAGCCGGCATTCTCCCTCCTTCTTCCCCTCACCTTTCTTACATGGGCTTGCCCAATGGCAGCCTGGAGGCTCAGCTGGTGGCGATGGCAGTGCTGGGGCGAGGGGAACTGCACCGTGCCTGGCAGGAGAGCCAAGCAGCAGGCAGCAGCAACAGCAGAGCTGGGTGGAGACTGGCCACTGCCACACTGAACAGCATGGTGCCCCCACTTTCCCGTCCCATCCTCAGGGTTGGAAGGGAGACAGTGAAGAAAAGAACAGGCGCCTCCCCCAACCAGGGCCCGCTCCAGCTGGGATTCCTTGGGCAAAGAGTGAGCTCCCACACTTCTTCCAGAGACTCTAAGGCAGAAAGGGTGGGGGAGCCAGCTGGGAAAACGGCTGCGTAGGCTCCTACAGCGACGGACTTTCTCAGGATCAACTGCTTTTCTGTGCCATCTCTGGCTCTGCTGCTGCCCCCCCCCCCATGCTGAGCTTCTGGGAAATGGAGTCCGAGGTAGGCCTGCAGGAGCCACCCCTGCTGTCAGATGGCGCTCTAGGCGGCTGCCTACCTTGCCAACTTTTAATGCCAGCCCAGTGTAAGTAGTACTCTTCTGTTGTAGCTTCATTTTAGGATGTTGACTTTGATTTCGAATATCACTCTGTGAACCACAGTAGTTGGGACTAATAACAGCTCTAGTTAAGTGTGGATTATAGACTGCATCCAGTTCTGGCTGGTTCGTGGATGGTTGATATGACATCCCCTCCCCCCAAAGGCTATACTCAGTCATATCAGTGTATGCTGACTCCCTTGCCTCCAATACCTCCCCCCCAAATAAATAAACGACAGGTCAGATAATAAGTTCTATGAACATAAAGAAGTGGTTTAAAGACTATACCTTTAGTGGCCCTTCTCCATGGAAGCTCCCAAGGATCTGTCACAGAACCCCAGGGCGATAGTAGTTGGAGTGTTGGATTAGGATCTGGGAGACCCCTCCAATCTTCCACGGATGCTTGCAAAATGATCTTGAGTCATTCACACGCTTTCAGCCCAACCTAACGCACAGGTCATGGAGGGAGGACAGGAGAATTATGTAACCTGCTTTGGGTCCCCATAAGAAATAATAAAATAAATATGGAGGATTCTGGGCTATAGTCTAAGATGCATAATCCCTCTATATCAGCTAATATGCAGGTTGCTTAGTAGGCCTCTGGATAGCCCATTGTGAACTAAAAGTGCACTCTTGTGCTTGTGTATGGGTGTAGCTGTGGGAGAAAATAGCAGCATTGACAAGCTGCCATTCAAGGGAGGTTGTCCTCCATTATCATTCTAACTGAGAAAATGAACACATTTGCAAGGATCTCCAAGGTCCCATAAACACTTGATATATTAAATGTTAGGTCTATGAATGAGAAATTAAGCAAATAATTGGAGAGGAACTGTAGTTGGAAGGTACTGGATTTTTTAGATACCCATGTTTCTGTAGCTGCAGCCAAAGTGATCGTTGACCTACTTGCAGTGAAACACAGTGTCTGTCTCATAGCGTGAGATGGGTTGCCATCTGGGCCCAGGTGCCGAAATAAGACTGCTTTTATTCTTCTTTGGATGCAGAAGTTATGTAACCAGCTCATATTCCCTCTACACCGCCCCCCCCCCGTCTGTTTGCAACTTAAAAAAAAAAATGAAACAACATACAAAATGTGCAATTTCATTCTTGGTGTATGCATGTTGCAGTGCATGTTTGTTTCTCTGTGTGTACACTCTGTGAAACTTTTAGCAAGGTAAAGGCATCGACTGTCAGCCTGATACAGAAATAGTGCTGGCAGTGCTGTGAACTGTCATCTAAAGTAAGTGCAGTTAAAGAGCTGGTTACTGCTTTAATTTTTTAAAAAAAGCAACAACAGGGTTGTAAATTTTTCACAGCATGCAATCACTGTCTTTATAGGATCTCTTTTTGCAATTTTCTTGCTGTTTTGTTGTTGTTGTTGTTACTTTTGCTGATGGAGTCCCTCCCTTTTAGATAATCAAATATGTTCTTTTATTGCCTGATACTACCTGTACTTTTTATCCCATTGAATGAGTGGCTTTACCTGTATGCTGACCATGAGTCTGCTTGAGTGCAGTTGCACACACTGGGTACCAACCAGTGCAAATGCCATATATTTAAACACATTCCAGCTGAATGCACTTGTCCTCCAGAACTTCTCTTTCAACTGAGAAATTAAGCAAGGTCTGTAGTCTGGGAGTGCTCTTGCACTCAAGTCTAGTGCTAGATAAGTGGTTGGCAGCTGTGGCCAGGAGTGCCTTTTACCATCTTTGGTTAGCCTTTGTAAGGGCAGAACGGTGGGGTGCAAATAGGACTGCCAATCCCCAGATGGGGGTAGGGGATCCCCCTGTTTGGAGGCCCTCACCCCGCTATCAGAAAGCAGGGGGTGGATGTCTGCTGGCATTCCATTATTCCCCATGGAGACCGATTCCTATAGGGTATAATGGAAAACTGATCCATAGGTAACTGGGGCTCTGGAGCAGCTGAATTCTGAGGTAGGGGCACTACATTTTCAGCATAGCATCTGGTAGCTCTTCTCAAAAACCCTCCCATGTTTCAAAATGTTTGGACCAGGGGGTCCAATTCTATGAGCCCCAGAAGATGGCGCCCCCATCCTTCATTATTCCAAATGGAGGGAAGGCATTTCAAAGGAGCATAGTCCATTTAAATGTGATGGCCAGAACTCCCTTTGGAGTTCAACTGTGCTTGTCACACCCTTCCTCCTGGCTCCACCCCCAAAGTCTTCTGGCTCCACCCCCAAAGTCTCCAGATATTTCTTGAGTTGGACTTGGCAACCTTAGATGCAAATTCTGTAAATAACTAAATAAATAAGTACCAGTGGAGAAGCAGCAGCAAACAGGGCAGGTTTTTCATGAAGTGCCACTTTCACTAAGGTTGGGGCTAAAATTCTCCTTGATAAGTTATTCTCCCTGCAACATCCTTTCTCCTCTGAGTTGTTCAGGTCATGCCATGAAACAGAATATGTATTTATTCATCCTGTTTTCTGTTGCTGCATTTTTATTCATGTTGGGAGGGGAGAGCACACATTTGGATATACATTTTGATTAATATGACAGTGCTATGGAAGTATGGATTGCAAAACATATCACATGTATTCTGTATAATCAACTGAAAGATGAATGTTTTGAAAAAAAGGCAAAAATTACAGACAGCAGCGTGCATAATGATAATCATGCTTCAAAATTTCTTCCTGTTTGTAGTTAATAAAATTTGTAGAGTGAAACATTTATCAAGAGATAAACATTCCTGAAAATTAACCCCCTCTCCACTCCTTGGGTATCTTTATTTCTAGATTAGGAGAATGTCTGTGTAGGGATGTGTGAAAACTCCCTCAGAAAAACTGCTTGTCTTTATCAACCTCTTCAGCCTTCCATCAGACTTCTCCAGATGTTTTCCATAAGAAGAAGCCTTCTCAAGCTTCAAATTTCACCTATGGCAAAAGCAGGTGACAACCTAGGGTTGGGCCAAATTCCCCGAGGAATTGGATTAGTTTTATCATTGCTTTTGGCTTCCCTCATACATTCTTCAGATGTTTTGCTTGATGAAAAAAGGTTTCCTTGATAGGTGAGGCTTCAAAGAAATGAATGGAAAAATCTGTCATTACCTTCTAACTAACAGAAACTTCTAGCACCCTGTCACCAAATGCAAATTTCTGTGTGAACTGTAGTATCTCTGAATTTAGTGTCAGAAATGTACAAGGTGAATTCTGAAGCAATTATCTCCTTATAACAAATACTTGCCTTAAATCAGTAATAATTTCTTTAAACTACCGTTTACTCATCCCCCTCCTGCATTCCAACTCATAGTAGCTGAAGTAGACTTTTTCAATCCAAGCATGATTTTGAAAAATACACTTGAGCAATGGTGAATCTTGGGAAGAAAGAGCTGAGTGGGTCAGGTAGGTGAAATCTGGAAACTGCTACTGGCAGAAATGAAAAAGCCTGGTTTTATTATTATTTTTAAAGATATATCAGCACTCACTGTCCCTCTCCACCCTGTCTACAGCACAGGCACCCCATCATTCATTTTGAATTTAATTTCAAGTGTCACTAGGTTGGCCACTCTAAGTGTGCATCCCTAGTTCAAAGGTGCTCTGATTTGCACATGCTGTGTCTCTATATGCTTTTGATGCATATCATGAATTGTGGGCCTGGATTGCCAGAAACCTGCTAGGAACAAGAGACCCCCCCCATTGTATCATAAGGAGGACAAACAGGGACCATTGCACAAAACGCTAGGAAACTGGAAATGACGTTGCCACAGCACTCTAAGAACCATGACTGAGACTTACCTCTGCAGGCATTGTGGTGCAGGAGGTGGGGGAGGTTGGTTGGAGGTGGGCCCAAACACGCCTTCTGGCAGAGTGAAGGTGGGTTGGAGTCGGGCACGCAGCTCACCTTGTTGGGCAGGGAATTGCAGTGTGGGAGCAAAGTGACCACGTAGAGGCTAGCACACACATGAATCCCAGTATCCTGTCATTCCACAGGTGATCCCCCAGCAGGAGGGTGGCCAGTGGGTTGCCTGATGCAGGAATCCATCCCCCTGCTGCATCATTGTACCTTGGTTTGTGTTAATAAATAAGCTGTGGCCACATTTTCCAAAACAGACTGTGTGAGTGTCTGGTGTGTTTAACTTCATCCGGCGCTTCCTCATCTTCCCATCCTTGAACCCCACAATGTCTCCAGCATCTTTGGTTTTGACTGTACAGTTTCAGGGAAACCCAAGTGTTGCTAGACACAGTGACATCACTTTCATCTACACAGTTGGAAGTCACATTGTAGTGTTGCACGACACTGTTTCATCAGGCCTCCCTCCAGTTGCTAGTAATGGGCCGGCCACAGATTCATTTTACTAGCAGGTTTACTAGGTATCTGGCTCCTGTGGCCTTCCTGGTCCCTCAGAGCAATTTAATGTGCTTTCGAAGTCCCTAACAGTAATCATTTTAAAAAGGAGGATTTCTTTCTATGAGATGAGTTAGTCATTTCCTGCCTAAGTTTCTGGCGGGTAGCCATGTTGGTCCACAATAGAAGAGCAAGAATCAAGTCGAGGAACATCTTAAAGATCAACAAGATTTCCAGGTTGTAGGCTTTTGAGAGCCAAAGCTCAAGAATTCAGTGTACATTTCCTGGAGCTTCTGTGGATAGGAAAGTGTATCTGTAGCTGCTGGGTCTCATTTTGGGTTCTGGCATCCAGCTTGTGCAGCCAGCGCAAGTAGGTTCAGCAAGACTGAGCAAAGCAGGACCGGATCTACATGTTTTATGAGGAGGGGCAAAATTAAAAAATGGCGCCCCCTTATGGGCCGTTATATCTTACGGTCCTATAGAATACAATGGACTCAATATCCAATTTGGCACCCCCCCCAGTCGGGGCCCGGGGCAAGCACCCCCCTCTGCCCCCCCTATATCCACCTGGAGCAAAGGCAGCCTTTCATCCTACAGACAGGCACCATGAAAGCGGAATGATTCGCAGCACCAAACTTTATTCCAGGGTTCAACAGCCAACTGGTTTCTCTCAGGCAATTCTAGCACTCCCTTGATCCTAGCTGCCTAAGTTCACTCACCTGTTACGTGCCATCATAACTGCTTCAGTATCCACCATGTGTCTCCTATGTCTTCCGCCACCCAGATCCTCAGTGTAGACATCCTCCCCTAGTATTGGCCTTGCACCTGGGTGCCTTAGAAGGGCCCCTTGTCTGCATTGCTCCCTTTGGCCTCTCCAGCATCCCCCCTAACTTAGTGGCTCAAGCCTCTAGCAACCACCTTCTCCCCAGTCAGTGCCTTTTGGACCATACCCAAGCCACAGGCTGCCTCCAGCTAGGCTTCCTCATATACACACCCATGGCTGATGGGTGGGAGTAGGTGAGGTAGGCAGCCGCCTGGGGCACCACCTTGCCTACAGGGTGCTGCTGGGCACCCCCTCACCCTGCCCTGCTGCTCTCAGCTTCCTGGTTTGCAGACCTTGGAAGCTGAGAGTGGCTGGGTGGTGCGCCAGTGTGTGCTCTCCTCAGAGCTCAGCTTCCTAGCCAGGCTTGGAGGAGAATGACCTCACTCTGAGGCTGCCTCCTGTTGCAGGGGAGGCAGCCGGGAGTGAGGCTGTGCTGCCTCTTCCATCTGCCTGGCACCCAGGTGGATGATAGAGGTGGTGCAGCCTCACTCCCAGCTGCCTCCCCTTGCAGGGGAGACAGCCCTCAGAGGAGGCAGAACAGCCCCGCTGCCCCTTTTGCCCACCCAAGACCTGAGCGAATGGAAGAGGCAGCGCGGTCTAGCTCCAACCCCCATGGAGGGATGCAGGTGTGGGGGCAGCTTGGGGTGGCAAAAACCCTACTGCCACCCTGTGCACATCTTTTAAAGCTACCTTGCCTCTACCAGCTCCCCAATGCCACAGTATCCTCACATAAGGAAGTGCAGGTTTGTTGATTAGATTCAGGGTCTGCCCCAAGATAAGATAGGTGAACTGGAGACCAGATCAAGGTAATTGCGCTAAGGACTTCACTGTTGTTTTCTTGCTTGGATTCCCTTAATTCACTTATCTCAGAGGAATTTTTTTTAGCACTAAAGTTAGGCTAACTGTTCATTATTTCAAAAACTGCAACTTATTAACAACTATTAGAACATTTTCATTTTTCTGTTAGATGTAATCCTTTAATAAATATTTTAAAAACCCCTGCCAGGGTTTTCACATCTCAGGCTTCAAAATGCATGTGGCCAGCTTCCCCCTTGTTCAAAAAGGTATTGCCTGGGGGTGTTAGAAAGGAAAGGGGGGGGGGGTCACCTGGCCTTCTCCCACTTACAGGAAAATCTGCAACCCAGTTTAGTGTCAGGTAGGACTGGTCTTCTCCAAGGGTTAAGTGAGGCAGGTAGAAGAGAGGACACGCTGGGGTATATTGCATGAAGCTCTTTCCCATATGGGCACCTTGTGCTTGCACAAGGGGCACATGTAAGAGCTATCATATGCTCAAAGAGCCATAGGATCAGGGCTTCCAACTTTACAAGCAAATATTAAAGTGATAGTTTTGTAAGAAAAAAAATTACTGTTTTCTTCAGATCCAGTCTATGGTAGTCCAAAAGGTTGATTTTAAACTTTGGTTTCTTAACTTATACAGTTAGGACAATGATTTGATTCTCTCGAGTGTTACAAGCCCACATTTACCCTTTTAAATAAGACTAGTATGATGTTGTGCTCCTAGATGAGAAGGCAATATTATGCCTTCTGTCTTAATTTGAGCATATTCACACTGAGACATTGAGATAGAAGTAAATGTATTCTTCATTTTCTTCTTTGCTGATGCCTAGGGAACACCCCTTGATTCGTTTTTTTAAAAGCTTGCAAAATCAATGGAAAGACTAGGTGTTTGCATAGCAAAATCTGCAGAACCAAAATATAATCCTTCAATTTATAGGAACTGCCAGGTCGGCTAAAACTCTTGCTGTCTCCATCAGTTTCTGCATTGCAACAAATATAACCTTTCATGCTGATTTAGATTTAAGAAAGAGAGCAGGCAGCTCAGGGCTTGGTTTATCTCTCCCTTGCTCCCTTCCCCAAAGCAGAAAGCAGGTAACACATGGCTCCAGTAATGTTTTAGCTGTTAAGAGAAATTTAAATACAGCACATTCCACTAACTCTCTGAATTTCATCAGCCCTTCTCCTACCCCAAATTAAGACTTTTTGTTTTTCTCTTTATAGCATTTTCCAAATTATTTGAATCAGAAAAGCTTATATCTGAGACTTTGCACAAGGATTTGGAGGCAACATTGCTTGATGGCTAGCACGCACCATTTTGGTATCTATAGTGTCTGCACAAATTTGCCAGCTTTTTAGTACTTACCTCATAGAGGCATGACAGTTAATGCAGTTAGTACGGGTTCCTTTTGAACACTGTCCATTGTGCCCATGCCTTGAGAGCTCTTGGAAGAGTTTTTCAAAGTTTTACCAAACATCCTCCAAATGAAAACATTTTAAATGGATCCATTCCAAATCAAATATAGAAATAGATCAGCATGCACACATGTTTCAATGGCATCATATTCATTTCATCTATGAGTCCATTGTGCGGTGTAGTGATGGGCTGGATGAGGGTGAACAAGCTGAAACTTAATACTGAAAAGACAGAGATTCTTTGGGTTGACAGAAAGGCAGACTAGAAACTTGAGATCTCCCATGTCTTGGATGAGATTGTATTTCCCTTGAAAAATAGGGTTTGCAGCTTGTGAGTGCTACTTGACATAGCAGTTACCTTAGAAAGCCGTACGGCTGCAATGGTCCAGAGTGCTTTTGCCCAGTTCAGTGGGTGCATCAGCTGTGTCTGTTCTTTGGTCAGTCAGATTTAGTCTCAGTGATCAATGCCTTATTTACATATAGAATGGATTATTTCAATGTGCTCTACTTGGGGCTACTCTTGAAGACTGTTTGGAAGCTGCAACTAGACTGCTGGTCAGGACCAGCTATTGGGA
This sequence comes from Heteronotia binoei, assembly GCF_032191835.1. Lineage (NCBI taxonomy): Eukaryota > Metazoa > Chordata > Lepidosauria > Squamata > Gekkonidae > Heteronotia > Heteronotia binoei. Next base: position 51,593,618 of record NC_083223.1, on the reverse strand, counting down.
GCACGTGGCCCCAGTACTACAGCAATTACACTGGCTACCGATCCACTCCTGCCCAGTTCAAGTTTCTTTGTTTTTTACTTTTAAAGCCCTACATAGCTTAGAACTGGGATATTTGGAGGATTCTCTTCTATATGTTCCTGCCTGGGAATTAAGATCACAAACTGAGGCTCTCTTGATTGTCCAAACACTCAATGGTCATCTTGTGGGGACATGAAAGAGGATCTTTTCAATGGCAGCTCTATGATTATAGAACATCCTGGCCTCCTCATTTTTGATCTTTAGCAGGCAGCTGGAAACAGCTTTATTTAGGACTGCATATCTTTATATTTATGAATTTATTTATAAATTGGACTTTTAAACCAGCCTCCCTTGTACATACAAGGCTCAGGGCTGTGAACAACAATACAACACATTAATGTTAATAAAACAGTTTAAAACAATAATATAATACACAGTTAAAACTTCCAGATGGAGCTAAAAACTTCAGATCGTGCTGCTGCTTCGCAGGGGGAGGCAGAGAAGGGAAAAGGGGAGTGCCAAAAGCCTGGCAGAATATCTCTGCCTTACTGGCCCTGTGGAAGTGCATTAAGTCCTGCAGGGCTCAGGTGTCGTTCAGCAGAGGGTTCCATCAAGTTGGCTCTGGTCAAGGACAGCTGTATGTCTCTTGGGCTGGGGATCACCAGTAAGTTCTCTGCAGAGCATCAAGTTCTTTGGTGGCTATACCAGGAAAGGCAATCCTGAAGATACATAGGTTCCAGACCATTTAGGACCTTAAAGGCCAACACCAGAACCTTGAACCTGATCTAGTACTCCACCTGGAGCCGGTGCAGCTGGTGCATCACTGGTTGAATATATGCTATCTGTGGTGTTCCAATAAGGACCCGTGCTACTGCATTCTGGACAAGCTGCAGCTTGTGGGTAAGCAAGATACAGTAGTCCAATCTGGAGATGGCCGTTGCATGGATTACTGTGGCTAGGTCAGGATGAGAAAAGAAGGGAACCAGTTGCCTGACCTAGCATAGCTGGAAAAAATGCCAGTCTGGCAACATTTGTTATCTGGGCTTTCACTGATAAGGAGATATCTACGAAGACACCCAAGCTCTTGACAGTAGGTGCTGGTGTTAGGAGCACACCGTCAAGAATAGGTAGTTCAGCCAGCTCTGTTTCAGCCATTCAACCACAGCCACCAACTCCTCAGCCAAGTGTACTGGGGTGGTGTCTGGCCAACCACCCATCAACGGATAAAACTGGCTGTCATCAGGAGAGAGGCTTGCCTCCTGAGGGAACCTACATACAAAGGAGGAGGAGGAGGAGATTGGATTTATACCCTGCCCTTCACTACCCCAAAGAGTCTCAGAGCGGCTTACTCTCTCTCCTAGCACTACCCTATTTGATTAAAGGAGTTTTAAATTCTGGTCTTTCATTTTAGTTTATGTATTTATGTGTACTCTATTTTATGTATTGTATTTATATCGTAAGCCCCCATGAGCTCTGCAAGGAAGAACAGCAACTAATAAATAATGACTTGAGTAATAATGAATAAATGAATGACTAAATAGCAAAGACTGATATTATTCAAATATTCTTGGGGACTTGTGATATAATCCTGTCATGGGACTGTACCTCTTCTAAAGTAGATAAGATAGCACTTGTCTGAGTGTTGAAATGTTTCCACATGTGGAAGATTACCAGTCAGCTAGAAAACTTCACTCTGACATGTAGGTTGTCTCATACCAGAGATTTTGACATGGGATTGTCTTTATATAAGTGACTCCACATGTGGATTTTGAGGCTATAAAGTCACATGGATGTATTACAATAAGATGTTCCCTCTTTCCATTCTGCACTGGCTCTGAAACATGTTTGTATGGTACCAGATCACTCTTGCTATGTAAAAGCAAAGGATTATGTAAACCAGAGGCTTTTCTGCATGCACTTTTAAAATTGGTTCTGGCCCGATGCTATTTTGGTTTATTCCATGCATTTTTGTGCCTTTCATTTTCAGTTCAGTTTTTTGTTTTCCCCTTTGGTTTTTCCCCACTTCCTTTGAGACGTTACCCCAATCTTTTTCTGGAAGCAGATTTTGAGTTGACTTTTTTCCTTGTGCATATTTCTTCACCTGCTCCTACCCACCTTTAGCCCACTTTTTTGAAGATTGTTGTCATCATCAAATCTATCCCTCTCCTTTCCCCACCCTGAATATATATATTTTTTAAAATGGCACTACAATATCACTATATCGATAATAGGATTGCCAGGTTCAATTTTGTCCCTGGTGGGCGGATTTGGGGGGAGGTGTTTCGGGAGGGACGTGACCACCCCCGACATGATGACATCACCCAGAGTAATGTCGTCATGTCCCTGATGAAGCTCCCACACCATCTGCTTTTCTCCAACAATTTAAAGGGAAATTTCCCTTTAAATGGCTGGGAGGGGGGCGGAAGTGGGCACTGCTGGCTCCCACCTCGCAAGAGACAGCCTCTTACATGGTGGGAACTGGTGGCACCCACTTGGAAAGAGCAAGCACATGCACTGCTACCCTGCAAAGAGACAAGATTGCCTCTTGCAAGGCGGGAGGTGGTGGCAACAGCTCTTTTCAAGTGAAGCCTCCAGAGACTGTTGGGGCGGGGCTTCCTCCCTCTGGCCAGCTAGTTGGCATTGGGGAGACCCCTAAAAACTGGGGGAATCTTTGCCAGCACCTGGGGACTGGCATCCCTAATTGATAAAGTGCTGTAATAATAGGTTAAACAGGTTCCCAGGTTGGTTTCTTTCTTTCCTTCTTTGTAAAGTAAGGTCGTTTTCGCACTTACCTTATTCTGGAGCGACGTCCCTCTTCACCACGCAGCGTCTGCGCGGATTTCGCACTACTTGCTCCGCAGAAGCCGGAAGTCCCGCGGCTTTTGCGTCGCAAATGTAAACCGCCAAAAACCAGTTTACATTTGTGACGCAAAAGCCGCGGGACTTCCGGCTTCTGCGGAGCAAGTAGTGCGAAATCCACGCAGACGCTGCGCGGTGAAAAGGGACGTCGCTCCAGAATAAGGTAAGTGCGAAAACGACCAATGTCCCCTGCTCTTTCCCTAGTGGAGATATACGAAAAAGGCATATCTCTACCAGAGAAGGAGACAGCTTTAAAAAGCTGAGAATTCTGAGAACCTGTTTGATCAGGCCTGTAAAACGACATTATTCCGGCTGGCCTTTAATCCAGAATGACTGATATGGGTGTAGAGAATCACATCTTATATCCTGAATGCCATCTGAAGTGTAATATTGTCAACTGATATCAGCACCAGACTATTTTAATTGTTTTAATAATGTAATGTGAACTGCTGTTTCTACGTGTTGTGAGCTGCTCCGGCGGGGAAGGCGGGATATAAATCCAATAAACTAAACTATCATTATAGCACTGTATCTATGTATTAATATAAGAATGAGCAAAAACGTGACACCATTGATGACACCACTGATGATGATAGCACCTGCCCTTGAACATGGTTATTACTGAAGGCATGTGTAGAAGAAAACAAACGGACTCCACAACTATGAAAATGCAGAGGGTGTGGGAGACATGCAGAAGAACTAGGCCCAAATCCATTCCAATGCATGTAGATCAACTCCCAAGAAAATCAGGACTAAGTCGAACATGAGGGAAAGCACTAGGCTAACCTTCCCTTATTCTGTTGCTCTAAAACTGTACTCAGGGTGATTTCTTTTATATATACACTTCAAGGAGAACCCAAGTTGGCGTTTTAAAAAGTCAAATACAAAATAGAGTTAGAATTCTGCATGAATGCATTCAGGTGGGTAGCTGTGTTGGTCAGACGCAGCAGACCAAGTTTGAGTCCAGCGGTACCTTTAAGACCAGCAATGTTTTATTCAAGGAATGAACTTTCATATGCACACATACTTCTTCAGATACATTGTAGCAGGAACTCCTTTGCATATTAGGCTACACCCGCCTGATGTAGCCAATACTCCAAGAGCTTACAGGACTCTTCTTACAGGGCCTACTATAAGCTCTTGGAGGATTGGCTACATGAGGGGTGTGTGGCCTAATATGCAAAGGAGTTCCTGCTACAAAAAAAGCCCTGCGTTGAAGTGAAAGTTACCAGTCCATACATATAGGTAGAGGGTGAGCAACAAATTAGCATAAGCATTATAAACTGTTTATCTGGAGGAAACTTGCAACTTACTGAACCTCTGCTTGAGTCTGCTGTTTGTTCCTCCTTAGAGGATACTACCTTTGCTCCTATCCTCAATTTTCCTGAAAGTGGCCAGGAGAGACAGAGATTTATATATTTTAAGACAGTAATGGATTGTGACTCGGATGCCTGCTGTGCATGAGGAGAATATCTAATCTATAAATAGTCACAAGGAGTCCAATTAAATGTTGCTGTGTAACTGTGCATGCTGAAGCTGTTCATCCCAAGGATGAATTTTACATGGCAGAGGGGACTGGTAGTGATTTTATGCTAAATGAGTGGAGTAGGTCTGTTTTTCTGAGATGAGGTTTGATTTAAACAATATTGTTGGAAATAATTTTGGTGTTTGTTATGGTTGAAATGACAGAAGCGGCGAGGTTTGTATTTTCCACTTCAGTCCATTTTTGGAGCTTCAGCTGAACAGATTGAACTGAAAATGCAAAGATCACCCCTCAAGTCATTTCTCCTGTTATTTCAGCCGTGGCAGCATCAGAACCTGTTCAAATTGTTTCCAATATTGCCTTTTAAAATTGGATTTCAATTTTCTAGTCTGTCTGAGCACACCTGTGCACACAGAAATAAGATTTCTTTTCCTCCTCCTTTGAAAACTAAACCCATGTAATGTTAAAAATGATCTGTTTTTCTGGTGTTTAGTCTCCAGGAGTTAGTTAGTCAATCCCTGCAGTGCAAGAACAGACATGAAGCATAACATAAAAATTAGGAACAATGTGTATAGGGCAACTTATTTTTTTTTTTAAAAATGTCCAAGTTTTGCTGGCACATTTCTTAAGCTAAAGAAAGTATATAAGCTTTGAACTCCTCGTTTTGCAAATACAATCTGGAAGAGGTATGATTTTTAACATTTATGCAATATTCAGGGCAATCCTAGGAACACTTTCCGTGGAGTAAGCCCTGTTGAATAGACCTGAGCTTTCCTGAACACTTCTGAGCTTCAATTGGCTTGCTGTAGAATCCCCATATACAAAGATTTGGTTTATAATGTAGGTTTCCAGTAGGAAATACAAGAGTCCCACTTTACTGAACCACCTGTCCATAATCTGTGAGTTTGGGCAACGCTGAGGTTACAGGTATACTGGAACGGATGGCAGTTAAAAGGCCTTTGCTTCTTGCTTCAGACCCTTTCTCCAGGTTTTCAAAGATTTGCAGTTTTGCTCTAATGAGAACTTGTAATGTCTGTATATTGAAGAGAACTGACATTCTGATCAGTGAAATTACAGTCCGAAGGCAAAGAAAAATATTAATTAGGCATGGATCTATTATGTCAGTACTGATGTAACGACATTGCCGATTTTTTACTGGATTCTTATGAGATGTCAACTGATTCCATGTAGTAATGACCTGTTTCACAGCCCACATCACTGCTACGTTTTAGAGTGACTCCACAGAGACTGGTCCTTTGGTGGCTGTGGTGACAGGTAAGACTGTTCTTTTCCTTGGTATTTCACATACCCCCCCGTCGCTTCCTGCAGTATATGAAAGTCAAGAAATAAGAACTGAAAAACCCAAAGGAGTCCTGCAGTTTGGAAACTGATTTTATGTGTTGGTGGAAGGAAGTCAGAGACTGAATCATGAAGTGGAGTTGGCTGTGTGCTTCAAATGGTTCAAGCAAGCAGGCCACCTGGGTGAAGATGGCAGTGTGCTGTGGATGTCTTAGAGAGTAGCAGTGCAATCCTAAGGAGAGTTACATTTTTCTATGTATACCTGTACAGTTCCTCGAAAGGCTGCACTGTAAGACATCTTTTTTTTTTTGTGATTGATGATGCAAAATGCTGCCAAATCTGATTTTTGGTGACCCATACATTTGTGACACTATGCACCATTTGCTTTTTATGGAGCCAGACAACACATTACAGAGAACATGGGTCCAATGCATGGTTGTTGACATCATCTTAGAGAAAAATTCATCTGTTTGAAAATTGCTGCAAGGGGCCAATCCTTCTTAGGCCTATGGCACAATGCTGACAAGCAAACTTGTCCCCCCCCCCCCCCCCCCACAATCCTTGCCAGGGTCACATTGTGATTTGTGTGGGCCCTAAGCACTTTTGGCTATGTAAGCCACTCCCACCACAATAATATCAATATTGAAAATTATTTTTGATATAACTTTAAATACTTCAGCCTTTTATTTTTACCTGTTTTAGGCAAAATTTAATGAAGTTTCATAGGCCCTGATGCAAGATGATTCTTGCCGATGCAAGAAAAAAAAAACCATTTTCTTTGACCCTAAAAGTTCATTCTCCCTTCTGAGTTTAAAAGAAATTAAAACACTTTCATGGGCTCCTAAAAGTTTTGTGCGCCCTAGGCACCATGCCTGCTGTGCCTAATGGATGAGTGTTGGAATACAAGCTATGTACATTCCAGACATTATAGAGTTAACTGTTTGTTTACCTGATAGAGGAAATGATGTATTGTAACCTAAACCCAATTGTGAGCGGAATCTTTCTTTACCCGCAAAGGATGTGAACACAACATTGGTCAGAAAGGATGTTAGGTGTGAAATGCTTCGATCTTGTATGCAAGCTGAATAGCTCTTCTTCCTGGCGAAATGCTCTTTGGGAAGAAGAACTGTTAGACAAAGGGGTTGTAGCCATGTAGGACAGACATAGTTAGACTAGCTGGTATGCTAAGTTGTTTTTCTTTTTTATCCCAAGTACCCTATCCTGATGTTGTCTAGTAAACTTTATTTCTTTTGATAAGCTTAAGCCTCGAATCCAATTATTGCCACTCCAAGCCTCTGAATTTAACATGTATTTCCCATCAATGAGTCAGCCTTTGCCCTTCATGCCTTTTAAAATGTCTAAACAGCTCCCCCTATGGTTGGTCTGGCACTTGAAAAGGAACCAGGGTGGTGGTGGGGGACAACCCTAGCTGCAGTAGGCTAGGGTTGCAAAGTATGACTCAGGAAATATCTGAGGACATTGGGGGTGGAGCCATGAGACTTTGGGGTAAAGCCAGGAGCGATGTTGTGACAAACATGACTGAACTCCAAATGGAGTTCTCGCCATCACATTTAAAGGGACTACACTCCTTTTAAATGTCTTCCTTTCATTGGAGATAATGGAGGATGGGGGCACTTTCTTTTAAGGCTGATAGAATTGAACCCCTGAGCCAATCTTTTTGAAACTTGGGAGGGGGGGGGAGTTAGGAGGGGCATCAGATGCTATGCTGGACATTTGGTGCCTCTACCTCAAAAACAGCCCCCTGGAACCCCAGATACCCATGGATTGATTTTCCATTATTTTCTATGGGGACCAGTCTCCATAGGGTTTAATGGAGTGCCCAGTGGACATTCAGTCCCTCTCTCCTTCTTTCTGATAGTCCTGAAGCAGGTGGAGGGCCTTCAAACCTGGGGATCCCTTGCTCCCAACTGGGAACTGGCGACTCTATGTGAGCTGGATCAGTATTGAGCCTCCATAACATTTTTAAATGGCTAAATTTCTTCTTAATGGTGTTGACAGCCACAGATTATCTTCTGTAACATGAATTCAGCCCTCAGATAAAGGATCTTCTTGTTCTTAACAATGTGCTTTCCTCACTGATCATGAGTGAGGACAGTGGGTTAAGAACATCACAATGGTTGCATGAAAGCTCAGTGATATAATATCTTCCTCATTTGTACAATACCTGCCTGCTTCCTATGTGTGAATAGATCCTGCTATCCCTTTCTGCTCTCCAGGAAAGTTCATCCAGCTGACCTTTCTACTGTCAATTGCTACACAGTAGAGACCTTTGGATTTGGCAGTGAGATTGTCAGATGAGTCATACAAAAAGGATGGGGGTGAACTGAAACCAGCAGCTGCAAAATGTAAGGAGTGAGCAGAAGTAAGAGAAGCAGAAAGAGGGACAAATGACACAGGGACTCCCAAGTCACAGAATAAGCTGGGGAGGTGGACTTTGTGCAGAGCTGAAAGCAAGTGATAGTAAGGCAGAGGGTATTTCACAATAGAAAAAGCCTGAGGCAAAGCACTTCATGGTGAAGAAAAGATCAAGAAAGTTCCCACAGTTGTGTGTTTAGGAAATGGGGAGCAATTAAAGGGGAGGAGTTTTGTCAGAGGGACTATCAACATGAAGGCTGCATTCATCAAGGAACAAGGTATCAGAAAGGAATGAAGTGAAAACACAGGAGTTTTTGGAAAGTATCAAGGATTGTCTTCTCCCGATAGCTGACCTTACAATGCTGATCCATGTAACATGGAGCTGTACCAAACACAGCTTGGCTACTAAAACAATTTTTAAAAAATGTGCACTTTTTACTAAGGCAAGTAGGTATGCTCATATTATTTTTGTTTTGAAGCAACTGCACTAACTACTGCTATGTTTCTGTGTCCCATTTAAGGTGCTGATTATTTCCTTTCAAGCCATTCATGACCCAGGGCCCTCTCAGTACTTTCCCATTAGGGCAACTTTAATTTTAATCTGAGTCTGTAATTAATAGTGAATCGTGGTGTGTATGTGTGTGGGAGGGTGTGCAGTGTATGGCATTGCAGCTGTCTGAGGTCCCACCCCTCCTCAAACTCCACTCTCTCCAGACTCCATCCCTTAAATCTCCAGGAATTTCCTAACCTGGAGTCGGCAACCCTATCTCCTTCCCTTTATCTGCCCCTCTGACTTCAACTTTTCATGCTTGCAGGGCAGGGCAGCCTAAAAGTCCAAATAATAAATATTTATGCTGGACCCTAAGTTCAGTACTAAAACTGTCTGTTCTAGCTCAAAAAAGCCCCAAAGAGCTGCCCTGTCAAGGAAAATGCTTCACAGAAGTTTCTCAGATGTGGTAACTACTTCAGATATTTTCACATTGATACTATTTCACATACATGGCTTCTAACTTCAAAGCAAGATGTTCAAGGATCAAGCTGGATGGTACATTGTTTGGTCAATACAACCAACATCAGCTATCCCTAGTTATATGCTCTTGTGGGGACATAATGCACGAACAGGTGACTATGTGTAGAACCAATTCATGCTTTCCTGGAGTGAAAGGGAGCTGTTCCTTTGCGGGGAGAACCACAGTCAGCATCAGTACACATAATCAGGGTAGTGTTTTTGTTGTGGAAATTGTTGCTGTTACCAGGACTTGCGCACTGAAATCACCCTTCATCTCCAAGATGCAGTTGAGAACACTAGCAACTGCATAAGCTAGCAGCAACAGTGTGTTGTGTAAACCAGAGCAAAGCCACCACATCACAGTCTCCAAAATTCATCCATCCTATGTTTTTATCAAGCTTTAGGGTACCCAAATGAGCTGATACAAAACAAACTGCATTTATTGTACATTTGCAAAATAACATTCATGCAGAATGGCATGAAACAGATGGTGCTGAGGGGGTAAGAGAGTGGGTTGCTTAGAATGTGGAGGGGTCACTTTTGCCATGGTTGGAACCCACTATGGAGGGTATATACAACTTTTTTCTTTTTAGTCCTTGAGTCTGTGTTCTCCTGTCCCTGTTTGACTACTTATATTTAGAGTTAGACCCAGGTGGGTAGCTGTGTTGGTCTGAAACAATAGAATAAAATTAGAGTCCAGTGGCACCTTTAAGACCAACAAAGTTTTATTCAAGGCATGAGCTTTTGTGTGCAAGTGCACTTCTTCAGAAAGCTCACACCTTGAATAAAACTTTGTTGGTCTTAAGGGTGTCACTAGACTCTAACTTTATTTTATATTTGGAGTGTTAGCTGTACAGAACCTAGCACAGAGTACTAATAATCTCTGGAGCCCTCTAGATGGCAGTCTCATTGCATAAGCTGGCAATTTCTTATTCTAGCCCATTTACCAGCTGTTCACAACTGTGTCCCACCGCACACAGAGATGCCTTTTTAATTTGGCCTTATCCAGTATGCTGATCAACCTCCTGAATATTTTGGCCAGCTGCACAGGCAACATCAGTTATTTCTAGGCCTGGCACAGTAAGAGAGACCACAGATTTTTCAAGTTAGGAAAGAGGCCAGTAACTTTTGGCCATGAATAGTAACTTAGTCACTCAGTACTTGATTTTGATTTTCCTTGTACTCTCTTAGTTACAAAGAGTTACTCCCAGGTGGAGCAGTACTCATTGAATAGCCCCTTCAGAAGAATATGTTCTACAGCTGAGCCATTTTTAAATAGAAATGTAGTTTCTTAGTATTTTGATTGTTCTGTACAGCCTTTTATACCAAAGCATGGAAAAATAAATAACTTCAAAAGATATCCACAAAGCCACACCTGCGACCATATATACTGGTTGCAAATATCATAGCCCAATTTTTTTTTACTTTTTTTTTATTTCAAAAATAGCGTGTATAAATGGTTCCTGTAACAGCATTCAAACTAACTCAAATAACTGTTTACAAAGTCGTCTAGAAGTAGATCAGATTATGGTAAGGATATCCACAAAGCCACAAGTACCTGGGACCATATATACTGGTTGCAAATATCATAGCCCAAATTTAGAGAGAATTAGTTCTGCAGAAATCAGTGGGGGCAAGTATATTTATTTTCTCCACTTTTATTACCTACAATGATGCAAAAGTGATCAAAGTAGTTAACAGCCTTGGATCATGAAGCAATAATAAAATCAAAGGATAGCTTTGGATACATGGTAACTTTCTTGCCTTCCATCTCTCTATGCCCCAGATTATGTCCTGGGACTCAGCTGGCCCCAGGAACATAATAAGGGAAGCGAGGGGGAAATTAGTGAAGACCACCCTCCCCCTCTTCCTTGGGTGGAAGTGCTTAGTATTAGCAAAATGTTTAATTATTGTCAAAGAACATGCTTTTCTTTCAATATGTGTCCACTGTGGTAACCTGTTCCTGCTTCTAAGCTTTTTCAGTTCTTTATTATCTCTCCAGTTTTAATAATGACTAACTTTCCCTGATTAGGGCTTGATCCACTGCCTGTAAAAGTGTTTTATAATAGATTTAAAGTGGACAATATTTGACTTACCACTTCACTTAATGACAATAAAAAAACATATAGCATGTAAATAGGGGAATATAAATTGAAAATATAAACCAGCTCAAAATTCAAATCCATGAGCAGATTGCTGATATTCTGAGTACAAGGTGCTAAAAACATATTGGCATTGCAAAATAAGATATAACTATTTACATGGAAAGCAGTCGGAGGCATGACATGAGGTAATACAGGCACATTGATTGCTAAACATGGGTTCCCCTAAATTCCCCTAGATAAAGCAAACATCAATTTGTTGATTTTTAATACATGTTAAAATATTCTACATTTTAGGCCTAAGCAGAACAATTACACACTCTTATACATCTGATTTTAATGTCATTACAGTCTAGGAAAAACACTTCCTAAGCTTATTGGAAAGGCAAGGGACCAATTTTTTAATATTTGCAGAGAGTCATGATTTGGTGGATGTGTGATCCTATACAACAGCACATACAGTCACCAATTTGATCTTGAAATTCCTCATCCTAAAACTGTTATCTGCAAGTCAGCACATGACTTTAGCAGGATTAAACACATGTTGATTAATGAACACATTCATGCTTTATATTTTTCTGTTCTGCTGCTTGCTAAATGAAAGTGTGTGAATCCCATCAGACTGATATTGTATAATTTACAATAATTTATTTACTCCACTTCCCCCCATCAATGGGGACTCAAAGTGGCTTACAATATCAACTACTCCATTTTATCATCACAACCACCCTGTGAAGGAGACTAGATGGACAGTCTGTGGCTGGTCCAAGGTCAATCAGCAAGTTTCTGTGGTAGAGGATTCTAACCTTGACATCACAATGGCTGTTTATGATTTCAGAATGTAACTTAGAATCAGGGTCCTTCAGGGTCATCTAGTCCAACCCCCTGATCAATGCAAGAAATTCACAGCTACCTCCTCCTCACATCTCCAGTGACCCCATGCTCCATGCCCAAAAGATGACAAAAAAATCTAAAAAAAAACAACCCAGGACCCCTGGTTAAACTGGCCTGGAGAAAATTGCTTTCTGATCTCATAATGGTGATTGGCATCTCTATAGTAAGAAAGGGCCATGAGAACTAAGCACTGATGTAACCCTTCCTGCTCAATCTTTCATGACTTTTGGTACAAAATGTGTTTTAGGTAGTGTATCCCTCCAAAGAATATTGCAACACTAGACAAAAATTATAAGGAAAAATGCTAGAAATGTCAAGGTATAGATGGAACCTTTTATCATATGTGGTAGACTTGTAAAAAAGCAAGAAGATACTAGAAGGAAATACATGGAAAAATGCAGAATATATTAAAATTTATATTCCCTATGGAAGCTGAAAACATGCTATTAGGAATATTACTGACTAAATTACCAAAAGTTTGGAAGAGAAATTTAAACATATGCTGACAGTGGCTAGAATGATTTACACAGCAAAATGGAATCAGATGTTTGTCCAAGCTTTGAAAAATGGAAAAATAAACTTGCTGATTATGAAGCAATGGCGAAATTAACAACATATTTGAGAACCAGATCAATTTTGAAATTTGAGGAGAGATGGTGTGTATATTATGCACACAGGAGACTAACTTAGAATAAGAAACAGTTTGAAAATTATATATGAATCTGTTGTAGTACATATAAATGTACTACAGTTGTTAAACTGATTGAGAATAGGTTTTGAATATAAGTGTACAAGGGACTGGGTTTGGGACAAAATACTTTCTACTTTTTATTGTGCGGATACATAAGAGATCGCTATTAAATCTTGCTATATTAAATAATGAAATATGTAATTCAGACTATGCAGTAATGATGAAGTTGGGAAAAAATATTTTTAACTTCGTTTGATATACCATGCAATGTATAATAATCTTTGATATATGCTGCTTGCTATATAACCTCCTTCCTTTTCTTCTGTAACCCTTTCTATTATCTTATTAAATATATTTAACAAGATATATAAAATATATTTAAAAATCATTTACTTACTAAAACTTGTAATAGAATTGCAAATCTACTTTTTATTCATATTTGATTTAAATATCACCCCTCCAAGTGCCTTGATCTTAGTTTTTATAGGTATGTGGAACTCTACTGACATGTAAAAATATTCCAAATATATTTCTCTTGCAACTATTCAGTGCTTGTTTCCTTTCTTAAATCTGATTTTTCCCCCCATATTTAATTTAGAGCTTGTGTTTCATTCCGAACTGGATTTGGGTTCCTGTTTACTTGTCTCCTCTGGGGTGGGAGAAAACAAACTTTACCAAGATGACTCTGAGGCAGGATGTTTATGGGAATAATGTCTTAATCTTTTCCCAGAATTTTTTTCTTCATTGCCAAATAATTAGGTTGCCAAAGCTAGCAGACCATCCAAAATGGTAACTCTGTCCCTTTCCAGATTATAGCCCTAGATCATTCACTCTTTTACATAAATAGACTCCTCTATGTAGAATGCCCTGATCAAAGGCAAAAGTGTCACTGAAGAGGAATTGGGATCCTAAGTTTTTCTGGGTTCTGACAGCTTTTGGCCCTTTGATCAGACACCTATCAGCTCAGACAGGCACCTGTCTCCCCCCCTTCTTTTGTCTGAGCCAGGAAATGAGAATTGATAGTAGCTTTTTGGCCATAATCCACACCACTGTACTTGACAGGAGATGAAAGGATCCCTGGTTATTTACCAGTAATAGCTGACTAGTGTATGCCTTCATTATCATAACAAATTATATGGTAAGTCTATCTTTCTTACCTGTGATTTATAGAAGTAGGACACGCAAAAAAAAAATGATAGCATTACTTGCTCAGAGGTGTGGAAGATCTTGGAGTGGTAATGCTTTCAGCTAGGGATTCATAATAACGGTACAATCAAATGAGAAGTGTGTTTCCAGAGTGCTTGGAATCTAATAACGATGTTAAGAGCTCAGGTTTAAAATCTTGATACATAAAACCTTACATTTTATTCCAAGGTCTTGTAAAATAGTGCTGGAAGGCTATTTTGATAGATCAGCAGTCTTACAAAGAAATGCCTACAATGAAGCAAAATTACCTTGCTGAAATGAGTGTTAAAGCGTGGAGTTTGGCTTGCCAAGTCTGTCATGAGAATAGTGTTGCCAACTCCAGGTTGGGGAATTCCTGGAGATTTTTGCAGGGCAGAGTATGGGGAAGGTGAGGGTTCAGAGGGAAAGGACCTCAGTGGGGTATAATACCATAGAATTCAGCATCCGAAGCAGCCCAGGGAAACTGATCTCTGTAGTCTAGAGGTCATTTTTTAAAAAATTCCTGTAGATCTCTAGGTCCTGCCTGAAGGTTGTGAACCCTGCTTGGAAAATTCCTAGAGCTTTTGAGGGAAAAATAGAGTTCTGACAGTCAGGGAGTTTGGGATTAGATGCCATAGAATCCACCCTCCAAAACTGCCATATCCCCCTGTAAAACTGATCTGTGTGGTATGGAGATAGTTGTAATTCTGGAGGAGCTCCAGGCCCCAATTAAAGGATAGGAAAATGAGGTAGAATTTAAACACAAATGGGGTAGAATTTTTAAGGCCATATTTCACTAGAAACCATCCATTATGGGATCTCTTTTATTTCCTTTTTTGGGGGGGAGGGGGGCGGGATCCCACAGCCCCCAAAGGAGCTTAGTGTGACTTAAGTTTTCTTCCTCCTCCATTGTGTGCTCACGACAATTCTGTGATGTAGGTAGCATGCCCCATCTCCTGTTATGGCGGCAGACATACCTCTAGCAGCTCACACTTCCAACTGCTACTCAGAGCAATTGGAGGAAAAAATTAAAAAATCAGCTTCAGGTTAGCAACATGACATCACTTCTGGGAAATACCCAGAAATGATAGCAGTTCTCTCTAAGAATCAACAGAATGCTGCAGTTTTACCATAGAGTTTCTAGTGATTCATAAGGTGATCCCTTTTGGGCTTTCCCCAGAAGTGAAGTCACACTGTTGCCAGTGTTGCTCCCCATGTCTCCAGGTCCAGGAACTCCCATCAGTTGTCACGCATTGCCTGAAAAACATGGGCCTCCAAAGATGACTGGAATGAACAAATAGTTTCATATGGAAGCAGGCAGGTTTGGTTTGGATTTAATATAATTATTAGAGCAACGTTAGAGCAATATGGTCCCTCTGACCCACTGCAGGAAGTCAACCCTCTGACCTATGGTCAGCGTGTGGGAGTATGGCTGCCAATTGTGAGGAAAAGCCCCCTTTCCGAACATCGTAGTCACCAGTATGGTTGCCAGGGCACCTGGAGAAGTGAGCTCGCACACATCTGACCAGGGAGTGTGGGTACACCTATCCAGGAATATAAGGGACTTGTGTTGTACAAATAGCTATGAGTTAAATAGACACTCTAAACCGGTATAGAATGCCTATAAGCAGAAAGAACGACTTCCGAGTACCAGCCATGGAGCGGAAGAAACTGCGCCGCCAAGGAGCTGTCCAGGCGAACGGTTATGAAGCACTGACCATGGAATCCACCATGGAAGGCTAAGACCACATGCAGTCATCTTCCCAAAAGGCTTGCCTCCATTCCATCTTGACCACGGGCTCACGTACACACCAGATGTCACCTTTGGCCGACCTGCAACCCATCAACCCAAAAGACCGTTTAAGTGTTCAACTGTCGCTTCCTTTGATCAGCGGAACCCAGAACAAAGACTGGTGCCAAGAAGAAGACTAAAAGAAGAGGACAACCATCTCCAGCCAGAGCCAAGTCTTTTGTCTAAAACGGAAGTTACCTAGGCAATGATTTGAATGTCTATTGTCACCCTTGTGTTAGCCCTGGGGGCCCCTTTTCACAGTCATCTTCCCATTCTTCTCCACAGTGGTCACTTTGGAGCCTCCCCTGGGTATCTTTCAATATGAAAAATATCCACCAATCTAGCAAGTTCATTGGTCAGTCACCAGCACCCAATAAGGTGCCACCAATTAACTCACCATTGGCCACTGCAGAAGTACAGCCCTTATGGTCATTGCAGAGCCTCCCCTTTCTCCTCCCCGTACTGCCCATCCCCTGAGGGTCAAAGGTAGTTTACTTAACCTCTGACCCAACTTCACTCATGTGTGTATCTATCAGTATCCCAATTCCCGCTGTATAGATCCATCCCCGATTCCTGATCAGTTTCGGGCCCCTTACCCATGCCCTCGCTTGTCGCCATTGGAGTCTTCCTTGGAAGCTACGATAGGTAAATATCACCCTGTATGTCTACCCTTTATGTTCCCCTATCGATCTATCTATATTTCTTAGGACTGTATGTGTGATTTTATAATTATCTTACTTGTATGAAAGTCTACATTCTTCTCAATAAAAAGGAATAAAGCTAGAACCCTTACATTCTTGTGCATTACTTCCTGGATGCTTGACCTTGTATACATTGGTAAAAGATCCTAGTGAGTCAGGTGCCCATCTGACTAATTCCCAACCTCGTTTGGAGGGCATTTTGGCTTACACTAGGCCACAGGGTGGCTCCTGAAGGCAGCTACATAAAGCCTAGTCAGCTGACTCCCATTTCCTAGAGCCCCTGTGAAGAGTCGACTCACTGTGGCTGCCTCGGAGCCTCTAACAGACTCATTTTCCCAGCAGTTGGTGGCGCTTGTTTCCCAGCTGCGGCACCTCCCGCTGACATGCTGGCTGGTGATTGGTGGTGGCTGGTGCCAGAGGAGCAGAGTGGCCACATACAGAAGCACTTGTTTTCTGGCTGTGGTGCCTCCCACTGACATGCTGGTTGGTCTTGACTGGGACTTGGTGGTGTGGGCACAGAGAGGAAGAGATTCAGGTGCTCTGGTGCCCCAGACCAGCATGAGTATAGACGAGCAAGAAGGGGCCTTGGCAGGGATCAGCATGGTCCTCTGCCCTCTAATAGCAAAGCGAGTTGCTGACCAGCTCTCAAAGTCCTCCTCTGCTGGCTCCCTTGCAAAAAGCTTCCAGCAAGACAAGCCAGCCCCCTCTCGCCTGCCTGCTGTGCCCTTCTTTCTTCCTTCCTTGTGCAGTCTCCGCCTTCACTCAGCGCTCTTGTGGCCTCCTCCCTTTCTGCCCTCCTCCAAGTTCCTCCTCTTTCATGGCAAAACTCTACTGGCAGTTGCCCTGCTAGCCATACTGCTGGCAACCTTCACCTCCTGTTTGCTGCTCAGGTACTTTTGGGCATGGCGGGAGATGAAGCCCATCATGGGGGTCAACACTGAGCCTGCCCTTCCTTGCCATGTCTTCTTGCTGCCACTGCACTCACACTTGCCCTTGCCACCACAGGGGTAAGGTTGGGGCCTAGGGTGCTAGAAAGCCTAGCACTGACCCTGCTCTGGCTACAACATTGTATACCAACTGCAGATTCTGGACAGTCTTCTAAGGCAGCCCCACACAGAGAGCACTGCAGTGATCTAATCTCAGTGCAGGGCATGCATCACAGTGGCAAGACCTTTTCCACCAGGGAAAAGGTGTAGGTTTCCCATGCCTAGTTGTAGGTTATGTTCTTCTCAACTAACCATACTAGGAAGTACTACAATTCAGTATTTTATCAACAGCAGTCGCACTCTCATGTTTTAGCTTGATTGGCTCTTGCTAGCAGCTGATTCAATAAAGAAGGATTTCCTCCTGCTGAACTCTCATGGTCAGATCGTAAATTCTAATCATTATGAACCTTCTTTGTGCCCTCTTCTTCATGATACGTAACAGGTTGGCTTGATCTTGAACTGTTCTGCTCACCAGGTTGGAGGCAAGTCTCAGGCCACAATAGGTCTCTCAACAAGGGTTCTAATCCAAAGTCAAAGTCCAAGGTTCAGTAGCATAGTTCAAAATCAGATAGTAAAATCCCAAGAATTTAAGCAAGTTACACAATAGGCAGGATCACCAGCAAGGTTGCAGACAAGTTGATCCCACATTGGCTGCAGGTTTATATAAGAATTTTCCCTACATGTGTTGCTGGGTCTCATGGTAGGCTTCTCTTCACAAGCTGCGTCAGCTCCTGTACTCATGAGGGCTGGGGTCGAGATCCTTTGGTGACTTATCTGTCTCTCCTGGATTTCTTTAGCAGAGGGGAGGCCTCAGGCCACCAGACATGCATCCCTGCTCCTGGCCCATGCCTCAGCCCTAGCCTTTTGTTTCCTCTGCTGCTGGGGTGCTTCAGGAGACCATGTAAGTCCAGACATGGGTGGGACCATTCTGGGGCCTCTTAGCCTGAAGGCCCTACTAGCTCAGGAGGTGGTGCTGGCTCATGATACCTTTTGGGAGGCGTTGGAAAGTCCATCTCACTGGGAGTATCTGCCAAGGTGAGGTTGTCCTCCTCCTCTGAAGACTCAAAATCTGGAACAAGATCACCCAGTGAATTTTTATGGCTGTCTGGGATTAGAATTTGCATTTTAGTCTGATATTCTGAGGTACTGGATGCAGATCCCCAGAACATTATACTGTGATGGCCAGTAAAATTATTACTCTGTTAAATTGCAGTAGGGCATTGGTGATTAAATGTGCTAGATTGGCCTCCAGGGTTAGCAGCCTCAATATGAGGCATAGTTGGAGTTCTTCTGGAATTCTAGCTGATCCCCAGTGAGCTCCCTTCCCTCCAATATTTCCCCATGATCAGAGCTCTTTTTCTAGCAGGAGATCCTCTGCATATTAGGCCATGGCCCCCTGATGTAACCAATCCTCTTGGAGCTTACAGTAGGCCCTGTAAGAAGAACCCTGTAAGCTCTTGGAGGATTGGCAACATCAAGGGGCCATGGACTAATATGCAGAGGAGCTCTTGCTAGAAAAAGAGCCCTGCCCATGACAGAGATGGCAACTGTATGGCCATGTTTCATTTGATGACATGCTAAACTAGTAAGGAGGCAGTGGTTTTATCAGCTTTCATTACCGTATAGGTGCTGAGTAGGGTTGTCAAGTCCCCCACAACTGCCGGCAGGGGACTTTTTTCACACATGATGCAATGACATCATCCGGAAGTGATGTATTGTGCCGGGCACATTGCACAGGGACGCTGTAGGAATTTGCAGGAAACTGTATTGTTTCATGCAGGGATGCTCAAGCAATTTGGGGAAAATCTCTATTTCCCACCAAATTGCTAGAGCGTCCCAATGCAAAACCATAAAAGTTCCCATGAATTCCTAGAGTGTCCCTGTGCAACGTGCACGGTATGATATATCACTTCTGGGTGCCGCACATGGTGCGCAGTGATGAGACTCTTTGGGGCCAGGGATCCCCTCAGCAGCTTCCTTCCTGCCAGTGGGTTGGGGCCTGCCAAACTGGGCGATTCCCTGCCCTCAACGGGAACTTGGCAGCCCTAGTGCTGAGGGCTCTCCATATCCAGGATTGAATGCCTGAAATGTAGTGAGAGATCACTAAAATACTGGCCTTCCGCTTCTATGATTATATTTGGAGTCTCCATCAAGAGAACGATTTCCATGGATTTCTGCTCCCTCAATTCTGTAGAGTGCAAATAGGTTGAGAGGGAGTTTTTTTCAAGTTCCTTTTTTCAAGTTCCTTTCAAGTTCCAAGGCCTCATTTTCCAGTGAGGTTTTGGCATTCCTTCACCCATGTTTTAGAACAATGTGAACGCTCTGTACAAAGACTACACAGTAAGCAGTACCATCTTGGTTCAAATGGACCCATAATCCAGTCAGATATACAGTCACACAAGATGGCAGTACCCATAATGCCAGCACTCTAGGGAACAACTTGAATGCTTCCCTGCATGTCCTAACTTGTAGACAATGGTGACACATGGCACTAATGCAAAAGTAAGAATGTTGCTCATGGTCACAGGAGCAGCAGTGTAGCCCTCACAGTATGGAAACCTAGTAGAGCACAATATGGGCATAGTCATCTGGTATGCATATGCAAAAACATTTCTGCCAATTTGTAGATACATGGGAACTTCTCTAAGAAAAATTTTGCTGAGGCATTTATTTATAATTTCATTGTGTTGTAATTTGTTTATAGTCTGCCTTTCTCATTGAGATACAGATCCAGCACATTCTGATATTTCAGGGGTGGCCAACGGTAGCTCTCCAGATGTTTTTTGCCTACAACTCCCATCAGCCCCAGCCAGCATGGCCAATGGCTGGGGCTGATGGGAGTTGTCGGCAAAAAGCATCTGGAGAGCTACCGTTGGCCACCCCTGTGATATTTTATTCTGATCACTACCTATAGACCAGCTATGACAATCTTGATTTGTAGCAATAGTCAGTAGCAATGCATGTAAAATATAGGAAAATAGGTGAGGTGGAATGCTTAGGCAAATAGTTCCTTTTAAAAATGTTTCTTCAGAAGCTGGCCCCTGGTTGGAGAGAAAAAAAGGGGGGGAGTGGAATTCCACCTTTGGCACCAAGGCTCTGAGTTTCCTAGCAACACCATAAAGAAACAGGGCAATTTAAAGATGCAGAACTTCCTTGCAATACATTGATGTGGGCATCTATCTGCATTCCTATAGAGATGAACCTAGACTGTCACCAAATTGCCCAGAGATTAAAAAGCAGGAAAACAAGAAACCAGTATATTATATTGCCCCTTCTAGGGTATCAGAGCATCCCTCCTGGATGGGTAAACAAGATCTGGTTTCACCAAACCCCACAAGTAAGTCCTGCCAATGAAGAGGTGCCAGGACTATGAGGCCTTATTTTGGGTCCAATAGTGTTTGTTTTAATGTTTAATGTATTCATGCATCATTGGTAGTACAAGAGGGTCTGCAACCCTTTGTTTCTCTGAGGAGTTTGGGATGTCCTGGAGTCCTTTGCGCTTTATGGGCTTGGCTTCTCCTATCAGTACTGGTATATTCTTATTAATAAAGCTTTTAGATATTTCTCTCTCTTTCAGGATCTGTCCATGTGTTCCTTGATTAGGCTGGGGAAACACAACAAAACACAGACTTTCTGTGTATCATCATTGAGTCTCAAAATGGATTACAGAATATATGAAACAATTCAGTCAAGCTGCATAAAATATCCAGTAAACAATACAACAGTTAATAGGGTTGCCAGCCCCCAGGTGGGGCCTGGAGATCTTCCGCTTTTACAACTGATCTCCAGCTGACAGAGATAAGCTCCCCTGGAGAAAATGCTGCTCTGAAGGGCGGACTCTGTGGCATGGTACCATGCGCTCCAACCCCACCCAACCCCAAACCCCACCCTATCCCAGACCCACCCCCAAAATCTCCAAGTATTTCCAAACACAGACCTGCAAACCTACAGTAGTAGTCAGTTCGTTTATTGCAATTAGCCAGTGGCTGTTGCAAGTCTACAAAAATCTCAACGAAAAACAAAGTAAACTAGCATATCATTACACAAAGTTATACTCTTCATTGTATCCAAAAAGATCAGTGCAAAATATAGCACTATTAGAGCCATCCTAAGGATAATTACAACCTTCTAAGTCCACTGAAGTTTAGAAGGGTATAGCCCTGTTTGCAATTGCAGAGTTCAAACTGCCACATATTGGCAATGAACAGAAAGAGAGAGAACAGTATCCTGCAAATGGTGAAGAGGTACTATTCACAGAGCAGCAGAAGTGCAAAGTAACTTAAGGAAATGAAAGGAAAGAAGAATCACAAGGGCATGTCATAATTTATAAATAGCAAATAAAATAAAATAGCAAAACATTTACTAAATATACATTATATCTATTTATACCGGGATTGTATAGGCTGCATTCATACAATGTCATTCTGATTGCCTAAGATCGTGGAAGTGATTTTTATGCTGAGTTACAGTTGTGCTGCAGTGCACACACTTTGTTGGCTACATACCAAGATGTCACTTATTAAATTTGCTTCTTCCCTTCCTCCCCTGTGCTTTGTTGTCTTTCCCACTGCTGCAAGTCGGTGCTTGAGGAAGATACCTTTTATTTTTTGCTTTTGTTAGCGTTACACGCATAACATAATTCTGAAGCGCCTCTATTGCAATTTGGAATAGTTGCAAATTATAAAGTGTGCTTGAAGACTGAGGATAAATAAAGAGAGGTATCTGTGATGACTAGACACTTGATTTGCATTGATTTGGATTCCAAAGACATGAAAGCAACCTCAAAATCAAACTTTTCTGCTTGAGAACACCATGTACTTCCTATGCCACATGCTATTTTAGGTTTGGTTAAGCCCCTGGGCTTGATTTGGAATGGGTCTCAAGAAACCTGAATGGTATGCCAAAAACATAGCAAATACCTTGGTCTTGTTTTGACCCTGGAGTGGCTTGGAAGACTGGCCCTTCCTCTTCTTTTACCTCTTTGGGCAGTGAAGCTGACTAGGTGGCCCTGCATCTGAGAGACAGGTGAGAACAAACAAGCTTTTTTTTACCTTCCTCTCTTTTTTACTAACAACATCTGAGGTGCCTTCAGACATCTTGACAAATGCAGTCTGCAGGATATCTGACATCCAATATAGGATTCCCTGTGCACCTTGGTTACTGCCAGTGAAGGGAGGGGAAGGGGGGGGGGGGAGGGAGGGAGAGGGGGGGGAGAGAGAGACTTTCTTCCTGTTACTACTGCCAATAAGTGTGTGGGTGGCAAGGGGGAAAAAGAGAAAGCAGCGGAAGAGGGATTGTTGGCTCCTGTGCTGCCATTGTTCTACAAGCATTGTTTTACTTGGACAGGCAATCCAAGGCACACTAAAAGTTGAGAGTTGTAATGCTCCACTCTGTATTGTAAGTAAGCACTACAAAGGTGATTATCTCTAATTCTACTTTCACTCCAGTTCATTTCCATAACTCTGCTCCAAAACTTCAACAAAGTTAGGAGGTCAATATAATTGGAGCTATTTGGGGACCCAGGAGGTTCTATAACCAGGAGCATCCACATTGGATTTGGTAGCATATGACTTTGTCCTGGACTCAGCGGTTTTCACATATGGAGACAATGGTCCATGAGAAGAAAGGCAAGATCTTGGATGGGGGAGATGCCAGGCTACTCAGAGATGTTTGATGTCTGCACAAAGAGTCTTCTGGCTCCTCTCCAGAATTGCCAGACTCAGCAGAGAGCTGGGCAATTAAAGGTACAAGAGTTCTGTTCTCTATTGAGTCTGGCAACCCTACCTCATTCCCAGTAATTGCTGTCAGGTATTTATGTATAATTTATTGGTCCCTTGGAGAGAACATCCTGGTAAACAACCCTGGAACTGATTGATTAATTCTTTCAGATAAGTGTCAAGATTGATTAACTAATTCCATAATAATTTATTCCCCTATGAATAAAAGATGGACCAAAAGACAAGAGGCAGAACAGCAGGGTGTAAGTGATTATGGCAAGAGCAGCATCTGCAATAACAAGAGCTGCAGTTCATCATTACACTATATTGTGGAGAGGTAAAAGCTCTGTTAAGTTGAGATAGCTTGGGAACGGGGAATGTGTTTGCAGTGTTCACATGGTATTTCAGTGGCTGATGGAGACAACTGGAAGTTTATCCCATGCATTTATCATTTA
Organism: Heteronotia binoei; assembly: GCF_032191835.1. NCBI lineage: Eukaryota > Metazoa > Chordata > Lepidosauria > Squamata > Gekkonidae > Heteronotia > Heteronotia binoei. The sequence continues at coordinate 51,570,072 of NC_083223.1, read as the reverse complement.
TCTGTTTTATTTATCTGATTGAGATGGTTTTGAATTCACTGTATTCTGTATGTCTGGACTAGATTGACCACTGGTCTGATCCAGCAGTACTCATAAGCACATGGGTAAAAGAACTGAGTTCCTCTGGAAACATGTGATTGGTTTATCCTAACAACAGCACACCACAGGTGGCACTTTGTATTGGAAGGAAAATGCATAATTGTGTCTAATGTGTATTCAGAATTACTGTGACATTCGGGTACCTTGCTATTAAAGAGTCCTGATAATAAATCCTGGGGTGAATAGGTGATTGATTTCTCTGTCCATTTAGAATTCACAAATAAAAATGGTTTAAGTAGCTTTATCAATACTTCATAAATAGGGAATCATTTTGCTTCCTACACCTGCAATCCTAAAAAACATTTTCCTGGGAGTCCGCCTTATTGAATAAAGTGAGACTTACATCTGAGTAGACCCACTTAGACTTGCTCTCAATTTCATTTTTGTTTCTTTTATCCAAACTACAGTATTTTCCTGTCCAATGCTGTATTTAAATAGTTTGTATGTGGCTATGATATATGCTTCTAGTTCTGCAGCCTTTTTCACGTTGGTAAAAAAGTCAGATTGTTCTTCCACATGTGTGCAGTTCTGCTTCAAAATCTAGCTTGTCCTGGTAGGCACACGGTGATGATGATGTCATCAGGGCAAGACCCCAGCACCTGCAGTAGCCTTCAAAGGGCAGACTGGACCCCCCTGTTGACAGTTAGGGTCATGCAGGTGGGGTAACAGAGAGATCTCCATGTGTGTGATGGGGACTTTAAAGGCAAATAAAATGCAACTGTGCCTAGAAGTCTTATGTAAGACCAAAGATACATTAGTACCTTGGTGGATATTACTCCAGAGCAATAATTTACAATTAGGTTTCAAAGGGCTTTTTAAAAAAAGAAAAAGCCCAGCATATTAGGTCACACCCTCTGATGCCAAGCCAGCTGGAACTGTGTTTATGCTCAAAAAAGTCCTGGGTTTTCCTGCATGGACAAGCTAGTGCAGTTGTGAATAACTGCTGTAGCATAACAAAAGTGGAAAATTCAACCAGGTGTGGACTAATTATCCATGCATTGTTGGTTCCTGTGCTGCCATTGTTCTACAAGCAGTCATAGGTACTGAATTGTCTTATGCATACCAGGAAAATCTAGTTGTTCGTGATTCTTAAAGCACAGTGGTAACACAATAGCCAAAAATTGTGAATGACACCTTAACTGTCACACAAGGACTTAAAGGCAAAGGTAATTCTCAAAGTATCCTCATCCTTGAACATCTAGAGTCTTTAAGGTAAGGATTGGCATCTTTAAATGGGCAACCAGTGCAGTTCTTTCCAGATAGGTGTGATATGAATTCTGTAGCCAGAGCAAGGTACTAATTCGGCTGAAGCATTTTGTAGAAGAAGATGAAGATGAAGATATTGGATTTATATCCCGCCCTCCACTCCGAAGAGTCTCAGAGCGGCTCACAATCTCCTTTACCTTCCTTCCCCACAACAGACACCCTGTGAGGTGGGTGGGGCTGGAGAGGGCTCTCACAGCAGCTGCCCTTTGAAGGACAACCTCTGCCAGAGCTATGGCTGACCCAAGGCCACGCTAGCAGGTGCAAGTGGAGGAGTGGGGAATCAAACCCAGTTCTCCCAGATAAGAGTCCGCACACTTAACCACTACACCAAACTGGCTCTCCAGTTGTACCAGTTGAAGTTTCTAAGCAGTCTTCAAGAACAGACCTGTGTATGGTGCACTGAAGTATTCTAGTTTGGACATGATCAGAGTATGGATCATTGTGGCCATATCATCGCTGCTGAAGGAATTCTACAGCTGGTATACAAGCCTAAGCTAAGGCACTATGTGCCACCAAGGAGATCTGCGTACCTACACTTAAACCAGGCTCTAAACATACCTCTGAATGACACAGATGAGCACTAAATTCGGATGGGAGGTGTGGCTAGGTTGGGCCAAATCTCTCATGTAATTGTACCCAGAGAGTTACCCCATAGGTAGATCAGTGTTAAATAGTGAGTTCAGACAGCTCTCATTCAACACCACTCTTTATTAGCAAGAACAGTCACAAGAAACACAGGCAACATGGCAAACTACTATACTATACTATAGGTTTTTAACCAGACCCTACTGGCAGGCCTCAGTCAATCCCATTTTGCTCTCCAGCATCCTTCATTGGCACCGCCTGGAGAAATGCCTCACATCCAGTTGGCCAGTTCCAAATGAACAGCCAATCAGAATATAGGAATCAGGATCCTGGAGAACAATGGGTGCCTGCCTCAAACTCAGACAAAACAGCTAATGCAAACTCAATACAGAACAATCAGCATAAATGCTTCTGCTGGAGAAGAAACAACAACAAGGCTATGAGCCATGCTGAAGGAAGGAGGCACCTGAGATGGAGGATCCTGGCTTGTTGCCCATGAAAAGGACTGGAGCAAGGACAAGGTTGCTTTTGTTACCTGATGGATGGCAGTACAACTGCCACTGCTGAAGGGCAAGAAGGATGGAAAGTGTTTGCTTCTGACAGAGGGAGACTTGCTGCTGATATCTCCAGCCAAGGCTGCTTTGCTGGTGGTCTGGGATGGCCAGGGCCTGATTCTTGCTCAACTTCTTCCCTACTTATGGATGTTGAGCTAATGAAATAATAAATGTCTTAGGGGTGCAGTGCAAGGACCATACGCTGGAGGACAGCGTTGGGATTCAGAAGTCAGTCTTTCAAAATAAGGACTGCATGACTAAGTCTTTCCCCAATATCAGAACAGAGAGCTTGCAAATCCCTCAAATGGTCCACAGAGGTAAGGCCATCCCATTGCAGGAATGAATTGCTCAGTCAGTGGCTTTAGCAGCAAAGAAACAAATTTGTGCCAGAATGATGCCTGTAAAACCATGAATCAGAATACTGTTGTTGGGAAATGCCGAAGGGTAAGGAAGTTGTTCCTGTCAATGGTTTATTTGCAATGACTGTGCAAAAGAAGCTGACATAGCGGTTGCACTTGAAGATCCTTCAGATGGCCTGCTATGCAGTATTAGGCTGTCTGTCAAGGAGCAAAGAAGTTTTGGGAAAAACACAAAAGACACCCATTTAAGCAACAGTGATGTTGTTGTCATCTTCCCTATTTTTTTACCATCATGTACCAGGTGAATTTTATGAGTGAACGTGCAAGTGCCAAGTGTTTGCTCATTTCCCTGTATGCCAGTTTTCCCTGAAACTGTGAAAATGGCAGGTGATGTTATTCTGTTTGGAGGGAAACGATTTGTACAGCAACCTGCAGATTTACTGGTTAGACGATTTCCTATCTTCAGGTTCTTCAGGCTTTCACTGCAAAGGAAGATTTTGGCATGTATTGCAATTGGATACAGGGCTCTTGACATATTCTGTGAGGCCTGAGTTGGTATTTAAGATCAATAATATATATCCTATCAATACTTTTCTAAGTTTACTCAGCCAGTGGTTCATACACACTATTCCTCTTTATCCATAGGCCTTTAGATCTTTGTGGTAGAACCGACATAGTAGAAAAATTTCCCTGTAACACTTTGATGTGGGCAATTGTTATTTAAGGCCCTACTTGTTTAGTTCTTTTCCGGCTCTTCTGCAGCTGTTTTGGCTTTTTGTCTGATTCCCTGTTTTCATAATCAGTTTAGGTTGGTCCCAAAGTTTGTTCGAACCATATATAGGTAACAAACGAAGGATACATGTATAAGTTATTTTGCTTGTGGCTGTTCCCTTATTCTTTGAGGATTAATTATGCTAAATCACTTCTGTGGCTTTTAAAAATTATTTTTATTGTATTTTGTTTTCTGTGTGAGCCACCCTGAGCAGATCACAGGAGAAGTAGCATATAAATAAATAAATAGATGCTGAAGTTAATCCTGAAGCTGCTTAGACTATAGCAGCTTCCAGTAATGAAGCAGATGCATCAGAAACCCAACAAAAAAGCACAAAAATAGACTTCTGGAAGTGTACCTTCATTGCTACTTCCCTATGCTCAATATATTATACCATGACATTCATTGCAGGCTACTGCAGATTGCCAAGAGATCAATAATTTAACTCAGACCAGTGAAACAATCTTTGCTCACTCATTGTGATCATTCTAATGCTGAGCAAAGTCTAAGTCAACAGCTATGAAACATGCTCTGTGAAACAGAAATCTGCAGTGGGGAATGAAAGTACCATAAAAATGATTACAATGATATTTACTCAGTTGCTGCATTACTGCACAACCATTGGAGTTTGAAAATCATTTATATCTGGAAAACTCTCATTTTTGATAACATTTGTGACTTTATAACTAGGTATCGAATAATGAAACCTAAGCACATGGCAAGGATGAAATTGCAATGTTTTACTTTGATGTTAAATAGTACAAGTATTCTCCACCTCCAATATTTTCATATTTGTTGGTTCAGACTAGAGTTGTACTTGAAATCAATGGGACTTAGTATGTAGCATCTTTCACAGTACATACAGAAATGAAACATGATCACTTGTTTTCTGGTTTGTGCTCTTCTGTTTTGTGCTCCCTTGAGCCCACTTCATTTAGCTGCCATGTGGAAGCTACTTAGAATTGCTTTTAGCAAAGGCAAACTGTAGCAACTCCATGTTGCATGTACAATGCGAAGCCATCTCCCTGGGATGGGTGTTACTTTTCAGAGCCAAAAGGACATAGTCACTTGACTACTGGAGGTGAGTTGAAACTGTCCCAGGAAAAGCAAGCCTATTCTGACTTTCTTTACTTGCTTCAATGGCAAGTTGCCAACTCCACTTGCAAAATCCGTGGAGATTTAGGGGCTGGTGCCTGGGAAGGGCAGAGCTTAGGGAGGGGAGGGAGCTCAGAGGATGTGATGTCAGATTGTTTACTCTTCAAAGGGGGCAATTTCCTCTAGGGGAACTGAACTCTGGAGAACTGAGCTCTTGGGCATTGAGACTTGATCTGTGGTTTGTGATCTCTTTTTATCGTCTGCTAAAATGTTAAGGAGGCCCCTTTGGAGGTGCTACTATTGAGTCATGAAGTAGTTCTTACTTTATCCTCTTGCGAAGGAAAGGAAAGGTTCCCTGTGCAAGCATCAGTCGTTTCTGACTCTGGGGTGATGTTGCTTTCACAACATTTTCATGACAGACTTTTTACAGGGTGGTTTGTCATTGCCTTCCCCAATCATCTACACTTTTCCCCCAGCAAGCTAGGTACTCATTTTACCGACCTTGGAAGGATGGAAGGCTGAGTCAACCTCGAGCCGGCTACCTGAAAACCCAGCTCCGCCGGGGATCGAACTCAGGTCATGAGCAGAGCTTAGGACTCCAGTACTGCAGCTTTAACACTCTACGCCACAGGGCTCTTCCTCTTGCGAAAGGCATTCCCAAAAATAGAATGCTGGGAGTGGAAATCATCAATAGGGACTAGCATCCTGATCAATGCCCTCTTCCTCTATGGCATCCAATATATCAACCACTACCTGGGAATGGGTCTGTATACGTTCCCCATGTCTGTAACCTACCATGCAGATGTGTAGATCATTTACAACTGAAGAATTTACAGAACCTTCTCATCTGGGTTCCAAGAAACAATTTGTTATTTGTTTCTTCCCCCAACCTAAATCAATCCAAAGTTCATTGTTGGGTTTTGTTTTAATTTTTTTTACTGTAATCTCTACTGCTTTCTATTTGCTTGCCTCTATGATAAAACCCAATAGCCACCATTTCAACAGGTGCTTGCTGATCTATGGAATCCCAAAAAGAAGAATCCTTTCTGCTTGTGCTTGGGAAAGGAATAGATGCCACTGGACAGCTATGACAGATGTTTTAGTCTATTCAGCTTTTCTAAACTTCAAAAAACCCCACCCCATTTCTATATGAGGAAGAAGACAGGCTATGAATATTGTCCTAAATGAAGGGGGAGAGAAGCTTTTTGAGATAATTGCACAAAGCCATTTTTAAGATTTTGCTTTGGTGAGAAAAACCATACATTTCTGCCATGTAATTTTGAATGTCATTTCTAGCCCTAATTCAGTGCCATTTACCCGGTGATTAGTGGAAGAATCACTCATTCTGAATTCTTATTATCTGTCAGTGGGACCACAGAATACCTCTTAACTCCTGCTAGGGAATTTGTTTTAACTATTATTCAAAATGGTGCTCATGTATGTGGATGGTCTTGCTACGATTTTTGGGGTGAGCAGTATTTGCTTTCAGCGATCAAAAGATAATCAAAAATAGAGATACTGGAGGAACAACATGTTGCACTATTTTAAATTTATTTTAGAGAACAAAAATGACTGTGTTTACATCTTGGTAAGTCAAATAGTAATGTTTAAATAGTAAATAAAAGACACAACTTCCATGGGAAATTATATTTGTCAATATTTTTAAAAAAAGAAAAAGGGGGAAATATATAGGTTATATTAGCCTTCTTTCCTTTCCAACTGATGTAAGTTTTATAAAATGATTTGATTCTTTTTCAGTGTATACAGGTGTGTAGTATGTTACTATAGACCCCAGTCTTGTTGAACCTATAGGAAGGCACTATTGCAAATTTGTGAACAGATAGTGGGTGCACTGCCACTACAAAATGGCTGTCATGGAGGCAGAAGCTAATCATGAAATAGTGGGTCATTCCAAGCCGAGCATCTTTCTGTGATGAAGGTAGCTGTTTCCAAATGGTGCTCTCTGTAGACACAAACTAATGCCTTGTGCACTGTTCTGAAATATTGACTCTTTGCTTTTAAGGAAAAAGGAGGAAGCTACTTGGAAACATATCAGCCAGGCATACTAGAAATAGTGGAATTGTGGTTATCACAAAGCGAAGAGAACTGTTTTCCCCCAATCCTAGTCTCTCCTTTCTTAAACTGCTGTTTACCACATTGGGAAAACATACAGGTATCATAGGAGTTAGTATATCACGCAACAAGATTCCAATCCAAATTGTTCCTTTCCACCACTTTCACTTTTAGCTATTTAAAAAAAAAATTGGGAAATTCTAATCATGGATTTGTACAGTTATGCCTAATTGGATTCTTTCACAAAACTGCGGGGTAATTCTTCATTAACAAAAATGGGCCAAGTTTCATTCCTTTGGTCAATTTTTCTTTCCTGCAATATTTAAATAGAAAGTTTGGGACAAAAGGGATTGTTTCTATTAGTATTATAGCTTGTGTGATTTTGCAATATTCTATTTATGAATCTGCACCTTTATGGGAAGCTCTACTAACTCAAGTTTCTCCCTACTTTAAACATCAGGTCTGTGTTATAAATGTGACTTTTTAAAAAGTGTCACACTCCAGTCAACGAAGTGCCTCTACATTCATCATTCCTTTTATATTCCGTCCCCCACTCCCACTTTCATTCTGAGCTAGCAAATAGGAATGGGCCAACTGACTCTGAGTTTAATAAATTGGAACTAGCCCTTTGAACTGTGACCAGAAGTCAATAGGGAATGGTGTAGATGCTCAAGTGCCATTCCCTTGAAAAAGCCAAGGGGCAGGCCACATTAAATCTTTAATTGCTTCATCCCTAGTCAAGAAATCAACACAATGCTGATTCCAGTCAGTAAGCTACCGCACCACAGGCAACTGTCCTTGGGGACTACCTCCTAACTCAATCCATTTAGTCTATGTGAGGTTATAATTACTATTGTAGTGCTCTCTAAATGTACAATTTGGAGAATATCTCACCAGGAATTGCTCACTCTGTGTGTTCTACTGCCAGAAATAATGCCTGTGCCTCCTGATTCCCAATCCTGTGCTTAAACAACACACCAGCCTCCATGTCTGTCAGTGATTATGCTAGCCTGTGACTAGTAGCTCTCATCTCCTGATAAAATTGCTAATGGGAAAGCTATGGAAAAAAAAGCCCCATCAGGCTAATCAAACTCTCCAAGCGCACAAGCCTCATTAAAATAGAGTAAACGGCTTTGGGAGGAAAGTTCCTTAGTCTATCAAGTGTAGGCTCTACTCCTCAAGCCTTGAAGGAATTTGTGTAATAAGCTTAATAGGCTTTACATGGAAAGAAAAGTAATATGGCTTGTTTCTAATTGTCCCCCTGGAATCATCTAATTTAGTGCCATGTTTATGAAATAAATAAAAAAATGACCGTATTCCCCAGTTTACTGTTCGTTGATTGGAAATTTGCAACTGGGAATTAGGAGCCTAATTTTCCATTCTTGGGGGGTACCCTGTTGTGACTTATACTGGCTCCATTATGGATGGGCTGGTTCTTTTAAAAAGCTCATACAGGCATAGCAGTAAAAATGGACTATCCCCCCTCCTTTTACCCTTTCTTGTTTTGTTATCATTCATACCTTCAGAGTCATTGAGCATGACTTGTTGGAGCACTTGAAGACACCAGATGGGATGGATCCAAAGTGAGTAGGTTCATGCAGGAAGCTGGAACAAGGCCTGGATAATTTGTGACTATTTTTTTGCCTGTGAACATTGGCCGTATCTTGTTGTAGTTAGGGTTTTTTTTTTAAAAAAACCAACAACTGTTCCCCGCTGTGAAAACCTCCCACCCTTTCCAGTTCATCTTTACCACTCTTGCAGTGCGAGAAAACAGAGGAGATGAAATTGTCTTTACCATAGAGATTGGGGAAATTCCTAGAGCACTGTGATGATATCACTTCTTGGTCTGCATCCAGAAATGATGACACCACATCACATGATGTTCCCCCTCCCCAAAGTTCTGAGGATTGCTAGATGTAGGCCTGGCAAACCTATTCTATTTCCATCCTTTGAAAAGCAATTTTTCATGTGTTCCAGGAGATGTCCAAAGCACTCTTGGACTAACAGAACTAATTTCACAGTTCATTGCCTTAGATGCAATGAGGGTCACTCAGAGGGCCCAGTAGTTCAGGAACTGGTTTGCTGTTCCCTGTGCCACTAGCAATGCCATGGACCTAGACTGATTACTTATGTTGGTTTTGCAACAAAAAACTTTCTGCTGCATTGTACTTCAAAAAAGGGCGTGTGTGTGTATGGGAGCGATGCACATTTAATTTCTTAGGAGGAAGTCCTGGTGTCTACAGCTGAAAAGCCAGGTTTGTTTAAGTGCAGCTTTACACAGATGTCATCTTAAAGAACTAGGTGACCACAGTAGTTTGGAGAGTTTTTGCCCATCTTCAGCTGGAGCATCTGCTATGTCCATTCCTGGTTCAGTCAGATTTAGCCATAGTGATCCATGCCTTAGTTACATCTAGACTGGACTATTGGAATGTTCTATATTTTGGGCCACCTTTGAAGAGAATGCTGCAGCTAGCTGGAGCCAACTACCAGGAGCATGTGACCCCAATACCATAGCAATTACACTAGCTACTGATCTGCTACTGAGTCCAATTCAAGGAGTTGTTTTTGTCATTTAAAGCCCTACATGGTCTGGGACTGAGGAATCTGAAGGACCATTTTCTCCCATACATTTCTGGCCTGGGAATTAAGATCACAGAGAGAGACCTTCCTGACTGTCCCATCAATCAAAGAAGTTCATTTGGTGGGTACATGAAGGCCCTTGTCTTCTTGGTGGCAAACCCACAATTATGGAACAACCTCCCCAAGGAGGTGTGCCTGACCCCCTTCTCTTTTGATCTTCAGGAGACAGCATTTGACTAATTTGATTTGACTAATTTAGTTTTTATTTACTGGCACCCCTAATTGACGTTTTTACTGGTTGTCATTTTTGAGTTTTATATCCATTAATTTATTTATACAGTAAGCTGACTTGAGTGCCTTACAGTAGAGAGGAACTGAATGAAATGTTTTCAATAAAATAAATAATAAATAATGCACTTAGTTATTTGGTTAACCCCAATGTGAAATGCCTTTGAGGTTTGAGGCAGGGTTTGAATCGACTGTGTTGAATAATGCTAGAGTAAGGTATGCTTATTGTTGCTTTGTATGCATTCCCATTTTTCAACCAATACATATTAAAACTGTAGGTGGGACTGAGCTATTAATAGATAACAAAACATTAAATCAGCTTTTCGGTCTGAAAAATGCCTTGGTCATATTTCTCTGGATTCAGACATACAAGTTTTTCCCTCAGGTCAAAATGACCTTAAACTCTGCATGGAATTCCACCCCCCCTCAGTGTGCTTACAAAGTGCTTCCTGATAGCAGCTGACATATTAAAATGATGTCAGTGAACAACTGAATGGCAAAAAGAGGAAGCTTTGACCATTAATTTGAAATTTGCAAATTCTTGCTAATCCTTGCAAGCTGTAGTATTCTATCCAGTCAACATGAAACAAGAATCTGCTTTTGTTGCAAGAAGTATTGTAAATATTGGATGCTCTGATTGTTGCATTTCATGATTGTGAAGCCTCTCTCTGACATCAATATGGAAACTTGTGACCATTTGTATAAATGTCCCAATTCAAAACCAGATTTTCACAAAGGACATTTCATGCACAAGATTACAGTTGGAAGTTTTAATCATTCATAGCAAGATAAATTGACCTCATGCAAACAAAACACAGAGTTGCACTTACATGTAACTGTTGTTCATTGAGTTGTCTTCTATGCAGGCACACATTGGGAATGCGAGCGTGCAGACCAGTCATGGAAAAAGGGTTCCAAAGTTTTCTAGGAAGCAAGGAGTGGCCCTCCTCCCTCTGGTGCTTTCCCACCAAAATGATCACATGACCAGGATGAGGGTGCTACTTCCTCAGTTCTCTCCATGCTGCTGCTGGAGACACCAAGACTCCAGAGTTCACAGCAGAGTAGGAGGGAAGGAAATGTGCCTGCACAGAAGACCACTCAAATGAATAACAGTTATAGGTAAATGCAACCCTGTTTTCATCATCATGGCTTCTATACAGTCTAACATTGAGAGATTAGCAAGCTCACTGAGTGAACGAGGTAGGTGTGAAGCTCTCAAAGGAAGAGACTATGGAGGACCACCTTCCCATCAGTTGTTTAGGGTCCCATATTGACCTTCATCCAGAGCAGTCTTATAAAGGAACAGTCTGCTCTGTACAAGCATCTCAACCAAAATACATGCAGGAAAGTGGCAAAGTAAAACAGAACTCTTCTGGAGAGAGCCATGGAGAGAGCTGTGATATGCAAAGTGTCATTGAATAACCATGCAGTCAAGACAGTATGGTAGCCAAACTCTATCAACCCACAAGGATGGGTTGTGTGAAGACATTGACCAAGCCATCTTAGAGCATGTGAAACCAATCCAATGTAGTGTTGGGTCCCTAGCAGAAAGAGAAAGACTAGAGAAAGAGCCGTCTCTATTACGGCCCCCCACTGGTGGAACCAACTCCCAGACAATGTTAGAGCCTTGCGGGACCTTGCCCAGTTCTGCAAGGCCTGCAAAACAACACTATTTTGAATGGCCTTCAACCAAAATGTGTAGATGCCCAACACCACTGAAGAATGGCATGATGTTAGCACTAAACTGTTGTTTTAAAATTGCACTAATAATTTTAAATTGTAACCTGTTTTAACTCTTAATGGACTTGTGGTTGTGATTTTTTTTACTGTTTTATTGTTGACATATGATGTTGTTAGCCGCCCTGAGCTTGCTTCGGCGGGGAGGGTGGGATATAAATGTGAAAAATAAATAAATAAATAGCAAACCAAACCAAGAAAGCTCACATTCAAGAAATGTAAGGAGTGCACAAATGTTTGGCATCAGAAAGGACAGCATTGTGCAACATGAGGACTGATAAAGAATCCCTGGTAGGGGACCTGGCCAGAGCATCAGACACCTGTGAAACTTCATGAATGGAGTGGGCATTGGTTATAACCCAGAACATCTTAATTCCACAGTTGCATACTAAAAACCTATTATTAAATGATGTACCAGAGATTCAAATGAGGGGTTTTGTAATATTTCTAGAAATCCAATAAGGAAGATGAAAGTTTAGAGAATTCGTGTTCCAACCATTGGCACTTAGAGGTTCAAGATCTGGTAGTGGATTGGGGCTTGCTACTACTACAATGCAGGAAAGGAGCTGACCAACCAGCAAAGTTGCCAGCAGGTTCTCTTAAAGAAATATACACACATCTACACCATATTTTCCCCCTTTCTTAACTAAAAACATAGTCCTTTGTCCAAATAGGTGGTCATCTTGTTCTTTTTTTCTCAACCACTACCACAGATGGTATGTCTTATGATGATGATGATGATGATGATGGTAAATGTCTCTTGTCATTTACCATCATCATCTAAAGGTGCCAGCTGAAGACCTGAATTGACCCCATCATGATCAGGCCCAACCTCATTTTGAATTACTGGTAATGAAAAAGAGTCATCTGGTTCAGAACCAATTTAACTCCACTAGAATACACAGGTACCAAATGGGAATAATTTCATACATAACCGTCTGACAATCTATAGGTATATATTGTCCTTTTAAGTGGCAGGGCAAATTTACATTCTCCCTTCCACAGGATTTCACATCTTACTCTAAGAAATGAGCCATGTTCAGATTTAACACCCTTAACACGCATGCATTTATCTGTGTAACTTTTATACATCTCTTGTTTCTGAACCACTATGGTTGGATTCAGATGGCCAATTTGAGCCAACATAGGCACTTTCCCCAGGCAGATTAAAAAGACAAGGAGACAGGCACAGCTGCCACCTGTTCTGCTCTTGCACTCACTCCATCCTCCGACATCTCTGAGATGGATCAGTAGGGAAGTAGGAGAAAAATCTTCTGCTGCACCCCTCCTGAGTGTCTGACCATGGGAGTGTGCAAGCAAGGCGGATTGGCAGTATGAATCCACCAATCCACTCTAGGCGCTCACTGGTATTCTTTTTTTTTTTTAAAATCACTGCCATGGAGTGCATGAGTGCATGGCCACTAAAAATGTTTAAAAAATAACAGAAAAGAAAAGAAACCCAAGCTGCACTAAGGGAATAGCATGCAACAACCATGTGAACATGCCAAAGTGCCCCGGCATTATATACAGATGCCTCATGCAAGAATGTGTGAACGGGATTTGTCTGTTCCATTTTGGGGTGGTGCAATTTGAGATGCCTCCTGTATACATGGAGCTGCCAGTCTGTACCAAGCCTATTTCTCTCAAGTTAGATTCTAACAATACATCAGACCTTGCCTTTGAAAATTTAGTAATGTTTAATTTATTATGCATTTCTCTCCTATTCTGCTGGTGATCTTTGCAGTATAGAATTTCATGCTGCCCTTTACACTTGCAGAAAATCACTAGAAAAAGCAGTCCATGCCTTCACTTCCAGTTACCTGTCTGGAAGCTTTTTTTCAAAGTTCTATTAAATAACTCAATTTCTCCATTTGCTTGCAAGTAATACACTGACAACCTCCTATGGATAATATTTTGTTCTGCAAGAAAAGTTTTGGCCTCCAAAGAAGTAAATTGGTCACCATTATCAGATATTCTCTCTTTAGGATCCCCTTCCCTACTGAAAACTACAGCCAGAAACTTGATCACATCAGCTGAAGTAGCTCATGATGCAAATGCTATCTCTGGCCACTCATTAAAATAATCTATTAAGGTAATAGCATAACAACATTCAATGGAGGCAGTATTAGAAGGTCTTGAAATATCAATCGCAACCCTTTCCCTTGCAGAACACGGAAAAGGGATTGGCTGCAATGGTGCTGGGTGTGTTACCACTGTCATCATGTAACTGACAATTGATACTTGCTGCAATGGTGCTTGGATGTGTTAGCACTATCTTATCATGTTATTGACAAGTAACAAGTAATGGCTGCTTCCCCTTGAGAATCCATCTCAGGCCACCAATATAAATGTATAAATCATTGTTTAGTCTACAATTCCTTGATGTATATAAACATAACCTGCAAGTTGCAACTCTTCTGGAACAAATAGCAGGGTATACCTTGTCAAATACAACCATTTTGTAATTAGAGCTCTAATTACAAAATCTAAAGTAAGGCAACAACTCTGAATCAATTCCCTTTATGTGATTAGGCCACTTAGTGATCAAAAATTTCCTTAGTTTCTGCTGGCTTGGGCATGCTAAACATGCATCTTGGAATTTCTCCTGTGTAACTACAACTAGGATATCTGAGAGAAGAGCAAGAACGTCTGTGTCCTCATCAGTCAAAATGCCTGAGGATGGCAAGGGTAACTGAGACAAACAATCAGCTGTTACATTTTCTGTTCCTGGCTTACATTCCATCTCACAGGTAAAAGAAAGCAACCATGCTGACCACCTAGCAATTCAATTCCCTGCGCTTCTCAATACTTTTGATGTCAATGACATTGTCTGGGGACCATGAACAGTGCATAATTTAAATGCTTGGCCCTAAAAGTAAGTCTCCACTTTTCTGTGGCCCAAACACAGGCAAGTGCTTCTTTTCCAGCCACAAAATGCTTCCTCTCAGGCTGAGTAAGTGTTCTCGATACAAATGCAGCAGTCCTTTCCACCTTACCCTCATGGAGCTGAGTCAACACAGCTCTCCATCTATATTCAGAAGCATCAGTTGTCACAATTATAGGTAGTGCCAGGTGGAAGAATGCCAAAGCCAGACTAATCAAATCTTTTATTTTATCAAAATTGGCCTGACCGTAGGTGATCATAGCAAATTTGCACTTCCACATAATAACTCTCTAAGAAGAAGAAGAAGATATTGGATTTATATCTCACCCTCCACTCCGAAGAGTCTCAGAGTGGCTCACAATCTCCTTTACCTTCCTCCCCCCACAACAGACACCCTGTGAGGTGGGTGGGGCTGGAGAGGGCTCTCACAGCAGCTGCCCTTTCAAGGACAACCTCTGCCAGAGCTATGGCTGACCCAAGGCCATGCTAGCAGGTGCAAGTGGAGGAGTGGGGAATCAAACCCGGTTCTCCCAGATAAGAGTCCGCACACTTACCACTACACCAAACTGGCTCTCTGTAACTGAAACATAAATAGGAATAAAGTCAGACACAATAAAGAACACAAACTTTGTAAATCAATCAGAGATGGTTTCCGCAAAATTGCTTCTAAATCAGGTTTTAACCCTTCTGAAAAGACTACATGTCCCCAAATGGACAGTTCTGTCTGCCTAAATTTACATTTTTCCATGTTACGCTTCAGCCCAGCTACACTAACATACCTCAACACAGACTGTCTTCAGGGGTCTTTCCAAATACAATAATATCATCTAAATAACAATGAACTTCCTTTGGACCCCTAAGTATGAAAGACATCATCTTTTGAAAAGCAGCACGGGCCAAAGCCAACCCATATGGAACACATTCAAATCAAAACAATTCATCACGTGTAATAAATGCTGTGAAATCTCTACAACTTGATCTCTACAACTTTGTTAATGTTCTACCTCACTGACTCTATAACTTTTCAGTATGTTCCTTCAGATCCTTGTAGCGTTTTGAGTCTCTATTGAACCTTTCTGAAACAAGTTGTTCTGTTATGTAATGACCAATGGCTATACACAATACATTTTTGACTGACTGAACAAGTCCACATTTTGTACTCTTATCTCCAAAACGCAAACTTACCATCTTAGTTTCATCCAAAGCTAACTCAGTCTGTATTGCTATAGCTTTCTCCAAAGAGAGTCCTGGGCCCTAAAAGCACCTGTTCTCTTATGTGAGGAATATGTGTCTTTTCAACTAGCTGGTCTCTAATTATTTCAACAGCCAATGTTCCAAACTCACAGGGGCCAATTAAGTCTCTCAAAACAGCAATTTATTGTAAAGTTGATCCCCCAGCTTCTGTTCATGCTGATGAAATTTATTAAGATTAGCTACCACATTAATTCTGGACACAAACAAATCCTTCAGTTCAGTAAGGGCGGTCTCATATTTACCATCAGTAAGAGGAAATGTGTAAAAAATACATTGTCCTGCTACTCTTAAGGAATTAATACATTTTTTCTCACACCTGTACCCACTAACTGAAAGCAGATAATTATCAAAAATATCAAACCATGAAGTAAAAGTTATTGGACTTTGCAAAAAGTTACTGGTGGATTTAAAAGCAAAAAACCATCCCACCTTCATCACCAATGTGTTAAGTCTATTCAATTATGCCTTCAAGTCAAATTCCAAAATCTTTTTATTAAGGTCTCAGCCAAATAGCAGTTAAAACACATTCACTACCACTTCCTACATCCGACTGATTCACACCTCTTCCAAAACAACAGTCCTCTGAAAGAAACATAGACACATCTACACCACAGATATGTAAAAATTCCAGAAAATGCAGGAGTGGAAGCCAGATAAGCTAGCAATCCTAGCAAAATAAGAACTGACTGAAGGCTGTGAGAGGCAAAATAAAACTCATATCATTAATTAAATTAGGCTAAGTAGTCAATTATATGCTAATTAGATCAGATTAATTAAATTAAAATTAAAATAACGTCAATTTTTCTCATGGATGTTTCCCCCTTCTGGCTACTCACAAAGTGACAGGAAAAAATGCTGAGGTGCTGCCCAAGGGGAGCTTAAGCTCTGCCTTCTTTCCACTGTTACTAGTGTCATGTGACTTATCATGTGACCTGGGCCACATGGCAGTTTGCATGATGCTAGCAGCAAGATCCAGGAAAAGATCTACCCCTACCCCACAACCCCGCTGGCTACAGACAGAGCTTAAGCCATGCAGTGGAGGTGAGATGGCCTGAAGTGATTCTCTAACCCTCCTTCCTTCTGCTCACTCCTTATCCTGGTGTGCAGTTACTGTGTCAGCTCTTCCTGCCACTTCCTCCTGCTGTTGGGGTAAGGACTGAGCAGAAGGAAGGAGGGTTACAGAAATTGCTTCTGACTGGTGCAGCTTAAGGAAAGCAGTAAGTTATGGAAGATTAGGGAAGACTGGGTGGGAGCGCTGAAGAATCAATAGGGGGTGCTGTCTGCTGCACCTCCCGTTGGCTACACCCCTGCTTTTCAATGGCAAAAAGAGAACTGAAGGAGTAGCACCCCTCCTCCTGGTTGTGTAATTGTTCTGGTGGGAAAGCGCCAGAAGGAGGAGGGGCACTCTTAGCTTACTAGACAGCTTCGTAAATATTTTCAGCAGCTGACCTGCACACTTGCGGTCCCAATGTGGGACTGCACAGAAGTCATGACAATGAACATAGAGTCGCCAGCTTTTGTTTTGAAAGAGTTCTAGCACTTCAGCCTCTAAACAAGGAAACATGCCCATCCAACATTGCCCTGTTGAAAAAGAGACATGCTTTTTTATACCCTTGATTCTCATATGAAGGATTTAGGTTGACTCCCTTGGAAGATTTCCACATATGCAACAGTCCTCAGAGAAGCAATAAAACCACTCCTCACTATCTGCTTGTGCTAAGTGAAAGTAATCATGCCTCCACTATCTTTTCTGCATGTGCAAGACACAGCATGACACAATTTAAAATGCATATTAGATTATCATGTGAACCATCTGTTGCACATTCCTTTGCTTCATATGTACATCGACATTTTGTTAAAAAGTATATTAAAGCTCTATGTGTTGTCCCCCAGCCCTTGGGGCAACTGCTTGTGAAAGATGAATTGCATCCAGTGTATTTTCCTTTTTGTTCAGTTACTTCCACTCATGGGGGGCATTACTTAAAAGAAGCAAATGAAAACCAAAGCTCCCTTTGAGTGTCGCAAAGTAATGATCTACCCACTAAACCAGAGGTGTCGAACCTAAGGCCTGCAGGACAGAACTGTGCTGCCTAAGGCTTTATTCCAGTCTGCGAGTGGGACTTTCTTCTCTCCCCCCTCTTCTCCCTCCCCTGCCCATACTCACCCTTTTGAGCTCAAATTGCCCCTGAGTGTCAGGAGTAGAGAGCAGAGTTGCCCTTGAGTGCAGGAAGAGTGCCAGGTGTAGAGGGTGGGGCTGCCTCTGAGTGCAGGGAATAGAGAGTGGGGCTGCCAAATGTCCCAGCTCACTTGGCCTTTAAGTGCATTCTTCTCTGCCTCCCAGCCACCACTCCTGGGGCATCCTTCTGCTGTGATCTCTTGTGCTTTTTCTTGATGTTTTATTTCCAAAACTGCATTGCCAAAACCCACTATCCCCCTGCCTTTCCATTTTAGGCAGTAAGGTTTCCAGGTCAAACTCCGGAAATACTTGGGGACTTTGGGGGTGGAGCCAGGAGACTTTCCCATCCACAACAAGTGATTGCTGAATCCAGTGATTTAGGACCCCTTCTCCGTTGTTCCACAGTACTGAAGTTCCTACTCAATCCACTGCATCCTGTATTCGTTTATAGTTCAATGATGTGTCCTTTGCTGATTTCAAAGCAAAGACAATTCTCAAAAGCTATAGCTGCGATGTAAGTTGCCCTACAGTGTATTGACAAGAGTTCAGAGCATACCACAGTGACTGCCAGGTATGAAAATTACAGGCTGTGCACTGCATGGTGGTTTAGAGCTCATGCGAATACATTTGCTTTCATGTGCAGTAGATATACCATTCAGAGATTTATTCTGGGGGAAAGAACTGAACCCTGAAGACTGAAAATGATAGCAAATCACAGTCACAAAACCTTAACTAGGCATCCCCAAAGAGCAAGAAAAACAGGACAAGCTAAGAGAGGCCAGAGACCATGCAAGCAGCACGCCTTTCATCACTTTAAGGGAAGCATCTTTTCCCACAAAGCTTCCAGGTATATATTAAGCCCACATCTTCAACTATTCCAGTGTCATCTTTTCCCTGGCTTGGGTTGCCAGGATATTCCTTTGTGCCAGCGGGGGGATTTGAGGGATGCTCCTGGAGTTGGTTGGGACATTAGGTGACATGGCATAATGCACTCATGTTAGTGTGTTGGTGATGTTGAGGGCAAAACTCTATAGTTGGAGGGTGATTTTACCATAGAGTTTGCCCCAAAGCAGAGCATCACCCCCCAATGTCACCAATGTGCTGACATCACTGTTTGAGTGGGTGGAAGATTTCCTTCCACTGGCCAGTTCGCCGGTGGTGGGAAGGAGCATGGGAAAGAGGTGGATCCCTGCCTGGACTTGGGGAATAGTAAGCCTACCCCTAGCTATCCACTGCACTGATGTCATGTCATGTGAAAACAAGGAGTCTTGTTGCACCTAAAGGTTAACAATTTTGTATTCTTGCCATAAACATTGAACTAGGGCCCACTTTCTCAGTTGTTAGTATTTAGGAGGTCATGACTATCCTGTTTGCTTGTTTTGCAATAGGGCACCATGGCTACCACTATATATTTCAGTGTAGTTAGAAACACACCATAGCAATGGGGCACAGAAAGTCCTAGATTCAACTCTTGGTTTGGCATTTCTGATTAAGGAGAAGTTAAGAGTTGCTTGGAGAGATAGTGGCAGGCAGAGGAGACCATGGTACAAAATATATACCTCTGATACAAGGGAATAAACTAAGAAGGACCACAGATCTCCACTGGTCTGTAAAAGGGAAATTGTGCACATACCAATCCCAATTTATCCTTTCAATCCCATCTCGATTCTGTCAATCAAAACCAAGCTGTCTGTGCTGTTATTACTATTGGTTGCATTGGCTGCCATAGAAAAATGGCAAAAGACTGAAACTGAATCCTGACATGACAGCGGTGATGCTGGTCAGTAAGGCTAAGGTCTTAGAGAGTATTGTGCTCATATTTGATGGGATTCTGCTGGCTCTTACTGAGTGAGTTTGGGGTTAAAAGGTTGTACTTACTCCAATATTATTGCCAGAGAAGCAGGTGAATTCAACTGTGAAAAATGGCTTCAATCATTTAGCATGAAAGTTACCTTCACACGTTCACCCGGCCAATCTGACCATGTGGATCCAGGCAATAGTAACTTTGAGGCTAGACTATTGTAACATTCTGGACATGGGACCTCCCTGGACAAGAACTTGGAAACTTCAGCAGGTGCAAAATGCAGCCACTTGTTTGATATCAGGAGCTAGATTGAACATATTACACAGAGTTTACAATTGCTTTACTGGTTGATGATCAGTTTACAGTCCGTGATCTGGTATCTTTATCACATCCATTTGCGTCCTAAGAAAGTTCCTTGTATTCAATACCTGGGCAGTTTGTAAATATAAAATATATCATGCTTTGGCTTTACCAACTTGCTTTGATTTATGAGAAGTTGTGCCTACTGTTTTATCAGCTTAATATCATAAACTGTTATTATGTCGGCATTACAGGGCCATAAGGAACAAATATTTCAGAGCAGATGTTAGAAATGTACAGCTTGGGTGTGCTGTACTAAAGACACATATGATGGGTTTAGGAATTGGAGCGCCTGATTCAGCTTTTCCCATTCACTTCTTTTATGCTCTGGACACCAATCAAGGTTCCATCATTATTAATGCGGTGTAGCAGTGACAAGCTGGCAAAGCTGTCTTTTCACGTCTAAGTGCATCTCCGAGAGATTTGCTCATACTCCTGCCTGTAATGTCTGTTAAGTGCATTTGTACATTGTAAGATCGGGGGTGAGATTGAGCGGCCGCAAGTGCTGCCAAGAGAAAGCATGGGCTACAAGCAGTCTGCTCGGTCTTGAACAACATCATGTCTTTTCAGCTTCTCTCAAGTTTATCTGAGTTATGCAGCTGTTGCCTCCGCTGGAGGAAGTGCCAACTAGACATAATGAGATTACATTGAACTCCAAACAGTGGCTTTCTTAAGGAAAGAAAAAGGCGGGGGAAAGAGGGACTTTCAAAGGAAATTACAGAGTGCTGGAGCTGAAACCGCAGTCGGACTTACTGCTTATTTACATAACATACTTTAAATGATTTGCATTAGGGTTTTACTTTGAAAACTGGCCTTCACTGGAATAAGCTGCTTAAACACTCCAGTTATTCACCCAGCAAAATTTAATCTGAAGAAAGGTTGTGCTGCCTTAGATGTTGAGGATCTACTCCTTCCTTCCTTCCCTCCCTCCCTCATTCCTTCCTTCCTTCCTTCCTGACAGAAATAATATTTTGAACCTTGTAACACAACTATCAGGGTTGCTCCATTCTAAAGTGGAAGTCATGAAATGGTGGCATGATCCAGAAAAAAATTAATTTAAGACTCAGTCAAAGGGAAAATAACAGTACAATCCTGAACAAAGATACCCTTTTAAACCCATGGACCTAAGTGGACCTAGAAGGGTGTAACTCTGCTTAGGATTGCACTGTAAAGCACACACACAGATATTTCACACTAATACTAATGGGCCTTGGAGGTGCTTAATTTTGCCCAGCAATCTTGACTCTGAATGTTGAATGTATTGATTAATGAATATATGAAATACTGAAAGACCCCGTTTTGAACATCTGATGAAGTCACTCAGTGTGAAATGGCCGGCTCCAGCGTGTGGCCCCGTGATCAACTCATGGAATTGGGGTTCAGCTCTTGCACCACTGACAATCTCTGAAAAATGGCATTATGATTGCCTCATAAAGTGTGGAAATGATTGTGGTGGAATTTGATGTATCTTGGATTGATGATTCGAGTTTTCCCGGTTTGCTGGGTTTTTGCTGAGTCAATTTGATGTCATAGGAATTCACTTGTGTAAACTGATGTTATCAGCTTTGTGCTAAATGTATTTTTAAAACTTTTTGAATTATACACTTTAATAGTTTGAATACGTTGCCAGTAATTTACAACCGTGAACTTTTCTGGTTTTCATATTGTCATTAAATATTGAACAACATGTAGAGAAAATTTCTCAGCCAATAAGCATAAGGACCACATTATAAGTCAGTACTCCCTGTCTGGTAAAATCAGGAAAACAAAACCCTTGTAAGGTAAAGAGTAGATAATGTAAAACAGACTAGGCATTAGATTAGCACTGCTTCAGGCCAGATGTAAGAGAGCCAGACGTGAGTGTCAAAATGTTTTATTGATTGTTCCATATGTTACTACAGTCTGACAATACATTAACCTTGACACCAAAAAGAAAAGGAATGATTTTGATTTGTTTTTAACATGCCTTACACACTGTGAATTTTGCCAGTTCTTGGGGATGTAGGAGAAAACGATACATGATGATGATATTTTATAAATATATTATTCTACACTTCCCCTGCACAAACACTGTACAGCTCCTGAAAATTACATTTTCTTCTTGGATTTCTTTAACTTCTGTCTTATGGAGTTCATCTTGTCCTCCTCTTTTTCATTTGGCCTACTTTGGCCATCTTTTTCAGATTTTCAACCAAAATGTGTGTTTATTTTGGTAACAACATGATGACAAATTTTTCGAGGCCTGATCCCATTAGATCTTGGCAGCTAAGCATGGTCAGTCTTGGTCAGTATTTGGATGGGAGACCACCAAGGAATACCAGGATTGCTACAGAGCAATGTAAGCAAGCTCTATCCAGCTAAGGAAGCAAGTTCTGATAAGATCAGGGCCAACTAAGAGCAACTGGGGAGTGGGGATTGCTGCATCATGCTGACATGTCACTTTCATTAGAATCCAGAAACAACATCATAGGATGCTTTGGGTTTTGCAGAAACCAGATGGTTAAAACATAGTTTTATAAATCCTAGACCATTCATCACATCCAGTTTGTACTCGACATGATATCAGCACACACCGTAGTTCCCCTCATTCCCTCCCAGTGTCACTTTAGCCACTGGCAGGCAAAAGGGCAGGTTAGCAGGAGGGGCCAACTGACAGTGGCAGTGCTCAAACTCTCTGGGCCTGTCCCAGCTGATCAACTTAGACAGTCCTCTGTACCCCAGTTGGAACATTAGAATTAAACTGCAGGTTCCTGAATTCCCCTCTCAGGCCTGTAGCTACAGGGGGGCTGTGGGGGCCCTGCCCTGTGACTTCCAGTCAGGTGCCCCCAACCTTTCCTCCCTCCCCACTGCTACCACCATGGAGGTGAAAACCAAGAGGCTGGGTGCCGCCCCTCCCTCCCCCATGATTTAAATTGCATGAGAGGGTTACCTAGGAGCAGTCACTGTTCCTCCCAGCCCTTTAAATGGCATGGGAGGGGCAATGGCTGCTCCTGCATACCCCTCCCAATGCAATTTAAATCATGGGGGAGTGACCCCCCACTATCAGTTTTCATCCCGTGGCCCCTCAAGTGGTAGTAGGGCAGCAGGGATTGTCAGGTATCCTGAGTTGGGTGCCCCAAGTCATGGTGGTGGCCAGGGGAGGGGAGCTGTTAAGTGCCCCCTGAAGTTTTATACATGCCCCTCAACTTTTAAAATCCTGGCTACAGGCCTGTCACTAATGGATTTGGTTAGCATTAACCATAACTTGCTATGACATCCAAACGAGCAAACTATGGTTTATAGTCTCCCTAAAAACCAGTATCAGATACCCACTTCAAATCATTGTTTCTAATTCTGGAGGGAAAGTACCTGCTGAGTTGGACAACACAACTAACTATGATTGTACTAAGCAGGAAATTTAAAAGGAAGCTCTGTTCACAAGGAAAGAAGGGGAGGGGAGTATGTGAGTTTGTGGATAATTTCCAATACAGTAAATTATTTCATATATCTGGATGTATTTAGCTGTGCACACATTTTCCTATCGCAGTCTGATACTGCACTTACTTATGATGAGTTGGCAGTTTCACTGTGCTGTTGGGTGCAGGTGTAACACAAAATTTTATCCTCTCTCAGTGGAAAACGTTGCTGATATCTAAGGCAGAGACTAAGGGCAGTAACAGTCATTCAGTAGTCAAAAGAGACTTAAGAGCAGAGGTAATGCTGCTACTAGGAATTTAAGGTTGCCATGTCTGTGTTGGAAAATGCCTGGATATTTTGGGGGTGGATCTGGGAAAGGGTGGGGTTGGGGTGGGGCTTCAACATGGCACAATGCCATAGAGTCCACCCTTCAAAGCAGGCATTTTCTCCAGGGGAGCTGATCTCTGCTAGCTGGCGATCAGTTGTAAAAGTGGGAGATCTCCAGGCCCCACCTGGAGACTGGCAAACCTACTAGCAAAACATCCTGATAAATTGGAGGTGACGGTGACTGGGAAGGCTGAGATTCTTCAGGGAGTTTTGTTGCCCACCTTGGATAGTGTGGGTGTATCACTAACACCATTATCAGTAACACACTTAATTAGGAGATTGGGGATTCTGTTTGATCTAATCTTTTTGCTGAAGTAGACAATCCAAGTGTCAAAAAGTGCCTTTCTTCAATACTGTATGGCCCAGAAACTGTCCCCCTTTTCAGACTCAGTCAGCCTAATCATGTTGATCCACACTATGGTAACCTCTGAACTAGACTGTTGTAATGTGTCCATGTGGGGCTGCCCTAGAACAAAACATGGACATGACAGTTGGTGCAGAAATGAACAACTGATCATATAACCCAACATTTAACATTGTGATATATTATCTTACATCCATTTTCAGTTCCAGGTGTTGGTGCTCTTTGTGCCCTGAGATCGTCATATCTGCAGGAGCACTTTTATACATTCCCATGAAGCAGATGCAATCATTGGACCAGGGATTAGTGGTAGTCCCTCCTCTCAGGTCAGTAACAGCAGTCATTACTTGTGCTCATGATTTCTTGGTGGTGTTTCCTGTGCTGTGGAACTGGCTTCTTCTGCACAGATTTTGGAAGCTCTCTAAAACAGATCTTTTCTGACTTACTTTTGATTGCTCAGTGAGTGGGAGGTTGTGGTCAGCTTCTTTTGACCTGTATTTCTGTGATTGAGATTGATGCAAGCTGCTTTGAGTCCTATTAATCAGGAGAAAGGCAGGATAATAATATTTTTAAAAAATGAATCAGTGACTTTGGTAACCAGTATTAATACCTATTAAGGAAGTGTAATACCGGTGTTCTCTCTTCATTCAGTGAGCTGGGCAAGATTTTCTCTGAAAGTGCTGCTGAAAATAATGGTGGTGCATAACAGTAGTGCCTGATGGATTATGTTCAGTAAGTTCAAAACCCATCTAATTAAGGGACAAATTGTTCAAACCAGTTTTATTAATTCTTGCTGAATATTTTGTTTCTCACATCATCCTATAGATATAAAAGCCTAGCTCACCTACCCTCCCTTTGGCTGAGCTGTGTTTTGCCCTACCCTCCAGCCCCAGGACAGACAAGGATTGCCAGGAAGTGGCTGTTGCTAGGCAACCAAGATTGGTTCTGTAAGTAAAAGGTGGGGGAGGAGGCCCTTCCCACATCTATTTTGACCTTTGAGGGAAAACTCATTGGGGCCAGTCCTGACTAGAGTTGCTAGTTCCAGGTTGGGAAATTCCTGGAAATTTTGTGGTGGAGTCTACAGAAGCCAGAGTCTGGGGAGGGGAGAGGTCTCAGCTGAATATAATGCCATAGAGTCCACCCTCCAAAGCAGATAGGTTGATAGTTGGCTAGGAAGGAAATAAGGTTGCCAGCTCCCAGGGCCGGCACTGGGTTTTTTGCTGCCCCAGGCCACCTGCACAGCTGCGACCTCCCCCCACCCATGGGGGGTCAGAGCAAGGCTGCACCCGGCTGCTGAGTGAGGGAAAGGGGCTTGCAGGGAGGCAGCTTCAGAGTGATGCCGCACCACCTCCTTCCTCCACCTGGCTGCCAGGTGGGGGAAAGGCCTATGGGACTGCCTTGCCTTGCTCTGAGGCTATCTCCCTTTGCAGGAGAGGGAACTTCAGAGTGAGGCTGCTCTCCTCGAAGCCCAGCTAGAAAGGTAGGTTTGGAGGAGAGCACAAACTGGTGCGCAGTTCCGCTGCTCTAAGCTTCCAGGGTTTGCGACTAGGGAAGCTGAGAGCTGTGGAGTAATGGGAGAGGCTGCCCGAAGGTGCCCTGTAGGTGAGGCGCACCCGAGGCAGCCACCTACCTCGCCAACTCCTACATACTGGCCCTGCCAGGTCCAGGTTGGGGAATTCCTGAAGATTTGAGGGATGGAGCCTGGAGAGGGTGGTGTTTGAGGAGGGGTGAGACCTCAAACAGGTACAATACCATAGATTCCACCCTCCAAACCAGCCATTTACTCCTGGGGAACCATTGTTGTCAATCTCTAAATGAGGGCAGGAGATCAATCAGAATTACATCTGGTCTCCAGATGGGAGAGATCAGTTCCCCTGGAGAAAATGGCTGCTTTGCTAGTAGGCTCTGTGCCATTATATCCTGCTGAGGACACTTCCCTCCTGCTTTGGTTTCCACTATGGAGAAAGACTGTATTTTTCCTAGGTAGAGGCTGCAGGGAGGGAGAGGCGATGGAAAACTGAAGTAAAAACAAACTACAAACAAGTAAAAACTGAAGTAAAAACAAACTACAGAAAACAGCTGCCTTGAGGTGCATACTCTATGGTATACCATAATACAACCATGCCAGACCAAAAAAACCAGATTATGCCACAAATTTATGCTGATGCTAAATGCTGCAAGGCAGAATATGACTGGAAAATGCGGCAACAATGCACTTCAAACAAAAGGAATGCTGAGCTTCAGTATTTGTGTGACTGTCATCATGCCCTCCTCCACCCCCATAATTATTCTTCCTGATCTCCATTCTGGGCCTCTTTCAGGGCTTTGAGCCACCACAGACTCAGGGACACACACACATTGGGGGGCTGGGGGGGCAGAATCTGTTTCAGCTGTGGGATGAGTGAGAAAACAGCAAGGGTGATAGTGAGTGAATGCCAAGGGTTGGTGGTTGGCTGGGAAGACAGCAAGGGCAGGGAGTGAGTGCCTGTCATGGGTGGGGGCAATAGTGGAGTGCCAAGGGTGCAGGGGTAGTTGAGAGAAAAAGATGGTTGGGGGTGGGCCATAATTTGGGATGGGGGGTGGGAAGACAGCACGGTTGGGGGACTCTCACCCAGAGCCTCTTTCTAGAGCTCACTGTAGTTTTCTTTACAATAGGTCTTATTCTTAGTATTGAAATAAAGCTAGATTTCATTATTTTGTTCTTTTGGATTCAGGAAGGATTTGTATGCTCATTGGGGGGGTCACATTTTAGAGTAAAGGAAAAACAACTTTATTGCATTATTCCAAAGAGTTATGCAGAAATGTTAAGGTCCCCTCTCAAGATCAGAATTTCCATCTTGCATTCAGAGCTCTTTCAGACCTTGTGGTAGTCTGCTGTGTTAGAATTTTAATAGAAAACAAGCAGTTCCACTGATACACTTTGTGTTGTACCTGTTTATGGATTCTGTTACGAAGCATTTTTCATATGAAGTTGGTTATAAGGCAGGCTGGTCAGCCAAGAATCAGAGGTTTCAAGTATTTTTCTCCAATGTAACTTTGAGAATCATGGTGCATGTAGAGTATATAATGCATACTCAAATTTCATTAAAGTCTGTATTTAGAAACTATGCCATCTGTAAGATGAATAAGCAAATTATGTTCAAATTAGCATCTCCCAGAGTTTGTATTTAGGGCAATTAGGGAATCACATAAGCCAAAAGTTGAGTCAGAACCATTTTTTTTTTAAAAAAACCCTTCTGTTAATTTAAAATTTCATTTTTCCCATCTGATGCAGGCTAGAAATCTGAAACCTTTTAAATATCACTAATGGCATACAGATTTAGAATGTGAGCTTCAGGCATGAATGAGTTGTGTCTCCTATGTTCAGAAGAGCTGACCTGAAGGCACTCTTAAATTTATACAGGTCACTGGAGTTACTAATTTGTAGTGTGAAGTCCTGCATTTGAAATGTTGGGGACAAAAGAGGGTAGTGCTTTGTAAGATTAACTACTGCACTTCTGGCATCATTTGAAATTCTTTAGAAGGAAGTTCTGAGAATTACACTCCATGTATTTGGGCACGAGAAGCTTTCTTTGCTTCAGAAGAAGTCTTCATCATCCTCATAGGGAGAAT
The DNA here is from genome assembly GCF_032191835.1 of Heteronotia binoei. Lineage (NCBI taxonomy): Eukaryota > Metazoa > Chordata > Lepidosauria > Squamata > Gekkonidae > Heteronotia > Heteronotia binoei. Next base: position 51,542,430 of record NC_083223.1, on the reverse strand, counting down.
GGCTGAAGACAATCAAGTGGCCATCCTGTATTTAAAACCCTAGGCATGATTCTCAGGTCACAGTTAATGTAGCTTATACTCGCACACAGACACCCCCCCCCCCCAAAAAAAAGATAGCTAAGAGATTTAGTCCTTAGATTGCTCATTTTAAAGGCTGTTGGCAGCAATGTCTCTACCTTATAGATATGTTCCAGTGTCAAGTTAACTTTCTCTTCAAGGGTGAACTTTGCTCTTCTATGAGATAATTACCTAGAGGAAGAGATTTTTCTTAAAAGCTCATGTGAAGACATCATGGAAGGATGGCGGTGCGTGCATGAGCTCACTTGTGACTCAGACTTCGTGCCAGTATTCATCAAAAGTACATTCATCTCTGCTAGTGCAAAGAGTCTAAATACCAACTGAGTATTATAGAATTACTGGCTCACTTACTAGCTAGGTATGTTGATGGCTACTTTTTGACCTCTGTTGATGACATTGTAGATACTGGAGTGTTTAAAAAGGAACTGCAAAAAATGCATTGCTTCTTTGTTTTGTTTGCAGTTCAGTCTTCAATGAATAAGCCAGGAAGCTAGCCAGGAATCCTATTCTTTGCCTTACTAAACATCTTGAACAAAGTTTGAGTGGCACCTTTAAGACCAACAAAGTTTTATCCACGGTGTAACTTCAGACCAACATGGCTACCAACAGGGATCTTTTTGTAGAAAAATAGGTGGTGGAGCTCATTAGTATAACTCATTAGCATATGCCACCCTCCCAGTCAAAAGCAACTTAATGGAAGAAAGGAGAGTCCTGGGTGAGCGAGGCCTGCTTGGGCTGGCTAGAGATCCAGCCAGCCCAAGCAGGTCTTGCCCGCCTGAGGCTCTCTTGGGCTGCCCCTCCCCCCATCAAAAGGCCAGCAAGTCACCTGCCACCCAAAATCAAATAGGAAGTGGAGAATGGGTGGCGCAGGCTTCTCCAAGGGTTCATGAGGGCTGCTGAGAGCTGGCTGGCTGGCTGCCTGCTCTCCTAATCCAGGGATTGTTATGCAGCTGCACCTACCATTCAATGGACAAGGTAGGTGGGGAGGAAGAGGGGGAACTCTCAGAAAGGTTCAGGAGCTGTGCTTCTGTGAGGCCTGGCTACCAACCTGAATCTAACATCTCTTGAGTTTCCATTTTTTGGAACATGGAATAGGATCTCTGCTGATAATTGTGAACACCCTAAGGTCTAAAGGAATAGCTTTTCATTACAAAATACAGGTTGGGACAATACACTGACAATTTTGGAACTATACAAATAGGTAACTAGTAATTGTTCCAACATACATTGCAAATTTGTTGCAACTCTTAGACCACCCTGATACATATATGCTTCTGGAAAGGATGTCAAATTGTATTAAATAGTATACTTTTTTTTTTAAAAGAAGGATTATTTAATAGCACTTTTATTGCATTCTTATACTTATTGGTTTCAATGGGTTTCATTCATGCTATTTGCCTTATTTTTGACAGCTTAATTTCCTTTTTTCAATGTAGTGTACAGGGAATGGGAGTTTAAATTGTAATTTTGAATGCCATTCCTAAAGGAATGTAAAGAAAGTTCTGTTGATATGTTTCCTGTAAGCCTCAGGCCTTTACTTGACTAACCTGGCAACTATTAAAAACCACAAGAAGTTTAGTATGACACACAGCTGTAGGGTGACGGTATTTTTTTGTAAATGAATGTGGGTTGTGTTGAGACATAAGGGCTATGGCTATTAATGAATTCACAAGCAGACAAATGTGGACTATGTTGTTTTTACCTTGATAAATACTGGACTCAAAGTGCGTTTTCATGTTTAATGAATAAAAGCAGTGGACAGGATCCAAAGAACCATAAAACTAGTGTGAGACACTTAAGCAGACTTTAGAATTCTTTTTCTCAAAGGGCAGGTTTCTTACCATATAGAAACTACTTTTGAATTTGGGGAACTTCCAAAAGTTGTTTGTGCCTGAAGTATTTATGTTCACACTTGGGGAAAAAAATCTTAGTGTGCATGGCTAAGCTTTTGGTCATGCCTAAAATAATAGATTGGATCCACAGGAATTATTAACACAATTGAAATTTAGCCGTAAGGAAAGTGGTGATGAAAAAAAAAAAGATTAGGGTGTCCTTTTTTTTTTTTTTTAAGATGAGCATTTTGTATCAGCCTAGACAATTTTTGTGAAAAATTAGTTCTGAATAAATTACACATTATGAACCATGTAACTAATGTAATCAATTCTGTTATAAGGTTGCATTACCATATAATGTTGTTCAGTCACTTTGATGACCTGAAGATATGGTAATGCTATCTCATGATCACTGAAATCAATAGAGTACGATCTCCCAGATCATTTCTGTGTATCAAGGGAGGTCAATTTTGGTCAGTTTTCTCCTGTGCCCAACTCTTCATGCATTTCCTGGAAGAATCCTGATTTTAAACTAAGTTCAGTTTATTCTTATATCCCGCCTTCTGGCGGGGGAGGGCGGGATATAAGAATAAAATTTACTTTACTTACTTTACTTACCCATAATATATGAACACCAGAGTATGGGTTAACAGGAATTGTTCCCCAACTCCCTCTCCAAGCATACACTCTAAGCCTCAATTAAATTCTGGTTTGATTTCCTAGTTTGTGGGGAACCTAATTCTTGTTGCCTTGCACCTGCTCTGGTGCATAGCTTGTGACTGAGTTTTAAACCAGGACTCCTTCAGTGTACCTTGCACAGGGGGAGGAGCAAAGCACATCTAAAAGCATGTGGAGCATCTCTCACAGCATCTAGCTAGATGTTATGGTTTCTCACTGTAACCCTTATGCTAAGATTATGGAAAGAGAAGTCCAGGCATCTGTTGAGTTACTTGATATCAGTTGCAACTATAAAGGGCAACTCTCCAAAATGTTTCCTATCAACTGTTCGTTATGAGATACGGCATGAAGTATATCCCATCGCAATCATCACTGAACATATCTTGAAGTTGCATTGTTATCCTGGAGATCTATTCCAGTGCACCTGAATTTGACAAAGAGCATAATATATTGGCCAGTAATTGCATTATGACCTGAGATTACAAGAAAGCATTTGTTTTAAAATGTGTGCTGCTCAGTACCACATATGCAGACAAGCTGTGCATCTTTGAAGTGGACTGGAAATTCTGCAAAAACCATTAAACTGGTTTTACTTGTGGAAGGAGGAAACAAAATTCAATTTTACAAAATCCATAAGGGACTGTGAAATTGCTTAGCATCTAAGCCAGTTTTCGGTTTCTTTAGTATGCAGAGCACAAACCTTGATAGTTTCTGGATATGTTAAATAAAATAAAATAAACCAATACAGATGCAGAGATGAAGGCAGTAGCTAATACTGTGACCCCATTTCAGCTGAATACACCAGGCAGGGCAGTCCAGGCTCACCTGTCACCACCATTGATGGATGGAGAGGGGTTACAAATGTTCTAAGCCCCCTCTAATGTAACAGCAGCCAGAGGGATCCCTCCCATTCAGCCTTCCACTTGGATCCTGCCCAGGGGCTCTGTGTCCAAAGGGGCTGATGGGGCTCAGTCCCCAAGTCTGGCAGCTAATCCAGAAAGCCCATTTCTACAGCCTCCACCACCTCAGGGTGAGGCAGCATTGTGGCCAAATGCTCAATGTCCTCCAAGCTCAGCAGTCACAGGCTCCACTTGTAACCTTTGTGCAGATGCAGGGCTTTTTTTCTGGGGGAATGTTGTGTATGTGAGTCTGTATTAAAATATGGATTGTTAGTTCTATGCTGGGCTTATTGGAGCCTTTAAGACTGAGCTTGGGGACAATGGGAAGCAGGATCCAAATCTTTGCTTCCCTGGACCAAACACTAGCCTCTGGCTGGCTCAAATGATCCAATGATGTTCTAGCATGGGAACCTTGGTGTGTATATAGTTGGCCCCATTGGCCCAATTTACTAGTCCTAGTTTAACCATTGCCATGTTGCAATCACAATAAAGAGTTGTGATTCACCGCAACCAAGCCTCTTCATGTATCAAACCCTCTATTTAATAGGGAACAGCGGGGTTCCAGAACCTCTTTGTGGAAACAAAATTCTCAAAAAGTTAATGGGGGCACCTGTGTGTTTCTCCTTCATTTCCCTCTTGTGAGTTCTAGCACCTCTTTTCCCAGAAAAAAAAAGCCCTGCAAGATTAATATGTTTAATACTTAATACGGTGAGCTTAAATGTGGCGATCACCTTTGCAAGACAAAGTGATCAGCTGTGCCCACTTACTTCCAAGCTCCAGCAGGGCCTCGTTTGGGAGCAGCAATGCATGTAATCTGCCTGTAACATGAGCATATTGCAGAAATGCTAATGAAATGTGTATATTTTAGAGACTAAAGCACAGCTACATCAGCTGTGGTTAAGGGCTTGACTTGCAATTCAGGAACCACAATAAAGCCCACTTCCTGCTATCAGATGTGATGATTAATATGTGGTAGGCCGGAGCTCCAGGTCCCCCCTCCCCTGGCCTTTTAACTGATCAAGAGCCAAAGCTTGTGGCTATATAATTACATTAGCTGGAAAACTAATGCAGGAAATGGCTTGTTGATTCAACTGGGTTAAAAAACAAAACACACTTTGTACTTTTAAACTCCTTTTTTCCAATTTAACTTGGTGCCAAAAAATTAGGTTTAACTACATCTTTGCAGTTTTCTGACCTTGGGCACTTTTCTTCTTCAGTCTTTGCCATGTGTGATGTTTATACCCAAAGACAGTAAGCTCAGGGTAGCCATTTAAAGAGCTTTTCATAGCTGCTGAAGTCTAATAGGCTTTAGGCACATAAATGTTTTGGTCTGTGATGTGTCTGCATGGAAAAGTGCCAGGAAATGGTGGCATAAGTGTGTTTGTCTGTGGAGAATGCTGTTGGGATACAGAAATAGCTCTACAGGAGACATCAGAGCATTGCTTTCTGCTGGGAAACTTTACTCAAGACATAGCATTTTAGATAGTTAGATAGTTATTTAGTTAGATATATATTCTTCCCAATGGAGACCCAAAGCAGCTTACAACATCACTCTCCTGTCCTCACACAGCTCATCTCTACAGCGGTATAAGCTTGCAGACTGCCCCTGTCAAAATCAAGTCTCCTTTTCTGCTTGACTGTAGTGTACTGGGAGCTTCAAACGAAGACCCTTTGTTGGAGAGGCTCCTTGCAGCTGCATTCAGAATGGGCACCCTTGCTGAGCCAGCCAATCAAATAATATCCATTTGGATGAAGCCCATTGTTTGAAAGGCTCCTTGCAGCTACATTCAGAGTGGCCGCCCATGCTGAGCCAGCCAATCAGGTAATATCTATTTGAATGAAGCCCATGCCAATGAGGGTTCCAAGTGCCTGTTTTTCTGTTGGGTTGTTTATTGCTGGAGGTGTGTTTTAGGTGGAGTTTTTGTATATATAGTTGCAGCTAGCCTCATGTATTTTCAATTGGGTTTTCACTAATAAAAGAGCTATGCTGAGATCACTACAGTGTCTGATCCACTATTTTTCAGATTAAGGGTAAAAGAAACCTGTCCTTTGTTGCAAGACTGGACATGCAACGCTGTTTTGAATGCCCAGCTCATTTTATATAGGCATATGACTTGTAACTTTCCTCACATTAGAACCTGAGGTACAGTACTTCTCCTTTTGCTCCCTCCACCCAGGTTGGGGAGGGGGGAGGAGCTGGCTGCATAGTTGCAGTAGAAGAGTGAAGGTTATACCATCATTGGTACACACTGCCTCAAGCAGGCCAGTCATTGAGAAGCAATGCAAGAGAAGGTTAAAAAATTGCCTTGTACACACTTTTCCTGGATCACTTTGCAAGTTGCCCATCAGCATTCCCTTCTTCTGCCATGGACTGCTGTGTGGGTCTAGCCCAGCTAGGACTATTTCCCCTTATATCCAAAATGAGTTAGTGGTTTGGGTGGGGAATTTGTCTAGTCACTTCCTGACAGGGGATTATGGGGCATACATCACAAGAAGAATTTTTCACATTGTGTAGATAATGGTTAACTAGTTCACAATGAGCAAAAGTAGTGCTGAGTAGACTGTGAAAAGAAAAGAAAATCATATTGATACGTTCCTGGAGGTGGGTGAAGGACAGGGGAGAACTCTCCCCCAATTCTACCTGCTGCCACTCAGTTTGGTGGCAGGGAGAGTTTCAGGGAGAAAGGGGGAAATGGAGGAGGGGTGTCCAGTGTTACCAGGATGCCATGTCATCACTTCAGACATGACCTAGAAGTGACATCATGATGTTGGGTGATATCCTAGCATACAGTCCAAACCTCTGTGGTTAAACCATACAGTTTTTGGCAAATGCCACAATGTTGCTGCCAACATGATAATGTCACTTCCAGGTCACACTGGAAGTGACATCAGTGTGTTGCCATTGACAAAGGTTCCCCTCACAGGTAAGTCTCTTACTGGCTGCCAGCCCCAGGCTGGCAACTGTATTGAAGGATTTCCTTAGACTTAGAAGCTTTGGTCTGGGTCCAGAGAGAATTTGGACAGGAATATCTTGGTTCCTGAAGTGACATGAAGTTGGGTGGGGAGGGTAATAGTGACTTAGAAAGACCTCCTTGAGCACACTGAGATGGGCACACTGAGCTGTTACATGACTGCTACTGTTCTCTGAGCAACTTAAGTTGCCCAAATATGAGTCACTATGGATAGATGATGTGTTTTAATAGCTGCATGTCATTTGATTGTGGTGGTGTGAAGTCTGTCACATTAGGGGGTCTATAGTCTATACTGAAAGAGAGTGCAGAGAAGAGACAAGAAAGAAAGATGGAAGAAAAAGTGGAATAGTAGCTGTAAGAAGGATGGAATATAAAACCTTGTGTTATGAACCCTCCCTTGTGCTGTCTCATTTGCCATGCTAGTCATATTTATATGTACACTAAAGGGGTGGTAGTGGCGACAGATAAGTTAATAGCTGATATCTGCACATCACAAATCCATTTACCTTTATAAAGAAGCCAACTATTAAACCCTGAAAGGAAACATTCACAGCTGTAAAGCTGAGGATTAATTTCCCCCAGTCCCTCTTCAAAAAAGGGTATGAGACGGTGATTGGTCAGCTGAATAGCAGCTGTCCACTGGGAAACATTATTGAAGAGGTTTTATAACTAAGCCCTCTCCCTTCCTTGCAGGCTTTTCCAGCCTGCTGTTGAAAGCAAGAGAGGAGTGTGCCAGAGCTTCAGAGCTGTGAGGATGAAATCTTGGTGGCTGAGTGATGAATTGTGTCGCTGTGTGGAATGCAAGAGTTTTTGTTTCCTTTAATTCTGTGCAGAGAAGTGTGTGTGCAGTAGCTGATGGTTGGTGAATAAAGGCATATAAGCAGGGGTAGAATTCTAGCAGGAGCTCCTTTGCGTGTTAGGCCACACACTCCTAATGTAGCCAATCCTCCAAGAGCTTACAAAAAAGAGTCTTGTAAACTCTTAGAGGATTGGCTACATCAGGGGTGTGTGGCTAATATGCAAAGGAGTTCCTGCTAGAATTCCACCCCTGCTTATAAGTTACCTCTCTCCCCTTTTTTCTTCCCTGGCTAAGCTCTACTCCCCACCCCCCTACCATGACCTTTCCTCCCATCTAGCTAGGCTACCATTGAGTGCCAGTTTGAACAAGGTGGAGTGGTGAGAGAATGAGATAGGAGGGCTTCTTGATGCTGCACTATTGGTTTTTTACAGCTCTACTGTAGCCATGTGGTTGAGTCCTTCCATTTAAAGGATGAAGCTGGAGGTTTCTGACCAGGCCATTTCTGCTGCAGGGTGGGAGGGACCTGTTGAGTTGTTTTCTTGGTGCACCAGGGATCTGGCATGGCTACATCTACAGAAAAAAAAATCTGAAGAACATAATGGGGGTAGGCTGAGAAGAAACTGTGTGACAACAGTAGATTTACTACAACAAAGTGTGTTGACTGGGAGGGGAGTGTATTAGAGCCTTTTGAGCTGGGTGCTGAATTTTACAGCTATTTTCTTGGCTGCATGGCCGTTTGAGGGACACTGCAATTTGGCCTTTATAGCAGGAGTCATTCTGTGACCTAAGGCCAAATGGTGGCCATTTTGTTAGTCCATCAATGGCACAGCTTTTATCACACCTCCCCTCCCCCCCCCGCCACTCTGTTGTATGGTGTAATTAAAAGCCATAACATTAGAGACATATTTAGGAAGTAAAGTAGCAGGTATAACAGTTAAGTTTATTAAGGTAGACTTAGTAATATTAGGTTATTGTTGAAGGTATAATTAGGTATGTGTAGTTTAAGGTGAGCTGCAAAGAAGAATTTTCTGTAATTGGTGGTAGAAGCAATAATATAAAAAAAGAGAAGGGAATAAAAAAATTAGTAATAATAGGGGATTATAGTAGTAGATTATAGTTAAATTTAATACAATATTTTAGAAATTGTTGTGTTGGACTAGAAGCATTATATAAAGGGCTGGGGGATGTCAAACACTGTTTTTGTGGGCTCTTACTATGTGAGAGTTGCTGTCTTTTCAGGATGACTCCAAAGATAGTCCAGAAGAAGGGCACCTTGGCATAACACCCATCTCCCAGGAAGCCACTGCTCCAACTGTCCACCCCAGAGCTTGCGGCCAGGACTGAGGCCCTGGAAAGGGCAGTGTGCCACAACTGCATGATTCTGTTGGCCATGCAGCAGAGTGGCCCCATGTCTGGCAAAGGTTGCTAGGTAGCTTTCTAACAAATCATTGTCTTCTTTAATGGATAGGGTGGCAGCAATGGAATGGGGGCAATCCAGTGAGGTGCCTGTTGCAGCTCCTAGGAGATTTGAGGGTGGACCCCACCATTCTATAACTAAGAGTGGGTGCAGGGGTACCAGGGGTGCAGGGCTGGAGAGCAACTCAGAGTATGGCCCCTCCAGACACAGAATGTGGAGCTAGTGAGTTTCCTGCTGGCCACCTCTATATGCTGAGATTGCGGAAGTGGGCTGGAACCCTGAACAGCAGAAGGGTTGCCTGGGCCATGACGGGTGCAGAGTCTTTTCCACCACGAGGCCAGTCACCTTGGACACTGCCACAAGCGATGATATTTGAGGGTGCTAGAAGGGGTATGCTAACCAGGCCCTTACATGAAATGCATCACAAACAGTGCTACAGGCCTGCTAGCAAAGTCAGGATACTGATCAGTCCTCTTAAAAACATTTTTCAGGAACAGCACTTTTGCAACCTGGCACTGACTGTGGATTATAGACTGATGCCAATGCCAGATGAGCTGCAGCACCTTGGGAAGTTCAAGCACAATGTACAATAATGGCAAAATTGGTACATGGCACAAGAGTTACCTCTGAAAGGCAATGTGAGGAGTTTTTCATCTTTCATAGAAAGAGGGGATCAGATCTGGCCTTTGCCATTTGCCCATGTTCAAAGGTGTATTGTATTTCTGAAGACAAGGAGGCTTAAGACTGTTAGGGGTTATTTTAAGACTGTTAGTGGCAATCTGGTGGCAAGGGCAGAGGGAATAATAGGTACTATCAGAGACTTTAAGATTAGGCAGATGTTGGAGAGATGGTCATGGGAGGAGCCTAATGTTAAGGACTCTTGGCAAGCATTTTTTTCCAAGGTGATGAGGGTGCTACATCAAGAATACAAAGCAATGTGCCGATACAAGGGGAGCTGTGTTGTTTTAGGTGGCAGCACCGACAGTGTTTACATAACATTGAGGGTCAGCAAACTCCTAGCAAATTTCACATTGGATATATCTTAAACAGCCTTCCAGGTGGAGGATCTGGTGCTTTCCTTGGTGAAAGTGACACTGGTTATACATAAGTCTAGGAGAGGCCGGTAGGTCAAAGGTTATCATGTGGTCTTAAAGACCACCAGGAAATCCCAGCTTTGCCCAGTAAGAGTGTTGTCAGTATTAATGAGAGTCGGGGACAATTGCTTCGGGTACATTTTCTAGCATAGCAGTGGGCCCCTGATGATGCAGTTCCAGCTTGGTGAATTCCCAGATACTTTCTGGCAGACCCAGGTTTGCCAGATCGAGTATGGTACCCACTTCTTCCACATCTTTGCAGCTTCTACAGCTGCAACATTTGGACTGCACAGGCAAACAATACATCGAGGAGCCCAATCAGACTTCTTGTCCTGGAACATTCCATTGTTTTATGGGCAAGAACCATTTCCAGAGCTTTTGGGATGCAGCGGGCTTCTACCCTCAGATCAGTGTTCAATGGTATGGCAGGTGAGGGATGTTGTGCAACCAGTTCCTGCCTTCTCTCCATTAGGTCCTGAGAAAGCCAGTTATCCTGATTACATTGTATTGCTTCTGAGCGAGAACAATCTGGTGCCAACCCAAGGGTCTATGTTAACCTGCAGGATAATTAAAGTTTTGAAGAAGGTTAAGGAATAGTGCCATGGTATAGTAATGCTTCAGGCAGAACTGTTGCATATAGGGGGTGTGGAGAGGGATATTTCAGCATGCCAAAATTGAGAGTACTATGTAAGGTCAACAATGCTGTATGCAAGGATGTTTTGGCTGAAGGGGGGGTACATATATCTTCCAACAAGCCATTAGGTTTAATATTCCTCTCCTGTATAGGGATGGTGGCATCCAGGCCTCGGATTCAGCGGGAGCTGACAGGAGCACAGCTCCTGAACCTTTCTGACAGTTCCACTTCCTCCTTCCCACCTTGTCCATTGAATAGTAGGTACAGCTGCATAACATTCCCTGGATGAGTTCTACCACCTATTTTCCTACAAAATGACCCCTGGTGGCATCCATCTCTCCCCTGAGGGTTGTGATGCTTATTTAGCTAAACCAGGGCCTGCAAGGTGGTATAGTCAGAAGGTGGGACAAGGGACAAGCTAGGCTAACCACCTTGTATAGCAGAGATAGAGTGGGTTGCTCAATGGAGGCCCAGGTCACACACATTGCTAAAGGGCGTTCTTTCATATATGCCAAGCTAGACAACTGGCTCCCCTCCTACCTTGCCCAGAACTAGCCACAGTAATCCAAGCAATGGTCATCTCCAGGCTAGACTACTGTAACTCTCTCTACACTGGCCTGCCCTTGACTTTGACCCGGAAACTCCAATGAGTCCAGAATGTAGCAGCATGAGTCCTGACAGGAATGTCACAGACAGCACATATTCTAGCTGTGCTGTGCCTGCTACACTGGCTTCCATTTGAGTACTGAGCCAGATTCAAAGTTCTGGTTATGACCTTTAAGGCCTTGAGTAGTCAGGGACCAATGTATCTATGGGACTGCCTCCTCCGCTATGTCTCTGGAAGAGCATTATGCTCTACAGGTAAAAATCTACTGGTGATCCCTGGCCCCAAAGAGATCCAGCTGTCCTTTTCAGTCCTGGCCCCAACTTGGTGGAAGATACTAGGGCTCTACAGGATCTTCTACAATTCTGCATGGCCTGCAAAGCAGAGATGTTCCACCAGGCTTTTGCTTGAGGGCAGTGATAGTAGTTGGGCTGGCACTCCCCTTCTCTCCCCTCCAAGGGGGATTCTCTGCTCTCAATATCGCAAAAAGCTGAATTGTTGCACACTACAAAGGATGTTATTGGGTAGTGAACTGTTTTTAATTAATCAGATTTATTGATTTTATATGTATTTTCTGTTGACGCACATCACCTAGAGCCTGGCAATGGCCAGGAGAAAGCAATTCACAAATCTAATGATGATGATGACGATGACAATGATCATGATGATGATGATAGGCAGGGATGAATGGTGAGCATGATGGATGGAGTTGGCTATCACTGGCTTTACATTTGGAAGGGAAAGAGCACCTTTGGTGCAGAGTAGGGATGGGCACGAACCCAGGAAAATGATTCATTTCATTTCATGATTCATTTGATTTCTGACCTGGGTGATGTTTCATTGGTTTATTTGATTTCGGAGCTGTAAAACTACCAACGAGTCTTCAGCGGGCTCTCCTTTACCCAACCAAGTTTGGTGAAGATTGGATTTGGAATGTCTGAGTTATAGCCCCCTATAGCAGGTGCCCCCAGGAAATTTCAGCTTCAGCTCTCCCAACAACTCTTCATGCTGCAGAATGGGGACTCTGTGATTGGTCCCAGAGCTGCCAATCAAACTGCTATGGGTGTTTCTAGGGCTCCCAGAAATCCATCCCCAGTATTGCTTAGAATTTATTGAATCAGTGCCAGGTTGTCTGGGGAAAATGAACTGCAAAAACAAACCAAATGAAGCACCAAGGTGTAGACTGGTTTGGAATGAACCATGAATTGGCCCGATTCATGTGCAAATCATGATTCATGGTTCAGTTCATGCTCATGTCTAACTGCTGAGCAACATCTTTACAAACCTGGTAGTGACTTTACAGTGCATCGAGGATGAGGCATCTCTCAGCACATGTTCAGGTCAGGATAAACAGGGTCAGCAGAAGCCATTAACCAAGTCTGGAGCCATGGTGGATTTGCCAAAGCAAAGGCAATTATGGTCATTAATTATTAGCATAATAAATAATTGATGGTTATTTATTAATTATTAGCATAATAAATTATTGAAGATCAGCTAATTTTAATAAATTACTCACATCCATGCTCTAGTCTTGTGTTTTTATTTGGGTACTGGGGCAATGAATTTTGTCTTTTTGTCACTGAATGGGTATGCAACATAGAACAATATGCCAAAGGTAAAATATATATTTATTATATAATAATATATAGCCCCTCCCAGCAGTTGCACCCAGGAATATTTATTATATTATCTCTCTCATAATACACTCACTACATATATCCATTGGAAATTGCATCTTCATTGAGAAAAAAAGTCCAGTGTGTATTATACTTGTGACTGACTACCTGGTTTAGATAAGATTCAAATATGTGATACAAACCTATCATCCCAAATGGTTTTTGAAGCAATAATCTTTTCCTACATTCATCTAATTCTGCATGAAAATAAAAACTATTTGCACATAATGAGGTTTCAGTCCTGCAGTCCTAGCTATAAAAATAGCTGATTGTGTATTACTAACAGTTTTGTGAAATGTTTCCAGACAAAACTCAACCAAGATGAACTATTTCCATGGTATAGTACTTGTATTTCTGAATCAGCTAGTGGCAATATGTGCATGAAAGCTAGTATGGGGTAATGGGGTAATGGTTAGAAAGCAGAACTAGCATCTGGAAGACCTGGGTTCAGATCTTCACTCCAGTCTCAGTGACATGTTTTCCTGGGCAATCATACAAGTGGGAGAATTCAGGGAGGGCAGAGACTGGCAAAATTACATTGCGTGACATCACTTCTGGTTAGGAACTCGGAAGCAACTTTGCCACAGTGTATGACACTCTAGGGTTTCTCCTAATTTCTGTGATAACTGTTGAGATTGTGGGAACAGTACATGTTGTACAATGCAGTGATGAAACTTCCAGGTTCCTAGCCAAAAGTGTTTTGGGGGCATTATTTGATGTCATCCCACCCCCATACTGCTCCATTGACTGCTGCTGGCAGATGGGAAATGCCAGTGGGGTTTTGTCAGCTAGAAGAAGGCATATGATAACCCTTCCCATACACCATACACCTCATGCTGCCAGATTCTCTGGGCCTGGTCTGTTGGAGATACAGATTTCTCAATGAGGACTAAGGGCTTCTCAATTTCCTAAGTAAGGTAGAGGGGGCAGACTTAGAGAAATCAAATATGTTAAAGGCCAAGATCAAAGAATGCAGTTCAGAAATAAACTATGTAAAACAAAATTAAAAATAAATGTATCACAGTTTTTAATTACATAAATTAAAAATAAGAGTATCACACTCTTCTCCTAGGAAGAGTAGAAACATTCTGATGACCTTGCTGGGTGACCATGGGTCAGTCATTCCCTTTCAGATTAACCTACCTCACAGGTTATATGATAAAATGGAGGAGAGGAAAATAGTACACTGCCATCAGCAGGGTTGCCAGGTCTCCTACTATAGCAGGAGACCTCCCACTGGCAACCTGGACTTCTCCTTTGAGCAATAGGATGTGATCCCATCTTGAGGGAAAGAATGAACATGACATCTCTAGGAATTCACTTTTGTGTTTTTTCTGGAAGTGATGTCATATCTTGCAAGACAATGGTGCTCTACTGTGTCCCTGCTCCCCTATCAACCCCTAGCCCTGAACTCCTTGGGGAAAGTGCAGGATAACAACATAATTATATATACTGCAAAAAATCACAGTCACAGAAGTTTACAAAATTTACAAATATATTCTAACCAAAGAGAAAATCTTCAAACATGTTAAGGGCTAAACTATTCTACCTCAGAGCTAAAGGGCATTTTTGCATATTATACTTTAAAAACTGGTAGGTGCCATGGAGCAGCCGCGGAGATTCCACACTGCATTTCCTCAAATGAAACCATGAGCCTATTCAGATATGACGCAGGAGATCTAGCCAATTCGGGAGGTGACTGGCTGGCCAGATAGTTCAGAAAATGCCATTACCAGATCAGCCTTTCCCGAAGCAAGCTTCCCATTCACCTGCCCACCCTCTTGGTAAGACCATGTGAGATTAGCTAGTCACCAGTTATGGGGCTGGGCAGGAATTTTCTGGGCCTCACTCTGATTGGCTATAGAGGGGACCTTTTTTTGACTGCTCCACATGGTCAAAGGGGGTAAGGCATAAATAGGCCTGATGTCACTGGTTAGGACTTGACTGGGAAGGTGGGAAAAGTATGGGTTAAAAGGATTTGGAACTGGCAAGCACCCCAAGATATCAGCTATTGAGGGGGGTCCTCAATTGGGCTACCTAGAGGCTTGGCAGTCCGGGTGACTTGGTTGGGGGTCTCTTTGGGGTTGGGGGAGCATATGACCGGCCCCAAGGCTTCGCAGTTGTGGACCGGGGGTATGTGTGCCCAATCCCTCTATGCACTGGTGTGTGGGCCGTGACAGGTAGGGTCTGGAAGTTTCCGGACCTGTCCCTGAGCCAGGGTGGATTTGCCCTGTCAGAAAGCTTGCTTTGCAAGCTCAAGTCAACCCATGCTTTATGATGTATGTAATGGTGCAGATCAGCTTTTGTGTAAATAAAGTCCCAGTTTAACCCATAACTTGTGTGGCATTTCATTTGAGGGGTGGGTGGACAAATGACCTATGAAGCCTGCTCCCCCCACCCCCTTCCAGTAAGAGTGACTGGAGCAAAGTCACCCACGGAGGGATTAGGGGCCAGGATAGATTTGGCACAACTGTTTTTTTTAAGGAACAACTCTAATCAACTGCTAGATAGTAACCCCAGTTTTAGCATCACATGGTTAGCAAAATGGAGATTAAAAAAAAAGTATTTACTTACAGTGTAAGTGGGAAACCAAAACAAACATCTTTCCTAAAGGCTTTAGCAAACGTAGATCAATTTGTTGCAAGGCTTGTAGTTGCCAGTTACCTCTGAGAGTCCTCGACGGTGAACATGGTTCCTTGATCAGCAGGTTCCATGTGTTCATGGCTACAATCCTGTGTAGAGTTAGATAGGAGTAAAGCCTTATTAAATCCAGTGTAATGTGTAGGAAGGGTACTAGTTTTGGTGAGCCAGATCCTCCTTTAGTTAACAGAATTCTCTAGGCTTTAACACAGCAGTGTTTTGTCTTAGACTTAACCACATACTTTCGAGGTTATAAAGGTTTGAAGTTGAAACAAAATAATAACTACTTTATTCTAGAAATATGTGCTTGATAGTGCAGGGTAGAGAAATAGAGAGAGTTCCTATGCTACCTAGCTAACAGATGGAAGTGGCTGTAGAGACACATCTTGTGAGTGTGGGGGAGAGAGAGAGAAGATGGAAGGAGGTTGCCTTTTCCTAAAGAGTGTTGATCTATATCATTAGGGTTTGTAGAATCTTTCGGGCTCAAGTGCCGTGTTCTACTGGAGAAAGTTTTTCTTCCAGACGTTTCGTTCTCAGCTGCGGAGAACATCCTCAGTGGCGTTGCAGCCGGAGCAGTGTTGATCTATGCTCCAAAGGGAGTCAGTGATAGTAGAGAGTAAACATAAAGTTGCTTTGTACATGCCTGTCTGCCTGGAACTATGTGGTCACTTGCTTCCAGAGGCTGAGACACTGGGACATTTGCATCTGGTACTTCCAACTATTTTTTGAATAAATATACATATGATCAAGACTGGTCATACCTTCCAGTTTGGTGTTGGTGTCTTAGAGCTGAACCCCACTGAGGAAAGGTGAAACCTTACTGATAGTTTGCTAGCTGTAATGAGCTTTTCCATACACTGCCTCACACTAAAGCTATAAAACTAATACTTCCCCCTTTACTGCAGTTGGGGATTATTGGTGAACATCGAAGTACCATTAAAACCCCACAGTTATTTCAAGGCAGGGGCACTGTTAGCAGCCTAGTGGAGGCATTGTTCACTCCAGCGGAAATCTGTGGAGAGGCTTGAGCTCCATTTCCATCAAGTTTATACCTGTGAACAGGGACACTCAGCCACCACACTTGCAGGGTGCAGTAAGTGCCATTAGTTTAGTTGGATTTAAACAGGGTTTAGATAAATTCATGAAGAATACCCACAATGACTAAAAGGAACATTCAAATTCAGAAGTAGTAACTTTCCACATGCAAATGCTGGAGGGGACACCAAGGGGAGATTTAGTTTGTAAACTAGCAGGGCACATCTGGTGTGTCAATGTCTGAAACAGGATGTGGACTAGATGGACCACTAATCTGATCCAACATGGGTGCTCTCAGGTTCTTATATTTTTAACAAAACTTTTGTTGGTTCAGCACTGCAGTTGGGAGAAGCATTTGTAGAAGCTGTCTTCTCATTTCATTGTCAGGCTGTTCATCAGCAGCAACTATAGAAAATTTGTTCTTGGGGGAAAGCAGAGGGAGTGAAAGCCATTAATTATACCTATAGGATCAAGGATTTTGCTGATTGTATTGCTGCATGTTTTATTTCTAATTCTTCTACAACATAATCTTCATTATCTAAAATTTAAATTAGGCTGCAGTCAGTAATAAAAGAGCACTACTGTACCATCCTTTCTAAAACAGGGTTTGTTTCTGGTGAAATAGATGGCAACTCTTGGTCTTGGAGTATTTGCTTTTCTTAGTTGGTCTCTTCTTACCTATTACTGTTTCCTTGACTTTCTAGTTCCTGTTGGGATTCCTAGATAAGTTTCTTCTTCCTGTCCAAGACCTTGTGGCAGGCAGGGCCAGCGCGTGGGAGTAGGCGGTGTAGGCAGCCCGGGATGCTACCCCGCCTGGGGGTGCCACCAGGTGCCCCCTTACCCACGCAGAGCGCTCCTCCTCCTTGAAGGCAGGATTGGAGGAGCGCTTTCCCCCTGCAGCAAGCTCAGTGCACTGTTTTAGTGGCGCTGGTCACTTTGGGGTTGAAAGCGGACGAGAGGCACCTTTGGAAGGCGCTGCTTGGCTGCGTTCAACCTGAAAGTGACCGGCACCGCTAAAACAGCAAGCAGAGCTTACTGCAGGGAGAAAGCAGCGGTGCAGCACCACTGTTGTGCACCGCCCGTCTCTCTCTTATCCCTGCTGCCCTGCATGATGATGTCGCTTTTGGTGACATCATAATGCCGCACATGCTGAGCTCCATAGAGGAAGCTTTGGGGGGGGGGTGGCGCAGGGGGCTGCCTTAAGCGGCAGAACCCCCAGTGCTGGCTCTTGTGGCAGGGAAGGTCAGTGCTATCTCCAAGCTCAGTGGACAATAATAGAAAATGATCTCTGCATCCTTAGCATGGATGGACATTATGGTTGTCAGCCCTGTGACAGCAACTTCTAGGAAATTTTGGGTCTGGTACCTGAGGAGGATGGAGTTTCAGGAGATTTGATGTCACATCCTCTGTGACACTTCAGGAATTTCCCCAATCTCTCTGGTAAAGATAATAGAGACTGGGAAAATTCCTAGAGAGTCATGAAAGATGGAAAGTCATTTCTGGGTGGAAGTTTGGAGAATGTGACATCACTTCCGAGTTATACTTTAGGAATCCATCTAATCTTTAAGGTCTTTACCAAAGAAATGGAAGAAATTCCTAGAGTCATCACCATAGGTGCTATTTTCCCCTCCTTTCCCCCTTCACTTCTTCCAATCATCGAGCAGGGGATTGCCTACAGTCAGTGGGTGAATTTCAAGCCTAACTGCTGTGGGTGAGTTGGAACCAGAGCCTCAGGCAGAACTTCAGGCAGAACCTCAGCTAAAATTTCAGTCAGAACATTACAACAGCAGGCACTCTCAGCTCTGAGGCAGTAGAGTTCAAGCAACAGGGTTGTCAGAACTCACAGCCAGCAGCTGGGGCAAAGCCAGGAGCACTCCCTAGTTCTGCTGCAACAAATGAGGCTCAGGTGCTTGTTACCATCCACCCTTGGAACACAGGAGGTTAAGACTTAGAGCAGAGTTTCAGGAGAGACGACAAAGCATATGTCTCCGGGCCAGATGCAAGTTGCTTGCTGAGGATGAGTAGTTGATGGGTTATGTTCAAGAACTTGGCTGTAATAGGGCCTGTTCTGTGGATGGATATTTTTTTAAAAAGTCAGGGTACTGTATTGTGTGAAAGCGATAAATCAATCTGGTAGATTCTGTGACCACAGTTCCTGAACCTTACCTCTTTGCGTGTGATCTTGGACTGGCTTTGGATTTTGATTTTGGCTTGTGATTTGGACTTTGGCTTTGTGAACCTGACTTGTGTATGGCATCTGGATTTCCTGACCATGTTCATTGGCTCATCCCTCTCTGGTAATGACCCTCCAGTATGAACTCTTGGCTTATCAACTTCTTGGACTGCTCTCTGGCCTTCACTTGAAACTCTGGTGTATGCCTTGTTTATGTGTGTGACCAGCATATGACACTAGCTGAAACACTGAACACTGTTCCAGTCTGAGCAGAGGCAGCTAAGGTTAGCCAGACTTGGCCTAGCAGAAGTAGTAATGGCTTTTGCTTGTTGCTGAGGATAACCCCCTTTAGGTTTTCTTAAGCTTTAATCCACAAACTGTACTGATATTGAAACTTGTAGGAACAAAAAGTGGTGGTAGAAAATATTATGGGGGAGCACCTGCTGCTTTCTGCTTTTCATCATAATTGTCTATAGTGGATGGCAGCTGGTAGTCAGTAGGTTTCTTTTGAGCTGAAAATGCAATTGTAATTAAACAAAGATAAGATGGCAGCGCAACAAAGCCTACAGAAACCAAAATGTAAATTTCCCATATATTAGCTTCATGTGCTTTTGGAACTACCTACTTCAGAGTTGGATGTGGGAAAGGCTTGTGGTAGCACAAATATTAAATGCTTTTTTGCCATGAGGCTGCTCCACATCACTTATTTGATTCTTGCCATGTGCAGATGACTGGTCCTCAGAAATCTGAAGTCAATTTAGCCTTGGGTCTGAGAAATTTCATAGGGTTCTGTAAATTCTTTCATTGCTTTTCTTTTACTCAGACTAGACAAACCAGGTTTGCGGTACATTGGCTTAGTTTTCATTGTCAGTTTCTAGTTAAAGGGTAGCTTCATAGGATGCTCATATTTTCCTCAGCTGATAGTAGACAATACAAGAACGCATAAATGGTTGACTGATTTTTCACCAGCCACAAGAGAAGTGCAATAACATTACTACTAATGTTAACATGAAACTAGTTTACTTTTGTAAATGTTGAATGTAAACTTCCAAGAGTATAATTACAATTTCTTTAAAAATCTCTCTGGGTTATTTTCTTCTTTAAACTGGCCTAAATGGGCTAATACTATTTATAATCATAATATTTAATTTTACCATATAAGAGCAGCCATCTGTGCTTCTAGTTATAGTGTGTGTAGTAAATGTTTCTATTCAGACATAAAAACGCCTTTTCATCAGTCACATGAGAAATGCCAACTGTAGTAATCTGACATCCTTATTCACCATAGACTAAAATCTTTTAACGACTTGTGAATACTAGATGTGCTGTATCTGATCCCTATGCACTGGACATAAACCAGCCAAAGGTAAATGTGTAAGTCTTACTGGTTTCAATGAGATAAAATAGAACACAGAACACAAAATGAAGCCATTGGGGTGTTGTGGTTAGTGTGTTAAACCAGGATCAGGAAACTCTGGTTCAAATCTCCACTACATGGAAGCCCAAATGAATTGAACAGAATGGACCACAGGTTCTGGCTAAATAAGCCATGTGGGGAGAGCTGAATTTGGTGTACACACATGCGCGACTCACCGCCCTAGGCAAATGCCTATGTCCAGGGCTTTTTTTTTAGTAGAAAAGGCTCAGCAGGAACTCATTAGCATATTAGACCACATCACCTAATATTAGCATATTGGTCACACACTCATTAGCATATTAGACCACACCATCTGGGATAATCAAGTGCAAATTGAATTGGTGGTAGCTGGGTAATAAAGGAAAATAAAGGGGGGAAGAACGGCAAATAAAAAGAAATAAATGGGGGGAAGAAAAGGGAATAAAGGGAAATAAAGAAAGGTGGAGAAGAAATAGAAATAAAGAAATGGAGGAAGAAAGCATAATAAAGGAAAATAAAGAAGGGGGAAGAAAGGAGAATAAAGGGAAATAAAAAACAGAGGGAAGGGAAATAAAGAAAGGAGAATTAAGGGAAACAAAGAAATAGAAGAAATAGAAAGAACGGGAAATAAAGAAATGGGGGGGGGGAACTTACTTGAACTGTGACGGTGACTTTTCCAGGCCCTGCAGCAATCCTGGCCGGCCAGCCAGCCAGCCAGGCCCCAGGGAGGCTGCTGTGCAGCTGGGCAACATGATCCCTGCCAACAAGCTGGCCCCTGGGGAGGCCACTGCACAGTGTGGCTGCACCTCAGAATCCTCACCAGCCACCTGGACCCCAGGGCGGCTGCCATGTGGCTCAGCTTGGCCCAGCAATCCCAGAGGGCCAAACCAAGTGGTCTCGAGGACCATTTATGACCCTCGGGAGGGACATTCCCCACCCCTGATATATAAGATCAAAAATTTGTACTTGAAATAGTTTCACCTCAGTAATTTCAACCTGATTTCACCTGGCATGTTAAGTAAATCCTTTTGCTATTTTTGAATTTTAAATGTGTCCCCAGTGCCATTTTCAAGGTTTAAGTTAAAGTGCAAACCTTTCCCTCAAGTTCCTTGACTGAGCAAACAGCCAAAATATGCCTTACTGTAGAACAGACAAGGTTTTTTTCAGAGGAAGAATAAACATGTTACCAGCGCTGCTCAGTTAGTGAAGGGACAAATAGAAATAGAGGGAATTTGATGCTTGCAGCCTGAAGCAACGCTGCTAGGCTGCATTTGCAGGCTTTGCCCCCTTGGAGGGAAGAGAGGATCGGCGGCCCGTTTGGGCGTGTATTTTAGGGGGCAGGGCCAGGCCATTGTAATGGCAAGACCTTCGCTCCCTGCTTCAGTCTCAGACAAGATCGGCCCTCCCGCCCGCCCTGTTTGCTATGTAAGCAGTTGCTGGTTGCCTCATTTTGGGGTGGCCGGGTAGAAATTTTTTACTCCCCAGCTGATTGGCAGTTGCTGGGGTGTATTTTTTGCCACCCTACATAGCAGAGCAGTGGCTATCGCGAGGTGCTGTTAAATAGGTGGTCACTTTAGTTGGCAGGTTTTTTAGGAGTTTAGGGTACTATGCAGCTAGGGGAGGACCATGAAGCATCCCCCTTTTGGGGAATTAGGGGTCTGGCATGATCAACCTTGGGGTTTGGTGACCTGGGGTGGGGAGAATGCAGACTGTCCTGGAGGCTCGACAAGAGGGTGCCTTCCATTGAGACGTGCGTCTGGTGGTTGGACCCTCTGGGGTGTGCCTCCCTGCTGGGCCGGCATGGTGGGAGCTGTGTCACTCAGCTCCGGCTGGGAGCTGGGTCTCTCGCCCGCTAATGGCAGGGGAGTGATCTGTTGAGACCCGTAGCCCTGACCAGGCCGCAGTTTGGGTGCCCTTGCTGTTTATTATGATGATTAATAAAATGGCCCATTATTTATACCAATGCATTGTGTCCGACTCTTCACTCCAACTTGGGGGGCAAAATCTAAACTCTGAGGGAGGAAAATGGAAGGGGTCCGTCATAGTGTCCTTTCAGAATTTTGTTTCAACTGGATTTTACCGTCAGCTCAGCTTTTGTGGGGAAAATGGGAATGGGATTTGCTGCACATGGGGGGAGGGAATTTACTGTAGAACAAGTAGCGCTGGGGAGTGCTCTGAGTCATTGGATGCACTAGTGTCTGTTGTGACTCCGTTCTTTGACTCTTCCAAGAGGGAGGTTCTGCTAGGATTATTCAAGTTTCCTGGGCATCTCCCTCCAAGGATATCTTGCTTTTTGAATCTGGCTGCTTCCAGGCACTATATTTATGAATCACCTAATCCTCTCAGCTTTGGAGTTCTAGGCGATGTACAGTGCTATAAAACAATAAATTCATAAAATCATAGCATATAATATGTGGAGAAACGCCATCTTGGTTAATGTTGGTGCTTGGTTGGAGGGGAACATGAAACTACTAGGCAGCCTGTGCGGCCTAGCCTTCCCTTCACTCCCCCCCCTCCCTTCCGGAGTTAAACCAGCAACTCTAGGGGGAAAGCCTCCTAGAGGGGCAGGAAGTTCTTTAGCCTTCCCCTCATTCCCTCCTCCCTTCTGGAGTTAAACCAGCAACTCTAGGGGGAAAGCCTCCTAGAGGGGCAGGAAGTTCTTTTGGTTCTTTTTATTTGAATTAGGCGGGAAAAGGGCAGTCCGCAGCTGGCCCTCCAAGAGAGAGGTTATGAGTCTGTGGGCTCCTGACTGTGGGAGAGGCCTACTCAAGAGGAGGAGGACCCCAGGCAGTCAGACCGAGTAAGTAATTCACAAGGTAGACCAAGTTTACACCAGGGACGGGAGGATGCGTTTGAATCCACCTTTTATTTGCCCTTCTTGTTGCTGATCAGGTGCTGTGCTAAACTTTTACATGTAACTGTTTTTGTTTTTATTTTTCTTTCTCTTCTTATTAAACATTTTTACTGTTTTGAATGCTGGCAGTCAAACTCTGTACCACATAGATCCCCAACCGCTTAGACCACGCTGCGTTATGAAGGGGGCCCCGAGGAAGGGGGAAGGCATGCAGTTGGATAAGGTGCCAATCCTCCAGGGGTTCCCCGAAGAAGTGCTGGTGTCTCTGTGATACCCAAGTACAAGGTGGCAGAGGACCTTGAGGCCTGGCCTCATAGCTGGAGAGGGGGATTGGGAGTCCTGTTCCTCTCAATCTGGACCCCTAGACTGAGCAGGTGGTGGCAGCGAGCCCAAGTGGCCGGAGGAGAAATAGCTCCCTCCAGGAGTTGGCGACTCAATAGGGAGTTGACGGGACCGGGTCTGAAGGCAGAATCGGGCCGGTTCCGTCACATAATACATTAGTTTAAAAGCAAGTGGTGACATTTTCAGTTCCCTCCCACTTCTGGCCTGTAGACCTCATGGATCTGGGGGAGATGCATTGGATCAGTCAGAGGGATGGAGAGCAAGGGAAGGGTGCCAACTGTGATGTAAACCATCACTGGTCTCAACCAAATGCCTGACAAAACATCTCTGCCTTGCAGGCCCTGTGGAATTACATAAGGCTGGTTTTGGTTTATATGTTTTGTTGTTATATATATATGGTTTTGTTGCTGTTGTTGATGATGATGATATACATGGATATATACAAAAACATCCATCTGTCTGGATGGATGGTTTTGTTGTTGTTGATGGTGTTGGACTTGTGCACTAGTGCAGGAATACAGAAAGGATCTGCTGGGTTTGCTTTCAATGTGCCTTTCCAATGGAAACTGTTTGAAGTGAAGGACTTTGCACTGCCTCTTAGCTTCAGCTACAGAGGAAGACTGCAAGAGAGTCATAGAGAGAGACCGATTTCCCTTATGCCGCTCTCACGCTCCTCTTCTCAGTGGGGCTTCCGTCCAATTGCACACTATCTGCTCCGGGGCTGCAACTAGCTTCAGCTTTTTCACGCGGCAAACAGGATCTGGTTTTTAGAGGTTTCTGTTTGCCACACAAAAAAGCCAAAACTAGTTGCAAACCTGGGGCAGATAGTGTGAAATCAGACAGAAGCCCGACTGAGAAGAAGAGCGTGAGAACAGCGTAAGGTGAGTGGGAAATCAGTTAGAGACAAAAATCAGCTAGGACAATAAACATCCTTTCCTTCCCTCTCTGATGAAGTGTAGATTGAGTCAAGTTTGCTGATAATTGGGTCAGAGTGGTACTGCTATGATTATGGAGTTCACTCATTTAATTATTTTCATATCTCTGTATTACCTTCCATTTCTCCGTATCACTAGCATTGCATACCAGTATAATCTGAACTGTAGTCATTTTACACTTTGCTCAAACATGTATCTAATTGTGCATGTTTGGGTCTTTCACTTGCTGTAACATTCTCAAGATGTGCAGGAGGGAGTGGAATTGTTATCCGGTAGCCATGGCAGTGTCTGGCTTTCATCAGATAACCTTGAGCATTCAATGAAGACTCTATGCTGTACACCTAACCCTGGGAATCTAACTGACAGGGCTGGCTTTAATTTGTGTGCTTTTTTGCTTGGAATAATATTGGTTCTGTTTGTGATATACTCTGTTCTCAGCAATGGCTTCGTAGCACGAAGATCCATTGCTCTGTACTTTTTAAAATTTAAATAAGAAATTTATTTTAAAATCATACAATACAGCATAGGAGGTATCACATAAAATGCAAGAGCAAATGATACAGACATATAAGTGGAACCTAAGTATGTTCATTAAAATGTAAAGCCAAACAGCATTTCAAAACAAAAGTTGGATGATCTCTCTATTGATATCATTCAAGAAAAGCATTCAATCAATCTGCAACTTAAATGAGATTTAAAACAGTTAAAAGAAAAGAAAAAGGACAAAGAAGTAGGATAAGAGAAAAAGTTAAAGGGGAAGTTAAAATATATAGAATTGTAGATACCCACTCCTGTGCCTGGAAAGATAAATTGAGATGGATGGTGATAAATAAGAGAGCTAAGAAGGTGAGAAGAGAAACTAGAAGTAGATCATAGCCGTCTGTGAGGGGTTGTAAGGAGGAAGTTCCTGTGAAGTGACATAATCAACAAAAGGAAACCATTTGTCTGTAAAGTGTGATTGTGTGTGAGGAGAGGAAGAGCTTAGCAGACTATTGGTGATCTTTTCCATTATTAAATTCTCCCAGACTTTTGAGAGCCAAGTAATTTTTGTAGGAGCTTTGGCAGTCTTAGCAGCAACTAGAAGACGAGTGATCAATTCACAACGTATCTTTGGAATAGAGATAGAGTCCCACTGATTCAGAAATAAGAAGCCAGGTTGAAAAAGTAAATTATAAGTGGTAATACATTGAATTAGGTTTAGAACATTCTACCAGAACTTCTGTATAAACGGACACTCCCACCAGCAGTGACCATAAGTTCCAAGTTGTTCGCACTTCCACCAACATAAAGGAGAGCTTGTTTTGGAGAAGGAGGTGATTCTAATTGGTGATTCTAAGCGATTAAGGATTTTAAATGATTGTAGTCTGGTACTCATAACTGGAGACGAAAAAAGAGGTGAAGAGTAGATTGGAGCCTCCTGCAGCCCGCCGCATTGCGGCTTGGCTGCAGGGGAAATTTTGCCCCCCCCCGGAGAGCGGACGTTTCAGCATGCTTCCAAGCACGTCTGGAGAAGGTGGGGCTATTGCGGCTGTTCTGTAGCCTCTGTGTCGTGTCTCCTCAGTCCTCTCGGCGAACTTGGCCCTCCCACCCGCCCTGTTTGTTATGTGGGCAATTGCTGGTCACCTCTTTTGTTGAGGGGCCGAGTAGGAATTTTTTACTCCCCAGCTGTTTGGCTGGTGACTGGGGGGTGTTTTTTGCCTACCCTGCATAGCATATCAGTGGATTGAGGATTTGGCTTCGGGTTGGTGCCTTCTGTTTAGATTGGTTACTTTTTAGGGCAGGTTTTACGGGGTTTATGGCACCATGTGGCCTGGGGAGGACCGGTTAGCTTCCCCCTTTTGGGGAGTTAGGGGTCTGGCAGGATCAACCTTTGGGTGTGGCCCGAGGTGTGTGAATGCAGACTGTCCTGGAGACTCGATTGGATGGGTGCCTTTCGCTGAGACTCGCGTCTGGTGTTTGGGCCCTCCGGTGCGAGCCTCCCTGCTGGGCCTGCCTGGAGGGAGCTGTGGTGCCGGGTCTCTCACCCGCTGAAAAAGGCAGGGGAGCGGTCCGAGGAGACCCCTGGCCCTGACCTGGCCGCAGTTCGGTTGCCCTTGCCGTTGCTGTGTTATTTAATAAAGTGGGCCATAGTTTCACCAATCTAATTGTGTCCGTCTCTTTATTCCAGCTTGGGGGGCAAATACCATCTATACATCATTTTGAAGCAGTTCTCTTTTATGTTGTAACACGTTGATATTTTCTTAGAGTTCTTCCATAGATGTTCCCATGTCTCCATTTGTATTTCTTTGTTCATATTTATTGCCCATTTTATCATTTGAGGTTTCACTACTTCCTCTTCTGTAGACCATTTCAATAGTAACTGATAAGTCCTTGAAATCAATTTTTCATTCTCACCCAACAGCATTTTTTCCAATTCTGTTTGATCTTGTCTTATTCCTGTATTCCTAATATCCTGCTCCACCAAGCTTTTGATTTGTTGCAGTTGGTACCAATTAAATTTGTCCTGCAATTCTTCCACCAATTTTAGTTTCACCTTGCCTCCCTGTATTTTTAGCAAGTTGTTTATATCATAACCATTTATCTTCCTGTGGATCTGACGATAACTTTATGACTTCTGTTGGTACAATCCATAGTGGTTTTCTCTCATCACCATATTTATTATATTTTTTCCAAGTATTCAGCAAGTTTCTTCTTATGTAATGATGTGAGAAAAAACCATCCATCTTCTCCTTCCCATAATACATATAAGCATGCCAACCAAAAACTTTCCCATGGCCTTCTGATGCCAATAATTTCCTGTTAAGTAAAGTTATCCAGTCCTTGATCCATACCAAACAAACAGCATCATGGTATAACTTAAAATCGGGCAACTGGAAGCCACCCCTTTCTTTCGCATCCGTCAGAATTTTAATTCTTGGTTTTTTACTCGCCCATACAAATTCTGAAATCTTTTTTTGCCAATGATTAAATTGTTTAATGTCTTTCACTATTGGAATTGTTTGAAAGAGAAACATCATTCTTGGTAGAACATTCATTTTGATTGCAGAGATCCTACCCAGCATAGACATATTCAGCTTATTCCACTTTAACAAATCTCCTTCAAATTTATGCCAAAACTTTTCATAATTGTTTTTATACAGATCAATATTTCTCATCGTAATCTCTACACCTAGATATTTACTTTCAAGGTAACTTCACATCCAGTTACACTTTGTAGTTCTTTCTGTTTGCTTAATGATAGATTCTTGCTTAAAATTTTTGATTTTTCTTTATTTATATAGAAGCCCGCCAACTCTCCATACTCTTTAATTTTACTTAACAACAATGGCGTCATTAATAAACATCACATCATCTGGATTTTCATTAATAAACATCACATCATCTGCAAAAGCCCTATATTTGTAAGAAAAACCTTTCCATTTCATCCCCTCTTTTTCTTTATCCTCTTTGATTTGCATCAGCAAAAGCTCCAAAGTAATTATAAATAGCAACGCAGATAGAGGGCAACCTTGCCTTGTACCTTTACTAATTATCATTTGTTCTGTCAGATCTGCATTCACACAAAGTTTAGCTTTTTGTTCTGTATAAATTGCCATAACCATTCTTATAAAATCATTTCCCAATTTCAATTTCTCCATCACCACAAACATAAAGTCCCAGTTAAGATTGTCAAAAGCTTTCTCTGCATCAGCAAAAAATAATGCCACCTCTTTTACTGGATGCTTTTCGTAATATTCTACAATATCTATTACTGTTCTGATATTGTCTCTTATTTGCCTTCTGGGGAGAAAACCTGCTTGCTCCTCCTGAATAAAAGTGTTTAAATGCTGTTTGAGTCATTCTGCTAGTATCCTAGCAAATATTTTATAGTCATTATTGAGTAATGAAATCGGTCTGTAATTTTTAACACACGTGGTATCTCTGTCTTCCTTTGGTATCAATGAAACAACTGCTTCCTTCCATGTGTTTGGCACTTTCCCTTCTTGTCTAATAATATTCATCAACTTTTGGAGCTTCGGTACTAATGCATCTGCCAGGACTTTGTAAAATTTTGCTGAAAAACCATCAGGACCTGGTGCTTTACCTAATTTCATTGAACTAATTGCTGCTTCTATTTCAACTTTTTCAATTGGTTCATTTAAGGCTTTTTCCATAGTTTCTGTTAAAGGCTTTACTTTTACTTTCTGCAAGTACGCTTTTATTTTCTCTTTATCTACTTGTTGGCCTTAAAATAGTTTAGCATAGTATTTGTAAAATTCCCTTTTAATTCCTGCTTGATCCACAATCTCTTTACCTTCAACTATAATTTTGTTTATAAATTTGTTCTCCCTTTTTTTCTTCATTTGCTGCGCCAAATATTTCCCGGGTTTGTTAGCTCCCTCAAAAGATTTCTGCTGCAGTCTTTTTAGGTTCCATTCCATCTCCTTATTCAATAGGTGCTTCAATTGACTCTGTAAAATTGTAATCTCCCACAAAATTTTCTTTTTCCCCAGTCTCTTTCTTAATTCTCTTTCTTTTTTGCCTATTTCTTTTTGTAAATCCACCATTTGTTTTTCCTTGTCTCTTCCGTCTTTATTGTTCAATGTAATTAAGATTCCTCTCATTACAGCTTTATATGCATCCCACACGGTCTGGTATTGAACGTCTTGATTTTCATTCATTTGGAAGAAAGCTTTAGTTTCTTTTTTAAGAGATGTCACTGCTTCTGCATTTTGCAATAAGTCCTCATTTAATCTCCATCTCCTCACCTTCTTCCTGTCTTTTGCCAACCACAATAATGGATTATGGTCTGCACCTATTTTTGGAAGAATCTCTATTTTATTTGTAATGTCCCAAGCCTATTTGTTTGATATGTACTTCTTGTAAACAATACATTACATTTTTGTTTTTTAATCCAATGAAACGTTTTTCTTTTTTGTGGTGAATTTAGTCCATTTACATTCCAAGAAATTAATTTGTAATCCATAGTGATTCTTCAATTATTTTGTATCTCCAAATTCCTTGTTGTCCGCAAAAAAACCTTTCCATGCCTTGAATATCTATTACTTTATTTCTCAGTCTTTTATATTCAAAGCTAAGACCTTCTGGTAAAATCCATCTATATCTTATTCCCTTCGCCCTTAGCTTTTCTGTCAATTTTTTGAAATGTCTTCTGTCACATAACTTTCCTTGGCAGCTGCTTCATTATTCTTATTCTGCTTTCTTCCACCACCATTGCCTTTTCAAATTGTTGACTTAAAATCTTTCCCACCATGTCTCTTGTAGTAAATTTTACTACCACATCCCTTGGTAGCTTGTTTTTGTTCTTTCTAGCAAATTCAGAGTTAACCCTGTAAACATAGTCATACAGATGTCCCGTCACATCAGGGTCCTCTCCCATATACTCAGCAATGATTGTTGAAATATACTTCTTTAAGTCCTCATGGTCATTTTCAGGTACACCTCTTAGACGAATCATGTTTTCCATTAACTTACAGTCTTGTAGTGTTGCTTTCTCCTGCATTTTCTTGATGGTAGCATCTTGGTCTTTAACTTTAATTTCTGTTTCCTGTGTCTTCTGAGCAGTAGCTTGTGATTTTTTCCTGAGCTCATCAATCTCTTTTTTAATTACTTTCTTGACTTCTTCAGCACTGGAGTTTATTTCCTTCGTTAGTTCCTTCTCAGTTCCAGTTGCTAAGTCTTTCATCGCCTTCAACAGTCTTGTCTCCATCGCCTCCAATTGCTCTTGAACTTTAGCCATTTTCTACCTAGGTTCCTAGATGACGCTTCCGTTCTTGACCCGTGCCAGTCTGGGTTCCGACCAGGCCATGGGACAGAGACGGTGCTGGTCGCCTTGGTGGATGACCTTCAGCGGCATCTGGATTGGGGCGGCGCTGCGGTACTGATGCTATTAGACCTGTCGGCGGCATTTGACACAGTCTACCATCAGTTGCTAAAGCGCCGCCTCGCCGACATAGGGGTTGGGGGGTTGGCCTTGCAATGGCTTTCCTCCTTCCTCTCTGATCGGGGACAAAGGGTGGCTATTGGGGGTGAGCGATCCCAGAGGCACACACTTGATTGTGGGGTGCCCCAGGGAGCAGTTCTCTCCCCAATGCTGTTTAACATTTATATGCGCCCCCTTGCCCAGATTGTCCGGAGGTTTGGGCTGGGTTGCCATCAATACGCAGATGACACCCAGCTCTATCTACTAATGGATGGCCGGCCTGGCTCCACCCCAGGGAACCTAGATCGGGCTTTGCAGGCTGTAGCGACGTGGCTCAGACTGAGTGTGCTGAAGTTGAATCCAGCGAAGACAGAGGTCCTTTGTGTGGGCCGCGGCACCCGGGGAGGGGAAATAGCTCTCCCAACTTTCGATGGCGCACCATTGAAACCAGTGCGCCAGGTAAGGAGTTTGGGTGTTTTACTGGAGCCTTCATTATCAATGGAGGCCCAGATAGCAGCCACTGCCAAGTCAGCATTCTTCCATCTGAAGTGGGCAAGGCAGTTGGCCCCCTTCCTGGAACGTCGCGACCTCGCAACAGTGATCCATGCAACGGTCACCTCAAGATTGGACTACTGTAATGCCCTCTACTTGGGGCTACCTCTGTGCCGGACCCAGAAGTTGCAGCTGGTGCAGAACGCGTCGGCCAGGCTACTATTGGGGCTCTCGAAATGGGAGCACATACAGCCGGGGCTGCGCGGACTGCACTGGCTGCCAATTACCTACCGAGTCCAGTACAAAGTGTTGGTTATTACCTTTAAAGCCCTATATGGCCGAGGACCAGCCTACCTAAGGGACTGTCTCTCCCCATATGAACCTCAGAGGGCACTGAGGTCAGTGGGTAAAAACAAAATGCCCATCCCTGGGCCGAGAGAGGCCAAACTCCAAAACACCAGAGCACGGGCCTTTTCAGTTGCGGCTCCTGCACTGTGGAACCAGCTTCCGGAGGAAGTGCGGGCCCTGCGGAACCTCGACCAGTTCCGCAGGGCCTGCAAAACCACCCTTTTTAGACAAGCTTATAACGATATCGACTGCTGAGTTGCTAGGAACAAAGAACCGCCATCTATAATATTATCTAAACTGGCAGAACCAGCGCCAGAACAGCTTTATTGCTGCCAGATATATATAATGTAACTTAAACTATGTATTTTAATTTAATTAACTGGTTTTTATATGTTTAATTTTAATTGTTAAATTCAGTGTTTTACCTATTTATGTTAATGTTGAATTGTTGTTAGCCGCCCTGAGCCGCCTAGGCGGGGAGGGCGGGATATAAATAAAATCTATTATTATTATTATTATTATTATTATTATTATTATTATTATTATTATTATTATTATTATTATTATTACCTCCCAGTGAACCTGATCTTAATCGTGTAAGCCTTGGTTCCAACTTTTGATCAGACATCACTGTCCTCCCATTGCACAGAATGGGCTTATAGGTTGACCTCACCAATCAGCAAACCAATGATATATTTCAATAGATTAGGGCATGCCCTTTCCAACAAGCCCAAAATCGCCATCCTCTGAGCTTCCTAGCTCAAGGTATTTTTAAAATACTAAAAAAAAAAATCCAAAATGGCGGCTGTGATTTTTCCGAGCCCCTTTTTTCAAAAAGTTTTTCTTTTTCCAATAAGCCTTAAATTTTATTTTTAAACATATAGTCCAAGATATTTCTTCTTTTTAAGATGATTGCTGTTGGTTTTATAAACCTTTAAAGTCCCATTCTGTTTTAAAAAATATAAAACCTTTTACCCTTCTTTAATGGCTGCTGATGTTTCTCTATGATTTCTGGTTCTAGAGATGTCCCTGGATGTTTAAAACAAAGCTCTTCTTCAGTGTTCAATTCCTGACTTTCTGGCCATGAAGTCTCGTTCTCTATGGTTAATAGTCTCTCGATAGTTGTAGCACATCACTTCCTGTTTCGTCTTGAAACTTAGCACTCTGTTATGTCGGCGTATTTTTTTTTTCAAAGCCACAGGTATGTCAAACATCAGTTATTTTTCTGTACTTTCCTGCTTATTTTAAGTTTCAAAAAGTCCAAATTTACCCCCTTTTACTCCTTTTTAGCTTTATGCTCTTACAGTTCTTTCCAGATCTTAAATATTTAATTTTAAAAACCTTATTTTAATCCCGGAGTGGTAGATAACAATCTTTACCTTAACAAAAAGTCTCTGCTTTCTCACACTGATCTTTTCTCCTTCAGCTATTATTGTAATCCATAGAAAGTTGGAATCTTGATGAGCTTAAGTCAATTTAATGACCCAGGAGATCCTTTGTAGACGATGGAATGCAATTCTTCACTGGGGGCTCTTCAAAGCTGGAAAGGAATCCCTCTGGGACTCCTCGCCAGCCAAAGTAAACCCCCTCAAAATTCTTCAAGCATGTCATAGACAATTCCCTCACTGGAAAAGGTAGACAGCAGGCATTGGAGTCGCCTTTTATGTCCAAAACAAAGGCTCCTGTCCGCTCTTTTTGCAAGAAGCGGGTGAGCTCTCCATTTTCCCAACCCCAGAAGTCTACCTTGTCTTGCACCTCTCTGAAGTTCAAAATTTTCTGACCTTAGGCCATTAATTTTTACTTGCGCCTTTGGACTGGAATAAATAGCTTGAATAGCTGTCACAAAATTGGATCCAAATGACATGTGTTTTAAAAGATTAGGTACGATGTTTCCAGTGAATCAAAGGCTTTCTCTATATCCAGAGAAAGAAGAGCAGCTTCTGATCTAGTAGATTCACAGGAAGAGATGATATGCAAGGTTTTATTAATGTTGTTTGTAATCCCTCTGCCAGGCATGAATCCTGCCTGGTCTGGATGAATACAGCTTGTAATCAGTGAGTTGAGACGTTTGGCTAGTGCTGGTGTGAAGATCTTGTAGCCAACATTCAGTAACAAAATAGGATGATAGGATGCAGGATTTGTGAGATCCTTGTCTGGTTTGGGTAAAACTATGATAGAGGCATCATTCCATGTGGGTGGCAGTGTTCCATTCTGAAGGATTTCATTGTAAGTGTCAGTGAGTGGTTGAACAAGAAGGTCAGCATATGTCTTGTAGAATTCTGAGATGTATCCATCAGGTCCTGGGGACTTGTTTTTAAGATTTTTTATGACGTCCAGGATCATTGCTCTGTATTGATCCTGAATAAACAACTGACCATTTCTATATGTGCTAGTTGACTGAGATCAATAACTGGCAAAACCTCACAGATTGCTGCTCTTAGGAAAACCTTTTCTTTCATCTGGCTTCTCCCTCGCTCTCCACACAATGACATCCTTTTACCACGAGATGCAGGAGGCTTTTCTGCATCTCCATCCATCTAACTAATCATATTAGATTCGAGAATCTATCTCTCTTCTAGCCTATCTAGAATGGAGTTTCTTAAATAAAAAGACTCACATCTTTGCAAATATAAAGAGGCTCCATGTAACTGTTCCTGCTCACACACAAGCTGCCAAGAAGGCTCTGCTGTTGTTATAAGCCTTTATGCACTCTGCTACCAATATAACTCAACAGAAACCATGCTGTACATTTGTTTGGTGGAGGAGCCCAGTCTGGTTGCTTAGTGGAGGCATGCTTTTAAATATGGGTCTTGCACTTGAAGATAGAGACAGCAGAACAGAGGACTAAACTGCTGTGTGCAAGATAAAATTTCATTGAAGGACAGCTCTGGGTAAAAATTTGTTTTTAGAAACTTTTGTGCAAGAACTCACAGGAGTATTCTGTGGGTTATGATTCCTGGTAATTCATCCCTCTCATTGCAGCTTCTATACCACAGTCCATGCCATTGCTCAGGGCATCCAATCCTCAGGGGCAACTTCTGTGGGTCACAGGGTGCTGCCGTGGGAAGAGGGGAGAATTGGTAAATCACAATTAATACAGATTTCAGTTTACAAACTAACCTCAAACTGTAATTTAGAATCCCAGTTCAGCACCTGCCAACAAACTCCGATTTCTTCAATGATCCGTATTGAGATAGCACAGTAAATGTGATTTAATTTTTTGTTTTACAATGTGTTGTCTGAATGCTGCCTTGGTTTAATTTGGAAGGGCTTCTCTTATGTTGATAAATGCTGAAGTGAAAATGTTTATGAATTTCAAGGAGGCTTGTTGATATTATCTATTTGGTACTGTAAGATCACAGTGATCTGGAAGCCTTGCCTTGGGTGTGCAGTTATGCATTAACAATGTATCAATAGTCTAAGAAGAGTTCCCCTCCCCTTTAATTAAACCTACGGTTTAACAAAATGTGGTTTTGAGAACAGGATTGTCTACAGAATGTAGACAGTGCTATTTTTTTCCATGATAAATAATGGGGCTACATGAGACAGTGGTAATAATTTACATAAATAAAACAAAGTCCAACCCTCCCGATGTCCTGAAAAGTTAAAGAAGAAAAAAAAGACCTCCAGCCAAAAATCAAAGCTCCCTCCATAAAAACTAGAATGAAGTGTTAAATCAGCAGCCGAAATGTTATATAAAATGTCATTGCCTTATTTAGTCACAGACTTCTATTTCAAACCTCCCTTAGTGGCTTTTCATTACAATAAAAACCTGGTATCAATTTTCACATCACACTTCGCGCGCTTCAGGCAAAGACTGAAGTTTGTATATTGTTGTTCTTTATACTCCTCAGAACATCTTCTCCCTTCTACCCCCCCCCCCCTTATCCTCCCATCCTGGCCCCAGGCCGACTTCCTTCCCTTCCCTACAAAGCCTACAGATGATCTGAAGGCAGGATTGCGAAGGACGCGGTGTTGCTAATTTACAAAACCTCTGCCTTTTTAGAGATTATGCTGCTGAAATTAGTGTAAGCATCGGTGATCCAAGATAAGAAGAAGGAGGGGTTAGCCTGCTTACATGTTTCTTCTGTAGCTTGAAAATCCAATTTGGAGACCAAATTTAACAGCAGTGTTATTGGAAACTTCATAACTAAGGATTTGAAGCATCAAGATAGGCTGTAAATCAGCACTCATTTTTTTTCCTTTGGTGTCTAGAATTTCAAGACTGAAGGTGTTTTTTAAAAATTAAAAAAGTTTGATGGTTTGCAAAAATTAAAGCAAAAAGATTAGAGGCTGTTTGTGATTATGGGCTTCATTAGCTATAGGTTACATGGGCAGTGCAGTACAGAGGAAGGAGGCTGTAACACCATAATTTTTAAAAGTATATTTTGTTATATAGTCTTCCTGTACCAGCCCAGCAGATAGACATCTTAAAACATTACAACCCCCATGTGGAGACAGCTAAAAAGTGAATCCATGGAGTAGTGTGTGTAGGTTTATTTATGGTCAATGACCATTAACAACTATTTACATATAGTTAAATATAGTTAGAAAGTCTGCTTAACATGCCCATCCCCCCAATGAAAAAAAAATTCTGTGCAGCAGTATCATATCTTTGATAGTAGCTGGTACTGGTAGTAATGTAGACATCATACATAAGTGTACCTGATATGCACGGTAATGAAGTTTTCAGCAATGATGGGACCCCACTAAGTGCTGCTGAACAGAGATTACTTTTAGCAGACTAATGTCTGAATTAGCCTGGAGCCATAGTCAAACTGAGTTTTAAACCACAATTTAGAACAATCCAACAAAATCAAAAACCTGCTAGAGAAGAACTAGTAAATCAGTGCTGAATCCAGACAAGACAGAAATGCTCTTGGTCAGTTCTGTACCAAATCAGGATTTGAGGAGTAAGGCTATCAGGGTGGGCTTCACATCAAAGGGGTGTATTTGATCTGCGTTCACACTGGAAGTTCAGATCTTTTTTCTGGCACATTCGACCTTTGACCTACTTCAGTTGGTTCATTATCTATGGCCCTTTCCTTAGAAAGGCTATTTGAACACAATTATGCATGATTTAATCGCATTCAATGCCTACATGGTTTTTAAAAATCCTTTATTAAAATATTTATACCCCACTTTTCCTCTTGGCTACTACCTTGAGATTCCTTAGAAACCCGTCTTTCTGTAGCTTCTTTTTTTTAGCAGGAATGCACAGAAATTCAGTTACAGCTGACTTGGCATAAGGGGGTGTGGCCTAATATGCAAATGAGTTCCTGCTGGGCATTTTCTTTTTAAAAAGCCCTGTGTGAAACAATGGTGATGCCAGGAGTGTGGTCTAATACGCAAATGAATTCCTGCTGGGCTTTTTCTACAGAAAGCCCTGTGTGAAACAATGGTGATGTCAGGGGGTGTGGCCTAATATACAAATAAGTTCCGGCTGGGCTTTTTCTACAAAACAAGCCCTGGTCTGGAGCCTAAGATAATTCTAATTCCAGTTTCAGAAAAGCATATATTCCTATCGCTATATATGTTAGCTGTTTTTATTTCAATTTTATTGTAGATTAATAGTGCAATTCTAAACAGAGTTACAGGTTTCTAAACCCACTGGATTTAGAAGGGTATAACTCCATTTAGGACTGCACTGTAATTTCGTTGTGCTGGCAACAGTTGATGCACTTCATTAAACTGTTAAAACAACAGAGAATCTTGTGGCATCTTAAAAATAAATGAATAGATTTATTGCCACTCTAATTGCATAATGATGTAAGCATACCACTTGTAACTATTAAGTGTTAAGTGTTCTTGTACTAAAAGCAAAACATTTATTTATTTAGCAATTTCTGTCCCAGTTTATTAGTGTCTGCAAAGAAATGTGCAATATTTGAGGACATCTGTTTCTAAAATGCTGTGTAATGGGAAGATGGGACACAAATATTCAAACTGGAATCCTTATTCGGGTAACATTCTCCCCTTGAATTAAATTAGGGTTGCCAAATCCAATTAAAGAAAAATCTGGGGACTTTGGGGGCGGAGCCAGGAGACTTTGGGGGTGGAGCCAGGAGACATTGGGGGTGGAGCCAGGAACAAGGATGTGACAAGCATAATTGAACTCCAAGGGAGTTCTTGCCATCACATTTAAAGGGACAGCTCACCTTTTAAAATGCCTTTCTTCCATAGGAAATAATTAAGGATAGGGGCACCATCTTTTGGGGCTCATAGAATTGGACCCTCTGGTCCAATCGTTTTGAAACTTGGGGGGTATTTTGGGGAGAGGCACTAGATGCTATACTAAAAATTTGGTGCCTCTACCTAAAAAAATAGCCCCCCCAGAGCCCCCAATACCCACGGATCAATTCCCTATTATTCCCTATGGGAATTGTTCTCCATAGGGAATAATAGAGTGCCTAGTAGACATTTCCCTCCCCCCCCACGCTTTCTAAAGGGGGGGAGGGCCTCCATACCAGGGAATCCCCCCTCCCTGCCCCCTCCCTCTCTCTCACACACAAATACTTACTTGGTCTTCTTCCCTCTGCCTGCTGTGAAAACGAAAGCAAAGAAAGGGAGGGGCCGTTCTCCGAAGCCCTTCCTGTTTCCTCCTTCCTGCCCAGCCTTAAAGGGGCAGACATTTTACAAACTGCTACACCAACATGAACCCTACAGGTATGTTCTCCCCCCCTCCACCCCCCACTTCCTGATTTCTGGAGACCGGGGGATGAAGCTGCAAACCCAGAAGTCTCCCGCCAAAGCGGGGTGGGTGGGGGGTGGGAAGCCTAAATTAAATAAATGATATAAAATTTGACTGTATGAATTATATTAGTACACAGCTAAGCAGGGCTTTTTTTTGTAGCAAGAACTCCTTTGCATATTAGCTTACACCAGCCTGATGTAGCCAATCCTCCAAGAGCTTACATGGCTCTTCTTACAGGGCCTGCTGTAAGCTCCAGGAGGATTGGCTACATCATGGGTGCGTGGCCTAATATGCAAGGGAGATCCTGCTACAAAAAAAGTCCTGCTGAGCTAAGATAAAATAGCTACATCACTGATTTGAAATTATTTCATAAACACATTCATTCTAGAATCTGTAGAATCATTCCACAATTGACATTTTTCCTTCCTTACTAAAGGGCAAAATGAAAGTCACACAAAGTCAGTATGAAAGTCACACAAAAATCTTATTTTGCCATGATTACAGAAGTAGTACTCAGTTGCTGTATTCAGACAGCACAAGCAAACCATAATATGCAAACAAGCCTAAAATGTTCTGGCTTAGGTGTGTTCTTTCTTTCCTCTTCAGCTTCCCTTTCCTCTAGAAACATTTTTAAAAACTATACTACCTTCAGGGTTTTTTTTTTAAACCCACTATCTTCAGTCTAACAGGATTCTAATTCTGGTTTGTTTGTTTTTTAAGGTGTATATTTCCATTACTATATCTTACATTATAACAGTCAAGTGTGGGCCAATTTGCAGATTCTTAAAACTGTGGATCATGCCCACACTGAATGAAACCAGATGCTTCTGCAACCTTGGGGGCTTCCTAGGGTTGTTGAAAAATCTGAAAACACTGAAAAAATACATCATTAGGCCACACACCCCAATGTAGCCAATCCTCCTGGAGCTTAAGCAGGCCCTGTAAGAAGAGCCATGTAAGCTCTTGGAGAATTGGCTACATCAGGCTGGTGTGACCTAATAGACAAAGGAGTTCCTGCTACAAAAAAGCCCTCCTTAGGTGTGTACTAATATAATTCCTTCACTCAATTTCAAGAGTGTTATATGGGTAAACTCAAAACAACACACCTACCTCCTCTGTTGACACATGACTCAGACCCCCCCTCCTTTTCATTGCTGCATTTGGGGAAGCTCTCAGTGGCAAGTCATGTGCTGCCAGAACCCAGGCTGCCTCCCCCTCTTTGCCAAGGGAGCTGGTGACAGGGCAAAGGAACCTCCAGTCTGGCAGATCCTGTGGGGCCAGCTGCAGTGACAGTGGAATCAGAGGTCCCTTCATGGATGCTGCTGCTCAAGGCTTTTTCTTTTTGCAGCAGCAGGAACTCCTTTGCATATTAGGCCACACACCCCTGATGCAGCCAATCCTCCTGGAGCTTAAAGTAGGCCCTGTACTAAAGATTGTGTGGCCTAATATGCTACAAAAAAAAAAAAAAGCCCTGCTGCTGCTTCCAGGCCTGCCGTGACTTCCAGCATCCTAGCCACAGCATGGCCTACCTCCTTCCTGACTTTGCTAGAGCCACCGCCAAAGCCAGGCATAGGGTTGCCAAGTCCAATTCAAGAAATATCTGGGGACTTTGGGGGTGGAGCCAGGAGACTTTGGGGGTGGAGCCAGGAGATATGGGGGTGGAGCCAAGATCAAGGCTGTGGCAAGCGTAATTGAACTCCAAAGGGAGTTCTGGCCATCACATTCAATTTGGCTGGCTGGGTGCCAGCTCTCCTAATCCAGGGATTGTTATGCAGCTGCACTTACTATGCAATGGACAAAGCAGGTGGGGAGGAGGGGAGCTGTCAGGTTCAAGAGCTGTGCTCGTGTGAGCTCCTGCTGAATTCAAGGCCTGCTCATTCCCAACTGGGGACTGGGGTTAATGATTCCCACTCCTTGTGGTAGTGAGTCCCATAAAGCAACAAGCCTCTTAGGCTCAGCCTTCCCCCCGCCCCAAATCTGGGGGTTAATGGTTCCCACTACTTGTAGCAGTGAGTCCCATAAGACAACAAGCCCCTTAAGCTCAGCCTTCCCCCCACCCCAAATCTGGGGGTTAATGGTTCCCAGTCCTTGTAGCAGTGAGTCCCATAAGACAACAAGCCCCTTAAGCTCAGCCTTCCCCAAATCTGGGGGTTAATGGTTCCTAGTCCTTGTGGCAGTGAGTCCCATAAGACAACAACAAGCCGCTTGGAAACCAGCCTTCCCCCCCTCCCTCCCAGTCCGGGGCGGAGGCTTCCTCCAACTCCAGGCAGCGAATGCCACAAGCCCCGCGCCCTCTAAGCTGAGCCTCCAGCTCACACCTTTTTGCCTTAGCTCAGGGAGGACGACCCCAGAGCACACTCGTTGATGCAGGAGCTCCCAACTTGAATGCCAACGTAGAATGTTTGTTCACAGGACTATACAGCTTAGAGGTAACACTGGTCCCCCTCCCCAGCCTGGGAGTCCTGCGGGCACCCACCCACCCGTGGCCAGGATGGGCCTGAGCAGCATGCCGTTGTGGGTCAAGGCGGACGCCCAGCCAATGAAGCCCATCCAGAGGGAGCCGAAGTTGAGGAGCAGCGGGGCCGGCGGCGAGCGGGCTTCGTCCGGCAGTGCCAAATGCAGCTGGTAGCTGATGGCGCCCGGAGTCGGAGGCCTGCAGAGCGGCGCCCGCCCGGAAAAGATACGGCGTTGCACAACGCCGCTGCTGGAGCATAAGGGCAAGCTGCGGTCCCACTTTCAACACCGTCCCCCCTCCGCCAGCACGAAGGTTCTGGGCTCTTTGGTTCCCGCCTCCTTTCGCATCGCGACTCTCGGGCTTTGATTTGGAAATGGTCCTCCAGCCACCGTTCAGGCCACAGGACATACTTGCTAGTCTTGCCAGCTTTTGGTTTCTGAAGTAACAGTCCTGCAGTAGGGCTGTTTGGCAAATCCAATATTAGCTGCCGCGAGTCCGGGTCCTTGCGCTGCTTCTGCCTCTTCTTGCCTTCAGCTGCTGCTCCTCTGAGATGGGCTCCTTGGCGCCGTTCCCCCCTCCCCTCCCCCCACTTCCGTTTTTTCGGCGGGCGGGGGAAGAGCCTGCAAATCCGGGCGTCTCCCGCCAGGGCGGGAGGGTTGGGAAGCCTAGCCAGGCAGCCCTCTGTAGCTGTCACTGCTGACAGTCCCACTGTGGCCCACTCTTGGCACACTCTCCTCAGCCAGGCCAGCTGCAGCTCCCAACATCCTCACTGCCAGTGGACCATTCTACCGTTAAGCCATGAGGCCCTTTATGGCTGCTACTGGGGCCACTATGGTTCCCAGCACTCTTGCTCCCAGGCCTGCCTCATCATAATTGCTGGAGCCTCTGCCAAAGCCAGGTGGCCCTCTATGGCTGCTCCTGCTGGACACACTTCCCCCACACATAACTTCTAGTCTCCCTTCCTCTCTGCTGCAGCCCCCCAGCCCCACTTGTTCCTTCTAGGTCCCTATTTGTCAATATATCTAATTCTCAATGTGGCTCCAATGATTGTGGCAAGGGGCAAATGAGATCATTCTTCCTACAAACATGAAAAAGGTCTGGGTTTGCTGAAAAATCTAAAATCTTAACAATAAAAATGCATGTGTTTTTTTTTAAACCCACAATTATAAAAGGAGCACCTGTAGCTTTAAGAAATGAGTGTCTCCAGTGACCACTGCTAGGCAACTGCAACAGTATTGTCAAACCTTGGTTTGGGTCAGAAAACAGCATTGGTGGCAGGAACCTTTCCAGGGCTATTTTGGCTGTTGAAGAAGGGTTACTGAGGCTAGGCCCAGCAGCAACCACCAGGCAAATTGCTACTGCACAACTTCCATGACTCACCCAGGCCTTCTTGCTACTATTGAACAGCAGCCACCTCATAAAAATCATGGACAAATTACTGATATGAAAAATTGTATCAAACTTATAAAGAATTCATTAAAGTTCAACTCCAATATCTACAACAAAGTTCTTTACAACATTGCTTTTTCTCTTAACATGTTGCAATACAATACAATAAAGTGTGTGTGCAAAAAGCCAGTATAGTCCAAGAATTTCCAAAAAAGTCAATATGTAATCAGTAGACAGACATCTCAGGACTGTCTCAACGGGGCTGGCTAGCTTATTGGTTCATTTCAGACACCTTCTTCATGGAATGTCAGAATTAACACCTGTACCACTCCTATATTTAAAAATCACTAAAAATTTCATGTCATCAACAGAGTGTTGAGTCTCCATATAGTGGAACACAAGGGGCACTTCTGAGAATTTGTTCTTCATACAAGAATGATATTCTAACACCTGGGCCTTAATCAGGTGCATGGTACTGCCCACATACATTTTGGAACATTCAACACATATTAGGATGTACACAACATTTCATGTATTGCAGTTACTGAAGAATTTCAGAGGGGATATCAGTACCCAGAGGTGGGTATCCAAAGCCAAATGGCTTTCTGCAGCCCCCACAGGGATGATGCCCAGAGGTTTGTACACTATTAAGCCTTCATGTAGATAACTGGAACAAACCATCAAATCTCCTATGTTCCTAGTTCATTTTAATCCAACAAAAGATGGAACATTATACTGAGGTATGTCTGAGATGCCATCTTCCATAAGGTGTTAGGAAAGGAAAGATCCCCTGTGCAAACACCAGTCGTTTCCGACTCTGGGGTGATGGTGTTTTCACGACAGACCTTTTTACGGGGTGGTTTGCCATTGCTTTCCCTGGTCATTACACTTTCCCCCCAGCAAACTGGGTACTCATTTTACCGATCTTGGAAGGATGGAAGGCTGAGTCAACCTTGAGCCGGCTACCTGAACCAGCTTCCACTGGAATCGAATTCAGGCCATGAGCAGAGGGCTCTGACTGCAGTACTACAGCTTAACCACTCTTCGCCATGGGCTCTTAAGGTGTTAGAAAATGAGGCAAAAATCAAAGCT
This sequence comes from Heteronotia binoei, assembly GCF_032191835.1. Taxonomy (NCBI): domain Eukaryota; kingdom Metazoa; phylum Chordata; class Lepidosauria; order Squamata; family Gekkonidae; genus Heteronotia; species Heteronotia binoei. Next base: position 51,499,979 of record NC_083223.1, on the reverse strand, counting down.
GCATTTTATGCTTTCAGTTGTGGTCCCTTTAAGATGTTTAAAGACCTCCATTCTGTTCCTAGTATTGGGTCATTCTCTAGCTGTTTGCATAACATCTGGAGGGTAACCTCTCCTGCAAAACACCTTTGCTAGTCTGTCACCATCCCTTTTGTAATGTTGTGTATTAGTGGAATTTCTCTTTACCCACAAAAACTGTCTATGTGGAATATTATTTTTTTTAATGTAGCAGGTGACAAGATTGATAGTGCAAGTATGATCCTCTGTCAGTATCTTTCCTGAGTAGCTTAACAGCCAAAGTGTTATTTAAAGTGTGATACAGTGTCATATCCAGGTAAGCTATTTCTTTAGCATTCCACTATCTGGAGAATTTAATGGTTGTGTGGATTTCATTTATCCGATTCAAAAACTTCCCTGTTTGTTCTTCCAGGGAAAATAAAATAAAAATTAAATAATCTATATAACATTTATACACTATAATGGAATTATAAAAAGGGTTCTGATCTGAATAATAAATGAACTGATTTTTCAACTTGGCTATGGATAAGTTGGCAACATTATGAGGAGAGTTATTACCCATAGCCATATCTCTCCTTTGGTAAAAAAAGTCATCTTTAAATCTGAAATAGTTTTTTTTTTACAAAAACGATATCTGCGAGTTCAATAAGTAAATAAGTAGGGGGAGATCATTGGGCCCATTGGTCAAGGGTTTGTTCTAAAATAAAACATGCCTCATCTAGAGGAATACGCGTATACTGTCATAAAGACAGTATCATCAGGCATATTCAAACCTTCTATTTTAAAAATGAAGTCACTGGTATCCCACGATTATGATCTAGTCTTTAACATGAGTGGCTGCAAAAAATGATCAAAATATTTAGACAATGGTTCTAATAAAGAGTTGTTTCCAGAAATAATTGGTTTACCTGGAGGGGGAAAACCATTTTTGCAGATTTTAGGAAGTATATATAGCACAGGAGTCCTAGGAAACTCTCTATAAATACCTGACCAATTTATTGTCTATAATCATTCCAGCTTCTATAAAATCCATCTTAATTAATCTGGCAATATGATGTGTTTGACCATTATTAATGGGTAAATAACTTGTCCTGTTTGATAGTTGCCATTGCAATAATTGGTCCTGTTTTGAATGACAATGGCCCCACCTTTATCTGCTTGCTTGATTACAATATTATTGTCATCTGCAAGTCGGTTTAAAGCAGGCCTAAGATTCAGTGGGAGCTCACAGGGGCGCAGCTCCTGAACCTTTCTGAAAGTTCCACCTCCTCCTTCTGAGAGTTCCACCTCCTTGTCCATTGAATAGTATGTGCAGCTTCATAACAATCCCTAGGTGAGCTCCACCACCTATTTTTCTACAAAATGACTGCTGGTTTAAAGTCATGTTCTGAATATGTGTTAAATTATACGATGAGACTTTAAAACTTACTTCAGCTTTAATGACATCTCATAGTATAACTTTCTCAAAGCACAGTATATTGGGATCACTGACACTGGGCACACACACTGAAGAAGGGAGGAAAGAATTTAAAGTTACAGAGCAGTCATTACCAAACACTTTCATGAGATTGACCTGTTGAACAAGTTTAAGAAATTGATACAAGTTTAAATACATTCAACACTGATCGCTCCTTAGAGGTTAAAACTGTCTCTTAAAAATTAACGATATGTTCTCTTGTTTGCTTGTCTTGGAGGACCTCTCCATAAAAAAAGGAGTGCCCTTGAATTTCTTTTTATATGGATGTTCATGGGATGAACTAGAGTTATTGGAATCCTCTCCTGAGGTAAATCCAGAGTCTTCAGTTTCAGATGAATCAATGTTGGAGAAGGTTTGTACAGGGTCTGCCCATGCTCTTTTCCAGCCTGCATTATTTCCAACCTCTGTTGATGACCACCAGGTGAAGATTTAGCCCATACAATGATCTTTAAGGTTCCTGTTATCTTAAAGAATATTCTAAGGGAAAAGCCTTGGGGATTTGGGGGATGGGGGATTGTGCCTACACACAGACACAACACATTTAAAAATCAGTGTGTGAAGGACTTTGTTATAGATATTGAATTTGAACTATAATGGATTCTTTATAAGCCTGATACAATTTTTTATATCAGTAATTTTGTTCATGGCTTATTTTTGGTTAATTGACCTTGTAAAAACCAGCAAGACACAGTGGATAGAGTTTCAGACTAGGATCTGGGAGACCAAGGTTCAAATCCCTGCTCTATTGTGAAAACTCACTGAGTAACCTTGAGCTAGTCACACATTCTCAACCTAACTTACCTCACAGGATTATTGTAGGGGGGAAATGGAGGAGAGAAGGAGGATGTAAACTGCTCTAAGTCCACATTGTGGAGAAAGGTGGGGTTATAAATGAAGTAAAGAAATAATAAATATAGGTGGAAAATGGAGGCAAAAATAGGTAGCTTGCTGGGCAGTCTTGTAGACAGGAATTTTTGAGGGCAGCGTACCAGAGGTGCTAATTAAAGCATTTAAATTAAATCAAATTAAATCATTTAATTAAATTAATTAGAATTAGAAGGGGGTGCATTGCAATCAAATGATCCCTGTCCAAGAGGCTCCCTTCACTCACCCAGCACCCACTTTACACTGCACAGCCATTTTGCCTGGTGAGAAGTGAAGCCATTATTTGCTCCAGGCCTCAGCTGGCCCCAATCTCTCTGCTCCTACTGGATCGGCACATGCTTGACAGGGGCCTAAACTGACATTGGGAGCTTTATGGCTAATGGGAACTTGAACCCAGGAGGGAACTGCCAACTGTCCCTGCAAGGTCTCTTCTGTCCATGATAGCTTCCAAGGTGGGCCAGGGACTCCTGTGAACCCTGCCAGAAGGAAGCTGGGAGTCAAAGTGTGGGGTGAACTGCCAGCCCACCCCAGAGCTCTGCCAACATGCTGCCCTGCTGCTTCAATCGCAGGATGTGTTTTTCTCATGACTCGCCTTGAGTGAGTGGGAGTTGGATATAGGACCGGGGTGTAGTAGTATGGCTGCCAAGTTCCCAGGTCGACGTCACGCGCTGGTCACTCTAGGAGCTTCCGGGAAAATTCTATGGTTTTCCCGGATGTTCTAGCAATTTGAGAGGGAAAACTCCATGGTATGGTATGGCCGGAGGCTGCGGGGGACTTGGCAACCCTATGTAGTAGCCTTGCCTAACTGTGGGCCAGTTATACACTCTCAGCTTAACCTATCTCAGTTGATACGAGCATAAAACAAAGAGGAGGAGAATGATGTAAGCCACTTTGGGTCCCCATTGGGGTTTAAAGTGAGAAATAAATAAAGTGAATAAATGAGTAGGTTGGTGGGTGAGTGGGAAGGAAGCAGGGAAGGAGGAGAGGATATAGTGGCTACCAGAATGTACAGAAGAAAGTGAGTTATCCCCTACAAGTCCTTGCGGTTACCCCTCAATACAGTTGTGTCCGGGCCTTGCAGTTAGTGCCACACAACTCAGCTAGAGTTTTCCCACAGTGATCCATCCAGGGAGAGGGAAGAACAGGAAGATGAAGATAGAGTGGCAAACAAAGGTAAGGTAGCTGCTGGGTGGGAAGGAAGCCAGAAAATGGAAGAGGCTATGGGGGCTTTCAGGGAACAGAAAAGGAAGTAGTTGGGGATGGGACAATGCTATGTTCTGCACTAGTCCTTGTAAGGCTCCTGCTAGTATATAACCTATTTTTATTCAGAGCAAAATTTTATTCTAACCACACTGTTGCTATCTCTGAATTTGAGTACTTCAGCATATTAGGTTTTGTTTCTTACCCACAGACTGGGATTCTAACCCAGTTTTTGGGACACCCCCCAATTTGTTAAAGCTCCCAAATATTACATAAAATTGTTTAGATCACAAGCTTATTAAAGCAGGAAGTCTCCAGTCTCAGTTCCACAAGCAATGGAAGATAACAGGGAGGGGATGAAAGAATGAGATTGGGTTTCAGGTTTTTTTAACTCATGCACAAGCCGTGACTTGTTTATGTTGTCTGAACGCAGTCAACTTGCTTCCAAGCACGTACAGTTGTGGCAAAATAAATCCTTGTACATCCCCCCCCCCCCCAATACTCATGTAAGAAAAAATGTCAGGCATCAAGTACCTTTTCAAGGTATTTTGACAAGTGAGACTGAGATGTGAGTAGGAGTGTTTCGCTTGTAAATGTCTTTAAATCAGGACAGAGAGCCGATCTTAACTTACGTGTACATTATAGCTGGTGTCAGGTTTGCATATAAATTATTAATATGAAATATTAAAGTCATGAATTATGAACAGATGTCAGTTAAATATAATGACTGGGATCCATTGATCCCAAAGCACCTAGCCTTTAACTTTTTATTGTTTTGACTAACATCTAGTAAAAGGTAAAAATATGCAGCTAAAATATCTCTTTCTACTACCTGTCTCTACATGCTGCGTTGCATTGTACAGAGTACTGAATATGCTGGATCAGACCAGTAGTCCATCTAGTCCAGCAGTGGTTGACTTAGTTTCATGCTAACCAAGGAATCAGGGAAACCACCTTCTACATTAAAGATTTCCAAGACTGCCTTGACTCCCAGGAATTTACTTTGGGAATAGATTGGATTAAGAGGCAAGGGAAGGGTTTGAGAAGCAATATTTATTGAGAAGAACTCTTCCCACTCAATCCTATGCAGTCTAAAACCATTGATACCAAATCAATGCAATCTCAATAACACTTTTCTGGGAGTAAGCCCCATTTAATATACTTAAGCATTAGGACTGCCAGTCCACACTTAGAAGCTGGAGGAGATGGGGGAGGTGGGGATTTATATAGTTGGTATCATCCCAGGCATGATGTTGTCAATTTCATCACTACCTGAGAGTGAAGTCATCATGCCAGGGATGATGCTCTTGCATTCACCTGAAACTCTATGATTTAACCAGAGAGTTTTGAAATGCTAGAGCATTGTACATTGCAATGACATCATTTGCAGGTCATGCTAAAAGTGATCTCATTGCACCAAGCAATTTTGATCACCTCTCCTTTTTGCCTCCCACTGCCCAGCAGACTAGTGGCAGGGAGAGGTGGCAGACAGCCCACAGATGAAAAGGAGTGGAGGTGCAAGGAAAAGATGAGAGACAATAACAGAACCTAAGAAGAGCCCTGCTGGATCAGACCAATAGTCCATCTAGTCCAGCATCCTGTCTCAAACAGTTCCTCTGGACATCCAATAACAAGGCATAGAGGCTGAGGCCCTGCCCTTATGTAGCCTCCTGGCTCTGAGATTCAGAGGCGTATTCTTCAGGCTGCTCAAATGCTGAAGGATCATTTCAAATTATCCATTTATGTAATTACCCATTTATATAATGTCTGCCAAGATCTGAGCTGGGCAGCGATAGGTCTTTCAGGCGCCCCCTTTTGTTATGATAATTTAGAGATGAACTGAATCTCCTGTGGTATATCACCTAGCAGTAGTGTGAATATTTTGATTAACTGGTGGTGCAAGTTCTTTGAGATCTATTAACACGGGGAACATAGGTCACTGTGAATATCTGATATTTATGGTCGCCTCTCCTCCTCTTACCCTTGCTATTTTTCGTCTTCTCTTTCCTAATACATTCACTGATATACCTAAAATGTCCAGTGCATTGCATTTGGTGATGACTTGTAATAATGAGAAAAAGTGAATTTGTTTTATTGGTTGTTTGGATAAGAAACTGAAGTTGGCTCTCTCTCCAAATTAAAACAAATACTATGATAAATACTACTAAAGAACTTGGACATCATCCAATTTAAGTTTGATTTGCTTAAAGAGTGGATTAAGTCACTCAAGGTCACTACTGAATAATGAAGAGGAAGAAACCATGAAAAAGTGGGAATTTCTGAATGTAGTTCTTCATATGCCTACCCAGAAGTATGTGTTTTCCACATCCATTAATTTTTCATCTTTACTCAATTGTTCCCTAAATCCAACAATCCATTTCTTTTCCTTTGTTAAGGAATTTAGATTCTGTTTCAAATCAATTGCATTTTCATCAAAGAGAAATTTGAAGAGAGAAGAGGCAGAAAGGGCAGTTCTGTAAAATTTCAGAATTTCACTCTGTAGGTGCTCAAATTAAGGCCGTGTCTCCCTAAATCTGATAACAGTACAAGGCTAGCCCAATCTCATCTGATATTTGATGCTAAGCAGGGTTGGCCCTGGCTAGTATTTAGATGGGTGACCTCTAAGGAATGCCAGCGGCATGACACAGAAGCAGGCAATGAAATATCTTTTGCCTTTAAAAACAAGTCTAGCTTGCCATCTAGTGGGGCATAATGCTAAAAGAGTTAGAACTTCTGGCTGCCAGACAATCTTAGGATCTCCTGGCTATTCTACACACCCTGCCATATGATAAGAATTATTAATTAGTACCACTCTGTCAAGTGTAACTTAAAATAACTGCGAGGCATGAAATTCCAGAGGGTTCATGGATTTATCTATGAAGAGAAATCAAAGAGAAATGAAAAAGAAATCCCTCTTTAAAAAAGAAAAAGCAGAATAAGAGGAATCAATGGATATATCTCAAGAAGTGAATTTTGGGAAAAGAAATTCATATCCCCAAACCTACTCTGTGAATTTCACTGGAGAAACCTAAAGAATGTGTGCAAGTCAATGGGGATGTCAGGAGGGGGCAGTAACTAAAATGGAAATTAATTATTGAGATCGATCCAGCCACCTTTTTCACATAGTCTTACCCAATTTTACTGCTAACTACAGCCCTCATCCAATACAGCTTTTGTACATGCTAATCCCATGGTCCCCAGCACAACTTTTCTGGGTGGTCTTCCTCTCTTTTCCACCAGCAGAAAAGTTTACTCATTTCCAGCAAATCTATATTTCTACAGTTAAGCATGCTTTACTTCTATTTAAGTCCCCAGTAGCTATATTTGGTCTCATTCTATGCCAAAGCTATGATCTCTTTTTCCTCTACGTCTTGAACAGATCTGCATTCCACTGATTTCCTCATGAAAAGGAGGTCACTGAAAGGATGCCTGGTGTGGCAATGACTATCCCATCATGTAGTCTAGAACTGAGCTATGTTGCTTAACGGTAGGACAAAGTGATGCAACATCCTTTTTTCCCTATAGAACTGAATGCAGACAAGAACTGCTGGTCAGGAAGGCTGATTTGAGAAGGACTGGAACCGCAGGTAGTGGATTGAGTGCAGTCGGCACTTGCAGAGCACGTTAAGAGACTGGAGGTGCTCATGGGCTCAGTCTTGCTGATCCATGCTTTTGCTACCTCACAGTTGGATTACTACAGAGCACTCTACCCTTAAAGACAACCCTGAAAATGCAGCTGATTCAGAATCTTTAGTCTGATTATTATTAGGCAACACAAACTTATCCTGCCTGCCTTTAAGGAGCTATACTGGTTGCCAGCTTGTTTCTTAATTCATTTTAAGGTGTTGATTATGACCCATAAAGTCCTTCATGTTCTTGGACCTACCTTCATGTTCTTGGACCTACATCTCTTCTTATATGCCCCTGTGTGCCCATTGTGTTCTCTAGACTGCCACCTGCTGGTTGTTCCTCCATTTAGAGTAACCTACCTCAAATCAACCAGGTTTTCTACTATAGATCCCACATTGTGGAATGGCCTCCCTGAGAAGATGCCCCCCCCCCCACAATCATTAGAAATGTCTAGCAGGTGCTGCAGAACCATGTTACTTGCCAGGGCTTTTAATGGAGATTAGACTGCTATTTTATTCTGCGTGCTTTTAAATCATGATTTGTGATCTGTCTTGGGCAGTGAGGAAGGGTGGGATATAAATATCTTTTTGAAATAAACAAGAATACTTTGTGTGTCCATAATGCAATCCATGTCAAGGGACAGTGGCTCAGTGGTAGAGCATCTGCTTGGGAAGCAGAAGGTCCCAGGTTCAACCCCTGGCATCTCCAAAAAAGGGTCCAGGCAAATAGGTGTGAAAAACCTCAGCTTGAGACCCTGGAGAGCCGCTGCCAGTCTGAGAAGACAATACTGACTTTGATGGACCAAAAGTCTGGTTCAGTATAAGGCAGCTTCATATGTTCATATGTTCATGACTGTTATATCTTCTTTACTAGTTTACTTGAAAGCAGAAAGCTGGTCAGCCTTCCACAGAAGATCAAGCTAGGTATTTGCCACTTATGCACTTTGATCTTTCACTTTAAATTGGCATGTAATAAAAGAGTACACACACATCCCCCACCACCTCGTAGACTAATAGCCTAGTCCTACACATGTTTACTCAGACATGTCCCATTTTATTTAATATGGTTACTCCCAGGTAAATGTGCTGCTGTCTCACAGTGCACTCCTATGGGTTCAGTCTAGAGTAACTCTGTACAGGATTACACTGCAAGGCTTTCTTTATTATTGTATTTCAATGAGTTTTTTTTTTTTTTTAAATCTGTCGTCAGGTTGAAGTTGTTCCACAGTTTAAAAAAGCAAACCTTAGAACCGACTTTCTGTCAACTTCATTTGAGCATGTACTAATGAAATTAGCATCTCAATTTTCCCATTAGCCCCACTTAAGAAAGACAAAGGAAGGGCAGAGGGGGCTTTCCCCTGCTTCATGCAAGATCGGGCATTTGGTTGAATAGTGCACAAAACCTTCCCAGAATGCACCCACTTCCTGTCATGCTAATGGCAACCATTTTTTTTTGTCACCAGAGAAGCAGTCAATGCTATTATCAAGGCTTAGATCTAATGTAAAAATTATTACTATTAAACTGCATGTGCATGAAAGGTTGGGTTTTTTCCCCTTTGATTAACTGGTGCTGTATGCTCACCACTATCTCATGCATAAACTGATCTGCATAGCCCAGACTAGCCTGATCTCATCAGGGTTGGCTGCTTAACTAAAAACGAGAAACTAAAAAAACACTCAGATCCAAATATTGGTAAGGTATATCTGGGAAACTGGAAATACTGATTTTGGTTTTTTGCTCCAATGTAGCCAGATCTGAAAAATATCATTTTTTTGCTGCACACCCCACATTTATACAGTAAAGTGATGCTCAGCGGGGGGGGGGGGGGGTGTATGTTGGAATCAAGCCTTCAAAAGGGAAGAAAACCATTGGATGAACCCCTGCCACACTCTGTAATGCTTTGCTCCATACATTCTCACTCCAAGTTGTTCCTTTCATATTCTGAGGAGTTTCAAACACATGCTGGGATATCTCAGTAATTATTGACTAGTCTCAGGTATTTCATTCTTGAGCAAGGTGACTGCGTGGTGGCAGGGCAACTACAAGCTTTCTTGGACGAGATAAATTGTTTAGATCCCTTCCCATCTGGGTTTAGGCCTGGTTATGGGACTGTAACAGGCTTGGTGGCCCTTGTGGATGATTTGCACAGGGAGACGGAAAGACAGAGTGTGACTCTATTGATTCTCCTGGACCCCTCGGCCATGTCTGATACCATCAATCATGGTGTCCTTCTGGACTGCCTTATCTGGGTTGGGATTGGGAAGCAGTCTGCAGTCATTCTGGTCCTACTAGGAGGGTAGGATTCAGAGGATAGTGCTAGGCAGCTGCTGTTTAGCACTTTGGCCTTTGAGGTGCCATAAGGTTCCATTTTGTCCCGTGCTCTTTAACATTTACAAGAAACTGCTGGTTTCTCTTGCCATCTCCTGCATCAGGTAACTATTTTTTTTTTGTTTCATTTGGCATTCCCTCAATGATTCCTCCTTCCTAAAAAGTATTTTAATTGCTGTTTCTGTGTCTTGTATGTATCTTGTTTTTAATTGTCTTATTGGTGTGTGTTTGAGAGAAGGAGTTGCTTTTTCCTTTCAAACCAGAATTATTTCTATTAAATTTGCCATCTGATAAGCTGGGGAAATAATTTGAACATGTAACATTGAATGTAATAACTGCCGCAAGAATATTACTGGCAAAACATTGGGGAAAAAAGAGAATTGCCGACATTAGATGATTTGTTAGCAATGATTTTGGATATAGTAGAAATGGATACTTTGTCTGATAAGTTAAATAGCTACTGGGAACTCCCTGGTAGCAAACCTCTAAACTATATGTAGGGTGCATTTCCTGGCTGTCTGAAGGCACTCACTGCACCCGCCTTGCACCTTGCAACTTGCACCTGCCCAGCATGTGCATGAGCAGTCTGAATGCTCATCTTGTGCATATGCAGCCCATGCCGCTCCCAGCAGAAGGGTGGGGGGCTTTGTGAATGCCAGGCTATGGAATTTCAGAGCCGGGATACCACTGGACTAAATCTCTGGTGTGATCACACCCATAGAGTTTCCAGCATTCCCATAAAGGACTGATGTCATGTCTGGGTTTTCCCTGGAAGTGATGTCATGCTGTTGGCCTGAAAACCACTGATTTTTTTTTAATCCCACTACTGCTCCAAGCAGCATCAGGCAATGGGAGCTGGCAGGGGGGCTGGCAAACCTGAGACGAAAGCAGCTGGTGGTGGGAGGGGGTAGATTGGAGCAGAATCCAGCTGGTGGTGAAAGATCTGAATACCCTTCTGTTTCTGACTTTTCTTGTCTCACATGTTAAAATGTTAAAAAACATAAAATCATGAACAAGTTATTTTCACAAGCATGTAATGTTGTGACAAACCTTCAGTATGACAGAGTGGAAATTAAGGTGTTTTTTTTTTTAAAAAAAATACCTTTCAGGAGAAATTGCACCAGCGATGTCACATTCTTCATTTAACCCGATACACTTAAATGAAACATTTCACAAATACTTCTGACCTCCAACATGTTAATCTTCTTCCACTGAATGTATAACTATAATTATTCCTGCCAGCTTTCCCTGAAAGCATAAAACAAATGGAAGAGAAAAATCTTTTTACATGTATTATGAGTCAATACACTTTTTAGTTTAACTGTGGCATTTGAGTACCTCCTCAGCCACCGATATATTTAAAAAGTGAGAGACAAATTTTGGGAGAATGTGTGAATGTTCTTGAACATGTGTATGAGAGAGAGAGAGAGAGAGAGAGAGAGATCACTGTTCAAATTGATTCTTTTATCAAATCTGAAAACACTGAAAAAATACATCATTAGGCCACACACCCCAATGTAGCCAATCCTCCTGGAGCTTAAGCAGGCCCTGTAAGAAGAGCCATGTAAGCTCTTGGAGAATTGGCTACATCAGGCTGGTGTGACCTAATAGACAAAGGAGTTCCTGCTACAAAAAAGCCCTCCTTAGGTGTGTACTAATATAATTCCTTCACTCAATTTCAAGAGTGTTATATGGGTAAACTCAAAACAACACACCTACCTCCTCTGTTGACACATGACTCAGACCCCCCCTCCTTTTCATTGCTGCATTTGGGGAAGCTCTCAGTGGCAAGTCATGTGCTGCCAGAACCCAGGCTGCCTCCCCCTCTTTGCCAAGGGAGCTGGTGACAGGGCAAAGGAACCTCCAGTCTGGCAGATCCTGTGGGGCCAGCTGCAGTGACAGTGGAATCAGAGGTCCCTTCATGGATGCTGCTGCTCAAGGCTTTTTCTTTTTGCAGCAGCAGGAACTCCTTTGCATATTAGGCCACACACCCCTGATGCAGCCAATCCTCCTGGAGCTTAAAGTAGGCCCTGTACTAAAGATTGTGTGGCCTAATATGCTACAAAAAAAAAAAAAAGCCCTGCTGCTGCTTCCAGGCCTGCCGTGACTTCCAGCATCCTAGCCACAGCATGGCCTACCTCCTTCCTGACTTTGCTAGAGCCACCGCCAAAGCCAGGCATAGGGTTGCCAAGTCCAATTCAAGAAATATCTGGGGACTTTGGGGGTGGAGCCAGGAGACTTTGGGGGTGGAGCCAGGAGATATGGGGGTGGAGCCAAGATCAAGGCTGTGGCAAGCGTAATTGAACTCCAAAGGGAGTTCTGGCCATCACATTCAATTTGGCTGGCTGGGTGCCAGCTCTCCTAATCCAGGGATTGTTATGCAGCTGCACTTACTATGCAATGGACAAAGCAGGTGGGGAGGAGGGGAGCTGTCAGGTTCAAGAGCTGTGCTCGTGTGAGCTCCTGCTGAATTCAAGGCCTGCTCATTCCCAACTGGGGACTGGGGTTAATGATTCCCACTCCTTGTGGTAGTGAGTCCCATAAAGCAACAAGCCTCTTAGGCTCAGCCTTCCCCCCGCCCCAAATCTGGGGGTTAATGGTTCCCACTACTTGTAGCAGTGAGTCCCATAAGACAACAAGCCCCTTAAGCTCAGCCTTCCCCCCACCCCAAATCTGGGGGTTAATGGTTCCCAGTCCTTGTAGCAGTGAGTCCCATAAGACAACAAGCCCCTTAAGCTCAGCCTTCCCCAAATCTGGGGGTTAATGGTTCCTAGTCCTTGTGGCAGTGAGTCCCATAAGACAACAACAAGCCGCTTGGAAACCAGCCTTCCCCCCCTCCCTCCCAGTCCGGGGCGGAGGCTTCCTCCAACTCCAGGCAGCGAATGCCACAAGCCCCGCGCCCTCTAAGCTGAGCCTCCAGCTCACACCTTTTTGCCTTAGCTCAGGGAGGACGACCCCAGAGCACACTCGTTGATGCAGGAGCTCCCAACTTGAATGCCAACGTAGAATGTTTGTTCACAGGACTATACAGCTTAGAGGTAACACTGGTCCCCCTCCCCAGCCTGGGAGTCCTGCGGGCACCCACCCACCCGTGGCCAGGATGGGCCTGAGCAGCATGCCGTTGTGGGTCAAGGCGGACGCCCAGCCAATGAAGCCCATCCAGAGGGAGCCGAAGTTGAGGAGCAGCGGGGCCGGCGGCGAGCGGGCTTCGTCCGGCAGTGCCAAATGCAGCTGGTAGCTGATGGCGCCCGGAGTCGGAGGCCTGCAGAGCGGCGCCCGCCCGGAAAAGATACGGCGTTGCACAACGCCGCTGCTGGAGCATAAGGGCAAGCTGCGGTCCCACTTTCAACACCGTCCCCCCTCCGCCAGCACGAAGGTTCTGGGCTCTTTGGTTCCCGCCTCCTTTCGCATCGCGACTCTCGGGCTTTGATTTGGAAATGGTCCTCCAGCCACCGTTCAGGCCACAGGACATACTTGCTAGTCTTGCCAGCTTTTGGTTTCTGAAGTAACAGTCCTGCAGTAGGGCTGTTTGGCAAATCCAATATTAGCTGCCGCGAGTCCGGGTCCTTGCGCTGCTTCTGCCTCTTCTTGCCTTCAGCTGCTGCTCCTCTGAGATGGGCTCCTTGGCGCCGTTCCCCCCTCCCCTCCCCCCACTTCCGTTTTTTCGGCGGGCGGGGGAAGAGCCTGCAAATCCGGGCGTCTCCCGCCAGGGCGGGAGGGTTGGGAAGCCTAGCCAGGCAGCCCTCTGTAGCTGTCACTGCTGACAGTCCCACTGTGGCCCACTCTTGGCACACTCTCCTCAGCCAGGCCAGCTGCAGCTCCCAACATCCTCACTGCCAGTGGACCATTCTACCGTTAAGCCATGAGGCCCTTTATGGCTGCTACTGGGGCCACTATGGTTCCCAGCACTCTTGCTCCCAGGCCTGCCTCATCATAATTGCTGGAGCCTCTGCCAAAGCCAGGTGGCCCTCTATGGCTGCTCCTGCTGGACACACTTCCCCCACACATAACTTCTAGTCTCCCTTCCTCTCTGCTGCAGCCCCCCAGCCCCACTTGTTCCTTCTAGGTCCCTATTTGTCAATATATCTAATTCTCAATGTGGCTCCAATGATTGTGGCAAGGGGCAAATGAGATCATTCTTCCTACAAACATGAAAAAGGTCTGGGTTTGCTGAAAAATCTAAAATCTTAACAATAAAAATGCATGTGTTTTTTTTTAAACCCACAATTATAAAAGGAGCACCTGTAGCTTTAAGAAATGAGTGTCTCCAGTGACCACTGCTAGGCAACTGCAACAGTATTGTCAAACCTTGGTTTGGGTCAGAAAACAGCATTGGTGGCAGGAACCTTTCCAGGGCTATTTTGGCTGTTGAAGAAGGGTTACTGAGGCTAGGCCCAGCAGCAACCACCAGGCAAATTGCTACTGCACAACTTCCATGACTCACCCAGGCCTTCTTGCTACTATTGAACAGCAGCCACCTCATAAAAATCATGGACAAATTACTGATATGAAAAATTGTATCAAACTTATAAAGAATTCATTAAAGTTCAACTCCAATATCTACAACAAAGTTCTTTACAACATTGCTTTTTCTCTTAACATGTTGCAATACAATACAATAAAGTGTGTGTGCAAAAAGCCAGTATAGTCCAAGAATTTCCAAAAAAGTCAATATGTAATCAGTAGACAGACATCTCAGGACTGTCTCAACGGGGCTGGCTAGCTTATTGGTTCATTTCAGACACCTTCTTCATGGAATGTCAGAATTAACACCTGTACCACTCCTATATTTAAAAATCACTAAAAATTTCATGTCATCAACAGAGTGTTGAGTCTCCATATAGTGGAACACAAGGGGCACTTCTGAGAATTTGTTCTTCATACAAGAATGATATTCTAACACCTGGGCCTTAATCAGGTGCATGGTACTGCCCACATACATTTTGGAACATTCAACACATATTAGGATGTACACAACATTTCATGTATTGCAGTTACTGAAGAATTTCAGAGGGGATATCAGTACCCAGAGGTGGGTATCCAAAGCCAAATGGCTTTCTGCAGCCCCCACAGGGATGATGCCCAGAGGTTTGTACACTATTAAGCCTTCATGTAGATAACTGGAACAAACCATCAAATCTCCTATGTTCCTAGTTCATTTTAATCCAACAAAAGATGGAACATTATACTGAGGTATGTCTGAGATGCCATCTTCCATAAGGTGTTAGGAAAGGAAAGATCCCCTGTGCAAACACCAGTCGTTTCCGACTCTGGGGTGATGGTGTTTTCACGACAGACCTTTTTACGGGGTGGTTTGCCATTGCTTTCCCTGGTCATTACACTTTCCCCCCAGCAAACTGGGTACTCATTTTACCGATCTTGGAAGGATGGAAGGCTGAGTCAACCTTGAGCCGGCTACCTGAACCAGCTTCCACTGGAATCGAATTCAGGCCATGAGCAGAGGGCTCTGACTGCAGTACTACAGCTTAACCACTCTTCGCCATGGGCTCTTAAGGTGTTAGAAAATGAGGCAAAAATCAAAGCTGCATTTTATGCTTTCAGTTGTGGTCCCTTTAAGATGTTTAAAGACCTCCATTCTGTTCCTAGTATTGGGTCATTCTCTAGCTGTTTGCATAACATCTGGAGGGTAACCTCTCCTGCAAAACACCTTTGCTAGTCTGTCACCATCCCTTTTGTAATGTTGTGTATTAGTGGAATTTCTCTTTACCCACAAAAACTGTCTATGTGGAATATTATTTTTTTTAATGTAGCAGGTGACAAGATTGATAGTGCAAGTATGATCCTCTGTCAGTATCTTTCCTGAGTAGCTTAACAGCCAAAGTGTTATTTAAAGTGTGATACAGTGTCATATCCAGGTAAGCTATTTCTTTAGCATTCCACTATCTGGAGAATTTAATGGTTGTGTGGATTTCATTTATCCGATTCAAAAACTTCCCTGTTTGTTCTTCCAGGGAAAATAAAATAAAAATTAAATAATCTATATAACATTTATACACTATAATGGAATTATAAAAAGGGTTCTGATCTGAATAATAAATGAACTGATTTTTCAACTTGGCTATGGATAAGTTGGCAACATTATGAGGAGAGTTATTACCCATAGCCATATCTCTCCTTTGGTAAAAAAAGTCATCTTTAAATCTGAAATAGTTTTTTTTTTACAAAAACGATATCTGCGAGTTCAATAAGTAAATAAGTAGGGGGAGATCATTGGGCCCATTGGTCAAGGGTTTGTTCTAAAATAAAACATGCCTCATCTAGAGGAATACGCGTATACTGTCATAAAGACAGTATCATCAGGCATATTCAAACCTTCTATTTTAAAAATGAAGTCACTGGTATCCCACGATTATGATCTAGTCTTTAACATGAGTGGCTGCAAAAAATGATCAAAATATTTAGACAATGGTTCTAATAAAGAGTTGTTTCCAGAAATAATTGGTTTACCTGGAGGGGGAAAACCATTTTTGCAGATTTTAGGAAGTATATATAGCACAGGAGTCCTAGGAAACTCTCTATAAATACCTGACCAATTTATTGTCTATAATCATTCCAGCTTCTATAAAATCCATCTTAATTAATCTGGCAATATGATGTGTTTGACCATTATTAATGGGTAAATAACTTGTCCTGTTTGATAGTTGCCATTGCAATAATTGGTCCTGTTTTGAATGACAATGGCCCCACCTTTATCTGCTTGCTTGATTACAATATTATTGTCATCTGCAAGTCGGTTTAAAGCAGGCCTAAGATTCAGTGGGAGCTCACAGGGGCGCAGCTCCTGAACCTTTCTGAAAGTTCCACCTCCTCCTTCTGAGAGTTCCACCTCCTTGTCCATTGAATAGTATGTGCAGCTTCATAACAATCCCTAGGTGAGCTCCACCACCTATTTTTCTACAAAATGACTGCTGGTTTAAAGTCATGTTCTGAATATGTGTTAAATTATACGATGAGACTTTAAAACTTACTTCAGCTTTAATGACATCTCATAGTATAACTTTCTCAAAGCACAGTATATTGGGATCACTGACACTGGGCACACACACTGAAGAAGGGAGGAAAGAATTTAAAGTTACAGAGCAGTCATTACCAAACACTTTCATGAGATTGACCTGTTGAACAAGTTTAAGAAATTGATACAAGTTTAAATACATTCAACACTGATCGCTCCTTAGAGGTTAAAACTGTCTCTTAAAAATTAACGATATGTTCTCTTGTTTGCTTGTCTTGGAGGACCTCTCCATAAAAAAAGGAGTGCCCTTGAATTTCTTTTTATATGGATGTTCATGGGATGAACTAGAGTTATTGGAATCCTCTCCTGAGGTAAATCCAGAGTCTTCAGTTTCAGATGAATCAATGTTGGAGAAGGTTTGTACAGGGTCTGCCCATGCTCTTTTCCAGCCTGCATTATTTCCAACCTCTGTTGATGACCACCAGGTGAAGATTTAGCCCATACAATGATCTTTAAGGTTCCTGTTATCTTAAAGAATATTCTAAGGGAAAAGCCTTGGGGATTTGGGGGATGGGGGATTGTGCCTACACACAGACACAACACATTTAAAAATCAGTGTGTGAAGGACTTTGTTATAGATATTGAATTTGAACTATAATGGATTCTTTATAAGCCTGATACAATTTTTTATATCAGTAATTTTGTTCATGGCTTATTTTTGGTTAATTGACCTTGTAAAAACCAGCAAGACACAGTGGATAGAGTTTCAGACTAGGATCTGGGAGACCAAGGTTCAAATCCCTGCTCTATTGTGAAAACTCACTGAGTAACCTTGAGCTAGTCACACATTCTCAACCTAACTTACCTCACAGGATTATTGTAGGGGGGAAATGGAGGAGAGAAGGAGGATGTAAACTGCTCTAAGTCCACATTGTGGAGAAAGGTGGGGTTATAAATGAAGTAAAGAAATAATAAATATAGGTGGAAAATGGAGGCAAAAATAGGTAGCTTGCTGGGCAGTCTTGTAGACAGGAATTTTTGAGGGCAGCGTACCAGAGGTGCTAATTAAAGCATTTAAATTAAATCAAATTAAATCATTTAATTAAATTAATTAGAATTAGAAGGGGGTGCATTGCAATCAAATGATCCCTGTCCAAGAGGCTCCCTTCACTCACCCAGCACCCACTTTACACTGCACAGCCATTTTGCCTGGTGAGAAGTGAAGCCATTATTTGCTCCAGGCCTCAGCTGGCCCCAATCTCTCTGCTCCTACTGGATCGGCACATGCTTGACAGGGGCCTAAACTGACATTGGGAGCTTTATGGCTAATGGGAACTTGAACCCAGGAGGGAACTGCCAACTGTCCCTGCAAGGTCTCTTCTGTCCATGATAGCTTCCAAGGTGGGCCAGGGACTCCTGTGAACCCTGCCAGAAGGAAGCTGGGAGTCAAAGTGTGGGGTGAACTGCCAGCCCACCCCAGAGCTCTGCCAACATGCTGCCCTGCTGCTTCAATCGCAGGATGTGTTTTTCTCATGACTCGCCTTGAGTGAGTGGGAGTTGGATATAGGACCGGGGTGTAGTAGTATGGCTGCCAAGTTCCCAGGTCGACGTCACGCGCTGGTCACTCTAGGAGCTTCCGGGAAAATTCTATGGTTTTCCCGGATGTTCTAGCAATTTGAGAGGGAAAACTCCATGGTATGGTATGGCCGGAGGCTGCGGGGGACTTGGCAACCCTATGTAGTAGCCTTGCCTAACTGTGGGCCAGTTATACACTCTCAGCTTAACCTATCTCAGTTGATACGAGCATAAAACAAAGAGGAGGAGAATGATGTAAGCCACTTTGGGTCCCCATTGGGGTTTAAAGTGAGAAATAAATAAAGTGAATAAATGAGTAGGTTGGTGGGTGAGTGGGAAGGAAGCAGGGAAGGAGGAGAGGATATAGTGGCTACCAGAATGTACAGAAGAAAGTGAGTTATCCCCTACAAGTCCTTGCGGTTACCCCTCAATACAGTTGTGTCCGGGCCTTGCAGTTAGTGCCACACAACTCAGCTAGAGTTTTCCCACAGTGATCCATCCAGGGAGAGGGAAGAACAGGAAGATGAAGATAGAGTGGCAAACAAAGGTAAGGTAGCTGCTGGGTGGGAAGGAAGCCAGAAAATGGAAGAGGCTATGGGGGCTTTCAGGGAACAGAAAAGGAAGTAGTTGGGGATGGGACAATGCTATGTTCTGCACTAGTCCTTGTAAGGCTCCTGCTAGTATATAACCTATTTTTATTCAGAGCAAAATTTTATTCTAACCACACTGTTGCTATCTCTGAATTTGAGTACTTCAGCATATTAGGTTTTGTTTCTTACCCACAGACTGGGATTCTAACCCAGTTTTTGGGACACCCCCCAATTTGTTAAAGCTCCCAAATATTACATAAAATTGTTTAGATCACAAGCTTATTAAAGCAGGAAGTCTCCAGTCTCAGTTCCACAAGCAATGGAAGATAACAGGGAGGGGATGAAAGAATGAGATTGGGTTTCAGGTTTTTTTAACTCATGCACAAGCCGTGACTTGTTTATGTTGTCTGAACGCAGTCAACTTGCTTCCAAGCACGTACAGTTGTGGCAAAATAAATCCTTGTACATCCCCCCCCCCCCCAATACTCATGTAAGAAAAAATGTCAGGCATCAAGTACCTTTTCAAGGTATTTTGACAAGTGAGACTGAGATGTGAGTAGGAGTGTTTCGCTTGTAAATGTCTTTAAATCAGGACAGAGAGCCGATCTTAACTTACGTGTACATTATAGCTGGTGTCAGGTTTGCATATAAATTATTAATATGAAATATTAAAGTCATGAATTATGAACAGATGTCAGTTAAATATAATGACTGGGATCCATTGATCCCAAAGCACCTAGCCTTTAACTTTTTATTGTTTTGACTAACATCTAGTAAAAGGTAAAAATATGCAGCTAAAATATCTCTTTCTACTACCTGTCTCTACATGCTGCGTTGCATTGTACAGAGTACTGAATATGCTGGATCAGACCAGTAGTCCATCTAGTCCAGCAGTGGTTGACTTAGTTTCATGCTAACCAAGGAATCAGGGAAACCACCTTCTACATTAAAGATTTCCAAGACTGCCTTGACTCCCAGGAATTTACTTTGGGAATAGATTGGATTAAGAGGCAAGGGAAGGGTTTGAGAAGCAATATTTATTGAGAAGAACTCTTCCCACTCAATCCTATGCAGTCTAAAACCATTGATACCAAATCAATGCAATCTCAATAACACTTTTCTGGGAGTAAGCCCCATTTAATATACTTAAGCATTAGGACTGCCAGTCCACACTTAGAAGCTGGAGGAGATGGGGGAGGTGGGGATTTATATAGTTGGTATCATCCCAGGCATGATGTTGTCAATTTCATCACTACCTGAGAGTGAAGTCATCATGCCAGGGATGATGCTCTTGCATTCACCTGAAACTCTATGATTTAACCAGAGAGTTTTGAAATGCTAGAGCATTGTACATTGCAATGACATCATTTGCAGGTCATGCTAAAAGTGATCTCATTGCACCAAGCAATTTTGATCACCTCTCCTTTTTGCCTCCCACTGCCCAGCAGACTAGTGGCAGGGAGAGGTGGCAGACAGCCCACAGATGAAAAGGAGTGGAGGTGCAAGGAAAAGATGAGAGACAATAACAGAACCTAAGAAGAGCCCTGCTGGATCAGACCAATAGTCCATCTAGTCCAGCATCCTGTCTCAAACAGTTCCTCTGGACATCCAATAACAAGGCATAGAGGCTGAGGCCCTGCCCTTATGTAGCCTCCTGGCTCTGAGATTCAGAGGCGTATTCTTCAGGCTGCTCAAATGCTGAAGGATCATTTCAAATTATCCATTTATGTAATTACCCATTTATATAATGTCTGCCAAGATCTGAGCTGGGCAGCGATAGGTCTTTCAGGCGCCCCCTTTTGTTATGATAATTTAGAGATGAACTGAATCTCCTGTGGTATATCACCTAGCAGTAGTGTGAATATTTTGATTAACTGGTGGTGCAAGTTCTTTGAGATCTATTAACACGGGGAACATAGGTCACTGTGAATATCTGATATTTATGGTCGCCTCTCCTCCTCTTACCCTTGCTATTTTTCGTCTTCTCTTTCCTAATACATTCACTGATATACCTAAAATGTCCAGTGCATTGCATTTGGTGATGACTTGTAATAATGAGAAAAAGTGAATTTGTTTTATTGGTTGTTTGGATAAGAAACTGAAGTTGGCTCTCTCTCCAAATTAAAACAAATACTATGATAAATACTACTAAAGAACTTGGACATCATCCAATTTAAGTTTGATTTGCTTAAAGAGTGGATTAAGTCACTCAAGGTCACTACTGAATAATGAAGAGGAAGAAACCATGAAAAAGTGGGAATTTCTGAATGTAGTTCTTCATATGCCTACCCAGAAGTATGTGTTTTCCACATCCATTAATTTTTCATCTTTACTCAATTGTTCCCTAAATCCAACAATCCATTTCTTTTCCTTTGTTAAGGAATTTAGATTCTGTTTCAAATCAATTGCATTTTCATCAAAGAGAAATTTGAAGAGAGAAGAGGCAGAAAGGGCAGTTCTGTAAAATTTCAGAATTTCACTCTGTAGGTGCTCAAATTAAGGCCGTGTCTCCCTAAATCTGATAACAGTACAAGGCTAGCCCAATCTCATCTGATATTTGATGCTAAGCAGGGTTGGCCCTGGCTAGTATTTAGATGGGTGACCTCTAAGGAATGCCAGCGGCATGACACAGAAGCAGGCAATGAAATATCTTTTGCCTTTAAAAACAAGTCTAGCTTGCCATCTAGTGGGGCATAATGCTAAAAGAGTTAGAACTTCTGGCTGCCAGACAATCTTAGGATCTCCTGGCTATTCTACACACCCTGCCATATGATAAGAATTATTAATTAGTACCACTCTGTCAAGTGTAACTTAAAATAACTGCGAGGCATGAAATTCCAGAGGGTTCATGGATTTATCTATGAAGAGAAATCAAAGAGAAATGAAAAAGAAATCCCTCTTTAAAAAAGAAAAAGCAGAATAAGAGGAATCAATGGATATATCTCAAGAAGTGAATTTTGGGAAAAGAAATTCATATCCCCAAACCTACTCTGTGAATTTCACTGGAGAAACCTAAAGAATGTGTGCAAGTCAATGGGGATGTCAGGAGGGGGCAGTAACTAAAATGGAAATTAATTATTGAGATCGATCCAGCCACCTTTTTCACATAGTCTTACCCAATTTTACTGCTAACTACAGCCCTCATCCAATACAGCTTTTGTACATGCTAATCCCATGGTCCCCAGCACAACTTTTCTGGGTGGTCTTCCTCTCTTTTCCACCAGCAGAAAAGTTTACTCATTTCCAGCAAATCTATATTTCTACAGTTAAGCATGCTTTACTTCTATTTAAGTCCCCAGTAGCTATATTTGGTCTCATTCTATGCCAAAGCTATGATCTCTTTTTCCTCTACGTCTTGAACAGATCTGCATTCCACTGATTTCCTCATGAAAAGGAGGTCACTGAAAGGATGCCTGGTGTGGCAATGACTATCCCATCATGTAGTCTAGAACTGAGCTATGTTGCTTAACGGTAGGACAAAGTGATGCAACATCCTTTTTTCCCTATAGAACTGAATGCAGACAAGAACTGCTGGTCAGGAAGGCTGATTTGAGAAGGACTGGAACCGCAGGTAGTGGATTGAGTGCAGTCGGCACTTGCAGAGCACGTTAAGAGACTGGAGGTGCTCATGGGCTCAGTCTTGCTGATCCATGCTTTTGCTACCTCACAGTTGGATTACTACAGAGCACTCTACCCTTAAAGACAACCCTGAAAATGCAGCTGATTCAGAATCTTTAGTCTGATTATTATTAGGCAACACAAACTTATCCTGCCTGCCTTTAAGGAGCTATACTGGTTGCCAGCTTGTTTCTTAATTCATTTTAAGGTGTTGATTATGACCCATAAAGTCCTTCATGTTCTTGGACCTACCTTCATGTTCTTGGACCTACATCTCTTCTTATATGCCCCTGTGTGCCCATTGTGTTCTCTAGACTGCCACCTGCTGGTTGTTCCTCCATTTAGAGTAACCTACCTCAAATCAACCAGGTTTTCTACTATAGATCCCACATTGTGGAATGGCCTCCCTGAGAAGATGCCCCCCCCCCCCACAATCATTAGAAATGTCTAGCAGGTGCTGCAGAACCATGTTACTTGCCAGGGCTTTTAATGGAGATTAGACTGCTATTTTATTCTGCGTGCTTTTAAATCATGATTTGTGATCTGTCTTGGGCAGTGAGGAAGGGTGGGATATAAATATCTTTTTGAAATAAACAAGAATACTTTGTGTGTCCATAATGCAATCCATGTCAAGGGACAGTGGCTCAGTGGTAGAGCATCTGCTTGGGAAGCAGAAGGTCCCAGGTTCAACCCCTGGCATCTCCAAAAAAGGGTCCAGGCAAATAGGTGTGAAAAACCTCAGCTTGAGACCCTGGAGAGCCGCTGCCAGTCTGAGAAGACAATACTGACTTTGATGGACCAAAAGTCTGGTTCAGTATAAGGCAGCTTCATATGTTCATATGTTCATGACTGTTATATCTTCTTTACTAGTTTACTTGAAAGCAGAAAGCTGGTCAGCCTTCCACAGAAGATCAAGCTAGGTATTTGCCACTTATGCACTTTGATCTTTCACTTTAAATTGGCATGTAATAAAAGAGTACACACACATCCCCCACCACCTCGTAGACTAATAGCCTAGTCCTACACATGTTTACTCAGACATGTCCCATTTTATTTAATATGGTTACTCCCAGGTAAATGTGCTGCTGTCTCACAGTGCACTCCTATGGGTTCAGTCTAGAGTAACTCTGTACAGGATTACACTGCAAGGCTTTCTTTATTATTGTATTTCAATGAGTTTTTTTTTTTTTTTAAATCTGTCGTCAGGTTGAAGTTGTTCCACAGTTTAAAAAAGCAAACCTTAGAACCGACTTTCTGTCAACTTCATTTGAGCATGTACTAATGAAATTAGCATCTCAATTTTCCCATTAGCCCCACTTAAGAAAGACAAAGGAAGGGCAGAGGGGGCTTTCCCCTGCTTCATGCAAGATCGGGCATTTGGTTGAATAGTGCACAAAACCTTCCCAGAATGCACCCACTTCCTGTCATGCTAATGGCAACCATTTTTTTTTGTCACCAGAGAAGCAGTCAATGCTATTATCAAGGCTTAGATCTAATGTAAAAATTATTACTATTAAACTGCATGTGCATGAAAGGTTGGGTTTTTTCCCCTTTGATTAACTGGTGCTGTATGCTCACCACTATCTCATGCATAAACTGATCTGCATAGCCCAGACTAGCCTGATCTCATCAGGGTTGGCTGCTTAACTAAAAACGAGAAACTAAAAAAACACTCAGATCCAAATATTGGTAAGGTATATCTGGGAAACTGGAAATACTGATTTTGGTTTTTTGCTCCAATGTAGCCAGATCTGAAAAATATCATTTTTTTGCTGCACACCCCACATTTATACAGTAAAGTGATGCTCAGCGGGGGGGGGGGGGGTGTATGTTGGAATCAAGCCTTCAAAAGGGAAGAAAACCATTGGATGAACCCCTGCCACACTCTGTAATGCTTTGCTCCATACATTCTCACTCCAAGTTGTTCCTTTCATATTCTGAGGAGTTTCAAACACATGCTGGGATATCTCAGTAATTATTGACTAGTCTCAGGTATTTCATTCTTGAGCAAGGTGACTGCGTGGTGGCAGGGCAACTACAAGCTTTCTTGGACGAGATAAATTGTTTAGATCCCTTCCCATCTGGGTTTAGGCCTGGTTATGGGACTGTAACAGGCTTGGTGGCCCTTGTGGATGATTTGCACAGGGAGACGGAAAGACAGAGTGTGACTCTATTGATTCTCCTGGACCCCTCGGCCATGTCTGATACCATCAATCATGGTGTCCTTCTGGACTGCCTTATCTGGGTTGGGATTGGGAAGCAGTCTGCAGTCATTCTGGTCCTACTAGGAGGGTAGGATTCAGAGGATAGTGCTAGGCAGCTGCTGTTTAGCACTTTGGCCTTTGAGGTGCCATAAGGTTCCATTTTGTCCCGTGCTCTTTAACATTTACAAGAAACTGCTGGTTTCTCTTGCCATCTCCTGCATCAGGTAACTATTTTTTTTTTGTTTCATTTGGCATTCCCTCAATGATTCCTCCTTCCTAAAAAGTATTTTAATTGCTGTTTCTGTGTCTTGTATGTATCTTGTTTTTAATTGTCTTATTGGTGTGTGTTTGAGAGAAGGAGTTGCTTTTTCCTTTCAAACCAGAATTATTTCTATTAAATTTGCCATCTGATAAGCTGGGGAAATAATTTGAACATGTAACATTGAATGTAATAACTGCCGCAAGAATATTACTGGCAAAACATTGGGGAAAAAAGAGAATTGCCGACATTAGATGATTTGTTAGCAATGATTTTGGATATAGTAGAAATGGATACTTTGTCTGATAAGTTAAATAGCTACTGGGAACTCCCTGGTAGCAAACCTCTAAACTATATGTAGGGTGCATTTCCTGGCTGTCTGAAGGCACTCACTGCACCCGCCTTGCACCTTGCAACTTGCACCTGCCCAGCATGTGCATGAGCAGTCTGAATGCTCATCTTGTGCATATGCAGCCCATGCCGCTCCCAGCAGAAGGGTGGGGGGCTTTGTGAATGCCAGGCTATGGAATTTCAGAGCCGGGATACCACTGGACTAAATCTCTGGTGTGATCACACCCATAGAGTTTCCAGCATTCCCATAAAGGACTGATGTCATGTCTGGGTTTTCCCTGGAAGTGATGTCATGCTGTTGGCCTGAAAACCACTGATTTTTTTTTAATCCCACTACTGCTCCAAGCAGCATCAGGCAATGGGAGCTGGCAGGGGGGCTGGCAAACCTGAGACGAAAGCAGCTGGTGGTGGGAGGGGGTAGATTGGAGCAGAATCCAGCTGGTGGTGAAAGATCTGAATACCCTTCTGTTTCTGACTTTTCTTGTCTCACATGTTAAAATGTTAAAAAACATAAAATCATGAACAAGTTATTTTCACAAGCATGTAATGTTGTGACAAACCTTCAGTATGACAGAGTGGAAATTAAGGTGTTTTTTTTTTTAAAAAAAATACCTTTCAGGAGAAATTGCACCAGCGATGTCACATTCTTCATTTAACCCGATACACTTAAATGAAACATTTCACAAATACTTCTGACCTCCAACATGTTAATCTTCTTCCACTGAATGTATAACTATAATTATTCCTGCCAGCTTTCCCTGAAAGCATAAAACAAATGGAAGAGAAAAATCTTTTTACATGTATTATGAGTCAATACACTTTTTAGTTTAACTGTGGCATTTGAGTACCTCCTCAGCCACCGATATATTTAAAAAGTGAGAGACAAATTTTGGGAGAATGTGTGAATGTTCTTGAACATGTGTATGAGAGAGAGAGAGAGAGAGAGAGAGAGATCACTGTTCAAATTGATTCTTTTATCAAACTGAATGTGAACGTAAACTTCTTGGAAAGCTAGAAAAATTCTCCTAATTAATCCCTGGGAGGATAATTAGCACAGCTGAAAATATAAAATTTAAGCCTCCCAGGTGGATTTCTTTATAACAGCCTCATGGAACACTAATACGACTACTGCACTTTTCCTAAGAGCTAATGTACTTGTAAAATGACCAGAGCATAAAATATTTGTGTAATAATCCAGAGAATGGAGCATGAAGCAAGAAGTGCATTCCAATAAACACAGCTACTATTGAGATGAAGAGAACACTGATATATTCTTTCTTTCTAAGTATAGTGATTGCATTAGAGAGACTCTCTTTATTTCTTTCCTCTCAGTGATACCGGTTATACATTTCATGGAAACAACTCATTTATTTAAGATTAGGAATGATCTAACCTTGGCAGTCCTGTGGAAAACTGTATGGTCTCATAGACATACCTGTCTCTCCACTGTTCTAATAAACACATTTCAAAGAAAACAGGATGGGTCCCCCACCTTGTGTAACAGATGAAATTATGGAAAAACATGTCCCTTGGGTAGAGATGCCATTTCAGGGGTTCCTGCATGCTCTTGGACAGTTGGCTGGTGGTCACTGTTGGGAGTCCCAAACCCCACTCCCAACAGTGACCACCTGAGGCCATCCTTCTCCCTCCCCTACTGTGAGATTCAAAGGACCATCCAGCTGATTGACAGGAACATGTGACCTGCCAGTCAGCAGGAGGACCCTTTAAATCTTACAGGAGGGGAGGGAGAGGGGTGGCCACCGGCTGCATGCGTGAAATCCAAGCAGCAAATTCTGTTGGCAGCAGAGGATAGGACTTGTAGTAATGGTTTAAATTAAAGGCAAGAAGGTACCAGCTGGATATTAGGGAAAACTATTTTACAGTAAGAGTTCTTCAACAATGGAATGGGAGGTGGTGAGCTCCCCTTCACTCGCAGTCCATAAGCAGTGGCTGGACAAACACTTGTCAGGGATGCTCTAGGCTGATCCTGCCTTGAGCAGAGGGTTGGACTAAATGGCCCATATGACCCCTTCAGACTCTGTGATTCTATGATTTTTGAGGAGCAGGGTCTTCATGAACCTGAATCCCAAACAGTGAATTCATTGCTTGGCATTAAGGCATGAAAAAGCATTTACAGGAACCCTTTAAATGCTTTTTGCGAGTGGGGTGTGGGCCTGAACTCAGAGTGGAAAATTCGCTGCTTAGGATTCAGGTGCATTCCCAACATGATGATGTCACTGCATTACATAGAGGATGTCTCCTCCCCCTCCAGGAATGTTCCCAAAGTCCCTTGCTGAGGAGGAGGGAGGACCTAGCAACTCCACCCTGGGGTCTTTTCACAGTGGGAAACCGGCCATGAGAAAAGACCAACAGACTGTTAGTGAGGATAGAGTAGTTAAACAAAGGGTGGTAACTAAAAGCCAGTCATCATATTCAGAAAGTGCAGTCTGAATGTCCCTTCTAAGACTTTCAACATTTCAGAATGCAAATATGAGTGTTCATGTTCAAATGCTTGCCCTATGTGATTCTGTGGTAGAAAATCTACTTTGTATGCAGAAACCTCCAGTTAAAAGGACCAAGTAGCAGGGCTTTTTTTGAGCAGGAACACAAAAGAATGCAGTTCTGGCTGGCTTGGCCAGGGCTGCGGCTCAAAAAAAAGATCTCCAGCAGAGGGAAGGCACTAGGCAGCCACATGCTCCCAGACTGTGTGCTCCATCTTCTTTGCCACCTCCAGCCTCCAACAGGCTTGTGAAGAGACTGAAAGACACAGAGCTGCCCACAAACTCCCCCTCTTGAGAGAATCTGGGCCTGCTTCTGCCTGCTCCACCACATGTGGCTCTCTCCAGTTCTGTTGGGGGGGGGCAAAACAAGGCCTCTTATTATGAGAACACACATCCATGAAATGCAGCTAATGGCACTGTACTGTTCTGGTGACATTGGGGTGTCCTGCCCTGCCAAGTAGTAGGTGATGTAAAATCCCTCTGTACTTGAGGCCCTGGAAAGCTGTTGCAGGTCAGCATAGACAGATCAAGGTTGATAGATCAATGTTCATTTTTCATGGGTTCATGAAAAAGCCCCCTGCCTATGGTGTGTTAGCAATGTGAACCACCAACCATGGGCCCATGGCATTATGATGCCAGCTTAGGGAGAGCTGTCTGATAGAAAGAAACTGCCCCAAACTCAAATGGTTTATTTAAAGCAGAGGTAACTGCCACAGCAACTTGCCCGTCTGACCGCACCTTTAGTGTCTCATGAAATAGTCATAAAGAATAGTTTGAAAGCTTCCATAACTTTATTTGTAGAAAGGACAAAAGCTGAGTAATTATTGTAATATTAGTATTGGTGTAGATATGCTTAGAGATATGATGAAAGGAAATGGTTTTAGTGTGTATCATTGTGAAGCTTAGACTTTTTTTTTTTTGTAAATAAATGATTGAGACAGCTTCCACTGAATTTTCTGATCATGGAGTTAATTGTGTAGCTAACCAGGAGATAAGTGGGAAACTGCTAAATCTTTAGGTGGACTGCTCAGATCTGGACTTAAGGTCTGATAGCAACACATAGATCTGAGCTACCTGACTGCTGAGATTAGTAAGGTAACCTTAATAGGAACACAAGATTCAGCACCACTCTCTCCATGGGGAATTTACTTTAACCAGCTTGGATGTTGCCCCTGTACAGATGTTGCCCCTGTAACAAACTGGACTGATGTCAGAGTTAGAATACTGCTTTTCTCTCTTACCCACAACTTGAAGCAGTGAAGAGATTGGAAGGTTTGGAAGCAGGTTTGGAAGCAGTGAAGAGATTTCTTTTCCAGCATCCTGGAACATGGATGGCTTGCTTTCTGGAGAATAGTAATAGAATTTATAATTTAGACACAGAGCTCTAGACAGTGCTAAGGAAATGGAATTTGTGGACCTGTCCTAAGATCACCTAACCTTAGTTCTAGAACAAGGCTTGAAGACTGCTGCACAAGTTGTGTTGCCTTAAGCCTTTTAGTTGGGGTTGTTTGGACCTCTTTAGCCCCTGTAGTTTTGGAGAGTGTCTGAAGAGAGTGGAGTTCAGTGTTGATGTTGGCTGCATTCTGAGACAATAAACCTAGTTATGATTAAGGCCTGTTGAACCTCATTTCTTACTATTACCAGATACAGCAAATTGCTCTTTATATTAAAGTTGTTTTAAGCTGTCCCTTGCTCTGGTGGCCTCTATCCCAGGACCAGGAAATATTATACAGGGCATCTCCAATCTTGCCGTAGTTTGTCCTAGCACAGTGCTGAGTTTTAGTAAAATTTTGTGGGTTTTTCTTGGCTCAAAAAAGGATTGGCATGAGGCACATAAAATGTTCATGGAAAACCTTACTCTGCTTTCTTTTTCTGCATGAGCTTTGAAGGGTACAGTGAATTCCTGCAGACATCTAAAAACTGGGAGACCATGTCAGTGACTTTTCTTACTAACTGGAAATAGGAGACATCCTAGAAGTGCAGAGCATAACCTTTTGATTCTGTGAAAGGAAGAGCAGTTTATTTTTAAAAAGTATTGTTTGATCATAAAATGCCTTGAAAACATGTAATTGGAAAGGAAAAATAATTTATATTTTGGAGTTTTTACAATATGGCTTTTTATTTCTTTAAAACCATCAACTCAACCAACTCCTCATGGAGCTTCACTTAAGCTAAGCGAGGTGCATAGGAAAGGAATTTGAATCAATAGGCCAGTATTGACATAAAGTAATGCTTATATGGTTGCCATTAAATCAGTGACCCCTTTGCCTAACCTCTGTATGCTCAGCTGCAACTGTAATCAGAGCAACAAAAATCAAGATCAGCAAAAGAGTCTGACCAAAAACAAAAGGCTTTTTTCCTCCTGTAAAAAAAGAAAAGAAAAAAAAAGGAAGTGGTGGTAGTAAAATTAATAGAGTAACTTTCATCCTACTGACAAACATTTACCTGAATGATACTCATAAGCACACAAGACACTCTCAACAGTGACATCAACAGGCAATTATGGCCCAGTAAATCTTAGCTGGAAAGTGTAAACTGACCTTCAACTCTTGCTCATTCCTCAGATTAAGTGGACCTATTTACCTATGATGCAAGGTTGCTCTAAGCTTTGTTTAACCCATTTTCACTCAAACATGTTGTGCCTTACATCTCAACAGACTGTGAAAAATACTTCTGGGACTGGAAACAAAGATAAGTCCTCACCCTTCATGTCCACTTAAAGAAAAAGAGTTTTTGAAAAAGAATATAAAATGTGCATCCAGTATATGAGTTTAACATTTCAGTGCTAAATGTAATTGACTTGTTTCTGAATATTCCTTTTCCTTGTATAATCACTTTTTGAGCCTTTGTCTCCAAATAGGGATGATTGTTAACAAAAGTTACAAACATGTCAAATAATAATATTAAAATAAAATGATTTTCAGTTATTTAAAATACCTTTAATAACAAACTATTACATCAATCAATGAGAGAAATGATTCCATATCATCATCATCTTATTGAAGCAAAATGAAATAAAACATATCTAAGTGTATTAATATTCTATTATATTCCAACAATGCTTTAAAAAGGAATTGTACTACAGTTTCCTAAAGGATCACTTGAATATTCCATATTAATGCACCCACTATTTTAAAATATATTATGAATAAGTAACCCTTTTCTTCAATCTGATATGTAATTTTGTCATAGTTAATTGAAACCATATCTTTTTATGACCAACTTCTCAGTGACTTAGTTGTCGTTTCCACTGAGCTGCTACCTTTACTCCATCAGTAGCTAATAATTGGTCTATGAATCCTGTATATCTGGTTCTCATTTTTATAATGGAAAATAACTAATACCACAGATTTATGAACTTTCTGCTCCATAATTAAACCTACAAATCCAAAAACTTCAGAGTAGCATATGGAAGTTGCATTACCTATTACTGTACCCTCTCCAGTATCTTCTCCACTTTTAAATAATTTTTGCTGTGCAAATGCCACCTTAATGGATATGTTAACTCATCTTCCCCTCATAAAAACAGTGTTCCAATTTTTATCATTTCTTTTAATTCCCAACTATATCTCACAGCATTCCCTTAATTCATTTAACCGCGATTTATTCTCTACCATCTGATATGATTTTCTTTTGATTCCTTTGAACACATCTAATATCAGTTTTTGAGAAGCTGTTGATGGCTTTTTTTATTATAAAAGGAAATGATTACCATTCACAAATGATAAAAAACCAAAGTATTAGTGCTAGGATTGCTAGCAGACCTGGAAAAAAAAACACGTCCTGTTCCTTTAGTAGTCACTTAATGTTTGGAAATAAGTGATTGGCATGGAGGTAAAGAATATCACCTGGTAAATAATATCCCATCAAACCTGTATTAAATGGATAGGGTTTCCACCCCACCCCACCTCCATGCAATTGCTAACTCTAATCAGCTCTCTCCCTGTTTCCTAATATATTTTCTGTTATGTTTAAATGGCTCAGATATCAAAATGATAACATTTTTATTTTGCCACACATAGTAATTAATAAAAGCATTTCAAAATTTGAAAATTCACAGTGGTAACAAGCCTGGTGCCAGTTTTGGGGCCATTTTGCCCTAACTACTAATATTAATAATTTGAAATGATTTTTTTAATGATCTAAAAGTATTGAAATAGATATCTTTTGGGTTTCTTTATATTTATCAAATATGATTTTTTTTAAAAAGAGACCACTCCCAGTGCCAAGAGAGAGATCTTGGGGTCGTGGTAGATAACTCACTGAAAATGTCAAGACAGTGTGCGTTTGCAATAAAAAAGGCCAACGCAATGCTGGGAATTATTAAGAAGGGAATTGAAAACAAATCAGCCAGTATCATAATGCCCCTGTATAAATCGATGGTGCGGTCTCATTTGGAGTACTGTGTGCAGTTCTGGTCGCCGCACCTCAAAAAGGATATTATAGCATTGGAGAAAGTCCAGAGAAGGGCAACTAGAATGATTAAAGGGCTGGAGCACTTTCCCTATGAAGAAAGGTTGAAATGCTTGGGACTCTTTAGCTTGGAGAAACGTCGACTGCGGGGTGACATGATAGAGGTTTACAAGATAATGCATGGGATGGAGAAAGTAGAGAAAGAAGTACTTTTCTCCCTTTCTCACAATACAAGAACTCGTGGGCATTCGATGAAATTGCTGAGCAGACAGGTTAAAATGGATAAAAGGAAGTACTTCTTCACCCAAAGGGTGATTAACATGTGGAATTCACTGCCACAGGAGGTGGTGGCGGCCACAAGTATAGCCACCTTTAAGAAGGGTTTAGATAAAAATATGGAGCACAGGTCCATCAGTGGCTATTAGCCACAGTGTATGTGTGTATATAAAATTTTTTGCCACTGTGTGACACAGAGTGTTGGACTTGATGGGCCGTTGGCCTGATCCAACATGGCTTCTCTTATGTTCTTATGTTCTTATGCCATCCCACAGTTTCTCCGGAGGAAGCTCCCTTGATCTGAGTGGAACTACTTAAAAGTGCTCTTTTACAAGGCAATCCTAAAAAGACTCTTCTAGGAGTAAGCCCCATTGAGCAGACCTGAGAAGGACTGTAGGTAGATCTCCTTAATAATAATAATAATAATAATAATAATAATAATAATAATAATAATAATAATAATAATAAACTTTTATTTATATCCCACCCTCCCCACCAAGGCAGGCTCAGGGTGGCTCACAAGACATGGAAAGTACCATGAGTATAATAAATACATTTATACAGTAAAATACAATTAAAATACATTTAAGAGAAATTAATTAAAACCACTACAAATTAAAGGTGCTACAGTACCATGCAGTATATATGTATATGTCAAGATGGCTAGGTGTCACTTCAGGATTCCATCTTATAGGCCATTTGAAAAAGGGCAGTTTTACAGGCCCTGCGGAACTGATTATAGTCCCGCAGGGCTCGCACCTCCTCTGGTAGTTGATTCCACCAATGGGGAGCCATTATTGAGAAGGCCTGCTCCCGCGTTGTTTTCAGTTTGGCCTCCCTTGGTCCAGGGATTTTTAGAAGATTTTGAGAACTAGATCTCAGTGCTCTCTGGGGGATGTATGGAGAGAGGCGGCCCCTAAGGTAGGCAGGTCCTCGGCCATATAGGGCTTTAAAGGTAATAACCAGCACCTTGTAATGAACTTGGAACACAACCTAGGCTGCATGTGTTCCCACCGAGGTAGTCCCACTAACAGCCTGGCTGCCGCATTCTGCACTAGCTGCAGTTTCCGAGTTCAGTACAGGGGCAGCCCCATGTAGAGGGCATTACAGTAGTCCAACCTTGAGGTGACCATTGCATGAATCACTGTTGCTAGGTCATCGCATTCCAGGAAGGAGCCAACTGCTTCGCCCTCCTAAGGTGGAAGAAGGCGGCTTTAGCAGTGGCTGCTATCTGTGCCTCCATTGTCAAGGAAGGCTCCAAAGGCACTCCCAAGCTCCTGACCCTGCGCGCTGGTATCAGCGACGCACCGTCAAAGGCTGGTAGGGAGATCTCCTCTCCTAGCCCGCCGCGACGCACACAAAGAACCTCTGTCTTTGCTGGATTCAACTTCAGCCCACTCAACTTGATCCACCCTGCCATGGCTTGCAGCGCCCGGTCCAGATTTACAGGGACGTCGCCAGTTTGGCCGCCCATCAATAGATAGAGCTGGGTGTCATCAGCGTACTGGTGACAACCCAGTCCGTACCTTTGGGCAATCTGGGCAAGGGGGTGCATGAAGATGTTAAACAACATCGGGGAGAGAACTGCCCCCTGAGGCACCCCACAATTAAGTAAGCACCTCTGGGACAGCTCTCCTCCAATCACCACCCTTTGTCCCTGACCCTCAAGGAAGGAGGAAAGCCACTGTAAGGCTAGCCCCCAAATTCCTCCGTCGGCGAGGCAGCGGGTCAGCAGCCAATGGTCGACCATATCGAACGCAGCCGATAGGTCTAACAACAGCAGTACTGCCGAGCCGCCTTGATCCAGATGTCGCCGTAGGTCATTCATGAGGGCGACCAATACTGTCTCCATCCCATGGCCCGGGCGAAAGCCGGACTGGTATGGATCTAAGGTGGAAGCGTCATCCAAGAAGCCCTGTAACTGCAACGCCACAGCCCTCTCAATGATTTTGCCCAAAAAGGGCAAATTTGAGACCGGCCGATAGTGAGCCAATTCGGCCGGATCAGATGTAACCCTTTTCAAGAGAGGGCGGACCACTGTCTCCTATAGGGGTGTTGGAAAAAAGCCCTCCGAAAGACATCTATTTATGATGTCCCGTATAGGACATCTTAGCTTCTCCTGGCAGACCTTAATTAGCCAGGAGGGGCATGTGTCCAGATCACAAGTAGTTGGGCGTGCAATGACAAGGATTCTGTCGACTTCCTCCAAGCTGAGTGGGTCGAAGTGGCCCAGGATCAAATTAGAAGACACGCACGGGGCCTCGAGTTCACTTACTGTATCTAATATGGCAGGGCAGTCGTGGTGGAGTGACTGGACCTTGTCTGCAAAAATTTCCGCAAAAGCCTCACAGCCTATCTCCAATTCCTTAACATTTGGTTTGCCTTGTGGCAATGTGGTAAAGTTCCGAATTATCCTAAATAATTGTGCCGGGTGCGAATTTGCCGAAGCAATCTTAGCCACAAAGTATATTTTCTTTGTGGCCTTGACTGCCATCTCATAGGACCTCATAAACTCCCTATAAGATGTTCTAGCCGCTTCGTCACGGGTACGCCGCCATTGCCTCTCTAGCCGTCTAAGACCTTGTTTCAGCTGGCATAACTCCAGGGTGTACCATGGAGCCAGCCTAATCCGAGGTCGTAGAGGGCGTCGAGGTGCGATCTCATCAATGGCCCTAGAGAGCTGGCTATTCCAGGTCTCAACCAGGCCATCAAGGGGATCACCAGAGGGCCAGGGATCCCGCAGAGCCATTTGGAACCATTCTGGGTCCATCTGGCTCCATGGGCGAGCCATAATAGGCTCGTCGCCTAAACAGGTTTGGGGTGGTGTATCTACATGAGCCTTAAGGGCAAGGTGGTCCGACCATGGCACCACTTTGGTTGCTATATTGTCCACCGTAACCCCTGCCACAAAGATTAAGTCTAACATGTGCCTGGCCTGGTGAGTGGGAGCTGTAACAAATTGAGAGAGTCCTAGTGTCGCCATGGATGACACTAGATCCACCGCCTGACTAGAGGCCAGGTCATCAGCATGGACGTTGAAGTCACCCAGGATTATCAGCTTTGGGTGCCCCAACGCCCAGCCTGTCGCCGCCTCGAGTAGGGACGGTAAGGCGCTGGCTGGTGTGTTAGGCGTACGATATACCAGCCAGACCGCCAACCCCTCTCCAGCCTCCCACGCCAGACTGGCACATTTGATACCCTCGATCCTTGGGGCCGGGAGCGCCCTGAAGGAGTAAGCCTCTCATATAAATAACGCCACTCCTCCCCCCCGCCCGCTAGTCTGCGATTGGTGAAAGACCGAATAACCTGGGATGAAAGACCAAAAGACCATCCTTCAGATGGTACTGTTGGTAGCTCATCTTGAACACAGCTCACATGTCAACCTGGTGAATATTCTATTTCCTAAACATTTGCAGAAATCGACTAAAACACTTCATAAGAAGAAGATATTGGATTTATATCCAAATTAATTGGGGGGGGGAGGGGTGGGCTCCCTCTTGGGTATCCTGCCCCCCCAGGGAAAGTGTATGCGCAATACATAGCCTCTCCTTCCCGGTGTAGTGAACGCTGCGTGGTCACTGTCCGGCTATGCCTGGCAGATGGTCACTGCAATGGCCTCTCCTGCATTACTGCATCCGTGGCAACACCTTCTCGCTGGTCCCCCCCGTTTCTCACAGAGTTTGCCATGTCATGGTGCGACCGAATGTCCGGCGGTATAACCGGATGGGCAGGCTGGGCTGACCAACCTCGTCAGCCAAGAGAAGGAAAACTCTAACATCAAACCCGGGCAGATAGAGCTCGTTAATGTAACACCTACCACCTGGAGGACTCGCTGCCGGTGTCCCGGCTTACTGGGCCATGGCAGATGACCCCATGGTGAAAGGGTGGAGCCAGTACTGCGCACACTGTGCCTCACCTAAAAATTCCTCTGCGCAGGCCTGAAGGGCATATCCACATCCACAACCCACAACACACCAAGTCCTGCAGCCATGGGCAAGGGGCAAAACGGCAGGTGGAAGGTGCCACTGGAAGCCGCAGTCCCGATCCTGCATGTAGGCGGTTTAGGGTATTGGTTGCCTGATGCTGACCCGGAGACGAAAGCATCTTTCGGCAGCACCCTGAATGACCAAGCAGCCTTATCTAGGGACAGCACTGCTTGCTCCACATGGAGAGGGGCCTAGAAAAGGTGGCCTAAACAAAGCTTGTCTCCCCCACCCCAGTTGGCTAGCCGCGGTCAACGGGCATCCTTACTTGCGGTCAAAAAATAACAACAAAGAAAAGGCATGCACCTGCCTCACAAAGTGTGCAAAGACTTAAGCTTGCGTGTTGGAACATCAGAACCATGCTTGACGCAGTAGACAGTGGTCGCCCTGAACGACGCTTTGCTCTAGTTGCCCACGAACTTCTCAGGTTGAATATTGACATAGCAGCTCTCAGTGAGGTCCGTTTCCCTGAGGAAGGTAGTCTTCAAGAACATGGTGCTGGCTATACCCTCTACTGGTCGGGTAAGTCAAAGGCTGAGAGCCGCCTTTCTGGCGTTGGCTTCATGGTCAGGAACTCCATTGCCTCCAAACTCAAAAACCTGCCAACAGGTCACTCAGATCGCATTATGTCCATGCGCCTCCCACTTCAAAACAAGCTGCATGCAACACTCTTTAGTGTGTATGCCCCAACTCTTCAAGCAGATCCTGCAGAAAAGAACAAGTTCTATGCTGATCTATGCAACCTCGTACGGAAGACCCCTACAGAGGACAAGGTGATCATCCTTGGCGACTTCAATGCCAGAGTAGGTAAAGACTTGGAAGCCTGGAAAGGAGTACTTGGCAAACACGGCATTGGCAACTGCAATGATAACGGGCGCCTCCTGCTAGAATTCTGCACGGAGCACCAGCTTACCATTACCAACACTATCTTTCAGCAGAAGAACAGCCTGAAGACAACCTGGATGCACCCACGGTCCAAGCACTGGCACCTTATCGACTACATTCTGGTGCGCCAGAGAGACCTTCGAGATGTCTTACACACCCGAGTAATGCCCAGTGCGGAATGTCATACGGATCATCATCTTGTACGCTGCAATCTCCGTCTTCACTTTAAGCCCACACCCAGGAGAGGAGGTATCCCTTAGAGGAAGCTTCAGGTTGGCAGCCTTCAGTCAGCTGAAGTTAAAGCTGCCTTCCAGGCAAAACTCCAGTCAAAAATTGAGGACCCCAGTTGCCCCACAGACCCTTCTCCAGAAGCACTCTGGGAACACCTAAAAACTACCATCCTGTTGACCTCTGAAGAAGTCCTCGGGTTCTCCACAAGGAAAAACAAGGACTGGTTTGACGAGAACAATCAAGAGATCCAAGAATTACTAGCGAAAAAGAGATCTGCCTACCAAGCACATCTTGCTCAGCCCTCCTGTCCCGGGAAAAAAGCAATCTTTCGCGCTGCATGTAGCAACCTCCAGCGCAAGCTTCGAGACATTCAGAACGAGTGGTGGACCAAGCTTGCAGAGAGAACCCAGCTGTGTGCAGACACTGGTGACTTAAGAGGGTTCTACGAAGCCCTGAAGACAGTATATGGCCCATCATATCAGGCTCAGAGTCCCTTGCGTAGTGTAGACAGCCAAGTGCTCCTCACAGACAAGGCATCCATACTGAACCGGTGGTCGGAGTATTTTCAGGCTCTCTTCAGTGCCAACCGCGTAGTTCAAGATTCAGCAATCCACCTCACCCCACTTCAACCAGTGAAAACAGAGTTGGATGAGATCCCCACCCTAGAAGAGACTGTTAAAGCCATCACGCAACTGAAAAGTGGCAAGGCAGCGGGAGTTGATGGAATCCCACCAGAGATCTGGAAGCATGGGGGCACAGTACTACACAGCACACTTCACCAAGTACATGTCACCTGCTGGGAACAAGGCAAACTACCACAGGACTTTCGCGATGCAATCATCATCACTCTATTCAAGAACAAAGGAGAAAAGTCAGACTGCTCCAACTACCGGGGGATAACCCTGCTCTCCATCGCAGGCAAAATCCTTGCCAGAATACTTCTGAACAGACTGGTGCCCACCATTGCAGAAGAACTCCTCCCAGAGAGTCAGTGCGGCTTCAGATCTAACTGGAGCACCACCGACATGGTATTTGCTCTCAGGCAGCTCCAAGAGAAATGCAGGGAACAGAACAAGGGTCTATATGTGACTTTTGTCGACCTTACCAAAGCTTTCGATACCGTTAGCAGGAAAGGCCTGTGGCAAATCTTGGAACGTTTAGGATGTCCCCCGAGATTCCTCAGCATGATCATCCAGCTACATGAAGACCAGCGAGGCCAAGTCAGACACTGCAACGACCTCTCGGAGCCCTTCCCAATAGGCACAGGTGTAAAGCAAGGCTGCGTTCTCGCGCCAACTCTATTTACGATCTTCTTTAGCATGATGCTTCAAAGAGCCGCAGTAGATCTAGATGATGACGATGGTGTCTACATCCGCTATCGCACTGATGGCAGCCTGTTCAACCTGAGGCGACTAAAGGCTCAGTCCAAAACAATGGAAAAACTCATCCGAGAGCTACTGTTTGCTGATGCTGCTGCACTCGTCTCCCACTCGGTATCAGCTCTGCAGCATATGACGTCCTGCTTTGCAGAGGCTGCCAAGCTATTCGGCCTAGAAGTTAGTCTGAAGAAGACAGAAGTTCTCCACCAGCCTGCACCCCAGGAAGATTATCACCCTCCCTGCATCACTGTGGGTGAATCAGTACTGAAGACAGTCCAGCAGTTCAGCTACCTGGGGTGCATCATCTCCTCAGATGCCAAGATGGACAAGGAGATCGACAACAGGCTGGCAAAGGCAAACCGTGCAGTTGGCCGACTGCACAAAAGAGTATGGAGCAACAAGCATCTGAAAAAAGGCACAAAGATCAATGTTTACAAAGCGGTTGTGTTGACAACCCTCATCTACGGCTCCGAATCGTGGGTTTTATACCGTCATCACCTGCGACTCCTTGAGCGCCTTCATCAGCGCTGCCTTCGCACCATCCTCAACATCCACTGGAGTGACTTTGTAACCAACACTGAAGTCCTCAAGAGGGCGGAGGTTACCAGCATCGAAGCACTGCTGTTGAAGACGCAGCTGCGCTGGGCAGGGCATATTTCTAGGATGGAAAACCACCGCCTTCCCAAGATTGCTCTGTATGGCGAACTTTCCACCGGCCATCGAAATAGAGGGGCACCAAAGAAGAGGTACAAGGACTCCTTGAAGAAATCCCTTGGCACCTGTCGCATCAACCATCACCAGTGGTCTGACTTAGCCTCAGATCGCAAAGCATGGAGGCACACCATCCACCAGGCTGTCTCTTCCTTTGAGAACGCACGCATAGCTGGTCTTGAGGACAAAAGGAGATTGAGGAAGAATCACACTGCTACAGCACCAACCCCAAATCAGACTTTTCCCTGCAGCCATTGTGGCCGGATCTGCCTGTCCCGCATTGGTCTTGTCAGCCACCAGCGAGCCTGCAGCAGATGTGGACTACTGCACCCTTCTTAAATCTTCGTTCGCGAAGTCAAGCCGAGAGAGAATTAGGGAAGAATTTATTGGGAGGGTTTCTTATGATTAATGAGCTTCTGAAACTAAAAATTGACCTGTGGCAAATTAATTAAGGAAGGATAATTATTGGGAGGGTTTTATAGTTAATAAGCCTTTAGATTAAATTAATTTAAATTTTAGCTAATAAGCATTGGGAAGTTTAGAGGGGATCTAGTTAAATAGCTAATTAGTAAATTGGCAGATTAGTTTAAAATAGATAGATCAGCTGGGAGGAGGGGGTGGAAGAGAGGGTAGCTTTGACGGCTCCATCAAATCAGGGGGACATTAACAGGAGATGATTGGCCTGGGGATTCCAGTGCTCCTGGGGAGCGTAAGATATGATGGTGGGACGAGGCAGAATTATAAGGGAAGGAGATCGAGACATAATAGTGCTCAACCCCCTTCCAGCCTTCGTCCCATCCCGACGGTGACAGGTAGTGGGGCCAGGTTGAATTACTCGCCTCTGTCACTGCTGTTATGCAATGCCTGGTCCATCAATAATAAGACCTCTGTCCTGCAGGAGTTTCTGACCGAACAGGACATGGACCTGGCTTGCGTGACTGAGACCTGGGTGCGCGAGGGGGAGACGGTAGCTCTCTCCCAGACCGTTCCCCCAGGATACTCGGTCTTTCATCAGTCACGGACTAGCGGACTAGCGGGCGGGGGGGCACTTTTCATACGAGAGGCTTACTCCTTTAGGGCTCTTCCGGCTCCAGAGATTCTGGGCGTTGAATGTGTTGGCCTGATGTGGGATGTTGGGGAGGGGTTGGCGATCTGGCTGGTGTACCGACCGCCTAACGCACCGGCCGGCGCCTTACCATCCCTGGTGGAGGCCGCGGCGGGCTGGGCGCTGGAGCACCCAAGGCTTTTGGTCTTGGGTGACTTCAATGTCCATGCCGACGACGCGGCATCCAGCCAGGCGATGGGCCTGGTGTCATCCATGGCGACACTAGGACTCTCCCAGGTTGTTACAACACCCACTCATCAGGCGGGACACATGTTAGACCTGGTCTTTGCGGCCGGAATATCAGTGACTGATATTGCAATGGAAGCAGTGCCATGGTCAGATCACTTTGCCCTTAAGGCCCGTATGGAGGTGTCACCCAAAACCTGTTTAGGCGGAGAGCGTATTTTAGCTCACCCGCAGAGCCTGATGGACCCGGAATGGTTCCTAACGGCTCTACAGGATACCTGGCCCGCTGGCGATTCCCTGGATGATCTGGTAGAGTCCTGGAACGATTGGCTCTCC
This sequence comes from Heteronotia binoei, assembly GCF_032191835.1. Lineage (NCBI taxonomy): Eukaryota > Metazoa > Chordata > Lepidosauria > Squamata > Gekkonidae > Heteronotia > Heteronotia binoei. The sequence goes on along the minus strand of NC_083223.1, from coordinate 51,458,868 downwards.
AGGGCCATCGAGGAGATCGCACCCAGGCGCCCTCTGCGCCCCCGCCCAAAACCGTCGCCCTGGATTAACCGGGAGCTGCGGCAACAAAAGCGGGGGCTCAGACTAGAGAGGCAATGGCGGCGTACTCGAGACGAAGTGACCCGAACATCTTATAGAGAGAGTTTGAAGGCCTATGAGATGGCAATCAAATCCACAAAGAGAGTATTCTTTGCGGCTAAGATTGTGTCCGCAACTTCGCGCCCGGCACAATTATTTGACATAATTAGAGGACTTACAACGCTGCCGCAAGGCAGGTTAAATTCTATTGAATTGGAAATTGGCTGTGAGGCTTTTGCGAATTTTTTTGCGGATAAAATCGCGTCACTCCGCCCTGACTCCCCTGCCAGTTTGGAGACAGTTAGCGAACCTGAGGCCCCGAGCCTGTCTTCGGATTATATTCTGGATGGCTTTAGCCCCCTCAGCCTGGAGGAAGTTGACAGGATTCTCTTATCGGCTCGCCCAACAACTTGTAAATTGGACCCATGCTCTTCCTGGCTTATTAAATCTTGCCAGGGGGATCTTAGATATCCTGTACGGGATATCATAAATAGATCCCTAACGGAAGGGCACTTTCCAACACCACTCAAAGAGGCTGTGGTCCGTCCCCTCCTAAAAAAACCATCCTTAGATCCGGCCCAATTGGCACATTATCGACCGGTTTCAAATTTGCCCTTTTTGAGTAAACTTATTGAGAGGGCAGTGGCGATGCAATTACAGACTTTCCTGGAGGACGCTTCCGTCCTAGACCCATTTCAGTCCGGCTTTCGCCCGGGACATGGGACGGAGACAGTGTTGGTTGCCCTAGTGGATGACCTTCAACGGCATCTGTATCAGGGTGGCTTGGCGGTGCTGATGTTGTTAGACCTGTCGGCTGCGTTCGACACGGTCGACCATCGGCTACTGACATGCTACCTCGCCGACGCGGGGATTCAGGGGTTGGCCTTACAGTGGCTTTCCTCTTTCCTGGAAGGTCGGGGACAAAGGGTCGCAATTGGGGGGGAGCTATCCCAGAGGCGCACACTCGATTGTGGTGTGCCCCAAGGGGCGGTTCTCTCCCCGATGTTATTCAATATCTACATGCGGCCTCTTGCCCAGATTGCCCAAAGGTATGGGCTGGGGTGTCACCAGTTCGCTGATGACAACCAGCTCTATCTACTTATGGACGGCCGGCTGGTCTGCGCCCCGGAAAATCTTGACCGGGCATTACGGGCTGTGGCTGAGTGGCTCAGACTGAGTGGGCTAAAGCTAAATCCTACGAAGACAGAGGTCCTTTGCTTGGGTCGCCGCGGCCTGGGGGGGGGATCCCCCTGCCAGCTTTTGACGGTGCGCCGCTGACGGCGGCGGACAGAGTCAGGAGCTTGGGGGTGCTGTTGGAGCCTTCCTTAAAGATGGAGGCTCAGATAGCAGCCGCTGCCAAGTCCGCATTTTTTCATCTTAGGCGGGCAAGGCAGCTGGCCCCCTTCCTGGAGCGTGACGACCTAGCAACAGTGATCCATGCTTCGGTCACCTTGAGGTTGGACTACAGCAATGCCCTCTACATGGGGCTGCCCCTGTCCCGGACTCGGAAATTGCAGCTGGTGCAGAAAGCGGCGGCCCGGCTGTTATTAGGTCTCCCATAGTGGGGACACATTCGGCCGGGTCTTCGGACTCTGCACTGGCTTCCAGTGATGTACCGAGTCCGGTACAAGGTGCTGGTTATTACCTTTAAAGCCCTATATGGCCTGGGACCTGCCTACCTGAAGGACTGTCTCTCCCCACATGTTCCCCAGAGAGCACTGAGGTCAGGAACACAAAATCTCCTCTCTATCCCCGGGCCAAAAGAAGCCCGCTTGAAAGTCACCAGAGAAAGAGCTTTCTCCGTTATGGCCCCCACATGGTGGAATCAGCTGCCGGAAGAGGTGGTTCAGTTCCGCAGGGCCTGTAAGACGACCCTCTTCCGGCTAGCTTACACCTAGCTGGGATGAAAACTTGATGTAACTGGCCAGCCATCTGTTTATATGAAATGAAATGTTACTGGTTTTTAAGGTTTAATTGTTTTTATGAAATTGAAATGTTACTGGTTTTTAAGGTTTTAAATGTTTAAGTATCTAATTGTTTTATACTTAAAATTGTTTAAATTTTATGCTTGATTAATTGTTGGAAGCCGCCCTGAGCCACTTGTGGGAAGGGCGGAATATAAATCCCGAATAAATAAATAAATAAATAAATATCCCGCCCTCTACTCAAGAGTCTCAGAGTGGCTCACAATCTCCTTTATCTCCCTCCCCCACAACAGGCACCCTGTGAGGTGGGTGGGGCTGAGAGGTCTCTGACAGTAGCTGCCCTTTCAAGGACAACCTCTGCCAGAGCTATGGCTGACCCAAGGCCATGCCAGCAGTGCAAGTGGAGGAGTGGGGAATCAAACCCGGTTCTCCCAGATAAGAGTCCGCACACTTAACCACTACACCAAACTGGCTCTCACAATCATCTTTATATCTAATTCCCAAGTATGCCCTTATCTGCAAATATCTAAATCTGCAGATATGGGCCACACTTACCCCACACAAGTTTTTCTGATAGTATTGCATAAAAAATTGAAAACTTAAAAAAACAACAACATAGGAGGGTTTAAATTTCACTTCAAAATAAAAAAAAGCATTGTCTAATAAATAAAATAAAAAATAAGCATTTTTATTTTTATAAAAAATAAAAAATAAGCATTGTCTAATGCTAATGCAGATTACCTTTGAGGGCCTAGCTACTGATGCTCCTGTGGAATTACTCTGAGCTCAGGTGCAGTGATGGGGGATGCTGGGAGAGGCTCTAGGCCCAGCTATGGCAGCAGAGAATGCCAAGAGAGTGCTGGAAGAGGCTCTGGGCCTGGTTGCCATGGAACGGAATGCTGAGTGATGCTCCAGGCCCATCTGTGGCAGCAGAGAATGCTGAGAGGGGCTCTGGGCCCACAAGTGGCACACACTGGGAGCCACTCTGGATCTGGCCACCTCTGGGAGCCACTTCATGCTTGAAGCAGCTCCCAGCCATCGAGGGTTGCCAGGTCCAATTCAAGAAATATCTGGAGACTTTGGGGGCGGAGCCAGGAGACAGTGGGGGTGGAGCCAGGAGCAAAGGTTGTGACAAGCATAATTGAACTCCAAAGGGAATTCTGGCCATTATATTTAAAGGGACCACACACCTTTAAATGCCTTCCCTCCACTGGAAATAATGAAGGATAGGGGCACCTTCTTTGGAAGCTCATTGAATTGGACCCCGTGGCCCAATCTTTTTGAAACTTAGAGGTTTTTTTGAGGAGAGGCATCAGATGCTGTGCTGCAATTTTGGTGCCCCTATCTCAAAAAACGCCCCCCCCAGAGCTGTTTGGTGCCCCTATCTCAAAAAACAGCCCCCCAGATACCCACAGATCAATTATCCATTATACGCTATGAGAATCGGTCTCCATAGGGAATAATGGAGTTCCCAGAAGACATTTCCCTCTCCTCTCCCCACTTTCTGATGAACCTGAAGCGGGAAGGGGGGCTACAAACCAGAGGATCCCCTGTCCCCACTTGGAGACTGGCAACCCTATAGCCATCACCACCACTGCTGGGCTTTCAAAGGCAGGGGAAAAGTGGGGGACAATAGGGTTGCCAATCCCCAGGTTAGGACAGGGGATCTCCCGGTTTGGAGGCCCTCCCTCCGCTTCAGGGTCATCTGCCAAAACATTTTAGCCCTTTCACCAAGTCCACCACATATGGTAGAAAGAACCTTCATGCTTTTTACATTTCCAACACCTATCTGGCATCTTGTTATTCATCTTTGCTATTTTTTTTGGAGTCATATACCATCTATACATAATCTTAAAACAGTTTTCTTTAATACTATGACATGTTGCGAGTTTCATAGAGTTCTTCCACAGATACTCCCAAGATTCCATCTTTATTTCTTTATTTACATTAATTGCCCATTTTATCATTTGAGATTTCACTACTTCATCTTCTGTAGACCCTTGTAAAAGTAATTTGTATACTTTTGAGATTAATTTCTCATTGTCTCCAAGCAGAACTCTTTCCATTTCTGTTTGTTCTTTCCTTATTCCTTCGGCTTTAATATCATTCTCCATCAAGCTTTTTATTTGTTGCATTTGAAACCAATCATATTTATAACTCAGTTCTTCTGCAGTTTTCAGTTCTATTTTCCCACTTTGTATTTTTAGTAACTGGTTATATGATAGCTGTTTTTCATTAACTGTTTTAGCTGTTAACTTTGTCACTTCAGCTGGCACTATCCACAAAGGTCTCCTCTCATCACCATATTTCTTATATGTCTGCTGGGAACTCTATTATTCTTTATGGAGATTTATTCCCATAGAAAATCATGGAGAATTGATCTGCGTGTATCTGGGGCGCTGGGGGGGCTGTTTTTTGGGGTAGAGAAACCAAATTTTCAGTATAGCATCTAGTGCCTCTACCAAAAATACCCCCCAAGTTTCAAAAAGATTGGACCAGGGAGTCCAATTCTATGAGCCCCAAAAGAAGGTGTCTCTATCCTTCATTATTTCCTATGGAAGGAAGGAATTGAAAAGGTGTGCCGTCCCTTTAAATGTTATGGCCAGAACTCCTTTGGAGTTCAATTATGCTTGTCACAGCCTTGATCGTGGCTCCACCCCTAATGTCTCCTGGCTCCACCCCCAAAGTCTCCTGGCCCCACCCCCAAAGTCCCTAGATATTTCTTGAATTGGACTTGGCAACCCTAGGGGACAAAGAAAAAGAAGGATGATTATCTTGCAGGGGAGAGAAAGGGAAAGCTGGGGGCATTGGCTTGGGGGAGAGAAAGAAGGGAGATTGGCTTGGGAGAGAGAGAAAGACAAAGAAGGGGGTATGTGTTTTCAAGTCACCACTCTTGGTTCTCCAAGAGAACCAAGAGTGTTGACTTGAAAATAGATAGAACTGTAGCCTGTAGCACAAGGTTCCAGACATAATTGTGGCTTGATAAAGTCTTCAAAAGAAACATGCATGTAAACCTAGGCAGCATGCTGTACACTGCTCCTTTGAAGAACTGCCTGTACCTCCATTTGAGAGACTTTCTTCTTTTGGCTTAAAACACCTCAGCATTAACTTAGAAGACAGCTTCATTCTCTTCAAGATGCAAGTCCATTGGATCAACCAGAGTACATTGGATGAATAGCTGTCTCTTTCAAGGACTGTTTATTGAAGGGCTGAGCCTTTAAGATGATTTAGAGTGTATGTGGCTGGTATAAGAAATTTGTTATTTCAAGTGCAGTTTATGTTACAAGCTAGTACATTTTAAAGAATATATATATATATTTAAAAAGTAAAAGAGTATATGGGCCCAGGGCTAGGGGTGCCTATGCCCTTAGGCTGAACTGTGATCCTCCCCCCATTATTTTTGTGTGCACAAAGTGTGCATGCACCAATGACATCACAATGACATCACTGTCACCCTGCCCCCAACTTTGCCAAGGCCTCCTGAGCCTCAGGAGACCCTGGCATAGTCCAGAAGGGCAGTGGGTTCTGCCCCCCACCCTTCAGTGGGGGAGGGGCCCCAGCACCAGACGAAATTGGCCCGTTAGCAGGGAGGGCTCCTCTCAAGGACCCCTCCATGCAAACACCCCCTCTCAACCTTCCCACAGCACAGGAAAGCTGAGTGGAGCCAGATTGCCCCATTTGCATTGAGGGCTCAAGAGGAGCCCCCCATCCAAATTGCTAAGCCACCTATTCCCTCTACCCGAGTATTGGGCGGGAGATAGAGCCGGCGTGGGGCCTCCTCTTTGCTCTTGGGCTGCCTTTCCTGCAGGGGAGGCAGCCCAAAAGCGAAGCTGAGCAGCCTCTTTCCTCTGCCCGAGTCTCAAGCAGGGAAAAGAGCTGGTGAAGGGCCTCATCCTCACCCTCAGGCTGCCTTTCTTGCAGAGGAGGCAGCCCGGGGACAAGGCTGAGCCACCTCTTTCTTCCGCCCGAATCTCAGGTGGGGGAAAGAGCTGGTGCAGGGGCTTGTCCTCTCTCCCAAGCTGTCTTCCCTGCAGGGGAGGCAGCCCAAAAGAGAGGTCGAACCGCCTCTTTCCTCTGCCTGAGTCTCAGGTGGGGGAAAGAGACAGAGCTGTGCCAGCTGGTGTGTGGGAAGGGGCCCTTGCGGTGCCCTGTAGGCCATATGGCACGCTAGGTAGCCGCCTACATGGCCTACTTCCATGCTTCTGGGCCTGTGAGAATATGGTGTATAAGCAGGAACTCATTAGTATGCGAGGCCACACCTCTGACATCATCACTATTTGCATACTAGGCCACATCTCTGACATCACCATTATTTGCATACTAGGGCACACCTCTGACATCGCCATCATTTGCATACTAGGCCACACCTCTGTCATCACCGAAAGTGCCATAATGCCTTTATTGAGGTGTGGTAACAATTCTGGTCATCACACCCCAGAAAAGATATTCTAGCATTGGAAAAAGTCCAGAAATATATAGCCATATACATATACAAAGCCATAAATATATAGCTATTCCAGAAAAAAAAATCAAATTCCAAAACACTACTCGATCACAAGAGCCAGCATGGTGTAGTGCTTAAAGAAAGAAAGCAAAATAAAGCAAATAGACAGGGGAAAAAGACTGACTGACAGACAGAGAGAGAGGGAGTGAGGGGGGGAGGAAGGGAAGGGAAGGGAAGGGAAGGGAAGGGAAGGGAAGGGAAGGGAAGGGAAGGGAAGGAAGGAAGGAAGGAAGGAAGGAAGGAAGGAAGGAAGGAAGGAAGGAAGGAAGGAAGGAAGGAAGGAAGGAAGGAAGGAAGGAAGGAAGGAAGGAAGGAAGGAGTGGGAAAAGGCAAATATGGAAAAAGAAATATTGACAGAAAGACTGACAGAAAGAAAGAGCGGGGGACTGAAAAATAAAGAAAATAGACAGAGAAAAACAAAGACTGACAGAAAGAAAGAACGAATGAATGAAAGGGGGAGAAAGAAAAAGAGAGGGAGGAAGGGGAAGGGAGAAATAAGGTAAACAGGGAAAAAGAAATATTGACAGAAAGACTGACAGAAAGGAAGGAAGAGACAGAGAGAGAGAAAGAGAAAGAAAGAAAGAAAGAAAGAAAGAAAGAAAGAAAGAAAGAAAGAAAGAAAGAAAGAAAGAAAGAAAGAAGAGATAGAGTGGGGGAGTGGAAAATAAAGAAGACAGAAAAGAAGAAAGACTGACAGAAAGAAAAAATAAATGAATGAAAGGGGGGAGAGAGAAAGAAAGGAAGAAACACTGACAAAAAGAAAGAAATAATGAATGAATAAAAGGGAGGGAGGGAGGGGGAGACAGTTGGAAACAAATAGAGAAAAAAAGAAAGGAAATAGGAAGAAAGGAAAAAGGAGGGAAGGAGTGAAAGAGGAGGAAAGAAAAAAGAAAGGAAAAGAAATAAAGAAACTGAAAGAAAGCAACTCACCTGTAAAGCTGCTGACTCCCAAGAAGCCAGGGTTCTGCAGCTTGACCCCCAAGCCCCGTCGGTCAGCTGGACATCAGGAGGCCCTACGCAAGCGCGGCTGGCCTCCCTGAACCCCACCGGACAGCGGGACGTCCGGAGGCCCCCGCACAACTGTGGCTGGTCTCCCTGAACCCCTCCTGACACCTGGACGTCCAGAGGCCCCCGCGCAACCGCGGCTGGCCTCCCTAAACCCTGTCCGACACCTGGACATCCGGAGGTCCCCGTGCAACTGCAGTTGGCCTCCCTGAACCCCGCCACACAGTGGGGCATCAGGAGGCCCCCGCGCAACTGCGGCTGGCCTCCCTAAGCCCTGTCTGACGCCCAGACATCCGGAGACCCCGCTCAAGCATGGCTGGCCTCCCTGAATCCCACACCAACACCCGGACGTCCGGAGACCCTGCGCAAGCCTGGCTGGCCTCCCTGAGCCCTGTCCAACAGCGGGGGAAGCTGCCCAGGCTGAGCCGGAACACCGACCGACCAAGCCGGAATGCTGCCCGGGCTAGCAAGAATGGTGTTCCGATGCGTTCTGGCTCAAAAAAAGCCCTGTGTATAAGTATTATATGCAGTGTTTTCTTGTGTGTTGCTCCACCAGGAGGTTGGCATCTTAGGCCTGGCAGCAGTTACTGGGTGACTTGATACCATCTGATTTGCATGTCTTAACTAGGCCTAGCTGTTCAACAGCAGTTAATCTACCAAAGCCAGTATAGTTTAGCAGTTATAGCTTCAGAGCAGAGTCAGGGAGTCTGAGGTTTGAATTCTCATCTTTCCATGAAAGCTCATTTGATTTTGGGCCAGTTACTTACTTTCAGCCTACCCTATCTCCAAGAGTTCTTGGGAAGATAAAAGGAGGGGAGGAGAATAATGTAAGATGCTTTGATAACCACTGTGGAGAAAGGTGGAGTATCAATGAAGTAAATAATAAATATAGATGAAGATGGAAGGTAGATAAAAGGTAAGCTGGGGTACAGTTGAAAAAGAGAGAATGAGGCAAACAATAGGGAGAGGATATGGGGGTTACCAGGAGGAAGGAAAGGGGATATAATGTGGGAAGTGGGATACAGGGGAAGTGGGGTCCCCCCCACAAGTCTTTGCGGGTTCCCTACCATGCATGTGGGCCTGGCTCAGCAGCTGGCACTGCACAACTGAACCATAGTTTTCCTAAGTAGTGGCTGCCATGGTGGTGGGTGTGGGGGAGGTTGATTAGTGAGTTCCCATCTGGCAGTATATCTAATAGTAAACCCAGACCCATCTGTGGATACCTAAATCTACAGATTAGGGTAAAGTGGAGAAAAGGGAGATATTTCCATAAATTTGGTGGACCATCAAGGCTTGCAAAAAAATCTAAAAAGTTACCCCAAATGGAAGGAGGTTAATCCTTCTCCCAAGGAACATTTTTCCTGTTTTCAATAGTGAATCTTTGTTGATTCTGAAGCTATTTATGGAAAGAAATGTTTATATATTTGTTTTTGTGAGCAAATTTTTGTGACGTTTCTTAAACTGACACTTATTTCAGATACTATTTTATGTCATCTAATAAAGACATCTGTTTTCTTGATTTGTAATGTAATTTTCCTGCCCAAAGCCTAGAACTATTACCTCTATATTTGCAGAATAGTAATTTTGTACAGAGATACTTGTTTTCTCTGTAAGAGCAAGTCTATTTTCCTCAGCAATATATATATATATATATATATATATATATATATATATATATATATATATAGTAGTAAAAGAGAAGTATTAAATCCTGAGTTTTGGTTCTTTCCAGTCACTATTTTAGATAACAAATATTGTTCATTCATGATCAGAACACAATACTGCTTCTATTTCTGCATGCTTAATTATATTAGTTAACATTCTTATCCTGCTTACAGAAATTTAATTTGTGATATGTAGAATATATCCAGATTACCTGATATTTTAACTGTTGTGTTCAAATGCTATTGTTGTTTTTTGAGATACTTGTTGAGCTTTAAATATCAGTCTGTGTTAATCTGAAGCTATCAGAGGCAAAACGCAGGTTAAAAGTGTGTGTCACTGTATATAACCAACTGTCTAGTTGGAGGCAACCACTATTCAGAGGCAGAACACTATATGAATACTGCTCATCTTAAATGACAAACAGTTCACCAAAGTGAACACTTGATGTACTCGGGTTTTTTTCTAAAAAATGTAAATGAATGATGCTTAAATGTAACTTGTACATTATTCCCATTGTTATCAGTTGAGTTTCAATTAGGCATGACTTACTGATTCCACTGTAGTTAGCAAGTAACATTCACAAAAATTGAACAAGGCATCTCCAAAAATTGAAAACTGGAACAAAGTAGGGTCTGCTTCTAGTGAACAGGAACTCAAAGTACAGTCCTAAACAGAGATGTAACATTTCTGGAATATTTAAGCCACAGAGGATAACCACAGACTTTTTCATGCTATATATTTAGAGTGAAAAAACTTTGCTTTAGAAGAATTTCATTCATTCTAAAACAACAAGAGCCATAGGGAGTTTTTAAATTTTTTAATGCCCCCTGCCCCCCCCCCCAGTTTTTCAGTATTTTTTCACTTGGGAAAACTGAAAAAATGTCCTTGCAAAAAATCCAGGGGAAAATGCCCCCCCCCCCCCCCCCAATTTTCAGTTTTCCTTCCAAGCCTTCACATCTCAAATCCTAAATCAATCTACTCCGTAGATTTTATCCATGGGAATTCTTTATTTTGTTTGCTTTAGCTTGCCAGGAATGTATGGCAAATTGATTAAATATTGGTTCTACCAAAGCTTGCATTTAATTGTGCCTATTATATAACACTTTTTGTATCACTTCTCAGTTGGACATACTTTAACTACTCTTAGGCCCTGTTCAGACGCACAGTATAATCAGATGTTGCTGCTGTTTCCTTCTGGATTTAAAGTGGCTGATCAGACAGCAACATCTACTTCCCAGTATTAACTCGTGGTAGCCCCCTCCAGTCCTTCTTGGAACTGGATTATACCTGCTCTTTTGTGGTGTTTTTTTAGTTCTCCGGTTTCACCTCATAGTTTTCTCTGTCTGGATAGTTCTGCTGTGATATTAACCAACTTTCGGATGTCTGAAGGCTGTCCCAGAGCAAAAGGAGCCTCAGACATCCGGTTTACGGTTGCCATTTTTTTTTTACTACTTAGTGATATGCACATAACCACATGTTTTAACATATGCGCATGCACATATGTGCATGTGCATAATGTGCATAATAGTGAAGGGGGGAAGAACTGCATGGTGCCATTGTGTGGACAGCAGAAGATGGTTTCACCGTGGAGTGATTTAAATTGCAGTATGGCAGTCTGATCGATAATATCCAGAACAAAGATATTCGGAACAGAACTGGGTCAGTTTAACACGGACTCAACATGCTGTGTGAACAGGGCCTTAATATGCCTTGCTGACCAATATTAACCACACGGGTGAATTTAACAACCAAATTATTTCATGCTTGGAATAAATGAAATTTATCTGAATGGACACAAGAACAGCAGTTTTCTCTTGACAATATGGGAAAATGTACCTGTTTGCTACTCTTGTGTTTTCACTGCATCTCTGGTGAGAATGTGAACATATAGATGTAACTGATGCACACTTAGATGCACACTTTAAAGTGGTGTCAGTGAAGTCAAAAGTAATACCAAAACAATATGATAAGGAGTTTAAACTCTGTCAGGAGGGGAAACTCCTAGGCTGTTTTCGCACTGACCTTAATCAGCAGCAACGCCCCTCTTCACCGCGCAGGATCGGCGCGGTTTTCGCACTAATTGCCGCGGAGCACCCGGAAGAGCTGGAAAGTCCCGCAGCTTTTGCAGCACAAACGGAAACTGCCAAAAACCAGTTTCCATTTGCGCCGCAAAAGCTGCGGGACTTTCCGGCTCTTCCGGGTGCTCCGCGGCAATTAGTGCGAAATCCGCGCCGATCCTGCGCGGTGAAGAAGGGCGTCGCTGCTGATTAAGGTCAGTGTGAAAATGCCCCTAGCAAAGTCACTCAAGGCAGAATGGGAACAACTGGGACACCAGACTAAGATGCGTTCTCCCCCCTCAGGGCTCAACGCTCCAGTCAGTAGAAGAGATTAGACAGTTCCAATAGGGATGCAGGCAGAGGAAGCCTTGAAGGGTAGCTACTGGGCAGCAGCCATAGTGGAAGGTAACACTGGTGATAGCAGCAGGGCCCACTGGTGGCAACAGTAGGGCTCATTCAGCTAACCCTGGTTATTACTACGCAGAATGTGGCCATGGATAATCTCTTAACTCAAAAACCCTGTGATGAGACAATCCAAAATGGAAAAAAAAAACAATATGACATTTGGGAGGTCATTAATTCATAGGGTCTCTGTAGCTGACTCGATGGCATTTCACCCCTCCTCCCACCGATGAGTTATTTTGAAGCTCCTCCTTTCATTTTGGGCCTTTTGAGCCCGTGTCTAATTTGGGCCCTTTGAGTTTGTGCCTGATTTGAAATTTGGCATGCAGTTGTACTTAACCACTATTAAACTCTTCCTACCAATCCCTTCCTTTTTGAAGCAAGCAAATCTTATCCTTGAGAACAGAGGGTATAGCCACCAGCAGGTACAGTTAATTGAACGTTAGCTGGTTTCCTGTTGTAATGACAAAGATGCATCTCCCCTGACGACCACTTCTTTCCAGGCTATATGGGAACTGTAATATTCTCATTGCCCTGATTTAGTTTTTCTTAAAGCTAGAAAGGTACAGTATCCACTATCTTTGGTATGAACTGAGCTGTACAATAAATAGAATTTATCCAGTTTGTGGAGTAATTTTCCACCACCGATTATTCTCCTCGTCCTTGCAAAGACAAGGGCTCAAATCCAGTGATCAGCCTATCGGCCTTCTCCACTGCCTCCTGTTCTCTCATCTTCAACATAGCAGTGAAAACACTGGCGTACCTTACAGTGTTGTGAAGCTTACTAGCACAATGCACATGCGGGGCTATGAGCACATCAAAATGCTATGTACATGCTGAGTACTATTAGTATCAAGTAATATTTCAGTAGGAAAGCTTTTGAATTTCTCATAGAATGAGATTTGATATGAAATCGCTATTTATTCCTGAACAGCAAATGCACTACATTTCATTGCACTGCAAGTGGATCAACCATGTTGAACAACATGTCCCATCCCAACCCACTATTCACTTATTTTGAATATTTTCCATTAGGAAATAAGGCATCCTGTAAAGGTTACCTACAATGTAAAGGTTTTCACTGTCAGCCATCTACATTTGTGTGGAATGTATGAAGCTAATGTATAAAATTCATATGGAATTCCTTTCCTTTCAATAAGCCAAAAGAATTCAAATAAAGTGATGGAAACACACAATATAAGCCTGTAAGAAAGAGCACCTAAAACAGTGACAAAATAATAACCAGATAAAGAAAGGATGCACAATACATTCATACATCCCTATATTGAATCTCTCCATGTTTCAGCTGAAGAGGGGGGATGTATAAAAATACAAGGTAGAGAAATAGTGGATACAGAGAATATAAAAAGCTATATTCCCAGAGGATGACATTGTTTGCATTTCTCTTGTCTGATGAAATTGCTGATGCAGGATACTGTATAGCAAGAAAATGCTGACCTAGAGGGAGATATTATTGTCAATTTGTTAATTAGAGATCTATTTCTTGTTTATGAAGGAAGACAAAGGGGGGGGGGGCAGTTTTACTTGGGAACTAACACCACAGTGGCCTGATAAGATATTTTCTCTAGAGATTTCACATTTCACGTTCACTGATATTCTAACCTTACATCATAATGTCTCATACCTCTGGGAGTCTGCTTGCCCCTCCAAAACTGCAATTTCCGTGTAAATAGAAATGGGATAGTTGAAAGGAAGAAGCAAGGAAAACAAATAGATGGCAGGTGGCTTTAAAAATTGATTGGGCAGATTCATGGAAGAAAGGTCCACTAGTGGGCCATCAATGGTCCGGGATGAATAAATGTAACTTCCACATCCAGAGTTAGTAAAACTCTGCATAGCTGCTATGCCTGGTTTGTTGGTCCTTCAGTGGTTTACTATGTTAGGACTAGGGAGGGGCATGGAATGAAAAATGGTGGTTCATTTCATTTTGTGGTTTGTTGGTTTGCCTGAATCAATGGTTTAGTTCATTTTCTTAAAAAAATTCTGAATGAACTGTGGTTCATTGGTTCATTTTGAGTGGGAGGGCTAGAAAGTGCTGGTGAGCCACCTAGAAGTGATGCTATCATGCTGGGCATGTTTGCTGGGGCAATGTGCCTGGTGCAATAGCATCACTTCTGGGTGATGTCATCACACTGGGCATGTCACAGCGCATGAGGAGGATTCCTTGCTGATAATGACACAGACAAACCGCCCCCCAAAACCAAGCTGTTTTATTTTGTGAGTTGTGCATAGTGTGAACATTTGAACCAATTCAGAACAAACCGTGCATTGGCTTTTTTTAGGCATGAATCATGATTCATACTTCGATTCGTGCCCATCCCAAGTTAGTTCTGTTGTACAAATGGTTGTAAATATACACAAGAGGATACAATAAGAATATAGTACAAATCAAGCCAACTGTGTAATACAATAACAATTCTATTATACTAGAGATAGCAAACTAGTTTATCAACAGTTATTAAAGGTATAGTACACATAAGCTTCACTGTGTTTTGACTGTGGCTTTTCTCCGGTGACTGACGCTCTGTGAGGACTACCTTTCTGTGAGGACTACCTTTCAAGATTATGCTTGGAGATCGAGAGACTTATGTCCAAGGACTTGAGTAGTGAACTAATTTTTGATACTAGTGTGTTTATGTATGTGAAGCTTATGTGTACTGTACCTTTAACAACTGTTGATAAACTAGTTTGATACCTCTAGTATAAAAGAATAGTTATTGCGTTACACAGTTGGCTTGATTTGTACTGTACAAATGGTTGTGGCAATCTCACTGGGCCATTCAGTTTTCTTCTTGTTCATGTGTGCTATTCTTGTGTCAAAAAAGCAGAGTGGAGTTGTGAATCCAATGTACATTCTTGTCAACTCAGCTTTCAACTGCAATTCACAGTTGAACAAAAATGGAAACAACAACTGAAGCATTAATAGTGAACAGTGGTCACGATCTGGAAAGATTCACATTTTTATGTCACACATCACTGTAAAAATCATTATTTGATCAAAGATGTGTTGTATGGAATATTAGAAATGTTTGAAAGGCTCTCATTGTTATAAACTGACATCAGAAAGAGGTTGAAAATGGACAGTTTCCACAGTCCATAAAGACAAACAGATCATTCAGAAAGAGCCAAGTCTACTTATGCATAATTTCATAAATTAGAAGTCTTTTAAACTGCATGTTTGTGATGTTTACAATGTGGCTTAATTGTGACAAATGCTTTAATTGTTTCTTAGTGATAGTACACATCCTTATGTTCCACAGAGACATGTCTGTCTAAATTTTCAAAGGTAATATGTGTCAGCAGAGATTTCATTCTCTCCCTTTATGGCAGAACCTGTCAATCTGCTTCTTGAAAAGGTTAGTAGTCTGGTTGCTTGACTAAATTACAAGTCAAAACATCTGCATTCACTACTTCATTAATGAAGGCTCTAATACTATTAGCTAATCAATCAGAACTGGTACTTGTCTGGGGGAAGGAAGGGGTCCCTGTTTTGCAGTGAAAGAAAATAAGAAAAAATGAGTGTGGGGGTGGAAATTAACTACTGCTTGCTTTGTAGCCTTCACAATTTCACTAATTCTCTTCTTTGGCAGTTGGCAGCGACCGATTTGATTTTAAAAGCTTCTCAGCGTTACTGCCATGACATTCAGCCAGAAGCTATAATTGCATAAACTATTTTCTTAACAATTGTGCTGGTCAGTAACTGTTATTTTAGATTCCCAGGGCTGGTAGGTGGACAGTTCCCCTCTCCCCATTCTTCTTTTTTAACTTTGAGGAACTAGCGACTAGAACCATATTTGATAGTCATTTTGCTTTAGCCAAAAATGGAACAATAACAATGGAATAGGGGAAGAGAAGGATGGGTAGCTTTATTTTTCTATCAAAGAAGGGTAGTACAGAAATCTTCTTACTGGCTCACTTTACAAGGAAGATTTCAAATTCTTGGTCATCTGCCACAGGAAATCTCTCTGGACTGAATTTAGGGAATTGATGGACTGTTGCACTATGTGGGTCAACTGAAAAAGATGGCAGCTGCTTTCCTAATTCAGGTTGGTTTCCAGGTGCATTTTATCTTCAAATGAGAATACAAATTGTATCTGTATTTTGAATAGGTTCAAAATTTCACTTTTGAAAGTTTACCCTGAAGGATATTCAAGCTGTTGATAAAGCAATACTTTCAATGTCAGCAAAGCAAATCCTGTACTTTTATGTGTTCAACACAACATATAGCTGATAATACTGGAATCAGGAGCTGTAAAGCTCTACATTTTGAGGGCACTAGACTGTACAGCCATTCTTCTTCCCTATGCCAATGAAGCCTTAAAACACCTCTAAAACACTGTGTGACCCAAGGTGAGGGGGAGTGAATTTGTGACTAAGGACCAGTTAATGTGTTACAGTTTTGTAGATTTCATCTGTACTCATAAAACTGAAGTGTGTACAGGGAGTACATGTGTATCTATGACAACATGTATATTGTAGGCAAAAGTAATTGTATATTTCCATATTCATATAAAGGTACTGACTGATAAATGCATGTTTGTGGATATGTATCATTTGGGGCAGGCCTCTATTTTGAGCATTCTATTGAACAGGAAGGCATAATATGATGGAAGGATTAAAGATAGCTGCTAAACGTAAAAACTGTGTCGTAATAGGTGATTTTAATTACCCGCAGATTGATTGGGTCAATATGTGTTCTAGTCGAGAGAAAGAGACTGAGTTTCTTGATGCTCTCAATGACTGTGCTATGGAGCAGATGGTCTCAGAACCTATCAGGGGTGGGGCGATTCTCAATTTGGTCCTAAGTAATGCCCAAGACTTGGTGAGAGATGTAAAAGTGATTGCACCCCTTGGGAGCAGTGACCATAACGTTATTGATTTTACCGTTTGTATAAATAGAGAGTTGCTCCAAAAGACCGGCACAACCACGTTTAACTTTAAATGCGCTTAGCCTAGGGGAAGTCGACGGAATTCTCTCAACTGTACGCCCTACAACTTGCGATCTTGACCCATGCCCCTCCTGGCTAATTAAATCTAGCCAGAGGGAGCTTAGATATCCTGTACGGGATATCATAAATAGATATATATCATAAAAAGGAGAGCTGGGGGAGAGCTGTCCCGGAGGCACCCACTAGTGTGTGGGGTGCCACAAGGGGCAGTTCTCTCTCCGATGTTGTTCAACATCTACATGCACCCCCTTACCCAGATTGCTCGGAGGTTTGGGCTTGGGTGCCATCAATACGCAGATGACACCCAGCTCTATCTACTAATGGACGGCCAACCTGACTGCGTCCCAGAAAACCTGGACCTAGCATTGCAGGTCGTGGCAGGTTGGCTCAGGCTGAGCGGACTGAAGTTGAATCCAACGAAGACAGAGGTCCTTTGCTTGGGCCGCGGTGCCCTGGGAAGGGAAATCCCCTTGCCGGTCTTTGACGGTGTGCTGCTGAAAGCAGCTCATAGGGTCAAGAGCTTGGGGGTTTTTCTGGAGGCTTCATTATCAATGGAGGTACAGATAGCGGCCACTGCCAAGTCCGCGTTTTTTTCATCTTCGATGGGCGAAGCAGTTGGCCCCCTTCCTGGAGCGCCGGGACCTAGCAACGGTGATCCATGCTACGGTCACCTCGAGACTGGATTACTGCAACGCCCTCTACATGGGGCTGCCCTTGTGCCGAACTCGGTGGCTGCAGCTGGTGCAGAACGCGGCAGCTAGGCTGCTGTTGGGGCTTCCAAGATGGGAGCACATACAGCCGGGGCTGCGCGGACTGCACTGGCTGCCAGTGGTATGCCGAGTTTGTTACAAAGTGCTGGTTATTACCTTTAAAGCCCTATATGGCCGAGGACCTGCCTACCTGAGGGACCGTCTCTCCCCATATGAACCCCAGAGAGCGCTGAGGTCAGCTGGAAAGAACCAGCTGAATATCCCTGGGCCAAGGGAGGCCAGATTGAAGACAACCCGGGATCGGGCCTACTCCATTGCAGCTCCACTGCTGTGGAATCAACTCTCAGAAGAGGTACGGGCCCTACGATGTTTAGATCAATTCCGCAGGGCCTGTAAGTCCTACCTCTTCAAAATAGCCTTCAACTAATGCCAAGCCAAGAAAGTGCCGCTGGATATGTGTTTAGCTACTGAACCTTACTGAAGATTTAATGTTTATAGCACCATAATGTTAATTTTAATATAACTTGTAAATTGTTTTAATGATGATTTTATAAGTATAACTGTTGTGGTATATTGTATTCTTATGTTGTGAGCCGCCATGAGCCTGCCCTGGGAGGGCAGGATACAAATAAAAAGTATTATTATTATTATTATTATTATTATTATTATTATTAAAAGGGGTAAATTCTTTGAGATGAGGAGGCATGTGAAGAGAAAACTGAAAGGAAAGGTAAATACAGTCAAAACCCTTGGGGAAGCTTGGAGGCTATTTAAAACTACAATCCTAGAAGCTCAGATAAAATATATACCACAAGTTAGAAAAGGCACAAACAGGTATAAGAAAAGGCCTGCATGGTTAACAAACAAAGTAATGGAAGCTGTAAAAGGTAAGAAGGACTCCTTTAAGCAGTGGAAAGCTAGTCCAAGTGAGATTAATAAAAGGGAACACAGGCTGTGGCAAATCAAATGCAAGACTGTGATCAGACAGGCAAAAAGGGACTGAGGAGCATATTGCAAAAAACATAAAGACCAACAATAAAAATTTCTTCAAATATATTAGAATCAGGAAACCAGCCAGGGAGGCAGTGGGGCCCTTGGATGACCAAGGGGTCAAAGGATTGCTGAAGGACAATAGGGAAATGGCTGAGAAGCTGAATGCATTTTTTGCCTCACTGTGGAAGATGAGAAGTGTTTGCCCACTCCAGAACCACTAATTTTGGAAGGGGTGTTGAAAGACCTCAGTCAGATTGAGGTGACAAGAGAGGCGGTCCTACAACTGATAGAGGAATGAAAAACTAATAAGTCACCAGGTCCAGATGGCATACATCGAAGAGTTCTGAAAGAACTCAAAGTTGAACTTGTGGATCTCCTGACAAAAATATGTAATCTTTCATTGAAATCTGCCTCCGTTCCTGAGGACTGGAAGGTAGCAAATGTCACCCCCATCTTTAAAAAGGGTTCCAGAGGAGATCCAGGAAATTACAGGCCAGTCAGTCTGACTTCAATACCGGGAAAGTTGGTAGAAACCATTATCAAGGACAGAATGAGTAGGCACATTGACAAACACGGGTTATTGAGGAAGACTCAGCATGAGTTCTGTAAGGGAAGATCTTGCCTCACTAACCTGTTACATTTCTTTGAGGGGGTGAACAAACATGTGGACAAAGGAGACCCAATAGATGTTGTATACCTTGACTTCCAGAAAGCTTTTGATAAAGTTCCTCTTCAAAGGCTCCTTAGAAAGCTCGAGAGTCATGGAGTAAAAGGACAGGTCCTCTTGTGGATCAAAAAGTGGCTAATTAATAAGAAGCAGAGAGTGAGTATAAAGGGCAGTCTTCGCAGTGGAGGACGGTAAGCAGTGGAGTGCCGCAGGGCTCAGTACTGGGTCCCATGCTCTTTAACTTGTTCATAAATGAGCTGGTCTTGAGGACAAAAGGAGATTGAGGAAGAATCGTACTGCTACAGCACCAACCCCAAATCAGACTTTTCCCTGCAGCCACTGTGGCCGGACCTGCCTGTCCCGCATTGGTCTTATCAGCCATCAGCGAGCCTGCAGCAGACGTGGACTACTGCACCTTTTTTAAATCTTCATTCGCGAAGTCAAGCCGAGAGAGAGAAATTATTTGGAGTTGGGAGTGAGCAGTGAAGTGGCCAAGTTTGCAGATGACACTAAATTGTTCAGGGTGGTGAGAACCAGAGAGGATTGTGAGGAACTCCAAAGTGATCTCTTGAGGCTGGGTGAGTGGGCGTCAACGTGGCAGATGAGGTTCAATGTGGCCAAGTGCAAAGTAATCCCAGCTACAAATACAAGTTGATGGGGTGTGAACTGGCAGAGACTGACCAAGAGAGAGATCTTGGGGTCGTGGTAGATAACTCACTGAAAATGTCAAGACAGTGTGCAATTGCAATAAAAAAGGCCAACGCCATGCTGGGAATTATTAGGAAGGGAATTGAAAACAGATCAGCCAGTATCATAATGCCCCTGTATAAATCGATGGTGCAGTCTCATTTGGAATACTGTGTGCAATTCTGGTCACCACACCTCAAAAAGGATATTATAGCGTTGGAAAAAGTGCAGAAAAGGGCAACTAGAATGATTAAAGTGCTGGAACACTTTCTCTATGAAGAAAGGTTAAAACGCTTGGGGCTCTTTAGCTTGGAGAAACGTCGACTGCGGGGTGACATGATAGAGGTTTACAAGATAATGCATGGGATGGAAAAAGTAGAGAAAGAATTTTCTCGTTTTCTCACAATACAAGAACTCATGGGCATTCAATGAAATTGCTGAGCAGTCAGGTTAAAACAGATAAAAGGAAGTACTTCACCCAAAGGGTGATTAACATGTGGAATTCACTGCCACAGGAGGTGGCGGCTACAAGCATAGACAGCTTCAAGAGGGGGTTAGATAAGTGTGTATATGTGTATGTCTGTGTGTGTGTGTATATATAATTTTTTTGGCCACTGTGTGACACAGAGTGTTGGACTGGATGGGCCATTGGCCTGATCCAACATGGCTTCTCTTATGTTCTTTAGGGTTGACATTTTAGAAAAGCAGATCAGACTTTTGCATAAATTCCAGTTTTAATACTCCAATAGAAGCGAGATAATGTCTTCCAGATGACGACTTTCTACATAGGAGTCTAAAGCCTTTAGCGAGATGAAATTTTCATTACCATTCAGATTACATGTCATTTTGATTCACACTCTGTAAGAAAGCTCATTTGGACTACAGTGTGTGATGACAACGCAATGTGTCCCTCCACCTTATCTCTATTTCTAACGACACCTTGAATGGCAGCTGTGATTGATCTCTGACTTCACCATGATGCTTCAGAACAGAACTGCTATGTCCTTACCTTCTGTCTCCCCACTCCAAGTTGCTCTGCACTGCCTCCTGATCATTGTGCATGCGTGCACAAATAACATCGCAGATACTTTCAGGTTACTTGCTTCTTGTTATGGCACATATTGTAGCATTTTGTAATATATTGACTTAGGTCCAGGCTAGGATTGTCAGTCTCTAGGTGGAGCCTGGAGATCTCCGGCTTTTACAGTTGGTCTCTAGCTGGCAGTTATCAGCTTCCCTGGAGAAAATGGCTGTTTGGAAGGCATTATACCATGGCATTGTACTATGGCATTGTACCATGCTGAGGCCCTTCCCCTCCCCAAATCCCACCCTCTCCGGCCCCACCCCCAAAATCTCCAGGTATTTTCCAACACAGACCTGGCAATCCTAGTCCCGGCTAGTGTTTCTATGGGCACAAGGATTTCTGTCTGAGGACCATGATTTTCTGCCTGACCCTTCCTACAGGATCCTGAAATGCATCCCAAAATCTTCTTCTAGTCTTCACCTTCACCAAAATTAATGCTGCAACTTGAAATGGGAGTGATAGAGCTGTACAAGAGGAAGAAAGATTCACTTGCCTCCCCTTGTCCTTCTTTTCCGCCTCTTCTCTTTCTCTGTGTTTATGATACCCAGCATCTATAGTATTCATTGCACTCTGTGAAATGTAGTTCTCAGAATTCTTGACATTCTTATTAGAGAGGAAGAGGAAGATGAAAGAACATAAGAGAAGCCATGTTGGATCAGGCCAATGGTCCATCCAGTCCAACACTCTGTGTCACACAGTGGGCAACAAAACAAAACAAAACAGGTGTCATCAGGAGGAAGGTGAGAGGGAGAATCTTCCCTCCTCTTTACTGGCTAGGCCACCACCTCTTGCTTCTGCATACTTAATGTAGTAGCTGGTAAGTTTGAGAGGAATGGATAAGAAGGGGGGCAGCTGTACCACCCAAGTTACAGAAGAATTCAGGGGTTGTGATCTTTTTGAGGCAAGCTTTTGAGTGGCCAAAGCTCCTATTCTAAGCCAGGGGAAACTATTTCAAAGCAAAGCAAGCACGCAAACAAAAACAACTACTCCAAAGCTTGCTTCAACAACTGTGCAAAATGTCCACAGTAGGCCTAGGTCATTGGAATCCTGTATAAACATTGGTTTGCTTACTGTCATTACTGAATGCCTGAACAGGCTGTATAATGTTGCATTATTGTTTAAGGCTATGAGAGATAAAATAAATGTTCTTCCAGAGGTGTTCTACCTCTGATGATCTGTTCACAACTTCAATTAAACCTTTGATCTTGCAGGCATCATCTGCTATAAACTTTCATGAAGACCAGTTCTGAGTGTAGGACTTCCCTAATTTTATTGCAGCCAACATGGACATGAAGTTTGACACCTAAGACCAAATCTGTGGCAGGAGGATTTGTGCATGAGAAGGGAGGCATGCATGGTGGGTGCAAGTGGTGACCTTGCAGATGGTTCTAGCTCCATAAACCTTTGGGCCATTTGTGTCCCAAAACTTGTGCCTTTTTCTGATTCTGTGATTTTATGAGTCTTTTGTTTCATATTGTGTGCATTTATATGTCAGGGCTATGTACAGATTTTCAATGAGGATCTGGTTCTCAACTGGAAGAAGAAGACTGCAGATTTATACCCCACCATTCTCTCTGAATCAGAGACTCAGAGTGGCTTACAATCTCCTATATCTTCTCCCCCCACAACAGACACCCTGTGAGGTGGGTGGAGCTGAGAGGGCTCTCACAGATTTATACCCCACCATTCTCTCTGAATCAGAGACTCAGAGTGGCTTACAATCTCCTATATCTTCTCCCCCCACAACAGACACCCTGTGAGGTGGGTGGAGCTGAGAGGGCTCTCACAGCAGCTGCCCTTTCAAGCTCCTGTGATAGCTATGGCTAACCCAAGGCCATTCCAGCAGGTGCAAGTGGAGGAGTGGGGAATTAAACTCGGTTCTCCCAGAGAAGAGTCTTCACACTTAATCATTACACCAAACTGGCTCTTGAGTGCAGTTGAGTTCAGCTAATAATATAGATGTTTCAGAAGCAGCAGCAGCAGCTTATAAATCCATTTGCTAGAAGAATATCAGCTTCCACTGTGGATTGCATGGGGTTGGGATATAGGGTTGGAGCCAACCAACTTTTCTACTGCTGAAAATGGGAAGAAGGATCCACTTTGACTGACAAAAAGGCTATGTTGGACGTACTAAAACCTGCATGGGAGAAAAGGGCTGCTGCAGGGACAGGAACTGGGTGACTGAGTGGACAAGCTGGCTGGATCCAAACCATTTGATCTCCTCCTTCTGGACAGGTGTGCAGTAGCTGAGTGATAGCAGTGCCCAGTATGGCATTATGACATGAGGCATGGTGGCTTTTCAGTAGTAACCCATCACTAGTGAAGAGAACATAAGAGAAGCCATGTTGGATCACGCCAATGGCCCATCCAGCCCAACACTCTGGTCGTTTTCGCACTTAGCGTTTGCTCCCCTTATTCCACGGCGCAATTATGTCTGGCTCATTTTCCTCGTTTTCGCACATGGACTCATTTGCGGAGTCGCTTTCCATGAAGCCCCGGCTCAAATCGTTTTCCCACTGGCATCGACTTGAGTTCGATGCCCTGTCAATCATTTTTTTTTTAAGCGCAAGTCTGGTTGCGTAAGGACGTACTAACGTAACATCGGCAGTCACAGCTGTTCCTTCCCCTTCTTTTCGTGGACAAACCGCATCACGTGTGCTGCTGCTGCTTATGGATTGGCTGCAGCTGTAGAATCCTCCACAGCCCTTTATGTATTAACAGAAGCATTCACAGTGGAGAATCCTAGCACTAGATTCCCCCCCCAAATTCTGAAGTTGCGAAATATCGCAATAACAAAGAGAGAGAAATCGAGGGGTTTGTGTGTGTGTGTGTGTGTGGCAGCTTCTTCCTTTCCCAGCCTCGCTCCCTCCCGGGTGGCGAAGCTGGGATTTCCTCTGCGCTCTTTCCCCTCCCTGGCTGGCGCTTGCAACGGGGACCTGACTGATTCCTGCCGCCAGAGCTCCCCCCCCGCCCCATTCTCTCCTTCCCCTTCTGTGGCGCGTGTGAAGAGCGAGCTCGCGTCTATTTTCTAACCGAGCGGAATGTAGCCAGGGAGAAGAATGCAGGACTCCAACTTCCCATTTTATACATGGCGATTTTGTGCAGGTCCAGAAATCCTGGTGGCACAGCTGAGGGAGGCATTGCCTTTTTAAAACACACACACATGAACGCTTTGGCCCACGCCGGCACTAGATTTCTCCCCCCCCCCCCCAACAATGTATAATGTAGTTGCGAGATAATGCAACAGCGAAATAACACAGGAGGGTTTTTTTTTTGTTAATTTCGAAATATCGCTATTACGCAAGAAATATGACGTTTTTTTAAAAAAATGGCCGTGCGAGCACTTTTGGGAAGCGCCGCGAACGGCTGATGATTGGCCAAGGGGGTGGATGGGGTGGCAGGACGGAAAGGGAGAGGGTGACGCCCACAAAGCAGTCGATCCGGCGTGGATGGATTTCCCACAGCAAACTCCGAGGAGTGGATCCGGTGTGGATCCGGAGGTTTTCAAAAACTCCGGAAGGAGGTGGATCTAGATACTCCGGCGTGAAACCCCTGCAGCACTGGAGCAAGACGCAGCGCCGGAGCAACAGGTGCGAAAACCAGGAAAAGATCCGGAGGTAAATGGGGTGCTACGCCAGAGTAAATGCTAGTGCGAAAACGGCCAATGTGTCACACAATGGCAAAACCTAGGCCATCTGGAGGCCCACCAGCAGGATCAAAGGAAACAAAACAACTGCAATATATGCAGGGGAGGAAAGTGCTATATTTTATAATAATTATATTTTTATAATGATTAAACATGCTGTTGATTTTGATCCAACATTCCAAGCTGCAAGTAAAGATTTTCTGTAGTCCCCTCCAAAACAACCATTTGCAGCTCTTCAGGAATCTTAGACGGCTTTCCTAGGTCCTTTATGCCCTATTAATATTTAAGAGTTGGTTTAATTTTGCTGATCCTCTCATGCTCTTTTTTGATGTAAATGTACACATAAGCCTTTTTTTTCGCTGTGTGAACAAGAATTTTAGCATAACAAAAGTACTGGGGTGAATCCGTGGTTACTGGCACAGAGCAGAAAATTCATCCATTTTATATCAGGATTTAATTTTAAAGCCCGGATGACTTAAAATGCATTTATTACAACTGACCTACTTTTTAAATCTTTAATATTCCAATTTGATTTCTTTGCAACATGGTGCTTCAAGATATCCCTGCTCTAGCCAGCACCTTGCTAATAATTCTGCATTTGTGTGCAAAAATGATGGTGGTGGGGGAAGAGAGTTGATCTATAATAGCATAGCACATGAGACCATACCCGGTGAACTCCTGAGGTACATTATAATCTTGATACACTCGCATTTGGGCTGCAAAAGAAATGGCTTTCTTGGACATTTTGACGGAGGAGGAGCAATCTCCAATGTTGCTTGAAATTTCATGTTAGGCAGCATTTTAGTAGCAACTGTGCAAACAATGGAAGCAGAATTATATACTGCTCAGGCTGTCAAAAGTAATAGAATAGAATTCTGTTCAGGCTGTATTTCTTTTCATTTGAGTCCCTTGCTGTTAAGTGAATATTTTCATTCATTCTGGTTCCTTACTTTAAAATGTTCATTTACATCCTGAAACTGTGGGTTGGAAAAAATGTAAAATTTGGAATAATGAAGTTTTAGCCTTCTGTTAAAGCAACGGATGTGTCTGAGCAATGGGACTAGTTTGCCATTACCTTTAGATTGAAAAGGTTCCAGTAATGAATGAATGTGAGAAGGATGGAAGCCCACGAGACAGGTTTCCAGACTTTCTGTGTTAATGTTCATGCAGCCTTAATATGGAATTACATTTTGTGATCCTCACCATAATGGAAGTTTCATCTGGAAATGTTGGGAGTTATCTAGAATTCTAGGCATAGCATTCGGTGGCAAGATAATACTTCATTTGACTCACATTCTAAACTTTCATTTTTTAAAAGATGAATGTCTATTCTCACTGTCTTTAAGCAAAACAAGGAATGTCAAGATCTTTTGATCTTGTTAATGGGGGCCAAGCTTCAGTTGTGATTAACTATCAAAGGAAGCAATGAAGAAGAAGAGGAAGAGGAGGAGGAGTTGGTTTTTATAACCCGCTTTTCTCTACCCTAAGAAGTTTCAAACCAATTGCCTCTCCTTCTCCTCCCCCACAAAAAACCCCCCAACAACCTCACATCATGAGTTAGGTGGAGCTGAGAGAGTTCTGAGATAACTGTGAGTGTGATCAGACTGGGAGTTCGCCATGATGGTCTCTTGGTTTTCAAAAAGCTGCTCCAGTCACAGGCATGCCATGGTGATCAGATGGTGCCCACTTTCCTGGTGGCATAGTCACGGGGTGCACATGCTGCTCCTGTGCATGCGTGGCATTCCCGGGTCGATCAGATGGCCAGGAATGTTCCATGGAAACACCACATCGACTTTGCCACCTGGACATTCCTGGCATCTCTTTAATGTTTGTGGGAGATGTCAGGACATGAGGTAAGGGCAAGTGCAGCACAGGGGCCAGATGTGCACGTGTAATCATGCCAATTAAATCCAAAGGTGGGGTGGCTATGTTGGGCCAAAAAGCCTGTATGATCACACCCTATGACTGGCTCAAGGTGCATCAGGCTTCATGTGGAGTAGTGGGGAATCAGACCCATTCTTCAGATAAGAGCCCACCGTTCTTAACTACGGTACTACACCATGTTGGCTCTCATCTGAAGAGGCTAATCCGATTCCCCTAACTTGACCAATTAAGAAACTCTAGTCTTCTTGGTATTCCAAAAATAATCTGATAGGATGGCTGTACTGCCATGATTTTATTTATCTTTAAAATTATTTCTATCCCACTTTTTCAGGACTCAAACTGGTTATGAAGAAACACAAATATAATTTTGACTGAAGCAAGCAACAAAAATACCCAGTACAACTCCAGCTTCTGGGATTGCCCAGGATGTACTGGGCCCTCTCACTCAGGGCTACAGTCAGTGAGCAATGTTCCCTCTAAGCTGAGTTAGCATGAGCTAGCTCACGGTTTTTTAGCCTCCAGCTCACACAATTTTGTCTCAGTTCATGAAAAATGATGCTTCCATCCTAGACCCTTGCCAGTCCGGCTTTCACCCGGGCCATGGGACGGAGACAGTGCTGGTCGCCTTGGCAGATGACCTCCAGCGGCAACTGGATCGAGGTGGCATGGCGGTGCTGATGTTGTTAGACCTGTCGGTGGTGTTCGACACGGTCGACCATCAGCTACTGACCCGCCGCCTCGCTGACATAGGGGTTAAGGGGCTGGCCTTGCAATGGCTTTCCTCCTTCCTCAAAGGTTGGGGACAAAGGGTGGCAATCGGGGGTGAGCTCTCCCGGAGATGCACACTAGATTGTGGGGTGCCTCAGGGAGCAGTTCTTTCTCCGATGTTATTCAACATCTATATGCGCCCCCTTGCCCAGATTGCCCGGAGTTTTGGACTGGGCTGTCATCAATATGCGGATGACACCCAGCTCTATCTGCTAATGGATGGATGGCCTGACTGCGTCCCAGTGAATTTAGACTGGGCATTGCAGGCTGTGGCAACCTGGCTTAGGCTGAGTGGGCTGAAGCTGAACCTGACGAAGACGGAGGTCCTTTGCGTGGGTCGCGGCACTCTGGGGAAGGAAATACCTCTCCCGGTTTTTGACGGTGCGCTGCTGAAAGCGGCGGGTTGGGTCAAGAGCCTGGGAGTTCTACTGGAGCCTTCACTATCAATGGAGGCCCAGGTAGCGGCCACTGCCAAATTGGCGTTTTTTCATCTGAAGTGGGCAAGGCAGTTGGCTCCTTTCCTAGAGCGCTGGGACCTGGCAACAGTGATCCATGCGACAGTCACCTCAAGATTGGACTACTGCAATGCCCTCTACATGGGGCTGCCTTTGTGCCGAACCCGGAAGCTGCAGCTAGTGCAGAACGCAGCGGCCAGGCTGTTACTGGGACTCCCGAAATGGGAGCATATACAGCCGGGGCTGCGTGAACTGCACTGGCTGCCAGTTACATACCGGGTTCGCTACAAAATGCTGGTTATCACCTTTAAAGCCCTATATGGTCGAGGACCTGCCTACCTGAGGGACCGTCTCTCCCCATATGAGCCCCAAAGAGCACTGAGGTCAGCAGGGAAGAACAAGCTGACTATCCCTGGGCCAAAGGAGGTAAAACTACAGAGCACCCGCGCACGGGCCTTCTCTGTTACAGCTCCGTGCCTCTGGAACCAGCTCCCGGAAGAGGTGCGGGCTCTGCGGAATCTGGACCAATTCCGCAGGTCCTGTAAGACCATTCTTTTTAGGCTGGCCTTCGTAGGCGGCTGACAAAAAGATGGCTGTTCAATCCACCAAATTGATTCTATTTAGTGACCTCTGCCACTATGTAAATGAACAGAATAGCGCCAAGAACAAGAACATCACCGCTGCTGTTAAATTATGGAATGGTTAGACAATTAGAATGGTTTTAGATATTGTTGTTTTAAATTATTGTATAATTTAAATGCTATTTTAAACTTAGTGTATATTGTATAATTTTATTGAACCTGTTGTTAGCCGCCCTGAGCCTGCCTAGGCGGGGAGGGCGGGATATAAATAAAAAATTATTATTAAATTATTATTATTAAAATGCCCCCAGAGCAAAGTAATTTATGGAGAAGCTAATAACCTCACAAAGTAGAATTTTTGCTCACAACCCTCCACAGTTTAGTGGGAGTATTGGCTGTGAGCCATGGGCTAAAGGCCAATACTGTCAAGTCGGCTGACTCAATAACGAGACCTTTTGATAAAAAGTTTCTAGTTTATTGAAATCATTGTATCCAACAGCTAAGAGATTGAGAGACTGAGGAACATACAGTAAGGATAATCATATAAGGTATTCTTCAAAGGAATTCTTTAGGGAGGGGGTACTATGCAGGGCACATTCACACATTGATGTTACAAATCGTTCTCAGGCCGGCTGGCCTTGGGCAAGGCGCCTCTCCCCCATTGCCCAGTCTGAGAAGGCACCATTATCTCTTTCACATGCTTCCATTGCAAAGCAAAACTACATAACAAAAGACAGGAAGGGGGAGGAGGAGGAGAGTATAGCTAGCAGCATTGGCATACAGTATGGCTTTTACCCAGAATGCTTTCCCCTGAACCAAAGATGTCATACAGGCTTGACCAGAGCTGAAGCAGACTTGACAAATACCCCTTTGGCTCTTGCTTTTCAACTTTAGTGAAAAGGCCTCTGTGGGGGAGGAAGGTAAAGGAGATTGTGAGCCGCTCTGAGACTCTTCGGAGTGGAGAGCGGGATATAAATCCAATATCATCTTCATCTTCTTCTTCTCTGGTCACACCTAGGCTTAAATACCTGCAATAGGAAGAGGAAACAGGAGGCCAGATATTACACCACTATAGCTATATCCCCAGTTCTCCTCACCTGCTTTCTCTTGATCATTCAATTATTATTTAATTTCTCAATTATTTGAACTGAACTGCTAATATAGCATGTGTTGAGGTAGTTTAGCTTACTTTATCTCACCCTGCTGGACTAGTTTAATCAAAGGCCACTATTTTTTTTTTTAAAAAGTAATCAGTTTATTGAAAAAAAATGAAAGGGTGCAGATACAAACTTAAATAAGTACTTCAATAAAGTTGGAATAGATAATTACAACTTTACAAATGTGCATTTACCTTACAATCAATAAAACAACCAGAGACTATTAATGAAAGACTAGACGGTGCAAAAAGTCGTCAAAAGAAATAGATTGAGGTCTAATGTGTGAACTGAGATCCAGCTGTAAAAAGGGAAGCCATTTAGTTAGGAGAGAAAATCGGCGTCAGACTCCCTGATGGAAAAAATGGGTGTCAGTCAATTTGTCCAGCAAAAAGTATTCCCACAGCTTGTTTGCCCACTTTCGTAAAGAGGGGGGCTCCGCTGACTTCCAGACAATGGCTATGGCGTGCTTAGCTGCTGTAAACATAAAAGTAATGAGTTCTTGTTTGGGTTTAGGTGTCATGAGGTTTTCCCAAGAAGGATTAGTTGGGGGGATAAAGGTAAGTGTAGGCCCGTCACAATTGAGACTTTTTGAAGAATTTGTTTCCAAAAAGACAACACAAGCGGGCAGGACCACCAGCGGTGATAGAAGGTGTCGCAATTTTTCCAGCAATGGGATGTAATCAAGGAAGTCATGTGTGACAGCTTGACTGGAGGTAAGTACCAGCAGAAAAGTACCTTATATTTCTGTAGTTGGACGTTCAGGGATGGGGAGTGAAGAAGATGGGATGACCAAACATTACTCCAATGATCATCTGACAAGGTACAATTGAGATCAAGATGCCAAGTCTTTTGGTATTGGTGGAGGCCAGTTGTGTGGGCTTTTAAGAGGATGGCATAAATTTAGATATCATGCCTTTGATTGGAGTGTGATCGGTGAATAACAATTTTTCAAATTCGGTGAGTTTGTCCCGTAGGGGTAGCAGAAATCTATGAGTCACCATGAAGTTCTGAAACTGTAAATATTCAAAGCAGAGCAGAGTGCCTGGCTTCCCATGCTCTAACATGCTTTTCTGTTTCAGGGATCCCTGCAAGAGAACATCCACAAAACGGGTGAAGCCAAAGGAGTGTCATTTTTGGAAAGCATGGCGGGGATGTCTAGGTAAGAATGATCTGTTTCATGTGAATGTGGTTAATAAGGATATAGAAGGGGCTAGTAGTTTGTAGTTCCTATTCCAGGATTGAAAGGTGACTTTCAAAAACAGATGAGTCAATTTCCGGAGGGTTGATTCACAACTATGCCAGAGTGCTTCTTGGAAGCAATGGGATAACAGGGAAGTTTCTTTTAAGTGTTTCCACTCAGCAATATAGTATTACCTATATTGTTTGACTACGTTGGTTAAAAGAATGGTTTCATAGTAATAGAAGATGTCTGGGGCAGCAAGGCCACCATCCCAAAGTGGTAAACGAAGGGTGCAAAAATTGAGCTTCAGTGGTTCCTTGTTATATAGATCCATATTGTATATACTAAAACTGTAACGTGTAATGACCTGCTTATGTGGGAATTGATTACTGTCATTTCCTGCTGCATATACCCTTAGAATACACATCACTAACAGGAAAATATGTAGCCACTTTATTTCTGCTATGCCATACAGTCCTATGACTTTTTTTTTCTTTTTTAGCACGCTATAATGTAGAGAGTAAAGGTGCCATCAGCTCCCTCTCTTCTGAATTCTGGATACCGACAGTAATTGAAAACAGTCCTCCTTCATCCCTTGCTGCATAAGTGTAAGATAGAAGCTCTTCCAATATATTTGGTACATCCAATGAGATCTGTCTTGCAACTTTTGATGAGCATTTGGAGACTCATGGATTACAAGTAATGGAGGTATTTGTTAAGCACATGTCTGTTTGACTGAGAGCTACTCGCAGTTTCCCCACTGAGCATGGATGTTCTAATGGGGCAAACCAGCCATAAAGATGCCTTAGGGAGCTTTCTGTTTATAAATATACATGCTCCTGTTCTTAACTTGATATATTTTCAACAATTTCTCTGTGATCGCAAGGTATAATATCAGACCTTAGTGCTAACACGTAGCCTAGAAAATATAGCCCTTCTATAGCTCAGGGTCCCACTGCACCAAAAGTTTTGCTTGCGTATGGTCTTCTAGTTATGCTCTTTTTCTTTGTATATTTCACAGCGAAGAAGTCCTTGTATCACCATGCCTAGTTAGGCTGGCTGGGCAATTTGCCTTGGGCAATAGTGGATGTTCAACCAATGTACTCTAGACTAATTCATACATTGGCGAAACTGGTAGAAATGACCTGTTCCAATTTTGGACCCAGCTCAGCTCTAGGCATTTTATGTAACTTATCTCTGATGCATATGTCTTTAGAGCTTGATGTGCATAGGCCTAGCGATCTCTGATGCCTCCCTGGTAAACCCGGGAAGTAAACAGGGACTTTGTTTTTAGAATTTTGTAATTGTGATACAGTATTATTGATGCTTGTTCACTTATAAAAGTTTCTAAATATTTTTTTTTATCAAAATGAATGTGTAAATTGTTGTTTGGGGGCGCAGTTGTTTTGGTTTTGTTGATCTCTGGTAAACCTAGCATAAGGTTGTTATGTGTGCTCGGCTCCACACATAGACAGATTAGGTGCAGGTTATTATGTCCAGTTTGTGGGTGCAGGGTGAACTTGAGGAAAGGTGAGTAAGGAAGATGCTTGCAGAACACTGATTTTATACAGTTTTGAAGACCTGTGAATAGGGCTTCTCTGTAGTGCTGGGACTGTTGTACAAGGAAAGCAAGAATGCAACAGAAGGGGTAGAGAGATATCTGCAAAACCATAACAAATGAATTCTTGCAATATCAGAAACAGAAGGGGGTTTGAACATGAAACTGGCTATTTTCATGTTCATTTTCATGGTCAATTTTAGCCTATTTCATGCCAGGTTTAAATCAGGCTTTAATTTAACTTTACACCCAAGAAAGATGTCAGTAGTTTCTTTAGGAAAGAGAAATCTTCCAACTGAAGGTATTAATATGCAATCCTATGCAGAGTTAATATAGTAAGGTCAACAATTCCAGTGGGTTTAGTTAGACGGGAGTAACTTTCCATAGGATTGCACTGTAAGGGCCCTGTAGACTTAGGTAACCTTTCAAGGTCATGTCTCATTATGAATTTGAAACAGATGGGTGCACTTCCAGGAGAAATAGTGATGCCTTAAATGTATGAAAATACAAAGGTAGATTTATAATGCACGTTGCTGCTGCAGAAATGATAAATAGTTGGAAATATTAAAGTAATATCATTCAGGGTTTAGATATCTTGTATGGGGGTTAGATTTAACATTTCCACCCAAAGGTTTGTGTTCTTTAAAAAAAAAAATGCTCTTGCACCTTTTGGGCCTAATATAACAATGGCAAATTGAAAAATAAACAAACGTGGATCAAACATCAAATCATAACAAGCAAACAAACCAAAGACCTCTAACTAGAGAATGTCAGCTGACTGAAGAATCCAACGACTTTTATCCTGGAACTATATAGTTTCTGGCACACTGAGTTGCAAATGAGTTCAATTACAGAAAAAAAGAGATTTGTAAGAACTGGGAATATGTACAGGGCCCTATGCTGCTCCTTACTCCACATCTGCCACTAGTCCAACTTAAAGAAAATCTGACATTTTTTAATTGAGATTTAGGGGGGCTGCACATGGGTTCTTTGCCCCAATTTTGATGCTGTTGGGAACTGGGTTTTTTCACTGCTCCCCCATGGCATTGCAGTGGATTCATACATCTCCTGGGTGTTCCCTGGCTTTTCTCCAATGTTTCTCAAACATGCTTTGCTCCAAAGTTGTACATTCATTGGAACATATGTATTCATCACATTTTTATCTCACTCTTCCTCCAAGGAGCTCAGAGTCATGTTCCTCTTCTCCACACAACAGGCAATTGAGATGAAGTTAGGCTGAAGAGGGCGATTGACCATCATGGCTCAGTAAGGTTCTAGATCCCAGTCTGACATTTGAACTAGGAGTGTGCAAAAAAACAAAACAACCCTCAGGCTTTTTTGCATTTGGATATATTGAAACCCCCAGATGTTGTTATATCCCAATATTCCCAAATCCCAATATCAGTGTGGTATTAAGATTCGAGAAATATTTGGGAAACCTGACTTTTTTGGCTCCATTATACCCTATGGGAACAAGGTCCCTATAAGGTATGATGACAAATTGATGCAGGGGTATTTGGGGCTCTGGACGGAGTGTTATTTGAAGTAGAGGCACCAGATTTGCAGCTGCTGCTGCCTCTTCTCAACCCCACCCCAAGTCTCAAAAAGATCAGACCAGGGGGTCCAATGTTATGGGCCCCCAAAGAAGTTGCCTCCATTTTCCATTGAAACCAAGACTGGCGTAAGATTGATGGAGATTTGATAAAATGGAACAAGTTGAATTTGTCTTTACTGGGCAGAATTTCCACAATTAAAATGAATGTCTTACCAAGAATTATGTTCCTGTTTCAAACAATTCCAATAGAGAAAGATAATAAACAATTTAGCAAATGGCAAAGGAAAATTTCAGAATTTGTATGGGCCGGGGAAAAAGCAAGAATTAAAATTTAAATCTTGATTGATGCTAAAGAAAGGGGAGGTTTCCAACTACCTCATTTAAAGTTGTATCATGATGCA
This sequence comes from Heteronotia binoei, assembly GCF_032191835.1. Taxonomy (NCBI): domain Eukaryota; kingdom Metazoa; phylum Chordata; class Lepidosauria; order Squamata; family Gekkonidae; genus Heteronotia; species Heteronotia binoei. The sequence goes on along the minus strand of NC_083223.1, from coordinate 51,424,918 downwards.
GTATGCCTGGTGTGGATCAAGGAATGGATGATGTTATTAAATAGAAAACTACTAGTACTAGAAGGTCATGGAAATGTTTTTGGTTGGCATGCATATACGTGCTATGTGAAAAGTAAGATGGATGGTTTTTCCACACATCACTATATAAGAAGCAATTTGTTAAATACATGGTTAAAATATAAAAGATGAAAGGAAACCGCTTTGGATTGTGCCAACAGAAGTAATAAAATTATACTCTGATATCAAGGAAGAGAAATGGCTATCATACAAACAATTGTTAAAAATACATGGAGGGAAGGTGGAGTTAAAATCAGCTGAAGAATTACAATATAAACATAACTGGTTTCAATTGCAACAGATTATATATATATATACACACACACACATACACATACACACACACACTGTGGCTAATAGCCACTGATGGACCTCTGCTCCATATTTTTATCCAATTCCCTCTTGAAGCTGGCTATGCTTGTAGCCGCCACCACCTCCTGTGGCAGTGAATTCCACATGTTAATCACCCTTTGGGTGAAGAAGTACTTCCTTTTATCCGTTCTAACCTGACTGCTCAGAAATTTCATTGAATGCCCACCAGTTCTTGTATTGTGAGAAAGGGAGAAAAGTACTTCTTTCGCTACTCTCTCCATCTCATGCATAATCTTGTAAACCTCTATCATGTCACCCCGCAGTTGACGTTTCTCCAAGCTAAAGAGCCCCAAGCATTTTAACCTTTCTTCATAGGAAAAGTGTTCCAACCCTTTAATCATTCTGGTTGCCCTTTTCTGGACTTTCTCCAATGCTATAATATCCTTTTTGAGGTGCGGTGACCAGAATTGTACACAGTATTCCAAATGAGACCGCACCATCGATTTATACAGGGGCATTATGATACTGGCTGATTTGTTTTCAATTCCCTTCCTAACATCTGACATCTGACAGTGGGCAACCCAGCCAGCACCGAACAGGATGCTGCATAAACATGCATGTCTCTAATCCCCCAACAATACATGTCCAGTCTCTCCACTCAAGCCAACTGCTATAACAATGGCATTTTGCTATCAGTAATAATAGTAGCTAGTCACATAGCACTGAATATATGTTCAAAATGCTTTACATACATGACATCCCTAAGTCCTGTGTGTTCTTATCTCTCACAGCCTCTGTGCATCTGGGAACAGTGGACTGTGTTTCCAGAGCACCATGCATGACTCCAAGGCGGCTGAACTTCCAGCATTTCTCTTTTATACAAATTAAGTATTGGTTGCACACAAGCACTATGTTATTTGTGAGCTCAGAAATCATTCCAACAATGACATAATGGTAAGTGAGACAAACAGATGGGGGCAGGATGAGATAACAGTAATTTAAGCATGTTTTTCCTCGTCTGTTTCACCAGAGAGACAGGTAATCGCAGTGGGTAAAGTTTAGTCCTAATTAGAGCAGTGTCAGCGGAACAGTTATTGTCACAATCAGGGGCACTAGCAGACACATGGTGGGTAAGAACATGTTTTAAAGGATGTGCTTCACATAATAAAGCCGCTAGAGAATAGGATGTTATTGGTGCTCTTTCAAAAATTGTCCTTTTCATTGATAATCAGGTCCCAAATCTGTTTTCTTTTTAAACCAGCCATGCAAAATACTTATATATATATATATATATATATATATATATATATATATATATATATATATATATATATATATATATATATATGGGTCAACGTGTCCCACTCTATCCTTTAATGCTGAGAGGATGTCAAATTTATTTTGCTTTATATTCAGTATGCTTTGTCACCTGCTGTATTGCATCAATATGATTTTAATGTGTGGGATGCACACTAGAAAGGGGAAGTTGAAGCTCAGCAAGAGCCATAAAGTCAGATATTGTCCTGCCTCGGGACTTGGCCAAAGGGGGGGCGTTGCCCCCCCATGGCCATCCGCCCAGCCGAGGTTGCCTACACCACAGCCAACCCCCCAGCTGAACCCTGCCAGCGATGGGTCCTCCTGACGGGCGCCAGAGCCGCCCGCAAGACCCCCACTTACCTTGGTGCTGCCCAGGAAGCCTGGAGAGCCGGATGGCGGCAGCGCCAGGCCCCGCGGCTGCCTGACATGGAGAAGGCTGGCCTGCGACCGAGCAGGAACCGGGGCTGGCCAACAGCAAGCCAAGGGAGCCTCCCCCAAGCCCCACAGCCCAGCAGCAAGCGTTGTTGGCCTGGCTGAACCCAGCAGGGTCGGGCCTCTTTGGGGCGGGTTGCAGCCCCACTCACCAAACTCGGCCCCGATGACAATGTCGAAGCCTACCTCGAGGCTTTTGAGAGAGTGGCCGAAGCCGCCCGATGGCCAAAGGCACAATGGGCCTTTGTGTTGGGACCATACCTTACAGACGAGACCCAGGCCGCCATGAAGGCTCTGGAGTGGGCTGAGGTCGCCGACTACGACAAACTCAAGGCCGCTATCCTGGACCGACTAGAGGTCATGCCAGAAACTCTGCTCTTGGCAGCCTGCCGCAGTGGACCAACCCCGCTCAGCGATCACCACCTTGACAGATGATGGGTGGCATATAGTGGAGCTGATAGTGATCGAACAACTCCTGCAAGTGCTCCCTCCTCGGGTCTCATATTGGGTAGCCTGTTGGAAGCCTACCCGCCTCAGCGAAGCTCAAGAGCTCTGGGAAAATTTCCAGGTGGCAGACCACCATGATATGCCACTCTGGATGGACAGTGGCAAGATCCCGAGAGGAGGCCCTGCCCCCCCTGGGTACGGGATGCCGGGGCGGACCCTGGGACCCCCAGAGCATGCAGGGTGCACCCGGTTGCTGCCCGGTCACACAGCACCAGGTCCACGTTGGCTTTGGGACTGGCCCCCAATTCCGGGGGCCGGCAAGGTAACAGGGGCCCTGGGATGGCAGGGAAGACGGCCGGCCCTCACTGGACAAGTGACGGCCTGTGGTAGAGGTGGGGCCCTGCTTCATCTGCGGCCAGTGGGGACACCTAAAAAGGGAATGCCCCCGATGGAATGCAACGCCAGATGGGAGGAGGCCCTGCAGACCGCTGAGGTAGGGAGGTGCCCCGCCGAACACTGCCCGTAGGCCTGGGGGCCGCCAGGTGCAGGCCATGGTGGACTATGGCAGCTTCGTCTTCATGGTGAGAGCACACCTGCGCCTCGCCCACCTACCCATCAGACGGATGGCTTCCATCGCCAGCATCCACAACCATACAGAATGATGTCCCGTGGTATCCATCCCCCTCAAGTACCTAGGACGTTACTGGAGTGTGCTGGTAGCTAAAGTGCCATGCCTACCGTACCCCATCCTACTCGGGTGCGACGCACTGTGCTTCACAGACATACTTGAAGCCACCAACCCTGGGCAGAGCGGGGGCCTGCCAGCTGACAACCAGGACATGGCCTTTCCCGCCATGGTGGAGACCATTGACCCCAGGGAAGGGCCCTCCACCGAGGGTCACCCTGGTGATGCCCCTCATGCAGCCTGGCCGAAAGAGCCACAGTTCGTCGAGGTGCAGGAGGCAGAAGAGGAGCTGGAAGACCTGAGATGCCCGGTGGGGACAACGCCTGCCCAGGACCATCCGTGATGAAGGGGTATGGTATCGCGAGGTGAAGGGGAGGCTGGGGCCCTGTAAACAATGGCTAGTTTTCCACCAGTATAGACCGGAGGTCCTCCAGACTCACAACCATCAGTGGGCTGGCCACCAATGGGTAAAGAACATGTTAGCCAGGGTATTAGCCCACTTCTTCTGGCTGTCGGTCACCAGGGAGGTTCAAGCCTACTGCTGGTCCAGTGACGTCTGTCAACGGGTGACGGCTCCAGCTGATCCCCGGGCACCACTGACCCCTCTGTCCATCATAGGCAACCACTTTAAGAGGGTGGCCATGGACTTTGTTGGGCCACTGCTGTGCACCCCACGGGGGCCCTTGCTATATATTGGTTCTTATGGACTATGCCACCTGATATCTGGAAGCCATACCCTTACTGAGCATGAAGAGTGCTGGAGTGGCCTGAGCCCTACTGCACTACTTTGCCCATGTGGGGCTACCACGTGAGACCATTTAATACCATGAGGCAGGTATTAAGCAATTATTCACATCCGTCCACCACCCCTAGACAGATGGGTTGGTGGAACAGATGAATTAGACACTCAAGTGCATGCTGAAGAACACGCCAGAACTCCTGGTGTTCGACAGGGCCCTCACTCCCACCCAGCAGGAGGACCTCCATGAGGTCCTGAGAGAATACCCTTTGGTGTTCTCAACAAAACCCGGCCTGACCCCCCCCGGTCCAACACCAGATCCTGACACCCCCGGGCCGAGTGGCGAGACCCTGGTGCCAACCCGTGCCACAAAAATGATGGGATAAGATTGCACGCGAAGTCGACAAGATGTGCAGCCTCGATATCATCGAGCCATCCCAAAGCGACTGGTGGAGCCCCAAGGTCCTAGTGCCAAAGCCGGATGGCCGTGTGCGCTTTTGCGTAGATTACAGGGAGGTGAATAAGTTGTCTAAGTTTGACACCTACCCGATGCCCTGGGCCAACATTCTCATTGACCAGCTTGGGAAGGCCCAATACCTCTCTGCGATAGACCTGACAAAGGGCTACTGGCAGGTGCCCATGCACCCCACAGACCGGGAGAAAACGACGTTTGCCACCCTGCAGGGCCTCTTCCAGTTCAAAAGAATGCCATTTGGCCTCAACAGGGCAGCCGTCACGTTCCAGCGGCTCGTGGACCGTACCTTGGCCCAGTGCGAGGGCTTCGCCTAGGCCTACATCGATGATATTATCATCTGCAGCCGCTCGTGGGACACCCACCTAGACCACCTGCGATGGGTGCTACGAGCCTTCCAGGCTGCAGGGTTACGAGCCGGAAAAGTCATCTTGGCTTCCAGGAGCTCAAATACTTAGGTTTCCTAGTTGGGAAAGGCCAGCTCCAACCCCTGCCTGACAAGATTATAACCCTGGAGCGACAGCCTCGCCCTCGCACCAAAAAACAGCTGCAATGCTTCCTGGGGTTCACGGGGTATTATAGCAAGTTTATACCCAACTTTGCAGCCCTCGCCACCCCATTGACAGACAGCCTGTGAAAAACCAGCCCCAACATCCTATGGTGGGGACCCAACCAAGAGGCCGCGTTCGAACACCTCTGCACCAGTCTGTCTAAAGAGCCAGTCTTGCAAAATTCGGACTTTTCATGACCCTTCACCCTACACACGGACAATTCAGGGACAGGGATCAGAGCAGGCCTGTCCCAGGGAGACCTGGGCGCAGAACGGCCAGTTGTGCTCATTGCCAGCCGAGAGAGCCTATTCCACAGTAGAGAAAGAAGCCCTAGATGTGAAGTGGGCCGCGGGGGCCCTAAGAGTCTATCTGGCCAATAACCCCTTTCGCTTAGTGGTCGACCACGCTCCTCTCCTATGGATGCACCGGATGAAAAATAATAATGACCATGTCCTTCGATGGTACTTATCCCTTCTCCCTTTTTGTTTCACAGTACATCACCAGGCCGAAGCAGATCACAAAGTGGCCAACTACCTCTCCCGGCTCTTTGAAGAAGACTTCGAACGACAGGGAGCCAGGGTGTGTGTGTGTCCCGCCTCGGGACTCAACCAAAGGGGGGGTCGCCCCCCACAGCCATTCCCCCCCAGCCGAGGTCTCCTCCACCACAGCCAACCCCCAGCCAAACCTCGCCAGTGACGGGTCCTCCTGATGGGCTCTGGAGTTGCCCACAACACCCCCACTTACCCAAGTGCTGCCCAGGAAGCCTGGAGAGCCGGATGGCAGCCGCACCAGGCCCCACGGCCGCCCAACATGGAGGAGGCCGGCCTGCAACCAAGGAGGAACTGGAGCTGGCCAACAGCGAGCCAAGGAAGCCTCCCCCAAGCCGCAGCAGCTAGCGCCGCCGCGCCCCACAGCCCAGCCCACCAGGGAGCCAGCCCAGGAGCTGGAAGAGGGAACCGCCTCAGGACACCATGGATCAGCGTCGGGGCTTATGAGGTGAAGCAAGGCCAGCCCAGGGAGGGAACAGAGAGAGGGGGGTGGGGCCAGAAGGGGAATAAAAGCAGCCACGCTGGGAGGTCAGGAAGGAATGAGGTGGGTGTAAAAGAAGGGCTGCCCATTCAGAGAGAGCTGCAAGGAGCCCTAAACACCATCGGGGATAGGAAGCTGTGTGACGTAACCCCGCCCCTACCCAGTTCTGAGACCTCCACAGCTGGCTACGCAGAGCCACCGGGAGGGCTGGCCACAAGGAGACCCTCCAAGGGGCAGCAGGGGAGCGACAATATAGTCCTGGACAATGGTGCTGGAGTCCCTTTGTCACAAGATGGATGGACAACCTGTTCCCATATTGGATTGTATACACCTAGCCATAGAAAAATCAAGGTAACAGCTGGATGAGGCCCTCAGGCCACTAGTTGGCCACTTCTCCAAAAGCTGAACCCTACAAAGCTTCTGTTGTCATCTGGATTTGGTGTAAATGAGCAAGTGAGATGACCTGGATAGTCCAGGCAAGCCCAATCTCATCAGATCTCAGAAGCTAAGCAAGGCCAATCCTGGCAAGTACTTGGATGGGATAACTCCAAGGAATACCAGGTCTGGGATGCAGAGGCAGGCAACAGCCACCTTTCGGAACATCCAAGCACCAGTGTAGATCACTAGAAGTCAACTTTGACTTCCAGGTATGCACACACAACCCCCCCCCCCCTTTCCTTCCAAGTGAAATCTCACTTGCCACTACATTGTCATTCAGCCTGTGGCCATTTGATTGTAACTCAATTTGTGTTCACTAGGCATGCCGTTAATCAGAGGTGATAGTAACTTTTTTCTTTTCATTGAAAAGTATACAAGTAACAAATGTTATATATTATTGTGTGTGTATGGTTATATATAAGTTTATATATATATATATGAGTTAATTAGGCAAAAGGTCGATGTTCAACAGAACAACTATGTGGGCTTGGTTTGTTAATATCTGGGGAAAGGGGTGAAAAAACAGACTGAAGAAATATCACAAGCTCAGGGCAAAAGGTCAAAACAAACTCAGCATTGAAAAGTGACCTTAAGCAAGGCATAATTGGAAGTACTTAAGGAACAGTAGAGGCACATGGCCAATCTACCTGGTGATTCCTGACCCTTGTTTGATCCCTAAATAGATGCATGATAGTTGGGGCCTAACTTTTTAAGGGAGGGATGAGCAATCACTATGGCTAATTAGTACATGGTTGTCCAAGCACTCTCTCCTTCAAACAGTGGGAAAGTTTTGGAAGACAGTGAAGAAATAGGAACATTTTGGGTTGAGAGACACATTGTCCAGTATGACATAAAGTAATAGCATGAATGATTAGCACATTCCACTTGGTTACTGGTATTTTTGACCATTGCAAGCATACTACTTAAGCACAGGGCAATCGTCACATAAGCAGTCCACAATTCACCTTCCTTCTGAGCATTCATCATTGTAGTCTTCTTGAAAGACACAACAACTGCAGAGTCTTAATTACTCTTTACAAGTAAGAAAGATTCTTTTACACATTAGTCGCCTACATTGGCATATTTATTGCTCCACTGTTTCCCTCCGTAATTAAATCCAAACATGTTGTGACCTAGAAACTTAGCTTATTATTGCTATTTAGTCTTGGCATAAGTCAAAGCATCTTCATTAAGTTGTATGCTAATTTGCTGTTGACCTATGTAGAGGCATCTGTCTCTATATATAAAATGTTAACTTCCATTTCTATGTCTCTGAAGTGTGCCTGCACACAAACCTCATTCCTTGAATAAACTTTTGTCGGTCTTAAACATGTCACTGGACTCAAGATTTATTCTACCATGTCCCATTGGTATCCACTGTTTCCCTGTACATTACCAAGCCCTGTGTTTTTATTTGTACAAACTTGGCGTGTGCTTACCTGGTGCTACCAAAAGCAGAGTTTTCCAAAGACACTGAGTGGAGCTGCTGTCTGGTGGAAATTCGAAATTTAGCAGCTCATTTAATAATGATATTTTGGGAACTCAGGTCTCTGGGATACAATTCTGGGACAATTTGTAAATCTCTGCAGTTGAGCCTAGAATGTGTCTAGACAGTATAAGTTGGAAAGGAAGGAAGAGGTCAACTAGGAAACCCCATTTTGTGCAAATAGTACAACTGCTATTTGTTTAGCTTTGTGGGGGGTGGGGGGGGGCGGAATCACAGCAATTTATCAAACCATCTCAAACTTTTTCTTCTGGAGCAAGAATCTCAGTATTATCAAAACAGTACACACTGTACCCAATAGGAAGCAAGGATCCATGTTTCCTTTCATCCCATTTCATTGATCTGTCATTTCACATAAGATACTGCTCTTTTTTCCTCTTCTGCAAGCACAGCTCTGCTGAAGAAAGGGGTCAATTCATTCCCTTGTCCCTCCTCTCTACACCCCGGTCACCTACATGGCCATCCCTCCTAACATATTCCAGGATTCCAGAAATGAATGATCTCCAGGGATTGGAAAGAACTTTAGAAACAGAGAAATCGATGGGAAAACTCTGTATGCCTTTGTCCGGACAGCAACTACACCCAGTTGGGTGGTGGATCATCTGAAGTGCTGTGAGGGCAACAATCTGTGGCGGCCCAGTTTTCAGGACAGCTGCAGAGACAGTGTCTGTTGCAGGGCTGGGCTGGGAAGCATTGCAGGCAGCTCTCCTGGCTGGCATGACAGAGAAGGGATAGGGCTCATATCAGATGGAGCTGAAAACTGCTGGCCAAGCTCTGATGGCAGGGAAGCCCTGGCAGGGGCCAGTCTAGTTCACTAGATCACCGGTTTCATATCCTTTCCTCTCAGATGGATGGCAGCTCCCAGGGGAGGTCAGAAGTACCAATGGGGCTTGTGTGAGATGTGATGCTCTATTCAGAAAGCCTGGAGGAGGCATGGCTAAGGAGGAGGAATGTAAGTCTGTTCCCAGATACAAGGGACACGCCATGTGGAGAGAAGCAGGAGCAGGATGCCGTATAACTCCCCCCTCCGCCCCGGCCACAGGAAAGGAAAGAGCCCTGAATATTAGGCCACCCCCCCCCCCCCCCCGATATCACCATTGTTCCATATAAGGCTTTTTTGTAGAAAAAGCCCAGCAAGAACTCATTTGAATATTAGGCCACACCTCCTGATGCCAAGGCAGATGGAACTGTGTTCCTGTGCATTCTTGCCCAATAAAAGCCCTGAGCTCCACATATCCCAGCTGCTCCTCTGTGTGGCATTTCAGTCATGCTTGAAACTGAGGCTGTGAATTATTGAATGAACCAAAATGTTTATTGGGATTATTTTTAAAACCACTTTTAAAAAATGTGGCATGGGGGGATATTTTCAGTTTGACATGAACAATAAAAAGCTACTTGAAAGGATTAGAGAACAAAAGCTACCTTTGTAAATTGGCTGAGTTTGGATGCCTGTCAAGTATGTTCTCTATCATAAAATGGTTGTATTTGATTATATGTATTGCTGTTTCTCTTATTGGATATTATAGGCTGTTTCAAGTATATTGTTTTATCTTGTGTGTCCTTTGAGAGGTCATGACAGAAAAAACAGGAGCTATCTTAGAACAAAAAAATTAATGGTGTGTTAAAAGATTTTGTTTGCCGAATGGAAATATACAGGGAAAGTGTAAGTTTCAATGTAACTTTAAGATTTGTATATTAACATGTGAATGCCATTCTTCTCTTTGGAGAACGTACAGTGCAGAACCAAAATTTCAGAACAGTTCAGATCTTGTGTTTTCAAATTACACTTTTGGAATTTGACACCGAGAAAGACTTACTGCTGAATTTTAACTTCATGTTTTAAATTTTCATATTAATACTCTGACACCTTGCTTTTCACCAAAACTCAAAGTCCCACAATACTCATAATGAGAAATGTCAGAGAGGGGAAAAAATCAAATCAGGAATGAATATTTGGTCAGAGGTAGCCATGGTTGGAGTTGCTGGTAGTCATCCAGGAATCAAGTTATGCTTTCTCTTCTGGTGGGGTTTCATCAGGATGGCATCAGTGACAATGTTGTATGACATGATGCTGGAGTATTCCTGTGTGTGTCCTTTTTTTGCTCAGTGCAGTTAGCCTTGTGCCTCCGGTGTTATAGAAAGTGCTTTCAACAGTTGAAAGCTACATGTTGCATGTGGCTACATGTTGCAGGGCAAGAGGGAACACTAACAACAGATTCCCTCTTCGTTGCTTACCCTGTGTTGGGTGCATTGTCCTCACATCTGCAGTTGCAGATTCTGAGGCCCCCAATCACTGTTTGTATCATGAGGTGGAGTACCTGAAAGGCTTTGGAGGATAATTGCTTCTCTGGTCACAGTATGTGGCTCCACCAGGGATTTTTTTTGTAGAAAAAGCCCAGTAGGAACTCATTTGAATATTAGGCCACACACCCTGACATAACTATTGTTTCATACAGGGATTTTTTTTGTAGAAAAAGCCCAGCAGGAACTCATTTGAATATTAGGCCACACACCCTCTGATGCCAAGCCAGACAGAACTGTGTTCCTGTGGGTTTCTGTTCAATAAAAGCCCTGGGCTCTGCACATTCCAGCAGCTCCTCTATATGGCATTTCAGTCGTGTTTGAAACTGAGACTGTGAATTATTGAATGAACCAAAATGTGTACTGGGATTATTTTTAAAACCACTTTTAAAAAATGCCTGCTTATTCAAAATACCTGCTTATTCAAAGTGCTTTTTCTCAGGAACCATAGTTCTGAGCGAATGTGCTTTAAGTGTGAGGTCAGAAAGATGTGGTGCTCTGTCTGAAATATCAGTGTTGTAGCTGTAGGTTAATTTGTATATAGAGAACCATGATTGGTTGCAGACTTGGTGGGCATCCTAAACTTGTGTGGGCATGGCGAAGTATGCAGGGTCATTTCCTCCCCCCCCCCCACACACACATTCACCCTGGTTATGTTCATATTTACTAGAATAACATTCTTATGTACCATAGCAGGCCACAAGATGGAGAGGTTTCAGGACAACTAATCCCTACTCTGTCTCCAGAATGTCCCCAGCACTGCCCATTTCTAATCCAGCATTGGGTGTACACCAGAATGGCATTGGCACAGCATAATGCCATAGTCACCCCAAATATGTCAGCATTATCTTGAAGGTATGCCATCCTAGGGGCTACCCTAAGGAGTTCCCAGACTCTTTAGGATTAATGTGCAATCAATGTGACTAATATTTTTATCTACCGAAGCAAGAACTTTCATATGCACTTTATTTGCATAGCCCTCTTAAAAATATTACAAAGAGCTTTTCTGTACTTTGAACTTGTTGATTTTTCTTGTTAGGGGAAAATGATCTATGTTCACTTCAAGGTTTCAAAAAAAAAAATTAAGACATTCCCCCACCTAAAGGTCATTCCCATTCTCAGATTCTCCAAGACCACATGATCAGAGACATGACAGGAAAGATTCAGCTCTGATTCACACAGGGTTGATTCAATTTCTAGCATGTGGTTGCTTGAGTATTGAAGTCATTTTATTGTATGAAATTCCCATTGGGCCTATTCTGAAATTCTGTTTGCTCATTGTGGTGAATACGTGGTCACTCACTTTTTACCGGATGGGACGCTGATGAGATCTACCTTCAGCTTCAATGTGGAGATGATCTCAAAGGGTTCTCAGCAGTTTACTTTATCTGGAGAGCTATACCGTTTAGCAGTAACTTTATCTGGAGAGCTATCCTGGTCAAGATCCTTCTACCATCACTCCAGTCCAGAATGAGCCTTCCAGAAAGCTAGTGCTGGGGTGTTTCCACATGCCACTTTAACTCTAGGAAGGCAACTGAGGAGAGGGAAATGAGATCTGTCAGATCAGGTTTCATTCGGGGACAGCTATCAGTAACAGGCTTTTAATTTTTTTTTCCAGAAGGGAGCCATGTTGGTCTACTGTAGAACAGCTAAATATGAATCCAGGAGCAGCTTAGAGATCAACAAGATTTCCCAGGTATAAGCATTCAGAAGCTCCCTTTCTTAGGTATCTCATTAGTCTCTAAGGTGCTACTGGACTTGTATCTTGACTTTAAAAAGCAAGCCTAGAGTGAATATGCTTTGTGGGAGCATAGAAGACCATAAAAAGGGCTACAATAGGATATGATTCATGGGAAACATCTCCCACAAAATCCTTGGGGGCTGTGCAAGAATGAACTTGCACATTCCAGAAATTACATTCCACATTTATAGGGTCGTGGATGATACCCGTTGTGAGTCAAAATGGCCCTTGGAGATGTGTCAGTGTGTGGTATATTGGTTAAATTGATGGATTATAACCCAGGGACCCAAATTTAAATTCCTGCTCAATCATGAAGCTTGTTGAGTGACCTTGGATTGGTCACTCTGTCTCTCTTCCTAACCTACCTCATAGGGTTGTTGTGAGGATAAAATGGAGGAAAGGAGAACAATGTATGGTACCTTGACCTTTTTGGAAAGAGGGATAATTAAAATATATAGTTAATGGCATGTATCTTATCGTTGAACTTTCTAGAACGACTTACCTTGGATAAGTTCCCAGGATGCATACCACTATGATCCATATTACTTTAAATTCTATCAAATGGTGGTGGTGGTTGAACTCACAAGCTGTTGATATTTTCCACAACACAAGCTGGATTCCCAGTACAGTTGCACATCTTCTATTTTGTTTCCTTTTAAATATTAAAATATAAAAATATTTTTAAAATGTTCCGTTTAAATCTATGGGACTGCCTCTCCCCATATACCTCCTGGAGAGTCTTGCACTCCAGTAACCAACATCTTTTCTGTCCTGGCTGCTGTTTGATGAAACAAGCTCCTAATGGAGATTAGGGCCTTGCAGAGCCTGATGCAATCCTGCAGGGCCTGTAAAATGAAGCTGTTCCACCAAGCTTTTGGCTGAGGCAGTGGATGAAACATCATATGGCCTCCCTGCTTCATTCAGCCTTAGCTTTTGGCTCATAGAATTAATAACATTTATGTTTTTGCCCAGTTATGGGGCCACATATAGGATGTTTTGTGTCACCATCCTGGTATTTTAATTAATTTTATGTGATGTTTTAATCTATAATATTGCATGATGTACTGTACTGAGTGTAATTTTATATGTTGTTACCTGCCTTGAGCCCATTTTTGGGGAGGGTGAGTAATAAATAAATAAATAGCGCAGAATGACAATTTGCAATATTTTTGAAATCCTGGGCACTTTTATGTCCCATTGATTCCAATGCAAAAGCTAAATGCATGTATTTGCCTTTTCCATTGAAATTAATGGAGTTTTAAAGTGCTTAACTTCCTTTGGATTCCCATTATTCCCCAGATGCTGTAGCCATAGCAACAGAAAGTATCCCTGTCCGGCAACTGCTGCTTTGGTTCATAGTTTTTTGTTTTTTAAAATATCTTTTTGTAATGAGCAAAGCTTCGTGGAGGGGACAAAAACCCAACAAGCCACTTCATGATTTCTTCGCTTTGCTTTGGCATTGAGAAAATGGCACATGTGAAGCCAAGAACAATGGTAATGGCTTTCTCATCAAAATATGCCAAATTGTGGCTTTGTCAGTGTGTCCTATACCACTCAGAGAAAGTGCCAGCAACCTTTCAAAAAAGAATTACTGCAACAGTTGTACTTCAGAGAACTCCAGCTGGGAGTTAGTTATTTAAGCCTCAGACACAGAATAAAAGATGACACTCTGAGATACATTATTCTGTGAGGTCAAGTATCAGGAACATGGTAAGACGGATGACAGGAAAGCTATCAGTCAGGATGGGAAAGTGAATTGCAGTCGCAGGGTAATAAAAGCGCTAGGAAATTGAATGCACCAGAGAGCTCTTGTACTTCTGCCCCTAAGTATAGCAGTGTTCCTTTCAAGTACTCAGCTGGGAGGGTGGGGGTGGGATTGTGTTTGTAATGATTTAGTCTCTAATAGAGTGATACTATTTAGCAATTATATAACATGTTGATAAGGTCTTCCCATATACACCTCTCACATGATCAGAATGATATGCAAGTAATTGCTTGTGTGAATGATCTGCTTGCATGAGTGGTGTAACTTTGGGGCTGCAAACTCATAGGAGACCATGGCTCCTCATTTTAAAGGAGGGGATTGTAGTCGTGTGTGTGTGTTCCTAGATCCAGCATTTCAACTGAATAAACTGCATATGTAACAAAGATTTTCATGCCAGTCTCTCACTCGGGCACCAAATAATCCTTAAAGAGGGTCTGGAACGCAAGTCAGTGTCACCATTTGATGTATGGCCAAGACAGAGAGAGTAGCAGGTTGCCCAAGACCACCAAAGCTGTGAAGTGGACCTGTACTCCACAACCCTTGAATACACTGGTTCTTTCACATTTTTAGCCTGCCCTTTCCCCAAGAACCTGGGATCATTCTTCACTCCTCCATTTTATCCTTGCAAGAACCCTGTGTGAGAAAGTGACTAACCCAAGCTCTCCCATACTGTAATCTTATGACCTCAACTTCTGAATAGGAGATTGCATGGCCAGTAAACTTCATGGTAGAGTGGGAATTTGAACCTGGGCTTCCCCAACCCTAGTTCAATGCTCTCCAGTCTCCACTACACCCAGCAAGCATATGGAAATTATTTTAAAAGAATATACATACAATAATGCATTTTAAGTCAGGAAACTGAATAGTATTTAAGAGTTTGCTGTTTACCTGTTTGTAATATTGACATAGCTTATCCCTTGAAGATTGTCAAAAAGTGCTATCAGGGCCTTTGATGTGAGGCTATCGGCCAATACTCCAAACCCTTTTCAGGTTTAATTTTCAAGGAATGTTGTAAGATTATCAGAGGGGATGATTTTTATAGTATACAGTTCTCTTACAAAGGCATCTCCCTGAGTTGTGAAATTGTTCCAGATCCCATAATGCTTTTCTGTTTTTGACTTGCTCTGCAAGATGATGGTTATCTTTCTTTAGGCCTCAGGAGCTAGACCGTAAGTACATTTATTACCTTGATTGTTCCACTTACTTGGGTCTCCCCAAGCTGCCTAATTGGACACTGCCTTCCTCCTTCCCATCTTATCCAGTTGCCTGATTTTCCCCTCCCCATCCTATAAAATGCCTTGTTTACTCTCCCCTCCCCAACCCACCCATTGTTCAGTTTCCTCTCCCTTCCATTTGCCTTCCCACCCTTCTTTTCTCCCTTCCCTCTGCTTTCCCATACCCTTTTAACAGCAATATTTCCACATATATGAAGGTGGGAAGCTATTTGGGGTTTTTTCTTGTATTCCGGAATATTTTTGTACTCCAGGTTGACTTGTCAATTGTTGGGCAGCTTGGGAGTGCTACTCATCACTGTTAAGATGTATGATATAATAGCTTTATCATGTTCTACTCCTGTATCCATTTTGGCATTGTGCTTTATATTCAAAATCTAAGTATACATCCTGGTTAGTCTGATGGAAGCATGCTTGATGTTTAACTGGGCTCATGTACATACCCATCCTGCTATTCACTTAGCATAGGAAGTATGAAAACCATTGCAGTTTACATGCTTTGATTTCAGGGCTTCTTAATGCAGATGTGTGCCTTTTAGAGATACAAATACATGGTTGTCAAAAGAGAGATCCAGATGACCTGTTAAAAACCCATTGATGCAGTGATAATTTCATCATGCATTAACATTCTTCCCAGTGATGCCTACTGGGAAATGAAAAATAAAAACTATTTAGTGTTGAACTATGATGTGATAAAAGCATCAGATAGCTGAGCTATCATGTGATAATTGCTATCATCATGTTAATAATATGGTGGTCTGATTCCTTCCTGGGTGGTAAGAAAATGTGTTCTTAAAACCATCTTGTTTTCACTTCTTGCAATGTATTCCACTTTTTATCATGATGTGAAATGTACACTTAATTTCAAGTGTCAAATATCATAGATTATATAAAACACCTAAACTGTTTCATATAAACTGCTGAAAGAACATATCCCTCCCTTAACCCTGCATCTAACAGTTGTAAATAAAGGATGTAGAATTAAGTATAATTTGGAACACTGTGTGCAATTCTGATCACCGCACCTCAAAAAGGATATTATAGCATTGAAATAAGTCCAGAAAAGGGCAACTAAAATGATTAAAGGGCTGGAACACTTTCCCTATGAAGAAAGGTTAAAACGCTTGGGGCTCTTTAGCTTGGAGAAATGTTGACTGCGGGGTGACACGATAGAGGTTTACAAGATAATGCATGGGATGGAGAAAGAAGAGAAAGAAATACTTTTCTCCCTTTCTCACAATACAAGAACTTGTGGGCATTTGATGAAATTGCTGAGCAGTCAGGTTAAAATGGATAAAAGGAAGTACTTCTTCACCCAAAGGGTGATTAACATGTGGAATTCACTGCCACAGGAGGTGGTGGCGGCTACAAGCATTGCCAGCTTCAAGAGGGGGTTAGATAAAAATATGGAGCAGAGGTCCATCAGTGGCTATTTTGGCCACTGTGGGACACAGAGTGTTGGACTGGATGGGCCATTGGCCTGATCCAACATGGCTTCTCTTATGTTCTTATCACTGACTTCAGACAAAGTAGGTTCTAGTATATGTGACCCATCTATCTACATGGTAGAACATGTCAATAGTCAGACCATAGCACGGAAGTAGAGGAAAACTTCTCTGTTGCATCCTAAAACATTCTCAAAGAGGAACATCTATAGCTCAGCTATAAAACTTACCAAGAGTCACAGCAATACAAGTTATGTATGCAAAGAATCTACATAATGCATGGCATATGATTTTTTTTTTAAAGTGTCCATATGTTGCAGTGCTATCAGCTCAGTCAATCCCATATGCCACTGACAGTCATGTCTACAGGCATTTGATATAGATTCTATAGATGGAGAGGCTATGGTAGATACAGGGCAAAAGGCCATTTCTCAAGTCCTCCTACCCAAGAACGAATCTCTATTGCTAATCCACAAGGATGCTGCATTACTTTATTTAACCTGATTCATATCCAGTAGTCTCAATGTGTCAGTTACAATCTCATCCATTATATACACAATATTATTCATGGGTGTGAAGAAAATCCATAAAGAATCCCAAAATAAGTGTAGCTAAATACCCTACAACATCTATAAAAGGAAGAGAAACTATTGCAACTGTCACCTGGACTCTCCTTTCTTGGACACAATCAGCAGTACCTGAAAAGGAGAACAAGTGAAACCATTTCCATTGGTTGGCCTGCCCCTCCTCAGTAACAAGAAGAGACTGCAAGGCCCTTCCATTAGCTTTTTTTATTCATTTGTTCAATGTCTTTGTTAGACATCTTGGAGTTTGTATTTTTTTTCCTAAAGAAGGTAGGTAGGATGTGAATATTATCAACAACTATTCAATAGTATAATATTGCAATTTAATCATATTGATCTTTCCTCCAGAATACCAAACATATAGTAACAATTCCATTTTCATATGGTAATCTACCAAATATGGTAATACTGATTATTCAAGGGCATTCGGTATGGTCAGACGAGCACTTTGATCCATTATCATTGCTTCTTTCCAGTGGATTTAGAGTGCTCTTCCATACAGCCACATCTGTCCTCCATTCCCCACTCGTCGGCTGCCCATCCTCACCCCTGACTTTCCCAACACTGGATAAAGTCTGGTGTGTTTTGCTTGACCCAGTCTCACTGCACACTTCTGATGTCTGATCTCTCTGTAGGTCACTTGAGCGCTTCAGGAGGTCTGACTTCCACTCCCTGGCCATCATTTTTTTCGAATGTTAGTGATGTGTACATAACCGCATATTTGCCCAATGGTGAGTAAATGGTTATGCGCAAAGCAGACTTTAAAAAAACAAAAAAACAAAACAAAGCCGCCCACCCTCTCTGTGGTGACTGTGCAGTGGCAGTCTGATCACTCAACCACAGGGTGAGGCAGGATTAGGGTGGTATGTGTGATCACATTTCTCCAGAACAACTCGTTCCAGAGAATTAGAGGTGTGGCCAAGCCCATTGTCTGACCATACCCATTATGTATTTTTCCATGTTTCAGGATTAGAAACAATATTATCTCCTGACATCTTTAGGAAGATTAGCAGGAGCGATACCATCCATTTATGCTACCATACTGACCACCCCAATCTAGTTAATTACACATGTATAGATTTAGATTGGGGACTTTATGCATAACTATGATCAAATTTAGCCTAAAACTAAATTCTAAGGGGAAATGGAGGCTCCAGTTCAGACAAAATATCTAAGGGCCAAACTAGATTTAATATTATCCTCAGAGAATATCCTTGTCCAAGCACTGTAGGGGCCCGATTTGGAATGGGGCTGTAGCACAGAGAAGAGGCTCCAGCTTTCCACTCATCCCATTTTTTGAAGCCAAAATAGCTTAGCGGGCATTATTTGTGTTGTTGGGGTACTACATGTGACTCTTTGGCATTTCAAGGGATCTAGAAGCAGTATCAAGATTAGCAGTATCAAGACAGCCTAATTTTGTGAATTCTTTGCATTCATAGCATACTGTCTTTTGATAAATGTTTCAGCATTCATAGAAACTTGCATCATCTGTTTTTTTACACAGGAAGTTACTTGGGCATGCTTCTTTTTCAGATAAGTATTGCATCCTCTGCCCTTTGTCCCCAGCACCTGTCTCCTAAAAATAAAAAGACACAGGAAAGCCAAACTTAGTTTTAACTAGTTCATTTAAATGGCTTATCTATGCCTTAAGTTTTCCCTTGAAGATTGCATGCAATGTTCAGTCCAGTGGCTTGTTATCATTTGTGCAATTCCACCATTGCTCCAAACTCAGTCCAAACTTAGTTCAAACTCAGTCATCAATTATTGCTGATGTTGTTTAGCTATGCCTGCCATGAACTCTGTCAAGAGGAGCCAAGATTTACCCCCTTCCCATAACATGCTGCACAGAGAACTAAGGGGTTTGTTGATGTTGCCCAGCACTAAGAGTGTTCCTTCTAAATCCAACTGACCATACAATGAATGATGAGCTTTTGCAGGAACTGCCCTTCACTGTATTGAGACCACTATGCCAAGAGTGATCCCCAATACGCCTTCTCTACCATAAACAACTGCCCTATTCCTGCCACCTGTAAATATGGGCTAACCAGTTCAAAACCTAGACCTATTTGTCTCATCCCTTCTATGACAACATGAAATGGGTGAAAGCATGGTCTCTTAAACTGCCAGTCACAGGAGACCCTGAAACTACCAGCTAATCTCATGTCATCCTTAAGGAAGTTGGTTGGGTGGGTCAACAGCACCCAGAAAATGCCTGCATGGGGAAGATAGGTAGCCTTTTTTATGGCTTTCCCCATAGCCCACACCCCATATCTTGGCAATTAACTGCCCCTCAGCCAGTCAAGCCCTCTACCTTATTAAGTTTTGTAGAAGGGACTGGGATGACAGCATCCCTGTTGCCAATGGCCCGGAATGAATTTGATTTGTACTTGGATGAAACAAAATAATAAATGTCTAAAGTTATGCATAAATGTAAAATAGCATCCAAATTGTGACTTGAGATGTCACCTACAGGCATGTTTAAGATAATTGCTCAGATCTGTATTGTGTTGTAACAAAAGCAGCCCTTTCTGGTTTTGCTGGTTGCCACCCAGGTACTTTTTAATACCTCTCAGAAGACGTCAATTATGATGGGATTACTTTTAATTCTCTCAGATGTCTCTCCAGAATTTGTGAACTGAGGCCAGTGACCTCACTGCACATGGCTGGGCACCTGGAATGTGCAGTAAGCTTTCTGCCAGTTAGTACCAAGTATTCTTAGATGCTTGAAGAAAATACTGTGTCAGCTGATGATGTGTAATAGAAGAAATACTGTGGTGGGGAAGAATGCTGCTGGTTCTGAGAAACTGCATGGCTTTTAGGGTGATTTCATTATGTTTGGAATGAGTGCTTTAATTCATTCTCATTTCAAAAGGCAAAATAAGAGAATCGTTTTAATGCAAGGTGATACCAACTCGAAACAATTAAAAGTTGAAGAATAGCTCTTTCTAAGATCAAAGGTTTTATGTACCAGATTGAAATCCTTTAAAATTAACGACATCTCTCTGTTTGCAAAGGCTACCTGCTTTTGGTACACATGAAAATTCTTGCCACATAACTTGTGTATGTGCAATGTATGTAATGCCATGGGCAGGATGTCCCTTCCAGGGATCTCTCCCTCCCAATACACATTGTCCTTTCCCCCTGCTCCCTTCAGGCCTGGAGTAGGCAAAGGCTTTAAGTGACTGCCACCACTCTGGTTCTAGGGCTTACTAGAGAGGGCCCAGGGTATTCTCCATGCCTCCAGGCAACCCCTTTTTCATCAGGGAGTCTCTTGATGTATGGTGAAATGTGAGGTGTGATAAGCCCAGGCACAGTAAACAAAAATGGTTAATTAAAGAAGTAATAGGAGAAAAAATATTTTTAAAATAAGAATTAATACAGGACAAAAATTACAAAGAAAGAAGCTGGCTAGAAATCATAAACCTATTCTTGCCTAAGACCCTTCCCAATTGGTTGGATATGGATTATATGCCAGCCTGGGGGACTGTATTTATTTATTTATTTTAGAGAATTTGAAAGTCTCATGGCTCCACCCTCCAAAGTCTACAGATATTTTTCTGTGTTGGACCTGGCAATCCTAGTCTAGAATCTCTCAATCTGAAATTTAGACAGTGCATCTTCTTCTTTGTGGTCTATTGGTGATACAAGCCTAACTATGAACACTATGTTAAACTTCAAGTATACAAGCACAAATTATTGCATTATGAGAATTACTCTGAATGCGAACTAAGTATGAAATATTTCATACCAGAGATGCACTGATTTCTTTGATGAATTTAAATCCTATAAATAGGGAAAATTTAAGAGAGTTCTTCTGTCACACGAGTTCCCCCACCTCTGGGACCTTTCCTCAAACAATGCTGAAGTCCAAATCCACTTTCTGTGTCTGATGGACCTTGTAGTTCAGCTTGCAGGAATGTTGGTGCCTTCCGTACAAATACACCTTCCTCCAGGTATTACATTTATTAAATAATGGCACCTTAGAGACAAAGTTAAGGTGTCCCATTGATAGCTATAACTTCAGCTAGATAGCTCCTTCATCTCTCTCACCTTTGTTTTCAAGCCATGAGGGTTTTTTTCCTTGATGGTACCATGAGTGCCCGCTGGGCCTTATGTTTCCTCCTGGTCTCTGATTCATCATCTTGTTCCTGGAATGTCACCAAAATGTCAGGACACCTGGATGATCTTTTTCCCTTTTTGTGCAAAGAGGAAGCAATCTAAACAATGAGTATTCCCAGGCTGGACTATCAAATAAACTATCAAATACCACTTCCTAAAAATTATTAAATGTCTTGAATGTTGAACAAGAATTTTGACAACTAATTGAGTGTTTTGTTCCAAAATTAAAATGGAAAATGAAAGTCATTTGGGAGTGCAGCCAAAAGGCAGTTACTTAGCATGCTTAGCTTGAGGGCCACCTTATTTCAGTCTCCTCAGTATGGTGACTGCAATATCCAATCATATTTGACTGAACACAATCCTAGGCCAATTACATCATTGACAATGCCATCTAGAGGTGTGCATCTGTATATTTCCAAGCCAAAATTATACACAAATTTGGCTGTTTGATTTCACAACACATGGCAAAATGTACTCCTGATATTTTGCATTCCTCAAATTTATATCCTGAAATTTCAGGATCCCTTCTCCCAGTTTTAACTTTGGGGTAGATCTGATGTCTGAGTTTCGAGGATATCAGGTATTCCCAGAATATCTTGGACGATATCAGATATTCCCAGAACTAAAAAATATTACATCAAATGGATTCCCCGAACAATCAGTATTCCTGAAATTAGGAACATAAGAACATAAGAGAAGCCATGTTGGATCAGGCCAATGGCCCATCCAGTCCAACACTCTGAACAAGTTAAAGAGCATGGGACCCAGTACTGAGCCCTGCGGCACCCCACCGCTTACTGTCCTCCACTGCGAAGACTGCCCATTTATACTCACTCTCTACTTCCTATTAATCAGCCAGTTTTTGATCCACAAGAGGACATGTCCTTTTACTCCATGACTCTTGAGCTTACTAAGGAGTCTTTGATGAGGAACTTTCTCAAAAGCTTTCTGGAAGTCAAGGTAAACAACTTCTATTGGATCTCCTTTGTCCACATGTTTGTTCACCCCCTCAAAAAATGCAACAGGTTAGTGAGGCAAGATCTTCCCTTACAGAACCCATGCTGAGTCTTCCTCAATAACCCGTGTTCAACAATGTGCCTATTCATTCTGTCCTTGATAATGGTTTCTACCAACTTTCCCGGTATTGACGTCAGACTGACTGGCCTGTAATTTCCCGGATCTCCTCTGGAACCCTTTTTAAAGTTGGGGGTGACATTTGCTACCTTCCAGTCCTCAGGAATGGAGGCAGATTTCAATGAAAGATTACAGATTTTTGTCAGAAGAAATTTCAGGATACTAAAAAATTATGCCCTTTCTGAAGTAAAATGAAATTGAAAAATGTTAAAGTGAACACCCAATTGGCATCCTAAGCAGAATTACACCTTATAAACCCACTCATTTAGAGGGAGTTTGCAATGGTTTGTGCTTAGGATGGTCCTGTAACTGACTCACCTTAGCTACATGATAGGTCACAAATAAAACTACACTGTCCTCCAAAGAAGAGAGACACAGTGCCATCAGCAGCTCCTATTGACTAGCTTGGCTTAATAGATGCACAACAAACAAACT
Organism: Heteronotia binoei; assembly: GCF_032191835.1. Taxonomy (NCBI): domain Eukaryota; kingdom Metazoa; phylum Chordata; class Lepidosauria; order Squamata; family Gekkonidae; genus Heteronotia; species Heteronotia binoei. The sequence continues at coordinate 51,402,179 of NC_083223.1, read as the reverse complement.
TACTGGTCTAAAATGAAAATATGATGTAAATAATGATGTCTTGCTAAGGTTGTTAACTGAGATTTGTTAATCAGTTGACTTTTAAAACAATTGCCTTTATTGGTGGTATTTTAGAACTACAAATGGAGGGTGTTCTTGAATGTGTTAAAGTTATTTTGTGAATCGAAATTTGTCACAACTAGTCAGTAATGTATTGTTTGTAACATAGTCTTGAATACCTGTAGAACTTGTATACGTGTTTTGTTATATCTGCATTACCTTTGACTTAAAGCCATCCTTAGCCATTATTTAATGCTAATGCTCACCTGGGACCCATTAAGCTGCAAGCATGTGATGTGAGAGTGACACATCAGGAAGAGGGCGTTCAGAATTATTACCTCACCAATGTTAAGGCAGTAGGTCAGAGCCAGGGGGCAGGAAACACAAGTTGTGTGCCACAGTGAGGAAAAAGCGTAAGGCTGATCATAGGGTCATCTCAGAGTAACCTTGCCTTACTGTCCTACTGCTCCTTTCAGGAGCAGGAGCTGTGATGCCTTTGTTCTCTGTGCACATACACTAGCAGCAGGTCACCCATATGATCAGCAAAAGATGGTAGCTATAGAGGGGCTCATAACCCAGCAGGTAGGGCTCTGTGACCCATCTCATGGTCCCAACACATCAGTTGAAGACCAACAACTGAGTGGGCATCTCTGAATTCGTATGATTTCCTCGGTTGTTTTAATCTAGGCATTAACTCCAAGACATTCTAGCTTAGTTTTCCTCAGTTCCTAAAATGAACATTATGCAGTTTCCTGAAAGTAAAGATAAAGAAAAGGTCTCACTGGCACATAATGTAGTTCAGTATAATTGAAAGCAGAGATTTTAATTACATTTGCCATTTCTGAACCCAACGCTGAGCCTGGTTCAGAGTGAAAGTTAAACACAGTGATTGAAAAGTTAAACATTCAAGTTTCCCCTCTCTTTGTTAAAGGTTATTCAGTAAGAAAGAAACAGGTTTCATGTCCCTCATGTTAGGTCTTCTCATCCTCTTGGTGTCACCATGTTTTGTCACTTGTATGGTCCTTGGCATCACCTTTAATCAATGGTGATTTTAAAACATGCTTCATGTGAGTCTGAGATCTTTTAAATAAATGCCTTCTATCATGACCCTATAACATATTCATTCTGGCATTCAGTTGACTTTCTTACATAATTATCATTTCTTTCCTTCTCCCCCCAAAGGGCTTGTTTATTAACTATAGCCCAGACCAGGAAAATGAAACAGAACAGAACAAGCTTGGTGTTAGTAATAGTTTGAACTGTGTAATGAGTTTAAATGGGTTCTGTAGACTTTCCATATGTAAACAAGGCAATCTTCCCCTTCCACAACAAAGTGCCAATGTGCTCAATGTAATTTTGAGATGTAGCCCTATGAAAAGTGGGGACTGGTTTCCTATGGCATCTTCCCACATTGTTCTGGTAAACTGGGTCCAGAAACCATGTGGTGAGGACAATAGTGTGGTTCCATGACCAAAGCCCACCTTTTCCTCACAAGATGGGACTGCAGCATTTCCAAATGGACCATTCTTTCTGCAGCAAATTTACAGGGTGATGAGAAAACAAGTGCCATAATGGCTGAGTGAGTCCAGTCCCCAAAGGTTCAGAACTGAGGCTCAGAACTGCATATTCTTGCTTTAATTTATCACATATTTCCTTAAACAGCCAGCCTCATTCATAGTCAAAGTAGCTTTAGGAGACATGTTTGTTACTAGGAGTTTACTAGAAAACAAGTTCCCAGTCTTTGAACTGTAACCATAAAGTAAAACTTACTTAAAATGCAGAAGTGGTCCAACCTATACTTTAGGTGGGGAAGAGGACCCAAACTGGTTACCACTCTATATATCTCCTTCCTGTATGCATATGGCTTAGCTGCGAGGACCAATCTGTCTTTGTCCCTGTGATTATAGGTTTAATGTGCAAACAGTACTGATCAGGGCTTTTTTTTGGGGGGGGGGGGTAGAAAAAACCCAGAAGGAACTCATTTGCATATTAGGCCCACCCCCTGAAACCAAGCCAGCCAGATCTGCATTCCTGTGTGCGCCTGCTAAAAAAAGAAGCCCTGTTATTAATGCCGTGTAGAAAGAAATCATGGAGAAGTAGCTGCCATGATCTAATGCCAGGAGGCAGTATTCTACCAATGAAAGAAGAATTACTTTAGTTGAAGGAAGGCTCCTGAAGCTGGACAAGGCCTTCAGACTTTACTTGATGGAGTGGTAGGCAAATGTAGACTAGGGTTGCCAATCCCCAGTTGGGGGCAGGGGATGTACTGCTTTGGAGGCCCTCCCCCCGCTTCAGGATTATCAGAAAGTGTGTGGGGGGGATGTCTGCTGGGCACTCCATTATACCCTATGGAGATCACTTCCCATAAGGTATAATGGAGAATTGATCTGTGGGTATCTGGGGCTTTGTGGGGGGGGGGGTTGTTTGAGATAGAGGCACCAAATTTTCCACATAGCATCTGGTGCCTCTTCTCCAAAGCACTCTCATGTTTCGAAAAGATTGGACCAGGGGGTCCAATTCTATGAGCCCCAAAAGAAGGTGCCTCTATCCTTCATTATTTCCATTTAAAAGGTGTTTGGTCCTTTAAAATGTAATGGCCACAACTCCCTTTGGGGTTAAATTGTGCTCGTCACAACCTTGTTCCTGGCTCCAACACCAAAGTCTCCTGGTTTCACCCCCAAAGTCTCCAGTTATTTCTTGAATCAGACCTGGCAACCCTAATGTAGACAAATGTAGGAATTAGTCCTGACACTATATCCATGATGTTTTTCTGAGATCATTTATGTGTCATAAACATTTACTGCACAAAAGGGCTTCTTCTGGGCCTAAATGATGTTCACTTTGGCCAGATTGTATCCTATGTTTATGATAGGAAAAGTTATAACTCCAAAGGTTTTTTCTGCCCATGGAGAATTAAAAACATTGCCTGCATTGTACTGAAAGATGAAAAATTGACCAGGGTCATTTATATCTGTAATATCTGCCACTTCTTTACTACTTCTCCTTTAAGCTATGCCCTTGGTATCTGATAGCAATTGGAAGACTCTCAATCATGTCTGGTAGAATGCTTGGGATATTGACCAGATAATGAGGTGTTACCTCATCCAGAGGTCCAGGCTGTGGCTCTCTTTCCAAGACATTTAGATATCTGCCTAGTTTAGTTTAAAGTATATCCTTGCCACTGTTGAACAGGGGGACAAGAACAACAGTCTCCAGAATAAATCACTTAGGAAGCTATTGGTGTGCTGTTTGATAATGAAAAACTGTCAGGTTTGGTGAAAGTGTGATCATTCACTCCTTGTGATGTGAATCAATCATTATCTCACATATCACAGAGACAGCAAGGGTGTGGATTTTGCAAAAGTCTATCAAGAACAATCAGATTTCATTTCTGTTCAGATGAAAGTTGATTTGAATTAAGTGTTTTATGCACTGAACCATAGTTAAGGAAGAATAGAATAACTGCCTTATTTCTCTCTAGGACAGCATGGCAAGGAATTTGGAAAATCTCCTATGACACATTTGCAGGCATTTGTTTGGGGCAATAGATGAAAAGAGATATCTAGTTTCTACTTTAATACTAACTGACTAATCTATTTACCAGTCAGGACGTGACCATTTTGCAAGCTCCCAAAATGAACTTTGGAGTCCTGTACAACGGCCATAGCTACATCACTCTGGCTTGGATCATCGCATTCGCTACAGGAATCTTGCCTGTCATGTTGTAACAATATGCCTTTAAATGTTACTTAATTTTTTAAAAAATGGAAGCCAACCCCCTCTATATTCTTCATTTGTTACAAGAAATGATGGTAACATCCAGAATCATTAAAATATTATTATTATTATACTGGCACTTAGCTGCCTGCTTTTCACAGTTTTGTCAGGAGGCAGTAATTCAGAAGATGACCTAAGTGACAGGGGCATCTTCTGAACAGAAAAGTTAATCCATGTTCCTACCAAAAAGGCATTTCTGTGCACTGTAGCTTGTATGCAACTACTTTCCAAAGCCTTAAAGGCACTTACATTTTCTTAAGGGAGGCAAGTTCTGCTGATTCCCTCAACCACAGCAGCCACTGCAGACCATTACTGTGCAGCTCCTGAAAATCCACTGACTATCAAGAATAAAGATGGGAGGGAGCTTAGTGGCTTCAGCATGTATGGGGAAATAGCCACTTAAGAAAACTGAAATACCCTTCAGTTTTTGAAAGGCATTGTTGTCTTGAGGTTTGGGGTTACACATGAACACTCCATTACATGAAACGCTTGGGACTCTTTAGCTTGGAGAAACGTCGACTGCGGGGTGACATGATAAAGGTTTACAAGATAATGCATGGGATGGAGAAAGTAGAGAAAGAAGTACTTTTCTCCCTTTCTCACAATACAAGAACTTGTGGGCATTCGATGAAATTGCTGAGCAGACAGGTTAAAACGGATAAAAGGAAGTACTTCACCCAAAGCGTGATTAACATGTGGAATTCACTGCCACAGGAGGTGGTGGCGGCCACAAGCATGGCCACCTTCAAGAGGGGTTTAGATAAAAATATGGAGCAGAGGTCCATCAGTGCCTATTAGCCACAATGTGTGTGTGTGTGTGTGTGTGTATATATATATATATATATATATATATATATATATATATACACACACACACACACACACACATTGTGGCTAATAGGCACTGATGGACCTCTGCTCCATATTTGCTCCATATCTGCTCCATTTTTTGGCCACTGTGTGACACAGAGTGTTGGACTGGATGGGCCATTGGCCTGATCCAACATGGCTTCTCTTATGTTCTTATTAATACACATCTGAGCCTGGGGGCAAGGGACCTTCGGTCTGTGATTCAATAGGTATTAACGTGGGCATGATCACAGAAAGAGATTTGTGATAGCAGACCCTTATCAATTCACACAAGCATTTAGGGAATAAGAAGCAGCAAATAAATCAGTTGATTCCCAGAGGAAGCCATCCCAGTTTTCTAATCCCTTGGTTTTATTAGGATCACAGTGTCCCCTGAGAAATGGGTTGCAAGGACTGTGGTTCTTTCTGAGCTGCACTTGGAAAGGAGAAGGGGAGCAAGGAAGCAGAGCAGCAAGTTTCATATGTTGCCTGATCCAGTTGAGTCAAAACTGTTGAAGAAGTCCCTAAGTAGCAGGGTTGGGGAGAATCAAGAGAGGTCTTTGTCAGGGGGAAAAGCAACACTGGAGGAGCAATCCTGGGGAGGGGACTGAACCTTTACACCACTAGTGCTTGTCCTGTAGTGGTGAAGGAACAGTCTGGGATTGAGAACTGTATTCAATATACTCATGTCAGACTGCAATAATGATTTCTACTATGGCCAAATCTTATTGGTTGCCAATTGAACCCTAGTTTTATGGCCCTTGGGAAGTGTTGGTGGGGCTCTGCATAATTTTGTACAAAGTGTTTTTTTTTTTTTTTTTTTTTTAAAAAGCCATAAATATCTGAGAGCAAACTCTGTAAATTGCACTTTGGGATTCTCACTGTCATTTGGCCAGATTTCTGAAGCCTGGCTGTGATTGGGTTAATTTGGGACATTCTGTGATTGGATGAATATTAGATTTATTGTTCTTATGTGGGGGTGGGAGTCAATATCCTGGCTCCAATTGGTTGTTCCTTTGTGTGTGTGTGAAACACAGTGGTACAAAGAACCAGATGAGGTAATGGGAAGGTGAAATAAATCTGGGTGGGATTACCTGAATTACCTGAATGACAGGTCTGAATAATGCTTTTTAACAAAGGTGAAAGGATGAGTTGATGCTCTGGGTCATATTCTTCATCAAATTTCTATAAAATAAATTCCTGCATGGTCCTAGAAGAGTGGTTATTGTCCTGTAGGTTTCAATCATTAATCATAACTTGAATTTTGATGTTTCTTCAGATTGCCACAGAATAGAACCATTGTCTAGGGCTAGCCAAACTCCCTTGGTAACCTGGCTCCCCTCTCCTCTTAGGTGCTGACATCTTGATAGCATGTAGCCTGGTCTTAAATTCTTAGTTTTAATATCAACCTTGGGCCTTCAACTATCTCAGACATCATAAGGTTTGAAAAGTCAGTGTGGATATAAGCCAACATTTATATTTTCTGCCAGTCACTGAACTTTCTATTTCAAACCAGTGGAAATAAAAACAAATGGATGTAAAAGTGATAAATGATGACGTAATGTAAAACAAAAGGGGTAGTAAAATGGATATGATTTTTGCGTAGTTCTATGGTGTGAGTTTCTCTAATTCCGGGGCTTTTTTGGTAGAAAAAGCCCAGCAGGAACTCATTTGCATATTAAACCACACCCCTGATGTCACCATTGCTTCACATAGGGCTCTTTGTAAAAATAGTCCAGCAGTAATTCATTTGCATATTAGGCCACACCCCAGATGCCAAGCCAGCCAGAATTGTGTCCTGTGCATTCCTGCTCAAAAAACAGCCCTGCCTAGTCCATTTCAATGGCATCCACTTTGAGGAGTCAAGAAAATAAGGTGCTTGATGTACAGTATTTATATGGTATGTTTTGTTCAAATCAAAGATAAGAAACAGTAAGGGGGATAGGAAATTTGTCAGAAGTGTGTTAATCCCTGTTATCTAATCTGGTTTTATCATGATTGCATTTGTAAATCACTGCTTCTTTCAATACTATTATTTGAAAAGAGACTATAGGACTTTTCAGACATTACAATAATGTATACTGGCACTTTACCAACTGTACACAATTGGAGCATGCACTGTCGATGGTCCTCTTGATATGCAGAGTTGCCAGTGGGACACTGTGTGTATTTATCATGCCTGTATAGCCTCTGTACAAGAGAACAGACTTCAGGGGGTTGCATTTACACATACTAAAGTTGTTCATGCATGGTAAATTAGGAATGTTGCCCCTGCTCACACACTATAACAAACATATATATCAAGAAGACTTTAGGTAGTGTAAATTTCCATTGTGCGTAGTTGGTAAACTCCCAGTATGTATCTGTAACATTTGAAAAGGTCTCGTGCTACTGGCCAATATATATATGCACTTACGACATGGCAGGAAGTCAAATGGATTTGCTTTCAGAAGATAACACCTGATCTGAAGAGCAGATCACAAACCAAGGCAAATGCATACTATTGCAAGCATGTACAGGCAGTTTTCTTGATATATTCATTTATCTAGTGCTCAGTGAATTGTTTAAAGGATAGCCATTTCCTTTTTAAAAGATCCAAGACATTGGTTTTAGAAACCCTTTTTATCAAAATCTTCCCCACAGGTATTTTGTATAGGTTTGATTGTTTTCTCTCTAGTTGTGGTGCCTGGTTCTCAGCTTTTGCCTCAACCCCTTAGGCCAAAATTTCTTCATGAACCATTACGTTTCTTGCCTTCGAAGTGCGACAAGAGGGACTAAATCAGCAGTTGCACGATGACTCATTCCTCTTTATTACCTTACTAAATATAGGCCTGGTGGTTTTGTTTACTTTAGTTTCTTCTAAGGTCCCCTCTCCTTCTCTTAATCCTGCAGACAGAATTCTTGGTAGAACAGGAAATTGAGAAGAGGCAGAATGTTTGCTTGTTTTATAAGAGCCAAAAAGAGGGTGAGCAGGAGAGCATAGCGAGGGCGTGAGAGACAAGAGACAAGAGACAAGAAAGAGGTGAACAACTATGATCAGATAATGAGTAACAGGAAATTTGAGCACCGAGATAGTAGCAAAGGTAGCTGTTATCAACAGGTGGCTGTTGAGCACAGCTTTACTGCTCTGGATTGTTCAATAGCACAAGGTGCACTGAGGTAGCTCTAAAATATGTGAAATTGGGAGAGCATTTTCTCATGCATTTGGAATGAAGGATGAATCTCTCCCCGCCCCTCCACTAGCTATAGCAAATATGAAGCAAGGGCATGACGACAGTCCAAACTAGAAGTTATGACCTGCCTAAAATTCCACTTTGGACTCATTTTCTTAAAAAAAAAAAAAAAAAAAAAAAAACAGTCTGAGTGAGCCTTCTCTTCTGCTGTTATGTGCTAACACAATATTGCCCACCCACCCCTCAAATGAACCACCACACAAGTTATGGGTTAAACTGGGACTTTATTTATACAAAACCTGATCTGCACCATTACATACATCATAAAGCACGGGTTGCCTTGAGCTTGCAAAGCAAGCTTTCTGACAGGGCAAATCCACCCCAGCTTGGGCCAGGTCCGAAAATTTCCGGACCCTACCTGTCACGGCCCACACACCAGTGCGTAGAGGGGATGGGTGCACATTCCCCTGGTCCACAACTGCAAAGCCTTAGGGCTGGTCATATGCCCCCCAACCCCAAAGAGGCTGCCAACCAAGCCTGCCAAGCCTCTAGGTAGCCCAATTGAGGACCCACCTCAATAGCTGATATCTCGGGGTGCTTGCCAGTTCCAAATCTTTTTAACCCGGGCTTTTCCAGCCTTCCCAGTCAGGGCCTAACCAGTGACACCAGGCCTATTTATGTCTCACCCCCTTTGACCATGTGGAGCAGGTGAAAAAATGTCCCCTCTGTGGCCAATCAGAGTGAAGCCCAAAAAATTTCTGCTCAGCCCCATAACTGGCAACTAGCTAATCTCACATGGTCTTACTAAGAGGGTGGGAAGTTTGCTTTGGGAGAGACTGATCCGGTAATGGCATTTGCCGCCCTACCTGGCCAGCCAGTCACCTCCCGGATTGGCTAGATCTCCTGGGCCGTATCTGAATAGGCTCATTCAACCCCTTGTGGTTTCATTTGAGGAAATGGGGTCAATCTCTGCGGCTGCTCTATGGCACCCACTGGTTTTTGTTTGCTGAGCAAATGGCTAGCAAGGCTGTCTTGATAGCCATCCAATTCATTTAAAAGTCTTCTGAGATGGCTTTCTTCTTACTGTGGATGACCAAGTTCCCAAAATCTGCTGAACTGCTGGATTCTTTCATTATTGCTAGTAAATGATGTATATCATGGACTGGGGTCTGAAGATCTGCTACCTTGATGTTAAGAGAGATGCATAGCTGCTGCTAACTTGTATCTAACTGATTGACATGATTCTCTGTCAATATCTAGTAAAAGAAATGTGTGGCATGACAATTTTATTTATATTTTTATTTACATATTCGTGTCCTGCTTTTCTCCCAACAAGGGACTCTAAGACGTGTACAAAAAAAACAGAAGAACAAAAATGAGAAAAGTAAGCAAAGAAAAATAAATATATACTTCCGGGTTGGTCCTGGTTCCTCTGTACCAGCTCACATAGAGCCACAGTTTATATGTCATGGACCAAGAGCCAAGAACTCTTTGGCTTACACATATGGGCTTCAATACCTGCAAAATAGTAGGAATAGAATCTCAGGCCAAGTCACAGTCAGCTCAAAGATGTTCTTTGAAGGCAGACCTTCCACTCTGCCAAAATTCTTTCTTGCCATGAAGACATGCATTTTGTTCCTGGAGGCTTGAAATGTGTCAAACCTCTTCCTTGCATTTTAAAAGTCCCCCTCCCCCCAGTCAGAGAAGAGGCCAAAGGGGCGGGAGTCAGTGCAGTTGCTTTCCAGATGTACCTCAGCTTACCTTCATACAAATGCTAATAGATCCAGAATTAGAGCTAATGAGAGGGGTAAGTTCTTCCCCCTTTCCAAGCAGAGAACAGAGATTTGGAGGACTGTAGACTAGAATGGATTCAGGAATAATCTCCAGGAAGAAGCCTGAGGAAATGTTTCTCTGACCTGGCCTGACTTGGTCAGAGGGTAGGGAAAAGAGAGGTGATAAAAACTCATTTCAGCAGGAAGGAGGGTTTTCTCCCCCTTGGGTAATGAGTCTGTGAGAGGATGAAGACCTCTCCACAGTGAAGGTAATCATTGACCATGTGGTTGCCTAAAGAGCTGAAGCAAGCTTCAAGGTAGGGAAACCTCTGTAGGGATCTGTAACATCCTAAGCAATAATAATAATAATAATAAATTTTATTTATATCCCGCCCTCCCTGCTGAAGCAGGCTCAGGGCGGTTAACAACATGTCCATATAATTATACAAGGGTTTAAAATCACATTAATCTTAAAACATTCCAATTTAAAACAAAAACATTTCAGGTGCTAATTCTGTTCATAAAAATAATGGTGGTAGAAGTCACCTAGCATCAGTCACTCAGCCGGCAAAGGCCATCCTGAAAAGAGTGGTCTTGCAGGCCCTGCGGAACTGGTCAAGGCTCCGCAGGGCTAGCACTTCTTCTGGGAGCTGGTTCCATAGGTGTGGAGCTGCGATAGAGAAGGCCCGTGTGCGAATATTTTGTAGTTTTGCCTCCTTTGGTCCGGGGATAGCCAGCTGGTTCTTCCCTGCTGACCTCAGTGCTCTCTGGGGTTCGTATGGGGAAAGATGGTCCCTCAGGTAGGCAGGTCCTTGGCCATATAGGGCTTTAAAGGTAATAACCAGCACTTTGTAATGAACCCGGTAAGTAACCGGCAACCAGAGTCTGTCCTATTTTAACATCTGATAGAGAAGGTGATAGAAGATTTGTGTTTTACCCATTTCTTTTGAATTCCTTGCTCAGTCTAGTGCTGTGCTAAAAGTATGCTTGCAAACATTTTCTTTTTACTAAATACTTTATACCTTTTGATACGGATAGTGGTTCTCTGAACCACATAGACCTCCACTGTCTCAGACAAGCTATTTTAAAAGGAATGCTGAGGGGAAGGCAGGCAGTTGGCAAGTGACCGTTCTTCCAGGAGCAGGCAAAGTTGTAAATTATCCTTGTGGTGACCAGATCCTGGGCAATGGGAGACACAGAGACAAGGGCTCAGAATTTGAAAGGGAAGCTGGGATTCCTGACCCTCCCAGTGGATAATTCTGTACAATAATTAGTTGTTGTTGGTGAACTACATGAGCATCCATTAGGCAGCCTTAGGCAGCTGCCTGGAGCACGGCCTGGGGGGGAGGGAGCTGGTTTTGGCCTTCCCTCCCACCCTCATTCCTGGTGAAGGACATATATGAGCTTGGCGGCAGTACAGTTTGCACAGCATGCGTGGCCACGCAACTGCCATAGCTCCACCTCCCATACCATGTCTGTGCTTCCAGAAGCACAGATGCAATGTGGGATGTGGAGCTACAGCAGATGGCGGTGGGGCGTGCTGTGCGAACCACATGGCTGCCGGCTGAGCTTGCCATCATGCGGGGCAAGGGTGGGGGGAGGAAGGTTGTGGGTAGGGGCGGGGAGGGGTACCATGCCTGGGGCCTTGTGCCAGCACCCTGGCATCAGTGCTGTACATGAGAGCAGAAGAAAAACCTTTCCAGGTGTTGAAAAAAAACCTTGGAGGGCAGGGCATGATAGGGCCTGCAGACCAGAACAGGCACATTCTGCCACAGTTGCATTCATTGTTTCTCTGCACCTGGTTATGAACCGGAGTGGGGGTGATATCACATTACAGAGTTCTTTACAAGACATTGCATGGGAAATGTGTGAGGGAGATACAGGTTGTTGGCAGAAGAGCATCTTCTGTAACATTAATTGTGAATGAGGGAAAAGAATTAAACATGAATTTTGGGCACTGGCCCTTTTGGGAGATGCATGCTATATATTCTTCTCTTCTACCTATTTGGATATGCATTTTTTGCTTCAATACAATCAGTTTGCTTCCATCAGGTTCAGAAAACTAGCACTTTTCTGCTTTGTGTGATGGTTTAAAGCTGGTTCTCACCATTTTCCTATGTGTGTGTGCACCAAACGTTGAAATATTTTTAAAAGTTGAGAGCAAGATATTGCTTGACAGGGAAATGTCTTCAGTGGAATGTTTCGAGTTGAAAAAAAGCCACCCTAAAGATTTGCCTGTAATCATCCTGGGATTTTGTCACATCTATGCCTGGCATCTGTATGACTGTGAATTCAGTGGTAAATGGATAGATTCTTTCATTTTTTTTAAAGTACAGCTAACCGCTTCCTCCCAATTAATGTCTTGTCTGTGCTGGTTTGCTCCTTTACTATTCCTGGCAACTGATGTCATCAAGGCCATTTGAAGGGATTCATGTTGGAGCCTCTTGCAAACACTGACCCTCTTGTCCTCTGCCCTTCTCCTAAGTTACTGGCAAATGTTGATGACACAAAAGTCTATGTTGTTTCCTCAACTCTTGCTCTCCTTTTTCTCTCCCCCTGTTAAAATGATCAACTTTCTGAGGCTATACATTTCTTCTTCTGGATTGTTTTAACAAACGCAGGAAAAGCTTGTTTCATTCATGACCAGAAATGGCTGTCTTGTATGGTCCAAAGAAAATGAAAATTAAGGAAATAGATTGTATATCAACATTGAGAAGCAAAGAAGCATGACCAAATGAATCACTATTGAATAATTTTGAATTACGTAGGCCATCACTTCTACTTGCCTTATGGGCCAAAGCAGGACAGTGCCCCCAGCCAGTCCCTTTGCTTCCTGTCTTCTCCTTACTTCTGCTTAGTCATTTAGGGGTCTCTCCAGTGCTATCAAGCTGAAGGATAGCTCACTTGTAGCTGAAGTTCTCTGCCATTCAAATACAGTGGGATGAGGTTTCCCTGAAACACCAAATGCTGCCAAGTGGATTAAGACACAGCTTTCTTATTTTTCCATGTTACATACCACTGTAACTTCTTCAACTGAGAGAAACACATTGAAGATATTTATTTATGATCAATATTGATCCAATGCAGCACCTATGGTACTCTCAAGGATTGTCTCATCCAAATACCCAGGGCTTTTTTTGTAGCAGGAGCTTCTCTGCATATTAGGGCACACAACCCTGATGTAGCCAATCCTCCAAGAGCTTACATGGCTTTTAGTGTAGGGCCTACTGTAAGGTCCAGGAGGTTTGGCTGCGTCAGGGGTGTGTGACCTAATAGGCAAAGGAGTTCCTGTTATAACAAAAGCCCTGCAAATACCTACCAGGCCCAGATCTGTTTGGCTTCAGCAAAGTTGCTTCCTCCCTTCCCATGCCTTCAGGTTGTGCTCCTATCCTATGATATAGGAGCCATAGTAGGCCATAAGATGGAGAATTGTACCTGTGGCTTGCTCTTAAAAGTTGCAATCCTAAATATCCTGCTGGGATCCTAAATCTTGCTAGAAATAAACAAGATTGGCTTGTGTTATAGCATTTTTAGCAGGTGAGATTGATGGAGAAGATATGTATACTGAAGCTGATGAACTGTGCTTGGCTTTGTAGACTGCACAATGTGAAAGCTTGATCCCTTGTGTGCCTTAAAACATGCCACTGTGACAAGTGATCTTACTCTCTGAAATCGGGCATTCCCAGCTCACCTGTCCTTCTTTATTTTGTCAAACAAGGGGAACCTTAAATGGATTTCCTTTATCCAGGAAATCCTACAAGTTTTGAGAACCTCTGTTCTAATACTCTTAGTCTGGGGCAATAACCATTCCCACTTCGTAACTTTACTTCCTTCAAATATTTATAAGCTCAGTTCTCTTTGTAGGTCACTTCTTGCCTATCTAGCCATCTACCCAATTTCCTTTAAGCCTTTATTGTATATTACAGGCAATCTCAGTCTGCTATAAATAAGTCTACTGTGGGAGAGTACAGATGTCTGATGATCCATGCCAGGAGGGTCATCCACCAGACAGATACCACCTGCACATTCCTGACCGCTATGGGAAACTGGAATGCCAGTGATTTACTTCTAGACCATCCCTTCTCTTGTGTTCATGTTCAAATATCTGTGTCACAGAGGATTCTTTCTGAAATAAATGAAAACTGACCTAAGTTTAATTTTTCAATTTAAAAGATACCAGTGACACTCCCAATTTGTCCTCTAGGTCTTCCTACCTTCCCCTTTACTATATTTCAGTATTCCTTAATTCAGGATTTCTCTGTTTTCTCCAAGTTAGTTGCTGTGAAAGTTAAAGTTTCTGACTTGCCTGTCACTCAGAATCATACTTAGGTCTGTTCAGCAAGGCTCTCAGTGTTCTTTGGACTGTCCTGTCATGGCAAAATAGACAATGGGTTAGTTTTGGAGACTGGAATCCTTTCTTAGCTCATGGAAGGCACTCAGGGAAGTTCATGTCTCATGTCTGGCCTGAAGCTGCTTCACAAAACTGTCATCATTGTGAATCACAGGGATATTTGGAGCCACCCTGGGCCCCTTCTCGAGGTAAACGAAGGTGTAGGGCTGAATTTTAAAAACCAATTAATGAAATTATTGTGACTGAAAAGGAACATGAAACACACATTTTGCCAAAATCATACGAAATCAAGATAAACTCACTCATCCCATCCTAGCTTGCACCCCTGCTAGCTGCTCAGATGGATTTTCAGATGGCACAGTTGTTCCTTTCGTGGTCATGGAGTGATTGGGACAAGTTCTTCCTGTGACTCTGTGGTCTGCCAGTGCAGCTTGCTAAAGTACTGGTATCTTTTCCAAAAGAGATTTGGTTCCAGTTCCCCAATGCTATTCAACAAATGTGGGAATTAACTTAAACCACTGAAATGACACTTGGGGTTTTTTAAAGTTCAAAAAATAACAACATATTTTATTCAACATAGAGGGGAAAGGTCAGGTGAAATCAGGGGTAAAATTTCTGAGGTAAATCAATAAAGGCACAAACTACAGGTTCATACGTTCCAAGCACTTGAGAGTTTCTTAAGCTTTTCACAGTGACTCAGAATCTTTAAAATGAGAGGCTTTTGATTCAGTGTTTCCTAAACACTCTAGTCCAATCCAATCAACCTTTATTGGTATAGAATTTTTTTAAAAAATCACATCACAACAACCACAGAATTTAAGCATAGTGGGGGTGTGTTCACACTACACTAAATAATGCATTTTGCAAGTGGATTTTTGCTATTATTTTGCAGTAAAAATCCAGTTGCAATGTGAATTATTTAGTGTGGTGTGAATGCACCCAAAGACAGTCATCCCACCAAAGCTTTAACCTTGTATTATCTAACCATTATAGCAATAGAGAGGAACCTCACCACTGCAAAGACAATATGGGGGCAGAGATCTGAAAGAAGAAAGGATACAAATATCTCATCTGGGCAACTATACCTATTGATCAATAGGGGGCTAATTAATACATCCTGTATTATTGTAGAATTTGCAACTAAGTAAGATGTGAGAAATTGATTCTGTTTTCCTGCTACTACATAGGCAAGTTCTTTCAGAATAAGGAACATTTGCACATCTACTATTAAGGACTTAAAATCATCAAATCATGAAAGCATAAAAGCTTGTCTTAGTGATGGGGCTGTGAGATGTGAAAAATAGGTGGCTACAAGCTCATTTCTCAATGTTATGTGGAACTTTAGGGGGGAGTTGAAAATACTGAAACAAAGAATTTTTTTTCAGTGTCATAGATCCTCTTCCTTAGAGTTCCAACACGCTAGTATACTTTCCAAAGAGTATTTAACTCTTTTGGTTTCTAGAAGGCAGGGATACACTATCCAGTGCCCAAAGTCCTTCACTAACCCTACCAGTACTTTCTTTGAGGCTTTTTAAACTGACTCCTCAGGATTTCAGTTTCTAAACACACCAGACCAGACCACTCTTCAGATTTAATGGGGTAGGGAAATTTTTCTCTCAGTAGAAAATCTATTCCCTTTTCTGGCCCAAAGGGAGTTTTCACCTAACTACCCACTCCTCCTGCCAACCTTCTCAGTACTCCATCTGTGTTAAATTGCTCTCAGTCAGGGCTAAACACAAACCTTAACCTTCTCTGTCAGGGTGAGACTCAGGTCCTTGGTACTAGACTCTTCTCAGTCAGGGCTGAATTCAGACTGATTTCTGGATCCATGTGGCATTAACCCTTCACAGTCTATTACCTGTTTACACAGCACCTATAAGATTTTAAAATGCAGTCCATCTTGGGGGAAACATCTATGCTTGGGAGTCCAGCTGAATTGCCTCAGGGATCTTCTCATATGGAAACTGAACTGCTGGTCTTGCATATTCAATCCCTGTGCCTTTCCACTGTCTTTGCACTCTTCCCTTCATACTCCATATGGCAGATATGAACAGCAGGAGTCCTGGGGATTCTTGATGCCATAAAGGTATGTCTTATTCCTGTGTGTCCATTTGTGTCAATGGTTAGAGAACTGCTGCTATGTTGGGGAGACATGGGTTCTAGTCTGGCTCCTACCTCCTGTTTTTGTTGGGATTTACATATACCTTTAGCAGAGTAACATGGATTTAACCACAAAAAGCAGCCAGGCACACGGTTTAGCTTAAGAATAAAAGTAGTTTACTTTTCTAATGAGGAAAGGGTTGACTGGGATTTCTAGAAAACAAAGAAGGATTCAATATCCTGTCTAGCTTCTAGACTACATCTCGACTCTCTCAAGACCTAACTTCAACTGCATGGAGATCTAAGGGCTTAACACAAAGGGCTATAAAACTGACCAAATTGTTTCCCTCAGACCACCACCCAAATATATGGATTAGCCTATTAGGGCTCTCCCTAATTGGGGATGGATGGTGGCTCAGTGGTAGAGCATCTGCTTGGGAAGCAGAAGGTCCCAGGTTCAATCCCTGGCATCTCCAACTAAAAAGGGTCCAGGCAAGTAGGCGTGAAAAACCTCAGCTTGAGACCCTGGAGAGCCGCTGCCAGTCTGAGAAGACAATACTGACTTTGATGGACCAAAGGTCTGATTCAGTATAAGGCAGCTTCATATGTTCCCTGAATGGTCACTATGCATATTGACACCTAGCCTTAGCGAGAAGTACATGCACACATTTTTATTGGCTCTACCTACTCACTGGCTAAACATCAGCATGCATATACAAACACTTAATTAACTCATGACAACAGGAAGTGAAATTGCATCAGAAACCCAACAGTTTTGCCGCTGCTTGACCTGTTGCTGGGTGAAAAGCGAGCTTTGCCTTCTGATTAATATTAATATGACTATCTCCTCCCCTCCCTTTAGTGGGAAATTGCGAATTGAACCTATGCCTCTGATTTGTCTTTCTAGTATGATTGCTGTGCAGTAGGAGCCATGTCAAGGGTGTTAGTGTCACTCATTTCCTGTCTGCAGAGCAGCCATAAAATACTGGCAAGCAGTAACACTGGGCTGTCAGCATTTTAGGATGGATGCAGGTACTATCACTGGATGTGAACAATGCTCCTGAACAATCCTGATTTTATTTTCTTTAAAAGGCTCCACAAATGTATCCCTGATGAATCAGAAAGGGAAATCATGCACTCACGATCCCTGTGGGTCCCTATCCAACTAGGGATAGACAGAAATTGAAGCCTGCTTCTTTGTGCCTGATGCCCCTATTGCCCTGGGTCAGGATGTGTGTCTTTCTCATGATTAAAACTGATGCATCGTTCACAGTAAGCACAGCCACATTCTTCTAAGTCCATTGAAGCCAATGTGCTTGGAAGAGTGTAAATTGGTTTAGGATTGCCCTGTTAATCACCATATCTGTTCACACAAGAGACTTAATTTAGGTACCTGGAGGAGTACAATACACTTTTCTCTGTGTAATTTGGATTGGATATCTCTCCCTCTCTGACAACAACCACACGGTGAAGATAAGCTGAGAAGAACTAGCTTTTATTATCCATATTTGCACAATCTGAAGTCCCAGCTCTTCATGGATGTTCTTTTCTCATTGTCTCTCTTGTGTCATGGCTGAACAAAAATTCAAGTGTTCGTCTCATTTCATTGCTTCGGCAAACTTATACATCATGTAGTATTAAATCAAGATGATAGTTCGTTCATCCCCTTGAATAATTCTTACAGTTAAAATGCTATTCCTCTCTTGTGGCATAATTAATATGACTATCTCCTCCCTTCCCTGCAATTGTCAGCTTAGTTCATAACAGCAAGAAAGAATGAACTGAGGGTAATGCATTTGGCATGCGTGGTTTCGGAGTGTCAGGATGAGTATTTGGTGTAATCTCTGCCTTCACACTCCAAGAACCTGCCAGCTGGCAGAGCAGGCAAGTAGTCTGTTGCTCATTCTGTTACACCTTCTGCAGTCTGCCACCTAATTTCCTGCAATCATGCCTTCAGCAAGAGGGGTTTTTTTCAGCTCCATAGTTTGTTCCCTAAAAATGATCATGACTCCCCATGGAATCACTCCAAAGAAGCTGCCTGCAGTGTGCAGCACCGCTGCTAGTTTTTCTCACCGTCTCGGTTATAAGCATACTGAGTGACTTTAAAAACATTGTTCTAAGAAGCTACTGCCAAGTGTGAAGTTCAGCTTACAAAGCTGTGATGTGACAATATGATGTTTCCCATTTTCATCAGGTTGCAACTTTGCAACCCACAGCAGTGATATATTTGTGGCTTTTACATTTTTGCCTCTGAGCATCTTGGTTTTTTTTAGCAATAACTTTCAGGCATGGTTTTGATCTCCATAAGGGCTGTCTATACAATATATAATCAAATTCTTGTTTAGCACCATTCATGTCAACAAATTTGTCATTGGCTGAGTGGGGGTCAAATTATATGTGAGGATATCAAATCCCTGTTTTGAAATCTGAGCCAAACCTTTACCTTACAAGGTTGTTGGAAGGATAAAATGAGGAAGGGGAAATACTGCTCGGAGCTCCTTGGAGGAAGTGCAAGACAAAAATGTGACCAATACATACAACACAAGCTGTTGTGGATGTGAACATTAATCTGCATTCTTTTCTTGTAAATGCAGATATACTTTACCAGGACTATAAATTCAGCTGTGTAACAGTGTTGGTCTGAAGCAGCAGTCCAATGGCACCTTTAAGATCAACAAAGTTTTATTATGGGTATAAGCTTTCATATGCAAGCACACTTCTTCAGATAAGGGAATGTTATGGAACCCAGAGAAAAAACTAAATTTTGTATGTGTATATGAGTGTAGGATGATGCATGTTGGTGTTACACCAGAATGCTTTTTGCTGCATTGAGGCTCACAATGACACACACACAAAAAGAGAGGGGGGGAGGAAGGACATTATTTATTTAAAAGCAGAAGTGAATGTCTGTGTCTGTGTCTACTAATTTGGCTGCCTCTAATATGAGATGGCTTTGAGTTTCAGTTCAGGGCTTTGCAAAATCCTTCAAGCTGTATGATCAGCCTTGGAAGAAATGCAAGACGTAATGTGGCGGCCATGATTGGTGGCACAGGCTGTAAACTTGGCAGGGTATGTGTGTTGGCAAGGGGGATTTCATTATGTAATGAGGTCTACAGCATAATTCTAGTTAATTCTAACTAGAGAGTCACTTCATATTCAATTATCTGTTGTGTTTTAATCAATTGCTTTATTTTTAGCTCTTTGGAGAACCATTTTGTTAAGGCACATGTTTAACATAAATAATGTATGTATTTGACTTGTCTATATATTTGAAATCAAATAGAAACACAAACCATCAAATGCTGTATACAAATCACAAAACTATAATTTTCAAAATTCTATGTAAGAATATTTAATATAAATGGTGTTTGCCACGGTATGCTAACGAGTCTAAAGCACTTGTATTTTGTATTGAAACGTTAAATTCAGGAATTCACATTCAAACTGAATTTTGGCATGTTTTACCCATAGGTTTCTGCTCTTAAAAACATATATTATTATTATTATTATTATTATTATTATTATTATTATTATTATTATTATTATTATTATTATTATTATTATTATTATTATTATTATTATTATTATTAATTGTATTTGATGAATCACCCTATCCTGGTCAGTGCTAGGCTCAGGGTGATGTACAACAGTAAAATCAGTTACATTTAAAGTGCTCTTATTCAGTTATTGGATCACATCAGGGGTGGGGGGATCCCCCCAAGAGGGGGTGGAGAGGAAAAGGTGCCAGCACAACAACCATTGCTGTCCTCATGCAAAGGCTTGGTGGAACATCTCTACCTTACAGGCCCTGCGAGACTGTAAAAGATCCCACAGGGTCCTGATGTCTTCTGGCAGAGTGTTCCACCAAGTTGGGGTCAGGACTGAAAAAGCCCTGGCCCTTGTTGAGGACAGCTGGACCTCTTTTGGACCAGGAATCACCAGCAGATTTCGACTACTGGAGCGCAATGCCCTTCCAGGGACATAGTGGAGGAGGCAGTCCTGTAGATACATCGGTCCCAGACCACTCAAGGCCTTGAAGGTCATAACCAAAACCTTGAATCTGACCCAGTACTCAACTGGCAACCAGTGTAGCTGGCACAGCACAGGTAGAATATGTGCCATCCGCTGCGTTCTTGTCAGGACTCGTGCTGCCACAATCTGAACCCATTGGAGCTTCAGGATCAGACTCAAGGGTAGGCCAGTATAGAGTGAGTTACAGTCTGGAGATGACCATTGCATGGATTACTGTGGCTAGGTCTGAGCGAGATAGGGGAGCCATCTGCCGTGCTTGACGAAGTTGAAAAAATGCCACCTTGGCAATATGTGTGACCTGGGCCTCCATTGAAAGTGAGGTATCCAGTGTCACT
Source organism: Heteronotia binoei (assembly GCF_032191835.1). Classification (NCBI taxonomy): domain Eukaryota; kingdom Metazoa; phylum Chordata; class Lepidosauria; order Squamata; family Gekkonidae; genus Heteronotia; species Heteronotia binoei. Next base: position 51,381,751 of record NC_083223.1, on the reverse strand, counting down.
CCTAAGCTCTTGACGGTAGGCGTTGTGTTAGTAGCGCCCCATCAGGAGTCGGAAGTCTATGCTCCAGCGCCAACCCTGCTCCCCCCAGCCACATAACCTCCATCTTTGATGGGTTCAGCTTCAACCTGCTCTTCCTTAGCCAGCCCACCACGGCCTCCAAACCCTCAGCCAGATTTGATGGGACCGCAGCAGACCGATCGTCCAACAGCAATTATTGCTGGGTGTCATCTGCGTATTGATGACATCCCAGCCCAAAGCTCCATACCAGCTGGCCAAGGGGATGCATATAGATATTGAATAACATTGGGAAGAGGAGTGCCCCTTGTGGAACCCCACATAAAAGGGGATATCGAGTGAACACATCCTCACTTTGCATCACCCTCTGTCCCCGACTGTGCAGAAAGGAGGAAAGCCATTGCAAGGCCACCCCACATATTCCCACTTTGGCGAGGCGGTGAGTCAACAATGCATAGTCAACTGTGTTGAATGCTGCTGTAAGGTCTAACAATAACAGCAGCGCCGACCCATCTCGATCCAGCTGCTTACAGAGGTCATCCATTAGAGCAACCAGGACAGTTTCAGTTCCATGGCCAGGGTGGAAACCAGACTACAATGGGTCTAGTGCCGATGTGTCCTCCAGAAAGCCCTGAAACTGATCGGCCACCACTCTTTCAATTACCTTGCCCAGAAACAGCAGATTTGAAACTGGGCAGTAATTGGCTGGATCTAAAGGATCCGTGGATGGCTTTTTAAAGAGTGGTGAAACCACTGCTTCCTTGAGGCCCTCTGGAAGCACCCCTATCTCTAAGGACAGGTTGATGATTTCCTTCACAGGGTCTCGGATCCTCTCATTGCCAGTCTTAACCAGCCACAAGAGACACAGGTCAAGTAGGCAAGTGGTAGGCCTAACAGCACTCAGGACTCTGTCAACATCGGAAGAGGAAAGCAGATTGAAAGTGTCAAAAACTGAACCCAAAGACAGCCAAGGGACCTCCAGTTCACTTACTGTATCAAGATTGGCAGGCAAGTCGCAACGGAGTGACAGGACTTTATCCGCAAAAAACCTCATAAACACTTCTGAATCAATAGCTGAATTTCTACCACTAGTTGAACCTCCTGATGTGAGGGATGCTAATGACTGAATTACACTAAACAATTGAGCTTGGCGTGAATCTGTGGATGTGATGGAGGCTGAGTAGAATTCCCTCTTCGCAGCCTTCACCATCATCTCATAGGCTTTCACATATGTCCTATGAGATGTTCGTGTTGTCTCGTTGTGAGTACACCACCAAACTCGCTCTAGTCATCTGAGCTCCCGTTTCATTCCCCTGAGTTTTTCTGTATACCAGGGGGATGATTTCCCACGGGAGTGTAGAGGATATCAACGTGCAAGCTCCTCGATGGCTTCAGTGAGACGGGAATTCCAGTCTCCTACTAGCTCATCTAGAGAGATGCAGGAGGGCTGTGGATCCCATAGAGCATTCTGGAACCCAATCGGGTCCATTAGTCTCTGCAGGCGAGCAAAAATCAGCTCACTGCCTAGACGGGGGGGAGTGGGAATGTCAAGCTGGGCCTTCAATACCAAGTGGTCTGACCATGACACCTCTTCCTTTGAGGTCAGATCCACATTCAATCCCATGCCAAAGATCAAATCCAATGTGTGGGCCGCTTGATGTGCGGGGCCTGAGACATATTGGTGGAGTCCCAGTGCCGCCATGGAAGACACCAGTTCTGTGGCCTGGACAGAGGCAGTGGAGTTGTCTGCATGAACATTGAAGTCTCCCAGGACCAATAGCCATGGGTACTCCAATGCCCACCCAGCCACCGCCTCCAACAGGTCCAGAAAGCTATCTGCTAATGCGCTAGGCGGTCGGTACACCAAACAGACAGCCAGACTCACTTCAGACTCCCACACCAGGCCAACACATTCAATCCTGGTGATCCTTGGGATGAGGAGTGGCTTGAAGGAGAAAGCCTCCCGGATGAGCAAGGCCCCCCCCACCCCCGTAAGACCGAGAAACCTGGTGGGGCAAGATTTTTCAAGACGACTGTCTCGCCCTCCCAAACCCAGGTCTCAGTCGCACAAGCCAGGTCCATGGACTGAGCTGCAAGATAGTCCTGCAGTGTCCTGGTCTTATTATTTATGGACCTGGCATTATATAACATCAGTGTTGAAGGGGAGTTAGTAGTCCAAGCCCTCTCACCGATGTATCTTGGGATGGGACGAAGGTTGGAAGGGGACCGAACATAGTCATATCTCCGCCCCCTTCCATACCAAGACCTTCTCCCACCACTTTACCTCCCTCTGTCCTGGATAACCAAGCTCCCCAGCCCAGAGCTGGCACCTAGAGTGATGTTGTCAATATCCATTTCCTCTGCAGCTCCCCCACCCCCACCTAGCAGCACAGTTCACAATATTCCCAATCACAATACTGGATATAAAATCACTAACCTAATGGTGCAAACTACATAAAGTACAATCAACCCCCTCCCAGTTCTCTACTCTACTAGACCCTCCCTTTAGTAAGACTAAAAAATTCTGCAATGGGTGGGGAAGAGAAAAACAACAACAAACACTCTCCACTTCACCAACCATCAAGTCAGATTCACTACCCTAGCTATATTCTAGAGAAAACCCCAAGGGTGGCTTATGAAAGTCTTGTCTTGAGTAGAAGATTGTTATTATGCAAAGCCTGAAGTTGCTCTGTCTGTTTTCAAGCTTTTCTTAGCATACTGGTCATCATCCAATAGGAACACCATGTGGGACCCTGAATCTCATTCAGAAATATTTCCTAGGAGCTAAGGACTGGATTTAGTCTAACCTCCCGCCCCACCCCATTCTCCCAAACATCTGACTTTCTGGTTTCGGCTTGTTAATAAGAACTACAAACAGCCAAAGATGCTGCACTCACATTCTGTCAGTTCATGGACATGCTGTGTAGCCTAAGTCTTTAAACTGTCTGGTTAAAATATTGGTCAGCTGACCCTGCACCTGTCATCATTTTAACCTTACCTGAGGCACCATGTTCCTTCCTGACTTGCCTTGTTTTACAGTGCAAGTGTGCATTTGTGTGCGTGTGTGTGTGAACAGACAGGGGTAAGGGCTTGCCAGTCTGGAAACTAACCCCTCAGGGAAGTGAATGCCACAGGAGTGGATGGGAACAGCTGGTGTCCTAAAGAGAACTCAGATGTCAGCCTGGGGAGGGGGTGTTGTTGAAACAAACAAACAAAAAGGAAAACATACTGAATAAATCAAAAATATTTATTCAGAGCCACCTTTAAGACCAACAAAGGTTTTTTTTTTCTGGGTATAAGCTTCTGTGCACGTGCACACTTCTTCAGAGACATTGAAACAGAAGTCACCAACCATCACATATTGATAAAGGGTAAGGAGAGTGTTGCCAGGATGGGCCAATTAGACTCAAGATGCATAAGTAACTGAGCAGTAAATATAGTTTAAGATTGGATTAAGGCAACTGGTAAGACCTGTGAATACTATATGTAGCGGTTGGTGACTTATATTCCATTGTATCTGAAGAAGTGTGCATGTAAATGAAAGCTTATACCCAAAATTAAACTTTGTTGGTCTTAAAGGTGCCACTGGACTCACACTTTGTCTTGTTGCTTCAGACCTACATGGCTACCCATCTGAATCTTTCATAATGAAATAATGATTCTGATAGCAGCTAATCTGAAGGTAGCATTGGTCTGAAGAGTCACAAGCAAAAGCAATGTAACATCTTTTAGTAGGGCCATTTTTAGTCAGACCATTTTACTTTATGCTCCAAAGTGGCCAAGGGTGCTACCTTTCACAAACAGCATTTCAAATCTGTATGCTTCTCAGTGTTTCACACAGGATGCATGCAGGACAAGGTCTTAAGATCATGGCCTGGGACATCTCCCAAACCCGCCCACCCCACTTTCACCATCCCACCTGATCAGGATTTCTAGAGAGCTGAGAAGCTTGCACACTGATTTAGTGATTCAAGTAGTATACTTCTTGTTATAGTCAGTGACCAAAGTAGTTAAACAACAAACAATATTTCTACAATACAGTCAAGATCCCATAAAAACCAATAAAGGAAAAAAGGAAAAATGCAAGTACATTTTCAAATACTAAAAGGCCTATATATAAAATTAGCATAGTTTAATAGAATACAACATGGTAATTACTTCTCCAATGAGGCATGGATAGATTTTGCTATTGAGCAAAATTTGGCTACCTCCCCTGTAATCTGATGGTACTTATCTGCTAGGAGGACAGTAAGATAAGACTTTTCTGTTCTTCCTGGGAATTTTCATAAAATAGGGAAAAGCAGCTCATCTTGAATGCATAGTGTTTTGTATCATGTGGACAGGTCCTAATAAAAGATAGTATGTGGCATTTGTTTTTGGATTTTGCCTAGATCCTAGGTAACCTGCCTTGAAACTGGAATAGGCAGGAACTATTATATCATGGCTAAAAATTGTGACAGTAAAGAGTAAAATAGTTACCTTATAGCTGCTTTCACACAGGGATTTTTCCCTGGCTGAAACACAGCTTGTCTACACTTTAAATTCCACACTTCCAGACATTGACTGCTGGGGTTCCTGGGCCTTTAAACTGGAGCAAAAAAAGAACTCCTTTTCTCCAACGAGGGGCACATGATTTATGAGTTGGAGGCAGAGCCGCCAAATAAAAGTTCTGTCTATAGTTGTTCTGGAGTGGGGGCAGAGCCTTGTGCTACTTTGAAAAAGATAGTGCTCAGCTCTAGCAATTCCCCCCCCCCTTTTCTAGCCCTTTTACAGCTGTCCAAGGACAGCAACTTACTCTCAGGAGAGTGGTGGTTCCTCCAGAGCTGCCACCACCGTGGGGAAGGCACCAGACCCAGCGAGCCCTGACAGTGGTAGTAGCTGCCACCAGATCAGGTTGGGAAACAGCTCTGCTAGTTCTTCAATTGGGGGAGATGTGGAAGAAGTGGGACCAGGGCTGGCCTTAGCCAGAAGAAGTCAGCCAACTCTTGGTTGTTAAAAGCCAAGCCAGAAACTTTGTTTCCTTCACCCTCCTACAGCACCAGAAGTTTCTGTGACGGTACACCCTCCTGCAGGACCAGCAGTTCCTGACTGGGTCTGTGAGAAATGCAGGCCTCATTTTGGGCAAAGCTCCAAAACCTCTAAATTCTACTGTGCTCTTTCTTTCCTAACACCCCCCCCCCCCTTTCCATTACTTGATTCTGGGTTCCATTGTTTAACCCTCCTGTGAGAATTTTGCTGAACTATAAGATTTGACAAACTTTCTAATATATTTCCTCGCAAAAAATGGGAAAAATAACCAAAACATATACAGGTGGAAATCTGCGACTGTGGCCACATAGGAGAAAGTAATTTTAAAACTATGATGGGAGTAAGGATTTTATTATGACCATTATAATTCAAGAAGCAATTATTATTATTATTAATTGTGTATTCATATTCTGCCCATTCCCCTGTAGGGGCTCAGAGCCCTATACATTTTAAGGTAGATGCTGAGCTGATATAATTTAGTACACCTCCTTGTGTGTGGCATATGCAAATAAGTTACGCAAATGAGTCATGCTAATGAGCTCCAGCACCTCTTTTTCTATGAAATGACCCCTGGTGAAATGCATGGCTGTATTTAGGGGTTGGTGGGGGAAATGGTCAAAAGCTGATTTCTGGTGAAAGGGGGCAGGCCCATAAGGAGAGCAGGAGGAGCAGGGTGATGTACACCCCTTCTCTTCTCAGTTTGAGGCCTTCTGGAAAAGGAAACAGCATGAGGCAATTGCTCAGAAGCAAAAGAAGCTCAACGGAAGTGCTGAAGACTGCACTTTAGGTGGCAACAGAGAAAACCTCTCAGCAAGGGCTTCTCCCCTGCTCACAGGACAGTAGCTTATGCCATGCTGGAGCCTACAGGTGAGGCTGCAAGTTGTGACTGTGTGTCCCACTTGGCACTAGGGCTTTTTTTAAAACCAGTCAAGCCATTTCTACTGTGGGGCAGGGGGTTGACAGGCCATGGGCAAGTCATCAAGGTTATCCTTGGGTTGGCACTTTTGTACTCATGTGACATGGGAGAAACGGATAAGGATTGGGACAGGGTGGGTGGAGACTATCTCTGCATATGTCTGCCTCACGTGCTTCTGCTTTCACAGCAAGGACCACTTTCCCCACCCCACCCATTGTGTGGAACTGGTCTGTATTTCTTTAACCAAGTAAGACACCTTTAGCAAAAAGAATAAGACCAAGTCCCTGAGATTCTGTTTTTGAGCCAACAATCTAGCAAACCAAACTACATTTTAATGCTAAGCTAGGGTTGCCAAGTGGTCATTGGAAAAGATCATTCTGGCCTATTCACATCCCTTTATCAGGGCTTTGATGTGCTGAAAATCAGCAGGTGAGGCTTTTCATGGCATTGGAGCACAACATTATCACCTTCTTATTACTGCAGATCAAATTGCTTTTTGAGGGGATGGTTATAGGAGCCAGTTCAAAAACTGTCCACCCAAGACTAAGTTGCACTGTGTTTCAGAGAATATTAATCAGCATTTTCTAGCATTATGACAACTTCACTGCTTGTGTGTGCCACATTTTTAAAAAATGACAGATTCATGAAATGCCTTTTGCAAGGGTTGTAATGATAAAAGATAAAGCCTGTTAGGTGTGCTGTTTTGCTTGAAGCACTTGGCTGGAAATACTTAAGCATTTTGCCTGGGCAGATGGACAATGTGGCCATTTTTAAAATGGCAACGCATATATGAATTTAATTAAAAATGATTTGACAAACACTTGTTCCATTGTTCATGTTATCCTGCACAAGTAGGACGATTATTTGTAACAGAAAGGTGTTTTTCTGTACAAGGTCATGTTTGTGTAATCTGACGGTGACAATAATGCAAGGAGCTGGGACAATATGTACTCTGGAATCTGATTTTGTCTTTGATCAGTTTAGTGAAAGTTAGTGCCTCGATGAATAGCAACTAACTGTCTGCCACCAGTTTGAACTAATATATTTATAGTGTCCTTTGGCCTGGCCATTGCCTTTCACCCTCCTCTTTTATAATTAGAACTTACTTTCTTTAAAAGTTAAAGATGATTTTGTGCATAGTGCTTACGCTGGAACAGGTGGAGGCATTTCTTCATCTTTGCCAGAGTTCCAGGATTTCTGCTGAAATAATCAACTAGAGTGCACTCTTGGGATGTATTCCCTGTATTCCCATAGATCTCCGTGCACAAAGACACAGCAGACACAGAAACAATTTTCAAGAATTACCAAGTACTTTTGTCTAATGAACACCCCTCCCTTAAATCTTATCAAAGGAACCTGGGAAGTCCAAAGTAAGCCTTTCAATAAGGAAGTGAGGTGTAGTGGTAAGTGCATGAGATCAGGATATGGCAGATTCAGGTTTGAATCCCCACTCTGCTGTGGAAGCTTGCTGGGTGAACCTTGGGGTGGTCACAAACTCTCAACCTCCTCACAGGATGGCTGCTGTGAGGAAAAAATGGAGGGGAGAAGAATTGTAAGCCACTTTTGGGGCTCACTGAGGAGTAACACAGAGTACAGGCAGGGCTTTTTTTGTAGAAAAAGCCCAGCAGGAACTTATTAGTATGCGAGGCCACACCTCTGACATCACTATCATTTGCATACTAGGCAGCACCTCTGACATCACCATCATTTGTATACTAGGCCACACCTCTGACATCACCATCATTTGCATACTAGGTCACACCTCTGACATCACCAAAAGTGTATAATGTGTTTTTTGAGGTGTGGTAACAATTCTGGTCATCACACCTCAAAAAAAATATCCTTTCATTGGAAAAAGTCCAGAAATATATAGACACACACACATATAGCCACATTTGATTTTTTCCTGGGATTGCTATATATACACACACACATAAATATATAGCAATCCCAGGGGAAAAAAAAATCAAATTCCAACATGCTACCACAGAGCCAGCATGATGTAGTGCTTAAAGAAAGAAAGAGAAATAAAGCAAACAGAAGAAAAGTCTGACTGATTGAATAAAGGGGGGACAGCATTGGAAAGAGAGGAGAGAGAGAGAGGGAAGGGGTAGTGGGAAATAAGGCAAACAGGGAAAAAGAAATATTGGCAGAAAGAAAGAGTGAGGGAGTGGAAAATAAAGCAAATAGACAGAGAAAAAGAAAGACTGACAGAAAAAAAAATGAATGCATGAAAGGGGGGAGAAAGAAAGAAAGAGCACTGCCAAAAAGAAAGAAATAATAAATTAATGAAGGGGACTGACAGAAAGAAAAAATGAATGAATGAAAGGGGGGAGAGAGTTGGAAAGAAAGAAAGAAAGAAAGAAAGAAAGAAAGAAAGAAAGAAAGAAAGAAAGAAAGAAAAAAAAAGAAAGAAAAGGACTGACAGAAAGAAAATGAATGAATGAAAGGGGGGAGAGAGTTGGAAAGAAAGAAAGAAAAACTGTCAAAAAGGAAGAGAACTGAAATAGGAAAAAAGGAAAAGGGAGGGAAGGAGTGAAAGAAAGGAGGGGGAAAAGCAAGCAAGAAAGGAAAAAATATAGAGACTGAAAGAAAGGGGATGCAAGCAACTCACCTGTAAAAATGCCGACTCCCACAAAGCCTGGGCTCTGCAGCTTGGCCTCTCAAGCCCCACCGGCCAGCTGGATGTCGGGAGGCCCCGCCCAAGTGTGGCAGGCCTCCTCGAGCCCCGCTGGACAACTCGACATCAGGAGGCCTTCACAGAAGAAAAGACTGACTGACTGAATGAAAGGGGGGGGGAGAGTTGGAAAGAGAGGAGAGAGAGAAAGGGAAGGACAGCTTGACATTGGGAGGCCCCCACAGCTCGACATTGGGACAGCTCGACATCGGGAGGCCCCCACAAGCGTGGCAGGCCTCTCCAAGCCCCGCCAGACAGCGTGATGTTGGGAGGCCTCCGCACAAGCGCAGCAGGCCTCCTCAAGCCACGCCAGGCACTGGGACGTCAGGAGGCTCCTGCACAAGCGTGGCTGGCCTCCCTGAGTCCCACCAGGCAAGCGGGGGAAGTCAATGAGGCCAAGCCAGAATGGTGTTTCTGTGCGTTCTGGCTCAAAAAAAGCTCTGAGTACAGGTATCTAAATAAATAAAAATTCCGTTGATTTATTTGTTGATTCTGTAATATTGAGATCTTCTTTTTCAACAATGATCTCACAAAGTGGCTTACATAATTAAAGAAAAAGTTCTGACACATTTTGGTAAATTTTAAAGGCTTTTGGCTATTTCTCAAATAACTTTTGATTCTTTATCTTAAAATGTCTGAAATCAGTTTGGTAACATAACCTGACATTTACAAAAAAAAATCTCTTGCATTTGAAGAAATTCTTCTGGATGTTTGCCGAACAAAACAACTGAAGAATCCCTTGCAGCCACTCTCTCCACCCTCTGCTACTCAGGCTCATCACAGAACATTTGGACCAAATATTGTTTATTTGTTTATTTGAATATTTATTAGCCACGGACCCCAGGGCAGCTTACAATGTAAATAAAACAATTCTAAAAATTCATAGCAGGCCACAATTTGCTGTGAGCAGCCCTGAGCCTGTTTCAGCGGGGAGGGCAGGATATAAATCCAATAAATAGATAGATGGATAGATAGATAGATAGATAGATAGATAGATAGATAGATAGATAGATAGATGATAGATAAAAATCACAATTAGGACTGCCAATAAAAAACTCTGAATAAATCAAATGCAGCCCTAAAAACTGTCTTCAACTGCCTCCTAAAGATCAAAAGTGAGGGGGTCAGGCACACCTCCCTAGGGAGACTGTTCCATAATTGTGGGGCTTTCACCGAAAAAGCCCTTTCTTGTATATCACCAAATGAGTTTCTTTGGCTGATGGGCAGTCAGGAGGGCCTCTCTCTGTGATCTTAATTCCTAGGCAGGAACATTTAGAGAAGACAATCTTTCTGTTATCCTAGTCCCAAACCATGTAGTATTTTAAAGAATGAAACCAGTACTTTGATCTGTGCTTGAGCTAGGGTTGCAAACTACCGGGTTGTAGAACTCACTGCAATAGATGAACTAATGCATGGATCACTGTGGCTAGGTCTGATTGATGTAGCACCTGAGCCTGCTTCGGCAGGGCGGGTGGGATATAAATCAAATAAATAAATAAATAAATAAAGCTGGGCAAAAGCATTCCACATTTACACAGCTGCCTGGCTTTCTAAGGCAGGGCTGGATCGGGGGTGGGGGGCAGAGGGGGGGTGCTTCCCCCGGGCGCCAACGGAGGGGGGGGGGTGCCAAACTGGGTATGGAGTCTATTGTATTCTATGGGACCATAAGATAGAATGGCCCATAAAGGGGTGTCATTTTTTAATTTTGCCCCCCCCCCCTCAAAAACATGTAGATCCGGTCCTGTTTTAAGGTGACTGTTGAGTCAAGCGGTACTCTCAACTGTCTGCAAACCTGACTTTTCAAGGGGAGTATATCCAAGACAGGGGAGATCTCAAGTCTCTGTTCTGCCTTTCAACTAACCCACAGAACTTCTGTTTTGTCAGCATTAATCTCATCCAGCTTGTTTTCCCTCATCCAGACAGATGTGACAGATGGGATTGTGTGGGGAAGCAGGCCTGCTTGAGCCTGCAGACCCTGTTCTACCCTGCCCTCCAAGGTTTCCCCAACACTTGGAGAGGCTTTTCTTTCTCTCTTGAGTAACCACTACCATCAGTTGACCTCTGTAAAGAATTGCCTGCTGGAAGGGTCAGGACTGTCAGCTTCCCTTCCAAGTTCTGAGGCCTTGTCTCTGTGTCTTCTGCTGTCCAACACCTGGTCACCAGGGGACTGTTTACTGTCTTTTGCACCCATGGAGGAATAGCCACTTGACAACTCTCTGCCTTCCCACAGGACTCCTTTTAAAATAATGTGTCCAAGATGGTGGATGGCTATGTGGTACAGAGAACCATTACTAGCATCAAAAGTTATACAGTATTTATTAAAGAGAAAATGTCCGCAAGCATATTTCTAGCACAGCACCAGACTGAGCAAGAGATTCAAAAGAAATGGGTAAAACACAGTTCCTTTGTTTCTCTTTCCATCTACGTGCCTTATCAGATATTAAAATATAGGACAGGTTCCTTGGTTTAGGATGTTGTAGATCTCTATAGAGTAATCATTACCTTGCAGCTTCCTCCAGCTCTTCAGGCCAGCACATGGTTAATGGCTGCCTCCTCCAGACCTCAGTTAAGAGTTATGGCTGCTCTGATGAACTCATCACCAAAGAGACTTTCCTTCTTCCTCCCTTGAGTTTTATCAGCTCTCTTTCCCCCTCCCATGACCAGGCCAGGCTAGGTCAGAGAAGCTTTTCCTGAAGATTCTTTCTGAAGTCTCTCTAGTATTTAACTCTTTCAAATCTCTGTCCCCTGCTTGGAGAAGGGGGAGGGAATAGAATAGCTAGACCTATTAGCATGTTTATTTCATTCTCCAGAGGGGAAAAAAACCTGCATATCTTCACAGATTGAGTTGGATCTCTTGATATTTTCAATCTTTTATTTAAAGCAGCTAGTGAGGACTTCAAATTAGATCAGAAGAGTGGTGCTGAGGGGGGGGGGGGAGTGAACCTTTCCCACTGTTACTTTTGCCAATCTCCTCATTCTCTAGCTGCTAGTATCCCTGCAGTGAGAAAATAAAATAAATGTACTCTGCTGTGAATGGGGTTATGTTATTCTCTCTCCAGTTATTTCTTTCTTTAATCCTAGTTCAGTGCAGCCCAAAGTGTGCTGTAATGCTCATAGTGTTGGACTAGCACAGGAAATGTTCAAATCCCCAAGTGCTATGAAACTTTTCAGGTGATCTTTAGACAGGCCTTTCCCTCTTACCCTTGCCTACCTTACATGACTATTGTGAGAATAAAATGGAGGAGATAAGAACCACGAATTCCTCTGAGCTCCTTGTAGAAAGAGCACTAGATAAATAATGTTTCTGCAGTAATGTTCTAGATGCCTATCATACTTTTATCCAGTCCTTCTTCAGAAAGCTTCAAAGGCTTTCTCTTGGTGCTCACTTATTTCATTGTACCATTATAACAACCCCATGGGGTAGGTTAGCTAAAGAAAAAATGAGTGGTTGGTGGATACCCAGTGAGCTTTGCTACTGGGTGGAGATTTCAACCCAGGTCTAATTCCAGTCACAATGCTTTAATCATGTAACAATAGATTGTCAAGAAGTGGTCATGTCAGTACAAATACTACTCCTGGCTATCAAGAATTGGAGAGGCTATACCAGAAGTCATGTCATTTGACAATGCAGTTCATGTAGATCAGCTGGTCATCAAAAGTGCAACAATGGTGTCCCACAGTAGAGTACAGATTTGTGTATACTGGCTCAACCGTGCAGGCAGCCACTGGGTTTGTGCTAGCAAAAGCCCAGCAAACTCCACCACAGACAAGCTTTAATTAAATTCCTTCCACAGATAAATTTTTCTCAAATTTCCACTGTTCATCTTTGCCCTGATCATGTTAGAACAAGGGCCAGATGGTCATGCATAGATTTGCTACAAAAAAGAGCTGTGACTCAAATTTTAATTAGGCAGTTGTGTGTGTTTGTTTGTTTGCTGTCCCTTTGAACACTAGAAACTTGGGCAGGTTTATTTAAAAGAATTAAGAAATGATAAAAGGAACCTTTAAACGGTTACAAATAACAGATCTCTGTGCTCATCACAAAATAATAGATTGTGTTTGTCAAGTTTCTTCACTGCATAGCAGACAGGTCTGGCCATGGATCCCGCAATATCAAGAACTCACCCATGCCAAAATATCCATCCATGTGGAAGAAAAACACATTAAAGAAACAATCTCTCTGATGTCCTGGGGACTAAGTACTCCTAGGATACAATGAATGGAATTCTATCTTGCCTGTATTTAATAACTGAAATTCAGCCTGTGTCCCAATACGTATCTTGACTGAGAATGCTTGAGGTTTATGAACATAAAATGGTAGTTTCAACACAAGTTCATGTATATAATTTGCATTCTAAGCAAGCAAACGGAATTGCTGTGTAAATCACACACGTGCACACACAGAGAGAGGATGCCAATTAATGAAAGGATTTTTTAATTAATTAATTAATTTAATTACCTGTATTTTAACCTATCAATGTTTTTTTTAAAAAAACAATGCATATTACAAAGAACCATTTAAGATTTGTTTTGAGATTTTAAAGGATGTTTATTAAATTGCAAGTTGTCACAAATATTTGATTAATCTGTCAGTTAAGACACTTCCCCTAGATTTAATCCAGGGAACGTTTCTATCACTCCTGTCTGATCATCAGGACTCACAGGTATGTGTCAAATATTAGGAAACGGTATCTGTTTGGGAGCACTCACAAAATTCATCTGTGCCTGTACACTACTGAAATGTGAATGTAGAAATTTGGAGATTTCAAGCATTCACTCAAAACTCTGAAAGCAGGTTATGAGAACAGGATAAATATTTAACTTGAGCATTTTGTTAATGAACAATATGAAAAATGTGCCATGGACTTTTAAAAATGACTGTTATCATGTATGGGGCTTGAGACTCTGACCTACAGTAGTGTATCTCCTGCATATGCTAGCGGAACAGCTAGTTGCCTCTTTCAGTACTTGGATCCCCCTGAAGATTACATTGCAAGACTGATAAATAAGAGGGGGAATTAGAAGGGAGGAGGCTGGATGAAGGCATATCGTGAAAGAAAGAGAACAAAATGAAGGAAGAAGAAAGTGTGGAAAAGTGGGAGAGAAATTAAGAAAAGAGGAAAGATTATTTTATTTTCTAAGGCACTCTAGCAGGGAAAATCTGGTTGAGCAGACAAGACCATGCAGCTGGATGAAGGGAAGGGAAGGGAAGGGAAGGGAAGGGAAAGGAAAGGAAAGGAAAGGAAAGGAAAGGAAAGGAAAGGAAAGGAAAGGAAAGGAAAGGAAAGGAAAGGAAAGGAAAGGAAAGGAAAGGAAAGGAAAGGAAAAGAGAAACGCACTGTTGGAAACAACAATCTTGTTAGGAGGCTACAGCCTAGCAATGACCATAGCAGTGATAGCTGTGCTTGCTGGTCTTGCCTTGTTCCAGCCCTGACTTGGTTGATGGGTTTAGCAGGATATGCAAGTTGTAGTCAACTTTGCAGGAAGGCACAGCGAACTGAAAGCAGAGCTACTGGGGCATAGTGTTTTATCTTCCTTAGTGGCTGCAGTGGAGAACCACATTAGAAGTAAAATAAATCAGATGTATTTTGGAAAGCAGCATGATGTTGGCTTCAGGGACCTTCCAGCTTAGGGTTGCCAGGTCCAACTCAGGAAATATCTGGGGACTTTGGGGATGGAGCTGGGAGACTTTGGGGGTGGAGCCTGGAGACTTTCCTAGTCCCTTAAATAAATAAATAAAAATACAGCAGTGCAGTTTCCTTGAATACAGTCTGCTTTTCCTCCTTTTTTCTACCTTCAAAGGGTTCCCCAAGTAGCTGCATTTCCACTAAATGAAAGTGAACACACATAGACAACAGTCAAAATGAACAGTTTGCACTTCTGTGAACTCACTAGGGCAATTTATTCATGGGAGTTGCTGGATGTAGTCTTTAGACTAACACAGGAAAACAGAGCAGTCTAGGTTTTGTTTAACTTTTTTACTACCCATACAAATAATTAGATTCTGTTTAACTCTTTACTATCCATACAAATGACTTCTGAAATGAATGCCAAACCAACAGAGGGACTGTGCTGGCTTCCTCTCTCACACACTCCCCTGGAAGAGCCATGTGGGTCTGCCTGTCCACCTTGCCCCCTGAAGCTTTGTCCTGCTGAGATTTAAAGGCACACACACCTTCCAAAACACAAGCAGTTCTTTGCAGGCTTCTTCTAAGCCTGCTGAGATTTAAAGGCTCATGGTGGCTGCTAGAGTGGGGCTTCCCCCCCACCAGCCAACTGGCTGGTGGTAGGGAGGAGCCTGCAAAACTGGGGGATCCCCCGCTGGGGACTGGCAAGCCTATTCCAGATGCCTCTTGTCAGGAGGCCAGGAGATTTTAATCTGCTCACTTACTTTCTTGAGACTTTGTTTTCTTTGGACTTTATTGCAATATAAAATTTGGATTATATTGCAATATAACATTCTGGACTGGAATTAATGCTCTGCATGGGCATTATTGGTAATGCTTATTGGTAATGCTTATTGGTAATTTATAATGGCTTTAATGTAACAATGTTCTTAAGAGTGTTGACAGTAATCACAAAAGAAAGAAGACTTGAAACAGGTATTTTGTATACACATTTATTGTGCTTATATCACAGTTTCTGGTTATTCTGTGCATGCTGAGATTTAACTGAAAAGGCTCCTGGTGGCTGCTGGGGTGGGGGTTCTCCAGTTGGCAGCCAGTTGGCTGGTGGTGGGGAGGAGCCTGCAAAACTTGGGGATCCCCTGCTAGGGACTGGCAAGCATATTCTAGCTGCCTCTTGGACCCTGGGGATTTTGTCTCCCAGTCTCCCCCACTCAGCAGCCCTGGTCAGCTGAACATACACATTCATTCTCATCTGCTCTGCTCTATAGTCTGTTCTCACAGGGCTCCTTCTTTCTTTCTTGTTTCTCTTCTCTTTAATGTCATAGGGGTGAAAACTAGAGTGAGATTTAAATGATTTGGGGGTTCCTTCTCTGTTTGCAGCGGGAACTTTGCCCAAAGGTATTGGGAGGGGACAGGAGCAGAAAAGCCAGTGCCTGCTTTCACTCAGCCTGGTATCAGTCTGCAATCATTAATTGCAAACCAGCCCCCTGTATCTTGCCTGTATGAGAGAATCAGAGCCTCTGCACATGTGCCAAATGCCTTTTGCTCACCAGTGACTAACAACTGTTAAACCTCTGTCCTCAAAATCTGAGATAAAGGCTAAAGGACTGATGAGACGTAATGTTCAGGATGGCAGCCATTACTTCTCACTACACTAAAATAAGGCCTTTGGAAGGATATAAATGAACTGTTACTAAGTTAAGATACCCTTAATGCTGAGATTACAAACACTCTGCACACATAAGAGTGCACCAAAACTGTACACATCTGTACCTTTTATTTTTTTGTTTATGTTAAGTGGTAACTGAAAATGCTGCCAAGTCACCGCCAATTTATGGTGACCCTGTAGGGTTCTCTAGGCAAGAGATGTTCAGAGGTGGTTTGCCATTGTCTGCCTCAGTATAGCAACCCTTGGTGGTCTCCCATCCAAGTACTAACCAGGGCTAACCTTGTTAGCTTCCAAGATCTACCTAGATTAGGGTAGCCTGGGCCAACCAAGTCAGGGCACAGTTTACATTTAGCATATAGCTGAGTTACATATCCTCCCCTCCCCTCCCAATTCTTCTAATCACATCATCGTTACTACACACAAGCACCATGCCTGGAAGTGATGTCTGGAAGTGCTACAGAAAGCAAGCATGGTGTAGTCACTATAGTGTTTATCTAAAAAAGGTAAAGGCAGTCCCCTGTGCAAGCACCAGTCATTTTCGACTCTGGGGTGATGTTGCTTTCATGTTTTCATGGCAGACTTTTTATGGGGTGGTTTGCCATTGCCTTCCCCAGTCATCTACACTCTCCCCCCCTCCCCCCCCAGCAAGCTGGGTACTCATTTTACTGACCTCGGAAGGATGGAAGACTGAGTCAACCTGGAGCTGGCTACCTGAACCAGCTTGTGCTGGGATTGAACTCAGGTTGTGAGCAGAGGGCTCTGACTGCAGTACTGCAACTTTACCACTCTGCACTACAGGGTTCTTTTAAGTGTCTTTAAAGTGTCAAACTAGGATATGGGGAATCCAAGATTTGAACCCTCACTCTGCCATGGAATCTTGCTAGGTAAGTCACACTTTCAGCCTAACCTACCTCACAGGTTTGTTGTGAGAATGAAATGGTGGCCTCTGTTGAGGAGAAAGATAGGATATTAATTAATTAATTAAAGGTAAATCATACTATTAATATTCAATTTAGTATCAACAGGTCCCCTCTCATGACATCACCATAATCAACAATGACACCGCCAGGCCCTGTCCAATGGATCTCAAGGCAATACTATCCCGTTCAGTGTGCTCATGCTCTCTTCATAACATTTATGACTACGGTACTATCTTCTCGAAACTATTGGTGGACTTCAGCATAAAAGAAGCAGCATATTTTTTATTTGCTTGACATAATCCTCCAAAGATTCAATGAACGTTCTGAATAATTTTTCCTTCTGCTTCAGAAGTATTAACTTCCTCTACTCTTTGTACCACTAAAGTAGCCCAAGTTTACTCAGTTTACCTTTGGGTGGCTAATTAAAAGTTGAATGACCTAAAAAAAATTTAAAAGAGTTGAAAGACTTGGAGGACAAAAAATAAGATTCGGCTGATTTGGGTTCACCTATTCTAAGGCATTTTAACACTGCACAATTGGGCTGTGTATATGTGGGATAAGAAAGCATTTCTACAGCTTCCTAAGGGGTGTGCTTCAGGGTATCTTTAATATATATTTTTTTAGTTTAGTACTGGCTTGTATAATTGCCTGATCATCAAACTGAATGTTTGTTCATGCAATTGCCATGCAATCCTCCCTAACCCAACACTGCAAGAGTCTAAAAATCACTTAATGTATATCACTTACCACCCTTAGTTCTTTTTTGAAAAAGAAGCTTTTTAAGTTGGCTGGAGGCTCACCTGTGTGTGGGAGAACAGATTCTATCAGCAAGGCAGCATATATGAGAACTCTGGAATGTATTATGTTCGCCAGACTGAAAAGAGAAGCTGTTGGACATACAACCCATTTTGGAGATGTGAGCTTGTTTGAGAGGAAACCCTTTCAGTACAAAGATCTCTGCTATGACTGATATTCTGAAAACAGTTGGTTGAATGTTATAACCATGCTGTCTGATTGACAAATGATTCCTCTGCCCTCCCAGTCTAGAAACAACATTGCAGATCAATATGCAGATGACATCCAGCTCTAACTATTGATGGGAGGCCAGTCTGGCTGCGTCCCAGAAAATCTGGACCTGGCACTACAAGCTGTGGTGAAATGGATCAGGCAGAATCGACTGAAACTGAATCCATTGAACACGGAGGTCCTGTGCCTAGCTCATGGTGGTTTAGGAAGAGAGATTGCTTTGCTGACGTTTGATGGGGTGCCTTTAGCACCAACTTCTAGGGTTAAGAGCTTAGGGGTGCTCCTGGAGCCTCAACTGACAATGGAGGCCCAGATAGCAGCCACTGCCAAATCTGCATTTTATCATCTTAGGTGGATAAGGCAGTTGGTTTCATACCTAGAACACAGTGACCTGGCAACAGTGATCCATGCGATGGTTACCTCAAGATTAGACTACTGTAACACCCTCTACATAGGGCTGCCCCTGATGCAAACTCAGAAGCTGCAACTGGTGCAAAACGCAGCAGGCAGGTTGTTACTGGAGCTACTTCTACAGGAGCACATTCAACCTGTGCTGGTGATACTGCACTGGTTGCCTATAGCATTCCAGGTTTGCTTCAAGGTGCTGGTTTAGCGCCCTATATGGTCAGGGACCTGCTTACCTCTGGGACCGCCTTTCCCTTATGAACCCAGAGAGCACTAAGATCAAGCATTCAAAATCTTCTTGCGATCTGCAGGCCAAAAAGACACTCAGCTGGCTACCAACAGAACAAGAGCTTTTTCAGTAGCATCCCCTGCCCTCTGGAACACTCTCCCCCCAAATATCAGGGCCCTGTGGGACTTGCCACAATTCTGCAGGGCCTGCAAGACAGAATTGTTTAAATTAGTTTTTAACAACTAACGGGAAATGCAACCACTATACCACAGCATTGAACAACACTACCATATGCAGTGTCAAATACGAATTAATAATACTGATGCCATCTTGGATTTTAGGGCTGAAATTGTAAATGTATTGTATGTATATAATGTAGGGGTGGCCAACAGTAGCTCTCCAGATGTTTTTGCCTACAACTCCCATCAGCCCCAGCCAGCATGGCCAATGGCCGGGGCTGATGGGAGTCGTAGGCAAAAAACATCTGGAGAGTGACCGTTGGCCATCCTGATATAATGAATTTTAATGATTTTATTGTAATTTATTTTAATAGTATGTATCTTAATCTGTTGTGAGCTGCCCTGAGCCTGACAGGGGAAGGCGGGATATAAATATAATAAAATAAACAAATAATAAACAAACTAACAAATAAATATTATAAAGGAAGGGTTTGTCAAAGCTGTCAAATATTGTTTAAAACTCCTTCCGCTCAGCTGGTCTGTCCTTCAGCAGGAGAGAGAGTACATAGACTTCATCAGGCATCCTTGTTAGCATACCCATTCTGCTCCAGGGTTCATTCCACACACTCTCCTTCCTAAATCCAGGACAACTTGGTTCACTAGAATGTCAGATCTATCTGCTAATAAGTTCCGGAGATTTAGGAACTAGTATGGATAGTAAGCATAAAAGCTGCTGTGTATCTGGCAACCAGTTTGCCAGAATTACTAGCATTGATTATGATAAATTAATCTGCCAAATTAATTTGCAGTGAAGATTGCACCTTCCCTAATGTTAACTGAAACTTTTGCATAATATCTGTTCCTATTAAAATCAAGTTCTGAACTGTTTAGCCAGTTTGGTGTAGTGGTTAAGTGCATGGACTCTTATCTGGGAGAACCGGGTTTGATTCCCTACTCCTCCACTTGCAGCTGCTGGAATGGCCTTGGGTTAGCCATAGCTCTGGTGGAGGTTGTCCTTGAAAGGGCAGCTGCTGTGAGAGCCCTCTCAGCCCCACCCACCTCACAGGGTGTCTGTTGTGGGGGGGAGAAGATATGGGAGATTGAAAGCCGCTCTGAGTCTCTGATTCAGAAAGAAGGATGGGGTATAAATCTGCAATTCTTCTTCTTCTTTACATTTAGACTTTACTGAGCAACTTTATAATAAGTCTGACCATCAGGTTCAGAGAAACATTGACAGAGATACAAGTTTGGTATCCACAAAGAAATACATGAATAAGTCCCATTATTCATTGGTAGATTCTTTACTACTAACAGATGTGTTAACAGTAATAGAACAAAGGATATTGTGGTGTCCTGAATAACCTTGGCCAGCCTAATCTTGTCAGACCTTGGAAGCTAAGCAGGGACAGCCGTGGCAAGTATCTAGATGGGAGACCTCAAAGGAATACCAGGGGTATGATGTGGAGGCAGACAATGGCAAACCATCTCTGAATATCTCTTGCCTTGCAAAGCTGTGACTTGATGGTGCTTTCCACTACCACCAATAGAACAAAGATCTTGGCTCCCTTTGCTGGCTGCTGCACCATGGGCTATGTATGCAGTTTTGGTGGTCCTGTCATTGCTGGGGAGTAGGTGAGAGTGGTCTGACTGATTTCCTGCTCAGTGAATGCAAAAGAGATGACCAGAAGAAGCAAGGCTGTAGTTGTGGTGGATCCCCAAACTCAGCCAATGGCTGGCTTGCTAGCTAGGGTTGGCTTTGAACATATTGACATGTCCTTTTTCTCCACAATTCAACCATGCCTAGAATCATCTCTATAAATGCCAAGACCCAGTTCACTTGTTTAAAAACCAAGAACCAGCAAAATAGCATCTAAAAGTTTGTCCTTTCATCAGCTTGCAGAGGCAGCATACTGGGTAGTATTCCTTTCATGGCTCGGTGGGAATCCAGTGTAGTTTTTAAATGCACTTTATCTTGGAATAGCGATTAAAACATTGAAATCCTGTAGAACGCTATAATTGCTCTGGACCTTTGTGTCATCAGCAGAAATATTTTTTAATGATCAATAGAGCATAAAGCACGGTACTTTCATTTGATGTCCCTCATCAACAAATTGATTCTGCATTTCCATATGATTAAAGAAACATGGCCTCTCCCTCAAAAGAATTGTTTGAAATCCTAGGGAAAAAAATGAGCCACTGAAAGACAGCTCACAGCAGTTGTGGAAAACCAGCCCAAACTAGAGGTGCAAGGAGAATGTAAACATTTTGTTGAATCAATTCATTCTGTTCCATTAATGCCTGAGATTGTAGGACTCATAAAGGCAGTTGAAGTGGACTATTTTAGGAGATTTCTTTTTAGAAGGGATGAGAGGAAGTGATAAAGGCTGTGATCCCATTGTGTAACCCATGCACACAAACTAGGTGTGGTTTGCACAATATACTGCTTTTGGCAAAGGCCCCAGTTTCCTCTTGAAATCAGTGAGTTTAAAATGTGCTTAAGTTTGACTAGCTTGTGTCTGGATTGCATCTAAAACTGATAAGCACCTATATTTGTCTACTTCCTCCCCTTCATACTGCCGCTGCTGCCGCTGCTCCATCTATCAAGAATACTCAGAAACATAAAAGAATGGATGATGCTGTTAAACAAAAAACTCTTAGTGCTGGAAGGTCACGGAAATAAATTTGGCAGGCACGCGTATTTGTATTATGGAAAAAAGATGGATGTTTTTTTCTCTCACCATTATATAAGAAATAATTTGCTAAATACATGGATGAAATATAAGAAATATGGAGATGAGAGAAGACCGTTATGGATAGTGCCAGCTGAAGTAATAAAAATAACGGTTGAGATAGGAGAAGAAAAGTGGTTGTCATATAATCAATTATTAAAAATACAAAGTGGCAAAATAGAATTGAAAACTGCTGAAGAGTTGAATAATAAATATGATTGGTTCCAAATGCAACAAATAAAGAGTTTGGTGGATAATGATATCAAAACTGAAGGAATAAGAAAAGAACAAACAGAAATGGAAAAAGTTCTGCTTGGAGATAATGAAAAATTAATTTCAAAAATATATAAATTACTTTTAAAATGGTCTACAGAGGATGTAGTGAAATCTCAAATGATTAAATGGGCAATTAATGTAAATAAAGAAATACAGATGGAAACTTGGGAATACTTGTGGAAGAATTCTATGAAGCTTTCTACGTGTCATAGTATTAAAGAGAATTGTTTGAAAATGATGTATAGATGGTATATGACTCCTAAAAATTGGCAAAAATGAACAATAAGATGCCAGACAGATGTTGGAAATGTAAAAAACATGAAGGTTCTTTCTACCATATGTGGTGGACTTGTGAAAGAGCAAAAAAGTATTGGCCGATGATTCAGCAAGAAATTTCTAAGATCTTGGGATATGAATTTAAGAAAGTTGCAGAGACTTTTCTGTTGGGATTACAAATGGAAAAATTTCCAAAAGAAGATAGAACTGTAATTTGGTACTTGCTTTCAGCTGCTAGGACATTATATGCGCAGTTGTGGAAGCAAGAAAAAATACCAGAGAAATGGGATTGGATTATAAAAGTTATGACATGGAGTGAAATGGACAAATTAACAAGAATATTAAGAGACTATGATTTAGAAGTTTTTAAGACAGAGTGGAAAAAGTTTAGAAGATATGTAGAAAAAGAGTGGAAAATAAAAGGACATTGGACAATTTTTGATAATGATTAAGTTTTAGAAAGAAGAAGAATATAAATTTTTGTTTTAATAGTTAAGGGTACCTTTAAATATTAGTATTTTAAGTAAATAACACTGGTGGGGGTCAAGTAACGGGGGAGGGGTGGGTAGAAAGTAATATATGGGATAGATAAAAGAAGTTATTAAAGATGTAAGAAATAAATTTATTACCATATGTTACTAATAAAAATATTTTTAACAAAAGAATACTCAGAAACAAACATCTTACAATTGCTGTTCACACAACTTTTCAAACACTAGGGTTCTAGCTTATATAATTATTTTTTTTCTGGGGGGGGGGGGTGATAATTTCTTAAAGTAACTGGCAAAGTGAGCTGCTGTGATAATGCCTCCTTTCCTGACCTGTTGAAGAAGAAGAAGAGTTGGTTTTTATACCTCACTTTTCTCTACCTTAAGGAGTCTCATAGTGGCTTACAGTCACCTTTCCCCCCTCTTCCTATAGCAGCCATCTTGTGAGGTTGGTGGGGCTGAGAGAGCTCTGAGAAAACTGTGAGTGATCCAAGGTCACCCAGCTGCCAGTGGGGAATCAAACCCAGTTCTCCACATTACAGTCTCCTACTCTTAACCACTATACCATGCTGGCTCTCAAATAAGTATGCAAGTTCTCATGCATGTAATTTAGCTGCCTGGTTCATTAACATTTAAATAGTAGTTTTGCTATGACCAACAATACGATACTTTTGCGGAGCCTTGGCAGAACCATTATTTAGCAACTACAGGCACAGTAGCACCTTTGCAGGGGAAATAATGCAGCCAACATGTGGGTTTTGAGGTATTTACAATTTGTATTCTTTTAGGAATACTATGTAATTTTGCCAAAGTACTTGTTGTAGAGCACCTTGGCAACTACTCAGACTCATTGCTTCTACTGGGCACAAATAAATGACCAAAGGAGGCATCAGTATTCATGCTAGAATAGGACAACAACAATAGATTTAATCCAGAGCAGCTGGAGACAATAGTACAACAGCATGAATGTAGAAGAAGAAGATTTTGGATTTATATCCTGCCCTATACTCTGAATCTCAGAGTCTTAGAGCACAATCTCCTCTACCTTCCCCTCCCCCCACAACAAACACCCTGTGAGGTAGGTGGGTGAGAATGCTTTTACAGCAGCTGCCCTTTCAAGGACAGCTTCTATGAAAGCTATGGCTGACCCAAGGCCATCTCAGCAGGTGCAGGTGGAGGAGTGGGGAATCAAACCCGGTTCTCCCAGATAAGAATCCACGCACTTAACCATTACACCAAACTGGCTCTCACACCAAACTGTACCAGCAATTCTTGTTTTGTAGTGTTGGTCAGGGTGTACAGTGAAACAATTGGTTTACCATTTCAACAATCCCTCTGTACCCACTTGCTTCATTAAAAGGCTTAAAAGAATATGTAAATATGGTATAGTATAAATGCTGTAAATATAGTGAAACAAAAATAAAGGCAAGCAGATGGAGATGGGTATTATAACCACACCTATCAGGAACTTCCAGACTATGCATAGATCTTTCCAAAAGGCATGATTGGGTATGTTGTCTAAATAGGGGCAACACATGTGTTTTGCATGTACATATACCTTTAGTATGCACAAACTGAACAGTGAATTGTTCATGGTTCTAGTTTGCACATACCTAGGTTGTATGCACATGAAGATATGTGTGTTGCCCATGTTCAGACAACATGGTGACTGCATATCAGGAGCACTGTGGATAGTGTGTGTTCCTGATATGTATGGTTGCCAGATCCTAGGGTTGCCACAGGTCCTCCCTGACCTCTGGTGGGAGGGCAGGGTTGCTAGCTTCAGATTGAGAAAGCCCTGGAGGTTTGGGGGTGGAGCCTGGGGAGGGCAGGAATCTCAGTGGGATACAATGCCATAGTCTCTACCCTCCCAAGTATCCATTTTCTCCAGGTGAACTGATCTCATAGTTTGGATTAGCGATAATTCTGAGGGATCCCCAAGTCCTACCTGGAGACTGGCATCCCTACCAGACCCCCAGTAAGCATGACATTTGAAAACACCTACTATCAAAACTGGGATGGATAAATGCTTATTTTCCATCACATGCAATGCAAAAATAATATATGTTTTTATAGGGAAAATTCAGTCCAAGAAAATAGAAAATGGTGCAGATTCATGGGTTCACTTCATGTAAAGGAGATGCAAAATTGAAATGTGGATTTTCAAGTTGAACCTGCAGGGGTAAGAAGTTTAATAGCATCCCAGATCAGAAGGAAAGAGCTCTAGATTTAAGAATACTGAATGTTTTTGTGAAATGTTTTAGAAAGCTAGAATGGAATTTAAAAAGGGCACTGTGAAGAATATAGAGAATTGGCTTTAGGAGGGGTGAAAGAAGAAACCACATAAGAGATAGCTACTAAGAGGAAACACTGGTTTCCTAGCTGGTTAAATTGTTTTTACATATTGAATGTAGGATGCTTATTTTTTTACATATTGAATGTAAGAAGGACTCCTTTAAGCAGTAGAAAGCTAGTCCAAGTGAGATTAATAAGAGGGAACACAGGCTGTGGCAAATCAAATGCAAGACTGTGATCAGGCAGGCAAAAAGGGACTATGAGGAGAATATTGCAAAAAACATAAAGACCAACAATAAAAATTTCTTCAAGTACATTAGAAGCAGGAAACCAGCCAAGGAGGCAGTGGGGCCCTTGGATGACCAAGAGGTAAAAGGATTACTGAAGGAGGATAGGGAAATGGCTAAGTTGAATGCATTTTTTGCCTCCGTCTTCACTGTGGAAGATGAGAAGTGTTTGCCCACTCCAGAACCACTTATTTTGGAAGGGATGTTGAAAGACCTGAGTCAGATTGAGGTGACAAGAGAGGAGGTCCTACAACTGATAGACAAATTAAAATCTAATAAATCACCAGGTCCCGATGGCACACACCCAAGAGTTCTGAAAGAACTCAAAGTTGAACTTGTGGATCTCCTGACAAAAATATGTAATCTTTCATTGAAATCTGCCTTCGTTCCTGAGGACTGGAAGGTAGCAAATGTCACCCCCATCTTTAAAAAAGGATTCCAGAGGAGATCCGGGAAATTACAGGCCAGGCAATCTGACTTCAATACCGGGAAAGCTGGTAGAAACCATTATCAAGGACAGAATTAGTAGGCACATTGATGAACACAAGTTATTGAGGAATACTCAGCATGGGTTCTGTAAGGAAGATCTTGCCTCACTAACCTGTTACATTTCTTTGAGGGGGTGAACAAACATGTGGACAAAGGAGACCCAATAGATGTTGTTTACCTTGACTTCCAGAAAGCTTTTGAGAAAGGTCCTCATCAAAGACTCCTTAGTAAGCTCGAGAGTCATGGAGTAAAAGGACAGGTCCTCTTGTGGATCAAAACCGGCTAATTAATAGGAAGCAGAGAGTGTGTATAAATGGGCAGTCTTCACAGTGGAGGACGGTAAGCAGTGGGGTGCCGCAGGGCTCAGTACTGGGTCCCATGCTCTTTAACTTGTTCATTAATGATCTGGAGTTGGGAGTAAGCAGTGAAGTGGCCAAGTTTGCAGACGACACTAAATTGTTCAGGGTGGTGAGAACCAGAGAGGATTGTGAGGCACTCCAAAGGGATCTGTTGAGACTGGGTGAGTGGGCGTCAACGTGGCAGATGAGGTTCAATGTGCCCAAGTGCAAAGTAATGCACATTGGGGCCAAGAATCCCAGCTACAAATACAAGTTGATGGGGTGTGAACTGGCAGAGACTGACCAAGAGAGAGAACTTGGGGTTGTGGTAGATAACTCACTGAAAATGTCAAGACAGTGTGCGATTGCAATAAAAAAGGACAACACCATGCTGGGAATTATTAGAAAAGGAACTGAAAACAAATCAGCCAGTATCATAATGCCCCTGTATAAATCGATGTTGCGGTCTCATTTGGAATACTGTGTGCAATTCTGGTCACCGCACCTCAAAAAGGATATTATAGCATTGGGAAAAGTGCAGAAAAGGGCAACTAGAATGATTAAAGGTTTGGAACACTTTCCCTATGAAGAAAGGTTGAAACGCTTGGGGTTCTTTAGCTTGGAGAAACGTCGACTGCGGGGTGACATGATAGAGGTTTATAAGATTATGTATGGGATGGAGAAAGTAGAGAAAGAAATACCTTTCTCCCTTTCTCACAATACAAGAACTCGTGGGCATTCAATGAAATTGCTGAGCTGTCAGTTTAAAACGGATAAAAGGAAGTACTTCTTCACCCAAAGGTGAAATTCACTGCCACAGGAGGTGGTGGCGGCTATAAGCATAACCAGCTTCAAGATGGGATTGGATAAAAATATGGAGCAGAGGTCCATCAGTGGCTATTAGCCACAGTGTGTGTGTATGTATGTATGTATGTATGTATGTGTGTATATATATATATATATATATATATATATATATATATATATATATATATATATATATAATGTGTTTGTGTGTGCATATATATGTATGTATGTATGTATATATATGTGTGTGTGTGTATATACACACACACACATATTGGCCACTGTGTGACACAGAGTGTTGGACTGGATGGGCCATTGGCCTGATCCAACATGGCTTCTCTTATGTTCTTATGCTTGAATATCCACTGGTTGAATTCAGAGTCTGTTTGCCATTCATGAACAGACAGTCATCTTGTTGCTGTTGAATAGTTCAGGTGTTTCTGAACAGTTTGGGCCTCTTTGTGGGATTACTTCTCATTTATTCCAACTGTACAGTACAGTGCAATTGGCAGTGTTTTGTGCACACACATTCTCAGTCTGGTGGCAGTACCCCTTCTTCAACAGCTATGATGTTCTGGCACAATACTCAGTAGCCAGTCATATAAATAATTAGTGAGAGAATTAATCATTCAGATACTAAAAAAAAAAAAATCTTTCCATTTGTGTTCATCTGTGCTACTGACATTATCTCACATATGTGTATTTTCACACATCTTTATGGGAGGTGTAGTGTCCCCTCATCTCATTTTACCATGCATGCCTGTGGGTAGAATCATCTTTCTGGCAGAATTGTATAAGCTTCCACAAGGCAAGGAAATGAAATACCACCACTATGACCATTTCCAAAGTAATGAAATTTCCTGCATTGATGTTTTTAAAACTCTGAGTTGTGTGAGATTTTCCTCAGCAGATTTTTCCTCACCAGGTGCAAACTCAAAGTTTTCTCCGTCTTACCTTACATTTTTGGAGTTTGCTAAAACTGAGGATTCAAAAAATGTGGGGCAAGAAGCAGCCTTTTCGGCACTTGATGAATGGTGGTTGGAGAACAGTGCCTGGGCCTCCCTATAGAATTTTTAAATGGCTCAAGTTCAGTAAAATGGTAGTGGCAGTCAATGGGTTGGACCTGTGGACACCATGACATCTAGTTGTGTCCTCTGGGGTAGCAGTAAATAATGCTGGTATCTCAAATGTATAGCTGGAATAGCTCAGACTTCAATAACTGGAAGCAGTTTGTCTGAATGGGGGCAAAACTGTGAGCTGAGGATTACACTTAAGACAGTTGTTCCTTGATGAAGAGAGCCCAGAGAGCATTTTCTACTTCTTGATGCCTCAGACTAGATAGATAGATGATAGATAGATAGATGATAGATAGATAGATAGATAGATAGATAGATAGATAGATAGATAGATAGATAGATAGACAGACAGACAGACAGACAGACAGAGGGCTTTTTTTGTAGAGAAAGCCCAGCAGGAACTCATTTGCATATTAGGTCACACCCTCTGACATCACCTTTGTTTCACACAAGGCTTTTTTGTAGAAAAAACCTAGCAGGAACTCATTTGCTTATTAGGCCACACGCTCATGCCAATCCAGTTGGTTATTTTTTTTTTTTTTTATAAAAATTTTTATTGTTATGTATTCCACCACCAATCCACCTCTGTGAGAGTCCCAGCCCATAGATACATTATAATATTCCATAAATTTATAACTATTAACATTCCGTCCAAATACAACTCCGTCACTCTATTTAAACATCTTATCCATTCATTTTCTTATTAACCAACCAATCGTCTTAAATTGTTTAAACTTTTCCAAATATCTCACCATTTTCCTAAACCATCCCTCCTCCTGTTCCCTAACCTTTAATCCATTCATTCTTCGTATCTTCATCGTTAAATACTCCAAAATAATTATACTATTCATTCTATCCCTCCAGTGATTAATTGTCAATTCCTCAGCTTCTTTCCAATTCCTTGCTATCACTTGTCTTGCTGCTACATGCCAATCCAGTTGGAACTGTGTTCCTGTGTGTTCCTGCTGAAAAAAAGCCCTAGACAGACAAACAGTTTTACAGAGGCTAGTTTGTAATGATTTCTAAATTTTCAGGGTATCCAACACAGTGTGAGAGATGAATTGTTAACTTGGGGGGGGGGTGTACACTCATACTACATATGGATCCTGTTAAATATGTCTTGCTGTTTTCTATATTATTTCAACAGCTTTCATTGTAGAGAGAAGACAAGATTTAAAAGAAGATACATACCAAACACAGCGATGTTTTCATCATAACACTTTTAACTCTTTTGCAAACTGTAGCTGGTGTCTTTGAAAGTCATTGTAGGTATAGGTAAAGGAGCTCCTGTAGCGTAGATCAGGGGTGGCCAGTGGTAGCTCTCCAGATGTTTTTTGCCTACAACTCCCATCAGCCCCAGCCATGGGCCATGCTGGCTGGGGCTGATGGGAGTTGTAGGTAAAAAAACATCTGGAGAGCTACCATTGGCCACCCCTGGAGTAGATTGTTCCTGGCATATAAGTGTTACCCCTGGGGTGCAGTCACACATCACATTAAAAGCAGGTGTTTAGTGCTCAAATTTGAACTGCTGAATATTGATTCGATATGGGGCCGATCAGACGAGTATCCAAGAATGTTGTTGAGTGATCAGACATCCAATGTTATCACGTTCTTTTCTTGGAGCGTGTGCAATATGATTCCTGGAGGTGGGGGTCCACTAAACATGCACCCAACCGTTGGGAGGTGGGAAATCAAATGTTGCTTCAGAGGCGGGCAGGGAAGGGGGGAAGTTCTGGGAATTAACATCACCAATTCAAACCAGGGGACTGCCAGGAACTACTTTCCTGGAAATTGGCAGTGACAATGATATCTGGAAATCCTCCACATTGAAAAAAAAGATGTTTTTTTTTCCTGTTCTGGATAATGTTCCTCCCCCCGTCCCCATCCTGTGTTGATCGGAGAAGCAGAAGCGTCGCCTCAGATTCCCGGATGATCTGGTCATGCACATGTCTGCTGGGGCTTTAAAAAAAAAACAAAAAAGGTGGGAGGAACGGTAAACATCCCAAGGGGCAGTATCATGCATGAGCTGTCCAAACAGGAAAAAAACGATTGTGTGCCACTTATGTGAAAAAGGGCCAGATTTTCTGTGTTATCAAATTAGCATGCCATTGATCTGGAGCAAGCCGGGATGACCCCGGATGATGCTCAATTGCCAGATATGGATGTCTGGATGAACATATTTAATCTGTCAGTGAGACAGGGCTGTGTTGCCACTAATGGTACATTTGAACACACCTCTGGAAATCATTACTAATTAAGTGGCTCGTGAGAAAATAGTTAACTGTGATATGTACAACCCCCCCCCCCCCAAAAAAAAATGCTAGTTTGACATAGATATGTCTGTCCTTATAACTTAATTATCTGGAAATCAAACAAAACACCCTTGGATGCCCTTGTTTGACCTCTTCCCCAGTAGCAATTTGATGGTGTGCTTACTCAAAAACTTTTAGAAAAACAGCAAGGTGGTGAACTGTGGGAAAACTGAGTCATAATTATTTGGTAAAGTACTCAAGAGTGGCATAAAGAGGTTTGAAATAAATGATTAGGATTTCCACTACCTCTTTATTTTCTTATATATTGTAATTACAATATTGATTACTACTTTAAGATTAGTCCATTACCAAATGAGTACAACTTATTTTGACTGGTTAAATCAGCAAATGAGAACACTATATTGATTGCTAGCATTTTGTACCAATTAGTAATTAGGAACTAACTTAAATCCATTACTAGCATTTATGAGAGCTACAGACAATGCTGGGGATTCTGTGTACTTGGAGGTCTCCCTAGGTATACAAAAATTTACTAGTCTGTAATGATTTTTGAAAAACCCACTCAAATGCGAACTCCAGCCTGCCTAAGGAAATTTCCTCAAACTTAAGTGGCTGTTCCTTCACCAGAAGGAAGTGTAGGGTTGCCATCCCCCTGCTGGAGGAGGGAGATTCCCCTGCCCCTGAGCACAACCTCCACCACTGATCAGCTGGCCAGGGGGAGACTTAGAAGGAGCAGGAGGGAGTCCCAGGCTACGTCACCTACAATGTGGCAATGTCACTTCTGGCATGTACTGAAAATCATGTCAGTGACATCCAGGTGACACTCTAGTATTTGGGACCTTACCATGATGAACATGAACATATGAAGCTGCTTTATACTGAATCAGACCCTTGGTCCATCTAAGTCAGTATTGTCTTCTCAGACTGGCAGTGGCTCTCCAGGGTCTCAAGCTGAGGTTTTTCACGCCTACTTGCCTGGACCCTTTTTGGAGATGCCAGGGATTGAACCTGGGACCTTCTGCTTACCAAGCAGATGCTCTACCGCTGAGCCACCGTCCCTCCCTTCTTGTACATGCTGAAAGTGACATCTCCATGTTGCTGGCAATGTAGCCTGGGACTCCCTCCTGTTTCTGGTAAGTTTCTCCCCATCTTCTGTTGGTTGCCAGGAAGGACCTGGCAACCCTAAGGAAGTGGGAGAGTAGGAAAGGGTAAGTTTACCAAGTGACTGAGCATGCTCATTGGCCTCAGAATTGTGAGCCATTGAGAGTCAGCTCCAGTTTGAGAAATTCTGCAGGTTTTGCAGATGAAACCTAGGGAAGGAGGGGGTTGGGGAGGAGAGAACCCTTAGCAGGATATAATGCCACAAAGTCTACCCCCAAAGCAGCCATTTTCTCCAGAGTCTCTTTAGTCTGGAGGTCAGTTGTAACTCCACAAACTCACCAAGCCCTGCTGGGGGGTTGGAAGTCCTAGCCAGTTAACGGAGAGAAACTTGAGATAGGGAAGTTGATCTGCTCAAACCACTAGAAGGGTATGATATCCTGGAGGGAGAATTTGAATCTGATTGAGATACTGTAATTGTTTACACCCAACAATCCTTTACAGGCCCCATTTTGAGTTTTCTGATCACCACTTATCATAAAGCAGGGATGGCTAAACTTACTTAATGTAAAAACCACACAGAATAAATGTCAGATGTCAAAGAGCCACAATATATGAACATTAGATGTTGAACTGGAAGGAAGGAAAATAGATGGGAGAAGTGGAAAGAAAGCAACTTTAACTTTAAATGCATTCTCCAAGCCGATGGCTGGCTTGGCTTGGAGAAGTGATTTAAAGAGAAAAATGCCTTCTCCTAACTGGCCAATGGGGTAGCAGTGGATTTGAGAGTCACACAATTTGTGTGAAAGAGCCACATGTGGCTCCCAAACCATAGTTTGGCCACTCTGACATAAAGCAAGTAACCTAAGGCAGTTCCTTGGCTTTAGATGAATAGCAGAGAACATAGCATTTTTACGAAAGCAGTGTGGATCCACAGGGTCATATCCGAAGAATTCACTGAATTATTGGCTTCCTGATTGAATCCAGTGAGTGGGATGTGGACTGAGCTGGCTCATGGTTGTTTATTTATACCATTATACCCTGCCTTTCTTCCATCATGAAACTATATAGGTAATCTATAAAGGATAACCATGTGGTTTCCCAAGAAGGTTGTTGTATTCCAACCACATCTGGGAACCCTGAACACAGAAAACTAACATGTCAAGCAAAAAGTATTGTTATAGGAAAATGTTGTTTTATAGCAATTAGTAGCTTTAATAATCATAAGTTATAGTGTTGATCCAAAGTTATTTCAGCATACCAAGATCTTGGAAAGAAGCTGTCGTTGCTTTCCCTTTCTCCCAGCAGCCTCTGCACCCTCAGAGTTGCCACAACTGTGTTTCAAGGTACCCTCTAGGGCAGGATGCTATGTGACCTAGGAGGAGGTGCAGTGGGGGGATTTGACAGGAATTGTCCTCCTTTCCTCTTCTGTGAACAAAACCTCTATGAGCTCAATGTATAGTCAGTAATGCCTAAGCCACCTTTCCTGTGTGGAGCTTGGATATGGATGAGTGTAACAACATACAGCCTTCCCACTGGAATTCTGAAGTGGTACAATCCCAGGACACTACAGTCCCTGAGTCTTAAGGATGTGCCAATCGTGATGTGCATGCAAATGTTTCTCTTGAAATAAGTAATTTCTTACTGTGGAAAATACTGCTTCACCTGGGAGCTCTATTTCTGAATTTCTGCTTCAGAGATCTCAGGCAACACAGATTTCATATTGGCTGGATATTTCATTTATCATTTTTATGGCTTTTGTAAGTTGTTTGGAAGAAGAAGTGGGATCCAAATCTTGGCTGTTAAGTCCTCTTGTATTATAAATAACAACATTAAAAACATAAAACAAATATATTGAGGAGAACACAGACTCAGAGCTGCCATCCCATCATTTAAAGTGGGATAGACCAAGTCTAACAAGACGACAACCCCCAATATGTTCTTTCCTGTCCATCGAACAGAAAATTCCAGTTCTGTGAATTCATACAGAAAATGGCACTGTACCTCCACACATCACACAAAGAAAAAATGCTGTGCATGACAATAAGTTTTGTATGGGTTGGCAATAGACAACTGCTTACTATAACATAATTGATGCTTATTGTTTTTCTCTGGAGAAAATGTAACCCCATGAGAAGCTTGCCACATAAGGCAGCATTAGGGAGAGCCTATCTTTCAGACCATGGGGGATTATTCCTCAGGATATTCTTTATTTTAGGTCACCTCTCAGATTCTATACATTGAATGACTATTATAAACAATGGGTTGGTCCTACAGGACAAGCTTGCAGGAAGGGCTAGTGGAACAAATCTTTCTCCACCTTTCCCTTCCCCAAACAACCTGCTGTTTGTCCCCAAACAGTTCCCTGAGGATCAGAACTGATTCCTCTTCACAGCTTGCAGTTTTATCGGGTCCTCCAATGCCACTGCACCTTCCCTGTTCCATCATACTGTACATTTTCTCGCAAGCCTCTCCTGAGCTTCAGAGAGGAATTTTCAAGGCAAACAGCAAACTGCTTTGCAAAGGGGAAAGTGGGAAAATATCCATTCCATCAACACCTTCCATGGACTTTTTCACTGGTTCCAAGTCAGTAAATAATGAATTTTTCAAACAGAAAATTATGTGCATGCAAATGTATGTTAATTTAATTGGTTAGGTAATCAATCAACTGACTGAAAACTCAGATGATGAGTGTTAATTGGGTGATGGGAGAATATTGGGGGTGATTTGTGTTTAGTTCAAGATTATATATATCTTGGTTTCTGTTAATATACCTCAAAGGGTCATTAGATGCTGGATTTTTTTCTTAACTGGTTGAACTGCTTGTTAGAAAATCTGCTTCTGCTGACCAAAGGGTACCCTCTGCAGGTTTCTAGGGACTGATACTGGCATAACGCTCATGGGCTGGATTCAGACAGCCGATTTGAACTGACATTGACACTTCCCCCAGGCAGATTAAAAAGTCAAGGTCAGACAGGCACAGCTGCCACCTGTCCCGCGCTCATCCCATCCTCCAATGTCTCTGAGACAAATCAAAGCAAAATCTTCTGCCACACCCCTCCTGTGTTTCCTGGTTTCTGTCTATGGGAGCATGCAATCAAAGCAGATTGGCGGTGTGAATCTGCCAATCCACTCTAGGCACTCATCGGTATTTTTTTTTTTTAAATCATTGCCATGGAGCGCATGAGCACATGGTCACTAAAATGTAAGGGGGGGGACCCAAATTGTGCTAAGAGGATGTGAATGTGCCAAAGTGTGCACCACATGATATATGGATGCCTCGCGCAGAAGTGTGTGAACGGGATTTGTCTGCTTCATTTTGTGGTGGTGCAATCTGAGACACCTCCCATGTGCATGGAGCTACCCAGCCATGGTGATTCTTGAATGATCCCAGTGCTGGTGCCGGTGGATTTCCATTGTAATACAAATTTTCATCACGGGGTGTGCTGAAAAAAATTCCATTTTAATTTTGGATATGAGATTCTTTCCTATCCTGTATTTTTGGTTGTCTTGATATCATATTGGGATTCTGTTCTTTTTTTGAAAAAATATTTTGGATTTTTAACATATGAACACATATATGAACATATGAAGCTGCCTTATACTGAATCAGACCCTTGGTCCATCAAAGTCAGTATTGTCTTCTCAGACTGGCAGCGGCTCTCCAGGGTCTCAAGCTGAGGTTTTTCATACCTATTTGCCTGGACCCTTTTTTGGAGATGCCAGGGATTGAACCTGGGACCTTCTGCTTCCCAAGCAGATGCTCTACCACTGAGCCACCGTCCCTCCCTCAAAGGACCATTGTTTCCTCTAGGGGAAATCAATCCAGGAATCTGGGGCAGTTTTTTTTTTTTAAGTTATTGCACAGACTATATTCCCTCTAAACCGAAGAGCCCCACCACTCCATGTCTGAAAGGAGCTGGACAAAGCGGTCAGGTTTTATGGCACCCTGATGGAAGTGTTCTTCCCATCACCCTTCTGCATTTTCCTTTGGAGAAAAATACTATGCTATGCTTCCATGTTTTTAGCTAGCAGATTCAGGCTCATAGCCAGAGATTTTTTCCTTGGGGGCATTTCAATTCATCGGGGCAATTAATTAAAGTTAATTAAATAAATAAAAAATCATCGATGTAGGAAAGGAAAAGGGAGTGAGTCACCCTGGGAAGGTAATAAATGGAGCAAGCGGATGGTTCTCTACTAGCTCTCTACCTGCTAGGGTGGCAAGCAAGTGGACATGTGAGGAGTCTGTTGTGCTGCCTTTCTGCAGTGCACCTGCACCAGGCCTCTCTACAGTGCACCTGTACTAGAGGAGGAGTCATGTGACCTGTAGTGGCTAGGTCACATGTCAGGCTTTGTTGTTCTATATGTGTAATTATTCCATGTTTAATACCAGCATCTTTACCCAGAACAGAAGTAGGCTATATGTCCTGTGAGTTCCTGAATCTCCTCAGGAACGCTTTTTTAAAAATTAGTATTTTCTACTTTCTAGTCTTCTGGTAGGGAGGCTGATTTGAGCAACAAGTTACACATACTGGTTAGATCAACAATTTCTTATTTAAATGATTTAAGAGCCCTTGAGTATATGCCATACGGATTTGGATCTTTATTAGTTTTTAATTTGTCCATTAATCCTAGAATTTTATCTCTTGTCACCTCTATTTGACTTCGTTTTTCAGACATCCATCCTGAAAACAGCTTGCCCCACATTTTCCATTTGAAAACGGATGCAAAGAATTCATTCAGCTTCTCCAGCATCTCTGCATCTTCCTTAAGTAATCATATCACTCTAGTAGCCTAACCGTCTCCATGACTGGTTTCCTGATTCTGATATATTTGAGGAAATGCTCCGTTTGTCTTAGTATATTTTTTAAACAATTTGATCTTCCAGTGCTAATATTGCTCACCAGCCCTGTTGTTCTGGAAAAAGAGATGCCAGAACTCTCAAGAAGGAAATGAAGGAAAAACACGAGTGCTCCTTGGTCGGGGTTTTTTTTTTTTTTGAGAATTGTGTTTCTATAAATATTTTTATATTGTGAACCACCCTGAGCCTGCTTCGGCGAGGAGGGCGGGATATTAAATAAATAAATAAATAAATAAATAAATAAATAAATAAATAAATAGATTCTGGAATTGCATTCCATTATATTCCCCCAGGGAAAAAGCCCTGTTGCTCACCTTATTGTTAGTTTACATTTGTTTTGCCAGAACATGTGTTTAGGCTTGCCAGTCCCCAGGTGGGGGATCCCCTGCTTTTGTGAGCTCCATCCCACCACCTGCCAGGAAACCCCACCCCCAAACAGCCATCCTCGCACAATGTCGGTGATGCACTGATGTCACTTCTGGAAGTTGGTGACATTGAGGTGACTCTACTTTTGGGGAAAACTCTATGGTTTGCAACCATTTTCCCCATAGAGTTTTGCCCAGAAAGTAGAATCTCACCTTGATGTCACCAATGTATTTACATCACTTCTGGATTACATTACTGTGTTGCGAACGTCCCTGCCTACCCCAGAAATCCCCTCCAAATTCACCTCCCCCACTGGCAGGAAGAAAGCACTGGCAACCCTACATGTTTTCTTTTCTGTTTTCCTTAGTCAGGTAAACCTTCCACTTCTTGGCCTTTTAGCTAAGATCAAGTGTAGTATCTTTTGTAGGTAAATCTTTGTGCTTTAAATGACATCCTTAACTTGAATAATTAACTATGCTGGCATTCTTTTAGATTTGGTACTTTTCCTAACCTGCTAATCTCTGAGTTTCAGTTAATACAGTTTTATAGATTTCAAGTGTTCTGAAGGGATCTGAAGAACCTGATTTTCTCTTTCAGCTTCCTTCTTACTCATCCCTTCATTTTTGCTATTTTGTCTTCTGGATTTTTGGGACAACTTTCCATTGATTTAAATGCTGAATTTAATAGTACAGAGGTTACTTTTCCTACTCGATGCAGCAGCATCTACATTTGATAACAGGTCTTGAGTTCCACTCAGAACTCAGTCCAGACAGTGTCACTTCCCATCAAGTTATCTCCACAGACAACTGACTGAGTGTACTGTTGGGAGGGGCCAAGACTCAACTTCCAAGGTGGGGTTTCAAACAAATCAGTGAGATAGATAGGCAGATTGTAGGTTTCCTTCTTGTTTACTCTCCTGTCACTGATGTAGACTGATAGATTACATGGCAATTGCCTTCCTTCCTTCTATTCTGCTCTCTCACACTGTCTTCTCTTGGAGCATGATGCTCTCTTCTTTGCCACAATAGAGGCTGGATACCTGTCTGCATCTGGACACATCCAAGGTAATTTAGATTAGCTCAGTCTCTAGATCTACAGCTTTACAATCTAGAATGTAGATCCTAAATATAAGGACTATTAATAGTCCTGAAACTGATAAGTGGCTCTGTGTGACTTTGTAACTCTGCCAGCACACTGAGAACAAAGGGCTTCTACTGTGTGTAGCCAAGGTGCACTGTGCTAAATTTGAGACAGGATACTGGACTAACTAACCAGTTACTCCCAATATATACAGTTATTTATGGTGTTCAGAAAACTTGCATCTGTGGCATGTCTAGAGCACATATTTCTTGTTAATGTGAAAATAATAGAGTCATTTATTTTTTGCTTTAGTCACTTTTTAAATTTCCTTCTCCATCTCAATATTTGCCCCATGGTTTTGACTATTCATTTTATTAGACTTTT
Source organism: Heteronotia binoei (assembly GCF_032191835.1). Classification (NCBI taxonomy): domain Eukaryota; kingdom Metazoa; phylum Chordata; class Lepidosauria; order Squamata; family Gekkonidae; genus Heteronotia; species Heteronotia binoei. The sequence goes on along the minus strand of NC_083223.1, from coordinate 51,343,937 downwards.
AGCCCTCCCTCCCCTGTGTCGCAAGGTTCAGGGCGGGTAATGACAAGTTAAAACTATAATGTAATTAATTATTAAAAACAATACAATAATAGCCCCAAATGAAATCAGATGGCAATTTGGGCACTAATAGCAGTTTTTATCTGAGTGATATGTGCCACCTGTGCGTTTGCAAAGCGGGTACAATTGATAAATGGTGGGGAGGGGGGCTGGGGGAGGCCAGATTAGATGGGAATGTCACTGCTTGAACCATATGCTTGGTGGAACATTTCTGCTTTACACATCCTGTGAAACTGAATCGGATTTCACAGGGCCTGGATCTTATCTGGAAAGGTGTTCCATCAGGCTGGGGCCAGAGCTGAGAAGACACGGGCTGAGAAAAGATAAATACTTTTTGGGCAATAGCTCACCTTCACCTTTAAGTAACCTGTAGGACCCAGTGTCTCTACTCATAGTCATTCCATGGAGGACTTTATTCCACTGATGTTTTCTAGCTTATCTGACTTTATGTCCTCTTTGATATACAAAGCAAGCGACACCATCATCAAAACCTCCTTCCCTGTCCTGTCAATACAGTTTACATCTAGGGATAAGTGTATCCCATTGATTTCTCCTATTCTGCCAGGTTTCTGAATTGCTCAGTATAATCTATGTTGTCATTTAGCACCAAGCAGCATAGCAATCATTTGGAAGTGGACTGGCTTGTCCACACCAGAAAATTCAGGTGCAAATGATTGCTGTAACACAACTCTAGAACAATACCTGACAATGCAGCCTAAAATGAATAGCAAATAATATGCAATTTTCCCCAAATGGCACTTTATATTTCTACATGATCATATTATACCTTTAAACAATTGCAGGTAGTAAGTGGTTCATTGTAGCAATGGGGGGGGGGGGGTATAAACAGCAACACTGTAAACAGGTTCAACTGTTTGCACACAGTCCAATTGGCTAGTCAAACGATGAACTCTGTGATCACCCATCACAAAAGGCAAATCAAGTGTTTCTTGAACATGTCTTGTTTGGATAAAGAGAGAGTGCAGAACTGGATATTTTCTCTGATTGTGCCACATTTATAAAATGCTGTCTCTAAAGAAGCTCACCATGCATCAACAGTGCTTAGAAGTTTCATCAAAATCTTACCTGTTCTGCCTGGTTTTTGATAATACAACAACAAACAAAAACTAAGCACAATTTGTAATAAAGATTTGTATTCACCTATAGTATAGTGGGTTCTATGCATGGCAGAGTCTCGAAGTAAGTGATAAGCTCTTTAATAGGAATTACATAGTAAAAGATCACAGTACAAGACTGAGGATGGGGCCTACTGACACAACTTATATATATCTCTGGATTCCCGCGTTAGCACACCATTGGGTCATTCAAACCATTGGGGGCTTGTGATTGGTCTAGGGCTGCAAGGATTTGGATCCTGCAGCCCTCTGTTCCCAAGTCCCCAAGCTCAGTCCACCTGGCTCCAATGAGCTCAGCAGGAATATCCAAAGTCTTCTTTGAGTCCACATGCATAGCATCTCTCCCCCCCCCGCCCTTAGTTTGCAAGCCCTAGTGAATATAGTCTTTAAAATATGCGGACTTGCGGTGCTTTCCTGTCAACTGCCTGAGCACTGGAACTGGCGGCGACGCGGTTTCTGCACCAGGAGTTCCTGGCGAAGGTTCTGGTGCCGAGGGGGATTCCGTCGGCTGGCCGGGTTCCTCTGTGGTCTCTGGCGTTGAGGGTGGTCCCATCTGTTCCCCCGGCTCAGGGGTTGTTTCACCTAGATCAGGCGCCAGGGTGGTTGCATTCTCATCCTCGTCTTTCCCCCCGGGCACGTCTTGCATGCGTAATTGGTCAATGTGCCGCCTTATTGTGAATCTCCCCTCTGAGATGGCTTTGTACATGACAGCCCTAGTACACAGGATACTTGTGCTGGTATCCATGCTGGCTCTCCCCCAAAGTTTTTGGCAAACACCAAGTCCCCTGTGTTGAACCCCCGGGGGGCCCGGACCACTTCTGGTACCTCTTGCAGGCTGGGTGCACGGTCCGGGTGTATGTGATCCAGGAGGGTTGTCAGCCGTCAGCCCATGAGAAGCTCTGCTGGGCTGCAGCCAGTGACTGTACTGGGGGTGGAATGTTGCGCTAGGAGGCACTTGGTGAGGTGCGCTTCCCACTCCCCATATATGATGCAGCAGAGCGTTTCCTTCGTAGCCCACACCATTCTTTCCGCTTGGCCATTTGTGGCTGGGGTGGAAGGGGGCTGACCTTATGTGTTTTATTAAAATCCGGCCACAGAAATCCTGAAACTTGGCCGAGGTGAAGGCTGTCCCATTATCAAATACCAACGTGTCTGGGAGGCCATGTGTGGCAAAAACCCTGTGGAGCGCCCCTAACACCGCCTGAGAAGAGGTGGAGGCTACTGGCACTACCTCTAACCATTTGGAGTAGAAGTCCACAATAAGGAAGAATATGCCCCTGGAAGGGCCCCGCCAAGTCGAGGTGTAGGTGGGACCTGGGGTTGCGAGTGGACTCCCACTGTTGGGCTAGAGCGCGGGGTGGTGCCAGACATGTCTCCTGGTATGGCTGACAACAGGCCACCCAGGATTCAATGGCATCGTCAATTCCTGGCCACCAAACATAGCTACGGGCCAGCGCTTTCATGGGTACAATTCCCAGATGGGTTTTGTGCAGCGCTGTTAGAACTCGCTGCTGCAGTACTGGGGGCACCACCACCCTACTTCCCCACAACAGACACCCTTTATGCACAGACAGTTCATCCTGGCGGGATGCAAACACTAAAAATTCTGTGCCCACTTGTCTTTCTGGCCATCCCCTCTACACCCAGTCCAGAACTCGTGAGAGGGTTTTGTCTTTGGATAAGCAGCAGGCAATGCCATTTGCATGTACCGGGCGGTCTGGGAGGGCTTCCAGTGACATGATCTGGAATGCCGGGTCTGGGTCCATGGAGTGCAGCGGCAGGCGGCTCAGAGCATCAGTGTGACCCATCACTTTCCTTGGCGATACTTAAGGTCATACTGATAACCTAACAGGAAGATGGACAACCTCAACACTCGCGGTGAAAGCATTTGGGGCATTTGTTGCTCGGGGGTGAACAGGCCCAGCAGGGACTTGTAGTCAGTTAAGATAGTAAAGGGCCAGCCATAGAGGTAATTGTGGAATTTTTTTACCCTAGCCACAATTGCCAGGCCCTCTTTGTTTATCTGAGCGTAGTTTTGCTCTGGTTTCTGTAATACCCTGGAGTAATATGCTACCGGAACCTCGTGACCATCCGGCAGTCTGTGGGCCAACATGGCACCGACCCCGTAAGGTGAGATGTCACATGCAAGCACAATGGGGAGCCACTCGCTGAAGTGCACCAGCAAGCTGTTTGAAGTTAAAATGTCTTTTACTGCCTGGAAAGCCTTTTACTGCCTTTTTCAAACAATTCCAATAGTGAAAGACAATAAACAATTTAATCATTGGCAAAAAAAGATTTCAGAATTTGTATGGGCGGGGAAAAAGCCAAGAATTAAAATGAAAATTCTGAAATATGTGAAAGAAAGGGGTGGTTTCCAGCTACCTGATTTTAAGTTATATCATGATGCAATTTGTTTGGTATGGATTAAGGACTGGATAACCTTCTTTAACAGGAAATTATTGGCATTTGAAAGCCATGGGAATGTTTTTGGTTGGCATGCTTATATGTATTATGGGAAGGAGAAGATGGATGGACTTTTCTCACACCATTATATAAGAAGAAATCTGTTGAATACTTGGAAAAATATACTAAATATGGTGATGAGAGAAAGCTATTATGGATTATGCCAACTGAAGTCATAAAGTTGTCCATAGAGCCACAGGAAGACAAATGGTTATCATATAAACAACTGCTAAAAATACAGGGAGGCTGTCAAGACGTGGAACTTCAAACAGAGACGGATCATAGTGTTGCAAAATTAATCCATTTATTTGAGAACAAACATGCTAGTTAGGAGGCAGATTGAGTTTGATGCCCTTCAAGGCTGAAACCAGCCTTTTCTCCATTTCAAAAGCAGGAAACAATACCGTCTTTTCACACCCCCAGAGACAGTTGGTGCTTCCCATGGTCTTATCTCCTTCCCAGGGGAAAGGAACCTTGGATATGTTAACTTCAAAGACCACAGATGGCTTCTAGGCCGAGTGTGAGATTTTTCTCCTTGCGGTTACAGAATGCTTTGAGGAAAGGTGCTTGCTACATTTCTCATGGTTAGCAAAGCAGGGGTCACATTAGAATACATCATGGCGTTAGTCATGTCAAGCATTTCTAAGCTACAGTTTGGTTCAAGTAAGTTACATGTCTGACAGAGGCAAGGTGGAATTAAAACTGGCAGAAGAATTGCAGGACAAACTTAATTGGTACCAATTACAACAAATTAAAAGTTTGGTGGAGCAAGATATTAGAAATACAGGAATAAGATAAGAGCAAACAGAACTGGAAAAAGGGCTGTTGGGTGAGAATGAAAAATTGATTTCAAAGGTTTATAAGTTATTATTGAAATGGTCTACAGAAGATGAAGTAGTGAAAACTCAAATGATAAAATGAGCAATAAATATGAACAAAGAAAGACAAATGGAGACATGGGAACACCTATGGAAGAACTCTATGAAATTATCAAAGTGTTACAACATAAAAGAGAACTGTTTCAAAATGTTGTATAGATGGTATATGACACCTAAGAAATTATCAAAAATGAATAATCAAATATCAGATAGGTGTTGGAAATGTAAAAACCATGAAGGTTCTTTCTACCATATGTGGTGGACTTGCGATAAAGCAAAAAACTTTTGGCAAATGATTCAACAAGAGATCTCTAAAATCTTGGGTTATGACATCAAGAGAGCACCAGATATCTTTCTGGTGGGATTACAAATGGAAAATTTTCCGAAGCAAGATAGGACATTGTGGTGCTTGCTTTCAGCTGCAAGGACATTATATGCGCAAATGTGGAAGCAAGATAAAATGCCAGAGAAATGGGACTGGATCTTAAAAGTGTTACACTGGAGTGAAATGGACAAACTTACTAGAATCTTAAAAGACTGCAATTCAGAAAAAATTTAAGGATGATTGGAAGAAATTTCAAAAATATGTCGAAAAGCAATGGAAAGTCAGAGACACTTAGTGGTTTTTGACAATATTTTTTGAACTTTTAAGGGAAAGATAAAATGGTAACATGGATTTCTGATCTGATATATAACTTAGTAGAAGTCAGACTATGAGATAAATATAGGGTTAATTTTAATAATAATCAATGTATAGTCTTGGTTTATTTTATATTAAGGTAAATAGGAAGAGAAGATTCTATAAGAGTGAATTTTACTTTTTTTTCTTTTTGAACATGAACATATGAACATATGAAGCTGCCTTATACTGAATCAGACCCTTGGTCCATCAAAGTCAGTATTGTCTTCTCAGACTGGCAGCGGCTCTCCAGGGTCTCAAGCTGAGGCTTTTCACACCTATTTGCCTGGACCCTTTTTTGGAGATGCCAGGGATTGAACCTGGGACCTTCTGCTTACCAAGCAGATGCTCTACCACTGAGCCACCGTCCCTCCCCAATTTTTAATTGTATTAAGCACCAGTGGAGGTCAAGAAATAGAGGGCTGGGGGGAGGTGGAAACTTTGTAATGTATTGATCAGTATTTTGAAATTTATATTTGATAAATGTCTTTCAATATGTTGCGAAAATAATAAAATTGGTTTTAAACAGCAAAAAAGAAAGCGGCAGCTTACTGACGACCCCAAACCTACGGTGCCCTTTTGTCCAGCAGTCTGTGTAAGGGCTTGGCTACTGCCGCCTTGTGGGGAAGGAAGGCATGGTAGAAATTCAGAATTCCCAAGGTTGATTGTAATTCCGTCTTGTTGGTGGGAGCTGGGGCATCACAAATGGTCTTTATTTTGTCTTGGGCTGGATGAATGCCACTCGCGTCCACCGTATACCCCAGAAAGTCTGCAGTGGGCACCCCCAATACACATTTCTCCTGTTTTACCTTTAACCCTGCCCCCTTGAAGCGCTGTAACACCATTCAGAGGCGGTCGGCGAATTCGTCCTCAGTGGCTGCCGCAATCAGCACATCGTCGAAGAATGGCTGGACCCTGGGAATGCCTTTAAGAAGGGAGTCCATCAAGTTCTGAAACAGTCCTGGGGCCATGCTGACCTCAAACTGTAAGTGTCTAACTCTGAAGACCCCCCGGTGCATCACAATGGTTTGAGTTTCTGCTGTGGTGGCCTCCATGGGGAGCTGTTGGTACACCTGCACCAAATCTAGTTTTCAAAATTTTTTTGATCCCGCTAAGAATGCTAACACATGGCTTACCACCGGGACGGGGTATGCATGGCCTTGCAACGCCTTATTGATTGTGCATTTATAGTCAGCGCAGATGTGTATGCTGCCATTGGGTTTGATTGGGGTTACTATGGGAGTCTCCCACTTCTCATTGGTGACTGGTTCCAGAACCCCTTGGGCCACGAGGTGGTCGAGCTCCTCTTCGATCTTAGGCCTAAGAGCTAGTGGCACACGCCTGGCCTTCAGCTGTATGGGCTGCACGTTGGGTTCCAGTTGTAAGGCTATGGGGGACCCGGTGTATGTCCCCAGAGTCCCTTCGAAAACCCCAGGGAACTCTTCGCACACCTTTTGAAAATCTCTTTGAACGGGGGTGTAATGGATCCCCGTCACTTGGACGCCCAGGGCCTGGAACCAGGACTGACCTAGAAAGCTGCACAGATTGCCCTCCACCACGATGAGGTGGAGCTCGCCCATGAACTTTCTGTACCTACTGTGGACCAGGCCCACTCCCCGGACTGCAACCTCTCACTTTTGAAAGTCCCAGACAATGAATGAGGTTGGTTTTAATAATAATAATAATAATAATAAGTTTTATTTATATCCCGCCCTCCCCGCCGAAGCAGGCTCAGGGCGGCTAACAAGACATGGTGTGTACCATGATTATAATACAATTGATATGATAAAATACAATTAATAAATACAGTTAAAACAGTTACATAAATTTTTAAAAAACTACAATAAATTAGGGGTGCTACATTCCAGTGAGATATATATCCAGATGGCTAGATGTCACTTTCAGGGTTCAACCTTATAGGCTTGTTGAAAGAGGGTAGTTTTGCAAGCCCTGCGGAACTGGTTAAAGTCCCGCAGGGCTCGCACTTCCTCTGGTAGCTGATTCCACCAGTGGGGAGCCATTATTGAGAAGGCCTGCTCCCTTGTTACTTTCAGTTTGGCCTCCTTTGGTCCAGGGATTTTTAGGAGACTTTGGGAGCTGGATCTCAGTGCTCTCTGGGGAACATATGGAGAGAGGCGGTCCCTAAGGTAGGCAGGACCTCGGCCATATAGGGCTTTAAAGGTAATAACCAGCACCTTGTAGTGAACTCGGAATACGATTGGAAGCCAGTGCAGCTCCCTCAGTCCAGGCTGCACGTGTTCCCACCGAGGTAGTCCCACTAGCAGCCTGGCTGCTGCATTCTGCACTAGCTGCAGTTTCCGAGTTTGGCACAGGGGAAGCCCCATGTAGAGGGCATTACAGTAGTCTAATCTCGAGGTGACCGTTGCATGGATCACTGTTGCTAGGTTGTTATGTTCTAGGAAGGGGGCCAGCTGCCTCGCCCTTCTAAGATGGAAGAAGGCGGATTTAGCAGTGGCTGCTATCTGTGCCTCCATTGTCAAGGAGGGCTCCAGTAGCACTCCCAGGCTCTTGACCCTGCGCACTGGTATCAGTGACGCACCATCAAAGACTGGTAGGGAGATCTCTCCTCCCAGCTCACCACGACCCACACAAAGGACCTCTGTCTTCGCTGGGTTCAGCTTCAGCCCACTCAGCTTAATCCAGCCTGCCACGGCTTGCAACGCCCGGTCCAAATTTATAGGGGTGTTGGCGGTCCAGCCACCCATCAATAGATAGAGCTGAGTGTCATCAGCGTACTGATGGCAACCCAGCCCATGTCCCCGGGCGATCTGGGCAAGGGGGCGCATAAAGATATTAAACAGCATTGGGGAGAGAACTGCCTCTTGAGGCACCCCACAATTAAGTAAGTGTCTCTGGGACATCTCTCCTCCAACCGCCACCCTTTGTCCCCGGCCTTCAAGGAGGAAAGCCACTGTAAGGCTAGCCCCTGAATTCCTGCATCGGCGAGGCGGTGGGTCAGCAGCCGATGATTGACCATATCGAACGCGACCGATAGGTCTAACAACAGCAGTACCGCCAAGCCGCCTCGATCCAGATGTCGCCGGAGGTCATCCATGAGGGAGACCAACACCATCTCCGCTCCTTGGCTCGGGCGGAAGCTGGACTGGTATGGATCCAAGGTGGAAGTGTCATCCAAGAAGCCCTGTAACTGCAATGCCACAGCCCTCTCAATAATTTTGCCAAGAAAGGGCAAGTTTGAGACCGGCCGATAATGAGCCAATTCAGCCGGATCTGATATAACCTTTTTCGGGAGGGGGCGGACCACTGCCTCTTTCAGGGGCATTGAAAAGAAGCCCTCCAAAAGAGATCTATTTATGATGTCCCGTATAGGACATCTTAGCTCCTCCCGGCAGGCCTTAGTTAACCAAGAGGGGCATGGGTCCAGATCACACGTAGTTGGGCGTGCAGTGACAAGGATGAGCTTCCCTCCTGGGGCACATCTCCCTAAATTTGTGGGCTGAAATGACCATCTGGCCCACCCCAGAGTCTACCTCCATTTTGCAGGGCTTGCCTTCCATGAACACAGTCATGTAATATTTATCTGGGGAGGGGATGGGCAACTGGCATACCTGGGTCCTCGACGTGGTGAGTGCCTGGATGTCATCCCCAACGTGCTGAGTGCCTGTTGGTGAGGAAGTTTTCCTGGGCACTGCGCACCTGACCGGCACACCTGAGCTATGTGCCTGGCCTTCCCGCATGTATGACAGGTCATGCTCCTGAACTTGCACGTGTGCTGCTCATGTGGCTCCTCACAGCTGGTGCAGGTCTTGGGGGTGGTCAATTCTGTTGCTCATGGCCTTGGCTTTTGTTGGCCCCCCTGGTGCAGCTTGAGGGCATCGTCCCCATCTGAGTTGTCCAATTCCATGACTGGGCACAGCTGGTGAGTGCTGGTTTCCAGGCGGAGGGCCTTTTCCTTTTGCACATCCTTGGCTGCTATGGCTATTTGTAGTGCCTTCTCAAAGGTCAGCTTTGATTTCGTCACGATTTTCCAACATGCCTTCCCGTCCCTGAGGCCATGAGTGAACTTCCTGAGCAGGGCCTCTTCCAGTTGTGTACTGTACTCCGCTTTCCTGCCCAGGTCTCACAGGCGGGCTAGGAAGGTTGCAACAGTCTCATTTGGCTCCTGGAAGCTGTCGAGAAACTGTAGCTTCTGGGTGAGGAGAGTAGGCTTTGGAACAAAATGGCCGGTCAGCACCTCGATGATCTTGTTGAAGGAAGACGCCTCAAGCATCTCCAGCACGACCAGGCTCTCTGCTAGCTGTAGTGTGGTGATGCCGCAGTTGCTCAGTAGGATGGCCTTCTTGATTTTGGGTTCATCATTCTTGATTCTCTGCGCCACAAGGTGGTACTTGAGTCTTTTGACCCCGGCTTCCCAGGTCTCAGGCTGTGCCATGTTGAACTCCGGAATGGAGTTTTGCAATCCAGATGTGGCGCCCATGATTGGGCTGGGCGGTGGTGTCTCCTGTGCGGCGGCGCTGGAGCTTGATGTTTTTGGAGGTGCTGGGCTGTCCTGCACCTCGCTCATCCAGATCCCATCCTCGTCGCCACTATAGTATAGTGGGTTCTATGCATGGCAGAGTCTCGGAGTAAGTGATAACAAGCTCTTTAATAGGAATTACCTAGTAAAAGGTCACAGTACAAGACTGAGGATGGGGTCTATACATCTCTGGATTCCTGAGCTAGCACATCATTGGGTCATTCAAACTGGTGGGGGTTTGTGATTGATCTAGGGCTGCAGGGATTTGGATCCTGCCGCCCTTTGTTCCCAAGTCCCCAAGCTCACTCCGCCTGGCTCCAATGAGCCTGGCAGGAATATCCAAAGTCTTCTCTTGAGTCCACATACATAACATCACCCTTATTTCAAAACTTTTAGTTCATATAAGCTTGTTTATATAAAGTTCATAAATATAGTTATGGGTCGTTTTGTAGAAAAATAGGTGGCGGGGCAGGGTTAATAGCGCTGCTGGGGGCATGGCAAAGCCCATGGTGGCTGGCTGGCTGACTGGCTGCCCGCTCTCCTAATCCAGGGATTATTATGCAGCTGCACCTACTATTCAATGGACAACATAGGTGGGGAGGAAGAGGCGGAACCCTCAGAAAGGTCCAGGAGCTGCACTCCTGTGAGCTCCTGCTGAATCTGAGGCCTGAACATAGTCCACTCAAGCCACTTATTCCAATTCTTTGAGAAAAGTTCATATCAGACTGCAGTTCAGCAAAACTGCTTTTGCTACGCCTGCTTACTCATGAAAGTGTGCCCAAAAGTCCCTTCCGAAATGCATTTCAAAATGTTCCATACAAAAATTATCTTCCTGAGTATATTTCAGAGTGCTCTGTGTAGAAGACAATACGGCAACAATTCCTAAGGCAAAAGTGCTTGTGCAAAAACCTTTCAAATCAGATAGGATTCTCACCGCCACCTCTCACAGTGTCCCATCAGCTTGGAAATAACTTGTTTCTGATTCCTTCCTTGGAGAGGGGTCTGGGCAGCCACAATCTTCTAATTACATTTCATCATGCTTTCAAACTGCAACCATTTTCATAAGCAGAATTCAATCAGCGTCTCGTCTCGTTTTTGATAATGTCTGAGGGGACCTGAAGGGAACTGACTTCTCATGATTTTTGGTTAATTTTTATAAATTTTATTTGTTTTCATCTTGATAATTGGTTGCTCTTTTATCATTTGAAACATGGTTAGTTAATTCTTCAGGTATTAATGGAGTAGTGCTTCTAAATTCCTGCTAGAAGAGGAGATAGCCTGACCACTGGCACTCCAAAAGCCAGTGAGAGTGTTAATTTTTTTTTAAGCCATTAGTAACAGTGAGCCCTCTGGTGCAGAATGGTAAGCTGCAGCACTGCAGTCCAAGCTCTGCTCACAACCTGAGTTTGATCCCAGTGAAAGCTGGGTTCAGGTAGCCGGCTCAAGGGTGACTCAGCCTTCCATCCTTCCAAGGTCATTAAAATGAGTACCTAGCTTGCTGGGAGTAAAGTGTAAATGACTGGGGAAGGCAATGGCAAACCACCCTGTAAAAAGTCTGCCATGAAAATGTTGTGATAGCAATGTTACCCCAGAGGCAGAAACAACTGGTGCTTGCATAGGGGATTACTTTACCTTTAAAAGTGTAATGTCACTTCTTGGGGAAAAACAAAGTAACACTGTGCCTCTCTAAAAAATTCTGGGAACTCTATGATAAAACTATAGTGTCCACTGATTCCTAAGGAGGCCTGATGTCACCTCCAGGTTTCCCTGGAATTGACATGTGCCCTAAATGTAAATACAAATGTAAATACAAAACATTCTGTTGATCTTGCTAGTATTGCTCTCTATGGGTTGGAAGAGGGAGACTTGGCAAGAATTAATGAAAAAGCTTGCTGGATCTAACCCCATGTGTTCAATGTATAGTGATATAATTAGGAGATTTAATTGCAAAGTGTTTTTAAACAGTGAAATGAAATGTTCAAGAGGAAGTGGAGCTAAAATTTTGCTTTTTGATCCTTGACTTTGCAGATGGCCTAGCAAGTGGACACCACAAGGTGATGACCAGAGGCTACATGTGAAACTCAGAATAATAAATCAGAGTGCTAAGGTGGTGGGAATACCATTTAGAAAACAAACAGCTACCAGTAGTGAATTTAGAATGAAGAAAGATAGAGATGAGGGATGGTGTCTCTGCTACAGCCAATGTAGCCCAAAGGGCTTGTGGAAGAGATAGGACTAAACTTGTCCCATGTTGGGGAGCAAATCAAATTGCATTGCATATTCTTCAGCTGTCAGAAGCAGAAGGATATTTCTACAGGGCCTGACAGAAAATTAGGCTATTAAATTACAGCCTCTCTCTCTCTCTCTCTCACACACACACACACACACACACACACACACACACACACACACACACAGCTCTTGTCATTCTCTTCTCCTTTACTACAGATGTCCTATCAGAGCAAGTCATTGTAATCATTTATCTTTCCAAACTTAAAATACCTTCTCCAGAACTAATTTCCCCCCCTCAGCATTTGAGGTCTTTGTACTCTGTGTCTTGCTTCCCTGATCTTGTATGGATCTAAGATTAATTTGCACCAGCTAGGAGTTCAACAACAAAATCAATTTCAATTGGGTCAGCTGGGGTCACCAGCGGCTCAGTAGTGTGAGGAGAGAAATAGATTATTATCATTCTGGGAACATACTACTATGCTTTGGTGTATACACATGCAAAGGGTGGGGGGAGAAAATGCTCATAACAAGACATATTATTGTTTGAAAAACTGGAATTTGGGTTTTGTTATATTTAACATGAATGAAGCCAATAATGTTCATATAGTCTCCTCTAGGAAGCTTTTATACTTCTAGAAAATGATGGAATAGGCTTTGTTGTTGGACTGGTAGCATTTCACTAGGAAAAACATGGCACTGTCAAAGTGATATTGCAGTACCTTTGATAGATCTTTTTTATACTCCTAGCACGTAGCAGGTGTAAATTAAACAGCATTCTGTCTGTTAGATATTCCATGCCACAGAAGGATAGCTAGAGGTGGAATTAAAGGGGCAGTACCCCTAGAAATACAGAAAACCATGATAGCGTTTCACTTTGAACATTTTAGAATTAAAATGTTCAGTTAAGAGAAATGCCAGGGCAGAAGAAATATCAGAAATATTCTCCAGGCCTCTGCATATGCATTATGTTTTGGGAAGTGCAGGGGGGAAAAAGAGGTGTACTTTATTTATTTGCCAAAGATGTTGATTTATCCAGAATACTTAGTTATTAGTGCATTGGTTTATTTGTTTTTCATTTACTCATCTGCCTAATGCTATGGCATAGGAATAACCTTGACATGGGGAGGAAGGATTAATGTGGCGCTTATGCTTAGTGCAATGTTTATTAATATCACGCACACACATTCAGGTGATGAAAACTAATTGTAGATCCTTTTCACTCCAAATGCTGCATGCTGATTTATGCTCCAGAAATCCATCCCATAATCACTGATTGCTGTATGATTACTTGGCTAAGATTGTCTGGTGGAGTCCTCCCTTGAAACTTCAGACAGCTCAAATTTTCATGCAATTGGATAGGAGAGTTATTCTGTACAAGAGGCTCTGTTGTTTAAGTCAGAGTCTTTAAGTCTGTTATCTATGGATACCTTGGAATTTAGAGGTGCGGGTTCTTTTAACGCATAAAAAAATTAGTTAAATGAATTTTCTTGGAAATAAATATGCTTGCAACAACAAAATAAAATGGATTGCATCTGCTCTCTAGCATTACATAGGGAGTGAATCTGGTCAATCAGTTAGCAGTGGCTTAGGTATCCTTCAGCACAATCAGAATGTTAAAATATTCTGGGCCAATTTAAATCCCTAACTATGCAATCCTAGGAAGAGTTACTCTACTGTAAACCCATTAACATCAATGGATTTCGACTGGAGTACCTCTGCATAGCAGTGCATCATTAATCATCTTTCTGAGAGCTGTAGAAATGATTGATTTGGCCCAGTGAACTTCCATTACCCCTTCAGATAATCCTGACCGTAGGATTCAAACGTGTTAAATTAGATAATCCTAACAGCCATTTCTCATACCTTGAAGAATGTATTTTATTTATTCTGAAATATGTATATATTTAAATTTAATTAAATAGTTAGAAGAGGTCCATTAGTGTAAGTACACACAAGGTTTTGTTCCTCTCTACCTGGTTTCTGGTCCCCCCCCCCACCATGAGGGTCCTTAAAAATATGTTTCTGAACAGCAATCACAACCTCCGATATGGTAATTTTTATGAAACTGCTACTATGGAACAACTAATCCCTTGAATCCTTTAGTAAAACCTTCTCTTACTGCATAATATTAAATAAATCTCTCTTCCCTGTTGGAGCTGGACTTTTCATGATATAGATAAAGTTCAGATGCTTAACCCTTTGAAGATAGTAAGCCAGGCATCATTGCTGAGGAAGATTTTCAATATGACAAACAAAAGAGTTAATGTTGTAATATATTATTAATATAACTAATATCTTAAAGAGAATGTATCCCTTGGGAATTCTGTACACAAGGTAGACATGTATCATCATCCTCTGAGACTCAACTGCACTTTTAGTGTGTGACTCTGAGCGTGTGCACATGAAGATGTATGTGCAGTGCCCCAATTTCTTCATTTTTTGGTTTCTTCTTGAAGTGAAAATTGGACATTATGGCCTGTTATATAATGCAAACAGGATTTCTACATTGTAAATTTATGAGCATGCCCATACCAACTTATAGCCTCTGTACCAGGAGTAAACTTCATGGTCCATGTGCCCAACAAAAGGTAATACCTACCAGTGAAGTGGTAAGTGTGCTGACAAAAGGGAGAGCTGCAAAGAGGTGGTCTCACCAGAGAGGTGTGTGAGACTTCTGTTCTTCAGAGAGTCAGCTGCATCACATGTGAAGATGGGCAGCCACCTACACTTGTTTTACAGTTTGAACATGTTGAGCAGTAATGAGCTTATTGATGTATCACTGGTTTCAGTTTTGTCTGGATTATGGTTCGACTAGTTTATCTACTGCCTGAAATGGTGTATTTTTAATTGTTTTACTTTTTTATTGTTTTAATTGCTTAAATTTGCTGTTAATTGCCTATGGTTTTATTGATACCTGTTCATACTTGTGCTCCACCCTGAGCCTGTCCTGCAGGCTAGGATGGAATAGAAATTAACAAAAACAAACAAATAAATAATTGCATGCAGATGTATGTCAGTGCCAGTGATTGAGGCAAACAGCTGGCACTTGGTGACGAAGGGGCCAGAAGGAGCTTTGGTTGATTACATCACCACTCCAGGCCCACCAATAGTCTGGTGGCTGTGCTCCAGCTCTGCCTGACTACATTCCAGCTTTGGGAATGGAGCAAGGGAGCTGCCATGCTAAAGAAAATGGGGTTACCCCTTGGCAAGTGTAATAATACCAAAGGGATAGTGCAGAATGGGCCTGTGTGGGCATCCAGCATCACACATAAGATGGCACATTACTGAGGCTGTAGGAAGTGGACAAATACGTATTCAAATGTATGTGTGCTGCTTAGGGCACACATGATGTGAGACATGTAATGAAGGGGGTGAGTATGTAGTGTCATATCCCACTACACATTTAGTAGTGCTGTACTGGGGCTATATGAACTACAGTGTATCTTGTTTGTCTGAGCTTGTAGAAGTCTACAGCTTCTGTAATCAGTAAAATTATATCTAGTCATTTGAGTAGATTTCAATCAGTTCCAGACTGAACATGAGATTTGGTATATATCTACGAGCAAGTTCATTCAGATGTCTTTCAGCCATTTTTTCTAACATAATACTAGTTACAGTATCAGATATATCATTTGAGCACCATAACCTTTTTACAAACCTTTTAAAAAAATAACAAGCTTTCCAAAAGACTGTGTGGCAAGCTCAATATAACATTTTACTCCTGAAATTATTTGCAATATGTGCTTTCTCATTAATCTTATAGAAATAGATTCACTTGTTAAAAGTTATCTAGATGTCATGGTTGCCACTTAAAAGAGTGCTCTCCAGAGGATTTACTTTTTTTTTTCTTTTTCGTTCTCTCTTTTAAAGGTTTCTCCCTGCGGTTTTGAGTTTCTTCTAAATTTACACCGCATCTTTTAAAACATATCTTTCTACTAGTTTACTTGAGAAAGTTTGATTTATAGTTCAGATCAAAGGCAGGGCCATTGTGTTT
Source organism: Heteronotia binoei (assembly GCF_032191835.1). Taxonomy (NCBI): domain Eukaryota; kingdom Metazoa; phylum Chordata; class Lepidosauria; order Squamata; family Gekkonidae; genus Heteronotia; species Heteronotia binoei. The sequence continues at coordinate 51,328,000 of NC_083223.1, read as the reverse complement.
CTCCAAGGAACAAATTATCTGAGGGGCAGATCCTCGACTTGGGTAAATCAGTTTAGCTTAACTGGATCCTGTAACTGAGATATTTGATTCCTAATATATTAAGTGCTCCTTGTTTACAAAAGAAGAAAGTGCCTTCCAATTAGTGTAGCTGTTTGATCTGACTCTTAAATTTATTTAGTCAGTATTAATATTTTATGGTGATATACTGTTTCCTGCTTTGTTTGTCTTATGTTCACTACTTTGGACTTCTGTTTAAAGCCACATTTGTGTAGCAGCCATTGATGTTAACATCTGAAAGAAGAAAATAGGTAGGCATTTGCTGACCAAGGGGTTCACAGCTAAATAGCAAGCCAAAAGAGCAAGCCTTTTCTATACAATCTCACAGCATTGCTAGGATGTTAAAACTACAGTATAATTTACTGGAACTGTAATTTGGTAACTGAAGTTGTTGCAAAAATCAGTGGGATCTCTAAAATCAAACATGTCTCTGACCAGTACATTAGGAATGAGAAATCCAGTGCCATCTTAACTTGAGCAAAGCCTTCCTTGAAAATGGATAGCTGGACATACATACATGCAAATTCTCGGCTTCCATTTTGTGGAATGACCTGTCTGAAGTGGTCAGGAAGTTCCCCTTATTTGTGTTATTCTGCATACTGTGTAAAACAGAATTGATCAAGATGGCAGTTCCCCTTCTTTCTCCCTGTGAAGCCATGACTGATTCCTTCTCCCTTTCCCACAGGCTCTTGCTGCCACTGCCAGCACTCCCACCCGCAGTGCCTCCAAGGCTGATGAGAAGAGGCAGTGATGGTGGGGCTCAGAGTAGCAGCAGCACTTTACCCTCTCTTGTGTCCAGTGTCTGGTGGATGTGGCGAGGAGGGTGGATGCTGCCAAACTAGCAGAAGTGCATTGTCTATGCAAGCACAGACAGTTCTCCATTTGTAGGGCTGCCAGGTCCAACTCACAAAATACCTGGGGACTTTGGTGGTGGAGCCAGGAGACTTTCCCATTCTCTAAAATAAATAAAAATACAGCAGTGCTGTTCCCCTGAATACAGACTTCATTTCCTTGTCCTGCATATCAGCTAAATGAAAGCAAACACACCCACACACACTCCCAAAGCACCCAGAATCAATGCAGTTTGCAAGCACACACTTTTGTAATCTCACTGGGGCAATTTACTCATGGGAGTTGCTGAATGTAACCATCTGCTGTATTTCCACCAATTTCTTCAGACTAATGCAGGAAACAAACGAGTAAAGTTTACTCTTTAGTAGGCAAATGACTTCTGAAAGGAATGTAAAACAAATGGAGGGACTGGGCTCATTTCCTTTCTCACAGCTTCACAGACTCACCAGGAACAGCCATGTGGCTTTGCTGGTTCACCCTGCCCCCATTCAGCCTTGCTCCTACTGAGATTTAAAGTAACACACACCTTCCAAGTTTTCAAGTTTCTCCCCATATGTGCCCCAATGGGCTTTACGCTCAGAAAATCAACATCTCCAGGTTGTCCCCAGCCCTAAAGATGTCCGTCTAGCTTTGACCAGGGCCAGGGCTTTTTCTGCCCTGGCTGCAGCCTAGTGAAACATGCTCCCATTGGAGGTTAGGGCCCTGCCAGATCTGCTACCTTTTCTCAGGGCCTGTAAGACAGAGCTGTTTTGCCAGGCCTTTGGGTGAGGCAGCTGGCATCCAGTTTAAACAAAACTGGCCTCCCTAGCTGAAGTATCTTATCTTCAATGGCCCACTTGAAATATGACATAATTAATTATTGGCCAGCTGGAAACTGTTCTACACTGATACCCTTCTGTCTCCTGCTCAGAAAGTTTCTATTTGTTTTAATATATTGCTTTTATTGATGTTAATGTTTTAAGTGTTGATTATGTTGTAATCCACTCCAAGCCTGTTCACAGGGTAGGGCAGAATATAAATTTACTAAGTACTGTAAATAAATAGACTTCCAAGCTTATTCTAAGCCTTCTGAGGTGAAAAAGCACATGGTGACTATTGGGCAGGACTTCCCCCAATTGGCCAGCAGGATGGCAGTAGGGAGGAACCTGTAAAACCAGGGATTCCCCTGGCAGGACCTGGGGACTGGAAATATAAAAGCACAAAGCTCACAACCAATTACTGCAAAATTGTATAAATTTATAAACAATAACTGAAAACTTATCAAACCACACAATTTTATATGCACGTACAGTTGCAAAATCACTTTGCTGACTCAAACAAAGACAGTCACTTCATAATGCCGCTCCACTTCCAAGATACGCATTTCTCCGTGATTTAAAGAGCAATCGAACTATTTTTATTTGCTTATGTGGAGCCTATAGCAGCTAGATGAAAATTTCTTTGTCAGATGATCATATATAGTGCAACTGTCCCAAAGTTGGAAATCCCAGCACAACAGTGAACCAGAATGCTTGACTCGAAGAACAATTGTGACTGTATCACTAGTTAGTCCCAATACCACTTTTGCACCTGAAGAAGCATTCTGGGAAATGGACTGTTTACTGGTTCACCGTTGTGCTGGGGACTGGCAAGCCTATCTGTTCGGGGAATATTTAAACTCCCACATCCAATTTTAAATGGTTTCAGATTAAACCATGCAAGTCTTGGTGGTCTTCTAAATTGACTTGATTGCTACTTCTGATGGAAGGAACACACATCCAGACATGTTGGATATTTGATATCAGTGCAGAAGAATTTTATACATAAACTTTTATATGTAAAAATTTATACATAAAAATATATAGGCTTATTGCTCAACATAGAACTGACAACTTATGGGTATTGGAAGATACATGTGTGGACTCATACCCAATGATGTATTTCAGATTATTGTACTGTGCACCATGTGAACCATCCCCCCCAAATGCGTCTTTGATAAATGAAATAGCTGCAAGTTTATTGAAATGAAACTTTTGCCACCATGTGTACAGGAAATGAATTGTAGCGTGAACCTTAAGCCAATGATACAGTTGACTTTGGTCAAAATACCTCCAGTCTCTTCCACTGTTTTGTTATCTTTCTTAGAAGACTTTTGATATGAAGTGTGTACCAGTTTTTCTTTTTGGTTTGTCATGCCCTTAATTTTAACATTTTTAAAATATGAAAGCATTGGAAGGTTTTACTGCCTTATTAGAGAGATACATATAATGTGTAAATAGTGTTGAAGGGGAAACATTTGGCAAGAGTTTCTTTTTTCCATTCATTCCAACTTTTTCGAGGAGCAGCTGTCACTGGGTTGCAACCAGGATCTGTTGGCTGATGACTGGCTGGAAGCCAGATTGAAAGAATCCTTGCTGGGAATCATTACCTTCTATCTCAATGCAACTTTTGATGTTCTCTGTGCTGAGAAAGAAGACCCACATTCCTCATATGCTCTGCTATGCACAAAAAAGGGCAGAGTGGCAATTATGAGATGCCCCTTCCCCACTCTGTACCCTTTAGTTTAAATTTAAAGCAAGCCTAGGGGTTTGTTTGGGACCACAGCCTGAGGTTCATGCTGGCTTGTTAAGTTTTCCAACTAGTTTATCAGTCCATGCCAAAAAAAAAAATGTATCCCTTTTCAGTCTCAGGCTCTGGCTACCATGTGGCTGTGCTCACATTTTCCCTTGCCTTCATTAAAGAGATTGAGGAGCAGCCAAGAAATGGTCTATTTTAGAACTATGCTATATTTGAGGAAATAGAAACATCATAAGAAAATGAATCCTCTCATCCCAGAAGAATGTTAAACTTCATTTCCCTTCAGCTACTTCTTGGGACCACCACTGTAAAACAGAGGCTTGGTTCTGGTCTCTGCAGTCTGCATGATTTATAATACAGTACTAATCAGAGTTACAACCTTTGAAGTCAATGACTTTTGAAGGGTGTATCTTTGTGCAGGAGTGCACCGACAGAGTGCTTTATCATGTGTATTTCAAATGCATTCTGAGGCTATTTACATTACATTACAACAGTGGTCATTGCTAGTTTCACGTCCATATGGAAACAATATAACATTTCTTAATGGTTTTGACAGAAGATCGCTTAAATTAATATTACGTCTTTTTACTTAGCTGTAAAATTCCATGTAGAGTGCTAAGGGGTCCCCTGAATTTTAAATAGCATGAAAATGGAGAGGAATGTTTAGGACATGTTCAAAATTTCTGTTTAAATACATACAAATCAGTAAATTTCCCCCAGGAAGTGGTTTTAACACATCTCATAAATGTAAATAATCACACCCTGTAGACTCCTTCATAAATGTAAATAATCACAACCTGTAGACGCTTCCATCTTAGACCCTTGCCAGTCCGGCTTTCGCCCGGGTCATGGGATGGAGACAGTGCTGGTCGCCTTGGTGGATGACCTCCAGCGGCATCTGGATCGGGGCGGTGTGGCGGTGCTGATGCTGTTAGACCTGTCGGCTGCGTTTGATACGGTCGACCATCGGCTACTGACCCGCCGCCTCGCCGATGTTGGGGTTAGGGGGTTGGCCTTACAATGGCTTTCCTCCTTCCTTGAGGATCGGGGACAAAGGGTGGCAATTGGGGGAGAGCTCTCCCAGAGGCGCACACTACACTGTGGGGTACCTCAGGGAGCAGTTCTCTCGGCTATGCTATTTAATATCTATATGCGCCCCCTTGCCAGATTGCCAGGAGGTACGGGCTCGGGTGTCACCAGTATGCAGATGACACCCAGCTTTATCTACTAATGGATGGCCAACCTGACTGCGTCCCAGAGAACTTGGACCTGGCACTGCAGGCCGTGGCAACTTGGTTAAGGCTGAGTGGGCTGAAATTGAATCCGGCGAAGACAGAGGTCCTTTGCCTGGGTCGGGGCACTCTAGGAGGGGATATATCTCTTCCGGTCTTTGACGGGGCGCTGCTGAAAGCGGCACACCGGGTTAGAAGCCTGGGAGTTCTACTGGAGCCTTCATTATCAATGGAGGCCCAGATAGCAGCTGCTGCCAAGTCAGCCTTTTTTCATCTGAGGCGGGCAAGGCAGTTGGCCCCCTTCCTGGAGCGTCGGGACCTGGCAACAGTGATCCACGCAACGGTCACCTCGAGACTGGATTACTGTAATGCCCTCTACATGGGGCTGCCTTTGTGCCGAACCCGGAAGCTGCAGCTAGTGCAGAACGCGGCTGCCAGACTGTTGCTGGGGCTCCCAAAGCGGGAGCACATACAGCCGGGGCTGCGTGAACTGCACTGGCTGCCAGTTGTATACCGGATTCGCTACAAAGTGCTGGTTATTACCTTTAAAGCCCTATATGGCCGAGGACCTGCCTACCTTAGGGACCGCCTCTCCCCGTATGAACCCCAGAGAGCATTGAGGTCAGCAGGGAAGAACCTGCTGACTATCCCTGGCCCAAAGGAGGTAAGACTCCAGAGTACCCGTACTCGGGCCTTCTCAGTTTTGGCCCCACAGCTGTGGAATCAACTCCCAGAGGAAATGTGGGCCCTGTGGGACATTGAACAATTCTGCAGGGCCTGCAAAACCATCCTGTTCCAAATGGCCTTCACCAGCTGATACTACTAAATTGCCAAGTAAACTTGCCGATGAATAGCACTAAATGTATTAATGTTTTTAGAATTTTATGGATTTTAATTTGTCTTCAAATGTTATTTATTATATAATGTATGTATTGAATTTTATGCTGTTAGCCGCCCTGAGCCGCTTGGTCGGGGAGGGCGGGATACAAATAAAATGTGACTGTGAATGACTGACTGACTCATAAAAGTTTATCTTTTAATTTGGAGGGGGTTCCCACACAAGTTGCCACCTCTGGCTTCAAAAATCCCTGGAGATCTGGAGGTGGCTGTCTGGGAAGGGTGGAGTATGAGCAATGAAGGGAGATCAGCAGGGATGTGATGCCATTGAGACTGTGCTCCAAAGCTGATATTTTCTCCAGGGGAATTAGGGTTACCAATAGGCTTGCCAATCCCCAGGTCCAGCGGGGGATCTCCTGGCTTTGCAGGCTCTTTCCCATTCCTATCCAGTTGGTCAATGGGGGAAAGCCCTGCCCCATATGCCCAGGCTCTTTCCCACTCCTAGCCAGTTGGTCAATGGGGGAAAGCCCAGCCACCATATGCCTTTCCCCCTTGGAAGGCTTAAGAAAATGCTTGGGAACAGCTTGCTTGTAGAAAGGTGTGAGTGCTTTTAAATCTCTAGAGCCAGACTGAATGGATGTGGGGCGAGCTTGTAGAACAACCTGGCTGTTGTGAGAAAGGAAAGGGAAGCAGCTCTGTTCCTCCAATTGTTTTACAGTCTCCCCTGAAGCCATATGCACAGACAAATAGAGACTAAATAGTAAGGTAGAACCTCTGGTTTCCCTGTGTTAGTCTGAAGGACTTGATTGAGTATACCGCATTCAACAACTCCCATGGTGAGCAAGTTGTCCCAGTGAGACCACAAAGTGTGTGCTTCCAAACTGTGTATATTTTGGCTGCTTTGTGTGTGTGTGTGTGTGTGTGAGAGAGAGAGAGAGTGAGAGTGAGAGTGGAACTAGAAGTGTAGCCAGCTGCTGGGGAACAAGGAAATGAAGACTGTATTCAAGGGAACTGCACTGCTGTATTTTTATTTATTTATTTTAGGGAACAGGAAAGTCTCCTGGCTCCACCCCCAAAGTCCCCAGGTATTTTCTGAGTTAGACTTGGCAACCCTAATTGCCAATCCCCAGTTGGGGCATGGGATCCCTTGGTTTGGATCCCCTCCACCTGTTTCAGGGCTATCAGAAAGCAGGGGAGGGGGAAATAGCTGCTGGTGCTCCATTATATCCTATGGAGACCAGTCTCCATAGGGTATAATGGAGAATCAGTCCATGGGTATCTGGGCTTGGGGTGTGTGTGTTTTGAGGTAGAAGTATCAAAATTTTCAGTATAGCTGCTCCTCAAAACACCTCCCAGGTTTCATAAAGATTGGTCCAATTCTATGATTGCTCAAAGAAGGTGCCACCATGCTCTATTATTTCCAACAGAGGAAAAGCATTTAAAAGGAATGCTATCCCTTTAAATGTGACAGCAGCTCACTGGAAAGTTGTTTCAGAGTTCCAGACCGTCCATCCCCTCTCCTGGAGGCTCCTAGTTAAGTCCCCTGCCCGCTTGTCAGCCTCACCTGGCAACACTAAAGGGAACTGATTTCTGTAGCCTGGAGATTTGTTGTACTTCTAGGTGAACTACAGGCCACAGGTGGAGCTTGGTAGCCCTAATTTCTACCCAACCTGAATGTTTTATTCTTCAGTATTGCCTCTTCCAATTTTCTTTCTCAGAGGCAAGTCACTCAGGTAATTTGAAACATAGCTGTTTTATGCCTTGAGTAATAAAATCAAGTAATTTATAAATCAGGAGAAAATACAGGCCAGACCCCACCTTTTGTGTCATTCCCATCCTGAGTAACTGTAAAGCAGCTACTTTGTCTAGAGTCCTTCAGTTTTGCCAGGCCTGCTGATTGGCTTCCATGTTTCCCCAACTTCTCTTTCACTGCCATTGTTTCACCCTTAATGTATGTCCTGCAAAGGGGGTGTCATTGGATGGACTTTTGGCCACAGTTTACTAGTGACCAGTGATAACATCAGACAACAGTGATAGGATCTCAGGCTTGGGTTATCTCGAAGAAGATAAATCGATGGTGCAGCCTTATTTGGAATACTGTGCACAATTCTGGTCACCACACCTCAAAAAAGATATAGCATTGGAAAAAATGCAGAAAAGGGCAACTAGAATGATTAAAGGGTTGGAACACTTTCCCTATGAAGAAAGGTTAAAATGCTTGGGGCTCTTCAGCTTGGAGAAACGTCGACTGAGGGGTGACATGATAGAGGTTTACAAGATTATGCATGGGAGAGAGAAGGTAGAGAAAGAAGTACTTTTCTCCCTTTCTCACAATACGAGAACTCGTGGACATTCAATGAATTTGCTGAGCAGTTGGATTAGAACTGCTAAAAAGAAGTACTTCTTTGCCCAAAGCGTGATTAACACATGGAATTCACTGCCGCAGGAGGTGGTGGTAGCTACAAGCATAGACTGCTTCAAGAGGAAACTGGATAAACATATGGAGCAGAGGTCCATCAGTGGCTATTAGCCGCAGCATACTGTTGAAACTCTCTGCCTGGGTGCTTGGGGTGGGGGACAGTGGGAGGGCTTCTAGTGTCCTGGCCCCACTAATGGACCTCCTGATGGCGCCTGGTTTTTTTGGCCACTGTGTGTCACAGAGTGTTGGACTGGATGGGCCACTGGCCTGATCCAACATGGCTTCTCTCTCTCTTATGTTTTTAAGCAGTATACTTTTAGAACAGAGAGGAAGAACAATTGGATTGCATTAACAGTACCATCCTAAAGAGAATCACACCCTTCTAAGTCCATTGACTCCAGTGGACAGAAGGGCGTCACTTTGCTAAGGATGGGTAAGTCTTTCAGGATTCAATCTGGCTACTGGATCAAAGCAGGATTCTAATGCAGGACTGTTCTCAGGATGGGTTTCACTACAGTAACTGTAAACATATAGGGCAGTAAACTCTTTTCCACCATAACTGTAAACATATATGACTGGTGTCTTCTCAGTATAAGTAATTGCCAGTCTGTGGATATTGACCCTAGCAGATGACCCTAGTCACTTTGACCGAGGTCAGAAGACTGGAACTGGGCTGCAAAGGTTCAGAGTTTTATAAGCATGCTTGCGTGACAGGCCCATATTATATTTGGCATTGCCTGTGGCTTCAGCTTTGAGATAGATACCAATTTGAATAATACCTTGTAAATTGGCAGGAGCTCAGAGATGAATGTGTGTGTATGTGTAAGTGTGTGTGTTTGTGTATCCTATTAATGCAATAAATGCTAGAGTACCAAATATTACAACAACCTCCCCTCCACTGTTCACAGACACAAAGTTTTTTTCAGTGTCAAAAATGGTTAACTACCTGCACCTTTATCTATTTTTAAAGGTTTTAAGAAGGCTGTTTGTTCTCCAAGAGCAGATTTACTAATGGTAACCCTGTATATACATTTTCCTTCCATCTTAAAACATTCAGCCTCTTAGGTAGTACAACTGTATACATATGAATTCAGTTTTCATAAACAGGAAACTTTTTTTTTTTTTGCTATAACATGAATCTTCCGGGGGAACTGGTATAGTGTGAGAGTTCAACTGAAGGCCAATAATACAATATATATGTTTTTGAGGGGGGGGGGGGAGAGGGGAGGGACAATGGAAATCCTGCCTTTCACAGGATGAGAAATAAAAATAGCTCTGAATGTTATCACTTTGAAATGATTCTTAGGTCTGGGGAGACGTGATCCAAATAGTAAGCAACAAGCCACATGCATACAATGGTGGTAGATAAAGGCCCCACATTGGAATTTGATTAAACATTATCAGGAACCATATAAAGTATGGCAAGCAGCCAACCAAGCGTTCCATTTTCTGTCCATCTGCATGCTTCTAGCTAGTTGCTTATGCAACTTGTCATAAAAACCAATCTGCAGGCCACACTGAGTATCAGGTAGCAGAGTGAACATTTTCTCCATAAAATGTGACTTAAATGTGATTTTCATTGTCATCGTGGAAAGAGCCAGGCTGCTTATTTCAACAGCATCACTTGCTGACTTTGGAATTACATGCCAGCAGTCAAATATCGATTTCCTTTTATGGTGGCTAAAATATAAGTTTGCACAACTGTACACGTGTTCACCATGTAAAACTGTCGAGAACAGGAAAGAGAGAAGCCTGTTACATGTGTTCCAGTCATGTGCAAAATGAGCATGTGTAAGGAAAGGTGAGATCGTTGCAGCATGCTCTATGCTCAAACTACACATGGTCTTTAGAACTAATGCATATGCATCAGGTCTGCCAAGCTGTCAGCTAGGGCAGAGAATCACCCACCCTATGCTCCTTTTGCCCACTGCCATTCCAAGCTGCACAGGTTGTACTCTCATTCTAGGCTTGCCAATCCCCAGGTCCCAGCGGGGGTTCTTCCGCTTTCCCAGGCTCCTTCCTGCCCCCAGTCAGCTGGCCGGCGGGGGGGAGCCCCGTCCCCAGAGGACCATGTGTCCTTTCCACCTCCAGAGACTTCAGTCTCCGATTGAAAAGCTTCCTCTTGGGATGGTGTGTCTGTGTTACTTTGAAGAAGTTGGCAGCAACTCGTGAGTAGAGAGGCCAATCCCTGGCTTCAGAGCCACCAGAAACGGGGTGGGGGTGGGGAGGGAAATGTCTGCTGGGCACTTCATTATTCCCTATGTGGAGATCGATTCTTATAGGGTATAATGGGGAATTGATCTGGAGGTTTCGGGGCTCTGGGGGAGCTGTTTTTTGAGGTAGAAGCACCAAATTTTCAGTATAGTATTTAGTGTCTCTCCCCAAAGTACCCCCCAAGTTTCAAAACGATTGGACTAGGGGGTCGAATTCTATGAGCCCCAAAAGAAGGTGCCCCTATCCTTCATTATTTCCTATGGAAGGAAGACATTTAAAAAGGTGTGCTGTCCCTTTAAATGTGATGGCAAGAACTCCCTTGGAGTTCAGTTATGCTTGTCACACCCTTGTTCCTGGCTCTGCCCCAATGTCTCCTGGCTCCACCCCCAAAGTCCCCAGATATTTCTTGAATTGCACTTGGCAACCCTATCTCACTCTCAGGGGGCAAAGTTGTAGAATTGTAAGATTGCTTGAAGGTATCACTGGACTGTTCAAGCAGAATCAAATGGTAAAGCTATCCCCAGTCTATATCATTTCAGAATGCGGGTACCATGACAGTCTGAGTTATGGCTGCCTCTCCATGGTTAAATCTAGGGGGAAAAATAGCATTTCAGAATGGAGATTGGGCTGAGTCCTTCTGCTTAATTTCATGCAAGCAGATGTTGGAGAAGTGACAATATGTGAGCAGTTGAGTCAACATAAAATACTGATACGGGGCATGTTTAGTCTATTTGAACTCTAGGTTGAGCTGTACTTCATGCTTTTTGTTGTTCAGAAGCTGCTCAGTCCTTCTTTTATCCCCTCTTACCTCATGAGCTGCTTCTTTACCTGTAAGTTAGATGTATCCTGAAGATCCCTCTGAGAAAGGAGGACTACTGTTATTTATTACTTCTCGTAATCCTTTTGTTGCAGTAAACTTTATAGACTGCTACTCTACTTGTGTGGGACTGGTTTATTTCTCCTACTCAGATAAGAACATGAAAGTTTTTCTGTGTGGGGGGGAGGGGAGAGGGGTGGCTCAGAAGCACTCAAACATTCTATCACCCTCCAGTATAAGTCAGTTCAGGAAAAAAAAAATAACATTATGACTTGCTTCTATTGAGTGGACAGACTGGCTCACCAGCCAAGCAGAACTCATATTGTGGTGACTGTGTCCACACTATCTTTTTGTCTTGCAGTATACAGTGACAGAAACTTATGCACAGCTCTTCAGGAAGGGGAGCACTAGTGAACAATCCCATGGATGGCACTGCTGATCAGTTGAGTTCAATATTGACTGAATCAACTAAGCTTGGACTAGAGGAAGATTATAACTTTTTAAAAGAGTTGAATGTGGCTTGGAAAAAGCTTTACTATAAATGTATTTTGGTTTGTTCTGCTGTTGTATTGGATCAAGCAGCATGTGCTGGGTTTTGAAGTAGTACAAAACCTGTGAAACTTGTCTCACAAAGTGGGATGGTGTACAAAGAATCCCGCTGTTAGCAGTAATTCCATCTCTCTGGAGAAAATAACCCCCAAACGATCATCTGTCTTCAGTCTTACTTCTCTCCAGTACAGCAGTTATAGTCATTTCTGCATTTATTCTTCCTACTATTGACCTCCATTTTTTAAGTATTGTGGGTTAATAAAGAAAAAAAATGCTGTGCTGCTAATCATTTTTTTGAAATTCCTTAACATCTGCCACCATTCTTCATTATATGAAACATTTAACAAATCTGAAAGAATGTAATAATGTTGGGATTCTCACAGCATTTTTTTCTTCAGCTGTTTGAAGATTATGTTTGTGGTAAGAGCAATTTACTTAGTTTTCCTTCTATATAAAGTTGGAAAAAAATAATTAAGTCGGATTCATTAAATGATACCTAGCATGTAGCAGTAGGGATTTCTGACCAACAGTAGCATTGCTGTTATGGCAGACTGCTAAGTAACAATTGTCATCTTTTTACTGTCCTTTTAAAACTACATACTGAAGTATGAATTTTGTTTTAATTTAAAAGGTTGATTTCCTGCCTTTTAGATTTCTGCTCATCCAAATGTAAATTGTTAAGACACCACAACAGTTGTCAATAACAAATTAAAAGTTCCTGGCTCTACTGAGGATACCCTGTCTATGTAGGATGTGTTGGGTTATGTCATTGGAACTTCACTCATCACATACAATCCAATATGTGAAACTGACTCCCTGAAGAGGGGAGGGAAGACCCTCCCCATAAACTTCCAGAAGGCACTGCAAGGCATACTTATTTACTAGGGCTTTTTATGAGATATCAACAGCAGGCATCTTTGGGGGGGGGGGGTGGCATTTGGGTTTTTAAAATTCTATTTATTTTAAATTTGTAATGTTTCCATTGTTTTGTTTTGTTTTGTTGTAAACTGCCTTGAGCCAAAAGAGAAGATGGAGGGAGATTAATTAATTAAAATCTAAAAGGCAGGAAATCAGGAAAAATCAGAGCAACTTCCAGCTGAACGAAGTGAGTGGATGTCTTGATGGACAGTCTGGTTTCAGTTTTCTAGGAAGCATTATAGGGGAGGGGTGGTAAAGGTAGCATCAGCAGGTATGTGTGTGATGACGAAGTCCAGCTGGAAAACTTCCTGCTGAACAGAATCATCCCAGTTGGTGTTTTTCTGTTCAACAATTCACCCATTTGCTAATGGTTGCATCCAGAGCTTTTTTGGGGGTAGAAAAAGCCCAGCAGGAATTCATTTGCATATTAGGCCACACCCCTGATGCCAAGCCAGCTGGAACTGCATTCCTGTGTGTTTCTGCTAAAAAAAAAAAGTCTGGTTGCATCATATGATTGGCTTTGGAAGGCTTTTTGAGTCTACATGGCTGCTTACAGATGGGTGGTTTAAGCCACCCCAGGGATGGTAGGCAGGCGGAACTAAAAATCACCCCACGCCAGATTCAAGAGAGATTCAAGACGAGAGACTGAAGAGACAGCAGAGGTATAACAGGACCAGCTTATTGCTCTAAAGGAAGTACTCCTTCATGCAAAGGGTGATTAACACATGGAATTCATTACCATAGGAGGTGGCGGTGGCTAGAAGCATAGACAGCTTCAAGAGGGGATTGGAAAAACATATGGAGCAAAGGTCCATCAGTGGCTATTGGTGTATTGCTGGAACTCTGGGGCAATGATGTTCTGTATTCTTGGTGCTTGGGGGGGAACAGTGGGAGGCTTCTAGTGTCCTGGCCCCACTGATGGACCTCCTGATGGTACCTGGTTTTTTTGGCCACTGTGTGAATGGGCCATTGGCCTGATCCAACATGGCCTCTCTTATGTTTTTATGTTCTTATGTTCTATATGAAAGAAAACTTTTGATTCAGAATCTGAACTCTCTCATTGCCTGTAATTTCATATCAAAACACTACACAGCGGCACCTTTTCTCCCCCATGGCTGAGTTGCTATTAGTTCTTCCAAGGCAAAAATACAAGACCCTGTCCTCTTATATGTGTGGGTCGCTTTGTAGAAAAATAGGTGGTGGAGCTCATCCAGGGTTTGTTATGCGGCTGCACCTACTATTCAATGGACAAGGTGGAAGGAGGAAGGGGAACCCTCAGAAAGGCTCAGGAGCTGTGCTCCTGTGAGCTCCTGCTGAATCCGAGGCCTTTCTTATATGTAAAGAAAGTGGGGTTGTGTGCCCCTTTTGAAAACAAAACTGAAATTTGTAGGTCAATGGGATCTAAAGTGTGCTTGATTTCATGCCTTACTGCAGAGCTTGATATGTTTTCCCCTCCACCAGTTGTAAGAGATGTTAGCCAAGCAAGAAGAGGTTGAAAGTAAAAGAACACAGTAAGTTAAATCATGGAATGATGTAGTTTCCACAACCCACATATGCCATCTTAAATTTTTAAAAAGCAGATCCCTCATCCCATGTCACAATAGATGATTCCAGGAAACGAGGTTAATGCCTACTCCATGCCAGTTCATATCTCCCTGTGCCTGCTCTGCAAATGAGAATTGTCACAGCCCAATAGAATGAAGAAACTTTCTCATATCTAAAGGAAATTTGTTAGGGAGACTTCATTAGGTAGTCTTGCTGAAACCCATGGCATTTGATCATTGGATTGATTTGGTACACAACTAGTTTCAACTCTCATTTTAAAAATGATTTGTGACTTCCTTCCCATTCTGACTTGTTTTTCACACACCTGCAACGATTGGCACTTTGGTGGCAACGAAACCCAGCTGTTTGTCCCATTCCAAACAGATCAGTACTATAACTATGTTGCCTCCACAGTGGCAGATACTACAGCCAGGACTTCATTGGAAAGGCAGTCTGATTGGGACTGTTCCTTATGGTATAGTTTTTTCAGAGTGGGCTTGCATAACAGTGGTTTATTATCACTCGAAAGAGCAGCTCTTCCAGAAAGCTGGAAAATTGAACACTTGTTGCAACCAGTTGAGACTAGTTCTGATGAGTTTCAGTTAAAGAGACAGCAGTCCACATAATCCAGTTCAGCGTGGCTTTTCCCATCCCGAGAGATGATCATACTGTACCAGTCCAAGGATGTACAGCACATCTGACCACTGGTTTTTATATTCCTAGAGCATTGCCAACATTAAAAAAAAAATCTGAACTAAATGCTAAAAAATACAAGTAACCACTAAAAAGAAGAGTTGAACTAAACATTTCATTGATGACACACAGAAGTTTGAGGGCTTTGTGCCACCTGGCAGAGGGAACTGGAGGGGATCCCAATAAAGCACACGAGGAAGGAGAGCCGGCTGTTGAGCTTTCTCTGCTGTTGGTTTCTGATTTCATTGTTTTTATATTTCATAATCTGCCTTGTGTCTCAGTGAAAAAGGTGGGCTATAAAGTAAGTATAAAAAATTTAAAATAAATTATCAGCTGCTTTCCCTTAAGGGACAGGAAAGCCAAGAGGTGACCAGCTCTGCTCAGAAAATACTGGTGAGTGGCTCCTCTCTCTGAAACTGTGATTTTCTCCATCTTGCCTGTTGTTGATAGCAGGTATTCAGTGAGTAAGCCAAGACTGCCTGGTAGATATAATAAAGAGCTCAGCTCTGAATAATGGAGAATCTTTGATCATGCCTAGCTATGGCTGTGTTATTTCTACTCCTATGACAGTTGCTGGAAGATTTTGTTTCTAGGGGTTTAAAAAAAAAGTAAAGAAAAAGAACAAATTAACATTTAAAGATTTACTGGCCTATAATATGGTAGTAATGTGTGAATTACTGTGGTTGTATTTTTGCACTAAGTAACATCTGGTTTACAGCTGTGTGTATATGCCATGTTTAAAATGTTTCTGAAGTTAAGGTTTGAGACATGAAAAAATCTTATCAACAGTGACATATAGTATCAAAAACAGAGCTGCTGAACATGGTCAAGTATATTTTCAGTCTGCATGCCTCAGTGCTTTTGGGATATGTCATGTGTTCCTGTGTGAGACCCAAGTATCCTTTTGCTAAGCTTGGAACAAATGTGTAATATACCACCAATTCTATCCCATACATTCTCATGAATTGTGAAAGAAAAACATTCCCCTTAATTCTGAAATGAAATCATTCACTCTGGACTTCCAGGCCACAGAGAAGCATACCCATCCACACACATATACCCCCTGGTGCAGCTTAGTTTCTTTAATTTGCTTAGTTTATATAGTTCAGCCTGTTTAAATTGTTGGTCCCAATCCTGTTAAAGTTACTTTTGGGACTAAGTTCCAAGTGTAACCATAAAATCCTAGGCAGAGTTACACCTTTCATTGTTCATATGTTAGACTGGAACAAACTTAGAATGGTATAACTCCAGGCCTCAGATTCAGTGGGAGCTCACAGGAGTTCAGCTCCTAAACCTTTCTGAGAGTTCCATCTCCTTGTCTATTAAATAGTATGTGAAGCTGCATACAATCCTTGGATGAGCTCCACCATCTATTTTTCTACAAAATAACCCCTGTATAACACTGTTTATGATTGCACTATTTGTGCTGTTGCTATCAGACTAAGATATGACCAGGCTTTGACCCCAGGGTTTACTTGTTTGGTTTAAAAGTTTGTGGAAGTTTGTGACAATAAACCCATCATGAACTTCTGCTCATGAACCACGAACAGGGCAAAATTTATGGAAATGATTTTATTGTATATTTGTTTTAATATTTTATGTTGTTTTTATTTGTTGTTAACCACCCTGAACCTGTCAAGGGAGGGCGGGATATAAATTTGATTAAATAAATAAATAAATAAATAAAAATTGTGATGAATTTTGCTTTGTGGTTCAGTCCACATCTATCCCTATTCACTGACAGAAGCTCACCAACTTTGTTTATTACAATTATCCTTACAGTATTGGATCTGTTAGTAATGGAAGAATTCAGCTATCAGATAAGGATCCCACTAGAAACAGTATATTCCTTGTAGTTCACTCCCATGAATATGATATGCAATGTGGGAAGAAATTTTTTAACTGCAAGATCTACAGTGTGTGGAGGACTTGGATGCAGTAGATATAAATACTGACAATGTGTATTCACATCAAGATTAAAACAAACCTTCAATTTTTCCCCTGTTCTATATTAGTGTTTAATTATATTATGTTGTAGTAAGCTGAGATGTTGAAAAGAAAAATATGAAAAGTGGTATGATCTAGACATAAACTCATTTTAGTCCAGATTTCAATGGGAGAGAGATCACTTCTTGCTTGACTTTTTCCAATGAAATGAATATCATTTAAATATGATTGATTTTGATTGTATTGTACCCAAAATGATTTTTTTAAAAATAAATGTCAACACCAACCTGGTAGCTCAGCAGTTTTAGTTACAGTTTCAGAACTTTGGTATAAACTAGGGTGAGTAAAAATGTTAATTGAAGTACATATGCTCAAAGCACAGCACCTGCAAATCTGGGACTGTTGCCAAGTGAATGTAGTATTATCCTCATCAGGCTTCTACTGACTTTCTTTCAATGAGCAAGTGACAACAGCTAAAACATACCTAATACTGCTAAGAGTCTTTTCTTGGAATGCCTCTCCAGACTAAACAAGGTGGGAGAGAATTCTCTAATGAGCTGTTGCCTGTCCATTTCAACAAATAGGTAGGAACATAAGAGAAGCCATGTTGGATCAGGCCAAGGGTCCATCCAGTCCAACACGCTGTGTCACACATTGGCAAACCTCCCCCCCCCCCAAACCAAAACAAGTGCCATCAGGAGGTTCACAAGTGGGTCTAGAATCCCTTCCACTTTGCCCCCCCAACCACCAAGAATACAGAGCATCACTGCCCCAGACAGTTCCAAAAATATGCTGTGGCTAATGGACCTCCGCTCCATATTTTTATTCAATCCCCTCTTGAAGCTGGCTATGCTTGTAGCCACCACCACCTCCTGTGGCAGTGAATTCCACATGTTAATCACCCTTTGGGTGAAGAAGTACTTCCTTTTATCCATTTTAACCTGACTGCTCAGCAATTTAATTGAATGCCCACGAGTTCTTATATTGTGAGAAAGCGAGAAAAGTACTTCTTTCTCTACTTTTTCCATCCCATGCATAATCTTATAAACCTCTATCATGTCACCCCGCAGTCAACGTTTCTCCAAGCTAAAGAGCCCCAAGCGTTTTAACCTTTCTTCATAGGGAAAGTGTTCCAAACCTTTAATCATTCTAGTTGCGCTTTTCTGAACTTTTCCCAATGCTATATCCTTTTTGAGGTGCGGCGACCAGAACTGCACACAGTATTCCAAATGAGACCGCACCATTGATTTATACAGGGGCATTATGATACTGGCTGATTTGTTTTCAATTCCCTTCCTAATAATTCCCAGCATGGCGCTGTCCTTTTTTTATTGCAATTGCACACTGTCTTGACATTTTCAATGTGTTATAGAGACTGTAGCACCACCATATAGTTTTTAGCTTTTTAACATTAATTTATATTTGTATCTGTATTTGTATTTATATTGTGTATTGATTTTACCTGTATTGTCATATCATGATACTACATCATGATAGATTGTAAGCCGCCCTGAGCCTGCCCCGGCGGGGAGGGCGGGGTATAAATAAAACTTATTATTATTATTATTATTATTATTATTATTATTATTATTATTATTATCATCATCATCATCATCATCATCTACCACGACCCCAAGATCTCTCTCTTGATCAGTCTCTGCCAGTTCACACCCCATCAACTTGTATTTGTAGCTGGGATTCATGGCCCCAATGTGCAATACTTTGCGCTTGGCCATATTGAACCTCATCTGCCACATTGACACCCACTCACCCAGCCTCAACAGATCCCTTTGGAGTTCCTCACAATCCTCTCTGGTTCTCACCTCCCTGAACAATTTAGTGTCATCTGCAAACTTGGCCACTTCACTGCTTACTCCCAACTCCAAATCATTAATGAACAAGTTAAAGAGCATGGGACCCAGTACAGAACCCTGCGGCACCCTACTGCTTACCATCCTCCAGTGCAAAGACTGCCCATTTATACTCACTCTCTACCTCCTATTAATTAGCCAGTTTTTGATCCACAAAAACTCCATGACTCTCGAGCTTACTAAGAAGTCTTTGATGAGGAACTTTATCAAAAGCTTTCTGGAAGTCAAGGTAAACAACATCTATTGGGTCCCCTTTGTCCACGTGTTTGTTCACCCCCTCAAAGAACTGTAACAGGTTAGTGAGGCAAGATCTCCACTTACAGAACCCATGCTGAGAATTCCTCAATAACTTGTGTTCATCAATGTGCCTACTCATTCTGTCCTTGATAATGGTTTCTACCAACTTTCCCGGTATTGAAGTCAGACTGACTGGCCTGTAATTTCCCGGATCTCCTCTGGAACCCTTTTTAAAGATGGGGGTGACCTTTGCTACCTTCCAGTCCTCAGGAACGGAGGCAGATTTCAATGAAAGATTACATATTTTTGTCAGGAGATCCACAAGTTCACTTTTGAGTTCTTTCAGAACTCTTGGATGTATGCCATCTGGACCTGGTGACTTATTAGTTTTTAATTTGTCAACCAGTTGTAGGACCTCCTCTCTTGTCACCTCAATCTGACTCAGGTCTTTCAACACCCCTTCCAAAATTAGTGGTTCTGGAGTGGGCAAACACTTCTCATCTTCCACAGTGAAGACGGAGGCAAAAAATGTATCCAGCTTCTCAGCCATTTCTCTATCCTCTTTCAGTAATCCTTTGACCCCTTGGCCATCCAAGGGCCCCACTGCCTCCCTGGCTGGTTTCCTGCTTCTAATATATTTGAAGAAATACAGTTCACACTGTAATGTAATCTTGATGGCTGAATAAGTGAGGCAAGTTGCCTATTTTAGGGGAAGGCAACTTTGCATAGCCACTAGCCCACTGGCCCTGTACAACAGTTTTTTTGATCCCAGATATGATTGTCAGGGATGCCACTTCAGATCTCAGAAGTCATCTGCATAGTACCAGAAGAGGCAAGATTCACAGGAAAATGCAGAGCCCTGATATTTAATATTATTTGATATTAAATTGTCAAAATGTTGTATATTGTAAGTCCATCTGATGTTATTTTTATCATTACACATTTAGAAGTTCCTGAGTTCACATCTCATCTGAAACCCCCAGGTTAACCAGCATGATTTGGTAACTGATGGGGTGTGATTTGTGATGTGAGTGCTGTTGTTCCATTGGTGTCAGCTGTCTGATGGTGAAACAAAAAATTACACATGATTATCATTTCCCCTCCTAAGGTCCCCCCCCCCTTTTACAAAATACAATTTCAAGGAGGAAATCTGGCATTTATTTATTTCAGTATTTATTGTTGCTTTTCCTCCTCAATTGAGCTTACAAATGCTGTTTAAAAAGGCATTTTAAATAAGCAAATGGGGGGAAAGGTCAAACAAGCACACCACATCCTGGGATAGTCCTTGGAACATCTATCCTGATTCATTTAAAGTCCCAGGCTCCAAGACAAGTCACGTGTGAGCTGTCATTTCCCCATCTAAAATTGCCACCCCCAGTTACTTTTAACTCCACTGGGAACAACTTATGAATATCTGTAAACTTTCCCCAAGAGGAGTTAATTTTTTTAGCAGGAAAATAAGTGAGAAGGAACAGTTAAATACTCCCTCTCCCTCTATGCCAGTTTTCACTCCATGGACACTGTTTTCTGTAAAAAGCCAAGTCCCCCTCCCCAAATCATGGAACCACACATAATGTATAGTGTTATCCTGACACTTTATCAGGAAAATAACTTTTTTCCAGTTTGACGAAGTGCTCGTTTTCTGGGAAAAAGCAATTCAAGGCAATATAGGACTTGTTTCTACAGCAATAACAACTTTCAACTTTTTGGTAAAAGTGTTGTGTGAAATGAGGCCAAGAATATTCTGGAGATAGCTTGTTTTCTTAAAACATTTTATAATGATCCAAACTGTTATAAAACATGAGTTATACAAACCTTCTGTAATCTCCCTTATTCCAAGTTCTCTGTTTTTGGTTTTGCATTTATGCTATTCTCCATCTACCTACCTACCCAATAAAAACGAAGACAAGAAAAGAACATGATGGGAATAATTTATCATTTACCAGGAGTTTAATGAGCATTGTGCTTTGCTTTTTTAAATCTGTGCATAGGTGGCAAGTTGGGCAAGGCAGGAAAAATGCAAATAAGGGATGGATATCTGGAATGTAAAAAGTACAGGTTTTTTTATTCACACGAAGATCCCATCCCTCACCAGGGGCTGGGGGAACCTGGCCACCCTAAGAAACAAATTTGGCAGCATTTCACTTTTTTGTGCCCCCATCCCCTGTCAATTTTATTGCTGGGAACTACAATGAAAATGTGCTCAAACTCTATTCCTCCCCTTCCTTTGGTGGTTCCTCTTAAGAAATTTCAGTGAAGTACTCAAAAGAAGCTCTAGTGGTTGACAGTCTAGAAAAGATACCTAAACAGGGTTAAAAACAAATATTTTCAGAAGTACAAAGCACTTATGAGAAAAGACAGGATTCTGCAGTTTATATAATGGATTAGTGTCACATATAGGCCTTCTGAGGAAGTGGAGATTGCTAGAAGTCAGGACCTTGTGCTATGGAAGCCCAGCTATCTTGGCTGAATCTCCTTTCACTTCACAAGCAGAAGGAAAACCATTCAACTTCCAACATTTAGAATCATAGAGACTTCCAGGGTCAAGTGGCATAAAGAAGGTTTTGGTTTGCATGCTTATTTATTAAAATGTGAATGCATATATGCACATCTTTTGAACATTAGCATTGCTTTCTGCCCCTCACACCTCCCCTTTACTCTCCTTATCTTCCAGTCCTATGGCAACAGGCCCACCCCTGGATTTCCAACAAGCAAACTTTTACTAGACTATTACTGTAATAAATCTGCAAGGTATGAAAACAACCCAGATGGCAGTGTTGTTCCCTTGAGTTGGATCCTAGAGAAACTTTCTGCTAACAGAACAGGGGAAGTGATTTTTGCAGATTCCTGCCTCGCACTGCAGGCCTCTGACTCCCTCTCCCCATATACTTCTTGTGGGTCCCCTGTTTCCTAGCAGCAGCATTTGGAGGGCATTTGGAGTTGAAGCTAGAGGGGAAGACAAAGTCCAGGTGGAAACCCTTTTATCAGTGAAGATTTGCTGTGGGGTACAAGTTCCTATCTCACAAACCTGAGGGAGCTTTCAAAGCAAAAAAAGTCAAAAGCTGCAAGCCAAAGTAGTGTAAATCATGACATGTTGCTGTTGTTGTGATGCATGCTTTCTAATCTCATTATACTCCCCTAGCTCCAGTTGATAATGTTCATCAGATACTGGTTGAAAGCCTCAGAGAAGACTATATGACTTTCCCATCTATGATAGAGATGTGCACTGGTACAGCTGCAGCACACAGTGCTGATGTTGCAGGAAGGGGATCATGGCTGAGTGGCAGAGCACCAACTTTGCATATAGAAGATCTCACATGGTTGACATTTCTGTATAAAAGTTCTCAGATAAGATGTGTTCAGGAAAGCATTCTCTGTCTAAAGCACTGCTAGTCAGAACTGTACACAATAGTGTGCATGATCTGAAACGGAAACTATTTTTCTTGCAAATTCCACAAACCCAGTCCTTAATTCAGCAACAATTATGTTGTGAAAATTTAGCACAGATTGATTTATATAACTTTCCTATATTCACACAATTGTGCTGCCCTAAATTTTCAGAATTTCATTTCATTTTATGCTAGGAAGCCCACTGAACTGTATCAATCCTGTGTCTTCTTTAAGGAGAATGAAATTATTTCAATTTACCACTTAAAGGCATATCATTTCAATTTACCACTTAAAGGTAGTTTAAGATCACATTTGCAATTATCCAAGTTTTTCAAGCACATAATGCAGAAAGTTGGCTTTGGAGGACATCTCATAAAGAAAAAGGGAACTGGAGCATGATTGCCAACATCAGAAAGATGCAATATAGAAGTCTGACCACTTTGAACATGCTTCTGTAATGTCCAAGCAGAAAGCAATTCTAATCCAAGAATCACCAATCCTGTTTGATTCTTCCCAGATGTGATAAACCCAAGCTCTGTTCACAAGTTACGAAGAACACGCACATAATACATGTATTATCAAGTTATCATTTAGCACATGTACAGTTTATTTAAAAAGTTTCTATGCCCCCTTTCCATTCAGCTGAAGGTTCTCAAGTCAGTGAACAATAAAAAAAAATTAGAACCACCAGGGCTTTTTTTTGAGCAGGAACGCACAGGAATGCAGTTCTGGTTGGCTTGGTGTCAGGGGGTATGGCCTAATATGCAAATGAGTTCCCACTGAGCTTTTCCTACAAAAAGCCCGGTGTGAGATAATGGTGATGTCGGGGGTGTGGCTTTATATGCAAATGAGTTCCCACTGGGCTTTTCCTGCCAAAAAAAGCCCTGAGAACAACCAACTAAGATACACAGTAAACAGAACAAACAAACAGAACACCGATACATCTAAAACACATAAACAGGAATAAGGGTCAGTGAAGGAATGCCGGACAAAACAGATAAGTCTTCACCCAGTGGCAGATGATAGAAAGGGACAGACAGATTTCCATGGGGAGAGGGGGACATACAGATCTCCCTGGGGAGGGAATTGCAGAATTTTGAACCTGACATTTAAAATTTACATTTATCCAGGTCTTGATCCCCAGTTTAACTTGTACATTGAATGAAGGTTGAGTCTTACAAAGAGGGCTATGTGCATACATGCAAGTTCTGTGTATATTCCCTGTGATGTGAACAGGGCTTCTAATACAAGAAAGGAGTGTGTTGCAGAGTATTGGTGTACAACCAAAACTGATGATGATTTTACTACGAACTCTACCATACATCAATGCTTGTTACGTATTAGCGCATGAGAATCCTCCTTCCATGGTACTCTGTATTCTCAGCCCAGGGTAGTTTGATTATCTGTGTAGGCTAATATCCTAAACTAGATGTGATATCTGCATCAAAATGGTTATGTTTAGTACTTCTGGAAATGGCCCTGCTATTAATGATTTGTATGTTTCTCCAGTGCCGAGTTATATAAGGGTTAGGAATGGCTGAAATATGCCACAAAATGTTTTTCACAATGCAAGTGGGCAATGCTGTCTGGGGGGGGATTAAAATGTTATTTATTTATGTTATCGATGGTCTGCCTTTTTCACTGAGACTCAAAACTTACTAACTACTTCAGTCCTAAACAGAAATATCTGGGTAGAATGATGTTAAATACAGGGTCTTTAACATTGACTTATTCATTACAAGAGTATGAGATACTCACAACATTGTTTTGGTTGTTGCTGTTGAGTTGCATAGTCAAGTCTGACTCTTTGCGACCTCATGGACAAAGTCATGCCAGGCCCTCCTGTCTTCCACTATCCTCCAAGTCTGCTCAAATTCATGTTAGTTACATCAGAAATGCTATCCAGCCATCTCTTTTACTGCCCCCTTCTTCTTTTGCCTTCTGTCTTTCCCAGCATCAGGCTCTTCTCCAGTGAGTACTCCCTTTTCATTTGGTGGCCAAAGTATTTGAGCTTCAGTTTCAGCACCTGACCTTCTAGGGAACAGTCAGGGTTGATTTCCCTTAGGACTGGCTGATTTGATCTTCTTGCAGTCCAAGGGACTCTCAAGAATCTCTCCAGCACCACAATTTGAAAGCATCTATTCTTCTGCGCTTCCCCTTCCTTATGGTCCAGCTCTCACAGTAGTAGTAAATAGACCCCCACACATTATTAATGAAGGGAGGCGTGGTCAGTGATGTCACTTCCAGTGACATCACCAGAAACTGTGTCAACCCCATGCATAATTAATGAAGGGGCGTGGCCAGTGACCAGAAACTGCGTTAAATGGACGATGGAAGCGACCATGATGTAGGCACCCTGCATATTTAATCGTGCCTCCCACCAGGATGTGTCCTGTCTAGCCCCACTCCCACATTACCTAGCCCCACCAATCACCATCTATGCCCCATCATGACGTAGCTACCCCGCATATTTAATTAATTAAACACCTCCTCCAGGAAATGACCTTACTAACTCATGGGCATTCGATGAAATTGCTGAGCAGACAGGTTAAAACGGATAAAAGGAAGTACTTCTTCACCCAAAGGGTGATTAACATGTGGAATTCACTGCCACAGGAGGTGGTGGCGGCCACAAGTATAGCCACCTTGAAGAGGGGTTTAGATAAAAATATGGAGCACAGGTCCATCAGTGGCTATTAGCCACAGTGTGTGTGTATATATAAAATTTTTTGCCGCTGTGTGACACAGAGTGTTGGACTGGATGGGCCGTTGGCTGATCCAACATGGCTTCTCTTATGTTCTTATGTAACTCACACCACGTGGCATAGCCAGGTCAATCAGCATCTACGTCCACCCCGCTGTGACGTGGCAACCCTGCATATTAATTGAGCAGGACGGAAATCACATATGTAGCCCCCTCCCCTGCGCACTTCTCCAGCGCCACCCACTGCAGCGTCATTGAACTTCCACAGACAGTGTGTATCGAATTGGGAAAATCTTAGCCTCCAAAGGCAGGGGAAAGAGAAAACAACATCTAGTGAAGTGGTTAGGGTGGCCTGATAAATTTAACAGCTGGGTTCCTGCTTCTCATCTCTGTGATCCTATATAGCAAAAAAAAAAAAAAAAATGGCTGACAGCGGCTTCTTTATCACCCTCCCTAGCAACGCACGCGCAAGTGTTTTTCCACAGCGACCTTTACCACCCATCTAGCGTGGTCATTGGACCTTCCAGGGGCCTGGGAGGTTGGGCTTGTGGAAATACAGTATCCTCACAGCTGGAAGACCCTCACTGAAGATTTCACCATTGTAATTGTTACCAAGGAGAAACAGTGGAAATACAGATTCAGTAGTGGCTATTATAAAAGCATTCCTGACCTGGTGGTGAAACTGAACAACACCATACAGTCACATTTCCTCCCCCCCCCCCCGAACTGAGCATGGACTATGACCCACAGTATAGGAAGATCAGTCTAAAAGCACCACCTACTTATACGTTTTCAGCTTCTAAAGAATTGGCTCACCTTTTAGGGGTACCCCCAGATGAGGCAATCCAAAATATAAACTTTACAGCAGACATCACAGGGGGGTTCAACACTTTGTACATTTACACAGACATTGTGGATCACCAAATTGTGGGTGATGCATATGTTCCATTATTGCATTGTATCACTGTGCAAGGGGAGACTTGCGACTGTATCAATAATATCTATGACAAGCCACACTATATTCCTGTGAATAAGCACCACATAGACACCATCACTATTGAAATTATGATGGACCAGAACAAGAATGTGCCATTCCAGTTTGGTAAGGTGATCGTGAAGCTTCATTTTCGTCCACAGAAAGGCCTGGTCTGTTAAGCACACAAAGATGGTCATCTTAAAAAGCTATGGGGATCCTGACCTCTATAGAAATTACAACAAGAACCAGGCTGGCTATGCTCTTCCTGGTTACCATGGTGCCCCAGTAATGTATGGGGCGGGGGTAGATGGAATTTCCAGAGCCTTTTCAGAAAAGCTGTCCCTCTTTTGAGAAGGGGATTTGAACTTATGAAGCCCCATGTGAGAACCGCTGCCAGAAATATAGCCAAAGATGTAGTAGGTCATGTTTCTGGTGCTGTTCTAAATAAAATGAGTCCCCCTGTGCTACAAGAGGGCTCAGGCCTCATGTATCTTAAAAGACAGTGCGGAGTTGGAAGAAAGGCATCACGGGCGCAACTAATTGGCCCACCACACCCCTTTAAAAGAAAAGCTGTGAAGCGCAAGGTCCCTCAGAAGCAGAAGGCCAAGAGAAGGGCAGGAAGACATCTCCCGAGCCCCCGAGTTATATTTTAAACAGCAATGGCTTTTATTCACAGTGGGTCAGAAGAATGCACCAAATCTGAACTGGAACTATTCCAAATAGCCCCTACACAAACCAGCATTGAGAGATGTCTATATATTGAAGTTCCTCCCCTGGCTGCTTTGTCAAAAATAGCGCCAGTTGACTTTTTCATTGCTGGAAATGGAGATGATTATATGGATTTAAATAATACCCTGCTTTACCTGTGCTACAAAATCGTGAAAGAAGATGGGACAGACCTTGACAGAAATGCAAGGGTGAGTCTGGTGAATTACCCTATTGCCTCCATCTTTAGCCAGCTGGATGTGACTCTGAGAGACAGGCTCATCACAAAGTCGCATAACACATATCCATACAGAGGGTTTATAGAAACTGTACTGAATTACAGCAATGATACTCTGAACACTCAGTTCTCTGCAGGCCTGTTTTACAAAGACACAGCTGCTCAACATGAATCAGCTACCCTGGATGGAGACAACAAAGGGTTTGTTAAAAGAGCAGCTCTAGCGGCTGAAAGCAGAAAAAATAGATTTGCTGGGTCAGCTTCACAGTGACCTGTTTTTCCAAGAAAAACTGCTCTTAAATGTTGTGGATGTCAAAATTAAACTGACACACAGTAAAGATGTTTTTTGTCTCATGGCAGATGATTTAAACAGGGGTTGCAAATTAAACATTTTGTCTGCTTCCCTTTTCGTCAAGAAAGTCAGAGTAGCCCCTGGTGTCTTTTTAGGCCATGCAGAGGAGCTCTTCACAGCTAATGCCAAATATCCTGTGGACCGTGTGGGCATCAAAGTGTTCAGCATCCCTGCAGGAAGTCGTGTCAGCAACCAAGAGAATTTGTTTTGGGGGCAATTACCCAAGCTGCTGGTTATTGGACTGGTGGATAACGAGTCCTTCAGCGAGGCCCGTAAAAAAACCATTTACATTTAAGCATTATTACATCAATTTCTTTGTTCTCTACTTGGATGGAGAACAGGTACCCACAAAACCACTGCAGCTGGACTTTGAAGTTGGAAATTGCATGAGGGAATACATGCAGCTGGTTCAGGCAACTGGTAAACATATCAAAACAGATCTTTGTTAGTAAACCGCGAGGAGTTTGCACAGGGCTACATACTATTTGCATTTGATCTTTCCCCAGAACAGGAATGTGCAGACCACTATTCCTTGATTAAAACTGGGAACCTGCGGACTGAAGTGTGGTTTGCTAGAGCATTGCCTCACACTGTCAACATGATTGTCTATGGTGTTTTTGACAACGTTATAGAGATAAACCATAGGCAAAATGTTTTGTTTGACTATATGTAACATGGACACCCTGCAGCTAACAACTGTGTTATCTACTAACCCTTACACCAAAAAGACTTCCTTGGGAGTGTATCCAAGCGACTGGCTCTCCAAACAGAGAGTGGATCAAAGACCAGCAGGGCTAGTTGTAAATACCCACCCACATGACCTCCCTGGAGAACATTGGCTTGCCATATACTTGACAGAGAATGGGTGTGGCGAGTTTTTTGATTCATATGGACACGTGCCTAGCAGTGTTTTATTTCCTAAATCCATTGTGAGATTTTTGAGAAAAAATGCCAATGAGACTGCATTCCAACCCAGGCAACTACAGGCATCTGACTCTGTGGTCTGTGGATATCACTGCATATTTTTTTTCTACAGTTGCGCAGTAAAGGACTTTCTTTTGAGCAGATTCAAGAGCTGTACTCTGGTGAGTTAGCACAGAATGACCGAATGGTGGAGCAATTTGTAAAAAAGAAGAAGGGCATGCCCAGACATGCTCTAAACTTCTTTGTGCAACCCCAGGCCTGTGTATCTTGCAGTGAGTTCCACAACAACAACATTGTATTTCAATAAAGCGCCTCCTTGTGGGCTTAAAACCTGACCTTTTGTCTGTTCATTTTTTTAAAAAAAACTAAACAAACAAAATTTCTTTTAATTAAAAAACATTTATTTGCATGATTACAAGGTTATCCAGCCAGGGTGTGTGACAGCTTTGTGTTTTTTAGATGCTCTGTGAGACAGCTGTGGCATCTCTGGAATGGAGGCGGGGTTCTTTAGGTATTCCAAAACATGGTGGTTAGCCATATTGCCCACAACAGAAGATGGCACATTTAGTTCAGTCATAGCCTTCATGAAAACATCCCAGCCTTTAGGCTTGCAATGGCTAGGTAGATCATTGGTTCGAGTGACAGCCTTCACCAAATCCATGAGATGAGATCCCTTTATATTTTCACCTCGATATGCAAAGATTCCATTGCCATCCCAAGAAGAAATAATTTTGTTCTGTTTCATTTTGTTTAACAGCATCTTTGCATGGTTCTTAAACTTGTCAGTCAAGCTGTCTATTATTTCTTGGAAGACCACATCAGAACTCGTATTGGTTTCTCCAGAGGCTGTATCTGGCTGAGGCAGAAACAGGTTCAGTTTAGATTTTTCAGTTTCCCCCTGCTTCACATGAGCTAAATATTTTTGCAGCAGAGTTTCAAATAGGCTTACTTTTTGAAACTCTGTTAAATCTTGCCTTCGGAGAACACCCTTCATTTCAATATCTAGGGAATGCATTTCATTGGCTCTGATGTTCTCCTCCTTAAAGGGAGGGGTTTCCTTAATTGTTCCAGCTGATGGCAAGGAACCAAGTACATTTTTTCTGCATATTCCATCACCTGCTTGTTAAAAGGCCAGTTAAGAGAGGAATAGCAAAGCTTAACAGAGGCCCTATAAATCCGCCAGATGGTTTCACCAGCGGTTTCTTCTTTTTCAGTGGTACTCTCTTGTTACTCAGTTTTTAATGTTGCCTTTTCCTCAACACGCATACCTGACATGGTGAAAGAGGAATGTTTCCTTTTAAAATATTGAGCGCCATTTCTGAGCTAGCTGCGACCAGATCATCTGAAGCTGAGCTTTCTTTTGTTGTGGGGTAGTCTCGATAAGTACTTTTAGGAGGGGCAGATTCCTCTTTATACAGCTGGACATGTTGACCCTTTGGAGGATTCGGAGGTGACAAACAGTTTAGTGTACCATCTGTTTCCTTTTGTGCCAACTGTGGGGCTTGTTTTGTTTTTAAGACATACGCAGCAGGCCACTGGTGTGGGAAAAGCCACATTCTTAACCTCAATGAATCTGGCGTGCATGCATTTAAATCCACCACCAGATACCCATAAGGTTTTTGTGTTGCATCCTCAAAGGCCTTCAGAAAGAATTGGGACTTCCCCAGGTACATTTGGCGGGCTAGAGTGGCAATCTGTAATTTGTCCCTGGGGTTTTTAAACAGAACCAGGTATTTTGTATTTAAATTTATGGTTCTGGTGCTTTTTCCGTGAAAGAAAATATTCTAAGTAATAAATATAATGCTCAGATTCCGATGATGCACGTATTTGGTAAAGGCTCTCTCAGTTTCAGGGTTTTGACAAGCAGAGTCCATCAAATCATCCACTATAATCAGACTTACTTTATTAGCAGGGAACAGTTGATCATCATTTAGAGTTTCAGGCAGCCCTTCAACAAACTTTACAGACATGAATTTACAGAAGATTTTGTCATACAGATTCTGCCAACAGCTGTAAAACCACATGACATTATCAGGTGATAACAGAAAACACATGTTGAGCATTGTCCAAAATACTTTTTACAAAAACGCTTTTGCCACAATTGCTAGGCCCTGCCAGTACTACAGAAAATGGATGTTTCCACTGTACATCCATTTTAAAAAACATATGGCAATGTTCTGTATTTGTCCACAAGGACCCTCTTATCATAAATGACTTTGAGGGTTTTCTTAAGTGGCCCTGTCTCAATAAGCCACTGATTCTTTTTCCTTATGATGGAGAGCTGCTGGACTCTGATCTCTTTAGATGCCTGCTCGGCAGTGTAATCTAAGACCAGGTCCTTCAAGGTGTTAAAGTTAATTTTTTTACATTTAGAAACATTGAAGGTAATGCCTTTGGCTTTCATGCACACCTTTCCACCCAACAATTTGTAACCATAGGTTTTAGGACCTGCTGATGTGAACTCTGTGATATGCGCATTTGGTGGGAGTTTGGATGTGATATCTCCTAAATAATCTCCAAGAGATGGAATAAAATCTCCCTCCCTACTGACAAAAATGACTGAATCTGTGTCATGGTAAATGATGCGGTCCTGCAGCTTGTCTAATTTTTCATACAATTCTAACCATGCGTAGGATATTGTAAACAATCAATCAGAACATTTGTGTTGCCAGCTAAGGTAACTGTATCTTTTGCGTGTTTCCAGGACATGCTTGCTGTTTCATCGTCAGTTATGTCAAACCCTGACACATCATATGCTGGAGAAAAGGCAAATTCTAGAAGCTTGGTAGCATCCCTCACTATGGTAGTGTTTATCAAGTTTGAATGCTGGCCAAACTTGCCTCGCAAGAAATTTAAAAATAATTTTGCAATCTGCCTCTTTGCAGGATTGACAGCTATGTGTTCAGGACCCAACTGAACACCCTCTTTCTCTAGGTAATCCTGTATGTATTTGGCCCTTTCCCCCTCATCTGTACACCAGCTAGGATAGCCAGAAGACTCCTGTTTTTGGTGGAGGTGCACTTTAATGTATTCAGAAAACAGGTGTTCAGAGCTTTCCTCAAAATGCCACACCTTGCTAATAGAGATGATCTGATACCCCTTCTCAAGGGCCTTCATCAGTTCCACTGTGCACCCCACACCTTCTAGCACTCTTTCCAGTGAAGAATGCATACAACGCTCTTGTTGCTTAGTCTCTGCACATGTGCAACAGAGGGGGAACAGAAGTTTACCCCCCCCCACACACACACACACCTTGTAGGGTAATACAAGGAAAAAGAGACCTTGAGGTGGCGCCATCTTCAGTTTGACCAGACCAAAGTATTCAGATACTGGGACAAAGTCCTTATAAATAATTTGGGGGTGTCCAATTGGATATTTCTTTGCCGTGTTGACAAAAGGGTACAGGCTGGTGAAATCATAGCAATGTATTTTTTCACCAGCTTCAGCATTGTAACAGAGGCAAATGTTCTGCCCCCAAAGAAAGCATCTCTGGGGAGCAGCGTTGATGGAAATTTCTTTTCACTCAGAAAGCCTCCTGTCAGCTGTAACCATCTCCCTCCACTCGTGTTCCCATATGGACCTAACAGCATACCCCTGGCTTTTCAAGTAACTTTATTTCCTCAGGGTTCAATAGTGTAAGTCAGCAAAGGATTAATCTGTCAGCAGGTTTCTATCACTGGGGCTGTAGCATGTTGGGCAACCATGGAAAAAGCATCCATTAAATTCAAAGGCTGTTGGCCACCCCCCAACCACTGCATAACCATCAAGAAAATAATTTCCTACTTTTAGCTCACCACCTTTCAGGGTGTGCTGTATCTGGAGACTCCTTGTGCTCAATATACATTAGCCACTGTATGGATGGGGTTGAAAAACAGGTTTCTTGCCTGTGGTAATGATCATGTGGCAGGAGGGCAATTGTATCAGGTTTCAAAAACATGTGCCTATACATTGCCATGCACATTCCAGCGAGAGTTATTTTGTTAAAGGGGTCAATTCCTGACATGGATATAATTTCCTCCCTGTACAAGAGACAGGCCTTTCTCAGGATTTTAACATCCTGTTGACAATAACAGGCCAGATCTTTTTGTAGGTTAAAGTCATTGTTTTTGTTTTCTATGTACCAGGAAAGAAACTATGCTTTCTCACCCTTCATCAAGCTATCAACACCATAATCCTCCATCCTAGGCATCACCCCAACATACTCCCAATTAGCAGAGGTGTTAAAGTAATGGGGGAAGAACCCATTACATCCAGAGAAGCCCATGGCCTGCGGCAATTTGGCCAGCTTCATTGGCAAGAAGTTTAAGCTATCCAGAAATCTGATGCCTAGCTTCTTAACCATGATGCACATGAGCTTCCCCCCTTGTGTAAGCAGGTCGACTTCCATCTTTTCTACTAATAATTGCCTAATGATAAAGTAATTATCATACCCCTTTGCAATATGTGCTAGGAAGTTATAATTCTTGAATTTCTTGTTGATGAATTTTTTAACAAAGCTTGACACACAGCCCTCTCCTTTGAATTCCCAGGTATCACTTTTCTCTAGCCCTATTGCATAGATATAATTTGGAATATGTATGCTAGTCTCTTGCATGTATTCAAAATCGTAAAAAAATATAATTGTTGCCAATTTCAACCTTTTTAAGAGAAGGCATGAAACAGTGGTGGCTATTTATATCCCCAACAGGCTCTTTGCATTGCTTACACAAGCGAACACTGCATGTGTGTTTCTTTGGAGCATAGGATTGGCATGATTTACAATATATTTTGGTTTTGCAGATGTCTGGCAGATCCCTGGGTTTTTCAAGGCAGATCCGGGATTTACAATATACTTTGTAGTTATTGCATTGTACCTCCTGTGAGGACTACATCTGGGGTCCAAGAACATGTGACAGCTGTATTTACACAGATTTGAATGACTATCAACATTACCACACACCTGAAAATAATTTTTCTGGCCATAAAACCCTTTCAAATTAATTATTCCATAATAATGATTCTCATGATTCAAAACAAAATTGGTTCTCTGGTATACAGGGGGCCCTGTTCTAAAAATTTCCCAACCTTTACCATTCAATACCAGTCCTATATTTACCTTTAAATGCTTTTCAAAGGTGGCAACATTCAATAGTAATATCTCCTGCTCATCCAGAGGCGCACACTAGACTGTGGGGTGCCCCAGGGAGCAGTTCTCTCCCCGATGTTATTTAACATCTATATGCGCCCCCTTGCCCAGATTGCCCGGAGATTTGAGTTGGGTTGCCATCAATATGCAGATGACACCCAGCTCTATCTGCTAATGGATGGCCGACCTGACTCCGCCCCAGGGAATCTGGATCAGGCATTACAGGCTGTTGCAACGTGGCTTAGACTGAGTGGGCTGAAGTTGAACCCGATGAAGACAGAGGTCCTTTGCATGGGTCGAGGCGCTCTGGGGAAGGAAATACCTCTCTCGGTCTTTGACGGTGCGCCATTGAAAGCAGCGCACCAGGTAAAGAGCTTGGGTGTTTTACTGGAGCCTTCATTATCAATGGAGGCCCAAATAGCAGCCACTGCCAAGTCAGCGTTCTTCCATCTGAGGCGGGCAAGGAAGTTGGTCCCTTTCCTAGAGCGTCGGGACCTAGCAACAGTGATCCATGCGACGATCACCTCAAGATTGGACTACTGTAATGCCCTCTACATGGGGCTGCCTTTGTGCCGAACCCGGAGGCTGCAGCTAGGGCAGAACGCGGCGGCTAGGTTGTTATTAGGACTCCCAAAGTGGGAGCATATACAGCCGGGGCTATGCGGACTGCACTGGCTGCTGGTTATGTACCGGGTTCACTACAAAGTGCTGGTCATTACCTTTAAAGCCCTATGTGGCCGAGGACCGGCCTACCTGAGGGACCGTCTTTTCCCATATGAGCCCCAGAGAGCACTGAGGTCAGCAGGGAAAAACAAGCTGACCATCCCTGGGCCAAAAGAGGCTAAACTTCAGAACACTCGTGCACTGGCCTTTTCCATCATGGCCCCATGCCTATGGAACCAGCTCCCAGAGGAGGTGCGGGCCCTGCGGAGCCTTGACCAGTTCCGCAGGGCCTGCAAGACCACCCTTTTTAAGCTGGCTTTTACGGACTGCTGATTTATGATTGTTAAATAAAGGGACCCACCAACATGATTTTGCTTACTGAACTGTTTTTACATGAATTGAACTGAATTGCCTTTAAATAATGTTAATTTTAAAGTCTGTATATTTATTGTATTGTATACCTATGGATGTTGTTAGCCGCCCTGAGCCTGCTCCGGCGGGGAGGGCGGGATATTAATAATAATAATAATAATAATAATAATAATAATAATAATAATAATAATTATTATTATTATTATTATTATTATTATTATTATTATTATTATTATTATTATTATTATTATTATTATTATTATTATTATCTGAAAACTCAAGCTCTCTGTACAACAGCCACACCCTTTCTGTTAATTCAGGGATGGTTACCAACTTCTCTGACATAACACCAATGAGACTTATTCCAAAGCACAGAATACGATTGCCATGATCTGGATTTAATAAAAGCTGCCACTTCTTTTTGATAACTTCACTATAGAGAACAGTACTTATAACTCTCTTCACTCTCCCCCCTCTATTCCTTATTACTGTCATAATTAAGCGCAGGGTGCCATGAAGCTGAATTTCAGCATTACTCTGCATGAGGTTTGACGTCAGATTTATAAACTCATCAGCAGGAAAGCCAGCTGCTGGCCTCCTTACAGAATGCAGGGCACTGCTTAGCTCCGCCCCATCGATATGGAGCTGCACTAAATCACCATCCTGGACTTTGGCTCTCATATCGTTAAGAAGGCCCTGAATAGCTTCCCGTATTGCCTCTTGTATGAGGACAGGGTGGCTTAACTGCTCTAAGTTTACAAACCTGAAAGCCTCTTAATACTGATCCATTGGCAAGTTTACAAGATGTCATGCCCACTCTCCAACTTTTTCTATGTAAACCTTTGGTATGTCAGGGCTAGGGAACGGTTTTTGTGGGGGTGACGAGGGGCCTTGTTCAGCAGCAGCAATGTTATTTGCCAAGTGACAGGCTCTACCTCTGTGCTGAGAGGGGCACCATGAACCGAATTATCATTTGCACACTCAGAGGCAGGGACTGCATTGTTATTTGGCAAAATTGAGGTGGCAGCAGGCTCTACTTCTGTGCTGAGAGAGGCACCATCACCTGTGTTAACATTTGGCCTCTCAAATTATATATATATATATATATATATATATATATATATATATATATATATATATATATATATATATATATAGAGAGAGAGAGAGAGAGAGAGAGAGAGAGAGAGAGAGAGAGAGAGAGAGAGAGAGAGAGAGAGAGAGAGAGAGAGAGAGAGAGAGAGAGAGCAGTGTATTGTGAAAAACTACTTACCCTCTTTCCCATGTGCTTCCTGAAACCATGGCTGCTTCTTCTCTGAGATTGTGTGGGAGGGGAAAGGAAAGGGGGGATTTTCCTTAGAAGGCCCATCATAATCTTTGTCAGGGGCATGCTGACCTAATGAAAAAAAATTAGCTTTTTCAAACTAGTTTTTTTTTTTTAAAGCCATTAAATTCATTCAGAAAAACAGTCTCCACCCTCACACACAAAGGCAAATCAATTATTGTATTTTTGAACGTATCATTTTCTACCATTCTTCACAGCCATATGGCCTCTTCTGGCCTGCATATTAAAATGCCAAAAATATGAAATATAATGCAGTCGCCGCATTTTTAAATTATCCCCCACCACAATCCCCTCTTATAAAAAAACAGCAAACTGATTTTAAAACAGAGAGGAATGCAAAATATACTTTTGTTTTTTGAAGACTTTTCTTCTGCCATATTTGTTCTCCCCCCCCCCCCTAAAATTTACAAAAAAACCTTTTTTACAGCATTAAATTATTATCCCCATTTATGAAGCTTAAGACAAACACCTCAAGGTAAAAAAGTCTCCCTTTAGTGCTTTTCTGTGAGCTGGAAAAGGATGTGACTAGCCCCTTAATCCAATCAAGAAAAACTGAAACAGCCCATACTCCCCCCCCCCTTTCCCAGCCATTCATTTTCAGCCAAAGGAAAGAAATCTGCCTCTTTTTAAAAAGCATATTATAAAATATATAAAACAAACCTCTGCCATTCAAAAGAGCCACCATAAAGGGTAGCTAAATATCCCCTCTTTCTTCTCATTAAGCATGCTTGGGGCAAACAGGCCATAAATTAGCTGCTTTACAGGCAGTAAAAGGATTCAAACAGACAAAAATTACAAGCAGTATTAATTTCTAATCACTTAGAAAAAAGAGTAGCACATAGCTTACCTGCAGCCTCAAGGTAAAAATGTCTTCTGACCTTCTCCTCCTCTGGCCAAAAAGGATGTGACTCATGCCTTAATCTAATCAAGACCAACTGACCACTACTGTATATGAGGGAGCACTGTGATTGGTTCCCCCGGCCTTCTGACTTGCTAATCCAATAGAAATTGTCCATGAATTGTAAAGGTAACCAGTTTCCACTTTGTAAAATAATTTCAGAACCTTTCCAGAAACCCATAAGGCTGCCTTTAAAACCAGCAATTAAGGGGTTGCAGGAGCTGTCTATACCCAGTGATTGTGTTTGCTATGAAACACAAAGCAACCCTGAAAGGTGTGTGCATATATATATATATATATATATATATATATATATATATATATATATATATATATATATATATATATATATATATATATATATATATATATATATATATAAACTGCATGACTGTTTTGGCTTGCTGTGTTAATAATATTTTTGCTAAGGCTTGACTATGCTGGTATTTTATTTTCATTCAATTTTCTCTCCTAAAGATGTCACAAACCAGAGATATCCTCAGAGCACAATGATCTCCACCCTGCTTAGGTCTGGACGTGGCCACAAAACATCAGCACAGCAATCCAAGCTGCGGACTTCCATGAAAGGATCATCCATATAAAATTAGGCTCTCCCTTCCCAAACTTTTTTTTTAAAACAGCAGCCAGTAAATATGGGGGCTAACCATCCTAGCAATTTTTAAAACGCTGCCGGATTTAATCAGATTGCAGCTCCCTCCCTCACTTGCAACACCCCTTCCCAAACCTTTTTTAAAACAGCATCCAGCAAATATGGGGGCTAACCATCCTAGGAATTTTTAAAATGCTGCCAGATTTAATCAGAGTGCAGCCCCCCTTCCTCTCTCCCTTGCAACCCCCCTTTCCAAATCTTTTTTAAAAACAGCAGCTGGTAAATGTGGGGGCTAACCATCCTAGGAATTTTAAAATGCTGCCAGATTTAATCAGAGTGCAGCCCCCCCCCCTCCCTTGCAACCATCAGCCCTTCATTTCATGGGGGCATGCCTGGGCATGTAAGAACAACACTGATTTCTTTAAAATGGTTACTTTTTTATTTACAGGCTTTTTTTTTCATTTACAGACAGTGAAAAAAGCAGTTGCAGTCTATTTACAAGGTTTATTTTAAAAAACAGACAGTAAAAAGTAACTGCAGTCTCTTTTATTTACATCACAGAAACACCATTTTTTCTGGTGCAGAAAAAATGACCGAAAATGCAAATCTATGATATAGCCTTGAACATATTTAACCATTGCACTGCTAGAGTTTTTCAAAATTGTTTCAAGAGCTTTGCGTGAAGTTGAAGCATCTCCAACTTTATTTAATAAATCAAATATTTGCTCCATATTCTTTTGCATGAAGAGCAGACATTTCAATTAATAAGCAACCAAGGTCACAACTTGCATTATCGAATCCATTGACATTTCATCAATTACAAATTTCACCTTGCGGTCTACTATTTGTTCAGACCAAGAAACACATGCATGAGATTTCTGTCCGGGTGATTGAAGCTGGCATCCTTCACAAGAATCATATAAAAATTCATTGATACAATGCATTGTTATTGAATAGATCACAACACAAACTAATGCTGACATTGCTGATTTCCGTTTTCAGGGTGGTATACAGTCAGAATCTCCAAAAACTTCCATGTATAAAAGCTTTCTCATGGCAATGACTCGTTCCCCGGGCATCATTCCAAATGGAATTTTTTGCTGTTCCTGTTAAAAAGACAGCATTTATTTTAGTTTTACAAGCCTTGACAAGCCCCCACACCCACCACACAACACTCAACAACTGGGGTCCATACCTGCGTGGAGATCTTTGCCTCTGAAGGAATATTCTCCTCTGTGGCTTCAGCCAATTTTAAATCTGGAATTTGTGGCTCAATGCAGGCAGAATACTAGAAAATTAAAAGCAGATTTTTTTTCAGTTAAAAGCACTATGCAAAGTCTGTTTCAAATAACCTTTTCTACTCTCCCACCCCACCCCACCTCCCCACCCCCCTTTCCCAAATTACCTGTGCCATAGAGTTCTTGCTTGGAATCAGCTCTTGGGAATCAGGATTCTCTTGGAAAACCTGGGTGCTGTAGGGAATAAGTTTCTGAGTGTCTGGGAAATCTCCTTGCAAAATTTGGGAAATGCCATTTTTAGCTAGCATGTCAGATGTTGTCTCCCTGCTGTCCATACTAACACATGTCTCTTCATCAAAAACAGGCCCCGAGAAATGGAGCTTTGTGGGAACAAATTCTTCATCCTCAAAACTGCTCACATATCTCCTTTTAAAATTTTGTCTCACCAATGGTGGCGGGCTGGAAAGAACCAAGGGTCTGGGAGGAGTTTCCATGTTCTAAGCAAGAACCTGTGCACATGTGTTCAAGCACAAATGTCTTCTTTCCAGGTGGGCCCCAGCCCATTTGCTATTGACCAGGGGTGACTGGGCATAGGCCTTCTCATTGGCGGCCCCCATTTTCCGGGGTGGGGTGCCACAGGTGGAAGTTCAATGACACTGCAGTGGGTGGTGCTGGAGAAGGGGGGAGGGGACTACATATGTGATTTCCGGCTTGCTATGTCACAGCAGGGTGGACATAGACAGTGATTGGCCTGGCTATGCCATGTGGTGTGAGTCAGTAAGGTCATTTCCTGGAGGAGGTGCTTAATTAATTAAATATGTGGGGTAGCTATGTCATGGTGGGGCATAGATGGTGATTGGCGGGGCTAGGTCACGTGGGGCTGGACAGGACACCTCCTGGTGGGAGGTGCTTAATTAAATATGTGGGGTGCCTACATCATGGTCACTTCCGTCGTCCATTTGATGCAGTTTACGGTCACGTGACTCTGGGGTCATGACCTGGGTGATGTCATTGGGGCCAAGACTCTGATGACGCAGTTTCCAGTGATGTCACTGGATGTGATGTCACTGGCCATGCCCCCTTCATTAATAATGCATGGGGGGGTCTCTTTACTATCACAGTCATACACTACTACTGGGAATATCATCACTTTGACTATACGGACTTTTGTTGGCAGGGTGATGTCTCTACTTTTTATTATACTGCCTAGGTTTGCCATAGCTGTCCTCCCAAAGAGCAAATGTCTTTTAATAATTTTGAACATGGAGGTAAATCCAGGGAATGCAAAACTGCAGTGAAATGGAATGTATGTAATTGAATCTTGCAAATTCTGAAATAAACAGAGTAGTAACACCATTATTTTATAGCGCATTCAGTTTGCAATATACTTTACCTTCTTTAATGCACTTATCTGCACAACAATTTCTCAAAGTAATCACATTTCTCCTAATTTTTCAGATGAGGAATTGAGGGTGGGAATTGATTGCTGGTAAAATTCCACCTTACACTTCAGGAACAGAACCCAAGGGGGATTTTTCAAGGTGCACGCAGTAATGCTTTATATGTATATGATTTAAAACTAATGATATTTTTATGTGAGAAGTTGCTTTAATTAAATATCAGAATGTAAGCCACTGGGCAGAAATACAAGGAAGGTTTTGAGCAAAGGCAGCAAAGAAGGAATACAAACATGGATGCCTATGCAATAATTGATCTAGCAAAGCAGACTTGATCCCAGATAGTAATAGATTGACCCATTTGTTGACCTGACTTCAAAAAGAAATACAGAAAGGTTGCCAGATGCCTACAAAGCAGGCAGCTGTTGGCTGTTCCCATACTAAACAGGAAGCAGAAGTCCCATTCATCTGAAGAACGTCAACAGAGCAAAGAAAATTAAAGCAGGGAAGCATCAGATGATGAAATGTATCAGCGAGAGCTCAAAATAACATAACCTCTTAGAAAAGGAGATAACAACTTGAACAATCATGTGGCACTTAATTAGGCACTTCTTAGCAAACAGCAGTGAGGTATTCTAAAAGAGTAAGATAGGAGGTTGTGTTGGACAAAAGGTCTCTGAACTGGAAACAGTGAGTGACAAGATAGGAGGAGATGGAAAGGAGAAATGATATTCTTGCCTATAGAGGGCAAAAAAGGAAATGTCGGGAGTTCTGGTTGCAAGCTGATGGTTAAAACATGAAGGGACATTCAGAACTTGTTTTAGAGTTATTTCAATCTATTCCACAGACCACTGTGTAACACTTTTATCTGATGAACTGGTCTCTGGCTCACAAAAAGTTGTGTCACAAGATAGTTATGTCACTACCATTATTTACCACTAGACTTTTTGTTGTTTCATTCATTCTACAGTTTAAGTTTACTTTATGTTTGTATGCATGCTCATGACAAATGCATATTTCAAGATTATGTGTCATGCATCCTATTCTGCTGCTCTAACCACATACCGGATCTTTTAAGTCAGAATTGTTATCTCCATAGGTGTGACACCATTCATCCTGTCAAGTTATAGATACTCTAGTACTTTACCTCTTCTCTGGGGCTTCTAGTCATTCTTGCCATATAATCAGGGGTGGAATTCTAGCAGAAGCTCCTTTGCATATTAGGCCACTCCCCACTGATGTAGGCAATCCTCCAAGAGCTTACAAGGCTCTTTTTTGTAAGCTCTTAAAGGATTGGCTACATCAGGGGTGTGTGGCCTAATATGCAAAGGAGCTTCTGCTAGAATTCCACCCCTCCATATAATTATTATCAAATATAGACTATTGAATTGGTTTAAACATAGAAATGTAAAACTGCTTATTAAAATAAATGGCAAAACAAAAATAATTTATAATGTATAATATTGTCATGACAAAGGACTGGTTTAGAATTGAAGGAAGTAAGAGGGAGAGGGAAGAGAGGTGAAGGTGCATTGAACAATGAGAAGCTGAGGTCCTAAACGAAAATAACGAAACCAGACAGTATTCTCATTAGGTCAGAAGCAGAGGAAGAAAGTATATTCACTTTTTTACCTGAAGAAGCCTTTTGAAAGAAAAGATCTTCTTGCCCTTTATAAGAAAAGGTCTTCTTGAAGTAACAAAGAGCCATACATGTTTTGTAACTGAAAGCAGACCTGACTGAAGCCAGTTTTGGCACCACAAAAAATATAGAAAACCATTCAATAACAATTTCTTATTATTGTGGCTGTAACTTCTGAATTAAATAAAAATAAATAAGCATAAATACAAATTGTGCATAAAATTATGAGAAGCTGTAAAACTCTACAGGTAAGGGCTAATGGAATGGCAGCTTGCCTTAAGCTCCTTAGTGAGTTTGAGCTGAGGCAAAATTTGAGCTGGGGACTTTGTGAGTCACAGTTCATTCTTCTAGGCCCTATACTTTTAATGTTCTTTAAAGAGCCCTGGGAAAGTAGGTAGATGCAGGAAAGACAAGAGCTACTGGTCGAACTGCTCAAATAAACAAGGTTAAACCAGGGCATGTGTTGAAGAGCCCTGATATGCCAGACATTGAATCACATTAATATTCAGCTGCTCTAGCTAGCTGTCTGTGGTTGGGGGTGTTTTTTAGTCAGTGCGGGCCTACCTCCAAATGTACCAACAGACTAAAAATGAATGTCTTACATCAGCTTTAATTTTCTAATGCAGTGACCCATCCTACTGTGGTGTAAGAAGAGGTGCTAGCGAGGCAATTAAAACAAATCACCTAACAGAACATGCTGCTGGGTGCGGTCATGCCTCATCAGGATCTGAATTCTTAGATATCTTAGGGAAAGTTTTGTAATGTTTGCTAGTTAAAACTTTAACATGAATTAATTGATTCCATTGCATATTCTATTAGAATACAAAATACTGGATATCAAAATCAATATTTTCTAGCTAGCAAAATGAGAATGAGAGCTGGGCTATCTAGTGCCTGGGACATATATTTACTGGTAGATGGTAGGGCATTTGGAAAGAGTAATCAGCAAGTAGAAGGGAGTGCTTAACCCCTTACCAGCTCCCTGCACCTACCCTTATATCTTTTCTTCCAAACCTTTGGTCCCCTGGCTGGCATTATTTGGAGTCAGCTGGGAGATTGGGGATGAATCTGTGAGTTAGGGAAGGGGGGTGAGAGTTTCTCCTCAACCTATCTTCCAACATGTCCCTTACCTTGAGTTAGCATCATGAGGTGGACACAGGGTTGGTAAATCCCTTTTATTATAAAGTAATTTTACTCAAAGCCATATGTTCATAAACATTATAATCTTGCTATCCAGACACATTTCAAATGCCATATGTGGTAGAAAAGAGCAAGAGTCCACTGGCAACTGAAAGACATTTGTGATAGGGCATGAGCTTTCATGAGTCACTGCTCACTTCAAATGCTATCACTGCAACCCATCTTGATCTATTGTCATATGTAGTGTTGTCCAAGTTTGTAAGAGTTGAATTAACCATGGATAGCTATCAATTAATTAGAAAAAGAAGACATATTGCATATCTTTTGTGCATATAAAATTTTAGGACATGAGATGCCCAGATAAATGAGTTTGCACTCTGTTGATAATTACAGTTGTATGCCTTATGTATAAATGTAGCATTAGTGTTTTTCTCCATTGTATTGATATAGTATGATTAATACTAGAAAAAAGTTTCCCCATAATATGTCTCAATATTATTGATTATTAATTGTCAAATCACAGTTCATATATTAAATCTTTATTAATATTGAAGTCCGTTTTTTTATTCATTGAGTGATTATCCTTCACACGGCATGTTTTTTTTATCAGTTATCTGCTTTAATTAATACTTGCAGCCCATAGGAAGCCATTATTTTTACATTCAATAAAGTCATTCATAAAAGTTCTGGAATTTGACAAAAGTTTGACTGATAGAAGGAATTATGCTGTGAGTAGAGGGTATTTTTGATCAGAAAGGCAGCATGGAAAACATAACACATTGGTTATTAGGTTACAAAAAGGTATTTTAGAAATTTTGTAGATTAGAGAAATTGTTGAATTGCAACATAACATGATTCAGTTTGGGTGTCTCCGAACTGTTTGGTATCTCCAGTACTCCTGCAGTTCATGGGTTTTAACAATTTATTGATATCATATGGTTATACAACTTAGTTATTTCTTAATTATCTCAATATTAATCCGTATGACATTTCAATCCCCCCTCCCTCCAATGTTGTATTTTAACAATTTATTAATAACATACGGTTACGATGTTTAGTTATATCTTTTCTATCCCTAACCCATATGATACTTTCAATCCCCCCTCCCTCCGTTATTAGACTTACCCCGAAGTTATATATTTAAATCCAAATATAAAGGTATCCCAAACCCATCAAAACACACTGTCTTTTTCTTCTCATTCATATTAAAAAATTGTCCAATGTCTTTTTACGTTCCATTCTAACTCTATATATTTTTTATATTTCTTCCACTCCTTTATAAACACTTCCAGATCATAGTCTCTCAAAGTTCTTGTTAATTTATCCATCTCGCTCCATGATAAAACTTTCACAATCCAGTCCCATTTCTCTTGTTTCCACAGCTGCGCATACAATGTCCTAGCAGCTGAGAGCAGATACCAAATTAAAGTTCTATCTTCTTTTGGAAATTTTT
The DNA here is from genome assembly GCF_032191835.1 of Heteronotia binoei. Classification (NCBI taxonomy): domain Eukaryota; kingdom Metazoa; phylum Chordata; class Lepidosauria; order Squamata; family Gekkonidae; genus Heteronotia; species Heteronotia binoei. Next base: position 51,284,087 of record NC_083223.1, on the reverse strand, counting down.
CTATTTGTAATCCTAGCAGAAAAGTCTCTGCCACTTTCTTGAAGTCATAACCCAAAATTTTAGAAATTTCTTGTTGTATCATCCGCCAAAAGTTTTTTGCTTTTTCACAGGTCCACCACATATGAAAAAAAGAACCTTCATGGTGCTTACATTTCCAACATCTGTCTGACATCTTTTTACTCATCTTTGCCAGTTTCTTCGGAGTCATATACCACCTATACATCATTTTAAAACAGTTCTCCTTGATATTCTGACATGTTGATATCTTCATCGAGTTCTTCCAAAGGTACTCCCAAGTATCCATTTGGATTTCTCTGTTTATATTGATTGCCCATTTAACCATTTGAGGTTTTACTACTTCCTCTTCTGTAGACCATTTCAATAATAATTTATATACTTTTGATATTAATTTTTCATTGTCTCCAAGCAAAACCTTTTCCAATTCTGTTTGCTCACGTCTAATTCCATCAGATTTCATATCATTTTCCATCAGACTTTTTATTTGTTGCATTTGGAACCAGTCATATTTATTATTTAGCTCTTCTGCTGACTTTAATTCAACTTTCCCACCTTGAATCTTTAACAATTGATTGTATGACATCACTCTTTCTTCCTCAGATTCAGCTGTTATTTTTATTACTTCTGCTGGCACTATCCAAAGCGGCTTCCTCTCATCACCATATTTCTTATATTTTATCCAAGTATTTAATAAAGTGTTTCTAATATAGTGATGAGAAAAAAACCCATCCATCTTGTGTTTCCCATAATACAAATACGCGTGCCAGCCGAATTTATTCCCATGAGCTTCCAACCTTACCTCCTGCAGTTCATGTAGTTCCATGGCTCCACTTGTGCTTTACTGAGAAGGTGGTTTCATGGACTGACTTAATTCATAATGTCAGTCTCATAACCTCACACACACACAAAATCAAGTGTCTCCCCACTTCTGAAACACTGCTCACAACACTTCCCTGCAGGTTTGTCATGGATTCACACAGTTCTTGTAGTCCACCTATTTCATCACTGTCACTTTTGAAAGCATTTACTCATAGGGAAGAGTTAGTCTGAGAGATAATGTATCCAGTCAAGTCAATATACTGGGGTTGGTATATGTGTTGACTGAGCACTTCCATGCAATGAAAGCAGTCATGGTATGTTCTACTTACAACTGAGTTGGGCAGCTTCACAGACAACAAGGAAGAGAGACTGAATGCTCTAATGTGCTTTGAATTCTTTATTGGAAGGATATTCTACAATACACAGTCCCAATTCAAGGCAAGTGGTCCACCACTGGCAGAAATTAGGCTAGGTGTTCTGCTCTATAAATTCAAAATACATTCAGACTTAACAATCCATATGCATATGAACTGTAACATGTAGTCTCTAATGAGTGATAATAAATATCCAGTGTTCTTATATATAGGTGTGCTGCTTTATGTGTTCAAATGTATTCAGACTTAATAATCTGTATGCATATGGAGCTGTAACTGTGAAGATAAACAACCAGGGTAGGGAGATCAGCCTGACAAGAAAAGAGAAAACTCTCCCATATAATAACAAGCAAATAATAATAAGAGATAATGTTCATATATATCTTGCTTTATTGTTTCTTGGTATGCATGTTAAGGACTTTTAGGTCATATTCTAGATGATAGAAACCAAAGCAGACCGTGAAGACTTTCAAAACAATTTGATTGAATGGTCAGCATCTTGGGAGACTCTACATATAAAACTGATGGAGCCTGAACTAGCAGTAACTCACCAGAAAAGAGATCTTGGGGTCTTGGTATATAAGTTTTTGAAAACATCTCCTAAGTGTCCCACAGCACAAAAAATTCAAGGTCTATGTAGCTGCTTATTGTAAAGCACCACCCCCACCTTGCAACTATGCTGGCAGGGAATGCTATGGGGCCCTGTGCTTTCTGTGTGCAGAGCCACTGGCTTTTCATGGGAGCTGGTCTCTTTAAGGATGTGTGTGCAGCGCAGGAGGAATGTTAAATGACCTACCTCTCTTTGCCCCCTGCCAGTGACAGACTCTTTGCTTGACATGGAAGATAAACAGCTCTAATTGTGATGTTTTTATATTGACTATTGTACAGCAATATTTGAAACTCTTTTGGCCTGGCATGTTTGTGTTATGGTATACCATAGAGTAGGGGAACTGATCTGACTTCAGCTTTTCATCTCCTCTCCCCTCCTTGCAGCCTGTACCCAGGAAAAGTATAGTCTTTCTCCACAATGGGAGCCAATGCAGAAAGCAAGCTACCTCAGCAGGGTATAATGACACAGAGTCTACCCTGAAAAGCAGCCATTTTCTCTAAGGGAGCCTATCTTTGCCATCTGTAGATGAGTTGTAGTTTTGAGTGATCTCCAGGCCTCACCTAGAGATTAGCAACAGTGGTTCCCCAGGATGAAAGAGCTGGCTTGGAAAGAGCTAGGCATCATGGGGTCCCTGTTTCTGGCTTCTGAGGAGGAGGCAATTCAGAGGGTGGATTCAATGTCTTTAGATAGTGGTGCCCCTGCCCTGGCAGACAGAAGGGGGCATTGGCAGGGCAGCTGCCTCTGGACCAGGTGCTATGGCTGCTAGTAGTCCAGAGGAGGAAGGGGATTCTGGCCCATTGCTGGGGACCCAAGTAAGGGGCCCGTGTCCACCAAAGTCAATCCCATCTACCCTTTCCACCATGAGTGGGGCAGGAGTGTCTGGAAAGTAGTTGTGAGTGGCAGGAAGCCTTTTTCAAGGGGCACCAATGACTGGAGGAAATGGTAGGTGGGGCTAGATTGAGGGGCTGCTTCTGGACACCTGGAGGGGCTTCTTGCCATAGCGAGGGACATGGGCGAGGGTTAAGGGCTCTTCAAGAGGCTGCTGGGGGACCTGAGTCTCTCAGACCCCCCCCCAGCAACCCCTGCCCCTCATCTTGTTGTCTCTCCAGCAAGGGACAACGCAAGTTGGCATGGGATGCCCTTGATGGCATGGACACACTGCAGGATGCTCTGGCCAGTGGTGTATGGGTGCACCCTTACATCCACAAACTTGTCCATTGCCACCCTATGGGGCCCTGTGCTTTCTGTATGCAGAGTCACTGGCTTTTCATGGGAGCTGGTCTCTTTAAGGATGTGTGTGCAGCACAGGAGGAATGTTATATGGCCTACCTCTCTCTGCCAGTGACAGACTCTTGGTTCGACTTCCTTGACTCATGACTCCCATCCGTCCTGCCTGCCCTGTCTATCACACCACCCCCACCTTGCAACTATGCTGGTAGGGAATGCTACTATGGGATAGCCACAGACACTGCCATGACAGTGCCAAGCAACTCTGTTGGGGCACCTTTCCCCCCATTTGGCTGCAATGTAACTATTCCCTTAGGGAGGCAGCTCCCAATGCAGCACCTGTGCTACAGCCAGCAGAAGCAGGATAGGCATGGCACAGGATTGCTTAGCCCATGTGCATTGGTCTAAAGCAGCAGAAGTCATGTTCTTTTGAGTCATCTATGACACTGATTAATTATTATAAGAAATCATCTGATTTTGTAGGATCATCAGAACTTTGTAGGATCCCTACATCCTGGGTACCACTGCTGTAAGAGATGGACATTTCCTCTCTCTTTTTTGCTGGAGATCAAACCAATTTCTAGGTACATTTGCAAGTTGAGCTTGCTGTGCATTTATGGGTGCTTATCAGCAATTATACTAGTGAGACTATTATGGCCCTTTTTAATCTCATGAGGATCTGGTGACCTTTGTTCACGCCTTTGTCTTTTCACAGCTACATCATAGTAATGCGCTCTATGTAGGCTGACCTTGAAAATGGTTCAGCTGGTGCAGAATGTAGTGGCCCAGCTCCTAACAGATGGGCCAGGGAGAGTACATTACATCAGTGTCGTAGTATCTGACTGGCTCTCTGTTGTAATAGTTATGAAAATCCATGAATTCATGAAGTATTTAAAGCAGTCTCTTGGTTACAAATTTGTTTCCAGACACTATTCAGAATCCCAGTTCTTATCTGTAAAGCCTTAAATTTTCTGGCATTGAGGTATCTGAAACATCACCTTTACCCATACAAATCTGCCTGATGATTAGATCTTTGGGATCCCTTTTTGGGTGACTACAGGGTAGGGCATTTTCTTTTGTGGCGCATCACCTATGAAACTGACAACTTGAGGACAATTTGCCTGGTGTCCAAACTGTTGAATTTTGGGCACCGGTTGCAAACTATTTTTTAAAAAATTACCCAGACTTCTTGTAAGACAAAAATGTGTGGGTGAGTGGGTAAGCTGTTTTCTGCTGATTTTAGAATATATCTGGTTTGTTGATTTGATTGTTGATTTGATTTGTTTGATTTTGCGTTAGTCTATTTTATGGGTCTAGCTTGTATTTTAAAAATTGTTTTTGAGCCATTGTGATAACCCCCATGAAACTGTTGGTGGGGTAAAGTTTCTTTAATGAACTAAGTAAATAAACTGCTCAGACCCCAACAGCCCTTAAAGAAACTTTCTCCCATCAGGTTCAGGCTGTGCTGTCATGAAGAGATGTGTTTTCAGTGGCAGTCCCCTGTTATACAATAAATAAATAATAGTGGCAGTCTCCAGTTATGGAACTTTATCTCATTGTAGACTTGCCAACATCCAAAATTTTCAAAAGACTATTCTTTAGAACTGCTTCCTGGTAGTTATGACCAAACATGGGTAATGCAGTTGATGACATTCTATTTCCCCCTTTCCCCCTGGATATTTTCTTTTTTGTGTTGGGTGGAAGGCTGCTTTGGCTACCTGTATTGGACTTCTGTATGAGGTGGGTATACATCTGAAGAAATAAATAATGCTTAGCTGGACTGTTTGAGTCAAGAAAAATGTTACAGGAAATGCAACAGCCTCTTCATAACCTATTCCTAAGCTCTCTGTTCTTGTTCAGCATGTGAAAACTGCCAATAGTATAGTCTGAAGGAGGTTTGGCTCCAGACAAAGAGAAATGCTGTTCTGTTGTGCAGCAGTAACAAGGTTATAAGCAATGGGGGAATATATCTGATCCTCCCACAGGGCTTCCACTAAATACTACAATGGCTTTTTACAACTCCATTGGTTAAAAAACCCACAGCTTCACTACTATGGAAAGGCAAGATATAATTAAAAGACAGAAAAGAAGAGATGGAGGGGAAAGGATTTCACAGTGGTGCTTGAATATTTGTAAACACTCCTCTGAAGTAATTGCATTAACTTGTGGTCTTTTCTAGTCATTAGGAGTTCAGTGATATGAATGTGCCCCCCTTTTTTTCTTTTCCTTGTGGTAGACTAGAGGAGAAATTTAAAATCTAATCTTGTGCTCTGACTCTGAACAAACCAGAGTCTTGCTTTCAGTTTTGTCAAGATTTGGCAAAGGGATTCCAGTGTATTATGTCTCACCTCATTGTCTGACTTTTCTTTTAAACTCAGACATTGTATTATCCAAAGATCATAAAAAGATCAAGTTTCACGATTAAGTAGGTTCCAATCCTCCACATTTATATTAATATCTCACCCTAACTGTACTCTTCCTCATTTTCTGAAATGAGTTTTCATTTTCTAAAGAATGAAATAATGTTAAAAAAGAACTACTTCAGTAAGGTCAGCTTAGATCTGAATAGAGGTCTCTTGAATTCTGAGCAACCTAGCTGTGGTCTTCCATTTCTGTGTGGAATACACTAGGACAGGAGTGTCCAACGTGCGGCCTGCAGGCCAAACCGGCCACCAGAGGGCTTCAATCAGGCCTGCTGGACTCTCTTCTCCCCCCTCTCCCCTCCTGTCCTCACCCTGTGAAGCTCCAATGCTGCCAACCACGTTCCCAGCTCCTTCTCTTTGCAAAGGCTAAAGCAGGAGTGATGTTACAAAGAAAATGTGGAATGGAGTTCCTATTCAGGGCCATTGGCAGAGCAGACCGGAATGAGAAATCACTCTACGTTTTCCTTGCAACTTTTTTTCAATGGAGAAGTTTAACTTCCCAGCATTTCTATGGCCAGCAGAAGCTTCCTGAAGTTGTGTGCTCGCAAATCAAGCGTTGATGCTCTGAGTCAGCGTTGTCTCCCTCTCAGTGGAAAGAAAACTAGTGCCTAGTGAGTACTCTAGCTTGGGAACCCATAGCCAAAGGGGGATATTACACAGGAGAGCCATTGCTAATCTGAGTAGACCCCGGGATGGGGGGGAGCTTACAATGCCTTGCCATTTCATGTTTTCCCAGGCTAGAGCATTTTTTTTAGTTTTCTGCTGTGTGATACTTGTGCTTTTCCTTGATGTTTTATTTTTAAAACTGCATTGTAAAATCCCACTATTCCCCTACATTTCCATTTTAAACAAATTATTGCAAGAGTTTTAAGCATGTTTGTATTTTAAGTTAAAAATAATATATTTAATTGTGTTTGCCTGTGTCCTTTATAAAGACTATATCTACTCTATCTGGCATTATATTTTAGGACATGCATGGCTCAGCCCCACAAAGTCCCATTTCTGTCAGATTCAGCCCTCTTAACAAATGAGATCGACACCCCTGTGTGACTAGGAATTCTTGCAGGAATTATAAGAATGGGTGTCTGGTTTTCGGAGAGGGCACTGGTTCCATTATTCCAAATTTTTGAAAGTGTCCCTAGTGGTTTGAGAGTCCATTTTGGAATGAGAGGGTTTTACAGAATTGTGGACCCATTTTTATCCCATCCCTATATTCCCCCCACCCCCTAGAAGGGAGGACAACAGTGAAGCTGCCCATGGCAAAGAACTCTTTGTTGGTATCTCTCCTCCTTTTAAATTTTAAAGGACTATTGTGTTCTATGAAAAGATCTGGTCTCTAGTCCTTTCCCCTTATATCTACACAATATCTACACAATCTCCCCTTATATCTAGTCCTTTCCCCTTATATCTATCTTACTTTTTTGGAGGGGGGAGGGGGGAGAAAAAGCTGGGGATTTAGAGAACCAGCTACATACATCATTATAACATTATAATGATACAACAAGATTCATTTATTGATTTTTTTAAAAAATGAATCCCCTGGTGGCTATGGAAGAAATAGCTGCCATAGGGACAGTGTCAGGGAAGATGGTTGTCATGCTTGCTTTTCTTTTAAAAGTTTGAGAAAATGTGGTAGACCTGGCCACTGATGCCTGCACTACCCTCTATAGGAAATAATGGCCAGTAGACCTGGCCTGTGGATGTCCACACCATCAGTTGTTAGTTGGCTCAGCTATCAATTTTAGAACACTGTTATTTTCTCTGGAACTCTGGATGCCAGGTTTTCCCATAGAAAATCCTGCCCTCCCTGAAACTTTAATTATTCCAAAAATTCCAGGAGATAAATTTTCGTTATGCCAGGAATTCTGGGAGAATTTGGGGTGATTTCAAATATGCCTGAACTGACCTGAAACAGTGTATTCATGGTATATTTTTGACTGAGGAACAGCTAAATCAACACCCCTAATCATAAGTGCATTGTGTGATAACAGTCAATGGATGAAATACATTTTCATAGCACTGCTTCTGGAACACTATACGTACCTCATGTGTAGTCAGGACATTTTTTCTAACAGAAACTCCTTTGCATATTAGGCCACACACCCCTGAGGTAGCCAATCCTCCTGGAGCTTACAGTAGGCCCTGTATTAAGAGGGGTGTATGGCCTAATATGCAAAGGAGTTCCTGCTATAAAATTAAGCTGTGTGTAATAATATCTGCCTTGGCACTTGGCAAAATGACACAGGTGATCAAGTTATCACACAGTATGAAAGCATTTCTTGAAATACTTTGGTATGGGCTCTGTGCCTTGAAAACCACTACTAGGTCATCATCCATTCAAGCTTTATGTAGCAAGTGCCCTTAATGTGCATAGCCAAGGCAACCTGGTCTGGGTGAGAAATGAGTCCTCCTGCCAAGATTCTTCTGGATGCTAAATAATCAATATTTCTTGCAGACTGCTAAGTTATCCTGCCAAAGCAGAAGCAGACACTTTATCTTTGGAAGTCCTGATGCTTTTTTTAAATGTTGATTTTGTGTGCATTTTTTAGTGAGTGACAGGTAAGAAACATTAAAATGTATGGCCATATGACAGCTGAAGCAAGGGTATAAAAGCTATTTCTCAAGAACAAAACAGAGAGAGAGAGAGAGAGAGAGAGAGATATTCTTCGCTACATCTCAAAATTCATGCAATATGTCGGTTAAAGGGTGCCGATGGTGGTGAAAGGACTTTTCCTGATGCAGATTTGCTCACACACAGTTGTGCATTTATATTTATTCTGATCCGCTTCAGATGTGTGCATCTGATGCAGTCTTTATTTACTAGTTGTGAGGAGAAATACAACAGGAGCTTGAAATTTATTGCGGGGGAGTATCATGGCCTTAGCAGAGGGAAGCTGGGGAGGGAAAGGAAAGAAGATTGGCAACAATGATTCCCCAGGAGGAAATGGCTGGTTTGGAGGATGGAGCCTATGGTATGGTACCTGTCTGAGTTCCTACTCTTTCTTAAACCCCACCCTCTCCAGGCTCCACCCCTCAGATTTCCAGAAATTTCCCAACCTGGAGTTGGCAACCCTCTCTTCTTCCCAGCTAACTATCCATCCACCTTGATCCGCCCCTCTAACTTTAGCTTTCCATCTCCTCCCCCCTCCCTGCAGCCTTTATCTAGAAAAAATACAATCTTTCTCTACAGTGGGGACCAAAGTAGCTTATATCATTTTCCTCGTCTCCTTTTGATTTGCACAGCAACCCTGTGAGATAGGTTAGACTGAAAGTATGTGGGTGGTCCAAAATTACCCAGTCAGCTTCCATAGTAGGAACCTGTGTCTGGCAGACCCAGCAACAGACCTTGAGTAGTGGTTAGCAGGCCAATGCACCCCACAGCCAACGGGAGAACCAGATTTGGCCACTACCACAGGGCTTTTATTATATAAAAGGTTTGCTTTTTCATGATGTCTTCTCTCTCTCAGTTTCTCCGTAGCTTTATGGAATAACATATTCAGAAAAGCCCAGTTCTCTGGCTTCAGTCTAAAATTTGACTGTGAAGTTGATAATCAAAAGAGAAAAAGGGGAAAGGGAGCAAACTATATTTTAACATTTTAACCAGGTGTTGCAGGTGTAGCCCATGGAGTATTCAAAGGCATTTTAATGCTATTAGTGGTCACAGAGTTATTATTGTTCCATTCATACTGAAACTGACACTTAAACAAAATGTAACTTTTATTTAAAAGGTGAGGAAATTAGGGGTATGCACTCAGTATGAACCAAGCCAAAGAAATACCTGATAAATACCTTAGCGGTATTTGTTGGGTATTTTTTCAGCTGATCACCAAGAGGGCTAGTTATTTAGCTATTCAAAAATGGCTGCCCTGAAAAAATCCCCCCAAAATTGGGATTTTTCAGGAGCACCGGATAACTGCAGTTACAGGACATTTAAAGGGCTTTCAGTCCCTTTAAATGCCTTTAAAGTTTAAATGCCTTTGGAGTTCACTCGCCCTGCTTAAAAAACAGCCTCCCAGAGCCCCAGATATCCCTGGATCAACTCTCCTATGGCAGCCATTGATTACAATGTTCCCCATAAAGTATAACAGGAATATCAGGAAATACTGATGTTTTTCAGGTTCAATATACCTGGACCCCAAAAATATCAGTTTTGTGTGCACACCCACAGAAAAAATGTATGGACAGAACTGGTGATTTTAGATGAAAACAAGTTTAACAAAAGAATTCCCTGAGTAGTACCAAAGTTATTGTGAGGAAGGAAGGAAGTCTGTCTAGACCTGGGGTCCTATTCTCAGATTCCTGGAAGGTCTAGGATTTTTCTGGCTGAGGGCAGGCAGAAATTGTCACAGTAGAGTCAATACTGATAGTTTTGGAGGTTTGTTTTCTTTCAAGTCTGTACTGAGCAACTTTTCCTTGCAGCAGGGCAAGTCTCATGAGGTTGGATCCAGATTACATTTCCCAATGGCAGGAGAGAACTTTCCTGCCTCCCGCAGCCCACTGATATCAACAAAGTGATGCTGCTGGAGGAGAGGGGACCCAAAGGAATGACATATGCTGGAGGATCCACAGCAGGAAGGATTGGCAGAAATTGCAAATTTAGTCTGGATTGAGCCCAAGAGAACTGGGGAACACACTCCACTGCCAGGAGTCCACTCTTATGCCCTTCAGTTTTGCAGCTGGTCCAAAGGTGGTCTTCTCTTCAGCTACTTAGAAAATACGTCTGTTCTTTTCCTCTGCCCTACAAGCTCTCTTAGTTCTCTCCTTCTTCTGTTAACTGGTACCCTTTCTTTTCTATTGCCAGCCAACTCCTGATAGAGCCTCTCCAGAAATCACTTCCCACTAGATGGGTTGTTTCTGAAGCAAGACTCACTATTTCTGGAAAAGCAGATTATAAATATTTTAATGTTAAATAAAATTGTTCTTAAAGGCTTACGCAGCAGAATGAACTGATAGGGACCCCTGAAGAAGTAGAATGGACTATACTACTTCACGTTGCATATGGGAAATGCTGTTTTTGGATACTGCCACACATTTTTTTTTAAAAAGTCACTGAACAGCAAATATCAGGAATAAACATTCTAGTCCAAACTTATTCCTTGCTGTGATTTTTCTACTTGCAGGCTGTTATATGTAGAGGGGGCATTGAACCAAGGCAACAACCAGAAGCGATAACAGAAGATGTTGATGGTGTGAATTTTTCCCCTTCTTCAAGTGGCCTACTATTCATCATGAAAGTTCTCCCTCATGATTTCTTTCTCCTTTTTATGGCTTGCATCAGTGGAAGAAGGGAAAGGGGGGGGGGAAATCCACATGATTCCCCATTGGTGCTGCAGCTACCCCCCCCCCCCCCGTGGATTAACTTGCTTGCAGTGCCACAGACTGTCATGGAGTAACAGAGTGTTCAAGGCTGTTCTAGACTGTGTCAGAAGCCAGAGGTATCATCTTGGGAAAATGGCATGTGGGGGGGGGGTTGGCGTCAGGAATAGGAGCCTCATGTTTCCCTCCTAACACCAGTTCTGCTCTGTGCTGATAGTTTAGTTTTACCATGTCAACAACGTCTTTACATGTGCTGAATTGTGGGGTTTTTTTGTTAGAAACCTGTTCTGTGGCAATTAAAATGGGAATCAATCAAAGTTTTATTGAAGAAGATAAATCAGAGTGATATTTCTTCATTTGAAACTTTGCATGAAAGAAATATGTACTAGAGTAGTAAGATTCATCCTGAATATTGCTCAGTGATTTCTACAGGGCTCATACACCAAGCTTCTAAAGATTTCATTTTTCTTACCTAATAATTTATTCTTTCACTGAGTTCATCTGAGGTGAAATGTGTTGCCTTTGTTACCCAACAGACTACACTCATTTGTTTATTATCTTGCCATTCTTCCTCATGTTTCCAAACCAATAGAACTCAGTAGGCATGACCCAGAACATTAATTGGGTTAGTTTCAGGTGGGTAGCTACGTTGGTCTGAAGCAATCAGATCTGGTGCCAGGGGTTCTGCCGCTGGAGGCAGCCCCCTGCACAGCACCCCCCACCCCTGCTCCTTTAAGAACACAAATTGTGCGTGCGTGGCAAGATGATGTCACATAAGTGATGTCATCAAGCAGGCAGGGGGAGCCGATGGTCACATCCAGTGTGCCTTGCAAGGCACATGGGACGCAAGCCCCAGGCCCGATCTGATCGGGGAGGGGGGGGGGATGCAATGCTTGCATCTTCCCTCTCCAGCCACCACAGCCTTCTGGTCACAGGGCCACCACCCCGGCTGCGTGCCGTCTTCCGAGCAGGGCTGCCACCGCCAGGGAGCTCCTCTCTGCCCCTGGTGCCTTCATGCTCTCTGGCCCCTGCCTGCCGCCCACCCCCCGCCCCGGCTTCCTCACCGCCGCAGCTGAGCGGCGAAGACTGGAGGGAGGTGGGAAGGAGGCTGTGGCCCAGCTGCTGCACAGGGCTTCATTCGCATTGGCATTCTGTTGGCTTTGGGGAAACACCCTGACAGTGCCCACCTTCACTCCTTCGCTGAAGGAGACCCAGGCGAAGAAGGCCATGGGCAGAGTAGGAGGCAGGGCCCTATGGAAGGGCTGTTGTCCTGGGGCGCTGTCTGAACTCGGAGAGCGCTCAGGACTGAAAGGTGCCGCGTTGTTCCTGGACGTGCAGGGGCTGGGAGAGTTCTTCCAGGCCCTGCGCAACCAGAAACAACACGCCTCCCCCAAGAGCCGGCATCCGAGGCAATATTTCCTTATAGACGCACTGACTCTGGAAGCAATAGATCAAAGTTGGAGTCCAGTGGCACCTTAAATCCAACAAAGTTTAATTCTGGGTATAAGCTTTCATGTTAATAAGTGTGCATGCATACAAAAGCTTATACCCAGAATTAAACCTTGTTGGTCTTAAAGGTGTCACTGGACTCAAACATTATTCATTGGGTTAGACGAACATTGGCCAGTCAGTCACTTGGCCTGGGTTACAAAGTTACTCTCTTACAGGAGTCCATTAATGCTGATTTTAACAGTATTTTATGTTGTGTGGCTGTTAGTGGAAGATGGGTTGAGATCCATCGAAACTGCTGAATAAAATGTCACACAGCCACTTCTGTTCTTGGCTGGTTTATACATGCAGCAGCAGCAGCACACACATACAAGGAAAAATACAATGGGCTCTAGAAAGAGACTCTGGGCAAGTGCCCCTCCTTGCTGACTTCCCCCACTTGTGACATTCACTCACCTTTCATCCTTAATGTCTTTCCCCCACCCCTGCTGTTTTTCCACCCCTACCCCTGACCTCTCATCACCTTCCAACTACCACCCACCCCCAGCCACCCTGCACACTTGGCTCTCCACTACTTCCCCTACTTGTGACATTCACTCACCCTTCATCTTTAATGTCTTTTCCCCACCCCCAACCCTTGACCTTCACTCATCTCCCTACCCTTGCTGTCTTCCCACCCACCCTGCAGCTGAAACAGATGCCAGCTTCTCACTCCCCCTCCTTTGTGGTGGCTCAAAGCCCTTAAACAAGCCCAGAATGAAGAGAAAGAATAATTATGGGGGTGCAGAGGGGGCATGATGGTGGTCACACAGACGCTGAATGTGAGCATTCCTTTTAGTTGCAGTACATTGTTGCCATCATTACCTGTCATATTCAGCCGTTTGGTGTTTAGTATCACTGTGTGCGTGTAGTGCGATCTGTTTGTGACCCGGCACTGGACCACGGAAGGCTCTTTGCTGGGTCGCAAGGGCCTCCTGATGTCCCGCTGCTGGGCGGAGCTCAGTGGGGCCTGCATATCTGCGTGGCGGGCTCCAGGCTTCCCACTGCCGGGCAGAACTCAGCGGGGCCTGTTGCATCTGCACAGTGGGCTCCAGGCTTCCCCATGCTGTGCAGTGCAGAAAGTCAGTAGTTTTAAAGGTGAATTGCTCCCATCCCTTCTTTCCATTTTTCTTTTCCTTTCCTTTCTTTTATCTTTCTTTCTTTTTCGCTTCCTTTCTTTCACTCCTTTCCTCCCATATTCTTCCTATTTCCTTTCTCTTTCTTTTTCCTTTTTCCTCTCTTTTTGTTTTCAACTCTCTCCACCTCCCTCCCTTTCTTTCTTTCTTTCTTTCTTTCTTTCTTTCTTTCTTTCTTTCTTTCTTTCTTTCTTTCTTTCTTTCTTTCTTTCTTTCTTTCTTTCTTTCTTTCTTTCTTTCTTTCTTTCTTTCTTTCTTTCTTTCTTTCTTTCTCTCTTTCTTTCTCTTCTTTCTTTCTTTCTTTCTTTCTTTCTTTCTTTCTTTCTTTCTTTCTTTCTTTCTTTCTTTCTTTCTTTCTTTCTTTCTTTCTTTCTTTCTTTCTTTCTTTCTTTCTTCCTTCCTTCCTTTCTTCCTTCCTGCCTGTCTTTCCCCCTGTTTTCTTTCTCTCTCTCTCTTTCTCTCTTTCTGTCTTTCCCCCTGTCTCTCTCCTCCCTCCCTCCCTCCCTTCCTTCCTTCCTTCCTTCCTTCCTTCCTTCCTTCCTTCCTTCCTTCCTTCCTTCCTTCCTTCCTTCCTTCCTTCCTTCCTTCCTTCCTTCCTTCCTTCCTTCCTCCCTCCCTCCCTCCCTCCCTCCCTCCCTCCCTTCCTTCCTTCCTTCCTTCCTATTGCTAATCTGAGTAGACCGGGGGCAGGGGGGGGAAGAGAAGCTTGAAATGCCCTGCAATTTCATGTTTTCCCAGGCTGCCATTTTATGTTTTCCCAGGCTGAGAACCCTAACCCTAAATCCCACTATTCTCCTACGTTTTCTAAACAAAATATTGCAAGAGTTTTAAGCGTGTTTGTACATTATTTCCTGTCTCCTGGTTCTACCCCCAAAAGTCTCCTGGCTCCACCCCAAATTTTAATGAGCCACAAAGGAGAATTGTAAAAATAACCAGGCCACGGAGGGGCGGGGGGTGGAGTTTGGAAAACCCTATGGTATACCATAGGGTATGCACCTCAAAGTGGCCATTTTCTGTAGGGGTATTGATCTGACTTCAGTTTTCCTCTTTTCCCCCCTACCTGCAAACTCTACATAGGAAAAGTACAGTTTTTCTCCACAGTGTGGATTAAAACAGAAGGGAAACATTCTCTGAAGGGTATAATGGCACAGAGTCCACCATGCAAAGCAGCCATTTTGTCCAGGGAGTTGATCTCTGCCATCTGGAGAGCAGTTATAATTTTGAGCGATCTCTGACCCTCACCTGGAGATTGGCAACAATGGTTCCCCAGGAGGAAATGGCTGGTTTGGAGGCTATGGCATTGTACCTGTCTGAGATCCCACTCCACTTGGAAAAGTCAGGTGTCCTCACAACTTCTAGCTTAACTTTAACCTTCTAGTTTAACTTTAATCTGAGGTTTAACATCCTGGTTTACAGGCCACCTTTAAGCATGGCTTAAGTGTTCTTCGGAGGGAAGGTGGTATGGTATAGCTCAATATTGTCAGGTTGAGAAGCTAAACATGGTCAGTACTTGGATAGGAGGAAGGCAATGGCAAACCACTTCTGCTTCTCACTTGCCTTGAGAGCCCCTTGCTGAGGTGGCCATAAATTGGTTAAGACTTGATAGCTGTCACATGCATACACATAAATCCTCAGTGCTTACAATTACATTGTAATAATAGTTAGTTAGTCTCTTTCAAGCCAGTATTTGAAGCTGGTTTATTAACTACAGTTAGACTTTACTATAGTTTTGTGCGATGTAAGAATTCAGATATCTTGGCTTAATCCTGATTTCATTCCCGCTTGTTACCAGGCAACACCCTCCCCGGTTACAAAGAGAAGTTAATGATGTCAGGATTTGTCGAAGCAAACCAAGAGTGATCGTCTCTGAGCTGAATCCTGGTTTTATAACCCAATCATAGTTAAAATAAACTGTGGTTTAGTGTGGTTTCCTCCTTTGCCTTTAATAACGACAGCAGCCAGACATGCAGAAATTAATCAGAAGTGTTTCCTGTCACTTTATTTCCATTCCAGAAAATGCATCACCTGCCAAATTTTTCCGTGCCAGGTTGCTGTTATGGGTTCAAGAGCAGAGACAGACAAAACAAGGGGCATCTCTAAGGGTATGATAGGAGAGTGTTCTGTCACTATAGAAGCCTATGACTCCCTGAACTAAAAAGAATATCTGAGCTAAAATATATGATTAAAAAGAATCTGACCATAATCATATTCTTAGGGAAATAATCATTTCTCAACAACTTGACTTGACAACACTGCCCCACCCAGAATTGCAAACATAGCCCACTTTATCATCTATATGAGAGAGTGGGTGGTGTTCTGTCTGTGTGCCAGGAGAAATGCAAGAATTATTTTGGTTGTATTTAAAAATGTTAGCATGACATTTCTGCATTTCTCATCTGTGAACACATCTGATGTTATAACTCCCCAGTCTAATTTAGGTTTCATGCAAAAATTGAAATGCCAGAACTTCTCATGTGGCAGAAATGCAGTTTTGAGCAGTCGTGATAGCAATATATTCTAAAAGCTTTCCCTGGGAGTCAGAAACATATTTCTCACTGACATTACATCAGGAATCTGTATTTTTCCCCCTCACACCAGGAAGAAATATATACGTATCCTTTCTTTGAGCCAGGTATGTATTCCTAGACAGGGCTTTTTTTTTGCTGACAGTACACAGTAGTACAGAGTACTGTTGCCTTTTTAAATGGTCATTTTAGTTTGTTTAACAGCCTTTAACCTTGACTGGGTGCTGCAGGTCATATTAGCTGTAATCTGATCATACCTGGCTGGTTTGGATGAGGGCTGGAGGCCAGGTATGTGTCCATTTGGGCACTCTGGGAAGAATTCAGCAGAAGATATGTGTCAGACTCTGGAAAACTACTGTATTAAAATGCTTAGAGTAACTGAATGTAATAAAATGCTTAGCTCAACCGACTCCATTTTCTAACCTGAATTACTAGCCATGAGAAGAGACCTTGCATATCGAAGTAGAAACATAGTATTTACTAACACTGCTGTGAATTCCTGTCCCAAGAACTAACAAAGGCAATTCCCCTTTGAAGATAAAATGCCCCCGGGAATGGCAGCCTAGCCATGCCTGGGATATCAAGAACCACAGAGAGATAAGCGGAAAGCGCTGTGTGAAAAGTAACACTTCATGTTAAGAATGCTTGGGAACATAGTTTTGTTTAGAATACCTTTGATGTACGATTTGTTAAAATGACTCCTCACCAGGGAGAGGAGTCCAATCTTGCTACGCTCAGAAACTATGAACTATCAAATAAAGCCTTAAACTTTGTATCCAATGAAGTCTGGTTGAGGTTCCATCGTCTGACATTTTGGAACTGATCCAATTCTTGGGTTTATCCGAACCAGCAACTTTTAAGCTGGATGGCTGCAAAATTTCCAGATAATGGAGAACCTACCGAACCGTGGAAGAGCTGAGGACCCCGCCTGGTGTCAACACCCGTCGGGAGATGAGAGGATCCCCGCTGCATTTCCAAACACTTTTCATCACCCTGCAGAAGTGGAAGCCCCGCACCTCGACCACCATAATGGACGAGGCGGCGGGTTGTTACGAGAACCTAATCGCTAGACCAGACCAGGCGGGAACAGCACCCCGAGGAGGGATGAGGTCGAGGAGGAGCGGAGCCCAGGAGACGATTGTGAGCTGGAAGGTGGCTGGGCTCTGAGAGGGGAAGGAAACATCGAACAACTGAGAAATGAGATGTGAGACTGGGTGAGGGAGCTCCGCAACGAGATCCAGGACAATAAGGTGCACATCGCCCGTGATGTGCAATGGCAGCTGGATAAGATGCGATGCAGGCTCAGCCCATGGCCATCCAGCAAGCTCCCCAGCCCGACCCACCAGCACCGCAACCCGATCAACCGGTGCCACAACCAGACCCGCTGGCACCCCTGGCGAGCGAGCCAGCAGAGCCACCGGTCCCGCCGGCGCCGGTGGGGCAAATGATGCCCCCGGGCCTGATGAGGCCGCCAGCACTCCCCGCGCCAGTGGGACCCCAAGTTCCGGCAGTACCCCCCCCCCCCCCGGCTGGCCGCTCAGGCCATTTGCCCCAAGACCGATGCCTTGACAGCGACCCCGAGGAAATCGAATACTTCACCATCCAGGGCAACAGCTATATGCACTATTGGGGGAACACCTTCCCCGACGAACACAGCCATGTGGATTACCTCGGGTCGAAACTGAAAGGCACTGCCCGGCGATGGTACGTGAGCCTATACGAGAGCCGGGCCCCCGAACTAATGAGTGTGGAGGGGTTTGTGCAAGCGATGCTGCACCAGTATGGCGACCCCCTCTAGGAAATTAGGGCCCTCACTGCGCTGCGCAACTTGCAACAGGGGTCGAAATTGGTGAGGGAGTACACGGCCGAATTCAGAGCCCACTGTGCCAAGGTCAGAGGCTGGAACGAGAGGATGAGGATCGAAGCTTATCAGTGGGGCCTCAATGTGAGCTTGCTGGATCGGGCCTTCCACCAAGCCTGCCCCACCACACTAGTGGGGTAGATACAGCTGGCGGGAGAGGTCGAGACCAACATGAATCACATCGCACTACAGCGGCAGCTGCAGCAAGGGGTGAAGGGGGACGAGAGGCTCGGCCAGGGGCCAAAGCCAAGTCCAGGAAGACACCAGCACCCGGGGGGACCCCCAAACCGATGCAGGGGTGTAAGTGCTTCTGGTGCAGCGATCCAGGACACCTAGCAGCCAACTGCCCAGAGAATCCTCGAACCCCCCCTTAAATCCGAAACCAACGGCAGCAGGACCGAAGAAGACCCAAGGAAAATCCAAAGAGCCCAGTCGGGGCAACGTCACCACATCGTTGGCGCTTGACGAGGATACTATAATTGTCGACGACACGGATGAGGAGCCATGGGAGCCGGAACCGGCGGGAAACAAGAGCGACCTGCACTGAGAAGTGCCGGACGGCAGGCCATGGATCTAACAGCACCATTACGGGTGAGAATATCCAGGGCCTTACTCTTTGTACCATTGACTCTGTTAAACCCAAAACTCAAATGGTTTATGCATGCCCGGGCTCTGATCGACTCAGGGTGCACCCGAGAGATTATAACCCCAAGACTGGTAGATGCGCTGGGTTTGTCTAGGACTCCCCTGCCCCACCCAATCCAATTTGAGCAAATGGATGGGTCAGTTATGAGTGGGGAGCCGTGCACGGAAGAGACCCAGAGTTTGCCCGTGTGGATAAAGGAACACTGGGAGGTAGAAATTTTCGTCATCGCCCCTTCCTCCTCTTTCAACGTGGTGCTGGGAGTGGGCTGGCTCACCCGTCACCAGCCAGACATACAGTGGTGGGAGCAGACCATAGACTTTACCGACCGGAGGTGCACCCACCACCATTGGCAAGGGAAGTGGGGGCCGACCTCTCCGCCCAAAAATGAAAAGATGTGTGTGTCGGTGGAGGAGGTCCGGTCGATCCCAAAGGAGTATCGGGACTTATGTAGGGTGTTTAGTGAGGAGGAGGCAAACAAGCTACCGCCCCACCGTAGCACCGACTGTGTGAGCGAACTGATCCCGGGGGAAGAGTTACCAAAAGCCAAACTGTATTCAATGGGGTGAGCCGAAAAGGCTGAGTTATGGAAGTTTATCGACAAAAATTTGAAAAGGGGCTTTATCAGAAGAAGAAGGACAGCAGCCTTGGCTTTGCACCGATTTTCGTGGGATAAACGGGATTTCAATGTCCAATGCCTACCCCATCCCATTGATAAAAGACCTGCTGAGCACAGTGTCAGAGGGGTCTATTTTTACGAAACTAGACCTGAGAGATGTTTATTTCAGAGTGAGAATCAAGGAGGGGGATGAGTGGAAGACGGCATTCAATACACCCATGGGACAGTTCGAGTACTTGGTGATGCCTTTCGGGTTGCGGGGAGCCCCCGGGGTCTTCATGTACTTTATAAATGAAGTACTCAGAGAGTACCTGTACAAGGGAGTGGTGGTGTACCTGAATGACAACATTATCGATTCGAAAGATCTACCCTCCCATGTGCAGCTAGTCCGGAAGGTGCTTTCCACCCTGTACCAGCACAAACTATATGCAAAACTGTCCAAATACGAATTCCACCAGATGGAATTGGACTACCTGGGGTTCAGGGTGTCCGGGAAGGGGCTGGCCATGGATCCGGCCAAAATTCAAGCAGTGTTAGACTGGGAACCCCCAAGGACACGTAGACAGCTCCAGTCCTTCCTCGGACTCGCAAATTTTTACAGGGGGTTCATTCAGGGGTTTGCAAAAGTGATGCTGCCCCTAACGGACTTACTCAAGACTAAGGGGAAGGGGCCTGAAGCCAAAAAACCAGGGGCCCAGCTGCCATGGTCAACCGAATGCCAGGCGGCTTTTGATGAGCTAAAGAGACTGTTCACTAGTGAACCAGTGCTGGCTCACCCGAATGAGCTATTTTTATTTATTTATTTATTTAGGATTTATATCCCGCCCTTCCCACGAGGTGGCTCAGGGCGGCTTACAACAGGGAGTCAAACATAAAATTAATAACATTTAGATGTATAAATATTTAAAACATTTAAAACATTAAAACATTAAGCATCATAACAGAATATATAACAAAAGTCTGGAAAGCTACGTTAAGTTTCTCGTCAGTCAGGTGTAAGCTAGCCGGAAGAGGGTTGTCTTGCAGGCCCTGCGAAATTGAACAAGGTCCTGCAGGGCCCTCACCTCCTCCGGCAGCTGATTCCACCATGTAGGGGCCATAACAGAGAAAGCCCTATCCCTGGTGGATTTAAGGCGGGCTTCTTTTGGCCCGGGGATAGCGAGAAGGTTTTGGGTTCCCGATCTCAGTACTCTCTGGGGAACGTGTGGGGAGAGACGGTCCCTCATGTAGGCAGGTCCCAGGCCATATAGGGCTTTAAAGGTAATAACCAGCACCTTGTACCGAACTCGGTATATTACTGGGAGCCAGTGCAGAGACCGAAGACCCGGTCGTATCTGCCCCCATCTTGGGAGGCCCAGTAACAGCCGGGCCGCGGCATTCTGCACCAGCTGCAATTTCCGAGTTCGACACAAGGGCAGCCCCATGTAGAGGGCATTACAGTAGTCCAACCTCGAGGTGACCGTAGCATGAATCACTGTTGCTAGGTCATCGCAATCCAGGAAGTAACCGACTCCATTTTCTAAGAGAAGAGACCTTGCATATCAAAGTAGAAACATAGTATTTACTAACACTGCTGTGAATTTCTGTCCCAAGAACTAACAAAGGCAATTCCCCTTTGAAGATAAAACGCCCCCGGGAATGGCAGCTTAGCCATGCCTGGGATATCAAGAACCACAGAGAGATAAGCGGAAAGCGCTGTGTGAAAAGTAACACTTCATGTTAAGAATGCTTGGGAACATAGTTTTGTTTAGAATACCTTTGATGTACGATTTGTTAAAATGACTCATCACCAGGGAGAATGTATCAGTTCCAATGTTGCTACTCTCAGAAACTATGAACTATCAAATAAAGCCTTAAACTTTGTATCCAATGAAGTCTGGTTGATTTGAGGTTCCATCGTCTGACATTATGGTTCTACAACGATCAGCAAAGAGGGGAGGCAAAAAATGGTTCCTGACACGGCCACAAGGTGTAGGGAGCATTTATGTCATGTTTGTGCAGACAGCCACGCACCCATACCTTGAAAGACAGTCACAAAATGCAAAGCAACTGACAACATACAAAAACCATGACCAAATTACTAATAATTTCAGTAGAAATCTATACATCCAAATGTAATTAATGTAATTAATATCAAGACACCCATTGTATAACAAACAGGCTTCCAAAATGCATATAATAATTTCACAAAATTCCATAAAATATCAAAAATCTAAAATATAATGTAAGTCGTCTCTCCAGTCAACATTACCTAATTATTACCTAAATAAATAATTACCTAAATAAATAATTATTCAACTCCTCCAAAGAGGCTTCACTGTATCAGAAAAATTGGCTCTTTAAGGCACATAGTCATTCAACTCCTCCAAAGAGATTTCACTGTACGATGCTATTTCAAGGCATAACACTCTGGAATGTTATGGAAATGTTTGTTTTCCATATTTATGTATCTAGACGTAATAACTAGCTTGAGACACTTGTTTCACCCAAAGGTTTCTTCAAGAACAGGAACATATCACCATCAAAATGAAGTGGTTTTCTTAAAGAAATTGCTGGAGCTAATGCCTGTTGTAAAATTTTGTAAATGATCCACTTCATTCTCACTTAAAAATCAGACAACTCACAAATTGATGTGAGTTTTTTCTCCTTACATGGGATCTTTAAGTGGAAAATGAGGGCGCTCTATTTTTATTTTTTCTCCCTCCCCATACCTCCCCATGTTTGGGTAGTGTTGGCTTCTGATATCAAAGTACTAGAGCAAGCCAAGGCTTGATGCATTGTAAACCTTATCTTGCCTGGATGAATTATTTCTGCTTAGAAATAAGACACCACTTTGCATATACCTGTATTGGAAGTTTTCTGTCTTTAAAAACAATTCAAGAACTGTTTCTCTGTTTTGAAATCAACACGGATGCCACTTTCAATTAAAACTAGGAATCTGTGATTTTTCAGATTGATCCTTTATAATCTACCATATTTCATTAGGTATGTTATTAGTGATGCTAATGAAGGTTTGACATGAGGGCTTTGTAGATCTTCTAATAATTCTTTGGAGCAGCACCTGCTTCCTCATGTATAATCTATTGGATTTTGCTTTCAAGCATATTGTACAAAGTCTTTCTAGTTTTTCCTTTTGGTTCTTCTGTTAGCAGTCATACCCCTCCTCTCACTGATGGGCAGTTCATACTAGAACCTATAAACACCTTTCCTAAAATATAATTTCATAATTCATAACTGCAATACACTGCCTGGCCCACAATGACACAAATGGATGCCAACGAGAGACAAGCCTGGACATTTAGTTTAGAAGTGTAAGAGCGGCTGTCTAGGACAATGGGTCTCCCAAGAACCTACTAACTAATGTCATCAACACCCTGCCTTGCTTCCCTGCACTAATTTACCCAAATTAAGCAATATTTAATTATTTTCACCGAACCTGATAGCTTTTCCCATTCAGTACATATAGGGTCATCAAACATCATTTACACCTATAGTCTTCCTCAGAAAATCCTATCAAGCTTCTCCCAGACCATTGTTCACCTCCAAAAAACCCATCCAGTTATTGTTTTTTGGGCAAATACTTAAACTTGCCCCTATAAATTATGGTATCCTGCTCCATAGTGTGTGTTCTCAGGTTTGTACATGAACTGTTTGGGCCTTCTCATCTTCTCTCTGTGAAATACTGGTTGTTTTGCTACTGCCTCCATGGAACTCTTTCTTTGAGGTTGGTAATTATAGCTTTCCCCTGAAATTGCTTTCTCCACTCTCTTCCTTGATTCCCTCTTAGATTGTCTTGAATGTGTTTTCAGTGTGTTTGTCTGCATGTTTTAGTCTTTTATTCTCCTTTAATAAAAACCTTTCTGATTGAACATCTGTCAGATTTATTTCAAGAGTTCTCTTAAGGCAAAAATTCTGGTGTACATTGGTGGAGAATCCCAGTTACCCCATCTTATTTTGTCTCCTTTAAAGCTATTCCCCCCCCCCAAAAAAAAAAAAAACTAATTAGGGGACTACCTCTATGGGAACCACTTCTAACTATGAGAATTTTAGAAAGAAGTCAGTGTCCAGGCTGCACTGTCCCAGCCTCTCCGGATCCCTCCACAGTTCACCCCTCTTGCTGTGAGCTGAGGGCACAGGGCCTGACTGCAAGCCATGTGTGGGCTGCCCTGCCCTCACTGAGCGGTGCACTTCTTACTGGCCTTGCTGGCGATGGTCTCAGTGGGGCCCCAATGAGACAGTGAGGGACATCAGAGAAGGTGGCCCAACCCAGCATGAGTCTGCTCCAGCAGCAGCCTGTTGCCACGCTGCTGGGGGGGGGGGGGGCTACTGACAGCCCTGATGTCTCCAGCATCAAGAGAGAAGAGCTGTGCGTTCGGGCTGCAGAAGAAGCAAAGACAGGGGAAGATGGAAGAGGGAGTGGCCCAGGGGTGTGGAGAAGAGAAGGGGAAGATAAGACCCATCAACGGGGCAATGGGAAGGCTGAGTGACAGGGCAGTGGGTGAGTGGGAGTGGGGGGAGGCACTGGGGATGGAGGTATGAGGAAATAAAAAGGGAAAATGACACTGATGGCTGGGGAGTGGAGAGGGTGACAAGCAGAGAGAGAAAGAGCACAATGAACCCTACTCCACTGGAGGTGTCAGCTGAGTGCAGTTAACTCAGCTACCCTCCATTTCTCCCCCTGCCTTTCTCACATTTTTGTACAAGCATTTTTATACTTCTCCAAATACTATATCCATGGGTTTTTTAAAAAAAAGTCTCACATTTTCAGAATCAGTTCCCATAGAACTACCAAAGTTCATTTTGCACATTCACCATCATCAGTGGCTTTGCTCATTTTACATAGTAAAGGAGTTTTTAGAAATTCTGTTCCACATGTAATAATATGGGTGAAACAGCCACAGATCTCTGCTTTTTCCTCAGAGTACTTTTCCAGGGCCCTTCCAAAGATGGCTCAGGCTAGCCTGATCTCATCAGATCTCAGAAGCTAAGCAGGGTCAGCCTGGCGTGTAATTGGATAGGAGACTGCCAAGGGAGTCCACGGTGGTTATGCAGAGGCTGGCAGTGGCAACCAACATCTGTTCATCTCATACCCTGAAAACCCTCTGGGTAACCATAAATCAGATGCAGCTTGACAACACTTTTACCACCACCTTTCTCGGGAAGGACATATGGAAGGACTTGGATCTATTGTGCTTTCTTTACTTGCCAGAGTTTCTCTTGAAACTTACTTCTCTACATTCATAAGAACATAAAAAGAAGATAAGAAGAGCCCTGCTGGATCAGACCAGTGGTACATTTAGTCCAGCATTCTGTTTCATACATTGGCCAACCAGTTCCTCTGGAGGCCAATGATAGGGCATAGAGGCCACCTTGCCTTCCGGCTCTGGGATTCAGAGGTTTAGTGCCTCTGAATGTGAAGATTCCCTTCAGTCACCATACCTAGTAGCCTTTGATATCCTCTATTAATCTATCTAAATCCCCTTTTAAAACTGTCTATTCCTGTGGCCATCCTCTGGCAGTGAATTCCACAATTTAATCACTCTGTGTAAAGTAGTATTTCCTTCTGTCCGTCCTGAACTTACTGCTTATCAGCTTCATCGGATGCCCTCGAGTTCTAGTATTTTGGGAGAGGGAGAAAAAGTTTTCTTTGCCAACTCTCTCCACCCCATGCAAAATTTTATAAACCTCCCAAAGTTGTCTCTTTTCTAAACAGAGACCTCCCAGGTTCTTCACCCTTTCCTCATAGGGAAGGTGCTCCGACCCCCTAATAACTTTGGTTGCCCTCCTCTGTATTTTTTTCAACTCTGCAATGTCCTTTTTGAGATATGGTGACCAGAATTGTACATAATATTCTAGATGCTGCTGCACCATAGATCTATAAGTGGTCATTACAATATTGGCCATTTTATCCTGTCTCTTTCCTAGTAATCCGTAACAGAGTTTGGTATTTTCACTGTTGCAGCACTCAGATTTGACACTTTCATTGAGCTATCTACTATCACCCTAAGGCCTTCTTTTCCTCTCAGTCTCTGCAAGTTCAAACCCTATTAGCCTATATTTGAAGTTGGGATTTTTTGTCCCAATGTGCATCACCTTACACTTACAACATTGAACTTAATTTGCCACACCCAGTTTTGTGGAAGTCCACTTGGAGCTCTTCATAGTCAGCTTTGTTTTTTAACGTCCTGAATAATTTGAAGTCATCTGGAAGCTTGGCCACTACACTACTCACCACTAGTCCCAGGAAATTTATGAATAAATTAAATAGTACCACCCCAATACCAATCCTTGTGGTACTCCTCCACTTACTTCCCTCCATTGTGAGATTCCTACTGTTTGCTTCCTGTCATTTAACCAATTTTTAATCCATAAGAGTACCTTACACTTATCTCATGTCTCCTAAGTTTACTCAGGAGTCTTTGGTGAGGTACCTTATCCAAACCCTTTTGGAAGTCCAAGGATATAATATCTAATGGATCATCATTCTCTTAATGCTTGTTCACTTTCTCAAAGAACTCCAAAAGGTTGGTGAGGCAGGATTTCCCTTTGTAGAAGTCATGTTGAACTGTTAAAGGGTCTAAATTTTTGAGAAGGGAAACTATCTCAATGATAAAGCACATACTTTAGTGTCCACCACCTTGTAGAAGCCTTGTGCTAGAGCTCCCGGTAGAAGCCTTGTGCTAGGGCTCCCGCAGACTGATAACAACTTAATCATAATAGCTGTCGTAATAGCTGTTATAACCATAGCGACCACAGCAACTACTAACAACAACAACGAGCGAACTAAAAACAACAACAAATCATCATAGAACCGAGGTCCGGGCGGCGGCTGTCGGCTGTCGGCGGAGTTGGAGGCGTGAGTGGCGGGCTGCAGGGTCTACCGAGACAGGGCCAGGACGCAGCCGCGGGCTGGCGCCCAGCGGAGGCCGGGAAGGACTGAGCCGGTGCCGGAGAAAGAACGCAGAGGCGCGAAGAGAACGAAGCGAGGAGCCGACGGAGGACGTGGCGGGGCTTCTGCTTGCTTTGTTCTACTGAGTGCAGGAAAGGAGCGTGGCCGTTCCGAGCGGCTGAAACATCGCTACCGCCGGGCAACGCCGAGACTGGGAAGGAGTGGGTGCGGCCATAGACGAGTAGCTGGAGCAGCCTTTCGCAAAAGGACTGGGGTGTGGAATTGATTCAACGAGGAGGGAGAAAGGGTGAGTTGAGTGAGTGGGGTAGCTGTGGAGGGTGACGGAGCTGAGAGGGTGTGAGTGAGCGGAGGAGTGGACTGCCCTCAGGACGTAGGTCTTGGCGGACACCCGGTCTCTGTCTCACCCCCCCCTTTCTTCTTCTTGTCCTTCCTCCTTGCTCCCCTCTTGCCCCCCCCGCTCCCGTATTCTTCCGCCCCCACCCCCCTCACCCGAGGCAGGGCCACCAGCCAAGAAGCTCTTCCACCCATGCTTCAAAAAACTATATTAAGAACAGCACCCAAAAACTGCCTCTATACCAGAAAACAGCACCTGCACTTTAAAGCCGCCACGAAGCGCCGAAGACGCCTAAAATCTCTACACCAACTAACAGCACTTTAAGAACTACACCCTACCTCACCTCCTTAATTTTATCTTTGCTGCCTAATTGACTATTGATCACCTATTAGAATTATTAATAATGAATTGATCTAAATTGATTAGAAATTGGATTAGGAATTTTATATTCATTAGAAATTGGATTATCATTGCGTATTTTATGTATTTAAATGTATTTAAATGCATATAGGATTAATTAATTTAATTGATTATTTATTCATGTTAGCACTTTAAATTTTAAGAATTAGGTTTTAGTATTGTGCTAAGTAAGAATTATTTTTACTAATCAACTAGGAAAGATTTTGGTGATCTGGATAATTGGGATCCGAGGACGGGGGTGGGCTGGGGACTTGTGCTGTGCATGTAAACTAGTCAGTTGAACTAATATAACCATCAAGGAATAGGCTTGGGATGATTGGTCAGGGGATTCCAGTGCTCCTGGGGAGGGGAAGATATGACGGTGGGAATGGACGGAGATATGAGAGAAGGAGACAGAGACAAAACAGTGCTCGGCCCCCTTCTAGTCTACTTCCCATCCCAACGGTGACAAGTAGGGGGACCAAGAGAAATTGCCCGCGTCCGACACTGGTGTTATGCAACGCCAGGTCTATAAATAATAAGATCGAGACCATTAGGGACTTCCTGCTTCGGCAGGATGCAGACCTGGCTTGCGTGACCGAGACCTGGGTTCAAGAGGGAGAGACAACGGCACTCTCCCAGATGACTCCCCCAGGCTACTCGGTCTTCCACCAGTCGCGGATTAGCGGGCGGGGTGGCGGGGTGGCGGTATTCATACGGGAGGCTTACTCCTTCCGGGCCCTCCCGGCCCCAAAGATCAACGGTGTTGAATGTGTCGGCCTTGTGTTGGATGTCGGGGAGAGGTTGGCGATCTGGCTGGTGTACCGTCCGCCTAACGCACCGGCCAGCGCCTTACCATCCCTGATGGAGGCGGTGTCCGGCTGGGCGTTGGAGTACCCAGGGCTTCTGGTCCTGGGTGACTTCAATGTCCATGCCGATGACGCGGCTTCCATGCAGGCGATGGACCTAGTGTCCTCCATGGCGACACTGGGACTCTCCCAATTTGTTACGACTCCCACGCATCAGGCTGGGCACACATTAGATCTGATCTTTGCGGCCGGGATTAAAGTGAACGAAATCGCAACGGAGGCGATACCATGGTCGGATCACTTAGCCCTCAAGGCTCGTATGGAGACGCTACCACAACCCTGTAAGGGCGGAGAGCCTATTTTGGCTCGCCCGCGGAGCCTGATGGACCCGGAACGGTTCCAAACGGCTCTTCGGGATCCTTGGCCCCCTTGCGATTCCCTTGATGCCCTGGTTGATACCTGGCAAGACCGGCTATCTGGGGCAATCAACGAGATCGCACCCCGACGTCCTCTGCACCCTCGTTCAAGGCTGGCTCCCTGGTATACCCCGGAGCTACGCCGGCTGAAACAAGGACTCCGACGACTAGAGAGGCAGTGGCGGCGCACTCGTGGCGAAGCGGCGAGAACATCCTACAGAACGTTTATGAGGTCATATGAGATGGCAGTCAAGGCCGCGAAGAAGAAGTACTTCGCGGCCAAGATTGCGTCTGCAAATTCGCGCCCGGCACAATTGTTTAAAATAATTGGACACTTAACTACACTGCCCCAGGGCAGACCAAACGTCAGAGAATTAGAAATAGGCTGTGAGGCTTTTGCGAAATTTTTTGCAGACAAAATCACGTCGCTCCGCCAGGACCTGCCCATCACCTTAGATACAGTACATGAGCCCGAGGCCCCATGCCTGTCTTCTGATTTAACTCTGGATCATTTCGGCCCGCTCAACCTGGAGGAAGTCGACGGAATTCTCTCCTCTGCGCGCCCTACAACTTGCGATCTGGACCCATGCCCCTCCTGGCTAATTAAATCCTGCCAGAGGGAGCTTGAATGTCCTTTACGGGACATCATAAATAGATCCCTCTCGGAGGGGCGCTTTCCATCATCCCTGAAAGAGGCTTTGGTCCGACCCCTCTTGAAAAAAAGTACAGCAGACCCGGCCGAATTGGCAAACTACCGACCGGTCTCTAATTTACCGTTTTTAGGTAAAATAATAGAGAGGGCAGTGGCGTCACAGTTGCAGAGCTTTCTGGATGAAGCTTCCATCCTAGACCCTTGCCAGTCCGGCTTTCGCCCGGGTTATGGGACGGAGACAGTACTGGTCGCCCTGGTAGATGATCTCCAACGGCATCTGGATCGGGGCGGTGTGGCGGTGCTGATGTTGTTAGATCTGTCGGCCGCGTTCGACACGGTCGACCATCGGCTACTGACCCGCCGCCTCGCCGATATAGGGGTGAGGGGGTCTGCCTTACAATGGCTCTCCTCCTTCCTCGAGGATCGGGGACAAAGGGTGGCAATTGGTGGTGAGCGGTCCCGGAGGCGCACACTGGATTGTGGAGTGCCTCAGGGGGCAGTTCTCTCACCAATGTTATTCAATATCTATATGCGCCCTCTTGCCCAGATTGCCAGGAGATATGGACTTGGGTGCCATCAATATGCAGATGACACCCAACTCTATCTGCTGATGGACGGCCGGCCTGACTGCGTCCCTGAGAATTTAGACCGGGCCCTGCAGGATATGGCAACATGGTTGAGGGAGAGTGGGCTGAAACTGAATCCAGCGAAGACAGAAGTCCTTTGTCTGGGTCGGGGCGCCCGGGAAGGGGAAATACCTCTTCCGGTCTTCGACGGGGCGCCGCTGAAAGCGGCGCACCGGGTTAGGAGTCTGGGAGTCTTACTGGAGCCTTCATTATCAATGGAGGCCCAGATTGTAGCCACTGCCAAGTCAGCCTTTTTCCACTTGAGGCGGGCAAGGCAGTTGGCTCCCTTCCTAGAGCGCCAAGATCTGGCAACGGTACTTCATGCAACGGTCACCTCGAGACTGGATTACTGTAATGCCCTCTACATGGGGCTGCCTCTGTACCGAACCCGGAAGCTGCAGCTGGTGCAGAACGCAGCGGCCAGACTGTTACTGGGGCTCCCTAAATGGGAGCATATACAGCCTGGGCTGCGCGAGCTGCACTGGCTGCCAGTTACATACCGGGTTCATTACAAAGTGCTGGTCATCACCTTTAAAGCCCTATATGGTCGAGGACCTGTCTACCTTAGGGACCGTCTTTCCCCATACGAACCCCAGAGAGCACTGAGGTCAGCTGGAAAAAACTTGCTGACCACCCCCGGACCAAGAGAGGTGAAGCTGCAATGCACCCGTAATCGGGCCTTCTCCTCTGTAGCCCCGAACCTATGGAACCAACTTCCAGAGGAAATGCGGGCCCTGCGGAACCTTGAACAATTCCGCAGGGCCTGCAAAACTTTCCTCTTTCGACTGGCTTTCGCTGATGAAGGAAGTGATTGCTGATGAAGGAAGTGACTGCTAAGGATTACCGCCATCATATAAAGAACAAACAGCACTAGCACTTTTATTACTAATTAATTAATCAATTTTAAACTTATTAGAATTTTAACGTTAAATGTAACTTTGTTGTTTTGTTGTTTTTGTATAATTGAATGATGTTGTCAGCCGCCCTGAGCCTGCTTCGGCGGGGAGGGCGGGATATAAATAAAATTACCTACCTACCTACCTTCAGAAGTTCTTATACTCAGGAACAGAAATTCTCTTCATTTCAATTCATCCCCAGATCTGGAGTTTTCAGTCTTCTGGTTTATAAAGTATAACTGATACTTTAGGGATTCTCTGTTTTAAATTTTCATATGCAACTTTCTTCTACTTCTTTCAATGTCTATCATTGTAAATGAACAAACACAGGGAAAAGGTTCATTTTGCTTGTGGAATAAAAATTCATTTTTCCAGGTAAAGATTTACTTTAATGCTCCCTAGTGATTTTATGGAAGCATATATGATTGAAATGCTACTAGTAACTCTGTCAAAATGTATCTCAGATCCATTATTCTTCCCTTGCTCTATAAGGTTAACATGCTTCTATCAATATTTGCCATTGTTTTCCATATTTCAGTCTGTGACATTACCTTGCTACCAAATTAATATTTTCTAAGTGTCTACACAGCAATGTGCTAAGATACATATGTGCACTGAAATTATTCCTGACAATAAACAAGAGTTAAATGTTCTGATCTTTCCTTTAAACAATGCATTGTTATTTAGTTCCTTATGTACATCCTCTTATTTATACAGCATGACCATGATCATTTGAAATCCACCCATCCTTATATATTCCAGTACACATTTCATAAATGGTTTCCCCCCAGTTGTTTCATTAAAATAGACTGGAGCATCCCCCCCCCCCACCCCTGCTGCTTAGATTTGCTGTAATCCATATGACTGTAGGCTATATTCTTCTGTTATATGAGCTAGTTTGTTAGAAATCCCTGGTTATATTGCTTTGGTACTGAATGAGCCTTTCAGAGATTTCAGTTGCTGGGGTCACCGTAGTGGGATTCACAGTCCAGTCTGGTGCTGGTTTAGTGGAGAGCTGTGTGGTCACATTTCTGTTGCATGGAAGTCTTGCAAGTTTCAAACTAGACAGATTTTTTTTTAAATCACATGGGCTGTGTCCACAAACAGCTGGATACTATGCTTCCTATTGTTGTGCTATAGCAATTGTTTACAATTGGATTGTCTTGTGTGAACAAAGCAATCTAGTTGCAAACAATTGCCAGAGTGCAACAATGGCGCACTATCCATGTATTACCATTTCCCCCCCAGTGGTAAGCAGTGGACAATTTATTACTGACATAGATGTAAATAAATGATCATGTGCGAATCAGCTTTCCTTGTGTCTGCCATCAAGACCAGGCTTGCTTGAACTCTGACTAACCCCAGCTCAGTGAGAAGATAGCCATCTTTTCCCCTCTGCTAACCTCAGCTAGACATGGATATTGTCAAGAGGCAAACTCATAACCATCTGCTAGTCATAAAGATACATGCAAGTAAATAATATGCAAACTCGATGTTAAAAATACACCCACAAATTAGGAATATTTTGCCTCCAGGTTCTTATTTAACAACCTTTAAGTATTTATAACCTCAAGCAATTAAATCTGATGGCTCATCCATATTTAAATCTAAAGCAATGTCTTAATTATCCTCTTGTATGTGCAGCACTCACATGCTGTGCAACATTGTATCTGTGTTTGATATCTTCAACTCCCTTGTGTAACATAGGGTGTCCATCTGTTCTTTGATTTACAGTGGAGTTGTAGATCACCTTTATATAACTATTCACATTCAAAACTAAGGCCCTAGAGAGCTAAGCTTTCTTGACATTTCAAAAGGAGGCAGTGAACACACATGCCCCCTCTCCACCATTTCCAAAAGTTTAAATATTTTGAAAGACTTGGAAGAAAGAGACGTTTAAGGGAGAATTAGGGAGAGCATTCTAAAGTAAACTAGAGGCAGAAGTTCAGAATTACAGAAAAAAAATGAATGCTATTATGGAGTAGTGGTTACTTTACAGGTTGCGCTATTGCATTTAGGGTACATCCAATATTTTCTTGTCCTAGTTTAAGGAAAGATCATATTACAATCTAACCAGTCAAGATGAAAGAAGATAGCCATAGAGAACAAGGTGCTGAGAATTTAATGTTTCAATAAGTTAATGTGAATGAGAAACCTATACTGGCCAAAATGTTCATTCACATTACAAGAATGTCTCCTCTACTTTCCTTCTCACGTTAACAATGACTATCCATTAACATAAAGTCCAGTTTGTTGCGGTACCTGGTGTGGGCACCTGATCATGCCGGAGTTTGTTTCCTCCACATAGACTGCAGTCCTAAACTACCAGTTAATCCTGGCTTAGAGTCACAGATGTGTGATGGAGGAACAAACTCCAATATGACTGGACACCAATATTCAGATGTCTCAGAAAACTGGAGTTTCAATCAAGGCTTCTGAAATCAGAGATCTTTCAATTGGCCTCTGAACAGGATGTGAGCATGTGAGCATCACAGCTAGCTAAATTCAATACAAACAGAGGTCTGTCTGTCTGTCTGTCTGTCTGTCTGTCTGTCTGTCTGTCTGTCTGTCTATCTATCTATCTATCTATCTATCTATCTATCTATCTATCTATCTATCTATCTATCTATCTATCTATCTATCTATCTATCTATCTATCTATCTATCTATCTATCTATCTATCTATCTATCCTGTCCTCTCCGCAAGTGGACTCAGGGCAGGGCAGCTAACAACATTTATATTTACAATGTAAAAAACAATAAAATACAGTTACAATTTAAAACTATTATGTGGTGCTGTATCACTTCAATATAAGTGAGTTCTTCTTTTCTGATGGTGATCACGTAGTATAATGATGTGGGGTGGCAGTCCTCTCCCAGTTAGATATTAAAGGCCTGTTGGAGCAGTTCAGTTTTGCAGGCCCTGTGGAAAGTAGAGAGATCCCACAGGGCCCTTATGGCTTCCGGATGAGCATTCCACATTTCTGGTGCTGCCACCGAAAAGGCCTTAGCCCATGTAGAGCATAGCTTAGCCTCCTTTGGTCCAGGGATGGACAGTAGATTTTGTGTGCTCTTTGGGGAACATATGGAGAAAGGCGGTCCCGTAGATAGCAGGTCCCTGACCATAAAGGGCTTTAAAGGTCAATACCAACACCTTGAGACAGACTCAGAACACAATAGGTAGCCAGTCCAGCCCTTTCAGCACTGGCTTAATGTATTCCCATTGAGGGAGCCCCATTAACAGCCATGCAGCAGCATTCTGCACTAGCTGTAGTTTCCGAGTCAGGATCAAGGGTAGCCCTGTGTAGAGAGCATTACAGCGATCTATTCTTGAGGTGACCATAGCATGGATCACCATTGCTAAGTCGTCATGCTCCAGGAAAGGGGCCAACTGCTGCACCCGCCAAATATGAAAAAATGCAGATCTGGTAGTGGCTGCTACCTGGGCCTCCATTGTAAGAGTGGACTCCAGGAGCACACCTAAGCTCTTGACCTTAGGGGTCGGTATTAGTGGCACCCCATCAAGAGCTGGCAGACGGATCTCTCCCCCACCAAGACCATCCCGGCTCAGATAGAGAACCTCCGTCTTCATCGGATTCAGATTCAACTGACTCAGCCTGAGCCAAGATGCTATGGTTTGAAGAGCCAGGTCTAGATTTTCCAGGGTACAGTCGGACTGGCCACCTATCAATAGATAGAGCTGGGTGTTGTCTGCATATTGGTGACATCCCAGCCTAGGTTGACTGAAATATCTGAAGGCAGCCAGAAACTCAAGATAATGCTATAATTCAAAACATGCTGATAGATGCTCTAGTTTTGAAAACCAATCCAAAACTTCTAATTATAAAAAAAAAAAAAAAATTAAGAGGTTTCCCTTGAACAATGGGTATTTGTCAGTTTTTAAAATATTCAGTGGTTTTGAAAGCTCAGGATATCATTCTCCTGAAGTGCTTACTGATAATGCAGTTCTAAACTGAATTACACCCTTCTAAGTCAATTGAAGTAAGTGGGCTTTAAAAGGTATAACTGTTTAAAATTGTACTCTAAGAAACTTTAGGGTCAATTTCAGTGATGCTGGTAAGCTTTTTCAAATTACTCATGGACTCTAAATATACTGGGAAGTGAACGTAAAAGAAGATGAAGGCATTTGGGAATTTCAGATATATTGGCTCAATGAACAGCAAACTCTTACATGATTGGGAGATCAGTTAGGATTTCTGTTGAAATGGAACTGAGCAAAGAAGTTCTTTGAGCCTCTCTTTAGGGAGGCATGTAGGTGGCAGATGCTTATGCGTGTGATTTTGTGATGCTGTTTGAGATCAAACTCAAAGGCATGCACTTATGTTGCAAAGTTGCAGTTTTGATATTATTCTGTCTTTGATAAGCATGAAATGAGATTCCAAAGATAAGACGCTGCTCACATTAAAAACAAAACAAAACAGAGACTACCAAATAAGACTAAGAGATGATTGGAAAACTCTAAACAACATTGTGTCATAGCATCGTTACCATCTACTAAGCATTCCATATTTCAATCCATATTTCAGTTAGGTTTTTGGTTTGCTTGTTTCTGCATTTGAATTTCTAGCCTTCCTGTAATAATAAAATACCTTTTTTTAAAAAAAATTGATAAAAATTTATTTGATACATTCTACATATATATCACTCCACAAAAATATTGAAAATTTACTGGGATGTAGAGCAAACTTTAAAAATAAAATTGATAAGAACAGGGACTTATATAATCAAGAGAAACATCAACAGAAAATCAGGGCAAAGAAGACCAACAATACTTGGGTCTGATTAGAAAATGCCCCCCCCCTCCAAATGGCATGAAATCCACCCCATACCACAGGGTAATATCTTTAAATATCAGAGCACACCAAGGCAGGTTACAGACGGGTGGTTTAAGCTGTTCTAGGGATGGCAGGCAAGAGGATCTAAAAAGTATGTCCAAACATGGACATCTGCTTGCCATCCCCACCCTATACTCACCCTGTCCTGGTCTGGCCAGGAGCTGCCTCAGAAAGGTACCAAATCCAAAGTGGTACCTAAAATCTGAGGCGGTTCTGAGGTGCCTCCCCAGCCATCTGGATGGCTGGGAGGTGCTCAGGGAGCATCCAGGGAGTGGCAGACTGGCACATGAGCACTCTGGACACTTCTCCAGGGTGCTCATGGTCTGTCCCTGTTCTGGAGGTGGCCTGTGCACTATCTGCATGCTCCCGGGCACTCCTTTTCCAGCCGGCTCACTTCCAGATCAGCATGATGCTGCCCTGAGCCGGCGGCAATCTGTAAGCAGCCCAAGAGTTCCTAATTGAGCTAGTCTTTCTTTGCTTCCCCAAGTCAGAATAAAGAGGCAGACACAATTAGATTGGTAAAAACTATGGGCCACTTTATTAAATAACATAGCAACGGCAAGGGCAACCGAACTGCGGCCAGGTCACAGCCAGGGGTCTCCACAGACCGCTCCCCTGCCTTTTCAGTGGGCAAGAGACCCAGCCCCCCAGCCAGAGCTGTGTGCCACAGCTTCCGTCAGGCAGGCCCAGCAGGGAGGCTCGCACCAGAGGGCCCAAACACCAGACGTGAGTCTCAGCGAAAGGCACCCATCCAATCGAGTCTCCAGGACAGTCCGCATTCACACACCTTGGACCACACCCAAAGGTTGATCCTGCCAGACCCCTAACTCCCCAAAAGGGGGAGGCTAACTGGTCCTCCCCAGGCCGCATGGTGCCATAAACCCCGTAAAACCTGCCCTAAAAAGTGACCAGTCTATAATAAGGCACCAACCCGAAGCCAATTCCTCAATCCACTGATATGCTATGCAGGGTAGGCAAAAAACACCCCCCCAGCCATAAGCCAAACAGCCGGGGAGTAAAAAATTCCTACCCGGCCCCTCAACAAAAGAGGCGACCAGCAGATGCCTACATAACAAACAGGTCGGGCGGGAGGGCCGAGCAACCCAAGAGGACTGCGAGGAGGGGAGCGGAGGCTTCCGAAGGCACGACAAAGCCCCGCCCCCTGCAAACACGCCAGAAGCGCGCTAGATAGCCCGCTCTCTCCTCCGGAGGGGGCAAAATCTCCCCAGCAGCCACGCCGCAATGCGGCAGGCTGCAGGAGGCTCCATTCTGTGTATCCATTTATTTTGCACTTTCTTCAAGGAGCCCTGGGTGCTGATTCATCATGTTCCTGTTCTACATTTTATTTTCACCACAACCCTGTGATGTTGGCTAGGCTGACAAAGAGTTACTGGCTTAAAGACATCCAGCAACTTCAGTGGTGGTGTGTGCATCTGAACCTGGATCTCCCTGATCTTGGTCTACTGTGAAATATGCAGCATCAGCTAACAACCAGAATGACGTATAAGGAGCAGTAAGTAGATGTTGTAGTGCATTGTATCTTAATAAAACTAGTATTTTATGAGGTGCATGCCTTCAGTCCTTTCCATACATCAGATTTTCCTGTTACCCTTCAGGACTGTCTATATCCACTCTTAGTTAAAATGCCATTTGGCAGATCACTAGGTATAGGGATTTCATTTTCCCTCTCATATGTTCATCTGTTTCGGTAACCAACATAGTTTACAAAATCAGAAGAGAGATTTGGAGAGAAACCATATTTTTAATGAATTTTTAATTTGATGCATCATTATTTAGATAGAACTATTTCTGCTTTATCAGAGCAAGGAGCATAATCTGATAAGAAAGCCATTCTTTACAAAGATGCAATGTGTGAAATGCAGTTTATGTGCATATATACAGAGAGAGAGAGAGAGAGAGAGAGATTTGGCAAAACTCAGAGTTGGATGGACCTCTTTTGGTTTGTAAGGGACTATCCTGGTTTTTAGTTTTCATAGTACAGTTTAGTTTTGTGTTTTAGAAAGGTACATGAACAATATAGCAAATAAACTGAAAAACAGATAATATGTAGATATAGACTGCGTAAATGATTACTTGGTGGCAGGGAGGGGACCTGATCTTCCACAAAGCTTTAGAAGCTGTTATTTGTTACTTAGTTCATTTCTAACTAGTATGGGCCTTCTGTCCTTGATCCATGGGTTAACAATTATGATAGTGTGTTTACAGGTGTAATTCAGTTTTTACTAGTATAATTAAATACGCATCATGAGCCATATAAATATTGCACAATTTATTTCCAAGTAAAATCCAAGTAGGTTCTGCAGCAACTAATTCTACAGGTTAATTGTGCATGATACGAAAATGTGTTTCCATTTAGTAGGTTTGCTATCAAATGGTGCCACCGATCAAACCTTGCTTTTATGGCTTTCATACAGCAGCAAGGTGAGACTGCGTAGGACAGGCATGTGGTTACTGCTTTGTGGCTGATAAACTCAGGCAGTAACTACTAGAAATGACTCTTCCCATGACTGAAAAAGAGCTGAATGGGATTTTTTGGACCGACTGACTGTCAGGACTAGGATTAGTCATTCCTGCTTTACAGCCAGAGCCCTTTGTCAAACTTTCAACACATTTGAATGCATAAGCACATCTTACAGTTTGGTCCTAGTTAGCATTTGACAATTCAAAGGGGAATATGTGAACTAACCCTACAGAAATGTACCTTATTAATTTAAAACACTTTCGTGCCTCCTTTCCACCCAGTTTAAGATTCTCAATATGGTGAACAATCAAAAACATGAAAGCAAACTTGAAAAAAGCTTTAGCCCCCATACACATGTACCCAAGCAATGTGCATAAAACAGGATTACACTTAACTTGCCTGCTTTCTTCCTGTGCTGGTACAGAGTGTCACTCGCACAGAGCTTATGTCTGGACAAACACTGCACAAATAGGCCCCATCCATGTAATGGGAACTCTTAAAAAGCAATATGCATGTTCATGTATGTGGATGGAGATCTATACAGTTTATACTCTCAAAGGTAGGTGGGTCCTGGGATTCATGGGAAGCAGGGAGGGTGAGCACAAGTTGCTGTTCATGTATTGTCTATACACAATATGCCATGTTTATGCTGGAGGTGAAATTCTTCCCATGGTGGTCGATCAGTTATGGCTTATTTGCACATGGTTCTGTCATCCAGCAATGAACCTGAAGGTGTTAGCCAGCTGTTAGTAATCAGTGGGTTTGCATTTTGAAAGGGTTTATTCACAGTGCAACTTTATGAGTCTTGTTATTAAGTGCCTTTAATTAATTCAGAATTCAGAATGAATGGTAAAGGAAATTTGAACCTTCTTTAAAAATAGTACTCCGTAATGCATCACAAACATAAAAGATTATTAACAAAGGTAGGCCACTGTTCTGCTTAGCAATACCATATTGTTCTTACATGAACATTTAATATATTAGCAAAATGACTGGCTTGTTTTTGTAGTGTTGTTTTTGCATAGGGACCATTTTGAGGGTTAGCAAAGTGTGTGTGTGTGTATAGTGGTCTTATTTTTTAAGTGCTAGATTTCTATTTATTAAATTCCACATTTGTTTTGACTTATAATAAATTCAAAAATTCTATTGAAAACAGTGGCAATACCTTGCATTAAGATACTCGTAATGTTAACTTATAAACACATGTAACATGGAACAATCTGCTAAATCTTTAATGTTTTCCCAGACAATGTTGTTAGAAGCCTGATGGATTTTAAAGCAATACTATATAAAACTTGCAGCTGCTCTAATGCTGTTATCCTTGTTAGACACAGAATTCACAGCTATTTAAGAGCACTCCATGTAAGAGCAAAGGGAAAGCTCCTGTGCAGATAGCCAAATACACACAATGGGGCCAGCTACAGCTACCATGCACAGGAGTACAAACTCAGAGGAAACTCCAGGTTTGGGAGGAAAAATGATTTAATAAGTTGGGGGTAACTGCTTCCCAAGTTTATAACAGTTACTATACAAGCACAGAGATCACAAACTGCTCTTCCTCAGAGTTTGGGTGTCCTTCGGGTTGTTCTGGAAAATCAAAACGCTGCATGAAAAGCTGAGGGGCGGAGGTGACAGTGACAATTGTGAGTAGAAGAAAGGAGCTGGAATGGATGACAAGGAAGCAGAATTGCCAGCGGGGTTTGAGCGGAACCAATAACAAGGGGGGAGGGCTGAGATTCAAAGTGAGCAGGAGGGGAGAACTTGAAGCTATGGGAAGAGGAGGAAGAAAGTGAGATTTTCCCTGGCCTATGAATTCCTTGCAGGTCCCTCATTTGTATGCTAAATACTTCCAAACTGCTTAGGGAAAAAGCACAAGATCAGTGTTGGAGATATTTCTTGCGGGCTGGGGGGGGGCTGCCTTTGAAGCATGTTCAGAATCTAGTTTCAAACACATCAGTGATGCTTTTAAATGGTATTGGTCATGGTGATCATGTATCAGAAGTGTTATTATGACTGCATTGGCTGTCAATGTATTTTAAGGATCAGTTCCAAATGTTGGTGTGTTAGCTGTTAAAACCCTAAATGGCTCTGAATTGGGACAGAAGAGACTACCTCCCTGTGATTTAAATTGGCCTCTGTACTGTATGTCCACCCTGGCAGAGGTCAGATTGATGTATATATGGGACAGGGTGGTCTCAGCTGTGGCCCCAAGGCTTTAGAAGGAGACAGAGTATTGCATGATTACATAGGCATGATCACTTCCTTCCACCCTCCCAGCACTACAATTCCTAAGTGTTGTGGTGCACGCCCAATCAACAAAAGTGAGCCAATTTAAAGGTGTTGATTAAATAGCAATCTTTTGTTTGAACATTGGCAGATGCTGCTCATATGAATTAGTGACCCAGTTATGATTTGAGCTGCCGTGGGTTCACCCACCACTATTGTGCATAATTAACAGCATTGACAGATGAAACACAAGCCTATTGTTTAAAAATGATAGCATACAGAAAACATACAACATCCTGTCAAAATAAAATGTATTGTACAAAATTGATGCCCTTCCTTTTTGCCCTCATCAGGGCTACCAAGGCAGCTAACAGATTAAAAACACACATAACAAAACACTTATTTGAAAAAAAAAATAAAGCAAACAAAATATTAAATTATTAAACAAATGTTTAGAACAAGTAAAACCAAAGCTAAACTACATATACAAAAACATTTTGAAAAAACATAGGGCAGGAAGAGGATTGCTGAAGGGATCCAGGCAGAACAACAGCAATGAAAAGTCTTCCTCTGTGAGCAGAAGATGACAACAGAGAGGGACAGGTGTGTCTTCCTGGGGAGAAAGTTCAAGAGATTTGATGTCAGTCACAACTGAGAAGTCTCTCTCCTGGTTGCCACCAGTCTTATCTCAGAAGATGGGGACACCCCAAGCAGGGCATTTCAAGCTCCCCCCCCTCCCTGGCCTACTCAGATTAGCAATGGCAAGAAATAAAGGAAGAAAGAAAGAAAGAAAGAAAGAAAGAAAGAAAGAAAGAAAGAAAGAAAGAAAGAAAGAAAGAAAGAAAGAAAGAAAGAAAGAAAGAAGATTTTGGATTTATATCCCGCCCTATACTCTGAATCTCAGAGTGGTCACAATCTCCTCTACCTCCCCGCCCCCACAACAAACACCCTGTGAGGTAGGTGGGGTTGAGAATGCTTTTACAGCAGCTGCCCTTTCAAGGACAGCTTCTATGAAAGCTATGGCTGACCCAAGGCCATCTCAGCAGGTGCAAGTGGAGGAGTGGGGAATCAAACCCAGTTTTCCCAGATAAGAGTTCGCGCACTTAACCACTATACCAAACTGGCTCTTAAAGAAAGAGAAGAAAGAGAAGAAGGGAGGGAGGGGGAGAGAGTTGGAAACAAATAGAGGAAAAAAAGAAAGAGAAAGGAAATAGGAAGGAAGGAAAAGGGAGGGAAGGAGTGAAAGAAAGGAGGGACAAAATGAAGAAAGAAAGAGAAGAGAAAGGAAAACCCTCAGCCAGCCAGGGGGAGCTGGGAGGGTGCCGTGCAAGTGCAGCTGGGTCCCCTAACCTCTGCTGGCCAGCGGGACATTGATGGGAGGCCCTGTGACCCAGCACTGAGGCCTGCATGACACGGTGCCAGGTCGCGACCCTGCCAATGGAAAATGCCAAGTTAGGTGATAGGTCTAGGGTTACCCAACCTGGTTGTCCCGGATCCCAGTCCAACAACCTGTAAGGTTTTGCCAAGTAACACTCAGATTTTGACTATGAAGGCATAGGAAAGCTTTATTCACATGTTAGAAGTGCATACGTCTCTTTGGGAGGCTTTGCCTGAAGTGAGAGCAATAAGCATGGACAGTGTTAAGTAATTCCTAAGTGTGGGCTTTTCCCTGCCTCCTCCAGACCTTCAAAGGTTTAACTATTTACAACACAGGTCACAGAGATCCCAGCCCAAGAAACAAAAGTCATTCTCGACCACAAGGTACAAAGAAGGCCCCTGCATTCCCAGGAGGTCAGTAATATCTCCACTGGCAAGCCTGGGAGAGGGGAGACCTAATAACCTTCACCAGACAAGCACACAGGCATAACATTCAGCATGGCAAGATAACACAAAGCAAAACATGACAGGAGATGGAATGTGGATCCTGACATTCTGCCTCCCCAAAACTATCCCCCACCTGGTTTGCCCAGGAACTTCTTATGGATTTTTTTGACCAATTGCTTAGCATTTACATGAGAGGCCTTGACCCATTTGTTAGGACTCTCAGAAAAGTAACACTCAGATAGAGTGCCTAAAAGTGTGGGCTTTTCCCTGCCTCCCCCAGACCCTGTGGAACTTAATTAGATAATACAGAATGCCCCTTTTTAGTCCAAGATTTATTCAACTTCTTGATGTGGCTGCCCCTTCACCATGAAGGGGAGGGGAGGCTCAACTGATTGAGGATGCCATTTATCTAGACCCCGATCTTTTTTGAGTAAGCTGAAATGGAAAACAGGATGCACATATCTCAGATTTTTAGGCAACCAACAGTCACATTGTTAATAAGATGTACTACTTTAAAAGGTCCTAGATATCTCCAGCCTAGCTTTTTACTAGGCTGCTCCTTTCTCAGATGCTTTGTGG
This sequence comes from Heteronotia binoei, assembly GCF_032191835.1. Lineage (NCBI taxonomy): Eukaryota > Metazoa > Chordata > Lepidosauria > Squamata > Gekkonidae > Heteronotia > Heteronotia binoei. The sequence goes on along the minus strand of NC_083223.1, from coordinate 51,242,019 downwards.
AAACATAAACAAGTTTGATGTCCCTTGGGGGAGTCCTCTTTTTGTCAGCCTGCTGTTTATAAACCATTTTTGCTTTTCCCAAAGTTTCTTTTACCGCGCCCTATTGGGAGACTTGTTTAGACCACCATTCTTGTAAAAAAACAAAAACAAAACCCTTATCCTTAGGGGTTTCTCCTAAACCAGGTAGTGACTAGCCCTCAAACCTTTGTACCAAGCTTGAGACCCTGGAGAGCCACTGCCAGTCTGAGAAGACAATACTGACTTTGATGGACCAAGGGTCTGATTCAGTATAAGGCAGCTTCATATGTTCAATTGGAAAGGGGTAGTCCTGATAGAACTGTTATTGCAGGAATACTCAGCGTAATTATTTATTTATTTATTACATTAAATTTATATCCCGCCCTCTCCACAAGCTGTCTCAGTGCAGCTAACAATCAATTATATAAAACAATTTAAAACCAATAAAATATATTTAAAACATTTTGTGGTGGTATATATTTTAATATGGTGGGATCTTTCTTTTCTGTTGATGATCCCATGATATTTGTAGCTCCTCTCAGCGGTGAGAGGTGGTGGTTCTATCTCGGATTCAGATGTTGAAGGCCTGTCAAAACAGTTCAGTTTTACAGGCCCTGCAGAATTGTGAAAGATCCCTCAGGGCCCTTATGGCCTCCGGGAGGGCATTCCACATTTCTGGTGCCGCTACCGAAAAAGCCCTCGCCTAAGTGGAGCATAGCCTGACTTCCTTTGGTCCAGGAATGGACAATAGATTTTTGTGTCTCTGGAGAACATGTGGAGAAAGGCAGTTCCGTAGATAGGCAGCATAAGGTAAAAAGTCAACCCAATTGTCTTGTTGGTGATTGAGATAACATCTGAGGAATTGCTCCAGTATTTGATTAGTTCTTTCTGTTTGACCACCAGTCTCTGGATGGTAATCTGAGCTGAGCCCCTGCTCAGTGCCAGACAATTTAAGGAACTCCCTCCTTAATTTAGCCACAAACTGGGAGGCCCGGTCTGAGATTATTTTGTCCGAGAAAGAATGTAAGTGGACCGCATGGTGCATGAATACTTTGGCTAGCTTCTTGACTGCGGGGAGTTGTGCACACAGTGCAAAATGAGCTTCTTTAGAAAACATGTCCACAATTATTAATATTACAGTCTTCCCTTTCCTGGAAAGTAAGTGTCCAATAAAGTCCATTGAGATTACCAACCATGGATGGGAGGGGGTTTGCAGGGGTTGCAAGAACCCTTTTCCCATTAGGCAAGTTTGGCAAGAGGTCACATAGTGAGAAATGTCTTTGTGCCTACTTGGCCACCAAAATTGCCTTTGAGCTAAATGCAGCATCTTTACAAACACATAATGTCCTGCTAACCTACTCTCATGACAGTGCTGTAAAATCTACCCCCTCAGCATCTCCAGCACATACATCTTTTCACCTTTGTAGAGGCAGCCATGGTGAGAGTTTCTTTAAAATCCAACTCTCCATCTTCTGTCAATGCCTTTTTGATTTTTCTCAATCCAGGGATTGGCGGGAGGCTGGTCAGATCTTTGCACCTTGCTACGAGTTACTCCTCCTCCCAACTGAGTCAGTGTAAACATCATGTCTACAACTTCCTCCCTCCCTTCTGCTTTTTTGTTGAGGAAGATGGGACAAAGCATCTGCCAACAATTTTGAATAACCACTGCACCACACTAAATCCATAATGTTCATCTGACCAAGGCAGATTGCCCTCAATTGCACTTATGAAAGCCCATCTTCATTCACTGGTATTTGCGCATATACAGTGCTTTTGTTGAGCAGGAATGCACAAAAATGCAGGTCTGCACCTGCCTGCTCCACAGCATGAAGCTCTTTCTCTCCTGCTGTGTTGTTGGGTGGGGGGGGGGTGAAACAAGGTCTCTCACTGGGCTGTGTGAGAACACACATCAATGAAATGCAGCTGATGGCACTGTACTGTTCTGTGTCAATATGTGAAAAGTAACCTACTGAATGGGTGACATCACTTCCGGTGATATCAGGGAGTGTGGCCTAATATGCAAATTAGTTCTTGCTGGGCTTTTTCTACAAAAAAAGAGCCCTGTGCATATATAAAGCAAAGATATAACAATACTAATTATATTGGTCAAAATAACTACCAGATACCTACTGTGAACTGTGCTAAGAAACCCTGGATAATGTGTGCCATTAGGTGATAAGTTCATGTCTTGAGGACATTTTCCTCCAAGCATAAAGGGCTGTTTTTCATTTTCTCCCGTTTCCCTTGCATATCTGGTTTAGGTTTATTCAATTTATATCCCACCTTCCCCGCTGAGGCAAGCTAAGGGCAGCTTACAATTTGTTATAAAACAACAATTTGCAATAAAACATCAATAAAAATATTAATTAATATTACATTCAGGTGCTAATTTCAATACAATTAAATACCATAGTAGCTAAATACATAGATGGCATTCAGTAGTCTTAAAATATCCATTCAGGTCCAATGTCCTCGGCAATGGAAGTAATTTCAGTTTATTCTAGTTAATAATTAACTGCCATATGCTAGTTGAAATAAATGGCATAGTCTTACAGGCTTTGAGGAACTGGGCAAGGTCATGCAAAGCTCTGATATCCTCTGGGAGCTAATTCCACCAATAAGGGGCGGCGATTGAGAAGGCTCTTTCACGTGTTGTTTTCAGTCTTTCCTCCCTCAGCCCTGGGATTGATAACAAGTTTTGAGTTCCCAATCTAAGTACCCTCTGGGAAACATGTGGAGAGAGACGGTACCTAAGGTAAACAGGTCCTAGGCTATATAGGGCTTTAGAGAGCCGGTTTGGTGTAGAGAGCCAGTTTGGTGTAGTGGTTAAGTGGGCGGACTCTTATCTGGGAGAACCAGGTTTGATTCCCCACTCCTCCATTTGCACCTGCTGGAATGGCCTTGGGTCAGCCATCGCTCTGGCAGAGGCTGTGAGAATCCTCTCAGCCCCACCCACCTCACAGGGTGTTTGTTGTGGGGGAGGGAGATAAAGGAGATTGTGAGCCGCTCTGAGACTCTGAGATTCAGAGCGGAGGGTGGGATATAAATCCAATATCTTCTTCTTCTAAAGGTAATAACCAGCACCTTATAGTGAATCCGGTATGCCACAGATAGCCAGTGCAGCACCCACAGCCCAGGCTGTATGTGCTCCCACATGGAGAGCCCCAATAGCAGTCTGGCTGCCGCATTCTGCACTATCTGCAGCTTTCAGATTTGGGACAAGAGCAGCCCCATGTAGAGGGCATTACAATAGTCCAATCTCGAGGTGACTGTAACATGTATCACAGTTGCCAAGTCACCGCGCTTGAGGAAGGGAACCAACTGCCTTACATCCCTAAGATGGTAAAAGGCAGATTTGGCAGTGGTTGCTATCTAGGCCTCCATTGTTAGTGAAGACTCCAGTAGCTAGGGTGGCCATAATATCTGCAGGCCAGCCAGGGACACCTTGAGGGGGGGGGGATGAATGTGCGCGCGCAAAGCGCGCGTGCCGCCGGAAACAGGAAGTGACGTCACTTCCGGTGACAGCATGCCACCGCCGGAAACAGGAAGTGACATCACTTCCGGTGACAGCATGCCACCGCCGGAAACAGGAAGTGACATCACTTCCTGTGCCATCATCACCCCCGCGCGCGCGCCACCTGCCGGAAGCAGGAAGTGACATCACTTCCTGTGACATCATTTCCCCCAAATGCCACTGTCGGAAACAGGAAGTGACATCACTTCCTTTGACAGCACTTCCTGTGATGTCATTTCCCCAAAATATCACCGCCGGAAACATGAAGTGACATCACTGAGCCGCTGCTCTTTTGATTACAGCAGATCGCCAGTGGCAAACCACCCCATAAAAAAGTCAGCCATGAAAATGTTGTGATACAACGTCATCCCAGAGTTGGGAACGACTGGTGCTTGGACAGGGGACTACCTTTAGCTCTAACTTTAAAAGACAGCCCCCCCCCACCAGAGCCACAGGCCGATTATCCATTATACCCAATGAATATTAGATAGTGAAAATTATGGGGGGAAAGGCCCATCAAAGATCAATGTTAAGAACAGTGTAAACCAGAGGCATAGATGAATTTTGGCTCCAGTTTATAGATACACTAGATCTACACATGGCAAAGCCATCCATATATCATTTGTTCTGTGTTTGTTTATTACAAATAAGTTTATGATACCCTTCTTATCAGTGTTTAACCATTCCTTGTGGTATTAAATAAATCATAGAATGGGAAGGTACCTCCAGGGTCATCTAGTCCAACCCCCTGCACAATGCAGGAAACTCACAAATACCTCCCCCTAAATTCACAGGAACAGCGTTGCTGTCAGATGGCCATCCAGCCTCTGTTTAAAAACCTCCAAGAAAGGAGAGTCCACCACCTAATACGTTTTTATTTATTTATATCCCGCCCTCCCCGCCAGGCAGGCTCAGGGCGGCTTACAAAGACATGATATGGTATCATGATATAACAATACAGGTAAAATCAAATTCGCAGTATAAATACAGATACAAATACAATATAAATTAATGTTAAAAAGCTAAAAAACAGTATGGTGGTGCTACAGTCTCTATTTATCCTGAGAAAGCCTGTTCCACTTAGGAACTGCTCGAACGGTCAGGAAGTTCTTCCTAATGTTGAGCCGCAAACTCTTTTGATTTAATTTCAACCCATTTGGTTCTGGTCCTACCTTCTGGGGCCACAGAAAACAATTCCACCCCATCATCTACATGACAGCCCTTCAAATACTTGAAGATGGTGATCATATCACCTCTCAGTTGCCTCCTCTCCATGCTAAACAGGCCCAGCTCCTTCAGCCTTCCTTCATAGGACAGACTGTTACTAAATTCATCTCTTAGGTAAGTTGGGTTTCCAGCAGAAGCTTTAAAAAATTGCTGACATTTGTTTCATTGGGAGAAACTTCCCTCTTGCCTTCTATATTGGTCTAGGTTTTTTAATTAAAAAAAACCCTACAAGAATGTACAGTAAGTTAATTGTTTAAAAAGGATCTTACCCATTTATTCTCATGGTGGTCTTTGGGTTTTTTCACATAGTTTTATTCTCAAGTCTTTTGTATTCTGCTTTGTTTTGTTTTTTTCCTACTGGCAGTCTGGGAGCAATTTTATTTAAGTAAAATGATTAGTAATAGAATTAAGCATCAGGAAAAGAATTATCCCAAAGTCCAGTTTTAAAAGGGAAATTGTGGTTTTGATCATTTGGAGGGGTACAAAGAAGGCCAGATGCTCAATGACTTTGAAAAGATTTTCATGCACCTTGTGTGTGGCAGAATATTTCTTACAATTTTGCAATAAAAGATTGGTACTGCATTACTTTTTTTTGGGGGGGGGGGAGAAAAACAGAAGGGGTGGAGGAACCTGTCCATCTGCTTTAAAGCCCAGAGACTGCGCAAAACCTATTTGCTTCCTGATTATCTGACCCAAGATAACCTTTCCCCATGCAACATCCAGCCTTCCTTAGACAAGCGGAAAGGCATGCTCGGAAAGACAGTCCTTTGCTCCAGAAGCACCAAAGCCAAAGTCAAGCCCTGCCGAGGCGCAAAGACTACAACTCCCAGAAGGCACTGCCCGTCCCCTGCGCCAAACAGCATGGGATCTTGTTGCACCAATGACTCCACGGCTCAGCTCGACCAATCTCAGAGCGCAGGGGAGAATGTCAACAAACAAGGAGGCCTGCAGGCCACGTGATACCAGCCGGGACAACAAGCCCCAGATAAGGAGCAGCGACAGGAGAAACGCAGGGCTGCAAATCTCAAAGGAAAAAAGAGTCCAAGGTGGAAAACTCACACTTTCTGCGATCACACACACTAAATTCTGCACTTTCAATGCACTTTTCAACAGGATTTTGCCAGTGGGGACAGTGAAATCCAGTTGGAAAGTGCATTATTTTAGTGTGTGCAATCGCAGCCACTCCGATCCAATTCAACAGAATTCCAGATACAAAACAGGAACACCATCCAGTCCAACACTCTGTGTCACACAGTGGCCAAAAAACCAGGTGTCATCAGTAGCGGGACTTTCCCGGCTGACCGGGACGATCTGGCCACCCTACCAGTAGCACCCCCAGGCTTCTGACCTTGGATGCCTTTGCAAGTGGTTCTCCATCAAAAGCTGGTAGGGAAATTTCCCTGCGAAGACCACCGTGACTCAGGCAAAGGATCTCCATCTTCGTCAGCTTCAGCTTCAGTTGGCTCAAGCCTGAGCCATCTCACCCCACCTTGCAGTGCCTGGTCCAGATTTTCCAGGATGCAGTCAGACTGGCCATCCATCAGTAGACAGAGCTGGGTGTCATCTGCATATTCATGACACCCCATCCCATAACTCCAGGCAACCCGGGCAAGGGGCACATGTAGATATTAAACAACATTGGGGAGAGCACTGCCCCTTGAGGTACACCACAATTAAATGGGTGCCTCTGGGACAACTGTCCCCCAATCACCGCTCTTTGTTCCCAAGCTTGGAGGAAAGAGGAAAACCATTGTAAGGCCAACCCCTGAATTCCTGTGTTGGTGGGGCGGTGGGTCAGTGACTGATGGTCAACTGTGTCGAACGCAGCTGACAGGTCTAACAACATCAGGGCTGTCAAACTGCCTCAAATCCAGGTGCCGTTGAAGATAATCCACAAGGGCTACCAGTACTGTCTCCAGTCCATGGACTGGGTGGAAGCCTAAGATGGAAGTGTCCTCCAGAAAACGGTGCAACTGTAGTGCTTCTGCCCTCTCAATGATCTTAACCAAAAAAGATAAGTTCAATACCAGCTGATAGTTTGCCAATTTGATCGGGTCCAGTAATGTTTTTTTTAAAGAGAGGACAGATCACTACCTCTTTAAGAGTCATTGGAAAAAGCCCTTCAGAGAGGGATCTATTCACAACATCCCATAAAAGATGCCATAGCTCCATCCAGCAAGCCTTGATCAGCCAGGATGGGCAAGGGTCCAGATCACATATCATCAGGCTTACAGCAGAGAGAATTCTGTCAACTTCAGGCTGACTGATGTGAAATGATCCAAAACTAAACCAGATAGGCATGGAGGTCGTAGCAGAGCAACAAGACCTTATCTGCAAAAAAAGTCACAAAAGCCTCAAAGCCTATTTCCAATTCCATAACATTTTGTATGCCTTGTAGCAGGATTGTGAAAGATCGAATCGTACTAAACAATTGTGCCAGGAGCAAATTTGCAGACACAATCCTAGCTGCAAAGTAAGCCTTCTTTGCAGCTTTGACTGCCATCTCATAGGACCTCATAAATGCTCTTTAAGATGTTTTTGTTGCTTCATCCCAAGTATGCCACCACTGCCTCTCTAGATGTCTGAGCCTCCATTTCATCAGTCACAACTCCGGGTTATACCAAAGTGCCAGCATTGAACAGGGGTGAAGAGGGCTCTGGGGAGCAATCTCATAGATAGCTGCAGAGAGCCGGTCATGCCAGGACTCCGCTAAGTCATCCAATGAGTTGCCAGAGGCCAGGGATCCTGTAGAGCTGGCTGAATCTCCTAAACCACCTCAGTTAATTGACTCCCAAAATATGGCTACATACAGATATATGCAAAACTACCTGATGATTTTCTGTCATCCTAAATTTCCATAGCAGTGCAGTGCAGCAAGAAATATAAAACTCACAGAAGTTATTTTGAACACAGGATACATAGAAACAAGGTATTCTAATAACAACTGATGTTCAGTATTAGCTACTAAAATATCTAAAAGTAGTAGTAGCAGACTGTATTGTTTTAAAATATCCTACAAAATACAGTTTATTGATTTTACTGGTGGCTCCATCTAGTTCTGTAATGGCTACCTTAACTGCCAGAGGATCTCCAGGTCTCAGACACCGAAAGGCTATCCCGAGACATCTTACCTAACATCCTTAATTGAAAATGCCAGGTACTGGAACTGTACTCTGCAGCATACAAAGCATGTGCCTACCAGTGGGCAATGTTTTTCAAATTTACTACCGGGTACTTGAATTTACTATTTGACTTGGAAATCTGACTGCCACAAACCCAGGTTTGAGCTTCAAAGAAGTCTTCAACACTTCAGACACATGCCTGAAATTTCAGCATTAAGATTTTTGGTTTTTGCTGACCTATTACAGTAAAGTGAACATACACCCTTGTTTCTGTTGGGATGGCCTGGTCTGCTACCTGATTGCTTGTTCTGAAGTTCAAAGGCATTCTGTGAGGGGAAAAAAGGAAACAGTCTTTTAGGAGTCTCCTCTAGTATCCAAAGAAGTGGACCCTTCATGATGCCGCAAGAGTCCTTTTTTGGTTTTGATACAAGCATGGCTAGTGCCCTGTAATTTCCCTTCAGCTGTTCACACAGTGTCCTTGTGGGCTGTTGTCACCTTGTTGTGTACTGCATATCTGTCTCCTCACTTACCCTCTCCTGAATCATATCTGTGGTTACATCTGCACCAGACTTTCTCTTGCTCCTCATTTATGCAGCCTTGGATAGCAGTGAAGCTATATTCTTATCACCTAATAAGAAGAGCCTTCAGACCAGTCCTCATTGTGCTTCTCTGTTTGTGCAAGCCTCATAAAAATTCTTTCTTGGAACCAGCCAAGTTTGTTTAGGATGAGCAGAGCAATCGCAGTAGCCATGAGTCCAAGAACAACTGGCTGGGAAGCAACTCAATAATTTTAATTTACTATTGACATTTCTACTGCATGTTTTAAATGCCAGGTGATTTTCTAGGATATATATATATTTAAAAGCTTCAAACAGAATACTTGGATTTCAGTCTATTTCCCTTCATTGCTTTGCTATACAGCAATGAACATCATACCCTTTTGCAAACTGCATGTTACATTTTCCCTTCCATTACTGGAAAAGGGTTTTTTTTTAAAGGTGTTATGCTAATGTGATGGCTACTTGGTGGCTGAACTGAGCTCGCCATAGTTTATGCAAATTGAAAAGTGCCTGATAGTGAACTGAAAACCATATTGCGCGTGCACACACACACACACACACACACAAAATCCCACGTGTAATGTGCTGATAATTAAACTCCTCTGACAATTACATCATGCACTATCAGGCTTAGCCAGATCCATTACTCATGATCGGTGCCTTGGACAAAACAAAGCTGGTTCACTGGGGACTGTCAGCTGAGCAGATGCTCCTATAGAAGAAAGCAGCCAAGCAATGTTTATGTAATATGAGAGACCCAGTATGGGAAGGAAAGATACAGCTTCAGCTTATGGAAGACTTCAGCAGAATAGAAAATGACGGGAAAATGATAGGAAGGCACCATATTGACTACACTGCATGTGAATACCATTCAGTATACGTGTTTGTTCACCTGCTACTACCAAATCTCTTCTTCAATATCCCACTGAATGTCTTTAAAACAAATTTATAACTCCACCTTGCATGCCACCAGCATATTTTTAAAAAGAAAATTGCTAGTGGTTTAAGGACATTGAAGAAAAACTGATGCAGCACATAGTAGATGAGATTTTATAAAATGGCCTTTGATGGTCCATGAGCTATTTCATTCCAACTACAAAACTGCAGTGCGTGATTTAAATTGCAGTGCATGGTTTGTCACCTTTCCATAACTTTGTACAAAATTTGAAGCACTGAAGATTAGATTGCTGGACACACACACACACATGCATGCACACAGACAGACACACTCTGTCCAGCTCTGTTTTATAAAGCCAGGAGTCATATTCATGTTCCATTTTAGAGGTCTCTGACGTATACAGTAGGCAATAACAAGGGAACTGAGGGCTAGTTTCCTCTTTTCCCCAACATGTTGATGTAAGCTGAGTTAGTGTGAGCTTGCTCACAGTCTTTTAGTCTCTGGCTCACACATTTTTGTCTTAGCTCAGGAAGGATGGCCCCAAAGCAAACTAATTTATGCAGTAGCCAAATTGCTTGCTCACAACTTTAATGTCAGTAGCTCATGAAGTAGAATTTCTACTCACACAACTCCACAGCTTAGAGGGAGCACTGCTGTACGTGCTGTGGAGCATCTATAAATCGAATTCCCAACATGGCACCTCTATGTGGATTCTTATTTCCACATATCTGGGGCTCATCGACAGAAAATAGATTGTTCTGCACACTTTTTTTTACAAAAAAATCTGAAACCTCATGAAAATGTATGGGGGGGGGGGGGTTTAAATTTCCCCAAAAGTAAAAAGTGTTCTCTGTGCATGTGCAGACAATGCAACTTACTTAACTGCTTATGTGGACCTTCCCCCACCAGCCTTCCCTCCCTTGGTATGACCTGGTGGGGGACAAGGCCAGGCCTTTCTTTTCTCCCTCAGGGTAGGGCATGTGTCTTACCTGGTAAAGGAGGCAAGGGAAGGAGGCACCTCAGCCAAGCTGTGGCGTCAGTGGTGCCCCCCTCGCCCAGCAGCCTGAGGCGCAGTGGCTCTCTTCCAGCTCTCTGTGCTGCCTCTTTCTCCACCATGGACCGAGATGGGGCCCTTGCCACCAGCACTGCTGGGTCTGCTCATCCAGGTGCTTGTCAAATTGGGAAGCCCCCCGAGCCATGCTCTCTCACCTTGCCTGGTTCCTGAGACAAAGAAGCTGCCTCTACCTCTCCACTCGCTGCTCCTCCTGGGTGAGATTTGGCCCTTGATGCTGCTTAGCCTGGGGGTGGGCTTGCTTCTCTGGGCACTCAGTGGGGAGCAGCTGTTGTGGGGGGGGGGCAGGTAGGCCAGACTGTGTTGGGCAGAGGGGGGGGAGAGAAACTGAAGGTTGCCAGGGAGTGGGCAGGAAGGAAAGGTGGGGGAATGCCTCCTCCCTGCAAGTTTCTTGTAGGTCTCACCTCCTGCGGAATCCTAATCCACATCATGTGAAGAACATTTAGCATTAGTGGAATGTATTTGATCAGTCCACTGTGTCTTCTCCCTGCCCTTCCATATTGCAGTAAATGAATCATCTGAATGAAAAAAAAATTATACACATACTTAATAACATGAAATGTTCTGTTTATTTATTTGTTTTATTTAGAGACTACCTTTCTAACAGAGAGTCAAGTCAGTTTACAACAATGGAAAGGAAACAATGTATGCAATGAGAATAATTTACAAACTAGAATACCCCTTTCATAGCTATGGCCTCCTGAAAAGTTCCTACATCAGTGTAGGGGACCTTCTGACTTTATCAGGCAGGCTATTTCACCAATAAGGAAGAAGGTTTCGGGAGCATTTGGGACTGCTGTGCAGGGTGGGGAGTGGGGAGGCTGTGATGTTTGACTCTGCATATAGAAACCCTTCTGCCTGTGGATAATCTGTGCTAGATCCAACCCATGATCAACATTCTTTCCTGAATGAAGGTTTATTTAGTGCAGGGGTGCAGAACCTTTTTTTCTGCCAAGGGCCGTTTGGATATTTATAACATCATTTGCGGGCTATACAAAATTATCAACTTAAAAAAAAACAGTGCTCTGCTGAGGGAGAATGATTCAAGCCAGCAAAATTAATGCAAATAATTGTTTTTCTAGTTGAAGTCACATGGGAAGAGCCTAATTCAGTGCACACACACACACACACACACACACACACATTGACCCGCTGCCCTAGGCAAATGCCTAGGTCCAGGCATATTAGACCACATCCCCTAATATTAGCATATTAGGTCACACACTCATTAGCATATTAGGCCACACCATCTGAGATAATCACGTGCAAACTGAACTCCCACCCCCACCCCTGCCACCCCTCCCTCCCTCCCTTCAGCTGCTCCCAGCAGACCTTTAAAGGCACCCACATATCCCAGCAGCAGTCCTTCACAATGCCCATGTGAGAGAGGGAGCGGGCTCGGCCCAGCAAGCCCTGAGGGCCAGACCAAGTGATCTCGAGGGCTGTAAATGGCCCTAGGGCCTGACGTTCCCTACCCCTGATTTAGTGAAAGATATTGTCCTGGTACCTTTAAGTGTTTGGAACGTGTGGTGGGTCAATAATGTGAAAGATATTCTTACATTATTTTTTTGCTATGTCTTTTCTCGGTTTTATCTTAGCGAGCATTTATTTCTCCCTGCTTTGTCTTTACTAACTCATTCAACAAATATTAACTTTCTAAGTCGTGATAACTGTGTTGACTGATGGTCTGGCTGTTCCTTATTGCTCATATTATAGAGATCATATTATTGAACATGGTAATAGAACATAGAGATTACTACACCGCTGATCTCTCTTTTCAAGTTTATTGTTATATTCTGCATTTGTTCTGTTTGAGGGAGTCTCCCTTGCTCTCTTTTATAGTGGTTCATATTTGTGCAGAGAGACCTGTGAAAAATCATTGCAGGAGTTAGGGCTGAATTCAATATTCTCTAATTTTGATAGCATCTGCAGAGGAGAGTTTAAGTCTTCCCCCCCACCATATTTCCAACCTGAAACAGTTCTGGGAAGCCACCATTGGTGCCACTGGGGAAACTTACATATATGGATGGGTTATTAAGCTTTCCCCTGGTCAAGAAGTAGCTTCTGGGGGCCATTTCAGGTTAGGAAACTTTCAAGGGGAAGGCTTAAGCCACCTCTCTTCATGCATTACATTCCTCATCTGAAATGGGATTCTGCACACTTGGAAATCAAGTTCCCGGGAACCTCCAGTCCATGAATGGGAAGGGGAGGATTAAAAATACCCATTCCCTGAGTAGCTCTTTACTCATAATCCTTTGGATCCTAGCCAATGCATCTACCTGGCCAATAATATGTGGAATTGAATGACAGCAAATGAAGGTGTGAGCAGGGGCAGACTGACCATTTATCTACCAGGAACATTCCTGGTGACCACTTCCATGTGGATCCTGGAGGATGCAGAGCCAAGCCTCAGTAGCCCTGCTGGTTCTGCAGCGGCCAGCCATTTGGCTCAGAAGGAACACAAAGTTACAATTTGCTCATTCCATCTGAAGAAGTGGTCTCTGTTCCATGAAAGCTGATGCTGAAATAAATGTAGTTAGTCTTTCAGGTGCTGCAAGATTCATGTTTACATCTCCTGCTCTACATCAGAAGTAAAAGAAAACGCCTCCAACCTGGAAATGGGCTCACTGGGGAAAACAGATAACACTGTTCAACACATTTCAGCAAATATGTTTCTCCGCAATGACAATGCTATGGTTCCCCTCATCCCTGTTTCTGGAGGTGTTTCCTCAGTGTTTATTTGCATTGATTAATTTCTCCTTCAGGTACCAGTTTGAGGACTGAGTCTCTCTTTGGTTGGATGTTGACTCTTCCTCTTTTTGTCTACCCCAACATATTATTTTAATCAGGGGTCCTCTTATATTACCTTGCCTAGACACACAGTTTCACCCAGTGGTTTTAAGGTGTGAGCAGAGGATGGGATTGTAGCAGTTAATTTGGGTGCATTCATTTTCATTATGGCACAGCTTTATTTTCTGGGAGCACTTCTTCCAGTTATTGGAATGAACCTTCGCTGGGTTTCTCAGTCTTAATAACTTATCTGCATGCCAAGCAACCACAAAACCCAACCATGCTAATTTGCTAAATCAAAGTCTACAATTCTGGCTGTCTTAGCAAGGTCCTCATTGAAGTAAACTGGAATGTTTCTTGGGAAAGAAGATTTCTTCAAAAAAATTATCCAAAGACTCCCTGCCATTCCTTCCCCTCCCTCTTCTGTTAGTATTAGATTCATTCAAAATGATTCCAGAACTGTTACATTTTCTTCCAAGTTCCAGTAATAGCAGTTTGGGTTAGCAGATGGATGCAATGTGCTGCAGTTACACTCCAAACATGGGATAATTCTGCCACCTTTCCTTAAACCTGCTCATCATCTAAGCCTCGCTCTCTTTTTGTTTGTTTATGAACATTTTTAAAGAAGAGATGTTTTAAAGAAAAGCATGTTTCTAATGTCCCTTTTCATGCATGAATTTAAACCTTAGCTACCCTATTAGCCTTTTGTCTGACCTGTGTCTTTGTGTTCAGTTATGTCAGACCAGCACAGCAGCCATAATAGCCCACACCAGCCTGGTCTTCACAGCTTGGAAGCTAAGCAGGGTTTGTACTGGGATGAGAGACCACCAAGAAAGACTAGGGCTCCTGTGCAGGTGAAGGCAAATCACCTCTGCTCATCTCTTCCCTTGAAAATTCCATGAGGTGGAAGTCCACGGAGTCACCTGTTGTGACTTGACAACTCACTTTACCTTACTTACGCGTTTCTCCGTGTTCAGTTGCATCAAGCCTACACAGGTTTTGAGTCACCAAGCTGCACACACAGCATCAGCCATATATGGCGGTGCTGCAAGGGCTTGCTTGATAAAACCAGCTTGACGACATTCTGTTCCAAAGAGAAGTTGAACTGTTCCTTGAGCAGCTGAACATTCCAACCTATCGTTCCAGCTCAGCCAGTCGGTGCCAGAGACTTCACAGCAACAACTGCAATACACTGTAGGTTTAATATGTATTTCTGGCTTGGTTCTGTGCCTTGCTGTGCTAGCAGCAAATGAGATATAAAGAATACTGATCCTTCATAACTTCATAAAAGATAAAACAGCATGTTTGGGAGGGAATTATGACAATATCTAGGTCCCAGGGAATTAGTATGTTAATCTGTCCTTCAAGAAAAAGCATATCAATCTGAAGAAAGGAACAGAAAAGAAAGAAAAGTAATAGCATGAAAGGTATATTCCCTGCCTGCTTGTGTGAGATTTATATTATAATAATGGAATGCCCATCATTATGATTGATGGAACATTTGTGGAAAGAAGGGCTATATATTGCAGTGGCACCTCAGGGAATCCAGACATCTTTGTCATGTCTGAGATGTACAACATCTCTTCCATCCTGTGAACTGGGCCCAGAGCAGCCACTGTTGCATACACGTTGTGCCAAGACAAAAGGCAAGGGGTATGTGACAGATCTTAGGTGATAAAGAAGTATACACAGAAAGAAGCAAGCCACACTGTGACTCACAGCACTTATTGCAGGGATGGCCAACAATAGCTCTCCAGATGTTTTTTGCCTACAACTTCCATCAGCCCCAGCCATTGGCCGTGCTGAAGAGCTACCGTTGGCCACCCCTGACTTATTGTATTAGCTACTGCAAGAGATATTATATGCCCCCCTCCCCATTTTATAGCAAAATTGGGCATTGCAATCTTTTGCATGCAGTATGTATCTGGAAATTTCAGCATTAGAAAGTGGGAGGTAACATTGGCTTATAAATTGTTTTTGCAACTGGATCTGCATAATTTCTTCAGAGGCTTTTGTATTAGGAAGGAATTTTTTGAAAGGCTAATATAAAACCTAAGTAAGTAGAACTTCTATAGAGTTCTTCAAGACATTTAAACAGGACTTCTGTGTGATGGTTTCATCTATCACAATGTGTGTGTATCTTAAGTGTACACTCCATCTGTGAATCTGTGTTTGTGTGAGAAATCTCAGAGATTGAGAGTCTCATGGCTCCTGACTTCCAAAGCCGTTGTGGGAATGGGAGGCTTGGAGGTTAAGAGCCCTGAAGCTCTTGACCTCAGAGGCCTCTCTGTGTTTGAGAAGCCTCAGAGCTAGGGTTGCCAGGTCTGTGCTGGAAAATACCTGGAGATTTTGGTGGTGGATCCGGGAGAGGGTGGGGCTTGAGGAGAGACCTCAGCATGGTGTAATACCATAGAGTCCACCCTCCAAAGCAGCCATTTTCTCCAGGGGACCTGATCTCTGCCAGCTGGAGGTCAGTTATAAAAGCAGGAGATCCTCCTGGAGGCTGGCAACTCTACTCAGAGTCATGCAGCTCCCAACCTCTGAGGCCATTGTTCATGGGGGAGAGGAGAGGCTTGGAGGTTGGGAGCTCAGCAACAGAAAAGCCACTCTGGGCATGGAACAGCTTCCTACCCTTCAGCTGATGTGACTGGTAAAGTAAGGAGGGAAGAAAGAGAGGTTTGGTAGATTGATTGGTTGAAAATAAGGGAATGGGAAGAAAAGAGGTTAGGTTGAAAATGATAAAACTTCCAATTTGTTACAAAGAACCAAAAAGATAATTTTTTTATATAACATTATACAGGTTCTCCAGTACTAATCATACTGTCCGCACAATGCATCATGTTGTTCAGCAAGGACAGTTAAACTGAAGAAATGCCAGTCAACTCTTCATTCTTCATTAGAACCCAGCCCAGAAAGACTCAAGCCACTTCCAGCTTTTAAAACCCCAGTAAAATTGCCAGATAGCAATCTGAATCCTCTTCCTGAGTCTCGTCCCTGTTGCCAGCACCTGGCTAACAAGTAACAATCCTAGACCCTGGCTGTAATAAAAATTTAAAATGCACATTAAAAACAAGTTGTGAAATGTATCAAATGTCCCCAAATTAATAAATTTGAGCCCCTCTTTGAGCTTGAGGCCTTGACTAGATTACCCAGTGCCATGGGGAAACTTCAGTTGGCTGCCTCTTTCTGTGCTGCAGTTTGTGGCTGCACCAAGGAGGGGGAAATCACTCTCAATCACCACAACCTTTTTTTGTTTGTTTCTTTTGCCTATCCACTTTTATTTTGTGGTATTTCTCACTGTGGCTGCTACTCCAGGGAGGAAGTCCAAGAATGTTGTCCATGCAACTTTGTTCTCCCCCCACTCCTGGAAGCTGTAGCAAAACCATTTTTGCAGGAAAAAAGGCCTTGGCAATTAAAAAAAAAATAAAACCAATATTTGTGTATGTGCACAGGAACCAGTCTGCAGATGCTTTGCATTGTTCCAGCATTTGCTCTAAAAATCACCACAGATCAGTGCTTCAAAACTTGAAATGATGCTTAGGGAACAAAAGCTAGTCAAATTCCCACCCCACCCCCAACTGATATGATGGCAGAAGTTTAAAAAAGGTAAAGGTAGTCCAGTGTGTTTCAAAACTCCCAGAGTCTCTTTCACACATTCAAAGCCTAGGTAACAGAATTTCACACTGGATTCTCAGGGGGAAAAATGAGTGACAAGGGGTGTGGCCAGACATACCATTAGTGGCGACACAGCTCCATCTCGCTGATGGATTAAATGTGTTCGTTCAGACATCCACATCTGGCAAGCGAGCATGATCCAGCGTCATTCCGACTTGCTGCAGATCAGTGCCTCATTAATTTGACACCACAGAAAGTCCGGCCCTTTTTCAAAACAGCGACACAAGATTGGCTTTTTGTTGTTTGGACAGCTCACACGTGATACTGCCTCCCACCTTGTTTTTGAAAAAAAGCCCCAGCAGACATGTGCATTGCCAGATCATCCGGGAATCTGAGATGACGCTTCTGCTTCTCCAATCAACACAGGATCGGGGGGGGGGGGGCATTATCCCACTTTTCAGAACAGGAAAAAAATCTTTCTTTTCAGTGTGAGGATTTCAAGATATCATTGTCACTGCCAATTTCTAGGAAAATAATTCCTGCCAGTGCCTTGGTTTGGATCGGCAATGTTAATTCCGGAAACTTTCCCCCTTCCCCCCTGCTGCTGAAGCAATGTTTGATTTCCCAGCTCCAAGCAGTTGGGTGCATGTTCAATGGACCCCCCCCTCCCAGGAATCACCATCACCGTGTGATCGATCAACTGCTTTTCACTAACGGGACCAACTCTTTATATGACCGTTCATGTGAACGCCGCCACGTCGGATTTTTCTGCCCCGGTCCAGAAAAAGGCTCTTCCGTCTCACTTTAAGTGGTCCGTCTGGCGGCATCCAGGATGGTGCAAATACTGAAGAGGAAGATGTTAAAGTATAACCCCTAGTTCAGAATGGAATGAGCCAGGAAGGGGTGGAGTCTCTAGATGTAGAAGGGTGCAGGAAGTGTGGAAAGCAGAGGAGGGAAACAAGATTGCCTTACTGGGGAGCTTGAGCCTAAATCATAGGCTCTTGTTTAAAGGCTTTGTTATCTAATGGGGAGTGGTGTTCATTTGGGACTCTCATTTTGAAAGCCAGAGCATGGAGGGTTCAGATGGAGACGTCTTGGGCCACCAACAAGGGGAAAGAGACAGACTTTGGAGGGATAAGCTGGGAAGGAGGTGAAGTTGTTTGGACTTTAAAAGATCACTGTTCTACTGTGTTACTAAGGTCTATGTTTTTGTTACATGAAATGAAGTTAAGAGAAAAGTAAAAAAAAAATGTTTTATTCCCTTTAAATTATTGCAAGATTCATTACAAGTTCTGCCACACAGAACCCACAAGCTGAGGTTGCAAGAGCGCCTTTCATTGCCTGATTGTTTGCACTGACTTTCAGCCAGTGTCACACACAGCATTGGTTGTACCATATCTTAGGTATCCCATAACTATGAGCATCACAAAAGCAGATTCAGGTCTCTGTGTATTTTGACAGGAGTCTCAGTGCTAGACACGGCACAGAGCAGCTGTTTAATCACCATGCTGTTAATACCCTGCTCTCTTATTTCTCAGTATGTTACTTTCACTTGACACTCAATTTACATAACTGGTGGAGCAGAGCCAGAGGCCTCCGTGTGGGATTTGCACCCAGATCTACCAGGGCTGATTTGGTTCCCTGGCATTCATCTGCCGAGAACAGTGCTGGCCATGATGTCACTTACCCCTGTGTTAATCACGAATCCTTCCAATGATGTTCGGCTCTTTGGGGCAATTTTCGTTTTATTGTTGTTCCTTAATTAAACAGAGAATGATAAATTGTTTGTGTCAATTGTGCAGTCTACAAATGGGCACTTCCTGGTTCATTATCATTATCATATGACACATGAAAAGAATAAGAAGGGATAGATTAATGGAGTCACGCACCTCTCACAGGCTGCTGCAAAGCTCCAGATATCTGTAATCTGGAAGCCATTCATAGGCTGTGTGTGTCTGAGCTAATCAGATGAGCTGAAGCTACTGAGCTATGACCGGAATACCAAAGGGTGTTCGCATCATCACATCTTTCAACATCACACGTTAAAGAGATTATTGGTTATTGTCATGTAAAATGATTAACCAGATCAGAATTCACAAAAGGCTGTTTTTAGAATTGGGGTGGGGGCGGGGGAGAGGAACAAAGCCTCTAGAGACTCCCAAATGAAACTAAGGCAAACTGAATACCATCGGAAAAATTAAATGCAGTAGTTATTATAATGGTGGGTTTTAAGTTGTTGGCAGAAGGCAGAAGTCTAGGTTCTGTGTTACATCATGCAAATACAAGACCCTCTGAAAAAGACAGTAATGCTAGGAAAAGATGAAGGCAGCAGGAAAAGAGGGAGATCCAGCATGAGATGCATGCCCCTCAATTCGCAAAACCTGATAGCACATTTGGGAAGTCATTAACTTATAAGGTCACCATAGGTTGGAAGCAACTTGATGGCACGTAACACACACCAGCTTCCCTAGTCACTTACTACATGCACACATACATTTCTGAATATAATCCTCAATATTTCAGTTTTTGTTAATTTTAATAAATCACTATATCAAACATAAAAGTTGGCTGCATAGCACTTATTGTCCATCCAGCTATGGATTCATGAGGTGGCTCTACACTGCAGGCATCCTCTGCAGTCAAGTTATCACTGTTCCAGTGTGAACAATATGCAGAATTATAACGGAGGATCCACAAATCAGTGGATATTGCAGTGGAAATCACTTACCTTTTGGATGTTTACATCCACATTGGAGTTTTCTTTTGTCACCATCATGAAACCAGCTCTCCTTCTGTTTATTGACATCAATCAAGTAAGCCTCTGTAATTTGAGTGAATTAGTGGTCTTTTGACATTTGCACCAGCAATATTGTCTAATGCTAGAAAAAGAAATGATGCTGATTCACAATCATGTAATTGTCTGCCTTTCTGTGGTAAATCTGGTATTCCTTGGTGGTATTCTATCCAAATACTAATCAGGGACAATCACATTTAGCTTGGTTTATTTTGGTATGAGGTTCTGGGTTCTGGGTGCTAGTCCCTGACAAAAACCACCACCACTGTCAAGGAGAAAACACAGTGCTACATTTTGTAGTGTAGTGGTCAGCAGGACTTTTTTTTGAGCAGGAATGCACATGAACACAATTCTGGCTGGCTTTGTGCAAGGGGGTGTGCTCTAATATGCAAATGAGTTCCTGCTGGGCTTTTTCTACAAAAGAAAGCCCTGGTGGTTTGCTTGTTGGAATAGGATCTGAGACACCGAAGTTGAAGTCCCAGCTCTGCCATGGATGCTTGCTAGGCAGGTGACCTTCTGCCAATCAAAAATTCTCAGGGCACAGCTAGATAATACAACAATGCTATCCTCAGCAGAGTGTTGGAGATGTAAGAGCAGAGAGGCAAATCTCACACATATGCTATTTAACTGTGAGGTGATTCAGAATTTTTGGCAACAGGTGTTATTGAAAATAAAGGATACAATTAAACGTCAACTACCATGGCAAGATAGTCACTTAATACTAAACTTTTTTTCCGAAAGAATGGAAATTAAAGAAGGGGCAAAAATTATGGTTAGGAAGGGCTCTGTTGATAGCAAAACGCCAAATTCTTAAACATTGGAAACAAAATGATGTAATTCCAATTCTTCTTTGGGAAGATGACTTATTGAAACTTGCAGCTTTTGAAAAAATATCGTTTTCTGGTCGTAGACAAATGTGTCGTTTTAATGAGATTTGGAGTCCATTTATGCAAATGATGAATGTTTAGCTGATTTGATTTGATATCGTTGTAAACTGTATCGCTTTACTTTTCTTGTATTCACTATATGAAAGTTAGGTTGATGTTCTTCTTTCTGATATCTATTAATGTTTAACTTGAGTAACTATTGTAATTTTATGCACTGGGGTTTCACATGTGGGGTTTTTAAAACAACAATAAAAAAAAAAAGAAAAAAAAGAAACAACCTGTGGACACTATAGCCATTTTACTCTAGGGATTTCCTTACTCTACAAATCCCATGGCAGTGCCGTCCTGCTTAGGACCATGGTGTGGGAGGAGGAGGGACTCCTGTCTCCCGCCCACACCCTGTTTTTCAAGAGCCTGATGAATGGAGAACGTTGTAAGCCACTCTGGATTCTCTTATGGGAGAAAAGTGGAGTACAAATGAAGAGCATAAATGAAAACATCACTAATACATGGATGTCTGCTTCTCTCTGTGCGTATAGTCCATGGATGGATGAAGGTGTTTGTGGATGAGGTTGGAGAACTATCAACTCACATTATTCATGTAAGTATAAACTGGCCCAAGTAGCACAGGAACAGGCTCTTAGCATGATGAGTTCTCATAGCACAAGGTCAATATCTCTGCTGTTTGTCTAAATGACATTCATGTCCCCAGATCCTTCAAATAAATGAGATTGCTCTCGATTTGCAGTTACACTCATAGCAACCATTATGCCTTGGAAGACCTATCCTCAAATGTATAAGGGTTATCATTTATTTTGGAGCGGGGGGGACAGATCCTTCCCAATAGATTCTTCTTTTGTCCTTGCCCCTGTTTCCCACTTCCTTCCAAACTGTGAGTTTCATTGTGATTTTGTCAACCCTTTCTGTAACCTACATGAAAGCCAATGGAACATAAAAGAAACATTCTCAACACTGAGAGGGGAAAATATTGTACATATGAGTTTGAATGGGAGAGTGACAGTCAAGCTTCATTGCGGTCGATCCTCCTTTTGTTAGATGTAAGTTATTCATTATAGCACATCGTGTCTTAAATGTATTCATTATGTCAATAATTTTAAAGGGAATGTAAGTGAATTGGACTATGATTGGATGGACCCTGGAGAACTAGAACTATCCCTGTAGTAATTTGTCTACATCTGCATGTATTTTAAGATTATACTGTCAGTACAAGATTCACTCTCTTGTGGTTATCTAACAATGCGGGTTTACTCTGATACATTTATTTGAGTGTCTGTATTAGTTCCACATTAGCATCTTGCTAAATCATATTGACATGCAAAATGTTTATTACAAAAACATAACCCCTGTTAAGGTTGCCAAAAGACTTGGCACAGCCCTGCACTATGCTCTTCTAGAGCCTGTGGAGCAGCAGACACACAAGCATTTGTGTGTGTGTGTGTGAAGGCATTGGGTTGGATCCAGACTAAATTTTCCGCTCATCCATGACACTTCTGTCAGCGAGACAGAATTACTTCCTCTCCCTCTCCCCCTCCCACTGCAGCCTGCTGCACTCCTGGGGAACAAGGGGCCCTCAAGAACAGCATGAAGGCAAGCTGGGGGTCAGGTCTGCACTGCAGCAGGAGGAAATGATGAAATTACTCCACCCCTTCTGTTACTGGAAAATTTTGTCTGGATCTGATCCATTGTCTATCATTCTATTCTTCTCACGTGGGACAGAATTAGCTGAATTCATCTTTCTTCCTCCAGCAAGCACAATTTTTCTTCACCTCCATAGCTCATGCCTCCTTCTCATCCTGTCTCACAGCCCATGGAGTGGTTAGACCAGGGTTGCTGAACTCATTTGTTATGAGGGACAGATCTGACATAAATGAGACCTTGTTTGGCTGGGCTGTGTCAGGCTGGGCCATGTGTGTACCTGTTTAAGATTAGGAAGCTGAGATATAAACTTTTTAAAGGCACAGACAAACATGACTAAAGGTTTTTTTTTAAAAAAAAACCTTAAAATAAAACATGCTTAAAACATTAGCACTTGGTCTTAAAGGTGCTGTCTTTGTATTTCTCCCATGGGATCCAGGGAGCTGGGCAAAGGAAGCTCTGGATCTTTCCTTCCTTCCCCAGGAGACCAGGAAGGGGGGGGGGGGAGGAGCCTCAGCCAATGGTGAAAATTGAGGTTTTGCTCTGTAGATCCTGTGTGATTGAGCAAGCCTTGTAAAGCAAACTGAGATGCAGAAGGAAGCAATAGAGAGGGGCCGATTTCGCACTAGAGCTTTAATCCTGATTTAACTTTGTCCCCAAACTGACTTTCTACACTAAAACCATAGAACCATAGAGTCATAAAGTTGGTTTCTCTGACTCTATGATTCTAGTGTAGAAAGTCAGTTTGGGGATAGAGTTAAACCAGGATTAAAGCTCTAGTGCGAAATCGGCCCCAGGGAGAAAGCAGCAGACAAGAGCCAGTAGCTCTGGGGCCTGATAGGAACCCTCTGGAGGCTTGATTCAGCCCCTGGGCTGCATGTTTGACACCCCTGGGTTAGACTGTTGGATTAATATCTGAGAGACCCGAGTGTAAATCCCCACTCTGCCATGAAGCTTACCGAGTAACCTTGGTCCAGTTGTTTTCTCCTTTGTCTCTCTGACCTACAGCACAGAAAGATTGTAGGGTAAAAGAGGGCACCATGGGATTAAACTGGATAGACAGATGTGTCTTTACAGATTCCTGCTCTGTAGTTTTAAAGACAGGAGGTACTGCTGGTGGAATAACATCAAAACTACAAGAGAAGTGAAGCGATTCCTCTCCAAACTGACACTCATGTTATTATTAAGGAATCATCACCTCCAAGGCTTGCCAAAAATGCTGGAGGACAAAGAACCTCTTTAATTCTCTTCCAAATGCCTCCATATGCCTGGACCTTACCAAATATCGCCTCACTCCCTTTGATGGGGACCTTCCTTTTTAACTATTAATGAGTTTCATGTAGGGCTGAAGTCATTTTACAAAAAACCCCAAATATTTTATTGATATTCTCAGTTTGAAAATCGTGGCATTTGTGTGTGGACTCTTTAACAAACTGTGGATGCTAGAAGACAAATGCCAAAGCCAAACTTTGTACCTTTCAAGTAGCAATTGATTTTCTGTTTCTTTCCTTTAGAACTTTCCTCCAAAGTCCTTTAACCAGCTCACTACACATTGTGAAAGACTAGGGCATGAAGTACAATGCTGGAATTATTATTAAAGGTTTATCATTAAAGGCACTGACAGCTGGCAGAAGAGGAATCAGGGAATATCCTACTAGTTAGCAGTAGGTGAGTAATGTCTCACTGAGTTTGCTCTTCTCTTAGCACACAGCTATTTAAGAACTGCATGTGCCTAGAGATGTGAGCCAAAGGGCAAGAACCAATGAGATTTTGTCCTTTTGCTCTTACCCTGAGGGTCAAACTTAAGAGTTTTGCAGAAGATCATCTAGTGGAGAGAATACCTGTCTGGCAATCAGAAGTCTCCCCTCTGGGATTTGTCTTTGAGTATTACTTTGATGAATATATACCTGAAAAAGAGCTTATCTGTTTTTTTTTTCTTTTTAAAATCTATTCAGGTCTCCAAATGGTATCTGGGATTTTCTGAGATACCAGTAGAATCCCAGAAATATTCCTTTAGAATCCCAGAAATATTCAGGATTAACCAGGAGAATCAGGAGCCATTATTTGAAGGCTCCCAGGACAGTTCCCCCCCGCCCCTCCTCTTCCCCACTTTTCCAGAGTGTCTGTGTATTCTTGGGTTTCATATCAGATTGTCAGGCCAATTTGTGTTAAGTTATGCCCTTTAAACTGTTTTCATTGGCTTTGTAAATTTGTGTTATTTGCTCAAGTTTTTTTTTTTAAATCAATTTGCTTTTTGCAGCAAATTCTCAGATTTTACATTGCTGCACATTCTTGGGTTGTACATAGGGTTGCAATCTCCGTGGTGGGAGTGGGAAAACCCCTGCTTTAGCAGGCTCTTTCCTGCCACTGGTTGGCTAGCCATTGGGGGAAATCCTGCCCCCAACTGACATTTTTGGGTCTACTACCAGTTTTCAGCCAACTTTGGGCCTAATTCTGGTTTCAGGCCTACTTCTGGTTGGGAGGGAAGGGGGTTGACGCTCTGGTTTTGGAGTAAAATTCTATTGTTTGAAGCCAATTTACCATAGAATTTTGCCCCAAAATCAGAGTGTCACCCGTGACCAAAAGTAGCCCCAAAATTGGAAGTAGGACTGAAAATGTACAACATCACTTTCAGCCTCTTAGAAGGACATCAGGAGTGGGAGTGCCCTGAGGCCAAGAAATTATGGGAAATGGTAGTGGGAATGATAAAGAAATTCTTTCAGGTAGAGCCGAGAATTAACTTTGAATTAATGCATATGAGTATATTAGGGAATGAGACAATAGGGAAGAACAATCAAGATTTACTAAAAGCAATGATATCAGCGGGTAAAGCGGTAATAGTGGCAGGATGGAAGGATAAAAGTAAATGGAAGAAAAGAACTTGGCATAACTATCTCTTTGAATTTATTCAGTCAGATATAGTTGCTATAATGTCGCAAGAAGAATCATGGGAGGAAAGAAGATCAAGAATTAAAGAAAAGTGGCGGACTTACCTGAAATGGACAAAGGAAGAAAGGAGAGTGGACATTCAATGGAAGCTTCAAGTCCTTTGTCTCTGGCTGGAAGAAGAAGAGGATGTATAGACTAAGGGGGGGGGGGGTTGGGGGGGATGTAAAATGGATACCAGAAAGCATGTAGAAATGGATAATGAATAATAATAATAAAAATATACATATATAAAAATAAAAAAGAAGGACATCAGGAGACCCCTGATGGCTAGGGAAGTCAACCTGGCAACTCTAGTTGTACATTGACTGGATTCTCTGATTTTACATTTGCTAGGTTTACAACAGCATTTCTATTTGGTTGTACACTGTTGTGGATTTTCAGGTTTTAATTTTTTAAACTTTTTTTTCCTCTATAGGAATCAATGGAGGGTGTTTGGGGGCACCTTGTTAAGGGGCCTATAGAATTGAACCTCTTGACCCAATTCAATGGACATGTAAGGGTTTTTTAAAGGACAGGAACCAGCAGCTCTACAGCAATTTTGGTGCCAGTAGCTTTACAAACAGCCTCTCCACCCCCCACCCCCACCCCAATTTCCCATATGGAATAATGAAGCTGGAGGAAAAAAATATTTATTTATTTAGATTTTTATTCCATCTCTTTCCCAGCTATCTGGGCTTGGGGTGATTAACAGCATAAATACAAAACATAAATAAAAATGCAAACAATCTAATACACTTGGACTCTGGCATGGCAATCAGAAAAGCTGACAGTTGGCCCAGTAAGATTGCTGCAGTGGAATGCCTGGAGGAATAATTCCATTTTACAGGCCCTGCAGAACCTAGAAAGGTCCCATAAGGCACAAGTCTCTTCACAAAAAGAACAGTCAGTTTTCATACCTCATTTTTCTCTACCCAAAGGAGTCTCAAAGTGTGTTAC
The DNA here is from genome assembly GCF_032191835.1 of Heteronotia binoei. Lineage (NCBI taxonomy): Eukaryota > Metazoa > Chordata > Lepidosauria > Squamata > Gekkonidae > Heteronotia > Heteronotia binoei. The sequence goes on along the minus strand of NC_083223.1, from coordinate 51,215,981 downwards.
AATCTCCTTCCCTTCCTCTGCCCTCAACAGGCACCTTGTGAGGTTGTGTGCGTATGTACAGTATATGTATTTTGTGTTTTTTTGGGTGTTATTAGCAGTTTTTGGTTCCCATTGGGGAGAGAAATGGAATATCAGCATACTAAATAAAATTGACATTGAATTTAGTGAACTCTCCTGGTTTTAATATGATTATTCCTGAAGGACAACGTCTGTGGCTAACATCTCAGAGATGCAAGTTTGGTTGACTGCAATCCAGAAATAATAACTTTGTGTTTATAATAACTAAGTTGGAAATCTCAGTGCAAAATAAATGGGGAGGGGGCGGGGGGAAATGACAGCATGCAAATGAATTCACTGACAATTGGAGATGCAAGCTATTGCCCTACCTGCCCACCCAGCCATGCGGCCATCCATCACTATTCAACTGACTGGAATAGTGAGTTGTGGGTGTTGGAAAAATGAACAACGCTGAGATTTGGCTTCCTGAATTCAAAGACATTGACGCGCATGAATCTAATGGCTATAACCACTGCAGCTGATCTTGACTGACAGTGAGAAGAGCCATCCTTCCAGTACGTTTAATTATACATGGTGCCATTGAACAAAGTCTGGAGAAAGAGATTATTAAGTGCTTTTTTTTTTTAAGAAACAAGAAAGGAGCCTGCTGTTCCTTTCTGCTGCAGTTCACAATGTTATAGCATTGAACATTTAATCTTTTGTATGTACCACTTCATACTGTGACCTGGCAATTGCCCAGAGGGCTTTGGGATAACAAAGCAAATTCAAATGAAACACAGAATTAGTCATGAGCTGTTATGATCCCAGGCGCAAAAATGAGCCTCATGTCCCTCCTTTGGTGAGGACCAGGGGGGTGACTCAGTGATGCCAGTTTCCACATTTTGGCAGCTGCTTTCTTCTCGTTCTTAATTGCTGCCATCCAGAAGCAGCTGTCCTGGTGCCACTGAAACAGAAAAGCATCTCTTCAATGGCAACCTCGGTAACTCTGCCTCAATCAATTGAGGTTTCTCTGCAACAACAACAAAAAAGGACCTCTAGTGCTTTGTCTAAATATATGGAAAAGGAACTAGCAGAGTGCAATCTATTCTATGGTTTTACGTAGAAGCCATCTGATAGGAGTTAAGAATCTGATCCTTTCCCCCCCTTTTTTTTCTTAAGTGAAATGTATTTAGGTATCTCACTAAAAGCATTGATTCAGACTTGAAAATCAAGTTAGGTAACTGCTGGCTTTATTGACCACTTAGAAAATGAACTCAATTGAGAACCGAACCACCCTATTAGGCTCTCACTGCTGTGGGAAAGCAATGTCAGCACAGGGTTTCAAGGTATCCCAAACAGAAGGGATGGATTAGATCCTCTGAGTTGGAGATGGAGCCAGTCATAATGTTGAGGTCTGACAGTTGATAGTCCTTATCTGCATTTTCTCTATCAAGAAAATAATTAAGCTTCCCTGTTTTACCAAATAGTCATCTCCTGGCTCCATTCTATAAGCAAACATAGACCATTACACTTTTTGTCTAAGTGGGAGAACTCAGATCTTGCTTTTGTCAAGATCTCCAGAAACCATCAAGTTATTGTTTAAACCACTTAACAAACCTAGCCATACCTTCAGGATACATTTTGGGATACAAATAGACCAAGATTTGCCCATGTTCAATGCGTTGTGTTTTTTGGGATCCAACCACACACCCAAGGTGCTGGCCATCTTGTCCCTTTCTTCACGGACTTCTGCACATCTGGACAGGTAGTATGGCCTCTGTAGGAAAAGGAAAGGTCCCCTGTGCAAGGACCAGTCATTTCCGACTCTGGGGTGACATTGCTTTCACAATGTTTTCACGGCAGACTTTTTACGGGGTGGTTTGCCGTTGCCTTCCCCAGTCATCTATACTTTCCTCCCAGCAAGCTGGGTACTCATTTTACCGACCTCAGAAGGATGGAAGGCTGAGTCAACCTCAAGCCGGCTACCTAAAAACCCAGCTTCCACCGGGGATTGAACTCAGGTCATGAGCAGAGCTTAGGACTGCAGTACTGCAGCTTTAACACTCTGCGCCATGGGGCTCTTATGGCCTCTGTAATTCTCCCTCAAAATTGCTATTTTCCCTCCTTATCTCCTAGTTCCTTTATTGTGTGTATATTTTAATTGTTTTACATGTGATGGTATTTCAACATATTTTTCTAGTAAACATTTTAAACTATTTGAAATCTGGAGTCTTCTTTCTGATACTGGACCTTCGTATTATTAGTGAGAGATCCTCGCTCCAAAATAGCTCTACTTATGGTCTATCTCTTGCTATTTCCCCAATCAAAAGTGTAGACCCAAGTATTTCTAGTAACAAAGGAACTGCACGTTTGTAGGGATTTATAACTACCTAAGCTAAAGGGGCCTTTCATATTTTAACATCAAATAGAGAAAAGGACAGAGGATTTGCATCCCCCCCCCATTTGTTTGCTATCACTTGCTCAGTTTGGCATGGTGCTAAAAGTATGCTTGTAAACATTTTCTTTTTAACAAATGCTTTATAACTTTGGATGCTGTAGTGGTTCTCAGTACCACATAGTCCTCCACTGCCTTAGACACACTATCTGAAGAGGGAGGTTGTGGAAGACAGGCAGCTGGCAAACTGCTATTTTTCTAAGAGCGCCCAAGGCAAAAATTTGTCCCTATGGTGACCATGCACTGGGCAATGGGAGACTGAGGCAATGCCTCTGAACTTGGAAGGGAAGCTGGGAGTCCTGAACCTCCCAGTGGAAAATCTCAACAATGATCAGGCGGTGGTGGGCTATCCTAACAGTAGAAGAAAAACTCCTCCAGGGAGTTGGGAACCCCCAAGAGGGCAGGGAAGAACAGGGCCTGCAGGTCCGAGCAGGCCAGTCCCATCACAGTCCCATCCTGTTGATTGTATTTAACTTCTACTATTGTTTTCTACTTTGATCTCAGTGAGAACGGTGGAGTATAAATAGTGTATATAAATAAAGATACCTATCTTGGAATCCATGGTCACCCAAAACGGCAGAAGTTTTGCTATAAGTACTTGCCAGTTCGGTTAACATTTTTTTTTCTTTCCTACAAAACGTAACCGATATAGTGCAGGAATACTTCTGATGTTAGTAAAAAATAAACATAAAAAATGAAACTCCCCCCATCAAGTCCAAAATGGGAAGCATGTCTCACAAAAGAATCCCCAAAATCTTTTAACAGCCTTTACAGAATAGTGTTTAAATACAAAATCGCCTTCTTCTTGACATTTGATCCCCAGTTCTGATGTGAGTGATGGCTCAAAATATATAAACTAGAGAAAGATAATATAAATTGCTCTTGGAAGACAGCAAAACCATTAACTGTGTAAATGATGTTGACTTTAAATCATGCTTTCCCATTCATAACTGCTTTTGAGTAGACATAATCCAGAAATATACAATCCTGCAATCTCTTTATTGGACATAATTTATAGGGGTTTGACCCTTTGTTTCCTATTAATTACTGCATCAGTTGCAGTGACTGTAGATCCATCACAGAAAGGCCCAAATTCTGACACTCATTAATTGTATTAATTACAAGAGGAGTAATGTAGAACTTTCGCGAATGTCATATATAAGGTTAAGTGTCTTGGAGCCTTTTAGCCTTCCCGAGAAGTATCTGACATATTCTCCTAAAATACGTTCCTCAAGTTTTCTTCTGAGATAATCTATGGGCTTTGTACAGATACCAAAGGCACAAACCCCAGTCTGTTTGCCAGCAGACTAGGTTTGCCAAGTCCAATTCAAGAAATTTCTGGGGACTTTGGGGGTGGAGCCAGGAGACATTGGGGGTGGAGTCAGGAGACATTGGGGGTGGAGTCAGGAGTAAGGTATATGACTTAGAACACTCCATGGGAGCTTAAACTAATACATATATTGAAAACAAAGTTTTAAACCACATATTAATTTAGAAATATTTTACTGTCCATTTTAAAATATACAATGTTTTTTCTTCATTTGTAGGACTTCCTGATGTCCAATGCAGGTGTGTTTGCAATTCCCAAATTGGTGTGGCTGCAATTGGATTGCTGCTTCCATCCACTTTCAGAGTGAATCCTTCCTCGGGCAGCTCACCATGGGACTGGCATGTCACAAAATATTTGTTTTCCATTTAACAATATATTAAATTGCATTTTTTTTTTTGCTAGAGTCTTATTCAAGGTGCTCCCATATATATTCTCATTACAATTTAATTTGGCACTGCTCTGTCTGTCTCCAAAGGATCAAGCATGGCTCCGCACATTTGTCCTTGGCTTCTCTTGAAAGGGCTGGACAAGAAATCCACAGGAGCCAAAATATAAGAAGCTTACCAGGTGTTTCCAATTCCATTGGGAGTATACTAGAATAAGACTTCTATTTTACAAAAATCCTGAAACAACTTAGAACTTTCAGCAATAGCAACCACTTTTACAGGAAGTTCCAGAACAAACTTGACAGACAGAGGCTGATTCCGCATTTGCCGTTTGCCTTCCTTTCGCTCCGGGGTTGTTCCATGCGGGCCTGATTTCCCGATTCCACACTAGAGGATTTCTCCCGGATTCAATTCCCAATCTGTTCCATGTGTTTTGATTCCGCAGTACTGCTCCCAGAATACTGCTCCCGGAGTACTGCTCCTGGAGTACTGCTCCCGCAGTACTGCTCCTGGAGTTTCCACCATAATCAGAGCAATTTCCCCCTCCCCTCCCTCCTCACTCATTCAGGCCCCTCCCTCCTCACTCATCCATGTAGTTCCTTTTTTTTACACGCATGTGTGTTCGCATTACAACGTAACTTTTTTATTGCGTTACGACATAACACCAGAGGCGCAATACTTGCAAAGTCACATGTTTTCCTTCTCACCTGCCATTGGTCATTTATCTAAGGCCCAGGAAATCTGATTTCGTGATCGAAACCATAGGTGGGATCCGATTGGCCAGCAGATGTGGTGTTACATGCTTATTAGGTGGCTTGGAAAAGAGATGTGTTGGTTTCTAGCATGTGATCTTAAGTTCTCACGAGCCCTCTATGCGCGCTGAGGCCACTGCCATTAATCTGCCCCCTGGTCTATTGTCTAAAGCAGAAAGTACATACTTCAGCACACACTTGCTGGAATGCTAAGCACACAGTCTTCAGGAAAAAAAAACTATTAAAAAAAAGGAGCCCGAAGGGGGGTGGTGGTATCTAAAGTATTGTCCCCAGCACATCAGCAAAGGGCTATAAACATAGCCAAGTTCCCTCTTGAGGAACATGTGGGAGGCTGTGGTGGATAAAAGTGGCATCAGCACATCTTAAAATTAGTCCGCATAACATCGATTTTCATTTTGTGATGTTGTAACGAAACTATTGTCCAAAAAAAAGTATGATAGCACGAAGTGCTTTCAGTTGGGGGGGGGAAATAATGTGAACGATCAAATGTTATGGCAGATTACTTCCCAGATAATGGAGGGCACATTACCAAAATCTCATGGAACACCATAAAGAGTGGGGGCATTTGAAAGTAAGGGATGCATTCGGGCAAAGAAGAGAATCGTGTTGCAGCGTTATGCGTTGCAGCGTTGTAACACAAAATCAGCTTGGCTTAAAAAAAAATCCTAATCGGATAATGGCGGACAATTTTAAAAGGGAGTAAAAGTAAGAGGGTATGACGAAATAACTGGGTGGAATCAGGGGCATGGAGTTATGTGGGTGTGTTCTAATGATGCGACAAGTTTGACAGCGCACTGGCTTGAGTTCCGCACATAAAATTCCAAGCCTCGGAACCACAGCAAAAAAAAAAGATCTGGTATTTTTCCGATCACCCTGATCCGGGGTGGCACCACTTCAGAGGCGGATCAAACTGCCACCCCGGGTCAAAATGTGCGGAAACCAACATCTGCCCCGGGGGAAACACAGCGTCGGAGCCGGAGCAAAGGCTAATGCGGAATCAGCCAGACATAACCTTTATTGGCATAACAGAAAAGAAATACAAGATCCAAAGGAACTTCAAAATACAAACCATAGTAATTTGTAAGCCCAACCAGCATGGGAATACAAGGTTACAAGCAAAATTTAACTAAGCAAAGTGGAGTGAGGTATTCCCCTACTTGACTCCATTTTTAATTTCTTTCATTCCCTGCTAAGGCCAGAAGTTCTGCAACCTGCTCAGTAATTGAGGGCCTAGAACAAACTTAACACTTTTGAATACATCAGAATGACAGACCAGAGGCATATATTTACAAATTCACCCAAGAAAGCAGCTTAAGTAAAATTCAGTATTTAAGCCATGGGGATGTAAAGTATTTAAATTAAAAATCCATTTATTTCCCAAATATAACAACTCTTTCTGAGTAATGGACCTATTGGCTGCAAACAGTACTCCACATTTAAATTCATCCTCTTTATGTGATTTGAGAAGAAAATGGTTTGTAAGAGGAGTCTCTGCCACTTTATTTTTAATTCTAGAGGAATGTTCCATGATTCTTATTTTCAAGGGACGTGTTGTGCTTCCCACATAGACCAGGGGACACTCACATTGAATATAATAAATGATATTAATGGAATCACAGGTACTGAAAGAATGAAGCTCTGCACTTGTTTTACCCACCATAAAGGATACACCTTACACTGTATTCTTGCATATTTTACACTTGCATATTTTACACTTGTGGTTTAGCTGGAAGACTACCAAGAGAGCTTCATGGCTGAGTGGAGATCTGAATCCAGATCTTTCTAGTCAAACTACTACACAAAAGATATTGTGTTAGATATTTATAATTTCTATGTTCTCCCAGTCATTTAATTGTATCACTAGCAGACTTTGAGAAAACTTTCACATTGTATAGAGTCACGTACACTGATTGCCTGAGCCACTCCACTATCTGGGAGCTCTGTAGATTCAGGTAGGTAGCTGTGTTGTAACCCTTGTCTGCCATGGTTTGGCAGAACACCCCCGCCCCCAAAGCCAGTGTTGGTTGGGCTTCCTCCATTGGCTGAGGCATGGGATGGGGAAGGCTCCGGGTCCAAGGGTGTGGAGGCTTGGTAGGTGAAGCGTGTGGTGTTGGGGAAAGGGGGGTCCCTCTGCTCGATTGTCAACTAGGAAAGGGGAGGAAAGGAGGGCAAGGCAGCCCCTTCTCCCTCCCCAGAACTGAAAGGCGCTGCATTGTTTCTGGGCATGCAAGGGCTGGGAGAGTTCTTTTGGCCCCTGTGCACCCAGAAACAATGGCACATGATGACATCACCGCGTGATGTCATCATGCTCTGCCTCCGCACATGTGCACTTTGAATGTGAAGAGATGATGGAGGGGGGGGGGGATGGGTATGTGTCGGGATTCTGCCACAGGTGGCAGAACCCCACGTGCCAGCCCTGCATGCACACTTCCATGTGAAGTATCTGTAGTTAGCACTAATATTGGTGTACGTTTACTCCTCTTATGCTCTGTTTATTCTATTAGTTCAGCCCTGCTATTTAGTTAGGAAAATCTCTCTTTCCCCCCTCAGTGTTCTGTACAGCTTGGAACCTGATGGTGAACAATAAGGAACTAAATAATGGCTTTCGAAGGGCAGTGAGCCCAATCTGGGATTTGTGTCCATGCCATCTGCTTGGTATGGTCTGGAAGGAGTTTACCAAGAAATAAATTAGTTCAGAAATTTAGAGTTGGATGGAAAAGATCGCTATGGGGTCTCCTGCTAGCAAAAAACATTTCTAGGATGTTGGGATGCTAGAGTAATGTTGTTCTAAGATTATTATCAGTGTGTGTACTAACTTCCCATCTGTTCAACCTGTATATTTGTAATGTAAAAGATGAAACATTATCACCAGCAAACATTTTCATATCAGTAAGAGTACCACAAGCTACATAAGTCAAGCATTGTTCCAGTCTTTCAAGCAGGCCCTTCCTTATGTAAATGAAATGAATCCTTTTTTTTTTCAGAGATATGAAAGTCAAATATTTAAGTTGAAGACAGAATGTTTCTAAATTATTTGGCATGATGAGGTAAACCCTCCTGATTTAGAAATGCTTCAGACAACCAAACCAGCTAGTTTATATAACATTTTAATTAAAATCGGTTTTAGCGAAGGTTCTAACCAGGAAGGGAAAAGAAAAATCTTTCCACACCTCGTCTAGAGATTAGTGATTTATACTGCTTTGAGCATCTCACACGGGTATTTTATGAGGAAATCTATTGTTTGTTTTTTATTCCCTTTGAAATGCAGCTTTGATAATCATTATTAAAGCACTGTACAGCTTAATGGCTTAGCAGTAAAAATAACAGTACAGTGGAGAGGAAAAAAGAGATTTATTGGAATTGTAATACAAATAAACAGATAATTACAATATTTAGACTATTGTAAAGTTTAATATGATCTCCACAGCCTCAGGATAAATGGACCCAATCCTTCAGGTAAAGAGAATTATTCAATTCTTAATCTAACTGTGCCATGATATGAATTTAAGGAGAGTTTATAAATTAGCCACCAGAACTGAAAGAGAGAATTTGAGATAAAACAAAGCTCCATCAAGTTCCACAGTAAAACAAAGTAGGCTTCAATGTTGGCATACATTAGGGCTTCATGTTATTGCAGGGCTTTCTTTGTAGCAGGAACTCCTTTGCATATTAGGCCACACACCCCTGATGTAGCCAATCCTTCAAGAGCTTACAGGACCTTGCAAAGGAGTTCCTGCTGCAAAAAACATCCTGCATTCTTGTAACTGGAAGAATCTTTAAAAAGCAGCATGCATGCTGGGCAATTGATTGCCCTCTCCTGTGCTATTAATATGGGTACTGGGAATGATTCTGAAATTCTCCTCTGAATTGCTCTTAGGTTCTGTAGACATATGTATGTATTTCTATACCACCTTTTCATCTGACATAGGGCCCCAGAAACAGTGGCATCAAACATTATTTAAAAAATTAAAACATTAATCTAGCAGTTGAATGTGTATTAAGTGTTGTAAGTTGCTTTTGGCAACCATATGAATTAAGGACTGCCAGAATGTCCTATTATTAACAGCCTTGCTTAAGTCTTGCAAATTGAAGGCTGTGGCTTCTTGACTGAGCTGATCCATCTCATGTTGCATCTTCCTCTTTTCTTGCTGCGTTTCACTTTCCCTAGCATTGTCTACCGATTACTGAAACCTTTATTAGCCATTTGTTGACAGGAATCCAGATAATAGGAAGTAGGAACAATACAATTATATTATAAAAGAAAATGCCATTTAAAACTATAAACATCGAAATTTAGTATAAAATCAAGGGTAGATTAAGAAAAAAAGATCCTGACTATACTTTGTTTCTTCCCTAAGCTGATACACTCATTTTACTCAATTTAATTATTGCCCAACATTGAAAATGGACAAGGAAATAATAATATTCATTGAGACATGCATACAAGCAGGGGGTCATTTAGTAGAAAAAGCTTTCCAGGAACTCATTAGCATAACTTATTTGCATATGCCAAAACCCTGACATCACCGGAAGTGTGTCAGAAGGCAACACCCACTGCTCAGGCTCCACCCCAAAATCTCCAGGTATTTCCTAACTCAGAGCTGGCAATCTGGAGAAAAATTGCCTGAGCTACAGAAAGCAACTCACTCTTCAAAGTCCTCAATATCTCAGCACTGTGATACAGCAGTGTGCATCACACAGAAAACAGCAAGAAAAGACTTCCATCAAAACTGCATCCCACCGCAAAAATCTAACTTTCCCTTACTTTCCTGAAGTTTTTGAACCATGTCTGTTCCTGAGATTCTATTCTGACATACAAGATCCAGAAGCAGTCACTGGAAAAGCAAAAGCAGCTCACCTGTCACAAACAGCCTAGCTCCCATTGTTTTCATTCAACAGCCACCACTACAAACTCTTTCAGAGAGATGCATTTGACAAGAAATAGCTCCCTTATTTTGAGACAAATAGAAGAGGGGAGGGAGAGAGACAGATGAGATGAAAGAGTGAAAGGTGGGAATAGAGAGAGAGAATGGATGGAGGAAGGAAGGAGAGACTTGAGGCAGCTTGTAGTAAGGGAGGTCTTGGCCTTGGCCACCACTGACTGGCTCTTTGCCTCCTGTGGAGGGAGGTGAGAAATCCCCATGAGAAGACAAAGGATGTATGCCAGCCAGAGAGGTTGCATGGCCTGTCAAGTTACTTTTGAGGGGGGGGGGAGATGGGGGACAGAAGGCAGGGGGAGATAGAGAAAGGAAGCAGAGGTGGGGGGATGATGAGAGAGGCTTCTCACTCTGTGCTCCAAACTTTTGTGCCCCACATCCCAGGGAGATTATCTGGCTGTTAAGTTTGCAACAGTTCTTGAAAACAACCCTTTTCTGCAGAGTCTTTTAGGAGTCCAGAAAGTCAAAGCTGCTTTCTCTGACTGGGACTTGCCACTTCTTTCTGGCTCACACCATTTTTCTTTCATGGTTAATTTTATTTTGCACTAATTTGATTGGTCCAGTAAAAGGCCTTACATTGATTTTGTTATTGTTTCTGTAACCTTATTTTGCCAGAAGGGCTGTACACACACACACACACACACACACACAAAATTCAGTAATATCCAGATCCGGAAATATTCAGGGCCAAACTATCCAGAATTCCAGATATTTTCAAATACCAATATCTAGTATACCAGAATATATAGGGAATATCCGGGTATTTCCAGATATTCAGCCCCAGTATACCCTATGGGCCATTAAAGTCAATGGCAACATAGGGTATAATAGAAGCTGCCTGAAGAGGAGGGGGTTTGGAGGAGAGCCCCCAAAACTGCTGGGCAGCTTTAGGGGACTCTCAGTCAAGGAACCCCAAAGTCCCCAAAAGGTTGGATCAGGGGTCCCATTCCAGGGTCACCCTAAGAGGGTGCCCCCATCCCATTATTATAATGTCAATTTAGCTAGCCTTGAGGTAGTTCAGAATCATTTTATGGCGTTATCTTAGCACTTCCCAAGGGGTCTCCTGCTGCTTTTATGAGATCTGAAACTGGTATCCCTTCTCGTATGGCTCGGGCGCGCTTAATAATCATTAGATATTGGAAAAGGGTTGAGAACTCAAGATCTAATTCCTTTAGTCATCAGTCTTTCAATCTTCTGTTAGCTAAAGATCCTTAGCACCTTGAGTTTATTAATAGCATGCGCTCAAGATACCTTATCCCTGATGACCTCTTGGGTCCCACAACTCTGATGCCTGACTAGATCATACCTTAATATTAAAATCAAAAACAGCAACATGGTACAAATTAATTAAACTGGAACACACAAGATCTCCATACTTAGTTAACTTTTCTAATCATGTTCTTAGAGCGAACTTTACCTCCTTACGATTCCAGTCAATGCCAACAGCAGTCATGGAAGGTCATTTTAACCAAACTCCAGTGGCCCAGCGTTTATGCATTTGCTGTTCTCATTCATTTGAGGATTTACCTCATTATTTACTTTTCTGTTTGCTCTATTCCAGTCCAAGGGCTAAATTTTTAGATGGAATTCTGTCAGGCCTAAGTGCTTATTCAGTTGAAGAAAAAAATAGTATTTCTTTTATCTGATATCGATGCTTAGAAAGTTTCAGTCTTTGCCCTTGCAGCAAAGAAACTACGTAGCGAGGTGGCAATGTGAAGGGATAACTTTTAGATTTATGTCTACATCTTTATTGTTATTGCCATTGTATTGTATCCGTTGTTATACCCTTGTTACACCTTACATGATACTTTGTATGTTTTAACTTCTAGTTTATTTTCCTTTTTCTTCAGATTTTTGTAGATTTGTAACAGCCAATGGCTAATTACAATAAATGAACTGAGAACCATTCTATCATTATACTATATGGACCACTGAAGTCAATGGCACAACATAGGGTATAATCAAAGGCAGCTGGGGAACAGGGTTTTGGGGGTGAGCCCCCAAAATAGAAGGGCAGCTGCAAGTAGGCTTCCCAATCCCCAGGTCCCAGCGGGGGATCCCCTGGTTTTACAGGCTTCCCCCCTCCCCCAGCCAGCTGGCCGGCGGGGGAAGCTCCACCCCCATAGCCATTATGCACCGCCAGGAACGATTCCCATAGGGAATGATGGGGAATTGATCCGCGGGTGTCAGGGGCTCTGGGGGGGCTGTTTTTTGAGGTAGAAGTGCCAAATTTTCAGTATAGCATCTAGTGCCTCTCCCCAAAATACCTCCCAAGTTTCAAAAAGATTGGACCAGGGGGTCCAATTCTATGAGCCCCAAAAGAAGGTGCCCCTATCCTTCATTATTTTCTATGGAAGGAAGGCATTCTAAAAGGTGTGCTGTCCCTTTAAATGTGATGGCCAGAACTCCCTTGGAGTTCAATTATGCTTGTCACACCCTTGCTCCTGGCTCCGCCCCCAGTGTCTCCTGGCTCCACCCCCAAATTCTCCTGGCTCCACCCCCAAAGTCCCCAGATATTTCTTGAATTGGATTTGGCAACCCTAGCTGCAAGGGAATCTCCCCCAAGAAACCCAGAAGTCCCAAAAAGGAAGGACCTATCTGTGGGCACCCCAAAAGACTTTACAAAGGCACACACCCAACACAGCCAGGAAAAACAATAAAACACCAGGGGGTTCAATTCCAGGGACACCCAAAGAGGGTGCCCCCATCCCATCAATATACCCTGAGGGCTACTGAAGTCAATGGCAAAACAGAGTATAATGAAAGGCAACTGGCAGACAGGGGGTTTGAGAAAGAGCCCCCAAAACTACAGGGCAGCTGCAGGGGATTCTCCCCTAAGGAACCCCCAAGACCGAAAACGGAAGGACCTATCTGTGGGCACCCCGAAAGTCTTTACAAAGGCACACACCCAACACAGCCAGGAAAAACAATAAAACACCACCACCAGTTCAACAGGTCAGGTCACCACCAGGCCTGACCAAACTTGTCTCAGGCTCCAGAGAAAAACAGCCAAGCAAAGGCCAACCACCCAGAAACCAAAAGCCATCCAAACCACATACATACACCCCAACACAACCAGGAAAAAAAAGTAAAACATCACCAGCAGTTCAACAGGTCAGTAAGCCACCACAGCCTGGCCAAGGGAAAACAGAGGAAGAAATCAGACCCCACACAACCAGGTCAACCAAAGCCTGGCAGAAATTTAACAGGCAATGAAAAAAAAGAATTAACAGACAATTACAATTTAACACCCCCCCCCCGAAAAGATTATAAAAATAACACATATTAAAATAAACACTTTAAGCCAGGCCAGGCCAGAACCACACCACCCCCCCAGTAACCCAGCCCCCAACAGAAAACCACCCACCCAAAGCAGGAGGAAAACTCAAGGTTTTCAAAAAGTTAAAAATAAAAACCTGCTTCTAATCTGAACAGAAATCCCCTCATAAACACAAAAAAGGAGTCATCTCACCAGATGAAGTCCTCCAGTCCAGTAGTACAGCCAGGAATGCCAGCAGCCAAGGCCAGGCCAAGAAAGCAGAGCAGAGCACAGCCAAAGGGCACAGGAGCTCACTCACAGCCTCTCTACCACAAGTTGGTAACACAGCAGCAGTAGCAATGGAGATTAGGTTTGTCCTTCCCCCTTCCTTGCTGGAACACACAACAGCCCTGAGCCATGGATTTTGCAAAATGCATGGCTGTGATTGGATCAGGGGCCCCCTCCTCCCCTTTTCCCAGCCAGAGGGGGTGAGGCCAAATGAGCTAGCTGATACTGTAGCCTGTGAAGCTCCAGCAGTCTGCAACAGTCCCAGATACCCCCAGGTCAATTTTCCATTATACTCTATGGGACCATTGACTATAATAAGAACATAAGAGAAGCTGTGTTGGATCAGGCCAATGGCCCATCCAGTCCAACACTCTGTGTCACACAGTGGCCTATACACACACACACACACACACACACACACACACACTGTGGCTAATAGCCACTGATGGACCTCTGCTCCATATTTTTATCCAATCCCCTCTTGAAGCTGGCTATGCTTGTAGCCGCCACCACCTCCTGTGGCAGTGAATTCTACATGTTAATAACCCTTTGGGTGAAGAAGTACTTCCTTCTATCTGTTTTAACCTGACTACTCAGCAATTTCATTGAATGTCCACGAGTTCTTGTATTGTGAGAAAGGGAGAAAAGGACTTCTTTCTCTACCTTCTCCATCCCATGCATAATCTTGTAAACCTCTATCATGTCACCCCGCAGTCGACGTTTCTCCAAGCTAAAGAGCCCCAAGCGTTTCAACCTTTCTTCATAAGGAAAGTGTTTCAAACCTTTAATCATTCTAGTTGCCCTTTTCCCAATACTATAATATCCTTTTTGAGGTGCGGTGACCAGAATTGTACAAAGTATTCCAAATAAGACCGCACCATCGATTTATACAGGGGCATTATGATACCAGATTTGTTTTCAATTCCCTTCCTAATAATTCCCAGCATGGTGTTGGCCTTTTTTATTACAATCGCACACTGTCTTGACATTTTCAGTGAGTTATCTACCGCAACCCCAAGATCTCTCTCTTGGTCAGTCTCTGCCAGTTCATACCACATCAACTTGTATTTGTAGCTGGGATTCTTGGCCCCAATGTGCATTACTTTGCACTTGTCCACATTGAATCTCATCTGCCACGTTGACACCCACTCACCCAGCCTCAACAGATCCCTTTGTAGTGCCTCACTATCCTCTCAGGTTCTCACCACCCTGAACAATTTAGTGTCATCTGCAAACTTGGCCACTTCACTGCTTACTTCCAACTCCAAATCATTAATGAACAAGTTAAAGAGCATGGGACCCAGTACTGAGCCTTGCGGCACCCCACTGCTTACCGTCCTCCACTGCGAAGATTGCCCATTTATACTCACTCTCTGCTTCCTATTAATTAGCCAGTTTTTGATCCACAAGAGGACCTGTCCTTTTACTCCATGACTCTCGAACTTACTAAGGAGCCTTTGTTGAGGAATTTTATCAAAAGCTTTCTGGAAGTCAAGGTAAACAACATCTATTGGGTCTCCTTTGTCCACATGTTTGTTCACTCCCTCAAAGAAATGTAACAAGTTAGTGAGGCAAGATCTTCCCTTACAGAACCCATGCTGAGTCTTCCTCAATAACTCATGTTCATTAATGTGCCTACTCATTCTGTCCTTGATAATGGTTTCTACCAACTTTCCTGGTATTGAAGTCAGACTGACTGGCCTGTAATTTCCCAGATCTCCTCTGGAACCCTTTTTAAAGATGGGGGTGACATTTGCTACCTTCCAGTCCTCAGGAACAGAGGTAGATTTCAATGAAAGATTACATATTTTTGTCAGGAGATCCACAAGTTCAACTTTGAGTTTTTTTCAGAAGTCTTGGATGTATGCCATCCGGACCTGGTGACTTATTAAATTTTAATTTGTCTATCAGTTGTAGGACCTCCTCTCTTGTCACATCAATCTGACTCAGTTCTTTCAACACCCCTTCCAAAATAAGTGGTTCTGGAGCGGGCAAACACTTCTCATCTTCCACAATGAAGACGGAGGCAAAAAATGCATTCAGCTTCTCAGCAAGTTCCCTATCCTCCTGCAGCAATCCTTTTACCCCTTGGTCATCCAAGGGCCCTACTGCCTCCCTGGATGGTCTTCTGCTTCTAATATACTTGAAGAAATTTTTATTGTTGGTTTTTATATTTTTTGCAATATGCTTGTCATAGTCCCTTTTTGCCTGCCTGATCACAGTCTTGCATTTGATTTGCCACAGCTTGTGTACCCTTTTATTAATTTCACTTGGACTAGCTTTCCACCACTTAAAGGAGTCCTTCTTACCTTTTACAGCTTCCATTACTTTGTTTGTTAACCATGCATGGCCTTTTCTTATACCTGTTTGTGCCTTTCCTAACTTGTTGTATATATTTTATCTGAGCTTCTAGGATTATAGTTTTAAATAGTCTCCAAGCTTCCCCAAGGGTTTTGACTGCATTTACCTTTCCTTTCCATTTCCTTTTCACATGCCTCCTCATCTCAGAGAATTTACCCCTTTTAAAGTTAAACGTGGTTGTGCTGGTCTTTTTGGGGCAACTCTCTATTTATACAAATAGTGAAATCAATAACGTTATGATCACTGCTCCCAAGTGGTGCGATCACTTTTACATCTCTCACCAAGTCTTGGGCATTACTTAGGATCAAATCCAGGATCTCCTCACCCCTGGTAGGTTCAGAGACCATCTGTTCCATAGCACAGTCATTGAGAGCATCTAGAAACTCAATCTCTTTCTCTCGACTTGAACACATATTGACCCAATCAATTGGGTAATTAAAATCACCTATAACAACACAGTTTTTATGTTTAGCCACTATCTTTAATCCTTGCATCATATTATAATCGTCCTCTATCTTTTGATTTAGTGGGCGATAACAAACTTCCATAGTTAAATTTCCTTTTGGGCCTCTATTTCAACCCAAAGCATTTCTAGAAGGGAATCTAATTCTCTGACCTCAGTCTTACTGGACTGTATACCCTCTCTGACATACAGAGCCACCCCACCTCCAACCCTTCCCTCCCTATCCTTCCAATATAACTTATATCCAGGAATCACCGTGTCCCACTGATTTTCCTCATTCCACCAAGTTTCTGAAATTCTGAAATTTCCCACAATGTCTGTGTTTTCTCCCAACACTAAACATTCCAACTCACCAATTTTACTTTGAACACTTCTAGCATTTGTATACAAACATCTATAATTTCCCAGGCAAGCTAGGCCCTCAACCTTCCTCCTGCTGCTTTGAGACTTTGGCAGACAGTCCATACTGTTTGTCACCATCTCAGTGGACAACTCTGATCCATTATCCGGTAGAAAAGTAACAGCTAACCCTTCATTTCTTTGAGATGAGTCCTCCCGAACCAGAGACATTTCATCTCCTGTCGGCTTTCCCCCAAGATTTAGTTTAAAAACTGCTCTGCCACCTTTTTTATTTTAAGCACCAGCAGACTGGTTCCATCTAGGGATAAGTGGAGACCGTCTCTTTTTTACAGTTCCCGCTTGTTCCAGAAAGCATTCCAGTGCCTAACAAACTTAAACCCTTCCTCCCTACACCATTGTCTCATCCACACATTGAGACTTTTAATTTGTGCCTGTCTCTCCAGCCCTGCACGTGGAACAGGTAACACTTCTGAGAAGGCTACCTTGGAGGTCCTGGCTTTAAGTTTCCTGCCTAGCAGCCTAAATTTTTCCTCCAGGACCTAATCACTGCATTTTCCCACATCGTTGATGCCAACATGCACCACGACCACTGGCTCCTCCCCAGCACTGTCTATCAGCCTATCTACTACACGCGTAATGTCCGCTACCTTCGCACCAGGCAGGCGTCACCATACGGTCAGTATGTGTTTTTGCCACCCAGCTGTCTACTTGCCTAAGGATCGAATCACCAACTACCAAGACCCCCCCTCTCTCCCTGCCCAGGGATGGTTCCTTGGCGCGAAAGGATACACGCTCACCAACTGAAGAAGAGGTCCCATCTGAGTATGCATTCCCCTTATCCTCAGCATGGTGCCCTGTTCCCTCTCGACCCTCATGCTCCCTGGCAGCAACGGGGCTGCCATGTTCAGAGTGGGGCTCATCTAAGATGTCCCCGGGAGTCTTCTCCGAGTGCCTAACTGACTGTCTCTGCTTCTCCAGGTCAGTCACCTCAGCCTCAAGGGTATGAACTTGTTCTCTGAGGACCAGGAGCTCCTTGCATCGAGCACACACCCAAGACTTCTGTCCTGTGGGCAGATAGTCATACATGTGACACTCAGTGGAAAACACTGGAAAGCCCCCACCCCCTGCTGGCATTCTACCTTCATGATAGCTTTTTTAAAAAATACACAGTCCCCTTTTAAATCCTGTTTGTTTATGTGGCTCCCCTTCTGGAGGGTCAACTTACCTTATTGGGAACACAAGGAAAATAGGGATCTGGATTCCTGGTCCTTACACAGCCCCCAGGCTAAGAGCCACAGGCCAAGAACCCTTTAGCTCTGGCAAGGCGCAGCTTAATAATTCAAAGAGGGTGGGGAACACAGGCACTCCTAATCAATCAGCAACAATCACCTTCAATCACCTTCAGCCCACTCAAACCAAACAGACAGCAGTTCCCCAGCAACCACAAACTCAGAATTTTCAGCAGTCACACAGAAATTCTCAGCAACTTTCCCAGCTGCTTAGAAAGCCAAACCTCACCCTTATAGCACTTATTTTCTGCTCTCTCTCAGAGCTCTCTGAAATGTATAATGGTCCCCATAGGGTATAATGGAGCCATAAACTTTTGAGTTTCCCAAATATTTCTCAAATCTGAGTACCATACTGGCATTGGGATTCATGAATATAGGGAAATGCTGATTTTCTGGGGGGTACAATATTCCCAAATCCAAAAAATAAAGAGGGGTTGTTGTTTTTTTGCACACCCTTAGTTTCAACCCACAGTTGTTCTAGTTCACTTTCACTTGAACGTAATAATGCAAATCTGTTCTTTAAATGGTCTTTAGACTTCAGGAATGTTGTTTAGATTGTATTTTGGCACTATGAATGTTTCATTTTTTTTCATCAGCTTTATTCTAATTTTTATATTAACAATTCATGGTCTGTATCACAACCAGCTTGTTTTAGCAAAGAGAATAAACTTCTTCATCTTCTGCTTCCAGTTATGTAATGCGTGTACTTAAAGTATTTAAAACAAGGTATGTATAAAATATTTAACAATTCAATAAAAGCCTGTACAAACACACCAAAGAGGAAGGCCAATAAGAGTTACTGGGAGGTGCCGAACAAAACTAAAAAAGTGAAAGACAACAATGGAGGGAAACAAATGTACAAACTACATAAATATACAGTTATGTATACAGTCAGGATAGAAACAATGTAAAGATGATAAACATTGCCAAGCACAAAGTAAAATATCTTGTGGAATCTCTTAATTAGTCTGTGCACTTGATTCCAGCAATTAAGAAATAGATAGATGCCATTGTTCTGTAAACATGTCTTTCCTATAACATTTATTCTCTCTTAACATTTGTTATTTTATTCATAATCACCACCTAATTTTGTTTCTGAAGTTGAAACATTTGCAGTTCTCCCTGTTATTCCAAAATACAAAACCTTGCAGTAACAGTTTCTGAAGTTGAAACATTTGCAGTTCTCCCTGTTATTCCAAAATACAAAACCTTGCAGTAACAGTTAAGATACATTTGCCAACTTTCAGGTGGGGACTGGAGCTCTCCTGAGATTATAAATGATCTTCAAATGAAAGAGATCACTTCCCCTAGTAAATATGGTTGCTTTAAAGGGTGATCTCTTTGGCATTATACCCAGTTGAGGCCCCCTCCTCCTCAAGCCCCTCCATCCCCAAACTCTAGCACAAATCTCCAGGAATTCTCTAATGTGATGTTGGCAACCCTATACAAGGAAGTTGTTGATGTTGTTGTTTTAATCTGGTGGCTTTACTGGTTCTAGCAGTTGATGCTCTCCCTCTCCCTCAGTTCCTCCTGTTTTTCTTCTGCTGTAAAGGAAAAGACTGTAGAGGGAGAAGCCTGATAACTCTCCTATCCTGCTTTCTCTCCTTGTTCTGTGGCCTTCCTAGTATTTGGAGTGCTATCATGTTTTCAGTCCATGCCATTCTCTCAGGATGTTTGCAAAAGCCATAGACTAGTCACAGTCTCTCTTTTGGTTGATGATTGAGTCAAGGAATAGAAAGTCTTTACCAATTTCATTTTCCGGAGGGGGGGGCACCTGGGTGGCCATTCCAGCTTTGCCTACTAGGTACTAGTCAGTTGGCCCCAGGAGTAAATCTCTGCTCACTCGGTGCTGCAAAATCTTAGCCTCAGAGCTTGCTGTTTCTGTGAGCAACTTCTTTCTCTGGTGAGTTCTCTGCCTAACAAGAGCTCTTGCTTCTTTTTGATCCTTGATTTATTGCAGTGGAACTCCATCATCACTAATTGGACTACACAACTGACTCTTTCTATCTTGGAAAGGAAGTTAGTGTGAACCGCAGACCTTCTTCTGATAGTACAATTGGATTGATAACTGACTCTCCGCCCAGTTCCCGAACATGACTGCTGTCTGCCTTTCCACAACTTGGTCCAACCTGTGTGTTTCTGAAACTTGATCTTGGTTTCTAAAGCATAATGGAATAGTTCCAAATGCAAGAGAGGAATGGAAAGCAAATGGAAAACATCAAGAAGAAAAACATAGCAGGTCATGTCTTAGCAAACAGATATATTAAAATAATATTCATGCTCTTAAGAAAATATATTGTTAAATTATTGTGAAGATTTGAACAAAAGGGAACTTAAGCGGATGGTTTTCAGCAATTAAAATTTCAGTCTGTAAACTATTTTCTTGGTATTCATTTTTTTCATTGACTCAGCAGAAATTTACACGGTTTGCTTTTTTTGTTTGTGTGTTGGATCTGTTTGTTTTATTCTTTCAGAAGATGAAATACTAAAGGCCTTAATGGATGCTGCCCATTCTTCACTCCATCCTTTCCATGTAACCCAAATAGCTTAGTGAGTAACTTTTGAGAGATAATGAGAAATATAAAATGTGGACCCCCCATTGTGTTGATTTCAGTGAGGGGGAAAAAAAAGATTTACTGACCCTAACTCTATAAACTGCTCTCACATTGTCAGACACCACTGGCAGAAATGGATAGTCTGTGTGTCTGTTCAGTATCAAAACAACAGCCTGACAGATGTTAGTTCTGAAAACTGTTTTTGTAAAAAAACAAAACAAAAAACCCCCTTCAACCATGCTCACTTTCTTTCCCGATTAACCATTTAAATGAGTCTCTGTGATTTATCAGTAGTAGTTCCAAGTTTTCATTTTTCCTGCCAATAATGTAGTATCATCTGCATATCTCAAACTGTTAATGTTCCTTCTACCAGTTTTCACTCCACCTTCATCTAAATTGAATCCAGTTTTCCTTATGATATGTTCTCCATAAAGATTGAAGAGACAGGGAAATAAATGGTCTGGGACACACAAACCTTTGGGACTGCCTCTCCCAATATACCCCCCGAAGAGCATTATGGTTGGTAGACAAAAGTCTACTGATGGTCCCTGGCTCAAGGGATATCTAGATCTCCTTGACCAATGCCAAAGCTTTCTCTGCTCTCACTCCCACTCTGCCAAATAACTTCTAGGCCCTGTAGGATGTGAAGCAGTTCTGCAGGAAACTGAGGCAGGGATGTTCCACTGGGCCTTTGGTTGAGAACAGTAACAGTTGTGGCGCTCCCATCTTCCATCCCCCTCTGCCCCCCTGTGAGTGGCTGGCTCTTTCGGATTTCTTGTTGCCATCTTTTAGTATACTGATTTTATGGTTTTTAATTATATTGTATTAATTTTATGTTGTGCACCACCCTGAGCAGCGCATGGCAGGGGAGGGGAGGATGGTCTAAAATCGAATAAACAAACAAACAAAATGCATCCTTGACTAACACCTTTGCCAATTGGAAACCATTCTGTTTCTCCATATTCTGTTCTAACAGTAGCCTCTTGTGCAGAGTATAGATTGCACATAAAAACAATCAGATGCTGTGGCACATCCATTTCCTTTAAAGCCAACCATAGCTTTTCATGATCTAGACATTCAACAGCTTTGCTGTAATCCATGAAACACAAGCTGATTTTTCTTCTGAAATTCTTTCATGTGCTCCCGTAACCAATGCAAATTTGCAGTATGATCTGTAGTACCTCTTCCTTTTCTGAATTCAGCTTGAATATCTGGTATTTCTCCTTCCATATATGGCAACAGTCTTTGTTGTTCTTTCAGTGAATACTAACACGGGCCATGATGTTCTGGCCAAACTGCTAGCATCTTGGATTGTGGAATTGTTTTCTGTGGCCCCAGGAGGTAGGACCAGAACAAATGGGTTGAAATTAAAGGTTTAAAGCCCTATATGGCTTAGGGCCTGCCTACTTTAGGGACCGTCTCTCCCCACATGTTCCCCAGAGGATACTTAGATCTGGATTTCAAAATCTATTAGCAATCCCTTGGCCGAGGGAGGCCAAACTAAAGACCACTAGAGAGAAAGCCTTCTCGATAGCAGCCCCCTACTGGTGGAACCAACTGTCAGAGGAAGTGAGGGCCTTGCGGAACCTTGCCCAGTTCCGCAAGGCCTGTAAGACCACTCTCTTCCGGTTGGCTTTTAACTGATGCTGAGCCTTGTACTATAGGGAAATTGAAGAAATACTGTTGCCATTGAAACTATATAACATCAAAGAGGCTAGCACCAAATCATTTTTTGGACTGTTTCAATTATTGAATGTGAAATTTTAGAATATTGTATGGATTTTGTTGTTGTGGTTTTATGCTGTGAGCCGCTTTGAGCCTGCCTTGGCGGAGAGGGCAGGATATAAATAAAATACAGTAAATTAAATCAAAAGAATTTCTGGCTCAACATTAGGAAGAACTTCCTGACCGTTAGAGCGGTTCCTCAGTGGAACAGGCTTCTTCAGGAGGCAGTGGGCTCTCCTTCCTTGGAGGTTTTTAAACAGAGGCTAGATGGCCATCTGACAGCAATGAAGATCCTGTGAAATTAGGGGGAAGTATTTGTGAGTTTCCTGCATTGTGCAGGGGGTTGGACTAGATGACCCTGGAGGTCCCTTCCAACTCTATGATTCTATCTCAATTAGAATTCCACCATTGGATTGTGGCTTTAGGTCCATTGTTGAAAACAAATAAGATTCCCTTTACAAGAGTATCTCAGTAGACACTATATACCTGGACTTTCAAAAGGCTTTTGAGATATGAATCACTTTGCTTTGCATACCAGTGAAAACAATCAAGAAACACACCAGGCTTTATGGTTTCCTGTGGCAGAATATTTAGCAGAACAAGAAGTAGCCGCAATAATCCTTACTATTGAGATTTGTTTTTTTAGTTATAGTTTTTTGATATTTTAATATCTTGTACATTTACCTTGTATGTTAAAAACAAATGTCAACAAGTCTGTATTTCCTTAAAAGCCAACCATATTTTCAGACAGTATAAGAACTATTGATGTATGTTATGCTGAACAACAACAACAACAACAATAATAGGCTTTTGATATCATACCTCACGAAAGACTCCTGAGTAAATTTAGCAGTCATGGGATAAGAGGGCAGATTGTCTTATGAATTAAAAATGGTTAAATGAGAAGAAGCAAAGAGTAGGAATCTCTATGAGGAAAGTCTGGGATTTTTCAGTTTAGAAAAGGGGACAAGATAGAAATTTATAAAATTATGCATGGATTGGAGAGAGTTGACAAAGGCAACTTTTTCTCCCTCTCCCAATATACTAGAACTCGAGGACATCCAATGAAGCTGATGGGCAGTAGATTTATGGGCAGACAAAAGGAAATACCGCTTTACGCAGAGTGATTAAAATGTGGAATTTGCTGCCAGAGGATGTAGTGACAGCCACAGAAATAAACAGCTTTAAAGGGGATTAGATAGACTCATGGAAGATTATCAGTGGCTACTAGCCATGGTGACTGAGTGGAACCTCCGCATTCAAAGGCACTAAATCTCTGACTCCCGGAACCAGGAGGCACAGGGGAAGGCCTCAGCCGCTATGCCAGATGTTGCCCATCCAGATGATCAGGGTTGACCAGTGCGTGGAACAGGATGCTGGACTAGATGGACAATTGGTCTGATCCAGCAGGGCTCTTCTTATGTTCTTACATTCTTAATACTGGGTAGATTGACCAATATAAAATCAGATCCAAATGCTGAAAATGTTACGTTGAATACATAGTATGATGAAACTAGTGTTGTAGTCAAAATAGATTAGTTATGAAGTTTGAAATTTAAACTTAAATGATGAATACAATTGTACCCCAACAGAAGTAAGAACTATTGTATTTTATAGATATCTTAACATTATAATGAATGGGTTGTAAGGGAAAATATTCTGTCTGTTCTATATGTTTTGTAATAAATAATTGTCTTCAACAAATGGGTAGATTGACCACTATACAAATTGGTCAATGTTGTATAACTCCTCTCCCCGCTTTTCCTTTTCTTTTCTGTACCCCCACTGTTTTCCTAAATAAAAAAAGAATTGTTTTAAAAAAGAAAAGACAAGCAGGTCTCCATGCTAAAACAAAGTACTTCTTTAGAAATGGATGGTGGGTATGGGGTATGTTTACTATTTTACTATTGTGGATTTCTATTGTGAACCGCCCTGAGCCTGCTCCGGCAGGGAGGGAGGGATATAAATTAAATAAATAAAAAATAAAATATTTGTTAGACCTTAATCTCTTGTACAACTCACCACTATATCACATCAGTGAGCTTTGCCATTTGCAGACCACATTTTATAGGTTGGCATATGATACACTATTGACTTGCTGTTTACTGATGAAAAGAGTCCAGTCATATAGCTAGGCCATGATCCAACTAAGAGACAGGGAGGAATCCTAAGCAGATGGTAAGTCTCTCTTTTTTTTTTTAACTCTCAGAAAAGGTTTTAGACATGTTTTGGTCTATTGACATCAAGTCTATGTTGGCTTGTAGTCCTAATTCTCAAGTAGAAACATAGAAAGAAATGTATGATAATACGGAAATAGAGTGAAGTAGAGAAATACAAAGAACTGCATGATAAGATAGTATACTGTAAACTTGAACTTGCACTTTCTAAACACTTCCTACTTATGCTGTCTTCTAAGGTTTTGAAATATGATGTGATATTTTATGCAGCTGCTTGACATTTTAGACCATTTCCTTTGAGAGGCCGCACATTTGCTTGGGCAAAAGTTCCATAGAATTAAACAACATTTCTCTGTAAACATGCCAAGAATTGAGACGTTAGGCTGCAGCCCTAAATGTACTGATTGCTTTGATGGGTGGATGTGTAAAATGTGGCTGGTTCAGTGAAGCACTCTGAACATGTCAAAAGGTGGCATAAAAGGTAAGCTGAATCAGGTAGCCTCAAGTGAAGACAAAGTTGCATCCCATGGGAAAATGCATGGAAGCCTTGCAACACTCAGGGCCATTTCATAGAAGAAGAGGTGCTGGAGCTCATTAGCACAACTCATTTGCATATGACACACACCCCTGACATCACCGGAAGGTGTACTAAATTATATTAGCTCAGTATCTACCTTAAAATGCTTATTATAATTGTCATAATAAAACCTTACTTTCATCCAATGTTCCCTCTAAGCTGCAGTGTCTTGTGAGCAAAAATTGTACTTTGTGAGCTACTGGCATTAAAGTTGTGAGCTACTGCATAAAGTAGTGTGCTCCGGGGTTATCCTTCCTGAGTGAAGACAAAAATATGAGAGCCGGAGGCTAAAAATCTGTGAGCTCAGCTTAGAGGGAACACTACTCCCATCATATTTTTTAAAATGACTTTCTCCTATGTGGCCACAGCGACATGATGAAGATTTCCATCTGTCTGCTTTATATGTTTTGGTTATTTTCCCGTTTTTGTAAGGAAAAATGCTAGAAAGTTTGTCAAATCTTAGAGTTCAGAAAAATTCTCACAGGGGGTTTGAACAATGGAGTGCAGAAGCAAGTATTTGGGGAGGTGGGCAGTAAGAAAGAAGGAGCACAATAAAATTTAGATGTTCCAGAGCTCTACTCCTGTGAGCTCCTGCCCAAAATGAGACCTTGCAACACTTATGGGAACTCTGCATGAACAGCACATAAATGCTTCTTCTACACCAAATGGCTGGAATTATCTCGTACCCCTTCAGTAACATCTTTCCTCTTATCTTCCTCCCCCCAGAAATTATTTAACTTCTAGATCATAATGTTTAAGTAATTACTGATCATAATTACTTTAGGCAATGGAAGATATTTATACCTTTTAAAGATCTAATTCTTAATTAGCATATTTTCATTAATCAAGAAAAAATGAATAATTTAAAGACAGGGTAACCGCTGATTTATTTTGGAAAGGGGCTTTGTCTGGAAATAACACTTTATCTAGGCTTGTAACTTGCTTAGCTTAATACCAGTCTTTTCTCCTAAAGATGTTGTGCTATTTTCTCCTATTCATCAAAGGGCTATAGATTGTTAACATTAGGGCTTCAGATGTTTAATATTTAGAAATCTTTTTTTAGAAATAAAGAATCCAAATTTTAGTTGAGTTCAGCGAGCTCGATCCGGCAATCCATCAGCAGACGTCCGAGGAGTGCAGATCTTCCCTGCTTTCCTCCTACCTCCCCAGCAGTCTTTCCAAGTCTGGAACAGATGATTCTTAAGGATGCAGGACCCATGCAGAGTAATAGCTAGATGGGTCAGTGGGCTGCAGGGAGGAGGAGGAGGGATTGGATGAAAACATTCTTCCTGCCTCTTCTGTCAGAGGAGTTATGGAGGAGGGAGCAAGGAGCAAATTTTGCCCCTTCTCCATCTCACTGAACCTCCCGCCCTGCCTGAATCCATATGCCTACTGCTCTGTGCAAGTCCTACAAGCCTGAGTATCAGTGTGCCCAGGACTGCTAATGGAGGGGAAATCTGGGATGATTTGTGATCCTTTTACTGGTAGATCACTAGATCCAACGTAACTTCTAGGATGCAAAGGAGAAAAGAGAGCTAATTACGTCGTCAGTAATGACATACTGAAGGACACCAGAAGATTGCTGCCTGGAGCTTAATTCTGACTAGGGCTGATCCAAAACTGGGGCCTACCTTTTACAGATCATCTTTCTTCTTTCAGGGAAAAAAAAAACAATGAAAGAAAAGGGGCTAGGCACCTGAATGCGTGAAAACAGTACCAGGACCAGTGTGCAAATGTATGTGTTTCTACTGAAATAATGCTATTCTGTTGGTATGCCAGCTAATCTGGAAGGTCATAAAAAACAATGAACCTTGGTTACTCTTCATGTGGTCATTGCTGTACTACCAATGTGAACAGGGTAAACTCAATTTGACTGTATTCAGATATCATCCTAACTCTGAGTTGTTCATTACAAGCACATGAATCTCTGGGTTCTCTCTGCCCTTCCTCCTCTTCTTGCATACAAAGCTCATTTATTGTATTTTATATTCAAATTTTGGTGCTTCAACAAATTGAGGTTTGGTTCCTGTCTACAAACTAGCATTCAGGACCTGAATTAAGCTGTGTATTAAACTCAGACAAGTCCTCAAAGCATCACGTCTAAGTGAAGCAATTTTAAATTCAACGGGAAAGTTCACACTACATATTTAAATATTTGCACTGAAAAAAAGATCAGATTTCCAAATGCTTAACTGAACTTGGATTGTGCCAGCAATGTTTCTGTGTGGCACTTCCTGGTTTTAATTTGCTTACTAAAAATGGGAAATATAATGGTAGATCACAAGGCATACCCTTAGGCTTGCCAATCCCCAGGTCCCAGTGGGGGTTCTTCCACTTTCCCAGACTCCTTCCCACCCCCAGTCAGCTGGCCAGCAGGGGAAGCCCCGCCCCCAGAGGACCATGTGCCTTAGCACCTCCGGAGGCTTCAGTCTCCGATTGAAAGGCTTCCTCTTGGGATGGTGTGTCTGTGTTGCTGTGAAGAAGTTGGCAGCAACTCATGAGTAGAGAGGCCAATCGCCCTTCAGAGTCACCAGAAATGGGGTGGTGGTGGTGGGGGGAAAGGTCTGCTGAGTGCTTCATTATTCCCTATGTGGAGATCGATTCTCATAGGGTATAATGGGGAATTGATCTGGAGCTTTTGGGGGCTTGGGGGGAGCTGTTTTTTGAGGTAGAGGCACTAAAGTTTCAGTATAGTATCTAGTGCCTCCCCCCAAAGTACTCCCCAAGTTTCAAAAGGATTGGACCAGGGGGTCCAATTCTATGAGCCCCAAAAGAAGGTGCCCCTATCCTTCATTATTTCCTATGGAAGGAAGACATTTAAAAAGGTGTGCTGTCCCTTTAAATGTGATGGCCAGAACTCTCTTGGAGTTCAGTTATGCTTGTCACACCCTTGTTCCTGCTCCGCCTTCAATGTCTCCTGGCTTCTCCCCCAAAGTCTCCTGGCTCCACCCCCAGAGTCCCCAGATATTTCTTGAATGGACTTGGCAACCTTACATACCCTGCAGCTATAAAGTATCTGATAGGGTTGCCAATCCCCAGGTGGGGGAAGGGGATCCCCCAGTTTAAAGCCCCCCCCGATTCAGGGTCATCAGAAAGCGGGGGGGGGGAAGTCTGCTGGGCACCCTATTATTCCCTATGGAGACTGATTCCTATAGGGTATAATGGAGAATTGATCCATGGGTATCTGGGGCTCTGGGGGGACTGTTTTTTGAGGTAGAGGCACCAAATTTTCAGCATAGCATCCAGTGCATCTCCTCAAAATATCCCCCAAGTTTCAAAGAGATCGGACTGGGGTGGCAATTCTATGAGCCCCTAAAGAAGGTGCCCCTATCCATTATTTCCAATAGAGGGAAGGCATTTAAAAGGTGTGCTGTCCCTTTAAATGCGATGGCCAGAACTCCCTTTGGAGTTCAAATGTACTTGTCACAGCTTTGCTCCTGGCTCTACCTCCAATGTCTCCTGGCTCTAGCCCCAAAGTCCCCAGATATTTCTTGAATTGAACTTGGCAACCCTAGTGTCTAACAAGTTTTAAAGAGTTTTTGGTTCTTTGGGCTTTTGAGCTCTAATGGCTTTTGAGAAGAATTAAAAATAATATTCTTAGATTTTTGAACTGATTTAATTTTTGCTGACGTGTTACATATATAGAGAGGAAGTGAGACAGAGTATGACTCTTTTAGCATGCACTGTAGTGAAAGGTAATCTTAAAGGGGTTGGAAGGAGGGAGGAGCAACAAAAGTGAAACAGGAACTAAAGAGAGATTAGAGAGCAAGAATGCTGCTGCAAAGCAGAAACTGGGGAAACTGTTTACTCTTTTTGTATCTGTGTCCTAGAAACTTAATAAATAGCTTGTTATGAAGTCCTTGGCATTGATAAGCCATGCAGAAATCTTGTTATCTACCTTAAGCACAGTATCATTATTTATTTTGAAATATTTGTCATGAGAACATAAGAAGAGCCCAGCTAAATCAGACAAGTGGTTCACCTAGCCTGAAAAACTGTCTTGCACTCCGGAGTGCTAACAGCAAGGCAAAGAGGCCTTCCCTCAATGTTTCTTCCTGGTACTGGGATTCAGAGGCTGACTGCCTATTGTGGAGGTTTCCTTTAGAAGAAGAAGAAGAAGATATTGGGTTTATATCCCGCCCTCCACTCCGAAGAGTCTCAGAGCGACTCACAATCTCCTTTACCTTCCTCCCCCACAACAGACACCCTGTGAGGTGGGTGGGGCTGGAGAGGGCTCTCACAGCAGCTGCCCTTTCAAGGACAACCTCTGCCAGGGCTATGGCTGACCCAAGGCCATTCCAGCAGGTGCAAGTGGAGGAGTGGGGAATCAAACCTGGTTCTCCCAGATAAGAGTCCGCACACTTAACCACTACACCAAACTGGCTCTCCTTCTTCTTTAGTCAGTATGGCCAGTAGCCATTGATAGACTTATCCTCCATTTATATAGCTAATCCTCTTTTAAAGGTGTCTATGCCTGTGGCCATCACTACACCCTCTGGCAGTGAACACATGAAACTGCCTTATGCTGATTCAGATCTTGGTCCATCAAAGCCAGTATTGCCTACTTAAACTTGCAGCAGTTCTCCAGGGTCTCAGGTAGAAGTCTTTCACATCCCCTACTGCCTAGCCCTTTTTAAAACCAGAGTTGCTGAGGATTGAATTTAGGACCTTCTGCATGTCAAGCAGATGCTCTACCCTGAGCCACAGCCCCCCTCACACATTTCACATGTTAATCACTCTCTGGGTAAAGAAGTCTTTTCTGTTGTCTGTCTTGCCCATTAGCTTCATTGGGTGCTCTTGAATTCCAGCATTTGGAGAGAGGAAGTGAAAAGTTTTCTCTATCCAATTTATCTGCCTCATGCATAATTTTATAAACCTCTGTAATCTCACCTTAGTCATATTTTTTTTTTCTAAACTGAAAAGTCCCAGACTCTTTAGCCTTTCCTGACAGGAAAATAATGAAAACTGGATTCCCCTCCCCTCTGCCCCAAATCATTCCCAGAAAAAATGCCAGTCATGGACTGGGATTTCAGCATGTAGCAATAACATAGAAGAATAAGGTTTAAGGTTCATATTTTCTGAAACAGTAACATTAAAGGCCTTGTAAAGGGACCCATTTGTACACCAATATGGGAAAATAAAATGATTTATAGAACATAAGGACAATACACTTTTTTGGCATAACTACTCAGTATCACATCTGTTCAACATGTATTATATTTTGCGACAGAATGGATAAGCTGGAATGAGGCTTATAGCAAGGATCAGAGAGCCAAAGAATTTAGTCTGCTGACATTCCACTGATAATTAACAAAATAGCTTTTAAAAAAATAATAATTGTGATCTCCATTTCCTCATGTTTGGATAGGAAGCCACTAAAACACCACCATTATTTAGCTCATGAAACACCACTGGAGATTATTGTGAAAACAGATACGAAGAATACTGAAAGTATTATGCAAAAGTTAGTTGTCATTATTATCTGCTTCTTATCCCACTAATTGTATTGTAATAGTAATTGTAAAGAGAAGTGTCTTTTCTCATGAGGTTATCTTAAAATAATTTCTTTATATATAAGTAATTCTTCTGCATAGGTGGGCCTAAAGCCACTGAAATCAGAAGTCCAATGTGCCTAATTCTGCATAAGATTAAGATGTAAAAAGCATTTAGTATAAATAGTGTGGGATGGGTCAGTCATTATGTCAAAATATTTATATCCCACCTTTTGATCCTTTGGGATCTACAGGAAGTTGGTTGAACTACAGCAAATTGCTACATCCAGCAACTCCCATGAGTAAATTGCCCCAATAAGATCACAAAAGTTTGGGCTTTCAAACTGTTCATTTTGGTTGCTTTGTGAGTGTATGTGTCTTCACTTTCATTTAGTGGAAGTGCAGCTGCTTGGGGGAACCCTTTGAAGGCTGAAAAGAGGAGGAGGAAATAAAGACTGTTATTCAAGGGAACTGCTTGGCTGTATTTTTATTTATTTATTTTAGGAAATAGAAAAGTCTCCCAGCTCCACCCCCAAAGTCCCCAGGTATTTCCTGAGTTGGGCCTGGCAACCCTACATAATAATGAAAGAGTCTCCCTTTCTTCTTCTCTCTAGGAGGCTGTCATATCTGGCATTAAGCAGTGCAGTGGTAAACAGGTAAACAAGTTATCAGGAAGGGCAGGGTATAAATATAGCATACCCTATAGAATGTAGCAAAAGAGTTTGACTATTTTTAGAGAAGTGATTTCCTGTACATTCTACATATGTTATTTTGGTTGCATATGGAACTTAGTTCAAGCCAGCAAATTAAAATGCATTTTATCATAAATACAGTATTTGGGTTCCTTTCCATTTTCACATAATAAATCTGTAAAACAAAGATGCTGGAGGAGAAAATGGCTTTAAAATTTTCCCCACTATTTTAAAAATAGAGCACAAGATGTGCAACACTGGAAATGCATTTCTGTCTGTGTGTACTCTTTAAGCAAAAGGTTTAGCAAGCTTCAAAAAGCTCTGAATCATTAACAAGGTTTGTTGCCGAAATAAGATTTTTAAATGAACTCAGTGTTACTGTTATGTTATAGACCATGACTTAGGGAAATGGCTTCAGATCATGCTGAGGACTTTAAATTTTGGTGGACTAGCACTAGCACCCAATCTGCCCTTTTTTTCGGGGGGGGGGGGGCTGGGATGATAATTATAAAAAAAAAGGAATGCAAGGGCAATATAACTATAATTATGGTTAGGGGATAAATTAAAAAGAGTGTAAGACAAAGAAACACAATTTGTGATAAATAATTATGGCATCCACAGTAATTACATCTATTAGAGAGTAAGTCAATTTTGGTACAAATAGCATTTATTGTGTATAGTCAAAGGCCATTAAAATCAGTATATCTAATTGTCAACATTGCCAAAACTGTTGATACTTAAATCCAGAAACTGGAACCATGAACAGATAAAACCAGGGCTTTTTCTGTAGAAGAACCCCTTTGCATATTAGGCTATGGCCCTCCGAATGTAGCCAATCCTCCTGGAGCTTACAGTAGGCCCTGTAAGAAGAGTATATTAGGCTACACCCCCCCTGATGTAGCTTACAGGCTCTTGGAGAACCAGCTACATCAGGGGGGTGTAGCATAATATGCAAAGGAGTTCCTGCTACAAAAAAAAAAAAAAAGCCCTGGAAGACAGATATTTCTACAAATCTGAGAAAAGTTCCAAGTTTTCAGAAAATACACCCAAATACACTGGGAAGTTTAAAAACTCAAAATATTGGAAATGATGCCTGTAGCTTTCTGAGACAAATGCCTTCAGTGGTATTACAACAAAACCACAGTGTTATTGCCAGTCTTTGAGCCATAGTACCTATCTGTAAAAGGCAGTGGGAGGGAGCAGATTGGTGGGTGGGAAGGGAAGAATGTATCAGAGAAATATTACAATGCTAAGAATAAGGCCCATTGTGAAGAAAAATACAATGGGCTCTAGAAAGAGGCTCTAGGCAAATGCGCCCCCCCCCCGGCTGTCTTCCCACCCACCCAAGTGAAGGCAATCACTCCCCCCCATCTCAAGTGGAGTTGGTCTTCACCATCTGAAGAGCAGTTGTAAATTTGAGTGATCTCCAGCCCTCACCTGGAGACTGGCAACGGTAGTTCCCTAGGAGGAAAGGCTGGTTTAGAGAGTGGAGTCTATGGCATTGTATCTCTCTGAGGTCCCACCCATGCTCAAATTTATCTTCTCCCAACTCCACCCCTCAAATCTCCAGGAATTTTCCAACCTGGAGTTGGCAACTGCTAGGTCACACTGCCTGTAATTGGGGGGGCTGCTGCTAAACAGGATCTCTTTATGCAAACTTGGTAGATGTGTTGTTTAGGAACAGAAGAAATAGTCAAAATGTGTCAAGGTATACCTATTTTTATTGCAGTTTTGAATTTTCCAAGAGTGACATGGTAATGCTATGCATTTATTGCATACTTCGTTTGGTTTAATATGTTACTTCTGAATGAAGCATCAGAATGTAATTCCCCCTGCCTCATTTCTATTATGTATTAATGGCCAACTTATAATAAATATTGAGGCCAGAGGTGCCACAGTACAGTTGGGCTACATCTGTGGAGCTATGTCATATAAAGAGAGACTGATGCCATAGACTTCAAGCTCCATTTCAAATTACAGGCAGAGGGTGACATACTTGGTACACTCCTACATATGAAAAGTCATAAGAACTTAAGAGAAGCCATGTTGGATCAGGCCAATGGCCCACCCAGTCCAACACTCTGCGTCACACAGTGGCCAAAAAAAGCAGGTGCCATCAGGAGGTCCATCAGTGGGGCCAGGACACTAGAAGCCGTCCCACTGTCCCCTCCCCAAGTCCTGACCTGGATAGCCCAGGATAGTCCAATCTCATCAGATCTCAAAAGCTAAGCAGGCTCAGCCTTGGCTAGTATTTGGATGGGCAACCTCCAAGGAATTCCAAGGCTGTAACACAGAGGCAGTCAATGACAAATGATCTCTGAAACATTTCTTGCCTTTAAAAAAACAAAACACATCTAGCCCATCACCTATGTGGTGCATAATGCTAAAAGAACTAGAACTTCTGGCTGCCAGACAATCTTAGGATCTCCTGGCTGTACTGCACACATTACTATATGATATTTATTATTATTTATGAAAAGAAGTTTTAATGTATTCTGTTCACTATATGCATGGAACAAAAGGGGGGGGGGACTCACTCCCCCCCAACTCCTGCAGTTTGGTGGTATAATCTAGAATCCATCATTTTACTTTGTCATTTAATTTTGTGTAGAAAAGTGTTTGTACTCGTGACATAATTCAGACTAAGACCTTTTCTTAACAGCAACTGAATGAACTATGGTCACTTTAAGAACCACCATACTTGATCAAACTAGGGGCGTTTTCGCACTGACCTTAATCGGCAGCGACGTCCCTCTTCACCGCACAGGATCTGTGCGGATTTCGCACCAATTGCTGTGGAGCCCCCGGAAGAGCCGCAAAGTCCCGTGGCTTTTGCAGCGCAAATGGAAACCGCCAAAAACCAGTTTCCATTTGCGCCGCAAAAGCCGCAGGACTTTGCGGCTCTTCCGGGTGCTCCGCAGCAATTGGTGCAAAATCTGCGCAGATCCTGCGCGGTGAAGAGGGACGTCGCTGCCGATTAAGGTCAGTGCAAAAACGCCCTAAGAGTCTGTCTGGCTCAGTAGCATTCTGCCTCTTTCAGCAGCCAATGGCAGTAGATGTTATGAAGAAAAGACATTGGGGTATGAGGCAAGGCAGCAATCGAGAAAGCTTGCAGTTGCAAAAAGGACTGGTAAGAATAGTCTGTGTCGGGAGGAGAGATTTTGGAAACTGTTATTTGTGACTCCCAGCAGTATTTTCTTCATAATCAGCACCTTGTTTTTAGGGTACAGCAGCATGGTTGATGTAGAGCTCTGAACTGAAGGTTCCTGAAGTCATTTCCAAAACATTTTTCCAAATAGATTTTTCTTTTTTTGTAGAAAAAGCCCAGCAGGAACTCATTTGCACATTAGGCTACACCCCCTGACACCAAGCCAGCTGGAACTGCATTCCTGTGTGTTCCTGCTCTCCCAAAAGCCCTGAATGTAACAAATAAACATTGTGTTTATTGAATGTATGTAAATATCATTTCAGGTATGAACCTTTTTTGGAAGACTTTCAAGAACATTCGCTATTCAAGCAAAAATACTTTACTCTTCTGTCCATCTGCAGTGGGTTATCATGCACTTTTTAAGAAACCCCATCATCCCAGGTTAAATGATACCTTGCTTCCAATTTTATCCTTTATAACTTTAAAAATGCCAAACACACTGCTGAAGCCTCAGCGTTGTGCCATATGTATGGATCACCAATGGTATGTAATGCTCTTTTCTTTTGTTGTGTTGTGTTGCTGGGACAGGACATTTTCACTCTGAGTCTGGAAGCCTTTTGAGATTCATAAACAAGCAGTGTCCCAGCAGACAGGAATGCGAGGCATGCAGACTTCTCTCTAGGAGGTATCAGCCACATAACATACATCCCAAAAGTCAGGTTGCCATTGCTGAGGCAGAATAGTGACATGTTTGAGGCATTGCTGCTGACATTGCATGCAGCTAATGAATGACAGTGCCAAAATACCAGCACTTAGCTTGTCACCGCCAAAGAGTTACAATTAAATTGCCCCTTAAAAAACTGACAAGTGACGAAAGAGGTTTCGATGAAGGTCATGGGGCTCTAGGATTTCTATTCCCTTTGAGCATGGCCATAATTTCTGATTTCCCACAAAAGGAATCGCAAGACAAATGTCCTCTCATATCCTAGAAGGTTTCTGAGAGAAATATGAGATTACAGAGGCAGAGTTTAGTACTAGGAGCGCAGCATGAAGACATGCTGCACTGTGAGGTACTTACCAATCCAGTTCCTCTTCTATATTTTTAAATCACGCTCTACCTGTGTGGCACTATCTGTCAAAGGTTGCACTTGTATTTCATTTTTGAAAATGGAGGCTAGCTGGCTTTTTCTTTTTCTTTCCTAAGGCAGCCATTTGTGAAGCTCCTCAGGAATGTGTATCCTTGACCAATACCAAAGGATTCGTTTCTCACAAGTACTTTCAAAACCAGCCAGTTTCTCTAAAATTCAATTCACAGGAAGTCCTTGGAACACATATAGTGGATTTATCCCAAGTCAGATTTTGGTCCATCTGAGTTATTATTGCCTACTTCGACTGGCAACAGCTTTCAAGGCAAGAAAAATATTTCTTAAGACCTTACACTCATGGCTGG
The DNA here is from genome assembly GCF_032191835.1 of Heteronotia binoei. Taxonomy (NCBI): domain Eukaryota; kingdom Metazoa; phylum Chordata; class Lepidosauria; order Squamata; family Gekkonidae; genus Heteronotia; species Heteronotia binoei. The sequence continues at coordinate 51,180,267 of NC_083223.1, read as the reverse complement.
TGTGTGGGAGTAAGTGAGGTAGGTGGCCACTTTGGGTACCATCTCACCTACAGAAGCACTGTTGGGCACCCCCTCCCCCCACCCTGCTGCTCTCAGCTTCTGGGGCTGCAAATCTGGGAAGCTGAGAGCACTGGGACAGTGTGTGGTCATGTGCTCTCTCTCCAATGAGCCCAGTTTTCCTCATAAGGGAAGCCAAGCTCAGAAGAGAACCGCCCTGCTTGGCTGACTTCAAGGCAAAAGCAGCCAGGTGGGGTGGTTTGCCCACAGTCCCTGCGCAGCCTTCTTGGGTCTGCCTGAGAAGGCTGAATAGGGGCTGCAGGTGAGCTACACCAGTGCAGCACAGTCTTGGAGGTGCTCTGAAACTGCACTGTGCAGCTGCCAGGACCCTTCCCAGACCTCTTCTGCTGCACTGCCACACCTGCCCTCCCTGTGGGCAGGGGTGCAACAGTGGGACAGGCAGAAGGGCGCAGGGCAGGTGCCAGCCTGGTGCACCCAAGGCCTTATCACCGGCCCTGCTTACACCTTTTAAAACTGGAAATGCCCAGGACTGAAATTGGGTCCATCTCTGTGCAAGATGAATGTTCTGTCACTGAAACAGTCACTCCCGAAGCCACAATGGATATAATTGTATGTTTCTGTTCAAATGAACATATGAAGCTGCCTTATACTGAATCAGACCTTTGGTCCATCAAAGTCAGTATTGTCTTCTCAGACTGGCAGTGGCTCTCCAGGGTCTCAAGCTGAGGTTTTTCACACCTATTTGCCTGTACCTTTTTTTTGGAGATGCCAGGGATTGAACCTGGGACCTTCTGCTTCCCAAGCAGATGCTCTACCACTGAGCCACCGTCCCTCCCCATATTGGTTCAGTCTTAAATGCTTCTAGGCATCCTAATATAGGCAACCCCACCTTATTTATGTATTTCAAATATTTGTATCATGCTTTTAGCAGAATGCTCCCAAATCAATAGTTAAAACAAAAAAACTATGCTTGATAATTAACGGGGCCAGTGCTAAAACAATCATTGCTATCCAGCAGTAACTAAACCCCTCAACATGTGCCTATATATCAAAACAGTGAAATTTCTTCTGCCTTACCTTTAACAATATTAGTATAAACAGGTTGCAGTTTGTGGCCCTGCAAATTCCATTGAAAGGGACCACAGTCCTTTTAAACAAGGTTTGCCAAAAGTCTGCAAAACAAGGCAAGTCTAAAGGGATTGCAGAAGGCAGCCCAAAAAAACAGCTATGTGGAGTCCCTTTAAATCCCTGCTTCCTGCTCTACCCACAAACCACCACAAACCTAAGGAACTGCTCTAAAAGTTTGTCGCAATTTATGATGGTAGACCTGCCATGAACTTCTTTTGCCCCCCAAGTTGGAATAAAGAGACGGACACAATTAGATTGGTGAAACTATGGGCCACTTTTATTAAAATAACCAGCAACGGCAAGGGCAACCGAACTGCGGCCAGGTCAGGGCCAGGGGTCTCCTCAGACTGCTCCCCTGCCTTTTCCAGCAGGCGAGAGACCTGGCCCCCCAGCCGGAGCTGTGAGCCACAGCTCCCGTTAGGCAGGCCCAGCAGCGAGGCTCGCACCGGAGGGCCCAAACACCAGACGCGAGTCTCATCGAAAGGCACCCATCCAATCGAGTCTCCAGGACAGTCTGCATTCACAAACCTCGAGCCACACCCAAGGTTGATCCTGCCAGACCCCTAACTCCCCAAAAGGGGGAGGCTAAACGGTCCTCCCCAGGCCGCATGGTGCCATAAACCCCGTAGAACTTGCCACAACTAAGGCCAAGTCTCTACTTAGGGCTTAGCACCCACAGAAAGGCCCAAAACCAACAAAAGCCCTTGCCGCAAATCTCTCAGGAAAAGCATATTACCCTTTTCCGAGAGATGCACACCATCCCCTTTGTAGAGGTCGGGACATTCCTTAGAAACATCCGGATGGGGCAAATAGTGGCCCAAACCACCCTCCAGAACCTTGCGAATTTCTTTATTCGCTCGGTAATGAGCCCTTTCTAACCCCGCTGGATTCCAGGCACTGCGCCACACCAAGCGCGGAATCATGGCCGACCAAACTATAATGGTACCAGGCCATCTGTTCCTTATGTACCTGAAATCGTCTCGGGCCTGCAAGATCAACGCCTTGCCTTTAACCAGCCCGAGATCATTCCCTCCCAGGTGAATAATCAATACCTGCGGAGGAGGGCCCCCAGACCCATGAAACAAAAGGGGAAGCAAGCCAGGCCACTGAAGATCACGGCGCCCCCTCCATTCTATCGTGACATGTTTGCTGAGCCCCAGCTGAGAGCCAACAGCAGTTCTCCGAGCTTGATGTGCCGCCCAAAACACATAACTATGCCCGCAGATGAGAACTCTGCTCCTCCGGCCAGGAACAACAGCATCTAAAAGGAAGAAAAAGACAAGTTATACAACCCAAACCTCAAAATACCCCAGCTCCTAACCAAAACTCATTAGCGGAGCAAAGGGCGAATATAGCCTTTGTAAGCCTGAGAACGCCAACGGCCAAGGCGTTGAATGGCCGAAGTAGGATAACCCAAGGCAGCAGCCATAGAGGCTGCCCCGATTCTAAAGGAATGGGTACCAAACCTCATTCCAGACAAACCCAACAAGGCTAAAGCCTTTGACGTCACAGCCCAAAATTGATGCTTTGTCAGAGGACTGCCTCCCGCATGACAAAACAGCAATCCCTCGCAGCCTCCCCACACAGCCAAATAGTCGGCCAATGCGGAAACTGGGCAAAGCTCCACCTCCGAACACAGACCCAACTCCAGCACAATCCCCGTGCCTGCTTGGTCAGTTTTAGATCGCCGGACAGTAAGGACCACCTTACCCCCCAGCAACGTAATATCCTTTAATAACAACGCCCTACCTGAAACATCACTCTTGGAGCTTGCCACCAGTTCACTAACCCTCAGAGCCCCCCAAAAGGCCACTAAAGAGGCTATGTGGAACAAAACTGCCTCGAAATGAGATGCACACACTGCGCTCCAAACCCCTTTTAAACCTCGAAGAATCTCAGGAGACAAAGGGGCCCTAGTATCAGGCATAGGCCCAGACTCCCTGGACCACCCCTCCAGCATCTTTCGAATACGAAAATCTGCTGTTTCCTCCTTAAACTCCAAGGCCTTGCTAGCGAAGGCCAGCGCAGACATGCGTCCCCGAATTGATCGCACGGCCAATCCCTTACCTCTCAATGAAACACAGTAATGGAGCAACTGCTCCACTGGGAGGGGCCAAACAATGCGATACCCTACCTCAGCCCTAAAGTCCTCAAACTGCCGCACGGCACGCTCATAAGACTTCCTGGTGCTGGGTGCAATGGCTAAGCCTATCGCTCTGCAGGCCTCGGCTCTCCAATCAGCCATAGCTCCTGGGGCATTGGCGCCGCATCCAGATCGGCGTCTGGGGCCAGCTGACGAAACCTCTCCATCTGTTTATGAGAGAGAGCGTCAGCCACCCCGTTATTCACTCCAGGAACATGCTTGGCCAAAAACAAAATGTTAAGCCGCAGGCAACGCAGAGTGAAGGCCCTCACCAACCTCATAACCCGCTGCGATTTGGACGAGAGGGAATTAATAACATGAACAACCACCATGTTATCGCACCAGAAATGAACAGTGCAATTAACCATATCACTCCCCCACAGCCAAATCGCAACTAAAATAGGAAAGAATTCCAAAAACGTAAGGTCCTGGCTCAAACCGGCCTGCACCCACGACTCCGGCCCCAATGTCCATGGAAGTAGACCCCAAAACCCAATGACCCAGCAGCATCTGACATGACCTGAAGCTCAGCCTCAAGCCTCATGTCCTCTCTCCAAAAAGAAATCCCATTAAAGGATTCCAAAAACTCCAGCCACATCATGAGATCCTCCCTCATGCTGCTAGTAGCCCTGGTCCTGTGCTGTGGCGAGCGAAGGCCCGCCATAGCGTCACAAAACCTGCGCAGAAAAGGCCTACCCGGGGCAACCACTTTGCAGGCAAAGTTAAGGTGCCCCACCAGCTGCTGCAGCTCAAGCAACGTAACCTTCTTTCTACACAATCCTTTCCTTCAAATCCAGCAGCTTCTGATCAGGAATCCTAGATGACTGTTCTAAAGTATCTAGCTCAATCCCCAGAAACACAAGGCGTTGGGCCGGGCCCTCAGTTTTTTCTTCGGCCAATGGCACACCCAACTCCGTGGCCAATTCCATAAAGCCGGCTAACAACTGAGCGCAACGACCCGAGCCGGCAGGGCCCACAAACAGGTAGTCGTCCAGATAATGAATGACCTCCTGCAAACCCACTTTTTCGCGCACAGCCCATTCCAAAAAGGTGCTGAAGCACTCAAAAGCGGCACATGATACAGAGCAACCCATAGGCAATGCTCTGTCCATGTAAAATTGCCCTGCAAACGAAAAGCCCAGCAGCTCAAAATCATCCGGGTGGACAGGGAGAAGGCGAAATGCCGACTTGATATCGCATTTTGCCATCTCAGCCCCCTGACCACAGCGGCGCATCACGCCCACGGCCTGATCAAATGAGGTGTACCTAACGGAGCAAAGCTCCTCAGGTATGCCATCATTGACAGAGGAACCCTTGGGATAAGAAAGGTGGTGAATCAAACGAAATTCACCAGGTGCTTTCTTTGGCACAACCCCCAACGGGGAAACCCTAAAATTACACACACGAGGACTGGCAAATGGGCCCAAAATCCTGCCCTCCGCCAACTCCTTAGCAATTTTTTCCTCAACTATATGCTCAAAACCCACAACTGAACTAAGGTTTCTGGACCAAGTTGGTACACGAGAACCTTGAAAAGGAATCCTAAAACCCAACGTGAAACCATTCAACAAATAACAACTGTCCTCCCTACGTGGGTACCTGCGAAGCCATTCTCTAAGAGGCCCCACCTTTATCGGGCTGGGACCCTTTTCCAGGTTGGAAAGGACCCCCGCCTGATTTTTTCTGACCCTTGCGTGGTCGAACTCTAGGGCAGTTGTTGAAGGAATGTGGGCCAGCACACAGGGGGCATTCGTGCTTAAAGTGGCAGTCTTTTCAACTGCACGCCCCCTGGGACCCAAACTCCCAGCAAAGCAAGCGGGGTTGAACCACCTGCCCCGCAACACTGCGGGAAGAGGAGGATGCACCAGAAAGAGAAGCGGAACCCTTAGATACAAGGTGACCACTGTCGGATCGATCCCCCAAATTGGGCCGCACCGGTGACATCACCTGCAGCCACAACTGTTGGTGAATCCGATCCCACGGGAGTGAAGGGTACAAAGCGGCCCTCATCCTGAACTCCTGGTCGTACTGGATCCAGGCTGGGCCGCTGAACATCGTATACCCCTTGTATATGATGTCGAAATATTGAATCAAGGCAGCAGCCCGCCAGGGCTGCGCCCGCGCAATTACTCCCGCATATATTAAAAACCCAGGAAGCCAATTGGCCCAGGTCCGGTCAACCTTCCTTTTCCTAAGCTTCTCCTTCTCTTTGTCGTCCAGTTCCTCTTTGTCCTTTTTTCCAGCTCTCTATATAAAAAGGAGAATACGTCCACATATTCTCCCTTTAAGATTTTTTCCTTAGTGGCAGGCAGCAGGTGGTCGCCTAAAGGTAAGGCGACCTCACCAAAAGGCATAGCGCTGAACGGAACTGCCCCGTAAGGAGGAGGGAAACCCCAGCAGCCAGGCCAAGCCCCTGCTGACCCCTGCTGCCCTACCCCAGGCCAATGTCCCAACGTACTCCACTGACACTGGGGCCCCATCCAATTACCCGGGTGCTCTAAGCCCAAAGTTGAAGCAGCCCCTAATGGAGCACCAACCCCACCAGCGCCAGCAGACCCCCAGGCCCCCCACGGCCATACAGGCCCAGTGTGAGGCAAAGAGCCATTCCCAGACTTACCGGAAGGTATAGCAGGCACCAAAGCAGACCCAGCACCACCCGCACCAGACGATGGGCCAGCACCAACATCAGGGCCAACAAGCCCCACAGCTCCACCAGCAGCAGCTGTAGATCTGCTCTCTAAAAGAGACAAGCAGGTCAGTATATCAGCCTGTAACGTCCTCTTAGAAACCCGCCCCTTCTTGGGCATCTGGGAAGGTGGAAACCCCGATGCCCGCTCCAATACCTGCAGTCGCTGAAAAATGACTGCATTAACGTCGTCATCCCCTTCCTCATCCGAAGATGAGGGAGGCGGTGGATGCTTTGGTGGCGGCTTAGGGGCCCTGGGGGCCGGCTGCTTCCCCTTAGATTTACCAGAACCCTTACGGCCCGACATGCTCGCTAAAGAGCGCAGCACAAATTAAAACTCAAAGGGAGAAATGAACAACCCTAAGGCAGCTAGCCCTTCAAACAAACAGGCCAGTAACAGAACAAGGGGGGGGGGGGGTGGAGAGCGAACAGGCCAACCTGCCTCTAAAATGTCCGCCTCCCTACAGCCCTCTAAAATGGCCGCCGCCTCACACCTCAGAAAATGGCCGCCAAGAGCCAGGAATAATGAAGAAGGAGAGGATTCAAAATGGCTGCCCAGCACCAGATGGAAGCAGAAGAACAACCTCCCCAGTGCTAAAACAAATGGCCGACATTAAAATGGCCGACCCACCCTGCTAGGCACCCAGCCCTGCTCCAACAGCCACCAAAAACCTTTAAGACCCCAAATGTAACGATGAACTACACCCCCCAGCAAACAGGGGTGGGTGGGGGGGAGGGGGGGTTAGAGAAGCTCCAGCAGACAGGAGCCCTTTAAAGAAGAAGCCTCCCACCGCCCAGATGGCACCCTATCCGCAAAAAAGCTGGTAAGGGACCACAATTATTATTATTTTTAAACAATGCCCCAAAGCAACAGGCTATCGCCCAGCAAACCGCAACGTCCCACGACGATCCCCGATGCTCAGATTCACAGCGCACCAGTCTCCTGGCGCACACAAACCCTCCTCGAGCCTAGAGCGTGCGAGCATGCTGCTTACAGCCCAAAAACGCCGGGAAGACTGCCGTGGCGTCGAACAGGGCTTCAGCAACAGTGCTGAAGCCCCGCCCCCTCAGGACACGCTTAGAAGCGCCCCGAAGATTCTGCTCTCCCTCCAGGGAGGGCAAAACTTCCCCTTCAGCCACGCTGCAATGCAGCGGGCTTCAGGAGGCTTCATTCCTGAACCATGAACAGGGCAAAATCCATGACTAATTTTGCTTCATGGTTCGGTTTGTGCCCATCCCTAATATGAATATGCTCTTTGCTCAGTTCTTTTTGTGTGTCATTCTTGTGAGCCTTTTCATGTTTGCCATTTTTGTAGCTGCTATCCAGATCAGTTTGCTCCTTTTATGCCAATATATGCCACAATAATGCAGAAATAGTATTAAAACACATCTGTTCAAAATGAAAAAATGTGATGCAAAGAAACACACAACTAAAGACTTGCAGGGACAATTCGCACAAGGGAGAAGCTAAACTGAAATAATGATTTTCGAGTTGAACTATCAGGGATGAGAAATTCGAAGTTGTCCTTAATATGTAAAGCAAGTGTGCCATCCACACTTATCACTGTGGGATGTACTAGCATAATGCTAAGGTACCCATGGGAAGCCTGTTATGCTGCCCTCAGCGACAGCTAGTAATTAGACTTATCATAGTCAGGGTAACTCCTCATAAGAACTCTCCCTTTAACTTCACTAGGCATTAGAGTCAGTTCTTTATTATGCATAAATCAGTACAGAACCAGATTCCTTTCTTTCCAGTCTATCGAACAATTTACCGTAACATCCTGAGGGCTACCTCAGTACTGAACTAAGACTTTTCTCCGGAGTCATTCACTCTGAAAGCTTAGTATGTGTGAAAAGTGATGCATGTCTCCAAATGTGACTATCCTTAATTCTAAAAATCTTACTCATTAAGTTCCAATAATGAGATGTAATGAATATTTATAGAAGATTTTATCTATACCTATTAATTTGCCCAAGATATGCTACTGATATCCTTGCTCTCTGAATTAATGACATGGCGGGAAGGGAGGGGGATGGGGAGAGAGAGGGAATGAAAAGCTGATTAAAATAAAGACCTACATTTTCTCTCTAAAAGAGTAATATGATCTGTACAAATGGAGGTTTACTAGAAAATTCATTGAACCTCCCAAAGGGAGCTCAATGATTCTCTGTGCATGTATCCGTGTTTGCTTTCATGGGCTTTCATTCCTACCCTTCCTGTTCCTTCTGCACCTTCCTCCCCGCATCCCCCTGACAGTCTTTCTTCACTTTCTAGAAGCCAAATGTCTTCACTTCGTTCTGTTACTGTGAGATGCTTATTTGGATTAAAGATCAAAGGAAGAAATGAACGGCAGCTTATCTGTATAGCTTGTATGTGCATTCACTGTGACTTGTGAGCAAAGAGTCAAATCCAGAAATCACTCAGAAGCGGCTGGGACTATAGAGTGCGGAGCCTAATTCCCAAGCTTCTTTCTGATGTAATAAAGCCTTGACAAAATATTTTTCCATGTCCGTTTTTCCCAGTGTGTGAAAAATTGCTGGAACGCATATTTACATGATGATGTGGTATTTGGTCTTTAATAGTGATAAAAATCAGGGTTAGCTCTATTAAACTTGAACCTTGAGATCAAAACCATTTTTTTTAAAATTACTTTCTATTTCTATCCTTCCCTTTTCTGCACCTGGGCAGGTTAAACCTAATAAAATAGTTACATTATAACTTAACAATAATAAAACCATAACAATTAACTTGTTATAGCACGTGAAAACCAATGTATTACAATACAATTCACTATCAGAAAGGGGAATGGTGCTATAATGCTGAGTCGGCATGCATCTAACTGTTGCTATCCTTGAATGTATACCTGGTGGATCATCTCCATCTTACAGGTCCTGCAGAATTGTTTCAGGTTCTATCTGAGAGTTCACACCAGATTGGGGCCTGTCTCTGATTGAGGATAGCCAGATTTCTTTTGGGCTTGGGATCACTAGTTGTCATTAGCTGAGCATAGTGCTCTTTGGGGGAGAGATATGCTGGTCCTGGACCATTTAAGGCTTTCAAAGTACTAAAACCTTAAACCTGATCCAGTGCTCAACTGAGAGCCAGTGCAGCTTGCAGACTACCCGTTGAAAATGTGTCCTCAATGGAGTACCCGTGAGGACCTGCACAGCGGCACTGGCTTGTTTATCTTGATATGTGACATGTTGCTCATGTGAAGTGTGAAAAGTTTCTGGTTCCTTTGAAGATGAGCAGTGGGCAGGTTCGATGATAGCACGGGGGAATTGGTATGGCTAAAGCACTCCAAAGCAACAGTTTTAGATTAAAGAAAATAATTAATTTGGTAGGGTATGATCCCCTCAAAGTCCCATTGATTTCAATGGATGAGTTAAGCAAGAACCATGCCTTTAATTTTTTGGCTTGAAAGATGAAAACAGAAAATAACTTTTATTTCTGCTGGTATTTTGAAAACCATACCCTACGTTTCTCAGAAGTGGAATGAAATGTAATGTTTCATGACAGCTGGCTATAAAGGTAGCTGCTTTTTGAGCATAAACAAATTATGCTTTCCCAGCAGAAAGATATATAGAATTCAAAGCTTTCAGTTGCAGCTACAGCTGAGCTGGACAAATATTGCCAGACAAGAGTTCACGGACATCTATCTCTTTGAATGCTAAACAGCTCTTTGCTGTGCTTCAAATCCTTATTTCTTTGTTTCCTAAATTTATGTGAAAGAGTAACTGTTCATGAAATGAAAGCAGCAGTGGCTGCTTACAGTGCAGTCTTGTGCATGTGTACTCATAAGTAACTCTCACTGTGCTCAGTTGGCCTTCTTTCCAGGTAACAGTGTGAAGCATTGAAGCCCCAGCCATCGGCAAACAGAGTCATGCAACGAGGCCTTCTTGGTTTGTATAGTTTTATTTAGTGTAGGTAAAATGGATCGCAGGGAATGGTTATATTCAAATGGGTCAGAATCTCAGCCATGTATTATGAAATCATAGGAAGAAACAAACTAGATGAGGGGTGTCAAACATGTGGCCCAGGGGCCGAATCAGGCCTCCAGAGGTCTCCTATCAGGCCCCTGAGCAACTGGCTTGTCATCTGCTTTCTTCTTCATCTCTCTTGCTTCCTTCTGCATCACAGCTTGCTTTGTCAGGTTTGCTCAATTGCACAGGAGCTACAGAGCCAAAGCCTCTATTTTCTCCATTGGCTGAGGCTCCTGTCTTAGGGAGGAAGGGGGGAAGAATAGCTCAATTGGCCAAGCTCTCTCAACCACACAGCACAGCTACTGAGCCAAGCATCAGTGACCCAAGACCAAGGAGTGCTAATGTTTTAAGCGTGTTTTATTTTAAGCTTTTAAAAAATCTTTGTGTTTGTCTGTTGCCTTTATAATGTTTATATCTCTGCTACCAGTGGCATTACATTTTATGGCACACATGGTTCGGCCCAACAAGGTCTCATTTATGTCAAATCCATCCCTCATAACAAATGAATTTGACACCCCTGAGATAGATAGATTCTACATTCAGAGCAGTGTAAACATATTGAGCTTTGTTTACTGTGCTTATGCTCCTAGGAAAAAGGGGAAAGAAGCATGAATCCACAAGGAATTTGCAGGGTCAATTTGCTGATGGGGAGTGGGGGAAAGCAAAAATAAACCAGCTGACAGTGGGGGCAGGTGGCCTAATGGCAATGGCCTCCCACTCTGTGGCTCCCCCTACCCGCCTGCAAATCACCACCACCCAGTGAGGCAGGGAACAGTGGCAGTGGTGAGGAGCCAGGGAGCTACAGAGCTTACCTTATGCCAGTCCCAGGGACCCTCTTACAGCTGCCATGCTCTCAGCCCCCTGATGCTGCTTCACCACTAGCTTTTGAAGCTACTGGCAGCTCCTGTCCTCTATTTGGGGGATTTAACCCCACCTCCATTTTGAAGATTTCAGATTTTTCTGCAAACCTTGGAGTCCCCCAAGTCTGGAGAAAAATCTCCCTTCTGTAAATGTGTTCCCAGTCCACAAGTCTAGGTATCCAGAGATCAGGGAACACTTGACAATAGGAATATTCAAGCTGGGACTTGGGACCCATGATACTCATGGGGGAGGAATCCCTCCTCCCCATCACTGTTGATTTCCCTTATGGCCCAGGGGGTGGGAGATGAACCCAGTGTCCTCAACTGCTGCTGTTTGGCCAGGCTACTAACATCTGACAATTGGCATTTGCCACATCCATGCTGAATGGCCTTGGGGCTTCCTGGTGTCCTCTGCTGTTGTGGTTAGGCCACAGTGGCTGTCAGGAGACCTACTCCACCATGACCAGGTCACAGCAAACTCATGTATTTTCCTCCATTGTGGCTGGGATACAGGGTGTACTCCACTGCCATAGATAAAGCTACCAGTGTGCTTTAATGCTGAGACCATATCCAGCATGGCTGCTAACATCTGCCACTGCTCCAGGCTGTAGTGGCTCCATTCTCATAAGGCATCAGCACTGGCTATTAGTATGTAGATAAGTGGGAACCCACAAGGATTTGTGGGGGGCCTGCCATTTTATCTTCTTCCACTATTTCCTCTTTCCTTTTCCTCAAAGTCCCAATAGCCTCTCCACTTTCCCTTCATTTTGTTACCAGTCAACTTACCTTTAACTGCCTCCACCATCTTATGCTTTCCTTCCTTTCTTAATCCTGACAACCTTTACCCAGGAAAACTATGGTCCAGTTGTACAATTAGGGTTGCCAAGTCCAATTCAAGAAATATCTGGGGACTTTGGGGGTGGAGCCAGGAGACTTTGGGGGTGGAGCCAGGAACAAGGGTGTGACAAGCATAACTGAACTCCAAGAGAGTTCTGGCCATCACATTTAAAGGGACAGCACACCTTTTTAAATGTCTTCCTTCCATAGGAAATAATGAAGGATAGGGGCACCTTCTTTTGGGGCTCATAGAATTGGACCCCCTGGTCCAATCATTTTGAAATTTGGGGGGGGCTACTTTGGGGAGAGGCACTAGATACTATACTGAAAATCTGGTGCCTCTACCTAAAAAATAGCTCCCCCAGAGCCCCCGAAACCTCCAGATCAATTCCCCATTATACCCTATGAGAAACAATTCCCCTAGGGAATAATGAAGACGTTTCCCTCTCCACACACACACACACGCACACACACACACACCCCTTCTCACAAATCTGATGTAGGGGATTGCCCTCTCTACTCACCAGCCAGCTTATTTCAGCAACAGACACAGACACAGAAAGTTGAAGCCTTTCACCACCTCCGGAGGTGCAAAGGCACATGGTCCTTTGGGGCGGGGCAGGAAGCAGCCTGGGAAAGCTCCGGCTGCTGCGATAGAGCTGGGTAGGAAGGGGAGGGGCAAAGAGAAGCTGCTGCAATCGAGGTGAGAAGGGAAGGGAAGGGAGGAGGAGAAGCATTGGGAATCGAAGGGAACAGGAGAGGAGAAGCTGCTGGGATTGGGGCTGGTTGGGAAGGGCTGCCATTCCCCCCGCTTTCTGAATTTTTGGCCAGCGGGGGAAGGAGGCTCCAAATCGGGGGTTCCCTGCCCAGGCGGGGGATTTGGGAAGCCTATGTACAATGTCAAGTCACCAGGTCAAGCCCAGTCAACCTGCAAGGACTTGAGAGGCTGGGATCACATTATCCCATTTATCACCTTTCCCATACAATTGTCTCTTTCCCTTTTCCTTGCAACATCCATAACTTCGTTCTTCTTCCCACCAACAGACCAAGCTTTCATTGTCCCCTATCTACAGCTATATTTATTATTTCCTCATCTATAGCCCAGCTTCCTCCACAATGGGGATCGAAAGCAGATTACATCATTCTCCTCCCCTCCATTTTATCCTCTGGGGGGGGGGGGACACCAGTGAGCAAGGATGGATTGGGAATGAAAAATTCTGCAACAGGGACTCTTTCCTCCATCCCACCATGGCCCTATCCTCCCAAAGGAAGAAGAAAGGGAGGAAGAAGCAGTCCTTTTGACACTGCCCCACCATACCAAATGGGGGAGGGAGGGAGGGAGAGGCATTTGCCTAACTAATTGGCTGAATGCCAGATTCCTTGCCTTGCATAGGAAGGCAAGTGGAGCGTGTGCCACTTCCCACACCCCAGGTGGGCTGGGTTCTGCTTCTCTGTTTTCATGCAGGGCTCAGGTGGGGCTGGAGCCACCTTCTCACCAAGCTGGCAACTACCTCCCCCACCTTGCACTGGACTCAGATGAGCAGGCTCAGCTCTTCTGTCACAAGGCTAGCCCAGTCCAGGTGGGGCAGAGGCCACTGGGTCCCTTGGTGGTGGCAATGTGTTTCCTTTTCTCTCTCCCCTTCCCTCTCAATCTTCCCCCTGTCTCTTTCTCCTCTCATCCTACTCTCTCTCTCTTCTATCCCCTACTACTTCTCTGAGAACCCCCCCCCCCCCCACTTTCTCCTCCTAATCTTCCCTCACCCACTCTCTTGGTTCACCAAATTGTTCTAAGCAAGACCTAATTGCTTCCTTGAATGCATAGAGACTATATGTATTGCAGGTTTCTAAACCTTTACAATATTCATTTTTGTCGGGCTCTTGCTAAACTTAAATTTGGCTTGCAAGTTCTCTTCCAGAGTTAATCCCACAGAACCTACAAGAAATGGGATTATATATGCAGTTCCTTGTCATATCATATTGGCTCAGAAAACCCCTTGGAGAACTACATCTCCATTGGTTGACAGAAGAATAAAGCCAACCTTGCTATAATACACAATTTAAATAGCAAGCCTAAACTCATGGCATTTTTTTTTTTAAATAGAGCCTTGTTTTATTGCATCTGGAGGTCCAAAATGTATCAAAACTCAAGCATAGAACATGAGGAGGGGCTGTGGCTCCCTGGTGAACATCTGCTTGGCATGCAGAAAGTCCCAGATTCAATGCCCAGCATCTCCAATTAAAAGGATCAGGTAGGAGGTGCTGTGAAAGACCTCAGTCTTAGACTCTGGAGAGCCGCTACCATTCTGTGCAGACAATACTGACTGTGATGGACTAATGGTCCGATTCAGTATAAGGCAGCTTCATGTGTCCATGTTGATGACAGAACTAAATTATGACCTGATTGACACATTGAAAACATCAGGTATAAGCGAAACCCTTCCACATTTTGCTGCTTTCACTGCCTCCATGGTGGGAAGGAAGGAAGGTCTTGCAGGAAGAGAATATGTAAGCATGACAGCTGTAGCATCAAGTTTGTGGAGCTGTGCTCAGTCAACAAGTGGCTACTCTCCTTCCAGTAAGAAAACGTGGATGCTCCAGAGTAAGCGTGGCTGGATCCAGCAAAGACAAGGATTGGGTACTGTTATGTCTTACTGGTTGCTACGTTCTGGTTGCCAGTTTGGTGTAGTGGTTAAGTGCATGGCCTCTTATCTGGGAGAACCAGGTTTGATTCCCCACTCCTCCACTTGCACCTGCTGGAATGGCCTTGGGTTAGTCATAGCTCTGGCAGAGGTTGTCCTTGAAAGGGCAGCTGCTGTGAGAGCCCTCTCGGCCCCACCCACTTCACAGGTTGTCTGTTGTGGGGGGAGAAGATATAGGAGTTTGTAAGCCACTCTGAGTCTCTGATTCAGAGAAGGGACGGGTATAAATCTGCAATTCTTCTTCTTCTTCAGCATGGGTCAGATTTGCGAATCTCAATCTGCACATCTGACATAGAACCAATCCATTAGTTTAATACCTCGATTCTTTTGAATGAACAGAATAAGATAAGCTACCTTTATTGTTTTAAGCAAACTCCACCCCCCCCCATGCTTTCACTAGATTTCAAAAGGCTGCCATCTAAAGCCAGTTTTAGACTCTTATTTATAAAGAACTAAAAATTGGAATAACATTCAGAACAAAATAGGAACAGCCCATCTAAACAGTAACTTGATCCTTAGGGACTACCTTTCTGATAGCTTGATGAATGAGTGGAAGAGCCATTATTGGTTGATTCTGCTGATATCAAGTTGCTTGAGTTACAGTCCTTAATTTATTCTGCTTGCTGGTGGGATGCTTTATCTTGTTGCAGTTTCTGTTTTTGTTTGAAATGTCTTGCTGGCCTATAGCATTAGCTGCTTTGAATGCTGATTTGTTCAGCAGAAAGTGGGGTACAAATGTTCTTGAATAAATAAAAGCCACTCACTCAGAAGTTCAAATATAAGGATGTAACCATGAAATATGTAAAAAAAATTACTTTAGAATTCTCATGACTCCATGGCTGTGATAACACAGACTAAATAATGCACTTTCAATCCACTTTCAAATACCCCTCCCAACTGAATGTTACTGTGTGAACTGGCAAAATCCAGTTGGAAAGTGCATTCAAAGTGGATCAAACATGCATTATTTAGTCTGTGTGATTGCAGCCCATATGTACTATCAATATTTGAAAACATCTGCATCATTTCTGTGCACTATTAGAACATCAGCTTGTCCCTTCAGAGTTATTTTTGTTTTGATCACTCATGGGAATATCCTTACTCTTAATTTCCAAGCATCACTTCAAATGTCTTTCCTCAACTGAACACCAGATTTTATGCTAGTTCCCCCCCCCCCCCCCCGATTTCCCTCTCTTGAGTCCTTTCTGTTAACAGTTGGTGTAATATGGTGCTCCTCTCTCCTCAGTGCAGAAGCAATTGAGGATAATTTGCGTGTGTTATTCAGATTTCCTTGCCAAGTCCTATAGTGACTGTTTCAGTGTGGTATCATATGGGTAGGTGTCTGAGTGGCAATTGGTTTAAATTCAGTTGGAACCAGTTTTACATTTAAATGTTTACATCATCTACAAATAAGAATGAAGAGAGGTTTCTTAAAAGATGAGCAATAAAACTAAGCTATTCTAACTAACTTAACTAACATATAAATGTGTACATTAGAATGATAGTTGTGAGGGAATTTAAGCTTCCATGGTTACCATTGTGAAATGTATTTTTCAGCCACGGCATGCATGTTCTCTTTTTCTGGGGTTGCCTAGTAGCTGAAACTGCAAAGAGCAGACTAGGAATGTGTTGGAATCTTCTTTCCACCTTTTAAACTGAAATTTTGCTAAAGATATGATCTGTTGACATCATGTCCCTGACTGGAAAAGTAACCCATGGCATACCTCTGTCATATCATTAGCATGCAGCCCACTGAAAAGTGTTGCCTTGCTAGACAACATGTGGGTTTAAGTTCACTTGCACTTCAGTCAGTTAGGCAATTCACAATTTGGCCAGGGGAAGCCCTCTTGAAGTGAGCTTGTCTGCATGGCAAGCAAGACTGATTTTGAGTGCAATTGTGCATTTTTGGCCTCTCTCGGGTTCCATTGTCTTAGCAAAAGTATAACAAAAAACATTCCAGAAGGGTTGTGGCCAGTACTCCCTCTAAGCTGTGGAGTCTTGGTTGTGGCATTGCCAATACTGATACACTTGATTTACCAGAGGTATCAGGAATAACTAGGTACTGTAGTGATTGGTCCAGGAAACGAGGGAGATCAAAACCAAGGCTCTTTTTGGAAGGCCTGAGGGAAAAGAAGACAGTCCATCAGACACCATGACACAACCACCCTAACTATCCTGAGACCTCTGCCACATGACCAGGAGTATTGCAGGTGAGAACATGGTGATGAGGAACCAGAGCAAAGCAGAGATAATGGACTATCTATTGGAAGGAGGAAGTTGACTGCCCAGAAGTTATGGCTGTGTCCTCTGAGGACTGCCTCTCCATCCTGCTTCCCCTGCCAATGTTTACCCGTCTCTAATCCCAGCTGTCTTTAAAGTAAATTAATTGAAACAGAGAAGTTTTCCATGAGGCTTACATGCTCAGGCAGCTTTCAGTGATTTGATTTCCTCACCATTCCAGCATGGAGAAACAGGAGTTAATAGTGAAGTTAATAGTGAATCCACATGGCACGAAAACCCATGGTAGGGCATATGGGCAATTAGAAGCACACATTCACTATGGCCTCAGTTAACAATCTCTCAAAGATTGATTTGAAAATTAAAATTGAGTAATGAGTGGAAGTGGGGGAGGGATATCCTGTTGCTTGTCGAATGGGGGCTGGAAGAATTTCCTGTTCCAGCCCTGAAATGAAATCATTCAAGAAAAAAGCAGCAGCATTGTAATGAGTCATACATACTATACAAAATAATGCCTCTGTAAATAATACTTTAATGAATGCTGCTAGTAGAGGGGAGGGGGGGACATAATGACACAGCTGCAGGAAAGTAATGTAGTTAAAGGGAGCCCTCTCTAAATAGACTCCCTGAAGCAATGCACTACGGCAGCAATTTTTATGCTTTCTCTCTGCTAATCTCCCATCACCAACATCCCCTCTGTCATATTGATTTCTAGCAGGGAGGGGGAAAGAGAAGAGGAAAAATGGTAAGGTGTCCTGCCTTTGTCAATCAAGGCCCTGGTTGCCAGGCAACGTGATGACCTGACTCAGTGGAGATTGTTTTAGTGGCCTGACTCAATGCCCCAGTGGTCACCTGAGAATTTTTTTAAAGAAAAGCATGGCCAGTGTTGAATTATTAATGCAATAAACCAAGTGTTATGCTGCTTGTTTGTTACTGACAAAAGGACACGTCAGAATGAATTGATGGTTTAATGTAAAAGGAGAGGAGCGTGTCTTTGTGCCAATTAAAAATAGCACAATTGTCCCGATGATGGACAGAAGGCACTTTCTTCCTTAATGAAATCTTATGAAATGTGTGTGCTCTCTGGTAGGAGAGGCAGGTCCTGAAATATGTTCCACAGCAAGACATGGCGCCCTCTGTTACGTGGTTTCCCCCACTGCAGCAGTAGACAATGTTAACACAATATCACTTTGGATTATGATAACAGGCTACATCAACCAGAATGTAAGTATATACAGAAACACACACTTGTATAAAACATAAGAGTCACTTGTATTTATTTTGGAATATGCTGAGCACTGAGATGATTTTCTAATGTTACCACTTCATCATGTATTGTAAACTGGTCCAGACAGTGAAACAGTACAGCCCTCATGCAAAGCAATTGCCCTAACATGTTGTGAAAGAAAAAAGATAACTACAAATTGCATGAATGGCAACTGGATGGTAGCTTTGGATCAGTTTTAAGCTTAATGAGAGGTTTGCTTTGGGACAGATGCTGTTGTAAACAAGAGGGATCCAGGCTTCTGAGTAGTTTTTGGCATATTGGCAAAGTACATCAGGATGTACATCTCCACTAGAACTGCCAATCTGCTATATTCCCACAAGCCCTAGTGAGTTGGCTGGATGCATGTTTTAACACGAGGGACACCACTAATGTTTTTTTGTGACTCACTACCTGAAACCACAACAGGATCAGAGCTAATATCATTTTGCATGCATATTTTCATTATGCACCCCATCTCTTTACCCCACAGTACAGGCCCACCATTGTGGGGCTGTCAAGACTGCCTGCACCTCCTCTGTTCATTTCCATTGCCGGAGTAAGCTCTGCTTGCAGTGGTGAATAAGGAGTCTGATGGTGTTGGGGAGCATGGGGCTCATATGCAGGTGTGGAGCCTGCTGCGTGGAGTCCCAGCTCACCTATGCTGGGACACTTAGCATTTGCCCTCCATACATTTTATGGTACAGCAAATCCTATAACTAGAACATAAGGAGTTCAATAGTTCACTTCTTATTTTCATGAAAGTGTGCAAACACATGCTAAAATACATGAAATAATATTAATAAAGGAACATTTACAATTTGTTACCTAGTCCTTATATGTGGTTAAACACCTCATGTTCCAAGATTTTCTGTTGTATTATATATATAAATATAGTGGCAGTCCTTCGTACACAATTGTCTCTGTGTGTGGGTCTGCTAATTAACATCCGTTAATTCCCTGAACAATGCAAAATCTTTTTCATCCAGTATATCTGTAAATCAGTGGAAGCCACTTTCACTCAACAAATTGCCTGTATTTCCATTAGAGCAGTGGCCTAGGAGAGAACCAGAGAATGAAGGTTAACTCAAAGAAGAAAGTTCATTTACAAGAATGAAATTAGGCAGCTCTAAAGAATAAAATCATGGTTCTGAAAGCCAAAATGTGAATTTATTTTGACCCTGTTAGTCCTTAATTGAGCACAAAACTAAAACATATGCAACTAGTACTGCTTTATAATTCTAAGTTGGTACTGAATAGTTCTGGAGGCCAGATTGTATTAAAAATACCTGTTCAGTGACATAACCCACTTGTGGGAGCAGTCTCTGGTGCCACAAAATCAGGCATGACTTCTGTTTTCCTTTCATGAAAAGAAAAACCTATTTTATTAATTTTGTTAATCTTGTGCAAGGTCACAGGTTTCTTCTGACCATGTTCATATGACTTGATTTGATTTACAGATTCACAAAAATTGCTTTAGCAATGCTAGCAGAAGCATATACAGTATGTCACAGAAGTGAATACACCCCCTCACATTTTGTAAATATTTAAGTATATCTTTTCATGTGACAACACTGAAGAAATGACACTTGGCTACAATGTAAAGTAGTAAGTCTACATCTTGTATAACAGTGTAAATGTGCTGTCCCCTCAAAATTACGCAACACACAGCCATTAATGTCTAAACTGCTGGCAACAAAAGTGAATATACCCCTAAATGATAATGTCCAAATGGGGCCCAAAGTGTCAATATTTTGTGTGGCCACCATTATTTTCCAGTACTACCTTAACCCTCTTGGGCATAGAGTTTACCAGAGCTTCACAGGTTGCCACTGAAGTCCTCTTCCACTCCTCCATGATGACGTCATGTAGCTGGTGGATGTAAGAGACCTTGCGCACCTCCACCTTCCGTTTCAGGATGTCCCACAGATGCTCAATAGGGTTTAGGACTGGAGACATGCTTAGCCAGTCCATCACTTTAACCCTCAGCTTCTTTAGCAAGGCAGTGGTCATTTTGGAGGTGCGTTTGGGGTCGTTATCATGTTGGAATACTGCCCTGTGGCCCAGTCTCCGAAGGGAGGAGATCATGCTCTGCTTTAGTATGTCACAGTACATGTTGGCATTTATGGTTCCCTCAATGAACTATAGCTCCCCAGTGCCGGCAGCACTCATGCAGCCCCAGACCACATTCCCACCACCATGCTTGGCTGTAGGCAAGACACACTTGTCTTTGTACTCCTCACCTGGTTGCCGCCAAACACGCTTGACACCATCTGAACCAAATAAGTTTATCTTGGTCTCATCAGACCACAGAACATGGTTCCAGAAATCCATGTCCTTAGTCTGCTTGTCTGCAGCAAACCATTTGCGGGCTTTCTTGTGCATCATCTGTAGCAGAGGCTTCCTTCTGGGACGACGGCCCTGCAGACCAATTTGATGCAGTGTGCGGTGCATGGTCTGAGTACTGACAGGCTGACCCCCCACCCCTCCAACTTCTGTAGCAATGCTGGCAGTACTCATATGTCTATTTCCTAAAGCCAACCTCTGGATATGATGCTGAGCACAGGCATTCAACTTCTTTGGTCGATCATGGCAAGGCCTGTTCTGAGTGGAACCTGTCCTGTTAAACCAATGTATGGTCTTGGCCACTGTGCTGCAGCTCAGTTTCAGGGTCTTGCCAATCTTCTTATAGCCTAGGCTATCTTTATGTAGAGCAACAATTCATTTTTTCAGATCCTCAGAGAGTTCATTACCATGAGGTGCCATGTAGAACTTCCAGTGACCAGTATGAGGGATTGAGAGCAATAACCTGCTCCCTCTTCACACCTGATACCTTGTACCACTAACAAGTTAAATGACACCAAGGAGGGAAAATGGCTACTTGGGCCCCATTTGGATATTATCACAGGGTGTACTCACTTTTGTTGCCAACAGTTTAGACATTAATGGCTCTGTGTTGCGTAATTTTGAGGGAACAGCACATTTACACTGTTATACAAGCTGTAGACTCACTACTTTACATTGTAGCCAAGTGTCATTTCTTCAGTGTTGTCACATGAAAAGATATATTTAAATATTTACAAAATGCGAGGGGGTGTACTCACTTCTGTGACATACTGTATTTGAAAGAGGCTTACCAGGAGTCTACAAGCAGCTGTGAGAGTCCCTAGGAAACAAGACCTTAATGGATATTAGAGTCTGGCTGGCAAGTCGAGAAGTTGAGCTCAGAGATGAATCTTGCACAAAGGCATGAGAAATTCTCCTTATCCAAAAGCTGGAAAAAAAACTGATGTAAAAGTGAAAGATATGGAAAGAAAAAAGTGAAAGCTCCTGGCTAGAATCCGACATTGTGGGGTGAGGGTCATTGCTGTATAGTCAGAAGAATGAAATGAGAGCTTATTTGTATAATGTGGGTTTGTCTTGAAGGAAATAATGGCTGGTTCAGGGGGTTCTTGACCTTTTTGAGCCTTCAGGCCCCTCTAGAATTCCGACACAGGGTGATGAGTGCAACCACAAAATGGCGGCCACAGAAAGATGTGCCAAAATTTCAGCAAGTGAGGTCATGCATAACTGTAATAGTATCTCTTCAACATTTCAGGAAAAAGCTCTGTTTAACAGGATGTCTTTTAAAACACACATATTTAATATATTTTCTTGCATACATCTTTGGTCATGCAGTGAACATCATTGCGCTTCTGAAGCAACTTTTAAAAAATCTTCACAACAATTGAGCTCTCCATTGGCCAATCATAAACCCTACAGGGCAAAACCTGCACTTGGCCATGCCCACTTTCTAAAATCACTTCACATGTGCAAAGAAAGGTGTCTGTGGGCACCGTGGTCCCTTCATACTCTATTTGGGAACCTCAGGCTCATTGTTCCACAGGCATATATAAGCAGAACTGATTGCATTGGTGAAATCCCAGTTGTTGTTTTTTTATGCCATTGGACTTTGCTGTTGTTTTGGGGGAAGTTGTATTTTTGTATGTGCGCAGTTGCTCACACCTGGAAATCATGGCAATCTCTGGTGACTGACTCTTACTGGGGGCATGGAGAATATTTGGAGAGGTGACTGAATAAAGTCTGCCCCTGCCTCCCACCTCTGGTATTCCAAGGATTTGTGAGAGTCAACCCTGCTTAGCTTCCAAGATCTGATGAGATTGGGCTTGTCTGGGCTATTCAGGTCAGGGCGACTTTGCTATTGTGATGGGAAGGAGGCTGTCCTGCCCCTGAAGGGGGAAACAGCTACTCATTTGAGCTTATGAGAGTGCAGCTTCTCATCCAATCACTTTTCAGGAGGGGGATGGAATGGTGAAGGGAAGCTCAACAGGAGTTTAGTTCTCGTAAGAGCTAAGGCCTGGCTCAGAACAAGAACAGATGGAGTGAAGAATAGCTCTGCCTGGTATAGTGTGGCAAAGTGGTTAGTTCTACTTCTGGGAGAGAATGGAGTATCTGTTCGTTATGTCTGTCTCTGGTAATGAGCCATTTAGTCTGACTCTTGGGAAAGGTCAGGCTGGTGTGGGTTGAATCACGTTTGTGAGAGAGAATCCAACCTAGTGACTAGTCAGTAAAAACCCTGTTTATGCCTGAAAGTATTAAAGAAAACCCAGACTATTCTCTGAATCCATAATAGTTTAAATTTTTAAAAATGAAATGCTCCAGCCAGGTTTCTCCTTTGTCTATTTGGAGACCTGTGCTGCTGATCTGTCCCTTGAAACCAATCTGGAAGTAATCTTCTTTGTTGTTTATATAAAAATCCTTCCTCAGTGAGCTCTGAATTCTATTTGCTCACCAGTAAACTTATCTCATGGTAGCAAACCTTAAGCCTATACACTTGCTATCTTAAGGACACCTGATAACTGAAGGGAAGGTTTAGAGTTTAAAATAAACCTGGTTCCCCAAAAATCACAGGCGGTTGTTTGGATTTCCTCAGTAGATAGAATAAGGCCTATCATAGCCTGTGGTATTTATTATGTTTATTTTCTTCTAGAAACTGACCCAGCTTCTCTTTTTAAAAATATCTTGCTATGTTATAACCCTAAACATTGGTGATCTAACCCCTAACAAATCCACCAATGTACAGTTTATAAAGGAGGTCCATATCCCACCAGAATTGCTAATCTACATACACCAGCTGGATTACAGGCCTCAGTCAAAGAACAAGGGTACACAAATTCCCGCAGGAGGCTCTCTCTCTTGTTTTGTTTGGTCCCTTAATTATATTCCAATGTTCCCATTTTGATTGGCATGGCATTATGCCACTTGGTTGAATTTTTTTTTTTTAAAAAAAATGATGGGAGTCTCACTTCTGGATAACAGTAGAAAGTGACTCTGCTCATGGGTTTCTTTTGTGCATATAATACACAAATATAATACACAAATGCTCATGCCACAAATTCATTCTCTGTTTCTGTTTGCCTCAGCAAACCTCTTCAGAGTGCATAGCTGGATGTAGCTCACTACTGTTCAAGACCTCTGATGAACATATATGAACATATGAAGCTGCCTTATACTGAATCAGACCCCTGGTCCATCAAAGTCAGTATTGTCTTCTCAGACTGGCAGCGGCTCTCCAGGATCTCAAGCTGAGGATTTTCACACCTATTTGCCTGGACCCTTTTTTTGGAGATGCCAGGGATTGAACCTGGGACCTTCTGCTTCCCAAGCAGCTACTCTACCACTGAGCCACCGTTCCTCCCCTGATGAATGTACACAAGAAATAAGGAGCACTTTGGAGAAGAAAGGGCATGTGTTGCAATGCCCATTATAATAAGTGCCTTGCACCAATACAGAAAACAATAGACAGTTGGTATCGAGTTTCATGGGAGAATCATGTGCTTCATCACTTGATGAGTGCTGCATCAAGGGATGACTGCCTCATATAGCTGGGCCATCACAAATAGAACCGTCACAGCATTCAAATACACACTGCTCAGTGGAGTCAAATTCAGCCTCCAGACATTATGTGTACAGTTATTGAATGTGAACCAACTCAGAGGGCTAACATGAATATTTCAAGGGAACACATGCTCCTAATACCAGAGGCCGAAGGGCATCTGCAACTGAGAATCAGTTGGTGGATAGATGCTTAATCCTTTCCCCATTTCCTGCTGTCCCCCTGCAACTATCCTTTCTTAGCATCTTGCAGTTTTCCTTTACTGGACAATGAAACTGGAAGTGAGCCCTAATGGGGAGAGGATGCTCAAGGGAGGAAGAACTTTTTAAGGGCCATCAACAGATCAGGGGCACAAACACATGATGCACAAACACAGATGATTGTCTGGCAATCATCTAATGAAAGAGTCCCCATCCCTATATTCCTTGTTACTTTGTGATTGTGGGTAGAAATTCTGTGCTTTCTGACAGAAGGACTAGTTTGGCTTGAAACCACCCCAAAGCATCTGGAGATTACTTTTCAACCATGGGACCTCAGATTTGATTCACAATTCTTTCTTAGGCTGACCTCTGTAGTAACTCTGCCATAACCAGGTGTATCTCTGTAGTGGTATCAGAGGCAGAAAAATAAGAGAAGCACAAACTTTTTCTAAGATCACACTAAATGCCTTTGATGATGAGAAACTGTTATTCTTGTTAGACTGAAGAAGAGATGGCGGGGTGACAGTGTGCTTAAAATGGATACCTCAGTGTGAAACTGGCAGGGAGGAACTCGATTGCTGCCTAACGTGTGCCTGAATGGTTTTTGAAGATGATAGTTTTTTAGCATGCAAAACGTGCTGACTGAAAAATGCTTGTTTATGCTAATAACATCATGTAGGAGATTCAGTGCTGAAATCATGAAATAATTATTGCTTCTCAAACGCACACTTTGATGCTAATATTTTGGAAGCACCTCGTACTCCAGCAGCTTAGAAGACTTTGTCTGGGATTGGTTTACGCTTTTGAAAAAGTTCTCATATGAAAATATTTTCCCAAGTTGCAAAAAAGCAACCAATTGGTAAAACTGTAATCATATTGACAGAGTTGGCAATGAACGCAGCAATGGTGAGCCAATGGCATCTGGGCTCAGATGATGTCCCGCTGAAATTGTAAGGTGGATTCTATTCATGTTTATTTACTTATTTAGGGGACACTTGGAATGAATCCATTTGATAAGTTCCAATGCACCGAAAGCCGGGCGGGAGTGTGAGGGAAATTGTGTGATTGTCTCTCTCTCAAAACATTGCCACCCGCTGCTGCTGCCAGCCTCCCAACTCCACGTAGCTGCCCACCCGCTGTAGGACTCACTGGGAATCCTGCCACCACTGCAAGTCTTCCTACCCTGGCCTGTCCAAGCAGGCCCTCCATTGAAGTTCCTTGCCACGTGATCCTTGCTCCTCAGCCCGGCATGTAGATTCAACTTCTTCGGTGCTCGTGCTGGACCAGAATGATAAGGGATGGCGGCGGCAGCCAGCCCCAGCTGGCCTGCCATTCCTTGATTGGTCAGCTCTCCCGCGCTGAGCTCAAATAGGCTCTCCCCCACCTTTGTGATTTCATCCGATGGAATGGGAGGCAGTCAATTGCTGGCAGCTATTCAATAGCCTCCACCGGTTATTGAGGCTTACAGTGCATAGGAATTCTCAGGAATAGAATTGCATAGGGGCAACTGTGCCCAGAACTGATGCTTTAGCTGTGACAAGCCACTGTGGAATGAAATGCAGCTGAAAAGCAACATTGCTTCATTCTCCTGTCTTTGCATATCCTATCAAGAAAGTGGAATTAACAAACCCAAAGAGCTGTACAATGCTGTCCTAAACAGCTACACCCTTCTAAATCCACTGACCGGTAGTGTTCTGCCTGAGTGATGATGGTTTCACTACAGGTAGCCGCATTTCCTTTCCAATAACAGAATACCCATAGGATCAGATGGAGTGATTGCTGTAGGACCCAGGTACACTGGGGGTCTGCTGCAGAAGGTTGAATGCTGCTGGATTGGGGTGTCAGCTGTTACTGTAGCAGGTTTATCAGTGTAATTCTTCCTGGACTGAACCAGAAGCAAGGTAGTGGTGTATCTTACACGGCTGTTGTCAAGATAAAATGGAGGAGAGGGAAACAATATAAGCCACTTTGGGTCTTACATTCTCTGGGGAGAAAGGCAGGGGACAAATGAAGTGAATAAATAAATGAATAAATGTCTGTTTCCCTGACCAGAATTATCCTTGATGCGGGTTCTGATGGATACAGCCTGGGGTGTCTCAGAGAACAGAAGTGAGACTCAGAGCATTAGCAAGTAAACCTGGTAGTCTGATAGTGCAGTGCTGTAAAGAGTTATTCCAGTCCAAATCTGAAACAAAGGGGCTTAGACAGGAGTAAGCTCTACATAGGATTGCTCTACCATCCAAGCAGCTCCTGGCTTAGTCCAATTCAGAAGACCTAACCCTCAAGTCAGGCTACCAAGAGCTAGCCTGAATTGTTGGAGGAGTACAGCAGTCTTTCTGAATACTGACTGTATTATAGAATTGTAATTTCCTCTGTATGCTGAATGTGAGGGCTTTTTTTCTGGGGAAATGTGGTAGAACAGAATTCCAGAATCTTGTGGAAACAAAATTATCAAAAAAAAGTTTAAAAGTTCATGAGGGGCACCCATGTGCTTCTCTTTCATCTCCCTCTTGAGAGTTCCAGCACCTCTTTTTCTAGGAAAGAAAAGCCCTGCTGAATGCTAAACTCTATCTGGGCTTAGATTGACAGACCCAGCCCAGCCCAGCCCAGATTTGTCTGTGTTTTCTTTGCCTATTTGTTTAAATAATTTGGAATCTTTCCCCCACTTTCTTTTAAGCTTCTTTTAGTCCTATTGGGGAGACAAGTAAAATTAAAATATGCACTATGTCTAGGCTTGCCAATCCCCAGGCCCCAGTGGGGGTTCTCCCACTTTCCCAGGCTCCTTCCCACTCCCAGTCAGCTGGCCGGTGGGGGGAAGCCCTGCCCCCACAGCCACCATGTGCCTTTCCACCTCTGGAGGCTTCAGACTCCACTTGGATAGGCTTTCTCTTGGGATGGGGTGTCTGTGTCTTTAAGGCTGAATGGGGGCAGAGGGAGCAGGCTGTGAAAGCAGCTCAGACCCTCCTTTAGTTGCACAATCTTTTCAGAGGTCCTTTGCATAAGAAAGGTAAACCTGAACCTTTGGTTGCTCTGTGTTACTTTGAAGAAGTTGGAAGTTCAGCAACTTGTGAGTAGAGGTGCCAATCCCCAGGTGGGAGCAGGCACTCCCCCGCTTCAGGGTCATCGGAAACAGGTGGGGGAAGGGAAATGTCTGCTGGGCACTTCATTATTTCCTATGGAGATCGATTCCCATAGGGTATAATGGAGAATTGATCTGGGGGTATCTGGGGCTCTGGAGGGGCTGTTTTTTGAGGTAGAGGCACCAAATTTTCAACATAGTATCTAAAGACTCTCCTCAAAATGCTCTCCAGGTTTCAAAAGGATTGGACCAGGGGTCAAATTCTATGATCCCCAAAAGAAGGTACCCCTATCCATTATTTCTAATGTAGGGAAGGCATTTAAAAGGTGTGTGGTTCCTATGTGTGGATGTTTAGAGAATGAGGGATCATCAAGTTCATGAAGTCTGTCTTCCACTCAGGAACCACAATCTATCAGTCGATACCTAGCTTACAGCAAACACAGAGTTATCTGTTTGAATTGGCAAAATGTGACCTGTGGCCCTTTCCCTGCAGCAGAGTGTAATACCTAGCTTTCACCAGGGCCAGAGCTTCCTCAGCCCTGGCCGTATCCTGGTGGAACAATCTCCTGAGTGTGATCTGGGTCCTGTGGGACTTAATGCAGTTCCACAGGACCTGTAAAATGGAGATGTTCCACCAGGCCTACAGTTGAGGTACCAGGAACTCACACTGCATTCGCCTCCCCCTGATCCACATTATTTCTGTCTGGTACTGCTCTCATCTGCCTGCCCCTCTCAGCCTTAATTACACCTACCTGTACACACATAGGAAGCCAAGGAATAGATGTATTTTGGTGCCATCAATAGTGGACAAAACACAAATGAATTTTAATTTTTAACACTACAACAACACATCAATGTAACATCAACAACAACAGAGTTAAAATTACTACATTATTACCAAAAGTATCATTATTAACTTATATAAATCTAAATTATTATATTAATAAGATAAATTTAAAATACCGATGATTACTAAAAGAATACAGGGAATCTACAATATTTAAAAGTTTTTCCTAAACTGGGTACAACTTACTTAAGAAGTTTGACTCAGACATAGAATACTAATTTAACCTCTTAACATCTGCTGTTTTTATCAAAAAACTATGTAGTCCCACACGCACATGTACCACACCTGTACATCAGGCAACTGAAAGGCCTTCCAATGAGAAGCAATTATTTTTTGTCTACCAATAATAATGTTTCAATTTTTTTTTTGTATGTCAGGGATTTCTAAATCAAGCCAAACATTCAACAATATTGATTGTATCATAAAAGGAATTGTGTCCAGTAATATAAGTTAATTGTTGCACAATATCTTTCCAAAACTTAGAAACAATTGGACAAAACCATCAACAGTGAATGTAAGTTTCTTCTTCTCTACATCTTTGCCAACAATGAGAATGGTATCTTGAGTTAATATGCACTATTTTAGTAGGTGTAGAATACCACTGGGTGATGTATTTATATGACTGGTACACAGAATTTAAAGAACTAGAATGTATAGAACAAGAGGACCAAATGCTTTCCCAAGTTTGATTTGTTAAGGCATTCTCACAATCATGCATCCAGGCTTTATGAAAAGATAATGAAATAGACCTACCGTAGCTAATTAAGATATAAATTTTCAAGCTCAGGCCTTGAATTATAAATTGTTATTATGTTTTAATTGGTCTTTATTGTGTATGTTTACATTGTTGTAACCTGCCCTGAGGGGAGGGCAGGCTAGAAGCCAAAATAAATAAATAAATAATATGCCCTACAAATGGGAAACAACTGTGACATGAAAGTCTGGTGGGGGGGGCAAACAGATAGTATGCTGGTTCCAATATAATGACAAATTATGATGTGCCACAATTGAAAACAAAACTAAATCATGGCACATATGGGAAGGAGAAAAAGAAACAAAGGAACCCTAGGAACACCCCTCCACCTGTTCATTTCTGACTGTTCAGCAATCCCAGAGCTTTGTGCTGACCGTCCACTACTTTGGAAAGTTCATATTTTATAATGAGAAAATGCCTCACCTTATTAGATATGAGGTAAGGCAGCCAAATATTGCTTTTTGTGACATCCAAATAGTTCCTGCACTTTCCACAGTGGCAGATGAACTCTGAAAATTCCTTTACTAACCATATTTGTATCTTTTAAACCGCCTAAAGCAAGAAAGTTGTCTACATGCAGTGTGATAGGATCTTGTATTAGTAGCATTAATATTGATAACATACATGTGAATGCTGATCTTGCCATAAGCTGCAGGAGTGCTGAACACCATTTTTTTTATTACAGCAAGGGAACTATCATGTTTTCTGTCATTAAAAATAAATATCAGTCCCCATCAATATTAGTGTCAAGAGACATACTGCAGAGTTCAACATAATACCAGCTGTAGATCTCTCCTATAGCTTATAAAGCTGGAAGCCCCAAAAGGATGAGCTATGCAGGAAAAAAAAATATTATTTTGAGCAAATTAGAGAAGGGTTAGGGATGGATAGTTCTACTGGAGCTACAAAATCACACACAGGTAAGATGGTGAGTTCTCCCAGAAATAGAAAAAAAATGAAATCCAGCCTTCGGATGCATAACCTTATTTAAATAACATGACTTAAAGCTGTCCACAGGCTAACTGGGAATCTGAACAAAAAAAGAGAAACTAGCTGCAAGGCAGAAAATGCAACTGACCAATGAAAACAGGACTTAGCTTGCACATCCACAACAAGGCAGGGAGCAAACCTAAACTTTTTTTCAATCGAGGAAACAGTTTATCATAAAAGAGGTGATAAAAATGGTTTCCATTAATTCTGTTAGCTCCTCTGTTATGTCTCTTGTTCTCCCCAATTTGCTTATTTATTCACATTGTTTACATAGTCTGCCTTTCTCACCAGGACACAGGGCAGATTACAAAGTGTGAATTGATGCAATTGATAGGATGGGGACATACTTTATTTTTTAATTTGATTTTATCGTATTTATATCTTGCCCTCCCCTAATGGGTTCAGGGTGGCTAACAACAGTCAAAAACAACATATAAGATTTAAAAAAACACCAAAATATACAATAAAAGCATTTTCATATATTTACAACCACTAAAAGTCCAAGATGCACAAAAATATGCAAACAATTGTAGACATTTGGAACCAACCAGAAATCTGAAAACTGAATCTGAAGCAAAGCGTAAGTATTAACCTAACACATTAAAGGGTGCAAAAATTACATAGCAGGATCCTGCTTACACATTCTATACATGGTACTATCAGCCACCATCTTTAATCACTTATCCAAAAAACTTTGTGAACCGTTTCATACAGTGCAACCCTATTACCTGCACAGAAAAGCTCTCTTGAATAACTCAGTTTTCCATAGTTTGTGAAAAGCCTGGGAGAGTCAGGTAGGCCATTTCACAAGGTGGGGGGCGCAGCAGAAAAGGCATGTGTACAGACAGTTGTTGATTTTTCCTATTTGTAGGCTGACACCTGCAGAAGGCCCTGCTCAGAAGACCAAAACACTCAT
The DNA here is from genome assembly GCF_032191835.1 of Heteronotia binoei. NCBI lineage: Eukaryota > Metazoa > Chordata > Lepidosauria > Squamata > Gekkonidae > Heteronotia > Heteronotia binoei. The sequence continues at coordinate 51,149,725 of NC_083223.1, read as the reverse complement.
GGAAGAGCAGAGGGGAAAGTTGGTCCTGCCAATATGAGGGACCAAGGTCATAAAGGGCTCTGTGTGTGATAGCCAATACTTTGAATTGAGCTCAGTAACAGATGGGCTGCCAATAGAGTGACTACAGAATAGGAGCAGGTCTCAGATTCAGCAGGAGCTCACAGTAGCTCAGCTCCTGAACCTCTCTTCCTCCCCACCTACCTTGTCCATTGAATGGTAGGTGCAGCTGCATAACAATCCCTGGATTAGGAGAATGGACAGCCAGCCAGCCAGCCACCAGCAGCTTTGCTACAACCCCAGCAGCCCTCATTAACCTCTGGAGAAGCCCACACCACCCTTTCTCCACTTCTTATGTGATTTTGGGCAGCAGGTGACTTGCTGGCCTTTTGACTGGGGGGTGGCAGCCCAGGAGAGCCTCAGATGAGCGAGACCTGCTTGGGCTGGCAGGATCTCTAGCCTCGCTTGCCCGGGGCTCTCCTTTTTTGCATTGGGTTACTTTGGGCTGGGGTTGGTGGCTCCACCACCTATTTTTCTACAAAATGACCCCTAAATAAGAGTAATATGCATCCTTCATCTACCTCCTGATAATTGCCAAGGTGTGGCATTCCACACCAACTAGAATTTCTCAGTTGATATTGCAAGGAGATCAAAGTACAGCACATTGCAGTAGTCTAGTCTTGATGTGACCACAGCATGGATCCAGGTGGCAAGGTCAGAAATTAAGAGAAGGAGCCATCTTATGGACTAGGCTGAGTTGGAAGACAGCATCTTTCTCCCGGCTGTATTAACTTGCTTCTCCACCAGTACAGTAAGATACAGTATAAATTCAAGGCCCTTACCTGAGTCAGCAAGGGTCAGCTGAATTTAGGGTTGCCAATCCCCAGGTGGGGGCAGGGGATCCCCCGGTTTGGAGGCCCTCCCCCTGCTTCAGGGTCATCAGAAAGCGTGGGGAGGGGAGGGAAATATCTGCTGGGAACTCTATTATTCCCTATGGAGATTTATTCCCGTAGAAAATCATGGAGAATTGATCCACGGGTATCTGGAGCTCTGGGGGGGCTGCTTTTGGGGGCAGAGGCACCAAATTTTCAGTATAGCATCTAGTGCCTCTCCCCGAAATACCCCCCAAGTTTCAAAAAGATTGGATTAAGGGGTCCAGTTCTATGAGCCCCAAAAGAAGGTGCCCCTATCCTTCATTATTTCCTATGGAAGGAATTGAAAAGGTGTGCCGTCCCTTTAAATGTGATGGCCAGAACTCCCTTTGGAGTGCAATTATGCTTGTCACAGCCTTGATCTTGGCTCCACCCCTAATGTCTCCTGGCTCCACCCCCAAAGTCTCCTGGCTCCACCCCCAAAGTCCCCAGATATTTCTTGAATTGGACTTGGCAACCCTAGCTAAATTCTGTCAAAAGTGGGGAGCGCAGTGTCCTTCAACATCTCTGCCTTCTCAGCCAGAATTACCTCTGTCTTTTCAGGGTTTAGTTTCAACTTGTTTACTTTTGCTCTGTTACCCACAAGCACCAGGTGGTTTTGTTGTTGTTTATTCGAACAGTCGAGTCCGACTCAGGACTTTTACCACATTACCAGGAGATTTAGATACAGAGCTGGGTATCATCAGCATATTGGTGACAACCAGGGGTCGTTTTGTAGAAAAAAAGGTGGTGGAGCTCATCCAGGGATTGTTATGCAGCTGCACCTACTATTCAATGGACAAGGTGGGAAGGAACAGGTGGAAATGTCAGAAAGCTCCTGCTGAATCCGAGGCCTGGTGACAACCAAACTATGACTGATGTGTCCTAAAGGCTTTACATAGAGATATAAAAGAATGGAGCATAGAATCACACCTTATGAATCCCTGCAAGATAGGCCCTGCATTGATGATAACTGGATTCCAATAGCAACCCTTTGAAAATTCCAAGTTTGATGGGGCACACAGATGGAATTATTTTTGTTTAGGGAGGCCAGGCTCTGGGCACTGAAAGGTCTACTCAGAAGTAAGCCTCCCCCACAACTGCCCGACCTGACTGCCCAGAGCACCTCCCCAAATGAGTCTTTCACCACCCAAAGGTACCTGTAGGGGAGGATGGGGGAGGACTGCTGGGAGGGCTGTGAGTCTGAGGAAGGGAAGGCCTGGGCCACAGACGGGTCAGGGCCATGCAGTGCATATGAAAAGTGGCAGTGTGTGAGAGAAAATGCTGGTGCCAGCCATAAGTGGTAGGGCCATCCCATTCCTGCAGCGGTGAGGGTGGACGGGCCCGCCTTCACCGGGGCCCCAACATAGTTACAAGCCTAATCTGTGATGAATAACTTGAAATAGTTCAATATACTTCCCCTGATACCTACTTCTGCCTCCAGGTGCCTCAACATGATGGCATGATCTACTGTATCAAAGGTGCAGTTAGATCCAGAACGAACAACAGAGAAGACCTGGAGTTGGTCTGCTATACCTCTCTCAGCCCCTTTGATCAGAAAGAGCAGATTAGAGACAGGATGATAACTGGTCACATCATTTTTAAGTATTGGATAAAAAACTGAGTGGTCAAGGGTTAGTAACTAATTTATAAATAGGCACTAAAGATTTTAGTGATCCTTTTAGCAGCCAGGATAGGCACAGATATAGGTCACAAGAAGTGGCCTTCACAGATCCCAGGATCTTGTCAACATCCATCATGAGAGTCAAAATGGTCCATAAGTAAACTAGGCTGTGTATTAGGACCAACTTTTATTAGGACCAACTAAAAATTCTCATAGTTGGGAGCAAACTTTTTTATTTCCTTCTGTGTTTTAATTAGTCTTAATCAACAAGTATGTTTTATTTCCTGTCTCTTTTAGAAGATACTGAGAGGAGGCATTTCAGTGAATGGTGGAGAGAGTTCCAAATTACTGCTGGATTTTAAGTTTTCAAAATGAGAGCAGACAGCTCTTGATTCTCTGTCCCTGAAGCCTTTGGTGCAGGCTGAAGTCTGTTTTGAACTGGTACTATCTAATTAGACTGCTTCAAATTGTAAACTTTGGAGCTTTTACATCAAGCCAGAAACAATATTTCCCTCTCCCTCTTTTTCTTTCTTTTAAAATATCTAGCCCAAAGAAGCATCCCAGGGAACTTGAAAGCTTGTTGTGATATTTTAGCGGCCCTAATATAGAAAATACGTCAATGATCAAAAACAACTAATTTCTTTTGAATTCTAAGACGAAATTAGTCACAAAAATCTCAGTTGATCTTAAAGCACAATTTTGTCTAGTATGGTTTTTATAATTGCTCTAGATGTCAAGCTCTCCTTTCTGCTTTTGGGAATGGGACACCTGCACTTGGCACATCTTTTTAATAGGACTATACAACTTTCCATTTAGGCCAGGAGGATGCCCTGCTCAGAAATCAAAGAAGAAATGAGGTATGATCCATTGAAAGTAACTACTGCTAAACACTTTAGAAATGAATGAGGAAAAGATGCTCAGATCTCTCCCACGGAAATCAGCAGGAAGTAAGTGAGCATAACTTTGACAGAACCATTTCCACAAGTAAAAGGCTATTTTTTTTCTTGTTTGATGGCAGATCATTCCCCCAAAGAAGATTTCACAAGTTTGGGCTGATCCAGTTAAAAATAACACCAGTCTTTATTGCTTATCCTCTCATCTATTGTGTGTCAGCTTCCTTCCCACTGGCATAATATCTTAGCTTGCAGTATTCTTTTGGAATCTGAATTGGTAGAGCCTTCCTCACCCCTTTCTTTCACCAGGAATGTATTTGCTGGCATGGCAAGTTTTCAAATGAAGGGATTAGGCCATTCCAGTAATCCAGCAAATCTATTACTGCTCTGTTCCACGGGCAGAAGTTTACTGTCTTCCGCAGGCAAAGTAATTACAGAAAGTGTATACACCTAAGACCGGTAAATGAGAAATAGTAGCTGGATTCACATCTGCTTTCCTCAGCAAACACTGACGATTTGGCTGATGACAGTTGTCACAATACACCTCTTTTTCCTTCATACTCCTAAACATCAGCACATTTTTTGTATCATGCTCAAGAAAACCCTGATAATGATTAAGCTAGCAGCTGAACATGCTTTGATATGCTTTATACATGAGGGATATGTGCAGTAAAACAGTGACATGGTTTCTTCTATAGGCAACATGAAAGTATACAAATGCCATTCATATCATACTAGACACAGTTTTCCTCCTTTTTTGGAGACTGCACCTTAGGATGCTAAACCCTGGGGTATAAAATAATCTGCAATCAAATAGCAATTAAATATTAACCTGATAAACAAGCTTGAACTGCTCAAGAACAGTCATTTGATCGATGGACAATCAGTTCTCTGTTTGCAGCTAACCTGTGGTGAGGCTAACCTGTGGATGTTTGAGCAACCCCAGTTATGATGTTAGTTGCCTTGACATGTTAATAAAAGGAGGGATCAAAATGTTTTACAATAAAAAATACTTCAGTTTATCTGACCTAGTAAAAGTTCTGGGTAATTTTATAAATATTTATTAACACGGGTAATGATATGTAGGGGGATGTGGAATATTTTAATATAGCCTGATCTCCTCAGATCTCAGAAACTAAGCAGGGTTGGTACTTGGAAGGGAGAGCACCAAGGAAGACTCTGCGGAGGAAGGCAATGGAGAACCACCTCTGCTGCTCACTGACCTTGAAAGCCTTTTGCTGGGATCACCATAAGTCATTTGCAGCTTGATGGCAATGATATGTTCTTTTGTTTATTCTTGTTTATTTATATTCATATTTCACTTTCTTTAATCTTTGTAGGAACTGTGTGTGGTAACACTGTCATTATCACAATCTCAGCCTCCCCTGGCATCCAGTTCACTCCCTGCGTGAGCTAAATCACCAAGGAGATGGTATTGATGGAGAAACTCTTATTCCATTTATCCTTCCATTCAGCAGGATCAGAGTCACAGTAGCAGCCACCACCATTTATTCCAATTTCCTCAGTATAATACTGAAAGAGAATCCACCTGAGTTGTTTGGATATGAGATGCTGTCAAGCTCTCCTTCCTGGCTTTTGTTCCTTCTCCTCCCTTTCTTCTGGGTTCCCATGTCACTCAGGATAGGCTGTCCATCAAGAACTGTGTCCTTGCATAGCAGTCTATAAGGTTACGTGGCTGGTGTCATTTGTGCTAGGAATTCCCTCTTCTGCGAGGATTGATACTTTAAATTCCAAAAGAGCTTTATTCCAAAAAGTTTCTAATAAAGCAGGAAGAACAGCTAATTAAGAAGTATTTTACAGCAAAGGCAAATGCAGGGGAGTTGGCTAGAGAAAAACAAAAGCAGAAGAGCGCAAGCTAGAGCTAGCTTATGCTTTTCTGAACAGGGCTTTTTCTGTAGCAGGAACTCCTTTGCATATTACACCACATCCCCAATGCAGCCAATCCTCCTGGAGCTTACAGGGCTCTTAGTACAGGGCCTACTGTAAGCTCCAGGAGGATTGGCTGCATTGGGGGTGTGGCGTAATATGCAAAGGAGTTCCTGCTACAGAAAGAGCCCTGACAGCCCCCATTTTCCGAGTGCTGAGGGGTGGGTCAACCACTTCCTCATCTTTCTGAGGCTCATTCCTCTAAGAAACTAGACTGGCAAAGGAGCACATTGCTATACATCTCTGAATCATGGATTGCAAACTAGGGAGTGCCCCTGTTGTTTTTTCTGAATTCCTTTAAACACCATGCAAGGCTTGTATTGTATTAATTGCATCCTACTCTTTTTTGGTTTTAGAAGAAAAAGACTGCAGATTTATACTTCGCCCTTCTCTCTGAATCAGAGACTCTGAGTGGCTTACAATCTCCTATATCTTCTCCCTCCACAACAGACACCCTGTGAGGTGGGTGGGGCTGACAGGGCTCTCACAGCATCTGCCCTTTCAAGGACAACTCCTGCCAAAGCTATGGCTGACCCAAAGGCCATTCCAGCAGCTGCAAGTTGAGGAGTGGGGAATCAACCCCGGTTCTCCCAGATAAGAGTCCGCACATTTAAACACTACACCATACTGGCTCTCACACGTAACCACTACACCAAACTTTATAAAGGTATCAATAAACAATTTTTAAACAGAGGGAACTTACTGACTTTGCCTGAATGAAATGAAGAATTAGTGTCTCCTCAAGTCCACTGACTTAACATGTTACATTGTATTATGCTGAAGTAAAATAGCCACCGTTTGACATAACATGCAGCAGTGATTTATATGCAACAACTATCAAGTAGGCAGCAAGTATACCTCTCATATCACATTGAATATATATTCTATGACATGGATTCTGGGGGAGAATACTGTTATGGACACAGTGAACATAGCAGTTCAAAGTGATATTTTATAGAAGCGCTTGGTGTGAAGTATTCTGGGCAGAAACTTTTATTATGGATATGGGTAGTTTTTTTATGATAGGTGTTGTCTTGGCAATTTCTTTTTGCTTTCTTATGTCATCATTATCATGTGTTTGTGTTTGCCTCATTGTCATAGCGGCTAATGACAGCTTTTGGGTTTTGGTTCCATTTCACAGGAAAGTACTAAGCAGTTACACCCTTGAAATAAGTGGACTTAGAAGGGGGCTTGTGAAGAAGAAACTGAAAGGAAAAGTAAGGAGGGTCAAATCCTTTTGGGGAGCTTGGAGACTATTTAAAACTACAATCCTAGAAGCTCAGATAGAATGTATATCACAGGTTAGGAAAGATGCAAACAAGTATTTTAAAAGGCCTGGATGGTTAATGAACAAAGGAAGCAATAAAAGGTAAGGATGATTCCTTTAAGTGGTAGAAGGCTAGTCTGAGTGAGGTAAATGAAAGGGAACACAGGCAGTGGCAAATAAAATGCAAGTTGGTGATCAGACAAGCGAAAAGGGACTGTGAGGAACGTATTGTAAAAAAGACCAACAATAAACATTTCTTCAAACACATTAGTGACAGAAAACCAGCTAGAGAGGCAGTGGGACCCTTGGATGATCAAGGGGTAAAAGGATTACTAAAGAATGCTAGGGAAATGATAGAGAAGCTGAATCCATTTTTTTGCCTCTTTCTTCACTGAGGAAGATGGGAGGTGCTTGCCCACTGCAGAACTGCCAATTTCAGGAGGGGTGTTGAAAGACTTGAGTCAGGTTGAAGTGATGAGAGAGGAGGTCTTACAACTGATGGACAACTTAAAAACTGACAAATCTCCAAGCCCATATGTCATACATCCAAGAGTTCTGAAATAACTCAAATGTGAACTTGTGGATCTCTTGACAAATATATGCAATCTACCAGTGAAATCTGTCTCCATTTCTGAGGGCTAGACCACTGATCCAACATGTTTTATGTTCTTAAGGGTGTTACTCTGCTTAGAACAGCACTATTATCTACCATGTAGGCTTGCCAACCTCCAGTGGGACCTGGAGATCTCCCAAAATTACAGCTGATCACCAGACAACAGAGATCAATTTCCTTGGACAAAATGGTTGCTTTGGAGGGTAGACAAGGCATTATACCCCACTGAAGTCCCTCCCCTCCCCAAACGCTGCCCTCCTCAGGCTCCACGCCCTAATATCCAGAAATTTCCCAATCTGGAGCTGGCAATCCCAATATGTTATATTTTATGCTATGTACTCTTAATTTTTATGTTATTTTAATGCTATGCAAATGTTGAAAAAAAACATTCATTTTTAACTAGAAAAATTCAGCACAAGGCAATGGCTGCAAAAAATTAAAACAAGCAAAATCTCTCATGAGGGTTTCCCCTCCCCCCCCTTATAAGGGAGAAACAAATGAAAATGGAGGTTTTCTGACTGACCCAGCCAGCTTTCAAAATTGGATCTCATCCCTGGTTCTCATCCTTTTCTTTGTTCATGTGAAAACATGTTTTGATCAAGATTAGTGTATTAAGCTTGTAACAGTAGGAGAGCCTTGTAAACTCCTTTCTCATAGCCCATGTTCTTACATTTATCACCTTATCCTTAAGGACATACTTTTCTTTGGTATGAGGGAAAGGAGAGGGATTTGATTTATGTTTACAAAGTGTGCTTTGCTCCGGCTGCTTGCAATTTTCAAAACATTGTATCTGAAGGAAGAAATGTTTGCTATGTACAGGATAAAATTAGATGGAATTCAGTCTCTGACAATGAGAGTTCAAGTCCCTAGAGCGACCTCAACTTGTATCTATTAGGGAGAACTGATGGCTTCATTTGAAGCATTTTGGATTCTGTATGTAGCTAAAAAGCGATACACTACTTAAATGGAATTGTGGTCACCTTGGTCACAAAGCAAGCCTGGCCTGTGCTTGGGATTTGAGAAGCCATAAAAAGTGATGGGGCTTTGCTGACATGTCCAGAGGGCTTGCATGATTGACTTTGAAATCCGTAAGATACCTGCCATGAGAAATTGTATTACATGTGCCATACAGGAAGCAAGCAGCAAATAGCAAGTATTCCCCCTAAGGAAGTAGCACGATTCAACTGTCCCATCAAAAGCTGAACATAACTTCTATCATTCCTGCCATCGGCTGGGGAAAGTCAATATTACATTAGTGTGAGTCTCTTTGCTCAATTCCTGCTGTCCTCTAAGCCCTACTCTTGATGGTGGTTTAAGATCTATAAAGCCCAAATGGCCTCAGCACAGCCCGACACACCTAAAGGCCAAACCACACACTATGATTTTCTGGTGAAGGGAAGGTTAATTCTCCCCCCTCCCCCTGCTCCAATTTCCTGATTGAAAAACCTCCTTCTGGGCTTCTTTTTACAAAGACACACTGGGAATTTCAATGTTGAAACATCAGATTCGCTTTTTGCAGCTGAAATATGCACATGGGGGTTGGATCACAGATCTCCATGAGAATGTGAGGTCTGGTACTTCAATTTAAAAGTATAAAATATCATCTTAAAAGCAGGAACTGAGTAAAGAGACTCTAGTCCTCTTCCTTTTTGCAGTTTCCTTTCCTTTGATTTTTCTTATATCCCTCTTTTTCACCTGCCTTTTCTCCCTTTCATTTGATCTGTTCAGGTGTTCACCTAGGGACACATGGATGCATGGGAGTTGGATGAGTATGGATTTCACCTGCCAGCAATATCCTCAACCTCCACATGATTATGGGTTCTCTGTGCAGCACAATCTGGACTATCTACCTTTCCAGGATGTATTTGTTAAAAGTCCAAAGACTTCATGCATACAGTATCCTTAACACAATATTTATTCCAATGCAATTCTAGGCTGTTTTTTTTCAGGCAAGCCATCAAAAGAGAATTGGTTGTCTTATATTGACATACGAGTTACAGTTATAGAACAATGTTTGAGTCCAGTGGTACCTATAAGAGTGGCAAAGTTTAATTCTGGGTATAACGTTCGTTCACATCTGATGAACTTAAAGCTGCCACCAGATTCAAACTTTGTTCTCTTGCTTCAGACCAACATGGCTGCACACTTGACATTTAGTTATGTCAGTACAATCTTTTTTAAAGGGAGTTGTCTTAAATTTAGGACCACTTTCCTTTTGAGTAAATACAGTGCACGGAAGTTGGAGTGGCACTAGTAATTGTGACTTTGATTATCCTTTCTCCATGTGCTTATCAAAAGCCTGAAAAAGATTTTTGGGTATTCAATAAGTTTTGTGAGGCTAATTCTATCAGTCAACTAACAATTGTTGAATAGACTTTCCTTGGCTTTTTCTTTTCTTTTAACTTTTTTAAAATTTATTTTTTGAAAATTATTTAAACTGAACTTTAATTGATTAACATATAAAAGAACATTACTTTTACAAGATATTTCAATAAAAATAAAGTTCTTATATTTGGATGGTAGTGCATACTTTTTTGTTCTTTGTTTGGTTACATATTTTTTAAAAAATACCTTTTCCCCATAAAGCAATAAAGGGAGCCAGTTTGGTGAAGTAGTTAAATGTGTGGATCTTATCTGGGAGAATTGGGTTTGATTCCCCACTCCTCCACTTGCAGCTACTGGAATGGCCTTGGGTCAGCCATAGCTCTTGAAGAGTTGTCCTTGAAAGGGTACTTTCTGTGAGAGCTCTCTCAGCCCACCAACCTCACAGGGTGTCTGTTGTGGGGGAAGAAGATAAAGAAGATTATAAACTGCTCTGAGACTGATTCAGAGAAAAAGGCGGAGTATAAATCTATAGTTGTTTTCTTCTTCAGTTTGCGGATTGAGGAGTTTCCATCTAAATTCACTGAGAAGCAAATTTGTCTTGAACCACGATGTCTCAAACTTTTGCAAACCAGCTGTGAAAAGTGGTTTTCCAACAATGACCCACTACCACTTTTCCAGTATTAAACATGTTTTGTTTTATAGTATTTATAATTCAATGTATGTTTATACAATTTAAGAGGAAGATGTGGGTCAATACCAAACAACTGATGATAGGGCGTCACAACTCTCAAAATGCCTTTAATCCCTGTCCAAACACTATACCACACCACCTCTATATGAATCGAGAACATTAGGGTTATTTTCTACTGCTGTGTAATGGACACAGCTAGACGGATTTCTTGTGGAAAGTCCAGTTTATCCTTCTAAGCCTTGAACCTAGATAGAGCAGAGCATTTTGCTTAGTTCAGCATTCAGCCTGTGTTCCCAGAGCCATTTTCTCCAGATCAAACTTTTATGAAACGAGACCATAAACTGGATTTATTCATGCCCTCATGCCTTGCTGTTGCTCTGTCTACTTTGGACTTGAAAGAGTGCTTATGAAAGACCAAACCGCATAACTGAGTTCCCTTGAAATCTGATATTACTCAAAGGAATGACAAAGAACTCTGAGATTTTTCAAAAGCAATTTTCCTAATGGGTTGGCTTTACTTGGAGGTTCAGTTTTTAAGGGGAGTCCCTCATGGAAGTACAGTGAGGGTCATATATTTAAAACAGCATATATTTGACATATGTGCTAAAAAGAAATAGGTTGGCGACATTTGGTTGAAAAGGTTCGGCCACACCACTTTTCTTTCTAATAGACAATGTATGTTGAAATTCCAGGTAGATATTCAGAATGTCTGGCCTGTAAAATGTTCAGTAGAGGGAAACGATATATTCCCCAGAAAGTATTGACTGATAAAACAGAAGACTTCTGAAGATTATTCAAAGGAAGCCACTCAAAAGTCATAATCCTTGAGCAGGATTTTAAAGCCAGGGATGGGATCAGTTCTACACCAATAGCAGCAAATAAAAGGTACTTTAAAGGTATAGGATTAAAAACAAGACATAAAAGGCCAGCCATGGCCTCTTTTCAAGTACTAGAACAACCTACATTATGAACAGCATTTTGAAGTACACATCAAACCGATTCTTCCCTCCTTTATCCTTTTTAATCTCTACCAGATGCACTTTCTTTAAATTCAGGTTTTACATTCCTAACCACAACTTGTCTGAACATACGGGGAACAGCACTGAGAGAGACGTTAGCGCTGTTTTCCCTTTTACTTTAAAAACTGCCTATTGAAGGCTTAACTTCTTAAATGTCTCAGCTTTGCAGGATTGCATTCATTTATTTTGATCCTTACTTCAGATAATTCTCTAGTCACCTTTCTAAGGGAAATAAAAGTAACGCTGGACTGCTGTGATACAAAAAAAGAAATCACGGGGCACAATTCAGTCAGTGCGAAGCACTTTCAAGTCCATTGATTTTAATGGGAGAGATAATGGTAATTGGGTTTAAACCTGGATTAAACTAATGGTCTTTAATACTTCCATTGTCTATATGCATATTGATTTTTCACAAGTAATGAAAAAAAAAAAACATGGTTTGCCATTACACAAGTGAGCTTCAGGTTTGAGTACACTCTCCTCCCTTTTTGCAGCAAAGCATATCATGCTGTTAGCAACCAAATTGGTGAATTGTGGGTACTTCATAGATCTGGAAACTGCAGTTTGAATATAACAACAAGCTGTGGTTTGCTGCAAAACAGCCCAGGAACAAATCACCATGCAAAAGACTCAAAGCCAAGACCTAATGGCTCAACCCAATGACTAAACAATTACACACAAACCAAGATATACTGATACTTCAGAAGAAATTCTGTATGCTAAAAAGTAAGCATTCTTTGCCACTATTCATTCAGTTTCTTTTTTAAAAAAATCTTTCACGACTGATGATTCTCTTAGAGCAGGTTTCCCAAACTCCCCCCCCCCCCCCCGTGGCCTGGTTATTTTTACACTTCTTCTTTGTGGCCCACTAAAATTTGGGGGTGGAGCCAGGATACTTTGGGGGTGGAGCCAGGAGACAGGAAATGATGTACAAACAAGCCTGGGAAAACATGAAATAGCAGGGCATTTCAAGCTTCTCTCCCCCCCCCCCAGGTCTACTCAGATTAGCAATGGCAAGGAAGGAAGGAAGGAAGGAAGGAAGGAAGGAAGGAAGGAAGGAAGGAAGGAAGGAAGGAGAAAAGATTGACAGAAAGAGGGGGGAGAATGAGAAAAGACTGACAGAAAGAAAGAATGAATGAATTAAAGGGAGGGGGAGAGAAAGGAAGGAGTGAAAGAAAGGAGGGACAAAAGGAAGAAAGAAAGAGAAAAGAAAGGAAAAGAAAAGAAAAGAAAAATGGGAAAAAATGGGACAGGAGCAACTCACTTTTAGAAATGCTGACTCTTGCTGTGCAAGCACCTCCTTCTCCCTCCCTTCCTCACCGCTGGTATATTTTTGGCTTTGTAAAGTTCCCCCTCCCCACCTCCTCGGCGAGGAAAATGGAGCTGAGATAATTCAGCATTTCGAGGGGACCACGCTTGGAAAGGGAGCATGGCTGATTCCTTCCTCACTGAAGTGTGTGTGTGTGGGGGAATCAGCCACGGTCCCTTTGAAATACTGGCAGCATGCCTCAGTGCTGAATTATCTCAATTCTGTTTTCCTCGCTGAGAAGGTGGTGGTGGTGGGGGAGCTTTACAAAGCTGGAAATTTACCATTGGTGGGGAAGGAAGGGAGGGAGGTGGAAGAGGGGGCACTACGCCATGGGGGGGGGGAGACACGGGGGCGCGACCGACTACTTGATTGGTGGAAAATCAACGCTGAGCTCATTCCCTGCTGGGCCAAGCCAGCCGCAGGTCGAACAGACCGTGATTGAAAAGGGTGCATGGCTCCTCCCTCCCTGGCACTTCCTTCCCATTCAGGATTTCTCACCGATCGGGTGATGGGAGGGAAGGGCTTTGCGCAGGATGAAACTGACCTGCCTGTGGTGGGGAAGGGTGGGAGAAGGAGGTGTGGAGGCGTGAAACCCGGGGGAGAGAAGTGCGGTGCAAGGGAAGACGGGGGGAGGGGCGACCAGGGGACTGGAGGCCCTGCGGTCCGGCGTTGAGGGCTCCGTGGCCTGGTGCCGGGTCACGACCCTGCCTTTGGGAAACGCTGTCTTAGAGAATGAAATCAGAGATTAGAGGAACATTTTAAAAAACCTCAAACAAAAGCTTTGTGATACTGTTTATCACAAAGTGTTCAGACTTTTGAGTTATCCAGAATTTTTCCCTCAGAATGAATGTTGAAAACAAAACAAAAAAAAGGGTGGGGGAGAGGTAAAGAAAAAAAAACATTCAGGTCCTCAAATGTATCCTCTAGTTTGTATGCTGCAGAGAAGCTGGGGCAGATATGTTTAAAACGGTGAAATCCAGTCATTGTTTTGAAAATAACAGTTGTAGTCTTTATTCTTTCACAACAGAGTCTCACTGAAGAGTCCCAGTCCCTCCCATTCGCTTCTTGAGGTTCCCAGTTGGCTTTTGCTCTTCTCAAAGTTTGTCTTAATCAGAGCTGCTGGGTCTAGTTGTTTACAAACTCCTCTGCTTTGTCCTCTCATGGAGGGTTATCCGTGCCTCCCTTCTGACTGCCTCCGGGTCTCTCAAATCATGCTTATTCATTATGGCAGCACAGCATGTTTTAATGATGCTTAACAGACTCTGCAAAACAATCCAGCAAGCCCCTGACTGCCAACACCTAGCTAGTAAAGTGAGATATTCCTTCACCTAGAATATTTGCTTTTCTTTTTTAAAGGGAAATTTATTTGTGCATGTATATTTGAAGACATTTAGAATAACAGCTTATTGTTTTGTGGTGTATGTATGAACTACATGGATGTGATTTTTTTTTTAATTCCCAAATTAATCCAGATCAAAAAGGTAAAATAAGCTTCATCAAGCTCACAATAAGGCTTCCTCTTTGCTTTCTTTCCTCCCCTTGATCTGGACAATTCCATTCTGTTGTCCTTTCCCCCATTTCCCCCTTCTTGTTTCTAATTCATGGGCAAAGTGCATTTGCCTTTTCCCAGAATGCATTTCTGCAGTATACCAGGGAGTTTGCCTGAGGCCATACCTATATATCTGATCCATGCATAATGAAGCATGAAGCTGCCAATTGTCGAGAGCGTCTGCTGTGTCAGAGACTGATAGGCATTTCATTTGCTGAACTCCCGAGGGCCCACCACACATCTCAGGGTTCATGTAGTATTTATTTTAGGCCCTCGCATTTCTCATCTGTGAACTTCACACCATGCGTATGATAAGCAACACGCCCTCTCCAGCATGAAAAAGCTCTCCATGTAGTTTTAAATGGAACTCATGTGAGAGTAGGGATATGGCAGGGATGGTGAAATAAGGCTTGCATAGGAAATGAAGGCACATTAAGCCTCTTGCATACAACAGCTGCGTGAGGTTTTCAAAGCCTGACAACGTGAGGCCTTGTCTCTTATTCTGATCGGGGCTGGATTCTAATATGAACCTATATTTAATAAGGTGTCTGCTTTGCATATGGGGCTATAACGTTTGTGTTATGCTGGCCACTAGGCACTTGTGTATTTTGCAAAGATTAGGACAGCTCTGTTGTATTTTCCAGGAGGAGGAGAGGAAGTCTTTGCTTGCTTGGCAGAGGGGCTGGCTATTCTGATGAACAGCCGGCCCAAATCCTGTGCTTCTCTGAAATCTAAGCAGGGAGTAATGATGCTGAAGTAATCACCTATCTGACTAAAATGTGATCTTACCATTCTAGCCAACCAAATGTTACACAAATATGCATATGGGCATAGTGAGAGTACATAAAAAGAAATGCATGGACTCGTGCATTTACAATACATGTGTGATTGTGAACAAGTCTTTTTGCCATATTGCCCAAAATATTGGAAATCTGAATGATTTATACAAGCACCCTGTCTTGAATTTTAAGAGCAAGAAACTCCCAAAGGTAAAATGTTACAGACTTGCACACATAATAGGTATTTGAGAAAATGGTCAGAAACTGCAAATATTTTATTCACTTCTTTTTCCTTTTGCTTTGAATTCTTACAGGGTTCTGTGGGCACCATGAATCCACTGTGAGGGATGAACTGTAAGCGACAGCTTTTTGTGACATCCTCCATCTACTGCGGGCAGCATGTACTTTCCAGGTATTGTTTATGTGTTCAAATCACCAATGAAACAGTCACAAACACAATGTTACACTTGAAGGCTTATGGCCTGAGAAACTTAAGTCTATAAAAAGTCCAAAAGCCCAAATAAAAGAGTTTTCATTTTACAAGTAAGTCTTACGGTTCAGTTGGGCATGAGTTCACCCCCCGTTGTGAATTTTACATTTCAATATTTTAAATCTGGATACTGAAAATACGTAAATGGAGAGTAAAATCTAAAAGTGGCAACGCTTCTGTGTATATTCTGTATTAGATTATTTATTTACTTCATTTATGACCCATTTTTTCCCAGTGTGTTTTCAACATTCATCCTTCCTTCACTTCTTAGGGCTCTAGGCAACACATTGTATGCGCAAATGTATACATGCTTGAGTGTATGTACACTGTGGAGGATCTAGCCTGTATCTCCTTTTTGTATTTTTGATATGTTTTCGGCACATTCTTTCCCTCTGTGAATCTATGGCAATTACTTGTATGCATTTTGTCATTTTGATGAAGTTTCTAGTTTTGAAGGCATAGTCCAAAGCCCTTGCCTGATTTGTGTGTCAAATACAGCACAAGTGTCAGCAACGCAGACCTTCTCTCTTTGCTAATGGAATTCAGCCATGATAAGGAGGGACCACCCTCTAATGGAGACAGGCAGTAGTTCGGCTCTGGCGATCACTTTAACGTTGGCTGCCTTTCCAGCAGGATGCTGTGAAGCTGAGACCGAAATGCTGCATTGATAAAGAAGCAACCAGCTGGCCAGAGGATGATTTACATACTGTCCTCAGAAATGAAGCATGTGCCACATCTTCCCTTTAGCCTCCATTTGCAATGTAGAAAGCACATACAGTCTGCCAGGGAACATGAAATAGTGCTGATTTAAATGGAGGATACCAAAGGCATAGCAATCTTGCTGGCTGTAGCAATTCAGATACATTCACCTCAAAAGAGATTGCACTGTAAATGGAAAATGTGAAGAAAAATGTTCTTTCTTAATGGGTCAAATCATTTTAATGTACAAGACTTCTGGCGTCATTAAGAATTTTTCCATAAGAATGGGCAATTGAAAACATTCCACTCACTCCAATGTGTTTAATTTCAGTAGAAATGTTTCAATTTGGAAAAAAGCCTATATATGCTGTTAGAAAGGAGGATGTAGAACTACTGACAACTAAAGACAACCCAACAGCTGCTTTGGTTGTTTTTCAGAAAACATCAGGAAAAGACCAGAATATGCATATATTCAATTATTAGAAGCTTGACAAATAGCTGAGCTATTCAAGGGTCTCTCATTCTGTGGGGGAGGAAAGCCTCATAGGAGATATTGAAGCCTTATAAATTCATTTCTTTTAGCATTCAGCATGTATGCATGTTTTAAAAGGTTGAGGACTATTGCTCTGATGCCAGTCCGTGAGCCAAATCTCTGCACCTGCCAAGACCTGCTGTGTTGGTTAAAATGGGAATCATTTTCAGTGCAAGATCAATAAATGCCTAATTATCCTGATCTGAATAGGTAATTATTCATATTCTACCTTGCTAAAATTTGTCTAATTAAGACCCAGTGATGCTTCCCTCAATTTGCCACGTGGTGCTGCTGTATTCTGTTCAGAGAAAAAGAGGTATTTTTGTTGTAACCCACGATTACATCAAGAATGTACACGTTGCATTCAGAATATAATTTCTACCTCAAACCAAGTCCCAATGTATTGTGGGAGAGAAAATGTCCTTCAAAGCCAATAATGGTTGTGATGGAAGAGGTCATTGAATCTGACAATAACAAAACATCCAGAGCTTGAAAATACATTTTCACATGAGGCAGAATTTCCCCTCCCCTCCCCTCCCCTTTTGCATATTGAATAACTCGCACCAGTTTTGCTCCTTTATAAAGCTGTAATTTTATTTTCCATTTGAACAAAAAAACCCAATGTTTTAAACCCAAGATACTAGAAAGCACAAACTGTCATAATTTTAAATGATAACACCCAATATTAGTAAACTCTAAGCTTGTTTATATCTGGAGTATTTTTGCCCACCCCAATAACATGTCTTTTTTTGTAAGAGATAGGCAAGCCCTCTGGTTTTGCCAACCTACAAACAAAGTTGACACTTCATTCTACTGCTGCTATGAGCCTTGCAACCAACTCTCCTACAGCTGCCACACTTCCTGACGTTTTAAAAAATCTTCTGCTTTACACTTGGGAAAAAATTATCCCTGACTACATTTCTCCCACTGTGGTTCTGAGGTAGCTCAAAACTTTCAACTAGGTACGTGCATTCAGATATTTCTGGTGTGGATATCTAGCTGAAAAACACCTTATAAGTGTTTTCCAGATATATTCAGGCATCCAGGTAGTTTATAGGATTTTCTGGGATACCAGTACACAGGTCCTGAAAATTCCAGAAATATTCAGAAGTAAATATTCTGAAAAACAACCAAAGCAGCTGTTGGGTTGTCTTTAGCTGTCAATAGTTCTACATCCTCCTTTATATAGCATATATAGGCTTTTTTTCAAACTGAATTCAGAAATATTCAGAAGCCAGTGTTTTAAGGAAACTACAGCTGTCCTCCCATCTCTAGCTGTTCCACCTCTTGGGCAACCACAGTCATGAAACCTGCCTTGCCAATGTGTTTCTGGCAGCCTCTCTGGAGCCCCCCCCCCCACACCTGTGTATGTTCTTGAGGAATGCTCTGAAGAATCATGGCCTGCTGGTTCCAAACACCTTTATGATTGTGCCCATACTATTTCCAGATCTAGTACGATCATTTTCACAGTTGCTGCTCAAAACATTTTGAGAGCTTTTTAGGACTCAAACATACAATCCAATGGCACCTTCATCTTGCAATATAGCTACAGACTGGAATACTGAGTGTTACTCAACTATCCACTGTGCCATCACGACCATCTTAAAACCTGTGCCCGTTTTGAAAGTACACCACCTGACACAAAAGCTGTGCACACACACACATAGCACTTGTGCAAAGGTAGAGTGGAAATTGCCATGAAGCAACTAGTTGGAACCTGCAGATTTCTAAAAGAAACAAAACAGTGGATGGAGTACCATGTGAAAATATTTAGCAGTCGGAAGTAAAAACTTACATTTCTCGATGAAGCTATTACTGTCTTCTCTTGCAAGATATCTGTGTTTCCAGGAGCATTCTAACAGTTAACAAAATAATAGGTTAATAGAGAAGTGCACAGTAAATAAGACGTCATATTAGGCATAATCTTACCTATTTTTATGATGCTCATTCCCTGGAATTTATATTTACAAATGGAAGGTAAAACCTTGGTTCTAAGAATGCAATCAAAAGATTGTTTATTAAGATCTTATGTGAATCAAGTTGTCTGTGAGAGTGAATAGACTGTTTGTCCAAGATGAATAATCAGCAGTGCTCTTTCTGGCCTCATTTGTGATCTCTCAAGTACTCTAAAGATAAAAATACATATGCAGATCTTTAAAAAAAATGAACACCATTGTAATTGGTGCAAATCAGACTGGCTTTCCTGCTAAGAGAATTGTCGCAGTATAACCCTGTTGATCATTTCCCTGTTGCGTTTCTAAGATTCAAGATTTGTTCACATTGTAAGCCATAAGGAGGGGGAATTGAAAACCAAGCTTGAATCCTGTCAGGTGCCTTGAAAAAAAAATCAGTTGTTTCCTATAGGCTCAGCCTAGCTACTAAACACATTTCTGACAGCAGACTTGAAGAGTGAGCATCCTTCAGGCTTCTTTGTGGATCATTGAAAGTCTATAGATTTCCAGAGAGAGAAAATGAAATTGGGAGGCAGAGGTGGAAGCCATTTTATCTTGTATCATCTAGTTGGATCAGTGTGAAGTATAAACTTCAGGATAAATACAGGAGAACTTTAATGAAGTGCTGTGTGAAGAAAATAAAGCCCTAGATTAATTGGTAAATTATGTTTCTAAGGATGCTTTCTTCCTAAATATTATTAAAGTTATCATTTCAAAAATAGTGCTTGTTAGAAATATATTATTAGACACAGGAGTGTAGACTTTTCAATTTCGGGGGGGGGGGGGGCGCGGGAGGGGCTGAGGCCCAGCCAGAGGCATTTGATCCAGTGACATCACAGGGAGGGGCTCCATTATCACTACCTATGAATTTATGGAGAAGCTCCCTTCCCATAAATTTAGGGAGCACCCCCCAACAATGCCCATGGACTGGGCCAAACCCAGGAAAAGGTAGAAGTTAGCCAGTGGTTATAATGGTATCTCAGAGGTCTCTTGCTGTGTCCTGTTTTTGAAATTTACTTTTAGAATAGTCACTTGTGACTGACTTAAGGTCACAATAGCAGGTGCATTTGGAGGAATGGGGAATCAAACTTGGTTTTCCCAGATAAGAGTCTGCACATTGAACTACTGCGCCTGACTGGCTCTCTTCTCAAAGAAGGTGTCTCAAAGCAGCTTACAATTGCATTGCCTTTTCCCTACCCTAAGGAGTCTCAAAGCAGCTCACAATTGCATTGCCTTCCTCTCCCCACAACAGGCACCTTGTGGGGTAGGTGGGGTTGAGAGAGTTCTGAGAGAACTGTTATGGTCTCAGGTCACCCATCTAGCTTCATGTGGAGGAGTGGGGAATCAAGAAGAAGACTGCAGATTTATACCCTGCTCTTCTCTCTGAATCAGAGACTCAGAGCGGCTTACAATCTCCTATATCTTTTCCCCCCACAACAGATACCCTGTGAGGTGGGTGGGGCTGAGAGAGCTCTTACAGCAGCTGCCCTTTCAAGGACAACTCCTGTGATAGCTATGGCTAACCCAAGACCATTCCAGCAGCTGCAAGTGGAAGAGTAGGGAATCAAACCTGGTTCTCCCAGATAAGAGTCCCACTTATCCACTACACCAAACTGGCTCTCTGCTCCAATTAGGGATTCAGAGCAGTTTTCCATTGAGGAATTGCTTGAGAATCTGGGGCTCTTCAGTCTACAAAAAAAGAGAGATATTATAGAGGTTTTATAAAATTATACATGGGGTGGAGAAAGTAGATAGAAAGAGCTTTTACTCCCTCTTCCTTATTCTAGAGTTTGGGGGCATTCAATGAAATTTTTGGGAAATAGGTTCAGGACAGACAAGGAAATACAAACCAGAAGTGACACCGCAACATTACTCCCTCTGCCCTGCTGGTTTCAATCATTCAGCTAGGAATGCTACTGACAGTGGAGGGAGTGATAGCCACAAGCATAGACATCATCAAAAGAGAATTAAACAGATCCATGGATGAAAGGTGCATTAATGGCTACTAGCTAGGGGTTTGCACTTGGGTATATTCAAGCTGATTTTTTTTTTTAAAAAAAAATACCATATCAGTATTTTCCAGCTTTTCTTTCAGCTGTATATAAATTTGCATATTTTTTTAGCTATCCAAAATGGCCAAGCCATCAAAATCCTGAAAATATTTGAGATTTTGGGGGACCACCAGATAGTTGAAGCTAAAAGGAGTTTAAAGGGATTGCAATCCCTTTAAATGCCTTCTGGGTGAACTCACCAGTTGGAGAAGGTGTTTAAAGGGACTCCAAGCTTTTTAAGCACCTTTGGCATTCACTCACAAGTTGGAGAAGACATTTAAAGGGACATTGATCTCTTTAAACACCTTTTCCTCCTCCACTAAAACCAATGGAGAATGGGGGCACCTTCTTTGGGGATCCATATAATTGGACCCCCTGGTGCATTCCCTGGTAACATCTAGATTAGATTACTTGTCCTTTCCTTTTAAACTGACTAATACAAGGAGATGTTATCTATTCTGTACACATCTGATGAATGTCCAGAATTATGGTATTAAACTAATGAATCTGGACAATAGCCATTAGGTGACTGTCTTCATCCATCAGTTTGTCTTTATGTTTTCAGGCATTCAGCAGATGTGTGTCAACATTCCCCCATTGACAATCTCTGTGCTTTGAGCATTTAGTGTATATATTAGTAATTATTATTCATAGCCCTTCGTTTATCTGGAAGATCAGCAGATTCTCTGTATATATTAGTGACTATTATTCATAACCCTTAGTTTATGTGGTAGATCAGCAGATGTCTGTCTTACTTGAGCCACTCTTAAGTCTGATTTAATGCTAGCAGGCATCGGCTTTTGCATGTGGCCAGAAGCTCATTTAAATGGACCTGCTACCTGTGCAAAGCAATTGCACCTATGATGCTACCCAGGGCTCATTTTGTAGCAGAAACTCCTTTGCATATTAGGCCACACACCCTTGTTGTAGCCAATCCTCCAAGAGCTTACAGGGTTTTTCATACAGGGCCTACTGTAAGCTCCTGGAGGATTGGCTACATCACGAGGTGTGGCCTAACATGCAAATGAGCCCTGATGCTACCATGCAAGTGCAAGACCCATCTGGCCTTTAGATCTGTGGCATGATAATGCTCCATGTGTAAGGAGGACTGACAGAGATGGTGAGTATGTAGAAAAATAAGTCGTTCTTGCCACACTTTCACATGTACATTAGATATAACTACAAAGATAATGAGGGCTCTGTGTACTTAATAGTTGTGCAACAGAGGGAATTCTGCACCGCTGTTAAACACAAAGTAGCCAGTATGCCTTTGCGTGTGGTCACCCTTCCAGTATTAAAAAACCCAATGATCCTCTGATTTCCTGAGACAACATTTCTGGAAGGATAAATTAGACTGGGGTCGTCAGCTTTTTCTGGGAAAGGAAGATTTGTCTGAGAAAACCACAGTGGAGATCAGGAGAAGAGCAGAGTGAAATGAGAACACCATTCAGTCAAGAAGTGCAGAGATGTGGAAAGCACATACAATCTGGCTAAGGTACATTTCTAATGAATAATCAGCTTCTGAATTGACTATTATGTTTGTCTGCCACTTTGTACTTATTTTCACTGCTATTTCCTTGAACCTTACTATTTCAAAAAACAGTAACATAAATATATATGAATTTAATAATTTACTTCAAGATATCATGACAATGAGAGGTGCGTTGCAAATCCAAGCTTGATGTCAAAAAATGGCCCCGACACTCAACAACAACCTCTTGGTATAGAAATCTACCATCAGAATTCAAAAAGTTATTGTTTTGGGAGGTTGAAAAAGAAACAACACAGCATTCACTTCATTCTGTTGCAAGTCATCTCCCTGTTTCTGTTTTTTTTTTTTTTTTTTGTGAATAAACAATTTTATTAGTAACATATGGTAGTAGAACTATAACTACAACTTATAAAAAGCTTAATATATATTAAGAAAAAGACCATCATTCTACCCCACATCTTACTTTCTCCCACCCCTCCCCCAATTACTTGACCCCCGCCAGTGTTATTTTCTTTAAAAAAACAGATATTAAAGGTACCCTTAACTATCAAGAAAAAAAAAACGAAACAAAAAAGAAACATAGGGAAGAAGAACCCCCTTCAAGAGTTGTATTGTTATCTTAAAAATCTTAATCCTCAAAAATTGTCCAATGTCCTTTTATTTTCCACTCTTTCTCTACATATCTTCTGAATTTCTTCCACTCTTGGTTAAAAAGTTCTAAATCACAGTCTCTTAATTTTCTTGTTAATTTGTCCATTTCACTCCATGACATAACTTTCATAATCCAGTCCCATTTTTCTGGTATTTTTTCTTGCTTCCACAACTGCGCATACAATGTCCTAGCAGCTGAGAGCAAGTACCATATTAATGTTCTATCTTCTTTTGGAAATTTTTCCATTTGTAATCCCAGCAGAAAAGTCTCTGCCTCTTTATTGAATTCATATCCCAGGATCTTAGATATCTCTTGTTGAATCATTTGCCAAAACATTTTAGCTCTTTCACAAGTCCACCACATATGGTAGAAAGAACCTTCATGCTTTTTACATTTCCAGCACCTATCTGGCATCTTATTGTTCATCTTTGCTAATTTTTTTGGAGTCATATACCATCTATACATCATCTTAAAACAGTTCTCTTTAATACTATGACATGTTGCGAGTTTCATGGAATTTTTCCACAGATATTCCCAAGATTCCATCTTTATTTCTTTATTTACATTAATTGCCCATTTTATCATTTGAGATTTCACTACTTCATCTTCTGTAGCCCATTGTAAAAGTAATTTGTACACTTTTGAAATTAATTTCTCATTATCTCCAAGCAGAACTCTTTCCATTTCTGTTTGTTCTTTCCTTATTCCTTCAGCTTTGATATCATTCTCCATCAAACTTTTTATTTGTTGCATTTGAAACCAATCATATTTATAGTTTAGTTCTTCTGCAGTTTTCAATTCTATTTTCCCGCTTTGTATTTTTAGTAACTGGTTGTATGATAGTTGTTTTTCCTTGACTGTTTTGGCCGTTAACTTTATCACTTCAGCCGGCACTATCCATAAAGGTCTCCTCTCATCACCATATTTCTTGTACTTTATCCACACATTTAATAAGCTACTCCTTATATAATGGTGAGAGAAAAGACCGTCCATCTTCTTTTTTCCATAGTACAAATATGCATGCCAGCCGAATTTTTTTCCATGGCCTTCTAACATTAGAAGTTTTTTATTTAATAACGTTATCCATTCTTTTAACCATACTAAACAAATTGCTTCATGATACAGTTTCAAATCTGGTAATTGGAATCCACCTCTCTCTTTCGCATCTATCAGGACTTTCATTTTAATTCTAGGTTTCCTCCCGGCCCACACGAATTCCGAAATTTTTCTTCGCCATTTATCAAATTGCTTAGCATCTTTCACAATGGGGATGGTTTGAAACAGATACATAATCCTTGGTAAAATATTCATTTTTACTGCAGCTATTCTACCCAACAGTGACAAATTGAGCTTGTTCCACTTTAGCATATCTTCTTCTATTTTACGCCATAGCTTTTCATAATTGTTCTTAAACAAATCAATATTTTTCATTGTTATCTCTACCCCTAGGTATTTTACCTTAGAGGTAACTTCACAACCCGTTAGTCTTTGTAGTTCTTGTTGTCTATTTTTCTGCATATTCTTACATAAGATTTTTGATTTTTCTTTGTTTATATAAAGTCCCGCCAACTCCCCAAACTCTTGTATTCTCATTAACAACAAAGGTGTAACTTGTAAAGGATTTTCATTTATAAACATTATATCATCTGCAAATGCTCTGTATTTATAGGTAAATCCTTTTATTTGTAGTCCTTCTAAATCTTTTTCTTCTTGAATCTGCATTAGTAAAATTTCAAGAGTCATTATAAACAGCAATGGCGAAAGCGGGCAGCCTTGTCTGGTACCTTTACTAATTTTCATTTCATCTGTAAGATCTGCGTTGATGCACAGCCTTGCACTTTGTTCAGAATATATTGCCTTTATCATTCTTATAAAACTTTCTCCAAGCTCCATTTTTTCCATCACTGCAAACATAAAGTCCCAATTTAAATTGTCAAATGCTTTTTCTGCATCCGCAAAGAATAGCGCTACTTCCTTTTCTGGATGTCTTTCATAATATTCTACAATATTTACAACAGTTCTAATATTGTCTCTTATTTGTCTTTTGGGAAGAAAACCGGCTTGGTCCTCTTTTATAAAATTTATCAAATATTGCTTAAGACGTTCTGCCAGAATTCTTGTAAATATTTTATAATCATTGTTCAAAAGTGAAATTGGTCTGTAATTTTTCACATTTGTAACATCTCTTTCTTCTTTAGGTATCAAAGAAATAACAGCTTCTTTCCATGTATTTGGTACCTTCCCTTTGACTCTTATTGCATTCATCAGCTTCTGTAATTTTGGTATTAATTCATCTTTAAACATTTTAAAATACTTGGCTGTATAACCGTCTGGCCCGGGAGCTTTATCATTTTTCATCACGTTGATTGCTGCCTCAATTTCTATTTTTTCAATTGGGTCATTCAAAATTTTTCTCATATTCTCAGTTAATGGCTCAATTTTTATTTTCTGTAGATATTCATCTATCTTTTTTCTCTTTACTTCAGCACCTTTAAACAGCTTGGCATAATACTTAAAAAATTCTCTTTTTATTCCCTCTTGAGTAACTACGTCTCTTTCATCTATCACAATTCTATTAATTATTTTATTTTCCCTCTTTTTTTTCAGCTGCCACGCCAAGTATTTCCCCGTCTTATTTGCTCCTTCAAACGATTTTTGCTGGAGCCTTTTCAAATTCCATTCTACTTCTTTGTTTAATAAATGTCTTAGTTGAGTTTGCAATATTGAAATTTCCCTTAGAATTTTCTTTTTCCCTGGTCTTTTCCTCAGCTCTCCTTCTTTTTTCTTTATTTCATTTTGAATATCCAGTAGTTGTTTTTCTTTTTCCCTTTTATCTTTATTGTTCAAAGTAATCAGCAACCCTCTCATTACTGCTTTATAAGCATCCCAGACCGTCTGAAAATCGATATCTTCTTTATCATTCACTTGGAAAAATTCTTTAGTTTCTTTTCCTAGGAAAGTCACTGTTTCTTTGTTCTGTAGCAAGTCTTCATTCAATCTCCATCTTCTCAATCTTTTGGACAGTTTTGTAATCCACATTATTGGGTTATGGTCAGTGCCAATTTTAGGCAAAATCTCTATCTTTCTTGTTATGAGGCCTAAATCTCTGGTTCCCCATAGCATGTCAATTCTAGAAAATGTCTTATGTCTTGCAGAAAAAAAAGTATAGTCCCGCACTTCAGGGTTAAACTTTCTCCATATGTCCTCCAAATTTTCCTGTTTTACTAATTCAAAAAAAGACTTTGGCAATTTTCCTTCTTTTCCACTATTTTTTTTCCCTCCGGATCTATCCAATGAGTTCTCAACTGTTCCATTAAAATCTCCCATTAAGAGTATTTGATCGTAGGTCAACTCATCTAGTTGTTGTGTAATGTCTTTAAAAAAAACATCTTTTGCACCATTAGGTGCATATAGTCCCAATAACAGCGTTTTTTTCCCATTTGATGTTATTTCCACTGCTACAAATCTTCCATCCTTATCTTTAAATACCAATTTTGGCTCCAGGTCTTGTTTAATATAAAAAACTACTCCCCTTTTTTTCTGGTCAGCTAACGAAAAAAATTCCCTTCCCAATTGTTTGTTCCATAAAAATTTATAATCCTTTTGTTTAATGTGGACTTCTTGCAAACAAATTATATTACAATTTTGCTTTTTAATCCAATGAAAAGTTGCCCTTCTTTTTTGTGGTGAATTTAGTCCATTAACATTCCAAGACAATAGTTTGTAATCCATCATGGTGCAAATTCTTTATTTTCTTCAAAAAATCTCCTCAGTTCTCGGGCATTTGTGATCGTGACTCTCTTCCCCTGAAGTTCAAAGCTCACACCCTCGGGGATTATCCATCTATACCTTGTGCCATTGTCTTTCAATTTTTCTGTCAACTTTTTATATGTTCTCCTGTCATTTATCACTTCTTTCGGTAGCTCCTTCATAATTCTCACTCTGCTACCTCTTACTATCAATGATTGTTCAAAGTTTCTCTTCATAATCCTTCCCACCATTTCCTTTGTCATGAATCTTACAACCACATCTCTTGGTAAGTTATTTTTTTTGGCATATAGCGAGTTGACTCTATACATGTGATCATACATGCTTTTAGTCTTATCAGGATCTTCTTCTAAGAATTCTGCGATTATGTTTGTTATATATCCTTTCAAATCATCATTCTCTTCCTCAGGTACTCCTCTCAAACGTAGCTGATTTTCCATTAATTTGCAGTCGTGAATCGTCACTTTTTCTTGTACTTTCAGCAAGGTGGTATCATGTATTTTAACTTTCTCCTCCACCTCCTGTACTTTCTTGTCTATTTTCCCAATTTGGTTTTTGAGGTCATCCACTTCTTTTTTAATCACTGTAGTAAGTTCTTCCTTCAACTCTTCCATCATTTTCTTAACTCCTTTCATAATCCTGGCTTCCATAGCCTCCATTTGGTCTTGCATTTTATCTAATGAAAGGGCTCTTGTTCGGGGCTGCCTGGGCTCTGACATTTAAGCAAAGAGCAAGGGGGATGCAATTAAAATACCAAAAATTTCCGTCGCACAATTTGCAAGTTTGACTACCAAGTTCAGAAGGTCTAAATTTTCTCTCTCAATTAAACTTTGTTCTGTTTTCTTCTGAGCTTCCCAGGCCCAGATATAAATTTTTGAAGAATTTTTCCCCTTTAAAAAAAAGACGAAATTTTTGACCTCACCAATTTAAAATCTGACAGTCAGGTTCAATAGAGCAGGGCTTGCCCTTTCCAGCAAGCCCAATTTCGCTGGTTTCTGAGCCCCCAAAGCAAAGATATTTAACAAAAAAGTCTTTAAAAAATCCAAAATGGCGGCCGCGATTTTTTCTCCTTTTAAAGATTTTTTTTCCCCTTTTAAAATCACCCCAGGAGCCCACCAATAATGTAGTCAATAGTTCTTATCTTCTTACCCTTTTCCCTGTCGTTTCTGTCACTTTTTAAAGTCCCAAATCTTTTTAAAACGATGTTTTAAATTGGACCTCCCAGCAATGGCTGCCGATGTTTCTCTATGATGTAGAGTAGGCTTTTTTCTTTACTGCTTCCTGTCTCTGTCACCTTCAACCTTATAGATTGCTTGACGCACTTCCTGTCTTGCTCAGTAGAGTTAGAGGACTGTTCCAGTATATTCCTGCGCAGTATGGTTGTTTACATTCCACAAATCGTAAGTAGACACAACAATGATTTCTCTTCAATTTTTAGCAGTTTTTAACACTGTCTTTTATGTCAAAATAGTCCAAACTTCACCCTTCCCTTCTTCTACTTGCAAGTTTTATATTTTCCCCTTATTTCCACCTTTAAAACGTCTCTTTAGTCTGTAAATAGCTCCGGAGTGAAAGAAGAGTTTCTGTACCTTTTTTCCTCTGTTTATCCAAGTTCCACTGGTCTTCCAAGACTTTAGTTGTTTAAAAATGTCCCAGAAGGTTAGGATCGTGACGAGCTTATGCCAAATCAATGGCTCTGAGAGATCTTGCAGACGATAATTTTGCAAACTTCTGAGACTCCTCAAAGCCTCAAAGGACCCTTCTCCAAAGCTCCTTTTCAGCCAAGGTAAATCTCTTCTAAAGTTTTTAGTGCAAGTCTTGGACCTTTCTCTCACTGAGAAAGGTAGGCAGTGGGCTTTGGTTTGCCCTCCACTACCCCGAACAAGACCTTCAGCTTGCTCCCGTTACGAGAGACAACTCAGCTCGCCATTTTCCTCCCCGGAAGATCCCTCCTCTCCATCTCCCTGTTTCTGTTAAATTGTGTTACTGCAGCACTGAAAAGAGATTGTTGTTGTTTACAAATTATTTCCAGTGTGGTGTAAGGATTCAAGAGTTGAATTGAGATTTGGAGATGGTCAGGTTTGAATTCCCATTCTGCTGTGAAGCTTATAGGCTGACCTTGGACCAGTCATTCTCATTCAGCCCAACCTTCCTAAGGTTATTGAGGGCATAAAATGTAGGTGTGGTGAATATGTACGCTGTTCTGAGCTCCTTGGAGAAAGACTGGGATTAAAATACAATAGAAATAGACAGAAACCAATGAAATAAAATGCTGACTGCTCTCTTATGCTATCAGGTACTCTTTAATAGTGCCTGCTTCATATCACTTTCAGATGTCAGATTCCTAATACAAAAAACCCACTGAATATTTGTTGAATACCCAAAGAACCACTGAATAACTGAAAACATTTCATTATCAGATTCACAGAAGGGAACTTCAAGGTGAACTTAAGAGAAAGTTCTTAACTGTTTGAATTTCTATTCTTAAGAAACCATCAGTTAACACTTTCTGTCCTTCTCTCCCCCTGGTTTTAATAAAATGCAGTCATATTACTTATTACTGGAGGCGGTGGAAGCTACAAACATAAATGGCTTCAAGAGGGATTGGATAAACATATAGAGAAGAGGTCCATCAGTGGCTATTACCCACAAGGTATAAATAGAACTTTTTGTCTAGGGCAAATGATGCTCTGTATTCTTGGTGCTTGGGGGGGGGGGACAGTAGGAGGGCTTCTAGTGTCCTGGCCCCACTGGTGGACCTCCTGATGGCATCTGGGTTTTTTTTTTTTTTTTGGCCACTATGTGATAGTGTGTTGGACTGGATGGACCATTGGCCTGATCCAACATGGGTTCTCTGATATTATGTTCTTATGTACTTGGTGCATCTTCTTTCTTAATATTCCTGATCAATTTTTTTTTGATTGCTCTGTATACATTTATGCCACTAGCAAAAGACTTTTAAAATGAAGTTGGCCTTACTGGTGACTAAGACCAAATACACTTAGCCTGATACTAGCATGCACCTATCATGTCTCTGCCTGGGGCAGTGATGCTCTGTATTGTTGATGCTTGGGGGCACGTAGTGGGATGGCTTCTAGTGACCTGGCCCTACTGATGGATCTCCTGATGGCGCCTGATTTTTTTGGCCACTGTGTGACACAAAGTGTTGGGCAGAATGGGCCACTGGTCTGATCTCTTATGTTCTTATCAGGCAATCTTTCCCTTTTTGATCTCTTTTTATGACTGTATCTGTAAGAATGTACTTGAAGCCTTATGCCAGTTTAATATGCTACTGCAATCAGACCTCCACTCTACCAGTATCTGCAAGTTTTCAATGAACTAAGAGCCCATTCAAGTCTTGTTTTAGGATTAATAACATGGCTATCATAAAAAAGTCAAAACTTTTATTATTTGTGAGCACTTTGCTTTTAAACTGTTTTTATTAATTAATTCTATGGATGGAACATAGTATTCAAACTATCTCCCTCATTCCTTCAAATGTTCTACAAATTTGTAATCTTCTAGCCTGGTGCCAGCCAAGACACACATGGAGCTATTTTATATGGAATCAGAGCATCAGTCCATCAAGGTAGGTATTGTCTACTCAGAACACCATCAGGTCTCCAAGGTCTCCGATAGAAGGCTTTGACATCACACAGTGCCTGGTCCTTTAAATTATAGATGCTGGGGATTGAACCTGGGGCATTCTACATGCAAAGCAGAGATTCTTTCTCTGAGTCAGAGCCCTTCTCATACTGGAATTAAGCTAACAGCCTGGAGAAAGGAGGTTAGCAAGGATTCTGATGGACTGAAGGCCTGGTTTATGATATGCTTATATTCAGGGGTGGAATTCTAGCAGGAGTTCCTTTGCATATTAGGCCACACACCCCTGATGTAGTGAATCCTCCAAGAGCTTACAAAAAAGAGCCTTGTAAGCTTTTGGAGGATTGGCTACATCAGGGGTGTGTGGCCTAACATGCAAAGCAGCTCCTGCTAGAATTCCACCCCTGCTTATATTGCTGTAGCCTTTGACTCTTGGATTTAAGTTTTGTGCCGTCTAACACAGACCTTGAAAATGTGTTAGATAGCTAAGCTAGCTTTTCTTGTTTTTAGAGTGTTGGGTTGCCTGTAGATTAAACCTCTGACAGAAATAAAATAAAATTTCTTATAATTTTCAAAATAAGGGTTTGGTTATTTGTGTGCAACAGCCCTGGGGACCCATGGGGTTCAACTGAGGACTCCTATGTCAAATAGCTACTTCCAGTGTATGTTTCCACTTGTTAATGTGCTCATGGCTAATCACTTCCGAAAGTTATTCCATGATTGCAGGAACTACCCCCTGTTTAATAAGCTGTCATTTAAACCTTACTAACCCAAAAACTTTGAAGGGGGAATTTAAAGCATAGATTTCAAATGTCAAAACACAGCTTGACATTAGAAACATTGATTTAAATTAGCAAATAATAAAAATCAAAATACATTCTGTCAGGTTTCACCTAGAAATATAAGTAGCATCAGCTGGCTATGATGTACAAATAAAAGAAATTCTGAAATGACAGCCCAATGGAGGGTAACTTTATGGGTCATAACTGTCAGTAAAAATGTTGCATGATTTAAAATCTTGATTCTTGATTGTAAGAAAAATACTGTGTCTGTGAAGGAATCATGATCTTGTAAAACAAACTGGTGATAATCACTGTTTATACCCTTCAAAACAAATACCTCAAACTTAGTATTTGTCATCTGCTATTATTCTTTCCATAAATGAAAGAAAATAATATTTTATCTCCTCTTGATAGCTCTACTCAGTATTTATAGTAGATTATAAACAGACAAGACAAATATCCTCCATTATGAATGGTTTCAGTATTACTTGTTGAGTCAACTTTTCTAATCAAAAGAAGAAGAAAATAAACCTGCACTCCTGGATAGGGATAGACAGAAACTGGGAAAACATGGTTCAGTTCATGGTTCATGGTGTGCCCAATTCATGAACCATGGACTGTCATGGACTTTTAAAGGCTAAATGAATTAGTTCGGTGTGTGAGATTTATGATGTGGTAGAATTGCCCCTGGTGTGCTAGAGACTCCAAACGCAAAGGGGATCTTTAGCTGACTCTATTCTACCTGCTCTCCAAGTTTGGTGATGATTGAATTTAAAGGTTCTGAGTTATAGCCCCTCAAAGAAGGTGCCACGATCCTCCATTGTTTCCAATGTAGGGGGGAATCAACAATAAAAAAGCAGGGGCAATAGAAGCCTATCAGAACAGAATCCAAGACCCAAAGAATCTCTGCAATAGAAACGGAAGATGGGGACATCTTACAAGCTCAGCAGAACAAGTGCAATGTGCCCAGAAGAACCAGTGCCACTGTGGCAGTGCATACCCATCAGGACTAAGATCAAACCTTCACAATTACCAGTGCAATCACAGAGTGGCCACCAGAACCCAGAGCTAATTTTGCAATGCCAGCTTAAGGCCTGATGTCAATCACAGATTCACAATCCAAGTAAGGGGGTTTGGAAACTCAACAGAAACCAGTGCCAATGTAACAATGCCAGCTCAATCACAACCGAAGCAAGCTGAGGCATTTTTGCAACCCCAGCAGAACCAGTACAATGTACAGAGTGCCCAGCAGAACCCAATGGCACTGCATTGCACACTTAAATAGCTGATCTCAATGTACAGGGGGGTGGTATTTTGCAAGTTTTGGGCAGAAAAGGAATGCTGGCAAAGGGGAGGACCCTCTTGAAACTGGCATAACTAGTTTGAAACTGGCAATTGTGTTTCCAAGATTGGAGGAACCCCCCCCCAATTGCTTTGAAGTTTGGTAAACATTTTGTTTGAGCAGAGATTGTCTGGAAATCTATCCATTCAGAAACCTGCATGAACCTCCATGAATAGCTTGAAAGTTCATGGAAAGTTCATGCCAGATGTTCTGCCATGAACTTTCCTTCACGAACCATGAACTAGCCCAAATTCATCATGAAGTTTAGTTCATGAGCTGGTTTGTGCCCATCTCTGCTCCTGGAAAGGATCTAGCCACTGGATAAAGAAGAGGAAGAGTAACAGAACAGATTAATTCTAGTATTGAATTTATAAATTATTCTGAGCAATATAATCTATTCTTTTTAGAACATGTACTCAGCTCCATTCACTCTCTCTCTCTTTCTCTGGTTAATACAAAGGTCGTGGTAAGAATGGTGTCCTCTCTGGGTTCCTAACCAATGTGGGAATTATCTGTAGGGCAACAGAAAGGAAAACATCTTTCAAAATAACTCCCACCACCCTCTAATAATCTTATCATTCACAAAACTAAAAGTGCAAACAAGGTTTATTCAGCAAGGGGGATGGGAAATGAAAGCAGACACACACTTATAAAAACTGAAGTTATGTAGCACAAATTAAAGAAAGGTCATAGAGTCTTTTACCATCTCTCTGAGGCCTTCTGAAAGTCTCACACAGTCTTTCCTGGAGCTTGGTTAGCTCTCTGTGTAGCTGTTGTAGATCCTCAGAAACAAAAGCTCTCTTTCTGTTATCCTCATAGGAAACTCCTTCTATTGGGATAACTTTTCCACCCGTATCATCTTAGAAATCTCTCGCTTGTTTTTTTTTCTCCACAGCCACTTCCTACAGGTCTCCTTCAGAAGAAAAAAAAAACGCTTCCCCTTGCAAATACCACCTGGGCACCAAATCCATAGGGTTACACACAACCTCCCCCCGCCCAAAACTGCTATTTGAGGAATATATATTGTAGGTTGGCTGCTTGTATTGAAATGTATGTTGTATGGACATGGCTTTTATGGAAATGCCACTCAAATGTTTAATTAATAAGCATAATCAATTCTTTTTATGCAACCACCATGTTCAGAATCAGACTCCCACCCCTCCCCAAAAGAAGACCTTTGCAATATCCAGGGAAAACGAGTACCAGTATATCTCTCAGACATAAAATGTTTTGAAAGATATTTCAAAGGGAATGCACAATTTTCTATAGCACAGGGAGTGGGGGAGGGGATGTTTATGAACGGCACAGATTGTGAACTATCAAGCTGAACCTGTAGTTTGACAGATGTCCATGGTTTGATGGTACTTTAGTTTTCATATTATTTTCAGATTATCCAGCACATCTCCTGCAATAAAGCTGAACAGTGATTGGAGTGGTGTTATTTATTCATTTTACACTCAGTCCGAAAGCCATAAAACATTGCTCTGATGGATGTAAATAGTCTCAGGCAATTAGCCCTGAATGTATGATAGAAAACACCAGATCTCTGCAGTTTAATAATCAAGATGCTGTGGATTCCCTATCAACATTTCAAAATAAACACACAAAACAAAGGAAACAGCTTATATGGGCCAGGCAAATGCCCGGGGTGTGACTGGGGTGTAATGCCCAGGGTGTGACTGGGAAGCATTGCTGGGGAAAGACATCTATGGCTCAGGACATTTTGTCCCATACAAATGCTTCTAATCAACTGAATTGTGAATGCCATTGTCTTGCTCTTAGAACATCTCTTAATTTTATTATCAAATCTATAATGCCTACTGTAAGTGTAATGGATAGAGTGCTGAATTCAAATTCAAAGGTACTTGGTTCGAATTGCCAGTCAGCTATGAAACTTGATCTTGGTATGCCAATCTCTTTAACTGAACTTTCCAGAGGCAATTATAAGGGATATTCTTGTATGTCTAGTAGAAGTGCCATGGAATGTTATGTTATGATGTCAACTAAGATGATCCTTCTTTCAAGATGAAAAAATGTATTACTGACTGTGTTTGTTGTTCAGTCGTACAGTTGATTCTGACTCTTCGCGACCCCATGCACCAAGTCAGGCTAGGCCCTCCTGTCTTCCACCATCCTCTGAAGTCTGCTCAAATTTGTGTTAGTTACATCAGTAATACTGTCCAGCCATCTCATCTTTTGCCATCCCCTTCTTCTTTTGCCTTCTGTCTCTCTCAGCATCAGGATTTTCTCCCTTCTCATTTGGTGGCCAAAGTATTTGAGCTTCAGCATCTGACCTTCCAGGGAACAGTCTGGGTTGATTTCCCTTAGGACTGACTGATTTGATCTTCTTCCAATCCAAGAGACTCCCAAGATTCTTCTCCAGCACCACAGCTCGAAAGCATCTATTCTTCTGCGTTCAGCCTTCCTTATGGTCCAACTCTCACAGCCACCATTACTACTGGGAATACCATCACTTTGACTATACAAACTTTTGTTGACAGGGTAATGTCTCTACTTTTTATTATACTGCCTAGGTTCGCCATAGCTGTCCTCACAAGGAGCAAACGTCTTTTAATTTCATGGCTACAGTCACCATCTGCAGTGATCTTGGATCCCAGAAATGTGAAGTCTGTCACTACTTCCATATCTTCCCCTTCTATTTACCAAGGAGTGATGGGGCTGGATGCCATGATCTTAGGGTTTTTTTTTTTTTATGTTGAATTTCAAGCCTACTTTTGTGGTCTCCTCTTTCACCCTCAACAAGAGGTTCTTTAGGTCCTCTTCACTTTCTGCCATTAGAGTGGTGTTGTCTGCATATCTGAGGTTGTTGATGTTTCCCCCAGCAATCGTAATCCCGGTCTGTGTTTCATCCAAGCTGGCATTCCATATGATGTACTCTGCATATAAATTAAATAAGCAGGGTGACAATATACATCCTTGTCAAACTCCTTTTCCTATTCTAAACTAATCAGTTGTTCCATATCCAGTTCTGACAGCACCATTAAACATCCTGTTCAGTGGCTAAACTCTTACAGGGAGATGGTTGTTGGCTCTGACTAGACACATACCCAGCTTGCCCATGGTGGCAGAAACCTTTAAAAGACTGGTTTTCCATTTACCTGGAGCCAGTGTGGTGTAATGGTCTGAGTATCAGACTAGGATCTGGGATGTAAGCTGCTGTAGGTCATAATTTGGTGATAAATAAAGAAGATGGGCTTTCAATTTGCTTGAAGCCACAATTGGGATTTTGTGGCAAGGATGTGATAAGTGTTTGTCTGCCTGCTAATGAACAACTTAGATGTGCCCAGGCACATAGGATTTTAGTGAAATACAGCATTTATTGATGACTGATTTATATGATTTGTGAGTGGTCTGTCTATTTAAACAATTGCCTCCTGAACAGAGCATTTACACAGAGAGGAAAGGGAAGTAGCAGACCTCAGTTGGGCTGTGTGAGAAGGCACGTGTGAGAAAAGCCAATTGCACTGTACTGCATGTGGAGGAAAGAATACACGGAAACAACCTGCTGAACACCCATGAACAGACTGATGAACTCTGGTCTCTGTTCACAACTAGCATAGGGTACACAAACTGAACAGTTGGTTTTCTAGCATTCCTGTCTAGGACACATTACAAATAATTGTAAGTTTCTTCAGATCACTCCATGAAACGCTAACCTCCAAATACTCTGAAATTTTATGGGAGCAGGAGGCATTTTTGCCCTGGAGTTTCAGGATCCTGCGAAGGCAGGGCTGGACCAAGGGACTGGTAAGGGTCAGCTAGTCAGCAGATGATAGAGAGTGAAAGCTGAGGACAGCTCTGCCTCCCTGCAGGCAAACTTGTGTCTTAGCTGATGACTCTCCTACCTGCTCTCATCTAAATAACACAGGATTAACTGGTTGTCTTTCAGGGGCCAAGTGGAAAATTTGAATTTTCTTTCAGATTGGGTTAGAAGAGTCTCCCACAGAGGCAGGAGCAGTGGATCACTGGGAAGGTGTAGCAGCTGTAAGTGCTGGTACAGTGGGATGGGCCAGAGTGGAGAGGGGTGGAGGTCAAGGTGGCAAAAGACCCCAGGACACTGCTAAAGGCACAGCAGGATGGCATAAGCATAGGCCATGGCAGGACCCAGCAACAAGGACAGGACAGGACCTCCTCTGTGCCCCGCTCCAGTGAGATAAACATACAAAACACTGTGATATGCTGGCTAACACTTTAGTGAAACTTTTTAAAGAGTCATATAAATCTTTTGTACAGATTATAAAGAAGTACAACTTTACAATATTACAAAGAAAAGTCCCCCCAATGAGCACCCGGATATAGGCTCATTTCATCAAAAATTTTCCTCAGGAATATTCCTATTTTCTTCAAAGTTATCAGCCTCTTGTTACAATTCAGGCTGATTTCATGTTACTTCGCCCTCATGTCCGTCTTCTCTGTGTGGCGTCCTCCCGATTTCCCACTATTTGTGTTGGGGCTGCAGCAAAAATCGTGGTTTTTGTGCAGCAATGGAAGTTCCAGCAGCTTGCCGCTTCATGGCTTTGCTGCTGGGAAACTTTTGCCTCCCTGGAGGGAAAGCGGACTTCTGCACACGCTTTAGGTGCGTCTTTATGGGGGCAGGGCTTGAACATGCCTCTAGAGGCCCTCCGCCCCCTCTTGTCAGTCCCTCGGTGATGCTTGGCTGGGACGGAACATGATTTTCACTCCGAGCCGGCATCGAGGGGTTCAGGCCTTGGTAGGCTGTTTATGACTTGCTTGGTCTTTGCCCCGGGTTGTGGTTGTTGCGAGGAGTCATTGTTTGCGATCGTCGTGGGACAGATTGTTTGTATTCTCGGGGGGGGGGGGTGTATTTTGTGGCCTGTGGTTCATGCGGTTTGCGTGGGTCGGGTGGGTGATTGGTAGAGGCAGGGTTTTTTCAGTGGCTGGGGGCTGCATTATTAGTGGGCTGTCTCCTTTATACCTCTCCTCATCCCCCCCTCTTTGCTCTCCTTTTGGATTTGGGGACTGAGAGGCCTTTCCTCTGTCCTTGCATAGGCAGTCTTTGCTCCTTCCTGGTAGTGTGGGGGATTGGTGGCCACTTTATAGGCTGCTCAAGTCTTTGTCTGGGTGGTCATTGCTTCTTCTTTGTTGTGTGGGGACTTGGTGGCCATTTTTGCAGGCTTCTGCAGTCTTTGCTCAGGCGGCCATTTTAGGGGTGTGAGCTTGGGGGCCATTTTAGTGTGAATTTAAGGTGGCCATTTTAGGGGCGGTGTGCTGTTCCCTTTTTTTCTCAAGCACCTTATTTGTTAATTAAGAGAATGTCTGGACGTAAAGGTGCAGGGAAGTCTAAGGGTAAGCAGCCTGCAAGTAGGGCTCCTAAGCCTATGCAAAAGCACCCTCCCCCCCTTCATCTTCAGAGGATGAGGTGAGCACTGCTATCCTTCAGAGGCTGCAGGCCCTTGATCAGGCATCCGGGCTTCCTCCGGTGCAAGTTTTGAAAAAGGGGCAGGCGTGAAAAATGGCTCTGCAGGCTGGCATTCTAACCAGATTATCTATTTTAGAAGGCAGGTCTGCGGCTAGTGCCATCATGGGTGCCAGGGTTCCAGTGGTTCCGGATGTGGGAGCAGGACCTTCTTCTGGTTTCGGGGGGGCAGGCATGGCCTTGGTGCCTGCTGGACTACCAGGTAAGTCAGGTGACAGCTCTGTAACATACACTGGTCTGTCATGGCGTTGCTTCAGTGGGCGCAGGTACTCCTTCTACTCTGGACGTGACCGCACAGGCAGTTTGGCCCATATGGCAGTTGGCCTGGGGTAGGAGAACAGCGGGTAGCACCTTCACTGCCTGGTAGTTGGGGATTTCCCTCTCCTTACGGGGCGGTCCCTTTTACCGCCATACCCTTTGGGGAGGTTGCGTTACCTTTAGGCGACCATTTGTTGCCAGCCACCAGGGACAAGATCCTTAAGGGGGAATATGTAGATATTTTCTCCCTTTTGTTCAGGGAATTAGAAAAGAAAGATAAGGAGGATCTTGATGATAAGGAGAAGAAGTTGAAAAAGAGGAAGGTGGATCAGACCTGGGCTAATTGGCTGCCCGGGTTTTTTGTGTATGCTGGAGTGATAGCGTGTGCTCAGCCCTGGCGGGCAGCAGCGCTGATCCAATATATGGACATCATATTCAAAGGGTACACAATGTTCAGTGGCCCGACCTGGATTCAATATGACGAGGAATTCAGGATGAGGGCTGCCTTGTACCCTTCCCTCCCCTGGGATCGCATCCACCAGCAACTGTGGCTGCAAGTTATGTCACCAGCTCGGCCCAATTTGGGCGACCGCTCTGACAGCAGGCATTTAGTTGCTAAGGCTTCCTCTTCTCAGGCTACTTCATCATCTTCCCGCGGTTCAGCGGGGCAGGTGGTTTAACCCCACTTGCTTTGTTGGGAGTTTGGGTCACAGGGGGCGTGCAGTAGGAAGGCTTGCCAGTTCAAGCATGAATGCCCCGTGTGCCGGCCCACACTCTTATAACAACTATCCAAGAGTTCGGCCACGTAAGGGCCAGAAGAGACAGGGTGGAAGTGGGGGTTCTTCCCAAACTGGAAAAGGGCCCCAGCCCGATAAAGCTGGGACCTCTTGAGCAATGGTTACGTAGGTACCCACGTAGGACGGATAGTTTATATTTGTTGAACGGTTTTACGTGGGGTTTTAGAATTCCTTTTCAGGGTTCTCGGGTGCCAACTTGGTCTTGGAACCTTAGTTCAGTTAAGGGTTTAGAACATGTAGTGGAGGCTGAGATTGCCAAGGAGCTTGCAGAGGGCAGGATATTGGGCCCATTTTCTAGTCCTCCAGTGGTTAACCTTAGGGTTTCCCCGTTGGGGGTGGTACCAAAGAAGGTGCCTGGTGAATTTTGTTTGATTCACCACCTTTCTTACCCCAAGGGATCTTCTGTTAATGATGGGATTCCTGAGGAACTTTGCTCAGTTAGGTATACTACCTTTGGTCAGGCCATGGGCTTCGTTAGACGCTGTGGTCAGGGGGCTGAGCTGGCTAAATGTGATATCAAATCTGCATTTTGCCTTCTCCCTGTCCATTTGGATGATTTTGAGCTTTTGGGTTTCTCTTTCTCAGGGCAATTTTACATGGACAAGGCTTTGCCTATGGGCTGCTCTGTATCATGTGCGGCTTTCGAGTGTTTCAGCACATTCCTCGAATGGGCTGTGTGTGAGAAAGTGGGTTTACAGGATGTTGTCCATTATTTGGATGACTACCTGTTTGTGGGTCCTGTGGGTACTGGACATTGTGCTCAGTTGCTGTCCAGCTTTATTGAGCTGGCTGCTGAGTTGGGTGTGCCTTTGGCCGAGGAAAAAACTGAGGGCCCGGCCCAATGCCTTGTGTTTTTGGGAATTAAATTAGACACCATAGCGCAATTGTCCAGGATTCCTTGTCAGAAGCTGGAGGATTTAAGGAATAGGATTAGCACTTTCCTTCTTAAGAAGAAGGTTATGCTTCTTGCGCTTCAGCAGTTAGTTGGGCACCTTAACTTTGCTTGCAAAATGGTTGCAAAATGGTTGCCCCTGGAAGGGCCTTTCTTCACAGGTTCTGTGATGCTATGGCGGGCCTTCGCTTGCCTCAGCACAGGACTAGGGTTACCAGCAGCATGAGGGAGGACCTGCTGGTGCGGCAGGAGTTTTTGGAATCCTTTAATGGGATTTCTTTTTGGAGAGAGAACATGAGACTTGAGGCGGAGCTTCAGGTCATGTCCAATGCTGCTGGGTCATTAGGTTTTGGGGTTTACTTCCGTGGACACTGGTGCATGGAGGTGTGGCCGGATTCATGGATGCAGACTGGTTTGAGGCCGGATCTCACTTTTTTAGAATTTTTTCCCATTTTGGTTGCGGTTTGGTTGTGGGGGAGCATGAATGCGAGAGGGCAACCCCTGCTGGGTGACATGTTGGGACCCCTGAGGAGGCCATGGTAGGGAGTCACAGAATGGGATCAGACTAGGAATTTGCTGCCTCAGAAAGAGACATGCTGCGGCAATCATACTGTGCCCAACACAGTCATGGGCCATGCATACACTTAGAGGAGTGTTCAAACTGCTCTTGTGTGAGTGCAGCATGCACATGGCACACCCCAGCCCTTCAGAGGGCTGGAAACACATTAGAGGGGTATGGCAAGGAGTTTACTACCAAGAAGTTTCTGGTAACTATTTAGTCCATTCCCAGCCCATCCTATGATGAGGTTAGGTTGGGCAGGCTATGGAGGACAGATGTGTGTATGTGATTACACACATTAAATCTGGGGATGGTGGGGTGGTTATGGAAGGGCAAAACTCCCATCTGATCGCACCCACAACAGTACATATGTGAATAGGGATGCCAGGTCCTTCTGAGTCCCTAGAGAGGGACTATGGGGGCATTCCAGAAGGAGGTGGGGACATCCCCATTGTAATGACATCATGCAGATGTGACATCATCACATTGGGGACTTATAGGAGTGGAATTCTAGCAGGAGCTCCTTTGCATATTAGGCCACACCCACATGATATAGCCAATCCTCCAAGAGCTTACAAAAAAGAGCCTTGTAAGCTCTTGAAGGATGGGCTACAACAGGGATGTGTGGCCTAATATGCAAAGGAGTTCCTGCTAGAATTCCACCCCTAGGGACTGCATTCCAAGCTGTGAATTCACAGCTTGAATTGCAAACACACACCACCACTACTTGTCCCCTAAACACTTAAAGGATCCCTTGAATGCTTTTGGGAAGAAGGGGAGGCATGTGCACATGCATTCTAAGCCGTGGATTTGTGGCTTGGAGTGCACCCACATACACCCCCCCACTTCTTCCCAAAAGGATTTAAAGGAATCCTTTAAATGCTTTTGAGAAGAAATATGGGGGTGGTGGCATACACCCCTCTCCCTCTCTCCTGCAAAATTTAAAGGGCGTTCCAGTTGATTGGCGGGCCACATGCTCCCCACCGATCAGCTGAAGGGTCCTTTAAATCTTTCAGGAAGGAAGGGAGAAGAGTGGCTGCCAGCAGTTGGTCTTGAGGTGGGACTTCCCCCTGCCGACTGGCAGGCTGGCTGGTGGATTGGAGCCCCCCAAACCAGGGGAACCCCTACCAGGATCTGGGGATTGGCAACCCTATTGTGAAAAATGGTGCACTTTCATACATGAAAATTATTTGTCTATTTTACCAAGGGCATAACTGTTGATAATTCCACTCCCAGTTGAGGTATGTGCATGTATATATAGAAACACAAACATTTGTTCAGTCTTCACCAAGGCAGTCCATCATGTGTACAAGAGGGCACATACTATGTTTGAGGAAGAGAGAAACTCTTCGCTTAGAGCAGAACACGGCAACCACCTTAACGGGTCACTCTTGTTTTTGACAATGTTGCATTTTTTCAATCTCCTCTGCACCACTAACTAAAATCTATCAGTCACTTTCTAAATACAGCTCAGGACCAAAATCTTTAGCTGAAAAATATCAGCATCTTGCCTCCTCACTGAGATGAGGGATTCTGCTGTTGTAATACAACTGGCAGCCCTGTTGATGTGTGAGGCAGAATGGAATCCAAGAGCACGAACAGCTGCTCAAAGTAGATTATTTTAAAACCAACCACCAAGCAATGCTTCCAAGACACAGAGGTCACCGATATGGTGATGAGTAACACTGTGCAGTATTTACAAAGGATCATGTTATAGCCTCTCTCT
Organism: Heteronotia binoei; assembly: GCF_032191835.1. NCBI lineage: Eukaryota > Metazoa > Chordata > Lepidosauria > Squamata > Gekkonidae > Heteronotia > Heteronotia binoei. The sequence goes on along the minus strand of NC_083223.1, from coordinate 51,107,748 downwards.
GTCTCAAACATCTGGGAAAAAACCAGCAGAGCTGACAAACTTGGCTTTTCACCATATTTTCCAAAATGTTTAACGGATCCAAACAGAAGATGATAGTCATGCTTTTATCTACATGCTGCTAGCATTCAGGCATCTGAAGCTGAAATCAGCATCAGCACACATGGCTAAGAAATAAAAAGATATAAATAGATTCCTCTTAACTATGTGCTACAATGGGTATACCTAACTCACTTCTCTTGTTGCTTGACCCTTCTTGAAGTACCTATATTATCCCCTCACAAACCCAGCACATCTCCTTATCATGCCTGTTGTAGGGTCAAGCCCAGTGTGCAAATGAGGCAGGAGGTCATTTGGAGGCCAAGGCTGGAATGGGGTTCTTCTCTTACTGCTTTCCCTATATAACTAGACTTGTTTTTCCCAGACAAGGTTCCTGTATTTCATGGAAAGATGGGCAGAAGACTGAGAAAAGCAACATCAAGCTGTGCTTCTGCCTCTTGCTTTCCCATGGCAATTTCCAGCAGCACCACCACCTTGCATTTCAACAGTTAATCTGGAACTGGAAATCCTAGGTTTGCTCCTCCTGAACTAGGACTAAAAACTGTATGTACTTGTCTTTAAACAGTAAATAACAATGAGGGAAAACAAATTCTGAGATTAAATTGGAATTTAATTTTCAAACATAATTGTTGCTTAAAGGTGGCCCACCAACTTTTGCATTAGAAGAGTTCAAGCTCTTGTGAATACAATTGGGGGTGGGGGAGATGTTCTTGTTCTCAAAATATAGAGAGTGCTTCCTCATAAACACCCGCCCGAATTAAAAAAAAAATAACGTCTAGAAGAATGGAAGAAATATTGGTAGTAAGCAGTGTTGTAATACTGTTCTAACCATCTTCCATGCAAGCTAAAATATGAACAATCTGAGATTCTGAAATTTTAAAATTTTGAATCCAAATGGCAATAAATATTAGCTAGTCTGAGATATCATTTTTTTTGGGGGGGGGCAGAGGGGGAGAGAATTGTGTTAAATTTGCACCAATACTTTCCAATAGGGAAGAATTTCACTGAAATTGAATCAGAAGAAAAAAAATCCCCAAATACTGAGACACTTCAGTGAAAAATCTTAGATGTTTGAAAATGTTGTAGCATTTCCTCTTCATGCTCAACATCATGCTGGGGAGTTTCTGATGAACTAGCAGTCCCAGTTGCCTGACTGCCACCTCATCAGGCACACAGCATTTCCTGCATAAATAGGGTGTAATAAACCTGCTGTGATACGTATTATTATATTTATTTATTAAAAGATTTATGCCTTGCTTTTCTCCTTGACATGAGATGGCTTGTGGCATCATCACATTGAATGTAAAATGATAACATTCCAAATCCAAAAGTGAAAGGTCTGTATAGAATTCTAAGCCCTGATCTGGATAGCCCAGGTTAGCCCGATCTCATCAGATCTTGGAAACGAAGCAGGATTAGCCCTGGCTGGTATTTGGATGGGAGATCTCCAAAGAATACCAGGGTCATGACGTGGAGGCAGGCAGCGGCAAACTACCTTTGAATGTCTCTTGTCTTGAAAACCCTACAGGACCACCTTGGTGAAAACACCTACAGGACCACAGCGGTGACTTGACAGCTCTTTCCACCATCACCATAGAATTCTGGAAATAAGGGAGAATAAAGTAAGAGAAATAAAAGACCATTTGGTTGCAAAGTGGGACCATTTCATAGTGATTTAGTCTGGAAAAACAACTACAAGCAAGAGGGACTTTGTGCTATTTGCATAAAGTGGGAATAGGGAAGAGAACTGGGAAACTGCATGGGAAGTAGGTGAGCTCAAGGTGTCGAGGCAAGAAGGTTAAAGGAATAGGTAGTGCAGGACTGTGCTGCCAGGTTCCTAAGACACAGATTCCATCTGGCTTCCCTCCCTGATATCATCCAGAAGCCACACACATACCAAAACAATTTGCCTAGCTCCTTGAGGAACAAGGTCCCCAGAATTTGTCAGTGGCTCTTGCACAGAGGGCTGAGAGAAACAGAGACAGAACCAGGAGGAAAATTCAGTTACAGGCTTAATGGAACGAATCTAAGTCATGCAGTTGTGAAAAGAGGGTCCCAAGGGAAAGGGGAAACCATGGAGACAACAGTGGGGTTGTTGGTAGGGAACAGAGAAGCAAAAGAATTTGGGGGCATAAGGGAGAATATGTGTCACAATCCAACAGGTTAGAGAAGTCAAGGCAGTGCTTGAAATGGGAACTCATGTCTATTGATCAAATCTATCTATTCCGCATATTAATTTGAGCAAGCCAGCAAAACCTTCTGTTGCTGGTCTCTTGTGTGTTATTCAATTAACAAAGAGAGTTCATCCAGAGAGCACATATTACTAATCGCTTAAGTATCCTGGAACTTGAGTTACAAATTGATATTTGCTTATTATCTCATAATTCCTATATCAATAGGCTCAAAGGTACATCCCCCGCCCCTGGATCTTCTATTTTAGGGTACTACCAACTGGGAAGTTTTCACATTCAAATAACTAAGAGTTGCATAAAGATGATTGGGCACATTTTCTCTTGTTACAGCAGGCCTTGTGCATGAGATCGTTGATAGTTATCTTAGATAAATTCTCTACAGATTGTCTTCACAGTTACGTAAAAAAACCCCCTTAACTGATTACATCTGTTACAAACTTGTATTATAGGGGTGTTTTTTAAAAATAAGTAATAGAAAAACACTGACCTGTCTGCCCAGTCTGTAATGCATACCATGTGGTGTCAAAGTTGTAATTAAATACAGTGCAACGCAAATCAGGTCCTCCAAATGTTAATCTCATTATCACCTTCTCAGAACTGCTTTGCCAGAGAAAGTAACAGCTATTACAGCTTTGCTGCTCATCCAATCAGAATATTAAATTAATCATTATGGTCCTGACACAACGATTGCCAATGCACTTAATCTTGCTTTGCACATAGCACATGGAATGGGGATGTAGGGGTGAGTGGGTAAATGACAACACAGTGGTGCATGAAGTTGGATATATTATCATTAATATTTTTGGTGATGCTGTATTGTAGGCTGTTTATATGTGGGAATGTGTTTTGGATATAGGAAGAGTTTGTCAAAGGCTCTATAACAAGTTCTAAATTTCCTGCCATCTGCCTTTCCTTCTGTCTTATTTTTTCCTCTTCTTAAACAAAGGATAATCTGTTTGTTTTCCAAAATCATATGATTATCTGATGAGAAAAGCCAGATTTTACTAGGTGGGCCAGTGGTTTTCCACCTGACTCACTGTCACCAAGTGGAACTCAGGAGGGGCTGTGGCTCAGGGGTAGAGCATCTGCTTGGCATGCAGAAGGCCCCAGATTCAATCCCCAGCATCTCCAGTTAAAGGATCTGACAGGAAGTGGTGTAAAAGACCTCCTCCTGAGACCTTGGAGAGCCGCTGCTAGTCAGAGTAGGAAATACTGACTTTGACAGACAAAGGGTCTGATTCGATATAAGGCAGGTTCATGTGTTCATGTAATGCTGAAGGTGAGCAGGTCTAGATGGGAAGCTTCTTGTGTCTCCTTCTGCCAGTGCATGAAGACTTTCTGTTTTATTTGGCATTCCTTCACTTTGCCTACATATGTTTTATTAATTGTTTCATTAAGTGTTCGTATGTTTCATTAATACATATGTTCATATGTTTCATTAATTGTTTTTGTTCTGATAGTCAGACAGATAGATAGAATTTTAAAAGTAGCTTGTTTTAATACTTTTGATTGTTGACCACCTTGGGGTATCTAATTTAAGTGGAAAGGTGGCATAGTTTTAAAAAAAGAAAAAAAATCAGTAGTAATAATACACTGCTAAGCTAATCTATGTGAAGGAGACCTCTTATGTACAGCTGCAGATGGCAACCCACTGAGAGGAATTTGGGATCAGGAACAGACCAAAGAGTTTTAGAGCATTGTCCCAACAGAATAACATCACTTTCAGCCCCCCCACCCCACCCTCAGAAGTGACATTACATGCTAGCATGCTGTGTAGCAGGAAGATCCTTGCAGTAGGCAATTGATGGTTGGTCCAGTGACAGATGAGGCCTGAGGCAGGATCAGGAAAACAACTTTTTCTTTATTGAAATAACATGTGCATGGATCAGGACCATGTGGCTCATGCCAGGAGATATGGGTCTGACCCCGATTACAGAAAGAACACAAAGTTTTATCTTGCTTAAAATTATACATCAGCAGAATCAAGCAAACTGGAAACACGTCAAGACACAGGCAGGACACAATTGGGCCTTTTCGGTACTTTCCGCACATGGCATTACATGGCAACATCCATTGTTGCTATGATTCTTCAGTCCTTCTTTGACCTTTTGCTTGATGACCTCAGGATTATCTGACAAATGGGGGCAAAATCCATAATGGCAGTCCTTTTCCGCGGTGGGGCTCACTTCATTTGTCCTCCCTGAAATTTGGGCTGCGTATGTGGGCAAGGAGGGATTCACTCCTGCGGCCCCAGTTCCCTGGTTAAACTCCCCTAGGCTTAACTATCTAAACAGCAAGTAGCTGAAAATGAGAAACTCCCAAAACTATTTTAAAAATCTGGAATTAATGTGGAAAATCTCTGAGTTTCTCAGGAGTTTAATGGGTTCCAATTCAGTTCTCTAGTTATTGGGTCTGAGTGACAGAATAATTAGGCTTTGTTACCATTTCCCATGTACATTTTAATTGGAGCCATTTTGTTCTTCTCTACCAACCTGTTGCTCTGTTGCTGAACAACTATGGCTTTTAATGGTTTAATTGTAATATTGTAGAAACACTGTGAGCATCCTGAAGAATCTTGTTAAGACACAGGACATAAATATTTAAAAATGAGCAACTATGGATGTGAGCCAGCCACAATTAAGCCCTAAATCCCATTTATATTTTAATATATATGTGTGTGTGTGTTTAACAGTGTAGACCTATGCAGATTCACTCTTAAACCATTTATTCTCTGCATAAGATAATACAGTTAGTCTCTGACTTCAAAATGTGATAGCACTTAACTCTGAACTGTGTAAATTTCCCTCATGTTATTATTAACAGTACAGTCCTATGCAATTACCCCTATCACATGAACACATATAACTGCCTTATATGGAGTCAGATCCCTGGTCCCTCAATGAGTATTTTTACAGAGTAGGGATTTGAATCTGAGTTTCACAGATCCTCATCCAACACCCTGCACCATGATGGCTCTCATCTGGGTTGTGAGGCAGAAATGTTTCATATCAACAATGACCAATATAGATAGCTAGAAATAATGGGCAATGAACCTGGGATCTTCTGCATGCAAAACAGATGCTCTAAGCCTATTTGAAGAAAGCACATTGAGATGAAAACTTTACATCACTATTCTTGGGGAATATGAGAAAATAATTGCTTTATCATCTTCTGGCAAGCCTCCCTTAAGGTCAGATTCTGTGTTCTGTGATAATAAAGATATCTCAACAGAACTCTCTGTCCTGGTTTGCTTATGATACTCACAGCTTCTCAGCATTTCTCAGTTTTGGGCTAGGAAAAATGAGCATAAAGTACCCACAGGAGTTATGCTTCAAGTATGTATAGAATTTATAAATAATACAATGACAGACCTCTGCGTGAACTCCTTTACAAAATGGCAGGTGTCTGCATGAGGGCCACAGAGTGCGGTCTTCAGATTGTTGAAAACTAGAGTAGTCCCACTGAACTGTAGTGTTCCCTGAATGAGTGGTGAAAATATTATAGTCATATGCAGATGATTCATGCCCAACCCCCCACACAGAGGCCATTGTGTAGCAATAATAATCAATATTCATGTGATCCTTTTAATAATTTATCATAATAAATATTTATACAACATACATGATGAGGCAATATAAATGTTTTAGTGGCACACGTCAGAGATCCCTGCATTATTTAGGAGCAGTGAAACCACAAGTAAATTGTGTATGTCATCCCAAATGTGTCCGGTGAAAACTTGGACACCACAGTGTCTTTTGCATGCTCCTCAGGTGCTGCAAAACTACTGTTTTGAGAACCTTCTGAGGTGTCAAAACCAATTTTATCCTCAAAACACTCCTTGACTGGAAGCCATTTTCTCCTCTCTGGTCCCCCACCCCTCTGATAGCTTCTTGCTTGGAAAGAGTTTAAATGAATTTATTTATTTTAAAGTATGGCTGACTTTAAAAAGAACAAATTTATATCCTCAGCTTTTCAGCATCGACCAGTTCAAGCACATACACTAGCAGAGGACCTAACCAATGCAGAAGACTGAATACCTTGGAAAATCCTCCTGAAATCCTAAGTGAATGAACACACTTAAGATTATTTACAATAATGTATAGCCATTAGCATTCTATCTTTGAGTGCAGTTACCTGGAAACATGGTTCATTGAAACCGATGAAACTTTCAAACAACTGTGGGAATTTGCCATGGGCAGCCAATCATGATGTGGTATCTACATTCACAGAATGCAAGATAATTTAATAGAAGATACAAGGTTGGCTCCGGACTAACATTTCTACAGGTGCAAAGACTTTTGCTCCCAGGAAAATGATTTCAGGATGTTTGGGACTGCTGTAGGAGTGAGGAGGCAGGGCCACATCCCTTGTGTCTGTGGAAATATTAGTCTGTATCCAAGACATATTTTCCTTCCCATCAGGAATGCAGATTCCATTTTCCATAGACTGCAATTGTCCATCTTACCATTATAATAGTGATGACATCATTTACTGATTTAATCGATTTATTTAAAATCTTTATATTCCATCTTTTGTCCATTCAAGGAGGCTAACAAAGCAACAACAGGTTTCAAACAGTGAAAAACAATGTAATAGCTTCAAAAATACAAAAGATACATGCAAACCAGAGAGGCTCACCAGTTCTACCTGTCATGGCTCAGCTGGGCATTCCCAAATGTGACCCAGAAGTGACTTTCTCAAGCTCTAGTATTCTCCCAAAACTTTATGGTTAAACCATAGAGTTCTGGGTGAATTCTAGAAAGTCAGCAGTAAAGCAATGACTCTTCTTCTGGATTATGCCAGAAATGACTTCAGCACTTTGCCAGCAAGGTCACAATGCCGCCAATGATGCCCCTTCCCAAGAGAGTCTTCTGCCTAATAAATAACCCTAGTAAACACTCTTGCTTATTAAAGTAAACACACATCTCAATCTACCAAAAGAGTTTACCTCTACAAAATGCCCTTTGAAATAAAAAAAAAAAAAACATTTTACACACCTTTCTGAATGCAGCAAGTAAAACCACCCTCTGCACTCACCCTGGTAAAGCCATGCTAAAGGATTCGATCTACCAGCAGTAAAAGCCTACAACCTGACTGTTGTAGAAGGGGACACTACTAATGGGAAGGTACCCCAGGTATCCATCATTAGAATGATCATTAGCATTCTCACAAAGCATAAACTCAGGTCCAGAGGCAAAACTGACCATTGCAGGCAGTGGATATTGCCTTTTTATTTTTCATCTGAGGTAATATTATGCCTATATAACATTCCTTTCTCTTTCCCAGAAAACAAATTCTTTTAACACCCCTCTCCCCAAACAAAAAAAATCCTCCTATGGAAATTATTTATGCATTAGGGCTCAGCAGTGTGGCTCATTTGTTTTCTCTCTTCTTTTTCTGCTTTTACAACTGCATGACAGCCAAGGGAACACACTACCTACAAGACAAAGCAGTATTTAGACTATCATATGGGCAAATAACTGCTGATCCCAATATTTTGTAAAAAGGCTGAGAAACGTAATTCCAATATCTCTGCCTCCAAGCCCCCAAGCCTCACTGTATGCATTTTTTTTAAAAAAAATTATAATGTCGAGGTTATGCAGAGTTTCTTTGAGGTGACAGGCAAGCAGCAGGATTCCATGAATATGTATAGCATGCTTGAAAAAAAAAAATAAATTAACAGGGACCAGCCACTCCAGTGACCCACTTACTTAGGCTGTCATTGATGAGTGTGACAGGAATGTTTTGTAAGACTGGAAACCTCCATGACAGGCTTTTCTCCCAATCAGCGCATCCAGATTATTTGATGCACTGCATGGCAGGTAGATAATTAATCACTAATTTGTCAATACTGACATAAAGCCATTCGTTGTAACTGATCAACCCCTTGCATTTCTTAAGGCAGAAAGTACAATTTCAAAAATGGAAATCATTTGGAACAGCACAAATGCCAGAGATCACAGGTCATAAAGCGCTCTGGTTTGTAAAAGAAGTGGTGAAAGGGGTCAGGGTGGAAGGTAATTTTCTTCCTGTTCATGATTCCTTGCCGTATGTCACTCTGTCCACACGTGTTCAAGGGGTGTTTGTGTGTGTATACTTACTTTATGTATATATACATGTGTATGTATATATACATACTTTACATTTTTATCCCCACAGGGGCTCAGGGCGGGTAACAACAGAATCAAACATGAAAAACCACTTATATCAATTCTAAAACGATTAGCCAATTTAAAACATAATTTTAAACAATTAACTAACAATTAAAAGCATTTAAGACGGTGAAATTTCACAACATAAGGCCCTATGTTGAGCAAGTAAGATGAAGACAGATGATATTACATACTAACAGGACTCCATATAAATTGGCGGTTGAATGTCTGCATTTGACAGGGCAGCCAGATGTTCAGTTGTCCACTGCCTCAACTAAAAGCCTGGCAGAACAGCTCAGTTTTGCACACCCTTTGGTACTACAACAAGCTCCCCAGGTCCCTGATCTCCAATGGGTGCATGTTCCACCAGGTAGAGACCAGGACAGAAAAGGCCCTGGCTCTAGTTGAGGCTAAGTGGACATCTTTTGGGCCAGAGACAGCCAGAAGATGTTGCTCAGTGGATCATAAAGCTCTTCAGGGGTCATATGGAGAGAGGCAGTCTGTTAAATATGCTGGTCCCAGGCCATTCAGAGATTTAAAGGTTAAGACCATCACCTTGAAGCAGATCCTGTAACTCAACTGGTAACCAGTGCAACTGGCAGAGCACTGGCTAGATACAAGCCCACATAGATGTTGCAGTCAGTAGGTTATAAATAATATATCATTTATTATTATTTATTCATTCTAAAATATTTATGTAATACACTTGGGTGGGGAGGGTCTTGCTCAAGGTAGTTCCCAAGGAAATAGTAAACAATGAAATAATTAAAATCTCTGATAAAATAGTTGAAAATGAATCCCATGGAGACATTGAGAATAGGGCTGCAAGGTTTCCTGCTCTGGTGGGAAACTTCCATCTCAGCTAATACTTGCTAGGGCAGTGGTGGAGGGTAAATGAGGAAAATTGGCATCAGTCTAATGTTACAATGCCACTCCCAGCATGAACCCAGAAGTGAAGTCATTGCATCATGGCAATACTTTAGGATTCCACCCAAACTATATAGTAAAAGCATAGAGTTCTGGAGAATCCTAGATCATCACCCTGACAAAATGACATCAATTCTAAGTTTGCACAAACAGTGACATTGCATCATTGGAGCAATACTGATTTACGTGTTCCCGCCCCCTCAAAGCTTCCACTGGACTGGCAATGCTAATGTTGAAAGACAATAAAACAGCTGACTGATATGGATTACAGCAGCAATTTGACATAAATGGTAGTATGAGGAGAGATACATCAAAAAGAAAACCACAATCAAAATTCTGGAAGAAATAGAAATGTTTGTTCCTGGAGCTTGAAACCTGACAAGCTCAGCACCAGGCAAAAATACTAGGAATGCATGTCACAATTGAAAAGGCCCTACGCTTGTGGCTACATACCTTAACTCCAAAGGTGAAGGTCACAAATTATGTGCTATGATGCTGAATGTATGTGCTCATATAGAATTATACAGGAGCAGCCAGTCCCTGTCAGTCTCATACTGATTCCCCACTAGCCTTGTCCCGGTCTCACGCTCCTCTTCTCTGTAGCACTTCTGTGCAATTTTGAACAAGCTGCTGCAGGGCTCTGACTAGCCCCACCTCTTTCCTACAGCAAGCATAAACCAGTTTTCAGAAGATCTTGCTTGCTGCGAGAAAGAGGCGGGGCAAGTCACAACCTCGCGGCAGCTTGTGCAAAATCGGATTGAAGCACCATGGAGAAAAAGAGTGTGAAACTGGAACAAGGCTAGTGGGGAATCAGTCTCAGACGTCAATGGTTAAATCACATAAAACTGAGCATGGAAAATAAATCCAATGATGTTCTTTAAGCAAGAAGTGTAATTCTTTGAGCACTGAAGGATGATTCAGTGGACACAAAAATGAGTGTTCAAAAATCAAATTTACCTCAGCTACATTAATTCATCATTAACTATTGAGCTATCATTGAATTATAGCAATCATTTATGATTGGATTCTCTTATGTGGACAACCCAGTCTAGCACAGGCAGATTTCTATAACATGAGGACAGTGCAATATCCATGGATTTGTGGATTCAGCCCAGGTCTGTAAAGCCTATTTGCTGTTGTGTCACACATACTATGATTGTCTCAATGATTTGTTAATCACTCCAAACAAACAGCAGCTCAGGTACATTTGTGTTCCTATAGTGGTGGCATTCAGCATGGCCCATGGGTGTATGTTAAGGTGCATGCTCACCATTTACTGACTTGATTTTGATTGCTTGGATCTCCAGGTCATTGTGGGGCAGGTGGTCATAAAGTATTTCAAATCAGCTGAGCTGGAGTGCATGTGGAATACAGCGAGTGAAGCTACAGTTCCCATGCTGCAGTATCAGAATGTGTCACGCAGAAAAATCCAGTTGCAAATGATTGCCATAGTGCATTGGGAGGGCATTATCCAATGATGTATGAAAGCAGTGGGGCCATGACACTTCCTGGGTTCTTCGGAAAACCATCCTGCTCCACTGAGGTAAAGGAAAGCTAGGTTTTAGTGGTTTGGGGAAAGAGGCACTTTGTCAAAGAAGCAAATGGGCCCTGGCAAATCCATCAGCAGGGATCACACTGGGGATCACTACAATATAGCAGTCATTTGCAAGTGGATTTTCCTGTGTAGATGAGCCAATCTAGCTGTGAATAATCACCATAGTGCAATGATAGCACAATATCCAAATGAAGTGTAGATAAGGCCATAGCAATGGAAAGGCACTTTACCTATGCTCTAGCACACTCTTGTTTTATTATTACTTCAGGCATTCTTGTTAGAGTCCTGAATGAAAAGAGGGTCTCTCAGGACTCAGATTCCAGATTATGTCAGGCAAAAGTTCTCACAACATGCAATTGTCCTATTTTGTTGTTTAATTTTTTTTGAAAGCTTACGGCGATTGTGTGCTGAGCATTTCTTTGTGACCTATTGAGAATATGCAGAAGATATATTTTCCCTGCAGGAATTAAAGCACAGCTGCAGCTCTTATGCTAACTCATCCATGAACGTCTTCTTCCACCCCCACTGCTTTATGCAAACCTATATATTTTCAGGAATGGAGTCAAACTTATGACCATTCCTTGTAGGTAACTGAAGCAGAATCGGAGAGTGCCTGAGTGCAGTCCACTGTTCTGTGTGAATCGGAATTTAATTCAAGCCACCATGTAGTCAGTCCACTTAAGGAAATGGAGATTCCACACCATGGCAATACTTTAGGACACAAAAAGATATCTCTGTTTAGGAATACACTGTCAGACTTCTAAATCAAAAGTGTGTGTGTGTGGCAATACTGTAAATAAATAAATAACAACTCAAATGGAAGTTGTGGAGAGGCCAGGTGATTTTAATATCCCACAGATTAACTGTTTCCTTTCCTTTTCTTAACCAGTTCCTTAGGGCTTGCAAAACCGCCCTCTTCCAACTAGACTTTTAAGATAAACCTGGAACTATCATCAAGCCATCTTGTATATACTGCGACGGTAGCACCTTTATACTGTTTTTAGATTAATGATTTTAATGTTAACTTATATATTGTATAATTTATAATGTTCTGCTTATTGACTGTATTATTTTGTTTTATTGTTATACCATGATAATTTATATCATGTCTTGTAAGCCGCCCTGAGCCTGCTTCGGCAGGGAGGGAGGGGTATAAATAAAAACTTATTCTTATTCTTTTCCCCTAAAGAAAATTGTCAATAGGTCCCTTCTTGAAGGAACCTTCCCCCAGCCTCTAAAAGAGGCAGTGGTTAGCCCCCTTTTTAAAAAGCCATCCCTGGACCCGGCTGAATTGGCTAATTACCGGCTGGCGTCTAACTTGCCATTCTTAGGTAAGATTATTGAATGGGCTGTGGCAGTGCAGCTTCAGAGTTTTTTGGATGACGCCTCCATGCTTAACCCACATCAGTCTAGTTTTTGTCCAGGTCACGGGACGGAGATGGTTTTGGTTGCCCTCATAAATGACCTCCAGAGTCACCTGGACAGAGGTGGCTTGGCAGTGCTGATGCTGTTAGACCTGTTGGTGGCATTCGACACGGTTGGCGATCAGCTACTGATTTGTCGCCTCGCTTATGCTGGGATTCAGAGGTTGGCCTTGAACTGGCTTTCCTCCTTCCTCCAGGGTCAGGGACAGAGAGTGGCGCTAGGAGACAAACTATCCCGACAACACCCACTTATATGTGGTATGTCACAGGGAGCAGTTCTCCCTCTGATGTTATTCAACATCTACATGCGCCCCCTTGCTCAGGTTGCCCAGAGTATGCGGATGACACCCAACTCTATCTGCTGATGGGCGGCCAATCTGACTCCACCCCAGAAGATCTGTCCAAAGCATTGCAAGCTGTGGTGGGGTGGCTTAGGCTGAGTAGATTGAAATTAAATCTGAAGACGGAGGTCCTGTACCTGAGTCGCCGCTGTCTGGGACCGGAGGTCCATTTACTGACCTTCGACAGAGCCTAGCTCATGCTAGCGCCCAAGGTTAAAAGCTTTGGGGTGCTCTTGGATCCCTCTTTGACAATGGAGGCCCAAGTAGCTGCCACTGCTAAGTCAGCCTTTTACCATCTGCGGATGGCGAAGCAGTTGGTCCCCTTTCTCGAATGCAACAACTTGGCAACAGTGATCCATGCCACGGTCACCTTGAGACTGGATTACTGTAATGCTCTCTACATGGGGCTGCCCTTGTCCCAAATTCGGTGACTTTAGCTAGTGCAGAATGCTGCAGCCAGGCTGTTAATGGGAGTTCCTCTACGGGAACACATTCAGCCTGTGTTGAAAGGACTGCACTGGCTACCAATAGGGTACCGGGTTCGCTTCAAGGTGCTGGTCATCACCTTTAAAGCCCTATATGGCCGGGGTCCTGCATACCTTAGGGACTGCCTTTCCTGCATATGCCCTAGCGAGCACTTCAGTCAGGGTCTCAAAACCTGTTGACAGTCCCCAGCATCAGAGAAGTGAGGCTCAAAACAACAAGAGCCAGGGCCTTTTCTGTTGCTGCCTCTAGCTGGTGGAATGAGTTGCCGGAGGAGGTTAGGACCCTGTGAGAGCTTTCACAGTTCCACAGGGCCTGCAAGACAGCACTCTTCCACCAGGCATTTACATGATGGTAACATCTGCAGCGATGGGACTGGCCCATAAGAACACCACCAATGGCCTACCTCACCACACTGGCGATCCTGCGACCTCTGAGTACAGCTAACCACCAGAATTTAATCACTGCCTGAAATCATGAGAGTAGCATGTGCAAATGTTTTAAAATTGTTTTTATGTCTTATGTTTTTATTGTTGTTTATTTTATTGGTCACACTAGTGGGCTTGTGTTGACTCTTGGTCTGTGAACCGCCTTGAGCGTGCTGTCAGTGGGAAGGGCAGGATATAAATAAAATAAAATAAATAATAAATAAATTTAAAGCCTGGAATATAATAACTGTTTATACTTCCCTGTGAAGAGACCTCCTCTAGTTCTGATTCCTCTTCTCTCTCCTGGAAAGCAGTGGCTGCAGCATCACAGCCATTCACAGTGAAACATCAGCTGGCCCAGCAGAAGGCAGAGCTGCAGAGGCCACAGAATGTTACACAAGACAGACAGCTGTTGAAGATACACTGCCGGTGCTGCCAAAATGGACATGGAAAGCCCTGAGCTATTGCAATTAACGCTGGAGAAATGCGAACCTCTTGGCTGTTGGGGTGCATGAAGTCATGAGGTTCAGCTGAGGGATGAGATCGAATGTCCCCTTCTTGAAAGGGAGAATCCCCAATTCAGTTTTGCCTCTCCTGTGCACAAATCTGTGGCCTTTCGTCTTCTGCCATTTTCTACTTCCTCACAGCAAATGTTGTCTGTAAAATGTAAGCATTCTCTCATGATATCTGTGCATGATTAGCATTTCACATTCTATGTATAAAATGACACGGATCAGATATATAAATGCCATATAAAAGGGTTTTTAAAAACCTTTGACATGAGTCTACAACCACCACTGAGTCTAGAAAGCCAACAGTGAAAAGAAGGGAACCGAAACCATTGACACAAATATAAGCCAATATGAAGAAGGAATACAATAGGGAACATTCGCTCCTCATATTCAGATGGGACTGGTTCACACATGAAAGCCAGCTGCTTACTTCCTCCCAGAGAAGCTGCCAGTCTATGGGATGGTGAAGAGTAAGTACCCTCAGTAAGAAGCTGAATGTACACAAATACAGATAGCAGCAGCCACCAGCCATTGCTCTGACAGAAGTACTTTTTGCATCAAAAGTTCATTATCTGCAACAAGAGACAGCACATGAAGTGGTTTGAATGTGTAAACTGCTATGCAAATAGCTTTGGTATGGGGAAGGGAATTCCCCCCCGCAAAAATTCACTTTTGTAGATATAGCCATCAATTCTACTAATTCTCCTTTCTTCTCTTTTACAAGAGGGGTTTCTCTTCTATTTATCATTGTAAAAAAAATGACACACCCTTTTGTGACTTTAGTCCAGGGGTGGCCAAACTGTGGCTCTTTCACGCATATTGTGTGGTTGTCCAAGCTTCCACTGCCCCATTGGCGAGCTTGGGGAATGCATTTGTCTCTTTAAATCACTTCTCCAAGCCAAGCCAGCCAGCAGCTTGCAGAAATCATTTAAAGTTGCTTTTTGCCCCACCTCTTCTTCCCTCTTCCCATCTATTCCTTCTTTCCTTCCCTCAAATATCTGATGTTCATGTCTTGCGGCTTTTGAACATCTGATGTTTATTCTATGTGGCTCTTAAATTAAGTGAGTTTGGCTACCCCTGCTTTAGCCCTTGCAGTTGTTTCATGTTACCACATCACAGGGGGGAGGGATGCTCCAGAAGGAAAGTAAGAAAGCTTGGGGAGACGCTGCCAGCCTCTCAGTATCTACTAAGTGACATTCTGATTTTTTTTTCCAGAACCTCTCTTCCTGCCCCTCCTCTCTTTGACATTCTCTTTGACTGAAATGGAATTGAGTAGAAAAAGACTCCAAATTCCTAGAAAGGGGAAAATAAGCATATTTTTGGATTTCAGGGAGAAATTGGGTAAAGAGGAAATGAAATATTTTGCTACATGGAAGTTGTGACCTTTGTAACAAACACATTCAGCCTGCAAAAAACATACCATTCTTGACAGCTGCAGTCATTCCTGAACTGAGTCTTGCATTTCCTCACTGTGCTGGTTTCTGACTTGAGCAATGTGTGCCAGACAGCTTGACAGCAGTGCAGTACCTCTGGTGATGCCCTTTCACTTCCTTCTGCCTTGCGGCTGCTTTTGCATCTGCACAACAGGGGAAATTTATCCCTTCTTTGGGTTATAGGTGGTTTGAACAGGTAATTAAATAACGCTTGTGTGAAATGATGCCAACCTACAGATAACATGGACTTCAGTGACCATCAAAAGTTAAGATTAAAAAAAAAACACCAGGATATATAAATCACTGACCAATGGAATAGTTTGCTCACACTTGGTGCACAGCAACAAACGGTTTGTACTTAGAGAAATCTGGTCTCCAAATGGCTGTTTGGGAATAAGCATGTGTGAAATGATGCTACTTGCATTGTACTGAATTGCACTTGGATATGTGGAAAGTAGCCCACTGAACATACTTGAGCTGCTTATGAATTGGGTTGCCAGTTCTAGCCTCGAACACTGCTTGAGGAGGATGAGGTTTGGTTGGGAACTAGGCTCAGCCGGTATGGGATATCACTCTGGACATTCTGTTTCTCCTAGATTCTCGATTCTATCATACTGTCTGCTCTCCAAAGCTCCCATTTTTTCCAGGGGAACTGATCTCTGTTGTCTAGAGATCAGCTGTAATTCTGGGAGAATTCCAGACCCCACCTGGATGCCATGAGCAACCAAATGAAAAATCAGCTCCCTTCTTGCAGCTGGTGGGCACAGGGAGAGCACCTCTTCAGCTGTCCCTGTTCGTTACCTGCTGGCATGGTGCAAGATCACCTGGAAGTGATGTCAAGTCAATGGCATGATGTTACTGAAACACTCTAGGATTTGAGCAAAAATCTTGTTGTACTATAGAATTTTGCCAAACTCCTGGAGTCTCACATCAATGTCATGCCAGCAATGTGACATCACTTCTGATTTTTATCAGAAGTGACACTGTACTGCCAATATTAGTTTCTTTTCCTATATGTGCGTGACTCCCTACCCACATATTCTAGCCCTAGGGGGGCAACATGTGAACCAAGTCAGTGGGTAGCTCAAGTATTTCTAATTACTATTATTTATCATTTATACCACTGATAATTATTTTCAACTATGGATTATTTCTTTCTGCAGATTTCCTCATGTGATTCTTTGGATTTGGTTTTATGTTTGAAGTGGCACTCAGGCTACTATTGTGCTCTTCCACAACTTCTGTTCCACCTACTGGGCCTTGTACAAGAGGTGGATTGTTTACTGCCTTATAAATATGATAGATAAGTTCCGGCACAATGCTTATTAAATAAGGTTGCTAGACCTCCTGGTGGAGGTCAGGGTCCCTTGCCACCAGACCTCACTGCCCTGCCCCCAATCAGCTGGCTAGCTAGTAGGAATTACTCAGATAAAGAGCAAGGGCCAGTACATGTTGCAGTAATGTGTCTATGTCACTTCCAACATGACCTGGAAGTGATGTTAGCACATTGTGGGGTTTGGGTGATGCTTTGGTATTTTGGGCAAAAACTATATGGTAGAAGACAATTTAATAGAATTTTTTCTCAGATGTTGCTGACTGATGACATCACTTCCAGGTCACATTGGAAGTGATGTAGAAGTGTTGCTGCAACATCAGCTGGTCCTCCTTCCCACTCCCTGTAAGTCTTCCCCCATCTCTTGCCAGTTGCCGGGGGGGGGGGGGTGGCAACCTTATTATTACAATCCTTCCCATAACCAATACGCAATCACAAATGGTTAACAGTTTTAAAAGAACCAAATCTGTAGATTATATCAGATTTTCCTGTTTTGTTTTGAAACCTTTTGAGTTTTACCTTTCAGTAGTCTGGAGTTACATCACAGATCTGGTGACGCTATTTGTATTCATGGGTGGGTGAGGCAGGGACTTCCCATCTGCTCAGAATAACTCAAACTTCTTAGTACTTTGAAATGTGTGTTTCTGTTTATGAAACAAGGGGGAGACAACAGATGGTTCTACTGAGTGGACAGCTTTCAAGATTTAAACAGAAACGTTTTGAAAGTATAAATGGTACTTGAATTCTTAAATACATTTCTCTTAATAATCAAGCTATTTGTAACTATTCAGTGAGGGACACAAAACACTATTATAGAGAGAGACTGTCCACAACCCTGCAGCTAGTAGCCATGCATGGATTGGATTCTGTGTGATCAACAGAACTCCAAACTCTAAAATAACTGCAAACCAAGAGTTACTGGGTGTGTGTGTGTGTGTGTGTGCTGGCATGGCTGTTTGTTAATTCATATAGGTAATTACAAAATCACTTTTGTGTTTCAGAGTGAAATGCCCAAGGCATCTTACAAGAATAAAATAACATCCTATGAAATAAAAAAGAACTAATATCAGAGGAGGAAAAAAATCACTTTATAAATAAATACAGCAGCATAAGCAACAAAAATCACAAGAAACAGGCTGGGCAAAAGTAATCCAAAGAGTTCACAAATGAGTGGAAGTCTTTCAGACACTTTGATCCTATCCCACATAGGGTTTTAAAGGGTCAACAAACGTGTAGTGACAAAATTTAAAATCTAAAGAGAATTCTCTTTATAGTTGACACTGTTAAGTAATCAGACATTTGAGGCCTTGCCCTAAGATCACATGAACTTTAATTCTGGTACAAAGCTTAGAGACTGCTGTATAAGACATTTAAGTTGCTCTTCACATTAAAGCTGTTTTATTCTTATCCTAACAGTCTGTGGGTCCAAAGAAGTTACAGTGCTGATTTCTGAATTGGCCCCAAGAAGAAATTGAAGTTTGATAAACCTAGCCTTTTGGATACATGAAGCTGCGTTAAACTCACCCTATTGGTCAGTACTCTGTCTGACAAAGGCTCTCAGGGAACAACAGGTCTTCACAGCAAGCCCAGTTTAGGCTACCACCACCTCATTTTGTGATAATCAGAGTTCCCAGACATTCTTCAAAAGTAGCCACTCTGGATAGTGTACTTCCATCTAGAAATCCTAGAGCAGTACCCCTGCTTTGCCTAGTCTCATTCTTCAAGTGAACTTATAGGCAGACACCTGAATGGTCAAGGCACCCACATAAATTCAGGATTCAAGAAAGTGATCATTCACTTCTGAATGTCCTCTTCCATTGTTTATATGTGCATCTTTCCATGTGGATGATCAGTTATCTTAGTTCACTTTTCTCTTGCTAACATGCTGATTTGGTCTTTGACCTTAGGTCACAGAATATGGTGGCTGTTATTAAGTGGATCCTATTAGAGGTTCTTGTGTATTTCGTTCTTTCATCAGTTTTGTTTTACAGTTTAATTTAGAGGAACACACTAAGTATTCTTCAATAAAAGCTATGAATGACCTCTGCCTAAGCCAAGGCTATATTATCCAACAAAACTCAATTATGTTGTGATCCAGTTCATGATCTAAAACTGTTTCCTGTTACCAAGGCATTAGTACCTAACTGTGGAACTTTGTTGCAGTGCCAATAATCTACTCATAAATGTGAAGTAATAAAATGATAATGGTACTTTAGGTCATATACCAGGGTTCCCATATACCAGGGTTCCCAGGTAGGGGTAGGGGATCCCCCAAATTGGGAGGCTTCTGCTCACTGCTGGCCAATTGGCTGGTGGTAGAAACCCCACCCCCAAACAGTGACATCCCTATGTGACATTCCCGAAATGATGTCACATGGAAGTGATGTCATTACATTGGGAATGTTGTGGAGTGACACTCTGAGGGCAAAACTCTATGGTTTTGAAGGCAATTTTACCATAGAGTTTTGCCCTCAAACTAGAGCATTGCCTTGTGACATCCCCAACATGATGATGTCACTTCCATGTGATGTCATTGTGTCTTGAAAGTTACATAAGGACTTCACTGTTTGGAGACAGAGCCCTGTCTCATTCCCAGAATGCTCCTTCCCACCCCTGCTGGTGAGCCATGGGGATCTGGCAACCCTATCATATACAGAGTGCCTTTCTTTAACCCCCTACCTGCTGTTTCACTGTAAATTCCCCCTTGAGTATTCTGCAAAGGACCTGCAACTGATTTCTTCCAGGTTTGGAATCCAACTGAGAAAAAATACTACATGGAAGCATTTACAGGAGAGAATCACCAGATCTTCCTTCCTGCACTGCATATGTTTCTGCAACTTTGCATTTTATTGCGTTTAGGAAATTATCCCCCCCCACCTATAATTTACATTTTTTTCACTTAAAGAGTTTAACTATACAATATACTGTTTCTAGTACTGTCAAACCAGATGTGCACTGGGAGCTCCACACTGAAACTAAATTCTCAGGCAAGTGGGACCCTGACTTGGGTTAAGACCATGTTGCTCAGGGAGAGCAGATGTCATTGCCTAAATAGTCCTAGGGAGCTGCTATGTGCCCTACTGGGGAAATTTATATGTAGCTATCAGTATATGCCAGGGGTGGCCAATGGTAGCTCTCCAAATGTTTTTGCCTACAACTCCCATCAGCCCCAGCCAGCATGGCCAATGGCTGGAGCTGATGGGAGTTGTAGGCAAAAAAACATTTGGAGAGCTACCATTGGCCATCCCTGGTATATGCAATTTTCCCCCGCAAGGAAAATAGCCTGGGCCTGTTTCAGTGCAGGAAAAACATATAAAGGGAATCTTAAGCTCTTATCCTCATGCACCAGGGTCCAAAACAGGCCAAAATCTGCCTGCTAAGTAAGCTTCACCATGAAACTCCAAGTGCACATCTGTTCTACAAGGACCCAGGGCAAGGTTTGTCAGACTTAGTTTTCATGGAGATTAGAGGGTGATGCCTGGGGAGGATAGAATTGAGGAAGAAGAAGAAGAAGAAGAAGAAGAAGAAGAAGAAGAAGAAGAAGAAGAAGAAGAAGAAGAAGAAGAAGAAGAAGAAGAAGAAGAAGAAGAAGAAGAAGAGTTGGATTTATACCTCAGAGTCTGAACGGTTTATAATCTCCTTCTCTTCTTCTACCCCACAACAGACACCCTGTGAGGAAAGTGGGGCTGAGAGAGCTCTGAGAACTGCTCTTGAGAAAATAGCTCTGAGAGAACTGTGATTCACCCAGAAGTGACATCATCGCACTGGACATGTCAGGCTGGGTATGCTCTAGGATTCATGGTAAAAACTCTATGGTACCATAGACTTTTACCGTAAATCCTAAAGCAGCCCCAGTGTACCGGCATGATGATGTCACTTCTGGGTGATGTTATTATGCAGGGCATGTCATGTGATGATGGGGCTCTTTGGGAGTAGAGGTCCCCCCAGTCGGCCTGCTCTGTGCCAGCAGATTGGGGCCCCCCAAACCAGGGGATCCCCCACCCCCCTTGGGAGCTTAGCAGCTTTAAGGAAAAGATATGCCCATAAAGAGATTAAAATATGTGTAAAAAGGCAAAAGAAGGTTCAATAGCTGAGGACTAGGAGTCCCCATGAACATAAAGGACACTACGGAAATATCTGCTTAGGTTCTTTCCCTGCCTCTATAATGTATCCTGGAAATGGAAGCACTAATGAAGAACAGAACATGTACTGAAGTCTGGACTTGAGAAGCACTTCTGATGGGTTGGAACAAATTGTTACCAATTAGCAGTTAGTTAATGCACTGACAATGTTCAGTAAAATTTCATTATTTTGGAACTCCAGGATTTTGGATTGCAGCACAGAACCTTGTGCATTTCTCAGCGCTGCCTGGAACATATTGGGAATGAAAGTTAATAACTATTTTAAGAAGTCTGAAATTCTAGAATGCTCTTCTCTCAGGATCCCCATACTGATTTCCCTCAAGCTTGTGCTATCAAGTCCTCAGAAAAAAGGCCAAAGCCAAGCTGATTCTCCAGTGACCTCCACACACAGGCCCTGAGATACACTCCACACACTGGGTGGAGCCTAAGAAGGGCTATGTTTGGGGAAAGGAGAAGCCTCAGTTGGAGCATAATGCCACAGAGTCCACTCTCCAGAACAGCCACTTTCTCCAGTGGAACTGTTCTCTGTAGTCTGTAGATCAACTGTAATTCTAGATCTCCAGGGGCCCCCCAGGAGGTGGCAACCATAGGAGCTACAGTGCAGAGAGACAGTGAGGCATTGTGTTTGGATGTCAGTTAAGGGCTTGGATGTTCAGAGAGGTACAGAGAGGAGAATGACTTTCAATTAGGAGGACATACCCAAGACCACTGAATGCCACCATCAGTCTCCAGACTAAGATTTCTTCTGATCTCCCACTCAGAATTTACCAAAATGCCATATGAAAATAAGGCACATGATTGGCTGTTAGCATGACTAGGCTAATAAATAATGATCTCTGTTAACCCCATGCATTTTGCTTTCATCTCATTCTTTCTTGGTAACCCTACATGAGCCTGGATCAGTGACTTGTTCAGAAACACATGGGTAGACTTCTTTGAGGGTGGAGAATTCTTTCTCACACTGTTAGAAGCAAAAATTCCTGGGTGAGTGAAGTGTATCTCTGGTATCAGAAGAGTGGGAAATGGCAGTGCAATCATAAATAGAATTACATTCTTCTGTGCCATTGACTTCAACAGGTTTAGAAGGATGAAATCAATTTGGGATTGTGTTGTAAATTAACTCCACCGCTGTATGCTTCCAAGGTTGCATTCCAGGAAATATGCAAAATATTTCTAAAATCAGATCTGTGTATACCAGACATACTTGGCCACCACCACTATCATCATCATCATAATCAACAACAACAACAATATTCAGGGATTTGAATTTTTAAATCCCCACTGTTTCAACTTGGAAATCTTTTTTTATTCAAATAGCATACCTATTTTATTTAATGCATAAATGGTGTATGATGGATAAATTGTGTAAAGATGGTGTGGAAGAGGCATCAAAATGCCATAAAAGAAATAAACTAGGAACACATGGAACAGAAAAAGTAGAACACACAAACACAAAAGGAAAAGGAATTTACATGCTATTTTGCTACAATTTAGTGCAACGTCAGCACCTGGCCATTCTCTGCCTGGGTTTTATGGTGAAATGCAGCCTGCCCCTTCCTGTTATAGGTCTCATGTGATCTTCCCTAGTGTTCCCATCTGGTCCCCCTTTGTCATCAAAAGGTCCTCAGAAGCCAGGAACCTCAGGCATTGGCTTTCTTGCTATGACTGTGAATTATTCTCAAAAAACAGGCCTATAAATTTGGCTGCACACAATGTGATGTATGCACATGATATAACTTTGAACCTCGAGGTTTATATTTGTGCATGGTATCATGTCATAAAACACTCACCACCCTCTTAAATAAAGTCGGAACAATATCTGCCATAATGAAGTATAGTTCCAATGGGCACCAAATTACATCTTAGATATTTCGTTAGTCATCCTTTATGAAGCAAATGTAAAATTGTGGTGCGGGTACTGACAGACTCTATAATTCAGCTGTCTGGTGCTTTATCACTGCTCTCAGTAGGTCTCTAATGAATAATTCTGTATGCATGTTTCTGACTGATAATCAAACTCAGAACAATTCCTAATTGGGTTTTTCAGGGTGTGGAGAAGTGCCTATATTAGCTTGGCAGATGTCCCAACCAATGTTAAATGAAAAGCACAAACATAACAGATTTCTTTTAATTTTATTCTGTTGGAAAACTGTAAGTGCTTTTTACTGAGTTATAAGAATATAAAAAAGAACAAAGTTGCACAAACGAGCATTGTTGCATAAAGTATTCACATGGGCCAAGAATAAAGGAAGAGCAGAATTAAATGGAAACATGAAATGGTTACTACAGGCTTGATTATTTTCTTGTTTACACCAGTCATGAAATTACACTACCAGAGTCAGGTTGGCATAAACTGAGAAAGTTCTGGCAGAACACTGCTTGTTAACTGCTTGTGAATAGACTGGGAGCTGTATTTTCACCTTAATCCCTTTCTAAACAACCTATGTATATTAAAGAGAATCATTCAAATTCATTAATCATTTCATTATTCAATAAAGAATTATTCAAACCATTTTTGTTTAGTCAGCCACAAAGCATATACAGGGACTAGATAAGATATGTAGAGCTTTTTGGAAAATGCCTTTACACATGCAAAATAATGCTGTTTCAATCCACGTCAGTGATAATTTGCAGCTGGATTTTGCTATTTCACACAGTAAAATCCAGGTGCAAAGTGCCTTAAAAGTGGATTGAAGGTGCATTATTTAGTGTGTGTGGAAGCCCAGTGTATGAGCAACGTGACCTGGAAGATGAAGGGCTTCACTTCAGCAGTCTGAGGTGCTCCAAGCTCATTGTCTTCTGGCCCACAGCAATTCTGCCTTATGGCGGCCACCACTCCTTTTCATTTTTCAAATCTTTTACATATCATTCCTATGTAGCCTAACCATGTTACACAATTTGGTATCTTTTGCACGGAGCAAGAATCATTGGATTATCATGATTTATAGAATGGATATTGGACCAGCTGATCGAGGTTGTGTGATGTGTTGCCCAGAACCTGCATGGGGTAGTGTATCTCATCCCCTCCATGTAAATAACATCATCTATGATGTACTGGCTACATGGCAGACCAGTTTATGTGATTTTTCAAGAAAGGGAAATTGTGTGAATAACTGGCTATTTGCAGGAAGGAACAGGAGGGTGGGGGGACACACTACTCCTTTACCCATATGAACCAGGGCTTGGATTCTTTTCTAGGAAGCAGCATTAGTACATATGTAGAGTAACTGAATCAACTTCATTAGAATTGTTTGTTCCTGTTACTAAATGTGCAATGACTAAAATTTATGCAATTAGCACACAATTACTTGTTAAGCAATTCATCAAATGCTTCATGCTTACCCAGAGCTCTTAGGACCTCCTTTTCTTAAAAGAGCTCTTTTAAAGCCACTGTTTTCTTCATGCACAAGATGGCACTTTTCATTTTCATCTCACACATAAGGCTGCCAGGTTGTGCACTATGGCAGCCAACATCCTGTCCAGTGGTCCATGCTCTTCAGAAGAAGAAGATATTGGATTTATATCCCGCCCTCCACTCCGAAGAGTCTCAGAGCGGCTCACAATCTCCTTTACCTTCCTCTCCCACAACAGACACCCTGTGAGGTGGGTGGGGCTGGAGAGGACTCTCACAGCAGCTGCCCTTTCAAGGACAACCTCTGCCAGGGCTATGGCTGACCCAAGGCCATGCTAGCAGGTGCAAGTGGAGGAGTGGGGAATCAAACCCGGTTCTCCCAGATAAGAGTCCGCACACTTAACCACTACACCAAATTGGTTCTCCAGAGCAATGAGTGCCAAATGGTGGGCAAAAAAAAAAGTGGAGTTGATAATGTCACATTTGGTTTCAGAACTGGAAGTGATGTTATAGTGTCACCAACACTTATTGAGTCTCTGCCTCTATTTTGCACCTGGAGATAGCTGGCAATCCTATTTCATGATTGGTTAGAAATTTTGGAAAATATTTCCCTCCCCCGCCTTGCTTGCAAAGGGAATAAAAGTACTTTTCAGAAAGTTATCTATATTAATACCTTGGGGTTTTTAGAAAGCCAGTTTGGTGTAGTGGATAAGTGCGCGGACTCTTATCTGGGAGAACCAGGTTTGATTCCCCACTCCTCCACTTGCACCTTCTGAGATGGCCTTGGGTCAGCCATAGCTTTCATAGAAGCTGTCCTTGAAAGGGAGCTTCTATGAAAGCACTCTCAGCCCCACCTACCTCACAGGGTGTTTGTTGGGGGGGGCAAGATAGAGGAGATTGTGACCGCTTTGAGACTCTGAGATTCAGAGTATAGGGCAGGATATAAATCCAAAATCTTTTTCTTCTTCTTTTAAAATCAGGTATTATATAATCTCTGATTTGGTGGACAAACTTTCTTTAGAACATTATTATCAGTCCATAAATTTCAACTAGTTCAAGCTGAATATTTTATTTCATAGCTTTTTTCTCTTTTCCCTCATTCTCCTTGGAAACATTACACATTTCACTATGATGTTTTATCACATTTAAACTGTTTCTTTGGGTCTCTTCTCATTATTGCATTGACTGATAGAAAGTTTTTCAGTGATTTGGAAGTTGAAATGTAATTCTTCTGGGAGATTGTTTAGAAAAATTCTCCTCTGAATGCTTGAGGTGTGTCAGCAAAGCAGATTTAAGAGACAGAAGAATAAGAATTATACAGTGTTTGTGTTCTCTTTATGAATAAAGTGGGCCTTTTCACATTATGTTCCATACACCACCATGCCAAAAACTGCTTCATCTTCTCTGCCTACAGTGCTGTACTCTTACATTGTAATTTTCTTTCATGAGTTTAAGAATATTCTTCTTTTAAAAGATTATGAATATCCGATCCAGTTTTTGAGTTCAGTTTCATGCTGGTTGAAATACCCCACAGATAGGCTTATTAACTGAAATCTAATTAGTCTATGCCCTGATTTAGATAGGCCAGGCCTCCCCGATCTCATCAGATCTTAAGGCTAAATAGGATTGGCCTTAGTCAGCACTTGGATAGGAGACCTCCAAGGAATACCAGCTTGTTACACAAAGGCAAATCAGCACTGGAGCATTTAACACTTGAACTCTGAAAGACTAGAAATCTTGGCCGGGATCAATAATCTGAAACTGTGAGCAGTAAAAGTGCTTCTGCTCAGTAGAGGTTTGCTGCTTTTTCTTACCAGTTTAGCTCGTTGCAATGTATCCAGTCCCACTTTGCATAGTTCGCCAAACTTCAGGAGCAGATTGGTGGACAGGGGGCTAAAGAGAGAAGAGATTGTGACCCTTTAGCACCTATCTAAGTTTGCTCATAGCCTTTTGGATCCAGCCCTTTGTAAACCAGCACTTACCTGTTAGGTCTCATATTTTGTTATCCTGACCATTTTTCTTACTTACTGGGCTTACTCAAATGAGGTATAATTTTCCTATTATGAAATGTTCCTCACAAGAAAATGGTTTGAACAGCCTAGCTCAAGCACTGCATTTCCCTCCTATCATTTGAGCCATATGTTGAGCCTTCTTAGAAGAACTCTTCAGAGCTCCAAGCAACTCTTGATCACATGTTTTTCACAAAAAGTTGTATTTGAGAAGAGGACATTAGTTTCTAATATGTGGGTCTATGTTCATGACTTCAATTATTAAGAACATAAGAACATAAGAGAAGCCATGTTAGATCAGGCCAATGGCCCATCCAGTCCAACATTCTGTGTCACACAGCGGCCAAATATATATATATATATATATATATATATATATATATATATATATATATATATATATATATATATATATATATATACACACACACACACACACACACACACATACACACTGTGGCTAATAGCCACTGATGGACCTCTGCTCCATATTTTTATCTAACCCCCTCTTGAAGGTGGCCATGCTTGTGGCCGCCACCACCTCCTGTGGCAGTGAATTCCACATGTTAATCACCCTTTGGGTGAAGAAGTACTTCCTTTTATCCGTTTTAACCTGTCTGCTCAGCAATTTCATCGAATGCCCACGAGTTCTCGTATTGTGAGAAAGAGAGAAAAGTACTTCTTTCTCTACTTTCTCCATCCCATGCATTATCTTGTAAACCTCTATCATGTCACCCCTCAGTCGACATTTCTCCAAGCTAAAGAGCCCTAAGCGTTTCAACCTTTCTTCATAGGGAAGGTGTTCCAGCCCTTTAATCATTCTAGTTGCCCTTTTCTGAACTTTCTCCAATGCTATAATTGACAAGCAAATTGATAAGCAAAATTGATAAGCAAAATTTATCAGTAGGTATCCACCTCCTGAATTTCCTACTGCCATCTATCTCCAGGGTAGCCATTTTGATATGCATGCAACAAACAATTCCCAGGATGGACAAGAAGCTACACAAATAAAGAGAAGGGGACAGATTCCAAAGACCAAGGTGGGCACAAAGGCAGCCTTCCTTGCTGTACTCCCATATTTCCAGATGGAAAAAATAACCAGCTTCTAGAACTTTGTTTAAATAAAGTCATATATCACAGCATACATTTACAGAGGTACCACTAAGTTGTTTATTTTTCAGAAAATCATATGTGTATATCAAATAATACTATGATTTCAACATGTCAGACAAGCGCTGCCAAAGACCACTGTTCTATTAGCCAAAAAGAGAATGCAGCAACAAATCCAGATAGGAAACAGGTACTACCGAATAGGTACCCCTCAGGGTATATGTGCTTTTAACAATATCCAGGAGGAGATAATAGTTTGTGGCCAATCAACACATACAGGGATTAGGTAGAATTGTGCTTATTGTTTATGCACTTCCTAATACGTTGACTAAATCTTTTGTGCAAAGCATTAAGTGCCTTCAAGCTTAATGCAAGTAGAATCTCTCCTGTTTGCAAATGGGGGAAATTTTACCTTGCAAATGTTGGGAAGGTCAAATTACAGTTTTCCCTTTTCTAGTTCATTTCCTTAAAAATGGTAAAGGTAGTCCCCTGTGCAAGGATCAGTCGTTTCTGACTCTGGGGTGACGTTGCTTTCACAGCAGACCTTTTATGGGGGTGGTTTGCCATTGCCTTCCCCGGCCATCTACACTTTCCCCCACAGCAAGCTGGGTACTCATTTTACTGACCTCGGAAGGATGGAAGGCTGAGTCAACCTGGAGCTGGCTACCTGAACCCAGCTTCTGCTGGGATTGAACTCAGGTCGTGAGCAGAGCTTAGGGCTGCAGTACTGCAGCTTTATCACTCTGCGCCACGGGGCCCTCCTTAGGATCCCATAAAAGAGATTTTAACTCACTGTGTCTGTTCTATTCTTTTTGGCAGCCTCATTGCCAGATACATTGATAATACAGCCTTCCTACAAATTGAGACACATAGGTTGCTCTAATTCACCTTGTGGACTTCATGGATAAGCAAGGATGTGAATCTATGTGGAACACTGTATCAGCCATATGATTCTTTGGTTAAAACAATTTTATTTGGTAACATATTAAATTATATTTCTTGCATCATTAATAACTTCTTTTATCAATCCCATATATTACTTTCTACCCCTCCCCTCCCCCCGTTATTTGACCCCTGCCGGTGTTATTTACTTAAAATACTAATATTAAAAAGTACCCTTAACTAATAAAAATAAAAATTAATATTCTCCTTTTTTCTAAAACTTAATCCTTATCAAAAATTGTCCAATGTCCTTTTATTTTCCACTCTTTTTCTACATATCTTCTGAACTTTTTCCACTCCATCTTAAAAACTTCTACATCATAGTCTCTTAAAAGTCTTGTTATCAGCCATATGATTCTGTCGCTCTCATTTGACTGTTCTATGCATTATTCCAAGCTAATATTAAAAAAAAAAAAATCTCAGATTGCTCATATATTTTGGTGTAAATGAAAAAAAAAAGTGTGACAAAATGTTCTTTCCAGCTCCCCTTCTTCCTCCCTCTGTCACGTAGCCTGTGAAATATCTCATTTGCATTACACTTGATAATAGCCACTTCAGTGTCTTTATCTACTGCCAGTGAGAGTCATAAAGTTAGTGTCAAAGGAGATGCCTCCTCTAAAATCTTTATGGACTGATTTCCACTGCTGCAAGGTGTCCAGGTTGGGTGTAAGGCTTTAAAACAGCACTTTAAAGTGGAGGGTACAGCAATAGATACAAAGAAATATGTCTGATTATATATAGCTGCTCAGGCTTACTGATAGCAAAATATGTGGTTATTCTTACACATGAAAGATGAAAAGCACCCATCACGAGCAGATTTCTCTAATTAAAATGCTAACGACAACTTGGTTGGAATTGGTTCAATTAGGAGACAAGCATATTGTAAGTTCCCACAGAACAAAGATTCAGCATAAAGTGTCTTTTGGGCTGAACGTCCTGTTAACTCACGTTTGAAGTCTGCAACAAATGAAATTTCTACTTCGGAAAACAAAGCTAAGCTAAGAATTAATAGAGTATAGATAAAGGATACCTTTGCAAATGCAGGGCTTTCCTCTATACATTGCCACTAATTGACAAGTATGTAGACTTCCTTATTTTATTTTATTTTATTTTTTGGGTAGTGAAGGAGAATAAAAGGCTTCAGGTTGGCTTGGGTCCCATTACCACAATGTTGCTGGAGCTCAGCCATCTGCCACAGCTGCTGCTCGCTTTAACTGCCACTCTAATTGACAATGAACCCAGAGACCTGTAATAATTGTGGCTGCTCTGTGACTTCAGCAGGTAATGCCTCCCTTTTAGCATCCATCAAGCCCCATCTGTGCCCCAGCTCTGCCTTTCTCCCAAGATGCTGAGTCCCATCAGTGTTATCTCAGATTCTAGACTGGGAGGGATCATTTCATTAGGGAGACTTTTGGAAAAGAAACCCCAGGGGGAGAAGAACCAGTGGTACAAGCCAAACAGCTCCCAGACTTGTTGTCCGATTCTATTCCCAGAGGCCAGGCTTCCCCTGCTTGCCAAGCAGCCTGCATTTGCATCAGCTGCTGAGTCATTGGAAGGCTCTTTCAAATGATATCTGCTTTCAACATCAGGCTTAGTCTCTCTTGTGAATGATTTCATTCTGTAATCATCTCCAATCAATTGCCCTCGCTGTTACCCTAAGACAAGAGCTATAGTATGCAGACATTAAAGCATTAAGATACAAAATAAAATAATAATGAGATCAATAGGAGAGTGTTTGCAGTGGACACAGTTCAGGCACTTTGGGTTTTAAAGCAGGAGATCTGGGGTGAAGGAGAGAGAGAGAGAGAGAGAGAGAATAAGCTGTATGAATGGTTTGTTTATTTTCTATTTGTCTACCTTGGGATAAATTTGGAATCTCCAAACGTTCAACTGCATGAGCTGTACAGATGACATTTTCTCATAATGAGACATCATTCTTTCTTAGCTCTTAAGTCCATACTTCACTATCATAATACATAGTATCTTCGACCATACCTTGGAACTGAGCAGTGGAGTTGTTCCTCCTTCATGACTGGATTCTCTTAAGGGCAGCAGTCAATTGTAGAGAGCAAGAACAGATCTCCTGCTTGCTATGACCAGTGAGCAGGCCTCACCATGAAATAATGTACAGTAACACCTGGTGCACATTGACTTCTTGGTGCAAAATGGCTTCTTTGACTGCTATGCCCACACTTCCATTCTTTGGGGGAAGTGCTGGATTGTGACAGTCAAGATGAATCTTCCACTGCCATTCCTCAGGTCAAACAGTCAAGTCTAGGGATGGGCGCAAACTGGGAAAATGGTGGTTTGTGTTGGTTCATGGTTAATTTGATTGCATGAACCATGGACTTACATGAATCACCATTTTCCTGAACCACCATTTTCTTCTAGGCAATTCACTATCCCTCATATTGGTTTTTGGTTTGTAATTGCTGCTATATGCCTGAGTTTTAAGACTGAGATGCTGCTGTGTACTCTGAGTGTTATTTTTTTAATGGAGTAATTGATTCTTCTAATTTGAATAATTTCAATATGCTGTAAATTGAAAGTAGGAGACAAATATATCTACCAGGTATGAAATATGTATCATTCTACAGTTGGAACTAGATATGCCACAATGTCTCTGTGTCATGAGTCATTTTATGCTTTCCATTTTATTAAAAAAAGTATAAAATAAATATAAAATACAACCCCTTTGAAGATAGTCAGGTTTTATACTATTTGTTTTTATCCCTCCCTAACAACATTGGGTATGAAATTAACATGCCCATATTGGGTGGTGGTGGTAAATACATGAATCTGCCTCACATTGAATTAGTCCATTGGGTCAGTATTGACCTCTCAAGGAGGATTGTCTCCTCTGACCATCAGCAGCTCTCCAGGATCTCAGACTGAGTTCTTCATAATACCCATAACCTGATCCTTTTAGCTGAAGCTGGAAGCTGGGGGCCCTCTGTACACAAAGCAACCACAGCTCCTCCCTAGTAGTCTTAGATTCATTCAGGGCTTTTAGGGTAGAAAAAGCTCAGCAGGAACTCATTTACATATTAAACCACACCCCTGATGTCACCATTGTTTCACACAGGGAGTTTTGTAGAAAAAGTGCAGCAGACACTCATTTGCATATTAGGCCACACTCCCTGACACCGTGTCAGCCGGAACTACATTCCTGCTCAAAAAAAGCCCTGGATTCGTCCCAGGAGAAAAATTGGTAAGATTTACTAATGGCAAATGTTTAGTGTCATATTTAAATAATCATAAGTAAATCCTCCAAATTATGCTTTCTGTTAGGTTCAAAGGATTCAGAGGGACACTGACTATCAAACTATACTAATGAATTATTACATTAAAAAAACTCAAAACAGCTGAATTCCACTTTCAAATTACAGAGCCTTCTGCACAAGGATTAACTTTTTTAAAAACATCAAAGCAATTTTGAATATCTGATGCGCCTGCCATCCAAATGCCAGCTCTAATTTGAGATCAGAATCTCAATAGGATTAGCAGAAAATCTCAATAATATTGATTTAGAAATCTGAGCATAGGCCTGTAAAAGAGAGACCTCAAAAGGTCAAATGTAATGACACATATATTGCCATCACTTCAAACTCATTCATAGAAGCTGTGTAATGCTTCAGTTTTTGTGTAATTGAAGACCTTTTTCATGATATTTGGGCAATATTTGTATTCCATAGTTTTTGCAACATCATGCTGGCACTTGCAGCGCAGTCCTGAGAATTGCACTTTTCTAAATTCATCAACATTAATAAGCCTAAAAGTGTGAAACTGTTTAGGGTTGCAACAGTAAAATGGTGGCCTCATTGTCCATTTTTCTTACAAAATGGCTCAGTGATTCTGGTTGTGATATAAGTATTAACAACACATTCATTTTTTCAGGTGCACATGAATAATAAAAACAGACACACATCTTAGGGTTCTAACTTAATTTTTTGACTTTTGATTTACAAAAAGTCTACTAGCAACAATGGAAGATTACTGTCTCTACTAAGTAGATCCAATGATCAGTATCTTAAGAACACTTAATGTCTTTCCGACATTCCAAATACAGCTTTGGATGCAATTAGAATAATGTAAATAGGCATGCAGTCACATTTCCCCGGTCAAAACAATTTGATTTTATCTTTTTTACACAGACTTTAAGGGAACTCCCAGGGTCTGCAATCCAATCCAAAGGAAAACATTTAAGCAGAAACAAATTTCTTGATACAAAATGCAGATAGTTTCTCAGAAAGAAAGAAAATCTATCAACATTCTGTTCATTAGTAACAATTACACATGGCAGAATCTAAAGGAAAGGAATGTAGAATAAACAGAGCTAGGAGACAAAGAAGTACAGAAAAGGTGTGTTATAGGTTCTCATAATTACATTTTGTCCTATCCAGGACTTTTTTGTGTAGAAAAAGCCCAGCAGGAACTTATTTGCATATTAGGCCATGCCCCTTGACATCACCATTGTTTAGGACAGGGCTTTTTTGCAGAAAAAGCCCAGCAGGGACTCATTTGCATATTAGGTCACACCCCTGACTAAGTCAGTCAGAACTGGGTTCCTGTGTGTTCCTGCTCAAAAAAAACCCCTGGTCCTATTCCTTGTCCAGTTCACAACTCCATCTTTTTTATTTTATTACAATAGCGGTGAGATAGGCTAGGCTGAGAGGAATGGTGAGATCAAGGCCATCCATTTAGCTTCATCCCTGAGTGGGCATTTGAATCCAGGTCTCAGTCCAAGTATGGCACTCTAATCATTATATCACACTGGGTTATACACTGAGAAAGCCTGACACAGTTAGATGGCAGAGGTTTTAGTTCTCCAATTAAGCATTTACTGAAGGGTCAGGAGCAGATTTTGATGATGCTGAGATTTTACCCAAATGAGCTTGTGGGGATATTTGGTGTAATGAAATGTGATGCTTTGGCAGAATAATGTGTGTGAATATATAAATGGGGAGTGGCCAAGCCTTTTGGCAAGTAATTCCAAGGTTCAACTATGCAAAAGTGTTACTCGCTTCCTCTCTCAGCACAAGTTTAATGCTCTAATATTTCTTCTTACCTGATGGCATGTTGTGTCTGAAAATAGGGGAAGTTATAACAAATCAAGATCTTTAACCCAGGAACATAACAAAACTCAGGGAGACATTTCTCGGAGGAAGTAGGTTGAATCACTAAGCTTCCCCCAGAACAGTCAACAGAAGAGAAGCAAGGATAGGAAACATTACTGCAATTGGCTGGAGCTACAGAGCCAAATTACTCAGATAAGAGAGCCTTTTAGACTAGTCTACAGTAGATAAAGGATGTTAGCTAGGGCTCATATAGCTGAAAAGAATACCGAGGCTTGTTGGACAACATCACAGGAAGCGGTAGACTGACCAGAGAATAAGGCAGTACAACATGGATGCTATTGGAAGAGACAAGATAAGTAGAGGGTTATCACATAGACTTAAAATGGGGATGAAATAAAGCTGGAGATGAATGGCGGGTGAGATATAGCATCTCTTAAAGGCACTAAAGAAGGCCAAGGAGTGGTTAAATAGCTTGTCCCAGGTCTATAGGGGAGTCCAGAGGAATTCTCCTTTAACACACAGACACACACACACACACACAGCTAAAAACCTGTGTTCCCTCTGGAGAAAAATGAGCATCCATGTTAGGGAACTTCCAGGTTAGGGAAACCAGTGCTCTTTCCCCAGTCCGCTGCGAATTCTAGTAACAGAGCCACTTTACTGAAAGATTTTTTTTTAAGCCTGCTTTGAATTCAGTGGAATAGCAGTCTGTTAAACAAGAGTCTGTTAAACAGGAGTCCAGTGGGACCTTAAAGACTAACAAAAGTCATTCCAGAATGACTTTGGTGATTTACAACTCCCTCCCTCTGAAGCATAAAGCATAATCCAAATATTTTCTCATATTTGACTGTTCATTGCTTGTAACTTTGAACATAAATATATCATTTGATTTAGTGAGTAGGGATGGACCCAAACCAAACCATGAAGCAAAATTGTAACAACTTTTGCCCTTTTGATGGTTTGGGAACTGAAGTCCATGATGGGTCCACTGTAATGGACTTCCAAAGTTTTAAGGCAGTTTATGGGGCTTGTGCTGACTCCTGGACAGAGCAGAACCACCTCCCCCCAAGCTTCTGGGGCTCCCTACCACTTAGCTGTTTCGGGCTTTGTTGTGCAGTCTCTTTAATGTTCAAACTGCTCTGCATGGCTCAACTAAAGGGGCTTGCTGCCCAAGAAAAACCATTTAAACAGCTGAGAGACATGGAGCGAACTTCTCCATATGGCACAGCTGTTAAGGGAGCTTTCTTCAGCAGCCAGCCCCAGGGCTCATTGCTCGAGGAAGTCTGTTTACACTGCTGAGTTGTAAGAGCAAACTGCCCTGCTCTGTGCGATTTAGCTGTTTAAAGGGGCTTTTTTGGATTCAGCTCCAATCCATTTAAACCACTACTTTCTGCTTTCCACAACTTCTTATGGGGAGCAGAAAGCAGTGATTTTAAGTAGCTTAGAGTTATTTAAACCCCTGCTTTCTGCTCCCTGAGGAAAGTAGTGGGGAGCAGAAAGCAGGGGTCACAAACCCATACAAACCAATTTGGTTTTGTACCAACCTTCCATTTTGTATAATTTGTGGTCTGGTTCATGGTTCAGCCATGAACCACAAACTGAACTGCAAAAGTATGGTTTCATGCCCATCCCTAGTAGTGAGCGTTGACTCAAGACTAACACCCCTGACAAAGTGAACTCAGTCTAATGCTGATATCTAACCACCAAGCAGTTTCACACAGTTACCCCATGTGAGAAAAAATGAGCTGTTACTCATAAAGCCAAGTCAGACACTGCAACGATCTCTCGGAGCCCTTCCCAATTGGCACAGGTGTAAAGCAAGGCTGTGTTCTTGCGCCAACTCTCTTTACGATCTTTTTTAGCATGATGCTTCATAGAGCCGCAGTAGATTTAGATGATGACGATGGTGTCTACATCCGCTATCGCATCGATGACAGCCTGTTCAACCTGAGGCGACTAAAGGCCCACTCCAAGACAATGGAAAAACTTATCCGAGAGCTACTGTTTGCTGATGATGCTGCACTTGTCTCCCACTCGGTATCAGTTCTGCAGCAAATGACGTCCTGCTTTGCAGAGGCTGCCAAGCTATTCGGCCTAGAAGTTAGTCTGAAGAAGACAGAAGTTCTCCACCAGCCTGCACCCCAGGAAGATTATCACCCTCCTTGTATTACTGTGGGTGAATCAGTTTTGAAGACAGTCCAGCAGTTCAGCTACCTGGGGTGCATCATCTCCTCAGATGCCAAGATCGACAAGGAGATTGACAATAGGCTGGCAAAGGCAAACCATGTATTTGGCCGACTGCATAAAAGAGTGTGGAGCAACAAGCATCTGAAAAAAGGCACAAAGATCAATGTTTACAAAGCGGTTGTGATGACAACCCTCATCTACGGCTCCGAATCGTGGGTTTTATACCGTCATCACCTGCGACTCCTTGAGCGCTTTCATCAGCGCTGCCTTCGCACCATCCTCAACATCCACTGGAGTGACTTTGTGACCAACACTGAAGTCCTCAAGCGGGCGGAGGTTACAAGCATCGAGGCATTGCTGTTGAAGACGCAGCTGCGCTGGGCAGGGCATATCTCCAGGATAGAAAACCACTGCCTTCCCAAGATTGCCCTGTATGGCAAACTTTCCACCGGCCATCGAAATAGAGGGGCACCAAAGAAGAGGTACAAGGACTCCTTGAAGAAATTCCTTGGTACCTGTTGCATTAACCATCACCAGTGGTCTGACCTAGCCTCAGATCGCAAAGCATGGAGGCACACCATCCACCAGGCTGTCTCTTCCTTTGAGAACGCACGCATAGCTGGTCTTGAAGGCAAAAGGAGATCGAGGAAGAATCATACTGCTACAGCACCAACCCCAAATCAGACTTTTCCCTGCAGCCACTGTGGCCGGACCTGCCTGTCCCGCATTGGTCTTGTCAGCCACCAGCGAGCCTGCAACAGACGTGGACTACTGCACCTTTCTTAAATCTTCGTTCGCGAAGTCAAGCCGAGAGACTCATAAAAGTTAAAGCTTGAATAAACGTTGTTAGTTGTTATGGGGTTACTGGACTCATATTTTACGTTATAGTTTCGAGTGGAAGTCCCTGTTTTTTTGCCATAAGTTAGTGTTGGTTGCTTTATATTCACATTATAAGTACAGCGAATACAAGAAGCTATGCTGTTTTTAATATTACATTTCAATAATTTAAAATGCAAACAAGATGATATCTTACACCAAGTCAGTTACATAAAATAAAGAAAAAATATAACTCAAATAGTTACAAAAATTGTGGTCACCAGACAGACTTTGCCCACTGTTGGTGGACTTGTGAATTAATACAATTGTACCGGAAAAATATTGTTCAACAAATTAAACAAATAACAAATTATGACTTACTTTTAATAGCAGAACTGTTTCTACTTGATTTCTGGAAGTAACCTTTAAAACATAAAAGTAAAATGAAATTAACATCAATATTGCTCACTATAGCCAGAATTGCATTGGCAGTGATGTGAAAAGATAACAAAATACCCAAGGTTGAGCAATGGCAAGTTTGACTTTATTATGAGTAAAATTTCAGACACAGATAATTATACTAAAGCAAATAATTCTGCCATTAAATTTGTTGAAGTATGGTTTCCTGTAGTTCAATGTATAATTGAAAAAGATATAATTCCAAAAAATACACTGCATCAGATATGTTATTTTTAACAGGCCTGTATATTAATTTTTAAAATAGAGGGGAAAAGAATAACAAGACTGGACTCCTATTTAACTCTTTTAGTAATATGTATGGAAATTCCTTCTGCTTACTTGGGAACAGAGGAGTAAAATATGGGTAGAGCTGCAACCAATCTGCTGCTTGGGATCAAGTGTTCAGTAAAGTACACGCAGTATTCCATCCATCTCCTCAGCTACCTATTAGGGATGTGCATTCGGCTCGGCCGAGCCGAAAATACAGCCGAATCAACGCTGATTCGGCTGTATTCGGCATTGCCCGCAGCTGAATGCCCTTGCCGCCAAAAATGCGGCTCCCGAATGCGGCTTGCCGTATTCTTCCGAACTGCTATTCGGGAGAATACGGTACGGCTGTCAAAGGGCTGCTGTCAGTTTCCATAGAAAAGGCGGGAAGCGGATTCTGCAGCCTCAATGGAGCTGCTTGCTTAGCTTCCCGCCTTTAGTGCCCTCTTCCCGCCTCTCCTATAGCCTCTCTGGGGTCAGGGAGGGGGGGGAGGGGGAAGAGGAGCCCCAGCAGCCAATCCAAAGCATGCATTTGCAAAATGCATTGCAAATGCATGCTTTAGGGCTGTTGTTGTGTACTGTGTATGTATGTGTAGCTGATGGCCCAGCCATCAGCTACATTGTTATTTTGATCTTTTGCTTACTTGGGTATCCAAGTAAGCAATGTTCTCTGGCCAATCAGAGAGAGCAGTGCTATTTTTTGAAATTGCTCTCTGTAGGGCCAGAGAACCTTTTTAAGGAGTCTTCCTGCTGGACTCCTCCATTGCTGTGTTGGTGTATGTGGTGTGGGTTGGTGTGAGAGAGATTGTGCTGCTGCTGGTGGCTGGCCCTTGGCTTCAGCTCCTGCCTGCTGCTCTCTCACTGCCTTACCAGAGACCTCCCTGGACAGAGAAGACAAGGTAAGACATTTTTGGGGTTCTTGTTTTAGTTTTTGTTGGTAAAAGGACTAGAGTCCCTTTACTTGTTCAGATTTGGGTGGGTGAGTGCTGGGTGGGTAGGGTAGCCTATTTGGGGTTGGGGTTAGGTTCTGCTGGAGGTGGGGGGGCCTGGGGTGGGGTGGTTTTGCTAATTTGTCCATATATTAATTTAGTGAGAGGACTTTTTAAAGTGCAGTGTCCTTTTACTTCTCCTGATTTGGGTGGCTTGGATTTCTTGGGGTTAGGGTGAAGGGGTTTTTTTTTGGGGGGGGGGAGTTCCTGTATTATTAAAAGTTGAGTTTTTTACTGTTTCATTGTTTGATTTGTTGCTGCTGTGTTACTTTTATCTTCAGGTTATTGGGGGGGGGTGCTGTTTGGCCTAATTTTCATTGTTTAAAAGGCCACTTTTCTCCCCCTTTTCTGGTTCTGGTTTTAGGGGTGGGGGTGTTGTTGTTGACTGACTTTGTGTTGCAGAATGATGTTGAGCTAGGTGTGGTGGTCCACCACCACTTCTCTTGTTTGAGAGACTAGAGTTGTGTTGTTTGGGGCAGGGAAGCTGGCACCTGGGTGAGATACCCGGAACCAGCAGGCTTTTTGTGGTTTGCCAGCTCTCCCCGTGTTGTTTGGGGCAGGGCTGGAGAGCTGGCACCTGTAGGTTGTGTTGTTTGGGGCAGGGAAGCTGGCACCTGGCTGAGAGACCCAGAGGCAGCAGGCTTTTTGTGGTTTGCCAGCTCTCCCCGTGTTGTTTGGGGCAGGGCTGGAGAGCTGGCACCTGTAGATTGTGTTGTTTGGGGCAGGGAAGCTGGCACCTGGGTGAGAGACCCAGAGGCAGCAGGCTTTTTGTGGTTTGCCAGCTCTCCCCGTGTTGTTTGGGGCAGGGCTGGAGAGCTGGCACCTGTAGATTGTGTTGTTTGGGGCAGGGAAGCTGGCACCTGGGTGAGAGACCCAGAGGCAGCAGGCTTTTTGTGGTTTGCCAGCTCTCCCCGTGTTGTTTGGGGCAGGGCTGGAGAGCTGGCACCAGTAGATTGTGTTGTTTGGGGCAGGGAAGCTGGCACCTGGGTGAGAGACCCAGAGGCAGCAGGCTTTTTGTGGTTTGCCAGCTCTCCCCATGTTGTTTGGGGCAGGGCTGGAGAGCTGGCACCTGTAGATTGTGTTGTTTGGGGCAGGGAAGCTGGCACCTGGGTGAGAGACCCAGAGGCAGCAGGCTTTTTGTGGTTTGCCAGCTCTCCCCGTGTTGTTTGGGGCAGGGCTGGAGAGCTGGCATCTGGGTTTGCTGCAGCCAGGTCTGCAGAGCAGACCTTGAGCAGATTGTGTTTTGTACTGCCACGACGTTGGCAACTGGGTTTTTATTGGTGCCAGGCCTGCAGGGTTCATAGATTAGATAGAGGGATGTAGTGCATTTGGGGCCTATAGAGATTCTCTGGTGTGAAGTTAGGTTTGGCTTTGGGTGCCCCAGGAATTGGACCCCCTGGTCCAATTTTTTTTTGGCCTTGTGGGTTTTGTGTGGGACAGTGCCCTGAAGCTGCACAGCAGTTTGGGGGGCTCTCCTCAAAAACTCCTGCTCCCCAGATCCACTTTTCCCACGACAATTGCAGTGAGGAAGTGGCTCTAATTGGTTTTTTCTCACCATTGGGAGCAGTGTTCCTTTTGGGGTGCCCACATATGGGTGCTGTCTTTTGGGGCCAGGGGGGTTGCATGCTGGGGAGTCCCCTGAAGCTGCCCTGCAGTTTTGGGGCCTCTCCCTCAAACCCCCCTCTGGCCAGAGCCACTTTCCCCACAGCAATTGTAGTGGAGGAAGTGGCTAATTGGGCTTTCCCCATCATTGTTGGCAATGGGCCTTTTGGGGAGCCCAAAGACAGGGACCCCCTGGCCCAATCTTTTTGGGACTTGGGGGGTTGGAGGGGAGAGTCCCCTGCAGGTCCTCTGCAAATTTGGGGGCTCTCCCTCAAACCCCCTGCCCCCCAGTAGCCTCTAATTATGCCCTATGTTGCCATTGATTTCAATGGCCCTTAGGGTGTAATGATGGAATAGGGGCACCCTCTTTGGGTGCCCCTGGAATGGGATCCCCTGGCCCAATCTTTTTGGGACTTGGGGGGGTTGGAGGGGAGAGTCCCCTGCAGGTCCCCTGCGAATTTGGGGGCTCTCCCTCAAACCCCCTCCCCTCCAGGCAGCTTCAATTATACCCTATTTGCCATTGATTTCAATGGCCCATAGGGTATAATAGGGCCGTATATTCGGTAATAGCCGTGCATCTACCGTATATGCGGCTATTCTGAATACGGTATTCAGTAGTGCATGGGGAATCCGAATTTTTTTTCCCCATGTACTTCCGAATCCGTGTAAATCCGAATTTTTTTTTTTGCACATCCCTACTACCTATCTCTACTTTTATACCAACTGCTTCTTTAAAAAAACAAAACCTACCCTATCCTTTTATGTTTAATGCTGCCACAAAACACAATTTAGCAAGTGGAAAACCCACAAGGGTTTTCAGGAGAATATCATTTCCCCCTCCACCACTTTTGCTCCTGACAGCAGTCAGCTTTTCCTGCTTTTTTTTCTTCTTCCCACCACCAATCACACTTTAATTTCCCCCTATCTTTAACTCTATTATTTATTTACTCCATTATTTATTTACACCATTCTCCACAATGGGGTCCAAAGCAGCTTAAATCATACACCACTCCCCCATTTTAGCCTCACAAAAATCCTGTGAGGTAGGTTAGGCTGAGTCTGTGACTGGTTGGCCCAAGACCACTCTGCAAGCTTCCCTGGAAGAGTGGGCATTTGAACCTGGGTCTCCCATATCCTCATCTGAAAATCTAACCACTACACCACACTGGCTATTGTGGTACTGCATTATACATTATACAGCTGTTGAATAGTAGCTAGGAGCCAGGCCTGAATGAGTCACACAAGTCTAATGGTAGAAAGTTGCCTGGTGGTTGCTGCTGACCCAGGGCAGGGGCTGTGTGATTGCCTCAGTACACATCAAGGCGTACTGGCTTTTTCAAAGCTGGGATACTAATGCATCAAATTCCTACTGTGATCTCATCCACAGTGTTGAATATTGTGCTGTTGGGCTATAGTAACATTTAGCAACTGGATTTTCCTATGTGAGCAACAAAATTCAGGAGGTGAATACAATACAGCAACAGCATAATATCCAACAATGTAAAGATGCAACTGAAATGTAAAATGCAAAGAAGCAAATGATGGAAAAAACTGGGCAGCTATTTCATTTCCAATATTTTAGTTATGAAGAATATGCCATCTTTTAATGAAGCAAATTGATCTGTCTTTTTTCCCCCTTTTCTTGCAGGAGTAGTCATAGACTAGGCCTGTAAAACTTGTAAATAGAGAGCCAGTTTGGTATAGTGGTTAAGTGCGCAGACTCTTATCTGGGAGAACCGGGTTTGATTCCCCACTCCTCCACTTGCACCTGCTGGAATGGCCTTGGGTCAGTCATAGCTCTGGCAGAGGTTGTCCTTGAAAGGGCAGCTGCTGTGAGGGTCCTCTCAGCCCCACCCACCTCACAGGGTGTCTGTTATGGGGGAGGAAGATAAAGGAGATTGTGAGCCGCTCTGAGACTCTGAAATTTGGAGTGGAGGGTGGGATATAAATCCAATATCATCTTCTTCTCCTTCTGTATAATGTAGTTTATTAGCCATGTATGCTCAGTTAAATTCCAATTTATGTTTTCTGCCTGTGGCTACTAAAAAAAAAAAAGGAGCAGTATTTTGTCAAGACCCAGCACTTGCTGGGGGAGGCGACAGAGGCACTGTAAGCTCTAGATGGATTCATCACATATGGCTTTGCTGACATATCCATCTTTTTCACCAGTCCATTCACTTCCCCTACATCTTGCTAGAAACATTATGTCCTATTAAAGGAAGTCAACAAAGCCTGATGGACTCTTCCCTAATCTTGTATTTATTTTCCTTTTCTTCAGGAATGTCCTGTCTTTTCTTTGTTTACCTCTCAGCACTGTGTTTGCAGAGGACATCTAGGAAGAGCTTAATGGTCATGGAGGGAAGAGGCACAAGTGGAACCTCTACCAGGTATGACAGATTAAGGGCCATCTGTTTGCTTGAGACTTAATCAGAGAGTTGATACTACTTGATATAATGTTTCTTCTACTTAGTGGAGATCCTTGCTTTGTTTTGCCTTGGGCCCCTGAAAGCATATCTAGAGATAGATAGATCTGGTTCAGTAGAACAACACTCTATGCATCTGCAGTCACCTGAGGACACAAGAAGGCTTTTCAAGTTAACAAACCTAGACAGCTCTTTAAAAATTTTGCCAGATAAATGTTGTGATACAAACTCTGGGCGCCTACTTCCAAGCGGTTCAAATATGGGACAAATCACAAAAGAGAAGCCAATGACTTTTTGAACAAAACCTTAAGGAAACAATCTGAGACCAGTTCTTGTAGCCACCTTCAAGATGGAAGAGTCACCACACCGTGGCTTTCTCTTTCTTTCCTTTGAAAGCATTTGCAGGCAGTGGTCCTGAAAAGTATTCTCTTACGACCATGGGTACTAATCATCTTGATACATCTGCAAAGATCTGCATCAGTTTGATGAGAGAAACAGGTATTGATGAGAGAACTAGGTTTTGCATCCTTAACTGCTTTTTCTATTAAAGGCTGAAAACTTCAATGTAAGCTCAATATTGCTATTTTGAAAACAAATATGATCTATGAGTCATTGTAGCAAAAATCTATTAGTTATGAGGAGTGTTTTGTCCTAATTCGGAGCCCAGAATGAATTGCACAATCATTTTCAGATTCACAATCCATTGCAAAATCCAAAGCAATTATGCAGGATCTGCTAAGTTAGAGGATACAATGGCCACCAGCTGGCAAGACGGGAGTAGA
Organism: Heteronotia binoei; assembly: GCF_032191835.1. Taxonomy (NCBI): domain Eukaryota; kingdom Metazoa; phylum Chordata; class Lepidosauria; order Squamata; family Gekkonidae; genus Heteronotia; species Heteronotia binoei. The sequence continues at coordinate 51,064,753 of NC_083223.1, read as the reverse complement.
GTTGCCAGCTCCAGACTGGGGAATTCCTGGAGATTTGAGGGGGCAGCCTAGGGATGACAGGAACTTCAGTGGGGTACAATGCCATAGGGTTCACCATCCAAAGCATCCAGTTTCTCCAGGGCAACTGATCTCTGTTATATGGAGGTGAGCTGTAATTCTGAGGATCCCCAAGTCCCACCTGGAGGCTTGCATCCCTGGCTGATGATGTCATGGACATGATAGAAATTGTTTGCTTTGATTTTGCTAGGAGAGACAGCATATTTTAGAAATATATTTTAGCTGTGTTAAGCTTTACTGTGGACTATGCAACTCAGGATATTCTTCCATTTTAAGGTACAGAAGAATACATTTTCTTTCTGGAGGAAACAATTATTTCTAATTAACATGAACATTTGCAAGCAAAACAGTGATGGCCATTGTTCTCAATCAGAATTTGCAGGATATAGAATCTAATCAATAACAATCCAGAAGTTCTGCCGCAGGAGTCTTATCTTTATGCATGACTGCAGACACAGAACCAGGAAATGTTCATGAACTCAGTAATACTATGAGACTGATCATCTGAGTAGAAGCCTGCTTTTTGGTCAGTTGAACTATGTGACTCCTTTGGTGCCAGTCCTTTGCTTCTACACCTCATTAAATTTCAGCTATCTGACTTTGCACCTTTCTTGCTTTCACCTTGGGCTTTGATTCATTCCTGATTTTAATTTCTTCTCTCGCAATGAAGTTATGAATCTTGCCTCACCTTTGACAGTGAGAGCCTAATATGGATCTCTCTCTCTCTCTCTCTCTCTCTCACACACACACACACACACACACGCACACACACACACACTCACTTACATACACACACTCATACACACAAACCTTGCCTGCATCACCATGCTTTGTAACAGAATATAACATAAAAGATTTCTCTTGTGTACAGTTCCAAATATCTAAAAATAAGTCCATATGCAGTTGTCATTTATATGCCATGAGTTCAGATACTGATAGAGTTCTAAGGTTTCCAATCCATTGATTCACCAGAGGGGGACTTTCCAGTGTGGTAATATGAGTCTTTTAGTTGTAAGCATGAAGGGTTCATTTTTGTTGATCATCAATTAGCCTCCAAGAGACAGGAAGATTGCGTAAAATCACTCTTGAGGAACATCCTTCAGTTTAAAATCAAAAACTAAATGATCCCCTCTGAGAACTCATTTGTTGGGCCATCCTTACAAAAATGATAAGAATGAACTTGACCTATTTTGCGCTGTTGTGTTTTCAGTAGTGTGGCTTAGGGCAACTTTACAGCAGTGCTGTGAGATTCAGCAATATATACTTTCATGCAACCCCTAAGTAGGGATAGGCACAAACTGGCTCATGAACTATGAGTTTTGCCATGAATTTTGGTTGGTTCATGGTTCATGAAGCAATGTTCACAAACTGAAGAACTACTACAAACTTTCACAAATTTTGGTGCAGTTTGTGATGATGCATGAAGAGCAGAAAGCAGGGCTTTAAATGGCCCAAAGCCATTTCATCCCCTGCTTTCTGCTTGCCACCAAAAACTCAGCTGGTTAAGCCATTTAAACCTCTGCTTTCTGCTCCCCATGACTTTTTACAGGGAGCAGAAAGCAGGGGCTTAAACTTTAAATGACTCATAAACCAATGCAAACTGGTTTAGTTCGCAAACCAATGTAAGGGTTCATGGTTTAGCCACAAACCACTCATATCCCTGACTAGTGTTTGCATGATCTCCTGACTCCAGCAGCCAGCAGGAGAGTTTTAAAAAAACAAACACCATCATCAAGAGTAAAACCAAGCAGTTTTCAGAGATTCCCAGAGAAGCAAAACATCGCTTCTGCCTGCCTGCCTCCCTCATTTCTCTGCCCCTTCCATTTCTACTGGTTGTCCAGCGAAGCCTGGCGACACTGCACCTGATGCTGTTTTCATTTAAATGTTTTCATCTAAATGACATTGGAGGTGCTAGCGCCCGAAGACTGGCTGAGTTAAGGGACACATTTTGTTGCTTGATTGTACCTGTTTAAGTTTTGCTCTGGTTTTGCAAATGAAAAGCTCCTGATTAAATACATCAAATGGTTGAGGCTCCCATAGCATGATGCCTATTTGTCAGCTTTTTGCAGAAAGTATACTTTGAGGCTGCCTCAGATATTAACACTTTGGAACCATCTCCTGGCCTGTACAGCTTGTGACCCATCAAGCAAAGTGTTCCTCTCCTCATCGCTTCTCATGTACTATGGCCTATCATACTTGACAGACCTCATGTTTTCACAATCTCAGTCAGGCAGCAAAAACAGACAGTGTTTGGCTTGGCCCAGGCCGGTACTGGGGTCTTACAGCAATAATTGGCTCTCAGAAAGATTGCCTCTTATTTCTCACCACAGGTCAGTTGGCTTACATGCTGCTGCTTCCCGATTACTTGGTATTTTTTTTATTTGGGGCAACCAAAGCGATAAACTGCTAGTTACTCATTGCAGAAAAATCAAAACAAGATAGAGAGCTATATGTATTTTCTGTTCTACAAATTAAGTGTATACACACACACACACACACACACACACACACACACACACACATATATATATATATATATATATATATATATATATATATATATATATATACATACATATATATATATATATATCCAGATTTCAGAACAAAGTTAACTGTGCACAGTTGGCAAAACATTGGCATTTAATCATTTTTTATTTATGGAATGCATTAAAATGTGAGATGCTAATATAACATGCAGTAAAAAGAAATCCTATAAACAATCCCCCTCTGTCACCAAAACCATTAACCATACGGTAAGAGATAGGCTGGAAGAACAATCCTATTCCAGTGTTCAATCCCCTAAATCCTAACAGACCACAAGAGCACCTTGGCAGTTATTTTTCACATAAGGTACATTTAATTTCACTGGCTTGTTGGGATCAGTCACATAAAACTAGAAGGAAGCGGGGGAGAAAGAGGGAAAGAATGAGAATACAACCTCATACATTTAGGTTATAGCAGGCTAGAGGAAATGTTTATTTTTAAAAGCCCCCAGAGTATGAACTTTCCCAGGCACACAATATATGCATAATCACCTAATTTCAAGGTAGATTAAATATACACATCAGGATTCTTGAATTGTGATAATGCCTCTTCTGGGATCTTGTGGCCTTGGAAATCTGCCATTAGTGACTACTTTTTAAAACCATCTAGATCTCTCTCATCTCACCCTTTCCCCCAATGTTCCACTCAGTGGACAACAGTGGTCAGCTTTCTTTCCCAATCCAACAGTGCTTCTATACTTCTGCCTAAAATGCAGTGTGTGTTCACAATAACATTTCATCTCCGACCCCCCATTAAGAGACTTAGGGTTTTTTGTTTTAAATGCAGCAGGTTTTAGAACTAACATGAAATCTTGTTTCGCCTGTTATTTCTCTTGTGCCCATATTTTGGAATGCTCAGATGTGGTTAAAGGAAAGGGGGGGCAACACCGATTTGCTAATTTATAAGAGTTTCAGACATTCATATTGGTGGAGTTCAGATTGTGGGGGAAGACCCATCCCTTAAAGTATATTCACCCTTAATCGGCCATGGAGAATATACATAAGAAAGAAGGCTTCCATGTGTAATATGGTTCTGGATGGAGAACCGTGAGCAGAAACCGTGCTGGATGGAGAACCATGAGCAGAAAATACTGCTGAACTTGTAGTGTGTGCCCTTTGAACTATCTGCCAGACAGCAGTTAAATGTTCTTGGTAGGTATGCTTGTATTAAATGTTTGTTTCTTTAAAACATTTCTGTGCTTCCTTTCCACCCAATTCAGGGTCCCCAAGGCAGTGAACATTAAAACATTTCTCACATTAAAAGACATTTGAAATATATTTAAAAATAAAGAATATTTAAAAGAAATAAAACATAAACACATACATACAAACAGGGAGGAGGGATAAGGAGAGATACTGACAGAATGCCAAATATAACAAACAAAAAAGGGTCTTCACCTGCTCATAGAAGTCAATAGAGGAATGCCGATGAATCTCCCTGGGAATGAAGTTTGACAGTTTGGGTGCCATGACTGAGAAAACCCTTTCACTGATTGCTACCCATCTAGCCTCAGATGATGGAGGCACCTGAAGGAGAACCTCTGAAGATGATCAGAGTGTCTAGGTCATTATCTCTTATAGATAACTGTATCACATTTTGCAGTCTGTAGATTTGAGTCGATACCAAGGGTTTATATTTGATTTACTCTGCTAATTATTTAATGTACAGAACACAGCTAATAAAAATCTATATGCACAGTACTTATTTACAGTTGAAAAATCCATAAATAATTTCAAGTTATATCAGTTCAATAAGTGTTACCATAAATAACTTTGTACCTTCTTTCTCAAGTCCAATATCATAAGAAATTTTCACGTACTTTGCTTTACCTTCCCACAATATTACTTTTCCAGTACTTCACTTTACCTTCCCAGAATATTAATGTATAGACCAATTTTAAGGAACTGAAATGTCCAACTTTTCTGCTGTCAGTGACAGACAGCTGGAACTTCATTACTTTTCCAGCACTGGCCAACTAAAATCCTAGCTGCTATAACTAACAAATATCCTCAGTCTGCCATTCTGTGCCTAAGACTTGTAAGCACTAAAGAAGAATAACTGTAGATTCCACAGGGACAACTGCTTTAGTCAGTATCTTAACATTTCCAATTATAATTCCCAAAATGTCTAAATGTCTACCAAATATGAAATAAATAGACTTTCAGATGCCCGCACTAAAGACTCCTGTTTCTTAATTCTTCATGGAGAACGACCACCATTATTTTATAATAATTTTCTATTAGTAATTCACAAGATGATAGTCTCATGCCATGTACATTGATTTACATTTTAAGGTTATGCTAAACTCCATAGCAGCTTGCTCCTAGTGTTAACCAAAATTGGGGTTTTCTCCAAATCAACTGGGGAAAAGTAGCATAACTGGAGAAAGAGCTTGTGTGAGGGTGTAAATAGTGAGGTCTCCACCAATCTTTATGGGGATTTTCCCCTCTGAGAGCTCTCAAAATAATATATACAAAAGTAGGAGTGGTGGTTTATAAGTCAAAATAATAGAACATCCGCCACTAGGCAATTATGAAATGATGAAATCACACAGTTCTCTGTTCAGCCCAAAGTCTTGTCATACGAAGACCCCAGGTTTTTATTAGCTCCGTTTCGATTCTGTAGAATCTTCTACAGTGATATGTGCTTATTAAGTGTAACCGGATGTCACTTGTGATTTTATAATTGTAGCACAATGTATGTAAATTATGTCTGGTGTTTAATTCACAATGATTTATTATAGGATCCACTCTTATGTTCTATTTCCAGAATATTATCATTATGAGAATCAAGCTTCCATCTATCATTCGTCTTAATAAGCCCATATCACTGTAGAAGATTCTAGAGAATCGAAACGGAGCTAATAAAAACCTGGGGTCTTCGTATGATAAGACTTTGGGCTGAACAGAGAACTGTATGATTGCATCAATTCATAATTGCCTAGTGGCAGGTGCTTTATTATTTTGAGCTCTCAAAATAAACCATTCCAAATTAAATAAAAATAATTGTATTTAAGAGTAATAAAACAGCACACAGGGAAACATACATACAGGGCTAACAAAAATTAAATAGAGTAGAAGGGATAAGGATTAGGGCTGGGTGATATTTACCTATCTAGACTAACGTAGTCCACAGAAGACCAAGGATTAGATTATTTTCTTTTTTGGGCTTGAGGTCTGGAACCAGGAGAACACATGCACACACAACTGAAGAGCCCAGTTTTTCCCTGAAGTGGTATGGATCTGTGTGCTCCTAAAACAATACCATAACTAGTTTTTTAATGAGATGGGAGAAGTTTGCTGGCTTTCCCATGGATGGACAAACACCAAGGAAAATCCATGATGGTTTGCATGAGTGTGGCTAATGGTGCTTGATAAGATTGCTGGGTGTATACTGAATTGTTAATGTTTTCTGATGAAATTGCTCAATGTAAACCAAAGGTGATATTGGATTTTTTTTTTAAATGATCCTTTGAGTACAGGATGGGAGAGGCTCTCATACTATTTGAAAAGCTTATTAATTAGGGTAAGTAGCTAGAGGGAGCATGACCAGATGTGACAAGGTCATACCTGGGAAGAGTATGAGGTTAAGTATCTCTTTTGAAGGTGGGAGAAGATCTATTAGCAAGTCAGTACCTTGAATCATCTTCCCAAAATTGTTTTCCTAGGCTAATCTCTAGCCAACATCCATTTTGTTGCTCCATTTTGTTTCTGCTTCTAGGCCAGGCTGTACAGTACACACAGGATCTGGGGGGTGATATTAAAAGAGGGATGTTTGTGCAAATTGAACTTCCACAGGAGGGGCCCGGCTGCTTAAACTAGACTGTCCAGACTAGATGACCCAGATCTCAGAAGCTAAGCAGAGCCAGTTAGTATTTAAATGGGAGACTGCCAAGGAAGTCCAGGGTCACTACATGGAGGCAGGCAATGACAAACCACCCCTGAAGTCTCTCGCCTTGAAATTCCTATGGGATCACTGTAAGCCAGCTGCAACTTGAAAATGGCAATTACCTTCATCAAACTACACAGTAAAAGAATATAAAGTGTACTTGTAATACTAGTTCTAGAGCTTGTTTGCCATGGTGGAATCAACCTACATGGTACGTAAGCATATCCTTTGTTTAAAAAATATCCCAGGTTATCCTTGCAGAGAACAAATGAGAACAAATAGAAATAATTCAGGGTAGTATTAAATTCATTTTATTTTAAAATAAGTGCCGTTTTCTTATTGGGTTTTGGTAAGTAGAAATTAGTTGTTCCTGTAAAAATATAAAGGTGTTCAGAGCCTAGTGATGAACTTAGAATACCTGTAATTAGGAAGGTTACTAAAATTGAGGGGAAATGACCTAATTATTCTTCTGCTTCCGGGTACTGATGGATTTCAGTTCCCTGTTATGATGCTGGTTGTAAAATGCTCCATCCTGGAAAAGAACATGAGTTCTTTTAAGGTCAATGTTACAGTTAACTATTTGGCGGGGAAATGGCAATCTAAACTGACTAATAGTCTTGTCTCTAATAGCAGAGAAGCAATTATCATGTTACCTTGCTCCAAAAAGAAAAGACTAAATGGCTACCCAGGGCCCCCTCAATTTCATTATGAATTCAGGGCAAAACTGTTATGCTTTCAATAAGAACCGCTCTGTAAAAGAAACTGAATGGCTTTTAAATGGTTAGAACTGACTTAATTTACACTAAGGTAAAATTACGATAAGGTAAGGTATATATATTAATCAGTCAGTCATTAGTTCTTTGCATACAGGTGTACTGGAAGAGTTGCAATGCAACCTGCAGAACATTTTTTGGGACTAAGTCCCACTGAAAAGATTTGAGTAGGATTCCCAGTAGACCAGTTTAGGAATGCTTAAGAATTGGAACAGGACAAAGATGCAGGTCACTAGGGATGTTAAAAACCACCTGCCCTTGAATAAAAATATTAGGGATTGTAAAAATGATGCCTTCCTCTATTTCTGGCCATGGCCAGCACATTTCTCCACCATAATGGTGTGTCTGCTTTGGGTTTGGACTTAGAATGATAGAATCATAGTGTTGGAAGGGATCTCCAGGGCCATCTATTCTAACCCTCTGCACAATGCAGAAAATTCACAAATACCTCCCCCCCACACACACACACAAACATCTTCAGTGACCCCTGCTCCATGCCCAGAAGATGGCAAAAACTCCAGGATCCATTGCCAAACTGGCCCGGAGAAAAATTGCTGACTGGCCCCAAAGTGGCAATCAGCATTTCCTTGGATGTGTAAAAAGGGGCCACGAGAACTAAGCACTGATGCAACCCTTCCTGCCCTTCTCATGATCTCCCTAATTCACTAAATCAGCATTACTGTTAGATGACTATCTAGCCTCTGCTTTAAAACCTCCAAGGAAGGAGAGGTCACCACCTTTCAAAGAAGACTGTTCCTCTGAGGAAATGCTCTAACAAGTTCTTCCTAATGTTTAGCCAGAAACTTTGGATTATTTTCAGCCTGTTGGTTCTGGACCAATCTTCTGCGGCAATGGGAAACAATTCAGCACTATCATCATTATCAAAAATTGTCCAAAGTTCTTTTTACTTTCCACTCATCTTCTACATAACTTCTAAATTTTTTCCACTCCCTTTTAAAATCTTCTAAATCATAGTCTCTTAAAGTCCTTGTTAATTTGTCCATCTCACTCCATGTCATAATTTTTACAATCCAATCCCGTTTTTCTGGTATTTTTTCTTGCTTCCATAACTGCTCATATAGTGTCCTAGCAGCTGAAAGCAAGTACCAAATTATAGTTCTATTTTCTTTTGGAAATTTTTCCATTTGTAATCCCAACAGAAAAGTCTCTGCAGCTTTCTTGAATTCATATCCCAAGATCCTAGAAATTTCTTGTTCGATCATCTGCCAATAATTTTGCTCTTTCACAAGTCCACCACATATGGTAGAAAGAACCTTCATGTTTTTTACATTTCCAACATCTGTCTGGCATCTTGTTATTCATCTTTGCCAATTTTTTAGGCGTCATATACATCTATACATCATTTTAAAACAGTTCTCTTTAATACTCTGATGTTGAAAGTTTCATAGAGTTCTTCCATAAATATTCCCATGTATCCATCGGTATTTCTTTATTTACTTTTATCGCCCAGTTAATCATTTGAGATTTTACTACTTCACCTTCTGTAGACCATTTTAAAAGTAACTTATAAGTTTTTGAAATTAATTTTTCATTATCTCCAAGCAGAACTTTTTCCATTTCTGTTTGCTCTCGTCTTATTCCTTCAGTTTTAATATCATTTTCTACCAAACTCTTTATTTGTTATAATAATAATAATTTTTATTTCTATCCCGCCCTCCCCACCTCGGCAGGCTCAGGGCGGCTAACAACATTTTATAAAAACATACAGTGGTTAAAAAGCCTTTAAATTTAACAATATAAAACAGTAAACACTAACTTAACAGCATTAAAACAGTCTAGTAAGTACAATTATTCAGCGGTATAGGTCTTCAAACCGCATTGGCGGATCCTTAATTGCCGATCTTCTTAGCAGTCCAGGTGTGCAAGCTTAAAAAGGGCGGTCTTGCAGGCCCTGCAGAACTGATCAAGGTTCCGCAGGGCCCTCACCTCCTCGGGGAGTCGGTTCCATAGGGTAGGGGCCGCGATTGAGATAGCCCGTACCCTAGTACATTTGTTGCATTTGAAACCAATTGTATTTGTTATTCAACTCCACAGCAGTTTTCAATTCTATTTTGCCACTTTGTATTTTTAATAGTTGATTGTATGACAGCCATTTTTCATCACCTGTCTCAGCTGCTATTTTTATCACTTCTGCTGGCACTATCCATAATGGTTTTCTTTCATCACCATATTTCTTATATTTCATCCAGGTATTCAACAAATTATTTCTTATATAATGGTGAGAGAAAAAAAACTATCCTTTTTCTTCCCATAATACATATAAGCGTGCCAGCCAAATTTATTTCCATGACCCTCCAATGCTAAAAGTTTTTTATTCAACAGCGTCACCCAATCTTTTATCCTCACTAAACAAACTGCTTCATGATATAATCTTAAATCTGGTAATTGGAATCCTCCTCTTTCTTTAGCATCTATTAAAACTTTCATTTTAATCCTTGGTTTCTTCCCAGCCCATATAAATTTCGAAATCTTCCTTTGCCATTTGTTAAATTGTTTACTGTCTTTTACAATCGGAATAGTTTGAAACAAATACATTATTCTCGGCAAAATATTCATCTTAATTGCAGCTATTCTTCCAAGCAATGACAAGTTAAGCTTATTCCATTTTATCATATCTTTATCCTTTTTAAGCCATAGCTTTTCATCGTTATTTTTGAACAGGTCAATATTCTTCATTGTTATTTCCACACCCAAATATTTTATTTTAGAGGTAACTTCACATTCTGTTAGTCTCTGCAACTCCTTTTGTTTATTTACTTGCATATTTTTACATAAACATTTTGATTTTTCTTTATTAACATAAAATCCCACCAGTTCTCCATATTCTTGTATTTTAGCTAACAACAAAGGTGTTACTTGTGTAGGATTTTCATTTATAAACATTATATCATCTGCAAATGCTCTATATTTGTAAATAAATCCTTTAACTCTCAACCCTTCTATTTCTTTATCATCTTGTATTTGCATCAATAAAATTTCAAGAGTCATTATAAACAACAAAGGTGAAAGCAGACAACCTTGTCTTGTACCTTTGCTGGTTATCATTTCTTCTGTAAGATCTGCATTGATACATAACCTTGTGCATTGTTCAGTATATATTGCCTTTAACATTCTTATAAAGTTTTTCCCCAACTCTATTTTCTCCATTACTGCAAACTTAAAGTCCCAGTTCAAATTGTCAAAAGCTTTCTCTGCATCCACAAAGAATAATGCCACTTCCTTCTCTGGATGTCTTTCATAATATTCTAAAATATTTACAACAGTTCTAATATTGACTCTTATTTGCCTTTTAGGGAGAAATCCTGCTTGGTCTTCCTTTATGAAATTTATCAAATATTGTTTAAGTTGTTCTGCCAAAATTCTTGTATATATCTTATAGTCATTATTTAGTAATGAAATTGGTCTATAGTTCTTTACATTTGTGACATCTCTATCTTCCTTAGGAATCAAAGAAATTGCAGCTTCCTTCCATGTATTTGATATTTTCCCTTTTATTCTTATCATATTCATCAATTTTTGAAGTTTTGGTACTAATTCTTCTTTAAATTTTTTTAAAAATTTTGCCGTATATCCATCTGGCCCAGGTGGTTTTCCAATTTTCATTGCATTAATCACTGCTTCAATTTCTATTCTTTCAATTGGATCATTCAATTTTTTTTTCATATATTCAGTTAAGGGTGCTATTTTAATCTTTTGCAAATACGCTTCCATCCTTTCCTTTAACACCTTTAAATAATTTAGCATAGTACTTGAAAAATTCTCTCTTTATTCCTTCTTGATCTACCATCCCACTTCCATCAACCACAATTTTATTAATAATTTTACTTCCTCTCTTTTTCTTCAGTTGCCAGGCCAAATACTTTCCAGGTTTATTCGCTCCCTCAAAGGACTTCTGTTGTAATTTTTTCAAATTCCATTCCAATTCCTCATTTAACAAATGTCTCATTTGTACTTGTATTATTGTAATCTCCCTTATAATTTTCTTTTTCCCTGGCCTTTTCCTCAGTTCCCCTTCTTTTTTCTTTATTTCATTTTGAATGTCCAACATCTGTTTTTCTTTTGCCCTTTTGTCCTTATTGTTTAATGTAATCAGTGTTCCTCTCATTACGGCTTTATAAGCATCCCACACCATCGGAAATTCTATATAATCTTTATCATTTATTTGGAAGAAAGCTTTAGTTTCATTTTCTAGAGATGTCACTAATTCTTTATTTTGTAGTAAATCTTCATTTAATCTCCATCTTCTCACTTTTTTAGACAATTTTGTAATCCATAATATTGGGTTATGATCTGCACCTATCTTCGGCAAGATCTCTATTTTCTTAGTTATAAGGCCTTTGTACCCCATAACATGTCAATTCTGGAAAAAGTATTATGTCTTGCTGAAAAATTGTATAATCTCGTACTTCAGGATTAAATTTTCTCCATACATTTTCCAAATTTTCTTGTTTAACCAGTTCAAAGAAGAATTTTTTCAATTTTCCTTCTTTATTGTTATTTTCCCCCCCAGAACTGTCCAATGTATTCTGAATTGTTCCATTAAAGTCTCCCATAATCATGACCTGGTCATATGTCACTTCATCAAGTTGTTTTATAATGTCTTTTAAAAAAAGATCTTTTGCACCATTTGGTGCATACAGTCCCAATAATAAGTTTTTTTGCATTTATTATTACTTCTACTGCCACAAATCTTCCATCTTTATCTTTAAATATTATTTTTGGGTCCAATTCTTGTTTAATATAAAAAATCACACCCCTTTTCTTCTGTTCAGCCAATGAAAAAAATTCCAGTCCCAATTGTTTATTCCATAAAAATGTATAATCCTTTTGTTTAATATGAACTTCTTGTAAGTAAATTATATTACAGTTTTGTTCTTTAATCCAATGAAATATTGCCTTTCTGCCACTATCTACCATTTTGGGACTATTTTAAAGCAAACAAAATAATATTAGAAGGTGGGAAAGAGAAAGTTTGAAAGCTTGGAAGAAGAAGAGGAGAAGGGGTGAATTTTGGACTTTGTTAAATTAAGGACAGTATTGGACTATATGCTGAATCAATGGTTCATGTCTGGGTTTGTTTCCACTGAACCTCTAAGCTGCTGCCATTCAGTGATAAGCTAAATGCAAGTAATTTTATTGCTTGTTAAGTCTAATGTTTGTATAGTGATATGATACTTTACTGATTTTATGGTTAATGTATTTTAGTGATACTTATTTCCCTCCCTTCCTATTGAAATACATTGAAATTACTGTTTTCTAATATGACCAGCAACCCCTCAGAAAACCAGTTTAGCCCAAGTTCATCACGGCTTGGGAGTTAAGCAGAGTTGTCCATGGTCAGTACTTGGGTGGGAAACCACCAATAAAGAAAACAGGTTGCTGTGCAGAGGCAGCAATGGCAAATTACCACTGCTGATCTCTTGCCTCGAATGCCCATGGATGGGGTCACCAGGAGTCTGTTACAACTCAACATTTGCCTTAATATGACTAGGTTTAGAATCCTACTCAAGTTTTAGCATACTTAGACATAAAATGCCAGATCTAACTCCCCTCCCCCACCTTTTCAGGTTCTGAAATGATAGTTCTCTGTGGTTATTTCAAGCTCCTGCCCTCAGCAGCACCATAATATTATTCACCTCTTATTAAGCATGTGTCACTAACCTGAGCTCCCACAGCCTTCTTTGCATTCAGATGTTTAAGGTGCAAATAACAGACCAGATGGAGTTAGGCTGCTTAGATGAAACCGATTATGCCTCAACATCTGAATATGAGCGCGAACTGCTGATCTGTGTCAGCACAAATGTCATCCACCTATCACATAATAGATGACTGACTTCTTTTTGAAATGACTTTGCTCAAGTCTTGTCTTAATGTGACATTACTAATGAAAATTACCACTTTCAAATGCTTGGGAAACAAATACAAAATAACATCGTGGAAATGGTTTAAGTCCACAGGATGTAAGGGAATAAGAACATAAGAGAAGCCATGTTGGATCAGGCCAATGGCCCATCCAGTCCAACACTCTGTGTCACACAGTGGCCAAAAATTTATATATGCACAAAAATATTTGGATCCAGCAGGATGAGTGGGATGTGTACTCTCTCCTCCCAAACAGTTTTTTTTTTTTAAGCAGGAATACACAGGAGCACAGTTCCAGCTGGCTTGGTATCAGGGGGAGGGGCCTAATATGCAAATGAGTTCCTGCTGGGCTTCTTCTACAGAAAAAACCCGGCTCCCAAGTGAGTATGTTGCCACTCACTGTGCAAAAGTGCTAATGGATCCTTCTTGCTTATGTACTTTTCTCCAGGTCATCCCCACTTCAGATGTGATCAGATTTGTATCTTGGGATGAGTCAGGCTAAAAAGAGAACCCCCAATTTTGTCAGTGCTGAGCATGTTTTAGTGCAATCACTGTAGGGAGAAAAAAAAATCTTTTTCTTTTGTTTCTACTGTCAAGCTGTGAAACAGAAAACAATAAGAGAACATTTCCCCTACACTGGAAACCAAAACAATGTCATGAGAAAAATCTAGTGATGATTGTATTTATAGTACATAGTGCTGGTGCTAAGAATAAATATGGAGCTAGGGTGCCAGGCCTCCTGCCTCCCTCTGGGCCATGTTCATGTTTTGAATGAGTTGGGACCAGCTTCCCCAGACCTAACTTGCATTCCCCATAGCCATACAGTTAAAGCAACTGTTTGTAAGCAGTTTCTATGCTGCTGAATCACAGAGCTGCAGAATATGATCACATTGTTTATATAAAATCAGAATGCCTTCTCCAGCATAGTAAGACAGTGCCATAATAGACAGTAAATGGAAAGGCTATGCACAAAAAATGGGGCAGTCCCAGTTGTGGGGTCAAGGAGGATAAGGGGCAAAGCACTGGAAGGAAAGAATACACAGAGACATGACTTTTTGGTGAAGACACGGCCACAGCTTTTGAATGGAATACAACCAAAGGAGCATTGGCACAGAATGGAGATGGATTCAACATTGGGTGACCTGCCTGCCTCCCAATAACTGCACCCTTAACCTTTCTGCTGGGATATAAGACCATGGAGTGGCAGGACCTGGAACCATGCAGATGCCACCTGCTGCATGGGCCCCTTGCCACCTGCTGGTGGAGGCCAGCCATCAGCCCCTGGCTCAACCCCAAAAATCTCTTAAGGGAGTCCCCAAAACCAGGCAAGGTGGGCACACATATATGGCTTCCTCCCACAAAAGAACCATCCCAATGCCCCAAACTGCTTAAGTTGTAACATGAAGAGCTAGAATTGTAAATAGAAAAAAAAAGCCTGTAAGAACAGAAGTTCTTCAAGGGAGGGTGGGTAAGCTGGCCAGGGAAGAGCAGAGGGTGAGCCAGCTACAGCAAACCACTTAAGTAGCCACAGGGGTGCCCCCAGCTCCACCCAGCTGCAGCCGATCCTAGCCACTCCTGTGCCTGCGGGCAGCAGGAGGCTACCCGACTGCTCTCTGTACTGTCTCCCCCACCCTCCTAATCCACAAAGGACAGCACAGGGAAGTCTAGGCTATGCTTGTCAGGACCTTTTCTGGTTGACTGGTGATCTTGTCACACATATCTGCTGCTTCTGAATCACACTCTCGTATCGCTGCTTCAGGACCTTAGAAATTAAAACCTGGTAGCAAGGCACCAGAATATCCATCAGATCAGAAGACTCCCATTCACTCCTGAATAACAGCTGTTTGGCCTTTTTAGCAATCTTCTGATATTTCTAATTGGGAGTTGTGCAATTTGGATTAAATCCTTATTAGTACATGTTAACATGTCTACTAGATTTAGCTATAACAGAATTCATATCAAACATTTGCCTTTTAAAGGTTTTATGTCTGTTCATGTTATATGTCAGGGGTGGCCAAACTGTGGCTTGGGAGCCACATGTGGCTCTTTCACACATATTGTGTGCCTCGTAGCCTCTACTACCTTGTCAGCTGGCTTGGAGAAAGCATTTTTCTCTTTAAATCACTTCTCCAAGCCAAGCCAGTTGGCGGTTTGGAGAATGTATTGTTTATACAGAGAGAATATATTTAAAGTTAAAGTTGCTCTCTTTCCACCTCTCCCTCCCTCTATTGACCTTCTTTTCTTCCTTCATTCCTTTGTGGCTTTCAAATGTCTGATGTTCATGTCTTGTGGCTCTCAAACATCTGACATTTATTCTATGAGGCTCTTATGTTAAGCAAGTTTGGCCACCTCTGTTATATATTAATGGAGAGTTAGAATCTAAAGCAGAAGCAAACCCCCTCCCATAAAATCCATTGCATATCTCTGAGACCAACATAGGATCACAGTTAAGAGAATATGCTATGAGATGGAAAATGGCTGTATTTTCAACCACATAGGTAGCCATAGTGCGAGGAAATGTATGTCTCTCCATGTGCATGCATATCTCTAAATTCTGTCTAAGAAGCAAGTCTTGCTTTCCCTCTTCCCAGATATATGAAAATAAATGCTTGCCTATTTTACATGATGTTAATAAGGATTAATGAAATAATGTATGTGAAAGTGTGTTGAAAATATAGGCAAAGGTTACATAATTACCAAACGTTATGGCTATAAGCTTTAATTCAAGGGTGTCAAACTCATTTGTTATGAGGGCCGGCTCTGACATAAATAAGGCCTTGTTGGGCTGGGCCATATGTGCCATAAAATGTAATGCCAGGTAGCAAAGATATAAATACAGTCAAACACAACAATTTTTTTTTTGAAAGTTAAAATAAAACATGCTTGAAACAGTAGCACTCGGTCTTAAAGGTGCTTTCTTTGTATCTCTTCCATACAATCCATGGAACTGGGCAAAGGAAACTCTGACCTTTTCCTTCCCCAGGGGACCAGGAGGGGGAGGAGCCTCAGCCAATAGAAGGAAGAGAGGCTTGGCTTAGTAGCTCAGTGGTGCAATTGAGAGAGCCTGGCAAAGCAAACTCTCCTTCCCCCACGGGGGAGGAACCTTAGCCAATGAAGTGACTGATTATCCAAGAGGGACAATACTGCTGCATAGTGGGATCAAAATGGTGATGTCTAAATACTGCTATACATGTTTCTAATCATAGTTCCAAGTGAAAGCATATTTGTAAATCTTTCATCCACCTACTTTTCCTTTTCTATTATCAAGGCTTTTTTTGTAGCAGGAGCTCCTTTGCATATTAGGCTACCCCTGATGCAGCCAATCCTCCAAGATTACAGGGCCAGGAGGACTGGCTACATCAGAGGTGTGTGGTCTAACATGCAAAGGAGCTCCAGCTACAAAAAAAGAGCCCTGGCTATTACTATTCCTGAGGTTTTGCTTTTATAAAACATTTGGTTACTAGAAATGCCACTGAATTGTTGGTAATCGATGCTGTGTTGATCGTTTACTCTTTTTCTGCTTGCTGGTTTTATTCTTTTTCTGCCTCTGCTTTTGTTTATTCTGATGTGGGTTTGATGCTTTTACCGTTTACTGTGTCATTACCGCTTAGATTGTTTTATGTTGTTTTTTCCCTTTGCTTTTAAAAAAGTGGTATTTTGTAGTTTCTGACTGTAACTTTATTCTAAATGACTGTAAACATTGGTGGTGGAATGGTATAATATAGACCAATCTCATCAGATCTCAGAAGCTAAGCAAGGTCTGTAATTGGATGGGAGACCTCTGAGAAAGACTTTGCAGAGGAAGGCATTGGCAAATCACCTCTGCTTCATTGCTTGCCTTGAAAATCCCATGCAGTCGCCCTAAGTCGGTGGAGACTTGATGGCACCTCACCTGCACACATATTGTAAGCATACTATTTTATTAACAGAGGGATTGTAGAAATTTTTAACATAAAAAATCAATTAAAATGATTTAATAAAGGCTTTCCTGTCTCACAGAGTGCATCCATCAGTGGGAAATAAAAGCAGTCAGCAGCTATTTTCAAAGTAGAGAATTGCTCCCTAATTTGACATCATCAAATGCTGCCTTGCCTTGCCAGTTTGACACAAACGGAGCTTTAGCAGATGGTCACTGGAATGTCAAATGAGCTCCCTTACTTGACAGACAGTGTCACTTGCTGATTGCAGAGATGTCTTAGGGATAGTAACTGCGTGCCTGGAGATGGAGTACCCATGGCAAAAAGGCAGCAACAAGGAAAATAATAAGTGGGGATTCTATTTTTTTTATATTAAAAAAAGTTTCCTGCAGTGAAATTTCTGTATCATACATCTCCTATACACATAATCTTGAAAGTAATTACTTCATTGTGATAAAATGAAGGGTAGAAGGGTACACTCCAGGATTGTCCGGGGAACTGTAGAATCTTCTTTTCAAGGGGAAAATCTGCAGGCAATGGGCAGAGATCATTTCATTATGAAGTGGGACTTGAGGTGCATGCTATATACTGTGAGAAGATGGGTGCCATTTTGTGTCCTGTTTCTGTAATAAAGGCAACACTTTTATTTATTTTTAACTATCCTGTGCATTCATAAATAATTTAGAGGAATATCTAAGATGTTGATTTATTTATTGAATAACTTGAATTCAGAAACTGAAGCAGCCACCTTATTTAAATAGAATGAATACATAAGTGGTTCTAGAACTTTTCCTTCTTAGGACATTGTTACCAACATCTGTAAACAATGCTCACAAAGTGCAGACACTTACCACTTAGTTGTTATTCAGTTGTTATTTTTCCCATTAAAACAAAAAAACAACCCCAAAACTACTGGCTTGCCATTGTTATCTCAGCCCAATTTTTTTACCCCAATCAATTTTCCCTTGTTTTTTCATCTTATTCTAATGGGGTGGCCTTCCATGTGCAGGAAACTTTGGCTTGGAGGAGCATTCAGTCTATCAGACTCCATTTACAAACTTAATTTAGCACAAATCAAATGCAGGTTTATGACCTTGGTGAGAATTATGCCTTAGAGTCCCATTGGTATCAAGAATACATATACTCTTGGAGGTGTCATGGAATTTAATAAAAATCGTACATGGTTTGCAGACTGTGTTTTATAGGCCTTGCTTCATTAGTTAGCATAAATTAGCATGAATTAGTAATGGCTTATTGAATCTACTTATGACTTCCTGTAACAACTTCAAACAGGCATTTTTCATTCCCCTTGCTCTGAGGCATGGTTTGCATCCTTGAGAAGTTTATTCAGCTAGCACCAACCAGTTTTGATAATACTGGAAGTAACTTTTTATGAATATGGTAGTCCGGCAGCATAAATCCCAGAAAACCAACCACTAACACTGAAACTGACAACCTGTACTAAGCCATCACAATTTGCAAAAGTATCACTAGTGTGCTCAGAGGAACATCGTGAAATAGACAAATCAGCAGAAACATGGTTTTCCACAAACATATTCTATTAGGCATCCCAAATCCCCCGCTTGGCCTGGGGACTCCTGCTTTGGAACCTTCTCCCCCCGCTGGACAAAAATCTGGAAAGCGGGGGGGAATGGCGACCCTTCCCACCCAGCAGCTTCTCGCCCCTTCCCTTCCCACCCTTGAGGGCAGCCCAGCCAGCGGCTCCAGAGGCGGCGGCGGTGCCGGGCGCGCCTCACTCCCAGCTGCCTGCCCACCGCTGCTGCTAGAGGCGAGCCACAGCACTTCCCTGGGGCCCTGCCTCCTGCCTTGCCCTCGCCTTTGGTGGTTGGAGGAGCGCCGGTCAGGTGTCGCGGGCGCGGAGACCAAGCGGCGACCTCCCTGCAGCCTTCGCTGCTCAGCCAGGCCCGGGGGAAGGGGGGCGGGGACCGGAGAGAGCCAAGGCGCCAGGAGCGGAGTCTGGCTGGGAAGGCGGCATGCAGCCGGCTGGCCCTGCGGCTGGAAGGCTCTTGTTGCGCTGAAGAGGGAAGGCGCAGTGCACCGGCCCGTTTGGAGAGCCTCGGTAAAGGGCGGCGGGGGGCCAGGGAGGTCAGCTCCAGCCAAGATGGGAAATGCGTAGAAATGCGTGGGGGGGGGGGTGCTTCAGGTGGAGAACAAAAGTTCTCCTCGGCTGGACCTAAGCCCCCCCCCCGGGAATCTGGACTTTTGGAATTCTTTGTAGTTCTAGGGAACTGCCTGCATGCCCTCACTGGCTGACCTGCAGGACACGATGAAGATTTCTACAGTTGGGCAGGGGGGGGGGGGAGAAGGGCTCGGAGGAGAATATTCCCTCTTGGGGGGTGGGGGTTGCCAGCTGGGTGAAGGGAATTCCTAGAGATGTGGGGGAGGTGGGAGGCTGTTTTTTGAGGTAGAGGCGCCAAAATTTCAGTATAGCATCTAGTGCCTCTCCCAAAAATACCCCCCAAATTTCATAAAGATTGGACCAGGGAGTCGAATTCTATGAGCCCCAAAAGAAGATGCCCCTATTCTTCATTATTTCCTATGGAAGGAAGGAATTGAATAGGTGTGCTGTCCCTTTAAATGTGATGGCCAGAATTCCCTTTGGAGTTCAATGATGCTTGTCACAGCCTTGATCTTGGCTCCACCCCTAATTTCTCCTGGCTCCACCCCCAAAGTCTCCTGGCTCCACCCCCAAAGTCCCCAGATATTTCTTGAATTGGACTTGGCAACCCTATATTCTATATAAGCTACCAGGACTATGTGATGCATGAAATGGAGATCTCGTTCTTCTCTTTCCGCATGCACAAGAGCATAAGCAAGCAGAGGATGGCTGCTTCAGTTGGTGGTGCACTAAGAATCTTTCTGCTGCATTATAGCTCAAAAATAAAACAAATATAGAAACAAAATGGAACATGAAACTCCTTATGAGGAGGTGCTGGTGTCCATATCTGATGCTTGGCTACCATCAATGAGGTTTGAGGTTTGGGGCAGCGTTTAGATGCAGACTATGGAAATGAGCATAGAGACAGAAATACAAGAGTAGTATACACACCTTTCCATTTGATTTAGGAAATCCTTTGTACCCTGCCCAATTTGCCTCCTGGTGAAAAGGCAGCATGTGTACCATTAACACTATGCCTATGTGATCACACTGTTGTATGCCCTGCTTTCCTTAAAATGGTGGCTTGGTTCTGTACAGTAGACAATAACAAATGGGTATTCATTGTGGGTACTGGACAGTCTGGATTTGTGGGTGTTAGTGACTGTGACAGAGCTCTCCCTTCCCACCACTGAAAAACATGGGAGGTCTAATTGACATCAAGCAATAATCAAGAAGATGCAAAGCAGCACAGGGAATCACTGTGGCCCATCACCACCCCTCCAAGCCACAGTTGCTCAGCAAGAGCTGACATCCTGAAGAGAAAAAAATTGAGGGGGAATCGAGTGTGTGAGAGAGTGTGGCAGCTTCTTCCCTTCCCACCCTCCCTCTGTCCCGGTTTTTCCACAAGACATGCCCGTTGAACACATTAAAACTGTGCTGGATGCAAAGATTGGGCTTGGAGAATCCTCTTTGGCTCCCCCTTTCCCTGTTCCAGTCCCAGAGATGTCATGCGAGGGAGGTATAACATTTCAAGTAGAGAGAGGCAGTGTGTGTTACGAGTCAGTGATTAGGATCTGGGCAGCAGGAATGGTGGCAGCAGCAGTGGAGCCCAGGCAAGAGCAATGCCAGCAGGCTGGGGGCGAGGGGCTGGGGTCCACCTGGAGCTTCGCAACTGTGGAGGAGGCAAGGAAGGAGCCCAGGTGCCTCCATTTTATCTCCTGAGTTGCCCCACCATGAAGCCAAGGCACAGCTCCTGAGCAGCAAGTCTGCCCAGGTGCTGCTCCTGAGGGGCATGCCAAGCTAATGGGAGGTATGAGAGTGGCACACCAGCCGCCACAAGTATGCTCCAGGGCCCACCTGACATGTGTGCTCTCAGCTGCACCTCTACAATGCCTGGCTGGGGAACTGTCTGGTGCAGTGTGAATTCGGAGTACAGATGTCATGGCGAACCAAGCCACCGCTACTGCTGCTTCGCTTTGGTCTGTGCCAGGGCTCATGGAGGGGGACCCTGGTGAGGCAGGGTGCTGACCCACTTCCTCCTGTCCCCCAGTGGCCGCCAGCGCAGCACTGCATGATCAGTTCTATGCCCCTGGACCATTGGAGTCTTAGGTGATGGGCTAATTGGCCTAGCGGATGGTCCAGCCCTGTTTGTCATCAAGAATGCATAACAACATCTTACAGAGCTTGCCTAGAATGTATATGCAAGGGTAAGCTGTAAATGGAAGAGTAGCTGAGAGAGTTCCTAAAAGGATTCCATAGAAAAGTCATTTTTTTAAAAGGATTTCAGGGAACCTGGGGTTTAGGATTCCCTGCCTGTGTGCTTGCTTTTGTGCCCCTGTAATGTTTACTCAAGCTATACATTACTTAATAAAAACCTCTACAGATTCATAATGAAACCAATTATCCAATCCCAATGAACTTGAAGGGAAAGGGAGCCACTGTATCGTTGCCACTGAATATGTGACATGTGTAAGTGCACAGAATCTTCCCTGGAAGAACTGGGTTTGATTTCCCATTCCTCCACATGCTGATGTGATCTTGAGTCAGTCACAAGTTCTCACAGAGCTGTTCCTTTCAAGAACTGTTTCTGCCAGAGCTCTCTCAGCTCCACCTACCTCACGCAGGGTGTCTGTTGTGGGGAGGTGAAGGGAAAGGAGATTGTAAGCTGCTCTGAGACTCATTCAGGTAGTGAAGAGCAGGATATAAATCCAATCTCCTCCTCCTGCTAGAAGAACACTACAGAAATGAGGAAGAGAAGGTTAAAGGACACTGTGAAGGCTTTGTTGCCACAGTGCTTCAGCAGTAACTGTAGTAGTGATGAAAACACCCTTGAATATCACTGGTATTGCTGTATGGAAGATCCTTCAGACACCTTTGGCAAGAGGGAAAAGGTATTCACAGAATATTATAGCATTTGTATAGTGAAGGTTGAATCAGGACAACTTGCCTATATTTGAAGGATATAAGAATAACAAAATGTTAAAATAGGCTATAAGAAGAAGACTACCTGAAACAAAATTTATGAATCAGACTATGAATAGCATGATTATTTTCAAATTCTGCATGTAATGTTCAGTATACAGTCAATTTAATTGTTTTACACACAGCCACATAACGCGTTAAGTAAGGTGTACCATGAGGTAATGAAAGTATGTGAAACGAAGCCCTTTCCATTATAGCAGCATAAGAATCTCCATCATTATTATGTTACAGGAATGGATTTGTTCCGCTACAACTGTTTTATATTTACAAAATCTCTTATATCTTAAGGTTTAAATGCACTAATTTGGTTGTACATTGCAGTACTTGTACCAGTAATGTTTCTTTTTGAAGCTGATAGATAGTGAGGTACATATTATTACTTTGTTATTAAGAGAGGGAGAATTTTAAAATAGTGACTATGCCACACACACACATACACACACTTTTTTTAAAAAAACCTTTCATCACATTTTATTTTATTTTAGGTAATTTATATAATCTATATATTTGATGTTAAGATTTTAAGGTTTTTAGGTTTTAAATGTTCTGACTTTTTAAAATGTTTATATATGTAAATGTCAATTTAAATTCTGTTTTATCGTTTGTTGTGAGCCGCCCTGAGCCATTTTTATGGGAAGGGCGGGATACAAGTCATAGAATAAATAAATAAATAAATAAATAAATAAATAAATAAATTTATAGTCTGCCCTTTCCCAAGGACGGGCGCAGGGCCGATAACAGTATAAAAACAGTGTAAAATGGCAATTAAAACCAGACAGATCACAACAGATTATAAATTATAAAATTATAAAATGGTGGCTCAGTTGGGCACATATATGAACCAGGATAGTGAATAAAATAAATTTATGTCATAGCACAGATGGATCACTACATAGGGCCAGCCGATGGAGTAGAATGCCCGCTGCCTCAACCATAGGGCTGGCGGAACAGCTCCATCTTACAGGCCCTATGAATGGATAACAATTTGGTGAGGGCCCAAATCTCAAGAGGGAGCTGATTCCACCAGGCTGGGGCCAAGGCTGAAAAGGCCCTGGCCCTGGTTGAAGCAAGATGGACGTCCTTCAGGCCAGGGATGGTCAGTAGATATTGTGTGCTGGATCGTAGTGATCTCTGGGGCACGTATGGGGAGAGGCAGTCCCATAGATATGTCAGTCCAAGGCCATGTAAGGCTTTAAAAGTCAAAACAAAAACCTTGAAACGGATCCAGTACTCAATTGGTAGCCAGTGCAGATGATGCAGCACTGATCAGATGTGTGTCCATAAAGGTACTGTTATCAACAGCCGAGCTGCTGCATTCTGCACCAACTGGAGTTTCCAGATCAGTCTCAAGGGTAAGCCTATGTGGAGTGAGTTACAGTAATCCAACCTGGAAGTGACTGTTGCATGGATCACTGTAGCTAGGTCCTGAGGGAATAGGTAGGGCGCTAGCTGGCTGGCCTGCCAAAGATGATAAAAGGCAGAATGGGCAACCGCAGTGACCTGTGCCTCCATTGAAAGTGAGGTATCTAGTGTCACTCCCAGACTCTTCAGCTTCTGAGCCGGCACAAGAGATGCACCAGTCTGCCACAGCTTATAAGGCTAAAGTCAGATGACCCATGGTGGAGTCCGGGCAGCAGTGCTTTTGTTCGTATCCCCTTAAGAACAGTAGCTTGTAAAATTGGTAGATGTCATTTCCAAGATTAAGCTTCAACACAAACATGTAATCCTTTTGGTTATTTTAGAGATTCTGGCCATTGTTACAAGAAACACACAAATACGACATGCTGTAAGAATTTTGAATGTTATTTTCCTTTTAAAAGCAACTTCTGGTTGTGAGAGCATATTATAAGAAACATACATATAGAATCCTTCAAGATCAATTCAAATCAGTTCAATTGTTATCACTTGCATTATTTTTACTTATATTATACTTTTAAGTGTACAAGTGTTATGCAATTATCAACTGCTTTATCCTTGCAGAAACTCTTTCATGTGAAAGCTAGACTTGAATCTGGAGCATTCATGTCAGAATCAACAGTTTCTGAATTAATTGATTTACTAATTACCTTGTATTTTGATTATCTTCAGATCAGCTACATTATTTCCCCCTATTTCACTTTACCCTGACATTGGGCTAGCCCAATTCTCTCAGATTATGGTGGCTAACCAGGGTTTGCCTCACTTAGTGCTTGGGTGGGAGATCACCAGTGAAGTCCCGGGTTGCTATGCTGAGGTAGGCAATGGCAAACCACCTCTGTTCATCTCTTGCCTTGAAAATCCTCCAGGGTTGCCCAGTGGAATGCACCTCTCCTTGTCTTCAATGTGATTCTTGTCTATCCAGTCACCAGAACTGCTGCATGACTCACCACCTTGATAGAATGTTTGGTGTCTCTGTATTTATGCTTTCATTGGAAAGGCAATTACCCCTTCTGTCAGCATTTTGCTCTAGAGACTTATTAGGATGTATGTTGTATACCCGCCATGTACAATGCTCAGACGCCTGTTGACAAACATAATATAAATATCTAAACTTGAAGCTTGGGGCTTTCTTTAAATTGGAATAATGCCGCAGCTGTGCATTGCAATAGCGTAGCTGATTTCAGATAGAAGCAGAGAGCAGAAATATAGTGGAAGAGACCCTCACATGACATTGAATAAGTGATTTAAAAAAGAAAAGGACTTCTCCTGTGGTTGAGGGGAGTAAATTTACAGCAACATCAATTATATCTGGGAATAGGGGGAATTGTCATCTAGCGCCAGTCTCTTCTGTGTATTAGTGTGATAGTTTAACTGGGCCTCCATGTAAAGAGGCAGTCTTTTTCTTACACCAAGATAAATAACAGGGTAAAATTGCCATCTTATGTGTGACCAGAGGTTGTCAACACAATGGTGCAGCCTGTAAGCCCTGGTCTCATCCAGCAAGGCAACTGTGTTCTTAGTCAATCTGAATAAGTGGCAGATAAAATGAGGAAAGAAAAAAATGGCAACCTGTCATTCTCACTCAAGCCTGCTGTTGAGTTTTCTTTGCTAGTGCGTCTGTGTGGTGTAGGTGAACTCTTCCTGTTAGACCCAGGGATATAATTTAGTAAACTGGAGCAGCCTGCAGATGCTACCCAAGAAGTGCTTATTAGTTAACAAGTTCTTTCTGGCCCCACTTTCAAATGTCAATCAACACACTAAACTACCATTATCAAGTGTTGTCAGTGGGAAGCTGAGTCTTCTTCCTGCAGCACAAGCAGACTTTCCCATTGACTTCTGTTACTACACATATTCTCTACACAGTAGACTAGTGCATTGCTCCTCAGGAGAATGTGGCTGGTTCAGAGCAAAACTTCAAGATGCCCAAAGCTGTTTCTAGAAAAATAGCAACATATCGCATTACTAACACTTAGAGAAGTTGAAAATGCAACTTGTATATTACTGAGAACCCATAGGGTTGCCAGGTCTCTCTGCATAGCTGGCAGGGAGGGGGCTTGCCCGGAACTGGGAGTTGCATCACATGTTTCAGCAATGTACCTACGTGACATCCAAAAATGATATATGCATGTTGGGGATGTTGAGGGTAATGCTCTGTTTTTTGGGGGGTGGGAACTCTAGGGTAGAATTGGCTTCTACCATAGAGTTTTTGCCCCCAAACCACCCCAACATCCCCAACATGCCTATTTCACTTTCAGGTCATGTTGAAGACACATAGGCACATCACTAAAATGCTGGGTGTTCCTCCCTTGTTTGGGGGTAATTCTCCCCCTATGGTGATGGAGAGGTGGGGCCTAGCAGTGGGGGACACCTGTCCCCACCTGGTGGGGGTCTGACTTCCCTAAGAACTCAATTTAGATATACTTTAAGTAAACTACAGCTTAAAGCCTCAAAATATGATGGGACTATAAATAATATAAAAAGTTAAATCAATACTACCCTAAGCCTGTGGCAGCTGCATGCCCATTCTTGGCCCATCCTTGCTTCCTATTACAGCTGAGGCAGACAGGAGAGAAAGAACTAACAGGAAGGGTTGTACTGGCTCCATTGCCGCAGGTTACCCTGCTGGTATGTTGCTTTAAAAAGTACAGTTGTACTTCTTGCTGTGAAACTATGATAAATGGTCCTACATTGCTTGATTTATAATAATAATAATAATCTTTAGGGTTTGTAGAGTCTTTTGGGATCAAGTGCCGTGTTCTACTGGAGAAAGTTTTCCTTCCAGACGTTTCGTTCTCAGCTGCGGAGAACATCCTCAGTGGCGTTGCAGCCGGAGCAGGCGCTCAGACCTTCTTGGCTGCTGTGCATTGTGCATTGGCTGCTGTGCATTGACTCAATGCACAGCAGCCAAGAAGGTCTGAGCGCCTGCTCCTGCTGCAACGCCACTGAGGATGTTCTCCGCAGCTGAGAACGAAACGTCTGGAAGGAAAACTTTCTCCAGTAGAACACGGCACTTGATCCCGAAAGACTCTACAAACCCTAAAGATGTTACCAGCCATGAAAACCTGAAATCTTTGATGATGATGATGATGATAATAATAATAATAATAATAATAATAATAATAATAATAATAATAATAATAATACTTTTTATTTATATCCCACCCTCCCCGCACAAGCAGGCTCCTTATATTGTGTAAAAGAATTCTTTATTGGGAAAGCTGTTGTTATTTGCCTTGAAATATGCATAAACATTAACCCAGGCCCAAAGCTTGCCTCAGCGGACTGCAAAGAAGGAGAGGGCCAAACTGCTGATTAAGAGGGTTTTTGTGGAGGGGTGAGGGGGAGAGAAAGAAAAAGAAACTCCAGTCAACAATCTGGCTATAATTAGAGGAGGCTAGAAAGGAGAAGCCCTTGCAATTGATACCCCTTGGCAATCAGTGGGACATGGAGGAATTAGGGTTGCCAAGTCCAACCCCAGAAATATCTGGGGACTTTGGGGGTGGAGCCAGGAGACTTTGGGGTGGAGCCAGGAGACACTGGGGTGGAGCTAGGGGGAGGGGGGAAATGGCGCCGGGGAGCGTGGCGAGCCGCCCCGTCTCGGAGTGGGCGACGCGGCTGCGCAGCTGCCGCCTCTTCTCCACTCGCCGTGGCTGCTTCTCTGAGATGGGCTCAGCCTGAGCCCATCTCAGAGGAGCAGCCATGGCGAGCGGAGAAGAGGCGGCAGCGGCACAGTGGCCTCACCCGCTCCGGCTCTGGGGTGGAATCGGAGGGGGGGTGGAGGCGGGCCGGGGGTGTGGCGAGCTATGAGTCCGGGTCCTAGAAGGGCCCGGATTCACGGCTCGCCATGCTCCTGGCCTGCCTCACCCTCCCCTTCTCTGGTTTTGCTGCGCTGCTCTTGGCTGCTCCTCCGAGATGGGCTCAGCCTAGGCCCATCTCGGAGGAGCAGCTGCGATGGGCGGGGAGGGGGCAGCAGCGGTGCGGCGGCCTCGCCCGCTCCAGGATCGGGTGGCTCGCCATGCTCCCCAGTGCCGTTTCCCCCCTCCCCCCGATTCTGTTTTTTTGGGGAGCGGGGGAAGAGGGTGAAAATCCTGGGGTCCCCCACCAGGGCGGGAGGGTTGGGAAGCCTAGGAGGAATGGAGACACTTAGTGGCAGGAAAACTAGGCCTAGGCCTGTATGGCTGTTGATGCGGTGATATCACTTCTGGCATGCACTGGAAGTGACATCATCATTTGGGGGAAATTCATTTGGGGGAAATCATCATTTGGTATTTGGGGGAAATTCTATGGTAGAAGACCTTTTTACTATACAGTTTTTGAGCAAATACCAGAGCATCTGTCAAGAATGTGATTTCAAAATATCGAGTCAAGTGGATACAAAACTGCGTTTATTGCTATATCGGTATGCTCTCCTGGTACAGGACCTTGAGAGTGATGCCAACAATACATTGATACACTTCTTTTAAGACATACATCAAAGGGTTCTCAAGGGAAGGGGTGTGGAATGCCAGCCGGCGCATAAACTATCATAAAAGTCTACATTTTCACTACGTTATCAGTATCTTGTCCTTGGTTTCCCAGATGGTCTACACTCCCATGCAGGAATGTACAGGAAGGTGTCACTCCTTCTCTTCTAGTTTCCTTTCCTAATTCACTACAAAAGCCATTAAGCAGGAAAGGGGGGAAGCATAACAGAGCCATGTTACCTCGGCCCTCCATGATGTTTCACAGACCAGCTTTATGGAGGGCCCTAAAACCATAGATCACCATTACATCCTACCATGCTTGACAGCATCCCTGTATTGCAAGCAATGAGATGATGTCATTTCTGGTGCATGCTGGAAGGCATGTCACCGTATTGCTGATGATGCAAGACTAATCCTATCTTTTCTGCTTGTAAGTACCCTGCCAGCAGGGCTGATGCTGGGGTTTCTGCAGTCTCAGGCAAGGCCCCATCCCCCAGCCTCCAGTGGGGGAGGGCCTCCAGCACCGGGTGAAATCTGTCCTTGTTTTCATGGAGGGCTCCTCTTGAGGAGCCCTCCATGCATATGCCCCCCCACTTGACCTTTCCATGGCACGAGGGAGTCTTGGGCAGGGGAAAGAGATTGTGTGGGGTCTCTGACTTGCTCTCAGGCTGCCTCCCCTGCAAGGGAAGGCAGCCTGGGGGTGAGGCCAAGCCACCGCTTTCCTCTGCCTGAGTCTTGAGTGAGTGAAAGAGGCTGCGGGCCGGCTGGTGTGTGGGGAGAGGTTGCCTAGCTGCGCATTGTAGGCCATACAGTGCCCTAGGCAGCCACCTACATAGCCTACTGCCATGTGTTGGCCATGCCTGTCAGTCAGCTGACTGGCACCAGAGGGATCCCCCACACCTGGCAATTGAAATTTGAAAATTTAAAGTTGATTTGTATTATATTACATTCCATTCCATTGAGGTCCAACTGCACATTATATTTTCCCAGAACATGTCCCTGAGTTGGCTAACAGACATGTTCCAGGAACTTTGTGCAATGGAGAAACTCAAGTTTGTGGTCATAATAGAGTTTCATTCCACAATACCAAGAAGGCTGTACAGGATGGCACAGGACACCCCCCCCCCCCCATGTCTGGCAGCTTCTGGGACATTGGAGACTGGGACTGGGGGCACTAGCATCACATGCATAATAATAGCACTTCTGGAGAAAACCATATCATATTGTTCCAAAAAGTGCCAGAAACTCTATGGAAACCCTATAGAGCAACATGACATCACTTACTGGGGAAACCTATGCATCCCACCAGCATACAACCCACCCCCACCACTCTGAGTGGCTGTAGGCAACAAGGGTTGCTAGCAGGATGCCAACCCTTAGCACTTGGTATTTGAGGTAGATTTCGGTGAAATGTAATTCAAAGCAAAAAAAAAAACTTGCCCAATACAGACCACAAGTATACAGTTTAATGGCAAAAGGCTTAGCAAAATGGAAGTTAGGATTATGGAGGGCATAGTGACATGGTAATGCTCTAGAAATTCCCTGATCTCTATGGTAATAACCATCAAGATATAAAAAAATGATGCCATTTCTGGATACAACTGGAAACGATGTCACAATGTCATTTCCTATCTCCTATTTTTGTTTCCACTGGAATGAAAAGTGGCAGCAGGGGCCAGATGCTGGGAGTGCATGTTGGAATATCTGGTAAACCTAAAGTCAGTGATGATGATACTGGTGAAATACTTTGACCAAGAAATAAATTTGGGTTATCCATTACTCCTATAATGAAAGAAGTGTGAAGAAAAATGTCATAGACCATTTTTCAAACATTTATTTGACATCTTAAGAGAAAATAGTTAAGGATTTCATCATGTAATAATCCAGCTCTTTTTTAAGAAAACGCACCAGAAGACCCGATTGTTACTATTCAATCCCATTTGTTTCTCACCTAGGGCAGTAAATGAGGATACATTATAATCCTAAACATTTGTGCCAATGCCTCTGATGAGAGCATCATGTTATGCTGTGGTGGCTCAACAAATCAGAATATTAGGTCTTCAGGCTATAACAGACTGAAGAGATACTAAACTAGAAGAAATTGCCATTCCATTCATATGAAGTGGTTAGAGAATTCCAAAATATGAGATGCCTATAATGATGCATGGAGCTGTAATACTTCATCTTAAAGGCAAATATGTTCTTAATATATATAACATTTACAGAATTTTAAAAGCACATGGAGAACCCAATATTTGAAAGAGAAAAAAGCACTATCCATTGGATCTAAATGTTTCATTTTGCTAACAGTGGAACCTTTCTCTGCGGCAGAAGGAGCTTTCCACTGCTGAACATGCCTCTTTAGGCAGAGCAGGGCTCCTTGTACTGGAGGAAGCAACACAACAGTGTAGTGGAAACTTCGAATTCAACCTGTAGTGCATCATGCCAGATAATAAAATTGTTTTAAAACAATTAAATAATAAATTAAGGTCTGAGCAATTAACTGCTATATTTTAATTTACTTGCAGTAATGCTGTAAGAACAGGCAACGGGTATTCATTTATGTTTGGAAATTGTAGTTGCAGAGGGCATGCAGTACACTGAATTCTCACATGTCATAATTCAGCACAGCTGATCCTTGACATCGTACAGCAACCATGCTGAGCTTAGTGTCCAGAAGCCTACATAGATGTAACATTATGTGTTGAGAGCTGCTGAGTAACACACACATGTAATTATTCTTGGTCCACAGTCAGAAGGGCAGGAATTTCCTCCCACTGACCAGCTGTGAAAGTGGGGGATTCTTGCACCCATTTGGGGAATGGTAACCCTGCTCTGGAGAGGAGTGCCTCAAAAATCTGTTCTGGGACTTGTTTTGTTCAACATCTTCATAAATGATTTGAATGAAAGAACAGAGGGAAAGCTTATTAAATTTGCAGATGATACTACATTGGGAGGGGTCACAAATACAGTAGAACAGGGGTGGCCAACGGTAGCTCTCCAGATGTTTTTTGCCTACAACTCCCACTAGCCCCAGTCAGCATGGCCAGTGGCTGGGGCTGATGGGAGTTGTAGGCAAAAAATGTCTGGAGATCTACCGTTGGCCACCCCTGCAGTAGAAGACAGAGTTTGAAGACAGGATGATCTTGTCAGGCTGGAAAACTGGACTAGAACAAATAAAATGAATTTTAACAGGGATAAATGAAAGGTTCTGCATTTAGGTAGGAAAAACCAAAGCATCATTATAGGATGGGGGAGACTTGTCTTGGCAGTTGTGTGTATGAAAAGTATCTGGGGTCTTAGTGGACCGTACACTGAACATGAGTCAGTGTGATGCAGTGGTAAAAAAGGCAAATGTGATTTTGGGCTGTTTCAAAAGAAATATAGTGTCAAGATCATGTGTATTATTCTACTCTGCTCTGGTTAGACTTCAAATAGACTGTTCAGTTTGAGGCACCACAATTTAAGAAGACTATAGACAAGCTCGAACATGTCTAGAGGAGGGCAATGAAGATGATGAGGGGTCTGGAGACCAAGTCCTATGAGGAAAGGTTGAAGGAGTTGGGTATGTTTAGCCTGGAGAAGATATGACTGAGAGGTCATCTCTTCAAGATCACCATCTTCAAGTATTTGAAGGACTGTTATCTAGAGGATGGTGCAGAATTGTTTTCTGTTGCCACAGAAAGCTGGACCAGAACCAATGGGTTGAAATTAAATCAAGAGTTTCCAGATAAACATTAGGAAGAACTTCCTGACAGAGCCAACTGGTGCCAGGGTTTTTGGCACCCTAGGTGAGGCCTACTCCCTTCTTCCCCCGCACCTGTGAGCAAAGCCAGGCCACAGCCCTGCCACACTTCCACCCGCACTTGCCCTGCTGCCCCCACTCAGCCCCTTCCCCGCTACTGCCCATGAATGTGTGGTGGTTGCTTCTGACTGGGTGGCTGCTTCTTCTTCCAGCTTGTGTCTCTCTTCCACCTCCCATGGGTCTTGCGACAGTCACCTCCATTGGTTCTCCAGTTTCCACTGGGGCTTGGAATAGCTGAGCCTCACCCACACTTCACCACTCCCATAATCCCCACATGAATGGATCCCCATTGGCTCCAAGGTGGGCTCACCTCCTTCAGCTACTGGTGCTCCACCTTCAAACTAAGGCGCCAGGTTGGCTGGTTGGCGGGTGGGTGGGTGTCTGCACTGCCACCCAGAGACTTTCTTCTCCTTCTCCATCACTGCCTCTGAAAGCTCTTCATGCCTGCAGTGAGCTCTGCCTCTGCTGCCTGCCTCCCCGCAGCCACAGCTAGTGCTGCAGGCCATTTAAGGACTGCACTCCAACCCAGACCAATGAATGACTCCAACCTCTGCCCACATCTCTCTCAACTTCTCCAACTTTCCCCCCACTCCTTCTCTCTCCCAAGAAACTTGGAAGCCAGCTCCATCTGCCCTTTGCCACAGCCCCTCTCCCATGGGCAAGATCTTCTAAAACAGGAACAAACATTTCAGCTTCTCATTTACCAATAGGAATGCCACTCTGGCTTCTCTGACTCCATTTCTTATCCTGAGTGGTGCTCCCGGGGTTCAAGGCTTTGAGCACTTATGAGTGCAAATGCTGCGATGCCGCCACACTGCTGTGCCACCCTGCCACCCCCGCTCAGCCCCTTCCCTGCCACTGCTGCCTGCCTGAAGCACTCCTGGCAGGCTGTCATGCTGGAGGGCAGCAGAGAAGTGGTGACAGACAGGCAGGTGTAGGCAAGGGCGAGCATGGCAGGGAAGGGGCATGCAAATCTGTGAATCAGGCAGATCATGAGAAGAAGGGCAGGAAGGGTTACATCAGTGCTTAGTTCTTGTGGTCCTTTCTTACATGACTTTGAAGTCAGTCAGCAGTTTTGCTCTAGGCCAGTTTGCCAAGGGATCACGGAGGTTTTTGCCATTTTCTGGCCATGGATCAGGAGTCATTGAGGATGCATGTGTGTGTGAGGGGAGGTGTTTGTGAAGTTCCTGCATTGTGCAGGGGGTTGGACTAGATCAGGGGTGTCAAACATGCTGTCTGGGGGCCGAATCAGGCCCCCGGAGGGCTCCTATCAGTCCCCAGAGCTACTGGCTCTTGTCTGCTTCCTTCTCACTCTCTCTTGCTTCCTTCTGCATCTCAGCTTGCTTTGCAAGGCTTGCTCAATCGCACAGGAGCTACAGAGCAAAACCTCAATTTTCTTCATTTGTTGAGGCTCCCCACTCCTAGTCCCCTGGGGAGGAAGGAAAAGAGCCAGAGCTTCCTTTGCCCAGTTCCCTGGATCCCACAGAAGAAATTAAAAAAAAAAGCATCTTTAAGACCAACAAGTGCTTATGTTTTAAGGTTTTTTTTTTTTTTTCAAATTCAGTCATGTTTGTCTGTGTCCTTTAAAAAGTTTATATCTCTGCTACCTAATCTGAAATAGGTATGCACATGGCCCGGCCTGACATGGCCCAGCCCAGTAAAGTCTCATTTATGTCAGATCTGGCTCTCATAACAAATGAGTTTGACACCCCTGGACTAGATGACATTGGAGGTCACTTCCAATTATATGATTCTACATTATGTATGTCCATTTTGAATGCATGCATTTTCAGGTGTGGAAGGCTACTGTCTTTACAACACTGAGACTGATCCTGCATTTAACACTTCCCTCCCTTCTGTGTGGGGCTCCTCAAGGTGGCTCTGTTTTCCAGATCCTGTATTGGCATCTCTGGAGTGGGGCTGTATGATCCCTGCTTGCTTCCTGCCTCATGCAAACTTGAGAGCCGAGAATGAGATCAGAACAAAGGCTAGTGCATAATTCATCTGAATATGCGGTGGCCATAGCTGATTCAGGACAGAGCTTCCTTATTATTTTTTTTTTCCCTTCAGTACATATTCAGCTGTGAGTTATCAAGTGATAAGACACAGAAGCACTGTTCGCTCATCACTGATGACTGTAGCACCAAAGGATGATGTCTGAAGGGAGATTCAGTTCTGCACGCAAAACTTTTCAGTGAAGCCAGTTCAGACTTTCAGCTGTGAATCAACCTGTATAACAAAGTTACCAGACAAAGAGAAATCAAAGAGAAATCTGGCAACTGAATGTGTGAACGGATGCTTTTGGAAAAACATGTGAGATCACATATGTAGTATTTTATGTGCCTTAAATTTAAAATGTTACAGCCAGTGTACTATAGTGTTCACAATGTCAGACTAAGACTGGGGAGTTCTGCATGCAATCCCCATATTGATCTGAAACTTATTGGGTGATTTTGGCCCAATTGATATAATTGACACTGAACAATCTCACAGTTGTTGTGAGGATAACGACGGAGAATGGGTGCATCGGAGTCACCTCGGTCAAAGATTCCTTTTGCCTTTTCTCATATCCCTTAGATCAAACCTAAACATATAATAATAATAACTTTTAATTTATATCCTGCCCTCCCCACTGAAGCAGGCTCAGGGCGGCTTTCACATTTTAAATTTAAGGCACATAAAATATAAAAGCAAATCATGTAATTTGAGCTGTTTCACTGGTCCTTTTGTTTCCCCTGTTCCCAACTCTTGGCATCTTGATCAAAGAAAGGAGACAAATGTGTACTGCCCTGAGCTCTTTGGAGGAAGGGCAACATTAAAAGCTAAAGGAGATAAAAAAATTCAAGCAATCTACCAATCTTCCTCCATTTTTATAATATTCTGTGTATTTCATTACTATAAATTATCCGTGCATAGTCTGTCTGCTTGCCCCTCCAAACCTATATATCTAAAAGACATAGGAAAGGGCAACAAATGTTGACTATGCATTTATCATCAATACAACAACAACAATCATTGTCATCAATAATAGTAGTAGTAGTGGTAGCAGTAGTAGTAGTAACAACAGCAAATGTCAACTTTGCAAGACATAGGTTGAAACAGTCAACCGCATGGTCAGTGCCTACAGTAAAATCATGACAGAATTGCAGCTGTATTGCACTGGAATCTTTGCAAAAAAAAAAAAAAAGGTATGGCTTACCATTAGACAAATTCATGGGAGCGCAGATCAGACAAGATCATGGAGAATGATGAAACAAAGATTCTTTGGGACTTCCAATTGCACACAGATAAATACCTGGAGCGTAACACCTCTGGTATCAAAACTGTAGAGAGACAAATGAAAAATAGGGTTTAGATCATTGACACAAAATAAAGAACTGGAGAAGACCACAAAATACCCAACTTACACCTCTGGGAAAAGAAAGTTACTATAATGCCAGTTGTCACTGGAGCCCTTTGAGCAGTGCCTAGAAGTCTTAAAAAATACCTAGACATTCTGGGCATTGCACAAATACCACCAGCTCAGGTGGTGAGCAATGAAAAAAATTAAACCAAGCTTTTGAAATGCTAAAAAAACAATTTTAAATGGCTATTAAACAAAACAAAGACACAGCTAAAGTTCAGGAAAAAGGGTCAGTGAGGGAATGACAGATTATTATTATTATTACTTTAAATTTCTATCCTGCCCTCTCCGCAAGCGGACTCGGGGTGGCTAACAACATTCATATTTACAAGTTAAAACTAATAAAACATAATTACAATCTAAATCAATTTCATGGTGCTGTACAATATAAGCGAGTTCCTTTTTTTCCTGATGATGATCACATAGTAACTCCATAATGATGTGGGGTGATGAAACAGAGAAGTCTTCACTTGCTGGTAAAAAAAAAATGGAGGAGGGTGACAGTCAAGTGTCTCTCTGTGATCTAACTCTGTGCACTACATAATACTTCCATAAATAAAAATAACCCAGAAGATGTTCAGTTTCTGGTTGTATTAGGGAATACATTTTGCTCATCTGATGAACCATTGCTGTAAATGATTTCTTATATCCCTTGCTCCATTTAAAGACCACTCATCTTCTACACTGCTGGTCATAAGAACATAAGAGAAGCCAATGGCCCATCCAGTCCAACACTCTGTGTCACACAGTGGCCAAAATTTATATATATATATATATATATATATACACACTGTGGCTAATAGTCACTGATGGACCTCTGCTACATATTTTTATCTAACCCCCTCCTGAAGCTGGCTATGCTTGTAGCTGCCACCACCTCCTGTGGCAGTGAATTCCACATGTTAATCACCCTTTGGGTGAAGAAGTACTTCCTTTTATCCGTTTTAACCTGTCTGCTCAGCAATTTCATTGAATGCCCACGAGTTCTTGTATTGTGAGAAAGGGAGAAAAGTACTTCTTTCTCTACTTTCTCCATCCCATGCATTATCTTGTAAACCTCTATCATGTCACCCCGCAGTCGACGTTTCTCCAAGCTAAAGAGTCCCAAGCGTTTCAACCTTTCTTCACAGGGAAAGTGTTCCAGCCCTTTAATCATTCTAGTTGACCTTTTCTGGACTTTCTCCAATGCTATAATATCCTTTTTGAGGTGCGGCAACCAGAACTGCACACAGTACTCCAAATGAGACCGCACCATCGATTTATACAGGGGCATTATGATACTGGCTGATTTGTTTTCAATTCCCTTCCTAATAATTCCCAGCATGGTGTTCGCTTTTTTTTATTGCAAAAGCACACTGTCTTGACATTTTCAGTGAGTTATCTACCATGACCCCAAGATCTCTCTCTTGGTCAGTCTCTGCCATTTCACACCCCATCAATTTGTATTTGTAGCTGGGATTCTTGGCCCCAATGTGCATTACTTTGCACTTGGCCACATTGAACCGCATCTGCCACGTTGACGCCCACTCACCCAGCCTCAACAGATCTCTTTGGAGTGCCTCACAATCCTCTGGTTCTCACCACCCTGAACAATTTACTGTCATCTGCAAACTTGGCCACTTCACTGCTCACTCCCAACTCCAAATCATTTATGAACAAGTTAAAGAGCATGGGACCCAGTACCGAGCCCTGCGGCACCCCACTGCTTACCGTCCTCCACTGTGAAGACTGCCCATTTATACTCACTCTCTGCTTCCTATTAATTAGTCAGTTTTTGATTCACAAGAGGACGTCCTTTTACTCCATGACTCTCGAGCTTTCTAAGGCGCCTTTGATGAGGAACTTTCTCAAAAGCTTTCTGGAAGTCAAGGTAAACGACATCTATTGGGTCTCCTTTGTCCACATGTTTGTTCACCCCCTCAAAGAAATGCAACAGGTTAGTGAGGCAAGATCTTCCCTTACAGAACCCATGCTGAGTCTTCCTCAATAACCCGTGTTCATCAATGTGCCTACTCATTCTGTCCTTGATAATGGTTTCTACCAACTTTCCCGGTATTGAAGTCAGACTGACTGGCCTGTAATTTCTCGGATCTCCTCTGGAACCCTTTTTAAAGATGGGGGTGACATTTGCTACCTTCCAGTCCTCAGGAACAGAGGCAGATTTCAATGAAAGATTACATATTTTTTTCAGGAGATCCACAAGTTCAACTTTGAGTTCTTTCAGAACTCTTGGATGTATGCCATCCGGACCTGGTGACTTATTAGTTTTTAATTCATCTATCAGTCCATGGAAGAGAAAAAAGATTCTATTGAAATGTTATGCCTTTTGAACTGAATTCAAAATGAGCTGTGCCAGCAGGAACGTGGATAGGACACAGATGGGTGAGAAACTCATGGGTTTGGATCCATCCAGTTTTTCAACTGTTGAAAAGCGGAGGAAGGAGTCCCCTCTTACCACAATAACTGCATGGACAGAACCCATATAGAAAGGAGGGGACTTGACCAAAAAGGTTGGTTGGATGCAGCCCATGGTCTGGGCCAAGGTAAGCAAGCTTCATCAACTTTTCTTCTAAATAAAATAAAATAACTGTGATGTGGACTTGGCAAAACCAGAATGTGAAATTATTTTTACTTCTATGCTTATTTAAATGATTGGATCCATCGCTATGGATGAACTAGAGATTTTTTTTAAATTAAAAAAAATACTCCCTTGCATAGGTACAATTAATAGAAGGGTATGATTATCTTCCTCTGTTTGAAGTTGCTCATGGAATCACACTTTAGAGGGTGACTATGGCCTGGTGTAGGCCACTGAGCTTCACAAATTTATCAGGAAAAAATGGTTTTGGGTCTTCCCTGTCATTTAGCTCTCTAATATACAGAGTGGTATGGCAGATAAAAAGGTCACAACCAAAGTTCCCTATAAGCTGCAGAGTCTTGTGAGCAAAAATTCTACTTTGTGAGCTACTGGCATTAAAGCTGTGAACTGCTGCATAAATTAGTGTGCTCTGGGGTCATCCTTCCAGAGCTAAGACAAAAATGTGTGAGCCGGAGGCTCAAAATCTTTGAGCTATCTCATGCTAACTCAGTTTATAGGAAACACTGGTCACAACTAGACCCGCCGTTTTAGACCCACATCCTGCCATTAAAGGTTATGTGCATTCTTTTATTTATTTACTTCATTTATACCCAGCCTTTCTCCCCAAAGTGCTTACACTGTTCTCCTCTCCTTTACTTTATCCTCACAATAACCCTGTGAGAGAAGTTAGGCTGAGAGGGAGTGAGTGACCCAAAGACAGATAGTGACCTCC
Organism: Heteronotia binoei; assembly: GCF_032191835.1. NCBI lineage: Eukaryota > Metazoa > Chordata > Lepidosauria > Squamata > Gekkonidae > Heteronotia > Heteronotia binoei. Next base: position 51,026,186 of record NC_083223.1, on the reverse strand, counting down.
ATAGCAGTGGGGTTTTGAAACTGACTCTTCCAGATCATAGCGCCACACTCTCACTATGACACCACACCGATGCTCCAAGATGGTAATAAGATTGTAGCTCTTATCTATGAAATTTAAGGCAGTTTTTATGCTATATTTTCTACTATTTTTATGGCATAAGTCTCTAATTTTGTAATTCAGTTTTATTTAATTGTTTATTGCATGTGCTGTAATATCATTCACTGCATTATTCTTCAGCCTTGTGATCCTCCTACAATAATGGTTTATTATATTGGTTTTAATGTGTTGCCCTCTCATTTTGTTTGTTGTAGCTATTATACTGCTTTTACTGCATTATTTTTGGTTGCAATGCACCTTGAGTCTGAGTGAGAAAGTCGTACTATAAATTAGGTGCAACATGTACACACACACACACACACGCACAAATGCTGGTAGTATTATGATTTTATGGTTGGTTAAGTACCACTTGTCACCAAACACAATACAGAATATAAAATAGGCGTTGGACCAGCCTTAGAATTACAGATGAAGAAAAAGGGGAGGAGAAGGCATAAGGAATACATGGTTGGGAGCAAATATTATACAGTAATAAGGAATATGACTTTGAATGGTATCAGGCTCGTGCAGCATGACCCAATTTAAATACCTAATTTACTGAGATCTAGGCAACAGAAAGCAGTTTTTAAAAGCAAGCTCATGCGACATAACAGCTTTATTTTCACGTGCTTGGAATGGACATTGAAATGCCTTTCCATTTATTCAAGCCTCCTTTTTCAGGGTTACAATTCGTCACACAACAAGTAGTAAATATGCATAGGGGGAAATTAGCATTCTCAGTCATGGTACAGTTCTGAATTTTTTTTTTGAAGAAAAAACAAACTACTCTTGTCTTCAGAAGACTCTCCCCACCTCTTCACAGGTAATCCGTCTAGGAACTTGCTGCTGTATGGCTGCCATCAGATAAGCAAGCTACAGTTCTTTGACTCATATATCTAAAGGGAGGTTTTATGCAACTCGTAAATAAATTCTACCACTTTATCAATGCTGAGCAGTAATACAAAGCCATGTTTCCAAAACACCTCAGCAATGTCCCAAAACAAAGGAGGCATTTTCATATGCTCCAAGTATGCCATCAAGTATTTCCTTTAGAGATCATGTCTTTTTTAACGGCTAGCACTGATGTGGGAAGTACGAGGTCTGCCTTAGTGGAAGATGCTGTATCATTGGCAAAACATATCCTTGTACTTCAGTTTGTTCTCAGTCATGTCAACTGGATATCTTCCCATGTTAGCATATTTGTAGTTGTGTGTTACAAAGATTAAAATATGGACTCAGAGTGAAAACAGGTAATATTCTGAGTCCTTTAAAACTCTTCGGTGGTCATTCAGAATTTTAGCCAGTTACTGACAAATTGGCCAATACAATGTTTTAAGTCTTTCCATACAAATATTTGATTGTTTAGACTAACAACTGCTTTTCTATCATATAATGCAATGTACACATTAAAATCAAATAAAACCACACAACTGCATAAACACTCAAAACCATTTGCACTCTTTTGACGTTTTCAATGTTTTCTCTTAACTCACCCATTTTAATATCAACACATCATGTGACAATTATGTGTGACCAAGGTAGAAATTTGCAGCTTTAAGACAATAAGCCCCATGATGCTTGTGAAAATCCATGAAAACATTCTAGGCCTGAAACTGATTTAATGGATAAGGCATTCAAGAATATATGCACAAACCAGAACCAAATAAAAGTCCAATCAAGTGATTCATTTTCCATAAAAATGCAAAACTTGGGACTGCAAAATCAGAATTAGAATTCCTCCTTATGATTTCATACCTTATTTTCAACAGCATACCATATGGAAACTCTGTAAGATACAAAACGCTACAGCTTAAAACGACTGGCTCTCTGCAGGGTTAGAGCCTCCCCAAGGAATTGTTACGTGCATCTCTTTGGCTACAGAAGATATATGACATCAAACATTTTAGAAGAGAGCTGAGACTACAGTTCTGCTGTTGCTATGCCTAGTGTGCAAAGGAGCTATTATTTTCATATCCTTCTAGGAGTGTCAGATCACATACTAACTCTTGGGGGGTAATCAATCTCAGTGGGTTTGGATAACAGAAGACCTGAGGGAAAGATACGAATGCTCCCATTGTATAGGGGAGAGCAAGCAGCAAGAACCATGATCCCATCTCTAACCTGAGGTAATTTATTTGAAAAGGCCAGATAGCCAAACCAGAAGTAAGGCCAGAATAAGGCTATAGAATATCATGATGAAGCTCAATAAAACGAAATGTGTCATCAGGAGACCGGTTTTCCTTCTGCTTCCCAGAACAACTAATAGAGTTTGTGATTTTTCTTTTAAAAGATGAGTGCATGCAGCTCTAATGATGCTGATTCACTGAGACTGTGAGGTAATGTGTAAAAGATAAGGGCAGGATTGTATCACCTCAATAGATCTCAGCAATGAAAATATTGCACTGAATTTCACTATGGCATCAGCTTTTACAGTAACCAGAGATTATAAGGTCTGACTACAGTTAGGGAAGTCAGGCAGTGAAATGCTGACAGGAATATGAGTCTTATGTACAGCATAACATAAGGCAAGAGAAAGAGGCCTTCTTTACTGTATAGAATCACATAAATGCAATATATGTTATTGCCTTTTTTTTTTTTTTAAAAAAAATGCTACTTACGGATTGTGGAAATAATAGTCAGTTAAGAAATAATCTGCTAGGCAAATAGCCTGTGTGTGACAGGAGGGAATAACGATATTTCAAAAATTCTAGGTGTCCAGAACAAAAAGGAAAAGGAAATCTGCATCTCAAGGTGATTTTGGACATGGCACTAAAAGTGTGTCCCTTCTGCTATCTTAAGAACACATGTGAATGTTAATGCATGATCAGGGCTGGCGCATGGGAGTCTGTGAACTAGGTGATTGCCTAGGGTGCCAACACCCGGCAGGGGTGGGGGGCAGGCACCCCCTCCCCACTCACACCATCCCTGAGACTCCCGCTCATTTTTTCTTGGCTCTGAGGGATCGGAGGAGCTCCCCTGATCCCTCAGAGCTGAGAAAGAGTGGCATTTCCCTTCCCCACCATCCTCTGAATGTGCTGGGGAAGGGAAAGGCCAAGTGATCTGCCCCTGCTTGGCCTTCTTGAGGAGTCCTTAATGCAAACAAGGCCATCTGTCCCTGTTCGGCCATCCTGCGCAGCGAGAGGGTCAAGTGGGGGGGGGCATTTGTATGGGGGGCCAATTTCGGCCAGCACTGGGGGCCCTCCCCCACTGGAGGGTGGGGGAACAGAGTCTTGCCTGGTGCAGACAAAAAAACCAGCGCCAACCCTGTGCATGATGCAACTCGAAAGATGAATGTACATTCTGGCGGAGACAGGTATAATATTCAGACTAAAGACTAAATCCTGCCTCCTCCTTGCTACTCATTGAAAAAATGCTGCCCAAAAGGTAAACTTTGCCTTTTTGCCTTATTCCCTGATTCCCTCTTTGTGAGATTCAGCTCCTCCTGTTATCCTCCTGAGTGCTTTTTCTTTGTGAGGTCACAGGGAAGTTTTTTTGTGATGTTCTGCCATGTGTTCTCTGTTTCTTTTTCTAGTGCCCATGTTTCCTTTGCCATGCAAAAGCTGCTCCCTGGGATATTTTCCACAAATCTCCTCCAGATACTGAACCCTTGCTCAGGAGAGAGTTAGAGGCTTCTGTGGAATTTTCCATTTCTGAGTGAGCTGGGGAAGTGTTTGGGTGATATGGTGCAGTGGCCCTATATTCTTTTCATGTCCTCCTTTCCAAAGTGTTTGCAGGAGGGGATCACAACCCCACCTGAGTGTGGTGGTAGTTATAGGACTCTCAGTGGGCACACCAAAATCTTCCTACAGTGAAGGGTGCTGTGTTGCCTTTGTTCAATTCTGTGGGTGGATGGGGGCAGGCTGATATCAGAGAAGCATGCCTCATCCCTTGGTTGGTTGCTTGTATACATGACTGGCATGGATTAGGTCATCAGCATGCAGCTCCATGATTGGTGGGTGTGAGCAGCAGTGTTGCTATGATCTATACTAGATTTCTTTTCTCTGCTTAGAAATGAGAGGACTAGAAAGCAAGCACTGTGACTATGATTTATTTAAGGTAAAAGGTAAAGGTAGACCCCTGTGGAAGCACCAGTCATTTCCAACTCTGGGGTGACATTGCTTTCACAACATTTTCACGGCAGACTTTTTTATGGGGTGGTTTGCCATTGCCTTCCCCAGTCACCAACACTTTCCCCCTAACAAGCTGGGTACTCATTTTACCAATCTCAGAAGGATGGAAGGTTGAGTCAACCTTGAGTCGGCTACCTGAACCCAGCTTCTGCTGGGATTGAACTCAGGTTGTGAGCAGAGTTTAGGACTGCAGTACTGCAGCTTTACCACTCTGCACCACGGGGCTGTAGGATTTATTATTGAACTGTAAATAGCTTAAAAATTGTGTTTAGCTCCTAATACTCTGTACAAAACAAACAGATATACTTCAATCTGTTATTATTCACAAATACATATGCAATTTGTTACCCCAAAATAAATTCCTCTCAAACAAATGGCTGATTATTCTCCTAAATAGCATAACAAACATAAGATTAAGGAAGCATCAAAATAAAATTACTAATATACATTTTTAATAACACCAACATAAGCATGAAGGTTTATTTACACTCACAATGATGAAGTTTTATGTAGCACCATGCAAAGTATACTTAAAAATGTTATTTACTGAATTTCAGTATAAAAAACAATTTTAGAAGTGTGAATCCAAAACAATACATATACTCCCTAAAAACATGGAGACAGTATACATCATGTAGTTTCCAGCAGGTTCAAATCCTCACTGAGCCACCTAAGGGCCAGTGTTTATGTATTACAGCCTTTTTAAATTTTACTCTAAACTTTCCCTAAATATCCCAAGCAGTTGCTTTTGATAATGGCAGTATTCCCAAGAAATGCCTGATCAATGGTTCTTGAGCTCTCTGTTTCTAATATCACTTCTGCACTCAAATATGTGAGTCCATCCCAATATACATCAGCAAGCAAAATGCTGTTATCATTGCATATAACCCCTTCAGTATTATCTCTTCCAAATCCTCCCCCCTCAACCCCCCCCCCACATTTGTAACACACTGTGTTATCCCGAGAATTTACAAATGTCTTAATTATTCAGCAATTAACACATAATCTGCCACCAGGAAACGGCCCCTAACAGCTTGTCTATTTAAAGAGTTTTGAATCTGTTTGTCACAGTTCACTGTGTATCAGGATATCCTTTACACTTCACTATCTTTTATAGGCAAACTGTAGTTTGTGTACTGCTTCTGATCCTACACAGTCAGTGGCATTCATCAGTCAGCAGCATCCATCATGTTAGCACAGGCTCAGAATATACTGTATCAGAGTACAGTACTCACATCACAGTACCAATGTGGGCAACATATTTGAATCCAGTCTACCATGTTGAAATAAGACCTATATAGACAGTCTGAGGAGAGAGCCAGGCAGAACTGTAAAACTAGAAAGACTCATCTTCTCTTCAAGCCCTGGAAGTCTTAAGACCACCAAGGAAATCATCATCTTTTGTTAATTGGTTTTGTCTACTGGGCAGATAGACAGGAAAGCAGGGTAAGAACACATGCAAACAAAACATTTACAAACAATTTGGAACAATATCAAGAGCATTGATAAAAAGCACACATTTTAAAATCTTTAGCATGTTATTACAGTAACATGATAACCTGCTGGATCAGATCAATTGTCAATTTAGTATCCTGGTTCCCATATAGGCTTCCCAATCCCCAGGTCCCAGCGGGTGATCCCCGGTTTTACAGGCTTCCCCCTGCCCCCAGCCAGCTGGCCAGCGGGGGGAAGCCACCCCCTACAGCCACCAGTACCTCTAAATCTCCCGTAGGTTAAGAAACCTGCAAACCGGTTCCATTTTAAAATGCCTCTTTGTGTGTGTGTGCCCTTTAAAGTTGAGCAGGAAGCAGGAAATACTTAATGGGGAAGGGTCAGAAGCAGAGCCCCTGTTTGTTTTGCTTTCGTTTTACAGCAAGTAAGAGTGTGTGCTGTGTGAGAGAGAGCAGCGTAGCCCCTGTAATTGTCAGATGTTGTTGTGGAGGAACCAGACCCAGTGTGAGAGAGAGAGTACTTTTCAGAAGTCTTTGTAGGGAAGACAGTAATAGTGTGTGTCTGTCTATGTGTTTGTTTTGCATTGTTTTCAGAGTCTTTGTATAGGAGTCTGTTTATGGGATAGAGGAAAACTCCACCTCTCTCTCTTTTGTTTGCCTGTGTTAGGCTGAAAAACAGCAGTTCCTGTGAGTAAAGCCCCAGGGAGATCACATAAATGTGAGCTTGCAAACTCTGTGCATTTTGGCTGCCTTTTGTGTGTTTACACTTTCATTTACTAGAATTGCAGCTATTGGGGGATGAGGAAATGATAACTATTTAGGTGAACTGCACTGCTGTATTTTTATGCATTTATTTTGGAAATGGGAAAGTCTGTCTCCGCCCCAAAGTCTCTTGGCTGCACCCCCAAAGTCCCCAGATAATTTCTGAATTAGACTTGGCAACCCTATTCCCATTTCAGGGAGCCATATGACTCATAAGAACATAAGAGAAGCCATGTTGGATCAGGCCAACGGCCCATCAAGTCCAACACTCTGTGTCACACAGTGGCAAAAAATTTTATATACACACATACACTGTGGCTAATAGCCACTGATGGACCTGTGCTCCATATTTTTATCTAAACCCCTCTTGAAGGTGGCTATACTTGTGGCCGCCACCACCTCCTGTGGCAGTGAATTCCACATGTTAATCACCCTTTGGGTGAAGAAGTACTTCCTTTTATCTGTTTTAACCTTTCTGCTCAGCAATTTCATCGAATGCCCACGAGTTCTTGTATTGTGAGAAAGGGAGAAAAGTACTTCTTTCTCTACTTTCTCCATCCCATGCATTATCTTGTAAACCTCTATCATGTCACCCCGCAGTCGACGTTTCTCCAAGCTAAAGAGCCCCAAGCGTTTCAACCTTTCTTCATAGGGAAAGTGCTCCAGCCCTTTAATCATTCTAGTTGCCCTTCTCTGGACTTTCTCCAATGCTATAATATCCTTTTTGAGGTGCGGCGACCAGAACTGCACACAGTACTCCAAATGAGACCGCACCATCAATTTATACAGGGGCATTATGATACTGGCTGATTTATTTTCAATTCCCTTCCTAATAATTCCCAGCATGGCGTTGGCCTTTTTTATTGCAGACGCACACTGTCTTGACATTTTCAGTGAGTTATCTACCACGACCCCAAGATCTCTCTCTTGGTCAGTCTCTGCCAGTTCACACCCCATCAACTTGTATTTGTAGCTGGGATTCTTGGCCCCAATGTGCATTACTTTGCACTTGGCCACATTGAACTGCATCTGCCACGTTGACGCCCACTCACCCAGCCTCAACAGATCCCTTTGGAGTTCCTCACAATCCTCTCTGGTTCTCACCACCCTGAACAATTTAGTGTCATCCGCAAACTTGGCCACTTCACTGCTCACTCCCAACTCTAAATCATTTATGAACAAGTTAAAGAGCATGGGACCCAGTACCGAGCCCTGCGGCACCCCACTGCTTACCACTGCGAAGACTGCGAAGACTGCCCATTTATACTGACTCTCTGCTTCCTATTACTAAGCCAGTTTTTGATCCACAAGAGGACCTGTCCTTTTACTCCATGACTCTCAAGTTTTCTAAGGAGCCTTTGATGAGGAACTTTATCAAAAGCTTTCTGAAGTCAAGGTAAACAACATCTATCGGGTCGCCTTTGTCCACATGTTTGTTCATCCCCTCAAAGAAATGTAACAGGTTAGTGAGGCAAGATCTTCCCTTGCAGAACCCATGCTGAGTCTTCCTCAATAACCCGTGTTCATCAATGTGCCTACTCATTCTGTCCTTGATAATGGTTTCTACCAACTTTCCCGGTATTGAAGTCAGACTGACTGGCCTGTAATTTCCCGGATCTCCTCTGGAACCCTTTTTAAAGATGGGGGTGACATTTGCTACCTTCCAGTCCTCAGGAACGGAGGCAGATTTCAATGAAAGATTACAGATTTTTGTTAGAAGATCCACAAGTTCAACTTTGAGTTCTTTCAGAACTCTCGGATGTATGCCATCCGGACCCGGTGACTTATTAGTTTTTAATTTGTCTATCAGTTGTAGGACCTCCTCTTTTGTCACCTCAATCTGACTCAGGTCTTTCAACACCCCTTCCAAAATTAGTGGTTCTGGGGCGGGCAAAAAGTTCTCGTCTTCCACAGTGAAGACAGAGGCAAAAAAATCATTTAGCTTCTCAGCCATTTCCCTATCCTCCTTCAGTAATCCTTTTACCCCATGGTCATCCAAGGGCCCCACTGCCTCCCTGGCTGGTTTCCTACTTCTAATATATTTGAAGAAAGTTTTATTGTTGGTCTTTATGTTTTTTGCAATATGCTCCTCATAGTCCCTTTTTGCCTGCCTGATCACAGTCTTGCATTTGATTTGCCACAGCCTGTGTTCCCTTTTACTAATCTCACTTGGACTGGTTTTCCACCGCTTAAAGGAGTCCTTCTTACCTTTTACAGCTTCCATTACTTTGTTTGTTAACCATGCAGGCCTTTTCTTATGCCTGTTTGTGCCTTTCCTAACTTGTGGTATGTATTTTATCTGAGCTTCTAGGATTATAGTTTTAAATAGCGTCCAAGCTTCCCCAAGGGTTTTGACCGTATGTACCTTTCCTTTCAGTTTCCTCCTCACATGCCTCCTCATCTCAGTGTATTTACCCCTTTTAAAGTTAAACGTGGTTGTGGCGGTCTTTTTGGACAACTCCCTATTTATACAAACGGTGAAATCAATAACATTATGGTCACTGCTCCCAAGCGGCGCAATCACTTTTACATCTCTCACCAAGTCTTGGGCATTACTTAGGACCAAATCCAGGATCGCCCCACCCCTGGTAGGTTCTGACACCATCTGCTCCATAGCACAGTCATTGAGAGCATCTAGAAACTCAATCTCTTTCTCTCGACCAGAACACATATTGACCCAATCATATTGACTCCAATGACCAATTATCTACCAGCAGGGGCTCAGAGCTCTTTCTAGTTGCTCCCAGGGCTTTTTTTTTGTAGAAAAAGCCCAGCATGAACTCATTTGCATATTAGGCCAGACCTCCTGATGCCAAGCCAGCCGGAATTGTGTTCCTATGTGTTCCTGCTAAAAAAACCCTTCTGGTTGCTCCCCAAAGCTGAAAATAAACTGGGGTGAGTTGATATTGAGTACAGGTAAGAAAATGGCTGAAGTGGTACTTCCCATCTTCTGAGTCAAGCCCTTCCCCAGTCAAACAGTACTAGTATTAATTGGTTAATCATTTTTAATAAATATATCCAACATGAATCCCTGTTTGGTGTAGTGGTTAAGTGTGTGGACTCTTATCTGGGAGAACTGGGTTTGATTCCCCGCTCCTCCACTTGCACCTGCTGGAATGGCCTTGGGTTAGCCATAGCTCTGGCAGAGGTTGTCCTTGAAAGGGCAGCTGCTGTGAGAGCCCTCTCAGCCCCACCCACCTCACAGGGTGTCTGTTGTGGGGGAGGAAGGTAAAGGAGATTGTGAGCTGCTCTGAGACTCTTCGGAGTGGAGGGCGGGATATAAATCCAATATCTTCTTCTTCTTCTTCTTTAAATTTGTCCTCCAAGATTACTAGGCAGTTATGTCTGTTTTAATATAATGTCTGCAGTACAAAGGATAATACACATAAACAAACTATTCTAAGGCTGCAGTTCTATGCAAACTTACTGAGAAGTAAATTCCATTGGGCTGCTCAATAGGACACACTCCTGAGTAAACAAGAGTCCAGCCAAAGTGAAGTATTTTTAAGCCCCATTAGTATCCATGCTAGAGTTGGGTACGTGCTTAAATTAACTGAAACCATAGTGCTTAAGGGTGGCTGGATCATTCCCTTTGTGATAACTGCAGTGCAAGTTGCCTTGTTTAAAACAGGATAGCTAAATAGCCCCTCCTTGAAATCCATTGCCATCAAAATCAAATGGAAGAATTTGCTTAAGATATGCAATGAGATATGAAGCACTGCTACATTTTTCTGGAAGTTGTCAGAACACACAGGCAGCCTAGGTGGCTTCCCCCCACCCCCTCCAAGCATGGTAAATGTATACAAAATGAGAGCTTTTATTGTATCTGGTTACATATAGAGGACAGAGGCAGCTAGATAAGTGACATTTTGGTATCTACATTCATTCATTCCATCATAGTATTTAATTGCCTATTCATGTGAGACAATAAACCTTCTGTATTCCTTGGGCATTGTTTAGAAGGCTATTTTCTCATGCTTTTGTACCCACAGAATATTTCCCAAGCACAGGTAAATATTTTAACCTTTCATTTCATTATACTAAGTTCTAATCTGTATTCAAACAAGAGCAATTTCATACCAATGTCTGTCTTTTACAACTACAACCTAGTGCTATGATGTGCAATGTGTGTACACATGGACAGACATCTACTGCATTCGACAATAAATTAAGACTCACGGCCTAATGTCTATCTATTAATGTGAACTCTGATGAGCTTATGAAGCTGTCTTCAGAAGAAATAATATATTTGGAGGTTCAAAAATTTGGCATGAATCATCACTGGGTGTTATACAACTGACAAAGTGTGGTGTGTTCCAAAAGTGTAAATATAGAAGTGTCCTATAATAGAGTGCATGATAATTCAGCTTCCTGAAAGTGATAGCTGTAGAATGTGAGGCGCTATCATCTTCTAATTCAGCACAGGGGGACTGTGATGTTGCTTTTTCTCAGACTGGACACAACTTTAAAATATTTGTAAATCCTCAATTAATAGTTGTAATCCCGATAAAGAAGCTCCACGTAGACTAGTGGTGTTTCCTCGTATGTAATGCTTCTTAGGCAGAAAATCATGACCCTCCCCCCAATATTTAAGTGTAAATCAGTGAAATCAATGCAGCTATACTATATTACTGCAGTCCATGAGCTGACCTTCTGGCTTTTATCCCTTTTTATCCTTTGTCTTGAAGAGAAATGCAAATATATTAAACTGGCTGTGTCTCTGTGGTCTGCATTAACTAGGCACCCCCTACTGGAAGAAAAGGTTTTGCTCAGGGGCACATATGCAATAGTTGCCAAGATAAGCAACTGATAATTCTTTATAATATTCTTGTACATTTCCAAACTGTTGCACAAACAAGCTCTTACAAAGTGTGCTTGCAACATGAAAACATCAGTCCATATAGCCAGTGAAATAGGTATGTGTTTGAACTGCATATATACGATGAGCATTTGATACTTGCATATTAGGTTTATGCCTGTTCCCTGTGATAATCTGATGATATACTGTCTCACATGAAGTAATGTTTGGATGCCTGGAGGAAGATTTATGTAGCTGATGGTGACTTCTTAAACAACAGCCCAAGAGGCAGGCAAAATAATTTCCCTACTAATGAGAATGGCAACCCCATAGCTCCTTAACAGCTAACAGATTTAGCATGGCACAATCTTCTGTGCGAGAGCCCACTTCACTAGATGCTGTGTCTGACAAAGGGAGCTTGAACCTATGAAAAAATTATGTCACAATTAATTTGTGAAGAGTTTTCTCCTATTGTGACAAACACAGTTGCTCCTATGTCCCTGGACAGGAAAATATTAAGGTACATTAATGGATTGTAGTGTAACTAATGATGGCAACAATTAAAGTGTTTTGAATTGAGTAATCATCTGCCTTTAAAGTGTTCATTCAATTAATTCTCTCTTTTTGTTTGTATTTAAGTGTGAATGAGCATTTGTAAACTTCAATGTTACTGCCTTTTTGAGATGCTGAAAGAAAAAAGAAGTAATGTACAGTTTCATAACTCAAAGTTCTGTCCTAAACTGGGTTCAGGTAGCCGGCTCAGGGTTGACTCAGCCTTCCATCCTTCTGAGGTTGATAAAATGAGTACTCAACTTGCTGCGGGGAAAGTGTAGATGACTGGGGAAGGCAATGGCAAACCACCCCATAAAAAGTCTGCCATAAAAACATTGATGTGACGTCAAAAATGACTGATGCTTGCACAGAGGACTGCCTTTACCTTTTTAAGCAGGTCTACTCACAATCCCACTCAAGTCTGTATAATGGAGCTTACTCCCAGTCAGTGTTCTGTGGACTGCATTGATAGCTACACTTCCCCAGAAAGGAAGTCCATCTTTCATATATACTTTTAATTTTTTTTAATACAGGAACATACTTGTAATAAAATAGCCTCCACAAATAAGCAAGTATGCACACAGTGTTCAGCCCCTCCAATTTTTTGTGTAAGCTTCCAGAGAAATATATAAACTTTGTTTATTATTAATAACATAGATTTGTATACTTAGCAGGTTTAAATTTAAGTTTGTGGTTATGTTTATAATATATGATGTATGAGTGAAGTACATTTTTACAATAAAACTGGAGAGCCAGTTTGGTGTAGTGGTTAAATGTGTGGACTCTTATCTGGGAGAACCGGGTTTGATTCCCCACTCCTCCACTTGCACCTGCTAGCATGGCCTTGGGTCAGCCATAGCTCTGGCAGAGGTTGTCCTTGGAAGGGCAGCTGCTGTGAGAGCCCTCTCCAGCCTCACCCACCTCACAGGGTGTCTGTTGTGGGGGAGGAAGGTAAAGGAGATTGTGAGCCGCTCTGAGACTCTTCGGAGTGGAGGGCGGGATATAAACCCAATATCTTCTAAATTTGAAAAAAAAAACAACTTCTCATCAATTAAAACAGCCCGGAGGATATTTTGTGTCTGCTTTGCCTTTGTGTATTTGTATTATATATACATATTATATATACTGATTATATATACATTTTTTTAAAAGCCCAAAGTTAGTTAATTAGTTGACTAATCACACTGATTAAAAAGTATAGTCCCTGTTTTTAAAATGGCCAACTTGAATGAAAGGTTGTCCTCTACTGCTTATAATTTGTGTTAGCTTTATAATCTCATTTCCCCCTTTCACATTTTTTTATTGGCATCATGTCAGTATATTTTCATAACACATTTTGGAGATACTGTCAAGCAAGCCTCTTCGTTGAAAAGAACTATCAGCCCAATGTGGCAGCAAAAGGATTAGCTCAGCAGAAGTCAGATGTGAACTGGCTGGTACAGAGGATTAGGACAATGTTCTTACATGTCATACAACATTTTACTGGTAGAATTAAGTCTGCTTTGGAGCAGAATCCAACCAATCACTTGGTCCTTGTAGTGATAGTAAAGGTATTTCCAAAGAGAAAGAAAGCTAGCTTGTTCTCTACAGATTAAAGTTTACTGTAAACCAGAAACCCTAAAGAAAGAAAAACCCTCTCTCTTTTTTTTCTGCTCTAATTTTCATTGGATCCTAAAAATGTCAGTAAGTTTTTCTTTGGGCATGCATTTTGTACAAATACTCTTTTAATCCTCTTGGTATGAGACAGCTAAAATGCATATTTCCCCCTGTAATTTCATTGAAAATCCTTTTAAGCTTTCAAGAAATTTAATTTGTTATATTTAAATGGTAGCAATTTGGCTGTCATTCATATGTGAACTTACCTAGCTGTTGATAACATACAATTTTTAAAAAATACCAAACCTCCCCCCCTCCTTGTGACTATTTATTCCCCATGCCTAGAGGAACCTTTAAAACATGAAGAACCTCTGCTTGCAGGTAGTACACAAATTTACTATAACAATATGTTACCTAAATCAGTCTCTTTATCAGGGCATGTGTTGCACTCCAATCTGAGGGAGAAGCAGGAAATATAGTAAACATCAACATTTATTCTTAAAAATAAATCCAACTATAACATCTGCAGAACTAAAATAATTTCAGTATTAGAGTCTGCTTCTCCCCTGTCTTTTCCCCAAGTGCCACTTAGTTATGTCTTAAAGAGGCAGCAGCATATAAACAATAAAACATAAACCGTAAAACAACTATAACTATAGAGCTATCTGTTAATGGATGGCCAGCTAGACTCCGCCCCAGAGGTATTAGACAGGGCACTACAGGCTATGGTGGACTGGGTTAAACAGAGCTGACTGTACTTAATCCAACAAAGATGGAGGTCCTGTACCTGGGTCGTGGGAATTTGGGATCAGGAATCCAGCTCCCAACCTTCAGCTGGGTGCCTATGGTGAAAAGTCTGGGTGTAATCTTGGATCCTTCCCTTTCTATGGAGGTCCAGGTTGCCACTCTTGCTCAGCCTTCTATAATCTCTGACTAATCAAGCAATTGGTTCTCTATTTCTCTTCACAGAACCTTCACAGCCTACTTGGTTAGTGACTTGGTACTCCACAGTAACATTCAGAAAGTTTCCATCACCACTGAGGCAATTTTTTACTTTTGTGTGAAATTTCTGAAATTTTTAAATTTTAATTGTTATAGTTTTTATATTATCATGATATTTTATATTGTCATGATATTCATATGACCTTATAAAGTGGGTCACTTCGCAGAACCGTAGTTGCACCCCTAGGCGGAATAAAGAGGCAGACACATAACTTTTGGGAAATGGGCCACTTTATTAAAGTAAACACAAACTAGGCAAGGTGAACAAGAGGACGAGCCCTGGGGTCACACCTGACCCCGCCAAGTCCTACAAGGGCGAGGCACCCAACCCCCGGTCCTAGCCATGCCAATGTGGCTATATCCGGGCGGCAGACCAAACATGCCCTCCCCTTACCCCCGCCCCGATCACCAGAAAGGGGGGGGAGCGAACAAAGGGAGGCATGGACCCGATCCGTATTCCAGGACATTGAGCCATAAAGCCCATCTGTCTTTCCTACGGATCGCATGCACAACAGGTGCCCAGGCCAGGGTGCTCACCAGCAAGGTCAGAATTCCTTAAAAATTCCGCAACGTGGCCAAATTAGCTACCTAACAAACGACACCACTACTGGCAGTACAAGGTAGGCGAAAAACACACCACCAAAGGCCAATTAGGTGATGCGAAAAAATTCCTACCTGGCCCCTAATAAGGCGACCGGCATAATCCTGTACTGCTGCAGGGTGGGCGGGCGGGCAAACGCCTCCGCGAACTGCGTGCGGGAGGGAGGAGCCGAGGCTTCTTAAAGCCTCAGCCAACGCCCAACAAAGTCCCCGGATGCCCGGGAAAACTGCCTCCCATCCCCCAGGGCTGCAAAACACGGCCCCGCGGCGCGCAGCCACGTTGCGGCGCGGCCAGGGCGGGGCCGAATAATCCATGCAATGGTCACTTCCAGACTTGATTATTGCAACTTGCTCTACGCAGGGCTGCCTTTGAACTTGACCCAGAAACTGCAGCTGGTGCAGAATGTGGCAGCATGTAATGTAATGTAAAATTTTATTTATATCCCGCCCTCCCCCGCCGGAGCAGGCTCAGGGCGGCTAACAGCATTTAAAAGTGAAACAATACAATAATAAAACATTAAATTCACATTAAAACCAATCAATCAATAATCAAAACATTACTAAAACTAACATTGGCAGTAAACATTATTAATTTAGCAGTAAACATTAGCTCAGTCATTGGTGAACGCCTGTTTGAAGAGGACGGTCTTGCAGGCCCTGAGGAACTGGTCTAAGCTCCGCAGGGCCTGCACCTCCTCTGGGAGCTGGTTCCAGAGTTGTGGGGCCGCGGCTGAAAAGGCCCGAGTGCGGGTGCTTTGAAGTTTAACTTCTTTTGGCCCAGGGATATTCAGTCTGTTTTTGCCTACTGACCTCAGTGCTCTCTGGGGCTCATATGGGGAGAGACGGTCCCTCAGGTAGGTCGGTCCTTGGCCATATAGGGCTTTAAAGGTTATGACTAGCACTTTGTACTGGATCCGGTATACAATTGGCAGCATGTGTGCTGACGTCTGTGCCTGTGTGGGCACGCATTCAGTCAGCGCCAAGGGTCATTTTGTAGAAAAATAGGTGGTGGAGCTCATCCAGGGATTGTTCTGCAACTGCACCTACTATTCAGTGGACAAGGTGGGAAGGAGAAGGTGGAACTCTCAGAAAGGTTCAGGAGCTGTGCTCCTATGAGCTCCTGCTGAATCTGAGGCCTGGCCAGTGCTCTGTCAACTGCACTAGCTGCCTATAGAGTACTGGATCCAGTTCAAGCTTTCAGTGCTGTCTTTCAAAGCCCTATGGACTTGCATATCTCAGGGACTGCCTCTCTTTGTTGGTGCCCTGCAGAGCTCAACTGATCAACATCTTCTGACTGTCTCTGGCCCAAAGGATGTCCAGCTAGCCTCAACTAGGGCCAGGGCCTGGCGCTAACTTGGTGTCACAAGCTCCCATCTAAGATCAACGCCCTCCAGAGCCTGCAAAATTGAACTATTCCTCTGGGCTTTTAGTTGAGGCACCAGGCATCCAAAATCCATTTTTGGCTTTCCCTGCTGACAGCCTAGCCTACTTGGTAGTCCACAGCAACATTCAGAAGGTTTCCATCTGAATATCACCACTGAGGCAATTTTTTACTTTTGTTTTGTGTGAAATTTCTGAAATTTTTAAATTTTAATTGTTATAGTTTTTATATTATCTTTCTGTCATGATATTCATATGACCTTGTAAAGTGGGGAGGGTGGGATATAAATCGAAGAAAGAAAATAAATAAAATAAACTATTTTTCACACATGAGTGTGAACAGCATCCCTTACATGTGTAGAATTAGGATGTAGATATGGGGTAAAATGGAGTCTTTGAGTTTGTTGCTTACACAGTTCCCAGTCTCACACAGTAAATCTCCCAGGGAAGGAAACAAGGAAGGGAAACACATGCCTAAGCAGAAAGTAACTTTATTGACCTAACCAAGATACGGAATAGAAAAAGGAGATACAAAATAATATCTGCATGAAACAACAACACTAACAATTAAATGACAACAAATAATTTATTTATGGTCATCCAATAAAAATGATTTATTTTTAAACAATCCCAGTTTTCAGTTGTATTACTTCAAGCTGGTACCCAATTAAAGTTACTTTTAACTTAAATTATATTCCTTCCATGTGGCTGGTCCAGAGAAACCACTTTCAAGAGAAGACAAATGACAGGTTGCCCCAAAAGGAGGCTAAGATGCTGTGGAATAAACAGAAAAGGATTTTGAAGTAGAAAGAAAGGAATTCCTACCCAGGTGGGGATGCTATGGTAAAGGACTGACTGGCAGCAACAGACTGGCTACACCAGAGGTGTCAAACATGCAGTTTAGGGGCCGAATCAGGTCCCTGAAGAGCGCCTATCAGGACCCCCGAGCAACTGGCTGTCATCTGCTTCCTTCTCCCTATATCTTGTGTTCTTTTGCATAACAGCTTGTTTTGCAAGGCGTGCTCAATTGTACAGGAGCTACAGAGCTAAACTTCTGTTTTCTCCATTGGCTGAGACTCCTCCCTTGGGGAGGAATAGCTTGGTTTGCCAGGCTCTCTCAATTGCACAGCAGAGCTACTGAGCCAAGCTTCTCTTCTTTCTACTGGCTGAGGCTCCTTCCCCTCCTAGCACCCTGGGGAAGGAAGGAAAGAGCCAGAGCTTCCTTTGCCCAGTTCCCTGGATCCCACGGGAGAAATATAAAGAAAGCATCTTTAAGAGCAATGAGTGCTAACATTTTAAGCATGTTTTAAGTTTTTTAAAAATATGTATTTGTATTTGTGTTTATAAAATTTATATCTCTGCTACCTAATCTTAAATAGGTACACACGTGGCCCGGCCCAATGTGACCTGGCTCAACAAGGTCTCATTTGTGTCAGATCCGGCCCTCATAACAAATGAGTTTGACACCCCTGGGCTACACTGAGAAAAAGAGGGAAGGGGAGAAGCTAATGGTGAGGAGCAGATGGGAAGACATGGAGAGCATTTTTCTCAAAGAGAAGTAGAATAGGAGAAGGAAAATCCATACTGCGACTGACCTTGATGAGGAAGGATCAGTGATCTCAGTGTTAAGTGATATCAGCTAAGGTTCAGTAGCAGAATCATCTATCAGATGAGGGGGAGATCGTGTCATTTCAGCAGTGGGAGAAAGTGGGGAAATGAACTATCAAGGTGGAGAGGGGGCTGTTTCCCTGTAGTTTCTTGTCAGCAGAGGGGAAATAAGTGGAAGCAGAACCAACTACAAAAATGAGGGACTTCCCATTTTTTTCTCATGCACCTGGATTTACTTGGATGCAAATAAGAGAGATATGCTCATTGGGTGAATTTGGTGCATAATCAGAAACCACAATGCGTTTGAGCCAAAACTGCCAAATCCAGCTGCTCTCTGATAGAATTGGGGATGCACTGTGATTGGTGCAACTTTAAGATCTGAGACCCCAAGATCCAGATCTCAGATATTCCAGATAGTCCAAACTTTCTATTATAAATGGTATCAGGAAGTAATGATAGGGGACCAGAAGTTGCGTCTGATTACAAATGATTAAATGAGCATGGGTAACAGGCACAACAAACCTGCCAATGATAGTCAGGGATGGGTTGATAGGCTACCAGGGTAGATAATTTTTAACAGCCCCCTCCTCTATTTATTTTGTAATCTAGTCACAGCTGACTTATGGTGACCCAGTAGGGTTTTCAAGGGAAAAGATATTCAGAGTTGGTTTGCGATTGCCTGCCTCCATGTAGGCCCTACTTAGCTTATGAGATCTGATGGCTAGGCTGGGGCTATCCAAGCCAGGGCCTCTGCTCTACATGACAAAATTGTTTTCAATAATAAATTACAAAATAAAATGAGTAATAATAATGGCCAGAAAATAGATTAAGAACATAAGAGAAGCCATGTTGGATCAGACCAATGACCCATCCTGTCGAACACTCTGTGTCACACAGTGGCCAAAAAACCCAAGTGCCATCAAGAGGTCCACCAGTGGGGCTAGAAGCCCTTCCACTGTGCCCCCCACTCCAGGCACAAGAATACAGAGCATCACTGCCCCAGACAGAGAGTTCCAACAATAAGCTGTGGCTAATAGGCACTGATGGACCTCTGCTCCATATGCTTATCCATTCCACTCTTGAAGTTGTCTATTTTTGTAGCCGCCGCCACCTCCTGTGGCAGTGAATTCCACATGTTAATCCCCCTTTGGGTGAAGAAGTTTCAGTTTTGTAGCCATGTTGGTCTGAAGCAGCAGAACCAAGTTTGGTCTTAAAGGTGCAACTGGACCCAAACTTTTTTTCAGTGGCCAGAAAAGAAACACAGGCAGTAAAACATTTCATTTAACTTTGTGTATCTAATCCTGCCAGTAAAAAAACAATCAAATTTCAACACACTGTTCCAAATGAAAGCCAGAGTGGTGTAACTTTAAGCGTTGAATTAGGATCTGGGAAATCCCCACTTGTGCCATAGAAGCTTGCTGGGTGACCTTGGGCCAGTCACAATACCCTCAACCTAGCCCTAGGTAGCCTCAGGATAGCCTGATCTTATCAAGATTTTAGAAGATAAATAGGGCTGATGTGGAGGCGGGCAATGGAAAGCCACCACCAAATGTCTCTTGCCTTGAAAAGCCTGAGTGCCACTATAAGTCAGCCTTCAAGAGGCTTCTTCAGGCTGCGTCCAGGGCAGAGCATACTCCCCGCCCCAACCTTGGTACACCACTGATGGTAATTTCTGGGGATTTGATTGAATTGTCAGAAGAACTGTACTATGAGGGGAATTCTGAGAGCTGGGTCATTAGTTATGACCATGAGAGTGAGGACTGATGTTCCTCTTAGGGTTGCCAAGTCCCACTTGGCCTCTGGCAGGGAGCTTTTTCGAGTGCACATAGTGTGCGCAATGTGATGATGTCACTCGTAGGTTACATCATCATGCCAGTGATGTCACACACTGGCCACTCTAGGAGATTCAGGGGAAACTCTATGGCCGTTTTCGCACTAGCGTTTACTCCGGCGTAGCACCCCATTTACCTCCGGATCTTTTCCTGGTTTTCCCACCTGTTGCTCTGGCGCTGCGGTTTGCTCCGGCGCTGCAGGGGTTTCACGCCGGAGTATCTAGATCCACCTCCTTCCGGAGTTTTTGAAAACCTCCGGATCCACTTCGGATCCACTCCGCGGAGTTTTCTGTGGGAAATCCATCCACGCCGGATCGACTGCTGTGTGGGCGGCACCCTCTCCCTTTCCGTCCTCCCACCCCATCCACCCCCTTGGCCAATCATCAGCCTTTCGCGGCGCTTCCCCAAAGTGCCGGCACGGCCATTTTTTTTTAAACTTCACAGTTTTGCGTAATAGCGATATTTCGAAATTAACAAATAGAAAAAAAAAACCCTCCTGGAATAGCCTCAATTGCCACTTCAATTGGTTTCGTTAGAATTTTTTTATTATTATTGACTTTAGTTGCGTTATTTCGCTGTTGCGTTATCTCGATAATGCGAAAACGACCATTGTTGGGGGGGGGGGAATCTAGTGCCGGTGCGGGCCAAAGCGTTCATGTGTGTGTGTTTTAAAAAGGGAATGCCTCCCTCAGCTGTGCCACCAGGATTTCTGGACCTGCACAAAATCGCCATGTATAAAATGGGAAGTTGGAGTCCTGCATTCTTCTCCCTGGCTACATTCCGCTCGGTTAGAAAATAGACGCGAGCTTGCTCTTCACACGCGCCACAGAAGGGGAAGGAGAGAATGGGGCGGGGGGGGGGGAGCTCTGGCAGCAGGAATCAGTCAGGTCCCCGTTGCAAGCGCCAGCCGGGGAGGGGAAAGAGAGCGGAGGAAATTTGGGGGGGGGAATCTAGTGCTTCAGAATTTGGGGGGGGGGGAATCTAGTGCTAGGATTCTCCACTGTGAATGCTTCTGTTAATACATAAAGGGCTGTGGAGGATTCTACAGCTGCAGCCAATCCATAAGCAGCAGCAGCACACGTGATGCGGTTTGTCCACGAAAAGAAGGGGAGGGAACAGCTCGATGTTACGTTAGTACGTTAGTACGTCATTACGCAACCAGACTTGCGCTTAAAAAGAAAATGATTGACAGGGCATCGAACTCAAGTCGATGCCAGTGGGAAAACGATTTGAGCCGGGGCTTCAGGGAAGGCGACTCCGCAAAGAGTCACTAGTGGGAAAACGAGAAAAATGATCCGGACATAATTGCGCCGCGGAATAAGGGGAGCAAACGCTAAGTGCGAAAACGACCTATGGTTTTCTTGGATGTGATAGCAATTTGGGGGGAAAACTCTAGAAGAAGGAAATAGAAGCCATAATGCAAGGAGGGAGGAGAGTTGATGACAGAAAGTGAAGTAAGTGGTGAGTTATGAGAGGAAAGAGTATGGGGGGCTGAAAAGAAGCTAAGATGGGGTGGGTGGAGGGTAGCCAACTGAATCCAGAATATGAGGAATACCTGCAGGACCCTAGCTTGCTCTATTATCTAAAGATTTTATTACTGTACTTCAAAAGAGAGGATAGACTACATTTCTGGTCTCCTGTATCAGATAAGGATCTTCAGTAAGAAGGTAGGTATGGCGAAGCTTTTAAAAAGCTGATTCTTTTTCCCTTGTAGGTTACATGTTTGAGTACATGGACTAGTAAACAATGTAGGTGTGGGTGTTTTAGTTCTTTTTGAGGAATTGTTTGTGAGCCTATGTAACGGTCCGACCCTTATGACCGAGACCAGGCAGGCCGTTAGTATGGTGGCACAAACAAAATTCTAAATATCCAGGCCCCAAAACCGGGTCCTGGGGTAGCTGCCACCAGGCTGGATTACTTTTTCCACTCTGAGATCCCAGCCCAACCTCAGAGTTATATCCTCTAAGACCAGGGACAGCCCAACCACAGTAGATGTGTCCAGGAGCTCCCCAGTCAAGATATTTTTTCTTATTTGGTAGATTAGGCGACCTTCGGGGCGGTCGAGTAAGCTTTTGGCATGTTGCTACAACCCCCCCACACAAAGCCACACAAAAGTTCCTTCTTAAAACAAAAAGGAGTTTATTTAAAGACAGGCTTAAAAATTACCATTAAGAGCAGTGAGCCAAAACAATAACGTTATATAATATACTTAACTAGAGGCACCATATGGTTCCAGAGAGTCAGGCAACAAAGTCCATTGAAGCCACAAACAGGGAGCCCCAGCGTAGAGCCCAGGGTCCCAGAATCCAGTCCAATTGTCCCGTAGAGGGCTCTGAGCAAGGAAAAAGATAATCTTTTTATTTCTTAAGGAGCCCTCGTGGGTAGATTCAAAAAACCCAATCAAAACTCGGCTTTACAAAATAACACTAATGAGACCCAAATATGGGTGTCAGCCACCCATATTGAGACCCAAATATGGGTGCCCATGCTATGCTTCAGCTCCCTGGGCAGCAAATCTGCAGGTGCACCCACTCAAGGCCCTCGCTAATGGGCCTGACCTTTAAGTTCTAGGACTTTGGCAAGGAAAAATAAAACATTTAAAAATTTATGAGCAGGCCCCAAGCCTGCCCAAACTTAAAATTAAGAGGAACCATATATAATTTTGGTCCACAGCATTACAGCCTATGTCAAAGAATCCACAACACAGAGTTTTCAAGTTGTATGCCTCTAATCTGCATCAGAAAGATTATCACCATATTTCTAGGCAGTCCATCACCTTCATCTCCACAGTAAAATATAAACATATATAAATATCAGCCCATTACTCTCAAGTACAATGTGAGTCTCCATTGGTAGAACCACCAAAATTCTTTACAGCGGGAGGGGGGAAAACCCTGTAGATGGGAAAACAACAAGGATTTTGTCCAGGCAGGTGTTGCAGCTGCTTGATTCTCTACTTTAGGACTGTTCATTATTAGGAAACTTTACTTCATTTTAAGATTAATTCAGACAGGTGAACAAAATTATCCCTGTTGCAGCAGATGACATTAAGAGAGGTGTGCAAGGGTTGCATTTGACTCACTATGAACCAAATCTATTTTAAATGCCACATAGGAAGAACAGTTCTGGTTTAAATTAATCTGTTCACTTTTCTAACAGATGGGTTTTGAGAGAAAGAAACCCTTTTTCTCCGGTTTAGTTGCTTTTGAAAAATAGCTTTTAAATGCAAGCCATGCACCGCTATTTTATCTAGCTCACCTGATTAAACTTCAGACCACTTATTCTGCTGTGGTCCCAATGCAATCAATTGTGTTATTTTTTTACCATGTGAACCTGTAAAACTCAAGAAGACTCACAGTATTGTGAATAGATATGAAATATACAGACTCCCTCCCAGCTCTGAAGAAGATTTGATTATAGAACATGGGAATTTCATAAAGAAGAACCCACCCATCCTCCACATCAAGGCATGAAAGGCAGCATCACCAATCCTTCAAAGACCTCAGATATCCACAGTTAACACATATTATGCACCTTCTACTGGCAGCAGATGTAACTTTGATTAATGTTTCAACAGTTACAAACCTGGTTCTGGTCACATGATGAGAAAACAGTTCTTCACCACAAGGAATGTTTTGTGAATCCTTCAGAGGTGTTGGGATGGAAGTGTTTTCCACATGGAGATCCTTCTAGATAATTACAATGAATACCTGTTGGATAGAAGCCCAAAACCAAGGTGTACTGAGTACAGTAGCTAATCCTATTGCCTGGTTCCACCAAATGTCAATCCATTTCATTCTGCATCCCTTGAACCTTTGCTTGAGAAGAAGGAGTCATGAGTTATTCCCCGGGAATTTTTCTTCCTAGTAAAGAAGAATGTATTTACTAGATTGCCCACCCTTCCCAGTCTTTTGCCTGTCAGAAAGGAAGGTTTTAAAGGGGATTCAAACCAGGGCTTTTTCTGAGCAGGAACACACAGGAACACAATTCTGGCTGGCTTGGCATCAGGGAGTGTGGCTTGGGAGAGCCAGTTTGGTGTAGTGGTTAAGTGTGAGGACTCTTATCTGGGAGAACTGGGTTTGATTCCCCACTCCTCCACTTGCACCTGCTGGGATGGCCTTGGGTCAGCCATAGCTCTGGCAGGGGTTGTCCTTGAAAGGGCAGCTGCTTTGAGAGTCCTCTCAGCCGCACCCACCTCATAGGGTGTCTGTTGTGGGAGAAGAAGATAAAGAAGATTGTGAGCCATTCTGAGATTCGGAGTGGAGGGTGGGATTTAAATCATGGAATGGTGTCAGCATCACTAGTCTGTGGATTGGCTCTTAGCATGGATGGATGACTTGGGCATGTCATTTACATGCTGTTCCATGATTGTTGGCCATGGATTCCAGTGCTGTTGCTATGCACTGTTGCTTAAAGTAATAACTTTTTCTGTCGTTTCTCATCTGGAAGAGAATTGTTGAGAACTTAAGTTTGCATGGATGTCAGCAGGACACTTGTTTGGTGGGACATTAGGATTAGGCTGCCAGAGAGACAGTGTGGATAGAAAGCCCTTTTCAGCCTTTATATTCCTAGCTCTGTGACTGCATGTATGGAATGAACATGCTATGCACAATCCTTCTAATAGGTGCAATTGCCATTTCTTTTGAAAGGGGCAACACATGATTAAAAAAAAAAAATTAGTGTCTCAAAACTAGAATATACATACGTTGCCTCTTCCAGAAGAAATGGTGATTGTGTGTATTGGGAGGACTGAGTCTAGTGCATTTGTCCCATGAGTGTGGCCAAATGTAACAACTGAAAACTGTTTAAGAGACTGAGCAACAAATCAGTAGCCCCCTGGTCTGAATCTCAGCTCTGCCATGAACTTACTAGGTGGCCTTAAACAAGCTACACTCTGCCACAGACTCCCATCTGCAGTACAGGAATAATAATATTGATCTACATGACAGGCTTGTTATTAGGATTGCAGCAAAATGTATGCTAAGTGCTTTGCAACATTTTTATTTATGGTTGAAACCTGAGTAACCTTTTAGTGTGGTTTGAATGTGCATGTGTGTGTTTATGTGTAAATGGATGTTTAAATGTGTTAGAATGAAAATTTAGAAACTGTTCAACCATGTAAATGGTCAGTGGTTAGTATCTGGCTTGGTTTTATCCAAGTGTTCAGCCTGGTTCAGTGTGACCTCCAGCAAAACCAGAGTTTGATCTTTCTGAAACTGAAGGACGTGAGAAAGATCTCAGTTGGAGACTGTGAAACCAGAACGCCTTGAGATATGTCACAGACTTTTGAAACTAGACAGCAGCAGGACCAGTTCTCTGATCAAGCCACACAAGCTATGGCTGCCAGCTCTGGGTGGGGAAATACCTGGAGATTTGTGGGTGGAGCCTTGAGAGGGCAGGGTTTGGGACGGTGATGGAGCTCAGTGGGGTATAATGCTATAGAGTCCACTCTCCCAAACAGCCATTTACTTCAGGGGAATTGATCTCTATCATCTGGAGATCAATTGTAATATCAATTGAGGATATCTCCAGGCTCCACTTGGAGGTTTAACAATGAAGAGTAACATGGAAACAGGTAGGTATAACAACAGTATAGACTCTGTCTTAAATTACAAATAACAGTAATAGCATCGTAACCTTGTCCACAGAAATCAAACAATAAAATATATTTTGTTCAACACAAAAAACTCTTCTCTGAATGCTGTGCTTGTGACATCTGTAGACTGCCTTGGTGTGCTATGTTGGAACAATAGGAATTTGGACTATGTTCAACCCCTCCATGTCAAAGGTGTTTAAACAGACTAAAAGGCTGGCAAGATTTGTTGACGTGGTTCCTATATTGAATCTTCTACTGCACTTTGAATATACAGTCTTTAAATATTGCTGCACAAGCACTTTATTATAGTGAGATGACCTTTATTGGGATAATTATTCATTTTGGAATTGTGTTGCACAAATATATTGGAATAATTACTCATTTAAAACCATGTTGGACAAATAGACTTTATTGTTTGATTTCTATGGACTAAATATTGATGCTATTATGTTTATTAGTAATTTAAGACACGGCCCCCCTTGAGGTTGGCAACCCAAGCAAAAGCAGCTGCTCAGGGTGGCACAATGAGGAGGGCCCTGGGGTTCTGCAAGGGGCTTGACTTACTGCTGGCCCTCATCAACAGGGAAGGGGACTGGCATCACCTCCTCGGCCTCTCCCAGCAAAGCCCTCACAGAAACACCACAGGGTCTTGGCTTGGAGCTGACTAGTAGCAGTGAAGGTTGCCTGCTCCAGGTTAGGAAATTCCTGGATATTTGGGGGTGGATCATGGAGTGATCAGGTTTTGGGGAGGAAGGACTTCAGCAGGGTTTACTGCCAGAGAGTCCACCCTCCAAAGCGGCCATTTTCTCCAGGGGAATGGGGCTCTGCAGTCTGGAGATCAGTTGTAGTTCCATGAGATCTCCAGGCTCCACCTGGAGGTTGGTGACCTTAGCGGCAGCTCTGGCCTGGGTGGTGATGCGTCTTTACCTCACAGACAAACACTATTCCTTGAACTGGTCCTGGACAGCAGCTCCACAGCCCTCCTTTTGATATTGTGAAGGAAACAAAAACCAGATTAATTGGAGGGGACGATTTGCCTCCAGAGCCGTTTTCCTCTCCCTATTTCTGATTGAACAGCAGAAACAGAAATGACAGATGCTCAGCTCACCTTAGCCCCAATCTCCATTTTAGCCATGCTCTCATACGATAAAAAGGAGGATGCCAAGCAGAGTAAATTCAGTCAGATTGTCAATGTATCCATCCACATTCTCAGTCTCTGTTCAGTGTTCCCTGACAACAAGGTGAGATGGCAGAGGTTATGCGAACAGCTGCTTCCTAAGCTAGAAATTCCAGGCATTGAAAACCATCTGTCTATACATTCACAAATGTATATAAGGGCAATCTATCAGGCTGCAGTCCTGCAGCTGCCACTCGACTAGGCCTGCTTCCTTTCTAGGCGAGGAACAATAAGGGCTAGTTCTTCACTTTGTGTCACACAGAATGGCTGATTTGATTAAGTCCCCGACTCTCATTATGCTAGGTAGGGGTGTAGAATTTCAATGATAATCCATAATGCATGACCAGTTTGTCACCATGGCAACATAAATTCAAGGTTACTAGCTCAGACGCATAATTGGGTGCGCATTGAGTGCTGAAGAAGGGCTGTTAAAATTCTTGTCATAGAAGACTCGCATCCATCATACTGTCTAAAAATTGCAAAGTGCTCATAATCAGAAGGGGGGGAATCCTTGGAGAATAATGTTAATAAAATAACGATTATATCTAATAGAATTGTTTAAGTCTGAGCACTTTGGGGTTTTGCAGCATTTTAGGCATAACAGTCAGCTCCTCAAACATTCGTTGGCTTTCATTCGGCATTTGTGAGCTCCCCAAATATTTGCACTGGAAGATGAACCTAACGTGCTGGTGCTTTGATTATGATGGATCTAAAGAGAATCACATCCAATGCCATGAAATAGATGGAGCTTCTGGAACCCAGATGGCTTTGGAAGCCACATTGGCCAAGATTAGACATTTTGAAAGTGAATGTGTCCTCAAGAGTATTTGCAGCTAGTTAAAGGAAAATGTACAGAAATGAGGATTTTGACTTTCAGAGGTGGGGGTGGGAACTGACATCGACAGCCATTTTAAATCTCCAAGATACAAACTGGTAAATTCCAAGAGATGGTGCAGAGCAGATATTTAAAATAAGGCAGGCTTTTTTAAAAAAAATTCTATAGCAGGAAACTGGTCCGGAGGACTTCCCCCTCCCCATGAGTGTATACAAGTTTGGAGTGTTACTGTATAACAACTAAAAGGAAAAAATACTGAGGGGGTATGTTTGTGAGTTTGTGTGCATGTGTACTTCAGCTTTAAAATATATTTGAGTGAAAATATATTTTCAAAAATGGCCACCATAGCTGATCAATACACCATAAATCAACAAATCAATTTTATTTTTTATCATATCACATATAACATAATTTTTGATTCATGCATGTTTCCAGTGTGACAGATTAGCCAGTTTATTGTATAGCAATCTTGTTATAGCATCAGTATTTAGCATGTTATTCTATAGGAGACTCTTCTATCTAATTTGTCAGAAGCTAAATGGATTCTTAATAGAAATAAGATTGTGGTCTCCAGACTATTTACATAGTCACATGGTTCAAGCCAAGAGCATGATCCAGACACATTGAAGAACTTGTTTCAGTGTGAAAGTTACCCACATTTATTTAAAAAAAACCAGAAGACACAGTATGTGCTCTAATACTTCACATTTTATATCCATATGATTTCAAGCTGATTTTGTTTATATTGTGCCACACTATGTATTTCAGAGAATTAGCAAAAGTATGTTAAATTAGCTTTGAGAGTTTAGTCAGAAAAGTAATGATTTCATTACTTATTTGTGCCTCAATGTTTCCCCAACAATGATCCAGAGCAGTTTACAGTTTCTTTCCTCCTCCATTTTAACTTCATAACAAACTTGTGAGGTAGGTTAGGCTGGGAGTGGCCCAAATTCGCACAGCAAGCATGAGAATTTTACTTGGGTCCCAGATCCTAGTCTGTCATGTTCACTGCTATGCTACACTGATATTAATATACCTAAATCCTTGGTGAAGTTTTATGGTCTTAGTCTGGTACTCCTGTCTTTATGCATTGCCATAATTAACTATTTATACAAAGATCTTGATATCACTATAGATTCTCCTTACTGTTCACTTCAAATAGTCAGACTATAAAAGAGAGTATGATAATGACCTCATAAGATAAAATTTGGGGACTGTCTTCTGTTATGTCTGCTGCAGATTACTGTATTGCAGGGTTACCACACAAGCAGACATATAGTATGTGAAAGGCATGTCATTATATTGGAATATTGGTAGGATACAATAAAAGATTGGGGTGGGGGGGACCAGAGTGTCTGTGAAATGGAAGTAAATGGTTGATACAGAGTCTGACCAAATGCCTTCTTTGTTGGAACTTACTTTAAAAGGTCCCCCCCACACCCATGGCAGGAAGTCAGTTCACACCTCACAAGGGCAGCTGACTGCTGTCTTCCCCCTCCCTTTCTTAATCAAAGAGGAGGGAGTCATTTGTGAGAGAAGCAGGAGGGAAACAGGAAATTCCAGATGTGTTTTGGAGCTTTTCTTCCCAGAGTTCTTTAGGGAACAGTGATCAGTTCCTGGGCAGGAAGGAGAATATTGAGCCCTCAAGGAGAGGAGACTTCTGGCTGTGCTGTGCTACACAGTGGCCATTTTGAGAGACAGGCAGCCTGTTGGGAAGCTGCAAATCTCTCTGGTGATGTAAAGGGCTATCAAATAAACCTCTTAAGCCTACTCCGCTTGAAACAACTAGCTAAAGCAGGGGTGTTGAACTCATTTGTTATGAGGGCCAGATCTGACATAAATGAGACCTTGTTGAGCCATGTCGGGCTGGGCCATGTGTGTACCTACGTATTTAAGATTAGGTAGCAGAGATATAAACTTGTTAAAGGACACAGACAAACATTACTAAACATTTTAAAAAAAAAAAACCCTTAAAATAAAACATGCTTAAAACATTAGCACTCGTTGGTCTTAAAGGTGCTTTTTTTGTATCTCTCCCATGTGATCCAGGGAAGTGGGCAGAGGAAGTTCTAGCTCTTTCCCTCCCTCCCCAGGGGACCAGGAGGGGGAGGAGCATCAACCAATGGAGAAAAATCAAGGTTTTGCTCTGTAGCTCCTGTGCAATGGAGCAAGCCTTGCAAAACAAGCTGAGATGCAGAAGGAAGCAAGAGAGATGGAGAAGGAAGCAGACAAGAATCAGTTGCTCAGGGCCCTGATAGGAGCCCTCTGGGGGCCTGATTCGGCCCCCAGGCTGCATGTTTGACACCCCTGAGCTAAAGTATGTATTAGAGGAGGGAAAGGAGGAATGCATTTATTTTAGAATTCTTTTGTTTCCATTTTGCTGATCTTGTGCTGGTTAAAAGTGTAAATACAGACTTTTCTTTTCAATAAATATATATATATTTTTTAATCTGGCAGTGTTCTCTGGGCCACATAGCTGTCCAGCTGCTTGGACATGCTATTCACTTGCCAGAGGGGCCCCATATTGGGAGGGAAATTGTGAAAGGCACCTGTTGCCAGTCCTCCAGGAAGGAACCCCGAAGGACTTTGGTCTCTGTAGTAACCAGGTGTTGGGACGCAGAGGACCTTGAGGTCAGGCCTTAGAACTGAAAAGGGGGGTTGAAAGTCCTGTTCCTTTCAGTCAGGACCCTAAACTGAGGAAGTGGTGGCAGCATGCCTAGTGGCAAGGAGTGAAAAAGTGGAATCCAGGAGTTGGCAACCCAACAGTGGGAGTGGGAAGAACTGGTCTGCAAGGAAAAGCAGGCAAGTTCTGCCACACAGGGATTGGGAGAGACTGGGCTAAGTGCTGGTAGATAGAGCCAAGAGGTTATTACAGCTCTGAGGTGGGTTTAATTCAATGTTGTTCTGGGGATTTCATTTTTTAAAGTTATAATCATAGATTCCTCTTCTCTTTTTTCTCTTTCAAAATATATAATTTCTTTGTTACACCTCTGTTCACTCTGATCATTTCAACCCTTGTGGGGGATGTGGGTGCGATTTTACCCAACACAGGGTGGAGCTCAAGCTGGAGGACAGGAAAACCTGCCTCTGCATCTGCAGAGTGAAATTCTGTAGTTTTGCAAGACCTCCCTTCTCAACCTTCCTGTCTTTGAATTTCTCTTTTGATCAAAAAGGAATGTATTGAAAACAGATTCAAGTCTCCTAAATAGATTGAAAGAAATGGATCTGGGAGAAACTGGGAAAAGAAACTTTCCCTTAATGAACCTAGTTTAATGCAACTGAAGGGTATGGGTTTATTTATATAATAAAATATTTATGTTTTGCTTTTCTTGTCATGTTTAGCCTCTACGTGGAACTGATCCTCAGATTTAGCCAATCATGGCCTCCAGTCACTGATAGTATATAGACAAGTGGGGACCTGCAAGAAACTTGCAGCAAGGGTATATCCCTTTCCTGCCTTTGCTTCCCCCACTCTAACAGTCTTTCACCTCTTTCTCACCCCTTCCCATATCTGTCAACCTATCTCCATCTCTTTGCCCCCCTTCTCCATCAATCGTCCCCTCCCCTTACCTCTCAACTTGCTCTAATCTCTTTTGCCCAAAACCCTTCTCCATCAATCTGCCCCTCTCCTGATCTGTCAACCTACCCTCTATCCCTTGTTCTACCTATTCCAACACATTTATATTTCAACCCATTAATCTGTCAGTCTCGCTTTTTCTTCCCCCTTACTTTACTGTTCATGGCAGCTCAGGGTGGAAAACTGCTCTATGCCTGGACTGGCTCTCCTGTAGCTGAGCTCCCAGTCTCCAAGTCTTCCCCCTCCACACACACACACACACACAAAGTGGCCTCAGAGGTTGACAGCTGCATGACTCTCTCTCTCTCTCTCTCTCTCACACACACACACACACACACACACAGATCTTGGAGGTCAAGAACTGTATAGCTCTCAATCTCCAACCCTCTCCCCTTGTCAGTGGTTTTGGAGACTGGGAGCTGCACGGCTCTTGATCTCTGAGGCTACTCTCTCACTCACACACTCACAGAGGCCTAAGGATTTAAGAGCTTCATAGCTCTTGATCTCCAATCCCCCCCCCCCATTAGTAGCCTTGGACCTGAAATATTTGCAGGAGGGAAATCCCTCCCCCCTATTGTTTCTAATTCCCCATATCCTAACAGCTCTTGGGCAGGAAATTTGTGGGGGGATCCCAAAATCCCTCACACACATCAAGCCAGGCACAGTTTTAACCCTCACACCAACTACTGTGCCCGATTTAGCTGGGTCCAAAGTGCCTCCTGGTCTCCTTTGTGAATGCGGCCAAGCTTGGTGTGGTTGCTGGCATCTTCCACCACAGCAGCCAGGTCCAGTGCAGCTTCCAGCCTCATCCACCATTGCTGGACTTGGTGTGGCTGCTGACATCTGCTTCTGGGCCTAGTTGGAGTGGCTCCTTCTGAGCTGGTAAGAGCATTGTCTGCATGTGTGCAGACAACACTTTTTATTCTTGGGGGAATTTAAACTGTTGTTTATTCACAGCCTAAGCCAACATTTAAAACAGTAAAATCATACAAAATTAAAACTGACTGACTATAAAATCATACATAAAAGGCATAAAATACTATTGTAAAACTATAAAAAGGCATAAAATACTGTTGTAAAACTATAAAAAGGCATACAATACTGTTGTAAAACTACAAATATAACAAAACATGGCAGTTACAGCAAACAGATTGGCAAAGGTGGTTAGCCATTTCCTGACTGAATTATTAGAATTTTCCTTATTCTTGTGGCAAGTCAGCCAAATTTTGCTAATTTGTATGTAACCTCATGGTTCCTATTGCTAAGAAGATTCTTAAGGAGTTGCAATTTTTGGCTACTGGTAAAAGGTATGGCCATGGAAAATGGAAGTACTTCTCGATGATCATTATAAGCCTCACAGTCAAATATGACATGGACTAGAGATTCGATACCATCATTTCAGCAGGGACATAATCGTTCCTGGAACGGCACCTTTTTGTATCTCCACCACTGCTGAAGTGAGACTGTCCCACCTCATAAACGTAAACGTTCTCCTAGATTCATTATTTGTTAAGCAGTATAGGTAGGGCATCGGGGTCACCCTGTTGATTGGTTCTGTCAGAGCCCGCCATTTGGTTGTGATCATTTTGTCTGACAACATCCAATATTCTCTGTTTCACTATCTTCCTAGAATTTAAACCTCCAATGTATTTTTTTTTTTAAATTTTCAGATTTTTCTGCAAACCTAGGGGGTCACCTAAGTTTCCAGAAAGCCTGTTTGGGGTAAATGTGCCCCCATCTGCGGATTTAGAGTTAGATATCTGCAGATAGGGGGCATATTTGGGAATTTAGTATATAGATATGGGTAAATTCACTCAAAAGCTTGGCCCTTTTGACTGCCCTAGCTATCGTGATGTTTTATACCAGCTGCATTTTGTGCACACTCTGAAAAGGCTTCCTCACAAACACCATGTCACATTGGTCTGCTTTGGATACAACCAAGCTGACACACCAACTTTAGCTGGGAGACACTAACTCAGGCAGCACATGTCCTTTGATCTAACTGATTTGGAGCAGTGCTGGGTCCAGGACAACACTGAAGTTGCATGCTTAATTTTTAAGTGACAAGAGCAATCAATAAATTTTAAAAACACAACTCGAACCCAAACAGGCTACAGCTGGGTCAGTCAGATCATTGGCCGTTCCCTCCTTTGAATGAAGCATCAGTTTGTTAGCCTTGTCATGAGTTTTAACTAAAAGACTATCTTGTCTTTTCCTGCACTTCCAGTTGGCTTGGCATCAGGGTGTGGCCTAATATGCAAATGAGTTCCAGCTGGGCTTTTCCTACAAAAAAAAAGCCCTGAGCTGCACACAGCTTGGTGAATCTGAGAAAGTTCTGTGCTCTTGTACCACTCCCATTCATTTAAATATGTACATACATACATAGGACTCCACTAAGCTGGAGACCTTCCTAGTGGATTCTGCTGGGGAAGCATGGACAATTTCTTAAATGTGCATGATTTGCTGTGAGTGCAATCCTAAAAAGAGTTATACCCTTTTAAATCAATTGAAGTCAATGAGCTAAAAAAGAGTGTAACTCTGATTAAGAAAGCACTGTGTCACTTATTCTTACAATATCCTTAAAGTCTGGGGGACTCTGTTTAGTTGAAAGGTGGCCCAGAATCAGAAACATTTTAAATATATTTTTGAGCATCATCTGCATCTCACTGGAATGAATGACAAAATTCCTTTAAATTGTGGCAGTTCTAGATTGTATAATGATGTTTCTGTTTTTAAAAGTATCACAATCTTTTCCTGAGCGACTGAGATAGGGCAACAACCCTCTAGATTTCTCAACACCACTACGGCATTTGCTTTGCTATATAAAGAGGTAAGTTGGTTGGTCAATGGGGGAAAATGTTGTACAACTTTAACAAGACTGGCAATGGGATGTGGTTTTTATTTGAATGCAAATCTGCTTTAATAAAAAGCTTGCAAATATCACATCACTTCTTGATGTGCACATGTAATTCCAATTAACATTATGTAAATAAGGCTATGGCTCTATCAGGGGCTGTTGAGTGAGGGGAGAAGCACAGGAGTAGGTTTCTAGTTCTGATTTAAATAACAAGTGACTTTTGTGAAGGGTGCCAGCATGGGGTCCCATGTGCTCAGACTGTAGGAGTACAGCTGCTCTCAAAGAGAACATCCGATTTATATATAGCTGCTCAGTGGTGCTTATCCAAGTGAACCCGTCGTTAGGGGCAAATATTAAACCCTCAATGTGCTTGGTCCAGGAAGGAGTATTTTCAAAAGGGTTCTCCTCTACTTGGGAGCAAGCATCAAAGAGTTTTAGTGGGGTGGGGGGAATGGCTTTGTGAACAAGAGAAAAGAAGGGTGATTGAGCTCAAAGAGTGGGATCGTTTGTGTTTGTGTGCGGTGTGTGCCTATGTGCCAAGGGCATATTCCAGAGGTATAAAGTGTTAGGCAGAATTAGTGTTGGAGCCTGACATTATTGTGCCTCTAGTATTGACTTGCCACTTGACTCTTTTTGAGCAGGACAACCAAATTTGTAGCCATGCTTTTAAACTCACCCAGTTGAGACCCATTCCTTCTGAGTTGTTTTTCTTGTTTGGTTAATTATTCTACCTCCTTTCAGACATAAGGATAGCAAGCCATCTACTCTGTTTCCATTTCATTGAATAAAAAGCAACGGATATGCTTTAAAATATATGCAGGTGTTGAGTAACCTGACGGTTTGGTAACCAGAGATGTGGCGGCACCTCAGCCCTCGTTGCTTTGTAGAAAGAAGCCAGGGAGTGGAACCATTCTGCAGCTTTCAGCTATCATGCCTCTTGTCATTTTTCCTTAAGAATTCTGTGCCATGCACACATTTAACTATTGCTTGCTCTGGCTCACTATCTTCCAGCTGTAAAATGGCTGCAATATAGTGCATATCTAATGTATATTGTATCTATTTGACTTGCTTTTGCTGCTTTAATCTGGAACCATGTGCTTGGAATGTAGTTTGAGTTCCTGGTTGTTGTTTTTTTTTTTGTCATTTATAGGTCTGGATTGAGTTACCGTCTGGTAGCTCATGTTGCTATGCCACTAGTGTCTCCTCAGAGCCCCACCTATTGATGCAGAGGAGA
Source organism: Heteronotia binoei (assembly GCF_032191835.1). Lineage (NCBI taxonomy): Eukaryota > Metazoa > Chordata > Lepidosauria > Squamata > Gekkonidae > Heteronotia > Heteronotia binoei. Next base: position 50,991,103 of record NC_083223.1, on the reverse strand, counting down.
GTTCCCACTTTTATCTGTGGAATGCCACAAGGTATGGAAAGAGCTACAATATTGAACTCAGCCTTGGTACAGATGCTGTTGCAGAAAAGAATGCCATGTGTTTCTGTTTCACTGAGGATGGTGAAGTGGATGGTGTTATTGGTGATTAAGGGTCTTGGATTAGATTTTTAGTTCCTGAACACAGTGCTCTCTGGGGAACATATGGGGAAAGGCGGTTCCTTAGATAGACAGGTCCTCAGCCTCAAAAGTACAGAAAGACATGCTACCTTCCTTCTAACCAAATAAAATAGTGCTTTCTTTTCAGTATGCAAGCAGCTGCCTTGGGAGCCCCAAGAGAAGAGTGAGGATCTTCCCCTTTTATATGTAAATTCAATAAGGTTGCAGGGTCTTACCTGGCTGCCAGCAGGGGATTTCAGTCCACTGTTCAGGAGTTCTGAGTACATGCATGATGCAGGCCCGGTGCAATGACATAACCCAGAATTGATACCATCTCACCAGGCACGTTGTGCTGGGACACAGCATACTGGTAAAGGGGCCCAGTCCCATCAGACTGAGAATTCTTAAGTGCCTCCTATCTGAGTACCCCAGGGTGGCTGATAAAGCCTATATTTTCGAGGCATTGGGCAGGCCGGATTGGCAGCGGGGCTGTATGGCCAGTCTCTGGGTGCCCTTGCTTTGCGGGCCTCCTTTGGTAAGGAGGTCCAGGCAAGGGAGGGTGACCTTGACTCAGCTGCCTGGCAGTAGCCGTGGGAACAGCTCATGCCGGGGGCAGGGTGGCTCGCCCATACAGGACAGGGCAGGGTATGGGATTACCCTGGGCTGGTCCTGTCGTTGGTTTGCCCCACACCCTTAAAAGTTGTTAATAAAGTGGCCTTGATTTATACCCAACTTCTGTGTGTGCCTCATTATTCCGACTGGGGGGACAATAGATAGGCTTCCCAACCCTCCCGCCCTGGCAGGGGACCCCAGGAATTCCAGCCTCTTCCCCCACTCGCCTAAAAAATGGAAGCGGGGGGAGGGGGAAAACGGCGCCAAGGAGCGTGGCCCAGTGAGTGGCAGGGGCTAGGGTTGCCAAGTCCAATTCAAATATCTGGGGACTTTGGGGGTGGAGCCAGGAGACTTTGGGGGTGGAGCCAGGAGTTCAGTTATGCTTGTCACACCCTTGCTCCTGGCTCCACCCCCAAAGTCTCCTGGCTCCACCCCCAAAGTCCCCAGATATTTCTTGAATTGGACTTGGCAACCCTAGCCCCTGCCACTCACCGGGCCACGCTCCTTGGCGCCGTTTCCCCCCTCCCCCCGCTTCCATTTTTTTGGACTTGGCAACCCTAACAATAGACCATGATTCAAGTGAACTGATAATGATTATATGAAGAACAGTAAACTCTGATCATAGTGTTGTGGTGTTATATGACCATGGAACAGCCTCAGTTTTTGATTTTTTTGGTTTTTTGTTTGTGTGTTACTCAAATGGGAAAAGATTAACAAAAGTACTCTACTTTCTACCAAGAAGGGGAACCTTTAGCTGTTAAGCTGTGATAACTTATTCTTCTTTCCACATTTTCATAAAGGCATTTCTCTCAAGGTTTTGTGATATGCAAATATATTTAAATTTAATCAATTTATCAATTAAGGCACATGATTAATCAACTGAAAATTCTTTAATCAACTGCTGTAGTTTCAATACAAACATATTCATTCAAATATTCAGCATAATGTCATAATTTATCAATTAATAAGGTCTCATTAACCTCCTAAAATGGGTATTTTAGAAAATGTGCAAATACACTCGAAACAAGAAGACTTGCCTTGATTAGTTTTTAAATATTATGTCTTGGCAACAGCTACATGACAGAAAATGGCTTCCTTCTTGACTCTTAGCAAATAGATGGGAAGATCATTAAATCCCACAGAAACTGCCAGAGTGCAGGAGTCTATCTAAAGGTTTTCCTCCTTCTGGACGCACCTAGTTTTTAGAGCTGTTTGTGTGAATTTAGAGGCATTTGTGTGAATTTTTTTCAGTATTCGCTCCTTAAGACGCACACTTTTCCCTCCACTTTTTTGGGGGGGAAAAGTGAGTCTTATAGTGCAAAAAATACGGTAACTCTGTAAGGCTTATTTTGCTTCCATTCAGCAATAGACGCTGTTATAACAAAAAGATATCCTCTTTCTGTTTTCTTTTCTTGTCAACATTCATTTGCTGGTTTTTAGGAAGAATATGTGATTATTATTATTATTATTATTATTATTATTATTATTATTACTCCTTCAGCGAAAAAACTCCTTTACTAGTGACAAACATTTAGTAGTGACAAAAAGTTGCTGTCAGATTGTTGAGATAGCATTATTTAGAAAAGAAATTACCTCATTGATGGTATTAGGAGCTAGTCAGCATCAATGTTTATCATTGATATAGCACTGCTGCATGTGTTCAAGACCTACCACAATAGGGACATGTGTCTAGAATTTAATCAAAATATAATATTAACAAATATTCAAAAGGGTAAATAATCTGAATGAATGCACTTCTGATTTTTTGTAAGGAACCAAAGAAGACACATTCAAACAAGCATGTGTGTCTGTACCTTAATTTTTGTTTTCTTGTATTGTTTTCCTTTTAATTTGCCATTTTCCAGGAGTCAAAAATGTGAAGGAGGAAGAGTATGATAGCAGATATATGCTTGATAGGGTCCTCATCCAACCAGAATACTTTGTTTATGTTTCCACCAAATGGTATTGCCTTAAATGGCACTGCAGTGTACATCAAGTATTCCTCCCAACTGGCTGATGGAACTGAGAGAGTTTTCTCTCTGTTTGAACCATACTTCCTGGCTGTGTGTTAAATAAAATTTGGAGCACACTTGGGAAGGATTGCAGGAAAGTTGCAGAAATCCTGGAAGGTGCACAGAGGCATCATAATAATGTGGTGAAGCAGGAGGGGGGGGACTGTTTCCCAGTATGCCAAGGCAAAGAGCCCATGTGCCAGTGACCAGAATGAAAACCTCTTTGTGACAGAGCACAAAAACATACCACAATAACACTGGACCCAATCAGAGTGACATTCTGAGCCAGCCAACAAGAACTGTGTATTAGGAAAGGTTAAAATCTGTCAGGGGGAGGTTTAGTCAGTCAGGGTTTTGAGGGTTAGCAGTGGGAAATTGTGAGTGAGAGAGAAAGGATAGTTTAGCAGAAGTGTGAATTAAAGATCCAGGGAAATACCAAGTTTTTGGTTAATTTTCCCTGCCTGGAAACCTGAGCTGGTAAAAATATGCCAGCAGGGTTCTTTGGCTCCGGTGTATAACTTAATTGCAGCCAAGTGCTGTGTGGATATGTTATAAATCTGCCTGAGACAGAAGGGTAAGATTATGCATGGGATGGAGAAAGTAGAGAAAGAAGTACTTTTCTCCCTTTCTCACAATACAAGAACTGGTGGGCATTCAATGAAATTGCTGAGCAGTCGGGTTAGAATAGATAAAAGGAAGTACTGCTTCACCCAAAGGGTGATTAACATGTGGAATTCACTGCCACAGGAGGTGATGGCGGCTACAAACATAGCTAGCTTCAAGAGGGGATTGGATAAACATATGGAGCAGATGTTCATCAGTGGCTATTAGCCACAGCATATTATTGGAACTGTCTGGGGCAGTGATGCTCTGTATTCTTGGTGCTTGTGGGGGGGACAAAGTGGAAGGGTTTCTAGCCCCTCTTGTGAACCTCCTGATGGCACTTGGGGGGGGGGGGGTTGGCCACTGTGTGACACAGAGTGTTGAACTGGATGGGCCATTGGCCTGATCCAACATGGCTTCTCTTATGTTCTTATGATATGTACTGTTTAAAGCCTAACATCCTGCATCTCCTGGATGATGGTTGATGAGATTTTCCTCAGTTGTGTGGTTCTTTCTGAATCAATTTCCTAAAAAGCAAACCATCTTGAGCCTCCCCACCTTGGCTCCCCATGGAAATTTTTTAAGGGATTACGGGGATACAGTCTGAGGAGGCAAGAGATTGTGACAGGGAAGGTGGTATCTAGCCTCCAGGATATGTGTTGCACCTCACCTTAAGGGTAAAGAGCTGGACCCAAACTGTGACTTAAGTCTCACTGCCAGCACGGACTCCACGCATCAGCCTTGGCAAATGGCTGTCTTCAGATTCAATCCTCTGTGTATAGGAAGCCAAAGAAATTGGTTTACAATAATCGAGCTACCTAGGTTTCTGTTCATCAGAAAGTTTCAAGGACAAGGCAGAATGCAGACTGCACTTCAGGAGTCTGTTGGCTACAGTTAGCCCTCCAGGCACACTTAGCCTTCTCCCACAAAACACACACATCCAGTTTGCTGGGGGGGGGGGGGGAATTATTATATTTCCTGTAGTGCTCAAGGGGGTTTCAGGACAAGTTTCAGCTTCTTTACTACTCGACAGCTTACTGAATAAAGAATAGAGCTTTAACTGAATAAAGAGTAGCGATTCTACGGCTTTTATGATGTTGCTTTGAATTGTGATCTTGAAGCTGGGGGGGAAATAAGAGATGTCAAATACTGACATTTTTATAATGAAATTGAAAGTCAGGATCAAACATAAGAACTGTAAGAAGAATTAGATGCAGTAATGGCATTATGTTTTCCGTACATTAACGACGTTAACCGTAAAGCTCCTGCTTCCTGTTATGAGGTAAAGCAGCATTTAGTTTCCTGCATTATGTTTTTTTCTTGACATAAATATGTTGTAGGAAAATCGATTTATTTATCTCTACGTGTATCGGAATCTTACAGTGCAATCCTAAAGCAAGACTGTAAAATGCTTAGGAGAGCAACTAAGCCCCTGAAAGTGTATCTCTGCAGTGCTGTTGCATTGCTCTCAGTAGGAGCTTTTTTGTAGCAGGAACTCCTTTGCATATTAGGTCATACACCCCTGATGTAGCCAATCCTCCTGGAGCTTACAGTAGGCCCTGTACGAAGAGCCCTGTAAGCTCTTGGAGGATAGGCTACATCAGGAGGTGTGGCCTAATTTATAAAGGAGTCGCTGCTACAACCCCCCCCCCCCCCCCCCCCGGTTCTCAGTTATTTGGAGTTGTGTTTTTCTTTGCCATTTCTTTTCTGTACTGGAAAAGCATAAGATACTGATCAGCAATGCTGACACTGTAACAGTGCCAGCAATGTCCTGGTGGCATTCAGGATAAATCTGCTTAAAATGTTGTGGGGAGTAAGGAAGAAAGCATTTGTCAGTTAGCTTGTTTCCCTCCTTGAATGCAACATGACAATACAAAAATCTGCAGGGTACTTGAGCGAAAATCATGAAAAAATGTCACATCCAGCCGGCCATCAAGTATCCTTCCTCCAACCTAAAAACAAACAAACAAAATCTGCCAATTTAAGCAACTCTTCCTCCAGTTGAAAGTCCCCTTAGCTTGGAGGAAGGCTTCACACTTGGACCAAAAGCAAAAGGTGGAATGTTGTTGTTGTTAACCATCTAGTCATGTTCAACTCTTGGCAATTCTATGGGCCAGCTCTCTCCATTTTTTCCAATATTGTATTGTTTTTTGGAGTTGTTCCATGCTCAGGCTGGTGTTGACTTTTATGGTGCCTAGCCACCTTGTTCATTAGCAGCTTGGTTTCCTTTTGTCACTAACCACTCAAAGCATAATTGCTATTTCTAGTGAGTTCTTCTGTATGATATGGCCAAAATAAGGCAGTCACAGTCAGTGGAATATAAATATAAAAACATAAACAAATAAACTTTGCTTAGTAGAGTGGTTGGATAGGGGCAGGATCTACTTCGTTATATCAAATAGTTTTCTAAGGTATCGTTAAATAGTCTGAAGGCCTGTGGCCATGGGGAAAAAAAGACACCCAGATCTAGTTACAGGACATACCTATATGCACTGGCTGCTATATGGAGAATGCCACAATTCTGTAGGTATTGTTGTATGTGCAGTCCTCCTGCTTGGTCTAGCAGTCAGGGCTGCAGGCATGTCACTATTTTTAATTAGCAAAAATGTCATAAAACAACTCTTGGAGATGAGAAATGGGTGGACAGAAACAGTCCTCCATACTTCTTTTTTCTATCAATTGGACAGGCTGGATTCTGCCTTTCTTTAAGAGCAACCAATGATAGCACAGGGAATGTTGAGAGAAGGATACTTGAAAATTTACTATTTTCAGCCTTCTCCAAGCAGTTCTTCTACACAGTTCTACTCAGTAAAAAAAAAAAAAAAAAGACATCTAAGAGGTAGACTTCTCTGCTTCTCACCCCCTAACTGTCCTTCTTCAACTGCTGTTTTGTAACTAAAGGATCTCAGTTCAAAAGTTCTACGGAATGAAACATTGTTTCTTAGAGTATTTCCAACTCTTTTTTGTTCTTATAAAGAAAAGTTTCTTGTTTTGATTAACCCTGTGGGCTGCATGCCCTAAGAGAAAGAAGCATGCACACACAACTTAATATCTTGGTCTATACACGTATATTCTAGGATATAAATTAATGGTGGCAGTGTGTGAGTGGAACAGTGTTTGAACCCCGACCCCAATATCTCTGTGTGAGTGAGGGCTGATTATTAAAGGGGGCTGGGTTACCCTGTCTGTGGGAGTCAGAGAGATGACCTGAGGTGTGAGATGGTCATTATGACCAGGAATGGAATTCTAGCAGGAGCTCCTTTGCATATTAGGCCACACACCCCTGATGTAGCCAGTCCTCTTTTTTGTAAGCTCCTGGAGGACTGGCTACATCAGGGATGTGTGGCCTAATATGCAAAGGAGCTCCTGCTAGAATTCCACCCCTGATTATGACTCTGTAGATTTAAAAGCAGCAAGAAAGGTGGCATGTCTGACATCCTGACCTACTTATAACCCATAACCTGAATATGATAGGTTGTAGAAGGTGGAAGGAGGCACTCTGTAAGAGCAGAGAAGGGATGTCACAGTGGGCTTTCAGATTTTGTTAAAAGAGCTAGGCAGATTTCAGCCCTGCAAACTCCAAAAGTGCTCTACTGCATTGGAGCTATTGACTAACCATTATAACAAGAAGATAGTCTTCATTATAACTGGACACCAATCTGTCAATTTAATCTCAGTGACATGTTAAGATTCAGGACTCTGAAAACTGAGCATGCTTCTACAACCCTTTGGCTCCAGGCATATTAGACACCTTCCCTGCAGGTGCTGCTGCCATAGCTTGGAACACAACACTTGTGTTTTAATTGGAGGTGGCTGGTTATATGTGATTCTCCTGCTTGCAGTGCCTCAAGGACACTTACTGGCACACCCATTGGCAGCAGTTCACAGAATCACTTTTTCTCTACATGAAAAATAGCCAGATGGGAGTCATTCACAAGAGGGCATTCCATGCACTATTCATATATCTGCATACATTCATGTTCCGTTCATAGAGTTATCTGTATGAATATCTGAACATGTGTTCATTCCTATTTTGTACCTGGGAACAGATATCCTTGAAAGTATTGGATGGATGTGTGTACCATTGTGGGAATGACTTTTTCATGTATGTATGGGGAACATGGATTGAATGCATGTACCTTGAATGAGGGAAAACATTTATGTCAACCTTACTGCACACATAGATGCAGGTAACAGTTATTTCAGAATGTCTGTGATCTTGAGAATTACTGCATCCTTGTCCAGCCCCTGCCACCTGCATGTATGTCTCTATGTAAATATACACTGGAGCATGCTTATGTGGAGGGAAAGAAATAGCTCTGGTTTTGCCATGTGGAGGTAATATCAAGAAGCAAAACACAGATTGGATAGCTTTGTCAATTTCTGAGGAAGTCAGAAAGCCCAGATAACCCAGTATAGCATTTATTCACTTGATAATCTTCCCATAATAATTTCACATACAATCTCAATTTTCCCCAAAGCTCTTAAAATAGAAACAAGTGTCAGGAACATATCTTTTAATTTCTCTCCCCCCACTCACTTTGGTTCTTCCCCCCTTTTGGAATGAAAATGATATTATTAAGGCCAGGGCTTTTTTTGTAGCAGGAACTTTTCCTTTGCGTATTAGGCCACATCCCTCTTATGTAGTCAATCCTCCTGGAGCTTACAGGGCTCTTAGTACAGGGCCAACTGTAAACTCATGGAGGACTGGCAACATCAGGGGTGTGTGGCCTAATAGGCAAAGGAGTTCCTGCTACAAAAAAAGCCCTGATTAAAGCCATCAATATTAAAAGAAAGAGAAAAGGAAAGAGACGGGGGGGGGGGGGGCTGCTACCTTTCTCACTTGATTCAGAATGCATTACCTCATACCTCACAAAATAAAAAACTGAAATTGGGAGAGTGTGTGTGGGGTGGGGGTGGGGTATTGACTCTGTAGAGAAATAAAAAACAGAGCATCAGGCAGCCGCTTAAAGAGACAGCTGATCCCCTCTGCTCAATTCTCACCTCACAAAGGCCGCATTTGCACTTAGAGCAAACATGGTGCTGGAAGAATTACCCAGGCCTGTTTCTAGATTTTTGTTTTGTCTGCTTGGCGAATGTGTGTTGCCTTGCCTGGTGGTTCTGTCCATGCCTAAGCAGCTGCACACACTCAACACCAATGAGGAAAACACCTTGCATCTGCTGTGCCCTGACATGCATCTGACACCAGCAGGGAGGAATGGTGACAGAAACAAAAACAGACCACCACATGCCCTCAGCCTCTGGCAGCACCCTTCACACATGCACACACACACACACACACCATTCACTTGAGCAATGCTTTCTCCTAGGTCACTCCCTGAATCTGCCTTTCTCACTTGCACCATTTGCTGAGCCGGTGGAGTGGCTATAATTAATCTTCTTTTGTGCACTATTGTGATGTAGCAATTGATCTTGCAGACTGCAGAGGGCTTTTGACAAGGGCTGTATAATCTCAACACCACTGAAAAACACCTTCATCCAAGTGTCTGTGTTTCTTTCTCCTGCTTACTGCTTCCTGTAAGATTTCTGTAGTTCTGTCTTTTTAAATTTGTTGTAAAATTTATGATAGTCTGAGCTTGCTAGATGCTGTGAGGTGAGAAATCCCTGGCTCAAATCTTGCTCTGCCACATACTCAGCAGCAGGCTTTAGGGAAGTCACTGTCTCTCAGCCTTGTTCCTCTCCTACCCAGGGAACTAAACCTGGTTGCCTTAGAAGGCGCTTTGTATGAAATATTTAGTGTGCACAGGACATTCTAAAGTTAAAATGAGGGTATTATCTGGGGAGCAAATTTCAGTTTGCGATTGCAGGTGGCAAATTTTGATGTATTTAACGAGGGTTCCTTCCTAAGCAGTAACCCATTTAAGATATACCAAATGGAGGAGAAAGAAAGTTCATTATGTGGACTGTAATGGCTTGAATGTAATGACAATCAATGCTTGATCAGATTGAGCTCTGAGTTTGTGATGTGTTTAGGAACTTACAGAAAGGTTCTGTACAAACAAAGGGTTTCCTGCTGACTTTAATGAGGAGGACAGCTCTACATACACAGTGGGCTGAATGTGTGGGCAATGGTTCCCAGCACTGAAGTTAACAGAGAAGCCAGCTTCCACAGGAGTTTTGTGTGCACCATATGCTTTGGGATTGAGATTTGGAGCTGGTTCACACAATAGCTTCTGCCACCTGCCCACCTGACCCTAGGTATGTACAAAGTGAAAATCAGGCTCCCAGATAATATAGGTGAACTATGCATATACAACGTGTGTGTGTGAACAAAAGCTGCTCATAAGAGCTACTGCATATTCCAGGGCTGAAGCCAGTAGCTATAACAGTAACACCCCCCCATGCATCTTCTGGACACTCTGTGTTACTTGAGTAGGGCTACTGTTTCATTTTTCCACCTGATCAGTAGACAATTGTAAGAGGAACCGCTAGTCCAACCCATCTTATACATGCTGGCTGTACACAGCTATTTATGTAAATAGGATTCACTTTTTCTGGTTACCATAATTCCCTGTGGAGTGACAAAATGCGAGTCTTTCTTCAGGCACCTGGGGCAGCAAGGCTCAGTTCTTACATCAATTCAGGTTACATTGTTATATTTCAGGATATTAGGCAGCTTGAGTCTTTCCACACACACACACACACACCATTGACCATTTGCTGAAATTTATATACAGAACCGGAAGGAGTGTCCCTAAACCACACAAGTACCTTTTTTCCTTGAATGACTCAGTGTTGAAAGAGGAAAGCCAGTTTCTGCAGACTGTAAAAACCACTTTCGTCTCATTACCGTGCCCCTCAGTTGTCTTTGTGTCACACTTGGGAGGTGCAGCATTTGTTGCTGCAGATGAGTGTAAATACTACATGAAGCTGCCTTATACTATTGGGTGAGATCCCTGACCTGTCAAAGTCAACACTGTCCATTCTGACTGGCAGTGATTTTCCAGGATCTCAGGTCTTTCATATCACCCGCTATTTGACTTAACTAGAAATTCTGGGAATGGAACCTGGCTGGCACCATTTGCATGAGGTGCTGATTCCCTTGCTACAGAGTCACAATCCTATCCCTGAACTGATCGTCTGCTAAGCTTTACATCTAGGACCATAAGCAACAGGATGAGCTAGAAGAGGGCATCCAACGTCCTAAAAAAAAGCCACATAGAGGTATATGCATTTGCTGTAAATAATTACAATAGATAAACTAGGCCCCTCCTCGTTATAGTAATTTCCTTGGCAAATCCCATAAGATGTAGCTCTTTCCCATTTTGTGATCATGTGGATGCCGGGATTTGCATCTGTCCCCAAATGTCCATCCCACTACAAGATCTGAGCCATTTTCTGTAAGAGGCGAAATGTAGACTGGGCTCCTGCCAGTGAAGTACATGGGATTTCCATTTATCCACTTACAGCCATAATAAGCAGCTTCACAACAGCTCATAATATTTTTATGTCAATGAAAATAAAATGACTTAGTCATAGGTGGAAAGAGCAATTGTTTTAATGGGCAGAAAATGAGTGTCAAATTTTCCTTCCCTGCAGACTGTCAAATTTTGTAGGGTTTTTTTTTTCTCGCCTGTTCCTTTTATGCATGTTTCTCTAGGTATTTGGTTTCTCATGCTCCAACATAGAGTTCTTTTCAAATGCCCACCTCTTTCTTGTTTCTCTGCATAATGTCACTTAATAATTCCCAAAGGGGAAATGTCACACTTCCTGCTCTTGCTTTCCAGTTGGAGCCCAGAATCCAATTATAAATCCATTAAACAGTGGTAAAACACTCTCAGTTGGGAGTATTTTTTTTCCCAGAGCTACATTTGCAGTATCTGTTTACAGCACTCCTGGAAGGTACATTGCACCTAGCAGCGTAGACTAAATTTATATAAAGAACAGCTGCCACCAAGACATTCTGAGACACTCCTCCTCTTCGGCCTGTGAAGAAGAGTTAAATGATCCCCTGACCCTTTTAAATTTGACATATATCACTATATCGGTGGGATTTGGGCCTTAAAAAAAGAAAAGCCTGAACTTAATGAAATCCTTAACAAATGTCGAACCCTCAGCATCACCCCTATAAAAGTTGATTTACCACTTTGGCAGTCATGCTTAACAGCTTAAAGTCTGTGTTCTAGTCTGTTTTAGTTAGTCTATGATAAACAAATTAAGCCATGAGCTAGAAAGTTCTCATTCAAAATATTGCAGTGACAGTACACAGTGCTGTGCACCTGTGGAAATGAGGTCTGAGGCAAATGCTGAAGGTAAGCACTTTTAAATCAGTGCTTTGCTTTCCACCCCGTGGGTCGTGACCCAAAAGTTGACCGTGAAGCTTGTGAAAGTGGGTGCCACACTTTTGCAGATCTATTGATTTTCGCATACTGTGTTTTCAAATGGGTTACCGTACCAAGTAAATATGGACTTGTGGGTCCCCAGTGTGAGAGTTCCCAACCTCTAGGTGAGCCTGGAATTCTCCAAGAGTTAAAACTGATCTCTGGGCCACAGACATCAGTTCCCCTGGAGAAAATGGCTACTTTGGAGGGTGAACTGTATGACATTATAACATGCCCTTCCCCAGGCTTCACCTTCAGATCACCAATAATTTCTCTACCCAGAGCTGTCAGCACTTGTTTGCCATACCAAAAAGGATGGAAACCACCATTCTCTATCCACGCAGGAGGATAGGGTTGCCAGAAGAGTACTGGCAACTAACAGAAGCCTTTTGGGGATGAAGAGTGACATTACACAATGACTTCATAATTTTCTTTCCATTTGGACCCAGAAGTGACTTCAGTGTAGGTAGTCATTGGCCGAGGTCAGACGCACATAAACTGACGAGATGGGCATGGATGAAAGCCAGATGCATGTCGGATTTTATGCGGTTGTCCAAACATCAGCATCTGGCAATGGTTGTTGGCTCATTCGTGTCCCAAACTGCCACGACTGAGATGTGGACTTTTTTTATGGTACATTAAATCCAGAATAAGAATGCTTCCGATGACTCCCGCGCGTACTTTCTATGTTTAAACGCTCCATTGTAGCCGACTCGTTGCAAGCACACATCCGCTTCCCTTTGAGAGCCCACTCCAAATGATATCATTGCGCCAGCAATTGTTGACTCAGCCTTCCAACCTTCCGAGGTCGGTAAAATATGTACCCAGCTTGCTGGGGGGGGGGGAGTGTAATGACCAGGGAAGGCAATGAACTCTGCAGTCCATGGCACTTGTTCCAACTTTCTCTTCCCCATGAGTCTTTGCTGCCACCTTCTCCCCATCAGCAGATTGGGTGCAATTGAATTTTTCCTTCTCCCAGCCAATGGGAGAAGGAAAAATTCAGCAAAAGTCTCCTGCCCAGACTCTACCAACAGCCACAGCATCAACAGCCCACATTGATCCAAAGAGCAAGGATGAGACAGGGGAGCTGATGCTTCTCTGTGAGTGGAAGGAACCTACACTGATACGGAGATTGCAGGAGCAAGCAGCAAGGGGCCGGGGAAGACTTAGCTCTGAAGAGTTGCAGTGTGTCAGGAGCTGTTTCACTTTTCTTCCTCAGGCAAAAACATTCAGTGCTCTGGCTCTGGGAGATCACTGGACCAAAGCTGCATCCAACTACAGCTGCCTGCACAAAGTGATGGCATACAGGAGTCCCACTCATGTTCTTCTCAACGTGTAGCAGGAACAATTGCAACAGCAGCATGTTGGAAAAAAGGGACTTGGCTGACTGCTCACAGGCTCTTATGATCCTGTATCCACCGTCAACCAGAGGGAGGGGGGAGAGAATTGAGGAGGAGTAATGCTCTCCTCTGTTTCTGTAGCTGGCCCAGGCCTGGGCAGATGACAGACTTTGCCACCACTGTTTTGCAGGCTATACCTCCCAAACTCAGTTCCTTGTCAACCTAAAAATACCATTTATTTAGATGTTCAGCATTTTCTCAGTTTCTTCCCCAGATAGTCTGTGGAAATACAGAACTATTTAAGATAATACTGGATACCTGGTGAAAAGTAGTGGGTCAGACACTACAGTGATTCCAGCATAGCTCTTTATTAGAGAAAACCCAACTGAAACTACACATGGCTAGCTGCAGCTATGTACACAGAAACTCTACCCAAAACACACCTCCAGCAATAAACAACACAATACAAAAACAGGCGTTTGGAACCCTTATTTGCATGGGTTTCATTCAAGTGGATATTACGTAATTGGCTGGCTCAGCAAGGGCAGCCACTCTGAGGGCGTTTTCGCACTCACCTTCAAGTGGCGCGACCACCCTCTTCATGCCGGAGGATCTGCAGGGATTTCGCATAAGAAGCGCCGGAGCAGCCAAAAGAGCCGGAAAGTTCCGTCGCGAAACCCGCTCAAACGGAAACCGCCAAGAAGCAGGAAAACGTTTGAGCGGCTTTTGCGACGGAAGTCGCCGGCTCTTTTGGCTGCTCCGGCGCTTCTTATGCGAAATCCCTGCAGATCCTCCGGCGTGAAGAGGGTGGTCGCGCCACTTGAAGGTGAGTGCGAAAACGCCCTGAGTGTAGCTTCAAGGAGCCTCTCAAACAATGGGCTTAATTCAAATGGTATTACCTGATTGGCTGGCTCAGCAAGGGTGACCAATCTGAATGCAGTTGCAAGGAGCCTCTCTAACAAAGGGTCTTCGTTTGAAGCTCCCAGTACCCTGCATCTGGCAACCCACATCACTCCTCATTCCTGCTCCTGGCTTGTGCTAGAGCAAAGAGGCCACAAGGGGCCTAGAGCCTGAGGAGCAGGAGCTTGCCCCACTGTCCCCAGGAAAATGATAAGCCTGTTGGTGGGTTCCAGCAAGTGCAGTGACACATACTTAATATCAGGGCTTTTGGGGTAGAAAAAGCCCAGCAGAAACTCATTTGCATATTAGGCCACACCCCCTGACATCACCATTGTTTCACATAGGGCTTCTTTTCTAGAAAAAGATCAGCAGGAATTCATTTGCATATTGGGCCACACCCCCTAATGCTGAGCCAGCCGGAACTGTGTTCCTGCACGTTCCTGCTCAATATAATAAGTAAGTAAGAAGGGAAGCTTCAAGGGATAAGAGGTGGGAAGTGATAACTAGATTCCAAGGGATGAGTCACTCAGCCTCTTGCGTTTGCCGGTTTAATGGAAACAACCAACCTTTCTACATACTTCCACACTCATTTCCACATCAGTAATATGGAGCTAATACTCACAGTGCTTTTGTAATGATTATCATATAATGTATGTTAAGGGCATTGGATTTTGAAGTCCAATATAAAGGCTATGTGTTATCATCTATCCACTGTCCTCATATGCTGAGGAATCCTTCCAACCACTGTGCCTTTATGTTCTATCCAAACCTTGTAAAGCAGAAGTGTAGGATAAGCCTTTGAAAGCTCTGTACCAGCATACACTTGCATCTGACTAAATGGGGCTTGCATTAGTGGAAAAAGTCAATTGCCAGGTGTCCCCCACCTGTCTAGAAGCCTAATACCCTAAGGTTCTGTGTTCCTACTTCACTCAGATTTCATTTCCTTCCCTTTCCTGTTGCTGCTTTAGGCTTTAAATCCACATCTGGCAGCAGCCTGACCACAAGTTTGCATTGATCTTCTGCAGCTAGAAGTTTTCATTACTGCCATGCATAGCCTTTGCAAGGAGTGGTTCTAATAAACTAGCCTGGTCCTCATGACTAAAGACCCTTTCTGCATTCTCAGCTTTTTATGCAGCAAAGAATCACTTACTTCTCATTTGCTGTATATAGTGATTTCATTTAATTCCCCCCAATACATTTGAAGGATATAATCGATTCCCTGCTTGTATGTTTACAGGTTCTATTCAGAAGTTCTGATGATTGAAATAAGGAGATCTGGGAGGTGGAGACTTCTGGAGTTCCACTGTCACCCCTGCAAGGGCCCTAGACTGGGAAGGGGTTGGTTTTTCACAATGGTATACCTCTTCCCATTGGGACTCTCCTTTCTCTCTTTTGCCCTTTTCTCTATGATAGCTCTGTAGAAAAAGGAGAAGCCCTGATTGCGTCCTTCTTGGCTCTGGAATGGACGAGCTTAAATAACTCCCCCCAGTCCCTGCAAGCTTATCTCCTTGTGGTGCACCCTGGATAATGCTAATGCTAAAGAGCTAGAACTTCTGGCAGCCAGCCAATCGTAGGATCTCCTGGCTGCATTACACACCAGCCAATTGTGAGTGTTGTTTCCCACCCCTGGAAAAGGCTTGAGAATGGGTGCACCTCCCTGTAGTCAACTGTGCTCCCTGGCCGACCCCAGGGCTTGAAGTCACAGCATCGTCAGTGTACCACCTGCTTCTATTGCCCTGAGGAAGTCGTATCCCACAGTTGCACCAGTCAATGTCCTTGCCTCTGAGCTGCAGATAAGGCCCATGTCCTCCTCTCATCTCTGCCAAGGGGCTGCAGCCCAGCCCTCCTGCCCTGCCTAATAGTCTCTCAGTTATTTAAGGATTAGAAATTCTTGTCTTTGTAAGAAAAGGTGGTTGACATATTTTGTAATTTTTGTCATTATTAATAGGAAAAAAAGGAAACATCCCCTGTGCAAGCACCAGTCGTTTCCGACTCTGGGGTGACGTTGCTTTCACAACGTTTTCACGGCAGACTTTTTATGGGGTGGTTTGTCATTGCCTTCCCCAGTCTTCTACAGTTTCCCCCCAGCAAGCTGGGTACTCATTTTACCAACCTCGGAAGGATGGAAGGCTGAGTCAACCTTGAGCCGGCTACCTGAAAACCCAGCTTCCACTGGGATCGAACTCAGGTCATGAGCAGAGCTTAGGACTGCAGTACTGCAGTTTTAACACTCTGGGCCACGGGGCTCTTTATTAATAAGATGCACACAATTTGGGGGGGGGGGTGATATTTATTCATGATTCTCTGTTGTTTGCACTATTAATCACAGTTAGCATTCTTTGTTTTCTTCTGCCTTGGCATTGGTCATGGGACCAGCGTTGGAGCCCTCATCTGGCTTCAGCTCTGGAAAGTGGGTATGGCCTTTCTCTTTGTAGGGATATGTCTGCAGCTCCTGGAAATTATGCAGTCGTTTAGTATACAAAGACATCAGTCCCATTTGAGAACAAATTTCCCCTCATGTCAGTGATGATGCTTCTCCTGTGTAAAAAAGACATTCTGTGAAAGGTACTTCCTAGAGTAGGGAAAGGGCAAGGAGAAAAATGGGGAAAGAGAAGTACGGCCAGAGATCTTTCCTTTACTTGGTATCCTAAGGTTAGTCAGGTAGGTGACAGCAAGAGTGCATCTCTGTGCTGTATTTAAAGGATTTTAATGCAAGTGGAGCAAAATAAAGTGGCTTCACATCAATGCAAATGGATACTTCTAGTATGATCCCCAAAGCTGATCCAGAGGGCCAGGCAGCCTGTTTAGAGCTGGCATTTCTGAGGATATGAGCTTGCTCTTCCTGAAGTGAACTTAATCCCTTTTGTTCTTCAGTTTGCCCATAGTTACAATGCAGACAATATTTTTTCAGTACTTGAGGGAGTGGGTGAAGATTATCCTTTAACATATGACCAGCTTTGGGATTCTGTGCTGATAGAGTCATATGCAGTCCTATAAAAATATTACATTTCAACACACATTTTAATGTGTTCATACAAATAAAGTCCCACATTGTTAGTGGCAATTTTTAGCAAAACTAATCCTAGTTATGTCTTGTGCCTTATTTTACGTGTGTGATGTTCCACACGTACAACCACATCAGGACATCTGGAATACATACAACTGTTACAAAGGAAGACAAATTTTGAGTCCAGTGGCACCTTTAAGGCCAGCAAAGTTTTATTCAAGCTTTATTCAAAGCTTTCATGTGCACACACACTTCTTCAGGTACAATGAAATGGAAAGTATCAGTCCATACATAAATTAGCATACAACATAATGAAGATGTTTAACGGAATCTGTTAGGGAAAACACATTGGAATAGAGGCTAACAGTTCATATATGTAGACAAATGCCTCTACATAGGTGAACATCAAATTAGCACACAATGTAATGAGGATGTTTTGACATAAGCAAAGGCCAAACAGCAATAACAAGCTAAGTTAATAGGGTCACAATAAGTTTGAATTTAATTGGTGGGGAAAACAAAGCAATAAATATGTCTAAATAGGAGACTGATGTGTAAAAGTGTTGTGCTCCATTTGTCTCCTTTCAAGCACTGAGTTAATTAACAGCATCCTTGTTTTAGGGGTATATTGCATTGCAATCACTACTCCAATATTAAAAAAAACAAATACATTAAAATACAGAGGATGTATAGCCCTTCTTGGTGGGAATACATCTGTAAGGACTGAATGAGTTTAGCATATGTATTCCCACCAAGAAGGGCTACACATAAAGGAAGACAAGTATTACTATTGCCCTAATGACGACTTCAGCAGTCTGAGAAAAATATTTGCTGAATGAAATTGAGAATGTGAAAGATACTGCTTTTTCAAATGGGGGTCAACAACCTTTAATAATTAAAAAGCCAGACTATGTCATTGTTTGGAGCAAAAAATCAACATAGAGCCAGGAGGAGAAGGGGAAAAGTCTATAATTCATATAGTTTCTGCAGCCCAACAACTAGTTGTTGTGAGTCCTTTACTTTATTAGAAAGTGGCCTCAAAAGAAATATTAAATATACAGGTATTTGTTTTAGTGTTTAAGCATAAATCTGTACATGGTTTATACTTAGATTATTGGCAAGGCAACTGTTCACTTTCATCATTTTATTTTCAGAAAACCATCTCTTAGAAGCTTTTTAGTATCATAAAAATCTTTCCTGATGCATATTGGTTATTCTAGCATCTTATTGACCCCGCCAATGGAACGTAAAGATTTTATGTTATTTTTTTTAGGAGTCACATTTGGCTCTACAGTCATACGTCACAGGCTTCTGTCTTAAAAGGACAGTCTCCGGCCAACTGTGACTGCTTCTACATAGAGTTTTCCCCATCCTCAGTATGCTCTATGCTTTACACCAATCGTTTTGGGAAGAAAACATTCCAGGCGCAAGAAATGGTGTGGATTTTCCTGCACTGAACAGATCCTGCTCACAGTGGTGCCATTTTCCCACTGTCAGCCCCTCATAGATGTTATTTCCTCAGCATTTTTTTTTCCTACAGCACCACTGGAGTGCTTTTGGAGTCCTTTTTGGAAAAGGCTAATTGCTACAG
Organism: Heteronotia binoei; assembly: GCF_032191835.1. Lineage (NCBI taxonomy): Eukaryota > Metazoa > Chordata > Lepidosauria > Squamata > Gekkonidae > Heteronotia > Heteronotia binoei. The sequence goes on along the minus strand of NC_083223.1, from coordinate 50,972,540 downwards.
AACAATAATGTTCTCTTCCCAATTATCTATTTCGATTTTTAAGAGAGATGTCACAGCTCTATAGCACATGCACGAAGAACATTTAAAAAGGAGTGGAAAGCCACCACAGCAACTGCAAAGACCACATGCCAAGAGCTCATTAGCAATCACTACAGAACATGACTTGAAAGAAACAATGAAAAAAAAAGGGAAATTCTCAAAGAAAACTCCATTTGGAAGCTCTGGCAGCAGTGGGCATGTCTCACCAGTGTTTCCCCATACTCCAGCAAAATTCAGTGGGGCTATGGCAGAGGGAAGAATGGCACTATGCAAATGTGTGAGATCATTTCCACTTGAAAATCCAGAAGCGACTTTAGCATGGTGCACAGTGTTCTCAAGATCAGGAGAATTCCTAGACCTATGCTCAATGCAGTGATGTCACTTCAGGGTTTTTTTCCTGCTGAAAATGACAATGTGGTTTCACGCAATGCCATTGATGCCTGTCTTTGTTATTGTTGTTCTTTAGTCGCACAGTTGAGTCTGACTCCATGGATAAAGCCACGCCAGGTCCTCCTGTCTTCCACTATCCTCCGATGCCTGCTCAAATTCATGTTAGTTACATCAGTCACGCTGTCCAGCCATCTCATCTTTTGCCATCCCCTTCTTCTTTTCCCTTCTGTCTTTCCCAGCATCAGGGTCTTCTCCAGTGGGTGCTCCCTTCTCATTTGGCTGCCAAAGTATTTGAGCTTCAGCTTCAGCATCTGACCTTCCAGGGAATAGTCAGGATTGATTTCCCTTAGGACTGACTGATTTGATTTTTCTGCAGTCCAAGGGACTCTCAAGACAGCCCCGTAGCCAAAAAATTTTGGGTGTGGGGGGGAAGGACTTAAAATTTTGGGGGGGGGGGCGTGGATGCTTGATTGCTTCTTCCAGTAGCCAGCCACTGGGCCCCAGCTCTCTCTATCTCACGCTCTTGGGGTGGTAAGAGCCAAAGGAGAGCAGCAGCGGCAAAAATGGGGCTGTGGGCAGTGCGGGGAGAGCTGGAGAGGCAGCAAAGAGCCCAGGGAGAGCGGCAGCGGTGAAAATGGGGCTGCAGGAAAACTGGGGGAGGCAGGGAAGAGTCTGGGGAGAGCAGTGGCAGCAGAAATGGGGCTGCGGGAAGACCGGGGGAGGCAGGGAAGAGTCTGGGGAGAGCGGTGGCAGCAAAAACAGGGCTCTGAGGAGAGCTCGGGAGACAGGGAAGAGCTTGGGGAGAGCAGCAGCAGCAAAAATGATGCCTCAGGGAGTGTGGCGGGGAAAAGAGGGGCCACACATATGGAAGAGGGGGTTGGGTGGAGGGGCCATGCCCCCCCTGTCCCCCTCCATGCTACGGGCCTGTCTCAAGATTCTTCTCCAGCACCACAGCTCAAAAATATCTATTCTTCTGCACTTGGCTTTACTTATGGTCCAACTCTCACAGCCATACATTACTGCTGGGAATACCATCACTTTGACTATACAGACTTTTGTTGGCAGGGTGATGTCTCTACTTTTTATTATACTGCCTAGATTCGCCAGAGCTGTTCTCCCAAGAAGCAAACGTCTTTTAATTTCATTACTACAGCCACCATCTGCAGTGATCTTGGATCCCAGGAATGTGAAGTCTGTCACTATTTCCATGTCTTCCCCTTCTATTTGCCAAGGTGTGATGAGGTGAGATGCCATGATCTTAGTTTTTTTGATGTTGAGTTTCAAGCCTACTTTCATGCTCTCCTCTTTCACCCTCAACAAGAGGTTCTTTAGGTCCTCCTCACTTTCTGCCATTAGAAGGGTGTCATCTGCATATCTGAGGTTGTTGATGATTTCCCTGGCAATCTTAATTCCGACTTGTGCTTCATCCAGGCCAACATTCCGCATGATGTACTCTGCATATAAATTAAATTAGCAGGGTAACATTATACATCTTTGTTGAACTCCTTTTCCTATTCTGAACCAATCAGTTGTTCCATATCCCGTTCTGACAGTTGCTTCTTGACCCTTATACACGTTTCTCATGAGACATGTGAGGTGGGCTGGTACTCCCATTTCTTTAAGGATTTGCCACAGTTCACTGTGATCCACACAATCAAAGGCTTTAGTGTAGTCAATGAAACAGAAATAGACATTTTTCTGATACTCCCGTGCTTTCTCCATAATCCAGTGAATGTTGGCAATTTGATCTCTAGTTTCTCTACCTCTCCGAAACCCAGCCTGAATGTCTGGTAGTTCCCAATCTACATACTGCTGAAGCTTAGCTTGTAGGATCTTTAACATGACCTTGCTGGCATGTGAAATGAGTGCAATGGTGTGATAGTTTGAACATTCCTTGGCATTACCCTTCTTTGGAATTGGAATATAAAGTGACTTTTTTTGATCCTGTGGCCACTGTTGCGTTTTCCAAATTTGCTGACATAATATGTGCATTACTTTAACAGCATCGTTTTTTAGGAATTTCAATAGCTCAACTGGGATACCATCATCTCTGCTCGCTTTGTTGTTAGTAATGCTTTCTAAGGCCCATTTGACTTCACACTCCAGGATGGCTGGCTCAAGGTCAGCAATTTCACTGTCATGGTTGTCAAGGACATTAAGATCCTTCTTGTATGATTCTTCGGTGTATTCTTGCCACCTCTTCCCAATCTCTTCTGCTTCTGTTAGGTCCCTACCATTTTTGTCCTATATCATGGCCATCTTTGCATGAAACGTTCCCTTAATTTCTCCAATTTTCTTAAAGAGATCTCTTGTCCTTCCTGTTTTATTATTTTCCTCTATTGCTTTGCATTGTTCCTTCAGGAAGGCCTCCTTATCTTTCCTTGCTGTTCTCTGGAAATCTGCATGAGTGAATCTTTCCTTTTCACCTTTGCCTTTCGCTTTCCTTCTTTCCTCAGCTATTTGTAAAGCCTCATCAGACAGCCACTTTGCTTTCTTGCATTTCTTTTTCTTTGGGATAGTGCTGATTGCTGCCTTCTGTACAATGTCATGAACCTCCGTCCATAGTTCTTCAGGCACTCTATCAACTCTAGTTCGTTAAACCTATTCTTCACCTCCACTGTATATTCATAAGGGATGTGATCAAGGTCAGACCTGAATGGCTTAATGGCTTCCCCAGTTTTCTTCAGTTTAATGCCTGTCTACCCCCTCCCTAATCCACTTTAAACTGTGTCTGAGGGGGGGGGGAACCCTTCCCAAGCACCATGTCTGTGTCTCTTTCCAAAAAATTAGAGGGAACAGTGGCTGGTGCGTTTAACTATTATCAGCAAGGGTGACATTAGTGATGTTCTTGCCACCCCTTTCCTTTCTTTTCCAGATTTGTAAATTAGTAGTTACATCTTTTCTTCAGAAAACAGTCTTCAGTCTGTTTACTGCAAATGAGAAAATACACCCGTTTTTTATGCCTAGTCCAAGAAGCACAACTCTTCCTCTTAACCACTTCAAACTCCACCCTCCCCAAGGACCACCAGTTCTGTCCCCATACTGCTTCAGTTTATCCCCTGATTTCTCCATGCATTTTTTGTAGCTTTAGTTTTCAATTCATCTCCACCTCCCATTTTTTCTTGTCTCTTTTAAGATCACTTTTACCCAGATGTTTTTCGGGAAGCTGGTTTTGAGTCAACTTTTTCCTAGCCTGCAATGTTTCTATCAGTCATCTTTGTCCTGCCCTCTCCCACACACCTCAACCTCACTTCTCTATGACTGAACTGTCATGATTTTTAAACTACTCCTTCCCATACAAGAGAGTGATTTCAATTTTTAAAGGTCCTAAAATATTGATCTAATGCTGTAGTGTTGATGATGGCTTCATCAGGTTCTCTGACTTCCCAGCTTTCATTAAAAAACAAAGTAAGTCTCTACTTCTCCCCTTGCGGAGGTATGCCTTTTTCCTTGTATTTCCACAATGGAAGAGGATGGAGACTTACTTTTTAAAAAGATGAAAGCCAGATATTTTAGGGCCTAAAAAAATGAAGAGGGTGCTGTGATGCTACCAATAGCATCAATGATGGGAGCACCTTCCCCTGAAAATCCTTATTATTTAAGACACATGCAGAAAAATTGTACTGATCCCACAATTGCTAAAATGCACAGGGAGGGCAGATGTGCTTATGAACCCTGCTCAAACTAATTGGCTGCTGAATTTAACTGCTATCAACCAAGGTGACATTAGTGATGTTCATGCCACCCCTTTGCCTTCTTGTCCAGATTTGTAAATTATTAGTTACATCCTTCCTTCAGGAAACAGTCCTCAGGCTGTTTACAGCAAATGAGAAAATCCACCCCAGTTTTTAGTGCCTAATCCAAGAAGTACAATTTTAGCTCTTAATACCCCCTTCCCCATACACATTAGCAATCAGAAACATATCTGCATTCAAAAAAATAATAATTATCATAATGTTCAATAGTTTTTCTGTAATGTCCAGTAGTACTTTTTGTTTTCAGCCAGACTAAATGTGAAGGTGGCTGGCTAAGCAATTACCCTGAGTGATTTACTGTGGGCCCAGATCTTGATGTGGCACATCTAAAACAAACACTGCAAAATTTGCGTCTGAGAATATGGTGAACAACACAGATAACAATGTTGCTACCTCCACATTCATTGAAAATCAACAATGGAAAAATAGCCATTCTGCACTGAAAGTAGAGCTGAAATAAATATTGATATATGTTCAGTTTGGGCCAAGATTTTGAAAAGACAGTGAATGTTTTGAATGTGCAATTTTCATTTTCCAATTGTATAAATTATAGTAAGCATTAATATGAAAAATCATATGTTGCCAACTTTCAAATTTAAATTACTGTTGTAGGTTATCTATCAGCCTGTCAAATGCTACAAACCATTGGTTATGTATCAAGTAAGCTATCTATCACCATCAAATATGAAATACCATTGCATGGTCACTATCAATTACTATATAGCATTATTTCTGATCTACTAATATATACAATTTTGGACAATTTATCACTCAATACCTGTTCTGTCACTCTCTTCTGTAATATCTGTCTCTCATGCGATATAAATTAGTTGTATACTTGATAACTCTGGTGGGATCATGCTCAATTTAGGCAATTTTATGGGGTGTTCATATCAATGGAAGAATTAAGCCTCTGTGCAACCCTCTCTCTCTTTAAAATAAATGGGGTTTAAACTACCATCACAATGACATAAAATGTTCTGGAGCAGGCCAAAGCTGAGCATGCCTAGTTAACTGAAATGACATACAATGTTCTGGACAGCCCAAAGCAGCTGTTGTGAAGGACATAAATTGTACACTGGAAAGTTCGACATGCATATATATGTATTATACTTAAAATAAGTCAAGCCATAGGTGTGACAGCATTAATGTAGCCATTTTTTGTGTCCAGTTTATTTTCAGATATAAAGCCTTTCCAAAACTCAATTACTGAAGCTTTAAAGTTTAGTATTCACTTAGATAAATAACTTTGTGGGGACCATATACTTGATGCTGGAAGGTTCATTGATCCAGTATGGTGAGGCCAATGGGAAGCTCAAGCATAACTGATTCAAATCTCTTTCAGCAGAGTGGGTTATAAACCATTTTAATGGCCAGTAGAGAAGGATTATTTCCATCCAATGCAGGGAGTGAGAAATATATAAGTTTGTGTACATGGTCATTGCTACACTTCATCAGCAGGTGTTTGAGGGTGAAAAGACCAAGGTGGCCCCAACTTTTCAACAAAAGATATATTAGTCTTATTATCTGCCGCAAAAGAGTTATCTTTGAACTCATGTTGTCTTGATGAATAAGTGATCACAATATAGTACAAAAAAATCTATTTTCTGCCATATAGCATCAGTTTTCTATTGCTGCTATAGCATTCTGCTGTGTCCTGTGACCATTTTTGCAAAAGAGACCCCCCATCAGTGTTCTTAAATAACTGAACCATGCAAATGTGTCCACACAATGTTCTGCTTCCCCAGGAGTAGATCCAAATGTTGTGCCCCTCCTACCTGCGTTTTCTGAATCCAGTTTTTCCATGATCAGATTTTTCCTCTTCAGATCTTAACTCACTGTTTTCTAGTGATGAATTCCCATATTAAAATTTATTTTCCTGTTGCACCATCATTTATGTCAGTGATGCATATCTGCCTGCCACCCTCCCACCCCCTGGTTGTCCCTGAGACATCTGCCATTTTAAATAAATAAATAAATAAATAAATAAATAAATAAATAAAATGAATAGATTGGAAAGGGTGCCCCCTGACTTTTTTTTTAAGATCCAACTTTTAAAATCCTGGCTATGGCCCTGGGCTGAAGAGATATGATTGCCTATTGTGCTGAGGTCATAATTTTTCACCCAGCCTGGGAATGCTCTGCCAAATTGGACAAATTACAGGCAGCAGGATCGATTGCATACAGCACTGTATTTACCAAGAAAACTGGAGTGTGCATCCTATAACATATCAGCAGTACTAATTCTACCAAGTCCCTTGTGGGGCAAGAATTAAAGAGACACAGAATACAGGCAAAACAAGTTCATGGGTCAAAATGGAGCCAAACCGCAGTTTCAGAGTTTTAGTGAACCTTTAAATGGATGCTTGGAAGGCACACCTGGTGGCAAGAATCAAAATGGCAACTCACTAGAGTGTTGTCAGGAGAGATGGACTCCTCAGGAAGAGAAGATTCTTGTGCGGCCATCTCTAAAGCAGCAGAAGCCAGAAAGCAAGAAGAGGAACTGTAGGCTGGTCAGAGTTCACAAGCAATAGCTGATGCAGAGCCACCAGCATCCTCCAACCCAGTTCCAACAGGTGAAACCCAGGTGGTCCTTACCAGCCTTCCAGTTTCACCCACACCCTTTGAACACTGGAGACAAACGGTTAGAATGGAGCTCTAGGAGAGAACACAAAGCACACATCTCCTGGCATGATGTCAGCTGCTTGCTGATGATGAGCTGCAAGGTTATTCTCAAGCCTTTGGCTGCAAAACCTGGCAGCAGATGCCTATAAAAGGCAGTCAAGGGAGACTGCTTGATGTGGAAATAGCAAGTCATCACCACCTAGTGGACTCTATGACCACAGCTCCTGATTCTGCTTTACTTCAATGACCTTCAGACTGACGTTGGATTTGGATATTGGACCTGCTAGCTCTTGTACATGATCTTGGACTGCTAGACCTTACTTTCTGGACCATGCTCTGAACTGGACTCTGTTCTCTGACAACTGACCTCCTGAACTGAATCTTGACTCTGACTTTGGACTCTGACTTGGCTTGCAACTAGACTCTGACAGAGAGAGCCATTTTCCAATCCCAGGCAAGCCTTTTCTTAATGACAATGTAATGACATTGTAAAACAAAGTAGGAGTCGAGTGTACTTTATTCTACTGCTTCAGATCAACGCGGCTGCCCACTTGGATCTATGACATTGTAATGTTACTGCTCATGCACAATTTTTAAAAAAGGATTCCATTAATGACAAACTGCATGATGAGAGGCAGCACAACTCCCTTTCAAAGTAATTGAGGAATGCACAGGGCAGGACATGTCCTGGAAAACTATGAAGCAAAGGCCCTATTGTGAAAGGAGTACCACAAGCATCAGATGGGAATTTGATTCACTGGAAAAGAGAAATCAGGTCATACTGCGGAAATGGTCTGTGTATGTTGTCAGTTTCTTATTGCTGGTGTCAACCTCTGGAGATGCTTCAAAAATCTAGAGATAGATATATTCAAGGTTATATTTATTTTGATGTGCTGCACAGCATCCATCTTCAACAAAGAATAAAAAGATAAATATCTTTGCAAGGAAAGTGAACCTGGAAAAATCATTTAAAAATCGTAAAACAATGATTGACGATCTCTGTTAGCAAAACAAAGTCCTTTATTCAATTCACAAGATCCCTGGGGATCCCATTCATGTAACAAAGTGTCTGTCAATGACTATTCAAAATGCCTCAGTCATACGATCAGGGCAGGGTGGGGGGAGAGAAGTGAATAGAATCATCTGACTGTTGAAGTAGCTAGTATTCACCACACCAGTGTAATATATCTTAACATAATCAAGTATTTCATGTAGTTCCACATGACATACTCAGGAACAAACATGCAACATAAAAGTGGCCTTCTTGTCTCAGACCGTTTGTCAATATAGCCCAATATCCTGTCTCCAACAATGACCAATTAAGGATGTTTAAAGGAAACATATAACAGCAATCTATTCCAGGCTCTGGCAATTGCTCCCATCCAACGATTTCCAGTGCTTCTTTGCATTTTGTGCTTGTCAGCTTTGCTCATGAGTCAGGTTTTAGGGTCATCACTTGTTTTCATAGAGTCATTTTGACATTGCCTCTTTTATTATTTTATATCTATCACCTATTTGTATTTCTGTCTTCTAGCTCATGACTTATATTCACACTGAGCTAACCTCTTCAAGGGCTTTTGCTATTCTGCTGTTTAGAATGTTGCAACTGAGGCTGCAGTCCGATTCTGCACATTTATTGGACACATTTTCTTTTTTTTTGTAAGCATCATTTAAGTTCTTTATATAGCAGAAGAAAATAACATAGTTCATATTACAACCTCAAGGAAATTCAGATGATTGAGATATTAAAATATAGAATGATAGCACATCAGAATACCAAAGTGTGTTTATACTGACTATGTGTCCCAAATCTTGAAATAATTTCCTGATCAGCCAGCCCTATTTCAACCTTCACAAAAGTTCAGTAGAGAGTTAAATTACACCACATGTAATGCAGTCTAGAACCTACTTTGGAATGATTTGTTCTCTGCCTTTCCGGAGGTCAGTACTAGATCTAATGGGCTTAAATTACTGGAGGATAGATTTTTGGCTGAAAATTAGGAGAAGCCTCCTAACTCTGAAAGCAGTTTGGCAATGGAATCAATCACCTTGGAAGTGGGTGTAGAGATGTGAGGGCCTAAAAATAGAAACATCTTGGGGAAATATTTTGTGTTTATTTTTTTCTGAGGGGGAGTACTGAAAAAAAAAACCCTTCTATGAAATACATTATCTTTTAGGATAAGTGAAATGCTTTAAAGACAAGGTGGACATGCTGAAAGCATCCAACATGCTCTTAAATCCAAGATACATGTCTGCTCCTAGAAGGATACTGAATCTTCATGAGGGGAGCTATCTGGGGCTTTCATCGCTTCTCAACAGTTGCATGCCTTCTGTTGTCCTTTTGACCTGACATGGTTGACCTTTTCACCTCTCCCTCAAGCCACTGTGACACATATACCCACAGACTGAGTAAAAAAGTAGCTTATTGCCCTACCTTGCAGTAGGAGTAGACAGATCAGAAGGTAGTAGACAGACCTCAGAGGGAAACTCTGAAAGTTTTATTGAGAACTAAGCTCTCTTTAAGCAGATAACAGAAGTTAAGGTACATGTGCTAAGATTCTCTCAAATATTAAATATATTTGCAATTCTGCATGTACCAGACTAGGCATTTGGAACTTTTAAATTCCATAAATATGTAAAATATTACAGTTCATATGCTCAATCAGTTAGAAATTATACATTTTACATTGTTAAAGCTGAAAAATGTGTTTATGTTTGATAGGTATGTAAGTATTACATATATTTCAGTTTCCCCCCAAAATGACTGGGTCTCCCCCCCCAAAAAAAAGTGTTTTCCTCCTCTAATCTTCAACAACTCTGGAAATGTTATATCTCTGAGTAATCTCTCCCTTGCTGGTGGGCAACAATCTGCTAGGAATGTTCTAGCTTTGAGTTTCTCGCATTGAGCAGGATGTTGGACTGGGTGGCCTACTCCTGCAACTCTTCGATTCAGCCAGCCTTTGTTTAAGAACTCTGTTTCAGATCAGCATCCTAAGGTACTGGAAAGTATAGGTATACCTAATTAATTTGTGTGGGGCATGACACATGTATACTATGAGAGTACATGTGTTCACTTGGTCCAGTGAACTTAGTTAAGCTTATTTGCACTTAAGGGGACACTGGACTGCAATTTTAAGCTATTTTAAGGAGCACAGCCACTCACTACATAAGAACATAAGATAAGTCATGTTGGATCATGCCAATGGCCCATCCAGTCCAATACTGTGTCACACAGTGGCCAAAAAACCAGGTGCCATCAGAAGGTCCATCAGTGAGGCCAGGACACTAGAAGCCCTCCCACTATTCCCGCCCCCCAAGCATGAAGAATACAGAGCATCACTGCTCCAGACAGTGAGTTCCATCAATCCATCAGTGGGAAGGGCGGGATATAAATCATAAATAAACTAAAAACTAAACTAAACTAAATACCCTGTGGCTAATAACCACTGATGGACCTCTGCTCCATATGCTTATCCAATCCCCTCTTGAAGCTGTCTATGCTTTTAACTGTCACCATCTCCTGTGACTGTGAATTCCATGTGTTAATCACCCTTTGGGTGAAGAAGTACTTCCTTTTATCCGTTCTAACCCGACTGCTCAGAAATGTCATTGAGTGTCCATAAGTTCTCGTATTGTGAGAAAGGGAGAAAAGTACTTCTTTCTTTGCCTTCTCTATCCCATGCATAATATTTATTTATTTATTTATTTATTTATTTATTTATTTATTTATTTATTTATTTATTTATTTATTTATTTATTTATTTATTTATTTATTTATTTCATTTATATCCCGCCCTCTCTTAGCGGGCTCAGGGTGGCTAACAACAATTAACAAAGCATAGTATTAAGAACAAGATACAATAAAATCATTAAAACAATTTGACAGTTCAAAACAATTTAAAAATATAGTATAATTTCCAATAATTTCTTGTAAACCTCTATCATGTCACCCCTCAGTCGACGTTTCTCCAAGCTAAAGGGGCCCACGCGTTTTTACCTTTCTTCACAGGAAAAGTGTTGCAACCCTTTAATCATTCTAGTTGCCCTTTTCTGCACTTTTCCCAATACTATAATATATTTTTTGAGGTGTGGTGATGAGAATTGTACACAGTATTCCAAATGAGGCCGCACCATCGATTTATACAGGGGCATTATGATACTGGCTGATTTGTTTTCAATTCCCTTCCTAATAACCCCCAGCATAGTGTTCGCCTTTTTTATTGCAGTCGCACACTGTCTTGACATTTTCAGTGAGTTATCAGTGAGTTATCTACCATGACCCCAAGATCTCTCTCTTGGTCAGTCTCCGTCAGTTCACACCCATCAACTTGTATTTATAGTGAGGTTTTTTGGTCCCAACATGCATTACTTTGCACTTGGCCACGTTGAACCTCATTGGCCTACTCACCAAGCCTCGACAGATCCTTTTGGAGCACCTTATAATCCTCTCTGGTTTCACCACCCTGAACAATTTAGTGTCATCTGCAAACTTAGCCACTTCACTGCTTACTCCCAGCTCCAAATAATTAATGAACAAGTTAAAAAGCATTGAACCCAGTACTGAGCCCTGTGGCACCTCCATTGCAAAAATAGCCCATTTACACTCACTCTCTGTTTTCTATTAATTAGCCAGTTTTTGATCCACAAGGGGACTTGTCCTTTTACCCAATGACTCTTGAGCTTATTATGGAGCCTTTGATGAGGAACTTTATCAAAAGCTTTCTGGAAGTCAAGGTAAACAACATCTGTTGGGCCCCCTTTGTCCACATGTCCTCAAAGAACTCTAACATAATAAGAATTACTCTCAATCAGGGGTCATTTTGTAGAAAAATAGGTGGTGGAGCTCATTCAGGGATTGTTATGCAGCTGCACCTACTATGGGCAAGGTGGGAAGGAGGAAAGGGAACCCTCAGAAAGGTTCAGGAGCTGTGCTCTTGTGAGCTGCTACTGAATCCGAGGCCTGCTCTCAATAGTTCTGAAAATATAATCTGAACCCTTTCTCCATGAGGACTATTGAAGTTGCAATCACAGAAAGCAACATGTGGGGAGTATCACAAAAGATTGCAAGCTTTCAATATAATTTTTGAAGAAGAACCAGATGCAGACACAGACACACACACAGAGAGCCTTTGCTTAAGTGATGTGGAACGTAGGTAAATGCAAGGCAGGGATGTGTGGGTGAGTAAGGAGAAGGATCATTTCATTTGTCAGGGGCAGGGATAGAGGCAGTATGCATAATACTGCGCCCTTATACGCATTCACTCTCTACCAGTCCCATGGTGCCTGATGAGTCCTAGTATATTATGTGTGTGGTCTACATCCTATGTTTGCTTAGGGTAAAACGAAATCAGGCTTTCAAGGCCTTTGGGTGGTGCAAAAACTTGGAATGAATAATTATTTTAACAAAGAATGATGAAACTGCTCCTCAAAATGTTGCAGACTTCTTGTATTTTAAATTATAATAATAATTAAAGACCATAATCTTACTGTGAACTGTGCATGGAACTCCCAAGAAGATTAGTTGAGTTCCATTCATGGAATTGTAGTGCCTGTTCCAGTAATATAAGCTGACCTCTGAAGCAAAAAGGTTCAGTCTCATTAAGAAAGCTCTTCCTCCCTCCCAAGAGGGAGATGTAGCTTTCCATTCTCTGTTCATCTGGGAAGGGGCAATGGAGAGGGGAATAAAGAATACACTGTCGTCTGCAATCTGCAGATATGAGTGTATCAAATAATTAACCTTTCCCGTTATTCGCTGTGTTTGTCAAGAAAACACTGAGTTAATATTGGTGCTGTTTAAATATTCATCTATCCACTGCTCAGTTTTGCTATCAGTTCTCTAAAGTATGTATTGGATTTGTTGTGCAGTTCCAGGCCAGATCCATAGAAAATGAACAATAACCATAGTAGGCTCTGTACTGGTGCTTTTTATACCAACACAAAAAGACATATCATTTGCATTTTGTGGCTGGAATTGTAATTTCCCAATAATAAAAGCAGAGAGGATATTTGGTTCGGTGTGGACGAACTCCATCAGTCTCTGAAGTGGCCTTTCATTAATTCATTGCTACAGTTTTGGTTTGCAGCATAAGCAGCTTCACAAATGCATTGTAACTGATGGCCAGCTGTTTGGTTCACTGTATAGCAATAAGAGCGGGTGGGAAGTGATTAGGAGGATATTTTGTAGAAAGATCTAAAGGTTTCCCAGTAACATCAGCAATGGGAAGATCAGTTTGGTCTTAGCCTCTAGTCAGATAATGAGTAATTTATATATGGTTCACAATATAATAAAACTCTTCATAACAATAAAACTATTCAAAAATCAAATAACCAGAATAAATCCAAAACTCTGTCACGCAAACCAATTCAAACATCTCAAGAACAGACATTACACTTGAACCAAACCATATAATAATAAAGGGGAACAAACAATGTACCGAACAACAACAAAAATCTAGCTGAAATAAAAGTCCTGGCCTGGCACTAAAGTATATTCAAGGATGGTGCCAGGCATGAGGAGAGGAAAAAAGCAGCCTGTAGCTGCAGTGTAAATTGGGTAACAACAAAAAAAGGCCTGTTCTTCATGATCACCAACTGTTCCTCAGATGGTGGGGGAAGAAGAGTATGAGATAATGACGGCAGGTTCTGGCTAGGGCAATAGGGCAGTTTATTTTTCCTGTTCTTGTGGAAAGAACTCTGCTGCCACTGTCCAGTCCACTGTTTTGTGGTTACCGAGGTGAGAGACAGAACACCCAAGCCAAGGATTGTTGGGTAGCTCCAGGGAGATTATTACCATGAAGGAAAGGTCATCCTGGACTCTGATCTCTCCTGTCCTTCTGTTGTCAGACTGAGCTGCTCCTATCTTTCCTCTTCCTTTCCCCTTATATGCCTAGTTTTTGAGGTTGTAAGCCTGAGGGTGCCTTTATTTCAGTTTATGTACAGTGACTGAGTATAATATTAACTGATTTTAAAGTCTGAGTTTCCTTTCCTTACTAAAAGTTGTAATGTTCCATTGCAAGACTGAGCATTAAGCATATATTTGGAAAGAAGGAAATTGCCTACACAGCCTTTATAATCTTCTTCAGAGCGCACCTGTCACATGAAGCTAGACTTTCTTAGTGATGGCACCAAAATTATAAAATTGATTATTTCCTCAATCATCGTCCTTTTGCAGTGGATGAAGATATTTGTTTCATCTGGTGTTCCCTTACAGACCCTCCCTGACTTCCCTTACTCATGCACATACATTGTTATAAGAATTGATTTCTAATGTCTTTTTAATTGTTGTTCACCACCTTGAGGGCCCTAATCTAGTGGAAAGGCAGGATATGAATATTTTGAAGAAATAAATAAATTTGTATCATCAGTACTGTTCAGTGTGTTAATTCACAATGGTGATTCTTAGTTCAAACAGCTGAGCAACCCCACACAGTCCAAGGTAACACTGAAGGATATTTTGAGAGGTTGAGGGGGATCTTCTGTGAAGCCAAATGTGCGGCAGCTTTTGCCTTCCTGCTTTATTGTCAGATGCCACCTGCCTCAAAAAAACCGAAGACAAGCAGGCCAGCATGACATTTCAAGCTAAACTGTGTGGCCAGAAATGAAAGGGCCAGAAATGAAAAGCTTTGGTTTCAGCAAAGATGGTAGCTTTTTTCATTTCAGGAGTCACAGATCATTAAAGTGAACCATGAAAATGGTCATTGTTTCCTATGGTGCAAGAATCTTTATCTAAGAGGAGTCACATGAGTCGCTTACAGAATACCTAGATCCAGTGTCTTACCCTTGCAGTTAAAAGGGGATTTTTAGTGAAAGGGCTGAAAAAGATCTTTACCTGAGATGCTGCCAGGCAAAAGAGATAGTATTAGATTAGATGGACCAATGGTTTCATCCGCCAGCTGGCTGTATTCCCAATATTAACATGTATTGCCATTTGGAGTAGTTGTAATTGTCACGATCATGCTATTAGAGAATAAAATGTACCAATCATAATACAACATAATTTCTGTGGTTTTCTTTTTTCCAAAATCATTTGCAGATTTGCATTTCTGAAGATGCATCTTGATGAATGCCAGTCATTATCATGTAAATGTCTTTCTGGGCTAATTCACTGCTACAAAGGAGAGCAAAGATAAATTAGTGAGAGAGGCTCTGAATGGTTGAAACAAGCAAGATGCTATCATGAAGGCTCCTTGTTCTGTGTCATCCTGTTTGCTGGTAAAATCCTGCATTTGTGTAAAGTTATGCAGAAATTATATTTTCACATACGTATAAGAGGTAGCTATATTGGAGATACACAATTGTGTCCAAACAAATGAAATGATTATTTGAAAAGCCATATACTCCATTTGTTTCATTAATTTAATCATTTTCTCTGGTGCCCAATAGGCCAGATTGAAGAGTCCCAGAAGGTCAAAGAAAGAAGAGGGAGTTGGGTATCAGGAAATGTAAAACTAGCATTGAAACTTTCCAGTCACCATAGCTGAATTGATATTGCAACAGAAGAGCTGATGGAACTTTCTTTCCATCAGGTTTCCACCAACCATTGCTGGTTCAGTGGCTCTGAGAGAGTTTCTTTATCAACATTAATAATTTCTCCTACTAATGCTGATAAAGAAACTCTCTTGAAGTCATAGAACAAAGTGGGAGTCAAGTAACACCTTTGAGACCAACATTGTTTTATTCAGAATGTAAGCTTTCATGTGCTCCAAGCACATTGTGAACCATATATGAAGGTGCAACTTGACTTCTACTTTGTTCTACTGCTTCAGACCAACACAGCTGCCCACTTGGATCTCTCTTGAAGCCACTGAGCCAGTAATGATTGGTGGAAACCCTATGGAAAGTTTCTCCCAAATTTTCTCGGAGTTCTCTTTGACTGCTGTTAATTTTATTTTATTTTTACTCTTGGTGCTTTGCTATTTTGTGAGCGCGCAAGTTTTTCCTCTATTCCCCTTCAGTGGTTGGTTAGTTGAACTCTGTCTCTCTATATACATCACTCACTTCTGTGCATACAAATTAGTGGGTTTGTCTGTCTAGGTCTGCAACACAGATTAAAATGCACAACCTTCTCTATACTGTTCAGGGTTGCCAGGTCTCCTGCAATCGCAGGAGACATACCAACAGCCAACTCTTCCTGCTGCTGCTCCTTCAAACTGTGGGAGACCTTTTAAAATTGTCAAAATATGCAAAGTAGCATAACTTCTGGGGAGAAACATGTAATTGACTTCATGTCATTTAGGAATTTCTGAAACTCTATGGTTCCTCCTCAAATCCCCATTGTCCTGTCTCCTTCTGGGTGCCAGAAATCAGTTGGCAACCCTGTTGTGCACCATGTCTTTCTGGAGGTAGGAGTATAACATCTGCATAGCAACTGCTTCTGTGCCACTCCCCCCCATGAAGCAAAATAGCTTCTTTACAGGCCTCAGTGGAGTTGCACAGATTCATGAATGAAGGATAATATATATATAAATAGATAGAAAGCAAAGCAGGGGTTTTCTATTGAAACCAGTGAAAATGATCACATTATAACAAATAATAAAATCCTTGTCTAAATCCCAGGGAGTGCCAGATTGGGCCCTCCCCGCCACCCCTTCCTCAAAGTCAATTGATATCACCTGGGAGGAGAGGTCCTGGGAGCTGGGAAGAGGCCGTACACTGCTCGGCCTCCATCACAGAGCCTGCCCTCTTCCACCACTCCCATGGGCAGGGTGGGGGAGGGCATGTGCGGTGGCATGGCAAAGAGTAGAGAGGCCGCATGTTGTCTGGCTGCTGTCACGCCACCTTTGAGACCAACATTGTATTCAGGAAACCCACACACACCGATCGCTATCTAAATAAGAATTCCAATCATCATCCTTGCCAAAAACGTACAGTTGTAAAAACCCTCATTCACTGTGCATCACGCATCTGTGAACCAAGCCAACTCCAACAGGAACTACACCACCTCAAACAGTCACTGCAGGCCAATGAATACTCCCAACAAGAAATTAGAAGAGCCCTCCATCCCAGGAGACCATCCACACCAAATCCCGAGCTACACACAAATGTGGGTACAGCCTTCCTGCCCTACATAAAATCTGTCACCGACCGCATTGGCAAAATTCTCAAACGCCATAATGTTGACACAGTCTTCAAGCCCACACAACAGATCCACCACATGCTGCACTCGGCCAAAGATATGAGAGATCCACTTTCAACCCCTGGAGTCTACAAAATACCCTGCTCCTGTGGTGCAGTCTACATTGGCACTACCCAACGCAGTATCAACACCCGTCTCACAGAACACAAGAGACACTGTCGCTTGTTTCAGCCAGAAAAATCAGCTGTAGCTGAACATGCACTTCAAGAAAGAGACCACATCATCCACTTTGAAAGAACTGAAGCCCTTTCTACGGTCTCACATTATCATACCCGCCTGAACAGAGAAGCTATTGAGATTTACAAACACCAGCACAATTTTAACAGAAAGGAAGAAGGCATTTTCATCCACCAATTTTGGTACCCAGCTCTGCAAAACACCCTACAGACTATAAATTGCAGGAAGTCTCAGAACAACCAGCAAATTCCACAGAACAATCAGCACAGTCAACAACCATCTTCCTTATCTTCAAACCCCTTCCAACCTTCCCAGCAATTAACACAGAACAATGGTCACATTCAACAGCCAGTTTCCTTATCACTACCCTTCCAGGAAGCCCCACCAAACAATGGGCACATCCACAAACCAATTGCCCTTTCATCACACCCCCTCCAGCCTACAAATAGCAGCTCTCCAGCAGCCCTGGCCCCACTCAATGCACAGCAGCCAAGAAGGTCTGAGCACCTGCTCCGGCTGCAATGCCACTGAGGATGTTCTCCGCAGCTGAGAATGAAACGTCTGGAAGGAAAACTTTCTCCAGTAGAACACGGCACTTGATCCCGAAAGATTCTACAAACCCTAACAACATTGTTTTATTCAGAATGTAAGCTTTCGTTTCCGGAAGGCAGAACAATAATGAGCAGCTGGCACGCAGCCTCTCTGTGCCACTTTGCCCTCCCTCCCTGCCCTCTAGCTTTGACCATGAGGAGCAGGGCACCAGATGCCCTAGGGCCACCCCTGGAGGCCCCCACATGTTTCTCCTTCATTTCCTCTTGAGAATTCTGGCACCACTTTTTCCAGAAAAAAAAAAAAGCCCTGGTTCTCCCCGCCTCAATCAGATTGCAGCTGACGTGAAAACTCTGTAGGATTTTCAAGGTGAGAGATGTTCAGAGGTGATTAACCATTGCCTGCCTCTCTGTAATAAACCCAGACTTCCATGGTGGTCTCTCGTCTAAATGCTATGCTTTCCCTGCTTAGATTCCCATAATGACAAGATCAGGATAGCCTGGGCTAGCCTATGTTACTGATCTGCAGGGGTCATTTTGTAGAAAAATAGGTGGTGGAGCTCATCTAGGGATTGTTATGCAGCTGCATCTACTATTCAATGGACAAGGTGGTGGAACTCTCAGAAAGGTTCAGGAGCTGCGGTTCTGTGATCTCCCACTGAATCAGAGGCTTACTGATCTGTAATAAGTTTTTTCCCTACCAAATGTTGTTATTTGCAGTAAGGAAAGAATAATAATAATAATAATAATAATAATAATAATAATAAATTTTATTTCTACCCCGCCCTCCCCGCAAAGCGGCTCAGGGCAGCTAACAGTAAGTAATATATTAACATAAATAGTAAAACATTAGATTAACAATTAAAATTACACATAAAAACCCGTTAATTCAATTAAAATACTTAATTTACATTACATTATATATATATCTGGCAGTAATAGCTGTTCTGGCGCTGATTCTGCCAGTTTAAATGGTGTTAAAGATGGCGGTTCTTCGTTCATTGCAACTCAGCAGTCCGTATCATTATAGGCGCGTCTAAAAAGGGCAGTCTTGCAGGCCCTGCGGAACTGGTCGAGGTTCCGCAGGGCCCGCACCTCCTCCGGGAGCTGGTTCCACAGTGCAGGTGCCGCAACTGAAAAGGCTCGCACCCTGGTGCTTTGGAGCCTGGCCTCTCTCGGCCCAGGGATGGTCATTTTGTTTTTACTTGCTGACCTCAGTGCCCTCTGGGGTTCATACGGGGAGAGACGGTCCCTTAGGTAGGCAGGTCCTCGGCCATATAGGGCTTTAAAGGTAATAACCAACACTTTGTACTGGACTCGGTAGATAACTGGCAGCCAGTGCAGTCCGCGCAGCCCCGGCTGTATGTGCTCCCATTTCGGGAGCCCCAGTAACAGCCTGGCCGCCGCATTCTGCACTAGCTGCAGCTTCCGAGTCCGGCACAGAGGTAGCCCCAAGTAGAGGGCATTACAGTAGTCCAATCTTGAGGTGACCGTTGCATGGATCACTGTTGCGAGGTCGCGGCGTTCCAGGAAGGGGGCCAACTGCCTTGCCCGCTTCAGATGAAAGAATGCTGACTTGGCAGTGGCTGCTATCTGGGCCTCCATTGATAATGAAGGCTCCAGTAAAACACCCAAACTCTTTACCTGGCGCACTGGTTCCAATGGTGCGCCGTCGAAGGTTGGGAGAGCTATTTCCCCTCCCTGGGCGCCGCGACCCACGCAAAGGACCTCTGTCTTCGCTGGGTTCAACTTCAACCCACTCAATCTAAGCCACGCCGCTACAGCCTGCAAGGCCCGATCCAGGTTCCCTGGGGCGGAGCCAGGCCGGCCGTCCATTAGTAGATAGAGCTGGGTGTCATCTGCATATTGATGGCAACCCAGCCCAAACCTCCGGACAATCTGGGCAAGGGGGCGCATATAAATGTTAAACAGCATTGGGGAGAGAACTGCTCCCTGAGGCACCCCACAATCAAGTGTGTGCCTCTGGGATCGCTCGCCCCCAATGGCCACCCTTTGTCCCCGATCAGAGAGGAAGGAGGAAAGCCACTGTAAGGCCAGCCCCCTAACCCCTATGTCGGCAAGGCGGCGCTTTAGTAACTGATGGTCGACTGTATCAAATGCCGCCGACAGGTCTAATAACATCAGTACCGCAGAGCCGCCCCGATCCAGATGCCGCTGGAGGTCATCCACCAAGGCGACCAGCACTGTCTCCGTCCCATGGCCCGGTCGGAACCCAGACTGGCACGGGTCAAGGACGGAAGCGTCATCTAGGAACCTCTGTAGCTGCAACGCCACTGCCCTCTCAATAATTTTGCCTAGGAATGGTAGATTAGACACCGGACGGTAATTCGCCAATTCGGCCGGGTCTGCTGTACATTTTTTTAAGAGAGGGCGAACCAACGCCTCTTTCAGAGGCGTTGGGAAGTGCCCCTCTACGAGGGATCTATTTATGATGTCCCGTAAAGGACTTCTGAGCTCCCTCTGGCAGGATTTAATCAGCCAAGAGGGGCAAGGATCCAAATCACATGTTGTTGGGCGAGCAGCGGAGAGGATCCTATCGACTTCCTCCAGGTCGAGCGGGTCGAAGCGATCCAGGACCAACCCCGAAGACAGGCACGGAGCCTCAATTTCACTCACTGTTTCCAAGGTGGTAGGCAGGTCTTGGCGGAGCAATGAGATTTTATCCGCAAAATATTTCGCAAATGCCTCACAGCCAATCTCCAATTCTCTAATGTTTGGTTTGCCTTGTGGCAAAGTTATAAGGTCCCCAGTTATTCTAAACAGTTGTGCTGGGCGCAAATCTGCGGATGCAATCTTGGCTGCAAAGTAATTTTTCTTTGCGGCCTTGACTGCCATCTCATACGACTTCATAAGCGTTCTGTAGGATGTTCTCATTGCTTCGTCCCGAGTATGTCTCCACTGCCTCTCTAGTCGTCTGAGCCCTTGTTTGAGTTGGCGCAATTCCAAGGTGTACCATGGGGCCAACCTCCTACGAGGGCGCAGAGGGCGCCGGGGTGCTATTTCGTCAATGGCCCTGGTTAATCGGTCTTGCCAGGTTTCCACAAGGCCATCGAGGGAATTGCTAGTGGGCCAGGGTTCCCTCAGGGCCGTTTGGAACCGTTCCGGGTCCATCAGGCTCCGAGGGCGAGCCAAAATAGGCTCTCCGCCCATACAGGGTTGGGGTGGCGTCCCCACACGAGCCTTAAGGGCTAGGTGATCCGACCATGGTACCGCTTCCAGCGCGATATCGCTCACTGAAATCCCGGACGCAAAGATCAGGTCTAGTGTGTGTCCGGCTTGGTGCGTGGGAGTCGTAACAAATTGAGAGAGCCCCAGTGTCGCCATGGAAGACACTAGGTCCATCGCCTGAGTGGAGGCCGTGTCGTCGGCATGGACGTTGAAGTCACCCAAGACCATAAGCCTCGGGAACCTCAACGCCCAGCCCGCCACTGCCTCCAATAGTGATGGTAAGGCGCCGGTTGGTGCGTTAGGCGGACGGTACACCAACCAGACTGCCAACCCCTCTCCGGCATCCCACGCCAAACCAGCACATTCAATACCATCGATCCTTGGGTCCGGGAGGGCCCGAAAGGAGTAATCCTCCCGTATGAGTAACGCCACTCCTCCCCCCCGCCCGCTGGTCCGCGATTGGTGAAAGACCAAGTATCCCGGGGGGGCCATTTGGGAGAGAGCCACTGTCTCCCCTTCCCTCACCCAGGTCTCGGTCACGCAAGCCAGGTCCACGTCCTGTTGGAGCAGAAACTCCCTCAGGATCGCAGTCTTGTTGTTTACGGACCTGGCGTTGCATAACACCAATGACAGAGGCGAGCCATTCCTCTTGGCCCCACTACCTGCCACCGTTGGGATGGGAAGTAGACTGGAAGGTGGCCGAGCCCCTTTTTGTCTCTGTCTCCTTCCTTTGAATAACTGTCTACTCCCACCGTCATACCTTCCCCTCCCCAGGAGCACTGGAATCCCTTGGCCGGACATTGCGGTTGCACTGGGTAAAATTCTCAGATCTTATTTGCCAATTCCCTCCTGGTCTGTCGTTTTAGCTTATCCTCTTACTAACCTCTCTGACTCCCACCACTTGGCCCACTTCCTATACCTTGAATCAATTAATTTAATTAATTTAGTTGCCCTCCCCAGTCTATTTCAATCAATTGCTACAAAAACTTCTATAAATTTAATCCTCCCAGTATCAATAAATATCCTCCCTCCCCACCCCTCATTCTTAGAAACTGAGAATCAATAAATACATTCCAATATATATAAATATATATTAAATCTAATTTACCAATTGATTGAGTTAAAATATCCTAATAAATTAATTAACAATAAAATTATGACAGTTCTGTTGATAATCAGACCATTGGTCAGTCGTTAAGGAATAGATTGCACGTTGTCCATTGTCCGCCTGGTTTATTGGGCTTGGGTGTTTTAAAGTGCAAGTGCAGGTGTTACAGTCTGGAGGAGAGATGAGGGAGGCGATCTCTTCTATGGTCTTCCACATTGATGATTTTTGTCTCTCTGATCCACGCCAATGTTGTTTATTCCGTGTGCAAACTGAGCTCCCCTGAGCCCCGTACAGGGCTTCTCTATTGGGGTTGCCCAAGTCGCTGGTCAGTTGTATTGTATGGCGTTTTAATGATCAGTCAGAGGGGGAGGGGGAGGGTAAGACGGGTTGATGAAAAAGAGGGGGGGAGCAAGAGGTGGGCGGTCGAAGGCAGGGGCTAGAGAGCGCCCTCCTAGTTTCCACCTAGTCTCCGTTCTCGGGGTGGCCCGCTGTTTGGCCGCCGCTCCCCGCGCGCTCTCCACGCGCCGCTCCACCACTTCGCAGCCCCCGAGACTCGACCACAACGTTCTCAGCTGGCCCTCGACCTCGGCCTCCAGCGTCTCCCCGGGCGAGCTCTCTCCGCTCGACTCTCGGCTCTGTTGCCTCCCGACCCCCGCAGCACGCTCGCGATGCCCAAAGTCGGCGCCCTCCGTCGCCCTCGCTCCCAGCCCCCAACGTCTCACCAGGGCGAGCTCTTCGCGTGCGGCTCTGATGTACACCAACCCCCGCGGCTCGTCCGCGGCGCCCTCAGCTGGCCTCACTCCCGGCCTCCGACGTCTCGCTAGGCCTCGTCAGCTCAGTCTCTCCTCACCGGGGCAAGCTCTCCACGGCAGTCCGTGGTCGCGCCTCACCTCCACCGCAACGCTAGGCCAGTCGGTCTTCGGTGAGTTACTTTGCTCCCGGTCGGGCCGCCGTTGTTCCTCGTCTCTGCTGCTGCACCACAGTTGTTCGAGTGGTTGTTGTTATTTTGTTGATGTTGTTTAGTTTAGTTGCTATGTCTGTTAGTATTAGTTATTAGTTATTCAGTTGTTATAGTTATTAAACGGCGGGAGCCCCAGCGCTAGGCTTCTACCGCCGCCGCCATCTTGCCAAGTTAGAAAGAACTTCCATGTCATATGTCCCATTTTAATTCCTATACAAAAATACAAAATATTGTGCACAAACAAACACTCTTAACTGGTGTATATAAAGTTCTATTATAATGAAATGAACAGCCCCCAACAGTGGGCATACATTCATACAGTATAAATAGAAAACAACAGTCTCAAAACAATACTCCAAGGAGGACCCCACACAGTCACAGAGTTTTCCAAAATGAGTGCAAAGACTCAAAAATAATAATGTTCCGCAGGAGTCCCTCCGTTGTTTGTTGACTTCTGAAGGACAAATTCTAACCTTCACGCAAACCCCGGATTTGATTGCGTTCCGCTGCTCCTGCAGCTTCCTCGTAAGTCAAACTGAAAACTCCAGCCAAGTTCTTTCTCAAACGCCCATTTAGGTATCTTAATTTGCGGCTTGTTGTTATTTGCAGTAAGGAAAGAAAGAACTTCCATGTCATATGTCCCATTTTAATTCCTGGCTGTTTCATTCCTGGTTGGGCTGAAACATTTCTGTGGCAACATTGTGCCTTGCCTTGCTCTGTGGTAAGCAATTTTCTTCTCCACTTCAAAGAAGGATGCAATATTTCTGGGTCCATGGAGAAAGATTACCAGAATGAAGAATAGCATAAAACAATTTTAATATAAAGAATAACTAATTTTATTTATTTATAAACTGCCTTTCCCGCTGAGACACAAGGCAGATTACAGTATAACAACAAACGTACTCCAATGAACAATGCAATAGGGCTAAGATTACAGAATTAGAAGACAAGGAGAATAAACTGCTGACAAGGTTCACTATGAACAATACACTAAGTGGAATTACAAAGCTAGAAGACAGTGCTGTAAAATTGGGATAATGCCTACAATAATCAGTGGAATAGACTACAGTCTAATTTCTAGCCTTTCTTAGACTGCTGCATTCTACTATAGTTCTAAAACTGTGACAAAATTGCCCTCCTGAACTTTACTATTTCATTGTGGGTAGGATCCTTCTCCTCAGACAGGCACACACAGGAAGAGCGTGTGTTGTTGATCTCACACATTTTTAAGAAAGTTTTTCTTAGATGAGTGAAGCTGGTACAGCGGTAAACAAGTCTAATGTCATTAAGGGCTTTGTTGACCCCATGATACAGAGTGGTAAGCTGCAATACTGCAGTCCAAACTCTCTGCTCATGACCTGAGTTTGATCCCGGTAGAAGCTGGGTTCAGGTAACCAACTCAAGGTTGACTCAGCTTTCCATCCTTCTGAGGTCAGTAAAATGAGTACCCAGCTTGCTGGGGGTGGGGGGAAGTGTAGATGACTGGGGAAGGCAATGGCAAACCACCCCATAAAAAGTCTGCTGTGGAAACGTCGTGATGCGATGTCACCCCAGAGTTGGAAACGACTGGTGCTTGCCCAGAGGACTACTTGTTTTTAAAATGTGATAACAAGTACTCTCAGTTAAACCTGGTAACTGAATCATCTCATAACTAAATCATCTTGTACATCTTTCTTCTAAAACGAACTAGTGCCATAGGTTCCACAAATAACCAGTTCCTTAACACTGTTAAATAGAAGCAGATGTCTCTGTTATTCTATTGCTATTATTTTGTTTTTAGACTTTTCTATGAATCAAAATCTAGTTTACCTGTGTGCCAAATTTCAGGTTTACCTGTGTTTAGGAACCATTCTATAACTTTTGATACAACTCTTGAGTGAGAACAGCTGCCCTTTTATTTAATCCTTATTCTACTCATCTTCCAAGGGAAATATAATTTGCATCTCCTCATATTAACAATATAATTCTATGAATCAAATTTGGTTGAGGAAAAAGTGATTGGTACAAAGCACCTCTTCAGCTGGGTAGCTGACTTGGATGAGAAGCCAGTTCTCTGATTTTAGCCCAACTCTACGTTGTACTGACTTTCATTTGCCCTCTCACTGCCTCTGATTGGTCCCTGCACTGGCTCTCACTGGCCAGGAGAATTTGGAAGTAGAGAGTGTAGACATGGGTGCCAGGGTGATGCTGCACATGATGTCACTTCCAGTGAAAACAAAAAATGATGTCATGATGTTGGGTGCAGTTCTTTCAGATTTTCCCCCAAACTCTGTGGTTAAACCTCCCATTCCAGGCATCATGTCATCACTTCTGATTTTCAGTGAAAGTGACATTGCACATCAGCGCAATGCCAGTGCGTCCCCATTTTTCCTCTGCTAGGCTTTGATTCACCAGTTGGGGAAGGGGGAGAACTGTCAGGAACTCTAGTGAGAGACTAAGTCCCTCTGTTGGTCTCAAGTAAGCAGCACATCTGTTAATAGAAGAATAAGCAAAAATATTGCAGACAACATCAGCATTCAGAGTCAAACCAGTCAAGATCCTAGGAAATCTGTAATGGGATCTTTGCGATATTTTGAAAATCAACATTTCATGCACAGTGACCCCAAGTTCAGGTTGGAAATCCATGATTGCCTCCAGTTTTATCTTGTATCTGTGGGTGAAACACAAGTTTCTGTGGGCATCAGGCCTACATGCTTGGTCATTTCACTCCGTTAACTCTCCAAAAGAGTCTGTCAATCCATCAAATCTTACTTTATCAACAGTTCATCACTAAAAAGTGTACTCTGTCACAGTACACTGGAAGATTGTCTCAAAAACGAACTTCAAAATCAGTCATATTCTGAGTTTTTACTTGCCTTGGCATATTTGTGTGCTGAGATTTCACTGAAGTTTTGAATTGGTGTGAACTTTCATGAAGATGGCAATTAGATTTCCCTTGGTGAGGCTGACTACAGGAGACTCGACTGTCCAAATTGGCAGCACTCCAAGTATCTCTTTATTGTGTGGATCTAATGTGGCAACAACCCTCTCTGTAAAAATGGGATCTGCTGGTACAGATTTAAATAAAGCCAGTTGGAAGGTTTTTGCTTTAATGGCACTCTGGAGGAGATTTATCAAAAAGAAAAATGCCATGCGAAGTTAAGAACTTATTTTATCTTGCTTGTTTGAAATGCATTGTGGATGAATCAGAAGACCTTTTATAAACAGATGCTGCAGCTCAGGAGAGGAACAATTATAGCCATCAGCAGACAAGAATGAGGCTTTTCTAAAGGCTACGGGCTATAGTTTCACCTTTCAAATGCCAATATAGTCTTCCTAACCCCAGTGAACTTTGATAAAGGGCTTTCTATTGAAGGCTCAGCAAAGTTCCTAATTGCAATATTTTTTAAAAAAAAAAATTGCTCTAAAGACTCTTTGTTTGTGACATTTGAAAAAAGCTGAAAATATAGACTGGGGAACCCCTGGAAGGGCAACTGTATGTGGACTAATGCACTAAAGAATATTACAAATCTTTCAAATCTGTAGATTTAAAAAATCCACTCATAACACTGGTGCCCTACAAAAACACCTATTAAAAAGGTTGTGCATCTACTGACTGGAATTGCAAGGTATGAAGTTCCTTATGATCCACCAAGCTGAATCCAGCCTGAAAGCTTGCATGAGGGCCCCACCACAGTTAAATCAATTTGTTGCCTACCTGGACAGGCAAAACTATGTGTGTGGGGGATGATATTAATAATGTTTACAATGGTTTTATTATGTTTGTTTTTTGATCTGTTAGCCACTCTC
Source organism: Heteronotia binoei (assembly GCF_032191835.1). Lineage (NCBI taxonomy): Eukaryota > Metazoa > Chordata > Lepidosauria > Squamata > Gekkonidae > Heteronotia > Heteronotia binoei. Next base: position 50,945,824 of record NC_083223.1, on the reverse strand, counting down.
TCGACAGGAAGAGAGGTCAGGAAGGCAGGGCATAAATTCTATAAGAAAATAAATAATTAAACCTATTTCTGCAGCATCACATACAGGCAAAGTAGTCCAGCTAAATTTTAGAAGGGATTCATCTTCATCCAAACCCTCTCAATATAGAGTTGGCAGAGGAAGAGGAGTTGGCTTTGTCCAATTCCACCCATTCCAAACCTTTCAGGAAAGGGTCAAGGGTGCCCTCTAAAAGGTGGGGAATGCACCTAAGATCAGCCAAACAGATGGAGGATAATCCTCATTCTCCTCTCACTTATGATAGGAGAGGGAGAGTGTTTGGAGAGTGAATCTAAGGGTGCAATCACACAAGGAATCTGGTGCGGCAGCATTTCTGCTGTGAAAAAGCTGGTATTCTCTGATGCATTCAGACTGTTCATAGCACACCCTGGCCATTAAAACAGCTGGGAAACACACTCTATATGTGCTTTAGAAATTTGCTACTGCGAAGTAGCCGGTAATTATTTAATCTAGTCCCAGCCCATCCTAAAATAATGTCAGGACAGGTGAAACTTGGGAAGCAGACATATGTGTGTGATCATGCACATTAAATCCAGATGGGAGGCGTGGCCAGGTTGGGCCAAATTTCTCATGTAGTCACAGCCTAAGTCTTCCACCTATCCAACACATATAAAAAGTCCACATTAAAGTGAAATATCTGGGACCAGAATACATTTTTTCTATTGAAGAGATTCCTATTAGAAGAGAATTCTGTTAAATAGTTTCCTGCCAAATTTACAAATGCTCAGACTTGTGTGTGAGGGCAGGTAGTGATGTCATCGGGCAGGGACTGATGATGTGCCATTAAAAGCTACATGCATCATAGTACTTCCACACGCCACTAGGAATTATACTGTATGGTATCAATGAATGAGCATAATCACAATCACACAATTTAGAAGAAATGGACTATTAATTACAGAACTGTAAAAACTGTTTATATATATATATATATCTTTTAAAAGTAAAATGCAATCAAGTTGTTAGTGCCTAATTACTGCTTTCTAATTAGGGATGGGCACAAATTGAAGTACAAATTGCAATTCATGCCTAAAATAGCCGATTCATAGTTCATTCCAAATTGGTTCAGGTACTTGTGCTATGCACAACTCACAAAATGAAACAGCTTGTTTTTTGGGAAGTTCATCTGTGTCTTTATCGGCAGAGGATCCTCCTCCCATTCTGCGATGTGTCTGGTGTGATAACGTCACCCAGAAGTGACACTATCACACTAGACATGTCCTCCTGGAAGTGATAGCATCACTTCCGGGTGATGTCATCATGCTGGGCTTGTTCGCAGTGCACCAGCACTTTCTAGCCCTCCTGAACCAAATGAACCAATGAACCAGAATTCATTCAAAAATGAACCAAAACATTGATTTGGGCAAACCAACAAACCATTAAATGAAACGAGCCACCATTTTTATGATCCGTGCCCATCCCTATTCTTAATTTCTATGTGTACTAGTTACTACAGCAGACACAACCAAGACTCTTTTTTAAAAAAGAAAAAAGTCATCATGTTTCTTGACTAGTTGACAGCCCTGTGATTTGAATCTACAGTCCTGAAGCCCTCAGAATCAGTCCCAAAACCTCAGGGGCATAGGCAGAGACCTTGCAATCCTACCCCTGACTAAAGATGTGAAACTTGTCTTCCACTTTTTTCTTTTTTTTTTTAAAGCATCCCTGGGAGATCTTGACTGTGCACAAATAAAAGGAAAAAGTGTTTTTAAAACAAAAACTTAGAGACATGCAAGGGGAAGTAAGCCTTGATTTCCTCTCCTCCTCCCTTTTGTTGCTGTTCTCTGCTTTCAGTTGTTTGAAGCATTTTTTCCTTTCAGCATTTTATTTTCCTCCCAACTTAGTCTTCAAGACTTTTAATCACTTCTAGAATGGGAGATCCTTCCTAACATTCATATACAAAAACTGAGTTAGAAGTACCTCTGAGGAACAAACTACAAGTTAAGTTTTTATCCTGCCCATTAACTTAGGCCTGCTTTCCATATTAACTAAATGGCAGAATTGCTTATATGGTTTCTCACACATCACTCCAGTACTGTGTAAGCTGTTTGGTTAGACCTAGTTGCTTGCTTAGAACTGTGCCATCAATTCCCACTGAGGTCAGGTTGCAGGTATGGTATGTGAATATGTCAAAAGTTGTTCATTATACTAGAGAGACTAAATGTGGAGTCATATTCAGATAATGTATAATGCTAGGGCTGCCAACCTCCAGAGCCTGGTGATCTTCTAGACTTGCAGCTGGTCTCCAGATGATGGAAATCTGTCCCTCTTGGAGAAAATAGGAAATCTGGAAGGTGGACTCTATGGCATTTTCCCCCTCCAAGGGACCTTTCCCAAATCCTGACCTCTGCAGGCTCCACCTCCCAAATCTCCAGGAATTTCTTCAGGAGGTGGCAGCCTTATGTAATCTACATCTTAGTGGTCTGTGAAGGTGTCTTCCTCGATCATTCATGTGATTTACTGAAATCTATGGCTCTGCCTTTAGGAGAAGCTCCTGTAGATACACAAAACCTTTTTCCACTCAATTTAATTTTCAGACTATGAAAAAAAAGTCCTAATCAAATAACTTAAAGAAATCTGATCAATAGCATAATATTAGAGCAAGCAAAATGTTGTACAGGTCTCCACAACTGTCCAAGCTAATGACTTCATTACCTTGATGATTAGAAATATTGGTAGATTCCCTTGCGTTGCTTTGCTTTAATAATGAGAAAATAATAAAGACTTTGCATTCATGTAGCACTTTCCATCTCGACAAGGCTTTTCAGTTAAGCCTTTGAGTAACTCCCCAGGGAAGATAAAAATATCCTAATTAAGCAGATGGCATGGTAAAGTGCAGGCAGGTTAGTGGCATCACAAATGCAGACTACAAAAGAACCATTGTTCAATTGCCAGGGTTATCTGACCTTTCTTGTTTTAAAGGATTTCCCCTTATTCCTGCACATCACAGCTTTAAAGGATGTGCCAGATCTCCTTAGTATCCTTTATTAAAAATTGATCTGGAAATCCTAGCAACTTCACTGTTTCTTTATAGTGGAACAGATAGAAAGTCGCCAGTGGCAGTACCAGCATGGACTTGAGGCATAGAAGAACCTTTAGAAATTATACAACTCTGCTTCTGTTAGTAATAACAGTGGTCCTTCAAGACAAGACCCCATTCTCTCCTTAGGCCTTGAGTTCTGTCTTAATAAGAGTTATTCAAAAGAAAAGGACATGGTAAAATCTCCAGCATGTACTTCCATACAGCTTGCTTTTAAATCAGCACAAAATCTCCTGTTCCATCCCTTTCTTTTCCCTCCTATCCACCTATTGTTCTTCTCCACCCTCTCATGCACACAATCCCTCTCATAGCTAGGCAGGATCTTTGCCTTTCTTTCCCTCTCTCTCAGCCATCCAGCAGATAAACTAACTTTCCAAACTATCTGCAGAAAGCCACCTTGGTGTAGTGATTAAGAGCAATGGATTCAAATCTGGAGAACCGGTTTGGTTCCTCATTCCTCCACATGAAGCCAGCTGGGTGAACTTGGGTCAGTAACAGCTTATTTGGAACTCTCTCAGTCACAAAAATAAATTTAGCTTACCACCTAGTGGTGCATAATGCTAAAAGAGCTAGAACTTCAAGCTGCCAGACAGTCTTAGGATACTACACTATACTACACACAATGCCATGCGATGATGATGATGATTATGCCATTCGATAATTATTATGTGCTTAGATATGTAACAATTTGTCCTATTCAATGTTTTCTCCACAACCAACTTAGTGTTGTGAATCTAGTTTTGCCAGCCTGGACATGGGCAATATCACCAATGTCACTATGTTACTTCTGGGTACAACCTTGAAGTTATGTAAAGATGTTGGCAATGTCACTTGCCAGAGGGAGGCCTCCTGCTGTAACAGCTCTACTAACCAAGTTTACAGCTTTCCTCTGGCTTATGGAGACTTCCTCCAATTTAAGTGGCTCTTCCTCCAACAGAAACTCCTTTCAGCCTAAGGTAGACTATCAGCCAGCAGCTACACCAATTACTTATATCTCACGACTGGTCTTTTGCTGGTTCAAGTCAATTAGCATGTGTTTATAAACATTCCATAACATTGATATTTTTACTCAATTTAAGAACTAATTTCTGGATTCTTGCTCACACAATGTCTCTGATACCATGGATGGAAAGTCAGCAATGGACAGTGGACATGAAGGCAAACAAACCTTCATCCCAAGCCAAAACCTTTGCTCCCACCCAGAATGGTTAGGTTGGAATGGCTGGGGCAGATTTACTTTTCAAGATCTGTAATGGCAGGTTACATGGGGGGAGAATATCACAAAGTATCCTACCACTCATCATTTTGATGGGCAGGTTGCCTATATATTGTATATGTTCATACTTTCATGTATGCACTATTTAAATATGTATTGAAATTCTATGATAGCTGGTAACTGTATTGTTCCATAAATGAAATTACTAGCACCTGAAAAAGCAATAGCAACCTCCCACTGGCTGGACTAAAAATATCTTGAAATTGCTATTCACTTGCTAGATTCTCTGAGGAAGATCTGATGATTATTTGGAGAGGTGAAACCTTTCCCCCTTTTCCCCTATACCTAATTTCTGATACATTCTAAATGGAATGATAACTTAGAAAGCTAGTTTATTTTTTTCCAAAATTGTGCTTATGTTGTTTACTGCTTCTGAAAAGCAGGTGTTCTCAAGCCAATTGGAACAAATCCCTGTTTTGAAATGCAAATGATTCTCACAGCATCTGCATAGTTTGAGATAAAGCAGTTAACAATGAATTAATCCTTTTTCAGTTCAGTTCATTATCTGGAGACTCTGACCAGGGCAACTTTACATTTGAAACAAGACAATGGTATACCACAGGTAGAACAGCGCTTTCCTTCACTATTCCAGTGGATTTATTTTTGGGGGGAAACTGGATATTTAGAAATAGTTGTAATTCCTCTTGCTTATGATTTTAAAAAGTGTTTTGCAAAAATATAAAAATTAGAACAGATAAAAGGAAGTACTTCTTTATCCAAAGAGGAGGGCTGCCAAGCCCCTGGTCTGGGCGGGGATTCCCCTGCCCGGGAAGTTCCCAACCCGCCGGCCCACATTGGGCTGGCGGGGGGAACCTCCCCCTATGTCACTGGCACAATGACATCACCCAGAAGTGACGTTATTGCGCCAGTGATGCTGCATGTGGCCGCTCTAGGCATTTTTGGGGAAACTCTATGGTTTTCCTGGACACTCTTGCCATTTGGGAGGGAAAACTCTATGGTACATAGGTACCATAGAGTTTCCCCCCTCTCAAAAGGCTAGAGCATCCAGGAAAACCATAGAGTTTTCCCGGAAATGCCTAGACTGGCTGTGGCGGTGTCGCCAGCACAATTACATCACTTCCGGGTGGTGTCATTGCGTCGTGCATGCAAAAGTCCCCTGCTCCAGGATGAAGAGGACTTGGCAACCCTACCAAAGAGTAATTAATACGTGGAATTCACTGCCTCATGGTGGTAGCCAGGGCTTTTTTTGAGCAGGTGGTAGCCAGGGCTTTTTTTGAGCAGGAACGTAAAGGAACACAGTTCTTGCTGGCTTGACACCAGGGGATGTGGTCTAATATGCCAATGAGTTCCTGCTGGGCTTTTTCTACAAAAACCCCTCTGTGAAACAATGGTGATATCAGGGGTATACAAATGAGTTTGTGCTGGGATTTTCCTACTAAAAAGCCCTGGTAGTAGCTACAAACATAGACAGCTTCTAGAGAGAATAAACACATCAGTGAGAATGGACTGAATAATCACATCAGTGGCTGTTAGCCACAACTTATAGATGAACACTGTTTGGGGCAGTGATGTATTCTTGAGCCTGGAGGGGGAAGTGGGAGGGTTTCTGGAGTTCTGGCCCCACTAGTGGACCTCCTGATGGCACCTGGGTTTTGGCCACTGTGTGACACAGTGTGTTGGATGGGATGGGCCACTGGCCTGATCCAACAAGGCTTCTGTTATGTTCTTATTCAGAATAAGGGGCACTAAAAACGGAGCTGCCCTGAAGGTATGAAAAAAAAATGATTTATTTAGTCAATTTTTTTAACCCATGCTCTTCTTCTAAAGAGCCCAGAGAGGTACACATTGTTCTGCTCCCTCTATTTTATTCTCGCAATAATTATTCTCACAGTAAAAATAGGTTGGGTTGAGAGAGTGACTGGCCCAAAGTCACTCAGTAAGCCTTCATGGCAGAGTGGAGATATGAACCAGAGTCTCCCAGATTGTAATCCAACATTCTAACCCAGGGTGTTGAACATAAGGCCTGTGAGCCAGAACCAGTCCACCCAGGGCTCTTATCCAGCCTGCAGATAATTGGTCAAAGGATGGCTTTCATTACCCTTCCAGATGACAGAGGCTGTGCATTATGACCCTATATAGTATACTATCACAGTGCTAATGAGTAATGGGTAGTGGAAGTGAGAGGGTGGGCATCAGGGAGATACTTTAAGGAAATACTGTAGGAGTATTAATGTTTAAAGCATGTTTGTATTTTGAGTGAACTTTAGTATCATTAATTGAGTTTGCCTGTGTCCTTTATAAAGTTTCTATCTTTGGTACCTTGCATTACATTTAATGGCTCCCATGGTGTGTCCCAGCAAAGTGACTTTTATGTCAGATCCAGCCCTCATAACAAATGAGTTTGATACCTCTGTTCTAACTACTGCACTACAGTGCCTCCCTGATATAACCATTAAACTGCTTTCATTGCATCTCTTCTGTTCCTGCAATCCAAGACAAGGCTTAGCAATAAGTACATCTCCCAGTTTCAAAAGATACTCCTGGAACTTCCCACCACAGTTGCTTTCAGCTTCTAGAACACATACAATGCCACAGGCCAGGCCCCTGCAGTGAAAAAGAAAGGAGAAGAAAGAATGAGAAAGCAAGAAACAAATGGAAACAAGGAAGGAAGGAAGGAAGGAAGGAAGGAAGGAAGGAAGGAAGGAAGATGGGGAGAGAGGAAGGAATGAAGTCCCTGGACCTCCCCAATTTTCCTTCCCACCAAGTTCATCCAGTAACTTCCTGTTCACTCTTGCACACAGCCTGAGCAACCACTGGCCCTGACACTGCCTCTACCTGCCCTGGACCCCCTCAAGCTTTCCCTTCCCTCCCAGGCCAGTCCGCAGCCTTTCATGGAGACGATGACGGATGCAATGGCCCTTCTGTGGATCCTTCTGAATAGTACTATCAGGACCACATGGCAGGCAAGAGGGTGGGTGGGTGGGCAGGCAGACTGCAGCATGCTAGACTCTGTCCTCCCACTCTGGCCTGCCGGCAGAGGAAGAAGCAGCCAGTGGTAAGTCAGCTTTCTGTGTATCCCCCATATAATTTTTAAACATGTAAGATTTTTCTGCCCCAGGTGTGGAGGAAAATCTCTCAACCCTTCAGGTGCCTCCTATATGTGAAAATAAGTATCCACGTCTAGGGCGCATGTTGAGAATTAGATATATAGATACTGGAGATCCTGCTGCTTGTAGCATAGATCATTCTCTGGCATGGCACCTACCTGGTAGAATACTTTGCTTATCCATGTAAAGAGAAGCTGCAATCCTAAGAACATTTTCCTAACAGCAAGCCCCATGGAATAAAATAGGACTTAGTTCTGAGCAGACCTGTTTAGGATTGTTCCCTTAGTCTTCAAGGGTTTAGTTTTATCTTATGGTTGTTCATCTGGCTGTTTATCTTGCTTTTTAGTTTTTGATCTACATTTGAGAGAAAGGCAGAATAAGAATAAATAAAAAAGAAAGGCCTTCTTCAAACGGTAGGCTCAGAGGAAGGAAGGAAGGAAGGAAGGAAGGAAGGAAGGAAGGAAGGAAGGAAGGAAGGAAGGAAGGAAGGAAGGAAGGAAGGAAAGGCAGAATAAGAATTAAAAAAATAAGTGTTGTAAACATGTAAATAAACACTACATCTCAGTGATCATAGATTTAATAAAAGCTTAACATGTTTGCTCAGTCCTCAATTTTTATTGGAAGTTGTGGCAACCACAGAAGTGGCCTTGCACTCTGTCTGTCACCACTTTCCCCCGTCATTAGGTAGCCTTGTTGTGACCCGCCTACTGCTGGCCCTGCTAGGCCAGAACTACATCAGAAGGCTACTGACCTTTGAACGAGACAGTTCTCTGCTGACAGGTTCTCCTGGAGCCTTACTGATTACTACTGCCTCTCCTCAGGGCCTGTTGTAAGAAGTCTGGGTAGGGCTGCAAAGTCCCCGGGAGTTCCCCACCCAGGAGGTTTCCAACCTGCCGGTCAGCATTGGGCTGGCGGGGGGGATCCTTCCTCCAATGTCGCTGGTGCAATGACATCACTCGAAGTGATATCATTGCACTGGTGAGGTCGTACGCCAGCCACTCTAGGAGCATCCAGGAAAACTCTATGGTTCTCCCAGATGCTCTAGCAATTTGAGAGGGAAAACTCTATGGTACCTATTGTACTGGAGGCTGCAGGGGCCTTGGCAACCCTAAGTCTGGGACAGTCCGTCTCCCCCTCCCCCCCCCACACACAAACAATGTTTCTGCAAAGCAAATAGTGAAGCAAACAGTAAACTGTGAGAGACATGTTCCTCTGACCCCGCCTACTCAGGCCCAGGAATGTTAACAGTCTTGCCTCAGAGACAGCCAACTCTTTTCTGTGTCTTCTCTATCAATCAGCCTCAGAAAGGGCTACTGTTGCTTCATGAAAGGCCTCCCAGCACACACAGCCTCCAAAGGCCACACAGATAGCCAGGGAGGCAAGACCCCACTTATTTCCCCCTGGGAAGTGCTAGCCAGAGGCTGTTGCTAGGCAAAGAAAAAGCCAAAGAAAGAGGCCTCAGGTGAATAGAATAGCATACAGTCCACCCTCCAAAGCAGTTATTTTCTCCAGGATGGGGAGAGAGATCTATCATCAGGAATTCAGTTCTCATCCCAGGAAATCTTCAGGTTTCACCTGGAGGTTGGGTACTCTAGGCCTGACTTGATGCCACCCAGCTGGCATGACTTAAATAGGCCTGGCTGCTTGCTCCTGTTCAGCATAAGTTCCTCTATGACAGCCAATGTGAATTAGCAGTTGCCAACTCTAGGTTGGGAAATTCCTGGCGATTTGGTGGGTGGGGCCTGGAGAGGGTGAGTTTGAGAAAGGGTGGAACCTCAGCTAAGTATCATGGCATAGAAGCCATTCCCTAAATTAGCCATTTCTGTCTGGAGAACCATTGTTGCGAATATCCAGGTTAGGCCTGTGTCTTTAAACCCTGCTGAGGTCTCTTGCTACCTGTTTTTGTCCCCATTGTGGAGAAAGACTGTACTTTTACTAGGCAGATGCTGCAGGGTGCGGGGAGAAGATGAAAAACTTAAATCAGATAAATTCCCCTACAGAGAATACCTGCCTTGAGGTGCATACTCTATAACATAACCATGCCAGGCCAAAAAAAAAAAATCATGCCACAAGTTTACATTCATGCTAAACACCACAAAGCTGGATATGACAGGAAAAAGTGGCAACAATGCACTGCAAACAAAAGGAATGATATGCTTCAATGTCTGTGTGACTGTCGTCATGCTCCCCCTGTACCCCTCCCCCCAATTATTCTTCCTTGTTGGCATTCTGGACCTGTTTCAGGGCTCTGAGCTACCACAGACACAGGGACACACACACTTATGAGGGGGAGATGGAAAGCTGGTTTCTGCTTCAGCTGCAGGGTGGGAGGGAAGACAGCAAGGGTGAGGAGGTGAGTGAAAGCCAAGTTGGGGGGGGGGGGCTTTAGAGCAGGGTCTGCCAGACCCAGGTTTTTGCTGTGGAAGCTGGGTGATTTCGGCCAGTCACAGACTTTCAGCCTAACCTAACTTACAAGGTTGCGCAGATCAAAGTGGGAAGAGGAGAATGTTGTAAGCTGCTTTGATCTCTCCCCCCCCCGCCCCACCAGTGTGAAGAAAGATTGTCCTTCTCCTATGTAGAAGCTGGAGGAAGGAGGAAGGCAATGGAAAGCTGAAAGAGGGACAGTTAAAGGGAAGGAGATACAATTGCCAACTTCAGGTTGGCCGCTGTGGTTGCCAATTCCATTCCTGGAGACTTAAGGGGTGAGGGTTGAGGAAGGATGAGACTTCAGACAGATACAATGCCACTTCCTCCTGGGGAACCACTGCTGCCAATCTCCAGGTGAGGACTGGAGATCATTCAGAATTACAACTGCTCTCCAGATGACAGACATCAGCTCCCCTTCAGGTGTGTATTAGGGATGTGCATTCGGTTCGGCCGAACCGAATATACAGCCGAATCAATACTGATTCGGCTGTATACGGAATCGGCTGTAGCCGATTCCCATTGCCGCCTATTATGCGGCAGCCAAATACGGCTCGCCGTATGCTTCCGAACAGCTATTCAGAAGTATACGGCTGTCAAAGCTGTCAAAGCAAAAGGCGGGAAAGTGGCTTCTGCAGCCTCAAAGGAGCTGCTTGCCTAGTACTTTCCCGCCTTTAGTGGCCTCTTCCCGCCTCTCCCATAGCCTCTCTGGGATCAGGGAGGGGGGGAGGGGGAAGAGGAGCCCCAGCAGCCAATCCAAAGCATGCATTTGCAAAATGCATTGCAAATGCATGCTTTGAAGGGCTTTTGTGTAGCTGATGGCCCAGCCATCAGCTACATTGTTGTTATTTTGATCTTTTGCTTACTTGGGTATCCAAGTAAGCACTGTTGTCTGGCCAATCAGAGAGCAGTGCTATTTTTTGAAATTGCTCTCTGTAGGGCCAGAGAACCTTTTTAAGGAGTCTTCCTGCTGGACTCCTCCATTGCTGTGTTGGTGTGTGGCTTGATGTGTGTGAGAGAGATTGTGCTGCTGCTGGTGGCTGGCCCTTGGCTTCAGCTGCTGCTGCCTGCTGCTCTCTCACTCAGCCTTACTTCCCTGGACTCAGAGAAGACAAGGTAAGACAGTTTTGGGGTTCTTGTTTTAGTTTTTGTTGGTAAAAGGACTAGAGTCCCTTTACTTGTCCAGATTTGGGTGGGTGGGTGAGTACTGGGTGGGTAGGGTAGCCTATTTGGGGTTGGGGTTAGGTTCTGCTGGGGGTAGGGGCCAGGGTTGGGGGGGGGGTTTGCTAATTTGCCCATATCTTAATTTAGTGAGAGGACTTTTAAAAGTGCAGTGTCCTTTTACTTCTCCTGATTTGGGTGGCTTGGATTTCTTGGGGTTAGGGTGAAGGGTTTTTTTTTGGGGGGGGGAGTTCCTGTATTGTTAAAAGTTGAGTTTTTTACTGTTTCAGTGTTTGATTTGTTGCTGCTGTGTTGTGTTGCTGCTGTGTTACTTTTCTCTTCAGGTTATTGGGGGGGGGGGTGTTGTTGACTGATTTGGCCTGAGCTTTCTTGTTGGTGAAAAGGCCACTTTTTTAACACTTGGCCTTTTGTGATTCTGCTGGTTTTGTTTTGGTTTTTTTAAATTACCTCTGGTTGGTGTGGGGGTTGGCGAGGGTGTGTGTGGGCTGGGTCACTTCCTTGTTTTTATAGAGTACATTGTGTGTTCTGTGGCAGGGAAGCTGGCACCTGGGTGAGAGACCCAGAACCAGCAGGTTTGTTGTGGTTGGCCAGCTCTCCCCATGTTGTTTGGGGCAGGGCTGGAGAGCTGGCATCTGTAGATTGTGTGTTCTGTGGCAGGAAAGCTGGCACCTGGGTGAGAGACCCAGAACCAGCAGGTTTGTTGTGGTTGGCCAGCTCTCCCCGTGTTGTTTGGGGCAGGGCTGGAGAGCTGGCATCTGTAGATTGTGTGTTCTGTGGCAGGGAAGCTGGCACCTGCGTGAGAGACCCAGAACCAGCAGGTTTGCTGTGGTTGGCCAGCTCTCCCCATGTTGTTTGGGGCAGGGCTGGAGAGCTGGCATCTGAAGATTGTGTGTTCTGTGGCAGGGAAGCTGGCACCTGGGTGAGAGACCCAGAACCAGCAGGTTTGCTGTGGTTGGCCAGCTCTCCCCATGTTGTTTGGGGCAGGGCTGGAGAGCTGGCATCTGTAGATTGTGTGTTCTGTGGCAGGGAAGCTGGCACCTGGGTGAGAGACCCAGAACCAGCAGGTTTGCTGTGGTTGGCCAGCTCTCCCCATGTTGTTTGGGGCAGGGCTGGAGAGCTGGCATCTGTAGATTGTGTGTTCTGTGGCAGGGAAGCTGGCACCTGGGTGAGAGACCCAGAACCAGCAGGTTTGTTGTGGTTGGCCAGCTCTCCCCGTGTTGTTTGGGGCAGGGCTGGAGAGCTGGCATCTGGGTTTGCTGCAGGCAGGTCTACAGAGCAGACCTTGAGCAGATTGTGTTTTGTGTGGCAGTGACGTTGGCAACTGGGTTTATATTGCTTCCAGGCCTGCAGGGTTCATAGAGTAGATAGAGGGATGTAGTGCATTTGGGTCCTATAGAGATTCTCTGATGTGGTTAGGTTTGGCTTTGGGTGCCCCAGGAATTGGACCCCCTGGTCCAATTTTTTTTTTTTTTGGCCTTGTGGGTTTTGTGTGGGACAGTGCCCTGAAGCTGCACAGCAGTTTGGGGGGCTCTCCTCAAAACCCCCTGCTCCCCAGAGCCACTTTTCCCACGACAATTACAGTGAGGAAGTGGCTAATTGGGCTTTCCCCATCATTGTTAGCAATGGGCCTTTTGGGGAGCCCAAAGACAGGGACCCACTGGCCCAATCTTTTTGAGACTTGGGGGGGTTGGAGGGGAGAGTCCCCTGGAGGTCCCCTGAAAATTTTGGGGCTCTCCCTCAAACCCCCTGCCCCCCAGTAGCCTCTAATTATGCCCTATGTTGCCATTGATTTCAATGGCTTGAGACCCTGGAGAGCCGCTGCAAGTCTGAGAAGACAATACTGACTTTGATGGACCAAAGGTCTGATTCAGTATAAGGCAGCTTCATATGTTCATATGTTCATATGTAATGGCCCATAGGTATAATGATGGAATAGGGGCACCCTCTTTGGGTGCCCCTGGAATGGGATCCCCTGGCCCAATCTTTTTGGGACTTGAGGGGGTTGGAGGGGAGAGTCTCCTGCAGGTCCCCTGCAAATTTGGGGGCTCTATCTCAAACCCCCTCCCCTCCATGCGGCTTCAAATATACCCTATTTGCCATTGCTTTCAATGGCCCATAGGGTATAATAGGGCCGTATATTCGGTAATAGCCGCGCATCTACCGTATATGCAGCTATTCCGAATGCGGTATTCAGGAGTATACGGGGATTCCGAATTTTTCCCCCCCGTATACTTCCGAATCCGTGTCAATCCGAATTTTTTTTTTTGCACATCCCTAGTGTGTATGTGTGTGGGGGGAGAAGTGCATGCCTTCACATGGGTGGGTGGAAGACAGCAAGGGGGGGCACTCACTCAGAGCCTCTTTCTAGAACCCACTGTATTTTTCTTCACAACAGGCCTTATTACTAGTTGTATAATAATGATAAAATATATAATATGTTTATTTTCTCATTTTTGCATTGGTTTGATTTTTTAAATTATGAAATAAACAACCCCGGGTGGGCAGTAATGCAATTAATTTTGTACATGATAAATTTGCACTCTTACTAACAACTCTGATTCTTTGCTTGCTCTTCTGATAACACTCAAACAAAACAGGAGGCATTTAGTGGAAAATAGAAGAGGTGCCGATAAAAAGCCAAGGTGAGAGACAACACTGAAGATGCCAGGAGCATGCTCAAAAGTAAACTGGTAGAAGTAAACACTGTTTGCAGTTCTTGATTCACAGAGAGATTCTTAAATAGAGTATTCCAGGAAGATATGCAGATGGGAATTGTTTATTTAAGAGACTATATGCTAGAGATGACAAGAAGAGATGCTCAGGAAAAATGTGGCCTGTAGAAATGAAACATTCATTTGTCTCTTCTGACCAGGAACCCAGATTCCTTGTGTTCCCAATAAGGTAAGTAGACTCTCCAGGCAGGGAGCCACATAAACAAACAGGGTTTAAAAGGGGACTGTATATTTTTAAAAAGCTATCATGAAGGTAGAATGCCAGCAGGGGGGTGGGGGCTTTCCAGTGTTTTGCACTGAGTGTCACATGTATGACTATCTGCCCACAGGACAGAAGGCTTGGGTGTGTGCTCGATGAAAGGAGCTCCTGGTCCTCAGGGAACGAGTTTGTACCCTTGAGGCTTTGGTGACTGACCTGGAGAAGCAGAGACAGTCAGTTAGGCACTCGGAGAAGACTCTCGGGGACGTGTTAGATGAGCCCCACTCTGAACGTGGCAGCCCCGTTGCTGCCAGGGAGTATGAGGGTCGAGAGGGAACAGGGCACCGGGCTGAGGATAAGGGGAATGCACCCACAGAAGGGACCTCTTCTTCAGTTGGTGACCGGGAATCCTTTCACGCCAAGGAACCATCCCTGGGCAGGGAGAGAGGGGGGGTCTTGGTAGTTGGTGATTCAATCCTTAGGCAAGTAGACACCTGGGTGGCAAAACCGCGTACTGACCGTATGGTGACTTGCCTGCCTGGTGCGAAGGTAGCAAACATTACGTGTGTAGTAGATAGGCTGATAGACAGTGCTGGGGAGGAGCCAGTGGTTGTGGTGCATGTTGACACCAACGATGTGGAGAAATGCAGTCATGAGGTCCTGGAGGAAAAATTTAGGCTGCTAGGCGGGAGACTTAAGGCCAGGACTTCCAAGGTAGCCTTCTCAGAAGTGCTACCTGTTCCACATGCAGGGCTGGAGAGACAGGCACAAATTAGAAGTCTCAATGTGTGGATGAGACGATGATGTAAGGAGGAAGGGTTTAACTTTGTTAGGCACTGGGATGCTTTCTGGAACAAGCAGGAGCTATACAAAAAAGATGGTCTCCACTTATCCCCTGATGGAACCAGGCTGCTGGCGCTTAAAATCAAAAAGGTGGCAGAGCAGTTTTTAAACTAAATCTTGGGGGAAAGCCGACAGGAGATGAAATGTCTCTGGTTCGGGAAGACTCATCTCAAAGAGATGAAGGGTTAGCTGTTACTTTTCTACTGGGTAATGGATCAGAGGTGTCCACTGAGATGGTGACAAACAGGATGGACTGCCTGCCAGAGTCTCGAGGTGGCAGGAGGAAGGTGGCGGGCCTACCTTGCCTTGGAAATTATAGATGTTTGTACACAGATGCTAGAAGTGTTCAAAGTAAAATTGGTGAGTTGGAATGTTTAGTGTTGGGAGAAAACATAGACATTGTGGGAATTTCAGAAACTTGGTGGAATGAGGAGAATCAGTGGGACACGGTGATTCCTGGATATAAGTTATATCAGAAGGATAGGGAGGGAAGGGTTGGAGGTGGGGTGGCTCTGTATGTCAGAGAGGGCATACGGTCCAGTAAGACTGAGGTCAGAGAATTAGATTCCCTTCTAGAAATGCTTTTGGTTGAAATAGAGGGCCCCAAAGGAAATTTAACTATGGGAGTTTGTTATCGCCCACCAAATCAAAAGATAGAGGATGACTATAATATGATGGAAGGCTTAAAGATAGTGGCTAGACGTAAAAACTGTGTTGTAATAGGTGATTTTAACTACCCGCAGATTGATTGGGTCAATATGTGTTCTGGTCGAGAGAAAGAGATTGAGTTTCTAGATTCTCTCAGTGACTGTGCAATGGAGCAGATGGTCTCTGAACCTACCAGGGGTGGGGCGATCCTAAGTAATGCCCAAGACTTGGTGAGAGATGTAAAAGTGATCGCACCACTTGGAAGCAGTGATCATAACATTGTTGATTTCACCATTTGTATAAATAGAGAGTTGCCCCAAAAGACCAGCACAACCATGTTTAACTTTAAAAGGGGTACATTCTCTGAGATGAGGAGGCATGTTAAGAGGAAACTGAAAGGAAAGGTAAATACAGTCCAAACCCTTGGGGAAGCTTGGAGGCTATTTAAAACTACAATCCTAGAAGCTCAGATAAAATATATACCACAAGTTAGAAAAGGCACAAACAGGTATAAGAGAAGGGCTGCATGGTTAACTAACAAAGTAATGGAAGCTGTAAAAGGTAAGAAGGACTCCTTTAAGCTGTCCAAGTGAGATTAATAAAAGGGAACACAGGCTGTGGCAAATCAAATGCAAGACTGTGATCAGGCAGGCAAAAAGGGCTATGAGGAGCATATTGCAAAAAACATAAAGACCAACAATAAAAATTTCTTCAAATATATTAGAAGTAGGAAACCAGCCAGGGAAGCAGTGGGGCCCTTGGATGACCATGGGGTAAAAGGATTACTAAAGGAGGATAGGGAACTGGCTGAGAAGCTGAATGCATTTCTTGCCTCCGTCTTCACTGTGGAAGATGAGAACTTTTTGCCCGCCCTAGAACCACTAATTTTGGAAGGGATGTTGAAAGACCTGAGTCAGATTGAGGTGACAAGAGAGGAGGTCGTACAACTGATAGACGAATTAAAAACTAATAAGTCACAAGGTCCGGATGGCATACATTCAAGAGTTCTGAAAGAACTCAAAGTTGAACTTCTGGATCTCCTGACAAAAATATGTAATCTTTCATTGAAATCTGCCTCCATTCCTGCAGACTGGAAGGTAGCAAATGTCACCACCATCTTTAAAAAGGGTTCCAGAGGAGATCCAGGAAACTACAGGCCAGTCAGTCTGACTTCAATACCGGGAAAGTTGGTAGAAACCATTATCAAGGACAGAATGAGTAGGCACGTTGATGAACACGAGTTATTGAGGAAAACTCAGCATGGGTTCTGTCAGGGAAAATCTTGCCTCACTAACCTGTTACATTTCTTTGAGGGGGTGAACAAACATGTGGACAAAAGAGACCCGATAGATGTTGTTTACCTTGACTTCCAGAAAGCTTTTGATAAAGTTCCTCATCAAAGGCTCCTTAGTAAGCTTGAGAGTCATGGAGTAAAAGGACAGGTCCTCTTGTGGATCAAAAACTGGCTAATTAATAGGAAACAGAGAGCAAGTATAAATGGGCAGTCTTCGCAGTGGAGGACGGTAAGCAGTGGAGTGCTTCAGGGCTCAGTACTGGGTCCCATGCTCTTTAACTTGTTCAAAAATGATTTGGAGTTTAGAGTAAGCAGTGAAGTGGTCAAGTTTGCAGATGACACTAAATTGTTCAGGGTGGTGAGAACCAGAGAGGATGGTGAGGAACTCCAAAGGGATCTGTTGAGGCTGCGTCAGCGTGGCAGATGAGGTTCAATGTGGCCAAGTGCAAAGTAATGCACATTGGGGCCAAGAATCCCAGCTACAAATACAAGTTGATGGGGTGTGAACTGGCAGAGACTGACCAAGAGAGAGATCTTGGGGTCGTGGTAGATAACTCACTGAAAATGTCAAGACAGTGTGCGACTGCAATAAAAAAGGCGAACGCCATGCTGGGAATTATTAGGAAGGGAATTGAAAACAAATCAGCCAGTATCATAATGCCCCTGTATAAATCGATGGTGCGGTCTCCTTTGGAATACTGTGTGCAATTCTGGTCACCGCACCTCAAAAAGAATATTATAGCATTGGAAAAAGTGCAGAAAAGGGCAACTAGAATGATTAAAGGTTTGGAACACTTTCCCTATGAAAAAAAGTTAAAACGCTTGGGGCTCTTTAGCTTGGAGAAACGTCGACTGCGGGGTGACATGATAGAGGTTTACAAGATTATGCATGGGATGGAGAAGGTAGAGAAAGAAGTACTTTTCTCCCTTTCTCACAATCCAAGAACTCATGGGCATTCAATGAAATTGCTGAGCAGTCTAGTTAAAACAGATAAAAGGAGGTACTTCTTCACCCAAAAGGTGATTAACATGTGGAATTAACTGCCACAGGAGGTGGTGGCGGCTACAAGCATAGCCAACTTCAAGAGGGGGTTAGATAGAAATATGGAGCAGAGGTCCATCAGTGGCTATTAGCCACAGTGTGTGTGTGTGTGTGTATGTATGTATGTATGTGTGTGTGTATATATATATATATATATATATATATATATATATATATAAATTTTTGGTCACTGTGTGACACAGAGTGTTGGACTGGATGAGCCGTTGGCCTGATCCAACATGGCTTCTCTTGTGTTCTTATGAATGAACATTTAAGAATATTGGTAAAAAACAAGCAGAGAAGTGCTCCTGTTGTGTGGTGGGGCTGCGGCTCAGTGGTGACATGCAAAAAGTTCCCAAGTTCAATACTTGATATCTCCAGTTGAAAAGAACCAGGCAGTAGGTATTAGTACCCTGTCTCCCCCACCCCCACCCTGTCCTACTGTGATAACCACAACTTGCGGGGGGTTGGGGGTTGGTGGTGTAATTTCTGTTGGAGAAAAGTCTGTAGAGAAAACATCTACCTTCCAATCCAGTTGCCTTGCCACACTGAGCCAGTGTGGCACTATGGTTTGATTGTTGGGCCAGCATCTGGGAGACCCAGGTTCTAATTTTCTCTGCCAGTGCCATGAAGTTCACTAAGTAACTCTGGGTTGTATACACACTTTCAGCTGAATCTATCTCACAAGGTTGTTGTGAAGATAAAAAGGGAGAAGGGAGAATGACATATGCTATTCAGAGCTCCTTTGGAGGAAGAGTGAAATAAAACTTTCCCCTCTGCACCCTCCAGTTGCTTTTTATCATGAAAAAGTATGCTATAAAGGCCCAGAAGTCCATTACTGGTTCTGCCCTGTGAATGCACAAGGAAATGAGAATTGTGGAATATGCTCAAATTTATGTCCTCTTTACTCCTCCAGAGGACCGCAGAATGACCAGGATGGGCTTCAGCCCCAGCTTCCCTCCCTCTCCAGTTCACATTCCTTATCAGATACAGGGACTCTGATCTTTGCCATAATAGACAAACTTATTGGAAAAAAATCTCTCTCAGCCTGGGAAGTCATTCCCCTGCTCTTTCCATCAGAAGTGGACCCTGTTTCTTGAATATTAGAACAACCAGCCAGGAAATAATACAGTTATAATGACATAACATCTTAACGACATAAATGCATGATTGATAACTTAGCATATAAAATTGGGGAGGGGCTGTGGCTCAGTGGTAGAGCCTCTGTTTTGCATGCAGATAGTCCCAGTTTGGTGTAGTGGTTAAGTGTGTGGTCTCTTATCTGGGAGAACCGGGTTTGATTCCCCACTCCTCCACTTGCACCTGCTGGAATGGCCTTGGGTCAGCCTTGGTTCTGGCAGAGATTGTCCTTGAAAGGGCAGTTGCTGTGAGAGTCCTCTCAGCCCCATCCACCTCACAGGGTGTCTGTTGTGGGGGAGGAAGATAAAGGAGATTGTGAGGCGCTCTGACTCTGAGATTCAGGTTCAATTCCCAATATCTCCAGTGAGAGGATCAGGTTTAGGAGGTGATGAGAAAGACCTCTGCCTGAGATCCTGGAGATCCTGCTAGTCTAAGTGAACAATACTGACCTTGATGAACTGATGCTCTGAGGCAGATTCATGTATCAATTTTTCCAATAATGCTATGAATGAGGATGAATAACAATAATATGACTTAATGCAATTAAAACAACTACAGCAGCAACTAAGATATATTAGGGGAAACCTCTTAAATATTGTATAGGCATCATTAGGGCTTTCTACTCTTTTAAAAATGAAACAAAGAAAATTCTCCCCTCCCTCCTCCCCAAAAATATTACCCTTCATTGTACACCATTCTCTGGCCCTTGTTTTGTTGCTTTCCTGTTCTAATGGCCTTAATGTTCATTTCCCCTCTGAAGTCTTCAAGAATGAGGCTTGTGTATCCCAAAAGAGATTCCTTTCAGACATGTTTAAAAATTAATAAGGAAAAATTAAGTCACCTCATGAAGGTACATATTCAAAGCCTCCTCTTGGGTGTCAGCAACACGAAAGCCAATTATTTTTTAGTTGAATGTATTTTCATCTTGTGAGATGTGAAGGGAAAAAACACCAGTGTGAATGGAAGAGAGAACATTCAGTCAGGCTCAGTGAATTCCTTAGAAGATGGTGGAACAAAGTGTCAGCTGGGGGCAAGTAGTGGGAAGGCCACCCTAGCTACAAAACCAAGAAGGATAAATAAGATGATAAACAAATGCCATCAGTAGTCATATGTGAAGCATGTATGATAGTACCATTAACATGTGTGCAGACATACAACCCCTCTATTTGTAATAATAATAATAATAATACCGTAGATTTGTAACCCACCTTTCTCTCTGAATCAGTGTCTCAGAGCAACTTACAATCTCCTTGATCTTCTTCTCCCACAGAAGACACCCTGTGAGGTAGATGAGGCTGAGAGAGCTCTCACAGAAGCTGCCCTTTCAAGGACAGTTCTGCAGGAGCTATGGTTGATCCAAGACCATTCTAACAGCTGCAAATGGAGGAGTGGGGAATCAAGTGCAAGTGGAGGAGTGGGGAATCCAGCAGGTGCAAGTGGAGGAGTGGGGAATCAAACCCAGTTCTCTCAGATAAGAGTCCGCATACTTAACCACTACACCAAACTGGCTCTTAAAGAGTGATACGGGGTTGGAGGTTTCATACAGCAAATTTCATTCCATTAATGAGCTACCTCTAAAGCAGTCTGAGCGTTTCAAACAGTGCTGCTCTTGGTTCCACCAAATGTCAATCCATTTCATTCTGCATCCCTTGAACCTTTGCTTGAGAAGAAGGAGTCATGAGTTATTCCCCGGGAATTTTTCTTCCTAGTAAAGAAGAATGTATTTACTAGATTGACCACCCTTCCCAGTCTTTTGCCTGTCAGAAAGGAAGGTTTTAAAAGGGATTCAAACCAGGGCTTTTTCTGAGCAGGAACACACAGGAACACAATTCTGGCTGACTTGGCATCAGGGAGTGTGGCTTGGGAGAGCCAGTTTGGTGTAGTGGTTAAGTGTGAGGACTCTTATCTGGGAGAACTGGGTTTGATTCCCCACTCCTCCACTTGCACCTGCTGGAATGGCCTTGGGTCAGCCATAGCTTTCATAGGAGTTGTCCTTGAAAGGGCAGCTGTGGTAAGAGCTCTCTTAGCCCCACCTACTTCACGGGGGGGGGCGGTAAAGGAGGGGAAGGTAAAGGAGATTGTGACCGCTCTGAGATTCAGAGTATGGGGTGGGATATAATTCCAATATCTTCTTCTTCATGTATTAATCTCAGCAGACATAAATGCTGAGGGAGATCATACCAACAGCAGCAGCAGCAGCAACAAAAGCTAGAATGGTGTTCTATCATTAGTATTATATAATGTTTATATATATCAGTTTATATCTACTTTAAAAGGTAGAGAGATAATGTATGCACCTTCTGGCTATCCTTGAGGTCATACCGTTTCCAGAATTATTGGTGGTTTTCCTTCTGAATTCAGTTGGGTTGCCAAGAGGGGTCCTCCAATGCTGGGCATGTTTGAGAGTCCACAGCTCTGCCCAAGCTTTTGTAATATGGAAGAAATCATTCTGTGATAGATATACTTTTACCTGTATCAATGGAGCTAGAAATTCCTTTTCAGGGCTGCTCCCTGTTTGTCATTTGTTGCGTAAGAAATAGGGTTGCAAATCTCCACTTGGTGGCTGGAGATTTCATGGAATTACAACTGACCTCCAGCTGATATCTGTTCCCCTGAAGAAAATGGCTGCTTTGGAAAGTAGACTATATTGCATTATACCCTGCTGAGGTCCCTCCCCTCCCCAAACCCTCCCCTCCTTAGACTTCAACCCCAAAATCTTCAGGAATTTCCCAGCCCAGAGCTGGCAACCCTAGTAAGAAGCAATGAATGGAGAACTTTTGGACTGCTTCTAGAAAGTATTCCCTGGCCATGGTCAGCGCATGGGAGTAGGCCATGTAGGTGGCTGCCTGGGGCTTCGCCTGGCCAACGGGGCACTGCTATGCCCCCCCTCCCCACATGCCACCTGCTGCCTCACTGCCCCTTCTGCCCGCCCAAGACCCAGGCAAACAAAAGAAGTGGCACAGCCTCACTTTGAGGTTGCCTCCCCTGTGAGGAAAGGCAACCTCAGAGAGAGGTAGAGATACTGCTTTCATTCACCTGGGACTCAGGCAGATGAAAGAGGCAATGCGGTCTTGCTCCAAGGCTGCCTCCACTGCAAGGAAAGGCACCCTCAGAGTGAGGCAGAGGTGCTGTGACACCTCTTTTGCTCACCCAGGACTGGGGAGCAAAAGAGGTGGCATCGTGGTGACTTGCTTCCCCACCATTTAAAGACCCCTGTCGATCAGCTGATCAGTGGGAGTCTTTAAATGGGAGGGGGAGGCAGATCAACTGCTTCTGCTGCTTCTCTGCCTAATGGGGTGGGGAGGTGGCAGAACCATTCTCACCTCCTCCTATTTAAAGACCCCCCATGGGATGGTGGGTGGCGGCCTTGGGCGGCAAAAATCCCAGGACCACCCCTGCCCTTGGCCATCAATTTCTCACAAATAAATGATCATAGGAGATACTTCCTGTTCTGTAGCTAATTAATCTAATTTTTTTTTTTTGCTGTTCAGTCACACAGTCAAGTCTGACTCTTTGCGACCCCATGGACAAAGTCACGCCAGGCCTGCCTGTCTTCTACCATCCTCTGAAGTCTGCTCAAAAATGCATCTGCTTTTCTCCCCGATGGAGACCCAAAACAGCTTACAAGTTTGCTCTCCCTCCCTCCATTTTGTCCTCACAACAACTCTGTGAAAGCAGGGCAAGGCGGTGCAATAAATAATGTGTCTGACTATGGATCAGAATAACAACTCTTTGAGTTAGGTTGGGCTGAGACTAATGGGCCCAAGATCACCCAGTGAGCTTCCACAGCAGAGTGAGGATTGGAACTTGGGTTGCCCAGGTATTAGTCTAGCACTGTGAGTACAATACCACACTATCGCTCTTGCTGTGTACATCTGTACACTCATGACACATTATAAACAGGAATCTTCTGTGACAATCTGTAGATTTTGTTCCTCCTCCACTTCTCAGAACTCACCATTAATGTTATAGGAAGTGACTCCAGGAGTGACATAATCCCTGCCCAGAAGTTTATAAGGTCAGTTTTGATGACTGGAGATACTTCTTAGAGTTAGTCTGTTGCAGGAAAATTGAAGAGGAGTACAGTGGTGCTTCAAGACAAAATGTATTCCAGTACAAGTTTTTGTGAGCCACAGCTCACTTCATCAGATGCAGGAAATGTACATCCATTAGGCAGCAGATGCATTTATTAAAAAAAAAAAGGAGGAGGGGAGAGATTTTATAAAGTGAGGCCTGTTTATGACTTGTTCCAACCAAAACAGAGATCAATCCACTCAGAGTGGGTTGAATATCTTTTCCCAAATTTATTCTAAGGAAATTATGTAGCAGACTGATATTCATGGGTGTATCTGTAAACATGGACTTACTTGCATAAAAGGTGATTCCTTGGCTGGATTATCTCAGTGTCAAGGTTGCTTTGGTGAGTCACCAATGGTGACATTTGTTCCTATGAGAATAGATTATGCCAACAGCCCAGTCTTAAACCTTAAAGAGACTATTTATGTGCAGATTCTTATCTGGGAGAACCGGATTTGATTCCCCACTCCTCCACTTGCACCTGCTGGAATGGCCTTGGGTTCGCCATAGCTTTGGCAGAGCTTGTCCTTGAAAGGGCAGCTGCTGTGAGAGCCCTCTCAGCCCCACCCACCTCACAGGGTGACTGTTGTAGGGGAAGAAGATAAAGGAGATTGTAAGTCACTTTGAGTCTCTGATTCAGAGAGAAGGGCGGGGTATAAATCTGCAATTCTTCTTCTATTGTGGGAATACTTATAGCAGGGCTTTTTCTGAGCAGGACAGCACAGGAACACAGTTCCAGCTGACTTGGCATCCGGAGGTGTGGCCTAATATGCAAATGAGTTCCTGCTGGGCTTTTTCTATTAAAAAAGCCCTGCTTTATAGGCCAAAGCCCATGATTTATTCTAGGAACATAGCAGAGTTCGATAGTCATGTTTTGCACAAAGTCCCTATGGTGAAGTGACATCTTCTCCACTAACTCCACATGTGGGGTTTTAGGGGGTCTGCAGGCAGAAGACAGAGGAGGGTGAGGTTGACTTATCATTCCATATGGGTCCTGCTAGCATTAGTTCTTCAGGAGCCAGTGCCAGCTGCTGTGGGGGAATGAGAATGCAAGGAAGATCCACCAAGAATACAATTCTCTTTTTAAACCCCTTGATCAACACAATGCTCTCCTGCTCAGACCATGGATGTATCTGAATATCTGTTCATGAATATATCTGAAATCCTACCATGTTGATTTTCCTTCCTTTTCTCATTGTAGTCTTATGTGTGGATTTTTCCAAACAAATAAAAAACGAACCAAAAAAGTCCCATTCAAGAGGGAAATGAAAATCAATGGGAGTAACAATGGCTAGATGTTGTCCCTGTCATTTGTTTGTTTCCTGGTGTTTTGCATGCAAATGCCTGTCAAGCAGGGAGCCATTCTCTTGTGGGCCTGAAACTTGGCAGAAAGGATCCACAGGGTGAGAGGTACAATCCCTGACAATTTCATCCAAACTGGATGGAAAACAAAGAAGTTCCAGCTGGAAATGTTTCTCCTCCAAATGAATAGAAACAAAAATGAATTTAATAGCAAAAACAAACAGGAATAATAATGAATGTAACAAAAATGAACAAAGCTTTTGAAATCAAATGGAAAACTATTTTTAAAATTGAACGTGCCCCCATGTGTTATTCTCTCCCCTCCCCCCTCACCGTTAAAGCGCCATCCTAAGCAGTTAACATTCTTCTAAGCCCATGGACTTCAGTGAATTGAGATGTATGTAACTTTGCTTAGGATGGCACTGTCATTCTCTCTCTGAATCTTCCAAAGTTGATACATCTCTGCCATCCTCATTTTTCTCAGTCTCTCAATTTTTAGAATGTTTTGGATGCTATCGTAATTAATTTCCAAAGACATGCCTTTCCTGAGTGATAGTAATACACTGAGCACAACAGGAAATAGCTGGCAACTATTTTTCAGCTTACTGCATAGAAACACCTAGGCCGTCACTCTGTCCACCTACTCATCCCCACTTAGTGGAGAGGAGGAGAGTTACACCAAGAAATGGCTTTACTCTTAACACCACAGAAATGACCAGCAAGGTGATTTCCTGATATGATGAGATTTAATCCCTAAATTAAAGAATCTAGCTCTAGTTTTAAACCGATGAGCAACCTGATTCTAACATTGACCTTTTATGGAACCACCACAGATTTCTCTGAGCTTCCACTCTGCTTGACTTTTTGCCCTTTTCTCTGTCCTTGTTTCTCAGGTCTCTGTAAATGTTTTTTTCTCCCAGTTTCCTTATTATTGTTTCTCCCTGTTCTGATTCTTTCCCAGGCCTAATCTCCCTTGCTGGCTTCAAAAGAAGCAGACTATGCTTGCAACTCACTCAGGTCTGAAGTCTTAGGACGGGATGAGCTGTGCAGCATGGGTGGCTGAGATACAATGGGAAATTGTGCATCAGCTCCACCACAGATCTCTGCATCGAAATGGAAGAGCAGAAATACTGTAGATGTATTGTGTTTCAGGGCATTTGCTCTTGAGGGTCTTTGGGCAAGGTTTAAGCATTACATTGGAGAGTAACTTTAGTATAGATCCTTCCAGGGCTTTTTTTGTAGCAGGAACTCTTTTGCATATTAAGCCACACACCCCTGATGTAGCCTTTCCTCCAAGAGCTTAAGGGCTCTCAGTACAGGGCCTACTGTAAGCTCTTTGAGTCTTGTAATTTGGACTTGGGTTGTAATTTAGTGTTTGTAAGTATATTTGAAATCTATTTATAGATTGTTCTAATGAAGGTTAGTGAGTAGGGTTGCCAAGTCTAATCCAGAAAATATCTGGGGACTTTGGGGGTGGAGCCAGGAGACTTTGGGGAGGAGCCAGACTTTCCCATTTCCAAAATAAATACATAAAAATACAGTAGTGCAGTTCACCTGAATAGTCATCATTTCCTCATCCCCCAATAGCTGCAATTCTAGTAAATGAAGGTGTAAACACACAAAAAGCAGCCAAAATGCACAGAGTTTGCAAGCTCACATTTTTGTGATCTCCTTGGGGCATTACTCACAGGAACTGCTGTTCTTCAGACTAACACAGGCAAATAAAAAGAGAGAAAGGTGGCATTTTCCTCCATCCCACAAACAGGCTCCTATACAAAGACTCTGAAAACAATGCACACGTAAGAACATAAGAGAAGCCATGTTGGATCAGGCCAATGGCCCATCCAGTCCAACACTTTGTGTCACACAGTGGCCAAAAAAGAAAGGAGGTTCACAAGTGGGGCTAGAAGCCCTTCCACTTTACCCCCCCACCCAAACACCAAGAATACAGAGCATCACTGCCCCAGACAGTTCCAATAATATGCTGTGGCTAATAGCCACTGATGGACCTCTGCTCCATATTTTTATCCAAACCCCTCTTGAAGCTGGCTATGCTTGTAGCTGCCAGTGGTAGTGAATTCCACATGTTAATCACCCTTTGGGTGAAGAAGTACTTCCTTTTATCCATTCTAACCCTACTGCTCAGCAATTTCATTGAATGCCCATGAGTTCTTGTATTGTGAGAAAGGGAGAAAAGTACTTCTTTCTCTACTTTTTCCATCCCATGCATAATCTTGTAAACCTCTATCAGCAGCAAGCCTTTATTGGCATAAAACAGATTTAGCAGTAAAATAGCAATATAAATAATATAAAATCCTAAATTATAGAGTACATAGGGAGCTAATATACATAAAATAAGGAAAATATATATGAGTCGACTTTAGCCAAATTAAATAATTAAAACAAATAAAATGTGGTCATTCCAGAACCATTCTCTGTCCTAGTTCCATGGCCTGTTGGAGAAATCTAGCCACCATT
The DNA here is from genome assembly GCF_032191835.1 of Heteronotia binoei. Taxonomy (NCBI): domain Eukaryota; kingdom Metazoa; phylum Chordata; class Lepidosauria; order Squamata; family Gekkonidae; genus Heteronotia; species Heteronotia binoei. The sequence goes on along the minus strand of NC_083223.1, from coordinate 50,919,022 downwards.
AAAGTTACCTCAGCGCAAGTGTCATTTAAAAGTTTGTGGACTTTGCCTGAATCAGCACAGCCCAACATATCTGCTAAGATATTTTTTAGGTATATACAATGAATATCATCATAAAGAGGACAGTTCAATAATACATGGGAAATAGTTTCAATACACTTGGGTCGTTTTCGCACTCACCTTAATCAGCAGCGACAACCCTCTTCACCACACAGGATCTGCGCGGATTTCGCACTAATTGCCGTGGAGCACCCAGAAGAGCCAGAAAGTCCCGGCGCTTTTGCGGCGCAAACGGAAACTGGTTTTTGGCGGTTTCCGTTTGCGCCGCAAAAGCGCCGGGACTTTCCGGCTCTTCTGGGTGCTCCGCGGCAATTAGTGTGAAATCCACGCAGATCCTGCGCGGTGAAGAGGGTCGTTGCTGCTGATTAAGGTGAGTGCGAAAACGACCTTGGAATTACAAAGACAGTGTATATTAGAGTACTCAATCCTGTTAAATCTACCAAATAGGATAGCAGATGGTAATGTATTACATCTAGTTAACGAGAACACACGCCGTTGCTGTGGAGCTTGTAGAAAGGAGAAATACGACGCTAATTTCCCTATTGAGAGAGGAAGTTCGAAATTCAGCGGGGAGCAAGACTTGTAGGCCAGGCTATATAACGTTTGCTTTTCAATATCTAGAGTTCTGATCTTAAGTTTCAAAAAAGCATCTTTTAAGGATAGCATAAGAAGTGAATCTAAATCAATACCCATAGATTTAATTTTCCTCTCAATAAATACTAGCCAATTTGACAAATTAGATTCTGAGAGCAGTTGATATAAAAGGCTCTCTGAGTCAGAGTGGAAATGTAGCCGTAGCCAATATTTAAATGACATTAGCCATGCTTGTATTTCCACAAGATTCGTCCCTGTTTCTAAACACAAAACTGCATATGGTATGCACTTTGAGAATCCCAGAATTTTACGTAGGAATTTTGAATGGACACCTTCAATGTTATTATCCAAGACTGTGACCCACACTGGCACCCCATATAAAAGCTGTGGTATTACTTTAGCCTTAAAGATTTTTAGCGCGGCTGGGATAAACCAATTTCCTCCATTTGCATAAACTTCTATCATGTCACCCCGCAGTCGATGTTTCTCCAAGCTAAAAAGCCCCAAGCATTTTAACCTTTCTTCATCGGGAAAGTGTTCCAAACCTTTAATCATTCTAGTTGCCCTTTTCTGGACTTTTTCCAATGCTATAATATCCTTTTTGAAGTGCAGTGACCAGAATTGCACACAGTATTCCAAATGAGACCGCATCATCGATTTATACAGGGGCATTATGATACTGGCTGATTTGTTTTCAATTCCCTTCCTAAAAATTTCCAGCATGGCATTGGCCTCTTTTATTGCAATTGCACACTGTCTTGACATTTTCAGTGAGTTATCTACCATGACCCCAAGATCTCTCTCTTGGTCAGTCTCTGCCAGTTCACACCCCATCAACTTGTATTTGTAGCTGGGATTTTTGGCCTCAATGTGCATTACATTGCACTTGGCCACATTGAACCTCATCTGCCACGTTGACACCCACTCACCCAGCCTCAACAGATCCCTTTGGAGTGCCTCACAATCCTCTCTGGTTCTCACCACCTTGAACAATTTAGTGTCATCTGCAAACTTGACCACTTCACTGCTTACTTTCAACTCCAAATCATTTATGAACCAGTTAAAGAGCATGGGACCCAGTACTGAGCCCTGTGGCACTCCACTGCTTACCATCTTCCACTGCGAAGATTGCCCATTTATACTCACTCTCTGTTTCCTATTAATTAGCCAGTTTTTGATCCACAAGAGGACTTGTCCTTTTACTCCATGACTCTCGAGCTTACTAAGGAACCTTTGATGAGGAACTTTATCAAAAGCTTTCTGAAGTCAAGGTAAACTACATGTATTGGGTCCCCTTTGTCCACATGTTTGTTCACCCCCTCAAAGAACTGTAACAAGTTAGTGAGGGAAGATCTTCCCTTACAGAACCCATGCTGAGTCTTCCTCAATAACTTGTGTTCATCAATGTGCCTACTCATTCTGTCCTTGATAATGGTTTCTACCAACTTTCCCGGTATTGAAGTCAGACTGACTGGCCTGTAATTTCCCGGATCTCCTCTGGAACCCTTTTTAAAGATGGGGGTGACATTTGCTACCTTCCAGTCCTCAGGAACGGAGGCAGATTTCAATGAAGGATTACATATTTTTGTCAGGAGATCCACAAGTTCAACTTTGAGTTCTTTCAGAACTCTTGGATGTGTGCCATCGGGACCTGGTGACTTATTAGTTTTTAATTTGTCTATCAGTCATAGAACCTCCTCTCTTGTCATCTCAATCTGACTTAGGTCTTTCAACACCCCTTTCAAAATTAGCGGTTCTGGAGTGGGCAAACACTTCTTATCTTCCACAGTGAAGATGGAGGCAAAAACTGTATTCAGCTTCTCAGCCATTTCCCTATCCTCCTTTAGTAACCCTTTTACCTCTTGGTCATCCAAGGGCCCCAACATCCTCCCTGGCTGGTTTCCTGCTTCTAATATATTTGAAGAAATTTTTATTGCTGGTCTTTATGTTTTTTGCACACACTTGCTCTGAAATGAAAGCAAAACAAACAGAGTGACTGTGTTCCCAGAGGCTGCTGCTGACCTTTCTCCATGAAGTCCTTCCTGCTTCCTGCTCAATTTTAAAGGCTCGTGCACACACACATTTTAAAACCTAACTTGTTTCTAAACCTGTGGGAGATCTAGAGGTACTGGTGGCTGTGGGGGCAGGGCTTCGCCCCGCTGGCCAGCTGGCTGGGGGAGGGGGGAAGCCTGTAAAACCAGGGGATCCCCTGCTGGGACCTGGGGATTGGGAAGTCTATTGTGAGCCACCCTGAAGCACATGACCTAGGGGAGGGGTAGAAATCTACAAATAAATCTTGTTGAGGCCTTATTTCTCAACTCTAAAAGTTCAGTTGCAAAATATTCTAACCATCCCAAACCTAGTTCAAAATAGTCACCTGATGTAAACATAAATTACCCAGCCCATCTATGTCAGCATTTGTCAAATCCCTGCACTATGCTGGTGCATAGCTAACATGTTCCATGTCCCCTGACTTCTGTGTACCTGCTTCATTGTAAGTGTTGATCAGGTTTAATATTAGGAGCCAGATTCTCAGGTGGCAAGGACTGAAAAATCCACACATTATAATCTGATTGAGACAGTCAGCATAATAAGAGAGCTCCAGGACTGAAACAGTGACCTATGATGAAAAGAACACCTTTATGATTGCAATAGATGTTTCATTACTTTTATAGTTCCTTCATACTTGCACTTGATTTAGAACAGCTGTCTGTCTGCTTTGGGTAAATGTATCACTTTGATAGCACAACTCTAATTTTATGCAAAAAAAAATCGTACAACTGTGCTTCTCCTTTGTAATGGTATATGTTAATTTAATGGGTGCATTCACACACACTAAATAACACACTTTGCAACTGGATATTTACTGTGTAAAAATAGCAAAATCCACTTGCAAACAGTCTTCATGTGAAAGCACCCAATGTGGCTGCAAATAAAGGAGAGCAAAAGTAATGAGCACCCCCATTGACCATGTAATTTCAGAATTTGCAGTCTTGGGGAAGGGAAAAGCTGTACATAGTTGGACATATAGGTTGGACTTCAGGAAAGCAAATTTTAACAAACTTAAAGTTATTCTGGATAGAATCTCATGGTCAGAAATATTTAAGGAGAAGGGAGTTCAAGAGGGATGGGAGTTTCTTAAAAATGAGAAGGAAAAATGGGAGAAGCCTAAAGGAGCCAAGGTGACTCCATAAACAGTTTTCTAAAGTTTTGAGAAATGAAAAAAGACTCATTTAGTAAATGGAAACAGGACCTTATGTCCAAGGACGAATATAAACAAATAACCAATGGTTGTAGGGAGAGTGTTAGAAAAGCTAAAGCTCAGTATGAGCTTAGTCTAGCAGGAGATGCTAAAAACAACAGAAATGATTCTTTTGTGTTGTGTATGTGGACTATATAAGTAATGGGGTTCTTGCCTGGCTCATTGGAACCTGCATGACTGAGCTTGGGGACTCAGGAACAATGGGTAGTAGGATCCAAATCCCTGCTGCCCTGCTCCAATCACGGCCCCCCTGCTGGTTTGAATAATCTATTGGCATCCTAACGTGGGAACTTTGAAGTGTACATAGTTGGCCCCATTGGCCCAGTTCGTCAGTCTACAGTTCAGCTGTTACCATGCTGTACTTAATAAAAGAGCTATGATCACTACAACCATGGCCCCTCCTTGCATTGAATCCACTATATTATAGTTTGTTATGTTATGTGGCCCTGAGCCACTTGTGGGAAGGGCGGGATATAAATCCTAAATAAATAAATAAAAGTAAGAAAAAGAGCAGGCCAATTGTGGGGATAGTAAGGTGAAACTGTATCAGGTGATGAAGAGAAGGCAGAGCTGCTCAAATTCTACAGTCTTCTCTTGTGAGGGATATGGTGCTCAACATGACAAAAACAGAACATATGATGAGGGAAGGGAGTTGCGCTTAGGATCAGCATAGGAGTACTACATAAAAACCTAGTTACTTTAAATGAAACTAAGTCTTCAGCACCAGATGAATTGCATCCAAGGATAATAAAATAATTGATTGATGTAATTTCTGAGCCTCTGTCCATTACTTTTGAGAGTTCTTGGAGAACAGGTGAGGTGCTGAAGATTGGAGGCAGGCAAATATTGTCCCCATCTTGAAGAAGGGGGGAAAGGAAGATCTGGTAACTACCGACCCATCAACTTGATGTCTATTCCTGGAAAAATTTTAGAACAAATCATCCGACAATCAGTCCTTGAGCACTTAGAAAGGATGGCTGTGAGTGATTCAAAGGCTTAGCCAGCATGGTTTTCTCAAGAACAAGTCATGTCAGATTAACCTTATCTTTTTTTTCAAGAAAATTATTACCTTGCTGGATCAGAAGAATGCTGTAGACATTATCTTGATTTTAGTAAGGCTTTTGATAAGGCTCCACATAATATTATTGTTGACAAATTGGTGATGGAACAGAAGAAACCGATAAGACACAATCGTGGAGTTCATAAGATATAATGTATCTTATCTGGAAGGTTTTATTGTTTTAAACCCATGTTTTTTGTTATTACTATTGTATATCATCCAGAGTCTGGCCTTGTCTGGGATGAAGTGATCAATTAAATCAGATAGATAGATAGATAGATAGATAGATAGATAGATAGATAGATAGATAGATAGATGATAGATAGATAGATAGATAGATAGATAGATAGATAGATAGATAGATAGATAGATAGATAGATAGATAGATAGATAGATAGATATGGTTTGGATCCTATTACTGTTAGGTGGATCTAACTGGTTGACATATCACACCCAAAGAGTGCTTGTTAATGGTTCCTCAGCCTCTTGAAAAGGAGTGACAAACGGAGTGCATTGTCAGGTTGGGCCTGCCATGTTATGTTTCTTTTTGTTAAGTTTTGTTTCTTTGCTGCTGTCCTATGAGCCATGTATTGTAACTCCTAAGAGTGTGCAAGAGGTGAGAGGTGATGGATGCTGGTTACTTTGCACTGTTTACTGTTACCGCTATATTGCTTATCTTGCTACCATAGCAACAGGCACATTCTCACCTGGGAATGCAAGTACTGACCTTGAGGGTATGGGGCCCTTAGGTTGTAGTTTTTTGTGCTGCTGGGTACTAAACTCTCCAGGAAAGAAGTGGCTAGGGGGTGGAGACTTGAGTTTGTCCGTGCTTTTGTTTTCTGTAACTGTAATTACTGATGCTAATTGTGTCATTCCTGGCAATGGCTCTCTGAGTGAAGGGGTGCTACCTGAATCTGACTTGCAATAAATTATGACAAAGTTTTCATGACCATGAGTTTTTTGAGTCAATAACTGGCAGAATCTTACATGCGTCAGGGATCTGTCTTGTTCAACATCTTTAGAAATCATTTGGATGAAGGAATAGAGGGAATACTTATTAAATTTGCATATGAAATTAAATTGGGAGGGGTAGCAAATACATAGAATGGCAGGATACAGGATGACAGGCTGGAAAACTGGGCAGAAACAAAATTAATTTCAACAGGTATAAAGTTCTGCATTTAGGTAAGAAAATCAAACACATAATTATAGGATGGGGAAGACTAGTCTTGACAGTAGTATGTGCAAATAGGATGTAGGGGTTTTAGTAGACCATGCACTGAACATGAGTCAGTAGTGTACTGTGGCAGCTAAAAAAGGTAAATTCAGCTTTGGGCTGTATCAACAGAAATATAATATCCAGATCACGTGAAGTGATGGTATTGTTTTATTCTGCTCTGGTTAGTCCTCACCTAGAGTATTGTATTCAGTTTTGGACACTGCAATTTAAGAAGAATATGTCCAGAGAAGGGCAACAAAGATGGTGAGGGGTCTGGAGACCAAGTCCTATAAGGAAAGGTTGAAGGAGCTGAGTATATTTAGCCTGGAGAGCAGACAACTGAGAAGTGATATGATCCATCTTCAAGTACTTGAAGGGGAGTCATATAGAGGCTGGTGTGGACTTCTTTTGTTGCCCCAGAAGGTCAGACCAGAACCAACGGGTTGAAATTAAATCAGAAGATTTTTTGACTAAACATTAGGAAGAACTTCCTGACAGAGCAGTTCCTCAGTGGAACAGGCTCCCTTGGGAAGTGGTGAGCTCTTCATCTTTGGAGGTTTTAAAACAAAGGCTAGTTGGCTATCTGACAACAGTGCTGATTCTGTGGACTTAGGCAGATCATGAGAAGGAGGGCAGGAAGGGTTGCATGAGTGCTTAGTTCTCGTGGTCCTTTCTTAGGTTAGGTTAGGTTAAGCTAGGTTTATTCAATTTATATCCTGCCCTCCCTGCCAAAGCAGGCTCAGGGTGGCTCACAGTTCACAATGGAACTACAATAAAATGTTGAGTTAAACATTAAGTTAAAACAATTCAGGTGCTAATTTCAATACAGTCTAAAGATGGCATTCAATAGTCTTAAAACATCCATTCAGGTCTTACATGCTCAGGGAAATGTCAATCACCACTTTGGAGTCAGGGAGCTATTTTCTTTGAACCAGTTTGGCTAGGGATCCTGGAGAGTGTTTTTGCCATCTTCTGGGCTAGGAGCAGGAGTTACTGGGGCTGTGGAGGGAGGTATTTATGAGTTACCTGCATTGTGCAGGGGGTTGTGCTAGATGACCCTGGAGATACCTTTCAACTCCGATTCTAAATGATGGAAGCCAGTGATCCCCTATCATTCTGGTAGTTGAGAAAAGCAATAACAAGATACGATGTTGCAAAGCATGAAGACCTACCCTATCAATAGGTTTAGTCAGAGACTGGGCTTCAGATTTTTTTTCAACAATAAGTGATCACTACAGTAGCAACTACATGCAACAAGAAACCCGCCACTGCAGATGGCACCCATGTGTCCAGATATTATTTAACACTTATTGTAGTCTCCAAGGAGCTCAGGGCTCCACACAGCGTCACTAATTTTAATCTCTGTGGCTGGGAGAACTGTGGCAAGTTAGGCTGAGAAATACTGACTGGCCCAAGGTCACTCAGTGAGGTTCATGGCTGAGCAGGAATTTGAACCTGGAGCTCTCTGGTTCTGTTCTGAAATTCCAGATGCTATATCACACCAGCTCTCATCTTCTTCCCCTTCTCCTCTGTCACTTGTAGTAAAATGTTCCCATGTCCAATGCAACTATATTTTGTGTTTCCATGAGTCCACTGGGAGAAGTCAATGACTTGGAGTGGCACTGGAGAAATGTGTGATATTATGGCAACAGGAAATGGGGGATTTTACTAAATGTTATGGGGGCGAAGAACTTGAAGATGCCATTCTTGGTGGCATCCCTGTATTTTTATTTTTTGTAATGTTGCAAAGCATGAAGACCTACCCTATCAATAGGTTTAATCAGAGACTGGGCTTCAGATTTTTTTTTCTCAGAATAGTTTTGAAATTCTGTTATCAGTAACAAAAACTGGATCCACTGTGGCTTTCCCCTTTGCAGTGTGAAATGGAGTTGAGAGGGTTCAAAAGGCTTTGACACACAAATCACCTTTCTTCTGAAATGTAAGGGATAGCCCTGATAGTCAACTACTTGAATGTTGATTTAAGATTCAGAGATACAGTTAAGAGAAAAACGAGAAGGTCCTAGATGTCAGGTGATACTTTACTGCTCATAAAAGTGCTTGAACCAAAAGGGTCACTCTACACATATCAAACACTCTAAATCCAAAGGCATCTTATTTTAACCCTACATGTTGTGAAACAATTCATCTTTTAGACCACCAAACTGAAACACAGCAGAGAAAGACTATACTTTCTCTGATGCAGAAAAGTGTTTGCTTACTTTACTATCTAGGTTTCCCAGATTAAAATGAATCCTGATTCAGGAATGAAACCATTAAAAAAAAAAAGTTATTTTGAAATGGACCCTTGTGTTGCCAGTGGCCATTCTCCTCTCTAATATGATTAAGAAAGCACTGAGTTAAACATTCCATATGTTCCTAAGTCAGCAGTACCTATTCATAATGTCAGATGTTGTTGTCTGTACCAGACATAGCCTTCAACTAAGGGCATGCAAATTTTCTTTTGTTTCATTTTCGTTGGTGTGTGTGTGTGGAGGGGAGGTTTTACTTTATTCATTTTAGTATTCATTTTTTTATTATTATTTGGCTGTCCCTGCCCTACTTCTCTCCCTCATTTGTCTTCCTTCCTATGGATGATTTTGTATTTCTCATTCCAATTCTTTCTTTCCAAAAAGTCTTGTTTTGATTTCAGATTTCCCTTATGTGAATGCAAGACATGATTCTTTCTTTCTTTCTTTCTTTCTTTCTTTCTTTCTTTCTTTCTTTCTTTCTTTCTTTCTTTCTTTCTTTCTTTCTTTCTTTCTTTCTTTCTTTCTTTCTTTCTTTCTTTCTTTCTTCTTTCTTTCTTTTTGAATTCATATTCTTCCTGTAAAAAATGTTATTTACCTTACAAAGGCATCACCAAACTGTGATTTTGAAGCACAAGCCAGGGAGAGGGAAGGAATCAGGAAAATTATATAATAGGAATGAGCATTGGGGATGGGGAAAGATGATGTTGCACTATGAGTCAGCATCATATCTTGGTAAAAACTTGGACATGACATCAGAAGTAGGCTGATGTTCTAGAAACTCTATGCTATTGCCACAACTCTATGGTAGTACCACAGAGTGACATCATGCTTGCTTACTGTTATTTCTCCTGCCAGCCCCAAAGGTGAGGGCAAGTAGGGGAGACACTGGGAGGAAAATGCCCATCCTGAAGCAGGCAGTTGGCACCCATTATTCTAATGTGGAGCCTGGATCTCACAAGGCTTTACACTATTACATTGAAAAGCTCTATTGGCCAACACTGCACTGCTAATAATGACAGAGAAGATGACCACAACGGTACAGTCATCTCTAACATGAACTCTGTTCCATGTTTGGCTGGACTTAATCTATCTTCCTTGTACATTTTTTCCTTCTGCCCTTCTTCCAAGGAGTTTAGGGTGACATACATGAGTCTTTCTTCCCTATTTTATCATCACAACAACCCTGTAAGTTAAATTCTGAGTTTGACTGGCCCAAGGTTTTGCTACCTGACAAAATAGATGTTTGAACCTGAGCTTTCTAGATCCTAGTTCTATACTCTCACTGCTACACCCCACAGACTAGAGATCATATGGTTCCAGGGCATTTTTTGCAGAAAAAGCTCAGCAGGAACCCATTTGCATATTAGACCACATCCCCTGACATCACTATTGTTCCATACAGGGCTTTTTGTAGAAAAAAACGCAGCAGGAACTCATTTGCATATTAGGCCACACACTCTGATGCCAAGGCAGCCAGAACTACGTTACTGTGTGTTCCTGCTCAAAAAAAGCCCTGTATGGATGGTTCCCTAAGAGAATGGAGATAGAACAGACATCTGTTATCTGTTTTGGTTCATCCCAATAGTACTGTGCTATATCTGGGAACTGAATGAAATCTGCTCCAAAGGAATGGCAGTCTTAGAGCTCTACGCACTCAGTCCCCTAGCTGTGTATACCCAAGATTCCTCCTGGCTCAGGGTGCATTTTTCAAAAATTACAAACACCAAAGGATCTTAGGGGGCCCACGCAGAGGGGTGTAGCTCACCTAGCAATTTCAAATGCTCACACGCTGGAATATCATTTTCCATCCACCCACGAGTTAATGATCATTTTAGGAAGGAGACATACCATTGCAATATGGTGGAGGAGCCGCCAGGAACAAGTACTGGGCCAGAATTGAAGGGAAGATAAAAATACCCCTTGCAAGACATTAAAAGCTACTGCATTTCCTCCCCTCCCTTTGAAACCTAATTCCTAAGATGGTTCAGATGCTTGTTGCCCTTTATGTAGGTGTGGCCTCAGCTATCTCATTCGAATTAGTAATAGAGCCTTGTGCAGCTATGGATTCTGGCCACAAACCTGCTTCCTATTGTACCTGGTTTTAAGGCTGTAGTCCTCAGCACATTTATGCTAGTTAGCCTAGTTGAACTCTGTGGGTCTTCCTTCTGAGTAAGCATTGTAAATCTTCATGAACTTACAGAAAGAAGAACAGAAGTCTTCTTGCTTTTTGAAACAGTTGAATTTTTTGCTGAAAACAACAAAAGTTTACTTGTTTTAAATGGTGGTGCAGCAATCATGGACAAGAAAACAGTTGTCAGCTGAGGGTTTCATGTGGCCTAGGGTTGCCAACTCCAGTCTGGGACATTACTGGAGGTTTTGGGGTGGTGATTGTGAAGGGTGGAGAAGAACTAGGCTTCCCAACCCTCCCGCCTTGGCGGGGGACCCCAGGATTTCTACCCTCTTCCCCCGCTCCCCAAAAAAACAGAAGCGGGGGGAAGGGGGAAACAGCACCGGGGAGCATGGCGAGCCACCCGATCCTGGAGCGGGCGAGGCCGCCACGCCGCTGCCGCCCCCTCCCCACTCACCGCAGCTGCTCCTCCGAGATGGGCCCAGGCTGAGCCCATCTTGGAGGAGCAGCCAAGAGGCGACAGCAGCGCAGGCAAAACCAGAGGAGGGGAGGGCGAGGCAGGCCAGGAGCATGGCGAGTTGCGAATGGGCCCGGACTCATTCCTAGAAGGGCCCGGACTCACGGCTCGCCATGCCCCCGGCCTGCCTCCACCCCCCCCTCTGATTCCACCCCAGAGGCAGAGCGGGTGAGGCCGCTGCACTGCTGCCGCCCCCCCCCCCGCCCCACCGCAGCTGCTCCTCCGAGATGGGCTCAGCCTGAGCCCATCTCGGAGGAGCAGCCACGGCGAGTGGAGAAGAGGCGGCAGCTGCGCAGCGGCATCGCCCGCTCCGAGACAGGGCAGCTCGCCACGCTCCCCGGCGCCGTTTCCCCCTCCCCCCTAGCTCCACCCCAGTGTCTCCTGACTCCACCCCCAAAGTCTCCTGGTTCCACCCCCAAAGTCCCCAGATATTTCTGGGATTGGACTTGGCAACCCTAAGAAGAACTCAGCAGAGATGAGATGCCATATAATCTACCCCCTCTCCCAATGCTGCCATTTTCATTGAGGAAACTGATCTTTGTTGTCTAGAGACAGGCACAGTCTCAGAAGACAAACTGCTCTGGAAAGGGCACTCTCCCTAAATTCGGGTCGCCAGCCTTCAGGTGGGGCCTGGAGATCTCCTGCTTTTAGAATTGATCTCCAGCAGGCAGAGATCAGCTTCCCTGGAGAAAAGGGCTGCTTTGAAGGGTGAACTCTATGGCGTTGTACCATGCTGAGGCCCCTCCTCTCCCCAAACCCTTCCCTCTCCCAGTTCCATCCCTGAGATCTGCAAGTATTTTCCAATACAGACCTGGCAACCCTAGTCCCTTTGCCCACCCACAGCCCCACCTCCAATTGAGTGGGGAAATGAGGAGGAGCCAGGCTTTTGTAGGGCTTGCTTGTAGCAGCACTGAGAATGGTGTAGACTAACGTGTTTGAAGCCCTTGAGCATTGGGTGAGTGATGTTTTCACTGAATTGCATTTGTGATGTTGAGCTGGTAATTATAAGTTTTATTTCTAGTTCCAGATTAAAACAGGTGGCCAGGAGAAGATTTTTTTCTCTCTCGAAACATGCTGTTGAATAACCCAGAAAGTATGTTGCCACAACAATGACTGTTCATGGTATGATTACTATTGATCGGAGTTTCTTGATGTGTATTCCACAATTGAAACAAGCTTCAGTCATCGGCACTGTATTTTGAATCATTCTACATATTTGGAATTTCCTCCCCAACTACATATTAGTTAGGGACTTTGGCAGATCAGGAAATGTGTTACTGCAGGATTGACTGTTTGGACTTGTGTTGTGACAATAAGAGAATCTGAGATGTAATAGTTTTGCAGACAGAATAGTTTAATAAATATTCTTAAGTCATTGTATTATTGGCAGCAACTTTGTTTATCAGTAGGTAAGGTTTTGTATCACAGGACTTTTTGAAGGTGATAATTTTAGTTGTGCCACCCACAACTGAGGTTGACAATTTTAGTTGTGCCACCCACAACTGGAGGTCTGATATGAGGCCCTTGCTCAGGAGCTTGCCATTAAATGAGCAGAGATTGAATGGGGTTTGGGAAGGGCCTGCTCTACAGTGGTCCCTCCTTACATAATCCATTTACCAAGAGATCTGTCACTTTAAAATGTTTCACAATGAGATGTTTTAGGAAGCTGGCCATTTAATCTGGTTGAAATTATATGGGCCTTTTATTTTGGTAATAAAACTATATTTTATTGATTAGTGTATTATTGCTTATCAACTGGGCTGAATTCTGCCAGGTTTACAATTGGCTCTTGTCTGGCTTCTCTCTTGACTACAGCCGTCTGGTGTGGCTTTTGTTTACTCAGGTCCCACCAGCCCCTGCATAGCCTTTGCAGGGGCCAAAAGGGGGCCCTCCTTTCTCTTTTACAAGAGATTGGGTGAAATCTTCTCTTTGAAGGAGATTGGCTGAAAAAAATCTTTCTGGATCTAGCCCTACATTTATTATTGCCAGTTGGTCTAAATACACTTACAGTGTATTTTTGTGTTTCTTTGTAAGCCCTTCTTTCTCCCAAGAGGAAGAAAAACAGGATATAAACATTTAAAGAAATAAACTCCCTCTCTCGGATACCACTGCTATAGTGGCAAGAGCACGCGGTACAAAACCATTTTATTTTGAAACAGCAAAGTCAAACTGCACGGCAGGCTTCACAGCAAACTGAGTAACCTACGTTGCCTGACCAGAAAGATTCTGAGTTGCTTGTAGGAATTTCAGAGTCCTACACTGGCTGGCTGCAGTTCAGCAATGCTGTGAAGGTGAAAAGCTCAGCCTTTCAGAGAACTGCAGCTCATTATAGTCCATTCTGAGCAGCTGCCAGTAGCCAACCTTGGCTGCATGCATGAGCTACAGATGTTCTTGTGTACTGGAGGAAGGCTGGAGTATACAATCTGGACAGGATAATAGAAAACCTTCTGCCTTCTGAACTGAGTCCCATTTTTTTTTTTTTGGAGCCTCATTATTTCAACCAACCAGGAAAAGAGCTCTGTGCTCAAGATGACTGCAATCTTGATACACTCCCATCCACTGGATGCATGCCCAAGGAAAAACCTTTGGAATCCGGTACTCCTCATTTAGATACAGAATGCAAAAGGCCATCATGTTAATTTCAGCAGTGAATGGAGCCAGAGAGAAACATTTTGAATGGATTTTTAAGTTACCCCCATGTGGCTGGTGAATGCATCTTGTTGCAGGAACTTTCATTCAAATACCGACAAACTCACAGCACCAATTTCAGGGATCTGTGCACAGTGTATTTACTTATTTAAACCATTTATATCCCACCCCATCCCATGCTGAAGGAGGTTCACAACAATAATTACAGCAGTATTGCAACTAAAAAATATAAGGGGAATGCATTTAGGTAGCTAAAAAGACATTTCAAACAGGCAACATACACATTATGTAACTTCAAGGACCAAAGACCATCTTACTTAATGAGGTATTACAGTCCACTTCTGAAGGCTATCAGAGACATGCTTTGGCATATCTCCTTTGGGCTATGTCAGCTTTAGAAGGAGAATAATAAAAGGAAGTACTTCTTCACCCGAAGGGTGATTAACATGTGGAATTCACTGCCACAGGAGGTGGTGGCAGCTACAAGCATAGACAGCTTCAAGAGGGGGTTATATAAAAATATGAAGCAGAGGTCCATCAGTGGCTATTAGCCACATTGTGTGTGTGTGTGTGTGTATATATATATATATATATATATATATATATATATATATATATATATATATATATATATGTGTGTGTGTGTGTTGTGTGTGTATATATATATATGTGTGTGTGTGTGTGTGTGTGTGTATACGGTACATTTTTTGGCCACTGTGTGACACAGAGTGTTGGACTGGATGGGCCATTGGCCTGATCCAACATGGCTTCTCTTATGTTCTTAAGAAGACTGCAGATTTATACCCCACCCTTCTCTCTGAATCAGAGACTCAGAGCGGTTTACAATCTCCTGTATCTTCTCCCCCCACAGCAGACATGCTGTGAGGTCGGTGGGGCTGAGAGGGCTCTCACAGCAGCTGCCCTTTCAAGGACAACTCCTGCAATAGCTATGGCTAACCCAAGGCCATTCCAGCAGCTGTAAGTGGAGGAGTGGGGAATAAAATCCGGTTCTCCCAGATAAGAGTCTGCACACTTAAGCACTACACCAAACTGGCTCCTTTACTACCCTCCTTGCTGAGGTCATCTTGATTTCAGGCAATAATGACATAGGGATGAAGCACCCACTGCAGATCTTAGTTGGTGCATAAAAGAGGATCACATGGGTACAGCACCACTCCTTACAGGGCAGGGCTATCGCTCAGTTGCAGAGCATCAGCTTGGCATGAGGAAGGTCCCAGCATGTCCATTTAAAGTAATCAGAGATAGAGGATGATGTGAAAGACCTGTACTTGAGACTCTGGAGAGTTTCTGCCAGTCAGACTTTGATGGAGCAATAGTCTGACTCAGGACAAGAGATTGTCATATGTTCATGTGTTGTTCAGTGTTTCATAGGCAGGTAGAGTCAAGCCATGAAAGCTTTTTACAGGTTCAACTGAGCCTTTCTGCAGCCAACTGCAGCTGCTACCCAGGCTTACTTGCCTGCCAGGCCACATCGTTCAGGTACGTTTACTGAACCAAGTTAAAAGGGAAGTCTACAATGGAAAGGCAATGCAATCTCAAAAGGGCAGGTAGGGGTAGACCTGTTTCTGACTCTCCCATATCTGTGTCCATTTTGTCAGCCATACTTTGAAGAACTGGAAGCTCGACTGCACACATGCAGATGTCCTTCTTATGTACACCTTGTTTAGCCATCATGACCGTGGCATTCTGACCTTGTATAATGGGAGAACACGCTACCCATGATCTTCCCAGTACACATGGTTGCAATTTGGTGTGACCAGGGCAACCCATATCTTTCCCAGCTTTGGTATGCAGCACAAATCGTTATGCACACTCACAGTTTTGGGCTTCCAGCTGTGCAGACCTATGCTGGAAAATGTATGTGTTGCCCTATGGTGTTTAAAAGGATAGCATGTAGCATAATCATCCTTACATGCAGTTAGACTGCCAAAACCACTGAAAAAGGCATAAAAGCTTCCTTCCACTTTGGTAAAAAGACAACACTTTGTGTGTAAATCATGCACAGGATGTGCTTTGTCTTCCATCTTATGTGAATGGAAAAACCTGCCTAAGGAAAGGAAAAACCTGTACACATAGAGCAGCGCATATACTCCCTTAGAGTAGGGTGGGCTGAGAGCCAGCATGGTGGAGTGGTTAAGTATGATGGACTACAATATGAAGAACCAGGTTTGATTCCCTACTCTTCCCCCACATGAAGCTTCTGGGTGGCCTTGGGCCACTCACAGTTCTCTCAGAACTCCCTCAGTCCCACCCACCCCACATGGTGACTGTTGTGGGGAGAGGAAGGGAAGAGAATTACAAGTCTCCTTAGGGTAGAGAAAAGTGGGGTATAAAAACCAACTCCTCTCCTCCCTCCCAAACTCTCACATGCTATTACTTTTAGTCACTGGTCATTTTCACTGGAAGTGCTAGAAATCCTCCTCTTCTGTGCTATGCCACATCATTCTGTGTTATGCCTCAATTGCGTGTGTGCAGCTCCTCTGTGTAAGTTCATTTCTGTGACTGTTCTAAGCGCCACAAAAGCTCAGCTGCAATGTAAGATCAGATCACACATTTACAAGAACAAAAAGGGCTTTTCAGTATGTGCATGGCAAGATACATTCTCTTAGCATTTATGCTTTGCTTATCGGTTTATGAATGAGACCATTTTGGTAATATTTGAATAGCTCATTATTTTATATTGGCCTTTAATGCATCAACAATATATGTTCGTAGTTTTCCATGCATCCTGAAAATAGATCAATAGCTTGGCCCAAGGCAAGGTGAAAGTAAGTGCCAGAAGGCAAAAAGTGTTAAGTGCCGGAGATCCAATGAAATTATTGTTGCACATGTGTTTTACTTCTTAATGTAGTTTGCTCTGAGCTCAGGATGAGATAAAGCAAATTCTTATTCCTTCCACCTTCCCAACAACTCTAAATCAGGCTGAAAGATAGGAACTTCCTCAAGATCGCTTCATGTCTGGGCCAATTGTTTTGCATCCTGGTTCTCCCATCTCCAAACCAAATAACCAGTTCACTGTGTTTAGCAGGCTCATCTCCAAACCCTAAGTGCATACTTTGTGGCTGTTTTCATGTGCCAGGAGGATCAGGATGATTTACAGCCCAGGCTTTAACTACTGGTCAGCCTCTCTCTCCGCTCTCTGCACCTGGCCAAGCATTCATGAAACAGAACAGTAGACGGAACTCTGCATGCCCATATTTGGCTTGACCTGCTTAAAAAAAACCCTTTCTGCTTGTTTTGACTACCTCTCTTTGTGTTGTCGAAGGCTTTCACAGCCAGAGTTCATTAATTGTTGTAGATTTTCCAGGCTGTATGGCCATGGTCTTGGCATTGTGAGACTTGACATTTTGCCAATATCTGTGACTGGCATCCTCAGAGGTATAACCCAGAAAACTGGAGTTCTCTCTCAGTCAAAGTGGTAGGCAGGTAATTTATATCTACTCAGGAAGGTGGGGTAGGACTGAGTCATTATCTTGTAGGAGCTTCCCAGGCTGTGACATGCTAATGGAGGAGCTTTCCTGATAATGTTCTTTTGTATATGGATTGGCTGTTGAAATTCAGATCTTATCTGTAGTGCCGTTGTAAGATGTTGTGTTTTTCAGGACTGGAAGCCATGCCCTATTCATTTTTAAACTCTCTTCCTTCCTGTTGAAATTGTGTTTATGTTTATGGATTTCAATGGCTTCCCTGAGTAATGTAACATGGTAATTGGATTACACAGGGAAGTCATTGAAATCCATAAACATAAACACAATTTCAACAGGAAGGGAGTTTAAAAATGAATAAGGCATGGTTTCCAGTCCTGAAAAACACAAAATACTCTACATCTTACAACGGTACTTCAGATAAGATTTGAATTTTAATAGCCAATCCATATACAAAAGAACCTTATCAGGAAAGCTCCTCCATTAGCATGTCACAGCCTGGGAAGCTCCTATAAGATAATGACTCAGCCCTATCCCACCTTCCTGAGTAGATATAAATTACCTGCCCACCATCTTCTTCTCACTTTGACCCAGAGAGAACTCCAGTTTTCTGGGTTATACCTCTGAGGATGTCAGTCATGGTTACTAGCAAAATCTCAGGTCTCACAATGCCAAGACCACAGCCATGCAGCCTGGAAAATCTACAATAACTAATGCCCCTCTTTGTATCCTTCTGACTCCTTAGCCCTTGTTAGTTAAGCATTTTTACACTTTTGCCTTACCTACAAGGAAGGTGTGTTATGCATAATCCTCTCAAAACATGCATTCACCAATTGGTGCAAGCAGGGCAATGAACGTATTTTCCACGCATTCAGAATCTCTGACGTTTGTAAAATTCTCTTACTTTCTCTTTGCCCTATTTCTCCCTGAAATCCAACAATCCATTTATTACCTGTTTTTAGGATTCCATTTTGAAAAGGGGCAGGAAGAGAGGTTCTGCCAAATTGCAACGTTTTACTCTGCAGAGACAGGCAAAGTGTTCCCAAAAATTCCCATCCTCCTGCTAAAGCGGCACTGGTGTGTAACCTCAAATATAAAACCAAAACAAAACTGGCTGAGGCTGAAATTACAAAAGGATACAAAGAGGCATTAACAGAAAGCCACAAAGAGAAATCAAAGGAAAATCCTGCTTTTGAAAAAGAAAAAAGGGAATCAGTGGCTATACCTATACAAGCAAATTTCAGGGGGAAAAACATCCACTCTCCAACGAAAGTTGGAAAATAAACACAAAAAAGAACTGACTCTTCCAATATGTCCCCATGCACCATTTGTGGTCCTCCTAGTTGCTCTCCTTGTTAAGCTCCTGTCTGCTAGCTGTCCGTTAGTAGTCTGCTTGGCATCGGTTGAAGCCTGTGCCTTTTTTCTGTTGTAGCTCCTGCCCCGTTGAATGGGATCCATGAGAAGATTGGAGTTAGAGAATCAGCATGCCTGGACATTGTGCGGCGCTACACACTCTAAGTGTGTATAGGTGTTATCTCCTTAAATGGGATGACTCTCTTTGGGTGTTTTTGCACTGACCTTAATCAGCAGCGACGCCCCTCTTCACCGCGCAGGATCGGCGCAGATTTCGCACTAATTGCCACGGAGCACCCGGAAGAGCTGGAAAGTCCCGCGGCTTTTGCGGCGCAAATGGAAACTGGTTTTTGGCGGTTTCTGTTTGTGCCGCAAAAGCCGTGGGACTTTCCGGCTCTTCTGGGTGCTCCGCGGCAATTAGTGCGAAATCCGCGCCAATCCTGCGCGGTGAAGAGGGGTGTCGCTGCTGATTAAGATCAGTGCGAAAACACCCTTTGTCTTAAACTGGGAGCTGTCCTCTGCCCCCTGCCCTCTCTCTGTCATTTGTTCATCCCGTTTCTTTACATGGCTTCTAACGGAATCCCACTGTCATGGGTGCTGGGGACCCTGCAGAAGAAGCTGAGCCTGCAGAAGAAACTGTGCCCCTGCCACCTGCACCAGTGCCCCTGCCTCCTGCTGGAGAAGATCCAAGCCCCCCTGCCTCGCCCTCTTGGGTGGCTCGTGTGCGTGACCGCCTTCGTCAGGACCTCAGGGATCGGAGGAGGGCGGCACGCTCACGAGCAAGACGCTCCCTGAGCCCTGAGTTTTGAAAGGATTCTGGCCCTTCTGGAGTGAGGATGCTTGAGTCTCAGCAGGATCCTGGCTGCCTCTCTGAGCCAGCAATTAGCCCAAATGGGCAACAGCCAGCAGAGGGCTATATAGCTGTGGGCTTTGGGAGGAGGCTTTGTGGAAGCAACTAGTCACTTACCTGACGTTCTAACAGCCACTCCGGCTTTTGACTTTGGCTTCTGGACTCCCTGACTTTGGCTTGACTTCTGGACCCCCTGACTTCGGCTTCTGAACCTCTGACCTGCGATACCTGGACTGTGATTCAGTTTTGGCGCCTTGGACCCTCTTTGCTCACCAGCTACAGACCTAGGACTGCCCCTGGACCTTGCCTGACCCGGCCTCAGCCCGTGACACCCACATCTGTACAGGTCCCTCCTGTAGAAACAATGCCCTCATACTCCATACCTGTAATGCCAGATTAGCCGGCCATTTGTGGTAGGGGAAAGCACTCTTTAGATTAGTCTTCTCTCTTTTCAACTGCAACCCGAATGTGAACTGAATCTACTTGAATAAATGCAAGTTTTTATCTTTTGTAATATACTTCTTGGGAGATTTTTTTTTTTTTACTGCACTCAGTATAACACTTCTATGACTAGGCAAACACTGATATATTAACCAAAGATCCCAATACCATTTCTAGAAATTTTTAGGAGTCACTGGAAGGCCATTCTATTTGCCAGGGCTTTTAATAGGGTATAGAATGCAACTGTCTTTTAATGGGGAAGATAATTATTTGGGATTTTATTTGTTCTGCATGTCTTAAAATACGATTTGTAACCCACTTTGAGTCATAATGAAAGGTGGAATAGAAGTGTTTCAATAAATAAATCAGTGGCAAGTGTGCATATTTAGAGGACTGCATGTAGTGCATTCTTCCAACATGTGAAGTAAGAGTCCCATAAGCCTAACAACTGAAAAGGGCTTATGAAGTACTTTCGCAGTACTGATTATTGATGACATATCTGTTGTTTTTATCATTGTGCACAGCCTCAGGAACCTTATGGCTAAGAGGGGCACAGAAATAATTCCAATAAATAAACAAATGGGGCACCCACAGGGACTGCGCTCAGAAAAGGTGTGAGGAACTCTCTGTGTAGAGCAGCAGTTGCCAGTTTTACTAGCCTGGTAGAAATCAATACTGTAAGATGTCCCAGCGCTAACATTCAGAAAGGCAAGCCTTTGATAAACGATTTGCCACAGTATTTACCAAAGCATATGAATGGAAATAAATCACAGGACTGGAGGGGAACGTCTGGCATGTTGCTGTTTAATGTACAGGGCACCTTGCATTTGTTGGCCTGCACAAAGTCAGGCCATCAAGTAGTTAAATCATTTCTCTTCCTCTCATTTAGTGCCTCTTGCACACAAGAGATCCCGTGCTCCTTCACCTTTTCCCCATGCAGAACCTATTACACACACATAGGCCTTTCATTTGCTCCATATGCGCCATCGTGCTTTCCAAGAGAATTATAATAATGCGGCTCCTACTGCCATGCCTGTATAATTAACCTCTGGTCTCTCAACTGTAGTTTGATACACTTGAAACGCTACCTCAGATTTCCAATCCCCCCCCCCCCCCCCGCACATTAAGCAGGCCAGTCCAGCAAAGAGATTTTGGCTCCTTTCTGGGGAGTTTGTTTCACTGTCATTGTTGACTTATCAATCTGCCCAATTTTACAGAGCTAATGAAATTTCCCAGGATGCTGAAGGATCATCTCTGCCTCATTTTCTGTGAACGAAATAAATCAAGGAAGGAGGCTTTCCAGTACCTGTCTAGAGTTTTCCATGTGGAGGGAGAGAGAAAGGCAAGCTGTCTATAGCACAGCCCTGCACTTTTCAGAAGCTCTGGCCTGGCTTTCTCTGGGCAACGTTGCTCATCTATTGACTCTGACTGACCTTCTTGGCACTGCCTGCAGCCTGCCACTTTGCCACATAATGCATTTTCAATGTGGCATGAACATCGTCACATGCGGAAGCCCAGTATCAGCTTTCTCACTCCCTTCATGCGTCACATTCTCCCAGGTACATTGCTTGTGCACTTTTTTCTTTCCTGTACGCATGGCAATGATGGATGCGAGTACCAAACTTGGGCACACCCCACAAAGCCTATGGCTTTCATGCAGACACAGTCCATTTAACCCACTAGTCATCTGATGCATGACAAGCACAGAGCCAAGATGCTGAAGGATATTTCATGAACATTTTCATTGTCTTCCCTCCGCCCTGCAGTGTTCTTCTATTTCAGACCATTTTTCTTGGTGAGCAAAGAGAGTCTGTGAATGGGGAAAGGGAAGTATAAGCAGTAAAAAAATGTAAAACCCTGAGAGCTTGAAGAACATTGTTTTCTTCACCAAAACTAAGAATGATTTCAAATTTCGCATTTCTACTGCTTGTCTCTGGACTGACTTTGCTTCTACCTAATGAACATCAAACCTGTTATCTGGTGCTTGCACAGGGGAGTACCTTTACCCCTTTTTTACCTCCTGCTTATACAGGTGGCCTCCTTCTCGTGCCATGTGGGCAGCTTTTGGACTTTGCGGCAGCTGGCTGCACAGGTAGTTGCCCCATGCCTACAACCACCTCTGCCCTTTTTTCATAGCAGCATTCTCCCTGTACGATGAGGCATTTTGTCAGTGAGAGTCTCTCAACTCTCAGCACCAACTTTTCAGAAGCCATAGGAGGCACAAAGATGGGGAAGAAATGCCTCCATAAGCATTCATATGATCCAAACCACTGACTGTATAAATGCCTTAGAAATGACATTAAAAAATACAAAGTTCATACTCAGAACAAAGCAGTCTGCGAAACCTGATGGAAAATCAGAGTGCTGCGACAACTGACAAAAACATGACAATAAAAAGTAAAAAAATAGAGAATCTACATGAATCCTTGCCCAAATCCCCAGTTTTGTGCTTAAAATCTTTCTTAGAGAACATTTGCAGCTGAATGACACCTGGCTCCTCTTTCGGCACCAGCTGCATTTCTTTTGCCAATATGGCCTGAGAAAAGAGGTTGGCTGCAAAACAGAACAGGGCAGTGAAGAGTTCAGGTCACAGACATCAGTACATTAAAATAGGAAGTGTGGAAGACATGCGTAAAAATAATTGTTATATGAATATCATGTATCAGTCAGACATATTATCATACAGTATTATTACCGTATCTCTGTCCTGTATATAACATGTGAAATATATGATAATGCATGTGAATAAGAATGCAATTATGTCCTGTTAAAGTCAGCTGGCTTAGAAGGGCGTACCTGTGCTTAAGATTGCACTGTAGATGCATTTTTAATCAATATTAAAAAAAAAAAATTCCTAAGACATAAGAGCTTTACACTTAAGGATCTTGTGGCCCAAAAGGTTTGCTTTGCTTAATTTGGCTGGGTTTTAATGTTTTTTTTTTTACAATCAGATACCTCATGCATGCTAATTAATTGAGTGATACTCACTCCTTGCATTTAATATTCCCCAGAGAGCACTGTGTTCAGGGACGAAAAATCTATTGTCCATCCCTGGACCAAAAGAAGCCAGGTTGCGTACGACACCAACCAGGGCCTTCTCGGTGGCAGCACCAGAACTCTGGAACGCTCTCCTGGAGGCCATAAGGGCCCTGCGGGATCTGTATACATTCCGCAGGGCCTGTAAGACTGAATTGTTTTGACAGGCCTTCGACATTTAACCGAGAGAGAGCTGCCGCTGGACATCATATAGAGCACCCTGCAGAGTACTGATGGTCACCATCGAACTTTCAAAACCGCTATACTGTACTGTATTAATACAGCACTGTGGAGAAACGCCATCTGAGAGTGTTGGTGCTTCATCCAAAAAGGCAGGGATCAGTAAATCCATTCAGCCGGCTTTGTAGCCTTCCCCTCACTCCCCCCCTCCCTTCCAGAGCCAAACCAACAACGCTAGGGGGAAAGTCTCCTAGAGAGGCAGGAAGGGCTGTTGTTCTTGCCATGTGCTAGGCAGGAAGAGTTTCTCAGTTTGCAGCAGGCGCTCGGGAAGGGAGGCTGCTTGCCTGTGGGCTCCTGCCTGGGAGGCTCCAGGCAGTAAGACAAAGTAAGTCATTCTCTTAGGCAGATCAAGTATAGACCAGGGACAATACGATGCGTTTAAAAACCACCTTTATTTTGTTATGCTGTTTGCTGAGCTGTGTTGTGCTGTACTAGGCTGTGTTAACTTTTTAAAGGCAACTGTTTTTGGTTTGTTTTCCTTTTCCTATCTTTTTCTCTTTTTAAATAAATATATTTTTACTGTTTAAATGCTGGCAATCAATCTCTGTACCACCTAGATCCCCAGACCGCTTTAGACCACGCTGTTTTGAGAAGGGGGCCCCGGGGAAGGGGGAAGGCATGCAGTTGGATAAGGTGCCAATCCTCCCGGGGTGCCCCAAAGAAGCGCTGAGGTCTCTGTGAAACCCAAGTGCAGGGTGGCAGAGGACCTGGAGGCCTAGCCTCACAGCTGGAAAGGGGGATTGGGAGTCCTGTTCCTCTCAATCTGAACCCCGGGACTGAGCAGGTGGTGGCAGCGAGCCCAAGGGGCAGGAGGAGAAATAGCTCCCTCCAGGAGTTGGCGACTCCGTAGGGAGCTGACGGGACCGGGTCTGAAACCAGAATCGGGCCGGTTCCGCCACACTTGGCGGCAGCGGTGGGATGAGAACAAACAGAGAACTTGATTGGCCAGGCATTTTTGCTTTTTGATACGTGCAAGCACCCAGAGGAAGCAACAGCGGTTTTGTTTTCTTTTCGGGTCAACTGGAGTAGGGAAAGTTTAGCTAGTTAGGATGGAGCGTGCTAAGAAACTGGAAATCCTGAAGATGACAAAGCCACAGCTCCAGGAAGAGTGTGCAAAGCACAAGCTGGAGTGTGACAACATGACTGTAGTAGATATGAAAGACCTCCTTTTGGAGTATCATCAGCATGCAGGGGCACTTGCAAAAGAGTTCCCCACCCAGTCAGAAGTAACCTTGCAGCTACAGTTGGAACTGGCAAGACTACGTACCAAGGCGTACCAAGAGCGCAGAGAGGAGGAACGAGAGAGAGAGGAAAGACAAGCAGAGAGGGACAAGATCCGCAGACAGGAGGAACGAGAGAGAGAGGAACGACAAGCAGAGAGGGATGCAGTCCGCAGACGGGAGGAAAGAGAGAGAGAGGAACGACAAGCAGAGAGGGATGCGATCCGCAGACAGGAAGAGGCAGAGATCCGCAGACGGGAACACGAAGAGCAACGTCGCCATGAGCTTGAGGTGCTACGTCTGGAAGCTGAACTAAGCAAAGAGATCCAAGTCACGCCCAAAGACTTTGCAGTGTACAAGGAGGGAGAAGACCCCTCCACATACCTCTCCAACTTTGAGAGGGCAGCCAAACAGTGGGGGATTGCAGAGGAGGACTATATGTCTTACCTCTGTAGCAACCTGACTGGAGAGCTTTCAGCCATCTATTACAGCATGCCTGTGGAAGATGGGGGGATAACTTTTGCGGCCTATAAAGCCACTGTATTTAAAAGGTTTAAACTGGGGCCAGACCACTCCCGAAAGCAGTTCAGGGGTTTGGCTCCACAAGAAGGTAAATCCTATTCTGAATGTGGGGTAATGAAGGAACAAACAGTTCCAGTGTTATTGGGCCGGGATTTGGTGGTTGGCCAGTACCCTATCAAGGCTGTACCCCGCAGCCAAACCCCCAGGGGAAGGTGGGAGGAGGAAGGCAACTTTAAGGAAGCCACCTCACCACCAACCAGGGAGGGGGAAACAGCCCAGGTTACTGAGGACGAAGAGAGGGCAGTCACCCAGGAGGGGGAGGACCAGCCTGTCTCAAGCCCTGGAGTAGGGTGTTCCCAAGGGGAGAAGGGGTGTAGCTTTCCCCAAGTGCAGCAAGAGGCTGTGGATGTTCCTAGCAAGGAAGGGAACCTGTCTAGCGTAAAGGATGTGCAAGCTGAAGAGACCAAGGTGGAGAGTGGAGATTTCACAGGAGGTTCTGAGAGCAGCAAGGCTAATGTGGGCTCAGAGGAGCACATAGCTGAAGGCTTGGGGGGACGGGAGTGGTTCCAGAAGGGGGTCCGGAGCGGCCTTAGGTGGGAACCGGTTCACCAAGTAGCTGTGGATCAGGAAGTGGGATCGTCCGAGACGCTCTCAAAACAGGTCGTCTTGAAGCAGGGCAGACAGGAATCCTGGGAAGCTGTGGAACCTTCCAGGCAGGAAGGGGGTCAGTTGGGTAGTGCTGAAAAACCAACCGAGGGGACTGAGAACCCAAGCCAAACCCTCAGGGGAAGGGGGGGGGAGGAGGGCAACTTTAGGGAAGCCACCTCACCACTAACCAGGGAGGGGGAGGACCAGTCTGTCTCAAACCCTGCAGGAGGGTGTGCCCAATGGGAAGTGGGGTGCCAATTTCCACAAGGGCAGCAGCATGCTGTGGACCCTTCCAGGCAGGAAGGAGCTCAGTTGGCTGACACTGAAAAAGCAACTGAGGGGGCGGAGAACCCAGATCCAACTTTGGCTAAGTGTTCTGGAAACAGTGGGACTAGGGGTGGCTTGAAGGAACAGATGATAGGAAGTCTGGGGCAGCCAGAAATGTTCCTGTCTGAGGTTCAAAGTGACCCGAGGCTGGAACCACTGTGTGAGTTGGCAAGGGACCAGGAAGTGGAGTTCTCAGAAGTTGAGACAGGGGATAGGGTGATGGTTTCCCTGCCACTTCATACTGGTGAACGGAAAGTGGAATGGGAGGGACCCCATGTGATTGTGGATGACCTGGGCGATGCTACTTATGTGGTGGCTATGGAGAAGACGGGAAAGGCAGTTCAAGTGGTGCAGGTGGATGTACCACAGCCAGTCTCTGCGAGGTCCATGGTGTTGCATAGAGGTAGGAAGGAAGGAGACAAAAAGAAGCTGGGACAGCAATTGTTTGGAGCCCCAGAGGTGGTTTTCTGGGAGGACAGAGTGGACAGAGGGAACATTCCACCAATGAGGGATAAAGAAGAAGCAACTGTGTGGGAACTGGGCAGTTTCCAACCCCATATGTGGGGCCAGGGATTTCCTCCTTTGATGGACCCCTCACCCCAGCAACAGCAGCAACGGAGGGAGAGCACCAAACTCCAGAGGTGGTCCTGGGAGACGGAGGAGTACATCTTAAAGACTGGACATTCCTGCTGCATGCAGCCATGCAACGTTTTGTCCAGAAAGGACATGGGCACCTAGGGTGCTGGACTTTGTGTATTATTGGAGAAATACCTGAATGTTTGTGTAATGTTTTGGTTAACGGGTTTCTCCTTGTTTGTTTGGATTCTGCTACGGGGTCACCTCTGTAGGAGGCAACCCCTCCGGCTCAGAATTTAAGGAGGGGGACGTGTGGAGAAACGCCATCTGAGAGTGTTGGTGCTTCATCCAAAAAGGCAGGGATCAGTAAATCCATTCAGCCGGCTTTGTAGCCTTCCCCTCACTCCCCCCCTCCCTTCCAGAGCCAAACCAACAACGCTAGGGGGAAAGTCTCCTAGAGAGGCAGGAAGGGCTGTTGTTCTTGCCATGTGCTAGGCAGGAAGAGTTTCTCAGTTTGCAGCAGGCGCTCGGGAAGGGAGGCTGCTTGCCTGTGGGCTCCTGCCTGGGAGGCTCCAGGCAGTAAGACAAAGTAAGTCATTCTCTTAGGCAGATCAAGTATAGACCAGGGACAATACGATGCGTTTAAAAACCACCTTTATTTTGTTATGCTGTTTGCTGAGCTGTGTTGTGCTGTACTAGGCTGTGTTAACTTTTTAAAGGCAACTGTTTTTGGTTTGTTTTCCTTTTCCTATCTTTTTCTCTTTTTAAATAAATATATTTTTACTGTTTAAATGCTGGCAATCAATCTCTGTACCACCTAGATCCCCAGACCGCTTTAGACCACGCTGTTTTGAGAAGGGGGCCCCGGGGAAGGGGGAAGGCATGCAGTTGGATAAGGTGCCAATCCTCCAGGGGTGCCCCAAAGAAGCGCTGAGGTCTCTGTGAAACCCAAGTGCAGGGTGGCAGAGGACCTGGAGGCCTAGCCTCACAGCTGGAGAGGGGGATTGGGAGTCCTGTTCCTCTCAATCTGAACCCCGGGCCTGAGCAGGTGGTGGCAGCGAGCCCAAGGGGCAGGAAGAGACATAGCTCCCTCCAGGAGTTGGCGACTCAATAGGGAGCTGACGGGACCGGGTCTGAAGGCAGAATCGGACCGGTTCCGCCACAAGCACCATGAAATGTTTTAAATAATTTAAATATGTAATTATGTTTTATTGGTTTTTAATGGAAGTAATGTGATGTTGTGAGCTGCCCTGAGTCCGCTTGCGGAGAGGGCGGGATATAAGCTTAACGTAAATAAATAAATAAATAAATATTTCAGAGTGGCCTCTCTATATGTATTTGTGTGTTTTCTGAAGACATTTCTGTGTGTGATTTGTATTACAATTCATACGAAGATCAAGTGTAAACTATATATTATTTGTTATTTATTTATTTATTTACTTCAGCCCTGACTTGGATGGCCCCGGCTAGCCTGGTCTCATCAGATCTCAGAAGCTAAGCAAGGTTAGCCCTGGCTTGGGAGACTTCCAAGGAATGCCAGGGTCATGATGCAGAGGCAGGCAATGGCAAACCCTCTCTGAATGTCTCCTGCCTTGAAAACCTTATGGGTCACCATAAGTCAGCTGTGACTTGACGGCTAGAGAGAGACAGAGAGACAGGCAGATATAGATACATTTCTATATCTATAGATATATAAAACTTCATTTATACCCTGTTCCACCACCACCACCACAACTGGGACCCAAAGTGGCTCAGGTTAGTGGTTTTACATAAGGCTGAGAGTGTGTGACTGGCCCAAGGTCACCTAGCAAGTTGCCCTGGCAGAGCGAGATTTGAATCTGGGTATCCCAGATCCTAGTCTGGCACTCTAATCACTACACCATGCCGACTTCAAATAATAATGTGAAGGAGAATGTTGGAAAGAGCTTTGCAGAACCATCACCAGCAGCGAGGTGTGATAGATTGTTCTGGTTAAGCATTTATTGATTAGAAACTCCTTCCTGATCACAGGATGGTAATAGTTCCAATCTTGCTCACAATTTTTAGAGATCAGAATAAT
Source organism: Heteronotia binoei (assembly GCF_032191835.1). NCBI lineage: Eukaryota > Metazoa > Chordata > Lepidosauria > Squamata > Gekkonidae > Heteronotia > Heteronotia binoei. Next base: position 50,890,569 of record NC_083223.1, on the reverse strand, counting down.
ATCCAACACAGATATCTCTCAGTATACTCCCCTGTTACGTTCTTCAGGCAGCCTCCAATTAAAGGTGCCCTCCTTTAGGACTGTCTGTACATCCATGGCAAGGTCATAGGCTCTCTCTAGTGTGCCCAGTTCTTTGGAAAGACTTGCTAGAGAAAGCGAGCGGCACCTTCCACTGCTACATTTAGGAAGGCATTTAAAGCAATAATTTTCCAGAGAGCATTTGTTGGTGGGTGAATTTTTCCAGCAGATTTAGCTACAAGTTTGCTGAACCTGTGCGTTTTAACTCTTGGGGGATGTTAAGTCTGAATGCTTTTAAACGGATAAGCAGTGCGTTTTAGTCTGTTTTATTTTTATTTTTTGTTAATTTATATCTTTTCAGTTATGTTGCTACATTGTTTTCTACCTTGAGTCCAATGATTCCAAGGGATGGAAATGTTTTAAATATGTGATGAATGTGGACACCTCTGATTGTCATAGCAAAAGAGGTTTCTGGTTGAGTCGTTTCTTTGTTTTTAACCACACTGAGTCACCTTATACAAGCCTAATGGAATCAACATGGAAAAGAGAAGCTGAAAGCAATCCTGTTGCTACTCTTCCCTTGACACTCACAAATGATTGCCCTGCTCATCTCACATCTTAATCAAATGTGCTTAGATCTCCATGAACAGCAGTGACTCTCAGATCTACAGTTCCCCAGTGTAGGGCAGCCAGATCTTCTGCTACAGCAGGACGCCCCCAGCCACCGGGCTCTGGGTTCCCACAGCTGCTCTATGGGACAGCAGGAGCAAAAACGAAGAAGAAAGCATCATCACAGTGATACCATGTCACTTCTGGTTCCGTACAGGGAAGTTACAGCACAGTGTCTGTTATGTATTGACTTCAGAGTGTACCGCATGGCGAGCCCTACAGAAGGCGACCCCTGGGTCCCCGGATGTAGCTCACCATTCACCCCGCCCACCAAGACCTGTGGCGGGAAGTTTGGATGGACCAGGATTGGCCTGGTCAAACCAGGGGGCAGTTCCGGGCAATGTATATAAGCAGGGCCCGGCCCGCGTGCTCCCTCTCTTGTAATGTGCTCACAATAAAGAATGTTGCCTTCAAACAGTCTCGGTTCTCAGTACATTACAGTGGCGATGAGGATGGGATTCTAGCCCGGGAAATTCAAAAGGGGCTACGCAGATCCGTTGGAGATGCCGAAGGCAACCCGTCGAGCGACCACCGCCGCCGCCACAGCCACCATGGCTAACCAGAGCGGAACAATGGGCCGTATCGAAGAGTTCAACCCCGCGAATCCGGAAGGGTGGGAGACCTACACAGAGCGGGTCGAGTGCTACCTGCGAGCCAACAGAATAATTGAAGACTGCCTAAAGAGGGACGTTCTCCTGAGTGTCTGCGGAGTGGCCACGTTCGAGATCACCAAGGGTCTCTCGGCCCCCGCGAAGATCAAGGAGAAGTCCTATGAGGAGATAGTCAGACTCCTCACCGGCCACTTCTTGCCACAGCCCTCATGGGTGGCCCGCCGGTTCCTCTTCCACCAGAGGGACCAGGCAGCGGGAGAGTTGGCCGCCGACTACCTGGGGGGTCTCCGCCAAATCGCGGGCAACTGCAGCTTTGCACAGCTGGAGGAGACCCTGGCGGACCGTTTCACATGGGGCCTGCGAGACGAGAGGCTGCAACAGAAGCTATTTGCAAGGGAAGAGCTCACCCTCCAGAGCACCTTCAACGAGGCCGTAGCGTTCGAGCGGTCCACGAGGACCTTTTCCAAAATGAGAGCCAACACCATCCACCAGGGAGAGATGGACCCCGGCGGCCCAGAGGAAGAAGAGGCACTCCAGCTGCGCCGCCAAGCAGGGACGGGCCCATGAGTGACCCAGCGACCCCAAGCGATGGAGAGACCACCCTCGACCAAGTGCGCCAGCTGCGGAGACCACCACGAGTGAAGAGACTGCTCCTACCGAAATGTGGTCTGCAGGAGCTGCGGCAAGATGGGCCACATTGCGAGGGCCTGCCGTGCCAGACCCCCCCGCCTCTGCCAGTCAACAAACCAGGAGTCGACCAGTGAATACGCGACAGCATCAACAAGCATCCAGGTAATGAACTTGCCCGACGAGACTCCCCGCAAGGTCAAGGTCTCTGTCAGGATCGAGGGCAAGCCCTGCCTGATGGAACTGGACTCGGGTTCCTCCATTTCTATAATCTTGGAGGAATCTTTGAGGAAGCTGTGTCCACGTGGCCGGCCCAGCCTGAGGCCGGCAGACTTCGTGCTTCGGGACTTTCAAAAGAACCCAGTTCAAGTCCTGGGTTGGGCAACAGTGGGGGTGGAATACAACGGGTTTAGGGACAAACTCGACTTACTGGTGGTCAAACGTCAGCTCACCACACTGTTGGGTCTAGCGTGGTTCCAGCCACTGGGAATAAAAATTGTGGGGTACAGCAGCTGGGGGTGGGGGGATTCAAGGAGGTGTGTAAGGAGTTCCCGGAGGTGTTTGATGGAGCCCTGGGTTGCTACAAGGGGCCCCCCATATCCTTGCCCCTCGATCCCCACGTGCGGCCTGTAAGGTTGAAGGCCAGGCGGGTCCCGTTCGCCTTGAAGCCCAAGATAGAGGCCGAGCTAGACCGCCTCACGGCCCAGGGGGTGCTGGAACCCGTCTCATATGCCACGTGGGAAACCCCAATAGTTACCCCGGTAAAGCCAAACGGGGAGGTGTGCATTTGCGCAGATTATAAGTGCACTATAAACAAGGCACTTCAGGACAATCCCTATCCGGTTCCAGTCATCAGCCACGTTCTGGCTGTGTTAGCGGGGTCCAAGGTCTTTGGGAAACTGGACTTGGCCCAGGCGTACCAGCAACTGCCCGTGGACGCCGCCACAGCTGAGGCACAGACCATAGTCACCCACCGGGGGGGGGGCGTTCAAGGTGCGGAGGTTGCAGTTTGGGGTGAGCGTGGCCCCGGGGGGTATTCCAGAGTCTGATGGATTCTCTCCTTAAAGGGATCCCTGGGGTACACCCATTCTTTGACAACGTTCTGATCGCCACCCCAGACACAGAGGAATTCAGCAACCGGCTGCGAGAAGTACTTCGCCGTTTCCAAGAGGCCGGCCTTAAAGTGAAGTGGGAAAAGTGCTCCCTGGGGGTGCCCAGGGTAGAGTTCTTGGGGTTTGCGGTGGACACTGCAGGGATCCACCCAACATCCGACAAAGCCACCGCCATTGCGGTAGCCCCCACCCCAACAAATAAGGCGGAACTACAAAGTTTCTTTGGGTTATTAAACTTCTATCATTCGTTCCTGCCCCACAAAGCTGCCATAGCGGAACCCCTCCACAGACTCCTTGACAAAAATGCCCCATGGGTCTGGGGGAGGGCACAGGACGCTGCGTTTAAGGCGGTAAAAGGGCTGCTCATCTCTAATGACGTGCTCCACCATTTCGATGAGAACCTACCTGTGGTCCTTGCTTGTGACGCGTCACCGTACGGGGTGGGCGCCGTCCTAGGGCACCAACTCCCGGACGGAAGGGAGGTTCCGGTGGCCTACTACTCAAGGACGCTGACCCCTGCAGAGCAGAATTGTGCCCAGATCGACAAAGAGGCTCTGGCGATCGTGTCTGGGGTACACAAGTTTAAAGACTACTTGTATGGGCGGCGGTTCACCATAGCCACAGATCACAAACCGCTCCTGGGCCTCTTAGCCCCAGACCACCAAATGCCTCAGATCTTATCACAGCGCGTGATATGGTGGAACCAGTTCCTCAATTCCTACACGTACACCCTGGTCCACCGGCCGGGCAAGGCGATGGGCCATGCAGACGCGCTCAGCCGCCTACCATTGCCCGCCATGGGCCCTGACCCAGCCCCAGCCCACCATGTGATGCTCATAGAAATGCTCCCGGAGCGCCCCCTAAACACAGCAGAGGTAGCGAAAGCCACGGGGCGAGACAAGATACTCGTGCGGGTTCTTGACTGGGTGTTAAGGGGCTGGCCAGTGGGAAAATTGGGCGAGGAGTTCAGGGCATACACAATGCGGAAGGAGGTACTAGCTGCCCACAAGGGTACTAGCTTCTATGGGGCAGCAGGGTGGTGGTGCCCCCCCCTACAGAGGCAAGTGCTAGAGTCCCTCCATGAAACCCATCCAGGGATTGTTAGGATGAAGGCCTTAGCACGTAGCTATGTCTGGTGGCCTGGGATGGACGAGGAGATAGAGGGATGGGTCCGGAAGTGTAGAGTGTGCCAAGAATCCCGACCCGAACCACCAAGCGCCCCCACGCAACGCTGGGAAACCAACAGGAAACCATGGTTGAGGCTTCATGTCGACTTCGCAGGGCCCTTCCAGGGGCAAATATTCTTCATCTTGGTGGACACGTACACCAAATGGCTAGAAGTCATTCCGGTGGCATCCACCTCCACGGCGGCAGCAATCCGGGTGCTGCGCAGGGTCCTGTGCACGCACGGAATCCTGATACCATTGTCTCGGACAACAGGACCGCCTTTACCTCCAGGGAATTCCAGGAGTTCCTATAGAGGTACTTAATCCAACACATACGGTCCGCTCCATTCCACTCGGCCACTAACGGCCAAGTGGAACGAATGGTGCGCACCACAAAGGAAGCTTTAGGTCTCATAGTGCAAGGGGACTGGGACCACCGTTTATCCGCTTTCCTATTCAACAATAGGATAACCCCCAACCCCGTAACAGGGGTAAGCCCGGCGGAATTACTAATGGGGCGCAAGCTGATCATGAGACAGGATAGGCTGCACCTCGACCGGGCCTCGGACATCCATGGGTCCCCCAATGGATGTAGCTCGCCATTCACCCCGCCCACCAAGACCTGTGGCGGGAAGTTTGGATGGGCCAGGATTGGCCTGGTCAAACCAGGGGGCAGTTCCGGGCAATGTATATAAGCGGAGCCCGGCCCGCGTGCTCCCTCTCTTGTAATGTGTTCACAATAAAGAATGTTGCCTTCAAACCGTCTTGGTTCTCAGTACATTACAGTGTCACAGTTGCTAAAGTGTTAATGCTGTGCTAGAATGTCACTTCCAAATGCACAACAGGAAGGGATGGTGTGGTGCTATTTGCCACAACGTCACCATTGTTCTGCCTCCAAACGCTTGTGGATGGCTAGCAAATGGCTGGCAACCCTTCCCCCATGCCATTGGTCAGTGCCAACTTCCAATTGGCTTTCCTCAAATTCAGCTCTCACCAAAGCCATGGGCTGTCATTGTTTTGGTTGGCTAGAGATTCTACTATTAGACCTTTAGCCACCCCAGTAGAGTTAGTGACCAGTGTCCCCTCTAAGTTGAGTTAGTATGAGCTAACTCACAGTTTTTTAGCCTCTGGCCACACATTTTTGTCTTAGCTCAGGAAAAATGACCCCAGAGCAAGGAATTTATGAAGCAGCTCACAACTTTAGTGCCAATAGCTCACAACGTAGCTTTTTTTTTTTTTTTTGCTCATGAGACTCCACAGCTTAGAGGGAGCATTGAGTACAACCTATCTCTCTTCCACCTCCACTGTCAAATGGCAATTGCTATTATTCTTCTGTGGCAAAAATAAGGGAGAAAAACTAGACTTTTTCACCTACTGGTATCTTCAGAGAGCTGTAGCAAGTCTCCAGAATCCTTTGTTCTCTATCATTGAAGCCCTCCATTAATTGTGTTCTTCTTGAATTGGAAGATCAAGCTTCTCCCTTTCTCTTGTCTCTTTCTGCAGGCTCATTTGTTATGCAATTCATGATCATCCATCACTTTCCACCCCCTTTTCCACCACCATCAACTTTCCTTTTTCTCCCTTCATGTTTCAGCCACCATTTCATTTGTTACGTGCTGCCTTTGTAGCAGAGTTTTCCTTCATGGTCCCATTGACTTCCAGTGTTTTCTTTTTTTTCCCCTCACCCAAACTACATGTGAAAATGTGACTCATCCGTCACTCTTCTAAGCAGGCACAATATGGCGAGTGCTGTTAAAATTATTCTTGTGAGTCATGTTCTAGCAGCTGAAACAGCCACCATACTCCTACTTGGAGGGGAGATACAATCCGGACAGCCAGAACTGTACTAGATACAGATCTTACAACAGTTCCATAGTGGAAGGTCAATCCATAAAAACTAAAGATCCGTTCCAGCAGCGAAGCAAAGGGCATGACAGATGATTAATCTACAGCCCAAAGAAAATCTTTCCACTACCAGTCACTGGAGAGAGTTTACAAAAGAACAAACTAGAAAATGTAAGTGTTGGGAATACCTGTGCCACAGAAGGCCTAGTTTGGCTCTCAGAGTCTGCTTCTCTGAGGATGTGCACACAGTGTGGTCCGTAGAGAAAGGGCTGGGTGTATGCTGTGATTTGGCAGCAATGCCAAAAGGACTCTTGGATGGAGAATTCAGAATCCTAAGATGCTTTCTCCTTGCGTTGGCAATTTCTGATCTTTATGGATAGGAGAGGTGCTTCAAAGGCTGCTTACAGATGGCCAGTTTAAGCTGACAGGCATGACCCCCAGATGGATTTAAAAAATCAAGTTCAGACATGCACGTCTGCCTCCCTTCCACCTCCCACACTCACCCCATCCTCTGGCATCTCTGAGGTGGCTCAAAGAGAAACCACTTTGAAAGTGGTAATAAATTTTCTGCTGCACTCCTTTTGCCTTTCCAGGTATCTGAACGTGGAAGCATGCAGGCAAGGCAGACTGGTGGTGTGAACCTGCCAGGCCAACTCAGGACACTTCTGGCTTATTTTTTTAAAATAAAAAATACCTGCTGGAGTGCATGCGTGCATGTGTGCATGAGTGCTTGGCCTCCCAAAAAATGTTAGGGAAAACCAGATACCCAAACTGAGCTATGGGAATGGTGCACAACAACTGCCCAACCGTGCCAAAGTGCCCCCCAGTGCAGGATACAGGCAACTTGGGAGGGAGCGTCTGAATGGGATTCTGCTGCTCCATTTTGGGGCAACACAGTTTCAGGCACGCTAAAATGCCCATCTGTATCCAGCCAAAATCTGTGGGCAAAACTTGCTGAAACTTCTAAAGCTTGCAACCCAGCATGGTAACATTTCCAGTGGGTGCCTTCAATGCCCTCTATAGTTCCCTGTTGCTTTTATGACTAAATTATGCAGCACAAATGATGCCATAATAAGACAAATTGTCAATACTAGCTAAATTTGAAGAGAGTATGGATTGCAGAATGCATCTTTTCCTGCCACTGGATTATGAGAAATTGCACTACTATGCACCCCTCCCCCCCCTTCTCTTGCCTCAGTCTCATTATCCACTGATCCCTCTTATTTGCTGAGAGGCAAAATTCCTGCACAGCAGCAGAAATTATGATGGGAGTTCGCAACTCTTATTTTGCTTCTGCTGAGCAGATAGATACAGGTGGGATTTCTGAGTCATAATCCAGCAGCTCTGCTGACCAAGAACGGAAAATAAAATCCAAAAGGCTGAGATTAATCCAGTGGGCACTTTTGGAATTTTGAGAACACTGGGTGGGCACCACCACAAAATGTCTGTCCAGTGCCGCATGAGGAGCATGGCCAACAAGAAGATGACTGCTGTAGGAGCCGCAGCCAGTCAAAAAATGTTCAGAGGTTCCAAGCCAAGTTGGGGGGTTTTCCTGTGACACAGGCAGCTCTTTCCAGATGGTGCTCACAAAAGTAATGTCTCCTGGGCTCTGCTGAAGCACCTCCTGCTCAAAGGGAGTGACTGAAAGCCAGGAATGGCTCTTTGATTGGGGAAAGAGATGCTTTGAGAATGAAGCAAATGAACAACAGCAAAGCATGATGGTGGGTATCATGCCACTCACGATCACTACTTTGGGGATCACTGCCAAAGGAGAACTGACAGAAAGGGAGGCAGCTGATTTTCCAGAAAAGAAGAATCCAATCTTTGTGAAACTTGGAGGGTATTTTGAGGAGAGGCTTTGGATGCTCTGCTGCCAGTTCAGTGCCTCTATCTCAAAAGAGCCCTTGATACCTGCAGATCAGTTCTCCATTATACCCTATGGGAGTCTGTCTCCATAGGGAATAATGGAGTGCCCAGCAGACATTTCCCGCCCTGCCCCTGCTTTCTGATTACCCTGAAGTAAGGGGACGGCCTTCAAACTGGGGGATTCCCTGCCCCCACCAGGGGATAGGCAACCCTACCTCTGTTGCATATTGGGAAAGTGCTGGAATTTTGCCTCTCAGAAACCAGAAGTAATGTTGCTGCACTGTGGCCCACTCAGGGATCCCCCTAAAACTCTGGATTTTGCCTAGAGCATCCTGCTATGTGGTGACTTCACTTCTAGTTATGCAGTCAGAAGTCACATTGCAGCATCACAGGACACCATTTGGGTAAGTCTCTCTGCCCTTTCAGTCTACCTCAAGCCGTAATGAAAATAAAAACAAGTTGCAAAAATGCATCAATTACCAAAAGTTAAAAAGCTAAAGGTAGATCTCTGTGCAAGCACCAGTTGTTTCCAACTCTGGGTGACATCGCATCATGATGTTTTCACGGCAGACTTTTTATGGGGTGGTTTGCCATTGCCTTCCCCAGCCATCTACACTTTCTCCACAGCAAGCTGGGTACTCATTTTACCCACTTTGGGAGAATGGAAGGTTGAGTCAATCTTGAGCCAGCTACCTGAACCCAGCTTCTGCCGGGATCGAACTCAGGTCGAGAGCAGAGAGCTTGGACTGTAGTACTGCAGCTTTACCACTCTGCCATGCGGCTGTGCCAAAAGTTAACAAGTGTCTAAATCTGAGGCCCTCTTGGAGCTTGAGACCCAGGCTATATGGCTCTTCCACCTCCCAGTTGTCTCTGTACATGTCACATGTGCTAAGTACAACTAAGTGGGCATTTCCTACCATTCAGGCACAGCCAGGTATCTGTTCTACTGTCATGCTTTAGATTGGACTCAAGCTACAGCCTAGGGTTGCCAAGTCCAATTCAAGAAATATCTGGGGACTTTGGGGGTGGAGCCAGGAGACTTTGGCGTGGAGCCAGGAGACTTTGGGGTGGAGCCAGGAGCAAGGTTGTGACAAGCATAATTGAACTCCAAAGGAAGTTCTGTCCATCACATTGAAAAGGACCACATACCTTTTCAATGCCTTCCCTCCTTGGAATTAATAAAAGATAGGGGCACCTTATTTGGGGGCTCATAGAATTGGACTCCACGGTCCGATATTTTTGAAACTTGGAGGGTCTTTTGAGGAGAGGCATCGGATGCTATGCTGAAAATTTGGTGCCTCTACCTCAAAAAACAGCCCCCCCTAGAGTACCAGATACCCGCTGATCAATTCTTCATTATTCCCTTTGGGAATCGGTTTCCATAGGGAATAATGAATGCCCAGCAGTCAGTTCCCTGCCCAGTCTGGTAAGTCACATGCTCTCTCTCGCTAGGGAGGCAGTCTTGCCTGGCTGGTTGCAATGCCTTGCTGGCCTTTTTTCCACCGCGTAATGTGCTTTTAAAATTATTTACCTGGACCTTGCGTATCTGAGGTGTGTGTGTCATGCACACGAAAGCTCATAATTTGAATAGCACTTTGCTGGTCTTAAAGGAGCCACTGGACTCTCTAACTTTACCCGGACCTTGCAAGCGTTAAGAAAGTGGACGGCTTCCTTCTCACTCAGGAAGAAAGCAAAGAGTGCAGGCAGGCGTGGGCTTCCTCATGCCGGTTTTAGCTTCTCTTCGGGGTCGAGGGCGAAAAGATCCTAGGCTCCCTCTCAACCCGGGGGCGTCGATTTGGAAAACGGCCTGTAACTGGCAGCCTCAGACCGCGGGGGGGGGCCTTGCACGGGGTTGTTGTTTTTCTGTTTTACCTTTCCTCCCTTTGACTTTCCCGATCGCTCCTTCCCAGCGACAGCCGCTCCTCGGAAGGAAAGGGCAATTGGTATTTATTGTAAAAAAAAAAAAAATCTTGCAAGTCCCTCCCAGAAGGCAGGATCAAAGGGGGGTGGAGGGTCTCCAAACTGGGAGATCCCCTGTCCCCAGCTGGGGATTGGCAACTCTAGCCGCAGACCCAGAATTGTTCTGCAGCTTGCTTGCATTGCGACTGCATTTGTGAAAGCCTGACTGGTGCCGCTTGAATACATGCACTGGTCGGCAAAAGCGTGCGCTTGCAGTGTCATTGCGTTTGCATCGGGTGTCGGACAGATTTTGCACAGACCTGTTTTCAGATCTGTTTTGGTGAGCAAGGGCACACTTGGGTGTGTTTCCAGATATTTCCTCCTCCTCTATTCATTTGACACGTTCAGATAATTCCCTTTCTTAGGGTGGCTGGGAAGAGGAGGAGGGCTATTTTCCCTTTTATCCTCCCAAAGTCGCGCAGCATGCTGGGGTCTGTAGTTCATACTGGAGGATGAATTGCAGAATGACTGGGGCCTGGTGGGACGGAGGGAGAGGAGACCCTCTGCCGCTCTCCTCAGGCACTGGCAGCCTGTAGCTTGGGCCGCAGCCGCGGTGATGGTAGCTGCTGCCTGTGCCTGGGCCAGCAGCGCTGGTGGTGGTGACGCTGCGCTGGTGTTGCTGCAGTGGCCGGGCGCTGTGAGGGTGAAGCGCCGTCCCCCCTCCCACTTCTGGATATTTGGAGAGAGGGGAAGGAGGCTGAAAATTCGGGGGTCCCCCTCCAGGCCGGGGGGGTTGGGAAGCCTACTACAGCCACACAAGTTACTGCTGGCTGTGCCACAGCTTAAGCCCATCCACAGGGCTGAGCTGAACTCTTACTGCATGGAAAAGAACAAGTCAGCTGCATTTCCAAGAAAGGTTTTCCTTGACAATAAGCAGGGGATGGGATTTTTAAAGGTTGCCATCAGCCTTAAAGCTATTGCCACAATAATGATAGGGTTTAAGAAGACTTGCTTGATAAATGTTTTCCGTAAGCATTTAAAAAAAAAAGATTGTTTGAGGCAGTTGCCTCACATAGGACATTTCTCAGCATCCATTATAGAAGGATTCTGTCTGAATGATGCAATTAATGTTTTCCTCTTGCTCGGTATCATTTCCTCTGTGTTAAACCTGTGGGGCAAATAAGAACAAATATAGAACAGGTATTGGTACTTGTGTTTCATTCTCCTCTGGGAAATCATCAGTCCCACAAATCACAGTAAAACTTCCTATCAAATAATTATGCTTCGGATCCATTCCTGCATAACTGTTCTGGTATATCTGTCCACAATGCCAACACAATATCACTGCAGCATTGTATTTTTAAAGTCTTGGTTGGGTGGATCCCAGGATTGGTCAGTAATGGTTTTAATTGGTTTGTATACTCTTTGGGCTTCTAATTTTCTCTGTCTTCTTTTCTGCCATAAGGACGTAAGGAAAGCTCTGCTGGATCAAACCAGTGGCCTGTCTAGTTCAGCATCAGGCTTTACACCAGTGGCTAGGCCAACCAGCTGGCCAACAGAGGAGGCACAGAGGCAGAGGCCTTTCCATAATGTTGTGTTCTACCACTGGCATTCAAAATTTTGCTGCTTCTGACTAAAATGACTTTTTACCATGTTCTCCCCACCCCTGGAGAGCTGCTGCCACTCTTAAAACAAACAAACAAGCAAGCAGATCCTCTATTCCTTCGTCTTTCCTCATAGATCCTCTATTCCTTAGTCGGTCCTCATTCTAACTCCTTAATTATCTTCATTTCTCTCTTCTGTACTTTTACCAGTTCTACAATAGCCAGTTTTTGAGATATGATTATCAGAGACTATCAGACCACACCAAATGAGGCCTCAGCACATTGATCTATACAGGGCCATTACAATATTGGCCATTTAATTTCAGTTCTTTTGCTAATAATCTCAGCATGGAGTTTGCATGGAATTAACATCCTCATCAAACTATTCACTACAGTCCCAAGATTTCTTTCCCTCTTAGTCTTAGCTTTCTCATACTGAATCAGACCATTGGTTCATTAAGGTCAGTATTGTCTATTCGGTGGCAGCAGCTCTCCAGAGTCTCAGGTGGTGATCTACTGTCTGATCCTTTTAACTGGAGATGCCAGGGATTGAACCTGGGACCTTCTGCATGTAAAGCAAAGACTCTTCAAAAGAGCAACAGCCCTTCCCTGAAACTCAGCTGAAAGCATTTCTGGCTTTCATGATAAAATGGAATCTATAGGCCTTGATTCATTAGTAAATTTGTGGTTAAGCAAGAAGTCAATCACCCCAAATAATCTTCCACTTAGAATCTTTTTAACAATCTAGAACAGGGATGTCAAACTAAATTGTTCTGAGGGATGGATGTGACATAAATAAGACAATTACCATTTTCGCACACAGCTTACCTCGCAGTCACAATCCTGTTCCATCCACAGCATCTGTCAGATTTCCCACCATCTGCGCCTGAGTTACAGGAAGTGCCGCGGCTTTTGCGTCGCAAATGTAAACTGGGTTTTAGCGGTTTACGTTTGCTACGCAAAAGCTGCGGCACTTCCTGTAACTTCGGTGCAGATGGTGGGAAATCCGACCAGACACTGCGGAGAGAACAGGATTGTGATTGCAAGGTAAGCTGTGTGTGAAAACGGTCCTTGTCAGACCGGGCCATGTGTGTCACCAAATGTAATTCCAGGTAGCAGAGATATAAACTTTATAAAAGACACAGATAAACACAATTAAAGATTTTTTAAAAAACTTTATTTATATATTTATTTATTTATGTTAATTTATACCCCGTCCCTCCCATGAACAGCTTGCAGGGGGGGGGCTTCCAATCTATATGCTTAAAAGATTAGCACTCTTGCTAATATAACAAAATATGCTTAAAAGATTAACGCTCTTGCAATACTTTGTTTATTTAATAGTTTCTGGTAACTGACCCCTCTTTTTCTGAATTATTGCATCAAAATCTGGAGACAATGTCTGTGCTGTAGCAATCTTGAATATGCTGTTCAGGTGTTGTTCAGATGTGTGTCTGTAAGTTGCAAACCAACTTTTGATTACTGAAATCTCATGGTCAATGTTTTGAAACTAAGACTCAGGGGAAAACATGAAATGGCTGGGCATACAAGCTTTTGCACATAAGTTGCTGCAGCATGACTGGATGCAGCTTGAGAGGAAGTTGATTGAAATCAGCTCCCCTCCTCTTTTCTACTTTTCTACTACTACCAAGTGATGGGCAATTTATGAGCATTCCCACTTCTTGCTTTAGCTCTTCTTTGTATATTAGGCCACACCTCCTGTTACAAAGCCATCTGGAACTGCATTCTTGCTCAAAAAAAACCCTGGTTGTACCCCATTGTATTCCCCAAGGTCCCTTGATCTTCAGGAACAGCTTTTCAGGAGGTGTCAGAGGCAGCAGGAAGAAAGGGAGTTCTATTCAGTGAGTTTCAGCTATTCATGTGTGCAGAATTCCTCACTATATAACTCAGGTTCTACACACTGGGGCCATTTTTCTGCTACCATTGCTGAAGATCATCTACTATGTTAACTTGGAGAAAGTAGTATGTCCCGTTGCTGCAAGTCAAAAGATAATGCTGTGAGAGCTGGAAGCTGTGTCCATTCCATATCTCGGAAGAGGGAAGCTCTATTGCATGTATGGATCCAGTTTCCTGCATAATGGTACATGCATTTTAACAGGATCTGCTAGCTTCCCTCATTCAATCATCATGATTTTTTTTTAAATGCACAGAAGATTTTGGGAGGGTTTTTTTTAAAGAATCTGGAGTTAAATATACCCTTTACTGGTATTTTTGCCATCATTACAGCTTAATAGAAAGAATGCAAATGGAAGGGCTCCATGTTTTGACTACTGATCAATGTTTCGCTTCTCTAAGGAGACAGAGTTCTTTGTAGATGTGGTAGGTCTGAAATTCCTGGAGATTGGGGGGTGGAGTCTAAGGAGGGTGGGGTTTGGGTAGGGGTGGGACCTTAGCAGGGTAAAATGTCATAGACTACACTCTCCAAAGTGGCCATTTTCTTCAGGGAAATGGATCGATGTTGTCCAGAGATCAGCTGTAACTCTGGGAGATCTCCAAGCCTCACCTGGAGGGTGGCAACTCTAAGCATTTGGAAGGGGGGGGGGAGAGAAATAGGAAGCCCTTTCTCTTCCTACTAAAATATAGTTTGTTATGCATACAGTGCTATAATAGCTTATTTGTCAAAGGAAAACCAGAAACTCTTCTCTAGTTTAAGTGGCTTAACTTTGGGTAAGCAGGCACAGCAAGCAAGAAAAGGACCCTAACCCTGAAAGATTAATTCAAGTTCTTGTCTGAGAACATGATCATTCATGGTGGAAAATGGGATTAAAATGCCCCAGTTCAGTCTTTCTTTCGGTTCTTTTGTAATGAAGTTTTCATTTGTTGGCCAAAACGATTCCATGTGCAGTCATCCTTCAATTAATCTTGAATTAATTTTTGAATCTGCTGTCCTCTAATATATAATTTACCATATGAAAACTCGCGGCAGTCAATCTTTCATTAGACATGGGGTGAGAGAGGGTCAGCAGACACTCCTGCCGTACTAAAAATAAAGGCACCACATCTGGTATGGAATGATGTCTGGAATTGTAATGCACATGCATCCACTTACTGGTCCGGCTGAAAACACAAACTAGAGGCCGGTTGCCTGTTGAAACCTGAACCACTGTAATAGGAACCCCAAGCCCCGAAACAGACTGTTTGTGTATGTATGTAACCAGTTTATTAGCAAAATGTGCAGGCCTGAGGAGTACAAGGACCTTCGTTTTGAGCAGCTCCATCGCACACTTAACAAGCTGTTTGTAATACAGTCCATTTCAGGTTTAAAAGGGTAGGAAATAAGTTCCCACAGCATAAGTAAGGCATGATGCATTTAACATATGCTTAAGTTCTCCGTTCGCCACAGAAACTGTTAAGACATATAGAAAGCGCTGGTTCTGGGTTTGGTTTTAAAGTTATCTTCCTTGTGTTGTCTGTTGTAAGACCTGCACAAGCCCCAAAGCGCAGCAGCATTCTGAAATGACACCAATGTTTACATTAACAGTCGAGCCAAATTCTGATATGGAGAGGTGATATCTAAAACGCACACTTGTGTCAATAGTCTGCTCAGAATGCAAAGTGGAGCACAGCATAAACACTAGAAGAAGCTGCCAAACAAGGGTCGCCTGAGCACCACTGATGTAACCCACTGCAGTGTCATGGCCCCCAGACATAGTTGCTAACACATGGCCTTAAATCTGCGCTCATGGTGTTACAGGCAGATTGTAGGGTTAATACAACATTAACATACTCTTCAACGTTTCCCAGATGAAAATAGGAGCAATTCTCATGCTAAGGACCTCTTTGGCCACTTCCGTATTAAAGAATGTAGAATGTATCTATTGTAGTAAGTTTTCATCCAGCCCTTCTTCCAAGGAGCTCACAGCAGTGTGCATCACTTTCCTCCTCCAATATATACTCACAAAACCCCTGTGGGCTGAGGAAGAGTGACTGGCCCAAGATCATTCAGCAAGTTTTATAGCAGACTGGGGACTCAATAGGGGTCAGTCACCAGAGGTTGCCATGACTTCCAGGTACACACAAACAAACACACACAACCCCCCTCATCAGATCTGAATCAGCATAAACCAACCCAATTACTTTCACTTAAATGGGCTTTCTACTACCGTGTCAAATCATGAATATTTTTTCTTCCACATGTAGTTGCTTTAGCTTTTTTCCCCTCCTTTACATTTTAAAAATCCCTTTCCCTGATTTTTCTTTCACTGATGGCCCTTGATACGATATCTTGGCAAATAACACATGGTTGTGCTGTATCGGTTTGAATGAAAAACTCTTGAATGCATGTTAATATGAAAGAGCCAACTACTCTTCTGGGCCTGTCAGGGTCCACAGAAGTCAAGCAAGCATTACATCAAGATTTATAGCACCCTAACTAAACACAACTCACTCCTCAGATTTACTTGTTCAATGTTTCAAAAGAGTTGAGAACAATATATATTTATTCCCCATGTATCAGAACTAATGACAGAAAATATAACTACATTTTGCTGATGGATCACGACAGAGTGCAGTATTAGATCTGAAGGCCCACTGGAATGATTCTTATTTAAAATATGCTCACTTGGAATAGAGAGGTTTTGCAAAAAGACTAAGGCAGGGGAAGATGTTGGGCAGAAGTCTATCTGGATGTTGTTGTTGTTGCTAATTAAATTTAATTAATTGCCCATCCCAACTCATGCCAGGCTCTGGACAATTTATGACATACATAATCATACAGTAATATACAACATAACTATTGTGGGTCAGCAGCCTGCAGTAGCTGATGCTGATGCCTGGCCAGCTGAGCCTGGTACTATCCCTGTCAGGTGGCAGAAGTGGGCCCTTATATACCAGTTTCTGAAGTTGCTGAGGACAGCGTGGACCCTAGCCCCACGGGCACTGAGACCACAGACGAGGCAACCCCAACAGGCAGTGAGCCAGCAGCCCAGGATTCAGGAAAGGCTGCCTCACCTCCCTTTTCCTCAGAGTCAGGGGAATGCAGGAAGTGACAGGCATGCTTGGAGTTCCTTGAAAGGAGATGGAGTGCATGCCTCGCAGCCAAGTCAGGAGGAGCACCTGGGGCTTGTGAGCCAAATGAACGACTCCCTTGCAAGTTCAATGAGACCCAGCTGTGAACTTCCCATAAAACATGGGACTTCAGACAGCTCAGGCGTGGGAGCAACTCGTTAGCATTCTGGAGATGTCACAATCACAGCACCTGACCCTGACTTTTCTTGTGATTCCTGAACTCCAGGCTTTGACCCAGAGACCCGCTCGACCGTGCCTCTTGGATCTGCTTGTACCTTGTTCCCTGGATTCTCAGCTGGCCTCCCTTGTGTATGACTTTTCGTCTGACTTTTTGACTACGCTAACTTGGTTAGTATCCCTGCTTTGTTGTTCTTCGTTTCTACTGCCTGAGTCTGCCCTGCTCTGGGACAACAACATAAAATAGAATAAAACTTTGTTAAAATTATAAAATTCAGATGGCACCCTATAGGTTTTTTCTTTCTTTATCCTGGACTACCATTGTTGGGGAGGAAAGGAGACTTAGAAATGTCTGGGGGGTAGGAAAGGAAGTGCCCGCTGGGTAATAAACTGTTGCTGCCCTCAACTAAAAACCTGGTAGAACTTCTCTGCCTTACAGGCCCTGCAGAATTGCATAATATTCCTCAGGGCCCTGATGTCATCTGGCAGAGAGTTCCACCAGGTAAAAAAAGGCCCTGGCCCTAGAAAAGGACAGCCAGACTGCCCTAGGGTTTGGCAAAAAAAAAAAAAGACAAAGATTTACAGAGAAAGAAATTCGTGCACTCTAAGATGACCAGGTCTCCTGATGTAGTGGGAGACCTCCCAGCCCAGACACACATTCCCTATTGTCCTTAACAGGCTATGGGGAGTAAGGATGAACACAAACAGCGATGAATCTTTAGAGGCTAGATGAATTGGTTTGGTTTGCATGGTTCATGATTTAGTAGAACGTTCCTCCCCCAGCATGCTAGAGTCACGAAACTCACAGGAAATCTCCAGCTGACTCTCCTCTACATGATCTCCAACCTTGGTGAGGATCATACATAAGTGGTCTGAGTTATGCCTTCCCCCTCCCCCTGGAAGTGCCCCCAGGAAAGTGCTTTCTGGGGAAAATGACGGCACAGAATAAACCCTGTGCATGCTAGAGGTATCAAACTTCCAGAAGACCCCCTCCACCTCATGCTTCTCTACATGCCCTCCAAATTTGGTGAAATTTGGATTTACAGAGCCCAAGTTATTGCCCCCCCCGCCCCCCTCAGCAAAGATGCCCCCAGGAAAATGCTTTCTGGGGAAATGGCTGAAATGGCAAGTGCCAGTACAGGAGGTTCAGGAGTGCATAAAATGAACTCTGTGCAAGCTAGAAGCATCAAACATGCAGGGGATCTCCCCCAGATGCTCTTCTACGTGCCCTCCATTTTTGGTGATTATTGGATTTATGAGGTCCAAGTTGCAGCCTCTCAAAGAAGGTGCTCCCATCCTCCTTTTCAGAAAGAAAGAAAGAAAGAAAGAAAGAAAGAAAGAAAGAAAGAAAGAAAGAAAGAAAGAAAGAAAGAAAGAAAGAAAGAAAGAAAGAAAGAAAGAAAGAAAGAAACTCTGCAGTAGATACTGAAGGCTGGGGGCATTTTTGCAAGCCCAGCAGAACCAGTGCCACTGTGCAACTGCAAACCTAACAGAACTAAGGTCAAACCAGAAAACCTCTGCAGTGGAAATGGCGGGGGGGGGGCATATTTTAACAAGCCCAGAAGAACCAGTGCAGTGTGCCAAGCTGAATCCATGCCACTGTGTCACTGCAAATCCAACAGCACTAAAGTCAAGCCAGGAAAATGCTTTTTTTTGGGTGGGGGGGGGGGAGTCAGGCACAGGTTCAAAAGTGTAGAAAATGGATACCCTGCAAGCTACACATACCAAATGGACAGGGGACCTTACTTGCTGCCTGCTTCTCTACAATCTCCGGTCAAAGATGGACTCCAATAAAAGGTCTTCTGAGTGCTTTCTCTGGAAAAGACAGCTGCATTATAGGAGTCTATGGAACAGCTTGGGAACAAGCTAGTGATATCAAACTCAAGGGAAACTTTAGCTTGGCAGACACCCCTCAGCCAGACACTGGAAGCAAGATAAGCATCCCCACCATGCTCACAACCCTCCCTCCAAGTCTCCAGAGGCAGGTTCTGAAGGACAGAAAGGCAGACACCCCCAGAGTTCTGACATGGGCTTCCCAAAGTAACCTCACAACAGCTTGGCATGCACCCTAGCCACAACACACAAGCAACAGAAGCAGAGTAGTAACTTTTTAAGCAAGCTTTCAGGGTTGCTCTCTACAAAATAGGGTTTATGCAGAATGAAGTGTTAAAAGTCTTGCTCCAAATTCCTGAATACCTCTGTGTCCAGTGAGGATGAAAGGGGGTGCAAAGAGTACTTATCCTGAGGAGAAGAGTCCTCCTCATCCTGTGTACCACATGGTCCCATCCCCATCCCCAGACACCAAACCCATCCTGCCAGACCACGGGAGCCCACACCTGGCAGGGCATCACTGAGGTTTTGGGGCCTCCTTCCCCTAATCTGTTCCTGGGGGTCTCCATAGAGGCAAAAGAATTGTTAGCATTGTCCAGAGACAGCAGTAGTTGCTAACACTCTTTGGAGAAGAGGACTCTGACAGTGGTGATTCAGAGGGTGGCAGAGGAGGTCCACAGTTTGGGAACATTTCTGTACCCTCCCCAGCCTGTGAGCCAAATGTACCACACCCATGTCCAGAGTGCCAGGTGCTCCACGTCCATGTCCATTCTAAACATCAAAGTCTGTGGAATGTTCGTACCAGTTGCTCTTCCAGGAATGTTCATGCCGGTTGCTCTTCCAGGAATTTTCGTGCTGGTTGCTCTTCCAGGAATGTTCGTGCTGGTTGCTCTTCCATGAACATAACTTTGTGAAACTTTAGTTGGTGAGATGATATATGGCAATCCCTGGTGGGAAGGAGGAATGGGGGGATTTGGCAATACCACTTCCGGCATGAAACCAAAAGTGATGCCATTGCGTCAGCACAAAGAGTTGGAGTGAACCTTAACCTATTGCCCTTGGCAATATTGCTCTGGAAATGATATTGTGTTTCAAGACAATGTTGACTGTAGAATTGCCAGCTCTGAGTTGGGAAATACCTGGAAATTTAGGAGGTGGAGACTGGGGAGGGCTGGGTTTGGGAAGGGGATGGGAGGGGAAGGACCTCAGCAAGGGATCATGTAACGGAGCCTACCCTCCAAAGTAGCCTTTTTTCCACAGGAAAACTTACCTTGATCATCTGGAAATGAACTGTAATAGTGAGATATTTCCAGGTAATACCTGGACATTGGCAACCTTAATTTAATCTCTCATCCCTCCCACAGTTTCTTCTGCTGGGGTGTCAGCTAGTGCTGGCAACTGTGTTTTCCATAGAGCTTTCCCCAGACTTTGCCCTCTCCAGGCACTGCCCCAGATCTCCAGGAAATGCACAAACTGGAGTTGGCAACCCTAGCCCACTGTTTCGATTGCTGTACTCTAAACTTCCATCGATGTGGATGTCCATTTAATTCACTTAAGCATTACCTGTGTGAAAGCACTGGAACTTTGTGGATTCTTTATTTAATAAAAGAAACTATTCCTGTGGTATTTGCACTTACTACCTCAACATCATTTTATTAAAGGTGAAACTGCTGTGGCAAAAAAAAAAGGGGGGGTAGCACATCTAATCATCCTAATCTTATTATATGGGAATTCATGATTAAAAAAAGAAGACAGCCACAGCCAAAGAGAACATTTTCCCCTCAGGAGATTTTCCTTAATCAGAGTAGAGGGAGAGGTGAAGGGCTGGGTGGGTGGGGGTCCTGGAGGTGCTGGATCTGACCAAAACAAGGGCCATTTTGTTGTTGCTTTGAGGAGCCTTCCATAAAACCTCGGCAAAACAACAGCTTAAATGCAGCCAGTCTGTTTGCTGTCCAGTTTTAATTTATGAAAGTGACAGTTTAGTGAATAGAGCTATCCCAAACCTTTTGGTTGCTTGTAGAATTTTATTTCCTTCCATTCAAGCTTCAGTTTACATTAATTCCTCAAGGTCTGCGCTCTGGTTGTTCCCTAAAGCTGGTAGCATTTTTTGACTCTTTACCTCTTGCCCTCAATGAATACTTGTTTTCTTCCCCCTCCCCCTCAAGCTTCTGTTTCCACGTAATGAAACTGTAGTCACATGCCTCCCTTCTCAGAGATAAGGTTTTTAAAAACTCTTCTGTTTTCAAATAAAAGTAACAGATATCAGCTGGGGACCAAATTTTCTGCTGCATTTAGTAACTGGAGTGCCCAATTCAGCAGTGTGTTTCAGGGTACTTGTAACCGTGCTGAGAATACTGGTGTGCACTTTTCTGCTATTTCCTTGATGGTGCTGGGGCCACAAGATACATAGGGCCTTTCCAATTCAGTCCGTAAGATTAGAAGCTTGAGACTGCCTAAAACAGGAGTGTCAAACTCATTTGTTATGAGGGCCGGATCTGACATAAATGAGACCTCGTTGGGCTGAGCCATGTTGGGCCGGGCCATGTGTGTACCTATTTAAGATTAGGTAGTAGAGATATAAACTTTATAAAGAATAAAGACAAACACAAATATATATTTTTAAAACTTAAAACATTAGCACATTGATATTAAAGATGCTTTCTTTGTATTTCTCCCATGGGATCCAGGGAACTGGGTAAAGGAAGCTCTGGCTCTTTCCTTCCTTCCCCAGGGGACTTGGGGGGGGGGGGGCAAGGAGCCTCAGCCAATAGAAGGAAGAAAGGCTTGGCTCAGTAGCTCTGCTGTGCAATTGAGAGAGCTCTGGCTCTTTTCCTTCCTTCCCCGGGGCTGGGGGTGGGGGGTGGGTGGGCAAGGAGCCTCAGCCAATACAAGGAAGAAAGGTGTCAAGTCTGAATATAACTCTGGCTCAACCAAAGAGCATGCTGGGTAGAACCAAAGTAGAACCAAATGCTGCTAGTGCCTCTCTGCTGTCCCCCCCCTCTTCCTTTCTTAGAAACTCTCCCTGCTTTGAAATGGTGATGTGTGAAAAGACTTATCTGAACATTCTCAGCTCAGGCCCGGGGGAGTCCTAGGAGCCTGGTAAAACATCAAGGCCACTACACCTAATCAACATGAGAATGAATTAATAACATCTATGTGTGAATGTCCCCTGAACAATTTCCCTGCCCGTAGGAATGCTTTTGAAGTACTCTTTATATGCAATGTATTTACTGTATAGTCTCAGTCTCTTCAAGCCCTGGCTTAGGCCGCAAGCATCCAGTATCAATAAACTAGTTTCTTTGTATCTACATCGACTCGTTATTGAATCTGCAGACTTGACAAAAGGCTTGGCCCAGTAGCTCTGCTGTGCAATTGAGAGAGCCTGACAAAGCAAGCTCTGCCTCCCCCCTTTCCTCCCCAAGGGAGGAGCCTCAGCCAATGGAGAAAATAGAGGTTTTGCTCTGTAGCTTGTGTGTGATTGAGCAAGCCTTGCAAAGCAAGCTATTATACAGAAGGAAGCAAGATATAGGGAGAAGGAAGCAGATGACAGCCAGTTGCTCGGGGATCTGATAGGAGCCCTCTGGGGGGGCCTGATTTGACCTTCGAACTGTGTGTTTGACACCCCTGGCTTAAAAGGAGCAGGTAATGCAACTGTTTCCCCTGCTGGCTTCCAGAATTCACAAAGTCGTATTTTTGTGCACACTTTGGGGGATCCCCTGAGCAGGTGGAGATTTCTGCTCTATCTTTGTTTTGTGGGTTTTGTGGCTGATGGATATGGGGCAGGCCAGTTTGCTGTTCGATAATGTTAGGGATTCTGTAGCAGTTATGTAAAAGGGTAAAAGTAAATAAAGCAGCCAAACACCTACAAGTATTAGCCTAAAAGTAAAATTTACTTATCTAGTGAGGGAAAGGGTAGCTGGGAAGTCTTGAAAATAATAAATAATAATAATAAAGGATTAACATCCTATCTGACTTCAGTAACCTACATGTTGACTCTCTAAAGTCTAAAAACATGTGGTTGGAGGCTAGAGATTCTAGGAATAAGAGCCATAAAACTGAAACATAGTCCTACCCTCTAGTCCATTCCCAATGTATTGATTACCCCAAAGAAAAGTTCCTTCCAGTTTATTAAGAGGAGTGTCCAAAGAGGAAGCTAGCAGAAAATGGGAGAAATTTTACAATTGGCTTGAGAAAAAAAAATTACAAGAAATAAATGTAAACATGGCAATTCTTTTATTGACACATTGTCAGGCTATAATGGAAAAAGGAAGGCAAGCTTTTCGTTATTCCTCTTTTCTGTTTGTTTGCTCTTTTGTTCTATGTTTTACGTCTTGATCTTCTCGGCCTGCCATACAGGTTCTTTCAAGATATGGAAGTAATCCACACTCACCTCCACATGGATGATTGTACTCTGTATTATGTGACACAGATATTGCTGTATTAAGAATTATGTATGTTTTGTATCTGTATTTGTGATTCACACCTTAGACTTAATAAATATATAAATAAATAAATAAAAAGAAAAGTTCCAATGCAAGTTAATTATGCGTATTCACACTAAGCTCTAATGGGGAAATATGCAGGCTGTTCTATTGGGCTGTAACCCTAAGCTAGCTAAGACATCAGCATGCATAAACAGTTAATTATCTCATGACTTCAAGAAGGTCCAAAACCCAACAGATAGCATGATAAAAGTGATCTCCCAATCCTCACAATGCCCTAAGTCAGGGGTGGCCAACAGTAGCTCTCCAGATGTTTTTTGCCTACAACTCCCATCAGCCCCAGCCATTGGCCATGCTGGCTGGGGCTGATGGGAGTTGTAGGCAAAAAACATCTGGAGAGCTACCGTTGGCCACCCCTGCCCTAAGTGTACAGGTTGTGCTGATTTCCAGATGTGAAACCAACACCACGTCAAAGTCTCGGCTTTAGCCATGTGTTGGAAAGACTTTTCCCTCACTGTTTCTGCGTAATGAAGTGAGTGTGAGATTAGGCTCACGCCTACTGCCAGGGCTCAACTTCTGCTCCGGTCTATCTTATTGAAACACCCCAGCAATCAGGCCTTAGTACGGAGAAAGTCTCTGGATTACAACCAGACTGCCCTGTTAAGTCAGGTCTATTAAGTCAGGGCTCCCAGCAGCCACAGCTTCTCTCACCCACTTTCTCTGCAGTTTTGTTATCCATCATCCTTTCCCAAATGTTCTAAGCAGTAAGACAACAAGTGCAGCGGCTTGCCGTAGTCAACATGACTGGGTAGGAATGGGCATATGAAGCCGTAGCTGTGTCCACCTATGATTCAGACATGGCTTTCCAAATACAGACAGGAGCAGCCCTAGACTGTCTGGCACCCTAGGCAAGGCTAACATCTTGTGACCCTCCCCCACATGGATAATGGCACGAAGTCACATGGGAGTGCCCACTTCAGTGCCCTCCAGAAGGCTGGCGTCCTAGCCAATTGCCTAGTTTACCTAGTGGCAGGGCCAGCCCTGTATAAAGAGGAAATCTCTGGACTGCAACCTGGCAACCCTTGCATGTGTGATCACTCAAAACATACCATATGCACATTTTAGATGCTTTGTAATAATTCTCACATGTAATCCCCCCTGTGGTATAAACTAGGATGGTACATACCAACTGCAGTGGCAGTTCAGCATAATAAAATGCATTGCATGGAGAGACTGCTCTCTAGAAAAACAACTGCAGGGCTCATGATTGCTTGTACCTGATGACCTCTGAAGCCTTTTTCTTAATTTTTCTTTTTTGCTTTCAAACACCATGCATGCACACATTCCACCGTAAATGACTGCTACCATGCAATGATAGTGCAGCACCCATGGATGTGTTGATGCAGCCTAAATCTTGCAGAAATAAATCCTCTGAACTTTAAAAGAAATTCTATGGGAAGCAAAGGTGGCAGATTTGTTCTAGACAAATAGTGCGTGCAGTTCTTCATACAATTTTAATACGAAAGGCTCAAAGCTGCTATCATTTTGGCATATGAGTTTCCTATGGGCTCTAGCCTGTAAAAGAGTCTGCTTGTACAACCAATATAAATTGCCTTGTATGAGATGGAGAGAAAGTAGTCATTTATTTAACATTGTACAGGGAACCTATAAAACAACAACAAAACAACAAAAACACCCCTCTGTGCTTTGCAAGGACATGCGTGCTTGTAACAAGCTGTACTGCAGAACGAAAAGCATTTGCCTGACAGTGAGGCCAGGATTGGGTGTGAAAGGCAGGATATATTCTGAGAGATACATTCATTCCCCTGAGTTGCCTCTGGCACTGTAAATTTCAGCTGCTCTTTCTCTCTTTCGTGTACGGTAACAGAGAGTAAGTTTTTTTTTCCTATGTGGGGGTGGGGAAGCAGAGAGAGGGAAGGTTTGAGGTTACCATTGGATTACATGGCTAAGGAGGAAGGCTCCTTGAGCTGGAGGGAGAAGCAAAGGAAGACCGAGGAAACAACTGAAGGGGAAGGGTACAATTTCAGCAAAAAGCCTAATAAGAATGTGGGTGTTGTTCCCACCCTCAAATCTCTATTTTTGTCAAACTGGACTTCCTGTTGTCTAATAGAGCCTGGCATACTATGCTTCATTGTATGCTATTTACAGTAGAGAGAATATTTCTCAGCTGCTTGGAAAGTATCTCTGGAGGAGACACTTTCAGATTGTAGAGTAAGATGACTAAGATGATAATAAATAGAACAGTAGTAGAAGACTTTTTTTAAAAAAAAGAACAAAGTATGAGTACAGGGGTTTGCATCAGGCCTCGAATCCTACAACACTTAAGCACCAATTTAAAAACCAAAGAGAGATGTCGTTTGCCTTGGGCCTGGAATCCTACAACACTTAAGCACCATTTTTTTAAAAAGAAAAAAAGATGACATTTGCGTGATACTGATGGCATTACAACAGTCATGGGCTTTTATCCAGACTCTTCTTGAGTGCAAGCCAGTAAAACATGACTTTCCTACTTCTTTAGGCATTCTGGGCTGCTGCAGGAGCACGGAAGCAGGGAAATAGCCCTGTGTGTGTGGACCTCTTTAAGCCTGTGGAATAAGGTTCCCATTCCCCAGGTAGGGATGGGGGAATCCTCAGATTTTTGGGGCTACTGCCTGCTGTTGGCCAGCTGGTCAGTGGGGGAAACCCTGCCCCCAAACAACAACATCGCCAACACAATGACATCAGGTGGAAGTGACATCATAATGTCAGGGATGTTGTGGGTCAACACTCTGGTCTAAGGGCAAAACTCTATGGTATGAAGGCAATTTTACCATAGAATTTTGCCCTCAAACAAGAGCAATGTGTTGACATCACTTCTGTTTGGCATCATTGTTTTGGGGACATCATGTGAAGACATTACTTTTGGGGCAGAGCCCTGCCCCACTCCCAGAATGCTCCCTTGCAGCCCTCACTGGTGAGTCATAAGGACCTGGCAACCCTACTGTGGAAACATTGGTCTGGAATCAGGCTATGGTGTTTTCTCAGAAAGGACTGTATCCTTGTGGAAGACAGGGTTGCCACCCTCCAGGTGGTGCCTGGAGATCTCCTGCTACTACAACTGATCTTCAGGCAACAGAAATCAATTCACCTGGAGAAAATGGCCACTTTGGAAGGTGGACTTTATGCCATCATATCCCACTTGTGGCCTGCTTACAGATTTCTGCCACTGGAGTTGACTATTGGATGTCCTGGTTAACTGAACATCCAACAGTCCTGATTTACACAACAGAGTGCCTCCCCCTCCCAGCCATTGCCTCTTGCACCGCAAGAAATAAAAAGCACATTGTCAAGATAAAAAAGAAAATCACACTTTGAGATGCATCATCCTTATTAGTTAGATGCTGTCTCTGCATCCCTCATAGCAACCTCATTCAGTGTTCATTAATGGCAGCTCTACTATCCAGATCTTAAATTTACACATGCATGATCTCACACTGTCTTCTAGGGATGCCAGCCTTCAGATCTTCTGCTCTTACGAGTGATTGCTTGTCTGATGACAAAGATCAGTTCCCCTGAAGAAAATGGCTGCTTGAGAGAATGGATGCTATGTCATTATATCCCTTCCCCTTCCCTAATCCTACCCTCCCCAAGCTCCATTCCCAAATCTCCCAATCCAGAGCTGGAAACCCTACTGCATGCTGCTTGAACTGTACTTTCTCTCCCCCCTCCAACACATTCACCCAGATCTTATTTGAAATGATTTTCCTAATAAAAATATGTATCCTAGGGCTGTTTTTGCTACAGTATTAGTGTCTCATGATGAAAGACAGCCAAGTTGCTATGACTGGGATAAATCCATGCAGGCACTCTCTTGCAGGCACTGGGAGTGGGAGCTATCCTGCTTTAGGCTAGAGGAGCTTAAGCGCACTCAACCTATACTCAAGTGACTCTTCCAGTGGGGGAAGACTCCTTAGGCAGGAGGAAGGTTTCAGACTTGGCTTACTGGAGTAATAGGATACAGGCCACTGTATCCAGTGTAGGTCATTTAAATGATGCATCCGTTTGTGCAGACACAAAGAGAGGGTGAACTGCAAGTGATTGTGTATTTGTGGAGGAGGTCACTTCAGTGTTCAGGAAATGATCGTGGGGAATATATGCCTTCTTCTCCTGTGATTTAGAGGATTTACTCCAAAACAAAATAGCTGTTAACTGCAACAGGAAAGTGACAAACATAGTTTATTTTCATTCAAAATAAGGGGTTTTGGGGGGTTTTTTTGTGTGTGTGTGTTTATGCATGCTTGCATGCCTGAAAGTCATGGTGACCTCTACTGGGGCTTGGGCATTTCGGAGAGATGGCTCTATTTCCTGCCTCTGTATCTCAACCGTGGTATTCCTTGGAGGTCTCCCATTCAAGTACTTGCCAGGATCGGTCCCGCTTAGCATACGAGATCTGATGAAACAGTAAGTTTTTATATATACAACAGTAAGTTTTTATATATGCATCACTTAGTATCATACAAACCTGATCATAACAAGTGTGACCTGCAGTCATGTTCATGGCAAAATTCTCAGCATCCCTGAACAATGCCAAGTTTAAAGGGTGGCCTGACTCAGAGTCACACGATTTGGTATATGTCAGGGGTGGCCAAACTTGTTTAATGTAAGAACCACATAGAATAAATATCAGATGTTTGAGAGCTGAAGGAAGGAAGGAAGATGGGGAAGGGGGGAGGGAGAGGTAGAAGGGAAGCAACTTCAAATGCATTCTCCAAGCTGGCCAACAGGGCGGTTGGGGCTTTAAGAGCCACACAATTTGTGTGAAAGAGCCACATGGGGCTCCCAAGCCACAATTTGGCCACCCCTGGTGTATGGTAACATTGTCTTTGAACTGATGGGCTGTAGCTCATTGTTAAATCTCTACTTTGCATGCATAAGGTCTCAGTTTCAGACTGATTTCGCACTACGCTGGTTCTAGGATGGAGAGCCCTTTTGCTACTGGGGCTTTGCTCTGTTTTTGCCCTGGAGCTGTGAGTTGGTGCCCCGCTATTCTGCAGCAAGCAAGATACGCTGACAAGCGGTTTCCACTTGCTGCGGAATAGCGGCGCAACAAATCACAGCTCTGGGGCAACTTGAGTGAAAATGGAGTAAAGCCCTGGTAGAAAAAGGGCTCTCCACCCCGGAACAAGTGTAGTGTGAAATCGGTATCAAACTTTGGTATCTCCTGTGAAAGGAGCTGTTGAGAAACACCCTCTGCTTGAGTGCCTGAAGAGTTTCTGCCTATCGAAGTAAACAGTACTTGGCAAGATGGATCAGTGGTCTGATTCAGTATCAGGAAGCATTAGATAGAGGGAGAATCCCATAGCCTATTAAA
This sequence comes from Heteronotia binoei, assembly GCF_032191835.1. Classification (NCBI taxonomy): domain Eukaryota; kingdom Metazoa; phylum Chordata; class Lepidosauria; order Squamata; family Gekkonidae; genus Heteronotia; species Heteronotia binoei. The sequence continues at coordinate 50,862,304 of NC_083223.1, read as the reverse complement.
GTAAAAATTAGTAATAGAACCCACCCAGATAACAGCTTGCAGTTTACTTTGAGGCCAGAGAAGAGGATCTCATTGATCATAATAATGTCTCAGTCCTTGCAAAATTATTGAGAGACCTTTAAAACTCAAGAGTCCCATAGATTCCAGCAAAAAAAAATCAAAAAAATCTTAGCTTTGCAAAAAAAAGAAGCTTTACTAAGTGGCTAATTTTTGAAGCTATTTTTGATGTTGATGTGTTACACAATTGGAATGAAAAGAACGAAACATTAAACATGGACTTCTGGCAAGGAGAGGTAGTTAGGTTTATTAAATTTTAAGTCATTTTACACTTCCTCTAACATCTTTAAAAGGCTTCTGAGGTTTTGGTCACATGCAAATGAATGTTCAAAGGTAGGTAATTAATCAGCTGAAAATCTTGTAAGCCCTAGGGCAAATACGTGCTTCTGCTAATCTGTGACATAAAGTGTGAATGAGATTGGTGGGGGGCGGGGAGTGGAGGGTATACATCTAACTGTAAAGAAGTACTATTGGGAATGGTAGCTGAATTCCCTGGGAAGAAGCATTCTGCCTGAGGTAATATTTGTGGATAGACACAGTAGGAGTAATATTTACATTTGTCTACACTGTACAGCTGCATCATACCTGCATGCAGACACCCTTTTACTAAGCAATAGCTAACTACGGTGTGCAGAGCCCCCTGACACGAATCAGGCCAAACTGCACATGATACTGAGGATCTATTCAGATTCTCAAATGTGTATTTTTGGCTGCCAAACAGCAGCTGAAAAGGGGGAGTGTTATATGGACTGAGCTTGCGGCAATGGGGAACTTTTTTTACTCTTTTCCTATACAGTATTTCCTGACCAAGCATGCCCCATACCTGTCGGCTTTAAGCCCCAGGTAGGGGGAAAGAGAGATACCGTATGTACCAAGAGGCCAACAGCCACACATAGATTCTCCCAAAATACAGAGTCACCATGCTGTCTAAATGGTGCAATACACACATCTTCAGCTTTGCTAAAGGTAATTCAGAATTCTTGAAAAATGAGTGCCTCCTGTTTTGTGTGCAGAGGCTGCACACACATGCAAAATCCATGTGTTGCTCCATTTGGACAACATGACAATCACATGTACCAGGAGGATCATGGATAGCATGCACTCCTGATGCACATGGTTGGCAAGCTCCTATTATACATGCTTATAATGTCTGGAAAGGGCTTAATTTTTTGAGAAGTCCAAGATCTGAAGCTGAAGCCCCCCAGATCACAGCCCATTCTTCTAGCTAGTATGCTATACTTCCTCCCTTCGATGCTTGGTGGATGTGGAAATACAATGACTTGCTGTGCTTCACTTACCAGTGATACTCAGACCATCTCGGGGTCACCCCCTGCAAAGTGTAGCTAATTCAGCGGAATGTTTGAAGACATCTCAAATCTTTAGCTGCTGAGTTCACTTTTGGCATTTGGGGAGTCAGACTAGAGATGATGTTGAGACAAAACTCAACAGACTGCTGAAAATTTGCTAAGTAGATTGTCTCATGCTTGGGGTTTGTTTTGCTTTGTTAGCAATTTTGTTTTTTGCCCCCTTTGCAAAGTATTTTCCTTGGACAGTTCCCTACAAATCCACTGCTGGCCTCAGCATGCGTGAAGCAAGCCAGCCTAGACAAACACAGCCAATTGGACGTACTCTATAAATCATTACCCACATCCTTCAAGCAGCAAAAATAAAAAGAGGGCAGGGAGGAGAGGAGAGAACAACTGCTTAAGTGTTCCCCAGCAGGAAATGGAGTCTATTCACAGTGTCACCAACTAGAAATATTCAGAGTGCTGAAATATCCACATGAGCTAACTCGATAAAGCGTCAGAAACACACAGCCTTGTCATATTGTACTAGTTTTGTCTTGCATAGGTAGAAGACAAATTAAAAGCAGGAGTCCCTCAGAAAAGAAAAAAAGAAGACTGTTTCTCATGTCAGTATCCTAAATAGTAAAATACGCAACTGGTGATGACCTAAAGTTTTAAATGTTAAGCTTTTTTTCCTCCATGTTTTTTTTATTTATTTCGTGTATTACAATACAAGATCAACCAACACAATGGCACCAGCTAAACACAAATAAAACATATAAAAATGATGACACAGCCATCAACATCACTGAAAGCATTAAGGCTGACTTTGAAGCTCTCGGGAGGAAGCTGAAGGGAATATGACTGGAAGCAGTTGATAACGGCATTGAACCGGATCTGAGGGTGAACTGGCTGCGACATCTGTCACACCATTGATTGCCAGGGTTGATTTGAAGAAGAAGACAGCAGATTTATACCCTGCCCTTCTCTCTGAACCAGAGACTCCAAGCGGCTTACATTCTCCTACATCTTCTCCCTCCACAACAGACACCCTGTGAAGTGGGTGGGGCTGAGAGGACTCTCACAGCAGCTCCCCTTTCAAGGATAACTCCTGCGATAGCTATGGCTAACCCAAGACCATTCTAGCGGTTGTAACTGGAGGAGTGGGGAATCAAACTCGGTTCTCCCAGATAAGAGTCCGCACACTTAACCACTACACCAAGCTGGCTGGGTAGGCAGGTGTTCCCTACCTTCTTCACCATTCCATGTGCATCCCTCATGAGGTGGCGCATTCAGTGGAAGAGGATGACCATCCCAGATAGAAGGAGTGTACCGATCTTCAGTCCAGGGCATTGAACCACTGACAGCATTGGTGGTGCCAGCAGGAGCTATTTGGATTCTGGGATGATGGACTAGGTTTTCTGGGTGATAAGCTACTAGCATACAATGGAATTCACCTATCAAGGTGAGGGAAGAATGTGTCTTGCAAAAACCTGGGGAGATTCATCAGGAGGGCTTTAAATTGACATCAAGGGGAAAGAGATGACCAACATAGGGATTTAAATGAAAGAGAGGAAACACAGAGGCCCACCTGGAATTGCTGAGTCTAATGGAGTCAAAGGTGTGAAGCTTCAGATGTCTATGTACCAATGCCCAAAGCTTGGGCAATAAGAACGAAGAGCTGGAGCTTCTAATGCAGATGGAGATATATGATTTAATAGGCATTTCAGAGACTTGGTGGGATGATTCCTATGAATGGAATGTAGTAGTAGACAAATGTAGCAGTGATGGATGGACCCTGCTCAGCTCCAGAGGTCTGATGAGATAGGGCTAGCCTGGGCCATCCAGATTAGGGCTATGATCCATCACAGGCACTGATAAACCTTTGTGGGGGTGGGGAGGAGCAGAAAATAGCCATACTTCTCTACATCATATTTCCCTGTAAAGGAACAGTGGGGTATCTGTACAAGGGATGGCCAAACTGTAGCTCTTTCACACATATTGTGTAGCTCTCAAAGCCCCCACCACCCAGAAAGCTGGCTTGGAGAAGGAATTTCTCTCTTTAAATCAATTCTCCAAACCAAGCCGTCTGGCAGCCTGGAGAATGCATTTAAAGTTAAAGTGGCTTTCTTTCCACATCTCTCTCACCCCTCCCCTTCCATCATCTATTTCCTTCCTTCCTTCCTTCCTTCCTTCCTTCCTTCCTTCCTTCCTTCCTTCCTTCCTTCCTTCCTTCCTTCCTTCCTTCCTTCCTTCATTCATTCATCTTGCGGCTCTCAAATAGCTGACATTTATTCTATGTGGCTCTTAACATTAACCAAGTTTGGCCACCCCTGCTTTAAACTGTGAGTCAGTGAATGAGCCAAGATGGGAGAAGGAATACTAACTGTTGTACACTAGTGAGCTGTGCATCCTTATTGGTTTTCATCATACAGTAGCCAATAGGATTTAGGTTGCCTACAGACGTACAATATTTGAGCTTTTGCAATACATATAGACCTTCTACCCAGGATAAGAACAGCCGGTGGAAACAATTTTTCTGCTTTGCGAAGAAATCAGATTTGTCCAGGACCAATTGGCTAGCTTTTACATCAGTCATGATCATGAAATAAACTTCCATTTCTCAAAGCAAGACTGTGCCTAGTGCTGACTGGCTGGCCCATGTATCAGTCATAAAGCTACTACCCCTCACACATTTGGGAAGATGATTCATGGAAACTTTGAGGGGGGGGTTAGCAGGAAAAATGAGTGCTTTATTTTGTGAGAATATACAACACTTAATTAAACCCAAAATGTCCTTAGTGGTAGTGTTATTTATTTTTGGAAATTTGAGGACTAACTCCCAACACACACTCCCATCACACAAATAATTCAAGAGGCCAGAGAATTGTTTATGCTGGGATTGGCCTAAAAGTGCTTCAGAAAATCCTTCATAGGCTAACCACCTGTGAGATAAATTATACTAATGTTTAAATGTGGACTCCCACCTTCCTCAAGCATATTATGAAGGTCTACTTCAATTCTCCCTTGCCTTAGTAATTAAGACGGAATAACCTTGTCTGCCTCTGAGAACCAAGGCAAAGACCAAAGATAATAAAACAAAAAAAATTATTTAATTCCTTGGAAGGAGAAAGCATAGTTTTCGTGTTAAGGATTAAAATATATACATTTGTGATAGTGTGTAAGATTAGAGTGAAGAAACACTTTAGAATGCATTGTTTCAGAAAGAAAAAGATCAACAGAAACTGTCAGTTTACTGTTCAAGAACAAAAAAGCTTCCTTCGTGTTTCCAGAATGTAGTTAGATTTTTATTGGAGCTAATAACACACAGCAGTTAGTCTGTCCCTCAGCTGCCCACTGCCTAGGGCATTGGTTTCCAGTTTTTTTGGTATGGTAATCCACAGGTTCAAATTTTCTTGGTGCAGTGACTTATTGTCACACGTATTTTGGACTATAAGCTTTTGACAGCCTGTTTTTATGCATTTTAACTGCAAGTTTGCTGATTTTATAATGGTTTATTTATTCAAGCTAAAATTTACTTCACATACTTATTAATTTGGATGTTGTTGAAATATTTATTATATCAAATTAGTTGAAAACGTCAGATTCTAAACTTGAAACTCCTCTCTCCTACAATAATGTTTTAGAATAGGACTTCTTCCTGCGCCCCCCTCCCCCGTAAAATTTAACTTCAATGGCATATTTCCCCTTTTGGAGAACACATCTTAGATTCTAATAGTGAGATTGCCCAGTCTTTGGATACTTAAATTCAGTGACTGGAGCTGTGAATGGGTAAGACAGATCTTTTTAAAAACTTGAAAAGGACCCCAGGTTTGCCGGAAAAATGTGAAATCTAAAAAACATATATTTGGGCAGTTTTAAAAGCCTAAAAATGATAAAAGGAGCACCTGTAGCTTTAAGCAATAAATTCCTTCAGCTGCTAGCCAGCCTATGGTCACAAGTTACTCAGCTCCAACCAGTGAGGGGGGGTGGTGAGGGAGTTTTCTGGGAGTTGGGGTGAGGCAACATTGCTGCATGTGATGACCCAGATGTGGTGACATCACATGGAAGTGATGTCATCATGCCAGGGATGTTGCATGGCGATACTCTGGTATTTTGGGCAAAACTCTAAGGTTACCATAGAGTTTTGCCCAAAATACCAGAGCATCACTGTGCAACATCTCTGGCACGATGACACCTTTTTCATGTGACAATCACATTGGGGATGTTGGGTTGGGTCTGGCTTCTCCCCACTGGCCAGCTGGCCAATGGCAGACAGGAGCCTGTGAAATCAGGGAATTCTTTGCATACTAGGCCACACACCCCTGATGTAGCCAATCCTCCTGGAACTTACAGTAGGCCCTGTACTAACAGCCCTGTAAGCTCTTGGAGGATTGGCAACATCAGGGGTGTGTGCCCTAATATGCAAAGGAGCTCCTGCTCCAAAAACCCCCCTGATTATAGCTTTTTTGAGAAGACTCCTTCTGATTATCAGCTCAGACCAGTAGGAGTCCCAGACACATTCTGTTAGTGGCTCGTATAAGGGCAGGAATTAAACTAGCATTTTAAGTTTGTCAGATACAGATTCGGGAAGCATATCAGAGAGGTTTTTCTTGGATTGAAAAGTAATATGTACTTATATGAGAGGAAGGTATAAGATCATTCTGTTCATCAGGACTACCACACTGACCACAAACCTCACCCAGTGAAATGGCAGCTTTAAGAAGCTTACTGTTTTAGATCATGAATCAATGGAGCAGATGTAGTTATCTTTTAAAATGAATGGATTTTTAGTATCATGTCCAAAGCTTAAAGTTGTTCAGAAGGCTCTGGCAAAGCACTGTCCATGGGGAAATTTAGAGGAGGCTTCAAAGCTACAGTTTAACTGTCCTTATCTAGCTGGGGAAGGTGTTAGCCCTGGACCCCCTCTCCAACTTCTTTTGTTGTTCATAGTATGGACTATCATTCTCTGGCCCCTATGCCAGACTCGCTATGGACATTCAGTCTAAGTGGACTATAACTCTTTGGCTCCTGTGCCACCCTCACAATGGACATTTAGTTTCTATGGACTGTATAGCAGTGCTTCCAGCCAGGCCTCAGCAAGCTTCCTGCCTGTGCCTGTTATTGTGTAAACTGCCTATGTCTGCCACGCTAAGAGGACTCCAGACTGTGCTTCACAGACAAGCTGCTCAGCCTTGCAGAACAGCAACTGCATCCCTGTCACTGAGAAGACAGCACCAGAAGCAGCCCTGAGAGAAGCCATATTCCTGAGATGTCCCAAAAACACAATATTCTCTCCTGCAAACCACCATGCAGAGGAAGTTCTCCACCACATACTACATTCCAGAGACCAACCACCACTTTGGAAATGCAGATGTAGAAGCAAACAGTCAACAATAAGCTGCTGCAACATCTCTTCACCAAATGAAAGAATCCTCCTGTCACCCATCAAGACAAGTTTCTTATGCAATACAGCATCTTTGGAAATGATCATCTGTCAACAGCCACATCCTGCCACACATCCCCTTTTCTATTATTTCTTCCAAGATGTTACAATAGGGAAAAATTTGGTTCTAAATTGATCACTCCAGTTCCTTCGTTTAAAATATGGTTTGCAGTCAGCAAACCATCATCGTCAATCAAATTCTTTTGTTTTCTCTCCTGGGAGCCATCTCTGGGTAGGTGTTACCTATCACCCTGCCTTAGGATATGAAATTGGCTATAAGAAGGCCAGATTTTTGGCCAGCCAGGTGTGTCTCTGATGGTACCCCTACCTTGCTGCTAGAACAACCCCAAATTCCTGAACAGTTTTGGGCCCATTATAGGACTATAACTCTTTGGTTTTCCACTTTCTGTCTTCACTGGGGGATCATCCTTCTTCCATTATTGAGAGGTAACATATAACCCTGTTTGTCTTCCCTCATATGTCCCTATCCATTTTTCTACCTATTTTCCTTGATCTGTGTGATTGATGATAATTGTATTTCTTGTGTGATTGAGTAATTTCCCCAATAAAACCTATTTTTAGTACCAAAATTTCCTCATTATTTAATAGGGCTCCTTTGGATGACTGACTCCTGTATACACAGGTTATCAACTCTGTATAGTTTGCCATCTTTGCCCACTTAAATAATTCTCCCATATTGCACTTGAGGGCAATTTGGCTAACAGAGTTTAGGCCCAAGCAGCTGGGATGTACTAAAACAGATGACAAGAATTCCCATTGGCACAATTCATTTTTAGCAGCCAGCAGCATGCTGATAGGTTGCTGGAATGTCTTTGCCTCCCTGGGAGGAAAGAGAGGACTTTTGAGGCACATTTGGGTGCACTTTTGAAGGGGTGGGGCTTGCTGTGAGCAGCAGCTCCACCTGCCCTTTACCTCATTCTCCAGGCTGAGATCGGGGCAGACGGAGCTCTGTTGGATGAGCAGTGCATTCACTTGCTCCTCTGCTGCCTGATCAGATCGTAGATAAGGTGCGCTCCTGAAGAGCGGCCTGGACGGAGGCTGTAGGGGCTTGGCTGAAGTTCAGCTGCTGTGATCGGACCTCTGATAAGGCCCCGCGGCTGGCTGTTTCTCAGCATTGGACTGTTGGTGTTTTAGAAGAGGAGCTCCATTTCATGGCCTGTTATATCTTTCCCTTCTCCTCCCCTCCCCTGCCAACTAAAGATTTGAGGGTTCTCAGGGTGGTGGTGTTTTTCTGCACAGCTTTCCCTTTTAGATTAGCCAAGGGGAGGAGGATTTTGTACGGGGCAAAAATTTTGTTTTCTGGGCTGTTTCAGGCTGGATCGGCCATATTTGCTTCTTCTTCATAAGGTGCATCAGTTAATGATGGGATTCCTGAGCATTTATGCTCAGTTAGTTATACCAGCTTTGATCAGGCCATGAGTGTTGTACAATGCTATGGAAAGGGGGCAGAGATGGCTAAATGCGATATTAAGTCTGCATTTCGCCTTCTGCCTGTCCATACAGATGATTTTGAGCTTTTAGGATTTTCCTTTGAGGGGCAATTTTACATGGACAGAGCTTTGCCAATGGGCTGTTCTTTGTCATGTGTGACTTTTGAGTGTTTCAGCATGTTCTTGGAATGGGCTGTTCGTGAAAAAGTTGGATCTCAGGATGTTGTTCATTATTTGGATGACTACCTCTTTGTGGGTCCTGCAAGGAAAGGGCGTTGCGCGCAGCTGCTGTCTGGCTTCATTGAGATGGCTGCAGAGTTGGGGGTTCCATTGGTGCAGGAAAAAAACGGAAGGTCCGGCCCAAAAACTTATTTTTTTTAGGGATTGAGCTGGATACCCTGGCCCAATTGTCCAGAATTCCTATTCAAAAAGTGGAAGATTTGAGGAGTAGGATTAATTCCTTCCTTCTTAAGAAAAAGGTCACATTGCTTGAGCTCCAGCAACTGGTTGGGCATCTTAACTTTGCTTGCAAAGTAGTTGTTCCTGGATGAGCTTTTCTTTGTAGACTATGTGACGCTATGGCAGGCCTCCGTCTGCCCCAACATAGAATATGGGTTACCAGCAGCATGAGGGAGGTTTTAAGGGTATGGCAAGAATTTGTGGAGTCTTTTAATGGGATTTCTTTTTAGAGAGATGACATGAGGCTTGAGGCGGAGCTTCAGGTCATGTCTGATGCTGCTGCGTCTTTAGGTTTTGGGGTTTATTTCCGTGGACATTGGTGTGCGGACGCATGGCCAGAGTCATGGGCTCAGGCAGGTTTGAACCGAGTTTTTTTCCCATTCTTGTTGCAGTTTGGCTGTGGGGGAATTATATGGCCAATCGCACAATTCATTTTTGGTGCGATAACATGGCAGTGGTCCATGTCATTAATTCCCTTTCATCCAAATCTCAAAGGGTTATGAAATTTGTGAGGGCCTTCACTCTGGGCTGTCTGCGGCTTAACATACTGTTTTTAGCTAAGCATGTTCCTGGGGAAGATAACGGGGTAGCTGATGCTCTTTCTCGTAAACAGATGGAGAGGTTTCGTCAGCTGGCACCAGATGCCGATCGAGAGCCGGCTCCAATGCCCCAGGAGCTATGACTGATTGGAGAGCCGAGGCCTGCAGAGCGATAGGCCTAGCCATTGCACCTAGCAGCAGGAAGTCTTATGAACGTGCTGTGCGGCAGTTTGAGGACTTTAGGGCTGAGGTAGTGTATCTCATTGTTTGGCCCCTCCCAGTGGAGCAGTTGCTCCACTACTGTGTTTCTCTAAAAGGTAAGGGATTGGCCGTGTGATCCATTAGGGGATGCTTGTCTGCTCTGGCTTTTGCTAGCAAGGCGTTGGGATACAAGGAGGAAACAGCAGACTTTCGGCTTTGAAAGATGCTGGAGGGATGGGCCAGAGAGGCTAGGACTAATCTTGATACTAGGAAGCCTATTTTCCCTCTGATTCTTAAGGGTTTGAAGGGGGTTTGGGGCACAGTGTGTGCATCTTATTTTGAGTCCGCACTGTTCCATGCTGCTTCCTTGGTTGCCTTTTTTGGGGCCCCTAGAGCTAGTGAGTTAGTGGCGGGCTCCAGAAATAATGTTTCTGGTAATGCTTTGTTGCTATGGGACCTGAGGTTAGTTGAGGGTAAGGCAAATTACCGTTTGATGCTCTAAGACTGACCAGTGTCACAAAGGGACTGTGTTGGAGCTAGGCATGTACTCTGAGCTTGAGTTGTGCCCAGTTTCTACTTTGGCTGTTTATTTGGCAGTTCAGAGGACTAAGGAGGGGTTTTTGTTTTGTCACCTTAACAGCAGCCCACTGACAAAGCATCAGTTTTGGGCCGTGACTTCCCAGGCTTTAGCTAAGCTGGGGTTGTCTGGGGTGTGGTTTGATACCCACTCCTTTAAAATTGGGGCAGCCTCTACAGCTGCTGTCCTGGGATAGCCTTCTTCCTCCATTCAGCACTTGGGCCATTGGCAATCATCGGCCTATAAACTTATGTTCACCCTCTGCTCAGTTCCTAGCTTCATTGTTTGTAATTGAGATGTTATGGTTCTTGTTTCTAGTTTGACTGTTTTTTTCTTTTTAGATGCTGTTGTTCCTGGCCAGAGGAACCGAGTTCTTGTCTGTGGACACAGCTATGTATTTTAGGCTGCACATCAGGCTCGGAGAACTTTGGTCGGCTCTCAGCTGGGACTCAGCCAATATGCTACTGTCGAATGGCATGGCCGCCGGGGTCTTAAGTGGCCCGGCCTGCTGCAATTGTTATTTCATGGGAATGCGGGCCCTTCTCCTGAGGTTTTAATCATCCACCTGGGAGGGAATGATCTAGGGCTAGTAAAAGGCAAGGCTTTGGTCTTGCAGGCCCATGAGGATTTTTGGTACATTAAGGAGAGATGGCCCAGGACCACTATAATTTGGTCAACCATGATCCCCCGCCTTGTTTGGCGTAGTGCTTGGGACCCTGCAGGTATAGAGAGGGCCCGTTATAAAGCTAACAAAGGAATTAGGAAGGCATTGGAAGTGGGGTTGGGCCACTTTTTGCCCCACCCAGATATTTCTACAAAATTCCTGACCTCTATCTCTCTGAAAAAAGTAACATGCTTTTCTTGAGAGATCTCCGGCAAGGGCTGCGGGTGGCCTTGGGCCTCCCAGTGGGCGCTGAGCCCTAAGTAGAGACTTGGCCTTAGTAGTGGCAGGTTGTTAATGGGTTTATGGTCCTATGTGGCTAGGGGAGGACCAGAAAGCATCTCCCTTTTGGGGAGTTAGGGGACTAGCAGGATCAATCTTAGGGTTTGATGACCTGGGGTGCAAGAATGCAGACTGTCCTGGAGGCTCGACTAGAGGGTGCCTTCCATTGAGATGTGCATCTGGTGGTCGGGCCCTCTGGTGCTTGCCTCCTTGCTGGGCCGGCCTGGCAGGAGCTGTGCCACACAGCTCCAGCTGGGGGGCTGGGGCTCTCACCCGCTAATGGCAGGAGAGTGGTCTGTTGAGACCCCCGGCCCTGACCAGGCCACAGTTCTTGTTGCCCTTGCTGTTTATTATTATACTAAATAAAGTGGCCCTTAATTATACTAATACCTTGTGTCCGACTCTTCATTCCGACTTGGGAAGCAATTCGTTTCTAGCAGCCAGCAGCATGCAGCTAGGCTGCTGGAATGTGTTTGCCTTCCTGGGAGGAAAGGGAGGACTTTTGTTGCCCATTTGGATGCACTTTTGAAGGGGTGGGGCTTGCTGCAATAGCAGCAGCTCCATCTGCCCCCTACCTCAGTCTCCAGGCTGAGATTGGCCCTCCCTCACGCCCTGTTTGTTATGTAGGCAAGTGCTGGTCGCCTCATGGTTTGGGGGGCCGGATAGGAATTTTTTGCTCCCCAACAGATTGGCAGTTTGCTGGGGTGTTTTTTCGCCTACCCTACATAGCAGGTCAATGGATTATGGATTTGGCTATAGGGAGGTGCTGCTAAATAGGTTGGTCACTTTAGTTTGGCAGGTTGTTAATGGGTTTATGGTTCTATGCAGCTAGTGGAAGACCAGAAAGCATCTCCCTTTTGGGGAGTTAGGGGTCTAGCAGGATCAACCTTAGGGTTTGATGACCTGGGGTGTGAGAATGCAGACCGTCCTGGAGGCTCGACTAGAGGGTGCCTTCCATTGAGATGTGTGTCTGGTGGTTGGGCCCTCTGGGGCTTGCCTCCTTGCTGGGCTGGCCTGGCAGGAGCTGTGCCACACAGCTCCGGCTGGGGGGCTGGGTCTCTCGCCCGCTAATGGCAGGGGAGCAATCTGTTGAGACCCCTGGCCCTGACCAGGCCTCAGTTCTTGTTGCCCTTGCCATTTATTATTATACTTAATAAAGTGGCCCTTAGTTATACCAATACCTTGTGTCCGACTCTTCATTCCGACTTGGGGGGCAATGAGAGATGCCTGAAGGCCCACTGGAAATAATGGGAGCAGGAATGGCCGTTGACTCGCATAGGTTCCATTGAAATACAATACAGGAAATGAAAGTTGCAAGAAAAAATGCAGAATGGATTTAGAAAGAGACCTGTCCTGAGCCTGGAACAGGGATGCTAGCCTCCTTATTGGATTGGGGATTCAGCCTCATCTCCAGGTTACAGAGATTAGTTCCTTGGAGAAAATGGCTGCTTTGGAAAGTGGACTGTATGGCACTGTGCCCCACTGAGGTCTCTGTCCTCTCCAGGCTCCATCCTATTTGGTGTAGTAGTTAAGAGCTGTAGACTCTGATCTGGAGAACTGAGTTGGATTCTCCACTTCTCCACATGCAGCCAGCTTAGTGACGTTGGGCCAATCACAGTGCTCTCAGAGCTGTTCTCTCATGATCAGTTCTCTTAGAGCTCTCTAAGCCCCACCTACCCTACAGGGTGTCTGTTGTGGGGAGAGAAAGGGAAGGAGATTGTCAACTGCTCTGAGACTGTGAGTGAAGAGTGGGATATAAATCCTCCTCCTCCTCTTCCTCCTCCTTTCCTCCTCCTCTTCCTTCTCCAGGAGTTTCTCCACCTGGAGCTGACAACCCTATACCTCCCCCCACCCCATGATGAATGATTCTGGAAGGACCTCTGAATGGGAATGTTGACTTTGATAAGGAAGTTACTGTGGCAAGATAGGAATGCTTAGAGGAAGAATAATTACAGTATACTCCTTTTGTATGCTGGATATTTTTAAAGGTATATTCAACTTTTATAGTTAGAAGTAACTCATCCTGTGATAAAAGACTCTTGCAATGAAAACAATCTCTGACTCAGGGTACTATTTCTTTGTAGCGTTTTTTTTGTTGGTTGGTTGGTTTGGTCAAGCAGATCTATTCATACTTGGAAATGTGAGGATGATAGCTCCCTCCCCCCATTTCTATGGGAGTGTGGGTTAGAAGACTGACAGCTGGAACATGCATACTTCATTAAACAGTCAAATAGCTGCAGCCCATCTAGTAATGAAATTTCAAATAGCTGGAATCTCATTGCTTTGCAAACTAATATATATGGCAGGAAACACAGGAACAATATATGATTAAGAATCCACACAAAAATATATTTTGAGAAGGAGAAAAAGGTTGGATATGGCTATCCCTCACCATCTCCTAAATACTCAGTATAATATTTTAATTCCTACTGAGCCCCTGGAGAAAGGAAGCCAACACTGATAGAGTCTGAAATAATGGCATCTGGTGATAACTGTCAGATGAGAGCCAGCGTGGTATAGTGGGCAATGTGCTGGGCTGATGAGACTTGGATTCAAGTCTTTATTCAGTCATGACCTTGGGCCAATCACTGTCTCAATCTTCATGCTGCCTTCTGCTTACATTTCTGTGGCACAGCTACATTGCATCAATTTCAAACCCCTGAAATTAGCTTAATAGTCATTTTCTACAAACAGAAAATGATAAACATTGTAGGATTAGTCCTTAAATAATTTTGGAAACCATAGTTCACTGAAGTACCGAGAATTCTCTGGTACAGATCTGATACTTGTCAATTATCTATCTATCTATCTATCTATCTATCTATCTATCTATCTATCTATCTATCTATCTATCTATCTATCCATCTATCCATCCATCCATCCATCCATCCATCCATCCATCCATCCATCCATCCATCCATCCATCCATCCATCCATCCATCCATCCATCCATCCATCCATCCATCCATCCATCCATCTATCTATCTATCTATCTATCTATCTATCTATCTATCTATCTATCTATCTATCTATCTATCTATCTATCTATCTATCTATCTATCTATCTATCTATCTATCTATCTATCTATCTATCTATCTATCTATCTATCTATGGTGGTGGCCAAACGGAGCTCTTCCATTGGCTTATGGATGTATTCCATGCACTTGACAAATAATTGGTCCATCATGGCTCAGCCAGCATCTCTGGCCTCCCATTGGGTGACTCTTGGGTGAATGTTGAACAAACCAACAAAGCAGTCTTACCTCAGATACAGGCACATCTCCAATGCTTCTCTGTATCCTCTCTGTCAACCAGCCTCAGAAAGGGCTGCCACTCTACTGCAGCCTCACAAAAGCCATTGGGCAACAGAACTCTGCCACCCCATCAACAGACCATACAGCACATGCAGCTTCTGAAGGCCACTTAAATAGCCAGGGAGCCACCACCATAATGCAACTTGGTGGCAAGGTCTGGCCCCACTGGGAGCATTTTCTCAGAGGCCATGGCTGCCAGTTCTTTCCTGTCACTCCCTCTCTCCTTCCTGCCTCAGCTTCACCCCAGGACAGATAAGGATTGTCTGGAGTTCAGTTGTGACCCCAAGAGATATTCAGGGTCCACCTGGAGGTTGGCTACCCTAGGCTTGGTTGCTTGCCACTGTTCAGCAGCAGCCCCCCTGACAGTGTTGCATAGGAGTTAGGGCTTCAGAGCAGGGTTTGCCAGTTTCTTGCTGTGGAAGCTGACTGGGTGGTTTTGGACCAGTCACAGACTTTCACCCTAACCTACCTCACAGAGTTGTTGTACAGATCAAAATGGGGAGAGGAGACTGATGTAAGCTGCTTTGGTTCCCCCACTGTGGAGGAAAACTGTCCTTTTCCTAGGCTGCAGGAAGGGGAGGGAGATGGGAAGCTGAAATCAGAAGGGCAGATGGGAAGGAGATAGGGTTGCCAACTCCAGCTTGGGAAATTCTTGGATATTTGAGGGGTGGAGCCTGGAGACGGTGGGGTTTGAGGAGGGGTGGGGCAGACAGATACAATGCTATAGACTCCACCCTCCACACCAGCCATTTCCTTATAGGGAACCATTGTTGCCAATCTCCAAGTGATAGCTAGAGATCACTCAGAATTACTACTGTTCTCCAGATGGCAGAGATAATTTCCCCTGGAGAAAATGACTGCTTTGCAGGCTGGTCGCTATACCCTGCTGTGGTCACTTACCCCTTGCTTTGGTCTCCACTGTGGAGATAGATTGTACTTTTTGTAGGAAGAGGTTGCGGTGAGGAGATGGAAAGCTGTCTTAGTCTGACACTAACCACTACATCCCATTGGCTCTCTACTGGAATGTAGCTGTGTATACCCAACTCTGCAGGTAAAAATAATTCATCCCACAGAACTCCAGCTATTCTAATAACCAAGTGGACATGCTATAGTCATAAAGATTACTTTTCTTATAGTTCTGTGAGCCTTCCAGAGCAGCCGCTTTGAAAGAAATAAGCAAGTTCTCAGTGAGGGAAACGAAGAGGAGCCAGATAACTGTCTTTCAAACCAATAATTGGCATTTGAGATAAATAATTAACACCTCCAAATGTATTCCTGACTGAAAAGGTGCCCTGTATGGAGATCTGAGAATCAATATTATGTGCTCACAGTAGTCCCCTTAGTTGTAAAAACCCTAATGGCCAAAACCAACAGTCGGCAGAACATCTGGTGCTCTGGTCCTATATTAATGCTATATCGCCATTGCCAAGCATCACTCTTGAATAATGAATGCAGAGGAATTCTCTTTCTAATTAATAGCCATCAGGATGCTAAACCTGCCATAATACAGAACATGTTCAATTAGGATGGAAGAGAACGTGTTACAAAATTTAAATACTTGGTTATGAGAAAATACACAGCTATTAAATTTGTATTGTTTTAATTGTGCTCTGTACCTCAATGAGACCATGATATCTTTACTGCAGAGCCATTTTTACTGTGAGATTATCCATTGGGGCACGTCCCACTGAAATAAGTGGGACCAGGAACTGTGCCAAGAGATTTATTCCCCTTTCAGTGGGAGTGGTGCAAGGATCAAAACAGATGTGACCAAGATCATGAACCTCCATAAGTATGAAAAAAGAAAGGGTCTCTCACAGCTATTATTTGGATCTGAGTTGTGCAAGAAAGAGGTTTAACATCTACTAATTGAAAGCAGGACTCCCATCTTTCTATTAGTATTTTAAAGGGGGAAAGACAAAGTTTTTTAAAGGGCATATCTATTCCCCTTTAAAATTGTTAATAATAGGTCAGTGAGGTCAGTTTTGCTTAGCAAAACCAATCAGAAACCAGATTATTAAACCTGCTCTTCTTCCAACATGGCTCTGATTCAATCGCAGCTGTGTGGAAGTACAAATTTAGTTTTATAGAGGTGGAGGTCTCTGTACATCTTTACGTCAGTTTATGCCCTGAGGTAAGTAATGAATATTCCCATTTTATTGATGGAGGGATCATGGTGAGAGTTTCTGACTGCTCAAGTAAATCCCATGAATTCATGCCTGAGTAGATATTTCACCTCAGTTCACCCTGGGACAGACCAATGCTAGAAGAACCATGAATGGAAAACCTCAAGGATACTACTGATAACTAGAAGCTGCAAGGGACCCCAGTTTTGGTGGTGCTGGAGCAAGATGGAGGAGGGTGTTAGTTCTTTGAGTTGAAAAGCTTTAAACCTCAGGATAAATGCTAAAGTTTACAGCCCCAGAGGATAATTACTAGACATTGAACAGGCTCAGAGTTGATAAACTGTTTTTGTTGACTGTCAGGAGGAAAAGGAGAGGTAAAGGAGTATGAGTCACCTACTAAGTACAAAGCCATTCTGTGCCATATAAATGCAGATGATGCTAGCCAGAGGAGGACAGTGGCAACCAGAGTCAAACCTTAACCATAGTCAAACGCCAAAGCGAAGAATGGACATTCCCGCAGATAGGAATTAAAAGAGGGACCTTTTCCCCATCTCAGTGTTGCCACTGTTTCCCAACAAGTTGAATTGTCAGCTGATGCACCAACTTTGTGGCACTCTTTCCACAAAAGGGCATTTATTTTAGGGATTTAGGGATCTTTTTTCTTGAATTCAGATTTAACTCTTCTCATGTATTCCATACTTCCTTTAAAAAGGAGTTGTGAGGTCGTATCTTCATGTACATTGACAGCAACAGAACCTCCTTTTTTGCATAAATTGTACTGTTAAAATATCATAACATGAAAAGGCTAAATGTATCTTGGGACACAGCATGGTTACTGGTATTTCAATGATCCCCCTCTCCTTCTTAGTTGCCAACTAAGAAAATGGTTGGCAATCATCTAACCGGATATACCAGTTAATAACATTGGTATTCAATAATTATGAAGCATGCTAAATGTGTGAACCTCCTTTTTCTGCATATGCAGTAATGTCGTAACATTATAACATTGAAAAAAAAAAGGATGGCTATATCATGGTGAAGTAGTCTCATGACACAGAATGGTAAGCTGCAGTAGTGCAGTCGAAGCTCTGCTCACAACCTGAGTTCGATCCTGGCGGAAGCTGGGCCCAAGTACCTGGCTCAAGGTCGACTCAGCCTTCCATCCTTCCGAGGTCGATGAAAGGAGTACCCAGCTTGCTGGAGGTAAAGTGTAGATGACTGGGGAAGGCAACAGCAAACCACCCCATAAAAAGTCTGCCAAGAAAACATCATGATATGACTTGGTGCTTGCACAGGGGATTACCTTTACCTTTATATTATGGAGAACACCATGGTTGCTACTGTTTAAAAGGCCCCCTGCTCCTCCTTAGTTGTCAACTAAGGAAATGGTCAGCAAAGATTTCCTTAGGAAAAAAAACCCTGACTACAAGTGTGTGGTGTCAAAATCTAACAAGGAAGGAAGGAAAGAAATTTTCTTGCTGATTTCAAAGTTTGGTTCAGGCTGAGATGCAGCCCGCTTGTTATTAGAGTTTAGAAGAAAGAAAAAACCTTGCTAAGCTAGAGAAGGCTGACCTTGTTTCATCCCAAGAAGGCTGGAAGCTTGTCCTTTGGCTTCTAATTGTTGGGATAGTCTAAAGGGCTGCTGACAGACTACTAGACTGGTCATATCCCCAGGGTTTTGTAATTTTGTGTTCTGCAGCCCTAACAAAGTTTCTTGATGGAGGACTGGGAACCTTTGACATTGCTATATTATAATAAAAAATTTGCATCATAATGCAATCAACATTATGCTGAAAAATATATTTTTTGCATAAATGGTACTGTTAAAATATCATAACATGAAGAGGCTGATAGAAGTGGTGGTCACAAATAGAAGTCTTCTGATCAGTGTCATGGGATGATTATGCTCACTAGGCTGAGCTGATAGCGGCGGAGGCCAAATGGAGATTTGGACATCCATTGCCTCAACTGAAAGTCTGCCAGAACAGCTCTGTTTTATTGGCCCTGTAGAATTACAGTAACTCCCACAGGGCCCTGATGTTGGGAACTTGTTTCACCAGGCTGGGACCAGGGTCAAAAAAAGCCCTGGCCCTAGCTGAGGCCAATTGGATGTCCTTGAGGCTAGGGATAACTAGAAGGTGTTGTTCGCTTGATTGCAAAGCTCTGTGGGGCACATATGGGAGGAGACGGTCCCTGATATATGCAGGTCCTTGGCCACGTAAGGCTTTAACTCTATCGGCAGTGACATGTTATCCTAAAAGGGAACTCCAGTTCCAGACTCCGGTTGAAAATGATGGGCATGATCAAGTAAATTTGGCAAGCTTTTTAATCTCTTGCATGGGTCCATGACAAGGACTGCAGCATGTGCTTAACTATCCTATTGAACCAATGGAATTTTACAGACTTCTTCCTCATAGCAATTTTGCTTTGGTTTTGAGTCTAAATAAGTTTGTGGCAGGTTGGAGGTCCCGTGTATGTTGCGGGGTCAAGGGAGCAGGAGAGGTAAGGCAAGAGGCTCACCAGTGTACAGATGTGTTGCAGCCCTGTCAGGAAGGTGTGTCTGGGAATAGCAACAGCTTGAAGATAAAGGTTCATCCATGTGGTGGCAGTTAGAGAAGAACTACTGCTGGGATTGAGAAGGGGTGTGATGACCAGGGTTGGTGCCAAGCTTTTTTGCACCCTAGGTGAGGCTATTTATTTGTGCCCTACCCCGCTAACCAATATTCAAAAATTCTGAAATAACCTCTCCTGCTTTGCTTGCTCCTTACCTCTTTTTGCCTTTTGTTTGTGGAACTGAGCTCCGGATGGCTGTTTTTAATAAACCATAGCTCCCTAGAAAAATGACCGTATTTTCTAAATAAGTTTAAGAGCAGTCCAGGGATAAGCCAGGACTGTAGTTAGCACAAACCCACTTAGTCCAAGCAAAGCAAGACCAGGAGACAGTTGGGTTTCGGGTGGAGCAGACTGCCTGGGAGTGAAGCTAGCCAATTATGGGGTGAGCAATAGTGAGATTATATTGTCTGTCAATCCATATCATGTGACCCTTCACTCCAGGATTTGCTGCTGGTGAAGAACAGGTCAATTTATTAGATTTGTATTCTGCTCCTTTCCTGGCCTAGCAGGGAAGATAAAATAGAAACAGAGCTAGAAGATGCTTCAATGGTGATCTAGTCCAACCCCCCATCACCCGGGCAGGAAATTCACAACTATCTCCCCCCTCCCCCCCCCCCCTGGTCTCCCAGTGACAGCCTGCTCTATGCCCAGAGGAAGGCAAAACAAAACAAAACCCTCCAGGATCCCTGGGCCAATCTGGCCTGGAGGAAAATTCCTTCCTGACTCCAAAGTGGCAATTGGCATTTGTTGTTGTTCAGTTGCACAGTCGAGTCTGACTCTTTGCGACCCCATGGACAAAGTCACGCCAGGCCCTCCTGTCTTCCATCATCCTCCGAAGTCTGCTCAAATTCATGTTTGTTACATCGGTAACGCTGTCCAGCCATCTCATCTTTTGCCGTCCCCTTCTTCTTTTGCCTTCTGTTTTTCCCAGCATCAGGATCTTCTCTAGGGAGTGCTCCCTTCTCATTTGGTGGCCAAAGATAATTGGCATTATCTAGGCATATAAGAAAGTCCATGAGAGCCAAGCTCACCCCTTCCTGTGCTCCCTTTCATAAACTGTCTAAATTCATAGGGAGTCATTGAATCAGCATTGCTTCAGATGGCCCTGGAATGGAAGAGGGAAGAATGCTGTAAGCCACTTTGGGTCCCCATTGGGTAGAAAAGTAGGATCCTCATGAAGTAAATAAAATAAAATAAAGCAGAGGGGAAATGGGGAGAGGCTAGGGACTGAAACTGGAAATGGTGCTATTTAATTTGTTCATCCAGTATCCGGAATCAGGGGTGAGCCAACTCTGCAGGTGACAGCAAATTACTCCACATAGTGGCACCAATATGGATAGTGTTCTGTGGTCATGATGGACATCTCAGTTAAATTGCTGACTCAGCATGCAGCCACAGGAAGGAAAGGGAAACAAATTCTGAGCCGCCCAGGACTAAAACAGAACGATCAGTTATTGTAAAGCCCCCACTTGGATCTGTGGCACAGGTACATTTGGAAAACAAAGCACTGTTATGATTGAGTCACTGGAAAAAAAGGGCAACAGTGAGTTAGGGAAGGCCTTGAAAAGAGCAATCAGAACAATGGGCTGATGAAAATGTAGTAAAATACCCAGAGAAATATTTTCTACTTCTTCATAAACTAGAACTAGGTTTGATTCCCTCCTCCTACACATGCAGCCAGTGTGGGCCAGTCCCAGTTCTCTTCAAACTCACTCAGCCCCACCTACCTCACAAGCAGTATTCCCTCTAAACTGAGTTAGTGTGAGCTAGCTCACAAATTTTTAGTCTCCAGCTCACACATTTTTGTCTTAGCTCAGGAAGGATAACCCCAGAGCACACTAATTTATGCAGTAGCTCACAACTTTAATGCCAGTAGCTCACAAAGTAGAATTTTTGCTCACAAGACCCCGCAGCTTAGAGGGAACATTGCTCACAAGGTGACTGTTGCGGGGAGAGGAAGAGAAGATGAGTGTAAGCCGCTTTGAGACTCCATAAGGTAGATAAAAGCAAGGTATAATATTGGCTACTTTTGAAATCCGGAAGATTCACACTTCATCAAAAATGAGAACATGTATCCTTCAAAGATGTTAAATGCATAAAATAAGCTGGCATTATCAGAGTATTCTTGGCCATGTCACCTGATTTTTAAAGAGTTTACTCTTGAGATTGAATGATACAGCACTTAACAGGAATTAAACACTTTAAAAGTCCAAAATTGGGAGCTGACATGGGAGGAAGTTATGCTATTAATCACTAATGGTGTCACAGGAATTATTCAGTGGGTGCTCATGACACTTATGCAAGCACATTCCATAGGCCACTCCCAGGAGTTAACACATTGCTGGGGAGGGGTGAAGGTTACATTTTCTCAGTGCAAAGGGTACCATTGAGCCCTGTTGATTTCAATGTCAGATGCTTAATTCTAATCCAAAGATAGCAATGAGTCCAAAACATGTTTAACTTTGGCCAAAACATGCCTTGTATATATGCTTGCTTGGAAACAGATAAATCCCTGTGACAGATAAAGAACCCAGATGTTTGGAACTCTTGTAAGCAATGCGTGTCTATTATACTTTAAACCAAGTGCCTGTGGGCACTTTTGGACTTTTGAGTGGGAATAGTGAGCACATGCCCAAAAACGCCTGCCACAAGAGGTAGAGCCACTCACTAGGTAAATTAGGCATTTTCCTAGGGTGCCGGCAGGGCAGGGGCACCGAATTTGGCCCTCCCCCCATCCCTAGGCAAATCCCTATTTGGCTCCCCAGCCTCCTCCTGCCTCTGTTCCTCACCATTTCAATGCCTGGGAAGGGGAAATGGAGTGCCACCCTTCCTGGGCTCTTTAAAGGCCACCCCCTGTCAATCAGATGACTGGCAGGTAAAACTGATCACGATCAGTGTGGGGTTGAGGGGGCAGCAGTGGTGGGAAGGACGAGTGAGCTGCTGAAAGAGTGGCTGCCACTGCTGCCTCCTCCCCCCCTCCCTTTCTCCGTGATTCAGAAAGGAAGGGGGGAGAAGGAGGAGGAGGATGCTCTTTCAGCAGCTTACTCGTCCTTCCTGCCGCTGCTGCCTCCTCAACCCCGCACTCATCGTAATCGCGCCAGAGGGCTCTGGCACCATTTTGCCTGCCGATCAGCTGATCGGTGGGGGGCCTTTAAAGAGTCCGGGGAGCATGCTGTTCCACCGCCCCTTCCCAGGCATTGAAATGGTGAGGAAGGGAGGGAAGAAGAGGCACCACAGGGGAGTGGCACGGCAGAGGGGGGCATTGGGGTGCAGCACCGCAGTGGGTGGTGGCAGGTGGCGAGTCTGCCTGGGGTGCCATGCACACACCAACTAAGAAAAGCCCTGATGCTTACCAGTCCTCCTCATCCCCCGGTGGAAAACCTTTTCATTTGAATCAGGGAAGCCAATAAAAAGCTCTGCTTCACAGCGGCCTTGCCCACTTTCTGAAAAGCTCAGTGGGCACTAAAGAAACTACTGGCAGGTGCCATGGCACTCTCAGGCACCACACTCAGACAGTACTTAAAACTTACAGTGCAGTTCTAAGCAGAGTTACTTTCAAGTCCATTAAAATCAGTGGCCTAAAAAGAGTGTAAGTCTGGTTAGAATTGCACTGTAAAGCCCTGAAAAGGCCTTCTGTGAAACATATATGTTAAGGTGTTGGTTATCTGGCTTGCACATGACCCCTTCTCTCTCCTCTGAAACCCAATGTTTTTGCTGTTAATAGATTGCAGATACACGAAACTGCCTCTTTTCGTGGTCTTTGATTTTTCTCATAGCCCTTTTGACTTTTCTCAAAGGACTTCATAAACTCTGAAACCCGCATGCCCTGTGCAACAGAAATATCCTCCTCCCGTGAAATATGACCATATTCATTATAAGAGCCTTGATTACATAATCCAGCCTCTGACCATTTGACAACTTTTTGTAAATAATTTATTATTTTTGTCCATTAAAAAGTATTGCAGGTCCCCACAATTTCTATAAATATTATGTTGGGAGAACTTCCTTTGCAGATATGCCCTTTGAGTAACCAGAATGCCAAAACTATTTCAAATGATACTTAACAGGAGGCCAGGATCCAAAGAGTTACTTAGTGCATCATTTAAAAAAAAAATCTCCATGCTATATTTATTTATGTATTTATTTTTATGGTTAAAAATAGCCAAAGGAGCTGAGACATTAATTCGCAACAATACAGAAAGTACCTAATTCAGGAGACCAGATCCATGTCAGCAATTTGAGTGACAAAGTTTAAAGTACTGGGAAATGCTGGATTGTAAAATAGTAAGATTTTAGAGTGTATTGCCTCTTAGATCAAATATACATAAATGAAAAGGGGACTAGATTTACGCATGCAGAAGAATGAGTTAAGACCAATGTCGTAGACTGATAAGATACTAGTATGGACTTGCACAACTTACTTATTTCATTTTTAGTCCAGTGGGGACCCAAAGCAGTTAGCATTGTTCTCTCTCCTCTGTTTTAACCTCACAACCCTGCAAATTAGGTTAGGATGACAGTGTGTTACTGGGCCAGCATGGTTAAGTTAGCCTCCCATATTCTAGTTATACACTATAGCACATTGCCTTTCAGTCTGCTGGTGTGGGTTCACATTTTGAAATGCTCCTGTGAATTGAAAACTCCATGCAAATGGAAACTCCACAAAGCTAGAAAAGGTCAATACTTTCTGCCAGCATGCTAAGCTCATGTCGTTACTGCTGGATGGCAGTCCCATTTATGCAAGGTATCATGAGAGTATGGATCCCATGAGTGAGTGCTTTTGCCGTGCCAAGCCGCTATGTAAAAGAGCTTGCCACGTTTAATAAAATCATAGAGAAAAGTGATGTTTGCAGGGTGCTTTCTATATGGGGGAGCATTCAAAAATATGACACTGCAGTCTGAAATGGTAGGTGTAGAATTCTGCAACCTGGATCTGTCAACCAGGATCTCCATGTAAAGTGCAGAATGGCTCTGAAAGGCAAGTTATGGCTTACCTTTGGAGACAACATTAATTAGTAAGGAAAAGGCTTCCCCCCACCTTTAAATTCATCTCACTGTGACAGACTCCTGCTATCCAATGAATTTCAGGCTTTAGGAGGTGAAGCACTGAACTCTAGAACTTCAGTTGTCTATGTTTTAAGATTGTCTGATTAATTTTTATGTGGCTCTCTTTAAGAAATATGATAGACTATCATATGAAAGGACATTGAATAATAAGACATGGATAGGAAAACATCTGTAATTGGAAAGGTACATGAGCATTTTGGAGAACAAAATTCACTGGGAGAATTTAAGAATGAAAGGAGTTTAAACATAAGATGCCAGCATGTGTCAATCAGCTGGGACCATATGCTCTTCTCAAAAATAGAAAGTATTTATGAAATGATCTGTAAATAGTTGGGGATTATACTGAGGAACCACTTTAAAAAGCCAGAAGCACTGAAGAAAGAGAGAAGAATCATTTTGGGAATGATTCCCCCTCCCCAACACATACACACCCAAACACTCATCTAGTGACAATGAAAAGTCTTCCGATTCAGCCTTCCAGAAAGCCACATGAAAGTGACAGGAACTAACTAGCTAGTAACTGCATTTGACATAGTCATGATTTTCAGTGATATACAGTGCAATCCTAAAGAGAGAAGCCTATTCATGTTAATGGGCTTAGACTGAAGTAAATCTCTTTAGGATTATACTGATAATGTATTAATAAGGCCTGAGTAATCAAACTTGTCCTGGATAACCTAGCCTAGCTTTGACCTGGATAGACCTAGCTAGCCTGATATTGTCAGATCTTGGAAGCTAAGCAGGGTCAGCCTGAAAATACTATGGGGTTGCCATAAATCAGTTGCACGTTGATGGCACTTTCTACCACCAAATAAGCAACATTATGGCTGGACCCAGATGGCCAGTATAATTTACCTCAGAGACTCCCCATGACCGGACCAAAACAGTGCATTCAAACACACACATCTGGATCCCGCCCTGCTCCTGCCCTCACCTCCTTACCCATTTATTTATTTATTTATTTATTTATTTATTCCTTGCATTTATATCCCGCCGTCCCCGCCAAAGCAGGCTCAGGGCAGCTAACAACAATCAAACCCAAACAATAGAACAATAAGCAAACAATTAAAATTAACAGTCATTACCAATTAACAGTTTAAGACAATTTAAAACAGTTTAAAATAATTTGAAACAATTTTTAAAACAATTTTTGGTGCTAGTGTTGGTACCATTACATTCAGCGATGTTGGGCATCTACTTATACTGTAGTTTAACTAAAGGCAAGTTGAAATAAAACTGTTTTACAGGCCTTGCGGAACTGGGCAAGGTCCCACAAGGCCCTTACATTTTCTGGGAGTTGGTTCTGGGAGGCTCTATCTCTGGTAGCCTTCAGCCTTGCCTCCCTCGGCCTGGGGATTGACAGTAAATCCTGCAATCCAGATCTAAGTACTCTCTGGGGAACATATGGGGAGAGACGGTCCCTAAGGTAGACAGGTCCTCAGCCATATAGAGCTTTAAAGGTAATAACCAGCACCTTGTAGCGAATCCAGAATACTATTGGCAGCCAGTGCAGTTCCCGCAGCCTTGGCTGTATGTGTTCCCGTATAGAGAGGCCCAATAACAGCCTGGCTGCTGCGTTCTGCACCAACTGCAGTTTCTGGATCCGAGACAAGGGCAGCCCCATGTAGAGGGCATTACAGTAGTCTAGTCTTGAGGTGACCGTTGCATGGATCACAGTTGCTAGGTCATTACGCTCCAGGAGGGGGACCAACTGTCATGCCCTCCTAAGGTGGAAAAAGGCGGATTTCGCAGTGGCTGCTATCTGGGCCTCCATTGCCAATGTGGGCTCCAGTAGCACCCCCAAGCTTCTAACTTTGGGTACCAGTATCAGTGGTGCCCCATCGAAAACTGGTAAAGGGATTTCCCTTCCCAGACCACCATGACTCAAGCAAAGGACCTCTGTCTTCATTGGATTCAGCTTCAGATGACTCAGCCTGAGCCACTCTGCCATGGCTTGCAGCTCCAGGACTAGATTTTCTGGGGCAAAGGCCAGCAGGCCATCCATCAGCAGACAGAGCTAGGTGTCATCAGCGTACTGATGGCAACCCAGTCCAAATCTCCAGGCAATCTGGGCAAGGGGGCAAATATAGATATTGAACAACATCAGGGAGAGCACCACCCCCTGAGGCACCCCACAATTAAGCAGATGCCTCTGGGATGATTGTCCCCCAGTCGCCACCCTTTGACCCCGACCAAGGAGAAAAGAGGAAAGCTATTGCAAGAACAACCCTTGAATCCCTGCATCGGCAAGGCAGTGGACCGGCAACTGATGGTCAACCGTGTTGAATGCCGCCGACAGGTCCAACAACATCAGCACTGCCGACCCGTCTCGATCCAGATGTCGCTGAAGATCATCTACCAGGGCTACCAGCACTGTCTCTGTCCCATGACCTGGGCAAAAGCTGAACTGGTGTGGGTGTAGGACGGAAGCGTCCTCAAAAAGCTCTGCAGCTGCAGCACTACTGCCCTCTCAATGATTTTACCCAAAAAGGGTAAATTTGAGACCGGCCAATAGTGTGCCAATTCGGCCGGGTCTAATGTTGGTTTTTTCAAGAGGGGATGGACTATTGCCTCTTTGAGGGGCCTTAGAGAAAGCCCCTCAGAAAGGGATCTATTCACAATATCCCGTATAGGATATCGAAGCTCCATCCGGCACGCTTTAATCAGCCAGGATGTGCAAGGGTCCAAATCACATATTGTTGGGTGCACAGTGGAGAGGATTCTATCAACTTCCTCCAGGCTGAGTGTTGTAAAACTGTCTAAAGCCGATACGGAAAACAGGCACGGAGCCTCGAGCTCGCATACTGTTTCAATTGTGGCAGGAAGGTCGCAGCGGAGCGACGAGACCTTATCTGTGAAGAAAGTTGCAAAAGCCTCGCAGCCAATGTCCAATTCCCTGTGATTTGGCCTGCCTTGTGGCAGAGTTGTAAGGATCCAAATAATACTAAATAATTGAGCTAGGCGTGAATTCACAGATACAATCTTGGTCGCAAAGTAAGTTTTCTTTGTGGCTTTGACTGCTATCTCATAGGATCTCATGTATTCTCTATAAGATGTTCTGGTCGCTTCATCACAAGTATGCTGCCACTGCCTCTCTAGCTGTCTGAGCCCCTGTTTCATCAATTGCAATTCCATGTTATACCACGGCGCCATCTTTGAACGAGAGCGCAGAGGGCGCCATGGAGTGATCTCATCACTGGCCGTGGTGAGCCGATTTTGGCAAGACTCAACCAGGTCATCGAGAGAATCACCAGGGGGCCAGGAATCCCGCAGTTCCCTCTGGGACCATATTAGGTCCATTAGGTTCCGCGGGCGAGCTAAAATACACTCACCGCCTAAACGGGTTAGGGGTGGCACGTCCATACGGGCCTTCTATGCTGGAAAGGGGATGGGCTTTGTACACCCCAGAGGAGTGGTCAGACTGCTCATGCACTTGATTGCTGCTTCCTGAACATAGTGGTCCAACCATGGCACTGCATCAGCAGTAATTCAGGCCATTGTAACCCCCGATGCAAAGATCAAGTCCAGCATGTGCCCGGCTTGATGTATGGCTGCTGTTACAAATTGAGAGAGTCCTAGCGTAGCCATGGATGACACTAGGTCCGTCGCCTGATTGGAGTTCGCATCATCAGCGTGAACGTTGAAGTCTCCCAGGATTAAAAGCCTTGGGTGTTCCAATGCCCAGCATCAAAGACGATAAGGCGCTAGCTGGTGCATTAGGCAGTCAGTACACCAGCCAGATCGCCAAACCATCTCCAACATCCCATTTCAGATCTGCACATTCGATGCTGTCGATCTCTGGAGTCGGGAGAGCCCGGAAGGAGTAAGCCTCCCATATGAATAGGGCCACTACTCCCCCCCGCCCACTAGTCCGTGACTGGTGAAAGACTGAGTAACCTGGGGGGGCTACTTGGGAGAGGGCTACTGTCTCCCCATCACGTACTCAGGTCTCAGTCATGCATGCCAGGTCCATATCCTGTTCACACTGGAAATCCCAAAGGACTTGGGACTCTTATTATTTATGGACCTGGCATTGCATAACACCAGTGATGGAGGCGAGTAATTCAACCTGACCCCACCACCTATCACTGTTGGGATGGGACATAGACTGGAAGGGGGCCGAGCACCTTCACGTCTCAGCTGCCTTCCCTTACATTTATGTCTGTTCCCACCGTCATACCTTCTCCTCCCCAGGAGTACTGGAATCCCCAGGCCGGTCATTCCCCCACACTGGTCTTCACAGTCACCTCAGACCAGTATATAGGATGCAGCCAGTATATAGGATGCAGCCTCGAAAAGCTATCACATATGAAGTGGTAGCAAATTGGTGAAGCGTTTTCAAGGTGTCTTTCCTGGTTGTCTGAATGCCTGGGGAGTGCCCAGGAAGCAGCAATCAAGTGCATGAGCAGTCTGACCACTCCCCTGGGGTGTACAAAGCCCATCCCCTTTCCAGCAGCAGGCTGCATGCTGTCTGATCACCCTGGGGGCACTTCTCTTTCTGCCAGCTTACTTCCAGATGGGAGGCTGCTGCCCCTGCCTGTATCCAGCCTATCAATATTATGAAGTACACATGTTCAATGGGTGGCTTCAAAGTAGTTGTTTTACTACAAAGGAACTATAAGAACAGACTGGAAAGGGAAATTGCTGAATTACAAGTTATTATGAAACTTGGACCAAACGCCTCTCTGGGACTGAACAGAGATATTGGTTTCTTATCTCTTTACATATGCTAAACCTATTGTCACCAAGTAGAGCTACACATCTCCTGTATTCCAATATATTTCTCTTTTAGAATAGTGTAGCAGAACAATGCCTATATTATGCAATAGAATAGCAATCTCTCTGGCAGAACTACTCTTAGAAAAGGACGTTGTTCGTTTAACCTATACTAGTTGAGAGGTATACATCTGCCGTATTCTATTGTATTTTGTATTAGTATTTGAGCAGAGTCAACTCCAGCCTCATTCTACAGGAAAATGTTATTTTAACCCACAGTTTAGAGGAGACCAATGAAACATTACAATAGACTCTAATTTATTACTCTTCACAATTAAGAGACCTAATGAAATTGACATCAGTCTCCAATTCTGACATTTATTGTCTTTGCTGCTTTTTCTGCCCAGTCAACCCAAATCAATAATTACTAGATCCCACCTTGCCATTCTTGTAATCTGCTAAAAACATCACTATTTCGTATTCTAATTCACTGCCCACTCTCTCTATATGTAGGACTACTAATTCCATTCCCTGCTATTGTCTGATGAAGGATGCTTTAAGCACACAAAAGTGTATATTCTCAATAAAACTGTGTTGGTCTTAAAGGTGTTACTGGACTCCAACTTTATTCTGTTGCTTCAGGCCAATATGGCTGCCCACTTGGCTCCCTACCCTGTGTCAAGTAACTGGGCCTCCTGGGAAACCTCTTATGTATCCCAGGCAACACAGTGGTTTTCCCAAGTATTGCCTCTGGTCCTGATCCTAAGTGGACAGTAATTGATGAGAACTCATGTCAAGGAGTCCCAGACCAGACCCCATGAGTCCCCAGGGCAGTTGTATACAAGTGACCAGACAATTTTAAAATATATATATAAAGTTTATTTCCATTTCTATCAACACAATAATTTATTCTATGGCCAACATGTTATTCTAGAATCATGCAACAAGAAAACTAGCTTAACTTTTTAGGACTATTTAGGACTTGTGTTAGATGGCACAAACCTTAAATTCAAGAGTCAAAGGCCAAAGCTCAGTAGGCTTGCCAGTCCCCAGCTCCGGGTGAGGGATCCTCTGGTTTTGCAGGCTCCTTATTGCTGCCAGCCAACTGGCTGGAGAAGGCAAGCCCCACCCCAAAAGCTACCATGTGCCTTTAGATCTCAGGCAGGTTTAAAGAAGAAGAAGATGATATTGGATTTATATCCCGCCCTCCACTCCGAAGAGTCTAGAGCGGCTCACAATCTCCTTTACCTTCCTCCCCCACAACAGACACCCTGTGAGGTGGGTGGGGCTGGAGAGGGCTCTCACAGCAGCTGCCCTTTCAAGGACAACCTCTGCCAGAGCTATGGCTGACCCAAGGCCATGCAAGCAGGTGCAAGTGGAGGAGTGGGGAATCAAACCCAGTTCTCCCAGAGAAGAGTCCGCACACTTAACCACTACACCAAACTGGCTCCTTGTGCAAGCACCAGCCATTTCCGACTCTGGGGTGACATTGCTTTCACAATGTTTTCACGGCAGACTTTTTATGGGGTGGTTTGCCATTGCCTTCCCCAGTCTTTTACACTTTCCCCCCAGCAAGCTGGGCACTCATTTTACCCACCTCGGAAGGATGGAAGGCTGAGTCAACCTTGGGCCGGCTACCTGAATCCAGCTTCCGCCGGAATCAAACTCAGGTCGTGAGCAGAAAGTTCAGACCACAGAACTGCTGCTTTACCATTCTGTTCCATGGGGCCATTTTAGGCAGGTTTAGAAGCTAGCAAACTGCTTGTGTTTTTGAAAGTGTGTGTGTGTGTGCGTGCATGTGTGGGTGCCTTTAAATTTCAGTGAGGCTGAAGCTTGGGGCTGGGGGTGAGCACTCAGAACCACCTATGTGTGAGAGGGAGAGCCAAGTCCCTCTGTTCATTTTTCGTTCCTTTCAGAAGCTGTATATATAGTGAAAGCGATAGTAAAGAACAGCCCTGGTGCTAGGGGTTCTGGTGTACCAGGCAGAACCCCGCACCCCTGCCCCCCCAAGGACTTTACGTGATGTGCGCTTTGCGCAAATGCTCAGTCCACCCCATATCGAGCCCTCTCCCACTTCAAAGGGAGCTGGAAAGAGGCCATCTCCTTCTTTCTTTGAGAATGCATGGCTTGGCCTGCCCCTTGCCCAGCCCACTTCAGAGAGAGCTGGGAAAAGGCCGCCTCCTTCTTTCTAGAAGGAAAGAAGAAGGTGGCCTCCCTCTGAAGCAGGAGAGAGCCGGGCAAGGGGCGGGCTGAGCTGCATGTTCAGAAAGAACACACGGCTCAGTGACCTCTTGCCTAGCCCACTTCTGGTTCAGAGGGAGCTGGGCAGGCACTGCTTTGTCCTTTCTTTGCTCTGATTGCTTGGAGCAAAGAAAGGACAACTTGGATTATAAGGGTCAGCATAAGTGGGGACAGGGAGGGGGGCCCTGCCCCTGTCATGAGGTGGTGCCCCAGGCGGCAGCCTACCTCACCTAATCCCATGCATTGGCCCTGGTAAAGACTTAATTAGAATCTGATAATGGGATAGAGGAAAACTCCATCTCTAGACCTCTGTCTCCTTAAATTGGTTGAAATATAGCAGATTGTTTCATGCAGCATCTCTACTGAGTAAAGCTATCTATACTATTGTCTCAGGAAGATCACAAAAATGTAGGCATGCAAATTGTTTATTTGGCTGCTTTGTGAGTGTCTCTCCATGTGTTCACTTTCATTTAGTAGAAGTGCAGCTGCTGGGGAACAAAAAAGGCAAAAAGAGGAGACTGAAATGAAGACTGTATTCAGGGGAACTGCACTGCTGTATTTTTATTTATTTATTTATTTATAATGAGATAGTCTCCCGGCTCCAACCCCAAAGTTCCCAGAAATTTTCTGAGTTGGACCTGGCAGCCCTAAAGCTCAGGCATTTTCTGCATTGCTAGCAATTGCAATTCAAGTAGATCATACTTCAGGCCTTTAGTCTGTCAAAATCCCAGCTGGTCTCTCCTCATCAGGGCCTTAGTTCAATTATAATTTTAGGCCCAGCAACATCAGGTGAGGATGACACCCAATCAGAACACATTACAGGAGAAGATTACCTTATCACTCTTGGCTCTCTGCTCCCATTGCATGGACCACAGGTTCTCATGAGAACCACACTTCCCTCACTGGCCTTGAGGATAAGAATTGTGTTGGCCAAGAGACCAGTTAGTAACACCTGCAGGATGGACCAGGCCCCTTACTGTTCACATTAATCCTTGGGGAAGGCCAAGGATAATTTGCCTCACAACTCACCACTCCCATATGAATGTGTTATGTCTGGCACAGAATGAAGATGCAGACTCAATGTAACATAAGGAAGACAGCCCAACTCAGAGGAAGGGAGCAGGTAATCTATCAGTTGGATTGCTCCAGGTAGACTTTTCAAGCAGATCTGCATACCTTGTGACTCCTAATCTGCATACCTTGTATTAGGTCATTAAAAACAGCTCAGGATCACATGAAACTGTGTGGTTACTTCAGGGGCCAGTTGGCACAGACCTGGTTAGAAGCAATGACAATGGTGGGTGGAATCTTGTTCATCACTTCATCCAAGGCTATCTCAGGTGAGGCACAAACCAAGCATCTGGTGCAGGGACTGCCTGGCTCAAACCTGGCTGGCAGCAGTGCAGGAGCAGACAATGAATAAGGCTCTGTCCATAGTTATCTCCCATAGGCAGGTCCAGTGGGGTTGGCCTATCTCACTCTTGCTTGCCAGCCACCCACTAGGAATTTTCCTAGTAATGTAAAGGGCATGATCACCTTAGCAACCAAGCCAGGTATTTGGCTTGCTGGTAGTGTGATAAGCAACAAGGAACAACTGTGTTATTATATGGTATGCAAGTAATCTGGGAAGGCTCTCTATCTTTCCTGTTATATTGGCTTCATGACAAAATCTTGACAGACAGAAGTCAAAGGCACCACTGTTGTACCCAGGATACTGATTTCCCCAAAGAAGGATGTTTTTTTGGGGGGGACCCCAAACTTTTAAAATTGTGGCATTTACATTTAAAGGAGAACTTTTCAGAATAGGACAATTTGGTGCCCACTTCCAAAGTGGTGGTGGTGTTCTAAACCTTGCCCATTTGGGAAGAGATTCAGCTCTGCCCACAGAAGATTATCCCCCAATGTTTTCCCCCCCAAAAAATCGATACCAATCTTTTAAGAGATGCTGAGAAAATCTCTCTGCAGCTACTGTGACTGTGAGGATGGTGGAGTATGTAAAGAGATAATGGGTTATATGAGGGCTTGTTTATTAATGGAAAGTGTTCAGTGGGGGAATCTTCTGAAGTTTAAAAAACCTGTTCTGATTCAATTTGCATTTTTCTGTGATTCCAGCAATTTATAGACACTAAAATACACATAAGACTCTTGGGCATAGCAAGAGGGTTATGGAAGTTTCTCTTGGGTATGATGAAATCAGTAATTTGCTGACAAAAACAAACAAAGGAGAAAGGGGGGAAACAAATTCAACCCAAAATATACTGGGAATGCTTCAAGCTATTGCAAATAAAATCTTTATTAAAATATATATTTACTATATGGTGTACAAAATAAAATATTTAAAAAACACAGGGCCTGATTATCAGGCTATATTAATAGAATAAGCTTCACATAAGCTGTTATAATTTTCTGTACAAAGCTGATGTAAATATCAAATGACCATATATCAAATATCAAATAGTATATAACACAGTTTTTAGAAACATATCTGGAAAATACACAATATAAATCAAAAATGGTGATTTTGGTGATTCTTAGGAATGATGTCACTTCCAGGTTTCCCCAGAAATGACTCCCTTAATATGATCCCAGGCAACCATGGAGTTTTTGGTGATTCCCATAGAGGAGTGATGTCAATTTCAGGATTTCTCCTGAAATGGCATTGTGCCATTGGCCCCACAGTCAATTAAAAAAAAATTCTCACACAGTTCTTAGTGGCCAGTTTGCTGTAGTGGTTAAGTTTGCAGACTCTTATCTGGGAGAACTGGGTTTGATTCCCCACTCCTCCACTTACAGCTGCTGGAATGGCCTTAGTTTAGCCATAGCTATTGCAGGAGTTGTCCTTGAAAGGGCAGCTGCTGTGAAAGCCCTCTCAGTCCCACCCACCTCACAGGGTGTCTGTTGTCGGGGGAGAAGATATAGGAGATTGTAAGACACTCTGAGTCTCTGATTCAGAGAGAAGGGCAGGGTATAAATCTGCAGTCTTCTTTTTTTAAAAAAAAAAAAAAAGAAAGAAAAAAAACAGGAGCTGGGGATTCCCCATCCCAAGTAAGAGGCTAGAAACCTTGACTTGGGCCTTTCATTTACCCACCCATGATGGGAAATTATTAGCCTCCTCTCCCCATTTCCCACCAATCCCACAAGGAACTGAGAAGCAGGAGGGAAAAAAAAGACCTCCACATAGTGATACTCTAGGAGTTACCCTAGTCTCTCTAATATAGGGAAGGCAGAGACTCACCCTGAAGTGATGTCACATGTTCCCACATTTTGCCCTCACCAGGCATGCCCACCCCCCAGTCTTCTAGCAATTGCTGAGGCAGTGTTGAGAACTCTACATCCATAATGAAGGCTTGCTGCTAGTCTCTGAAAAGCACATGAAGAAGTCAAAACAAGACAAAACAGGCTCCCAGTTATTGCTGATGAACTGCAACCCCAAGCCTAACTCAAAGAAGTGATAGCTCAGCCTTTTTAGCCAGCTATTCTCCCTTCTCTCTGTACACTTCCTGTAACACTCACCATTCTGTTTCCTGCTTCCCTCTAGAGGGATTCTTGTACACTCCAAATCTGTTCCTAGTTAAGGACAGGAAAAGAATGGAAAGAAGTTGCTGCTATTTGTTGTAGATGTCAGTTCCATGAAAGATCACGAGTTTGTCTACATTTTTACAATGTGGTTCTGTATTTGCAGTGTTTTCTGTCTGTCTTAGTTCCTGCTCCAAATCCCCAGGTTGCAAGCCAGGTTCATAATTATTAGACCTTTACATTGCTCACAGAACTTTGAAAACACATTAAGAACCTGATGCTCTCTGCAGCAACCCTGAAATTAGATATAGGGTTTTTTTTCCCCTAAACTTTGTATTTAAAATAACCTTATAGTTTGTTCTTGTTTCTCAGCATTACGTAATGTGTAGGGAGATCTGGCATCATGCAAAGTGTGTGTGTGTGTGTGTGTATGTATATATATATGTATATATATATATATAATTTTCCAAGTGACTTGTAATATGCCAGAACTTACAGTATCTCTGCTATACAAAAATAGTTAAGAAACCATATACCATTTTTTCCCAGTATGAACATTCATGCATTAATCTAGAGTCGCATACACAAAAAATGAATGCATCAAAGCCAAGATCATTTGTTAATGTCTTACAACTTAAAATAGTCTGTTCTAGAATAGGATGTGGGTCTGGCAACTTAGTTAATGTATATTTAAACTACAAAGCATTTAGTCTGGAAACTCTTTTAAAATGGGGAAATATGTCATCTGTGAGAAGAAATTAACTGTACTTTAAAAACGTGTGTATAGGCAATGTGATGAATGAGTTTTTATCCTAACTTGGCTTTGCAAGGCAACATTTGAAATAGTGAGTGACAGAGCTATATTATCAAGGGTTTATCCATAAGTCCCTCTCAGCGTTATATCCAGTTTGCATATGAGTGCTGGCTATGTACTGGACAGGGAAGGTGTTCCCTAAACAGAACTGGGCGTGGTCCCCTAAAATCACAGGGATCATTCACAGGTCTGACACATCATTGCAATCACATTCCACATAGTACTTACCAGAGCAAAAATAAAAGTTAGTGCCAAGTGATTTTACACTATGAATGACTGGTGAACTGCATTCAACTTAATGAGGCATAAATTGTTTAATTTTTTTTTTGGGGGGGGAGTGATGATGGGAAAATCTAATTTCTCTGTAACAGCAGTGCATCCTCAAGGGATTGTATCTGATAACTAAGAATCCACTGTCCATTATCAATGGGAAAAACCTTGGATTGTCTGAGTACATTGGTGTTAATGACTTACCTAATCTTACAATTCAATAGGGAAATTAATGACATGTTTGCAACTGCTGTATAACAAGATTCTTGGCAAACATTTCCTAGGAACCTACTGTCGTGATTGTTGTAATTTAGAGATGCATAGAGGATGGGAGTTTCCAGAGGGTCCTTGCTTGCTAGGAGGGAAGAGATGCAGGCGGTAGGAACTCAAAAGCATTCAAGGAATATGTATCTGTTTGACAATAAATTATTAACACTTACTTTTACCTTGGTGTGTCCCTCATGCGACTGAACCCTAATTTATTACACTGTCATCCCACATTTGCCTCTTAGATTTGGCAAGCACAGGCTTAAATCAGCATACTAAAGGCTGTGCTCTCAGACTGAGCTCTGAAGGCTTTTATAGGTCTCCAGAGCCCACAAAGGCCATGCCCACCTCTATGTGGGCTCTGAAGGCCTCTAAAGGCCTATGGAGATCACTCCTGGAGCTCAGTCTGGTCAGACTGACCCAGAAGTGGGCTCCGAAGGCATTTAAATGCCTTTGGAGCTCACATGGGTCAGGCCACATGGCATTTAAATGCCTTCAGGTTCATTTAACTAATCTCCAAAGGTATTTAAATGCCTTTCATAGTCAGCATAAACCTCACAAACCTCATGGAGGTTTGTGGGTGGGCTGTGGAGGGGAGACATGTTCTACCGAACTCCTCATTTCTGAAGCACAAACCAGCCTGATTTGGCACAAATTTTGGTTCATGCTTTGGTTCATGCCCATCCCTAGTGCTGTGTTTGAGGAAAGAAAAGGAATTTTGTGGGCTGGCATAAAAGAGGAGCCCCATGGCACAGAGTGGTAAGCTGCAATACTTCAGTCCAAGTTCTGCTCACGACCTGAGTTCGATCCCTGCAGAAACTGGGTTCAGGTTGTTAACTCAAGGTTGTCTCAGCCTTCCATCTTTCCGAGGTCGGTAAAATGAGTACCCAGCTTGCTTGGGAGTGAAGTGTAGATGACTGGGAAAGGCAATGGCAAACCACCCCGTAAAAAGTCTGCCGTGAAAACATTGTGATGTGACGTCACCTCAGAGTCAGAAACAACTGGTGCTTGACACAGGGGACTACCTTTACCTTTATAAAAGAGGAAAAAGGCAGATGATAGGGAGAGGTAGAATTTTGCAAAGTAAAACATGGTATACCAATGCAAACATGTA
Source organism: Heteronotia binoei (assembly GCF_032191835.1). Taxonomy (NCBI): domain Eukaryota; kingdom Metazoa; phylum Chordata; class Lepidosauria; order Squamata; family Gekkonidae; genus Heteronotia; species Heteronotia binoei. Next base: position 50,825,286 of record NC_083223.1, on the reverse strand, counting down.
AAAACTGTTGAAAAAGTGTCAGGTGAATAAAATTACAGTCTATTTGGCATTAATTTGTATTCAGTATTAAGGCATCACATGCTTTCTATCTTGAAGTTACGTTTTTGCCATAAGCTAATCATATACTCATATTCACAGAAAAGAAACATTCAATAATTAGTGGAAATTACAAGTAATAGCCTCATTTTTTTAAAAAAACCCCACACACACACCATGATTCTAATTAAAGCATTTTGACACTTATCACACAGGTTATAATCCTGTCAAGTGCATTTGAAGAAAATACAGCTCATGCAGAAAAAGGAATGGCATACTAGAAAATTCCATCATCATCATCATATCACACATATTTGATGTTCTGCAATTCAAGATCGAGCCAATTTGTAGGATTCTTGCTGTTCCAAGCAACACTGTCATCTGGAGCTGGGCTGGGGGTATTTGCTCAATGCCCAGATTGTCCAGGTGTTTCTTGAGACTTCTAGGCACTGCTCCAAGGGCTCCAATGACAAATGGCACAATGGTGATCTCTCACAGAGGCACTCTAACTCTAGTTGTAGATCTTCATGATCTTCTCCTGTTCTTTTTTTTCTATTCTGCTTTCTCCTGGGATTGTAGTGTCAAAGCTCCAAACCCTATTTCTCATTTTTTTCCCTACAATTGTGATTTCAGGGATGTTATGCTCCAGGTGTTTATCTGTTTGTAATCGGAAGTCCCTAAATAATCTTTGTTTCATCATTCTCTATGATCTTATCTGGTTTGTGGACCCATAATTTTCGGGCTGATGGTAAGCCACATTTCTTGCAAGGATTCAAGTGAAATATAGCTGCAACTCTATTGTGACTTTCTATATAGCCAGTTTGAGCAATTTTAGTGCAGGCACTGACCATGTAGTCAACGGTTTCAATCTTTGTCTTGCAATGCTGACATTTGCTGTCCTCACTGGTCTTCTGAATCTTGACTTTCATACTATCTGTTTTGAGTGTCTTCTCTTGTGCAGTTAGAATGAGTTTTGTTTCTTTCTTCAAGTGACCATTTTGGAGCCACTTCTAGATATTTTCACTGTAAAATTTATTTTGTGTCTTTCAAATACTGCCCATGCAAATGCTTTCTCTTCCAGTTGTCAAAGTGAATTTTGTTTTCCATCTTTTTGGCTGGGTCCAGACCGGCAGCTTGGGGCACACAGGAGGCGTCCCAAATCGGGCCAGCTCAAAATGGAGCTGGGGAAGCCCATCCACATGCTCCCCACAAAGCACCTGAATCCCGTGTGCGACACACTTTGGCGTGATCAGATGGCTGTCTTGCACCATCCCTGTAATTTGGTTTGAGTGTCTTTTTTTCCCATTCATTTATTGGTCATGCACATGTGACCCATATGCCTATGCACCTATGCGCTTGGAAGCAATGACTTTTTTTAAAAAGCCGGAAGTGGCTTGGGGCGGCCTGGTGGGTTCACACCACCAATGTGCCTCACATGCACACTCTGGCATTCAGACATCCACTGAGGCAGATGCCGTGCAGCTCAAAAATTTGCTACCACTTTGGGAGCAGGAAAGGAGGCATAAATGTGCATTTGGATTTGAATTTTTTATCCACCCAGGTCCTATCCCTGAGTCAGCTTAAAATGCTGTTCTAGACCCAGCCTTTGTAATTTTATTTTGTTTTTGTAACCTTAAGTCTGTCTGTCATGTGCTTTTCAAGTAGAAGGTTCTCTTTGCTTTTCTTGGTGCAGTCATTCAGTGCTCATTTGTCTCCTTCAACTGCTTGCTTAATTTTCAGACAACCAATAGCAAAACTGGGCTCCCGTGTTAAAACAATACCAGCTATACAGAACACAGGAAAATATACTCCTCAATCAAGTAAATGTCTTATATCACTAGTGATATATAAATCTTACCAGTATTTATATATTATATGCAATAGTTAATATAAAAACTACTTGAAATGCTCTATTCATATATCTCCACATATATCTCCAACAGTAACAAAGTACTGTTAAGTTTCTCAATCCGCATCTCATTAGACAAATCTACTCTATAAATAAAAGTCCTTCAGAGTGCTCAGAAAGTCATTAAACAAGACAAGAAGAAAATCAGCTCTTAGAAAAACGCTGAGGTCTCTTGCTCCTGAGGTCGCTTGCCCGGCAATCATTGTAGAACTCAGTGCCAAGGGATGTTGTGATAGTTACTTATGTATCACATGGTTTCAAAAAGGGATTTGGCAGATTCGTGGAAGATAGGCCCATCTATGGCTACTGTATGCCTCTGAGTGCCAGTGGGGGTATGCCCCTACTTGTAGGCCTTGAGGCATCTGATCAGCCACTGGAAAAAACAGAATGCTGGACAAAATGGACCAGCAAGATCCTTCTTAATGCAGTTTATGGGATAGTGTTAATCAGAACAGGGCGAACAATCTGGGGATAAGGATCAGCACAAATTACTTCCTTGTGAAGAAAGCTATGCCTTTGTAGAAAAAGCATGCCCCATTGTCATGTAGGAAGTACAGGAATTACAACCATATTTGTGGGGACTTTGAAGTAGCAATATTGCCAGCTCCTCAGTTGAGTACATCTATTGCAAACTTATTACACTGAACTATAGGAATGTTTCCTAAAGTTCTTCACAGAACTACTGTGAGGTTGCCAATTTCCAGGTGGTATGTAAAGATAGAAAGCTCACAGGTATAAATAGGCAAATAAATATAGAACAATCAGTGAGGGTTTTTGCTAATGCATATACCAAAAACAATTTTTATACTAAACAATATTCAGTAGTATTCCAAAAAAATTCCATTCTACAGAAAACTGTACAATGTTCTCTCATTGTTTGCAGAGCTACAGAAAGTCCAAGAAATTCCAAAGTAGATATGACTGCTTTCCAAAACAGGTGTGGCTGCAAACGGCCTTTTACTTCTGTCCTCTTTTTGGAGTCAATCCTTCTTCAGGCAGCTTACCAAAGGGGCTGGCATGTCATAAAAAACTGAATAAGCAATATTTTAAATACATATTGTCTTGAGTCTTATTCAAGATACTCCCATGTATACTCATTACATTATTTCAATTGGCTGTGTTCTGTGTCTCCAGTGGATCTGGCTCAATACTTCTATTTGCCCTGAGCTTCTCTTGGAAGGGCCAGACAAAGAATCCAAGGGAGTCAGGTTTATGAAACCTAGCAGGTGTATTCAATTGATTTGGGAGTATACTGGAATGAGACTATTGTTTTACAAAGATCCTGAATTAACTTACAAGTTTATGAAACCTAACAGGTGTATTCAATTGATCTGGGAATATACTGGAATGAGATTATTGTTTTACAAAGATCCTGAATTAACTTACAGCTTATATCACAGCAACCTTTAAGGATCCTGAATTAACTTAGAACTTTTTAATGACCATTTTTGCAAGAATTATTTAACCAAACTTAAGATTTTAAAATGCATCAGACTGACAGAACTGGAAGCAACGTCATCTAGTATCAGATTTTTCAATGGTAACAGAACCCAAAAACTTTTTACAGATATCAACGCAAGTTTGAAATGGATTGGAGGTGGTACAAGGGAGAGGTCTTTATTTAATGCTTGGCATTCTATCGCTGAAATGACTCTACTTGAAAGATTGTTCATGCTATCCAATGCCTCCCATCGGGGGGGGGGGGGGCAACCTTGTGATAAAATATGTCTGGATTCTACCCTTTTTTCCTGACTCCCTCCTGTTCTTCTGTTGTATCTAGGTCTGAATACTACTATAGTTCCTATCTTCCCCCAAGGAACTGGTTTCCTCCCCCGATGTATCTGTATCTGAATAGGTTTGCAAGCGATTAGCCCACGAGACTCTTTTTGCAGTGGGAGAGGAAGACCACCATGTATATATATTTCCATTAGCATTGTCCCTAGAGTCCCTATTACAGTTCCAAAGTTTAACTGATCTTAATTTGGCTTCAAGCTCTTTCAATTGTTTTTCCATTTCTCTTATTTTATTATCAAATATGTTTAGGGGACATTGTTCTCTTAGGTCGTTTTCGCATTTAGCGTTTGCTTCCCATATTCCGCAGAGCAATTATGTCCGGATCATTTTCCTCGTTTTCGCACATTGACTCTTTTGCGGAGTCGCTTTCTATGAAGCCCCGGCTCAAATCGTTTTCGCACTGTCATCGAAGTCAATTCGATGCCATGTCAATCATTTTTTTAAGCGCAATTCCAGTTGTGTAATTGCGTAACAACGTAACAGCGTAATAGAGAATTCCCTTTTTCGCGGGCAAACCATCACGTGACGCTTCTGGTTGAGTATTGGCTGCAGCAGCAGCATCCTCTACACTGCCTTGTATCGTCAGAAGCATTCACAATGGAGAATCCTGATGACGAGACTAAGGCGTTGCTTTATTCAGCATTGGAGGTTGTTTTTCTGTGCCTCTGCGTCGGACGCCAAGTCCTCTGCACCGGAGAAAAACTCCTCAATCATTATGCATTTATAATTATAATGTATAATGCAATTTCGTAGTAGCGAAATAACGCAACAGTGAAAAAGCAACCAAAAAAGCGCCCCTCACATAGAAAATAGACCCGCCGCTTCAGCGAAATAACGCAACTAAAGTTAATAATAAAAAAAATTCTAACGAAACCGCCTTAAAAATGCTTTAGTTTACTCAGCATAACACTACAGGAACAGCGTAAAACTACAGGAACAGTGAAGTGGCAATTGAGGCTATTCCAGGAGGGTTTTTTTAATTTGTTTATTTCGAAATATCGCTATTACGCAAGAAATATGAAGTTTTAAAAAAATGGCCGTACGGGCACTTTTGGGAAGCGCCGCGAACGGCTGATGATTGGCCAAGGGGGTGGATGGGGTGGGAGGACGGAAAGTCAGAGGGTGCCGCCCACAAAGCAGTCGATGCGGGGTGGATCCGCAGGTGGATGGATTTCCCACAGGAAACTCCGCGGAGTGGATCCGGTGTGGATCCGCAGGTTTTCGGAAACTCCGGAAGCATGTGGATCAAGATACTCCGGCGTGAAACCCCTGAAGCCCCGGAGCAAACCGCAGCGCCGGAGCAACATGTGCGAAATCCAGGAAAAGATCCGGAGGTAAATGGGATGCCACCCCGGAGTAAACGCTAGTGCGAAAACGACCTTAGGGAAATAATAGCCAAATCTAGGTCCTGTTTTAAAGTGGAACCCATCTCTTTACACTTTTTAATTACAAAGAGCATCAAGTCCTCAGAACATTTATTTAGTATAGCTACGCAGTCTGACTTGAAGCTATCATCATTCCTCAACATGGCTGGAGGTATGAAAATTCTTAAACCCTTTGGTATCATATTTGCCTTGCAATTGGTCTCCAGGTTACAGAGATCAGTTCCCCTAGGAAAAAAAATGGCTGCTTTGGAAGGCAGATTCTGTTTGTCATATTAATGTTTTACATTTCTAAAATATACAGCTAGTTATAAATCCTTAATTGTCTTTAAACACATATTACCAGAATAATAGCTATCTGACAGCAATGCTGATCCTGCATTGTGCAGGGAGTTGGACTAGATGACCTTGGGGATCCCTTCCAGCTCTATGATTCTGCTATTAACAGGGAAGATGAACCTAATTTTGTTAAGAATATATATTTAGCTTGGAGAAACGTCGACTGCGGGGTGACATGATAGAGGTTTACAAGATAATGCATGGGATGGAGAAAGTAGAGAAAGAAGTACTTTTCTCCCTTTCTCACAATACAAGAACTCGTGGGCATTCGATGAAATTGCTGAGCAGACAGGTTAAAACAGATAAAAGGAAGTACTTCTTCACCCAAAGGGTGCTTAACATGTGGAATTCACAGGAGGTGGTGGCGGCCACAAGTATAGCCACCTTCAAGAGGGGTTTAGATAAAAATATGGAGCACAGGTCCATCAGTGGCTATTAGCCACAGTGTGTGTGTATATATAATTTTTTTTTGCCACTGTGTGACACAGAGCGTTGGACTGGATGGGCCGTTGGCCTGATCCAACATGGCTTCTCTTATGTTCTTATATGCCATCAACAGAAGGGGGGGGGGAGGAATTAAGTTTTAATTAAATATCAAAGATCTTAAATTAAGTGGTCCTTCCCCTCTTTTTAACACCACCCTCCTCTGGTTCCACTTACCAAATCTCTTGGATTTCCCCAACCTAGAACTGGCACTCTCTGCTATGAAGTGAGGATCACAAATAAGATTTGGTTTAAAGGCCCGGTGGTGGGGATGAAAAATCATGCTGAATCATATGATGGAGCCCTAGTAGCGATGAAAGCAGATTACAGATTTTTTTTTTAAAAAAAAATGTCTGTAATGTTGTGCCAGAGTTAGGGTTGCCAAGTCCAATGCAAGAAATATCTGGGGACTTTGGGGGTGGAGCCAGGATCAAGGTTGTGACAAGCATAATTGAACTCCAAAGGGAGTTCTGGCCATCCCATTTAAAGGGACCCCGCACCTTTTAAACGCCTTTCCTCCACTGGAAATAATGATGGATAGGAGCACCTTCTTTTGGGGCTCATAGAATTGGACCCCTTGGTCCAATCTTTTGGAAACTTGGAGGGTATTTTGCAGAGAGGGACTGGATGCTATGCCGCAAATCTGGTGCCTCTATCTCACAAAACAGTCCCCCCCCCCACAGAGCCCCACAGATCACTTATCCATAATATTGTTGCTGCTCTGAATGAAACAGGGTTTATCTTTGTACCCACCCCTTCAGGGAATATCGCATGAGGCTGGATAGGGACATGGTAACTAGGCCAGTTCTTTCTGAGGTCCAACCAATAGAAGATGCACAGGAGCAGTTATAAAAGCTATCTCCTTGTCCTACGTGGGAGCTTTTCTCTGCCGCTGCTTACCTGCTCACCCTGTTTTAAGGCAACTGATAACTAGCTACTCCTTTGTTGGCAACAAAGGAGTAGCTAGTTATCATTTGGGGCCAAGCGGGAATTTCTGAGGTCTCCTTCTGATTTTTTCTGAAAGGGGCATTTTTAAAACTGGCTTCATATTGTTCCTTGGAATGGTCACAGGGTAAATAGTTCCTTCAGTACTGGTTAAGCCAGAATTCAGTAAAGCAAATATATATTCCACTTGAGCAGGTTTCTGGAAAGGCAGCATATATATATATTTTCTAAACAGATAAGTAAATAAAAATAAATACTTTTAGTAGGTAGGGATCCAGCACTTAACTGGTGTGTGCAGCAGAAGACTGAGGAAGGGATTCTCTTGTTACTGAGCATCCAGACCCTTAGTGAATTTGCAGCATAGCGGGAAGGGAATGAGGCCTGAAGTGATGGCATTTTCCTTCAATATCTCCATGTTTCTAACCCCCACCATTTCTAGGATTTAGTTTCAATCTGTACTCTATTCCATTCAATTCATTAATGCTCACAGACCAGTTGGTCATAAGCAAACATAGAAAAGATACAAAATATGTAATTCTAAATACAGTATTTACATTATAATATAACATTATTAAATGCCATAGACAAAGCAATCTATACTTAAATATAGATTAATGTGGGTAGATATGTTTGTCTGAAGCAGCTGACCAAAGTTTGAGTTGAGGAAGTGTGTGGGCACATGAAAACTTATACCTTAAATCAGGGCCTTTCCCCCCAAGAAAAAGCCCAGCAGGAACTCATTTGCATATTAGGCCACACCCCCTGAAGCCAAGCCAGCCAGAACTGTGTTTCTATGTGTTCCTGCTCAAAAAAAGCCTTGAATAAAACTTCATTGATCATAAAGGTGCCGCTGGACTTGAACTTTGTTCCATACTTAAATAAAGTTCCCTTTTAATAAAAACATATTTCTGCCTTTTATTTCAGTCCTTGAAGTGTCTTCTTTGGGTATGCCTCTTTCTTCTCAGGTACCTTTTTATGTTCTTTTTACAGAAAAGAAATTCCTCATGGATCTCCAATGTGTCTCCTGGTTTACCACAGCCTGTTAAAGAAACTGACAGTATATCTGATTGGAAAGCTGTAGGTGATTGATGGCATGTTTAAAATGCCAGAATTCTCATCCTGAGGAAACCATCTACAACAGACTTACAAAACAAGAACTGAAATAAAAGGCAGTCTCTCTCTCTCTCTCTGTATGTATTGAGTTGTTAACTTTTGTTCCACCAAAATTGAGTTAACTTTTTTGAGTTGTTAACTTTTGTTTCATGGTACCTTTAAAAATCAGCACAGGTGTGGTTAGTTTGTATAAGAACATAAGCCATGTTGGATCAGGCCAATGGCCCACCCAGTACAACACTCTGTGTCGCACAGTGACCAAAAAACCAGGTGCCATCAGGAGGTGCATCAGTGGGGCGAGGACACTAGAAGCCCTCCCACTGTTGCCCCTCCCCCGCAAGCACCAAGAATACAGAGCATCACTGCCCCAGACAGAGAGTTCCATCAGTACCCTGTGGCTAACAGCCACTGATGGAACTCTGCTCCAGATATTTATCCAGTCCCCTCTTGAAGCTGCCTAAGTTTATAGCTGCCAGCCTGCCACCACCTCCTGTGGCAGTGAATTTCATGTGTTAACCACCTTTTGGGTGAAGAAGTGCTTCCTTTTATCCATTCTAACCCGGCTGCTCAGGAATTTCATTGAGTGTCCACAAGTTCTTGTATTGTGAGAAAGGGAGAAAAGTACTTTTCTCTATCTTCTCTATCCCATGCATTATCTTGTAAACCTCTATCATGTCATCCCGCAGTTGACATTTCTCCAAGTTAAAGAGCTCCAAGCATTTTAACCTTTTTTTTTTTAGGGAAAGTGTTCCAACCCTTTAATCATTCTAGTTGCCCTTTTCTGCACTTTTTCCAATTCTATAATACCTTTTTTGAGGTGCGGTGACCAGAACTGCACATAGTACTCCAAATAAGGCCACATCATCGATTTATACAGGGGCATTATAACACTGGCTGATTTATTTTCAGTTCCCTTCCTAATAATTCCCAGCATAGCGTTGACCTTTTTCTTTCTTTCTTTTTTTTGCAATCACACACTGTCTTGACTTTTTCAGTGAGTTATCTACCATGACCCCAGATCTCTCTCTTGGTCAGTCTTTACCAGTTCACACCCCATCAACTTGTTTTTATAGTTTTATGCCAATAAAGGTCTGAACTGAACTGAATTGTTTGTTAGTTAGGACTACGTTGTATGGAATACATTGTTATAAAGAATATGGCTTGTGAGGTTATTGAGGCTTCTTCTCCAGAAAAATTGTGTTTGAGACTATGCTGTCTATTTTCATATGGTGAGTGTTATAACTATTTATTAATATTCATAATGTTAATGTGGAACAGTTGTGAGAAAATGACCCCTCTGTCACAAGCAAGGTTGCCAGGGCGCCTGGAGAAGCAAGCTTGCATCCGCCTGGCCAGTGAATGCGAGTTAAGCTACCCAGGAATTACATAAGACTCCAGTGTACCTATTAACAAGTATATGAGCGCTTGAGTCAGGCACAGAGTGTCTGCAGCCGCGTTCTAACTTTTCCCCGCCATCGCGTGGAACCCGCCATGGCAAGGAGGAGGCTACGCCGCCACGGAGCCGTCCAGGCGAACGGTGTGAAGCGTTAAGCATGGAAACCACTGTGTTTTGCTTACACCACATGTAGCCATCTTCCTGCCTGGTTGGGCTTCATTCCTTCTATGTGGGAACCTCACGTACACACCTTGAGTCATTCCTAGCCCGCAAGCAACCCACTTAGTTTATGAATGGATTAATGGCTCCACTATTAATCCTGATTGCCCAGTGGTTTCCTAAACAACTGTCTTCACCCCGGAGAGTTGAGAAAGAGGAAGAATCCCTCCTGATACCATCAAGCCTTTTTGTCTACACCGGAATACCTAGGTGCATATCTGATTCTCTATTGTCCCTTTCCCAGTTAATCCCATCTCCTCCCAATCACCCAGTCATTCCCACATTGATACCAACGGAGCCGCCCCAGGCCCTGTCGCAACCTGGAAGTTTCCAGGATGCCCAGGATGAAGGTGATGTTCATTGGTTGAAGTACACACCCAATCAGGTGTCGCCATTGACCCACCATTGGTCCAGCCGATGTCCAGCCTTCTTGGTCATCAGCAGAACCTCCCATTACCACTCCCAGTCACCTCCCATCCCCTCAGGACTAAGGTGACTCTATATAACCTGTGGACTAGCTACCCACAGGTGTGCCTTCTACTCAGTAAACCCCCATTCCCGCTGGGTAGTAACACCCCCGATTCCTGATCAGTTTCGGGACCTTTCCCCCATTTCCTCATTCGTCGCCATCGGAGCCTTCCATTGGAGTCTGCGAGAGGTAGTATTGCCCTGTATGTCCATTCCTTTATGTTCCCCTATCGATCTCTCTATTTTTCCTAGACCTGTATGAATGTGTGATTGATTTTATACCTTGTGTGAACGAACTATTGTTTCAAATAAACCACAATTGATTTTATTAAATTAGAGTCCTTTATTGAGCATTGACTCTCTGAACGGTTGAGCCTGGTATACAATTGATAACAAAGATTCCTTTTTGGGGCTAACTGTCTCTCAGCCTAATTCCCCAACTTTATTTTGAGAGCGGTTTCCCTAACAGAAATTGGTGGAGAAAGCTTGGGCATTATCCTGTTTGTATGAACGCACGCGAGTCGACACGCGTGTCTTCATACAGACAGACGTAAGGTTGCACCGTTCAGAAAATCGTGCTAGTGAGGCTATTGCGTGAGTGATTGAGTGAATGAGTTCTGTGTGAACGGCTCTAGCGAGCATTTCTATAATTTGTGGGTCGGGCTGCTCCCCTTTCTATCATTCAGCGTTGGACTTCTCAGCCGCCCCGAGGAGGCCAGACACCTCGCAAGAGGACTGAGCCCGATCGAACGCAAGGGGGAAGTCCCGTGAAGTCCGGCCGCCGTCCCGAGGCCTTCTAAACGCGTCTATCGTGGGAGGGAATGTCAGGACAGGCTAGGATTGTTTAAGATCTGGATAGAGCACCCTTCCCTTCTCCTTTTCTTTTAGAGCTTAGTGCACACACGCACACACACTACATACACATACACCTACACACGCACACCCAAGTCCTTACACGAGTCTAGGCCAAGGCTAGTCTAAGGCACCCGACAGTCAAGAAGGCAAGCGGGTCACAGGACCGTTGCAATCTGACTGCTGGGGAACTTTTATTTTGTTTTGTTTGCCCGAGACGCGATCGTTGGGTCGGCTCGCGGCGCCCTTTTCTGGCTGAGACGCGATCGTTGGGTCGGCTCTTGCCTAAAACTCTGCCCGGTGACGCGATCGTTGGGTCGGCCCGCGGCTCCCTTTTTTTTTCACCCGAGACGCGATCGTTGGGTCGGCTCGTGGATTTCCCTTGGTGGCCGAGACGCAATCATAGGATTGGCTCGTTGCCTACAACTTTGCCCGGAGACGCGATCGTTGGGTCGGCCCGTGGCTCCCTTTTCACCCGAGACGCGATCGTTGGGTCGGCTCGTGGATTTTCCCTTTGGCTGAGACGCAATCATAGGATTGGCTCATTGCCTAAAACTCTGCCCGGTGACGCGATCGTTGGGTCGGCCCGCGGCTCCCTTTTTTTTCACCCGAGACGCGATCGTTGGGTCGGCTCGTGGATTTCCCTTGGTGGCCGAGACGCAATCATAGGATTGGCTCGTTGCCTACAACTTTGCCCGGAGACGCGATCGTTGGGTCGGCCCGTGGCTCCCTTTTCACCTGAGACGCGATCGTTGGGTCGGCTCGGTGCCCCGTAACTTTAGCTGAAATACCACCTGAGGTTGGCAGTAAGCGAAATATAAGTAGAACTAAAAAGAGAAATCCCCGCACGCCACAATGGATATTCTTGCCAAGAAGGAAGAGATCCCCAAATTGGATAAGTGGCTGATAAAGAAGGGAGATAATCCCTGGAAAAAGGGACTCTTTAATCAAGGCTCTGATCCCCTCCAATCCCTCAGAGACATTTTTGAAGAGGGTTGTAGCAACAAAACAATTAGCGCCGGCAAAAGAGATCTTTTTGCCGCGTGGGGCTTGTTTGAAGCCCTACGAGATAGCACTACCCTGAATAAGCAGCTCAAGGAACAGCTTGCCCAGAGGGAAGGGCAAATAGAGCAGCAAGAGGTGCAGATGGAAAGAAAGGAAAAAGAATTAGAGGCAAGCCTTAAGAAACATGCAGAGGTGCTGGAGGACGAGTTCCGGAAGCATACAGTAGAAAAGGAACTCTTGCTCCAGACCCATGCAGCAGAGACGGAGAAAATTCGGCAAAGCCATGAGGCAGAAAAGGCGGAATTACATAGGACATACGCCGCAGAAATAAATAGACTAGCGGGAGAAAATAATAGCTTGGACCTCGACCTGCAGCAGGCAAGTCGAACCATAGAAGAGGTCAAGATAGAGAAAAACACCCTGGCCTTAATACACCAAGATACCATAACAGCTCTAAAGAAAGCCCAAACGCAAATAAAAGCATTGAGCAAGGAGCTGGAGCATACTAAAAACCGGAATGACAAACTGCAACATGCCGTTGAGATAGCCACAGAAACGGTGAAGAAAACCAAAGAGGCAGCTAATCATGAGGCGTGTAAAAAAGAAATTGCCTCATTGCAGCAGAAGTTAGACCGTAAAAATGCTCTTATAGCAACGGTCTCCCCATCCACCTTCTATGCTTTTTCGGACGAGGAAAGTGAGGATGAGGGAGAAATACAACCAGTTTCCCGGGTTTCGGAGCCATGGGGGATTACACCCGCCCCAATATACCCGGTGGTCACCCGACAAACCACCACTAAACAAGGGGGCGACACAGAAACTGTACAAATAACTAAGGAAGTTCAAGATTGGAAGATCGAGAACGTTAAAATGGCTTTTCAAATCCTCGGTCCATATAATAAAGAGACATCGGTACAATGGATGATGCAACTGAAACGGGAATACCCGGACATCACCATCAAGGAATTAAATCAGGTTCTGCGACTGGCCGCAGCGGGCCCAAATGCAGAAAAAGTAAGGGCCCAATTGGTGATCCCATACCCAGATACACTCACCACCCGGGAATGGATAGCTGAAATATTAGCAGTCACCTGGGAGGAAGAGAGCATTAAATATGTTTACAACCAGCTTGTACAGGGTCCGGATGAGGACCCCCTAATTTATCTATCAAAAAAACAGTTCCTAGCCGTAATTGCAGATGTAGTCATAGTAGATGAGGGAAAACCGCCCGATTATAATGACGAGGATTTTGTCCTTGATGTCATCCAAGGTCTTAATAGGACCACCAGACAGATGTTAGGACCCACCCATGCACACAACCCCGAGTGGGATCTCCTTCATTCTAACCTCAAGAATATCAGTAGATATATAGGTAAATATGGGCCTGATAAAAGGGGTAACAAGAAGGACCGCGCTAAGGAAGCCGTTAACACGGTTACTTATGCCAACAATGGGCCTCACTCTCAGTACCAGAAGAGGGAAGTTAATCCGGACCCCTATAACCCATCGCAGCCTCCAGTCAATCCTCCAACAGGACAAAATAAGCACACCCAAGGGCGGAACAACGGGAAACCGGCCAGGCAGAAGCCAGGAGCGGGGGGGGGAAACCCTAACTATCAACCAAGAGTCCCCCCTCCACCGGTGCAACCCACGGCCCCTTTTCCTCCTCCCGCAGTGCAACCGCACCCGGCCCCACAGCCTAACACAATGACGGGCCCTTATGGGGAGGCATATCAAGATTTACAGAATCAGAGTCGAGGGTACAAGCCTTCCTTTAACGGAAAGGCCGAGCGGACTCGTTTTTGGAATTCGCTATCGCCCGTAGAACAGACTCAGCGGAAAGCGCTCTGGAACTTTTTACTCCGTGCAGGGTGCGATATGACCAATATGGATCTAGCACCCACTGCACTTTTGATGGAAAGGCAACAACAAGTGATACAGGGGTGGGGAAATCAGCAGCCGTCTGCTCCCCCACCTCCGCCAACCCAATCTCATTTTGCGGCACCTCAAGGGTATGCACCGCCCGTAGCTGCAGTAGTTCAACATCCACCCCCTCCAATGCACCCCACTGTTCAGCTATATCCGGCTCCGATAGCCGCGGTCCAGCAGCAAACGGTCGTTAACAGTCCGGAATATGAGGAACAGGGTCTGCGCTAGGGGTGCCCGGGGCCCACTAATCTCCCCGAAGGAGTAGTGGCTAGACTTAAGCCAGACACTTGGGGGAGACCAATGGTAAAGGCGGGCATTGGGGCTCCAGGGAATATTAAACCTGCCACTCTACTAGTAGACACAGGAGCATCGATTAGTGTGCTCCATCCAACGCTAGTTACTCAAGGAACCCAGACAGATAAAACTCTGGAACTGGCTGGGTATGCGGGAGGAAGCCATCTCTCCCACATCTGGAAAAAGATTCCAATCACAGTAGGGAGACTCAAAGCCACCATGAGAGCCTGTAATAATGCAGGAGAAGACGATGGGATGATTGGGGCTCCCTTCCTAAAGAAAAACCATTTAACGGTAGATTTAGCCAACGGACTCCTGTGGCACATCCCGGGAGGCCCGGACTTTATTAATGCTATACACCGATGTGCAGCTTTAAAGGCTCCCTTCCCTGTGTGTTCAGTAACGGGAGATCTATGGACCCTAAAGTTTCCCGGGGTATGGATTACTGACAAGGCGGAGTGTGGGACTGTGAGAAACGCTTGTGTTCTCATAGAAGGCAAAGATCCTCCTCCCCAGCGTCAGTACAAATACCCCGCGGAAGCGGAAACAGGGATAGGAAAAACAATTGAGGGTCTGTTGAAGTGGGACGTCATCCTCCCAATGCAGTCCATCTGCAATGCCCCCTTGTGGCCGGTCTTAAAGGCAGATGGAGTAACTTGGAGGATGACAGTGGATTTCAGAGCCCTCAATGCAGTGACTCCCCCGGTGGCCCCGGTGGTCGCCAAGTACAACGAGATAGTGGCAGCCATTGCAGCGGGATCTAAATTTTACAGCGTGGTGGACTTGGCCAACGCGTTCCACTCGATCCGCCTGCACGAATCTTGTTGGTATAAATTTGCATTTACCTTCCGCGGCCAACAATACGTGTTCAAGCGGACACCGCAGGGCTTCCATTCTAGCCCAAGCATTTGTCACGCGCATGTTGTACAGATGTGGGACCGACTGCTGCCCGGATCAAAGGATTGCGTGCTCAGTTATGTAGATGACGTGCTGATCCACGCAGAGACAGAGGAGAAGGTCCGGGAGGTCACGGAGGAGGTCCTCAACCTCATCCAAGAAACGGGCTTCAGAGCAAGCAGGGAGAAAGCCCAGCTAGTAAAGACCGAGGTGAAGTACCTCGGCATCACACTAGGAGCAGAAGGGAGAACACCGGACTCACAGAGAGTGGAAGTGATTTCCAAACTCCCTGCCCCCACAGACCCCCACTCACTAAGAGCTTTGTTAGGCACCTTTAACTTTTCCCGGGATTTCATCGAGATGTTCTCCGAGAAAGCCCGACCTCTTTATGAGCTCCTGAAGAAGGATGTGCAGTGGTATTGGGGACCGGAGCAGCAAAAGGCTTTTGCAGAGCTCAAAAATGACCTCGCAAAGGCTCCGGCGCTTGCCCATCCCGACGTTACCCAGCCGTTTTTCATTCAGCTGGCTATCTCGGAGCACAGTCTGGGGGCTACTCTGATCCAGAGACGAGCGGGATCGCAGAGGGTGGTGGCTTACGCCTCCAGGAACCTTACTTCCGTGGAGGAAAAATTCTCCCCCTGCGAGAAGGTCTGCCTCGCTCTGGTTTGGAGTTTAACCCATTGGGAGTTTATAATAGGAGGAGCAAGGGTGGTAGTTCAAACCACTCATTCCCCTCTTAAGTATATTCTCTCCGGGAAAGTTAAAGATGGGCAAGTTTCGAACCAAAGGATCGCCCAATGGACGCTGGCGTTAACTAATAGAGGGGTCGATTTCCAGAAGGAACAAAAGGAACCGCCCTCGCCCTATGGCCTTGTAGTTGAAGGGGAAGAGCATGAGTGTCCGCTGCCAGTGGTACAACATATACCCTGGCCAGTTAATGGAGGAATAACCCTAGCGGAAGCCCGACAACAAGAGCTTGTTTGTTGGTTTTGCGATGGGTCTTCTTTCCATGTAAATGGCTCAGCTCGAACCGGCTACGGCGCCATTAGAGTGCAGGATTCCCTAGTCCTTAAAGGAACCGTCCGCCCTCATTCTAGCCAAGCCGCAGAAGTGGAAGCAGTGCTAGCAATCCTCCAGTTCGAGCCTCTGGATGTTCCCCTAGCCATTTTTACAGATTCTCATTGGACGGTGCAGGCGATCACGGCCTGGCTGCCCATTTGGAAGAAACAGAATTGGCAGAATAGCGAGGGGAAAACAGTCGCGCATTCTCAGAAATGGCTGCAAATAGCGGAAAGAATAGAGGCGCGAACTGACTCCACCTACGTGACTCATGTTAAGGGACATCAGAGACAATATACAGAGGAAGGGATGTGGAACAATAGAGTAGACGCTATTGCCAAAGAAGCTGCATTCGCAGACAGCAATCCTTTCCGCTCACCCCCCACCTTTCCTTTACACCCGGTCACCACCCGGAACCAGAGCAAAGGGAGGGAAATCCTAATGGATCTGGGCGAGCTCCAGACAGACGACCCAGAGATCCTGGAGCTTGCCAAAGCCCAAAAGGATGAAACGGGGAAATATACCATCATTCAGAAAGAGGGCATTTACTGGGCAGTAGATAGTCAGGGGGAGCAACACTGGATTGTACCCCTGCAGGTCAGAGGGGATTTAATCAAGTTTGTGCACGAGCAGGGACACCGCGGTGCAAATCTAACTTTGGAGCGGGTAAAGGAGACGGGCTGGTGGCCGGGCATGCGCCAGGAAGTAGCACAGTGGGTCAATAATTGCCTTGCGTGCGCTATGGTTAATGCCGACACATCAGGACCCAAAGCTCCCATCCAGCACCAAAGAATAGAGGGACCCTGGGCTCGTATACAAATCGATTTTATCGGCCCCCTTCCCCGCACAGCAAGAGGGAATCGATACTGCCTCACGGTGATCGATCCCTTCAGCAAATGGGTGGAGGCCTTCCCGTGTAAATATAATACTGCCGCTACTACTGCTAAAATTTTATTTAACCACCTATGGACGAGGTGGGGAATCCCGAGGGTCATGGACTCGGATTTGGGGTCACACTTCATCGGGGAGGTCACAAAGGAATTATGCAAAGCCTTGGGGGTGGAACAGCGGTTTCACATCGCCGGACACCCCCAAGCTTCAGGGGCAATTGAGAGGACTAACCGGACTATCAAGGAAGCCCTACGGAAAGTAGTGAAGTCCACAGGCAGGGATTGGGATGAAAAGCTACCCATTATCCTGATGGCACTGAGGGGTACTACTGCAGTCCATGGTCACACACCGCATATGGTCATGACAGGAAGGAAAATGGTGTTGCCAGAAGCCTTCTGGCTCAAAACACAACTTCCATCTGACTGGATGCCGGTGGTTGTGAACGACGCATGGGTGCAATCGCTAGTCACGGAGGTCCACAATATTCACCTGGAGGTAGCTAAACAACTAGGAAAAACACAGCAAGCGATGGATCAGAGATTAGGATGGGTTAAAAACCCTCGAGTGTGGGATCCAGGCCAGCTAGTGCTATATAGGAGATTCTCGCAAAATGAGCACTCCTTGGAAGCCAAATGGTTAGGTCCCGTCCCGATAACACTGAGGATCAGCCCAGCAGTCTACCAAGTAGAAATTCAGAAAAAGAACGGGGAGACCTGGCGAAAGTACTTCCACTGTTCCCAACTCAAGGAATGGAAGGGGACTGCGCCAGCTAACCCTAATCAGATTCAGCAACCTGAAGAGGCGCCGCCGCAGAGAAGAGCTGAAATCCGACAAATCTCTGTCATGCCCTGCCCTGAACCGGTGGATTTTCCCTTAAGTGACACATTCCTCACCCTTGGTGTAACTTGAACAAGTCCAAGTATAGGAATAAGATTCCTGAGACAGACCTGTCCACAGTAATCTAGGGGGGGAGTGCAGGAGAAAAAGAACTCAGTAACACAAACATGTAATTTTAGAACTACAACAGTTTTTTTTTTTTTCTCTCTCTCTCTCTCTCTGTGAAAATTGCTCCTTCCCTTTCCCCCTCTTCTCCAACCTTGTCTTAGTACTTTGACTCCTTCAAGCTTATAGAAATAGCAAGAAGGGTCTACAGCGCAATCTTATCTTTTATTTTCAGGTACACAATATGGATTACCAGAATGTGAAGGTGAGATTTGTACAAACAATGATGTATGCAATGTATTTAGTGTTGATGTTAATGCAGGAGGAATGTACAGCTGATAGAGCAGTATTGCCCACTATAGTCCCATTCTCTCATTGGAGATGTAAAACAAGCCTATATCCCAAGGAAATCATGCTGTGCAAAGTTATAAAGTCTAATTATGGGGAAAATGACAGCAGACTCCCCAGAAGCAGCTATGACTTTCGCAGCTGTGATGAAGAGTGGGTCAGACCACCTAATATGATTTTGTTATGTGCTGGGACCAGAATGTTAACGCAGGAACTGTACTGTTTTTCTCATGAGGACACCATGAGACCTCTAGTGCCAATGCATTGTGTTTATGTCCCAAAGGGCCCACGGAGATTAACAACAACTCCCACAATAACTCCTAGCGCTACTCCAGCCTCTAAAGGGTTTACTGAGGACATGGGGCCATACTGTGAAATTGCAATCGTGTCGACCGCAGTGTGGAGCGCAAAGAATCCTTTCAAATTTATATTATCAATTGGCTCTAGGATAGAAAAGCCGCTTGCGTTCTCAATACAGACACCTAGTGGAGAGACGCATCACTACCAGCTAACTGCATGGTCAAATAAAAATTGGATTGTTACTGATTCGGAGTTAGGGACACAGGGACCTCCTGACTGGTTTATAGTAATAGACCCTCTATGCCAGCGGGAGTCCGCGATGGGAATGAAATTCACCAAATTGGGCACCTTCAACACGGAGCTTCCATCGGAGGAAGGAAACTACACCCTCACAATAGGGAATTTTACCCAGCTCCAATTCAACCCTCTCATTCCAGACGCTGAGAGCACATTAAGTGCCAACTCTCACATAATTGGCTCCCATGTGATTAAGCGGGATATTAGGGAACAAGTTTTAATTCGGCCACAGATGGTATTAAAGGAAATCAGGGTCAGCCTGACGGGATTAAATACCATCGAAAAATTGCCACAATGTGCTCCCTACTTGGAGCCCAGTAAAAAGGGTTGGGAGGCTTGGCTGCAGTTATGGGTGGGGAACACGCCTCGCAGATTGAAACGATCTGTAGGAGACTGGGTTGCACCAGTTGCTGGAGGAGTAGCGGTTTTAGATTCTATAAATATAGAAACCCTCGCAAATAAATTTGCCTACGCTACCTCCTATATTTCCCAGCTGGGAAAACCCATTAATGACTCTTTCCACACCATCTCTGAAGTCCAGCATTCCATCAGCTCCATTTTGGTAAATTGGGAAAACCAAATTGAAAGAGATTTTGCCTTGCTGCTGAGAGGCACTCAATCACTACAATTGAATATTTCTTTAGCGCTGGCATGCACCCAGGCTCAAGCTATGAATTTAGCAGTAACCATGGGCATGATCAGACAAGCCACGGAGGGAAATATCCCCCTGGAAATCAAGCAGTTAATTAAGCCAGAAATTCCCACCCCGCAATTGGAATTGGAAGCCTGGTGGACTCTGGTGAATACATCTTTCTCAGTGGACAGGCAGGAATTGAGACTTCTCATCCTGATGCCCACTGCACAAAGGTTCTTTTATGTACACCCCGTTGTGCCACTGGGGCTGCAAGTGGGACCAACCGAAGTTCTGTATTCCTTGGACTCAGATAAATGGGCCAGGAATGAAAACGGAAGTTGGGAAGCTGTGGGTCTACAGGCATGTGTACACAAAGACAACCTGGGATTTATTTGTGATGAGCAGACTCTACAAACTCACCACCCCTGCGTGAACCCCTTAAGGGACTCCCCTCAAGAATGCAAATATGCGCTTAGGCAAGAGAACGCCTCCGCTTTTGTGTACTTGGGAAGAGGGTGTGCTTGCGTGAGGACGAATTGTGAGTACCTCATCATAAATACTTTCCACATCCAACCCATGCTCCCAGATGTAAACAGATGCTTCTGTAACTTATCTTCCATTGTGGGATGCGATATAGAATTCACAGTCCCCATATGGACTAGGGAAGAAATCCTGCTGGCCCCGAGTCTGTTCAAATTCATCCAGCCAGTTTTTCTGGGCATGGGGCTGCGGGCGATTAGATCCCTGCTGTCCCATCCCCTTTTAAAACAGACCTTGCAGGAAATCAAGAGGAGCGGAGACACAGCGTCCATGGTGATTAAACATGATGGACAGGAAATCTCCGGGCTACTGACACAAATCAAGGACACGGGAAAGCATTCGTTCCTTGACGCGCTCCTTGGCTGGAGCCCTACTGGGTCAGCGATCCTTAACGTAGCCCTGCACCCTATTGTAGTCATTTTGGTCTTCCAGATTATACTCTGCATTGCAATAATTGTCTTGGGGTGCTGGCTGAGAAAGCAGCTCAAGAAGGTGGACGAGCTCCAAACCATGTGGAGATATCGCCCCCTCGTCATAGATAAGCCCTAAGTACCGCCTTGAATCCCTTCCCCACTTGTGGGAGGGGGGGGGGGCTCCCTTTCTTCATTCCTTTTCCAAGATCTTTCTTTTACTTGTAAGGGAGGGCTGTATAGCCCAAGGGAAAGGGAGAGGGGAGAAAGGCGACGAAACCGAACCGTGGAGGGAGGACCAACAGTGGCAAGGTAGAGCTTGCAAGGGCTGCCACCCGAGGGTTCAGAAGTATTCATCGGAAGACTCCCATCGGGTGCGTGCCCTGCTTTGCCACTTCAGGCTCCCATCTGAACCGGATCGCGCCAGGCGCGTCAGTTCAACAGGCCCACTGGGACCCCCGGTTTTGCAGCCCCACATGTTTAACAACAGCGGGGACCGGTCGGGTCACAGGCTAAAGCCGTCGGATCATCCCCCTCTGATGCCTCGATTCCACCAAGTAGCTAAAGGGTCACAACGAGTCAAATGAAAGCTCGGCCCAATATACATTTTAATTCCCTACACCCTGTGTATGGGTTTGGAAAACTTCCCCCTCCTTGCTCACCCCTGGACAAGGCTTTAAGGGTAAAGACCCCACTGCCCCGTCGCTCCCAGATCACCCTGTATTTGGGGCATTTGCATAGATCTCTTCGGCACATGCTCCAACTTTCGGGATGGGAAACAGAGGACGATGGGAAGTGTAGTCCCCACAGCCCGTTTTTACATTATGCATGTCGATATATGTCAGCCCCTCGCTCTGTTCCCATGGGGAGTTCTATCTTTTACCAAGTAAAGGGTGGGCTCGTTGGCCCAGGGGGAAGGGGTGAGAGGAAGCCCAAATTGAGCAGAACAAACTCAGGGCATTCTTGCAAGTGTTGGATCGCTTCTTGATGGTCTAGATAACAGTCCCACCAAGTGATCCATCACTACAAGGCCCAAAGTGACTCTGGGACAGAACCTGTTCTGACCCAGAGAGACTCCCAGCAGTCCAGTGTTTGAGCTCTGTGACTCTTCCGGCGCTCCGTGATCCTGAAGGAACACAGGGAACGGAGAGGGGAAGAAGTTGCAGACGCTCAAAGCATCAGGAACCTGGCGCAGCCACTGTTCTGACCCATTGGGACGCCTGAGCGTGCAGCCCTTACCCACATAACTGTGGAAGGGACTCAGGCTGTGCATGGGCACCCGAACCGAGGAGCTTAGGAAAGGACACCTCCCCCGGGCACCCTAGGTCCGCCAGCTACCTTTTTAGATTAAAAAGGCAACGCGGGCGAAGAGCAATCTTGGAGCCAATACACCTGAATTATGGCCCGTTCACAAGCCACTATTCCCACAAGGAGCGGACCGAACCCAGGTCCATATATTTGATAAATGTTTTATAATATCCTACTCCCAACATGCCTTAGGCTTAGTTCATCTGCATAAATAAACCATGCGCATGCACTAACCAAAAATGCTGGATTGGGGACATCTGGGACTTAGAGTTCTAACACCCCATGTGGGTAAGGAATTATTGCTATTAAGATTTGTCTGTCTTTTACCAGAGAAGGTTGGGCCGCCGAAGCAGCCCGAGGGTTAAAAGAGGGCAGGCACTGACACTTGCCCTCCGGAGCGCGGAGCTCCAGCTAAAAGTTCCGCCCACCTAAGGGTCTCAGGGGGCCAGAACAGACTCTGCACCAGGTGCCATACTTGCAGGGGCACCCTGAGTTTGTAAAGGCGCACACGAAACCAGGCAGAATGCTTGAACTCGGCCCCCACCGGGAACGCCAAACACACCGAAGCACCTTCAAGTCACGGTGACTCTGGCTTTCCCCCACCAGAAAGGAGTGCCCAATAATAGGAATACCGCTGAAATTAAAACTCAAACCTTTTGGGGTGATTTTGAATAAAGGGGGTGCCCCACAATGGCCCCAGGGACCCATTTCAAGGCAAAAGAGTATTTGCATATGTGCCTCCCACTTGGTTTGCTTAATGAACTGAATATCCTCCTTGCCTGACGCCTCTGTAAACCGCCCTGTCTGCCAGTAGAAGGCAGCGCTCAGCGGAAGACATGACGTGTCAGTCTACCCGTTGTCATCTCCCGGGCGGGAGAAGGGACGGAAGATGGGATTTTGGCCGACCAGCCATGTTTATATGTATGTTTGTAAGATGTTATGAATCTATTTTTGACCAAAAGAAGGGTGCCCACCCTTTTCGGGGGGCTGGGCTCAAAAATTAGAGCAGGCTTTTGGAGAAATTGCGAGGCCGAACCAGGGAGTGTGGAGCTGGAGGGAGCGAGAATCGAGTTAGCCCTTTTACGAGCTATCTCATCAAGCTTTCCCAAGAAGCATCTCCCTGGCGGAAGGCCTCTCCTGGTGGTGTAGGCTCGGAGAAGCCCACCCAAAGGAGTAACTGGCCGCACTCAAAACCCTCCTCACCATGGTTTCCATCGCATGGTCAGGTTAGCGTGAGGGACGGGAAGAAAAAGAAAAACCCCCACGCTGCTTTGCACAGGGTCATTTGCATCTCCCACACCCACCAATAGACTACTGGCACCACATTAAGGGCACGACCCCACAGGAAGTGGGAACCTCCAGGCAACGCAGAACCCTCCCCTGCCAATCCAAACTTTGATTGACAGACAGAGACCCTTAGGTTGAGTGTCAATGGGAACCTAAGTTTTCCTTATGTGTTTGTTTTTGCTTATGTTCTATCTTTTACCAAGTAAAGGGGGAGTCCCCCCCTCCCAGTCAGGGAGGGACTCCAATAGGCCCTAAAAGAGAACCACGCTTAAGCGGGTTCTCCGGAGCCCAAACGGGCTCCCGATTAAAATATGGGAAGCGATCCCTGGGTCTACTTCCCCGAACCTACACACCAGGAGAGGCCTTTCCGTGGCCACACTCCCCGGTTCGGGTTGTAGACCCATGGGTCCGCACGTCCATCGTATGCCTTTCCCCCTATGCCAAACCTACAGGGCATGGGAGCGGACTCACTTTAAGATTGAAGAGAGCAGTCCGGAGCCAAACGAGAAAGGGCTGCAAAAGTATAAGGAACTATGACTGTGTATTAGTATTTTGCCTGGAAAGTTTATTATTGTGCTAGAACTGTATAAACTTGGACAAAAGTCTGTAAAAACCTCTCCCAGAACCCTTTGTCCATGACATTTACATAAATATACAGGAAACTCCTTCTGACAGGGTCTCCCCAGTCCATGTGAACGGGCCCCCGACCGGGTCCGAGCAGGATCGGAGGCCTCCGTGTTGGGCATGCTCCATGGGTGACTTGACTTCACTATGGGCAGCCTGGATACAAGGGGGGGGGGTGGGATATCCGCCGCAGACTCCTCGGCGCCGCCAGCCTCCTCCCCTCCAGAAGGAGACTACAGACAAGCCAAACGAGAAGGGAAACCTCCCCTTCTCCCCAGCGTGGAAGTTATCGAGGGGGGGAGAAGAAGACCGAAGACCAAAAAGGTCAGACAGATGAATTATGTACTAGCATAGTGATAGGGTTTGTGTTTTATCATATGTATGAAATATAACCCAGTGATTTTAAATGACTTGCCTTGGGAATCCGTGTATAATATGAAATGCTTATTGCCTGTCTAATCAATTATGGCAGCCTAGCCGGTCTAGACTGCACACATGATTTCTGCTTTTAAGTAACCTTTTATTCGAATACCTTGTATTTGGAGATTTACCATGTGTTTTTTTTTATGGATTTTAATAATGCTATACTCTGCTTTTAAGTAACCCTTTAAATTTAAATACTTTGTATTATGAGATTTTATTATGTGCCTTTATGAATTTTCATACTGTTATATGAACCCTTGGTTCAGATACTGTGTATTGTGAAATTTTACTATGTGTTTTAATAATGCTATATGAAATATTGAATATGTACAATGTATCCCAGAAGGCCTCCCTGTAAGCACGAACGCCAAGGAAGGATCTGATGGCCCATTGGCATTTTTAAATTATGTTTTTAAGTAGTTTTAAGATAGTGGCTCCAACCTTTTTTTTTTAGGTAGCCGGTATTCCCTAGTAGACACCCCACGCTTCAAGGGCTTACCGCCCTCTCACCGAAGCCCCGTTTTGTTTGTTATCAGTTGTACCTACGAGACTTTGCCACTAGACGGTGACGTCAGTCTCGAGGGGGGGAACTGTGAGAAAATGACCCCTCTGTCACAAGCAAGGTTGCCAGGGCGCCTGGAGAAGCAAGCTTGCATCCGCCTGGCCAGTGAATGCGAGTTAAGCTACCCAGGAATTACATAAGACTCCAGTGTACCTATTAACAAGTATATGAGCGCTTGAGTCAGGCACAGAGTGTCTGCAGCCGCGTTCTAACTTTTCCCCGCCATCGCGTGGAACCCGCCATGGCAAGGAGGAGGCTACGCCGCCACGGAGCCGTCCAGGCGAACGGTGTGAAGCGTTAAGCATGGAAACCACTGTGTTTTGCTTACACCACATGTAGCCATCTTCCTGCCTGGTTGGGCTTCATTCCTTCTATGTGGGAACCTCACGTACACACCTTGAGTCATTCCTAGCCCGCAAGCAACCCACTTAGTTTATGAATGGATTAATGGCTCCACTATTAATCCTGATTGCCCAGTGGTTTCCTAAACAACTGTCTTCACCCCGGAGAGTTGAGAAAGAGGAAGAATCCCTCCTGATACCATCAAGCCTTTTTGTCTACACCGGAATACCTAGGTGCATATCTGATTCTCTATTGTCCCTTTCCCAGTTAATCCCATCTCCTCCCAATCACCCAGTCATTCCCACATTGATACCAACGGAGCCGCCCCAGGCCCTGTCGCAACCTGGAAGTTTCCAGGATGCCCAGGATGAAGGTGATGTTCATTGGTTGAAGTACACACCCAATCAGGTGTCGCCATTGACCCACCATTGGTCCAGCCGATGTCCAGCCTTCTTGGTCATCAGCAGAACCTCCCATTACCACTCCCAGTCACCTCCCATCCCCTCAGGACTAAGGTGACTCTATATAACCTGTGGACTAGCTACCCACAGGTGTGCCTTCTACTCAGTAAACCCCCATTCCCGCTGGGTAGTAACACCCCCGATTCCTGATCAGTTTCGGGACCTTTCCCCCATTTCCTCATTCGTCGCCATCGGAGCCTTCCATTGGAGTCTGCGAGAGGTAGTATTGCCCTGTATGTCCATTCCTTTATGTTCCCCTATCGATCTCTCTATTTTTCCTAGACCTGTATGAATGTGTGATTGATTTTATACCTTGTGTGAACGAACTATTGTTTCAAATAAACCACAATTGATTTTATTAAATTAGAGTCCTTTATTGAGCATTGACTCTCTGAACGGTTGAGCCTGGTATACAATTGATAACAAAGATTCCTTTTTGGGGCTAACTGTCTCTCAGCCTAATTCCCCAACTTTATTTTGAGAGCGGTTTCCCTAACACAGTGGGTATGGTTTGTGTCTTTATGTATTATAGATATGGATCTTGTTCTGATACCTCTTTGAAAAAGAATTAAGAAAGAGTTCCAAAGGTCAACAGTTTCCATCAGAGGCTGACGATGAGGCTGGGAATAAGCAACTTCATCCATACCATCAATTATGAACACCAAACTTCTAACTATGAAAATATAGGAGACTTTTCAAGCACTTTAATGAAATATAGGAACAGCACAAGCACTTTTTCCTGCATCTATGAGTGGATGAGAAAGATATTGAACATTGTTTATTAATGTGGACTTTCTTACTGTGGATATATATTATGTGAATGTGGACTATGAATCATTGATAAATTATATTGGAAATTCACAGAGAAATTGATATAGTTAATAATTCACAGTGATGATGATTATTAGTGGTTCAGCCAGCTGGAGGCTGGCAGTCCTAGCATCTCCAGTTGAAGATCAGGCTGTAGGTGATGTGAAAGTCCTCAACCTGAGACCCTGGAGAGCTGCTGCCAGTCAGAGTAGGCAGTAGTGAATTTTATGGTCCAGTGAAGACAGCTCCATGGGTTCATGTACAGATGTCTAGAGAATCCTAGGCAACATCCAGGTTTTGAAGAGTCAAGCCACGATAAACATTAAAAATGAAAATACATAATGTACCTAAAAGCCAGCTTGGTGTTGCGGTTATGAGCAGTGGACTCTAATGTAGAGAACCAGGTTTGATTTCCCACTCCTCCACATGACATCTGCTGGGTGAGCTTGGGTCAGTCACAGTTCTCTCAGAGCTCTCTTAGCCCTACATATCTCACAGGTTGTCTGTCGTGGGGAGATGAAGGGAAGGGGATTGTAAGCCACTCTGAGACTCCTTTGGGTAGTGAAAAGCAGGGTTTAAAAACCAACTCTTCTTCTAAAAACAAGCTGAACAACTTATACAGTGTAAAAAAAAAAGTAACAAGCATCTAAATCTAAGGCCCCCTTTGAGCTTGTGGTCTGAGCCAAATGACCCTCCTGCTGTTCACTGTACATTTCCTGTCTCCCCAGTCATTGTTATATAGAGATTAGATCAGCAGGCCTTTATAAAACTAGGATTCCAGAACACGAGTAAAACCAAGTCTTATTTTGGGATACATTTTGTCCAAAGTTTACTCCCTCTAATTTCAAGAGGAAAGTTAAATGTCTTTTGCCACCAAAATAAATGGGACCTTACTTTGGCTTGAGTGTACCCTTTACATTGGTATTGTTAAACTAAGACTTGTACATTATAATATTTATCCCCAATGGATGACTCCTTTTGTTTCCTAGTCATGCACACTCTTGTAGAGCCCTTTTGGAATCCTAGGCAGCAGTGACTGCAGCCTGGCTACCCAGCAGGGCATAACCTGCTTTGTAAGTAAGAGCTTATTATCAGCACAAGTTGCTGTTTCCAGAAAGCCTGTAAAGCCAGCACAATATAATTCCGGGCTAATTATACCTGGAGGATCAATTCCTTGGCTTTAGTCTAATTTGTGAGCCTTAAAAGTCTTTATTTTGCCACCTCAAAGCCTTTGAGCATCCGGGTGGGTGGGGGTAAGACGAGGGAGAAAATGAGAAGAATAGACTCTTTGTTCATGAGGAATGCAGGTGAACCCCAGACATCCTGTTGCATGGTATATATCAGGTTCATCCAACTGAAACTATAAGGGAAATCTAAGCCTTGAGTAAGGTTTTTGTGTGTGTGTGTGTTTTTGGCACAGAGATATGATAGAGAGACATGCATGTGCAGAAAAAATGCAGCCAGAAATAAAGTTTAGAATGAGCTGTATAGTCTTCTGTGCCCGTCCAATGCTAGTCCATGGTGTGCACACCTTTCCATGTTGCCAAGTCCATACAGGAGGAGAAGACTGTGTATGTTGAGAATGTGAAGACAGGTGGGCTCTGTCCTTGGCATTCAAATGAGCCACTTAGCTCCATGTGCCCCTGATTTCATCTCCTTCCTGCTCTCAGGAAAGTGATGCTTGTCAGCCATGCACCACTGATCTTATTAATGCAGAATCATGTTCCCCTGTGCTGTCTGTCCCACTCATCGCTTTTCAGGTCTCACACCTTTGCTGGGCAGGAATGGCTCAGCATGTAATGGCCTCTATTGGAAGTGAAAGGAAACCAGACCTCCCATTTGTGATACTTTGAAAAAAAAAATCAATATGAACACAAATGAGTGAGCCATATCTTTAAGACTTATTCAGAATCCAGTCATGCTTCCTAAGGAACTTCTCTATGTGAACATTCTGGGGAAAAGCAGAAAATCTTCTGGGGAAAATCTGTTAGGGAAAAAAAAGTAGCACTTGGTGAGAGCTAAGACTATGAGCAAGATAAGCACATTTCAGAATGGAGACTATGTTCTTGATTTCAACTCCTTTTGTGTGTCAGAAAAAGGGGCCTACTCATAAAATATATTGGGAACTCTGTATATGCAGCCAGATGCCATTTTACAACAAGTGCCCAAACTGTAAACAAGGGCTGAGAAAAACAAGTTCCAGACCATTCAGTTTAGTTTGATGCCATTTGGGTTGGTACTTGGTTCTGTGGGCCTGATACTATATATTGAGGGCTCCAAGCTCCTCTAGAATCCCAAGCCCTCATCAAGTGTACTAGTTTCCCTTCTTCATGCCACAGACACTCTCCACAGACTCCATTGCTGCTCTCCATAGAACTGTCAATGATGCATCAAAGATGAAAGAAGGCAATTGTTCTACAATTTGGGGATCCCTTTACTGACAGGTCACATGATGCCCATGTAATGACCAGGGGACTGACACCAGAATATATCCGACATAACATTCTTAAAAGGTTTGTATTGCAGCAAAATTACACAAAATATTATTTTCTCTTCTTAGGTTTTTCATATCTCTCATTCTGAAGTCAGTTTGGTGAGTGGTTAAGAGTGGTGGACTCTAATCTGGAGAACTGGGTTTGATTCTTCACTCCTCCCTAAGCAGCTGCTGGGTGATCTTGGGTCAGTCACAGTTCTCACAGAGCTGTTCTTTCAAGAGCGGTTCTCTGAGAGCTCTCTCAGCTCCACTTACCTCACAGGGTGTCTGCTGTGGGGAGAAGCAGGGAAGAAGATTGTAAGCCTCTCTGGGACTCCGAGTGATGAGCAGGGTATAAATCTAATCTCCTCCTCCTCTTCTTCTATTGTTGCCTTTTTGACTGTGAAATCGCACAAAAGGGAAGTTCACACTAGCCATGATCCTCCCAGCATGTACACTGTTGACCCTATCTGTGTGAACAGGGCAAGGTGTGTAATTTCACTTTGGTATACATAATCAGATTTATTCAGAGTTATGTGTTCTGATATATCAAAGCTGGAAAAATATGTGTGCATCCTACTCACACAAAATGACAACTGCATATATAAAGAACATTTTGGGTAGCAATTTGAGTGCAAAAAAATTGCAATGGATGAAATTAGCTTAAATGAAGTTTTGTTGGAGTTTGTGATGCCTTTTGTGTGAAGCTTGAATATAATATAAAAAAGCAATTATGTTTAAAAATAAAGGAACAGAAACAATTAGGTAACTGGCATAACTTTGCTACAGAGGAAGGGCACAGCCTTGCTTTGTTCTTCCCATTTTTTTTTCTTTTTAAGACTTAACTCCAAACTGAAAAGAACATTTTTAATTAAAAAAAAGAAGTAGAATCAAAGTTAAAATTTAGAACCAAGAAAATGCATTTCCATGGACATGGCTTTGGGAAGGGGGATTCTGTTATATCATCACTATT
The DNA here is from genome assembly GCF_032191835.1 of Heteronotia binoei. Lineage (NCBI taxonomy): Eukaryota > Metazoa > Chordata > Lepidosauria > Squamata > Gekkonidae > Heteronotia > Heteronotia binoei. Next base: position 50,795,541 of record NC_083223.1, on the reverse strand, counting down.
GTGCAATAGTTACATTCTCAGATATAGGTTTCTTTTTTCATTAATATCTGTCCTCCCCTCCCCAATTTATTGACTATGGTGGAGCTAAAATGCTCTTTTGATTCTACCAGAAGCCTGCATAACTGTCACGTACATGGCCTGTATGCTTATAGGCAACCGCTGGATAACCCCAAGTCTCCAGAGATTTCCCAGTTAACATAGATATATGAAGTTTCCTCCCTAGAAAATAGAAGAATGTATAAGCCTATCCCTCATCCCCTTTGTTCTATTAACAATTCCTGTATAATGGGGGGAGGTGCTTTGCTCCTGAGTATTCTGTCAAGCATAGGGAGATTCACATGTTCTCTTTCCAGCCAGAATACCATTGATCTGTTAAATGTCTGATCCAGTACTTCCCAGTAATAGATCATGTAGCATAATCCCAATCTCCTACAGGTGTTCTATAGTATACATAGGATCTGTACCCTGCCACCTTTTGCTATTTGACCAGGGAAAATCTTCTGCCATTGGTTCATCTCAATAGAAGGGTAGAACTGCTTCTCATTTACTAGAACCTGGATGGTCTGGTGACCCTCCTCAGCTCCTCTTTCTCTTGAGGCTCCAAACTGCCTGCCCATGCCTAGAAAACATGCCAGTTCTTTCAGAGCAGTAGTCTTCTCCTGGACTTCTGAGTGTAAAGCATAAAACCCATCTTGTGTTCCAGTCCATAGACAAGATAGGTTGAAACTTTGGTTTTAAACTGTTTTCTTCCTCCCGCCATCTCTGTGTATTATAATAAACTGTTTAACTTGTCTCCTTTTCCTGCTTCATTACATGCCTCAGAGGGCGCCCAGCCAGCACACAGCCTTTGTGGTGCTCTCTGAGAGTGCTGCAGAGACCATGCTTCAGCCAGGTGTGACAGGTGGCATGGCAGGGGGACATTTGCCTATAGTAATAATAATAATAAATTTTTATTTATACCCCACCCTCCCCACCAAAGCAGGCTCAGGGCGGCTTACAGGACATGGTGGGTCACACCATGATGTAACAATAAATGCAACATAACCATTAAAATACATTTCTTAAACCAGCGAAATGGTTCCAGGTGCCAGGCCAGGGGGGGAGGGCCCCCCAGCCAGGTGCCCTAGGCAAATGCCTAATTTGCCTAGTGGCAGGGCTGCTTCTGGAGAAATGAAACAATTGTCTGGAGAATGAAGATCTTCCTCCAAATGACTCAGCCCTCTTATAAAATGTTCCTCAGCTTGGAAAAGAGGTAGTGGTGAATCATAATGAAGGGAGATCTGGACTGAAAATGGATTTAGGAAGTCCCAATCCATTGCACAGGTATGCTGTAATTACTCAAAAACTGAAATGTTTGTATAAACTTGCAAGTGTGAGCTGTAAGCAGTTAGATATATTTTTAAGGAAAAGCTCCTGGAATTTAGAGAGCAATCCCAAGCAGGTCTGCTTGGAAGGAAGTCCTGTTTTATTCAGCAGGACTTACAGCCAGGGGTGTCTTCTTAGGACAGCAGTCAAAGTAACTAGAGAGCAGAAAATCATTTGAAATATGAAATCATTCATTAACTTGTAGATGTGTTTTTCCTACTTTAGATATGAAAAATCTTAAAATAACAGATTTCTTAAAATTATAATTATTATTTCAGGTGTCGTCTTAATTCAAGATCTTTGATATTTAATTTCCTGTTAAAACTTTATTCCTTTCCCCCCCTTCTGTTGATGGCATATATATTTTTAACAAAATTAGGTTCTCAAAGAATTCAGGTTTTCACGGCTGGTAACATCATTAGGGTTTGTAGAATCTTTCGGGATCAAGTGCCGTGTTCTAGGTTCATCTTCCCTGTTAATAGTATGGGCTATTATTCTGGTAACGTGTTTAAAGACAATTAAGGATTTATACCTAACTGTATATTTTTTAAATGTAAAGCATTACTATGACAGACTTGCATAGCATGTATGCATTTCAGAGAGAGAGAGAGACTGAGACTTGTGACTGGCCACAGTTCTCTGGCAAACCCAAGGTAGCCTCTGTATAATATTTGAAATAGCCTAAAATGGCAGCCACGATCCTAATCTAAACTGGGGTTCCATCGATGAGAAAACAAAGACTAATGTGGCCATTCTTCTAGGAATATAAAAAATGAGGAATGAAAGGACAAGACTTACATACATGGTTTTAAATGGAACACTTCCCTTCTAGTTTTGTGATGGTTACCATTCCTTAAGGCCCCATTAGGCTATCAGGAATTTGGGACAACCTGACTCTGGTTCTAACGTGACATGTTAATACTTCTGCTTTGTTTCCAATTTCTGCAATCCTAATCCTATCGCACCTTGTAGGATGTCCCATCCTGTTGGTTGTGTTGACTTATACTCTGTAAGTCTGGCTTGAGTCTCTAGAAAGGCAGGCTATAAATAACACAAATAAAATAAAAACTAAATATACAAGCAGCAAAACCACACTCTAGCACAGGCATTACATATTAGACTAAACTAGAAGTTACAGGAAATTTGGCTGCTGGCCATAAAATAAAACCCTTCTTTGTCTCTGTTCCCAACTGTTAATACGGAAGCTGATTTGAGATTAATGCATTGAGGGTTTTGCCATCTGTAAGCAGCAGCCAGCAAAGTAGAGTGAGGGCAACTTCAGCATGATGACATGTCTTTGGCTTATGTTACTGTGTAAAGCAGCATGTACTTCAGCTGAACTGTATAAATACTAATAATCTATGGCTAAATAATAATTTAAAGTATTTTTTAATTTTTAGAAGAAATTCTAGAATTTAACGTTTATTTTGCAGCAACAGTTTTAACAGCAAATACAAAGTTTCATAGAGTTGTGTTGATGTCCTGTTGTTTCTAAAGAATTTCTGTAATGACACTTTCAGGCAAACCAAAGTTTCCTGCTGAATAATACTGATTCCCAGCTACGGACACTCAGATAGAGCTTTGTGGGACTTCAAAAGTAACTGATGATGGATAGCCAGGCAATGTCCATGGAAAGGGAATAATCTCAGTACTGGCAGCAAATAACATTTGGTTGAGTATTAGTAAAGATTCCATTTCCTCCCCAAATCTATTGTTGTTATGATTTTCTTAAGAAAAGACATGAATCTGTCCTTTTCATGACAATGACACAACTTTTATTTTTAAAAGACAACTTTTTTAAAAAAAAAGTTTTGTTTAATCTTTTCTTTAAATCAGCCTGAACTCAAAGGGCACCCTCCAGCAAATGTCATTTTGTGATTTCCCATTGAAACAAGTCTTTTTTGCAGCTGACTTAAATTCCTCTCTTCTTTCTGGTCTCCTTTGCCTATGGGCTATACATTTCCTTTTTTGGTATCTGTGTCACGGTGGGGACTTTCCATTTATCAAGGGACATCTTCATCCCCCACCCCATGGGAGGGCTTGGTTTCACACCATTCTTATGTGAAGTCATTATGTGAAAACTAAACTAATTATTATATACAAACTAAACAAGTTTTACATGATTTGCATACGATTTCCTGTCCATAAAGGAATCTTCCTACAAGTATTTTGAAACAAAGTACCTTCAGGATATTGTAGCATTTTAATGAAACTAAATGATTGTAAGCATATGCTGTACATAAAATTCGCTCTAGCAGTAGCAAATTTTTGAAGCAGAATTCACTGCTATTCAGAGATAGGTAAAATTTTTAATATAACTAGAACAATATTTGGATGCATATATCATTTTCATGGTGGTGACATCATCTGAATGAGATTTAATTTCCTTCAGGCCAAGCCCACAAATGGGATTTACATGTGGTATAAAGTGGAGCTGAAAACTGAAAAAAAAATGCATCTGAATTATATACAATACAGGTTTTAATTGATATGCATTAAACAATGATCAAAGGCTCATGATGCTGTTCTGCTGCTGAAGATAATTATGTCTGACATTATAAGCTGCCTGGGAAGGCACCATTCCTGAGAAACCTTTCCTTGTAGGATGGAAGGAATACTTTCTAGGGAGGAAAGACTCCTTCCATTGGACTATGATTCCATCCAGTTTGGGAAGGTTCTTCAGCCCACTCCAAACTGCCTGAAGGAAAGCTGAGGATAAATATAAAGGATATAGTGCACTTGTGCACTACATTCAGTCATGTGTCGTATGTGTCTTTGGAACCTTTTAATGCATTGGTTTGCTATCCACTTTACCTGTAATTAAGATTCAGTGTACACATGTTTAGGGATTAGAATGTGTGAAATGCAGGTTCAAACCTCACTTGCTGGGTGCTTTTGGGCCACACACAAACTCTCAGCCGGACCTACCTCACAGGGTTGTGAGGAACAGAGGAGAGGATAACTGTAAGTTGTGTTAGGTCCTGAGATAATACCCCATTTCCAGATCTAGAAACCAGAGGCATAAATTTTACTTGGCCTATTATGTGGGGGTTATAGGTCTGAAGGAACCACAGCACATACTTTATGAAAACAGAGGAGAGAAAGATAAAATACAAAAGTAAATAAATAAATGACAATTTAAGCTGGGTCTGCTTTAGACACAGTACAGGTAAGGGTTCTGATTTTAAAAGAAAAAAAGGTGATTATTAGAGAGAAGAGGATGATTCAATTCCATCCGTTCTACAGCTTTCCTTCTTATAATTTGTTGTCTTTTTCACCACCCACAGCTGGCCTCTGAAATCAGAAGGAGGCACAGATCTACAGGAAATTAAGCCATGAGATGGAGAAACCATCACGTGGATGGTTCTTTACTCTTAAGCTTACTTTTATACACCATTGGGACAAGCATTACTTTTAAAAGAATGGATTGGCTACTCTCATGTGTAGTTTGAGCACAAGTCACAGAACTGTGGTATTAGGGTTGCCAGCTCTGGGTTGAAAAATTCCTGGAGATGTGGGCCTGGAACTTGGGGAAGATTTGGGAATGGGAGGAACCTCAGAAATCAAAGTCCATAACACCATAAACTCCATCCTTCAAAGTAGCCATTTTCTCCAGAGAAGTGATATGTATAGTCTGCAGGACAGTGCTAATTTCAGGAGACCTCCAGGCCTGATGTGGAAATTGGCCATTCTAGATTATTTATTTATTTAGTAAACTTATATTCCACCCTTTCCCATAATGGGCTCAGAAAATTTCCATGTCATTTTATTACAAATATAATTGATTAACTAATCTGAATCACTGAAGAATATGCAGCGAAAAGAGCTGAGGGAATTACAACATAATTGCGACTTGAATTTTTTCCCCTTTCTCTCTTTCTTCCCCTCCCATGACATGTACCAGTAAGTAGTCTCCATTGTGAATGATCATCTGGTCAAAAATACTCCATTAGAAAGTAATTTCATAGTACAAACATGTTGGTCTGCAGTAAAATATTAGAGACCAAAAAGATTTTCGAAGCATAAGCTTTTATTTATTTCTTATGTTAAGCTTATATCCTGCCCTCTCCGCAAGCGGACTCAGGGCAGCTCACAACATCACATTAATTCCATTAAAAACCAATAAAACATAATTACATATTTAAACTATTTAAAACATTTCATGGTGCTGTATTAATACAGTACAGTATAGCGGTTCTGCAAGTTCGATGGTGACCATGGGTACTCTGCATGGAGCTCTATATAATGTCCAGTGGCAGCTCTCTCTTGATTAAATGTCGAAGGCCTGTCGGAACAATTCAGTCTTACAGGCCCTGCAGAATGTAGACAAATCCCGCAGGGCCCTTATGGCCTCCGGGAGAGTTCCAGAGTTCTGGCGCTGCCACCGAGAAGGCCCTGGCTCATGTCGTATGCAACCTGGCTTCTTTTGGTCCAGGGATGCTTTGGCAATGGAGCTTTTGAGAGCCAAGCTCCATTGCCAAATAGATGGCGTTTGTGTGTGTGTGTGTTCTATCCCTTTAACAAAGGTTTAAGTGGAAATAGACAGCTGAAGTTTTTCCATGGAATAAGAGCTAAATAACACCAGGTAACTGCTTGTAGAGCAAACTAATACTGAAGGATAAACACAATGGACCACTTTAAAGGGGGGGGGGGGATAAGCTGTTCTGCCATTAGTAGTCATTTACATTTCAACAATAGCATACTCAACATTCTGACCATTCTCCTCACAAATAGGGATGAGTATGAACCATGAATTCATCATGAATTTTGACTGTTTTGTGATTTGTAAAATAATGCTCACAAATGGAAGAACCACCACCACAAACTTTCACAAATTTTGATGCAGTTTGTGGTAGTTTGTGGCAATTCATGAAGAACAGAAAGCAAGTTTAAATTCTGGCCCCCAGAAACTAACAAATATTCATTTCTTAGGGGGAAAAGGGATTGATTAAGAACTGGTTTGAAAACACTCCTTTGTTTAGCATGTAACTTGTGCTGTTGGCAGATAGAAACCCAAGTAAATTGAGTGAAAAACAAGTCTTTAAATTAGGCCTCAAGAGAAGAAGGCTTTAATTCATGCAGATGGTAAATATCCCTGCCTTCTTCAGCTATTATGCACAGTGAACAAATTCAGTGGATTCATACAATGACTGAGCAAGACCATAAGCAAGACTTGACAGACCCTGCTTTTTGTGTTTGTTCAGAGACATTTTGTGGGGAGATAAAGGTCTCTCCTCTTCAGCCTTATTTGTGGTCCTGTTTAGTGTCATGAACTTGACTGAACTTTATGATGGAAATACCACTATCTCAGCCTTGTTGGGGGGCCCTGTGCACTTACTGGTCTCCTAATAAAAGACTTTTTATGTTGACTCAAGAATTAGTATCTAGAATGTCTACCCTAAACTGAGTCAATCTTCTACTAACCACCAGAGGAGAAAAAAAAAAAAACAGAAGGTCCAAGAAATATGATTTAAAAATAAACTAGCAGTAAAAAAAGAGAGGCAGTTTTATTCTCTTAACTTACCTTAGGCACAGGTGGGAAACAACTAATAGCATTAACTTATCAGCATCTGTTGCTGCTTGTAATATTTTTTCTCAGACTATCCTCAGCATAATTCTTTTTCTGGTTTTATATATATCTATGTCTCTCCAGACATTTTCTTTCTCTGAGCCTGCTTCAGAGGGGAGGGTGGGACATAAAGCAAATAAATAAATAAAATAAATGTGTCATTTGCTTTTCATTTCCTTTCTGAAAGTTGCTTTTTAAACAAATCTTCTACTGCCAAGAGCCTCACAAAACGTACATATAAAGGAAACCAAGGCACTCTCAAATGTATACTGGATTGCTGTGTTCAGTAAGTACTGTCTTTTCTTCTTTCTTAAATTAGAAAGGAAGTCAGTTGTTTATATGCAAACAATCTAGGAACAATTCTGGCTGGCCAAACAGATTTTCATACATGACACTACTTTGGTCAGGATCCTGGCCTATTCATTCCTCCACATTCCTTTTTTGTACTGATGGCGAGGAAGGGGGAAGACCTTGGTAGCTAATTAGTTAGAAGCAGCTGAGTAAGATCTAGCTGTTTTGTTTTATTTCTGTTCACAGGTACTTAAGACCTGAGTGAAGCCAGGGGTATAAGCTCAAGGACTTTTGCTGTTTTTAGCCTGAAGGTTGTGGTTTAGAGCCTTAAAGATTATGTGATGGTGCTGGGGGACTCTTCTATATTCAAAATCCTCCCTTTCTCCTTCTTCTGTTTGTTTCTTGAAAAAAAAATTGTAAGCTGCTTTGCAGTTTCCATTGGGAGAAAAAACCAAGGATATAGTTAATTAAACTGTTTTGTAAAGCACCATTGAAATCTTCAGTTAGGATAGCATATGCACTATACACAGTAATGTTGGAATATTCCAACCACCTTGCCTGATGCCAAATGTTCAGTGCTATTCATATTCCTTATGTATCTCAAAAAGGGCACTGAAGAGCTGAAAAAAATACAGAAGCCAACTGAGATTATTAGGGGACCGGAGCAACTTTTCAGTCAGAAAAGGCTGAAGAGTTTGGACCATTCAATTTAGAAAGGAATTGACTAAGGGGAAAAGAGCCTCAAGGCACAGAATGTTAAAGCTGCAGTATGCAGTCCTAAGCTCTGCTCACAAGCTGAATTTGATCCCCGGCGGAAGCTGGGTTTTCAGATAGCTGGCTCCAGGTTGACTCAGCCTTCCATCCTTCTGAGGTCGGTAAAATGAGTACCCAGCTTGCCGGTGGGAAAGTGTAGATGATTCAGGAAGGTGATGACAAACCACCCCATAAAAAGTCTGCAGTGAAAACGTGAAAGCAGCGTCACCCCAGAGTCGGAAACGACTGGTGCTTGCACAGGCGACCTTTCCTTTTCCTTTTTTCCTGACTAAGGGGGTGACATGATAGAGGCTTATAAAATTATGCAAAGGGTAGATTGACAGAGAATTTCTTCCCTATCTCTTAAAATATGAGAACTCAAGGATATCCAAACAAGTTGATGGTCAGTAGATTCATAGGGTTGCCAGGTCTGAGTGAGGAAATAAATGCATAATTTGGGAGTGGAGCCAGGAGCAAGGTTCTGACAAGCAGGTCTCAGCTTCAGTGGGAGCTCACAGGAGCACAGCTCCTGAACCTTTCTGAGAGTTCCTCCTCCTCCTTCTGAGAGTTCCACCTCTGTGTCCATTGAATAGTATGTGCAGCTGCATAACAATCCCTGGAGGAGCTCCACCACCTATTTTTCTACAAAATGACTGCTGCTGACAAGCACAATTGAACTTCAAAGGGAGTTCTGGCCAGCAACTCCTTTTAAATGGTTTTCCATCATTGGAAATAATAGAAAATGGTGGCTCCTTCTTTTGAGGCTCATAAAATTGGACCCCCTTGTCCAATATTTTTGAAACTTTTTTGGGGGAGGGTTAGGAGAGGCATCAAATGCTATGCTGAAAATCTGGTGTCTCTACCTCAAAAACAGCCCCCTCCCCCGAGCCCCAGATACTTACAGATCAATTCATCATTATGCCGTGTGGGGACTAGTCTCCATAGGGTATAACAGAGTGCCCAACAGACTTGCTTTCTGGTAGTCCTGAAGCAGGGAGAGGGCTTCAAACCAGGGGATCCCCTGCCCTCAACTGGGGACTGGTAATCCTAGTTAGATTCAGGATGAACGAAAGAAAATACTTGTTTATGCAGAACTGATTCAGTGCCAGGAGATGTAGTGATGGCCAGAAGCATAGATGGCCACTAGGCATGGTGTCTAAAGGGAATTTTTGCATTCAGAGGCAGTAAACCTATGAATAATGTGTCAGGAATCAATACCAGTGGAAGCCTTGGTCTCTAAACCCTGTTGTTAATCCTCCAGAGGAACTTGTTGGCCATTGTCTGAGACAGGATGCTGGACTAGATAGACAACTAGTCTGATCCAGCAGGGCCTTATGTTCTTATCTATTAGACAAATTTCAAAGTGAAGCTCACACTGCAGCTGGAGAATCCACTTTGACTGCTGTTTAAACGCTGCTTCTGTCTTTATCCTTACAAGGCTGTTGAAATTACAGAGATTATGTCTTCAAAGCATTCAGACATTGGAAATGTGCTGTTTAAGTTCTTGCATTAGGTAGTGCAAGGATGAATGTGTGAATTGCACAGGAATTATAATACACTGATATATAAAGCATCTGCACATTTCCAGTGAAAAGTTCTGAAAATGCTCAGTGATTTGCACCAAGAAAGTGATATTCAGAGACATATGACCTGTTACCATATAAATTTGGGTATAATTTATCAAATTTCTCTAAAACCAAAGGGCTCAAATTCTATGGTCTTCTCCAATGGTCTTACTCCTACAAACACTGAACTGGCTGCAGGCTACTCAGCCCCATCTGTGATCAGAGCAGACAGTCCAGGGAAGAAGGATGGAGCAGGCAGAGGGGTCAAGGAAAACATTGCAAGACTGTGAAGACCTGGTGGGCTCTTTATTCTGTATTCGTTATGTGATGTTACTAGTTACATAAAATACATTCTCGAGTTCTAATCAAGTTGGTTATAATCAGTGTTCCCTCTAAGCTGAGTTAGCATGAGCTAGCTCACAGATTTTTAGCCTCCAGCTCACGCCTTTTTGTTTTAGCTCAGGAAAAATGTCCCTAGAGCAAACTAATTTATGCAGTAGCTCACAACTTTAATGCTAGTAGCTCACAAAGTAGAATTTTTGCTCACAAGACTTAGAGGGAACATTGGTTATAATATGTATTGTACTTTTGCATCCTTTTTAAGCATTCTTTACAACATCCCTGCCCCTCCCACCTTCTGACTTAGATCATTAAGCACAGAGATCTCTATTCTGACTCATGTCTGATGAAGGGAGCTTTGGCTTTTCACAGCTTATACCCTGAAACTCTTGTTAGTCTCTAAGGTGCTACTGGGCTTGAGGCTAACTCCCTGGCAATAACTTTTCTAATGCCACCATTAGACTTGCACAAGTGGTAGCCTACAAGGACTTGCAAAAGGCATCTCATTTTCCCTTCCAGTGCTATTTTCTATTTGCCATCCCTTGAAGGCTTCATAGCCTCTCCCTTTTTCTTGTATACTTCTCACCAGGTTTTTTTTTTAATCAGGAACGTACAGGAATGCAGTTCCAACTGGCTTGATGTTGGGGGTGTGGCCTAATATGCAAGTGAGTTCATGCTGGGTTTTCTCTACAAAAAAAGCCCTGTTCTCCTGTATGAAACAATGGTGATGTCAGGGGTATATGGCCTAATATGCAAATAAGTTCCGGCTTCGCTTTCTCTACAAAAAAAGCCCTGCTTCTCACCCTTCAGCCAATTTACCTTTACAACAACAACAACAAAATTTTATTTGTATCCCGCCCTCCCCGCCGGAGCAGGCTCAGGGCGGCTAACAGCATAATTCAAGTCTTAGTTATACAGAAATAAATAAAATTACATTTAAACATTATAAACATTTTAATTAAAATTCTGATTAAGTTTTAAAAATTAATTAATTTAAATTAGTAAAAGTGCTAATGCTATGTTTGCTTTTTATGATGGCGGTTTTCCTTAGCTGTTTCCTTTTTCATCAGCAAAAGCCAGTCGGAAGAGGAAGGTCTTGCAGGCCCTGTGGAACTGTTCAAGGTCCCGCAGGGCCCGCATTTCCTCTGGAAGGCCCCTGTCTTCAATATTCCTTCCTTCCATACTCCTGGGAGTCTACACTCAGGAAATGTGGCCCAGTTGTATGGTGCCAGTCACTGGACCAAGACCAGTTGCACAGTGGGCAACTGGCAAGGATGGACACCATTTCCCCCATATCACCTTCCACACACTATATCTGCTTTCCCTCCTCCTGGCAACCCCCATACCCTCACAATTCTCTGTTTCCTTCACTCCCTCCCACCCACGCATCTAACTATTATCTATCCCCCCCCCCCCCCAATTCAGCTATATTTATTATTTATTTACTTCAATTATACCTTGGCCTTTCTACAATGGGAATTCAAAGAAGTTCACATCATTGATTGGGTCAATATGTGCTCAGGGTCAATTGATTGGGTCAATATGTGTTCAGGTCGAGAGAAAGAGATCGAGTGTCTAGACACCCTCAATGACTGTGCTATGGAGCAGATGATCACAGAACCTACCAGGGGTTTGGTCCTAAGTAATGCCCAAGACTTGGTGAGAGATGTAAAAGTGATTGCACCGCTTGGGAGCAGTGACCATAATGTTATTGATTTCACCATTTGTATAAATAGGGAGTTGCCCCAAAAGACCAGCACAACCACATTTAACTTTAAAGGGGGTAAATTCTCTGAGATGAGGAGGCATGTGAAGAGGAAACTGAAAGGAAAAGTAAATACAGTCAAAACCATTGGGGAAGCTTGGAGGCTATTTAAAACTACAATCCTAGAAGCTCAAATAAAATATATACCACAAGTTAGGAAATGCACAAACAGGTCTGCATGGTTAACAAACAAAGCAATGGAAGCTGTAAAAGGTAAGAAGGACTCCTTTAAGCGATGGAAAGCTAGTCCAAGTGAGATTCAAGTCAAGTCAAGTTAGCCTTTATTGGCATAAAATATATAGATGTATATATCAGAGAAATTGTTTTTTTTTTTTAAAAAGATAAAATGGAACGATTGCATACATATACATCAGGAAAAGCATAAACATAAACTATTTCTATGAGATCCTCTGACATGCCTTTAAAACAGAATAAAGAAACTTAGCCACTTTCTCAGTGACACTAGATGAAGTATCATTCAAAAGATTATAGACCTTAAGTGCATCAGAACAATCAACCATGCTAACTACAAGAGGATGTAAATACTTGTGACGAAGATCTGTATACAAATTACAATAAAGAAGAATATGAGTAACTGACTCCACACATTTTTGCTTACAGAGACAGTATCTGACTGAGTAGGCAGCGGGCATGGCGTTGCATCTGGCAAGAGAAAAGGCTCTACACTGCTGTGGCACCTGCAAGACGGATAGATATGAGGCCATTTTCCCAGTACTAAGAGAGATCTCAAAACTCAGTGGGGAACAAGTTTTCTTAGCTAGACTGTATAGGTCTTGGCACTCAATATCTAGTAACCTGTGTTTAATTTGTTGGACTGCAGTGGTGAAGGACAGCACAGACAATAGTTCTAGGGATAAACCCATTGCTTTTATTTTTCTCTCAATTTGTGCTGACCAATTTGACAAATTAAATTCAGAGAGCATTTGAGGGATATAGCTCCCCATTCAGAGTTGTAGTGCAAGCATAGCCAGAATTTGAAGGACATGAGCCATGCACTAGTAACCATTAAAGATATGCCAGTTTCTAAGCAGATAACTGTATATGGGACACATTTTGGTATGCCCAAAATTTTACGCAAGAATTTGGATTGGACATATTTGATAGCACCTTCATAAAATCCAATCCAGTTTGGGATGCCATACAGAAGTTGTGAAATCACTTTGGCTTTGAATATTTTTATGGCAGCTGGCACAAATTGGTTACCTCTATCATAAAAAAGCGAGCTGTGGCAGATGCACTGATGTTAGCTATCTTCACTGCATACTTGTGATGGGTAGACCAAGTCACATTATATTGAAAATAAACACCTAAGTATTTAAAATACTTGACTTGCTCTATCTCTTTACCATCAATAACCCATTTGTAAAGTCTCCACTTTTTTTGAGAAAACTAAGATTTTTGAGCTGAAGCTTATTACTAGTAAAATACAGAACACAATGGGACAACAGACATCTTGAGCCCACTCTAGAGCAGGACAACAACACTGTATCGTCAGCATAAAGTAACAAGGGTGTAATGCACCAAGTTTTGGACTATGGCAGTCAGGACCAGACAACTGAATAGCCAGGTCCTTAAGGAAGAGATTGAATAAAAAGGGAGCCAAAATGCAACCCTGTTTGACACCATTATTGGCAGCAATCTTCGATGTTAGGTTGCCTGCTAATGAGCATTTGATCTGGCATGTGGTAGAAGTGTGTAATCTCTTAATAAGCATAAGGAGTCTTTTATCCATGTTTAGTTTATCTAGCTTAAGCAAGAGGAGGTTCCTGTCAACTGAATCAAATGCGCCTTTTAAATCTAAAAAAGCAACAAATAATTTCTGGTTGTTATGCACAGTGTACTCGTTGACTAGATGGGATAGGGTAATGCAGTGGTCTAAAGTGGTCTTCCCTTTGCAGAAACCCAACTGTCCAGGGCCTAGAATTTTTTCCTGCAACATCCAGAGATTGAGCTTGACTGATAAGATGTTTGGAGTAAAGCTTGCCAATGATGGGGAGTAGGCTAATCGGCCTGTAATTGGCAGGGTTAGTGTGATTAATAAAAGGGAACACAGGCTGTGGCAAATCAAATGCAAGACTGTGATCAGGCAGGCAAAAAGGGATTATGAGGAGCATACTGCAAAAAACATAAAGACCAACAATAAAATGTTTTCAGATATATTAGAAGCAGGAAACAAGCCAGGGAGGCAGTGGGGTCCTTGGATGACCAAGGGGTAAAAGGATTACTGAAGGAGGATAGGGAAATGGCTGAGAAGCTGAATGCATTTTTTGCCTCCGTCTTCACTGTGGAAGATGAGAAGTATTTGCCTGCTCCAGAATCCCTAATTTTGGAAGGGGTGTTGAAAGACCTGAGTCAGATTGAGGTGACAAGAGAGGAGGTCCTACAACTGATTGTACCACACTGCCTTCCATTGGGTGACTGCTTTTGAACATTAGCATCCAGGCCTAGGTGAGTCATGCAAGTTTTGTGCTATGAAATCTCCTGGTGATTCCTGCCAGGCTTGGCCTTGGTAAGTCCTCCCCCAAAGGCCAAAACAGCCATGGAAAGGGCCTGGCCCCCTCCCCCTGCCATTTACAGACAGAAACCAAGGCTTTTGTGGCTTCTTTGGAGAAACATTTTTAACAATGTACTCAGGAAATATCTACATGTACTTCAGGTTATTTTTTTTAATGGCTCTACTTGATATGTGATTCAAATTCCTTGTTTTAGTGGTTTTGAGTCTGATGGTACTTTGAGTGTGACCTAAATATTGGTAATGTTGCCATAGTGTCTAGTTCTTCCGAATCTTAGGGACACAGGCAGTGTAATCCTAAATAGAGTTATGCTCTTCTAAATCTGTTAAAGGGGTTAGAAGAGAGTAATTTTGTTTAGGATTACACATAGTAACCATAGCCTCTCTTTTTATCATTGCTAATTACTTACCCAACAACTATACTTTACCTTTCTGGCATTTGAGTAGCCAATTAAAATGCCGTGCCTGACATCATGCTGATGCTGAAGTCTCTGGATACAAGATAAAGCACTGTAGGGAACACAGACTAGGTCATGCCTGTGGGAATGCCATAGATTATCTCAGCTTCCATAAAGCAGGAAAAGAAGAGTGGGTACTCTGACATAAGAGCTTCTTGGCCTTTCCAGATTTTAATCAAGTTTTTCAGCAGCACTAGGGTCAGCATAATGGAAATTCAATCAACAAATGCATTACAAGCTCCTCACTCCCCAGAAAGATTCTAAGTAATGTCTTAAATGTCAGCAATGAGCCATCCCACAGTAGGTCATGAGGCAGAAATGGGTGACACTGTAGAAATCCTTGTATTTGAGCTGCCATCTGGTTTACACATGAAAAGAGAATGCTAAGGTGGTAGAATTGAATGTACCCCTTCAGACTTCATGTGGATGGAATGATAGACAAATTAAAAACTAATAAGTCACCGGGTCCGGATGGCATACATCCGAGAGTTCTGAAAGAACTCAAAGTTGAACTTGTGGATCTTCTAACAAAAATCTGTAATCTTTCATTGAAATCTGCCTCTGTTCCTGAGGACTGGAAGGTAGCAAATGTCACCCCCATCTTTAAAAAGGGTTCCAGAGGAGTTCCGGGAAATTACAGGCCAGTCAGTCTGACTTCAATACCGGGAAAGTTGGTAGAAACCATTATCAAGGACAGAATGAGTAGGCACATTGATGAACACGGGTTATTGAGGAAGACTCAGCATAAGAACATAAGAGAAGCCATGTTAGATCAGGCCAATGGCCCATCCAGTCCAACATTCTGTGTCACACAGCGGCCAAATATATATATATATATATATATATATATATATATATATATATATATATATATATATATACACACACACACACACACACTGTGGCTAATAGCCACTGATGGACCTCTGCTCCATATTTTTATCTAACCCCTTCTTGAAGGTGGCTATGCTTGTGGACGCCACCACCTCCTGTGGCAGTGAATTCCACATGTTAATCACCCTTTGGGTGAAGAAGTACTTCCTTTTATCCGTTTTAACCTGTCTGCTCAGCAATTTCATCGAATGCCCACGAGTTCTTGTATTGTGAGAAAGGGAGAAAAGTACTTCTTTCTCTACTTTCTCCATCCCATGCATTATCTTGTAAACTTCTATCATGTCACCCCTCAGTCGATGTTTCTCCAAGCTAAAGAGCCCTAAGCGTTTCAACCTTTCTTCATAGGGAAGGTGTTCCAGCCCTTTAATCATTTTAGTTGCCCTTTTCTGAACATGGGTTCTGCAAGGGAAGATCTTGCCTCACTAACCTGTTACATTTCTTTGAGGGGGTGAACAAACATGTGGACAAAGGAGACCCGATAGATGTTGTTTACCTTGACTTCCAGAAAGCTTTTGATAAAGTTCCTCATCAAAGGCTCCTTAGAAAACTTGAGAGTCATGGAGTAAAAGGACAGGTCCTCTTGTGGATCAAAAACTGGCTTAGTAATAGGAAGCAGAGAGTCAGTATAAATGGGCAGTCTTCGCAGTGGAGGACGGTAAGCAGTGGGGTGCCGCAGGGCTCGGTACTGGGTCCCATGCTCTTTAACTTGTTCATAAATGATTTAGAGTTGGGAGTGAGCAGTGAAGTGGCCAAGTTTGCGGATGACACTAAATTGTTCAGGGTGGTAAGAACCAGAGAGGATTGTGAGGAACTCCAAAGGGATCTGTTGAGGCTGGGTGAGTGGGCGTCAACATGGCAGATGCGGTTCAATATGGCCAAGTGCAAAGTAATGCATATTGGGGCCAAGAATCCCAGCTACAAATACAAGTCGATGGGGTGTGAACTGGCAGAGACTGACCAAGAGAGAGATCTTGGGGTCATGGTAGATAACTCACTGAAAATGTCAAGACAGTGTGCGTCTGCAATAAAAAAGGCCAACGCCATGCTGGGAATTATTAGGAAGGGAATTGAAAACAAATCAGCCAGTATCATAATGCCCCTGTATAAATCGATGGTGCGGTCTCATTTGGAGTACTGTGTGCAGTTCTGGTCACCGCACCTCAAAAAGGATATTATAGCATTGGAGAAAGTCCAGAGAAGGGCAACTAGAATGATTAAAGGGCTGGAGCACCTTCCCTATGAAGAAAGGTTGAAACGCTTGGGACTCTTTAGCTTGGAGAAACGTCGACTGCGGGGTGACATGATAGAGGTTTACAAGATAATGCATGGGATGGAGAAAGTAGAGAAAGAAGTACTTTTCTCCCTTTCTCACAATACAAGAACTTGTGGGCATTCGATGAAATTGCTGAGCAGAAAGGTTAAAACGGATAAAAGGAAGTACTTCTTCACCCAAAGGGTGATTAACATGTGGAATTCACTGCCACAGGAGGTGGTGGCGGCCACAAGTATAGCCACCTTCAAGAGGGGTTTAGATAAAAATATGGAGCACAGGTCCATCAGTGGCTATTAGCCACAGTGTATGTGTGTATATAAAAAATTTTTTGCCACTGTGTGACACAGAGTGTTGGACTTGATGGGCCGTTGGCCTGATCCAACATGGCTTCTCTTATGTTCTTCTTATGTTCTTATGATCATGAAGGACTGCATTTCAGATTGCTCTCCTCTGTCATTCTGTGGCGATAGAAACCTAGCACAAGCAAAGAGTGGAAACTTTCTCCTTGCTGTGCTGGGTTTTCTAATTGCCTGGAGGGTTAATATGAAGAACAGTTTGAAGCTGGAATCCCCCCCAGAAGTGCTCTGTAGTCCATTCAACCACCTCAGGACTCTACCACCTCTTCATTCTTTTATACACAAGACAGGTTTGTATGGTAGAAGGATTCAGGGCAGAAGCAGATCTTATCCTGGGGTACCATTTTGTCATTTATTTTGGATGCAGTGGCATTAATGACCACAGCACTTTACGGAGTTTCATAAAGAAAATAAATAAATAAGTAAAATACAATATGGACTTTCATTGATAAAGTGAATAAAGTGGAAATCAGCTTGCCCACCTGTCTATTCCAGCCTGCACAGCTGATGTTTAGAGATAGCTCCAATCATGCGCTTTTTGTTTCTTTTTGTTTTAATATGTTGCAGTTGTGAGCTACAGTGTTTTAACCATTTTTCTTGGTGCTCCTGACTTGTTTGCTTCCTTTACGGGATTTTTTTACATTTGCACACCAGTAATTTATATCTCAAAATAGCACAAGGTCGCATTGGAAATCCATTAACTTTTAGCAAGAAATGCTTGGCAAAAAAAGAGAAAGTGATACCAGGACAAAGACTTACAGGTTCTATTTGCATAACAGGAAATTGGAATCCAAATGACACTCATTCCTGTACAACAACTACACTTCTGTTGGCAGAGGATAGGGGCGCAATCATTGAAGTTTCTGACCTCCCACTGTAGACCTACATATTATTTATTTAAATATTTTTATTCTGTCTTTCCACTCAAATAGAGTCCCCAAGAGTGCATGTGCATGAAAACTTATACCCAGAATTAAACTTTGTTGGTCTTAAAGAAGCCACCAGACTCAAACTTGGTTCTATGAAAACATAAAAAAACCCATTTGAACACTAAACCAGCATTTAAAATAATATATAAAATAATTCTTTAAAATAAACACATGAACATTGCTCCTATGCTGTCCCTCAGAGTCCCTTGATTCCCAGAAACAAAACTGGGGGGAGGGGGTATGTGACAGTTTAAGCTCCACCCTTCGGGAGCCTCAGTTAATCATTTTCAAATGGTAGAATGGAATACTGAAAAGGGGGGAAAGGAGGAGTCTGGCAGTTTGACTGCTGGACAACCAACACAGTTGAGTTTTGCGCTGGGCTTTTTTTGTAGAAAAGCCCAGCAGGAACTCATTTGCATATTAGGCCACACCCACAACACCAAGTCAGCTGGAACTCCATTCCTGTGTGTTCCTGATAAAAAAAAAGACCTGGTTTTGCTGGATTATAATGGGAGAAGGGTTAGGAGATATGCCGGATAGTTAGGGAGTCCATTAGGGGCTTTAAAAATAGGTAAGATTTGGGTGCTGTTCCTTGTCAAAAGCACAGTTAAAAAGGAGGAAGTTTGTCTACTCTGTGTTATAAAGGTTTTGGTGCTGTCCCTTTTAGAAGCAATGAAAAGTTAAAACCCTTTCTATTCCTTGTTATGTCTGAATCAGTCAGACAGTCAAACATACCTGTCTCCTATTTTGACATATTCATTGCTACACTGCCCCCCCCCCCAATTAAATCCAGACAAATGGTGACTTGATGACTATAAGAACATAACTTGTTATTGTTGTTTGGCCTTTGCATATGTCAGAACCAGTGTTCCCTCTAAACTGAGTTAGCTTGAGCTAGCTCACAGATTTTTAGCCTCCAGCTCATACATTTTGTCTTTGTTCAGGAAGGATGACCCCAGAGCACACTAATTTATACAGTAGGCTCACAACTTATACAGTAGGCTCATAACAGTAGCTCACAAAGTAAAATTTTTGCTCATAAGACTCTGCAGCTTAGAGGGAACATTGGTCGGAATATCTTAATCAAGTATGCTAATTTGCTGTTCACCTATGTAGAGGCATCTGTCTCTCTCGATAATATATATATTATATTATATGAATTGTTAACGTCCATTTCCGTTCTGTCTGAGAAAGTGTGTGTACACACAAAAGCTCATACTTGGAATTAAAATTTGTTGGTCTTTCAGGTGCCACTACTGTACTCAAACTCTGTTCTACTGCTTCAGACAGCTGCCTACCTGTATCTATTTGCTTTCTGTTACACTTCCTCAAGCCACAGTTCTCCAGTTACTTTGCTGCTGTAATACTGAAAGGACTGGAGAAAAGGAGAACAAAGACACAACGAAGCCATTCATACTACTACAATAAATTTGCTTCTTGGTGGTTTTCTTGAAGTCTACAGTGTGATTCCTTCAAGCCTATATAATTCCCTCACAATAGGCCAAGTGACTGCCCTGCGGAATTCTAAATTCAAACATTGCCCACATTGAGGACTAGAATGCTAAGTGGTCCCAAAAGCCTCCATTATAAAAAAATAACAGTATTTTGAAACAACAAAAATCAGTTGTAGGATGTGAAATTTAAGACTCTAGTTTCTTTGAATTTCATTTTGTTGGTGGTGATTTTTATACAACCAGGAGATTTTCAAGTTGAAACAGTGAAGCTCTGAAATTTGATATTCTCTCTACCTGTGATCTGCGAAGCCAAGTATACCATGTTAAACTTGTATAAAGCTCAAGAATAAAAGGGGGGGGCAAGGGAACATTTTGAAGTACCTGGCAAGCTGCAATACATGGGTGAAAGGTTGCCTTTTGGCTTGGTGGATGACAAGTTGTTCAAGCTTGATGTACTCAGGAAGTGCATCTCTGAGGACATCATGTAGAACAACTGGGGTGAAATTTGAATCTGGCACTTTGTGCATACAATAGAGGAGTTTTCTTCAGAGCGGTTATATGCCTTTGTTCATGGGTCGGTAATGACTCGGTGCTTGGACAGGGGACTACCTTTGCCTTTTTATGATTCCTTTGGCCTGGCCCGCTTAAGCGAAAGAAGCTCCCAGGCACACATGAATGGGTCCTTCTATGTCTTTGGCTGATTCCGCACTAACCTTGCTCCATGCCAGACTTCCATTTCTCTCCAGAGCAAGCTGGCAATTTTGTACCAGTTGCTCCATGCTGCCATTTTGTGTGGGGAAAACCCACAATTTGCTGTGCTGCAGTGTAAACCTGTTTTTTAAGGTTTACACTGCGGTGTGGCAAATCACGGTTTTTTCCTGTGCAAAATGGCAGCGCAGAGCAACTGAAGTGAATTGGAAGCCTGGTGTGGAGCAAGGTTAGTGTGGAATCAGCCTTTCTCCCCACAATTTGTGCCTCATTTATCGCTCCACTTGTGTGGTTGCAAGACTGAAGAAACCTGAGCTGAATTGCTGCTAAGGAGTTTTGTTGGGAGTTTAGTTTAATAAAGGGCAAACTAAGATTTGTCCAACAAAGCTCCTTTAAAAAAACCAAAGACAAATTTCTCAATATTTTCTCTTCCTCCTAATCATTTAGCACACACGTTCCTTATAATAACATGGGTTTAGGCTCTTAGTGTTGCCTGAGAAGGAATTAGGAACTGGCCTTGCTTTAAAGCTAGCGGTGCTTTGCCTAAATCCCTTCCTTGAGATCCTTTGAACAATTTTATAAGTCAAGATTAAACATGTCATGTACTTTCCCAGGGTGTGAGAGGCCTTGTCTGCAGAAGAGTAAGCAGTACTGGTATTTTTAAAATCATCTTCAGTTCTAGTTTCTCAGAACTTTATTCTGTAGTAATACAATTTCAGACTGCAGTCACAAGAACAAGAGAAATTACTATGAACCAGACATGAAGACCACTGGGCTAGGCTATGAGATAATGATCCATTTAAAGCATATCCAGATTATTCCAGATCTTCTACTGCCCAACCTGGTATTCTAGTAGGGATGCCAGCCTCCAGGTGGGACCTGAGGCTTTCACAGAATTACATCTAATCTCCAGAGCTGAGTTCTCTTGGAG
This sequence comes from Heteronotia binoei, assembly GCF_032191835.1. NCBI lineage: Eukaryota > Metazoa > Chordata > Lepidosauria > Squamata > Gekkonidae > Heteronotia > Heteronotia binoei. Next base: position 50,774,358 of record NC_083223.1, on the reverse strand, counting down.
AAAATGGATACTTTGACGGGTGGACTTTATGACATTGTACTCCGCTGAGGTCCCTGTCTTCCTCAGGTCCACTTCCAAATTTGCAGGAGTTTCCCAACTTGGATCTGACAACTTTACCCCCTCATTGCCTGCTGGTAGCTAGGGATGTGCAAAAAAAAAAAAAAATTCGGAATTACACGGATTCGGAAGTACACAGGGAAAAAAAATTCAGATTCCTCGTGTACTACTGAATACCGTATTCAGAATAGCCGCATATACGGTAATGCGCGGCTATTTCTGAATATACGGCCCTATTATACCCTATGGGCCATTGAAATCAATGCCAAATAGGGTATATTTGAAGCCGCCTGGAGGGGGGGTTTGAGGGAGAGCCCCCAAATTTGCAGGGGACTCTCCCCTCCAACACCCCCAAGTCCCAAAAAGATTGGGCCAGGGGATCCCATTCCAGGGGCACCCAAAGAGGGTGCCCCTATTCCATCATTATACCCTATGGGCCATTGAAATCAATGGCAACATAGGGCATAATTAGAGGCTACTGGGGGGTAGGGGGTTTGAGGGAGAGCCCCCAAATTTGCAGGGGACCTACAGGGGACTCTCCCCTCCAACCCCCCCAAGTCCCAAAAACATTGGGCCAGGGGGTCCCTGTCTTTGGGCTCCCCAAAAGGCCCATTGCCAACAATGATGGGGAAAGCCCAATTAGCCACTTCCTCCACTACAATTGCTGTGGGAAAAGTGGCTCTGGCAAGAGGGGGGTTTGAGGGAGAGGCCCCAAAACTGCAGGGCAGCTTCAGGGGACTCCCCAGCATGCAACCCCCTGGCCCCAAAAGACAGCACCCATCTGTGGGCACCCCAAAAGGAACACTGCTCCCAATGGTGAGAAAAACCAATTAGAGCCACTTCCTCACTGCAATTGTCATGGGAAAAGTGGCTCTGGGGAGCAGGAGGTTTTGAGGAGAGCCCCCCAAACTGCTGTGCAGCTTCAGGGCACTGTCCCACACAAAACCCACAAGGAAAAAAAAAATTGGACCGGGGGTCCAATTCCTGGGGCACCCAAAGCCAAACCTAACTTCACACCAGAGAATCTCTATAGGACCCAAATGCACTACATCCCTCTATCTACTCTATGAACCCCGCAGGCCCCTGGAACCAATGTAAACCCATTTGCCAACATCACTGCCACACAAAACACAATCTGCTCAAGGTCTGCTCTGCAGACCTGGTTGCAGCAAACCCAGATGCCATCTCTCCAGCCCTGCCCCAAACAACACGGGGAGAGCTGGCCAACAACAAAAAGCCTGCTGTTTCTGGGTCTCTCACCCAGGTGCCAGCTTCCCTGCCACAGAACACACAATCTACAGATGCCAGCTCTCCAGCCCTGCCCCAAACAACACGGGGAGAGCTGGCCAACAACAAAAAGCCTGCTGTTTCTGGGTCTCTCACCCAGGTGCCAGCTTCCCTGCCACAGAACACACAATCTACAGATGCCAGCTCTCCAGCCCTGCCCCAAACAACACGGGGAGAGCTGGCCAACAACAAAAAGCCTGCTGTTTCTGGGTCTCTCACCCAGGTGCCAGCTTCCCTGCCCCAAACAACACAACTCTAGTCTCAAACAAGAGAAGTGGTGGACCACCACACCTAGCTCTACATCATTCTGTAACACAAAGCAAGAAGCATTTTGACTTACCTTGAGTGATGGATGGTTGGCTGGTCCTGGCTCTTTCCCGTTACCCAGGGTGCACCACGAGGAGGCGAGCCAGAATTGCACCCCAAATGAGGAAGATCACTGGGAGGGCCTCAGATTATGTGAGAGGAAGGCAAGCATTCCTTCTCTCTCAGCTCAGCAGTAACACACCAGCATCACTGTCCCATTAGAGGGACCTCAGCATTGGTATGGCTGCTGGCTGCCTGTCATCATCACTGGCACCTCCCTCTTCTTCCTCCTGCCCCTGAAAAAAAACTGGGTGGGTTATCCTGGCTGGGCCTGTGTGTGCTGTCGGTTACAGTTGGGGGCTGCAATGGCCCTTTCAGTATTATTAGGCATGTGTGGGTGGGGGACTGGAGAAATTTGGATCGCTTTGCAGTTTTTAAACCAGCATTCACTTTTGGTTTGGGGAGGGATGAGGGGGGTGGGGGATGCACTGCCAATCAATTTGTGAGTGAGTTTTTGGGCTGTCTTTGGACTCTAGTCAGTTTTTATTGGAGGAGCGTTTTACAACCATCTTCCAAGCGCGGGCCAAGAGAGGATGCAGGCACAAGTAGGTGCTCACTTCATTCAATCTCAAAGTCCATGTCTGGGGAGCCGAACAGAGGCAAGTTGACTTTCAGGAAGATCAACTGCTGAACTGTCCAGGGTTGCAGGCAATTGCGATGTGGGCAGACAATGTCGCCCATATGCAAAAAGACGCGCTCGCTCTGCACGCTCGTCGGTGGGCAGGAGAGGAACGCCTTGGCCACGGAGGAGAGGGCTGGCCAGACCCCCTCCTTCGTGACCCAGTAGACCAAAGGCGATGCTTCCTGTGGCTCGAGGGGCTCAAAAAGATAGTCCCTCACCATCGCAGCACCCGTCTCCGCTCTCGGTGCCCTACCGCTCCTAGAGGGGCCAACGACCCGCTCGATGAATGTCACCTCAGCACTCCTCGTGGCATGAGTCTGGTGGGAAACACTGCCTAGCTGGGGAGGCTGGGGATGAACAACAGCAGCGGAAGTCGCAGATGAGCTGCTTCCACCCCCCTCCTCCTCAACTATCGGCACTGGGCCCCCCCTGAGTCTGCAACGCTCGACCTTCTGGGAGAGCTCGTCTCGCCAGCGATCGAGCTCGTTGGCCCGCTCGGCGACTGTGCCCTTAAGGCGCGGGTCTAACATGGTCGCCATCATGTAGACCTTATCCTGGGTGAAAGTCTGAACGCGGGCCTCTAGCCCAACCTGCAGCCTAACAACCAGGGCGCGCACCACTGGAGGAACGTCTGCACGGCCTTGAGCTGGCACTAGAAACGAGGCCAGGTCCTCACGGGCCATCTGGACCATGGGGACGACCAGTGCGATGCTCACTGTGTCAGACGAGAGCATTTCTGCGTAGGTCTTGAAGGGCCCAAGAACCTCCACAGTCTGAGAAATGACCACCCAATCCTCTTGGGTGAGACAGTTCTCATCCCGAAAGACCCTTGTCTCAGAGACAAAGGTATCCAGGGCTGCTCTCTGCTCCACCATGCGCTCCAGCATGGCGCAGGTGGAGTTCCAGCGTGTGCTGACGTCACCGAACAGGCGGTGCCATGGCATACCTGTCTGTGTCTGTTTCTCACGCAGCCGATACGAGTCCGTATTGCTGTGTGAGAAGCGACCGTGATGTACCGACATTTCTGGAGCAGAAGTTGGTACTCATGGGTTGCGGCTTGATACAGACGATCCTGTTTTTTCGTCTGCCCCAACGTGTCCTTGACCACGAGGTGGAGAAGGTGGGCCACGCAAGGAAGTCGTTTTAGGCCCGCACGCTGGACAGCCGCCTTGATGTTTGAGCCACCATCAGTCACCACGAAGCCCTTGGCGACGTCCCCGCTGCCTACCCAGCCCTCTAACTGCTGTGAGAGGATGGCTCTGAGAGTGTCCGCCGTGTACGGCGCGTCGACTGCCTCGGCGTGCAGCAAGGTGCAGCGATAGCCGGCCCGGCGGCCCTGACCCTGCCTGTCACTACTGCCACCCCCACCCCGCACCTCACTGGGTTGCCACCAATGCGCAGTTGTCCGCTTGGACAACACAGCACCAGCCTGCTTCTCCCCCTTAAGAAGCACCCCCGGGTGGTGCTTCCGCAGGTGATTCCGCATCCCCCCCGGAGTCAGGTGGGCAGGGTCCCGCCCACGATTGATCCGGGCCCTGCACAGCTTGCACTGCGCATAACGTGGATCCTCCATAAGTTGGAAATGCTTCCATACTTCAGAGGTGAATGGATGCCCAAACTGACTGGCAGGTTGGGTGTCCGGAGGCACCTCCTTTGAGGTGCCCGGGGGAGACACATCGTGCCTCGGGGTGGCAGGAGGGGCTGGCCGCCGGGGGGAAGTGGGCGGAGATGGAGGCACCTCGTGTGTCTCCATCTCTTCCCCCTCCACCCCATGCGGCCTCCCCTCCTGGCCATCCCCTGAAGGTCTGCTGGTGCCCGAAGGAACCGAAGAAGGGGGCTGGTCCTCCTCAACCAGCTTCTCCTCCAGCTCCTGCACGATACTCTCCACCCTCCTTGGGGTGATCGTTTTGGACAGAAAACTGTCCCCAAAGCTCATCTCCAAGGAGGGCTGCTCTTGCTGCCCCTCCTCCGGCTGCTGTGGCCGAGCGACATCAGCATGAGGAGTGACTGCCCGAGCAGCAGACCCCTGCGCAGTGCTAGCACCTAATGGCACCTTTGCTGGGGGCGCCCCAGCAGCAGCATCGTTGAAGGGCCCAAGGTGGGCCTTCTTCTTCATCACACTCCGGCCAGAGGTCAGAGTGCTGGAAAGCGGCTGTGGAGTGGCCCCACGCACAGGTGGGGGGGAGACCTGGGTCCTCCCCCTCCCCTCCACCCCTCTAGTCTTCTCCTTGGCCTTGCCCCCAGGGCCCCTCTTCTGCTGCCTGTCACTCATGTCACCCTTGGCCAGTCTCACAGAACCTGAACTGAGAGTGGGGTTTTTTACAAACCTAACTCACTGCACTATACCCTGAAACAACAGGTGCCCTGACTTCTTTTTAAAAAACCCTCCCACCAAAGCTTGTTTATTTGTTTTTTTGGTCCCTAACCTGTCCTTCTTTGGGTTGGGGTAGTAGTACTCTGGTAAAGTTTAGGAGACTAGGTGATCCTGCCTCTACCTGGCTGCAGTTTTTAAAAGGCTACCTTGAGATGAAGGCAATCCTTGTTATATCCTCCTAGTTAAACTTCTCCTAACTAGATCCTGGGACAAACCTGATTTCCTTGCAAACTAGAAATCAGGTGTCCCCTATAACTAGAGAGAAGCTGTGGTTTACCCTATAAAAATCTAAGGATGCACCAGCTTTCAGTGGCTGAAAGCAAGATGCACTGCAACCCTAGTCTCTTTAAAAGGGAGCCTGATGTGGCCTATTAGTCACGCTGCCTTTTATGAGAAACCTAAAGACTTTTTAAAGCACCCCTATCTGGCCTACTTGAATTGTGAAAGGAGATAAAGCCCTAAACTGGATTAATTTTGTTTTAAATTTCAAAAAAACACGATCCCTAAAAACACCCTTATTAGTGGGGCAGCCTATTTAGTGGCCCTAGCCAAACCGAGAGCACACTCAGATTCCAAAAATCATTCTATAACAACAAGAAAGTGACCCAGCCCACACACACCCTCGCCAACCCCCACACCAACCAGAGGTAATTTAAAAAAAAACAAAACAAAACCAGCAGAATCACAAAAGGCCAAGCAAACCAACTCAAGTGTTTTAAAAGTGGCCTTTCACCAATAAGAAAAATTAAGCCAAATCAGTCAACAACACCCCCCACACCCCCAAGCCAGGAAAAGTGACAACAGGAAAAAAAGGCCAAGCAAAGCAACTCAAGATTTTAAAAAGTGGCCTTTCACCAATAAGAAAAATTAAGCCAAATCAGTCAACAACACCCCCCACCCCCAAACCAAGAAAAGTGACAACAGGAAAAAAAAGGCCAAGCAAAGCAACTCAAGTTTTTAAAAAGTGGCCTTTCACCAATAAGAAAACTCAGGCCAAATCAGTCAACAACAACACCCCCACCCCTAAAACCAGAAGAAAAAGGGGGACAAAAGTGGCCTTTTAAACAATGAAAATTAGGCCAAACAGCACCCCCCCCAATAACCTGAAGATAAAAGTAACACAGCAGCAACACAACACAGCAGCAACAAATCAAACAATGAAACAGTAAAAAAATCAACTTTTAATAATACAGGAACTCCCCACCCCCCCCCACCCCCCAAAAAACCCCCTTCACCCTAACCCCAAGAAATCCAAGCCACCCAAATCAGGAGAAGTAAGAGGACACTGCACTTTAAAAAGTCCTCTCACTAAATTAAGATATGGGCAAATTAGCAACCCCCCCCCCCACCCTAGGCTCCCACCCCCAACAGAACCTAACCCCAACCCCAAATAGGCTACCCTACCCACCCAGTACTCACCCACCCAAATCTGGACAAGTAAAGGGACTCTAGTCCTTTTACCAACAAAAACTAAAACAAGAACCCCAAAACTGTCTTACCTTGTCTTCTCTGAGTCCAGGGAGATCTCTGGTAAGGCAGTGAGAGAGCAGCAGGCAGGAGCTGAAGCCAAGGGCCAGCCACCAGCAGCAGCACAATCTCTCTCACACCAACCCACATACACCAACACAGCAATGGAGGAGTCCAGCAGGAAGACTCCTTAAAAAGGTTCTCTGGCCCAACAGAGAGCAATTTCAAAAAATAGCACTGCTCTCTGATTGGCCAGACAACAGTGCTTACTTGGATACCCAAGTAAGCAAAAGATCAAAAATAACAACAATGTAGCTGATGGCTGGGCCATCAGCTACACAACAGCCCTGCAAAGCATGCATTTGCAATGCATTTTGCAAATGCATGCTTTGGATTGGCTGCTGGGGCTCCTCTTCCCCCTCCCCCCCTCCCTGATCCCAGGGAGGCTGGGAGAGGCGGGAAGAGGCCACTAAAGGCAGGAAAGCAGCTCCTTTGAGGCTGCAGAAGCCATTCCCGCCTTTTTCTTTGACAGCTTTGACAGCCGTATACTTCCGAATTGCTATTCGGAAGTATACGGCGAGCCGTATTCGGCTGCTGCATAATAGGCGGCATTGGCATTCGGCTGCGGCCAATTCCGAATACAGCTGAATCAGTGTTGATTCGGCTGTATATTCGGTTCGGCCGAACTGAATGCACATCCCTACTGGTAGCTAAGGGGGACCTGGCAACCCTATGTTCTAGCCATTACATGCATTGAAAGCATAAGGTTTCTGGAGTTGAATGGTAACTTTCACTCCAGAATTGTGTTCAACTGGGTTGGGAAGTGAAAGGAGTAAAATGCAATCATATTCTTTAAGGCACCTTTAAAGCTGTAGTTAAGCAAGAAGACTAGACACACAAAAGGTTGCCCTCCATACTGGACTGGAAAATATCACTTTCTGCTAAATATGGCTTGTGTGTCTGGAAAGTGAGCAGGAGCACTATGAATCTGAACTATTCCTCTTGGCGCAACAGTGACACAGAAGTGATAACAAAGGGGTTCGGGCTTTTCCTGACCCTGCCTGCTGCTCTCTGATGGCAGCCCCGCTCACAAAGTCTTGCCCTCACTGCATAAACAGAGTCATTCTGTTTGGTTCTGTTTTTCTCTCTGGCCCTAAATCACTACTAACTTTGCCATGGTGCATGTCAGAGTGAAGTGTTTGTTTTGCTCCCTTGCTCAAGGAACAGGTAAAATGCTATTTGAAGTTCATGCCACAAATATACTCTCTCCTTATCTTTAGTCAACATTTAGTAATACATTGTCAGTGGCGGAGAAACTCCCATTATCAACAGGAATTGTGTACCTAAATCTCTCCCCCCCTCTAATGTCATTAACTCCCAAGTTGATAAAGTGTTTTCAATTACAGCCCCCTCGTCACAAGAAAAGACACGTGCATATGAAAAATTTGTGTTTTGATTGCTTCGCAGAGAAGCTGAACATTACATTGCATTACATGGCTCATAATAAAATTGAATATGAACGATGTGAACAACAGAATGAGGACAATGTAAAAGACGAGTGTTCATTATTGCAGCATCTGCTGGTGCGGCTATAAATAAAGGCCTTTCTCCATTTGCCTATTATGAACCACTAATTTCATGAATTTATAACTTGAGCGAGAAAACTCCTTCATGGCTGACGCTCAGATTATATGTCTTGTAAATGGTGAAACAAACAGCCTTGAGAAATTAAGAGGCAGCTGTACTTATGAATGCTGGCAAGTGCAATGGTTGCAGAAGGCTGCCTTAAAACAGAGGAAGAGTCTCATGGAACTGAAGCAGAAAGGAGGATGGGGATTTTTAGCAGAATGTTTTGATGTAGAATTAAAAAAAGGTGACCTTTTCCAGTGACTTCTCTGGAGACACTGAAGGAAGGAGAAAGAGCCACTGAGAGGTGAGGAGGTTGATCCCATGGTGTAATCCCACCTGCCTCCCCTCTTGTTCCTTTGCAAAGGTGATCACATGAACACACATGAAGCTGCCTAATATTGAATAAGACCCTTCATCCATCAAAGTCAGTATTGTCTGCTCAGTCTGGCAGCGGCTCTCCAGGGTCTCAAGCTGAGGTGGTCTTTCACATCACCTCAAATCCCTGTCCTCCCCTCTAGGGATAGGCATGAACTAAGAAGTTTATGACTCTGCAAACCTCATTGAGACTACAGTCCCTTTCAATGGGCTTTCTTGTGCCATCCCTTTAAACTTTAAAGAGATGGCACATAGAAGCATCATTGCAGAATTTGAGTTCGTTTAAATCCCTGTTTAAAGCCAGTTTGGTGTAGTGATTAAGTGTGTGGACTCTTATCTGGGAGTACCAGGTTTGGTTCCCCACTCCTCCACTTGCACCTGCTGGAATGGCCTTGGGTCAGCCATAGCTCTCATAGGAGTTGTCCTTGAAAGGGTAGCTGCTGTAAGAGTTCTCTCAGCCCCACCTACCTCACAGGGTGTCTCTTGTGGGGGGGGGGAGGTAAAGGAGATTGTGACTGCTCTGAGACTCTGAGATTCAGAGTATAGGGCAGAATATAAATCCAATATCATCATCATCATCATCATCCTTCTTCTTCTTCTTCTCTCCACAAACCACCATGAACTGCTTTGTTCATGGAAGTTTGTGATGATAGAATTATCACAAACTTCAATTCACGCACCATGAAATTTGTGACAAATTTTGTTTCATGGCTAGGTTCTTCCCCATCCCTATTCTCCTGTATTGGATAGACATTGGCAAATAGACTACAGACCCTGCTACACAGTGCACTGTACATTATCTCCTTGAAACTGGTGAACTCCTTGTTAACTTGCAGCATTAAGGATCCATAAAACAAGCCTCCTCCTCTCATCAATTTGCAGGCTCTTTGCCAGTTTGAGTAAAGTGATCTTCTCTTTCCTGACAAAGAACTTGCAGACTATTGCACAGGGTTGCCAATCTCCATGTGGTCGCCAATCTCCATGACCTCCCAGACAGAGATCAGTTTCCTTGGAGAAAATGGCCTCTTTGGATTCTGCAGAATTATGCTTTTCTGAGGTTCCTCCCCTCTCTAAAGCCCTCCCTTCCCAGGTCTATAACTTCAAGTCTCCAGGAATTTCCCAACCTGGAGCTGATTACCCTACAGTTATATCTCTGTAGTTGTTGAGGAGACACAATATAGGATTGATTAGTTAGAGCCACACATGTGCCCAATTCACTAACTCAGCTATAATATGCGCATACAGTGATGTCATTACACTCATTACCTTTGCCTAATTGACTAAGATTAGTCCAGGCAAGAAACCAGAGGTTGGGTGGCAGGAAAACAGCCTCAACTCAGGGAAACAGCCAAGTACAAAGGAAAGGAAAGGTCCCCTGTGCAAGCACCAGTCGTTTCCGACTCTGGGGTGACATTGCTTTCACAACGTTTTCATGGCAGACTTTTTATGGGGTGGTTTGCCATTGCCTTCCCCAAAGTGCAAAGAGGGGAAGGTAAATAATGAAAACTGTTTCAACCCTTTGAAGGCATAGTGTTCAATTTGAAGATGTTTGAGACTGAACATCTGGGACATGATTTCGAAGAATAAAAATCTGTATCAAAGAATAAATGTGTCTGCCTAATAGCAATCTGGACGTAAAACGTCACTACAGTGACTACTACAGATGCTATATTAAATATTTTTATTTACAGTATATATTAAATATTTCCTGATTCAAGTACACTTGCTCCTTTCCAGAGCCTGATGAAATAAATCTGTATTCCATAACTTGGCACAGTGACATTCTTCTTCCTTGAATTAGGCACAACAAAGGTTGAGGGGAAACAATATAAAATAAATTAAACAAAACAAATCAATTTATTAGAAAGTGCGCTTAAAATACAAATTTTAATACATAGGCCTTGAACTTAGCCTCTAGGTGAAAACCACTGGATTAAATAGTAGGAATAGTAGTATGAATATGAATATCTCAGAGTTGATGGACAAACAGGACCACAATCACGATGAACAAGACCAAATACAGTTCAGCCCTTTGGGCTTTTTTCATTAGTTACACATATATACATATACATACACACCAAGAACAAGTGTTGATATACTAAGCCAAACCAGGTGTTGATTGATTCCTGAAAAATGAAAATAAAATTTAAAAAACAAATGAACAGAAAATACCAAATGAGGTTTTTTTTAAACTCCAAAGGAAAAAATATAAATATTCGCTCATGTATGCGTTTTACTCTGTGTGGCCAAATGGTGACATTATGTAGATCATGGATCTTGTTACATGAGTTTCATGTTCACACATAAAAATGTATGTTTGTAAATTATATATAGATAAATAACAAAAATATTTAATAGCAATATTACTATTATATGCATATGGCTGTACTAAAAAAAATGATTTTAATGAAAAAAATATAATAAATAAATGAAATGTCTTCCATGGTTTTGGAATGAAATCCATATTCCATGCACTCTATTGAATGACAGTTTGGCATAACTTCAGCTTCACAGTCTGCATGCTCAGAACACTGACTGGGAAGCTTCACACATTGGGTTGTTGGATCCAGCACAAAATATTAGCTTGTGCTAGAGTTCTTGTGCAAGCAGAAATACAAAATATGGTGGGAGCTGTCTGCAGCAAGTCAGACTTACTGTATTTCCATTCGAAGTTCTCAGTTGCACTAAATCTTCTGCAACCAATTTCTGTGCACTGTAATATGTAGAGAGGGAAGCACTGAATATTATACAAGGTCTTGCACAAGTAGAACTTCATTAAGTCCATTTATGTTTCCACTTGCCATTTCCACTGTTGATATTTCCACTGGATCCAAGCCATTGCCTCTGTTTTGTGTGTGCAAGTCCCCATCCAGAAGGAGGTCTATATGTGGAACAACCCAATATTACCTAGACATAATTGTCACAAAAGAGTCCCATGGCGCAGAGTGGTAAAGCTGCAGTACTGCAGTTGAAGCCCTCTACTCATGACCTGAGTTGGATCCCAGCGAAAGCTGGTTCAGGTAGCTGGCTCCAGGTTGACTCAGCCTTCCATCCTTCCGAGGTTGGTAAAATGAGTACCCAGCTTGCTGGGGGGAAGTGTAGATGACTGGGGAAGGCAATGGCAAACTACCCTGTAAAAAGTCTGCTGTGAAAACATGAAAGCAACGTCACCCGAGAGTCCAAAACGACTGGTGCTTGCACAGGGGACTACCTTTACCTTTAATTGTCACAAGCAGCAGATGTGAAGGTAAATACCTGTCTCTTCCATTTCATTTCAAAGTAGAAGTGAGGGCTTATGGAATGGGAGGCTCCACTGTGAAGTACATATTCCTCTGTATGGAAAATCAACACATCCAGAAGGAAGCAAGGCTAGAACTAGTTTTCTAGGTGCTACAAATATGTTTTGTATGGTGGAGCATTTAGTGATGAGATCTCAGATTTAAAAAGCTGAGTTTAGACATAGGTGTAAGTCAACTCCTCATGGACCTGCGTGGTGCAGTGGTTATGCAGTTTGAATCCCCACTCTGCCATTGAAGCTTGCTGGGTGACCTGAGTCAGTCTCTCTTTCCTAAGCTGTCTCAAAAGACGATTGCTGTGAGATGAAAATAAAGTACAGGAAAATAATGTTGTGAGCCGCTTTGGGTATGCACTGGGGAGGAAAGCAGGGTATGCATATCAAAATAATCTTTGTAATGTGCTGTTTTTGAAGCTTTAGAGACAATGTGTTTGATCCATCAGAAAAAATAATGTAGGATATTGGCAGAATTCCCCCTTTCCCGAGCAGCTTGTCATTTGTCCCCAGGCTCCTCCTTGAAGGCCATGGGATCTTTGCAAATAAATTGTATCAGAGGATGGGTGGAGTCTGTAGTGATTAAGAGGAATAAGGTAAAATCTAAGAATCGGCATGAACTGGCTCACGAACTAAAGTTCGTGATGAATTTTGATGGTTCAAAGTGAAGTTTGTGGAAGGTTAACCATCACAAACTTTCCATGAACTTTCAAGCATTGTGGTGGTTTGTGAATGGATACATTTCGAGACAGATTACCTCCACTCAAATAAAATGTTTACCAAACTTTAAACCAACAAAGCAACTTTAAAGCAATGGGGGGGTGGAACTCTCCAGCGGTCAAATAACCACCTGTCATTTCCCCAGAAAGCACTTTCCTGAGGGCACCTTGGTGGGGGGGGGGCTTAACTTTGACCCCGTAAATCCAGTCCTCACCAACCTCTGAGGGCAAGTAGAAGAGAGTTAGCCAGAGATCCCCAGTGGATTTATTGCCTCTAGCATGCTGGGGGAGTGTTCTACCACATTACAAACATAAAAGTTCATGACAGATCATGGTTCACGCACTGGGCACACAAGGAACCATGAGCCAAAGCACATTTTCCCAGTTCATGCCCATCCCCAGTAAAATCACTTCTTTCTCTCTCTTCTACTGATGCAAGCTACACATGAAAGAAGGAGAAAGAGGTGATTTTGCTGGCTTTCCTGTATGCCATGGCATGGCAAAGCACTTGCTTTTCTGCAGTGATAAATGACAGCACCTGTGTTTAGCATATTCCAGAAAGACCTGAACTTCAAACACTTTTCCAGCATTATTGTGTGAGAGGCAATGGCTCTTGTGTTCAAGAGGCAAGCAATTTTTTCTGTCATCGGCCAGAAAGCTGGACATTTTATAGTGGGTGACTGAAAATAAGCAAATGAGAAGGTATCCAGGATGGAACAATCCCTTTATATTTGAATGTTCTGTTTTAAATATGCAGTGCCATTAATGGGGTTTAAAGACAATGCAATAAAAATGTGTCAGAAAGATATATGATAGTAGATAAAAACAAGCTAGAAGGATTCCTCTGTTTGACAAATATTTGTTTTGGTTTGCATGCTTTGGAGATGATGGATTATTTACCCATTAGACTTTTATAGCTTCTCAATAATGTTTATGGTTTGCCTGAATTCATAGGTGAGCACCTTGTAAAAACAAGCAGTGGCCATCCGAGAAGTAAGCTGTTTTTTCTCATGGCTGCGTGCCCCCCCCCCCCCCATATATCTCGGTTGCTCTATAGCATCACCAAAAGCCAATTTTTTTAAACCTTTTGAATGTCTCTAAATAGGGATTTTAAAATGGACCACAGTTTATTCTTAAATGTATGAGATGATTGCCTGTTAGAAGATTGTAGCTGATTAGTCCATATGCTAACCATTCATGCTTGCATTGCACCCATGGCCAAAACCACTTTCCAGCATGGCACAGTGGTCAGAGTGTCAGACCAGTATCTGGGAGACCCAGTTTCAAATCTTTACTCTGCCTTGAAAGCTAGCTGAGTCACCCTCTGTTGGTCTAACTGATCTTGTGGGGTTGTTGTGAGGATAAAATGTAGAAAGGGGAAATATTTGGGTTCCTCTGGGTTTCCCTAATGAGAAAAGTAGAATATAAATACATTTTTTTTTAAAAAAATTAAAACTTATTTAGTTATTGTACATATGGGGTTCTTTGGGGCTTTTTTGTAGCAGGAACTCCTTTGCATATTAGGCCACACCCCTCTGGTGTAGCCAATCCTCTGAGAGTTTACAGGACTCTTATTACAGGCTCTACTGTAAGCTCCAGGAGGCTTGACTACATTGGGGGGGGGGGGTGGCCTAATGTGCAAAGGAGTTCCTGCTACAAAAAAAAGCCCTGGGTTCTCTTATTTGCTTTCTGTAGGACTTAATGTTGCTGGATTGTTACCATTCGGTTTTTTTAACCAGCATGTCCCCCCCAGCTGACTTATTGTGGCCTTGTGGGGTTTTCAAGACAAGAGACTTTCAGAGGCCATTTACCATGTTCCTGCCTCTGCACAGCAGAACTTCCCTGATGGTCACCCATCCAAATACTAACCCTGGCCGACCCTGCTTAGTTTCAGAGATCTGATGAGATCAGAGTAGCTTGGGCTATTCAGGGCAGGGCATACAACTCCTTTATTTAGTATATCTCAGGACTGTGAGCTCCTCCACTATTCAGTGTGTAATATAGTGGATGGAATATCAAATGTACTTGGAAGAGACTTGAATTCAAGTCCCTGCCTAGCTATGAAGTTCACTGGTTAAACTTGGGCCATACAATTTCTCCAGCTTGATATCAGCTCCTTATGCCAGACCAGGAAGATGCTGCAAAGCCTGTTGCTGCTGTGTAGAGCAGCCACCTGCAAAAGCTGCTTCAAGCAGTTTCCAGGTGGCTGCAGTAACATGTAAATCAAGCCTAAGATGTCAGACTCCTTGTCTGATTTCTCACTAGTGCTGCTTCTGATTCCCCCAGTGCAAGCGATCGGTTTCCCACAGTTGCCCCATGGGCGCATTTTGACATGCGGCTCCCTCCAGTTCCCTGGGCGGCTTTGTGATGCTGCCCTTGAAGGATTATACTGCTGTGTGGAGAACTGGAAGGAGCCCATGTCAAAATGCACCTGCGGAGCAACTGGTGGGAAATTGATCGCTTGCACCCAGGGAAAACAGAAGCCTGGGGGTGGACCAATGCTAGTGAGAAATCGGTCCTTGTTTTCAAGCTTGATTTACCTGCCTGGATGTATGGATGGTCCTGTGTTAATATTAGCAAGCCTCTGTTGTGCGTGCATTATAAGTCAGCAGCATGCAAAGAATCCCTGTGTTTAAGGAGAAGAAGGGAAACTTTTCCTATCTTGTAAATTACAGCCTTTAATTCCTTGGAAAAAGCCATTAAAGGAAATACTGCTTATTGTCACTTACCTGTAGAGTGCAGTACAAAGGCGATGTTATAAAAGGGATGGTTGCAGATCCTTTACAGATACTGCACAATGTGGCTATAAACTCAATTGTAAATTTTGATGGTGATGGCAAAGGGTGACTATGAATCTTGCACACAAACATGGTAATTAACATGTAAGGCATCTCTGGCTTACCAGATCTGCTCCTGTACCTTTAAACTGTTCAGGTATAAAATAAGCCACATAGAAAATCCATAGATTTAGTCATAGTGGATGCAATCATGTTGCCTTTAATTACATTTATGGAAAGTTTATCCATTGATTGAGCAAAAAACCCCACAACCTCCGGTCTTTACAAAAACTGTTAGCAACAGCAATTTCTTTCTCCAATATATTAAATTCCATCCAATTCAATTCAGGATACATGAAATGTATGTGTGTGTGTTCATGTACTTCAGGTATTGCAGTTAAACATGAAATTGCTGTTCACAGGACTGGTAGTGAAATAATCTATACTTATTCCAAAAATAATAAAAGCAGCGAGATAGAAATGTAAGATTTTTACAAGCTTTTGGTATGTGTGCTTATTTTGTTTGAGTCCTTCAAAGGACACCCCCCCCCCTTCTTTGCCATGAATAAAGGGGTAAATGATTAAATTTGCTTCACTGAATTGAACGTACACTGCTTCCTGCTGGGTGCTGGTTAGCATTTATGGAACACCACCTGGAGACCAGCTGCTCTTTTCTTCCAGTCTTGCATATCATTACATTTCAACAGCTACATGACACGCTGGAGTAAATTTTGGCTTGTAAGGCTGTCCTGCTCAGCTTTACCAAATGTTGAAATGAGGGAAAAGGAGGGATCAGCTCAAAGACTGGCAGCACTGGATGTCCTATTCCCTCTGTCCTGCTCGCCCATCACAGCAAACAATAGTGAAAGCAAAACAGGAACATCCTTTTTATCACAAACTAATCCTGGGCTAGAAGCCATTTCTAAATATTAGCCAATGCAAGGCCTATGTTTAATGATCAGGCTTCTCATGTAAAAGAACACCTGATCATCAATTACTGATGCCGGTGGGAGCCCCTATGACTTTGAATATGCCCCAGTTGATAGGAGAGTTTATGAACAGCATTGCATGGTGTCCTTTTTGTGTAGAATTGAACCGTTAATGCCTCATTGTAGCCTCTCCTTATTTGCACACTGTCTCTGTTTAAAAGAGGGGTAATTATCACTATCCCTACCTTGCGCACTTGAATGACACTGGAACCTTTTGATTGCTCTCCATATCTGTTTTCTTCATTGATATTTACTAGGGCCTGTAACTGGTGGATTACCATTGCACATTGCTTTGTGATGTGGGTTTCCCAAATGTTGTCATAATAGCCTCCTGCAGCCTTGTAAAAATTTAATGTTTAAGAGGGTGGGTTTTTTTAAATGAGAAAAAAATATTAGGATGGAACAGTCCCTTATAATGGGGCAGGGTAACAGTCTGCTGCAATGATTATTATAGGTATTGCCTGCTTTTCCTGCATTGTCTTACACCTTGTATAGCATAGCTTGCCTTAGATAGTTTGTTGGTGGCATTATTTTCTAATTCTATATCTCTTATCCCTTTTGCATTGTTCCTTGGTTGTTTTATGCTGTCTGATTGCACCACTTTAATATATCATCTGCCTTGAGTTTCAGGGACTAGAAATAGATATAAATATAAAGGTGGATCGTAAGTGAGGTAAATAAAGGTGGACTATAAATAAAGTAAATAAATAAGTAAGCATAGTCCATTCAGTGAATGGAGATCTTTTTTTCTGCACAAGATGAAATAATCACAATAGGCTCCTTGGTGAACCAGAGATGACTTGCACCAATGAAACATGCCTTGTGGTCATGCGATTCTGTACCCTTAGCTAAATGATATGCAGGGCTTTTTTTTTTTTTTTGCAGAAAAAGCCCAGCAGAAATTCATTTGCGTGTTAGGCCACACCCCCTGACATTACCGTTATTTCACACAGGGCTTTTTTGTAGAAAAAGCCCAGCAGGAACTCATTTGCATATTAGGCCACACCCCTGATGCCAAGCCAGCCGGAACTGTGCTCCTGTGCATTCCTGCTAAAAAAAAAAAAAAAAAGCCCTGATGTTATGAAATAGTAGCATCATACCATTTAGCTAAAGTCCTGCTGCTTATGGTGCAGAACAGAACTGAAATAAACGTGGGTATAAAATTCATGCTGGGAAAGTTGAAGGCATCAGGAAAAATGGAAGACCCTGGATTGACTCAATAAAGGAAGCCGCTGCCTTCAGTTTGCCAGCCTAAGCAAGGCTGTTCAAGATAAGACATTTGGAGGTCGTTTATTCACAGGGTCACCGTAAGTTGGAAGTAACTTGACAGCACACAATGCACTCATAAAATTCACAAACAAATTCATCTACCTTAAGTGTGCCCACAAGAATTGGGAATTAAGACCTCATTCAGACTCCTGCTTTCCCAGTTCAAAATCTGGTTATATTTAAAAAAAAACTTAAGGGGAAATAAAATCAATGTGAGTGAAGATTTAAGAATGAAAGTTATTTCTCAAGACTGAAATGCAAAATAAAAATGTTAACTAAACTTTACATTCTGAAATCTTCCATATTTCAAACGGAGTGCTGTCATTTTGCCATTAGAGTGGAACAAGAAGAGCCACCAAGCCGCTGGATTGCAACGGCAGTTCCCCAAGAAAGAAAGGGTTCCTATAAGGAGGCTGGAAAACACAGCAGGCTGATTTCCTTTCTCCCAAGTCAAGCAAAATATTGGTCTAGTAAGTCACAACAGCAAAAGTCAGGGGAGCTACGGTTGAAATCACCCCAGTATCTGGGGCCAATTCTGCTTTTGGAAAGCAGTAAAGAGCTGTTGGCTCAATGTCACTGGACATGTGTGGATTAATACTCATTCCTGAAGTTCAGCAAAGTTCTATGTGTGGTTAATTGTGCATGGAAAAGCAAAGAGGCAAAGGGCAGTTGATGTGCTTCTGTCAAAGGAATTAATGGCCTATCATTTCTTTGGATAATGGGAGCATGGAGAAAGGGGAAGAAAATATAAGGAGCACATGCTCTAAGCAGAAAACTCTTGCAGGGACTGCTTGTCTTACAATGCTGCACTTATACATTACTACTTGCGGTTTGTTTCTTTATCCCAGCTGCATCCTCGGAA
Organism: Heteronotia binoei; assembly: GCF_032191835.1. NCBI lineage: Eukaryota > Metazoa > Chordata > Lepidosauria > Squamata > Gekkonidae > Heteronotia > Heteronotia binoei. Next base: position 50,756,276 of record NC_083223.1, on the reverse strand, counting down.
ATTCTCACAGAGTTCAGCTATGGGACAAGCAGTCTGTAACAGAACAGATACTGCCCAGCCTGTGCTGCCAGGGCTGGGTTGGTTGTACAATGTCAAGGGCATAAAATCAGAGCCATTGAATGTGTCTGTCTAAAATTAATTGGGCTGCAGATTGCTCTCTTGATCATCGAGCCCTGAGATAGCTCTATAGAGCTAAATCCTTGCCAGTTCTAAAGATCAAGTAAAGAATTTCCTATAGCTCTTTCAAAAGCAGCAGCTGTTCTTCCAAGTTTTTGAACAAACAGGGGGCATATACCCAACCTGATTAGCCCAGCCTAGCCCGATCTTGTTAGATATCACAAGCTAAGCATGATCAACCCTGGTTAGTATTTGGATGGCAGACAACCAAGGGACACCAGAATTGCTACACAGAGGCAAGGTAGCTACACATATCGGGGGTCACCATAAGTTAACTGCGACTTGATGGCAAAAAAACACACACACACAGAGCATCACTTACTATGTAGTCCTTCTTTTTAGGATGCCCTGAGAGCTGTCATTTGCTAGTGGGGGTGGGGGGAGCTCTCTGACAGAGTATCTTTACCAAACTATAATTCCCACAATTCTTTCAGGGAAGCCAGGATAATGCAATTGTTTTTTTAAAAATAAAATGCAAGTGTCACTTTATACGTATCTGACAGTTCAACAAGTAGCTCAGTAGAAGAGAAATAGCGATCCTACTAATTTTTCATGGTGCTTTCATGTACATCCTTGCTCAAGTGCGGTGCTGCCTCCAGTACTTCACAACACATGAGGAGGCATTGGCAAGATTAGGTGGGGCTGTAAATATGACCTTCCCAAATTAACAGTGCAATCCTATGCAGTTACTCAAGCTGGACTACTCAAGTCCATTGATTTGGGGAGGTGTAATGTCAGCATTCCTTCAGCTGAGGTCTTCTTGTGGTCCGCTTGTTTTGAGCTGTCACCTCCTCCCAAGAGCTGGGCAGCTTATTTTAGTTTGGCAAACTCAACATCTCTTTATAGAATGTCATCACTCCAAACCCCACTAAGAGGTCTGGAGACTCCTCAAGTTCTCCTAGGTCCCTAGCTTTTGCCCATCCTGTCAACTCCAAACTGTTGCCAGTACCCCACGGGGATTGGTCTCTAAAAACAAACTTGTTATTCTTTGAATCTGTTAAAAACATTTCCACTATTCTGCATATTATTTCACTGCCCGCTCTCTATATGTAGGACTGTTCATTGCATTCCGTTGCATTGTCTGATGAAATGTGCTTGGCAAACGAAAGCTCACACTCTGAATAAAGCTTAGTTGGTCTTAAAAGTGCCATTGGACTCTAACTTTGTTCTGTTGCTTCAGACTAACATGGCTGCCCACCTGCATCTAAATATTTTCTGTAAAAGATGTTCTGCTTTGGGAATGACAACAGATGACAGCTGTTATGAACATCCATGATCTCCAATTCCTACACAAGAGGAATACAAACAACAACACAGGAATGCTGAACAATCTGTTCTCAAGAACTCACCGTTCTCCACCTTCAGTGTAGTTTGAGCCCTGGTATTCAGATGATGGTTAATAGTGTGGCTTATCTATATATCTCACCTGACAAAGTCAGAAAATTTGCCCATATTTTTTGAGTCACAGCAATCCTGCTGAAAATGAAAACTTGTCTGTGCTGAACAGCAACTAATAGCTTTTTGAACTAGCAATGATACGAGGAGGGGGGAGAGAGAGAGATTCCTTTGCAAGAAGTCTTTCAAGATGAATGTAAATGTCACCTTTTCACAATGTGGATCAGGGGAATCCAGATACATAAGGTCACTAATGGTTCATGAATACAAGAAACAGAGGCCAATATTTTTATTTTGTTTGACGAATGTCCAGTTGTCTCCTTCAGAACAATGAAGTTATAATTCACCTCTGTAGGTAGAATAAGGGTTTACTATATACCAGAACATCCAGAAAAAATTCTGTATCTCACTGATCACTAAAATATTAAATTTATGTTAGTTATTTATATTATTTATAGTCTACCTTTCTCATGGATATAAAAAGACAGATCACACAGTTCAAGCCAACGCTATCATTAGAACACAAAAGTAATTTAATAGAAGGATTAGAGAAATCTGAAAGCAAAGCATAAGTATTAGACATGAACAATGAAGAAAATGGTATTACATAAATACAAAACAATACAGAGAAGATTATACATATAACTACATGAGAAAATCCACAGAGTTTGTTGCATTTATAAAGGTACTGAGAGAAAATCCACAGAGTTTGTTGCATTTGTAAAGGTACCGTTATGCTCATCATAAGGAAATGCATCCATATGAACTGAAAAACAAATTTCAGATTTGGTACTGACAGTTGGTTCTAGTGCACCAGTGAAAATCTGGCAATTAATCCTTGAAATCTCTTTTCACTTACAGTTGATTTGATAGAGAGGTTTGATCCAAAGTGTGTGTACTCAGAAACAAATTCCATTGAATTTGTTGGAACAAATAAATTTAAGATTACACACTTAGGTATTTGCAGTTTCAATTCCCAGCTCCAGTTGTTGGAAATTCTGTACCTAGCAATTTGCCTCTCTGACACTTTATTTATTTCTTTGTTTTAAATATTTACTAGCTGCCGTTCTCCCTTGTGGAATTCAAGGCAATTTACAACATAAATGAAACAATTGTAAAAACACAAGGAAGATAATATAAATAAAACAATAACAACAACTCATTAAGAAGTCAAAATTTAGTAACAGAACCTTCCTGGTGTTCCTGGATCTGTAGAGACTGCAGTACTCTTCAGACTTTCAATCCATATGGAATCAATATGCATTGATCTATGTGTGTGTGAGAGAGAGGGAGGGGGATAGGGAACTCGGGAACAAGACCATGACCACATAGTTTTATGCATGTAGAAGATTATATCCCCTGCTACAGACCCAGTAGGACACCAACAATAACAGGGCCACAGAGAAGTCTTTATCCATAACCTCCTTTCCAATACCTCCAACAGCTGCCACCACCAAGAGTTCTGGGAGCCCTTGAAGTCATGTGGCCAAGGCAGTAGTAAGTCATTGTGGCAAGACCACTCAAGGGACTGCGATGGGCACTCTGAAAAGTATCAGTCCCTACTCTGGGTTTAATGTTCAATTTTGACAGGAGCAAAGCCCAAAGTAGAAGCACTTGGACATGAGTCTGTGTTCAGTTGATGTGATGAACAGTGCCTGGTATCCTGGAGACAGATGACTTAACTAAGAAGCTTGTGGCTCTTTGTTTCAAAAGTTCTCTTAGAACAATAAGACAACACTGCTCAGAAGATATCTTCTAATGCTCAAATACTCTTTAGAAGGTGCCTCATTATGAAAACAATATTGCCTACCTTTATTGTGATTTGCTCTGAGAATTATGTTTGGAACAAAGTAGGAGTCCGGTAGCACCTTCAAGACCAATAAAGTTTTATTCAGAATGTAAGCTTTTGTATGCATGCATACTTTTTCATATATAAATAAGTGAGTGAATGAGTGAGTGAATGAAATAAAGCATAGGCATGTATGTCTTTCTCCATGCAAAGAAGGAACTCTGAAAAGGCATTATTCCTGCTCACGTGAAGAAAGCCCGACACAGGTACATTTGTACAGAAGTAGGATTTGTGCAAATTGGTACAAATGTGTGTACAATAGAGCAGGGCCAACTGCCATGTTTTGGCTTCACTTTACACTTTCATTCTATGGGGATGGAAGGGCAGGGGTGTTGAACTCATTTGTTATGAGGGCCAAATCTGAAATAAATGAGACCTTGTTGGGCCGGGCCATGTGTGTCATAAAATGTAATGCCTGGTAGCAGAGATATAAACTTTATATGGGACACAGACAAACACAATTACATTTTTTTAAAAAACTTAAAACATGATTAAAACATGAGTACTCATTGGTTTTAAAGGTGATTGCTTTGTATCACTCCCATGCAATCCAGGGAACTAGGCAAAGGAAGCTCTAGCTCTTTCCTTCCTTCCCCAGGGGACCAGGTGGGGGAAGCCTCAGCCAAAAGAAGGAATAGAGGCTTGGATCAGTAGCTCTGCTGTGTGACTTAGAGAGCCCAGAAAAGCAAGCTATCCCTCCCCCCCCCCGCCCTTCCTCCCCAAGGGAAGAGCCTCAGCGAATGGAGAAAATAGAAGCTTTGCTCTGTAGCTCCTGTGTGATTGAGCAAGCTTGGCAAAGCAAGCTGTGATGCAGAAGGAAGTAAGAGAGGGGGAGGAAGCAGATGACAGCCAGTTGCTCAGGGTGCTGATAGGAGCCCTCTGAGGGCCTGATTCAGCTCCTGGGCCGCATGTTTGACACCCCTGGTCTAGAAAAACTATTGGTATTGTGGAGAATGGCCCTTCACCACACAGTTGTCTGAGTGTTTGTGGTACTTGGCCTACTTTGCAGGGCTGTCCTAAAGAAGTAAGGTCCTTCTCTCAGATCTAGTAAGATGTCAGGAACAAACTAGCAAACTGTTAAGGTGGCTCCCAGAGAAGGACAACCAATCCAATGGAAATGCATAAGAACATAAGAGAAGCCATGTTGGATCAGGCCAATGGCCCATCCAGTCCAACACTATGTATCACACAGTGGCCAAAATACACACACAGTGGCTAATAGCCACTGATGGACCTCTGCTCCATATTTTTATCCAATCCCCTCTTGAAGCTGGCTATGCTTGTAGCCGCCGCCACCTCCTGTGGCAGTGAATTCCACATGTTAATCACCCTTTAGATGAAGAAGTACTTCCTTTTATCCATTCTAACCTGACTGCTCAGCAATTTAATTGAATGTCCACGAGTTCTTGAATTGTGAGAAAGGGAGAAAAGGACTTCTTTCTCTACTTTCTCCATCCCATACATAATCTTGTAAATCTCTATCATGTCACCCCGCAGTCGAAGTTTCTTCAAGCTAAAGAGCCCCAAGAGTTTTAACCTTTCTTCATAGGGAAAGTATTCCAAACCTTTAATCATTCTAGTTGCCCTTTTCTGCACTTTTTCCAGTGCTATAATATCCTTTTGAGGTGCGGTGACCAGAATTGCACACAGTACTCCAAATGAGACCGCAGCATCGATATATACAGGGGCATTATGATACTGGCTGATTTGTTTTCAATTCCCTTTGTAATAATTCCCAGCATAGTGTTGGCCTTTTTTATTGCAAATGGACTCTCCCAGTGTAAAGCAAAAGTGGGAGAAATCTCACTCCTACTTGGGGTGGGATGTATGTGGGCAGGATAGATAGGTTACTTTCTTTTCATAAACAGGAAGAAACAGTCATTTTGACTGGGGGGGGGGACACATAAAAGGAAAGCTTTCTCTTCTGGGCCCTCTTGCATTGGATTTTCCCATTTTTTGAGAAGAAACACAAACCTCTAGAGTCTAACTCAAGGTAATGGAAATCATCTGAAAGCTTATACCTCCAAAGGTTAACTGTTCCTTCAAGTATATGTATTAGGGCTATAAGTCAGGGTGCCAGATAGATGGTAGTTTGCCATTTTATTTTCCATCTTTTGCCCAGTTCTGCTGCCTAAAAATAATTTGGGCTGTGTGATTTTTTTTTAAAAATTAAACTTTTATCAATTAATTGCCAGAACTCTGATTTCTGTACCCTGCCAATTACCACATTGTCCTCTCAACCATGTTACCAAAACAAAGGGGGAAAGCTGATACCTTCATCTGTAAGAGTGCAAAAGGGCCTCTGCTTGTTCCTGAAGCAGGAGCTTAACCAAGTGAGGTGGCAAATGCAGTAGGAAACAGAGCCAACATCAAGCTCCGGAGGCACAGAGAGCTAGAGACCTGCTCCTTTGGCCATTTATACTCTGCAAATTCAGGAGGTTGTGGCAGTGACCAAGGAAAGGTTTAACCTGGGAACAGAGGGAATAGGTGTATCACCAAGTGGAGACCTGGGGCACCCCAAGAACTCCCGATAAGGAAGGAGCCTGGTGCTATGCAAGGACCAAGTGACCTGTCCACAGGGATGAATATTAGATGGAGATATAGCATAAATTAAATTGGTCAATACATAGTATATTCACACTTATGAACCAAAAGATGAGACATGGGTTGAGAGGTAGGGATGCCAGCTTCCAGATAGGACTTGGGGGTCCCCTGGAATTACAGATCATCTCCTGACTACAGGGATGGAGAAGAAAGATGCTCTGGAGAGAGAACTGTATGGCATTGTACCCCAGTCTCTGTCCTTCCAGGGAACCATTCCCAATTCTCCAGGAGTTTCCCAACCTGGATCTGGTAGCCATAGTTGGGGCACATAAGGTATTTTGAGCAACAAGGCAGTTTTTAGGCAAGGCAATTTGGGAATCAGGAAAATTGTCACCAAATGCCTGATAACCACGTCTTTGAGCAAAGTGGTTCTTGGTGCAGGAAGCAACATAAACCCAAACTCCTGCCTAGAAATGTGATTTGCAATACAATCCTGAGCAGAGTGACACCCTTCCAAGATGATGGACTTCAGTTGACTCAGATATAAGGCAAAACTCTGCTTAGGGTTGCACTGCTACTTAGCTAAATGCACAAAGCAGACATGAGAACTGATTGAAATGTTGATATTAAAATGGATTAGAAGTTTTATTGCGTTTGATGTCCTGCAAACTAACCAAGCCACTGTTAATTCTGATGGCTTTTGACTTGAGTTGCTATTTGGCTGCATGATTCATCTCTCTGACTACAGGCCAGCTTTAACAAGCAAATTTCATTTTGCCTCTTCTTTGACTGACTTACAGTTTGTTATGCAGGGAAAATGAAAATTGGATTGGATCTCTGCTGACTTATAAAAATCATTAGTAACTACGTCTTGGAAATCAGAGCAGGGCCCAGCCCATGCTGACACAGCACAATCTGAGGTTTTTTTTTAATGCATACAGTTGCTGTTGCATGATAAGGATGAAATTCCGGGGCCTGATGAGGTTTGTCATGTCGTTATGTTGTCATCGCTGCTTGATAGAGCTTCAGGAAAATTTCAAGTCTAATGAGTCATCGAATAGCCTATTGGCACCAGCTTTTTGCAAGTTTAATGGCAATAGGAAGGAAAAGAAAAGAGGTTTTATTGTCAGTTTCTTTCAGCTAAACCATATTATTGTGTCTCTGCCTAGGTTCAGCACAGTCATTAAATGCTTTGCATAGTTTAAACGTTTCATGCATCTGCAGTTCAAAATGTGAAAAAGGAACGAAGTATGGAATGGGGAAAAATCCAGTTACTTCCATTCCATAAGTAAAGGTTAGCTGAAGTGCTTTTCGAAGGCAAAGGAACACACGATAATTTCATATACAGTGTGCAGTCCAATGCAGAGATAGTCGAGTCTAAACTCAATGATCTTATACTGATGTAACTCTGCATAGGATTACACAAACACACATGTAAACTCCTACGCAGAGTTTCTTCTCCCGCCATTCTCCCCAATGTGGACCTACAGCATCTGATGACAATGTCATCATGACATCATTGTCCTCTCCTCCATTTTATCTTTGCAACAATAAAAATCCTGTGAAGTAGGTTAGGATGGGAAAGAGCAAGTAGCTCAAGGTCACCCAGTGAATTTCCATGGCAGAGCAGGGATTCTAACCTGGGTCTCCCAGATCCTACTTCAGCACTCTAACCACTGCACCACAGAGATTCAGTCTACAGTATTCTTTGCATGAATGAGAGACCTGGCCAAAGTATTTTGCAAATCTCACATTTAAAAAAAAATCTGTCTACTATGAAGCATTTGAGATTGGAAATCAGTTTGCTCTTAAGACGATCTGCTTCCCCAAACCTGCTTTTACCTTTTCCCAAAGGTTCATTCGCAATTACTCATTCTGCTACTCATGATGATTGTTCAATTTCCATGAAACCAATTAATAGATCTGGGGAAAGGACACTGTTCAGAAAGCAACTTGTGTCTTCTGGTTACTATGTTTTTAAATAAAAATAAAGCAATTGTGTAGATTTTTTTAAATTAAAAAAAATCTATTAAAAAAGAATGTTATGAATATTTATATCCTCACTGATAATAATTTCTCCAACACAGGAGTAGAAGAAATGTCTATCTCTCAGGGTTCTATGCACTAAAGCAGTGTTTCCCAAAGTGGGTGATATTGCCCCCTGGGGGGTGCTGGAATGATCCAGGTGGAATGATCCTTGGGTGAAATTGGGGGGTGGTGAATAAAATAAGGGGGTGGTGGAAGCATAAAGAGAGAAGAGAAGAGAAGAGAAGAGAAGAGAAGAGAAGAGAAGAGAAGAGAAGAGAAGAGAAGAGAAGAGAAGAGAAGAGAAGAGAAGAGAAGAGAAGAGAAGAGAAGAGAAGAGAAGAGAAGAGAAGAGGGTGGTAGGTGTCAAAACATCATGTTTCTGGGAGGTATCCAGAATTTCTAATGTAGAGAAAAATTCCCATTAACAAACATAGAGGGTTCCTTTTTGTTTGCTACTTAGAGCAAATTCACCTAATTAGACTAGTAATGAGGACCAGAACTCCTTCCACTTAAAATATAAGGATGCAGTTTATTTATAAGACAGAATAAGAAAATAGAGGTGTACAGACAAACAAGAAACATAGAAACAAAAAACCTTACTAGCCTATCCTAGCCAATACTTGCTACAGCTAGCAGCTTCTCAAGGTTGCTTGCAGTTTCTCCCTCAGCAATACAGTTAAAGTCAGGACAGTGGAAGCACTGAGGCAATTGTACAAACTTCTCTGAAGAGTTCCAAATGGCAGCTTTCTCCTCACAAGGTTTTCTGCAAAGTGTCAAGCTTCTTACAGTCCTCTGGTTACCAGGTGGTTGCTTCTGTTGATTTCAGCCAACTGCAATGCCCCAAACACAAGAGTGTCTTCTGCAGTAGCAGCACATGGGAGTTGGCAGTGTAGGCACAATCTTGCCAGCCAGCAGGCAAGTCAAGAGCCCTGGGCGGTGCTGCCACACTGCTGCTTTTTTTTTACAGGGCAAACGTTGCCTGTGCTTGTCAGAGGCTTCCAAGGAAGCCTCCAAAGAGAATTACCGCTGCCTGCTGCATTTGGGTTGAAAGCGGCTGGGCAGCAGCATCTTCCCATTGCACTAATCTGAGCTGATGTGCACAATGGGAAGGTGCCACCCACCCAGCCGCTTTCAAACAGTAAAACAGGACACTCTTCGGAGGCTTCCTTTGAAGCCTCTGAGAAGCACAGACAATGTTTAACCTGTGAAGAAAAGTGGTGGTGCGGCAGCACTTGTGTGCGTGGCCTGGGGCTCTTGGCTTGCCTGCTGGCTGGTGCGATGATGTCATCACCGGTGCGTGAAGAATATCCCCCCCTTAGGGGCACATGGGGAGGCATTCCTAGGGTGGCAGAACCCCTAGCACCAGCACTGATCTTCTGCTCCTCTTCTTGAGTTTTGATATGTTACTAATGCACTTATATCCCTGACTGGTTGTCAAAGTGCTAGAATTGTGGAACCAATCATTGGTACAAAACAACCAATTTAGCTGGGCCCATCTAGATCTCCTGTCAAATACCTGTCAAACTAGATGGCCTCCTGTCAGTTGGAATTTACAGTTCACAGCTGTTTACTATTTTACAAGTGTTTACCATTAAGAACATGGTCTCTAGGCTTACCTAAGCTGATAGCAACCCACACAAACACTTATTGCTTTGGGTATTGTCATTTTCCCGGTATTGATGCAGACAAACACACACATGGTTGATGAAACACTCCATTTCTTTACAGGAGGCTCTTGTGACTTGTGGACGGGGCACCATGGCAGTCTAGTCTGCCCTCCCAACCCAATCCTGTAGCTATGACACAGTCATAAAAAAACTAAACAATGACCAACTGGCATTGCATCAAAGAAGCCTCTCTCTACCTCCATAGTAGTAAAGCCTCTTCAAAGAAACTTCCTTATTCTTTCATTTCATTCCGGAAGCAGTTAAGTGTTTCCAAAATTGCCTGAAGCCAGGACCCACTGCTGGCCGCCTGCTTCATTCATTACTTCATGTTTCCCACACTGTGACCTTTCTTCCCACGGAGCTGACTGAGATAAACAGCTGCTGCTTCAAATACTACTCTAATCTTTGTACTGCTGATGGTAAGTAATGATTTCAAAATTAAAGAAATTGCAAAGGTGCCTTTCCCCCAGCTATTCATGTGGGGGTAGTGTTCCCAAGTCTGACAATAAATATCTGGAGATTTTGGGGATAGAGCCAGAAGACCTTAGGGTGGAGCCAGGAGCAAGGTTATGACAAGCACAATTGAACTCTGAAGGGAGTTCTGGCAATCACATTTAAAGTGACTACACATTGTTTAAATGCCTTCCTTCCTTTTGAAACAATGAAGGATAGGGGCTCCTTCTTTGGGGCCTCATAGAAATGACCCCCTGGTCCGACTGTTTTGAAACTTGGTGTTTTGAGTAGCGGCACTGGATGCTATGCAGGGCTTGTAAAACCGCAGGGCTTGTAAAACCGCCCTCTTCCAACTTGCTTTTAAGGTGGAATCCTGGTAATGACATCTAGCCATCTTTATATATATATATACTGAACTGTAGCACCTTCTATTTATACTGGTTTTAATTTATTTATTTAACTTAGTTTATTAATCTGTAATTTAATTGTATTTTAACTGTATTTTATTGTATTAACTGTATTTTATTGTAATCATGGTATGCACCATGTCCTGTGAGCCGCCCTGAGCCTGCCTCGGCGGGGAGGGATATAAATAAAAAATTATTATTATTATTATTATTATTATTATTATTATTATTATTATTATTATTATTATTATTATTATTATTATTATTATTATTATTATTATTATTATTCTGAACATTTGATGCCTCTACTTCAAAAAACAGCCCTCCCAGAGCCCCAGATACCCATGGATCAATTCTCCATTATACCCTATTTTTATTTTAATATTATCCTTTGCTATCTTACTTTTTTGTGTGTATATCTTTCAAGTTGGAGACTTCAGGGCTGCCAGTTGTTGGAACTGAATCTATTTGAAAGAGAAGTGGATGACCAAGACTGAGAAGTAGGACTTAACTGACCACAACGTTTTGCAAGCCAGAACTAATTGGTGAATTGAACTCAGACTGCCTGTTGCTACATGCATATTTTATAGAATCATAGAATCACAGAGTTGGAAGGGACCTCTAGGGTCATCTAGTCCAACTTCCTGCACAATGCAGGGAACTCACACACACCTCCCCCTAAATTCACAGGATCTTCATTGCTGTCAGATGGCCATCTAGCCTCTGTTTAAAAACCTCAAAAGAAGGAGAGCCCACCACCTTCCGAGGAAGCCTGTTCCACTGAGGAATCGCTCTAACGGTCATGAAGTTCTTCCTAATGTTAAGCTGGAAACTCTTTTGATTTAATTTCAACCCAATGGTTCTGGTCCTACCTTCTGGGGCCACAGAAAACAATTCTGCACCATCCTCTACATGACAGCCCTTCAAGTACTTGAAGATGGTGATCATATCACCTCTCAGCCACCTCCTCTTCAGGCTAAACATCCCCAGCTCCTTCAACCTTTCCTCATAGGACTTCGTCTCCAGACCCCTCACCATCTTCGTCGCCCTCCTCTGGACCCGTTTCAGCTTGTCTATATCCAGCTTAAAATGTGGTGCCCAAAACTGAACACAATACTCCAGGTGAGGTCTTACCAGAGCAGAGTAAAGCGATACCATCACATCATGTGATCTGGACACTATACTTCTGTTGATACAGCCCAAAATTGCATTTGCCTTTTTAGCCATCGCATCACACTGTTGACTCATGTTCAGCGTATGATCCACTAAGACCCCTAGATCCTTTTTGCACATACTACTGCTAAGACAAGTCTCCCCCATCCTATAACCATGCATTGGATTTTTCCTACCTAAATGCAGAACTTTACATTTATCCCTGTTAAAATTCATTTCATTGATTTTAGCTCAGTTTTCCAGCCTGTCAAGGTCACCCTGTATCCTGTTTCTGTCTTCTTCTGTGTTTGCAACTCCCCCTCTCACAATTTAGTATCATCTGCAAATTTAATAAGCATTCCCTCTATTCTTCATCCAATCAAATCATTGATAAAGATGTTGAACAAAACAGGTCCCAGGACAGATCCTTGAGGCACTCCACTTGTCACTCCTCTCCAAGAGGATGAGGAACCATTCACAAGCACTCTTTGGGTGCGATCTATCAACCAGTTACAGATCCACCTAATGGTAACAGGATCCAAATCACATTTGACCAACTTGTCAACAAGAATAGTATGTGGAAACTTATCAAAAGCTTTACTGAAATCAAGATGTTTACAGCATTCCCCGGATCCCTCAAGGTAGTCACTTTCTCAAAAAAAGAGATCAGGTTAGTCTGACATGACTTGTTCTTGAGAAACCCATGCTGGCTCTTAGTAATCACATCCATTCTTTCTAAATGTTCCAGGACCGACTGTTTGATGATTTGTTTTAAAACTTTTCCAAGTATAGATGTCAAGCTGATGTCTCCATTGGTTTTGTTGCATTGTTCTGTATGATGGAAGTGATGCATTGTATACTGTATTTCAATTGTTACTTGCCCTGAGTCCACTTGCAGAGAGGGTGGGATAATAATTATAAAGATATTTCAAAAATTCTCTGTGTATTCAAATGTTGCTATGATTGATTTTATAAAATTTTATTTATTTATTTATTTATTTATTCTATTAATATCCCGCCCTACCCCATCGAAGTGGGCTCAGGGCGGCTCACAACATAAAATTCTAACAATAAATCAAAAATTAAAATACATTAATAATTTACACAGTAAAATTAAACACAATTGTCAGTGTGCTATGCTACAGTTTTCTTAAAATTCAGCTATTCAGGTATCCAGATATTCCGATATTCCGATATTCTGATGTTCAGATGTCGGTCAGTTGTATGCCAACCGGAAGAGGCCCTCACCTCCTCCGGCAATTGGTTCCACCAGCAAGGGGCTGTGATCAAAAAAGCCCTGTCCCTAGTTGACTTCAGATGGGCCTCCTTTGGCCCGGGGATTGTAAGGAGATTCTGAGAACCCAATCTCAGCACTCTCTGGGGAACATATGGGGAGAGACAGTCCCTAAGGTAAGCAGGTCCTAGGCCATATAGGCCTTTAAAGGTAATAACTAGCACCTTGTACCAAACTCGCTATATTATCGGCAGCCAGTGCAGTCCCCGAAGCCCCGGCTGAATGTGCTCCCAACTAGGGAGCCCTAATAACAGCCGAGCGGTGGCATTCTGCACTAGCTGCAACTTCTGGGTTTGGCACAGGGGCAGCCGTATGTAGAGGGCATTACAGTAATCCAACCTTGAGGTGACTGTTGCATGGATCACTGTTGCCAGATCGTCGTTCTCCAGGAAAGGGGCCAATTCCCTTGCCCGCCTAAGGTGAAAAAATGCAGACTTGGCAGTGGCTACTATTTGGGCCTCCATAGTTAGGGCAGGCTCCAATAGTACCCCCAGCTCTTGACCCTGTGTGCCGCTGTCAAAGGCACACCATCAAGGGCTGGTAAGGGAATCTCCCCCCCCCCCGGACCACAGCGACCCAAGCAAAGGACCTCTGTCTTTGCTGGATTTAGTTTCAATCCGCTCAGCCTGAGCCATCTAGACACGGCTTGTAACGCCAGGTCCAGATTTTCTGGGACACAGGCAGGCCGGCCGTCCATAAGTAGATAGAGCTGGGTGTCATCAGCATACTGGTGGCAGCCCAGCCCATACCTCCGGGCAATCTGGGCAAGGGGGCACATGTAGATGTTGAACAACATCGGGGAAAGTACTGCCCCCTGAGGCACCCCACAATTAAGCGGGCACCTCCGGGACAATTCATTCCCGATCACCACCCTTTGTCCCCGACCATCAAGGAAAGAGGAAAGCCATTGTAGAGCCAACCCCTGAATCCCTGCATCAGTGAGACGGCAGGTCAGCAACTGATGGTCGACTGTATCGAACGCTGCTGATAGGTCTAACAACATCAGTACCGTCGAGCCGCCTCAATCCAGATGCCGCTGAAGATCATCCACCAGAGCAACCAGCACTGTCTCCGTCCCATGACCCAGATGAAAGCCCAATTGATGGGGATCGAGAACGGAAGCATCCTCCAGGAAACTCTGTAGTTGCAACACCACTGCCCTCTCAATAAGTTTACCCAAAAAGGCTAAGTTTGAGACTGGCCGATAGTGTGCCAATTCGGCTGGATCTAATGTTGGTTTTTTCAAGAGGGGGTGGACCACTGCCTCTTTAAGAGGTGCTGGAAAATGCCCTTCCATCAGGGATCTATTTATGATATCCCGTACAGGATACCTAAGCTCCCTCTGGCAAGTTTTAATGAGCCAGGAGGAGAAAGGGTCCAAATTACAAGTTGTAGGGCGTGCAGACAAGAGGATCCTGTCAACTTCCTCCAGACTGAGAGCATTGAAACCATCCAGAACACAATCCGAAGACAGGCATGGAGCCTCAGGTTCACATACTGTCTCCAATGTAGCGGGAAAATTTTAGAATTTCAAACTTCAAAGTGTCTTCTTTATATCATCCTTGTTTACCCTTTGTACAAATATGTCACTGCATCTTTTAGCCCACTTCTTGAAGGTAGATTTCCAGGAGGGCGCTGAGTAATTTTTTTTCTGAAAAGGGGGCGCTAGGCCAAATAAGTTTGGGAACCTCTGCATTAAAGCATCCTCATTTTAACTGTTTGTTCTTGCTGATCAGCAAAGATCTTAGCAGAACATTCCTTGCAGAAAGTGAACTAAAAGTGACAGAGTGAAGGCTATGAATATCAGCAACACAGAGGAAGCATGACATTCAGCTCTGAAAATCATACAACAGCTATTGAGCAGAAGTACCTTGGTAAGGGCTTAGGGTCATCTCCCATCACCTTCTGACAATGGCACTTTTTTTCATTCACCCATTACTGATTTGCCACAGTGCTTGTGAGGAGTCCATACAAGTCAATGTTTTAGTACATCACTATGAAACAAAGGGAAAAGAAAAAGTTTTCAGCAGCAGCATGAGGTCTACATGCATGGAAGTCACCATGGAATGACTGACATGTATGACTGATGAAACCTGTGCCAGTCTTCACTTGAAGTGTAATTTTACATATGTATGTGCCATAAGGTTGCAATTGACTTATAGTGACCCCAGCAAGGAGCTTTCAAGGCAAGTGAGAAGCAGATGTGGTTTCCTCTTTTTTTTTTTAGTTTAAATTTTTTTAATTAAATATTAACAAAGATACAAATTAACAAACATCAACTATAACACTAACAAACATAAAATCTACCCACAAGCCATCATATTATGAAACATACCAAGCAGAGTATAGATCTAATATAAAGCAAAAGTTAAGTACTTGTCCGGTAATTTGCACAGTGTATTTTGTTCAGATTGTACATAGTCAAAAAAGTAAAACCATTTCTCCACAAACAAGTTTTTTTCCAGACCTGTATCGGATGTTTCAGAATTTTTTATGGTAGTAGCTAATTTATCCATTACTACTAGGTCCCAAATTTTTAAAAACCAATTACATTTAGAAGGTAAAACAGAGGCCTTCCAATGATGGGCTATTAATAGTTTTGCTGCTAAAATAAGCAATGAAACCAGTTCACGCTTATGCTTAGGTATTTCCACATTTTTCCAGAGGTTAAGCAATATGGAATCTGGGGTGAAGGGAACTTTGTTATATACGTTCAATAGTGGGTACAATTTTCATCCAGAATTCCATCACAACAGGGCATTCCCACCAGCAATGGATAAATGAGCCCAAGAGGCCACACCCTCTCCAACATTTGGCATCTTTTGATTTTTTGGCGTGAAAAATCTGTAAAGGTGTCAGGTACCATCTAGAGAAAATTTTAAAGTTTTGTAACCTCAAGTTCAAAATGGGAGTATGGAATAAATAAGAAGACCAGAGTTTATACCAACATTCTGAGGTAATAGTAAACCCACAATCCTTGTTCCAAGCCTTCATAATAGAGCTATCTAAGGGCATGTTTAAATTACTTAGTTCTTTATAAATAACCGCTGTTTTTCCTTTCAGTTTGGGTATCGGATCCATCATGGCTTCTTCAAATGCTCTCAAGGGTCTATTTAATTGAGACAAAATATTTGGGTTTTGCAGTAAATGATGTAACTGATTAAGAGTGTTCCTTGGTGCTCCCATGCAAGTCAAACTTGTGTGCTGCCTTCCCTCCCAAAGTGTCATTTTAGTGATCCACAAAAGTCATCAACATGCATAATGACCCGTCCTCCCTCAATGAAGGCTGTAAATACTTTCTGACAGATTGATATGATGATGTTGGCAGTGTTGGTTAGGATTATAACTGCACTGGATAAAACCCTGCAAATGGCCTTATGTGAGGCAAATAGTTTTATGAAGCAATATAATAGTTATATTGTTATAATAGTTGTTTTTCTTCCTCTTCTTTCTTGCACATGGCTTGTTGGGTGAAACGCCACATACAAGCAAATATAGCCAGAAGTGAAAAGGAAAGAGAAAGTATCAGTAATGGACAGCAGTTAATTGTATTGGCCTTGGCCCTCAAAAAGGGAAGGGGGGTTCTGAGGAAAAACACGCTGAAGTGGCCAATAGAAGCAGCTGCCCTGATAAGTCGAACAGCAGCCCTCAGAGAAAAATTGCTTCTTGTCAGAAAGGAGCTACAACAGAACAGATGGAACAGCCAGCAGGAGTTGCTTATCTAGATCTTCCGTTGCTAGAAGAAACAACTTTTAATGATGAGGCAGGGTCTATACCTGCTTTGAACAGATAAACCCTGAGGACAGTAGAACTTCAGAACTGATGAAGGAACTCATTCTCGTTCGTATCAGTGCTGGCCTCTGAGTCCATGTGTTCAGTGCAGTTGAGGAACAGAAAGAACTGAGTTTGAATTTTAACTGGGTTTTAATTCAGTAGCCTTTGCAGGACAATTCTAATATCACAGGTATGTCCAACAGGTAGATCGTGATCTACCAGTAGATCGCGGAGGGGTCAGAGGTAGATCACCAGCCCCACTTGGTCTCATGGTTTGCTGGACAGTGTCAAGCATGTGGTTTTTTTCTTTGTATAACTGTATTTTCAACTGTTATTCTAATGTACTGCACATCAAAGCCATATAACTTGCTTTTTAGTTCTCATTAGTAGCAAATGCAAGAATGTCCGCTTTAAAGATAAAGTCTCCTGGGATACTTTCCCAGGGTTAAACCTGGACCCAGGATATTGCTAAACCGCAAGAACAGATAAAGTAGTAGAGTGTTAGTTTCACATGCCTGTATTAGAATTCCTAAAATACCTTTGATGTGACCCCTTAAAATTAGTATTCTTGAGTTACATTGTATCACTTCCAATCTGGTTCCTACCCGAGCACAAAGAATTATCAATAAACTAAGACTTTGTTTCAATAATCAACGCTTGGTTATTTTGAGATCTGGAAGTGACATTTTGGAAGTGATCCACTTTAAAGTTCAATTGACCTGGTAACTTCCAAGCCGAATTTAAAGTTCAACTGACCTGGTAACTTCCAAGCCGAATGGCTGAAGGAGCTCCAGATAACAGTGAGAGCTCCAGATAACAGATAACAGGAGCTCCAGATAACAAACCGCTGGAGAAAACAGAGGTGCGGACCCCCCCCCCCCTTGGCACATCATCAACACAAGGCGAGTCGAGGGGTGCGGGTCCCCTCTACACATGCAACAGCTGTTCATCACCCCGCAAAAGTGGGAGCTGCGAACCTCCACCACCCTGATGGATGAAACTCCAGTCTGCTGAGAGGCCATCCTAACGAAACCGAGGAGGATGGGGCAGCGGAGCTCCAGGGGTTGACCGGGAAGGGTGCCCTTTCAGGGATGGAACTGGACGAAAAGAACCCCGACCCGACAGTGGCAGTGGGGAACTGTTGGATTCCAACTCCAAGGGAGAGGACGGAGGCAAGGGTCCGGGCAAACCAGATATCCTGGAGAGAGGTGAGATGATAACCATGGCAAGAGGGCTGAGGGATGAGATCCAAGCCAATGCCGCGTTTATGGCCCAAGAAATGCGGAGGCAGATCAACCGTCTACTGCGGCCAGACCCGAGGGGGATACCAGGGATCCCGGGAGGAGCACCACCAGTGGCACCACTAGCTCCACCGGTGGGGCAGCCAGCACTGCTCCAAGCCCCGAGGGCCCCAGCACCCCCTGCTCTAGTGCCGCAGCCAGTAGTACCAGGACCCCGCGACTATGTGCAGGGAATGGAGTTGGACATCACCTTCGATGGCGACCCCAAAGAAGTGGAATACTTCTCAATTCAAGCCAATAGTTACATGCACTATTGGGGGAACACATTCCCAGACGAGTTTAGTAGAGTGGACTATTTAGGGTCCAAGCTGAAAGGAGTGGCCAAACGATGGTATATGAGCTTGTACGAGACGAGGGGTCCTGAGCTGGACACCGTGGCCAGATTCCTGCAAGCCTTGCTCACCCAATACGAAGACCCCCTACAAGAAACCTGGGCTCTCACGGTGCTGCGGGAGCTGCAACAGGGGTCAATGTCGGTGCGTGAGTATACAGCTGACTTTAGAGACAACGCAGCTAATGTCTGGGGCTGGTATGAGCTAATGAAGATAGAGCAGTTCCAGAGGGGCCTGAATGCAAGTGTGCTGGATTGGGCCCTGCAGCAGGCGCGCCCTACCATGCTGGTAGGGTGGGTGCAGCTAGCAGGGGAAGTAGAAA
Source organism: Heteronotia binoei (assembly GCF_032191835.1). Classification (NCBI taxonomy): domain Eukaryota; kingdom Metazoa; phylum Chordata; class Lepidosauria; order Squamata; family Gekkonidae; genus Heteronotia; species Heteronotia binoei. Next base: position 50,737,581 of record NC_083223.1, on the reverse strand, counting down.
CCAATATGAAGAGAGTAGCCCTACAACGTCAACAGCAGCAAGGGGGAAAGGAGGGACATGGGTCTCAGTTGGGGGCAAAACCAGAGGGGAAGAAGGGCCCACAGACGAGTGGAGCTACCAAAACTCCACCTGTCCACAAGTGCTTTCAGTGTGGGAACCCGAACCATCTGGTGGCAGATTGCCCTGAGAAACCTCGAGGCCTCCCCCTAACTCCGAAGCCTACGGCAGCAACACCCAAGAGGACATCTATCTGCACCAAGGAATCAGTGAGGGGGAGCACTGCCATCTCCACAATTCCCGAGGAGGAGACTATCATCCCTGGATGAATTGAGCGAGATGTCCTGGGAAGTAGAGCCAGCGGGAAACGAGGACGACCTGCACTGAAAGGTGCCAAGCAGCAGGTCTTTGTTTTTTGTCCCATTGATTTTATTAAATCCAAAGCTCAAGAAGTTTATGCACGCACGAGCTTTAATTGACTCGGGGTGTACGAGGAAAATAATTATCCCCAAATTGGTGGACGCCCTCGGACTTATGCAAACCCTGCTGCCCCACCCCATCCAATTTGAACAGATGGATGGTACTGTGATGAAGGGAGAACCGTGCGTAGAGCAGACTCAAATGGTGCCTGTGGGCATAGAGGACCACTGGGATACTGAACTGTTTGTAATTGGCCCGTCTGCATCATTTGATGTAGTCTTGGGAGTGGGCTGGTTAGCCAAACATGAGCCGGACATTAGGTGGGGGGGATCAGACTATAGATTTCATGGACAGTAAGTGCAAGCGCCACCAGTGGGCCAAAATATGGGGACCAGACCCCCCCCCCCCGGAATGAGAAAATGTGTGTGGCTGTGGAAGAAGTCCAGGCCATCCCCAGAGAATACCGAGACTTGAAAAAAGTGTTCATTGAGAAGGAAGCCAATGAACTCCCCCCTCATAGAAGCACGGATTATGCGATTGAACGCATCCCCGGGCAAGAACTGCCCAAGGCAAAGCTGTACTCTATGGGGTGGGCGGAAAAGGCAGAAATGAGAAAGTTCATAGAGAAAAATCTCAAAAGAGGTTTCATCTGCCCAGCAACTGCCCCACACGCCATGCCTGTACTATTCAGAAAAAAAAAAGGACGGGAGCCTTAGGCTTTGCACAGATTTTAGAGGGATCAATGGGATTTCAACCTCTAATGCCTATCCAATCCCCCCTGATCCAAGACTTATTAAGTACGGTCTCCGAAGGGAAAATCTTTACTAAGTTGGATTTGAGAGACGTTTACTTTAGGGTGCGAATTAAACAAGGGGACAAGTAGAAAACCGCCTTTAACACTCTGATTGGCCAATCTGAATATTTGGGATGTCATTTGGATTACAAGGAGCTCCTGGGGTGTTTATGAACTTTATCAATGAAGTCCTGAGAGAGTACTTGTATCAAGAGGTGGTGTACCTGAATGACATAATTATTTATTCAAATAATATGGAATCTCATGTGAGTCTGGTGAGAAAAGTACTCTCCACTTTGTACAAACACAAGCTGTATGCCAAACTGTCTAAGTGTGAGTTCCATAAGAAGGAGTTGGATTATTTGGGATTCAGAGTGTCCGGGAAAGGGTTAGCCATGGACCCAGCTAAGATCCAGGCAGTATTGGACTGGGAACCCCCGAGGACACGTAAACAGTTACAATCATTTATCAGATTTGCGAATTTTTATCAGACCTTCATTCAGGGGTTCGCCCAAGTCATGCTACCCCTCAGAAATCTCTTAAAAGACCAAGGGAAGGGTCCAGAGACAAAAAAAAAAATGGGAGCCAAATTAAAATGGACGCCAGCGTTTCAGCAGGCATTTGATAAATTAAAAAGATTGTTTACCAGTGAGCCTGTGTTGAGCCACCCCAATGAGCTCTGACCCTTCGTGGTGCAATGTGACGCTTCTGACGTGGCCGTGGGTGCAATACTTATGCAAGCGGACATGGAGGGGAGACCGCGCCCCTGCGCCTACATTTCTAAAAAAAATTTCCCAAGAACAGCACAATTGGTCCGTGTGGGATAAAGAGGCATTTGCGGTGACTTTTGTTTTAAAAACATGGCGGTCCTGGCTGGAGGGAGCGAGAGTGCCATTTGAGATTTGGACTGGTCACAAAAACTTGGAAGCACTAACAGGGCGCCAAAAACTAACCGAGAAACAAATTCGGTGGGCGGGGTTCTTTGCCAAATTTGACTTCATCCTCAAACACATTCCGGGCTCGAAAAACTTTTTAGCAGATGCCCTATCCAGGTTGCCCCAACATGACAGCCAGAAAGAGGAGGTGATAGACTCTATAATACACCCCAGCCACGTAACAGGAGTTCCAAAGAATTGAAAAAGTTGTGGAGCACTTGTCATACCTATTCAAAGCAGATATAGACATTAAGGAAACTGCAGCTGCTATCAGTAAAAATTACTCATTGAACAAGGCATCTTTTAAAAATGACATTTTTCTCAAGACCCGTGCTGAACAAGAATCGTTTTGGAAGCAAGTGCCCAGAGACAAATTTCCCAACTTGAGAAGATGCAGTGAAGCTGTACACTCCTGTTTTGGTTCAACTTATTTGTGTGAATCTGCATTTTCCCATCTGAAAAATGACAAAGAGTACACAGCATTCCAACATGACAGATGAACATATCCAGGATTCCCTGAGACTGGCCCTCACGCAATATTCACCCAACTTCAAAAAGCTGGTGGATGAAATGCAGGCTCAGACGTCTCACTAATTAGCAAGAGCGAAGTTTTAAAGATCATGCAAGATCAGCCTGAATCAATACTTAACCTATATTTAACACAAATTACTTAATAAAAGTTAAAGAAAGTTATTAAAACAGTTAAAGAAAGTTATAACAATAAAAATTTAAGAAAAACTGTTTGCAGTTCTTTCTGGATCTTCGTCTCTCTGTTTTATTTTGGTTTATTTTGCTTACCAATAAATGACAGAAGGTGCATTGTAAATGGGGGGGGGGGGTGGAACCCAACTTTGGTTGGTTAAAATCTAATTCGAAACTAATTTGAAACTTAATTTTCATGGTGGTAGATCACCAGCACTTTTGTCCGGAAAAAAATAGATCATGACCTGTTCGAAGTTGGACATGCCTGTAATATCAGAAAACATGATCTATAACACAACTAACTTTAAGAATGGCAGCAGTTACATTACTTCATCTGTTGGTGCAATAAAAGTTACTAAAGGTTCTTTTCTGGCATTATAAATGGTATGAAAGATTCTGTAGTCTGGGTCTTAATATTTTGAAAAGATGCTAAGAATGCTGATATGTACAATCAAAATACTGATACAATGTTGATTAAAAATACTAGCATTATCCAACCACCTGCAGATTCCACAGAATGGGATTCTCCTGCCTCTTCCCTTCTCCCCTGCGCCCCAATGAGTGGCCCAAAGTTTTGCTCCTGCAGGTCAGTGTGTGGTGATCACTCAGACCGATTCCCCACTAGGCTTGTTCAGACATTGGAGCTCTTTTCCCCCAAAGCTTCGGTCCAATTTTGCACAAGCTATCTTGGGGCTGTAACTTGCCCTGCCTCTTTCCTGCGGCAAGCAGAAACCAGTTTTCAGAGGATCTTGCTTGCCACGGGAAAGAGACAAGGCAAGTCGCAGTCTTGGGGCAGCTTGTGCAATATTGGATAGAAGCATAGGGTGAAAAGAGCTCCAATGCTGAAACAAGTCTAGTGGAGAATCGGTCTCAGACCTACCCATGAGGGGGCATTACTTGAAACAATCATATGGAGATTAAAATCTCTTTGGCAGAATTAAAGCAACACATTGACCACTCAGTCATAGTGCTGCCTAGTGACTGAATGCTCTCTTAAAACGTTCAATCATTGCAGGGTACAACCCTCAAATACTAAGGGAGAAACTGGTTAAATTAGCCATTCTGGGTTCAAAGTGAAAACCCTGTACTTCCAAGTCAATACACAGGCAATGTATTAATCAGAACTTTTATTTTAAAATAATATGACAACTCTAGATCTCATTAAACAAAACATTATCAAACGGATATGCATATAGTTCACTCCTATTCTACCTAAATTGATTTCAAGACAAAAGGATAAAGGTCCACGTTTTTTAAACAGAGCTTTGCTTTAAAAAGGGAAAGCAGATTTCAGTGAATTTTGAATCTGAGAGATTCATGAGTTATAGAGTTTGGAGAGTGAAAAACCAGAAGTGACATCATCACATCAGATTGATACTCTAAAACAGAGGTGTCTAACTCATTTGTTATGGGAGCCAGATCTGATATAAATGAGACCTTGTTGGGCTGGGTGAACTGTGTCATAAAATGTAATGCCAGGAAGCAGAGATACAAACTTTATAAAGGATACAGAGGTACTTTCTTTCTTTTTAAAAATGTGCTTTCTTGTATCTCTCTCGTGGGATTGAGGGAACTGGGCAAAGGAAGCTCTGGCTCTTTCCCTCTCTCTGTGGGGACAAGGAGGGGGAGGAACCTCAGCCAATAGAAGGAAGAGAGGTTTGACTCAGTAGCTCTGCTGTGTGATTGAGAGAGCTTAGCAAAGCAAGCTGTCCCTCCCCCCCCTCCTCCCCAAGCAAGGACCCTCAGCCAATGGAGAAAATAGAGACTTTGCTCTTTAGCTCCCATGTGATGGGGCAAGCCTGACAAAGCAAGCTGTGACTCAGAAGGAAGCAAGAGAAAGGGAGAAGGAAGCAAACTTGCTTTAGGGCCTGATAGGAGCCCTCTGGGGGCCTGACTTGGCCCCCGGGTCACATGCTTTAGGATCATCTCACTGATGTGAGACAGCATTTCTGGTTTTGTGCCCGAAGTAAGGTTGCACATTAGCACAATACTGACGGACACCCCACACACACACACACAATTTGCCCTCCCCGGCCTGACAAGTGACGGTAGAAAATGGGGGTCCTGGGCAAAGAGGTCTCATGCTATAGTGGAAGACCTGCCCCCTCCAAATTATAACAATCTTAATTTCAGCCAGTTTGTTCAAGGCTGGAAAAAAAAGAGTGCATTGGTAACTTTTACAGGAAACCTGAAAAAAATCTATAAGCAAAGCAAGTTGGGGTCAAGCTTTTCATGTTAAACCTATCTACAAATTCCATATATGAACTGCATAACATAAATGATGATGTATTACTACATTCCATCAGAAGCAGGCCCTCAGGAAGAAAATAGGGGGCAAAATCTGGGGTCTGAAGTGAGAAGGGGAATTGGTAGAAATCATTCCCCCATCTTTCTTAAAAGGCATGGTTGGATACATGCCATTATGAGGGTGACTTACAATCATTTTGAACCTGTACAATATGGCCCTGACCTAGATAGCAAGCCTGATCTTGTCAGATCTTGAAAGCTAAGCAGTATTTGGATGGGATACCACCAAGGAAGTCAAGAATCACAGTGTGGAGGCAAGGCAATAGCCAACCATTTCTGAACTTCTCTTGCCTTCAAATCCCCACAGGGTCATGACAAATCAGCTGTGACTTGACAAGAAAAACAACAACAAAAGCAAGCAATTCTCCATTTTATCAGCTCATGATCAGAACACGGAGAGGAAGGCAATGTGGAGGACTCATGATTCTCATGTTGCTGTTGGACCTCTGAGAACATAAGGCAGTGACTGAGATTATCTCCAGGGGTCATGTCTGAGTTGAGATTTGTATGAGAAATGTTCTGGTTCATGGGTCAGTCTCTTAGCTGTGACTTCAGTCTCCTAATATCACTTCTCCACAATATTCTGCAAGCTGAGGTCAGTGGCACTGCAAAGCAAATAGTTCTGGATGAATCAAGCAAGAGAACCCAGCTGCATGCTGGAGAGAAAGGCAAACCTGCCTCAAGCTGCTAGAAAAGGCAATCACCGTACTTTTCTTGTTCAGTAACAGCCAGGGCATCTGTACAAATAGCACTTCTCCAGCAACCAGTGGTTTCTTTGTATTGCAAAAACACAAACACATTTTCTACTTTTGTTCAGGTCTTGCTTAAAGCGGCCCCGTGGCGCAGAGTGGTAAAGCAGCAGTACTGCAGTACTGTGATCTGAACTTTCTGCTTACGACCTGAGTTCTATCCCAGCGAAAGCTGGTTCAGGTAGCCGGCCCAAGGTTGACTCAGCCTTCCATCCTTCAGAGGTCAGTAAAATGAGTACCCAGCTTGCTGGGAGGAAAGTGTAAAAGACTGGGGAAGGCAATAGCAAACCACCCCATAAAAAGTCTGCTGTGAAAACGTTGTGAAAGCGATGTCACCCCAGAGTTGGAAACGGCTGGTGCTTGCAAAGGGGACCTTTCCTTTCCTGCTTAAAGATACAAGACGACATCTCTCTCTAAATAGATATAGTTGTGGGTACCAGCTAAGCATGTTGTGATTTTTACACAGCTTCAATTCAAATCTGCAATGCAAACAACCCCCTCTGTAAATAAAGGGTCCACCCCTTTCCTAGTGTGCTTCTCTGCCTTTGCAAAACTGGCATGGCAAGGGTCCAGATTTATTATCTCATTTATTTCTATATACAATGAGCTCAGTTTGAGAGTACATTTCCAAACTTCCAGCTGCATAAACTCTGCCTGAGCTTTCATAGTCACACTGGATTCCTTCCATCTCATGCATCACTCCCGGTAATAAATACTCCGTAAGCCAAATTAGAACCTGAGTCACATATTCCTGGGCAATCCGGTGACCATCAGTAGATTTTGAATGGTACACCCAGTAGACTAACACGGGTGTAATTGAGGGAAGTAGTTGGTCTGTGGAGCCCTTGTTACTGGGAATGATGCAGAGAACTGGAAGAAATCAGCTTAACTTTTAAAAACTCAGACTGAGCACATAAGGTTTGCCTGATAGACACTGAAGTCTTCATATCTTTATTGTTTGGGCTTTGTTTTGGTATGCTGGGATCTAAAGTCTTTTGGGGGATGGGAGAAGGGACCAAATGGGAATGTAAAATAGTATAGCCTGATCTCATCAGATATCTTGGAAGCTAATCATGAGCAACCACCATGGAAGACTTTGCAGAGGGAACCAATAGGAAACCACCTCTGCATAATCACTTGCCTTGAAAACCCTGTGGAATCACCATAAGTCAGTTGGTGACTTGACACAGAGAGAGAGAGAGGAGCAGACCACTCACTTTTAGGAACAATTACAAATTTTATCTTCTCATCAAACAAATTTGCAATTTTTTTATTAAAAATTATTTCACTGCAGGGATACTGACTCCCCTTTATGATGTATCCACTCCTATTACCCATGCAGCACAGAATGGAGGTGAAAACATCATTTGATGTCAAATCTCACAGAAGATGTACCAATAGAACTTTCCTTTCACAATTCTTCTGGGATATCCTGCTGCTGTTTGCCAGAGTATAGTAGCCTTTCAGTAACCCAGCAATACAGTCAACCTTTCCTAGGCTGCTCAGGTTTATTGTCATCCCCTAGGCCATCCTCTCCAATTAGTGATCTGTGTTGATGGGAATGAAACATTCCACAGGTACCATAAAAGGGGTTTGCTCTGCTTTTAGTCCTTGTGTAAATATGAGTTGAGGATCAGGCTGCCTAAAACAGAAGAAGCTGAAGTGCCATTCTTTTAAAAGTAACCATAATATTCAGCATTCCTTAGTGGCTCAGAGTGTTCAAAGCACTTCTTACAGTAATCCTTACCATAATCCCATAACATAGGTTAGTATTGCCTTCATCCCCATGATGCAAATGGGAAGCTGTGACCCTTTAACAGAGGCTTAATGTATGGAAACAGGCAGCTGAGGCTTTTTATGGTACTGAGGCAAAAACATCACCTAGTAAATAACATCTATTAAAGAGACAGGACACATTTTGCTCCAGGCAGGTGGCAACACTAGATGACTATCTTGTCCAAAGTGACTTGCTGAACTCATAACAGAGGGGATTCAAACTGCATTAATCTGGCTGATTCATAGTTTACGAATTGAGTGCATATTAGCCACTATTTGTCTACAATATTTCCCACCCACCTGTCAACTTCTATGAGGACTCAAGACAACATATGACAAGATAACAATAAACCATACTAGCTACAGTAAAATCAATATGATGTAAAACACAAATACAACACAGTTAGGAATAAGAGAAATGCAACACAATAATGACAAACTAAAGAACAATAACAATTAGAGTTGCCTACAGGCCTGAAGAAAAAACATCACCTGAATAATAGATGTGTGCAAATGGGCAGCTTGATGATTTTCAGGGCATGGAGATAAATGATATCATCCAATAAATATCATCCCTTTAAAATTCCATCAAAGAGACATTTAATGGCAGCCCTAAAAAAGAAATCTAAGGCTGAAATCCTATGAACAACTTTCCTGGGAATAAGTCCCATTGAATAAAGCTTTCTTCTTTTCTTTTTTGCAGCTGCATTAACGTGCTTCTCCAATAATTGTGCTGAGTCCAGTTATCACCCCTAGGCTCTAAACCAAGTCACTGAGCATCAGCTAGAACCCCATCAAAGGTGGGGAGCACAATGCCCAAGACCTCAGCCTTCCCAGCCAGCATCACCTCTGTTTTGTTAGTTTCTCTTTGTTCACCTTTAGCCATCTAACCATAGCAGGAAAGTCCTGGTTCAACTCCTTTACAACAACATCATCAGGTAATATGGATAAAGAAATGTAGAGCTAGGTGTTACCAGCATACTGATTACAGCCTGTTCCAAATACACAAACCATTTCTTTTAAAAGTTTTACATAGAGATTGAATGACACGGGGGATAAAACTGAGCTCGTAGAAAGTCCACATAACAAGTTTCATACTGATGACATATGTAATGATTTCTCTCCAATGTGTAATATCAGATGATGTCATCCTTATATATTATGTATTGAACTAATATGTTGTGAGCCACCCTGCTTCGGCGGGGAAGGCGGGATATAAATAAAAAGTAATATAAATAAAAAGTATTATTATATATTGTGCTGGAGGTAGCTGCTGTAACACAGAGCTAGGATACTTTGGTCCCAATCCAGGAAAGTCCCCTGAAATTAACAGCACTTAAGTTAATCATGACTAACATATAATTTATTTCAATGGGACATACGTGACCGAACATCTCAGGGTCAGAGCCAGTGATTTAATAGGCTTAAGCTCATCTTTTTCTGTGCTGTTTTGTAGCTTCTAAGTCTTTTTGTATGTTCATGGTGAATAACTGGTGTCAAGGTGTACTCACTCTACGCCAGGCTGATAACACCTTGGTTAGGAAGACAGGGGCAGAAAAAGTTACAGAACACCAGTGAGAGACTAATTCTCACTGTAGTCTAAGGTAGGTGCTGCCAGTCCTTCCTGACTAGTCTCAATAGCACAGGAGTGAAAGGAAAAGTCTACTGACCTCTCAGGGAGTTAACAAGAAAAGTCAGCCCTGCAGGGTAGGACTGCAGTCTGATTTCCCCAAACTAAAGCATTATCCAGTGTGTGTCAAGGGTCCAGGCTCTGGACTAGGCTTTGAGGCTAATGAAGGCAGAGGTCCACAAGAGAAAAATATAATTATTTTTATTAAGGTGCAAAATATTTAAAAAGAGACAAAACTGTGAAGGAATAAAACAACAAACTATGCTTATCCACCTTAGCTAGTACAGTAAAACAAAGTTCCAAGTTACCAGATATAAATCCAAAGATGGTTAGATTCAGCAACAAAGAGGCTCTGGTCTTCAGAGACAAGGAAGGGCCATAGCCCACAGGAGCAGCAGTTCAAGATGGATGCCACATAAAGCTGATCTGAGCAACCACTGACATCCTTTGTACCAAATAGTCCCTGAGACCCCAACAGGCAAAAGTTAACTAGATTTATAGAAAAGGATTCTGATGGACCCCAGGCCTGGTTGGGCCAATCAGAAACCTGAGAGGTAATGTAACCCTCTCTCTGAGTTGCTGTGCACGTGACTTAAGAGGGAAGAAAAATGAAACCTACTGCAGATAAGTTCACTGCAGATAAGTTCAGATAAGTTGCCAAGTCCAATTAAAGAAAAATCTGGGGACTTTGGGGGTGGTGCCAGGAGACTTTGGGGGTGGAGCCAGGAGACATTGGGGGTGGAGCCAAGAACAAGGATGTGACAAGCATAATTGAACTCCAAGGGAGTTCTTGCCATCACATTTAAAGAGACAGCACACCTTTTACAATGCCTTTCTTCCATAGGAAATAATTAAGGATAGGGGCACCATATTTTGGGGCTCATAGAATTGGACCCTCTGGTCCAATCGTTTTGAAACTTGGGGGGTATTTTGGGGAGAGGCACTAGATGCTATACTAAAAATTTGGTGCCTCTACCTCAAAAAATAACCCCCCCCTCGGAGCCCCCAATACCCACGGATCAATTTCCTATTATTCCCTATGGGAATCGTTCTCCATAGGGAATAATAGAGTGCCTAGTAGACATTTCCCTCCCCCCCCACGCTTTCTAAAGGGGGGGAGGGCCTCCAAACTAGGGAATCCCCTGCCCCCTCCCTCTCACACACACACACTTACCAGATCTTCCTCCAGACAACTCTACTTCCTGTGAAAACGAAAGCAAAGAAAGGGAGGGGCCGTTCTCAGCCCTTTCTGCTTCCTGCTTCCTGCCCAGCCTTAAAGGGGCAGACATTTTGCAAACGGCTCAGGAGCTCTACAACATGAAGCCTAAAGGTATGTTCTCCCCCCCCTCCACCCCCCACCCCCGCTTCCAGAGTTTTGAAGAGCGGGAGATGAGGCTGCGAACCCAGAAGTCTCCCGCCAGAGCGGGAGGTTTGGGAAGCCTATTCACGACTCTTTCTCACAGGTACAAATCGTGGCTCAAGGACTTTGGTATGCAAAAGAACCAAGACAAGAGTGGTACTTCCTTCTCCAGATGTAAGCAGTCTATTAACAAAGTCATACTAACCATTGACTCCAACCATCTCTGAGAAAGAATTTACAGGCCGCAGCCTGAACCAAAGATTTTTTACACAGACAGGACTATATAAGTGGCAGTCAAAGATAAGATACAAATTATTTCTAATAAATATATTTTTAAAATGTATGTACTTTTGAAAATCCTGTTATATGATCTGTTTTGTTCATTTTTTATCGATAAATGTAATGCAGTAGATTAAAATGCATCTCACATGCCACAAGAAACAATTTTAAGAAACATCCCTAGATGACCATACTTCCCTTCAAAATAAACCCTTCAAACAAACACCAGGACTTTTCTAAAAAGTTTTTGCTACAAACTCATCACTCACAGAATCCTTCAACACATATAGCCCAGTTCAGCAAGGCGCCTGTCTCTGTAAACTTACCTTTGCTGTGGAAAATGTTTCACATTTTGATACCATCTCTTCCCTCTGTCCCCTATGCTAACAGGCAGTTTGAAAGGTTATCCTTCTGTTTCCTTGAAAGGAACATGATGTATGATGGATGGATGAAACAGCACAAAGTCTGCTTAAAACTTAAACCAGGAAAAGAAGAAATGAAGTAGAATGAGGAAAAAGAAAGGAAAGGTCCCTTGTGCAAGCACCAGTCGTTTCCGACTCTGGGGTGATGTTGCTTTCACAACGTTTTTACGGCAGACTTTTTACGGGGTGGTTTGCCATTGCCTTCCCCAGTCTTTTACACTTTCCCCCCAGCAAGCTGGGTACTCATTTTACCGATCTCAGAAAGATGGAAGGCTGAGTCAACCTTGAGCTGGCTACCTGAATCCAACTTCCGCCAGAATCAAACTCAGGTCGTGAGCAGAGAGTTCAGATCACAGTACTGCAGTACTGATGCTTTACCACTCTGCACCACGAGGCTGCCACTATGGCCATTAAATTTGCCTTGCTGGATCAGACCAACAGTCTATTTAGTTGATACTGCTTCCATGAGCAACCAGTCAGATGCCTTTAGAAACTAAGAAGCAAAGTATGTATGTGTTGGGCATCTAATATTGTTTGTGCTTGGTCGTCAGAGGTGTACTGTATAAGAATGTAGGTGGTCAAGATGAGGGACAAAGTTGAGATGAGGGATCCTGAAGCACCATCTGAATTAATAAGAAAACTATCGTAACATTTGAATGAGATACTAATTTCATGCTAAGAAAACAAGAAATTATCATCATGGATGAGCAAAGCCAAGATGGCACCAGGATGAAATGCAAAGTGCTCATCTTATTCTCAGGGGATGACAGGTTTCTCCAAAATGAACTTATGCAGACAGTGCGCAGAAAGAACAAACTCAGAGGTCCTCACACACCTAAGAATGGCTACAAATCTGCAAGTGAAGGTCTCTGAAGCTGGACTCTTCCCGTCACGTCATTTAAATGACTATATTAATGCTAGTTGCTAATATTCCCTAAGAATTGTGGTGGCAAATCTGACCATCCTGATTGGTTGGGGCTCAGTGGGACAGCCTTTGGCCTGTCAAACTATCTGTCAAGAGTACTTGCATGCCATTGGTTGAGTTCACTCTTCTCTTCCACCTGAGTGTCTGTTGTAAGCCAGCAAAGCTGATTCTGTCAGTAAAAGGCAACCAACCTTAGTTCTGGCAGTTATTGTGGGAACACACTATTAGCCCATCACACATAGGACACTGTCTCTGGCCTCCCATTGGCTTACTCCCCTGCCCTCACCTACCGCAGGCCCATGAATGTTGAACAAACTGCCAAAAGCAGTCTTCCCTCAGAGATAGCCACATCTCCAACTCTTATCTGTGTCCTCTATGCCAATGATTCCCATTTGCAGGGTCGTGACCCGGTACCCGGCCACGGAAGCCTCACTACCAGGTCACAAGAAAAGCCAAACCTAGCCCCGCAAAGATAGCCCCGCAAAGATAACCCCCAGCAAAGCTCTGCTTCCTTCCTTCCCCCATCTCTCTGTTGTGCAGATAAAAGCTAGCCTTGAAGATTGACACAGGCTGCAAAGCCTAAGCTTCATTTGGCTTCCTTCCTTCCTGTCTTTCTGTTGTGCAGAGAAAAGCTAGCCTTGAAGGCTGACACAGGCTGCAAAGTCTGAGCTCTGTTTGGCTTCCTTCCTTCCCCCATCTCTGTGTTGTGCAGAGAGGAGCTGGGCTGCCTCTCCTTCCTTCTCCCCCCCTCCCAGTGTTTGAAAGAAAAGCTGGTGTCCACTGGCACTTTAGACCTATGAAGTGTTCTTCAGGGTATGAGCTTTCCTGTGCCTTGCAGTATGTTCTTTTGGGGAGATTTCCCCGGGAGGCCTGGGTGGCAAAGAAGGGTGTGTGTGTTTTTTTCAGCTGGGAGCGGCGGGGAGTGGGCATTCCAGTAGCTATTTTTTTTTTTTTTACCAAACGACCCCTGGGCAGAATTGTTGCTGGCTGAGGTCAACTGATGGTGAGGAAGGCTCCCCCCCCCTTTCTTTCTTTCCCTGCAAGTGATGCTCTAACTGTATTCTTGGTGCTGGGAGGGGGGGAAGAAACAGTGGGAGGACTTCTAGTGCCCTGGCCCCACTGGTGGACATTCTGGAAGTGACATCATAGGAAAAGGTGGAATTTTGGTTCAGTGTGCCCCGGAAGTGACATCACTTGGCCCTTGACACCACAGGAAATGACATAATTCCTGTCTCCCAGCTCCACCCCCAAAGTCTCCTGGCTCCACCCCCAATTTTAGTGGGTCACAAAGGAGAAGTGTAAAAATAATCAGGCCACGGGAAAGAAAAGTTTGGGAAACCCTGCTCTATGCCAATCGGCCTCAGAAAGGGTTGAAGAGCTACTATGACCTCATGAAAAGCCTCCCAGCATGCACAGCCTCCCAAGACCACAGGAATAGCCAGGGATGGCAGGCCCTGCTGACAGTGTGTTCTTAAAGCCCATGGCTGCCCCTTGAGAAGTGTTGTTGCTAGGCAACCCAGACTGCCTTTGTCAGGAAAAGGAGAGGCCTCAGGGGAACATAATGCCATACAGTCCACCCTCCAAAGTAGATTTATCTTCTAGCTCACACATTTTTATCTTAGCTCAAGAAATATGACCCCAGAGTAAACTAATTTATGCAGTATCTCACAACTTTAATGCCAGTAGTCCACAAAGTAGAATTTTTGCACACAAGACTCCACAGCTTAGAGAGAACATTGGTGGATGGGAAGACAGCAAGGATGGGGTGGGAACTCACCCAGAAGACTTTAGTGATACCTTTCTAGGTTGGTGGGAGATTCCCAAGGTTGATCACTACAGGCCTCTTACTCAGAGGCCTTTCCTCCTCCTGGGGAACCAATGCTGCCAATTTCCAGGTGAGGGCTGGAGATCCCTCAGAATTACAACTGCTCTCCAGGCGTCAGAGATCTGCTCCTCTTGAGGTGGGGGGAAGAGTGAATGTCTTCACTTGGGTGGGTGGGAAGACAGCAAGGGTGAGGGGGGCACTTCTGGAGCTTACTTTATTTTTCTTCACAATGGGCCTCACTCCTAGTAACAAATATTAACAAATCAGTAAGTATGATACAAAGAAATATTAATTTACAAGTTGACATTAACGAATCATTTAGATTTTACAGTAAGTACTTGTTTCATATCAATCAGGCACTTTGTGACTGTCAGTCTATAATTGAGTTGTTTATGGATTTGTTAATTAACCTATAGAGCTTAGTTGGATTGATTGGTTTCTGAATATATATATTTTTGGCAAATTAATTAAGGGGGGTTAAGATAGGGTGGGATTTATATTTAATAATTAGCCATCTGAATTAAATTAAGTATTTTAGCCAATTAATTTAAGAAGGGAGATTGTGGGAAGGGTTTTAATTGGGTTGATAAGCTTGGGAATTGGCAGCTGACGGGGCGGAATGGATTGGGGGGTTACCCAGGGGTGGTGTGCCAGTTGTGTATTGTAGTGGTTACGACAGAGGTAGCCACCAGCAGAAGACGACTGGCCTAGGGATTCCAGTGCTCCTGGGGAGGGGGAGGTGACGGTGGGAACAGACAACAATATAAGGGAAGGAGACCGAGACCAGAAAGTGCTCGACCCCCTTCCAGTCTGCGTCCCATCCCGAGGGTGACAGGTAGAGGGGTCAAGTTGAATGACTCGCCTCCGTCATTGGTGTTATGCAATGCCAGGTCCATTAACAATAAGACTTCTGTCCTCCGAGAGTTTTTACTTGAGCAGGATATGGACCTGGCTTGCGTGACTGAGACCTGGCTTCAAGAAAGAGACACAGTGGCTCTCTCTCAAACAGCTCCCCTGGGCTACTCAGTCTTTCACCAATCACAGACTAGCGGGTGGGGGGGAGGAGTGGCCCTATTCATACGGGAGGCTTACTCCTTTAGGGCTCTCCCGGTCCCAAAGATCGAGGGTATTGAATGTGCCAGTCTGGTGTGGGAGGTTGGAGAGGGGTTGGTGATTTGGCTGGTGTACCGTCCACCTAACGCACCAGCCAACATCTTACAGTCCCTGATTGAGGCTGCGACGGGCTGGGCATTGGAGTACCCAAGGCTGATGATCCTGGGTGACTTCAATGTCCATGCTGATGACCCGGCCTCTAGTCAGGCGATGGACCTGGTGTCATCCATGATGACACTAGGACTCTCTCAACTTGTTACATCCCCCACTCACCAGGCAAGGCACATGTTAGACTTGTTCTTTGCGGCCGGGGTTATGGTGGATGATATAACTGCAGAAGCGGTGCCATGGTCGTACCACTTTGCCCTTAGGGCTTGTGTGGATGCTCCACTCCAAACCCGTTTAGGTGATGAGCTTATTATGGTTCGCTCGTGGAGTCAGATGGACCCAGAACGGTTCCAAATGGCTCTACGGGATCCCTGGCCCCCTGGCGATTCTCTCGATGATCTGGTTGATACCTGGCATAGCCAGCTCTCCAGAGCCATTGATGAGATCACACCTCGACGCCCTCTGCAACCCCGCACTAAGCTGGCTCCGTGGTACACCCCGGAATTACGCCAGCTGAAATGAGGACTCAGACGGCTAGAGAGGCAATGGCGGTGTACTTGGGATGAAGTGACTAGAACATCTTATAGAGAGTTTATGAGGTCCTATGAGATGGCAGTCAAAGCCGCAAAGAAAATATATTTTACGACTAAGATTGCTCCGCCACGACTTCCCTGCCACATTAGATACAGTATGCGAACTCGAGGCCCCGTGCCTGTCTTTTGGTTTAACCCTGGATTGCTTCAACACACTCAGCTTGGAGGAAGTTGACAGAATCCTCTCTACTGCACGTCCAACAACTTGTGATGTGGACCCATGTCCCTCCTGGCTAATTAAAGCTTGCCAAGGAGAGCTAAGATGTTCTATACGGGACATCATAAATAGATCCCTCTCAGAGGGCCTTTTTCCATCACCTCTGAAAGAGGCAGCGGTCCTCCCCCTCCTGAAAAAGGCTACATCAGATCCGGCCGAATTGGCGCATTACCGGCCAGTCTCAAATTTGCCCGTTTGGGGCAAAATTATAGAGAGGGAAGTGGCGTTGCAGTTGCAGAGTTTTCTGGATGACGCTTCCACCTTAGATTCATACCAGTCCGGCTTCCGCCCGGGCTATGGGACAGATACAGTGCTTGTCGCCCTCATGGATGATCTCCAGAGGCATCTGGATCGAGGCTGTTTGGTGGTACTGTTGTTGTTAGACCTATCGGCTGCGTTCGATATGTTCGACCACCAGTTACTGACCCGCTGCCTCGCCGACACAGGGATTCAGGGGCTGGCCATGCAGTGGCTTTTCTCTTTCCTTGAGGGTTGGGGACAAAGGGTGGCGATAGGGGGAGAACTATCCCAGAGACACCTACTTAATTGTGGGGTGCCCCAGGGGGTGGTCCTCTCCCCGATGTTGTTTAACATCTACATGCGCCCCCTTGCCCAGATTGCCCGGAGATATGAACTGGGTTGTCACCAGTATGCTGATGACACCCAGCTCTATCTATTGATGGGTGGATGGACTGACGATGACCCGGAAAATCTAGACCTGGCGTTGCAAGCCGTGGCAGGTTGGCTTAGGCAGAGTGGGCTGAAGTTAAATCCAGCGAAGACAGAGGTTCTTTGCCTGGGTCACGGCAGTCTGGGAGGAGAAATCTCCCTACCGGTTTTTGATGGTGCGCCACTGGAAGCAGTGTGCAGGGTCAAGAGCTTGGGGGTGCTACTGGATTCTTCTCTGGCAATGGAAGCCCAGATAGTAGCCACTGCTAAATCCGCCTTTTTTCATCTTAGGCAGGCGAGGCAGTTGGCTCCCTTCCTGGAGTGTGGCGACCTGGCAACAGTGATCCATGCAACTGTCACCTCGAGGCTAGACTACTGTAATGCCCTCTACATGGGGCTGCCCCTGTACCAAACTCGGAAACTGCAGCTAGTGCAGAATGCAGCAGCTAGGCTGTTAATGGGACTCCCTAGGTGGGAACATGTACAGCCTGGGCTGCAGGAACTGCACTGGCTGCCAATTGTGTACCGAGTTCGTTACAAGGTGCTGGTTATTACCTTTAAAATCCTATATGGCCGAGGACCTGCCTACCTTAGGGACCGTCTCCCCCCATACGTTCCCCAGAGAGCACTGAGATCTAGTTCAAAAAATTTGCTGAAAATCCCTGGGCCAAAGGAGGCCAAATTAAAAGCGACAAGGGAATGGGCCTTCTCTATAGCAACACCCCAATGGTGGAACCAGCTACCAGAGGAGGTGCGGGCCCTGCGGGACCTTAATCAGTTCCGTAGGGCTTGCAAAACCGTCCTCTTCCAACTGGCCTTTTAAGGTGGAACCATTGCTTCAACATAAAAATGAGATCTATATGCACATCAAGACTGTAGCACCATAGTATGTCATTGTGGTTTTAAATTATTAACCTAATGTTGTTTTATATGTAATTGTATTTTAATTGTCATTGTTTTGAATTTTATTGTTGTATCATGGTACGATGTACTATGTCTTGTGAGCCGCCCTGAGCCTGCTTCGGCGGAAAGGCCGGGATATAAATTAAAATGTATTATTATTATTATTAAACTGTTAGACTGGGCATCACTGAAGCCAAATTGATGAGGGTATTGTCAATTTCATTAAAGCACCAAGAAGGATTTCTAACTGCAGACTCTGGCAATTTCCACTTTAGCTTTCCCCTCACATTGACAGTCATTCTATTTTTGTTATGACATTTCTCCCAAATAATTCCATTCCTGTTTTTTCTTGTATATCACCCTTTAAAACTGAGTTGATTTTTAAATTGCTAGTGAAATTAAATCAGCTCTTCAAATTGCTGATTTTTAAAGCTATTTCCCAAGCAGTCATTGCAAAGTGTAGCATGGCACTGTTTCTCTCTCTTGCTCTGGAGGTGTAACTGCACTGCTCTCCTCCATTTCTTCCCTCCAGCACCCTTCCACCATCACCTGGTCTACAGTGCAGTCCCTCTTCTATGGAGCTCCTGAACATGAAACCATAGCAGGTCCAACTACAGCTTCAGGGCAAACTGATAGGGTTTGTTGTACACTGTCCTGAGTCCAGTTTACAGGAAATGGGCTGTATAAAAATCAAATTTAACAAATAAGTAATAAATAAATCAAAGTCCTTGTTGTTTTCTTTAAAGGACAGTAAGATTGACAGGATTTACATCCACCCTTCAGTGCTTGTGTTCACATACTGTTTTTCGTGAACAGAATAAAAGTGACAGTATTCCTCTCTTGACTTTTGCATCCAGTTCTTCCAAATCCTGTATCAATTTGGACTCAATGTGAAGTTCTATGGTCTAGCAGGGTCAGTAGCAGGAGGCTACCTCTAACTAAGAAAGAGATGGAAGGAGAGTTGTAGTTCTGGAGCATTTTGGAAGCAGGGAAAGGAGTGTTCAAATAGGAGCAAGTGCTCTAGTTGAAATGTATATGTATGTATGAGAATAAGCGTTGGGAGGAGGGATTTCCCCAGCATAATAAGAACTCAACCAGGCTAATATATGGATAACGTTAGCCAAAATAATCATGGGTTTTGTTGCTGTTGTGGACTGAAAGCATATATTGTGAATTTGAATCCTCACCTTTGACAAAAGTGGTATTAAGTTGCTGTTTGTTTATTTAGCTACTTATAGGCCACCTCTCAGGAGACAGGTTCAGGTAACTAACAAAGTAGCAGATTTTGTGACAATGGGCTGATGTGTCTGTGTGAATATATCTAATGTAATTAATTGTGCCATCCTAAGAACATTTTTCCCTAGAAGTAAGCCCTGCTCAATAGATCTAAATAAGACTCTTGTTGTTCAGTCACATAGCCAAGTCCGACTGTTCGCGACCCCATGGACAAAGCCATGCCAGGCCCTCCTGCCTTCCACCATCTGTGTAGATCTATTTAAAATTGCTCTTTAAAACACATAGGCGCTGGTGCAGAACGTTCCTGAGATCAGACCATGTATCTTAATTTTCAGAAGGGACATTTTCATGGAATTTCACCACATCTTAATGTTCAAAAGGGACATTCTCACGGAATCTCACCACATCTTTGAGTATGTCTTGAGCTATTTGTGGACTTGTGTGGACATTGCTCACACAGTAAAGTTTAAATCTGAATGTATATTATAGTTAATGTACGCCTTACATTTGAATTGGATGGTAAATACTGATTTAAGTATCCCATGCAGAATTAGCCTTTATTAACTCTGCATGCCAGCATTGTAGCTTGTTGGGTTGCGCTGACAAAGTCACTGGTATGATCTACCCTCTTCTAAGTATGTTTTTGTTGGCACTGTCTTATCCAAATACCCCTACAGACTCCTGGAAAGCGTTCTTCTCTTTGTAAATGCTGTGTCACCATAGTTCCCATTTGCTAAGAGGAAGATGTTAAAATCTAATTACACAGCACTTCAGCTTGCTATGATTTTTTTTTAAATGGAGGCATGGATTAGCTGACGATGGCATTAAAATCCCAAACATATGTAATAAATGCACTTCTCATAAAGTGTAATATTTTAGTATTTGACTGCCCTGACATACAGAGAGACAAATTGCTGAAATAGTTTGTGGAAATCAGTTTGCCTAATAAAAGCCAACAATGTATGAAAGAAAGTTTCAACGTCCGGTCTCCCCCGCCCCCCAATCACAAGTGTCTGCAGTCCTTTTGGAGCTATAAACTTCCACTGTGTCGCTTTCAAATGGGTAGCCTTGATACTAACCTAGGAAAGGCACAAACACTATACCTGCTGCTATTGGTCGTCGAAGAGCCGGCAGGAAGGAGCACAATATAGTTCACTTGTGGGTTTTCAGATAAAATGGGAGGTTCGAGGGACAGAGGGAGCTGAAGGGGAGGGGGGAAGGAAATCAAACAGTATGCAAACCGAAGGATGTATATAGCCATTTCTATATTGCCAAAAAAATGAAATGTCACGAAACAAAACGATGCCTGGCTCCCCGAAGCTGGCGGTGCTAAAGCGCCACCTACAGCAGCCGGATGCAAACAGCCCCGATGCCCTCCGGACGCGAATCTATTCCTCCAAGTATGAGCTCACCCAGTGTGACACCAGGCGATGTGGGAATAATCTCACCAGATTCACCTCCACTCTTTCACAGTTTTTTTTTTTTTTTCCCCCTTTTTGACATTATAAAGGCGCGCTCCCCCGTAGGACGTCCAGGGAGGAGCGGATGAAACCGCGCATCCCACTCCGTTTCCGAGCTCCCTGCGTGCTCGTCGCCTCCCGAAGACGGCCCTCAAACTCCAAGCTCAGCCCAGCCCCCAGCCCCCTTCCCCTCTCCCCCTCCCCACTTCCAAGAGCCGCGGCGAAGGGGGTGTGTCCGCAGCCATGTGGGGAGAACGGAATAAAGGCAAGCGAGGCGGAGCCAAGGGGAGGAGTTCGAGCCTCGCCATTGGCCGGCCGGGGGAGTGATGTCACCCATATGAAACCCTGATAACTAGTTGGGAGAGGACCCGCAACTTTTGCAGAAGGGGGAGTGTGATCCAGCGACATCTCTGGGTCCGGGCGGCTGCTGTGGCTGCCGCTGCTGCTGCAGGGGGAGGGGAAAGAGCCGGAGCGAGTCCCGCCGCTGCCGCTGCTGGAAGAGGCACCAGCAGCGCGCGAGCAGGAGGGGAGGAACGAAAGGCGCTTGCCGCTTGCACACCGCGCTTCACCTTGCAGCCGCTCGCCGAGGTGTGCAAGCAGCCGGTGGGAGCAAAGGAAAAGAAGAAGAAGAAAAGACAAAAAAAAATTAAAGGCTACCAAGAAACTCAAGCGAAGCAGTCAACCCCCACCATGGTCCAGCAAGCGGAAAGTCCCGAGACGGAGAGCAACCTGCCCAGGGAAGCGATGGATACCGAAGAAGGGGAGTTCATGGCTTGCAGCCCGGTGGCGCTGGACGAGAGCGATCCGGACTGGTGCAAAACGGCCTCGGGCCACATCAAGAGACCGATGAACGCCTTCATGGTGTGGTCGAAGATCGAGCGGCGGAAGATCATGGAGCAGTCGCCGGACATGCACAACGCGGAGATCTCCAAGCGCCTGGGCAAGCGGTGGAAAATGCTGAAGGACAGCGAGAAGATCCCCTTCATCCGGGAGGCGGAGAGGCTGCGCCTCAAACACATGGCCGACTACCCCGACTACAAATACCGGCCGAGGAAAAAGCCCAAAATAGACCCCTCGGCCAAGCCCAGCGCCAACCACAGCCCGGAGAAAAACACACCCACCGGCGGTGGCGGCGGCAGCAAGAGCGCCAAAAGCGCCAGCAAGAAGTGCAGCAAAGGGAAGTCCTCGTCGTCGTCCACCTCCTCCTCGTCGGCGGCGGCGGCGGCGTCTCCCCCCAAGGCCGGGACCAAGCTGGCCCCCCACCCCCCGGGCGACTACGGCGGCGAGGACTACCCCCCCTTCGGGCCGCTGAAAGGGAGCGGCAAGGCGGCGGTCAAGTGCGTCTTCCTGGACGACGACGACGAGGAGGAGGAGGACGACGACGAGCTGCAGCTCCGCATCAAGCACGAGGAGGACGACGAGGAGGACGACGACGAGCCCCCCCACCCGCCGGGCCAGCCGCTGCGGCGCTACAACGTCGCCAAGGTCCCCGCCAGCCCCACCTTGAGCTCCTCGGCCGAGTCCACCGAAGGGGCCAGCCTCTACGAGGAGGTGCGCGGGGGCGGCGCCGCCTCGCACGCCGCCGCCGCCGGCCCCCGGCTCTACTACGGCTTCAAGAGCATGCCCAAGAGCGGCCAGCAGGCCAGCCTGTCCCCGGCTTCCTCGCGGTCCATCTCCACCTCCTCCTCCTCCTCCTCTTCTTCCAGCAGCGGCGAGGAGGCGGACGACCTGATGTTCGACCTGAGCTTGAATTTCTCGCAGCACACTCACGCCGCCTCGGAGCAGCTGGGCGTCAGCTCGGCGGCGGGCAACCTGTCCCTCTCGCTGGTGGACAAGGATTTGGATTCGTTCAGCGAGGGCAGCCTGGGCTCGCACTTCGAGTTCCCCGATTACTGCACCCCGGAGCTGAGCGAGATGATCGCGGGCGACTGGCTGGAGGCGAACTTTTCCGACTTGGTCTTCACTTACTGAGAGCGGCGAGAGCGAGGGGGCCGGAGCCGGCAGATGGGGGAACAAACCGCGGGCAGGCGAACAAGCGGGAAGAGAGAGGGAGAGAGATCAAAAGGACTGTGCGCAAGAAAAAACAAGAAGAACAAATCGGTAAAGGAAAGATGATGCTAGTGATATATGCTTAAAAGTGGTGGAGTTTTGAAGTGAAGTCAAATGTCTTGGGGTTTTTTCTTTTCTTTTTCTTTCTTTCTTTTTTTAAGCCGAAGTTAGTTCCAAACCGAGTCTGGAGTTGTGATTTTTTTTTCCCCCTTCTGATTTTTTTTTCCTCCCATTTTTCTTTTTGTTTTGTTTTTAAACTGGTGATCACAACAAGAGCAGCAAGGAGTAAAGGCAAATCGGACTGGGTGTTCAAAGATACAGAAAGCGCTGTTTGAAGCTTGTCGGTCTTGTGATTGAAGTCTGGAAGATGGTCTGCAAAAAAAAAAAGTCTTTTGGCAGCACAACTGTTACTCAAGGGGGTTCGTGGATTTTTGTTTCTCCGGCAGAGATTTGAAAGGACAGTTCTGATTTTTTTTTTGACGTTGTTAAAGGGACCATTGCAACTTTTTTGTTTGTTTGGAGGGAGAAAACTGATGTCTTCTATGCATCCGATTCTTAACAAAGCTGCAGGGAGCTTGAAAAAAAATGCAGACTGTACAAACGCTTACAAAAAACAAAAACTGTGAACTGACTTAAGATCAGAGTTTACTTTTCAGATCAAATTGTTTATGGTTTTACAATGTGATTTCTACTTGCCAACTTTTTTTTTGTAACTTGTTCCCTTATACCTCCTTGATTGAATACCAGACAGCCTAGACCTCAGTACACAAAGGTATTGAAACATTTTTGATACATAACAGACCTCAGTCTTTTTTAAAAATTAATATATTTTCAGGCGTATTTTTGTACAGTGAAAGGGAACATTCTTGCTGTGTTTTTTTCAGTAAGACTTTTCAGGCACTTCTTCCCTTTTATTTTTTTTATTTTTTATTTTTTTTCCTCTGTTTTTAGCATGCAAGTTATATGGGTACGTTTATGTCCTGGTTTTAAAAGGATTAAAAAAATCCTTGCATCTAAAGGCCTTGTGGTTTTAAAAAAGAAACAAAACACTTTTTTGTACAGCTATAGTTCAGATTTGTTCAATATTTGTAGGTAAAGATTTATTGGAAATGGTGATATAGACCTCAGAGCTGTTATCTTAGTTTAAAAGATTGTATATGTACTGTACTATAGTAGGAATTTATGTATCTCATACGCTGTGATATGTGGATGGGGCCCAGATGGAAGGTATGAAACTGGATTCTCTACTCTTTTTTAGCAAAAAAAAATGAAATGGGGAAAAAGAAAGGCACATTGAAAAAGGAAAAAGTTTCTCATTTTGTGCAATATGATTCTTAAAAGTACAGACCATCTGCATATTTTGTAGCAAATGATGGCAAAAAAGCAGACTTGTGCACTGTCAACACCATTGCCTGTTTTTTTTTTAAAAAAAATGCTGAAAGTCTGTATCTTGACAATTTTTAATAAATCAGCTGGAACTGATAGAAACTCGATTCGCAATGAAGTGTCTCTAGAAGTAACGCTGGTAGAAAGATGCGGTGTATCCAAAGCCTCCCTCCTCACCCATGGAGGAGTTTCAGCTGAGTCTTGGGTCTGTTAAAAAGGGGCTGAGGAGATGGTCGGTGGGATGGGGCTCTCTTCCTTTGGACCTTTTGCCTTTCTACCTCACCTTCCAATACGGTCTCCCCTTCCCGCTTGGGTCAGGTTAGTTGGCAATGGAGGGCTGCGGGGAGTCGAACCCTGCCAAAGGCTATGGGGGGGAGGGGAGGGGGAGAATGGCGGGGCGAGGAGGGAGAGGTCTGGCGCTGTGCGTGTTCAGGGCGGCGCCAGCGGTGCTGTCAAGGGCAAGGTAGGCCAGCCGGGAAGGATGCTGTTGCTGCGCTTGGGAGGCATTTGAGCAACAATGAGGCACCCTTGGCCAGGGCTGGGGGAGCTGAATCTAGGTCTGTCATGATGGAGAAGGGAGGGTCACCTTCAGGTCTCCTTTGTGTGTGTGAGAGAGAGAGACTGTGCGCGCGCGTGTGGCTGAGGCGAGGCGCCTCTCTAGAAAGTCTTGCCAAGGTTGGTCCTCTGACTGGCTTTCTTCTGCCTCCGCTCCCTTTAGGTGGGGGAGGGATGGTTTATTTCTGTCTCTGGGGAAGGGGCGTCTCCCCTCCCCCTCCTGCGTGTGGAGATATTGTAGCGCTCTGCTTTGCGGCGGAAAAAGAAGGCGGGCTGGCAGGCTCCGCTCGCCAACAGGGTTAGCCTGTGCGAAGGGGGTGTGTCTTGACCATGTGTGGCGGGCGCGGAGTTCGCTCGGGCTGCTGCTGCTGCAGCTTCTGGCCGCCTCAGGAGCGCGCGAGGGGAGGGGCCGAGATGGCGAAAGGGAGGAGGCGGGGGGGGGCTCACAGGCGGTCGTCCCCGCGCTAGTCGGGTGCGCTTGTGAGGGGCGAGGAAGGAGGGTTGGTTGAAGGGGGCGTGCGAATCTTTTCCCTTGGGGACGCGACCGAGCACGCCGCTGGCTCTGGTGCTCCATACAGACCCTCTTCAGCGCCAGCCGCCTCTTCCTCCTGAGCACATTGCGAAGGCTCCTTCCCCCCTTTCGTGCGCTTCCCAGAGAGGGATGAGCGCGCGCAAAGGCGTGTGTGTGTGTGTGTGTGCGTGTATACGGAGGGGAGGGGGAAGAGAGCAGCACGAGCATCTCTGCATCCGACGCTGCCTCCCGCCTTCCAGTCAGTGGGACTGTGCGGGGGGAGGTACCTCTTTTTCCTCTGCTGCTGGAGGCTTTTCTCATTTGTCAGGCAGGCAGCGCTCTCCTTTTCCCCTCCCCCCACCTTCCTCAGCTCCATTTCATCCAGGAGCCTTTCTCTAAGTTACCACGAAGGGGGGGGGGGTGTTCCTCTGCGTGTGCGTGTGGTTTCAGACAATTTGCTTTTGTTTCCTGCGCGTTTGTTTGCATGCCGTTTTATTGAGCCCGCGGGCCACAACTTGGCAGTCGTCTCGTGAGCACAGTGCTTCCCTCTCCTTTTTTTTTTCTAGCCCGGGCAGGACAAGCGTAGCTAGAAAAGATGCTCTGGAGGGAGAAGGAAGGAGGGATCCATTCCACAGCTACATCAGCCCCCAGAGCAGCAGGGGATTGCTTTCCAAATGAGCCATGCTCCAGTGCCCTTTTCCTCCCAAGGATCACCTCCCTCCCCAATTGTGCCACAGGCAGGGGGTCTGTGAGCTCCTGCTACAGATGTTTTAAATGCCATGTTTTTGTTTTGTGTCTTTAAGCCTTCATACATCAATTCTATGCCTTGTGAACAGCAGATTGTAGTATTTAATAGACTGAAGAGTAGAAATGTAAATTTATTTGTGATATCATATGACCAGCATTATTCCATCCATTTTTTTTTAAAAAAAACCCCATGGTTACCAGCATAGTGAACTGTTATAAGAAGCCACAGAACATAAATATGGTTCAGCTCAAGGAGAAGTTGGTAGAATTTGAGTGGTCCCCCCAGTAAGAGTGGGCA
The DNA here is from genome assembly GCF_032191835.1 of Heteronotia binoei. Lineage (NCBI taxonomy): Eukaryota > Metazoa > Chordata > Lepidosauria > Squamata > Gekkonidae > Heteronotia > Heteronotia binoei. The sequence goes on along the minus strand of NC_083223.1, from coordinate 50,711,616 downwards.
TAACAGCTTGGGAGGAAGTCCTTTTAAAATTGTCTGTAGGAGTTGCTTTTGAATAAAACAGGACGGGACTGGGCGGTTAGTACTATACAAAGGCAATTCACTGTCTGGGTCACTTTGAGAATCGCTGGCTGGCTTGCATACACATTCAAATAGCATAAACAAAGTATAACATTTATGTTTCATCACAGGATAATAGGCGATTTGAGTGAGAAGAGATCTGTTTTTAAAGTAGTTGATTAAAATGGTGATCAAATGTTTAAAATCTAGTATCTCATAATAATAAAGTTCTGCTCTAAATGTACAAAAAGTTTGGCCTACCATTATGTTGGATTGAAAGTGTATTTAGGGTCTTTGATATGTGTCTTGCATTGTATTAAGCCTTTAGAGAAAACTGTTTAAAGCCTAAATATTTAAAAAAAGCTTGAATTTTAAGTTTTTGGCCTCTTAAATTAGTATCTGAACGGCTTTAAATTGTGATTTTTAAAAAGGGGAGTGTAGAAAGAGAACTTTAGCTCTCAGCTGTCCTGTAGTTGAACACTACCAAACTCATGATGGCATCTTGATTAAGTTCTAGTCTTTGAAAAACTGAGCCAAAATGGGAGCAGTCCTAAACGAGTCTATTACTATTTCCAGGAAGATACTTTTAGGATTGCAGCCAATGTTTTCATTCTTGAAATGATCATCAGTGTGTTGGTAGAATCTCCCCATCCCTTTCTTTCTTATATGAATGCTTGTTTATGAAAGTAATTGGTAGGCAGTAGAAATGAATATTTGTGTGTTGCAGGTGTTTGCTAAGCTGTATAATGATGGTGTTCAAACATAGTATAGGCTTGGCTGGTAGCTGCAGCTATGTTTCAAGATTTTCTCACTCCTTATGCGTGAATGTTTGTGAAGGGGAGCATTTCCCTAATTTATCCAGGTATAAAACATGACTGAATGATATACCTATGCTAATCAGGAGATGGGGGGAAGGAACTAGAAATTAGTCTTCCCACAAATGAGACTTAAACTTGCTTTTAATTGTTTTTTTTGGGGGGGGGGCAAGATAGATGTCGCATTACTACGTAAGGTCTGAGTGAGTGTGCAGTATACAAGGAACAACTTAGATTTGGTTTGAAAGGTCTTTAAAGATAGCTATTTGCTAACTAGTTTGGTTTTTTGCTGGAATTTATGCCAAAAGTTCTTCGCTTAAGGGACACAAAGCAATTCTGTTGTCAGTAAAATTTAGAATGAATACATTGACTTTTCAGTTCTAGGTTCCTTATGTAATAAACATGTTTCTGTTTTTTTCCTTGTATGTGCACATTTTTGCAGACTACCCTTCTGAAAACAAATATACATAGAGCAGGCATTGTGCACTTGACTAAACCATACATGTGTTTTTTTAAGTTCCTCAGCACTTTACTTATCTATGGGTGAGGAGATACACCACTGAAAGGCAAAAAGCAAAAGAGTTGAATGATTGCCAACTTTTTATCTATGGATATGTCTTGACCTATATTGGGTATTGTTTCAAGAAGCAACCTAAGGGTTTGTTTTTTTAAAAAAGACACTTTTTGGAAGATGAAATCCAGTTTATATCTTTCCTTCTGGCTACTTCCTCTCTAATGTTAGAAGATCTAATTCACAAAAATGTTTAATTCTTTAAGGGCAATATATATGACAGATTAAATAGAAAGATTGATTAAAATGTCTTTTAAAATTGTATTTACTCTAAATATAGATGTCCATACATGCAAAAGGTAACTTTTTCCTAGTGTAGTGTCTACAGAAAGTGATTTGAACCTATGAGGCCTTAATGGCCATTCATGGCAATGTAAATTGGTTATAAATCTATAGTTAGACCAATCTCTATTGAATGTGAAGTCAGAATCAGACACTAGACTTATTTTAGTCTTTGGCTGTCTATTCTACAGAGCTCTCTTTGTTCTATATCTCCACCTTTGCCACACATTCCTATTCTATGGCCTGGTAAGATCCTGATCCTGCACTTCTTAGAAAAAAAAAACTTTTGAGCTTATTTGTATTTTGCAAAGTCCTTAAAGTTTGGGCCTTGATTCATCAATGGGTTTAAAGCTTTCTTTTTCACAGCCCTCTCCTCCCCCTCTAGCTGCAAGAGCTAGGAAGAAATTCCATACATTAATCTGCCTTTGTTTTTCGACAACCTTTTGACTCCCAGTCTTGCTCTCTCCCCCACTCCCCACATAATAAGTTGTGGGGATTTCTTTTATTCCCTTTCTTTCCACACACTACCTATAGCAATCAACTGCCTAATTGATTTCTACCCTCCCTTCATGGATGCAGTGGATTTTTAAGAGAATTTCACAAGCAAGTAGTTTTTTAGTGAGTTTACAAGTAAACAGAGTTTAAAGAACCTATTTTTATATTCAGTATAAAGCACAAATGTGCAGAAATTGTAGTATGACTTACAAAAAGGGAAGTATAAGTCCATAAAATTTCATTTATAAAAGTTATACCTTTAACTGGGTATTATCCTCCTGGATAAACCCAATATTTATGCTAGTGCAAAGTTAGGATTATTACACCATCTCCTACGAAATGATGATGGACAGCAATTTTGCAGTGATGACTTCTATGAATAGAAGCAACCCCCTGAAAGCACTATGGCCAAGAAGGGGTTGGTGGATCTCAAGGATGCATAGACAACCTGGAAGTTTGAAAAATGGAGTTCCCTGGCTTTATTAAAGTCATCACACCTCTTTGTGTTCATAGATTTCATGTCCAGATTTTCCCTGGTGTAAAATATAAAGTGCATATCCAAATGGGGGAGTTTCTAGTGAATTATGTTTTGAACAACAATAAAAAAATATGAATTTATGCATATCACTTGTTTGATAGCATGTCCCATTGATTTCAGCAGTGGGAGTGATCCCACCATTATCATTTGAACAGGACTAGGACTGTACCTGTAATATTTTATATTCTGGGGAAAAGTGATCATATAATGAATACTAACCTGGGAACTCCCATTCTCACAATTTGGTTTACTTCCATCTTCCTGTTTATCTTTAAAACCAGCTTGCCTCAACTCCTGGTTACACCAGGAATAAAAGTTAGCATACTGTTGTCATTTTGTTCATAGTTTTGATCATGTACATACATTGGAAGTTTGGAGTCTCTACATAATGCTATGATCCTTCATTCTCTTTCTTACTTTCTTGTGGGCTGTTTTAGTTTGGAGGCCTATTGTACTAGTGTGGGACTTTGATGGTTACAACATTTGTGAGATGTTGTGTGATGGCCACAGGTGGAGTAAACTGAATGTCTTTAGAGAAGGTTTTTTTTTTCAGCATGACACTTTTAAAGATGTGTAATTTCAAGACAAGGATTTTGATGGCTACGTGGAAAAAAAGGGTTTTTTTTCATAGCCACTCCAGGTATGGGGAGGGGAAGAAAGCTGAAAAGTACTTTTGTTTAGAAGCCTGAATGACAGTATGGGGGGGAAAGACCTTCTTAAAAGTTTTTGCATGCCAGTGCAGGGGCCTGTTGCTGTGAGAAGGGAAAAAATAAGAGAGTTCGGTTTGCTTGAGGCAATGCACTGGAGGACAAGAGTGTTTTCTAGCACTAGGAAAAAAGGAAAATGCATGGCAGAGTTTTGTCTTCTAGTAGACTATATAGCATGCAGAGTTTAGTATGTGTCAAAACAGTGTATGACATTGCTGTATCAAAGTTGTAAAGTTAAGCATTATTTATTGATGAAAACTATGTATTTTTTTTTTGTAAAAACCTGATCACCTAGAGGATTAATATCATTCACTTGTACTAGTGCTACGTTCTTAACCAGCTTCTTTACTACAGTACTTGATATGCAGTGTTAAACGCTCAGGGTTGAAAAACAGTCCACTCCAATGTCTCTTCTCTCTTTTTCTTTTTTTCTCCTTTGGGAAAGAATTTCAAATAAAGGAACAACTTGATACAATTGTTCAAAGACTCTAATAAAATTGTGTGATCAATCTTTATATGTGTTTTTATGTGGATTTTTTTCCTTCTCCCAGTTTTGTATTTTGTAAAAAACAAATAAGACAACTCTTTAAGGGCTCTGCTCTTCGTTTTGTGGGGCAACCAAAATTTTCAGTCATTAACCTTTCCAAGCAAACATGGCTTATAGTCCTGGCTAGGATAACTTGGGCAAAAGGCTATTGTCTGCCCATCTGTGAAGCTCTGGGGGAAAAAAGGCAAATATGGTTTCTTTTTTCATGCTTAATGCTTTGGGAAAAGCCAAAGCAAAGTATGTTATACTTATTATTTCAGACAATGTTTTAAAATTGAACATGAAATAAAGAAATAAGAGAAGTTTCTACTCTTGGATTAAATACCAGCAAACTCAATTTCTCTGTATCTTTTTTCTACAGACAATTTACACTGTAAATGTATTTTGACATAGAAATAAATCATTCTGTATTAAGATTCTTGATATGAAAATGTTTTTATGAAAATCTGTAATTGGAACTATAATATGTTTATAAAATGTGTTTATGTGGTGGAAGTTTGTTGTATATTAAATATGGTTTTATATAAATGATTGTGTTATATTGTAGACATTTCAAAATACACAATTAACACAACCCATTTACGCTGTTCAGACCTTCGTTATATGAAACTGTTTTTAAAGTTCGTTTTACTGTGTATTCCCCCATGTAGCCCCCATGATGATGTAACCCAATGTAAATAGTATTCCTATTTATCAAAAATGCTTGTGTAAGTTTTGGATGTTATCCAAGAGCACGAGGATAAACGGCCACTAAGCATCCCACAGCACTAATATATATGTGCCATTTGCCTAGTCCATACAAGTTATGTCAGTCTTGCATAGTCCACTTGTAGACCACAGCAGTATCTCTCCTATATGGCAGCTTGTCAGGTCACAAACCCAGAGTTTTTTGTTTTAGCAGGAATGCAGTTCTGACTGGCTTGGCATCAGGGGATGTGGCTGATATGCAAATGAGTTCCTGCTGGGCTTTTTCTACAGAAAAGCCCTGTGTGAAACAATGGCAACATCAGGGGAGTGGCCTAATATGCAAACAAGTTCCTGCTGGGGGTTTTGTACAAAAAAAGCCCTGCACAAACCAGAAATATCTCTAGATATTGGGGGACAGAGGTGTCCATAGAGCTATCAAGTAGCAAGAAAATCTAACAGGATAACTAATTTTGACCTTGCCACCCATGCTGATAGTTTCAAAAGGAGCAGTTACCACAGATATTGGCAGGATTCATATATGGTTTCCAGCAGTCAGGTATGCCTATCACTTGAAAAGCCAACATCCCAAACTGACACCTCCAAAGGTTTATGCTACATTCCATGTTGGTGTAAAAATTCAGAACACAGACACTTAAATCTCAGAATGTACCATCTTTTAAGCATTCTTAGCTACTTGGTGACGTGGTAAAAATTATTCTGGATTTAAAACTATTTAAAGTCTGCACTACACATATAACAACCCCTTTTTCAGATCAGCATAAACTGCTTTTTGTGGGGTGTATATTTTTAATAGATAAATTGAGAGAATACGAGAATATAGCCTTTTTGCTTCTCTGCTTGAAATAAATCCCAAACTGGGGAGGGATGGTGGCTCTGGTGGAGTATCGCTTAGTAAACAGAACGTCCCAGGTTCGATCCCTGGCATCTCCAACTAAAAAGGGTCCAGGCAAATAGGCATGAAAAACCTCAGTTTGAGACCCTGGAGAGCTGCTGCCAGTCTGAGTAGATAATACTGATTTTGATGGACCGAGGGTCTGATTCAGTATAAGGCAGCTTCATATGTTTTCTTGGGCTGGGAAAACATATTTAGAATTTCATGTTTTGAAGGGAAAAGGAAGCAGCAGAGACAATTTGATGGAGGAGAAATAGTAGGGAAAGGAATAACCTCACCCATAGCTTTTCAAAGTTACAACCTTCCAGCATCTTTTCCTTAAAAAAAAAAAAAGTTTAGTTGCACACCTGTAATGCGTAATGAACATCGAAGAAGGTGCTACAGTGTAGCCATATTCTCCATCATTCTTATCCCTCTGAAACACTACTTGGAAAAGATAATTGGGCCCAGGTGATACCAAGCAAAAATAAGGACATGAAATTATAAATTAATAGTAAATTGCATACCCAACACTGATGTGATTTGATATTTTAATCATCACATATATGAGATGTGGTCATTATGTGAAATACTCTTATAAGTAAATTACATGTTATTTATTTTTATATCCTGCCATTTGGCCTTTGACAAGACCTCCAAATACATAAGAATCTTCCAAAGAGTTTGAACTCCATAATACTGTTTATTTTATAACACATGTTCAAGGGAAGAAAAACGTTTTACAGTAATGTGAAAATCTGTATGAATCATTGTACTTTTAAATCCTGATACTCGTATATAACTTGGGGGAGGGAGCTTTAGGATCATCTTTAAAAGTACCCAAGATAGTGTTCATAACTCTAACATTTTATTATTATTGAAGTTTAATAACTTGAGATCTTCCAGACACAGGAATTTCCTTTTTCCAATTTTGAAGCTGCTCTTTGCCTGCCTTGCAGGAGTATCTAATATTAGAAAAGCTTTAAATCTATCAGTTCCTCCAAGACCACGCACTTCCATCTCCATGCCTCCAACTGTTGTTATTTCTTGAAATGATGTTCTATCATTGAGTGAGAGAAGGAAAAGCGACTTCAGATTGCTGGAGCTGAATTCCATATTATGAAACCAAGTTTTCCACAGGTGGCCTTTCCAAAATAATTTGCAGTACTCTGGTGCTGCTTTCCAAACATATTTGACATGCATGTGACATAATGACACCCCAGTGCATCTATGTTGTTGCTGCTTTTCGAAGTATGAAAGCTAGTCATGTGAACATTTCGACAACCACACATTTCACAAGCAAGGAAATTGTGAACTGCAATATTTAGGGAGAAATTACAAGATTAGACACCACAAAGACACTGTGAATTTCCTCCCCTTTGTTTCACTGTTACCAAGTTAACATCCCCCCTGACTTCCTTGAATAGAATCATAGAATAGTGTTAGGTTGGTCCACAGAATTCAACTGGAACAGATTTTGGGTGCTCAAGAGATCTGTTTTCCATGCAAGGGGAGGCTTTTGGGTAATTCATCAGAAACAGTAACTTTTTCTGTAAGGCTATAGAATGGACTGTCCATTGGAAAGAATAATCACTGCTAGATGCATTGGCAACCATTCAGAAATTCTCCTTGGGAAGTGATGGCAGAGGACATATTGTAGCACTCTTCCTTGTGGTGGGAAAAGAAAGCAGGCTGTCAGGCTTCTCTCATCAGCAGGGTTAGCGTGTGCAAAGGGAGTATGTCACAACTCACTTCTTCGGATATCTGACAGTGTGCTGTGGCTCATGAAAACTCAGAATAAATTTTGTTAGTCTTTAGGGTGCCACTCTGCATGTTGCAGAGGTCAGTAAACCAAGTTGTCAAGGCTTTATAACTTCTGCAAAAGTAATGAAAAAGATTCTGCTGGAGAAAATGCAATAAGATCCATAATCCAAATCAGACTGCATTTGCTGAAGCAATTTATTATTGTATAGTGTCAGTTGACTGAAATTAAGAACAGATATGATGAATGTGATCCATCCTTGCATCAGGACACAGCACCTATGGAAGCAGGGCTTCCCACAAGTCTTAATACAGCTCATTTTCTTCTAACACACTACTATAGGCCCAATGGAAGTGCAGTTTTGGGTACAGATGGATTGTGCCCATGGATGCTACCACGCCTTTTTTTGCAGCATATTAGGCCACAAACAAACCTGATGTAGCCAGTCCTGGAGCTTACAGTAGACCCTGCACCAAGAGCCTTGTAAGCTCTTGGAGGATTGGCTACATCAGGGAGGTGTGTGGCCTAATATGCAAATGAGTTCTTACTACAAAAAAAGCCCTGGATGCTACATTAGACTAGTAAATCACAGGTTGGGTTTTTTTTTATATCTTTTCAGAAGTAATTTCTGTACAACCACGGAATCTTTAAAATGTGTATCTGACACGAAAACAAGATCTGCAAGTTGTGATTGATACAGCTCAGTTTTCTTCATTATAGTTAGATAGTAGGCTTCCCAACCCCCACGCCCTGGCGGGGGACCCCCAAATTTGCAGCCTCCTCCCCCGCTCTCCAAAAATCTGGAGGTGGGGGGGGGGAGAGAACATGCATGTAGGCATCATGTCATTGTAGAGCTCCTGCAGGTATAGAAACCTGCAAACAGTTTTTAAAATGTGTGCCCCTTTAAGGCTGCACAGGAAACAGAAAGGGCTTCATGGGAAAGGGTCAGTAACAGTTTCCATGGAGAACGGCCCCTCCCTTTCTTTTGCTTTCGTTTTCACAGCAAGCAAAGTTCTGCTGGAAGAAGACTAAGTATTTGTGTGTGAGAGAGAGGGAGGGGGCAGGGGATTCCCTGGTTTGGAGGCCCTCCCCCCCTTTAGAAAGCGTGGAGGGAGGAAAATGTCTACTGGGCACTCTATTATTCCCTATGGAGAAAGATCCCCATAGGGAATAATAGGGAATTGATCTGTGGGTATTGGAGGCTCTGGGGGGGCTATTGTTTGAGGTAGAGGCACCAAACTTTTAGTATAGCATCTAGTGCCTCTCCCCAAAATACCCCCCAAGTTTCAAAACTATTGGACCAGAGGGTCCAATTCTATGAGCCCCAAAAGATGATACCCCTGTCCTTAATTATTTCCTATGGAAGAAAGGCATTTAAAAAGGTGTGCTGTCCCTTTAAATGTGATGGCCAGAACTCCCTTGGAGTTCAATTATGCTTGTCACACCCTTGTTCCTGGCTCCACCCCCAAAGTCTCCTGGCTCCGCCCCCAAAGTCCCCAGATTTTTCTTTAATTGGACTTGGCAACCCTATTAGATAGTGATAGTTTAATCAGTCTTTAATATCAAGGAATATGGTCCATTCCCTCCTACAGAACACATAGCTGATGTGGAAACAGCTATGCATTCATCAACAAAGTCATTTTAGAAGAAATTGAATAGAAATCTATTAGATGATCATCAGTCAATGAAGAGACAACTAAGTATATTTGGAATCATTGACTTGTCCATTAGCAAATTGCACAAAATGCTAATAAAATATTTATTTGGCTATTACTTTCCTTGACCTATCAGTTGAGTTCACAAAAAGATCCACCATTCCCAGACAGAAAATTATACAATCATGGAAAGGGTCATTGAACAATTCTTACCCACAGGATTTGCTTAGATTAACAAACTACTTCTACTTGGTAAATATTAGAGTAAAATCTACACAACAGTGAAACATCTACAATGAAAAAAACAACATATGACTTATAAATGCCAACTAGGTAAATGTTGGAGCCCAAAAGGCAAGGTGTAGTGCAACTCACAGAACCATTGTTGGACCATGCTACTCGCATGTTTGGAGGCCTTCAGTGCAGCAAGCAGTATCAATATCATTTCTAACCTGTCATGGCAGAGCCATTGGAACACACAAGTCTAGCATGGTGTCCTGCAATCTTGCCACCAATCCAGCATGCTAGAGAATCATAGCCTAGCATTTTTCAGAATGGTATCCGCTGGTCCCTTGATCCCTAAGCAGGCTGTTATCACCACTACTGTGATACAACACAAGAAGTGAATGATCAGGGATCAAGAGACACTAATTTAGAACTTTCTATAAAATCAAACATATGACAATAATTACACAACATGTTTCTTACTTTAGAGTAATCTGGCTATATCACAGACACATAGATCACTAGTCATTCAGAAAAATTAATACATGCATGATGTGGGAAAAAATAAATAGGCTCTAGTGGCACTTAAAATGTTAACAGAAGTTTAGTCCAGCATAAGCTTTCAGAACACTTTTTCAGATACAATGCACATGCAGTGGCTTCTCATGAGGCAGAAGTTTTATATAGGAAGCATGGGGGGAAAGAGCAGGTACTAGAGGCTGTGAACTACAAATTCATTGGTTAACCCCTACAGTGGGTGGAGAGTCCTAGGCTTTGTAAAATAGTTAACACCTATGGCCTACAATTCTTCTCACTGAATAATAGAGTTGCCACTTGCTAGGTCTGTGTTGGAAGATGCTTGGAGACTTTGGGGGTGGATCCAGGAGAGGGTGGGGTTTGGGGAGGGGAGGAGCCTCAGCATGGTACAATGCCATAGAGTCCACCCTTCAAAGCAGCCATTTTCTGCAGGGGAGCTGATCTCTGCCAGCTTGAGATCAGTTGTAAAAGCGGGAGATCTCCAGGACCCACTTGGAGGCTCACAAAAATCAGAACTAATTCTGAGTAGGACTATTTAGGATTACTCCATTGATGACTAAGAAATGAGTGCATAGTCCAAAAAAAAGAACCTTGTTTCTAAACCATGAAATACTAGCTCGTCAATACTCTTCAAACCACTACAAACCATTGTTGCTTCTTTGTGTAATTTTTATTTCCTCCACCTCCCGAAAGGTTCCTCTCAACTGGGGCTAACTAAATGTCTGTTTGAGACACCCAGGTGCACAGTGGCAATGAAAGGACTCCTGAACTCCTTTCAAAGAGTTCAGTGAAGCACAGCTAAATGTAGCAGCATGCAAAGAGCATCGCTGACTTTCCTCCCACTCCACCCCCCTGGAGTATCGCATGTGTAATAAATGAGGAGAATGACATCATCTCCAAAAGGGACTGGATTCACAGACATGCCATAAATAAATCATTTGACAAAATAAAGAAACCAGTAACAGGCAGCTGGAGTCATGCTCTTAAGCCTATACATTATTTACCCTGATGGTCTCCTCTAGCATCTCCAAAGTCTTTCCAGTCTCTCAGGTACACCATGTAAGACATTCAGGAAAAATGAAAATGCAAAAATTTTTCTATTAGAATTATCTGATGATGATGTAAAAATAAGCTCTAAGGAAGCTTAAATGTAGATTGTAAAGTAGGGTTGCCAGCCTCCAGGTGGGACCTGGAGATCTCCCACTTTTACAACTGTTCTCCGGGTGGCAGAGATCAGCTCCCCTGTAGAAAATGGCTGCTTTGAAGGATGGGCTCTATGGCATTGCACCATGCTGAGGCCCCTCCCCTCCCAAAACCCTGCCCTCTCCTGGACCCACCCCCAAAGTCTCCAGGTATTTTCCAATACGGACCCATCAACCCTAGCAAACAGCCCTCCCCCCCCCCCTTTAGTGTTCAAAGGGCACTTATGTTGCTGCCAGATTGAATGCAGACAGATTCTTCTTCCTCACCTCTTCCCCAAGCCTCAGGCATGCTGTTTGCTTCCTCAGAGTGTCTTGCATGTTTAACTTTGTCCAGTGCTTTGTTTTGTTTTCTCGAGGGCTTTTTTTTTAAACACTTGAGCAACTGGTCTGAGACAGTGTGGCTTTGTATTTGACATGACGGTCAGCTAGTCACTGCTATGCATAGTTCTACCCGCTGCGGACTCAAAAAAATATTTCTGAGATTGAGCTGGTTTAGTCTGTCCAAAAGTGTATTTCTACAGCAGACTCACTGCTCAGATAATGTACACCTGCATACTCAGTATTAATCAATGGGACTTACTTAATTTTCTTATCACATCTTTCACATCCTGCCCACCCTAATGCTGCACACAAAACACTAACCTCAGAATGATGACAATTCAGTGTATGAGGTGCAAACCATGGGCCTTCTTCACATAACCCCCATCAGCAGATTTCATGAAAAGTATTGGAGTGCCCATGAGGTGTGGATTTGGGAACACCAGTATTAATTCACTTCCTGTCAGAGTCAATACTTTTATAATTTGCTTACATGACCTCTGAATCCAGATGATAACCAGCCAGGCTTATTCATATACTTTTAACAATAATCTGATAATGAACGCACAGGAACACAGTTCCGGCTGGCTTGGCATCATGAGCAAATGAGCTTTTGCTGGGCATTTTCTACAAAAGCCCTATGGTAAACAATGGTGATGTCAGGGGGTGTGGCCTAATAGGAAAATGAATTCCTGCTGGACTTTTTCTACAAAAAAGGCCCTGACCATATTTAGCCAGGCCATTCTAGAGCATAGTTTCTCAGACTGGGGCCTCTGGATCCCTGAGAGCTTATGAGGAAGGTTTGCAGTAGATATCCATGACATCAGAGGTTCACAAATAATTTAAAATGAAAATGGGGAGCCGCTGGTTGTTAAATTTTGAGAACCAGTATTATAGCGAACAGATTCCTTGCAATGTTAAAATCCTATTAAATTTCCTTGCAACTGGATGACGTAAAGGTTGCTGATCTTCCCTTCTCTAGTAATAGATCAATTTATTATGCTGCCCTACCACCTAAAATACAGGTATCCACTCATTCCTAAAGCAAGGCTGGATCTAGAGGGGAGCAGAGGGAGCACTTGCCCTGGGTGCCATCGGAGGGAGGTGCCAAATTGGGTATGGGGTCTGTTCTATTCTATGGGTCCATAAGATAGAATGGGCCCATAAGGGGGTGTCATTTTTTAATCCCCCCCCCAAAAAAAAACCCCATGTAGATCTGGTCCTATGATATGCACATTGTTATTGTATCTCTTAGATTTCCTTCTACTGGTTCAGATCCAGCATAAAATTTCTGCTTGTGCTAAAGCTCTTGGGCAACTTGAAATGCACTCTAATATATAGGGAGGAAAGTGCTAGATGTTGCACAAGATTTTGCAGAAGCGGAACTGTGCTATGCATGTTTATGTTTCTGCATGTGCATCTCTGGATCCAAGCCACTGCCCATTTCCTTTATGGCTGCTTCTGTTTGTGTGGTGACAATTCCCATTAAGGAATCATTGCTGATGTGAATGCAGAAGCATTTAAGTTGCAATGGACTTCATTCAGACGGGCATTTTAGCTCAACATAGGCACTTCCCCCAAGTGGATTAAAAGGGCACAGTCAGACAGGCACAGCTGCCAGTCATTCCCCTCTCGCAGTCACTCTTTTTCTTGTTGTTCAGTCACACAGTGGAGTCCGACTCTTTGCGATCCCATGGACAAAGTAACACCAGGCCCTCCGGTCTCCCACCATCCTCTGAAGTCACAGTCACCCAACTCTCTGACAACTCAGAGATGGATTAAATTTTCTATACAAGAATCACAGAATCATAAACTTATAGAGTTGGTTTCTATGAGTCCATGATTCAAGTGCAGAATGTCAGTTTGAGAACAGGGCTGAACCAGGATTAAAGATCTAGTGTGGAATTGGCCAAGGTGAAAACTAATGCAAAGGCTCCTTGCACACTCCTTCCGCTTTTCTGGATGTCTGACCAATGGGGAGTGCCTTTACAGTCCCACAGTGTGCTTATGCACATGGGTAAGGGATCTTTTCAAAAGCGTTTTTCAAATGGATGGCATGTGCAACACAGACACTCCAGTGTGCCCCCCACATGATACACAGGTGTGTTGGGGTGCCATGTCTCACCCTGCTCCAGAATGAACCAAAGAGATTTGCCTCACGCACTTGGAGCTGCCCATTTGCTCCCAGTCAGGGGTCATTTTGTAGAAAAATAGGTGGTGGAGCTCATCCAGGGATTGTTATACAGCTGCACCTACTATTCAATTGGCAAGTTAGGAAGGAGGAGGGGGAACCCTCAGAAAGGTTCAGGAGCTATGCTCCTTTGTGAGAGAGTAAGCAGTGAAGTGGCCAAGTTTGCGGATGACACTAAATTGTTCAGGGTGGGAAGAACCAGAGAGGATTGTGAGGCACTCCAAAGGGATCTGTTGAGGCTGGGTGAGTGGGTGTCAACGTGGCAGATGAGGTTCAATGTGGCCAAGTGCAAAGTGATGCACATTGGGGCCAAGAATCCCAGCTGCAAATACAAGTTGATGGGATGTGAACTGGCAGAGACTGACCAAGAGAGAGATCTCTTGGCCACATTGAACCTCATCTGCTGAGCGGGCTGAAGTTGAATCCAGCGAAGACTGAGGTCCTTTGCGTGGGCCGCGGCAGACCGGGAGGGGAGATTACGCTACCGGCTTTTGACGGTGTGCCACTGATACCAGTGCGCAAAGTCAAGAGCCTGGGAGTGCTACTGGAATCCTCCTTGTCAATGGAGGCCCAGATAGCTGCCACTGCTAGATCCGCCTTCTTTCACCTCAAGAGGGCGAGGTAGTTGGCTCCCTTCTTGGAGCGCAGCGACCTAGCAACTGTGATCCACACAACGGTCACCTCGAGACTAGACTACTGCAATGCCCTCTACATGGGGCTGCCCTTATACCGAACACGGAAACTCCAGGTAGTCCAGAACGCGGCGGCCAGGCTGCTATTGAGACTACCACGGTGGGAACATGTGCGGCCTGGGCTGCGGGATCTGCATTGGCTGCCGGTTGTGTACCGTGTTCACTATAAAGTGCTGGTCATTACCTTTAAAGCCCTATATGGCCGAGGACCTGCCTACCTAAGGGACCGCCTCTCCCCATATGTTCCCCAGAGAGCACTGAGATCTAGCTCTCAAAATCTTTTAATAATCCCTGGGCCAAGAGAGGCTCGATTGAAGACAACCAGGGAGCAAGCCTTCTCAGCAATGGCCCCTCGATGGTGGAATCATCTACCAGAGATGGTACGAGCCCTGCGGGACTTGAATCAATTCCGCAGGGCTTGCAAAACATTTCTTTTCCAGCTTGCCTTCGAAACAGAACCTGGCTAAACTGATGCGTGGCCACCCAGCCATTCTGTGGCCACCCAGCCATCTTGTGGATATTATGACCCACAGTAATTTAGCACCTATTTTATCTATTTTAATTAACTTATTTATTATGTAATTGATTATTTAAAATTGTTGTTGTATTGTATTGTTTTATTGAACCATGGAATTCCATGCCTGTGAGCCGCCCTGAGCCTGCCTTTGGCGGGGGAGGGCGGGATATAAGAATAAATTTATTATTATTACTATTATTATTATTATTATTATTATTATTATTATTATTATTATTATTATTATTATTATTATTATTATTATTATTATCATCATCATCATCATCTTGGGGTCATGGTAGATAACTCACTGAAAATGTCAAGACAGTGTGCGATTGCAATAAAAAAGGCCAACGCCATGCTGGGTATTATTAGGGAGGGAATTGAAAACAAATCAGCCAGTATCATAATGCCCCTATATAAATCGATGGTGCGATCTCATTTGGAATACTGTGTGCAATTCTGGTCACCGCACCTCAAAAAGGATATTATAGCATTGGAAAAAGTGCAGAAAAGGGCAACTAGAATGATTACAGGTTTAGAACACTTTCCCTATGAAGAAAGGTTAAAACGCTTGGGCTCTTTAGCTTGGAGAAATGTCGACTGGGGGTGACATGATAGAGGTTTATAAGATTATGCATGGGATGGAGAAGGTAGAGAAAGAAGTACTTTTCTCCCTTTCTCACAATACAAGAACTTGTGGGCATTCAATGAAATTGCTGAGCAGTTGGGAAAGAATGGATAAAAGGAGGTACTTCTTTACCCAAAGGGTGATTAACATGTGGAATTCACTGCCACAGGAGGTGGTGGCGGCAACAAGCATAGCCACCTTCAAGAGGGGGTTAGATAAAAATATGGAGTAGAGGTCCATCCGTGGCTATTAGCCACAGTGTGTGTGTGTGTGTGTGTGTGTGTATATAAATTTTTGGCCACTGTGTGATACAGAGTGTTGGACTGAATGGGCCATTGGCCTGATCCAACATGGCTTCTCTTATGTTCTTACTGAATTCAAGGCCTGCTCCCAGTCATGGAGTATCCACATGGGATGACTGTCAGCCATTTTTTCTCCCTATCCCCTTACAACCACCATCCCTCCACACAGTGTGTTTCAATGGATTGGAGATCAGTTTCACTTTCAACATTCCTATATAGACAGCTGAAGGGCATGCTTCCTAGAGTTGTGTCCTTGCAAATGAAGGGTTAATGCTTAGATCCAGCTTGTCTGTGCTGAATGGACCTGACCTAGTGAGTACTCTAACCTGGAAACCCGCAGCCAAAAAGGGATATTACACTGGAGAGCCATTGCCAATAAGTAGACCCCAGGGGAGGGGGAGAAGCTTGCAATGCCATTTCATTGTTTTTCCAGGCTCAGAGCATCTTATATTTTCAGTTTCTGCTGTGATCGTTGTGCTTTTTCTTGATGTTTTATTTTTAAAATTGCATTCCCAAATCCCAGTATTTCCCACCTTTCCACCATTCCACTGTTCCCACCATTTTAAAATATCTTTAATTGTGTTTGTCTGTGTCCTTTATAAAGTTTATATCTCTGCTACCTGGCATTACATTTTATGACACACATGGCCTAGTCCCACAAAGTCCCATTTGTGTCAGATCCAGCCCTCCTAACAAGTGGGTAAATGCTGTAAAGGTTGTCATTGGTTTTCCTTAGGTTCTCAGAACTTAACTATGTATTATGTTGTAGCTGTGCATAAGGCTGACTTGACAGCACCCTTCACCAGGTGAGGGAAACTGAAGAACATAATCCTTTCCTTGTGAACTACTTCCCCCTAAAGCTCCCTCCAGCAGCCTTCTCCTCTGCCAGCATTCCAGAATTGTGTTTACTTCTGGACACCCATAGGGCAAGAGAAAGCAACTACAGGAAAACTAGCTAGCAGTTTGGCAGCTGACAAATTTAAGAATATATCTTATACATACTTTATAGATCTCCGTTTTTCATACTAGCCATGTATTATCCAGGGCGTGCAGACTTTATAGACTGGTTTGACCAAGTTCAAGGGTTTGATCAGAATTGGAGACAAAATGAATTTATTCCTCAGCACCACCACCCTTTTCACCAGCTTTGTGATTGTACTTTCTCTAAACCTTTCCAGCACCAAAAAGGAGGGCACATTGATTGACTGTAGAAAAGGAGGGAACTCTAAAGCACTCTAAACCTTATTCTCCAAAGTGAGTTTTTGAGGCTGAAACAGATGTCAGATTTACAGCACAGGAGACCGTGCAGCAGATACAGCAATAGTGCAATTCCCCCCATCTGTCATCCTACTCTGACCTGATAGGAGAACCAGCAGTTGCTATTTAATCATTTGCACTGACTAGGGAGTGTATTGACTCAGGACTAGTAGCTTGTTACTGGGCACCTAATGGTCGATTCATAAGCTGAGGGTCAGCACTGTTGGAGCAAGAATCTACATAAACCCAGTCTGACAGCTACAGTATGACAGCTGGTGATCTAGCTGCCAGGCTAGGTCACAGTGACCTGATCAGCAGACCGGCTTGAGCCGGCAGAAGCCAAGTGATGCAATCTGCTGAGTCAGCACGGCCAGGATTGGCTGCTTGGACTATATATGATCTGTGTGTGCATCACACAGGTCTCTCCCTGTGAGATGGTGGTTAGGCGAAGCACTTTGTCCGTGGAGGTGATATTGTATAGACTGCACAAGAGAGCACTTGTTGTGTATATATGTTAATACACCTTTTGGCACTAGTTGCACGTGTAAGCCTGATTTTCTTTCCTGAAGCCCTGTGTCGGGCAAGTCATCTCCCTCACTCTGCTACTCCCGCTCCGACAGGGTTATGGGCCCAGGGCGGTTCCGCTGCGCGGAGGAGAGAGTTGAGAGTTGAGCTGACTGTGAGTTTGGAAAGAGCCGGAGGCGAGGAACGCCGGTGAAGGACACAGAAGCACCACCGTTCTCTGTTTGAGAGCCAGAGGGACGTCGGCAGCCAGCCGTGAGGAGGAGTCGGCACGATGGCTCAGCAACAGCTTGGAGTAGCCGTTGAGAAGCTCACCTCAGCCAACTACGCGGTGTGGAGCCTGAGAATGCAACACTACCTCAAGCGTGAAGGGCAATGGCTGTTCGTGAGTAACCCCCCTGCTGACTTATCTCCTGCCGAGACTGTGTTATCGGATAAGGCACTGGCCAACATAGTGCTATCTATAGGAGATGACCAGCTGGTTTATGTGCGAGGGAAGGACACTCCCAAGGCTGCCTGGGACGCGTTGAGTGCGGTGCATGTTAGCACCACTGCTGGTTCCCTCATGGCCTTGACAAGGAGGATGTTCCGCACCGTTATGCCGGCTGGAGGGTGTGTGAAAGATCACATCAAACGGCTAACGGACTGTTTCGTTGAGCTGGAGGCAAGAGGCAAGACTGTAGCTCCCGACGACAGAGTGTACATTTTGCTGTCGTCGTTGCCACCTGAGTACACTCCCCTGATAACTTCTCTGGAGACGGTGGACGTAGCGACCCTGACCATGGAATACGTCTGTGCCCACCTGCTTGACTTCCAAGAGAGAATTGCGGCCGTGAGCTGTCCGGGGGTGTCGGCCGGGCAGCGTGCTGTTATCGGTGTGTCCGGGAAGACAGCCAAGAATGAGCCAGCTTTTGCTGCTGGCAGGCGTCCGAAGGTGGAGGAAGTGGAGCCGACTGCGTTTGCAGTCCGTCGCTGCTATGGATGCGGGTCGTCGCAGCACCTGCTCCGAGCTTGCCCTGAGAGGGAGAAGAGGCGGGGGCGTGTGCGGCGAGAGCGGAGGACCGCCAGCCCGTGTGAGGAAGCAACCCGGCTGGTCACGTCTGCAGTAGAGAGCACAGGGTCTGCTTGGATTTTAGACTCCGGGGCAACGAGCCATCTCTGCTGCGAGAAGGAGTTGTTGAAAAACATTGACAGTCCTGAGCATAAGTATGTGAGATTGGCTGATGGGACCACTGCCAATTCTGTTTGCTCAGGCAATGTGGAATTTCCTGCACTGAAATGTATGTTGCAAAATGTGTTGTATGTACCCTCACTGCAGTCTAACCTGTTGAGTGTTAGCACACTGTTTGACCAGGGATACCAGGTGAGATTTGAGAAAACCTGCTGCAAAATCCTGGGAGGTGGGGGAAAGTTGCTTGTGACAGGAAAGAGGGAAGGTAAACTGTATGTGGTCCAGAGTGATTGTGCCCAGGTGGCTCAAGTGTCGAATGAGCCTGTGCACAATAATTGTATACATTTGCTCCATAGGAGACTCGGGCACTGCGGATTTAGGGCGTTAAAGAAAACCCTGGAGCTTGTGCCTAGTTTGAAAGTAAATCCTTGCAAATGTTACTTGGATTGCCAGGTCTGCAAGAAGACCAAAAGCAAGGCGTGTGCTGTTGCTAAAGAAAGCTCAAGGGAAAGCACACGAGCCCTGGAACTAGTCCATTTAGACGTTATTGGCCCATTGCCAAAGAGTCTGTCGGGGAGGAGATACTGCTTGGTGGCCACCGACGACCACACGAGGTACGCGTGGGTTTTCACCATGGTGCATAAGTCTGAGGTGTATAAGACATTCACCAAGTGGGTCAAAGCAGTGGAGAGACAATTAGGGGTTAATCTCCTAGCTGTACAAACCGACAGAGGGGGGGAATTCTTATCTAACCAGATGAAACGTTGGCTGGAGAACAAGGGCATTGCCCACCGTCTGACGAACCCGGCAACGCCCCGAGAAAATGGGCATGGGGCTGTATTGCAGAATGTGATGTATTGCATGTTAGAGGATGCACAACTGCCAATGACCTATTGGGCAGAAACCATACATGCAGCTGTTTTTTTTGCAAAATAGGGTTTGGTGTAATACTGTGAAAAATGTGCCTTACAGGTTACTGTTGAACAAGACCCCAGATTTGAGTTCTTTAAAAGTCTTTGGGTCACGGGCTCGGGTTGGCATCCACTCCACGAGTAGCGGGGAGGGGGATGTCCGGGCAGAGAGCCTAATTTTTCTGGGCTACAAGCCAAGGGCCAGGTGTTATCGTTTCTGCAATAGCAAAAGCAAGATAACACTTAGTAAGAGTGCCCAGTTCAATGAAGAAAGCAGCTGGCCAAGGTTGCACTCCTTGCAGAAACAATTTGTCCTGCTGCCAAGTAGCGATAACGATGTTGGAGCGCAGCCCAGAACTCCAGCCCAGGAGGTGGCACCCAGTGGGGCTGGAGAAGGTGAGCCGAATGCTGGCACAGAGCCTGACGAGCAGAGTCAGGAGGCAGAGCCTCAAATGCAGGAACTGGAGGTAAAGTGTGAGAGTCAGGAGGTTCAACACCCAAATACAGGGGCAGAGCAACCAGCCCAGGAGGTGGGAACAGAGCAACCCGAAGAAGACAAAGCTGGTCCAAGCACAGGGCCACGGGTGTCTGCCAGGTCCACCAAAGGCCAACGTCCCGCTAGGTACAAGTGTCCCTATGTCACTCTGACTGTCAATCCAGACCCACCCGGATTAGAGGAAATGTTAAAAGAAAAGGCTAAGAAATGGAAAGCCTGGGTGGCAGAGTGCGAGGCAAGGGAGAAGGAGGCTGAAGCCAAGCGTCTGAAAGAGCTGGCTGAACAGGAACACGATGATGTGTTTTACAATCATGATGAGTTCCTGAACGAATTCCGGAAAGGGTTCCGAGCTACGTAAATATGAACTGTAATGTTGCTGGTGGACATGTATGTAAACTGTGTAAAGTGTTTTGGTGCACTGGGTTTAAATAGATTAGGAGGTGTGTTGGAGCAAGAATCTACATAAACCCAGTCTGACAGCTACAGTATGACAGCTGGTGATCTAGCTGCCAGGCTAGGTCACAGTGACCTGATCAGCAGACCGGCTTGAGCCGGCAGAAGCCAAGTGATGCAATCTGCTGAGTCAGCACGGCCAGGATTGGCTGCTTGGACTATATATGATCTGTGTGTGCATCACACAGGTCTCTCCCTGTGAGATGGTGGTTAGGCGAAGCACTTTGTCCGTGGAGGTGATATTGTATAGACTGCACAAGAGAGCAC
Source organism: Heteronotia binoei (assembly GCF_032191835.1). Taxonomy (NCBI): domain Eukaryota; kingdom Metazoa; phylum Chordata; class Lepidosauria; order Squamata; family Gekkonidae; genus Heteronotia; species Heteronotia binoei. The sequence continues at coordinate 50,690,919 of NC_083223.1, read as the reverse complement.
TTGTTGTGTATATATGTTAATACACCTTTTGGCACTAGTTGCACGTGTAAGCCTGATTTTCTTTCCTGAAGCCCTGTGTCGGGCAAGTCATCTCCCTCACTCTGCTACTCCCGCTCCGACAAGCACGGCCTATGGTGTATTGTAGAACAATCGGAACAGAAACAATCCCAGTGATCGGAGTCCTTTCTTGGTTCAGGGAGATGCTTTGATTCCAGTCTTGATTTGATTCAGGGCCCTAGAAGCTACCACACCCTTCTAAGGCATTTCGAAGAGAACGAAATTTAAGAACACAACCATATCAACAAACCACATCAACAATTCATTCATTAATATGTTCTAATATACTTTATTCTTTTACAGATCTTAATATCTCACACAATTCTACATATCCAACCTAGGGCTGCTACCTCTTATCCTTGACACATACATTTATATCTCCTGATGGAGTAGAAGACAAGGCATCCTTCTCTCCCTCCCCCTGGTTCTTTTCCTTTGTCCCTCTTATACCTGCACTGTAATTCACCTGGAGACCAATATGATCAACCAAAATATGGAAACACTAGGAATATTGGAAGTGAAAGACTGGAAGTCACCAGTGAGAGTCTGAATTATTATCTCTATCCTATCTATTATTATCTCTATCCTTCAGCTACCTAGTGAAACATCTGGCTGGAGTTCCACAAGGGAGAAAGGCAACTAATAATTGTTTTAAATACATAAATATTTACCATTGAGTTTAAGAGCGTAATATGAAAATTCTTCTTTCATGAAAAGGCCTAATTCTATTAGCTGTTCTTGTGAATTCAGTAACGTGCACCCACAGCTGTAAAATCAAGCTCTATAAATAAACAACATTGCCTTTAAGAACATAATAACATAAGTGAAGCCCTGTTGGATCAGGCCAATGGCCCATCCAGTCCAATACTCTGTGTCACACAGTGGCCAGAAAACCCAGGTGCCCTCAGGAGGTCCATCAGTGTGGCCAGGCACCAAGAACACAGAGCATCACTGCCCCAGACAGAGAGTTCCATCAATACACTGTGGCTAATAGCCACTGATGGACCTCTGCTCCATATGTTTATCCAGTCTCCTCTTAAAGCTGGCTATGCTTGTAGCTGCCACCACCTCCTGGGGCAGTGAATTCCATTTGTCAATCACCCTTTGGGTGAAGAAGTACCTCCTTTTATCCATTCTAACCCAACTGCTCAGCAATTTCATTGAGTGTCCACAAGTTCTTGTATTGTGAGAAAAGGAGAAAAGCACTTCTTTCTCTACCTTCTCTTTGAAAGCATGAAATATTGTTGTCTTTTGTGATAGCATCTTTCCAAATGAACAGCTTGCCCCCCAAAAGAACGTCTCATAAAACACAACATGTGAACATTTAAACAATGAAGTGTAAGCACTCTTATTTTCCCCCAAACACTGTAGTCTCAATCAGATGAATATGCATTATGAAAACATATAGTTAATGAAGATGGCATGCTATATATCCAAAGCACATCCATCAGGGAGAGTTTTGAGTCATCAAGAGTTTTCAAGAATATGCCAGACAACATAATGATTCAAATATGTTGGCAAGAATTTTCCTTTTCACTGTCTATATGAATAGGGAGGGATTTCATGGTAATGATTTTTGCCTCCAAACAAATACTGTCTCCAGAGTTCTCAATAGTCAAGACAAGTCAGATATCTCTGGTGCTGGGTACCACTAAAATGTGTTGGGTCACTGTTTGTAAAGACCTATGGAACTCTTACAGGGAGAGGAGGTCCCAAAGGTATGCTGGCCCCTGGCCATATAAGGCTTTAAAAGTAAGTACCGGCACTAGAACCTGATCCGGTGCATAGTAGGTAGCCAGTACGGTTCATGCAGAACAGGATGGATCTGTGCCCACACAGGCAATGATGTCAATATCAATACAGCAGCATTCTGCACCAGCTGGAGTTTCTGGAGCAGGGCCAAGGGCAGCCCCATATAGAGAGAGTTACAATCATCTGTCCTGAGGGGGAGGGGGGGAGATACAGGACCAACTATCTGACCCACCTCAGATGGTAAATGGCAGAACTGGCAGTGGTGGCAGCCTGAGTCTCATGGTCAGAGAGGCATCCAGGAGTATCCCCAAGCTCTTCACCCCTGACGTGGGCACCAATGGAGCCCCATCAAAGGATGGGAGCTTTATCTCTGATCCCAACCCCCTGTAGCCTAGGCACAGGGCCTCCATCTTCAATGGATTCAGTTTCAGCTGGCTCTGTTGCAACCATCCAGCCACAGCTTGCAATGCCCTACCCCAGGGGTGGCCAACGGTAGCTCTCCAGATGTTTTTTGCCTACAACTCCCATCAGCCCCAGCCATTGGCCATGCTGGGTGGGGCTGATGGGAATTGTAGGCAAAAAACATCTGGAGAGCTACCGTTGGCCACCCCTGCCCTACCCAGTTCCTCTAGGTGGCCCTCCATCAGCAGATAGAGCTGGGTGTCATCCATATATTGTGACACCCCAGCCCGTATCTCCAGATAATCTGGGTGAGGGGGCACATATAGATGTTAAGTAACATCAGAGAAAGAATCGCTCCCTGCGGCACACCACATTCTAATGGGTGCTGCTGGGATAGTTTGCCCCTGAGTACCACCCTCTGTTCATGACCCTGGAGAAAGGAGACCAGCCACTGTAAGGCCAGTATAAAATATGAAAAGGTTTTAAGCCAAGTGGACACACAAAAAATACACCAGCAGGTGCCATGATACCCATGAGCTTCACACTGGGGATCCAGGTGCAATAGGTAACACTGAGGGCCAAAAGATTCCAGTGATGTCTTCTCCCATGTTGTGCATTGTTATTATTGAGGGCAGCAACTGTTTGTCTATTTGTGTTTTGATTTTAAATAAATTGTACTTTAAGCATTTAATTGTAATCTGCTTTGAGTCCTTTACAGGAGGAAGGCAGATCAAAAGTGGCCTAAATAAAGAAATAGATTCACAGTGCAATACTAAACAGAATTACCCCCCTAAACCCATTGAATGGATATAGAAGATTATCATTCTGCTTAGAATGGCACTGTAAATCCACACTGCCATCTTTATTCTAGGCTGCATTGCAAAGTGTTTTATTTATTTATTTTTAAATTAAGACACTTTTAACTTGTTTTTCTCTACGCAATGCAGATGCAAAGCAGCTTACAAAATAACAACAACAATGCCCTGACCTGGATAGCCCTTGTCAGATCTTGGAAGCTAAGCAGGGGTACTCTGGCAAGTACTTGAATGGGACATGGGAGACCTCCTTGGAATACCAGGAGTTGGGAGGCAGGGGCAGGCTTTATTCAGTCACCTCTCTGAATATCCTCCAGACCCGAGTAGGGGTCAGTCACCAGAGGTCACCATGACTTCCAGGCACACCCAAAAACATTGCATGAACACATAAATACAAAAAATTACCCCCAAAATAAAACTATCAATTTTCACAAATATGACTTGCCAACAACAAAGCAGATTAAATGTAGATCAAAACAGCTCTGGCCTTGATAAAAATAGTTTTATATAGGTTTTATTTCCAAACAATCTGATGACTCAATGCTTTGGACAATATAAATCACATCAATAGTGCCCTCTATTTCCACCCTCATGTTGAAGCCAAAGATTTTGCCACAGCCAGCATTATCGCCTAGCAAAATACTTGGGGAAGCGGAAGAAGCACCAGAAGCAATCATTGGCTAAATCAAAGTCTTTCAAAGGAACCACCAGCAAAGAAGATGTGAGCCAGCATTTCACTTGCACCAGAGCCATAAGGACACAGTCTACCTGAATAAACTACTCCTTGGAATCTACCCAGGAAAACAACAGAGGGGGAAGCATTTAACCCTGCCAAAAAGAAAACCTGTCCAATATACACACAGACACACAGAGAGCTTTTTTTGAGCAGGAACGCACAGGAATGCAGTTCTGGCTGGCTTGATGTCAGGGGGTGTGGCCTAATATGCAAATGAGTTTCTGATGGGCTTTTTCTACCAAAAAACCCTGTGAGAAATGATGGTGATATCAGGGGTAAAGGTAGTCCCCGTCATTTATGACTCTGGGGTGACATTGCATCACGATGTTTTCATGGCAGACTTTTTACAGGGTGGTTTGCCATTGCCTTCCCCAGTCATCTACACTTTCTCCTCAGCAAGCTGGGTACTCATTTTACTGACCTCGGAAGGATGGGAGGCTGAGTCAACCCTGAGCTGGCTACCTGAACCCGCTGGGATCGAACTCAGGTCATGAGCAGAGAGTTCGGACTGCAGTACTACAGCTTTACCACTCTGCGCCACGGGGCTGCTGTCCAATATTTAGGGAAGGTCAGTTAATAAAAATAAAGTGGAAGTGCAGAAGGACACACAATACCAAAAATAACATATAACACACTATATTAGTCCTATTAAGAGAGCTAGTTTGGTGTAGTGGTTAAGTGTGCGGACTCTTATCTGGGAGAACCGGGTTTGATTCCCCACTCCTCCACTTGCACCTGCTAGCACGGCTTTGGGTCAGCCATAGCTCTGGCAGAGATTGTCCTTGAAAGGGCAGCTGCTGTGAGAGCCCTCTCCAGCCCCACCCACCTCACAGGGTGTCTGTTGTGGGGGAGGGAGGTAAAGGAGATTGTGAGCCGCTCTGAGACTCTTCAGAGTGGAGGGCGGGATATAAATCCAATATCTTCTTATTATTATTATTAATGGCTGACTGATTATCTAAGGACTCCAGTGCTCTATCAAAAGATAGCCTGGTAATCCACCAATCAGGGCTGTAGCCAGGAATTTTTGGCAGGGGGGCACTGGAAGAGGTGTGATGTCACTTCTGAAGCCACAAAATATAAAAGTTTATATATACAACTCACATGCATGCTGGCTGGCCCCTTCTCTGGCAGTCTCTCCAATGAAGTCTAGCCAGATCTCCACCATCCTCGCCCCTGCCCCATGCCTTTCCACCCACACCCCAAAGGCCAGGACGATAACAGGAGGCTCCATCAGGAGCACCAGCAGAGCAGCAAGCTAGCTGAGCAGGCGAGGAACAGGCATGCCTCGCTGCAGTGCACCTGCACCAAGGAGTTATATGCCACATGTCACATGACTCCTTGGCATAGGCACACTGCTGAGAGGCATGCCTGATCCTTGCCTGCCTGATTGACTCACTCATTGCTATGCTGGTGTTCCTGATGGAGCTTCCTGTCCTTTTGGGTGGGGGAGGAGAGGCATGTGTCAAAGGCAGGAGTGATGAAGAGTGAGAAAGGTTGGAAGGAGAAGCAATTAAGTGTGGCTGGCTGCTGGCACTCCCAGATGAGCTGTGGTGGAGAGCAAAGAAGGCTAGAGAGTGAGGCAATCAAGCACGGCCAGCTTTTGGTGCTCCCAGCTGAGCTGGACTGTGGCTCAAAATTAAGGGAGAATGGCTCTGAAATGCCCCACTGTAGCTATGGACCTGTTGTCAATAGATAACAAAAATGAAGGTACAGCCCCCGAATATGGAGTTTACATTCAAAATAGAGACTCTATTGTGAAACATAGCTATCAGAATATCAAGTTTACCTTTCCTATGTAACCAACTCTGAAAAGATTGTGCAACCAATGGAGGGTCTGGGCTGCTTTCACAGCACAGCCACTGGGAGCAGCCATGTTATTCTGGCTGCTTCCCCCGCCTCCATTCAGCTTTAAAGACACAGAGAGACCATCCCAAGAGGAAGCCTTTCCAAGTGGAGTCTGAAGCCTCCGGAGCAGGAAAGGCACATGGTGGCTGTGGGGGCAGGGCTTCCCACCGCCAGCCAGCTGACCGGGAGTGGGAAGGAGCCTGGGAAAGTGGGAGACCCCCCACTGGGACCTGGGGATTGGCAAACCTAATCCCAGTTGAAAGACCACAGAGGCTATGCAAAGGGAGACTGTTAATTTTCCAAAGAAAAACTTCGCAAGGTATGAAGTGCTCTTTGGGGGACATATCAGGAGAAGCGGTCCCTCAGATATGCTGGTCCCAGACCATTTAGGGCTTTGAAGGTCAACACCATAACCTTGAACTGCTCTGGTATTCATCTGGTGGAGCTGGTGGAGCAAAGGTTGAATTTGTGCTGTAATTGGGTTCCCTGTAAGGACCTGTGTTGCCACATTCTGGACCAGTTGAAGTTTCAGGTCAGTCTCAAAGAGGGAGTTTTAGTATCCAGTCTGCAGATAACTATTACATGGACCACTGTGGCTAGGTCTTGGCAAGACAGGTAGGGAGCCAATTATCTAGCTTGGCATCCAGGCATCCAGGATCATCCCTAAACTTTTGATGGTTGGTACTGGTGTTAGAGGCAAGAGAAGGAAGTTGGCAATCTACCTCAGCATCACCTTGACCCAGTCACGGGACCTCTGTTATAAACCCTGCTTCAGCCATCCAGCCTCCAATCCTTCAGCTAGGATAACTGGGGTAGTTTCCTGCTGGCCGCTCATCAACAGATATAGCTGGGTGTCATCAGCATGTTGATGACAGCCCAGCCCAAAACTCAGGACCAGATGGGCAAGAGAGTACATGTAGATGCTGAATAACATTGGAGAGAGAATTGCCTCTTGAAGGATACCACATACCAGTGGGTGCCTCAAAGAAGCTATGTCTCCTAGTGCCACTCTTTGTTCCTGACCTTGGAGAAATGAGACCAGCCACTTCAAGGCTGTCCCACGAATCCCCATGTCAGCAAGGCAGTGTGTCATCAGACTGTGGTTGACAGTGTCAAATGCTGCTGTCAGATCTAACAGCAGCAGCAGTGCTGACCTGCCTCGATTTAGATTTTGTGCAACTGATTACTCTCACCAATACGATAACTCTGAAAAACCTTCAACAGCCTATGCACAAACAGACACGTACCAGGAATCTGGATAAAAAAATATTGTTTTCATAATGTGATACTGAAATCTGATAGGTAGCTAGCACATAAGAATTCACCACTAATAGTGCCCCCATGAGGTCATTCATATAGAGGTTGAATAGGAGGGGGTCAACAAATACCCTGCTTCACTCCCCTAGACAAAAGAAAGTTCTTGACCAAGGTTGCAACAAACATAGGCAGTAGGATTGCTACATAGTTATTGTGTTAAATATAAAAGTCTGCAATCAATGGAAGACATACATACAGTATTGCCCTCAGGCACTCCCTAGATATAGAACCAAATGCAGCCTTTGGATCCATTGAGCATATCATTGCGGTGCCCCAGTTCCACTCCAGGTGGGGCTACAATAACTCTGGCTTTCAGCCAGTGGCAGGACTGGGAACAGAAGAGATGTGTGCTTGAGTCCCTTTAACTGGCTTACTCTGCCTCCTGCTCAGCTTCACTAATAGACCCATAGGACTAATGGGAGAAAAAACCTGGACAAGACCCATCATTAGCTGAAGGGGGAGATGGTCACTGCCATAAATTCCTCCACTTCAAAAATTCGTATCCAATCCATAATAGAATGTGGGACTAACACATAATAAATAACACTTCTGCCCCAATTAGAAGTAAAGGTCTAATCCCTTGAGTCATTAACCCCTTTTGTAGCTATTAAGAATGACCAACGAAATCTGGGCCAATTTGGTACCTGCTAAATTAATTATATATCTTTGATTGTCACCTGCATAGAAAAAGAGAATCCAGATCCACCTCTCCTCCCAAACCTTAATAGTCTAACAACTATTTGACTATTTGGCACAATTTTGGCATTAAAATATTCACACAGGAAAAGTGGAACTCCAGGGTGGAGGGAGGCTAAAAAGGCTTCCAATCTATTCCACCTGGCATCCAAGTCCTTCCAATGGGAGATAGCAAAACATATAATAATAAGGAACAAAAAGCCTGAAGGAGGGTTGTCAAAGCCATAGAGGGGCAGCTGAGAGGCTGAGACAATTTCACCTCCAAGATAGTGGTAACCAGGCATGAGATACCAGCTTGTGATCCACTTACAGAAGGATCTGCTAGCAGGGAAAGACACTGACAAAAATCTGGGCAAAAAAGATAATCTGTAGCCCAAATCTCTTGCAATAGAATACTATTGAATGTGTGAAAAAAGTGGAGCAATCCAAAAGATGCATTCCAGGAAAGTATATTAAACTCCCCAATTCTTCTAGGATTCAGACAGGGAGAGTCATACTTCAACAGCCTCTGTTTCTCCTGGATCATCATGTATTCTAACATTGCTGACCACTTGATAGATGCTAGATGTCTGAGTGATGGGGAACACAGAGGGGCTAGAAGAAGGAGGGGCACACAGAGAGAGCCCCAGCAGAAGTTACAGCAGTTGTGCCTCTGACTTGTCAGAGTTAGGTTGGGATCAGACAAGCCGGTTGCTGCAGCGGCCTCTCATCTTTAAAAAAAGTTAATCCAAGTTGAGGCATGCCACGGTGATCAGACAGCACCTGCCCAGTGGCCAAGACAGGCACAAATCACACACATGCAGAGTAGAGTGTTCACATTGTCCCTGCACATGCATGGCATGCCTGGGCTGATCACACAGCTGGAAACACACTATGGAGGCACAGCAAGGACTTTGCCACTGGGAAGTTCCTGGTGGTTATTTAATGCATATGGGAATCATTCTATGATGAGGTAAGGCTGAGAGGACTGTGGGGAACAGATGTGAGTGTGTGGTTGTGCACATTAAATCTGGGGTGGGGGTGGCTGTGGTGGGCCAAAAACCCCATCTGAATCACAACCTCTGCCTCAATAAGAAGTTGCCTTGTGTTACTTACTAGTAAAGATGTTGAAGATGGTTCAGGCACAGCATGAACTAAAAGTGGGAAAGAACCTACAAAATGAGAAAGACCAGATGGCTTAGGGTCAGTAGGTCAATCCAGCCCATCGAGCTGAGCTAGCCCTCCCCCTAAACTCAGATCTTGGCTACAGCCCAAAGCCCCTGTTTCCTTAATAGCCAGCAGCCTAGAATGTAAAGCCTGGAGCCTATTCACCAAGGAGTTCTGCTCTATTGGGGACAGACTCCCGAAGGCTCATTCAAGTTTACCAGGCAGGGATAATACCAGGGCCAGCTACATCCTGGAAAAGGTTATTTGCAGGTACTCCTATTTTACTCTTAAATTTGGACTGACCCAACTACGATCCCAACATTATTCCTAAACATCTTTACCATTGTTATCTGATCAGAGAAACATCAAATCTGGAATTAGTTGGGATGAAAAATATAGACAATCAGAGGGGGAACTAGGTAGGGTCTTCACCTTTATGCAAGTCAACAAGGGGTGACTCTGGAATGACTAATAACTGACTTAAATGAAAAAAATCCCAGCTCTCTTGGTACCCCAGAAAGGCATATCTCTTTTAAAAGGCTGATCAGATAGAAAATAACCTCTTTCTTAAGCAGGTCAGCATTCACTTCCTTCACTTCTAGAAGATTGCTTCCTTTGTAGTTCCAGGAGCTGGAGGGGCGGGACAGGGCAAGTGGCAACAGTTCTGCTCTTGAGGAGAACAGTCTCTCTCCAGGCAAAAATTTATAACTTCACACTTCACTTTCCCGAAGCTACAATTCTTAATTAGTGCAAATGTTTGCCTTTAAATGTTCTAATTACTAAATAAATTACGTACTTATCACCAGTGTTTCCTTTTTATACTTTGGGTGGGGACTCGGGAGCAGACAGAAGAGGTCATTAGGGTTCCACAGCTTATCACATCATAGCGTGCTTTTACACATGTCTTTTGTTCTTTTGGTGAGATGTTCTTTTTATTGCTTTCAGCAATATTCTTACAGCATTATTTTTAGTTGTACTGTAACTTGAATTTCAGTGTGAAAGGCAGACAATAAATGAAATAAGTAAACAAGAAAAAAAACATAATGCAGAGGTTCTTCAACCCCTGGTAAAACAACTGGACTAAATTAACACAGACAACATGGCAGAAGTGCCAAAAGCCATAAAAAAGTCCACATGGTAATGTTTAGTCAAATAGTTTTACCGTTATAGACATTGACTTGAGTTGGGTTAAACCAATTTAGACCCAAGAAATTCAGTTTAACTTGGTTCTGAACAAGGTTCTCTTTATGCTTTCTTAATTAATTTCTGCAGAATGATTATAATTTCATCTCTCCCCCCCCCCCCCCAGTGAGGCCTTCAGGATTGAATAAACTGACTTATGGTACCTGAAAATCTGAAGTTTTCTGTAAACTTCGGGACAAGTTAAAAAGAAAAAGCTTACAGTCACAATCTTTGGAAAAGTCACTGGGTGCATTCACACACACTAAATCAGTGGTCCCCAACCTGTTTGGCACCAGGGACCGGTTTTGTTGCTACTGCCATGGCCCGCTCTAGGGTTGCCAAATCCAATTCAAGAAATAGTTGGGGAATTTGGGGGTGGAGCCAGGAGCAAGGGTGTGACAAGCATAATTGAACTCCAAAGGGAGTTCTGGTCATCACATATAAAATAACTGCACACCTTTTAAATGCCTTCCTTCCATAGGAAATAATGAAGGATAGGGGCACTTTCTTTTGGGGCTTATAGAACTGGACCCCCTGGTCCAATCTTTTTGAAGCTTGGGGGATATTTTGGGGAGAGGCACTGGATGCTATGCTGAAAATTTGATGCCTTTACCTCAAAAAACAGGGGGCCCCCAGAAAGCCCCTGATACCCACGGATCAATTGTCCATTATTTCCTATGGAAATAAGTCTCCATAGGGAATAATAGAGTTCCCAGCAGACATTTCCCTCTCCCCCTCCCCGCTTTCTGATGACCTTGAAACAGGGGGATCTCCTGCCCCCAACTTGGGATTGGGCAAATTGGAAACTGCATTGTACTGATTAGCAAGCACTAGAAATAAACCACTGCGTTTTCATGTTGCAAACAAATGCCACTCTTGTAAGGTAGTACTTTCAAACCCAGAATGTTATTTCACATCACTCTTGTACTACCTTAGAAGAGTGATGTGAAATAACATTCTGGTTTTGAAAGTACTACCTTACAAGAGTGGTGTGAAATAACTTTTTCATTTTTCTATGGACATTTAATAAATTTTGGTTTGTGATGATAATAATATAATTGCATCATTATGAAAGAAATTGCTTAAGCATTTATTTGCAACATAAAAACGCTGTGGTTTATTTCTAGTGTTTGCCCACCTGGGGATTGGCAACCCTTAGCCCGCCCCCTCCCTTCCCTTCCCCAGCACCACTGTGTTCCACCCCCACCTCCCCTGCCCACCTGAACAGATGAGCGAGTAGGCTCGGAGTCACCCCTACCCTCTTTGGCAGGGCCCAGGCTGATTCTAAGAGCAGGCTGGAGGAGGATTTTCACCCCCCCCCCTCACTTCTGGAAGTGAGGGTGAGAGAAGCCTCCTTCAGTGCGCTATTCAAATAACTTAGAATCAGCCCAGGCCTATCGAAGTGGTAGAGCCGAGCTTCATCCCCTCTCCCCCCGTATGATCAGAGGGGTGCTGCAACGAGGCTCGGGCAGCTTCAAAAGGGCCTGGACTGATTCTAAATTATTTGAATAGTGTGCTGAAGGAGGCTTCTCCCCCTCCCAGAAGTGAGGGAGGGGGCGAAACTCCTCCTCCAGCCTGCTCTTAGAATCAGCCCAGGCCCTGCTGAAGTGGGCAGGGGTGACTCCAAACCTCCTCAAACATGGCATGGCACTGGGGAAGGGAGGGGAGGGGGTGGGCCGTGGCAGCAGTGGGGAGCCCAGCCTCGTCGTGCAGGGGGGGAGATGGAGCGCAGCATCGCAAAGCGGTGCTGCAGAGGGCAAGTGGGGGGTGGCGGCAGCAGGGGCGGTTGCTAACAGGCCATGGACCGGAACCAGTCTGTGGCCTGGGGGGTTGGGGACCCCTGCACCAAATAACATACTTTGCAACTGGATTTTTATTGTGTGAGGATAGCAAAATCCACTTGCAAACAGTTGCCATGTGAAAGCACCCACTGTCTCTTCCAAAGAAGAACAAAAATAATAGTAGTACATGCCATAGTCCAACAGTTCTCAAACTTTTTGATGTTGCCTCTTTACAGGGCTGGCCCTAAACTGTCTGGCATGCTAGGCAAAGCTAACTTCTGGCACACACACACACCCCGCACTGACAATGTCACCAAGTCACATCGGGGGTACCCACTTTGGCTCCCCTAGAAGGCTGGTGGCCTAGGCAATTGCCAAGTTTGCCTAGTGACAAGGCCAGCCCTATACGAGACTTTTCAGCACCCATTTCTAAATTCACTGCAGTTTTTAGGAATCATTTGCAAAGTAATTTCCCACTTCTCAATATAAAATGGAAGAATCTCACACCAGTTAACACTGAATGGTATTAAGGCTGTCTTTCATAGCCATTTTGCACATGAGCCTCCTTGCCCAGTTTCACATTATTCCTCCTCTTCCTTCCTGGCCTTGTGGCCTATGTGTGAGAGTCACAACCCACTTTTGGATAGTGAACCACAGCTTGAGGATTGCTGTCATAGTCAATAAAGTATCAATTTGTGCTGTTCTATACGTTACCCAGTTTGGAGCTTTCAGTCATATAAGTGATTATAGTAACCATTCATTTGAGGTTGGAAAGGAAATTTTTAGTCTATTGAGTAATAGGCTGCTTAGCCTTACTACTGAACCACAAAATATCAGTTTTATCCTGCTGATGAAACTCTGCTGGAGGTGCATTTGGCCAACTTTGCAGCTGAATCATGTCAATTAATACTTCATCTTTCTACAACAACCACATAGTTTGGATTCCTTGGCTCTTCATTTTGCCTTGACTACCTGAAAACCAAAAGTGGATGCATCTTTACTGAAGGGAGACTAATTCAACAGAGGTGATCATAAAGGCATTTCCTATATTTAAACTATTTCATTCAATAGCAGTTGTTACAAAGGCATCTTCCAGATGCAGGTGTCAAGAGCAACTTTGTGTTTTACCTTCAGTTCGGTGTTTTCCTTTATCCTTAACCAGTTTCCTCTTCAGCCTTCCAGGCTGAGGGGTTTCTTAGTAGGAATGTCCTTTTCAAATGGTGATTTATGAATGAATTATGCTGTCTGAGAATATGTATTGATCTGAAATGTGGTTTCAGGCCCTGGAACAAAAACACACTAGGGAGAAATGGGAAAGATTGGCCTTCCATTTAGTTGAAAGTCATCAAATGGTCCTACCACACTTTTGATTTCTTGATTCTTTCCACCCCACCCCCTCCGGATTTCACAGCAAAGAAAGAAGCAACATTAACTTTCTGCAAAGGAGGCTTGTGATCTGCATTCTTCAACATCACAATTACTGTGATGATTCTCTGTTGACTTCCTTCATCCATTCAAAGTGGAATGACATTTACTCTAGTAGCATTTTAAATGAGCTAATCAATAGCTAGATATTTGCTATTAGGACTGATGAGGAAAGGTCAAGTAGGAGACAAATGAGCTTGGTTTAATATCTGCTTTTTCTGCCTTCCAGAGCACAGCACAGAAGGTGGGCTTCTTTTTAAGAGGTATCATTGCAGTGTACACTCTTCAGGTTTTCCTGACTTTTATTGGCTAGCTATTCATCTGTATACTTGAAAGGGATATAAAGCACCTTGTTCCTTGTCATTGGCACTGTGTTTGTTCTATGTATGTAGGAACTGGGGACTTAATGGGATTAAAAGATGTGCATCAGGGAAGCCAAATTCACCTGCAGCCAAGGGGGCAATTGCTCAACAGTGGTGTAATCTGGAAACATTTTACCAGATAGAACCATTGCAAATACCTCCTTCCCTCGCATGTTTTTATTTATTTATGAATCAAAGGGATGTTTGCCCAGGCTTTCAAAAATATCTAGGGTAGCTAACAGTCCTATAATAAAAACACAGTAAAGTAACATTATACATATTCATCTCTGTCATACATTAAAATAAAACCAGCAGCACAGTAATTAAAATACTATATCTTAAATGACAATCACAGAAACAAGACTGCTTTTAAGCTCAACAAAGAGCCATAACAAGACTCAATTTAACCCCTCCCCCAACAAAACATAGAAACTATTACATCCAAAATCATAATTTTATCAGCTCCAATTCTCCAGTATAATTCAGGGGCAAAAAAATACGTCAATTGAAATAAAAGCACCTTCATCTAGCACTGAAAAGACTGCCAGGATTCTGGAAGACAAATCTCCTTAGAGATGGTTGGTTCAAAATCACAGAGCTACCATGGAGAAGGCCACCTGTTTTTACCAGGTTGATGGACACACCTGGGACAAGATCTCTGCTGAAGATCTTAAAAGACTATCAGGGCTATATTGTCCTTCAGATACCATTTTCCCCAAACTATTTAGGGCTTTAAAATTTAAAACCAGAGCCTTGATTTGCTCCTGATAATTCACTGGAAGGCAATGAAGAAGATCTTTTAGAACAGATATTATATGCCCACTGCAGGGTGTACCTGTCAACACCATACCCACAGTATTGTCCTGTGAAGATTCCAAACTGTCTTCAAAGACAGATACACATAATCGAAACTCAAATTGTAAATTGTGGCATCTCTCTGTTTTGGGAGAAATTTTGCCTTCATTTCATGACTCTGTTTATTTTTAACAGTGGCTATTTTTCCATGATATGGTAACAACACTTTTGTTTTTTGCTGTCAAGTCACAGCTGATGTACAGTGACCCCAGTAATAAACTTAAAAGTATCCCAAACAACTGACCAAGTTGGCACCCTGGCATCATCTGACCCTGCCACTGCTAACATACAGTCCAAGTCGTAATGGATGCACAAGAGATTTTTCTCTGCATAGTACTGAGCAAAATAGTCACTGACCAGTCTACCTCCTTTTGTAAGTGGAACTGTTCAGGCCTAAAATTGAACAGTTCCACTGGCCTAAAATTGAAGATGCAATGGTGATGGGAAAGCACTGCTTCTTATCCACCATACCTTCATGGAGTACGCATCAAAATGACTTTTTGCCCATGTCTTATCAGATTTGTCCCAAGTATTTTGCCCCTGCTGCTGTAACCACCTGGGCAATTTCCTCATTCTACAAAGCATCAACAGAAGCACCAGCCATTTCAACAGGAAAACCACAAAGGATTTCTTCTTTCACATATTTTCATTTTTTTCATGTTGGAGAAAAACATAGAATTGTATGTTAAGAAGAAGATATTGGATTTATATCCCGCCCTCCACTCCGAAGAGTCTCAGAGCGGCTCACAATCTCCATTACCTTCCTCCCCCACAACAGACACCCTGTGAGGTGGGTGGGGCTGGAGAGGGCTCTCACAGCAGCTGCCCTTTCAAGGACAACCTCTGCCAGAGCTATGGCTGACCCAAGGCCATTGCAACAGCTGCAAGTGGAGGAGTGGGGAATCAAACCCGGTTCTCCCAGATAAGAGTCCGCACACTTAACCATTACACCAAACTGTTAAGAAGCGTACCATGTAAATTCAGTGGCCAGTTTAGATTCAGTAAACCGAATCTGTGGAAATTTCATGTTAGTGCGTGAATTCTTTTCAGAACCCAAGCAATTCTTCATCTACTCAAGGCAATTAAAGAACATCTAACGTATTGTCAAAAATAGATGTATGGATCCAGATGTGACTTGGGTTAAAGTCTGCATGTTTTCTTGGGAATACGCCCCCTCATACAAAATAAGTTTTACATCTGAGTACTCATGTTTAGGCTCAAAGATAAATCCATAGCCAGATTTTAAAGTTCATTCTGCTTTCAAAGGAATTTAAATAAACAGATCCTAATTATTTTGCTGGGTTAAAACTGGTCTGGCATGCTACTAGAACTTGCTTTATGTTTGCTGCCGTGCTAATTGTTTTTTAGCCACTTCTTTTATTAACATTTGAAAAAATGATCACCTTGATATACACAACACCTTGATATTGTCATACAAGCTCAGTCCTAGACATATTGAGATGGGATGGGAGTAAGTATTCGTAGCTTTGCAGCCTAAACGTTCTTTTACACACATTTCAGCAACATGCTTAAGTACAGCAAGGAATGAGTTAAGGAGATTTCATCTACTTTTCCCCTCTCCCCTTCTCACCTCCCCATAATGCCTATATATTGCCAGGAGCATGGAGATATCTATATTCTGGACAGTCACACAACACAGTTTTCAGCATTCAGAATCAAGGTCATAAAAGACAGTGAGAGATTGTTTCAGAGGCTTCCTGCTCAAGGGAACCTGGAGCACGGTCTCTGCAGAAGATTCTTGTGCTTCATTGGCCAATGGGGGGGAAGTGATGTGACTGCTCATGCATTTCCACCACAGCCTGCTCTTAAGCCATTGGTACCTGGGTGTGGTAACACCTCCCTGGAATGGCTGCCCATTTTGAGCTTGAGCGACATCTGCGAAGGCTAGAGAATACTGACAATGACCTGGAAGACAATATTAAAATGCTGAAGTTGGTTGTCACAACTTTGCTTCAGGAGCAAATCATTCCCAAAAGTGGCAAGGCAGACAGAGCACCAAGAAGCAACATGCCTTGTGGCAAGCAGCAACAATGGTTCTGTGGGCTGTGTTCAGAAGGAGCAGCTAGAAGGAAACCCACATTTCAAGTAGTGGCAACAACCAAAGTTTTTTTTTTTAATTTTTATTCAACACCACAGAAAGACAAACATAAAATAGGATTGTATACATACAAAATAGTCAAAAGAATCATTCTTAAATATATGTATACATATATCCTCAGAAACCGATAGACAAATTATAACCAAATATTTCGAATTAAAACCAAAAGGCCTGCCCAAAACTAACCATATTTACAATAGTAACAGAAATTTATAACTCTCACATTTCAAGAGCGAATTTACATAGCAAGGATCGTTGTCTAACTTCTCAATTATCGGAAACCATTTTGCAATAAACTTTTCATGGGCCATGAAGGGATCTATAGAATTAAGACCTGATGCTATTTTTTCCATGGCCATATGGTCCCAAATTTTGGAAAACCATTGATCAACACTTAAATAATTAAGGCTTTTCCATGTGGTAGCTATGACAGATTTCGCTGCTGTCAGCAGAGTTACCAATAATGAGTGATGCCTAGATGGAATTTTCGAATCTAATCTATGAAATCTGGAGTATATGGAATGCGAACACCCGTAATTTCTGACACCTTTTGGATAATATATTTCCAGAAGTTTACGACTTTCTTACATTCCCACCAACAATGGAAAAAAGAGGCTTTCTGGCCACACCCTCTCCAACACAAAGGGGAACAGTCTGGTAAAATACGTGCTAAACATATGGGAGTATAATACCACCTTAAAAGTATTTTATAATTTAACTGCAGAGTATTAAGTGAATTGGTGTTAAAAGCTTCTGATGACCATATAGAATTCCAATGGTCTGCATCAAGAATCATATCACAATCTCTATGCCAACGTACAACATAAGAAGGCGGTTGTCTAAAATGATCTAACAACAACATGTGATACAATTTAGAGATAGTATGTTTACTGTTTTGGTTAAAATTCATCACCAATCATTCAAATTCAGTTTTAGGACGTAATTTAGCTGCTAACAACATTGGGGAATTTAAAAGGTGTGTTAGCTGAATATACTCAAACCAAGAAGGAAGGCAATTTAGTTTCTTTCCCAGTTCAGCCATTGACAAAATTGAGCTCCCAACGATTAATTGAAACAAAAATTTTATTGAGTTTCTGCTCCAAAAACCGTAAGAGTCTTGTTTTGCCGCTGGAGCAAACCAGGGTTGCCTCAAAAAGGTAGCAATTAAAGAGATAGGAGGGGCCAATCTCTTGCGATTGTTATGCCATATACTTACTATTGCTTTTAAAAAGGGGCTCTGTAACAGCCAGCTTGGTCTGGATGACCTTTCCAGCCACATATATTCATGGTATTTCAGTGGGGTTAAATGTTGTTCTTTTATTATCACCCAATCTGGAGTATCTTTAGCATAAACTGCTTTTAAAAAACCTGAAAGTACCGTCACTGAATAAAATAAATATAAATTTGGGTAAGCTAGGCCACCTCTGTCGGAATGACGGCAGAGAGTTGAGAAAGCAACCCTTGGTTTCTTATAGCTCCATACAAAATCATTCAGTAGGGTTTGCCATCTACTAATCGTACTGTGTGATAAATGGATGGGTAAAGCTCTAAACAAATATAAAAAATTTGGGAAAATAAACGTCTTAATCACACTCAAACGTTCCAGCCATGATAATTGCTTTGAATCCCATTGTTTTAAAAGTTTAGAAATATTAGTGACTACCTCCATATAATTAACTGTAACTATGTTTGAAATATCAATTGGGACCTTAATACCCAAATAGGTCCATGAAGACTTTACCCATTGATAGGGACATACAATGCCTATTTCCTGCTTGTCCTCAGGGATAAGCTTAATGGGATAAATCAAGGACTTACTATGGTTGATTTTTAAGCCTGAAACCAGCAAAAAGTCAAAAAGCAACTTCTGTAACACCTGCAGAGATTTCACAGGGTCAGACAGATAAATTACTATGTCATCTGCAAATAATGATATCTTAAAGGGTGCATTTGCAACTTGAATACCTTGGAGATCTGGGCATTGGCGAACCAGGTTGGCAAAAGGTTCTATAGCCAAAGCAAAGAACAGAGGTGAAAGAGGACAACCTTGTCGGGTGCCCCTAGATAGCCCAAAATCAAAAGAATGTTGATTATTAATAGATAGCAGTGCTTTGGGCGAGGCATACAAAGCCTTAACTATATGAATAAAGTTCTCGCCAAAGCCCATCTCCTGAAGAGTTGCAAGAAGATATACCGGCTCAACCATGTCAAAGGCTTTTTCAAAGTCCAATGCCACAATACAAGAACTCTGTTTTTGAAATAAAGCATATTGAATAATTTATTTATTTAATATTTATTTATTTAATTTATTTAATATTAACCGTCTGTCTTATATTATCAGTAATTTCCCTATTTACAATGAAACCCGACTGATTTTTATGTATGTAGCAAGAAATTATATTATTAAGCCTTTTAGACAAGACAGAAGAAAATAATTTATAGTCAGAATTTAAGAGGGAAATGGGACAATAAGACTTCGGACACAGAGGGTCTTGGTCTTTTTTTGGGATCAAAACTATCTTTGCTTGACCGCAGGTGTCTGGTATATGACCACCCTGTAACACTAAGTTACATAGATTTGTTAAGTGAGATATGAGAGATGTTTGGAAATTTTTATAAAATTCGACAGGGAGTCCATCCCTACGGGGGTTTTATTATTTTTAGAACCCTGTAGCGCCATATAAATCTCCTTAGCAGTTATCTCTGAATCTATATATGCCTTATGGGCCTCAGACAATTGTTTTATAAGTTGATTGGAATGCAGGAAATTTTGTATTGCTATTGGATCAGGATTGGTAGTTTTGTACAATTTCATATAAAAATCTTTAAAAACATTAACAATATCTACTGTTGAAGAATGTAAATGCCCTGTGGGGTCTTTAATTATTTTAATTTATCTATCTGCGATTTGTGTTCTAAGCTTCCAGGAAAGCAGTTTTAGTGACCAAACAATAGTTTTAGTGACCAAAGTTGAGAAGAACCGGTGGTAGAGTGGGGAGTGTCCGGCCTCAACTCCAGGTGTAGAAGAATGTAGGAGAATCGCGGTTGCAGTGAAAGCTCTTAGTACAGGGCCTCCTGTAAGCTCCAGGAGAATTGGCTACATCAGGGGTGTGTGGCCTAATATGCAAAGGAGTCCCTGCTACAAAAAAAAAAAGCCCCAGTCCCACTTAGGGAGACGCAGAACCCAACTGTAATCCCAGGAGACTTCCAGGCCCCACTTGGTGATTGCAAGCCATAGCTGCAATTGTGTGAAGGAAAATTCCATGAGTATACTCCTCCACATGATGCTTTCCAAATGCTGCTGATTATGGGGAGGAAGTGTTCATAGCACTACTTCCTTTGCCTGATTGCCCCTGCAGACAACTAGATGATTATGCAACAGTGGAGTGGTGTTCATACCTGCCCTTCCTCCCTGTATTTAGTGAACACTCAGGGTTGTCATCTGTAGAAGGCTAAGAAGAAGAAGAGGTGATTTTATACCCCACTTTTCTTTACCCAAAGGTGTCTCAAAGTGGATTTAAATCACCTTTCCTTCCTCTCCCAACAACAGACATCCTGTGAGGTAGGTGAGACTGCGAGAGCTCTGAGAGAACTGTGACTCACTTAAGATCATCTAGCTGGCTTCATGTGGAGAAGTGGGGAATCAGACCCAGATTAGAGTTCTCCAGATTAGAGTCCACAGCTCTTAACCACTATGCCACACTGGCTAGTATTAGGGGTGAAATGCTATTCTAACTCCAGTTAGCTAGCACCAATGTGGATGTGCTACTTTTACAGTTTCCTGTTAGCTAGTGCTTGTGACATAGTTCCACTTTGATTATCGCTACATGAATTTTGGCACTTAAAAATTGTTTTAGGGTTTTCAGAGTTTCTTTGGCATTCTGCATGACTATTGATGTAGGTCCTTAAAAGAAAAAAGCAGCTAACTTCAGCAAGTCATCAACTCTGCTTAAATACTAAACAGCAATACTATCTCAGAAACTTCACTTCTTTGTACAACACTGGGTACTTTTGTAGTATCAAAGGAACCACATAGCTAGAACTGGAAAGAAATGACTGTTAATATGTTAGAAAATGAAGAAGAATGAAATAGGGCCCTGGTGGGGCCAGGGATGGCCATGCATGTCAGATATAACAAAAAAGTCAAAAATGCCAGTTGGCAGACAGAAGTACAGCTAGTAGCTGGATATGCAAATGAGTGACTTGACAAAGGAGGCTTTCATTTTGCAGGGGGTTCATAAATGACAGGAAAGACAGCAAAAGAAGTGCCAGGTGTATCTATTCCTTCTAACAGCAGCAAGTAAGAAAACATAGCCAGAAGGATGTGCCACAGCTGAGGCACAGTTCTCCCAACTCATTTCTCCGTCCCCTCATAGCCACACAGTAACAGTCAGGAATGTCTCCCAATCCATGCTGTTTCCCCAGCCTGGAGAAGGGGGATGCTAATAACCAATGAAATAAATTCAGCCAGACCAGGAAAGGAAGTTTGGGTTAATTCATCCATTCAACTATAATCCATCTTTTTGGCCATGCTACTACATATCTTTCCAACATTATGTGGCTATTTCCATCTATTTTGTATTGAATCTGTAGCAGTAAAGCCTCTAACACCAACTGGCTGACTCCAATGACCAGACATTTGAAACGTTCCCAAGAATAATGCTGTCCAAATAGTCAAAGATGAAACTGTGAATGGAGGGGACTCCTGGACAGAACTGAACACCATTAGGAGTTGTGTACTCTGGGTGGTAGGGCACAAGGAGACAAATAATGTAGTGAACCTGATCAAGTGGTGGGTTAGCTAAAGGAAGTACAAAATACTGGTCTGCAGGGAAGATAACTATGCATGGTGGAGATTGGAGAACTGGAATTGAAATACAGGTCAACCAAACAGAAAGGAGGCTTCACAGGCAGCCTATGAACAGGACAGGCTAGGTATAATCGGCAGGAATGAAGTGGAAGGAGGAGGAGGAGATTGAATTTATAACACAGCCTTTACTTGGAGTCTCAGAGTGGCTTACAATCTCCTTTCCCTTTTCTTCCCCACAACAGACACCTTGTGAAATAGGTGGGTGAGCTCTCAGAGAACTGCTTTTGAGAGGAACAGCTCTGAGAGAGCTATGTTTGAGCCAAGGTCATACCAGCAGGTGCAGGTAGAGGAGTGAGGAATCAAACCCAGTTTTCCCAGATGAGAGTCCATGCGCTTAACCACAACTCCAAATTGGTGTAGACTGCCAACCAAAAGGGATAAAGGGGTGCAAAATTTTAAGTCTGAATTAAGACAAGACTGGCTTGCTTGAAAGTGTTGGCTAGAATTTTGAAGTTGTGGCTTATTCTGCTGCACAGCAAATCAGTATCTCTGTGGGGACAAGGTCAAGGTGTGAGCAGCAGCATGATAGGGCATGTGTAGTAGTACCTCAGTTTTGCATACCATAAGAACATAAGAGAAGCCATGTTGGATCAGGCCAACAGCCCATCCAGTCCAACACTCTGTGTCACACAGTGACAAAAATTTTTATATATACACTCACACTGTGGCTAATAGCCACTGATGGACCCGTGCTCCATATTTTTATCTAAACCCCTCTTGAAGGTGGCTATATTTGTGGCCACCACCACCTCCTGTGGCAGTGAATTCCACATGTTAATCACCCTTTGGGTGAAGAAGTACTTCCTTTTATCTGTTTTAACCTGTCTGCTCAGCAATTTCATCGAATGCCCACGAGTTCTTGTATTGTGAGAAAGGGAGAAAAGTACTTCTTTCTCTACTTTCTCCATCCCATGCATTATCTTGTAAACCTCTATCATGTCACCCCACAGTCGACATTTCTCCAAGCTAAAGAGTCCCAAGCGTTTCAACCTTTCTTCATAGGGAAAGTGCTCCAGCCCTTTAATCATTCTAGTTGCCCTTCTCTGGACTTTCTCCAATGCTATAATATCCTTTTTGAGGTGCGGCAACCAGAACTGCACACAGTACTCCAAATGAGACCGCACCATCGATTTATACAGGGGCATTATGATACTGGATGATTTGTTTTCAATTCCCTTCCTAATAATTCCCGGCATGGCGTTGGCCTTTTTTATTGCAAACGCACACTGTCTTGACATTTTCAGTGAGTTATCTACCACGACCCCAAGATCTCTCTCTTGGTCATTCTCTGCCAGTTCACACCCCATCAACTTATATTTGTAGCTGGGATTCTTGGCCCCAATGTGCATTACTTTGCACTTGGCCACATTGAACCGCATCTGCCACGTTGACGCCCACTCACCCAGCCTCAACAGATCCCTTTGGAGTCCCTCACTATCCTCTCTGGTTCTCACCACGCTGAACAATTTAGTGTCATCCGCAAACTTGGCCACTTCACTGCTCACTCCAAACTCTAAATCATTTATGAACAAGTTAAAGAGCATGGGACCCAGTACTGAGCCCTGCGGCACTCCACTGTTTACTGTCCTCCACTGCGAAGACTGCCCATTTATACTCACTCTCTGCTTCCTATTACTCAGCCAGTTTTTGATCCACAAGAGGACCTGTCCTTTTACTCCATGACTCAAGCTTTCTAAGGAGCCTTTGATGAGGAACTTTATCAAAAGCTTTCTGGAAGTCAAGGTAAACAACATCTATCGGGTCTCCTTTGCCCACATGTTTGTTCACCCCCTCAAAGAAATGTAACAGGTTAGTGAGGCAAGATCTTCCCTTGCAGAACCCATGCTGAGTCTTCCTCAATAACCCGTGTTCATCAATGTGCATACTCATTCTGTCCTTGATAATGGTTTCTACCAACTTTCCTGGTATTGAAGTCAGACTGACTGGCCTGTAATTTCCCGGATCTCCTCTGGAACCCTTTTTAAAGATGGGGGTGACATTTGCTACCTTCCAGTCCTCAGGAACGGAGGCATATTTCAATGAAAGATTACAGATTTTTGTTAGAAGATCCACAAGTTCAACTTTGAGTTCTTTCAGAACTCTCGGATGTATGCCATCTGGACCCGGTGACTTACCAATTGATCCAATCAATTAATTCCTCAGCTACAGACTTCCCGAAGAATAGAAAGTACTGCTATATGGACATGAGACACCCACCTTAAATTATTTTGCCATATCTTACACAAAAGTGTAAGACCAATTTTCAACAGCCAGCCTTTTGGAGGATAGTGGGTTGCTAGGGCATTCTTTTGGTTATACACACTTTAAACTATTTTCCATGCATATACTTTGTCATACATGGAAGCCACTATGGTATAATTATTTGCTAGTTGGACTAGGATATGACAGAGTTGGATTCAAATACTTCCTCTGCCACAGAAGCTAACAGAGTGATCTTGTGTTAGTCACTTTTTCTCAGCCTAACAGTATTTTTGTGAGAATAAAATGAAAAAAGGCAGAACAATGGACACCATCCTTGGAGGAAGGGGTGAAATAAATATATACTAAACAGTA
This sequence comes from Heteronotia binoei, assembly GCF_032191835.1. Lineage (NCBI taxonomy): Eukaryota > Metazoa > Chordata > Lepidosauria > Squamata > Gekkonidae > Heteronotia > Heteronotia binoei. The sequence goes on along the minus strand of NC_083223.1, from coordinate 50,666,985 downwards.
ATAAGACTAAGAGAGAAACACTAAATACAAAACCAACTAATTTCAAAAATACTGTGGCAACCAAACCTCACCTTGCCAATTAAATAAATTGGCTGGTGACTATGAACACAAAGCATATACTATTATATTAGTCATTTAGAAGGTATTTAAGTATTTCTGCCAATAAAAGAAATTTATTTTGAGAAAAAATATTGACTGTTTTGTACATTATCAGTTTGTCCATTTGGTTCAAAGTGACTTTTAATATGTTGGTGTCTGAGGTAAAGGAAGCTATTAAAGGGCCGAATATTTAATAAGGCCCTTGGGCCTGATGGCCACTTAATTAATTCCTAAAAGACCATTTGACTGGAAGTTGCTCCCTGCTGGCCAAAGTGTTTTTAAACATTCTGATTCCTTATAGTCTACCAGCTATTAGATAAAAGGCCATTATTTTAGATTCGTTAATAGAAACCAGCTCATGAATACTTCTCCTCAGGAGGTGAAGGTGACTCATACAATGCAGTTTTACCTCATGAAGTGTCCAAATGCCAGACACAGACATTTCCTTCTTCCTTTTTTATTTTTACAGGGACACAATGAAGGAAGGTGTGAATCTTTTTTTTTTTTTTAGAAATATACATCTGTCTATGACTCAGTATTGAATTTCTGTTATGCATATTGATTTCATGTGATTATTTGCATACAAATGTTTGTTAATGGATCTTTGGTGCAGTTCTTCAATTTTAAATGTCAAATAAGTTTTCCTTCTTCTGGACCCTTCCCTTGATAATGGCGGGGCCAGGAGAAACTTTCTTTCTTTCTTTCTTTCTTTCTTTCTTTCTTTCTTTCTTTCTTTCTTTCTTTCTTTCTTTCTTTCTTTCTTTCTTTCTTTCTTTCTTTCTTTCTTTCTTTCTTTCTTTCTTCAGAATGCTTCAGATGAGATTGACAGTCCTCTCTGACCTTATCTGAAGTCATCTGACACATGCCAGTTCACTCCTTATGGAGTTGGGTTTGAAGGCTTCACCCTGTGTTATCAGACATGAATTGCCAGTTCTCATCAACAGTGCCTGGTTCCCCCCCCCCCCCCCGGCACTGTTTTCTTGACTTGAAATGGCTCCGGAGGTTCTATTTGGCCTATTGTGTACGTGTCTGAGTGCAAGATTTAATAGCCCAGTCTTTGATACATTCTTGATTACATTGCAAACATTTTAAGAGCACTTTTGTGGTTGTGTTTTAAACCTCATACTAACTTCAGTGGGAGAGTAGGAAGCATGGTATATCCTCATCTCATCAGACCTGAGAAGCTAAGCAGCATGAGTACTTGGATGGGAGACCACTGAGGAAGACTCTGCAGAGAAAGGCAATGGCAAACAACCTCTGCTTATCACTTGTCTTGAAAGCCCCTTACTGGGGTTGCCATGAGTCAGTTGCAACTTGATGGCACTTGTGTACATAATAACCTTTTAAAGCAAAAGTGTTCATGTACTGGCATGGATAGTAAATGTACAGAAGTATGGGTTCTCTTAACCAGTAATTGCAAATACTCTGAAGCATTTGTGTATGTGGCACTGGCTGACCACTCCTCATCCTACATTAGCATCCTTGCAGTCTGAAAAGATGTGGATCAATGATCATTTGATACATCAGTCAGCTTAAGAAACTGTTTTTACATCTTTCAAATATTCTTCTCTGCCTCATTTCTTTTTCCCTTTTATCCTACCCCAAAATATCTAGCTACTGGTAGAGGTCACTGATTTTTTGTACTAGTAAATAAAAATGTGGGAGCAGGAAGGGTATATGTCACTAACCTGCTGGTTCTTGCAAAACATGCACCGCTTCTTAGAAATGCTGTAACCTCTTTGCACAAGGGAGAAAAGGGAACGAGTGTTGGAAGATAATATGTCCACATTGCTGATGCTACATCTTTTTTCAATCTGATCCTGGTTAACTGAAAAGAAGAAGAAAAAGAAGAAGAGGAGGAGGAGGAGGTGTTGGTTTTATACCCTGCTTTTCAACCTGAAGGAGTCTCAGAGTGGCTTACAATCACCTTCCCTTCCTTTCCCCACAACAGACAAGATGTGAGCAATGTTCCCTCTAAACTGCAGAGTCTTGTGAGCAGAAATTCTACTTTGTGAGCTAGTGGCAATAAAGTTGTGAGCTACTGCATCAATTAGTGTGCTCTGGGGTTATCCTTCCTGAGCTAAGACAAAAATGTGTGAGCTGGAGGCTAAACATGTGTGAGCTAGCTCACGCTCAGCTTAGAGGGAACACTGCCTGTGAGGTAGGTGGGACTGAGACAGCTGTGACTGACCCAAGGTAACCCAGCTGGCTTCATATGAAGGAGTGGGGAATCAAACACAATTCTCCAGATTAGAGTCCACTGCTCTTAACCACTACATGAAGCTGGCTCTCTTAACATAGAAGGGGGTGCATATCTCTATTTAAATTATTCTGAAAGTTATACAGTGTGGACGGATAACACTGGCATGTGCATCTTGTCCATTTGCACATAAGCATGCAGAACACATCTAATCCATATTCCATGAGAAGTCTTTTCAATCAAAATGTAAAACTGCAAATGTATTCATAAATTCAAGAAGAATGCCTGTGGTTTCATCTCTTAACACATACAATGTGTGATATATCCAATGATTATTTCCAGGTCAACACCATTTATGAACAGATGAACTTCCTCTTATAATACTTATGAGTTGCAGGTGACCCTCCACTTAACATGCTTCTGTTAGGTATGGAATTAAACATTAGCTATTTTGCTAGTTTCTGCATGTCAGACAGCATGCAAAGTAGAGTGAGAGGGGCTGGTTTCATTTTCCTTCTTGCTTACCACTGTAAAGAAATTTAAACCACTATAAAGAGATTTAAATTCACTTGCCAGCCTAAAACATGTTACAGAATATTTCTTTAACGGAACACTTGAACTTGAAGTGCATTTTTGAAATTCCTTGACAGCTATCAGGAAACTCATCCAAACACAAGGTACCAAATATTGACTTAAGGCATAAAATGACTTTAATCAGACCCTTCTTGGAGTTAGTAGAAATCCATGTCAGATGGGTCTATGGAAGGAAGGGGTCAGAGTACTGGGATGTTCAAGTATGCAGCCCATATTTGCAATGGCATGACTTCTAGCAAATCTGCTCACTAAACACATATGGTATGTATGTTTAATTTCTGAAACCTGAGCACACACTGCAATTTATGTTTAGTTTCTGAAACCTGAGCCTACAATGCAATGCATCTGCTCACAGAAAGTTCCAGTGAGAATGTTAGCCAAAGCAGCAAAGAGACATAGAGCAAAGAAGAGGATACTTTGCATTTTAATTCAGGGTGCAAGTTTTTGAAAGAAGCCATTTGCAGCTATGTTGATCCAAAAGTAAACTCCAAAAATGGAAAACAAACAAACACAAACAGACCACAATCCATATAATTCCCCCCCCCCCCATTCGGAATAATGAGACATACACAACAGGTGGGATAAAGGGCCACTTTATTAGAACTTAACGGCAGGGGGAAAAAACTTGGGGTCGGGCTGAGCCAGGGGTCATTCCGCTGACCACCTCCTCAACCCGAGAAAAGGGCGAGCCCCAAGGCCCCGAGCCTGAGCCAAACCAACGGCTCAGGCCCGGCCAGCCAGGCACGAGATCCCGTTCGCCGAGCTCCACCCCGTCCCAGCCGTGCAGCCTGGGATGTGGACAACTCCCTAGCGGCGGGATCGCGAGGCTCCCTGAAGCCAACCTTGAGCCGTGCACCCCAGGGAGATCGAACACCCAAACGGTGCGTTGCCAAGGGAGCTCACCGAAACCCCAGAAGAACATGTTCCCAACATAACAAACCGCAAGTGACCAAATTGAACGGCACCGCCTCAAGCCAATCTGCCAACGCTCCTACTGCAGTGCAAGGTAGGCGAAAACACTCCCAAGTAAAGCCAATAAACTAGAGAGCGAAGAATTCCTACCTGGCCCCGTAACCGGCGACCAGCCTGTGCCTGCACTGCATGACGGGCGGGCGGGCGGGCCGATGAAACCCTGGACGCAACTGCACCACAAGGGGCTGGGCTAGCCTATATAAGGCTGCCCTCCCCCGGCAATTGCGGGAGAAACCATTGTCTCTCCTCCTTCAGGGGAGGCAATGGACGGCCCCCAGCCTAGGGCGGCCGATTGGCCGCTCGGCTGGGAAGGGCCGAATTCCTTTCATTTAGAACCAGCCAAATGACACAGTTTGCAAGCTTTTGAGATCAGCATGCTGGATGTGACAAAAAAAAAGTTTTTAAATGTTTTAAAACAAAAATGCAAATTCTTCAGGACATGATGGTGAGTCCTGATGAATCCCTCATAGTGTATAAGGTTCAGCGTTGCTTCAAACTGTACTGGTTTTGTCACACCCATCTCTTTTGGGTAAGAGGCAATAAATAAACTGTCTCCATAGAAATTAAGGAAGTCTAGATGTCTCTAATTTCCCTCAAAATCCCTTTTTGGAAAATACTTGGGAGTCATTCTATTAATTTTGAAGATAAATGGAAGATGTTTTATCAGGTATTGAATCCAACTGAGGCCAGACTCTCTGGTTTACCTCATGTTGCTTCTGTCACTAGACATCTTCTAGATATCATGTTCCTCTATTAATTGGCTGGATTTAGGTATCATAAATGTAAAAAGAAGTTTTTTGAGCCATGCAGGACTCTTTCTTAGCCTCAGAAAAAAAGAAAAAAAACCTTTAGACCTGGTTATCTTTCCTGGGACTCAGGTAATACAGATTTCCTGCTAACTCCAATCAGCATAAGAGCCCCATAGTGCAGAGTGGTAAAGCTGCAGTAGGAGCCCTCTGCTCACGACCTGCATTCGATCCCAGCCAAAGCTGGTTCAGGTAGCCGGCTCCAGGTTGACTCAGCCTTCCATCCTTCCGAGGTCGCTAAAATGAGTACCCAGCTTGCTGGGGTGGGGGGAAGTGAAGATGACTGGGGAAGGCAATGGCAAACCACCCGTAAAAACTCTGCCGTGAAAACGTCATCACCCCAGAGTCGAAAACAACTGGTACTTGCACAGGGGACTACCTTTACCATTTACCAATCAGCATATGATTTGGATCTAATTTTCCTCTTCTCCATTACTTCTTTTAATTCAAAACATAATTGTAGATCTCCTGCTGTCTAATTTGGTGTGTGTTTCTTGGAATAGAGGATGTGATTGATGGATCAAAGTCCAGCCCATTTCTTGAAACTACCAACCGCCTTTAAATCTGATTGGAATGTTCAGTGAGTCAACAGCAGCCAACCAGGGCCCTTGAAATCTTAATAGCACAAATGTGAGTGGAGAGTTGGAGCAGATTAGGGATCTTTGGTCTCAGAAGTCAGCACTTGATGAGTAGACAGGTAAAATGTGGCATCTAGGAGAGATTCAGGGCTAGATTACACAATCAGGGTCCCCCCCCCCGACCCCCACCGGGCCCTACTCAAGTTCCTCACAGCCACAGAACAGCTGAAGGGAATGGCTTCTAAAAATAAAGAAGAGTTCGAATAGGTTCAGAACACTGCTATAGGGAGAAGAAGGACAACAAAAAGGCATGGTCCTTTTCTACATTCAGATAGGAGATGCTTCCAGCACCATCTCTGTACCATAGCCTGCCCAGAAGCTGACTGAAAAGGATCCAGAGTGCATGAGTTATCTAAGAAGGCCTGAGGTTGGTCCATCACTTTGCCTAGAAAGGCAGACTAGAAACATGTCCATAACTGGCCACATCATTTATCTGTAGGGATTTTTTAAATAAGGGACAGATAACCACTTCTTCAAGTGGCCAAGTGAAGGTGCATTCTCTAAGCCACCAGCTGACTTGGCTTTGTGAAGTCATTTAAAGAGAGAAATACTTTCTCTAAGTCAGCCGATGGGGCAGTGGGGGCTCTGAGAGTCACACAATATGTGTGAAAGAGCCACATGTGGCTACAGAGCCATGGTCTGGCCTCCCCTGATCTAGAGCAAAAGTGGTAGCCTTCACAGATCTCAAGATCCTGTCAAAATCCACCCTAGTAGCTAGATCAAACGGACCAGACAATGTATTAGATATGTATTCTGCCTGACTGTTAGAACTGGCATCCAAGTCAGAGCATATTTAAGACATTTTGTCAACCAAAACTTTGCAAAAGCATCACAACTAATACCTTGTTCCTGAGACAATAAAGGCTCAGACAATAAAGGCTCAATAGATGCTGCAGTACCTTTAACAAATGAGATGAATGTGAACTGGGCAATGCATTAAAAGCAGAAATTTCTTTGCCATCATCAATGCTGTTTCATAGGTCTCCCAGTGAGCTCTAAAATACATTCTGTTGGATTCAGTGCAAGTTTTCCACCAGGTTCATTTTAGACATCTCCTAGCCCTCTTTTGGCCATCTGGTTTCATAGTAAACTACAGGGTTGGGTTCCACCTCAAGGATGGGAGAGGTGGGTGAGGGGAAACTTTGTCAATGTCTTCTATGAGCTTCATATTCCAAGCTCTCACTGCAGTCCCAACAAAGCATGTGATCTGCAAATTCTGGACTAGAAATTTCATTCTCAGACCTGCATAGACCCAATTAGGACCAGGACCATGGCACACAGGGGGAGGGTGTGTAAACCCTCTCCCCCAGTGCACCAATATCCCTAACTGAAATGGCTCCAGGATGCTGCTATCCACTCCACTGGGCAAACTTCTGCATAGCCCATCAGTATACATCGTTTCCCCAACAGAATGAAAACAGACCACCGGGGAAGTTTCAGGACAGAAAAGAACTCAGTGGGTTTAAGCACTTTCTCCCAACATGCCATAATCCAGCTCTGAATCAGCCTGTACATATCTGAATTAAGCTCCCAGCATGGAAATTGCATGTCTTATCATGTGGCCCTGGGTGAGATGTGAGCAAAACATTATGTGCATTTTGGCCCTCAGAGTGTACAGGGACAACATTTGCATCTTGGTTTGTTGCACGGTCTTGTCCTTGGATATGTGCTTCTGTTGGATGCTCCATTGCTATTGCTAAGAAGCTGGGATATAGTTTAGTCTTTCCCCCTTTACAGTTCCCTGATTTGTTTAGTCCTGGTAGGAGAAAAAATGGTACACAGATGTGAGCCCCTTCCTCAGTGGTCCAGCCGCAGCCCCCCTCCCCCTCCCCTCTCTTTCCATTGGCTACTTTTTAGAACTAAAGTGCTTAACAGCAGCTTTTGACATGGTCAACTATGATCTCATGACCACTGCCTCACCAACATAGGGGTATGTGGGACAGCTTGCAATGGCTGATATCCTTTCTCCATGGCTGGGTACAGAGGAGGATGTTTGGGCAGAGTGTTTCTCCATGTCACCCATTGGTAACATTCTCTCCCCAATGTTGTTTAGCATCTACATGCACTCCATTGCCCTATTAATCTGGGAGTTTGAGCTGGGTTGGCACCAGTACGCTGATGACACCCAGCTGTATCAGTTGATGGCTGGCTGGCCTGTGCCCCAGATATCTTAGCCAGGGCTTTGGAGGTTGTGGCTGGTTGCTTAAAGTAGAGTTGGCTGAAATTAAATCCATCAAAGACAGAGGTCCCGTGCATGAGTCATGGTGGAGTGGGATTGGGAATCTAGCTCCCAGCCCTTGGTGGGGCACCATTAATACTAGCACCAATGGGTAACACAGAGAAACACTCTAGGAGTCAAGGAATGACCTTGGATGCCCCGCTGTCAATGAAGGCCCAAGTTATGAATGTTGCGAGATTGACCTTTTGCCATCTTCAGCTGGTCAGGCAATTGTTTCCCTATCTCTCTTATTGCAATTTGGCCACAGTGATCCATGTAATAGTCACCTCCAGGCAAGACTATGTTAACTTGCTTTATGAAGGGCTGTCCTACAATTTAACCAGGAAACTTTAGCAGCTGCAAAATGCAGCGGTGCGCATCCTGATTGGGATGCCTTTGCGGGAGCATATACAGCCAGTTCTTCACCAGCTGCATTGGCTTCCAATTGAGTACTGAATCAAATTCAAGGTTATAGTATATACCTTTAAGGCCCTATGTGTTCAGGGACCAACATATCTGCAAGACTGTCTGTCCCAATACATCTCCTGAAGAGCTCTATGCTTGTCAGAACAACTTCTTCTGTTAGTCCCCAGTTCCCAGCCTTGACCAGAGCTGGTGGAACATGCTCCCAATTGAGATCAGAGCTTTGCATTATAGTTCCACAGGGCCTGTAAAATGGAGCTGTTCTACCAGCCCTTTTGTTGAGGCAGCAGGTGTCCCATTCCCAGGGTTTTTTTTTTGTAGCAGGAACTCCTTTGCATATTAGGCAACACACCCCTGATGTAGCCAATCCTCCAACAGTTTACAGTAGAATCTGTAAGAAGAGCCCTGTAAGCTCTTGGAGGACTGGCTACATGAGGGGGGTGTAGCCTAATATGCAAAGGAGTTCCTGCTACAAAAAAAGCACTGCCCATTCTATTGGCCTCCCCTGCTCTAACCTGTCTGTGCAACACACTATATAAACTTGTTGCACATTATACCAATTGTGTCATAAGTGGTGGCCAAGATCCACTTGCTTAGTGCGTGAGCCCTTTCTAGGAATACACACAATTCACTCACAACTTTGTTGTACTAACTTAGTTTTTAGATTAAATTGGAACTATATGGAACTATTTTATCTGTTTTTTTTTAATACTTTAAATTTTTTATTAATTTTTCAACCAAAACCACTGTTTTAACTCATTTATTGTAACCCACCCTGAGCCTGCTTGTGGGGGTGGTGGGATTGAAATCCTGTGAAATAAATGATTGACTGACTGACTGAATGAATGAATGAATGTCTGGTCACAGATTCCCAATGTAATGTCTATTTAGATATCAGAGAACTAAAGCCATTGATTTTGTATCACATTCATTTAAGGAATGTGGAGGCAGCAGTATCCTTCTCCACTGAAGATGACCAGCAATAGGAATGGGCACAAACTGACTTATGAACCCCAGTTTGGCATGAACCAGGTCGATTCACAAACCACAAACCTAATGGAGGTTCATGGAGGGGGCAGGGACAGAAGTGAGCTCCAAAGGCATTTAAATGCTGTCAGAGAAGCCCTGACCTAGATAACTCAGGCAAGCCAGATCTCAGAAGCTAAGCAGGGTCAACTCTGGTTAGTACTTGGATTAAATTTAATTTTAATTTAATTTTTAGATTTATATCCTGTCCTTTCCTGCAAGCAAGCTCAGGGTGGCTTACAACAGAAATTTAGACATCTATTACAGATTTTAAAACACCATTAAAATAACAGTATAAAAACACAGGCAATACATCCTTGAAATACCAAGTCAGGAGGACAGGGGCAGGCTTTATTTAGGCACCTCTCCAGGCCCCCAGTAGGGGTTAGTCACCAGAGGTCACTATGACTTCCAGGTGCAGATACACACACAATCCCCCCCCCCTCAAAATGCTGTTGGAAAGGCATTTAAATGCCATTGGAGTCAGGGCCGGCTCAGCCACTAGGCAAACTAGGCAATTGCCTAGGATGCTGGCCTTCTGGGGGCACAAAATTGGGTGCCCCCATGTGACACAGTGATGTTATCAGTGGGGGGGGGACCAGAAGTTAGCCTTGCCTAGGGTGCCAGACAGTCTAGGGCCAGCCCTGATTAGAGTCCACTTCTGGGGCAGATCACCCAAATGGAAGTGAGCCCTGAAAGCATTTAAATGTCTTTGGAGCCCATCTCCAGGTGAAATCGGCCCAACTGAGCGCAGAGACTGAGCTCTGAAGGCTTTTTTCCCCCTTATGTGGGCAGGCCCAGGGCCAGTCCTGCCATTAGGCAAACTAGGCAATTGCCTATGGTGCGGCCTTCTGGATGCCCTTAATTGGACACCCCAAAGTGACTCAGTGATGTTATCAATGTGGGCGGGGGAGAGGGTGCAAGAAGCTAGTATTGCCTAGGGTGACAGACCATTTAGAGCTGGCCCTGGGCAGGCCCCACCCAAAAATGCCAGTTCATGCAATGGGGAAGCTCATGGAAGTTCATGTTTCAGGGTCTGTGAAAACCTCCAAAGCACAAACCTCCATTTTTTCAGTTTGTGCTCATTCCTAATCAGCAACAAGCACCCCAAACATCATTTTAACAACAACCCCCCAGAAAAAAGGAGGAGATAGTATTAAAAGGGAAAAGGGAGGGAACTGTAGGGAGTTTAGCTCTAATCTCACAGTTGGAAACTGAAGAATGAAATTTGCTGCTTGTTAACTCTAGCCACATTGTCATTGTGCGAGATTTTACTGCTCTGACAAAGGGCTAAACTGTAATTATATGCTCTCCCCTGCTTAGAGCCTTGGTATGCAGCTGCATCATAAGGAGGGTGGAAGGAACTAGAAAAAAAGCCATTGCTATTTGACACCTTCCTGAACTTGCTGTCTACTTGTTGAAGGAATGAAAACTTTAAAAGTTACACCTCCTCTTAGTTGTAGTGAAAAACGATTTCAACTTCTTCAAATTATTCAGCGCCACTGACTAGAATTGGCTGCTAGAATCAATTAACAGCAATAGGGACATGGTCCAGCCCTTTCCTTCAACATCTGACAAAATGAAAATGATGAGGCACCACTGACTTACTTTCCAAATGCTGTACCATATTGCTGTCACACACACACACACTTATGTTTCAGTTGACCCTAATTATAACTAGTTGTATGGATCCAACCATCCTCCAGTGAGCCTTTCCCCCATGGAAGACCCACTTAAGTTGGAGAATGGTTCCGCAGGCTGAAGGAAGGCTCAGAGATGGAGGATAGGATTAGGAGTCCGCATTTATTTGTTTGTTTGTTTTTGAGAAATAAGATACCAGGAACTCACATTCTCTTAGATGCCATGTCTTCTCCCTGAATTTTGTCAGTAAATTGGATGGATTTTATTTATATATGTTGTAAAATATTACGGTAATACTTCTATCTTTGGAATGGAATTCATGATACATGTCTGAAGCTGAATGAGCAGTACTCATGTGGCATGCCTGTTTTTACATGAATCTTCCCATACTGATTTTAAACTTCCCTCATGCTTTTCACTTACATGTTCTGTTCACCAGCACATATATGGTCACATTTCATGATTAGTCTACTCTACCCAATAATCAAAGTTATTATCATAGAACAGTGTTATTCTGCTATTCTACAGTCTTCTCACAGGTTTTGTGCCCTGTGCTGACAGGCATACTGTTCTTCAAAAGCTGCACCTATAATTTGCGTGATAGAATACTCGCCAGTTTTCACTTCAAACCACTCCTACATTCCACAAATGAATGACATACAGGAAGAGAGCAAGGAGCACTCAGAACTAGGCCAAAGGAGCTGATATTTAGAAAAATATTCCATGTAAACAACTACACCATAATTTACACCATGAAAATGCCAAACGTGAGCATTAAGCCTTAATGATGAATATGGGTGAGATGTTGTACTGGGACTCCATCATGTTTTTTCCAGTAGTATATAGCAGTCTGCTCTTGCATATTTCTCTGCTGAGCCTTACTGAATGATTTTTTTTTTGTTTAAATTATGTGTAAATTGCCTGTTTTAAGTTGGTGGTCAGGTATTCCAATCAGCACTCTTTTGTCCAACCAAATTACATTTTTCAAAAGGAATACTCAATGACTTTGTTGAGATCCTTCCTTCATTGTACCTAATCAGGACTGGAGCCCTGACACTAAAATTTTGGATTTGAAAACTCAGCGTTGGCTCATGAAAAGACTGGCCCACAACAAGTCCTATGTTAACCTTCTGCAAGGCTATGCTGATCATTATTCTAAGGAACTTAAAGCTATCCTGCTAACAATTCATTTCAGTTCGCAGTTCCTTCTGGGTGAGTAGACTCAAGACTTTTTTTGAGCAGAAATGCACAGGAACTCAGTTCCAGCTGGCTTGGCATCAGGTGGTATAGCCTAATATGCTGAGCTTTTTCTTTTAAAAAGCCCTGTGTGAAACAATGGTGATGTCAGAGGTGTGTGGCCTAATATGCAAATGAGCTCCTGCTGGGCTTTTTCTACAAAAAAAGCCCTGAGTAGACCTGTTGCTGAAGTCATTCCTAATACAGAGTCAGGCTCCCATAGCAATCACAGAATAAAATAAAAAATATATATCAAGGCAAAAGGTAATGAAATGGCAAGATGTTGCTGTAGGAACAGGAAGCCATTGTAGTATTTATCGAGATCATCTCTTTTTCATTTTCAACTTCAGAATAACTCAGGGAGGCAGGTGAGGCTGAGGAGACAGTGACTAGCCCAGTGTGATTTGGCAAATCAGAGAACTAAGTCCAGGTCTCCTGGGTCAGATCTACAGTCTCACAGCCTAAATAATCAACACTCATGGTCTAAACTAACCACACTACACTGGTGTTTGTTTTTTTAAAGAAAATATCACAAAATGTAGCCAGAGGAAGTGAATGAGCTGTGTCATTATTAATGATGTCACAGGAATGATCTGATAGATGCTCATATTTACGCAGCACTTTTCAGTAACTTTGGGAAAAAACAGATCCAGGTGGGTAGCCATGTTGTTCTGAAGCAACAGAACAAAGTTTGAGTCCACAGGAACCTTTAAGACCAACAAGGTCCGGCCCCTACCCAGCCGAGCCGGCTTGCCGGAGTTTAGGCTGGGGGCCGTCTTTGCCCCTCACGGAAGGAGGGAGGAGCAGCATCACCCGATATACGGGTGTTTGCTGGGGCGGGGAGTTGGGGCTTTATAAGCCCCGGCTCCCGCCCATCGCCACGCAGTTGTTTTTTGGCTCTCTGTGTGAGAGAGCCACGTGCAGCTGGGGAGCGTCGAGTCGGCGAGGGACCGGAGCGGGTGCTGTGGAGTGGCGCGGCCTTCGGCTCCTTCCCTCATTCGGGCGGCGGCGCGTGCGGCGGCTGAATTGCGCTTGCGAGGCTGAGTGTTGTTTTGTGCGCGGCGTGTCCTGAGGCCTGGGTGGTCTGGGCGGGAGGAAGCTAGCACAGCTCAGCCCTTGGGCTGTAAGGGGCGCGTGCGGTCAGCAGAGCAGCGCTTGCGAGGCCGTGTGGGAGTAGTTTTGTGGGCCGGCTAGCAGCCGGAGCGGAGGCCAGCATGGCGCTTGGTGTTCCCCTGCATCGGGTTGTAGCGGCTGAAGCGGGGTGCTGATTCAGCAAGCGGAAAGGGCGGCCACGTTTCTTTCCCAAGGAGGGGAGAGCACAGCGTTCCCCTGCTAGGGAGTGGTCGCAAGCTCTGGGGCTAGTTATACGGCAGTAGCCTTCCTTATCGTGCTAGTTCTTAGCAGGGGGTTTTTGTGCCATAGTAGGGCACATTTCACACGGAGCTCCTGGTAGGGAAGCGTTGGCCTTGGAGGAGGTGATCCCTGCTGGCAAGCATCCCCCCCCCTTTCTTCTGGCCCGTTGGTTTGGGCCTGCTTAAGTAGTTGCTGGGGTGAATAGGGCCAAGGCTCGTTCCTCTAAACACCCCCCCACCCCGCCCTCCTTTCCCTTGCTCACAGGGTGGTTGGGCCAGGGCAGTGTTTTGGGTGGTTTTGACTGGGCTTCTGGCCGGTTGGCAAGAGTGGGGACATCTATTTTGACTTTAACCCTCCTTCTGCCACTTTAATTGGCCAGTGGAGTGCACTGAGGGAGCCTTTGAGAGTGGGGTGTGGTCACTCCCTCTTCTTGCCTGTGCTCATATTGGCTGTGGCGGAACCGGCCCGATTCTGCCTTCAGACCCGGTCCCGTCAGCTCCCTATTGAGTCGCCAACTCCTGGAGGGAGCTATTTCTCCTCCTGCCCCTTGGGCGCGCTGCCACCACCTGCTCAGTCCCGGGGTTCAGATTGAGAGGAACAGGACTCCCAATCCCCCTCTCCAGCTGTGAGGCCAGGCCTCCAGGTCCTCTGCCACCCTGCACTTGGGTTTCACAGAGACCTCAGCGCTTCTTTGGGGCACCCCTGGAGGATTGGCACCTTATCCACCTGCATGCCTTCCCCCTTCCCCGGGGCCCCCTTCTCAAAAACAGCGTGGTCTAAAGCGGTTTGGGGATCTATGTGGTACAGAGTTTGACTGCCAGCATTTAAAACAGAAAAACTATTTATTTAAAAAGAGAAAACGATAGGAAAAGAAAAACAAAACAAAAACAGCTGCATCTACAAAATTAGCACAGCACAGCACAGCAAACAGCCTGACAAACAAAATGTGTTATAAACGCGTCCTGCTGGCCCTGATCTAAACTTGCCCTGTCTTGTGAATCACTTACTTAGTCTGCCTGCCTGGGTCCTCCCAGGCAGGAGCCTCCATTGCTCACCACATGCTCGCTCGAGCCCCCGTTCAAATCTGCCTTCTCTTCCTGCCTAACACATGCAAGGAACAACAGCACTTCCTGCCTCTCTAGGAGACTTTCCCCCTAGAGTTGTCGGTTTGGCTCTGGAAGGGAGGGGGGAGTGAGGGGAAGGCTACAAAGCCTGCTGAGGGATTTACTGACCCCTGCCAAATGAAGCACCCCCCTGACTAAAATGGCGTTTCTCCACACTTCCCCCTCCTTAAATTCTGAGCCGGAGGGGTTGCCTCCTACAGAGGTGACCCCGTAGCAGAATCCAAACAAACAAGGAGAAACCCGTTAACCAAAATATTACACAAACATTCAGGTATTTCTCCAATAATACACAAAGTCTCACAACTTCGGTGTCCATGCCCTTTCTGGACAAGTCGCATTGCTGCATTCGGAAGGAATGTCCAGTCTTTAAGATGTACTCCTCCATCTCCCAGGACCACCTCTGGAGTTTGGTGCTCTCCCTTCGTTGCTGCTGTTGCTGGGGTGAGTGGTCCATCACAGGAGGAAATTCCTGGCCCCACATATGAGGTTGGAAACTGCCCAGTTCCCACACAGTTGCCTCTTCTTTATCCCTCATTGGTGGAATGTTCCCTCTGTCCACTCTGCCCTCCCAGAAAACTACCTCTGGTGCTGCAAACAATTGCTGTCCCAGCTTCTTTTTGTCTCCTTCCTTCCTACCTATATGCAACACCATGGACCTCGCAGAGAATGGCTGTGGTATATTCACCTGCACCACTTTAACTGCCTTTCCTGTCTTCTCCATAGCCACCACATAAGTAGCCTCGTCTAGGTCATCCACAATCACATGGGGTCCCTCCCATTCCACTTTCCGTTCACCAGTATGAAGGGGCAGGAAAACCATCACCCTATCCCCTGTCTCAGCTTCTGAGAACTCCACTTTCTGGTCCCTTGCCACCTCACACAGTGGATCCAGCCTAGGGTCACTTTGAACCTCAGACAGGAACATTTCTGGCTGCCCCAGACTTCCTGTCATCTGTTCCTTCAAGCCACCCCTAGTCCCACTGTTTCCAGAACACCCAGCCAAAGTTTGATCTGGGTTCTCCGCCCCCTCAGTTGGTTTTTCAGTGTCAGCCAACTGAGCTCCTTCCTGCCTGGAAGGCTCCACAGCATCCTGCTGCCCTTGCGGAAATTGGCACCCCTCTTCCCATTGGGCACATCCTCCTGCAGGGTTTGAGACAGACTGGTCCTCCCCCTCCCTGGTTGGTGGTGAGGTGGCTTCCCTAACGTTTCCTTCCTCCCCCCACCTTCCCCTGAGGGTTTGGCTTGGGTTCTCAGTCCCCTCGGTTGGTTTTTCAGCACTACCCAACTGACCCCCTTCCTGCCTGGAAGGTCCCATAGCTTCCCAGGATTCCTGTCTGCCCTGCTTCAAGACGACCTGTTTTGAGAGCGTCTCGGACGATCCCACTTCCTGATCCACAGCTACTTGGTGAACCGGTTCCAACCTAAGGCCGCTCTGGACCCCCTTCTGGAACCGCTCCCGTTCCCCCAAGCCTTCAGCTATGTGCTCCTCTGAGCCCACATTAGCCTTGCTGCTCTCAGAACCCCCTGTGAAATCTCCACTCTCCACCTTGGTCTCTTCAGCATGCACATCCTTTATGCTAGACAGGTTCCTTTCCTTGCTAGGAACATCGACAGCCTCTTGCTGCACTTGGGGAAAGCTACACCCCTCTTCCCCTTGGGAACACCCTACTCCAGGGCTTGAGATAGGCTGGTCCTCCCCCTCTGGGTGACTGCCCTCTCTTCGTCCTCAGTAACCTGGGCTATTTCCCCCTCCCTGGTTGGTGGTGAGGTGGCTTCCCTAACATTACCTTCCTCCTCCCACTTCCCCCTGAGGGTTTGGCTGCGGGTTACAGCATTGATAGAGTACTGGCCAACCAACAAATCCCGGCCCAATAACACTGGAACTGTTTGTTCCTTCATTACCCCACATTCAGAATAGGATTTACCTCCTTGTGGAGCTAAACCCCTGAACTGCTTTCGGGAGTGGTCTGGCCCCAGTTTAAATCTTTTAAATACAGTGGCTTTATAGGCTGCAAAAGTTATCCCCCCATCTTCCATAGGCATGCTGTGATAGATGGCTGAAAGCCCTCCAGTCAGGTTGCTACAGAGGTAAGACATATAGTCCTCCTCTGCAATCCCCCACTGTTTGGCTGCCCTCTCAAAGTTGGAGAGGTATATGGAGGGGTCTTCTCCCTCTTGGTACACTGCAAAGTCCTTGGGGGTGACTTGGATCTCTTTGCTTAGTTCAGCTTCCAGACGTAGCACCTCAAGCTCATGGCGACGTTGCTCTTCCTGCTCCCGTCTGCGGATCTCAGCTCTCTCTCTTTCCTCCCGTCTGCGGATCTCAGCTCTCTCTTTTTCCTCCTGTCTGCGGACCTCAGCTTGTCTCAGCTCCCTCTCTCTTTCCTCCTGTCTGCGGATCTCTGCTTGTCTTTCCTCTCTCTCTCGTTCCTCCCGTCTGCGGTCTTGGTCCGCCTCGATACGCATTCTCTCCAGTTCCATCTGTAGCCGCAAGGTTGCTTCTGACTGGGTGGGGGGCACTTCTGCAGGTGCCCCTGCATGCTTATGATACTCCAACAGGAGGACTTGCATATCTGCTACAGTCATGTTGTCACACTCCAGCTTGTGCTTTGCACACTCTTCCTGGAGCTGTGGCTTTGTCATCTTCAGGATTTGCCGCATCTTAGCACGCTCCATCCTAACTAGCTAAACTTTCCCTACTCCAGTTGACCCGAAAATAAAACAAAACCGCTGTTGCTTCCTCTGGGTGCTTGCACGTATCAAAACCCAAAAATGCCTGGCCAATCAAGTTCTCTGTTTGTTCTCATCCCACCGCTGCTGCCAAGTGTGGCGGAACCGGCCCGATTCTGCCTTCAGACCCGGTCCCGTCAGCTCCCTATTGAGTCGCCAACTCCTGGAGGGAGCTATTTCTCCTCCTGCCCCTTGGGCGCGCTGCCACCACCTGCTCAGTCCCGGGGTTCAGATTGAGAGGAACAGGACTCCCAATCCCCCTCTCCAGCTGTGAGGCCAGGCCTCCAGGTCCTCTGCCACCCTGCACTTGGGTTTCACAGAGACCTCAGCGCTTCTTTGGGGCACCCCTGGAGGATTGGCACCTTATCCAACTGCATGCCTTCCCCCTTCCCCGGGGCCCCCTTCTCAAAAACAGCGTGGTCTAAAGCGGTTTGGGGATCTATGTGGTACAGAGTTTGACTGCCAGCATTTAAAACAGAAAAACTATTTATTTAAAAAGAGAAAACGATAGGAAAAGAAAAACAAAACAAAAACAGTTGCATCTACAAAATTAGCACAGCACAGCACAGCAAACAGCCTGACAAACAAAATGTGTTATAAACGCGTCCTGCTGGCCCTGATCTAAACTTGCCCTGTCTTGTGAATTACTTACTTAGTCTGCCTGCCTGGGCCCTCCCAGGCAGGAGCCTCCATTGCTCACCACATGCTCGCTCGAGCCCCCGTTCAAATCTGCCTTCTCTTCCTGCCTAACACATGCAAGGAACAACAGCACTTCCTGCCTCTCTAGGAGACTTTCCCCCTAGAGTTGTCGGTTTGGCTCTGGAAGGGAGGGGGGGGAGTGAGGGGAAGGCTACAAAGCCTGCTGAGGGATTTACTGACCCCTACCAAATGAAGCACCCCCCTGACTAAAATGGCGTTTCTCCACATTGGCAATTGGGATGGCACCTAAAAAAGGGCAGGGCAAATCAAAGGGCAAACAGCCCGCCCGCCCACCCCGTGGGCGGGGCCAGCAGCACGCTCCTGTGGAGGAGCAGGGTGAAAGCGAGCGGGTGCGACTGGCCATTATGGGTCAGCTGGACGCCCTTGAGCAGGAGAGGGTCGCTAGGGGCGCTCCCATTTGGGAGGGACGCCGCCGGGCCTCCGGCCGGTCGGCACGGTTGACCTTTGAATCGGAAGTGCTCGCACATCTTTCTGCTTTGCAGGGAGGGCCAGCTGAGCCCGAAGCACCATTGGAACCGGATCAGGAGGAGGATCCTGAGGAAGGCACATCTGGTGGGGCATCGGTTGGAGGTGCACCTGGTGGCAGTGGGCCACACACTCCTGGTGGCGTTGGTGTTTTCACTGGTGACGGTGGTAAGCCCCTCTTTCAGCCAAGTCATGAGAGCAGTAGCTCTTCAACAAAACCACTCCCTGGGAGGAAGAATTTGGTAAGCCATAAACATGATCTTGATGTGCATATTAATTGATTGTATTGAGACAAGAAAAGAGCTGGCTGAAATCTTCCATACTATCATGGTATAGCTTTCCTGGAGAATTGGGTGAAGTTTTTTTGTTTTTTTTTGCATAACTACAAGCACACACAGTCTTACTCCCTGTGGAAGGTGACTATCATCAAGCATTCTGACTCAGCCCTCCCCCTGATGGGCTAGCATTCCAAGAGTGACATGGAGGAGTAATTTCCTCCGCTTGCATAATGAAGCACTATAGTCTATGTGGGGGACATGACATTCTGAATGTGTACACAAATTCTGAATATGTAGCTCTTTCAAAATGTTTTTTTTTTAAGTGCTTATCTCTTACAACGCTGTGGTGGTGGTTGTTTCTTATTGCAAAACTTGGGAAGGGGGATTTAAAATACTGGGCTGGACCCTACCATTCCACTGAGCAAATGCTGATTCCTACGGAGCTTTCCTACCACTTGAAGATCCCATTTGGAAATGTCTTTCAACAGCCAAACTTAAGTGATTCTTCCTCCAGCGAGACTGGGAATGGACTGGGAAGTAAAAGAGGTCCTGGAGTAGGCCAGGGTGAATGGCCTCTGTGAATGGCCTCAACAAGCCAGTGCTGGGGTCAATCAGCTCAGTTGTGCAAACAGTGGATGTTAGCACACCCATCATACCCTCTTGAAAATTGGCAGTGGTATGAGGAAGGACAAGTGGTGAACTGACACCAGTTGTCATTGCTGATAAAGGGTCTGAGTCAAGTGGCCCTTGAGTCTCTGGCAGAGTTGCTAGAGTTCAGTTATTTTTGCTCCTAGCCACCAGTGGTTGTCTAGGGCAGTGGCCCACCAGGAAAAGGCCCTGTAAGTTAAGCGGCTAGTACATTTCTGGGAAGATCCATTTAATTTGGATGAAGTCTCCTTAAGCTGGAAGAGGCTCCTTCTAAGATGGTGGGACCCACCTCAAAGTCAGAATATACAAGAACAAGCAAAACTCTCAGTGCTACCTCAGTGGACACATTGGGGGATTGGCCTGTCAAAGTAGTATGTTTGTTTTTATGACTGTTTCCATCTGCTTCCACACAGCAATGATTTTCCACATTGCTTTGATTCCCATGGTAATTGCAAAGACATAAATTTTGGTGATGGAACTTCCATATGTGAGAGTTTTCTTTGACCTTCCTCAATTTCTTTTTCAACTTTTCCCTTCTACACATACTCCACAACAACTCTGCATTGGCCCTCAGAAAGAGAGGTAGTCGTCATGGCTGCCCAGGTGACTTGTCGCCCTTTTCCCCCCTTTCTCTTCACTCATGCTATACTGCTAAAACAATTCTATTAAACTTTGCGATAAAGTGGCAATAGTGTATTATATTACTATAGCGCTTTACTGCTACAATCATCTGTTGGCTCTTATCTATTGCAGATTTTAGTAGAACCATGATAGTGTAATAGCAATCAATCATTACAATGCTCTAGCCATTACTGAAGATTTTCTGTGGTAGGGAAACCTCAAAAAGTCCTTTGGAGATCTGGCAGGGGAAAAAATGCTGAGAAAATGATGCTCACAAAGGACGACAGTAGGAAAATGGTGCTGGCATGGGTGAGATTTTTACAGGGCAGGGAAATACTGCAGATTGTATGCTGATGTTGCATTATTTCAATAGCAATCAGGTTTAAAAAGAGAATACTGGATATAGGGAAAACATGGAAAGGAGGATTATAGCATGTTATTATGTGAATGCTCCTGACCAAAAGCAATCTGCCTTGGAAGCCAAGGCAATTAAAAATCTCCATGTAAAAGCAACCTGACAATAAAAAGGGTGGCTTCTTAATCAGAATTATGAAGGAGTCAACAAAAAGACTCCTGAATTCTCTCAGTGGACATTGGATGCCTACATTTGCTCTTAGCAGTATTTATCACTCTAAAGCTTGTACCCACCCAGGCAGCCTGGCAATGGAGGATTCTCAGTGACTGACATTTTAAAGGTTAACAACATGAAGACTTTTCATCTCAAAGATACTGCTGCCATGCATGAAATGCTTATGTAGCTCATGCCACTGACAGTGATGAGAGGTGTCTAATGTCACTTCAAGATGAGAGGCCACTGAGGCAGAGCCTACTCTACGCAAATCCCAGGACACTGCTTAACAACCTCAACAGCTCTGACTGAATGATGACTAAATAAAAGGCCAAATGCTGCATACATTGACAAATTGTTTCTTTTTCTCCCCAAGAGACTTGTGTGTTTTGACTCAGCCTATGCCAATTAGCTGCCATTTTCCCTAGAAAAGAAATCATAATTATGACAGTGCTAGACGCTGAGACAATTAAAACATTAGCTGTAAACAGCTATTGGAGGGAAGTGAACAGGGATTTCAGCAAAGTTCAAGGTTATCCTAGTAAAGGCTGTGAATATATGATAATATGTCATTGGTGGCAGCTTTTGCCAAAGCAACGTTTTGGAAAATTTGCACAGCCAATCAAATTGCCAATGGTCAATCAGCAGCCTTGCTGGCCATAAACTGCACCTGGCCCTGCCCACTTTGGGGGACACCTGGAGGATGCACCACATTGGGGGACACCTGGACTAGTCACATGCAAAACTACCTGACTTAGCGTTGCCAGCTCTAGGTTGAGAAAAACCTGGAGATTTGGGGGGTGGAGCTTGGGGAGGGCAGGGTTTGGAAAAGAAGAAGATATTAGATTTACATCCCGCCCTATACTCTGAATCTCAGAGTCTCAAAGTGGTCATAATCTCCTTTTCCTTCCCTCCCCCACAACAGACACCCTGTGAGGTAGGTGGGGCTGAGAGAGCTCTTACAGCAGCTGCCCTTTCAAAGACAACTCCTACAAAAGCTATGGCTGACCCAAGGCCATTCCAGTAGCTTAGGATTGCTAAATCCAATTCAAGAAATATCTGGGGACTTTGGGGGTGGAGCCAGGAAACTTTGGGAGTGGAGCCAGGAGACATTGGGGGCGGAGCCAGGAGCAAGGATGTGACAGGCATAATTGAACGCCAAGGGAGTTCTGGCCATCACATTTAAAGGGACAGCACACCTTTTAAAATGCCTTCCTTCCATAGAAAATAATGAAGGATAGGGGCACCTGCTTTTGGGGCTCATAGAATTGGACCTCCAGGTCCAATCCTTTTGAAACTTGTGAGGTATTTTGCAGAGAGGCACTAGATGTTATACTGAAAATTTGGCACCTCTAACTCAAAACACAGCCCCCCCCCCCAGAACCCCCGATACCCACAGATCAATTCTCTATCATTCCCTATGTGAATCATTCATGGAGGTGCATAGTGGCTGTGGGGGTGGGGCTTCCCCCGCCGGCCAGCTGGCTGGGGGAGGGGGGAAGCCTGTAAAACCAGGGGATCCCCTGCTGGGACCTGGGGATTGGGAGGAGTGGGGAATCAAACCTGGTTCTCCCAGGTTAGAGTCAGTGCATTTAACCACTACACCAAACTGGCTCTCATGCCCTCAGCAGGGTATAATGACATAGAGTCTACCCTCCAAAGTATACATTTTCTCCAGGGGAATTGATTTTTGTCATCTGGAGATCAGTTGTAATACCAGGCATTCTTAAGGCCCCACCTGGAGGCCGGGAACCCTATGTGACCGCTGAGGTCATCTTAGGCCCTACTTTTGCTCACCCAGCCTTCTGAAGTTAGGTAGATAGCAACCCTAGATAGGGCATTTTCAGTTATGATGCCAGACTTATGGAACTTCCTCCCCAGGGATATTTGTCTGTGCCCTTTCATCTTTTGAGATGAAAAGTTTTCATGTTGTTAACCTTCCACCAGCAGGTGAGGACCTTTTTGTTTCATCTGGCATTCCCTCAATAATCATTCCTTCCTGTCCTGTGTTTTGAATTTATGTTCCCTATTTATATTATGCATATATTTTAGTTCTGGTTTTTAAACTTGTTTAATAATATGCCAACCAAGCCCTGGACAGCCTCAGAGCACCATTGTCAAGGGTCTGTCTTGCATGCCTGGTAAGTACTTTAACTCCACTTTACCTCTGTACAGCACTGCTCTCCTAGAAAGCAAAACAAATCCATTTCATCCTAAATGAAAGCAAGAATGCTGAGTCACCCTGGGAAGCAAAACATTGACAATGGCAATCCAACCATCACCCATGCCTGTTCTTTTGTTTTAACCAGGGCTTTTTCCGGGGGAATGTGGTAGAACAGAGTTCCAGAACCTCTTTGTGGAAACAAAATTCTCCAAAAAAAAAATGTTTAAAAGTTCATGAGGGGCATCCATGTGTTTCTCCTTCATTTCCCTCTTGAGAATTCTGGTACTTCTTTTTCCAGGGGGAAAAAAGCCCTAGTTTTAATTTCAGTCTAATTCCCTGTACCCAGCCAGCTTCTCAGCAGCTCTACCAAAAACTGGATTTTTACCAGCCTCAAATTCAAATACCAGGGGTTCACAGGTCCAATGATATGTATCATATGTGATAATCAGAGCATAGAAATGTACCCCAAAAACAGAGGAGCCAATGAGAGTGGATTTCTGAACCAGCCAAAAGAATAACATCTTTGGTTAAGTTCACCTGATTGGGGAGCTGAGTGTATAAATGTGTTACAATATTCCAGAGGGGTTTTCTGCATGTGATTTTATTGTGTTTATATTTTATAAATCACCCTGACAGAAAGTTTTTCTTTGAAATTTAACATCCCACTTCTAGTTAAGTAGCAGATTTGCCTCAGGGCCAAATTATATTCCATAGTGTCCACTGTGGGGCCATCACAGCCATTTTAAAGTGATTTTAAAATGTCAGAAGGGCCCAATCCTGAGGCAATCTTGTCCCCACTCCCGCCATGTCTTTTCAGGTGCTGAAGCAGCCGTGAGGGTGCTTGATGGGTGGACAGTTTAACCCAGAAACTTGATGGCCAAGTGATGTCACTTCTGGGGCCCACTGAACCAAAACTGCACCTTTTCCTGTGATATCACTTCCAGAATGTCCACCAGTGGGGCCAGGGCACTAGAAGCCCTCCCACTGTTGCTTCCCTCCCTCCCAGCACCAAGAATACAGACAGAGCATCACCCGCAGAGAAAGAAAGGAAGAAGGTGGGGGGGAAGCCTTCCTCACTTTGCTGCCCAGGCCTCCTGGTCAAGTGGCTGAGGGTGAACAATGAATGCAGACAATAGAAAGGTGATGCTGATCGGTAAGAATGAAGTCTTTGAGGGTGTGCATTATCTACTCTTGATGGAGCAGAATTATCTTTGCAGTCCCAAGGGCAGAGGGGATCTGCCCAAGTAGAGGAAGGAAGAGGAAAAACAATAATAAACACACCAATAATTAAGTCAGAGTGAAAACAGGCCACAGCAGATGGAGCATTAGCATAGCATAGGGCAGATCCAAACACATCAGGCCTTCCTATCAACAGATGAACCACATCCCCAGCCCACCTGCTGGGGGAACTAGAAGTGGCAAGCCACTGCTCTCACAAAGGCACAAACCTCTGTGTGGAACCCTTGCCACCTGAGAGAGGAGCCAAGCAACCACCCCCAAACTGCTATAAGGTTCAGCATCAAGACCAGGGGAAATGAGCATACAGTCATAGCCTTTCCCCAAAAGGATCTGGTCCAATGCCTGATACCACTGCAAGAGCTGGTATTGCCCTGCTCCTACCAAACCGCCCACAGCTGCAAACAACAAAGAAGGGTGTCTGGCACACTGTGAAGCCCATAAATACTGACCCCAACTGGACAAATGTACTCCATTAGCCCTTTAAAGGGCAGCCTGCTTAAAGGAAACATCTGGGTGGCAAATGACCAAGCCACCAACTGACTCCACAAAGTGCCTGGTGGTCTTGCACACTTTCCTTTTCTCATAGTCCACATTGTCAGTGGCAACATCACCACTCCATGCCTTACTTTTGAGTGGTTCAGACTAGAATAAATGCACCTAGGGGAAACATGAATGCAGGGTCTTCAGAAAGGCTACCATAGCCAAAGTGTGGTCAATCCCTTTCTGAGTGGGTAAGTCATTTTCTTCAAGCTAGATCACAACAATATTCAGAGGGTCAGAACATGTGATGGTGTGTGATAATGCTGACTAGAAGGCATCCCAGTGCATCCCCCTTTATCCTATCCAAGTTACCTGTAGTCAGTGTTCCAGACCCAATGATGCTCCCCATCCTGAAGAGGCCACAAAGCAGCCAGCCCAGTGCATAATGCTGTGACCAATGATCCAAATGGTTCAGAGTTGACTTGGGGAGACTAAAAGGAAGAGGAATGAGAGGAGACCCCTGATTGAGGGTGAACCTATGATTTAAAGGCTGCAGACTTCCAGTGGCCAACGGGATGATAGATCACATTCCACAGCCTAAGTGGCTGCACCAATCCCCATGGGAAAGCCAATAGCACCAGTCCCTGCCCTGATAAACCAAATGAACTGGAACCATGTAAGAAAAGTGTCAGCATGCAAAGAAAGGGACCCAGGGCCTGAGGGTTGTATTAGC
The DNA here is from genome assembly GCF_032191835.1 of Heteronotia binoei. Taxonomy (NCBI): domain Eukaryota; kingdom Metazoa; phylum Chordata; class Lepidosauria; order Squamata; family Gekkonidae; genus Heteronotia; species Heteronotia binoei. The sequence continues at coordinate 50,642,009 of NC_083223.1, read as the reverse complement.
TATTATTACTGCATTGATAGCCCAAGGTATATTTCACAATTCAATGCTGGTGCAACAAAAGTGAAATATATGATGAGTGGGTTCAGATTTCATCTTCTTAAGAATCTCAGCTCTAATTTTTTAGAAAAAAATAAGTTCTTAGCCCTTAGGCTTGGAAAGACAGAGTTGAAAATCTGGTAACCTCTGGGAAGTTTGGTACTTGTACCTCCTCATGACTGGCAGAAACAGAACAAGAAGCAGCTAAATTTGGACAGGCCACAGAATTAAACATCTCCTGGTGTAAAACCGTGACCTTTTTAGCACAAAGCACATACATTCAGACATAGGCTAGAACAGGGGTGTCAAACTCATTTGTTATGAGGGCCGGATCTGACATAAAAGAGACCTTGTTGGGCTGGGCCATGTCTGGTTGGACCGAGCCATGTCGGGAGAAGGAAGCAGATGACAGCAAGTTGCTTGGGGGCATGATAGGAGCCCTCCAGGGGCCTGATTTTGCCCCCAAACTGCATGTTTGACACCCCTGGACTAGAATGTTCACCAGTCTGTCTGATCCGATCAATAATTCTAAATAGTGAATACTTACACTTGTAGTATAACCAGCAATTTGTTAATCAAATATATAAACCTATCTTCAGCCATAGGCTGAAGAATATCTCACCTAGCAGAGATGGGAAAGGCCTTTAGAGGGGACATTCTAGAGTTCTGGGATTGACATCTCCTAACTGCTAGCATAAGCAATACATGCTTAGGTATACCATTTGTTTGACTCAATACAAACCATCGCTTTATACACTTCATGCTCCCATGCAATTACCCATGCATGAAGATATATGGATTTAAATGTAATTGACATAAAGCTTTAACTTTATTCCAGAGTAGGCCCATTTTACTCCATCAGACCAACATTGTGCCTAATAAACTCCAAAAAGCCAAAATCAAGCCAAGCAATGATACACATCCTCAAATGAGTGAATAGGTATCCATTGTTATCATGATGAAGTGTTGGGACCCCATTACCATTTTGTGAAGCAATATGTCTCCTTAAATGGCTCAGTTGTATCTCAGAGCAGATTTCCCTCTCTTCCCTGAGAGTGTTTGTCTTGCTCAGGTTCACAGAAAGATTGAGACTGACATAATGAAAAGCAGTGGACTGAGGACTAGCAAGCACTCCTTTCTAATGTATGTTCTCTTTTGCATTACCACCAGCATGAGGGACAAAAAGAGGAGGGTGGAGGGAGGAGACAGAGCGGGATGTTAGCATTAGGGGTGTGCATTCAGTTTGGCAGAACCAAATAGTTCGCCGAATACCCCCTTTGGAAGTATACGGCACTGTATACTTCCGAATCAATATTCGGAAGTATACGGAACTCAATGTAAAAGGTGGGAAAGGAGCTTCTGCAGCCTCAGGGAAGCTGCTTGCCTCCTTTCCCACCTTTGGAAGCTTTTCCCCGCCTCCCCCATAGCCTCCCTGGGATCAGGGAGGGAGGAGGAGAGGAGCCCCAGCAGCCAATCTAAAGCATGCATTTGTAAAATGTATTGCAAATGCATGCTTTGCAGGGCTGTTGTGTAGCTGATGGCTGGGCTAATCCCCCAGCCATCAGCAACATTGCTGTTCTTTTGTTTACTTGGGTATCCAAGTAAACACTGTTCTCTGGCCAATCACAGAGCAGTGGTATTTTTTGAAACTGCTCTGTGTAGGGCCAGAGAACCTTTTTAAGGAGTCTGCCTGGCTGGACTCCATTTCATTGCCGCTGTGTTGGTGTGTGAGAGAGACTGTGCTGCACTGGCCCTTGGCCTCAGCTGCTGCTGCTCTCTCAGCCTTGCCTGATCTGCCTGGAGAAGACATCTAAGGTAAGTGTCATGGGTGCTGGGGACCCTGCAGAAGAAACCGAGCCTGCAGAGCCTGCAGAAGCAACTGTGCCTCTGCCACCTGCACCAGTGCCCCTGCCTCCTGCTGAAGAAGATCCAAGCCCCCCTGCCTCGCCCTCTCGGGTGGCTCGTGTGCGTGACCGTCTCCGTCAGGACCTCAGGGATCGGAGGAGGGCGGCACGCTCACAAGCAAGACGCTCCCTGAGCCCTGAGTGGTGAAAGGATTCTGGCCCTTCTAAGTGTGAGGATGCTTAAGTTTCGGCAGGATCCTGGCTGCTGCTCTGAGACAGCAATTAGCCCAAATGAGCAACAGGCAGCAGAGGGCTATATAGCTGTGGGCTTTGGGAGGAGGCTTTGTGGAAGCAACTAGTCACATACCTGACATCCTAGCATCCACTCCGGCTCTTGACTTTGGCTTTTGGATTCCTGACTTTGGCTTGGACCTCTGGACCCCCTGACTTCGGCTTCTGAACCTCTGACCTGTGATACCTGGATTACGATTCTGTTTTGGCGCCTTGGACCCTCCTTGCTCACGAGTTGCCGACCTTGGACTGCCCCTGAACTTTGCCTGACTCAGCCCCAGCTCGTGACAGATTGCTTCCACCCACAACCAACACCCATTCCACAGGATGGATGCTGAAGCAAGTGGAACCACAGGACTACTGGCTGCGCTCCAAGCCCAGGTACAGCGGCTGACACAGGCAGTAGTACACTTGCAGCAACAACCTGTGGCCAGTGCTCCAGCCAAGTGCCCAGTTCCCCCACCTGACAGATTTGGGGGTGCTGTGGAAGAATTTCCTGCTTTCCTGGCACAGTGTCAGCTGTACTTTGAACTAAGAGCACGGGACTTCCCCAATGACAAGACGAAGGTGTGTTTTATCATTAGTCTGTTAAAGGGGCAGGCGGCCAAGTGGGCCACACCCCTACTGGTTGGGTCCTCTCCCCTACTGACTGATTACCAGGGGTTTGAGGCCCACCTGTCTGCTGCCTTCTCAAACCCAGTCCAAGCAGCCACAGCCAACCGGAAGATCAGGGCGCTGAAACAAGGCAAATCCTCAGTGGCTCAGTACGCCACCGAATTCAAGCTCCTGGCCCAAGACTTGGCATGGAATGAGGCTGCCCAGATGGACCAGTTTACCGAGGGGCTGGCAGAGGAAGTCCTGGATGAACTGGCCAGGGTGGAGTCGCCACCCACGCTCCAAGGACTTATCACCCTCTGCCTCCGCATTGATGGCCGCCTGGAAAGTCGCCGCCAAGCCAAGACCAGAGGGCGCCAGCTCCCTGCGCCGTGCCACTTGGCTCCTCGCCCATCCCCAGTTAGTACCAGAGCCGAGGAGGAGCCTATGCAGCTTGGAGCTGCTCGACCCCGCCTGACTCCAGAAGAAAAGGCCAGACGCCGCACGCAGAATCTGTGCCTTTACTGCGGTACGGCAGGCCACTATGCCTCTGGCTGCCCTGCTAAGCGTCGGATACCCGGACCCTCGTTGCCACCGCCGCCAAAAGAGCAGCCCCAGGCGTAAGTGGGCCCTCCAGCCTGGGGCGACTAGCTGGGTCCTCCGAACAGCAGACTGATACCCCGGGCCCGTTCCTGCTACCAGTCAAACTCCGTCTGCCTGATGAACGCTGGCTGTTCGTATATGCCATGCTGGACTCGGGAGCGGCCCACTGTTTTGTAGATGCCGCCTTTGTAAAGCAGCACCAGATACCAGTGCAGACAAAAGAGATTCCAACGCTGGTGGAGGCCATCGACGGGCGCCTCCTCCGTTCTGGCCCCATCACCCAGGAGACCTGCCCCATCACCTTCCACGTCCAGCAGCACCAAGAACAGCTGCAGTTTGATGTCGCCCGCATGCCTCGCTTCCCGCTGATTCTGGGCCTTTCCTGGCTGAAGCTGCACAACCCCATCGTGGACTGGGCCCAGCAGGAACTACGTTTCCGAGACCCATGCCCCCATCTGACTCCTCCCACCACTCTAGCAGCCGGCATCCCGAGTGGTGGTCCTCAGCTCCCTCAGAAGTATGCGGACTTCGCCGATGTCTTTGAAGAGACAGGAGCAGATCAGCTTCCCCCTCACCGACCCTATGACTGTGCCATTGATTTGGTACCTGGGGCACCACTCCCGGTGGGGCGTCTGTACCCGATGTCGGAGCCTGAGTTGGCAGCTCTGCGAGACTACCTGGACAAGAACCTGAAACGCGGATTCATCCGACCCTCAACCTCTCCCCTGTCTGCTCCAGTCCTCTTCGTGAAGAAGAAAAGTGGGGAGCTCCGGCTGTGCAATGACTACCGGGCCCTGAACAAGATCACCATCCGCGACCGGTACCCTCTACCACTGATCCCTGAACTCTTGGATCGCTTAAAGGGGGCCCAAATTTACACCAAGCTGGACCTCCGTGGAGCGTACAATTTGGTGCGCATACGGCCCGGAGACGAGTGGAAGACCGCGTTTGGGACCCGATACGGGCAGTACGAGCACCTGGTGATGCCCTTCGGATTGACCAATGCCCCCGCTGTCTTCCAGAGGTTCATGAATGACATATTCCGGGACCTGCTCGACCGCTTCGCGATCATATACCTGGATGACATCTTAATTTACTCCCGCAATCCTGCCCAGCATGCCGAGCACGTCCGCCAGGTCCTGCAGCGCCTACGAGCCCATGGCCTCTACGCCAAGCTGGAGAAGTGCGACTTCGACCTGCGCTCTGTCGAGTTCCTTGGGCACATTGTGTCACCGCAGGGGATCCTCATGGACCCGAAAAAAGTAGAAGCGGTCCTGACCTGGCAGGCTCCTCAGAATCGCAAAGACCTGCAGCGGTTCCTTGGTTTTGCCAACTACTATCGGCAATTCATCCCGGCCTACGCATCCCTGACCACACCCCTGACTCAACTACTCCGCCCCAAAGAACCCTTCCGCTGGTCCCCAGAGGCCGATAACGCCTTCTCCACCCTGAAGACTCGCTTTGCCACCGGGCCACTCCTGAGATACCCTGACTCCCAGCTTCCCTTTACGGTGGAAGCTGATGCCTCCAACGTGGCCCTGGGAGCAGTGCTGTCCCAGCGCGAGGAGCCGTCCCAGCCACTCCAGCCCTGCGCCTATTACTCGCGCCAGCTCACTGCTGCAGAGAGGAACTATACCATCTGGGAGAGGGAGTTGCTCGCGATCAAGGCGGCGTTTGAGGTTTGGCGACATTACCTCGAAGGGGCTCGCCACCCTGTTCAAGTGCTCACCGATCACCGGAACTTGGAACACCTCCAGACCACCCGCCGTCTCAACCAGCGCCAGATCCGGTGGTCCCTATTCTTCTCTCGCTTCGACTTCCGGATCTCCTACATCCCCCATACACAGAACCGGAAAGCAGACGCGCTCTCCCGGAAACCGGAATACGCCCCTGCCTCAACTGAGACCACGCCCGCTGCTCCAATCCTGCCGCCCTCAGTATTTGCAGCCACCTCCACTTCACCAGCACTCGTGGAGGACATTCGGGCTAGCCAGGCCAATGATCCCTGGGTCCAGCAACACCTCCAGGCTCTCCAAGATGACCCAACAGGCGAGTTCACGACTCGAGGCGGCCTCTTGCTACACCGCGAACGCCTCTATGTGCCGCCCGGGCCCTTGCGGGCAGAAGTGCTATGCCTGACCCACGACTCGTTACCCGCCGGGCACTTTGGACAGCATAAGACCACCCACTTGCTGACAAGGGAATTCTGGTGGCCACGAGTTCGCGCTGATGTTGCCCGTTATGTCAGCTCCTGTGACGTCTGCCGACGGGCCAAAGACATCCCAGCCAAACCCTCAGGGTTGCTACAGCCCTTGCCCACATCTTCAGGACCCTGGGAGACCATCTCGATGGACTTCATCACGGAACTTCCGCGCTCCAAGGGTCAGACTTGTATCTGGGTGGTCGTCGACCTATTTACCAAGATGGCCCACTTTGTTCCGTGCCCGAAACTTCCCACAGCTCAGGAGACGGCCCAGCTTTACCTGCAACACATCTTTCGTCTGCACGGACTCCCAGCCCATCTGATCTCCGATCGGGGCCCTCAGTTCTCCTCTCGGTTCTGGCAAGCCCTCCATTCCAGCCTGGGTACTCGAGTGCACCTGTCCTCAGCCTACCACCCACAGACAGATGGCCAGACAGAGCGCACCAATGCCACGCTAGAGCAATATCTCCGCTGTTACACCTGTTACCAGCAGGATGACTGGACCACTCTATTGCCCCTAGCGGAGTTTGCATACAACAACGCGGTCCATTCATCCACCCAAATGACCCCGTTTGCTGCAACCTACGGGTACCACCCTCGGTTCTTCCCGGCAATCCTACCACCCACGAATGTCCCCGCCGTCGATGCCTACCTGCAAGAACTCCGCGCCAGCCAAGACTTGCTCCGAGAGCAGCTACAGCAGGCCAAGGAGGCATATAAACGGGCTGCGGACCGAAAGAGGCAAGAAGGTCCTCCAGTGCAGCCGGGGGATCAGGTGTGGCTCTCAACTCGCTACCTGCGCCGGCCTGGTCGGTCTCACAAGCTGGATGCACGGTTCATTGGACCGTACCCCGTCGTAGAACAAATAAACCCCGTCGCCTTCAGGCTCCAGTTGCCACCCCACCTCCGCATTCACCCTGTGTTCCACCGCTCCCTCCTTGTTCCAGCTGCACCCCCTGACCCAGCTCGGCCTCCTTCCCCACCGCCGCCACCACCGGTGTTGGTGGATGACGAGGAAGAATATGAGGTGCGCCAGATTCTGGACTCCCGGTACCATCGTGGAGGCCTCCAGTACCTTGTGGACTGGGAGGGATACGGCCCGGAAGACCGGTCCTGGGAACCTGTGGACAATCTTCATGCCCCGGACTTGGTGCAACAATTCCACAGCGACCACCCCGACCTCCCAGGCCCCTCGACGGAGGGGGGCCCTGGGGGGGGGGATAGTGTCATGGGTGCTGGGGACCCTGCAGAAGAAACCGAGCCTGCAGAGCCTGCAGAAGCAACTGTGCCTCTGCCACCTGCACCAGTGCCCCTGCCTCCTGCTGAAGAAGATCCAAGCCCCCCTGCCTCGCCCTCTCGGGTGGCTCGTGTGCGTGACCGTCTCCGTCAGGACCTCAGGGATCGGAGGAGGGCGGCACGCTCACAAGCAAGACGCTCCCTGAGCCCTGAGTGGTGAAAGGATTCTGGCCCTTCTAAGTGTGAGGATGCTTAAGTTTCGGCAGGATCCTGGCTGCTGCTCTGAGACAGCAATTAGCCCAAATGAGCAACAGGCAGCAGAGGGCTATATAGCTATGGGCTTTGGGAGGAGGCTTTGTGGAAGCAACTAGTCACATACCTGACATCCTAGCATCCACTCCGGCTCTTGACTTTGGCTTTTGGATTCCTGACTTTGGCTTGGACCTCTGGACCCCCTGACTTCGGCTTCTGAACCTCTGACCTGTGATACCTGGATTACGATTCTGTTTTGGCGCCTTGGACCCTCCTTGCTCACGAGTTGCCGACCTTGGACTGCCCCTGAACTTTGCCTGACTCAGCCCCAGCTCGTGACAGTAAGATAGTCCTGGGGTTCTTGTTTTTTATTTTAGGATAAAATTAAAAGGACTTTTTAAGATTCAGAGTCCCTTTACTTATTCAGATTTGGGTGGGTGGGTAGCTTATTTGGGGTTAGGGTTAGGGGGTTCTGCTGGGGGTGGGGGCCTGGGGTGGGGGGTCTGCCAATTTGCCTATATCTTACTTTAGTGAGAGGACTTTTAAAAGTGCAGTGTCCTTTTACTTTTCCTGATTTGGGTGGCTTGGATTTCTTGGGGTTGGGGGTGAAGGTTTTTTTGGGGGGAGGGGTTGGTTAAGTTCCTGTATTGTTAAAAGTCAAGTTTTTTACTGTTTTAAAAGCATTCTGTGTTTTATTTGTAGCTGCTGTGTTGTGCTGCTGTTGTGCCTTTTCTCTTCTGGTTCCGGTTCTTGGGGGGGGGGGCATTTGACCTAATTTTTATTGTTAAAAAGTTCAGTTTTTTAACAGCTGAGTTTGTTGGCCTTTTCTCGGTTGGCTTTGTTTGGATTTGTTGTTGTTGGTTTTGCGTCCTGTCCTGTTGTCCCTTTTCCTGGTTCTGGTTTTGGGGGGTTTTTTTGGGTTTTTTTTTTTGGGGGGGGGGTGTTGACTGATTTGGCCTGAGGTTTTTTATTGTTAAAAAGTTCAGTTTTTTTAACAATTGAGTTTGTTGGCCTTTTCTCAGTTGGATTTGTTTGGATCTGTTGCTGTTGGTTTTGCATTGTGTCCTGTTGTCCCTTTTCCAGGTTCTGGGTTTTTTTTGGGGGGGGGGGGGGGGTTGACTGAATTGGCCTGAGGTTTTTTATTGGTAAAAGTTGAGTTTTTTAACAGTTGAGTTTGTTGGCCTTTTTTCAGTTGGATTTGTTTGGGTCTGTTGCTATTGGTTTTGCATCCTGTCCTATTGTCCCTTTTCCTGGTCCTGTTTTTTTTTTTGGGGGGGGGGAGTTAAAAGTTAAGCTTCTTTCTGTCACGTTTTGGCTTTTTAAAATTACCTCTGGTTGGTGTGAGGGGGCTGGTGTGTGGGGTGGGTCACTTTCATATTTTTATAGAGCGATTTTTGGAGTCTGAGGGTGCTTTCGGTTTGGCTAGGGACACTAAATAGGCTGCCCCACTAATAAAAGTGTTTTTAGGGATTGTGTTTTTTGAAATTTAAAAAAAAATTAATCCAGTTTAGGGCTTTATCTTCTTTCAAAATTCAGCTAGGCCAGATAGGGGCAATTTAAAAAGATTTTAGGTTTTCCATAAAAGGCAGCATAACTACTAGGCCACATCAGGCTCCCTTTTAAAGAGACTAGGGTTGCAGCAGTGCATCTGGCTTTCAGCCACTGAAAGCCAGTGCATCCTTAGATTTCCATAGGGTAAACCACAGCTTCTCTCTAGTTATAGGGGACACCTGATTTCTAGTTTGCAAGGAAATCCGGTGTGTCCCAGGATCTAGTTAGGAGAACTTTAACTAGGAGGATATAACAAGGATTGCCTTCATCTCAAGGTAGCATTTTAAAAACTGTAGCCAGGTAGAGGCAGGATCACCTAGTCTCCTAAACTTTACCAGACTACTACTACCCCAACCCAAAGAAGGACAGGTTAGGGACCAAAAAAACAAACAAACAAGTTTTGGTGGGAGGATTTTTAAAAAGAAGTCAGGGCACCTGTTGTTTCAGGATAGGGAGGGAAGTGTTGGAGGTGGGGTGGCTCTGTATGTCAGAGAGGGTATACAGTCCAGTAAGACTGAGGTCAAAGAATTAGATTCCCTTCTAGAAATGCTTTGGATCGAAATAGAGGCGGCAGGAGGAAGGTGGCAGGCCTAGCTTGCCTGGGAAATTATAGATGTTTGTATGCAAATGCTAGAAGTGTTCCAAGTAAAATTGGTGAATTGGAATGCTTAATGTTGGGAGAAAACATAGATATTGTGGGAATTTCAGAAACTTGGTGGGATGAGGAGAATCAGTGGGACACGGTGATTCCTGGATATAAGTTATATCGGAAGGATATAAGGGTTGGAGGTGGGGTTGCTCTGTATGTCAGAGAGGATATACAATCCAGTAAGACTGAGGTCAGAGAATTAGATTCCCTTTTAGAAATGCTTTGGGTTGAAATAGAGGGCCCAAAAGGAAATTTAACTATGGGAGTTTGTTATTGCCCACCAAATCAAAAGAAAGAAAACGATTATAATATGATGGAAGGCTTAAAGATAGTGGCTAAACGTAAAAACTGTGTTGTAATAGGTGATTTTAACTACCCACAGATTGATTGGGTCAATATGTGTTCTGGTTGAGAGAAAGAGATTGAGTTTCTTGATGCTCTCAATGACTGTGCTATGGAGCAGATGGTCTCAGAACCTACCAGGGGTGGGGCGATCCTGGATTTGGTCCTAAGTAATGCCCAAGACTTGGTGAGAGATGTAAAAGTGATTGTGGCGCTTGGGAGCAGTGACCATAATGTTATTGATTTCACCGTTTGTATAAATAGGGAGTTGACCAAAAAGACTGCCACAACCACGTTTAACTTTAAAAGGGGTAAATTCTCTGAGATGAGGAGGCATGTGAGGAGGAAACTGAAAGGAAAGGTAAATATGGTCAAAACCCTTGGGGAAGTTTGGAGACTATTTAAAACTATAATTCTAGAAGCTCAGATAAAATACTCAGCACAAGTTAGGAAAGGCACAAACAGGCATAAGAAAAGGCCTGCATGGTTAACAAACAAAGTAATGGAAGCTGTAAAAAGTAAGAAGGACTCCTTTAAGCGGTGGAAAACCAGTCCAAGTGAGATTAGTAAAAGGGAACACAGGCTGTGGCAAATCAAATGCAAGACTGTGATCAGGCAGGCAAAAAGGGACTATGAGGAGCATATTGCAAAAAACATAAAGACCAACAATAAAAATTTCTTCAAATATATTAGAAGTAGGAAACCAGCCAGGGAAGCAGTGGGGCCCTTGGATGACCATGGGGTAAAAGGATTACTGAAGGAGGATAGGGAAACGGCTGAGAAGCTGAATGCATTTCTTGCCTCTGTCTTCACTGTGGAAGATGAGAACTTTTTGCCCGCCCTAGAATCACTAATTTTGGAAGGGGTGTTGAAAGACCTGAGTCAGATTGAGGTGATGAAAGAGGAGGTCCTACAACTGATAGACAAATTAAAAACTAATAAGTCACCGGGTCCGGATGGCATACATCCAAGAGTTCTGAAAGAACTCAAAGTTGAACTTGTGGATCTTTTGACAAAAATCTGTAATCTTTCATTGAAATCTGCCTCCGTACCTAAGGACTGGAAGGTAGCAAATGTCACCCCCATCTTTAAAAAGGGTTCCAGAGGAGATCCGGGAAATTACAGGCCAGTCAGTCTGACTTCAATACCGGGAAAGTTGGTAGAAAGCATTATCAAGGACAGAATGAGTAGGCACATTGATGAACACGGGTTATTGAGGAAGACTCAGCATGGGTTCTGTAAGGAAAGATCTTGCCTCACTAACCTGTTACATTTCTTTGAGAGGGTGAACAAACGTGGACAAAGGAGACCCAATAGATGTTGTTTACCTTGACTTCCAGAAAGCTTTTGAAAAAGTTCCTCATCAAAGGCTCCTTAAAAAGCTTGAGAGTCATGGAGTAAAAGGACAGGTCCTCTTATGGATCAAAAACTGGCTGAGTAATAGGAAGCAGAGAGTGAGTATAAATGGACAGTCTTCGCAGTGGAGGACGGTAAGCAGTGGGGTGCCGCAGGGCTCGGTACTGGGTCTCATGCTCTTTAACTTGTTCATAAATGATTTAGAGTTAGGAGTGAGCAGTGAAGTGGCCAAGTTTGTGGATGACACTAAATTGTTCAGGGTAGTGAGAACCAGAGAGGATTGTGAGGAACTCCAAAGGGACCTGTTGAGGCTGGGTGAGTGGGCGTCAACGTGGCAGATACAGTTTAGTGTGGCCATGTGCAAAGTAATGCACATTGGGGCCAAGAATCCCAGGTACAAATACAAGTTGATGGGGTGTGAACTGGCAGAGACTGACCAAGAGAAAGATTTTGGGGTCGTGGTAGATAACTCACTGAAAATGTCAAGACAGTGTGCGTTTGCAATAAAAAATGCCAGCGCCATGCTGGGAATTATTAGGAAGGGAATTGAAAACAAATCAGCCAGTATCATAATGCCCCTGTATAAATCGATGGTGCGGTCTCATTTGGAGTACTGTGTGCAGTTCTGGTTGCCGCACCTCAAAAAGGATATTATAGCATTGGAGAAAGTTCAGAAATGGGCAACTAGAATGATTAAAGGGCTGAATCACTTTCCCTATGAAGAAAGGTTGAAACGCTTGGGACTCTTTAGCTTGGAGAAACGTCGACTGCGGGGTGACATGATAGAGGTTTACATGATAATGCATGGGATGGAGAAAGTAGAGAAAGAGGTACTTTTCTCCCTTTCTCACAATACAAGTACTCATGGGCATTCAATGAAATTGCTGAGCAGACAGGTTAAAACGGATAAAAGGAAGTACTTCTTCACCCAAAGGGTGATTAACATGTGGAATTCACTGCCACAGGATGTGGTGGCAGCCACAAGCATAGCCACCTTCAAGAGGGGGTTAGATAAAAATATGGAGAAGAGGTCCATCAGTGGCTATTAGCCACAGTGTGTGTGTGTGTGTGTGTGTATATATATATATAAAATTTTTTGGCCACTGTGTGACACAGAGTGTTGGACTAGATGGGCCATTGGCCTGATCCAACATGGCTTCTCTTATGTTCTTAAGTTCTTATGATGTGTCTGCCCCGAGCAGCTCACAGGAGGTGGCTCCAGACACCCAAGCTGCTGGTCAGCATGGGCATCCGTACACCTCCAAAGTCTGGAAGCATTTTCGACTTATGGAGGATGCACGCTATGTGCAGTGCCAGCTGTGCAGGGCCCGGATCAGTCATGGGCGGGACCCTGCCCACCTGGCTCTGGGGGGGATGCGGAACCACCTGTGGAAGCACAACCAGGTTGTGCTTCTTAAACGGGAAAAGCAGGCTGGTGCTGGGGTGCCAAAGCGGCCAACACCACCCAGCCAGGAGGTCCGTCCCACTGCGTCTACCTCCAGAGCTCTCCAGGAGAGATCCGCGACAGGGCAGGGACGCCAGGCATCTCTGCCTGAGATGTTTGGTGGGGGTGGCACCTGTGTGCCAAGAAGGGGAATCAGGTATGGCAGGAGGGTGATGGCCTGGAACCTTGCCAGGTCAGTCGCTCATGGGCTTCCATTTTCAGTGGTCGAGAACCCTGGGGTGCTGGGGTTGCTCGAGTACCTGGCGCCCTGGTACAAAGTTCTTGCTAGAATCACCATTAGCAGGACCATTGTGCCATCTGTTTTCAGGGCGACCAGATCTGTGGTGAAGGAGCATTTGTCCCGTGCTGCCGGTGGGAATGGAGCTTCCAACATGCGTTCGAGGGGTATCTCTTCCTGACTGCACATTGGTGGCAACCCAGTGAGCTGCAGGGGGTGGCAGTAGCAGTAGGCTGGGCCTTGCTGCACGCCAAAGCAATCGAGGTGCCACACACGATGGACACTCTCTGAGCCATCCTCTCACGGCAGTTAGAGGGCTGGGTAGGCAGGGACATCGCCATGGGCTTCATGGTGACTGATGGTGGCTCCAACATCAAGGCAGCTGTCCAGCGTCAGGGCCTAAAATGCCTTCCTTGATTGACCCACCTTCTCCACCTTGTGGTTAAGGACACATTGAGCCAGACGCAAAACCAGGATCTAGCCACGACCCATGAGTACCAACTTCTGCTCCAGAAGTGTGAGCACATCACAGGTCACTTCTTATGCAGCAATACGGACTCATATCTGCTGCGTGAGAAACAGACACTGACAGGTGTGCCAGGGCACCGCCTGATCGGTGACGTCAGCACATGCTGGAAATCCACCTGTGCCATGCTGGAGTGTATGGTGGAGCAGAGAGCAGCCCTGGATGCCTTTGTCTCTGAGACGAGGGTCTTTTGGGATGAAAACCTTCTCACCCAAGAGGATTGGGTGGTGATTTCTCAGACTGTGGAGGTTCTTGGGCCCTTCAAGACCCACACAGAAATGCTCTCATCTGATACGGCAAGCATTGCACTGGTTGTCCCCATGGTCCACATGGCCCGTGAGGACATGGCCTCATTTCTAGTGCCAGCTCAAGCCCATGCAGACATTTTTCCAGTGGTGCATGCCCTGGCTTCAGGAAGGGCTTGAGGCCCGCTTTCAGACTTTCACCCAGGATAAGGACTACATGATGGCGACCATGTTAGACCCGCGCATTAAGGGCACAATTTGCTGAGCGGTCCAACGATCTCAATCACTGGCGAGACGAGCTCTCCCAGAAGGTTGAGTGCTGCAGAGTCAGGGCGGGCCCAGTGCCAGTAGCTGAGGGGGAGGGGGGGGTGGAAGCAGCTCATCTGCCACTTCCACTGCTGTTCATTCCCAACCTCCCCGGCTAGGCAGTGCTTCCCACCAGACTCACGCCAAGAAGAGTGCCGAGATGACACTCATCGGGCAGCTTGTTGGCCCCTCTGGGTGCTGCGATGGTAAGGGACTATCTTTTGGAGCCCAACGAGTCACAGGAAATGTCTCCTTTGGACTGCTGAGTCACAAAGGAGGGAGTCTGGCTGGTCCTCTCCTCTGTGGCGAAGGCGTTCCTCTCATGCCCACCGATGAGCGTGCAGAGCGAGCGCGTCTTTTCACATATGGGCGACATTGTCCATCCACATCGCAATTGCCTGCAACCCTGGACAATTGAGCAGTTGGTCTTCCTGAAGGTCAACTTGCCTCTGTTCAATTCCCCGAACATAGACTTTGAGAGTGAATGAAGTGAGCACCTACTTGTGCCTGCATCCTCTCTTGGTCTGCGCTTGGAAGGTGGTTGTAAAATGCTCTCCCACTAAACAGACTAGAGTCCAAAGACAGTCCAAAAACTCACTCACAAATTGATTGTCAGTGCACCCTCACACCCCTCATCCATCTCCAAACCAAAAGTGAATGCTGGTTTAAAATCTGCAAAGCAATCCAAATTTCCCCAGTCCCCCATCCACACATGCCTAATAATACTGAAAGGGCCATTGCAGCCCCCAATTGTAACCGACAGCACCCACAGGCCCAGCCAGGATAACCCAGTTTTTTTTTCAGGGGCAGGAGGAAGAAAGAGGGAGGTGCCAGTGATAATGACAGGCAGCCAGCAGCCATACCAATGCTGAGGTCCCTCTAACGGGACAGTGATAGCTGGTGTTCCCTTCCTCTCACACAATCTGAGGCCGTCTCAGTGATCTTCCTCATTTGGGGTGCAACTCTGGCTCGCCTCCTCGTGGTGCACCCTGGGTAATGCAAAAGAGCCTGGACCAGCCAACCATCCATCACTGAAGGTAAGTCTAAATGCTTCTTACTTTGTGTCAGATACAGAATGATGCGGAGCTAGGTGTGGTCTACCGCTTCTCTTGTTTGAGAGTTGTGTTGTTTGGAGCAGGGCTGGGGAGCTGGCATCTGTAGATTGCGTGTTCTGTGGCAGGGAAGCTGGCATCTGGGTGAGAGACCCAGAACCAGCATGCTTGTTGTGCTTGGCCAGCTCTCCCCGCGTTGTCTGTAGATTGCACATTCTGTGGCAGGGAAGCTGGCATCGGGATGAGAGACCCAGAACCAGCATGCCTGTTGTGCTTGGCCAGCTCTCCCCGCATTGTTTGGGGCAGGGCTGGAGAGCTGGCATCTGGGTTTGCTGCAGCCTGGAGCAGAATGTGTTTTGTGTGGCAGTGATGTTGGCAATTGGTTTATATTGGTTTCAGGCCAGCAGGTTTCATAGAGTAGATAGATGGATGTAGTGCATTTGGGTCCTATAGAGATTCTCTAATGTGGTTAGGTTTGTCTTTGGGTGCCCAAGAAATTGGACCCCCTGGTCCAATTTTTTTTGGCCTTGTGGGTTTTGTGTGGGATAGTGCCCTGAAGTTGCACAGCAGTTTGGGGGGCTCTCCTCAAAACCCCCTGCTCCCCAGAGCCACTTTTCTCACGATATTTACAGTGGAGGAAGTGGCTCTAATTGTTTTTTTCTCACCATTGAAAACAGTGTTCCTTTTGGGGTGCCCACAGATGGGTGCAGTCCTTTTGGGCCAGGGGGGTTGCATGTGGGGGAGTCCCCTGAAGCTGCCCTGCAGTTTTGGGGCCTCTCCCTCAAACCCCTTTCTGGCCAGTGCCACTTTTCCCACAGCAATTATAGTGGAGGAAGTGGCTAATCGGGCTTTCCCCAGCATTGGTGGCAATGGGACTTTTGGGGAACCCAAAGACAGGGACCCCCTGGCCCAATCTTTTTGGGACTTGGGGGTTTTGTAGGGGAGAGTCCCCTGCGGGTTCCATGCAGTTTTGGGGGCTCTCCCTCAACCCCCCTGGCCTCCAGTAGTCTCTGATTATGCCTATGTTGCCATTGAGTTCAATGGCCCATAGGGTATAATGGTGAGATAGGGGCACCCTCTTTGGGTTTCCCTGGAATGGGAATCCCTGGCCCAACCTTTTTGGGACTTGGGGGGTTCATAGGGGAGAGTCCCCTGCAGGTTTTCTGCAAATTTGGGGGCTCTCCCTCAAACCCCCTTCCCTCCAGGTGGCTTCCAATATACCCTATTTTGCCATTGATTTCAATGGCCCATAGGGTATAATGGGGCTGTATATTCAGAAATAGCCGTATATCTCCAGTACATATGGCTATTCCGAATACCAGTATTTGGAAATATATGGTATTCCGAATATTTTGGCCCTGTATATTTCCAAATCCATTTGATTCCGATTTTTTTTTTTGCACACCCCTAGTTAGCATCTCAGCCCTTGGAATTCCTGACCACTGCAGGCTTTCCCCTTTTATCTTCTCCTCCATAAGCTGTTTCACTTGGCTGCTCCTGTGAAATGCATGGATTGTGGCTTCCAAGTTCTTTGTCATGGTTTTCTTTTGTAACTGCATCTGGTGATATAAATTGCAAAAACCCTCTTTTTCATTTTCTTTCCAGAGATTTTTTTTTTTAAGTTGGCACCTTGCAGAAAGGTTATGTGCCTGAATTCTCCGTAGGCTTGTTTGATGAAGCATTTTTTAAAAACTAAGATGATAGCATAGGAGGCCACACAGTGCTTCAGGAAAGGGAAAAACCTAGTGATCGTCTTATACATACTTGTGTGGTAGGCTGACTCAACCATTTTAAGTAGGCAAAGAATCTGAAATTACTTTAATTCTCCCAAAGCTAGGAAGCATATTGTGAAAATAGCTGAAGGGATTTTAAAATATTTAACTGCAGTTCTTACAAGTCTTTTAAGACAGAAATTAACCATACATTAAGTCACTGATCTGGAACTCATTTTAAAATAGTTGGACTTCTCTTTAAATTCCAGAGAGTAAAAAAGAACACACATATTTAGTACTTGTCCTGTTGACTTTAAATCAAAGCTTTTGGGGACTGTGAATGGTCTTCACAGTAATGTGTGTGGTGAAAACCTCTGAAAGAAAACTCTGCACCAGAACACTAGCCCAAACCAGGCCTAATATTAAACACTATTCCTAACCAGCTGTATTTGACAATACCCACATCATAAATATCAGAGGTGAATGAAGCAAACACTGAAAGTTAAATGAGAAAGGAGTCTGTGTACCAAACCTCCTTAAATTACCTTTCTGTTGCATTACAAGTACCTTGCCATGATCACAGCAAGAGTAGCTAAAGCGGAACTTCTCCATGAAGAAGAGAAAGTAGTAGTAGTAGTAATAGTGGACTTATAATCCACCCTTAGAGTCTCAATCTCCTTCCATTCCTCTCCCCACAATAGACACCCTGTGAAGTAGATGAGGCTGAAAGAGCTCTTTGAGAGCTCTTGAGAGAATAGCTCTGAGGGAACTGTGACTGACCCAAGATCACCCAGCAGCTGCATGTGGAGAAGTGGGGGATCAAACCTGGCTCTTTAGATTAGAGTCTGCCACTCTTAACCACTCAGGGTGTGAGCCATCTTGAAAAATCTGTGCAGTAGGTTGAGTCAAATATTCTTATGTGCAAGGAAAATTCAAAAACCTTTCTAGAATACTATCATACTGGAGAAGGGCCTCTTATACACAAGTGGTTTGCCCTGGCTTGGATATTACTATGGAGTTTGGTGTTATGCTTTCAGTGATAATGTACATCCATATCTAGAGCAAAAGAGAGTCAGTTTGGTATAGTGGTTAAGTGCGCGGACTCTTATCTGGGAGAACTAGGTTTGATTCCCACTCCTCCACTTGCAGCTGCTGGAATGGCCTTGGGTCAACCATAGCTCTTGCATACTGCCTTGAAAGGACAGCTTCTGTGAGAGTTCTCTCAACCCTACCTACCTCACAGGGTGTCTGTTGTGGGGGAAGAAGGTAAAGGAGATTGTAAGCTGTTCTGAGACTCTGAGATTCAGAGTGGAGGCAGGGGTATAAATTCATCATCATCCTCATCATCATCATCATCTTCTTCTTCTTCCCTACACCATGTCTGGTATGACTATGCGCCCTCCTGTGTTTGCTGAAATGTTTGCTGAAATCCATGATGGTTCCCATGTGGACAGGAAAGTCTGTGTCTTCCTGGTCCCACCTACATCTGCACCACTTTCCTTGCTGCAGTCCTTTGTGGCCGTTTCCCCCACTCACAGAGAGCTTTAAAAAAAAAAAATCAGCTATTGGATGTCATTAAATTAGTATAGCATTATAATAATCTATCAGGTTCTCTGTGTTCTGAATTTCTCTCTTTTTAGTCTATGGCCACTAAAAGACATAAGAACATAAGAGAAGCCATGTTGGATCAGGCCAATGGCTCATCCAGTTCAACACTCTGTGTTACACAGTGGTCAAAAAAATCAGGCTCAGGGCGGCATCAAGCCAACCCAGAAGTGAGCTGGCCAGAAAAGGAGTGCCTGGGAGTGTCCTGATGGCCCGCGGAAGAGGGACGGGCTGCAGGCACCCCAGGGAGTGTGTAGAACACTCATGGACCCTGTCCGCAGCTACCCAGGCGCTTTCCAGGCACTTCCTGGCTGTCTTTATGGCTGGGAAAATGCCTTGTAGGCGCGCCATCATAAAGGCACCACTTTTAAAGTGATGCCTTTTTAAAGCCGGCTCCTGGTAATTTGGGGATGGCTCGTGGGTGGGATGGGGATGGCAAGCTGATGTGCGTGTGTAGGCACACGTTTGGGGGGCAGCTTAAACCACCTGTTTGTAAGCAGCCTATGTCACCTTTCATTGCAGATTATTTGCCCTCAATGACAGAACTTAAAGGCTTGTTGTATTGTTGTTATAATGCTATAACAACATTTAATTGCTGATCTGAAAAAGTCCTGCTGTTGGAGAACTGGGGCAGGGAAAATGCTATACTGAAGCCCCATCACAGCTGTGCTGTACTGGCAATTGCAGCAGCTGTGGGAAAACATACCAGCCCATTTCGATGTGGAAAAACCCCCACATATGTCATCCAGACCACTCATTATTTCTAGCTAGAGAGTACGTAAAATGAGCAAATGGGGAAATGCAAGGAATATGAATTGCCTGGCACCAGTAAGGGAAATCTGTATATGGAAATAGTGCTCTCTGTGTGTAGCCAGTATGGATACAGGAGGGTACAGCATATGCATCATTGCCTATATTGCAATGGTCCTCTGGTACCTGCTGAGCAGGAGACTTGGAATCTTTTGATCTAGATATGGATGCACATTATCACCCAAACCACCTATTTTATTATTTATATATTTCTGTACCATTGCTCAGCCAGCAAGGCTGTTGAGTACTATTCACCCCACCTTTAATTAGACATGTCAGATTTCCTTTAAATGAGAACTTTTCTGGGTTTTTAAAATATGGAAAATTTTCTATTTAACGGCTACTCCGAGGGTGGTACCCACTACAAGTTGTAAAAAACCACCCATCTGACCTGCCCAGCTCTGTCTATCCAAGATTTTCACTGGCTCATTATGGATTTTTCAAGATGTCTCACACCCTTAAGTGATCATGGAAAAGCTTCCCTCTAGCTACTCTGGTTGTGAACATGGCAAGGTGCTTGATGTAACAGAGAGGTAATTTAAGGAAGTTACCATTTATTTCAGGAGGTGTTCATTATAGGTAAGTAAAATCTTTTGGACTAAAAAAAAGGGGGGGGGGAAACTGGTTTTAATCCAGTTAATGTATTTCTGATGCTGATGATTTCTGATGCTAGCAATTCTGTTGATTCTGGGGAAATATCTGATTTCATTGAGAGTTCACCCAGGAAAACAGCAGCCCTATAGGGGGAGGGGGCGACTGCCTAGGGCGCTATTTGCCCTAGAGTCACCCCTGGTTCCAAAGCCAGCCATGGATGTTTGCTTCGGGGAAGAAGAAAATGGCCATCAGAAAACTATCAGTGGCATCGCTTTGAGGAACACGGAAACAACCTTTTCAAAGATACTTGCTGAGTGATGCTGGATGACATTCCACATCAAAGTGGTATACTGGTTTACAGAATCAATGAGGCCTTAGGAGTCCTGCTTTTCAAACGTTAGGACTTCAGCCAAGATAGCATCATCATTTAATTTAGTGGAACCGATCATCACTCCAATATGTGCAAATTTCCTCCACAGCATGCTGTTCATAGAAGCATTAAAGAGTTCAAATATTTGACCATAAGGAAACTCAAAAAGGCACAAACGGGTGTTAACTGAATAAATGAAGAACAGGATTCTAATGTTGCTTTTATTTTCAGATTTTGCAGTTTAAAAACAATGACTCCTAACGTGCCAGATTCCACACATCTGCCCAATAAATCTATCCATCCAAGAAAAATATAACATAAAATTCCACTGGGGTAAAAAATAATGGGCCCAGCCTTCAATGGGAAATAAAAATGAAAAGAAAATATCAGGGAAATGCACAGAATGCTGAAATCAGTGTGCTTCCTCGTCAAAGAAGCTGAAGCTATGATAAATCAATGTAGCCAAATGTGTTGAAAAATAAAAAGCTGCAGATTTACATGTGGAATTCTTTCAGCAGCTGCAAAAAGAACTTCAGCAAAACCAATGCAGCAAACTGGATGAAAATGGGAAACAAAAAATGTCAAAGCCTTTCTGGATGACAAAACTTATTCCTCCCATAATTCAACCTGTACTATGCTGTCGATACATAAAAACTTCTAAACCTAATCATATTATAATTGGCAAAAACACATCAGAAAAATATTGTCTTCAAGACAACGCTTTCTGCTGCTTTCAGAAACAGCAATTCTCAGCATAGTTGTTCTGTGTTGCCCACTTTTAAGCATGATAATTAGCATTTCTATGACTGCTAACAGACCACTCTTTGGGGGTGGCTGAAAAAAGAGCTGTCCTAAAGCTTCCACACATTCCGGCGAGGAGGGGGGGGCATCCCATCCCCAAGGTAGCTTGGCCCAATCAGACGGAGTGCCTAAAAAGCCAGCAGGGTGATAGGCAGAATTTGGGGAGTCAGGGGGTCTTGGGTGTTTGAGGGGGCACTCAAGCTTGAGTCCCCCCCCCACCACCCTGCAGCTGGCTGAGGACTCTGCTCCCCAGCCTCCACCTTCCTCCAGTCCCTGCCGTTGCAATACCCGGGAAGGGGCGATGGAGCAGTCGGGGCTTCCCAGGGCATGTAAAGTCCTACCCTCGCAACAATCAGATGATCGGTGGGGGGTGGGGGAAGTAAAAAATGGCGCCCCTTATATTTTCCCCTTCATTTATATAAGGCAGTTTCATGTCTGTGTTCATGTGAAGTGTTGATTATAGTTGGCTGCCATGCGAAGCCAGCCTTGATGAAGCCTATATTGCTTCTGCTGAAGTGTCTGGAATGGCTAAAGCAGTACAGGGATGTAAAGCAGACCCTCACACAGGGAATAGCAGGAAAATAAAGTCAGGATTACTGGAGAGACCAGTGAGATAGTCACGTGCAGCACACTGAATAAGGCTGGCTGCCTCCCCTCAGCCACCGCTGCCTTCCCGCCACCTTCTGCCACCTCCCTGCAGCCGCCACTGCCTTCCCGCCGCCTTCCACCTCCTCCTCGCAGCTGCCACTGCCTTCCTGCTGCCGCTGCTCTCTTCCCACCACCTTCGGCACCTCCCTGCAGCCACCACTGTTTCCCCACCGCCTTCCGCCACCTCCCCGCAGCTGCCACTGTCTTCCCGCTGCCTTCCGCCACCTCCCCACAGCAGCTGCTGCCTTCCCACTGCCTTCCGCCACCTCCCTGCAGTTGCCGCTGTCTTCATGCTGCCTTCCGCAGCCTCCATGCAGCTGCTGCTGCCTTCCCATTGCCTCCCTGCAGCCGTCACTATTTTCCCTCTGCCTTCCACCACCTCCACGCAGCTGCTGCTGCCTCCCTGCCTCATCTCCGCAACCACTGCCGCCTTCTGCCACCTTCCCGCAGCCACCACTCTCTTCCCGCTGCCTTCCGCCATCTCCCCACAGTCGCTGCTGTCTTCCCACTGCCTCCCGCTGCCTTCTGCCACTTCCCCGCAGCTGCCTCCCCCCCGCCTTCTGCTGCCTCCCTGCAGTCGCCGCTGTCTTCCCCCTGCCTTACGCTGTCTCCCTGCACTTGCTGCTGCCTTCCTGCCACCTCCCCACAGCTGCCGCTGTCTTCCCACGGCTGCCTTCCACCTCCCCCCTGTCCCTGAACACGCTTTACCCTTAGCGCAGAGCCTGCTCTGCTACTGCGAGAAAGTGAGAGAGAGAGAGACAACCTGCAAAGCAATCTGATTCACAGAAACAATCAAGACTCTCTCTTGCTGAACTGACTGGAGGCTCTGGAGCAGCCATCCCAGAGAAGTACAGCACACAATACCTGGAGGGAAACTTTGCTGGGCTTCTCAAGGCACTCCCGGACAACTTGGTCATTCTGCTGTTTCTTTCCCTTCCCCATCCCCAGGGAACAAAGGGAAGTTGTTGTTTCCCCCCGCCCCTCTCATTTGCACTTGATAGAAAGAGCGAGGCAGCTGAAAGAGCAAAGGGAACTTTAAAAAAAATCTGTCCTCTGCAACTGACAGAGGCAGCCTGCAAGTTACCAAGAGGAGTGGGGTAACAAGCTCCCAATGGAGGAAGCTTTGCAGTGATTTTGCCAGCCCAATTCATCTTTCTCCCTGTCCCATTGCTCTATGAGAGCCAGTGTTGGCTGGCCTAGAACTGCCAGACGCAGAAGAGAAGCTGAGGAGTTGCTGAAGGGCAGGTGAGCATGACGGAGCCAGCTTGCCTGGCTGGTTTTCCTACTTTTTTTTTTGCTGCAGGTGATTCAGATTTCTGCTTCTTGGTGTGGGGGGGTGAGTGTCCTGTGCCCACTGCCCACCACTCAACCAGATCTCAGACGGAGTTTTGCAATGGCTTCCCTTTCCTCCCCGCCTGACTCAGCCAAAAGTGCCTTGCAAGCCCGGCGAGCGCAGAAGCAGTTTTCTCTTGCTCCAGAGATGGGTTTCCCTGGGGCTGGGCCAGCAGATTGGGAGGAGGCAGGGCAGGCAGACAAAGAAGGAAACAAGGGGGAGGGGTCAGGTGAAGAGGGAAGTGGACAAACACCGAAGCAACAATGAGGGAGGGGAGGGAGGGGGTGGGTGGGTGGACGAAGGGGGAAGCGATGGAAAGGAGGCGAAGCAGGCAAGCTGAAGGGAAGGGGCCGACAGGGGAGGAGGCAAACTAGCCGTGGGGGGAAACTGGGGTGGGGGGAAAGCTGGCCCGCGGCCCCTAAAGGCATGGGGACCCATAGGCAAGTGCCTCATTTGCTAATTGTTAATCTGGCCTGATGACACACCAGCCCTCTGGTGTGATCACGATCAGCACAAGGTGAGAGGGAGCAGCAGCAGCAGGAAGGATGAGCCATGAGCAGAGCGACTGTGGCCACTGCTGTCATCGTCATCTCCTCCCCCCTTCCATCCTGGATCATGTGGGATGGAAGGCAGGAGGAGGTGACAATGACAGCAGTGGCCCGTCCTTCCCACTGCTGCTGCCCCCTCTCACCTCACACTTTACATGTCTTGGGAAGCCCTGGCTTCTCCACCACCCCTTCCCGGGCATTGAAATGGCAGGGACAGGAAGGAGGTGGAGGCTGGTGAGCTGGGGAGGGACCCCTGCAGCCCTCAAGCCATTGTGGGGGAGTGCAGTTCAGCCACTTCAGCCTGAAGGGGTGGGCTGTGCTCCCCCCCAATAGATTAGGCTCTCATGTGTTCCAGGCAGGTTTTCAGGGAAAAAAGAAAGGTGGAAGCTTTTGCACACCAAGTCGCCTCACTTCCACCTTTTCACTTCCAGACATGGCCTGGGCAACTTGCTGTTGGCTCAGAAATTTGCTCCCACTTTGGAAGTGGTAGCTTTTTGAGCCGTGACGATTGGCCTGGAGGATGAGGTGAGTACAGGACAGGGACAGATAGCAGATGTTGCTATCTCCAGGGATTTTTTGGGTCGATTTCAGAGGCGTCTCTGAGTTGGCCCAAAGTGCCGCTCTGCAAGCAGCCTATATGTTGCTTTTGGTGCTGAAAATGCATCACAAATTATCTTACATAATTATCTATATCTTGCAAGAAAATCTGTTTAGTGTCAGACCCCAATCCTTGGATTTAGCTATTTGCAGATGGGGGCCACACATACCTTTAGGTATAGATGATTGTGTAGGTTAACGGCCTTGCTAAGGTAATCTAATAAGTTCACAACAGAAGCAAATTTTGAACCAGGAATGTCCTAGGTCACATAGAAATGTGAGCACATATAGCCAGCTACTACAGAATAGATCCAGTTAACAGTGTTACCCAGAAAGTGATCCTTTAAAGGGTGGGTGGGCAGGCAAGGGTTCACTCAACACCACCACCACCAGCACCACACATGCAGCCTAATTTATGAGACTTCTGTGCACAGGCGCACATAGTTTATGCACTCAGAAAAGCAGGGGGGAAAGAGGATGTAAAGCAGACCTCTGCATTTATGAGACTTCGTGAAGAAAATCTTACGCTTGCAGACTGCAGCGTAGCTGCTAGGCTGCATGAGCAGAGTTTGCTTCCCTGGATGGGAAGAGTCAGGGGGCGCCCGTTTCGGTGCGCAGAGAAAAAGTCACTCCTCGTTGGCTCCTTCATCTTGGCAGACGATCAGCTGAGGCTGAAGCTTTCCCTTTGTTTTTGGTTGGACGTCGGGGTTTGTTGGGGCAGTCGACTGGGCAGCGGCGGGTGAAGCGTTGGCTGGAGTGTCGGCATTGGCTGGAGCATCGACTGCAGTGCTGCGGGCAGGCGGCGGCATCGGAGGCGGTGGAGGATGTGGCAATGTCCTTCTTGTTGGCTGAGTCTGCCTAGGGTTTGGGGTCTGCTGGGGCAGGGGTTGTAGAGCCCAGGGGTTGGTCTTTCCCCTTTTAATTTTTAAGGGGGTGGGCCTGTGGGGCAACCAGGGTTTTTTATTATTGCCCTTGAGGTTGGCATGTGACCATTTTGGAGAGCCTCCCCCTCCCCCCCCATTTTTTTCCTACTGGAGACATTGGTGTGCAGCAGAGGCTTTTGTGGCCATTTTGAGTTCCCTTTCTTCTTCCAGGGGGAAGCCATTTTAGAGTGGAGCTGCAGGAGGCCATTTTGTGGTCTTGTGCTTGCTATTTAGATGGCTGGTGGAAAAGGGTCGGGCAAGCCCAAAGGAAAAGAGCTGTGAGAAAATGACCCCTCTGTCACAAATATGGTTGCCAGGGCGCCTGGAGAAGTGAGCTTGCATCCGCCTGGCCAGTGAATGCGAGTAAAGCTATCCAGGAACTATGTAGGACTCATGTGTACCAGTTATCAAGTGTATTAGTGCTTGAGACAGGCACAGAGTGTCTGCAGACGCACACGGACGTTTCCCCGCTACCGCGTGGAGTCCGCCATGGCGAGGAGGAGGCTACGCCACCACGGAGCTGTCCAGGCGACCGGTGTTGAAGCGCTAAGCATGGAAGCCACTGTGTTTCGCTAACACCACTTGTAGCCATCTTCCTGCCTGGTTGGGCTTCATTCCTTCTTAGCGGGAACCTCACGTACACACCCTGAGTCATTCCTAGCCCACAAGTAACCCATCTGTTTTATTAATGGATTAATGGTCCAACTGTTGATCCTAATTACGCAGTGATAGCCTGAACAACAGTCTTCACCCAGGAGATGGTAGGAAAGAGGAAGGATCTCTCCTGCTACCTCCAAACCCTTTTGTCTACACCGGGATACCTAGGTCCATATCTGATTCCCTATTGTCACCTTCCCAGATAATCCCATCTCATCCCAATCACCCGACCATTTCCCTACTGATATCACCGGAGCCGCCCCACGCCCTGTCGCAACTTGGAAGTTTCCAGGATGCCCAGGATGAAGGAGATGTTCATTGGTTGAAGCATACACCCAATCAGGTGTCGCCATGGACTCGCCATTGGTCCAGCCGATGTCCAGCCTTCTTGGTCATCAGCGGAACCTCCCATTACCACTCCCAGTCACCTCCCATCCCCTCAGGACTGAGGTGACTCTATATAACCTGTGGACTAGCTACCCACAGGTGTGCTCTCTATTCAGCAACCCCCATATCCCGCTGGATAGATCCATCCCCGATTCCTGATCAGTTTTGGGTCCATCCCCCATTCCCTCATTCGTCGCCATCGGAGTCTTCCTTGGAGTCTGCGAGAGGTAGTATCACCCTGTATGTCCATCCTTATATGTTACCCCTATCGATCTCTCTATATTTCTTTAGATTTGTGTGAATGTGTGATTGTTTTTGTACCTTGTGTGAAAGAACTATTATTTCAAATAAATTACAATTGGTTTTATTAAATTAGAGTCCATTTATTGAGCATCACTCTCTGAATGGTTGAGCCTGGTATACATAGATAAAAAAGATTCCTATTGGGCCAGCTGTCTCTCAATCTAATTCCCCAAGTTATTTTTGAGAGCAGTTACCCTAACAGAGCCAACGCCTAAGGCGCCCAAGGCTCCTGCGAAAAGGCCACCACCGCCGTTATCCTCTTCTGATGAGGAGGGTGATATGGTGGTTGATTCCAATATTGCTTGTAGATTGAGAGCATTGGAACAGGCAGCGGGCATCCTTTCTCCAGGTGGGGAGGATGGTGTGAGGCAATCTAAAAAGGGTAAGCAGGCGAGTATTCTCACCAGGCTGTCTATTCTTGAGGGCAGGTCTGGTGGAGTCGTGCCTGGCAGGGACGCTGGCCTTTGTGGTCCGGATGTCGGTTTGATGGTGGCTGGAGCATCGGGGGTCAGTTTGCCATTGGTTCCTGCTGGATTCGGAGGTAGGTTGGGTGATAATTTACAGGCGGGGCCTGGGCAGGTTTGACCATGGGGAGCATGGGGGCCTGCTTCAGCGGCCGGGCAGGGCGCTTCCATGTCAAGAGTGGGGGCGCCTGCCTCCTCTGTGTTGGGCGCGTTTCAGAATTGGGCTTGGCCATGTGGGCAAGGTGTTCCTAGTGTGTACCTGGGCGCAGGGCATCCTGGCATGGCTGGTTCCTTTATGGGGGCACCCTCAACATATGGGATGGTGCCTTTTGCTGCTTTGCCATTTGGGGAGGTTGCCTTGCTGCTGGGGGACCACTTGCTTCCCGCTACTAGGGAAAAAAATATTAAAAGGGGAGTACGTGGATATTTTTTCTCTTCTCTTTCGGGAGGTTGAGAAAAAAGACAAGGAAGAATTGGATGAGAAAGAGAAGGAAAAATTGAAAAAACGGAAGGTGGACAGGACCTGGGCTAATTGGCTTCCTGGGTTCTGTATTTGTGCCGGGGTGATTGCGAGGGCGCAGCCGTGGCGGGCAGCATCCCTGTTCCAGTATTTGGATATAATTTATAAAGGCTATACGGCCTTTAGTGGACCAGCCTGGTTACAATATGACCAGGAATTTAGGATGAGGGCTGCCCTGTATCCGTCCCTTCAGTGGGATTGGATCCATCAGCAGCTTTGGCTGCAGGTTATGTCCCCGGCTAGGCCTAATCTGGGTGATCGCTCTGATAGTGGTCACTTGGTGAGTAGGTCATCCACATCCGCTGCTGGTTCATCAGGCTCTCCCCGTGGTGCAGCAGGGCAGGTGGTTCAACCCCGCATGCTCTGCTGGGAATTTGGATCCCTTGAGGTATGTAATAGGAAGGCGTGCCAGTTCAAGCACGAGTGCCCCATGTGTGGTGGTTCCCACTCATTTGACAACTGCCCTAGAGCCCGTGGGCGTAAAAATACAAAGAAGCCTGGTGGGAGTGGAGGAGCCTTTCCAGCTAAGAAAGGGGCCCAGCCCGATAACGGTAGGACCTCTTGAGCAGTGGCTGTCGAGGTACCCTCGAAGGGTTGATAGTTTGTATTTGTTAGAAGGTTTTAAAGTTGGGTTTAAGATCCCTTTTCAGGGTCCTCAAGTTCTGTTTATGTCAGGAAACCTTAAGTCAGTTCAGGGCTTGGAGCAGGTCGTTAGGGACAAGATTGCAAAAGAGATGGCTGAGGGAAGGATACTGGGTCCTTTTTCACATCCTCCAGTGAGTACTCTTAGAGTCTCACCTTTGGGTGTGGTGCCTAAAAAGGCACCTGGTGAATTTCGTTTGATTCACCATTTGTCTTTTCCTAAGGGGAAGTCCGTGAATGATGGGATCCTGGAGCACTTATGCTCTGTTAGGTACACCAGCTTTGACCAGGCTATTGCCGTGGTGATGCGTTGCGGGGTGGGGGCAGAATTGGCAAAATGCAACATTAAGTCTGCGTTTTGCCTTTTACCTGTCCATACCGATGATTTTGAACTTCTAGGGTTTTCTTTTGAGGGTCAATTTTACATGGATAGAGCATTGCCAATGGGCTGCTCTGTGTCATGTTCGGCTTTCGAGCGTTTCATCACATTTTTGGAATGGGCTGTGCGGGAGAAAGTGGGTTTGCAGGTTGTCATTCATTATTTGGATGACTACCTTTTTGTGGGTCCTGAGGGGACTGGGCGTTGTGGGCAGTTGCTGTCTGGCTTTGTTGAGCTGGCGGCGGAGCTTGGGTTTCCTTTAGCTCCTGAGAAAACTGAAGGTCCGACCCAGAGGTTGACCTTTTTGGGGATTGAGATTGACACTATTGCGCAGTTGTCTAGGGTGCCTCTTCAGAAAATAGTGGAGCTGAGGGCTAGGATTTCTACCTTTCTTCTTAAAAGGAAGGTTACTTTGTTGGAGTTGCAGCAGCTAGTTGGGCACCTCAACTTTGCTTGCAAAGTGGTTGCTCCTGGGAGGGCTTTTCTTAGAAGTGTGCGATGCTATGGCAGGGTTATGTTTGCCTCAGCATAGAACTAGGGTCACCTGCAGCATGAGGGATGATTTGAGGGTTTGGCAGGAATTTTTGGAGTCCTTTAATGGAGTCTCTTTTTGGAGGGATGACATGAGGCTCGAAGCTGAGCTTCAGGTCATGTCTGATGCTGGTGGTTCCTTGGGTTTTGGAGTCTATTTCCGTGGACATTGGTGCGTGGATAGTTGGCCTCACTCCTGGGTAAAGGTTGGTGTGAACCGGGATCTTACATTTCTCGAGTTCTTTCCTATTTTAGTTGCAGTTTGGCTGTGGGGGAAGGATATGGCCAAGCACACTGTCCATTTTGGGTGTGATAATACGGCGGTGGTCCACATCATTAATTCCCTTTCATCCAAATCTGGCCGGGTTATGAGATTGGTGAGGGCCTTCACTCTGCGCTGTTTGCGGCTTAACATTTTGTTTTTAGCCAAGCATGTTCCTGGGATGAGTAACGGGGTGGCTGATGCTCTATCTCATAAACAAATGGAGAGGTTTCATCAGCTGGCCCCAGATGCCGATAGAGAGCCGGCGCCAATGCCCCAGGAGCTATGGCTGATTGGAGAGCCGAGGCCTGCAGAGCGATAGGTTTAGCCATTGTGCCCAGCACCAGGAAGTCTTGCGAATGGGCTGTGCAGCGGTTTGAAGACTTTAGGGCTGAGGTAGGGTATTGCAGGGTTTGGCCCCTCCCGGTGGAGCATTTGCTCCATTACTGTGTTTCGCTGCGAGGTAAGGGGTTGGTTGTACGATCCATTAGGGGGCACCTGTCTGCATTGCCTTTGGTCAGTAAGACGCTGGGTTATAGGGAAGAAACAGCTGACTTTCATATTCGAAAGATGTTGGAGGGGTGGGCCAGAGAGGCTGGTCCCAGGGTTGATACGCAAAATCCTGTGTCTCCTTTGATTCTGTGGGGTTTGAAGAGGGTTTGGGACGTGGTGTGCGCTTCATCATTTGAAGCATGTTTGTTTCATGCTGCATCTTTGTTAGCTTTTGGGGGGGCTCTTAGAGTAAGTGAGCTGCTGGCATAGTCTGGTAAGGCTCTGTTGTTAAGGGATCTGCAGCTATCTGCGGGTAAGGCAGTCATCACTGTCCGTCGCTCTAAGAAGGATCAGTTGCAGAAGGGTACGGTGCTCAAATTGGGTAGTTGTTCAGAGCTTGAGCTGTGTTCAGTTACTGCGTTAGCTGCTTATTTGGCTGTTAGGGGGCCTATGGAGGGGTTTTTGTTTATACATTCGAATGGTAGCCCGTTGACGAAGCATCAGTAATGTCATGGGCTTTGGGTGAGTTGGGGTTGTCTAGGGTGCGGTTTGGGACCCACTCCTTTAGAATTGGGGCAGCCTCAACAGCGGCTGTCATGGGGTATCCTTACCCTTCCATTCAGAGATTGGGCAGGTGGCGTTCCTCGGCCTATAAGGCTTATGTGAAACCTTTTATTAGGCCGTGAGTGACTTGGTGTCTGTTTATTGTTGGTTCTGTTCTTGTTTAACTGTTTTTTCTCTTTAGATGCTGTTGTTCCTGGCCAGAGGAGCCGAGTTCTCGTATTCGGCCATAGCCACCTGTTTTGGGCCGCTCATCAGGCTCGAAGAACTGCAGTTGGCTCTCAGCTGGGACTCAGCCAGCATGTGTGTATCGAATGATGGGGGCGCCGGGGCCTTCAGTGGCCGAGCCTGCTGCCTTTGTTTAATAATAATAATAATAATAATAATAATAATAATAATAATAATAATAATACTTTTATTTATATCCCACCCTCCCCGCACAAGCAGGCTCAGGGCGGCTCACAACATATAAATGCAATACAATAAAATCATACATAGCAATAAAATCGTCATAAATCAATTTACTAATTACATTAAAAATTAACATTAAGGTGCTATAATAGGTCTTTCATAAGTTCAGTGGCAAAAAACATATACAGTGGCACTATCTTAGCTCGGAATAGGTGAAGGCTATTTTGAAGAGGTAGGTCTTACAGGCCCTGCGGAATTGATCTAAACATCGCAGGGCCCGTACCTCCTCCGGGAGTTGATTCCACAACAGTGGAGCCGCAATGGAGAAGGCCCGATACCGGATGGTATTCAATCTGGCCTCCCTTGGCCCAGGGATATTCAGCTGGTTCTTTCCAGCTGACCTCAGCGCTCTCTGGGGCTCATATGGGGAGAGACGGTCCCTCAGGTAGGTGGGCCCTCGGCCATATAGGGCTTTAAAGGTAATGACCAGCACCTTGTAACGGACTCGGTATACCACTGGCAGCCAGTGCAGTCCGCGCAGCCCTGGCTGCATGTGCTCCCATCTTGGGAGCCCCAATAGCAACCTAGCCACCACGTTCTGCACCAGCTGCAACCACCGAGTTCGGCACAAGGGCAGCCCCATGTAGAGGGCGTTGCAGTAATCCAGTCTTGAGGTGACCGTGGCATGAATCACCGTTGCCAGGTCCCAACGCTCCAGGAAGGGGGCCAGCTGCTTTGCCCGCTGGAGATGAAAAAACGCGGACTTGGCAGTGGCCGCTATCTGTGCCTCCATTGATAATGAAGGCTCCAGAAGAACCCCCAAGCTCTTGACCCTGTGGGCTGCTTTCAGCGGCACACCGTCAAGAGCTGGCAAGGGGATTTCCCTTCCCGGGGCACCGCGACCCAAGCAGAGGACCTGCATCTTCGTTGGACTCAGCCTGAGCCAACCTGCCACGGCCTGCAATGCTAGGTTCAGGTTTTCTGGGACGCAGTCAGGTAGGCCATCCATTAATAGATAGAGCTGGGTGTCATCTGCATATTGATGGCACCCGAGCCCAAACCTCCGAGCAATCTGGGCAAGGGGGCGCATGTAGATGTTAAACATCGGAGAGAGAACTGCCCCTTGTGGCACTCCACACACTGGTGGGTGCCTCCGGAACAGCTCTCCCCCAATTGCCACCCTTTGTCTTTGACCGTCGAGGAAGGAGGAGAACCACTGTAAGGCCGACCCCCTAATCCCTGCGTCGGCGAGCCGGCGGGCCAGTAACCGATGGTCGACCGTGTCGAACGCAGCCGACAGATCTAACAACATCAGCACCGCCACACCGCCTCGATCCAGATGCCGCTGGAGGTCATCCACCAAGGCGACCAGCACTCTCTCCGTCCCATGGCCTGGACGAAAGCCGGACTGGCAGGGGTCTAAGGCGGAAGTGTCATCCAAAAAACTCTGTAGCGCCATTGCCCTCTCAATAACCTTACCTAAAAATGGTAAGTTCGAGACCGGTCGGTAGTTCGCCAATTCGGCCGGGTCTGCTGTACTTTTTTTCAGGAAGGGGCGGACTATAGCCTCTTTCAATGATGTTGGAAATTGCCCTTCCAAGAGGGATCTATTTATGATATCCCGTACAGGATATCTAAGTTTCCTCTGGCAAGATTTAATTAACCAGGAGGGGCATGGGTCAAGATCGCAAGTTGTAGGGCGCACAGTAGAGAGAATTCCGTCGACTTCCCCTAGGCTAAGTGTGTCAAAGTGGTCCAAGGTAAGATCAGAGGACAGGCACAGAGCCTCGGGTTCTTGTACTGCATCTAATGTGGCAGGAAGGTCCTGGCGGAGCGACGAGATTTTATCTGCAAAAAATTTCGCAAAAGCCTCACAGCCTATTTCCAATCCCCTCATATTTGGTCTGCCTTGAGGCAGAGTGGTCAAATTCTCAACTATCTTAAATAATTGTGCCGGGCGCGAATTTGCAGACGCAATCCTAGCCGCAAAGTAGTCTTTCTTTGCAGTTTTGACTGCCATCTCATAAGACTTCATAAATGTTCTGTAGGATGTTCTCGTTGCTTCGTCACGAGGATGCCGCCACCACCTCTCTAGTTGTCTGAGTCCCTGTTTCAGCTGGCGTAACTCCGAGATATACCACGGAGCCAGCCTATTACGGGGGCGCAGAGTACGCCGGGGAGCGTTTCGTTGATGGCCTTGGATAGCCTGTCATGCCAGGCCTCTACAAGGTCATCAAGGGAATCGCTAGGGGGCCAGGGATCCCGCAGAGCCATTTGGAACCGCTCAGGGTCCATCAGGCTCCGCGGGTGAGCCAAAATAGGCTCGCTGCCCATACAGGGTCGGGGCGGTGCACCCATACGAGCCTTGAGGGCTAGGTGATCCGACCATGGTACCGCTTCTACAGCGATATTGTCCACGAGAATCCCGGACGCAAAGATCAGGTCTAACGTGTGGCCGGCCTGATGCGTGGGAGTGGTAACAAATTGGGAGAGTCCCAGTGTCGCCATGGAAGACACTAGGTCCAGCGCCTGATTTGAGGCCATGTCATCCGCATGGACATTGAAGTCACCCAAGACCATAAGCCTTGGGAACTCCAATGCCCACCCCGCCACAGCCCCCATCAGGGCTGGTAAGGCGCTGGCCGGTGCGTTAGGCGGACGGTACACCAGCCAAATCGCCAACCCCTCCCCAACATCCCACGTCAGACCGACTCATTCCAGACCATCGATCGTTGGGGCCGGGAGAGCCCTGAAGGAGTAACCCTCCCGTATGAATAGCGCCACCCCTCCCCCCTGCCTGTTTGTCCATGATTGGTGAAAAACCAAGTAGCCCGGGGGTGCCATCTGGGAGAGAGCCACCGTCTCTCCATCACGCACCCAGGTCTCGGTCACGCAAGCCAGGTCCATATTCTGCTCAAGCAGGAATTCCCTGAGGATTGAGGTCTTATTATTTATGGACCTGGCATTACATAACACCAATGACGGAGACGGGCTTTCCCTCTTTTCCCCACTACCTGCCACCGTCGGGATGGGACGCAGGCCGGAAGAGGGCCGAGCACTGTTTTGTCTCCGCCTCCTTCCCATATAGCTCCGTCTGCTCCCACCGTCATATCTTCCCCTCCCCATGAGCACTGGGATCCCCAGGAGAGACATCCACACTTGTACCCGATCCCTCACTAATACCAAGTTGGCTTCCTGCCCAGTTATATTATCAAACTTTAACAAACTTTAACCTCCTCACCCTCTTCTATCTCAAAATCCCGAAATTGCCTAATCCTCTATTGATTTAATCCATAGTTATTTAAATTCAAGCCCCAGCCCTAAACCTCCTCTAATTGATTAGCTAAAAAACTTTAATTCCGTCAATAGCACATTAATAAATATACCCCCTGGTTTCAACCCCTCAATTTAATCTGCTAATAAATATATAAATAGGTAACTCTCAATGCTAAACAATTAATAATATCACTAATTAAATAACTAAAACATTCGGCAATATAAATCCTTTGTCTCAATAAGGGGTGGGAGTCAAAGCTGCCAGTTTGGGTAGTGATCCTACTGTTCTTAAAGTGCTAGTGCTCGCAAATTTATGGCCGGTATTTCTGCCAATGCAGTCTGTTGTCCAAGGGCCCAATTTACTCCAACGGCTCAGGTGACCCAGGGGAAGTTGAAACTTCCTCTGTGTCCTCCCGAGCAGTCAGAGTTGAGCCCTTGCGAGTCCTGGATGGAGAGGGATTCTAGTTCCTCTGTCGCTGCCTTGGGATGTAGTATAGTCCCCTGTGCCCAGCTCACCATGTCCCCACACACTGATCGCCCCGTACAGGGCCTCCTGGTCGCGAGACGTCTGGTTGTCAGCCTCAGTTACACTCTGGCAGCGGCCATAGTCATGTCGCCCCCGCAACCTCCGTCAGCTTCGTCTGTAGCGCGCCAGGAGCTGCACCTTGTCCTCGTTTCCATCGCCGTTCACCTCTCGCCGTCATGCACGGTGCCTCCCGCTCTCCACAGCCACTCCGTGCACTTCAGCCAGCAGTCCCCCGCTCTCTCCGGCCGCTCTGCACACTCTAGCCCACGGTCGCGTCTTGTCTCCACGCCGGCCCGATCGGCGGCAACACCCCAGCTTGTCCCTCGATTGTGTGGGTCCTCCTCCTCAGGTTTTAATTGTTTACTTGGGAGGTAACGATCTGGGACTCTTAAAGGGCAAGGCCTTAGTTTGGCAGGCCCGGGATGATTTCCAGCACATTCGGGAGCGATGGCCTGGGACCACCATAATTTGGTCAGCTATGCTGCCCCACCTGGTGTGGCGTTGTGTTTGGGACCCTGCAGCTATAGAAAGGGCCCGGTATAAGGCTAATAAGGGGATCAGGAAGGTGCTGGAAAAGGGGTTGGGCCACTATTTGCCCCATCCAGACATTTTGTTGAAATTTCCTGACCTCTACAGAGGTGATGGGGTCCATCTCTCGGAAAAGGGTGATATGCTTTTCCTGAGAAATTTGCAGCAAGGGTTGCGGGTGGCTTTGGGCCTCCCGGTGGGCGCTAAGCCTTAAGTAGAGACTTGGCCTTAGTAGTGGCAGGTTTTTGGGGTTTAGGGCACTATGCGGCTAGGGGAGGACTGTGAAGCATCCCCCTTTTGGGGAATTTGGGATCTGGCATGATCAGCCTTCGAGTTTGAAGACCCGGGTTTGGAGAATGCACACTGTCCGGGAGGCTCGGCTAGAGGGTGCCTTTCTGGCGAGACGTGCGTCTGGGTTTGGGCCCTCTGGTGTGTGCCTCCCTGCTGGGCCTGCCTGGAGGGAGCTGAGTAACACTCAGCTCCAGCTGGGGGGCTGGGTCTCTCGCCTGTTAATGGCAGGGGAGCGGTCGCGGTGACCCCTAGCCCTGGCCAGGCCGCTGGTGGGGTACCCTTGCTGTTTATTGTCATATTGAATAAAGTGGCCCAATTTTATACCAATACTCTGTGTCTGACTCTTTATTCCGTCCTTGGGGAGCAACCATGTAGCACATTGCATGTTCATGACTCATAAACCAGGGGTCACATAGTGAATGAGATTACATCATTTATTTACCATTACTACTACTACTACTACTACCACCACCACCACCACTACTGCTACTACTTGATGTCTGCATTTTATTCATGCTGAATTTTACCTAGGCGTGCAATGGACTTTGACCATTTACAATATACTACTACCACCACCACCACCACCACCACCAGTAGTAGTAGTAGTATATTATAAATAGTCAAAGTCCATTGCAATCTTAGGTAAAATTCAGCATGCATAAAATGCAGAAATCAGTAAGAAATACAACAAAAACAAATTACCCCTTTTTTTTATGGCATCCTGAGAAAAACCCTAGTCTTGCATACTCAGATGCAGGAATAGGGTTTTTCTCAGGTATGCCGTAAAAAAGAGGGGTAATCTTAAATTCACGTAGTTATTCTTAAATCCAATTTTTTTTAAAAAAAACCTTTTTGTGTACTATGTTAAGGAATAGGTCATCTAACATTCAGATTTCTCTTCAATTTAAGTAAATACAGTAAATAAAAATTGACTAAGAAAAACAGAGAGAAAAATCTCTTAGACCAAGAGAAGAACAACAACAAACACACATATCAAGTTACAGTAAATTGGGCCTCCAGTGTGGTTCCAGCTCAGACTTTCACAGTAACCAAAGCATGGAGAAAAACCAAGCAGGTGATGTGTGAGTCTACACTGGTTAGAAGGAAAACAGTTTTCTCTGCCACCATACACAGTTCAAGGTTAGCTAAGGTAATGGGCACAGCAAGAAATCTGGATGTAGGTTCCATGTAAAGAAGACAGAACAAAACATAGGGAGGAAAGTCCTGTGGTCCTAAGGCTCCACAGAGACCCAGGCATTGGTTTTCAAATGTAATGGCACATTATGACGATTGTTGGCATAGATTGAAAATGAACAGCAGTGAATTTAAGAAGCACATTAAATGGGCTTCATGATAAAGTCACAAGAGCAAACTGGTGGTCTGTCCTCATTCAAGATGTGTGTGGGGGGGGGAGGGAAATGTACCATCGCCAAGGCAACTAAGTCTATACTCCCTCTCTTGTTTTGATGATGTTTTGATGCAGCAGTTTTATTGCCACACAGGGCAACAAATCAGGAAATGTCCTCATGGCCAAATGACACTCCACATCTTGCCACACACTCTAGGGGCCAGAAGGAACTGTTTGCTGCTCTGTGGGCCCCATGCAGCCCTGTTGGCAGGGCGTACACCTTAAAACAAAATAAAATGTTGGGCTTTTTGAGGGAAGAGAGCCAGGGATTGGCCAAAGTTTACTCAAAGTTTCTGGCTCAGTAGGAACTTGGATCCACTCCAAATCTGCCATTCTAGCCACTAACACCACAGTGTCAGACATTTCCTTTGTATCTTATACTTTAATGATTGCATGAATACTACAGGCCATAAGCTGGTGGGATCCTTCCAGTATGGTTTGGCAGCAGGGATGCCAGATCCCCTGGTGGGGCAGAGATGTCCTGTTTTCAGCCCCCATCACTGCTGACCAGCTGGCTGGGGGCGGGGCGTGAATTATCCCTCCAAAAGGGACAACCATGTATGGCATCCTGAGCACCTTGAAAGAAAGAGGAGCTAACATGAAAGAGATAAGCACCAAGGTGAAATCCTGACAATTGTCTGACTTCTTTATTCAGTGACTATGTTAGTTTTTTCCATTCTGAAGTCATGGGACAAAATCATTCGTTCAGTACACTGAATAGTTAAGAATAAATGATACATGAGTAAGTATGATGAAAAGGGTTTTTTGCATGCCTAATTTTTGGCAAGATACCAAGCAAGTGTGTGCTCCCACTTGATACATTATACTTACCAGTTCTGTTTGTGTAAAAATGAAGACTTTGCACTGATGTGGCTGGCCTCAAAAGAACTGCTTTGATGTTCATTAGGAATCCGGTTTGAAGTAGGAAAAACAAATTATCTTCAGAGACAGGGCAGAAAAGCCACCAACTATAAAGAGAGAGGCATGAAGCATGTTAAGATATGGTTTGTTTTAACTAGTTGGATGTTATCCATAAAATTCTCTTGGAACATCAATGCCTTGATCAAACTGATTTAAAAAGAATCAAATGGGAATCAAAGGCATGAATCATCATGTAAGGCTCCGCAACATGTAGTCCCATAAAGATATTTTTTTCCGGGGGGGGGGGGGGTGGAGGAACGACACTTGATATTACTTAGGAAATGTAAGTCTAACACCTTTCCTGTTTGCAAGGCCCCATTCAAGCATATGAAATTGCATATGCACATGCATTCGAGTAGGATTGTACTCATGAGCCTGCCTTACCTTCCATCCACTATGCATCTAGCTGAATGCCTGCAGTGAGCTTCTGTGAAGGTCAGAGTCTTAAAAGATGTACAAACAGAGGTAACATGATGTCAAGTTTGAGCAATGAGGTCTCACAAGTGGTTTCTGAATGTAATAAGTTCAGCATCCATGACAATAACTTTTATTTTATCCCATGGATAGGGGAATAAGGAAGTTCAGGAGAAAAAAAACAACAGGAAATATTTCTTGCTGGGCACATTCATTTATAAGGTTATAGCTGATAATTTAGGCAGAAAGCAGTTGGCAACCAAGTTTTCCCAGAGACTAGATGCTAAGACACCAGTCTCCTAGCAAAGGATTTTTTCTCCTCCCCCTGCCCTGAGGCTAAATCTGTCTCCACCCCTTTACGGTTTTCACCTGTTCTAACTCAAACAGCAGACCCCAAGACCTTTGAAATCTCCTGAGACAGGACCTCTCCAACACAACACTCTAGAGACACAAACCTGATCTAACTGAAATTTTCTTCCCCCCACCCCCCTGCCCTGGTGGCTGCTTGTGCCTTTCTATGGACTAAAGAGGATTGGTGAGTCTCAGAAAGGGGCAGAACCTTTGCTTCTGTGTACATATGCTTACTACATGCCTTGACACCAGTGTGTGATCAGGACCTTACTTTTTGCAGCATTCACAAGGAAGGAGGAGGAGGAGGAGTTAGTTTTATGCCCCACCCTTCATTACCTGAAGAAGTCTCAAAGTGGCCTCCTTCTCCCCACAACAGACACCCTCTGAGTTAGGTGGGGCTGAGGGGCTCTGAAAGAACTGCTCTTGAGATAATAGCTTTAAGAGAATTTGTGACTAATCCATAATCACCCAGCTGGCTTTATGTGGAGGTAAGGAATCAGACCCAGTTCTCCGGGTCAGAGTTTGCCACTCTTAACCACTATACCAAACTGGTTCTCAACCTTCATGAGTACACAAACCTACAACATCATGTAAGGGATCTGCATGAGTACACAAACGTATGTATGTAGGCCATTCTTACACACGTTCATTTTAGGGTTAGCAGCCTGAAAGGCAAACCAAGCTATATGTTTTGTCATTTGTTTACACTAATTTACCAGATAAAATATTTTTATTAGATTTTTTGTACAAATAATTAAAAAGGAAAAGAAAAGGAAGATGATAAATTTCCCTTGGTCTGATTCTGGACTAAGGTTGCAATGAGAATATGTATGGATTCTGGTAGTTGAGAAAGTCAGATATTAATTCCTTCTTTTACAACTTATTTACACTTATTTAAACTCCACCACTTACTCCACATGGAGGCAGGAGCCACATGGAGGGGTATCTGATCATGTCTATTAGAGAGGTGTGGCTCCACCAAAAACATGGAGGCAGGAGCCCTTCCATTCTTAGCTCATTTGGGGTCTCTCACTTTTTAGAAACAGTTCCCTTCTGAAGCTGCTGCTGCAGGGTTGCTAGGTCTTTCTTACATGTTCACCGGCGGGGGGTGGAAGGGAGCTTTCTAGGAGTGAGGTGGTAGGTCATCACCACTGTGCATGATGTCCTCAATGTGATGGCATCACACAGAAGTGACATCATCACACCTGGGACATCATACATTGATGTTCTAGTATTTTGGGGAAAACTCTAGAGTTTTGTTCAAAATATCAGAGCATCACCATGTGACATCCCTGGTGTGATCATATCACTTCTACATGACATCATCATGTTGGGGACTTCATGCCAGGTTGTGACTGTTGGGGCTTGGGGCCTCCTGTTAGACAGGAGCCTGTGAATTTGGGGGATCCCCTGCTCCCACCTGGGGGATGGCAACCCTATGCTGCTCTGTGGCTATAAGAAACAAGAGAAAACTAGTTTAGCCAAATCATGTAGTTTGCCTTTGAGGGTTGCAACTGGTGGGATACTCATTAGCCTCTCTGGCAAAGTCCTGATGTTGCCAGTGTTGGCAGTGACATCACTTTCAAGAGGAGCCTGAAGTGATGTCATTGTGCCACTGGCAGTTTCCCCTGTCATTTCCCCCCATCACCCTCACAAGAGGCAACTGTTGGCTGGCAGGTGGTCTTCTGCTGATCCAAGAGACTTGGCAGCCCTAGTTCAGTACATATGTTAGTGAGGGACAGCTGGTGTGAGTTTATACTCCTCTATTTGCATATGGATA
Source organism: Heteronotia binoei (assembly GCF_032191835.1). Classification (NCBI taxonomy): domain Eukaryota; kingdom Metazoa; phylum Chordata; class Lepidosauria; order Squamata; family Gekkonidae; genus Heteronotia; species Heteronotia binoei. The sequence goes on along the minus strand of NC_083223.1, from coordinate 50,602,196 downwards.
TGTTTGTTTATTTGTATTTATTTATATCCCACTTTTTGGCCAGTGTGACCCATATAGCTTACAATGTAGTTCTCCTCCATTTTATCCTCACAGCTATGTCACCCAGCATACAAGACAAAGTGTTTCTGTAATTGGTACAAAACCTTTATTAGGCAATAGGCCAGTACTTCTCTCCCAAGGGGGCCAGGTTGGGCTGAAACGGGAGATTGTCAGGGCTGTGCAGAGGGTTCAAGGTTAGACAGGGCCCACTCTTTAGCCACTGTGTCAGCTCTCAAGCAAGTGAGCTGATCACATCATCCTTGGCATGTTCAGAGACAGGATTTTGCCAACAGCAGACAACAACAATAATGATATTTGTAACATACAATTGTTTTGCTTCTTTAAACGTTTATTTTCCTGGGATGTCAATGTTACCTTTGCCTACCTGTTTGTACCACCACCTAATGACTACCTCTGTTTCTCAAGTCTGGCACGGTGTGTGTGTGTATGGCAGAAGGGGGGGCGGGTTGCAGTACTTCTTTTGAGTGCAGTTATTCTTCTACCATCCATCTTAGAGCTGCAAAGCTGATGGCAGTCTTGAGGTTCAGCAAGGCAGATATCTTGGACTTTATCCTTCCCCCTTTCACTAAATACATGTTTTGAAGTCTTCCAGGAAAACTGTTGCTGGCCATCTGTCTCTCCGCTCCCCACTCCCTGGCAGACATTTGTTTCTTTCTTTTACTGGTCTGTTAAAAAAAACACAACACCACAATAACAATAAAAAAGCCTCACTAATGGTGGTGCAATTGAGAGATTCTGATTGTGCTCTCCAGTTGCCTAGGAAACAGTCATGTGGATATCTAGGTTTATTCTTTCATTACTGAAAATGCCATTTACTGCTGATATTCCCCCTATGCTTTTCTCAGTGTGGATGAGCCACAAAAAGGATGGGATATAACAGCTTTCTAAAAACACATCTCTTGATAAGAGTTCCGTATGGCTCAAGCACAGTCAGAGATCTGAGGCTTAAGCATTAAGATGTGTGTGTGTGTGTGTGTGTGTGTGTGTGTGAGAGAGAGAGAGAGAGAGAGAGAGAGAGACTGACTGACTGACTAAAGATGATGTAAACAGCATTCTTTGGAGCTATGTTGACCAGGTTACTTCCACAGAGCTTTAAAGAGTTAGGCATGGCATCCAGGACACCTATCAGAACTCAGATGCTTTTCACAACAAAGTTTAAATCTTCCAGCTATGCATGGGCTGGATGCGTTTGCAGATAACTGTTTGTCAAGTGGGAACATCATGATTTGTGAATAACCACATTGCAAGCTGATCATGTATAACACTGTGCAATGCTGCAAATGGTGAAGAGGTCATACCCCCCATTTTAGGGTTGCCAGGTCTTATTTTCCCAGCAGTGGAGGATTTGGGAGGCATTCCCAGAAAGGGGGGGCTGTCCCCAACATAATAATGTCATGCAGAATGACATCATCACATTGGGGATGCACACCATGTGTGTGTGCACCCCACTTCCCCCCAAACAATTTAAAGGGATCTTCCCTTTAAATGGTTGGGGGGGGAAGTGAGCACCCTGTGCGCCTGCTCTGCAAGCTGTGAATTTGCCACTTGCAGGGCAGGTGACAGGTGTGTATGGCCCCCACATGAAAAGAACTGACACCATGCAGGCATGCCCTCCAAGTCATGAACTCAAAGCTTGCAGGGCAGGAACTGTGTCCCCTGCTTGGAAAGAGTGAACACTGTGCGCACCTGCCCTCCAAGCTGTGAACTCATGGCTTGCAGGGCAACAGCTGGCAGCCCCTGCTTGGAAAGTGCAAGCTCTGCATGCATTTGCCTTGCAGGCCACAAACTTGCAGCTTGTGGGGCACGCATGCACTGCTCCTTTGGAGCCATGGAGGACTGTTGGGGCTGGTGCCTGGGGAAGCCCCCAAAATCAGGGGATCTTCTCCCACCTGGGGATTGGCATCCCTACCCCATTTGCCCAAATTTCTTACCAGGGCAGAAGTGTGGGGTAAAATTTCCTCACTGTTCAACAGGGTTTGAAACAGAATTTTGACAAAAGACTTCACATTTTACCATAGATAAGCATTTGATAATGGAAGACAGTATCAGGGATGGCCAAACTACTTTCTGGTGAAATAACTTCTGAGGGGCACTTTAGTCAAGTATATGGGCTCAGAATGTTTTTTTTTTTTAAATATTTACCATTTAAATTTACACCATTTAATGCTGTTTGCTGCTTCTTTTGTTTTTATATTCTTTTTATGTTTCATTATAATTGACACTTTTACTGGAAACCACCTTGGGTGAATTTTGGGGGAGAGTGCTGGTGTGGCTGGCAAGCTGGTATAGAAGCCCCAAACACTGCAGGACACCTCCTATGGCAAAAGAGAAGAGAAAAAGAAAATGGCTGGACTGGAACTGAGATGCTGCCAGCACCAAGAAAGCAAGACCTGGCTACCTACCCGGGGATTTGAAGGGTGGCTGCCTGAGAGATGGGGGGCTGGCAGGGTCAATAACTGGGAAGTGTGCTGAGGAGGAAGATGGCAGCAGGAATGCCTGGGAAGCCACAGACATCATGGATGGTGGGAAGAACTCAAGAAGCACACCAGAAGCATGGTTGATTCCACGGAGACACAAGCCCAGGCAGAGGAGCAGCAGCAGGACTGGGGAGGAGGGAACAAGGTGAGAAGCTTCAGGGTAGCAAGCAAGTACTGGAAGGACCAAGGGGAGGGCTTGAGGGCCCATGCAAGCTAAGAGCTGAAGCCCAAGACTGTGCATGTTGGTGTTGGACTCAGTGGACTAGTGCAAGCAGGTTGCTGGAGTAATAGAAAGGACTACTTATCTTGAGAAGGCACAGAGGTCTAATGATGGGTGTGGGAAACAAGCCCTGTAAGTACTATATAGGCAATTAGATGTAAAACAAGCAGCCAAGGAGAAATCTGGAGCCCCCCTCCCCCCCTGAGGGTCCCTGATGCCTGGCCACAGTTATAAATATATAAAATAAGTTAATATGTATATTGAATTGAGCAAGGATCAAAGGGCTTGACTCCTGTGACTTGTTCCTTTGAAAGCCAAGTCACTTTACACATTCAAGAGCCAGTTTGGTGTAGTGGTTAAGTACACAGACTCTTATCTGAGAGAACTGGGTTTGATTCCCCACTCCTCCACATGCACATGCACCTCACAGAGCTGTTCCTCTCAAGAGCAGTTTCTGTCAGAGCTCTCTCAGCTCCACCTACCTCACAGGGGAGGAGAAGAGAAAGGAGGTTGTAAGCAGCTATGAGACTCCTTCAGGTAATGAAGGGCAGGGTATAAATCCAGTCGCCTCATCATCATCCTTGTGCTCCTCTTCCTCCTCCTCCTCTTATTCTTCAGCATTGTGGTTAGTGTCTCATGTGCATCAGCTTTTTGTGAATTTGCCTGATGAAGGGTTTTGGGTTTCTTTTTTTAAAAGACATTTTGCGTTCACCCTCTTTTCACATTGGGTTTATTGTTTTTTCCCCTCCTCTTTTTCTGTCTGTTTGCACTTCAGCCTTTGTTTTAATTTTACCCTTTTTTTGGATTCACATGCCCTCTTTTCTTTTTCTGTCTGATTAAATGAGGGCTGTAACACCTAGGACTGCAATTTGCCAACCTCCAGGCAAGGTCTGGATTTCTCTCAGACCAGAAAATCAGTTTCCCTGAAGAAAACAACAGCTTTGGAGGTGAGGTGATCCCGACATCGACAGACAGACAGACAGACAGACAGACAGACAAATGGATAGATAGATAGATAGATAGATAGATAGATAGATAGATAGATAGATAGATAGATAGATAGATAGATAGATAGATAGATATCCCTACTGAGCTTCCTGCTATCCTTAAACTCTGTCCTTCCCACTGTCCCCAAATCTCCGGGAGTTTCCCAAGTCAGAGCTGGTAACCCTAACCTACTTTGAGGTCAATGATGGAAGGAAACCATCTTGTTACATTTTGGCAAAAGCTCTGGTTGGTAAAACAAACAAAAAAATCTATAAAACGTTTCTAGGGATCTAATCTTTCTCACACTTGTATTTCCAGAGAGTGTTCCCAGAGGGAGAAACAGATCTGTAGATACATAGGAGAGCCAAAAGCCATCCCTTTAGCACAGGGCCACAGCTAACCATGGGCTCATGGGGCCTGGCCCCCTTACAGGTTTTTTGGGGGGGAGGGGGGCTCACCCCCATCCCAGGGCTGTTCCTTTTCCTCTCTCATGCACAATTTAAATCATGCATGAGGGGTGGTGGGTGCTCCTGTGAGCTCCTCCCGTGTGATTTGAATCACACAAAAGGGAGAGGGACAGCTCCAGACTCTCCAGCTTCCTACTCTCACTCTGTGGCACCCCCATGGTTTCCACCCCCCATGGCCCCTAGCTATGGGGCTGCCTTAGCATGTCCTTTAGCCATTAACTGCCATGTATGAGTAAACAGGGGTTGAAAGGGAAGCAAAGGCTTTGAGTTCTTTTTATATTTGCAGAGGCAAGCTGAAGAACCCTGTGGTTATAGCTGAATTTCATACTTGCTATGCTGACACACAATAAGGTGAGTTTCCCAGAGATTTTCAGACTAAAAAAACCTCCTCAACATCAGCACTGCTCTCGGTTGCTGCCTCTCACTAGTGCATATTCTTAGAGCACTTTGAGACAACAACAGAGGACTCTGTTCTGTTGCAGCAACAACTTTTGTTCCTTAATTCTGTGCCACTGTCTTGCTTGGTTGGTAGCTCAATAAAGGTGCATCAGTCTGCACATAATTTGGCATACCACCTACAGACTTTGCTCTTAGTCCATTTCCAAAGTATTCAAAGCTACTACTGCATGATAAAATGGCTTTTAATTTAATTTTTTGCACTTCAGACTCCCACAGTAACCATGTTACAAACTGTTTTTGAAAATCCACTCCATCTCAAAACAGTTATTTGTGTGGCAACTTGCTCAATAAATAAAAGCCCACAGGTCTCTTGGGTTGTGCCGAACTCGTTACATGGTTCTTTGGCTCCTAGCTTTTCTCTTACAACAACACTAGTTTTAAAAAAGGCAAGGGAGAAAGCAAAAGGAGAACACAACTGACAGAAATAAAATTATTGTTCTGTGCTTGCAGAACTGATCAAACCCCAGAAGATGTACCTTAACCATAGAACTAGTTATGCTAGAGAAACATGTTGGGTATTCTCGGGCTGCAAAAAGAAAAATCTGTGCGGAGAAAAAATATTTAGCTTGTTTCCAGGCCATCTTCTTATTAGCTGCTGCTTAGCAAGAATGGGCACAACACAAAGAAGTTCCCCCTTGAAAGGAGCCAAAAGGAATGAGGCTTTTAAAAGATTACTGTTTCCTTGAGACAAATCAAAACACACTGGAGTCTCTGGAACGGGAGCTGAGAAAAGAAATCAGCATCGCTATTATTATTGGTACAAGACTGGACATGAGGAAGAATCCTCACAGTTCCCACTAAACCAAATTATGTGACTGGGATTGAGATCTAATAAAAGCTTTTAAGATCTAAAGCTGAAAGGAGATGGTCATTCTGAGGCCATCTCCCGGAGCAGATATACATTTTAAGAGTCACAGAAAATTCACATTTTAAAGAAAATTGTATAGATGTGTGGGTTTTTTGTAACAGGGTATAGACTTTTGTAAATTGGGATTGTTAGAGAACTGTGCACCTTTGACGTTTTCTGTAGCATTTTAATCAGTGGCTATTAGCCACAGCTTATTGTTGGAACTCTCTGTCTGGGGCAGTGATGCTCTGTATCCTTGGTGCTTGGGGGGCACAGTGGAAGGACTTCTAGCCCCACTGATGGACCTCTTGATGGCACGTGGATTTTTTTGGCCACTGTGCGACAGAGTGTTGGACTGGATGGGCCATTGGCCTGATCCAATATGGCTTCTCTTATGTTTTCATGTTCTTATTTTATCAGGAGATCCAAGATGAGGACCTAGAGGTTCATTTTCTCATATCTATTAGGGGAAAACTCTGGAAAACTGTATGTCATCACAATATGGTATTTAAGGTATTGTACCTTTCAGAAGCCCTGACACTTATGGCCCTGATCTCTGAAGCTAAGCAGAGTCAGCCCTGGTTGGTACTCAGACAAGAGATCACCAAGGAAGTCCCTGGTTGCTCTGTGGAGACAGGCAATGGCTAACTATTCTCCTCTCTTCCACATGCAGCTAATGGGTGACCTTGGGTCAGTCACAGCTCTCTCAAAAGCAGTTCTCTCAGAGCTCTCTCAGCCCCACCTACCTCACAGGGTGTGTGTTGTGGGGAGAGGAAGGCCACTTTGAGACTCCTTCAGGTAGTGAAGGGTGGGGTATAAAACCAACTCCTTCTCCTCCTCCTGAAAACCCTACAGAGTCACCATACTTAATTGTGGGGTGCCTCAGGGGGCAGTTCTCTCCCTGATGTTATTTAACATCTACATGCGCCTCCTTGCCCAGATTGCTCGGAGGCATGGGCTGGGTTGCCATCAGTACGCTGATGACACCCAGCTCTATCTATTGATGGGCGGCCAGACTGACGATGTCCCTATAAACCTGAACCGGGCATTGCAAGCCGTGGCAGGTTGGCTTAAGCTGAGTGGGCTGAAGCTGAATCCAGCAAAGACAGAGGTCCTTTACGTAGGTTGCGGCGGGCTAGGAGAGGAGATCTCCCTACCAGCCTTTGGCGGTGTGTCACTGATACCAGTGCGCAGGGTCAAGAGCTTGGGAGTGCTACTGGAGCCTTCTTTGACAATGGAGGCCCAGATAGCAGCTACTGCTAAATCCGCCTTTTTCCATCTTAGGAGGGCAAGGCAGTTGGCCCCCTTCCTGGAACGTAGCAAGCTGGCAACAGTGATCCATGCAACGGTCACCTCGAGGTTGGACTACTGTAATGCCCTCTACATGGGGCTGCCCCTGTACTGAACTCGGAAACTGCAGCTAGTGCAGAATGCGGCAGCCAGGCTGTTAGTGGGACTACCTCGGTGGGAACATGTGCGGCCAATTGTGTACCGAGTTCGTTACAAGCTGCTGGTTATTACCTTTAAAGCCCTATATGGCCGAGGACCTGCCTACCTTAGGGACTGCCTCTCTCCATATGTTCCCCAGAGAGCACTGAGATCTAGTTCTCAAAATCTTCTAAAAATCCCTGGACCAAAGGAGGCCAAGCTAAAATTCCAATGGTGGAATCAGCTGCCAGAGGATGTGCGAGCCCTGTGGGACCTCAATCAGTTCTGCAGGGCTTGTAAAACCATCCTCTTCCAACTTGCTTTTAAGGTGGAATCCTGGTAATGACATCTAGCCATCTTTATATATATGTATTGAACTGTAGCACCTTCAATTTATACTGGTTTTAATTTATTTACTTAACAATTTATGAATTTGTAATCTAACTGTATTTTAATTGTATTTTAACTGTATTTTATTGTATTAACTGTATTTTATTGTAATAATGGTATGCGCCATGTCCTGTGAGCTGCCCTGAGCCTGCCTCGGCAGGAAGGGCGGGATATAAATAAAAATTTATTATTATTATTATTATTATAAGTCAGATGTACCTTGACAACACTTTACACATACACACCTTCCAGAGTTTTCCAAAAGATATAAGACAGATTTATTTTTATTTATATCCTACTTTTCACCCCATAGTGAACCCAAAGCAACTTAGATCATTCTCCCCTTTTCCTTTTTATCCACACAACAGCCCTCAGAGGTTGGATTAGGATGAGAGGGATAAATTGGCCCAGAGTCTCCCAGTGAACTTCCAAGGCAGGGTGAGGATTCAAACCTGCTTCTAGTCTAATACTCTAACCACTACCCAGCTCTGGTTGGTGAATGAACACTGATGAATTTACTGGGCACATCTGAAATGACCACTGAAAACAGAAAGGATGAATATAAATGACCATGATATGAACAGGCTTTGAAGATAGTATAATATCTGTACTAAAGGGAGTTGGGATGTAGCTTACTGGGCCATCTACTATTTCCATATGATTCACGGTGTCAGCAGGATGATCAAAGGGAAGAAATAATATAGACAGCTTGACATCATGAAGCTTTTCCATTTTGGGAGACTGCATAGAATTTGTTTTCATTAAAATTTATTAGGGTGATTGAAGCAGATAATCTAGCTGGGGCTAGAACTGGCCTGAATGACCATCTATGGCTTAGACTGTAAAACCTTGTGCATTCGGTACTAGCTAGTTCCAGGAGCTCTTCTCACACATAGCTGCAGGGACAATCATGCAGGCAACCCAGAGGTCACTTGGACTACCAATGCTTTCAGAGCCGCCAATAAAGCAGTAAGTAACCTGTCCAGATTCAAGATGAGGATTCTCATCTGTCCTGGCCCAAACTTCTGTGATCACACACACTAAATAATGCACTTTCAATCCACTTTCAATGCTCTTTTCCAACTGGATTTTGCCAGTCCACACTGTAAAATCCAATTGGAAAGTGCCTTGAAAGTGGATTGAAAGTGCACTATTTAGTGTGTGTGATTCGCAGCCTCAGTGTCGCGTGGTGGAGCTGCTTGGGTGGCACAACTTGTTGGACTAGTTCTCTGCAAGTCATGGTCTTATATGATGATCTGTATATTATAAAAACAGCAATTGAGTCAGTATTTTGGGGGCCACCTCTTTTATGAGACACAGCTGCTTGGGTCCCAAGGACCTTTTCTGCTTCCCCTTGTTGCTGCAACCCATTGAGCCCTCTCAAAAACCACTTCTGAGAGTCAGGGGAACTCTTGGGAATAGCATGGAGAAGGAGCAGTTAGCAGAACTACCTCCTTCCTTTGCGGGAACAGAAGTACCCTTTGCTCACACAAAGGAGGACTGATTGGATCAAAACTTGTGATGTTAAGACACAAGTAAGAAAAAATGGTCCTCAGTTTACATTACTCAGACTCATTATAAATTTACACAAGCTGAGTACATGTTGATTTAAACTGTTTGTCTACAGTCCACCTTCATTAGATTAATTCTGCACAAACGCAGAGTGTGTGTGTGTGTATATGTGTGTTGGTGTGTGGACAAACAGCCAAGTGATAGAATTGTATATGGGAAAGATTAAGGAAACACAGATTATGGTCAATTCTTCAGCAATGTTAGTATACTTTGGAAGGGTTACTTGAGCACAAAAGTACTTACACTGGGTTGGATCCAGCACAAAATTTCTGCTTCTGCTAGTGCTGTTGTGTGAGCAGAAATGCAAGAAAAACACCAGAGTAGGCACTTCTGCTATCAAATGTACAGTATCCTGACTTGCATTTCTGCTTGCACCAAGATCTCGTGGAACCAGTTTTCATGCAATATAACGTATAGGGAGCAAAGTGCTAGGTGTTACACAGGTTCTCGTGCAAGCAGAGAAATGTCTGTGTTTGCTTGCTTATTGCTGGATCCAAGCCAGTGACTTATTCCCAAAGACTCCATTAAGCAAAGTTTGAAGCTTCCCTTCATCCTAAGGAGCAAGGATGGGCACAGACCCAAACACTGAGCCAAAGTCTGGCCTGGACATGGCCTGGTTCAGGGTTCATAAGCAGAGGTCCAGGAAAGGTGCCTTCCCCAGACACTCAACCCAAGCTTTTCAGGTGGGCTCAGGATTGCATTCAGCGTGACATGCACCTGCCAGTTCCAGGTGGCATTGGGCCCCACCCCCAGTGTGTCTGTTTTCCAGAAGTCATGCAAGCATGTCATCAACATGCTTGGGTCACTTCTGGAAAATGCAGGCATGCCTGGGACAATGCCTGACGCTACTGTTTGGGTAGGGTTTGAGGCTCAGGGTTCAGTCTAGGGCTGCCAAGCTCATGAACCCTGAACCAAACCAAAATTTTCCATCTGTGCCCATCCCTACTAAAGAGCCTTCCTTCAGTATAAATTGCTCCTCCTCCAATGGGAGAGCCCCTCGGGCTGGAGGAAGGCTCCTCAGAGTGAAGGAACTTCCTGCAGCTCAAAGTAGGATTTATTTTATTTACTATATTTATAATTTACTTTTCTCATTGAGACATAGGGAAGATTATCTATCTATCTATCATCTATCTATCTATCTATCTATCTATCTATCTATCTATCTATCTATCTATCTATCTATCTATCTATCTATCTATCTATCTATCTATCTATCTATCTATCATCTGTCTGTCCAGAGATAGATCTATAGTCAGTCCAATATCTAATTCAGTCCAATAACAGAAAGCATCCAGTGGCAACAGAATAAACTAGGATGACTGAAATGAGGAAACAATGAGGGGCTGTGGCTCAATGATTGAGCATCATTTGGCATGCATAAGGTCCCAGGTTCAATCCCCAGCTTCTCTAGTTAAAAGATCTGGCAGTAGGTGATTTGAAAGACCTCTACCTGAGACACTGCAGAGACGCTGCCAGTCTGAGTAGACAATACTGATTTTGATGGACCAAGGCAGTTTCATGTGTTCCATGCAAACAGAAAAGATACTAAGGTTAAACATATAAACAATGCAGGGAGTGGATAACATAGAGAGAAAACACTCACTGCCATCAATAGGAGCAGCCCATGTATATTGAATCTCCGTTCCACTTTAGAATACATGAACCCAGGACTTTTTTTTTCTGGAAAAAGAAGTGCCAGAACATTCAAGAGAGAAATGAAGGAGAAACACATGGGTGCCCCCATGAACTTTTACATTTTTTTTAGAATTTTGTTTCCCTTTAGAGGTTCCAGAACTCCATTCTGCCACACTCTCCCAGAAAAAAAAAATCCCTGCATGAACCAAAATCATGTAAGAACCAGTCTTTAGAACAAAGAAAGATAGTATATTGTACAAGCTGTGCTCGTTACTAAGGACTTGAGATGTGCATGTTGTTTTCTGTCCAATATATTTACTCCTTTGGTAATGTATGGATTGTGTCCCTCTCCTATAAGACAAACTCAAGAGAGGACTAGATGGCCAGGTGCACTCACTCATGCAATAGACTGTGAATTGACTTTTTAAAAGGTACCTTATAAATAAACTAGGAACATGCTGGTAAATCATTCACACAAGATAGAGGATGGGTTTTTTTGACAGCTATGTATTGCATGTTCCCTGTTTGCTATAATAACCTCTATTGCAGATGAAAGGTTCATAAAGCACATTCCATGAATGCCTATGAATTTCTCAGAAGAACAATACTTTTATTTAACCAGAAAAAATATATATAATTTAATGACATGGTATAGCTTTTAGAAAATGGGTTGGAGTAATTTTGTTTTTCAAGAAATGTGACAAGTTACCTGAAGATTTATGTCTGTGCGGGGCATGTTTCTGACAAAAGACACAAAAAAGGTCAGAATAAATGATTTCTGATAAAGGGAGATAATAGAAAGGTAAATTTGCTGTTTTCTTTGATGAGCACCACAGGGAGTAGGCTTTTGTTCTCAGAAAACACAAGAGGCCTGAATCAGTTTCTTCAATAAGTTTAACAAGAACAATATTAATTTTTGTTCATATTTTTACATTGCATGAGGGTGGCTTCTTCCCTGCTAACAATTATTTTTTAGTTTAATTATTTCCACAATAAACTAGGACATCTAATTAAAAAAAACCTCTCAAGTGTTATTGCTTCAGCTGTGACAACATTTAACAGTTATTTGTGTATCTACTTTTGTGCTGGATAACAATAAATACTTTGCTTCACTTATTCAGACTTCTGTAGTTTAAAAGAGATTTTGTGATAGCATAGTGGGAATCACCAAAGCCATCTTGGGGGGCCTCCTAACCAACAGCGTCCCACATGGAGCAATTCCACACTGGCACCTTATAGAAGAGAGCGGGCAAACAACCCATGTCAGACACAGCAGTCAGAGAAGGCCAGGGATAGAGCCTCATGAAACATCTCGGTGAACCATTGCTGTGGTTCCCCGATGGTTAGGAAAGGGTCTCTCACTTCAGTGAAATCTCATCAGTCTCCTTTTGTTGAGCAGAGCAGTTTATATAGCCTTGGTTCCTCTTCCCACAGGAAATTTAAAAAGCTTCTGTTTGGCCTATTAGCTCTTCAGAGACAGGGTGTTCAGGCTTTCCATCCCCCACTTTCACCACAGAATGAGTTTTAAGGTGAACCAACCCTTCCCCTTTAAAAATTCATGCAACAATTAAAATGGTTCCTCTAGTCATGTAATATGGGGTTCTTTTGATCAGTCAATGAATAGTTAATAGGTTTGTTTCCTGGTTTATGAGCCTTGAAATGAGTTTCAATTAGTTTAGCAGTGCAGGGGGGGTGGGATGTTAGTTATGCTAAGCTTTGTTTTCCTTTTTTTTCCACAGGAAAAGTCTTTCCTGTGATGGTTTGCTTAGGCTTTCTTTCTTTCTTCTTTTTTTTTTTTTTTAAATGTGATTCAGAATGGGAAGGAGTAAGATCCTTGGAGGAAAGTATTCATTATTAAAATAACATGACATTCAGTTGGAAAGCAAACATCAGTTTTATCTGGGAGCAGTTGTTACAGTTCATGGAGCTCCTTTTATGTTATCTCCAGTTTAAGCAGAACAGTTTTCAGAGAGTGGAAGGGACAAGGGGGAGAGGAGCAGGCATCCAAACACTCTTTATTTATGGTAGAGATTTGTTCCTGATCTTCCTGCACCCAAATAAAATAAGGACAGAGCTTGAAAACTACCAAGTACAACTTTTTCTTGGAAAGTTGCAGGGAGCACTGGGATTTCAAAAAAACATGCTGACAGCCCCAGCATTGCATTTATGCTTCATTATAATTAGAAGCTGCTTGCACCCTATTAACACCATACTTTGTAATTTGAACATACTTGTCTTTAGACAATCACGGTTATACACTCCCTTCCTTCATTCCCTGTTTCCTAGGAGATTATTAAAACATGAATAATAATAATGTACCATGTATTCCCGACATCTGAAGATGCATACCACACCTGCCAGGGAAAATAAATCACATTTTCACAGGCATATTCGAGCAGCCTCCTGTCCTGTCACTGTCGTGTCTATCTGTCATGACCATAGCCCTCTGTTAGAATGTGTTTTCGGTGGGGAGACTCCAGATGACACCCTCAGAACTACAGCTGACCTTCTGCATATGCTAATCATCTCTGGGAATGGAAAAACAAAGCCATTTTGTTTGACACAGAGTCAGTTACAAGAGCTTTGGTAGACAGCTGACTTTAAGAACTCCTCTGAACAGCCTTGAACTTTTGGAGATGGCAGGGGATTCTCCTGAATCCATTCCATAAGGTCACAGAAGCTTTGGCATACTTTTCTGAGTGAGGGCACTGAGCCAGTCTTCAGCATCCAAAGATAAATGGTGGAGCTGAACATCTTGGGCTGAACATCTTGATGCAACAATGCAATGGTCTAGAACAGGGATGGCCAAACTTGCTTAACATAGAATAAATGTCAGATGTTTGAGAGCCGCAAGGAAGGCAGGAAGGCAGATAGATGGGGAGGGTGGAAAAGCAACTTTAAATGTATTCTCCAGGCCACTGGCTGGCTTTGCTTGGCTTGGCAAAATAGTGTAAAGAGACAAATGCCTTTTCCAAGTTGCCTGATAGGGTTGTGGAGACTTTGAGAGCCACACAATATGTGTGAAAGAGCCACATGTGGCTCCCAAGCCACAGTTTGGCCACCCCTGGTCTAGATGGCTGTCAACATACAAATTTGGATATGTGGACTCTGTACCTTTTCCCCTTCAGGAGTATAGCAGCAGGGGATTATTTGGGTTCCTATACTATCCGCTATGCTACACTGACCCTCTGATGATATTTGAACATTTTCAAGCTTTCAAAAATCACCATATCAGACTATAGCAGGAGACTGAGTCCTTAGATCCTAAGCAGGCTGCTTTTAGTATGACAAGTCCCATCAGCACTGTCTCAGTTCTGTTGCTGGCAAAAAAGAAGAAGAAGGAAGACCATGGTGTTAAGACTAGTAACAAACAAAAAATCACTGTGAAGAGTTGTTGTTATTTAATTAATCATCCCATCCCAGGTTTGGCCATGGTCTGAGTGATTTACAACATAAATGAACAACAACACACAAATTAGCTAAAATTGTATAAACTCAGATGGCACCCTATCAGTTTTCTTTAAATCTTGGCCTACCAGGGTGTCCTGCTGGGGGGAGAAGGAAACTTAAAAAGTATTTGGGGGGGGGGGGGGGTAGGGAAAAAAAAGAGGTGCCAGCCAGATAATAAATCATTGCTGCCCTCAACTGAAAGCCTGGCAGAACATCTCTGCCTTACAGGCCTTGCAGAATTGCGTAAGGTCCTTCAGGGCCCTGTTGTCATCTGGTACAGAGATTCACCAGCTTGGGGGTAGGACCAAGAAGGCCCTAGCCCTTGTCAAGGACATCCAGACTTCCCTAGGGCCAGGGATCACTAGAGTGTTGTTACCAGCGGAGCACAAGGGTCTTCCAGGGACATTACCGAGAAGACAGTCCCGCAGATATGTTGTCACTGATATTCTTCCAAAATAGGGTTGCCAAGTCCCCTCTGCTCTCCAGCGACCACTCTAGGTGTGTCCAGGAAAACTCTACAGTTTTCTCGGACGCTCTAGCCATTTGGAAGGGAGAAACTCTGTGGTGTCTATTGTACAATAGAGTACCATAGAGTTTCCCCTCCCAAATGGCTAGAGTGTCTGGGAAAACCATAGTTTTCCTGGAAACTCCTAGAGCGGCCCCAAGTGCCATCACTGATGATGTCTGGGGAGGTTCCCCCCCCCCGGCCCAATGTGGGCCAGCATGTTAGGAACCTTCCAGATAGGAGAACCCCCACCCGGACTGGGGATTTGGCAGCCCTGTTCCAACACTATCCTTCCAAGCAATTGATCTGGAACCAAACACTTAAGAGAACCTTATGCTGGCCTTGAAAAGTGTTTGGAAAGCAATATGTTCTGGGTAAGTGATTCTTGCTGCTGAAATCTCTCTGAAGTTATTGGTTCCAGAGCAAACGCTTGCAATGTGACTCTGAAGAAGCACATCAGAAACATTCTTATATCCAGACTAGCACATCAGGTCCACAACAGACAAGTGGAGAGACTTTTTTATAGCAATTCAAGTTTCAGGATCCATCTTTCATGGAGTTTGGCGTCTGCAATTAATGGAATGGTTTGTAAAATAGCATAATAGTTTGATGTTATTTATGTTTTCTGGAATATCAATAATTTCTAGAAACACTTGTGTGTTCATGAAATTCTAACAAGGATTGAGTATATTAATATAATTTTGGAAAGGATATCAGTAAATTGTTATAAATTGTTTCACGGTGTGATTTTTTGTTTGTTATCAGTCCTGTTACTGACCTCTGCTAGGCAAAATATCAGACCTGGATTGGCATGTGTGGCCAAATCCAAATGACTGACTTGTATACCTTCTCTGCATGATTTACGAAATATTTTGCCCATTATGCTGCTATTTAGGCAGGGAGGGCAATGAAAAAGCAATGATTTGTTAACATGCAGAAAACCCACAGAGTACTTGCTTAAAACAGTGTGTCACTTCACCCCAAATTTACAATAAAAATATTTGATATACTATATATATATATAAAACCAAGTCATACCATTGTACTGCTATGGTCAGCACATGGGTTGAGAAATGAGATGTGCTTTTAGTCCTGAAGTCTCTCTCAGATTTCTAGGGCCATCTTCAAAATTTCAGTGTGAGCTGATCTGTATTCTTTGGACAAACATAGCTGTAGCTGCATTCATAACCTCATATCACCTCAGAAGCAAATATAAATGTTTTGGTTGTTGCGTGTGTAAATTAAGAATAATCTTTTAAATGATATTCAACAAGCAAAGCTGTGGTAACCTTATGTAATTCATTTTTTTTAAGCCAAAGTGATAGGTTTCAGACTTGAACAATGCTATTTTTGCTTCCACTTGTTTATTGCACATTGGAGGTTTTGCTAACTACAGATGGAGCTGCAGACCTGAATCACCAGCATATGGGGGAATTTGAGGTGAAAAAGCAGAATCCTCATCTGAACTTCATGAGTCATGAATCATTAAGTCTGAATCATTAAGTGCAGATTAGGATAACAAATATATATGCACCTCATATTGCTTTGAGAACTCCAACTGTCACCTTAGGTGAGATTTATGCTCACCTAAGGTGAAAACAGCTGAACTTTAGGATTTAAGGCTCACTTCTGTTTGTAGTAGACCCTTTCTCATTGACAAGAAAGTCCTCCACTGTGTAGTATTTTGCTCTGGTTCTAGGACCTTCTGTACATGGGAAATGGGTGTTTTTCAAGGAGCCAAGAAGTCCCGCAGGACGATACTGGATAGTGGAGGACTGCCCCTACAATTATGAAGAGGGGTGCAAATGGAAGCAAGAATTAGGATGGAAACCTTGGGCTTCTATAGGGGTTCAGAAATATATGTGCCATAGCCAAACAGAAAGGATCAAAAGGCAGGACTCCCAATTGCATGGGGATGTTATATGTATTTACTTACATCCAGGGATTTATTTGAGCAGGAATGCCGTTCTGGCTGGCTTGGCATCAGGGGGTGTGGCCTAATATGCAAATATTTTCTTGCTGGGCTTTTTCTTAAAAAAAAAAAAGCCCTTCTTACATCCATGTAGGACTATCTAAAGGTGTTCAAATGAACCCACAGATTTCAAGAGTCAGGGCTACTGAGCACAATTCTGCTCTACTCTGCATGTATATGCTGCACATGCTGTTCTGCATTCCAGCCTGCTTGCTGGTTTAATGCAATTGGCTCAGTTTCAGGGTCACCGTCAGCATACCATGAGCGAACTCCCTACTCATGAATCTCCTCTGATGCCAGCACTTACCTCTTGTGAGTCCTTTATCGTGTCAGCTCCTTGTTGCATGTGCTGTATAATGCTGCTGGAGATGGGGATGGGGTTTGCACCCAAAGCATGAGTGTGCCTGGTGGTTGTCACACTCCTAGGGGCACCCCTAGCTATACCAGCTTGGTGTAGGGGTTAAGAGCAGCAGGCTCTAATCTGGAGAGCCAGGTTTGATTCTGCACTCTTCCTCCACTAGCAGCCTGTTGGGTGACCTTGGCCAGTCAAAGTTCTCTCAGCCCCACATCCCCCACAAGGTGCTTGTTGTGGGGAGAAGAAGGGAGGGAGATTTTAAGCCACTTTTGAGACTCTTTAGGGTAAAGCGGAGAAATGATGTACAAAACCCAGCACTTCTACCCAGCACCATTGGGTTTTAACTGTTGTTTTATATATATATTTTTAGAATGTTGTGATCTGCCCTGAGCCCATTTTGGGAAAGGGTGGAATAGAAATTGCCTAAATAAATAAAAAAAAATAAAAGAGCATGAAAGCAATGTGGGCAGCTGTGACTGAAGCTGATGGGAGGACTTTCCAGCAGTCAGAAGCCAGTGGGGGCATGCAGGTGGGCAGGCAAGAAAGGGGGCAATAGTGGGCATGGAGGCCCCTGAGTACTCTTTGCCCAGCCCCCCCCCCAAAAAAACCCCTAGAACCAGCCTTGCCTAGATCACATCAATATTTGGAATATCACAATATGTGGAATATTTCTTTATGTTTTCTGCAGGGTATATTCAGGGACTCACATCAAAGAAAATAAGAGGCAATTATGGGAACATATAGAATCACATAATTGTAAATGTATCTCCTTATATAAAATATATGAACTAGGGTAAAGTCATATAATATGGGAGTTCTTTCTTTTTACAGTCCCCAGCCTGTGCTGTTTGCTGAGGGATTCTCTTGAACTGAGGTGAAGCTTGGGCACTGCAGCCCTAAAGAACATGTTACTAGAAGAAAATCCCACTGAATAAAGTGGGACTGATTTCTGAATAGACCTCCTTTGGACTGCTCTTTTTTATTTTTGTGATTGTGTGTGTGTGTGTATTTTTGTATTTTGCGTTTGTATATTTGTATGAGTAGAATCATAGAGTTGGAAGGAGCCATACAAGCCATCTAGTCCAACTCCTATTTAATACAGGATCAGTCTACAGCAGGGTTTCCCAAACTTTTTTTCCCTGTGGCCCAGTTATTTTTACACTTCTCCTTCATGGCCCACTAAAATTTGGGGATGGAGCCAGGAGACTTTGGTTGTGGAGTCGGGAGACAGGAAATGATGTACAAACAAGCCTAAAACTCTTGCAATATTTTGTTTAGGAAAGGTAGGATAATGGTGGGATTTGGCAATGCAATTTTAAAAATAAAAAATCAAGAAAAAGCACATGAATCACAGCAGAAAACTAAAATGCTCTCATCCTGGGAAAACATGAAATAGCAAGGCATTTCAAGCTTCTCCCCCACTCCCAGGTCTACTTAGATCAGCAGTGGCAAAAAAGGAAGGAAGGAAGGAGGAAAGGAAGGAGAGACGGGAAAAGTCTGAAGAAAGAAAGAAAGAAAGAAAGAAAGAAAGAAAGAAAGAAAGAAAGAAAGAAAGAAAGAAAGAAAGAAAGAAAGAAAGAAAGAAAGAAAGAAAGAAAGAGTTCGAAACAAATAGAGGGGAAAAGAAAAAGAAAGAAAATAGGAAAGAAGGAAAATGGAGGGAAAAAGTGAAAGAAAGGAGGGACAAAAGGAAGAAAGAAAGAGAAAAGAAAGGAAAGGAAAGGAAAAGAAAGGAAAAGAAAAGAAGAAAAATAGAAAAACTCACCTTTAAAACTTCTGACTCCCGCTGTGCAAGTGCCTCCTTCTCCCTCCCTTCTCCACCACTGGTAAATTTCAGGCGCTGTAAAGCTCCCCACCCCCACCCCCCACCTCCTCAGTGAGGAAAACGGCACTGAGCTAACTCAGCACTGGAGAAAGCAATCATGTCCCCCCTCAACCTCCTCTTCTCCAGACTGAACATACTCAAGTGTGTGCACCTGGAATCAGGACTAGCCCTAGACTGTCTGGTGCCCTAGGCAAGGCTAACTTCTGGTGCTCCCCCTGCACTCATAATGTCACTGAGGCACATGGGGGTGTCCAATTCAGCACCCCT
This sequence comes from Heteronotia binoei, assembly GCF_032191835.1. NCBI lineage: Eukaryota > Metazoa > Chordata > Lepidosauria > Squamata > Gekkonidae > Heteronotia > Heteronotia binoei. Next base: position 50,583,280 of record NC_083223.1, on the reverse strand, counting down.
AGAAGGCCAGCACACTGGGCAGTTGCCTAGCGACAGGGGCGGACCTGCCTGGAAGCAATGGTGACCTCTGGTGACTGACCCCTATTGGAGACCTGGAGGATATTCAGGGAGGTGGCTGAATAAAGTCTGCCCCTGTCCTCCTGACTACTTGTGTTCTAAAGAGGTTTCCCATCCAAGTATTTGCCAAAGTCAACTCTGTTTAGCATCTGAGATCTGATGAGATAGGCATTGCCTGGGCAACTGCTCTGTTTTTTTTTAAATTAAGATTTGTATTATTTTCACACAAAAAAGTTAACACAGCTAACAAGTGCCAAAGAGCCTGCCCTCTCCCTCTTCCCTAATGTGTCTTGTGGACTGCACTGTTAGGACTGATCTTAAACTCAGATACAGAACACCCATAATTCAACCACAATGTAATCCCTACAGAATTAAACTTTGAAAATTCCTCATTCCACCATACTGATCTGTATCAAGAGTATAAAACCAATAAAATTTTCTGAGAGCTCCCTGCCAGCTGCTTCAAAAGTCTCCTCAAGTCCTGAGACTTCCGGGGGAGGAAAATGCCGAGCTGAGTTGTTTCTCATAACGGGAGCAGGCTGGAACTTCTGTTCGGGGTAGTGGAAGGCAAATTAATGCCTACTGCCTACTTTTCTCAGTTAGAGATTAGTTCAAGATATGCACAGAAAACTTTGTGATTTACCTTGGCTAAAAGGGAATCCTGGGGGGGAGGGCTCCTTTGAGGCTTTGAGGGGTCTTCGGAGAAGAGTTGCATTTTCATCATCTGCAGAAGTTCTCAGAGTCATTTATTTGACATAAGCTCGACAGAATCCTAACCTTCTTGGACATTGCTAAACATCTAAAGCTACAGAAGACCAGTGTGGATCTGGATAATTGGCAGAAAAGGTACAGATTACTATCCTTCATTTCAGGACTATTTACAGTTAAACAGAATAAATTCAGAAGGTGGGAAATGGAAATCTAAAAGCTTGGAAGAAGAAGGGAGGAAGAGGTGAAATTTGGACTTTGTAAATTTAAAGGACGGAGCTAAAAAGTGGAAAGGAATTTATTGTTTGGTCTACTTGTGGTTTTGAAAAAAGAGCACCATTGTCACAGACCTGCAGCATATACAGTCAACATAGGAAGTACGTCAAGTATCATGAGATCTCTTTACCAGTGAAAATGAGATTTGGTGGCAAGCAAAGCAGGAAGTAGCTGACAAAAAGCCTACTCTAGGACTATAATACCATTGAGAAACATTGGCGGCCATTGCAAGGAGGTCAAAATTAAAATAATATTTTTAAAGTGTTCGGGACATTAAAAATTGTTGGAAATAATTGAGATGATGATAAGAGGATAAATACTATTGGACATATTATTTATAATGGGCTTTAGAAGCCTTTAAAAGAAAAAAAATTAGAGAGAAGCAAAAAGTCATGACCACCATTTTGAAGAATTTAAAAACTTTAAAAATTAATATCTCGGACTGGGAAGCTCCGAGGACAGCAAAATTAGGCTTGTTGTAAAAAGCAAGCTCTAATCTTTTGAACTTGATAGTCAGATTTCAAATTGGTGAGAGCAAAATTTTCAGTGTTTTTAAATGTCAAAACACAAGCAAACCCGTACAAGGGCTACTTCATTGGAGAAAATGCAGGACCAGTTAGAGGCAATAGAGGCCAGAATGATGAAAGGCATGAGAGAGATGATAATTGCATCAAAAAAAGAAATTATAGAAGAGATTTAAAAAGATATGGAAGATCTCAGAAATGAGACAGAGGAAACATCTAAAAAAGTACAGGAGGTAGAAGGGAGAAAGTACATGACTTCACCTTGTTGAAAATACAAGAAAAAGTGACAATCCATGACTGCAAACTGTTGGAGACTCAGATACGTCTGAAAGGAGTACCTGAAAAGGAAGATGGTAACCTAAGAGAATATATAATAAAAATAATTGCAGAATTTTTAGAGGAAGATCCTGAAGAGACTAAAAATATGTATGATTATATGTATAGGGTGAGCTCACTCTATGACATGAAAAATAATTTACCAAGAGATGTTGTCATAAGATATATGACAAAAGAAATGGTGGAAAAGATCATGAACAAAAACTTTGAAAAGACATTGATAGTGGGAGGCAGCAGAGTAAGAATTATGAAGGAGTTGCCAAGGCAAGTGATAAATGATAGAAGAACATATAAAAAACTGACAGAAAAATTACAGGACAATGAAACGAGGTTTAGATGGATAATATCTGAAGGTTTGAGCTTTGAACAGGGGGAAAGAATCACAATTACAAATGCACAGGAACTGTGTAGATTTTATGAAGAACATAAAGAATTTGCACCATGATGGATTACAAATTATTGTCTTGGAATGTAAATGGACTAAATTCACCACAAAAAATAAGGGCAACATTTCATTAGATTAAAAAGCAAAATTGTAATATAATTTGTTTACAAGAAGTGCATATTAAACAAAAGGATTATAAATTTTTATGGAATAAACACTTGGGGTTAGATTTTTTTTTCATTGGCTGAACAGAAGAAAAGGGGAGTGATTTTTTTATATTACACAAGAATTGGAGCCAAAATTAGTGTTTAAAGATAAAGATGGAAGATTTGTAGCAGTAGAAATAATATTAAATGCAAAAAAACATTGTTATTGGGACTGTATGTGCCTAATGGTGCAAAGGATGCTTTTTAAAAAGGCATTATACAACAACTTGATGAACTGACCTATGACCAAGTTCTGATAATGGGAGACTTTAATGGAACAATTAAGAAATCATTGGATAGGTCTGGGGAAAAAAAATAATAATAAAGAAGGAAAATTACCAAAATCTTTTTTTGAATTAGTCAAACAAGAATATTTGGAGGATATATGGAGGAAATTTAATCCTCAAGTGCGGGACTACATCTTTTTTTCAGCAAGACATAAAACTTTTCAAGAATTGACATGTTGTGGGGCACTAAAGACTTAGGTCTTATAACAAGGAAAATAGAGATTTTACCTAAAATCGGGGCTGACCATAACCCAATAATGTGGATTACAAAATTGCCTAAGAAGTTGAGAAGATGGAGATTGAATGAAGATTTACTACAGAATAAAGAAATAGTGACATACCTAGAAAATGAAACTAAAGCTTTCTTTCAAGTGAATGACAAAGAGGATATACAATTTCAGATGGTCTGGGATGCCTATAAAGCAGTAATGAGAGGAATGTTGATTACTTTGACCAATAAAGATAATAGAGCAAAAGAAAAAAAGTTGTTGGACATTCAAAATGAAATAAAGAAAAAAGAAAGGGAGTTGAAAAAAAGGCCAGGGAAAAAGAAAATTATAAGGGAAATTACAATACTACAAATACAAATGAGACATTTGTTAAATAAAGAATTGGAATGGAATTTGAAAAGATTGCAGCAGAAATCTTTTGAGGGAGCAAATAAACCTGGAAAGTATTTGGCTTGTCAACTGAAGAAAAAGAGAGAAAATAAAATTATTAATAAAATTGTGGTAGATGGAAGAGAGGTGGTTAACCAAGAGGGAATAAAAAGAGAACTTTTTAAGTATTATGCCAAGTTGTTTAAAGGTGTTATAACAAAGAAAGAAAAGATGGATGAGTACCTACAAAAGATAAAAATAGAATCCTTAACAGAAAATATGCGAAAAGTTTTGGATGATCCAATTGAAAAAATAGAAATCGAAGCAGCAATTAACGCAATGAAAAATGGAAAGGCACCTGAGCCAGATGGATTTACAGCTAAATATTTAAAAACCTTTAAAGATGAGTTAATACCGAAATTGCAGAAGTTGATGAACAGGATAAGAATAAATGGGAAAATACCAAATACATGGAAGGAAGCTGTTATTTCGTTGATTCCAAAGGAAGATAGAGATGTCACGAATGCAAAAAATTATAGACCAATTTCGCTACAAAACAATGACTATAAAATATATACTAGAATCTGGGCAGAACGGCTTAAACAACATTTGATAAATATTATAAAGGAAGATCAAGCGGGGTTTCTTCCCAAAAGGCAAATAAGAGACAATATTAGAACTGTTGTAAATATTGTAGAATATTATGAAAGACATCCAGAAGAGGAAGTAGCATTATTCTTTGCGGATGCAGAGAAAGCATTTGACAATTTCAATTGGGATTTTATGTTTGCAGTAATGAAGAAAATGGAGCTGGGAGAAAGCTTTATAAGAATGATAAAAGCAATATACACTGAACAACGTGCAAGGCTATGTATAAATGCAGATCTTACAGAAGATATGATAATTAGCAAAGGTACAAGACAAGGATGTCTGCTTTCCCCACTGTTGTTTATAATGACTCTTGAAATATTACTGATGCAGATTCAAGAAGATAAAGAAATTGAAGGATTAAAAATAAAAGGATTTACTTATAAATACAGAGCATATGCAGATGATATAATGTTTATAAATGAAAATCCTATACAAGTTACACCTTTGTTGTTAGCTAAAATACAAGAATATGGGGAGTTAGTGGGACTTTGTATTAACAAAGAAAAATCAAAACTTTTATGTAAAAATATGCAAACAAACAAGCAACAGATCTTGCAGAGACTGACGGGCTGTGAAGTTACCTTTGGGTGTGGAGATAACAATGAAGAATATTGATCTGTTTAAAAATAACTATGAGAAGCTATGGTGTAAAATGAATGAAGATATGTTAAAATGGAATAAACTTAATTTGTCATTGCTGGGTAGAATAGCTGCAATTAAAATGAATATTCTACCAAGAATAATGTATTTTTTTTCAAACTATTCCCATTGTGAAAGACAGTAAACATTTTGATAAATGGTGAAGAAAAATTTCAGAATTTGTGTGGGCTGGGAAGAAACCAAGGATCAAAATGAAAATGTTGACAGATGCAAAAGAGAGAGGTGGATTTCAACTACCAAATTTAAAATTATATCAGGAAACAGTTTGTTTAGTGTGGAAAAAAGACTGGATAACGCTGTTAAATAAAAAATTCTTAGCGCTGGAAGGTCATGGAAATAAATTCAGCTGGCACACATATTTGTATTATGGAAAAAAGAAGATGGATGGTTTTTTTTCTCACCATTATATAAGAAATAATTTGATAAATACATGGATGAAATATAAGAAATATGGAGATGAGAGAAGACCGTTATGATTAGTGCCAGCTCAAGTAATAAAAATAACGGCTGAGATAGGTGAAGAAAAATGGTTGTCATATAATCAACTATTAAAATACAAAGTGACAAAATAGAATTGAAAACTGCTGAAGAGTTGAATAATAAATATGACTGGTTCCAAATGCAACAAATAAAGAGTTTGATGGATAATGATATCAAAACTGAAGGAATAAGAAAAGAACAAACAGAAATGGAAAAAGTTCTGCTTGGAGATAATGAAAAATTGATTTCAAAAATATATAAATTACTTTTAAAATGGCCTACGGAGGATGAAGTAGTGAAATCTCAAATGATTAAATGGGCAATTAATGTAAATAAAGAAATACAGATGGAAACTTGGGAATATTTGTGGAAGAATTCTATGAAGCTTTCGACGTGTCATAGTTTTAAAGAGAACCGTTTTAAAATGATGTATAGATGGTATATGACTCTTAAAAAATTGGCAAAGATGAACAATGTTGGAAATGTAAAAAGCATGAAAGTTCTTTCTACCATATGTGGTGGACTTATGAAAGGGCAAAAAAGTATTGGCAGATGATTCAACAATAAATTTCTAAGATCTTGGGATATGAATTTAAGAAAATTGCAGAGACTTTTCTGTTGGGATTACAAATGGAAAAATTTCCAAAAGATAGAACTGTAATTTGGTTCTTGCTTTCAGCTCCTAGGACATTATATGCGCAGTTGTGGAAGCAAGAAAAAATACCAGAGAAATGGGATTGGATTATAAAAGTTATGACATGGAGTGAAATGGACAAATTAACAAGAATATTAAGAGACTATGATTTGGAAGTTTTTAAGATGGAGTGGAAAAAGTTTAGAAGATATGTAGAAAAAGAGTGGAAAATAAAAGGACATTGGACAATTTTTGATAATTATCAAGTTTTAGAAAGAAGAAGAATACAAATTTTTGTTTTACTAGTTAAGGGTACCTTTACATATTAGCATTTTAAGGAAATAACACTGGCGGGGGTCAAGTAACGGGGGAAGGGGTAGGTAGAAAGTAATATATGTGATAGATAAAAGAAGTTATTAAAGATGTAAGAAATAGATTTATTATCATATGTTACCAATAAAATTGTTTTAAAATGAAAGGGCTCCTCAAGTCCTCATCAGAAGCAGAAATCTCTGAAGCAGCTGCAGGTCCATTGCCCCCCCCCAGTTGGAAAAATGAGACAGACACAGGTTTTATGGGCTAAAGGGCCACTTTATTCATTATAATATAACAGCAAGGGCAAACATGGGTCAGGACAAACCAGGGGTCCTTGCCAGACCACCTTCTTGATCTGAGCTTGGGCGAGCCCAAATGCCCCGGGTGTAAGCCTTCTTGTCAGTTGGCTCAGACTCAGCTGACAAGGCTACATGATCCCCGCTCACCTGAGCTCCACCCTCCCCCAAACCGTACAGCCTGGGATGTGGACAACTCTCCATGTGATGGGATCCCAAAGCCCCCTGGATTCGGCCCTGGGCCATACAGCTTAACGGTCACTCCAGGGAGGCCACACACCACAAACGTGTGGTGCCACGGGTGCTCACCAGTACCCAACAACAGGTGCCCAACAGTAAACAGCCACTATCCAGACCAAGCCTCAGCTTAGGCCCTGTATCCTACTAACCCTCCACCGCCTATAGCAACCCTTGCTGTATGTCAGCCAAAAAGATTTCTTTGCCCTTTGCAGAGAGATAAACCCCGTCCTGCCTATACAACTCACTAAGGCTAGCTTGAATGGACGGATGTGGGACAAAAACTCCTAGCCCCTTCTCGAGAGCTATTTGCAAAGCCCTGATGGCCTTCTTGAGGGCTCTCTCCATTCCTGGCGTGGCAGCATGGCAGACCACAGGATGAGAACAATTGGCCACCTTTGGCGAATCACCCTGAGGTCATTCCGGGCCTGGAGGGAAAGGGCTTTCCCCTTCATCCAGCTCAGGTTGTTCTCCCCCAGGTGTATCACCAAAATATGTGGAGGAGGGGAAGAAGCCCGTGCTTCTTCCCCATAAAGAGAAGGGGAAGAAGCCCATGCCACCGTATGCCTTGGCATCCTTGCCACTCAATGAGTACCCGCTCGCTAAGACCCAGCTGTAAGTCGACCAGCGTCTGTCAGGCCTGATGCGTCGCCCAAAAGATGATACTGTGGCCGCATATGAGGATCCTCCTCCTTTCAGCTCCAGCCACAGCACCTAGGAAACAAAAACAGTTAGAACATGCTCCCAATGTAGCTGTAAACTAGTAACTCTATAATGAACAGGGAATAGGGTACAGGGCAGGAGGGACTATCTCTTCTGTACACAAACCATAAGAGCCAGTTTGGTGTAGTGATTAAGTGTGCGGACTCTTATCTGGGAGAACCAGGTTTGATTCCCCACTCCTCTATTTGCAGCTGCTGGAATAGCCTTAAGTCAGTCATAGCTCTTGCAGAGCTGTCCTTGAAAGGACAGCTTCTGTCAGAGCTCTCTCAGACCCACCCACCTCACAGGGTGTTGTGGGGGGGGGAAGAAGATAAAGTTGCTCTGAGACTCTGATTCAGAGAGAAGGGTAGGGTATAAATCTACGGTCGTCTTCTTCTAATGGATTCTACCTTGACTATGTGTTGAGGGGAAATGAAAGAAGTCCCAAATCTTTTAAAATGTATTTTTGTGTATTTTTGGGGTGTGTGTGTCTGCACCAGGAAGTCATGTTGACCTCTGGTGACTGACCCCCTACAGGTAGTCTGGAGGATATTCAGAGAGGCAGCTAATAAAGCCTGTCCCTGTCTTCCCAACTGAGTGTTTCAAGAAAGTCTCCCATCCAAGTAGTATAGTTGTCAGCCAGTCAAAAATTTATTGTGTATAGCCATTGGCCATTACAAAACAGAATATGTACAACAAACTTACCAAATAACACCTTCAAGTACTATAGTTGGCCCTTCTTATCTTCCAAGACCTGATGAGGGCAGAAGTCCTGTTTAGAACAAGTATTGAGTGTAGGGTAAAAAGGTTGCATGTTTTCACCTTTTCTTTGCATCTTTGCTCTGTAAAGAGCTGTGTTTCCCATTTGCAGGGTCGTGACCCAGTACTCGGCCATGGAAACCTCACTACCAGGTCACAAGAAAAGCCAAAGCTAGCCACACCCCCAGCAAAGCTAGGTTTGCCCCATCTCTGTAAAGAGCTGTGTTTCCCATTTGCAGAGTCGTGACCCAGTACTCGGCCACGGAAACCTCACTACCAGGTCACAAGAAAAGCCAAAGCTAGCCCCACCCCCAGCAAAACTAGGTTTGCCCCATCTCTGTTGTGCAGAGAGGAGCTGGGCTGCCTCTCCTTCCTTCTCCCCTGCTTCCAGTGTTTGAGAGAAAAGCTAGCATCCACTGGCACTTTAGATCCATGAAGTGTTTTTCAAGGTATGAGCTTTCATGTGCTTTTCAGTGGGCGTTTTCGCACTGACCTTAATCGGTAGCGACGCCCGTCTTCACCATGCAGGATCTGCGCGGATTTCGCACTAATTGCTGCGGAGCACCCGGAAGAGCCGGAAAGTCCCACGGCTTTTGCGGCGCAAACAGAAACCACCAAAAACCAGTTTCCATTTGCGCCGCAAAAGCCGCGGGACTTTCCGGCTCTTCCGGGTGCTCCGCGGCAATTAGTGCAAAATCCATGCAGATCCTGCGCGGCGAAGAGGGGCGTCACTACCGATTAAGGTCAGTGCGAAAACGCCCAGTATGTTCTTTTGGGGAGATTTCCCCAGGAGGCCTGGGAAGCAAAGAAGCGGAAGGGTGTTTTTCAGTCGGGAGGGGTGGGGAGTGGGCATTCCAGTAGCTATTTTTTTTTATCAAACAACCCCTGGGCAGAATTTTTGCTGGCTAGGGTCATCTGATGGCTTTTCTTTCTTTCTTTCTTTCTTTCTTTCTTTCTTTCTTTCTTTCTTTCTTTCTTTCTTTCTTTCTTTCTTTCTTTCTTTCTTTCTTTCTTTCTTTCTTTCTTTCTTTCCTTCCTTCCTTCCTTCCTTCCTTCCTTCCTTCCTTCCTTCCTTCCTTTCCCTGCAACTGATGCTCTGTCTGTATTCTTGTTGCTGGGAGGGGGGGAAGCAACAGTGGAAGGGCTTCTAGTGCCCTGACCCCACTGGTGGACATTCTGGTGCTTTTTCGGCTTTGTATGAGGGAATTTTGGACTGGATAGTCCACTGGCCTGATCCAACATGGCTCCTCTCATGTTTATGTTTTTTCTTTCCATGTCTTTCTTTTCTTTTCCTTTCCTTCCATTTCATTCTTTTCCTTTCCCTTTCTTTCTTTCCTTCCATTTTTACTCGATGAAACTTTTCTGTTCATCATACTGTTGTTGCAGACATAGGAGCTCTGCCAATGAAAAGTTGGCACCCCCAGTTGTAGCCAGGTGGCCTTCTGTGAGATTTCTGTGTGAGTGAGTGAGAGTAAGAGGTGTGGGGCAGAAAGAGATTATTGGAGATTACTGTGGTATATCTCAACAGCACTGGAAGAGATGGTACTATGAACTTGGCACCATTTTACTGGTCCTGCTTATAACAGCTGTCTGACATCAAAATTAAACTCCTTCTGTAGATATTAAAAAGGATTAAAGTAGTTCACTGGCTAAGTATCTGCACAACAGGTTGCTTTTAAAGGACCTTTGGTTCAGTGTGCCCCAGAAGTGACATCACATGGCCCTTGACACCACAGGAAATGACATAATTCCTGTCTCCTGGCTCTACCCCCAAAGTTTCCTGGCTCCACCTCCAAATTTTAGTGGGCCATGAAGGAGAAGTGTAAAAATAACCGGGCCACGGGAAAGAAAAGTTTGGGAAATTCTATTCTAGAGCCTGAACAGACCACGTGCACTTTTAAATTTTCATTTATTTAACTTCCTTAATAATAGAATATTTGAAGTCTCTGTAAACAGTTCTGCTTTCCAAAGAGTGGTAAAGGGGAGGGACTCATCATCCCTTGAGCCCAATAGTGTGACATTGGAAAGGTGTGATTTATTGTCCGGAGGCTAGCTGGAGGTAAGAGGAAGCTGCAGCAACTAGGCAGAGTCTCTAAGCAGCAATGCAGATGCAGAGTGCTAGACATCTAGCAGGGGACACTTTTTTCAAATTTAGTGTCACTGAGTAGACAGAATGGCCATGGGGTTTTATTGACCTCCCAGGACTTAAAGGAATGCGGCTAGCAAATTTGTTCCTTCACACCAGCCTTTTTTTCAAGAAATCAGGGTAACATATTTTCATTGTCCATACACTTCACCCATGGAATACTCTTCTCCTTGAGATTCACCTGGCACCTATCTTACTGCCTTTTAGATGCCATGCCAAAATGTTCATTTTTACCTGGGCTTTTAATTAAGGGGTTGATCTTTTACCATTGTTTCTGGACCAAGAACTGCTTGGAGACTTGATTGTTAGCAACTGTTATGGCATTTTATGTGTTTGCAATGTTTTACACTGTAAGCTGCTTCAAGCATATTCTCTGGAAAGGTGGAATAGATGTGTCCGGGGGGAGGGGTTGTATACAAAAGCCCAGCAGGAACTCATTTTATATTAGGCCACACCCCCTGATGTCACAATGCTTCACACAGGGCTTTTTATAGAACAAGCCCAGCAGGAACTCATTTGCATATTAGGCCACACACCCCTGACACCAAGCCAGCCGGAACTGTGTTCCTGTGCATTCCTGCTCAAAAACAGCCCTGGATGTGTCTTAAATAAATATATCAAACAATACTCACAGCAGCTTTTAGACTGACAAAGAGTGTGACTTGCTAAGGTCAGGCAGTGAGCATCACAGATGGGTGGCAGTTGGAACCCATGATTCGCAGATCTTTGTTAAATATTCCCAACCCTACTTCACATTGGATCTCAGGTAGATGAATAATCAGTGGAACCAATACAATCACAGAGAGTCATGTGTAATGAATGGTGGAGCAAATGAATGGCCCGCTAGAATGTGTTTGTGCTGTTTTTCTTGTGATGGTGGAGCCTGGAGTTCTCCCAGAATGCTAACTGCTCTCTTGACTGTACACTACCTGGAGGAAATAGAAGTTCTGGAAAGCAGATTCTATGGTTTTAAATCCTCACAAAGTTTCCTCACATCCCTAAACTTGGCCTTTCCCAGGCCTTGGACTCAAATCTTCAAGTATTTTCCAAGCCAGAATTCGTAACCTTAGTAACAAGAGTGAATGGAAGTATCATGGTATCTTACACATTTTTCTAAATGTTGAGTTTTGGTGGTCTGCAGCATTATTTAAAAGTTAATTGCTTAATTCATTTTGTTAGAAGGTAGGCATAACTACAGACTGATCTGACAGCCCCACATGATATTAATGGCATTAATTCACCTCATCGGCATGGGGGGTTCTTCCTCTCCAGCCACAGTAATTATTTCAAATTGGCTAATATAGCTATCACAATATGAGTCATAATCATTCAGATCCAAGTCACTTGGCTGAGAACAGATGTGCAGTATTCTTTTTAAAGGCTTACATTATGCTCTGATTTCTTGTTTCAATGTATGTGTAGCTGTAGCATATCAGCGACACAAATGCCGGTATACAGTACAGCCGCTGGATCATCACTCTGTTGCTACCACCACTGTCGCTTTCTGCTGGTGAAAGGTAGCTCATTGCTAATTATCCAAGAAAGTTTTTCCCCATCTCAGGCCCTCATTCATGGGATAATTTTATTCCCAGCAGCAGAAACAGGAGGAATAGTCTGTTACAAAAGGGGTATGCAAAGGATCCATGACATTCTCTGTGATCGAGTGCTTTCTTTCCTCCCACGGTACTACTGCCATTCCAACAATTCAGACGCTGGTATTCACTGCAGCCACTCACTGATTTTCCATCACTGGCCCACCCTCTTTCCATCCCCAACAATTAGTTGTCTGAAGCAGATGGGTGTGGTACTGCTCCCATTTCAGGTACCTCACTGTGGGACTGTATAATTCTCAGAGGATGGAGTGCTACGGTCCACAGTACATTAGAGCTGAAGACACATTCACAGTGGCCATAAACTTATTTCAAATGTAATTTTATGCAGTCTGATGATCCAATAAAGTATAAAAAGCCAATATGGTTATGGCCATTATCAGTATCTTTTTAACCTACAGGATGAACATTCAAATCCAAATGCCTCCAAGCTTGGTTGAAGCCATTATATTTTTGCAGCATTTCTTTTTTTAAAATTGTCAGTAATTTACACTGGTGATGATGGTAGGTTGCGTTTTCCCCTCAAACAGTTGCAATGGATTTTGAGTTTTCTATAGCAAGTTACTTCTCACGCCTGTTAAGAGAAAGGCATTGTTTGCTAAGGGTCAACCCAGAAGTGAACATTATACAGCAAGCAAGGAATACAGCAGCATGTTAGCACAAACACTTGAAGATGTTTTTACTCCCAATGCAATTAATTACTAATGATGGTTGGCAATAGCATCATCATCATCATCACATTTTATTTGTATCCCGCCCTCCCCGCCGAAGCAGGCTCAGGGTGGCTAACAGCAAGAATTCAATACATACATTGTATAATAATACATTTTAACTACAATTAATTAAAATCCATTAAAATTCTAAAAAAACAATTAAATTAATATTTTGTGCTATTACCCAGATGGCAAGTTTTACTTAGCAGTTCTACTCAGTGAAGGCCATTCGGAACAGGATAGTCTTGCAGGCCCTGCGGAACTGTTCGAAGTCCCACAGGGCCCGCATTTCTTCTGGAAGCTGATTCCACAGCTGTGGAGCCATGACAGAGAAAGCCCGAGTACGGGTACTCTGGAGTTTTGCCTCTTTTGGCCTGGGGATAGTCAGCAGGTTCTTCCCTGCTGACCTCAGTGCTCTCTGGGGTTCATGTGGGGAGAGACGGTCCCTAAGGTAGGCAGGTCCTCGGCCATATAGGGCTTTAAAGGTAATGACCAGCACTTGGTAACGAATCCGGTATATAACTGGCAGCCAGTGCAGTTCATGCAGCCCCGGCTGTATGTGCTCCCACTTTGGGAGCCCCAGCAGCAGTCTAGCAGCCGCGTTCTGCACTAGCTGCAGCTTCCGGGTTCGGCACAGAGGCAGCCCCATGTAGAGGGCATTACAGTAATCTAATCTTGAGGTGACCATTGCATGGATCACTGTTGCCAGGTCCCGACACTCTAGGAAGGGAGCCAACTGCCTCGCCCGCCTCAGGTGAAAAAAGGCTGATTTGGCAGTGGCTGCTATCTGGACCTCCATTGATAATGAAGGCTCCAGTAGAACTCCCAGGCTCTTGACCCGGCGTCAAAAACTGGGAGAGGTATTTCCCCTCCCAGAGCACTCCGACCTAGGCAAAGGACCTCTGTCTTCGCTGGATTCAATTTCAGCCCACTCAGTCTCAACCAAGTTGCCATGGCCTGCAGTGCCAGGTCCAAATTCTCTGGGACACAGCCAGGCCGGCCATCCATTAGCAGATAGAGCTGGGTGTCATCTGCATACTGGTGACACCCAAGCCCATACCTCCTGGCAATCTGGGCAAGGGGGCGCATATAGATATTAAATAGCATCAGCAATAGGACTGCTCCCTGAGGCACCCCACAGTGTAGTGTGCATCTCTGGGAGAGCTCACCCCCGATTGCCACCCTTTGTCCCCGATCCTCGAGGAAGGAGGAGAGCCATTGTAGGGCCGACCCCCCAACCCCAACATTGGCGAGGCAGCAGGTCAGTAGCCGATGGTCGACCGTGTTGAACGTGGCCGACAGCAGCTATCTGCTAACATTTTAAGATTGTTTTTACAGCCATTGACAATGAATAGGTTTCAGATTATTATATAAACAGAAAAGGTTCAGTTTTCTTGTACGTATGAGTTCCAAGTGTATTCTGGTTTAGAACTATGGAGCCTTCAAACATGCTAAATAATTCAGTTTCAATCCACTTCAGTGACCGTATACAAGTAGATTTTGCCATTTCACACATTAAAATCCAATTGCAAAGTCATTGAAAGTGGATTAAAGTGTGTTATGAAGGCTGATAACAGACGGCCGCTTTGGGGCAGCTTGAAGCTGCCCTGAATACAGCTGGCCAGAAATAGAGTGCCCCGAAGCTTCCAGATGGTGCTTGCAGAAAGGGGTGGGCCATGGGCACCAGGGGAGCATCTGAAATGCTCACGCGTCCTGTTTGCAGCTCCCCAGTTGCTCTTCAGGTGCTTCCGAGCCTTCCAGACGGCCAGAAGCCACCTCGGAGGCGCCCCAGAGAAAAGGCACCACTTTTGCCGTGGTGCCTTTTTGAGGCAAGTGGAGCAGCCTCAAGGATGGGGTGAGTACGGGATCAGAACACCCGCCAGATGTTTGCATGTGGAGGGTTTTTTTGGGTTGCCTCCTGAGGCATCTCTGGGTCTGCCCCAAGTGCCGGACTGTTAGCAGCCTTGGTCTGTGTAAAAGCACTCTTCAAATGGACAGAAGCTAGATCCCACCTACCTGTTGAATACAGATTACCATTTATGACTCAAACTACCTGGGGATGCTATCTTTCCTACTCCTCAAAGACCACTTTTTTTCTTGAACCTTTTAGCACAAACGTTTTCCTCTCTTCCCTACTGAAACTAAAAATCTAAGTTCTTGTATATTCTTTCCGTATTTCACCTTCACCCTACTGCTTTAGTTGTCATCCTGATCTCAAAATTTTTGATTGTAAGCACCTTATAGCAGGCACTGATGTCCTTGACCATGCACATTCATGGCAGAAGAAGGAGCTGGATTGATAACTGGAAGAACAAAACTTCTTCCCAGTTCAGATCTTCTCTAGCTATTGTAAGATCTTTGGTTAGTAAATCTATTTTGTTTCATTCTCTTCCCCCCCTCCCCACCCTTAAATGGCTTTGAGCTCACTAGCTCTCCCATGCTACCCCAGAACACAAGGAAGCATGTGCCACCTTTGCCAGGTTCTTTTCTTAAAAATATTCTTCCTTTTTAAATTTACAAATGATTTACAAACAAAATTATGAACTGGGGAGTGTCCTGACTTAAGTAGAAACCACTACATTATCTGTGGGTGGCCCTGTGTTGCTGCTGCCCATCTGATAGGCATTCAGCCATGATGTTTGTTAATAGAGGTAATACCATCATCAAATAGTAATTAATTATTTTGTACATGTAGCCACTGTGGAGAATATAGTTATCTGGAACATCCTACCAAGTTATAGAAACCCTATTTCTTTAGGTTTTCACTGGGAAGCAGGTATGTGATAATATTTGACCCCCCAGTCGGAATGAAGAGGCTGACACAGTGTTGGATGAAAACCAGGCCGCTTTATTAAGATAACTTGAACGAGCAGGAATAGAAAGAGGTCTAGGTGTAACAGGACAAGCCCTGGGGTCAAACCCAGGACCCTGCCTTGTCCTGGGAGGGCGAGCCACCCTGCCCCCAGCACAAGCCCACTATCATCTGGCTGGTGCTGAGCAGCCAGGCCCAAACTCCACCTCCACTTAGGCTGGCATCCAACCCACTGGAAGGATCCGCCCCGGTGAGGCTTTGTCGTGATCTGCACTCCCCGCATTGAGCTGTAAAGCCCATCTGCAGTTCGTACAGACCACCAGCACCATCTGGTGCAGAGCCATAGGTGCTCCCCTAAAATACTATAGCCAATACCTCATCCTGCCAAGCCTCTGTTTAGGCATTCGCACCCATCAGGCAGCCCAGAGCCGACCGCAACCCCCTTCTTAGCTCATCCGGAAAGGCCCAGTTTCCCAACTCCGATAAATGAACCCCATCTGGCCTATACAGGTCCGCATTCTCAACCCGTATCGACGGATGAGGAAGGAATATGCCCAAGCCCCCTTCCATGACCTTCTGCAAGAACTGGTTGGCCTTGCGTCTGGCGCACTCGATACCCCCAGGATATAGGGCAGACCACCAGACCCTACATGGCAAAATTGCCGACCAGATCAAGAGGACCCCCGGCCATCTCCACTTGATGGCCCACAGATCCTCCTCCGCTTGCAAGGAAAGGGCCTTCCCCTTCATAAAGCCAAGGTCATTGCCACCCAGGTGAATGACCAAGATATCCAGAGGGGGAGCTCTCCTTTCTCGGAAAAGCAGTGGCATGATGCCCGGCCAATGCAGGCCACGGTGGCCAAGCCACTCCACTGTCGCCCACTCGCTGAGACCCAGCTGTGTACCAATTGGGGATCTCCTAGCCTGGTGGGCTGCCCAGAACACCATACTGTGCCCGCAGATGAGAATGCGATGCCTCGCACTACGAGCCACAGCACCTGAAAAACAGAAAAACGGTCAGATCCCGGAATTAACATGCCAACGGGCAACAACTGCAAATACATCCCAGAAACTTATCTAACCAACGGGCACACATAAGACTTATAAGCCAATGACCGCCACCGGCCCATCCACTGTATGGCGGGGATGGGGGTGTAACCCATTGCCGCCGCCGTAGATGCAGCCCTGATTCAGAACGAATGGGTCCCAAATTTGACACCCCCCAAACCCAGCTCGGCCAGGGCTCTACCGGTCACCGCCCAAAATTGATACTTTGTGAGGGGGGGCCCTCCAGATGCCAAAATAAAGGGCCATCCCCCTTGCCTCTGAGCACAATATATTGCTCCAAAGCTCTGACTGGACACAGCTCCACTGCAGCACATTGGCCGATCATAATGACCGGCCCTTTCTAATGCTGGTCGGTTTTTGACCGCCGTACCATCAGCTTAACCTGTCCCCATACAAACTTTACATCACTGACACACAGAGCCCAGCCCGAAAGGTCTGCCTTCAACTGCACCACCAGCTCACTGATCTGTAGGGCCCCGAAAAAAGTGACCAAGGAGGCCGCATGAAAAGAAAGGCCTCGAACGAAGAGGAACACACCTCTGGCCAAACCCTGTGAAGCCCTTGTAACACTGAAGGAGATATTGGCTGCCGTGCATCCGCCCTGGACCCCCACTCCCTTGTCCAGCCCTCCAGCATCTTTTTAACCCTGAAATCGCCGGTGCCCTCCAGAAAGCCCTGCTCTTTACTAATAAAAGCCAGTGCAGCCAATTGCCCCTTGATGGATTTCAGTCCCAGCCCCCTCTCCTTCTGGTAAACACAAAATTGAATAATGTGGGCCACCAGTACCGGCCAGCTGTCAGGGAGTCCTGCAGCCTCCCTGAAAGCTCGGAACTGTAATTCTGCCCTCCCATATGCTTTTCTGGTACTAGGTGCTAAAGATAGTTGAATTGCCCTACCGGCTTCCACCTCCCAAGCTGCCAAAGCTCCGGTGGCATTCGTGCTGGTCGCTGGTCTGCTTCCAGAGCAAGCGGGTGAAAACGCTCCATCTGTTGACGAGATAGTGCATCCGCCACCCCATTACAAACTCCCGGAAAATGCCGGGCAAGAAAAAGAATATTCAACCGGAGGCAACGCAATGTAAACGATCGCACCAAATCCATTACCACAACTGATTTTGATGACAAAGAATTGATAACATGTTATCACACCAAAAATGCACTGTATGGTTGGCCAACTGTCTCCCCAAAGCCAAACGGCTACCACGATGGGAAAAAACTCCAAAAAAGTTAAGTCCCTACATAACCCACTGTCCACCCACGACGTGGGCCACTGCTCCACGCACCAGTGCCCTCTGAAATATACTCCAAAACCAGTAGCCCTGGCAGTATCCGAGGATATTTGGAGCTCCGCTTCTATCCTCAAGTCATCACACCAAAACGAAATTCCATTGAAGGAACTCAAAAATTCCTCCCATACTTCCATGTCCCTTCACATACCGGCTGTCATTCTCACTCTGTGGTGGGGGAGCCTCAGGGACCCCATTGCGTCGCATAGGTATCGCAAGAACGCCCTACCTGGGGCTACAACTTTGCACGCAATGTTGAGATGCCCCACCAGCTGCTGAAGATCCAATAGCGTTACCTTAAGCTGCTGTTTAAGAGAAGCCAGCTTGACCCTGAGGCACTCTACTTTGTCCGCCGGCAGGCTTGAGTTTGCTGCGTGGTGTCCAACTCGATGCCTTAAAAAGTAAGAACTGAACTGGGGCCCTTAGTCTTCTCATGCGCTAATGGCACCCCGAGTTCCCGAGCAAGGTCCTCGAATGAACGCAATAATTTGGCGCACTTTCCCGACCCGGCGGGGCCCACGAAGAGGTAGTTGTCCAGGTAATGAACGGTGTCGTTCAACCCCGACCTAGCCCGCAGTGCTCATTTAATGAAGGAACTAAACCTTTCAAAAGCCACACAGGACACCAAACAGCCCATGGGTAGGGCCCTATCCATGTAGTACTTCCCCTCAAATGTGAAACCCAACAAATCGAAATCCTCTGGGTGTACTGGCAGAAGACGACATGCCGACTTAATTTCACATTTTGCCATTTTGGCCCCCACACCACAACCCTGAACCACTTTGATCGCTTGATCAAAGGAAGTGTACCTAATACAACAAAGAACTTCCGGGATGGCATCATTCACCGATCCACCCCTGGAGTAAGATAAGTGATGGATCAGGCGATATTCCCCCGGTGCTTTCTTAGGCACCACTCCTAAGGGGGATACCCATAATATGGGTAATGGCGGGTTCTCAAATGGGCCAATGACCCTCCCTACCAAACATTCCTTCACTATTTTGGTCCTGACCACGTGTTCCATCCCTATTACCGAGCGGAGATTGGGGGCCAAACCAAAGACCCTAGGCCCCTGGTACGGAATCCTAAATCCATAAGTAAAACTATCCATCAGATAATCCCTATCGGCCGTCAAGGGGTAACTAGCCAACAGCCTTCTAAGTACCCTCAGATGAATGGGGCTGGGCCCCTTTTCCAGGCGGCTGCTGGCTCTCCCCCCCGGGGCGCTTGGTACCAGCCTTTGCCTTTGATTTACCACAGGCTGAAAAGGCATGAGGCCCCCTGCACAGCGGGCACTCATGTTTGAATTTGCAGGCCTTCCTGGAACACACGCCCTTGGATGTAAATTCCCAGCAAAGAAGCCGGGGTTGAACCGACTAGCCTGCCACACTGCGGGCCCCTGCGCTATTCTGCTGTCTGTGTACCAGGTGCCTACTATCGGCCCTGTCCCCTGTATTGGGCTTTGCGGGGGACATCAACTGGAGCCAAAGCTGCTGGTTGATTTGATCCCACGGGAGCCCTGTATTAACTGCAGCCCTCATCCTGAAGGCCTCATTGTATTGCAACCACGCTGCACCCACGAAATCCGTGTACACATGGTGCATGATGTCACAATACTGAAACAATGACGCGGCCTGTAAAGGCTGCGCCCTTGCTATGACCCCCGTGTAAATCAGGAAACCCGGCAACCAGTTGGACCAGGTCCTGTCCACCTTACAACGTTTCAGCTTCTCTTTCTCCTTATTGTCGAGCTCCTTCTTATCTTTCTTCTCAAGCTCTCTAAAGAGGTGACTGAACACATCTACATATTCGCCCCTCAAGATTTTATCCCGAGTTGCCACCATCAAATGATCCCCTAGTGGTAGGGCAGTGTCACCATATGGCATGACATGGAAGGGGATGGACCCATTCGGATTGGGGAGATAATGCCAAGTACCCCAATGATAACTAGGCCACCCACTTTGCTGAGACAGCTGATGCTGGCCCCCCCACAGCAGTACCCCCGGCGTTGCCACCGAAGCGGAGGAGCCTTGTGATGAAGTTGTGGCCATCCCTTGCCCAGGGGGTTGTGAAACAGGCCCAACCAAACCCTGGTATTGAGGCGCTGCACAAGGCAGGCCCCCAAGCCCAGGAGGGTCTGGCCTGCGCCTGCTGCCCTAAAGGCCCCACCTGTCCTGATGATGCCACTACCGGCCCTGCTGAGCCCTGAGAGGCTGGACCG
This sequence comes from Heteronotia binoei, assembly GCF_032191835.1. Taxonomy (NCBI): domain Eukaryota; kingdom Metazoa; phylum Chordata; class Lepidosauria; order Squamata; family Gekkonidae; genus Heteronotia; species Heteronotia binoei. Next base: position 50,563,313 of record NC_083223.1, on the reverse strand, counting down.
GGCCCCATGGCCAGCTTGGCAGCTGGGGTTGTGCTGGGGACTTACCCATTATCCCCAAAGGGCAAACTGCCACCGCCAGAGCCGGAGCTGGATGCGCTACTTCACCTTCTGATCCCTGAGCGCCGCGCTCCCCGCTGCCTACTGCCTCCATATCAGCCTCGTCTTCCCAGTCTGACTCCTGCCGCACATCCGCCATTGTACCCTGTAAAGAAGAAAGGCGAGCCAGGACTTCTTTTTAAAAAATCAGTTTGAAAGACCGTCCGGATGCCCGGCGATGGCCCTCCCATATAGGAGCCCCGGTGGCACCCTGCTGCTGCTCCAGCGCGTCCAGCTGCCCGATAATGGCCTGCCTCAGATGGGCTTCCTCACCCGAATCCCTGGGGGAAGCGGGCCGCTGGGTTCGCTTTTTTTCAGGCTGCTTCCCTTTGGACGTGCCCTGACCTTTCTTGGGTGCCATGCCACCTCACTAAAACCCAGATCCCCAGACAGGGATACACTTAAAAATGTGGTGATGGGGGAGGGGTGTGTGTGCCCTGCAGCGGATGCCCAACACCTCCAAGCTGCTTCTCACAGCACTGCTACCCAAGGGTGTGTGTGTGGGGGGGGGGGGGGTTTGGCGAGGCCCAGCTCCCTCCCCAAGGCCTCCCTACCCACGCCTAACTTCCTGATGCCCTCTTGAAGAGGGAGAGGGAAGAGATGAGCAGGCAATGGGGGGTGGACTAAGAACCAAAAGAAGGAGGGTGGGGGGCCCAACACCCCCTAAGTTGCCTCACATCGCCTTCAATGCATTGGGGGGGGGGTAAGCCCCGCTCCTAAAACCAATGCCTCCCTACCCCCCTCAAAAGGTCTCCCCCCAAAACTTGCTGCCGCTGCTAACACAAAGCTGAACGTTCCAAAAGGAAGACACGCCATGCTGCCGCCCACTCTGCGCAGTGATCACACTCAGCCCCGTTCGTGCCGCGCTACAGGCCGCACACGCTCCCCGGCCTCCTCGGCTCCTGGACCAACGTGGCTCTCTCACCCCGAGAGCCAAGAAGAACTGCGTTGTTTGGGGCGGGCCCGGGGCTTTATAGCCCTGACACCACGCCCCTTCAGCTCCCCATATGTCAGGGAGCTGAGTCATCCCTCCCTCCTTCCGGGAGGGCAAAACCGGCCCCCAGCCTGAAGTGGTGGTGCCGCTCAGCTGGGAGGGGGCCGACATCCCTCAGCAATGGGCAAAACATACAGTTCAACAGTTTACTAAGCAGCTCAGTGCAATCCTAAGAACATTTTACTGGGAGTAAGCCCCACTGAATAAGCCTCCTTAGTCAACTTGCATCAGTTGTGTAAATGGTTATTGGAAATTATCCACTGAAAAACAGTGATAATTCACTGAATACATGAAAACTGAGGTAAGACTGAGGCTTAGGTTCAGAGATGGGGACTCACTTTAATGGATTTAGACTGGTCTAACTCTGCATAAGATCACACTGCTAATTAGATTACATGGTGCATTGGAGTTTAAGATTCCTCAGAGGCTCCTGGCATGAAGAAGCAAAAACCAAGTCTCTCCCTTTGAAAACATAAAACTGGCAGTTCATCAGAACCTTCCAGAGCTGCTTGAAACATGAGTTCCTTCCCTGTAAGGCAGAGAGCTGTAAAAAAGACCCTGTCAGTCCTTAAATTAACAAAGTTGGGGAGTACTATCAGTTGCTGCACAACTAGGTAACAAGTCAATAGTAGCATGATCTAGTGGTGCCCTTAGAATGTCACATCTATCTTCATTAAAATATGATAAGGTACACTGAAAATGTAAAAATGGCTATTTAAATGGAACAGCAGTAATAACAGAGGAGAATAAAGAAGAACCGGAGGATGGATACTTAGGATATTAATCTTTTCTTCTTAAGTGGTAGAATGTATGCAGAACAGCAGGCACATTTCCGGAGTCCAATTCTGTTCTTGTGGTATACAGATATGTACTCAGGAAGTCTTTGATTGGTTAAAGTGTACTTTGGAAGAATATTAGTGATGCATTTGGGCTGCCTGGTAAAGATTTATGAAATTATGAACAGTGTGAAGACATTTTGCTTTCTCTCTCAGGTCATCCAGTAAATTGTATTGAAAGTAGGTACGTGTCCAACAAAAGGAACTGTTGATGAAATTCATTACCACAGGATAAAATGATAGCAGGTTGCATAGGTGTTTCTTAATATATTCATGAACCCAAATCAGCAGTTGAAAAGATTCAGCTGGCATTAGGGTGACCATAATGTCTGAAGGCCAGCCAGGGACACTGGGGGGGGGGGGGGTGTGCGCGCGCCCCGCGCGCCGCCGGAAACAGGAAGTGACGTCACTTCCGGTGACGTCACTTCCGGTGACGTCATGCCACCACCGAAACAGGAAGTGGCATCACTTCCTGTGACATCATTTCCCCCGCGTCACCTGCCGGAAACAGGAAGTGACTTCACAGCACTTCCTGTGACGTCCCAAAAATCCCCCAAATATCACCGCCGGAAACAATTTTGTTCTCAAATCCTGTATATACTTCATCAGTATATGGGATAAGGCACTTTCTCAACTGTGCTGCATAATGCAGCCTATTTATTTTGTCCTGTTGGCTCTGTTGGCTCTATCTGCGCCACCTTCATCACTTTCGGGGTGTGGATCCCCCAGTGGGGTGGTCTCCCGACTCCCTCCGCTGACTGTTTCTGATAGCCCTGCGCCCCCTCTTTCATTTGATATGTGTCCCGTGCGGGTGCCACCCTCCCGCCGGGAGATGCCGCAAAATGAGCCCCCTTGAGGCTTATGGCGGCAGGGCTCGGGGGAAGCGAGCTAGACTGCTGTTCTTTTGAGGGGTTATAGAGTGTTTCGAGCCCGTCCCTGTGGCATCGGTCCCATCGTTGTGGGACCCAGGGGGCCGGCGCAGCGGCACGCCGAAGCAGCCTGTCACTAATAACACCAGTCAAGATGCAGGACAGGAACCTGGAAGTGACCGACAGGCTGCTTCAGCGTGCCGCTGCGCCGGCCCCCTGGGCCCCACAATGATGGTACCGATGCCACAGGGACGGGCTCGAAACACTCTATAACCCCTCAAAAGAACAGCAGTCTAGCTCGCTTCCCCCGAGCCCTGCCGCCATAAGCCTCAAGGGGGCTCATTTTGCGGCATCTCCCGGCGGGAGGGTGGCACCCGCACGGGACACATATCAAATGAAAGAGGGGGCGCAGGGCTATCAGAAACAGCCGGCGGAGGGAGTCGGGAGACCACTCCACTGGGGGATCCACACCCCGAAAGTGATGAAGGTGGCGCAGATAGAGCCAACAGAGCCAACAGGACAAAATAAATAGGCTGCATTATGCAGCACAGTTGAGAAAGTGCCTTATCCCATATACTGATGAAGTAAATACAGGATCTGAGAACAAAATTGCACTAGAAGACACAAACACAAAGCTCCCTTACACTGAATCAGTGCTTGGGTCCACCAAAGTCAGTATTGTCACATAAGAGAAGCCCTGTTGGATCAGGCCAGTGGCCCATCCAGTCCAACACTCTGCGTCACATAAGAACATAAGAGAAGCCCTGTTGGATCAGGCCAGTGGCCCATCCAGTCCAACACTCTGTGTCACACTTAAGAACATAAGAGAAGCCCTGTTGGATCAGGCCAGTGGCCCATCCAGTCCAACACTCTGTGTCACACTTAAGAACATAAGAGAAGCCCTGTTGGATCAGGCCAGTGGCCCATCCAGTCCAACACTCTGCGTCACACTTAAGAACATAAGAGAAGCCCTGTTGGATCAGGCCAGTGGCCCATCCAGTCCAACACTCTGTGTCACACTTAAGAACATAAGAGAAGCCCTGTTGGATCAGGCCAGTGGCCCATCCAGTCCAACACTCTGCGTCACACTTAAGAACATAAGAGAAGCCCTGTTGGATCAGGCCAGTGGCCCATCCAGTCCAACACTCTGTGTCACACTTAAGAACATAAGAGAAGCCCTGTTGGATCAGGCCAGTGGCCCATCCAGTCCAACACTCTGCGTCACATAAGAACATAAGAGAAGCCCTGTTGGATCAGGCCAGTGGCCCATCCAGTCCAACACTCTGTGTCACATAAGAACATAAGGAAGGAAGGAAGGAAGGAAGGAAGGAAGGAAGGAAGGAAGGAAGGAAGGAAGGAAGGAAGGAAGGAAGGAAGGAAGGAAGGAAGGGAGGGAGGGAGGGAGGGAGGGAGGGAGGGAGGGAGGGAGGGAGAAAGGGAGGGAGAAAGGGAGGGAGGGAAGAAGGGAAGAAAGAAAGGAAGGAGGGAAGGAAGGAAGGAAGGAAGGAAGGAAGGAAGGAAGGAAGGAAGGAAGGAAGGAAGGAAGGAAGGAAGGAAGGAAGGAAGGAAGGAGGGAGGAAGGAAGGAAGGAAGGAGGGAAGGAAGGAAGAAAGGAAGGAAGGAGGGAGGGAAGAAAGGAAGGCAAACCCCCAACCGGCAGCCCCCCACCCCGCTTTCGGCCCCCTTACCTACGGCGGCGGCGAGTCCAGCGGCGGTGGCATCGGCGGCGAGTCCGGCGGCGGCGGAGAGGCCTTTCCGATGCCCTCCCGGGCCTCCGCCAGCACGGGGGGGGGGTGGTAGAGGCCGGGGAAGCGTCGGAAAGGCCCGCGGGGGTCGCTGGAGGGCCTCCAGCGACCCCCGCGGGCCTTTCTGACGCCCTCCCGGGGGAGGAAGACGGGGGGTGGGGGTTGAGAGCCCCGGGGAAGCATCGGAAAGGCCCGCGGGGTCGCTGGAGGCCCTCCAGCGACCCCCGCGGGCCTTTCCGACGCCCTCTCGGGCGAGGAGGACGGGGGGTGGGGGTTGAGAGCCCCGGGGAAGCGTCGGAAAGGCCCGCGGGGGTCGCTGGAGGCCCTCCAGCGACCCCCGCGGGCCTTTCCGACGCCCTCCCGGGCGAGGAGGACGGGGGGTGGGGGTTGAGAGCCCCGGGGAAGCGTCGGAAAGGCCCGCGGGGGTCGCTGGAGGCCCTCCAGCGACCCCCGCGGGCCTTTCCGACGCCCTCCCGGGCGAGGAGGACGGGGGGTGGGGGTTGAGAGCCCCGGGGAAGCGTCGGAAAGGCCCGCGGGGGTCGCTGGAGGCCCTCCAGCGACCCCCGCGGGCCTTTCTGACGCCCTCCCGGGCGAGGAGGACGGGGGGTGGGGGTTGAGAGCCCCGGGGAAGCGTCGGAAAGGCCCGCGGGGGTCGCTGGAGGGCCTCCAGCGACCCCCGCGGGCCTTTCCGACGCCCTCCCAGGGAGGAGGACGGGGGGTGGGGGTTGAGAGCCCCGGGGAAGCGTCGGAAAGGCCCGCGGGGGTCGCTGGAGGCCCTCCAGCGACCCCCGCGGGCCTTTCCGACGCCCTCCCGGGCGAGGAGGACGGGGGGTGGGGGTTGAGAGCCCCGGGAAGCGTCGGAAAGGCCCGTGGGGGTCGCTGGAGGGCCTCCAGCGACCCCCGCGGGCCTTTCCGACGCCCTCCCGGGGGAGGAGGACGGGGGGTGGGGGTTGAGAGCCCCTGGGAAGCGTCGGAAAGGCCCGCGGGGGTCGCTGGAGGGCCTCCAGCGACCCCCGCGGGCCTTTCCGACGCCTTCCCGGGCGAGGAGGACGGGGGGTGGGGGTTGAGAGCCCCGGGGAAGCGTCGGAAAGGCCCGCGGGGGTCGCTGGAGGGCCTCCAGCGACCCCCGCGGGCCTTTCCGACGCCCTCCCGGGGGAGGAGGACGGGGGGTGGGGGTTGAGAGCCCCGGGGAAGCGTCGGAAAGGCCCGCGGGGGTCGCTGGAGGGCCTCCAGCGACCCCCGCGGGCCTTTCCGACGCCCTCCCGGGGGAGGAGCACGGGGGGTGGGGGTTGAGAGCCCCGGGGAAGCGTCGGAAAGGCCCGAGGGGGTCGCTGGAGGCCCTCCAGCGACCCCCGCGGGCCTTTCCGACGCCCTCCCGGGCGAGGAGGACGGGGGGTGGGGGTTGAGAGCCCCGGGGAAGCGTCGGAAAGGCCCGCGGGGGTCGCTGGAGGCCCTCCAGCGACCCCCGCGGGCCTTTCCGACGCCCTCCCGGGCGAGGAGGACGGGGGGTGGGGGTTGAGAGCCCCGGGGAAGCGTCGGAAAGGCCCGCGGGGGTCGCTGGAGGCCCTCCAGCGACCCCCGCGGGCCTTTCCGACGCCCTCCCGGGGGAGGAGGACGGGGGGTGGGGGTTGAGAGCCCCGGGGAAGCGTCGGAAAGGCCCGCGGGGGTCGCTGGAGGCCCTCCAGCGACCCCCGCGGGCCTTTCCGACGCCCTCCCGGGGGAGGAGGACGGGGGTGGGGGTTGAGAGCCCCGGGGAAGCGTCGGAAAGGCCCGCGGGGGTCGCTGGAGGCCCTCCAGCGACCCCCGCGGGCCTTTCCGACGCCCTCCCGGGCGAGGAGGACGGGGGGTGGGGGTTGAGAGCCCCGGGGAAGCGTCGGAAAGGCCCGCGGGGGTCGCTGGAGGCCCTCCAGCGACCCCCGCGGGCCTTTCCGACGCCCTCCCGGGCGAGGAGGACGGGGGGTGGGGGTTGAGAGCCCCGGGGAAGCGTCGGAAAGGCCCGCGGGGGTCGCTGGAGGGCCTCCAGCGACCCCCGCGGGCCTTTCCGACGCCCTCCCGGGGGAGGAGGACGGGGGTGGGGGTTGAGAGCCCCGGGGAAGCGTCGGAAAGGCCCGCGGGGGTCGCTGGAGGGCCTCCAGCGACCCCCGCGGGCCTTTCCGACGCCCTCCCGGGGGAGGAGGACGGGGGGTGGGGGTTGAGAGCCCCGGGGAAGCGTCGGAAAGGCCCGAGGGGGTCGCTGGAGGCCCTCCAGCGACCCCCGCGGGCCTTTCCGACGCCCTCCCGGGCGAGGAGGACGGGGGGTGGGGGTTGAGAGCCCCGGGGAAGCGTCGGAAAGGCCCGCGGGGGTCGCTGGAGGCCCTCCAGCGACCCCCGCGGGCCTTTCCGACGCCCTCCCGGGCGAGGAGGACGGGGGGTGGGGGTTGAGAGCCCCGGGGAAGCGTCGGAAAGGCCCGCGGGGGTCGCTGGAGGCCCTCCAGCGACCCCCGCGGGCCTTTCCGACGCCCTCCCGGGCGAGGAGGATGGGGGGTGGGGGTTGAGAGCCCCGGGAAGCGTCGGAAAGGCCCGCGGGGGTCGCTGGAGGCCCTCCAGCGACCCCCGCGGGCCTTTCCGACGCCCTCCCGGGGGAGGAGGACGGGGGTGGGGGTTGAGAGCCCCGGGAAGCGTCGGAAAGGCCCGCGGGGGTCGCTGGAGGGCCTCCAGCGACCCCCGCGGGCCTTTCCGACGCCCTCCCGGGGGAGGAGGACGGGGGGTGGGGGTTGAGAGCCCCGGGGAAGCGTCGGAAAGGCCCGCGGGGGTCGCTGGAGGCCCTCCAGCGACCCCCGCGGGCCTTTCCGACGCCCTCCCGGGCGAGGAGGACGGGGGGTGGGGGTTGAGAGCCCCGGGGAAGCGTCGGAAAGGCCCGCGGGGGTCGCTGGAGGCCCTCCAGCGACCCCCGCGGGCCTTTCCGACGCCCTCCCGGGCGAGGAGGACGGGGGGTGGGGGTTGAGAGCCCCGGGGAAGCGTCGGAAAGGCCCGCGGGGGTCGCTGGAGGGCCTCCAGCGACCCCCGCGGGCCTTTCCGACGCCCTCCCGGGGGAGGAGGACGGGGGGTGGGGGTTGAGAGCCCCGGGGAAGCGTCGGAAAGGCCCGAGGGGGTCGCTGGAGGCCCTCCAGCGACCCCCGCGGGCCTTTCCGACGCCCTCCCGGGCGAGGAGGACGGGGGGTGGGGGTTGAGAGCCCCGGGGAAGCGTCGGAAAGGCCCGCGGGGGTCGCTGGAGGCCCTCCAGCGACCCCCGCGGGCCTTTCCGACGCCCTCCCGGGCGAGGAGGACGGGGGGTGGGGGTTGAGAGCCCCGGGGAAGCGTCGGAAAGGCCCGCGGGGGTCGCTGGAGGCCCTCCAGCGACCCCCGCGGGCCTTTCCGACGCCCTCCCGGGCGAGGAGGATGGGGGGTGGGGGTTGAGAGCCCCGGGGAAGCGTCGGAAAGGCCCGCGGGGGTCGCTGGAGGCCCTCCAGCGACCCCCGCGGGCCTTTCCGACGCCCTCCCGGGGGAGGAGGACGGGGGTGGGGGTTGAGAGCCCCGGGGAAGCGTCGGAAAGGCCCGCGGGGGTCGCTGGAGGGCCTCCAGCGACCCCCGCGGGCCTTTCCGACGCCCTCCCGGGGGAGGAGGACGGGGGGTGGGGGTTGAGAGCCCCGGGGAAGCGTCGGAAAGGCCCGCGGGGGTCGCTGGAGGCCCTCCAGCGACCCCCGCGGGCCTTTCCGACGCCCTCCCGGGCGAGGAGGACGGGGGGTGGGGGTTGAGAGCCCCGGGGAAGCGTCGGAAAGGCCCGCGGGGGTCGCTGGAGGCCCTCCAGCGACCCCCGCGGGCCTTTCCGACGCCCTCCCGGGCGAGGAGGACGGGGGGTGGGGGTTGAGAGCCCCGGGGAAGCGTCGGAAAGGCCCGCGGGGGTCGCTGGAGGCCCTCCAGCGACCCCCGCGGGCCTTTCCGACGCCCTCCCGGGCGAGGAGGACGGGGGGGTGGGGGTTGAGAGCCCCGGGGAAGCGTCGGAAAGGCCCGCGGGGGTCGCTGGAGGGCCTCCAGCGACCCCCGCGGGCCTTTCCGACGCCCTCCCGGGGGAGGAGGACGGGGGGTGGGGGTTGGGAGCCCCGGGGAAGCGTCGGAAAGGCCCGCGGGAGTCGCTGGAGGCCCTCCAGCGACCCCCGCGGGCCTTTCCGACGCCCTCCCGGGCGGAGGAGGACGGGGGTGGGGGTTGCGAGGCCCGGGAAGCCTCGGGAAGGCCCGCGGGGGTCGCTGGAGGGCCTCCAGCGACCCCCGCGGGCCTTTCCGACGCCCTCCCGGCCTCCGCCGCCACCGCCGGGCCCCGTGCGCGGGCGGGGAAAGCGGCGAGGGAGGGAGGGAGCGTCCCTGCGCGTGCGCAGAGCGATCTGCGCACGCGCAGGGTCGCTCCCTCCCTCACTCGCCGCCTTCCCCGCCCGGGCGCGCGGCCCCGGCTCTCTGGCTGGCTAAACCGGGACCTCTTAATGGTCCCGGTATACCCAGCCCGGAGCCGGGAATTGGGGGCCAGAACCGGGAAAGTCCCGGAGACCGGGACGGTCTGGCCACCCTAGCTGGCATTACCTGACAAAATACCATTTTTAATCGACATGTGAGGTCATTGTGTTGATGAAAATGTCCAGCAAGGGTTAGACATTTCTATTGATTTTTTTTAAAATAAGTTGAGAAATTGGACCCCAGATTTCTACTTCTCTAAACTCTTAAGCCTGAAACAGCTCCTCAAATGAAAAATTCCCTTTTGTGTGCAGTTCCATATTTATAAACTACTCATTTGGCACTACTTTTCCAAAGAACTTTCTTCAGATTAGCAACACCCTGTTTTCTGGACACCTACACATTCAGCCACCCCAGGCATTTTTCACACATTACAAAATAAACACTATTTGTCTTGAGTGAGGAGATAAAGCAGGATAGAAATTGTTTAAATAAATTCAGATAAATCTTTGTTGTTTCAAGAAGAGATTTCAAGACAATTATTAGAGTGTCAGACTAACAGATATTCAGATTCAAATCCCTCACTCTTCAGTGAAACTCCCTGCATTTCCAACTTGGGCCAGTTAGCATCTCTTAGCATAGTCTACCTCTATTATCTCCAGGTTACATTGCAGTCTATAGGCATGCCGTTGCATTTTGCACTAGCTACAGTTTCCAGGTCAGGTTCAAGGACAGCCCCACATAGAGCAAGTTACAGTAATCTAACCTGGAAGTGACCATTGTATGATCACAGTAGACAAGTCCCAGGAGGTGAGATAGGGAGCCAGTTGCCTGACTAGCCGCAAATGACAAAGGGCTGATCTGGCAATAGTGGTAACCTGGGCCTCCATAGAAAGCGAGGCATCCAGGATCATCGCTAGGCTCCTCATCCTTGGGGATCTCCCAACTCTAGTGGCACCCCTTTAAGGGTTGGGAAACAGATTCCCGATCACAACCCCCCCACAATTCATGTACAGGACCTCTGACTTTGTTGGATTTAATTTCAGCCACCTCTGCCATAGCCAACCAACCATAGCCTCCAAAGTGTCTGGGCAGAACCCGGATGGCCATTCATCAGCAGATAGAGTGGGATGTCATCAGTATACTGGTGACAACCCAGCCCAAATCCCCAGACCAGCTGGGCAAGGGGGTGCATATAGATGTTAAACAATATTGGCAATCACCCCTTGCCATACACAACATTCTAGAAGGTACCATAGCAAAATTCTTTCCCTGAGAACCACCTTCTGTTGCAGACCATGGAGAAAGGAAGAAAGCCATTACAAGGTGATTCCCTGTACCCCTACATCAGTGAGGCAGTGGGTCAAAAGATTGTAATTGATTGTGCCAAATGCTGCAGCAACAACAGCACTGACTCACCTCAATCCAGATATCTCTGGAGATCATCTGTGAAGGTGACCAGTGTGGTCTCTGCCACATGGCCAGGGCAGAAACTGGACTCGAAGGGATCCAGGATTGAGGCATCATCCAAGAAAACCTGAAGCTGTTCAGCCACTGCTCTCTCAACTGCCTTACCCAGGAACAGAAGGTTTGATACTGGGCAGTAGTTGGCATGGTCTGCAGAGCCTTGTGATGGTTTTTTCAAGAGGAGACACACCACTGCCTCCTTCAAGCCCACTGGGAATATCTCTGAGGACAGGGTAAGATTGATAATATTTCCCAGAGGGACCCGAACACTGTCTCCACAGGCCTTGACCAGCCAAGATGGGCACAGGTCAAAGAGCCAAGTGGTGGGCTTCACAGATACCAGGAGCTTTTCAACATCCTCTTGTGAGAACTGTCTGAAGTGGTCCAAAACTTGACCAGAAGACGTACAAGGGGCTTCCACTTCCCTTACTGTATCAATTGTGCAGAGAGGTCCTGATGGAGTGATAAGACTTTGTCTGCAAAAAATCTCACAAAAACCACACAGCCAATAGCCAACTCATTATCATTTTGTTTCCCCTGAGGCAGAGCAGTTAAACACCAAATTGTCCTAAATAATTGGGCCAGGATTGAGCTCACAGATACAATGGAGGCTGCACAGAATCTCCTCTTGGCAGCCTTCACTTCCTTCTCATAGGCCTTCATAAACGTCCTCTAAGATGCTCTTGTCCTTTTATTGCAGCCTACAGCCACACTGCTTGCACAGCTTGTGCAGTCCTGCCAAGAAGTAGGCAGGTGGTTGATAGACCCTAAAACTGAGCTTGTGGGAAACCATGGAATCTGAATGCATGTCTGTCACTCTGCAAAACAGTGCTCCAAAAACATTCTTCCTCAAAGTGACTGGCTGCAAAGAAGTTGCACTTTAATATCTATATGAAGAGAGAATTTCACCCGGTGCACCTTTTTATCTCACCTGTGCCTGACAATCTGCACCTGGAAGGAACAAGAGGGATCACTTTCCTTCAATCATAAGAACATAAGAGAAGCCATGTTGGATCAGGCCAATGGCCTATCCAGTCCAACACTCTGTGTCACACAGTGGCCAATGTATGTGTGTGTATATATATATACACACACACACACACACACACACACACACACATACACACACACACACACACACACACACATATATATATATATATATATATATATATATATATATATATATATATATACACACACACACAAACACTGTGGCTAATAGCCACTGATGTACCTCTGCGCCATATTTTTATCTAACCCCCTCTTGAAGCTGTCTATGCTTGTAGCCGCCACCACCTCCTGTGGCAGTGAATTCCACATGTTAATCACCCTTTGGGTGAAGAAGTACTTCCTTTTATCTGTTTTAACCTGACTGCTCAGCAATTTCATTGAGTGCCCACAAGTTCTTGTATTGTGAGAAAGGGAGAAAAGGACTTCTTTCTCTACTTTCTCCATCCCATGCATAACCTTGTAAACCTCTATAAGAACATAAGAGAATCAATTTGTGTGACAATCTGAGTCCTCTTCGACAGTATCTTCTCCCTGTCCCTTTTTGCGCACCAGTTCAAACATTAGCTGCATCTTTGGTTGCAGCCCTTACACTTTGGCATTGTCTTCTGAAAGTGAGAGGGATCCTTCTTCCCATCTAGTGTTCAGGCTAAACCCAGCTTTTAAAAAAAAGGCAGGGCTTTTTTTGTAGAAGGAACTCCTTTGCATATTAGGCCACACCCCTCTTATGTAGCCAATCCTCCTGGAGATTACAGTGCTCTTAGTACAGGGCATGCTGTAAGCTCACAGAGGTTTGGCTGCATCAGGGGTGTGTGGCCTAATATGCAAAGGAGTTCCTGCTACAAAAAAGCCCTGAAAAATGGTATTTGGGCTCTTTGCTTAACAGTGCCACCCACAGCAGAGTTCCATCCTTCTAAGTCCATGGATGTCAATGAGCTTAAAAGAATGCAACTCTGCAGCACCCATTTTTGCAGACACAGTTTCATGGCACAAGCATTTGGTTTTGTTGTCTTAGGTTATATTGTTGTTATATTGCCTATAGTAGGGCTACAGTTTTAATTTATTACCCGCCTTGGCCCCTGTATAAGAGAGGAAAGCAAAAGACAGAAAGAACTCTTGTCTCCACATCTGGCCATCTTCTCTTCTCCATAAGCCTTTCTTCTGTGTCTGTCCTTGTAGCCGTTACAGAAATGTTCAGCGTATCTGGTCACTGTAAGACAATGCACCCGTTCTAAATAAAGCGGCACTGCCGGGACGCAGCTGACACGGCATGTCCTGACACTTACTTCCCAAAGGAATGAGGTGGGGAGGAGCGGAAGGCAACTGCATTCCTAGATTATAACTAAAGTGCAAGGAATAGTTCCTGCAACAAATGGAGAGCACTTGCTCAGCAGACTCGGGGATGGATAGAAGTTGTCTTTTAAAAAAAAAAAAAAGTGAAAAGATCTTTTCTTGTCAGAGGCTTCAGCTTTTCCAACAGAGCCATTCAGAGCTTAGTCATGCCTTCTGGGCACTGGGCTTGTAGCTAGAGAGGGGTGAGGCTGGCTGCTTCAGAGGCAGCTCACGGAAACCTCCTGCCCCAGGCAAACTGAGCACACACCTGCTCTTCCCACCTGCACTTCTGGCTAGCAGACAAAGGCAGGGGGATGGGGAGCAGCAGGGCATCCCAGAGCCGCACAGCTTCACCTGCCTCAGACTTGCTGCTCCAGAAAGACTGGAGATTAACAGGAGGGAGTCGTGGTTTTTGAGCTTCTGGGAGTGCAAGGACATTCATTCCGTGGCAGACTGCACTGGGAAAGGGAGTGACCACGGCAACTGTAATACTATGGTTTTTGTGAATGGAGGCACAGGAAAGACAGAGCAGGGCAGAAAGCAAGCCATTTCCTTAGACTGAATGGTGACATGACCCAGGGTTTTCCAAAGTGCAGGCTATGACTTTAGCCAGATCCACTGGAAGGGAGATATGGGACTGTGGGGCTCTGAGGGCTGCCTGCGATGAAGAAGGGAACAACAAATTACATGCAGACACCATGGTGGTGAAGGAATGTGGTCTTTTTGCGATCACTGCCACAGAATAGCTCTAATGTGTGCTGTGTTCTCTCAGTCTCACTGTGAATTTTCTACTAGAGGCACTCATTCCTCCCATTTCATCATCATTAGCTCCCCAGTGAACCCAGGAGACTATTTGGCTATGTCAGAGGGGGAGAGGGCATTTAGGGGTGACTGTGTCAACAGCCTGGGCCATCTCTCTTTTCCGGAGTGGTCAGAGCCATGGTAGAGATTCTAGCAACTGTGGTGAGAAAATCCTCAAATGCCAACACGAACCCAACAGGGTCCATCTGGCACCTGGGGCGGACCATTTTAGTGGATCCAAAACCCCTGCAATGGAAAGTGTCTAAGATTTTCAGTTTACACCAAAAGCAAGGGAGTGAGGATAGATTTCTAACAAAATCAGAATACTGGAGCAAGAGAAGGCAAACACTGCCCCCTCTCAGGTCTTAGCATACTGTGCTTGGGTTCGTAAAGCCTCTCCTCCCCTGGCCCAATTCTGATGCCAAAAGGAAGCTTGTCTGGGAGAAAAATGATGAAAGAAACAATAGTTCAGTGCACTAAGATGTGGCAACTGGCAGGCTCATGTTCCTCTTGTGTACAGACTCCATTATTACCAGAAATTAGACCCACCCCAGCTTTCTTTACTCATGAATACAAGGCTGCCCATCTTTTTCTCTTAGAGAGCCAGTGTGGTGTAGTGGTTAGGAGCAGTGAACTCTAATCTGGAGAACCAGGTTTGATTCCCCACTCCTCCATGTGAAGTCTGTTGGGTAACTTTGGGTCAGTCAGAGTTCTTTCAGTTCTTTCAGCCCCACTCACCTCACCAGGTGCCTGTTGTGGTGAGAAGAGAGGAAGGGAAGGCGGTCATAAGCTGCTTTGAGACTCCTTGGGGTAGAGAAAACTCCTCCTCCTGCTGCTCCTTCTTCCAAGAAGTCTGGGATTAATAGCAGTTCTCTTGAAGATGATTCTCTTGGAGCTACTAGGGATGCCAGATCTGGGCAGGGGATCCCCTGATTTTGTGGGCTTCTGCCTGCCACTGGCCAGCTGGCTGGTGGGGAAAACCCCACCACAAACAGCCATGTTCCTGCACAATGTCCTTAGTGTGGTGATGTCATGTGGAAGTGACATCATCACATTGGTAATACTCTGTTTTTTGGCAAAAATGTATGGTTTGAGCCCAATTTTACCATAGAATTTGCCCCAAAAATAGAATGTTGCCACATGACATCATCAATGTGATGATATCACTTCCATATGTTGTCATCATATCAAGGATGACCCTGCCCAATCCCCAAATGCCCCCCCCCCAGATTCCCCCACTGGTGCAATAAGGGGATCTGACAACCCTAGGAGCTACTTCTAAAGGAAGGGCTCTGTTTTTTTTCTCTCATGTCACTGATGTCATTGATGTTCAGCACTGATCTCTTGTACATCAACAGGCTTGGTTGTTTCTGTGGCTGTTTCTAAATGGAAGTGGGAAAAGCCAACCCCACTGTGGAAGCTGCAGTGAGCAGGGAGGAGGCGGGTGGGGGTGGAGTTTGTACTTCCCAAACCACACCACTTGCTGCCGTCCTGTTTCCACCCCCTCATTGCAGCCCCTCCTCCTCTGCCTTGTTGAGCCACAGCTCATGGAAGACCTGTGGCTGCCCAGTAAACTTAAAAAAAAAAAAAGCTATTGAAGGCCGGATGGTGTGTGTGGGTTAGGTACAGAGTTTAGCTCCTACATTTTAAAGACACTGCACATACATGAATGAATGAATGAACTTTATTACAGTCATAGACCAATATAAAAACTATAACACATCATATAAAACCCTCCTAAAATACCTAAGATAGTATAAAATACCCTCCTAAAAAAACATAAAATACAATAAAATACATAAACATTTCCCCACCTATACAATCCAAGATAACTAAAATATAATTGAACCAATTTTAAAATTCAAGTCAGTTCCAATTTATATAAATCCTTTAAATCAGAGTATAAAAAACATTTATAAACTAAAATTCCAAGAGATCATACAAGACATGCAGTTTCTTGTTTCTTAGTATGGAACTTCACAAGATAATGGCAAAATTTGGCTATCTGTCTAGAGATAGTTGGACTTGCATCTACCAAAAGTTTCTCCAAACATGCCTTGTCCGCGTCTGCCATTGGTTTAACTACAAACGGGGAAACAAACCTATCCCTCTGTACCTGGTGGAAAGGGCATCGAAAAAACATATGAGTCATCGACTCCACCTCTCCCATAGCACAAGGACAGCGTCGGTCTTCATATGGGACTTTTCTATATTTCCCTTCTAGCACCTTTGAGGGCATGGCTGCGCATCGAGCCAACGTAAAGGCTCTTCTGTGGGCTGGTACCTCCAAATAAAAAAAGTACTTGGCCGTCCTCATAACATATTTGGTCTCAGTAGCTGCTAAAAAAGAGGGGGCCTGTTCTAGATCCCTTTGTCTCTCTATATCGCAGATTCTTTGTTTGATAATACTTTTTGCTTTGGCATAGCTCTGCGCCAAGAGGTTTTCAAGTGAGAATCCTATACTTTCTAAGTTGCTTCTGACCAATTGCAGCCACCTTGGCCTATAGGGGTCTTGAGTTATTAAAGGGAAGAGGCCTTTTTTGTTTTTATGGATCCTTAGCCATTGACATGCCGAAGATAACATAATTCTGGCCTCAATTCTCATTTGCCCAGTTTCTAAACGCAAAAGGGCATTTGACACACCTGGCGGAAGCTGCAAAACGTTACGAAGAAATTTAGATTGCACTTTCTCGAGAGCCTTCAGTTTTTTAGCCGAAATGCCCAGGTTAATACCATAGAGCAATTGTGTTAACACTTTGTATTGGAACAGTTTCAGTGCTGCCGGAACATAGAAGGCCCCCTTAGAGCGAAAAAATCTCAGGATAGCGTACATTGTTTTCTCAGCTTTCTCCACCCTCATATTACAATGTTCAGTATAGGCACCTGTATTCTGAATTACCATTCCCAAATAAGTAAATTTTGTTACTTGTTCTATTTTCTTCCCTTTCATAGTCCAATACCTCTTCTTGGCTTTTTTGCCAAATGCCATCACTTTTGTTTTTTCAAAGTTTATTACCAACCGTTCATTTTCACAGTACTTAACAAAGCTGTCTAAGGCTCTCCGCAACCCAATAGGTGTTCTAGATAACAGTACCACATCGTCTGCATATAGCAGTACTGGAAGATGGCGAAGAGCCAGCTTTGGGGGGTGAAATTTAGTATAGGTCATATGTTCCACCATATCACTGATATAGTAGTTAAATAGGATGGGGGCCAAAAGGCAACCCTGTCTTACACCCTTCTGAGTTTTTATTGGTTCTGTAAGTAATCCCTGCATATTACATCTCACTCTAAGAAATGATTCTTCATGGAGTCCACGAATAAGAAATAGCAGCCTTTTATCAATGTTAGAAGCCGCTAGTTTTTGCCACAATCGTTGCCTTGAAATGGAATCAAATGCTGCCTTTAAATCAATAAAAGCAGCATATAGAGCAGTTGTACCTCTGGCAGAGTACTTCCCAATTAGCTGTTGCAATATCAGGCAGTGCTCGATTGTCGACCTTTCTTTCCTAAATCCAGCCTGTTCCAGGGGAATAATTTCTTCTTGTTCCATCCATATTTCTAGTTTTTCTAAAAGATGTCTTGTATAGATCTTACTTATTATATTTAAAAGACTTATGGGCCTATAATTGGCGGGATTATTTCGATTGCCTTTTTTAAAAATAGGGACAACTATAGCTGTCCCCCACTGCTTTGGGATTCGGCCTGTTTGATCAACATAAGTGAAAAAAGATGCCAGAAATTGTGCCCACCAATTTACATTCTCTTTAAGCATCTCAGCTGGTATGCCATCTATACCTGGAGCCTTCCTGTTTTCCAGTTGCATTATATGGGCTTTTATTTCTTGCGTACTAACTGGTGGCCACTGAGGGAAGTTCTCTATGTTACCTGGAAAAGAGGGTTGGACATTGTCATCATATAAATTCTGGAAGAAAACAGTCCATGTTTCCGCCGGAATAAACATGTCCAGGGGAGAGGCTATCTTAAACCCCCCAATCTTTGTTAATTTCCAAAAAAGCGCAGAATTTTTTAGTTTTACAGCCTGTATAAGTTCCTCCCATAGTTTCCGAGTATACTCTTTCTTCTTCCTTTGAATAATGCCTTTATAGGTTTTTTTATGGCTCACTAGGGCACTTTGTGTCTCTACCCTTTTTTCTATGCTACTTCTCATAGCAAGATGATACAAACGATTTAGTTCTTTTTTTGCTTGGGCACATTCAGAATCAAACCAACGTTTTGTTTTCCTATAATGCTGATGTAATCTATTCCCTGCTGGCACAGTCATAATAGAGTAAATCTCCTGGATCATATCTTGGTAAACTATTAACGGGTCTTGGTTTTCATCTAAAGCTGTGAACACTAACACATGCTTCTGCAAATTTTCTGGAGTTAAGATTTCTTTCACTTTTTTATCCAATTCCCCACCCCACCTTACTCTTTTCCCCATAATTCCTATCCTTGTTGTATAACATACCTCATTTTGGTTAGGATTTAATGGGAGAGCTATCTGCAGACATAGAGGTAGATGGTCACCCTCCAAGTATGGGAGTACTTGGAAATTTTTAATCAGAGGTAATAGAGAATTGCATACCAACATATAATCAATAGTGCTCATTCTATTCCCAGACATAAAAGTATATTCGCCCGGATGATCGCCATAGAATGCCCCATTTAGGATATGGAACTCTCTTCTTCCTGCTAATTTAGCTAAACATAGGCCGGCAAAGTTTGCCTTACAATCTTTAAAATCTCTTGTGAAGGGAAGTCCATACTGGCCTTGTTTCTGCTCATTTAGTAGGGAATTAAATTTATTTGTTAAGAAGGCATCATTCATTCCCATACGGGCATTGAAATCCCCTGCCAGTAAGATTTGAGCTTCCGGGTGTTCCAGGGAAAGTTTTATTATAAATTGGTCTAGTGACGCCCAGTTTTCTTCTATAGATGTCTGTTTTGTTAGAGGTGGGAGGTATACATTTATAATAATCAGGATTCCCCTATCCCATCTCACCAATATAGCCATAGCTAAATGGGACAGCGAGGGTTTCAACACACATTGAACCTTAAGAGCATTGGAAATAAAAATGCCCAAGCCTCCTCTTAACCTCCCTGGACCTTTTCCTGGAACTGCTGGTAAACTATAGGAGGAATAACCGTCCAGCAAAAGAGTTTCTGCCATCCACGTTTCCTGCAATAAAATAATATCAAAGTCTCTCTGGAAAAAAGGAACCTCTATGTACGAATGAAGACATCTTAGCCATCCCGCCACGTTCCATGACAAAATTTCAACAGGTTTGTTGGTGATCCCCATGTCTTGCGTTGAGGACAGTCATTTGCATTTTCCTCCATCAGGTGCGTGGGGGACATCCCTTATTTCGCATATTTCAGGGTCATCAGCTGCCACAATCAGGTTGGAATTATGCTTTCCTTTGTTAATTATTATAGTTGGTTCTAATGGGAAATGATGGGCCTCCTCTGCAGAATGGGTCCCTTCACCTTCACTCTTCCTCAGCTCACAGGCATTAGTACTTCCCTCTATTTCCATCTCCCTACAATCAGTAGAACCTCTGAGACCCTTCAGGGTAGATGTCAATTGTTCAAAACGGTCTATCAAGGACTCTTGCTCACAGTCTTGTAACAATGTAAATTTTGCAAGCAGTTGTTTCTCGAGTTCCTCCTCTGGCCAACTGGAATCCAGATTTTTCTGTCCGATCCCAATATCTCCTGTTAGGGGTGCCTCTTTGTCTAAGTTAATGGAGGTAATAGAGGGCTTCAGAGCTGATTCCAGCAAAGGAGGGGGTAAATTAGAAGGAGTTGGTTGATCTAAGATCAATACAGTGTTGGTAGATTCCAGTTCTGCCACCAGCGACTGTTTTTTATAGTCCTTCTTAGAACCAACATCTTTTGTTTTTGCAACTATTTTCGAAATTATAGCATTTTTAAAATGTCTTTGTAATCTAATCCCTAGCGCCGCATATCTGTTGGCATAAGCAAACAAGTACGAGGGAATTTTGTCTGTATTAAAATGAAGCAAAAAGCGTTCAAATCTTATAGGACCTGGCAGCCTTTCCATCTGTATGAGGTCAACCAAAGGGGGAGCTATCCCAAGTAAGTTGGCTAAATGTCCTTTTGCTTTCCATTTGGCGCTCCAATCGATAAATCTCCCTTGCAATGGGAAAATATTTACAACAATACTTTTTGGATTGTATACCAATGAAAATAAATTTTCTTTAACAACCTTTGGTTTCTTTGCTGTCGAAGTAGCTTTAATCCCAGTACCTATTGGACCTCTTTTCTTAACAACGTTTGCTTTATTCCCCTCCTGTGCCTGTTCTTTATTTTCTTTTGCATAATCTCCACCCCTCTCCTTTATCAAGGATACTATTTCTCGTAAGTAAGTAAAAATTGTCTGTAAGGCTTCTGCCACCAGGGTTGTTTGCTGTGCTAGCAACTCCAGCCCCTCCGCATGCCTATTTGATTGTTTGTCACTTAGTTGGCAAGGTATGTTATCATTCAGAGCTTCATTAGTGTTGCAAAAGGGCTGGCCCACAGGACAAGCTTCTCTTCCATCTTCTCCTCCATTAGTCAGTTCACTAGTCAGTTCCTCCTTTTCTGCTGGCTCCAACATGTCCTCTAGAGGGGAAAAGCGATTTGATGTTTCAACAGCAAATGACGGCAGAGCAGATTTGGACTTGTTGTCTAAGGTAAAAAAGTCCTCTATCCTAAGCTGTTTGCAAACTGGCAAAGAAGCAGATTCCTCCTCCATTTCTCTTGGCCGCTTGCCCGATGCCATTAAGGTTCTGTTGGATGGTAATTGGCACTGTTCTGATAATAAATAAATAAAACAAATACCAAACAGTTGATATCTTAAAAATTACAGATAAAAGCCACAACATCTGCTAAGAATATCGTGAAATGTCTTTAAAAGCCAAATTTGTCAGAACCAACGCTGTAGTCGACTGCACTCCGCCATGTTGCTTTACAGGAGTTGACTTAATTTCAACCTTCAGTTAAATTCACAGTTCAAGTTAAAAGACTCTTAAAAAAAGGGAAAGAAAAGCCCTGTCTTTGAGGGACAATGTAAAACTTCGTAAAACTTTATAAAACATCAGCTGTCATTCGTTAGCTGCAGCAGCTTCTGTGTCAGAAAACAAAAGGAGAAGCTTATTAACTGATTAAACAGCCAGAGCTTGGGAGAGACGAAACAGCTGCACCAAAATTAAAAGTGAGGTGATAAGATGAGACTATTTAAAAACAATTATAACAAGGCAAGATAAAAGTTAGAAGATTGAAAACAACTTAGCGTTTTAGGAGCGTTTTTAGGAGCGAAGAAACAAGCGTCTGCCTTCCTCCGAGTCTGCGCGGATCTCCCCATGAAGGCAATATGGCAGATGTTGCCTATTGCTGGGGAGGGCAAAGATGGCATTTGTTGCCACCCCCCCCCCACTGCAGGAGCGTCTGCCAGTTTATACTGGTAAGATGTCAAATAAAAGCCTTATCCCCAATTGGGCATTGGAAAGACAGTTTTATCATCCCAGCTCTCTTTGAAAGCAAGATTTGGGTGTAGATGAGTCAATAGATGAGTTATTTACATATCTGCTGAGTCATTCCCTCCCTCCCCTGCTTTTAACTTCCTGAACTCTGAACCAGACAATGGAGCACCAGAATAATGGACAGACCTGAATGTTTCCTAATATTCTCATTAATGTTTCCAATCTGGATTAGCTATAATAAAAGTATTAAAGAGAAGGATTAAAGAGAACCTTTTGGGTTACGAATAGTTAAGCTTTGGCTGGGTATGCATGGTGGAAAAGTGAGGGGAAAATCTATGTGAGCTCTTAGAGAAGACACATATAAGCCTAGAGATCCTGGAATTTGACATCATGAAAGGTTTCGCATTTGTTAACAAGCCTGCTTCTCCACCAAGACAAACATACAAGTAGTAGTGAGGAATTAGTGTGATGTAATGGAAAATAATACTTTGCCTCTTAGATATCACTCAAGAAAACATCTTTGCACTAACACATCACAAGGGTACAAGACCCATACTTGACTCTTCCACTGAAACCAATAGGGATCATAAGGACGTGACTTTAGCGGGGTCATGCTTGCTCTCATTCTCTGAATTCAAAATTGTATGTTTTTGTTTTTATTAATGCCACTTTTCTCCCAAAGGACCCAGAATAGTTTACAGAAATTTCCAAAATAAACCAAATTAAGTATTACGAATTAAATAAGCGAGAGTCAGACCATAAATGAAACCAGGGGTGGAATTCTAGCAGGAGCTCCTTTGTATATTAGGCCACACACCCTTGACGTAGCCAATCCTCCAAGAGCTTACAGAAAAGAGCCTTGCAAGCTCTTGGAGGCACATCAAAGGGGTGTGGCCTAATATGCAAAGCAGTTCCTACTAGAATTCCACCCCTGAAAGAAACAAAAATTTCTCATCTGGGTATTCATTTTCTGGGCTGGCTATCATAGGTTCATGCCAAGGACCAAGACACATTTGGCCCTTGCCCTTCAGCTTGCACTTCTGACCACTCCTGGGTTTAAAGATCTTCCAACAAGAAGGAGACAGAAGCTCAGCTAGCTGTTATGTTGCAGGCAAAATGTTCCCCATACCTCCCTCCCACTGCTCAAGGAGACTCTGGTCAAACCCAGACTCTTGTGAGGGTATACTTGTGTGTGCATGTCCACATGCACATACACAATAGAAATTTGTGAGAATATGCCAGTAATATTTCTTAATCCTGCTTTTTACAGATATTTCTGGTGTTTTCCCACTTCTGTTTGTACCTTCCACAAACCAAGTTTTCACATTTTAATAAGCAAGATTAGATTTCCATAGTCATTTTAATATTTGATGTCCTTGTACAACTGTGTATCTGTACCTTTCAAGATTACCTTTAGAACAGATGCTGTTGCCAAGAAAAGCCAGTGAAGTGAAAATGAGTTCGTAGGTTATTATTACACTTGTGCAGTTTTAGTATAAACAATATCCAAATGAGTTTTGAAAGTGAAACAATTATTCTGGGCTGCTCGGTTGGCTATGAAACATTAATTCTTCTTAAGCCACGGAACAAAAATGACTTATGGGGATAAATCTGTCAGTCCTTCGGTTTGTAGCTTGTGCGTTGGTGAAGACTTGGCAGAGAAAGTAAATTATGGTTCACAAGGATTAGAGTTTATGTTTTTCTTCTGGATTTTTTTTAGTGCCTTGTGGTTTTTCAAATGCAGCGAAACAGAGGACTGCTTCAAGGACTCTGTTCATTACAAATTGGGTCCATGCAAGGAAAGCACAGCTTGACGTTCTCCAGTAGCTTTACTGCCAGGGCTTATGAAGAGGTTTATAATGGAGGACTTGCCTGAGGATCCAAACTGCTTTCTGCTCCACTGCAGCAGAATTAAAATTTGGTGGCAAATTACTCAGATGGAGACACACAGGTGGTACCAGTTCAGTCCAGTCATACATGTACTGACTCGGGCCCATTATGTTAAATGTTTCTACTGTGAGGGGGGGGGGAATTCTCTCACAGTGGATATGTTACTTCCTTTTGAAGACTTCACACTGGGGTGAAAATGTGCAAGTGCTTAGAGTAGGGAAAGTTGCTATGCATCTGTGATACAATCAGGCCTCATTTTGGGTAGGAGCTCACAGGAGCGGAGCTCTGGAACCTCGAAATTTTATTGTGTTCTTTCTTTCTTACCCTCCCTCCCCCAATACTTGCTCCTGGGCACCATTATTCAAATCCTCTGTGAGAATTTTGCTGAACTCTAAGATTTGACAAACTTTCTAATATTTTTCCCCACAAAAAAATGGGAAAATAGCCAAAACATATAAAGTAGACAGATAGAAATCTTCATCATGCCACTGTGGCCACATAGGAGTAAATACTTTTAAAAGTATGATGGGAGTAAGGTTTTATTATAATAATTATAATTCAAGAAGCATTTTAAGGTAGATGCTGAGCTGATATAATTTAGTATACCTTCTGGTGATGTCAAGGGTGTGTGGCATATGCTAATGAGCTCTGGCACCTCTTTTTTCTATGAAATGGCCTCTGAATACAATTATTGATATAAAGAATTTGTATCTTCATTAGCTCACAAGATCAGAGTTCCATGGCAGAGCAGGGCAGTTTGAACATGAAGGTTGTGCAGTTATCCATGCACAGGTGATTGTTTTCATTTTTAAAAAGAAATAGCTTTTCCTCAGTTCCCCATTTTGGTCTCATTGCCCTCTTCACTCATTTCTGGAACCATATCCAGTGCTCTTTCACTTGCCATTCCCCCGGCAGCTTTTCACCAGGTTTTTAAAATTATCAGTATTAGATATCACTATAATATTTAAACAGCAACTATATTACTGTTCCGTTAAAACATTATAGTCCCACTAAGCTGTGGAGTTTTGTGAGCAAAAATTCTACTTCGTGAGCTACTGGCAATCAAGTTGTGAGATACTGTGATTTTTTTCTGAGCTAAGACAAAAATGTTGAGCCAGAGACTAAAAAACTGCGAGCTAGTTCACGCTAACTCAGCTTAGAGAGAACACTACTGTTTTTTTTTTTTGTTTTTTAATGGCAAAAGCCCACTGGAAGCAAGGGGAGAAAAATGGTGGGTGTGAGGGGACAGAACAGGGTATCATCCTGTGTGGAAACTGTGCCACTTCCTGAAAGGTCTGAAAGAAACGGCCTAATCCCAGTGTTGATCCCATTGAGAAGTTAACAAATTCAGGGACACTCCTCCTCCTGATACATCACAGGATCATTCACACAATGGATCCTTCATTAGGCACATCAAAGGGTCCACCCTGGGGAGAAAACCAAGTATAGCAGCAAAAGCTCAGATATTCCTTCTCATGGGGAAACCACGAAGAGGAGAAACCATTGAAATCTCCAAACTGTGGAAAGAGCTCATCAAAAAAGTTCAAAGCTTACATCCAAGCCAAATTTTATCAGGGCTCAGTATGTGGAAAGTGCTTCCATTTAAGCTGTTGCCTTACCTTTACGATCCAAAATCCATACAGGATAGAAGCCATATAAATGTTCAGAATGCACAAGGAATTTTAGTTGTAATGCAAGCTTTATAAGCCATCCAAGAATCCAAACAATGGGAGAAACCTTTTAATGCTCAGAATGTGGAAAATGTTATTTATTTAGTTAAAACATCAAAACAGCATTTAACATGTACATGTCTTCAATATAAATGACAACCTTATTACCCATCAAAAAAATCCATGCATGAAAGAAGCCGTGCATATGCTCAGAGTGTGTAAAGAACTTCAATATGATCCAAAACTTTACTGTTCATCAAAGAACCTAACATGAGAGAGAAATATATGAATGCATGGAGCATTTGCGACAAGAGCTTCAGCTGAAGACCACAACTTGGGTCACACTGAAGAAATGAGTCACGTGAATGTTCTAAACACTTGAAGTGTGAAGGTATGTCCAGAGAACACCAGAACTTGAATATGTGAAGCTACCAGGGCTGTTTTTGTAGAAAAAGCCCAGCAGGGACTCATTTGCATATTAGGCCACACCCACGGACACCAAGCCAGCCGGAACTGCATTCCTGTGTGTTCCTGCTCAAAAAAGCCCTGGAAGCTGCTCTTCACTGACTCAGACCATCAGTCCATCTAGGTTAGTACTGTTTACTCAGACTGGCAACAGCTCTCCGCTGTCTCAGGTGGAGGTCTTTTGCTTCACCTACTATCTGATCCTTCAGTCTGACATGCAGAGGATTACACATGGCACCTTTTCCATGCCCAGCAGATGCTCTGCCACTGGGCCATAGCCCACCCCCAACTTCATGTCAAAATTTCACACTTGAGACAAATCCAGGGCTTTTTTTGTAGAAAAAGCCCAGCAGGAGCTCATTTGCATATTAGGCCACACACCCCGACACTAAGCCAGCTGGAACTGTATTCCTGTGTGTTCCTGCTCAAAAAACGCCCTGGACAATTCTATATAAATAAACAGGCAAAACACTTTCTGATCAATCAGAATTTCATAACCAACCCACAACCAGTATAAATATTCAAGTGCCATAAAAATATTATTTAGCTCACATGAGAGAGCATCTGAATGTGGGCAGCCCATATATTAACAAGATGCTGGGACAGCAGTATAACTCATAATAAGGTTGTTTGGCTTTAAAAAGTTGTAAAAAGGATATGTACCTTGCCGATATATAAATTCCACTTTACTGTTTTTCATCCTGAGCCTGTAATCCCTATTAGCTGTTTTGAACTGATGTTTCAATACCATCTTTATGAAAGAAGGATAATCCTTTCATCTCTAGATTTGTAGTTTGGTATTTCTCTGCCTCAGTACTGCACCAGCTGTACCAAGGAAGCTATGACGCTTTGTTTGTAAGGTTTAAGAATTTTTCCATTGTGCCATAATTCAATGCAAATTCTAACTTCGGAGTAACTCCTACTAACCTCAGTGATAAGGGTAAAGGTAGTCCCCTGTGCAAGCACCAGTTGTTTCTGACTGGGGTGACGTTGCATCACGATGTTTTCATGACAGACTTTTTTACGGGATGGTTTGCCTTGCCTCCCCCAGTCATCGACACTTTACCCCCAGCAAGCTGGGTACTCATTTTACTAACCTCGAAAGGATGGAAGGCTGAGTCAACCCTGACCTGGCTACCTGAACCCAGCTTCTGCCGGAATCGAACTCAGGTCATGAGCAGAGCTTGGGTTGCAATACTACAGCTGACCACTCTGCACCATGGGGCTCATAACCTCAGTGGTACCTAACTCTAATTAATGATGCACAAAAGTGGACTGTTCAGCTGTTTGCACAGAAATTTGCTTTCTGCCCCATGGAAAGTGATGCTTGGAATATATTTATCTTCTAATGACAGTGTACTCTGGAATAGAGCAGGGATTCTCAAATATTAATTTAATCCAAGTTCATGCGAACAGACCATGATTCAGTCAGCTGTTTCTGGACTACATCACTTCAGAGAAGTACGACTCAAATAGGAGTATGTTCCTCCATTATTAAGGGGGGGGGGGACCCATGAAGACAGAAAACTGTCAGAACCCTTTCTACTAACGTTCAGGTTTCTTGGTTTCATGAATGTTTTTATATGGGGTTTATATGGAATCTCCTGAGCCCTGATTTGCTCATCACTGCTGTACTGACCAAATGACAGTAGTCTTATTCCTCCATCTATTTCAATAGCAAAGCAGTTTACTTGGGTATTCTGTGTATTTCTGTTACATCAGAGGGGACGGAATATAGCTTAGCTTCTCTAGCTTGCCAAATTCTTGAGAAGATAAGGGCCACAGCTCACTGGGAGGGGCTGTGGCTCAAAGCTTTGCATGCAGAAGTTCCCAAGTTCCATCCCTGGCATCTTCAGTCGAAATAATCAGGTAGCTGATGACGTGAAAGCTCCTCCATCTGAAACCCTGGAGAGCCACTGCCAGTTAGAATAGACAATCCTGACCTTGAGAGACCAGTAGTCTATCAGTTCTGTTTATTTAATATGTTCATTTTGTGTATTCCAGAAATTTCTTATATTTTATTTACTTTATTTATACCCACCTTTCTCCCCAAGGGGAATCATATAATCCCACAGTGGTTTATATTGTTCTCTCCATGTTCACAACAACCATGTGGGGTAGGCTGACAGAAAGAAGCTGACTTTCCTTTATGCTCCAAGGTACCATCAAGTCAGTCCGTCTCAAGCTCAACTAAATTTTAGAGCTAAGTGGTCCCCTATTCTTGAGAAAATAGACAACAATCCCTTTTACACGGATTTGCTTGCAAAATGCTCCATATATCGCAAAATCTTATTGTATTAATCAGTACAGTCCTTCTCGTCTGTAAATGGGTAACTGTTTTTGCCTTTGTGTGTTTTATCATTGCCTACATTGTATACTTTCTTTTTTGTTTGTTAATGATTGATTTTTTTAAAAAAAACACACACTGATCGTCTTCTACGAAACCCAAGAAAGCATCTGTGATTTTCTACCAAATATGGTAACCAAAAAAGGTTAAAAAAAGAAGAAAAATTGTGTATGTAGAAATATCAAGGCCAATTTCATATGAAGCTAAAATTATATTAAATCAAATAATCTTTAATTGAATTGTAAATATTAAAAACTGTGCATAAAAATCCATCCCTTTAGTTACATCTACAGATACCTTCCTAGTGCAACATCCCCCCTTTTTTGTAAAATTACACTTTATATGGAATGAGATGCCACACATTTACAAATATCTTTCCTATGACCAGGCACAGATATTGATGACATCAAATACATGTACGCCAAATACATTTTGGCCATGAAGTTTTCCCCCATGGTTTAAATTTGGACAATATACACTATACAATGCACTTGTTAACATTTCATGCCTGACCAAAGCACTGAACATCCAGATGAAAAAACTTTTTCACGGTAAGGGTATCTCTCTTTGTTGTTATAATTAATTAGGACCACTGGAGATAACTTTTCAGAGGGTATTTGTCAAGTCCAAGTTTCTCTAGGCGCCAAGTTAGAAGAATAAAATACTGAATTTATATCCTGCCCTCCACTCCGAATCTCAGAGTCTCAGAGCAACTCACAATCTCCTTTATCTTCCTCCCCCACAACAGACACCCTGTGAAGTGGGTGGGGCTGAGAGGACTCTCACAGCAGCTGCCCTTTCAAGGACAACCTTTGCCAGAGCTATGGCTGACCCAAGGCCATTCCAGCAGGTGCAAGTGGAGGAGTGGGGAATCAAACCCGGTTCTCCCAGATAAGAGTCTGCACACTTAACCACTACACCAAACTGGCTCTACACCAAACTGGTTAGGATAAAACATTGTCCATTGGTGTATAGCCACACAGAGGAAACTAAATATACCAAAATAGGTTCTACCAAATAGGTCAGACCTATTAAAAACAAGGATGGCCACTCACATGACCATTAGGTTCAGCTTTTCAACATGTACAACATGACCAGCTGCACCTGCCAAAATGGCCACTTCTACATAACTATTAAAAGTTCAGGTCTCCCCACTGATTGAAAGCTAGCCACCTCTAGTGAACATCCTCCTTGTATGCTTGCTTCCTCTGGGATGTCTGTAACTACCAGTAAACACCTTATTCTGAAAGCTATAGCCAGTGATAGCTGTCCTGTCTATACATTTTTTCCTGCCCATTCTCCAAGGCACTCAGGGTACCATACACAAATCTCCCTGTTCCCCAGTTTTATCCTCACAACAGTCTATGAGGTAGGATAGACTGAGAGAGGGCAACTGGGAATGGGCACAAACCAGGGAAATGGTGGTTTGTGTTGGTTTATAATTTCTTTGATTGCATGAACCGTAAACTTTTCAATTTCCTGAAATGGTTCAGGGTTCATTTGGTTTGAGAGGTGGTAGAACAGCCCCAACATGAGTTAGAGACATCAAACTCACAGGGAGTCTTCAGCAGGCCCTCCTCTACATGCTCTCCAAGTTCAGCAAAGACTGGATTTGGGATGTCTAAGTTACAGCCCAACCAAGCAGGTCCCCCCAGGAGAGCTCAGCTCTAGCTTCATGTTCAGTCCCTGAAACAACAGCAAGGAACAGCTTCCCAGCTGGGAGAGATGTTTTAAAAATTATCCTATTGTGTGTGCGGGAAAAGGAGTCCCTCAAAGCCTCCCCTAAAACAGTGATGCAGAAAACTCTGCTCCCAAAACAACTAACTCTTCTCTCTTCATGCTGCAAAATGAAAGCAGCTGAGTCAGAAAGAGGGCCAACATTCCTAGCACGCCACCCATGTTGCCATTCACAGTCTCTGCCTAGTGCACGCATTTCCCGCTTTCACTCCAATTAGCCTTTGCAGAGACAGTTTACTGCACTTGCACAATCCCATAGATCTAGCAATCTATTGACCAACCACCTCCCTTACCCCGGTGACCTTTTTAGTAATGTGTTCAAATGCAGCTAATTGTGGTTATGAAAAACAATCTTCTAGTATGCAAAATAATAAGAAATGTAGTAAAATGAAAATGTCCACACAGATAATCTGCACATCAATGGATCAAGCAGGGTTACAAAGTAAAGGTGCAAGCACACAGCCCTCTGTTCTTTCTCTAAACATACCCTGACTGTTGTTATTCTAGGATAGGCACTCCAAAGGGATCTGTCGAGGCTGGTGAGTGGGCGTCAACGTGGCAGATGAGGTTCAATGTGGCCAAGTGCAAAGTAATGCACATTGGGGCCAAGAATCCCAGCTACAAATACAAGTTGATGGGGTGTGAACTGGCAGAGACTGACCAAGAGAGAGATCTTGGGGTCATGGTAGATAACTCACTGAAAATGTCAAGACAGTGTGCAATTGCAATAAAGAATGCCAACGCCATGCTGGGAATTATTAGGAAGGGAATTGATAACAAATCAGCCAGTATCATAATGCCCCTGTATAAATCGATGGTGCGGTCTCATTTGGAGTACTGTGTGCAGTTCTGGTCGCCGCACCTCAAAAAGGATATTATAGCATTGGAGAAAGTACAGAAAAGGGCAACTAGAATGATTAAAGGTTTGGAACACTTTCCCTATGAAGAAAGGTTGAAACGCTTGGGGCTCTTTAGCTTGGAGAAACATCGCCTGTGGGGTGACATGATAGAGGTTTACAAGATAATGTATGGGATGGAGAAAGTAGAGAAAGAAGTACTTTTCTCCCTTTCTCACAATACAAGAACTTATGGGCATTCGATGAAATTGCTGAGCAGTTAGGTTAAAACGGATAAAAGGAAGTACTTCTTCACCCAAAGGGTGATTAACATGTGGAATTCACTGCCACAGGAGGTGGTGGCGTCTACAAGCATAGCCAGCTTCAAGAGGGGATAGGATAAAAATATGGTGCAGAGGTTCATCAGTGGCTATTAGCCACAGTGTGTGTGTGTGTATAGGTTTTTTTTTTTTTGGCCACTGTGTGACACAAAGTGTTGGACTGGATGGGCCACTGGCCTGATCCAACATGGCTTCTCTTATGTTCTTAAAATAACAGTGTTCTGCAAGTCATCCATTACCTTGAGTCTTTTTCTGGGCTGCCTGCCCTTCATTAACTCCACAACAATGTGTATCTCTGACAGCAGAGCTCTTTCCTCCAAGTTATACCCAGATGAAATCACCCAAGATGGTCCAATTTCCCTCTTGCCCAGAGACTGTATTACCTCTCTTTGCCTAACCTGCACATGGGTCAGTCCTTCTTTTCTATTCCAGGAAGTGATAAATTCTAGCATTTGGCACCCCCAAATCTCTGTTACCTCCTAGGTGTCACATTCCTGCTAGGGCATCAGATACCCTTGGACTGCTCTCTGCTGGCAAGAAACATTTGCATAATCAGGCCTTAAGTACTGGGTGCTTGTGAGAGATATCCATGGGAAAGGGAATGCTTGAGAGCAATTAACTTCCTTCCTGTTTCCTTTCCTTGTAAGGACATAGATACTTCCTGAATGTGTGTATATGGAGTCTTGCCACACCAAAGTATAGTCTGAAGTGCAGTGCATTTCTCTACATATACACCTACCCATAAGCTACTATGCAGTGAAATCTTCTCCAGTGCTTACCAAATCAAGTAGAATCACTATTTTCTGGTCCTTAACATCTTCTATCAACTCTGCTGTCTCACTTGGTATCTTCTCAGATTACCTCTTCTTCACTCACTGGCACTTCTTGCTTCTTTGACCATCATGAAATGGCTTCTCAGGCCTCTTGGAACTAATTTACTTTAGGTGTCTCCACATCTCTGGTTTAGGCTTGGTCAATCAAGGCAAAAGGCAGTTCCCGCTTTAATCTCCAATTGAATCTTCAGCGTGTAAATGCTTCATGTCTCCTAGACGATGATTCATCCCAAAGGATACACGCTTAGAAGACTCGCCATCTGAAAGAGAAGCACTGTTCTCTTGTCAGACTGAAGCAGCTAATTTTTTTTAAAAAGGCCTTGAGAAAAGCTTCCTTAATTTTCTTTTAACAAGTAGTTTCATTGCGTTTTACAAGCTGACAAACCACTCTCCCCATATGCCCAATGGATGGGAGAATCACTGCTGTTAATACAATTTTTTTAAAAAAAATCCTATTTCATGCAAACAAGTCTTATTTGGAAATGTTCAAATTGCCTTTTCACACATTTCACCGAGGCAGACCCAGATGTGCTGTACAGTGTGCTCTCAAGAAGAAGGTGTTTTTAGTCAGCACTCCATGACCTGTGCATAATACACATTTGACTTTTCACATATAAGGTGTATACTTAATTCTCCTTTATATTGTGTCCCTTGCTCAAGAATGGATAGAACAGTTCAAATGACTTATATCCAACAATTCACACTGGAGTTTTGTGCTCCACTTCATACTGCAAGAGCTGAAGTGGTTAAAGTATCAGACTAGGGTGTGAATTTAGCCCCAAATGGCCAGAAAAAATGCCCTTACTCAACACTGTGTTCAAAGGGGGGGAACCCCTTTGCTACAAATCGAAGGGCAAACAGCAGAGTGACTTCAGATAAAACCCCCACATGGAAGCTCTGCTTGCTCCAGTCTGGGCAGGAGGGAGGAGCTACATTGTACCTTCAAAATGGAAGAGCCCCCCCCCCTTCAGCCTTTTAATAGGCTTTTTGTTGCTGTTTTTGTTTTCCAGTTCACACCTAGGGGTGTGCAAAAAAAATATATGGAATTACACGGATTCGGAAATACACGGGGCCAAAAAAATACGGAATACCGTGTATTTCCTATTACTGTACTTGGAATAGCCGCATATACGGTAGATGTGCGGCTATTTCCGAATATACGGCCCCATTATACCTTATGGCCATTGAAATCAATGGCAAAATAGGGTATATTGGAAGCCGCCTGGAGGAGAGGGGGTTTGAGGAAGAGCCCCCAAATTTGCAGGGGACCTGCAGGGGACTCTCCCCTACAAACCCCCCAAGTTCCAAAAAGATTGGGCCAGGGGGTCCCATTCCAGGGCACCCAAAAGAGGGTGCCCCTATCCCACCATTATACCCTATGGGCCATTGAAATCAATGGCAACATAGGGCATAATTAGAGGCTACTGGGGGGCAGGGGGTTTGAGGGAGAGCCCCAAAAACTGCAGGGCAGCTTCAGGGGACTCGCCCGCATGCAACCCCCCTGGCCAAAAAGACTGCACCCATCTGTGGGCACCCCAAAAGGAACACTGCTCCCAATGGTGAGAAAAAAACAATTAGAGCCACTTCCTCACTGTAATTGTTGTGGGAAAAGTGGCTCTGGGGAGCAGGAGGTTTTGAGGAGAGCCCCCCAAACTGCTGTGCAGCTTCAGGGCACTGTTCCACACAAAACCCACAAGGCCAAAAAAAAAATTGGACCAGGGAGTCCAATTCCTGGGGCACCCAAAGCCAAACCTAACATCACACCAGAGAATCTCTATAGGACCCAAATGCACTACATCCCTCTATCTACTCTATGAACCCTGCAGGCCTGGAACCAATATAAACCCAGTTGCCAATGTCACTGCCACACAAAACACAATCTGCTCAAGGTCTGCTCTGCAGACCTGGCTGCAGCAAACGCAGATGCCAGCTCTCCAGCCCTGCCCCAAACAACACGGGGAGAGCTGGCCAAGCACAACAGCCTGCTGATTCTGGGTCTCTCACCCAGGTGCCAGCTCCCCCCCCCAAAAAAAAAAAAACAGAACCAGGAAAAGGGACAACAGGAGAAGGCCAAGAAACTCAACTGTTAAAAAGTGGCCTTTTAAATAATGAAAATTAGGCCAAACAGCCCCCCCCCCCAAGAACCAGAACCAGAAGAGAAAAGGAACAGCAGCAGCACAACACAGCAACAACAAATCAAACACAGAATCCTTTTAAAACAGTAAAAAACTTAACTTTTAACAATACAGGAACTTTACCAACCCCCTCCCCCCAAAAAAAAACCTTCACCCTAACCCCAAGAAATCCAAGCCACCCAAATCAAGAAACGTAAAAGGACACTGCACTTTTAAAACTCCTCTCACTAAAGTAAGATACGGGCAAATTGGCAAACCCTCCACCCCAGGCCCCCACCCCCAGCAGAACCCCCTAACCCCAAATGAGCTACCCAGTACTCACCCACCCAAATCTGGATAAGTAAAGGGACTTTGAGTCTTAAAAAGTCCTTTTACTAACTAAAATAAAAACAAGAACCCCAAGACTGTCTTACCTTAGATGTCTTCTCTTCTCAAGGCAGGTCAGGAAGGCTGAGAGAGAGCAGCAGCAGCTGAGGCCAAGGGCCAGCGCAGCACAATCTCTCTCTCTCACACCAACACACCAAACAACAGCAATGGAATGGAGTCCAGCCAGGCAGACTCTGACCCTACACAGAGCAGTTTCAAAAAATAGCACTGCTCTGTGATTGGCCAGATAACACTGTTTACTTGGATACCCAAGTAAACAAAAGAACAACAATGTAGCTGATGGCTGAGGGATTAGCCCAGCCATCAGCTACACAAAAGCCCTGCAAAGCATGCATTTGCAATGCATTTTGCAAATGCATGCTTTGGATTGGCTGCTGGGGGTCCTCTCCCCCCTCTCCCTCCCTCCCTGATCCCAAGGAGGCTATGGGAGAGGTGGGAAAAGGCTTCCAAACGCGGGAAAGGAAGCAAGCAGCTCCCCTGAGGCTGCAGAAGCTTCTTTCCCTCCTTTTCCATTGACTTCCGTATACTTCCGAATATCTATACAGAAGTACATGGGGAGCCATATACAGCTCCCGTTTATTGACCTGAAAATGGAATCGGAAGTATACGGAGCCATATACATCTGAATCAGGGGTGATTTGGTGGTCTATTCGGTTCGGCCGAGCCGAATGCACACCCCTATTCACAGCTAGACATTTAATGTAGTTCAGTTCTGAAGTAGGAAGGTGGCTCATGGGGGGGCAGGCATGTAACATTTTTTCAGGGCTTCTATAACAAAATGACAAATGGATGAGGGAGGGATGGTGGTGGCAGAAACATCAGAGAACAGGGTAGAGCTGAGCGACTGCAGAGGCATGCTATCACCCTATGCAATGCTGCTTCCATAGCAGTCGTTCACAAGTGACAGTGAACACATGTACAATATGTACACAGTGTACACTTTTTTCTTTTTACATGCACTGAGTAATTCTTACATTACATTCACTATATGTACAGCTGAAATATGATTCAAACCCGACATTTATCCAGGTGTTAGTCCCCAATTTCATTTGTTAAGTGAATGTGCTTTGGTACTTTCTTATAAACAGACGTATGCACATACATGCAGGGTACATGTGCATTCACTGTAATATGTGAATGTGGCTACCGTGGGCACTGTTTCCTGTCTCTCTGTGGCAGACTCCTAGGACAGGTTCAAATGTCCACTCAGCCTTGGGCCAGTCATGCTCTCAGCCTAACCTATTTCATAGTGTTCTTGAGAGGAGAACATGAAATCACGTATGCTTAGGGGGTTGCCAGCAGGTCTGGAGAAAAGGATATACTGTTTTTTTTAATATTCTACTATGTGGAGATGGGCAAGAGAAGCTTTTCAGTTTCTACTATTCATTACTTTACATTACAATCTATTATTGTAATCTATTATTCCAAATAAGAAGTAAAATAAAATAATAAAATAAAACAAAGAGGGTATATGGCCCTTCTGGGGGATTGGTCAGAATACAGATGTAAGGGCTGAATGAGGTTAGCATATGCAGTGAGATAAGAAACCTTCACTGCGCTGAATGCTAATTTACTGCTCACCCTCTACATTTATGTATTGACTGGTAGTTTCCATTTCATTGTTATCTGAGGAAGTGTGTGTACACACAAAAGCTTACACTTTGAATAAAACGTTGCTAATCTTAAAGGTGCCACTGGACTCAAACTTGGTTCTGCTTCTTCAAACCAGCATGGCTATACATAATATACGTAAAATATATCTGAATATACATACATTTGGTCAATAATAATAAGATTTGTTTTAGTGGCCAATAATTGTAGGGTTGGACATGTAAAGAAGAGCAGCTAAGGGATGTGGTTTGGCTTCAGAGTGGGCACCATTACATAGGATAACGGCCACTTCTGCATGCCTAAGAGTCTGCATGCGTCAACGCCAGCCTGATTTAATCAGCACATTGATTTGCTTAACATCTCCAGGTATCCTGGACTCTTGCTGTTGGCAATGAATAGTTAGCACCATTTGAAGACGCATTTCCTGCCAATTAGTGTTTCAGAGAAGTGGTTTTGTTGCTTTGAAGCATACCCATAAAAGCATCAAGGCTTATTGCTGGTTTCCATCTGGGTATGTGGGTGAGTGTGGGCACCCCCTCCCCGTTTATTTCTCTTAATGTCTGCACATTCCGCCTCTCGCAGGACAGTGGTGATTTTAGAGAGAAATAGTAATAGCCTATTTAAACCTCACAAGTGTTTTCATGGGCAGTATCTCAGGAAACATACAACAATCCTGTTAGGTAGGTAGATCAGCATTATTAATTCCATACTGCAGATGGGGGAAAACAGAATTGTGGCTTGCCTTGTACCCCATAGTGAGTTCCTGGCTGAGATAAGATTTGAATGAAGGACTTTCTGGCTTTAGCTCCCTTTTTCAAAGCATGGCATATTGGTTAAGAGTGTTGGACAAGGATCTGGGAGACTTGTTTTAATTCCCTCTCTGCCATGGAAATTTGCTGGGTGATGTTGGGTTAATCACTCAGCCTGTCCTATCTCATGTGGTTGCTGTTGCAAGGATAAAATGGAGGTACAGAGAACAGTGTTGTAAGCTACTATGGGAAGAAAGGTATTATACAAATTAATATGATACTTCTGCTGCAGTCCTAAGAATACTTTCCTGGAAGAAAGTAAAATGGGCCTTACTATTGAGTAGACCTGCTTAGAATTTTTCCCAACAGCTTTAAAGTAGCCTACAGCAGTTCCAGACTTTCTTCCAGCAGTATGTTATTTCTATGGCTTTTATAGACTGTGAGGAACTTGATATGGCCATGTTCATCATCAGAACCTCCCTCCCTCTATTCTTTCCATTTCCATATAGAGAACGAAAGGTGAAAAACAATGACGGTGTGTGTATGAACTTCACATGCATGAAGGAAAGTAGGAGAGAAGATCCTCTCTCTCTCTCTCTCTCTCTCTCTCACACACACACACACACACACACACACACAGCCAAACAACAACAAGCTGCCAGGGATGGTTCTAATAGGTTTATAACCCCAAACAGCAAGAGGGAGGAGAAATATCCTGAAGACAATGCTAGCTCCTCTGTGCTCCCGCTGGCTTTAGTCAACAGAGGCATGGGCCAGGAGAGAGCATGCACTCCCTTTCCACTCATGCCACCCCACTTCTAAGTACATCTCTGGAGCCAGCCAGGCTGGTAGCAATGATAGACTCAGGCCATGGATATTGCCTGTGGTATTGTGAACAACAGGACACATCAGCTTTGCTTTAACTTAAGAAGGGTTTGTATTTACCTCTCTGGCCCATTTTCTCTCTCTCTGGCTGGGCCGTCTTTCAGTCAGCCTCTCAGTCAGCTTGCTCAACTACTGACTGCCATACAAGATCCCTGCAGAACCAAAACTAATTTCCAGGCTCAACTTAGGAAATACCTGGGAATTTTGCGAGGTGGAGCCTGGAGACTTTCCCATTCCCTTAAAAAAATATACAGCAGTGCAGTTCCCCTAGGGTTGCCAGCTTCCAGGTGAGGCCTAGAGATCTGTTTTTGCAATGGATCAGCAGCTGGCAGTCCCCCTGGAGAAAATGGCTGCCCTGAAGGGTGGACTCTATGGCACTGTACCATGCTGAGGCCCCTCTGCTCCCCAAACCCCACCTTCTCCCGGATCTATTCCCCTATTTTCCAGCACCAACCTGGCAGCCTTAAATTCCCCTGAATACAGTCTTCATGTCCTCATCCTGTTGTTTGTCTTCAAAAGGTTCCCCAGCAGCTGCACTTCCACCAAACAAAAGTGTCATTTGTCATACTCCCACAAGTCTCTTGCCAAGCTTTGGTAGCATTTCCAAGCATGGCTTTATTAAGGGATACACACACAGCACACTCACAAAACAGCCAAAATAAACAATGAATCATTTCCCAACACAAACAGCTTGCAAGCCCACACTTTTGTGATCTCACTGGGGCAATGTTATAAATCACTTTATTTGTGAGAATTACTGAAAGTAACAATCTGCTTCATTTCAACCAACTTCTTCAGACTAACACAGAAAAATGAAACATTTTACTACACACACACACAAAAAAACATCTGAAACAAATGCAAAACAAACAGAGGGACTGTGCTCTCTTCCTCTCTCACACAATTTACATAATCACTAGAAAAAGTCACATGACTCATACCTGCTTGCCCCCCATGCAGCTTTCATCCTGCTGAGTTTTAAAGGCACACATACATTCCAAACACAACCAGTCTGCAAGCTTCTTCTAAAATGTCCTGCTGGGATTTAAAGGCACATCATGGCTGTTTGGTTGTGGCTTCCCCTGACTGGCCAGCCAGCTGCCGACAGCAAGGAGCCTGCAAAATGAGGGGATCCTCCGCCCAGACTTGGGGTCTGGCAAGCTTAAACGGAAAGACATGCAAAGCAGAAACTTGTCCCTAAGGGCTACTTGTATAGATTACAACAGTGCCTTCTCCACTGTGGCTCCTCTACTGCTTGGGATGTTTTGCTGTGAAGCAGCTCTGCATGCTAGAGAGCCAGTGTCATGTACTCATTATACCAGGAGGTCAGGAGGCTAAAATGGACAGAGGGAGAACTGTGCATGCTGCCTTGTGTTTCATGGAGGAAAGGAAAATAATCTTGTTAATCTGACCTAACAAACAGAGAGCCAGTGTGACATAGTGGTTAGAGTACTGGACTAGGATCTGGGGGACCCAGGTTCCAATCCCCACTCTGCCAGGGAAACTTGCTGGGTGATCTTGGGCCAGTGACAAACTCTCAGCCCAACCTATTTCACAGGGTTGTTGGGGATGAGGACAAAACGGAGGAGGGGAGAACAATGTCAGCCACTTTGGGTCCACAATGGAGAGAAAGATGGGGTATAAATGAATTAAATAGATAAAAACAAAGAAATGCTCAGGTTGCCATTTGTGCAAGGCTCACTTTATCTGCTTCGTGTTCCTTTTTGTGCAAGGTATGGATTGAACTATATAGCTTATGTGTCTTCAGGGTGTGCACGTCTGTAAAATACGTGCCTGCCGAAATGGCTTGTTGCATGAGTGGAGTTTGCAAGCTGAGCCAATATTCATGCAGTCTCAGTACTTACTCACATATTTGTATGCATGAAGAACATCTGTACAAAGCTAGTGATCTGCTGGCAATCATATGCATCCAGGTGGGGCTTCATCCCAAGTCCAGCATTTTGTCCTGTGGATGGTTTTGAAACCTTGATCATGTATGGTATGTCTGCCTGCATCTCTACAGCAATATAGATTTGGGCTCAAAACTCAGTCTGCTGGTATAAGGTTCAGGACTATTGGAATTTGAAGGTTCCCACAGAAGCATGGAGAACCAGTGACTGGATGACAACATTTCCTGGCCAGCAGCAGGCAGAAGCTGAGTCAATACATCACTCGTAGGCTGTAAGAAGAGAAGCTATATAGGCTGACTTTTACCATTTATGCAGCTGTAGAAAAGTAGAGAAGTCCATGAATTGGCAAGGCCTGTTTCATTCATACAGTTTCTTGTTCTTTGACAAAAGCCAAATTTTGCAGAAAACCCTCTTTCCTGTGACCTGTTTAAAACAGTGCACTGTGAACTGCTGCCTTTCCTAGACACAGCCTTGCCAGTTTTTCAAAGCCCAAAATGTGTAACTATCAGTTCCTTTTGTTGGGATTAATTTCCAGTCGCCATGTTGTGGAGTGACCCCCATGGTTTCAGGAAAGAAAAGGAGGCCTGTCATTTTCTTTCAGAGAGCAAAGGCTTCAGCTACATTCCCGAGCACACTGCTGTTCATCTGTGTGGGGTTTGTGCTGGCACCAGAAGCAGCAACAAGCCACAGTGCCGGGTAATAGAGCATCATAGTTTGCATTCATTGGCAGAAGATCAAAGAGCATGGCGAAATTCCATCCAAAACTCAACTGGCTAGCTCCTGACAACTGTAAGATCATTTTTGATAAACGCTCAAATGTTTAATTGTGCAGGAGAATCCTAGTAGCTGAGCCATAAAGGTATCTCATTCATTTCACCAATGTAAGCAGAAAGGCCCAGCTGTAGCCTTGACCCTCAGACTAGAAGAGGGGGCACACTACACACAGTGGATGTCAAGCTGCCCATGGCGTCCTTCCCCTTCACCAAAAGGAGGACATTTCATGTTTCATTTCATTTTTTCAAATAGTAAGTCCATTTTCTCCATCTTCATCTTGATGAAACTCACAGCACTAGCCAAAACAGAGCCGTATTCTTCTGATCCTGTGGACTTCAATTAATTTTGAAAGGAGTAATTCTGTTTAGGATGCAGGCCTGTCAAGAGCCACCATGGGCCCACAGACAAAGAATCCATATGACCCTGATCCAAACCAAATATCATAACAAAATAAATCATTTGGCTTGCAGTTGCCATGATAGAAATAAAACAATTGACCTGTCTGTTCATGTTTGTTGATGTATTTATTTACATCCTAACTTTCTTCTCCATGGGGGCCCAAAGTTTCATTCTCCCTCCATTTTATCCTCAAACAACCCCATGAGGCAGGTTAGCCTGAGAGAGTGTAGGGCTGGCCCAAAGATACCCAAGCAAACTATCATGGCAGAGTGGGAATTTGAATCTGGTTTTCCTGGATCCTAATCCAACACTTTAACCACTACACCACACTGGAAGGCATAACATCAGAGAATAAAGCTAAGAAACTCAAAATTGGCCACCAGCTTCAGGATGATTGTGGGTGTTCCAGGGCCAAAACTGAAAGGCATGGGAAAATCCTGGCTCAAGTGAGACAAACCACCACCACACCGTGCTATTTGCAACTGAAGCTAAGGGTCTCTGTGGCCAGCATAACTCAGAAAATAAAGCTACATGTTTGAAAACTGGCAACTAACCACAGAATGATGATGGAAGTTGCAGTGCCAAAAGTGAAGGGAACCGGAACACCCTGAACCAGGTTATCTCCACAACAGACAACATGAAATAAGAGAGCTTTTAAGCAACCTGTTAAGTGTCTCTAATACTCAGATCCCCAACTAGAGAGCCAGCATTAATAGTGACTCTAATCTGGAGAACCAGGTTCAGTTCTGCTCCACATGAAGCCAGCTCTTAGGTCAGTCACAGCTCTTTCAGAACTTTCTCAGCCCCCAAAAGAAGTTTAGCATGCCACTTAACTGGCACATAATGCTAAAAGGCTAGAACTTCAGGTTTTGCTCTAAAAATTGCATTGCCAACTCCTACTATTCCCCAGCCTTTCCATGTAGGCAGGCATCTTCCTAGGGTAGTTGGGGGTTGGGGGGTTGGAGGTGTCAGTTATCAAACACTATTAAAAATACAAATATAGCAAAAGTGTTATTGTTTTAAGCATGTTTGTATTTTAAATTGAAAATAATATCTTTTTATTGTGTTTGTCTGTGTCTTTTATAAAGTTTATGTCTGTGCTACCTGGCATTACATTTTATGAAACACATATCCAGCCTGACAAAGTCAGATATAGCCCTCATAACAAATGAATTTGACACCCCTGCCCTACATGGTTTGGTACAAGGGTAGTTGAAGGAATATCTTCTCTGATATGTTCTACCCAGGAATTAAAATCACAGGGAGAGGTCCTCCTGACTTTACCACCAATCAAAGAAGCTTGTTTGATGGGTATGTGAGAGAGGGCCTTTTCAGTGGCAGCCCCATGATTATGGAACAACTTCCCCATACAAAACTGGCCCCTTCAGTTTTGATCTTTAGGCAACAGCTGAAGATGGTTTTATTTAGGACTGCATTTCATTAAAAAAGTCCTAATTTGTGACTTTAAATTTTTGGTTTTATGTAGTTTTGTGTGTTTTATTTTATATATTTTATTTATATTGTAAGCTGCCTTGAGCTCCTCAAGGGAGACAGGTGGCTAATAACGTTTTAAATAAAAAGGTATATTCACCCTTCGAAGGTAAAAATTGCACATTTAAAGTCCACTGTTTATTTGATTTATATCCTACCCTCCCCACCAAAGCAGGCTCAGGCTCACTGGCACAAAATGATGTGTCTGTCGATACTGAATGAAGTTAAAAGGAAACAGGATTACAGTAGCAAGCCCTATTCAATAGAGACTTTATAAATAGCATGTACATATTCTACATGTCTCAGCTTGTCAGCATGATCATAGATTGTGCTTCTTGCACTTTTTTTGGGCCCAGGGCCTATGCACCTAGATAGTAAGATCAGCAAGTCAG
Organism: Heteronotia binoei; assembly: GCF_032191835.1. Classification (NCBI taxonomy): domain Eukaryota; kingdom Metazoa; phylum Chordata; class Lepidosauria; order Squamata; family Gekkonidae; genus Heteronotia; species Heteronotia binoei. The sequence continues at coordinate 50,521,359 of NC_083223.1, read as the reverse complement.
TCTGTCTGTCTGTCTACCTATCACATTTGTATCCCCCCATTCCTCCAATGAGCTCAAGGCAACAGTCATCATTTCCCTTCTCCATTCTACCTTCATAACAACCTGTGAGGTAGGTTAAGTAGAAAGAGTGTGAGAGGGCCAAAGTCAAGAGACCTCCATGGCAGAGCAGGAATCTGAACCCCCAGATCCTAGTTAGTACTCTAACTACTAGACCACACTGGTTCTCCTGCACAACGGGTGGGGGCAAAGTTAGCTGCTGCTATCTGAGTCCAGCACATTCAGAAACCACACACTGATCCTTTTGAAAGGCTGTGGATTTGCATCAGGTGGGTGCAGAGTGGGTGGTGTTACATGCAGCGTAGGTACATGCTGGCTTGGAGTGGAGTTTGTGTGAGACACCCATCTCCCCATGGCCAAATGTGAAGTTACCACATCAAGAACCAAACCCTTGAAAGCCGTGTGTAATCACAGCGGTCTCTTAATTCAATTGCAAAATTCGCCTTTGCCACTTCCTTTCATCCTCCTGAGCGAGCACATTAATCTTTCCCTTTCTGCCTCTGCATTTTACTGCATGTAATCTTAGCCCAACTTTGTGCATTGGAGATCACAGTCAGATTTCTACTAGGCTCCCTTTTATTGCGAGGCTGGCAAATGAATGAGAGTCCCAGCTACTCACTCACACACACACTCATATACACATTGCTGCATTTCAAATTAGCTGTAACTGCACAGGGAGAAAAGCTTTCATGTCACTGTAGACAGCTTAATGAAAACCTCCTGTCTACATGCAGCAAAAAGAAAGCAAACAGAATGATAGGATGCAGGAAGGAAGAAATAGGAAAATTGCTAGAAATATCCTAATGTCATGTAAATCAACAATGCATACCCATTTCAGATAGTGTATATTTTGCTTTGAACCCTTCATCTGGAAAGATATATATATATACACACAAATAAGAAAATGCTCTTGAGATAGGTGATGAAAAGGAAAAAATAATGTGAAGGGAGATTGAAAAGGTTAAGATTGTTTAGAAAAGAAACAAACAGAGGAGTTACCAAGAGGGAGGAAGAAACCATCAGCGGCAGTGATAAAGCAGGTAAACTGTATTGAGCCATGAAGTATGGTTGAGCATTACTGTTCTAGGCCATTCAGTACATTCCACCCTTCCTCTGCTGTATTTGAGAACTTCCATATACAACATCATTCCCAATGAAAGTATGACTGACAGGACTCCCATACGTTCCTCCAAGGAGCCAGATTAAGGAGAGGAAACACCCTTAATCCTACTCATCAGGGAAACATAAGAACATAAGAGAAGCCATGCTAGATCAGGCCAATGGCCCATCCAGTCCAACACTCTTGTCATACATTGGCAAAAAAACCCAGGTGCCATTAGGAGGTCCATCAGTGGGACCAGGACACTAGAAGCTCTCCCACTGTGCCCCCCAAGCACCAAGAGTACAGAGCATTGCTGCCCCAGACAGATACCATTTTCCTCACACAGCTTACCATGCGGTCACATTCCTGTTCTCTCCACAGCGTCCGTTGGATTTCCCACTATCTGAGCCAGAGTTACAGGAAGTGCTGCAGCTTTTGCTTAGCAAACGTAAGCTGAGTTTTAGCGGTTTACGTTTGCTATGCAAAAGCTGCGGCACTTCTTGCAACTCTGGCGCAGCTAGTGGGAAATCCGACAGACGCTGCGGAGAGAACAGGAATGTGACCACGTGGTAAGCTGTGTGCGAAAACGGTCAGAGAGTTCAACAATACATTGCAGCTAATAGCCACTGATGGACCTCTGCTCCATATGTTTATCCAATCCTTTCTTGAAGCTATCTATGCTTGTAGCCGCCGCCACCTCCTGTGGCAGTGAATTCCATATGTTAATCACCCTTGGGGTGAAGAAGTACTTCCTTTTATCCATTATAACCTGACTGCTCAGCAATTTAATTGAATGTTCATGAATTCTCGTATTGTGGAAAAGGGAGAAAAGTACTTCTTTCTCTACCTTCTCTATGTCATGCATAATCTTGTAAACCTCTATCATGTCACCCCGCAGTTGACATTTCTCCAACCTAAAGAGCCCCAAGCATTTTAACCTTTCTTTATAGGGAAAGTGTTCCAACCCTTTAATCATTCCAGTTGCCCTTCTCTGCATTTTTTCCAATGCTATAATATCTTTTTTGAGGTGCAGTGACCAGAATTGTACACAGTATTCCAAATGAGGCAACACCATCTATTTATACAGGGGCATTATGATACTGGCTGATTTGTTTTCAGTTCCCTTCCTAATAATTCCCAGCATAGCATTTGCCTTTTTTTTTATTGCAGTCGCACACTGTCTCAATATTTTCAGTGAGTTATCTACCACAACCCCAAGATCTCTCTCTTGGTCAATCTCTGCCGGTTAACACCCCATCAACTTGTATTTATAGTCAGGATTCTTGGTCCCAATGTGCATTACTTTGCACTTGGCCATGTTGAACCAAGACCCGTAACCAGAAAACTTTTAGGGGGGGCATGGAAAAAAAATTGGGTGGAAGGGCCCCCCGCTCTGGTGGCCCCCACTCTCTCTGCCACCACTTCTCTGGCAGCCCCCTATCTCCCCGCTGCTCTGGCGGTCCCCTCCCCCTCCGTGGCGCCTCCCCCCCTCCCTCCCACTCATCCACTCACCCACCTGGTGAAGCGCTGGCTCCTGGGGCTCATTCAAGGCCCCCCTCCACGATCAGCTTATTGGCGAGGGGCACCTTGAAAGAGCCCCAGAAGCTGGTGCTGCACTGGGAGGGGGAGGTGCCCCAGAGGCTGCAGGGCTGCCAGAGCGGCAGGGAGATTGGGGGCAGCAAGAGAAGTGGCGGCGGAGAGAGCAGGGGCTGCCAAAGTGGCAGGGAAAGGAGGGGCCATAAAAGTCAAAGGGGGTTGGGTGGAGAGGCCATTTGCCATGTTGATGCCCACTCGGCCAGCCTTGACAGATCCCTTTGGAGTGCTTCACAATCCTCCCTGCTTCTCACCACCCTGAACAATTTAGTGTCATCTGCAAACTTAGCCACTTCACTGTTTACTCCCAACTCCAAATCATTAATGAAGAAGTTAAAAGGCATCGGACCCAGTACAGAGCCCCGTGGCACCTCACTGCTTACTGAGATTTCCACTGAGAAAATTACCCATTTATACTCACTCTGTTTCCTATTAATTAGCCAGTTTTCTATCCACAAGAGGACTTGTCCTTTTACTCCATGACTCTCGAGCTTACTAAGGAGCCTTTGATGAGGAACATTATCAAAAGCTTTCTGGAAGTCAAGGTAAACAACATCTATTGGGTGCCCTTTGTCCACATGTTTGTTCACCCCCTCAAAGAACTCTAACAGGTTGGCAAGACAAGATCTTCCCTTACAGAACCCATGCTGAATCTTCCTCAATAACTTTTGTTCATAAATGTGCCTACTAATTTTCTCTTTAATAATGATTTCCACCAACTTTGTTGGTATTGAGTCAGACTGACTGGCCTGTAATTGTCCAGATTGTCTCTGGAACTCTTTTTAAAGATGAAGGTGACATTAGCTACCTTCCAGTCCTCAGGAATGGAGGCAGATTTCAATGAAAGATTACATATTTTTGTCAGGAGATCCACAATTTCATCTTTGAGTTCTTTCAGAACTCTTGGATGTATACCATCTGGGCTTGGTTTTTAAATTGTCTATCAGTCAGACGTCCTCCTCTCTCATCACCTCCATCTGACTCAAGTCTTTCAACACCCCTTCCAAAATCAGGGTTCTGGAGTGGGCAAGCATTTCTCATCTTCCATAGTGAAGATGGAGGCAAAAAAATGCATTCAGCTTCTCAGCCATTTCCCTATTGTCCTTCAGTAATCCTTCTACTTCTTGGTCATCCAAGGGCCCCACTGCCTCCCTGGCTGGTTTCCTGCTTGTAGTGTACTTGGGGTGGGTGCAGCATCCACATGGATGTGTCCTTTGCAGCTTATATGAAGAAGGGGTAGAACTAAGCACAGTTCCTCCCCTTTTCCGTCCATAAGGGGGCTTCTTAATTTTCTTAATTAACAGCCAATGTGGCACAGTGGTGACAGTACTGAGATAGAATCTGGGTGAGCCTAGTTTGAATCTCCACACTGCAGGAGAAGCTTGCTGGGTGACTGTGGGTCAGTCACATACTCTAGGTCTAGATTATCTCATAGGACTGTCATGAGAATGAAATGGAGGAGCGGAAACTCATGTAATGTGCTTTGGGGTCCCATTGAGGAGAAAGGCAGAGTACAAATAAGATACATTTCCTGGCTAAACCATGGGGGACTAGGATTGGGCAGCCTGAGCAGGAGGGTTAGGGGGATGGGGACATAGGATTGGTGCTGGTGATGTTGCCAACATTACCACATCACCAGGAAAGTGACAATGAGTGCTCTATGGTTTTACCACAGAGTTTCCAGAGATTCCTAGAGCTACCCATTGTCGCTTCAGGATATCACAGAGTGACACATTGTTTGGCTCTTAGAATGGTTGGTGTGAAGCAGACTAAGAAGCTAAATGCCCAAGATGAGATTTGAACCCAATTTGGGCCTGTAGCTAATCCTGTCCTTGTTGCTTGTTTCCTTTTGTGTCAAATTCTCTCATATTCAGTTCTGCACACTACTTACACAACACAAAGCAGAAGAATATGTTTGCAAGTCCAACTGCTTTCATAAATCCTGCTCAATAAAGCACTGAAATTGCCTAAGTGACAAGACAAAACCATCCCTCACGGAAACAGACACACACAGAGAGAGAGAGAGAATGTCACATTATATAGCACATTTTAGGCTGTCTAATCTGGGTTTTCTGCACAGAGTTTAGTTTGCACAGTAAAATGTCTATTCATTGTATGCAGTCTGGAAGCTTTCCATCCTTTTTGGTGCAGAAACATCCCATTTTGTGAGGAAGGGCTATGGATTAGTGGTAAAATATCTACTTTGCATGCAGAAAGCCTGAGGCTCCCAGGCAGGGCTTTTTTTGAGCATGAATGCAGTTCCGTCTGCCTTGGCATCAGGAGGTGTGGCCTAATAGGCAAATGAATTCCTGCTGGTTTTTTTCTACCAAAAAAACACTGCTCCCTGGTATTCACAAGGATCAGGTTGTGGGTGATATGGAAGATCTCAGTTTAAGACTGTTATTTATAGTCTGATTTTCTCACTTGGACTCAAGGTGGATTTCACAGAATGAGTCACTACAATCAAGAGGACAGACCACAGCAATTTTGTGAATTGTTTGGTACAGTGCTACCCTATTGCCTGCACAGAAAAGCTCTCTTGCATCATTCAGTTTTGCACAGTTTGAAGGAAGCCAGGAGAGTGGAAACCTTCCTGACCCCCTCAGGCAGGCTGTTCCATAAGGTAGGGAGTTCACAGAGAAGGCCATGTGTACAGACAGCTCTTGCCTTTTCTCCTTTGCAGGTTGGCACCTGCAGAAGCCCCTGCTCAGGTGAGCGAAGCTGTTGTGGCAGAACATCGGGGGAGAGGCGGTTTCACAGAAAGGAGCGTCCAAGGCCACGAAGGGCTTTGTATACGATAGCCAGCACTTTCAACTAAGCCCAGTGACTGAGGAGCAGCCAGCGGAGTGCCTCCAGGATGGGAGTCATAGGTGTGCTCCATCTAGCTCCAGATAATAGCCAAGCAGCACCATGATGCACCAGCTGGAGTTTCCAAACTGATTTTGAGGAGAGACCAATGTACAGTGGTTTGCAGTAGTCAAGTCTTGAAGTCACCATGACATGGATTCAGGTTGTCAGATCAGCCATATCTGGGTAAGGGGCCCATCTTAAGGGCTAGGCTGAATTGGAAGAAAGCTTTTTTTTTTTTTTTTTACAGCTGCATTAACTTGCTACGCTGACAATAAAATTGGGTCTAGTATAATCCTGAGGCTCAGGATAAGGCAGCTTCTTCATGGAAGTTGCAAGACACAGTGGTTGGCAAGAAACGACCCTTGGCACTTACCGTGAGGGGTCCTTCTCCTAGGAGGAAAGGAGGACATCTTGGGTGCTTTCCCACCGTCCAATCAGGGAGGCAGGAATCAAAACTTCCTCTTCCTGTGGCTGTGGGGAACCACCCATCTTCAGTTCGGGTGACTCCGAGCAGCAGTATAACGTTAACTGTATCTATAAAAATAAAAACTTCTAACAAGTGAAACAACAACAACTATTAGTCTGTCGGTGCCCATAAAGGAGATGGGCGATCGACGAAGGTATAAACTTTATTGATAGGAAAAGTAGGGAACAGGCCCGAAGGCCATCAAATGTTGGTAGAGATGTAGTTAGGTACAGTGGAGAATTCAGCTGCCCGAGGTAGGGCGATAGATGGGAGGGCAAGATGTCCTCCTTTCCTCCTAGGAGAAGGACCCCTCACGGTAAGTGCCAAGGGTCGTTCTCCCTAGGAGGCGGAGGACATCTTGGGTGCTCCTAGAGCAGTAGGTTACTTAGGGAGGGATCGCCCTACTCAGGCAGTACATGCTGTAAGATTCGTCTACCGAAGGCCGCATCCGCCGACGCGTAAGAGTTCAGCTTGTAGTGTTGAACGAAGGTGGAGATTGACGACCACGTAGCTGCCTTACACACTTCCTCGACTGAGGCGTTCCTGCTGAAGGCTGCGTTGGCGGCTGCGCTTCTGGTCGAGTGTGCTGTGATCCCAGGCGGAACCTCGAGGTGCAAGGCCTTGTAGGCCTCCACTATGCACTGCTTAATGGCATGACTAATGGCCGACTTGGACATCTTTTGCCCCAATCTGGGTGCAGAGATATTGATGAACATAGAGTCTGACTTACGTAGTGACTCTGTTCTAATCAGGTAGACTTTGATCGCCCTGCGCACGTCCAGGGTGTGCCAGGTTCGTTCCTTGGGGTGTCTGGGATCCGGACAAAAGGATGGTAGGTTGATCTCTTGATTTTGGTGGAATCTGGATGACACCTTTGGTTGGAAGGTAGGATCCGGGTAGAGTACGACTTTGTCCTTGTGGAACACGTATAGCTCCTTCCTAGCAGATAGAGCTCCTAACTCGGAGACCCTTCTGGCCGATGTTATTGCCACCAGGAAAATCGTCTTCATGCGAAGCATCTTTAAGGGCACTTGCATGAGCGGTTCGAAGGGTGGACCTGTTAGGGCGGTCAGCACTGGGTTCAGCCTCCAGGTCGGGAACCGATGGGTCTGCGGTGGGGAGCTTAAGGAAGCCCCTCTAAGGAACCGTCGGATGTGAGGGTGAGACGACAGGGATACACCATCCACCTGCTGAAGTACTGATGACAGTGCCGCGATCTGGCGTTTGAGGGTGGCTGGCTTCAGGCCGGACTGTAGCCCATCCTGAAGGAATTGTAGCACCCTGGGAACAGTAGGGTGTAATGGATCCACACTCTTTCTCCGGCACCACCTGTGGAAGGCTTTCCAAGACATGTTGTAGATCCGCGTCGTGGATTCCTTTCTGGATGCTAAGATGGTATTCGTCACTTCGCTGGTGTACCCTAGGTCTAGTAGCGATCTCCTCTCAACCTCCTCGCAGTCAATCTCAGCCATTCTGGGCGGGGGTGCCACACTGGTCCCTGTAGCAGCATGTCCGGCCCGGTTGGTAGGTGGAGGGGTTTCTCCGCTGACATCTGCTGGATTGAAGAGAACCAGGGACGCCGAGGCCACCAGGGCGCAACTAAGATGACTTCTGCCCCCAGCGACCTGATCCTTCTGAGAACTTTTGGGATGACCGGGATTGGCGGGAAGGCATACAGGAGACCTTGAGGCCACGGGGATGTTAGGGCATCTGTGGCCTCCGCCTGACTGTGAAAGTACCTTGTGAAGAACCGGGGCAGCTGGTGATTCTGCGGAGATGCGAAGAGGTCCAGGGTTGGCGGGCCGAAGTGATCCACTATCTGTAGGAATATAGTCCTGTTGAGAGACCACTCCCCTGCCTGGATGCTCTCTCGACTGAGCCAGTCCGCCTGCACGTTGTGCGCCCCCTTGATGTGTTCTGCTCTTATTGACTTCAGATGAAGTTCTGCCCAGCCGAACAGTTTTCCGGCCTCCCTGTAGAGGGAGCTGGACCTGGACCCCCCTTGATTGTTTAAGTAGGCCTTCGCTGCTATGTTGTCCGTTCGCACTAGGACGTGTTGGCCTGAGACCTGGTCCTGGAAGTGTAGGAGGGCTAGGCGAACTGCCCGAAGCTCTAGTAGGTTGATTGGGAGGTTCGATTCCCTGGTCGACCACTGGCCCTGTGTTGGGATCTCGTTGAGGGTTGCCCCCCAACCGGAGAGTCCCACCTGGAGACAGGCAACCTTACAAAAAACAAAGTAGTATGCACATCTTCCATCCAGGTATTTCTCTGGCTGGGAAGAGGCTGTCTCTGTGAGAGACTGCAATATTAAAAAAGTTTGGTAATGAACAACTTTTGAAATTATATCTTTTTAGACCCAAAATCAGAAGATGAGAATTCAAAATAGCACAAAAAATACCTCAACTGTATTTCCACACTATTTCCACCCTCCCCCCCCTCCAGATGTGAAAGGAGGGGAAGGTTTGAACAGACAAACCAAAATTCTTTCCCTCTTGGATTAGGTGAATGCTTACCTTAACAAAGGCTAAAAACAGACACAATGGATTTGGCCAGTACTCTTATCTGACCCTGATAAGTTTTTACAAAGGAAAGGTGGAGGAGGAGAATAATGAGCTTTCTGCCTGGGTGGGACTCAAAATTGTAACTCTTTCCAGTTTCTTTAACTCAAGCTGAATTTGGCTGAGTTTAATTCAAGAGGGTCTGCATGAGATTTGCCAATCAGTACTACATTAGTTGTTGCTGCTCCTGCAGCTGGAGGTTCTACTTTCTGTACTTTCAGATTTAAATGACAAACTTGCCCATTTGAGGTTAGCTGTCTTGTGTTACTGTGACCTTTGAGAAGGAGAGGCAACACCTCTTATATTACAAACACTGAATTTGATCTTTTCTGAGGCTCTGCAAGAAAACTTTCCTAGCCAGCCATCCACTGGAAGATATTGGGATAAGTTCTGTACAAGAATGGTGGCAAACCAAAAACTGTGGTTCCTCTTGCCACTGGCTAGTTATAGGTCTATAAGAAAATGAGGCTTTCTCTCAAAGACACTGAGTTGCTTGTACCTTAAGGAGACCTGAGATAAACAAAAATTTAATTTCTCAGGGCAATGCATTTAAAATTCTATTCCTTTGCCTTAGTTGCTTATCAAATCTTTACTGCTACAGATTTCCATTGAGCAAGAGGGAGAACAATTAGCATTTCTTCCTGATGGCAGGAGTGCTGAGCATTTGCATATTTTAGCCAGTTCTATTTGGGCTAATCTGCAGGCACTCTGTACAAGCTCAGAGGCTATACCATTTAAATTTCATAGAACTGAGGAAATAAATATTTCCTGACTTTATAAGCAAGAGAGAGAAAGATGAACTTGGGAGTTTCACAGATTTTCATTCAGCCAATTTGAAAGTTAAAACTGGTCAGTTTCTTACATTTTGCTATAAATGCTTTGAATGAATAAAAACTAGTTCAATCTCTCTTTCTCAGGTACTTGATGCTGGCATCTTTAAAGGGTTAACCTAAATATATTACATCAAGCTCCCATTACCCTGCAGAGAAAACTAACTCTGCAGGCTGGAACCCTTGCTGGGATTCCAGGAGATCTCCAGGCCTCACCTGGAGAAATGGCCTGGTCTAATTGTAGTCCAAGTCATTGCTTGTATGTTTTCTTATTTAGTCAAGGGAAAAGGCGCCCTTGTTACCTTTAAACCTAATAAAGCCAGATCTCTCTGTTTTAAGAGACATTCAAGTCTAGATGTTAGATTTTCCTTTGGGTAGGGGGGGGAGGTTCAGAGACAAAGGAACCTTGCCTGCCCATGCGGGACTACCATTCCCTGAGGTTCCACAGAATTCTGGCTTTCAAATTCCCCAAATGGGATGAGCTAAAGACAGAAAATTTCTGGCGTAAAGGGCTGAGGCTTGCTCATGTAGCAGTGTCTGGAGCAAGTCCTTGCTAAAGGAATACCTTGTGCCATAAGTGGGGAACTCTGCATCTTCTGCTAGTAGACCCTGGGACTGTAGATCTGCCACAGGTGCATCAACCAGGGGAACCTGCAGTAAGTTATTAGCAAAGGCAGGTAGCTCATATAGCTTCTTAAAAGAGTTGGGAACCTGCCTGCTGGTACTTGGTTTTGCCCCTTCGGCTCTTAGCTGGCGCTCGAAGAACTCTGGAAAGGGGAAGATCCTGTCAGAGGGTCGGTGCCTGGGGAAGAACTCTGAGTTCCCCTTGGGTATGTTCCTGGGGCTAGTCAGGGGGTTGACAACCTCCTGGTCCTCTGGCGACCCTTGGAGGTCCAGAGCAGCCAGCACTTTGGGTAAGAGGGATTGGAACTCCTCTGCCCTGAAGAAGCGTGAGGAGGGTTCTGGTACAGTCGTACCCTCTATCTCCTCATCCGATATGAGTTCGCCCTCCTCCCTTTCCCCCTGTTCTGACTCATCTGAGTGATCCCAGTACTGGGATCTCTCGCCCTCCAGGGAGTCACCGGCTATGGAGTCTCTGGTGACCCTGTAATGGGAGCCCCGTTCCCTAGACCTTTTGGGTGAGGGGGACCCGGGAGGAGAGGGTGGGCTAGAGGGCCTTGGCCTCTTGAGGGTGGCTGCCTCAACTGCAGCTCCTACAGTCTGCCTGATTGATTCTAGGAAATCAGAAAAACAGAGAAGGTCCCATCATGGGTACATTACCCAAGCCCGTCTGGGGCTGGAGGGTCTGCGTGGCCTCCTGCTGCGGCTGCACCTAGAAGGTGTCGAAATCTCCCGCCTGGAGGTTGGCATGGGGGGTTCCCCGCCCCTGGAGGCTGCTCAGTTGCTGGTCCCCGTCCTTCCGTGCGCGTTTGCGCTTTTCAAAATGGCCCTCGTGGCCAGGGCGGCGCTCTGAGGAGGAAGTCTCCTCTGCTGCCGAGGACGACCAGCGCCGCTTCCGCTCCGCTCGCTCCTCTTCGGATCTTCTCCCTGTTCTGCCCCTACAGGGCACGTTGCCGGCAGCCGCGGCAAGCCCCGTGGTCATGCCGGCTCCGGGAAGCGGCCTCTCGGTCCCGCGCGATGCGCAGGCAGCCGAGTCCTCGTTGGGGCAAGCGTCCTTTGCCCTGCGCGCCATCTGTTCCGCGCCGCGGCTTGAGTGCAGCCCGAGCCGCCGGCGCGCCGCTTCTCTTCGGGGGGGGGGGGGATTCGAGAATCCCCAGGAGCAGAGAAGCCAAGAAGCAAAGAAGCAAGGAAGAAGTATTGGCAGGTGAATAAGGATTCAAAGAAGCAGCAGAGAAAGCTTGGTAAGATGAATAGAAGGAAGGAGGAAGAAAGATCTTTTTTTTTTTTGAAAGGAAAGGCACTTAAAGGGATAGGACCTATCCTAAGCACATGCTCTCCCTGTCGAGGCAGGAAAGGAACTGAAGATGGGTGGTTCCCCACAGCCACAGGAAGAGGAAGTTTTGATTCCTGCCTCCCTGATTGGACGGTGGGAAAGCACCCAAGATGTCCTCCGCCTCCTAGGGAGAACCGCTATGTTACACAAGTGCACATTCATTCATGCAGGTCCTGCTGTGAGCAGTTTGTGTGACTGCAGTGCATACTGGACATTGTGTGCAATTGGGATGAGTGGCACATCTCTGCAGGCACCATGTTTCCCTGCTTATATATTATTTTGTATTCTTTACATTATTCTTAAAAGAAATTGTTTCAGACCCCCTCCCCTCCCCCCAGGCTGTACTTTCCATAAAAATTTGGAAGGGAGATAATGTAATTACATTTCATTGCCTCATGTGGAACTCACAGCATGTTCTGACTGAGCGCACTCTTGGTTTGGGATTTTTTTTTTAAGAGACAGGAATGCTGCTGAGAATTTAGTTTTATTGGTCATCCATCTGCTCACAGGATCAAGAGCCTCCTCATAAGTATGAATGTGGCTTCATCAATCATTTAAAATATTTTACCCCATTTCCCCTGTTGGTCAAAACAGCTTGTAATACAGTTTACAGAGAATAGAAAAAGAAGCAGCGTTGGCTTGTATTCCTACCGGTCCACCCAAGCAAAGTCTGAAATCTTCCTGTGGTCTTAGAAGCCTTCTTGAGCAGCTCTCCCACTGAAGGAAGGCTTCACATTTCACTGAGGAGAGTGGGAGCTTCTAGGCTACTCAAACATCAAACAAAAATAGGAGCAATGAGAGCAGCAGCCAATTTAACAGCTTAAAACATGGCTCCAGAAAATAGATCCAGGTGGGCAGCCATGTTGGTCTCAACTGGATCTGGATCGGGGTGGCTCGGCAGTGCTGATGTTGTTGGACCTATCGGCTGCGTTCGATATGGTTGACCATCGGTTACTGACTTGCCGCCTTGCCGACATGGGGATTCAGGGGTTGGCCTTACAATGGCTTTCCTCCTTCCTCGAAGGTCGGGGACAAAGGGTCGCGATTGGGGGTGAGCTATCCCGGAGGCGCACGCTTGATTGCGGAGTGCCTCAGGGGACGGTTCTCTCCCTGATGTTATTTAACATCTATATGCATCCCCTTGCCCAGATCGCCAGAAGGTATGGGCTGGGTTGCCATCAGTATGCTGATGACACCCAGCTCTATCCGCTTATGGACGACCGACCGGTCTGCACCCCAGAAAATCTAGATTGGGCGTTACAGGCTGTGGCTGAGTGGCTCAGACTGAGCGGGCTGAGGCTAAATCTGGTGAAGACAGAGGTCCTTTGCCTGGGTCGTCAGGGTCCGGGGAGGGAAATCCCCCTGCCAGCTTTTGACGGTGCGCCGTTGATAGCGGCGAACAGGGTCAAAAGCCTGGGGGTACTATTGGAGCCCTCCTTAAAGATGGAGGCTCAGATAGCAGCCACTGCCAAGTCCGCATTTTTTCATCTTAGGCGGGCAAGGCAGCTGGCCCCCTTCTAGCAACAGTGATCCATGCTACGGTCACCTCGAGGTTGGACTACTGCAATGCCCTCTACATGGGGCTGCCCTTGTGCCGAACCCGGAAGTTGCAGCTACTGCAGAATGCTGCGGACCAAGATGGGAGCACATTCGGCCGGGGCTCCGGGTTCTGCACTGGCTGCCAATAATATACCGAGTCCGGTACAAGGTGCTGGTTATTACCTTTAAAGCCCTATATGGCCTACGACTTGCCTACCTGAAGGACCGTCTCTCCCCACATGTTCCCCAGAGAGTACTGAGATCGGGAACCCAAAACCTTCTCGTTATCCCCGGGCCAAAGGAAGCCCGCTTAAAATCTACCAGGGACAGGGCCTTCTCTGTTATGGCCCCATCCTGGTGGAACCAGCTGCCGGAAGAGGTGAGGGCCCTGTGGGACCTTGCTCAGTTCTGCAGGGCCTGTAAGACAACCCTCTTCCGGCTGGCCTATAACTAACCGGCACAAGAAACTAAGTGTGGTTCTATTAGACCTCTGTTATTCCTAATGTTTTAATGTTTTAAATGTTTTAACTGTGTTAAATGCTTAAACTGAATTTTTAAGTTGGATTTTATATTGTGAGCCACCCTGAGCCACTTGGTGGGAAGGGCGGGATATAAATCATAAATAAACTAAAACTAAACTAAACTAAAAACAGTAGAACAGATTTTGAGTCCTGTGGCACCTTTAAGACCAACAACAGTGCATGAAACCTCGTATCTTGAACAAACTTTTGCTGGGCTTAAAGGTGCCACTGGACTCAAAATCGGTTATATGGCTCCAGAAGGTACAATCCAGTCTCAATCAAAACAAATCAGCGATATTGAACCAAATGCAAGACAAAACAATCACATCTTGCATGTGGTATCTATGTAGAGAAAGAAAAAAGGGAGTTCCCAAGGCCCCTAAAACTCACCATGGATCCCCAGAGAAAGCTTTTCTTTAAGCTCTGTGTAAATTGTAGGGTTGCAAAGTCTGGGTTGGAAAATACCTGGAGACTTTTGGGGTGGATCCAGGAGTGGGTGAAGTTTGGGGGAAAGGCCTCAGTATGGTACAATGCCATAGAGCCCACCCTCCAAAGCAGATTTTCTCCAGGGGAGTTGATCTCTGCCAGCTGGAGATCAGTCGTAAAAGTGGGAGATCTCCAGGCCCCATTTGGAGGCTGGTAAGCCTAGGTGCAGTCCCAGGTCAAATATCATACCAAAGCAAACCTCACAGTCCAGCTCCATAGTCTCCACGGTGACCAGAAACCCTAGAATTAGCCTCCTTGTCTTGGCAGCACTGGAGCACCAAATTTCAGTCTCTCAGGCTACTGTGTAGTTTGACTCTGAGAGCAATTACTCAGAAGCAGGGCTTTTTTCGTAGAAAAAGCCCAGCAGGAACTCATTTGGATATTAGGCCACACCCTTGACATTACCATTGTTTCACAGCAAGAACTCATTTGCGTATTAGGCCACACCCCCTGATGCCAAGTCAGTCAGAGCTGGGTTCCTGCTCAAAAAAAGCCCTGCTCAGAAGTAACTCAAGAAGCTTCACATCCAAGATAAGATCTGAACCGAGATTTCAGGACCTAAACCCAATCTTGTCCCTTAAGGAATTGTTTTCTTTCATGTTGAATGCACTCATATTCAGTTTGCTACATAAGCCGCTTACTGAAATGCAAACTTGTGTAGAAAATCCAAATAGTTCCACAAATCCTTACCCAAGAGAGGGCGGAGGGTTCTCCAACCATGGTGGCATCACCAGGAAGGTCCTAGTTCTGACCACTGCCGTCCTCCCTTCAGAATCATGTTCTTCTATATCATGAACATCTGTTCTTTTATGACTTCTCAGCGCAGCCTTCTCAATCAGTAGTGGTTTCCCAGTGATTTTGTTCACTTTTGTGAGGAAAATCTCAGGATCTCAACAACGCCTGCTTCTGTGCTTTGTGCTGAAAATCAGGATGTCATGTTGCTCTTATGTCATTGACGACTGTTCATTCAGCGATCCTTTAGTGCTGAAAAAGTTGTTAACTCTTCAGCTAAAGGTAAACTGATTGCCTGACTTTTTCCTTCCACCAAAACATCTGTTTCTAGTTAAGCATGTCCACATTTGCAAGTTACAGTTAGTTTTTTTGGCATTGCGAGCCGTGTCTTGCAATTATGCTAAGTCTAGAAAGGAAGATTTGCTTTTACAGCAGAATTCATAAAATTGAAAGGGGGGGAGGGAGTTTGAGCCCAATTTATTAGCTGCAACCAGCCTTCCAGAATGCAGACGTCTGGTCTAGTGAAATTCGACAGATTTCTGTTCCTCACTCGCAGACACATGTGCATGCACAAATGACCACTTTGTGAAGGGACTGCATGCATCAAATTGCAAAACACTTTTTATATTCAGAGGCAATTCATCACCATGGAAGAATGAATCCAATTTTGGGGGGGGGGGAGTACTAGGTGCCATTGATATGATAGTTACCCTCTCCTCCCCATTTTCTTTTAACATGTAGTGGTCTATCTAGCCAATGCTAATCTTTCATTTGGGGAGCAGAGCCAGGTTTTGTTAAACAAATCATTGTTAGTATGAATGATTTTGCTTAATAAGGCTTAAAATTCACACAAACAACAGATGAGGTCGGTAGGACTGCAGTAGCAGGAATTGCTTAGTCAAATATTTACACATGGGGAAAAAAGAATTCACTGCTCTGACAAAACTAGCAAAGAAGTTTTCTTGACTTTTTTTTTAATGCAGGGAGACTGACTTTTTATTACAGCAGAGAATTCAGTCAAATGATACATACTTTTTCACATGAGTTATTTTCCCTTAGTAGGCTGTTGTTGGGAAGGGGTTCGTCCTCCCCCAGCGTTGTGGTTTGCGTTGCCATTTACTTGGTTTTGGTGGGAATTCTCCTTCATTGCTGTAGACCTCCCACTGCTTTCCTCCCTCTTTCCTCCATGTTCTAGGAATGCTCTAGATCTCTATGGTCTTTATCATAGAGATCTGAGGAATTCCTAGAGAATCACATTGCAGCTATGATGCGATATCTGGGTTTTCACAGGAAGTGCCATCACAATGCACAAGACTGTTTTTGAAGAGTTCTCCTATCCTTCTCCCCCATCCCGGCTCTTGCTATTTGAAGAAGCTAAGCTGGCAAATCTAATTGTAGTATATTTGTGCAACTCCTGGGTTTTTCCCGTTTCCCATCCCCCTGCAGTCTTTCCCAAACCTGCTTTACTGCACAGTTGTGGCAAAGATCACAGCAAAGCCTGGATGGCTCCCTGTGGGTGGGAAAGTTCAGGTAACCATTTTCACTGCTTGTCCCCATGGCAGCTATCTCCTCCTCACCACTTGAGGAGGATAGGGAAATGGCTGAGAAGCTGAATGCATTTTTTGCCTCAGTCTTCACTGTGGAAGATGAGAAGTGTTTGCCCGCTCCAGAACCACTAATTTTGGAAGGGGTGTTGAAAGACCTGAGTCAAATTGAGGTGATAAGAGAGGAGGTCCTACAACTGATTGATGAATTAAAAACTAATAAGTCACCAGGTCCGGATGGCATACATCCAAGAGTTCTGAAAGAACTCAAAGTTGAACTTGTGCAGCTCCTGACAAAAATATGTAATCTTTCATTGAAATTGCCTCCATTCCTGAGGACTGGAAGGTAACAAATGTCACCCCCATCTTTAAAATTTATTTATTTATTTATTACTTGACATTTATATCCCGCCCTCTCCGCAAGCGGACTCAGGGCGGCTTACAATATCATAAAAACAATCAATTCCATAAAACATATAAAACCATAATACACTTATCAGTTTAAAACTATTTGCGCTGTCTCAATCCAGTCTGGCGGTAGTGGGTTCTGACTATGATCGCCAGCTTCTGCAGGATGTCCGGTGGCAGCCCATTTTCAGTCAACCAGAAAAGCCTGTCTGAACAGTTCGGTCTTACAGGCCCTGCGGAATGCCGACAAATCCCGCAGGGCCCTTATAGCTTCTGGGAGGGTGTTCCAAAGTTCTGGTGCTGCCACCGAGAAAGCCCTAGATCTTGTTGCGCATAGCCTGGCTTCTTTTGGGCCAGGGGCAGACAGCAGATTTTTTGTCCCTGATCGCAGTGCTCTCTGGGGGATATGTGGGGAAAGGCGGTCCCGTAGATAGGCAGGTCCCTGACCATAAAGGGCTTTAAAGGTTAGTACCAACACCTTGAAGCGAACTCGGAACACAACAGGCAACCAGTGCAGCTCTCTCAGCACTGGCTGAATGTGCTCCCGTCGTGGTAGCCCCACTAACAGCCATGCTGCAGCGTTCTGCACTAGTTGTAGTCTCCGGGTTAGCGTCAGGGGTAGCCCCATGTAGAGAGCATTACAGTGATCTATTCTTGAGGTGACCGTAGCATGGATTACCATCGCTAGGTCGCTGCGCTCCAGGTAAGGGGCCAGCTGCCGTGCTTGCCGAAGATGGAAAAAGGCAGATCTAACAGTGGCTGCCACCTGAGCCTCCATTGTAAGGGAGGACTCAAGGAGCACGCCTAAGCTCTTGACCTTGGGGACCGGTATCAGTGGCACCCCGTCAAGGGCCGGCAGCTGGATCTCTCTCCCTGGACCGCCCCGACCCAGGTAGAGAACCTCCGTCTTCGTCGGATTCAATTTCAGCCGACTCAGTCTGAGCCAAGAGGCCACGGCTTGTAATGCCAGGTCTAGATTTTCCAGGGTACAGTCAGACTGGCCACCCATCATTAGGTAGAGCTGGGTGTCATCCGCATATTGATGGCAACCCAGTCCATACCTCCTGACAATCTGGGCAAGGGGGCGCATATAGATATTAAATAGCATCGGGGATAGGACCGCTCCCTGCGGCACCCCGCAACTAAGGGAGTGCCTCTGGGATGCTTCCTCCCCTATCACCACCCTTTGTCCCCGATCTTGGAGAAAGGAAGTCAGCCACTGCAAGGCAGATCCCTGTATCCCCACATCGGTGAGGCGGTCTGTCAGTAGCTGGTGGTCAACCGTGTCAAAAGCAGCTGACAGATCTAATAACAGCAGCACTGCAGAGACGCCCTGATCCAGATGTCGCATAAGATCATCCATGAGGGCGACCAGAACTGTCTCCGTCCCGTGACCTGGCCGGAAGCCGGACTGGAATGGATCCAGTGTGGAAGTGTCCTCCAGGAATCCCTGCAGCTGAGTCGCCACCGCCCGCTCTATGACCTTACCCAGGAAGGGAAGGTTCGACACCGGCCGATAGTTCGCCAATGTGGCCGGGTCTGCTGATGGTTTTTTTAAGAGGGGACGGACCACTGCCTCTTTAAGAGGTGTGGGAAAGATCCCTTTGATCAGGGACCTATTGATGATGTCCTGTAGTGGTTCACGTAGCCACGTTTGGCTAGCCTTTATAAGCCAAGACGGGCACGGATCTAACCTACAGGTCGAAGGGCGTACGGCTGCAAGGGTCCTGTCGACTTCCTCCAGACTGAGTGGACTGAAGGAATCCAGAATTGAACCAGAAGACGTGCTCGGTGCCCCAAGTTCATCTACTGTATTAATTATGGCGGGTAGGTCGTGTCGGAGTGACGAGACCTTATCTGCAAAATAACTCGCAAAAGCCTCACAGCCTATTTCCAATTCTCTACTATTTTGTTTGCCCTGCGGCAATTCTGTTAATGACCGAATTATACTAAACAATTGTGCTGGGCGCGAGGTCGCAGATGCGATTCTGGATGCAAAGTGTTCCTTCTTTGCAGTCCGAATAGCCATCTCATAGGCCTTCATAAATGACCTATATGATGTTCTCGTAGCTTCGTCACGAGCGCGACGCCATTGTCTCTCTAGTCGTCTTAATCGTCGTTTCATCGATCGCAGCTCCAGGGTATACCACGGAGCGGATCGTGATCGAGGATGAAGAGGACGTCTGGGGGCGATTTCGTCGATGGCCTTGGAGAGCCGGTTGTTCCAGGTCTCCACCAGTCCATCTAACGAGTCGCCGGTAGGCCAAGGGTCCTGCATAGCCATCTGAAGCCGCAATGGGTCCATCTGACTACGCGGGCGAGCCAAAATCTGCTCACCGCCTAAACGGGACAGGGGTGGTATGTCCACACGGGCCTTCAGGACCTGGTGGTCAGACCATGGCACTGCCTCAGCAGATATCTGACTCACTGTTACTCCCGCCGCGAAGATCAGGTCTAGTGTGTGCCCAGCCTGGTGTGTGGGCGCTGTTACATATTGGGAAAGTCCCAGTGCTGCCATGGAAAGCACTAGGTCCGTCGCGTGAGTGGAAGCTGCGTCCTCGGCATGGACATTGAAGTCACCCAAGACTATAAGTCTAGGATGCTCCAATGCCCAGCCTGTTACAGCTTCCATCAAGGACGGCAGGGCACTGGCTGGTGCGTTAGGCGGACGGTACACCAGCCAGATTGCCAAACTCTCCCCAACATCCCACTCCAGGTCCACACACTCCACGCCCTTGATCTCTGGCGGCGGAAGCATCCTGAAGGAGCAATCCTCCCGCATGAAAAAGGCCACCCCTCCCCCCCGCCCGCTAATCCGGGCCTGGTGAAGGACGGAGAACCCAGGCGGGGCTACTTGGGAGAGAGCAACTGTCTCCCCCTCCCGCATCCAGGTCTCCATCACGCAAGCCAGGTCCATGTCCTGCCTGATGAAAAATTCTTGCAGGACTGAGGTTTTATTATTTATGGACCTGGCGTTGCACATCACCAGGGACGGAGGCGAGTGTCTCCACTTGGCCATCCCACTTGCCATCCTTGGGATGGGACACAGGCTGGAAGGGGGGCGAGCCCTCTTGTGTCTCGTACTCCTTCCATTCACATTCTGCCTGCTCCCACCGCTGTACTTTCCCCTCCCCAGGAGCACTGGAATCCCCTGGCCCAACATCACTTATCACCATTTTCCGAAGGCTGGGTCTCTGTCTTAAGTCAGCAACCACACAACGTGTTCTGTTCCTTTGCCCACTCTACCTAAAAATTTCTAACCACTACTAGTCATCTCAACCAATTAAATAATGATAACTTTAATAATAATTAATTTTTTTTTCTTTTTCACCCCCTCCTCCTACCCTTTTCTAATTAATTAATCAATCACCCCCTCCCCCTCCCCTCTTCTAATTAATTGGTCACTACCTTACCTCAATTTAGTGGATAATAATCCCTTAGGTCAGATAAACTATTCAGTCAAATTTTAAATCAATTTAAGACCCAAAAAAACCCCTAAATAATAGGTGGGGTGGGCCGCTGGTTGCAGCCGGTAGTTTGTTTACTGGGAGATTAAAGTGCTGGTATGCTGCAGTTCTTCCAATGCTGAATAATTTTGACGCTGAGTGTTCTTGGTCTCTTTACAAGGAGAGTTCTCAACCTCTTTAGGCGTAGGGTGGCAGGTTTTAAAGTGCTGGAATATTGTAGTTCTTAAAGTGCTAGATAGTTCTGACCTTAGGTGTCCTCGGTCTCTTAAAGGTGCAGGAAGGCAGATTTAAAGTGCTGATACGCTGCAGTTCTTAAGTGCTGGATAGTATACTGCAGTTCTTAAGGCACTCTTTAAAATGTCAGTGCGGAAAGAAGGTGCAATGTGCTGTAAATCATTGAGTACTGGCCAGTTGTTTAACATAGCTAGTCCTGATCTCCATAAAGTGACTGTGCAGTGTAAAGGTATCAGAATATGATGTACAGAGGTAGTGCGAAGGTAGCGGGGGCAGGTCACAGCTCATCGGATTTTTCCGTATCTATTTCTTTGATGTAGCTTTCCTGCCCGCTTCTCGTTCACCGCAGGATTGGGTCAGCCTCTACCCCTCTTCAGGGTCAGGCGTCCCAACCTTAGGTTCTTGTGCGGGGCTCCTCGGTGTTAAATCCACCGGCTCGTCGATCGAGTCTAGTCCTCGCTCCTCTGCCCCCTCGCAACTCTTTATCTCGCAACTCTTTATCTCGGCTGCCCGGCCGAGCCGCCAACCTCGGTCCGCGGCCGCAGCCTCGAATAATCTCCTACCCGGGGGGAAAGCCGCGTCCTTCACTGCACACTCCAACCGGCCAGCCACTAATACTCTCCCCGCCGGCTCCACGTACTTCGTCGCCCTCCAGCAGCCTCCTTTCTGCACCGCCCGCAGAAGGAGATCCAGAGGAGATCCGGGAAATTACAGGCCAGTCAGTCTGACTTCAATACCAGGAAAGTTGGTAGAAAGCATTATCAAGGACAGAATGAGTAGGCACATTGATGAACACAAGTTATTGAGGAATACTCAGCATGGGTTCTGTAAGGGAAGATCTTGCCTCACTAACCTGTTACAGTTCTTTGAGGGGGTGAACAAATATGTGGACAAAGGGGACCCAATAGATGTTGTTTACCTTGACTTCCAGAAAGCTTTTGATAAAGTTCCTCATCAAAGGCTCCTTAGTAAGCTCGAGAGTCATGGAGTAAAAGGACAGGTCCTCTTGTGGATCAAAAACTGGCTAATTAATAGGAAGCAGAGAGTGAGTATAAATGGGCAGTCTTCACAGTGGAGAACGGTAAGCAGTGGGGTGCCACAGGGCTCAATACTGGGTCCTATGCTCTTTAACTTGTTCATTAATGATCTGGAGTTGAGAGTAAGCAGTGAAGTGGCCAAGTTTGCAGATGACAGTAAATTGTTCAGGGTGGTGAGAACCAGAGAGGATTGTGAGGCACTCCAAAGGGATCTGTTGAGGCTTGGTGAGTGGGCGTCAACGTGGCAGATGAGGTTCAATGTGGCCAAGTGCAAAGTAATGCACATTGGGGCATTATTAGGAAGGAAATTGAAAACAAATCAGCCAGTATCATAATGCCGCTGTATAAATCGATGGTGCGGTCTCATTTGGAATACTGTGTACTATTCTGGTCACCACACCTTAAAAAGGATATTGTAGTATTGGAAAAAGTGCAGAAAAGGGCAATGATTAAAGGTTTGGAACACTTTCCCTATGAAAAATGGTTAAAACGCTTGGGGCTCTTTAGCTTGGAGAAACATTGACTGCGGGATGACATGATAGAGGTTTACAAGATTATGCATGGGATGGAGAAAGAAGAAAAAGAAGTACTTTTCTCCCTTTCTCACAATACAAGAACTCGTGAGCATTCAATGAAATTGCTGAGTAGTCAGGTTAAAACGGATAAAAGGAAATACTTCTTCACCCAAAGGGTGATTAACATGTGGAATTCACTGCCATTAGGAGGTGGTGGCGGCTACAAGCATAGCCAGCTTTAAGAGGGGATTGGATAAAAATATGGAGCAGAGGTCCATCAGTGGCTATTAGCCACAGTATATATACATGTGTGTGTGTGTGTGTGTGTGTGTGTGTGTATTGGCCACTGTGTGACACAGAGGGTGTTTTCGCACTCACGTTTTACTGGCGCCACGACCCTCCTGACGCCGGCGAATCTGCATGGATTTCGCAACAGAATCTGCATGGATTTCGCTTCTGGGAGCGCCGGCGCTTTCCGTCGCTAAGCCAGCGCAAACGTTTTCCTGCATCTTTGCGATTTCCGTTTGCGCTGGCTTAGCGACGGAAGTAGCCGGCGCTTCTGGGAGCGACGGAAGTAGCCGGCGCTTCTGGGAGCGCCGGAGCTTCTGGTGCGAAATCCATGCAGATTCGCCGGCGTCAGGATGGTCGTGGCGCCAGTAAAACGTGAGTGCGAAAACGGCCAGAGTGTTGGACTGGATGGGCCATTGGCCTGATCCAACATGGCTTCTCTTATGTTCTTATAAGATTTACATTTTTTAAAAAAATAAAGAAATCTGGGAATGCAAAATGCCTTGATTTGTCAGTTGTTACAAAAATATAACATTGTTAAATTGCTGATTAAAATAAACCCTGAAAAATCCCCTGTGGGGCATGAGAGTGGGCACTGATGTGGAACTCGGGCAGGAAAACTGTGGGGAAATCTGGCATGTGGAAGTTCCATTGCCCCTGCATTATACTGACAGTCACAGAAACTACAGGGAAACCACAGAAGGCCAGCCCCCTATGGCAAACATCCCAGTCTGTAGTCCAGCAGCCATTTTACCTGCTCATAAGCTGTTTATGACAGCTTACTGCAACAGACTCCTTTTGCTGCAGTCTCCAATCAACAAACTCTTAAAGAGTTAGAAGAAAGTCTCCAAAAAGAATGTTTCAAACAGAAACAATAGTTTATCAGCTGTCTGAAAGAATGTACATGCTGGGATGAAGCCTTCCGAGAAGGAAATCATGACCAGAGTCCTCCAAATAATGATCTTTCCCTTTTTCTGATTCCATGGAATTGTCCATTTTCTTCACACCATTTTTAACCAGGAAAGTAACTAAAAACAATAAAATAAAACAAACAGCTGAATTTGCTTGGTACTGTTTTGGATCTAAACAGTTTATTCCCTTAGACGCTATCATTGAATATAGCAAACTAAAACATGACCTGTTGAGATTTATTGATAACTGTGTTATCTCAACCCTCTTCCAGGCAGGTCAGAGTAGCTGACACGGTCCATCTTCTCCTATTTTATTTTCACAACAACCCTAAAATCTCCCTGATTGTAGTCTCACTACAAGAACATACAGGGCAGGCCTGGTAGCTAGCAGAACAGAGTGACCCGAACAAGGCTTAATATTTTTGGCGCCTGCTGGGGGAAAAAACATGAGGGCTGCAAATCAGCTGGCGGGTGTCAGCAGAGTAGCCAGCTGAGCACCCAGCTTGACCCATTCCTATGCCTTGAAGAGATGCTTGATGTGCATCTCTTGGTAACATCAGCACATGAAGCTATTGTATCTGGGTGAGAAAGTGGCAACCTTGGTGTAAATGGAGTGTGTGTGAAAGCAAGAATCTTGGGCTTAGACATGATGTGCAGGAGAGGATTGAAAAGCAATATTAATGATAATTAATGGTAATGGTAATTAATTCTACATACTACTAGGAAACATACCACATGGGAACCGTAATGAGATGGACAATACACATTTTTTTTAAAAAAAGTATGGAAATTAACTGCTCTAAGTGTAAAATGTATTTAGTGGCAGATTATTATCTTTTTTTTTTTTACAATTGACATGTGCAATAACTAAATGCATTAGAAGGTCTAGAAGAAGCCATTATGTGGGCTAGCTGGTGATCCTGAGCTTTCAATTGGCCTATAAATCGAAATCTCAGGACCAAAGATCTGGCAACCTAGATGTTTTTACTTAAATCTAAGTCTAGATGTTTTTACTTAAATCATTTCATTTTTATCCTACCTTCAGGGCCGGTGAGGGGGAGTAGGCCAGATAGGAGGCCTATAGGGGTGCCGTTGGGTGCATCCCCTCCACCCGCCGCTCACCTTCCCAGGTCTGCACAGATCTGGGAAGGTAAGAGTGGCTGGGTGGCATGTTGGTGTGTGCTCTCCTCCAAGCCTGCTTTCCCTTGCAGATGAAAGCAGCTGGGCAGAGTGTCAGCATGCTCTTCTGAGCCTGCCTTCCCTTGTAAGGAGAGCATGTCCTGCCCAGCTACTCTTGCCATGAAGGCAAAAGTGACCGGGTGGAGTGTTGGCATGCTCCTCTGAGCCCACCTTCCCTTGCAAGAGAAGGCAGGCTCAGAGAAGAGCGTGCCCTGCCTTGCAATTCTCACCCTGAAGGCAAGAGATGCTGGGTGGGACATTGGCATGTGCACTTCTCTGAGTCCAACTTTGGTGGGCTCTGAAGAGTGCACAGGTCACTGTCTCACCCAGCCCTTATCTTCCTGGGTCTGCTGGGACCCAGGCAAGAGCAGCGGAGCAGAGCAGCGGCATGTGTATGCCTCACAAAGAGATGACAGAAGCAGCCCCACGCCTCCTCCTAGCAATTTAAAGACCATGCTGGGGGGGAGGCATGGGGTTGTTTCTGCTGCCTCTGTAAGACGGAGAAGAGGCAGAAGCGGCTACCCCACCGCTTTCGCCAGCCTGGGTCTGTGCTAAGCAAAGACGTGGGCAGGTGAAAGAGTTGGGAATGTGTGTGCCACTTTGAGTCTGCCTTCCTAGCTTTTTTTTGTGTGCGGATGGGGGAAGGGCGTGCCATGCCAGCAGAGGGGGCAGGGGTGGGGGCTTCTTGCCTGGAGCAGAACCCCTAGTGCCAGTCCTGCCTACCTTTCTTCTTTCAGGCTGATATGTGACAATGGCTACTAGTTACGATGACTAAAGGGAAGCTCCATAATCAGAGGCAGCAAAGCTCAGAATACCAGTGATCAGAAGGCAACGTTAGAGGGAGAACTTCTATGCTCTATTCATTGGCCCTTCAAGGCAATTGGTTGGCCACCATGTGAAGAGAGGAAATTGAACTAGTTGGACCACTGCTCTGATCCTTTTTTTTTTTTTAGGTGGACTAAAATTGAACATATTGAACATTTAAGGAGTTGTTATAATAATGTACATTAATTCGTCTGTAATAATATAAAATTTTGGATTTTATATACAATATTGGTACAGACAATGGAAAAACTCATCCGAGAGCTACTGTTTGCTGATGATGCTGCACTCGTCTTCCACTCGGTATCAGCTCTGCAGCATATGACGTCCTGCTTTGCAGAGGCTGCCAAGCTATTCGGCCTAGAAGTTAGTCTGAAGAAGACAGAAGTTCTCCACCAGCCTGCACCCCAGGAAGATTATCACCCTCCCTGCATCACTGTGGGTGAATCAGTTCTGAAGACAGTCCAGCAGTTCAGCTACCTGGGGTGCATCATCTCCTCAGATGCTAAGATCGACAAGGAGATCGACAACAGGCTGGCAAAGGCAAACCGTGCCTTTGGCCGACTGCACAAAAGAGTGTGGAGCAACAAGCATCTGAAAAAAGGCACAAAGATCAATGTTTACAAAGCGGTTGTGATGACAACCCTCATCTACGGCTCTGAATCATGGGTTTTATACTGTCATCACCTGTGACTCCTTGAGTGCTTTCATCAGCGCTGCCTTCGCACCATCCTCAACATCCACTGGAGTGACTTTGTGACCAACACTGAAGTTCTCAAGCGGGCGGAGGTTACCAGCATCGAGGCACTGCTGTTGAAGACGCAGCTGTGCTGGGCAGGGCATATTTCTAGGATGGAAAACCACCGCCTTCCCAAGATTGCCCTGTATGGCGAACTCTCCACCGGCCATCAAAATAGAGGGGCACCAAAGAAGAGGTACAAGGACTCCTTGAAGAAATCCCTTGGCACCTGTCACATCAACCATCACCAGTGGTCTGACCTAGCCTCAGATCGCAAAGCATGGAGGCACACCATCCACCAGGCTGTCTCTTCTTTTGAGAACGCACGCATAGCTGGTCTTGAGGACAAAAGGAGATTGAGGAAGAATCGCACTGCTACAGCACCAACCCTAAATCAGACTTTTCCCTGCAGCCACTGTGGCCGGACCTGCCTGTCCCGCATTGGTCTTGTCAGCCACCAGCGAGCCTGCAGCAGACGTGGACTATTGCACCCTTCTTAAATCTTCGTTCGCGAAGCCAAGCCGAGAGAGAGGGGTACACAGTTCTTTTGGATTACTGCCCCATTGTCAGACTGCAGCACTGAGCCACGCCCCCCCCCCCAATGCAGCTGCCTAAAGAGACCCCAACCAGGTGAGGCTGGAGAACGCGGAAAGCTGCTGACCCAGGAAAAGAGGTGCTATGTGTGGAACTGGTGTCAGAACAGCAGTGGCTCAAAGCAGCTGGGTGAGTGAGTGATTGAGCCCTTTTTTATTATATATATATAAATGTGATATCATGCCTCACCAATGTTCTCAGTGCCCCCCCCCCCCGAAAATGTCCTGGCTATGGGCCTGGAAGCAGGGCTGGTATAAGTGGAGTAACAGGATTTAGGATCAGTCTCTGTCACTTTCCTTCTCTTCGTTTTCAAGAGAAACTTTGGGAAGAGGCTCTGTGCATGAAAGGCAGAAACGCAACAGATTCAGCAGCTCTATCACTGGCTCTTTGTGCAGTGCAGCTTTTGGATTAATGCCTGGTGAGAAACTTGTTAGAAAGCACAGAGCCTCTCTCGGGGAGCCAAAAAGTAGCAGGCTTTTGTTGGAGAGAACTTTAGAAGAAGTAAAAGATGCACCACCAGAGACCTACACTGCTTCCATGGAGCGATGCCCACCTCTCTGCTTGGAAAGATGGGAAAGAGAAAGAGAGAATAGCGTGGCAAGCTTTCAAAGACAAACTGAGCTAACAAATGGCTCGCGCACGGATTGATGTTACAGAGAATTAGAGGGTGAGTAATAAGATTTGAAGTTTACAGCAATCTTCCTACTGCTATCAGATGAGATTTCAAAGTTTCTCTAGGCTAGGGAAATCCACAAGTACATTAAGATAATTACATTAGTACACTGTAAAGCTAGAACCA
The DNA here is from genome assembly GCF_032191835.1 of Heteronotia binoei. Taxonomy (NCBI): domain Eukaryota; kingdom Metazoa; phylum Chordata; class Lepidosauria; order Squamata; family Gekkonidae; genus Heteronotia; species Heteronotia binoei. Next base: position 50,494,134 of record NC_083223.1, on the reverse strand, counting down.
AGTGTGGAGATGTGGTTTAACTAGTTGCGCTTTGTCTACCAGGTTACACATTACTATAACAAGGCATCGCTGGACTATAAAACAAAAGAGGCTGGCAATCAAGCCAGAGGCAGTTGGGCTGCCAACCATTTCACCAGCATTGCACCACCACCAGAAGCCACAGCTGAGTGCAGAAAAGAGAGGGAAATGACAGCTATTGTTTGGCCTGCTTGATTCTCAGACTGTTGCTAAAAGCAGAGGAGCAGCACCACTGGGAAAAGATGGCCCTCTAAGCATAAGCAAAAGATGACTCTCTAGTACAGGGGTAGCCAAACTGTGGCTCAGGAGCCACATGTGGCTCTTTCACACATATTATGTGACTCTCGAAGCCCCCACCACCCCCATCAGCCAGTCTGAAGAAGGCATTTGTCTCTTTAAATCACTTCCCCGAGCCAAGCCAGCTGGCAGTTTGGTGAATGCACTTACAGTTAAAGCTGCTTTCTTTCCACCTCTCCCTCCCACCCTATCTTCCTTCCGCTGTCAAACATCTGATGTTCATGGCTTGTGGCTCTCAAACATCTGACATTTATTCTATGTAGCTCTTACGCTAAGCAATTCCGGCCACCCCTCGTAAGTGGCATATCCCATTGTGATTTGATCTTCTAACGTGTATTTCAAAAACAATTGGATTGGGGCCCTGGCATCGGAGCAAAAAGGGCTTGGATATTCTACCATTTAATTTTCCAAACAGATATCCCCCCCACCCCCAATGCTAGGAATATTGTGAAAAGAAGCATCAATGTTGTGCCCTATCAGAAGCTAAATCAAAGAGGTAATGACAGCATGGGTGAAGGGCATTCCTACTAAGAAAACTGGCACAGGCCAAAGTTAATCCTTTCTGTCCCATCACTGCAGTCCAGTTCTTAATAACTGGAGAGCCAGTTTGGTGTAGTGGTTAAGTGTGCAGACTCTTATCTGGGAGAACCGGGTTTGATTCCCCACTCCTCCACTTGCACCTGCTGGAATGGCCTTGGGTCAGCCATAGCTCTGGCAGAGGTTGTCCTTGAAAGGGCAGCAGCTGTGAGAGCCCTCTCCAGCCCCACCCACCTCACAGGGTGTTTGTTGTGGGGGAGGAAGGTAAAGGAGATTGTGAGCCGCTCTGAGACTCTTCGGAGTGGAGGGCGGGATATAAATCCAATATCATCATCATCTTCTTCTTCTTCTTAATTACCCCCTGCTTTGTTTTGCTTTTTAAAAATCAAAATACGCATTGGGAGATTTGATTGGCTCGCCAATATGATATGCAGTTTGGCTTTGAACTGTTAACGGAGATGAGTGGGTGTGTTTTTCCCCCCTTATACAGAGCAACAGGAACAAGGAAATGAAGGCAACATAGAAAGCTTGCCAACAACCTGGAGGAAAAAAATGTCCTATATCCTTAACAAAGGCTTAATGCATGGAAAAGGGCAGGGGAAGCATCTCATGGCATGGAGATCAATAAGATCCCATTAAGCCCAGTAAAAGGAGCAGGACATTCCCCCCCCCCATCCTTCCACCTTGTTGGCAGCCTTTTTATTATAGTTAGTTCCAAGTGGACAGCTGTGTTGGTCCAAAGCAGGAGTCAAGCAGTTGAACAAAGCAGGAGTCAAGATCCCCTCATCTGATGAAGTGTGCTCAGAGAGCACACGAAAGCTTATGTTCTGAATAAAACTTGGTTGGTCTTAAAGCTGAAACTTGACTTCCGTTTTTATTGTAGTGACACTCAGCCTTTGGAACTCTTTGCCTCTGGAGGTTTGATTAGCTGTCTCCCAGTTGGCTGGTCAAGTGGTGTCCTTTTGGCCTGGGTGGAATCTGACAACTTCTGGCTACTTAACATGCTTCTGTTTAGGACTGTGACTAGTTCCAGATGTTGCTCTGTTTGTGGTTATTCACTGTATTATTTGGGAAGGCTGAATTTCTATGAGCTTTTGTGAGCTTTTTCTTAGTTTTATTGCTTTATCATTGACGATTTTCTTAAAGGTCCTTTAAACAGGGCAGAAGCATATTAAAAATACATGAAATTAGCCATGAACTGAACCAGTGCACCCTTTCCAGCAATTTCTCCTCTACTCCATCTTTTTTTTTTTTAATTTGAGGGTGTGGGGGTCTATCCTTTGATGAAGAAGAAGGCCTTCAAGCAGGAAGAAAACAGAAGAAAGCTTCTGCATCTGTGGTGAATCACGTAGAGCATCTAGGGTGATAAACATTCCTGTCTGCTGCCTCACAGTTCTCAGGTTCCTTAGCAAAACTGGCCAAAGTGAGACATTTGCTCACTTAGCACTATGGCAGGGCCAATTCTGACATACCTGAAATAATTGGTTCTTTGATCAGCACTCCTACAACAGCTTGCTACAGCTAATTAGGTGACAATTCTCTGTAACAGAGGCCCAGAATAAATAAAATGGGAGGTAGTATCCAAAATGTCTCAAGTTTTAAGCACAATCTCACTTCATGATTTCTTAGGAGAGGAGTAGTTTGACTTTAGCAGCCTAAATAGCTCCGACTAGCCTGAGTTCATCAGAGAAGCTAAGCAGAGCCAGCCATGGTTGATAATTTGGATGGGAGGCCACCGACTAGGGTTGCTGTGCAGAGGAAAGCAATGGCAAACCACCTCTCAAAATCTTTTGCCTTGACAACTCCAGGATCCCAGGGTCAGCATGAGTCAATTGTGATTTGATGGTACACATTAATTTGAGGCGAGCTCAAAGCAGAATTGATAGCATTGTTTCTATTCAGTCTGAAGTCATCTCATGGTAGAATTCTAGATGAAGCCAGAGCTCATCACATGCTACATCGGCCCAGGGCCCAGCGACACAAGTCAGCCTGTCCATTTTTAAAATATGTGGGAAAGAAGAAGTCTGTGATTGAATGTTTTGCCATGTCACATTCCATACACATGAAAATCTAGCATGTTATAGAAGACAATAGATGAGAATCTTTCTCCCTGAGGAACAAACTTTATGAGGGGTATTTCTAACAGCATTCAAATTGGGTTGCCAACTGCTTGGAGAAAACAAATGCACTGTCCCTTTAATAAAGGCTCAATGGGATATTATTTATCAAGTGATGTTAGTTATTTACCTCTATGCCATGAAAAAATTTCAGCCTCCCATTTCCCTGCATTAACCCTCTATTAAAGTAATAGGAGCCTCCCTCACCCCCCAAGATAGTTTGGTGTGGTGGTTTAGAGCCGTGGACTCTAATCTGGAGAAATGGGTTCGATTCCCCAGTTCTCCACATGCAGCCAGCTGGGTGACCTTGGATCAGTCACAGTTCTCTCAGAGCTCTCCCAGCTTCACAGGATGTCTGTTGTGAGGACAGGAAGGGAAAGAAAATTGTAAGCTGCTCTGAGACACCTTTGAGTAGTGAAGAGCGGGTTATAAAACCAACTCAAACTTCTCTTTCTCTCCTCCTCCTCCTTCAAACTTAGATTCACACCAGCAATGCAGCATCTGAACTGTAACATTCCTAAAATAAAGGGGTACTCATGCATGCCTTCCCCCCATACTCATTCTAGTCACAGAGTGCAATTTGTAAAAATAAACTGAGACAAAGACATATTTTATCTATCTGGAAATCTTAAGGTAGACCTGGAGACAAATCTGAATAAACAAGAGCACAAAGCCAGACAGCCAGGTGTTGACAGCTCCAATGAGGCTTGCCCAGCATAACTTTCCCTTTGCTCTTCCCAGTCATTAATGATTGCACATGCCTGTGAAGCCTCTAATCCTGATGGGCTGAGCTGAGGTACCCAGCTGCTCAGGGAACTTAGTAAATTTGCTGTAGGAGAAGGGAAAGTTGTCAGTGTAGCTCTAGATGTTTTACGCAGGTAGTCAAGGAAGAAGACAGTAGATTCTGCAACATGGAGAAGTAGAAATCAGGCAACAGAGGAGAAGGGGAGGAGAAAAGGAATTAAAGGAAACCCCAGGAAACTTTTGCAATGCCTCCTCTAAGCTGTGGAGTCTTGTGAGCAAAAATTCTACTCCTTGAGCTACTGGCATTAAAGTTGTGAGTGAGGGATTGGACTATTCTATCAGTTTGCTCTGGGGTCATCCTTCCTGAGCAAAGACAAAAATGTGTGAGCTGGAGGCGAAAAAACCTGTGATCTAGCTCACACTAACTCAGCTTAGAGGGACACACTGCTTGACAGTATTTAGGATAGGCTTCCCAACCCTCCTGCCCTGGCGGGGGACCCCAGTTTTTCCAGCCTCTTCCCCTGCTCCCCCCAAAAAACGGAAGCGAGGGGAGGGGGGGAACGGCACCAAGGAGCGGGCGATGCCGCTGCGCTGCTGCCACCTCTTCTCCGTAGCTGCTCCTCCGAGATGGGCTCGGGCTGAGCCCATCTTGGAGGAGCAGCTACAGAGAAGTGTGGCGAGCCCCAAATCTGGGTCCTTCTAGGACCCCGAGCAGCAACGCTGGAGGAGCGAGAGCAGACCGGACTTGCGCCCTGCCCCTCCACTCCCTGCAGGGGCGAAGGCGGCCTGCGTGGGCAAGGGGGGCGCGCTTTGCTTCTCCGCCCGGCCCCTCTGCTGGGCCTATGGCTGCGCAGGCGGCAAGGGGCATGCTGGGCCGGCCTCAAAGGAGAAGGAGGCAGCGGCAGTGCTGAACTGAGCCATGGCGGGAGGAGGAGGCGGCATGGCTGCAGCGGAGGCGCGCTGGCCTTCCGAGCCAAGGACTGGATAAGGCCGGGAACGATGTGTAAGGCAGGCGGGAGGGGAGCTGCGCTGGTAGCCGGAGGGAGAGGCCCTCCTCGCCTTCCCTGCTGGCCGGTAGGGTTGCCAATCCCCAGGTGGGGGCAGGGGATCCCCCGGTTTGGAGGCCCTCCCCCCCTTCAGGGTCGTCACAGCCTTGATCTTTGCTCCACCCCTAATGTCTCCTGGCTCCACCCCCAAAGTCCCCAGATATTTCTTGAATTGGACTTGGCAACCCTAATTTAGGATGAGGTAGAGTAGAGATGTTTGTTTGTAGGTGGTGAAGAAAAAAAGAGTACCAGAGATGCTGGTCAAAAGACAGGGTGGTTAAAAGAGCAGGGGGAAACTAACTCAAAAAGTAGAGTCCTGGACTGATTCCGCATTTGGCGTTTGCCTCCCTTTTGCTCTGTGGTTGTTCCATGCGGGTGTGATTTCCCGATTCCGCACTAGAGGATTTCTCCCGGAATCAATTCCCAATCTGTTCCGTGTGTTCTGATTCTGCATTACTGCTGCTCCCGGAGTTTCCCCCACAATCGTAGCAATTTCCCCTTCCCTCATACATTTCCCTTTTCTTTTTAACACGCATGCATGTTCGCGTTACAATGCGATCATCTTTGCGTTACAATGTAATGCCAGAGGCATAATACTGGCAAAGTCACGCGTTTCCTTTTGCCCTGCTATTGGCCCCGGGAAACCTATAAACATAATCAAATTCCCGTTCCTGTTTGAGGCCATACGGAGGGGGGGGTCAATAAAGGTGGCAATCGTGCATCTTTAAAGTAGTTTGTGTAACATTGCTATTTATTTAGTTGCATTGTAACGATCTTATTTGAAAAAAAAAATTATAATAGTCAGGAGTGATTTTAATCGGAGGCGGGAAGAAAGTAATCACAGTGTAATGACACATCAAAATCACGTGGAATACCATAAATAATGGGGGCGGGTGGAAGCAAGGGATGTATTCAGTAAAAGAAAATTGCATTACATCGTTACATATTTTTCGTGTTGTAATGCGAAACGTGATTTGTTTTAAAAAATTACTTTATTTCAGGAAAATATTGGATAATTTTCAAAGGGAGTAAAATTAAGGAAGTATGATGAACTAACTGGGTAGAATCATGGGCGTGGAGTTATGTGGGTGTGTTCTACTAATGTGAGAAGTTTGACAGTGCATTGGCATGAGTTCCACACATAAATTTCGAGCCCTGAACCTACATCAAAAATAAACTTCTCGCAAAATGACGATCTCCTAGATGCGGGGTGACACCGCTTTAGAGGCGGGTCAAACTGCCGTTCCGGGTCAAGAGATGTGGAAACCAACGTCTGCCCCGGGGAAAACAAAGCACCGAGGCCGGAGCAAAGGCTAATGCGAAATCACCCCTGGAGAAACAATGGTTTGTGGAAACTTGTAGGGTTTTTTAAGTGGGACCAGGGTAGAGGTACATATAAGACCAAGAGACCGAAGAGGCTGTGCACTGTTGGAGAGAAGGAAGGAGGTAGAGAAGGAGTAAGCCAATGGAAAGCAGAGCATTTCAAACTACAGTCTAGGACCCCTTAGGGGAGTCCTTTTGGTTATAACTTGTACTGTGCCTCTGCAATCTTGAGAGAGAGAGTGAAGGATAAGTAATGGTGGGGCTGGCTGTTATGATCTAAACTACTGAGTCAGTTTCTTCAGCTGCCTGCTGCTAATTCACATCTTCTTAATGTTCCAACAAGACCCGAAAAGAGTCTTGCCTTTCTCCCAGAGTACCTGGAGAAAGCAGCCTGTCTGTGGCCAAAGCTGTTCTTCAAGCACAGCTCTTGAATTGTTATGCTGTGCCTCAGCTACAGAAAGAGTCATGCAGCTCCCTGAGATTCCTTGGTAGCAAGCCCACATTTCTGAAATACATTTGCTGCAGAAGAGCAATTAAGCCTCCTCTAGGTTATCTTTTAATAGTGTTGCAAAACACACTTCTTCCCCCAGAAAAACTAATTTGTTAACAGGTTAAAGCTGCTGTACAATTTCTTCCTTGGTCTTTCTCTCCTCCCCCCCTTATGATGTAGGGCTCCTGCGGCAAGACAGGCAGAAATTCAATAGGTGAAGCTTAAAGATTGTATTTTCACGATGACCTAATGTGTGGAACTTCTGTCTAATTATGCAACCTTGAAACTTTACTTGGGGCTGCTCTGAGCTGCCTGCCCCATGGGTCTGCTGGTTGGCTTTTCAAGCTGCAGTTGTGTCTCATTTGCTTTCTGTAATGCTGCCATGTAGCTTTTGCACTTAGGAAGCAAATACTATTTTGACAAATTCCAGAATTCTTAAATTGTATTGCTGTCTGCCACATCTGCATTGATGGAAAAAGCCTGAAGGCAAACAACTTTCTTCCTTTAAAACTGTGCTGGCTAGCTCCTTGTTCACTGATATCTGCTCACTCATTTAAATACTTTCAGATTTTAAGCCATCTATTGCCTAAGGGGGGTGGGGGGTACATGCCTCAATCAGGCTGGTTTAAAACAAACAAAAAACACACTGTTCTTTCAGCCAGTAGGGTCACAGTGTTGAGACTCTGAGGTTTCCTGAACCTTTAGAAATTGCATAGAAGACACACCTTCAGAATGAAACACAGCCTTTTTTTATCATAGTGTTGCTGAGATGAAACATCGCATCTCATGAGATCCTGGCTCTTCTCTTAATACTACCTGGAGCAACTCAACTCCCTTGGCAAGCCAACCCATTGCTTCTCTGCCATACAGATGATACAGATATGCCTGGAGCTCTTGGCTGCTGCCAGAGCTCAGAACCAGTTGGGGGGGGGGGGACAAGGAGAAGCCAGTCATGCTCATTTCTCTTCCTCCAGAAGGTAGAGGAGATACAGAAAAGCAGCTTCTCTCTGCATTCAGACACTGGCTCATCTGTTCCAAGTTTATCCCCCTACAGAAGAATGTCACAGTGGGTTATAGAACAAAGTTTCAGTCCAGTGGCATTTCTAAGATCAACAAAGTTTTATTCTGGGTATAATTTTTTGTGTGCATGCACACTTCTTCAGATACATTGAAACAGAAGTCACCAATCATTACATATAAGTAGAGGGTGATGAGGGTATTTCCAGGAAGGGCCAGTTAGAGTCAAGATGTATAAGTAACTGAGCAATAGATACAGCTAAAACTGGATTAAAGCAATTAGAAAGACCTGTGAATAGCAGCAAATTTGCATACAGTATAATACAGGAATTTTCAATGGGTGCGGAAACTAGATGTCATTAGCATGTGTAAGTGGGATAAGAAACCAATATCTCTGTTAAGCCCTGGAGATTCCATTGTCCTGACTATGTTATAGACACCATTTGAGCATGAGAACTCTGATGGCCACATTAATAGTCTTTCAAAACTGGTCTAAGGGTGAAACTAAACATGGTGGCCAGCGGCGTCACTAGGGCAGGGCCAAGGGGGCCATCGGCCCTCCCCCAGAGCATTCTCATTGGCCCCAGGCACTGACCCATGACCCCCCCAACAGGAAGGGGCTGGCCCTGGGACTAGAACGCTGCTGCTGTGTGTGGGCTGGCCGGGATTCTGAAACCGGGGCCGCGCTGCCGCCGGCTCAGCTAAAAGCGTGTGGGTGAGTGGGGGAAACTTAAATGCTGCAAAACTGGTATCTTGGATTACGGGGGCTGGTCATGTGACCAGAGAGTGGATGAGGGAGGGGCCATGTGAAGTGGCGGGGTTGTGTGCGGAGGGGGTGACGCAGCCCTCCAAAAGGGGTGATTCCCAATGGGGGGGGGGTGACTTGAATCAGTTACACCCCAGGGTGCAACCCACCCTAGTGACGCCTCTGATGGTGCAGCAGACCACCCATTCAAAGATCTGTAAAGTGGAGGGTGGACTCTTCCTCTCCTTACAGTTTCTCTTCCCACATCCATCTCCCCTCCATGACAGATCTCAGCTGAGATCATAAATATACCCATCTGAGGAGCAAGACTCATGGGGAGGCTGCTGAGGGAAGCAGTGGGCCAATGATAGGTTCAGGTTTTATGGGTGGCTCACTGCCCTTGATTCTTTTCAGTCAGGTTTCAGCCCTGGATAAGTGGTCAAGATTCCTTTGGTAGGCTCAGGACACAGTCTTTGTGTGCGTGGATGGATAAAGGATGTGCCTCTTTGCTGCTGCTGTTAAATCTATCAGAGGCCTTTTTTATTCAATTGACTATTGACTACCATTATCTGATGTGGGGGTTGGGGTGAGCGGAAATGCCTTTGGAGTGTTTCGTTTTCTGTCAAGGTCAGAGAATGTTGTGCGTTGAGGGAGCTCCTAGCTGTCAACCTGGAACCTGTTCTGTGTTACTCTATGTAATCCCTGCTATTGTGTAATCTCTCTATGAGATATCATGATGTGAGACGGCCAGGCTGGGCAATATGTGATGCAGTAAACTCCTCTGAGTGCTGTTGAGCTGTCTGTTTTTAAAAAATGTTTTTTATTGTATTTATTGTTTTATCATATGTTGTACTCTGCCCTGAGCCCTACAGGGAATGGGTGGAATAGAAATATACTAAAATAAATAAATATTGTCATTCACCTGCTATTGTAATTTGCCTGCCATTGTCATTCAGCATCTGAAATCATACCACTTTCCAGGATTTAAGGACAGATGGACTCACATTCTAGCTGTATCTGAAGGAGTGAGCTGTGACTCACATAAACTCATACTATGCCACAAGTTTTGTTAGTCTTTAAAATGCTACTGAACTCTTACTCTGTTGCACTGCTACAGACAGAATAACATAGCTACAAATCTTGATTTGTGCGTAACTGGACACTGGAAATAAGGGCAAGTTGAAGGCTTGGACCTCCTCTCTTAAGTCCCCTTCCCACTCCTCACACATTTTGACTTAAGCAAAGTAACTATTTATTACAACAGAGAAAATACAATTTGTCACACAGGGTAGGTGCGGGCAGCCGAGTTGGTCTGAAAGCAATGGGATGGAGCTGGAGTCCAGTGGCATCTTTAAGCCCAACAAAGTTTATTCAAAGTGTGAGCTTTCATGTGCCAAGCACACTTCCTCAAACATAAAAGAAGTGTGCTTGGCACTAGGGATGTGCAAAAAAAAAATCAGTAGTACACGGATTCGGAAATATACAGGGGAAAAAATACGGAATCCCGTATATTTCTGAATTCCGTAGTCGGAATAGCCGCATATACGGTAGATGCGCGGCTATTTCCGAATATACGGCCCCATTATACCCTATGGGCCATTGAAATCAATGGCAAATAGGGTATATTTGAAGCCGCCTGGAGAGGAGGGGGTTTGAGGGAGAGCCCCCAAATTTGCAGGTGACCTGCAGGGGACTCTCCCCTACAAACCCCCAAAGTCCCAAAAATATTGGGCCAGGGGTCCAATTCCTGGGGCACCCAAAGCCAAACCTAACTTCACACCAGAGAATCTCTATAGGACCCAAATGCACTATATGCTTCTATCTACTCTATGAACCCTGCCACACAAAACACAATCTGCTCAAGGTCTGCTCTGCAGACCTTGCTGCAGCAAACCCAGATGCCAGTTCTCCAGCCCTGCCCCAAAGAATGCGGGGAGAGCTGGCCAAGCACAACAAGCATGCTGGCTCTGGGTCTCTCACCCAGGTGCCAGCTTCCCTGCCACAGAACACACTATCCACAGATGCCAGCTCTCCAGCCCTGCCCCAAATAACACGGGGAGAGCTGGCCAAGCACAACAAGCCTGCTGGTTCTCGGTCTCTCACCCACGTGCCAGCTTCCCTGCCACAGAACACACAATCTACAGATGGCAGCTCTCCAGCCCTGCTCCAAACAACACGGGGAGAGCTGGCCAAGCACAACAAGCCTGCTGGTTCTGGGTCTCTCACCCAGCTGCCAGCTTCCCTGCCACAGAACACACAATTTACAGATGCCAGCTCTCCAGCCCTGCCCCAAACAATATGGGGAGAGCTGGCCAAGCCCAACAAGCCTGCTGGTTCTGGGTCTCTCACCCAGGTGCCAGCTTCCCCCCCAAAAAAAAAACCAGAACCAGGAAAAGGGACAACAGGAGAAGGCCAAGAAACTCAACTGTTTAAAAAGTGGCCTTTTCAGCAATAAGAAACCTCAGGCCAAATCAGTCAACAACACCCCCCCCCAACTAAAACCAGAACCAGGAAAAGGGGGTCAACAGGACAGGAGGATGCAAAACCTGCAGCAATAGAGAATAGATCCAAACAGAAGGCCAACACAAACTCAACTGCTAAAAAAGGGGCCTTTTAAACAATGAAAATTAGGCCAAACAGCACCCCCCCCCCCAAGAACCAGAACCAGAAGAGAAAAGGAACAACAGCAGAACAACACAGCAGCAACAAATCAAACACAAAATCCTTTTAAAACAGTAAAAAAACTTAACTTTTAACAATGCAGGAACTTTACCAACCCCTCCCCCCCAAAAAACCCTTCACCCTAACCCCAAGAAATCCAAGCCACCCAAATCAGGAAAAATAAAAGGACACTGCACTTTTAAAAGTCCTCTCACTAATGTAAGATATGGGCAAATTGGCAAAAACAACCCCACCCCAGGCCCCCTCCCCCTGCAGAACCCCCTAACCCTAACCCCAAATAAGCTACCCACCACCCAAATCTGGATAAGTAAAGGGACTCTGAGTCTTAAAAAGTCCTTTTACCAACTAAAATAAAAACAAGAACCCCAAGACTGTCTTACCTTAGATGTCTTCTCTACTCCAGGCAAGTCTGGTAAGGCTGAGAGAGAGCAGCAGCAGCTGAGGCCAAGGGCCAACACAACACAATCTCTCTCTCACACCAACACACACCAACACAGCAGCAATGGAGGAGTCCAGCCAGGCAGACTCCTTAAAAAGGTTCTCTGGCCCTACAGAGAGCAGTTTCAAAAAATAGCACTGCTCTGTGATTGGCCAGACAATAGTGCTTACTTGGATACCCAAGTAAGCAAAAGATCAAAAGAACAACAATGTTGCTGATAGCTGGGGGATCAGCTACACAACAGCCCTGCAAAGCATGCATTTGCTATGCATGCTTTGGATTGGCTGCTGGGGCTCCTCTTCCCCCTCCCCCCCTCCCTGATCCCAGGGAGGCTATGGGAGAGGTGGGAAAAGGCTACCAAAGGTAGGAAAGGAGGCAAGCAGCTCCCCTGAGGCTGCAGAAGCCCCTTTCCCGCCTTTTCCATGGATTTCCGTATACTTCCGAATAACTATACGGAAGTATATGGGGAGCCATACTCGGCTCCCGCATAATGGGCCCCAATTGGATTTGGCTGTATGTGATTCCGTATACAGCCGAATCAGTGGTCATTCGGCAGTTGATTCGGTTCAGCCGAACCGAATGCACACCCCTACTTGGCACATGGCAGCTCACACTTTGAATAAAATTTTGTTGGGTTTAAAGGTGTCACTGGACTCCAGCTTTGTTCTACGTCCCCACTTAGACTTACCTTGTCTAAACTGAAAAGTCTTAGACTCTTCAGTCTTTCCTCACAGGAGGGTGCTCCACCCCCAATCATCTTGGTTGCCCTCCTCTGTACTTCCAGCTCTGCAATGCCATCTTGCAGGCAAGTGCAACAACTACTGCCCCAGTTGAAGGTTTTCAGGAATAGCTGCTATTTTGTGGAACAGTCTTCCTGAAACAGTCAGGAAAGCCTGCATTTTTTATTAGTTTTTTTTTTCCAGAGGCTTTTCTGGACCAGACTCTTTAAATGTTTTTGTTTGTTTGTTTGTTTCTTTGTTTTAGGAATTTATAGGCACTTTAGTTTATCGGCTGTCTTTATTTATTGTTGCGTTGTGAAGTTACTGAGTTTTGCTTTATTGCTTTATGGTTTTAATGAACATTGTAGCCTGCTTTCAAGTCTCTTGGAAGGGGGGAAAGTGGTCTAAAATGTCATCCATAAGGCCATAAGCAGCTCTTGGGCCTGCTTCTTATCTGTTGGACCTTCTCCTTTTACAGCTGGATTTTCTGTTGTGGCCCCTAGTTCTGATTTGAAGTTGTTAGGGCATTTGTTACAGGCTGCATTGTGTATCTAGTAAAACATGTTCCAGAGAGTACAGCTGGCTCCAGATCACTGGAACACATTTGCATTGTGTGCACAAGACTTTCTAGCCAGAAGTTGTGTCTCCTTTTGACAGATCAAGGCCCACTAGATTCTCGGTCTATCTCAATATGTTTTCCTTACATTGTCTGACCACAGCTCCCCAGGGGCTCCAGAGGAGTCTTTCCTGACACCTACTACTTGAGATCCTTTTAACTGGAGAAGCCAAGGATCTACTTGGATCCTTCTACATGCAGCACATGGTCACTGTTGTCACTAGACTCAAGGCGGTCTTACAAAAGAATGCAGGTTTCTCCCAAATTAATGCAATAAAGAACAGGGATTTGGCAGAGCACACAATACTACTGAGATTATATTTAACTTCCCTTGTCCACCTGTTAATTTACATTAAAAGGTAAAGGTAGTCCCCTGTGCAAGCACCAGTCATTTCTGACTCTGGGGTGACATCACATCACGACCTTTTCACAGCAGACTTTTTATGGGGTGGTTTGCCGTTGCCTTCCCCAGTCATCTACTCTTTTTCCCCAGCAAGCTGGGTACTCATTTTACCGACCTCGGAAGGATGGAAGGCTGAGTCAACCCTGAGTCGGCTACCTGAACCCAGCTTCTGCCGAGATCGAACTCAGGTTGTGAGCAGAGAGCTCGGACTGCAGTACTGCAGCTTTACCACACTGCGCCACGGGGCTCTAAGTTACATTACGGGAGCCTTATGGTGCCTTGTGCATCTGACAAAGTCAACTCTAGTCTCTGCAAGTTTATGCTAGAATAAAAGCCTCAGTAATCTTTAAGATGCTCAAACTGTCCTGTATGTATCTTATTCTTATAAAAACATACACCTAAACATACATTACAGTTGATAGCAGCAAGCACCCTGGCAGGCCCAAAGCACCATCAATTCACCTCAGTAAGATCCGACTGAACCTGGAAATGGCTTCACTGTGGCTCTCTATGCAGACTGCATTAATATGCTTTGTCACTCAGTTCAACGATGGCTTTGGACAAAAGGTAGCCAAATGTTCAAAACCTTCCAGCATATCCAGGGCTGTCTAATATTCTTCAGGTCACACCAAAGCCTACAAGGAGACTTTGGAGAGTAGGACGGTATGAAACGAATGTTGGTCTTAATCAAACAAACCAAGGTTGGAACAGAGTTTGAGTCCAGTGGCACCTTTAAGACCAACAGAGATTAATTCTGGGTATAAGCTTTCATGTGCATGCATACTTCATCAGATATATTTCTGAAATTGGAGTTGGCACCCCAGTACCACTGGGTAAAAACCACCAGGCATAATGGTACTCAACAGCTATTTGCTCAAAACTACTTAGCACTGATCACCTTTAACAGCCTTCACCAGTGCCTGTACTTTGATAAAGGAAAGATTTAACCCACACATTACTGATGGTCTGAGTACTGCAATGAAGAAGTCTCTCTTACAGTGACCATCCAGATAACATGTCACTCATGGGAGAGAAGGAGTTACAACAAAGAGTTTTCTCTGCTTCTGAGTTAAGAAGTCACAAGACTCCCCCGATGTCAAGTACCTGTGAGTGAAGGTCTTTCTCTTTTGTCTGATCCTTTCCTGCCAGCTGGGCAACAACTAAAGTTGAGAAGTCATGTGTGGGAGGGTGGGGCTGGCTGAGGAAATGTGTGAAGACGACAGATGACAGGCAAGGAGTTGATAGCGAGGGGACTTGGTGCAGTCCATCTCCTATAGCAAGCAGAGGGTAGTAAGGCATGGCAGGGGGCTGCTGAAGGAGCAGCACAGCCCACTTTCACACATGCCTCTATCTCTCTTCTTCTGCCCTGACTTGGATAGTCCAAGCTATCAGAACACAAAATACTACAGATAGCCCAGTCTCATCAGATCTCATCAGATCTGTTGAGTAGCATTTCCCTGGCTAGTAATTGGAAGGGCAACCTCCAAGGAATACCAGAGGCATGACACAGAGGCAGGCAATGCCAAGCCATCTCTGAAATGCCTCTTGTCTTAAAAAAAAACAAACACAGGTCTAGCTCACCACCTAGTGGTGCATAATGCTAAAAGAGCTAGAACTTCTGACTGCCAAACAATCTTAGGATCTTCCAGCTATACTACACACGATGCCAGATGACAATGATCCTCTTCCTTTTCCAAGTGCTGAGCATTTCCTGACAACTCTCCAGCCTTCCAGCTATGTAAAATTACTAGTTGCTAGTGGGCTTCCACTCCCTCATTATTGCTGCAAAAGGAGTGGGGAGGTGAGAATGTGAGAAGTTTGCAAGGAGGAAGAGATGAGAAAGTGAGTGATGCCAAGGGCAGGAGTGGCCATCCTGGAAGACTGGCCTGAGACCCACCTTCAAAAGCGCACAATCCACTTCTGTGAGGAACACTGTTCTGAAATGTCTTTAGAGTTTTAAGTATGCAGGGAACTCTAACCGGCCTTCCTCCTGTTTGACAAAGTCTGCATGCACACAAAAGCTCACATCCTGAATAAAACTTTGTTGGTCTTAAAGGTGCTATTGGACTCTTAACTTTATCACATGACTTTCCTCTGAACAAAGTTGAAGGGAGAAATTCTGTTGTGTTGGGTGTTTATATGTTTTTAATTGGGTTGTTTAAATATTTTATATATACTCTGTTTCAAATGCTATTTTAATGTCTTAAATGTTTTAACGTTGGACTGTTTTAATGATTTGATGTTTGCCACCTCAGAGACCCTGCTTGGGTAGAAAGGTGACATAGAAATGTTCTAAATACATTACAGGAGCAGGGATTTTTATATGAAGAGTGCTGATCCACCTGCTGAATTTTCAAATGTTGCTTTAGGTTTGCCATTAGAATGCAATCATTCTGTGGCAACAAAGATGCCAGCAATTTGTGTTGGCAGATATGCTCTAGGCAGTAAATTTACAGTGGAACAAATGTAGTTACTTTTTGCAAAATTTAGAACACTTCCCTCAATAAAGTATTCTCGTTCAAGAGTATTATGCTGTCCCATGGTACATTTTTTAGTTTCCAGGGAAAATGCAGCTCTTTCCCAGCTCCTGTGAACTGGCAGTCCTGTCAGGCATATGCCTGCAAAAATGTGAAATGTGCGCATGGGATGTGATGGAACACATAACCAGTTTCTAAGGTTGCCAGGTTTTCCCTGACCTCCAGCAGGTTATAGAGCACTGTCTCCTCCTTATGCCAGGCTTCAGGCCTAACACTTGCACTTGGTTTACACGTATGCAAAGAACTCTATAGCTGATCTTTCGCTGTCTCTTCCTTATGCCAGGTTTCAGGCCTAACACTGACATTTGGCCTACACCTATGCAAAGAACACTTGCTAAAGTCACTCCATAGCTGATCTTTCGCTTTCACAGACTCTGTCTGAATTAGACCCATTTCTGAAGGTTAGATCAACCAGTGGCTGTTGGCTTGATAGTTAACTGGAATATACATTTCAAAACGAAACTTGAAATTCAGAGACTATGGATTTATGGTTTTGAATTTGCTGTCTGATTACTGTGAATGGCTCTATTATTATGGCTTTGCCAGAAGGGAATTGGAGTGGGGGGAGGGGGGGTTGACAAAAGATACAGGCTATTCCTGAATAGTTAATTTATCTGTAGGTGAAACACATTGGGGGCAGGATTTTTCTCTCTGGCTCTGGGAGTCTGATGCGGGGTAGTGGTTTTGCTGTTTTGCAAAAATGCCTCTTTTGTTTCCACAGAAAAAGGCAAACATGGCAAACACATGATTCTAGAACTGTGGGGTGTGACCCAAAGGTGGATCATAACCAGGGTTGCCAAGTCCAACTCAGGAAATATCTGGGGACTTTGGGAGTGGAGCCAGGAGCAAGGTTATGACAAGCACAATTGAACTCCAAAGGGAGTTCTGGCCATCACATTTAAAGGGATCGATCTCCTTTTAAATGCCTTCCCTTCACTGGAAATAATAGAGGATGGGGCACATAAGAATATAAGAGAAGCCATGTTGGATCAGGCCAATGGCCCATCCAGTCCAACGCTCTGTGTCACACAGTGGCAAAAAAACCCAGGCGCCATCAGGAGGTCCATAAGTGGGGCCAGGACAGTAGAAGCCCTCTCACTGTGCCCCCTGCAAGCACCAAGAATGCAGAGCATCACAGCCCCAGACAGAGGGCGTTTTCGCACTGACCTTAATCGGTAGCGACGCCCCTCTTCACCGCGCAGGATCTGCGCGGATTTCGCACTAATTGCCGCGGAGCACCCGGAAGAGCCGGAATGTCCCGCGGCTTTTGCGGCGCAAACGGAAACCGCCAAAAACCAGTTTCCATTTGCGCCGCAAAAGCCACGGGACTTTCCGGCTCTTCCAGGTGCTCCGCGGCAATTAGTGCGAAATCCGCGCAGATCCTGCGCGGTGAAGAGGGGCGTCGCTGCCGATTAAGGTCAGTGCGAAAATGCCCAGAGAGTTCCAACAATACACTGTGGCTAATAGCCACTGATGGACCTCTGCTCCGTATGTTTATCTAATCCCCTCTTGAAGCTGTCTATGCTTGCAGCTGCTGCCACCTCCTGTGATAGTGAATTGATTAACACCTTCTTTTGGAGATCACAGGACTGGACCCCTTGGTCCGATCTTTTTGAAACTTGGGGATTTTTGAGGAGAGGTGCCAGATGCTGTGCAGAAAATTTGGTGCCTCTATCTCAAAAAACCGTTCCCTCTAAGCCCCAGATACCCACAGATTGATTCTCCATTTTACTTGTACAGGATTTTCAGTTGACACGGCAGACTTTTTATGGGGTGGTTTGCCATTGCCTTCCCCAGTCATCTACATTTCCCCCCTAGCAAGCTGGGTACTCATTTTACCAACCTCAGAAGGATGGAAGGTTGAATCAACCTGGAGCTACCTCAAAACCCAGCTTCTCCCGGGGATCGAACTCAGGTCGTGAGCAGAGCTTAGGACTGCAGTACTGCAGCTTTAACACTCTGCGCCACGGGGTTTACCCTGAAGCAGGGCCTCAAAACCAGGGAATCCCCTGCTCCCAGCTGGGGATTGGCAACCCTAGAACTTTCCTTGTAGATAGGCCATGAGGCAGGAAGATGAACAGTGTGAGCAGAGATTTTACCTCTCCGTAATGTGTGAAATGACCATGAAATATAACATGTGTCTGAATTACTATGTTATATTGCTAAATCCGAAATACAAAAAAAAATAAAATGTAATTTTTCCCAGTGTTAATCAAAGTGAGATTCCACTGGGAGAAGAAAGTAAAGTGGAATCACTTTGCAAGCGGGTGATGAAAAGTACAATAAATTTAGAAGCGGGGCTAATATCCAAACAGTATGAGAGCCACTGAACTAGACCTTGCCGCATGTTTTAGGTTGAACAAAAGCCTCCATCTGTTTTGTGAAGTAAGGCTGCAAAACATTATGATTCCCTGGGCTGAAATAAACATTTGTCTGACTTAGGGTTGCCAGGTCTGACTCAAAAAATATTGGGGGTGGAATCAGGAGGCTTTGGGGGTGGAGCCAGAAGCAACAGTGTGACAAGCATGACTGAACTCCAACGAGAGTTCTGGTGGCAATCACATTTAAAGGAACCACATTCCTTTTAAATGCCTCCCCTCCATTTGGAAATAATGAAGGATAGGGGCACCTTCTTTTGGGGTGCTTATAGAATTGGACCCTCTGGTCCAATCTTTTTGAAACTTGGGAGGATGTTTTGAAGAGAGGCACCAGATCCTATGTTGAATATTTGGTGCCTCTACCTCTAAAAAGCCCCCCCCCCGAGCCCCAAATACTCAAGGATCAATTCTCCATTATACCCTATGGGAATCAGTCTCTTTAGGAAATAATGGAATGCCCAGCAGACATTTCCCTCCCCCCAGCCCTGGCTTTCTGATAACCCTGATGTGGTGGGGGAGGGCTTTCAAACTGGGGGATCTCCTGCCCCCACCTGGAGACTGGCAACGCTAGCTCTGGTTCCTACTCCTTGGAGGAATCCCACAAAACGTTCAGGAGGCCAGATGCTCAAAGTGAGTCAGCTATGTATTTACTTTATTTCTATTCTGCTTTTCTTCACTACTGAAAGTGCTGTATGCTCATCCAAGCAACCTTTTATTTTTCAAATATCTTCTGTATTTGGGCCCATTCTATTGGTTGCAAATATTAACACACCAGTCCACTCCAAACCAAACTGTCGATGTCAAACGAAATGTGAGGGGTTTTGGTTGGGGTTTGCTGGTGGAGGGAGAGAGATGAAGTTCTAAGAGTTTCTCTGCCATGGCTCATGCCAGGATTTACCACTTGCTTGGGTGCAATGTTCTTAGGTGCACTGTGTACACAGCAGACACCACCACCAGGACTCGACAAACAAGCCAAGAGAGAACTCTCAGAAAATAACCAAGGGCTTTCCCTTCTGCCCCAGCACTCATTAAGAAAGCTCATGTTTCCCCAAGTCAATGTTTCCCCTTTGCTGACTTTGTGTGAACTAGATCTCATCGCTGTCTGCTCAAACTACGCAACTGAACAGCTATCCCCACCAAGACTAAAATGTGCCTGGAACACACTTTGATGTTCATAAATTGCAACTTGTCATTTCCCTGCCTTCTCTGCTTGTAACTAAATGTGCAGATGCACATTCAGTGCAATGTCATGGAAATGCAGCTATCTTTCCACAAAGGAAAGAAACCCCAGAAAGGCCCCCTAAACGTCTTATGGCTCCAGAGGGGAGAGGGGGGAGAGGGAGTTACACATTGGCTGAGGAAAGCAAGTGTATACATGCCCTAATGCATTCCATTTGTAATCCAAGAAGCACACAATTTACACACAGTAAAATACGCGCGCGCACACATTCATGCCGTCTTTGCAACACACCTGCATTCTATAAAAAGAAAAAGGAGGCACCGCAGACCAAAAATAACAGCATATTTATTGTTCCTTTGTACAGAAATATAATTAATGTTTTCATTTGAGAAGAATTAAAAGAAGGGAGGGGGGGAAATGTAAAGTAACTTGAAGGAAAGATCACATATCTGCCTGGTTGAAGCAATTAGTTTTGCTTTGCCTGAGATCTGAAACATAAAGGACGTGGGATCATTGTTGACTGGCTGTGTCAATCTATAAAGTTACTTTGATCCCCTTCAGCACAGCAAATGACTAACAGAGACTGGAAAAGTGACCTCACAGCACTGCAGAGCAGTTCTCTCCACACAAGTCAACACAGTCATAAAGCATTATTGATCTGAGGCAGCCTAATAAAGATCGAGAGATAGCAGGCCTTCCTTCTCAGAGAGGTCTGATTCAGCAGGGCTCCTCGGCGCACCAGGCCCGAGTCCTCTGGATCTCAGCATCTTGTCCTTGATCCTTCTGCAGCATCAAGCCCAGAATTTGTGTCAGCGACCTTCCTCTATTGCAAGCTTGAATGTTGCGGAGAGAATTCATGGCAGGGTCATTAATGATAGCCAACACAAAGAAATGATCAGCATTTTGCGCACTGGCTCTAGAACTGTACGGCTCTGGGTGACTGAAGCTATTTAATTCTTGTGTGTATGAAATGTCTATCCTGCCTTTGAGTATGTGAACTCCAAGGTGGCTCAAATCAAATAGGAAAGGAAAGAAAGGAAATAGGAACAGGAATAGGAATTTGCAGCTGAGGCACCCTAAAAAAATAAATCAAGAATTTTGAAACACCACAGCATCAATCCAGATAACAGCATCAGTAACCTAAAGACAGCAGCTCAGAAACTCATAAATATGACTAAGAGCCTGGAAGAATGAAACAATTCTTACCTCTGTAAGTAGATGCCAGGTGGATGTGTCTTGAAAAGGAATTTCATAATCCAGGCATAATACAGAAAAAACCCTGAGCAGCTACCCGGCTAATTTCTGAGGAAACACAGAGCTGAGCCTTGGTTGATGCCCGCAGTGCCAAGGAAGACCTGGACAAGAGCAGACAGTCTCCTCTAGACTAGATACTTCATTCCCAACACCAAGGGTTTGATAAACAATGTTGAAGCCAATCTGTTCTATGCAACAAGACCTGGCTGCTGTGTCTACCGGTTGAAATATCCCAGACACTTTCTGTAGGCAGCCCCATGCATAACTCACAGCAGTAATCTAAGGCAGGGGTGGCCAACAGTAGCTCTCCAGATGTTTTTTGCCTACAACTTCAATCAGCCCCAGCCATTGGCCATGCTGGCTGGGGCTGATGGGAGTTGTAGGCAAACAACATCTGGAGAATTACTGTTGGCCACCCCTGATCTAAGGCACCATAGGCAATAGCTGAAATAGATGGAAGGCATTCCATGCAACTAGAGTTGCCAATCTCCAATTGGTGGCAGGGGATCCCCTGGTTTGGAGACCCTCCCCTCACTTCAGAAAGCAGGGAAGGGGGAGGGAAATGCCCACTGGTCTCCATAGGGTATAATGTAGAATTAATCTGTGTGTATCTGGGGCTCTGGGGGCTGGTTTTTGAGGTAGAGGTACCAAATCTTCAGCATAGCATCTGATGCCTCTCCTCATCCCCAATCCCCAAGTTTCAAAAAGACTGGACCAGGGGGTCCAATTGTATGATCCCTAAAAGGAGGTGCCCCACCTTCCATTAGTTGCAATGAAGGGAAGGCATTTAAAAGGAGCACAGTCCCTTCAAATGTAATGGCCAGAACTCCCTTTGGAGTTCAGTCATACTTGTCACAGCCTTGCTTCTGGCTCCACCCCCAAAGTTCCCAGATATTTCCTGAGTTGAACCTGACAACCCTACTTGCAACAGCCACTATTTGAGTACCCTTTTGCCGTGTTGGCTTTAAGACCACTCTCCCCTTCCAAGTTTCTCAGTAGACGGTCTTGAAAGGGAACTGAAATTCTTAGGGTTGCCACTCTCTAGGTCAGGGGTGGTCAAACTCACTTGACATAAGAGCCACATAGAATAAACATCAGGTGTTTGAGAGCTGGAGGGAAGACAGGAAGGCAAATAGATGGGGGAGGGGGAGAGGTGGAAAGAAAGCAACTTTAAAAGCATGCTCCAAGCCACTGGCCGGCTTGGAAAAGTGATTTAAACAGGATGGTGGAGGCTTCAAGAACCACCCAATACGTGTGAAAGAGCCACATGTGGCTTCTGAGCCACTGTTTGGCCACCCCTGCTCTAGGTAGCACCTGGAGATCTTTTGCTATTACCACTAATCTCTAGATTACTGAGATCAGTTCTCCTTGGAGAAAATGGCTGCACTGGAGGGAAGACCAATGGCATGATCCCCTGCTGAGGTCCCTCCCCTCCGTAACCACCACCCTCCCCAGGCTCCATCCCCTGAAATCTCCAGGAATTTCCCAGCCTTGAACTGGCAATCCTAAATCCCATCTAAGTGAAGACTGAACAACATCTCGAGTCCACTGCAGTTCAGTCTCCATCTGGAGTTAGCCTTGGCCTATTGGCCCTCATCCTGTCCCTTACCAATTTCAAGCCTAAACTTGTACAAATGGGGGGAAATCTACAAACTATATTTCAAGGGCGGCAAGGGGCATAGCACTCACCAGCAGGACACCTATTTTGCATGCGGAAAGTCCCAGGTTCAGTCTCTGATATCACCAGAATATCGAGTAGCTGATGCTACTTTCTGGAACTGAGTCCCTGGAGAGCTGCTGACAGCCAGAGTAGGCAACTCTGAGTGAGATGGACAAATGGTCTGATTTGGCATAAGGCAACATCATGCGTTCACTCTGGAATATTGTTAGTTTAAGCAGGTTTGCCTCCCTCCGCTCAATGTGGTTGTAATTCTAAACATTATCTCCTGAGAAAAATAATCTCCCTTATATATACATGAGTCTATTCTCACTTGATGGTGGTAGATATGTTTGTAGCACGAACAGCAGCACTCCCTGTGAGACAAACATATAAAGAGAAAAAAGGGGATGCAGGTCTCCCTGGCACAGCTTCACTGCAATAGTTAGCCTAACTGATAGTCTGAATGCATCAAACATACCTTCACATGAATAATATTACTAGAAGTTTACAGCAGGGTTGCCAATCCCCAATTGGGGCAGGGGATCCCCCAGTTTGGAGGTCCTCCCCCCATTTCAGGGTCATCAGAAGGTGGGGTGGGGGTGGAAAATGTTTGCTGGGCACTCCATGCTTTCCTAGGGAAAGTGGAAGACGGTAAGCAGTGGGGTGCCGCAGGCCAGGGCTCAGTACTGGGTCCCAAGCTCTTTAACTTGTTCATTAATGATCTGGAGTTGGGAGTGAAGTGACCAAGTTTGCAGATGACACTAAATTGTTCAGGGTGGTGAGAACCAGAGAGGATTGTGAGGCACTCCAAAGAGATCTGTTGAGGCTGGGTGAGTGGGCGTCAACGTGGCAGATGAGGTTCAATGTGGCCAAGTGCAAAGTAATGCACATTGGGGCCAAGAATCCCAGCTACAAATACAAGTTGATGGGGTGTGAACCGGCAGAGACTGACCAAGAGAGAGATCTTGAAGTCCTGGTAGATAACTCACTGAAAATGTCAAGACAGTGTGTGATTGCAATAAAAAAAGCCAATGCCACGCTGGGAATTATTTGGAAGGGAACTGAAAACATATCAGCCAGTATCACAATGCCCCTGTATAAATCAATGGTGAGGTCTCATCTGGAGTACTGTGTGCAATTCTGGTCACCGTACCTCAAAAAGGATATTATAGCATTGGAAAAAGTCCAGAAAAGGGCAACTAGAATGATTAAAGGTTTGGAACACTTTCCCTATGAAGAAAGGTTAAAACGCTTGTGGCTCTTTAGCTTGGAGAAACATCGACTGCGGGGTGATATGACAGAGGTTTAAAAGATTATCCATGGGATGGAGAAAGTAGAGAAAGAAGTCCTTTTCTTCCTTTCTCACAATACAAGAACTCGTGGGCATTCAATGAAATTGCTGAGCAGTCAGGTTAGAATGGATAAAAGGAAGTACTTCTTCACCCAATGGGTGATTAACATGTGGAATTCACTGCCACAGGAGGTGGTGGCAGCTACAAGCATAGCCAGCTTCAAGAGGGGATTGGATAAAAAATATGGAGCAGAGGTCCATCAGTGGCTATTAGCCACTCTGTGTGTGTATATATATATATTGGCCACTGTGTGATACAGAGTGTTGGACTGGATGGGCCATTGGCCTGATCCAACATGGCTTCTCTTATGTTCTTATGACCAATTTCCATAGGGTATAATGGAAAATTGATCTGCAGGTATCTGGGGCTATGGGGGCTGTGTTTTGAGATAGAGGCACCAGATTTTCAGCATAGCATTCAGTGCCTCTCTTCAAAACACCCTCCAAGTTTCAGAAGGATTGGACCAGGGGGTCCAGTTCTATGAGTCCCAAAAGAAGGTGTCCCTATCCATTATTTCAAATGAAGGGAAGACATTTAAAAGGAGTGTGGTCCTTTAAATGTGATGGCCAGAACTCCCTTTGGAATTCAATTGTGCTTGTCACACCTTTGCTCCTGGCTCCACCCCAAAGTCCCTAGATATTTCTTGAGCTGGACTTGGCAACCCTAAGTAAAAGAGACTTGTGACACCTTAAAAAAAGCTAGCAACTTTATTGTGGCATAAGTTTCCCCAGCCTGAGCCGACTTCATTGGATGCATGGAAAAGGAACATTAGAAAAATAAACATCTTTTGAAACATCCCCAATGGAAACCTTTATTAAAAATGGGGAAAGCATCTCCAGTAGTAATGTACTGGATGAGTAATTAAAGGTTCATGCAGAGAGTTGATTACAAAAAGGTAACATTGTTTTCCCAAGATATTGCATGTTAAAATTAAGAATCAAAGGATAAAATATGAAATCGCACTTTGCAGTTCAAAATGGTATCGTCTGCTGTACTGAATAAGTTCCCTTGTTCTTTTTTATGGGCCATTGGGGGAAAGGAAGGGAATATCAATGCTTCAAAGATTACTTCCATTTTCTAAACTCCTTTTGCTTACTTATGCAGAGATCAAGCTTAGCACAGCAGAAGTCTACTTGGGTGATACATATCTGTCACCCTAATATTGATTACCTATATCGGCTAATATGCAGGCCTGCACAAGGAATGTAATATTTAAGGCACGTCGTTTGAGCAGAGGTTTCTGCAGTTTGTGCCTATTGTGCATCTTCTTTAGGTAAAATAATAGTAAATGAACAGACTTTAATCTGAACTCCATCTCAGATATATCAAAAGTTGGATATTTAGGAGCATGGAAGCAAGAAGCAATTGAACTGGCCCATCATCCCCATCTCAGTGATCATAGACTTTACCAAAGTGAGTCATTTTGCACTCTCTCCCTGTAAAATTCTGAATGGGAAACAAATATAACATCAGGATTG
This sequence comes from Heteronotia binoei, assembly GCF_032191835.1. Classification (NCBI taxonomy): domain Eukaryota; kingdom Metazoa; phylum Chordata; class Lepidosauria; order Squamata; family Gekkonidae; genus Heteronotia; species Heteronotia binoei. The sequence goes on along the minus strand of NC_083223.1, from coordinate 50,469,102 downwards.
CTGGGTCTGACTCAGGAAATAACTAGGGACTTTGGGAGTGGAGCCAGGACCAAGGTTGTGACAAGCACAACTGAACTCCAAAGGGAGTTCTGGCCATCAAATTTAAAGGGACCATCCTCCTTTTAAATGCCTTTCCTTTATAAATAATAGAAGACAGGGGAACCTTCTTTTGGGGCTTATAGAATTGGACCTCCTGGGCCAATCTTTTAGAAACTTGGGGAGTTTTTTGAGGAGAGGCATCAGATGATGGAAAATTTAGTGCCTCTACCTCAAATAACAGGCCCCCCTCAGGCTGTCAGATGCCCACAGATCAATTCTACATTATACCCTCCCCTCCCCTTTCTGATAACCCCCTCCCCTTTGTGTTAACCCTGAAGCAAGGGGAGACTCTCCAAACCAGGGGATCCCCTGGCCCCAACTGGGGTTTGGCAACCCTAACATAGATCAATGAAGACATTACTAGACCGTGAAAGAAGCTATTGCTGTGAGGCTGGGTCCTATATTGGTCCACTCACATTTTCAGTTTTAAGTTTGTTTTGTGTCTTTACAACACACACTTGCACACGCACGCACACACATCTATCTGTCTGTCTGTCCATCTATGTTATAGAAGTAATGAAAAGAAAGAATACTTTGGGTTGAGTCACCTCCCATGCCAGGTTTCCAATTCAAACATTTATTTCAATTATTTTTAAAAATAAAAATGGCTGCCCTAACTCTATTCTTATAGGCAGACTCCCACTTGGACCTATCGCCATCATCAGTAATTTGACTTTTTATTCCACCTATCCCTACAAACTGTCCAGGGCAGCTATATGGGTCTCCCTTTTCTCCTTTTAACCTCCCAACAACTCTGGGAGGGAGCGGAAGGTCACTCAGTGAGTTTCATAGTCCGTCCAAATCAAACACTCTAATTACTTTTGCCATATTTGTTCACTATGCAGAAGTTTCTCCCACCATTTGTTTAATTTAAACATTTTTATCCAGCAGTCAAAACTCAAGCATGCAAAAAATAAAATAAAAAATAAAATCTAAAATATTCAAACACAATGCATATAAATAAACTTCTCAAAATCCCCTCAAAGCCAGACTGCAGCAGAAATGTAAAAGTATCACTAAAAATGGCTTCAAAGAACTAAAAAGGCAACATTACTTTAGGGCTAAGGAATAGGGAGGGCTTATAGGCTTCCCAATCCCCCCGCTTTTCCGGGAGGCTCCTGGGTTCCCAGCTTCATCCCCCGGTCTCCAGAAATCAGGAAGCGGGGGGGTGGGGGGTGGAGGGGGGGGAGAACATACCTGAAGCGTTCATGTTGGTGTAGAGCTCCTGAGTCCTGAGCAGTTTGTAAAATTTCTGCCCCTTTAAGGCTGGGCAGGAAGGAGGAAACAGGAAGGGCTTCGGAGAACGGCCCGCCCTTTCTTTGCTTTCGTTTTCAGAGCAGGCAGAGGGAAGAAGACCAAGTGCGGTAAGTGTTTGTTTGTGTGTGTGAGAGAGGGAGGGGGCAGGGAGGGGGGAATTCCCTGGTATGGAGGCCCTCCCCCTTCCTTTAGAAAGCGTGGGGGGGGAGGGAAATGTCTACTAGGCACTCTATTATTCCCTATGGAGAACAATTCCCATAGGGAATAATAGGGAATTGATCCGTGGGTATTGAGGGCTCTGGGGGGGCTATTTTTTGAGGTAGAGGCACCAAATTTTTAGTATAGCATCTAGTGCCTCTCCCCAAAATACCCCCCAAGTTTCAAAACGATTGGACCAGAGGGTCCAATTCTATGAGCCCCAAAAGATGGTGCCCCTATCCTTAATTATTTCCTATGGAAGAAAGGCATTTAAAAAGGTGAGCTGTCCCTTTAAATGTGATGGCCAGAACTCCCTTGGAGTTCAATTATGCTTGTCACATCCTTGTTCCTGGCTCCACCCCCAAGGTCTCCTGGCTCCACCCCCAAAGTCTCCTGGCTCCGCCCCCAAAGTCCCCAGATTTTTCTTTAATTGGACTTGGCAACCCTAAGGACTTATAGGGAACAAAAGGTTGTTTGATAATTAGTAAGTATTGTGCATTATATATTAAGCCCTGACTATGGTTGGTGCCAGTCAGGAATCTAGGTACTCCATCTGAAGCTTCTGAACTACCTTCAAGGGCATCCCCACAGAGAATGCATCATAGTGATATAACCTGGAAATGCTCAGAGCACGAGTTAGGGTTGCCAGCCTCACCCCCATCCCTGGCCACTGGCAGGGAATGGAGGGGTAGGGTTGATTCAAGAAATATCTCGGGACTTTGGGGGTGGAGCCAGGAGACTTTGGGGGTGGAGCCAGGAGCAAGTGTGTGACAAGCACAATTGAACTCTGAAGGGAGTTCTGATCATCACATTTAAAGGGACTGTGCTCCTTTTAAATGCTTTCCCTCCATTTGGAATAATGGATAGGGACACCTTCTTTTGGGGCTCATTGAATTGGACCCCCTGGTCCAATCCTTTTGAAACTTGGAGGGTGTTTTGAAGAGAGGCACTGAATGCTATGCATCTGTTTTCTCCAGGGGAACCAATCCCTGTGTTCTGGAGTTCAGCTACAATTCCAGGGGATCCTCAGGTCTTACCTGGAGGCTGGCATCTCTAAATCGTGAGTAACTGTAAGGAAATCCCATGCTGCTCTGGCAATATCATTAGCAACAACTGTGGTATCTTGAAACTCAGAACAGGCTGAGCAGTGCAATGTGTCCCACAAAGCCATCTCATGGCTTCAGTGGGAGTGGGAATCCTCATCACATTTGGTCGCATCTTACAGAGATGCTCCCCCCCCCCCTCCCTCTATGGCTGCTCTGAAGTCCAGAAAGACTGAGCCACTCATAGTTCAGCTATGGCATCATGCCTAGCAAAGTGGAAACAGCATGCCAAAAATCCACTAGTAATATTACCTCTTCAGCACATTGGAATGTCTAGCTAAGTTGGAAAGTCTGGCGTAAAGCCTAAGTCTCCCAGTTCATTACGTAGGTGGGGCTTTCCACCAAAAGTAAGCAGAGGCCAATTTAAGATGCGAATAGGCAACTTTGTCTCAGTAGTTAAAAATGTTGTTCTGCTTCCAGAAGACACTCCCCTTTCCTAATGTTTGATAATGCTTCTGTTTGAAAGAAGGCATCTTTTCCCAAGATAGGATTCAGAATGATCCCGAGAGCTCCCCACTCCCCTTTGGGCAGTCAAAGTGTGGGATGGGTTGTGGGGATGGTTGGAACATAGCCTTTGAAAGATATAACTTCTTCCAAAGGAAGAGATGCAGCAGAAAGGGAAGAGGAGTTGCATTCCATGTCAAAAAATATGTACACCTGCATAAAAATCTAAGATAACATAGCAGTCCTGTGAAGAACATCTTGGTTAAAAAAGAAATCAACATCTGTCTTTTAAGCAGAGGCTGGATACCCATCTGTTGGGGATGCTCTGCCTTTAGATTTCCTGCACTGGTAGTGAGTTGGAACAGATAATTTCCCAAATTTATGACCTGAACTAGTGGGATAGCAAATCTTAACTAATTCTATGGGGCTGCCTTCAAACATAATTTGGAAACTTTGGCTGGTGCAGCCAGATTGTTAACTGGCACTGGCCATTTAGTACCTGAGTCCTACTAGGAGAAAAGATTGTACTCCTCAAATGCTTACCACGTTACCAATCTATTTGTCACATCCATTTTAAATTGTTTTTGTCATGCTGTGCTAAGAACAGTTTGAAGGGAAAAAATGCGCCTGTGCATGCTCCCTTTGTAAAATTGATGTTGGAATGGCAGCTTCCCAATTGTATTATAAGTATTATTATTTATTGTTATTAAAATATTTCTCATCACTGTTCCAAGAGTAAAATATGAGGACAGGAAGCTGCTTTCTGCTGCATCACACTGCTAGCCCAGAAAGGCTGCATGGTGTCAATGTTGCTCAGCCTGCATGGTGTCAATTATGTTGCTCAGCCTGACCTACCTTATAGGCAGTGTTCCCGCTAAGCTGAGTTAGCGTGAGCTAGCTCACAGTTTTTTAGCCTCCAGCTCACACATTTTTGTCTTAGCTAAGGAAGGATGATCCCAGAGCACAGTAATTTATGCAGTAGCTCACAACTTTAATGTCAGTAGCTCACAAAGTAGAATTTTTGTTCACAAGACTCTGCAGCTTAGAGGGAACATTGCTTATAGGTCATTTTTTCAGACAGCCTGGCACCGATTTAATCTAGGCAAGTCTGGGGGTGAATTTACAGGAGCCCTAAAAACACCAATAGTAGTTGTCCTTAGCTTGATTGGCAGCTCTGGGAGCCAATCATAGAGCTCCCATTCTGCAGAAGAGTTAGTTGTTGATGAGAGCTTAAGCTTTCCTGTGGGCACCTGCTCTGGGGGAACTATAACTCAGACATTCCAAATCCAATCTTTACCAAACTTAGAGGGTGGGTGGAGGAGGGCCTGCTGAAGACTTCCAGTGAGTTTTATGCCTTCTGAACATGAACTGGTTCAGGCAACTGGACAAATCACAGAACACAACAAACCTCTGCTTTGGCCAAACACATGAACCAATACAAACCAACATTTTGTCCCCATCCTTAGTGACTACCAGTCCTCACCAGGAGGATAGCAAACTTATTTCCCCTGGAGGAAAAGGCTGCTTTGGAGGGTGGAGTCTATGGCATCATACCTGTCTGAGGTGCTGCCCCTCTTCAAACCCCACATTAGAACATAAGAACATAAGATAAGCCATGTTGGATCAGGCCAATGGCCCATCCAGTCCAACACTCTGGCCAAAAAACCCCAGGTGCCATCAGGAGGTCCATCAGTGGAGCCAGGATACCAGAGGCCTCCCACTGTTTCCCCTCCCAAGCACCAAGAACACAGAGCATCACTGCCCCAGACAAAGAGTTCCAACAATACACTGTGGCTAATAGCCACTGATGGACCTCTGCGCCATATGTTTATTTAATCCCCTCTTGAAACTGGCTATGCTTGTAGCCACCACCACATCCTGTGGCAGTGAATTCCATGTGTTAATCACCCTTTGGGTGAAGAAGTACTTCCTTTTATCTGACTGCTCAGCAATTTCATTGAGTGCCCATGAGTTCCTGTATTGTGAGAAAGGGAGAAAAGTACCTCTTTCTCTACATTCCCCAGGCTTTAACTACCTAATCTCTAGGAATTTTCTAACCTGAATTTGACAACCTTATATCTGGTGGCTCTCATAGATGACCTCATGCGACAGCTGGATCAGGGCGGCTCTGCGGTGCTGTTGTTATTAGATCTGTCAGCCACTTTTGACACGGTTGACCATCAGCTACTGACTAGCCGCCTTGCCGATGTGGGGATTCAGGGATCTGCCTTACAGTGGCTGACCTCCTTTCTCCAAGATCGGGGACAAAGGGTGGTGATAGGGGAGGAAGCATCCCAGAGGCACTCTCTTAGTTGTGGGGTGCCGCAGGGAGCGGTCCTATCCACGATGCTATTTAATATCTATATGCGCCCCCTTGCCCAGATTGTCAGGAGGTATGGACTGAGTTGCCATCAATATGCGGATGACACCCAGCTCTATCTATTGATGGGTGGCCAGTCTGACTGTACCCTGGAAAATCTAGACCTGGCACTACAAGCCGTGGCTTCTTGGCTCAGACTGAGTCAGCTGAAACTGAAGCCGACGAAGACGGAGGTCCTCTACCTGGGTCGAGGCGGTCCGGGGGGAGAGATCCAGCTGCCGGCTCTTGACGGGGTACCATTAATACCGGTCCCTAAGGCCAAGAGCTTAGGCGTGCTTCTTGAGTCCTCCCTTACAATGGAGGCCCAGGTAGCAGCCACGGTTAGATCTGCCTTTTTCCATCTTCGGCAAGCGCGGCAGCTGGCCCCTTACCTGGAGCGCAACGACTTAGCGACGGTAATCCATGCTACGGTCACCTCAAGAATAGATCACTGTAATGCTCTCTACATGGGGCTACCCTTGACGCTAACCCGGAGACTACAACTAGTGCAGAATGCTGCGGCACGGCTGTTAATGGGGCTGCCGCGATGGGAGCACATTCAGCCAGTGCTGAGGGAGCTGCACTGGTTGCCTGTTGTGTTCCGAGTTCGCTTCAAGGTGTTGGTATTAACCTTCAAAGCCCTTTATGGTCAGGGACCTGCCTATCTACGGGACCGCCTTTCCCCATATATCCCCCAGAGAGAACTGCGATCAGGGACAAAAAATCTGTTGTCTGCCCCTGGCCCAAAAGAAGCCAGGCGGTGTGTGACGAGATCCAGGGCTTTTTCGGTGGCAGCACCAGAACTTTGGAACACCCTTCCAGAAGCCGTAAGGGCCCTGCGGGATTTGTCTGCGTTCCGCAGGGCCTGAAAGACCGAATTATTTAAACAGGCTTTTGCGGTTTGAAAAAGGGCTGCCACCGGACATCTCACAGAATGCTGGCAATCACAGTCGAGAATTCGATACCGCCTATATTGTACTGAAATAGCGCCATAGAATGGTTTTAAAGTTGATATATGTAAATTATGGTTTTATATGTTTTATGGATTGATTGTATTTTATGATGTTGTGAGCCGCCCTGAGTCCGCTTCCGGAGAGGGCGGGATATAAATGGAAAGTAATAAATAAATAAATATCCTTCCCAGCCTACCTTCATCAGCCCTTCTGTCTTAAGGTGACCCCCACTGCAGTCTCTACCTACTATGTCCCATTTGTTTGGTGCCAGCCACTGGGTGAGGCTCATTTGTGTAGCAGCAGGGAACCCTCAAGGGCTTCTTTTCCCTGTATCCCCCTCTCCATGCTATTTCCCCTTTCCCTCTCCAAACAACCACCATATCCTTTGCCCTGCTTCATTTTCTCCTCAGCCATTCACCAACCTACCATTTATTTGGCTCCCGTCTTTATCTATGCTATGCATTTATTTCATTTATACCTCACCTTTCACAACAGTAGGAACCAAAGCAGCTCACATTCTCCTCTCCTTTTTATATGCACAATAATTTTATAATCTCCCAGTGAGCTTCCACAGCAAGATAAGGATTCAAGCCTAGTTCTCCCAGACCTCAGTTTGAAACTGTAACCCAGGGGTGTCGAAGTCATTTGTTGTGAGGGCCGGATTTGACAAAAACGAGACCTTGTTGGACTGAGCCATGCTGAATTAGGCAAAGCCATGCTGGTCCAAACATGCTACCTAATCCTTTCCAGACCTGTTTTGGCCTTTGAAGGAAGACTCAGTAGGGCCAGCCCTGACTAGGGTTGCCAACTCCAGTATGGAAAGTTCCTGGAGATTTTGTGGTAAAGTCTGTGGAGGGCAGGGTTTGGGGAGGGGACAGGTAAGGTGGCAGAGATATATATTTTATAAAGAACACAAACACAAATATATATTTTTTAAAAACTGAAAACTTGCTTAAAATGTTAGCACTTGTTGGTTTTAAAGATGCTTTCTTTGTATTTCCCCCATGGGATCCAGGAAACTGGGCAAAGGAAGCTCTGGCTCTTTCCTTCCTTCCCCAGGGGAGGGGGGGAGCCTCAGCCAATAGAAGAAAGATAGTCTTGGCTCTGTTGCTCTGCTGTGCAATTGAGAGAGCCTGGCAAAGCAAGCTATTCCTCCGCCCTTCCTCCCGAAGGGAGGAGCCTCAGCCAATAGAGAGAATAGTTTTGCTGTGTCGCTCCTATGCAATTGAGCAAGCCTTGAAAAGCAAGCTGTTATGCAGAAGGAAGCAAGAGAGAGGGAGAAGGAAGTAGAGGACAACCAGTTGCTCAGGAGCCTGACAGGAGCCCTCTAGGGGCCTGATTCAGCCCCCAAACTGCATGTTTGACACCCCTGCTCTAACCAGTAGACCACACTGGTTTTCATAGGATGGCTGCTGTTGAACAGTAGCAGCCACATCTAGTTGAGTCATGCAAGTCAGGTAGTATCAAGTCCCACAGAGGTTGCTTTCAGGCCTAATGTTGCCAATCTTCAGGTGGGACCTGGATTCTCTCCCAGAATTACACTGTCCCCTAGGATAAAATGGCAGTTTTGGAAGGTAGATGATATGGCAGGTAGCATTATATCCACTTGACAGCTGTCCCTCCCCAAACCCTGCCCTCCACAGACTCTACCACAAAATCTCCAGGAATTTCCCAACCTGAAGTTGGCAACCCTAGTTAGGATTGGCCCTAATGAGTCTTCCCTCAAAGGCCAAAACAGGCATGGAAAGGACCCTGCCTCATTCCTCTGCCTTTTACTAACAGAACCCAGATTGGAATGCTGTGGTTGCCTAGCAACAGCCACTGAGGGAGTCTGTTATTTAAAGCAACAGGTACTGCTTTTATCATTTTCACATTTTTAAAGCTCCCAATGTTTTGGGGGGTTTTTACATTTCATATTTTTCTACAAACCTGGGGCCCTTTACAAGTTTGTAGAAAGATCTGTCTTGCCTGTTCACAGCTCCAGCCACTGGATTTAAGTATCCCGACTGTCCAATTTTGCAATTAAAATATAATTAACAGGGACTTTTGGCATGTAAAGCATATGCTTTTCCATTGAGCCTCTCTAACAGCAGTAACAATTATATCTCATATACAGCTACCAATAGTGTCCCACCTGGAAGACTGGGCAATACACACTTAACTTGAGCAAAGAAACTGTATAAAGAATTTCTAGACTGTTCAATGGACCCAGATATTTTCAGAGGCATCAGGCAATCTACCAAAGACAGTCTTGAAGCCAAGATCCGACTCATCATCAACATGGAAGTGAGTCCTTGCCACAATGGCTTATCACCCAATTGATATGACACAAAAAGAAAGAAGAAAAATACCAGAAGTTTCAGTTACTGACTATTAAAATTGAAATCATATAATGCTCAAATCAAACAGAGTTCTGAGAACCAAGCACGGATCCCTCCCAGCAGGCTGCTTTCATGCCGCCGCCACCGCCTCCAATGAAACTGTGACCCAATTGCTCTTCCTGCTCAGAAGTGGCCTAACGAAGCAGCATGCTGTGACTCAACATCAGGCAACACTCCCCCCCCCCCCCATCGTCTAATATCTGGACAAATAGATCTACTGTTCTGAATTCTGGACATTTTAGAATGCTCTCCTTATTTTGATTTTGATTTTTTTTTTATTCTGAACAGCTTGATTATTTATTTAAGCATGCATTTACCTCCTTTCCTCAGAGGGGACCCACAATGAATTACGGTATGTCATTCTCCTCTCCTCCATTTTATCCTCACAACAAGCCAGGGAGGGAAGGTTAGGCTGACAGTGCATGACTGGCCCAAGGTCACTCAGCATGCTTCCATGGCAAAGTGGGGATTCAAACCTGGGACTCCCAGATCCTAGCCTGTATTCTGTTTGATTTAAAACATTTCTGTCCTGCCTCACCTCCTCATTCTCCAAGTGGTTAGCAATGCAACAACCAAATTAGCTGCGTTTAAAATATTTATAGGCCACCTCTTCAAGAAATCCTTCTGAGGACATATCACCCTTATAAATGAAGCTGTCCACCAATGGCATGCTCTGGGCTGCTGCATTTCTTCCGGTATCTCCACTGCCCATTTGTTGAAAGTCGGCAGCTGGAGACCTCATAGTGCGGTGATGTCAGCAGCTTTTGTCACTCTCCCATTTGGAGCTGAATGCTTGGAGCTAGGGGTGGAAGTAAAAATGCAGAGAATGCTCGGGGGGCTCCCCGCTAGTCTGTCCGAGGCAGAAAATCCCTGCTGCAGCTGCAGTAGGAAAACAATTTGTCCAATCATCAGCTCAAGCGGGAGGTCACCGCTGATTGGAGCTGCACCTATTATTATGCACTTAGGAGGCTTCTGCAGCAACAAAGAGCTGTCTATGAGAACACCGAGAAGCCAGGGGAGGGGAAAGCAGCTGCTGTCCTCACCTTCGCTCACTGGAATCTCATTGATTGGATTACTGTTCACGTCTCCGCTCTGAAAATTGGGGAGCTGGGCTGTCAGGAACAAGAGGTACTGTTTTCTGGATAATCTCTACCATACCCAAAGCAAAAGGTTTTATCTAAAAATACACCGGCTCAAGGCAGTCAGCCAAACACTGAAAATCTCTGCACACGAAAATGTACATGTCTCTAAGATGTAACAGGAGGCATTGGCAGTTGATAAGGCCATGCAGATGCAATGGAAAAGGGACTTGGTCTCCATATCAATGTCTGCACACCCCCGAAAGACAGTTTCCATAAAATGGAAACCAGAGCACCTTTGTGGCAGCTTTTGCTCAGGCTCTTCAAAAGGAAGGACCCTCTTTTGGTGCAAATCCCGAGGCCTGAGTCCACACCGGCCTTCCATGTTAGCAGAATCTTTAGGACCAGGCAAGAATAATAGTTTAATAATCCAACATGAATCCATTAAGTGTTTCTCTGTATTCAGGAAAGCAGTAGAGACAGCAGGAATTCTTCCAACTGGAATGATGTTTCGCTAGCTGTTAAGACAATAAACTTGCATTCTGTGAATACACAGCGTGTGCCAATGAATGGGAGTTTTCTGTGGATTGTGTCCAAAGTTAATTATTTTGGCAGGTTTTGCTATAAAAGCACAATTAAGATTTTCTAGTAAGTATAGTTTAGCTCAGTTCCAAGTATCTGGGGCCCCATTTAATTCTATGGTATTGTCATAGTCCTTCATGTCTTTTACATTTCAAATACTGGTTCTGCTGCTTCCCTCGCCCCTCAGCATATTGACTATGAGGCCTGGGGGCTATTTCATACAAATCATAACAAACTTAGAGGATCTAGCCAGTCCATACACACAGGGCTTTTTTGGTAGAAAAAACCCAGCATGAACTCATTTGCATATTAGGCCACACCTCTGATGTCACCATTGTTTCACATAGGGCTTTGTTGTAGAAAAAGCCCTGCAGGAACTCATTTGCATATTAGGCCATACCCCCTGATGCCAAGCCAGCCAGAACTGCATTCCTGTGCATCCCATCTGGTAGCCATTCTCCAAGAACTCAGGCAGAGGTCTTCCCCTATCTTGTTATACCAGAATTCTTTTTAACTGGAAGTATCAGGAATTGTTGAAGCTTGTGTCATAAAATATGAGCAGTTATGAGTTTCTCCTCTATATGGAGAGTCAGTGTAGTATAGTGGTTAGGGCATCAGACTAGGACATGGGAGACCCAGGTCTGAATCCACAAAAGCTTTTGAGTGATCTCAGGCAAGTCACACAGTCTCTGCCTAACATACTTTTTAGGATTGTTGTCAGTATAAAATGGAGAGGAAAATGTTGCAAGGTGCTTTGGGTTCCCCATGCGGAGAAAGGCACAGTGTACATGAAGTAAATCAATAACAGATTGGAGCAGTATAACTAGCAGTGAGGTATGGCTTCTCTTCTATAGCTAGGGTTACCAGCAGAGGTCGCTTTGTAGAAAAATAGGTGGTGGAGCTCATCCAGGGATTGTTATGCAGCTGCACCTACTATTCAGTGGACAAAGTGGGGAGGAGGAGGGGGAACTCTCAGAAAGGTCCAGGAGCTACGCTTCTGTGTGCTTCTGCTGAATCCAAGGCCTGGTTACTAGCCTCCAGGTGGGGCCTGGAGATTTCCCGCTTAATTAAGGAACATAACTGTTATGTAATTGGGGTATTTTATTATTGTAATGTTGTATTTTCTGCTATGTAAGCCGCCCTGAGCCTGCTTCGGCGGGGAGGGCGGGATATAAATTAAAAATTATTATTATATTATTATTATTATTACAGCTTATCTCCAGCTGGCATAGATCAGCTCCCCTGGAGAAAATATAAATTCAACAGGTTCCAATGTGTATATATGGGACAATACAATCAACACCGGAAATATATTTATCATCACACCAAAGTGTGTACAAACATATATTTTAGTGACAAAGACTTAATAACAGAGCAAAAAAGAAATGCATTGATCCAAAAGCAAAAGTGTTTCTCTGTGGCTCCATGAAACGATAGGTATGGAGAGATCAGGCTGATGAAGGCACAAGGAATTAAATCGTAATTTGACCTAGGAGCGCAGTCCCCTTTCTCTCTCCAGTGGAATTTTTTTTATTATTTCTTGGTAGCAGCACGGAAGACGACAGGACATAGAGACATGCACAGGAAGTCGGCTTTGTCCCATATATGAAGTTGTTTGGACTTTTTCACTATTAGACTTCTTCTGTGATTGCATTTTGTAACCAGCTGCTATTTTGGGAGCATTACTATATGTTAAAATGTCATTAAGTCTTTGTCACTAAAATATATATTTGTACACACTTCGGTGAGATAATAAGTATATTTCCAGTGTTGATTGTATTGTTCCCCTGGAGAAAATGGCTGCTTTGAAGGATGGACTATGGCATTGTACCATGCTGAGGCCCCTCCCCTCCCTAAACTCCACTCTCTCCCAGTTCCACCCCCAAAGTCTCCAGGTATTTTCCAACACAGATCTGACAACCTTATAGACAACTCTCAGTCAGGTGTAACTGTATCACCCAGCCATTCTCTGTCACTGAAATACACATTTGGAATCATTATTTTATACCACATTTCCTGTTTGGTTGTTTTTTTAAAAGCCTGTAAACACCTATGATGTATCGATGACCTCAAAGAATTAATCTCAATCTTGAGAACACTCAGCCTGAAAAGTGACTTTTTCCCTTAAAAAGTGACACAAAAGGTTCCAGAAAGTTCTTAGGACAGTGTCATGGATTCTGACAAAGATTAATGTATTACATTCTCAAGCAAGAGTATAGATGTAGGACTTCAGACCAGAAAACTTTATTTCCCACCAGCTTTGTGGTGAAGTATGGTAACAGAGAGTATCTGACTTTAGAGTATGAGCTGTAAGTTTATTATTCTGACCATACCTCTATTTCAATATACTTCATAGCTTCACTTGAAACTGGAAGCCCCAATTACTCTGAATTGCAAAGGTTGCATGCTAATTGACAATAGAAAGTCACAAAAGAAGTGCTTAGTGTTTAAACCTTTGTTTAAAGGCTGGGGGCTTTTTGGGGGGGGGGCGGACTTAAAGAATACTATGAAAAGAAACCAAGTAAATTCTTTCATCCTCTCCAGGTCACACAGTTGGGTAGAGTGAATAATAGTGAGGAGACTTTTTCCACCTTTTGGCTCTGCTAAACTGGTAACATAACTTGCAATAAGCTTAAATACAAAGGCTCCGAAAGAAGGGGCTCCTTCCCCCCTCCTGTTTTACATTAACTGGTGAATTTCTCACATGTTTGCTCTGCAGCTACATATAATCCCATTTGTCTAATTCTCACAAGCCATCTGAGGAAAAAAATATTTGAAATTTGTGCCAATGGGATGTTGAAAGTATAATACACATATATATTTTCCTCCTTCAAGTAAACATTGAATGTTAGAAGTCTCCTTCCCCCTTCCTCCATAACCCCATTATCTAATGACCCTCTTCCTTTGTAGGTATCAGTGTGAAAATCTTCCTATCTTGCTACAGTCCCTTTTTCCTATTCATCACTAGACTGCACACAATAATTAAACCTTGGGGGGTTTGTGGACGAAAGCATAAAGAAAAGCAACATGCAGGCTTCTTCCCTCCATTTCCAGTCTCTTGCTATAAGGATTTTCTTTATTTACACATGGCTTCCCAAGTAAACATGCTTGAAAAAAAGTTAGTAAAGGGAACTGAATTAACACCTTAGATGTTACCTGTCGCAGGCCATTTTGTGTAATGACAGGGAAATTATGACTTCCGAAAAGCTGGTGTCCTTACTAAGTGTGGTGGGAATTCCTATTGATCTGAAAAGACGCATTTTTCTCACAGTGATGTGACCTATAATTACAGAGACCAAACAGTAAGATTTTAGCATAGGCCATTGCTCATTCAACTAGTAGAGCATGCCACGTTGTAAGTTGAGTCCCAACCACAGCACAGCCTCTGTATTTTGTTTGTGAGTTTGTGGTGACATTGTTTGTAGAAAAAGCCCAGCAGGAACTCATTTGCATATTAGGCCACATCTCCTGACACCAAGCCATCTAGAACTTCATTCCTGTGCGCTCCTGCTTAAAAAAAAAGCCCTGGATGTCACACAAGTGGAATATCCTAAGCAGCACAAGTGGAGTTGTGTTTGTGGAAGGCGACTCCATCCCATTCCAACTGCAGTCTTATTTGCTCTCTGGAATTGTGCTCTTGTAGGTCAGCAGGCCTGGAAGTACAGTGTGGGAAGCAGGGCTGGCTTGCCCACTAGGCAAACTAGGCGGTTACCTAGGGTGCCAGTAGGGCGGGGGTGTTGAATTCAGCCTTCCCCCCCTTCCCCATAGGCAAACGCCTAGTTTGCCCACTCCCCAGCTGCCTCCTCTCTCCCTTCCCCACCCCAGGTCTATTTCAATGCCCAGAACAGCGGTCGAACTGCGCTCCCACGCTATCTAAAGGTGTCCCCCGCCGATCAGCTGATCGGTGGGTAAAACTGTGTGGCACACTCACTGTCTGTCAGGGCCGGGGCAGGCCAGCAGCAGCAGGAAGGACCAGCATCCTGAAAGGGTGCTGCCGCTGCTCCCTCCTCCCTACTTCCTTCCCATCCAGGAAGTGGGGAGGAGGCAGCAGCGGTGGCACCTTTTCAGGATGCTGGTTCTTCCTGCTGCTGCTGGCCTGCCCCGGCACTGACAGAGAGTGAGCGTGCCGCACAGTTTTACCCACCGATCAGCGGGGGGTTGTCTTTAGATAGCCCGGGAGCACGGTTTCACCGCTGTTCTGGGAACTGAAAAAGACCTGTGGTGGGGGAGGGAAGGAGGAGGAGGCACAGGGCATGGCAGCATGAGGGGGCGCTGTGGAGGGGGATGGCAGGCTGCGAGTCTGTCTAGGGTGCCATGCACTCTTGAGCCGGTGCTGGTGGGGAGCAAATTGGGGGACTTTGCAGCAGGATGGGGAATTTGCCATAGTCGCCTCTTTCCAAGACTGGAAAGGCCATTCCATCTGAGGAGCTGCTGCTATAGAATGGAACTTTAGGATTAAAGTGATAGCATCCAGAGAGTGACTCTACAGTCAGTGCCTGGTAGGAGTAGGGTGGCCATAATGTCTGAAGGCCAGCCAGGGACACCTTGGGGGGGGGGGAAGGCAGGAGTGTGCGCGCGCGAAGCGCGCGTGCCGCCGGAAACAGGAAGTGACGTCACTTCCGGCGACGTCACTTCCGGCGACGTCATACCACCGCCGGAAACAGGAAGTGACATCACTTCCTGTGACATCATTTCCCCCGCGCCACCTGCCGGAAACGGGAAGTGACATCACTTCCTGTGACATCATTTCCCCCGCGCCACCTGCCGGAAGCAGGAAGTGACATCACTTCCTGTGACATCATTTCCCCCAAATGGCATCATTTCCCCCAAATGCCACTGCCGGAAACAGGAAGTGACTTCACAGCACTTCCTGTGACGTCCCCAAAAATCCCCCAAATATCACCGCCGGAAACAATTTTGTTCTCAAATCCTGTATTTACTTCATCAGTATATGGGATAAGGCACTTTCTCAACTGTGCTGCATAATGCAGCCTATTTATTTTGTCCTGTTGGCTCTGTTGGCTCTATCTGCGCCACCTTCATCACTTTCGGGGTGTGGATCCCCCAGTGGGGTGGGCTCCCGACTCCCTCCGCCGGCTGTTTCTGATAGCCCTGCGCCCCCTCTTTCATTTGATATGTGTCCCGTGCGGGTGCCACCCTCCTGCCGGGAGATGCCGCAAAATGAGCCCCCTTGAGGCTTATGGCGGCAGGGCTCGGGGGAAGCAAGCTAGACTGCTGTTCTTTTGAGGGGTTATAGAGTGTTTCGAGCCCCTCCCTGTGGCATTGGTCCCATCGTCGTGGGACCCAGGGGGCCGGCGCAGCAGCCTGCCGAAGCAGCCTGTCACTAATAACACAGGTCGAGATGCGGAAGTGACTGACAGGCTGCTTCAGCGGGCCGCTGCGCCGGCCCCCTGGGTCCCACAACGATGGGACCGATGCCACAGGGAGGGGCTCGAAACACTCTATAACCCCTCAAAAGAACAGCAGTCTAGCTTGCTTCCCCCGAGCCCTGCCGCCATAAGCCTCAAGGGGGCTCATTTTGCGGCATCTCCCGGCAGGAGGGTGGCACCCGCACGGGACACATATCAAATGAAAGAGGGGGCGCAGGGCTATCAGAAACAGCCGGCAGAGGGAGTCGGGAGCCCACCCCACTGGGGGATCCACACCCCGAAAGTGATGAAGGTGGCGCAGATAGAGCCAACAGAGCCAACAGGACAAAATAAATAGGCTGCATTATGCAGCACAGTTGAGAAAGTGCCTTATCCCATATACTGATGAAGTAAATACAGGATCTGAGAACAAAATTGCACCAGAAGACACAAACACAAAGCTCCCTTACACTGAATCAGTGCTTGGGTCCACCAAAGTCAGTATTGTCCACTCCAGTCACAAACACAAAGCTCCCTTACACTGAATCAGTGCTTGGGTCCACCAAAGTCAGTATTGTCACATAAGAACATAAGAGAAGCCCTGTTGGATCAGGCCAGTGGCCCATCCAGTCCAACACTCTGCGTCACATAAGAACATAAGAGAAGCCCTGTTGGATCAGGCCAGTGGCCCATCCAGTCCAACACTCTGCGTCACATAAGAACATAACAGAAGCCCTGTTGGATCAGGCCAGTGGCCCATCCAGTCCAACACTCTGCGTCACATAAGAACATAACAGAAGCCCTGTTGGATCAGGCCAGTGGCCCATCCAGTCCAACACTCTGCGTCACATAAGAACATAAGAGAAGCCCTGTTGGATCAGGCCAGTGGCCCATCCAGTCCAACACTCTGCGTCACATAAGAACATAACAGAAGCCCTGTTGGATCAGGCCAGTGGCCCATCCAGTCCAACACTCTGCGTCACATAAGAACATAACAGAAGACCTGTTGGATCAGGCCAGTCCAATACTCTGCGCCCATCCAGTCCAACACTCTGCGTCACATAAGAACATAACAGAAGCCCTGTTGGATCAGGCCAGTGGCCCATCCAGTCCAACACTCTGTGTCACATAAGAGAAGCCCTGTTGCATCAGGCCAGTGGCCCCTCCAGTCCAACACTCTGCGCCACATAAGAACATAAGGAGGGAAGGAAGGGAGGAGGGAAGGGAGGAGGGAAGGGAAGGGAAGGGAAGGGAAGGGAAGGGAAGGGAAGGGAAGGGAGGAAGGAAGGAAGGAAGGAAGGAAGGAAGGAAGGAAGGAAGGAAGGAAGGAAGGAAGGAAGGAAGGAAGGAAGGAAGGAAGGAAGGAAGGAAGGAAGGAAGGGAGGGAAGGGAGGGAAGGAAGAAAGAAAGGAAGGGAGGGAGGAGGGAGGGGAGGAGGGAGGGAAGGAAGGGAGGAGGGAAGGGAGGAGGGAAGGGAGGAGGGAAGGGAAGGGAAGGGAGGAAGGAAGGAAGGAAGGAAGGAAGGAAGGAAGGAAGGAAGGAAGGAAGGAAGGAAGGGAGGGAGGGAAGGAAGAAAGAAAGGAAGGAAGGGAGGAGGGAGGGAGGGAAGGAAGGAAGGGAAGGGAGGGAGGGAAGGAAGGGAGGGAAGGAAGGGAGGAAGAAAGGAAAGAAGGGAAGAGGGAGGGAAGAAAGGAAGGCCGCCCCCCCCCCCGCTTTCGGCCCCCTTACCTGCGGTGGCGGTCGGCGGCGAGTCGGGCGGCGGCGGCGGGTCGGGCGGCGGCGGCGGGTCCGGCGGCGGCGAGTCCAGCGGCGGGGGCGGCGGCGAGGCCAGGGAGGCGTCGGAGAGGCCTTCCTTGGCCGGCGCTGGCCCGGGAAGGCCTTCCAGAGCCTCTGGAAGGCCTTCCCGGACCAGCGCCGGGTGCTCCGCGGCCTCCCCGCGGCCTCCGCTGGTCGCTGGGGGCCTTCCAGACACTCTGGAAGGCCCCCAGCGACCAGCGGAGGCCGCGGGGAGGCCTTCGCTGGCCGGCGCTGGTCCGGGAAGGCCTTCCAGAGGCTCTGGAAGGCCTTCCTGGACCAGCGCCGGGTGCTCCGCGGCCTCCCCGCGGCCTCCGCTGGTCGCTGGGGGCCTTCCAGACACTCTGGAAGGCCCCCAGCGACCAGCGGAGGCCGCGGGGAGGCCTTCGCTGGCCGGCGCTGGTCCGGGAAGGCCTTCCAGAGGCTCTGGAAGGCCTTCCCGGACCAGCGCCGGGTGCTCCGCGGCCTCCCCGCGGCCTCCGCTGGTCGCTGGGGGCCTTCCAGACACTCTGGAAGGCCCCCAGCGACCAGCGGAGGCCGCGGGGAGGCCTTCGCTGGCCGGCGCTGGCCCGGGAAGGCCTTCCAGAGGCTCTGGAAGGCCTTCCCGGACCAGCGCCGGGTGCTCCGCGGCCTCCCCGCGGCCTCCGCTGGTCGCTGGGGGCCTTCCAGACACTCTGGAAGGCCCCCAGCGACCAGCGGAGGCCGCGGGGAGGCCTTCGCTGGCCGGCGCTGGCCCGGGAAGGCCTTCCAGAGGCTCTGGAAGGCCTTCCCGGACCAGCGCCGGGTGCTCCGCGGCCTCCCCGCGGCCTCCGCTGGTCGCTGGGGGCCTTCCAGACACTCTGGAAGGCCCCCAGCGACCAGCGGAGGCCGCGGGGAGGCCTTCGCTGGCCGGCGCTGGTCCGGGAAGGCCTTCCAGAGGCTCTGGAAGGCCTTCCCGGACCAGCGCCGGGTGCTCCGCGGCCTCCCCGCGGCCTCCGCTGGTCGCTGGGGGCCTTCCAGACACTCTGGAAGGCCCCCAGCGACCAGCGGAGGCCGCGGAGAGGCCTCCCCCACCGCTGCCGGCCCCGCGCGCGGGCGGGGAAGGCGGGGAGTGAGGGAGGGAGCGTCCCTGCGCGTGCGCAGGGGCCCTGCGCAGGCGCAGGGACGCTCCCTCCCTCACTCCCCGCCTTCCCCGCCCGCGCCCGCGGCCCACCGGCTCCTGGGCTGCCTAAACCGGGACCTTTAATGGTCCCGGTATAGGGAGCCCGGGATCCGGGATTGGGTGGCCAGATCCGGGAATGTCCCGGGAGACCGGGACGGTCTGGCCACCCTAGGTAGGAGTAACTGGATAATTCGCTGCACATATAAAACATGGTGGTTCCTTTCTAATAAGTTTTCCTTAATAATAGTTCTTTGGTTATGGTTTGTCTGTTTCTATTTTTACTCCAGTTTCAACAGGCACTTGAAATTGGCAATTACACCATCAGGAACTTTGATTGGTGTTCTAAATTTAGTTAGTACTGCAGGGAATCTCAGTTCCTTAGGAATGATCAGTAATGCATGTTTTGCATACAGAATAACTCAGTTTCAGTCCCTGACATGTCCAATTGAAAGCTGGACTACTTTCACACATGCTGGATAGTGCACTTCCAATCTATTTGCCACACGTTTTAGCAGTTGTTTGCAAGTGGATTTTCCCATTTCACACAGTAAAGTCCAGTTTCAAAGTGCATTGGTAGTGGATTGAAAGTAAATTATTCCATGTGTGTGAAAGCATAGGAGAGTCATCTGTGAGAACACCAAAATAGATAATAGTACTGGATTAACAGACTGATGCTGTTAAAAATGGCATTCCTTCACACAGGGGTCCAAATCAAGTGGAAGGCTTTTCAGGAGCTCCTCTGGTGCTCCAATTCCTGACCTCCTTCACAATTCATTATGGGACCTGCCACCAGTTAACCCTTCTTTTGCTTCTAGGGAGCTCCTGTCATAGGCCCAATATTCAAAAATACTCACTCTTCTAGCCCTGACCTAGATAGCCCAGGCAAACCCAATCTTTTCAGATCTCAGAGGTTAAGCAGGGCTGGTCTTGGCAAGTTCTTGGATAGAGACCTCCAAGGAATGCCAGGGCCGGAACACAGAGGCAGGCAATAGCAAGCCACCTCTCTGAACATCCAAGCCCCACTAGGGGTTGCCAGAAATCAATCATGACTTCCAGGCAGGCATACGCACACAGACACACACATAGCCAGAGAAAATACTCACAAAAAATACTCACTGTTCTCCTTTCTGCTGGAAAAAGGAACCTCTTCAGTCAACTGGGTTGTTGTTCTGGACATAAATGTTCTCCTTTCCTTGCTATATAGTCACCTTTCTGCTTTCCCTGCATTAACATCTAGGGCTTTTTTATATAGAAGAAGCCCAGCAGGAACTCATTTGCATATTAGGCCACACCCCTGACATCACCACAGGAACTCATTTACATATTAGACCACACCCCCTGACACCAAGTCAGCTGGAACTGTGTTCCTGTGTGTTCTGCTAAAAAAAAAGCCCTGTTTATATCCAACATGGGCATTTTATTTTTATAACGATCATCATCACTTGATGAGAGAAGCAGAGCTCAAAGCATGAATTGGGCTGTTGTGTAAATTTCTCTGCTTCTGTTGGTAAATGCCGATTTGCTTCAGAGATGTGTATATTTATTACATAATGGTCACAAAGTGACTTGTGTTATATGATAAGGCTGGGGATGGAGAGCTGAATGTGAAAGAAAGATGCTGATTTGTAAAAGAGTTATAACATAAAAGTCAGCGAGGAGGTATGAAGAACAAGGATTCCAGGACCAAAACAGAACCTGGTGGACTAAGCTGTGACCATGAATGAGTGTTGATAGCTATATCAACTGGATGTCAACTTGAAATGACAACATCAAGGATGGACTCACATGTGTGAAACACCATCTTGGACAAAACTTCCCCGGCAGCGCCTTCAGAACATGATATCGCCTCAACCAAATTACGAAGGCAGCTCACATATTCACCTATGAGTCATCGGGTGACCTGCGTACAGGTACAATTTGGTCCTGAGAGAGCCTAGATGGATGGATCCAAATAACAAGATTTCTATTTTTAGTAAGCCAGCAAACCAGTAATCAGTGAATCACACTGAGATGGTATTACATTTTCTCTCACAGGTGTTCCGTCCTTCATGGTTTGCAGTATCACTTTGGGGGAGGAGTTAATCTGTTAATTCTGTCTCCACCGATGAACTGCAGCTACATTTTTATTGCTAACATCATCCCCAAATCCTTGCTGTAAGTTCATACCCAAACGAAGTCTAAGACATTTCCACTTCTGACTACAGTCATAAAGCAGCATTAAACTGCCAGGATAAATATATTGATGGCTAAAGCAAGACTCACTGAGCTTGTGTGGAGTCTTAGAAAGCTAAAGGCTCTAAAGAGCTCCATGCATCCTCCTGAACAAATGTACATTTACTCAGAAGCCAGCATCACACAGTTTCTATGTAAGCGTGGAGAGAACTGCAACTTTAGGACACAATCTTGTGCACCTTATTGGGGAATAAGCTGCCTTGAAATTAATGAGACTGAAAAATAAACATAAACAGGGGTGTTTTTTGGTAGAAAAAGCCCAGCAGGAAGTCATTTGCATATTAGGCCACACTCCTGACTCATCATTGTTTCACACAGCTTTTTTGTAGAAAAAGCTCAGCAGGAACTTATTTGCATATTAGGCCACCCCCCTGAGGCAAAGCCAGCCGGCACTGTGTTCTTGTGCATTCCTGCTCAAAAAAGTCCTGAACATACATAGGATCACACAGGGAGACTCATTCAAAGGATTTTTTAAAAATATGTTTTTATCCGGCTTCTCCAAAGAGCTCAGGGAGGCATACATCTTTCTGAGCTGTTTCAGGAGGAGCAGGATATAAATCTACAGAAATAAATAAATAAATACATCTTTCCCCCTTTACACTCACAACATCATTATCTGGGAGACAGATTCAGGTGGGTAGCCATTTTGGTCTAAAGCAGCAGAATAAAGTTTGAGGCACCTTTAAAACCAACATTTTTTTCTGGGTATAAGATTTTGTATGTATGCACGCTTCTTCAGGTATCCGAAGAAGTGTGCATGCATATGAAAGCTTATCCAAAATGAAATTTTGTTGGTCTTAAAGTTGCCACTGGACTCAAACTTTGTTCTATTGTGTGGAAGAGTAACTGGTTCAAGGTCATACAGTAAATTCATGGCAGAATGGAGATTTAAACCCAAGTCTTCCCAGCCCTTGTCTAACCATTACAGCACATTGATAGTCCAATGAGATTCTGGATTTTAAAGCATTTCAATAGCAACCCTCAATGTCTTTGTGGTATCAAAGCAACTTGTCATGTTGCATGTGTAGGGGTGGGGTGGGGGGTGGGGAGTGGATTTCCAGAGGCCCAAGTCTAACAGAGCAACCCCATGCAGAGTTACAGCAGTCTAACTCATGGGTTTAGTCTGGAGCGGAAAACAGTGAAGACTTGAAATGACTTTGGAGAGCCAGCTGCAAAGGTCAAGAGCTTAGGGGTGTTCCTGGAGCCTTTGCTGACAATGGAGGCACAGGCAGCAGCCACTGCCAAATCCACATTTTACCACCTTAGGCGGATAAGGCAGTTGGCTCCCTACCTGGAGTGCAACGACTTGGCAGCAGTGATCAATGTGACAATCACCTCGAGAATAGGCAGCTATAACACCCTCTACACAGGGCTGCCCTTGACTCAAATTCAGAGGCTGCAACTGATGCAAAACACAACAGCCAGGTTGTTACTGGAGCTACCTGTATGGGAGCACATTCAACCTGTGCTGGAAACATTACACTGGTTGCCTGTAGCATTCTGGATTTGTTTCAAGGTGCTGGTCATAACCTTTAAAGCCCAATATGGCCTGGGACCTTCAGGACCGCCTCTCCCCATAGGTACCCCAAAGGGTCCCAAAATCTTCTTAAGATCCCCAGACCAAAAAAAAGCTTGATTGTCCACCACTAGAGCCAGAGCGTTCTCAGTAATAGCCCCTGCTCTGTGGAATGCCCTCCATGAAAACATCAGGGCACTGTGGGATCTGCCACAGTTCTGCAGGGCCTGTAAGACTGAACTGTTCAAACTTGCTTTCAATGGTTAAGGGGAGGTGGCTATTATTCCACAGCACCGACAATCTCATTGAACTAACATAACTGAAACCAGAAACATCAGAATAACCAGAACATCAGCGTGCATCTTGGACTTTTAATGACTCTAAAATGTATGGAAATGATTTTATTGTATATTTTGTTTTTTTAATATTTTATGTTGCTTTTATTTGTTGTTAGCTGCCCTGAGCACATCAGGGGAGGGCGGGATATAAATCTGATCAAATAAATAAATAAATGAAGGTCAAACCAGAAAGTGCCAAAGCAGGATAACAGCTGGATATCAAGAAGACAAAAGCAATGACTACTAGGGAACTACACAACTTCAAGGTTGTTGATGAAGAAATTGAAATTGTTCAATATTGTTCATCATCAACCAAAAGGGAGACTGCAACCAAGAAATCAGAATGAGATTTAAACTGGTAAGGGAAGCCATGAAGAACCTAGGAAAGATCCTTAGCTGTAAGGAGGTGTTGCTGGTGGCCGAGATTAAGATAATTCATACTATGATATTCCCCCATTACTATGTATGGGTATGAAAACTGGACAATGAAGAAAGCTGACAGGAAGCAAGTAGATTCCTTTGAAATGTGGTGTTGGAGGAGAGTTTTATGGATACTGTGTATCGCCAAAAAAAAAATAGTATATCTGGGTTCTAGATCCAATCAAGCCTGAACTCTCCCTAGAAGTTAACATGACTAACCTGAGGCTTTTGTACTTTGGTCATATTATGAGAAGGCAAGAGTCACTTGAAAAGACAATAATGCTAGGAAAATTTGAAGGCAGCAGGAAAAGAGGAGGACTCAACAGAGATAGATTGAATCTATCAAGGAAGCCACAACCCCAGTTTGCAAGATCTGAGAATGGCTGTAAATGGTAGGGCATTTTAAAAAGTTAAAGGTAGTCCCCTGTGCAAGCACCAGTCGTTTCCGACTCTGGGGTGACATCGCATCTGGGGTGACAGCAGACTTTTTTTCTGGAATGGTTTGCGATTGCCTTCCACAGTCATCTACACTTTACCCCCAGTAAGCTGGGTTCTCATTTTACTGACCCTGGAAAGATGGAAGGCTGAGTTAACCTTGAGCCAGCTACCTGAACCCAGCTTCCATCAGGATCGAACTTGGACTGCAATACTGCAGCTTACCACTCTGCACCACAGGGCATTTTAGAAGGACGTTAATTCATTGAGTCACCATAAGTCGGAAGTGACTTCATGGTACTTAACACACACAGCTCTGAATTGGATTTAGGGTTGCCAACTTTGGGTTAGGAAATTGCTGGGGACAATGTGGTTTAGGGAGGAAGGGATCTCAGTGGAGTATAATACCATAGTTTACCCTCCAAACCAGCCATCTTCTCAAGGGGAACAGATATCTGGATGCCAATTGTAATTTCATGAAATCTCCAGGCCCCACCTGGAGGAGGCTGGCAACCCCAATAGGATTGCACTATAAACCTGCCTCAAGCTCAACTCACAGTCCTATGTGTGCTGGCCTTCCTGTGTATGGGGGGGAGGGTGCATATTCTCGGTTCTTTCTTATCTCTCAAGAGGTTTGTATTTAGTACATACTGTTGACTGAAGTCATTGTTAACCAGAGGAATTCCAGAGCACCAAATGGTTGCATTAAGTAGGTGTCAATGTTGGTTGCTGATTGGGCAATTGGCAGTCAGCTTAAAGGGAGGGGGGGAGGCAGTGCAGTTGCTTAGCAGAACTTCCTTTGAGGGAAAAAAACACATCCCTACTTTTATCTCCAAGACTGGCTAATTTACCTCTCTCCACCTTCTCTTCCATCCCAAGTACTTTCTTATCTTAGGTAATCAGGATGCAGGAATTCCCCATCCATTCCTCTTTACAGCCCCCTTTCAGCTGTGTTACTATTTGAAATACATACTGCTAGATAAAAGGGCTCCCATCCCAGCTACAGGAAGTCGCTTTAAGCATGAAGCAAATAGTCGAGTGACTTAACAGTCCATATATGAACTCAATTACATCCTTCATCTCTCAAGATATGAATTAAAGAAGGCTGGGCTTTGATCTAGAATTAAGCAAACCATTCTTTAAAGCAGCCTTCCATGGGATTTTATTAGGAGCAGTAATTAGCGGTTAACATAGCCAGGAATATGGAACTGCAGAGCTTTAAAAGGCTGTGTTGGGTTGGGACACATATTTCTCACATACTTGACATTGAATTAAAGAGCACTTTCTGATCCACCAGGAAGGGAATGCAGAAAAAAATTATTTCACTCAATGGCTTTATGGGGAAAATGCTACACCTTAATTCTCCATCAATTTAACTGTTGCCGATTTAGTTTAATAGATCCTAAAGACAAATTACAACAAAAGTTACAGTGCTTGTATACTCAAAATCTTAAAACAGATGTGTGTCCTTTAAAAAAACACACACATACTAAGAAATCCAAGTAGGCCTCAGAAGTCCTCTTTTTTTTTTTTGTATTGAGCTCTTCATATGTTGCCATGTAGAATGTAACGTCTGTATAACAACTTCTCAAATGTCCAGATTCCCTCTTACACTCGTACTGTAGAACAGATGTTGTCCTGCTTTTTATTACTTTAATTTATGAACCTTGCATATGCTGAGTTTTGAAACCAAAGCCATAGAGAGTTTAACTTCTACTTGGAATCTTTCTATATAAGCTTTTCCCCTCTCCCCCTCCCCCTTTGTTGGATGGATCAGTTTGGGTTATTTTCTTCCCCTCTCCGCAGCTATAAAGATCACATTTCTTATTAGTACATTAAAATATAGCAGATCCAAAATAGTTCTGTTATGGAAAAGGCCAAGTTGGACTCAAAATAGCACAGTTGCAGGAATATATGAAATCCATGCTGGGAAGGGGCTTCTTGTTCCAACAATCTAATGAAACAAAATGCAATTAAAACTAACAAGGCAACAAAATGCCCCCTCTCGAGGTTCGTAAATACCCCCGTGGGAGCTCTGAATTAAGGATAAGAGACCAACGTGTCTCTAATTGTGTCTTGCTTAACTTGACCATTTAAACAGCCAGGTTTTTTTTCCCCCAGAGCAAATTAGTCCAGGGGCCAACTCCTGTTTAACTTACAGATGCATAGTCACTGCTACAGTCCATGAGAGCTTTCCCAAAACATGGCAAGCTCTGTGAATTAACAGGTTTACAGTTTTGGGGTTTCTGCTTGAAAAAAATTAAAGGTCAATTTTTCACAAAAGCTATATATATCTATATATATATACACACACACAGATAGATAGATGATAGATAGATAGATAGATAGATAGATAGATAGATAGATAGATAGATAGATAGATAGATAGATAGATAGATAGATAGATAGATAGATAGATAGATAGATAGATAGAGTGAAAAACTGACCTTTAATTTTTTAAGGTCACACACACCACCCAGACCTATATATATATCTGGCAGTGAATATGAAATAAATGGCTCTGTATGGTGATTCCTTACCCAGATAGCCCAGGCTAGCCTGTGCTTATCAGATCTCAGAAGCTAAGCAGGGTTAGCCTTGGCTAGAATTTGGATGAGAGACTTCCAAGGAATTTGAGGGGCAAGACACGGAGGCAGGCAACAGCAAACCACCTATGAAAAGGTTCGCCCTAAGTCAGTTGTGACTTGATGACAGTTTCCTTCCGCCATATGGAGAGAAAGGGATGCAGCAGACTATTTCGCTCACTGGGTCCCATTTCTCAGTGCAGCTTGTCCTCACACAGTGTTGTTTATGAATGGAGCATATGTGTGATCTTGATGTCACCATACGTTGTTAGCACATGAGAATAGGGAACATGCATATTATTCTGTATAAGTCTTATGTCATCACATTTGTATCCCTCTTTTTCAGAAAAGATCAGCACAGTATACATGAAACATATTCCATTTTATTTTCACAACAACCCTGCAAGGTAGGGTAGGCGGGGGGAGAGCAACTGGTCCAGGATTACCCAGTACCTGTGGTGGAATATGCAGTCAAAGTTGGATCACCCCACACTATGTTCAACATTCAAGCTTTATGCTACACCAACAGGGAATTGGGCCTTCACATGCTCAGGATGAGATGGGACTGAGATGGAAGAATCAGCTGTACCACTTCAGACTGAGGTGGGGATTACACGACTGAATACTCTTCAGTCCAAAAAAAGGTAGCTCTGGAAAGAGAAGGCTGGCACACCAAGGAGAGAGCTAGGCTAGAACTTTTGTGTGAGTTTTCTACCTGTGAGAAATTTCTTATTTAGTGGAATATTTTTTTTTATTCCCTGCCTTTCCTCTACCCTAAGGAGTCTCAAAGTGGCTGACAATCACATTCCCTTCCTCTCTCCACAACAGGCACTTTGTGGGGGTAGGTGGGGCTGAGAGAGCTCTGAGAGTACTGTAACTGACCCAAGGTCACCCAGCAATACTGAGAGTACTGTAACTGACCCAAGGTCACTCCACTCATGTGGAGGAGTAGGAAATCAAACCTGGTTCTCCAGATTAGAGTCTACTTAATCACTGCACCATGCTGGCTCTCACTCAAAATGGTATCTCCTGACAGCAGTCTGAAATGGTAGTATTCTACCACGGAGCAAAAAACAAGAGACAGCTGGTGCAGTGGGAGAATTAATCTTAGTTCAACTAGGAGACTTACGGGTTTCGCATATGCTTCATCAGGGGAGTCTGAAATAAATACAAGAACAAATAAAAACCCTAAAAGCATCAATTAAAGGGCACACTTTTAAAATAAAAGGGGAGGAAACACTGAGTATATAAAGAAAATAACAAACACAGCAGCATTTCAAGAGTTAAACATCCAAGTATATAATATTAGGCTCAGGAAATGCTGCCACCTCATTCTTCTGCATTTTGTAGCCCAAACCTTAAGACTGATTCAAGGATAACCTGATGAGGCAAACAGCCTCCCTCTATAACCTTGCACAGGTTCTGGGATAGGGTTGCCAACTTCCAGACAAGGCCTGGAGAGCTGCCAGAATTACAGCTGCTCACCAGGCCTCAGAGATCAGTTCTCTTAAATTGACTACTTTGGAGGATAGACTCAGTTAAGAGAGAAGCCATCGAAGAGGAATTTCCGACTGAGTTCCAGCTAAGTTTCCTGTTCTCTGATTCTCTTCAGATGTTAGTCACACACACACACACACACACCCCACACACACACTGGTGGTTATTCATCAAGGCCATCCAGGTAGTAGGCTTCCCAACCCCCCTGCCCTGGCGGGGGACCCCCGAATTTGCAGCCTCCTCCCCCGCTCTCCAAAAATCCGGAAGCGGGGGGGGGGGATAGAACATGCGTGTAGGCATCATGTAGTCATACAGCTCTTGATCCGTTTGTAAAATGTGTGCCTTTAAGGCTGCACAGGAAACAGGAAGGGCTTCATTGGAAAGGGTCAGTAATAGTTTCCATGGAGAACCGCCCCTCCCTTTCTTTTGCTTTCGTTTTCACAGCAAGTAAAGTTCTGCAGGAAGAAGATCTAGTAAGTATTTGTGTGTGAGAGAGAGGGAGGGGGCAGGGGATTCCCTGGTTTGGAGGCCCTCCCCCCTTTTAGAAAGCATGGGGGGGATGGAAATGTCTACTGGGCACTCTATTATTCCCTATGGAGAACGATTCCCATAGGGAATAATAGGGAATTGATCCGTGGGTATTGGGGGCTCTGGGGGAGCTATGTTTTGAGGTAGAGGCACCAAATTTTTAGTATAGCATCTAGTGCCTCTCCCCAAAATACCCCCCCCCCCAAGTTTCAAAACGATTGGACCAGAGGGTCCAATTCTATGAGCCCCAAAAGATGGTGCCCCTATCCTTAACTATTTCCTATGGAAGAAAGGCATTTAAAAAGGTGTGCTGTCCCTTTAAATGTGATGGCCAGAACTCCCTTGGAGTTCAATTATGCTTGTCACACCCTTATTCCTGGCTCCACCCCCAATGTCTCCTGGCTCCACCTCCAAAGTCCCCAGATTTTTCTTTAATTGGACTTGGCAACCCTACCAGGTAGGCTTGTTAATTAGCTCACATCATTCCCTTGTGAATCTGGTATGAGAGGGAGAATCACTCTCACCTGGAAAGTTCACTGCAATACTGCTCAGTGATTGGTTGAGGGGATTGGGACATTATTTCCAGTGTTTTTCTATGAGTATGGGCAGGGCTTTTTTTGAGCAGCTCTAGCTGGCTTGGCATTAGAGGGTGTGACCTAATATGCAAATGAGTTCCTGCTAGGCTTCTTCTACAAAAAGCTCTGTGTGAAATGAGGGTGGTGTCAGGGGGTGTGGCCTAATATGCAAATGAGTTCCTGCCAGGCTTTTTCCTACAATAAAAGTCCTGAGTATGGTTAGAAAGAAGAATCCTTATCCCTTTATGCCCTTTTATACTTTCCTTCCTTGCTGCCAGGAAGATATTTGTATCAGGCTCTTAAACTCTTTGCTATGAGAACCAACTGTACTGTGTAAGCAGATGCAGCCCATCCATTTGGCAGACCTAGGCAGCTGCCTATGGTGAGGGTTGGGGGGTTTGCCAACTTGGGTCTTCCCCCCACCCCTGTCTCCCAGACGATTGCTATCACCCAAGAGGAGCCGTCTGGGAGCCAGGAAGATGCCACACACCACCCAACCTCTTCCACAATTCCTACCCCACCTCACCACCCACACCCCTCTGCACCCCCATGGGCAAAGCCAGAGGGTGGGGAGGGCACACACGGCAGTGTGGCAAGGCTCTGAGCAATGAAGAGGCAGTGCACTGCCCAGCTGCTGTTGCGCCGCTTCTACTTCCGGAAGGTGGAGCTATGGTGGGAAGGCAGCGAGCGGCCTCTCTATGCCACTCAGAGCCTTGCTTCACCGCCGTGCATGCCCTCTGGCTTTGCCCATGGGGGCAGCAGGGGTGGGGGTGATGAGTGGGGACAGGGCCTTGCCTAGGGCACTAGATGACCTAGTGCCGCCCTTGTGTGTAAGATTTTATTTTTTGTGTGCATTTTTGTGCATTTCATTGCCACTGAACTGTATTCTTCTTTTAATCCTTACCAAACTTGGAGGACAGGTAGAGGAGAGTCAGCTGGAGATCCCTTGCAAGTTTGGGGTCTCTAGCATGCCAGGGGGGCATTCTACCACGTCACAGATCTCACAAACTGAACCAGTTTATTTGATGGCTAAGCATTTGTGATGGTTTGTGGTTCGCAAACTGGGCATGCCATGAATCATGAATAGAACTGCATTTTCCTGGTCCGTGCCCATCCCTAGACTCCACTCCTAAAAGTTCGAGCAATTTCCCAACCCAGAACTGGCAATCATAGTTCTGGGTCTTGTTTAAAATGTTCAAGCCAGCTAAGCTATCTGAATTTGCACTCCAGAGATCAATGTCCCTTCCAGATATTGTTCCAATGCGCAAACATGGCTGCTTTGCTTGGATTGCTGCACAGAGCCCCTGTACAAAGTTGCATGGGGAATCTCTTTGGTCAACTTTGCATTTAAATCAAATCTCAGTTGGGTTTAGGGAGACCTGAGATCAAATTCTGCAGTGGGTCACAGACTCCTTGTGTGGCCTCCTGGGCAAGTCACTCTCAGCCTCCCAGTACCCCATCTGTAAAACAGAGATAACAAGAGACCTACATCACAGAGGTTTTTGTCCGGGTGCTCGTAGTAAAGCCCTTT
Source organism: Heteronotia binoei (assembly GCF_032191835.1). Taxonomy (NCBI): domain Eukaryota; kingdom Metazoa; phylum Chordata; class Lepidosauria; order Squamata; family Gekkonidae; genus Heteronotia; species Heteronotia binoei. Next base: position 50,438,686 of record NC_083223.1, on the reverse strand, counting down.
GCAGCATTCCAGACCCATGATAATGTAGTAGCAATTGCTAACAAAGCATTTTTTAAGGCGACCATGTGTGAACTGCTGTCCTTGTGCTCAGTGTTTTGAGAAACACCCGCACGCTTGTGTTAATGTCACAGCCATATGGCAACGACAAGGCGAACTGAAAACACTGCACCCCACATGTTGCCTCTAGGAGTTCACGGAGGAGCAGCCCTGCTGAAAACTGCCCCCTCTTGCTCTTTGGAAATGAGACTGCCCCCTCTTGCTCTTCTACTCTGGTTGCTGTGGTCCCTTGAAGAGGCCCTCTCCAGGGTGCCATCAAGAGCAGAAAGCAGATATTCTGTGCATTTCTAAACTTGCTCCCCAAAAGGTTAAAGCAAGAAAATGCTCGGTTGACAGGAGAGCATGTGTTCCCTCCAATACCTTTGCATCTCTGCTGGCAGCCAAAGTTGTATTGGAGCACACTAGGTGGAATTACAGCTGAGAACCTCTGCCAAGAATAGTTCAGAGGGAAGTAAGGAAGTGTTACCGCAACCTGCCCTATGTCAGTAGACATCCCCTTGGACAACAGGAGATTTTTATGACTGTGGGAAGCAGGAGTTGTCTCTCTTCTTTAATGAATCTTGAACCAACATGGTGTAGTGATTACTGTAGGATTTGGGAGACTCAGGTTTGAATCCCCACTCTAATCTGGAAACATTATGGTGAAATAAAATGGGCCATTCTTACTGTTTCAGCCTACCTATCATGGGGTTATTGTTGGGAAGATAAAACGGAGAGGAGAATGATATTGTAAAATGCTTTTGGCTTCTATTAGGGTGAAAATCAGGGTATAAAGAAAGTCTCATCCATATAGTTTCAAGATTTTGGTCACCTCACCTCATATCATTTCCAGGCAATTATCTTTTCTGCGATGTCACAGGTAAGAACACCCCCATGGTCTCCATGTTTCCAAATGTTGCAGCCTTTTATGGCTTCCCACTGTGCGGACACTGGTTGCTGCACCCAGGGCCAAACCAGATCTTACAGCGGCGCAACCTGTGTGCTACAGTCAATGCTGCCTCTATGCTGTGGAGTCTTGTGAGCAGAAATTCTACTTCTTGAGCTACTGACATTAAAGCCGTGAGCAAGTGATTTAAGTACTGCATAAATTAGTGTGTTCTGGGGTCATCCTTCCTGAGCTAAGACAAAAATGTGCAAGCCGGAGGCTAAAAAACTTCGAGCTAACTCACACCAACTCAGCTTAGAGGGGATACTGGCTACAGTGTAGCTTGTGCTGATTCTCTCGCAAGCAAGGAAATGGGGCCATTGAAAGCAAGCCTCACTAGATATGAGAGGACACTGAGTGCTGCTGTTGCCCCAGACCGCTGTCCCATGTCTGTTATTCTACTTGAGCGGGGTTACTTTCAGCCTCAGAACTCTGCGGAGACAAGCAGCTTAAGGAGCAAAGGGCAGAGGAGAGAAGGTTTGGTATGCACACAGATATTGCCCTTTCAAATGGCTCTACGTTCTGCTTTATGGGACATCAGCAGAGCACCAAGTACAGCACATCAATCTGCATCTTGTTTGAGCCTCAGCTACAGAAGGCGCTAGGTTGCTTTGGGCAATTACTATCTTCCAACCTACCAGCAGTGTTCCCTCTGAGCTGGGTTAGTGTGAGCTAGAAGAAGAAGATAGAAGATATTGGATTTATATCCCGCCCTCCACTCCGAAGAGTCTCAGAGCGGCTCACAATCTCCTTTACCTTCCTCCCCCACAACAGACACCCTGTGAGGTGGGTGGGGCTGGAGAGGGCTCTCACAGCAGCTGCCCTTTCAAGGACAACTCACCGAGAGCTATGGCTGACCCAAGGCCATTCCAGCAGGTACAAGTGGAGGAGTGGGGAATCAAACCCGGTTCTCCCAGATAAGAGTCCGCACACTTAACCACTTCACCAAACTGGCTCTCACCGTTTTTTAGCCTTCAGCCCACACATTTTTCTCTTAACCTTAACTCAGGAAAAATGGCCCCAGGGCAAACTGATTTATGCAGTAGCTCAATCCTAAGTAGCAAAATATCCTTCCAGAATCTAACAGCAAATGTGATATCAGAAATTATATACCTCCTAGAAATACAGTTTCCCAAAGTGACATGAACATAGTTCAACTTTTTCTCTGCAATTTTCTTTTTTTCGTTTTTAACTCATTTATGTGGAGAGTGATAGAGGGCAGAATCACAGAGAGCTGGAGAGGAAAGCAAGCCTTGAGTACAACAAGCTGCAGCTGAAAGCCCAACATGGTATGGAGTCTCTTGTTTTCCTGCCCACAGAGAATGGATGAGAAAGGAATTTGAGAATATTCTATTTTTATTAAATAAAATCATGCAGATCTGTCAATGATTCAGGTTAATGGGTGGGGGGACTTTATATGAAGCTTCTGATCTTCACATAATTTAAAGTCCTTCGGAGGGCATCTCAAAAACGAAGCAGGTACACACATGAAAAGTCCAGCACTCAATGTCAAGGCTACATTCAGCAACTGCTGCCAATTAAATTGCCAGCCAGAATTTTCCCATCCATTCATCAGCCACCTGTCTTCTCCTCTACACCTAGGAATGCCAGACACCCCAGTGCAAGCAGGGGTTCCCCAGTTTTGGAACCTCTTCCCCCCCTTTCCTCCCTAAACAGGCAAGAAGTCAGGTATAAATGCAACATGCCTACATCACCCAAAAGTAATGTAAATCAGGGGGAAAACGCTCTGGTTTTTGGGCAAAACTCTATAACAGAAATTAATTCTACCATAGAGATTTTGCCCACAACCCAGAGTGTCGCCCCTGATTTAAAACCCTGCATGGCTTAGAACCAACACATCTGAGGGACTGCCTCTTCCCATATGTGTTTTTGAAGGACCTTACGTTCAGTCAATCACCTTCTGCTGGTTGTCCCCAGCCTGAAGGATGTCTGCCTTGCCTTTACTAGAGCCAGGGCTTTTTCTGCCCCGGCTCCAGCCTGGTGGAACATGCTCCTGTTAGAGATCAGGGCCCTACCTGACCTACTATCTTTTTGTAGGGCCTGTAAAATGGAGCTGTTCCACCAGGTCTTTAAGTGAGGCAGCAGATGCCCATAATACGTCGAGTCTGGCCTCCCTTGCTGCCATATTCCATCTTCTGTCAGGCCTATTGATATAACATCAGTTCCAGCTCTGTTTGTATTACGGCCTGATTAATTTGTCTACCACCCAAAATTGAATAAAATTGTAATTGTTTTATTGTTTTAACTGTTTATATTTATTGTTAGTTGCCTATCATTTTATTGTTACTTGTCCAAATTTGTTGTAATCCACCCTGAGCCCACCCGCTGGATAGGACAGAATAAAAATTAGCAAAAAATAAACACCTAAATAAATAAAATGTGCTGCCAGATGACATAGGCATGTCGCATTTATTTCCGGCTTCTTCCCTCCCCACTCCCAATAAGTCCACCCCATCCCCCACTAGCTAGTCCAGGGGTGGCCAAACTTGCTTAACGTAAGAGCCACAGAGAATAAATGTTAGATGTTTGAGAGCCGGAAGGAAGGAAAGAAGGAAGGCAAATAGATGGAGGAGGGAGAGGTGGAAAGAAAGTTTAACTTTAAATACATTCTCCAAGCCGCTGGCTGGCTTGGCAAAGTGATCTGAAGAAACACATGCCTTCTCCAAGCTGGCCAATGGGGCAGTGGGGGCTCTGAGAGCCACACAATATGTGTGAAAGAGCCACATGTGGCTCCCAAGCCACAGTTTGGCCACCCCTGAGCTAGTCCAACAGACCTGGCAACTGGGCCTTTGCCTCCTTAAATTACATTACTAATATTTACATGAAAATCTGTGGGATTCAGAACAGCAGAATTATTTCATCACAAGCTCTGATACAGTGGCTCAGTCTCTCCCCCCCCCCCCCCCAGCCTTTCTGCTATTTATTTTCACCATTTGTTCAGCTTTCCAGGGAGGAGACACATTTCCTGCCCTGGGATTCTGACTTGTCTCTGATTATCCTGTAGTTTTGTCTGTGGAGGTGCCCTCCCCTTGGGTCCTCCCTGCTCGACATTGAATTTTTTGAAGCACAGTGGTTTGTTTGGAGACATTCATTCAACTGGCTCCAGACTTTGAAATGTTGTTGCTGGAAGACTATATATATATATATATATATATATATATATATATATATATATATAGCATTTGTTTAGAGGCATCCAGCTTCTTCTCTCTTTTTTAAAAAAAGTCTCTGTAGCATGTCACACACGACTCTTGTGAAGCCCCTGTCACCAAAGGATGTTATGTGAAGTCTGTTTGAAGTTTGTTTTCTCCTGCTGAACTCTCTAAGGGAATCTAGTTTCATACCAGCCTGCATACAGAGAGGAACTCCGCTTTGTTTGGGTAAGATTTCTGTTGTTTAAAAGATCTCAGTTGGTGTTTAAAAAATCCCCTTCCTTGGCTAGACCTAGTAAATGGTGTGCTCTTTTTCAAGCGGGGGCGGGGGGGAGATCTTCTAGAATATGGAGTGTGCAGGAACTGGACCACGTTATTATTGATGTTATTATTGTTGCTATTATACATGTTCCCCAGGGCTGCCCTCACTGGCACCAGCAAGGAAAGCTTAATTAGACGGCGAAGGTGATCTGTGGTGAGCACAGAGAACCTGTAACTGTCAATTTCATATGTATGCCAAGAAACCTAATCCAACAAGAAACAAGTTCTCAACACAGAATGATTGGCAACTGTGACAGTCAACTTCTTCGACCTTATGTGCATCTTTGGGCATTTGTGGCAACAGCAGCAGACAACGCACCAGTCCTCCCCCATAGCTGTTCACACAGTTGTTGACTGTTAGTGAACATGTGGAGGGGGAACAGGATCTGTCCCCAGCATCAACTGCCTGTAAAGTATGCACAGAACTCTGTGCACAGTCATACACATGTGGGCTTCATGCACATGGCCCAGTAAACACTATTTTGGAGAGATCATGGTTGCTCAGAGAGAGCCTATGAAAGTTTCTAAGCACTTTTACACATTCCTCTTAATAGTGAGCAGTTCAGGAGAGCTGTCAGAATCCCACTCCCCATTCCATTTGTGCACTGAGTGTGTGACATGGACTTTTATACAAAAAAAAAGAATGACTCAAAAAAGAGAAAAGAAACAGAAGTCAGGAAGGAAGTCAGATAGCCATGATACTCTTTTATAAAGGACTTATCCAGATTGTGGTAATTTGAATGCACAGGGGTGGGGTGTGGCTGAAGAGGAATTTTGGGAAGAGGGTTAGGAAGCAGAGGCGGGATGTCTGGGTACTGATAAGGCAGAGGAAAGATGTTATGTCTTGAAACGTAAGCTAATGTACTGCAGGGCGATCGCTACAGAGGCGACCAAGGGAAACCCACGGGTCCTGGGATGTAGCTCACCAGATGCCCCGCCCATCAAGATCTGTGGCGGGAAGTTTAACGGCCAGGATTGGACTGGTCAGACTGGGGGGCAGTTCCAGGATATGTATATAAGTGGGCCTGGCCCGCGTGTTCCCTCTCTTGTAATGTACCACCAAATAAAGCATGTTGCCTTCAACCCGTCTCGTAACTCAGTACATTACAGATGTGAAAGTCCAAGCAATGGAGATGGCCTGCAGCTCAACAGGAGAGAAGCAGAGAAGCAGCAAGGGGCCAGATATATGGGGAAATATGAGCACAGGAATAACAAGGGGGCACTGAGCTGCAGGGCATTATTGTGGCCATCAATGGAGGCCCAGATTGCAGCCACTGCCAAGTCAGCCTTTTTCCATCTAAGGCGGGCAAAGCAGTTGGCTCCCTTCCTAGAGCGCCAAGACCTGGCAATGGTGCTTCATGCAACGGTCACCTCGAGACTGGATTACTGTAATGCCCTCTACATGGGGCTGCCTCTGTACCGAACCCGGAAGCTGCAGCTGGTGCAGAATGCAGCGGCCAGACTGTTGTTAGGGCTTCCTAAATGGGAACACATACAGCCTGGGCTGCGCGAACTGCACTGGCTGCCAGTTATATACCGGGTCCATTACAAAGTGCTGGTCATCACCTTTAAAGCCCTATATGGTCGAGGACCTGTCTACCTTAGGGACCGTCTCTCCCCATATGAACCCCAGAGAGCACTGAGGTCAGCCGGGAAAAACCTGTTGACTATTCCCGGACCGAGAGAGGTGAAGTTGCAATGTACCCGCAATCGGGCCTTCTCCTCTATAGCTCCGAGCCTATGGAACCAACTTCCAGAGGAAATGCGGGCCCTGCGGGACCTTGAACAGTTCCGCAGGGCCTGCAAGACCTTCCTCTTCCGACTGGCTTTCGCTGATGAAAATGGAAATTGATAAGGAAACCGCCATCATAAAAGCAAACATAAAGTAAACATAGCATTAGCACTTTTATTAATTTAATTTAATTTTAAAATTTAAGCAGATTTTTAATTAAATGTTCATGTTGTTTAACTGTAATTTTATCTATCTGTATAGCTAAACTTGAATTGTGTTGTTAGCCGCCCTGAGCCTGCCCCGGCGGGGAGGGCGGGATATAAATAAAATTTTGTTGTTGTTGTTGATATATGGAGACCAGTTTGGTGTGATGGTTAAGTGCACGGACTCTTATCTGGGAGAACTGGGTTTGATTCCCCACTCCTCCACTTGCACCTGCTGAAATGGCCTTGGGTCAGTCATAGCTTTCACAGGAGTTGTCCTTGAAAGGGCAGCTGATGTAAAAAGCTCTCTCAGCCACACCTACCTCACAGAGTGACTGTTGTGTGTGTGTGGAGGGGAGGAGATTGTGACCACTCTGAGACTATAAGAATCAGAGTATAGGGTGGGATAAAAATCCAATATCTTAAAATATGTACAGGGGCAGGCATCAATCTTGTGCAGTGGTGCTCACTATGCAGCTCATGGAGAGCCACACACACAATTGCCAGCAACCAAAAGAGCCATAGGAAGACTATATGCCTTGTGCCCCACCCCTACTAAACATGCACATACAATAATAAGATACAACCATTTATTTATTTATTATTTATAACCCGCCCTTCCCTCAATGGCTCTGGGCAGGGAACAACAATTAATAAATATACAAAGTTAAAAATTCACTCATTTTCTTTCCAGGTTGACTGTTCACTTCTCCCACTTTATGTAGATATTAAGACGGACTTCAGAATGCAGAAAAATATGCTCCAGTCCAAAAGAAGCTTCTTCAATGTGCAATAATTTCCAATATTCTCTGTACAGGCTGTGCAAGCTAAACGGGCCTTCCAGGACGTTTAGACCTCACTTTCACCCAAAAGGGCTTTATCCAAGCTTTAATGCATGTCAGTACACTTCCAGCCAATCCAATGTTTCAGACTCTTACACTTCCCATCGAGGTTTCAATTCAAGATTTCAATTCAATTCAATTCAGCCTTGTTCCAGGGATGGAAGTAAAGAGCCTGTTGTCTCCTCCCACCCCACCCCCATGTAGTTTCTGTGCTCTCATTCCACTACCAGGGCAACTGTCAGTAAGAGAGCAAGCTGACTGCAGAGAAGCAAAAGTAAAACAACCGCAGGTCCACAGCAGCCTCCTAAGAAAAGAGCAAGTTGGCCGTAGCAGGGTGGTGGTGGTGATAGTTTTATTCCCTTTTCTCCACAGGCAGCTGGTCCTCCTTTGGGCACACTGTCATAGGGTTGCCAGCCTCCAGATGAGGCCTGGAAATCCCTGGGCTTTTACAGCTGATCTCCAGGTGGCAGGGATCAGCTCCCCTGGCTGCTCTGAAGGGCGGAAAGAAAAGGAACTGGACTTACCTCTTGAATTGTGAACTGTACGAGAATTGACTGTTGCTTTCCCTTTAAAATGTTCTGTTGGTATTTTTGTATGAATGCATATTGTGATTTAATAATAGGTATTTAAGATTTTTCTGTTTCTATTGTCTGTACTAGATTAAGAAATTCTTATTAGTACTATCTAGACAGTATACACGGAGGCTTAGCTTCTCTCCTTGCCCTGCCTGGAGGTTGGCAAGCCTGACTGGAGACCATTTGCAATTCCAGGAGATCTCCAGGCCCCACCTGGAGGATGTCAGAGCCACATGTGGCTACTGAGCCACTGAGTGAGCTGCACTGATCTAGTTATTTTAGGCACTTTCCAATAACAGCCGTTCTAGTGCTGGCCTTGGGTGCAGACAGCAGACTTCACAAGCAATTTGTGGAACAAAGCCCTGAGTGCTTTTGTCAAATGAGGAAGAGCAGCTTCCAGAAGCTGAAATTTTAAGCAGAGGAGAGACAAACAAACATGCATGTGTATTTGCATGTATGCATGTGTACATGCATGATTAACCATCTTTGCTAGCCATTTAATTATATGTTAGCCATTTTTTTAAACTCAAAATCTTTCCACAGCTGCTTTCCCGCTAAAGCATTTCAGATGTGTGTGCTTGCCCTTGTAAACATTCATCTGGAACAGTGCAGAGAAAAAAGCCTCTTTGGGAAGTGGTGGTAATTCTGAACAGAAGAATTGGTCAGGTTTTTGTGCTCCACCCTTTGCTGCTGCTTAAAATTGCAGCCACTCAAGGCTACTTTTCCTTCTTAAAAATAAAAGCATCATTACATGCATTTGCTTGTTACTTACTGACTTTTCCCATATAGTAACAGACAGATAGTCCCTGACAAGTGTCAAATAAAAGCAGAAGGGAAGGGAAGGGTAGGCTATTTTCATCTGCTCAGAACTTTTAAAGGGCAATTCACTCAGAGCTCAGTTCTAATATGTGGTTGAAGCTTTGCACCCAGACACTGTGGTACACATAAAAATATGCCCGCACTGGAGCTATATTTGGTTTACAGCTGAAGATAAGATTCAATTTAAAGTTTATTTCACAAACCTATAAAATCCGCTGGATTTCAAAAATGTATCTACTTTTGAACTCAGAATTGCTTTCCCCTTTGGGGGATGAGGAGGCTCATTCTCCCCTGTACAGCAGACAGCCAGACTAACAACGTGTGGTTAACGGAGACCGATTTCCCACTCACCTTATGCCACTCTCACAATTGACTTCTCAGCACGGCTTCATTCTGATTTCCCACTATCTGCCCCAGGGCTGCAGCAAGGATCGGCATTTTTGCACAGCAAACAGAAACTGCTAAAAAACAGAAAACGAACATAAAAGTGGCATAAGGTGAGTGTGAAATTGGTCAGTGTTTTCATTTTCCCCACATTTTAATGTAGGGTTTCAATGTAGAGTTAGAGTTCCTATGACTGCTAGTGTAACAACCAGTTCAAGTATTTAGGGAAAGTACAAAGCTTCTGTCCCTTGTGTTCTACCTTTCCATGTGTGGGAGATTTTTTAACTGGGATAACCCTCTACCACTGTAAATCTCCATCACTGCCATGTACAGTCTAAGTGAACACCAAGTGATCTTTATTTCTTGTCTTTGATATGTCCTGGAGAAGCAGTGGCTATATAAGAGGTTAAAAAAGGAGACTGTTATATCTATAGCTGCATAACAGAACAACCTGGGCTTCCTACTCCCCAGAAGAACCAGGCAACCCACCACTGGAGATGCTATTTAAATACATATTTTGTCCTCTCCCACTCAGCTCCAACGTGGCTTCCATTTAATAAAATACACCTGTTAAAATTAATATTACATGCATCACACCATTTTTTTCACATATGTCTTTGAAACACTATTTTAAAAAGGCTAGCTAAAGGATCTGGTAAATTACAATTCCAGCATATTGTAGAGATATGACGCTTCTGGGCTGAGAACAGATTGCCAGCTCATGGTGGCATCAAGCTACCCCAGAAGCAAACTGGCCAGAAAAAGAGTGGTCAGAAGCCTCCAGATGGCACACAGCCAGGACTGGATCTACATGTTTTTTGAGCCCCCCCCCAAAAAAAAAAAATTAAAAATGACACCTCCTTATGGGCCCATTCTATCTTATGAGACCATAAAATAGAATGGAGTCCATACCCAATTTGGTGGGGGCCCCCTCCAGTGGTACCCAGGGCAATCACCTCCTCTGCTCCTCTCTAGATCCGGCCCTGCAAACAGCCCACTCTCAGAACAGGGACGGGCTGCATGCACCCTGGAGGAGCTTCCAGAGTGCTTGTACGCCTGTCGGTCACTCTTCAGACACTACCTGGCTGTCCAGACAGCCAGGGAAGCACCTCTGAGCTGCCTCAGAATTTAGGTACCACTTTGAAAGTGGTATCTTTCTGAGGTGGCTTCAGTCCGGCCCAGGACAGGCTGTGTATGGGACGGGGACGGCAGGCAGATGTGCACGTGTGTACACGCTTTTTTGATCCATCTGCCTGCTGTCCCCATTATCTGTTATCTATCAGCTCTTGATTCTCTCTTTTCCTTGAGCCTGTTCCATATTCTTCACCATGTGAAAGAAACCCACAAATCTTAAATATTAACTTTGCCAGAATAGTTCTGTTGTTTTCACCAAGTGGAAAGAGTGTGTATAAAGCAGAACATCTGGGGTATCTGAAAATGCATTTGGCTTGCTGGTGAGGACCAGACATGGGTTGTAGAATGGTTACATTTTACTACGGTTGCCGGGTTCAGGTTGTGAAACTCCTGGAGATTTGGGGATGGAGTCTGGGAAGGACAGGGACTTCAGTGAGATACAATGACATAGAGTTCACCCCAGTGGTGGGATTGAAATAAATTAACAACAGGTTCTATGTCCTATGTGCCTGGAACCTTTTTAGTGGGAGATGCCGGGGATTGAACCTGGGACCTTCTGCTTAACAAGCAGATGTTCTACCGCTGAGCCACCAGCCCTGCCCTAAAATATCATATATATGAACATCTGAAGCTGCCTTCTACTGAACCAGACCCCCTTTGGTCCCTCAAAGTCAGTCTTGTCTACTCAGACTGGCAGTGGGACCTTCTGCTTAACAAGCAGATGCTCTGCTACTGAGCCACCATCCCTCTCCCAACATTGAAACTACAAATGCAGCCCACGCTACTCAGGGCAACAAAACGAGGGCTGCAATCCCCTCTTAAAGCTGGCTATGCTTGTAGCCGCCACCACCTCCTGTGGCAGTGAATTCCACATGTTAATCACCCTATGGGTGAAGAAGGACTTCTTTTTATCCATTTTAACCTGACTGCTCAGCAATTTTACTAAATGCCCACGAGTTCTTGTATTGTGAGAAAGGGAGAAAAGTACTTCTTTCTCAACTTTCTCCACCCCATGCATAATCTTGTAAACCTCTATCATGTCACCCCGCAGTCGAAGCTAAAGAGCTTCTCCAAGCTAAAGAGCCCCAAGCGTTTTAACCTTTCTTCGTAGGGAAAGTGTTCCAACCCTTTAATCATTCTAGTTGCCCTTCTCTGGACTTTTCCCAATGCTATAATATCCTTTTTGAGGTGCAGTGACCAGAATTGCACACAGTACTCCAAATGAGGTCGCACTGTTGATCTATACAGGGGCATGATGATACTGACTGATTTGTTTTCAAGTCCCTTCCTAATAATTCCCAGCATAGCATTGGCCTTTTCTATTGCAGTCGCACACTGTCTCGACATTTTTCAATGAGTTATCTACCACACACACACACACACACAAAATAATGCACTTTCAATGCATTTCCCAACTGGATTTTACTGTGTGAACAGGCGAAATTCAGATGGAAAGTGCATTGAAAGGGGATCGAAAGTGCATTGTTTAGCGTGTGTGTGACCGCAGCCTCAGTTAGACCCTTCCAGGTAGGCAGCCGCATTGGTCTGAAGCAGCAGAACAAACCAGGAGTCAAGTTCCACCTTGAAGATCACTCTCTCTATATTTAGGACTGCTGGTCATTGCATCCTATGAAGTGCGCTTGGAGCACACGGAAGCTTACATTCTGAATAAAAACTCGTTGGTCTTAAATGTGCCACTTGACTCCCGCTTTGTTCTTCAGTTAGACTGTGAAAAGGCAGCTCCTCTTTAAGGGAGAAACAAGTTCCAGGAGAAGCCCGATGGCCAAAAGGCAGGGGGAGGCCGAGGACTCGGTCGATCGCGGCAGAAAAGCTTCGCGCCCCCATCCCGCTCCGGTTTATGCATCGCTGATCCCTCTCCGTAGACTCTGAGCTGTCAAGTCAAGGCGGAGAGGTGGTTTTCAAAAGCATGGGCTTTCCTGATCCCGGGCGCTTCGGTCCCGCGTGGATAGGGAAGGAGAACTGGGAATGGCGAGGGGCCGGGGAGGGGGGGCAGGGAAGGGGCTTTCACGGCCACGCAGCCACTCCTGGATCACGGCAGGGGGCGCCCAGCGGGAGTGCGGCTTCCTCCACCCACCTGAGGCCTGGGTCCATCTGGTGGTTCTTCCCGCTCTCGCTCCGGCGCGGGAAGAACCACCAGAGCCCAGTGGGCTCTGCTTTGGGGCCCATGCAAAGGAGGTCCCCCAGGTGCGTCTCAGGGAGTCCCTCGCTTCAATGTCGTTTTCAGCCAAAAGAGGAGCGAAGCTTCATTTGCTTTCATCTGCACGCCGCTTTTAACACAGAGCGGAGGCTTCTGAAGGAACACAGAAGCCCCGCCCCTTGCAAACACACCAAAAGCGTGCTAGATTGGCCGCTCTCTCCTCTGGAGGGGGGAAAATCTCCCCGGCAGCCGCGCCGCGATGCGGCGGGCTGCTGGAGGCGCCTTCGTGGACAAACAAAGTAATAAAAATTAAAAGCAGGCGCCCGGCCAACAACCGGTTCTGCAGAACCGGTGCGAACTGGCTGAATCCCACCACTGGTTCACCCTCCAAAGCATCCATTTTCTCCAAGGGAACTGATCTTTACTGCAATCTGGAGAACAGCTGTAATTCTGGGAGATCCCCAGGTCCCACCTGGAGGCTGGCATCCAAGCCCTATATTTTACCATGGCCAAGGGATCCCAGTCTGCAATGACAGGGTTGCCAGGTCCCTTTGTAATTGCAGCAAGGGGACTTGGGGTGGGAGGGAAGGATGTCACGTGACATTTCCAATGCTATGAAGTCACCCAGAAATGATATCACTGTGTTGGTAATGTCATACACAACACTGTGAGTTTTGGGCAAAATTCTTATTTTTTTTTTGTGTTCAGAACCATAGAGTTTGCCCAAAAACCAGAGCATCATTGCATGATCTCTCAAGTGTGGCATGATCTCTCATCGTACTTGGGATGAGATTTCCTTGGCCAGACAGCTGACTGGAAGCAGACTGAAGCCCCCAAAAGTGGGGGAAACCTCGCTGGGACCTGGGAAGATATTTGTGAGTTTCCTGCATTGTGCAGGGGGTTGGACTAGATGACCCTGGAGATCCCTTTCAGCTCTATGATTCTAACCCTAATGACAGTCCATAGCTATTTATATATGTCATTTCAGAACTGAAAAAAAATAGAAATGTTTCTTTCATGATCTATGATATTTTAACTATGGAACAGGATTTGTCTGGGGGAAGGGTAATATGGAGAAATTCTGTTTGGGCCCTGCTTTAGACATTGAAATGTCAGACCTGGTGGTCCACCGGTTTACGTTCATTGACAAATTGGTTTAGTAAAGCATTTCCTCCCCAGATAAACTACCTCTGTCCCTTAACAAGTAAGGAAGCCAAATTTGAGCTTCTGCTTCCCTTTCTGCCAGGTGATGTGACTTTTCATTATAAATAGGGAGGCTTTAAGCGGGCCTTAATGTAATGTTAAAGCTGAGTTCAAAGAAGTGCAGCTGCTTCCTGGGAAGCTGGTGAGGAGAGAGGCTGGCCAGGATGAAGCCATAGATTTACTTTGAAGTTGTGCTGTCAAAGTCTTGCTGCAAGATGGATGCTGCTGGGTTCAGATTACTGTGTCATTAAACTTAAAAGAACCCAACCCGCCCACCCCCCCAACCTCAGTACATATATGGAGTAGGCTGTTAAATTAAGGCTGGTTGGAAAGTTCCAATATTTATGTATTTTTTTCCCCCACAAATGGAAATGTTTTCTATCAGGAAAAGGTTTGGAGAGGAAGGGGAAATGAAACTTCTTATGCAGGAAAGAAATATTTTGTCACCAAGTGAAGAAAAACTTGCAAGGACCTAGAAGGATTAGCTGGAAATAATCTTAGCCTGAACAAAGAGTTAGTTTATTTAAAGTTAGTTGGGTTAGTTTATTAATGGAAAATCCAAATTATTATTTCCTCACTCACAATGCAATCTTAAAGAGAGTTACTCTAATCTATGTCCATTCATTTCAATGGGCTTAGACTGGGGTAGCTCTGAATAGGATTGTAGTGTTAATGTTGCAATAGACATAGATATCATTTCCGGGGTAATGAGAGGAGGTGTCTGTCTTCCTTCCTTCCTTCCTCAACTGAGATTAGGGTTGCCAATCCCCAGGTGGGGGCAGGGTATCCCCTGGTTTGGAGACCCTCCCCCCACTTCAGGGTCGTCAGAAAGCGGGGGGAGGGGAGGGAAATGTCTGCTGGGAACTCTATTATTCCCTATGGAGATTTATTCCCATAGAAAATAATGGAGAATTGATCTGCGAGTATCTGGGGCTCTGGGGGGGGGGCTGTTTTTTGAGGTAGAGGTACCGAATTTTCAGTACAGCATCTAGTGCCTCTTCCCAAAATATCCCCCAAGTTTCAAAACGATTGGACCAGGGGGTCCAATTCTATGAGCCCCAAAAGAAGGTGCCCCTATCCTTCATTATTTCCTATGGAAGGAAGAAATTGAAAAGGTGTGCTTTCCCTTTAAATGTGATGGCCAGAACTCCCTTTGGAGTTCAATTATACTTGTCACAGCCTTGATCTTGGCTCCACTCCTAATGTCTCCTGGCTCCATCCCCAAAGTCCCCTGGCTCCACCCCCAAAGTCCCCAGATATTTCTTAAATTGGACTTGTCTTCATCTCAGTTAGGGTTGCCAACTTTTAGTACATTATTTAAATACATATTAAGAGTGCTTTGGGATCAGGCCAAAGGTCCATCTGGTGCAGCATTCAAGGAATGGCCAGTTAAATCCTACTGGGAAGCTTGCAAAAAAGGGGCCATAAAGGAACAGCCCTCTATTGTCTGTATCCAGAATTTGGTGTCTGAGATATATTGAGTTGCTTCTGCTACTGGCTTAGTTATAAGATCTGATGCAAATCAAGCCTCTATATCAGCCCTCTGCAGGTGTAACATTATAACCTGCTCTTTCAAACAGAAAGCCTGTGCGTGCTTACTACTGGGAGCACCTGGATCCTCACAATGCACCTGACCCGCATGGTTGCTGTCATGTGTAAATTTGGCAGTGCATAGATGTGGCTACAGCTTCCATTCCTGTGAATCAGGGACAATCCACACAGTGCCCAGTTCACATGAGACAATATGACTAGACAGATAATGCTCCTAATACACGCAGCTGGTGGCCTCCCAGTTCATGGGAAAGGAACGGAATGTCTACAAAGAGCTCTTATGCTATGCTTATCCCTTTGGAGTAAATGAATGATGCCTTAACTGTTGGTCAATATTCAGTTCTTTACCAAAAGAGAGATAAAACAGCAAGGCACCAGTTCCAATAAATGGCACACTTGTGACTTCTAACACTAGCCACTCACGGGGGAAGGGAATCTTGAAAGGCTTAGAATCTGTTAAATATGTTATAGCCTCTAATCCCTTCCCAATATGTTTAAACTGCTAAAGGCTACATACCTTACTAGCCACAAAACATCTTTGCTTACTTTTAAGGGAAGGCATGGGCGACTCAAATTCTGTCCATCTGATACTCAAACCACTAACTGCCAAATTTTTATAGTGTTAATTCCTTCTAAAAATGATCTGGTGCTTTAGGGCCTTCTACTCCCTTGGGGGGGCATAAGATTAGCCTTTTTTTAAATAAAGGGAGGCAACCAAGAATTTTTCCATAACGAGGCCATATCTTTCTCCCTTCAGTTATGAGCTGTATCCCACTAGGCATGGCCCATAAAAGAACATATTAAGGAGTGAAATAGGAGTATAGTTTCTCCTGATGCAACACTCCTACTTCACTCCTTAATATGTTCTTGTGAACCACATACTGTGCTGTTCACTGGCTGTGCAGTTACTGTTGGCACAGCTTGAGAGGCAACAGACTCACAAGGCCCATTCCAGGAGACTGGAAAAGCCCCTGCTGCCACCCCAGGTCTCTGCCAGGTGAGGCAGCCCTTCCGCTTACTTCATGGGTTTATCAACTTCTCTTTGGGTAGTAACCACTGCCACCAACAGATCTGAAAGACTGTCTTCTGCTAGCAGGGGTCATTTTGTAGAAAAAGAGGTGCCAGAGCTCATTAGCACAACTCATTTGCATATGCCACACACCCCTGACATTACCGGAAGGTGTACTAAATTATATCAGCTCCGCATCTACCTTAAAATGTTTCTTGAATTATAATTGTCAAAATAAAATCTTACTCCCAACCAGTGTTTTCTCTAAGTTGCAGAGTCTTGTGAGCTACTAGTATTAAAATTGTGAGCTACTGCATAAATTATTGTGCTTCCTGAGCTAAGACAAAAATCTGTGAGCTAGCTCATGCTAACTCAGCTTAAAGAGAACACTGCTCCCATCATACTTTTAAAATTAATTTCTCCTATGTGGCCACAATGGCATGATGAAGATTTCCATCTGTTTGCTTGATATATCTTGGTTATTTTCCCATTTTTTGTGAGGAAAAATATTAGAAAGTTTGTCAAATCTTAGAGTTCAGCAAAATTCTCATAATCGGTATGAACAATGGAGCCCAGAAGCAAGTATTGGGGTGTGTGGGGGGGGGGGGGTAAGCAAGAAAGAGCACAATAAAATTTAGATGTTCTGGAGCTCTGTTCCTGTGAGCTCCTGCCAAAAATGAGGCTTTTCTACATGACTGAATTTGTACATATAGCATTCTGTATTAGTGTACTAGTTAGCATGGGGATTATCTATTGTTTATTTACATTTTTGAGCTACTGAACTCAAGGGATGGTGGTTCTCCCACTTTCCCAGGCTCCTTCCTGCCCCCAGTCAGCTGGCCGGCGGGGAGGAAGACCCGCCCCCACAGCCACCATGTGACTTTCCACCTCCGGAGGCTTCAGTCTCTGATTGGAAAGGCTTCCTCTTGGGATGGTGTGTCTGTGTTACTTTGAAGAAGTTGGCAGCAACTCGTAAGTAGAGATGACAATCCCTCGCTTCAGAGTCACCAGAAACAGGTGGGGAGAGGGAAATGTCTGCTGGGCACTTCATTATTTCCTATGTGGAGATCGATTCTCATAGAGTATAATGGGGAATTGATCTGGAGGTATCGGGGGCTCTGGGGGGACTGTTTTTTGAGGTAGAGGCACCAAATTTTCAGTATAGCATCTAGTGCCTCTCCCCAAAATACCCCCCAGAGTTTCAAAATGATTGGACCAGGGGGTACAATTCTATGAGCCCCAAACAAGGTGCCCCTATCCATTATTTCCTATGGAAGGAAGGCATTTAAAAAGGTGGTCAGAACTCCCTTGGAGTTCAATTATGCTTATCACACCCTTGCTCCTGGCTCCGCCCCCAATGTCTCCTGGCTCCACCCCCAAAGTCTCTTGGCTAGGGTTGCCAAGTCCAATTAAAGAAAAATCTGGGGACTTTGGGGGCGGAGCCAGGAGACTTTGGGGGTGGAGCCAGGAGACATTGGGGGTGGAGCCAGAAACAAGGATGTGACAAGCATAATTGAACTCCAAGGGAGTTCTGGCCATCACATTTAAAGGGAAAGCACACCTTTTTAAATGCATTTATTCCATAGGGAATAATTAAGGATAGGGGCACCATCTTTTGGGGCTCATAGAATTGGACCCTCTGGTCCAATCGTTTTGAAACTTGGGAGGTATTTTGGGGAGAAGCACTAGATGTTATACTAAAAATTTGGTGCCTCTACCTCAAAAAATAGCCCCCCCAGAGCCCCCAATACCCACGAATCAATTCCCTATTATTCCCTATGGGAATCGTTCTCCATAGGGAATAATAGAATGCCCAGTAGACATTTCCCTCCCCCACCACGCTTTCTAAAGGGGGGGAGGGCCTCCAAACCAGGGAATCCCCTGCCCCCTCCCTCTCTCTCACACACAAATACTTACTAGATCTTCTTCAGGAGAAGTCTACTTGCTGTGAAAACGAAAGGAAAAAAAGGGAGGGGCTGTTCTCCGAAGCCCTTCCTGTTTCCTGCCCAGCCTTAAAGGGGCACACATTTTACAAACGACTCAGGAGCTCTACAACAATATGAAGCCTACACGTATGTTCTCCCCCCTCCCCCCCACCCCCCCGCTTCCCGATTTTTAAAAGAGCGGGGGATGAGGCTGCGAACCCAGAAGTCCCCCGCCAGGGCGGGGGGGTTGGGAAGCCTACTCTTGGCTCCAACCCCAAAGTCCCCAGATATTTCTTGAATTGGACTTGGCAACCCTACTTTTACCACTCGTTGGGAAGCAAGACCAGACAGGCATAGCAGATTTACAGAGATCTGGATTCAAGTATCCAAAATATAAGGAAGTTTAACAAACAATTAGAGATACTACACATTGTTTGTAAATGCACCAGGCTAAGCAATGATAGAGAGAAACGGTGTAAAAATGTTTGCTTTCTAACCCAGCACAATACTTACCGTGAACAATGTTCAATTGTTCAATTCAATTTTCAGTCCTAAACATTGTTCACACAATGTTCAATATTTGCAAAGGAAGTCTTCCTTACTTTGTGAAGTGAAACAAGTGGCCACAGCAACAACTGGCAAATGCAGAGTATTCAGCGGAAAGGATTTTTTTTAAAGCATGACAGCCACTGCAAAAGTATAGAGCTTTTTTTGAGCAGGAATGCACAGGAACGCAGTTCCAGCTGGCTTGGTGCCAGGGGGTGTGGCCTAATATGCAAATGAGTTCCTGCTGGACTTTTTCTACAAAGAAACCCCTGGAAGTATATACATTAAAAAATCTGTATACAGCCTGGCTGCTGCAATCCCCCTTCAGAGTCGCCAGAAATGGGGGGTGGAGAGTCTGCTGAGCACTTCATTATTCCCTATGTAGAGATCGATTCTCATAGGGTACAATGGGGAATTGATCTGGAGGTTTCGGGGACTCTGGGGGCGCTGTTTTTTGAGGTAGAGGCACCAAATTTTCAGTATAGTATCTAGAAACTCTCCCCAAAGTATCCCGCAAGTTTCAAAATGATTGGACCATGGGGTCCAATTCTATGAGCCCCAAAAGAAGGTGCCCCTATCCTTCATTATTTCTTATGGAAGGAAGATATTTAAAAAGGTGTGTGGTCCCTTTAAATGTGATGGCCAGAACTCCCTTGGAGTTCAATTATGCTTGTCACACCCTTGTTCCTGGCTCCATCCCGATGTCTCCTGGCTCCACCCAAAAGTCTCCTGGCTCCACCCCCAAAGTCCCCAGATATTTCTTGAATTGGACTTGGCAACCCTAACCAGCTGGCCAGTGGGGGAAATTTCTCCCCTAAACACAGACATTCCCAAGCAATGTCTCCAATGCAATTACATCATTGCTGGGTGACATCATTGAAATCCTCACCCACCCCCTAAATGTCCAAATCTCCCTGCTGGACCAGCAAGGGAATCTGGCAACCCTAATTCTGTTTGAAACTTAGGGTCTTTTAGAGGAGAGGACTATGAAGCTGCTGCCATCAGGGCTGGGTGGGAAGGGATGGGAAGGGAAGGGAAAGGGCGAGTTGAAGCTTCTGCCATCGGGCTGGGTGGAAAGGGGCGAGCTGAAGCTGCTGCCATCGGGCTGGGTGGGAAGGGAAGGGGCGAGGAGAAGCTGCTGCCCTCGGGGCTGGGTGAGAAGCGAATGGGCGAGTTGAAGCTGATGCCATCGGGGCTGGGTGGGAAGGGAATGGGTGAGTTGAAGCTGCTGCCATCGGGGCTGGGTGGGAACGGAAGGGGCGAGTTGAAGCTGCTGCCATCGGGGCTGGGTGGGAAGGGAAGGGCCGCCATTTTTCCCCCACTTCCGGATTTTTGGCGAGCAGGGGAGGAGCCCCCAAATCAGGGGTCCCTTGCCCGGGGCTGGGGTTTGGGAAGCCTAATCCACAGTAAAGGTATCTCTCTGAATCCTAAATCCAGAGTTATACCAAATTTTTCTTTAGAGCACCCCCCCACCCCAATCTGCCACCACTCTCTCCATCTCCTTCCCCAACAAAAGTAGATTTGAAACGTGATAGTTACCTGCCTTTTTATTTTTTAAAAAAAAGATATTTAACAGCTAACAGATAGCCTTGAGCATGATTGTAGTTTATTTCCTATTAGACTACCACTTACCAGCCGCCAAGCATCTTCCCTCCCTAATTTTTGCAAAATCAGCAAGATCCATTGCTTTTCTTCTCCCTAATGTGGAGATCAGTGCACACACTGAACTTCCATGCCCTCCTTGATTCATTTAAACAAAAGATGCATGTGCATCTTCAGGGTGATTGAAAGCTGCAATGAAGCAAACAGAAGTGATGATAGGCAGTAAGGTGACAGGGCATGTGGAAAGAGAGA
The DNA here is from genome assembly GCF_032191835.1 of Heteronotia binoei. NCBI lineage: Eukaryota > Metazoa > Chordata > Lepidosauria > Squamata > Gekkonidae > Heteronotia > Heteronotia binoei. Next base: position 50,418,275 of record NC_083223.1, on the reverse strand, counting down.
TTTCTGAGGCCCACCACTGAATTATAGTTCCACAGCTTTAATTAATTTAACCTGTGTCATTCTAGACTTATATGATAGTTTAGATGAAGCAAATTGCCCCTTTTCCTTTCCAGAATGCTGAATTTAGAATGGAATTGTATGGGTTCAGTAGGCTAACTTTCCAATTCGTAGAGATTAGTTACCATACAGCGGAAACTGATCTACCCCTAAACTGGAAGTGCATTTATGTAACAGTGTCTGGCTAGGGAAGAAATTAAATTTATTGATTAAAGCTTTCGATTCCCTCCCCCAGTCAAACATTACTTCCCATGGCCGTGAAACCGTCTGTGGGCATGCCTGATTGCAATCATGGCCCATTAACAAAGGGATAAACTGACTTAAGCTCATGAATGCATTTGCAAGATATACCGAGTGGTGCTAAAACAGAGGATGTCGTAAATTGTACACTGCAGCACTTTGTGAGCAGACATTTGCCTCTCCTGTGAACCTTACAGTATTTTAATTGCCAGAGCTGTTCTGTTATCACAGGCTCATTCTTGGAAAGCAAAGCCAAGTTCACACACAGGTTATGAATAGAGCTGATAATTTTTCAACACACCACCATTATTAGATTAGATAACCCACAATGTGACTACCCACTGAAATGGCAATAACTATGACAAATTAATGTCTCCACCCCACCCCCCCTCAGCATAGCATTTCGTTGCTAAAATACATTTTTTAAATACTAGATAGATGGCGAAGGGCAGAAAGACTAATTAAGTATTATTGTTATTTAGTAATCCAACACAATCAATTTACATAGCACTTTACAAAGTAGCAGAAAAAAGACAGCTGTGTGGCTTTGGAATCTTGGAAGGCATCAGCATGGGAGGGGGAGTGAAGACAACAGGACAGAGCAGATAAAAAGCCCCAGGCATCTCTGGAGAAGGAGGAGGAAGAGATTGGATTTATAGCCCACCTTTCACTTGCAGTCTCAGAGCAGTTTACAGTCTCCTTTCTCTTTCTCTCCCCAAAACAGACACCCTGTGAGGTAAGTGGGGCTGAGAGAGCTCTGAGAGAACTGCTCTTGAGAAGAACAGCTCTGAGAGAACTTGTGACTGACCCAAGCTCACCCAGCAGCTGCATGTGGAGCAATGGGGAATCAAACCTGGTCCTCCTAGTTTAGCGCCCACCACTCTTAACCACTACACCAAGCTGAAAATAGCCCTTTTAGGTAGCAGGGCTAGGAAGACATCTACCAAGTCCTGGGGAAGCTGCAGGGGTCCTCAGCTTTATTCCTGTGGACATTATTGGAATGTTCAGAACAGATAATGTGTGCTACCACAGAGTGGCCACTGGAGTGCAGGCATCACAACATGGTTGCCATGGGGTCAGGGCCAATCACAAAATGCTGGGAGGTTCCAAAGTGAGCATCCTTCTACAATGGATATAGTTGTTTCAGAATTGGTATCCCCAGCAGACACATAGGTAACACTCCTTTTAATCTTCCTCCTTCTCCTCCAGTGAGGTGGGAGAAAGTGGCTACTTGCTTTGGAGAAGAAGTAGGTGGGGCAGGAAACTCATTGGTGGATGCTATATAGATGCACGGATAACTGAAATAATGCAAAGCTAGAAGAACCAATAGTCTGACTCAGCATAATACAGCTCTTTAGTAAATGCACCATGGGTTACAGCCCAGTGAAAGCCCATCCACCAGTATCATTTATCACTTGCTTCTATGAGAAATGATCAGTCCAGGATCAATATACCCCAGAAGCTGTAAAGTAATAAAAATAGGATATGATGCTGATAGTAAAACGAGACACAGATTTTCACTTTATGTCTCCCCAACCTGGCACCAGCAAAGAATCAGCATGGCAAAACCAATTTTTTTTATTTGCATCTCATCTATGAGAAAAAAAAAATGTGTATCATTATCTTTCCTCTTCCCCATGACATAAGTGCATAAAAAACAGGACTATCATAGACATGTTCAGGCTGCACAGTCTGTTTGCATGATGTGGTAATCTGGAAGTAGAGTTGGGCTTCCTGCCAAGGGAACTACAGTGAACATAAGATGCAATCTTCATCCATCAAAATCAGTGAAGTTTTGCTATTAGGGGCACCAGATCACATTTCCGCAAGGAAGAATCCGCAAAGATCCAAGAGTCAGTTCAGATCCTTAGACTTTAAACATTTAAGATTGTTTTGGGATAATTTTAGATCATTGTCTTTTTGCTAATTATAGTCTGTTAGGAGAAACTGGTGTGATTATTTTATGGTGTGTTTTTAAAAAAAAAAAAAGAAAGAAAAGAAAGAAAAAAGATAAATAATCTGAAATGACTAACGCAGTGAAAAGGCCAGTACAGGACAGCCAACATTTATGGAAGGAAGCATTTCATATTTGCAACAAGGCTCAAAAGACTCCCTTGCAAGCAGAACTGAGCAACCAATAAATTCAGGATTAAAACAGCACAGTTCACAGGAGACATACTATGTACAGTATTTCTGCAACAGCAAAATGTTGATAGCAATAACCACAGAGCTGAAAAGTCTTCAGATGTTTTAATTAGAGAAAACAAGTAATTATGGACACATCCCAGTCAAAGATAAATAACATTTACATCCTGCTGATTTGAACAGGAAATTTAAGCACATTTTTTCCACTGAAGTCAGTGGGGCTTAAAATGGTTAATGTTGGCTGCAGCATGCCCATACGTGTGTTGAAACTGAATCTCAATCTTTCTCTCATACACCATGTATTTTATGCTGAAACAGGAACACAATTGGTCAAGGTTTAAGCACTCTGAACTCTATTTCTTTCCAAAGAAGAGTTGAGTGCATGTTTGCTTCTTCCTGATTGCTAGGCGATGGGACATCAAAACACATGGCTTTGACTGAACCATGACCGAGCATTTTGGACTGTATCCTATCGGACTGTTCTACTGATAGTGGCATTTTTCAAGAGCACAAAGAGTCTTCTCCTGCATAAAATCTCTTCCAGCAGCAGAAGAGACTCTTTCATGGGGGGCGGGACTTCTTACTTGCTAAAGGCATGTGCAACCATTAAGGGAATGGATTTGCTGGATCCAAGCCATTAATTATTCCATGTAAACCTGTTGAATGTGATCAAATCGTCTGTTGATTATGATTTCTCATTGCTTACCTAATACATATATACAAATGAATCAGTTCTCCCCCTTCCTTACTTGAAAGAGCTAGCATTAAGTTTTATTGATTTTTCCATTGTTTTTTTATAGATCTCTTGACACTAGGCAGTTTTCAGTATACTGAATATTCTTGCACACACACCCTTCAGATATAAAATCAAAATTAAGCAGAGCAACTACACTGTATTGCCATTTAGTATGAAATGTTTCCATTTAATATGAAGCATATTTCCCTTAATGTTTTTGTACCATAAGCAGTCATCTTAAATCCCTTAACAAGACAGAATTAAAAGAAAAATTCTGCTCCATTGGCAAAATTGTCACCAAGTGGTGGGGAGAGGGAGTTATTCAAGTCACTTAAATATTCTACTCATGGATTATTGTGAGATTATGAATAGTTTGTCTTAAAAACCTGCAGTGTACTGGGAACTTTGTTGAGGAGGCTCCTTGCATCTGCATTCAGATTGGCCAGCCTTGCTGAGCCAGCCCATTTGAATGAAGCCCATTGTTTGAAAGGCTCCTTGCAGCTATACTCAGAGTGGCCACCCTTGCTGAACCATCCAGTTAGGTAATATCCATTTGAATGAAGCCCATGCCAATGAGGGTTCCAAGAGCCTGTTTTTTCTATTGGGTTGTTTATTGCTAGAGGTGTGTTTTGGGTGGAGTTTCTTTGTATATAGTTACGGCTAACTGGGTGTTGGGTTTTCGGTAATAAAAGAGCTATGCTGGAATCACTTGTGTCTGACCCTCTACTTTTCAAAACCAAATTTCAAAATCAGTCTATAGGCTTGTAAATGATTAGGAATTTTTCCTAAACAGTCTCTTCGGCCAGCTCTGAAAAAGTTAAGAAAACATCTAAACTACCATAACGTGGGGGCATTTTTCAAGATACCAATTTTGGGCTGCACCTCCCTGTTGAATGTATTGCTGGTGGCAAAACTGCTTGCTGGTTTGTGACCTGTAAACTAGCCCCTCTCCCTGGTCAGTGTCCAGAGGGGAACCTCTGGGAAGATCCCATGTATGTTGCAAAGAACAGAAGACAAATATATCAATGGCAAAAACATTAGGAATACTGTTGTTGTGTTAAAGCAACTTAATAAAATATAGAGAGCTCTTGCTTCCTGTAAAATGCCAATTTCCCCCTTTATTTGACATACATGGATCAGCAAACTCAGAAAATCTGTGATATCATCATATACAATGTTTTTATCAAGAAGTTTTAGTCCTTGTTTCGATTCTCACAAAATATTCTGCATAATGCTCTGAAATCTGATGACCAGCAGTATTAAATGAAATAGATATCTCAGCCCAAACAATGATGTATGTATGTGTGTTTTTATTGCAGTGCTTCTGGATATGACAGTTGGATTAGATCCAATGATTGTCTTCCACTAACTGCGGAATCTTAGAATGAGGGAAGCCCTCTTCTCTTCCTTGAATTCAACCAGTTGTTTCAACATTATCAAGATATTATTTCTTTGTTACAAGAAAACCTACATGTGAATAAGATTTGTTTATAATTGTTAGGGTTATATCCAGCACTGTAAAGTAAACAAACAAAAGATTGTACCTTGCCTAGTATGTGTTTAAAATGGCATATTCTCCATTCTAGCTACAATCCCCTAGAAGGTGATGGAAAGAGGAAGTTATGTAGTTTATGGCAGGAAGAAGGAGGAGAGACAAAGTGGAAAAGTTGATACCTTTTATTGGAACAGTTGCTGTTACTAAATGTGTTCAATCTTTGGGCTAACCTGGTCCAATAAAAGATATAACCTTTCCTGGGTATCTCATTCCCCAGAAACATCACAGTAACTGCATGCCAAATAAGCCTGAACTTCCCCAACATAAATGTCGTCTGAGCTCTGGATTCCAGACTCTCTGCTGCAGCGATCAAGCAGTGGTTTCAGAAGAACTTAAAGTGAAACAGAGTTTCTTAGAACAAAATAGTGGCAGGCCTCTCTTCCAAAGCATAACATGATCGTCTTTAAGTTAAAGTATTCTTTAACGGATCTATTGAAATTCAAACTAGAGGGTATGCAATCGGAGTTTACAGTAGGAAAAATAATTTCTCCACTGTCTAGGGCTGTTACTTTTACAAAACCCAGCTTCTGAATGAAAATATGGAGATTTGGTAACTTTGAAAATTAACAGACACTGCCTACCTTTTTTTATCAAAATGCACCTTTCTTTTAATAACCTTTGTGTAAGCATTTCTCTCTTTATAAGCAGTAGAGACAGGGAATGCGGCCTGTGTGCTAGAGAAGCTTTCCACCAGGCTCCAGTCCTGCTGGTTTCCCCCTTCATTATGTGCCCATCTGCTTTTTCCCAAGCGAGTTGAGGCACCAACAAAGGGCTCTTTAACCTCTTCCTTGCCAGTCTGAACCACAACAGATGCTTATAATAGAGATCTCGTATTCCTGTGCATTTCAGCAGCTGACTACAGGTCATAGGAAAAGGCATCTTTAATATTAATGATAATGAAAAGAGGTTCTGTCAGAGGCACAGCTAAGGTACATATCAATGACTTCCTCCTGACTGCCCCCCAGAATCAATGTTGTTTGTTCATTTGTTTATCACACAGAAACCAGACAACATAGACCAAAAGTGTTACGCTCCAGTATTTTCTCTGTCTTTGCTAAAGACTTGGCTTGTGATGATTTTTCCAACATTCAGCGCAGTGCTAGATTGCTTGCAAGGGACTGGCAAAGTACTGTTGATTCCCCTGGTGAAAGAAATGGTCCATTAGGCAGATGGAGAAGTCCCAGACTTCTCCACTGTTCTCTTCCCTAGTCTTACACCTGTCCTAGTCTCTGAACTGTCGATTCTAGTTAGAGGAACAGTGATGCTCCAAGTCCTCCATTTCTCAAAGGAGCAAAATTGGCACAGATGTTAGTCTGCAGTGGGCAAACTTGGCACAAGTTATTGGCTAGAGAATAGGCTTACCTCCCCCTAGGGTTGCCAATTCCCAGGTGAGGGCAGGGGATTCCCTGGTTTGGAGGCCCTCCCTCTGCTTCAGGGTCATCAGAAAGTGGGGGGGGAGGGAAATGTCTGCTGGGCACTCCATTATACCCTATGATGACCAGTTCCCATGGGGTATAATGAAGAATTGATCTGTGGGTATCTGGGGCTCTGGAGAGTTTTTTGTTTGAGGTAGAGGCACCAAATGTTCAACACAGCATTCAGTGCTTCTCTTCAAAACACTCCCCAAGTTTCAAAAAGATTGGACCAGGGAGTCCAATTCTATGAGCCCCATTCTCCATTATTTCCTACAGAAGGAAGGCATTTAAAAGGAGCATGGTGGCCAGAACTCCAGTCAGAGTTTGACTGAGCTTATCACAACCTGGCTCCTCACTCCACCCCCAAAGTCCCCAGATATTTCTTGAGTTAGACCTGGCAACTCTACCTACCCCTCCCTTCCAGAAACAACTCCAAAATTAGAGGAAGGATACTCTGGCTACTGCCACAGACCAAAAGTTCATGGGCTGCAGAGACACTGTACTTCCCCTTTTCTCTGGGAAGAAGAACATGACAAGGGAAAGACCAACCTAGTTTCAGCCAACAACTAAAGAACAAATAGATTCAAAGAACTTATTTCCCTCCATCTTGCTAGATGGAACACTGAGGATGCAAAATGAAGGGGATGGACAAGCAAGCATCAGTGCTTGACCTGTGCCCAAGGAAGAACACCTGCTATGGAATATCAGCTTGTCCTCACTTGTGTATCAACTGTAACTTCCTTTTGACACTGTCAAACTGATCCCATGAACTTACTTCTGAGGACTGGTCCCTGAGAATATTATCAGATCATTCTTTTTCTCATCTAGATAACAGGACTAAGCAGGCCTATAGAAAAGAGAGATAAATTGGATCCAGCTTTGCCTACATTGCATGATTCTGAAGGCGGGAGAATTTAATGAAGTCAATGGGCTTAGAAAGACTTTTACTGCTTAGGATTGCACTGTAAGTCTCATCAGTCTCTACATGTGTTGTCTACTCACTTTAAAAAAAAAAACCAGTCTTGCATTAATATTTAGCACTTCATAATGTTAAATATAGGAACACTTATGCCAGTGGCTGAAATGAGATGGAGTAGGGTAGGATGCCATTCCATTTCTTTTTCAGATGGGCAGAAACTGTCCTACTTCCCTTCAATGGACGACTCCAACCCAGAATGGAGTAGGTCACACCAGTATTGCAAAAAAGTTACTATGAAAATATTTGATGTTCACACTTGGCCGGGCACAGCCTAGCTGGAAAGAAACTGCAGATCTTTGGGCTTCAGTAGTTGGAAGAATATGAAGTCATCTCTGAGCAAGGCTAGATGGGAATATATCATATCATATCATATCAATTTTATTTACATCCCGCCCTCCCCGCCAAAGCAGGCTCAGGGCGGCTCACAACACAGTCAATACATTAATTTACAAGGTATTTAGACAAACTAGTTAACACATTAATTAAAATTCTGCTAAAACTCTAAAATCAATACATTTAATAAAATTAACATATTGGTGCTATCATACAGGTGGCGAATTTCATTAGCAGTTTCCCTCTTAGCCGGTGAAGGCCAATCAAAAGAGGGTGGTCTTGCAGGAACATGGAAGAAGAGGGCTGTGAACTCTGAAATCTCATACTGAAATAAATTTTGTTAGTCTTTAAGGAGCCATTTAAGGATTTTTGTTTTTACACAGAAAGGAATAGCTTGGGTCCTAGTCCACCCTAGGCTTGCCCAGGCCAAAGTTGGTTCTGCAACTGAGCTTGAAAGAGACAGGAAATGCAGAGGAAGTCACTCGGAGAAACAGCTTCTTCTTCCACCAGTTGAAGCTCTAAAACATTCTCTCCAAGCACCTATCTCTGCAGTGCATGCCTTTTTCTCCTAACTCTACAAATAGCTCCGGTAAGGCAAGATGGTGGGCATTAGCTCTGTTGCAGTTAGATACTTGCAGGACAGCTTGCATGATGAAAACAATGAGTTGTGTTAATGGAGCCTGAACTACAGCGTTTCAGGAAACAACCAATTATACGTTCAACCGGAAAAAAAAATAGTTTATCTGATAATGCACCAATACCACTGCTTCAGGTATGTGAATTACCAACAATTCTTCAAGGAGAAAAGTGGTTCCAGTAATAGTGTCTTTGTTATTCTCTTACATTAAGTACACTCCTTATTATCACATTCCTGAACTTCTTTCACCAAGTCTAAATTTCTGTACAGCAGAGCGAGTCCCATTGATTTCAATGGAACTTACTTCCAACTAAGGGTGCTTATGATAATAACTCAGACACAAAAGTTGTTTTTTTTCTTTAAAGCACTACCAGTCCCATGGCAACTGATTTGATACTCACACTGATCCTTACTAGCATACACAGCAGACCAAAAAAACTGTGGTTAGTGTAAAGGGTATGCATATGGAAAGATGTAAATCTCTTATCATATTACTGGCCATTTGTGATAGGGAAAGAACTCTCTAGATTAGGCTTCTTTCTCTTCTTTTGACAGCAACCTAAATGTGAACTGAGTCTACTTGAATAAATGTAAGTTGATCTCTCTTTTTTTGCAATATACATACTGGGAGATTTATTTACTGCATTTCGTTTCACACTTCTATGACTGGGAAAAACTCTGCCATATTCAGGGCTTTTTTGTAGCAGGGACTCCTTTGCATATTAGGCCACACACCCCTGATGTAGCCAATCCTCCTGGAGCTTACAGTAGGCCCTGTAATAACAGCCTTGTAAACTCTTACGGCTACATAAGAGGGGTGTGGCCTAATATGCAAAGGAGTTCCTGCTACAAAAAAGCCCTGGATATTAATCAAACATCCAAATACTCACTAAGAGATGATTGCTCAGTCACTCAACCTTACCTACCTTGCATGGTACTTGCTGAAAGGATAGAATGGAGGAGGAAAGAATGATATACTTAGCGGCTTTGGATATCCACTGGGGAGAGAAGTGGGATAGATCTAAATAAAGAAGTGAATACACAGCTTTGCTTTGTACTGTCCACATTCTAGAGGAGGATAGATTTTCCTATATTTTGCAAACATTTTCTATGTTTTCAATAGCTTTCCAAGAGATTCTGCTTCAAGCATCTTTAAGCTAACAACCACACAAATCAGATTTAATTTACTCCTTTTATGGAATATTATTGGAACATACATCCTAGTTTGGGATGTAAACTGAGTTAAAACTTAAAAAAAAAACCAAGGACATGATTCTTTGGTTGGAGAACAAAATGCCTCTCTCTCCTTTTCCTTTGTCCAGTATCTATAAACTGGAGTCCTGGTTACAAAGTCCTTAAGAACAAGCTTTTCTATAACCAATAAAGCAAAAAACCTTGACTGTATTTGCACTACTGAGCCAGTAATTTGTGCCTTTCATATAATGAAAACTGATACTACAGTGCAATTTATCAGATAATACAGAAGTTATCCCCCAAATAAGAAAAAGTTCATCTTTGCACAAAGCCAAGCATGACTTAAATAGGGCAAATGGATCCCAAATAAAATGTGAAGTGCGGCAAGAGAAATCATCCAATATTCACAACCCACCAATAAGTAGTATAACAAAGAACAATGGAGATAGCCATTAGTAATAATCCTCATCCTCAGTAATAACAAAAAAAAATTCTCAATGTAGCAACATTCTACTAAGGGAAGGGGATAGTGATTAGTAATTTTGCTGGTTTGTTGTGGTTTTGTCCCCTTAATTAGCCCCCAAAAAAATTACCTGTAGAATTTTCGAATAGCTACAGACAATTAAAATGTAACTTTGAAAAGATATTCCAAGGTGGGGTCTCCCTCAGTAAGCCTTAGAACTAGCCATAGTGGATGGGTGCTGCACTGCTTCCTCCCATTGGCCTCCCTGATGACAGTTTATGCCACTAGCGTCAGAACCAGATTAACCCAATAGGCCAAGGAGGCACCGGCCTAGGGGCCTCCATGCCTTTAGGGGTCCTGGGCCGGCTCCCCCCCCCCCCCAGTTTGTTCTGCCTAGATATTAAATTCTTTGCCTGTCTACTCAATCTTGTCCTGGAGACTGATTCACTCTCTTCTCGTGCTTTCTCCCCACCCCCTCTTCTCAATTTACTGCTTTCCCTTCTCTGCCACCACCTCTCCCCCACCTCCTTCCACTCCAGCTTCAGCCTTCCCACCCTCCTGATTCGCTCTCTCCCCACCCCCCTTCTCAATTTGCTGCTTTCCCTCCTCAACCACCACCTCTCCCTGCTTCCTTCCACTTCAGCTTCAGTCTTCCCACCCTCCCAATTTGCTCTCTCCCCACCCTTCCTCCCCACCTGAATGTGGTAAGAACCTGGCAGAGAAGCAAGGAAAGACTAGACCAGAGGTTCCCAAACTTATTTGGCCTAATGCCCCCTTTTCAGAAAAAAAAAATACTCAGCGCCCCCCCTCCCCCGGAAATCTTCAGCTCCAACTAGCGCAATGGGAAGGTGCCACTGCCCAGCCTATTTCAACCCAAAAGCAGCAGGTAGCAGTAAATTGAGGAGTTCTTTGGAGGCTTCCTTGGAAGGCGTTTGCCCTGCAAAGAAAAAGTTTGCCCTGCAAAGAAAAGCAGTAGCACAGCAGTGCCTTCCAGGGCTCTCGACTTGCAATCATGCCACATGCGAAGGGGGAGTAAGGAAGCGCCGAACATTACCCCCTGGCAGAGTGGCACCCTAGGCAGTTGCCTACCCCGCCTACTCCCACACACTGGTCCTACAGAAGTCATTCTGTGTCTGGGGCATTGCAGTTGGCTGAAATCAACAGAAGCAACCACCTGGTAACCAGAGGACTGTAAGAAGCTTGATGCTCTGCAGAAAACTTTTTGAGGAGAAAGCTACTGGTTGGAACTCTTCAGAGAAGTTTGTGCAATTGCCTCAGTGCTTCCACTGTCCTGACTTGAACTGTATTGCTGAGAGAGAAACTGCAAGCAACCTTGAGAAGCTGCTAGCTGTAGAAAGTATTGGCTAGGATAGACTAGTAAGGTTTTTTTGATTCTATGTTTCTTGTTTGTTTGTACACCTCTATTTTTTATTGTCTTGTAAGTAAACTACATCCTTCTTATATTTTAATTGGAAGAAGTTCTGGTCCTCATTACTAGTCTAATTGGGTTAATTCACACTAAGTACAGGCCTGGCGCTAGGGGTTCTGGCACCCCTAGGCTGAGGCCTGTTCCCCCGCACCTCCTGTTGCTTATTGAGCACACAAAGTGCACACAGCCCAATGACATCACCAGAAGTGACGTCATCAGGCTGCTCGTACTTTGCACAAGCACTCACCCTGTCCCCTCTCCTGCTTCAAAGAAAGCCAGCTGGCTCCCTTTGAAGCGGGGGGGGGGGGGGGTGCAGCCTGAGTGCTCATGAAGAAGCGTCATTGGACGCCAGCAGGAGCAGGGAGACATAGGCTGGCAGGTGTGGGGAAGCCGGCGAGACACGGGGAGATGGAGGCCAGTGGGGCACGGGGAGGCGGAGGCTGGCGGGGTGCGGGGGAGGCAAAAGCCGGCAGGGTGCAGGGGCGCCTGAGGTGGCTGCCTACTTGGCCTACTCCTACACGCCAGCCCTGACTAAGTAGCAGACAAAAAGGAACACTCTATTTTTGTTGATTGGAATTTTTCTCTAAATTAGAAATTCTGGAGCCCTCCCAGAAATGTGATGTTTTGACACCTCTCACTCCTCTCCTGTTGCTTCTCCCTTTATGCTTCCACCGCCCCCCCCCAATTGCATCCAAAGCTACTACCGCCCCCCTGGATCGTTCCAGTCTTCCCCAGGGGGCAATATCACCCACTTTGGGAAACACTGGACTAGACACACTGAACATGGTGGTGTACTGCTTCTCTCCTGCTCCCCTAGGGCAAGTTGTGCTGATTTTTTAACAGCGCAGCACCTTTGCTTTTCTGGATGTGGGGTGGGATTGAACTGAATGACAGCAAGCAGCGCCGTCTTTCTCTTTGCTCTGTTGTGCAGGGTTCAGGGCACCTTTCCTGTCAAGGCTTGACAGAACTCACCACCATAGTCACCTAGCTTCCCTAATAGCCCTTGCTCTGATCAGCATCATTTCAGTTCCCTTCCACGCTGTGGTTGTGCTGCAGTCAGGGTGCATGGCTAGTACCTCTTCCATTGTCTCTAGTAGTGCAAGCAGCTGATTTGTTAGTTGTGAAAGTGTTAATACAAAACTGTTCTGGGCTCTGTCATTTCACTAATCACCACTACTTCTAAACAACACAACGAGGCTTAAAAGTTGTTTTCTGATATAAAACGTTCTGAATAAAACTTTGTTGGTCTTAAAGGTGCAACTTGACTCCTGCTTTGTTCAACTGCTTCAGACCAACACGACTGACTGCCCACCTGGATTTTTCTGATATGTGTTAAAGCTTCCTAGTTATTGACTTTAACTTACTTAAAAGCTGAAAGCAAGACAAATAACTGATTATGCAGTGAGAAAAATGTAAAATAATATTTGTAAATGTATAATGTTAAAGTGGACTACAAGAACTGCGCATTATTGCAGTGTTTGCTTGGTTAATCCAGCACTTCACTTGCTGAGATGGTTGAATTCTGGCTTTGAAATTCTCCAGGCAATATGGGCTGTTTTTCATTTTGTGCAGGTTGAACTGCATAACTTCCTTTTACAATGTATTGCTTTTATAATCATTACATGAGTGAGAAAGAGGCACTGAATAGCTTGATCTCCTCTCTGAAGGTAAGCAGGGTCAGTACTTGGATGGGTGACCACCAAGGAAGGTTCTGCAGAGGAAGGCAATGGCAAACCACTTGTGTTTCTCACTTGTCCTTAAAGTTCCTCTTCTGGGGTCACCATAAGTTGGCTGTGCCATGCTTTTCACGGACAGAATCATTAAATATAGTTGTGGTATTCTTAAGAGTAGTACGTATTTTCCTCCAGCTTGTATGTAAACTATTATGGTGAATTTTTCAATTTAAATATAATTGTTTTTCTTTATATTTAAATGAAGAGGTTTTTTTATTTAGGCTGTTTCGCTCATCTTTGTCATATTCACAGACTGATTTTGCATACATTCAGGAGTCATTTCGTAGAAAAAGAGGTGCCAGGGCTCATTAGCACCTCATTTGCATACCTCATTTGCATATGCTACATGCCCCTGACAACACCATAAGGTGTACTGAATTATATCAGCTCAGCAACTGCCTTAAAATGCTTCTTGAATTACAATTGTCATAATAAAGCCTTACTCCCATCATCCACACAGTATTTATTATAAACACTGTGTGGATGATGGGAGTAAAGTTTTATTATGACAACTGTAACTCAAGAAGCATCCTAAATTATTTTTTCCTATGTGGCCACAGTGGCATGATGAAGAATTCCATCTGTCTGCTTTATATGTTTTGGTTATTTTCCCATTTTTTGGGGGGAAAAATATTAGAAAGTTTGTCCAGTCTTAGAGTTCAGCAAAATTCTCAAAGGGGGTTTTGAACAATAGAGCTCAGAGGCAAGATTTTTTTTTTTTTTGGGGGGGGGGGGTGTTAAGAAAGAAAGAGCACAATTAAATTTAGAGGTTCTGGAGCTCCGCTCCTGTAATCTCCTGCCCAAAATGAGGCTTGCATATATTTCTGTTTAAGTAAATCCTGCTATGTTTAGTGGGAGTTTTTTGCAGGTAAGTGTACAAGGCCAGGCAAGGTCAGATTAACATATAGGTTGAGTAGGAGATAATTTATTAGGGGGGCCCTCAAGATTTTAACTGCCTAGGGGCCTCCACAGGATTTAATCCGGCTCTGACTAGCATAATCCATCAAGAGTCTGGGGGTGACTTTGGGTGCCTTCATAAACATGGAGGCCCACATCACACATTGCTAAACTGGTGTTCTTCCATCTATGCTAAACTCGTCAACTGGCCCCTTTCCTGTCATGCCCCGATCTCGGCACAGTAATCCATGCAACGGTCACCTCCAGATTAGACTAATGTAATTTGCTCTATGCTGGCCTGCCCTTTAGACTGAGCCAGAAGTTTCAGCTAGTCCAGAATGCAGCAGTGTGAGTCCTGATGGGAACGTCATGGATGGCACATATATATTCGGTGCTGCACCAGCTGCTCTGGCTCCCAGTGGAATACCAAGTCAACTTCAAGGTTTTAGTGGCACAGAGTGGTAAAGCTGCAGTACTGCAGTCGGAGGCCTCTGCTCATGACCTGAGTTCGATCCCAGCGAAAGCTGGTTCAGGTAGCCGGCTGGAGGTTGACTCAGCCTTCTATCCTTCCGAGGTCAGTAAAATGAGTACCCAGCTTGCTGGGGGGGGGGGGTGTAGATGACTGGAGAAGGCAATGGCAAACCACCCCATAAAAAGTCTGCTGTGAAAACGTCGTGAAAGCAACGTCACCCCAGAGTCGAAAACAACTGGTGCTTGAACAGGGGACTACCTTTACCTTTACAAGGCCTTGAGCGGTCAGGGACTGATATACTCATAGAACCGTCTCCTTTATCACACCCCAGGGAGAGCATTGCACTCCTTAGACAACAGCCTGCTGGTGGTCCCTGGCTCCAAAGACATCTGGCTGACTTCAACCAGGGCCTTTTCAGTCCTTGCCCCCAACCTGGTGGAACTCTCTGCCAAACACCATCAGGGCTCTGAGGGATCTGATGCAATTTCACAGGGCCTGCAAAGCAGAGATGTTCCACTAGGCCTTCAGTTGACGACAGCTATTTACAACCTCACCCCCTTCCCCATGCTAATAAAACACAAACAAAAAAGGCCCATTTGTTTTGCTTTTGAGTAATGAAAATGAAATGGAACGACTACAAGTAAATATACATATACATTTCATTTATTTTCTGGTGTTTTGCCTTTACTGATCATATGTTTTGCATTTAATTGCCTATAAAAGTGAGACCTTTTCTCCTATTTTCCTATCTCTGGGCAGGGCATGGGATATGATACATAACTGTTTCATCCAAAATGGAGGGAAATCAAAGAATCAAAGCTAGAAATGTTTCCTGTTGAAACTAGTGGGACCAAATAGTAATAGGAATGTTTGCATTTAACACATTAATTTAATGGAAATAAATGAAGCTTTTGAAATAACCATGAATACCCAAAAAGTAAAACTTATACACTGCAGTAAAAACAATAGAATTGTGTGGACTTGGTACTACACTTTTGTGTTTACACAAAAGTAAATTCCACTGATTTAACTCAGATTTTCTTCCAAGTAGTGTGCAGGAGTGCAGCCTTTCTCTATACATGAAACAGAACTGTATTAAAATGGAAATAATAATCTTGTTTCTTCTGTGAGGCAAGGAAAAAAAGCCAGAGGATTGCCAACTTTCATCTGACCACTTAAACAAATGCAAAGAGCTTATCATTGTAAAGCACAGAGCGTTTTCTTTTTGTTGGCGCTGCCTGCTGTAATTCCTGCAGTTAAGAAGTTTTGACGTTGGTCAATAGAGAGAAACATTTTCTGACGATTAACCCAATTAAAATATTTGTGCATCACAATAAAGGTTTAAACAGCCGTTGGTCTCCACACGGAACTTGTTTATAAGAAGCAGCTTCTGCTAATCTGAAAGGACTCTGGCGGTCCAAAGCCTGTCACCTTGTACCGCACTGCCCTCTCTGGTCTCTTCCGCAGAGAAACAAATGACAGCATGCCTAAACTCAGTACAGATAACTGAGCTGCAGGGACTGTTGAAGGAGTTGCAAAGCTCAATGGAAATCAAAAAAAGGCTGTTGCAAACATGTTTAGACTTTGTGTCTCTGTTGTTGCTTTTAACTCTCTAGGCTGTTAGTGGCCCTGAAAAAGAAAACAAAAACTCAAAACACAATTGTAGAAAAGCATTAGAACTGATTTTAACTGTAGCAGAATATAGCATTGCCACCAGACTCAAAAGTGGTTTTATGGAGGTACCTACACTTTAGTTCAACTACAGACAATCTCGAACTAGTAACCAATGCACAGTTGTAAATAACCCTGACGTGGATGATGTGGAGTACTTCCAAAAGGCTTTTAAAAGCGAAAATATTGCTGAATTGGTCAAGAAGTTTGGCAAGAATGTTGGAGGACGGGATAAAATGTCTTCTCAAGCCTTCCATATAAAGTGTCAATTTGGAGCATCTGAAAATATCCACAGATGGAAAATGTTTCTGTCAGAGAAGTGGGACTCCCCTCAAACTTTTGCAGCCTCAAATCCCACCTCTGAAATGGTGCTTCAGAGTTCGATCGTACTTGTCACACTCTTGATCCTGGCTCTACCCCAAGTCTCTTGGCTTCACCCCCAAAGTGCCCAGATATTTCTGGCAAACCTAGATGTAAGCCTACAGTGGGTGAGGAAAATCAACCAAACTTGTGGGCTCTCCTCATTCCATGGAAATCCTTCACGGTAACCAAGCCAACATCTGTTTTGGTAATTATAAGGGATCAAGTAATTGAATATAATGACATTTATTTGAAATGTATCTATTTGTTGTTTGTTCTTGTCTCCTTCTCACATTAACTTCCTATGTAGTATGTCAGTGGTTTGCCTCCAAAACTGTCTGATAATTAATTGCCAGAAGGATTAGTTGCAGAAAGCATATGAAGAATACACAGTTTCACATACACTAAATAATGCACTTTCGATCCAATTTCAATGCACTTTGCAACTGGATTTTTCTGTGTAAAATGGCAAAATCCAGTCACTGAAGTGAATTGAGACTGCATTATTTAACATGTGTGAAAGTTCCCAATGTAAAGATAGTCCAGTACTGTATGAGTTTGATTATACTGCTGGAAGAACTTTGTTATGTGTATACCAATTTTAGGAAGCACAGAATGGTTTTAGCTTCTTTTGCCCATTTGAAATGTTACTGAGCCTTGTAAAAGGCTTGCATCAAGTTTGTTATAATAAAAAAGGTTGTTATGTATTCTGGTTATATACATTCAACTTGTGTGCAGCCAACCAAGATCTATAGCTCTGCCCTGCTATAAGAATTTTTTATTTAGGAGAGAGGAGGGAATATATTTATTTGGTATCTGGATAAAATGAAGATCTAACAGTGCATGATGTCTGATGTGCAAAGTGCATACATAATGGCGTGTGGACTGTATGCATAACTATTTAACAGCACACTGTGTATACCTGCTAAGGAATCACAATCCGTATCAGTTTCAAAGCACACAGAGAGAAGCAGACACATGCACAAACATCATTCACAATGATCTACGCACAGGTCTTATGATTTTTCTCACGCAGCAATGGTTTTTTGTGAAGAAAATGTGTAACATTTGAAGCATAGCCTTTTGGTGAACTCAAACTAGCTGAAGTCAATAGCAACACTTGTCTAAATGGACTTGCTCCAAATTTACAACAGTGTCGCTGACTCCAGTATGTAACTCTTGAATTTTTATGGGATTTGCTTTATGCCTTGAGCAAATCAGCACTCTTAGTGGTCTGACACATGCCCATTCATAATTCACCATTGGCTGAGGCAATTTACATCCAAATTATTTTCCTGCTAATCTGCATTAGAGTACATGGGCATAAAAGCAAAGCAGCAAGACAGCTGTAATCATGGAACAGATCTAGGGCCCTTTTGATTCACTTATGGTTATGAGTGGGGGGGGTTGTTATTGTTTTGCTTTAAGGCTTCCATTGCAGGCACTGCTGGCAATATATTTTGCTGGTTTAAAATAAATATATTATTTAGATACTACTAATACGGCCCATTGTGGGGAAAAATACAATGAGCATTAGAAATTTGCTATGGGTGAGTTTTGTGGCCTTGGGGGTGCTGGAGAGAGAAGGAAAAGATAGAGGGAGGCAAGGTATATCAAGAATATAAGAACATAAGAGAAGCCATGTTGGATCAGGCCAATGACTCATCCACTCCCAACACTCTGTGTTCACACAATGTCCAAAAAAACCAGGCACCATCAGGAGGTCCATCAGTGGGGCCAGGATACTAGAAGTCCTCCCACTGTGCCCCCCCCCCAAAGCACCAAGAAGGCAGCTGTTGGGAAGGGAAATGTGGGGTAGGTTATCAGATAAGGGGTTATCTTGAGAAAGAAGGGATGGGGGGCAAAAGAGATGGGGGTAGATTGCTTTCCATGTCCTTCCCCCTCTCTGCAGCCTCTATCAGTCTTTCTCCACAGTAGGGACCAAAGCAACTTACATCATTCTCCTCTTCCGCCTCTTGTTCTGGTTTGTTTTGTACTTTTTGAACAGGAGCAAGCAGCCAGGCCTAGTTAAGTCATGCCTGTCAGGTGACATCAAATCACCCAGAGGGTGCTGCCAGGATGTGTGTAGGAAACTTCCAGGTGGAGGCTAAAGACATACTGGTATCACAACTGAACTCCAGACATCAGATCTCTTTCCCCCAGAAGAAAATAACTGCTTTGGAGGGTGGACTCTATGACATTATATTTAGCTGGGGCCTCTCACTTTCCCAAAGTCTAGCTTCCATAGACTCCACCACAAAATCTCCAGGAATTTCCCACCAATCTGGAACTAGTCAGGACTGGCCCCAATGAGTTCTCCTTCAAAGGCCAAAATAAGCCTGGAAAGGGCCTCCCCCCACAACCTTTTAATGACACAACTAAACTTGGTTGTAGGGTTGCCAGGTCCAACTCAGAAAATACCTGGGGACTTTGGGGGTGGAGCCAGGAGACTTTTCCATTCCCCGCCCAAAAATAAATTATACTCTACACAGGCTAGGGCCTTCTCAGTGGTGGCACCAGCAATGTGGAATGCTCTCCAGGAGGCCATATGGGCCCTGTGGGCCTTGTGGGATCTCTCCCAATTCTGCAGGGCCTGTAAAATCGAACTATTTTGGCAGGCCTTTAACATTTAAATGGGAGAGGACTGCCACCCTACACTGCTGAGTGAAATTACTCATAAAGAATTACGACCACTGTAGGATCACTGAGAAAAAAAAGTTATCATCCCGTCTACTGAAGTTGTTAACACCATGATATGTATTTTAGATATTTAATTGTTGCTTTATTGCTTTAAATTGTATTTAAGCTGTTTTAAACTGACTGTTAGCCACCCTGAGTCGGCTTGCAGAGAGGGTGGGATAGAAAATTAAAGTAATAATAATAATTTAAAAAAATAAAGCAACACAGTTCCCCTGAATGCAGTCTTAATGTCCTCACTCCGCAGCAGCTGACTGCACTTCTACTAAATGAAAGTGAACACACATACACATTCTCTCACAAAGCAGTTTTCAAGAACACATTTTTGTGATCTCACTGGGGCAATTTACTCAATGGAGTAATTTACTCACCAGAACTGCTGAATATAACCATCTGCTGTATTTCAACCAGCTTCTTCAGACTAACAGGAAAATGAAAGCAGAGCAACACCAAACAAACAGAGGGACTCTGCTTGCTTCTCTTTGTTTTACACACCCACCAGGAAGACCCAGGAGCTCTCAGCCAACTGTGGGAAGGCTTTCTGTGGCTGTTGCCCTCCTCATCCCACCCTCAGCCAATTGAGGGAGGCTTTCTTTCTCTCTTCTGCAAAGCAGTGCCTCAATTCTCAGCCAATGGAATGTAACAGAACTTGAGTGGCAATAGATGGGCCAAAGGTTGATGCAGTGTATACCACAGCCAATGGGAGAGCTGGAAAGTGCCAATACCATAGGGCTTTTATATATATAGGATGATCTTAGAAGAGGAAGAGGGAGATCTACTTAAATGCTTACTATTACACCTATGGAATATAGTTCTGGTATGTGGCATGCCAGCAGGGTGGCAAACAAAGGATAGTTGTGTTACCAGTTTTGAAAGCATAAAATGTAATTAAAAACTGGTCCTTGGCCTGGCTGCAGAGGCTGGCACAGCCAGGGTAGGAGCTCACAGCAAGTGCTCCATTCAGCGAAGAGGTGTGTGGTGGAACGACTCCTAGTGGTCTGAAACATGCCCATTCATAATTCACCATTGGCTGAGGTAATTTACATCCAAATTATTTTCCTGGTGAGTACATAGGCATAATGAAATAAAATGAAATAAAAAAAACTGGCTGCAGAGGCTGGCACACCCAAGATAAGAGCCCACAGCAAGTGCTCCATTCAGCTAAGGGTTGTGTGGTGGAATGAACCAGGTTTGCAGGCCCTGTTCCACACTGCCCTCAGTGATTTTCCTCAACACTTGTAGAGGTTTTTCTTTCTCTCTCAAGTAATCACTGCTACTATGTGACCTTTGTAAAGAATGGCCTACTGAGGTGGGGCAGGGTCAGGGCTCCTAGCGTCTCTTCCATGTTCTGAGGCCTTGTCTGTGTCTCCCACTGCCCACTGCCTTGTGTGCCCCTGGAGGAATAGCCACTTGCTAACTGACAGCCTTCCCCCAGCGCTTTTAAAATAATGTGTCCCAAGACCATGGAGGTCGATGTGGTAAAGAGAACCTCTACCAACATCAACAGTTATAAAGTATTTATTAAAAAGAAAATGTTCACAAGTGTACTTTTAGCACAGCACCAGACTGAGAAAGGGATTTTAAAGAAATGGGTAAAACACAATTCCTCTGTCCCTCTCTCTATACATGCCCTATCACAGGCGTGGCCAACGGTAGTTGTCCAGATGTTTTTTTGCCTACAACTCCCATCAGCCCCAGTCATTGGCCATGCTGGCTGGGGCTGATGGGGGTTGTAGGCAAAAAACATCTGGAGAGCTACCGTTGGCCACCCCTGCCCTATCAGATGTTAAAATATAGGACAGGCTCCTTGGCTTAGGATGTTATAGATCTCTACAGAGTTGCATTACCTTGCAGCTTCCTCCAGTTCTTCAGGCCAGCACATGGTTAATGGCTGCCTCCTCCAGACCTCAGTTAAGAGTTCTATCTGCTCTGATGAACTCAGCACCAAAGAGACCTTCCTCCTTGCTTCCCTAATTTTTATCACCTCTTTTCCTCACCCAATGACCAGACCAGGCTAGGTCAGAGAAGATGTTCCTAAATATTCTTCCTGAAGTATTTAACACCTCCAAGTCTCTATTCTCTGCTGTGAGGGCGGGGGGCAGGGTGGGGAGGGTTGACCATCCCATTGTCTAGAGCAGGGGTGGCCAACGGTAGCTCTCCAGATGTTTTTTGCCTACAACTCCCATCAGCCCCAGCCAGCATGGTCAACGGTTGGGGCTGATGGGAGTTGTAGGCAAAAACATCTGGAGAGCTACCATTGGCCACCCCTGGTCGAGAGACCTATTAACATTTGTATGAAGGTAGGCTGAGATAAGTCTGGAAAGCAACTGTACTGACTTTTCCCCTTCCTGCCTGTTCTCTGCCTAGAGGTGGGGGGGGGGGATGTTTAAAACTCCAGAGGAAAGGGTTTTGCTCATTTCAAACCTCCAAAAATGCATTTCTTCACAGGAAGCAACAATTGCACCTGCTTGCTAGTGCCCTGCACCCAATGTTTATCAACTTCTTCAAAGGTTGTATTACAGGCCAGACTACAACTGGCTTCCAACTGGAGATCACCTATGTACAGAATATATAAGGAAGTCATCCAAGACACACATTACTACTCATATTACACATACAAATTATATGGCTGAGGAATTAAACAAGTATTTACCCATTTTAGGGATGGAGAACACTGAAGACTAATCTCAGGGAAAATCAATGAATTAAGCCATGCAAATGGCTGAGCTAAGCTACTGACTACTTGTCAAGCAACATAAATGGGGGGCGGGGCGGACTTCACAGTACATTTCTGTTGATGGAAGGTGAGGTGCCCCTCTCAGGGAAGACGTCTGGCTCCCTTTCATGATGTTTGTCTCACAGAAGCAGCATTTCAGGGGTTATTTGGGGGTGGCAGCAGGATGGGGTGGAGGGAGACAAGGAATTTGTGCTCCACTGATGGCAATATTTCTATTGGCAGATATGCTTGGAAGGATCGAAGCCATGCATACATTGTCAAGCAATTAAGTATACTATCAAGCAATTAAGCATGACTTGGGAAAACACACAAACATGCACACTCAAGTAATTAAGCAGATAGGAAATACAAAATATTTGACTCAGAGATGCACCCTCTTTCTTTCACATGTGCATGTATGCAAATGGAAGTTTATTCACAGTCTGTTTTGTGTCTGTATGAAAGAGTAGTGCATTTCCCACCAGACTTTTCTCTCCTGTGATGTATGTGCAATAATAAAATCAGGGAGAAACTTTCGCATTTCTCCTTTTGGCTATGAAGAGAAAATCTGGGGGTGCACTCCCTGGAGCTCTCCTTCCTCTCTTCTTCATAAGTTTGCCTGTATCCTCTCCTGACTTTGTGCTTAGGGGAAATAATATATTGGTATCCACACTTTATACAGCCATAAAATATTCTTAAAGCTTAAGCATATCAGTCTGAGGTCTCAAATGTATATGAAAATGAAAGAAGGCAAAGAATCTAGCTATGTTTCTGATTAGAGCATAACTTCAGTCTTGCAAATCCCCAGTTGCCTTATTGCCTTCATAGGTCAAAAGTTGTGCACAGTAAGCATATTTAATACTGAGATACATACATTTCAGGCTTTCAGAATGTACTGAAGTCTCTTGGGGATAGATGGACATAGAAGACAGGAGTTCAAGTTAGACCACAACCACGGCTTTGGTGGGTGCATCTAATTCTGGGCAAGCCACTCTTTCTTAGTCCCTGTCTATAAAATGGGAATAACAGTATCTTAACTTACAGGGCAGAGAAGTGTAACAATATTCAAAGATTTGTATAAGAAATTGGAAAGACTGTATGCCTTGTGTACCCAAAAATAAGGTTTGGGCCACCACACATTATGTTCAGGGGACTCTGCCCTCTGAAAGGACATGTGCTGTTTCCTGGTCCAAAGCCAACTTTCTGTGCCAGTTGTTCTAAACTGGGGTGCCCTCAAGAGAATCACGCACTGTGGCCAAGCTGTACGCCAAAACAGTCTTTGGACCACCCCAAATCACACATCCTCGTACTCTGAATATATATGAACATATGAAGCTGCCTTATACTGAATTAGACCCTTGGTCCATCAAAGTCAGTATTGTCTACTCAGACTGGCAGCGGCTCTCCAGGGTCTCAAGCTGAGGTTTTTCACGCCTACTTGCCTGGACCCTTTTTGGAGATGCCAGGGATTGAACCTGGGACCTTCTGCTTACCAAGCAGATGCTCTACCACTGAGCCACCATCCCTCCCCAAACTGAAAACTGCCCCCTGCAAAAAGACATGCAGTGGTGCCCAATCCAAACACTGGTTCTGGCACCATGAGCTTCCAAAGCCCAGGTCTTGTGCCACTGCTCTAAAGCAGGGTACTCCCAAGTCCTATGCTGCTTCCTGGTCCAAACCCCAGTTCTTTGTGCTGTTGAAAACACTCCGCCACTTAGAAAATTATTGTATTACTTCCAATTTTCTATGTTCCCTTACCAATGTGGCTAAAATTTCAAACAAAACAGTATAAAACATAAAATCAATTCATCCCCAACTGTTGTCTGCTGTGTTATCTGTAGGTTTATCGTCCCCAATCATATCTGTCCTTCTCCTGCCATACTTCCTGGCCTGATGGTGGCTCCTATGGTAGCAGTAGCTTTTCTATTCTTATCACCGAATGCCAAAGCTCAATGGGCTGGGACATATCCATGTGCTGCATACCTTGGGAGTGCAGGGACTCTTCTTGAAAATGAGCCTGAAAGCCCCAAGGAGCAACGCATTAGTGAGAACATGAAGAACCGTCAAAGCCCTTGCATTTAACTATCAAAATAATATCTTTATGTATCCAAAGATTGTTTTGAGATGCAGCTTGGCCCTAGTGTCTGCGTGTGCAACTGTCCTGGAGGTGCCCCACTTTGGAGTAGTTGGCACAGGTAAGGACGCCAGCCTCCAGGCGGGACCTGGGATTCCTCCAGAAATACAGTTCATCCCCAAACTGCAGAGATTACTTCCTCTGGATAGAACTGATAGAGGGTGGACTCTATGCTGTTGTACCTCCACAGCTCCCTGTCCTCCCCAGGCTCCAGACCCAAATCTCCAGGAGTTTCCCAACCTGGCTCTGGCAACCCAATATGGCCAGAGAGGACATGGCAATCCTAGGCACAAGATCTGGGCTTTGAACCAGGAAACACCATATGTCTTCTCCAAGCACTGAGCCCCCTGAATGTGGCAGAATATATGATTTATGGACGTCTAAACCTTATTTTAGGGTTCTGAGCTTTTAAATATCCTCAATGGTTTTTGGTTAGATTCACAAATAAGGAATGAACAAGGCGCTGGTAATCTCCTTCAGCCTCATATATAACAATCCTGTCTTCCATGAAAGGCGAGTGCTGGCAGCTTCCCTTCACACACACTGGGGAAACAGTTCATACTGGCAAGTGTCAGAGGCCCCCAAAAGCGGGCTATGGTGCCAAAAGTTCCCTTGGCTCAGACTCCATCATTGGTTACCAACTGCAGCCACAGGCCAAAGAGCTGAGGTGGGTTTTCTCCTTTCATTCTCCCCCTCCCATCCAAGTCAGTGCCCAGCTCAGGGCTCCCACCACCTGCCTTGATCCCACCTAAGATTGCATGAAACTCATCCGGAAAGGCCGGGGGCGTTGGGGGGGCGGAGATTTGTCCTCCTCATGCTCAAAATACACGCTGCCTACTGTGCCCATTTCAGGCTGCATCAGGTGGCTTCGAGCCAATATTCCCTCTAAACTGCAGAGTCTTGTGAGCAAAAATTCAACTTTGTGAGCTACTGGCATGAAAGTTGTGAGCTACTGCATAAATTAGTGTGCTCTGGGGTCATCCTTCCTGAGCTAAGACAAAAATGTGTGAGCTGGAGGCTAAAAATCGGTGAGCTAGCTCATGCTAACTCAGCGTAGAGGGAACACTGCGTCAAGCCATGGTTTTACTGTCTGATTTATGGTCAGGAGGGCAAGAGGCTGAAGCAAAAGAGCGTCTGTTTGCAATAATGTCGCTTTTGCAAGCGGCGAGACCAGCGGAAAGCCTTCACCCGGCCTCGCTTTGATGGAACAGCTTCTGTGAGACAGCCAAAAATCACAGCCCCAAGACAGGCAGCGAAGGAGTTAACGGCTGCAGCAGCAGCCCGGCCCGCTGGATCAAATTCTTGCAAGAGGTCACTCACCGCCGTTTGTTTCTTTAGTATTAGGATGCTTCCGGGAATGGAAGAGGAGAGCCTCGGCTATTGTAGGGACTCTGTGATCATATTTTCCATGCCAAGGCTCCCTCCTCTTGCTGCCTGAACGGGGGGCTGCGCCGGGGGTCTGCTGTTTGTTTGAAGGAGCCTTGAACAATGATCTCCCTCATTCGGCCTCGCCAGTCAAAGCGACCTGAAGGCAGAGGAGGCTGCCCCTGCCGGGCCCCTCTCCTCCTGGGCAGCCGCGGCCTTTGTGGAGATCGGGAGGGTGCGCCTATTGTGATGTCACGGGGGGGGGGGGAGAGGCCGCGGCCCAAATTCCAAGCAGATGCCAGAGAGCAGGTCTAGGGAAGGTATTCTTGCAGCAAGCCTCCTTACTGTCATCCAGGCAAGCTTCGCAGAGGAGGCAAAGCACAGCGCTCTTCCGCGGTCAGGGCCGCAGCCTCCACCAAGACGAAAACGGGACAGATGGGGAGAAGAAGAGGAGGGTCCCTGAGAAGCCAAAGACAAGGGTCTGGGCTGGGATGGGGGAGTATATTGTCTGGAGATTTTTTTTCCACCTAGAGTTTTGTAGTAGGGTTGCTAAATCCAATTCAAGAAATATCTGGGGACTTTGGGGGTGGAGTCAGGAGACATTAGGGGTGGAGCCAAGATCAAGGCTGTGACAAGCATAATTGAACTCCAAAGGGAGTTCTGGCCATCACATCATTTAAAGGGACGGCACACCTTTTCAATTCCTTCCTTCCATAGAAGATAACGAAGGATAGGGGCACCTTCTTTTGGGGCCCATAGAATTGGACCCCCTGGTCCAATGTTTTTGAAACTTGGGGGGTATTTTGGGGACAAGCACTAAATGCTATACTGAAAATTTGGTGCCTCTACCCCAAAAAACAGCCCCCCCCCCAGAGTTCCAGATACCCGCGGATCAATTCTTTATGATTTTCTATGGGAATAAATCTCCATAGGGAATAATAGAGTTCCCAGCAGACATTTCCCTCCCCTCCCCCCACTTTCTGATGACCCTGAAGCGGGGGGAGGGTCTCCAAACGGGGGGGGGGATCCCTTGCCCCCACCTGGGGATAACCCTATTCTGTAGGTAAAAGAGACAACGAACATGGGATCACAGGCCTTTACGCTGTGCTTATTCACACTTGTGGTTCTGTATTCTTTAGCCCTGTTCACAAGGTGTAGCAAACACATGCATGAGACGTAGGTAGAACAGACTAGAAAGGGAAATCGCTGAGTTACAAGTTATTAGCAATGCTCAAAACAGGGATGTTCATTTCTCATCTCACTACATATGCTAACTTTATTAATCTATAGTCTCCGCAATTCCTCAGAAGAGCCATTTTTATTTCTTATTTGGTGTAACAGAATAAAGACCAAACAAGTTTTATTCAAGGCATTAGCTTTAGGATTGCCAAATCTGACTCAGGAAATACCTGGGGACTTTGCGGGTGGAGCCAGGAGACTTTGAGGGTGGAGTCAGGAGCAAGGAAGTGACATCACTTCCAAGTCAACGGTCAAGTGATGTCACTTCCTGAGCTTCACCCCTCTATGTTACTTCCAGCACACTGCATCAAACCCCACCTCTAAACCCCTTCATTGGGGTTTAGGAATCCTAATCTCTACGTCACTTAAACTGAATGTGTCTATCTAAAAAATTCAAACCCATGGGTAATGGCTGTCCTCCTACACTTCAAAATGGTGTCTCTTCTAACACTAAATGTATATATCCCTCCCCAGCAAAAATGATCAAATATAGCAAGGTGCTATAATGAATCTGAATTTTTTATTGAAGACCTTTTAGATACTCCAGCACACCTGATTCTAAAAAGGGGGGGGGGGGGGAGAGAGACTTTAGTGCTAGACTCAATTCAAATGATAAGATTCTAATTGATAAATTTGGATGAAAGCTTGCTAAATAATGTCACTTAATTCAAAACAAATATGGGCTTCCCTCTTAAACACTGGAAGCCATTCCCAATCTAGTAAGACAGTGGCCGTTTTCCCACTGACCTTACTCCGGAGCGACGTCCCTCTTCACAGCGCAGCGTCTGTGCGGATTTCCCACCAACTGCAGCGCACAGCCAGGAAGAGCTGCGGCTTTTGCGTCGCAGATGTAAACTGGTTTTTAGCGGTTTACATCTGCGACGCAAAAGCCGTGGCACTTCCTGGTTGTGCGCAGCAGTTGGTGGGAAATCCGCGCAGACGCTGCGTGGTGAAGAGGGACGTTGCTCCGGAGTAAGGTCAGTGGGAAAACGGCCTTAGTTACTGCTGTCTTCTCAGGTCAAACACAATTGGGAGTGGAGGTTTGCATATATCACCCCTACCAAAAACCCTAATAAGCAGCTCTGGTTACCATCATGTAATAGAATAGCTCTAGGGCTGCCAGTACCTGCCACTGACCAGAGACAGGAGTAGGTTTGCCAGCTCCAGGTTGGGGTATTCCTGGAAATTTAGAGGTGCAGCCTGGGGAGGACACAGAACTCAGTGGATTACAAAGCTCCTAAAGTCTACCCTCCAAAGCATCCATTTTCTCCAGTAGAAATTGACTTTTTAATCTGGAGATATGCCATAATTCCAGGAAATACTTTCAAGTATCAGTTATTCATCTTTCCATTTAGTGTGATTAGAAATGAACACAATATCAAAGCGATATCTGCAATACTGCATTTAAAACATCTGAGACTCAGAAGCAATGTTCCCTCTAAGCTGTGGGGTCATGTGAGCAAAAATTCTAATTTGTGAGCTATTGGCATTGAAGTCATGAGCTCCTGCATAAATTAGTTTCCTGTAGAGCCATTTTTCCTGAGCTAAGACAAAAATGTGTGAGCTGGAGACTAAAAACTGTGAGTTAGCTCACACTAACTCAGCTTAGAGGAAACATTACTCAGAGATATGTTTAAATGTCATCTAGAACCAACATATTCATAATGTATTAAACTATCTTGCTTCCTTTTCACAAAAAACCCCAATTCCTGTAAAACTGTCTGATCTTTACCTGGAAAATCCCTCCTCCCAGTTGTTATAGGATTGGTTTGTTTGGTGTGCTTGTTGTGATAAAAAACTGCTATATGGGGGGGGGGGGGGCGGGGAGAGAAAAGGAGAGCAGGATAATTAACTCAGCTAAACAATGCTAGCAAATAAAATTAGGTAAGTTTTAACACCCATTTTCTTAAGTGAAAATGACTTCTGTAATCTGGAAATGAGTTGAATAAGTATGCTTGCACATGAAAAATATACCTTGAATTAAACTTTGTTGGTCTTACAGGTGCCACTGGGTTCAAAGTTTTAGCAAGGTTTTAAAAATTAAGACAAATTTCTTCAGAATGTTCCAGCCACTAGGACCAGAATATACCAAAGTTAAGCTGAATATCGGGCAGCCAAAGGCAATAAAGTTAGAAAAGGCAATAAATCAGATAAGACTGAACGAAGCTTATGTTCTAAATAAAAATTGTTTGGTCTTAAAGGTGCAACTTGACTCCAGCTTTGAAAAATTAAACAGTCTCCACAAGAACACAAGGCTGGGACTGCGCTTAGCCAATCCTGGCTGAGAAGCACATAAAACGAAAACTTAAGCACTCTAAACCAATACCTTAAATCATTTAAAATCAAACACTGTATAACGCCCCTTAGTCGCAGAGCAAAACAGCATCCTTGCCTGCACACACACCCATTGACACTTCCTGTTCTGGAAGAGAGGCTTTTCTTCTTAAAGGCAAAGCAACCCCAAAAGTTCTCAATAAGTATTCTACTGCAAAGTTCTGCAGAAGTTGCTGCTGACAGGTTGAGTGCAAGGCAGTTTATCAGTTCATGCATCATTCAAAATCTCATCAAGAACACCTCATGCCTTTCTGTTCTGCAGTGAAGGCACAGGGCAGGTTTGTGTGAGGAGAACATTTTTGCTAGATCTCCAGTATGATCTCCCCTCTCTGTGCCTGGAAGGAATGTTTATTTACACACAAACCACCTTTTGAGCAAAGAGATCTACCGTACAAACGAAGGCTCTACAAATCTTCCTTACCAACAGGACAGGACACTCCCCTCCCTTCCCTTCTTTTTCAGCTCTTGCTTCCTCACACAGGCACTCACCAATTGAAAACCTAGGCTAACCACCACCCCTCTCCTGCTTCTTCCTAGCATGCCTGGGTGGACTGGCAATCCAGGAAAGGTTCCCTATGGTGAGGCCACCCTGTGCCATCCCACAACCTCATCCCCTCCCCATTCCTCCAAAAGTGTGGGCACAGCATCTGGGTCCGAAAATAGGCAAGCACACAACCCCCCCCCCCCCCCCCCCCCCGTTTCTTCATAGCATGCCTGAATACAAACTGGCCTCCTGCTGCCAGGAAAGCGTCCTAACTGTGAGAAAGCACCCTCACCTGCTGCCCCCCAGCCTCAAAATGTGACAGCACTGCTGCATGGCCGCAGCATGGACCTAGGCCTGCCAAGGATGGGTGAAATCCCTCCCCCACTTCTTCAGAGCTGGTGGCCCCCAGCCAGGAGTGAATCTGGCAGCATGCAAGGCAGGGCCCGCACACGCATATCCCACGGCTCCTAAAAGTTCAGAATCGTCTCAGGGTCTAGTAATGGCTCAAACCATCCCACTCCCGCCCTCTTTGAAGCACATAGCCACAGTCCCACCACTCTACTCCTAGGCTACCTTCGGAGATGGCAGCAGGTGGCAACATAAGGAGGGACCTGCTCAGCAGCCCTCCCAACAACAGCCTGATGATGACTGGACTCCAGTGCTGGGCCTTTGGCGGGTGCAGGGGCTCAGGCAGGCTCGCTCTCTCATTCATATGGACATAAACGGAGGCACTTTCTCCCTCTGTCTTTCATACAGACACACATGTTTTTTTCTTTCACTGGCCCAGCAGGCTCTCTCTCTTTCACACAGCCACAAGCAGAGGCGCTCTCTCTCTCTCTCTCTCTCTCTCACACACACACACACGCATGAATGCACGCAGGCACACAAACTTTTCTTCCCCCTCCCCCTCAGGCAGGCTCTTTCTCTGCAGGGAGAGAGATAATGAAAGGGGAAGATAGGCAGTACAGCAGCAGTCTTCCACACAGTGACACTCTAGCCTCCACTCTACCATGAACATATGAAGCTGCCTTATACTGAATCAGACCTTTGGTCCATCAAAGTCAGTATTGTGTACTCAGACTGGCATCGGCTCTCCAGGTTCTCAAGCTGAGGTTTTTCACACCTACTTGCCTGGACCCTTTTTTAGTTGGAGATGCCGGGGATTAAACCTGGGACCTTCTGCTTCTGAAGCAGATGCTCTACCACTGAGCCACCGTCCCTCCCCTATAGTACCATAGAGTACCATAGAGAAAAATTGCTAGAATGTCACATGATGGGCGCCATTTTATCTCCTGCTGCCGATACTTTTAAAAGTGGGAGAGGAGTTGTCAGAGCAGAAGAATCCTCACTCCCAGCGGGAGGTTGGCAAACCTAATGAGTTTTCATGTGCATGCACACATTCTCAGGTATATATTCTTCAGAAGGGAGATGTATCCCTCAGATATATTTGAAGAAGTTTGCATGCACACAGAAGCTCATACCTTGAATAAAACTTTGTTAGTTTTAAAGGTGCCACTGGGCTAGTTCTGTTGCTTCAGACCAACATGGTTACCCGGATCTATCTTCTTGGAATAATAGATTAGAATAGGAGATTGCAGGCCTTAAATTCAGCAGAAGCTCACAGGAGCGCTGCTCCTGAACCTTTCTGAGGGTTCCCCCTCTTCCTCCCCACCTACCTTGTTCATAGAATAGTAGGTGCAGCTGCATAACAATCCCTGGTTTAGGAGAGTGGGCAGCCAGCCACCAGGGGCTTTGCCACAATCCCAGCAGCCCTCATGATCCCCTGGAGAGACCCACACCATCCTTTCCATGTGATTTTGGGTGGGGGGGGGGTGGCTTGCTGGCCTTTTGACTATGGGGGGCAGCCAAGGAGAGCCCCAGGTGAGTGAGACCTGCTTGGGCTGGCTGGATCTCTAGCCAGCCCAAGCAGGCCTTGCTCATCCAGGGCTCTCTTTTCTTGCATCGAGTTGCTTTTGGCTGGTGGGGAGGCAAGCATATGCTAGTGAGTTATGCTAATGAGCTCCACCTATTTTCTACAAAACAGCCCCTGGTAGATTGTAATGTAATGGTAGGAATGTATTTCTCTGGTCTGAGGACAAAAGAGATAAATTTCCACAGCCAATCAACCCACTTCAAAGATGTAATGGTCACATCAATGCTTGAGAGGAGACGGATGGCAGGGTCTCAATTAATTACTCTCAACATTCTACAATTAATCTCCAATTTTGACATATTTATTTCCTTCACTGCTTTTGCCCCAGAATTGAACCTGTTTTACCCTTGAATCCTGTTTAGGGTTGCCAAGTCCAATTCAAGAAATATCTGGGGCCTTTGGGGGTGGAGCCAGGAGACATTGGGGACAGAGCCAGGAACAAGGGTGTGACAAGCATAATTGAACTCCAAGGGAGTTCTGGCCATCACATTTAAAGGGACCGCACACCTTTTTAAATGTCTTCCTTCCGTAAGAAATCATGAAAGATAGGGGCACCTTCTTTTGGGGCTCATAAAATTGGACCCCCTGGTCCAATCGTTTTGAAACTTGGGGGGTACTTTGGGGAGAGGCACTAGATACTATACTAAAAATTTGGTGCCTCTACCTCAAACAACAGCTTCCCCAGAGCCCCCGAAACCTCCAGATCAATTCCCCATTATACCCTATGAGAATCGATCTCCACATAGGGAAAAATGAAGTGCTCAGCAGACGTTTCCCTCCCCCGCCCCCGTTTCTGGTGACTCTGAAGCAAGGGATTGGCCTCTCTACTCACGAGTTTCTGCCAGCTTCTTCAAAGTAACACAGACACACCATCCCAAGAGGAAGCCTTTCAATCGGAGACTGAAGCCTCCGGAGGTGGAAAGGCACATGGTCCTCTGGGGGTGGGGCTTCCCCCCATCGGCCAGCTGACTGGGGGCGGAAAGGAGCCTGGGAAAGCAGAAGAACCCCCGCTGGGACGTTGGGTTTGGCAAGCCTAAATCCGTTAAACATCTTTATTATGCTATATGCTAATTTACGGCTCACCCTCTACCTATATGTATGGACTAGTAATTTCCAATTTTGTTTCTGTCTGTCTCTAATTTACCCTTCCTAGCAAGTAATCCTCCCTTTCTATATGTAATGGTTGAGGAAATTCTGTTTCACTGTATCTGAAGAAGCATGCTTGCACATAAAGGCTTATACCCAGAAAAAAACTTTGTCGGTATTAAAGGTGCCACTGGACTCAAACTTTACGCAACTACTTCAGGCCAGCACAGATACCCACCTGAATTTATCTACATGTACAACATAGCCCTGTTCTCATATTACATGTGTGCATCTGTTTGTAAAAAGGAATCAACTCACGTTTACAAATGAAACTAGGGAACAATGAGGTTTAAATTGCATGTTCAGCTGTACATGAATTAAATGAGACATGAGAACTACTAAATGTGTATATGAAGAAAACTCAGGTGTACATGGTACATGGATTGTACATGCATTCAGTGTAACTTGTGAACAGGGCACTGCAGTGTATGTCTGATTTTTCTAATACATGTGTTGAGTAATTCTTATATTTCTTTAAATACATGTATAGTTGAATGTGTGATTTAAATTCCATATCTGTCTAATTGCTGGATTCTGGTTTCATTTGTAAAAGGAACTCAGCTTTTTCTTACAAACAAATTTACTTATGCTAGGGAGACCTCCTAGCCTCTCTGTGTTACTTTTATTACCCTTGGTGTGGCAACAGAGGAACAAAATCACAGGAAAGCTGGCATCACACCAACATCATGACATTGCTTGCAGTGAATGTCTAGAAGGCTAGATGTGATGTCACATCACGGAGCAAAACTTTGGTTTTGTCCAAGTCCTAGAGTATCACAAGAGCACCATCAGCATCACATTTGTGGTGGCAGTGCACCATTATCACAACATCATTAGCCCCTCTGTATCCAGCTTGTTGCTAAATATAGCAGCCTGGCAAGAACTCATTTGCATATTAAGCCACACCCCTGACATCGCCATTGTTTCACACAGGCATCAGGGGGGGTGGTCTAATATGCAAATAAATTCTTGCTGGGCTTCTTCTACAAAAAAGCCCAGCAAGAATTCATTTGCATATTAGGCCACACCCCCTGATGTCAAGCCACTGTGTTCCTGTGTGTTCCTGCTAAAAAAAAAAGCCCTGGCAGCCAGTCTACATAGACAATACTGATTTTGATGGACCAATATTGATCTTGATGGACCAGTGGTCTGATTCAGTATAAGGCAGTTTCATTAGTTTGTATATGAACCAGCCCAGAGGAAGGAAAGCCTCTCTACTTGACCTTTTGAAGAAGGACTTAGCTGCTTTTTTTCATTTTAGCTGTTTTGAGGAGACAGAAAGCGGAACGAATGTCACTCAGGCAAAATACAGTATAATCCTTTAAAAGTCTACTCAGAATCTTTCTCAGGTCAATTCAATGGGGCTTACTCCCAGGAAGGTGTTCTGCACTGTTAATATTGCAGTACTGTTGCAAACTAATGTCATGTTTCTGGCCCTATAGCCATATCCTTCTGCACTTAGACCTTTACTAATTACTTATACAATATTGTTAATTTTCATCCTGCCTACAAAAACTCATTTCTGGAGTACTTCTGAGGTGGAGCTTTCAACTGACATAATTCTATAAAAATCTTGCATATATTCCCCATCCTCAATATGCTCTTTCCTAAACCTGTTTCACTCTAATTTTATTTGAGAAGCTTATAGCCCAAGTGCAATAGCATGTTATCTGAAAGGAATGCTGCCCATTTTCCTACCATTACCACAGGTCCTACCATTTCCCCAACATCCGTTCTTCCTTTTGGGCCCTATTTTTCTAGATATTTTTCCTGCTGTTCTTCCAAAGAGTTTCTTGAGGGGTTTTGCTTTTAAAAAGCCAGTAATTGCTATAGCAGTATAACAATCTACTGCCACTTATGTATTGAAGTTGTTCTAGTGCTATAGGGCATGTGTGAAGAAAAGAATTTTTTTTTTAAGTGGGTTGCCATGCTAGCTACGGTAACCCTGACCCTGGCAGCCTAAGTACAGCTGTTGAAGAGCATATGGGGAAGGAAAAAACATAGACAGAGGAAAATATGCAAAAAATTCTCACATTCAAGCACAAGGGCTATTTTCCCAGACATTTACATACCTCTGAATTCCATGTGAATGTGATATGGAGAATCTTTCCATGTAGATGGAGTTCCAAGTTGCAAAGTGCAAATCTTCAACCACAACTTAAGCTTTGAGTTGCAGTGCTGGATTAAACCCTGTGGAGGCCCCTAGGCAGTTGAAATTTTTTGAAGCCCCTTGCAAATTATCTCAGAGTCTGAGCACCAGCCCCACTTCCTATGCCCCCACTGCAGCCTGCAGGCACCTTCTTAAAAAGCCCCTTTGACAAAGCTGCAGGGGAGAGTCAGAGAGAGGCAAACTTGCCAATGAGGCCAGCAGCAGCCACACCAGGCAAGGTGAGCAAAGAGCAACCAAGTTGCTGGTTGCATGTGCAGGCTGGGAGGGCTGCAAACAGGAAGGAAACGAGGGGGAAAGCCAGCCTGGGGCCCCTAAAGGCATGGAGGCCCATAGGCCAGTGTCTACTGTGCCTAATTGTTAATCCGGCTCTGTTGAGTTGTAATGCAGATCTCTCCAAGATTGTCAGTTTAAACCAATTTTATTATTCTGCAATATATTGCAATAATACTCATCATCTATTATTAAAAAGTTAATACAAATACATTACATTTTTCTCCTCCCTCCCTCCCTTTTTATGACCCCCGACGATGTATTTTAATTAAATTGCTAAAAATAAAAGGTAATTTTTTCAATTAAAGAATCTTCATTAAAAAATCTTAAAACCAAAAGAGAAAAAGAAAAGAAAAAAAACATATGTTATAATCCATCTTCATTATAATCCTTTAGTCCTTATCCAAAAAAACTTGAAAAAAAGTATGTTCACATAGTCTCGCTTTTTGACAGTAGTCCATTTGTTATTCCTCTAAAGTTCAACAATTGTCAAAAATCGCCAAGTATCCTTTTACCTTCCATTGTTTTTCAACATATTTTTGAAATTTTCCCCACTCATTTTTAAACTTCTCTAAACCATATTCTTTTAAGATTCTTATAAGCTTGTCCATTTCACTCCGATGCATAATTTTTAAAGTCCAGTCCCACTTTTCTGGTATTTTATCTTGCTTCCACATCTGCACATATAATGTCCGTGCAGCTAAAAGCATGTACCAAATTATCGTTCTATCTTATTTCGCAAATTTTTCCATTTGTAATCCCAACAAAAAGATGTCTGGTGCCTTCTTAATGTTATAACCCAATTTTTTTTAAATCTCTTGCTGAATCATTTGCCAAAATTGCTTTGCCTTTTCACAAGTCCACCACATGGTAGAAAGAACCTTCATGTTTTTTGCATTTCCAACATCTATCCAACACCTGATTGTTCATTTTTGCCAATTTGTTAGGTGTCATATACCACCTATATAGCATTTTGAAACAGTTTTCTTTAATATTATAACATGTCGATATCTTCACAGAGTTCTTCCATAAGTACTCCCATGACTCCATCTGTATTTCTTTATTTATATTTATCGCCCATTTTATCATTTGAGATTTAACTACTTCATCTTCTGTAGACTATTTCAATAATAATTTATAAATTCTTGAAATCAATTTTTCATTATTGCCAAACAGCATTCTCTCCAATTCTGTTTGTTCTTGTCTTATTCTTCTCTTCATTAATATCTGAATATAACTTTATTACTTCTGTTGGCACATTCCAGAGTGGTTTCCTCTCATCCCCATATCTTTTGTATTTTGACCAGGTATTTAACAAATTGCTTCTTATACAGTGATGTAAGAAAAAACCATCCATCTTACTTTTCCCATAACACATATAAGCATGCCAACCAAAAACATTTCCATAACCTTCTAGTACTAGTAGTTTTCTGTTTAGAAACGTCATCCATTCCTTGATCCACACCAGACATACTGAATCATGGTACAACTTTAAATCAGGCAGTTGAAAACCTCCCCTTTCTTTTGCATCAGTTAAAATTGTCATTTTAATTCTTGGTTTTTCCCCGGCCCATACAAATTCTGACATTTTTCTTTGCCATTTATTAAATTGTTTATTATCCTTCACTATTGGAATTGTTTGAAACAGGAACATAATTCTTGGTAAAACATTCAGATAGATAGATAGATAGATAGATAGATAGATAGATAGATAGATAGATAGATAGATAGATAGATAGATAGATAGATAGATAGATGAATTTATTGTCATTGTTCTCAACAAAAAGAGAGCAACGAAATGAGGTGCTCTTCCACAAACATACCAACACATCAAACACACATATTCATAAACCATTCAAATACATCTAAAACCATTAAACCGTTTAAACCATTAAAACCATTTAAATACATCTAAAATGGATAAACATTCATAAAACCATTAAAACCATTTAAACCATTAAATACATCTAAAACAGATAATCCTTCATAACCCTGCATTTAACCTAACCACAGCACTTGGATAGAAACTGTCCTTAAATCTGTTTGTCCTAGCCTTCAACACTCTATATCGTCTACCTGACGGTAAGATCTCAAAAAAGCAAATGGCCCAGATGTGTATGGTCCCTTAGGATCATTTGTATCTTCCTTTTACATGCCATATTATACAGATCCACCAATGAGGGGAGAGAACATCCACAAATCTTTTGTGCTCTTCTCGTCACTCTTTGGAGCACCCTTCTCTCTGCTTCCGTGCAGCTCCCAAACCACGCGCAGAGGCAATAAGATAAAATGCTCTCAATGGAACTACGATAAAAGGCAACCAGCAGACTCCCTGACAGTTGTAGTGATCTTAAGAGTCTTAAGTAGTATAGTCGTTGCTGGGCCTTTTTCTCTAGAGCTAAAGTATTTAATTGCGGAAATTCTGCCCAGTATAGACAAGTTCAACTTGTTCCATTTTATCAGATCTCCATCAATCTTATGCCAAAGCTTCTCATAATTATTTTTATACGTCAATATTTTTTGTTGTGATTTCCACACCTAAATATTTTACTTTGGAGGTAACTTCACACTCTGTTGAGCTTTGTAGTTCTTTCTGTTTGCTCTTTGACACATTTTTGCACAAAATTTTTGATTTTTCTTTGTTTATATAAAAGCCTGCCAGCTCTCCATATTCTTGTATCTTATGAAGCAACAATGGTGTTACGTGAGTGGGGTTTTCATTTATAAACATTACATCATCTGCAAATGCTCTGTATTTATAAGAAAAACCTCTCAATTTCAGCCCCTCTATCTCTTTATCTTCTTGAATTTGCATAAGCAAAACCTCTAAAGTCATTATAAATATCAATGGAGATAGAGGGCAACCTTGTCTTGTTCCTTTACTAATTATCATTTTTTCTGTCAAATCTGCATTTATACAGAGTCTTGCTTGTTGTTCAGTATATATTGCCTTCATCATTCTTATAAAATCTTCTCCCAATCTCAGTTTCTCCAACTCTGCAAACATAAAATCCCAATGCACATTATCGAATGCTTTCTCTGTGTCTGCAAAAAAAAATGCTACTTCTTTTTCAGGATGTTTCTCATAATATTCAATAATGTCTATAACTGTTCTGATATTATCTCTAATTTGCCTCCTGGGAAGAAATCTTGCTTGCTCTTCTTTAATAAAATTATTTAAATGCTGTTTAAAGCATTCTGCTAAAATTCTAGCATATATTTTATAGTCATTGTTAAGTAATGAAATTGGTCTATAGTTTTTTACGTTCATGGCATCTCTGTCTTCTTTCGGTATCAATGAAATTACTGCTTCTTTCTAAGTATTAGGTATTTCCCCATCTATTCTTATAATATTCATCAATTTCTGAAGTTTTGATAATAGCGCCTCGGCGAGGACTTTGTAAAATTTTGTGTAAAACCATCTGGACCTGGTGCCTTCCCTAATTTCATTGAATTAATTGCCGCCTCTAGTTCTTTTTCAATTGGTTCATTTAATACCTTCTCCATATTTCCTGTTAAGGGGTTTACTTTAATTTTCTGTAAATATGCGTCAATTTTTCCCTTATCCACCTTTTGACATTTAAACAACTTGGCATAGTATTTATAAAATTCTCTTTTAATTCCTTCCTGGTCAACAATGTCCTTACCTCCCGATACAATTTTGTTAATAACTTTATTCTCCCTTTTTTTTTTCATTTGCCAGGCCAAGTATTTTCCAGGCTTATTTGCTCCTTCAAAAGATTTCTGTTGAAGTCTTTTTAAATTCCATTCCACTTCTTTGTTTATCAAATGTCTCAATTGACTTTGTAGTATTGTAATCTCCCTTATAATTTTCTTTTTTTCCAGGTCTCTTTTTAAGCTCCTTCTCTTTTTTTCCAGTCTCTTTCTGAATGTCCATCATTTGTTTGTCTTTGGCTCTTTTATCTTTATTGTTCAATGTAATTAGGATGCCCCTCATTTACCGCTTTATATGCGTCCCACACAGTTTGAAATTGAATGTCCTCTTTTTCATTTATTTGAAAGAAAGATTTAGTCTCCTATTCCAGAGACACCACTACTTCCTTTTTCAGTAGCAAATCTTAATTTATCCGCCATGTTAGGGTATTTTTTACGGGTTTTGCAGACCACATTAATGGATTGTGGTCTGCCCCTATTTTAGGAAGAATCTCTATTTTTTTTCATTATAAGTTCCAGATCTTTTGTGATCCATATATCAATTCTTGAGAAAGGATTATGCTTTGCTGAAAAGAAAGTATAGTCGCATTCTTTAGGGTTAAATTCCCTCCATATATCTTCCAGACTTTCTTGTTTTACTAAATCAAAAAATGACTTTGGTAGTTTTCCTTCATTATTTTTTTTCCCAGATCTGTCCAACATATTTTTAACTATTTTATTAAAATCTCCCATTATCATGATTTCCTCATACATCACTTGATCTAATTGTTGCATAATGTCTTTAAAGAAAGAGTTTTTTGCTCTATTTGGGGCATACAATCCCAATAACAAAGTTCATTTATAATTCAACATCAGTTCCACCTCAATATATCTACCATCATCTTCCTTAAAAATCAATTTTGGGTCTAATTCTTGTTTAACATAAAAAACAACACCCCTTTTTTTTCTCCTTAGCCAATGAACAAAATTCCACACCAAGTTGTTTGTTCCATAAAAATTTGTAATCCATTTGTTTAATGTGTACTTCTTGTAGGCAAATTATATTACATTTTTGTTTCCCAATCCAATGAAAAGTTGCCCTTCTTTTTTTGTTGTGAATTTAGTCCATTTACATTCCAAGATATTAATTTGTAATCCATCATGATTTTTTATTTTCACTCTGTACCCCCAAATTCTTTATGTTCATCCAAAAACATTGTAATTTCTTGAGTGCTTGTAATTGTAAATCTCTTTCCTTTGTATTCAAAACTTAAATCCTCTGGAAGTATCCATCTATATCTCATTTCATTTTCTCTCAGCTTGTCAGTTTTTTGTACAGTCTTCTATCGTTTATGAGACTGTACAATTTCTTGGCAATTTTTTCATGATTCTTACGCTACTGCCATCCACCTCCAGGTATTTTCAAATTGTTTACTTAGAATCTTTCCCACCATATCTCTTGTCACAAATCTTACTACCACATCTCTTGGTAATTTATTTTTTCTGGCATAGTCTGAGTTAACCCTGTAGATATAGTCATAAAAATAACTGGTTTCGTCAGGGTCATCCCCCAAAAGCTCAGCAATGATTCTTATTATATATGTCCTTAAATCAGTCTCAACAGATTCAGGCACCCCTCTCAAATGTATCTGATTTTCCATTAGTTTACAATTTTGTAGTACTGCTTTCTCCTGCATTTTTTTTATAGTGGAATCCACTGTATCAATTCTTGAGTCTTGGTCTTTCACCTTTTCTTCTACCTCCTGCACTTTCTTTAACGCTGCTTGGGAGTCTTTCCTGAGATCCTCAATTTCTTTTTTAATTTCTTTTTTAACCGCCTCTGCACTGGATCAATGTCTTTTTTAAATTCCTTCTTACTCTCTGTTATTGAGTCTTTTATTACTTTTGCCAGTCTTTCCTCCATGGCTTCTATTGCCTCTTGCCATTTAGACATTTTTGCTTCTTCAAGTGACCTAGCCCTCATACGAATCTGCTTTGGTCCTGATTTATGGACAGACATCACTGCTTGCCCATTGATAAAATAGGCTCTGAAGTTGACCTCACCAAATCCATTTTCAGTTACGCAGTCTTATAGATTAAAGCATGCCCTTTCAGATGAGCCCAAAATCGCCGTTCCCAGAAGCTCCTAAGTTGAAATATTATTTTTTTAAAGTTTTATTTTCTTCAAAATGGCGTCCACGGCTTTTCTGCCCCCTTTAAAAAAAATTTCCTTTTTCTCCTGGAGTGGTCTGAAATTAGTTCAAAGCATATAGTCCAATAGATTTTACCTTTCAATGATGATATCTGCCAGCTCCACTGTTTTTTAAAGTCCCATTTTCTTTTTAAAAATTTTTAAACTTTTGACCTTCTTTTAATGGCTGCCGATACTTCTCTATGATTTATGGTCCTATGATTTATGATTTATGCAGTTTTCCCTTTTCTTAATGGCTACTTCCTTCCTTTCTTGCCACAAAGTCTCATTTTCGATGGTTGAGAAGTCTCACATTATTTCTATGACACCATTTCCTGTGACATCCATCAAGTCAGCAGTTCTGTTTCGGAGGGGGTTGTCTGGCCTGACCACAGGTATTCAAAACAAATATTGTTTTTCCTCTTTTAACCTTGTTTCTCGAATTTCATTAGTCCCAAATTTACCCCCTCCTTTATCTTCTTTACTTTAAAATAACATGATTGGATGCAGACCTTTGTTTTTATTTCAAATAACTCTTATTTTAGTCCCGGAGTGATAGATAAAGATCTTTTACCTTTAAAGTCACTATCCTTTTGAACACCGTTCTCTTCAAAGATAGATGTTAATCAGTTCCAAAGAAGCTTTGAATCCTGGTGAATTTAAGTCGATTTAATGACCCCAGAAGTCCTCTGTAGATGTTGGAATGCAATCCTTCTCCGGGGACTCTTCAAAGCCAAAAAGGAACCCCACTGGGATTCCTCTTCAGCCAAAGTAAATCCCCTCAGAATTTAATATGCATGTCTTGGCCTTCTCCCTACCTGGGAGAAGTAGGCAGCAAGTGTTAGGATCACCTTCTCTGCCCAGAACAGAGGCTCTAGTCTGCTCCTCTTCTGAGAAGCAGCTCAGTCCTCCATGACCCAAACCCAGAAGTCCTGATCTCTCCAAGATTGTCGATCAGCTGCTAGAGGTTGCCTGAAACAGTTGTTTGTTCTCTCATACTCTTAAGCAGTTTGCAATAGGTTGGTGCCAAACAGCTTTGTATCTTTTTGCTGAATTTCTACCCCACCCTTCCTGCAAGCATGCTCAAGGCAGGTAACGTTAGAATTAGATAGACATTAAAAACCAGTTAATACAATAAGTTCTTAAAACAATTAAAGCATTATAAACAGCAACGATGACACACAACATAAAAAATAAATGTGTTCATAATGCTCATTTCCCCCTGCTTATTCACATTTTTTTTATCCGTGTGGTCCTCAAATTATTACTCAGCTATTAAAATTAGATGCATTTTGAGCTTATTTGTTGCTTTTGAACTTGTTTGATTTGCATTCATCATCCTAGGTGGATGAAGCCATAATGGAAATTATATTTGCATTGGCCCCCAACAACAGCAAGCAGTATAGAGGCAGGCAGGAAATATGTCTGCAGGCCTTGTCTCTGCACCGCACACTGCTGACACTGTCCCTTCCCCTTTCCCTCCACTGCATTCACAATCATGTTTGGCAATCCCTCTTTCTCCATTCCCAGCTGTGACATGGTGTCACTGCTGGCCACCAGCAGGGAATGGGGGTGGAGTACAGTTACCAACTCCATGTTGGGAAACTCTTGGAGATTTGGGGATGGAGCTGGGGGGGGGCAATGACTGCAGCTTGGGGGAGGGGGAGCGAATCATCTGTTTTCTACAGGGAACTGATCTCTGTGATCTGGAGATGAGCTATGATTCCACTATAAAGCTCAGTTGCAAAAAAAAAAAACCT
The DNA here is from genome assembly GCF_032191835.1 of Heteronotia binoei. Classification (NCBI taxonomy): domain Eukaryota; kingdom Metazoa; phylum Chordata; class Lepidosauria; order Squamata; family Gekkonidae; genus Heteronotia; species Heteronotia binoei. Next base: position 50,375,866 of record NC_083223.1, on the reverse strand, counting down.
TTATAAAAGGGTTAAAAGGGGGAGGAGAAAAAGTAAAGCCGAGCTCCAACCCCATCCCTGTATGGGTCAGGGACACAATGGATGCTGTGCACACAGCCATCCTACACTTATCCCAATGAGCAAGATCAAAGCAGGTTTTTGTTGGATTCTGCTCAGGGGAAAGCCCTAGGAGGCCCATGAGTTCTGGGGATATTACCAAAATAATAGGGGCATGCTGCAGTCCACACAGGGAAAAGTGCCAGTGCCAGAGGTGCACCTATGCAAAATAAATAATAACACAATTAACTGAAAAAAGTTTGAGTCCAGTGGACAACAACATTTAATTCTGGGTATTTAACATTTAATTAAGACCAACAACATTTAATTCTGGGTGTAAGCATTTGTGTGCATGCACACTTCTTCAGATATACATGAACGCTTATACCCAGAATTAAACTTTGCTGGTCTTAAAAGGTGCCACTGGACTCAAACTTTGTTCTGTTGCTTTAGACTAACATGGCTACCCGCCTGAACAAAAATAACTGTAAACCAATATTAGAAATGTTGATAAAAGCAAACATTTTTCTAGGTGCTTGCAGATAACTCATTGGTGACCGGGTTGTGAGTTGAACCATGGGGAGTAGACCCATTCAATAATTGTAAACAGGGGGTCATTTTGTAGAAAAATAGGTGGTGGAGCTCATCCAGGGATTGTTATGCAGCTGCACCTACTATTCAATGGACAAGGTGGGAAGGAGGAGGTGGAACTGTCAGAAAGGTTCAGGAGCTGTGCTCCTATGAGCTCCCGCTGAATCCGGGGCCTGATTGTAAACTAGATCAAGACATCAGTGCAATGCAGCAACCTGGAAGATATCCCATTTGGTTACATCTCAGTTTGTCTGGTACATAGACAGCAGGGCACGTCATACCTTAAGATACAAATTGCAAATTAGCAAGTATTGCTTTTGTTTTATATAAATGCCATGGGGACCAACTGGATTTACCCATTCATAAGCAATAATATGAGAGCGCCCTTCCAATACTATTAAATCAGTGGGCAATTGTGAATGCATAATGGTGTACAACACACAAAATAAATGCTCATTGTTTTGTATTTACAATGATTTTCCATTTATTTACATAACTAAGATCAAGAGCAGGGCTGCAAGGGAGAAGGGAGCATTTGAAACAGGAGAGAGCCAATTTCCATCCAAACAGGCAAATTCTGATTTTAGCCCCCCAAAGGATTTGCATTGGAATTACAGGCTCTCTGTTCTTCCGGCCACCAAGATGGATTTAAAGCAGGGAGAAACCTTTGTTTGATGCAAGCAGCATGAATTGCAAATATTTTACAATTGCAAACGAATGGCTTCTGGAGAGCACCAAGAAATATCTGTGGAATTATCTTCTGGCACATAACTTTACAGGAAAAAATAAATCTCAGAAGATCTTCTCCCACTGAGGCTGCATTTTGATTCGAATTTAAATTTTAATGCAAGCCACATTGGAAAATGGGAGATCTATTTATTCATATTTTTTCCCTTTAACACTGTGAAGATTTAGACTTTCTTAAGCACCAGCCGCTGAATGCATCTTGCAGCCTCGTAGATGATCAATTACCCACTACAAAAGCAGGTTCCAGAAGCTCCAAATCAATATGCACCAAGCACTCCCTCTGCTTTGTTATATCCCCCCCCCCCCTTCGTTGATCTGGCACTTAGAGTCTAGCATCCTGGCAGCATTTTCAACACCTTTTTCATCAGTAGCTCTTGATGAATTTAAGATTAGCTATCATACAGACTACAGATTTAGAACAAATAACCCTTTCATTTAGTTAATAATAGCAGCACGGTTGTAAAGCTGTAATAGTTTATGACTTTTCAGGGGCCTAACCTGCAACCACAGACAATATAAATTATATTACAATATGCTTTATTGCTATTCACGGCCCACTATGAGACTCGCACCAGGGAAGGAGAGTCGCTCTCTTCATCTGGCTACCTCATTCCGTTCAGTGACTCATTCAGTGACTCACATTAGCAAACCAGAGGAGCCCAATAGCTCCATATCCAGCTGTGGCACAGTGCAAACAGGTATGAAATAGACAAGTGGTTTACTGCCTTGGAAAGTATTGGCTCTTGGGTTGCTCATTTTCAAAATGTAACATTCACTAATAATCACCCCACCACCCTGCCCTGGATAGCCCAGGCAAGCCTGATCTTGTCAGATCTCGGAAGCGAAGCAGGGGCAACTCTAGCAAGTACTCAGATGGGAGACCTCCTTGGAATATCAGAGCTGGAGGCAGAGGCCGGCATTATTCAGCCACTTCTCTGAATATCTTCCTTGCCCCCAGTAGGGGTCAGTCATTGTAGTTCACCATGACTTCCAGGTGCACATGCACAGACACACAAACACATGCCCATTAAAAAATAATCACCTCACCTAGCCAGTATTACTTAGTAAGAGTTATGCACTTCTTGTACAGCAAATGTGTACAGCTTTCCAGTTTTAGGATGGTGCTTTGCATGAAGGTGTCAAAACACTATTTTGTCTGCTAGTAAAGCTGCTCAGTCTGCCCCCCACCCCCCGTCATGACCTAAGGTTAGGAAACAGAAGGGAACATAAGATATTATCTGTGCATTCTTAGCATGGAAGTCTGAAAATTTTAAAACCCCTGAAGAAAACAAAACATCAGGAAGTAAGGGGAACCCAGAGGGAAAGAGTGCTCTGAATCCATTTTGGTTTTTTCAAAAATGTGGGGAAAGACCTGTGTCCTTTCCCTGCTGCACTTGCTGTGCAAGTAGTGCTGTCTTATGGCAGCAGCACTGCTGCCATGCAATCTGCATATCAAATGGCAGGCTTAGTGATGAGGTCATTCATTTTGTGGTCATCTGTTTGCCGTGGTGGGGATGGGCGGTTGCCTAGCAGTAGGCCACAAAATCCCGGCAGCAGGTCTCTTGAGTCAGCACTCTGCCTTTACATCCCTCCTGACCAGGCTCTTTGGAATTAAAATCCAGGGTTTTTTGGGCCCCCATAAAAAAAATGAAATAACTCAGATGAGCTCCTGTGTAACTTCCAGGCATCTTGAAATTCAAAGCACAAGTGACACACCCAGAGTGCAATTTCTTTGGAAGACTGCTCTATATAAACAAGCAGAAACACTCATCCAAAGGTGTAAGACTGTATTTCTTGCTTTGCACATATTTATTAATTCCCTTCATTTCCATCCTGCCTTTCTCCCCAGTGGAGACCCAGAATGGCTTATATCACTCTCTGCTCCATTTTATCCTCACAACAATCCTGTGGGGTAGGTTAGGCTGAGAGTATGTAGCTGGCCCAAGGACAACCCACAAGCTTCCATAACTGAAGGGGGATTAGAACCCGGGTCTCCCAGATCCTAGTTAGGGGTGCATAAAAAAAAAATTCGGAAAAAAATTGGATTTGGAAATATACGGGGCCAAAATATTTGGAATACCATATATTTCTAAATACCGGTACTCGGAATAGCCATATATACAGGAGATATACGGCTATTTCCGAATATACGGCCCAATTATACCCTATGGGCCATTGAAATCAATGGCAAAATAGGGTATATTGGAAGCTGCCTGGAGGGGAGGGGGTTTGAGGGAGAGCCCCCAAATTTGCAGGGGGCTCTCCCCTACAAACCCCCAAGTGCCAAAAAGATTGGGCCAGGGGGTCCCATTCCAGGGGCACCCAAAGAGGGTGCCCCTATCCCACCATTATATCTATGGGCCATTGAAATCAATGGCAACATAGGGCATAATTAGAGGCTACTGGGGGGCAGGGGGTTTGAGGGAGAGCCCCCAAAACTGCTAGGAACCCGCAGGGGACTCTCCCCTACAAAACCCCCAAGTCCCAAAAAGATTGGGCCAGGGGGTCCCTGTCTTTGGACTTTCCAAAAGACCCATTGGCACCAATGCTGGGGAAAGCCCAATTAGCCACTTCCTCCACTATAATTGCTGAGGGAAAAGTGGCTCTGGCCATAGGGGGGTTTGAGAGAGAGCCCCCAAAACTGCAGGGCAGTTTCAGGGGACTCCCCCGCATGCAACCCCCTGGCCCAAAAAGACTGCACTTATCTGTGGGCACTCCAAAAGGAACACTGTTCCCAATGGTGAGAAAAAACCAATTAGAGCCACTTCCCCCCTGTAATTGTTGTGGGAAAAGTGGCTCTGGGAAGCAGGGGGTTTTGAGGAGAGCCCCCCAAACTGCTGTGCAGCTTCCAGGCACTATCCCACACAAAACCCACAAGGCCAAAATGAAAAAAATTGGACAAGGGGGTCCAATTCCTGGGGCACCCAAAGCCAAACCTAACTTCACACCAGAGAATCTCTAAAGGACCCAAATATACTACATCCATCTATCTACTCTATGAACGCTGCTGGCCTGGAACCAATATAAACCCACTTGCCAACGTCACTGCCACACAAAACACAATCTGCTCAAGGTCTGTTCTGCAGACCTGGTTGCAGCAAGCCCAGATGCCAGGTCTCCAGCCCTGTCCCAAACAACACGAGGAGAGCTGGCCAAGCACAACAAGCATGCTGGTTCTGGGTCTCTCACCCAGATGCCAGCTTCCCTGCCACAGAACACACAATCTACAGATCCCAGCTCTCCAGCCCTGCCCCAAACAACGTGGGGAGATTTGGCCAAGCACAACAAGCATGTTGGTTCTGGGTCTCTCACCCAGATGCCAGCTTCTCTGCCACAGAACGTGCAATCTACAGATGCCAGCTCTCCAGCCCTGCCCCAAACAACGTGGGGAGAACTGGCCATGCACAACAAGCATGCTGGTTCTGGGCCTCTCACCCAAATGCCAGCTTCCCTGCCACAGAACATGCAATCTACAGATGCCAGCTCTTCAGCCCTGCCCCAAACAACGTGGCCCCAAACACCAGGGCCCTGTGGGATTTTATGCAATTCCACAGGGCCTGCAAGGCAGAGATGTTCCACCAGGCCTTTGGTTAAGGACAGTGACGGTTTACATCACAGTTGGCACCCTTCCCTTGCTCTCCACTCCTCTGACTGATCCAGTTCCTCTCCCCCACATACATGGGGTGCCCACATGCCAGAAGTGGGAGGGAACTGCAAATTTCACCAGTTGATTATATGTTATGATTTTGATTTTATAATTTGATTGTACATTGCCCAGAGGCCCACAACTGTGGGAATGAAATGATTCAAAAAATGAATCAATAAATCAATGGATGGATGGATAGATGAATAAAATCTCAATCCTGGTATGGAAAGATGGTATATATTATATACATTTACATGTGTATGTAAAGGCCATTTAGCTCAAACCCCGTTGACAACACCAAAATAGCCATTGGCTTATCTGCAGCATAGCAGGTGGCAATTAGCAAGCTGACCCTGCAGATCGTTGCTGACAAAGAGGCATCCCTTACAAAGCTGGCAGAGCTACTGGGCATGGATCTCCTTGCTTTTGGTTGCCAGCAGCTCTCCAGGTCTGTGGTCCACCAAGCAGTTCTCAGTAAGCTGAACTCCTGGAAGGCTCACATGCACATGGTTCTCCCACATACTGAGCCGGGAACATTACAGTTGCTGTTCTGCGAAAGTTAAGCATAAGTTGGTTTTTACAGGGCTTAGATAAACTGGACAAAGCTGCAACTTAATTTCATTAACTGGAAAGTGGACGAGAGGGAACCACAAAGCTATTTTAACAATTGTACATGTGTAGATCTTTCCATTTATATGTAGGATCTGTAACACTTATCACTTGTTTATCCCATCCTTCTTCCAAGGAGTGGATGGCATACCAGATTCTCTCTTCCTCTATTTAATACTCTCAATGTGGAATAGGCTGAGAAAGGAGAAGTGGCCCAATGTGATCTATTACATGAATGGAAGGAGACATTTAGCATGAAGGTATCTTGGGTGCCCACTGGGCAGACAGGGGGTACTGAACACTTTTGTAATTAATTAATAAGACTTAAATTCAAATCACTTTAGCTGAGTCAGATCCATTTCAGAGGCAGAATATAAATGAGAATAAGTCTGACTTGCCTAAACTGAGGTGCATTTCAGTTCCATTGACTTTACTGAGGCTTAAATTAGGCATGACTAACTTGCTGCGCTGATTTCAATGGAAGTTAAGCACATTTCATGTTATTTGGATCTGAGCCAACATGTGAGCCATTCTTGACTACGTGCTCAGTCCTCTTATTTCTGCTCATGTTCCTTAAAGCATTCCACAAAGGAACCAAGACATACCTTAAACCCTTTTCCTGCCTTCCCACTCTCAATCTGAAACAAAACCAGCTATTTCAAGACAAATTGGAGCCTCCTCATAGCTCAAAGGGAGAGAGGGGAAAAAAAAACAAAAACAAATTGCAAACATTAGAAGCAGGAAACATCTAATGGAAAGCTTGCGAACATCTGATAGATGAAAGGGAAGGCACAAATCAGGAAAGCAAACAGAGGAATGAACTGCTAATTGAGTAGATGCTACACAACTAACGCTTAAAAACAGCAGGACAACACCAGCAAGTCCAAAGGCATATTAACCAGCAGTAATGCAAAACGGGAACAACTGACAGTGGGTGATTTCTTTAAAAATAAAAATGAAAGCTTTAATTTTAACCTAAACCAGTGCATGAAGTTCCTTCCTGTGACTAAGATAAGGGGTTTTGGTCATAGCCACAGGGATGCCGATCCAAGCCAGTCTCTATTATGCATATGGTCTGGCAGAATGATTTAAGCATGTGTGCATAATGCATTTTAAAGTTCTCAAATGACTTCCAGGTTTGAAATAAAATTTACCCAGATACTGTAAAGATACCAATGTGTTTTAAGCACATACAGATTGAGTAGTGGAATTTTTTTTCCCCCATAACAAAAACTTCACTGACACCACTTTTCCAAACAATTCTTGTTGATCATTCCAGCGGGGTAGCCATGTTGTAGCAAAATAAAATCAAAACCTAGTGGCACCTTGAAGATTAACTATATTTATTCCCGCATAAAGATTAATACATCCAATCCCACTTCTTCAAATGTATGCCTTGTTAGTGACTTGGCTGGACAGGCTTGGCAAGGACAAACAGATTCTTCCATACTGAGCTTTTCTGTGTCCACTTCGAAATGGCTGTCAAGTTGATAGAGCTTTTGGACCCTAAAGAAGAGACAAACATGACAAAAGCCAGCATGTGAAAAATCATTGGTTTGCAATGTTATTGATGGCCTGCCATTTGTAGAACCCTTAATGTTTGACTACACCTCTCCCACTCTCCTTGAACCTACAGAGAGTTTAAATCCATAGCTCAAAGAGAATTTGTAATATGCTGGGGGACATGTGTAAGGCAAGGGCATTGAAACGATAGCAAACAGAGCAGAACCTAAAATATTCAAATAATTGCTATCATAAAATGGATTCAATGACATTTCTGTCAAACTATATTATATGCTGCACAGTGTCATATAAACTAGGTTAGGCCCATTTCAGAGACCTGCTATTATTGCATAATGCTGTGCATAAAACCAGGCAAAATCAGGCTAGCCCAATCTTGTCAGGTCTTGGAAACCCCCCAATCCCCCACCAGTGCAATGAGGCCTGACAACCCTAGTGACATCACTGTGCTTGATGTTTTCCTCATCCCCTTCATACATCATTGGTTGGTGCCAGGGAGGGAAGGCATACAAATGCACAATATGCAAATAAATTAATATGCAAAAAGCACAATACATTTTAATTCTATTCCTTACGGAGCACAGGGAATTAAACATAGGATGGCTGTTTTCAGTAAAAGGGATGTGATGTTGGTAACCCCAAGTTTTGCCTCAAACATTATCATGCCAGAAAAAGCTCACTTTTAAGGATTTTTTCCTCTCCTTACACTATAACTTCAGAGGCTTTCATGCAAGTGCCATTTTACATTGAAATTGAAAACAAATCAGCCAATATAAAAATGCCCCTGTATAAATCGATCATGCAGCCTCATTTGAAATACTGTGTACAATTCCAGTCACTGAACCTCAAAAAAGATAGTATAGCATTAGAAAAAGTGCAGAAAAGGACAACTAGAATGATTAAGGGGATGGAATACTTTCCCTATGAAGAAAGGTTAAAGAGGTTAGGGCTCTTTAGCTTGGAAAAAGAATGATTGAGGGGTGACATGATAAGGTTTGAAAAATTATGCATGGGACAGAGAAGATAGAGAAAGAAGTACTTTTCTCCCTTTCTCACAACTTCTCCCTTCTCCCTTTCTCAAGAACTTATGGGTACTCATTGAAATTAATGAGCAGTAGAATTAGAACAGATACAAGGAAGTACTTCTTCACCCAAAGAGTAATTAATACATGTGATTCACTGCCACAGGAAGTGGTGGTGGCTACAAGCATAGACAGCTTTAATGGAGGATTAGATAAATATATGGAGCACTAGTGGATATTAGCTGTAAGGTATAAATGGAACTGTGGCTCAGATAAAGAGCTAGTCATTGCAAAATTCAGGCTTAAATTGAAGAAAACTGGGGAAACCATTAGGCCATTCAGGTTTGACCCTGATCACATCCCTTATGAATATACAGTGGAGGTGAAGAATAGATTTAAGGAACTAGAGTTGATAGACAGAATGGCTGAAGAATTATGGATGGAGGTTCATGACATTGTACAGAAGGCAGCAATCAGCACCATCCCAGAGAAAAGGAAATGCAAGAAAGCAAAGTGGCTGTCTGATGAGGAATAGCTGAGGAAAGAAAGAAAGTGAAAGGGAAAAGGAAATATTCGCCCAACTGAATGCAGATTTCCAAAGAACAGTAAGGAGAGATAAGGAGGCCTTCCTGAAGGAACAATGAAAAGCAGTAGAGAAAAATAATAGAATGGGAAGGACAAGACATCTCTTCAAGAAAATTGGAGAAATCAAGGGAATGTTTCATGCAAAGGTGGCCATGATAAAGGACAAAAATAGTAGGGACCTAACAGAGGAGGAGGAGATGGCAAGAATACACAGAAGAATTATACAAGAAGGATCTCGATGTCCTTGACAACCACAACGGTAAAATAGCTGACCTTGAGCCAAACATCCTGGAGTGTGAAGTCAAATGGGCCTTAGAAAGCATTACTAACAACAAAGTGAGTGGAGATGATGGTATCAAAGTCCTAAAAGACAATGCTGTTAAAGTGATGAGCTCATTATGTCAGCAAATTTGGAAAACGCAACAGTGGCCACAGGATTGGAAAAGGTCAGTTTATATTCCAGTTCCAAAGAAGGGTAACGCCAAGGGATGTTCAAACTATCACACCAGTGCACTCATTTCACATGCCAGCAAGGTCATGTTAAAGATCCTACAAGCTAGGCTTCAGCAGTATGTGGATTAGGAACTACCAGAAGTACAAACTGGGTTTTGGAGAGGTATGGGAACTAGAGATCAATTTGCCAACATTTGCTGGATTATGGAGAAAACATGGGAGTATCAGAAAAACATCTATTTCTGCTTCATTGACTATGCTAAAGCATTTGATTGTTTGGATCATAACTAATTGTTACAAGTCCTTAAAGAGATGGGAGTACCAGACCACCTCACATGTTTCCTGAGAAATTTATATAAGGATCAAGAAGCAACTGTCAGAACAGGATATGGAACAACAGATTGATTTAGAATAGAAAAGAGAGTTTGACAAGAATGTATATTGTCACCCTGCTCATTTAATTTATATGCAGAGTACATCATGCGGAATGCTGACCTGGATGAATCATCAACCAGAATTAAGGTGGCTGGGAAAACCATCAACAACCTCAGATATGCAGATGACACCACTCTAATGGCAGAAAGTGAAGAGGGCCAAAAGAACCTCTTCTTGAGGGTGAAAGAGGAGATCACAAAAGTAGGCTTGAAACTCAACATTAAAAAAACTAAGATCATGGTAGCCGGCCCCTCACTCCTTGGCAAGCTGGAGGGAAAGACATGGAAGTAGCCACAGACTTCACTTTCCTGGGATCCAAGATCACTGCAGGTGGTGACTGCAGCCATGAAATTGAAAAAAAAAAATTGTTCCTTGGGAGGACAGCTATGGTGAACCTGGGCAGTATAATAAAAAGTAGAGACATCACTCTGCCAACAAAAGTCCATATAGTCAAAGTGATGGTACTCCCAGTAGTAATGTATGGCTGTGAAAGTTGGACCATAAGGAAGGCTGAGCGCGGAAGAATAGATGCTTTTGAGCTGTGGTGCTGGAGAAGACTCTTGAGAGTCCCTTGGACTACAAGAAGACCAAATCAGTCAGTCTCAAGGGAAATCAACCCTGTTTTCCTGAAAGGTCAGATGCTGAAGCTGAAGTTCAAATGCTTTGGTCACCAAATGAGAAGGGAGCACTCACTAAAGAACACCCTGATACTGAAAAAGATGAGATGACAGCAAAAGATTAAATGGCTGGACAGTATTACTGATGTAACTAACATGAATTTGAGCAGACTTTAATCCTACTCATCAGGGAAACATAAGATCTTCCCCCCTCTCAATCTTACTTCACACGTGAACACACCTCTGTCCACTCTCCCTCCTCCAGGGCAGGGGGAGGAGGCCCCATGCTTGCAGTCCCAAGTCTCCATCTGCTCGCCTCACATTTCCCCTGGTGCCTGTCCACACTACCTTCCTGCCCTCCCCACATTTTCCTTTTCCTTCCAGGGTGCATGAGAGATGTCTGCCACCAGCATTGGCCCCCAGGTAAGTGGTAGGGAGAAGGAATGAGAAGGGGAAATTAAGCTCCTGTGAGCTGCCTCCCTTCCTCTAGTAGTCAACTCCATCTTCCTGAATCTTCCTTTACCTTCCACGCCCCATGTCAAATCATTCCCCCATCACAGATTTCTTCCTTTTATGTGTGTGCTTCAATCTGACCATAACTGCAGGAGCCTGGGAATTACCTGCCTGTCCGTCTTCTTCCTCCTTTCCCAATACACGTGCTTTCATTATTTGTTTTATTTGCTTTTGCAAATGGCTCCTTTTGGATCCAAGAGTTCTTCCCCCTCCCCTCTTCTTTCCTTTCCCTCTGCCCCCTTAGCGTGTTTGAGCTATTTTCAGTGCTGCTTAAATGGGAGAATATACATCTTAAAATGCTACAAGTCCACGCTTTTAAAAGTTATATAGAAAAGTTATATAATGCTGTCCAGCCATCTCATCTCTTGCTGTCCCCTTCTTCTTTTGCCTTCTGCCTTTCTCAACATCAAGGTGTAACTTTTAAAAGTATATGCAACCTAAGTAGGTTTACCCTTGTGTGTTGTCCTTGAATGTACATCGTTCGTGCTGCAAAACTTAGTATCTCCACCTTATCACTAACTCAGAAGTTTTGCAGCATCCATGTTTAGCTCAAGCATAGTGTCTGTCTGGCCTTATCTGTCTTTACTTCCTTACTTTGTTTAGCTGGCATGCCCCCCCCCCCTTTATTGGAAATGAATGTTTGAATGAAAACATTTCCTGAAATCTCTGTCTTGTGTAGGCTGCTCTTAATTTCTGGTGAGAGTGTTGGACTTGGATCCGGGAAAAACATTTTCAAACCTGTTGTAGGAGCTTGAAGTGTGACCTTGGGCCAGTCACACAGTTTCAGCCTAACCTGCATCATAAGGTTATTGTAAGGATAAAATGGAGAAGAGACCTATTTAAGATGCTTAGGGATAAATCTAAATAAATAAAAATAATTTTTGGAGCCTTTTCCGATGTCTTTTACAATCTGAGCCTATGAATGTAGACCTAGAAGTCTAATTGTGTTTAATTAGCTAATGGATAAGAATTGGATAAGATCAGAGATCGTTTTGCCCCCCAAGGTCGGAATGAAGAGTCAGACACAATGCATTGGAATAAAATTTGGGCCACTTTATTAATTAACAGCATAAACAGGAAGGGGACCCCACCAGCGGCCTGGCCAGGGCTAGGGGTCACCGCGACCGCTCCCCTGCCATTAACGGGCGAGAGACCCAGCCCCCCAGCTGGAGCTGAGCAACTCAGCTCCCTCCAGGCAGGCCCAGCAGGGAGGCCCACACCAGAGGGCCCAAACCCAGACGCACGTCTTGGCAGAAAGGCACCCTCTAGCCAAGCCTCCTGGACAGTCTGCAATCTCCAAACCCGGGTCTCCAAACCCCAAGGTTGTTCATGCCAGACCCCAAATTCCCCAAAAGGGGGATGCTTCACAGTCCTCCCCTAGCCGCATAGTGTCCTAAACCCCCAAAACCTGCCAACTAAAGTGACCACCTATTTAAAGGCACCTTCCCTAAGCCAATTCCACAATCCACTGCACTGCTATGCAGGGTAGGCAAAAAACACACCCCAGCAACAGCCAATCAGCCGAGGCGTAAAAAATTCCTACCCGGCTCCTCAAATGAGGCAACCAGCGAAGCCTGCATAACAGACAGGGCAGCCGGGAGGGCCGATCGACGAAGGACTGCTGAGGGAAAGCTGGAGCTAGCCGTTAAAGCGGCTGGCCCCACCCCCCACATTGCGCGCCCAAATGGGCGAGCTCTGACTCCTCCCTCCCAGGGAGGCAAACAGAGCCGACGCAGCCTAGCAGCTACGCTGCAGGCTCACGATTGTAGAAAAAAAGGTGGTGGAGCTCATCCAGGGATTGTTATGCAGGTGCACCTAAATAACCACCTGTTATGCAACTGCGCCCCCTTGCCCAGATTGTCCAGAGATACAGGCTGGGTTGTCACCAGTATGCGGATGACACCCAGCTCTATCGTTGGGAGGCCAGTCCAGCTGCGCCCTGGAAGATCGGGACCTGGCATTGCAAGCTGTAATGAAATGGTTCAGGCAGAGTTGATTGAAACTGAACCCAGCGAAGACAGAAGTCCTGTGCCTGAGTCACAGCGGTCTGGGTAGGGAAATCCCCTTGCCAGCCTTTGATGGGATGCAACTAGCACCAGCGTTGAGGGTCAAGAGCTTGGGGGTGCTCTTGGAGCCTTCACTGACAGTGGAGGCACAGGTAGCAGCCACTGCCAAATCCACATTCTACCATCTTAGGCGGATAAGGCAGTTGGTTCCATACCTAGAGTACGATGACTTGGCAACAGTGATCCATGCAACGGTCACCTCAAGAATAGACTACTGTAATGCCCTCTACATGGGGCTGCCCTTGACTCAACTTTGGAGGCTGCAACTGGTGCAAAACGCGGCAGCCAGGTTGTTAATAGAGCTACCGGTACTGGAGCACATTCAACCTGTGCTGAAAGCGTTACACTGGTTGCCTGTGGCGTTTCGAATTCGCTTCAAGGTGCTGATTATAACCTTTAAAGCCCTATATGGCCTGGGACCTTTCTACCTTTGGGACCACCTTTCCCCATATGTACCCCAGAGAGCACTACGTTCAGGATCTCAAAATCTCCTTAAGATCCCTGGACCGAAAGAAGCTCGATTGACCAGCTCTAGAGGCAGAGAGTTCTCAGTAATAGCCCCCACTTTATGGAATACCCTCCCTGAAAACATCAGGGCCCTGCGGGACCTGCCACAGTTCTGCAGGGCCTGTAAGACTGAACTATTCAAACTTGCCTTTAATGGTTAGAGGGAGGTAGCTATCACCTTCAGCATCGACAGTCTCACTGAACTAATATAATGGAAATCAGAAGCTTGCCATCTTGGATTTTTAATATGTATGGAAATGTTTTTATATATTTAATTTTAATATGTTTGTAAATTGCTAATGTTTTTGAACTGTTGTTAGCTGCCCTGAGCCTGTCAGGAGAGGACGGGATATAAATCTGACTGATAAATAAATACATATTCAATGGACAAGATGGGAAGGAGGAGGTGGAACTGTCAGAAAGGTTCAGGAGCTGCGCTCCTGTGAGCTCCTGCAGAATCTGAGGCCTGGATAAGATAATGTTAAAGTGTTATTATTAACTACTCACAGAAGTCAATGCAGTTTTTTCTGTTGTTTAAAAGAGTTATTATATATCTATATATGTGTGTACAAAGAAAAAATGTAAAGGGGTGCCATTTTTTACTTTTGCCCCGCCTCAAAATATGTGTAGATCTGGCCTTGTGTATTGGACCAAACTGATGCTAGTTACTTATCTTCTACTCTAGCCAAATGTAAATAACCCATAAAGTTTTGAGTGAATCCAAACTGCTAGCCATTCTGTAGATGTGCAACTGCATAGTAGCTCCCAGTAATTCCATCACCTCTTGCCCTGCTTATAATGACACCACATAGCTTCCCCTGTCAACAGTGTTCAGTGTGATGAAGCCAAGGCTCATGAGATGGAGACGATATCAGACTGGTACCACCAGCTGACAATGCAGCTTCCAGCTCTTCTGGTCACCAGCTTGAAAAGACTCACGATACAGCAGGCCTCTGTCTAACAGGAACTGGGATCTGGTGGTCCCACTGAAGGGAAGATTCTTCTGTTCCTGTTCACAGACTTCCTCAAGGCTTGTCTTCCTCTTGATCCTTCTGGAATGCAGTCAGATGGGTTAACACCTGTAGTTGTCAATTTGCCGGCTGGGCTCCTCAGGAACATCATTGAAGTCCTTTAAGAACTGCTTGCAGACATCTTCCTCTGGATTGGCCTCCTTTTCTGCCAGCCCAAGTTCATGGACTTTGGGTTCCAGGATAATATGGTATACTAAATCTTCCCCCACAAACATGGCTACCAGGGTATAATCGTGCACAGCTATCTTCCACAGTACACTCCAACCTTCATAGCTGATCGGTAACTGGGCCACAGGGAACACGATCCCGTCTGCTTCATGCAGATGGTTCACCCACCTCTTCTTCTGGGAGGAGGTACTTTTGAGTCAATTAGCGAGTGATGCACTGTAGTTAGGAAGGAACTGGTATCTTGCCAGGCTGCAACTACTTGGCCATCCACCAGGACCTTCTTTTGGTGGCACTGGGGAATATACTCTGGATCAAATTCAGGAGGGGCAGCTTGGTTGGTTTCCGACATCATGTGCTGCATGCTGGTCCCATCCTTAGGGCACTGCTTCCAGATATGACCTAGTTGGCTGCAGGCAAAGAACCAGGGCACTTTCCTCTCCTCTCATGGTGACTTCATTCCAATATTGGAGGGAATAGTCTGCTGCAGTTGTGGCAGCTCTCCTTTCACCTCTGACGGCTTACCAGACTGAGGTCAGGACTTAGGAGACTCCCTCTTACCCCAGTCATGATGTGCACTGTACCTCTGCCTTTTCACCTCTGACGGCTTACCAGACTGAGGTCAGGACTTAGGAGACTCCCTCTTACCCCAGTCATGATGTGCACTGTACCTCTGCCTTTTCACCTCTGACGGCTTACCAGACTGAGGTCAGGACTTAGGAGACTCCCTCTTACCCCAGTCATGATGTGCACTGTACCTCTACCCTCTGCCTTCAGTCAGTCATTCGGTCCACTGTCCTGCTTCCTGGAGAGTGGAAGGACACTTGTCCACCAGGGGGCACCTAATATGCTCTGGAAGAAGAGTCAAGAATCTGTTGATGCACATCAGGGCCTTGATGTCATTCATGGTCTTGGCCTCCGCAACCTCTACCCATAAGTCATAGGCTCTTCTCAGCCTATACATCAGTTGTGGGTAGGGCTCTTTACCCTCCAGCCTGATCTCCCTAAAGTGTTTTTGGCCCCCTTCTTTGATGAACCCCACTCTCTCATGCACTCTTTGTTTGAAGAGTTTATAATTGGTTCTCTTTTCACCTTCCATCTGGCCAGACATGGAAGCCAGGACTCCACACAGCTGTAGTCTCAGCTTTTCCATGTACAGTTCTTCAAGAACCTTGATGAAGTCAGAGGGGTATATGGGTTAGCATTGGGCTGGGATCCTGAATTCTCAGCTTTGAATCCCCACTCTGCCACTGAAACTCACTTGGTGATCTTGAAGCAGTCAATCACTCTTAGCCTATCCTACCTTACTCGATTGTTGGAAGGATAAAATGGAGGAGAGGGGAACAATGTAAGCTGCTTTGGGTCCCTCTTGGGGAGATAGGAAGGGTATAAATAAATTTAATTAATGTATTAATTCAATTGTGGACATGGAAATCCTCGATGCACTCTACCATATGACCCATTAGCTGAAAGCCAGCTGTATGTCTGGGCTGGCCAAGGATTATGAAGCTGGATGCCCAGTGTAGGGGAACTCAGCACTGTAGGAGAGCACATTTTTAAAGAGTGGCTCCTGATATTCAGATCCAGGTCTCCATGATACCTTGTAGTTCATGCATGTTAATATGTTGCCATGAACTACAAGGGTTGCCAGGTCTTACTTTGGAAATGCTAGAGCATCCCCCCATGACATGCCTGGCATAATAACATCACTTCTGGGTGACATCATTGTGCTGAGCACATCGCAGCACACTGGTGCTCTTTGGGAGTGGGGCTGCCCCCACCAGCCAATTCTGTGGTGGCAGGCTGGAGGACCCAAAATTGGAGAAAACTCCGACCTCAGCAGGAGGCTGGGAACCCTAATGTATAATGGTATCTGGCCTCTACCTCCCATATTGACTGGATCTTGCCCGCTATAAAGAAATATATGCATAGACAGATTGTTCATTAAATAATTAATGAAGCTGCTCTTGCTTGTGGAATTTAAGCAGAATTCTTATAATAGGAAAATATATTAGCTTTAATTTCAGATTTAAATCAAATGGCACAAAGTTGTCTTATCACCCAAGAGTCCAAACACTCATGTAAGCCCAGGAGTAAAGTAGGGGGTAATCTAGTTGATATCAATGGAAAACTTTTGTAGTCATGATCTATTCCTGAGAGTCTCACCTATGAACATGTGTCACATGCATGCAAAATAACTGAGAGGAGAATTGGAAACATGTGTTAAGAATCTATGAGTCAAGTCTGGTGCAAGGCTCCACATATGGCAGAAATGGTTAATTGACTTGAATGAAAAGAAAATCCAAATAATTTTTGTTTTGTAGTTTTACATGCAGAGGCATGCTACAAAATTAGTTGAGTATAAGAAATACTGTTTCCCAATAGCCTGTACTTCAAACAATATTTAGAACTGGGACATTGTTTTTATTATATTAGAATGCTAACATTTATAGTGCCAAACAACTGCATTTGTCTTTTGGGAATTGTTAGGCTAGCAAAGGAAGAAAATCTCTTTTCAGTCTATTTATTTGTACCTCAGTTCTAAGCTTGGCCATCACCAAATAAAGTATCTATTTTTAGTATATCACAGAATACTCATTTAAATTAATGTTCAATTGTTTCTCCCCACCCCTCAGAGTGTTACTAAGCAATGAAAGTAGGATTAAGTCCATTTATTGTAATGTTAAAATTATATACATTTTGACCTAATTAGAATTCAAAGCTGTCATTGCACTCAGATAACCCACTTATTTAAATGTGTTATTTGAACAATTGAATATTGTTCCAAAATACCAAATAACTAAAATCTTTATTGCCCATCTTTAACTTTACATTTGGCATTTATGTTATGTAATTGTTTATATTCTTTGTTGCATAATTTCGATTTTATTTTGTCTGTTTAAAAAATAAGAGCCCCCTTTCAAAAATTCATTCATCTTCTCTACAATTTTTTTTTTAAAAAGACAATCAGATTTGGAGCAAGAACTAATTGCATAATTTTTATTTTCAGTAAAAGGTAATGCAGTGTGCTGTCATTTTCCAAATAAAAATGTAAGATGTGAAATACATTTGAAAATCTCATTTCCTTCACTGCCAAATCTTTTTTTTCCTGCTCCAGAAATGGTCTCTCTCATAAAAAATGGCAAAAATGATGAAAAGAAATCTTTATGGGTATTCAGAAATTCTGCCACAAGGAGCATTAATAGAAACAGCAAGGGATGCATGTTTAAGAGATGTATTGCTGGCAAGTCTTGAGAGACACTGAAGCTGTGTATCATTGTGGGTTGTAAAAACCACCCATCTCCGCTTCCATGCATTCACTAGCACATAAATGTCAGCCATTTTGAAGCACAGACATATCAAGTGCAGACCGGAGCTGTATGTCCACCATGACAGTCACAATGATTTTTAGTCCTTCTTATTTCTTCTTATAAGCCCCCCTGTCTCTGCTAAAGCAAGGGGGGGAGAAGAAGGAAATAAAACAGAGGTGATTTATCAGTAAAATCTACAGAGAAACCATCACCCTTCTCCAAGGAGGTGGGGGGTGGGTGGGTGAGAGGTTCGTTCTCTATGCATCTCTTTAGAAAGCGTCTCTGCATTCAGGCATGGGGGATGATGCTGTTGTCACACAAAGGACTCGTGTTGAGCTGAATCTTTGATTGCAGGACAAGTGCCTACATTAGGCCCCCTCAGAAGGCTTGCATTTGGCACATGCGATTTGAACAACATTTCTGAGCAACTTCTTTGTTAATATGGACCCCAATTGAATCAAAGGCAACCTTTTTTTTAAAAAAAAAAACCCTCCCTTTCTTTTCCTTCTTCTTCTTCAGTCTCTGACTCCATACAATCTGAGACAGGGCAAATTACATACAATGTGGCTCTAAAAAAATAATCTAATTGAAATGAAACTCTTAGAAGATGCTGGATCCATTTTTTTCTCTTTAAAAAAATATCTTCCATCTCTGAAACTTGGTGGTATTGCTTACATGAATGGTAGCTAGTCTTATGCTTTCGCCTTAATTGGATTTATCCTTGTCAGCTTTCTCGATGGGCTGCCACATTAGATAAAAAGAGCCCCCTGTGCTCCTGTTGTAACCATGGTCACTCTTAAATCTTAGTTGTGTTGTGGGCAAATTTCTTGTGGCACACAAGGCAGAAGATAAGAAGACATACTGCCAGATATACCATCAGGATGGGCAAAGCAGACTTCTGTGGGTGTCTCTCTCTCCACCCTTGCAACTGAGTGTGTAGATATTGTGTGTTTAACAGCAAACATCTAAACCTTGATATGAACAAAATAAAATAAAATAAAAAGCAACTTTATAAACATCTGCAACCAGATCCTGAGCCCTTGACTAAGAAGTAAGTTTGACTGAATTTAATGAGACTTACTCCCAGGTAAGCACGCATAGAATTTCACTCTCTTTTTAAAAACCACTGAAATGTCACAGACGAAGGCTTCTCAGCTTGCTTCTGAATGAGGAATTCTTTATGCATCTGCCCAAATTGAAAAGGTTATTTTTGCTGTCTTCAAGAGATGACTCTTGAGCTGATGGCAGAGCAAAAGGGTTTGCTGTCCTGAAAGAAGGGGGGGAGTTGCTAGGAGATAAGTCCAAGATTTCAGAAAAGCATTGCTTAGAGTTATCTCTAATTGACAGCTGCTTACCCTAAGGGTCTAATTCTAACCTTGAGACCCAAACTATAATGAGAGGGCAGCTTTCCCTCATCCCTGTTTTCTGGCTAGGGCAAGGGGATTACTGAAGGCCTATTTCTCTCTCTCTCTCTCTCTCTCTCAGCCCCCCCCCCCCTCCTCAGTTAGGCAGCAGTGTGAGAGCTGTTCTTGTTGAGGCCAGAGTTTGTTTCGGTGAGTCTTGTCTGATTCATACCACCTGAATAAACTTTCAGCTACAGTTAAGATGGTCTTGGTGGATTTTTTTTTTTAAGTGAGAGGAAGGGATAAAGAAAAAACTTCTTTTAAACAAAAAATGATTAAAGGGAATGTGTATTTTGTGCTCACATATACACACACACCATTATGTGCAGTATTACATGTTCCACTCAGGCTTTTTCTCTGGGACCTGAACAGTTGTAAATCAAGCCCCTTTCTGTTAGCAAGTTGCTATCACTTAAGACTTTAAGGCAAATAAATAGGAACTTTTAAAGAAAAGAGATAAGCAGACGCTAGTAAATAAAGTATTTCTATGTGTCCAGACCTACTACTATGCTGATTTATGTAGAAAGTCGCTTAGAGAGCTTCAGCTTCTACTTTGAACAGAAGTTCACTATAAACATTTCAGCAGCATAATATAAACTGAACTGGATTGAATTTGACTCACTTAAAAAAAAACCCCTAAGAGACCAATGGGTTTACCTCACTTAGAACTATTTAACTATAAAGATGATGAAGCAGGGCCAGGAAACCATTAATGTTTGTTTTCTTCTTCTTCTTAAGAATAATCCTCCAAGATTGCAAGTTTTAAAAGCTACGAATAAAACGTCTTTAAAAACTTCGGCGATTGATTTGGTGTCATACATAACATGAGGAACTGGGTTTCTTTGAAGTTGTAATTCACAAAACACATATTTCTAGGATGAAATGGAACAATGATAGATAGATCACAGGTTTTTTTTAAAGTGCATCTGTGCATGATTTACATAAGGAGAGATTTACATATTCATGATGTACATATGGAGAGATGATTATAGTTGCCAGAGCTGACAAACATTCCCTAAAAATGATGATATCAAAAGCTGATGATACTAACCTTACAATATTTCAAATCAAATGATTTTACATAGTGATTATTATATGAATTCCTCAGTCTCCCTAGATATAGAAATCCTTGATGTCCTAAACCTAGTAAAACTGAAAGCGTTACACTGCTAAAATAAGAGCTGCTCTGTAGTATGAGGAGCAGGCTGGCAATAAATAAACCAGTAAATAAAGCAGTAAATAAAATAATGCCCTTTAAGGAGGGGAATTTTTTATTTTATTTGCTTGCTTATAGTTCACCTTCCTTACTGGGACTCAAGGCAGATTAGACAGAGATAATACAGTAAACAAAAGTGGGACATTCAATAAACAATGAAATAGGATTTGGGTTCTGGAACCAACAAAACTGAAGCAAAGTGTAAGGACTAACATGACACATTAAATGATGCAAAATTCCACAATAGGATCCAACCCACAGCAAACTATACACAGTAGTAGATCCAGGTATCAACAGAACCTGCCTTTTTCCAGGGGCAGAACTCAACCTGGATTCATCTGAAGTCCCTCTGACCATGTGAAAAGTACATTTCACTCCCCCTTGAATAATCAGTGCCTGCAGATTTGGAAAGAGGTACTCTTTTGGGGAGAGTTTTGAGTCTGCTTAATGCCTAAACCTAGCCCATGTTTACTTGAGGGTCTCATTCATTTTAGCGAGAACTGCAGACTGGTGTGCTTAGAACTCCTGCTGATCTGTAAAGAAGCTATAAAACTCCTTCAGTGCTGGCAACATCACCCATAAGATTGTCAGAGCATAGTAGTGGGTAGCGTGGGATGTGCTGAGTACAAATATATATGTAGGCACAGCTTTACCCAAAATGTACTGAGAAATTTTGGAAGCAGTATCAATCATCACCCCCATGACAAAGTGTGGCATGCCTTAGAGGCCACTGAGGTCCCAGGGATCCCTTCTTCATTCATTTAGCAGTCATGCTGAAAATGATGCACAAAATGTTCATGTTCAGTCTGATCTCATCCCTAATGTATTTAGGCACTCAGCACGACGTCAGTTTCTCTAGAGGATTGCATGCTCTCCTCCTCAGCCCCACAACCACTTCCAGGTGTAGCCCTTAACCTTCACATGGTTCTTCTTCTCAGCTTCTCTGCTTATGGGGCCTAACGGCAGACTAGGAGCTAGAAAGATGGATTGTGTAGTTGAAAGGGGTGACCATTGCACAAAATCCCTCATTAACCTTTCCCAGTGCCACCTTTAGCTCTACAACTGAGAAGCAGGGCACAGAGACCCAAACCTCCCCACGTTGTTGCCCCCAGTGACTTTTTTCAGAGGTATACTGCTTCTGAACATGGAAGGTCCATCTCACTCACCTGGTTGCTCCCCACTGATGGACCTGTCCTCCATGAATTTGTCTAAGCTCCTTTTAAGCTCATCTAAGGTGTTTATCACTGCATCTCATAGCAGTGAATTCCATGATGGAATTATGCTCTATGTGAAAATTGACTGGATCAAATGGAAAAAGGTTTGATGTACCATAAGAGGGCTTTGTAAGAGCAATTCATGTGCTGAAACATGTATGCTTAGCATATAGAATCACAAACATTCCCTAGTATCATCTCTGGAGCTTCTCGCAGTGGATGTGGTTTTGCTGTTAGAAGTTCTGCTTTCAGTTCTGCAATATTTCTGTGAAACTCAACATGCAGTCATTAGCCCTTGGTGCCAGCTACTTTTATCTGTTCTCAAAACCATTTTTTTTTAATGGCAGAAGGGAAAAAAAATGCTGACTTTAGATCTTAGGCCCTGAGAGAAAGCCTTAGCGGGTGAATGAGGGCTGCTTTCAAACCTCTAGTCCTTTTTCTTTTCTTTTTTTTTTTTCAATAGGAGACCTTCACAATTGGTAATGAGGACAGATTCTGAATTGTTTGCGAGCAGCTGCTTAGTAGGTACGAGCGTGTTTGAATTCAATTGAACAGTGTTTTTAGAAGCAGTTACTGACCCTTGACCCTTCCTACAGACTGGGTTGATGGGATTAGGGAAAGCTAACGTTTGGTTTACACTCTGGGTATAATGAGCTGGCAAGAGATAACATACTTTTTAATTATCAAGTTGCACCTCTGCCAAAATTAGCTGGTGGCAAATTTACCAAACGGTTGAATGAACTACAACAAAATAGGAAAGAAAGAAAGAAAGAAAGAAAGAAAGAAAGAAAGAAAGAAAGAAAGAAAGAAAGAAAGAAAGAAAGAAAGAAAGAAAGAAAGAAAGAAAGCTCCAAGCAGATCTGCCTACCTGAAAACAGTTCTGTATTAAAAAAAGATTTTGAACAATATGCAGTAATGATTATAATTATCAGATGCCCTGTGTTTGTTTTTATTTTAAAACTTTATTCATGGTGTGGTACATGTGAGGTGGGCAGAATCAGAGATGGAAGATTTTTTTTAAAGGAAAAAAAATGGATCCAGCATCTTCTAAGAGTTTCATTTCAATTAGAACAAGGGGAACTATCCCAAGCAGGTCTAGTCAGAAGGAAGTCTGCTTGTGTCCTGTTGAGCTTACATCCAGGAAACAGCTCATAAACTTGCAGCCTAGATCAGGGGTGTCAAACTAATTTGTTACAAGGGCCAGATCTGACATAAATGAGATCTTGTTGTACTGTGCCATGTGTGTCATAAAATGCAATACCAAGTGGCAGAGATATAAACTTTATAAAGAACACAGACAAACACACTTAAAGATTTTTAAAAAATTAAGCATGCTTAAAATGTTAGCACTTATTGGTCTTAATGGTGCTTTCTTTGTAACTCTCCCATGCAATCCAGGGAACTGGGCATAAGAAGCTCTGGCTCTTTTCTACTTTCCCCAGGGGATGAGGAAGGGGAGGAGTCTCAGCCAATAGAAGTGAAGAGGCTTGGCTCAGTAGTTTTGCTGTGTGATTAAGAGAGCCTGGCAAAGCAAGCTTTCCCTCCCCCTCTTCCTCTCCAAGGGAGGAGCCTCAGCGAATATAGAGGCTTTGTTCTGTAGCTCCTTTGAGTTGAGCAAGCCTGGCAAAGCAAGCTGTGATGCGGAAAGAAGCAAAAGAGAGGGAAAAGGAAGCAGAGACAGCCAGTTGCTTGAGGGTCTGATAGGAACCCTCTGGGGGCCTGATTCGGCCCCCAGGCCACATGTTTGACATCCGTGACCTAGATCATGAAGGCTTTGCACATAAAGAAAGGAGAACACAACAATGGAGTATTATTTAGCAAAACAATTTAAGGTTTAGTTGTGATAAGGTTGGTAGCCCCTTCAAAAATTAGGATCCTCTGGAAATAGAATTCTTAATGTACTGTAATTAGGAGTAGATAGGAAGAGTCCAATGGCACTGGAAAGACTAACAAAATCTGTGGCAGTGTGTGAGCTTTCCTGAGTCACTGCTCACTTCTTCAGATAACTGATAACAGCTATCTGAAGAAGTGAGCAGCGACTCACGAAAGCTCACCCCTGCCACAAATTTTCTAGTCTTTAAGATGTCACTGGACTTTTGTTCATTCCTACTGTTATAGACAGACTAATGTTGTCTACCTATCTTATTGTAACTAGCATAGATTCTTGTTCTTTTTAACTACTAAATGACATGCATTAATTCAACAGGTGCAAAGAAGGCATATGTTTGTCTCTTGGCAGCAAGGAACTGTGTGTGTGTGTGTGTGTGTGAGAGAGAGAGAGAGAGAGAGAGAGTGGCTACATGATTTCACAAAATATTTTTTTCCAAAGAACTTTAGATCCCATCCAGGAAACGATAAATGGGAGCCAGCTGAGTTCTGCTGCTAAAAATCTGGTTCCCACTTTTTTGTGTGAATGTAGTAATACAGCAGACATAATTCACTGACTGCTTGAAACACACAACTAGAGAATATATAGGATCACTTTTAAACTTGTTTGCAGGTACTCAGAGGAAACACAAAAGGGGAACCCAAAGGGAGTTACACAGGAAGTAGACCCCCTCCTCTGCTTCCTTCTTTTTATTTCCTCCTTTCCCTAGAAATAGGGTTGCCAGCCCTCCTCCAGTGACTGGGGTGGGAGTGGGATAGAGTTGCCAGATCCAGATTAGGGAACTCCTGGAGATATGGGTGTGGAGCATAGGAGGACAGGAGCCTCAGGAGGGTACAATGCCATAGAGCTCACCTTCCAAAGTATCCATTTTCTCCAAAGGAACTGATCTCTGTAGTTTGGAAAAGAGCTGTAATTCTGTGGGTTCCCTGGGTCCCACCTGGAAGATGGCATCCCTACCTGGAGAAGAGTTCATGGAGGATGGAGAGTTTGGAGATAAAAGCTGATATAAATAAAATGCGCAGGTTGTTTTCACCTTCAGACCTTGCCTAATTAGCTGTCAGTTGCCAGTCTTCAGGTGGTGCCTGGAGTTGTCCCAGAATTACAACTAATATCCAGTCTGTAATTATCAGTTACTGTTGAGAAAATGGCTGCTCTGGGGACGCCCCAAACTTTCCCAGGATCCATTCCCCTCAAATCTCCAGTAATTTCTCATCCCACAGTTGGCAACCCTCATCCAATGATGGCTTGCGGGAAGGGGCTGAGTTCTCAAAGCATGTTGAAGTTTGTGGTCATCTGAGGGGCCCGCTTTCAGCTTCAAGCCTGTTCAGTTGGCTGGGGAGGCTTGCAGCAGAAACTGCCCAAGATGGGATTCCCTTCCAAGCCTATTCCTGAGCACGAGCCAGCAGATCATTGGCAAGGCTTGGAGAGGCAATCCTTATCCTCTCTCTGGAGCCATGTTGAGAATTAAAGATGCTTATCCCTATTCAGCTTCCAATAATGCTCAGGGAGTCTGTTCTGGTGGTATAACAGCTAGGTTGAAAACAGCAGCTGGTGGGCCTGCCTTGAAAAAGAGATGTTACATAGTCAAGAAGTTATTCTACTTGTTTTATTTTATTGTCTGGAGCCAACGTATCCACAGCTTTTCATGTCTTTCTCTCCAGCCTGTGGCTTGGCTCAGTTGCTTTATCCAATCAATGTTCCCTTCTAATGGTGTCTGCTCTCTGTTGGGTGTATGCTGTGGTCTGCAATGCGTAGGCAGATTGGTAGGGAACTGGTGATGGATGCTCCTGCCTACAGGGTGTGAGGGGTTAAACTAGGTGACCAGAATACAAATATGTGTTGTGATCCAGGTGGAACATTCATTCTGTGAGATAAAAATCATCCTGATGGAGAATGACAACTGTGTGCAGCCTTGTGCAGTGTTATTGTGAGTCTTCGAGGTGGTGAAGCAGTGCAGATAGAAGACCTTTTAGTGTATTTCAAGCAGTGGATCCAGAAAGATTAAAAAGCAGGGAATCATTTGCTGATTTGCACTATTTTTGCACTTGCCCCCAATCTAACAGACAGGGAGGGTGAGCAGTATTATTAATGAGAGCAGAAAGCTTTTAGCCTACCACCCTTGTGCACTAACAGACATTGTTTATCATGGTTATTGAACACGCTGCTTCAGAATAAGTAATGGATATAAGGTGCAGTTGGATTTGATCAGAGAGAGTAGCTGCTACAACATTGCTGGTGCATATCAAAAACTACTTATACAAGGCAAGGTAACATATCAGGGGAAAGGACTTTAGCGTATCCTTTTTTCTTATATGCTAGATTTATACCGTTCATGTATGCGCTTGAGGGACGGACACCAGCAAGTGTACAGATATGAAGGATATTGTGGTTCTCCATGCTTCTGTAAAAGGCAAATCGCAAATGCGTGTGGCTCACTTTGGATCTTGGCCACAAAGGGAGAGGAGAGTGGTTTAACCTTTCAACCTCAGTATGGTTTCTCTAATTGAAGCCAGTTCCCTTGTGCTATTATTAGCACTTTAAAGGGGGAAAAAGACAGATTCTTTAACAAACCTGTCTTTTTTCCCCAAATGAAGTGTTTCAAACAGCAAAACCGAGCAAGGTTTCCCCTCTCCTCTCCTCATAGCCCCTATCTGAACCAGGCTGTGTGCACTTAGTTTTGTTTAGTTTATTTGATTTATACCCCGCCCTCCTTGCTGAAGCAAGCTTAGGGCAGCTCACAACATAATAGAATAACAATAAAAGGAAAGGAAAGGTCCCCTGTGTAAGCACCAGTCGTTTCTGACTCTGGGGTGACGTTGCTTTCACAGCATTTTCACGGCAGACTTTTTACAGGGTGGTTTGCCATTGCCTTCCCCAGTCTTTTACACTTTCCCCCCAGCAAGCTGGGTACTCATTTTACCGACCTCGGAAGGATGGAAGGATGAGTCAACCTTGGGCCGGCTATCTGAATCCAGCTTCTGCCGGAATCGAACACAGGTCATGAGCAGAGAGTTCAGACCACAGTACTGCTGCTTTACCACTCTGCGCCACGGGTTAAACATTAAAATAAACAATTTAAAACAGTTTTAAACAATTTTGTACTAATTCCGTATGATTTAGGATGGCATTCAGTGTTCTTGGGCATCTAGTTGGGTCTAATATCGAGGTGGTTGGCTAACTGCAGAACTGGGCAAGGTCCCACAAGACCCTGACCTCCTCAGGCAGTTGGTTCCACCAGTGTGGAGCAGCAATGGAGAAGGCTCTTTCTCTAGCTGTTTTCAGTCTTGCCTCCCTCGGCCCGGGGATCGATAATAGATGTTGTGTTCCTTATCTAAGTACCCTCTGGGGAACATGTGGGGAGAGACAGTCCCTAAGGTAGGCAGGTCCTCAGCTATATAGGCCATATAGAGTCTGTGATTTCCAGCACACTTGTTTTAGTGTATTGGGGGTTCTTCTGACTGTTGTCAGAGAGTGAAGGGCTGCATTCGCTAACATTACTGGGGAGAAAAATAATTTGGATTTAGGTAATGTCATTCCAGTCTATGTTTTAATTGTTCCAGAGGCTGAAAATGCATGGGAAGAATGATCTCCTGCTTGAACAGCTGTCACAACTTTTGTATGCCCTTGAGTTTTTAAGAGACTGAATGCAAATCATGTTTTACGTAATATCCTAAAAGACAGCAAAAGCAATGAAAGTTAATGAAAAATGTAAGTTTCCTAAGATAACATGTGTGTTCAGTGTACTTAGTATATTCGCTGGAAATCTTCAAATAGGAAAATGTCTCTATAAAGCTCTGTGCAGCAATTCTATTCACAGCCAGGCTGCTTAAATCCCATTGAAGCCAACGAGATTTAAGCAGTCTAATTTTGTACAAGTTTGCAGCCCAGATCTGTTGTAGCCAAATGCTATCTCTTCATATTTGAATTTCAGGAAGTCAGTTTATAATAGCCTTTCATACTGCATATCTTCTGGCCAATCACAATATATTCTGACAATTTGTTTTTGAAGATCATCTCTTGTTTCTTGACTTTAAAAAGTTACCACTATTCATCATGAAATCCGAGAATCCCTGCAATCAATCCACATGCTGTAGCTGGGGGAGGGGGGGGGAAGCAGCCATATCTGAGCATTGGGTAGAGCAATTCTGAGGGGCAGGGTACTGAAAGTGCTCAGGGAGACAACTGACGTTTATGCCAGCATATGATCAAGATACACCAGTGTAAATGCTGTTTGCAATGGCACAAATACGTAGCGCCAGTCCATTGCTGTAAGGAGCCAGTGTAGATCTGTGGTGGCTGCCCATTGGTGCAACCTAGGGTGCTCATCGGTGCAACAGCTAGCATGTTTGTGAGTGGCTTGGGAAGTATGGCCACAGTTAGCCAGCTCCTTGAGCCCTTCCAAGCCAGAAAGCCCCCTGGCAAAGGTATAAAGTTAAGCCTGAAATGGAGCCAAAAATCTAGTTCCCCACCAGCCGACGCAGACTCGACAATTAGGCTCGTAGGAGCTCAGGATGCTGACTATAGCCTTGACCAATCACCTCCTCCCCACAGTGGCCAAGCCCCCTCCCCAGCACCCAGTTGAGACCCACTCCACCCTACAAGAACTGCAGTTCACATGAAGTCCATGAAGATGCCCTGTTGGTCACAGGAGGCCTGGACATTCAAACTGTAGAAACGGTGGCTCCTCATCGAGGCAGTCAGAGCAGTGTGTGTGTGCAGTCCACTGCTCTCACCACATTTGGGAAGTGTGAAGCCAGTGCAAACCCAGCCTTAATTGGGGTGAGGTCAGCCTCCCCACTGGGAAGGAGACATGTTCATGGAGGCAGCCAAGCATGGCATCCAGAAAGGCAAGCAGGCAGCAACTAGTTGATGACTGGAACACCTCCAGCACCTTGGTGACAGCTCCCTGGAAGGAGCCTGTGGTGAGGAACCATAGGAAGAGCAGGATTTTTTACCTAACAGGGATGGCATGGAGAGCAGGGACCTGGCCCTGGAGTGTGGGCTCAGTCTCCTCGCAGAGATTCTGGATGGCTGCACAGACCAACTGGAATAAATCCAGGCAGGTCCAGTCCATCATGTGAAGGGTGCTGATGTGTTCTCAGTGATGGTGCACCATGCTGCTTCCATTGCTGCACTACCCAGACATACAGGTGAATATGGCATACTCCAAGCATCTGAGGAGGTGGGAGAAGTGGGCAGTGTCCCAAATAACTATGGGCTATTCCTGTGGGAACAGGGATGACGGAGCAGAGGTTGCTGTGAGGCCACACTGAGGCAGATTTACAGCACGCACATCCATGAGAGCAGCTGACCAAATGTCAAAAATGCATTTTTTTTCCACACGACCACAGCACAACTTGCCCCTTAGGATACAGCCTAACACTGCCGCAGCTATTCAGTGGCTAGCTGTTGATGTGCAGGTGCAGCTCAGGATTGCACTTTCAGTCTCTCTCAGACCTGCACAAGCCTAGTAAGGGCAATGAAGATCTACTTCACAAAGTGGCAGTTGTGGATAACCCATAAATGGTGGAAAGGTTACTTACTTCTCTAATTTTGTCCACCAAATGTAGACCCCATCCTGCCTTTTAAAACCAGAGACTTGCCTAATGCAAAATTTACATTTTCTACTTGAGAAAAAGTTTCTGCTGGCTAAAAACTGGTCTGCAGGGCTGTCGTCCCAGAAGGAAACCTTTTCTAAAGATGATGCACAAGAAAGCCTGCAAACGGTTTGCTGCAGACAAGCAGACTAAGGACATGGATTTCAGGAACCATGTCCTATGGTCCGATGAGACCAAGATAAACTTATTTGGTTCAGATGGTGTCAAGTGTGAGTGGCGGCAACCAGGTGAGGAGTATAAAAACAAGTGTGTCTTGCCTACAATCTAGCATGGTGGTGGGAATGTCATGTCTGGGGTTGCATGAGTGCTACAGCACTGGGGAGCTACAGTTCATTGAGGGAACCATGAATGCCAACATGTACTGTGACATACTGAAGCAGAGCATGATCCCCTCCCTTCAGAGACTGGGCTGCAGGGCAGTATTCCAACAAGATAACAACCCCAAACACACCTCCAAAATGACCACTGCCTTGCTAAAGAAGCTGAGGGCAAAGGTGATGGACTGGCCAAGCATGTCTCCAAACCTAAACCCTATTGAGCATCTGTGGGGCATCCTGAAATGGAAGGTGGAGGTGCACAAGGTCTATAACATCCACCAGCTACGTGACGTCTTCATGGAGGAATGGAAGAGGACTCCAGTGGCAACCTGTGAAGCTCTGGTGAACTCTATGCCCAAGAGGGTTAAGGCAGTGCTGGAAAATAATGGTAGTCACACAAAATATTGACACTTTAGGCCCCATTTGGACATTATCACTTAGGGGTGTACTCACTTTTGTTGCCAGCAGTTTAGACATTAATGGCTGTGTGTTGCGTAATTTGAGGGGACAGCACATTTCCACTGTTATACAAGCTGTAGACTCACTACTTTACATTGTAGCCAAGTGTCATTTCTTCAGTGTTGTCACATGAAAAGATATACTTAAATATCTACAAAATGTGAGGGGGTGTACTCACTTCTGCGACATACTGTAACTCCAATGCCTAGGAAACAGGTTTGTATTAGGGTCCCCCCCCCCCCAAAAAAAGAGAAAACTGATAATGTACAAAAGTTCCACTGATCAAAACAGACTGGCAACCATGAATGTCACTAAGGACTACTTAGGGGGACATAGAATAGTGAGCTTAAAAAATATTTATGATTGATTTATATGATTTGCTAATGATAGTTGAGGGAGCGCTAGCACACCAGCAAAAAAAAAAGGCTCTCGCTGCTCACAGCCCTGCATGGAGAAAGAGACTGAATAAAGCACCCCAACCCCCACAGGATAGCTTCAGCTCTGTGCTTTCCACTCATGGGAAGCAGCGACCTCCTGCCACAGCTCTGCAGCCCTCACAGCTTCAGTGGCTGAACTCTTCTTCCTACAGGTGCTCAGCTCCAATGTGATGCATATAAATTAGAAACACAGAATATGCTTTACATTCAGGCAAGAGGCCACATCACTTCCTGCTGCCCAGTATGCATTAGTGCATAATGCATGCATGCACGAAACATTAATAAATCCATTGAATAAAGAGGGAAATGAGTGGAGAGGAAAAGCAGTGTTTCCTAGCGTCTCCTCTTTAACATCACAGCAACTGCTTCAAATCTGGGGGCAGGGAGGGGAAACTAGCTTTTTGACAACTCTACACAAGCATGATGAGTTTAGGAGTGGTTGAATGTTGTCAGGGAAGCTGCATAACTGAACTGCACAGACACAGCTTTCATGCTGAATATTTGAATTGTTTCTAAGGAGTATCTTTACCAAGTGTGCTTCTCCAGTATGTGAATACCAGGTGATCCTTCACTTCTCAATAAAGTGAATGATTACTTCTCTCTCTCTCTCATATATATATATATTCTCATATATCTCTCTCATATATATATATATTCTCAAATATTAGAAGGCTACAAGATTATGTTCTTCAAGACTGCTTAAAAACTAGGGATGATCCATGCATAGCATTATTGCAAGACTAAGAAACATCTAAGGAACCAATAACTGGATAAAAGCCAGGCTTCTTTTTTGAATTCTTGTTTATAGAGGGAGAGAGTGGAGAGGAACATGAGGTATCTGTCTGATGTCGCTGCTAAATCACCATGAGTGATGGGTGGAACCAAGACATCCTCATCTTTCCACGTTCATCAATTCTATTTTTAAGCAGCCATGTGATGTGAGGTTAACAGCTCTAGGATTCTTGGCTTTCCCTATAAATGGCCAAATGCACCTTGCTCAAGCTCATAAATTTTGCATGTTAAAAAGGAGGTGAAGTATAAATATCTCTGGTTTTGCTTAGTAGACATTATTTTAAGAGCATGGCTCTGGTGTTATGCAAAGATCCAATGACTGTGCTTGGAAAACAGAATTAAAGAACACATTTATCGTGATTGTAATACATGGGCACTAAGGCTCACTGCTACTAATTACTTCATGAAAGGTGAGCTGAACTTTAAAGAACATTAATTGGAAAGCAAGGAATATGGTTATGTGAAAAAAATGCAAAAAGGAGAGTTTGCCCTTGACAGTAGGACATCCACTGGGATCCTGTATATGGCTGGCTAGAGAAAGACTGCATACTGTAGAATCCTGGGTAGGCCAATGGGGAGCCTACTATAATGGCAACTAGTGTTATACCATCTATATATGCCCTGTTCATACACATGTTTTTGTGGTGGGCATAGCCAGGCTGCAGTTGGCAGGCAGAAAAATCAAACTAAAACACTCAAAAACACTCTATGTTGGCAGGCTATTGTTACAAATATAAAAACAGTGTTTTCTTCAACTGGATAACACTCATAAATATAGATCTTTGTTCAAGATGGATTTAGCTTTTTAATTTCTACACACACTATCTCTTCCTCAGAGAAGGCTGACTGAACTTGTGTAAGAATCTCCCACCACAGACCCTTTACCCTAGCAAACTATGGCCGTTTTCGCACTTAGCGTTTGCTCCCCTTTTTCCGCGGCGCAATTATGTCCGGATCATTTTTCTCGTTTTCCCACTGGTGACTCTTTGCGGAGTCGCCTTCCCTGAAGCCCCGGCTCAAATCGTTTTCCCACTGGCATCGGCTTGAGTTCGATGCCCTGTCAATCATTTTTTTTTTAAGCGCAAGTCTGGTTGCGTAATGACGTACTAACGTAACATCGAGCTGTTCCCTCCCCTTCTTTTCTTGGACAAACCGCATCACGTGTGCTGCTGCTGCTTATGGATTGGCTGCAGCTGTAGAATCCTCCACAGCCCTTTATGTATTAACGGAAGCATTCACAGTGGAGAATCCTAGCACTAGATTCCCCCCCCCCCCAAATTCTGAAGCACTAGATCCCCCCCCCCAAATTTCCTCCGCTCTCTTTCCCCTCCCCGGCTGGCGCTTGCAACGGGGACCTGACTGATTCCTGCTGCCAGAGCTCCCCCCCCCCCGCTCCATTCTCTCCTTCCCCTTCTATGGCGCGTGTGAAGAGCGAGGTCGCGTCTATTTTCTAACCGAGCGGAATGTAGCCAGGGAGAAGAATGCAGGACTCCAACTTCCCATTTTATACATGGCGATTTTGTGCAGGTCCAGAAATCCTGGTGGCACAGCTGAGGGAGGCATTCCCTTTTTAAAACACACACACATGAACGCTTTGGCCCGCACCGGCACTAGATTCCCCCCCCCCAACAATGGTCATTTTCGCATTATCGAGATAACGCAACAGCGAAATAACGCAACTAAAGTCAATAATAATAAAAAAAATTCTAACGAAAACAATTGAAGTGGCAATTGAGGCTATTCCAGGAGGTTTTTTTTTTTTCTATTTGTTAATTTCGAAATATCGCTATTACGCAAAACTGTGAAGTTTAAAAAAAAAATGGCCGTGCCGGCACTTTGGGGAAGCGCCGCGAAAGGCTGATGATTGGCCAAGCGGGTGGATGGGGTGGGAGGACGGAAAGGGAGAGGGTGACGCCCACAAAGCAGTCGATCCGGCGTGGATGGATTTCGCACAGCAAACTCCGCTGAGTGGATCCGGAGTGGATCCGGAGGTTTTCGGAAACTCCGGCAACATGCTGAAAAACATACTCCGGCGTAAAATCCCTGAAGCGCCGGAGCAAAGCGCAGCGCCGGAGCAACATGTGCGAAATCCAAGAGAAGATCCAGAGGTAAATGGGGCGCTACGCCGGAGCAAACGCTAGTGCGAAAACGGCCTATGTATCCTTTTGTCTGAAAACTTTGGCACCCTTGAACTTTGGCACCCTTGAAGGCCCTTCACACTGACACCTCATACACTTGTTCCAAGTCTCCTTTCACAGCTAGGATCTCTCTCTGACTTCTGGGATTTCACATAGTCAAAGAACCTTTTGTCCCTCTCACAGTGTGTGTGATTGTGATCTTTCTTTAAACAGGAGCCTGCCCTTTGGCTCTGACAGAACTCCTCAGCAGAGTCTTAAAACTCACTATGCCTTGTGACACTCTGTGCCACAGCCTTGAGAGTTTTCCCAGAAAGAGTCATTATTAGCCCCTTCTCACACAAACTCTCATACAGATGTGCTCTAATCAGTCACCAACTTTGTCTCAAAATGCCTAGACTGCAGTCTCCCTCAGACTTCTCTCAGGCTGATCTTCACTGGAGCTAAACTGGAACTCAACTGAGGAGACTCCTCTCTCTCTGCCTCCTTTAACTTATTGCATTGGTTACCATGGAGGCGGTTAACCAATCACAGTGAGTGTCTCAACTATCTCTCACGCAGACTGCTTTCCAGTCCATCTCAGTGACATATTCCAAGCACTCAAAAATGATCTACAAATGATAAATGTTATTAATAATTTTCAGACCTCATACTTGTCTGTGGTAATAGAGATTGGATTGATAGTATAATTAATAAGAAACAGGAGAATATGTCCTCATTTAATTATATTGCAAATGACAATTATTATTAGGGTGTATGCAGTAATGTTGAGGTTTGCAAACGTTTTGGGCACAGCTGCACCTCATATATAAACTGGTTATAAATTGCCTGTCTTCAAGGAACTCTGGGAACTATAGTTCTTTGAGAAGGGCTGCAACAGTTAAACTGGATTTACATATGCAGTTGGAATTTCATAGCAATAAATACAATAAAACAATCATCACTATACATGCAACTTAAAATTAATAATTCTAGTTTATCTTAGTAATTCTAGTTTTAATTAACACACAACCATAGTCAGATTTAGCAATAATATTAATGTCAACATTATGATATTAATGTCAACATTTAAAACCCCAATAAAAGCATGCTTCTATTTAGAAATATCTGACAGCCTATATGTAATATCAACCCCAAACAAATACTTCTACTCAGAGTGAGACAATGAACACACACGTGAACAGAACACAACATTGGTCTATCAACTCTGGGTTGGGAAATTCCTGGAAATTTTGATGGTGGAGCCTGGGTAGGGCAGGGTTTGTGAAAGGGATGGACCTCAGTGGGGGTATAATGACATAGAGGCCGTGGTCACACTCACCATTAAATCCATCCCTAACCCGTCACTATTATACCCCGCAGCTTTTTTACAATGAATTTCCTGATCAGACATCCCTCCATCCTTCAGTTCTAAGCAGCATTGGTCCCGTCGCTGGTTGATCAGAGGTCTCAACCGGACCTCATTTTTTGAGATGGCATTCCACAATCGTGCAAGCACAGTATGTGGAATATTGTGCTTGGCTTTTTTTTTTTTAAGGTGCCAGAAAAGGTGGACGATCTGCCCCCTGCCCCATTTAAACACCCAGAAAGGAAAGGGAAGCTCTCTTTGCTGTCTCTCCGCCTGGCAGGGAGACAGCAAAGGAGGGTGATCTTCCCCCCCCCACTTAAACACCCCGCCATGGTGTTTAAATTGAAGGGGGGGGGAGCACGGCAACTCTCTTTGCTGTCTCTCCGCCTGGCAAGGAGATGGCAAAGGTGGGTCATCTTCCTCCCCTGGCAGGGAGACAGCAAAGGTGGGCAATCTGCCTCCCCCCCCCCCCATTTAGGAAAGGTCCCCTGTGCAAGCACCAGTCATTTTCAACTCTGGGGTGACGCTGCTTTCACAAAGTTTTCTTGGCAGACCTGTTATGGGGTGGTTTGCCATTGCCTTCCCCAGTCATCTATACTTTCCCCCCCAGCAAGCTGGGTACATATTTTACCGACCTCGGAAGGTTGGAAGGCTGAGTCAACAATTGCTGGCGCAATGATATCATTTGGAGTGGGCTCTCGCAGGGAAGTGGATGTGCGCTTGTGAGGAGTCGGCTACAATGGAGTGTTCAAACATAGAAAGTACGCGCGGGAGTCATCCGAAGCATTCTTATTCCGGATTTAATGTTCTATCAAAAAAGTCCGCGTCTCAGTCGTGGCAGTTCGGGACACGAACGAGCCAACGACTATTGCCAGATGCTGATGTTTGGACAACCGCATGAAATCCGACAAGCATCTGGCTTTCATCCATACCCATCTCATCAGCTTATGTGCGTCTGACCTCGGCCAGAGTCTACCTTTTAAAACAGCCATTTTCTACAGGGGAACTGACCTCTGTAACCTGGAAACCAGTTGTAATTATGGGAGATCTCCAGCCACCACCTGGATTCTGACAGTCCTATTTCAAGGTCAGCTTTGTCTACTTAGACTGGCAGTGGCTCACCAGGGTTTCAGGTAGAGGTCTTTCACATCATCTGCAGTCTGATCCTAACTCGAGATGCCAGGGATTAAACCTGGAACATTCTGCATGACAAGCAAATGCACTACCACTGAGTCACAGTCCTTCCCAAATAATCAATAACCAGTTAACTTAATAGGGAGCCATTACAACCATTTTTTAAAAAATTAAACTGCTATTAAAACCTATGCACCTCAGCATTTTCTCTTTGTCTTTAGAAGATACTTGTACAGATGAATGTTTTACCATGCATTGTATCACATATTTTTCCAAACATCTGTACCTTATTTGTGGTAAAAAGTGTACCTGACAAAGGCAACTTCAAGTCACCAATCTTATGCCACAATACTTTTATTAGCCTCTAAGGTGCCACAAGATACATTGTTATATGGATTCAAAGAACACTTTTAAGAATATTTTACAACATTCACATATGAGCTAAGTAGCACAGGGAATCTGAAAGGGGAAAAAAGCTAAATTACCATGCAAAAACATTGGCTGGATTATAAACCTGTAGTAGATAATCTCATATATGATGGACTTGAGATGCTCACCCTGTCTTTTTTTGCTTAGGACTGAAACAAAGAATGGAAGTTGAAAAGTGGAGGTGACATTTTATAATCAGGGTGATGAAAGTTGCCATCTGTGTCTCTCAAAGCTGATAAAATGTCTTCATGTATTGCTGTTAGTGCTGAACTGAACCCTAGGATCACAGACTTGGTTTCTTATGCACCTTTCACCATTCCCTCCCACCAATCATTTATTTTATGCATCTTCTGCACATCACAAATGCACACACAATTTTAAACGAGATCGCAGGCAAGAGCCTTAATCAGTCAATGACTATGGCTTATCTTCCTGTTTCTAACTGTGCTTGCCATTCATCACTG
Source organism: Heteronotia binoei (assembly GCF_032191835.1). NCBI lineage: Eukaryota > Metazoa > Chordata > Lepidosauria > Squamata > Gekkonidae > Heteronotia > Heteronotia binoei. Next base: position 50,339,157 of record NC_083223.1, on the reverse strand, counting down.
AATTTTAAATAGTTTCTCTATATTTACAGTGATGGATTTAAAATGTCTTGAGTTGTAGCTGTTTTTGAAAAACTTCCTTGTGCCTTCAGGCATTTGTGTGTGTGTGTGTGTGTGTGCACGCATCATGCTGGAGATTTTAATTGGCAAATTGCCTGCTCGCCTATGTTAACTGCATGCATTAGCTGGGGGAGGAGAGTAAAAATCCTGTTACACACTTGAGTGAACTGCTGGAGTGCTTACAGGGAAAGGCTAAGAACCGTTTCACACATTACCCTACAACAAACCTGGGCTTGCCACAAAATATAGGCTCAGCCAGCTCTCTGGAGGGGTTACCCCAGTGATATAAATAGGTCCATGTATCTGTTTCTCACATGGATCTTTGCACTGTAAAATCTATGGTTAAAATATAACTATTGCTCGAAGAACTCCTTAGATTCCCAAGAAATTAGGGCTAGATTGACAGATAGCTTTCATAGGGAAAAATATAGAATTGGGCTTTGTGCTTTCCTGCTTTTGCTGCTTCTTCCTCTTCTTCTATCAGTTAAAAAGAAATATGGACTATTTACTGTTTTTTTTAAAAAATATGGCTATTAATTATTTAGCCATGGAATAACTTGTAGAGAAAATACAAATAACTTGTAGATAATAACTTGTAGCAGGCATTGCAGTAAAAATAAAACTGCAAAAGGTGTAACCCACCATCAAACTTGCCAATTTCATTAATTTTAATAACCGGGGTGGGGGTGGGGCAAAGACTCTTTAAGAGGAGCTGAGTATATCCACATCTCCCAAACCTGAGTGCTATAAGCTTGGAGGATCTAACTCCTAATCAATAACAGAGACTACAATCAGTATTAGCAGGGTTTATAATCATCATTAATTGAAATCTTTCTGTCTCCAACCTGCATAACAAAGTACTCTGCTCCTTAGCAAAGGAAGACATTTTAAAATGCATAGCTGTTGGCTTCCCACAAAGATCTCAAAACGAGGTTGGGGAATTGTCAGATGGGCACCTGGCTCACTCAGGATCGTTTTACCTGTGTATACAGGATTAACCGTCCAGAAAAGTAATGCTTAAAATAATAGGGACTCTAATTAAGTTAAAACAATTAAAATTTATTAAGAAAAATATAGGCTTCCATACAAGATAAAATACTCATCAAATCACACATTCAGTCCTAGGAAACATAGATAGATAGGGGAACACATGGGTAGACAAACAGGGTGATATTTTCCTATCGTAGTCTTCAAGGAAGGCTCCAATGGCGACAAGCGGGGAAGTGGGAGAGGGACCTGAAACTGATCAGGAATCGGGAATGGATCTATGCAGCGGAAGTTGGGATACTGATAGAAGCACACCTGTGGGTAGCTAGTCCACAGATTATAAGGACTCTCTTGAGCCCTCGGGGGATGGGAGGTACGAGGGAGGAGAAAAGGGAGGCTCTGCAGTGACCATAAGGGCTGGACTACTGCAATAGCCAATAAAAAGTTCATTGGTGGCACCTAATTGGTTGCCCATGGCTGACCAATGAACAAGCTTGGTCCAGGAGTACCTGAGTAGACTTTCAGGTTAAAACGGACCAGGGGGAGGCTCCAAAGTGACAGTTGGGGAGAATAATAGAAGTGATTATGGAGTGGGGTATACTTAAGCCTAAATAGACTTATCTAAAAGGGTGACAATAGAGAGTCAAATCCTGGCCTAGGTAACACCCAGTGTATACAAAGGAGCTTGGCTCTAGCTGAAGATGGTCTTCCTCTTCTGTCTTCTTCTGGGCACTAGTCTTTGTCTAGAGTTCTGTTAAACAAAAAAAGTGGCAGTTGGACTATAAACCACTCTTGGGGTGAGGTTGCTTGTAGGCCAAAGGTAACATCTGGTGTGTACATGAGCCGTCCGCTTTGATGGAATGGAGTCAAGCCTGGTAGGAAGATGGCTGTGTGTGGTGTTAGCCCTCCACGGTGGATTCCATGGTCAGTGCTTCATAAGCATTCGACTGGATAGCTCCTGGCGCGCAGTCTCTTCCGCTCCATGGCTGGAACATGGAATGACGGGAAGCCGTCCGTTCTTTTGGGGGACACTCTTATACCGGTCTAGAGTGCCCTCTTGGCGTTATGGCTGCTTGTACTACATAAGTCCCTTATGTTCCTGGATAGGTTTGCCCACACTCTCTGTCCAGACGTGTGTGAGTTACTCCTCCAGGTACTCTGGCAACCAAGCTGGTAACTACGATGTTCAGTCAGGGGGGTTTTCCTCACAATTTCAGAAGTTTATGCAAGCTGTGACTGAGACTAATATGATTGTAGCCTGGACTGGACATTTTGTTCTAAACCCATCTCACCTTATTTGAATTCCCCTCCCCCCTAAAAAGTATCTAACTTTTCTGATGAATATAGGAATATTTTGTATCATCCCAGTTCTCATAACAGAGATTATCACTGCCAGAGAGTACACTCTCTACACTATTTATCACTGCAGATTTTGTTCCCCTGCTATGCAGTATGCTGTATTCATTTATTATGCATCACCGTATTCTGCACTGTATGTTAGTATATTGAATATTTTGCCCTTTTTGTGTATCTGAATGTTTGGCCTTCTTCACTTATCTGTCTGCCATACATTATTTTTCCTTTCACCATTTTATCCTCACAATAGGTTAGGCTGTGAGCAAGTGACTGACCCAAAGTTCTGGTGAAACTTCATGAGCTAAGTATAGGGTTGCCAGATCTTGGTTGGAAAATACCTGGAGACTTTGGGGGTCAATCCAGGAGATGGTGGGGTTTGGGGAGGGGAGGGGCCTCAGCATGGTACAATGCCATAAAGTCCACCCTACAAAGCAGCTGTTTTCTCTAGGGGAGCTGATCTCTACCAGCTGGATCTCCAGGATCCAGGAGATCTCCAGGCCCCACCTGGAGGCTGGCAATCTCAAGTCCTAGTGTGCACTATAAACACTTTGTGGTACTGATTGTCATAACACATGTATAAAACATTTACAAAATATTTTACAGTGATTGATTACCGTGTTTCAATGGAGGTGGGAGTTACCTGTCACCAGGCCTCACTGACCCACCACTGATCAGCTAGTCAATGGTGGGGTGGGCTTACACAGAAAAAGAGCAAGACCATATTACAGTGATGTGACTACATCCCTTCTGATGTGACCTGGAATTGATGCCATCACATCAGTGACATTGGGGCAACACTCTGGTGTTTGGGAACAAACTCTGTGTTAGAGAGCCAGTCTGATGTAGTGGTTAAGTGGATAGACTCTTATCTGGGAGAACTGAGTTTGATTCCCCACTCCTCCACTTGCAGCTGCTGGAATGGTCTTGGGTCAGCCATAGCTCTCGGAGAATTGTCTTTGAAAGGGCAGCTTCTGGAGAGCTCTCTCAGCCCCACCTGCCTCACAAAGGTGTTTGTTGTGGGGGAGGAAGGTAAAGGAGATTGTGAGCTGCTCTGAGATTCAGAGTATAGGGGCAGGGTATAAATCCAGTATCTTCTTCATCTTCTTCAAACTTACCATAACAATTTTTGTCCAAATTCCAGAAGTCACCCTGATGGTGCTGTGTGATGATTGACTTCCAGGTAGCATCAGAAGTAATGTAGACACATTACTGCAATGTTGGCTGGGCCTCCCTCCTGTTCCCAGTAGTCCTCCCCCCAGCACCCGCCACACACACCAGTTGTCAGAAGGGACCTGGCAACTCAAGTTTAAATTCCTGTTTCAGCTGAAACTTTTCATTAATGTTACGGGAATCAGAAGTTAACACTGGGGCAAAAGAATGAGTTCTAGAAATCATTGCCCACCTGTGGGAATATAAATGTCCCCAGCAGTACTCAGTGCTACTTTACTTTAATGTAGCAGTTGAGTTAAAAAGATATTATCCATTCAATACTTTGAACATATGAACATATGAAGCTGCTTTATACTGAATCAGTCCTTTGGTCCATCAAAGTCAGTATTGTCTTCTCAGACTGGCAGCGGCTCTCCAGGGTCTCAAGCTGAGGTTTTTCACACCTATTTGCCTGGACCCTTTTTGGAGATGCCAGGGATTGAACCTGGGACCTTCTGCTTCCCAAGCAGATGCTCTACCACTGAGCCACCGTCCCTCCCTGACTTTGAAAAAGACTTTGAAAAATGTCTAGGATATTTTACTAGAGGACTATTTTTGAGGGAAAGTCTGGTGTCTGTAAGATTCTGTAATTAACACTGGATGTTATAACAGACCCCAGATACTACTCATATACGGTTTTACACCTGTGCTATAAACAATAATCCTTTATTTCATTTCATATTTTATGCTAATATAGCCATTATGAAATATAACTCATTTTTTACTAAATCAGAGTCTTTTGAAACTAATAACTGATTGCTGAAGTGTTTTTTTACAAGTACAGGAAGGTTAATTTGCTGAGGATGTGGCTGTAGTTATTATGGAACACCTGCAATTCCAACATACATATCTAGATGAAGGAGCGCTTTGGTATTTTATGTCATCGCCATGCATTTACAAGCATATATTTTAGAATCAAGTCTGTTTTACCCCTCACTCAGAGATTTACAGTGCAATTCTAAACAGCAATACATCCTTCTAGGTCCATTGAAGTAAGTTGGCTTAGAAAGCAGTTACTTGATTTATAACTGAATTATTAATTTTCAGATGTTTGCTCTCTCTCTCTCTTTCTCAAATTAAGCTATTTGCATAACCAAAGCTTTTTAGAGGCACCCCCAGATTCTGTCCAAAACACAAATCAGATACTTTCATCTCTCAGGGGCAGATATCAGACTGTTTTGGGGCAACTGCTGGCACAGACATCACTTTTCTAGGTATCACAAAGAAGATTACTGCTTCAAAAATAAGCCATTCTTATTTTAATCTTAGGCAAAAAGAGAGCACAAGAAAACAGAAAGTTATCAACCCGTGGTGCTACTGATATGGAATTAATTTCAGTAATACAAATTCTAAAGTACTGCAAACATTCAAACTTGATAGTGCACATTAAAAAAAATTCTAAAGTTGTTATGAAATACAGAAAGTTCAGAAGTTTCTATAATGCAAAGGCTATCCTTTTAAAAAGGAAACTTTAGGAGTGAAGCTTTTTTCCTCCTTTCGTCCAAAGCTAATTCAAAAGAAGTGCAATAAATGTGTCTGGATATTTGTGGGCTTAAAAGCAAAGATGATTGAAGCTCACAATTGTTCTGTCTTGCAAGATGATACCAAATCTGCAGAGAAGGATCTGATGAGGTCCATGAGATAACAATTTTGGGGCTATAATGAGCAAAGTCACTAGGAAATTGCTGAGAAAATGGTGGGATTAAGGTCCATTTACTGCAGAAAATTGCAAGGAAATGGCAGTCAGATATTTGGCAGGATATTTATTGTTTCTACAAATTAGCTTTAAAAAAATCTAGTAAGAAGTATCCTTACTAGTTTTTAAATAAGAAAAAAAAAAACAAAATCTTTCTTGTTATCATCCTTTGCTGTTTCAACGGTTTCTAGTGGACATTCTTAAAGTGTTGCTATTTTAAATTTAAATCTCCGCATTCTTCTTAAAATGTAAGCAAAGGCTGACAATTGTAGGTGAACTGGGTCACCTCAATCCAGGTAGAAGCATTCATGCATAAAAGTGGGCTTCTGCGTGTATGTCACCATCTGGAAGAAGAACCACAAGTGCTGCTGAAGCAATTTCTCACAAGCCCAGAAGTATGTGTGCACATATGCAGACATATATTTGGCGATACAACTGATGAGCGCTTTAAAGAAAGGAATCCCCCACCCTTCTCACTGAACAGCCAATTGTCATTTATACTTAGATCCACCCATCATTATCTGTCTTTGCTATCTTCTTGAGAAGTCTTGTGAGAAGCTAGTAGAAACTGGGCTTTCTCAAATGCTGCCCTTTAACTGTGGAATAGATTACCTGAATCAGTGTACCCAGCATCCATTCTTTTGGCCTTTCATAAAGCCTATAAGAGCAGGTTTGTTCAGAAAGCTTTTTATTAAGGTCAGACTACACTTTTGGTCAGCCTTGGATGGTTTTGTAGGCATTATCAGTTAGTATGCTTTTGAGTTTTTGATAAAACAGGTTTTCATTTCTATGTGTATGTTTTTTTTAACATTATGATGCTTGTTTTTTTTTTTAATCTAACTGTTAGCCAACTGTTGGAAAGTGCAAGATAAAAATATTCCAGATACATAAATTCATAGATTCACAACTTCAGCTATGACACGCGTAGGGCGCATATTGTGCCTTGTTTGTTAACCAGCAGATCTTCCCACAGAGATAGACCTTTGCAAATTGGCAGGACCTTGGGTAGCACCTAAGTTTGCTTTCTAAAAATACAACTGCCATTTCTTTTTCTTCCATCAGTCACAGTGAAAAGAAGACATTATGGGGGCTGGATTGGTTAATGGAAGGAGCATAAAGGACTCCCAGCCCTAGCCCCTCATTTCCTGCTACTGCTGTGAAAAGCAGTGGGAGAATAGTTTTTTTTTTAAAAAAAAGACCATTAGGCTTTATAACCTGGAAGTGGCATTGTTTCCTCTCTAAGAATCACCCAGATTTCTACAATTCCCACATCCCTGCTAGGGATGCCAACCTCCAGGTGGCATGTGGGGATCCTTTGGAATTATAGCTCATCTCCTGAGTACACATATTAGCTACCCTGGATGCTTTGGAGGGTGGGCTCTATGGCATTGTACCCCACTGAGATCCCTCCCCAGGTTCCACCTCCATATTTTCAGGACCTGGGAAACCTAGTCCCTGCCCCAGTCTCTCACTGTTTGCCAGGCTGGGCCTAGCAACCCTAAGCAGGGGGTTGAATAGGAGAAAACAGGGCTATGATCAGATGAGCACTTTGATCCAAAGTTGTTGCTGTTCTTTTCTGGATAGCAACATCTGCCTCCCATTCCCCAGTTGTTGGCACCCTGTTTTGACCTGCCTTTGAAGCTGAGTTATTAGGCATCACGGAAAGTCTGGTCCTTACAGATGTCAGCACTTTCATCCTGCATTTCTGGATGTCTGAATTCCCCTGTTGCAAACTGAAGCCGGTTGGGAAGTGAACCTTCCTGTCCACCCCCTCCCCTTTTTTGATCAGATAGGGACATGCACATAAGTGTCCCTGGGTCATTAATAGCCACTTGTGCATTTGTTATGTACAGTTTACAGACATCTCTCTCTCTCTCTTTGTGTGTCTCTCTTTTTCTTACAAAAACCTCAAAGGCACAGTTTCAAAAACACTTCCCCCATTCGGAAATACGTATCCCAGCAGCCTTCTGCAGCAATTGGCCAGCAGCTGCTGCCATTCTACCAGGAGTTTGAAGTGCTGCTTCTCATAAGTGCTTATGTGCATGCTCAAAAGACAAATGATGAAAAAAGCTGACTGACCTTCCACTCTGGGGTTGCCATCCACACAGCTGTAATCTGATCGATCAAGCACAGAGTGAGTGTGCACTGAAGTGGTTATGGCGGGATGTCTCATCAAAACTCTCAGTTTAAAAAAAGCCCTGGATTAATTAGAGGTGGGCCTGGATCATGCTATGTCTCTTGTCTGACCATAGCCCAGTAGTGCCTCCAGCTCACTGGCTTTTCTTATCCTAATCAGGTAAAAGAAAAACACAAATGCAATTTCACAACAAATCCAGGGATCTTCTGTTGAACCTTTACTCTTTACAAAGGTCCATTAAATACAAACAAGGTTTATTTTAAAAGAGAGATAGGAAATAAATGTCAGAAAAATATGGATACTAACTCAAACCTATACAACACCACAGAGGAGGTAAAGTCCTTTTCTTTCTCAAGCTTTCCATAAGTCTCTCGTAGTCTTTCCTGTAGGTTGACTGGCTTTCTATGGTGGTGCTTCGGTAGGTCACTGGGGGCTACAGCTTTCTTTTATGCTGGTCAGAAGGCTGATTTCTACATTAAGAAAACCTCCCTTTCCTCAGACATCTCCTCCCTTTCTCCTCAAATTCTGTCTTTGTCCTTTTCCTCAAAAATGCCCCCCTCCCATCAGCCACTTTAACAGTTTCTCCAAAGAGACACAAACATTTTCCCTGTCAGAAATCCACAAGTGGGCCAAACTCATAGAGTTATACAATATTTATATTTAATTTTCAGATAGATACTTTAGACATATAGTATTTATTTTTGTATTTAATTTATATCCCTCCTTCCCCGCCAAAGGCAGGCTCAGGGCAGCTCACAAACCAAGGGCTGACACAAACACATTAGTGTGACCGGTAAAATAACCAACAATAAAACATAAAAACATAAAAACAATTGGCTAAAACATTTTGCAGGTGCTACTATAATAGTTTCAGGCAGCGATTGAATTCTAGTGGTTACTGTACTCAGAGGTCTCAGGGTCGCCGTAGCATGGTAGGATAGGCCATTGGTGGTGTTCTTATGGGCCAGTCTCGTTGCTGCAGTTGTTACCATCATGTGAATGCCTGTCGCAAGAGTGCCATTTTGCAGGCCCTGCGGAACTGTAAAAGCTCTCGCAGGGCCCTAACCTCCTCCGGCAACTCATTCCACCAGCTAGGGGCAGCAATGGAAAAGGCCCTGGCTCTCGTTGTTTTGAGCCTCGCTTCTCTGATGCTGGGGACTGTCAACAGGTTTTGAGACCCTGACCGAAGTGCTTGCTGGGGCATGTGCAGAGAAAGGCAGTCCCTAAGGTAGGCAGAACCCTGGCCATATAGGGCTTTAAAGGTTATAACCAGCACCTTGAAGCGAATCCGGCACCCTATTGGTAGCCAGTGCAGCGCTTTCAGCACAGGCTGAATATGTTCCCGTGGAGGAACTCCCACTAACAGCCTGGCTGCAGCATTCTGCACTAGCTGAAGTTGCTGGATTTGGGACAAGGGCAGCCCCATGTAGAGAGCATTGCAGTAATAAAGTCTCGAGGTAACCATCACATGGATCACTGTTGCTGAGTCATTGTGTTCCAGAAAGGGGACCAACTGCTTCGTCACCCGCAGATGGTAAAAGGCTGACTTAGCAGTGGCAGCTACTTGGGCCTCCATTGTTAAAGAAGGATCCAAGAGCACCCCTAAGCTTTTAACCTTGGGCGCCAGTGTGAGCTGGGCTCCATCAAAGGTTGGTAAACAGTCCTCCGGTCCCGGACGACAGCGGCTCAGATACAGGACCTTCGTCTTCATTGGATTTAATTTCAGTCTACTCAGCCTGAGCCACCCCGCCACAGCATGCAATATTAGATATACACTATATAAATGTGACAGTTCTCCTAAAAATAAATTAATGAGGTGATCGTTCTTTGTGTATCAAAGGCAAGGGTGTCAAACATACAGCCCTGGGGCTGAAAAACAACTATGTATAAAAAGCAGGGCAGTGAAACAGTTACCACTACAAGTTAAAGCAGGAGAAGAAGTAGATGTTAGTTTAAAAGCTGGATTTAAATTACGGTATACAGCCCCAGTAAATAACTGTCCATCAAGAACTGATTATTCTTCTCAAATGACAACTCCTTTTTTATTTTTCACAATGCTTCCCTCTCATTTTTTGTTATCAAAACAGCAGCAAGATATAGTCTACCTCTAGCTGAGGGGTCCCCAGCGTGGTGCTTCTGAGCATTATGGCACCCACCAACACCTCTTCTGGCACTCACCCAATGTTTTTGGGAAGGGGGTGGGATGAGGTATGGCTTTTGACCAGCAAGGCTTCTGATTTTTTTTTAAAAAAAATGTTGCTTTGGCAGCAGTTTTTACCACAGCACAAGCATAGAATCATAGAGTTGGAAGGGACCTCCAGGGTCATCTAGTCCAACCCCCTGAACAATGCAGGAACTATACTGTGTTACTGAAGTTAAGCTGTGGTAATCATTTAGTGGCTGGCTCCACCACTTGCAGCAGCCATTTTGTGGCAGCCATTTTGTTGCTGTGCCTACCATGTTGTGTCAGAATTCCAAACATGACTGCAGACTCAAAGAGGCTGGAGACCCCCACTCTATAATTGTTGGAATTATAGGAATTATATTCCTATAATTCCAAAAATATTGGTGGTATGGCTCTTTTTCTCCTTTGCTTTGTTTCCTCCCAAACCCACTGCCCTCTCCTCTCTTTGACACAGACTCAGTGTGTGCTGCTTTTGGAGACACAACATAGGTAAAACTGTTACAAGTTTTTATTTCGCTAACTTCTTTTTTGAGATACAAACTGTGGCGTTGCAAAGAAAGATAACAAGTCTCTGAGTCTGCAAAGTTGTGTAGCAATCAATATTTTTAAACTGCTGTGAATGGCAGCTAAGCCCAGGGCAGGTTTACTCCGGGGATATGCTGGTGTAATGCTTCACCACTGCACAGTCGTGTTTCTCACAACACTGAAATAAAAATGGTTTTCTTACAAATGAAACTATTTGAAAACTTTCCTCCAAACCTTGGATAACATTTGGTATGCCCACCTAGAGGTAGCATGCCAGTCAATTGAGTAGTCAAATACTGTTTGGTTGACAGAGGTCAAATATTGTCAACTATTCTGCAAGAGTGTCATTGTGTGGGAAGCAGTTTACTCATTAGGGTTTCATTTGCTAGCAAGGGTAGGAATTAGGGCTGTTGAGCCCCCAGGCTATAGCTGTCCAGGGTAACCTAATAGCATAGCAAAATATCTGCTGGCCACCTGTTATAATGGTAGGTCACTCTGACAGGAGAATTGGCCTACTGTCTTTTTAGCAGAAGTGCCTGTAAACATGAATTTATGAAGAAGAAGAAGAGGACGAGGAGGAGGAAGGGGAAAAAGGAGGAGGAGATTGGATTTATACCCTGCCCTTCACTACCTGAAGAAGTCTCAGAGTGGCTTACAATCTCCTTTCCCTTCCCCTCCCCACAACAGACGCCCTGTGAGGTAGGTGAAGCTCTTTAACTTGTTCATAAATGATTTAGAGTTGGGAGTGAGCAGTAAAGTGGCCAAGTTTGCGGATGACACTAAATTGTTCAGGGTGGTGAAAACCAGAGAGGATTGTGAGGAACTCCAAAGGGATCTATTGAGGCTGGGTGAGTGGGCGACAACGTGGCAGATGCGGTTCAATGTGGCCAAGTGCAAAGTAATGCACCTTGGGGCTAAGAATCCCAGCTACAAATACAAGTTGATGGGGTGTGAACTGGCAGAGACTGACCAAGAGAGAGATCTTGGGGTCATGGTAGATAACTCACTGAAAATGTCAAGACAGTGTGCGTTTGCAATAAAAAAGGCCAACGCCATGCTGGGAATTATTAGGAAGGGAATTGAAAACAAATCAGCCAGTATCATAATGCCCCTGTATAAATCGATGGTGCGGTCTCATTTGGAGTACTGTGTGCAGTTCTGGTCGCCGCACCTCAAAAGGGATATTACAGCATTGGAGAAAGTCCAGAAAAGGGCAACTAGAATGATTAAAGGGCTGGAGCACTTTCCCTATGAAGAAAGGTTGAAATGCTTGGGGCTCTTTAGCTTGGAGAAACGTCGACTGCGGGGTGACATGATAGAGGTTTACAAGATAATGCATGGGATGGAGAAAGTAGAGAAATAAGTACTTTTCTCCCTTTCTCACAATACAAGAACTCGTGGGCATTCGATGAAATTGCTGAGCAGACAGGTTAAAATGGATAAAAGGAAGTACTTCTTCACCCAAAGGGTGATTAACATGTGGAATTCACTGCCACAGAAGGTGGTGGCAGCTACAAGCATAGCCACCTTCAAGAGGGGGTTAGATAAAAATATGGAGCAGAGGTTCATCAGTGGCTATTAGCCACAGTGTGTGTGTGTGTGTGTGTGTGTATGTATACTTTTTTTTTTTACCACTGTGTGACATAGAGTGTTGGACTGGATGGGCCATTGGCCTGATCTAACATGGCTTCTCTTATGTTCTTAAGCTGAGAGAGCTCTAACAGAAACGGCTCTTGAGAGGAATAGCTCTATGAGAACTTGTGACTGACTCAAGGTCACATCAGCAGGTGCATGTGAAGGAGTGGGGAATCAAACCTGGTTCTCCCAGATAAGAGTCCACACACTTAACCACTACACCAAACTGGCAGTTTGATAGTTCCCTTTGATAGCGTCATTAGTTCTAATTTTATTAGTTCTAATTTTTACTTTGTTTAACATCCATTGGCTGGCCATGTACCAGATCTGACAATATTCTAGAATAAAAGTCAAAGAAAAGGCCCTGACCTAGATAGTCCAGGCAAGCCCGATCTCATCAGATCTCAGAAGCTAAGCAGGATTGACTCTGGTTAGTACTTGGATGGGAGGACAGGGGCAGGGTCTATTCAGACACCTCTCTAAATATCCTCCAGGCCCCAGTAGGGGTTAGTCACCAGAGGTTTCCATGACCTCCAGGTGCAAACACACACACACACTTTACTGAAATGTTACCTAATGCTATTAAAGGTGGGTGATAATAATTCCTTAAGTCATAATTTCACAGAAGCCATTAAGCAATCTGGGTTTTTTTTTTTTTTATAACATATGCCATTGTTTTGGACAATACTTAAAAGTTGTTCAGATAAAATTAGTACATGGTCAGTCAACTGACCAAGGCTTGAATTCTAATCCCTCTTTAAGTTTATGCTATGTGCATTCTGCCACACTAGGGTGATTTTTAGCAATTCTCCCTCTTGCAGCAGCCTCACCCCATTTCAACCCCCATCATGTTCCTAGGGTTCCAGCAACCCATAGGGGACTGATTTTGAAGATGAAAGATGACTTGTGGGAGGGTGAGGCAGAAAACCTGCTGTTTACGCCACTTGCATAAAAGGTAAAGCACCAGTCATTTCTGACTCTGGGGTGACGTTGCATCGCAACATTTTCATGGCAGACTTTTTTATGGGGTGGTTTGCCATTGTCTTCCCCAGTCATCTACACTTTCCCCCCAGTAAGCTGGGTACTCATTTTATTGACCTTGGAAGGATGGAAGGCTGAGTCAACCTTGAACTGGCTACTCGAATGCAGCTTCCGCTGGGATCAAACTCAGGTCGTGAGCAGAGAGCGCGGACTGTAGTACTGAAGCTTTACCACTCTGTGCCATGGGGCTCCATAAAGAAGGCTTTTTCAACTGTTCAGATGACCAAACCTTGGTTCACAAGTAGCCGGGTAAAACTGCCTTGCAATCAGATGTGGTTTGAAGAGCATTAACTGGCCATTCCTAATTTAAAGGTCAAACAGCCAAATAGCAAAGTAATTCATTTTTTAAAAAATGACTGGTATGGGGATGGGAAGATTAGCATCCTGATACCCCAAAAGGAGTAATCATTGATGTGATTCTGCCCCCTCCTTCACAGATCTCATCAGTGCGCTAAGCCAACTACTAACAGAAAACTGTGAAAATAAAATTCTCTCAGTGGAGTGGCAATTTTCTATTTATTTCTTCTTGTCCTGAATCATGTAGTACTTGATGTTGCTATGGGTTGTATTTATCATGCCCTTCATAGTGGCATTTCAACACCAGCTTCCATTTAAGCTAATATATATCAAAAGATCTGCAAGCCCAGTCTTGTTACAAGTGTAGCTGAAACAAGCAGGGATCTGCGATTAAATAAATGCAAGCATTTCAGATTGCTGAAAACGAACAATCACATGGTTAACTATTTCAGCTCCAGCATCCCTGAAGCAGGTAAACCAACAAATAGCCCTTTTGGAAAAGATCTTTTTCTGTGATGTATTTATTATAAATATTAAATGAAACAGCCTGTTTTCCCCTCTGATATTTGTGTGAGTTGATATAGTCTCATGGGGGTAGAATCCTGGCTGGGTTATCTTTGTTAGCTAGAATTGTAGTCTGCATGAGCTCCCTTGTTCTGAGACCAGTTTCTCCTGTCTCTGTATCTCCTTGCTAAGAAATGGATGTTGTTTGGAACACACACTCATGTCTGCTGTGTGGACCTAAGAGCAGGAACTTGAGCATGTACCCTTACTACTGACCTGCAAGCAAAAGGGACCATCACATGGTGTCAGAAAAAGTCCTGTTGGTTCTCCATCACTGTGTAAGAAGATAACAGATTATATTCTTTGTTCATGAGTAGCAAAAGGTCTTGGAAAACCTCAAACAGTCATCACAACTGCTCCTGTATTCTGATATTTTGATCCAAGAGAACAGCTGTAAATACAGGCAGACACATCCAAAGATGGTGCAGGAGAATGTTTGTTTCAGCAGAAATAATCTACTTCTCATTCTGCTAAGAGCACTGGCAAAGGTTGAGCAAAACAGCGCACAGATCAAAAAGGAACTTATGGCAATTATGTTTGCTATGACTAACCCAAGTGTTTATCCAATCATACCCCAAACCCTATGTGGCATTCTTCCACCCAAGCTCACTGGAAGAGCTATTGCAGGCCTACAAAGGATGCTCCTGTGGCTTCAAAAATATAACATCCAGGTTGTATACAAAGGGGCAAGGACATGCTAGTGGCAGACACACTTCCCAGAACTACTGTAATCCCTCCACCCTCTCCACCAGATACTATCCATGAAGAGAAAGTAATTTACAGGCTGGTGGACACTGATCTTCTGAATGACTCATGGTTAAAATAGCTCCAAGACCATCCATGGGAAGACCATGAATTACAGACCCTCAGAGCCCTGCATGTCCAAGGATGGCCATACAGAAGGAAGCAGGTTAAACCAGATCGTAGACCTTACAGGCCCTTTAGAGATCAAATTAGAATTGAAAATGTAGTTACGATAGGTTCCAAAATCATTATGCTTAATGGGACACGGTTTCACATGCAAACCGCAGTTCATTCCCCCACCACTACCCATCAAGGCCTTCAGAGATCAAAAGCACCCAACATGAATGCTCTCATAGAGCAGTGGGTTGAATGTTGTGCACCATGCCATGAACTTCAGTCTAGCAACTGCAGAGTCACTGATCTCATGTGAGATCCCAGACTTACTTTGGTTTTAACCGGCAGCTGATATTTTTGAGCTCAGTGGCTAGTCCTGTCATATTATTCAAAATATCCTGTAGTTGTATTAGTCCTGAATAAGGCAACAGACATGGTTGTAGCCAAGTTGAAGGCATTGTTTGTATGTCACAATATTAATAAAGAACACATTTATGACCATTTTCTTTTTTGTTAGTTTAGCAGTGAAACAATTTGCTTCTGACTGGGGCATCTCCATTAGATACTCCAGTCTTGGCTAACCCCAGTCCAATGGTCAGGCACAACATATTGTTGAAACATCAAACATATGTTCCAAAAACCTTAATAGATGGTTTAGATGTCAATTAAGCTTTACTCAATTTGAGAAATACTCCTGTTTCAGGTCTTGATTATGCCCCTACACAGCTGCTGATAGGAAGGCTTTTATGCAGCTTTCTACCAGCCATGACAGCAGCAGATTACTAACTGATGTTCATCAAAAGTTAGAGAATCTCCACTGTTGACAAAAGAACTAGTAGGGTAATAAACTCAGACTCCATATTTTTATGTTTGCGTTAACCTGTGTGAGCATCTTAGAGTAAAGAAGGTGGATGTGGTATGTATGTAGGGTTCCCAGCCCCCAGATCCAAGTGGGGGATCTCCTGCTTTTTGGGGGGGTCCTCCCCGCTGCTGGCCTATCCCCAAACAGCAACATCCCCGACATGATGACATCACGTAGAAGTGACATCATCATGCTGGGGATGTTGCATGGGGATGGTCTGGTTTGAGGGCAAAACTCAATAGTTTGAGGGCAATTTTACCATTATTTTTTCCCCTCAAACCAGAGCATCCCTGCACAACATCCCACAACATCACAACACAACATTACATAATGACATCACCTTCACATAATGTCATCATGGTGGTGACACCACACAGCAATGACCCTATTTGGGATGTTGCCTTTTTCAAGACTGATGGCTTTTAAATGGAATCCCAAAATCCTGTCTTTACAAAGAATGAGCTAGAGTCTTCTGAGGAAGAGACGGGATTTTTTGGTCCTGTGAAGTGGGGTAATTTGTTTGTTGAAGTGTCTGTATGCAATCTGGATGAAAGCATTTATTACAGACTGTTTTCTCATGATTTTGGTTTATGAGTCAAAAGCAGACTCTTAACCTTTAAAAAGTGCCTGCGTGCACTTTAAAAGTGCCTGTGTGGCACTCTGATTTATTTTTCTGCAGACTGTTTGAATTCATTTTAGTGCAGACTGTTTGGAAAAAGAGGTTATGTCAAAGTGCCTGCATGCACTCATGTGTTTCATATTGCAGTCTGTTTAAAGGTAGAAGCTTTGGAATTCGGCTCCTTCCCAGCCGGGCGGTCCACGACCGCTGAGGCTGAGGGCCGCCCATTGCCTCCCCGCGCGGATGCGAGGCAATGGGTCATTCCATAGGGGAGGGGGCTAGGAGCGGTCTTAAAAGGCCACTCCCGCCCCCTCACACGCAGTTGGATTTTTGCTCTCGGCTGAGCAGTAGCTTACCGGCTGACTGCTGGCCTGGGAGAGCGGGGCGTCGTTGTCGGCGTGCGTTCACACCTTGGAGCCGTCGTCTCATCGAGGGAGCCTTCGCTGAGGCGCAGACTGTGTTGGCGGCTGCCCAGGCATCGCGGAGCGTCGCGGACAGCGTTCTTCCGGCCCAGGAAGGCCCGCGGCGGCACCTGTTGGGTGGCAGCGTGAGGCCTTGCGAGGCCTCTTTGGTTGGTCTCGGGCGCTTCTTTTCTCCCCCCCCCTCTCTTGGGCGCCTTCCGGAGCATCGCGGGGAGGAAGGCCCGTGGCGGCAGCTTCCGGGCGGCTGCGCGAGGCCTTGCGGGGCCTCCTGGGTCTTGCTTAGGCCCCTTCCCCCCCTCCTTGGCGCCTTCCGGAGCTTAGCGGGGAGTAAGGCCCGTGACTGCAGCTTCCAGGCGGCGGCGCGGGGCCTTGTGAGGCCTCTTGGGCCTGCTTAGGCCCCTTCTTTTCTCCCCCCCCTTTTTGGCGCCGTCCGGCCTTGCAGGCTGAACACGAGGGGTGAGCCCTCAGGCCCCCTTTTTTTATAGGGGTAGCTGGGGGGGGGTGTGACTCCCGGACGTTCGCTGCTGCTGCGGCTGGCAGGCAAGTTGGGCCTTCTAGGCCATCTCTTCCTACCTTACTTTTGTGGGGGCTGTTTCAGCACACACACCCCTCCTCTTGTTCTTAAGGCCTCTATTAGGCCTGAGAGTAGTGGTTAGGCCGGCTGGCCTTGTTGGGGGGGGGTGTTGGGTGTGACCTGCCTGAGGCCTTGACTGGGGCTGGGGCCAGTGTGTGCCATTGTATTGGGATACAACCCTCCTTCCCTCCCCCATAGACATACCTGGGCTATAGGCTCAGTGGGGTTGGTAGGGTATTAAAAAAAATGGCGCCTAAGAAGGGACAGGGCAATAAAAAGGGGAAACGGCCCGCAAAGCGCCCTGCCAAAAGGCCAGCTCCCGAGCTGCCCCCGGCCGAGGAAGGTGACTTGGCACGGACCAGGCAGGCCATCATGGACCAGATGGCTGCCTTGAAGGAGGCAAGAGGTTTGCCTGGCCCTTCCAGGAGGGCCACCGGCCTTTTAGGGTCAGGCCGGGCTGCCACCATCTCTTTTCAGAAGGAGGTGCTGGCCCAACTTTCTGTTTTGCAGGAAGCCGAGGGAAGCAGTGGCGAGCCGAAGGAAGGAGTGCCGCAGGAAGACGAGCAGGGGGATGAGCCCGACGCTGTGGTAGTGGTGCCGCCGGTCGGCGATGGTAAGTTACCCGCGCTACAGCAAGGCATGGCATGGCCATGGGGTCCTTGGGGACCCAACATTGTGTCCGGTTCTAGGCCAGGGGGAGGAGCTCAGGCAGTAGGTGCCAACTTTTTCGGGGCAGCGCCATTTATGGGGCGGCAGGCAGCTCTCGGTTTTACGCCGCAGGCTAGTTCTTCCTCTCTGAATTCTGCGTCGGAGAGTGCTTGGTCACCTTGGGGTTTAGTTCCAGGGGGCATTGGCTCTGAGGGCGGCTTCGGGACCGGTAATCAGGGACCGGCGGCCGGTGTGTTGCCATGGGGATGGCAGCAGGCCCCGTCTATGCCTTTACCGTGGGCTGGGCATCAGGCGGCGGTCTGGGGGTTCCCATCGCACCCTCCTGTTCCTTATGGTTCATTAGATTTTCATGCATTGCCTTTTGGCGATCCTGCCATGCCCTTGGGCGACCACCTTACAGCTTCTACTAGGGAGAAAATCCTTAAAGGCGAATATGTAGATGTATTTAGCCTGCTGTATAGGGAGTTAGAGAAAAAATCAAAAGACGAGCTTGATGAAAAAGACAAAGAGAAGCTCAAGCGCCGAAAAGTAGACAGAACGTGGGCAAATTGGCTGCCCGGTTTCCTCATTTATGCGGGCGTCATCGCTAGGGCCCAGCCATGGAGAGCAGCACCGTTGTTCCAGTACTGCGACATTATATACCGGGCGTATAATGACTTCGCTGGTGGGGCGTGGCTCCATATGACGAACAGTTCCACATGAGGGCGGCTGTTAATCCGTGTCTGCAGTGGAATCAGATAAACCAACAGCTTTGGCTGCAGCTTATGGCGCCCGCAAAACCTAATGCTGGGGAGCGATCTGATAGTGGCCATTTGGTCCAAAAGACATCAACAACAACTTTCGCAGGTCCCCGTGCAGTCGCGGGGCAGTCAGTTCAGCCCCGGCTGCTTTGCTGGGGGTTCACCTCCCAAGGCTCGTGCGCCAGGAAGGCCTGTAAGTATAAGCACGAGTGCCTGATTTGTGGTGGCCCTCACGCCTTCACGGCCTGTACCAGATCCAAACAGAGGTGGCCTGCTAAGTGGACAGGCGGCGGACCTGGGCAACACCCTGCCCCATTCGGCTGAGGGTTCTTAGGCAGTCGTTAGATGCCTACCCTCACCCGAACGAAGCGCATTACCTTCTTGAGGGGTTTTCATTTGGTTTCAGAATCCCATATCAAGGCCCCCGGACCCCATTCTTCTCTGCTAATTTGCGTTCAGTTAAGGGTTTTGAGCGCATCGTGAGGGAAAAGATCTGAAAAGAGTGTGTTGAAGGCAGAGTTTTGGGCCCGTTTAAGTCCCCTCCTCTAGAGAACTTGAGGGTATCCCCCTTGGGAGTGGTGCCTAAGAAAGCAGCAGGTGAATACCAGTTGATTCACCATCTTTCTTATCCCAGGGGTCGATCTGTGAACGATGCAATCCCGCCTGAGCTTTGCTCGGTGAAATATACCTCTTTTGACCGAGCGGTACAGATAGTTCGGCGGTGCGGGAGAGGTGCGGAGTTGGCAAACTGCGATATAAAATCGGCTTTCCGCCTCCTCCCAGTTAATCCCGGGGACTTTGAATTGGTAGGTTTTGCTTTTGAAGGGAGTTATTATGTCGATAGGGCACTGCCTATGGGGTTCAGTTTCCTGTGCCGCGTTCGAGCATTTTAGCACTTTTCTGGAATGGGCATTACGTTTTAGAATGGGGATTCAGGACACTGCTCATTATTTGGATGACTTTCTTTTTGTGGGCCCCGCGGGTTCTGGGCGGTGCCTTTCGTTGTTAACGGCCTTTGTTGAGTTAACCAAGGAGTTGGGTGTACCGTTGGCTGTGGAAAAAACCGAAGGCCCAACTACGGTTCTTACCTTTTTGGGCATCGAGCTGGATACAGTGCATCAGTTTTCAAGGTTGCCTGAGGACAAGTGAGTTAGCCTGTTAGCATGGGTCCAAGCAGTGCTGGTCAAGCGTAAGATCACCTTATTGGAGCTTCAGCAGCTTGTGGGTCACCTGAACTTCGCTTGTAAGGTTGTGGCTCCTGGCAGGGCCTTTTTGAGGCAGTTCTGCAATGGAATGGTTAACTTGCGCTTGCCGCATCATTTTACTCGGGTTACAAGGGAAATGCGAGAGGACCTTATGGTATGGGAAACATTTTAAGGGATTTTAATGGCATTTCTTTCTGGCGCGCTGACATGCAGCTTGAGGCCGAGTTACAGATAGTCTCAGATGCCGCCGGTTCCACCGATTTTGGGGTTTATTTCCGTGGGCATTGGTGCGCTGAGCAATGGCCACCGGATTGGTTGGGCTCCGAGTTGTGCCAGAACTTGACGTTCCTTGAATTTTTTCCGATTGTTGTTGCCGTTTTTTGGGGGGGCGAGGCATTGGCCAATTGCTCGGTGCACTTCTGGTGCGACAACATGGCCGTTGTTCATGTTGTGAACAGTTTGACATCCAGTTCCCCCGCAGTCATGCGGTTTGTCAGGGCGTTTACTTTACGCTGTTTAAAATTGAACATCTTGTTTTTGGCTAAGCACATTCCTGGCATCTGTAACGGGGTGGCGGACGCTCTGTCTCGCCAACAGATGGATCGTTTCCGTCAATTAGCCCCAGAGGCCGACCTGTTGCCCGAGCGCATCCCGGTGGAATTGTGGCAGATTGGAGGAAAGAAGTGAGCCGGGCGATTCATCTTGCCATAGCGCCCAGCACTCAAAGGTTGTATCACCGGGCAGCTAGCCAGTTTTTAGTTTTCAGAGAAGGGGCAGGACTACCTGAGGTGTGGCCCATTCCTGTTGAGCAGCTGTTGCAGTTTTGTGTGCATCAGAAGCACAAGGGTCTTTCAGTAAAATCTATTCGGGGCCAGCTGGCGGCATTGGCTTTTACGAGTAAGGCCAGAGGGCATGGTGATGAGACTAAGGATTTCCGCATACAAAAAATGCTGGAAGGTTGGTCCCATGAATCTGGACCTAGGGTCGATGGTAGGCAGCCTATCTTGCCATCTATCCTCAGGGGGCTTCATGCCTCTTGGGCCCTTATTTGTGGGTCATCGTACGAGGAGGCACTCTTTCATGGTACAGCACTGACTGCCTTTTTTGAGGCCTTTAGAGTATCAGAGCTGGTCACGCTCTCTCGTAACGATGTTTCTGCAAGGGCCCTGCAGTTTAGAGATGTGAGTTTATTCAGCGACCGGGTGTCGTTCAGGGTTCGCCGTTCAAAGACCGATCAGAAGCAGCATGGCTGCACAGTTACGATTGGAACTTGCGGCGAAAGGGAGTTATGCCCGGTGGCCGCAATCAAGCACTACATTGCATTGCAGGGCGCATGTGACGGCCCCTTGTTCCGCCATGTCGATGAGGCCCCATTGACGAAGTACCAATTTTGGGCCATCACGAGTAGAGCCTTGCAGCATTTGGGCTTAGGGGGTCATAAATTTGGTACCCATTCCTTCAGAATAGGTGCGGTTTCTACAGCGGCGGCGCTGGGCTATGGGAGTGAGGACATTCGTCGAGTGGGGCGTTGGAAGTCCAGGGCTTATCGTGCTTACATTCGGCCTTTGCGGTCTTAAGTATGGTCTTTTACCCGTATAACCACTGGTAACATTGAAGCGTGTTTGTTATGTATTCCTTGTTCAGCAGTTTTAATAGTTTTTTTCTTTTAGGTGCTGTGGCTGGTGGAGAGAGGAAAAGGATCCTTATATGCGGCCACAGCATTGTGTTTTGGGCGGCACACCAGGCCCGAAGAACGCCGATCGGTTCGCAGCTGGGCCTGAGCGACAGAGCTGTAATTACATGGCATGGCCGCCGTGGTATGAGGTGGCCGGGGCTCCTTCCCATGTTGTTCAGGGACCTGGGTGGCCCTCCTCCGCAGATACTGGTAATACACCTGGGGGAGAACGACTTGGGTCTGATGAAAGGGAAGGCCCTTTCGATTCAGGCCCAATTGGATCTGGCTTTGATCAGCAAGAGGTGGCCGAGCATTCTTATCTTGTGGTCGGCCATGCTGCCACGCCGGGTTTGGCGGACAGCTTGGGACCCAGCCGGTTTGGAGCGCACCAGAATTAAGGCCAATAGGGCTTTGCGCAAAGCCCTCTTTGGAGGTCTCGGGGGTTATGTGCCGCATTCAATCTAATATGCCGGAATTGTACAGAGAGGATGGTCTCCATCTGTCGGAGAAGGGCAATGAGCTATTCTTAGCCGACTTACGGCAAGGGCTTGTTAGGGTTTTATAGTTTGGGGTGCAGCGGCCTAAGCAGAGGCTTGGCGCTGTCCGTGGCAGTTTGTGGTTGGGATTATGTTTTGGGGATTGGTGAGCTCCCGTTGCATCGCGCCATTTTGGTGCATGGCTTTCCTGGGGGGACTGTTAAGCTGTATGGCCCAAGGTCGGCTCCAGGGAGTCTGTGGGATCCCGGCACGCGGAGAGTGTCGCATCCCAGGCTGCACGGCTGTGGGGATGGTGGAGCTCAGGTGAGCGGTGATCATGTTGCCGGGCCGGCCGGGTCTGAGCCGTTGGTTTGGCTCATACCTGGGGCTCTGGGGGCTCGCCCTGTTTCAGGTCAAGGAGGTGGTCGGGTTGACCCCTGGCTTGATCTGTCCCCATGTTTTGCCCTTGCCGTTAGGTTAATAAAGTGGCCCTTTAATCCAATCCGGTGTTTGTCTCGTTATTCCGCCTGGGGGGGCAATATTAAAATGCCTGTGTGCACATTTATATTTTTTCTTCTTGTTTAGCAGTAGAATCTACTCAGAAGTGGAGGCCACAAGGCTTTTCCTACCACATATTTCCCCCCCCCCCTCTGTAATAAATGTTTTGATGATATAGTTTCACCCTGACATTTCTTCTATTATAATACATTCAATGAGAGCCTTTGACTGATGGCCATCAACTAACTTCTTCATTTTAGATTTGATTCCTGTGTACCATTTTTGGAGTGCTGCCTGGATGAGAGATCTGGGATTTGAGGGGATGGGATAGAGCCATGGCTTAGTTTGACATGCAGGTTCATTCCCTTGTATCTCCGGTTAATAGTATACATGATGTTAAAGACCTCTGCCTTGAGTACCCTGGAGAGACATTGCCAGTCACAGTAGACTATACTGATCTTGACAGGCCAATAGTCTGACTCTGTATAAGCCAGTGTCCTATATTTATCCTGAGGATGGGATTAGCACTGTAGAATGCTCTTCTACTAGATTTTAGAAAGCACTGCAAATCTCATTCCACCCTGCCAATCAAGGCTTATAGATCCCCATTTAGGAGCCATTTGGCCTCCATTAGGGATCACTGGCTTGTCTGAAGTATTTGCCTGTCCTCTCTTCCTCTTGATCATAAGATGTGCTTACCACAGAATTAGGGTTGCCAAGTCCCTCGGACCACCCAGCAGGTGATAGATGGTGAATTTACCAGAAACAGGTGAGCAGCAAAAATAAACACAACCTGCCTATGTGACCCAGAAATGACATAGACATGTTGGGGATATCGGGGCGGGGGGAGGGTGACACTTTGATTTTTGGACAAAAACTCTGTGGTAGAATTCAGTTCTACCATAGAATTTTGCCCCAAAACAAGAGTGTTGCCTTCAACATCTCTGATGTGCCTATGTAACTTCTGAGTCACTCGGGCATGTCACTTTAATTTCTGGTGTTCTTCCCTGTTTGGGAGGTAATTCCCCCCTGCTGGTCAGCTGGCTGGTGGTTGAAAGGTGGGGTCCAGGGGACAGGAGACAACCTGCATCCACCAGGAGTCTGACATCCCTACACAGAACACATGACTAGATGGCACCAGGCGGACAAGAGTTACTATTCCTAATACCTTGCTTTTTCAGAGCTGCTCAGTGAAAAACAGGCAGTGTTCCTGATTCAAGAGCTACTGGTGCTACTGTAGATAAGACAAAAGTTGCAATTCCCAACTCAGTACAGAGTAAAATCTCATAGGACACTTACTGGGCAGCAGTGTTGCTTTTCAAGTGGCATGTTGGGCTGTGTACAAGTATAGATTTTAGAGTGATCTAGCCCCAGTCAAGTTCTGTAGCTGGATATAGTGACATGCATTCATCATTTTTTTAAAAAAAAAAACCTTCCAAAACAGTGGCAAAACTAGGAAACCGGGGAGGGGAGTGGGTTTCTTTGCACTGGTGATTTCACCATTACCAGCCAATAGGCATATATGCTACCCATGCAGACATCTGTCGAGCATTTACTTCTGAGAAGAGGAATTTCGTTTCCCCAGGCTCTGCTTGAAAAATACTGAAAATCTGGGAAATCATTTTGTCCAAAGCTCAGAATGTGGGGGGGTGGGGGTGGGGGAAAGGTATATGCAAGAGGCAGTAATGGTGATATAGTGCCCCCACCAGTCTGAAAATGTTACATCCATGAGAAGCCTTACTTTAAAGTGTTACTAAACATGAACTACGAACATGCACCTTTATGGATGTGGGGAGCATCATACATTCCAAAACCTAGAATGTTCACTGTGGGAAGTGGCAAATGAGAAACGTCTCTGTGTGTCTGTTTCAAGTGACCTGCCAACTAGAATAAGGGCCTGCTTCAAGCACTAGTCCTCTACTGATTCCAGCAATCCTCCTGGTATAAGGTATTCTGCCTAAGTTGCCGAGAGACTTCATTATTATAGATCATGGAAGCATCACACACTTAAATCTTACAGGTTTCTTTAATTTATTTAAAGCATGTTTGTGTCACATTTCCACACAAACAGGGTGCCCAAGGCAGCAAGCATGAAAACATTAAAATGTCTGAGTATTAAAAACAGTATTTAAAATAACATATAAAGTAATTCAGAAGAAATACATATAGACACATAAACAGCAGTATGAGTGTAGATTCAGTTTGGTAGCCATGTTGGTCCGAAGCAGCAAAACAAAGTTTGAATCCAGGGGTATCTTTAAGACCGACATAGTTAGTGAGAAAGTGTGTGTACACAAGAAAGCCTATGCCTTGAATAAAACTTTGCTAAACTTAAAGGTGCCACTGGACTCAAACTCTGTTCAGTTGTATGAGTGGTGAGCCCACTGTGGTTTAAAAATCTAAACAGATACACAGACTGTTTCAGGCTGAGGACTAACTGCTTCTTCCAGTTTATAAGAGAACTCACATCTGCAAAGTTCTGATTGGTTGAGCCTTGTGACAATCACAAAGCCACCTCTGTGCCACCTCTATCCCAAAGCATAGAAAGGGGAATGACTATCATTTATGACCAAGGGTGGAATTCTAGCAGGAGCTCCTTTGCATATTAGGTCACAAAGCCCAATGTAGCCAATCCTCCAAGAGCTTACAAAAAAGAGCCTTGTAAGCTCTTGGAGGATTGGCTACATCAGGGGTGTATGGCCTAATATGCAAAGGAGCTCCTGCTAAAATTCCACCCCTGTTTATGACATTGTGATTGTGCCCTTCTCCCCTTTTAGTAGAAAAGTAAATGTGGGGAGAAGCAGAGCTTTGTCCACTGTAAGAAAACAAATATCAGTTCTGGAAGGTTCATCGGCATGTATACGGCATGAATGTTTATGATGTGAAAGACCTGTGTCTTAGACCCTGCAAAGCCATGGCCAGTCAGAATAGACCATACTGACCTTATAGACCTGTAATGTACTGAGTGACGAGACATGTTGAAGGCAACATGCTTTATTAGCGAGTACATCACAAGGCAAGGCAACGCGAGCTGGGTCCTGATTATATACATACCCCAGAACAACCCTCAGTCTGGCCAGGTCCAATCCTGGTCAGTTAAACTTCCCACCACAGATCTTGATTGGCAGAGCGTATTTGCGGAGCTACATCCGGGGACCAGTGGTAACCTCCATAGTGTCCGCTGTGTTGTAATTTCAGGACTGAAATGCAAGACACAATACTCCTCCCCCCCCTAGTGCAAGACACGAAATCTTTCAAGTAGGCTGATGCCCTGCGTTCACGGGTCGACCTCCTCGGCGTTATTTGGGGAATTGGAGCGGCCGTCGTGGCTGGCAGGATGGCTGGTTCCTCATGGTGGGGTGACGCTGAAAAAGGGCTGTCTGTCGCCTGTTGCTGTTCCAGAATCTCCTCTCTGGGGGCGTGCTTCCTCCGCTGTGGTGCTCTTCTGCCTGCATAGTCGGTGCGGCCGGCATAGGCTGGGCAGCTTCCGGGTGCTGTTAGTACTCCCCCGCTTCCTGCTCCCCCAATCGCTGTCAGTTCTTCCGGCAATGTGCGACGGCGCAGCTGGTCAATATGCCTCCTTAGGATCTGGCCCCCCTCTGACGAGACCTTGTAGAAGGGGGACCCGGTTACCCGCAGCACCACTTGCAAAGTTCTTTGCGTATACCAGATCCCCTGGAAAGAATCCCCTAGCGGCTTCCCTGGTTTCGGGGGAACTGTGGAGGTCCGTAGCCTGGTCAGGATGCAACCTGTCTAGCCTGGTGATCAACTTCCTCCCCATTAGTAACTCGGCAGGGCTTAACCCGGTGACAGGGTTGGGGATGATTCTGTTATCAAATAGGAAGGCGGCCAGGTGGTGATCCCAATCTCCCTGTACAATGAGACCCAGCACCTTTTTAGTGGTGTGCACTATACGCTCTGCTTGGCTGTTGGTGGCTAGATGGAAAGGGGCGGACCAAACGTGCTGGATGAGGTACCGATTCAAGAACTCCTGGAATTCCTGGGAGGTGAAAGCGATCCCATTTTCCATGACGAGGGTCTCAGGAATCCCATGTGTGCAAAAGACCCTTCACAAGGCTCTGACTGCCGCCATGGTGGAGGCTGAAGCTATGGTGTATGCATCGACTAAGATAAAGAATATTTGGCCCAGGTATGGCCCCGTAAAGTCTAGGTGTAACCGGGACCATGGCCTCTTGTTGGACTCCCAGCGGTGGACAGGGGCACTGGGCGGATCAGGTCAAGACTCTTGGCAGGGTTGGCACCTTCGAACCCACCCTTCTATCTCCTCGTCCATCCCCGGCCACCATACATAGCTACATGCCAGGGCCTTCATGCACACTATCCCCAGGTGTGTTTCGTGTAGGGCTTCCAGCACTTGCTTCCGCAATGGGGGGGGAACCACCACCCTGCTACCCCAGAGAAGGTACCCCTTGTGCATGGACAGTTCTTCTTTGCGTGATGCGAATGCCCTGAATTCTGTGTCCAGTTTGCCCATGGGACACCCCTTCCCACCCAGTCTAAAATGCATGCGAGGATGCGGTCTCTACCCGTGGCCCTAGCTACCTCGGCGGCATGGAGGGGCCTCTCTGGTAGAGTCTCTATAAGCATCACATGGTGGGCGGGGGTGGGATCCGGGTCCGTAGAGGGCAGCGGCAGGCAGCTGAGGGCATCCACGTGTCCCATAGCTTTGCCGGGGCGGTGGACCAGGGCATATGTGTATGAGTTAAGGAACTGGTTCCACTGCAGGACACGCTGTGACAGAATTTGCGGTGTCTGGCGGTCTGGGGCAAGGAGGCCCAGTAGCGGCTTATGGTCCGTGGCTATCATGAAACACCTACCGTACAGGTAGTTGTTGAATTTATGCACACTCGCCACTGTTGCCAAGGTCTCTTTGTCTATCTGGGCATAGTTGCGCTTCACGGGGGTCAGGGTCCTTGAATAATAGGCCACAGGAACCTCCCTCCCGTCTGGGAGTTGGTGCCCCAGAACGGCGCCCACCCCGTACAGGAAAGCATCACAAGCCAGAATCACTGGTAAGGATTCGTCAAAATGCTGGAGCACATCATTGGAAACTAGGAGGTCCTTGACTGCCTGAAAAGCGGCGGCCTGCTTCTTTTCCCAGACCCATGGGGCATTTTTATCGAGGAGCCTATGAAGGGGTTCTGTGATGGCCGCTTTGTGGGACAAAAATGAATGATAAAAATTTAATAATCCCAAGAAACTTTGAAACTCCATCTTGCACGTGGGAGCCGGGGCATGGACAATAGCCCTGGTCTTGTCAGTCGTCGGGTGGATTCCTGCGGCGTCTACTGCAAACCCCAAGAACTCTACCCTCAACACCCCGAGGGAACACTTCTCCTGCTTTACTTTAAGTCCTGCCGCCTGGAAATGGCGAAGTACCTCACGCAGATGGCTGCTGAACTCCTCAGCATCCGGGGCAACGATCAAAACATCATCAAAAAATGGTTGCACTCCGGGGATCCCTTTGAGAAGAGCATCCATTATGCTCTGAAAAATCCCCAGAGCCACACTAACCCCACATTGCAACCGCTGCACCCGAAAAGCTCCCCTGTGAGTCACGATGGTCTGGGCTTCTGCTGTCTCACGTGGGGATCAAGGGGTAAGGTGATGGGAGGCCCCTTGTAGCACCCCAGGGACCCATCAAACACTTCCGGGAATTCCCGGCACAGGTGCTCAAAATTTTGCATTCGCATCTGCTGCACCCCCACTATTTGAATACCCAGCGGTCGAAACCAGGCCAGCCCCAGTAATGTGGTGAGCTGGCATTTGACCACGAGAATGTCCAGCTTGCCCTTAAAGTTCTTAAACTCTACCCTTACAGTGGCCCAACCTAAAATATGCACAGGGGTTTTTTGGAAGTCCCGCAGTATGAAGTCCGCCGGTTGCAGCCGGGGCCAACCACAGAGACAAATTTTTCTTAGAGACTCCTCCGAAATTATGGAGTCCAGTTCCATTAGGCATGGAGCGCCCTCGATTAGGACCGACACCCTGACCTTATCTGGGGTGGTGAGGGGCAAGTTCATTACCTGCAGGCTAGTCGATGTGGTCAAGTAGGCATCGGTTGAGTTGTGTTTGGTGGACTGGCGTCTGCGGGTGGCCTTGGCCCGGCAAGCCCGCACTATGTGGCCCACTCTTCCGCAGTTCCTGCAGTCCATGTTGCGGTAGGGGCAGTCCCGGCACTCGTGTGGATCCCCACAGCTGGCACACTTGGTGTTGGCTGGTCTCTCTGTCGCTCGTGGCCACATGGGCGCTCTCGGCCCCATTCTTGGTTGGCGATGTAGCTGGTTTGCCTCCTCCTCCTCTGGGTTGCCCGGTGCCATCTCCTCCTGGTGGACGGCTTCCGCTCGCGGGTTGTTGTAAGCTTTGGTTGCTCTCTCGAACGCGGTGACTTCATTGAAGGCGAGTTGGAGGGTGAGCTCTTCCTTTGCGAAGAGCTTTTGCTGCAGTCTTTCATCTTGGAGGCCCCAGATGAAGCGATCCCTCAGGGCTTCCTCTAACTTGTTGAAGTTGCAGTTCCCTGCAATTTGGCGGAGGGTGGCCAGGTAGATGGCGGCTTCTCTCCCGCCACTTGATCCCTCTTGTGGAAGAGGAATCGGCAGGCGATGATGGAAGGCTGGGGCAAGAAGTGCCCAGTCAGGAGTTTGACTATCTCCTCGTACGTTTTCTCCATGATCTTCGTAGGGGCTGAGAGACCCTTTGCGATCTCGAACGTGGCCTCAGGAGCACGTCTCTCTTACGGCTGTCATCTGTAATCATGTTCGCTCGTAGGTAGCAGGCGACTGCTCCATGTATGTCTCCCACGTATCAGGGTTGGCGGGGTCGAACTCTGCAAGGTGGCCCGTCGTCCCACTTGGGTTAGCCATGGCGGTGGTGGTGGGCGCTTCCATCTCCCTCGAATGCGTGCCTTTCTTGGCTCCGGCCAGGTCAGCGAAGTCCTGCTTGGGGAGTTGCCTGGCTAGAATCCCACCTTCGTCGCCACTGTAATGTACTGAGTGACGAGACGTGTTGAAGGCAACATGCTTTATTAGCGAGTACATCACAAGGCAAGGCAACACGGCCGGGTCCCAATTATATACATACACCAGAACAACCCTCAGTCTAGCCAGGTCCAATCCTGGCCAGTTAAACCTCCCGCCACAGATCTTGATTGGCAGAGCTACATCCGGGGACCAGTGGACTTCCACTGGTCACTTCCGTAGTGTCCGCTGTGTTGTAATTTCGGGACTGAAATGCAAGACACAACAAGTTCTGACTCAGTATATAAGGCAGCTTCATATTTGTTCATGAAGAAAACTGAGCTGGGAAGATGTGCTTCATGAAGCAATGAGACTGATATGTGCACAGATTTTCATGCTGAGATGTCTCTGACATGGATGCAATGGCCTCAATATTCAGTTCTTTTCTACAAACTAGCACAGAACTACCACAGGAAGAAGACAAGCATACCATTTAACAGAAGTGGAAACCTTTGCCTGTCTCATACAGCAGGGTGTCAGCTATTTATATTCCTTGATGACTAAATTAGTTGGCTAACAAGTTGCAGCTGTCAAGATTAATTAGTTCACCAAGGAGTCTGCAGGTGGCTTGATTGCATCCCTTTGGTGCTTTACAGGGTTGGTTCAGGTCTCCCATAGCAAGCAGGGAATGAAAATGCTTTCAACCACCCAAAGGTTTTCAAATCAGAATTTGCTCTTCTGCAGT
Source organism: Heteronotia binoei (assembly GCF_032191835.1). Taxonomy (NCBI): domain Eukaryota; kingdom Metazoa; phylum Chordata; class Lepidosauria; order Squamata; family Gekkonidae; genus Heteronotia; species Heteronotia binoei. The sequence goes on along the minus strand of NC_083223.1, from coordinate 50,309,148 downwards.
TACCTTTCACATATGGCAACAGGAACCAGGCACATTACTATCACTTGGTATGCTAGGTTATGCCATCCACTCTCCATGCTCTTGTAGAATGGGTGATCTGCTTGAAAGCAAAGAGGTCACTTGCCCTGTTTCCAGGAGATGAGAGTTGTTGGGTTTGGCATGTAGAACTGCCAGTTCCTAGGTGGGAGCGGGGGATCCCTCATTGTTGCAGTTTCCTGCTGGCCCCCAACAGCCATGACCCCCCGCAACATCCCTGACATGATGACTTCACACAGAAGTGATGTCATTATTCCAGGGATGTTGCATGATGGTGCTTTCTAGGCCCATTTTAAAGTGCTGTTTTTGACATTTAAAGTCTTAAATGGCATGGGTCCATTCTCTGGAAGACTTACCTTCTGGTAGAAGCCAGCATCATATGACCTAAGGTTGACAAGGGCTCCTGAAAGAGCCTTTCTCATTGTCATTCCCAAACTGTGAGACTCCCTATGGGATTAACAGGGCTATCCTAAGCAAAGATGCACCTTGCTAAGCCCAGTAGACTTCAAAGGGGTTAACTTTCCTTAGGATGACCTTGCCATATCTTCAAGTCTTCTAGAGCAGAAGAAGACTGCAGATTTATACCCCACCCTTCTCTCTGTATCAGAGACTCAGAGTTGCTTACAATCTCCTATAGCAGGGGTGGCCAATGGTAGCTCTCCAGATGTTTTTTGCCTACAGCTCCCATCAGCCCCAGCCATTGGCCATGCTGGCTGGGGCTGATGGGAGTTGTAGGCAAAAAACATCTGGAGAGCTACCATTGGCCACCCCTGTCCTATATCTCCCCCCCCCCCACAACAACAGACATCCTGTGAGGTGGGGAGGGCTGAGAGGGCTCTCACAGCAGCTGCCCTTTCAAGGACAGCTCCTACAAGAGCTATGGCTAACCCAAGGCCATTCCAGCAGGTGCTAGTGGCTTTGACCAATTTCATTAGAAATTGCTTTATTTCATTCCTGTAATTATTTGATGATAGTTTTATATTTTATTAGATCTACTGGATCTCAAGGACACAGGAAAGTATCATACAAATTGTTTAAATACCAGTAGAAGGACAGGCTCTTTGTCCATCCCTGTATAATTTTAATATTGTGGAGAAATTGAGTGAAAACGAGATCCGCTTTTTTATCTACAGAAGTTGGAAGCCATAAATATTGCTATCAGTTTTTGACTTCTCAAACCAAACATAGTTTACCAGGCATGTATCGTGGCTTGCTAAATGCCCAGTAAGCCATCTTCCATTTTTATGGTCTCAGACAAGCAGCAATAGCTGGGATTCTAAATATTGCTGATGGGCTGTGTTTCATATCACAAGTTGTATGGGGCTATTTCTTGGAAGCTTTGATGGAATTAGGTTTAATATCCTAGTCCCCAAAATTGTAATTAAATGTAAATATGTTTTAGAATGTTCTCAGATAGCATACTGTTATGCATTTGTGACATTTTGATTATCATGAGAGAGTTTATCACTATGGTTTTGCCTACAGTGTCACCTGAAAAGGAAGTTAAGGATTTAACAAAATAATATTGTTGTTCCTAGGTAGTCACAAGAGCCAGGAATCATAAGCTGAGTGTGATAACATCATGGCATTGTGCAGCCAATCAGACTGAGCTTTATGAAAATACAACAAAGCCCAATCAGAGCAATGTTTCTACCCTTAATTTAAATGGTATGTACCACAAAAGTGAAGGATACGTTTTTATTATGTAATTTTTTTTTAATGAGGCCTGTGCAGTTTAATCCTAATAATATCCATCAGGGACTGCTTACATCAATGGCAGTTTGGGACCAGTTCCGGAGTATTAAATGGGGGGCTTTGCAGCTGCAACTGTGGTACAGCCGAAGTTGCTTCCTGAGAAACTTATGCCACTTTAGCAGATTTGTTTTATGCCGTGGAAGTGTCAGTTTATGTCCAGTATTATGTTTATGTCCACTATTAATATATTTGTAAAGATGGTAAAACAATTATTACAAAAATGCTGGAGTTTCTTCTACAGTACTCTTATTAAAAGAGAAAAAAAAACACTGCAGCACTAACAACTTTTCTCCTTTTGGGATATGCATACCAATAGTTAATTTTGTTGTTTTAGCAAAGTAATGCCTACTGCTATAGCTGACAAGGATATGCTGATGTGAGCTCAGCTGCCAATTAGCAGGAATGGACCAATGGCCATGGTTTTGCATGAAAAATCACTGGGTGATCTGTTTAGGGCATTAAAAGGCTTAAATGGTCTTCAGCATTTCAACTACTTTGATAGCCTTGGCCTTTGGAATGTGACTGGTGATGCTCAAACACCAGCTGGTTCAATTCACCAGCTGCTCACTGGTTGCAAATGAGAAGTCAATGGTGTGATTATCAGTTTGCTGTTCATAAAGAATTCATGACAAATTCTATTTACTCTATTTTCCCGTTTCATCAGGTTACTTTTCAACTATTCAGTGCAGTCAGTGGAGTTTCATGCATGTGCATTTTCATAGCACCTAATGGCAATCCTATATTCTCCTTTACCCCACAGATTAGTTGCCAGTGCATGCTGTTCAACAGCCAATAGAATAAATGAACAGGAAACAAATCAATCAGCTAGCCAATGGTTATAAACAAACACTCAATATTTTTAGAAGTCTTACCATTTGGTGTTTGAGTTGCTATTATCAATGCTATTTACTCATGCACATTTTCTCATGATCACAGCTGTATGACAAGGTATATTCAACTACTGAATATGCTCACTGCAAAAATTCCAGCACCTCTAAATGCGACGCTTCTCAGTTTGTAAGACAGACAGGCAGAAGTATTTGCATGTGGATACTGATAAGTGCAGGAGTTGCAAATACTTGCAGGTTCAGTCTCATTTCCCCTTATCCCACCATTTTCTCTTTCCGTTCCCTGAAAATCCCTATTTCTTTGCTTCCATTGCTCCTTTCCAGGGGTGGAATTCTAGCAGGAGCTCCTTTGCATATTAGGCCACACACCCTGATGTAGCTAATCCTCCAAGAGCTTACAAAAAACCCCTCTTGTACAATTGGCTAAATCAGGAGTGTGTGGCCTAATATGCAAAGGAGCTCCTGCTAGAGTTCCACCCCCGCTCCTTCCCACCATTAGCCAACCTATCTTTATCTGCCCCCAGTTTTCAGCTTTCACTCCTCCAGCAGCCTCTATCAGAAAACTATAGCCCAGTTGTGGAACCTGCAGATTTATTGGTGGGGGGGGATCTTATTTTCCCTATATCCCCTTCTCTACACTATTTCCTCTTTCTAGCCTCTTGGCAACCCCCATATCCTCACCTCTCCCTGCTTCCTTCTTTCCTTCTCACTCACCAAACAACCTTTCCTTTATCTGTCTCCCATCTTCAACAATATTTATGACTTGTTTATACCCCACCTTTCTCCTCAGTGGGAATACAAAGTAACTTTATTCTCCTCTCTTCCATTTTATTTTCACAACAACCCTGTGAAGTAAGTTAGGCTGAGAATGTTTAACTTCCCCATGGCCCTCTAGAGTAGTTTCTATGGCAGAGTGGTAATTCGAGCTAGGATCTCTCAGATCCTAGTCTGAAACGCTAACCATTCACTGGCTTACATAGGGTGGTTGCTGATGAACAGCAGGTGTACCTGAGCATTTTATGCAGATCGAGTGATAGCAGCAAGTCACCTGGTAGTTACTGCCAGACCTGTCCCTGATGAATCCTCCCTCAAAGTCCAAAACAGACCCGGGAAGGTTATTTTTTAAAGACTTCAGGTTTTTCTGTAAAAAAAAAACCTATGAGTTCCACTTGGAAATACTCTTAGGTTTGTTTTTCAGTCTATTATAGTATCCTTATTACAGAATTAGTTCTCAGAGATTTTTCCCATTTTTTTAACAGTTTGAGTATATCTTCTCATCTCTTTGGTGTGGCTATAAAGATCAGTAGCCAGATACATTACTCCCACATAGTATTTTTGTGCCACAGTCAATACTTTGCAATGTAAGTTTATTAGTTAATCATTCATTTTATTAGTGATTCACTCTAATTTTGAAAATTATCAATGTATTAATTTTATTAATTTTTAATTTTTAGGCACCCACATTACCTTAAAAGTTTGACAGCAATAACAGATTCCTGTGATATTAAATTGAAACCACCGAAGAAAGGCTTTGTGGCTGAAACATGTCTGATCCAATTTAATTGGTTTATTGTTTCCAATCAGTGCCACCAATATTATGCTGCACTGTATGTAATGTGTACTGCTCAGGTTATGATTTGTATGGCTCAGAGGCCCATTTGTTTTTAATGTTTTTAATGCATTTTTAAAGTGCACTGTAACCTTAAAATTATATTTTGTTCATCTTGTAACCTTAAAATTATATTTTGTTCATCTTTTTAATACATATTTGTACCTTCAACCATTTAGGGATCCAATTCCATTCTGAGATTGGGGTTTTACCCCTTCTTTTTTATTGCTTGGATTCTGAAGCAGTATTATTAGGCTAATTGCCTATGAGGAGTCTACTTGCTTCCAGTCTTTTAATATTTCTCTTCCTTATGATTGTACAAATATATACCATATAGATCTTCAGAATTTTTGTATCCAAACAAAACCCTATAGAAAAAATGTCCCTGGCCTTCTCACTATTCAGAGTGCTAAGAAGCACTCAAGACTTGCTGAAGTTCTCTCAAGAACTGAATTCAGAACTCCTAAGTTCCCATACAAGAATCTGCTTATGCCTATAACTTTCAGATGTTTAGGGATCTAGCTGCATATATGTGATATATATTAAACTGAAGATCTGTTCTTTAGTGCCCTCTAAGTAATTTTTATGCTTAATAATTTAGCATTCAACAGCAGTTAGTTACTTAAAGGTATTTGGATTTTAAAGTGTGGGAAATGGAACTTCAAGAGGCTTGTTTGGTTTTCCTCGTGATCTCACAGTAATAAAACCCTGTGGACATTTATCCCATAAATATATATTGAATTACTCTGCTGCAGTGCACCCTCTTAATGAAATCTTAGCTCCATTGAGAGTTGACAAGTTTTAGCCACGATTATTTCAGCTATGGTACTATGAGGAAAAGCTAACTGGAAGAAGCAGAAATGTGTTTTGATATTTATTTTAATCGTGGAATAACATGTCTGTTCTAATTAGAGATGTGCCTTCCAGGCAGATGTTCAAATCAAGAGGGAATTCATATGCCAACTATGAGATTAATGGGCTTACATGTTAATGAAGTGCTTGTTCTGTGATGAGGACTAAGAGCACCATCCAGTGATGGGTGAAGAACATGCTTTCCAACTTGAAAAATTCTGTACACCAAGCCATATTTTGGGGCTCATTTTGCTATTTCCCATTCTAGCCTGTTTCCTTTCCTTCTTATTGTTATGATGAAGCTATTACCCTATCCTCATAATTAATGCAGAGTACTGTATGAGTTCTGTGTACTGGATGTCAAGTTAGGTATACAGCATTTTTGAGAGAACCCTCAGCTCACAGGAAACAGCCAGTGGCTCTTTGGCCATCAGGTTCTTATACTTTTGAACCTTCAGATTGCCTATAAACACTGCACTAGAAGAAAAAAAAAAAGCCAGCATGGTGTAGAAGCCAGAGTGTCAAATTAGCATCTGGGAGCTCCAGGTTTGAATCCCCATTATGCCAGGGAAGCTCACTGGATGACATTGGGCGAGTTACACCCCCTCAGCCTAATCCACTTCAGAGGGTTGTTGCAGGGAAAAGGGAGGAAGGGAGAATGTTGTGAAGTGCTTTTGAAAATAATCAGGAATAACAGTGGAATATCGAAATAGATAACAATATCTGTTGAGTATATTCATGGCCCTGTGGTCAAGAAGCAGCTCAGTTGTTCGCTGCAAAAAAAAAAGAGGAAATAAATCCAAGAGGGGTGTCCTTGCAACAGCAGAAAAAAAATCCAACACAAAAAGGCAAGAAGCTGCTAGTGCGGTAAATGACTTTTTCTGAACTCTGGTATCCTATACATTTAGAATGATTGTTTGAAGGAATAGCTCAAAACATGCAGGATACCCTTGCAAGAAAATATATGTCTTGAGTGAAAGGGTTGGATTATATAAAAATTGCCCCTGAGGCAAATGATAAGTCAAAACGTATATGGCGCTGGACTGCAGAATAAATAACAGACAACATGTGCAGCTTCTTCCTTGTGTGTGTGTGGTAAGTTTCAGCTATATCTTGACATAGCAGCCAAAGGAAAGAAGCAACTTCCCACAAATCAGGTTTCAGTAGATAATGTCAAAAAGGCTGGGGGTTTTCCCATTCTTCAATGGTTACAATTAACAAATATGTTGTTAATTAATATAAGCTACTCATTGAAGTACCTTCAGTTTGAAGAGTCATATTGTGTTTAAAATAAAATATTAATGCATTAAATTCTCTTCCTGGTGAACTGTGGTGGTGCCTCATGTGACAGTCAGCCATTCAGCATTTGTTTCATTCAGTAAATGCCCATTAGGGCTTTCTCCACTCTTATCAATCAAGTTGCAAAATTTTCATCCATTAACGACTATTGTCTGAGTGCTGCTGCTAGTACATTAGATGTGTAAAATGAATTTTAATCTTTATTGTGTCCACCTCCCTCCACTGGTGCATGCTTTTATGTTCGTTTCTACTGTTCTTATTTTATAGATGAGGATCAATGGTGGAAGGGATTTAGTCCAGATCTCCAGCCACTAGTTGACAGGTAGTCATGTCTTGACAAGTAAATTTCTGCTATGGGAGTTCTTGATGAGCCCCCAAGTATGACTCTGGTTAGAATATGTGGGTAGCCATGTTGGTCTGAAACAGCAGACCAAAGCTTAACTTAGGGTTGCCAAGTCCTTCTGCTACTCTGGCAGAGGACTCTTCTCTAGTCCACGCAAAGCATGCCCAGAAGTGATGTCATCACATCAGGCACATTGCTCCATGGATGCTCTAGGATTCATGGTAAAACTTTATGGTACCATAGAGTTTTACTCCCGAATCCTAGAGCATCCATGGTGCGACATGCCCAGTGTGATGACGTCACGTCTGGGTGACATCATTGTGTAGGGCACATCATGCGGTGATGGGGCTGTTTGGGAGCGGGGATCCCCTGGCAGCCTGCTCTTTGCCAGTGGGTTGAGGACCCCCAAACTGGAGGATCCCCTGCCCCCAGTGGGAGTTTGGCAGCCCTACTTTGACTCCACTGGCACTTTTAAGACCAACAAAGTTTTATTCTGGGGATAAACTTTCATGTGCACACACACTTCTTCAGAAGGCCAAATGGACTCAAATTTTGTTCTGCTGGTTAGAATATGGCATCAGTAATGGGAGACAACTTTTTATTGCTGCTACCAGACTTCATTTACATACTTGCTATTTAAATCTAGTCCTAAATTCTCCAGAGCAGCTACGACATTTGATAAAACAGTGCCATCGTAACAAATTCAACGAAATTAACAATAAAATTTATTTTTTTTAACCAACAACAACAAACAGCAAATAGGAGAATGACTTTCTAAGTCAAGAAAAGTAGAGCCTTCTTGGATTTAGCATGAAAGTACTGAAACTCTCTCCCCAGACAGATTTGTCTCTCTCCTTCTGTTGCCAGCTTCCAATAGTGGGTGAAGACTTTTTTGTTTAGCATTCCCTCAGTGATATCTTCTTCCTGACCAATGTTTTAATTGCTGTTTTTATGTCTATGTACATATTTTAACTCTGTTTTTATTTTGTTTTAATGATGTATGTTTGAGGAGCTGATTCTAATTACTTTAAATGTGATTTTATCATATATGTTTTAAATTGTTAGCCCTTGTAAGGGCAAAGAGGCAGTTTATATATTTGGCAAATGAATAAATATACATCATTGCAGTAATGTAAACAAATGCCTAATTTATCAACTCAGCAGAAAAATCAGTTAAAACCAAATTCTACTGAAAAGGTTGTTCTCACCAAATGTTCAAATGATATGGGACAAACCAGGTTTCACATATGAAAGAAACCCATAATCTTGGTGGTGCCACTGCAAAGGGACTGTGTCATAAACTCTCACCAGCCTTCTGGTGATAGGCTGACTATAGACTAATCCTCTCTCCCCCTCTCTCTCTCTCTCCCTCTCTCCTTCAAGGTGTAGAGGCTGGAGAGGGTGGGATTTTTTTTTTTTTATGATTAAGGAGCTTCTGAAACTAAAAACTGTTCTGTGGCAAATTGATTAAGGAAGGATAATTATTGGGGAGGGTTTTATAATTAATAAGCCTTTAGATCAAATTAATTTAAATTTTAGCTAATAATCGTTGGGAAGTTTAGAGGGGATTTAGTTAAATAGCTAATCAGTAAATGGCAGATTAGTTAAAATAGACAGACCAGCTGGGAGGAGGGGGTGGAAGAGAGGGTAGTTGGACGGTTCCATCAATCTAGGGGGACATTAACAGGAGATGATTGGCCTGGGGATTCCAGTGCTCCTGGGGAGGGGAAGATATGACGGTGGGACGAGGCAGAATTATAAAGGAAGGAGATCGAGACATAACAGTGCTCGAACCCCTTCCAGCCTTCGTCCCATCCCGACGGTGACAGGTAGTGGGGCCAGGTTGAATTACTCGCCTCCGTCACTGGTGTTATGCAACGCCAGGTCCATCAATAATAAGACCTCTGTCCTGCAGGAGTTTTTGACCGAACAGGACATGGACCTGGCTTGCGTGACCGAGACCTGGGTGCGCGAAGGGGAGACGGTAGCTGTCTCCCAGACCGTTCCCCCGGGATACTCGGTCTTTCACCAGTCACGGACTAGCGGGCGGGGGGGTGCTTTTCATACGAGAGGCTTACTCCTTTAGGGCTCTTCCGGCTCCAGAGATCCCAGGCGTTGAATGTGTTGGCCTGATGTGGGATGTTGGGGAGGGGTTGGTGATCTGGCTGGTGTACCGACCGCCTAACGCACCGGCCGGCGCCTTACCATCCCTGGTGGAGGCTGCAGCGGGCTGGACGTTGGAGCACCCAAGGCTTTTGGTCTTGGATGACTTCAATGTCCATGCCGACGACGCGGCATCCAGCCAGGCGATGGACCTGGTGTCATCCATGGCGACACTAGGACTCTCCCAGGTTGTTACAACACCCACTCATCAGGCGGGACACATGTTAGACCTGGTCTTTGCGGCCGGAATATCAGTGACTAATATTGCAACGGAAGCAGTGCCATGGTCAGATCACTTTGCCCTTAAGGCCCGTATGGAGGTGTCACCCAAAACCCGTTTAGGCGGAGAGCGTATTTTAGCTCACCCGCGGAGCCTGATGGACCCGGAACGGTTCCTAACGGCTCTACGGGATACCTGGCCCGCTGGCGATTCCCTGGATGATCTGGTAGAGTCCTGGAACGGTGGGCTCTCCAGGGCCATCGAGGAGATCGCACCCAGGCGCCCTCTGCGCCCCTGCCCGAAACCGTCGCCTTGGTTTAACCGGGAGCTGCGGCAACAAAAGCGGGGGCTCAGACGACTAGAGAGGCAATGGCGGCGTACTCGAGACGAAGCGACCCGAACATCTTATAGAGAGAGTTTGAAGGCCTATGAGATGGCAATCAAATCCGCAAAGAGAGTATTCTTTGCGGCTAAGATTGCGTCCGCAACTTCGCGCCCGGCACAATTATTCGACGTAATTAGAGGAGTCACAACGCTGCCGCAAGGCAGGTTAAATTCTATTGAATTGGAAATTGGCTGTGAGGCTTTTGCAAAAATTTTTGTGGATAAAGTTGCGTCACTCCGCCCCGACCCCCCTGCCAGTTTGGAGACAGTTAGCGAACCTGAGGCCCTGAGCCTGTCTTCAGATTATACTCTGGATGGCTTTGGCCCCCTCAGTCTGGAGGAAGTTGACAGGATTCTCGTATCTGCTCGCCCAACAACTTGTAAATTAGACCCATGCCCTTCCTGGCTTATTAAATCTTGCCAGGGGGATCTTAGATATCCCGTGCGGAATATATCATAAACAGATCCCTAATGGAAGGGCACTTTCCAACGCCACTCAAAGAGGCTGTGGTCTGACCCCTCTTAAAAAAGCCATCGTTAGATCCGGCCCAATTGACACACTATCGGCCGGTTTCAAATTTGCCCTTTCTGGGTAAACTTATTGAGAGGGCAGTGGCGATGCAGTTACAGACTTTCCTGGAGGACACTTCCGTCCTTGATCCATTTCAGTCCGGCTTTCGCCCGGGACACGGGACGGAGACAGTGCTGGTTGCCCTAGTGGATGACCTTCAACGGCATCTGGATCGGGGTGGCTCGGCGGTGCTGATGTTGTTAGACCTGTCAGCTGTGTTCGACACGGTCGACCATCGGCTACTGACGTGCCGCCTCGCCGACGCGGGGATTCAGGGGTTGGCCTTACAGTGGCTTTCCTCTTTCCTGGAAGGTCGGGGACAAAGGGTCGCAATTGGGGGGGAGCTATCCCGGAGGCGCACACTCGATTGTGGTGTGCCCCAAGGGGCGGTTCTCTCCCCAATGTTATTTAACATCTACATGCGGCCTCTTGCCCAGATTGCCCGAAGGTATGGGCTGGGGTGTCACCAGTATGCTGATGACACCCAGCTCTATCTACTGATGGACGGCCAGCCTGTCTGCGCCCCGGAAAATCTTGACCAAGCATTACGGGCCGTGGCTGAGTGGCTCAGACTGAGTGGGCTGAAGCTAAATCCTACGAAGACAGAGGTCCTTTGCTTGGGTCGCTGCGGCCCGGGGAGGGGGATCCCCCTACCGGCTTTTGATGGTGCGCCGCTGATGGCGGCGGACAGGGTCAAGAGCTTGGGGGTGCTATTGGAGCCTTCCTTAAAGATGGAGGCTCAGATAGCAGCCGCTGCCAAGTCCGCATTTTTTCATCTTAGGCGGGCAAGGCAGCTGGCCCCCTTTCTGGAGCGCGACGACCTAGCAACAGTGATCCATGCTACGGTCACCTCGAGGTTGGACTACTGCAATGCCCTCTGCATGGGGCTGCCCTTGTCTCGGACCCGGAAACTGCAGCTGGTGCAGAATGCCGCGGCCCGGCTACTATTGGGTCTCCCAAAGTGGGGACACATCCGGCCGGGTGTCCGGACTCTGCACTGGCTTCCAGTGATATACCGAGTCCGGTACAAGGTGCTGGTTATTACCTTTAAAGCCCTATATGGCCTGGGACCTGCCTACCTGAAGGACCGTCTCTCCCCACATGTTCCCCAGAGAGCACTGAGGTCAGGAACACAAAATCTCCTCACTATCCCCGGGCCAAAAGAAGCCCGTTTAAAAGCCACCGGAGAAAGGGCTTTCTCTGTTATGGCCCCCGTATGGTGGAATCAGCTGCCGGAAGAGGTGAGGGCCCTGCGGGACTTGGCGCAGTTCCGCAGGGCCTGTAAGACGACCCTCTTCTGGCTAGCTTATACTTAGTTAGGACGACAACTCGATGTAACTGGCTAGCCATCTGTTTACAGGAAATGGAAATATTCTGTTTTTAAGGTTTTAACTGTTTAAATATTTAATTGTTTTATACTTGAAATTGTTTAAATTTTATGTTTGATTAATTGTTGGAAGCCGCCCTGAGCCATTCGTGGGAAGGGCGGGATATAAATCTCGAATAAATAAATAAATAAATAAATAAATTTGAGGAGGAGTGGGATCTCAGACAGTTACAATGCCATAGACTCTACCCTCCAAACCAGCCATTTCTTCCTAGGGAATCATAGTTGCCAATCTTCAGTTGAGGGCTGGAGATCACTCAATTACAACTGCTCTCCAGACAGCAGAGATCAGCTCCCCTTGAGGTGTGTGTGTGTGGGGGGGATGAATGCCTTCACTTGAGCGGGTGGAAAGACAACAAGGCTGGGGAAGCATTCATCCAGAACCTCTTTCTAGAGCCCATTGTATTTTTATTCACAATGGGTCTTATTCCTAGTATCAATGTAAGAATATAAAAAAGAGCCTTGTTGGGTCAGATCAGTGGTTCATCTAGTCCAGCATCCTGTCTCACACAGTGGCAAACCCATTCATCAGGATGGCCAACAACAGGTATAGAGACTGAAGCCTTCCCCAGATGTGCCTCCTGGCTCTGGAATTCAGAGGCTCAGTACCTCTGAATACAAAGGTTCCCATCAGTCACAATAGCTAGTAACCATTGATAGACTCATCCTCCATGAATCTATTTAATTCCCTTTTAAAGCTGTTTATTCCCAGGGCCATCACTACATCCTCTGACAGCAAATTCCACGTTTTAATCACTCTCTGTGTAAAGCAATGTTTCCATTTGTCCATCCTGAACCTACGGCCCACCAGCTCCACTGGATGGTCTCAAGTTCTAGTATTTTAATACAGGGGAAAAAAATTCTCTTTGTCAATTCTCTCCACCCCGTGCATCATTTTATAAATCTCTATCATGTCCCTCCTTATCCATCTCTTTTCTAAACTGAAAAGCCTCAGACTCTGCAGCCTTTCCTCATAGAGAAAGTGCTCCAGGCTTTATCATCTTAGTTGCTCTCTTCTGCACTTTTTCCAGCTCTGCAATGTCTTTTTTTAGATACAGTGACCAGAACTGTACAGTTTTCCAATAGAGGCGGCACCAGAGGTCTGTACAGAGGCATTATAGTTTTATTCTCAATCCTTTGCCTAAAAATCACTAACATAGTGTTTGGCATTTTCACTGCTGCAGCACACCGAGTTGACACTTTAATTGAGATATCCGCTATAATCTTTTTCCCTCTCAGTCTCAAGTTCAGATCCCGTTAGCCTATGCTTGAAGTTGGGATATATTGTGCCAATGTGCATCACCTTAAACTTACCAATATCGAACATCATTTGCCACATTGTCACCCACTCACTCAGTTTGTGGAGAGCCTCTTGGAGCTCTTCACAGTCATCCTTGTTTTTCACAGTCTTGAATAATTTTGTGTCATCTGCGAACTTGGCCACTACACTACTCACTCCTGGTTTCAGATCACTGATGAATTAATTAAAGAGTACTGGCCCCAATACCAATCCTCGTGGGACCCCACTCCCTCTATTATGAGAACTGTCCATTGTTTCCTATTCTTTTCTTCCTGTCATTTAACCAGTTTTTAATCCATAAGAAAACCTGTCCTCTTATTCCATGATTGCTAAATTTACTCAGGAGTCTTGGATGAGGCACCCTGGCAAAAGATGTTTGAATCCAGGTATATAATGTCTTCTTGGTCAGCACTGTCTACATGCTTAATCACTTTCTTTGAAAAATAGCAATAACCCATCAGCCATTTCAGATCTGTAGAAGTCAAAGCTCACAAATCCCAGAACTTGGACTGATTATTGTTTTGAATGTCCACCATGTTATGACAAAGACATGCCTTTTTTTACATTTCCTCCTCCCTTGCAAGCACATTGTTTTAACAAAACCTAAATTACCATTATTTTCACTGAACCTTATGGAAAAGGAAATAAAACGCAATAAATTATTGTTCCCAGTAGGGTGGTTGCACGGCATAATCTGCATTTCTGTTCTATTTCAGGCTGCCTCAAGGGGCCAGTGTGTTGCCAAGGTTATACAGCTATAATCATGATGTATTTATGCAAAATAAGAGCTATGTAATAGTACAACATTAAACATGATGAGATTTACAGGGCAAAAAAATAAAATAAAAAAGAACAAAAACCCCATCTTCATCTAATGTTGCCTTTTAAAGGAAAACTCAGCCAAAGCTTTCCTTCCAAACACCTGCAAGTATCCCCAACAAACCCTTACCTCTCTCCATAGACTAATGCGATTAACATCACTGTGAATCTATCTGATATGCTTTTGGATCATGAAATAATTCTTGAAAGTATTTCTTTAGCCCAAGCAATAAAAGAGGTTTTGTCTGAAAGCTTTGAAGTCTGAATCTTGTAATGCTTGTGGCCTGTCACCCAAGCACGCTTGCAGGTGATAGTAATCCCCAGATCAACCTTCCACTGGGTTTGATTGCACAAATAAGGGTACCATTTCATTTGGCCTCTCATCAAAAATGCCCAGATCTCACTGTTTGGGTTAGAGAGGGCTGATGCTGGAATCCAGTGTAGCATTTCCATGGAAGGAACAATTTATGCCTGTGTGGAGCACAAATTTCCTGTCTCCCACCTCCTATTACAGGTTCCCCAATGTGGGGGGGGCAGAGCACTATTTCAGGAAGAATTGTGGGCTGCAGTAAGAGGGGGGAGGTGAGAAAGTTGCAGTCTATGGATGGAAATTGTTTTCTCCGTGGTGAGTTTTTCCTGGACGTCAGTCAAGACCCTCAGGTCAGCATGTTGAAATTTCAGGATCACCAGTTAACCTGCATGCTTAATGGCTTCTTTTAAGACATATATGTGCTGTGTTCCCACTGTGTATTGAATGGAAATGAGAGACAGTTATCTGGTACTAACATCTCAGCTACATAAGAACATAAGAGAAGCCATGTTGGATCAAGCCAATGGCCCATCCAGTCCAACCCTCCGTCACACAGTGGCCAAAAATACCAGGTGCCATCAGGAGATCCACCAGTGGGGCCAGCAGACTAGAAGCCCTCCCACTGTTGCCCCCCCCCCCCAAGCACCAAGAATACAGAGCATCACTGCCCCAGAGAGAGAGTTCCACTAACAGCCACTGACAGAGCTCTGCCCTACAAAACTACATTTTGCATTTAAGCATACTTAATTTCCATATTTATGTGTGAGATATGAATTGTGGCTTCAGATGTTCTCAAATCCCATATGATACGAAAAGTACTGCCAACTCTGACTTGAGAACTTCCTGGAGATTTGGTTGTGTTGCCTGGGGAGGATGGACTTTGGGGATGGGAGGAAGCTCAGGAAGGATGTGATTAGGGGTGGACAGAAACCTAAAAAAATCTAGTTTGGTTTAGCCCCCGACCAAACCGAGCCAGAAGTCCCCCCTCCAAACCGAGCCTGTCCAGTGAGTTTGGTTTCCCCTTTCTTCCAGCTGCTGCAAACCATTTCAACCTAACAGCTAACAGGTTGGTTTTGCTTCGCTCTGGCCCCACTTTGTGTTTTGTAACTCTAGATACCGTTCCTAGTTGGGTATGGAAATATGGCCAATAGTACTGCTGTTCCACATGCTATCATCTGTTCTAGTCACATGACATCCTGCAAAATCTAAGAGTTTTGTGGCTCTAGTAACCTCATTCATTCATTTAAGATAATTTACGGTATATTCCATCCTCCCCACAAGCAGGCTCAAGGCAGATTACGACACATAAAATAACATAGTTAAAACATATATATGAAAACAGTTAAAACAAGAATTAAAGGTATCCCCTTAACTAATCCTTGTTTATGATTGGGAAAACTTTGTGATACCTAAACCCATTACTTTTATGTTTACAGCAGCTAAACATTGTCTGGAAGTCAGAAGAGCCTTCATCTTTACGAAAATAGGCCAACAAGCTGTGGGAATACTTTTTACTGGAGAAATTGACTGACACACGTTTTTTCCGTCAGGGAGTCCAACTCCACTTTTCTCTCCTAACTAAATGGCTTCCCTTTATACAGTCAGATCTCAGTTCACATATTAGGCCTCAAACTATTTCTTTTGATAACTATTTGCACCTTGTAGCTTTTCATTAATAGTCTCTGGTTGTTTTATTGATTGTAATGTAAACACACATTTGTAAAGTTGTAATTATCTATTCCAGCTTTATTGCAGCATTTATTTCAGTTTGTATCTGCACCCTTAAAATTTTTTTCAATACACTGATTACATTTAAAAAAAAATAACCAAAACAAAAATTAAAATAGACAGCCGCCAACTAGGAATACACAGAGCCAGAGCTGCTTAGTACAGAAACTTCTAAGTGGCTGGGCCCATGCAAAAAGAACTGCGGCAGAGAGGCCAACTTAATTGGATACCTCAACCAAAGGCCTGGTGGAACAGCTCCATTTTGCAAGCCCTGTGGAATGGTAAAAGGGCTGGCAGGGCCCTGATCTCAAAGGGGGAGCATGTTCCACCAGGCTGGAGCCAGGGCAGAAAATGCCCTGGCCCTGGTCAAGGCTAATTGGACATCTTTCAGGCTGGGGACAACCAGTAGGTGTTGATTAGCTGAGCATGACACTCTTTGGGGCACATTTGGGGAGAGGCGGTCCCTCAGGTATGTCAGTCCCAGGCTGCACAAGGTTTTGAAGGTTAATACCAACACCTTGAAATTGATCTAGTACTAGATTGATAGCTGGTGCAGTTGGTGAAGCACTGGCCAAATGCAAGCCTGCAGAGGTGATGTAGTCAGCAGATGCATTGCCGCATTCTGCACCAGCTGGAGCTTCCAGTCCAAAGGGCAAACCCACACAGAGCAAGTTCCAGTAGTCAAGCCTGAAAGTGACCATTGCATGAGTCACAGTAGCTAAGTCCTGGGGGCAGATAGGGTACCAGCTGCCTGATCTGCTAGAGGTGGTAAAAGGCAGACCTGGCAACAGTGGTGACCTGGGCCTTCATAAAGAGTGAGGCATTCAGGATCATACCTAAGCTCTTCACCTTCTGGGTTGGCACAAGTATTGCATCATATAGGGATGAGAGCCTGATACTTAATCCAGTCCCACCAAGACCCAGATACATCACCTCTGTCTTCATTGGATTTAGTTTTTGCCAAAACCATCCAGCCACGGCCTCCAGTACCCCGGCCAAATTCCCTGGGGTGAAACCTGGGCTGCTGTCCAACACAGATAGAGCTGGGTGTCATCTGCATATTGGTGACAACCCAGCCCAAACCTCTGGGCTATCTGAGCAAGGGGGCACTATAGATGTTAAAAAACATTGGCAAGAGGATCATCCCCTGTGGCATACCACATTCCAGTTATCATAATTATCATGAAGCAGGGCTTTTCAATAGAAAAAGCCCAGCAGAAACCTATTTGCATATTAGCCCACACCCCCTGGCATCACCATTGTTTTGCACAGGGCTTTTTGTAGAAAAAGCCCCACAAGAACTCATTTGCATATTAGGTCACACCCCCTGATGCCAAGCCATCTGAAACTGTATTCCTGTATTCTATGGTTTAAAAAAATATGGGACGTTGTGATTCAGGATAAAATTGCTTCACAAATTTTATTAAATGAAAACCTGAAGGCTGGCGATAAATTTTTACAAAAATGGTTTATTTTTTTTTTAACACATCAATGAAAAATCCTCAAAGAAGAATAGAATTCCAAAAAAATACTTGGACTTTGTCATAAATTAATATAAGAGGTACTATTTTGTCTTTATATATTTAGCTATTGCTAGACTGTACCTGGATTGTTGTTTTTTATTTTGTATATCATTTGACTTGTTACTGTACTGCCTTATTTTTGCTTTCATTTTGTTTTTAAGCCAATTGATACTATCTGTATGTGAACAGAACTGATTTTTTATAAAAAAAAAAAAAAGTAAAAAAAAAAGCCCTGTCATGAAATATTTTATATTGCCATTGTGGTAACTGTAATGATGAACTTTAAAGCCCTTAAGGCCCCTAGGACCAACATATCTAAAGATCCCTGTGCAACAACTGCGGTCTTCAGGATGTTGCTTACTGCCTGATCCTCAAGGTATCAACCAGCGAACGCATTCTTTTTCCATGATAGTTCTACTCTCTGAAGCAGCTTCCCTATTGAGGTGAGGAGAGTGACATGGTTAGAAATCTTCAAGAGGTGATGCACAGCCATTTTGTTTGCCAGGGCTTTTACTGGGGTTTAAACTACAGTCATTTTTAGACTGGGTAATCTGGGATTATAATCCAGGCCTCATTTTGGGCAGGAGCTCAAAGGAACAGAGCTCTGAAACCTCTATTTTTCATTGTGCTCTTTCTTTCTTTCTTTCTTTCTTTCTTTCTTTCTTTCTTTCTTTCTTTCTTTCTTTCTTTCTTTCTTTCTTTCTTTCTTTCTTTCTTTCTTTCTTTCTTTCTTTCTTATCCTGTCCCCCAAATAATTGCTTCTGGGCTCCACTGTTCAAACTCCTTGTGAGAATTTTTCTGAACTCTAAGATTTAACAAACGTTCTAATTTTTTCCCTACAAAAAATAGGAAAATAACCAAAACATAAAAAGCAGACAGATGGAAATCTTCATTATGCCACTGTGGCCACATAGGAGAAAGTGATTTTAAAAGTATGATAGGAGTAAAGTTTTATTATGACAATTATCATTCAAGAAGCATTTTTAGGTAGATGCTGAGCTGATATAATTTAGTACACCTTCCGGTGATGTCGGGTGGATGGCATGTGCAAATAGGTTGTGCTAATGAGCTCCAGCACCTCTTTTTCTACAAAATGACCCCTGTTATAATCTATTGATTTTAAATTGTAACAGTTTTTACTGTGTAAACTGCCTGGAGTCATGAGGGGGAGGAAAGGGAGACAGATAAATTTCTGACAGTGAATGGCTGAGTTGCTCTTATTGTAAGAACTCTGACTTCCATTGGCTGAACTGCCACTGCTCAGACACTAGAGGAGGAAAGTCCTGACAGAAAGGCCCAGGGAAAATAAGGATAGAAAGGCCCAGGCTTTTAAAAAGGAATAGTTTAAAGAAGAAGCAGACTAAGGGAAGCATAGATGGCTAGGCAGGTAAGTTAGGAAATGTGATTTGAGGCATAAATAAAAGTGTTGAAGGCAGGGTGCAGAGAGACAAAATAATTTAAAACACACACACATAAATAACGTGTAGGGAATTTGTATTTGGTTCTCAACCTCAGAATGAATGTACAGAGATCATGTTTAAGTAGCTTTTGCTTGCCCCTCTCTAAAGTTATGATTTGAAGCAATTTATGCTACTAATCCTCACATTCCACACATTCCATTCAGGCCTTTTAAAGGGACATTACGGAACCATATTTTGTGTAATTAGCTACCCTGCTAGCAGAGCAAGGAGAATGCACTTCCTAAATGTCCTTGTCTGCCGAATGATTGAAACCCTGTTCTTAATTAAGTACTAGTCCACCAGATCCTCTTTCATAGATTAGTAAAGTTACTCTCAAGTAGGTCAAGATACAGTAAAGTAGCAATCTGAAAAATACTTACAGGCTGTCTGAAAACGTAAAATTTGTGGTGACTGATTTAAAGTTTTTGTTTTTTTAAAAAAAACCAGGCTCTTGCTTTTTGACTAATTAATTAGAAGTGTAAAATAAAAGATATTGGTGGGGGTAGGTTAGAACTGAATAAAAGTTTTGCCTGCAAATTTATTTTTTAAAAAACCCTTGTGCAAACACTGTGACCGATTTCACACTCACTTTTACGCCGCTCTCACGTCCGTTTTCTCCATGCGCCGTCCTCCTGATTTCCCACTATTTGCACTGGGGCTGCAGCAAACATTGCGGTTTTTGCTCAGCAAATGGAAACCACTAAAAAACAGTTTCTGTTTGCTGGGCGAAAACCTTGATGTTTGCTGAAGCCCTGACGCAAATAGTGGGAAATCGGGAGGGTACCACATGGAGAAGACGGACGTGAGGGTGGAGTAAGGTGAGTGAAAAATCAGCCTGTGTAACAATGTATATTATACTCAGTAAAGGTTTATAATCAATGAGTAAACATGTATTTTCTTAAATGACTATATGCACCTCTTGCCTACTTCAATTTCAGATGGCTTGTTCGGCAATTAGAATTATTCTTTGAACATTGGTTCCAGTGAAAGCATATATAGACCTTGAAGAAAACTACAATTGAAACATGCAAGTAAACCAAGGATGCATGCAGTCATTTCAGTTTTCATCTACAAGTTCAGGCAGCCTCCATTGCTGCAATTGCAATCTTCCAATGGCTTGGATGTACTTGGAACTCTGTGTGTGTGTGTGTACACACACACTAGACTTGTGAATTTAACTTTCTATATGGACTCTGGATGACTGCAGAAAATACTGCTGTACTACTTGTTTACTCATTGATTATAAAACCTTATCAAGCAAATTGGAGTATAATATAGATTGTTACACAGTGTTTGTGCAAAGGAGGGTTTTTGTTTTGTTTTTTTTACATATCCCCACTGTGGTTCCCTGTGCAGTACTTGCAAATTTATTCAGCCATCAAACCCAGGGCATTCTTTTAAAGGGGCACCTAAATGTTCATGACAATTCCTTCCATTCAGTTTGGCTCTAATTTATTTAAACTGAGGTGGGGAAGGGAGAGAGGAGGAGGAAGGGGGGGAAGGCCGAATTTGGTGCCCCCGCCCTACTGGAGCCCTAGGGAATTGCCTTGTTTGCCTAGTGGGTGAGCCGGCCCTGCAGCTCAGCATTTACGTTAAAATACTTCTTGAATTACAATTGTCATCATAAAACCTTACTCCCATCATACTTTTCAAATTGCTATCTCCTATGTGGCCACAGTGCCATGAGGAAGATTTCCATCTGTCTGCTTTAGATGTTTTGGTTATTTCCCCAGTTTTGATGGGGGAAAGTATTAGAAAGTTTGTCAAATCTTAGAGTTCAGCAAAATTCTCACAGGGGGTTTGGAGCCCAGAAGCAAGTATTAAAGGCGAGGAGGGAGAGAGCACAATAAAATTTAGAGGTTCTGGAGCTCTGCTCCTGTAAACTCCTGCCTAAAATGAAGCCTGTGTGTATGTGTACACATGTACAGAGATCCCATTTTTTAACAAAACAAAATCTATTGCATGCCAAGGCAACAAAGAACATAAAGACTAACAAATTTGTTACTTCTGGAACATGAAGACTAAAAAATTTGTATAAGCTTTGATTAACTGGATTTTAACCTCCCACCAATCATCTATATCTGTAAACAGAACCAGGAAGTAATGACAAAATGCTGTAGCCGTCCATGGAAGTATAGGAACAATTAATCTTCATTCTGTAGCAAGAGAAACAGATACTGGAGCAACAGCAACAGCAATCACTTTCGATAATAACCATCCTCAGTAATCAGGGCTTTTTTTCTGGGGGAACATGGTGGAATGGAGTTCCAGAACCTCTTCATGGAAACAAAATTCTTTAAAAAAATGTTTAAAGGTTCATTAAGGGCATCTATGCATTTCTCCTTCATTTTCCTCTTGAGCGTTCAGGCACCACTTTTCCCAAGGGAAGTGGGGTAGTCCTGGTCTTCTGATTTTTGAGCCTTGTGGATCCTTTTCTTTAGTAATATTTTTGTATACCGTGTTTTTGATATTATTTCAAACAAACAGAGACAACAAAGAGAGACTTTATATGATTTATATCTTTTATTGTGTGGTTTATACACAGTTGCTGGGCCCCAGTGGAGCAGATCTGGGGAAGTCCTACAGTATTGCCCTGAATTGATGACATCACTTCTGGATTCACTCCAGAGGGTAAGTCACAGTTGGTCAGCAGGACTCCACTCCCCACATCTCGCAGGGGTTGCCACTGCTGGGCTGTCAACCCCACCTGAGTCACAATATAAATAGAGATCATTTCCAATTGCTGTTGCCATTAGCACTGAGCAGCTTTTCTTAGATAACAGTGCAGCAGGGAAGAACAGACTGAAATCTGCTTTAAAAGCCATATTTTGATCAGCATTAAATGAACTGATTAATCGCACTTTTATCAAATAAAGCTTGATGACCCATGAATTTTCCCCAGCAGCCATCATATGACTTGCCTGTCATGTTTATGCAGGAAGACATAAAGTCTCCAAATGTAATAATAATACATAAGTAAAAATGTTATTTTAGGCATCTTTAATGACAACATGGATCATCCCCTTTTAAAAGTGTGGGATTTAGCATAATTTATTATACAGTACTAATGTTGGGCATGATCCAACAAAGACAAAAAACTGCAATAGCCTGGTTCAATTTCTGCCATTAAAAGCAATAAAAACATAGCACAGTAAAGCTATGCCTGTTGTCCTTTATTCAAAATTTAAGTGTGTGTGCTATGAAGGCATTTCCAAAAATGCTTGTAAGATCCAAAATGAGATGCTCTCTCAAGCGTGATACTCCTTCGAAGGGATTTATTATGTTCCATCCATTTATGGATCTGTTGAAGAATAATGCCGGGAAGAGATTCTTGTACAGCAGGAGAGCACCCTGAAGGCAACTTTTTTTCTGTTAAAACAATTTTATTTGGTAACATATGGTAACAAATTATATTTCTTGCATCATTAATAACTTCTTTTATCTATCCCATATATTACTTTCTACCCACCCCTCCCCCTGTTACTTGACCCCCACCGGCATTATTTACTTAAAGTACTAATGTTTAAAGGTACCCTTAACTAATAAAAACAAAAATTAATATTCTTCTTTTTTTTAAGACTTAATCATTATCAAAAATTGTCCAATGTCTTTTTATTTTCCACTCTTTTTCTACATATCTTCTGAACTTTTCCCACTCCATCTTAAAAACTTCTAAATCATAGTCTCTTAAAATTCTTGTTAATTTGTGCATTTGACTCCATGTCATAACTTTTACAATCCAATCCCATTTCTCTGGTATTTTTTCTTGCTTCCACAACTGCTCATATAATGTCCTAGCAGCTGAAAGCAAGTACCAAATTATAGTTCTATCTTCTTTTGGAAATTTTTCCATTTGTAATCCCAACAGAAAACTCTCTGCAACTTTCTTAAATTCATATCCCAAGATCCTAGAAATTTCTTGTTGAATCATCTGCCAATACTTTTTTGCTCTTTCGCAAGTCCACCACATATGGTAGAAAGAACGTTCATGTTTTTTACATTTCCAACATCTGTCTGGCATCTTATTATTCATCTTTGCCAATTTCTTAGGAGTCATATACCATCTATACATCATTTTAAAACAGTTCTCTTTAATACTATGACACGTCGAAAGCTTCATAGAATTCTTCCACAAATATTCCCAAGTTTCCATCTGTATTTCTTTATTTACATTAATTGCCCACTTAATCATTTGAGATTTCACTACTTCATCTTCCGTAGACCATTTTAAAAGTAATTTATATAATTTTGAAATTAATTTTTCGTTGTCTCCAAGCAGAACTTTTTCCATTTCTGTTTGCTCTTTTCTTATTCCTTCAGTTTTAATGTCATTCTCCACCAAGCTCTTTATTTGTTGCATTCCAAACCAATCATATTTATTATTCAGCTCTTCAGCAGTTTTCAATTCTATTTTGCCACTTTGTATTTTTAATAGTTGATTATATGACAACCACTTTTCTTCCCCCGTCTCAGCTGTTATTTTTATCACTTCTGCTGGCACTATCCATAATGATTTTCTCTCATCTCCATAGTTCTTATATTTCATCCATATATTTAGCAAGCTGTTTCTTATATAATGGTGAGAGAAAAAGCTGTCTATCTTTCCCCCCCCATAATACATATAAGCTTGCCAGCCAAATTTATTTCCATGACCTTCCAACGCTAAGAGTTTTTTGTTTAACAACATTGTCCATTCTTTTATCCATACTAAGCAAACTGCATGATATAATTTTAAGTCTGGTAATTGAAATCCGCCTCTCTCTTTTGCATCTGTTAAAATTTTCATTTTAATTCTTGGTTTCTTCCCCGCCCACACAAACTCTGAAATTTTTCTTTGCCATCTATTAAATTGTTTACTGTCGTTCACAATTGGAATAGTTTGAAACAAATACATTATTCTTGGTAGAATATTCATTTAATTGCGGCTATTCTACCCAACAGTGACAAATTAAGTTTATTCCATTTTAACATATCTTCATCCATTTTACGCCATAGCTTCTCATAATTATTTTTGAACAAATCAATATTTTTCATTGTTATCTCCACACCCAAATATTTTACCTTGGGGGTAACTTCACAGCCCGTTAGTCTCCGCAATTCTTGTTGCTTATTTATTTGCATATTTTTACATAGAAGTTTTGATTTTTCTTTATTAATACAAAGTCCCGCCAACTCCCCATGTTCTTGTATTTTGGCTAACAACAAAGGTGTGACTTGTATGGGGTTTTCATTTATAAACATTATATCATCTGCAAATGCTCTGTATTTGTAAGTAAATCCTTTTACTTTTAATCCTTCTATTTCTTTATCTTCTTGAATTTGCATCACTAATATTTCAAGAGTCATTATAAACAACAGTGGGGAAAGTGGACAACCTTGTCTTGTACCTTTACTAATTATCATGTCTTCTGTAAGATCAGCATTTAGACATAGCCTTGCACGTTGTTCAGTATATATTGCTTTTATCATTCTTATAAAGCTTTCTCCCAGCTCCATTTTCTCCATTACTGCAAACATAAAATCCCAATTTAAAGTGTCAAAAGCTTTCTCTGTGTCCGCAAAGAAAAATGCTACTTCCTCTTCTGGATGTCTTTCATAATATTCTACAATATTTACAACATTTCTGATATTGTCTCTTATTAGCCTTTTGGGAAGAAACCCCACTTGATCTTCCTTTATAAAGTTTATCAAATATTCTTTAAACCGTTCTGCCAAGATTCTTGTATATATTTTATAGTCATTATTTAATAATGAAATTGGTCTATAATTTTTTACATTCGTAACATCTCTATCTTCCTTTGGAATCAACGAAATAACAGCTTCCTTCATTTGGTATTTTCCCTTTTGTTCTTATCATATTCATCAATTTCTGAAGTTTTGGGATTAACTCCTTTTTGAGGGTTTTAAAAAATTTAGCTGTATATCCATCTGGCCCAGGTGCTTTTCCATTTTTCATTGCATTAATTGCTGCTTCAATTTCTATTTTTTTCCATTGGATCGTTCAAAACTTTTCACATATTTTCTGCTAAGGGTGCTATTTTTATCTTTTGTAAGTACTCATCCATCTTTTCTTTCCTTATTTTAACACCTTTAAATAACTTGGCATAATACTTAAATAATTCTCTTTTTATTCCTTCTTGATCTACCACCTCTCTTCCAACCACGACAATTTTATTAATAATTTTACTTTCTCTCTTTTTCTTCAGTTTCCAGGCCAAATATTTTCCGGGTTTGTTAGCTCCCTCGAAAGATTTCTGCTGCAATCTTTTCAAATTCCATTCCAGTTCTTTATTTAACAAATGTCTCATTTGCGTTTGTAATATTGTAATCTCCCTTATAATTTTCTTTTTCCCTGGCCTTTTTCTCAGTTCCCCTTCTTTTTTCTTTATTTCATTTTGAATGTCCAGCATCTGTTTTTCTTGTGCCCTCTTATCTTCGTTATTAAATGTAATCAATATTCCTCTCATTACTGCTTTATAAGCATCCCAGACTGTCTGAAATTCTATATCCTCTTTATCGTTTATTTGGAAGAAAGCTTTAGTTTCATTTTCTAGAGATGTCACTATTTCTTTATTCTGTAGTAAATCTTCATTCAATCTCCATCTTCTCAACTTCTTAGACAGTTTTGTAATCCACATTATTGAGTTATGGTCAGCCCCAATTTTAGGTAAAATCTCTATTTTCTTTGTTAGAAGGCCTAAGTCTTTAGTGCCCCACAACATGTTAATTCTGGAAAAAGTTTTATGTCTTGCTGAAAAAAAGGTATAGTCCTGCACTTCAGGATTAAATTTCCTCCATATATCCTCCAAATTTTCTTGTTTGACCAATTCAAAAAAAGTCTTTGGCAATTTTCCTTCCTTATTATTTTTTTCCCCCCAGACCTATCCAGTGTGTTTTTAATTGTTCCATTAAAGTCCCCCATTATCAAAACTTGGTCATAAGTCAGTTCATCAAATTGTTGTATAATGTCTTTAAAAGAAGCATCCTTTGCACCATTTGGTGCATACAGTCCCAATAACAACGGGGGTTTTTGCATTTAATATTATTTCTACCGCTACAAATCTTCCATCTCTATCTTTAAACACTAATTTCGGCTCCAATTCTTGTTTAATATAGAAAATGACTCCCCTTTTCTTCTGTTCAGCCAATGAATAAAATTCTAGTCCCAGTTGTTTATTCCATAAAAAATTGTATTTTTTTTTTGTTTAATATGCACTTCTTATAAACAAACTATATTACAATTTTGCTTTTTAATCCAATGAAATGTTGCAGGGGTTTTTTGTTGTGAATTTAGTCCATTTACATTCCAAGATAATAATTTGTAATCCATCATGGTGCAAATTCTTTATGTTCTTCATAAAACCTACGCAGTTCCTGTGTGCTTGTAACTGTAATCCTTTTTCCTTGCAGCTCAAAGCTCAGACCTTCAGGTATTAAGAACATAAGAGAAGCCATGTTGGATCAGGCCAATGGCCCATCCAGTCCAACACTCTGTGCCACACAGTGGCCAAAAAAAAATTATATATATATATATATATATATATATATATATATATATATATATATATATATATATATATATATATATATATATATATATATATATATATATATACACACACACACACACACACACACACACACACACACACACTGTGGCTAATAGCCACTGATGGACCTCTGCTCCATATTTTTATCTAAACCCCTCTTGAAGGTGGCCATGCTTGTGGCCGCCACAACCTCCTGTGGCAGTGAATTCCACATGTTAATCACCCTTTGGGTGAAGAAGTACTTCCTTTTATCCTTTTTAACCTGTCTGCTCAGCAATTTCATCAAATGCCCATGAGTTCTTGTATTGTGAGAAAGGGAGAAAAGTACCTCTTTCTCTACTTTCTCCATCCCATGCATTATCTTGTAAACCTCTATCATGTCACCCCGCAGTCGACATTTCTCCAAGCTAAAGAGTCCCAAGCGTTTCAACCTTTCTTCATAGGGAAAGTGTTCCAGCCCTTTAATCATTCTAGTTGCCCTTTTCTGGACTTTCTCCAATGCTATAATATCCTTTTTGAGGTGCGGCGACCAGAACTGCACACA
Organism: Heteronotia binoei; assembly: GCF_032191835.1. Taxonomy (NCBI): domain Eukaryota; kingdom Metazoa; phylum Chordata; class Lepidosauria; order Squamata; family Gekkonidae; genus Heteronotia; species Heteronotia binoei. The sequence goes on along the minus strand of NC_083223.1, from coordinate 50,282,447 downwards.
GTACTCAAAATGAGACTGCACCATCGATTTATACAGGGGCATTATGATACTGGCTGATTTGTTTTCAATTCCCTTCCTAATAATTCCCAGCATGGCGCTGACCTTTTTTATTACAAACACACACTGTCTTGACATTTTCAGTGAGTTATCTACCACGACCCCAAGATCTATCTCTTGGTCAGTCTCTGCCAGTTCACACCCCATCGACTTGTATTTGTAGCTGGGATTCTTGGCCCCAGTGTGCATTACTTTGCACTTGGCCACACTGAACTGCATCTGCCACGTTGACGCCCACTCACCCAGCCTCAACAGGTCCCTTTGGAGTTCCTCACAATCCTCTCTGGTTCTCACTACCCTGAACAATTTAGTGTCATCTGCAAACTTGGCCACTTCACTGCTCACTCCCAACTCTAAATCATTTATGAGCAAGTTAAAGAGCATGGGACCCAGTACCGAGCCCTGTGGCACCCCACTGCTTACCACCCTCCATTGCAAAGACTGCCCATTTATACTCACTCTCTGCTTCCTATTACTCAGCCAGTTTTTGATCCACAAGAGGACCTGTCCTTTTACTCCATGACTCTCAAGCTTTCTAAGGAGCCTTTGATGAGGAACTTTATCAAAAGCTTTCTGGAGGTCAAGGTAAACAACATCTATCGGGTCTCCTTTGTCCACATGTTTGTTCACCCCCTCAAAGAAATGTAACAGGTTAGTGAGGCAAGATCTTCCCTTACAGAACCCATGCTGAGTCTTCCTCAATAACCTGTTCATCAATGTGCCTACTCATTCTAAGGGACCTAAGGGACCGTCTCTCCCCATATGAACCCCAGAGGGCACTGAGGTCAGTGGGTAAAAATAAAATGACCATCCCTGGGCCGAGAGAGGTCAAACTCCAAAACACCAGAGCACAGGCGTTTTCAGTTGCGGCTCCTGCACTGTGGAACCAGCTCCCGGAGGAAGTGCGGGCCCTGAGGAGCCTCAATCAGTTCCGCAGGGCCTGCAAGACCGCCCTTTTTAGACAAGCTTATAACGATATCGACTGCTGAGCTGCTAGGAACAAAGAACCGCCATCTATAATATTATCTAAACTGGCAGAACCAGCGCCAGAACAGTTTTATTGCTGCCAGATATATATAATGTAACTTAAACTATGTATTTTAACTTAACTAACTGGTTTTTATATGTTTAACTTTAATTGTTAAATTCAATGTTTTACCTATTTATGTTAATGTTGAATTGTTGTTAGCCACCCTGGGCCGCCTAGGCGGGGAGGGCGGGATATAAATAAAATTTATTATTATTATTATATTCTGTCCTTGATAATGCTTTCTACCAACTTTCCTGGTATTGCCTGGCCTGTAATTTCCAGTATCTCCTCTGGAACCCTTTTTAAAGATGGGGGTGACATTTGCTACCTTCCAGTCCTCAGGAATGGAGGCAGATTTCAATGAAAGATTACAGATTTTTGTCAAAAGATCCACAATTTCAATTTTGAGTTCTTTCAGAACTCTCGAATGTATGCCATCCGGACCCGATGACTTATTAGTTTTTAATTTGTCTATCAGTTGTAGGTCCTCCTCTCTTGTCACCTCAATCTGACTCAGGTCTTTCAACACCTCTTCCAAAATTAGTGGTTCTGGGGCGGGCAAAAAGTTCTCATCTTCCACAGTGAAAACGGAGGCAAAAAATGCATTCAGCTTCTCAGCCATTTCCCTATCCTCCTTCAGTAATCCTTTTACCCCATGGTCATCCAAGGGCCCCACTGCCTCCCTGGCTGGTTTCCTACTTCTAATATATTTGAAGAAATTTTTATTGTTGGTCTTTATGTGTTTTGCAATATGCTCCTCATAGTCCTTTTTTGCCTGCCTGATCACAGTCTTGCATTTGATTTGCCACAGCTTGTGTTCCCTTTTACTAATCTCACTTGGACTGGTTTTCCACCGCTTAAAGGAGTCCTTCTTACCTTTTACAGCTTCCATTACTTTGTTTGTTAACCATGCAGGCCTTTTCTTATGCCTGTTTGTGCCTTTCCTAATTGTGGTATGTATTTTATCTCAGCTTCTAGGATTGTAGTCTTAAATAGTCTCCAAGCTTCCCCAAGGGTTTTGACTGTATTTACCTTTCCTTTCAGTTTCCTCATCACATACCTCCTCATCTCAGAGAATTTACCCCTTTTAAAGTCAAACGTGGTTGTGGCGGTCTTTTGGGGCAACTCCCTATTTATACAAACGGTGAAATGAATAACATTATGGTCACTGCTCCCAAGCGGCGCAATCACTTTTACATCTCTCACCAAGTCTTGGGCATTACTTAGGACCAAATCCAGGATCGCCCCACCCCTGGTAGGTTCTGAGACCATCTGCTCCAGAGCACAGTCATTGAGAGCATCAAGAAACTCAATCTCTTTCTCTCGACCAGAACACATATTGACCCAATCAATCTGCGGGTAGTTAAAATCACCTATTACGACACAGTTTTTACGTTTAGCCGCTATCTTTAAGTCTTCCATCATATTATAATCGTCCTCTCTCTTTTGATTTGGTGGGCGATAACAAACTCCCATAGTTAAATTTCCTTTTGGGCCCTCTATTTCAACCCAAAGCATTTCTAAAAGGGAATCTAATTCTCTGACCTCAGTCTTACTGGATTGTATATCCTCTCTGACATACAGAGCCACCCCACCTCCAACCCTTCCCTCCCTATCCTTCCGATATAACTCATATCCAGGAATCACCGTGTCCCACTGATTCTCCTCATTCCACCAAGTTTCTGAAATTCCCACAATGTCTATGTTTTCTCCCAACACTAAGCATTCCAATTCACCAATTTTACTTCGAACACTTCTAGCATTTGCATACAAACATCTATAATTTCCCAGGCAAGCTAAGCCTGCCACCTTCCTCCTGCTGTCTCGAGACTCTGGCAGACAGTCCATACTGCTTGTCACCATCACAGTGGACAACTCTGATCCGTTACCCGGTAGAAAAATAGCAGCCAACCCTTCATCTCTTTGAGACGAGTCCTCCCGAACCAGAGACATTTCATCTCCTGTTGGCTTTCCCCCAAGATTTAGTTTAAAAACTGCTCTGCCACCTTTTTGATTTTAAGCGCCAGCAGCCTGGTTCCATCCGGGGACAAGTGGAGACCGTCTCTTTTGTACAGCTCCCGCTTGTTCCAGAAAGCATCCCAATGCCTAACAAACTTAAACCCTTCCTCCTTACACCATCGTCTCATCCACACATTGAGACATCTAATTTGTGCCTGTCTCTCCTGCCCTGCACTTGGAACAAGTAGGACTTCTGAGAAGGCTACCTTGGAGGTCCTGGCCTTAAGTCTCCCGCCTAGCAGCCTAAATTTTTCCTCCAGGACATCACGACTGCATTTCCCCACATCGTTGGTGCCAACATGCACCACGACCACAGGCTCCTCCCCAGCACTGTCTATCAGCCTATCTACTACACACATAATGTCCGCTACCTTCGCACCAGGCAGGCAAGTCACCATATGGTCAGTACGCCATCTATACCTCATTTATTTGTCACGTAGTTTTTCTGTCAATTTTTTGTATGCTTTTCTGTCATTTATCACTTGTCTTGGCAAATCTTTCATGATTCTTACTCTGCTGCCTCCCACTATCAATGTCTTTTCAAAATTTTTATTTAAGATTTTTCCCACCATTTCTTTTCTCATATATCTTATAATCACATCTCTTGGTAATTATTTTTCTTGGCATATAGTGAGTTCACTCGATACATTTAGTCATACATACTTCTAGTTCCTTCAGGATCTTCCTCCAAAAATTCTGCAATTATTCTTATTATATATCCTTTCAAATCAGTCTCTTCATCCTCAGGTACTCCTCTCAGATGTATCTGGGTTTCCATCAATTTGCAGTCATGAATTGCCACCTTTTCTTGCATTTTTAGCAAGGTGGAATCATGTACTTTCACTCTCTGTTCCACCTCTTGCACTTTCTTTGATGTTACCACAGTCTTTTTTCTGAGATCTTCTATATCTTTCCTTAGCTCTTCAATGTCTTTTCTGATTTCTTTTTTAGAAGCAGTTATCATGTCTCTCACCCCTTTCATCATCCTGGCTTCCATAGCTTCTAATTGCTCTTGCATTTTCTCCATTGAGACAGTCCTTGCACGGGTTAACTTATGCTCTGACATTTAAAGAAACACCAAAAATTTTGACCTCTCCAAATTAAATTTAAACTATCAGGTTTGATAGAGTAATGCTTACCCTTTTCAATAAGCGTAATTTCACTGTCCTCAGAGCCTCCTGGGCTCAGATATTAATTTTTAAAGATTTATTCTTCCAAAATGGTGGTCGCGACTTTCTGCTTCCCTTTAAAAAAAAATTTCCTTCAAAAGGCTTCTAAAATAATTATCAGCGATAATGTCCAATAGTATTTACCTTATAATTGGCACCTCTGTCTGCTTCACCAATTTTTAATGTCCCGAACACTTTCAAAACTTTGTTTAAGTTTTGACCTCCTAGTAATGGCCGCCGATGTTTTTCTATGATATTATAGTCCTAGAGTACGCTAGCTGCTTCAATGATTTCCCTCTTCCATCTGACACTTCCTGCTTTTCTTGCCACCAAATCCCGTTTTCACTGGTAAAAAGATCTCGCGATGTTTGACGTATTTCCTGTGTTGACTTTGAGAGCTGCAAATCTGTGGCAATGGGGCTTTTTCACCAAAACCACAAGTAGACAAAACAATAAATTCCTTTCCACTTTTTAGCACTGTCCTTTAAATTTACAAAGCTCAAATTTTGCCCCTTCTCCCCTTCTTCTTCCAAGCTTTCTGAATCTCTATTTCCCACCTTCTGATTTTATTTTGTTTAACTTTAAATAGTCCCAGAATGAAGATAGTCATCAGTACCTTTTTCTGCAGTTATCCAGATCCAACACCGGTCTTGTATAGCTTTAGATGTTTAACAGTCTCAAAGAAGGTTAGGATGCTGTCGAGCTTATGTCAAATGAATGACTCTGGAAACTTCTGCAGATGATGAATATGCAACTCATCTCTGGAGACCCCTCAAAGGAGCTCCGCCCCCCCCCCCCCCCAGGACTCCCTTTTAGCCAAGGTAAATCTCCTCAGAGTTTCCTGTGCATATCTTGGACTGATCTCTGACTGAGAAAAGTAGGCAGTAGGCATTAAATTGCCCTCCACTACCTTGAACAGAAGCCCCAGCCTGCTCCTGTTCTGAGAAGCAATTCAGCTCAGCATTTTCCAACCCCGGAAGTTCCCTGAAGACAACTTTTTGAGTTGGTTGTATGTACAGCTTGGCTTAGCAGAAATAAACCTCTCAAGGAAGTGAAGATCATCTTCCTGGAAGGATACATACACTTAAGCAGGGAGTAACTTTATTGATCTAACCCAGATAAAGAATAGCAGCGTGCAGTTGTAAACCCAATTAAAGTTACATTTAGCTGGAACAGTGTTTCTCCAACATGGATAGTTCAGAGACACACTAACCCAGAGACAAGAGATAGGTGTGGACTTGCCTAAAATAAGATGGTGCTTTATTTAGAGAACTTCATTCCTAGTTCACCTGGTATCTTTGTGGTTGAGTTTAAAGCACCAGTGTGAATACATTTGTATTTTCTCAACCATTTTCCTGGAATGCGCCACATTCATGTATTGTTCTGTCCATACTACGCAAAAGCAACATGCTATTTACAAACGATTCTGCACTATGTTTTCAGGCAATAGAAGGAGAGCAAGGAAGCAGTGACAGAAGGGTATAGTAGTGGGGAGCAGGTTAAGTGAGGCAATGTGTTACAGTTCACTAATTAGGATTTATTTAACACTCCCTGTTTTCTCAGAATCAGGAAACAGATTTCCATCAGGAGATTTGGATTTGTGACAAATTTTGTTGGATACTGTGTATACTTTTCTAGTAATTCTTAACAGAAGCCTTGGAAATGTCTTCAAGTTGCCATGCAAATCCACTGTAAGCCACATTACGGGGGTGCAAACTCTAAACATAGCAGGTAGCCCATGCATATTCAAAATGTAAGTTGATCTTGTTTTGAAAGGCTGCTGTCACAGAAATGTTGCATTTAAAAATTCTGTGGGACTATAACGGTCATGAGAACACAAGAGATGATATGCTATAAGAACTCTTTAAAACTCTGCATTTAAAATGAAGCAAATTAAGCATATACCTAACTTTACCACAGAACCCATGGAACCTCCAAGTTGCTCATAACAGAATTTATTATTTCCCCCAGCAAGGTATTCCACCACCACCATCCTTAGTAAGACAGGCTAAGAGAAAGTAGGTTTAACACAATCCAGTGATAAATTCTTCTGGGATTTCAACTGAACTCTTGACTACATACCTCAGATCCCCTGGAGAAAATGGCAATTTTTGAGGGTAAGCTCTATGGCTTATGCCTTGCTGAGGTCTCCCTTCCCTAATTTTTTTTTCCTTCCCATATTCCACCCTCAAATCTCCAGGAATTTTCCATTCTGGAGTTAGAAACCCTAGGTGTTGTTCTTTGGGCCTTCAGAGTGTGTTTTGCTCCTTGGTGGTGGTGATGGTGGAGAGTGCCATCAAGTTACTTTATTCATGGTGACTCCATAAGATTTTTAAAGCAAGAGACAAACAGAAGTCCACCTTTGCATGGCAATCCTGGACTTCCTTGGAAGTCTCCTATCCAAGTACTAACCAGGCCAACCTTGCTTAACTTCAGAGATCTGGCAAGATAGGGATAGCCTGAGCCATCCAAGTCAGGGCAGTGGCCTTAACACTGGGTAAAACCTGACGAGGGATTTTAGATGGCTAGCAGTCATAGCTAGGGTTGTCGATTCCCAGGTGGGGGTAGGGGATCCCCCGGTTTGGAGGCCCTCCCTCCACTTCAGGGTCATCAGAAACCAGGCTGGAGAGGGAAATGTCTGCTGGGCACTCCATTATAACCTATGGAGACTGGGGCTCTGGGGAGCTGTTTGGAGTTAGAGGCACCAAATTTTCAGTGTAGCATTCAATACCCCTCCTCAAACTACCCTCCAAGTTTTGAAAAGATTGGACCAGGGGGTCCAATTCTATGAGCCCCCAAAGAGGGTGCCCCTATCCTTCATTATTTCCAATGGAGGGAAGGCATTTAAAAGGTGTGCAGTCTTTTTAAATGTGATGGCCAGAACTCCCTTTGGAGTTCAATTATGCTTGTCAAAACCTTGCTCCTGACTCCAAAGTCCCCAGATATTTCTTGAATTGGATTTGACAACCCTAGTCATAGCATTCTGAGAAATCTGGCTCTCACCCATCAAAGCCAGTAGAAAGGGAGAGAACAAGAAAGGAGAAGAATAATGGAGGGATACTGCAGAATTTTCCTTCCCCTTGAATGCCTCCTATCACCATAACTCTCTCCCAAACGGGAGGACAGATAGATTAATGTGGGATAGAAAAGGAGAGGGAGAACTCTTGCACCTAGAACCCTATGATTCCCCTGATTACATCATAAGGGAGATCATAGTGTTCCAAGTATTCTGAGGGCTCAGATTCCAGTTCAAATGATTCTTGACCATTTATCCTCACAAAGTATGCCCTTGTCTGTAAACTCAAGCCCACCTGTAACTCTGATGCTGCAACTTGAGAAAAAACATTTGCCCTCCCAAAATATATATGCTCATTTGGTTTAACATAAAGCATTGTGAATTCCTGTAAGTCTGTCCTGAATTTAGGAGTGGCTTCTTAGAATCTTTGCATTTACTATAAATATCTCTTCATAAATATAAGCACCACCACCTCCACCACCACACTTTTTTTAAAAAAACCCTCCTATCATTTCTGAAATGTGAAGTTTCTAATCCAGCTATTCATATTCTTGAAGATAAATCTGAAATTATGCTGGAAAAAAATGATAAAGGATTAGAAACCCAGAGGTATATGAAAAACAAGCCCAATTACTCAAGGGACTTGATCCACTGAATTCCTTTCCACTTGGGCAAAGGATTGTCTGTTCCACTCACAAATGTCTGAGGATTTGTATATGAAGGGAGCTTACGTTAAGCAGTGTAGAAAGATTGTGAAGAATATTCAATGTGCAAAACAGTGTCTTACACCCAGATAATTTCTTCATGAACTATTGGCTGTTCAGAGATGAAAAAGCACTTAACACTGACATGTTTGTCAGGGTGGAGGGGGAAAAGAAGAATCAGATTCAAAATGAAGTTGGAAACCATAGAACTGAAAGACATAGTAATTTGCAAAGCAGTATATCAAGAACAGAGAGCCATTAGGAATAAAATGCTATTATTTTGTTGAGCCCTGTGAAAAATAATGCCTTTGCCAAGGGTGAAATATTTAACATGTTAACTTCATTCAGTGTTATCAAAGAGGCTAAAGCGTAACTTTAATTGGTGCACATTAACTTTTTCAAAACTGCCTGTGGTTTTGATTTAGAGTCATTATCATCCACACTGTTTCTGGCTGGGAACAAGGATTATCTCTCATGAAACTTAAGGTACACAGTGCGTACATGTAACCATGGGCAATGTAGCCAAGAGGAAACATAAAAAGGTATCAGGAGTGTTCTAAGATCAGACACAGTGAACAATTGACCTTCATTTGTAAAATTATGTAATTACAAATAATAACCTGGAACACAGATGGAGAAAGTATATCCTTTATGTAATTTCCTTCCATTCATGATACTGCAAGATCAAAACCCACAAATAATGTCCAAACAGGAAGTTTCTTCCAAATTATAGCTCTTCCTCTAAATCTGACATCCTGGGTTACCAGATCACTTTGAACAGGAATTAATTGGAAAGGCTCGGGTTACGGAGGCCAATTTCTTTGAAAGCAGAGCTGTCTTGGTGAAGGTGACTTTTAGCTCAGGGGTTAATCAAGGACCAAGATTTCCATGTATATATTATTGCTGGAAGAAGATGGGGAATGACAGGGAAAGAGAAAAACTTCCTTGATAAACACATTAGGATTTCAGTGTCCATAGTTTATAGTCATTATCACTATTTCCCTCAGTTTTCCTTCTTTGTAACTTTTTAATATGAAGTCAGGCATCCTTTCTGTGCTCTACTAGAAAATTTCGATATAAACTCACAATACTTAGAATTGATATAGAAGGTTCAAAGCATTTGTGCCTCACCTTCAAAATACACAGTAATCCTTATAGGAAAGGAAAGGAAAGGTCCCCTGTGCAAGCACCAGTTGTTTCCGACTCTGGGGTGACATTGCTTTCACAGCGTTTTCATGGCAGACTTTTTGGGTGGTTTGCCATTGCCTTCCCCAGTCATCTACACTTTCCCCCCAGCAAGCTGGGTACTCATTTTACCGACTTTGGAAGGATGGAAGCCTGAGTCAACCTTGAGCCGGCTACCTGAAAACCCAGCTTCCACTGGGGATCAAACTCAGGTCGTGAGCAGAGCTTAGGACTGCATTACTACAGCTTTAACACTGCGCCACGGGGCTTTTCAATCCTTATAACTGTTCTGCAAAACAGGTTAGTAAAATTATCCCCCTATCGCAAATGAAAGGGCTGAAAAGGAAAAAAAAGCCATGGTTTTCCTAGTGAGTTTGTGGCCGAGGATGTAAGACTTTTAGGTTAATCAATTCAGTCATGTGCTTTATTTTAAGCAATGCATGTTTATTTAAAAACAATTTAAAGCAACAATGTTTTAAGTGTACACACACACATTAAGTTTGGGGCTGTTTTGCATTTTGCAGTGGCTCACACAGTTCATTCATGTGAATGTTTACTTGCCTCTGTGACTCTCGTAAATGTGGTACATTTTGTCTCAACTGTTCTGTCATCAGAAAATTCAGTATACTGTGCAACTCTTTTGTAGCTGCCCTCCAGTACTATCTATCTATCTATCTATCTATCTATCTATCTATCTATCTATCTATCTATCTATCTATCTATCTATCTATCTATCTATCTATCTATCTATCTATCTATCTATCTATCTATCTATCTCCTGGAAAAGTTTTTGTTTTAAAAAATTGGATTGAACCAGTGGAGTGTGGCCATGATAAGTCCTTGTTGATTGGTACTCATGGCATCCCCCAGTAAACCCTCCCCCTCAGTATTTTCTCATTTGAAAAAAAAATAATAAATAAATATTCTGTGACTGTATAACTGACTTCTGAATTTAAATTTGTCATAGTTATAGTTCCTTGGAAATATAAGATTAACTCTTTCAAGAAAAGGATTGTCTTGGGTTTACTGAACTGCTATTTTTGTCCTCAAAGAATGTTACAGTTATTGGTATCAGTTCAGAAATATTACTCAGGAATTATTCAGGAGAAATGGATATTGTTAGTGTGAGCTTACATTTAAGTAAACAGATAAACAGAATTTTAAACATGATTACTTTCAATACAGACATTGTTTATTTAAATGGGTGCTTATAATGTATTGTCCAACAGAGACAATTATATGTATTCTACTGTACCTGTGTGATTTCCTGACTTCTTCTAAACATTACCTTTGCTCTGTAAGGAACACTTAAAAAAAAAAGGAGAATGTCTCCTCTAGAACTGAAATTTACAGCTTGTTGATGACAGTGTATTAATAATGACTGGTAGCCAGCTAAGATAGCTGCCATGTCAAGTAAAAGCCACATTTTTCAATATATGAAAATTCATTCTGAAAACAATGTGAAAGAAATATATGAACTGAGTGCGTAATTTACAGGAAGTGGGCACACAGAGTATATTTTTATTCAGACAAAAAATGACAGTGTGTTGATAAGATCTCTATTTCCATTCTCTCTTCTGACATAAGCCAACTTCCAACTACGGCAGCACTCTCTTCTTCATTGCCTTGATTTATTCTTAGGGCAAGTGAGAGCAGATGGACCTGTGCAATCTCCTTCCAAGCAATCAAATAAGTCCTCATTGTGTAGCAATTTGGCCTTTCTGTGATATTTCTTCTCATCTTGCCTGGCAGGGGAAAAAAAAGATTCCATACTGAAACACCAACAACTATTCGATCTATTGGCAGAGCTGAGGTTTTGTTCAGGTTGATAAATGTCACATTTTCTTAAAGCACTGGTTCCTATTACACTGTACCACTCTTGGGATACACACATATTTGTGTCAGGGAGGGACTGTGGCTCAGTGACAGAGCCTCTGCTTTCCTGGAAAAGTTCAATCCCTGGCTTGTCCAACAGTAGTGATGTGAAAGATCTCTGCCTGAGATCATGGAAAGCCACGACTGGCCAGAGTAAACTGTGCTGACCTTGATGGACAGATACAAGACATCTGTGTAGATGACATCTGTCCATACGACTCAGTGCAGCAAAGGGAGAGAGAGCATCAGCTGCTGGCACTGCCCCCATGTGATCACTGAGTTGTCTGCATGGTGCAAATGCTGGATCACAGGGAGGGGGCATGTATGCACCATGAAGATAACTTGGTGAGCATGTGAAGGTGGGGGAGGGGGATGGAACCAGTGCACCCATGCCCACTCTCCCACCATCCATTGAGTCAATGCATGAAAAGGTCATCTGCACAGGGCTCTTATAAAGGAGTTTTGTGTATTCATGCATCCACACTTGGGTCAGCCCAACAATCTCTGCTGTTCATCCCTTCTTATCAGGCAGAACACCTGGCCTTGAAGAGAGACTGGGCATTTTCAGTAGTGGTCTTTGGAATGCTATGGAATAGGCTCCCTGAATATGTCAAACCTTGATGCCTTTGGTCTTCAGAAAACCATATAAGGCCTGGTTAATCCAAATGGTCTTCTGCTGACAATTGTTGGCGTGCAAGTTGACAGTGGCATGTGGTTTATGCAATTGGTAAAAATCCGTATACTGATTTTTGTGTAGGTTTGATGTTTTTAATGTATTTTATTATAGATGGGTTTTAATGGGTATTATTTTTTATTTTAATTCTGATTCTTGTATTTCAATTCATGCAGTTAGCAGCTCTGAGCTTTTTTGGAGGGGGGAGATGTGGGATATAAATCTTTAAAATAAAATTAACCCATTTTTCCATAGCAGGCATGTTCTATTCTGCCTAGCTACTAGTTCTATGTGACTCAGAAGCTTCTTTGCTTCCATCAGCAAGGGGATTGGTCTGCTGTATTTGCTAACTGTCTAGATTTCTTGTTAGCATTTATTTTTGCAGGAAGATCCTGTGTGAGGGAAAAATGGAGGATGGTGGGTGAGGGCTCCGTCCTACCTCCCAAAGTGAATTGCCAGGAAGTCCCATCACTATTATTATTATTATTATTATTATTATTATTATTATTATTATTATTATTATTATTATTATTATTATCATCATTATTATCATTATCATTATCATTATTATTAATATCCCTCATTAGGGCTCAGAGCAGAGTACATCAGTTTAAGATAAAATCACAATAAAATCATAACAAAACCAATCTCAACATTCCGTAAGGTGCAACAAGATGATACAACAGGATAATATGACAGCAGATGATTCCGTACAAGATGGTATCACAACACAGTAGTACAGTAAGGCAGTAGGGTGAGGCCGATTGATCTAGTAGATAGATGCCCACTGTCTCATCCGAAAACCTGACCGAACAGCTCCGTCTTACAGGCCCTAAGAAAGGTCAACAAGCCAGGTAGGGCCCGGATCTCCCTAGGAAGCTGATTCCACCAGGTCGGGGCCAGGACTGAAAAGACTATCAGAAGATCCTGGGAGGCCAAGCAAAGTGATTTCCATGGTGTATGTGGGAGGAGACGGTCCCATAGGTATGTAGGTCCCAGGCCATGCAAGGCTTTGGAGGTAAGAACTAACACCTTGAAATGGATCCAGTACTCTGTAGGCAGTTAGTGCAGGTTGCGGAGTGCCGGCCGTATGCTCACCCGTACAGGTGATGCAGTCAGCAGGCAAGCTGCCGCATTCTGTATGCCCTGCAGTTTCCAGATCAGCTACAGGGGCAAACTAGCATACAGCAAGTTACAGTAGTCCAGCCTGGAAGTAACCAGTGCATGGGTCACTGTAGCCATGGGGGGGACAGGTATGGTGCTAACTGCCTGATCTGCCGTAGATGGAAAAAGGCAGACCTAGCAGCTGCTGTGACCTGGGCCTCCATGGAAAGGGAGGCATCCAGGATCACTCCCAATCTCTTCACCTGCTGGGCCAGTACCAAAGCAGCACCATCCAGGGTTGGGAGCTGGATGCACGAACCTACCCCCCCCCCCCCCTCAGCTCAGGCACAGGACCTCTGTCTTGGTTGGATTTAACTTCAGTCAACTCTGCTGTAGCCATTCAGTCACGACTCCTAACACCGTGGACAGCTGTTCAGGGTGGAAGATGGTCTGCCATCCATCAACAGATAGAGCTGGGTGTCATCAGCATACTAGTGGCAACCCAGTCCCAAACCTCTGGCAATCTGGGCAAGGGGACACATATAGCTGTTGAATAATATAGGTGAGAGAATAGCCCCCTACGGCACTCCACATTTAAGTGGGAGCCGCTGGGAGGTCTGCTCGCCAAGCATCACCCTTTGTCCCCATCCCCGGAGGAAAACCACTGTAAGGCTACCCCCTGCACCCCGGCAACAGCAAGGTGGTGGATTAATAGGTCATAGCTGACCATGTCAAATGCTGCTGATGGATCCAGAAGAATCAGCAGCGCTGACCCACCTTGGTCCAAATGCCTTCTTAGGTCATCTGTGAGGGCAACTAGTACTGTCTCCATCCCATGGCTCAGGTGGAACCCAGACTGGAATGGGTTCAGGGCAGATGTTTCATCCAGGAAGACCTGCAGTTGCTCCGCTACCGCTTTTTCAACTACTTTTCCCAGGAACGGTAAGTTCAAAACTGGGCGCTAGTTAGCTAGTACCCTAGGGTCCAGCGAAGGTTTTTTCAGAAATGGCCGAATTACAGCCTCCTTTAGCATCTACGGGAATGTCCCACTTGGCAGGGACAGGTTAACAATATTACCCAGAGAGTGCCTGATATCCTGGCAGGCCTTCACAAGCCAGGATGGACAGGGATCCAGAAAGCAGGTGGTAGGTTTCACTGCAGCCAAAATCCTGTCTACATCCTCTAATGTGAGTCAACTGAAGTGGTCCAATGTTGGACCCTCTGACAGCCAAGGGGCCTCCAGTTCACATACTGTATCATCCGTGGCAGGGAGGTCCTGGTGGAGAGTCAAGATTTTATCTGCAAAATACATCGCAAAGGCCTCAGAGCCTATATCCAATTCCCTATCTTTTTGGTTGGTTGTTGGCAGAATTGTCAGAGACCAAATCACTCTAAATAATTGGGCTGGGTGTGACTTTGCAGACTCTATGGAGGCCGCATAGAAATTTTTCTTAGCAGACTTCACAGCCTTCTCATAGACTTTCATAAGTGTTCTATAAGAGGTTCTGGACTCTTCATCACGAGTACGCCGCCACACTCGCTCTAACCATCTAAGCTGCCATTTCATCCTTAGCAGGTTCAAGGAAAACCAGGGGGCTGCTTTGGTACAGCAGCAAAGAGGGTGCCGGGGGTGATGTCGTCAATGGCAGTGGAGAGTCGGGAGTGCAAGTCCTCCACAAGCTCATCTAACGACCCACCAAGGGGCACTGGATCCCGCAGGACCTTCTGAAAGCACTCTGGATCCATTTGGCTCCATGGGCGAGCGAAAACCTGCTCGCCACCTAAGCAGGGCAGGAGTTGCAGGTCCAGCCAGACTTTCAAGGCATAGTGGTCTGACCATGGGATGGCATTTGCCGCTATCAGATCCACTGATATCCCTGACCCGAAGATCAAGTCCAGCGTGTGACTGGCCCGGTGTGTGGGAACCAATATAAATTGGTTGAGTCCCAGTGTCTCCATGGATGATACCAGGTCCTGCACCTGCAAGGACGCTGCGTCATCAGTCATAACTGGTCTTTGGACTTCCAAATGAGGAACTGTTGATGGTGTACCAAATCTTGAGCATATGGCATGGTCTCCCTTATCAAAGTGTGCCTTTGGGACGTGTGTCTCTGCAGCTCAGAAACAACAGGGAGCAAAGGAAGGGTGAAGTGCTTGACACTACATGGAATGAAAAAAAGGCTGGGCAAGAAGTAAGCAGTCCTAGCACTAGGGGTGGGCAAAGGATAGCCTATCAGGAACCCAAGAGCTGAGGCTCACTGCAATGTATAGAGAGGCAAAGGTTAAGCAGGGCATCGGAAGGTAATAACTGGAATAACTAGAAGAATACAGCTTTTGCTACGGATCACATTTGGACTCTGCTATAATTGCTGGAATTTGCAGTTCATTAATTCATGACTTTTTAATGTGTTATTGGTAATTTGTGCCTCTACAAATTATTGTAGTGACATTTAACTGACTGTAATGAAAAAAGTTTCATCCCATGTGAAAGAAACCCCTGCTTCTTAAATATAGCACTGATAAAGTTACATGTTATTGAAAATTGTCACATTTCTTTTTCAACCAGAAAATGAAATAAGAATTTTACTAGATTTCCTTCCAACTTAAAAATGCATGCCCATTTGGGAGGAATCATGCCTAAATATGGTTACCAGATTGCAATCAGGAGCTAATGTCCTTACGTTTAAATGTGCCCAAGCATCAGTAAGGATGCAACCACAGTATTTCCTACTCAGTTGTTTCATGATCTGTGAACATCAGAAGAACCCTGCTGGATCAGATCAGTGGTTCATTTGGTCCAACATTCTGTCTCATATAGCGGCCAACCACTTCTTTTGGAGGGTCAACAACAAGGTATAGAGGCTGAGGCCTTCTCTTGATGTTGCCCCCTGGCACTGGGATTCAGAAGTTGACTGACTCTAATGTGGAGGTTACTGGGATATTTGCCCAGGCACGTAAGTGTGATACTGAATACAGTAAGTAAATCTCCCAAGAATTATATTGCAAAAAAACAGGCCTCAGATTCAGTGGGAGCTTTTAGGGAACCTTTCTGAGAGTTCCACCTCCTTGTCCATTGAATAGTAGGTGCAGCTGCATAACAATCCCTGGATGAGCTCCACCACCTATTTTTCTACAAAACGACCCCTGCAAAAAAAGTAAAACCTACATTTATTCAAGCAGAATCAGTTCACATTCAGACTGCAGATGAAAGGAGAGACAGAAGGCTAATCAAAAGAGTACTTTCCTTATCACAAGTGGCTAGCTGATCTGGCATCATGTTTATGGAAGTATGAGGACATTGTTTCTGCAGGAGACATCTGTAGACATGTGTGACTCTATGAAAAGCCATGTGAATAATGGGGAGAACAAAGGACACAGAGAGAGAGGAGGGGTCAGAGGAGAGCTCTCAGGTTAAGACAGAGAGGCATCCCACTCAAAGAGATAATACTTATACACCAAGTAATGTAGCTCCCCACAATGTCTAGACATGGTTGGTCACTCACTCCAGCAGAGGTTCCCTTTAGTCACCATGGCTAGTAGCCATTGATAGACCTGTCCTCCATGAGGTTAGCTCTAAGTCTGTTGAAGTCAGTGGGTTTTTAAGGGGAAAAAATCTGCCTATGATGGTGCTGTTCACTTTGCAAGGCATTCCACTTACACAATACACTTGCCAGCCACACTGCTTTCTCCAGCTGCTGTAGCAAGAAAGTCTCCCATGCTATTTCCTATAGCCAGTGTGATAAATGGGTGTGCAAATGGGCAGGGAGGGGTGTCAACTTGAAGGCGCAGGGGAAGTGTCCTGTCCAGTGGAACTTTTAAAAGCATGGGCTGCATCCCTGAGTGATGACCTGGCAACTCCAAAGAGTGCACTATGAATTGAAGCATTTATGGCAACTCAGATGCAAATGACCAGCGGTTTCCATTTTCATTATTCAGTACAGACAAATGGAGAAATGATATATGGAAATGGATTCCCAAGCTAAGAACACATCACAGCTGGAAAACCTTTGCAGCCGTTATATTGTAGGTGCTGCTGACAAATACAGATAGCTTGTGTTTAAAATGCTTATTAAGCCGTAGTTCTCTTAAGTCAGTGTTTCCCAAAGAGCTGAAGCACACTTTTTTGGTTACTTAATACAGATGGAAGGCATACTTCATTTGAACCTCAAATGATTTACCTTTTGAGTACAAGACCAAAGGTGTTTGTTCAGTTTTAATGAATTATCAACAAAAATGACTGGGTGAGCTAATTAAACAAAGCACAACTGTACACATTCCAAACCTTGTCCAAAATCACTAAAACAGGGCCTGTCTGGAAAGAAGTATGTCCAGTGCCTCACCCAGGCTTTGTTTGAATGTTTTCTTTTTCCACTTGAGCAGTTTCTTAAGTCACAATAGTGTGTCTCCTCCTGGCCCCTTCAGGATGAGCACTGCATCTATTTGTTGTTCTGGAAACTCTGCCTGTACTTGCATTCTACTCCTCCATCATTCTGCTTTGACTAGGAGGATTCATAGCATTAATTCTGGAATTGGGGGATGTACAGGTTGCAAAAACTTATCATCTTATTTCTACTAATTGTCACAAACCTACCCTGGGTCTCTGTGTTCTCATATGCACATTGCATGTCTGCTTGCATGGAAAAAAAAAACATTTTCCCTCTTCTTATGCCACCACCGAAAGTTACAAAACCCAGACTATCAAGGAGGTACCCTGGTAAGGCTGTTTTTGAGCAAGTACAAAGGGCAGAACTTTCCAATTACATTAGCACGCACCCACCCATGTGCATATTCTTAGTGTGTATGAGCAGTCTAGGCATGTAGGTAGGAACTGAACCAGTCTATTTTCTCAAACAGGAAAGCAACTGTAGAAGCGCCATTTCAGGAGCCAAGAGCAGGTACTGAATTGTGAAGCTGCTGCCTTTGTTCTTTAACATGGATAGTGTTAGACATGGAAGATTCTGGAGCAGATCTTCTTCCATTGGAGGAAGAGCCACATAAATTAAAAAAGGCCTCATGGAGAATGGAGGTAGCCTCATCACAAGCTGCACACTTTTTTCTGTATCACTTTTTAAGAAACGGAGTCAGATACATACACTCAGGTGCCTTATCTTCATGTCTCTTGTATGTTTTGGAGCTTTGTGGCTTCATCTGCATGGGCTGGAGGGGATGTAATTTCCCTAGTGTTGCTAACCCTGTTTGGGAAACTGTTAGAGATTTGGAGGTGAAGGCAGAGTTTGGGATGTGGAGGAAGCTTAACAGGGATGTGACGCCACAGACTCCCAAGTCTACCCTTCAAAACAGCCATTTTCTCCAGGGCAACTTATCTCTGTAGTCTGGAGATACACTGTAATTCCAGAACTCTAGACCTCACCTCCAGGTTAGTAACCCTAAATCTCCCTTGTGTGGGATGAGAGTGGTCCATTTGATAAAAACTGGGCTGCAGAGAACACTTCCTGTATCAGAAACATAGATACTTAAGCTCTATGCATTTGGACTTGGTGACCTTCACTCAGAAAGACTGAGTTCTTTTCCTCATGTGCTGTTGATAAAAGGGCCTTTTGGTACACCTGTTTCTCATTGAACTTGCGATCCTGTTTCATCAAGTAGCAAGGCTTTTTCTTTTTGTTGCTGGATCCGTATTATGGGTGTTCTCCACCCAGGCAGCTGGAGCTCTTCAGCTTATAGGATTTTGGTAGGCTGATCCCGATTGTGACTTTTATTTCCACATATATTGGTAGCCATAGAACATACTGATGAGTGACTCACCCATGGCACTCCCTGAGAAGGGTAGCTGGCAATATCAAGACCCTCACTAGATTCTCAGAAGCTCATGCTCACCAATGAGGTTTATGCTGTTCCCAGTTAAACATTAAACTTTGGAGAAACTGGCAGGGATTCAGACAGTAACAGCATCTCCCAAGTCTCAAACCAGCCGTAGCAGCAGCTTCAGGGCTTCTGAGCACAAAACTAAACCAAGCTAATTTGTGTTTTACCCCAAGCCGCATTTACAGTCCTGGTGCATATATCATATAAATTATCTGGTGAAATACAAGAGGCTGTTTAAAATCTTGTGGCTTGGATACACATGCATAGCTACTGTTCCATAATTTTAGGTTGCTACACTAGTAAATTATAATTATGGTGGAAATTCCCAACACACAGCAGACAATACGAGACAAGCTTTGTGTTCTCCATTAAAACTGGGACAGAATACAAAGACTTGGGTGAGGATCCACTTTTGGAATGGGATTCATCCATTATTCCTGATAAATGTTCCAGAACACACAAATTAAACCATTTGTGCAGCCACAAACCTAGGCATGCCTACTGAGATGGAGGTCCCACTGAGTTTAATAGAGCTGATTCCAAGTAAATATACATAGAACTGCAGCTATTAACTATAGTCATAATATATTTAGTTAGAAATAATGCCATTTAATTCAGTGACACTTATTCCATAGTAAATTTGCTTGGTAAGCTTTCGTTAATGTCTTCTTTTTCCATAAATGTCCAAAATGTCTTCTTAATGTCTTCTTTTCCCATAAATGTCTACAATCTACAAATGCTATTTCTTGGAATCTACAAATGATATCAAATATTTCTAAAATCTACAAATGCTACCAAATATGTCAGAATGATTTGTTGAGCATTCCCTTCTTTTCTATCATTATTTCATCTGCAATCTCTGGTCCTTTCATAAACATAATGAAATGTGATGATCCACAAAAAACTTGGGAAAATTCAGAGAGAAAGAAACCTTCCCAGGAAATGTTTAGCTTTCTAAGAGGAAAAACAGTGGAAACAAGGTGTGTGTGTGTGGGGGGGGGGGGGGGGGTTAGCAGAGTAAATGAAAATAATTAAATTGGAATATTTTCTCTTTGGGAATAAGTGAAACACATTTAAGGGCAGTCATACAGGAGCACTTGGCATATGTGATGCTGAACTGGGGAGCATTATCATGACTATCTATTCAGCACTAGAAGAAATGGCATACAAAGTTCAGGTTCGCTTCTAAAGCTGGCAGTAGTGATTTTAATCCTATTTATCAATCCACTAAATCTCAGTACACAGTTCAGTTTCTTGATATTGTGTATTCTTAAATTTAAGAAACTTCTATAAGTTTTTCTCCATTTTATCCTCACAACAACCCTAGGTTAAGGTAAGAGAGTGTGACTGGCCAACTGGTATCCAGCAAGCTTTAGTGTCAGGGACATGATTTGAATGTGTATCTTCTACATCCTAGTCAGAAACTTTAAGCAGAACATCTCACTGGCTCTGATAAACCAGGGCATTTTTAAAGCCTGCTTTGTTTTGGAATGGAGGGGATTTCTGCCACCCTCCCTACCTGTGCTGCCTCACTATTCCTGTCTTCTCAGGACAAAACCTTTGGTTCTATTGTAAATAGCATAGGGGTGTTCTGCAGCTGATTTGGCCAGGATGTTCCAATTCCCTTCATCTTCAGCACTGCATCCTGAAGTAGATGGCCAGTCTTCAGAAGCCTAGCTTTATTTTTTTATGAACTGTGCCTGTCAAAACCACAGAACCTTAGCTTCCATTGCAAATAACATGGGAGGAGGAAGCTGGGAAGATAACAGAAGTTGGCAACCAAGATGTCCTAATTCTCTTCATTTTGACACCGCAACTCCCATGATTGGGGCTTTTTTTGAGCAGGAACACACAGGAATGCAGTTCCAGCTGGCTTGGCCAGGGCTCCAGCTCAAAAAAAGGTCTCTGGCAAAGGGGAGGCACTAGGCAGCCACGCGCTCCCAGACTGCACATTCTGGCCTCTCGGCTGCCTCTAGTTTCCAATAGGCTTGCAACGAGAGCAAGAGATGTGGAGTCACCCATAAGTGCCCCCTCCCAAAAGAAGCTAGGCCTATCGGTACCTGCTCTGCCACATGTGGCTCTCTCTCCAGCTGTGTTGGGGTTGAAAGAAGGTCTCTCATTGGGCTGTGTGAGAACACACAACCATGAAATGCGGCTGATGGCACTGTACTGTTCTGTGTCAATATGTGGAAAGTAACCTATTGAATGGGTAACATCACTTCTGGTGATGCCAGAGTGTGTGGCCTAATATGCAAATGAGTTCCTGCTGGGTTTTTTCTACCAAAAAAGCCTTGCTCATGATCATCCTGGTCTCCAGTTTTAAAAACTCCTAGCTTTCTTTTCTGATGAATTATTCCTGCCACAAATGGAGAAACTTAGTTTCTATTACAAATAGCGTGTCTGGGAATCTGGAGGCAACTTTCACCAGGATCTCTCTATACTCTTTAATTTTTGGCACTGCAACTGCCATAGTCATCCTGAAGCTGGTGGCCAATTTTGAGACTCCTAGCTTTATTTTCTAATGTACAATAATATCAAGTTTCACAAGCCACATTGTCAAATCATGCTTGTTGCCTTTTTCAGGGCCACATTACATTTTAGCATATATTCTTATTGTATACCTTATTGATTTCCCAGCCTGTGATGCCTGATTTAGCCAGTTATCTGTACTCTGGTCACATTCCTCACTACAGGACTATAATGCTTTTTTTTGGGGGGGGGGGGGGCATTGCTTTTGAAGAAGCTTCAATGGGTAAAGGATGCAGCACTGAAATTGTTGACTGCTGCAAAATATAGGGAACATCTTTTCCCAGTCAAGTTCAGCTGCCAATTTGCTTCTGAGCAGATTTGAAAGAGCTGGATATTACCAGAAAGCCCTAAATAGTCTGGGACCAAGTAGCTTGTTCTCTAATGAAACTGATCACGGGTTAAAATCCACTACAGTGTCCCTTATCCATGTGCTCCCATCTTCTGAAGTATGGGTGGCTGGTCACAAGAGTTAGGGTCTTTTCAACTTTGAGACTTTGGGTGGGATCTGATAAGCCAATTGCCATGACAGTCTCTCGGCTTTAAAAAACCACCCCAGTTAGAGATATGTTGCAGAAATCAGACGGCACTCTCTCGGCAGCCAACACAGGCATGGGCTACACATGCACTGAGAGGAGTGTTCACACTGCTTCTGTGCATGTATGGCATGTCTGTGGCATGCCTGGCTGATCTTACAGCTGGAAACATTACATGGAAGCACTGTAACAACTAGCCACTGGGAAGTTCCAGTGGCTGTTTACTCCATTCCTAGGCTGTCTTACCACAAGGTAAGGATGAGCAGGCCACAGGGAAAAGATAATGTGTGTGTGAGTGTGCACATTAAATCCAGGGGTGGGGTGGGGGAGGCTAAGGCAGGCTAAAAAGCCTGTCTGAATGCACAGTTTGACTTTGCATTTCCCTTCTTGCAATTATTTACCTGTTGCATAGTCTGCTAATGTTTCAGCAACAGATAAATACAGGGCCAGCACCAGCATTTCTGGTGCCCTAGGCCGCCTCGCCCCCATGTCTGTGGCAGTGAGGGTGAGTGCTGCAGTGGCAGGCAGTGTGGCTCCAAGCACCTCCAAATGCACCCTCTGCCACACTGCCATGCTGTCACAATGCCCCTTCCCTGACACTGCCTACTCGTCTATCTGAGTAGAGGCAAAGGAGGGCGGTGGAGAGGCTGGTGGCAAAGTTGAGTGTAGCAAAGGCAGGGAAGGGCCACTGGGGTGGCACTGGGGTGGCGGAGTACATGCAGGGAGGGGGAGGGGGCACCCACCAGCCTCCCCTGGGGCCAAGTAGTGCCCTAGGTGGCTGCCTACTTGGCCTACTGGAACATGCTGGCCCTGGATAATTTTTTTTAAGCTAGGCCTTTTGTTGAATTTTTCCCTCCCTGCTAGTTTAGTCCCTGCCTCTTGGGTTAGTCTTTTACTACCATTGTGTGTTGCTTTTGTCCTTAAACTATTTTTGTGCTTCTCTTAGCTTATCATTTAATATTTTATTGCTGGTAATTTCTAATTGCTATGGATTGATATGATATGGCTGAGAGAGTGGAACATAAATGTTTTTTAAACAGATCAGTTAATTAAATCCTCCACAGGAACAACTCTGTCTACTGAGAACCCACATCAGCCAAATGTTTTCTCCAGTGAAGCAAGGATACATCACCATTCAACATAGTTTCCCCTGTTGCTATTAACATAAAAGAACATTGTGGCTGCCTAAATGGTTTTGTTGTGGGAGTGGTGATGGCATGATTGGCTAAAGTACCTTAATGTCACAGGATGAGGAGCAGGCAGAAGAGGTTTGAAAACCAGGAGATTTGTTGGTAGAACAAAGGAACTGAAGAAATGAGGGCTGGGCCCTGTTGAAAGGAATGGCCAGTAGGAGTGAAAGGAAGGGAAGACAGAACACTGAGATACATGGCTAGGAGCTGTAGAAGTGAGAACTCACTTGGGGTGGAGCTGTGGCTCAGATGAAGACCACTTGCTTTGCATGAGTAAGGTTCTGGGTTTTAGCACAAGGGTTACCCACTTCCATGTGGAGCCCATTCTCCCAGAATTAAGACAAATGTCCGGACTACAGAGTTCAGGTCCACAGGAGAAACTGACATCGTTGTAGGATGGAGAGAAATTGAAGTCCCTCCTAAGCACCCCCCCCCCCCAAATCTTCAGGAATTTCCCAAGATACAGTTGGAAACCCTATCCAGCACATCCATTTAAAAGGATGTAAAAGACCTTTAGTGGAGCCCTTGGAGAGCTCATAGTAGAATATTGTGACCTTGATATACTGAATGTTCTGTCTTATACCTATATAAGTCAGCTTCATTATAGCCCAGCAGCACCATTCTCCAAGTAAAGATGCTTGGCAAACATTCTTTGGGTTCAACTAGTTTAGTGATATTTAAAGGAAACCTTTCAGAGCTACCAATATTTGGGCATCTCCATCCTGGTTAGTAGGAATGGAAACGAACCAGAAAAATGTGGTTCATAACAGTTCATGGCTTGTGGCCAAACAATGAACCAAACTGGGATGTTCATTTGCTAACCAAACCAGTTTAAATGGGATTTGCAAAAAACCTGAAAAACAGCTGAGCAACAGGGAGCATAGTGCTCCCTACCACTTAGCTGTTATGGGCTTCTTGTGCAGTCCCTTTAAACTTTAAAGGGTCTGCACTGTCAAGTCTGCTTCAACTCTGGACAAGTCTGTGTTCCATCTTTGGTTCAGGGGGAAGCATTCTGGGTAAAAGCCACACTGTATACCAATGCTGCTAGCTCTCACTCCCTTTCCCCCCCCCCTCCCTTCCTTTGTTATGTAGTTCTGCTTTGAAATGGGAATATGTGAAAGAGATTATGGTGCCTTCTCAGGCTGAGTACCGGGGGAGTATTCGCCCCAAGGCCACGATGGGCCTGAGAATGAATTTGTAACATCAATGTGTGAATGTGCCCTGCATAGTACCCCTCCCTAAAGAATCCCTTTGAAGTATACCTTATATGATTACACTTTACTGTATGATCTTCAGTCTTCCAATCTCTCTGAGTAGTCGAGAACAATGATATCAATAAACTAGAAACTTTTTATCAAAAAGGTTATTGAATCAGCTGACTTGACATTTTGAAAGACTCCCCAACGAAGTTCAACCTTTCCGGCAACTTTAAAGCCTTATGGCTGAGCAGATTCCGGACAACGGAGAACTTCCCATCAACGTGGATCTGGAAGGGGCAGAGACACCGTAGCACGTCCTCGACTCCAGGAGAGCCGCGGAGTCCCCCCCCCCCCCAGTAGACCTGTTATGAACTTCAGTTTTTGAAAAATGACCAGGGCAACATTCATGATAAATTTTACTTCTTGGTTTGGTTCATGCCCATCCCTATCGGTCAGCAATAACTGGCTCAAACAGTGCCAGCAACACCCAGGAATTGTGTGCATGGGAAGCACAGTCGCCAATCTCCAAGTGGGGCCTGGAAATCTCCCAGAATTACAACAGATCGCCAGACTATAGGGATCAATTCTCCAGGAGAAAATGGCTGCTTTGGAGGGTGGACTCTATAGTATTATACCCCACTGAAGGCCCTTGCCTCCTCAAACCTCAGCCTCCCAAGGCTCCACTCCAAATTTCCAGGAGTTTCCCAACCTGGAACTGGCAGTCCTAGCAGGAAGTCTCTCCTTTCTAGAGGCTGGGCAATTAACCTCCCAGAACAATAAGGTCCCATGCCCTGTTTGAATGACAGGAGGGGTTGGGTGGGATAACTGCATTCACAATGCCAGTAGCCATTTTGGTTTTTATTGAAAGTGCTTTTAAAAAAAGAATTCAATAAATATTTGAAAGAACTAGCCACATTTTCACCATTGGTCTCAAGCTGGGTTGTGAATCCCACCCCCCTTTCCAGGAAATTTGTTGTGATCTTCCTGATGGTCCAGTGGAACAAATAAAGGAAATTATAGTTGTCAGGGCCTTTTGTTGAGCACCCCCCCCTTCATTTTTATTTTTCCCTGCTTGTTGTTTTATCTGTAGTTGTTCTGGCTGCCCCCCTTTTTGTTGCTGTTTTATGGATTGTTTGCTGAAGATATTATTTATACCATTGTCTTGGTTCATGGCATGGTTTTATTGAAATTATTTTATGCTGGCTTTAGATTGTTTTCTGATTTTTGTAGTGCTGCTGTTTGGTTAATTTCACATGGTTGATTAATCTTTAATCACTCTCAGCTTCCTTGAGCACACTTTCAGAGAGGGCGGGGGGGGGGGTAAGGCAATGCTTAAATACATAAAATGTCCTTGATATAAGTCTCAGTACGATATGTTAAAGACGTTTCCATTTTTCCCCTTTGCAAAACGTCTACTGTACTAAATCCTTGTCTCTAAACCACCTTTCCCCCCCACACCTCTGCATGCATCTTAACACTTTGAGTCCACTGGTTTGTCAAGTTCAGTCTTGATTACTCTGACTGGAAGTAGCTCTCCAGTCTCGGGTAAGGGTCTTTCACTCCACCGTATCATTTTAACTGAAGCTGTCAGACATATAACCAGGGATTTTTTTGTATGCAAAGCACACAGACCTATGGCCTCTCCCTTAAAGCTTGTATGTGCTCATATAGAAAACATATATACACCAAATAGGCTTCTAACTCTGCAGAAGCCTTCTGTGATCATGGGTAATGTTCTGTCAGCAATTCTAGAATAAACATCATTATTTTGGGGGATTTGATCTGCAGCCATTGGATTAAAGCCCTCAGCTAAATTTGGCAGAGGAGCTGGCATGCATAGCCAAGGCTTCTTTTTGCCGATCCCCCCAAGAATGGACTTTTAACATATACAGACGCAAACAGAAACAGCTGTTTGCCAAGCTGTACTTGCCCGTCCTAAAGAATGACATGCAAAATACATGCACGGATGCAATTTGCCATTCTGCTACGTTCTGATATCTATAATTGTGGGCTGGGAATCAAGACTTCTGGGATACCTTTCAGAATTTATTTCATAAATGACTCTCTATTGTAACAATCAAATCAAAAGTCAGCCAAGGTGAGATGGAAAATGTCTTCAAGAAACTTGTGGAACCTACAGTTTTGTTGAAGGGAGGAGAGCACGCCAATGCCCTTCTCACCTGCACAACTCCACTTGTCTGGTTGACACAACTGGTTGGCTGCTTGCCAGGAAACCAGGAGGTCAGTGACGAATGGGCAGCTGTGATGGTGATGCAAGCTCAACAAGTTAGGCACAGGATTTTCAGCCTTGGTGTGTGTGTGTGACTGTGGAAGGGAGTCTCCATATTTCCTTTGGCTGTATGGGAGGGAGGAAGTGTTGGGGGAGTAGGGGCAAGGGATGGTTAAACACCTGTCAGTTTGGCTCAGATTCTGGTTGCCTGTCGCAAACAGGGAGCTGATTTTCCAATGATCTGTTGATGCTTTGTGAACCCATCCATGGCAATTTGGCAGGCTGAAATCATGGAGACTTCTGGTGACTGACCCCTCCTGGAAGCCTGGATGATATTCAGGAAGGTGGCTGAATAAAGCTGGCCCTGCTCTCCCAACTGCCGGTATTCTAAGGAGATCTCCCATCCAAGTACTTACCAGAGTCAACTCAGCTTAACTTCTGAGATCTGAGGAGATCAGGCTTAGTGTTGGGGGTGTGGCCTAATATGCAAATGAGTTCCTGCAGGGCTTTTTCTTCAGAAAAAGCCCTGTGTGGAACAATGTTGATGTTAGAGGATGTGGCCTAATATGCAAATGAGTTCCTGCTGGGCTTCTTCTACAAAAAGCCCTGGGGGCATCTCCATATTAAG
Source organism: Heteronotia binoei (assembly GCF_032191835.1). Classification (NCBI taxonomy): domain Eukaryota; kingdom Metazoa; phylum Chordata; class Lepidosauria; order Squamata; family Gekkonidae; genus Heteronotia; species Heteronotia binoei. Next base: position 50,255,480 of record NC_083223.1, on the reverse strand, counting down.
AGGCAGTAGACCTCAGAATTCTAGTTCCAGGAGACAACATCAGGGGAAGGCTTCAGCCTCTCTGCTCTGTTGTTGGCCCTCCAGAGGAACTGATTGGCTACTGTGTCGGACAGGATGCTGGACTGATCCACAGGGTTCTTCTTATGATGTTGTGTTACATATTTAGGAGACTAACAGTAAACATACAGGCAACTCCTCTATCTCCCTCAGGAGGGCAAATACCAGTTCATGAGAAGCATTACTGATCAGTAAGATGTCATCATAATGGAAAAGAGTTTCTCATTGTCACCCATCTCAACAGCCCCAGCCTAAATTCCTTCCAGTGAGACTTTGTACCAGTTTTTTTTTTTAAATGCCTTGGCCTTTTTGCATTTTGTCTGTTTAGACATTCAGATTAATTTTTGTGCACTGTAAAGTATTTGTTAAATATGTGGCACACTGAGATAATCAGAGGCTGGGAAACGTATGGAAGGAAAAGATTCAGGAAGGTGACAAAGAAAGTAATATAAAACAAAAAGGATGGGAGGAAGCAGGCCCCGAGAGGGGATTTTCAGCAAGGAAATGAAGCTCAGAAGCTATTTGGACATTGTAGGTGAATCCCAAGAACAGATGATGAGCAGGTAAACAAATACAATGATTAGCCAACAAAGCTTACCTTTCCGATGGAAATGTAAAATTTACTTTTTTCATCAAAATCAATGGGACGGTCAGCCACGGGATCTGGGAAACATTCTTCAAATGCATGCCAAAGTGCAGCTGATCTCTTCAGGATGGAAATGAAAGGTCATCAGCAGCCCCATTTGTGGCTACAAAGTAGAGACGGAAATGAACATTTTTGCCGCAGGCGTAATGCTGATTTCTGTCATTTCCATTGAACTGGAACCATGAATTTGGCAAGCTCATTTATCAAGAACTGCTGAGCTGGGGAAGGGGAATTAAAATTTGAAAGGGAAGATGTCCATTTCAGGTGACCCCAGATATATACAGTATATATATATATTGGGCGGGGGGGGGGGGGCTGAAAATACATTTGAAAGCATTGTTTATCTTAATAATATATGAAGGCAGTACACTCCTCTTCCTGAACTATAAAGAGGTGATCACACATTTCCCCCAAAATGCTCTGATTAGAAAATGAATGGACTGTGATCATGAGGGAACAGGGAGACTAGGGGATAAGGAAGCTCACTTCTTTAGGAAGGACTATAGTGGGGCATGCTGGATGGCCATCTGCTATGCAAACCAGGCCAGCATTAGCATTCTGGCTACCTCTGTGTGTCTTTATATTGATAGAGAAGCCCTGGTGTCACAAGGCTGGTTGTGTCCCCTGGAACAAGGAAAACATCCAGCTGAGGAGGGAAGTGAAATAAGCGGGAAGATCGGCAGGGAAGGGAAGAACACAGCCAGCTGGCCCTACGTTTGCCTCTGAGGAGTGCTAGATGGATTTTTTTCCAAGCTGTTTAATAGGCCAAGGTGTCCTGTATTGAGAGGCAGGACAATATTACCCCTGACCCCCCCTAAACCAGCAAGTATTCCTATCACAAGGCTTCAGTCAGAACCATAATCAATCCTGTTTATGTTAATGCAATTCACTTTCCTTTACAATGTGAAAAGGTCTCATGACAACTGCTTCCTCTTAATTTTAACCTCATATTAAGATTTGGGATTTGTATCAGCAGAAGGCAAGGAAAAGAAAAATCTGTACATTTATGACCTAGGGATCGGTGCTTAGGATAAAAGCCTCCTTTTATCACAGGCTGTTCAGTTTAATTAAAAGCAATAAATTAAATAACGTTCTAGTACTGGAGAACTCAACAAACATGGTAGTAAGTGAAAACGAATGGCAATCTTCAGTCGTCACAAAGGCCCAGATGGATAGTGTTCTGGCAAAGTGCTATCCGGTAGAAAGGTAAAGCAGCCAGTCAGTCTTACATCTACAGGTATCCTTTTTCCTACAGATACCTAGATGGACCATGGCTTTTCTTAGCCTCTTTATAGGAGACTTCCAAAACAGCTTCAAGAATTCTCTCTTTTTTTAAAAAATGCCCCAGTGCAACTGAGATGTGATTTGGGTTCTGAAATGTTATTCCAAGACCCATTTTGTAACACTGTGTATCAGAAATGTGAACTGTAGTGGCTTAAAAAAAAAAAAATCCTTGTACTGCAAATTTCACAAACATATGGCATAATGTAGAAATGGGGCAGACAGAACAGTTAGCAGTTGCTGCCGTACCGCTGGCTTATTTCCACTTTACAAATTCATACGAAGCTAAAATATCATGCTGCCGACATATGCTTACCGGCTCTCCATTTACTGCCTGCAGCGATGGGCTCCTGTATTCTAATGGTAATTCGACAATCTGTTCCTTGACAGCTCAGGGGGCCAAGATGATATGCACACTACTGACAGGGACACCACTTTCATGAAACATTTACTTCTCTGCACCTGAATATTGGAGCAATCATATAGGGAGTCGACACACCATGAAATAGAGTTAGACTGAAAATTTGGAGGAGAAAATAGCAGACTGTCACTCAAAATAAAGTTCATTTGATACCCAGCTGAGCTGTGTGAAAAGACACTTCAATGTATGAGGGATTCAAGTTCAAACTCCAAGGTTGCCGTTGCAGAAATGTATATAATTTTTTGCTTCTATTTTCCTTCGATGGCCCTTGGGATAATTACATCCAGTGCACACTTGAGAAAAGTTGTGTATTTTGCTTGCCTTGTACGGTCTGAACCTCGAAATTGATGTTAAATGGTGTCTTTTGTAGCAGCATAGCATTGGGCATCCCAGCTTCTCTGCAGAAGTGCCAAATATTGGAATGTGCTTGGGATGATCTTAATTTTTAAAGACTCCCATATAGGAAGTTTAACTTTCTATCATCTGAACATTCATTTGAGAGTGGCTGCTTCTGCTTCATCAGTTTGCATTATTCATGCGGCACCAGTTGGGTGCACTTGTCATAAAAGAGTTCTTTCTCCATCTTTTTATAGGTGCTGAATTGCTATAGTGCTGTAGTGTTTAATAATTTTTTTAAAATGTTATGTTTTTTTCACAACACCCTTGTGAGACAGGAAGCTTTGAGCATTTCACAAGTTACAAGGGGAAATCTGAGTGCAAGAAAAGAAAGAAAAGGAACAAAAGAATGAAGCTGAAGTGATACAATATGAAGAAGAGGAAGAGGAGGAGAAGGAGGAGAGTGGATTTATACCCCACCCTTTACTATTCAAAGGAGTCTCAGAGTGGTTTACAATCTCCTTTCTCTTCCCCTCCACACAATATACACCCTGTGAGGTAAGTAGAGCTGAGAGAGTTCTGACAGAAACTGCTCTTGAGAGGAGCAGCTCTGTGAGAAGTCACATCAGCAGGTGCACATGGAGGAGTGGGGAATCAAACCCGGTTCTCCCAGATAAAAGTCAACCACTACATCAAACTGGTGTAATTTGTTTCCTTCTCTGATTGCTCCATGATTATACAAACCTGCATTTCCATGGGATGGAGACTATGGGGCATTCCAAAAGCTTGGGAATCATCAGATACATGCTGAACCAATATTATGATACTGCATTTTGAATGGGATGGGGGAGAGAGAATATGCTTTCTTATGGCACAATAACATCTACAGTATTTTTTATTCATTTGTGACTATTCTAATGTGGGTCGCACTGAAGATAATGCAAGCAGCTTCTGGAGAGCAAAAAGAGAAAAGGAGAGGAAGAAAGGGGCTATGGCTCAGTGGAAAAGCCCCTGCTTTGCATGCAGAAGGTCTCAGGTTCAGTTCTGCATCCTCAGGTAAAAGTATGAGGTAGCAGGTGATGTGAAAGGCCTCCACCTCTCGATGGTGGTCTGGGTAGACAGTACTGACTTTTGATGGACTGATGGTCTGATTCAGCATAAAGCAACTTCACCTCTGTTCATCTGTGAAAGACAGAAAGAGAAGAATGGGGATGTGCATGAAGGATGAAAGGGCAGATATGCATTCACAGATACAGGCTTGGAACCAGAGATCCCCATGATTATTTATTCCCAAAGCATTTGATGCCCCTTGAACATCAGAAGCTGCTGCAGATAGTTCTACACTCTTCAAGAGTGGTATTTCAGAGGCAAGTAGGGGTTGGGGAATAAAGGGGAGCTTCATAAACTTTTACATTCTGGTCATAATAAGGGTAAACATTATGTGATTAAAATTAAAAGAGGATCCCGTGGTGCATGTTAGAACTTGAGCCTCATAAGTTGAAGGTCACATATATACAACACAGCCCTACTATGTAGATGGACAAGATGTGATTTGACAAGAGAAGCTCCATGTCAGCCCTTTGTTAGTATGACTGAGATGTATAAACCAAGAGCCTCATCTGCCTGTCAACTGAAATCAGTGGAAATACATCTACAGCCCCTGCCCCCAAACACATCACTAGTCCTCCCATCAGCTCCCCTGGGAGCTAACTGGAGAGCTTTCTAAGAAAGCAAAGCCACCTCACAGAGGTATATGTTTTGTCCTGCTTACTGTACTTCTGGTGTAGAAAACAAAACAGTACCTGCAATATTGCAATATGGTGGATATGTGCTCCTTTAAGCAAATTGTCACTTATGCTAAGGAGTGCTCCCAAATTTCACAGCCCACTCACAAAATTCCTATTTTATTTTCTTGGTATGAAACATTTTATTTATTTATTTTTGGTGGGGGGGGGGGTCTTGTAGAATTTTTCTTTTATCTAATTTTTCCTTTTAAAAATATACAATGTCTAGCATGATTTTTGTATTAGTTATATACAAGCGGGGACCCACAATGACTTGTGGGAAGTATCTCATTTTCCCCTTCCCCACCATTTCCTCTTTCACTTGCCTGGAAGCATCTGCTGCTTTCCTGTTTCCTTCTTTCTTTCTAGGGTTAAAACCTCCAGATGGAGCCTAGAGATCTGCTAGAATCACAACAGATATCCCAGCTACAAAGATCAGTTACTCCTTAGAGTACTCCTTAGGTTGGGAAATTCTTGGAGATTTAGGGATGGAGCTTTTAGAGGGCAAGGTTTAGGAAGAGAAGCAGGATATAAAACCATAGAGTCCATCCTCCAAAGAACCCATTTTCTCTAGGGGAACTGATCTCTGCCACCTGGAAATGACTTGTAATTCCTGATGATCTCCAAGCTCCACCTGGAGGCTAGCAATCCTGATTTCATTAGGGTTTGTAGAATCTTTCAGGCTCAAGTGCCGTGTTCTACTGGACAACCGTGTTCTTTCTCCAGTAGAACACGGCACTTGAGCCCGAAAGATGCTACAAACCCTAATGATGTTACCAGCCGTGAAAACCTGAAATCTTTGATAATCCTGATTTCCCTGGAGGAAATGGATGCTATGGTGGGTGGAGTCTATGGCATTATACCCCTCTGAAATCCCTCTCCTCCTCAGGCTCCCCCCAATTTCTAGGAATTTCCTAACCTCTTTCCCTCCTCTTAGCAATTCCTATATCTTCTCCCTGCTGCATTTTCTCATTTTCAGCCATTCACCAACCTACCATTTAACTTTCTCTCATCTTCAGCTATATTTTTTTCTTTATTTACTTCATTTATGTGTCACCTTTCTCCACAGTGGAGGCCAAAGCAGCTTACATTATTCACTTTTCCTTCTTTTTGTCCACACAACAACCATGTGAGGTAAGGCAGGCAAGAGGTGGAGCCGGGAGACTATCCCATTCCCTAAATAAATAAATAAAAAGCAGCAATGCAGTTCCCCTGAATACAGTCTTCATTTCCTCACCCCCTTTTTTTTGCCTACCCTAGCAGCTGCACTTCCACTAAACGAAAGTGAAATTTGTCATACCCCCACAAGTCCCCTTGTCAGGTTTTGGAAGCATTTCCAAGCATGACTTTTTAAAGGGACGTGCACACATACTCACAAAGCAGCCAAAATAAACACTCTGCAAGCCCACACTTTTATGATCTCACTGGGGCAATTTACTTATGGGAGTTGCTGAATGTAACCATCTGCTATATTTCAGACAGGAATAGGAAAAGAGAGCAGACTGAGGGGTGGAGTTTTCCTCCATCCCATAATCAGGTTCTAGCTAACTCTCTCCTATTCATTTTTCTATAGAAACAACTTCTGAAGTGAATGCAAAACAGAGAGACTCTGCTCTCTGCCTTTCTCATAGCTTCACACACTGGTGACTCTGCCTGCTCACCCCACTCCCAGCTTTCCTGCTGCTGAGATTTAAAGGCACACACATGTTCCAAAATACAACCAGTTGCAAGCATCTTCTAAGCCTCTGAAGGTTTAAAGGCACTTAGTATCTGTTGGGGCGGGGCATTCCCTCACCAACCTGCTGGCTGGTGGTAAGGAGGAGCCTGCAAAACCTTAGGATCCCCCGCTGGGACCTGGGGACTGGCAAGCCTAACTTCATCCTAAAATCCTCAGGAATTTCCCAACCTAGAGCTGGCAACCCAAGCCAGGCCTAGCCCCAATTTCTTCTTCATAGACCAAATAGGGCTGGAAAGGAACCTCCCCCTTCCCCATGCCTTTTACTGACAGAGCCAAGCTTGGAATGCTGTGGCTGCCTAGCAACAGCCACTGAGGAAATCTGTTGTTTAAAGCTGCAGGGGCTTCTTTTATCATTTTCAGATTTTTTAAAACTGTCTAGGTTTTTTTTTTTAAGATTGCACATTTTTCTGCAAACCTGAGGCCCTTTACAGATCTGTAGAAAGATCTATCTTGCCTGTTCACAGCTCCAGTCACTGGATTTAAGTATCCAAAGATATCTGGACTTCACTATTAGAATATAAGATAGATGCATGGCATCTAAATGGTGTAAAAATGACATAAAAAGGAATGTGTAAACTGGAAACACTAACAATGGAAATGGCTGAAATGAAAAGGCTCACAAGAACCCAAATAAAAGAAATAAGAGCATATCTATATGTCCTGATTTAGGAACATCTGAGAATGTTTGTGGACAGGACACGGTATACAAATCCAAGACAGAATTTATCTCATCCTGACTTGGCTCAGTACTCTTGAGAAAAACCCTCTGTTTTGTCTCAAGTAGTTTCTTGGTATCCAATTTATATGTTTTCCTGCACTTCAAGTTCCCTAGCAAACCATTGTGGATCATTGAGAAGATAGACCAATAATGAATTGTATTACCACTTTCAAAGTTATATTACCTTTTTCAAAGCAACAGGATATTGAAGCAAAGGAAAGCCAGGCAATTGTTTAATCAATAGTAATAATACTAACAATGCTTAATTCTCTTGTAGCGCTTTCCAAGCATTTGTTTCAGGTTTGTAACAATTCTGTAGTTTAAATCTGATTGATTTAATCCACCTGAGAAATGCACAGCCTGAAATCCTCTTTCCCTCCCCCTCTCTTGTAGAATTGAAATTAGTTATGTGTTTATGCATGCCAGATTCACTGCAGATAACTCTCAGGTAAGAAGATGTGAGAATACAAAATAAAAGTGCAGAGATTAAAATATGGGGTGAGGAGTACAATCACAGTCACAATGATAAAGATTACTGATGGTGGATCCTGGCTGTCCTTAAATTAAGAAAAAGGCTGTAGGAGAAAGCTGTTTGTAGACCTATATGAGGAATGGAAATAAGATGGGGAGGGATGGGGGCGGAAATCAATGTCTCACATTTCCAGAGACGAATAGCATTGCATACACCTAAAGGGCAGTATTAATTGGTGCAACAGACTTGCTCCGAATGCCTAACCAAGCTGGCATTTATTTGAAATGGAAACTGTGCACCATAGGGCTGTTGAGTCAGAAATGTACCAATCAAGATCCAACTCAAGTGACACTCAGCTGGATTTTTGGAAACACTTTGAATCAAGACAATTGTTTCTGATATTCAGGAATGGGTGGAAGCCTTCCCTTCTGATGGTTATTCTGGCCCCTTGCTATCTGTTTGTAATGGTCTTGTCAGCTAGAGGCATGAGGTGTGAGGTGTGAGGCAGCAAAAGGGAAAACTGACTCAGCATCAGTAGAGGAATGCTCTATGGGAGAGAATTTTAATTACTTGGAAAACAGGAAATTGTTTTTCTCCTACCTACCTGAAAACTAGGAAGGAAGCTTTCTTGGCTGAAAGAAACAACTCATAAGAATTTTGTTCCCTAGAGATCAGGAGAAAGGACTTATTTACAGGAAGATATGCTTTTTTTTCCCCAGTGAAAGGCTATCAGGATGATTTAGTAATTTGACCAGCTTTAATTCTGCTAGTAAATTACTTGGATGACAAAAAGAGCTACTTCAAATTTCTCTTTTTATATAAAGGGATAATACTACTTGATTGCATATGCACAAGTTCTGTTTGCTGTGAATAGACTCACACCATTGTTTTGATGTTGAGAAAAACATAACTGAGGCTGCCTGCTGTTTAGAACTGCAAGCAACTGGGGATGTTGAGAATGTCACAAAAATTGCAATCAATATTAGGGGGTGTGCAATTTTTTCTTGATATTTTTCAGGGTTTTTTGTAAATCCTGAAAAATACAGAGCAAAAAAAAGCTACAGCAAAACACACACACACACAAACCAAACAGCTGAGAGACAGCTCAGCTAGAGCTCTCTTGGGCGGTCCTTTTAAACTGGTCTGCTCCCAAAAGCTCACAAAGCAGCTGATCCTGCAGGGAGAACTCTTCCCACAGATGCAACTGAGGTTCTGCTGGGTAGCCCAGTATGAGTTTTTTGCATTAAGAGAGGGACGGAGGAATGGAGGGAAGGAGAGAGAGAGAGAGTTTTTGGCTCATTATGCCTGGGTGCAACTGGATTTGCCTCCCCCTTTTCACTGTACTCATGCCTTCATGATGCAGTCTTTCTCAGTAGGAAAGCAATGTGAACTATTTAGATGAGGAATAACAATAAGCCAGTGAGGTGGATTAGGCTGAGAGCGTGTGTCCAGACCAAGTTCACCTAGCACATTTCCTTTGTAGACTGGGATGTTAATCTAGGCTTCCCATACAAGTAGGCTGATACTGACCACTATACATTGCTGACTCTGTATTCTTGCACTGCCTCATAAAAGTTGTAGCTATTTCTCTGGGTAAGACTATGGTTTTGTAGACAAACAGATTGCCCTCAAGCTGTGTCATGGTGCCTTCACATGTTCTTGACCAGCACATGAACCAAATAATGTACAAAGGCTCACAATGCCCAACCATTTCATGTTTTCCTCTGGGTCTTAGGCTCAAAACAATTACCATGAGATTTTTGTAATGAATGTCAATAAATCAAAAATAAGTTTGAAACTTACAGATACACACCTGAACAACACTTGAACAGTATATTCAAGATTGCTACAGTACAGACATTGTCTTCAGATTTTGATGCAATAATTCAGAACAAGAAGTATCAGTTATCAGAGACTGTTAAATAAACAAATATTGCAAGAGTGCTAATGTTTTAAACATGTTTTATTTGAAGTTTAAAATAGTCTTTAAGTGTGTTTGTCTGTGTCCTTTATAAAGTTTATAGCCCAGCCTGACAAGATCTCATTTATGTCAGATCTGGCCCTCACGAGTTCGACACCCCTGCTCTATCTCCTGCTGTATTGCATCACAGCATTTCTTAGTTGCCTCCCCTTCCTATACAACCCACCCCAGGCTCTTCCATCAAATCTCTAGGAATTTCCCAACCTAGAGTTAGCAGCTCTAGATATTGGTCTTCAACCTTACCAAACCAGGGAAGTACCTTTAGCCACTATGACATCACAGGACCCACTAAGCCGCAAGCATGGAACATTAGTGATGTGACAGGACAGGAGAGCCAGAGTTCTGATCTCAGCAGTGTCACGGCCAGGGAACAATTGCCTAGGTGTCAGCCCTCTGGGGGTGCCGAATTGGGTGCTCCCCATGCGACTCAGTGAGATTATCAGTGCTGGAGGTGGGGCAGCAGAAGTTAGCCTTGCCTAGGGTGCCAGATAGTCTAGGCTGGCCCTGGTCAGGGCAGTGGTCAGCAGACTGATGGAAGCTTCCACATTGAGTGGTTCACTATTTTGTTCTCATTGCTGCTGCAAAGGTGGAGGCTCTCCCAGTAGCAGTCAAGCTTCTGCCCAGGGCTTCTTCCATGTTATCCCCTTGCCCCTACCCTTTCCCTGTTCCCTTGTCTCACATGGGCCTTTTGTGCTGTTCTTCAGTTGGTAGTGTGAATATTGCTATAGTGTGAGGACCAGGGATCATTTTGTAGAAAAATAGGTGGTGGAGCTCATCCAGGGATTGTTATGCAGCTGCACATACTATTCAATGGAGAAGGAGGTGGAATTCTCAGAAGGAGGAGGTGGAACTTTCAGAAAGGTCCAGAAGCTGTGCTCCTGTGAGTTCCCACTGAATCCGAGGCCTGGTGAGGACACTGATGATATACCTACAGAAGTGATAAAATAGATCTGGGAAAAGCCCACTGGCAGTGCTAGGGGGACGAACAGAAAGAGGGAATACATCACCAGATGTGGTGCTGCATGTTTATTTTTTATTTATTTACAAAAAATTATGCTGCCTTTGAAGAATTTGCCCAAGACAACTAAAATGTACTGGGTTCAAAGCATGAGGACGCCCAAGAGATAGTGAGTTCAGCTCTTTATTCAGTGATTCAGCATAGCGAGATAGGAACAGAACTGTCTGGCAGGACCAACGGCCCTGCTTATATGCATGCAAACCTCCCCACCCAAAACCCATTACCATCCTCCCATTACACACAACTATAGGTTAATAGCTATAGGTTAATAGCGAGATAGGAACAGAACTGTCTGGCAGGACCAACGGCCCTGCTTATATGCATGCAAACCTCCCCACCCAAAACCCATTACCATCCTCCCATTACACACAACTATAGGTTAATAGCTGGCCTAACGATCCCTGATGGGCCTCCTTCCTGAATCCAGGTGGCTATTGTTTTAGGGTCTCCAGCTCAGCCAAAGGCGTTTTCCCACAGAGCTTACCGCGGAACGACGTCCCTCTTCACCGCGCAGCATCTGCACGGATTTCCCCCCAACTGCTCCGCAGAACCAGAAAGTGCCGGGCCTTTTGCATCGCAAATGTAAACCGCTAAAAACCAGTTTACGTTAGTGACGCAAAAGCCGCGGCTCTTCCTGGTTCTGCGGAGCAGTTGGTGGGAAATCCGCACAGACGCTGTGTGGTGAAGAAGGACGTCGCTCCGCTGAAAGCTGTGTGGGAAAACACTCACAAGTTTCTGCTGGCCCTAAGGCCAAACTCCAGTTCATAACAATAACTTATTATGTTCCCTCTCAGCTGCAGAGTCTTGTGAGCAAAAATTCTACTTTGTGAGCTACTGCATAAATTATTGTGCTCTGGGGTCATCCTTCATGAGCTAAGACAAAAATCTGTGAGGTGAAGGCTAAAAATCTGTGAGCTAGCTCATGCTAATTCAGCTTAGAGGGAACACTGCTATAAATAATAAAAAACTGAAAATTAGAAGATACTAATTAAAATCTAGCATAAAACTCCATGCTAGTGTAAAACCTTAAATAATAAAACAGATCACCAACAGCTTAAAAGAACTGTTTCCAAACTAAAATAGTGTTATGAGATCAACCTCTTAATTAAAAGCCTGAGTAAACAGAAACATTTGGATTGGCACCTAAAAGAAAGCAATGTAGGCAACAGGCAAGTCTCAAAGGGAAGAACATTCTATACATGAGGTGCCACTACTGAAAAGGAACTGTCTGTAGTCAGGCCCAGTGCTAGGGGTTTTTTCGCACGAATGTTCAGCCTGCCCCCTCCTGCTTCAAAGGGAGGTGGGAAAAGGCTGCGTCCTTCTTTCTTGTGAAGGGTAGGTGTGAGTGGGGAGGGGCCACCTGCCCCCCACCCCTGCGGCAAGTTGGTGCCCCAGACAGCCGCCTCCTTCAATGACTCCCACATGCCAGCCCTGTTTGTAGTTGCCATCCACCTCATTTCTGAAGGTAGGGACACAGGGAGCAGGCTTGTGTGACTGATTTTAATAGGCAGGCTAGACAACATGGGAGGAAGAAGTCTTTCACGAATCCTGGCTCCAAGTTCCTTAGGACTTTAAAAGTAAGAACCAGTACTTTGAATTGTGCCCAGAAACAAATAAGCAATCAGTGCAGATCTTTCAGCACTGGGGTGATATGATCACTGAATCCTGCCCCTGACAATAGCCCAACATCTGCATTTTTGATATGCTGAAGTTTCCAGACCATCTTCAACAGTAGCCCCATATAAAGTGGAATACAGTAATCTAACCTAGATGCAATCAGAGTATGAATCACTGTGGTCAGATCACACTTTTGAGGAAAGGCTGCAGCTGGCATTATCAGCCAAAGCTAATAAAAGGCAGTACATGCTACAAGAGAGACTTGGACCTCCATCTGTAAGGCCAGGATACAGAAATACCCCCGAACTACAGACCTGATTAGGGTTGCCAATCCCCAGGTGGGGGCAGGGGATCCCCCGGGTTTGGAGACCCTCCCCCCGCTTCAGGGTCATCAGAAAGCGGGGGGAAGGGAGGGAAATGTCTGCTGGGAACTCTTATTATTCCCTATGGAGATTTATTTCCATAGAAAATCATGGAGAATTGAACTGCGGGTATCTGGGGCTCTGGGGGGGGGGGTGTTTTTTGGGATAGAGGCACCAGATTTTCAATATAGCATCTACTGCCTCTCCCCAAAATACCCCCCAAGTTTCAAAAAGTTTGGACCAGGGGGTCCAATTCTATGAGCCCCAAAAGAAGGTGCCCCTATCGTTCATTATTTCCTATGGAATGAAGGAATTGAAAAGGCGCGCCGTCCCTTTAAATGTGATGGCCAGAACTCCCTTTGGAGTTCAATTATGCTTGTCACAGCCTTGATCTTGACTCCACCCCAATGTCTCCTGGCTCCACCCCCAAAGTCCCCAGATATTTCTTGAATTGGACTTGGCAACCCTAGACCTGATCCTTTAGGGAAGAGCAACCCCTTCCAGGACAGGTTGTCTTCTTAGCCATGTGCATAGGAGGTGTTGAAATCAACATCTTCCTGTCTTTGTGAACACTTGTTGGAGGTATACATTTCCAGGCAGGATTGTACCAAAGCAAGTTTGCAGAAACCCAAATGACAGTAGGATGTGGGAGAGATCCAGAAGGAGCAGCTATGCATATGACATCATACGGAGTTCTCCAAAGGAACCACTGCAGTTGAGGGGGAAACTTCAAGAGGAAAGCCATCCAAGAAAGTCAGGGACAGGAAATGCAAGCCAAGCATCAGAAGATAAACTGTAGCAAGAAACAAGTTGAAGCAGGGCTCTGCAGCCCATCCATGGTCCCAATCTATGGCTTAAAGATCACTTTGCTAGATGTTAGGCAACAAAAGGTAATTCAATACAAGTCTGGCATTTTGGTGGCAGCCTATAAATGATGGCGGTTTGGAAGAAGCCAATTCTAATTCACAGTTGGTTGCTTTTTAAAACACTGGCCATGAATGCTAAGCACTGTACAGTGATCACACAGAAGAGGAAATTGCAATTTCTGAACAGCCTGCCATAGTTCAAGAAAAGAGGCACAATACTGTGGCATAAAGGAACCAGAGCCCTACCCTCTTCATCTGGTTACCCTCTTAGCAGAACAATTGATGATGGTCCTTGTTTAGATAGACCCAGTGTGTATTAAATTTCAAAAGTTGAGAGAGAGACTTGAAATTCCCATCCCACCCTGTAAACCATAACATCTGCAGTGGGCTCTAGCTACATGATAGTACTGTAAGCCACATTGTACATCACACTTCAGCGATAATTAGTGGAACAAATACAGCCAGCCACCCATAACAAGAATGTGCATGCAAGGGTATAATGTAAACCAGATTTTGAAATTCGCATTTTATTTATTTCTTCTGATTTAATAAATAGAAGACAAGTGGGCCTAATGTTTATGCCAGCCAAGCCTCTTTAAAAGAGTCCAGTTGGGGAAGTTATATCATCTCAGGAGTAACCAGAACACCATATGTGGATTAAGAGTAAAATGCTCTTTACTCTTTTGATTTTAACCATGTTAAAATCAGGAGCTCAGCAGGCCCACTTATGATTTGCATGGGACATTTTGCTGAGACAATCTTGCCTGGATGAAATTTTTGAGATGTATTTTGCAAATGGGTTTAGACTGCTGGCATGGCCTTCACTGCAAACCATTTACAATTAACTATGGCAGTCCTAAACTCAGTTTTATGCAAGTAAATCCTGCAGATGTCAACAGGATGCAATATGACTAGAAAAGCAGATAATTGAGCCTCCGGGAGCCCGCCACAACGCAGCGTGGCGAAAGGGGGAATTTTGCCCCCCCCCCGAAGGGAGAGCGGACGCTTCGGCGTGCGTTGAGTGCGTCCTGAGGGGGCGGGGGCTTCAATGTTAGTATTGAAGCCCCGTCTGTTGCCGAGGCAGTCCTCTCGGCGTCTTTGGAAGGGTTGGGAGCGTGTTTTGCACGCTCCTAGTGCCTGAGGGCTTTGTCGGCCAGGAGGCTTGTGGATCGTTGCTTGGATCAACTGGAAAGAGTGGAGCATTGTTTTTAAAAGTTTGGAGGGAAGGGGTTGCTGTGGGCCCTTAGGAATTTGTTTCCTTTGGGCATTTTGCCTGGATTCCTTTATGCATTTTGATTCTGTGAGCTTCCCTTGAGCGTGGCTGGATCCAGTGGGTTACAGGGTGCCCTTAGGTCTGGGGGAATTTTTTCCTTTGCAGGGGCTCTGGGGGCAGTGCTGTATGTGTGTGTGTGTGTGTGTATATATATATATATATATATATATATATAAAACAGTTCATATTGAGTGCCCTGTATACTGTTTGGGGATTAGGTGGGCATTTGTCCAAGTCTGCGGTGAATGGCAGGGCGGTGCGGCCGTTTTGAGAGGCGGCCATTTGGCAAAAGTTCAGGGCTGCTTGTACTTATACTTCTCCCTGGGGCTTGGCGGCCATTTTAGCCTTGCTTCTTCTCCCCTATACCTTGTCTTGGGGCGGCCATTTTTTGGGGTGCTGTACTTCTCCCTGGTGCTTGGCGGCCATTTTGGCCTGCTCCTTCTTTCCCATACCTTGTGTTTGGGGCGGCCATTTTTGAGATGCTGTACTTCTCCCTGGTGCTTGGCGGCCATTTTGGCATTGCTCCTTCTTCCCCACACGTTGCTCTTGGGGTGGCCATTTTAAGAGGTGTTGAGGCGGCGGCCATTTTAGAGTTCACTGGGGTGGTGGCCATTTGGAAGGCTAGTTTTGCCCCCTTTATTTCCTTGTTTGCCTTTGGCTTGGTTAATCTAATTAAAGAAATTCTGCTTTGTGCTGTGCTTTTTAACGAGCATGTTGGGTCGCAAAGGCAGTGGAAAGTCAAAGGGGAAGCAGCCTGCCCCTAGGGCTCCATCTAAGCCCCGCCGCCCCCTTCGCATTCTGACGATGAAGGGGACGATGAAGTTAATGCAGCCATTTTCCAGCGGCTGTGAGCTCTTGAGCAGGCATCGGGGTTTCCACCTTCTCAATTGCCTAAGAAGGGGTGGCTTTCTAAGCGTGCTTTACAGGTAGATATATTGACCCGCCTATCTCTTTTGGAGGGCAGATCTGCTGTGGCTGCTGCTGGAGGAGCTGTGGGGCCTGCTGGTTCTGATGTTGGAGCGAGCACGTCGTCCGGTGCAGGCGGTACAGGATCAGCATTGGTGCCTGCTTTACATTCTGGTAAGTCGGGGGGGCGGCTCTTTGCCTCATACCGGGCCAGTGTGGCCTTGGGGGGCTTGGGGGTCTGCTGGTTCTAGTGGGGCGGGTGCTCCATTAGGTGGTGCAGGGGCTCCTTCAAATTTAGGCTTAGAGCAGCAGAGCAACTGGATGTGGCCACAGGGTCATTTGGGTCCGTTTGGTAATTGGCCCAGGGTGGGGCAGCAGAGTCAGCAGCGACTTGACCTGGAGGTTGTGGTTTCCCATCTCCTTACGGAGCAGTTCCCTTTAGCGCTATGCCTTTTGGGGAAGTGGCTTTACCTTTGGGAGATCACCTGCTGCCTGCCACAAGGGAAAAAATATTAAAAGCGGAATACGTGGACGTATTCTCCCTTTTATTTAGGGAATTGGAGAAGAAGGACAAGGAGGAGCTGGAAAGGCAGGGGAGTGGTCTGAGGAGACCCCTGGCCCTGACCTGGCCGCAGTTCGGTTGCCCTTGCCGTTGCCTGTGTTATTTAATAAAGTGGCCCATAGTTTCACCAATATAATTGTGTCCGACTCTTTATTCTGACTTGGGGGGTAATTGAGCCTCCGGGAGCCCGCCGCAACGCGGCGTGGCGAAAGGGGGAATTTTGCCCCCCCCCCGGAGGGAGAGCGGATGCTTTGGCGCGCGTTGAGTGCATCCCGAGGGGGCGGGGGCTTCAACGTTAGTATTGAAGCCCCGTCTGTTGCCGAGGCAGTCCTCTCGGTGTCTTTGGCCCATCCGCCCGCCCTGTTTGTTATGTAGGCAGCTGCTGGTCGCTTCCATTTGGAGGGGCCGGGTAGGAATTTTTTACTCCCCGGCTATTTGGCATTTGACTGGGGGGTGTTTTTTGCCTACCCTGCATAGCATATCAGTGGATTGAGGAATTGGCTTTGGGTTGGTGCCTTGGTAGAGTTTGGTCACTTTAGGGCAGGTTTTACGGGGTTTATGGCACCATGCGGCCTGGGGAGGACTGGTTAGCCTCCCCCTTTTGGGGAGTTAGGGGTCTGGCAGGATCAACCTTTGGTGTGGCCCGAGGTGTGTGAATGCAGACTGTCCTGGAGACTCGATTGGATGGGTGCCTTTCGCTGAGACTCGCGTCTGGTGTTTGGGCCCTCCGGTGCAAGCCTCCCTGCTGGGCCTGCCTAACGGGAGCTGTGGCTCACAGCTCCAGCTGGGGGGCCGGGTCTCTCGCCCGCTGAAAAGGCAGGGGAGCAGTCTGAGGAGACCCCTGGCCCTGACCTGGCCGCAGTTTGGTTGCCCTTGCCGTTGGCTGTGTTATTTAATAAAGTGGCCCATAGTTTCACCAATGTAATTGTGTCCGTCTCTTTATTCCGACTTGGGGGGAAATTGCAGCACAAGGTATAACCTTTTTTTCCCCCCTGATGGAGGCTTTGCACCCTTTACAGCTGTCTGACAGGCAGATATTCACCAGCAGAAGTTCCTCTACTTCACATTTGCATCCCAGCAAAAGATGCAACTTGTCTCAAAGGTTACCCTAAGCGGATGATGGGCAATAGCCACCTTGTGAAAAACACTTTGAAAGAAGGTGCATGCTAACTGCAGAGCAGGCACTAAATGTTACTGAAGAACAGAGGGAATACAGCCCAGCTTCCAGCTCCACCCTCTCTCTTCTCTAACAGAAGAAAGGAAGCAAGAAAACAGGAAGGGAGCCTTCAGCTTGTGATAGAAAATATGAACTAAAGCAGGGATGCCCACCAACACTTTCTCTTGGGCCTGCCAAGTATTTTTAATGTGGCCAAGGCCAGGTAGGGTTTTTGCACAGTGATGCTTCTGACTGACCACTGAAGATTTGGTTGGCTGCACAGACTTTTTGAAATAGTTGCTTTGACAGCAGTTACCACTACACCACCAGGACCTGAACTGTGTTGCCAAAGTTAAACTGTAAACAGTCTGGGAATACGCTTACAGACTAGCCAAAACAAATTCAGAAACCGTGAAAACAATATATAACAATGCTAAAAAGAATGCATTAAAGTAATAAAGTAGCACGATTTGTTATCATACAACTGCAACATTTATACACTATTCCAATTGCTAACATACAAAATGCTTCACATAAGAATGCCAAACCTAAGCTGAAGTGATTGATTTGCTCCTTGAAAACTTTGAAGGTGTCTATGTTCTGTCCTTAAAGATTGTTTACTGTGCTGCTCCTGTTTCATAATGTCTGTTTTCATGATATTATTTTAGCTCTGTTGTTTTATTGTTGTAAACCGCCCTGAGCCCGCTTGCGAGATACGGCAGGATATAAATAAAAATAAATAAATTATATTAAAATAAAATAAAATTGAAACCAGTTGTTACTGGTCACATTATTAAAAGGATCATCCGCTCTTGACAAAGAGAGTTTGAACTAGCAAATATCAAGTGCCTGTTGGGTTATATGATCTTTGGTTCATCTATACTTCATGATGCTCAATTATCCAAGCATAAGGATAATCTTATTTCAAGAATTCTTGCATTTATGGACTTCATGAATATCTATTTCATTCAAGGACAGACTATATAGAACTTGTGATTGGTTGGAATGAACTTTACTAACCTTATGTGGAATAGTCTATGTGTTAGCAATTGGAATACAGTTATATAGAACTTGTGATTGGTTGGAATGGAAGTTAAGCTGTGGCAATCATTTTGCGGCTAGCTCTGCCTCCCGCAGCAGCTGTTTTGTGGCAGCCATTTTGTTGCTGCGCCCACATGCCATGTCAGAATTCCAAATCCGCCCACAGGTTCAAAAAGGATGGGGAATCCTGAACTAGAGAAACTAAAGTTCTGTTGTGTTGGGTCTCCAATAAGGAAAAAATCCATCACAGCATGCTTCTGTGCCTTCCTACAAGGAAAGATAGAAATGGGGAAACTTCAGTTCCCCAGCTGAATAGGAGCTTTGCTGTCTTCCCTTTTCTTCTGTTTCCATCCAAAGAGAAGATTGTGTAGCTAAAAGAACTCAAGAAATGCCAGGAAGCTCTTATGTGCATGCGTAAAATGCCGTCAAATCACAGTCGACTTGTGGTGACTCCACCAAGGGGTTTTCAAGCAAGGCAGATTACCATTGTTTGCAAAGTCTTCTGCATGATCTCCATTCAAGTTCTAATTCTGCTTAGCTTCCAAGATCGGACAAGATCAGGCTATATTATACCATTCAACACTCCCTGGAAGATCTTCTACTGGTGCTTATTTTTCCAGTTTGAAGTTCTCTCCGTGTGTCCTTGTTGATTTTGGTTGCTGTATTGCAGATAGCCATGGTGCTTTTCATGGACAGAGGTACACTGAATAAGCAGACAGTGATCCCTACTCATGTAAGCATCACACATACACTCTTTTCAGGTTACAGCTCCCATTTGTTTGTAATGCAACATAGTTCATTTTTCATTTAAGCTTCACTCTCGGGACCAGTTCTTGTGCTAAAAGAACAATGTTAGCCATAGATCCATCTTAACAACTCTGTAATAATGTCAATAAGAGACATCAACTGGGCCAACAATGCAGTTACCTCAGGCCCCTCCTGAGTGATTTTCATTCTTATTCACCAGTATAGGACAGTGTCATGAGTGTGGTGGTGGTGAAGACAATTATATCAATCACGTAACATATAATCTGGCCCAATGTGAACTATATAGTAATTAGAAATTACAAGCAAGAAATTACCCTTTTCCACCAAATTTCTCCTTCATTTCTCCCCTCTCCCACTCCCCAATGGCTACGTTTTCTCCCTTCCAACCACCCCTCAAATGACCCCCAGTTCTGCTTTACCTTCCTCTGTCCCCTCTGATTTGCCAGCTGTTGCTACCACTTCACCCCTCTTCCCCACCTCTGCTCCTGCCATCTCATCCCACTTTCTCCTAATCTTCTGGCCTGTGGTCCCCATAGTCCTACTGCTACTTTCTCTGTTGAGTAGAAAATCCCTCTTCTTTGTATGACCTCATCATATAGAAGAAGAAGAAGAAGATATTGGATTTATATCCCGCCCTCCACTCCGAAGAGTCTCAGAGCGGCTCACAATCTCCTTTACCTTCCTCCCCCACAGCAGACACCCTGTGAGGTGGGTGGGGCTGGAGAGGGCTCTCACAGCAGCTGCCCTTTCAAGGACAACCTCTGCCAGAGCTATGGCTGACCCAAGGCCATGCTAGCAGGTGCAAGTGGAGGAGTGGGGAATCAAACCCGGTTCTCCCAGATAAGAGTCTGCACACTTAACCACTACACCAAACTGGCACCAAAATATAGATTTTTTTGATCCACATTCTGGGACCGTGTTCATAATTAGATATATAGATTAATGGGCATTCATCACACTGAAGCAATTCTTGGAATTGTCTCCACATGATATGTGTGATGCCCTACAAGGTCAAAAAATGGATAGGTGACATAATATTATAAGAACATAAAAAGAACCCTGCTGGATCAGACCAATGGTTAATCTAGTCCAGCATCCTGTCTCACACAGTGGCCAACCAGTTCCTCTGGTCAGCCAACAGAAGCCAAGGCCTTCCCCTGGCTCTGGGATTCAGAGGATTAGTGCCTCTGAATGTGGAGGCTTCCCTCAGTCACTATGGCTAGTAGCCATTGATAGACTTATTCTCCATTAATCTATCTAACCCTCTTTTAAAGTTGTTTGGTCATGTGGCCATCACTGGCAGCAAATTCTACCTTCTAATCACTCTCTTTGTAAAGTAGTATTTCCTTTTGTCCATCCTGAATCTACTACCCATCGGCTTCAGTAGATGCCCTCAAATGGAGGGAGAAAAAGTTCTCTTTGTCAACTGTCTCCACCGCATGCATAATTTTATAATCCTCTATCATGTCCACCCTTGGTTGTCTCTTTTCTAAACTGAAAAGTCCCAGACTCTTCATCCCTTATTCACAAGGAAGGTGTTCCAACCCCCTAATAATCTTGGTTGCCCTCCTCTGTACTTTTTCCAGCTCTGCAATGCCTATGGATTCCAGATGTCCCCATTCTCCACACCACCACCGATTTAACCATCAAAAAGTATTTAGTGTGGTTTATTTATGTCTATATGAGCACAGCACAGAAATTCTGAGTCTATATTTACTGGACAGCAGTGAACTTTCAGGAGTGCAATAGGTACATCCCCTCCGTTACAGGACCCACTTAACATATAATGTGGATAGTTTGTGTGAGGTGTTGTACACACAATTCAGATTATCTTTGGGCTCCTTTTTGAATAAGGAAAATCACATAAATTAGTTTTTGACATGTACAAGCCTCCATTTGGAATCTCCCAAAACAGGATAAATTAAATACATGATCAAGAGCTTAGTGTAAAGGATAAAGAGAATTAATAGTAGTAGCAACAGTAGAGTTCTTTAGAAGCCTGCTACAGATTGCTTGCTTTCAGTCCACAGTTTTTATTTTAGAGTACATTTTAAGATGTATCTCTGGAAATGGGATGGGGAATGAACGGGTAGCCTAAATATGCGGCTGAACATATAAACACTTCATTATGAAAAGCTGCAAGGAGGAGGAAAGGAATGTAATTCAATTACATGGATATTAGATGATAGGATTAAATTAGTTCAAATGATTATGGTCAACCTTACAGAGAAAAATTATTAGAAGGGGGAAAATACCCTATTTTATGTCAAGGACATGAGCTTTGTAATAGTAAGAACATTTCTGGAAAGAAGTCATTCATTTTGAAAGTACTAAAGATGTGAAATCTGCCATGTTCAGTTCTAATTTCCAGGCCCTGAGCAACAAATTTCCATGGAAGAGCCATCTGCCTCTTCAGATTTCAGCTGGTTCTGTTTGCATTGTCGTTCAAGTACCTTACTTCCATTAGAGACTATTGATGTTTTGCTTAAAGAGACATTACATCATGGGCTCCACAGCGCTCAAGCTGTATAAACAGCTGTTTTCATGCATCAAAGAGTTAATATATATATATATTTTAAAAATAATACAAATGGTTTCTCTTTTGCAAATCTCTGGTTCCCACATAGAAACCAGAATTTCCATTTTGAAAGCAGCTCCCTCAAATACTACAAAAAAGTTCTCTCTCTCTCTCTTTCTCTCTCTCTCTCTTGAATGCTGGAAATGGTTCTCAATTGTAGTGCAAATGTTTTGTGGACTTATCTTCCGGCATTGCCTTCCCTTGGCTGTCCCTGTTCCTTTCTGCCATTGCTCATCTTGCCAACCCACAGAACTGACAAAGCTTAACTTTCAAAAATGTGCTTTCCTTGGCTGCCTGGATTCTGTTGGCACATGTGGGGGGAGGCGGAAATGGAGTAGGAAGCTTGTAATATTCCAGCCTTGCCCTGTTTGTCTACCTGACTCCCAACCCCAACTGTGTTCATGTTAATTGGGTATTTTAAATTAGATCACAAATTCTGCCACCTGAGAACTCTAATCAAGTCAGTAAATTCTGATCATGCTCTGCTACAATGAATGCTGCTGATGGATTAATTCTATTGACCACACTGCTGCAAAAGCAGCACACACTGTCAAATGCAGCTGATTTTAAATGATGCATGATTCATCTATAATGACACCAGCATACACATGCCCAAAATGTCAGTATATTGTTAACATGAACCATCCACCTTAGAAAGCCACCATGTTCTTCCAGACAGAGATTCTCCATCACAGCAGTTGTCTATTCTGGGCATCAGAGAATCTATGGCAGACTGAAGCAAAACAGTTTTGGCCTAGCTGGTGAATGCCTTCCCCAAAGACTCTTACCAAGTCCCCCCCCACACACCATGAATTTAGGAGGTTAAGTAAAAATCTTATTTATTCCATCAAGACTTTGAGGTACTGCTGAATTTACTGTTTATTTAGTGTTATGTTTTATATTTATTAAGGTATTACTTTCCACCTCTGTGTTGTGCTGGAAATACATAAATGCTTACACAAGGTTTATTTCTAGTTTGCAGTGATGTCAATAGAACTTTCTTCTGGATAACTATGTACAGGATCATATGAACACTTACCTGAAATCTAGTTTGTGCTTTCTTAACAGTAAACACTTTGTACTGATTATAAGATCAAACATTCTTTAGATACTCAGAGCTGCAGTAGTTCTTTCTGCTTCTTTCCAAATTTCTCCTCGGTAAATTCCCTTGAGCTGTATGAGAGTGAGAAAGTATGCAAAACTCTGGTTGTGTTGCTCTGCTTCAACCATGACTTTGGCATTTCCTGACTTTTCAAAAGGCAAACACACTGTTGGCATGACTCCACTGACTTCAATGTAGTTGCACCAGCTAGTTTTCAGTCCTCAACTGCAAAAACTGTTAAACAGAGGTAGAGCAGTGAATTTGATTTCTTGAGTTTTTGAGAATAAAGAAATGTTTTGGGGAAACACTCTATGAGTAATCGCTTTGTCTGACATTGTTCTTGGGTTTCACAGAATCATAGAGTTGGAAGGGAACTCCAGAGTAATCTAGTCCAACCCACTGCACAATGAAGGAAATTCACAAATACCTCCCCACACACATACATCCCCCTAGTGACCACTGCTCCATGCCCAGAAGATGGCAAAAACTTTCAGGATCCTTTGCCAATCTAGCCTGGAGAAAAATTGCTGACTGACCTCAAAGTGTCAAAATGGCCACAAGAACTAAGCACTGATGCAATCCTTCCTGCCCTCCTTCTCATGATCTGCCTAACTCACAGAATCAGCATTGCTGTCAGATGGCCATCTAACCTCTGTTTAAAAACCTCCAAGGAAGGAGAGCCCACCACCTCCCGAGGAAGCCTGTTCCACTGCGGAACTGCTCTGACTGTCAGGAAGTTCTTCCTAATGTTTAGCCAGAAACTCTTTATTTAATTTCAACCTCTTGGTTCTGGTCCGACCTTCTGGGGCAACAGAAAACAGTTCTGCACCATTATCTATATGACAGCATTCAAGTACTTGAAAATGGTGATCATATCACCTCTCAGTCATCTCTTCTCCACTAAACACAACCAGCTCATTCATCCTTTCTTGGTCTCCAGACCCCTCACTATCTTTGTGATGGTTCCAGTTTGTCTATATCCTTCTTAAACTGTGGTGCCCAAAACTCAACACAATACTCTAGGTGAGGTCTAACCAGAGCAGAGTAAAGCAATACCATCACTTCATGTGATGACCTATACTTCTGTTGATATAGCCCAAAATTAAATTGCCTTTTTAGCTACCACATCACGCTGTTTCATGTTCATTGTACATTCCACTAAGACCCCTAGTTCCTTTTCACACATACTACAAGTCACCCTATAATGATGCATTTGGTTTTTCCTATCTAAATGCGGAACTTTACATTTATCCCAATTAAAATTCATTTTATTTGTTTTAGCGCAGTTTTCCAGGCTGTCAGAATCATCCTGTGTCTTCACTCTGTCTTCTACTGTATTTGTGACCCCTCCCAATTTAGTATTATCTGCAAATTTAATAAGCATTCCCTCTAGCCTTTCATCCAGATCATTTATAAAGATGTTGAAGAAAGCAAGTTCCAAGACAGATCCTTAAGGCACTCCACTTGTCACTTCTTTCCAAGAGGATGAGGAACCATTCACAAGCACTCTTTGGGTGTGATCTGTCAACCAGTTACAAATCCATCAAACAGTAACAGGATCCAAACCACATTTCACCAATTTGTCAAAAAGAACAGTATGTGGAACCTTATCAAAAGCCTTACTGAAATTGATAAACTATGTCTACAGCATTCCCCTGATCCAGCAAGGTAGTAACTTTCTCAAAAAAGATCACATTAGTTTGACATGACTTGTTTTTGAGAAACCCATGCTGGCTCTTAGTAACCACAGCCATCTTTTCTAAATGCTCAAGGACTGACTATTTGTTCTAAAAATTTTCCAGATATAGACATCAAGCTGATGAGTCTGTAGCTACCCAGATCCTCCTTCTTTCTCTTCTTGAAGATGGAGACAACATTTGGCCACCTCCAGTATTCTGGCACCTCATTTGTTCTCCAAGAATTCTCGAAAATAATGGCCAGAGGGTCAGAAATTACATCTGCAAGTTCTTTTAGCACCTTTGGATGCAGTTCATCTGACCCCAAGGACTTAGTTTCATTTAAAGAAACAAGACATTTATGCACTACCCCTCTGCTGCAACAACTCCCTTTTCTTATCATATGTTCTGGTTTTGCCATGTTGAGAACCATTTCCCTCACAAGAGAAGACTGAGGGAAAGTAGGAATTGAGCAGTTCTGCCCTTTCTTCATCACCTGTTACAATTTCACTTTTCTGTCCCCGCAATTGGCCTGCCATGTCCCTGCTCTTTTTCTTTCTTTGTACATAAGAAAAGAACCCCTCTTTTGGTTGTTTTTAGCATCTCTTGCTAGCCTAAACTCATACTGAGCTTTAGCTTTCCTAACCCTTTCTCTACAAGCACTGGTTATTTGTTTATATTCGTCCTTGGTTATAAGGCGCTCCTTCCATTTCCTAAATGAGTCTTCCCCCTCCCCCAAGTCATTAGAGCAGGGGTGTCGAGGGTCAGATCTGATATAAATGAGATCTTGTTGGCCCGGCCATATGGGCCAGGTTGTGTGCACAGAGATATAAACTTTATAAAGGGCACAGACAAACACAATTTAAAAAAAACACCTTAAAACATACTCAAGACATTAGCACTCATTGGTCTTAAAGGTGCTTTCTTTGTATCTCTCCCATGGGATCCAGGGAACTCTGGCTCTTTCTGTCCTTCCCAAAGGGCCAAGAGGGGGAGGAGCCTCATCCAATAGACAGGCTTGGCTCAGTAGCTCTGCTGTGCAATTGAGAGAACCTGGCAAAGCAAGCTCTGCCTCCCCCCCCCTTCCCAAGGGAGGAGCCTCAGCCAATGGAGAAAATAGAGACTTTGCTCTATAGCTCCTATGCAATTGAGCAAGCTGTTATGCAGAAGGAAGCAAGAGAGAGGGAGAAAGAAGCAGATGACAGCCAGTTGCTCGGGGGCCTGATAGGAGCATTCCAGAGGCCTAATTTGGCCCTGGGACCACATGTTTGACACCCCTACTTTTAGAGAGCTGTTTATGAAGCTACCTTGGCTTCTTTAGGCTCCTCCTATTTTTCCTTCTCATAGGAATTGTTTGTGATTGTTCCTTCAATATTTTGCTGTTAAGGAATTCCCACCCTTCTTCAACTCCCTTCTCCGTAAGTATTTCTGATCGTAGGCTTTTACCCAGCATCACTCTAAATTTGTCAAAATTTGTTTTCCAGCCTATATGTCTATGTACAGCTTTTCCCTTCCCAAGATTTTGTAAATTCCAAAATCACATGGTCACTACTACCCAGGGTGCCTACCACTTTCACCTCATCAATCAGTTCTTCCCTGTTGGTGAGAATCAAGTCCAAGATAACAGATCCCCTTGTTTCCTTCTACACTTTCTGGAAAATGAAGTTGCCAGTAAGACAAGTTAGGAATTTATTTGACCTTTCATTATTAGCAGAGTTGGACTTCCAATAGATGTCAGGGTAACTGAAACCTCCCATGACCACTGTGTCCCTTCTCTTTGAGAACTTTGTAATATGTTGTAGGAGTATCTCATCTAAGTCCTCTGCCTGGCTTGGTGGCCTATAGTGGACCCCCACCATAATATCACTGTCATTTCTTTCTCCTTTTATTTTTACCCAGAGTCTTTCAACTGAACTGCCATGCTCAGATTCATGAATTTCCGCACAATATAATGCTATGCCTCCACCTTTCCTTATTTATCTGTCCATTTTAAATAAGTTGTACCCCTCAATTCTAATATTCCAATTGTGAGTGTCATCCCATCAAGTTTCAGCAATGCCTATTAGGTCATAGTTCCCATCCTGTATTAGGACTTCCAGTTCCTCCTGCTTGTTTCCCATACTCTGCGCATTAGTTTAGAGACATTGGAATCCATGTTTTATGCACCCTGAGGTTTTCATTTCCTTATGTACCTGCAAGTTAATACCTAGCATATATGCCACTCCCTGCAAAACTTTAGCATTCTTATCTCTAGGGTTTTTTTTAGCAGGAATACACAGGAATGCAGTTCTGCCTGGCTTGGCATCAGGGGGTGTGGCCTAATATTCAAATGAGTCACTGCAGGGCTTTCTCAACAAAAAGCACTGTGGAATGACAGGGGTGTGGCCTAATATTCAAATGAGTTCCTGCTGGTCTTTTTCAACAAAAAAGTCCTGTCTCTAGTTATTGGCATAATACTAAGCTTTGAATTATTCTTACTCACCCATACAATTTAATCTAAAGCCCTCCTTGTTAGGTTAGCAAGGCTCTTACCAAACACCTTTTTTCATATCTTTGTGAGGTGCAAACTATCTCCTGATAGAAGAGCTTCATCTTGAAAGTGTAAGCCATGATCCAAAAATCCAAACCTTTCCTGATGACACTACCTCCATATCCAGTGATTTTTTTTTAGTATTCTTCTTTCCCATCCTAAGCCACTGCCTTCGACAGGAAGAACTGATGAAAACACATCCTGCACTCCCAGCTCCTTCACCTTCTGACCCAGAGCCACATAAGCTCTTTCAATACATTCCAGGCTGTGCTGGGCAGTATCATGTGTTTCCACATGGATCAACAAGAAAAGATAATAATCTATGGGTTTGACGAGTCTTCCTATCCTTTCTGTTACATCCTGGTAGACAGCATATCTCTCAAGATGACAAGTCCAGTTGGCACACTTTGGGCTCTACCCCTATGAGCAGGGAATCCCCAGTTATCAGTATATGCCTCTTCCTATACTGGAGAGCAGAAGCTCAAGTCTTCTCATCCACAGGGGCCTGAGAAACTTTCTTCAAGCTTCATGGAGGCTGGTGAAGTAGCCCTTGTTCTAGTGGTTCAGAATCAGTATCCATAGGGAGATCCTGGAACGGATTGCTTAGCAGCAAAGGTTCAGAACGTCTCCTTGTTTTCCTGCGCCTGTGGGTCACATGTTTGCACATGCCCTGCTCCTGTGTTTGGTTGTCCTCCATTGCACCCCTAGGCGGAATAAAGAGGCAGACACATAACTTTTGGGAAATGGGCCACTTTATTAAAGTAAACACAAACTAGGCAAGGTGAACAAGAGGACGAGCCCTGGGGTCACACCTGACCCCGCCAAGTCCTACAAGGGCGAGGCACCCAACCCCCGGTCCTAGCCATGCCAATGTGGCTATATCCGGGCGGCAGACCAAACATGCCCTCCCCTTACCCCTGCCCCGATCACCAGAAAGGGGGGGGGAGCGAACAAAGGGAGGCATGGACCCGATCCGTATTCCAGGACATTGAGCCGTAAAGCCCATCTGTCTTTCCTACGGATCGCATGCACAACAGGTGCCCAGGCCAGAGTGCTCACCAGCAAGGTCAGAATTCCTTAAAGATTCCGCAACGTGGCCAAATTAGCTACCTAACAAACCACACCACTACCGGCAGTACAAGGTAGGCGAAAAACACACCACCAAAGGCCAATTAGGTGATGCGAAAAAATTCCTACCTGGCCCCTAATAAGGCGACCGGCATAATCCTGTACTGCTGCAGGGTGGGCGGGCGGGCAAACGCCTCCGCGAACTGCGTGCGGGAGGGAGGAGCCGAGGCTTCTTAAAGCCTCCGCCAACGCCCAGCAAAGTCCCCGGATGCCCGGGAAAACTGCCTCCCATCCCCCAGGGCTGCAAAACACGGCCCCGCGGCGCGCAGCCGCGTTGCGGCGCGGCCAGGGCGGGGCCGAATTGCACCCCTAGGCGGAATAAAGAGGCAGACACATAACTTTTGGGAAATGGGCCACTTTATTAAAGTAAACACAAACTAGGCAAGGTGAACAAGAGGACGAGCCCTGGGGTCACACCTGACCCCGCCAAGTCCTACAAGGGCGAGGCACCCAACCCCCGGTCCTAGCCATGCCAATGTGGCTATATCCGGGCGGCAGACCAAACATGCCCTCCCCTTACCCCCGCCCCGATCACCAGAAAGGGGGGGGGAGCGAACAAAGGGAGGCATGGACCCGATCCGTATTCCAGGACATTGAGCCGTAAAGCCCATCTGTCTTTCCTACGGATCGCATGCACAACAGGTGCCCAGGCCAGGGTGCTCACCAGCAAGGTCAGAATTCCTTAAAGATTCCGCCACCGCAATGCCAAGCCTCTGCTTAGGCATTCGCGCCCCCCGGGAGGCCTAAAGGCTCCCGAAGACCTTTCCGTAACTCAAACAGGAAGGCCCGATTCCCCTCGTCGGACAGATGAACTCCATCTGGCCGATAAAGCTCCGTCCTATAAACACTAATACCGGGATGTGGCAGGAAGGTGCCCAGACCTCCTTCCAGGGCCAACCTCAGGGCCCGATTAGCCTTCCTCCTGGCCCGCTCAATCCCTGCGGGATTCCATGCGGCACGCCAGTTCCTGCGAGGCAATATTGCAGACCAAATGATCCGAACTCCAGGCCATCTCCCCACAATGACCCGCAAGTCCGAAATCGCCTGCAAAGAAAGGGCTTTCCCCTGTAAAAGGCCCAAGTCATTCCCGCCAAGATGAATGACCAAAACATTGGGCGGGGGACCAGACCTATTAACAAACAACAACGGTAACAGCCCAGACCATCTGAGCCCACGGCGCCCAAGCCAGTCGATCGTCGCCCACTCGCTCAGCCCGAGTTGAGACCCGAGCGGCGATCTTCTCGCAAAGTGAGCCGCCCAAAAAATCATGCTGTGCCCGCATATGAGGATCCTCAGCCTCCCATGACGAGCCACAGCACCTGCAACAAAAGAACATAGTTAGAACGGAACAACCAGAAAAAACTCCCCATCAGGGGAGCAACAACGGGCGTACATAGGAACGGTAGGCGGCAGACCTCCACCGCCCTACCCTCTGGATGGTCGGTCCAGGGTAACCCATGGCTGCGGCCGTCGACGCCGCCCCAATCCTAAAGGAATGGGTGCCAAACCTGAAACCACCCAGCCCTAACTTGCCCAAGGCCCGGGAAGTGACTGCCCAAAACTGGTACTTCGTCAACGGGGCCCCGCACTCGTGTTGGAAAAAGGGGCCCCGGGCAGCTCCTCGGGCTCCGACATACTCCCGCAGGGCCTGGACCGGACAAAGCCCGGGTTCAGAACAAGGGCCGAGCTTGATCGTCGTGCCCTTCTGAAGCTGATCCGTTTTGAACCGGCGAACCCGAAGCAAGACCTGCTCCCCTTTGAAAGACACATCGCTGCTCTGCAAGGCGGTGTCCGTAGTATCCCGTCGCGAAGCCGGAACTAACTCGCTCACACGTAGGGCACCAAAGAAGGCCGTGAGCGCGGCAGCATGAAACAAAGCAACTTCGTATCCGGAACTACAGACCACCGGCCATACACTGCCCAGGCCTCGCAGAATAGCAGGGGATATAGGCTGTCTAGTGTCAGCACCTGACGCTTGCTCCCTAGACCAACCCTCCAACATCTTCTTAATTCTGAAATCATCCCCTGTGGCCGGAAAGCCCTGTGCTTTACTAAGAAACGCCAGGGCCGCCAACTGCCCTCTGATGGTCTTAACTTTCATACCTTTGGACTTCTGCAATACGCAAAACTGCATCAGATGGGAAACCGGGATGGGCCATACCTCACCCGACCCGGAGGCTCGACGGAATGCCTTAAACTGCGCCGCTGCCTGTTCATAAGCCCTTCGCGTGCTTGGGGCCAGGGCTAAAAGGATTGCTCTCCTGGCCTCGACCTGCCAAGCTGCCAGAGATGGGAAGGCATCTGTGACGGGTGGGAATCTGCCCCCGGGGCAAGAAGGCGGAACCGGTCCATCTGTCGACGAGACAGGGCGTCCACTACCCCGTTATTCACACCCGGCACATGCTTAGCTACAAACACAATGTTTAACTGGAGACAATGTAACACAAACACCCGAACCAGCGACATAACAGGCTTGGACTTTGAAGTCAATGCATTGACCACGTGCACCACCGACAGGTTGTCGCACCAAAAATGTACGACCCTGTTGGCCAACTGCTCGCCCCATAGAAAAACCGCCACCACAATCGGAAAGAACTCCAAGAAAGTCAAATTTCTGCAAATCTCAGAGTGGAGCCAATCCTCTGGCCAGGGCTCCGCACACCAATGCCCTCTGAAAAAGACACCGAAGCCGGAGGCACCGGCGGCGTCAGATGAAATTTGGAGGTCGGCCTCAATCTTGAGGTCCTCCCTCCAGAAGGACACCCCGTTGTATGCATCCAGAAACTGCTCCCAAACCTCCAGGTCTCTGCGCATGCTCTCTGTTATCCTGGCCCTGTGGTGAGGGAGACGCAGGTGCGTCATGGCATCGCACAAACGGCGGGCAAATGCCCTGCCCAGGGCGACTACGCGGCAAGCGAAATTTAAGTGTCCCACAAGCTGCTGCAATTCGAGGAGCGACACCTTACGCCTCGCCCGCAATGCCTCTAGCCTGGCCCTGAGCTGGTGGACTTTATTGTCAGGCAGACGCGAAGTCTGCAGGTCAGTGTCCAACTCGATGCCCAGATACGTGAGGCGGGTTGCAGGGCCCTCGGTTTTTTCGTGGGCGAGAGGGACACCCAACTCCCCCGCTAACCTAGTAAATAATTTGAGGAGCCAGGCGCATTGACCCGACCCGGGGGCGCCAGCGAACAGGAAATCGTCCAAATAATGCACCACCTCGTTGCGGCCCGACCTGTGCTTGACCAGCCACTCCAGAAAGGAGCTGAAACGCTCAAAGGCTGCACAAGACACCGAGCACCCCATAGGCAATGCCCTGTCAACATAAAAACTGCCCTCAAAGTGGAAACCCAACAACTCAAAGTCGTCCGGGTGGACCGGCAGCAGCCGAAATGCTGACTTAATGTCGCATTTTGCAAGTTCTGCTCCAGGCCCGCAACCCCGGACGACCTTAACAGCCTGATCAAAGGTCGTGTAACGAACCGAACATAGGTGATCAGGAATGCCATCATTGACCGATCCCCCTGCGGGGTAGGACAAATGATGAATCAGCCGGAACTCCCCCGCAGCTTTTTTAGGAACTACACCTAATGGTGAAACCCTCAAATTGGGTACGGGGGGCGCTCTGAAAGGGCCAATCACTCGCCCTTCCGCGCGTTCCTTTGAAATTTTTTCCCTCAGCACATGTTCTAAACCAACGATGGAACGCAAATTGGAAGCCGAGCAGGGGACCCTAGGCCCCATGTACGGAATCCGGAAACCAAACCTAAACCCATTCAACAAATAACACCTGTCCGCAACCCTTGGGTAATTGACAATGAAATGCTCAAGGACCTTCAGTCGAATGGGGCTGGGACCCTTTACCCAAAGCTTGTGAACCACCCCCGCCACCGGGGCGCTTGTGCCCGCCCTTCGGGTTTGCCTTACTGCAAGCCGAGAAGGCATGTGAACCTCCACATAGTGGGCACTCATGCTTAAATTTGCACGCTTTCCGGGAACAGACTCCTTGAGAGGTGTACTCCCAACACAACAGCCGGGGTTGAACCGGCTGACCCGCCGTAAGGCGGGTTGTTGGGTTACTTGCCTGCTTATGGACCAAATGCCCACTGTCAGCCCTGTCACCAAAATTTGGTTTAGCCGGGGCCATCAGTTGCAACCATAACTGTTGGTTGATTTGGTCCCAGGGCAGTAAAGGGTTGATGGCCGCCCACATGCGAAACGTTTCATCATACTGTAACCAGGCAGACCCCGCGAAATCAGAGTAAGCCCGGTAGATGATGTCGCAGTATTGAAACAACGCAGCGGCTCTACCCGGTTGGGCCCTGGCGATGACCCCGGCGTAGATGAGGAAACCCGGGAGCCAATTGGCCCAGGTCCTATCCACCTTCCGCCTCCTAAGTTTCTCTTTCTCTTTCTCATCTAACTCCTCTTTACTCTTTTTCTCCAATTCCCTATAAAGGAGACTAAAAACATCGACGTACTCTCCCCTCAGGATCTTGTCCCTTGTAGCCGGGGTCAGATGATCACCCAGTGGCATCGCTGGATCCCCGAACGGGATGGATAACAGTGGCACAGACCCATAAGGGTTCTGATGGTATCCCCAAGGGGCACAGGGCACAGCGGGCCATTCGAGAGAATAAGCTCCAGGCACATGGCCCCCCCAAGGTAAAATTCCTGCGGCCGGCATAGGCGCGGCAGTCCCAGAAGTAGCTGGCACACCACCGGTCACACGTGGATATTGGCCCCAAGCCGCCGGAGGGAACGGAGCATGACCCGTCATGGCACCACCCATGGCCCAGGAAGGCCCAGGTACCGCTGGGGGCAAACCTAGACCGCCCTCGGGGGGGGGCGGGAGCATGGCCATACCCCCCCGGCTGTGTTGGGATAGAAGGGCACCAAACCCCCCAAGGCCAGTGTGATTGCTGTGGAGGCAATGAGGCCCTACCTTCATCTGTAGTGGGGTTTACTGCCACAGCCAGGGGCGGCTCCACCGGTTGCTGGTCGTCTGCATCCTCGCGGCCACGGCCCTCGCCCACCGACTCAGCAGCTTGGCCTAAGCCAGGGTCCTGTGGAGGCTCCACTCGGGGCCTGGCGACCATATTTTCCTGTAGAAAAGAAAGCCTGGCAAGCAATTCACGCTCTAAAGTCAAAGCCCCAGATCTTCCCGTGGCACTATGTCGCCCAGGCCATACAGCCTGGGAACCCGACGCCGCTTGCTCCTCCTCCATAACATGAACCCTATCCAAAATAGCCTGGCGAATTACGGAGCTGTCGAGTTCCTCAGCAGGAGGATCAGTATTCCTCCTTTTGGCAGCGGCCTTAGCCGGCTGCTTGCCCTTAGAAGGGCCCTGCCCTTTCTTGGGTGCCATAGCCAGAGCCGGCAACCACACCAAAACAGAAATACTACGTAGGCAGGAGCACAACCACAAGCTTCCTACTCACAAAGCTAAACAGTAGGAAAACACTACCAGAGGTTTAGCAATCCAGGAGGGAGGGGGGGTGGCCTCCACCCACCTAACAAGTAGCCCAGACCTACAGCCACAAATTACCAGTGGAAGCCCAGCCCCAGAAGGCCCAGGCCCAACCAGCCCCTCAGGACGAGCCCCACAGGATGGCAGCTGCTCCTGCAGCAACAGCTCCATGGCCCTCCTGCCCCACCTGTGGTCCCCAGCCGTAGTAGGGGGAATAACGCCGAGTCGCTTGGCGGGGGGGGTGTACTAAGGAAGCCGCTCCTCAGGCCCTCAGGCCGGCCGCGCTATCCCCCGCCCTCCCAGAAGGCAAAAAAGGGGAAACCACCAATCAGCTGGGCTACTAACAAGCGCTTCCAAGGTCCCAAATAACCCCCACTGAAGCAGCCGATCCCAGGTCCTCCCCCCGGCCCGATCAGACAAACCGCGCCGCAGCCGGCCTCCGCGGCCAGAAAGGAGCGCCGCCGATCAGCTGTTGCCTCCCGCTGATTCGAACGTCTCCCAGCCTCTTCCGACCAACGCTGCTGCCGATCAACACTGCTGGCCGATTCAAGGAGAAGCCGACAAGGTAAGCCAGGCCGCCTTCCGGCCCAAGTCCCGACGCAGTCCCTGACCAGCAAGACAGCGGCACGCTGCTGCTCTGGTCAAACGCCTCCGCGAACTGCGTGCGGGAGGGAGGAGCCGAGGCTTCTTAAAGCCTCCGCCAACGCCCAGCAAAGTCCCCGGATGCCCGGGAAAATTGCCTCCCATCCCCCAGGGCTGCAAAACACGGCCCCACGGCGCGCAGCCGCGTTGCGGCGCGGCCAGGGCGGGGCCGAATTCTCTGAGATACCTTTCCCTCTTCCTCCTCTTGTCCTCTCAATAGTACTTCATGCATTCTATTCATGAAATCCACACCTTCCCTTATACACTGTAGTGTGGACCAGCGCGCAATGCCCGATTAAACCCCAGAGAGGCCCCTAGGCAGTCAAAATCTCAGGAGTCCCCTTGCCGATTACCTCAGAGTTAGAATGCCCACCCCACTACCTGTGGCCCCTGCTGCAGCCTGCAGGCACCTTCTCAAAATCCCCTTTGATAAAGCTACGGGGGAAAGGCAAAGAGAGGTAAACTTGGTGATGGACACCAGCAGTAGCTGTACCAGGCAAGTCAGGCAAAGAGCAGCTCAGTTGCTGGCTACGTGTGCAGGCTGGGAGGAATGCAAGCAAGGGGAAAGCCAGGTGGAAAAGCTGGCCTGGGGCCCCTAAAGGCAACTTTCCCCAGGAAACTACCTCTTGAGAGCCAGTTTGATGTAGTGATTAAGTGTGCGGATTCTTATCTGGGAGAACCGGGTTTGATTCCCCACTCCTCCACTTGCACCTGCAGGAATGGCCTTGAGTTAGCCATAGCTATTGCAGGACTTGTCCTTGAAAGGGCAGCTGCTGTGAGAGCCCTCTCAGCCCCACCCACCTCACAGGGTTTCTGTTGTGGGGGGAGAAGATATAGGAGATTGTAAACCACTCTGAGTCTCTGATTCAGGAAGAAGGGAGGGATATAAATCTGCAATTCTTCTTCTTCTTCTACTTGGCCTAATTGTTAATCTGGCCCGGCAAGATTGCCTCAAGTCCCTGTATCTTCTCCTCCAGTAGAGTTACCAACTTACACTTGTTGCAAGTGTAATTGCTATTATTCTCAGGTAAAAATACGAACATCCCACAAACTTTACACTTCACTTCCTCAGCTCCTGCACCAGCCATGCTGCTGCAATCCTTTTAAAAATTAGTTCTGCTTATCTTGATTTGTGGCGCAAAGTGGTAAAGCTGCAGTACTGCAGTCAGAGCCCTCTGCTCACGACCTGAGTTCAATCTAGCGGAAGCTGGTTCAGGTAGCCGGCTCCAGGTTCACTCAGCCTTCCATCCTACCGAGGTCAGTAAAATGAGTACCCAGCTTGCTGGGGCAAAAGTGTAGATGACTGATGAAAGCAATGGAAAACCACCCCGTAAAAAGTTTGCTGTGAAAACGTTGTGAAAGCAACATCACCCCAGAGTAGAAAACAACTGATGCTTGCACAGGGGTTAGGGTTGCCAAGTCCAATTCAAGAAATATCTGGGGACTTTGGGGGCAAAGCCAGGAGACATTGGGGGTGGAGCCAGGAACAAGGGTGTGACAAGCATAATTGAACTCTAAGGGAGTTCTGGCCATCACATTTAAAGGGGCAGCACTCCTTTTTAAATGCCTTTCTTCCATAGGAAATAATGGATAGGGGCACCATCTTTTGGGGCTTATAGAATTGGACCCCCTAGCCCAATCGTTTTGAAACTTGGGGGGTATTTTGGGGAGAGGCACTAGATGCTATACTAAAAATTTGGTGCCTCTACCTCAAAATATAGCCCCCCCAGAGCCCCCAATACCCGCGGATCAATTTCCCATTATTCCCTATGGGAATCGTTCTCCATAGGGAATAATAGAGTGCCCAGTAGACATTTCCTTCCCCCCGCATGCTTTCTAAAGCGGGGGGAGGGCCTCCAAACCAGGGAATCCCCTGCCCCCTCCCTCTCTCACGCACACAAATACTTACTGGGTCTTATTTCTGCAGAACTTTACTTGATCTGAAAACGAAAGCAAAACTAAGGGAGGGGCCGTTCTCTGAAGCCCTTCCTGTTTCCTGCTTCCTGCTCAGCCTTAAAGGCACATATTTTAAAAACGGACCTGCAGGAGCTCTAAAACTACATGGTGATTGTGGGGGGCAGACCTTCCCCTGCCGGCCAGCTGGCTGGGGGCGGGGAGAAGCCTGTGAAAACGGGGGATCCCCCGCTGGGACCTGGGGATCGGGAAGCCTAACAGGGGTGTAAAGTACTGGGGTCGACGCAGTAAGAGACCAGAGTTGGAGAGTGATTTCAGCAAGCTTTACTTCAGGAACACAAACACAGACTGAGCTCTATTCAAACCTCCCGCTCCTTTATACAATTCTTGCCCCCTTCTGATTGGTCCTTAACTATGTACATGGATTGGCTATTTACAGGGGCCTAAGGGCCTATCAGGGTACAGTATGAGCCTAGATGTTAATTGGCTACTTATGTTTCAATCCTTCCCCTGATTGGGCACACTTAGGCCTTCTCTGGAACCCTGGTGTGGAGTACAAGCTTTGGCTTGTTCAGCTTCCCTCCAAAAGTAACAGTTCCCTCCAAAAGTAACAGTTCTCCCATTTGAGCCTAGGACACAACAAGGGGTCTACCTTATCTTGACTTTGCTGAAAACTCCATTGCCAAACTACCTCTTGAGACTACTTGTGAGGAGCAACTTATTTTCCTACAGGGCCATCAGGCCAGACCCCCAGGCTAAGAGCCATAGGGAAAGAGCCCTTTAGTGTGTACATTTGGCAAGGAGGAGCCTTGCAATTTAAAGACTCAGAACTGCTAACTCAACAGTCGGAGCAACAGTAGAGGGCAGGGCTAGCAAGTACCCCTAGGCAGACAAGCCCTTCTCTCTCAGCAGCACATCTGAAAAAAAAAAAAAACCCACATAGAAGCAATCAGAAACCCCTCTCCAGCAGCCGCCAAGCACTCACACAGTTCTGTCGCACAGCAAACTCAGTTAATGCTCCCCAGCAGTATAGGAAAAGCAATATTACTGAATGATTCAGCTGCTTCCTTCAACAAAGGACACCAATTCATCAAAGTAAGCATTCAAAACTAGTCCCTTGTTTTGATTCTTCACTATCTCCTAACTTGCAGAAATTTATGTTGTATTGGAATCACCGAGCCAGTCTCACTTTCTGTAAGAATTATCACATTTTAACAATGGTGCTTGTTTCCCCAATATTTGTAGTCAGAGAATACACATCACAGACCCCAAGACAATTCAAGATGGTGCCTGTGATAATAAAATAGCCATATACTTGGTAAATCTCACCCAAACTTAACAGGAAGTGGTAAGGAGTTCCTTACATTTTCCATTCTCACCCCGCCATCCATTAGTTTGGCCAATCGTTCTAGTGGATCAAAACCATGTTCACAAACATCAACAGGAACTATTGAGAACCTTCGAGCCCTATTTGCATAATCCTTTCCTAGGATTTGATTCTTGATCTTGAACCCGTAAGCAGAGGGCGGGATACAAATCTAAATAAACAAACAAACAAATCAATCAATCAATCATACCAGTGCATGAGGAAATGTTAGGCACTGGCTATCATGAAAATAATTCCTCAATTATAATAACTTTCCCCAGGATATCATATGGGAAATTACTCCCCTGCCCCCCCCCTTTTATTTTTCCAACTTACTCTCCACTGCCCTCAGTGTTCCATGGTATCGTTTCAGGACACTGTGTTATTTTTCTTTTCTTTTTTTAATTACCAACTACAATTGTCCTACATACTTGGGTCCTCCAGAATATCAGAGAGAGAGAGCTGCCTCTTCTATTGTCCAACTTTCCTCTTCTCAGTTTTTTTCCCCATTGGTGGCCCAATGAAAATCATGGTTTTTCCCCATAGGTTATTTTTTCCTCTATTGGTGGCCCCTTGCCTTTGAAATGCTTTCTTCCTGGAGGCCCACCTTGAGTCTACTTTATTGCCCTTTAGGTACCACCTAAATATCTTTCTATCTTTCACATTAGGTATTTTCATATTCTGCTTCTAGCCTGAGGGCCATTTTATAGGTTTTTAAATACTAAGCATATTTATTCCTGTTGTTTTTATAATTTAACCTTGTTAGCTGCCTTGAGCAGTTCTCTAAAGAGGTGGCATATGTATTTTTTAAGCAGACAGGGATATAAATGACAGAGTGAAAGTCAGAATATACAGGAAAGAATTTCTTTCTGTGGGATAAACTCTTCACAATCCTTCTGTTGGAACCAAAACCTTGACCTCTTTAATGGCAATGATTTCCTCTCTCTAGGGATCTCTGGGAGCTGTATGTCTAAGAGGATTGTCAGCATCTTCACCCAACTACAATGATTCATATTCCTTGGGAGAAACTAGGCCAGTGTAAGTTATTTAAAACCAGCACAAATTTTTATTGTAGCTCTGGCCTGGACCCACTTAAACAACTCATTTTCTAGTAATCCACTGTGTTCATTACTATTGGTAAGAATTGGTAAAACCACATATTTTCCAAAGAAGATGTGAATGTAGCTGAATGCAAATGCATTTCAGCTAAAAGCCTTCCTCAATGGTAAAATTCAAACTGAGCATTCCATAAATTTAACAAAAAATATACATTTATTTATTTATTTTATTTAATGTATATCCCGCCCTCCCCACCAAAGGCAGGCTCAGGGCGGCTCACAAGTTAGGGTCAAACAATGACCAAACAAGATAAAACAGTAATAAAAATAAAACATAAAACAATTATTAAAACATCAATAAGTGCTAGAACAATAATTTATATAGGCAATTAGAATTTCAGTGATAGCAGATGGCGAGTTGGTCAGTATTAGGTGTTCCAAAGAGGACCCAGGGACGTCACAGCATGGTAAAAGAAATCCAGAGAAATGTTTAGGTTTATGGGCTTAATCCATTGCTATAGATGTTACCATTATGAGAAAGCATGGTGGAAGAGTGCCATTTTACAGGCCCTGTGGAACTGTAGAAGCTCTTGCAGGCCCTAACCTCCTCCGACAGCTCATTCCACCAGCTAGGTGCAGCAACAGAAAAGGCCCTGGCTCTAGTTGACTTAAGCCTGGCTTCTCTGACACTGGGGACTGTCAACAGGTTTTGAGACCCAGACCAAAGTGCTTGCTGGGGCATATGTGGGGAAAGGCAGTCCCTGCAGGACCCTGGCCATATAGGGCTCTAAAACTTATCATAAGAACAGAAGAGAAGCCATGTTGGATCAGGACAATGGCCCATCCAGTCCAACACTCTGTGTCAAACAGTTGCCAAAAAACCTAAGTGCCATCAGGAGGTCTACCAGTGGGGCTAGAAGCCCTCCCACTGTGCCCCCCCCCAAGCACCAAGAATACAGAGCATCACTGCCCCAGACAGAGAGTTCCAACAATACGCTGTGGCTAATAGCCACTGATGGACCTCTGCTCCATATGTTTATCCCATCCCCTCTTGAAGCTGTCTATGCTTGTAGCCACCACCACCTCCTGTGGCAGTGAATTTGACGTGTTAATCACCCTTTGGGTGAAGAAGTACTTCCTTTTATCAGTTCTAATCCAACTGCTCAGCAATTTCATTGAATGTCCACGAGTTCCCGAATTGTGAGAAAGGGAGAAAAATACTCCTTTCTCTACCTTCTCTATCCCATGCATAATCTTGTAAACCTCTATCATGTCACCCTGCAGTCGACATTTCTCCAAGCTAAAAAGCCCCAAGCATTTTAACCTTTTTTCATAGGGAAAGTGTTCCAACCCTTTAATTATTCTAGTTGCCCTTTTCTGCACTTTTTCCAATGCTATATCTTTTTTGAGGTGTGGTGACCACAAGTGTACACAGTACTCCAAATGAGGCTGCACCATCGATTTATACAGGAGCATTATGATATTGGTTGATTTGTTTTCAATTCCCTTCCTAATAACTCCCAGCATGGCGTTGGCCTTATTTATTGCAGTCTCATACACAGAACAGACCTATTGGGCCCAATTTGCAATGCTCAAAGCTCAGGTACAAATGGAGTGCTCAGGAACAAATAGAAAAGAATGAGCCAAGAATCAGGCTTTTTTCCCCTCCAAGCTTTTAGCCGAAATGCGTTTTGTATTGGTTCTTATATATGGATAATATACGGTATATGTATACATGGATCTTATATATGGTTCTTAAATATATTTGTACCTTTTAACCTGTATTTATATGATTGGACATTTGTCTTTTTAATAGGATTAGATACTCATATGCAGAACCATAAGATCGTGGTTTTTAAATGATATTTTAGCCCTTTTGAATGCGTAATTATATATTATATTTTGTACATTAGCACTACGTGCATAGCTATATTTTCGACTGATTCCACAGTAGCAGTCACTCCGACCTTGGGCTTCTGCTTTCCCTGGTTCAACCGATCAATTCCCCACCAGTTGCTGCATGGCTTCATTTTTTTTCCAAGTATTTCTTTTTTTATTATTCCATTTAGTCTGTTACAACAAATATTTGTAGCTATATACATTTCGATCTCTCCCTCCCTCCCTCCCTTTACTCTTAGTCTTTTCACCCCAGCCATGGGCACAAAGTCTTAATCTTCCACTGAATGTCTTTTTTTCCTTCTTTCAATATCCAATCTTGGTAGGTCTTTCATCTGGTCTTAATTTCATTAGGTTTCCCTTCCCATGTTGTCTCTTTGTTGATTGACGCCACAATGTCTGACTTTATAAATTCAAACAAATAGTTGTGCCAGATTTCTACTGTCCATTTACTTTTGTCTTTCCAACCCAAAGCTATAACCTTGGGGAGGGACGGTGGCTCAGTGGTGGAGCATCTGCTTGGGAAGCAGAAGGTCCCAGGTTCAATCCCTGGCATCTCCAAAAAAGGGTCCAGGCAAAATAGGTGTGAAAAAACCTCAGCTTGAGACCCTGGAGAGCCGCTGCCAGTCTGAGAAGACAATACTGACTTTAATGGACCAAAGGTCTGATTCAGGATAAGGCAGCTTCATATATTCATATTCAACCGCCTTTCCCGCCAGTATCATAACCTTAACTAAATTTTGAAAACTCCTATCCATTAACGGGCCTCCTATTGTACTTAACAACATTAGATTATAATCTATAGTTAGTGTTATATTGCATACTTTTCTAATAATTTTGATAATTTCCTTCTAAAAGGTCTTTACTTCCGAACATTCCCACTACATGTGTGCATACCAACCTTTAGAGAGTTTACAGTGCCAGCATAACGGGCTTAACCCTGGAATCATGTTAGCTGGCTGTGCTGGTGTCTTATACCATTTTGTAAAGAATTTATATTCAAGTTCTTTAAATTTGGTTACTTTGATTTCTTCTATTCCTTTCATAATTTTATTCGCCATCCTCTCTGATATCTGACCTTCATGGGTCCATCTCCTTTATAAGTATTCTGTTATTTTATCCTTATTTATTATCATCTTTCTATATATTTTCCCTACCAAACCCTTTTTTTGCTTTGCCATTTCTTTGTATATTACTTCCATTGGTGCATCTATCCAGAGTTCTTCATTTTCACTAATCATTTTTACTGCCTTATATAGCCTAGCTATTTTTAACCAATATTGTTTACCTAGCTCTTCTGTTACTTCCTGTGAGGGTTTAAGATTTCCACTTCTAAACATATCCCCCACTCTGTGATAACCTTTAAATTTAACATTTCCCACCAATTAATTTCTTGCACTTCCTCGTTAACAGTTTCGAGGGGGCCCATCTAGAAACTTTTCCTAACCAATAGGGTTGCCATTTCTTCCAAACTTCTAGTGATGCTCTTATTTATTTTATTTATTTATTTATTTATTTATATTGGGATTTATACCCCGCCCTTCGCACCGAAGTGTCTCAGGGCGGCTTACAACATGATAATACAAATACTACAATTTAAAACACAAGTAAAATTAAAACCATAAATTAATAAAAGCAAGATAGATAAAAACCGGCGGTCTACAGATGCATTTTGTTCCATCCAAAAGATTTCCTTGTCAGTCAGTATTATAGGCCTGCCGGAAGAGGGCTGTCTTACAGGCCCTGCGGAACTGCCCTAGGTCCCGCAGGGCCCGCACCTCCTCCGGCAGCTGGTTCCACCAATAAGGTGCCGTTACTGAGAAGGCCCGATCCCTGGTGGATTTTAGACGGGCCTCCTTTGGCCCGGGGACTATCAGCAGGTTTTGTGAACCCGAGCGTAGTACTCTCTGGGGAACGTGTGGGGAAAGACGGTCCCTAAGGTAGACAGGTCCTAGGCCATATAGGGCTTTAAAGGTAATAACCAACACCTTGTACCGGACTCGGAATATTACTGGCAGCCAGTGCAGATCCCGGAGCCCCGGCCGAATGTGCTCCCGTCTTGGGAGCCCTAATAACAGCCGGGCAGCAGCGTTCTGCACCAACTGCAGTTTCCGGGTCCGGCACAAGGGTAGCCCCATGTAGAGGGCATTACAGTAGTCTAACCTCGAGGTGACCGTAGCATGAATCACTGTTGCCAGGTCGTCACGTTCCAGGAAGGGGGCCAACTGCTTCGCCCGCCGAAGGTGAAAAAACGCGGACTTGGCAGTGGCTGCTATCTGGGCCTCCATTGTCAGTGAAGGCTCCAACAGCACCCCCAGGCTCTTAACCCTGCCCGACGCTGTTAGTGGCGCGCCGTCAAAAACTGGCAGGGGGATTTCCCTTCCCGGGCCGCAGCGACCAAGGCACAGGACCTCTGTCTTCGCCGGATTCAGCTTCAGCCCGCTCAGCCTAAACCACCTAGCCACTGCCTGTAACGCTCGGTCCAAATTTTCTGGGGCGCAGGCGGGCCGGCCATCCATAAGCAGATAGAGCTGGGTGTCATCAGCATATTGGTGACACCCGAGCCCGTACCTTCGGGCAATCTGGGCAAGGGGGCGCATGTAGATGTTAAATAACATCGGGGAGAGCACCGCCCCTTGAGGCACCCCGCAATCAAGCGTGTGTCTCCGGGACAGTTCCTCCCCAATCGCCACCCTTTGTCCCCGACCGTCAAGGAAAGAGGAAAACCATTGCAAGGCCAACCCCTGAATCCCTGCGTCGGCAAGGCGGCGCGCCAGAAGCCGATGGTCGACCATATCGAACGCTGCCGATAGGTCCAACAACATCAGCACTGCCGAGCCGCCTTGATCCAGATGCCGCTGAAGGTCATCCACCAGGGCGACCAGCACCGTCTCCGTCCCGTGGCCCGGGCGAAAACCAGACTGGTAGGGGTCAAGGATAGAAGCGTCCTCCAGGAAGCTCTGTAGCTGCAACGCCACTGCCCTCTCGATAAGTTTGCCCAAAAAGGGCAAATTCGATACCGGCCGATAGTGTGCCAATTCGGTCGGATCTAACGATGTTTTCTTCAAGAGGGGACGGACCACCGCCTCTCTGAGCGCTGATGGAAAATGCCCCTCCAGTAGGGATCTATTTATGATATCCCGTATAGGATATCTTAGCTCCCTCCGGCAGGTCTTAATAAGCCAGGAGGGGCATGGATCCAATTTACAAGTTGTTGGGCGTGCAGATAGGAGGATCCTGTCAACTTCTTCCAGGCTGAGCGCGCCGAAGCCGTCCAGGACGCGATCCGAAGACAGGCACGGAGCCTCAGGTTCGCTAACTGTATCTAATATGGCAGGAAAGTCGGAATGGAGCGATGCGATTTTATCCGCAAAAAAATCCGCAAAAGCCTCACAGCCAATTTCCAATTCATTAAAATTTGGTCTGCCCTGTGGCAGCGTTGTAAGGGTCCGGATTGTATTGAACAGTTGTGCCGGGCGCGAAATTGCGGACGCAATCTCCGCCGCAAAGTAAGTTTTCTTTGCGGCCTTGACTGCCATCTCATAGGACTTCATAACCTCTCTATAAGATGTTCGAGTCGCTTCGTCTCGAGTACGCCGCCATTGCCTCTCTAGTCGTCTGAGTCCCCGTTTCAGCCGACGCAGCCCCTGGTTATACCAGGGTGTCGGCCTTGCGCGAGGGCGCAGAGGACGCCTAGGCGCGATCTCGTCGATGGCTCCGGTGAGCCTATTATTCCAGGACTCCACCAGGTCATCGAGGGAATCGCCAGGGGGGCAGGGATCCCGCAGAGCCGTCAGGAACCGTTCCGGGTCCATCAGGCTCCGCGGGCGAGCTAAAATAAGCTCGCCGCCCAAACGGGGTTGGGGTGGGACGTCCACACGAGCCTTGAGGGCATAGTGATCCGACCATGGCACCGCTATAGAAGCAAGATCGTCCACTAAAACTCCCGACGCGAAGATCAAGTCTAACATGTGACCGGCCTGGTGAGTGGGTGTCGTAACTACTTGGGAGAGTCCTAGTGTCGCCATGGAAGACACTAGGTCCATCGCCTGATTGGAGGTCACGTCATCGGCATGGACATTGAAGTCACCCAGAATCAAAAGTCTCGGGTGCCTCAATGCCCACCCTGTTGCAGCCTCCATCAGTGATAGTAAGGCGCTGGCCGGTGCGTTAGGCGGTCGGTACACCAGCCAGATCGCCAACCCCTCCCCAACATCCCACGCCAGGCCGGCACATTCAATGCCCTTGATCTCCGGAGCCGGGAGGGCCCGGAAGGAGTAAACCTCTCGAATGAACAGGGCCACCCCTCCCCCCCGCCCGCTAGTCCGCGACTGGTGAAAGACCGAGTATCCCGGGGGCGCGATCTGGGAGAGAGCTACGGTCTCCCCATCGCGGACCCAGGTCTCGGTCACGCATGCCAGGTCCGTGTCCTGTTCGAGCAGGAATTCCCGAAGGATAGAGGTCTTATTATTAATGGACCTGGCATTACATAACACCAGTGACGGAGGCGAGTAATCTCGCCTTGCCCCCTTACCTGTCACCATCGGGATGGGACGCAGGCTGGAAGGTGGTC
Source organism: Heteronotia binoei (assembly GCF_032191835.1). NCBI lineage: Eukaryota > Metazoa > Chordata > Lepidosauria > Squamata > Gekkonidae > Heteronotia > Heteronotia binoei. The sequence continues at coordinate 50,210,546 of NC_083223.1, read as the reverse complement.
GAGCGCTATCTCGTCTCGATCTCCTTCCCTTCCATTTCTGCCTGTTCCCACCGTCATACCTTCCCCTCCCCAGGAGTACCGGAATCCCCAGACCAATCATCTCTCACTGGTGCCACCAGCTCCTCCACTGACTGTATCTCCTCTCAACCCTCCCACCTCCAATTGGCCTATCAATAAATAAATTACCCACTAATATTCTAATAGTTACTTAATCTGATAGTTGCTTTATCTAATAATTACTTAATCTAATAGTTATTTAATTTACCCCCCTTCTAGGGCCTATTGTTAATTTTAAGTCTTTATTCATACTTTAGAAAAAATGCCTAATCTATCGATATTATTATTAGTTTCATTCTCAAAGTTAACCCACTTCTGAGTCTTTTCCTCACCTATTTCTAATAATGGTATTAGTTGAAAAGCTTCATAATAATTGTTTAGGTCCAAGATTCCCCATCCAAATTTTGATTTATGGCTATAAATTATTCTCTTATGGAACCTGTATTTTTTACTGTCAAATATCCACTCTTTTAATGTTCTGTTCCATTGTTCAATTTTATTTTTCATTGTTCCCAGGGGCAATGTTTGAAATAGGTACGTTAACTTTGGTACCCAAAACGTTTTAGCACTCCACTCCTTATTCTAGATGATATCCCCAACGTTTTATTTTTCCATCTTTTCATGTCTCTCTCTATTTTTTCCATATTTTATCATAATTATCCTTTATCATTTTATCAATTTTTTTTTGCAAAACTATACCTAAATATTTAAATTTCTTAACCCCAAATCCTATGTCCATACTCCTATTTATTTCTTGCCTTTCTTCTCTATTTACATTAAAATATATGATTTCTGATTTTACCATGTTGACCCCTAGCCCTGAGCACTTTTCGAAGTCTTCTAGGATAATCTTAACCTCTTTAACTCCCTCTTTAGGGTTTGTCATGATTACTATAATGTCATCTGCGAATAGATTGAGCTTCATTTCTTCGTTACCTATCCTGTAGCCCTCTATTCTTCCTGAATTTCTAATCCATTCCGCTAATTGTTCTATTGCTATTATAAATAAGAGTGGAGATAGCGGGTAACCCTGTCTTACTTGTATGGAAAATGCTTGTGAATGTTCATTATTTACTTTAACTTTCGCAATTCCTCCTTTATTAATTTCCTGAGTTGCCTGTAAAAACCCTTTCCCTATTTTCTTCAATATTTGCCATAAATACTCATGAGAAAGAGTGTCAAAGGCTTTATAAACATCCAGTTTTAGTAACCCTATTTTCTTCTGCTGATCATGGTATAAGACATTGAGAATATTTCTAATGGGGTGTGCTATATTTCTACCATATTGATCCCCTTTTATGATTGTCGGAATGACTTTCTGTAGTCTATTTGCCAATATTTTTGCAAAGATCTTGTAATCTTGGTTCAAGAGGCTTATAGGTCTATATGAACCTACTTCTTCCGGATCCTTCTGTGGTTTTAGGATTAATATTATTTCTGTTTCCCTACACATATCTGGGGCATTCTTGCCTTTCAAAATTTCGTTAAATACTACCTGCACTTCGGGTGCAACAATCTCCATCATTTCTTTATAAAATTTGCCTGTGAAACCATCTAGCCCTGGCAATTTGCCTTTTTAAAATTCTTTTATTACTTCCCTTATTTCCTGAACTGTAATATCGCCCTCTAGTAATTCTTTCCCTTCTTTCTTCAAAACTAGACTGGTTGTCTCCTGAAACTCTATTGTGGTCTTTTTCTTATATAGATTTTTATAAAAGTTCTCAAAAGCCTTGATGATTTCCTTGGAGCTTTGTGTTGAGTTGTTATTAATTTTTATACTTCTAACCATCTGTTTTGCTTTTTTGATCTTCAAATAGTTCGCCAATCTTTTCGCTGTGTTAATGCTATTTCTCTGAAAGTCGTTCTTTACCATAACTTCCTTTTTCCCATATTGTAGCTATATCTAATTCCTTCAACTGTTTTTGAATCTCTTTAATTTTGCTCTGTACTATAGGGCAATATTTTCCCATTTGTTCCCTTTGTAACTTCTCTAGTTCTTGGAATTTGGTTTGTCTTTTTTCGTACCATTCTCTTTTTATACTCTTTTCTTTCTTTATACAATGACCCCTTATTACCACTTTGGCAGCATCCCATAGTATATTAGTGGGTACCGTTCCTCTATTTTCCTTAAAATATAAGTTTATCTGTGTTTTCATAAATTTTCTGTCCTCTTCTTTCGCCATTATTAAATTGTTATATCTCCAGGGTCTATTTGTTGTGGGTAATTTTAACTCCAATTCAATACTTATGGGAGCATGGTCAGATATCCAGATTGGAATGGTTGTAATCTCTTTTATAAACATATTATTATTCTTTTCCAGGATTATGTAATCTATGCATGACGCCATTTTATGCCTACTGGATTTATGTGTGGGCCTAGGTCGTGAGCTTATAAACTCGTGTGTTTCTTTCAGGCCCCATTCCCCCAACTTAATATTTTTATTCTTTGTTATGTCCATGTTAAAATCCCCTGCTACCTATTATTTCTCCCTCTGAGAATTGTTGAGTCTTCTTAAAGACCTTAATTAAACATTTCTTTTGCTTTTTGTTTGATACGTATATGTTCACTATAGTAATTCGTTTTCCTTCCAGTTTAAACTTTACTAATAGGTATCTACCTTTCTTATCTGTTAATTTTTTGACATCCTCCATTGTAAAGTTCTTATGGAACAAGGTTGCCACCCCCCTGGCCTTGGAAGTCCCTCTAGCTTCTAATAAGACCTGCCATTTCGGATATTTTATTAATAGTTTTCTATCTTTTTGTGTGTGTGTGTGTGTGTCTCTTGTAGACACATCAAATCTATCCTTTGTTCTCTGACTATTTTAGTTAACCTGTATCTCTTGAGGTTTGATGTTAAACCATTTACATTCAGTGAAAATAGTCTTATTGTCTTATCCATTTTCTTTTTTTTTTTTTAATCTTTGGCCTCCCTGGCTGTGGGTGGTTTTCTTTATTTATTCGGAAGTACCCTCCCTTCCCCCCCTTCCCTGTGGTTGAGACAATAGTGTGAATGAAAACATCATCCCATCTCCCCACCTTCCAGAGTGTATGCACCCCAGTCCTCCCCTTACAGTTTATTCCATAAAGTTATCTCATTGAACCTTTATATACTTCCCTTTATGAGGTTTCCTTGTGAGAATCCGTCCTTCGCCTTTTATCGTGCCTATTTGATGTTCCTTATCCTGGGTCATCTGCTGCCTCCATGCCTTCCTCCGCTCTTGGTTCTCTCAAATCATCTGTGGCGATTCCCAGTAGTCTTAAAAGTTCCTTTGCCTCCTTAGGGTTTCAGGCTATCAACCTCTTCCCGTCTTTAAATATTATTATTGAAGATGGATACCTCCACGAGAATTTTACCTTATTATCATATAGTTTTTGCCCGTAAGGTCTCATTTGATTTTTTTTTCTTAATAGTTTCTTGACAAAACTCCTCTCTTACCCAGACTTTATTACCTCTAAAGGTCAACTCCTTCTGTTTCAAAGTTTTATATACTTCTTGTACCCTTTTTCTTGCAAATTTAATGATGACATCCCATGTGGCTCCTCCTTCTCCTCTTCTCTGCAATCTATGGGTTCTTTCAATTTCTTGGGGTTGTACCTTAACCCTATTTTCTTCTATCCAATCTCTAAGTGTTTCTTCTAAAAGCTTATTGTTTATCTCTTCTGAGATCCCTGCAAATATAAGGTTGGCTCTCCTATTCTGGTCTGATAGCACTATAAGTTGGCTAGATAGCTGTTCTATTTTTTGTTTATTTTTAGCAGCCAGCTCATTAGCTGTGGTAGCCATCTGCATTTTTTCTTTAAGTTCAGCTGCTAAGTCTGAAACAGCTTCCTTCACTGTTCTAATTTCCGCTCTTATCTGTTCTTGAGAAGTTGTTACAATATTTTGAAATACAGACAGTTGTTTGGAAAGCTCTTTTATAGTTTCGCCATTTCTCCCACTATCTACCAGTGAGTCTAATGAGAGCTTTGTGTTCACCCTGGGCGTTGCCGCCTTAGAAGGGTGATAAATAATTGCTTTCTTACCCTCTGAATGCTCAAATAGAAATTTCTTCATTCTCCAGAAACTCCTACATCAATTTCCTCTTTTAATTGCCCTTGAGGACGGACTAGTCACATTCTTTTTGAGCTTTTAAGATAATAATTCTAAGGAGAGGTCGGGCAAGCTGCCAGTTTCTCTCAGTGCTGCATGCACACAACCCCCCGCTGCATGGCTTCATTTTGCCCTGCAATTCCATCCAATTTCCCCTGTGTCTTCCAGATCTTGTTTTTTTAGAGATCAGGAAGGCGTGGCGGAAACTGGAGGGAGATGCAGGTCAAAATGCAGCCACACAGTAACTGGTGGGGAATTGATCAGCTGAGCTGGGGAAAACAAAGGCCTGAGGGCAGTGACTGCTATTGCAGAATTGGTCTTAGGTTTTTTCCCCCCTTTGTCTCCATCTGGAGAATGCCAGCCCTATTTTTTTAGAATTAGAAATTCCACCTGGTGTGATTCTTAAGTGGAGTTATAGCGGTGGTCCAGAAGAAAAACAAATCTATATCAATATCTAATCAATATGTTTGGCCTAGCAGTGCTTGGAATGAGAGAGGCAAAATGATAGTGCTTTTAGAAAATGATCTTTGTGTGGCATCAGCTTGCTGGGGCAAGAGGGAACCAGCTAGCTGACAAAGGGTTATTGACCTTTTGTGAGGCTAACCACAGAACAGCTGGGGCCCCAGCAGCAAGCATAAAAAGAAGTTCCGCTTTCTGCAGAAGGTAGCATAGATATACGCAAGTTGGTAGCAATTTAGCAATAAGGAATGTGTGTGATAATATTCTTAATAAGGAAACAGGGTGCAGCTGGCACCAAGGAAAGGCCCATATAGGGTAGAGAAACCCAGAAAGATGTAGCAACAGATTGATGCACCACACAGAATGTGGTTAACGTGTGTTTTTGTCAGTGTCCCAGGGACCTGGGGAACTGAGATGTGGTAAGGTTGTGGCTGGGTTAAGACACCCTATAAAAGAGGCCGGGCAACTATAACGGGTGTTCAGACTTCCACCTTTGAGGCAGATGCCTAGGAGTCTAATCCCACACGTGTGCTAATAAAGAGCTGTTTTCCTGATCTTGTCTCAGACCTCCTTTTGTCTTTGCACCGCTCCGTAAGAACCACCAAGCGAGGTTTTCCCGCAACATATTTCTGGTGCATTGGCCCGGGTTAGGTTGGGGTTTTGAGCCCCGGCCGCCTAGCCCGACCACTTGCGGCTGCGGGCGGGGGAGATCTGATCAACGGTAAGGAGCTCCCAGCCTTCTTCAGCTGACCGTCATCTACCTACCCCCTCTCCAGCCTACGGGCGGTCGCCGGTCTACGCGGACCTGAACGGACAGCAGGAACCAGCTGCAAATTGACACCCATCCGGATTGTAAGTATGAACCGTGTACACTGTCGGTTAGACCCCTCCATTTGAGATTGCTTGGCACTAGGCCCATCTCGGAGGGACGGCGCGTTTGATCACCGCGCTGCAGCACCCGCAGAACCCTGCAGCTTGGGAAGACAGGGGCCCTGTGAGCCGCTTCCACCTGCAGCCTTCTTAACGGTGTCTGCCTTTGTTTTAGGGACCTGTGAGGGACCTGTTACTTGTGCCCTCGGTTGGGGCGCCTAGCCCCTACAGCGATACAAAGCTGTATATTTGAAAAACAGAGAAACAAAAACCCATGTCATGCAAAAACTCTGTTTTCCTGCAACAGAGTCTTGCATGACAAGCTGGGTTTGCCAAATTCCTCTTGCACGTTACTTTTAATGAGACCAAATATTCCATATCTGTAACATGGCCGTCCCAGAACCAGAGTATATTTATTTATCTTGAGATTTGTACTTGACTTTTCTCCCCAGTGGGAACCCAAAACAATTTACAACATCATTTACCCCACCTCTAGTTTAAACTACTGCAAGCTTTCCTTCCCTTACCAAAGGGTCACATTGTCTTTATTTGAGAACTGAATATCCATAGAGAAATATAAAGCTTTTTATTTTATTTTACTCCCATGGCATTACATAGCAAATAACACTGATAGAGTTTACATCTCACTCTAGGCCTTTAGTTCCTCAGCCTGTTTTACAACATGTATTCCTTAGTTAAGTGAAGGATACCAGATCAAAACATTTTTTCCTCCAGGCTCCAGGCATTAAAGTGGCATTCATTAGTAAGAGCACCAACGAATACATCAGGGCAAAAAAAGAAAAAAGAGGGGGAAAGAGCAGGTAATTTGAATGCTCATAACTACAAAGCCAAAATTGAGCAATTTGTTGTAATCCAGAGATGGATGGCTGAATGCTTGTCCCACACAAAATTATATCCCTTGTGTGAAAGCAAGATTGCATGGCTCTAATCAAGGCACACAACCTAAACAAGAAGAAATTGGGCCATAATTGTTTTCTCTGAAGAGAACAAAGAAGTTACAGGAGCAGCTAATATGTCTCTTTGAAGATTTTGAGAAACCTGAAATGAAGAAGTGCTACTTGTTAGCTGTGGAAATCAGCTCTTATCATTTATTTAGTCTGGTGACGATGCTGCATTCATTTAGTTGCTCATTCAACATTTTTGTTCCTCAGTGCTCTGAACAAGGCACAGAGAAATCTGCCTTCTGCGATATGTGTGAGTCTGGGTTTTTGAGAAAGTAAGGGGAGCGTCTCAGATCTGCAAGGCTTCTCCTTACTTATTGTTGGTCTGAAGCAACAGAACAAAATTCCAGTCCAGTGGCGCCTCTAAGACCAACAAAGTTTTATTTAAGCATATCAACATAGGAGATAGATTGGGCAGATTTACCCTTCTTAATTATGGAATAATGAGAATAATTAACTGAGACCCTGTTCTTATGCTCCATCCATTTCCTCTCAAGGATGGAGGTAAGTAACAGCATCCTTTTCTTTAAGGTGGGGTGATTGGTTGTGCAGTGTTATGTCTCCTCTGTCGCCAGACCAGAGAAATATACTCCAATCTACCATTCCAAATTACATTACTTTCTACTATTCATTGCATTACATTACAATAACTATTTCAATCTACTATTTCAAATAAGAAATGCAACAAAATGCAATAAAATAAAGAGGATGCATGGCCCTTCTTGGTGAGAATATAGATGTAAGGACTGAATGAGATTAGCATATGTAGTGAGATAAGAAGCCAATATCCCGGGGGGTTGTGTTCTCAGTGTTGTAATAACTTGTAATTCAACAATTTCTCTTTCTAATCTGCTCCTGAAGCTACTTTGAGGTCACTAACTGAATGTACTGGAAGGTTGAAATGTTCTCCTATAGGTTTCCCTGGCTTTGTGATTCATAATGTCAGATTTTTGTCCATTTATCCTTCGACGTATGGTTTGGCCTGTTTGCCCTGTGTAGAGGGCACTGTTGGCATTTAATGGCATATACAATGTTAGAAGATGAGCAAGTGAAATAGTAGGAATGGGCATGAAAAAGGAAAATGGAGGTTCATGAAGGTTTGTGGTTCATGGGGTCTCATGAATCATAAACCTCCATGAGCTTTTCTGGTTAATGAACTGGTTCAAGGTTCTTGATGTGCATGACTTGCAAAAGCAATTTAAAGTGTTCCCTTTAAAGGGTACAATTTGCAAGTGAACTCAAAAGGCATTTAAATGTGCCACTTGGATAAGTCATTTAAAGGGACTACCGCTGACACTAGCCCTGCTGCCAGCGCCAGCATGGCTGTCGACACAAACCACACAAACCTCCCAAAGCCACCTGGGAAGTTTGTGGGGGCAGGATGGCATGATCCAAGGTTCACAAATCACAAACTGGCCAAGTTTGTAATGAATTTTGGTTCATAATTTGGTTTGTGCCCATCCCTAGTTGTTACATCCAGTGGTCATGTTGTCTGGATGTGGCAGCAAATTTGGCTTCTGGATTTTTTGTAAGTTATGGTACCAGCATCCATGTTCAAGTTAGTTGTATAATTCAGGGCTTATTTTGAGCAGGAATGCACAGGAACATAGTTCCTACTTGCTTGGTGCCAGGGGGTGTGACCTAATATGCAAATGAGTTCCTGCTGGGCCTTTTCCTACAAAAAGCCCTGTGTGACACAACGGTGGTATCAGGGGGTGTGGCCTAATATGCAAATGAGTTTCTGCTGGGCTTTTTCTGTTAAAAAAAGCCCTGGTTGTATTATTGTGGGTCATTTAAGCAGCAGAAGCAGGGTCCTGGGGCTGTGGCAGGAGATCTGACAAGCATATACCTACACTTGGACCAATTCCTCATTAGCCTTTGTCCTGGTCTCATGCTCCTTTTTCCCAGAGCTCTTCTGCCCAATTTTGCACACACTGCTGCAGGGTCACAACTTGACCTGCCTCTTTCCCAAGTTCCCTCTGCCATTTCAGGATCTTGGTTTTCAGACGATCCTGAAGCCACGGCACAGCTTGGGGAACAGGTAGGGTATGTTGCGGCCCCATCAGCATGTGCAAAATCAGGCAGAAGAGCCATGGGGAAAAGGAGCACGGAATTGGGACAAAGGCTAGTGAGGAATCACTACTACATTCTTTCTTGACCACCATGGAAAGATGTAGGTTTCTTTTCCCTCAGCAGGGTTTTTCTTTTAAATTTTGGTGGTTACCTGTCAGAAGAAAAGAAGGAGGAGGAGGAGGAGGAAAAGAAGAAGAAGATGATGATACTGGATTCATACCCTGCTCTGTACTCTGAATCTCATACCATTTTCACACACAGCTTACCTTGCAGTCACAATCCTGTTCCCTCCGCAGCGTCCGGTCGGATTTCCCACCATCTGCGCCGGAGTTACAGGAAGTGCCGCGGCTTTTGCGTAGCAAACATAAGCCGCTAAAACCCAGTTTACGTTTGCTATGCAGAAGCTGCGGCACTTCCTGTAACTCCGGCGCAGATGGTGGGAAATCTGACCGGACGCTGCGGAGGGAACAGGATTGTGACTGCGAGGTAAGCTGTGTGCAAAAACGGTATCAGAGTCTCAGAGCGGTCACAATCTCCTTTACCTTCCCTCCACACAACAGACACCCTGTGAGGTAGGTGGGGCTGAGAGAGCTCTGATAGAAGCTGCCCTTTCAAGGACAGCTCTGTGAAAGCTATGGCTGACCCAAGGCCATTCCAGCAGGTGCAAGTGGAGGAGTGAGGAATCAAATCCGGTTCTCCCAGATAAGAGTCCACACACTTAATCACTACACCAAACTGTGTAGGGGAAGATAGGAAAAAGCAGATGCCCTGGATGCTTTCGGTGATGCAAAATGAAACAATGTAGCATCAGTTAGATATGACTCTGGAAGTCCAGTTTTTGGGAACTGAAGGCAGGATTTTTATTTTAGGAGAAACAGACTTCCAAATGAAATGCAAAGCACAGGAAGATTTCGTTCACCGACCAAACGCGGCACGCCTGACATTTGGCATTTATTTTTGAACAGTACAATTGTCTAATTAGAGCAACATGTTGGCGTGGCATTCCAAATCATATAAATTGGAAAAATATGTATTTAAAAATGTCTGTGGTGGATTTATTCAAACCCTAGCCCCCTCTGGACTCTCTGATCTTTATCTTAGCAGTTATGTTCCTTTGGCTTTAATGAGGTTGTCATTTAAAATGTTGCAAGCTCTCTTCATTTTCAGTGGGGTTACAGAAAGCAAGCAACTAGCCTCTTGCACGTTAGTCACAATAAATGTCGTCTTGATTCCTTAGCTGTCCTTTTGACTATAAACCTGCAGTTCTCTGGAACAAATAATAGTCTTTTGTGCAGGGTCTTTTTTGTAGAAAAAGCCCAGCAGGAACTCATTTTCATATTAGGCCACATCCCCTGATGCCAAGCCAGCTGGAACTGAGTTCCTGTACGTTCCTGCTCAAAAAAAAGCCCTGCTTTTGTGGTATACATTACCCACAGTAGAATAGGAGCTCCTTCCCTACCAGCACTCTTGTGCCTTCTGTGGATCAGTCAATTATCTAAGGACCCTGGGTTCAGTGAAAGGATGGTTGCACATGCTAACACCAGAGAAACAGCAACATCAGAGACTGTCTCTTCTCTTTTCTTTAACTGGCTTACATTTCTTAAGCATTGCATTGATACAGCGTGGTAGGCACTGAAATGGTGCCTGGCTTAAATGAAAAAAAGGAAGACTTAGTTATCACATTTCTACCCCTTCCCCCACCTTTTGCAACGTGGAACACCAGGCAATGTTTATAGAGTTCCCAGGTGGTCCTCCATCTCAGCACTGACCAGACTCAGACTGTTTGTTTTCAACTAGATTGCCACATCATGCCCCTTCCAACCATTTTTTCCTCTCTCTGGGCTGAAAGGAACAAGGGCTTTCTTTCTGTGTTCAGTGTATGCTATTAGGCCCAAATTTTATGTCATCAGAGAAGCCTGCACGCTTAGATCTCAACTTCCCTGCCTGCCTCAGAAATGGGTGTTTGTGTATGGCTGATACAAAAAGAGACCGGCTTGCCATCTAGTGAAATCGGTGTGGCAGCAAGAACTGGAGAGTTTCTGGTTCACAATGAAGGAGCTACAACTCAGTAACTGAGCACATGCTTGGAACACATCCTAGGTTTTATTCCTGGCATTTCCAGATAAAATAATTTCAACCAATATGACTGAGATCTGGGAAATACACTGGCCATCAGAGAAAGATTGCATTAGCTGCTGCTGATGACATATGGAACTAAACCCAGGTGTCTGCACTTTAAATGCACTTTGTGAACACTGCTGTCCTAAATGGTGTTAGAAGACCATATTTCCATGTATTTCTTTTTCTCACTACAAAAAGAAAAAGGAAAGCATTTTGATTAAAGAAGGGATGTGCATACAAATGATTTGCATGGGGGGGTTGTACATTAGGCAAAAGTAACAGGCTTGGGGAGCACTGCATGATGATATGTTAGCACTGGAGCCCTTTTGAGGACATTCCACAAATTCTCCAACCAAATTCAGTGCTGAATTAAGCCAAGAAAATTCTTGGTGGCAGTGTTGTGCAAGCAGTTTTAAATGGGGTTGCCCTGAGTTTGTTGTGTTACATTGGTAATCAACTTGCCTTTAGTTAAATTACAGTATAAGTAGATGCCCAACATCGCTGAATTTAATAGTACCAACACTAGCACCAAAATTGTTTTCGATCATTTTAAATTGTTTTAACATTTTTAAAATTGTTTGATCGGCAATGATTATTGTTAATTTTAATTATTTGCTATTGTTTTATTGTCTGGGTTTGACTGTCGTTAGCCACCCTGAGCCTGCTTCGGCGGGGAGGGCGGGATATAAATGTGAGAAATAAATAAATAAATAAACTTTACGCGTATGAAGAGCCAACTCTCTGAAGTATTTTTAAAGTTAAAATTTTATCACAGTAGTTTTCTTGCCGGTTAACATTATTTACAGTACTAGCAGTGACAATGCACGTTGTGTGGGACTTTACGCAAACCAACCCATTTTCCAACACGGATGAAGAATCTTGGATCCTGAATAGAGTCACATTCTTCTAAGTCCATTGAAGTTAGTGGACTTTAGATGGCACTACTCTTGGGACTGCACCTGAGGGATTTTAGACTGGCTTTTAACCTAACTTATTACATATGATTGTTTTGGTGGACAAAAAAAGGAGGAAGAGAAACTTCATTCCTTGGAGGAAGGACAGAGGAAATACTGCATGTCATTACAACACACAGTGAGTGCTATGAGATATTACCTGGAAGAGTCTTGACTCAATGCACTCAGCTATTTTCAGCTGCTTTGAAGGCAGTGCTTGGGGTTTGGCTTTCAGGTACCTTTTTAGAAAACTCTGTGGGTGTTTTCGCACTCACCTTCAGCCGGCGCCGCGACCCTCTTGACGACGGAGGATCTGTGCTGATTTCCCACACGAAGCGCTGGAGCAACCAGAAGAGCCGCCAATTTCCGGCGCGAAGCCCGCTCAAGCGTTTTCCTGCTTCCTGGCGATTTGCGTTTGAGCGGGCTTCGCGCCGGAAATTGGCGGCTCTTCTGGTTGCTCCAGCGCTTCGTGTGGGAAATCAGCACAGATCCTCCGTCGTCAAGAGGGTCGCGGCGCCGGCTGAAGGTGAGTGCGAAAACACCCTGTGCTTAGATCAATACTCAAGTTGGCATAAAAGAAGGGTTAAAAGATTTGGGTGGATCTAAGCATCTTCCAAGTTGCCTTCCTTTTGTCTATGGATCCTTCCTGTGCTTCAGTGACTCTCCCTCCCACTTTGGAGGAAGACTCCTTAAACTGATAGGTGGCTTCAAACTTGAGCCAAAAAGGAAAGGTGAGGTGTTAAATTTTAATTAAAACAAGCAAATAAATAAACATTGCTCAGTTGAGTGGTAAGATGGGGGAGGATCCATCCCATTGTTACATTTTTTTTAATGCTCACGTGGTGCAAGTCTGGGCAGCGTGATCCAAGCTCACCAAATGGGTGCTTAGAAACCCCCCAAACGTATTGCTTTTGATGACTTTGTGTTGCTTTGGGGGAGGGGCTGTGGCTCACCGGTAGAGCATCTGTTTGGCATGCAGAAGGTCCCAGGTCCAATTCCCAGCATCACCAGATGAAAAAGTCAGGTATCAAAAGGAATGTTCAAGACCTCAGCCTGAGACTCTGGAGAACTGCTGCCAGTCTGAGCAGATCAAACAGTGCAATCCTAAGCAGAGTTACCTGGACCCGGCCAAACTGGCAAACTATCAGCCTGTGTCGAACTTACCCTTTCTGGGTAAGATCATTTAGAGGGCAGTAGTGTTACAGTTGCAGAGCTTTCTAGAGGTTGCTTCCATCATTAGATCCCCATCAGTCTGGCTTCCACCCAGGTAATGGGATGGGAACAGTACTGGTCACCCTTGTGGATGATCTCCAGCAGCATCTGGATCGAGGTGGTTCAGCAGTGCTGATGTTACAAGGGGCTGCCCCTGTCCCGAATCTGGAAACTGTAGCTCGTGCAGAACGCTGCAGCCAGGCTGCTACTGGAGCCCTCCATATGGGAACACATATAGCCTGGACTGCGGACACTGCACTGGCTGCCGATGGTATACCGGATTCGCTACAAGATGCTGGTTATTACCTTTAAAGCCCTATATAGTCAAGGACCTGCTTACCTTAGGGACTGTCTCTCCCCACATGTTCCCCAGAGGGTACTTAGTTCAGGAACACAACATCTATTGTCAATTCCCGGGCTGAGGGAGGCAAGACTGAAAACAACTAGAGAAAGCCTTCTCCATCGTTGGTCCACACTGATGGAACCAACTGCCTGAGGAAATCAGAGCCTTGCGGGATCTTGTCCAGTTCTGCGATATTAGACCGCAATATTAGACCCAATTGGATGCCCAGGAACAGTGAATGCTATCCTAAATAATACAGAATTAGCACCAAATTGTTTAGACTGTTTAAAATGGATTGTTTAAATGTTTAACTGTTTTTATTGTTATTCTATTATGTTGTGAGCTGCCCTGAGCCTGCTTCGGCGGGGAGGGTGGGATACAAATCAAATAAACTAAACTAAACCCCGTCTGAGCCCACCAATTTCAATCATCTTAGACTGCTTAGGATTGTACTGAAATTGACCTTGATGGACCAAAGATCTGATTTAGTAAAAGGCAGCTTTGTGTGTCCCTGTATCCATTTGTGGCTTCAGCAGTGCAGTGCAGCACTTCCCAGTTTTCACACTGTGTCTGGAGACATACTACACCTCTCTGCAAATCCTGGGCAGTGGCAGGGGGACACCCAGCATCAAGGGCAGGCATCAGTTTTGCCCTCTCTTCCCAAATCCAGTTTTTATTTTTCCCCCTCATAGAAATAAATGCCAGTCTGCCACTTATATAAGTTAGATATTAAAATAAGCAGCTACATGCGAGAAGGTGACCCAAAGGAAGAAGTGGTGGGTGGGTGTCTAGCACAGGATCAAATCATCCCGATAGTTTAGAAAGGCTATAAATAGATGCCTTTTCAAAAGGACATTAATACATGCAAAGCTAAAATCAATCATGCACCATCCCCAACACCCACTTAGTAAGATTATAATAAATTGCCCTTTCAAAAACGTGGATATTTGGGTGGCTTGCAGAAATGATGACTTGTTGCAAACTGTTTTAGTTGGTTCCTCCCTGGCATAAAGCTGACAGAATCTGAAACACATTGTTCACTATCTCTGATACAATTCTGAAAGGAAGTGCATTAAGGGAAAGGGCAGCATAGTGATCTTGAGGTTTAAGAACACAATAAATTGGCAAGCTTAAGCCAAACCCCAGGTTTCTTTCTTTCTTTCTTTCTTTCTTTCTTTCTTTCTTTCTTTCTTTCTTTCTTTCTTTCTTTCTTTCTTTCTTTCTTTCTTTCTTTCTTTCTTTCTTTCTTTCTTTCTTTCTTTCTTTCTTTCTTTCTTTCTTTCTTTCTTCCTTCCTTCCTTCCTTCCTTCCTTCCTTCCTTCCTTCCTTCCTTCCTTCCTTCCTTCCTTCCTTAACAGCATTGGGGAAAACATCACCCCTTGAGGCACACCACAATTAAGTGGGTGCCTCTGAGATGATTGCATCCGAGATGACTGCTGCCCAGTTGCCACCCTTTGTCCCTGATGGGTTGGCAACATATGCAAATGACAGCCAGCTCTATCTACTGATGGATGGATGGTCTGACTGTGTCCCCAAAAATTTGGACCTGGCGTTGCAAGTCATAGCAGGATGGCTCAGGCTGAGTCGTCTGAAGTTGAACCCGATGAAAACAGACGTCCTTTGCCTGAGTCACGGTGGCCCTGGCAGGGAAATACCCCTACCCACTTTTTCCCATTTAGGGTTCCCACCACTACTTTGGGAAATGCTGGATATTTGTGGAGGAGGGTGCTGGGGGAGATGGAGTTTGGGGAGATGATGCTCTAAGTTGCTTCTCTTAGTCTGTATGGTTATTACCATAGAGAACAGAGAAATTCCTAGAGTATCATTATATGGGGGCCACTTTCCCCTACTCCTCAGTTCCTCTGAGGGAAATTGGGCTGAAGGATAATAATGCCCTGTTCTGGTCAGGTAAACATTTGTCCTGTGCAGAAAGGCTATAATGGGTGGATTAACAAGTGGATGAGCCCAAGATAGCCAAGATAGGTTGGTGGAAATTGAACATATGAACATATGATATGAAGCTGCCTTATACTGAATCAGACCCTTGGTCCATCAAAGTCAGTATTGTCTACTCAGACTGGCAGCGGCTCTCCAGGGTCTCAAGCTGAGGTTTTTCACACCTATTTGCCTGGACCCTTTTTTGGAGATGCCAGGGATTGAACCTGGGACCTTCTGCTTCCCAAGCAGATGCTCTACCACTGAGCCACCGTCTCTCCCCTAAAATTGTAAGATCCTATAATAATGTTGCTGGAGCAGAGAAGCAGGAACAGAGTGGGCATCTGGTTTGTTTCATGTTCTGCTTAGATTGGCTATATTTGGACTTTACTGTACATACAGTACTATGACCAAATTGCTGCCATAGTATTTTCTTGGTTACATGTGAATCTTGCCACTCTGTACTATCTCCATTACATGGTTCTTGGACTCTGCTGTACGCAACTTCCCCCCCTGTCATAACCTTGCACAAATGTTTGCCTAGTGAGGACGCACAACATGCATCTGACAAATGGGCTCTAGTTCAGGGGTGTCGAACTCCTTTCTTATCTGACATAAATGAGACCTTGTTGGACAGGCCATGTCATGTCGGGCCATATGTGTACCTAGTTAAGATTTGGTAGCAGAGATATAAACTTGATCAAAGACACAGACAAACACAATTAAATATTATTTTAAAAAATTAAAACATGCTTAAAACATTAGCACGCATTGGTCTTAAAGGTGCTTTCTTTGTATCTCTCCCATGGGATCCCGGAAACTGGGCAAAGGAAGCTCTGGCTCTTTCCTTCCTTCCCCAGGGGACCAGGAGGGGGAGGAACCTCAGCCAATAGAAGGATGAGAGGCTTGACTCAGTAGCTCTGCTGTGCAATTGATAGAGTCTGGCAAAGCAAGCTCTACCTCCCCCCTTCCTCCCCAAGGGAAGAGCCTCAGCCAATGGAGAAAGCAGAGGTTTTGCTCTGTAGCTCCTCTGTGATTGAGCAAGTCTTGCAAAGCAAGCTGTTATGCAGAAGGAAGCAAGAGAGAGGGAGAAGGAACAGACAACAGGCAGTTGCTCAGGGGGCTGATAGGGCCCCCAGGTCATGTGTTTGACATCCCTGCTCTAGTTCATGAAGTCTTATGCTGGATGGGGGCAGGCATGTGAAAGTGTTAATGTGCCAGCAAAAAAGTGGGGTATGAGGGCTCCTCCTTGGGCGAGGCAGGGGGGCGGGTCTGCTCTTCAGACAGATGGTGGTACTGCACGTGCTTCTGGCCAACTCCCACAACTGCCTCAAAGTCTGAGCAAACTGCACAACAAGACTATACTTGTGTGGAAAAGCACCAACCCTTTGGAACAGGGCTGGTGTCACATTCTGGGAGTAATGTCCAGATGGTGCCATTACTGCTCCAAGTCCCCCCACCCCAAAAAGCACTCTCAGAATTATGCTCCATCCTTGTCTGACTCAAACTCAACTCCACTTTTGGGGACAGTAGCCACTGTGCCAAGCAGGGCTTTTTTTTTTTTGTAGCAGGAACTTCTTTGCATATTAGACCACACACCCCTGATGTAATCAATCCTCCTGTAGCTTACAGTAGGCCCTGTAGTAAGAGACCTGGGTGGACAAAAGAGTGGCGCGGCCTTGCTCTGAGGCTGCCTCCCCTGTGAGAAAAGGCAGCCCTGGAGCTAGGCAAAGGCGCTGTCTTGCCTCTTGCCTGCTTGAGTCTTGGGTGGGCAGAAGGGGCGGCGAGGCACCAGGCAGCGTGTGGGGAGGTGGTGCCCCAGGCAACCACCTACATGGTCTACTCCCATGCACCGGCCATGCCTATAGGGTATGGCTGTATTATTCTCACCTATGCTGCAAATGGGCGGCGGGGGGGAGGGGACAGAACAAATAACTTGTATGGGCTACCTACTGAGATAATGGAAGAGGTGAAATTTGATTTAGGGACTTCCTAGTTTATTACTTATTGTGTTGACTTCATTTACACCCTGTCTTTCTCCTCAGTGTGTGTGTGTGGGGGGGGGGGGGACTCACAACAGCTTACATTGTTCTCCCCTCTGTTTATCCTCACAACAACCCTGTTAAAGTAGGTGACAACAACCCTGTTAAAATAGGTGAAGCTCAGAGAGTGTGACCACCCCAAAGTCACACTGCAAGCATCTGTGGCCGAGTAAGAATCTGAATCTAGGTCTCTCTCTTAGTTCCTAGTTCAACATCCTGACAAGTACACTATAATGTCTCTCTATATATACTTCAATGAGATGGGCACCAATAAATCCATATTGCCTCTCTGTAAAATACCAAGATCATGTTCTTCTTTCCTCTGAAGAAGAAGAAGACATTTTCTCCAGCTGTATCATGAAAAGCAGCATTAGGGCTGGGTGCACGTATCAAAGTGAATTGCTAATGCTCAAGCTATGAATGTTTAAGATGGCTTTATACATGCAATTCAAAAACTCTGATTCCACACACCCATTAGCTTCCTTGTTCTTGGCAGTTTCATTTTCACAAAACGTTTAAAGCTCCTTTGGCAGCAGTGTGAGAGACCTCCAGTGCAAATCACTGAAAAGATGGACAAAGAAAGAACATTGTGAGAGAGCTCCATCCCTGCTAAGAATCACAAACGGAATATGAATGGCTATCATTTGGTAGCTGCTTTCTGAAGCCCATCCAGCTAACCTGCTGAAGAAACGGTAATAGCAGCTGGACCTGACATACAATCTTGCCCTTGGTGTATTAAATCATTCTGATGTAATGTCTGGCAGATCACATGAGCTGCCTATTAAAATCTTTCCAGAGCCTGTGCTCCAGCAGTAGGACAGACCGTGTAATGAGCCCAGGCTCACAGCAGATAAGGAGAAAGCATTATTATGAAAACAAATCTTGAGGAAGTTCACATTTCATTTGAAAGACTGTGCTTGGGAAGGGGAGTTTGTCTCTGTGTGTATCACACGCACACATGTACGCATAGGTTGCCTCCAGAAAATATTCCCCATTCCTTATTTCACATTGCAAAGCTATTAGAGGCAGCAGTTTGCCACTCGCATTCCAGGTGGTGTGATATAGCTCCTCGTGCTCTAAATAAAAAAAAAAAGGCATTAATATGCTAAATACATTGTTGCCCATTGGCTCCCATGGTGACAGCTCCAAAAGCTTCATGAATAATCCATGGAGCACCTGGAGGCATGAAATTTTCATGTGCCGTTTCTCGAAATTTTGCAATAAAGTGCCTTATAGGGACAAACAAGTGATGGATCTGCACACCGAGTATCATCATTGGGGTGGTGAGTGTGTGTGCTAATACATGACGGAAGCCTCCACGTTCAATGGCAAAAAGAAATGTGCCTAAATTGCCCCCTTGGAACCACAAAGACAAGCAGCCATTACTTGAAGATAAAATACCCAATTTTTATTTATACAATATGGTACCAATCTTGCATTTTGTGTGCATTTCCTACATGGTTGTATGCTAGGTCACATTTTTTTTTCCAGGGATCCAGCCTAGAAATGTAGGCTGGAAGACGCTGAATTTTTAATTGCTGAAAGATGAGTGCATGTCCAACTGCACAGTAAAACTAACATACTCAGCGTGTTACAGTCCCTAACAAAACACAATTAGTGTGTCCCAAGTCCTGCACGACTTGTGACCATCCCTTTCAGCTAAATACAACCCACTAACCACTGGCAGCTGTATTTGCCACTGGTCCATGGAGTGGAGGAGACACACAGGCACTAGATAATCAGTGCTGTCCACAGCTAGCTTTCGCCCATTCAAATCCATCACTCTGAAAAAGGGATACAGTAGTGTTCTCTCTGGGAGAGGAAATGGTATCTTGATTGAAAATGGTGGGACAGCTTCCAGCCCGCCTCTCTCATCTTTCAATGATATATCTGCCTTTATCCCAAAATGTATTTATGAGATTTATTTCTCTGTGTTGTCTACTTATTGGAGGGGGCAAAAAAGAGGGGGAAATGAGTGTCAGTGTTTATGCCTTTCACAAAAACCTCCTTAAAGTTAACTTTTCTGATATGAGATGAGCTGACCTAAGCCCAATGTGCTCCATTACTGTAGCACTGTAACAGACACTTTCCAGGGCAACAGATGGACTGATTCATCGCATTATATAGCATCTGAGGTCTGCATAGGGCCACTGGTGACACAACATTTTTATTGCTGGTATTTGCAGTCCTCTAAATGAATGTTAACAAGTATAGGGGCAGAGAAGGCTCCTGGAGCCAAGCCATTAGTGTTACTTGTGTGTACTGTCATCCTTGCAGAAACGTGATTCAGATGGCTCTTGACTGACCTTTTTCAGAAGGCACCTCCAAGTGGCCAAGGCATAATGCTAAGGAATGAGATGAACATGGACAAGAGATAGGGAGGAACCAGCAAGTAGCCAGAGAGGGCAAGGATGCATGCTTTCCTCCTTAAAACAACATCAGGCTTATTCTTGGTTGTATAAAAATGTTGTATGTCTGGTCAATTATTTTTAAGGGGACACACTGGAAACCTGATTTGTATTCTGTATCTTTTAGGAGAAAAGTGTGATGTACTCCATGCTATGGGTTTGGAGCCAATGCTTCCCTTCTGCTAAGCTAGCATTCTTCCATTGCAAGAAGGATTCCTTATTCCAAAAGACTTAATCAGTAGATCTTTCCTCTGGGGATGCCAACTCTGGCTTAGTAAATTCTTGCCAACTCTGGCTTAGTAAAGTCTTGAATTCTAGTTATCAAGCCTGCTGATAAAGGGGCTGGTGTTGTAATAATGAATAAAATAGACTACTGTAACATGGTAAGGAGGTTATTGGAGAATCCAGACCACTATAAAAAACTTAGTGGCGATCCTGTGAAGCATGTTATGAATATTGTAAAAACGATGGTAACGGAAGCTATAATGCTGGGTTACATTAATGAACAAGTGGCAAGATTCTTATGCAATGAATTTCCTAGATGCCCAGTTATCCATGCGCTCCCAAAGATACACGAAGTAGGCAATTCGCCTCCAGGACGCCCTATTATTTCAGGCCCGGACTCAATTTTGGAACCATTGGCTCAGTATTTGAGTTTCTTTCTGCACCCATCGGTCCCCTGCATTAAATTTTATGCTAAAAACATGAAGCATTTTATTCAGAAGGTAGAAGGACTAGCCATTCAGCCTGATGTAGTGTTGGTCACTATGGATGTATGTGCACTGTATACAAATGTACCGCATGAAGAATCTAGTTATTGAGAGATGCTTAATGAAAAGATCTAACACTACTCATCCTCCTAATCATTTTTTGCTGAACATATTAGATCTGGTTTTTGAGCACAATTATTTTAGATTTATAGATGAATTTTATGTGCAGACATCAGAAGTCGCCATGGGTTCTCCTTGTGCTCCAGATATAGCAAACTTATTCATGGAATACTTTGAAGAGAAGTTTTTCATGAATATACAATGCAGTCCTTTTCATGAAAATATTGTACAGTATTTTAGATATATAGATGATATTTTTCTTCTATATAAAGATCAGAGCACACTTGACAGTTTTGTGAGATGATGTACACCCAACAATTAAATTTGAAGCTCACAGTGATCTATTAGAAATTAATTTTTTAGACACCATTGTATTCAGGAATGAGCATGATAGGCTTGGCATTAGACTACATACAAAACCTACTGATAAAAATTCTCTACTGCAATTTGAATCCTTTCATCATCCTCACATTAAATATTATTTACCCTATGGGTAGTTTGTAAGAATCAAACGTAACTGCACAAAAGAATCTGATTTTTTGAAATCCAGTGGTAACCTTTATAGACATTTACAACAACGTAGCTATCCTGAGGATGTTTTGCAGAATGTTTTATTAAGAGCTAAGTTTAAAGATAGACATGAGTTATTGCAGGATAAGATGGAATCGCAACAGAGATCAGACCAAAGATTGGCCAGTGCCTTCCAATATTCGGTCAGATCAAAACAGATTATTAACATTTTGAGAAGGCATTGGCACATGATAGACAAGCTTCCTGGGTGCGCTTCTTTTCCCATGATTGGCTGGAAGAAATGCAGAACACTGAGGGACATATTAATAAGATCAGACGTGTGTAAAGGTTCCTCCTATGCAGGACAAACCAAGGGGCCATTTTAAATGCAGAAATTGTTCAATCTGTGAAAATACTATTGAGATTAAGAAATTTACTATAAATGGCTTTACTTGGAGATTGATTCATCTAAGCACTTGCACCACCTCAAGAATAATTTACATTTTAAGGTGTCCATGTTCCAGGCATTATGTTGGTTCAAGCATGCACAATTTGAGAGCACGTTTGTTGGAACATAAGAGTCACATACGTCAGGGAATATTAGATGCTCCCATTGTCCAGCGCTGTGCTGAATCTGGACACTCATGTGATGAGATGGTGTACAGTGGTGAATACTTATAAAGGGCATCAATATAATATAGAGAATGTTTCTAAAATCCTACTGCAAAAGGAAGCCTTTTTTATTCATAAATTCCAGACCATGTCCCTCCGGGATCTGAATGCTTCACTGGATTTGTCTGGATTTGTTTAAAAATGGCATAAAAATATATGTGTGTATATCAGTTTAAGTGTAAATTGGATACAGCTGTATGGAACTATGTATGCTGCTTGAGAATCAGTTGTGTTTGAGAACCATTCATCCAAGCTGCAAAGTAACATTGTATTGTAATGTGTGAGCAATTGTCTTTAGCACGGGGTAAGCATTGATTGGTTTGTACCAGAGAATTATTTGTTATGATTTGTACGGTAAATGATAATTTTATTTATGTTAAAGTTCCAAAGCTAAAAGAAAGCATCCAGTGGAAGGTGAACGAAACACAGAACTGAACCTAGGACCTCTGTAGCCACTGCACCTATCAGACTTCGGTCTGCTACCCATAGGAGGAATCATATACGTGGTACTGTCTACGTCTTTCAAGCAAAGAAGAACTGAGACACTTTACAAGCGTGATGTGAAATAACGTTCTGATTTTGAAAGTACTACCTTACAAGAGTGGTGTGAAATAACTTTTTGATTTTTCTATGGACATTTAATAAATTTTGGTTTGTGATGATGATAATATAATTGCATCATTATGAAAGAAATTGCTTAAGCATTTATTTTGCAACATGAAAATGCAATGGTTTATTTATAGTGTTTGCCAATCCCCAGGACGGGGCAGGGGATCCTCTGGTTTGGAGGCCCTCCCCCGCTTCAGGGTCATCAGAAAGCGGGGGGGGGGGAGAGGGAAATGTCTGCTGGGCACTCCATTATTCTCTATGGATATCAATTCCCAGGTATAGTGAAAATTGATCTGCAGTATCTGGAACTCTGGGAGGCTGTATTTTGAGGTAGAGACACCAAATTTGCAGTATAGCATCCAGTGCCTGTCCCCAAAATACCCTGCAAGTTACAGAAAGATTGGACCAGGGGGTCCAATTCTATGAGCCCCCAAAGAAGGTGCCCCTATCCTTCATTATTTCCAATGGAGGGAAGGCATTTAAAAGGCACATGGTCCCTTTAAATGTGACAGCCAGAACAACCTTTGGAGTAATTTGCCTAGGGTGTCAGGAGGGAGTTGCTGAATTGGGCTCTCCCCCCCTCCCAGTTCCCAAGATAAATGTCTAATTTCCCCATGCTGCTGCCCCTGCTGCGGCAGTCACTATTCGCCCTCTGGCTGGTGGCAGTGGTGGAAGGCCACCTTCTGTGTCCCCCACTCGAGAACATGCTCAGAGGTGTTGCTATCCTCAGCCCTACCTACTTTGACACAAGCATCTCAGTGGTTCCAGAAAGGAGGGGTGTGAAGTCTTGTCGGGCGCTCTCTTAAGAGAGATTGCTGAGATGCCTGTGTTGAAGCAGGTAGGGCTGAGGATAGCAACACTCCTCTGAGTGCACCGGGAGGGTGGTGGAGTGCAGTGTCACCTTGTGGCGCTGCAGAAGGAAAGGGAAGGGGGGAGGGGCAGCGGCCCAGCCTGGTGTGTGTGTGTGCGTGCGTGTATCTAGGGCTCCCAGGGGCTTGGGGTGGTAGGCAGTGAGTCTGTCTGGGGCACCATGCACCCTAAGGTTGGCCCTGATTCATGGTATAAGCTTTCATGTGTAAGCACACTTTTTCAGATACAGTGAAACAGAATTTCCTCAATCAATGTGCATAGGAAGAGGGGGTGGGACTAGTTGCCAGGAAGGATCAATTAGGGCCAAGACAGAGACAGAAATAAAAATGGAAATTACCAGCCCATACATATAGGTAGAGGGTGTATGGACTGGTAATTTCCAATTTTACTTTACTTTTTATCATGGAAATTAAAAAAAAAATAATACTTTGCTGTCTTTACCACCTAAGTCATAGGATGCGATCAGATGAACAGTTTGGCCTGCTGTAGGCACCTCTCCCCGCTAGATTAAATGGGCACAATCAAATGTGCACATCTGGATTCCATGCCCCACTCACCCTTACCTCATACTAAAACAAATCCCATGTGGATTAAATAGCGGCAAATTTGGGTGGCTTCCCTGGTAAAGTAATGGCAGGTGCGCCGTGGAAATGCATGAGCAGTGTGATTGTTCCACACCATTTCCAGCACACCCTTTTTCCTCCCAACCTCACTCCAATGTGCACTTTAGTGCCCCCATAGAACTGGCCACGGGGGGTGGGGGGTGGGCTCCCTCTGGGAATCCTACCCCCCCCCCCAGGGAAAGTGCATGCGCAATACATAGCCTCTCCTCTCCCGGTGTAGTGAACGCCGCGTGGTCACTGTCTGGCTATTCCTGGCAGATGGTCACTGCAATGGCCTCTCCTGCATTACTGCATCCGTAGCAACACCTTCTCGCTGGTCCCCCCCATTTTCACAGAGTTTGCTACGTCATGGTGCGACCGAATGTCCGGCGGTATAACCGGATGGGCAAGCTGGGCCCACCAACCTCGCCAGCCTAAGAGAAGGAAAACTCTAACATCAAACCCGGGCAGATAGAGCTCGTTAATGTAACACCTACCACCTGGAGGACTCGCTGCCGGTGTCCCGGCTTACTGTGCCATGGCAGATGACCCCCAGGTAAAAGGGTGGAGCCAGTACCGCGCACACTGCGCTTCACCTAAAAAATTCCTCTGCGCAGGCCTGAAGGGCATATCCACACACACAACCCACAACGCATCAAGTCCTGCAGCGATGGGCAAGGGGCGAAACGGCAGGTGGAAGGTGCCACTGGAAGCCGCAGTCCCGATCCTGCATGTAGGCGGTTCAGGGTATTGGTCGCCTGATGCTAACCCGGAGACGAAAGCATTTTTCGGCAGCACCCTGAACGACCAAGCAGCCTTATCTAGGGACAGCACTGCTTGCTCCACACGGAGAGGGGCCTAGAAAAGGTGGCCTAAACAAAGCTCGTCTCCCCCACCCCAGTTGGCTAGCCGCGGTCAACGGGCATCCTTACTTGCGGTTGAAAAATAACAACAAAGAAAAGGCATGCACCTGCCTCACAAAGTGTGCAAAGACTAAAGCTTGCGTGTTGGAACATCAGAACCATGCTTGACACAGTAGGCAGTGGTCGCCCTGAACGACGCTCTGCTCTAGTTGCCCACGAACTTCTCAGGTTGAATATCGACATAGCAGCTCTCAGTGAGGTCCGTTTCCCTGAGGAAGGTAGTCTTTAAGAACGCGGTGCTGGCTATACCCTCTACTGGTGGGGTAAGTCAAAGGCTGAGAGCCGCCTTTCTGGCGTTGGCTTCATGGTCAGGAACTCCATTGCCTCCAAACTCGAAAACCTGCCAACAGGTCACTCAGATCGCATCATGTCCATGCGCCTCCCACTTCAAAACAAGCAGCATGCAACACTCTTCAGTGTGTATGCCCCAACCCTTCAAGCAGATCCTGCAGAAAAGAACAAGTTCTATGCTGATCTACGCAACCTCGTACGGAAGACCCCTACAGAGGACAAGGTGATCATCCTTGGCGACTTCAATGCCAGAGTAGGTAAAGACTCGGAAGCCTGGAAAGGAGTACTTGGCAAACACGGCATTGGCAACTGCAATGACAACGGGCGCCTCCTGCTAGAATTCTGCATGGAGCACCAGCTCACCATCACCAACACTATCTTCCAGCAGAAGAACAGTCTGAAGACAACCTGGATGCACCCACGGTCCAAGCATTGGCACCTTATCGACTACATTCTGGTGCGCCAGAGAGACCTTCGAGATGTCTTACACACCCGAGTAATGCCCAGCGCAGAATGTCATACGGATCATCGTCTTGTAAGCTGCAATCTCCGTCTTCACTTTAAACCCACACCCAGGAGAGGAGGTATCCCTCGGAGGAAGTTTCAGGTTGGCAGCCTCCAGTCAGCCGAAGTTAAAGCTGCCTTCCAGGCAAAACTCCAGTCAAGAATTGAGGACCCCAGTTGCCCCACAGACCCTTCTCCAGAAGCACTCTGGGAACACCTAAAAACTACCGTCCTGCAGATCTCTGAAGAAGTCCTCGGGTTCTCCACAAGGAAGAACAAGGACTGGTTTGATGAGAACAATCAAGAGATCCAAGAATTACTGGCAAAAAAGAGATCTGCCTACCAAGCACATCTTGCTCAGCCCTCCTGTCCTGGGAAAAAAGCAACCTTTCGCGCTGCATGTAGCAACCTCCAGCGCAAGCTTCGAGACATTCAGAATGAGTGGTGGACCAAGCTTGCAGAGAGAACCCAGCTGTGTGCAGACACTAGTGATTTAAGAGGGTTCTACGAAGCCCTGAAGGCAGTATATGGTCCATCATATCAGGCTCAGAGTCCCTTGCATAGTGCAGATGGCCAAGTGCTCCTCACAGACAAGGCATCCATACTGAACCGGTGGTCGGAGTATTTTCAGGTTCTCTTCAGTGCCAACCACGTAGTTCAAGATTCAGCAATCCACCTCACCCCACTTCAACCGGTGAAAACAGAGTTGGATGAGATCCCCACCCTAGAAGAGACTGTTAAAGCCATCAAGCAACTGAAAAGTGGCAAGGCAGCGGGAGTTGATGGAATTCCACCAGAGATCTGGAAGCATGGGGGCACAGTACTACATAGCTCACTTCACAAAGTACTTGTCACCTGCTGGGAACAAGGCAAATTACCACAGGACTTTCGCGATGCAATCATCATCACCCTATACAAGAACAAAGGGGAAAAGTCAGACTGCTCCAACTACCGGGGGATAACCCTGCTCTCCATCGCAGGCAAAATCCTTGCCAGAATACTCCTGAACAGACTGGTGCCCACCATTGCAGAAGAACTCCTCCCAGAGAGCCAGTGCGGCTTCAGAGCTAACAGGAGCACCACCGACATGGTATTTGTTCTCAGGCAGCTCCAAGAGAAATGCAGGGAACAGAACAAGGCTCTGTATGTGACTTTTGTCGACCTTACCAAAGCTTTCGATACCGTTAGCAGGAAAGGCCTGTAGCAAATCTTGGAACGTTTAGGATGTCCCCCAAGGTTCCTCAGCATGATCATCCAGCTACACGAAGACCAGCGAGGCCAAGTCAGACACTGCAACGACCCTTCCCAATAGGCAAAGAGCCGCAGTAGATCTAGATGATGACGATGGCGAATACATCCGCTATCGCACCGATGGCAGCCTGTTCAACCTGAGGCGACTAAAGGCCCACTCCAAGACAATGGAAAAACTCATCCGAGAGCTACTGTTTGCTGATGATGCTGCACTCGTCTCCCACTCGGTATCAGCTCTGCAGCATATGACGTCCTGCTTTGCAGAGGCTGCCAAGCTATTCGGCCTAGAAGTTAGTCTGAAGAAGACAGAAGTTCTCCACCAGCCTGCACCCCAGGAAGATTATCACCCTCCCTGCATCACTGTGGGTGAATCAGTTCTGAAGACAGTCCAGCAGTTCAGCTACCTGGGGTGCATCATCTCAGATGCCAAGATCAACAAGGAGATTGACAACAGGCTGGCAAAGGCAAACCGTGCATTTGGCCGACTGCACAAAAGAGTGTGGAGCAACAAGCATCTGAAAAAAGGCACAAAGATCAATGTTTACAAAGCGGTTGTGATGACAACCCTCATCTACGGCTCCGAATCGTGGGTCTTATACCGTCATCACCTGCGACTCCTTGAGCGCTTTCATCAGCGCTGCCTTCGCACCATCCTCAACATCCACTGGAGTGACTTTGTAACCAACACTGAAGTCCTCAAGAGGGCGGAGGTTACCAGCATCGAGGCACTGCTGTTGAAGACGCAGCTGCGCTGGGCAGGGCATATTTCTAGGATGGAAAACCACCGCCTTCCCAAGATTGCCCTGTATGGCGAACTCTCCACCGGCCATCGAAATAGAGGGGCACCAAAGAAGAGGTACAGGACTCCTTGAAGAAATCCCTTAGCACCTGTCACATCAACCATCACCAGTGGTCTGACCTAGCCTCAGATCGCAAAGCATGGAGGCACACCATCCACCAGGCTGTCTCTTCCTTTGAGAACACGCACGCATAGCTGGTCTTGAGGACAAAAGGAGATTGAGGAAGAATCGCACTGCTACAGGACCAACCCTAAATCAGACTTTTCCCTGCAGCCGCTGTGGCCGGACCTGCCTGTCCCACATTGGTCTTGTCAGCCACCAGCGAGCCTGCAGCAAACGTGGACTATTGCACCCTTCTTAAATCTTCGTTCGCGAAGCCAAGCCGAGATTAGAGAGAGAGAGATTAGAACTGGCCAGGAGTGTATGCGCACTTGTCTGCTTCTGCACACTGCACAGCAGGATTTAGAATAAAAACACCCAATCCAGCCATTGGGTCCATGGTTGCAGCACAGCGATGTGGTCAACCAACTACAGGCCCATTGCACTATGATGCCAGTTTAGGGGTGCTGCCTGATCGATATAAACCACCCCAAATTCTCATGGCTTATTTAAATCCAAGATGCTGCTGCAGCAACCTGCCCATCTGATCGCACACATAAACAGCAAACCGTCATCCCATGGGAGGAGAACCTACAAGTTAGTTATCATGTAACTTAACAACAGCTGTCAGAAATCTTGCCACACATAGGGTGGTTTGTTTATCTTTGTCTCTGAATAGCCAGGATGACCACTTCTGGAGAAAAGGGAGTTCTGATAAAATAATGGGGAGATCAATTCAGCTCTTGGTTCTGAGAATTTAGGACAATCAAAAAAGATGTCAACAGTCACTCTTGTTGCTGCCACAGTTGCAGAGTCTGAGTATGGAATTCCACTGAATCTTCCTAGCATCATTGCTGAAGGTAGGGCATTCAGGCGCACTAGCATAAAAGCCCTGTTGTATTTTATAATATACCGTAATTAACTCAGATAATTTGGCATTTTTGTTGGAGGGAGAATGCCAGCTCAGAAGGATGAACACACTCTGGGAGCTCTGATCAGTGTGCTGTCATAATCAAAGTCCCTAAGATGTCTTCTAGTGGACTGGGTCAATTATTGACTACTCATTGTTTCAGCTGCATGCTGAGTAATACCCAGGCATGACAATTTGTGATCCAGTTTTGTTTCTGTCTCTGTCTTGACTGTAACTGGCCCTTCCTGGCTCTAAACCCACCCACCCACCTGCTCTCTTCTTTTATGTATTGGTTGAAGAAATTCTCTTTCACTGTACCTGAAGAAGTATTCTTCCACATGAAAGCTTATACCTTGAATAAAACTTTGTCGGTCTTAAAGGTGCTACTGACTTCAAATTTTGTTCTATTAATTCATCAGGTCACCATAAGTCAGAAGCAACTTGTTGGCACTTAACACACACAACCTGGTACCAAACAGGGCAGATTTCCTTCCAGTACATCAGCTTGCAATATTTGCTGTGCCAAAAAAATCTTTCAAGAGGAGGTTTTATTGAGTTTTGTAGTTTTGTTACCACCTCTAGAATATGGCACTTGGTAGAGCAGACATTGATTGTCTGTTTAAGGAATGAAGTGACATGCTGTGCGTGTAAATAACTTTTCGTTTGGAGATGCTGGGAGCATCTCTAAATGGGGACAATCAATATATACCATGACTGATGGGGAAATTAGCAAAGTGATAAAATTCAAGCATGAGTTGCTACGAGGAGGGGGGGCACATCTAAAGGCAAAGAAATGTTACCTTGGAAGAGCATCTACAAGCAACACATGCAATCTCTCCATTCCGATGAGCTGGAAGTATTTTTTCAATGAGCCTGTTAGAAAGCTGATACAGTGAGTTATTACTGTTAACAAGCAAAACACTATTCTGGCATGTCTGATGTTTTAAAATCAATGTCATATTATGCTTATTTCTAAGTGTAAGCATGAGCTGATAAAAAGGGGCAGTAAAACAAAATAATTTTGCTTTTATCGCTATCAGTTTGGGGAGCTGATACTCGCCTTAGACCTTCCTTTCCACGTCTGCCTATCCCTTTGCATCCCATTCTTCCTTCAAGGAGTTCAGGACAGCTTGTGCCAAAGGACAACTTCTGCCCCTCCCTTCAGTCCTCTCAATAGCCCTTTGGTGTTAGTTAGATTGAGCAAGAGTGACTGGCCTAAGGGTACCTTTTAAATTTCATGTCTTAAACAGGAGGACAAAAGAAGATCTAGACTTATTTTCATCCCAAGGATAGGTTTGCTAATGTATTTGCATTACATGGATTAAGACATATCTCAATTGATGCAAATATTAAGTGAACCCAGTTTCCCTTTATTGTTAGCATGGGTCAATAAGATCTGCCCACATAGGTTAAACAGCCTTCATAGCATATCATATTTACAAGTGGGAACTCGCAAGGATTTATGGGGGGCATCTCATTTTCCCCTCTTCCACTATTTCTTCTTTTCCTTTCCTGAAAGCCCCATAGCCTCCTTTCCCTGCTTCAGTCTCTCCATATAGGGTTGCCAACATCCAGGCAGGGCCTGGAGATCTCCTGGAATCACAACAGATCTTCCAACTACAGAGATCACTTCCCCCATTGGGGTTGCCAGCTTCAGACTGGGAAATTCCTGGAGATTTGGGAGTAGAGCCTTATGAGGGTGAGGTTCAGGGAGGATATAATGCTACAGAGTCCACACTCTGAAGCAGCCATTTTCTCCAGGTGAACTGATCTCTGTCATCTGGCAAGCAGTTGTAATTCCAGGTGATCTCCAGCTTTTACCTGGAGGTTGGCAGCACTAGTTCCCCTGGAGGAAATAACTGCTTTGATGGGTCCACTCCAGTCTATGGCACTAAAACCCTCTGAGGTCGCTTCCCTCCTCAAATCCCACCCTTCTCAGACTCCACCCCCCCCCAAATCTCTAGGAATTTCCTAACCTGAAGTTGGCAACCCTGTCTCCTTCCCACCCAACAGCCAACCTGCCTTTATCTTCCCTTCTGTTTTAAGCTCCTTCCCATCAGCAGCCGCTACTGAGTTAAACTGTGGCCCAATTGTATGGTGCTGACCACTGGGTCAGGCTCACATGCATGGTAGGAACCCTCAAGAAGTTATGGGGTAACACCTCACTTTCATGTGTATGCACACAAAAGCTTATACCCAGAATAAAACTTTGCTGGTTTTAAAGGTGCCACTGGTCTCAAACTTTGTTCTGTTGCTTCAAACAACCTGAATCCATTAATATTGCTATTATTGTTGCTTTTATACTAGCCAAAGGCCCATCAAGTTGAAATGGATGGCAGATCATTCCAGGTGTTTCTTCAGTCCCATGAGAGATGTCCTTGAGATGACAGAACGTAATTTTAAACCCAGACATCACCTGTATGTTAAGTAGAAAACCAGACTTCAGAAGCATACCTTGTATATTTGACTCACCGGTAGAGTTCATAGCCCATTTATGAAAAGATGACTGCCCACTGCAGAAGATGTTATGGGCTCCCTGGATGATACTTACTTCAGATGATTCCATCCTTTCTGTATCCTGACATCGTTAAATTTATCATTTTGTTAATTTATTTGTGTGTGGGGTGGAGAAATGGGCAAATGAGACTTTTATATATCCATTTTTAAAATGAATAAGTTATTCATGCTAATTAGGCAAGGCTGCATTCCAAACTGGGAAAGTATGCCCTCATCACTGGCAAAAGTTGTTGTTGTTGTTTTGAATGCGTGACTGATAATGGAGCTAACACATTAACTCGATATGTAAGGTTTCTCTTCATGGTAAGCCACCATGTCTGGGGATGCTGTGGATTTAGGAGATATAAAAAGCTTGCATGACCGTAGCCAATTGGACTGTGTTTTGTTGGGTCAGGCTGTGAATGTCAATAATGATTTCTTAGCAGTGTTTTCAGCTCATCTATGTTTATGCAGCATTTGAGAAAAGTGCCACGCATTTCCTCTCCCCCCCGCCCTGCCAAGCACACACCGCAAACAGAAATACATGACAAAACTAATAGGTCCCCCCCACAGCTGCTTCCTTCTCTTTCTAGTTAACCAATGCTATTGATTTTTACACAGTTCATTTCAGCATCAACCTTGTGCTCCTTAAAAAAAAAAAAAAATCTTTGCTTAAACTATGGTAACAAAATCAGAGCTGATACAGCCTGGTAAATAGAGAGTTCAGCACAGATTTGGGTGCCAGAGCTAAAAATTCAACCTCTACCCAACAAGCCCACTGTGTATCATGTGGAAAGTTGTTATCCCTTAATCCCCTCCCCAACTGAAGTCACTACCTCTAGTCTATGTGGAACATTAGAATAAACCCTCAATTTAACTTTACTTCCATGAGATTTCCAGGGGTCTGTGATTATGAATCACATTCTAAGGTGATTGCCAGTGACACAGAGCAGTGCATTGCGTCTAGTTGTCCAAAATGAATAAACAAACCTTGGTCTTGTCATTCACAATGATCATCAACATCTCTCTGGAGCATACCCCTGAGCACATGAAAGCCAAACATTCCCTTTTACACTTCCCGTTAACCACAGAGAGCACCAAAATGAAGCCAACAATATTACTGCATATATTGCCAACCAGTCTTTACTTCCCTCTGAACTGACCAACACATGTTGCAATTGTTCAGGCTAAACACAGGCCAACAGTCATTTTATGTCAATGGTAAACAGCCAGTTTGGTGTAATGCATGGGTGGTCAACGGTAGCTCTCCAGATGTCTTTTGCCTACAACTCCCATCAGCCCCAATGGGTGGGGCTGATGGGAGTTGTAAGTAAAAACATCTGGAGAGCTACCGTTGGCCACCCTTGGTGTAATGGTTAAGTGTATGGACTCTTATCTTGGAAAACCGGGTTTGATTCCCCACTCCTCCACTTGCACCTGCTGATGTGACCTTGAGTCAGACACCTCTCAGAGCTGTTCCTTTCAAGAGCAGTTTCTGTCAGAGCTCTCTCAGCCCCACCTACCTCACAGGGTGTCGTGGAGGGGGGGAGGGAAAGATGATTGTAAACTGGAAATGAAGGGTGGGGTATAAATTCAATCTCTTCTTCAAAGCAGCCATTTTCTCCAAGGGAACTGATCTGTGTAACCTGGAGATCAGTTGTAATTCCAGGATATCTCCAACCACCACCTGGAGGTTGGCAGCCCTAACTGGATAAATATAAAAGGGCAAGGCGCATAAATTTAGTTATCCTGGTTCCAAAAGTCTTTTGCAGGCAATTTCAAAAACATATAAAAACAAATACATTGCCCACATGTCTGCTAGGCCACCCCTGACTTGGGCAAGATCTTATCAGACAATGTGTACTTCTTACACACATCTGTTAGAATGGTACTGTATCTGTGTGTGTGTGTGTGTGTGTGTGTGTGTGTGAGGGAGGGAGGGAGAGAGAGCTCAGCCTATCGCCTTGTCAATCATTACTGTACAATAAAAGACCATAGGAAATAATAGGGACTTGTATCCCTAATGAAAGTTGAGTCAGGTAACTTGTTTCTACTTAGTAACAAACATGTTAGAATTTAAATGGAGAAAATATGAAATAGGGTGGTAGAGGCCTGATTTGAAAAAAAAGGTATAATAACCCCCACGTGTAACAAACTGGCAGAGAATATAAGATACTGCTTTGATTTTTGTTTGTTTTTAAATGATATACTGAATAATAATGAAATGAGAGTTGGCTTAGTGTAGTGGTTAAGAGCGCTGGACTCTATCCAGAGAACCAGGTTTGATTCCCCACTCCTCCTCCACATGCAGCCAGCTGGGTGAGCTTGGGTCAGTCACAGTTCTCTTAGAATTTTCTCAGCCTCACCTCCAAGACTCCTTTGGGTAGTGAAGAATGGGGTATAAAAACCAACTCTTCTTCAAACTGCCTGAACCTTAGAAGTCATGATGAACACAGGCCAGGTTCATCTCAGACAATGGCTTGTATCCACCATGGAGCAGAATGTTCCTGTTTCCTCTCCCAAATGCAGCCCATGGTGCTACTTTCCATTTGGTGTCAGCAGACTATAACGGAGAACATAGGAGAGGCAACATGGGAGTCTACAGTGGGAAAGGCTACTTGCAGAGGCAATAATGTAATCAAGACCTCAGAATGTTACAGTTGGATAAAGCTAGTAGTGTGGGCAAATATGTAACCGATATATCTAGATATCTAGATATTTAGATATAAATATTAGACATGCTCCTACTGTCTAGATTTTGAAGCTGTCCAGAATTCACATTTTTAGGCCACTAAAATATAATGCAGCCAGTACTGATTATATCATGATTGCTGGCACACAGCGACGGTTGGTGAGAAATTGCATTCCTTCTTCGGTATAATTTCCCTCTAAAAAAGCGAAAGCATCCTCAGTGATTTTCCATGAAGCTCTTTTCCAAATGACACTTGCCTTTATGCTTCAATAAATCCTTCGAGGTCAAGCATGATTGGCCGCCAGCTCCCAGTCACTCCCCCTCCTGTCCCCCAACAACTTTGCCTCTTACTTTTTTGATTGACAAACAAGAAAAAGTGTGGTGTACAAAAGAGTGTGATTTTCTTTTCTTTTTTTAAAGGAAACTGAAAAGGGGGGCATATTAATATTTTATTAGCATTTCTTTTCTTCCTGAGATTGACTGGCAGCTTGCTGCAGATAGGGAGAAAGAGCTGGTTTTTAATTATTCCCCTAAACCTGCATCACTACTGTCACTGTCTCTTCTTTCAGTAAGCCAGTCAGATGTTTTTTTTTTCTCCCTGTATTATTACCATAAGGCTAGAACAGCCTATAATTACTCCAAAGAATTTCTTATCTTTTCTTTCTAAGGATAGGGCTTTTATAAAAAGAAAAGGGAGGTGCAATTAACCTAGCAGCTGCGAATAGTCTGTTCAAGTCTAGGACTAAGATTTGTGTTGCTTCTTTCTCTTGGCCCTTCCCTCCCTTTGGTCTAGCCTTCATTAATGATATTCCTGTTTCCCCAGAACAGTGCAAGAAACAGATACAAACTCCCTTTGGTAACTCCTCTCGGAATCCATTTCCACTGCCATGCTGTTGAAATACATACACTGTACACACTTACATATCCATGACCTATGAGTCCTGTCAGCAAGTGCAGCAAATGCAGCAGAATCACATTATGGCTGTCATATGGAAGCCAATTTAAATCATTCCATAGAGGAAGCCATTTGCCAACTCTTAGCCAATTCAGGCCATTTTCTCTATTCTACAGCTAATGGCTCTTCTCCTCAGGATGTCTGAGGTGATGTGGAGAAAATCTACACACTGAGCTTCTGCACTCAGAAGAGGAACCAGTGTGACTGATTAAATGGGTCACTGTGTATTGACCACAATAGAAACAGCTGTCATCTGCAATAATCTTTACTTTTGTTTTATTCAAAAAATGCAAATTACAAGATAGGTGCATACTAGGGTTGCCAGGTCCGACTCAGGAATTATATGGAGACTTTGGGGGTGGAGCGAGGAGCAGGGTTGTTGCAAGCATGATTGAACTTTGAAGGGAGTTCTGGCCATCACATTTAAAGTGACCGCGCTCCTTTTAAATGCCTTCCCTTCATTGGAAATAATTAAGAATGTGGGCACCTTTGGAGGGGCTCATAGAATTATACCTGAGGGGTGTTGGGAAGGGGGTGTTTAGGAGAGGCACCAGATGCTATGCTGAAAATGTGGTGCCTCTACCTCAAAAAAAGCCCCAGATACCCACATATCGAGTCTCCTATACCTTATGGGTGCCATCAGAAACACCTAGGTCAAGGGTGGCCAACAGTAGCTCTCCAGATGTTTTTTTCCCTACAACTCCCATCAGCCCCAGCCAGCATGGCCAATGGCTGGGGCTGATGGGAGTTGTAGGCAAAAAACATCTGGAGAGCTACCGTTGGCCACCCCTGACCTAGCTGATCAAGTCAATGAAAGGGCCCCCTGGAGGGAGAGAGGTGTTCATGTGTACAATCTGTTCTGCCTGGGTTTAAGTTCTCAAGTGCTATGGATACACTGATTATCTTTCAAACTAGAAAGGTTTCTCACCTGTAAATGAATGTATTTCCCCTCAGAATACAGTGGAAATGCTGAATGCTTAATTTTTCAATTCCTATGCTGTGTGTATGTGTTCTTGATATGTAAATATGCAAAGTATAGCATCTTACTAGAATTGCCAGCACTCCTCAGCTAATGCTGGGAGATTTTGAAGGTAGTGTCTGAGGATGATAGAGTATGGGAAGGATATGATGTTACTTCTGGGTGATGCTCTAGACATTTCTCCTAATCTCTATGTTAAAGACCAAAGAGACATGGGGAAATTCCTAGAGTGGCGGGGGGCTAGGGCTGAAAGTGGGAATTTATCCACTATGGATGAGAAAATGGCAAGCCACTTCTCACCAGCTTCTCTTATATGCCTTTGTAATTATTTCTTTCAGCTCATGGGAGATTAGGAATCTGGACTGTGGAAGATTATCTGTGTTGTCCTTTTTCATGCATGGATGTATTACTTAGTTGGATTTGCAATGAAATACCTGTGAACCTGAAACGGAGCATTTTCTGTTCACTCCTGTTTTGCCCCTCAGCTGTGGCCCAAAGCACAGAGTCTCCATCCTTTGACCACTACTTGGCTTGACTTTGACTTTTAGCTGGGCAGACCCCACCACTTGCCTGATTTGTGCTTTTTAACACATGACAACCCAATGAACAAATCATGATATCACAGATACACCTTTCTAAATCACAAAAGAAAATGAAGTTGCCAAATGCTATTTTGATGTTGGGCTATACCATAACAATAACTCTGTCAGCCCATTTATCTTATACCAGCTGGGGGATGTATGGAAAGAGTGGAGGCAACTGACCACTAATGTCACCTAAAGCAAATTTCTATGAGAATTTTGAGAACCCAACTCAGTTCTACAGGAACTGTGAGAGAAGCAAAAGGAATGTCAAGATGTTCAGTGACTTTTTAAAGGAGAGGTTTAACCTCCTTTGGTTTGGCCTCTCAGCTAACATTCCTAAGGAAGAAATCTCACTGGTGGGTTTTGTGCTACAAAAACCAGAAGCTGTATTGAAACCACATTCTCACTTCACATGAAAGGCTGTATCCTTCATTTTCAATATTTGTGTAATACACACACCTTATTTCTCCTCCCCCAAATTATGCAGTGATTGACAAGAACTATTAAGAGAGGACAAACATAAAGAATATTTAATATGTGCTATGCACACTAACAAGTGTTCTATGACAAGAATATAATACTTCAATAATCTCCTGGACAGGACTTAAATTCTGTTGCTTAAAATGAGGAAAAGATGTTGGCATGGAAAATATATGTAGGTCTTTTAAAAGGGATGAGAAATAAAGTTAACAAAAAGGGAAAACAAAGATGTTCATTGCTGCATTGAGGTTTGATATTAAAAGATTATCAAAAATACATATAAGAATAATCTTTGAATAACAGTCCTGCTATTTTAACTCTGTATATTTATTGATCACAAAAAATATTATTTCCAACAAAAGGAAACCAATTTAGAGTGCTTATATGCACTCTGCTTTAGCTATTGTTGTTTCTTTTATTGTTGAGTCTATTGTTGTGACTTGATGTAAGGTTCTTTGAAGCACATTGTGGAGTTCCTATGATTCCAGCAGCTGTTTATTTTCCCGAGGAAGAAAACCATAAAATGCATAAGGAGGTTAGTGAGCAAGAGATGTATTTCCAAAGAGAGACAATCATTTACCTGTCCATGGGGGGGCAGGAATGGAGGAAGATGTATAACTGTTGTAAAACATGATCTGTGTATGGAGACACATGGAATGTGGGTGCACCTTCCCTTGCAGAACAAGTTCTCTAAATATGAACTGGGAGAAGCTTCCTGCCAACAAAAGGCAACAAGGATTAAAGAGTTGAAATATCTACTAATCTTGGTCCAAATGCTGGGAGCCAGATTTCTCTGCAGGGGGCAAGGGGTGTGTGTCTGTGGGTGCATTTGTTATGGAGGTAACTATTTGGTAATAGTTAAGCTTAGTTTAGTGTTACATCTCTGTTCTTTTCCTTAGATCTGTACCAGTAGGTGTGATATCTATTTTCTCTGCCTTCATCTGTAGTAATAAAGTCATTTCCTGTTTAAGACAATGATTCAAACTCCTCCTCATGTGCCTTTGGATCACTCACTCACACTTGAACATGCTTACAAAAGCAGTCAAATGAGAGGGGCTGAAGTAATGGGGAAGCTGCTCTTTGTACTTGCTCAGAGGCAGCCTTTACCAGTGTTCCCCGACTCATTAGTAGTGTGGGAGGCTGGATTCTTAACTTGCGGTTATCACATAATGAAGAAGAACACACTTTTTGCCCTGACCTGGACAGTCCAGGCAAGCCTGATCTTCTCAGATCTTCGAAGCTAAGCAGGGTCAACTCTGGTAAGTAGCTGGATGGGAGACCTCACTGAAATACCAGTAGTCAGGAGAACAGAGACAGGCTTTATTCAGTCATCTCTCTGAATATCCTTCAGGCTTCCAGTAGAGGTCAATCAGCAGAAGTTGTCATGACTTCCAGGTGCAGACACACATACACAAAATACAAAAATACACACACACCCCACTTTACATGCACACAAGCTTGCAACACACATGTAAACACTCATAGATCAGGGTGGGTTTATGACAGTGTACTACCACTTCTAAAAAGCAGCATAGTTGGCAGTAACTAGTGCATATTTTACAAAAACAGGAAAGAGGGATCAGGGGCGTAGCTAGGGCTTTGGGGGCCTGGGGCCCAAGATTTATGTGGGCCCCCCTATGTGGGGGGGGAGAGCACGAGCGCTTCACACGTTCCAAGCATGAAAACCCGTCCGTTCCTTACATGTGAGATCTACAAAGCCTTACATAACAGTTTTAAAAAACGAACTCGCAAAGAACAAGAAAAAAAAACGCTTTGCAAAGAAAACCGCTCCGAAGCGCCGCTCTGCAAAGGGGACGCCCGAAAAGGCAGCCCGACCTGAAGCCCGCCTTTTTCGCAAGCAAGCCCTCCGCCGTACCAGGGCAGCGTGCGCAGGATCCCAGCCTCCCTTGGCCGCCGCCTTCCCGGCTTCATTCGCCCAGAGGCGTGCCCGAGAGAGCCCATCTGTCCCGGGGACCTACCAGATCACCAAGCGCTGCAGCGGGAGGAAGTCACCGGTAGCGCCTGCCGGGGTCCTCTTCGGGCTGCAGGGAGCCAGCCATGCGCCTTCCCCGGCTCCAGACGGCCGCCGCTCCCCCTACAACTTGCCAAGGGCTTGCATTCGCTTCCAGCCCATTGTTCAGGACCCACCTTGGCAATGCGGGGGCCCCCCAGACCTGGGGCGACCCACCCCCCCTCCCTACACCCCTGAGAGGGATACATACACATGAGATGCAACAGACTTATGGTGACCCCAGCAAGGGCCTTTCAAGGCCTGTGAGAAGCAGAGGTAGTTTGCCATTGCCTTCCTCTACAGAGTTTTCCTTGGTGGTCTCCTATCCAAGAATGAACCTGGTTTATCTTCCCAGATTTGATAAGACTGGGCTATACCATGCCACCTTCCCTCCCCAAAAAGGTGATACATAGTAATGAAAGGGAAAACACACACACACAAATCAAACAAGAAAAAGGGAACCAGAATGAACAGGAGAGTTTCCTATGTTACTGATATTAATAATAATTCCTATAGCGCATAAATAATCCCTGGAGCTCTTAAAAGTCAAATAACTGAAGACTGGTGTGCAAGACCAATTTTGGGATGGTGACAGATAGGCTAGTAAATGTCATGTAGTCTTTCCTATTATGGAATGCCAAATTTGGGGAGCCTCTAGAGGATGAAATCCTACACTGGAGAAGCAGAACGGAAGACAAAAAATACTCTTATGGTGTCTTGACACTTTTTGAGTGCTCCGCAGGAGGTGAGCTGAGGTTCTCTAGGAACTGTAAATTCTTTGTCAGTTTCCAGCCTGAGCAAATAGTCAGACTTTGCCACCATTTGATGTTGAGCTGATTGTACAGGGTGAAATTCAATTGACCCACCGCCTTAAGGTTATATCATCTGTTTTATGCCAGCTGGCGTATATATGGGAGAAATAGATGATATTGATATTGCCATCTGCAGAATTTAAGTTCATTTTTAGAGTGCTATATTGTTTTATTATATGAATTAATTTTAACTCTCTATATATTTATTGATTGTTGTTACCCACCCTGAGCCCACTGAGGGAAGGGCAGGTTATAAATCAAAAATAATAAATAATTAGGGTTGCCAACCCCCAGTTGGTAGGGGGGGAACTCCCAGTTTGGAGCCCCTCCCCCCACTTTAGGGCTATCAGAAAGTGGGAGCGAATGGCCTCTGGGTTCTTCATTATACTGTATGGGGGATTCAGCTGTCTTGTAGAGAAATCACATAACAGTTTCATCTAGGGTGGGTATCTGGGGCTCTGGTGGAACTGTTGTTTTGAGGCAGAGGCACCAAACTGTCAGCATAGTTGCTGATGCCTCTTCTCAAATCCCCCCCACCATGTTTCAAAAAGATTAGACCAAGGGGTCCAATTCTATGAGCCCCAAAAGAAGGTGCCACCATCCTCCATTATTTCCAATGGAGGGAAGGCATTTACGGTAAATGTTCCCTTAAATGTGATGGGCTTTGGAATTCAATTGTGCATTCCCCCTCCCATCTCCTGGTGCCTCCTGGTAAGTCCCCCGCCAGCTTGCCTGGCAGCCCTAGATGAAAATGTTATGTGATTTCTCTACAAGACAGCTGAATCCCCCCATTTTTTCCCTCTTCACACAGTCATATATGTTCACTTCCTGAACATGGTGACAACCAGGCCTCAGATTCAGTGGGAGCTCACAGGAGCACAGCTCCTGAATCTTTCTGAGAATTCCACCTCCTCCTTCTGAGAGTTCCACCTCCATGTCCATTGAATAGCATGTGCAGCTGCATAACAATCCCTGAATGAGCTCCACCACCTATTTTTCTACAAAATGACCGCTGGTGACAACAACTGATAAATTAGGATCTTGGTGCAATGCTTTCAATCTGTCAGCAATCCAGAATCACAGCTCTTAAGACAGATCTGGTGTTTGGGAGGCACCCAGACAAGAAACTCTCAATGAGGCTTCTTAGTCATCAAGGGTCAAGGCAGGCGAGCTGAAAGAATAACCCAAAATCCTCTGGGGCAGTCTCTGACTTTCTTTGAACTGTATCCCCTTCAAATAGATATCTGTTCCTTTACTGTTGCATTCCTCCAGAGTGCTCTATGCGCCATGAAGGACTTGGAAGGAGGAGAGCAACACTGGCCACTTCTCTCAGGTGCCCAGGAAAAACCAAAGGCAGCAAAAGAGACCTACATTGATTGTTTCCAGACATTTTGGGCCTTCTGCACTGAGAGAGAAATCACTGAATATTCCATTGTATTTATGTTCCACTCCTCTCATAGCAGCCCTGTGGTGCAGAGTGGTAAAGCAGCAGTACTGCAGTATGGTGGTCTGAACTCTCTTCTCTGCTCACGACCTGAGTTCGATTCTGGCGGAAGCTGGATTCAGGTAGCCGGCCCAAGGTTGACTCAGCCTTCCATCCTTCCAAGGTCGGTAAAATGAGTACCCAGCTTGCTGGGGGAGAAAGTGTAAAAGACTGGGGAAGGCAATGACAAACCACCCCGTAAAAAGTCTACTGTGAAAACATTGTGAAAGCAACATCACCCCAGAGTCGGAAACGACTGATGCTTGCCTTTCCTTTTCCCTCTCATATTAACTGTGGTGCCGCTGTCACCTTGGCAGGCCCTTTTATAAGTCTCTGATCCTCAGCAATGCCAATTGCTAATGCTAGTCATGATATTATATTGGTTGACCTTGAGACACTTACAATTATTGACTGGGA
This sequence comes from Heteronotia binoei, assembly GCF_032191835.1. Classification (NCBI taxonomy): domain Eukaryota; kingdom Metazoa; phylum Chordata; class Lepidosauria; order Squamata; family Gekkonidae; genus Heteronotia; species Heteronotia binoei. The sequence continues at coordinate 50,169,240 of NC_083223.1, read as the reverse complement.
GCAAAAGAGATTCTTTTCATCTAAGCAAATCTAGGCATAGGTATTTATTCGCGTATCACGTTGGATATTTCACATGCTATTTGCTTTTATCCTGCTTCTTTCTGCCGTTATTCAGCTGTTCGTTTCTTATTCCACACAGTCTTGGACTAACACTGATGGATTTGTTTTCATCTGCGGTAAGCACACTGAATGCATCCAGAATGAGAGCCTGCGAACAAATCTTCTGTTGAAAACCATCAAGACCAGGCATTCGTACCGAACAAAAGTTAGGGGAGAAACTAGCAGATGCGGGACTAGTTCCATTTCTCTTTTGAATGAAACTCATATGGCTTTTAATTTTTTTTTTTAAATCACATCTGCACTTTGCAATAAATCTTCTGGCACCATCCCAAAGTACTTCTTGTCTGGAAGTCTGGACATGGTTTGTACTACCCACAAAAACCTACACATGATTTATGTATACGATCTGGCCTGCTTCTTATGTTCTGTTAAGTTCATTTAGCTGCTGGTCAGATAATGTTCTGGCATACCCTAAAGTTGCAACACGGCCCCCGATGGCAAGCATTACTATTTGTGTTCTGACTCCCAACATGCAGCTGTTTGAAACATCGCCGTCTTGATAGCTTCTCTTCCGCTATCGGCTTGAGGTGAAACCCAGAGAAATGCTTGAAGAAAGGGAAGGTAATGAGTCCGTGAACCTCAGGAGCACACATTGTTAAAACAGTGCATAGGACTTACAGCAGTAAGTAAGTAAGTGGGGCTGCTGCTACTTGTTACAGAAGCCAAAGATACAACCTTAATCTTTCCTATATATTACAGTTTCTCCATTCAGCTCCAGAGCTGCCGGTTCTTCTTGAAACTGTAGTCTAGAGATCAGTTATAATTCTGGGAGAACTCCAGGCCTCACCTTGACATGGGTTACCTGCTACATGTGCTGAACAACGGAGTTAGGAGCTTTAGGCAGCTGCAGAAGTGATAGAACTGAAAATTCTGCCTTCTCACTTGCGAATCCTGATCACCTCTCAGTCTCAAGGGCAGAGGGAAGCGCTGTTCTCTTCCTGGAGGACACAACATGATCTTCCTCAGACTGAACCTTAACCCAGTCTTGAGTCTACAAGAGATGGCTCCTGGTGACCAACATTGATAGAAGACCTCCCTGTATGGGATTCACTCGTTAAAGGTGTCTGTTGACTGACATTTGTTAAAGTTTACAGAGTGACCACCATAGGATTAGGTGGTGAAGGATTAGGACTGGGCGTGCCAGTGGAGAACTATCCTGGCCTGTTACTTTATCTTAGTATTAATTTGGCTGAGCTTGAGATCTCACAGATCTTTTTTTGGGGGGGGGGGGAGGGGTACTTTTGTATATAGTTTTTGTGTGTGCAAGTGTGTGTGTGTGTTTGCACCTCAGGTCCTGGAGGATATTCAGAGAGGTGGCTGAATAGAGCCTGCCCCTGTCCTCTCAACCGAGTAGTTCAAAGAAGTCTCCCATCTAAGTACTAACCACAGTCAACCCTGCTCAGCTTCAAAGATCTGAAAAGATCAGGCTTGCCTGAGCTATCTAGGTCAAGGTGATCACACAGATCTTTTGAGGGCTAGATCCCACTGTTTTCCCCCCAATTTCACCCAATCCTCTTCCTTATTGCATACCCCATTTCATATAACTTTTGTTCATGTAGGTCCCAAAATCCTAAGCATAGCTTTTTTTTTTCTTTTTTTGGTGGTCTTCCTTGTTTGTCAGCAGAAAAGCTGATTGAATCCAGCCTGTTGAATAGGAATAATTAGTTCTTTATGGACTTTCATAATATCAAGTGGCAGGTTGCTCATTACTCTCTGAGATGGTATTGACAATCAAAGCATTTTATTTTATTTCATTTTATATTAGTCCATTCAAAACACTAGTCCTTTCAAAAATTCAAGAGGACAGATTGCTTTTCAATGCTTCTGTGGCTGGCTGAATGACTCTGCAGAGCCTAGGAGTTGTTGGGGGCATGCCAACCAACTTGGCCAGAAGTAAATATGCCTGGACTGAGGGAAGCACAGGGATTTGGCCAAAAGGGCAAGGCTCCCTCCAACTCCTCATGAAATTAGAAGACAGGATAGAAGGAGGAGGGAGCAATGCTGAGGAGATAACCAAGGAGTGGTGCAGGCTGGGAGGAAGCAATGCTGACCCAAGCAAAAGTATGCTGAGCACTGGCAAAGTCACACTACTACCCCCTCTTGGGGAGACATGGCAGGAGCCAGAGAGGGCTTCAGGAAAGAAGGCGACTGCCTGGAACACATGAGCTGGAAGCCTTAGAAGCAGGCTGGAAGATGGCTCAGAAACAGCCTGCGGGAGTGAGGACAGCCACAGCTCAAGAAAATCCTCCAAGCACTCACACCCAATAGCAATCTGAGAGAAGTGACAGTGTCTGGAGACCCCTGGTGGCCATCTAGCAACAGGACAATTGTGGGGCACAGAGGTGTGAGGCGGCACAAAGGGGAAAACCGTACTACTAAGCAGGTGAGGGGCACAGAAGCCAGGGAGAACCTGGAAGGCAGCCCAGTCGTTTTTTGAGCAAAAGGTCCCTGGTCTGAGGCCATGGATGTCAGTCATAGCTCCAGGCTTCTTTTTTCTGACTGTAGCAGTTTTTGCTATTTTAAAAACGAATTCTTTACAACGTACCTGGAAAAGGAGCGTGAAACCTAGAAACCCTAGGTTAGGGGTATCAAACTCATTTGTTACAAGGGCTGGATCTGACATAAATGTTACTTTGTCAGGCCAGGCCATGCGTGCCATAAAATGTAATGCCAGGTACCCGAGAAATAAACTTTATAAGGATGATTTCAATTGTTGAATGGCAATAACAGGCTTGATTGGATTAAGTGTGATATGCAGAGGGATAGTAGGCATAGAAGCAGCCCCGTGGTGCAGTGTGTTAAGCTGCAGTACTTCAGTCCAAGCTCTGCTCATGACCTGAGTTTGATCCCAGTGGAAGCTGGTTCAGGTAGCCGGCTCAAAGTTGACTCAGCCTTCCATGCTTCTGAGGTCGGTAAAATGAGTACCCACCTTGTTGGGGTAAAGTGTAGATGACTGGGGAAGGCAATGGCAAACCACCCCATAACAAAAAGTCTGCCAAAACATTGTGATGTGACGTCACCCCATGGGTCGGTAACAACTCGGTGCTTGCACTGGGGACTACCTTTACCTTTAGAAGGCATAGAGGTATCAGCATTGGTAATCAGACAGGAAACCTAGGTCTCAGTTTGGTACAGGAGGATTCAGTCCAGGAGGATGCAAAGAATAAATGGAAATAATAAGTCTGAAGAAGTGCCAAGTGAATCACAAAAGAACACACCATACCACAAATTGTGTTCGTTTTTTAAGGTGTTATAAGACTTGTGCTCTTTTCTACTATTAGAAACCACAACATTCAAAACCCAGAGGGGGGGGGGGGGGACATTTTTACCTTCCAGGACATTCAGTTGCTGACATTCAGTAGCAGTTCTCTTACAAAAGAATTTCAAAGGGAGATTAGAAAGACAAACTGCTGAATTGCAACTGATAATGAAGCTCAAGGCCAATGCATCCTCCTGGATTAAACTGGCACCTAGGCTTCTTCTCTCATTACCAATGACTGCTATTGTTATTTGGTATCTGAAATCACTTCACTCTCCAAGGTATACGGATAGTGGATTCACATTCTAATCTAGCTGTATCTGAAGAAGTGAGCAATGACTCATGAAAGCTCATGGCCTACCATAAATTTTGTTAGTCAGCAAGCTGCTGCTGGACTCTTATTTCCTTGCACTAATAAAGAATGCAAGCTGTGCTGTTAGGGTTTTTACCCCCCACATCTATAAGGAATGGAAATCTCTCTCTCTCTCTCCCTCTGGCTCTTTCCTTCCCCCTCCACATCTTGCTCTCTCTGGCTCTTTCCCTCCTCCCCCTTCTCTCTCTCTCTCTCTCCCCAGAGTCTATCACTTCAGCTGTCAATAATAATCTGATAAAGGGGTCATTGCCAAAGTGTGAGATGTTGCAGAGTGTCCTGCTACTTCACTGTAAGTAAGAGAGTCTGTGTGGTGTAGTGGTTAGTGTTAGGGAATTCTGTTTGAAATTCTATTTCTTTATCTCAAACAGCACGATGGATCACTGGATCAAATAATCATTGAAAGGCATTTAACACGAAAAAGCAAAAACATATTTATTTTTTCAAGGAAAGGATACTGGGAGGTAAAAATAACAAACACTATAGAACTACATGCTTACACTAGAAGATCATGTGCTTAATGGAAGACCACTTCCTCCTTCTTCTGGACCTCTCTGCCTGAACAAAGGAAGTCACCTGACTAACTGACCAAACAGACAAAACAGGTTTTCCCACTTCTAGATCTTGATTGACAGCAGTCACTCTCTTCTTCCTAGGTCATGCAGACAATAGGGAATCAGGCACAGCGTTAACCCTATAATGACTGGAACTTTAAAACACTGCAAAGGATGTACAAAACAGATACATATTTCCAACAGCTAGAGTGTTGGACTCTGTCTGGGAGACCCGGGTTTAATTTCCACTCTGCTATGGAAACCTGCAGCTCAGCACTGGATTAGTCATACAGTCTCAGTCTAACTTTATCTCACAGGGTTGTTGTGAGCATAAAATGGAGGAGAGGAGCATGATGTCAGCTGCTTTAAGTCCCTGTTGGGGAGAAAGGTGGGATATAAATGAAGCAATCAATAATCAGGGGGTTTTTGTAGCAGGAACTCCTTTGCATATTAGGCCACACAACCATGATGTAGCCAATTGTCCTGTGGCTTACAGTAGGCCCTGTATTAAGAGCCCTGTAAGCTCTTGGAGGGTGTGTGGCCTAATATACAAAGGAATTCCTGCTACAAAAAAAGTCCTGTTAATTATAACATAATACAAGATAGGATGGACAGACAGATATGCAGAAGGCAGAATGACAGCTAGGAGAGTTCCTTCCCTCTCTGGAATTGCTTTTGATGAGCTTATATTTGATATGAGGTACAAACAGCAGAGCATCTGATCTGGCACGAGACATGTGTTTTCATGTATTTGCAATTGTCTAGCAGTGCAAGGAACATTTCCTACAACACTTATGAAGGCATCCCACTAGAAATAAACAATTGAAATCAGAGCAAGTTTTGAACTGAATTCCTCTGTGACACTTTTGGCATCGCTGTGCCAGGAATGAGAAGTTATCTTTGTCTTAAACATACAATAAAACTCTCTCCACTCTCCACATTTTTCAAGAAAAAGCCAGCTTCTGGCAAGACAAAAGAGTACAGTTCTTCCTAGAACACCTGGGTAGCATATGTAGATGATACATTCTGTAATGATTATTCATTCATTGACTGTTCGAACCAACAGCTGTTGAACTATGGAGCTGAATAATCTCAGGATTCATAATAGTAAGTCCAATTAAGAAGCATCTTTCTATTTATGATTTATTAGCTTACACTTGCACCTGCTTGTAAGTAGTAGTGGTAAATCCTTTGAATTATTTAGGGTTGGAAATCCCATTTGGAATCGTAGGGAAGAAATGTCATGCATCTTCTGAAAGCACATTTAAAACGTTAGCTGGGGTTAGTTGAGTATTCTTTACACTTTGTGTAACCAACCTAACGGTTAGCAATTTGTCTTTTGTGGAAGTGCCACCCTTTACATGGTGGAGCAACAGCGAGCATAATTCTATGCCTGCCTGTTCAGATGTGGGTTTTAGAGATCATGTCGCTCCAGTTTTTGTCTGTCTTCACTGCCTCCCACTTTTCTTCTAGGCCAAAATCAAGATACTAGCCTGGTGAAGACTTTTAAAGCCCTAAATTAGGACTAGCGTACTTTAAGGCAGAGTTCCCCAAACCCTGGACCAGTTCCAGTCTGTGGCCTGTTAGCAACCGGGCCATGAGTTGTACAATTATTTCATTATATATTAAAAGGTAGTAATAATAATAATAAGATGACATTGGATTTATATCCTGCCCTCCACTCCGAATCTCAGGGTCACAGAGTGGCTTACAATCTCCTTTATCTTCCTCTCCCACAACAGACACCCAGTAAGGTAGGTGAGGCTGAGAGAGCTCTCTCAGAACCTGCCCTTTCAAAGACAATTGTGTGAGAGCTATGGCTGACCCAAGGTCATTCCAGCAGCTGCAAGTGGAGGAGTGGGGAATCAAACTCGGTTCTCCCAGATAAGAGTCTGCATACTTAACCACTACATCAAACTAATAGAAATAAAGTGAACAATTGTATCATCCTGAAACCATTGCGCCCCCCACCCTGGTTCATGGAAAAATTGTCTTCCACAAAACTGGTCCCTGGTGCCAAAAAGGTTGGGAACTGCTGCTTTAGGGAGTACTCATTCCCGTACAAACCTACCTGATCATTATGATAATCTTCCGAGGGCACCCCTGCCTACCAAAGTTAGGAGACAGCTTTTTCATTTATGGTGCCAAAAACTGTGGGACTTCCTCCCCATGGACATTTGTCCCCTTCTGTCACTGTCTTCTGCCAGCAGGTAAAGATTTGTTTTGGGTCATATGGCATTTTCTCTTCTTCGTCCCCTGTATTTTAATTGATGGCTTTGTGCTTTCATATATGCATTTTACTTTTGCTATCATGTGTTTTAATTGCTGACTGCTTTGGTGGTCCTGATGGGACAGATGGGTGGGATCTTTTTTGTATATAAATAAATGAAGAACATGTGCATAAAGTTACATGAGACAGTCACAAGCCCATAAGAAACAGTTTCTGCCACCCCTCTGACTTTCAATATATCATCACATTACCATTCAGGTTCTTTGGTTTGGCTTTCATAGAAAACCTGCTGCCTAGCCTGCTCATCTGGAGCTCTTTCAGCCCCACCTATCTCACAGGATGTCTGTTGTGGAGAGGGGGAGGGAAGGAGATTGTAAGCCTTTGGGTAGTGAAGGATGAGGTATAAATCCAACCTCTTCCTCCTCCTCCTCTTCTTCTCAAAACTGTGTAAAAACATCCTGTATCCAAGGGTTGTTTTGTCGAAAAATAGATGGTGGAGCTCATCCAGGGATTGTTATGCAGCTGCACATACTATTCAATGGACAAGGAGGTGGAACTCTCAGAAAGCTTCTGGAGCTGTGCTCCTGTCAGCTCCCTCTGAATCTGAGGCCTACCTGTATCCATGAGACTCTCTGTACACACTTTTTTCCTTTAAGAAGCATAATTTATGTATCATATATATCAACTATACAAGTGGTCTTCAGTCTTTCCAGGGCTGGGACATTTCCATTTTCTCAACCTCTACTTCCAGGATGTTAAAAATAATGAAATACAGATGCCTACCCATGTGTTGGAAGATACAAATCTATTTTGGTGACCTTCTATTGGGATTTTCTGCTGCTTTGCGTTTGGAAAGATAGTGGATAGATACAGATACAGTGAGTTCCTGTCCAGTTTGCAACACACTGGAGTGTTTCTTATGAATTTGATGAAGGCACACATATTCATCTAGACTAGGACCGTTATTAATTTATATTTGTAATTTTCCATGTTGCATTGTTTCTGTTGACAATTATTGACTGATCGTTTGTTATGGCCTTATGTTTTGTTTTGTTCTGTCATTCATGTGGTGCCCAATGGACCAGTCTTGGTTTTCACTACAGGGTGCATTGTTATCTTCCAGACTCTTTAAAATCACCCCTATGGAGTTTTAATGGAGCATTTTAAACCTGAGTTCCTCTCTTTAACAAAAATATTGTCAACTTATGCCAATAATGGATACTTTTGATTTTAAATGCAGTTGTTTTATTTGCTATTTTATCTAATGATTTCATTTTAGCTTTGGTTGAGCTGATGGCTCTTGTTTTTAGCTTGCTTTTGGTGGTGGAAATTTTAATAGTGTTAATGGTTGTTTTGAAATTGGGGTGATTGTTCTATATTATGCTATTGTCTTTATTAACAGTGTTATAACCTGCCTCAGATGTTCCAATAGGACATACATGTTTTCAGTCAATACATACAAACATTCCTAATGGTCCTAAATTGCTGAAAATGAATCTGTGGTCTGGGTCCAGCAATCGGCCAGTGGATCTGCACTGTTAGAGGAGGGAGTTGTGAAAAAATTGCCAATTTCTTCTTTCTTCCAGCAACACACCGAACCACAGGCTATCACCCCAGGCGCAGCAGCTCTAGATATCAATGTTCCCATAGTTGGCAGGGTTAGCTATAGTAAAGGGAAACCAAACCAGGAAGATCTGCACACCTTGCTCTAGTGGCCTGCTGAATCTGGTTCTTTGTCACCACTGCTGGGCTCTCCCTGATGCTGTTCTCCTTCCAGCATTCAGTGCCTCTTTGTCATTCCATGTTTTTCTTGCCTTTGCACAATGGACTGCTTTCTGGACACTAGCTCTTGCCTGGCCTGCTGGGCTATGATTGTTCTGAGCCCACTGTGGACTGCCCAAACATTAACATTTGGCCTCCGAGTGCATGCATTCCTGACTGATAGCAAGTCTCTTGAGAATCTATGAGATTTGGCCAATCTGTGGTAAATTGGAACATAAATCCTCACTGGGGAAGCACTTACACAAGCTTAAGCCTGCGTTGCAGGGAAGGCGCTGCTCGACAAGCCTGAGCTTGCTCTCAGAAATCCCAGCCACCCTCCCTTGAATTGTGTTTTGAGCCTCCCACTCCCAGTTTTCCCAGTGAATAGTTCTAAGTTGCAATTTAATGCTTTTAGTGGGCTTCTTGAAATCAGTACCTGAACATTATTTACATCTTAAAGCCAAGCTGCATCTGGAGAATTTCAATTGCCTCTTTTTATGAGATTCTACATGCCGCAGGCTGGAGGAGTCTTCTCCAATATCGCCCTTTCAATAAAAGGAGGAGGGAGGGGAAAACCCTTCCACTGGGAGGGAAAAAAAAGAGGCAGCGTTTCAGTTTTCAGTATTAATAACTGCTCAGTGCATGTGTAATAACACAATCTAGATTTGATTTGAGACTGCTTTCTTCTCGAGCCTGCGCTGTGTTACTTGGTTTTATTTTACAAAATCCACATCTAATCTGCCAGTCATAAAAATAAAATGTGTAGGAAGTGAATAGCAGGATGGAAAAAGGCTTTTCCTCCAAAGCTGTGAAAAATGAAGGCTTCAGGCATCCAGTGCTGGAAGCAGAGCTCTTGAACACAAATGGAGGCAGCGTGTAAATCATTAATCTGGGCCACAAAAGAGGCAAAACCGTTTTGCTGTCAAAGGGACCATTAACAGCATGGCGTTGATAGGTCAAAAAGAAATTTGGAGGAAGCACCTGTTACATTGTAAGTCCATCAGAAAGGTGTCTCTAGTTCGCCCATAGCCTGTAGGGAGGGAGACAGTCCTATTCATGATGGGATTTGCAGAAGTCACCGCGTCCCTTGCAATAATGGACTTTGCATGGGAGGCTGTATGTCAAGGGCAGTGAGAGAGGGGTGGTGAAGCATTTTTAAAAAATCAGTCAGGCAAACAAGCTTTTTGGATGTGGCTATCTATCAACTGTCTGTCTGTCTATCATCTATTTACAACATTTTTACTCCACCCCTCCTCAGCATATATATTTTCACCCCCATTTTAATTCTCACAACAACCCTGAGACATATGAGACTGACAGAAGGAGAATGACTGTCCCAAGGCTATTTGAGAGGACAGTATGAGGCTGGCTTATCTCCACAAATTTGAAGCATGCAGTTCTAATATAGAACCATCATGCAAGAAAAGCATTAAAATGGAGTCACAGCTCAGAAAGCATTGTCTTCCATGGAAGTTATGTGGAATGTCCAGTTTTTTTTTTTTTTTAGCAGGAATGCACAGGAACACAGTTCTGGCTGGCTTGGCATCAGGGGGTGTGGCCTAATATGCAAATGAGCTCCTGTTGGGCTTTTTCTACAAAAAAAGCCCTGGGAATGCTCATGGTTTTTGCATTTCTCATACAAAACCCCTGCATTTCCAACAATTACCTAGTTTCCCCAACATCTTCTATTTCTTACCAAAGATTCCTGACAGTCTGTATAGACATTATTTGTTTCTCTACCTAATGTATGTAGAGGGAGGCACAGGATGGTACCACCCTCTACACACCAACACAGAGAATTCCCAAAGTCCTAAATAGGTTTACACTCTTCAAAATTCATTGAAGTACTTAAGGTGACACTGTTAATCCCATGGAGCCTATGTATATCCTTCATTTGCACATTGGCTCTTTCAGCAAGTATGCTAAATTAAGATAGGGGCACTGGTGGGGTCAGTGTATATGATGCTACTACTCTCTCTATGCAATGTAGCAGCAATGTGTATAACATCTGTACAGTGCAGAGCACCTTTGGCTGATTGGTAGGTTAGTAAGTCTGAAGGCTGGCAGTAATATAACCTGTAAACAAGTCTCATACAGTGGTTGGCAGCATAAGATGTGAACTGGACACACCTGGCTTGAATTGCAACTCAACCACGAATTTAAGTACCTCCCTTCTTCTCAGCTGTCATGTGTTATTGATGATAACTTCAGACTACTAGATATTTGAGCAGTTTACATGAACACATGAAGCTGCCTTACCCTGAGTCAGAGTATTGGTCCAATCAAGCAGCATTTATTGTAAGGGACCAGGAGCCATTCCAGTTAAAACATACAAGGACTATTGGCCTATCAAGGTCAGTATTGTCTCACTGGCAGTGGCTCTCCAGGGTTTCAGAAGGAGGTTTTTCATATTACCCATTACTGACACTTTTAAATGGAGAAGCAGGGGATTGAACCTGGGATCTTCTGCATGCAAAGCAGATATTCTACCACTGACTCATAGCCCCAATTATACTATCAAGTATTCTATAATGGAAGAGGAGGAGGAGATTGGATTTATACCCCACTCTTCACTACCAAAAGGAGTCTCAAAGCAGCTTACAATTTTCTTTCCCTTCACCTCCCCATGACAGACACCCTGTGAGGTAGATGGAGCTGAGAGATCTCTGCTCTTGAGAGGAACAGGTGCATGTGCAGAAGTGGGGAATCAAACCTGGTTCTTCCAGATAAGAGCCCACGCACTTAACCACTACACCAAACTGTGAAAGAGAAATTAAGTTCACATATCTTTTCTTCTTCTGTTGCACCAAAGGTTAAGAAACAGTTATTTTACAACCATAAACCATGTAAATAGGAGAAAACATCAATTAAAATTTAGCTATCTCAGGTCATCTGTGATTCTACTAATGATGACATAGATTTCTGTCAACCTAATACACAACCTCAGCTCCTGGAGAAAAGCAGAGAGATTTAAAAAGTGTTTGTAGATAGACAGATATAATTTCACAACATCCCACAGTACAGCAGTGTCAAAAGGATCAGAAGCTCCAGCTAGGCTGACTAAAGAAACTAATCAAATTGGCTAAGCAACAATCTGCAGTAGCCAGAAGCCTGATCCAGTACTGGAACAGGTGTGTGAAGCTGTGAAGGGCCTTCTTTACTGTATAAACACTGCGCAGGGAGATGGCTGGCTAAGTTCTGAATGCACAGAGGGAGAGAGTGGATGTCTTTTGCTGTACAAGAAACTGGCAAAGGAAATCCATAGCATGAACAAGACCCTCTAAGATCCATGCACTGGATGCCACAAGCAGCTACCACATCTGTTCCTATTGAATTTATAATAATGTCTGTGAAGTGAGAGCATCTATAGTGCCATCCTAAATAGTGCTACTCAGAAGTGTACTGAGGTCTGTCTAAGAGTTGCCAACAACCACTGTGGTGGACAATCTCCTGTTAACACCTCCTGATCTCCAGTGCTGCTCCCCATGCCTCACCCTTCTAAAGTTTTCCAGGGGCTCCAGATATGTCTAGGTCTATTCAACATGGTCTATTTCCAGGAAAGAGTTATTAGGATTGCACTGCTAGCCAAAGGACAGAATAGGCAGTGCCCTATTCTCTGATAAACTGTGCAGCACTAGCTTTATCAGAAGATGTAAATCATATCTCCAGTCTATGGAAAATGAAAAGTAATATCTATTCTTCCGCCTTGCCCTCCAGGACATGTGAGGCAGCTAGCCTGGTTGTTGAATTATGACACTTCTCAGTCTGTGAGAGGACACAATGCCGTTGTAAGACAAGCTCAGATCCAAATGCTTGCTTTGCTGCCAACCCTTAAATGGAGTCAAAGGACTGACAAAGGTCTCTGGAATGCAGACATCTCATAACCTTTGAACAATGGAAAGGATGGGATCAGTGCAATGTAAGGGCAGGGAAAATAAAACCACCTCTTTGGTGGGTCATCAGAGGGGACTGTTGGCCCTTCTGTGTTCCTTGTATGCAATGGCAATGGAAATAGTATGAGCACTCTGACTCCTCAGTGTGGATATCTGGGGACACCTACAGAGTGGTTGTCCCAAGGCTTGAGCTCGCTCTGCACTGAATTTTCTGAATTTTGTACCAACCAATGTGGATTCAGTGACCTAAATCCATTAGGACAAGTTAGCACATTTCCATTACTATGCTTAGATATTATTATTATTATTATTATTATTATTATTATTATTATTACTACTACTACTACTTTTGGGAGACATGGGAAAGAGAAAGATAGTTTCAGACACCACCTCCCAAGGATAAGAAATCCTGCTTAATTATCTGTGACTGAATCTTTCTGAGATTTCATCATATGTTGCCAAAGCAGTCCTAAGCTTGTTTAAAAGTCATAAGGTCTAGAAACTAGTCTTAAAAACAAGAAGAAAAAAGCTGACGCTCTCAAGAAGCTTAGAGTTAACTGTTACTTGTTATTCCTTTATTTTTAATTGTCATAAGCATATTTAAAACAAAGTAAACATAAAGAATTGCCTGGCTAAATCAGGGCTAAAACCACTTGGGGTAAGTGGCCTTGGATTTTTTTTTAAACTTACTGTAGTAAGAAGAAGAATTGCAGATTTATACCCCACCCTTCTCTCTGAATCAGAGACTCAGAGAGGCTTATAATCTCCTTTATCTTCTCCCCTCCACAACAAACACCCTGTGAGGTGGGTTGGGCTGAGAGGGCTCCCACAGCAGCTGCCCTTTCAAGGACAACCTCTGCAATAACTATGGTTAACCCAAGGCCATTCCAGCAGGTGCAAGTGGAAGAGTGGGGAATCAAACCTGGTTCTCCCAGATAAGAGTCCACACACTTAACCACTACACCAAACTGGCTCTCCAGGGTGAAGCACTTATCTAAAACTTGATAGCTATGCTTAATACTCAATGCTGAGTTCATCAGCTAGTCTGACAGTGGTATCAAAACAAACCATAGCTCCAAAGTTCTCTGGATTCTGTTGAAATCTGGTACAAACTCCCCAGTTTCACTTTCAAAGTTCTACATAAATTTAAGATGCTTTTCCTTTTCAGCAGCTTCTTATGAGTCATTCCATCTTTCCACAGATGTCTCATTCCTTTCAGCTAAGCTAAATATGAATCTCCTTATCTGAACCCGACTCATGTTCAGAAATCCCAGATACATTGGATGGACTTGAGATCAATTCCAGATCTTCAAGCCTGGTGCTCAGCTCTTGTGTCCTAAAATATCTGCCAAATATCTGTTGAGAAGCACTAAAATATCAGCAGTAGTTGATAGGAAAAAATTGACAGACTGACCAAATTTCAACCCATATGTGGTCTTCTCCTTTCCAGTATACTGTAACTATCATGCCAGCCATTTTAGTGGAAGAATCTGATGCTCCTGGATCTGGCCCAGAACTATTCCAACATCACATTACAACGCTATGATTGAATCCATACATTGTTGTATATCATGCTATCATTAACTCATCTCTAGGATTTTATTGTCCATCCAGGAAAATCCAAGAAGAAAATGATTATGAGAGCACAATATCCAGCAATGTATAGATCCAGCATCTGAATCCCTGGGTACTTTCAGGGCATGGTCATGAACCAAAGGCACAAGGAAATGAAGAAATGTGTTTTCCAGATCTCACTTCATGCATGTGATCTAGACCCACTGCACTGACATTTTTAGACAGATGGTGAAGATCTGTTTGTTTCACCATACTTTTTGAGATCTGTAAATTATGAGGTATATCCATAAGTTCCCATGCTTTTTTTAAAAAAGTGCATAAGTTAATCTTTAAAGTTTTATTATTCTGGTGATGTGTTAGATAAAAGCCACTGCAGAGTGGCGGGAGTTACAAGAGAAAATCTCAGTTGTTACTTACACAGCCACAATATTTGTACATCCCTTCCATTCAACCATGCAAAAATATGAGCTAAGCAGCAGTCAGGGCCGGCTCTGCCACTATGCAAATTAGGCAATTACCTAGGGCACCAGCCTTCTAGGGGCACTGAATTGGGTGCCTCCCATGTGACTTGATGACCATATCAGGGCAGGGGGAAGGTCCAGAAGCTAGCCTTGCTTAGGGTGCTAGACAGCCTAGGGCCAGCCCTAGCAGCAGTCTTGCTTCATGGGTACTTGATTGTTCCTACTTAAGTGGAGAGGCAGTCCAGCAAGTTCTCACCATCACGTGGATTACTGGTTCCCCACATGTGACTGTGTTTGCATATGAGAATGGAGGGGACATATCCATGCTTCCCACCATATTGTATCTTTTAAAAAAAAAAAAATTGGAAGCTGCCTCTCATTTTTCCAGGATGCAAGGAAGAAGTTCTCTTAGGGTTGTATCTTATTCTTGACTTGGGAGTGCAAGCTATGATGGACTAAGCTTGTACTTGGCACACTATCTTGCCCATTCGGCAAAGGACAATGGAAAGAAGACCCAACCATAAGAACAGAGGTAATGCTGAACTTTAAACTGTTTCAAGTTCAAGTTAAGTTAGCCTGTCCTATTTAAGCATCACTAGGATAAGAACCATGTAGGGAAAAAGGACTGTATCTTGTCATCTTTTCTTTGTCCTCTTGCTTAGCCTGAAATGCTTGAATGTAACATGTGCATTCTTTTATCCATTTATTAAACTTCCTTATATTTTAAATATCCTAAGTCTGATCTCTGGAAAAACACCACACCTAACTGATCTTGCTATCTACAGTCTGTTAATAGCGAGAGGCAATGTAGAAGTGCACTATCCCTGGCAGACAATCATTCTAAATTGTTAAGTTGTGATCAACAGAACATAAGAGAAGCCATGCTGGATCAAGCCAATGGCGCATTCAGTCCAACACTCTGTGTCACACAGTGGCCAAAAAATAAGGTGCCATCAGGAGGTCCCCCAGTGGGGCCAAGACATCCCAAACACCAAGAATATAAAGCATCACTGCCCCAGACACAGAGTTCCAACAATACATTGTGGCTAATAGCCACTGATGGACCTCTGCTCCAGAAGTTTATCCAATCCCATCTTGAAGCCGTCTATGCTTGTAGCTGCCACCACCTCCTGTGGAAGTGAATTTCCATGTGTTAATCATTCTTTGGGTGAAGAAGTACCTCCTTTTATCCATTCTAACTCAACTGACCCTGTGCTTTCTTGTAGGAGCTTTGTAGGAGATACAACAACTAGAAGAAGCTTCTAAATGGTGACCTGGGTACAGTCTGCTAGACAGGGCTTTTTTTGTAGCAGGAACTCCTTTGCATATTAGGCCACACACCCCTGATGTAGCCAATCCTCCTGGAGCTTACAGTAGGCCCCATACTAAGAGCCCTGTAAGCTCTTTGAGGATTGGCTACATCAGGGGTGTGTGGCCTAATATGTAAAGGAGTTCCTGCTGCAAAAAATGCCCTGCTGCTAGACATAGAATCATAGAGTTGTAAGGGACCTCCAGGATCATGTAGTCTAACTCCCCACACAATGCAAGAAATTCACAAGTATGTCCCCCTCTGGCAAAATTTATAGGCACAATAATCAAGTACAAGAGAAATAATACTGAGAAAGGTCTTTTAAAATGATTTTATTCTAATTTCTGGTTAAAGCAATAGCCGTATAAGTAGTAACAGATAGATAGTAAACAGTCTTCTAGCAATACTGGATAGATAGAAGTACCTCCCTCATATCCCACCAGTGACCAGAAGATGGTAAAAAAAACCCTCCAGGATCCCTGGCCAAACTGGCCTGGAAAAAAATTGCTGCCTGACCCAAAAGTAGTGATCAGCATTCTCCTGGATGTGTAAGAAATGACCATCAGAACTAACTACTAATGCAACCCTTCCTGCTCTTCTCATGATCTGCCTAAGTTCACAGAATCATTGTTGTTGTCAGATGACCATTCAGCCTCTGTTTAAACACCTCCAAAGAAGGAGAGCCCACCACCTCCTGAGAATGTCTGTTTCACTGAGGAACCACTTTAACTGTCAGGAAGTTCTTCCTAATGTTTGACATATGACTCCATTTGGCAGCAGAGCCTTTCAAAGTCATTGATGGCAGAAAGTTAATACTCACTTTGAGGAAGGGACAGTGTCACTAGGCAAAGATTTGGGACAGCTACGGGGTTCTTCTGATGTTCAGGAAATCAACCAGAAGAAACAGAGAAACACTTACAAGCCTGTTCCTTTACACAAGTGAAACCATTTTATTTACTCTCTGTCTCCTTTTCTTGTAATTCTAAATTTAGGGAGTTTTGCTTCAAAGATAGTTTGAAATAGTTTTTCACCAGAAATCTGTTCTCAGCAGACGGTGCCACTTGTGTGCAGGCCAACACAATGTTCATGCCTTCCATCCTCATCTGCATGATTGACAATTTCATTCCTCTTAGTCGTCTGGAACAACTGATCTATCATAGTTGGAGGAACTGCTGCCTTTCTGACACCAGCAATTTACCAGAAGAACTACTTTTGTGTTCTTTTGCTAAACTTTACAGAGAATAAAAGTTAAAAATTACATAAATTGCCTTCAAAGGACTCTTGAAGCTTTCACCTGTACTATGTTTTCCCTGGTGGAGTAAGGGTGTAAACAATTAAATTGACTTTGGGCACTCTTTTAATCAGACCATCCTAAATAACTAACAGGAAAGGCTCAGTGCTCTGTATGCAGAATATTCTCAGCTCAGTCCCTGACATCTTTATTTTTAAAAAGGATCAGATAAATCCATAGAGGATAATCTTATCAGTGGCTGTTAGCCATGAGGGTAATGAAATCAATTACCTGGAAGGGAAGATTTCCTTCACTGGAGGTCTTCAAGAATAATTTGGAGAGCCATCTGTTGGGATCCTGCATTGTCTGGGGGCTGGATCTGATGGCCAGTAGGATCCTTTTAAATTTCTGATTCTGTGATGGTACGAACAGAGCCTACATCCCTAACCTCACTGGTAAATTTACATATATAGCAGTGTGTTTTTATAGTCAGCCCTCCCACTCGCACTTTGCCTGTTCATGAATCACCCCATATATGTGTTCTGAAGAAGCCTAGAATGCCAGACTAGATGGACCTTTAGTCTGATCCAACAGGACTTTTCTTATGTTCTGAGCTTCAAGAGGACCAAGAGATGTTACCCATGTTCTCCACACAAATGAGCTGTCATCTACCACGACACAACAGAAGTTATATGCTATACTGTGAACAATGGGTGAACCACCT
This sequence comes from Heteronotia binoei, assembly GCF_032191835.1. NCBI lineage: Eukaryota > Metazoa > Chordata > Lepidosauria > Squamata > Gekkonidae > Heteronotia > Heteronotia binoei. The sequence goes on along the minus strand of NC_083223.1, from coordinate 50,151,753 downwards.
CTCACTCTTTTTGAGCAAATACAAGTTTTTTGTATGAAATTCCTAGGGGCCAGTTTCCCTATATGTGCCAACTCATAGGTGAATGTGTGATCTAAGTCTCTGAGCTAATAGTTTGTCCCTGGGCAATGGATTTCCGAGCAGCAGTCAACAAAACCTTTGCATGGATCTTGGTTAGCAATGCTTCTGCAAGAGTTCCCACAGGAATCCCCCCCCCCCCCACACACACACAAATGATCTCAAGAACTGGTTGATAGAGGTGTGATGGTACTTTAGGTACTTTGGAACCAAGCTCTTTAGATCTTTAAAGGTCAAACCCAGCATTTTGAATGGGGTCAGAAATAAATTGGAAATAACCATAGCTGGATCATGCTGGCTGACTGCATCCACAGCAGCATTTCTGGCCTGTACCTGCCAAGACATATCTCAAGCTCACACTGCCTATGCCAATTGTCATGCTCCGTAGGACAGTTGCCCCATTTGTATGCAGTTTCCCTTCACTAGAAAGAGGCTATTTGCAAATGTTAGCATCATGTAGATACCTTGAATAAGGCACATGATCTCAAATAAATCAAAGCACTTTTCAGTCTCACTGATTTCAAGTGGAGACACAAGCCCACTCTGAAACACTGGTGGTTAACTCAGGACTGGATTGTGATCCAAATGCAGGGGATGCACATTACAAAAATGAAGACCAGGCATGTTCCTAACTCAAGCAACGCTCTCTGTGGACTTGCTTGCAAGAAGGGACGGGAACCAAATATTTGGATTTCTCTAGAATTTATTGCTAATGCGAACTATATATACAGCAGTGCTTTTAAAGGCCAGAAGTGGAAGATGGAAATTCTTGTGATTGTCACCATAAACACTTGTGATGTTGTAACTGCCTGAAAAGATAGCACGAAGTGTCTGCAACACCAGTCTAATGATGCTCATTATGGCACAATGGTGGAACACTTTTGTTTGGTTGCTTTTGTAGTAGTTATTTATTGTTCAGGAGATGCAATGTAACATTGCAGTTGAAAAGGTGATGAGATGTTCCCTAATTTTGTAAAAAGAAATCACCTTGTTCATTGTAATTATTTTTTTTTCTTGAGCTCAGTTGTGATCTCGTATAGCTGGAGTGAAATTAATATTTCCTTTTATCTGTCAGTTTCCCTCATCTGAAGCAAGCAAATTGTTACAAAAGCATGACATTATTTAAAATGTGATAGCAAACATAATCCTCTAATGTTGCACAATTGCCACAGAGTATACCATATCTAGCAAGGTGAACTTTTTTTCCCCAGCTGCTCTTTTTGGCCGTTGCTTTCTGCCTTAGCAGCATCCGTTACATGATCTCTCCAGTACTTAATGCATCACAAGCACACTCCTCACAACTAACTTTATTTTCACAGTAATGAAAATGGGCAGTTGTCTCTTGGTCTATGGTCAGTTAAAAAGGCACACAGCAAAGCACTGTGCAGCAAGACATCTGGCATGCAATAAATGCATTTAGGAAGTAATAAACACTACAGCCCCTTTTTGAATGACTTCTGAAATTGGTTTCAACACAAGCAGTTGGTAGGAAAACAAGCTTTTAGGAAGGTCATTTAGAAACATCTACAGACCCATCTCTTCCAGTTAAACCATTTAGCAGTGCACAAACCAAATCCCAACCCAATTCTGATCTAATAATTAATGGAGCCTTCTGGTCTAGTTCACAGAGTGTGCGCTGCTCTAGTTTTCGAGGGGGAAAAAATAATACTCCACTCTGAACTGGCACAGCAGGATGCTGACATAAAAATGAAATCCATATGATTGACTCAAGATAAATGTCTTAAGCTTCATCATGACAATGACAGACAGTTGCCCCAATGCAGAGAATGAGAAGTACATGCAGAAAAGAGCTTTCTGCCAATAGATCTGCTCACAGCTTTTTTGGTAGGAAAAAGTCCAGCAGGAACTCATTTGCATGTTAGGCCATACCCCCTGACATCATCATTGTTTCACACAGGACTTTTCAATAGACAAAGCCCAGCAGAAACTTATTTGCATATTAGGCCACACCCCCGGACACCAAGTCAGCCAGAACTGCGTTCCTGTGCATTCCTGCTCAAAGAAACCATCGGATCTGCTGTTATAAATCTACAGAGTTCTGCTGGAAGGGGGAGAGGATGCCTCCATTTGCTAATACACAATAACTGCCTATTAATTATCCAACTGATATATAGCCTAGTTGATAGAATGTCAGACTAGGATCTGAGAGATGCAGGTTTGAATCCCTTCTCTGATGTGACTATTCTACTGGGTGACCTTGAGCCTGTCACTCACTCTAGCCTAACCCAGCTCACAGAGTTCTTGTTGTAAGGATAAAATGGAGACGGGAAGAACGATGTTGTAAGCTGCTTTGGTTACCCAGCGAGGAAAAAGTGTGGAATGAACAATACGTGAGGAATGAATAATACATAAATAATTTTACTAGGCATAGCATTTGGAATTGACCAAGGGTTGAAATACCAACATTATCTCTGCCCACTGTGTCAACTTCCATGAAAACCATGACCCAAGGGGTTCATTGCCAAAGGGCTGATGCCAATTTTGCAAACGCATGCCCTATGAGACTGAAGAGTGGAACAACCAACCGAGAGAGCAAAGGACTCCTGAACCCATTTTCCCACAGCTCCAGTGTAAACATCATCTGAGACTGTGCTAGAGGTCTCGTCCTGCGTATCATTTCCAGGGCACCAGTCATTGAAAATGAGTTATTAAGTGCATAAGGGGAGAATTCTGTTAAATCTCTACTGCTCATTATAGAGAAAAAGAGATTGTGTTGTGGATCATATAGACAGTCTTTGTGACTTCCAGGCTGCCATCTGCTTTCATGATGAAGGGATGCAAGCTTGCACAGTTGATACTGGATATCCATGGATGCTTGCAGGACCCTGACTTCTGCCATGACTTTCTGGATCAAAACCATAGTTAAACTGTAGCACTATTCTTCAGAGAGAGAGAGAATGGATAAGTGTACATAAGAACTCTTTTGGAAAAGCACAGAGAACTGAGCAATGCAGTCCTTGTTCTTCAGCAAAAGCATGGATGTTGCAGGTCTTTGGGTCACATTTAATACACAGTTGCACTTTTCACACATGAAGACTGCTCTACATACATTAAGGTTCCAAAGTCCCCCACGGACTCTGGGCCTATTGTACCATAGTTATCCCTCCCAAATCGCTAGAGTGTCTGGGAAAACCATAGAGTTTCCCCGGAAATGCCTAGAGCAGCCGGCGAGTGACGTCGCCAACTCGATGACGTCACTCCCAGGTGATGTCATTGCACTGGTGACATCGGGGGAGGTTCCCCTCGCCGGTCCAATGTGGGCCAGTGGGTTGGGAACCTTCAGGGCGGAAGAACCCCCGCCTGGCCTGGGGGCTTGGCAGCCCTAACATACACATCTGACTGGTCTGCACTGTGTCATAGAGAAGAGTTCAAAGGACACTCTCCACCATGCACAAAAATAAGTTAAAGGGATATTCCCCCTTCTTTTATGATATTTCCATTAAAGTAACACCAAAGTTCATTGGAACATATTTGGAGTCCAGTGGCACCTTTAAGACCAACAAAAGTTTATTCAAGGTATGAGCTTTCATGTTGGTCATAAAGGTGCCACTGGACTCAAAATCTGTTCCACTGCTTCAAGCCAACACAGCTGCCCACCTGGATCTACTGAAGTTCATTATGAATAATAACAAGCATTAACAAACTTGCTAAGGAATCTGTTGAGAGAATTTTTCATGTGAATTTTGTAAAAGTATAGTTTCAAAAATCATGTAATAATCAATAAATGGCCATGATCGACAGAAAGCTGTCCTGCCACAGAAGGGAAAAAACAACCATTCAGCTGAGCCGATGGGAGTGCTGCTCCAACATCTAGTCACCTTTCAGGAGGGGGATGGAATTGGAGGTAAGCTTAGCAGTAATTTAGTTCAGATCTGCCTCAGGGAGAGAACAGTGGGCCACTCTGGCTCAGAGTGAAGGGTAGCTCTGCCTGGTAATGTGGCAGGGAGGTTTAGCTCTATCTCTAGGTAGGGTTGCCAGGTCCAACTCAGAAAATATCTGAGGACTTTGGGGGTAGAGTCAGGAGATTTTCCCATTTCCTTAAATAAGTAAATAATGATATCACTGGGGCAATTTACTCATTGACTTGCTGAATGTAACATTCTGCGGTATTTCAACCAATGTCTTCAGATTCACAGGAAAAGGAAAGCAGAGCAGCCTAAGGGGTGGGGTTTTCCTCCAAACAGAGGGACTCTGCTCACTTCTCTTCTTTTCTCACATGCTTCACACACTCACTGGGAAGACCCACGTGACTCTGCCTATTTGCTTCGCCCATTCAGCTTTCCTCTTGCTCAGATTTAAAGGTGCATACACAGTCCAGAATACAGGCAGTTTTCAGGTTTCTTTTAAGCCTGCACAGATTTAAAGGCACATGGTGACTGTCGGGGCAAGGCTTCCTCAGCCAGGTTTCTCCTTTGACTGTCTGGAGACCTGTGCTGCTGATCTATTCATTGAAGCCAACCTGCAAATAAATTAATCTTTTTGTTGTTATTTATATACTCCTCCCTTCACTATCACCATGTTCTACTTGCTTATCACAAAATTACCATACAGTAGCCACCCCAAAGCCTCCACACTTGCAAGTTTAAGAACAGGGTAGGTTTACAGTTTAAAACAAACCTGGTTCCCCAAAATCATAAGAGGATGTGTGGGTCCCCTCACTTGGTAGAAAAGGCCTGTCACACTGCCATATTGGTTGGCTGCTGTTCAGATATTCTGAGCAATCTATAAAAGCTAACATTATAATGTCAGCATCAAATAAGAGATGGAAGATACCTATTATTAACTCTTTAATGAGGGACCATTTAAAAGCTCTGCCTAAAGAATTAAGTAGATTATTGAAATAAAACTATGGCATAAGCTATATATGTAACATAACTGCAGAGTTCCAGGTTCTTATGGTCTGAAAGAAATTACCATTATCAGCTAAGGAACAAATTATATTCTGTTAACAGTCAAATACATAATATGAAACTAGACCTAGCAATTAGTTAATGAGAGACAATCTTCCTGTTCCTGCAACAGTTATGTGGGGATGGAAATATGCATAGGAAAGATGTTATGCCAGCATGCTAGAGGCTGATGTGAGGAAAAGGAAAGGGAAATGCATTCCAAAACATGCCTTAATATTTGTAGCTGCAGATTTTCGCCAGTGATGCTGCAGGACTGTGGATTTGTCAAACAAGCAGCCTTTGCCTAACTGTGTACAAATCTAATGCTCAGTACGCTTCATACTAATTATTTTTTTTTTTAATCTATGTTGTCTGACAAGTATTCAGCGCCTTTAGTACTTCTTTACTTGCCATATACAGAAGAAGTGTTTACTGGAGTGTCTGGTATTTCTTATTTTCTTCACGTCTGATACAGAATAATGCAAACTAAGTTCTGTCTACCCTTTCCTCTATTTCCTTGGAGACTAGGCTGGCAACCCTTGGAAGCTTTTGAGGACAGAGCTGGGAGTTGTGAGGCATCATATGGTGGTGCACACAATACAGTAGCATCGCTGGAACACTTTAGCAATCCCCCAAAACTCTAGCAGAGATCAACATGGCAAATGAGGTTCAATGTGGCCAAGTGCAAAGTAATGTACATTGGGGCCAAAAATCCCAGCTACAAATACAAGTTGATGGGGTGTGAACTGGCAGAGACTGACCAAGAGAGAGATCTTGGGGTCGTTGTAGATAACTCACTGAAAATGTCAAGACAGTGTGCGATTGCAATAAAAAAGGCCAACGCAATGCTGGGAATTATTAGGAAGGGAACTGAAAACAAATCAGCCAGTATCATAATGCCCCTGTATAAATCGATGGTGCAGTCTCATTTGGAATACTGTGGAGATACCAGCATTGGTAATGAGACAGGAAACCTAGGTCACAATTCCATTCAGGAGGATTCAGTCCAGGGGGATGCAAAGAATAAATGGACATATGTCTGACATAAGAAACCACAATATTCAGCTGCTGACCTAAGAGTAGCTATGCTCTGGCAAAGGAATTTCAAAGGGAGATTAGAAATAGAGAATGCTGAACTGCAATTGATAATGATGCTCAAGACAATGCATCCTTCCTGGACTGAACTAAGAGCTACTTTTCCTGTCTCATTACCAATTTTATCAATACCAGTATTATCATTTGGCATCTGAAATCACTCCACTCTCCAAGATATAAGGACCAATCCAAGTGTTCTAATTCCTAATCAGGGTCTTTTTGAAAGAAAGCAAATCTACATAGGAACAGAGAAATTCAATTAAAAAAAACTTTGCAGAACAAACCAAAATGATTTCCTCTATGTACATTGTGCTTGTCAGAAGAATCCACCCACCCAACCTCCCTCTGAAGAAGTGTGCTTGCACTTCTAATCCAACTAATATGGCATCACATGTATGAGATTATGAAGGCATTGTATTTACAGGAGAGACCTGCAGAAACATGTGTCTCCATGGAAGGCCATGTGAAGCGAGTGAGAGTAAACAAAGAGAGAGAGAAGAGGGGTCAGAGGACAGCTCCCAGGTCAAGACAAAGAAAGGCATCCCATTCAAGGAGATAACATCTATACAGCCTTAGAGTGATGCAGAGCCCGCAGTGCCCAGGTATTTTGAATCACTTGCTCCAACAAAAAGACCCATTGAATAGACCTGAGTAGGATTCTGAGACCTGCTTAGAACAGCACTCCAATTTGTTAAGTACCGTATTTGGTATATAGCTCATCCCTGAAAGACTGTAACTAATATCATGGTGTTGGATGCTGTGAATGTAAGCATCTGATCTGACATGGGGGATGCAATAAGCAAGGAACTAGATGAGATATTCCTCCTGCCCTCTTGCTCAAACGAATTAAGCTCTACCAACTTGCATTCCACCTATGCAGGAATGTGGGAGGGTGATTCTTGCTGAGTCCTGCTTCAGGCCTCCCATCCATGCCACATGACATACTAGGATTTGGGCATTAGGGTTGCCAGGTCCTGCCTGGCAGCCAGCAAGGAGCTCCTGGGTTCTTTCCTGGATTTTCTTCATGCAATGATGTCATCTGGAAGTGACATCATTGCATCACCAACATTGAGGGTTTTTTGCCTTCAAAACCATAGAGTTTGCCCAAAAACTAGAACATCACCCCTCATCATCAGTGATGTGATGATGCCCCTTCCAGGAGACATCATCGTGCTGGGGACATCACACAGCACTATCCCTATTTGGGGTTGGGGTTTCCCTCACTGACCAGGTGAGTGGCAGTGGATCAAAAGCAGGGGAACCCCTGCTGGGACCTGGGGGCTGGGAATTCTATTGGGCACAGGTCACTTGATTTTCAGCGGCAGGTTTTTTGTGGTCACAGGGGAAGAAAGGGAAGAAGCCTGTAACACTTGTTTCTGTATACTAGCTTTTATCGCAGAAGCATTGGGTGCAACAGCCCATGGCCAGTAATAAACGAACAGGAAATACAAGAGGTTTTTTTTTAAAAAAAGTTAAACACATGGAACAAGGTAAGGATAGGCTAGGAGCTACTTATTATTATCTCCAAAATACTCCAAATCAGATTTTAACATACCTTCTGCATTCTCTTTGCTCCAGGCTTGTAAGCCAGCTGTGAGAGCCAGAAATATTGTAGTTCAATTTTATTTCAAGACTGCTGGGGCACTTTTGTGCCAGTTAAGGATCGGAGCCCGCTGCAAATTAACATAACATGAGCAAATCCCATGTTCACAGCAGTATGTATTTGACTGTCACTGCAGGGTGCTACTCTTTTGAAGGTCTTGTTGTTGTTTTTTTTCAATGCTTTCGCTGAGTACATAGCAACCTGAGCACTTTATCTGGCAAATCAAAGCAGCATGGTTGCCAACTCTGGCTTGGGAAATTCCTGGGGATTAGGCAGAGGTGCCAGAGTAGGGTGGAATTTGAGGCAGCGCTGGATCTAGGGGGGGGGGCAGAGGAGGGTGCTTGCCCCGGGTTCCAACGGAGGGGGGGGGCACCAAATTGAGTATGGCGTGTATTGGAACCATAAGATAGAATGGCCCAAAAGGGGATGCCATTTTTTAACTTTGCCCCCCCTCAAAAAACATGCAGATCTGGTCCTGATTTGAGGAGGGAGCAGAGATGTGATGACACAAACTGCCTATTGATGGAGGCCCAGGTCATAGCAGTTGCCAAATCAGCTTTTTTCCATCTTTGGCAGGTTTGACAACTAGTCCCTTTTCTCTCCACTTGCAACTTGGCTACAGTGATCCATGCAATGGTCACTTCCAGATTACATTATTGTAACTTGTTCTACACAGGTCTACCCTTGTACCTGATCTGGAAGCTTCAGCAAGTGCAAAATGCAGCAGCACATCCCTGCAGACACACATTCAGCCGGTGCCGTGCAAATTGCACTGCCTGCCAGTAGAGTTCCAGATCCATTTCAAGGTGTTGGTTTTAACCTTCAAGGCCCTGAGTGGCCAGGGACCAACATACTCATAGGACTTCCTCATCCCTTATGTACCCTGAAGGGCCCTACATTCAGCCAATCAACATATACTGGTAATCCCCAGCCTGAAAGATGTTCATCTAGCCTCATCTAGGCTATTCTTAACGCTGGTCCTAGGGTTGCCAAATCCTATTCAAGAAATATTTTGGGACTTTGGGGGTGGAGCCAATAGCAAGGTTGTGACAAGCATAATTGAACTCCAAAGGGATTTCTGGTAGGGTTGCCAAGTCTGACTCAGAAAATATCTAATGACTTTGGGGGTGGAGCCAGAAGACTTTCACATTCCCTAAAATAAATAAGTAAAAAAACATCAGTGCAGTTCCCCTGAATACAGTCTTCATTTCCTCACCCCAACCAGCTGCACCTCCTCAGTACTCTCTGTCTCACACACACACAGAGCAGCCAAAATAAACAGTTTGCAATCTCACACTTGTGTGGTCTCACCTCATTAGGGCAATTTACTCATGAGTTGCTGAAATTCCAATTTCTAAAGAATAACACGAAACTAAGAGCACAATCCAAAGGGGGGGGGGGGGCGGAAAGTCTTTTGGGAGCAGATGATCCACTATGTGGGAGCAGGAAGGATTTGCACCTATGTACAACCAGTGCCACCACAGTGGAGGGCAAGGGGCCGCCCCAGCACTGCTCTGCCCGAGGGCAGTGGCACCTGAAGGCTGCGCCCAAGTGTTGGCGGAAGTGAGTCAGAGCGCGGTGCTCAGGCGAAGGAGGGGGTGGAGTTGGGGCCGCGGCCAGGCTTAGGCGGCTTCCTGAGCAGTTTGGCCCATGACATGCTCCCCCGAGAGGTGCAATGTTACACTTGCAAAAACAGCGGCATGTCCCATTGGCATTCATTGAAGCCAAAAACAAAGGTTGCCTCCACCGCTGCGGAAGCTCACAAACCCCTTAGGGAGCTGTATGATTGCCTACCAATCCCCTCGTGCCTTGGCCTGGCGAGCCCCTTCCCCAGCGTCCGATCGCGGCCCCCCCTCCTAGAAATACTTCCACTCTGCCTTGCACAACTCAATTGTTAGAGAGAGGAGCACATGGTAGGGAGATATGCCGGCGAGCTCCCTGCCGTATGGACCTAGAGCGAGGGACAGGCAGGTACGTTGGTGACAGGTTTTGCACTGCACCATAGCTTTGACAGTATCTTTGATTTGTGTGGGGGAGAGGAAGGTCTCTCCCCTGGGGCTAACTGCTCTGGTTTCCAGGTCTCCACAGGTTCCAGGATCGTGTGGGCTCTGCATGCGAATGAGGACTGTTGCCCATGGCTGGGTAAGTTTCACTGTGCACCCCCACTATCCTCCCCCTCCCCTCGCTCTTGTCTGCTTGGTGTGCGAGCATCCATGGCACTTGAACCAAGCAGTGGGCTCCGGCAGGAGGCATTTGCTGAGCCGACTCCCCTGTGCTGCTGCCTGTCGCCTTCCCTTGGTCTGCCCTCTGCTGCATTCCCACCCCTGACAGGGCACGGGGGGGGGGGGGGTGGCAGCTGCCCCAATGCAGGGATGTGGGTCAGAGACTGTCCCTTTAAGAGAGCGCCTGGCAGAAACGCAGCCTGCTCTTCCAGCTGCCACCCCTGCAGGTGCTCTTGATCTCTGTCTCTGTTTTGCAGGTGGGACTCCAACATAGAGACTTTCGCGTATGTTGCTCTAACCCTCCCCTCCCCTCCACTCACTCAGCTGTTTCTGCCCACCACTCGGAATGGAGCCCCACCCACAGCGAGACTGCCCAGCGTGCACCAGGGAGACTGCTGCACTCTGTTCTGGAAAAATAAAGTCTGATCTGTGCCCTCTGTTGTCTCCCCCCCCCCCTCGGTCAGTGGCCTCTCCGAGGGAATGCCTGGGAGGGTGGGCAGACTTGGTTCTCGGGGGGGGGGGGACGGGTTATGAGCTGCCATGCTGCCCCCTGCATAGCTGTACAGGGGAGGGGGGTGCCACCTCTCGGCCTGCCTGGGCTGACAGCCTACCCGATTTCACAGGGCTGTTGTGCACAGGGCACTAGGGGGGGCTGCTGAAGTGAATGCATGCCCAGTGGCTTGCACTCTGAGTTCTGCGTCCCCCAGAGGAGGTGATCCTTGCACATAGCAGGGGGCGGCAGCAGGGCACTGGGGGGGGGGGCTCTGGGGGTTGTCTTTTGGACTTGGTCTGCCAGCTCCCATTCCAGCCGCTGCCCAGGACAGCAGACAACTGTACTTGGCACTTCCTGCTTGTCTGCACATGCCTCTTCTTGCCTGCCTGCCATTGGTAGAGTCTCTGACAGCGGGAGGGAGTGAGGGGATTGACGGCCTTTCAGGTGAGGACTTTCTGCCCCTAGCCCAGTCACGTGCAATGGGCTGTCCAATCCCATGGTCCTGCGCAAGCCTGTGCCTTTCCCACCCCGCCTCAGCAGCGGGCCAATGACGTTTACCTGGGTGGAATCACCATGGCGACGGGTTCTCGCTCGCTGGTTGGACCACTCTCCCCCTCCAAGCGTGGTGTAACGTCTCCCCTTTGGGAGCCCACTGTGGCCGTCGACGCTAGTTCTGCACTCGAGCACAGCTACACGGTGGTTTTCTGGATTGGGCTGCCCAGGTTCTAGGTTATTCTTTCCTGTGCAAACAGCCTCTGAGAAGATTATAAAACCAATGCACAGTTTCTGAGCACCTTCCCTTCCACCAGGCAGGTGTTCTGCAGGCTTGCCTCGCCCCCAGCCTGGTCTAAGATTTAAAGGCACATGCACCTTTCTAGAAAAAAAAGCTGTTCCCTGTGTCTTCTTAAGCCTTCGAGGTTTGAAGGCATATGGAAGCTGTTGGGGTGGGGTTTCCCCCCACTTGCCAGCTGACTGGAGGCAGGAAGGAGCCTGCAAAAGTTGGGAAACCCCCGCTGGGACCTGGAGATTGGCAAGCCTACCTGATCCCGACCTTGTGGAATGAGCTCCCAACAGACTAGGGCCCTGTGAGATCTACAATTCCACAGGGCTTGTAAAATGGAATTATTCCATCACACTTTTAGCTGAGGCAGTAGGCATCCAATAATATCAGAACCTCCTGCTCCAACTGATACTTGATCTGCCTGCCAGACTGAGGCCAGGATAGAAATTAAATATATAAAATTTCCACAAGGGGGAAGTTTTCTGCTTCCTGGAGATCAGTTGAAATGCCTGGAAAATTCTAACCCCCACCGGGAGATATAAAACAGTCAGTCCAATTTATGCTATGGCAAAAGGACAGCGCTGCTGACATTAAAGACACTTCTGAGGTCTCCATTTTTAGTTAGACCTTACAGTATTTTCAGGTAGGCTAGGATTAGGCTGCAGTGAAGTTCTAGTCTGTTTAATGGAACAAAGGAAATTTAACATTGCTATGTAAGAGAACATGGGTTAAGTGAATTTAGGATACAGAAAAGGAAAAGTGGGTGGGAAGGTAGCCTATACAGAATATAAATCAAGTACAGGAGCTAAAAGACTTCCTTCCACAGCTGTGTTCATGTCTGAATCATCAAGGGCACCATTAAAAAGCCTCAAATTTCATTTCTCCCCTGTAGCTCTTAACAGGACCTTGGAGTATTTAACATCCTTTTGATATATAAATGCTGGCCCCCAGTTGGAGTCCTTGATCAACACTTGTAGTTAAATGCAAAGCAAAAAGCACTTTGAAAGGTGCTTTGAGGAGTTATATGAGGAGTGACATGAGTCTGAAAGGTGCATATGATAATCAGTTATATCTAAGGGTTATTGTACATGATAACATTTTCTCTGGCATGCTGCACTTAAGTTGGACTAACTCTAACATGGGGATCACTGCAATGTATCAGTGTCCCACAAAATGGAAAGGGGAGAGCAGGCGATATTTTATACTGCTTTTAATGTGTGTTTTTAACTGTTTCATTTTAATAGTTGCTTTTTATACTAAATTTTAGTTTGACGGAAACAGGGAGTTCCAGTCATGGAAATCTTCTTGCACCAGCAAAAAGGCTCCTTGGGTGAGATGAGTGGGTGTGCCATCAAGTCACAGTTGACTTATAGTGACCCCATGACGTTTTCAAGGCAAGAGACATTCAGAAGTGGTTTGCCATTGCCTGCCTCCATGTCGCACCCCTGGTATTCTTTGGATGTCTCCTGTCCATCCAAATACTAGATAGGCCTGACTCTGCTTAGCTTCTGAGATTGGAAGAGATCAAGCTAGCCTGGGTTATCCAAGTCTGGGCAAAAGAAATACAATAAGCTGGTCCTTGGTCCATACAGCTGGCTCATTCAAGGCTGCACATTGTGAACTGAAAGCTCTTTGGCTGTTGCCTTTGGAAGACCCCTTTGGCCACACCTAAGTTTAAATACCTGTCAATGGAAAGGGAATCAGAAACCCAACTGAGATGTTGTACAGCTGGAAAGAAACATTCCTCAGAATTCCCCTTCCCTCCTAGTGTATAATGACTTGCTTAACATATTTATATCACCACAAAAAAGAAGAAAAATACCAAACCAAAAGAGACAGGGTAAACCAAAAAGTTTGAAAACACACACACGCAAAAAATGGGGAAAAGTAATATGGTACAATATTTAAATGAAGACATTCAATTGTGTGCACAAATTAGAACATCGGTAATTTCATCTATAAATAAACCAGAAACAGAAACAATTCTGCACATACAACAAAGATAACAGCCAGATACAACAAAACATAATGTGAAACACATTTCAGCACAAAGCCTTCATCATTGGCTTATCATAATTAGTGCAATCATATCTAACCCACACCATCAAAGACAACAAATCAAAAGAACAAGCAAGTTAAAATTAATTGCCTGCAAAAATAATAAAGAACATTAAAACAAGAATTAAAAACATCAAAAATTAAATATATATATGTACATACTTGGAGTGAATAGTATACACCTTATATAAAATCAAGGTTCAAATATTTCCTCATTTAGGTATCTCAAAAAATGGATCAATAAAAGTACAGTTACAAATCACAGTATCAATATATGTGTGTGAGTATTTCATTGTGCTGATAGCAAATAATTCAAGAAGCTGCATCAAACCCACCATAAGATAAAAACATTCCTTCAGTCCAAAACTATACAGCCAACACCTGGGAGAAGCCACTAGGCAAGTCTTCCATCACTGGGCCATTCAGAAGCTCTTAAAACAAACCTCAAAGCAAAAAACCAATTTCAGCATACAAAGGCATGCACAGCCAACTTTCAAGCTGCTGACAGCCAAGCAATTTCCTTATTCAAGCCTTGCTTGAGGCACCGAAGTTTGCAAGGTAAAGATCCAAAACATTTCCCTTTTTCCTGGGATGTGGCCCAGATGGAGTTCTTCAGAGCCAAGAAGTATTTCACTAGAGGAACATGGAGCCTTCCAGTCGAATGAAGCTCTTATCGTCCAATATTCTCTCTGTTGTACCTCAAAATAAGTGCATGTGTACATTCACATAGGTACACGCCCCCACACACTACCTATTCATTCATTAATTTAATGAAACTGGGTCTTGCCTACTAATGTCCATCCACAATAAACTTGTACAGCTTGAAAGAAAAATCTTCATCTTTTCCACTGTTTCTTGGCTGGATTATCAGCAAAGAATAATCCAGCTCCAGTTCATTTCTACGTATTGTCTTAGTTCAGAGGTACCATCTTCCCATCCCCAAGGGGTGTTTGCTTACTAATCCACTCACTTGCCCACCAATGCTGATTATCACAGTGGGAGAGCAGGGAGGTATTGCATCCAAACCCGGAAATGATGAGTGCCACTCTAGGAATACACCCACCTCTGTAGTATTTACCATAGATAAGTGGGGGATTCCTAGAATGACATCCATTCTAGGCCTAGATGCAATCACCTCTTGTTTTCTCCTGCAGTGACAATCAGCAGGTCTGGCAACCTTAGTCTTTTTTCTATATACAAATTTTTAATGTGCAATTGATCATCATTGAATTCACAAAGCACTAAAAGTATCCAGAGCAATAAAGGCAAACTAGCTGATTAAGTTTTAAAATGATCTAGAAACACAGCTTTGGGTGAACGCTATTCTCAAAATGTTTGGTTTTTTTCGCTGCTGTACCTTATTCTGTACACCTGCAAGTGGAGTGCTGTGGAAATGTGGATGTAGAAAATATGACAAATGCACCCTCTTGCCCCGTACAAAGTTGCCCCAACTTCAACCCAGGAAACATCATTTATCCCACAACTGCACTGATATATGGAATCCACTAGGTGGCCTACAGAAATTAATCACCACATTGTGGAACATTTGACATTTGTTTAAGTTGGGTATTTTTTTCACAAATACCAATAATAAATTAAAACAATATCATGGGTGTGCATGGTTTTCTATGATTCTATAAGCCTTTTTCAAGTCTGTGTTTTCCCCGCTCTACAAAGCCCATTTGCAATACTGAATTTGCATGAAGTATGCATTTTCCCAAGCCTATCACATGAAAAGATTCAGAGTGAGCATAAACAAGTCATATTTATCAACATGGGAGCTATGAAGATTTATAGTTGCATTCTTCAATATTTATCATCCTAATCAGCTGCCATGATGCAAGCTTTCAGTGCTTTAATGGCTCAGTATAGTGGACAGAATCAGATAACCAACTGTGACAAAAGAGGCACAAATACCACAGTGTAATTAGCAGTATAGAAATTATGTGAGGTGCTGAAGCTGCTGTAAGGGGGAGGGGAAAGTGAAGTTCTCTGATTTATCTATGACTTCTAATCTCCAGAAATTCCTTTGAGGACCTTGTTATGTAACTACTTCAGCATGGGATAGATTTCCTACTCTGTGTTTCATTAGTGGTGCAACTGCTTGATCATGTGAAGAATGCACTTTTCCACCCCTGGTTATCATATAGTTGAAGAGATATGATTGGTCAGTGGTGTACCCATCTAGAATGAATTTATTCATTTGCCAGTTTGGCCACATGAATACTGTAGGAGGAGCACCCTGAAACAAAGGCATGAGAGGGTAAAGCAAAGCAAAGGTAAAGAGCGTAAATTTGGCCTTGCTGTTCTTTATAATAGTAGTACAGAAATTCCAACAAGATTGTGAGATAATGAAGAGAATCTTGAATATAGACTGTCTGCACATGTAATTAATTATGCTGATAGGAAGGAAAATTACTCTGAATACATGTAGACTAGTTGGATTTCTGTTCCAGCATGTCCTTGAAACACAAGCGACATCTAGTATCCATTAAGAGTACCCATACAAAATCCAGGTCCTATGCTGAAATGTTAATCCATTTGATGTATTGGTTAAGAGCAGCGGACTCTGATCTGGAGAACTGGATTTGATTCCCCACTTCTCCACATGCAGCCAGCTAGATGACCTTGGGTCAGTCACAATTCTTGAAAGAGCTGCTCTCTTGAGACCAGTTCTCTCTGAGCTCTGTCAGCCCCATCTACCTCACAGGGTGTCTGTTGTGGGAAGAGGAAAAGAAGGAGATTGTAAATCACTCTGAGACTCCAAATAAAGGGCGGGGTATAAATCCAACTCTTCTTCTTCTCTTAGTGAGTGATGATTTTATCAATTGCTATGCTTGTCATTTAAAATGTTAGTTGGAGCAAGTTGTTTTCTCCCACATTGTTTCAATTTTCAGTCTTCACTGGACTGTCATTCTTAACCAAATGGGATAACCATACCATCATTTAGCACAGTATGTGAAGAAGTGTTTTTATTTCTTATTTATTTATACACTTAACTATTTTAACTCTCTTTTTTCTCCCAGTGAGCCCAAGGTTCAATCATCACTCTCCTTCCTCTATTTTACCTTCACAACAATTCTGTGAGGTAAGGTCAGGGTGGGAGAGAGTCAACCAAGGTCCAAGGTCCAAGGTCAACCAAGGTCCAAGGTCAACCAAAAAGCTTGCATAGCAAAGCAGAGACTCAAACCTGAGTCTCTCAGGATCTAGTACAACAATCTAACCACTACACTATGCTTGGACTATTTACTGGGACTATCTGCACTGCTATCTCCATAGTGCTGATGGAGCTGCATTTTCACCATTTCTGACCTTTGCATGTGGCTAAGCTATATAAACTATACACATTTACAGAATTGCACATCATCTTTTTTTCCAAATACATGCCATGTATGAAACTGGATTATATGCAGTGTTCCCTCTAAGTTTACTGACTGACAAACATACCTGCATGCCTCCAGCTACCATCCCAAACATCCCAAACAATCCATTGTATACAGCCAGGCCCTACACTACAGCCGCATCTGCTCCAATCCCACTGACAGAGATTCTCACCTGAGGGATCTAAGGCAAACCTTTTTGGAACTATAGTACCCACCTGATGAAGTCAGGAAACAGATTAACAAAGCCAGAATGACAGCGAGAGAAAACCTGTTACAAGGCAGACCCCAAAAAGACAACAACAGAACACCACTAGTGGTCACACACAACTATCAACTGAAAACAGTTCAATGTGTCATCAACAACTTACAACCTCTATTGGACAGTGACAGCTCTCTTTCAAAAGTACTGGGAGGTAAACCTTTTCTTGTACAGACAGCCCCCTAATCTCATTTTGGCCCAAAAATTACAAAAAAACGAGTAGCACATACACACTATATTATTAAAGAAATACACATCAATTGCACAATAACATTCATAAGTTACAGTTCGCTTCCAAAAGTCCCAGTGCACAAAATTTATACAGTCCTAAGTCTTGTACTTGAGATGCAATCTTCAATTTTGTTGAAACAAATCATGAAGAAGAAAAAAACTTGAACAAAAAAACAGTTTCGGCCACGCCTTCCTCAGTCATGAATCACAATGCAAATCACTGCGTGCAGCTTCTCCAATTCCACAAATGATCATTCATTAATTGGAACCCAGTCCTATTCTGTTAATGAGCAACGCCTCATATTGAATTCCAAAGCTGGTTGTGTATTTTTTTTGCCATATTCTCACAGAGTATCCTCTGTATTTACCTTATTTTGGCCCATTACAAGCAATAGAATAATTAAAACATTCTCACATTCTGACATGTTACTGTTTTATTGGTTTCCCACACTAATGTTACCCAGATCAAAGGTTTGCTTGATTTGTTAATTTTGCTATTCTGCCATTGGGTTTTAACTTTGTACCATTTTGCATTTTAACCACTGCCTACCAGCTATATGTAGCTCTGCTTACTGTACCTCATTCCTCCTCTGAAGAAGTGTACAAGCCCATGAAAGCTTACATTCTGAATAAAACTTTGTTGGTCTTAAAGGTGCTACTGGACTCCTACTTCCCTTTAAGCTGAGTTAGTGTGAGCTAGCTCACAGTTTTTTTATCTTAGTTCAGGAAAAATGGCCCCAGAGCAACTAATTTATGCAGTAGCTCCCGACTTTAATGCCAGTAGCTCACAAAATAGAATTTTTGCTTACAAGACTTTTGCAGAGGTGTCGAACTTATTTGTTATGAGGGCCAGATCTGACATAAATGAGACCTTGTCAGACTGGGCCATGAGTGTCGTAAAATGTAATGCCAGGTAGCATTTAAAATGGACACAGACAAACACAATTAAAAGTTTTTTTGTTTAAAAAAATGAAAATAAAAAATGCTTACAAGTTAGCACTCTACAAAGGAAATGTACTAAGTGAAATTGGTCTGAACATATACTCAGTGGCTTGTTATTTCTCACATTGCTTTCCTACTGAGAAGGACTGGATCATGCAGGCATGGATACAGTGAAAAGGGGGAGGCAAACCCAGTTTCATCCAGGAGAGCTCTCTCCCCCCCCCTCTCTGTAGCAAGGCAAAAAGCTCATACCTCAAATAAAATTTTGTTTGCCTTAAAGGTGCTTTGTATTTCTCCCTGTGAGAACTGGGCAAAGGAAACTCTGGCTCTTTCCTTCCCTCCCCAGGGGAGAAGGAGGGGAAGGAGTCAACCAATAGAAGGAAGAGAAGCTTGGCTCAGTAGCTCTGCTGTGTGACTGAGATAGCAACCCTGGATCGCTCTCTCCCCTTTCTCTCCAAAGGTGGAGCCTCAGCCAACGGAGAAAATAGAGGCTTTGCTTTGTAGCTCCTGTGTGATTGAGCAAGCCTGGCAAAGCAAGCTGTGATGCAGAAGGAAACAAGAGAGAGGGAGAAGGGACCAGACTTGCTCACAGGCCTGATAGAGCCCTCTGTGGGCCTGATCCAGCCCCTGTATCGCATGTTTGACACCCCTGCTCTATAACTTGGCGGGACCATTGATTACATGTGCATATTGCAATGTATCTATAATGCCATGTAGGCATGTGTTTGTACCATACATACTGAAGCAGTCGTATTAATTAGCCTTGAAATGAGGTGTAATGAACTAGGAGGTGGTAAGTTATAATATCATTGATTTTCTCTTGTGGTGTATATATAATGTTAGCATGTTGGTTTAGACATGGTGAGCCCCAGATTCAAATCCCCTGTTACAATGACACCCACTGAATAACCTTGGGCCAGTCACCTACCTGACAGAATTGGTGTGAAGGAAAAATGGCAGAGATGAGTACCGCCTTTCACCACTTGCTTGGAGGAAGGGCATAAAAAAAAAATCCATAATGTTTATTTATTAATTTATTTTTACCAACTAACAGTTTATTGGAAAATTGACACAACAATATAAAACATATGAAAAGATTCAGATACATACATAGATGAATCAATATGCAGGAATAATTACTGTATAAATTTCAATCTTAACAATGACTATATTATACCCATAGATAAGTATACACATTGATCTTGTAGAGTCTTAATGTTTGCAAAAAGGGTTTGAACACTTAAAAAATAAAATGGGTGTATGGAGAACAAATAAACAGTTGGAATGGGTGCAGGAAGTACCTTTATAGTGAAATTGATTGAAGATATAACTAATTGTGAAGTTAAAGATTTAGTAACCAGATATATAACATCCGATAATTAAATTGCTGAAATATTAAAATAAAATAGAGTTAAGAAGGCAAAAAAGAAAACAAAGTAAAATAATTATAATAATGGATGTAAAAATTAAAATAATTGACCTGTGCCGTGGCTTAACTGTAGTCATACACTGGGAGACTTTGAAAGTGTGAAATGTGTGAATGTAGAGAATGGTGTATCATGAGTAGAGCATTTTTAAATGTAATGGGTTGTGAATAGAGCTGTCTTGCATAGAGATAAAATTAATAAAGGGTAACCATTTTGCATCGAAGTTCGTGACTTTTGGAAGAATTTCAGACTGTAACAACTTGTCACTAATCTTCTCCATAAGAAAATGGTCCCATACGTGCTTTAGCCAATTCGTCCTAGAAGGAGCTTGAGATGATTTCCAATATGATGCAATAGATGACTTCGCAGCAGTCAACAGGCGAATAATTAGTTCTAGTTTAGGTATTGCCAGTCCTGAACAAGAATTCAGAAATATCAACTCCGATGTAAAAGATATAGAATAGTTAGTGATAGCTTCAGTTTGTTCCAGCACATATTTCCAAAAGTCTTGTAACACATGGCATTCCCACCAGCAATGGGCATATGTTCCTATCTGATCACATTTCTTCCAACAAAATGGAGATTTACCTTTGTCTTTATGTTTATTTATTGAAAACATTTTTATGCTGCCTTTTCACCCAATGCATAGATCCCAAGACAGCAAACAATCAAAACCATTTAAGTGAGCTCTTAAAAATTCATATTATAAAACTGAAAACAACATTTAAACAAAACAAGTAACCAAACCACATAGGAAGGATGGTCAGTGAGGGAACACCATGCAAAATAGGTAGGTTTTCACTTGCTGGTGGAAGACAATGATTGAAAGGTACAGATAAATTCTCCTGGGGAGGGAATTCCATATTTTATCTTATATCTCCTTTAGGAGTTCATTTTCCCACTACCACCATCAGCTTCCTCTCCAGGTCCTGAGAACATTTCATCCCATTTGGCTGCCAAATGTGAATTGTTCTGTACTTTAGTTGCCAGGAATATAACCTTTCAGAACCGGTGGTATTTTCTGTCTCTCAGGAAACTAAAAACAGGGCATGGAAGAAACATCAGCCAATTAGCATGCAGCATAGCAATTTGTATCAATTGCAAGTGGTTCTGATTAATGTTATTTGTATAAAAGCATTTAACCAACACCGAGTGCTTGAGTAAAGCAAATGTGCTCTTGCTGGGTTATCCTGACTTACAGCAAAAAGATACTGGACTGGCTATGTAATTTATGGATGGAAAGAGTGGGGAATGAAAAGGTGAAAAACTTAGCCCCAAGAAAGACATTTTAAGCTACAGCTAAAATTACCAAGTTCCTCAGAGAATTTCCAATGTTTAAAATAGCCATCAGAAACACACTGCGAAAGTAGTGTTGTCTTGCAGCCCAAACTCTGTGACTCACAGTATGCCTACAGATCTGAAGTACCACCAACAGAGTAGTGACTATCCACCTCTCCCTTCCTGGTTCAGAGACCTGAAGGTCTAATTAGACAATGGGTGCGTTTACACTACACTAAATAATACATTTTGCAACTGGGTTTTTACTGCGCAAGAATAACCAAAATCCAGTTGCTAAACACATTATTTAGTGCAGTGCAAACGACCTAATGTGTTAAATATGAGATTGGGTTGGGAGAAACATATGCCTCAGCACTTGCCTTAATTCTAGTGTATAGGGCCCAGATCAGTTTAAATGAGCTGCACAGAGCAGCCAGCCCAGGATTGTCCAGGGTGGTGCAGAGATCTCAGTTCCCACTGTCCCAGCATTTTTTTCCTTGTTGGATCCACTGGACCTTAAAAAAAAAGAGGGAATCCCAAATATTTACTGAATCTGAATATCATACTAGCATTGGGATTCAGGAATATAAGAAAATATCAATATTTGGGGGGTTCAATATACCCTAACTTGAAAAATGTCAGGGGTTTTACATATCCCTAGATGGAACACTGGGGATCCCCACAGGTCAAAGGCCAAGAGAAAGAGCATCAGTGCTCCAGCACCACACTCTGAAACCTAACCTCAATGTAGGATCAGAACCATAGCAGAACAGTACTACCCAATCTCAGTCCAGAAAGGCAATCCAGAAAGATCCCATGACTGCTGGTGTCAAAAGCTGCTGAGGAGAATTAACAGGATCGCACATCCCATATTCATCTCCTAGTGCATGTTATCTGCCAATGCAACCATGGCCTTTCAGCCCCATTACCAGACCTGAAACCAGATTGGAATAGATTTAAACAATCCACTTCATTCAGGAATC
Source organism: Heteronotia binoei (assembly GCF_032191835.1). Taxonomy (NCBI): domain Eukaryota; kingdom Metazoa; phylum Chordata; class Lepidosauria; order Squamata; family Gekkonidae; genus Heteronotia; species Heteronotia binoei. The sequence continues at coordinate 50,130,013 of NC_083223.1, read as the reverse complement.
TCTGAAGTAGACCAGCCACCAATTATTCAATCACCTCTCTCCAAACAGTACATTTGGGACTGGAGAGTAGCTTAGCAAAATAATTGTGTTGGGGTGCAAGGCAGTCCATCTCCTCCTGTTGACCAAAGTCAATTGGCCCCTAGCCATCCAGAAGAATGCTATGGGTCTCCACTGTGCAGATGCAATGGTGGTGGGGAAATAATGCTTCTTTGCTGCCAGGTTTTCAAATGAGCTCTAGCCCATGCCTTGTCAGATTTGTCCAGAGTCTTTCTCCATCATCACTCCTATGTGCTAGCTTTCTCCCCTGTCTTTTCATCATCCACAGTAAACCAAGGGGCTGCCCAGGCTCTTTGACCTAATTGCCCAGGTTATTTTCCCATTCCAGGGGTTAATCCGGCCATCAACAGGAGTGCCAAGCCAACCGTATCAGCAGGAAAATCCTCCAATGCTATCTGAAAACCTATTGGGTTCATCAGGCTATGAAGTCTAAGGATAGCAGGGTTTCAGAAAGGGAAGGTCTCAGCAGGGTACAGTGCCATAGAATCCACTCTCCAAAGGAGCCATTTTCTCCAGGGGAACCGATCTTTGTAGTCTGAAGATCAGTTGTAATTCTGGAAGATCTCCAGGCCTCCCCTGGAAATTGAAATCCCTAGGTAAATTGGTAATTGAAGGTTCACGCTAGGTAGAGTTGATCTTTGCAGTTCTTTGGCTTGTATTCTGCTTTATCGAAAGAGAGATGAGACAACTAAAGGAAGATTCGAGTTGTTTTTCCATAGCTGGCAAAGGACACATCCCAATATTGCTGCCTGGAACTATAAAAAAATATGTATGCGCATGGCATACAATCATTTATTTATTTATTTTGCAACTGTGCTGTTTTCCCTTTCTGGAACTGACATAAAAGTACATCTTTTAAACTAGCATAATTAACTATCTTTCTCTAGCTGTCTTTCTCTAGCACTTCCATTTACTTTAAAGTTGACAGGACTCATTCTTTCCCTTTTCAGTTGGTTGCCAGCTGTCTTGAATTCCTATCCTCCTCACACTGAACTTTGCAACTACCCCCTCCAGCGGTATCTGTAAATGGTGTGAAGTGAAATAGGGCAAGCTGCAGAAAAAGAAGAGTTAGTGTAGAGGTATTGTTATTCAGTTTATAAAGCTTCTGGCGTATGAGTCTGTCCCTGTGTTTAATGAAGAACACTGGGTACCTGCAGGTACATAATCACGTTGACTCCTTTAATTACTTGGTTTTAGAGCTAGTTCTTTCAAATTGGCGGTTCTTGATGTCTTGACAAGAGTGAACACTTTTCCCTTCTAACCAAATACAAGGGAGGGAAAGTATCTCTTTTCAAAGGAGGTGGGTTTTTTTTAAAAAAGAGAGAGAAATGGTTTTGTTTTAGAACTTGCAAGGACTAGCTAGAAGCTTGATGTAGCAAAAGTACCAAAATAGATTAGAAACAGGTATTTGTGTCAGCCTGTTGGAAAGGTGAAGTATGGGTCAGAAGGGAAGGAAGGGAGGGAGGGAGGGAGGGAATATGTGGAGAAAGCTGAGTTATCTTATTGGCCAAGCAAAAGGAAGCCTTTAATTTGCACTAATCCATTGAGCATTCCATTTGTCATTTTCATTTAACTCCACTGACCACTGAGATCTCCAAATGAAACTAGTCACACATAGTCACAGTACAATTCTATGTTTCAGGTTCAAATAAACTAGTAGCACCCTATTTCAGTCTAAGACAGCTTTAAACAACTACCCAGTTATGAAGGTAGAAAGACAGCAGGGGAGCAGGGACTACTGAGGTGTTCTGCAGAGTGCGCCACATGTAAAATTATCCACTGGGTGGAAATTGTGAGTGTGTGCTCATTGTACGGAGCAGGTTTGTTACCTTGAGGCTAGAGTTGCTGACCTGGAGAAGCTGAGGCAGAGAGAAGTTTGGGGGAAGAGACCTTCAGGGACTCCAGAACAATTCCACTCCTGTGCTGAGAGCTGTTCTGGTGTTGTGGAGAATGAGAGTCTTGAGGTCAGAGGGCATCAGTCTGAGGAAAAGGGATGTAATCCTTTAGATGGTACCCTCTGGGGTTGGGGGAAGGTAGGCTTTTGGTAGCGGGTGATTCAATTTTTGGGAATATAGAGAGTATGGTCTGCGACAGGCATTTTAACTGCATGGTGACTTGCTTCCCTGGTGTGAAGGTTGTGGATATCTATATAGGTTAATAGGTAGGGCTGGGGAGGAGTCAGCAGTCATGGTGCACATTGGCACCAGTGACATTGGGAAATGTAGTCATGTGGTCCTGGAGGAAAATTTAAGTTACTTGGCAAAAAGTTAAAGGCCAGGACCTGAAATGTAGCATGAAATGTTCCTTGCACCAGGCCAGCTAGACAGGCACAGATCAGGGGTCTCAATGTGTGGATGAAAAAGTGGTGCCAGGAGGAAGGGTTTAGAACTAGGGAACTTTCTGGGACAAGCCAAACCTATACAGAAGAGATGGGCTTCACTTGAACCAAAAGGGAACCAGGCTGCTGGTAATTAATATCAAAAAGATGGCAGAGCAGCTTTTAAACTAATCCCAGAGGAAAAGCTGACAGGAGCTGGGGAGCCTCCCGTTCTGGACACTCCAAAGGGATGATTTCATAACACTTTGAGTAATATTGATAGGAGTATAATAGAACTTGAGAGTGAGGGCATGATGGTGAATGAGGGCCATTTGTAGCAACTAAGGGTCAAGGGAGGCAAGGGTTAGTGGAGAGGGAACCACATTATAGGTGTGTATATGCCAATACTAGAAGTCTCTGATCCAAGATGGGGGAGCTGGAGTACTTAGTGTTCAATGACAATTTAGATATAGTAAGTATCTCAGAAACATAGTGGAATGGTGAAAATCTATGGGATATTGTCATTCTTGGGTATAAACTCTATAGGGAGGATAGGGAGGGATGGGTTAGTGGTACTGCTCATTGTACATGAAAGAGGACATAGAATCAAGTAAGTTAGAAAACCTCAGGGGAATTAACCCCACAACAGGAGCGATACGAGTAGAAATACTGGGCCCTAAGGGTTATTTAAAAGTTGGGATGTACTTTTGCCCACCTGATGAAACCCCTGAGGCTGTTCTTTATTATTTATTTATTTATTATTTTCAATTTATAGCTCGCCAATTCTGAAATGGGCTCTTGAGATGGAGAAGGAAATAGGGAGGTGACTAAAGCAGATAATGTTTTTATACTAGGAGACTTCAACTACCCTCACATTGACTGGGTAAACAAGTGCTTTAGACATGCTGTAGAAATAAGATTCCTAGACATCATGAATGACTATGCACTGGAATAGTTGGTCACAGAGCCAACCAGAGGGATAGTGATCTTGGAGTGAGTTATCTTGGTTCTGAGTGGGTCTGAAGGCCTGGTGAGATGTAGAGGTTGTTACACCATTTGGGAACAGTGCCCGCAGTGCTACTAAGTTCAGCACTCAGGTCAATGGAAAGTTACCCCTAAGTCCAAAACTGTCACATTTGATTTCAAAAGAGGGAACTTTATGAAAATGAAGGGAATGTTAAAAAGGAAGCTGAAGGGGAAACATAAGACAGTCAGATCCCTAGAGGATGTTTGGAAGTTATTTAAAATCACACTAACTGAAGCCGAAATAGAATACATTCCACAGGTGAACAAAGGTACTGACAAGTCTAAAAGAAGGCCTATGTGGTTAGTACTACAAATCAAGGAAGCTGTAAACAGTGAAGAGGCTTTTGTGTTTACTGTGGAAAGTGTGGGGTATGTACCCATGCCACAGACCGTATTTTCAGGAAGGGAGTCTGAAAACCTGAGCCAAACTGAGATGAAGTTCTAGACCTACTTGGGAAATAAAAAACCCCACTAAGTCTCCAGGTCCTGATATCATACACCCAAGAGTTCTTGCGGAACTCAGATGTGAGATAATCTACTAACCTGTATATAATCCTTGTGGGCATGGAGCAGAGCAAGTGTCACTGGGGTTGTGGGGGGGAGGTATTTCCTGCATTGTGCAGGGGGTTGGACTAGATGACCCTGGAGGTACCTTCCAGCTCTATAATTCTATGATTCTATATGTAAACTATCACAAAATTACTAAGTTCAGCCACTATATCAGAAGACTGGAGAGTAGGAAATGTTACACCCATTTTTGAAAGGGATCCAGTGGGGAACTAGGAAATTACAGGCCAGTCAACCTAACATATGTCCCAGGCAAATTAATAGAAACTGTAATCAAAGATAGAATTATTGGGCACACAGAAGTACTAAGTCTACTGAGGAAAAATCAGCCTGCCTTTTGTAGTTCTCTGAGAAAGTGAACAAACATGTACACAATGGTGACCCAATTGACAGTATAAACTTGGATGTTCAAAAGGCTTTTGACAAGGTACCTCACCAAAGACTCCTGAGTAAACTGAGCAGTCATGAGATAAGAAGATGGGTTCTCTTACGAGTTAAAAGCTGGTTAAATGACAAGAAGCACAGGATAGTAAGAGAGATGTAAACAGTGGGGTCCCACAAAGATCGGTATTGGGGCCAGTACTATTTAATGTATTCATAAATGATCTGCAACAAGGGATAAGTAGTGTAGTGGCCAGTTTTGTAGATGATTCAGGATGGTAAAAAACAAAGTTTAAAGAGGACCTCCACAAACTAGGTGAGTGGGCAACGATATGGCAAATGAAAAGTTCAGGGTTGGTAAGTGAAAAGTGATGTGCACTGCGACAAAAAAATTCCCAACTTCAAATATAGATTAATGGGGTCTGAACTGCTGAGAGAGAAGGGAAAAGTTCTTAGGGTTGTAGTAGGTATCTCAAAGAAAGTATCAACCCAGTATGCTACAGCAGTGAAAATGCCAAATTATATGTTAAGCATCATTAGGAAAGGGACTGCAAATAAAGCAGCTGTTATTATAGTGCTCCTGTACAGATGTATGGTGTGGCCTTATTTGGAATACTGTGTGCAATTCTGGTCACTGTATTTCAAAAAGGACATCACAGAGCTGAAAAGACAGAAGAGGGCAACCAAGATGATTTAGGAGATCTTCCCTATGAGGAAAGACTAAAAAGTCTCAGACTTTTCAATTTAGAAAAGAGATGATTAAGGGAGGACATGAGAGAGGTTTATAAAATTATACATGGTGTGGAGAGTTTATCTGGAGAATTTTTCTCCCTCTCCCAAAATACTAGAACGAGGGCATCCAATGAAGCTGATGGACAGTAGATTCAAGATGAACAAAAGGAAATACTTCTTTATACATTGAATGAATAAAATGTGGAATTCACTGCCAGAGGATATAGTGATGGCTGCAGGAATAGAAAGCTTTAAAAGTGGATTAGATCAGTTCATAGAAGATGGGTCTATCAGTGGCTACCAATCATGGAGACTGAGGGGAACCTCTATTGTCAGAGGTAGTCACCCTCTGAATCCCAGTGCCAGGAGACAAAATCAGGGGAAGGTCTCAGTTTCAGTCTCTACACCCTGTTTTTGTCCTCCAGAGGAACTAGATGATCACTGTATGAGACAGAGGGACCATTGTTTTGTCCCAGCAGGGATTTTCTTGTGTTCTTATGTTCTAAGGCAAACTCAAGCACTGCACCCATTTTCATGGAAATCATGATAGGAATTAATGTGATGTTCAAGATGCCATACTTTTATGGGTGATGCATGTTCAAGGAGGATTCTTATCCTGGCTAGATATCAGCTTCATGTTGAATCCTGGGTGATATCTCTTTTGTTAGCAAATCCTGATCCAGAAATTACTCAGACTGATTCTGCAGTGGCAGTCAGTCTGCCCTCAGACTTCTGCTTTCCCTGGCTCATCTGATCAATTCCCCACCAGTTGCTGCATGGATGCATTTTGACCCGCAGCTCTCTCCAACTTCCTGATCTTGCTTTTTAGATATCAGGGAGTCACGGGGAAAACTGGAGGGAGACGCTGGTCAAAATATGGCCTCACAGCAACTGGTGGAGAATCGATCAGTTGAGCTGGGGAAAGCAGAAGCCCAGGGATGGAGCGACTGCTATTGCAGAATTAGTCTCCATTTGCTGCCATATTTTTGGAAATAGTGATCTCCTTTAAAGGGCACTTTGAAGAAGGGTTCTAATTTATTGATTTTTAGAGGAAACTTGTATATGAATTTTGCATATTTTATGTGTTCTGTTTTATTCTATTGTATTGGTTCTATGCTCAATACCTTAGGCCAAAGGAGTTTATTAATAAAACAAAAGGAAAAAGGCAGCCAAGTGTAGCAGCAAACATGACAAGCGGAAGGTATTTCTCTTGAAGACTAAGATGTCAGAATGAAATATGAGGTGAACATTCAGGACATGTCATACTAAAGTCCATACTCTATCCCTGCACCATTTTCAAGAAGGCTGAGAACAAGCAAAACCTCTTAAACTTTGCTAATATAACTTGTTTTATGTGCTCCTCAAATCTATTTGTATGCATATGTGTGTACATCTATTTTTTTTTTCTCTTTTCTCTCTCCTTTAATGCCAATAAAGGTAACTGAACTGAACCGCTCCTCAAATCAAAACACAGCTAGTGTTCTGCTTTGCTTTCCCACAGAGTCTTGGGGTGTTTTTCCATGTGTACAGCAACTGAGTAAAATAGGACTTACTTCTAAGTAGACCCTACTTAGTTTTGCTTCCTGTGGCTGTTGAGTGATAGTCCTGTGGCAGTGCATTCCTGCATTGAGTTACAACTCCACTGAAGTTAATGGATTTAAAAGGGTATAGCTGTGTTTAGGGTTATACCTTAGATCTCCTACATAAGTCTGGTGTAGTGATTAAGTGTACAGACTCTAATCTGGAAGAACTACGTTTGATTCCCCACTCTTCCACATTCAGCTGCTGGTATGATCTTGGTCAGTCAAAGTTCTCTCAGAGCTCTTCTCTCAAAAGCAGTTCTTGAAAGAGCTCTCTCAGCCCTACCTACCTCACAGGCAGTGTTCCCTCCAAGTTGAGTTAGTGTGAGCTAGCTCACAGATTTTTAGCCTCCAGCTCACACATTTTTGTCTTAGCTCAGGAAGGATGACCCCAGAGCACACTAATTTATGCAGTACTTCACAACTTTAATGTCAGTAGCTCACAAAGTAGAATTTTTGCTCACAATACTCTGCAGCTTAGAGGGAACATTGCTCACAGGGTGTCTGTAAGCCTCTCTGAGTGAAGTTGGAATATAAAGGCAATCTCCTCCTCCTCTTCCTCTTCTTCTTGATGCAGAAAGAACATTTTTTAATAGCCTGGGTAATCCCAGCCACATCAATTTCTAGGCCTACCAATTTAAGGGCCATTTTATCTTGCTTAGCACTTCTGAACATAATCATAATCCACTGAATGAATGAGTGAATAAATGATCATTCACACATGATAATGGTGAACTGAAGAACTTAATAAAAGTAGGGATGATTCCGTTTGCTAAACAGCCATTTAAAAATCAAACCAAGATTAATCACAATGTCTGTTTTTACAGACTTGAGCATCTCACATGACTGCCTTGATTTGCTCATTATTCAAAGGAAACAACATTTTGAGTCATTTGTCTCTGTGTGGTGGTATATGGCTGAGTTGCTTGGAGTGCTTATGCATCAAGGGCATCGTGACCAGTCAGGCATCATTCATACTCAGCTACATAAGCTTGTATGTGCTATCTTTGTACTTGTGGAGTTGGTGGCATTCATCACTTGATAGCATTCTGAAGAAGTATGCACACGAAAGCTTATACCTTGAAGAAAACTTTATTGGTCTTAGAGGTGCCATTAGATTCAAACTTTGTTCTGCTGCTTCAGAACAACATGGCTACCCACTTGCTTTCCTTTCCTTTTATTTGTTAGCGTCTTTGACCAATGGTCTTAAGCTCAAGATAAAACAAGACAGTAAATAGAAAACAAATTACAAATAATTTAAAACCAAAATAGACTAACAAGAGGGAAAACCAATAATCATAATCAGGCCCTCACCCACCCACCCCCACTTTGCCCAGGCTTCCCGAGGCTCAGGGAGCCTGGGCGAAGAGAGGATGCGGCGGCAGCAGCTGGCGCTCGCCATTACTCCCCCACACATACTTTGCCCAGGCTTCCTGAGGCTCGGGGAGCCTGGGCAAAGATAGGACGCAGCGGCAGCAGCCAGGCACTCATCCTCACCCCCACACACACACACACACATACTTTGCTCAGGCTTCACAAGGGTTGGGGAGCCTGGGCAAAGAGAGGATGTGGTGGCAGCAGCCGGGCACTCGCCCCATCCCCCCCCTACTTTGCTCAGGCTTCCCAAGGCTTGGGGAGCCTGGGAGAAGAGAGGACGTGGCGGCAGCAGCTGGGCATTCACCCTCAACCCCCCCACACACACACACTTTGCTCAGGCTTCCCGAGGCTTGGAAAGCCTGGGCGAAGACAGGACGCAGCGGCTGGGTGATCGCGGCCCCGCCCCCCCTGCTTCGCCCAGGCTTCCCGAGCCTCGGGAAGCCTGGATGAAGCAGGACCGGCGCAGGGGTGTGGAGAGGGGGCACCTCGTGGCGCCCCTAGGCCAGGCGGCGCCTGAGGCTGCTGCCTAGTCAGCCTATTCCCACGCGCCAGCCCTGATCATAATCACAAAACATAATTAAATAATCTGAAAGACTACTTAATACTAATGTAAAATTTTGTAAAACTCTTTAACGTTATAAAATATTATGAAAATATAAAATTAGAGTTAAAATCTTAGCACATATTAGCAGCACAACCAGGTCTTCGTTTTAGAGGGAGCACTATTGACAAATATTTTGCCACCGAGTGAGTTATTTCAGGGTCCACATCTGCCAGCAGTAGGGTTGTCACCCAAGATTCCACAGGAAATCAATGCTTGTGTAAAACAGGGATAATCCAAAAGGGTCTGGTCACAATCCACTGATAGGCTACCCACTTGAATCCATCTGAATCTATCTTGATAGCATTTATCATGCTGTCACAAGTTTGGTTGCCTTGAGGCACTAAAGGAAAGGATCTGCTTTGGGAGTCAGACCGAGAAGCAAAATGGTCAGGGTGGGATTTAAGAGAGACAAGCCATACACACACACACACACACACACACATTGGATTGAGACAATTAAGGAAATCACCTTTTTTGCAAAACAATTTTTTTCCTTGTGTGGGCAGATGGAGGAGGGGGCACTCATGACAAAACATGAGAAATAGACCCAGAATATTCACAATCCAAACCCAAAGGCACCAATAAACGAAGACTGAGTCTGCCAGCCAAAAGAAGAGTAGCAATGCAGCTCCATCCCTCAAGTAGGACCAAGACACCTCTTCTATTTATTTTTTAGTGTATGACAGAGATGAGGGACAACAGCTGGGGAAAGCAGCGCGAGAATCTGTATATGCAAAATGTTTGCAATCTAATTTCAAGCTTTTGAAAAATGCAAATCACTTTTTAAATACTCTCTTGGCAGCTGAGTAAGGGCCCAACTTGGGCAGGGACTGTGCAACTTTTAAGCCTCCCCTGTGCCATTTTCCTGATCAGAAATGGCCCTGGCCTGCCACTATTTCCCCAATGTGAAACTGCACATATGTCTAATATAAATACATGTGGAGTTCCGCAACAGGCAAAGAGCGTTCCCCCAGGGCCATTTCTGGTCAAGGATCAAAAGCTCTATCCTGCTACATGGTCTGAATCCAAACTAGACCCTGCACACTTGCTATGAGGGTTTAATAATCACAGTGTGTTCATTACATAGAATTGCCATCATACAGTGTAATTGCACCTTTTCAGTGAATGTAGAGTGAATGCAGAACCAAAGCAAAAGCTTATACTATCACCTAGAAATGCAGACTTAGCCCTGGACATTAACCAAGACCCCCTTTTGCCCTCCACTTTTTATGTGCTAGCTCTCTTTGAAATGGCTATGAAAACCTGGAGACCTAAGCAGATTCTCCTGGGAAAATATAACTGCAGCCATGGATACAGGCAAAAGAAGTTATACTGCACCTTGGAAAGGACTGCTTGATTCGACCTGTATTTATTGCTTGGGTAATGTACAGAAACAGTAAAATGGTAACGCATCTTGCCATCTGTATAGCATTATGTACCATATAGAAGAGTTATTTTTCACCTGAAATGGTCATAGCCCTGTAGGCCTCCTTGTTTGGACACGGCACGCTACTATACATGAGATGATAGAGTAGAAACATTCTGACGATAAATCTGGCTCTTACACTTCTGAAAGCCAGTATGATCGTGCTCTCATTTCCCACCAATCTTGCCTGCTGTGCAAGGTCAGGTATTTTTGTCTGTTTCCGTTGAATGGATATGTATTTCAAAAAGAACATTGCCGATCTGGAAAAAGTACAGAGGAGGACATCCAAGATGATTAGTGATTAGGGATTTCCCTATGAGGAAAGGCTGACGAGTCTGGGACTTTTCAGTTTAAAAAAGAGACAACTAAAGGGGGACATGATGATGAAAGTTTATAAAATGATGCATGGGGTGAAGAGAGTTGATGGAGAGAACTTTTTCGCCCTCTTCCAAAATACTAGAACTCAAGGATGTTCAATGAAACTGATGGGCAGTAGGTTCAGGATGGACAAAAGGAAATACTACTTTACACAGAGAGTGATGAGAAGGTGGAATGTGCTGCCAGCGAGGTGTAGTGATGGCCCCAAGAATAAGCAGCTTTAAAAGAGAACTTGAGAGATTCATGGAAGAGAAGTCTACTAGCCATGGTGACTGAATAGGACCTGAACATTCAGAGGCACTCATCCCCTGAATCCCAAATCCAGGAGGCAACATTTATGGCCATCTAGAGGAACTGATTGGGCACGGTGTGAAACAGGATGCTGGACTAGATGGACTATGGACTGATCCAGCAGGGCTCTTCTTAAGTTCTTAAAACAAGAATTGTTCTGTTTGACATTCAGACAAAGAAGCTAGCACCCAGAAACACAGAACTGGAGGGCTGGAAATGAAACCAGCTTTGTATACTGTGTATCCTCACTTTGAATTAACCTGCATTTTTATTGTTTCAGTGACTAATTACAGATTGAAAGGGGGTCAGAATACTGCAATTCAGTCTATAGGGTGACAAAAGGCACAGAGATGGTAATGATCCAGGGAACTCTGCTACTCAGTTCTTCATATCAGGGCAAGGTGAATTGTTTCCTTATGCATGTAATTACCTGGTCCTATACTACCTTTGCTAATCCCAAAATGTGAACTAATCTATTTTGCACTTGTTTTAAGTTGTTTCAGGTTGGGTTACTAGGGTGACCATAATGTCTGAAGGCCAGCCAGGGACACTGGGGGGGGGGGGGGTGCGCGCGCGCCGCCGGAAACAGGAAGTGACGTCACTTCCGGTGACGTCATGCCACCACCGGAAACAGGAAGTGGCATCACTTCCTGTGACATCATTTCCCCCGCGTCACCTGCCGGAAACAGGAAGTGACTTCACAGCACTTCCTGTGACGTCCCCAAAAATCCCCCAAATATCACCGCCGGAAACAATTTTGTTCTCAAATCCTGTATATACTTCATCAGTATATGGGATAAGGCACTTTCTCAACTGTGCTGCATAATGCAGCCTATTTATTTTGTCCTGTTGGCTCTGTTGGCTCTATCTGCGCCACCTTCATCACTTTCGGGGTGTGGATCCCCCAGTGGGGTGGTCTCCCGACTCCCTCCACTGACTGTTTCTGATAGCCCTGCGCCCCCTCTTTCATTTGATATGTGTCCCGTGCGGGTGCCACCCTCCCGCCGGGAGATGCCGCAAAATGAGCCCCCTTGAGGCTTATGGCGGCAGGGCTCGGGGGAAGCGAGCTAGACTGCTGTTCTTTTGAGGGGTTATAGAGTGTTTCGAGCCCGTCCCTGTGGCATCGGTCCCATCGTTGTGGGACCCAGGGGGCCGGCGCAGCGGCATGCCGAAGCAGCCTGTCACTAATAACACCAGTCAAGATGCAGGACAGGAACCTGGAAGTGACCGACAGGCTGCTTCAGCGTGCCGCTGCGCCGGCCCCCTGGGCCCCACAATGATGGTACCGATGCCACAGGGACGGGCTCGAAACACTCTATAACCCCTCAAAAGAACAGCAGTCTAGCTCGCTTCCCCCGAGCCCTGCCGCCATAAGCCTCAAGGGGGCTCATTTTGCAGCATCTCCCGGCGGGAGGGTGGCACCCGCACGGGACACATATCAAATGAAAGAGGGGGCGCAGGGCTATCAGAAACAGCCGGCGGAGGGAGTCGGGAGACCACTCCACTGGGGGATCCACACCCCGAAAGTGATGAAGGTGGCGCAGATAGAGCCAACAGAGCCAACAGGACAAAATAAATAGGCTGCATTATGCAGCACAGTTGAGAAAGTGCCTTATCCCATATACTGATGAAGTAAATACAGGATCTGAGAACAAAATTGCACTAGAAGACACAAACACAAAGCTCCCTTACACTGAATCAGCGCTTGGGTCCACCAAAGTCAGTATTGTCACATAAGAGAAGCCCTGTTGGATCAGGCCAGTGGCCCATCCAGTCCAACACTCTGCGTCACATAAGAACATAAGAGAAGCCCTGTTGGATCAGGCCAGTGGCCCATCCAGTCCAACACTCTGTGCCACACTTAAGAACATAAGAGAAGCCCTGTTGGATCAGGCCAGTGGCCCATCCAGTCCAACACTCTGCGTCACACTTAAGAACATAAGAGAAGCCCTGTTGGATCAGGCCAGTGGCCCATCCAGTCCAACACTCTGTGTCACACTTAAGAACATAAGAGAAGCCCTGTTGGATCAGGCCAGTGGCCCATCCAGTCCAACACTCTGCGTCACATAAGAACATAAGAGAAGCCCTGTTGGATCAGGCCAGTGGCCCATCCAGTCCAACACTCTGTGTCACATAAGAACATAAGGAAGGAAGGAAGGAAGGAAGGAAGGAAGGAAGGAAGGAAGGAAGGAAGGAAGGAAGGAAGGAAGGAAGGAAGGAAGGAAGGAAGGAAGGAAGGAAGGAAGGGAGGGAGGGAGGGAGGGAGAAAGGGAGGGAGGGAAGAAGGGAAGAAAGAAAGGAAGGAGGGAAGGAAGGAAGGAAGGAAGGAAGGAAGGAGGGAGGAAGGAAGGAAGGAAGGAAGGAAGGAGGGAAGGAAGGAAGGAAGGAAGGAAGGAGGGAGGGAAGAAAGGAAGGCAAACCCCCAACCGCCAGCCCCCCCCGCTTTCGGCCCCCTTACCTACGGCGGCGGCGAGTCCAGCGGCGGCGGCAGCGGCGGCGAGTCCGGCGGCGGCGGCGGAGAGGCCTTTCCGATGCCCTCCCGGGCCTCCGCCAGCACGGGGGGGTGGTAGAGGCCGGGGAAGCGTCGGAAAGGCCCGCGGGGGTCGCTGGAGGGCCTCCAGCGACCCCCGCGGGCCTGACGCCCTCCCGGGGGAGGAGGACGGGGGGTGGGGGTTAAGAGCCCCGGGGAAGCGTCGGAAAGGCCCGCGGGGGTCGCTGGAGGCCCTCCAGCGACCCCCGCGGGCCTTTCCGACGCCCTCCCGGGGGAGGAGGACGGGGGGTGGGGGTTGAGAGCCCCGGGGAAGCGTCGGAAAGGCCCGCGGGGGTCGCTGGAGGGCCTCCAGCGACCCCCGCGGGCCTTTCCGACGCCCTCCCGGGCGAGGAGGACGGGGGGTGGGGGTTGAGAGCCCCGGGGAAGCGTCGGAAAGGCCCACGGGGGTCGCTGGAGGCCCTCCAGCGACCCCCGCGGGCCTTTCCGACGCCCTCCCGGGGGAGGAGGACGGGGGGTAGGGGTTGAGAGCCCCGGGGAAGCGTCGGAAAGGCCCGCGGGGGTCGCTGGAGGCCCTCCAGCGACCCCCGCGGGCCTTTCCGACGCCTTCCCGGGGGAGGAGGACGGGGGGTGGGGGTTGAGAGCCCCGGGGAAGCGTCGGAAAGGCCCGCGGGGGTCGCTGGAGGGCCTCCAGCGACCCCCGCGGGCCTTTCCGACGCCCTCCCGGGCGAGGAGGACGGGGGGTGGGGGTTGAGAGCCCCGGGGAAGCGTCGGAAAGGCCCGCGGGGGTCGCTGGAGGCCCTCCAGCGACCCCCGCGGGCCTTTCCGACGCCTTCCCGGGGGAGGAGGACGGGGGGGGGGGGGTTGAGAGCCCCGGGGAAGCGTCGGAAAGGCCCGCGGGGGTCGCTGGAGGGCCTCCAGCGACCCCCGCGGGCCTTTCTGACACCCTCCCGGGGGAGGAGGACGGGGGGTGGGGGTTGAGAGCCCCGGGGAAGCGTCGGAAAGGCCCGCGGGGGTCGCTGGAGGCCCTCCAGCGACCCCCGCGGGCCTTTCCGACGCCCTCCCGGGCGAGGAGGACGGGGGGTGGGGGTTGAGAGCCCCGGGGAAGCGTCGGAAAGGCCCGCGGGGGTCGCTGGAGGCCCTCCAGCGACCCCCGCGGGCCTTTCCGACGCCCTCCCGGGGGAGGAGGACGGGGGGTGGGGGTTGAGAGCCCCGGGGAAGCGTCGGAAAGGCCCGCGGGGGTCGCTGGAGGGCCTCCAGCGACCCCCGCGGGCCTTTCCGACGCCCTCCCGGGCGAGGAGGACGGGGGGGGGTGGGGGTTGAGAGCCCCGGGGAAGCGTCGGAAAGGCCCGCGGGGGTCGCTGGAGGGCCTCCAGCGACCCCCGCGGGCCTTTCCGACGCCCTCTTGGGCGGAGGAGGACGGGGGGTGGGGGTTGAGAGCCCCGGGGAAGCGTCGGAAAGGCCCACGGGGGTCGCTGGAGGGCCTCCAGCGACCCCCGCGGGCCTTTCCGACGCCCTCCCGGGCGAGGAGGACGGGGGGTGGGGGTTGAGAGCCCCGGGGAAGCGTCGGAAAGGCCCGCGGGGGTCGCTGGAGGCCCTCCAGCGACCCCCGCGGGCCTTTCCGACGCCCTCCCGGGCGGAGGAGGACGGGGGGTGGGGGTTGAGAGCCCCGGGGAAGCGTCGGAAAGGCCCGCGGGAGTCGCTGGAGGGCCTCCAGCGACCCCCGCGGGCCTTTCCGACGCCCTCCCGGGCGGAGGAGGACGGGGGTGGGGGTTGCGAGGCCCGGGAAGCCTCGGGAAGGCCCGCGGGGGTCGCTGGAGGGCCTCCAGTGACCCCCGCGGGCCTTTCCGACGCCCTCCCGGCCTCCGCCGCCACCGCCGGGCCCCGTGCGCGGGCGGGGAAAGCGGCGAGGGAGGGAGGGAGCGTCCCTGCGCGTGCGCAGAGCGATCTGCGCACGCGCAGGGTCGCTCCCTCCCTCACTCGCCGCCTTCCCCGCCCGGGCGCGCGGCCCCCGGCTCTCTGGCTGGCTAAACCGGGACCTCTTAATGGTCCCGGTATACCCAGCCCGGGAGCCGGGAATTGGGGGCCAGAACCGGGAAAGTCCCGGGAGACCGGGACGGTCTGGCCACCCTATGGGTTACATAAACAAGAAATCAGATTTTTTTTTTTTTTTTACTGATAGGCGCTACTGAAAACTAATCTGGGCACTAGATCCTGACTCCCTTCTTGAAACAAGATGATTTTTGCAGAATGGGTATCTGAAAATCCACCATACCTTGATCTGGCTTCTTTTCAAGCACTGGATATGATCATACCAATGATTCAGATCACTGCTTTGTCTCTGCACACTAGCAAATGGATCTCAGATGTACAGGTCATCATGCGTAAGCTGTGCATCAGCTTAACTATATGAACTACAGCCTGTAAACCAGGGGTGGCCAAACTTGCTTAACATAAGAGTCGCATAGAATAAACATCAGATGTTTGAGAGCCATGAGATATGAACAAATACTACACACAATCTTTATTAAAACTTTAAATAATTTCTTTGTACAGAAAGATAAAATACATATGTATGCACTTTACAACACGACTATGCTAAAAGAAGACTTTAAAAAAAAGCTGGGAATAACTGTCCCTATAAGACCAGCATAGGGAAATATTTTTTGGCCCCAGTGGGAGAAGAAAACACATATGTACCATATACATCGCTGGCCACCGTTTGCTTCCTTATGCATCTCTCCTTGCCTTGACACCAAGGTTAATAACTACAGCTCCTACAAGAGCTATGAAACTTAGGGGAATCCTGCGCTGCCTTCTTTAATTCTATCCCTCCTTTCAGTGGCTCCCTCAGCTCTTGCACTCTCTTTTCCCATTCTAGGTCTTTGGGTGACTTCTGTGCTGAAAGAAATGAGCTTGCAAGCCTGCCTATTTCCCCCTCCTTTTCAGCTTCACACACAGTGGAAATAATTGCCTACCTATGGGTCAGTGCTTAAGAGGCTGACTGAGGTCCCGATGCTAGGCATGCTTACTTGAGAGTAAGCCTGCATTAAGCTCCTCCTCTACCTCCAAGAGCCATACAGTTTGGCCACTCCTACTTCAGACCATGCAAACGAGGTGCAAAGGTGCTTACCTAATCCCAGCTTGATGATTTCAGACCTAGCTCTTCCTTCATCCATGATATGAAGAGAGCAAACTAGCCACAGCTGAAAGCAACATGGGCCTTGCTGCCTTATTGTGCTATAAAGCACACAGCTGGAAAATTCAATAAAGCACAATAGTATGTCTGTCTGCATTAATGGGACCACTCCTGTGCATATTTGCAAGCATAACTGAGTTAGCAAAATAACTCTCTGCAGTCTAAGGAATGTGAAATTTGTGGATCCTGAACAGCACATTCAGTGTCTTCTTGATAATAACAATGAGATCAGAGTCTGTAAGTTTCCTTGTCACTTGATGACGTACCGGTACCTCAGGACAGTCAGATGATACCTCTATAGTGCCAAACATACAGTTCCCATTTACAGGGGAGACTGGGAAGCCAAAACAGTCCTGGAAAGGAGGAGGAGGAGTTGGTTTTTATACTCTGCTTCTCTCTACTCTCAGGAGTCTCAAAGCAGCTTACAATCTCCTTTCCCTCCTCTCTCCACAAAAGCCTTTCCCTCCTTTCCCCACAAAAGCCTTGTGAGGTCACTGGGGCTGAGAGAGTTCTGAGAGAACTGCAACTGTCCCAAAGGTCACCCAGCAACTTTCATGTAGAAGAGTGGGAACCAAACCCGGTTCTCCAGATTCGATCCCACCACTCTTAACACTACACCACATTGGCCTTGCCCCGTCTTTGCCATGCTTGCACCTTCACCATGTCCCCCTCCCTGATGGAGCAAGGCCTGACCCAACCTGTCACTTGGATTGGCTGTGGCATTGCTGCTGGACTGGCTAGTCAAGCAGGCAAGGTGTAAAGAAGTAGACTGTTTTGGCAACTTATGACCACAATCAGGGCTTTTGTTGTAGAAAAAGCCCAGCAGGAACTAATTTGCATATTAAGCCACACCCCTGACATCAGCATTGTTTCACACCGGGCTTTTTGTAGAAAAAGCCCTGCAGGAACTTATTTGCATATTAGGCCACACCCCCTATACCAAGCCAACTGTGTTCCTGTATGTTCCTGCTCAGAAAAGCCCTGACCACAATAAAATCAGTATAAAGACTTCTTAAAGAAGGACTGCCGCTTTAATTTCCAAGCAAATTGCCAAGGATCTTCCCTGCTTGGATATGGGCTTTGAGACTCTGACGGGAGAGTTAAAATCTTCATTTTTATGGATGCAATTAAGTTCCTTTTGCATTCACTGATCAATGGGAAGCGACTCTGCATCAGTGTGACTTCCTTTCCCACAAAGAATAAATCTGTATGCCAGATAACTAGCAAAACATTATCACAGCAATAATCACCATTGTCCAAATGTGCAGGCTTATTACAAACAATCAGGAAAATACAATAAAATGCCTTTGTGAACAAGTAAAACCATAGCGCATTGCCTTGTAAATGAGGGTGCTCTACATTTCATTCCTAAATCTATAATTCAGGAAGTGCATTGCTCCCTGTTTCAGAGAGTTATTAATTTAAATTAAACATAATAATTATGAACCAATGGGTGATTTATGACTTTCCATTATGAGCAAGAAAAATAGAGCAATATATTCAGGATCCACATATTTCGCCATCATGGAACATGTGGATCCTATTCCCTTTAAACCGGACTTAAGTTACTTAACTTTCAGTGATTTCAGGGAGTCACAGTATTGACTCGGTAGCCCAATGTGCTGCCATATGGAGAACTTTCTCTCTTCAGAGCAGATGGGGAGCGAGCATGTCACAGACGAAATGTGTGTGGTCTCTCAAGGGAGGATTGTGGCCGCTTTGTTCTCAAGCTACTTATGGTTGTCAGGCTGTCTGCTCAGGTTGGATGCCTTTTGGGTACCAGTTTTCTGTGTTAACATCTCTCAAGTGGACCTGCAAAAGCCTGATAAAAGCAAGCTTGTAAGGGGCTGTAATACTGCAGCATGATAATATTCACATCAGCCAGTGAGTTGGCAAACTACACCACTCCTGTCAGTTGCAATAGAATCATAGATCACTTCCACAAGTGGCATTTTTATTTTTGGTCTAGAACCTATGCAATGATGCTCCACCCCTAGACCTTTTGGTGCCCTAGGCAAGGCTAACTTCTGGCACCCCCCTGCACTGAAAATGTCACTAGGTCACATGGGGGGCGGCCAATTCAGTGCCCCCAGAAGGCCAGCACCCTAGGCAATTGCCTAGTTTGCCCAGTGGCAGGGCCAGCCCTGCTCCACCCCCCTCCCACACACACTTTATTTATGAAAATGCGTTCTTCAGAGTTTGTCACTCACTGTCTGCTAGTACCAGAGAGGCCAAGTACTCAGAAGAGCACATATTGCTCTTTGAAGTATTCACTGAACATTTGATCAGGATGGACTAAAAAATCAAAAAGCAAGCTGTGAACTTTACCAGAGCTCTTCTTTGGGCTGCATGTTGAGTAAAGAAATGGTGTGTGGGGGGGGTGGGGGGGATGGACATGAGGGAGAGCCCAAGGCTGCCTGGCATTAACAGTGTTAAGGTGCAGCAGTTGTGTGGTACAGTTTTTATGAGGTTAAGGGACATGTTGCAATGGCTGCCCTCCCATCAAAACACATGAAAACCAGCAATAAACTCAAAAATTTGGTCGCTCCTTTGTTATGTGTCAGTTGACCCAAATTACTCTACCAGTAAAAAACAAAAGTATGGTCTCAGATATGTGTTGCCAGCTGCTTAAACGGATTATTGCTGAAAGCTGGAACAGTCCTATACATTGGAATATGAGGTCCTGGTATTACAAGTTATAGCAAATAGTGAAATTTATCTGAATTAACCAAATTTGTTCATTTGAGAGACTGGGAAAAAAACTTTTTTGAATGCTAAAAACCCATTATGACTTTTGAAGTAAAGAAATACAACTCATCCCATTTCATATCATGCTATTGTTGCACTATAGCCATCATTCAAAACTGGATTTCCCTGAGTGGTTAAAACCCTCCAGGTGATGAAGGATTGCTCCATGTATGTATGTGCCATCAAGTCACAACTGATTTATGGTTACCCCAGCAAGGGGCTTCTGAGGCAAGTGAAAAGCAGAGGTGGTCATCTATCCAAGCACCAACCCAGCTCATGGCCACAGTCACCATCTACAGTGATCTTGGATCCCAAGAATGTGAAGTCTGTCACTACTTCTATGTCTTCCCCTTCTATTTGCCAAGGAGTGATGGGGCCAGATTCCATGATCTATACCTTTTTTCTCTTTTTTTGTAAAAAATGCACCAGTATTGCCAACTGGCATAGTATTTGGAAGCTGATATGTGATAGTATCTGATATTTGAGCAACAATGTTCTTCTCACTTGGCATTTGATAATGTTTGATGCTGGACAGGTAATGTTCCATATTTAACAGGCGATGAGAACTTCTGCAGTTGCCCAGCAGTGTGCACTGAACTGACAGGGTTAACAGCCTCAATCTCCATGACAACCTAATGTTCATCAAGGGCTAAGAGACTAGATCCAGTCCTTGGCTTCTTTATTTAGTCTAGACAAGGCACTGTCTACTTCGACCTAGCAGGATCATGTTGGCTGTAGGAACAGATGAAGGCAAGATGTCACCCACATGCAGAAACAGTAACAATGAAGCAGAGAGGGAATTAACAGCGCTTTCACCAATGGGAACACTTCCTTTTTATCATGTAAGGAGGAAATGTTTTTAGTTGTGAGGAAACTGAAAGGAATCCATTGGATGGAAAGAGAACTGGCACATCTCACAAATACTTTTAAAATTATGCTAGCACAAGGATTTGTATATCTATATCATTAATGTCACAAAGGCTAATTCAGCCCTGAGAAAATGAGACTGACATTTTTAATTGAACACTACGATGCACAGCAGCAGTGACCAAATGCACATTTGAAAGGCGGTATCTTTTTATCCTTTGACTGATACAGATATGCAGCATTTCTCTTTTCTAGTAGCATATGAGAGCTGGTACAGTAAAGGAGCTTGGGAAGTAATTCTGTAATCCAGGGAATCCCCAGATCAAATCTGAACTCAAGAGGTGGCCTTAGGCCAGCCTGCAAAGCTACTCACTTGGTTCTGATAGAATAATACCAAAGCATAGAATAATACCAAAGAGCTTCAGACTTATACAAGCTAATTCATTTTTTATTTATTTTATTTTATCAAATTTATATCTTGCTCTCCCCTGATGGGTTCAGGGCGGCTAACAACAGTTAAAAACAAAATAAATATTAAAAACAGAATATGCAATAAAATCACTAATGCAATAAAATCATTAATATGCAATAAAATAACTAATACTTCCTTTTTTTAGGGGGGGGGAGAGTTTACATTTGCTTGTAAATCGGGATCACAAACCATAGTGTGTCCCCAGTTTGCAAGTCAAAATCAGTAACACCAAGAGGGTACTCGCATTCTGCTGGCGTGGACTTGGAAGAAGCCTTCCAGAGGGGTGGGGCAGGGCTCCACCTCCAAACAGGGACATTGTCAATGCAGAAGTGACGTCATCATACCACGCACTAACCAAAAGACTCTTTACAGATCAATACAGTATGGAGGTCTCGAAATACCAAATCCTGCACTGTCCTATGAGTCATCCAATTTAGCCTCCTTATTGAGAGCTTTAGCTTCTCCCACCTTAGCTTGGGTACAAATAGAAACACACGATTAGAGTTGCCAAGTCCAATTAAAGAAAAATCTGGGGACTTTGGGGGTGGAGCCAGGAGACTTTGGGGGTGGAGCCAGGAGACATTGGGGGTGGAGCCAAGAACAAGGATGTGACAAGCATAATTGAACTCCAAGGGAGTTCTTGCCATCACATTTAAAGAGACAGCACACCTTTTAAAATGCCTTTCTTCCATAGGAAATAGTTAAGGATAGGGGCACCATATTTTGGGGCTCATAGAATTGGACCCTCTGGTCCAATTGTTTTGAAACTTGGGGGGTATTTTGGGGAGAGGCACTAGATGCTATACTAAAAATTTGGTGCCTCAAGACAGGTATCTTAAACAAAAGGTAATACAAAGACTAACTAAGGATCAGAAAGAAATCCTGGGCTGTTCTCCTACGATACTAGAATTAGAAGAAGCCTGGGCTAAACTCAAGAAACACAAAGCGGCGGGACCGGATGGCCTCCCCGCGGAATATTATATAATGCTGAAAGAGGCCCTGATAACGCACTTTAAACTACTTATTGATGAAGTCTGGAGAGTAGGTAAGACTCCAGACTCTTGGAAAGGGGCTAATGTTGTCTTAATCCCGAAAACCATAACTGATTTAGATCAGATTAGAAATTACCGGCCGATCTCATTGTTAAACGTAGATTATAAAATCTATGCGTCGATCCTGGCCAATAGAGTGAAGAAGATATTAAAAACACTAATACATGAGGATCAGGCAGGTTTTCTACCAAAGAGACATTTGAGAACTAACATAAGAATAGTATCGAATATTTTAGAATATTATGAGGTTCATAGGGAAAAGGAAATGTTATTGCTTTTTGTCGATGCCGAAAAAGCATTTGACAATCTCAATTGGGAGTTCATGTTTCGTCTATTAAAAATCATGGATTTTGATGAGCAGTTTACTAAAAACATTCAGGCTATCTACAAAGATCAAACGGCAAAGATAATAATAAACGGAAGTCTGACCGAGGAGATAACAATACATAAGGGGACGAGACAGGGCTGTCCGCTCTCACCGTTACTCTTTATTTTGTCCTTAGAGGTCTTAAACTCTTCTATAAGAGGTAATGATAAAATTTTAGGACTGAAGGTCAAAGGGGAGTCCTATAAAGTGTTATCATATGCAGACGATATGGCTCTGATTCTACAGAATAATAAGGTGACTATAGACGAAACGTTAAAAGAATTGGCGGAATATGGGTCTGTGGCCGGACTAAGAATAAACAAACAAAAATCTAAAATACTCACTAAAAATATTTCCCCACAAAGGATAAAGGAATTGGAGACAAAAACAGGGTTTAGAAATCAACCAAAAGTCAGATATTTGGGGATAGAATTCACAGGTAGATGTAGTAATCTTTATGAAAATAATTGTGGACCACTGTTAAAAGAGATTGAATCCTTATTTAAAAAATGGGCAAATTTAAAGATTTCTTTTATGGGAAGAATAGCACTTGTCAAGATGACTATTTTACCTAAAGTTATGTTTTTGTTTCAAACAATTAATTTTGTGATAAAGAAACTCTTTTTCAACAAGTTGGACCAACTAACCAAAAAATTCATTTGGCTAGGGAAAAAACCTAGAGTGAAATGGAAACTACTGAAAGATAGGAAAGAAAATGGTGGTCTAGGACTCCCGGATTGGGAATCATATCACACTGCTTGTGTTATGCTTTGGTTTAAAGAGTGGATTCTACTAGAGAACAATAGAATTTTAGCTCTTGAAGGCTTCAATCTTCACGCAGGGTGGCATGCGAACCTTTGGTATGTCACCAAGGGACAGAGTTATTTTAAGAACCACTTAATACGTAAAACGATTCTCGAGACTTGGTTAAAGGTAAAAAGAAAAGTCTCTGTTAAAACCCCGAGATGGCTATCCCCCGAAGAAGCCTCGACTCTACCGCAATTATGGTGTTCTAATAGGAAGGTCAGATACTTAGATCTATTAGATGAGAAGGATAATCTTAGAACGAAGGAAGATCTGGAATCTAGAGGGATAAAGTTTGATTGGTGGACGAGGAATCAAATTGTAGCGAAATACAACAGAGATAAATCTAAGGGTTTCACTAAAGATAACTTTGTCCTTGACAAGATTTTATTTAAAGAGGATGATAAAGTAATTAAAAAAGTTTATAATTACTTGATGCAAATCAAGCTAGAAGACGAGTTGGTTAAGGAACCAATGATAAAGTGGTCGCAAAACCTGCAGAAGACGGTAGAGCTAGAAGAATGGGACTCCTATTGGAAGCTAAATTATAAATATATTAAACCAATAAATCTCAGAGAAATTTTTTTTAAAATTTTCCATAGATGGTACATTACTCCTCTACAACTCTCAAAAATAGATAAATCGATCTCGCCAAAGTGTTGGAAATGTGGCTCGGCTACAGGTTCCTTTTTCCATATCTGGTGGAATTGTAAAGTCACAAATAAATTTTGGATAAAGATTTATGAGCTCTTAAAGGCAATATTACAAATCGACATCCAATTTAAACCAGAATTGATGTTATTATCTTTCGTTAGAAAAGTAATCCCCAAAGAAGATATACATGTGACGATGTATATCCTTACTTCTGCTAGGACAATTTTTGCTAGATATTGGCGACAAGAGAAGTGTCCCAAAATTGAGGAGGTGATAGATAAGATTTTTAACGCAGCAGAAATGGATATACTTTCGAATATGTTGAAAGGGGACTCCGAACCAGAGGCCAGAAGGAAATGGGAGAAATTTTACAGATGGTATGAAGGAATCAGGCATGAATCTGTGTTTGTAAATTAATTGTTGATAAGTTCTTTCTTCTTTTTGCAAATTTTCCACAATATTGTTTCCTTTACGAAAACTCAATATTACTCACAAGGAGAATTTTGGAGTTTGGTAAAATTGCCAATAGTAGATACAAAACCACAGGTGACCCTTCTCAAGGATAATAAGTAATTAATATGTACAGTAACATTTTTTGCTACTTCTTTTTTGGTGATGATAAACTCTGTAACTTACTGTATGGCGCTTTCGGATTGAATAAATATTTAAAAACCTAAAAAAAAAAAAAAAAAATTGGTGCCTCTACCTCAAAAAATAGCCCCCCCAGAGCCCCCAATACCCACGGATCAATTTCCTATTATTCCCTATGGGAATCGTTCTCCATAGGGAATAATAGAGTGCCTAGTAGACATTTCCCTCCCCCCCATGCTTTCTAAAGGGGGGGAGGGCCTCCAAACCTGGGAATCCCCTGCCCCCTCCCTCTCACACACACACACTTACCAGATCTTCCTCCAGACAACTCTACTTCCTGTGAAAACGAAAGCAAAAGAAAGGGAAGGGCCATTCTCAGAAGCCCTTTCTGCTTCCTGCTTCCTGCCCAGCCTTAAAGGGGAATACATTTTGCAAACGGCTCAGGAGCTCTACAACATGAAGCCTAAAGGTATGTTCTCCCCCCCCTCCACCCCCCACCCCCGCTTCCAGAGTTTTGAAGAGCGGGAGATGAGGCTGCGAACCCAGAAGTCTCCCGCCAGAGCGGGAGGTTTGGGAAGCCTACACAAGATATTCGGCCTCTAAATTTTTTTGACTATATATGGAACCTTCCTGCTGATAAGCTGAAACCAAAAGCTTCTCTTACAAAAAGCTACTTACATACTACCATTAAAATATGGAACAAATATAGAAATAGAATCACCCCTTTTCTGTCCTCATACTTGGACCAAGAATGGTCACCCACATATACTGCAGATATTCTGATATCTTGCTATAAAGCTGGACTTACACGAATTATAGACTTCTTCTTATACCTCTAAAATTTCCACCATTAGGCTACAATCCTATAAACTGCTAATGCATTGGTACTTACCTCCAAAAATACTTCACCACATGCACAATAGCATAAGTTCAAAGTGTATGAAACTGTGTGGGGAAATAGGCAACTATTTTCATTGCTGGTGGTCATGCAAGCACATACAGAACTTCTGGGAAAACATCATTCAACATATAGCACTTATTACAAGTACAAACTTACCTTTAAAACCTGAAGTCTTCCTTCTTGGCAAACGGACTGACCCTGGAAAAAATAATTTTTTTCATGCAAGCACATACAGCACATACAGAACTTCTGGGAAAACATCATTCAACATATAGCACTTATTACAAGTACAAACTTACCTTTAAAACCTGAAGTCTTCCTTCTTGGCAAACGGACTGACCCTGGAAAAAATAAGACAAATTCAGAAAGAATACATATATTAATATCTGCTGCACGCACCACCCTGGCAGCGCACTGGATTGATAAAAATCCCCCATCTATCCTAGCTGGGCAACAAAGACTGTGGAAATACTTCATAATGTCTAAAATTTCTGTTCAGACTCAAACCCCTTTGACGGAAAATTATGAAACATTTTTTATTGCTGTATGGTACCCAGTGATAACTTACTTATCTGAACAAAACATTTTGCCACGTCGAATGCTGTATAGAAAGATGTTATATTCTTAGTCCTATTAAGTGTAAACTCTTTTACGTTAGCTATTTTGGTAAGGTTAAAACAAAAAATAATATAGATAATAATAATGGAAATACCCATTGTGCTTTATTTTTAATTACTGACAGCAATAGTTGTTCTTTCCCCCCTTGTTTTGTTTTTATTTCTGAAAGGAATATGTAATTATAACTGTAACAAGAATTGTAGCTATTTCTGCTATGATTATTATCTTTGAATATTGTAACCAGACTTTAAAGTTAAAATAAAGTTTATGCTGTTGGGAAAAAAAAGTGATGCCATCATGTTGGCAATGTCCGGGGCTTTTTTTGTAGAAAAAGCCCAGCAGGAATCATTTGCATATTAGGCCACACCCCCTGACACCAAGCCAGCCTGAATTGCATTCCTGTGTGTTCCTGCTCAAAAAAACCCCTGGCAATGTCGCATGGGACACTCTGGTTTGAGGGCGAAACTGTATGGTAAATGTGTCCTCAAACCATAGAGTTTTGCCCTCAAACCAGAGCATTCTCATGTGATGTTGCTGATGTGATAACATCACTTCAGTGTGATATCATTGTGTTGGTGATTGCTGTTTGGGGGCAGGGTTTCCTGCACAGGGCATATTGGGAGATCCCCTGCTTCCACCTGGGGACTGGCAATCCTAAAACAAACTATCCTTTGCTGCTCAGCAGAAATTAACTGCAAGAGGAAGAAGAAGAAATTAGATTTATATCCCACCCTATATTCTGAATCTGAGTCTTAGAATGGTCACAACCTCCTTTACCTCCCTCCCCCCACAACAGACACCCTGTGAAGTACCGTAGGTGGGGCTGAGAGAGCTCTTACAGCAGCTGCCCTTTCAAGGACAACTCCTACAAAGGCTATGGCTGACCTAAGGCCATTCCAGCAGCTGCAAGTGGAGGAATGGGGATAGGGAATCAAACCCAGTTCTCCCAGATAAGAGTCCGCACACTTAACCACTACACCAGGGGTGGGGAACCTTTTTTCTGCCAAGGGCCATATGGATATTTATTACATCATTTGTGGGCCACAAAAAATTATCAACTTAAAAAACAGTGCTCCACAGAGGAAAAATGATTCAGGCCAGCAAAATTAATGCAAATAATTGTTTTTCTATTTGAAGTCATGTGGGGAGAGCCTAATCTGGTGTGCGCGCACACACACACACAAACACACACAGGGCCCGTTGCCCTAGGCAAATGCACAGGTCCAGGACTTTTTGGTAGAAAAAGCCCAGCAGGAACTCAGTAACGTATTAGACCACATCCCCTAATATTAGCATATTAGGTCACACACTCATTAGCATATTAGGCTACACCATCTGGGATAATCAAGTGCAAACTGAACTGTGACAGTAACTTTTCCAGGCCCTGCAGCAGTTCTGGTCGGCCAACCAGGCCCAGGAAGGCTGCCGCACAGTACATCTGGGTCCTTTGATCTCTGCCTGGCCCTGGGGAGGCTGCTGCACATGATCCTTTGGCCCCATGATCCTTGCTGCCCAGCCAGAACTCTTAGAACTCTGGACACCTTTCAGCATATATTAATACAGAAACCCTTCTAGCAACCCTTCTAGGAATTCACTGCCACAGGAGGTGGTGGCGTCCACAAGCATAGCCACCTTCAAGAAGGGGTTAGATAAAAATATGGAGCAGAGGTCCATCAGTGGCTATTAGCCACAGTGTGTGTGTGTGTGTGTGTGTGTATATATATATATATATATACATATATATATATATATATATATATATATATATTTGGCCGCTGTGTGACACAGAATGTTGGACTGGATGGGCCATTGGCCTGATCTAACATGGCTTCTCTTATGTTCTTATGTTCTAACCAATGCGTGATGGGGGGACATACCAGGAGAAAGAGGAAAACCCAAGTGGCATCTCTGGTGATGGGACAGTGTCACTTCTGATGTGCAGAGGAAGTGACACCATTACATTGTGGCATTATAGTGACATTCTGGTATTTGAGTGAAAACTAAGGTAAACATGGCTTCTACTATAGAGTTTTTGGCCAAATACCACAGCTTTGCCCAGACATCACTGCTGTGGTGATATCACTTTCTGAGTGCACCAGAAGTGACATCACCATATCACTATCAATGTCACCTGGGCCTTCCTCTGTATCTTGGTAAGTCCCCCTGCCAGCCAGCTGATCTGTGGTGGGTAGATGGGGTCTGGCTGCAGCGGACCTGTGCCTCCACTGCTGGGGCTGGCAGCCCTATACACCAGGGATGGCCAATGGTAGCTCTCCAGATGTTTTTTGCCTACAACTCCCATCAGCCCCAGCCAGCATGGCCAATGGCTGCGGCTGATGGGAGTTGTAGGCAAAAACATCTGGAGAGCTACCGTTGGCCACCCCGCAATACAGAAACACTACTTGCTAGGTCATATAGAATTAAATACATGCTTTACTTGCAAGTCCATAATGGAATATCTGGTTTGTTTTTAAACAATAGTCCTAGGCAAACTGCCCAGGATTTAAAAAAAAAAAAATCAGCGCATTGGTTGTGATGTTCTAGCAAATGGGGCCAGTGGAAATTAGCTAACTTGTCCGTTCATAGTGCTAGCCGTTGGTTACTCTTTGAATGATGTATGTCAGGGGAGTACAACTTGCAGAAGTGTCTGAATGTGTGTTACTTCTTTTTAAAATATGCATGTGTAAGCTAAAAATACAAAACAAATGGTTGAATGCTCTGATGAATTCAGTGGTGAAGACTTTCTGCTGGGCAGCTGTTGGAATAGAAATATTTGCTACCTTTGGTAGAAAATTTTTTTTGAGGCATTAATGTTTGCTTTCTGTCTTGACTATAAGGCATTTGTTTAGGTTCTTAAAAAAGAAAGCCTTCTATTATCACCCATTTAAATTTTGCACAGGCCTAAATTAAAACAGAATTGATGTTAAGATTTGCTAAAACAATAAAATGGGGCCCATTCAAGTGAAAAATCACTTAGAGCTCTGGACACCTTCTGCCACATAAAGAAAAGAAAACATGATTGCTGTGAATAATAAAACCACCGCCCTTGTAAATACACAAGGTGCACAGGCATAACATATGAAGGGCAACCAATTTCAACTCATGAAAGGTCAGAATCAAAATGTAGAAACGCATCAGCATTAGATGTGATTTTCTGGGCTGGCTCTTGCTATCTCATTGGTTTTCAAAAGTGTTTATTTTACCATTATTTTGGATAATGAAGCAATCTGTGTGCATAATCACAGATCCTTTCACCCAACCATATCCAGCATTTGCAGACTTGGATTCTACATTAGCAGTGACGAGGCAGATGGTAACAGGACTTGTCTGCCTCCTTGGGATACTTTTCAGTTCATTTAGTATGAGGATGTGGATAGGATCCTTGGGTGAATCGGTAGTTAATATCTTTTTGAGAGAGGGGGTGGTTGTGCCAGCCTTGAAATAGGTCATGGTCCATCTGAAGAACTTGGACTCAGGAGATCTCACTAATTATTGACCAGTCTCCAATGTTCTATTCTTGATTGAAGAAGTAATGGCTGAACAATTTCCTGGATGAAGTAAATTGTTTGGGCCCTTTCCAATCTGGCCTGGTTATGGGATTGAACCTTAGTTGCCCTGCTGAATGAGGGGTTCCTGCTGCTTCTTGGAGATTTTTCAATCAGCAATAGTGATGCTCCTGTTGCAGTCTTAATTGACTTGTGAAATATGGAGATGACCTGGGCTGAGCCCACTTCATTTGGGTGGGTGGGCTGAAGACAAAATTGCCCCTGAGTGCCCTCTCTCCTCCCATGGAATCCAGAACGTCCCTTGGTTTACTCAGGAGCTTTGGATAATGAAACATTTAGGCCTACAGAGCACAACTGGAGAAGAAGATAAAGCGAATGTTGTGAAGGGTTTTTTTAAATTTCAGAGAATGTTGACCCAGAAAACATACAGATTTGCTGTGATTCCTTTTTTTTTTTTTCTCTTTTTTTTTTGGGGGGGGGGGGGAGATGGTTGGCTAAGCTGGGCCTAAGGGACACTGTGTTTTGGTGATTCTACCCAGCCCCCCTCCCCCAGCTATGGGCCTGTGTTCATGAGAAAACAGTTGGGTTACTTCTCTTCAACCGAGGCAAAAGGAATGTTCACTCACAGCAAGGAGGGGCCCTCTCCACCTGCCAATACTCTTTACTCTTTCTATTCTAATTAGGCTACAGTGGGCCTCATATGACAGAATGGACTCTGAGGGAGAGGCCTTTCCTCCTAGAGAACCACTGTTGCCAATCTCCAGGTGAGAGCTGTAGAAGCTGACTGAATGATTCCAAACCAGCCTAAACTGTTTCACGGGGCTGTTGTTGTTCAGATCAAAGGGGGAAGGGGAGAGGAGAATGATGTAAACTGATGTAATGGTTGAGGACTCCTCCCTATTAAACAGTCTGTCAGAGAGAGACTGTTGGTCTGAAAGGTATCACTACAGGCCTCTGAGGGAGGCCTTTCCTCCTGGGGAACCAATGTTGTCAATCTCCAGGTGAGCACAGGTATACAGCCAAAGGCATCCACGTCAAAAGAAACCTCAATAATTTAAATGATTTATATAATGAAAAGTTACTTATAGTCAAAACATGTATATAAAGAACATCAATAAAGTGCAAGTAGGAACCACTCCCATATACAGTTCAAATACTCATAGCTGATAGTTCATTCTTTCAGTTTCAAAATCCAGGGTGGAGGACTTCCTGTTTGGCTGGAAGACAGTCTGCAGCTCCCTAACAGAGGGGGATTTTATTGTCACTGTTCAGGGTATTAAAGACCCCTGATAAGGTCTATGCTCATTAACCCTAGGCAAGGGTTAACCCAAGACGACTTATCTTCCTTTAATGCTGTTGATATCGAACTGGAGCAGTCAGGGAGCTGACTCCTTCATTTCTTGATGTCCGGCAATGGAATGTCAACCATCGTCTGCAGTGACTCTAAAGTGACTTCGGTCACTTAAGGCTGTCGGAATCCAAGCACTCTAGAAGGACTGATTTTAATTGCAAGAAAATAGCAGCCGGGGGAGTTGAGAACATCTAAAAGGTAGACTCATCATTCTTATCTTCACTCTGAGAGACTTTGAATATAGTTTAAACACTGAGTGGATTAATAACAGACGAAGGCAAAGCATAATTGAATGGGAAAAAAAAACTTTTACCTTGTTAAGCTGAGCTCTGTGGTTTTGGATGTGAACAACAGCAAAAAAAAAAAAAAACCCTTCAAGATAAGAGTGAAAGTTGGCAATGGGAGGCTGGTGACGCAGAAGAAAGAAAAGAGAGTTGCCGTGTATATATGCCCATAAACTGCAGAACCTAGAATGAACTGAGCTGAGTGGGGGCATAGCAGGAAAAGAATTCAGCTTGTGAAAACTGAACGCCGTAAAAACAATTGCCTTCAAAGATATTTTGGAGAAAAGACATATTGTTGTGAATTTTTGTGGTTGCGGTTTCTTCATGCAGCTCAAAAAACTGCGAGACTAGACACGAGATCAGTCTAAGCTGTGACAGGAAGTGAAACTAAAAGGGGCTGGACAATAAATCAGAGCCTATAAGGACAACAAGAGCTGTGACATCCGACCTTTGAACTAGGAAGGAATTGAGTCCAAGACTCAGATCAAGAAAGACGAAGAGAGACCTCTCTAGGCTGGAACTGTACCATAGAGAAATAACGATTGCCATTTTAAAAGGGAGAAAAACTGTCAAAATTGTTAAAATTCAATATCTTTGCTCAGGAAGAAGGGAGAAAAACGAAACTAGTCTCATCTGAAAGAACTGGCTCTAAGCTATTGGATTGGATGCTAAATTTTATGTGGGGATTTTTTTAAGGTTTGGTGATTTTTTATATGTCAGTAGAAAGAACAACACGTGCAAGAGCCCAATCATTTGACAAGATGCAGTCTCAATTTGATGCTCTGGAGGCAAAAATGTTAAAAGCTATGGACAAATTGCATTTGGCAATAAAAAAAGATATTAAAAAAGAAGTTGGAGACCTTAAGAAGGAGATAGAGAATTTTAAGGAAGAGACTCAAAATAAAGTGAAAGAGGTAGAGATGAAAGTGGATACACAGGCCTCTGCCTTGCTAAAAATTCAAGAAAAGGTCATAATACACGACTGTAAGTTGCTGGAGTCACAAGTGCGTCTAAGAGGGGTACCTGAAAAAGAAGATACAGACTTAAAAGGCTATATGGTGGATATCATCACTGAGTACATAGAAGAAGACCCTGACAGATTTAAGAGTATGTTGGAGGGTGCCTACAGAGTCAACTCAGTTTATGCGAAAAATAAAGGTCTGCCAAGAGACATCGTCATAAGATTAAGATCAAAAGAGGTGGCAGAGAAAATTTTGAGGAAAGGGTACCAAAAAGCCTGGGCAATAGAAGGGAGCAGAGTTAAAATAATGAAAGAGCTACGAAGAGAAGTGATCAGCGATAGGAAAAAGTACAAGAAGCTAACCGATCAGTTGCGTGCAGAGGGCACAAGATATAGATGGATAATACCAGAGGGTCTTGGATTTGAACAAAATGGCAAAAGGATTACAATAAGAAGCGAACAAGAGATGCATAGCTTTTTTGAAGAAAATAAAGAACCAACATCATAATGGAGTACAAATTACTATCTTGGAATATAAATGGACTAAATTCACCACAGAAAAGAAGGAGAACATTTCATTGGATTAAAAAGCAAAAATGTAATATAATTTGTTTACAGGAAGTTCATATACAACGCAAGGACAGTAAATTTTTGTGGAATAGAAATTTGGGGTTGGAATTTTTTTCACTAGCAGAGCAAAAGAAAAGAGGGGTGGTTTTTTACATTAAAGAACAACTTGACCCAAAATTAATCTTTAAAGACAAAGAAGGAAGATATATTGCTGTTGAGGTGACGATAGAGGCGAAAAAAACGTTACTACTAGGACTCTATGCACCCAATGGAGCGAAAGACAAATTCTTTAAAGACATAAATAGACAAATGGACGAAGAGACTTATGACCAGGTATTGATGATGGGCGATTTTAATGGGACAATACAAAACAACCTTGACAGATCAAGTCCAAAGAAGAATGATAAAGAAGGGAAGCTGCCCAATTCTTTCTTTGAGTTGATTAAACAGGAAAATCTAGAAGACATTTGGAGAAAGTTCAACCCTGAGGTAAGAGACTATACATTTTTCTCAGCAAGGCATAATTCTTTTTCCAGAATTGACATGTTGTGGGGTTCCCAAGGCTTGGGCCTCATAACAAAAAAAATTGAGATTCTTCCAAAGGTTTGGGCGGACCATAATCCAATATGCTGGTCAACAAAATTGCAAAGAAAATCAAGAAGATGGAGAATTAATGAGGATTTACTACAAAATAAAGACACTGTATCATTCTTAGAAAAGGAGACTGCAGCATTCTTCCAAATAAATGAAACGGATGATATGGAATATCCAACAGTATGGGACATTTATAAAGCAGTAATGAGGGGTATATTAATTACATTGAATAATAAAGACAAAAGAGCAAGAGAAGAAAGGCTGTCAGCACTGCAAAATGAAATAGATAAAAAAGAAAAGGACTTAAAAAAAAGACCAGGGAAGAAAAAATTAATAAAAGAAATTACGATATTACAATCCCAAGTTAAACATTTGCTGAATAAAGAACTAGAATGGAATTTAAAAAATTTGAAACAGAAATCGTTTGAAAGTGCAAACAAACCTGGTAAATACCTGGCCTGGCAATTAAAAAAAAGGAAAGAAAATAAGACTATAAATAAAATCATGGCAAATGGGAAAACAGTAGTGGATCAAGAAGGAATTAAAAGAGAATTCTTTAAATACTATGCAAATTTATTCAAGGGTGTGAATGTAAGTAAAGAAAAAGTGGAAGAGTATCTACGAAACATTCAGGTGGCACCTTTGACGGAACATATGAAAAAGATATTAAATGACCCAATAGAGAAAATTGAAATAGAAGCAGCAATAAAAGCAATGCAAGAGGGTAAAGCTCCAGGGCCAGATGGATTCACGTCAAAATTTTACAAATCTCTTAAGGATGAATTAACACCCAAACTGTTGAAGTTGTTAAACACGATAAGAGAAGAAGGGAAAATCCCAAAGACCTGGAGGGAAGCTGTAGTCTCTCTGATTCCTAAGGAAGATAAAGATAGCACAAACGTAAAAAATTATAGACCAATCTCATTGTTGAATAATGACTATAAGATCTATACAAGAATTTTAGCAGAGCGACTGAAACAATACCTGACCAACTTTATAAACAAAGACCAAGCGGGATTTCTTCCTAAAAGACAAATAAGGGACAATGTAAGAGCTGTTATTAATGTTGTGGAATACTATGAAAAGCACCCGGAAAAAGAAGTGGCCTTATTTTTTGTTGACGCAGAGAAAGCCTTCGACAACTTAAATTGGGACTTTATGTTTGCGGTAATGGAAAAAATTAATTTAGGGGAACAATTTATAAAAATGACAAGAGCAATATATACAGATCAGCATGCAAAATTGTGTATAAATGCAGACCTTACCAAAGAATTGAAAGTGAGTAAAGGAACAAGGCAAGGATGCCCGCTATCACCATTGTTGTTTATAATGACTCTTGAAATTTTGTTACAACAAATTCAAAAAGATGAAAAAATAGAAGGTCTAAAAATTAGAAGATTCTCTTATAAATATAAAGCTTTTGCAGATGATATAGTGTTCATAATGGAGAATCCGGTTCAAGTGTCACCACTGCTGTTAGCTAAGATAAAAGAGTACGGAGAACTAGCAGGATTATACATAAATAAGGAGAAATCGAAATTCCTCTGTAAAAACATGCAACCAAATAAAACAAACGAACTACAAAAGGTGACAGGTTGTGAAGTCACAACCAAAGTTAGGTACCTTGGAATAGAGATAACAATGAAGAACATTGATTTATACAAAAACAATTATGAAAAACTGTGGTGTAAGATGGACAAAGATTTGATGAAATGGAATAAACTCAACTTGTCCTTACTGGGCAGGATAGCTGCAATCAAAATGAATATTTTGCCAAGGATAATGTATTTGTTTCAAACCATCCCGATTGTAAAAGAAGCAAAACAATTCAACAAATGGCAAAGGAAAATCTCTGATTTCATTTGGGCCGGAAAGAAACCAAGGATAAAGATGAAGATCTTAACGGATGCCAAAGAGAGAGGAGGTTTTCAACTTCCCGATCTAAGACTATACCACGATGCAGTTTGTTTGACATGGATAAAAGATTGGATAATGCTGTTAGACAAAAAACCTTTGTGGTTAGAAGCTCACGGAAATAGATTCGGCTGGCATGCATACATGTACTATGGGAAGAATAAAATGGATGGTTTTTTCTCTCACCACTATGTCAGAAATACATTACTAAATACTTGGATAAAATACAAGAAATACGGGGACGAGAGAAAACCATTATGGATAGTGCCAGCAGAAGTAATAAAAATAACAGCTGATTCTGAAGAAAAAAGAGAAATGTCATATAACCAACTGCTTAAGATTCAAGGAGACAAAATTGAATTAAAAACCTCAGAAGAGCTAAATAACAATTATGACTGGTTTCAAATGCAACAAATTAAAAGTTTGATGGAAAATGACATAAAATCAGAGGGGATTAGACGAGAACAAACAGAACTGGAAAGAGTCCTGTTAGGTGACAATGAAAAATTGATATCAAAAGTATATAAGTTATTATTGAAATGGTCTACAGAAGAAGAAGTAGTAAAGTCTCAAATGGTCAAATGGGCAATTAATGTGAATAGAGAAATACAAATGGAAACATGGGAGCACCTCTGGAAGAACTCAATGAAGATATCAACTTGTCAAAGCATTAAGGAGAACTGTTTTAAAATGATGTATAGGTGGTATATGACTCCGAAAAAATTGGCTAAGATAAGTAAGAAAATGTCGGATAGATGTTGGAAATGTAAAAAACATGAAGGTTCTTTCTTCCATATGTGGTGGACATGTGAAAGAGCGAAAGAATTCTGGAAGATGATACAACAAGAAATCACCAAAATTTTGGGCTATGATTTTAAGAAAATTGCAGAGACGTTTTTACTTGGATTACAATTAGAAAAATACCCAAAAGAAGACAGGACTTTAATTTGGTACCTGTTATCAGCTGCTAGGACTTTGTACGCGCAGCTTTGGAAGCAAGAAAAAATACCAGAGAAATGGGAATGGACCATGAAAGTTTTATCGTGGTGTGAAATGGACAAATTAACCAGAACACTAAGAGACTATGATTTAGAGATATTCAAAAGGGAGTGGAGAAAATTTAAAGGATATATGGAGAAAACTTGGAAAGTAAAGAAATATTGGACATTTTTTTAGTTGTAAGAATATATATACGGAACTTTGAGCAGTCAGAAGTGCCTTTAGTATGGATTTGAACTTATAACCTCGGGGAAGTCAACATTGGAGGGAGGGGGGATGGAAATGTCATATGGGTTAATGTGAAAAAAGAAAAAATTAAGAAATATATAAGCTTTGTAACCATATGCTACCAATAAATTGTTTAAAACAAAATCCAGGGTGGAGTATAATGAACCGTAGAGTAGAACGGAGTCCGTTCCAAATCCTCTTCTAGCCAGTGGAAAAGATGGAAGCAGCAAAGCAAAAGTATGCAACAGGGATGCACTAAATGCCCTGTTTCACACGAGGCTTCTACAAGCTTCAACAACAATTAACAATTCATAATGGAGACCAACCATTCTGCAGACAAGAAACAATGATGTAAACTGAAGCTCGTAGAAGCCTCATGTGAAAAAGAGCATTTAGCGTATCCCTGTTGCATACTTTTGCCTTGCTGCTTCCATCTTTTCCACTGGCTAGAAGAGGATTTGGAGCATTGGACTCTGTTCTACTCTACAGCTCATTATACCACATCCCGGATTTTGAAATTGAAAGAATGAACAATCAGCTATGAGTATTTGAACTGTATATGGGAGTGGTTTCTACTTACACCTTATTGATGTTCTTTATATACATGTTTTGACTATAAGTAACTTTTCATCATATAAATCATTTACATTATTGAGGTTTCTTTTGATGTGGATGCCTTTGGCTGTATACCTGTGCTTCGTTTCACGTTACTCTCTTTGGGTTGCAACAATCTCCAGGTGAGGGCTATAGAAGCTTGACTGGGTGATTTCAAACCAAGCTAACCTGCCTCATGGGGTTGTTGTTGTTCAGATAAAAGGGGAGGAAAGGAGAGGGTAATGCTGTAAGCTGATGTAATGGCTGATGACTCCTCCCTATTAAACAGTTTGTCAGAGATAGGCTGTTGGACTGAAAGGTCTCACTACAGACCTCTGAGGCAGAACTCACTGGAACCAGTGCTGACTATGGCTGCCAATTCCTGATTAGTGAGAAATCCCTAGAGATTCTGTGGTGGACTTTGAGAAGGGCATAGGAGTTAGGGCTTCAGAGTGGGGTCTCCCAGACCCAGGTCCTTGCTGTGGAAGCTGACTGACTGATTTCAGACCAGTCATAGACTTCCAGCCTAATCTGCCTCACAGGATTGTTGTTCAGATCAAAGGGGGCAGAAGAGAATTATGTAAACTGATTTGATTCCTCACTCCCCCCCCCCCCCCCCCCGTGGAGAAAGACAGCCTATGTAGAAGCTGCAGGGAGGGGAAAGAAGATGGAAAGCTGAAGTCAGAGTGACAGATAAAGGGAAGGAGATAGGTTGCCAACTCCAGGTTAGGGAATTTGTGGATATTTAAGGGGTGAGGTTTGAGGAGGGGTGGAACCTCAGACAGGTACAATGCCATTTCCTCCCAAGGAACCACAGGAGATCACTCAGATTTACAACTGATCTCTAGATAGCAGAGATAAGCTTCCCTTGAGGTGGGTGGGAAGACAGCAAGGGTGGCAGGAACTTGCTCAGAGCCTCCTTCTAGAGCCTGTTGTATTCCCCGCCCCCCCACAACGGGCCTTACTCCTAGTAAAGCATAAAACACTTCAAACTTTCAGGAAAGTAAAATGAACCTCTTTATTTATTTAGCACTTTTTAAACTTTGCCTTGTTCATGAAGCTCAGGGCAATGGTTTTCCTGCATTTTATCCTATGAGTCAGGTTAGGCAGAGAGAAGTTAATTGGCTTAAGATCATCCCATAGGTTTCGTGGCTGGCAAGATTTGAACTCAGGTCTCCCTGGTCCCAATCCAACACTAGTAGAGGAAGTGAAAATTCACTATATTTATTTTAAAAAAAAATTCATAACCCCCTTTTTAAGATTTAGCAAGGCAATTTATGTTAGCAATCCTATAATACCACAGGTCTGTCATATGTGGCTTGTCACCTATTATGTTCTTGCAGACTATATGCATTGGCCACAGTCCTCAAACTGACGCTATGCTTCAGTTAGCGTCAACCTTTTCTTTTCTTTTTTTACAAGCAATGCTCAAAACTGGCTTTTGCATTTTCCGCTTCTGTAATTTGAATGTAAAACCTACATTAGCTTGCAGGCATATTTGATTTTTAAACAGATCTTGTATATTTGGTGTTCCACATCAACAGCATTCAGAATTGACTCATTCCCAACTAATAGGTAGTCTTACGGCCACAATCTAAACCATGTTTACAATTTGGAAATAAATTCCGTTGAGCTGAGTGGGATTAACTTCCAAGGAAGTCGCCATTAATATCTCAGCTTTGCTGCCTACTCCCAGGGAATTTTATAACTAGCATTCCCTCTGGTGGCAGCGGCAGGCCAGCAGACTGAGTGATAATAACTGCTTGTTGCTGAAGTCAGGCCAAGAATATTGTTGGGAGAGGGGGGCTGCCAATGTCCAGATTACAAGAAGAAAACATGTGAGTGTCTGGGAAATGATCAGTACATTAAACCAGCAGGTAAACTAGTCAAAGGGAGCAGGAATATTTCAGCAACATGTTAGGCAGATGGCACATTCCCCAACCAGATTGGATTAAACAAGTGGGAACCTGCAAGCAACTTGCAAGGAGGGGGTATCCCATTCCCTCTGCCTTTCTTGCCTTCTTTCTCCCCTATCCCATCCTTGCTGCTATGCCATCACTCTTGCTACTGTTACCCCACCCATCCTCAACACTACCTCCCCTTGCCTTTCCCACCTTGCCTTCCTACACCCCCATCCTTGTTGATCTACCCCCATCCCTGCTGTACTTCCCACTGATACTACCTCTAATCCAGGGGTGTCAAACATGTGGTCTGAGGTCTGGATTAGGCCCCTGGAGGGCTCCTATCAGGCCCACGAGCAACTCACTGTCATCTGCTTCCTTCTCCCTTTCTTGCTTCCTTATGCATCACAGCTTGCTTTGCCAGGCTTGCTCAGTCACACAGGAGATAAAGAGCAAAGCCTCTGTTTTCTCCATTGGCTGACGAACACATGAAACAACTTACGTACAAAAGCTCACAATACCCAGCCATTTCATGTTTTCACCTGGGTCTTAGGCTCAAAGCATTGACCATGACATTTCTGTAATGAATGTCAATAAATCAAAAGTTTGCAACTTACAAATACACATCTAAACAACATCTGAACAGCCTACCTTTTAAACAGCTAATTTTAAGGGTTTTTTAAAAAAAATGTTTAATTGTGTTTGTCTGTGTCCTTTATAAAGATTACATATTCACTATGTGGCATTGCGTTTTATGACACACATGACCCAGCCGAGTACGGTCTTATTTATGTCAGATCCTGCCATCATAACAAATGGGTTCGACACCCCTGCTCTAAGCTGTAGAGTCTTGTAAGCAAAAATTCTACTTTGTGAGCTACTGGCATTAAAATTGTGAGCTACTGCATAAATTAGTTTGCTCTGGGGCCATTTTTCTTGAGCTAAGGCAAAAACGTGTGAGCCAGAGGCTAAAAAACTGTGAGCTAGCTCACACTAACTCAACTTAGAGGGGAAACTTCTCCCCACCCTTGCTACACTTACTCTCTACCCCACTGTTGGTACTCTTATCCATAGTTTTCTCAGATTAGCCTCTCCCTTCACTATTAGATATACGAACCCACAAGGACTTGTGGGAGGTATCTCATTTTCTCCTCCCTTACTATTTCTTCTTTCCCTTTTCTGAAAGCCCCTTTAGGATCTCCCCTTTTCTTGTTTCCTTCCCTTCTTTTAGGGTTACCAACCTCTATGTGGGTCCTGGAGATCTCCTGGATTCACAACACATCTCCCAACTCCATTCCATTTTAGGCTTGCCAGTTCCATGTTGGGAAATTCCTGGAGAGATTTGTGGGAGTAGCCTTGGGAAAGCAGGGCTTGGGGAGGGAAATGACCTCAGAAGGTTATATAATGCCATCGACTCCAAAGAGACCATTTTCTCCAGAGGAATCGATATCTTGTCATCTAGAAATCAACTGTAATTCCTGATGATTTCCAGCCCCCACCTGGAGGCTGCCCCCCTAGTACCCATGGAGAAAATGGCCTCTTTGGAGGGTGGAGTCTATGGCATTATACCCTTCTGAAGTTCCTCCTCTTCTAAAACCCAACCCTCCCCAGGATCCACAACCACCCCCCAAAAATGCAGGTACTTCCTAACCTAGGCTGTGGTCAGATGGGCAGTTTGGCTTGGTATAGTTGTTTTTCAGGTTAAATGGGCTCATTCACACACCATTTGACAGCCATTTCCCAGATGTACTCACCCCATTGTATGACAATTTGGATATGGAATAAATAGCCACCAGAGAAAAATCAGTTGCTTACGGATCCCCGTGCATTCATCCTGTGTTACTAGATGTCTGAACCAGTTCAGAAGTGTGAACCTTTAATTCTGCTTTTGCCATTCTGTTTTTTTAAACTGGCAGTGCATATGTACATGGGTGCACGTGTGCACTCAATACCTGTTTTTTTTTAAAAAGTTTTTTTAAAAAGAAGACCAGACTGCATGCTCTATAGTTGATGCGCAGCACTAATCTGAATGCTCAGCAATGAAGAAGTGCATGGGAAGGCTGGATTAGGGTGGGAGTCTGATTGAAAATCTTCATCACAAAATGCGACATGGTAATTAGTGGTACACACAAACCACACCAACCTTCCAGTCTAACTGTACCCCTGGAGTCGGCAACCCTATTTCCTTCTCACCCAACAGCCAACCTACTTTTATGTGACCCTCTGTTTTATGCTTTCCTTTCCTTTCCACCTCCCCCTCCCCCAGCCTCTGTCTAGGAAAACTGTGGCCCAGTTGCGTGGTGCCAGCCAATGACTGAGGTCACTTGCCTGATAGGTAATCCTCAAGGACTTTTGGGATGGCACCTCACTTCTGTATCTCTCTCTCCCCACCCCCCATGAAATTTGAACATATGAAGCTGCCTTATACTGAATCAGACCCTTGGTCCATCAAAGTCAGTATTGTCTTCTCAGACTGGCAGCGGCTCTCCAGGGTCTCAAGCTGAGGATTTTGATGCCAACTTGCCTGGACCCTTTTTGGAGATGCCAGGGACCTTCTGCTTACCAAGCAGATGCTCTACCACTGAGCCACTGTCCCTCCCCTAATTTTATCCTTCCCTCCTCCTGGCAACCCACATATCCTCTCCCCTTTCCCTGCCTCATTCTCTTCTTCTCAGTCATTCACCAACCTCCCTTTTATCTGCCTCCCATCTTCAGTTATATTTATTACTTATTTATTTTATATATATATATATATCTCCCAACTTTCTTCACAGTGGGGACTAAAGCAGCTTACATTATTCTCATCTCCTTTTTATATGCACAACAACCCTGTGAAGTAGGCTAGGTTGAAAGTCAGTGAGTGGTCCAAAATCAGTCAGCTTCCACAGCAAGATGGGAATGGGAACTTGGGTCTCCTAGATTCGACTCTGAATTGCTACACCACACTGGCTTCCATAGGGTGGTTGCTGTTGAACAGTAGCAAGCAGCCAGGCCTAGCTGAATCATGCAAGTCGAGTGCTATCACATCACTTAGAGGTTGCTTCCAAGCTAGGGTTGCCAACCTCCAGGTGGAACCTGGAGATCTCACAGAGTTACAACTGCTCTCCAGATGACAGAGATCTGTCCCCCTGAAGAAAATGACTGCTTTGGAGGATAAACTCTATGGCATTATATCTGGCTCAGGCCTCTCTCCCCAAACTCCATCACAAAATTTCCAGGAATTTCTCAACCTGGAGCTGGCAAGCCTAGCCAGGTCTGGCTCCAATGTCCTCCCTTGGAGGCCAAAGCAGCTGGGAAGGGACCCTGCTTTCTCCCCCTGCCATTTACTCACAGAAACCCAGCCTGGAATACAGTGGTTGCCTAGCAACTGCTACAGAGGGAATCCATTGTTTAAAGCTACATGTGCCCCTTTTATCATTTTCAGGTTTTTAAATAACATTTTTCTCCAAAGGATGGGCAACCAGAAAAGGTATGGTAGTGGATTTATGATCCAAAAGAAGAAGCCAATGTTAGGGATAAGTGAAAATAAACAAGCAAACAAGAACACCAAGCTGTCTGAATGAGCACATGGCAGTAGATACAAACATACAAAGAGTCTGCTCTAAACCTAGTGTTACAATTAATCCCTGCACAAGGGGGAAGCTATGTCTCACAAATTAATGCTGGACATAACATGGACACATCTAGACACACCTGAAAAACAAAGTACCAAAGTGACATGGGGAAAAATGCATTACGCAGCTATTAATCCAGGAGCAACTGATCAGCCATGGAATAGAGGAAAGAAAATTATTGAAAGCACACTAAATAGTCCGTTTGATAGTATTACCTGATGGCCAGAGGGCTGGTGATGGCTTCTTGGTCTCTGCAGCATGTGAAAGCGTAACCTCTAGAAAGTTACTCATCAAATGCAAAGAAAAATATTTTCAGTGCAAACCTGGATAGAGTTATTCAGTCTGAGCCATGATTTCTATGAGCTTAGACTAAAGGATCTCTGCAGAGGATTGCTCTGCCGGAATCTACCCAAATCTGCCATCCGGGGCCCACATACTTGAAGTTAGCCCTACTGAACTTCGTTGGATTTATTGCTTCAAACTTCTGCTCAGGAGCCAGGAAGATGGTCTGGAAAATCGCTGCACCAAGTCTGCCCTTACATTTGCTTCTCTATCCCCAT
Source organism: Heteronotia binoei (assembly GCF_032191835.1). Classification (NCBI taxonomy): domain Eukaryota; kingdom Metazoa; phylum Chordata; class Lepidosauria; order Squamata; family Gekkonidae; genus Heteronotia; species Heteronotia binoei. Next base: position 50,087,440 of record NC_083223.1, on the reverse strand, counting down.
CCAGGGTTATTCTTTCCTTTCTTTCTGCTTCCTGTGCCATCTCTTGAGTTCCCCTCACATGTCCTTTTTCCTGCAGCTTGTGAGGTATTTAGGTCAGGATCAGCCAAACACACTCCCTGCAAGCCAGCGATGCACTTCAGATGCTGCCCAAGAGAGGGAAATTCCCTGGGCTTCTAGTTAGTTTTTAGGAAAGTAGCAAAGGCTGGGGTTGGGTGGGGGAGGGCTTGGCACAGGACCAACTGAATATTTAAATAATGTGCCAGAAAATTACAGAGCAGCCAGAATTTGCTATAGCTGCAATTTTATATTCAGCCACAATGTTCCAGAGGTCCCGATTACCATCCTGAGTTCAGTCCTTTACAGGAACTGCAATAGGTTGCATTTGCAGTGAGTTTTAAATGACCTAGAAAATGAGAGCAAAAGGTTTAATTCATTAATGAACTGCTTCAGTGACAATTCAGTCCCAGTTAAGAAGCCACAATAGCTGTTAACAGGCTCTTGTGTAGAATACCATGAGTGTGTGCTTAACAGAACACGTTGTTTATATTAGATCAAGCTTGTAGTCTGATTCCAGCAGCTGAAATGCAAAATCAGGAAAGTTATGTGATACCAACTCAAGCCAGAGCATTTCAGGTGCAGGTGGACTGCCCGTTCAAATGCTACCCAGTATATATCCTGCCTATATCCTTACAGCACAATCCTAAACAGATTTGCAGTATTTTAAGTCCATCAATGTCAATTGGTTAAGATAGGAGTAAGTCTACTTAGAATTGTACAGTAAAAGAAAAGTTTTTGTATCTTTCTCTCAGCGTGACATGCTCGTTTTCTACATGTAAAGAACTCTACTGGGATTCCTCCACGTGAAATCTGATCAGACTGACACATAACAGTACAGACGCAACAATGCAAAATATGATATTATATCAGTTCCACAACGACCTTGAGCAGCAATGGCAGGCAGACAAAATAACACAAGATGCCAATGTGTCTGAGAAACGCTATATTTGTTTATTCGTTATAAATCTTTATATAGAGTAAAATCTAGTATACAGTAACACCTGACCTGGATAGCCCCGGCTAGCTGGATCTCATTGGAAGCTAAGCAGGGTTAGCCCTGGGTAGTAGTTGGATGGAAGTCCTCCAAGGAATACCAGGGTTATGATGCAAAGGCAGGCAGTGGCTGACCGCCTCTGAACATCTCTTGCCTTGGAAACCTTACAGGGTCACCATAAGTCAGCTGTGATTTGATGGCAGTTTTTGTCATCACCAAAGTCTTGCAATGGAAGACAGGTAAGGTCAGGACATGGGGAGTGGCCAGGAGTGATGGTGTGACATCACTTCTGGGAAATCTGAAGTGATATCACTCCTCTTTAGGAATTACTGAGATAATCTTAGCATTTCCAGCAATTACTAGAGAGGTGTGATGCCACTTTCAGATATTCCTGGAAGTGATGTCATGACAATGGCAATTTTTAAACATTTTTCTTTCTCCTGTCAGGTTCTGGGCTGCTGGAGGGCAAGGCCTGCTGGGGTGGGAGATCTCCCAGCCCTAGCAGGGACATGGCTAGTAAGTAGATTCACTGATATGGTAAACCAGTAATCTGTATTCTGCTGTAGCAGAGTGCACTTAAGGTTAAATGCAGCAGAGCTTTTCTTTGTTCTGAGACTGCTAGCAAATTACAGAGTTACACTGAGTCTCTTGTCTGTTTCAAGCTACTGAAGAGTTCTTTCTTTTGGGAACTCCATTCTAGATAGTAAAGACGAGAGACAGAGATAGGAGCTAGCTATTCTAAATACCTAGATGGGTGCAGATGGAGATTGAAGCCTTGCACCCATGGTGCCAAAGACGGAGAACAGCGTGCCTCCATCTTTGAGTGTGTAAGAGAAGAGAGAATGGAAGGAAGGCAATGTCCCTAAGAATGATCAGTCTACACATCAAAAGGATAGAGGCAGAAGAGAAGGGACAAAGGCAGAAGTTAAATCCAACTAAGACAGAGGTCCTGTGCCTGAGCTGAGGGGGGGGGGGGGGTTGTGCACCCAGCTCCCAGCCTTGGATGGCACTGTTTTAGTGCTGACCCAACAGGTGAAGAGCCTGGGATTGATACTGGATGCCTCACTCTCTATGGAAGCCCAGGTCACGGCGGCTGCCGGGTCTGCTTTCTACCATCTACAGCAGATCAGGCAGCTAACACCATATCTATTCCCCCCCAAGACCTAGGCACAGTCACCCATGCAATGGTCGCTTTCAGACTAGATTACTGCAACTTGCTCTATGCTGGCTTGCCCTTGAAACTGATCCAGAAACTGCAGCAGGTGCAGAACACGGCAGCTCTCCTTCTGACTGCATCACCTGTACAGGTGAGCATGTGACCGGTGCTCCACAGGCTGCACTGGCTGCCTATAGAGTACTGGATCTGCCTCAAGGTGCTAGTTTTGACTATTAAAGCCTTACGCGGCCTGGGATCAACATACCTGCAGGACCGTTTCTTCCCATATATGCCCTGAAGGTCACTTTGTTCAGCCTCCCAAGATAAGCTGATTGTCCCTGGCCCAAGAAATGCCCGTCTTGCCTCTACCAGGGCCAGGTCCTTTTTGGTCCTGGCCCCAACCTGGTGGAATCAGCTTTCTATGGAGATCCAGGCCCTACCTGGCTTGTTAGCCTTTCGTAGGGCCTGCAAAACAGAGCTGTTCCGCCAGGTCTTCGGGTGAGGCAGCGGGCATCTATCCATTAGATTGACTGGCCTCCCCTACTCCACTACTGTACTATCTTACTGTGCTGATTTGCTGTATTGTCCTGCTGCATCATTTACTGAGTATTGTAATTTGGTTTTTAACTATTACGCTGTTGTGATTTCATTGTGGTTTTATTATTTATGTTGTATTCCGCTCTAAGCCCCTATGGGGGAATGGGCAGAATATAAATAAACAAATAATAATAAACAGGAAGGACACTCACAGTTTGCCTGTCTATCTGTCTGACTCTCTCGTAACCCCCTCTGGAGTCTGAGTCTAGGTAGCAGGGTCTGGTCCTTGTCTTCCAGCAATGGCAACCTTAGTTAAAGTTGAGTGGGGGTGGGAGGTTTAGAGACAAGTGTGTTGTGCAGACTTTTTTGTCAGCTGCAAAAACCACTTCTTTGGTGGGAGATCTGGTGGAGTCAGTGAAGGGAAAATGAAAGTGTTCGGACAGCTGCTTTAGAATGAGGACAATAAGTAAATCCAATGGGCTAGAATCATCTTCTCAATCAGCTTCAGTTGCCAGTAGTGACATCATCATACTGCCAGATTTGATTGACTTTCTACTATCAGCCAGACTGTGTAGAGTATGGAATAGAAATGTTTTAAATAAATACATCATTTAAATAAATATTGTCAAGAAGCCATCACAGAATGCTGGCAATTGCTGTTGTTTTAATATAGGTAGATTATTTTTAGTGAGATATTTTAAAAGTTGCCTGGGTAGTACAATAGACAGATTTTGAAGCTTTGGGTGAATGAATTAACATTTCTAGGCTGAGTGGAAGTAGGCAATAATACAGGAAGAAAACAGCAGACCAAAGGAGTCTTTTCCTGCTGCATCCGCAGGGCCTGCATGACCTTCCTCTTTAGGATGGCCTTTACCTGACTGAATGATTGATGGACTCGTCTTAAGTGATTCCGCCATCATACATACTTGCATCTAATAGAATAGCACCAGAAATGTTAATTTTAAATTGGAATGTTTTAAGTTGAATGTTGATTTTAAAATTGTTATATATTTATTGTATAGATTGATTATGTTGTTAGCCGCCCTGAGCCTGCTTCGGCGGAGGGCGGGATAAATAAAATGTTGTTGTTGTTGTTGTTGTTATTTTCCATTGCTGCTCATTTTCAAAAGAGCAGGTACAGAAATATTAAAAGAATCCAGCACTTGGCTGCTCTTTGCAGATTGCCTTTGGATATAAATGCAGACCCCAGAAATAGTCAAGAAGCAGACAGACTAGTTTATTATGCCCTTCACACCAGGTGTTCCTCCCACCTGCCTACACACAAGGATTGGTAGTTCTTGATATGATCAAGCATGCCAAATAGAGGGAAAGAAATCTCTCCCTAGTTTAACCGCACAAGCCCCCTCTCCTATTCTCTAGAAGGGCCTCAAACTGAGCTAGGAGGCCCAGCAGTTCAGAATGCTGCTTGAGATTGCTGCTCTAAAATAGCATCTGATTAGCTCCAGTAAATCTCACAAGAGATCAGGACAATAACTACAAGGAAATAAGTTTCTGCAAATATCCTCAGGCATGATCAACAATCTGATTCTCTACAATATGATCCTCATTTTTTCCCCTCATGGTTATGGGGATTGCAATCTGGGCCCCTCTGGACTTACCTCCAGGCCCTAGAAAAGTGTATCCATTCGTTGAAGGAATGTCAGGCAGTGTCTGGAAACCAATGCGAACACCAAGGAGGGTGCAACATTGCTGGAAACATAAGAAAAACACAACCTTCTGTACTTACTGGAAGATGAAACAGGAAATGACAAAAGTAGCTCTAGGAATCATTGTAAAACTCTATAGTAAAGCCATGGGAAGCGATTCCTAGAGCTACCTTTGTCACTTCTTATAACAATTTTTGGTAAGTACATGTGGCTGCTTCCCCGCTTTAATTTTCTTAATTTGGAGTAGCAGTGGGCTATGAGACCTGAGGGTAGGGGATCCTCTGCCTCCACTGGTGGCTTGAGAGCCATATTCTCTGTCCATGTGGGAGATCTGCTTACATAGCAATGCTCAGGACTACTTGGGTCCCATGATATTCGCTTAGGTTCTCAAACATACTTGGAGTTATTAATATGTACCCACTGATTACAGCGTTTCAAACTGGGATTCACTCAGGATTATCATTGTCAGCAACTGGTGGGAGACTTACATGGCTGAGGGGGGGGGGGGGCTTGTTGGCATGCAACATCATTCATCACCAGTGGCATGCTGCTGATGTCACTTTTGGGCACACATGGAGTGATGTCAACACATTGGGACACTAGTGATGTCCCTCCAGTTTTGGGCCATTTTCCCCCCTGCTGACCAGTTGAGTGGCATCAGGGAAGCACATACTGGCTGTGGGGGGGGGGATCCCCTGCCCCAAGCAGGGGCTTGGTAAGCCTGTATTAGATTGATTTACATTGTGATCCCAAACAGAATTACACTGTTGTAAGCCCATTGGTTTATCTGAGTTTAGAAGGGTAGGATTATACTGTAAAGAACTTTTGGATGTTCTAGTTACACAGTAGGGGCATGTTTGTCTACTCTTTCCTTGGTTTTCTTTCCATATAATTGATGATTGCACATAAAAAGTTATGGCATTCCATGACTATTAAGAAATTGGTAAGGACAGTGGGGTTCCCCTTTACATCTTGCATTTTTAAAAAAACCACAAATAAAATGGAGCAATAACTCCTAAGCACAAGAAGGGTAATATTTTAAATACATCCCCTGCTGTGGACTGAACAATAATATAAACTGACAGTTTTAGCATGTTAAAGCATTCCATTTTAATAGCATGAGATAAACATGGCTTGTAAGCTTCTAGCTCTGACATCACATTGCTATTCTGCTGCTGTAGCAGAATCCAGTACAGGCATGTGAAAAAATTATGAATTTTAAAGGTATAATCTTATATTTTTATACAGTCATTTCTCCAGCAATGCTGGGGAATGCATGCAGCCGGGAGCCCCACTGCTGAGAGTATCACTGTCATCCATCTGCTGCACACCTCCCCCCCCCCCCCAGTGCTTGGTAGGGTGTGCTGACAGGAGTGTGTGTGGTGGGAGGGCTCAGCAGAAAGCAAATGGACAGCAGAGGAGGCAGGTGGGTATGGGGTCAGTGGTAGTGGGCCCCACTAGAAGACCTGGGCCTTGTTAGCTGCCCCACCTCAGGTCATGGTGATGCTGGACAAGGGGTTCAGCTAGGCTGATTCCCCTCTCCCCATGTCTTTGTTCTGAACTCAGCCTTCAGCTGGTCCTCCCAAGAGCCAGGATTTAGCCCTGCAGGTAGTCACTGAATGAGGTCTGAGCTTTAGGAGAAGGAAAGAACTGGAGCACTGGATAAAGAACTGGATAAACATATGGAGCAGAAGTCTATCAGGGGCTATTAGCCACAGCGTATTGTTGGAACTCTCTGTCTGGGGCAGTGATGCTCTGTATTGGTGCTTGGGGGGCAACAGTGGGAGGGCTTCTAAGGTCCTGGCCCCACTGATGGACCTCCTGATGGTAGGGTTGCCAAGTCTAACTAAGAAAATACATGGGGACTTTGGGCATGTGGTTGGGAGACTTTGAGGGTATGGCCGGGAGATTTTCCCATTCCCTAAAACAAAGAAATAAAAATACAGCAGCGCAGTTTCCCTGGATACAGTCATTTCCTAATTACTCAGCAGCTGGCTGCTCTCTCCCTCTCTCTCGCACACACACACACACACACACACTCACTAGGATTGCCGAGTCCCCTTACCTTTCCAGTGGAGGCTTTTTTTTTTGGGGGGGGGGGAGTGTTCCAGGAGGTGAGTGGGGATAGAAATTATGTTTTGGACCACTTCTGGTAAAATCAGAAGTAGCCTGAACAGGAAATGGCTGGCAGCCATTTGAGTGGTATCTAGGGGGATGAAAATGGACCACTCAGATTAAAAGGGATAGCAGTTAGCCTAAACTAGCTGCAAATCTGCTCAGTGATCAGGATCACTCAGTGATCAGGATCACTGAGGCTTTGCAGCCATTTGAATGGTCCTTTTTGTTTCCCCAGGGGAAGCAAAAGGGACCACTCAAGTTTGTTTATTTATTTATCAGATTTATATCCCACCCTCTCCCGACAGGCTCAGGGCGGCTAACAACAGTTTAAAAACATTAGTAAACACATTACAATTAGATCTATAAAAACATTTCCATATATATAAGTTGCTAGCAGCCATTTCAGTGGTCCTTTGTGCTTCTACACTCAAATGGCTGCTCTGGAGTACCATTTCCAGTTTTTCGGGTTTTACCAGAAATGGCCTGAAAAAACTCATTTTGGTCAGCTGGCCGCCGGTGGGAAAGCCCTTCCCAAATCGGGGGATCTCCTGCTGGGACCAGGGGATTGGAATCCTCACCTGATGGCACCTGGGGGCGGGGGTTGGCCACTGTGTGACACAGAGTGTTGAATTGGATGGGCCACTGGCCTAATCCAACATGGCTTCTCTTATGTTCTTATGAGCAGTCAAGGTCTAGAACCAGGTCTAGCAGGCCAGGGTTGTGACCTTGCAAACCTGCTGCTCCAGCAATGCTGTCTTTCCAGTCCCCAGTTTAAGTAGGCTGGGATATAATTGAGTCTAGCTGTACTGCTGACAAGTGCTGGAGATCCTGCGGCAGCTTTGCACACTGGCCAGGATCCCACAAGGACTTACCCTCAGTGTACTGCTCTGCCCATGTGTGGTGTAAAACCAGCCTGGCACTTGACCTCATTTGTGCCACTGTAGCCTGAACTCTCGGCCACCATCGTTCTTGTATACTGGAAGAGGGCCCTTGGGTGGGGAGGCTACAGGGTGGGCTATCCCTGTAGCATAAGGATAGCATAGACTATCCCTGGGGCTGGTGGAATGGCTTCCCTTGCAGGATCTGGCAAGGAGGCCTCTGAGACTGAGATGCTGATTGCAGGTAGGTCTGCACTGCAGTGCTTGGCCCTTCCTGGTCCTCTCAGACACTGGCTTTGGCTCCTTCTCTGGGGACTCTGAGGCTATGGTCACACACACTAGATAATGCACTTTCAATCCACTCTCCAAGTGGATTTTACTATGTGAACTGGCAAAATCCAGTTAGAAGTGCATTGAAAGTCCATTAATTACTGTGTTTGATCACAGCTGAGTCAGCATCACTGAGTGGACTGGAGAAGGTCATCCCAGTTTTCCTGAAATGCCTGCCCACTGTTCTTCAAGCTGCCCATTCTGGACCATATTGATTTCTCCCCCTTTTTATCCTAGTTGAAATGCAGTCATTTCTCAATTATATTTTTCTGTATTGTGGGTTTTCTTGGGTATGCAGAAAGCCAACTTATCTGTGATTGACAATTGCTCTGCATTCATTATCCACACTGGGGCTAGCTGGATATATTTATCTTATTTATTTTATTTTATCAAATTTATATCCCGCCCTCCCCTAACAGGCTCAAGACAGCTAACAACAGCTAAAAACCACATAGAATATTAAAAACAATATATAATAAAATCAATCCACACATTTTAACCATAAAATCCAAGATGCACGTCGATGTTTCTGATATAGGGGTTGCCACAAGACCAATGATGAAACTGGATAACAGGTTGCTGAAGAATTCAAGCAGTAAATTTGCCAATACCATAAACTGGAATGCCCATCAAACATCTTCAGTGTATCTGTTTCACTCACTTACTTTCATCGCTGCTTAAGGATTGGCTCTCCTGTGACTGTAATATCACATGTGGATATGACCCACCACAGGTACCACAGTGATTTTGTATTACTCTAAGTACTATGGGAATTCACATAACCTATGGCAGTAAACATGTGAACAAATTAGCTACCTTATGGTATGGCTACTGGTCCATTTTGGTCTGACCAGCAGCACCTTTCCAGGGTCTCATTTCCCTAGCATCAGTTGACATAGGCTTGTCAGGTCCCAGTGGGGGTTATCCTGCTTTTCCAGGCTCCTTTCTGCCCCCAGTCAGCTGGCCAGTGGGGGAAGACCTGCCCCCACAGCCACTGTGTGCCTTTTCACCTCAGGAGGCTTCAGACTCCACTTGAAAAGGCTTCCTCTTGGGATGATGTGTCTGTGTCTTTAAGGCTGAATGAGGGTGGGGGGCGGCAGGCAGAAAAACATGGCTGCTCCCAGTGACTGTGAAAGCAGCCCAGACCCTTTGTTCGTTGCACAATCTTTTCAGAGGTCATTTGCATAGTAAAGGTAAATTTGAACCTTTGATTTCCATGTTATTGTGAAGAACTTGGAAGTTGAGCAACTTGTGAGTAAATTGCCCCAGTGAGACCACACGAGTGTGGATTGCAAACTGTTTTATTTTTGCTGCTGCTGCTGCTGTGTGTGTGTGTGTGTGAGAGAGAGAGAGAGAGAGAGAGAGAGATGACTTGCAGCTGCTTGGGTGAGGAAATGACAACTGTATTCAGGGGGACTGCACTGCTGTATTTTTTATTTATTTATTTATGTTATATTTATATCCCGCCCATTCTGTACAGACTCAAGGTGGCTAACAGCATAAAATAGACAGTAAACAAAAACAATATTAAAACAATCAGATAAATGGCAGTGGTGCTACTTCAGGCAGATCATGCAATATTTTCTTTTTCACGTGCACAGATCCTAGGCAGTTAGTAACAAAAGTGCGATGGATCCAGATGTGATAGCCCTCTCCCATTAGACGTTATATGCCATACGAAACAGTTCAGTCTTGCAGGCCCTGCGGAACTGCGATAAATCCCGCAGGGCCCTGATGGCTTCTGGGAGGGTGTTCCAAAGTATTGGGGCTGCAACTGAGAAGGCTCTTGCTCTGGTGGAGTTGAGTCTAGCCTCCTTTAGTCCAGGGATAGCCAAAAGATTTTGAGAGCTTGATCGCAGTGCTCTCCGGGGAACATGTGGGGCAAGGCGATCCCGCAGAAAGGTAGTTCCTAGGCCATATAGGGCTTTGAAGGTTAATACCAGGACCTTGAAACAGATTTGGTACGCAACAGGCAGCCAGTGCAGTGCTCTCAGCACAGGTTAAATGTGCTCCTGATGGGGAAGCCCCATTAGTATTTTTTTTTATTTATTTTAGGGAAAGTCTCCTGGCTCCACCTCCAAAGTCTCATGGGCCCACCTCCGAAGTCCCCAGATTTTATCTGAGTTAGACTTGGCAACCCTAATTTACAATATTCTGTGCCTGGCATTGTCAGAGATGGAACAGCTGAGCCTTCTGCATTTAAAGCCAGGGCTTTACAACTGAATCAGAGCCCCTCCCATACAGTGATTGGTAATTAGGTGTTGCCGATTCATGTGTGAATCACCCTTCCTGCTGCACACTCCCAAGTTTTTTTTAATAATCTGGAAAGAGAAATAGAGTTGGAAAGCCACAAAGCAGGAGATGACATAGAAGCATTCCCAAGTAGGAAATACAGATGCAATCTCAGTATTCTGATTCTGTTCTTTGAAACCTATCATGCCTCATCCACGCTGTCCTGTGAAAAATGATGAAAACACAGTGTGGTGGCTTCTTTTAGGATGTCACTGCCATTTTGTGATTTAATTGGGCCCGCTGGGCTACTTGACTATTTCTCTTCAAAGATAAGAAGATTCCCTCCTTTCTGCCAGATACTGATGGAGGCATTAATTATGTGATTGCCATGTAAGCAAACAACAGTCGCTTTTTTCAGCTGCACCAACACTCAAAATATTCTTGAAAACTGTCATATAATATGCTGAAATGAAAAAGTCCAAACTAAGAAAACAGCTTTTTAATTTTAATATTTTAAAAGCCTACATCTAAGGTTCAGTTTCTATAATATTGCACTGAGGATTCACCTATATTGTGAAATGCATTCACTTCGCCACATCTTCAACATATTAAAACTCCAAAATATAAAGATGGTACATTTTTAAGTACTGGGGGAAAGGGACAGAAAAGAAGGGTCCTTTTTGTTAAATAGGTTCACAACTGTCTTTTTTCTTTTTAAAAAATGCTTTCCTCTATCTTAAAAAGACCACCAAGTGATGGAATAATAGCCCGCAACTGAAAAAAAAGGTGTCTGAGATATCTCAGGAGACAGGGCATCAGTTGTTAAATTTCTGCATGAAAGAAATCTTTGGATGTAAGCACTTAACATCACAGTAGTGAAATAAAGAGGGGGGGGGAATAAAAACTGGTCTCTCTTTTGATTTCCCAGCTGCACAAAATCTGTCAAAGTTTGCTTATTCACTGAAGAAAAATAAAGAAAAGGAAATTAAGGGTTTGCTAATGGCTCTTTTAGAACATTTATTTGTCTATCAGCTGGCGTGAGCCAGTGTATATTGCAGTTAGAGTGTTGGACTAGGACTGGGGACATCTGAGCTGAAATCCCCACCCAACCGTGAAGCTCACTGGTGAGGTAGTCATTCTCTGAATCTGACCAGTATTGAAATTCATATGAAGAGTCTTTCAAATCCTATTCAGTTTTGGGTAAGAGCTGTTTGTCAGAAAAGAGCCTCATGGTGCAGAGTGGTAAACTGCAGTACTGTAGTCCAAGCTCTGTTCATGACCTGAGTTTGATCCCGGCAGAAGCTGGGTTCAGGTAGTCAGCTTATGGTTGGCTCAGCCTTCCATCCTTCCAAGGTTGGTAAAATGAGTACCCAGCTTGCTGGGGTAAAGAGTAAATGACTGGGGAAGGCAATGGCAAACCGCCCCGTAAAAAAGTCTGCTATTAAAATGTTGTGAAAGCAACGTCACCCCAGAGTTGGAAACAACTGGTTCTTGCACAGGGGATTACCTTTACCTTTTTATTTGTCAGAAAGATGGGACCCAGCTGAAATCTAACCTATGTTTAAAGACCCATTCTCACATTCAGTTCCTTCCCTCCCCCTTTTAAAGTAAAGTGTTATGTTAGAAAGGGGAAGGAGTAACTGGAAAGAAGGGACTGAGCATGCACATGTGAAGAGATGCTTATTACATCTTCAACCCATTCAGTTAGCCTGATCTGGCAAGATATTGTCAGTCACATTGAGCAAAGATATTTGAATTGATTTGGTTTATAAATAAATAAGCGTCAATGAGATCACCTTCTGGTTACAATATGGTCTGAACAAAAACGAGATATGCTTACAAGAGAAATGTATGTGATACTTAATTAGGACTGAAATGGTTATAATTGAAATGCAGGAGGAAAATTTGAAGCTGAAGGAAACAGGTTAACTGGGTTTTTGAACTATTCTCTAACTTCGATTAACAGACTGAGTTTTTTTATGGAGGAAATGGCAGCTCAAATCAAAGCGTGTGATATTATGATTAACATAACCTCCTTAAAGCAGGAATCTGATCGTTTAGCAGAGTTGGTTCAACAACAGACGGGGACTTTTATTTTGAATATAGCGAAAACGAAAATCTACATGAGCAGAGTAATAAAGAGTCCCCAGTGATGTCTGTCAAGCTGAGAAAAAAAGCTAAAGATTTGTTGGGAAAGGTCTGGAAGAAAAGCAAAACTAAAATTGATATTTAAAGATAAAGATGGAAGATATATAGCAGTGGAAGTGATGATAGATGCAAAGAAAACATTGTTACTAGGACTATATGCACCTAATGGAGCAAAAGATTTTTTTTTTAAGACATTAATCGACAGTTGGATGAAGTGTCCTATGACCAGATCTTGATGATGGGTGATTTCAATGGAACAATACAAAATAATATAGATAGGCCTGGCCAAAAGAGCAATAATAAAGAAGGGAGACTGCCAAAATTATTTTTTGAGTTGGTTAAACAAGAAAGTTTGGAGGATATTTGGAGAAAATTTAACCCTGAAGTAAGAGACTATACTTTCTTTTCAGCAAGACATAATACTTTTTCTAGAATTTATATGTTATGGGGCTCTAAAAGTTTGGGCCTCATAACTAGAAAAGTAGAGATTCTACCAAAGATATGTGCAGATCATAATCCAATATTTTGGGCTACAAAATTGCAAAAGAAAATAAGAAGATGGAGAATAAATGAAGATTTGCTACAAGATAAAGATATTGTGACATTCTAGAAAAAGAAACTATAGCTTTTTTCCAAATAAATGATACCGATGATATAGAATTACAGACGGTTTGGGATACTTACAAAGCAGTAATGAGAGGACTATTGATTACATTGAATAATAAAGATAAGAGGGCAAAAGAAAAGCAGATGTTGGACAATCAAAATGAAATAAAGAAAAAAGAAGGGGAATTAAGAAAAAGACCAGGGAAAAAGAAATTAATAAGGGAAATTGCTATATTACAAGCCCAAGTAAGACATTTGTTGAATAAAGAATTAGAATGGAATTTAAAAAGTTTGCAACAAAAATCATTTGAAGGTGCGAATAAACCTGGGAAGTATTTAGCTTGGCAACTGAAGAAAAAGAAAGAAAATAAAATTATTAATAAAATCGTGGCTAGCGGAAAAGAGATAGTAGACCAAGAAGGAATTAAAAGAGAATTTTTTAAATATTATGCAAATTTATTCAAAGGTGTGAAAAGAAAAAAAGAAAAAAATGGAAGAGTATTTACGAAACATTAAAATAGCACCCTTGACTGAGTATATGAAAAAGATTTTTGGATGATCCAATAGAAAAATTGAAATTGAAGTAGCAATAAATGAAAGTAGGTAAGGCTCCTGGGCCAGATGGATATACAACTAAATTTTATAAAATTTTCAAAGATGAGATGGTACCAAAATTGCAAAAATTGATGAACACAATAAGAATAAAAGGGAAAGAAGCTGTAATCTCGTTGATTCCCAAGGAAGATAGAGATGTCACAAATGTAAAGAACTATAGACCAATTTCATTATTAAACAATGACTATAAGATATATACAAGAATCTTGGCAGAACGACTCAAGCAATATTTGATTAATTTTATAAAGGAAGATCAAGCGGGATTTCTCCCTAAAAGGCAAATAAGAGACAATGTAAGAACTGTTGTAAATATTGTAGAATATTATGAGAAACACCCAGAAAAAGAGGCGGCGTTATTTTTTGTAGATGCAGAAAAAGCCTTTGATAATCTGAATTGGGACTTTATGTTTGCAGTAATGGAAAAAATAAATCTGGGAGAGCATTTTATAAGAATGACAAAAGCAATATATATGGATCAACACGCAAAATTGTGTATAAATGCAGTCCTTACAAATGAAATGAAGGTGAGCAAAGGTACAAGACAAGGATGTCCGCTTTCGCCATTGTTGTTTATAATGACTCTTGAAATTCTGCTAATGCAAATACAAAACGATAAAGAGATAGAAGGATTGAAAATTAGAGGATTTTCTTATAAATATAGAGCATTTGCAGACAATATTGTGTTTATAACTGAAAATCCGATACAAGTGGTACCTTTGTTGCTAGCTAAGATAAAAGAATATGGAGAAATGGCAGGACTCTATATAAATAAAGAGAAATCGAAATTTTGATGTAAAAATATGCAACTAAATAAACAGAAAGAATTGCAGAGTTTGACGGGATGTGAAGTCACTTCTAAAGTTAAATATTTAGGTCTAGAAATAACAATGAAGAATATTGATTTGTACAAAAACAACTATGAAAAGTTATGGCATAAGATGGATGAAGATATGATGAAATGGAATAGACTTAATTTGTCTTTGTTGGGTAGGATTGCTGCAATTAAGATAAACATTTTGCCAAGAATACTGTATTTGTTCCAAACTATTCCGATTGCGAAAAATAGTAAACAATTTAATAAATGGCAAAAGAAGAGCTCAGAATTTGTATAGGCTGGGAAAAAACCTATAAGGATTAAGATGAAAATTTTAATGGATGCTAAAGAAAGGGGAGGATTTCAGCTTTCAGATTTAAGATTATATCATGATGCAGTTTGTTTGACGTGGATAAAGGATTGGATGATGCTGTTAAATAAAAAGCTTTTATTGTTAGAAGCTCATGGAAATAAATTCGGCTGGCATGCTTATATGTACTATGGGGAAAAAAAGATGGATGGGTTTTTTCTCACCATTATATTAGAAACAACTTGTTAAATACATGGATAAAATACAAGAAATATGGTGATGAAAGAAAGCCGTTATGGATAGTGCCAGCAGAAGTAATAAAAATAACAGTTGAATCTGATGAAGAGAGAGGGTTGTCATATAATCAATTGCTAAAGATCCAAGGTGATAAAGTTGAATTAAAATCTGCCGAAGAGCTAAACAACAAGTATGACTGGTTTCAAATGCAACAAATAAAAAGTTTAATGAAGAATGATATTAAATCTGATGGAATTAGATGCGAGCAAATGGAATTGGAAAAGGTTCTGTTTGGAGATAATGAAAAATTAATATTGAAAATATATAAATTACTGTTGAAATGGTCTACAGAAGAAGTAGTAAAATCTCAAATGATTAAATGGACAATTAATGTAAATAAGGAAATACAGATGGATACATGGGAATATCTTTGGAAGAACTCTATGAGAATATCAACATGTCAGAGTATTAAAGAGAACTGTTTCAAGATGATGTATAGGTGGTATATGACTCCAAAAAAACTGGCAAAGATGAGTAAAAAGATGTCGGATAGATGTTGGAAATGTAAGAAACATGAAGGTTCTTTTTATCATATGTGGCGGACTTGTGGAAAAGCGAAAAAGTTTTGGCAGATGATACAACAAGAAATATCTAAAATTTTGGGATATGATTTTAAGAAAGTTGCAGAGATTTTTTTGTTGGGATTACAAATGGAAAAATTTTCAAAAGAAGATAGAATTCTAATTTGGTACTTGCTCTCAGCTGCTAGGACACTGTATGCGCAGTTGTGGAAACAAGAAAAAATACCAGAGAAATGGGACTGGATCATGAAAGTTTTATTGTGGAGTGAGATGGCAAACTAACAAGAACTTTAAGAGACTATGATTTGGAAGTGTTTAAAAGGGAGTGGAAGAAATTTAGAGGATATATAGAGAAAGAGTGGAATGTAAAAAGACATTGGACAATTTTTTAATAATGAGTATGAGAAAAGGGAGAAATTGAACTTTGATTGGTTAAGGGTACCTTTATAAGTGAACTCAAGTATATAACTTCGGCGGAAGTCTAGTAACGGAGGGAGGGGGGATTAGAAAATATCATATGGGTTAGGGATAGTAATGATATAAACAGACATTGTTACCATATGTTATTAATAAAATTGTTTAAACACAACAACAGACGGGGACTTTTATTTTGAAATATAGCAAAAACGAAAATCTACATGAGCAGAGTAATAAAGAGTCCCCAGTGATGTCTGTCAAGCTGAGAAAAAAAGCTAAAGATTTGTTGGGAAAGGTCTGGAAGAAAAGCAAAATGGAGACATATAACTGCGTAGTTATAAAGTTGAAATGGAAATCAACATCGATTATAGCCTGCACGGGAGGATGTGACGAAGCGGTGATCGTACCACTTTCAGTAAAACGAAGGGAGATATCAAGAGGAGAAAAGGAAAAATTTCAGCAAGATGATCAAATTTTGGAAAGCGTTCAAAAAGAAGAGATTTTAAACTGGGGGGGGGGGGGTGCTCCGCCTTTTTGTACATTTAGCTGGTTAATATTGAATCAATGAAAGGGGCTAATAAGTGATTCCATAATGGCAAATGAAGCTTTAAGAATTGGGATGCTTTTCTTCAGTTTGTTATAATTTTCTATGGAAGTTAAATAGAATAATGTAATTGAGAGTGGGCTAAGGAGATTGCATGGGTTTTTATTTACTTAAAAATAATCAGGTATGGGAGATGAGGTAACTATTGCATATTAACTTGCATTTTTTAGAGCATTATGAAAATAGGATTTACAGTCTCCAAAATTTTTAAAGAATTCTAAATGTTTAAAGTAGATAAAAAGTCAATTTGGGTAAATTTGTAATAAGACAGGCTACACAAATATTTTGTAATCTTAAATCTGCTCTTGATATTCCTGACAAGAGAAACTGTCTATAACAAAACAGATAAAGTACAGTGTTTTCTGTTTTTGCTTTGTATCTCTGCTAAAAATAAATAAATTAACATTAAGGAACTATATCTACCTTTTATGCTTATGTTAACTGCTAATATTGTTAAACCAACCAGTTAACTTTTATTTTAAATGATGTTAAATTTAACCAGTCAGTTCTGTTTCAGGGTTGGTTCTTCTGCTTTTCTCATTTGTATGTACTGAAGATGAAAATTTTAGATTTACATTATAAGCTACAGAATAGCTAAAAGTATACAACAAAATAAGAAGACTGTAGAATTAAAGGGTTATAATGGACAAAACTTTTAAGGCTTTCAGGTAGAAAGAATCTGGTATTTTGTCTTGAGGTAGAAATGTAAAGGTATATATGCTTCTCTTTGTATTTTTGTTTATGTTTTTCAATCTTGTATCCCCTTTCCTTTTTTGTTTCTGTAACCCCACATTTCCTACCCTTTTTATATTCAAACTTAATAAAAAAAATGTTAAATGAAAATGATATTGTCAGTCACAAAGATCAAGGACTGAGCCAAGTCATTGTGGGCTGCACATTTCTAAGCAGCTTGTCACCATCATTAGGCTCATCTGCTGGAAGTCACCATGCAACTAGGAGCCAAGTGAGACTGAATTGAACCAGTCATCATGACATCTAAATCATGGTAAATGCAAGAAATCCTATAAACTAAACAAGGGACAAAAGAACCAAATGAAAGTTGTGACAAATGGGACATATGGAAATGAATGCAATGTATAGAGGTTTACATGCTTCCCAAAGCTTCCAAAGCCCAAATAAAGGCACTGGAGTGTTTGGCACTTAAGGAAGGCGGGGGGGGGGAGGAGCCTGGGAAAGCGGGAGAACCCCTTCTGGGACCTGGGGATTGGCAAGCCTAATGGCAGAGCACGCTGGGAATATGTGGTGATCTGTATTGGAGGCGTATGAAGTAGAAAACCACTGTCCCCAAAGTAAATGAATACTGGTACATACTATTTACCCCCACCTCAAATCAGAACTTTATGATCTTGAGATGGAGCAAAACCCTTTAAAATGAGAGGGAGGTTAGGAAGGGTTGCATCAATATTTAGTTCTTGTGGCTCCTTTTACACACCCAGGGAAATGCCAATCACCACTTTAGGGTCAGGAAGCAATTTTCTCCAGGCCAGTATGGCCAGGGATCATAGTGGGGGGGGGGTGCGGGTTTCCATCTTCCAGGCATGAAGCAGAGGTCACTGGGGATGTGGGGGAGGAGGCAGTTGTGAATTTCCTGCATTATGTAGGGGGTTGGACTAGATGACCCTGGAAGTCCCTTCCAACTCTACAGTTTTATTACACTATGAAGGAAAGAAATATGAGAGGCAGCCAAATGACAAGATGTAATAATGGGTGATTTTAACCACCCTCAGGCTGACTAAATAAATAAATTTTCACAACTATAAGACAACAACTGTACTGAATATCATTATTATAAATTACTGTGCCCAAAACAATTAATTATAGAGTGGAAGTAACTTTCAACTTAATCCTGTATGGTGATTAGTACCTGGCCAAAATATGTTTTTAAACCAATTGGTAACAGCAATCACTGTGCTTTGATTCAACACAATGTCAAGGAACATTGGTCAGAAAGAGAGACACTAACATATTCAATTTAATGAAGAAATTTTCATTAAAAATGAGATTTATTAGAAAGAAAATGAAAATTCAGTTGGCCCAAGTCTCATCAAGACGATGCTCAGAGCTATGTTAAAACCACTATATTAAAATCTCGAGATTAAAATATGTACTGCAGATTAGGAATTGTATGAGCAAATCTAAAAAATATGCCAGATCACGAAACTATAAAAAGTGAGATTCCTTTAGAAAGTGGAGGTATTGTCCAAATTAGCAACAACAGCAACAAAAAGCACATGCTTGTAAAAACAAATTTTAAATGAATGTTCAAAAAGTTATTTGAAGAAAATACTTAGGTGGGGGGATTCTCAGCAAAGAATAAAACAGGTCAAAAACAGGAAGCAAGGCCAGGTGTTTAGGACACTAGATGACAAAACTATAGAAAAATTGCTGAAGCAAGTTAAAGAGGAGATCACAGAAAAGCTAAATAACCTTTTTGTGTGGATCTTCATTGCAGAAGAAGCTGGACTGATATCTGTGCTTCAGATTGGAGAGGGAGGACATCTTAAGGACCAAATGAAACAGAGATGAAAAAAGATGCGTTCCTAAAAGTGACTAGTAAATTAACAAATTACCAGGTCTAGATGCCATATCTCAAAGATTTCTTAGAGAGATCAAGTGTGAAATAGAACACGTTGTAACAAAAATATGTAACATGAATAAAATAAACTTCCTTGCTAAAACATGCATGAAGCAATCTTATAAGGAATCAGAAAATTTGCCCCATCAAGGTCAGTATTATTTATGTAGACTGGCGGCATATGTCTGGAGACTCAGGCAGAGTTCTTTCACATCTAGGGCAGACAGCTCTGGGTTGGAAAATTCCTGGAGATTTGTGGGGGGAGCCTAGGGAGGGAAGAGTTCAGAGTTAGAGTGATCTCAGCCGTGTATAATGCCACATTAGTTCACACTCCAAAACAGCCGTTTTCACCCAGTAGTTTGGTGATCAGTTGTAATTCTTGGAGATCTAGAATGTTGAAAGAAAGAACATTGCACATCTGTTAATCTAACTTGCGTCCCATCTGGTGCAAACTGTTATTACTGCTAGAATATTAAAAGAAAGAAAAATTAGCAAAGCTTCTGCAAAGGAAGGTCCTGCTAAGATCTGTTAAAATTCTTTAGAAATGCCAACACACTTTTTTTTCACTTTGGAAATTTGGATTCCTTTAGAAATTTAATCTGGAAGGTTTCCAGAAACCTTCTTGAGCAAGCTTACAACTAAACCCAGTAAGACACAGACATTGTTAAAATGGCAATAAAAATTAACCAGGACATAAATCAGCATAAAACAAACACTGAACAGCCTATGATGATATTGAGAAAATAGCCTTCAGGCCAAGTGGAGATTATAAAATAGTTTATCCATAGTTAAAACTCTGGTTATAAAAGGAATATTTTATTTAATGCTTAAAGGATAGTAAGGTAGGCACGCCAAACAGGCCTCAAGAGGGAAGACTTTCCAGAGGCACTACACTGAAAATACTGTCTCTGGTCACCTTCCATCTACCTCATCTTTGTAGGTGAGGGCACAGAAAGGACGGCTTCAAAAACACCTGTTCAGTCATTACAGTATGGTGATCAAAATTGTGCAACTTCTATGACGAGAGCATGCTATGCACAATCCTCTCAATACTTGTGTTTGCAATTTTTGGGAATAGGGCAATATGCATACTAGCTGTACCTCATAGAAGAAGAGGAGGAGGAGATTGGATTTATACCCTTCCCTTCATTATCCAAAGGCGTCTCAGAGTGGCTTACCATCTCCTTTCCCTTCACCTCCCCACGACAGACTCCCTGTGAGGTAAGTGGAGCTGAGAGAGCTCTGGCAGAAACTGCTCTTGAGAGGAACAGCTCTGTGAGAACTTGTGACTGACTCAAGGTCACATCAGCAGGTGCATGTGGAGGAGTGGGGAATCAAACCCGGTTCTCCCAGGTAAGAGTCTGCACACTTAACCACTACGCCAAACTGGGCTCCCTGTCATCCCCAAGCTCCATTCCCAAATATCCAGGAGTTTTCCAACCTTGATCTGGCTACCGCCTGCTGGTAGCCATGGAGGACAAATTTGGCCTTGTAAGCAACCTCCCATGATGACTTTGAAGTTGGGTTACCAGGTCCTACATGGCCATCAACAGGGGGTAGGGGGTAGAGTTGCCAGATCCAGGTTGAAAAACTCCTGGATATTTGGAAGTGGAGCCTGGGGAGGACAGGGAGCTCAGTGGGGTACACTGAGCATCCATTGTCTCCAGGAGAATTGATCTCTGTAGTCCGGAGATGAGCTGTAATTCCTGCGAATCCCCAGGTCCTACCCGGAGGCTGGCATTCCTATTTTAAACGCTTAAAGAAAGGATTGAGCCAACTATCTCCTTGAGACTGCACCGCTATAGCAACTCTACATAAGACAGGACGTGCGCATTTGACTTTAGTACTAATGTGAGTCTCTCTAGAATGAGATCCATCAAGGTCAGAAAAGCCACCATTACAGCCTCTGTCTTTAAGCTGAGCACTTCTCATGTGGAACAGAGAGATGCTGGAGACACTCTCTGAAACTGAGGGACATAACTCAGCCTCCATCTGGCTCAGCTAAAGGAGTTCACCTCACCATGTAGTTCTTTAAACTGTAGTAGGATATCTCCCCCTGTGGACTGTGGGGTGGAGAGGAATTGACCTCTGTAAACATATGCCCCTTTCTTCCAGACTAATTATATCCACTACAGCCCCTCCCCTCCCCTATTCAACCATATTTTCCCTTTTTTGGTTCTCAATGGTATCTTCTTAAGTGAAATTGCCAAAGGAAACACATTTTAAAGAGAAATGCTAGCAATGAAGCAATCAGTCTCCATTGCATGACGAAGGCAAGTTATTTATTTTATTCAGTGGTGGGATGTTGTGTAAAATTCATTGTGCTTTATCTAGTTTATTATTGCACTGTCTGTGATTCCTGAGGAAAGTCTAGATGTACTTGTCTTCATTTTGCGTTTTAGCTACATCATTAAAAGTTTTTCAATGAAAAGGGATAATAATGAATTATAATGAAAAGTTGTAAGACCACAGGCAATAAAGAGAAATGGAATATATTTGTAGTGAATCATTCTACTCAAATCACACCATATTTCATAAGTTAAGCCACACCATAATCATACATTTAAATGGGATAAATTACATTTTAGGATATAAAGAAAATTAACTAATTTAAACTGTTGCTTTTTTTTCTTTTTAAAAATAATAATAATAATAATAATAATAATAATAATAATAATAATAATAATAATAATAATAATAATAATAATATCCCAAGTAGTGGTCATTTTACTAAGTGATAAAAACAATGGATAGTATCTGACCAAAGGTAAGCATGTTTCTTTCCCAGTGGTTCCAGTGAGAGAGTTAAGCATGCATTTAAATCTTTACCATTCAAATCCATTACTAATATTTGTCTGCATCATGTCACTATACTGCAAGCCAGAAATGTCCACCCAGAACTTGTGGTTCTTCTAAGTCTTAGTATGGCCTGAAAAAGGTAAGAGGGACAATACAGAAAGCTTCATTGTGTGTCACATGAACTTAAACCATGTTTTAGGTGATCAGTTACCTATTTTATTTTATTTATTTACTTCATTTATACACTACCTTTCTCTCCAATGGGCAGCTGGAGAAAAAAAATGAAGGGGAAGAGCATCATTGTCATATTGACTCTATTACGTCACTTCCAGTGTAAAACTGAAAGTGATGCCATTGTGTCGAGGTGGTGCCTAGACTGTTGCTTCAATGCGGTGATGTCACTTCTGGTTTTGTGCCAGATGTGATATAATGCTGTCAGTGCAATGATTACATTCTCTCCACCCCCAGATTCTCCTGCTAGTTGCCAGCACTCAGCTGGTAACCCTAAATGCAACTGATGAGAATATGAGCATTCTTATTATTATTCCAGTGCCATGTTAGTCTCTTGCAGTGAGGGGTGGGGGGAGAACACCAAAGTCCAGTGGCCATTTAAAAGCTAGCAACATTTTCTGGTAAATATGTTCTTCTAACTCATAGTTGTGAATTTCCTGCATTGTGCAGGACTAGATTGTATGTGCGTGTGTGTGGTATGTGGATGGAGGGGGGGGCGGGTCCTTATCTTTCTGCTGCAAATCACAGATGACCTCTGGAACTTGTGGTTGCTCTAACATAACTTGGCATGACCCAAGTTAGGAAGATCCAGAGCTTTACTGTGTTACATGAACTCAGGGCTTTTTCTGTAGCAGGAATTCCTTTGCATATTAGGCCACATACCCCTGATGTAGCCTATCCTCCAAGAGCTTACAGTAGGCCCTCTAAGCTCCAGGAGGACTGGCTACATCAGGGGTGTGTGCCCTAATATGCAAAGGAATTCCCATTACAAAAAAAGCCCTGCATTAACTTGTGTCCAATGTTCCCTCTAAACGGAGTTAGTGTGAGCTAGCTCACAGATTTTTAGCCTCCAGCTCACACATTTTTGTCTGCGTTCAGAAAAAACAGCCCCAGAGCACACTAATTTATGCAGTAGCTCACAACTATAATGCCAGTAGCTCACAAAGTAGAATTTTTGCTCACAAGACTCTGCAGTTTAGAGGGAACATTGCTTGTGTCGATACCAGTTTTGCATGATAACAGGAAGCAATTTGAAAACTGGATAACTCAGGGTTCCCCAGGACTCTAGGAAGATGTTCAAAGCGGCAGAGCCATTGTCCTCCCCACGATGATCAGCCTCCCCAGCATAAGTAACTCAGGCAGTAGAAATTGGTGCACACATTTTTCTAAACTCACAATAATTCAGCTGATATACCTTGGTGAATTATCATTAACACCTTCCATCCACAATACATGTCCAAACAGTATACTTCAGCCTTATCACACAGAGATTGCTTTCATTAGAAAGCAAAAATCTGTACCAGTCACTACCAAAAATACATGAAAGCCCCATTGTGCTAGCTAACTAACTACATATTTATTACAACACGAATTTGGGGATATTTGAGCAAGAGCTTTCCTCCAAGGAAACATAAACATGTTCCTATTTGCCTTCTTAGAGCATATTCTAGTTCCACTCATAGCAGTCTTTAGACTTTTAAATATATATATTTTAAATTTAAATCTATTTTGTGGCCTTCTTATGCAACCAGTCATCCAAAGCAATAAATACTTTGCAAAATGCAATAAACTTTCTTTTTCCCATGAAGGGAAAAGCCCAAAATACAACTGATCTTTTCTGCTTCTGTTTGGAATACATTCCTATTTACACAATACCTTGAAACCTTCCCTCATTTTTTCTGCCCGCTTTCACATCCTGTGGTGACTTTTTCTGCTAAAAAGGAAGTAGGAGTAGATTAAAATAATGACAAGTTAAAATGCTGACCTAGATTGACTTCCAATCCTCTATCGTTGCTATTCTTAAAAAAAAGTTACCCTTCTCTGTTATGTTTAATACAATCTCTGAATAAGAATTTGCTATTCCTGTTTATGGGAGACTCGTTGTTTTCAACTCCTTCTTTCACCTACCACCAGTTCTTCTTCTATAGCACCTAAATCTCAAACTGCTTTACAAGCTGCTGTCAAGAATTTAGTACCTTAAGGCTGACTTCAACACCTTTCTTTCATGTTTTATGCTTTGGCTTGGTTTTATAGTCATTACACAGCTGCGATAAATGGCTACAAATCAGGGGGAATGACTTGGAATACCACAGGAGGGGTGGGGTGGGAATACATTGCGTGCCCATACTATTCTCCACAAAAGATTTAAAAGCTTATTAAAACTGTAAGAAATTTTTTTACCTGTACCACAGCACATTATCCTCTGTTTCTTGTTTGCTTTCAAACGAATCATTATGCACAAGTATAGATGGTTGTTTGCTAGGGTGAGAAAGTTAGATTTCTCTCCTTCGGATCAGAAGCACCCCTGCTTGCAGATTGGAATGTTTGCCATTGCAAAGATTAGGGCCAATTCCTACCCCAATATAAAAGAACAAGTTGCTCATGCAATAAAACTGGTCAGCTTTATTGAAGGATGTAGGGATACTAATTTAGAGCCAAAATTAGTAGTGGAACTGCCATCTAGTACCAATGGGGACATATCTGATTGCTTCCACATATAAACTGCTTTGCAGTTAGACAATTCCCACCAAAACTGTTGTCATTTGTCAGTTTCCCTTAATCATGCAACAATAGACATGGGAGAAAAGGTGTTGAAAGTTGTTGCACTAAAAGTAATAACAGACAGGCAGTTTGGGGCAGTTGGGAGGCGTTCCAAAGTGAGTTGGCTCAAAAAGAGCCATCCCGAAGCTTCCACATGCTCCTCAGCGAAGCGCCTGCATCCCATCTGCCAGGCAGCCAGGAGCCTCCAAACATGGAGGCACCTCAGAAGCCAGACTCCTCTTCTTTTCCCCCTGCCACTTCCAGACCCCAACTTGGTGACTGGCTGTCAGCTCAGAAATTTGCTACTACTTTGGTGTAGTGGTTAAGTGTACAGGCTCTTATCTGGGAGAATCGGGTTTGATTCCCCACTCCTCCACTTGCACCTGCTAGCGTGGCCTTGGGTCAGCCATAGCTCTGGCAGAGGTTGTCCTTGAAAGGGCAGCTGCTGTGAGAGCCCTCTCCAGCCCCACCCACCTCACAGGGTGACTGTTGTGGGGGGAGAAGATATAGGAGATTGTAAGCCACTCTGAGGCTCTGATTCAGAGAGAACGGTGAGGTATAAATCTGCAGTCTTCTTCTTCAGAAGTGGCAGCTTTTTGAACTGGCCTGCGGAGGCTAGAGGACAGGGGGAGTACGAGACAGGAACAGGCAGCAGATTTTTGTGTGTGGAAGGATTTTTTGGGTTCAATTTCAGAGCCGTCTCTGAGTCAGCCCAAAGTGCCGGTCTGCAATTACCCTAATAGTGGCAAAGGATCTGAGCTTATCTCAGCAATGAATTGACTGGGTGGACAGAGAACTTTGACTACTTCTAAGCAAGGATAAAGGAATCTGAATGTTTCTTGGGTGTCTACTCTCCTTATGAACTCAAACTTTATTCTATTGCTTCAGACTAACCCGGCTGCCTACCTGGATCTACTCTCCTTGTATGTTTTAAGTTTTTAGTACTTAATTGTGAGTGCACCTATGTCCTGATAGTTGTTTCTCTAGTGCAGGGGTGGCCAACGGTAGCTCTCCAGATGTTTTTGCCTACAACTCCCATTGGCCATGCTGGCAGGGGCTGATGGGAGTTGTAGGCAAAAAACATCTGGAGAGCTACCATTGGCCACCCCTGCTCAAATGCTTTTCCTCTCTTAACATTTTTCTCCATATTTCTTGATCAGCTAGTCTTAACCTTAGTTAACTTGTTCCCCACAGCACCACACAGCATTTCCATGATCTCAAGACCATTAGCCTTGCCCCTGCCGCTCTCTGCTATTCCTTCTCTATCACTTAACATGTTCTCCTCTTGCCATCTCTTAATTACATGCTGTCTTCATTTTGCTTCTGGCTTTATGATACTGGAAGTGTCTCAAGCAGTAGAGAATGTGGCGATAAAGCAGGCTAGGAATGTTTAGTTCCTATAATTTTACAAATTACTCGTATTTGAGGGTCATACAGAGGGGATAGTGAATCTTCATCCTAGTCACAAATTGCCAGCATTGAATGCTTTTAACTGTACACAGGCACCTTGGGTTTGGAAGCAGGGCAAATTCTCAGAGAGAGCTGTGCCTAATCTTTAGAGCATAGTTGAATAAGCCAGCAAAAAACACAGAAGCCCATGAAAATGTCTTTTAGAAGATTGGGATGGGGAGCTGGATTGTTTTTGTGCCTATTAGAATTTAGCTATATGAAAAACCTCCTTTTCACTGAACTTCTCTCAAGATGGGGATCTGCACAAACATGCTTCAGTAAACAGCCATGGAGTTCACCAGGTACAGGACACGGTAGGGTTGCCAGCTCTGGGTTGGGAAACACCCAGAGATTTTGAGGGTGGAACCTGAGGGAGGTGGGATTTGGGGAGGCAAGGGACTTCAGTGGGGTATAATGTCATATCTTCCCACATGGCCATTTTCTCCAGGTGAACTGTTCTGTCACCTAGGGTTGCCAAATCTCTCTTGGGAAATACCTGGAGACCTTGGGGTTGGATTTGGGAGAGAGCAGAGATTGGGGAGGATGGTCCTCATCATGGCACAGAGTCCATGCCTCAAAGCAGCCTCCCCCTCCAGGGGAGCTGATCTCTGCCAGCTAGAGATCAGTTGTAAAACTGGGAGATTTCCAGGCCCCACCTGAAGGCTGACAACCCTAAAACAGTGGTCTCCTGATAGCTCAAAGTGTGCTGTAAGTTTTTATTTACTGCATTTTTATTATGTACCACAGTGCTGTAACACCTGTTAATCATCCAATAAACATTGCTATAATCACAAGCAATGTGTCTCTTTTTGATCACTCTTTGAGCCTGAAAGAAGAGTCTGGCCTCTGAAAGTAAAACAGTTGTGTGCCTGTCCAAATGAGATTCAAGGCAACTGCTGAAGACACTTCCAGCTTAGCTCTTCTATATCAGCCCTGGAGGATTCCAACAACTGCTTTGGAATGTTGTTAACAGAAACAAGAACTTTAATAAGTTTAGTAAATGAGGATGCTCCAACTAAGGGGTGGGAAATAATATCTGGATTCCAAGGAGTGAATCTTTAAGTAGCTAAATAGTCAGAAAATCTTCTAGGTTTCAGACCTTTCTTCCCAGGGCTGTCCCAGAGTCTTCATCCTGAAAGTAGAACTCCATCTTCTTTACTCCAACTGCCACAGTCCTCACTTCTAGTTGTCACAGTTCAATTCCTGCTTGAAGTTCCCCCTCAGGCCTCCCTTTCTCTTTTCCCTCTCTTTCCCCAATCCCTTCAAGAAAAAAGTCACCTGCATCTTTGATCAGAGATGAATTCATAATAGACATAAGCAGGGATTTTTTTAAAAGAAAAAGCTCAGCAGAAACTCATTTGCATATCAGGCCACACACCTCAATGTCACCATTGTTTCACACAGGGATTTTTTTGTAGGAAAAGCCCAGCAGGAACTCATTTGCATGTTAGGACACACACCCTGATGCCAAGCCAGCTGGAACTGCATTCCTTTGTGCTCCTGCTCAAAAAAAGCCTTGGACATGGGAATAAACAAATATTGCTTCACCATCTTAACTAGATTGGTTGTATTTAGTATGGGAGTTTTGTAGGGCTGCACTATTAACATACATTGCCTCAGACGGTTATTTTGCATAGTGTACTAGAATATCTATTCACCTATTTTCTTCCCTAAATGGCCTATAACAATAAAAAGGCAATCAATTTACAATTTACAAATAGATTATACAAATATTGGTATTTTTCCCCCAGGAAATATTTAAATCCTTGCATGTTCTGTTCATTTTACAGGACTGTAGCCTTAGGTGAGCCCCTTATCCACATGCAGTCTTCTTCAGTGGAACCATTCAGACTTATCATGTGATGAAACACCAGACGGGTATACAGATAGATCACTTCTGATATCTCTTTTGACTTTTCTATTCTAATTTTTTCCTACCAGTCCTTCCCATCTTCTCATCTGCATTTCCTGTCATGTCCCTTTTTACGGTTACAGCAGCACCAGGTGAAAGGAGTTCAGAAAGATTCACCAGTCTGCATTCCTTCCCTTCATCTTTCAAGTCCATGACTAAGATATATCTCATTAACAAAATTAATGCCATCCTAATGTCTTCACCGTAAAAAAGTCTGCCGTGAAAACGCTGTGAAAGCAATGTCACCCCAGAGTTGGAAATGACTGGTGCTTGCACAGGGGACTACCTTTTAATGTCTTCACCTCATCGTTTTCCATTGCTCCCTTTCATGATGCTGGCCTGCAACATTCGTGTACCCTGGATTTCTGTCAGGGTGAAAACACCCTGAAGATGAACTCTCACTCTGAGGCAGTTTTCTATCAGTAGCTGGCAAGAAGGGGCGTACTATAGAACATGTGGGAAATGGTTGTTTGTAAACACACAAGCAACCAGTTTTCCAAGTGAAACCAGAAATTGTGCTGTTTGGGAAATCATCATCTGCAATCACCAGAACATTTATGACCTCTTTACTAATTTTGTATATTTAATATATATTTTAATTTTCTGTTCAGTGATAGTGTGTGTCCTTTACAGTGCCAAGTATACCACTGACACCAAATGAATGCTTAGCGGTAAGCTAAATTTGTTCTCAAGAGAGTGGGCTTGATTCTACAAACAGAATAAGATCCCCATAAAACATTACAGATATGGCATCGAAGCACTGTACATCTAGTTCAAAGATGCTTGGTCACGTGAGCAGTGTTAGTTGCAATGATATTTTTAATGGAATTGGCACCACACAGGGAGAGATGTATCATTTCTGGTCCTGGAGCAAAGGCCTGCGTGATTGGCCATGTGGGATGAACTCACTAAAATGCTTCCCATGGTGCTCTTATAATGTTGAAAGAATGCCTAAAACAACTAGCATTGCAATTATTGATTTTTAATCCTTATGTACAATTATACAATACAGATTGGGATCCATTAGAAGTGGAGACAGAATATCTCTAGTCATCTACTTAAGTTTAGCCAGACAGCAACTAATTAGAGAAGTTTGTTTGGGAATCAAGCAGTGTGTGGGTGGGGAAAGCATCAAACCTGAAAGTCTCCATAGCCAGAGGCAGTCCACTTAATACTCATTTTACCTCTAAGCAAATTTCTAGCTAAAATAAGGCTTGATTTTTTTTTCTTTTTGCATTTCCCACAGGCAAAAATCAAAGCATTCTGTGTTATTTTAAGAACGTATTTAACTTGTCTCAAGTTCTTTCTTACCATGTCTTTCAAGGTATTTACTACACACACTGGGGGAAAATAGTAGTATCCTGCAATATGTAAAAAGAATGAGGGCGGGGAATCTCTAGATAGAGCTATTTCAACATATTAGTTCATACTGTCGAGGCCTGAAGCTGATATTGCTGAGCTGACTGAAGGGGGCAGATAATTATGCACAGCTTTCAAGGCAAGAACGCCAAAATAAAAAGCAACAACACCCAAAATATGGAATGACCGGGGGGGGGGGGGGAATCTTGAAGTGTGTTGGGATGCGATGAGCACCTAAACTATACAAGCAAAAAAAAAGTCTACAATTTCTATTGTATAAAATTCCTCCAGTATTTGCAGCTTTGTATACATCTAACTTCTCTTCCCACAGACAGCAATACCCCTGTAGTAATGCTATGCAAATGTCCACTCAATGACCAGCTCATATCTAGACAGTGAGGCCATGCCAACAATGAGTCAGTTCAGACATATTAGGCCACACCCCCTGACATCACCATTGTTCCACACAGGGCTTTTTTGGTAGAAGAAGCCCAGCAGGAAGTCATTTGCATATTAGGCCACATCCCCCTGGCACCAAGCCAACTGGAACTGCATTCCTGTGAATTCCTGCTCAAAAAAACCCCTGCCACTAACAATGGATCTGTCAAGCCAGGGCCTGAAACAAGAATTTGTAATTGATTGATTAATCACAGTTAGTCTTAACTGTGTTTTCATGTGATATACTAATGTGGGCATCGTGGCTTAATTGTTGCTTGTTCCCCAGCCACACCTTCAGGCAACTACAGACACTCGGTCAGAGAAAAGTGATGAAGCCAGCATTTGTGAAAGCGAACAAGGATCTGCGTGATTGTCTGCAGGCCAGATCCTGGTTTCAAAAGCAGCCATAGTTTATCTAAAACCTTTTCACACAGCTGAGAGTCCCCAAAGTTGCGAACAATCAAAAATGTTAAAATGAGCTTCTGAAATACATAGAATAAAATTAACAATTAATCAACACACGTACACAGGAAAGGGGATCAGTGAGAGAATGCCAGATGAAAAGGATGTCTTCACCTGCTGACCAAAGACAATGATAAAAGATGGATCTCCCTGGGGAGGGAATTCCATAGTTTTGTGCTACAACCAAGAAAGCCCTTTCTTGGGTTGCCACCTGTTGTGGAAACAGTTAGGTCTTTTGTGCACCACACCCACGAGGAAACACCTGGCCATAAAAGCGCAATGAAGAGCTGTAAATAGTTTATTTCCTTTTCCTGCTATTAGCCATGCGCAAAGACAGGGTTGAGGTACGCCCATATAAGGATATGGTGAACAATCAGCGTCGGTGATAGGTAGAATGTGAGCCTTCCGCGTCGGCCAGGATAGGCCGGAGGGACAGAGAGGGGTGTAGTGTTGCGAGCCTTAAATTGAGCTGTGCTGCGACACAGACTTCAGAGACCTGGGTACCTTCTCTCCATGCCTGCAGACGTATTCCGATTAAAACTTGCTTGCTGCTGACCTCAGTGTCTTGGCGTTTTCTTGGTGAGACGAAAACAATCCATAACACACCCATCTAGCCTGGGATGGTTAGGGCTCCCAAAAATGACTGAAGTGGCCAGATAGGATCATATGTAACTAGGTGTTCTTAAGGTATGTTTTGGGCCCAACTGACTGTAGTTTTGCATTGTGTGTTAACTGAGCTGTTATCTACTGTCTACTGAGCTGTTATCTATTGTGGCAGCTTTGTTGTCTGAATCTTCCTGCCAATTTTTGTGGAATTATATGTTTCGTTGTACTTACACGCCAAATCTCCCTGAAGATGGACAGTTCAAAAACCCTAAATATGTGGGTTTCAAGAATCAGTGTGCAGATTCAGAAAAGGTTAAGCTGTCCTCCTGAGATTCTACTACTTCATACAATACAGAGTACCTGAAAAGAAAGAGACAAATGGATCTTTACCAGTTGGCCCAAATTCCCCTTCTCAGCTGGCCTAGCTTCCACTCTTTAACAATGTATGGCTGTACAGGTGGAAAGGAGAGTGTTTTGCAAGCTATATATGAACTGTTTCTTTCTACATGTAAAGCAATAAAAGAGGTGGCAAAATCAAAAGATGGTGATGATTGCATTAAACTGATGAATGAAATTGCTTTGGGTTTTTTTTTTAAGGCAGTCTAGAGAAGGGGGAGGAGATTGGATTTATACCCTGCCCTTCACTCAGAGTCTCAGAGAAGTTTACAATCTCCTTTCCCTTCTTCTCTCCACAACAGACACCCTGTGAGGTAGGTGAGGCTGAGGGAGCTTTTTCGAGAACTGTGATTGACCCAAGTCCATTCCAGCAGGTGCAAGTGGAGGAGTGAAAAATAAAATCCACTTCTCCCAGATTAGAGTAAATGCACTTAGCCATTACACCAAACTGGCACTTTATTAGGGTTAATGAAGAGTTTATTAGGGTTAATGAAGAACCTGCTGATTATAGCAACTATTTGACTTTCTCTGATGGCAGAGCTGTGATTAACATTTAAGAGAACTATTCCTAAAGTTGGGTGGGAGTACCACCACAATGTTAAGAAATACTACAAGTAATAGTATGGCTGTTTAATGTAATCCAAACTGTTTAATGTAATCCAAGCACTGAAGTGATATAGAATGTTTGTAGATAATAATGATGTATGTAGATACAGGAAATGCAGTGTGGTTGCACTTCTTATGTTCATATTATTAACATTCAGAGCAAAAGCTACAGCATCTCTCACAACCGGATGTGCATGAACTGTCCTCACGCCATTCCTTGGGGGAAATGAATGAGCCCCTCTTTGAATGTTAATGATATGCATTAATACAGGGAGTGACACTATTTTGTGCTTCTGGCATCTGTGCATGGGATTATCATTCTCAGTCATTCTCTGTTGCTACTTAGAGAGCCTGGGTCTATACTATACAGCCAAAGATGTGGGTGGACTGGAAGAAAAGGTCAGAGCCTGACAATGAAGAGTGGCCTACGGAAGAGTCGAATGGCAAAGGAGAAGCAATTCAAGTGTGAGGCTAGGGTGAGAAGACATTGTCGAAGAGTATCTAAAGAATGAATTGGAAATGAGGTGGAGGGCAACAGAGACATAAAGAATGAACTTGCTGGACCTAATAAGCTTCTCTGCTGAGGGTTGTTCATGTTTCACAGAATAATGATGCTGTCAGGATAGTCTCTTCTAAAATATAATCTAATATATGTGATATTCAATAATTGCCCACCTGCAGATAAATATATAGTATACATTAAAACATGGCATGAACATTCCCCACAAATCCAATATATTCCATATTACAAAGCAAATTTAGTAGAATCAACTTTACACTACATCCATTCTATAAAGTCAATGCAAATGAAAATTGTTCTCTGCTCGATAGCTATCCTGCTCTTAATGATAAATAAGTCCCTGTTTTGATGTAACAATACTATTGATTACTTCATTTAGATTGCACATGACTCTTTGATTTCAGATACAAACTGTGAAGGCTTTTGAGAAACATTATGCTAGTGAATAACATGATTGCTAGCGAATAACAATAATGCTTAACATATGCATTTGTGTTGCAAGAGTGTTCAAAATGCTTCCCATGTATGTTCTTATCAGTCCCATTCCCTACAGACTCTGTTAGAGTAGACCAGAATTATTATTTTCACAGATAGGGCACAAACATCAAGAGAACAGAGGTGAGCTTGTGGTTATAGTGAGATATGACATAGCGATTACCCAATAGGGCTGCCGGCTGAATGCCAGCAACCAGTAGGAGCCTCAGGTAGACAGGGAGCAATATTGCATAGCATCATGATGTTACTTCTGTCTGTACCCAGAACTTCTTTTTTTTAGTGCAGAGAATGCGCCTACCAAAGGTGGCACAGCCTGGGAGTCATGCTGTGCCTCAAGACAGCACAACCTGACTGGCAGCTGTGGTAGGCCCAGCAAGAAAGCGGGGGGAAATGGGATTCCTCTCCTGTGAGTTTCACAGACCTTCCAACAGAGAAGGCAAGGAAGTCTATGTTACCACCACTTCCCTCCCCAAACCAGCAAGTCTGCCACTCAGCTGCTGTGAGTTAGCAAGGATAGGGAGTGAGTGGAGTATGGAGGGTGGGGAGTAGATAGGGAGAGCTGCAAAGGGGCGAGTTAAGTGTCATGGGTGAGTGGTAGGTGGAGAGAGCACCAAGAGTGGAATAGACTGATGGAAAAAAGTGACAGCGGAGTATGTAGAGAGGTAAGGGTAATGGAAGGAAGGGCGAAATGGGAGGGTATATTCACAGGAAAAGGGAAGGGTAGATTGATGGAGAAGCCCTTTTTAAATGAGGCTGCACTGGAAGCCAGCCCTAAGATCAGCTGAGCCAGTGAGAAGCAGAGCACTCCCCACTGAGTCAGCTTTGGTCTGCCTTCTCATGCCAAAGCTGAACTGGCCAGGAGCACTCTTCTTTCTGCCAACTCAACTGATCTTCAGCCTGCCTTCTGCACTCACTTTAAACTTTAGAGAGACTACAGTAGAAAGCTGAACAAACTTAGTTTAGCCTGGAGAGGAGGCGGCTGAGAGGTGATACGATCACCATCTTCAAGTACTTGAAGGGCTGCCATCTAGAGGATGGGGTGGAATTGTTTTCTGTAGCCCCAGAAGGTAGGACCAGAACCAATGGGTTGAAATTAAATCAAAAGAGTTTCTGGCTCAACATTAGGAAGAACTTCCTGACAGAGCGATTCCTCGGTGGAACAGTCTTCCTTGGGAGGTGGTGGGCACTCTTTCCTTGGAGGTTTTTAAACAGAGGCTAGATGGCCATCTGATAGCAATGAAAATCCTGTGAATTTAGGGGGAGGTGTTTGTGAGTTTCCTGCATTGTGCAGGGTGTTGGACTAGATGACCCTGGAGATCCCTTCCAACTCTATGATTCTAAACAGCTGAAAGACAAGAGCAATGTTTTCTGGTTTTACACCAAATGTATCTGGGTTTTTCTGGGGGGAATATCCACCCCACCCCCCAGTTTAAAAAAAAATCCCAGATATCTTAGGGAAGCCAAAATATACCCAAAAATACTGACATGTTTTGGGTATATTTTTCCTTTCTTTTCCTTGGCTCAACACCCCTACAGGGGAAGTTGTGGCACATGAAGCAAGGCAGACTCTGATGCCCAGCCTGGTCAAACCCTGCATGAGGGGAGGCAGATGGGGGCACCCAGCTTGGTCAAGCCCCATGCAAGGCAAGGCAGATGAAGTGCATGGTCTGGATGAGTCCTTTGAAAGGGCAGGGAAGGCCTAGCTGAGCCCCACACAAGGCAAGGCAAAGCAAAGGCACCTGGCTCAGCCAAACCCCAGGTGAGGCAAGGCAGAGAATGGTGCCTAGCTAAGGCCCAAATGAAGCAAGGCAGAGCACAGTGCTTTGCTGAGCCCTGCGTAAAGTGAGGTAGAGGACAATGCCCACCCCAGCCACGCCCTGCCTGAGGCGAAACAAGACAGAAGCAAGGAGAGGCAAAGGATGGTGCCTGCACAAGGCAAGGCAGGATGGAGGGCAGCACCTGGCCAAGCCCTATGCAAGGTGAGGTAGAGGGTGGTGCTCAGCTAGATTCAGCTGAGTCTTGTGAAAGTGAAAGAGGTACCCTAACCCAGCCAATATGTGGTACGCAGTGCCTGGCCTCCAGGAGATCAGGAAAGCAGCACTGTCCCATCTGAAACCTATGTGAGGTGAGGACAACAGCATTCAGCAGGCTGCCTTTTCCTCCCCTTTCCCTCCTTTAAGCACAGGGATTGGGCAGGTCGTATGTGTTTGTGTGCTTTCCCAAGAGTTTTTGATCTCAGTCTGCTGCTGCTCCAGGTAGGCTTGCCAATCCCCAAGTGCCAGCGGGGGTTCTCCCACTTTCCCAGGCTCCTTCCTGCTCCAAGTCAGCTGGCCGGTGGGGGAAAGCCCCTCCCCCACAGCCACCAGGTGCCTTTCCACCTCCGGAGGCTTCAGGCTCCCCTTGGAAAGGCTTCCTCTTGGGATGGTTGCTCTATGTTACTTTGAAGAAGTTGGAAGTTCAGCAACTCGTGAGTAGAGATGCCAATCCCCAGGTTGGAGCAGGCCCTCCCCCGCTTCAGAGTCGTTAGAAACGGGGGTGGGGGGGGACAGAAATGTCTGCTGGGCATTTCATTATTTCCTATGGAGATCGATTCTCATAGGGTATAATGGGGAATTGATCTGGGGGTATCTGGGGCTCTGGAGGGGCTGTTCTTTGAGGTAGAGGCACCAAAATCTCAGCATAGCATTTGATGACTCTCCTCAAAATGCACTCCAAGTTTCAAAAAGATTGGACCAGGGGGTCCAATTCTATGAGCCCCGAAAGAAGGTGCCCCTTTCCTTCATTACTTCTAATGTAGGGAAGGCATTTAAAAAGTGCGCGGTTCCTTTAAATGTGATGCCCAGAACTCCCTTTGGAGTTCAATTGTGCTTGTCATAACTTTGCTTATGGCTCCACTCCAATGTCTCCTGGCTCCACCCCCAAGGTCTCCTGGCTCCACCCTCAAAGTCCCCAGATATTTCTTGAATTGGACTTTGCAACCCTAGCTTCAGGGTTGTTCTGAGTCCCCATTGGGAAGACAGATGGGCTATAAATAAACTAAATAATCAATATAACCAAAGATTAAAAGCTTGGTGGGAGGGCGGGGAAGAGAGAAGGAAGCAGCAAAGTTTGAGGATGTGGAGGATGTGGAGGTTATCAGGTTGAGATAAAGAGCTACCAAAAGCCTTCTGTGAGGCAAAAGGTCTTAATGAATTCAAGCTTCGATTGCAATGTCTGGTTTTAAGATGTATTTGTGCAAGAGCATTAGTGATTTCAACAGCTCTGAAATCCAACTTCCTAGCAAATTCTTGTCCTAAAATAGCCAACCTGCTGGTTCTTTAAAAAAAAATCTGTCATGTATTCTTTTGACAACCTTAGCCTATAACTTTCTAAGGTGGTTGTCTTCTTTGGGTCCTCTTACTGTAACCATCCATTGCTAATCTCCCTAAGAAGTAAGCTAAATAAATCTTAAACAAACAATGTTACCTTTGCCCCTCACTTTCTGATGCTTTTGACTTGGCTTGGCTTAACATTCCATCAGTGATCTTATCAGCTGATTGTTAAAAAATCTTCCCCTCCCCTCCTTTAACTGACTTCAAATCATGAGCGTTGTTTCTGGATAGGTTTGGGTGAAAAAATGAAGACCATATTATCTTCTAAAAGAGAAACTTATCACCTGCAGTGAAATAACATCCTGAGATGAAATAAGAGGCCAAAACACTAATTTATATTTAATTTACCTTTACAAAGAAACAGAATCCATGTGCTAATGTGCTAAATTAAAATAAAGCTTGCATTGATAATCCTCTGGCAAAGGTCTGCTGCATCTTTTGATTGAGACTTATATCTCATTATTATCCTAACCTATTCAATTCAGTAATTGTAATGGTTGCATATGATGGCTCTGCCTCTCTCCAAGAAAGCAGTACTAAGCAGGTCTATTCAGAATCCTATTGAAATCTGCTCAGCAGGACTTACTCCTTAGCAGGGCTGTAGCCAGGATTTCATGTTTGGTGGGGCCCATCACAGGATCTATTGCTTGTGGGGGGCCGGGGGGGCCACCCAGTTTGGCAGCCCAGGTATCTCAGCACTGTAAGCTGCCTTGAGTTCCACAAGCTAACCCTCCTTCGCCTGGGCATTCACAGCAGCTCCACTCCCCCCACCCCTTTTTATGTGCCCATCTCTCAGAGAGACAGAGACCTCTTAACCCTTGGGAGGGGAAAGCATCACTGGCTCTTTGACATCAATCTTCCCCCACCCCATTACTAACTAGGAATTGTCAAAACTCTGTGGTAAATATTATCACCACTGGGTGCTCTAGGAACTAACCAAATTCTGCCAGGATTTACCACAGAGTTTTTGAGATTCCTAGATAGTTGGGGGGGGGGGGGGATTGACTGAAATTACATCAAGATGTCAACAATGATGTCTATACCTGAGGCGATGGAAATTCCCAAACAACAGATTGGGCTTGACTCCACTCGCCTGTCATAGGACCTTAGAGGCACTCAGTCTTTTTAAAAAATTACATAGACTTCCACGATGGAGAATAACAATTTTAATAAGCATCTCTGAGGGTTTACATATATGTGTGTAAAAAGGTAAAGGTGTAAGTAATGTTAATGACCCATGGGGTGATGTCACATCACCACATTGTCTTGGCAGACTTTTTACGGGGTGGTTTGCCATTGTTTTCCCCAGTCATCTACACCAGGGGTCCCCAACCCCGGGCTATGGACCGCTACTGGGCCACGGCCTGTTTGCAACTGGGCCGTGAAGCCTAGCCACTCCCCCCCCCATGGCATCTCACAGCCTTACCGCCCCTCTCCCCCCTCGCAGCACCTCCTGCATCCTCCATTGTTACAATTTTAAGACCGGAAAAGGGGCGGTGAAGCGCCGCCTTCCCCCGGACTTTAAAGGCCAACACCCCCACACACCGCTGATCAGCTGGGAAAACTGCCGCAGCAGCGGCGGGCAACCTGCTGAAGAAGCAGTGCTGCCCTTGCCTCCTCTCTACAGTGGGGGAAGGAGGCACCACGAGGGGGAGCAGGTGGCAAAGTTGCACGGCACGGGGGGTGGAAAGGCTGTGCGGTGCCACAAGGGAAGGGGTGGAGAAGCTGGACGACATCAGAGGCATGGTGAGGGGGCAGGGGGTGAGGCTGCACCACGCCACAGGGGGTGGGGCCAAATTCAGTGCCCTCATCCTGCCAGCCCTGTGGCTGCGGTGAGTGGGCCAGCCCTGGTGTCAGTCCCCGGTACCAAGAAGGTTGGGGACCACTGATCTACACTTTACCTCCAGCAAGCTGGGTGCTCATTTTACCGACCTCAGAAGGATGGAAGGCTGAGTCAACTTTGAGCTGGCTACTTGAACCCTGCTTCTGCCAGGATCAAAC
Organism: Heteronotia binoei; assembly: GCF_032191835.1. Classification (NCBI taxonomy): domain Eukaryota; kingdom Metazoa; phylum Chordata; class Lepidosauria; order Squamata; family Gekkonidae; genus Heteronotia; species Heteronotia binoei. The sequence goes on along the minus strand of NC_083223.1, from coordinate 50,049,357 downwards.
ACAGGTCGTGAGCAGAGCTTGGACTGCAGTACTGCAGCTTACCACTCTGCACCACAGGACTCCTATGCAGATATGTGTGAGTAAAAATCCTCAAATAATATGGCTTCAGAAACAGTGTACCTTTTACATGTCTTTTTTCACTGCTCTAATAAGGTGTTCTAATAGAAGCTGTAGAGTTATGGGATTTAAATACTGGGGCTTGTTCTACATGCAAAAACATTCTGATTTAAACTCCAGTATGCCAAGGCTGCAATCCTGCGAATAATAGAATTTCAGAAACCTAGCTATTTGCAGGACTGCCACCTAAATATTTAGCTGTATGCTTATTGTGCTCATTAAGTTGTAGCAAGGCTTATTTCTTGCTGGTCTTCCTTCTAAGCACAGTCTCCTCCCCCTCCTCCTCGGCCGCCTCCACCTCACTGCCGTGTCTCTTTGCCATTGAGAAATGCATATTGATTGAAATTCATAACCTACAAGAGTGTGAGAGCGTGGATGTTACTGCTGTCTCAGGCTTCATCCACCATTTGGCTGGACTCCCCAGGAGATATGAAAAGGAAGCTTCAAGCCCCTCAGAGTGGGATGCGGCATTCTGACTTCACAGCTGTCACTGTATGCTCTGATTGTCACAGCAACTTAAGCCAGATTTGAGGGGGTAGCTTTTGACTGGCTTATTAAAACAAAATCAGTTGTCATTAGCATACTCAGCTAGGTAGGCCTAAACCATGCCAGTCCCCCAGTGGTTCCTCTAAGCATGGCTTGCCTTTGTTTGATTAATGAATGGTGTTAACAATTAAGAGCACATAGCACATGACAGGCCTTGTGCATCCTTTTCCAGGCAATTTTGTCTTTTGCTTGGAGCTAATGAAGAGTAAACATGAAGCTAAGATAAACTGGGCTGATAAGCAACAGAGCGCCTCACATTCCCCCCTGGCTTCGTTTGTTCAAGTACCTGAAATCTCTCTATGGGCAAGCCACTGAAGAGAGATTTATTTGTTTGCATAACTTGATTAATAATTTTGCACTTTTGACTGCATTCAAGTGTTTTCTTTACATTTGTCCAGGTATTTGAACCAGATAAGTAGTAAATGACAGTTTAAAAGGCCCTAAGTAGACAAATACACAAACACACCCTGCTGGTATCTGATTTAGATTTTCACGTGAATGGCAGGTATCACCCTGATCAAGGCAGAAGGGGATGAAATGATTTACTGCTCTGGACAATCTTGTTTGTATGTGAGAGGTTTAAATAAATGAGTTTGTCATCCTCACTGTGAAACAGTTGCCTTAAGTGTTAAATGGACAGCCAGGTTCAGTTAGCCTTTGTCCGTTTCCATCAGTTCTCATCTCAGGGTCAGGAGATCAGAGTCCACCTCCAGTAGTAAATCAAAGAACTCCCCCTTGTGGTTTAGTGTTTTTGTCACACATGTTCCTTGCATCCTGTTTCTGAAAAACTGTCACTTGCCACCTAGCATCCCATCCCCATAATCAGTTGTTCTGATTGAGGCAAATTGTGCTATCTGTGAATTCTTTGTTTGGATTATTTACATAAAATTCCATGATGAACAAAACGTGTCCTCACAGGGTAGATATTTGGACAGCCGATCCTGGTCAGGAAAAGGATCTACCCATTTATAGAAAATCCATCATCTGTTGAAGAGAGTAGTTGATACAGAGCCTAAACATTCCTAATCCTGTTATATATACACATAATCCCTTTGCACTGCAGCACTCAACAACAGTATAAAAATCCTAAAATTTCTTCTCCCAAGACACACACTAAAATTGTTAGAATATATAGAGATAATATAGAGATATCTGCATTGCCTATAATTGGTAGAAGTTGCTGTCAGTCAACACTTAAAGAGTTTATTTAGTTAGCATGGCATATGCAGTCAAAAGCTTTCCCCTCTCCAACTGAAATATAATGAGCATAGCTTTGCAAATTAGGGCAAAATAAATTATTTGTTATCTACACTATTCAAAGAGCATTGTCTACGAGAAATGCAGCAGCCACATCTGGCTTACCAAAAACCTAATTGCACCAAAGCAATGTCTTTTGCATGTTTGGACAAAACATTTTGTTCCTAAGAATAGAGAAAGGAGGCCATAGACTGAAAGGAATCGCATTCCTTTGAGATTTCAGATGCCTCCTCCATTCTGTGCTGGCTCCTGTTGCTAGGGGCAGACAGACTGTAGGAAAACGGAGGGCAGATCCAGGCATTACAGATGCCACACGAACGCTGCTGGAAACCCTTCCGCATGACAGACAGTCCTTTTAAAGGCCAAAACATTTGAAAAATGCTCATTGTGTAGATGCCCACAATCAGCTGGCGCACAGTCCCAAAATGCAGACTATGAATCAGTAATAGGTTTTGAAGGATTTCCTCTCCTACTCCAAACCAAATCAGCGTACCGTTTAAGTGATTCAAAATCAAAGTAGTGTATGACCCAAAGCATTCTCTTTCCATGTAAAGAAAGTGGTGCTGGCCACCTCCTTAAAGGACAGCCTCACCGGAACAATGCTTCCTCTGTCCCTTCACCCTCCAGCTGTGCTTTGTTGTTTTGCTCATGCTGAACCCACAAGTGCATTTTTAAAGGTTCAAGTACAAATAATGGTAGGGACTTGTCGATGCAGCCACTAAATTCAAGGGGGAATCATTAAAAACCGGTGAAACTAAAGCAAGCAATGCTGTGGGGTGTTGCCCTCTGTCAGCACCGAAGCTGCCTCTAATGCACAGCATACTTAGCAAAGCAAGAATGCTTCAGGCCAAACTCGAGGAGAAGATAGTTTTGTCTCTCAGCGGGCTTTATCTGCAGCTGCCGAAGCAAACATCCCCACCTCTCCTTTGCTCCACTCAATAGAAAGATTGTATTTCAAGCCATTGTTTTGTGTAGGCACTTATTAACCCGGGTGAATTTAGAGGCCCAGGGTTGCACTCAATACCTATTGATTAGCAGTCAGAGGTGTAGTAATCCTCCGGCCTTCATCAATCCAGGCTGTTGACTAGGCCTTGGTACCCAGCAGTGTCCTTTTTAGCAGTCATTGATATGCAAGCAACAATGTATCAAAGGTGGGCAGAAAGGTTAGCATGGTGTCAAATGTTTATACATTATGGAGATTTCCCCGTGAGGTGATGGCAGTTTTTATCATAGCCGAACACAAATGCAGTATGGACAGCATGCATGTCTGCGTCTCATTATAACCAAAAGAGACGCTCATTCAAACTGTGCTGAGATAACTGTAACTGTGTTTGTTAAGCAAATAGCCACGAGCTTTGTTTGTAGGGAAGCAGTGTGTGTAATGAGGAATTCACAACTCTAGGTTCCGAGAAAAGGCTCTTTGTGTATCTTGGGTTACCCTTTGTGTTCAAAGCACACTATGGCTGGCTGTGATGACTAATTCATGTAGAAGAGGGGCTGTCCTAAAATAAGGTCCATTACTCCCAAAGGAAAGAGGTTTGTGGTCGCTGCCTGGTCTCACAACATGGTGTCTGCAAAAGAAGCATTCTCTTCTAAGGATTCCTCTTCTTTTGTATTATGAAATGTTATGATTCTATTGTAGCACAAAAAAAAAAAGATCTTTTTTCAATACTGAGAGCGTTCTTTCCTGTCTTGTCTCTCATCCCTGGAAATCACAAAGTGTATACCCAGTCATCTGATTTGATTCCCTATTCTGACATGTGCTGAACAGCTCTTTGTAATTTTCCCTCTAGAAAGGATACATTTTCAATGGCCTGCTGTCAGCATGTTTACCGGCGTGTTCATCTGCTGTGTGTGGTGCACAGCAAACAGTTCTTTTATGAGCACACACTTGACAACTGGCACCATATTACAGTAAGAGGATCTGGGCGATGCTGGTTTGAATCGCCACTCTGCCATGGAGACTTGCTGGGCACTCTTGAGCTGGTCATTCGATCTGATTCCTAGCCTACCTCACAGAGTTGGAGAGAAAGGCAGGGTATCAATCAAATAAACAGATATTTCCCATGCATTTATCTGGTGGCAAACTATTGGACACACCATGGAGAAATAAGGATCTAGGTACATCTATAACATGCTAAGTACTGGTGTTGTAAGACCAGGACCAGCTCTAGACTGTCTGGCACCCTAGGCAAGACTAACTTCTGGTGCCCCCCCCCCCCGAACTGATAACATCACCAAGTCACTTGGGGGGCACCCAATTGGATGCCCCGAGAAGGCTGGCACCCTAGGCAATCACCTAGTTTGCCTAGTGGCAGGGTCGACCCTTTGTCGGACTGACAAGGAAGATATGCTACATATATGGTAGTCCTGGACACATGAAAATAAATATTGAAAGCAAGGGTGGAAGCAATCTCATTGCATTCAGTGTTGTCTATTCTGACTAGCAGCATTTTCCAGAGGCAAAGAATGTTTCCAAAACCCGCGATTGAAGATTATTTAACTAGAGGCACGAGGGTCCCTCTACATGCAAAGCATGTAGCCCACCACAGATCCTCTCTGAAAAGCATTCCACAGGATTACAGCGCTGGGTCACTGAAAAAATATTGGAGCAAATAATTAAAAAATACCCCACAATCTTATATTTCTTCCTTTCAAACAATAATGCAGGAAAGCTGGTTTTGAATAGAGAAAGACAGTGCAAGTTGAAGGGGTAAATACCCTTTCCTTTCCCTCCCTGGCCCCAAGGCAAACTGAGGCATGAGACTGATTCGTATTTTGTGGACAGAATGAAATGTGTGATCTTTGTTTTTTCTGTGTGAGATCCATCAGTTTTGGTGGGGAAAAGATAATTGCACCAGAGGTTTAATCAAAATGGGGCTTTAAAGAAGGATTTGAAAGAAGTAAGCAGCATTACACAGGTATTCTGCGATGCCCTGACAGCAAAAGAAAAAGGGTGGACTTGTTTGTGAAAGAAGGAATGCTAGAAATTGTGAAGCCAGAAGAATATAGACTAGTTTTGTCAATCAGAATATTTTGATTCATATGGAGCAAATTTGTTCCAGATACAGCTTTTAAAAGCAATAAGATGCTACAATCATTGCAAATGACATACTCAGATTTACTCTGCATCTAATGACCATTTTTCACCCCCATGATACCCTCTTGAATAACTAATATATTTACAATTTAAAGCTTCTTTATGTCAAGTTTATGTGCTCAGTAAGTGTCTAGCACGTTACTCTTGATGAATACTCAAGGCTTACTGGATTGCAATATCCTACATGCCCAAACATCAGGAGCAGGGAAGGTATTACATAAATGTTCTTTGAAAATATGCCTTCAGAATATTGCTAATAATAAATGATAACAGTAAGTAGTAGCACATGACACCAACATGATGCCTGGTGTACATGGAACATCGTAGTTGCTTCAATATTGAACTATCTCCATGTACACAAACAGCAGCTCCCAACTGGCAGTGCAAAAATGTGCATGTGCAAAGTATTTGTGGACCAGGTTAGAACAACATCAAATGCCAGAGAGGCAATCTTTTTTTTTTCTAATCAAGGTCCAATTAGCCATTAAGGCCACTGGATACAGTCATGGATCACAGATGACCTACAGACTGCCCCTCCACAGCCACCACAGCTCCAAGTGAGGGGCAGCCCTAACCTCATGCATGATAGGTACATGTCTCTGCACCTGCGAACCAGCATATATAGATATGTGGTACAAAACTGTCTCACTATGGAATTCACCAGGGCCTTTTTTGCAGAAAAAATCCAGCAGGAACTCATGTGCATATTAGGCCACACCCCCTGATGTCACCTTTGTTTCACACAGGGCTTTTTTGCAAGAGAAACCCAGCAGGAACTCATTTGTTTATTAGTCCACACCCCCTGATGTCAAGCCAGCCAGAACTGCGTTCCTGTGCATTCCTGCTCAAAAAAAGCCCTGGAATTCACTATAGGTAATATAAACTTTTTCCTGTAATTGGATTCTTAAATACCTTCTAGCATTTTCTTTTTAAATGAACAGGGCATCTTAGAAAAGTATGGGGAATTTTCCATTTCTCCCTCTGTGGCTTTCTATCTTAAAACATTATAATAGCTTGGGAAATGGTCTTGAGTCCTGATTCTGTGATAGGATGGGACTGAGCCATCAAACTGAAGGCTGAGTTCATTAAATGGTCATTAAGTGAAGAAAGCAGTGGACATAGTGATGGTGACAAGGATAGATGGCTTTAAAGGGGGGTTAGACAGATTCATGGAGGAGAGATACACCAATGGCTACCAGTTATGGTAAGTAGTAGACCTCTGAAACCCAGTGCTAGAAAGTGTCACTGGGGAGGGTCTCAGTCTTTATGCCCCATTTGTTGGCCCTCCAAGTCAACTGGTTGGCCACTGCATGAGAGACAATACTGGACTAGATGGACCACTGGTCTGATCCAGCAGCAGTCTCTGGAGAACTGGCTTGCCACTGTGTGAGGCAGGATTCTGGACTAGATGGACCACTGGTCTGATCCAGCATCAATCTTCTTACAAACTTCTGTTTAAATCCTGTTTGGGAATGCATAATTCTTCTAGAGCCCTGAGACAGAGCTTCAAGCTATGTGGGGGAGAATTTTTATCTGCTCCTCCCTGTGTTTTTGTGGTTTAAACCAAAGAATATCCTGTGAAGTAATTTGTGTCTATTTTTCTTTTGAACTGCTTAATCATGAAGCCTGGACTGATATTTCCTTATGCCTACCACTGTCTATCTATTTACAGCTACAATCCTAGAATACAGTTTCTGTATTTCTACTAGTCTTCTTCACAAAGTCTAACCACTCAGTAAGGAACACCCTGCTCACTTTTCATATTGTTGGCTTATTGTAAAGCTTCCTTCCTTCTTTGGATTGTACTTTATAGAAAACTCAGCACAGCATCAATTGGGAAAACTAGTGGAACTGTTAAAACAATCCTATGTGGAGCATCAATCTGTGACTGCTTCCAGTGTTCTGATGACCAAGCATAAGTCCCTTGAAGAGAACTATAAAACATTAATCATCATGCTTACATCACCACCCAACTTCCAAAGCCTCAGCCTTCCTTGTTGTTGTTTTTTATGGGGTGGATTCAATCAGCTTTTAAAATTCAACTTCACCCAGTTCCCCTTTGTGTTATAGACCCCTTATCCATTCCACATGGATTTTGTTCTCATGAAGATTCTACAAAAGCATAGTCTTTTTTGTGGTCAAGACAGGTCACAATGGGTAGCTGTGTTAGTCTGTCAGTAGCAGTAGAAACAGCGAGTCCAGTAGCACCTTAAAGACTAACAAAATTTGTGGCAGGGTATGAGCTTTCAGGAGTCACTGCTCACTTCTTCAGTTACATATCTGAAGAAGTGAGCAGTGACTCATGAAAGCTCATACCCTGCTACAAATTTCGCGCTTCTGGACTCTTGCTCTTTCTATTGTTTTATCAAGCTCTCTCTCCTCTCCCCTCCCCCTTTATCTTCTCTGGTACAGTGGTTCTGAATAATGCTAATTTGGTTGTATTTCTCAAGAAGTAATTACAGTTCTCATTTCTTTCATCCAAATGAAATGCTGTTGATAATCTTGAGTAATTCTATATTGTTTTAAGAACGTAATATTCATGATAGAATACTGCCAGCTATAGTTTTTCTATGTAGTAATGTGTGATAGATATTATTGCTGTGTTTTTTTAAAAAAATGCTATTTTTATCACCGTTAGAGCTGCATGCAATATAGGCTGGAGTGCAGCTGCAAAGTGTTGATGCAACACCAATAATTTAGACAAGGCTCTTGATTCTGTTTGACAAGTTAATAGATTTATCTGACACAGACCTCTATCCCCTCCATTAACCACACCCAAGCACACATATACACTAAAGTATTTTAATATTTAACAAAGTTTTTAATCAGCAAAACTCAACTATCTTAAATCATAATCTTTGATCATTGTTACTTTGACCTTTAAAAGAATGCATCTGTTTAACTTGGCCTAGTTCTGCAAGAAATGTTATTAATAGTATTTCTTGAAGAAATGCTTCTGCAGAAATTGTAGCCGCAGAAACAAAATTCTAAGCTTTTGTACATGTATGCATAATGCAACCCCAAGTAAACATTTTCTTCAAAGGGCTTGGATTTTTTTTTGTCTGTTTGAAAATGAAAATCTGGGGGGGGGGGATTAAAAAACCCTAACTGAAACACCTTTATGTCTCTGGAAAAGCTGTCACTGCTATCATTTTCTTTCCTCTTGTTTACAATCTATATAAACATCCTCTTCATGCTGTTGGACATGCTATAATACTATGCATTCCTACTTCGATATGAGGTAGAGTTGTGAAAATATAAACATCTTGGCTTTTTAGCAATTGAAAGATGATAAGAACAACAAAATATTAAAAACTAATTTAACACCTAGTCCTAAATTCATTTACTAAGGAAAATAAAATTTGGAAACAAGCCTTTAATAGCATTGCTTTTATTAGCAGCATGGGCCACCATACATCAGCACTGGAAATCAGGTAATCACAAATGAAGAGACAGAAATGCAGATATTAATTAATTCCCCAGTGATATTAAGGGCACGACTACATGGTACAGTGCCCCAGAGGACCACCTGAGAAAGTTACAGTCCAAGTAGAATTCTGTTGCTTTAAAAATGCCACTGGGCATGCGAGCTCCTGAAAAATGCCAATGGGAGGAGGGGAGACAGGAGCCCCTCCTCCCTGAGCCAAAGTCCCAAGCAGGATTGAGCCCCTTAAGCATTTTTAAAGCAAGTGAATTCCTGAGGTAAAATGGCTGCAGTATCTTCTGGTAGTATCTGAGTATGGGGTATCATCTAATGGCTGTTTAATCCACCAACGATTTATCTAGTGACCCCTGCCATAATATAAGTGTTCAGAATAACATCAGGAAGATCACCGCCGTTTAAACTATGGAATGACCTAGACATTTGGAACTGGTTTTAGATTGTTGTTTTAAATTAATGTATAATTTAAATGTTGTTTTAAATCACCTTATATTGTATATTGTATAATTTTATTGAACTGTTGTTAGCCGCCCTGAGCCTGCCTAGGCGGGGAGGGCGGGATATAAATAAAATTTATTATTATTATTATTATTATTATTAATGGGAGGGCTTAAACCTGGTAAACACAGGGGATTGGGTTGCCAACTCTTGGTTGAGAAATTGCTGGCGATTTGGGGGTGGAGCTTGGGGAAAGACAGAACTCAGGAGAGTGCACCTTCTACAACTGTCATTATCTCAAGGGAAACTCATCTCTGTGTCTGGATAGGGCTACCAGCTCTGGCTTAGGAAATATCTGGAGATTTTGAGGGTGAAACCTGAGCAGGGTGGGGTTTGGGGAGGGGAGGGACTTCAATGGGGTATAATGTCATAGAATACACCTTCCACAGCAGTCTTTTCCTCCAGATGAACTGATCTCTGTCACTTGGAGATCAGTTGTAATAGCAGGAGATTCCCAGCTATCACCTGGAGGCTATTATTAATCCAGGAGAGGATCATGGGAAAGAAGATAATAACAAAACAACAACCATGAACAATAACTACAAAGATATCACTAATACAATATTTCATAAATGTTCTGTTCTTTTAGTTGATGCAAAAATTCATATATCATTTCAAAGTGCTCACAGTTCACATACCTAAACAGCTCACAGTTCACGATTCCAAGATACATACAAAAACTCTTACGTATTATGCAATGTCTCTTCATAGAATAAAGTGCTTGTGCATAGAATAAAGTGAAGAATGTCAGATTCCATTAATTACCTGAAAAGTTTCAACATTAAGTCTCCTTCATTATTTGAAAAAACTCCAAACTTGGAATATTGTGAGGGAGTCACAATATTCATGCCACCGCTGATGGAACGTTCCAGGCTTTTAAAGTCCATTTCCACGCACTTTCTCAAAGAGGGGTTCGAATGCAGTCCTATGTATCATTCCTTTCAATGTTACATATACGATTACAAACATAGCTATGTATCAAATTCTTAATATGCCCCCTATGTCTGGATACTTATTTCTGTAGATAGGGGCCATATGGAAGGCACAGAGATTTTCCTGCACACTTGGAGCACACCTCAGGTTTGCAGAAAAATCTTACATGTTTAAAAAAAAATGATATAGGGGATACTTAAATCCCCTCAAAACTAAAACACCACGATCTGTGCATATGCAGAGAATTGAGGTATGGGAAAATCCACTGCACCTACAAGGGAAGCTGCCACACCACTAACTATCCCTGCTGGTGCTCCAACTGCCACAGCTTCCCACTGCTTATCCTGCGGCAGGACATTTCCCTGCAGCCGCTGGGACTGCTGCCAGCAAAGAGGTCAGAAAGTGACCATCCACAGTGCCACACTGCCCTGCCCCACTGCCCCCATTGGGAAGAGTCAGGCAGCTCTTCTCTTGCTGCCAGCCTGCGTCCCTCCATTGGTGGTGGCAGCAGCAGTGAGAAGAGACTGCTCCAGCCTCCAATGCAGCCAAGGCAGGTGGGAAGAGGTGGAGCGGCAGTGGGGAGGAGCCGAGAGCAACGAGGCCGGGCAGGCACAGTGCTTCCTTCCCACTGTGCTGCCTCTTGCTGTCAGCTGTTTTTGTTTGCTGGTGGCTTAGTCTGCTGCAAAGGCTGCTTGGGCTGCCTGTGGGGAGGCCAGGTGCCACCCTAGGTGGCCGTCTACCTGACCTACTTGGATGCACTGGGCCTGACCATCCATGCCACCACAGGATGCCTCCTTGCCACTGCTGGGACTGCCACAAACCAGCACCCCCACTGCTAACGTAGAGGCCAGTAGGACCAAGGCTTCCCAAACCGCAGCTGGGGCTGCCACCAACACAGATGGGAGGGAGGAATTGGTTGGGGAAAGACAGAGAGAAATAAAAAGTAGGAAAGGTAGCCTTTGGGGGGGAGGGGGGGAGAAAAGACATTTTGTTGGGAGTCCCCTCTTCTACATTTCTACATAACAATTAAGAGACTACAAATCTCACAAACTTTTCTACTTACCAGTTAAAGACTTTGCAAATCTTATGCAAGCACACTTCTTCAGAGTGAGCTTCACACTTAATGTTGGAACTTTTCAAGTAGTGAACAGAATTTGATGTAGCAGCATAAGCATTTTACTCCAGTAAGAAACCAGAGCTAAGAGACATTGCATAACACTGAGTTTTTGTCTGTATCTTGGAATTGTGAACTGATGAATTTTTGCATCAACTAAATGAATTGAAAATTTATGAAATACTGTATTAGTGGTATCTTTGTAGCTATTATTCATGGTTCTATCACCTGGAGGTTGGCAACCCTATGTCTGGATAGACTTTGTGGTGAATTCCAGCCCCCATCTGGAAGTTGGTGACAGAAGTAGCAGTGAAATAGTAGATCCCATCATTTCTGACTACACATGGTGGAATCTAGCTTTGGATGCTGCCTTGTGTGTGTGAAGGGGGGAGGTGGGGAGGACCTGCCTGAAAACTGCAAACTAGCACAACAGGGAAAAGGCTTCTAGCTTAGGTTTCTGACAGTTTCTGACTATTGGAATAAAAGTTATTTACATTCCAGCCATAATAGAGTTAAATGTTTGTTTACCTGAAAGAGGAAATCATGTATTGTAACCTAAACCCAATTGTGAATGGAGTCTTCTAAGCCCGGGAAAACATGTAAACGTAGCATTGGTCAGAAAGGACATTAGGTGTGAAATGCTTTGATGTTGTATGCAAGCTGAATTGCTCTTTTTGCTGTTCTCTGTTTTTACCAAACTAGACAAAGGGTTGTATAATTCATAGCCATGTAGAGGACAGAGATAGTTAGACTAGCTGGTAAGCGAAGTTGTATTTCTTTTATCCCAAGTACCTACTCCTGATGTTTTCTAGTAAACTTTATTTCTTTCAATAAGCTTAAGCCTCGACTCCAATTATTGCCGCTCCACACCTCTGAATTTTTAAGTATCTCCAACACTGACGGATCTTCTATTTGCAAGGAGATGTTTTAAAATGTGTGTGTGTGTGCAGCAGTGACCTGAGGGCGAATGGCACCCTAGGCAAACTCCAGCCGCCCTCCATAGCGCCCCCTCCCCCCAAGCTCCCCCCCCCCTACTCTCTTCTTTCCCTCCCTGGTCAATTTCAGTGCCAGGGAACCGGTGCTTGAGTGCTGCATTCCCCAGCAGACCATCTAAAGCCACCTCCTCACCGAACACCTGATAAAGACTGCAAATGGGAAAGACTTACTCAAAGTCAGTGTTGCTGCCACAGCGGGAAGGAAAGAGTGTGCACCACTGCTCTCTCCTCCCACTTCCTTCCCATCCATGAAGTGGGAGGAGGCAGCGTGTGCCCTTTCCTTTCTGCTGCGGCAGGCCAGTCAGCCGGTCCCGCAGCGCTGACTTTGAGTGAGTCTTTCCTGTTTGCAGTCTTTATCAGGTGTTTGGCGGGGGGAGGCAGCTGTAGGTGGTCCGCCAGGGAGTGCCGGTTCCCCTGCACTGAAATTGACCAGGGAGGGAAGGGAAAGAGGAGGCAAACTAGGTGTTTGCTGAGGGAGGGGAAGAAATCGATTTGGTGCCCCCTACCTCCCAGTGTCCTAGGCAACCACCTAGTTTGCCTAGTGGCAGGGCCAGCCCTGTGTGTGTATGTGGAGCACTCAGATATGTGATCACTCCCCTGCAGTCTGAAATGGTAAGGATATCCATTGCACCTAAGCTATAGCAATGTTTCACCTGAAAACAGCCTCAAAAATAAGTTAGAAGTAATTCAGGCAAAGAAATGGTCTCTGGGCTATGCTTGTTATGTAGAATCTAGAAAGTCCTCCCCAGTCCCCAGCAATATGATTGCAATAGAAACACCTTGGAAAGAATAGTCTGTCAACAGAATTCCTTTGATTCAAGTTGTGTTTATAGTGACAATGGAGTAAGCTTACAGCTGCAAGCCTCCCGCCAGCAACCCTTGTCACCCACCACTGCTCCAAGAGAAAAATCTTTCTAAAAACTTCAGCATTAAGCATGACAGGACATCACTTCTGGAGAAAACCAGTTTTACCACAGAGTTTCTAGCAACTCCTAGAACAACATGATGTCACTTCCTCTTTTCCCAAAGTAACAATATAATGCACACAATGCCCGTGTCCCCCATGTCCTCACCTGCCCCCAAGATCTCCCCTGTTGGCCTCGAAACCCTAATCATAATTTATCCCATTTCTCATGACCATCTCCCACTCTGGGTCTGCTTAAACTCTCTAAATCATTTTACCAGGCAACACGGGGGCAGATTAGAAGAGTGAACTCATTCATTGGTGTTCCCATTTGATTTCGTTGTCTGAAAAGCAGAAGTGAATGGTATTTTTTCATTTTGTTGGGGTTTTTTTAAACGTACATCCTTAATTGCCAGGAAGTCCCTTGTTTTAATTAAATAAGCCAGAGCCAGGCTAGGAACATTATTTCAGGAGGTTTTCTATTCCATACATGCAATCATGAGTTTGGCTTTCTGCCAACCAGCTCCATTTTTGAGGTTTTCCCTCAACTATTGAGTATTTCTGTCAGTCAAGCATGAGCAAATGCTGCCTCATTAAAAAGTACCCTAAAGTGGTTTCAGTTTGGAAAACCCTCTCCAAACGCCTCCGTGAGATGAGCAGTATTGAAGAGACTGGTTCACTATTTTTAGGTTAAAGAAATAAGTGGATTAGAACGCTGGCAATAGAGCAATTTCAAGTCGGATTTTTAAAAAATGAACTATGACACATTTCAGTTTTGTAACAGTCACCTGTATTAGCAGAACAAGACAAATTAGCTTTTAAAAACTGTGGTGTGTGCAAGCTCTGATACACAAGTATAAAATCAATTAGCTGTCAGCTATTGGTTAATGATGACTCTGTGACCCTGCCTTACTCCTGCTGGGAATTCTGAGCAGAAGTTTATAATGGGGAAGGCTCAGTGTTTCTCCTCTGTTAATAATGCATTAGATGCTGAAGTCATTTTATCAGACAGAGTCTCCTGGAAGGGGAAGATAATCTTCCTGAAATGCTGAAATGGGCAGTGATTGGAACTGTCGTAATAGTTAGGATTAAATCCAAGTCAATTCTATATATGTGTGTATTATATGTATAATTTTTCTCCCAATGTTATCCATCAATTGCAGATGGTTAAGTGAAGGATACTAAAAGTTCACCCTCCAAAGACATAACAGGTCAGTTTTGTCCCCGGTGTAGTTTCATAATCCAGATTCACTGCATGAACTGGAGAGTGAAATTCTGCTGCAAATACCAGCTAGAGTTGGGTACACTAGATAGTCAAGTCCAGAGTATGGGTACACAAGATAAACTCAAAGAAGAGAAGGAAGGCACTAGGGTGCCAAATAACTATATGTGGGCTTCTGAGATGCACCAGTTTTACTCCTAGGGTTTCTCCAGGGTCTCTCTCACACCATAACACAATTAAGGACATGTTCTAGGGGGATATCCTTTCTAAAAAGAGATACATAGGTATAAATGAGAATGGAGAACTCGGGCCTGAAATACATTAACAGCTAATGGTACCATTATTTTTCTCTTGAGAACTAAATGAGAACACCGGTTCTTTCTCTCCTTCCCTTTCTCCCTCTCCAAACATAAGTAATGGTCTCTCTTTTAGTCAGGCATTATATTAATAAGTTGAATTAGGGGTACATTTTGGGAATAAACCTAAGCAGGCTTCTCAGAAGCAAGTACCATTCTATTCAATGGGGCCGACTTCCAGGACGTTCTCACTCTGTTAACCAGATATTCAAAATGTATTAATACGCAGTTGATACCCCTTTCTCAGTCTCTGTTGGGTACTTGGTGAAACAGATGAAATATGAGGTTGCTCACAAAAGTTCATGATAAAATAAATTTGTTGAGAGACCATAATGTCCCCTGTATCTTTTGATTCAGTTTCTATTCATTTTAAGGAAGCTTGAAATGCAGAGAATTTCCAGGGGTTTCTGCCCCCCTCCTTTGCAGCTACAAATAAGAAGTTGGTTTATACCTTCATGAGAGAAGCTATTTAAACTGCTTCTAGGGTTGCCGGGTCTGTGTTGGAAAATATCTGAAGACTTTGGGGGTGGAGCCAGGAAAGGGTGGGGCCTCAGCATGGTACAATGCCATAGAGTCCACCCTTCAAAGCAGCCATTTTCTTCAAGGGAACTGATGTCTGCCAGCTGGAGATCAGTTGTAAAAGCAGGAGATTTCCAGGCCCCACCTGGAGGCTGGCAACCCTAACTGTTCCACATGGCCATGTTATCAGAAGGCAACCCACCAGGTAGGGATCCATTTGTCCTATTGGCAGGCAAACCCCTGCTAGTAATTCCCTGTTCTTCACTGGCTCTCACTGGAGTGGCAGGGGGGACAAAATGGGCAGGAAAATTGTTGTCCCTCAACATGGCAATGTGACTTCCAAGCAGAGATGTGGAAGTGATGTCACTGCATCAACCGACATTTTCCAAATCCTTACAAATTTCTAAGACAAAAATAATTTCTAAAATTTTAACAAAGCAGGAAGAATATGATATTAAGATAATTACAGGATGTGAAATAGCATCAGCCTCAGTCAAGTATTAGAATTTGGGAATAAATTTAACTGGAAAAAGAGAAACATTATTTGAGCTTAATTATTAGGCAGGTGGAAAGAAGACCCTAAGAGATATGGTAAGTTGGTCAAAATTAAGTTTATGTTGCTTGGGAAAAATGTCTACAGTAAAAATGAACGTATTGCCGAAAATAAACTTTGTATTTCAAATTATTCCAATCAGCATACAAAAAAAACCTTTGAAAGACTGACAAAAGCAAATTAATGCATTTACAAAGGTAAACGTAGTCCCCTGTGCAAGCACCAAGTTGTTACCGGCCCATGGGGTGACGTCACATCATGATGTTTTCTTGGCAGACTTTTTATGGGGTGGTTTGCCATTGCCTTCCCCTACACTTCCCCCCCCCCCCCCACCAGCAAGCTGGGTACTCATTTTACTGACCTCGGAAGGATGGAAGGCTGAGTCAACCTTGAGCTGGCTACCTGAACCCAGCTTCCACTGGAATTGAAATTAGGTCGTGAGCAGAGCTTGGACTACAACTTACCACTCTGCACCACAGGGCTCCCTAATGCAGTTATATGGAATGGCAAAAACCCAAGAATTAGGTTTAATGTGCTTGAAGATGAGAGGAAAAGAGGTGGTTTAGCAGTACCTAATGTAAAGCCATATTATCAAGCAGCATGTTTAACTTGGATTGCTGATTGGAGAGCCAGTTTGGTGTAGTGGTTAAGTGTGCGGACTCTTATCTGGGAGAACCGGGTTTGATTCCCCACTCCTCCACTTGCACCTGCTAGCATGGCCTTGGGTCAGCCATAGCTCTGGCAGAGGTTGTCCTTGAAAGGGCAGCTGCTGTGAGAGCCCTCTCAGCCCCACCCACCTCACAGGGTGTCTGTTGTGGGGGAGGAAGGTAAAGGATATTGTGAGCCGCTCTGAGACTCTTCGGAGTGGAGGGCGGGATATAAATCCAATATCTTCTTCTTCTTCTTCTTAAAAACCCTAATGACAGACTTGTGAAGTGGAAGCTGTGTCAGAAGGGACGCGCAATACCTTATGGGTAACGCACATTTCAAAGGTTCAGCATGTTATTAGAGACAGTCTGCTTAAGACTTGGGACTCCTTAAGGATCAATTCATCAACTTCACCAATTATGTCTCTGAATAAACACATTTTATGACAAATTTGAAGGAAGATTTAATGACTTCACAACTTATCAAAAGATGTTGAATTCTCAAGAGATTGCTTTGAGACTGAAGAAAATGGAGATGCGTATATATACACACACAGACACACACACACACACACACACATATATATATACATATATATATCTGTGTGTGCGTGTCTCTGTGTGTGTGTATGTATATGATATATATGTGTGTGTGTGCTTTATGTCATTTTTTTCTTTCCCTTTCCCTTTTTAATTTTTGTATCCTATAAAACAAAATAAAAATCTTTGAGACATATCCTTACAAATTTCTATCATCTTTATCAGATAGACTAAGGAAAACCCTCATAAAATACTGATTTCATTAGTCTCCCTCCTAGCCATTCTTCCTCTGTTTGCCAGGGAAAGGCTGGCAACTCTACCCCAAGGTAAAAATAATTATTCCCTACCTCATGTATGTCCCTATGGTGATATGAGGAACATTCCAGATTCACATAGCAAGTTCATGTGCAAAAATGGCTCAGCCTATAGTAGACTGAGAGTTATTCAGGATTTTACTGCATAGTAGCAGATCATATGAATCATTGAAGTAATTCCGAGTTAAAATGTTACATTTTACTACTAATTTCATTATAATTCAGGAGTGATTCACATTTGTTTGTTGCATGGTGACTGCAATCTCAAGTTATGGCTTACATGTATGATTGAACTACAGATATAATACTTGTATCTGTTTTGCTTCTGATGTGCATTTCTGCATTGACAAAATACTGCAAAAGCCCTTAATGTGATCATGCTATGATATTCTTCTACAGTGTTTTCCTCATGTGCACATGTGTAAGGACAGAAGGCAAGACCTTCAAGTGCTATCTGGCGAACAAGAAATCAGAGCCCTTCCAGTTCTCAGAATTGGATCAGGGATTTTCCACCCAGGGAAGGAGGATGGTGCTGTCTTTCTCCACTTTCATAGGTTGGGAGCTCATACAGTTGCCGCTTCCCTCAGTTACCTAATTTACAGATCATCTTGGAGTGTCAAGAAGACAATCTGCACATTGGTCACATGAACTAATAGTTTAGTCCAGGACTTTTTAAAAATTATTTTTAGGAAAAAAGAGGTGCTGGAACTCTCAAGAGGGAAATGAAGGAGAAACTCAATGGTGCCCCTCATGAACTTTTAAACCTTTTGTTTTGTTTTGTTTCCACAAAGAGGTTCAGGAACTGCATTCTGCTGCATTCCCCCAGAGAAAAAAGGCCCTGGTTTAGTTTAGGAACACTGACTGAGTGACACCAAGAAGATATGTCCTAAAACTGTCTTCATGGTTCCTCATGGGACAAGACTGAAGCAGTTTTTACTTTATTTTCCAATGCAAAAGATCTCAGCATTGAAGAAGGCTACAAGGGAGATGTCATTATATATCCACAGACAAGAATAGCCAATGGTGGTTCTAAATTGAATCCTGGAGCTTCAGATTTTTTGTGACACTGGTCTTTCTTCTATTTCTATACCTCTACATATATTTTCCAGGCTGCTTCACACCCTTGTTCAGCTAGCCTCTATCTAGAAGTTATCAAGGAAATAGGTTACTGTCTCCAGTGCAAAGTGTCGCCCAATCAAGGAGTGAGATTGATCAAAACTTAGTCAGGACCTTTTGAATTGGGGCACTATAGAATCAGCTGCCTTCTGAAACCTGACATTGTAGGCGTTGTCTGGCTTTTATGGCACAATTTTATCTTGAAAAAGCCCAGCAGGAACTCATTTGCATATTAGACCACACTCCAATGTCACCATTGTTTCACAAAAGCCCAGTAGGAGCTCATTTGCATATTAGGTCACACTCCTGACCCCAAGCCAACCAGAACTGCGTTCCTGCTCAAAAAAAAAAAAGCCCTGGGCCTTGTACATGCAATAACAACCCTCCTCCCACTTAGTTTCATTTAGTATGTAGCTGATGTGGTTTTCTTTGTGTTGAGTATGGGGGTGGGCACATGGCCAGAATGTAGCATGTGCAGGCAAGTGACAAAAGGAGGATTCGGAGTTTTGCAAAAAAAAAAAAATCAAAATATTGTCCCTAGGTCACTAAAGTTTGAGGACCTCTGATTTAAAACATATGCTAGTTCACATGAGTACATCAACCAGTGTGGTTAGATGCCAGACTAGAAACTGGGAGATTGAGGTTCAAATCCCCAATTACCATGAAGTTCTCTGAGAATGCCCTAGGACTAGTTACCCTTGGTCAGCCTAGCCTTCCTCACAAGGCTGTTGTGAGGATAAAATGGAGAAGGCAGAACAACATATTTCACCCTCAGCTCCTTGGGGGAAGTGCAGGATAAAATTGTGCCAGAAAAATAAATTTCATGTGACAGCTGTCATATGTGAACTACCCTAACATATCACTTTGCGGTGGTGGTGGTGGGGTTAATATTTTATGGGTTTTTAGCAGCACCTGTTTTCATGAATTCAATAAAGCAAAAAAAAAAAAATTAAGAGTCTCAGAGAAAAAAACCTCCTATGTTGTGACCATTTAAAGTACATGTTTGCAATGTGGAGTTTTGGCAGCAACAAATACTCCCCCCCACACACACCAAAAAAACCCCATAATACTTTGGCAGGGCTGACATAGATTTTGCAGCTATTTGTGCTGCTTCTTGATGACAGTGATGCTTGAACTGTTAAAATGAGTATAATGATGTTCTTTCCTCACAGCTACAAATGAATGAATTTTGCTCCTGCTGAAGCTAGCAGCTAAATACCTGTGAACTCAACGTATCAGTATTACTATTTTGTTACTTCTATTTCCTTGTGGCCAAACAGGCCATTTGCTATTATTTCTGCACTTAGTAAGCGAACGGATATTGACACCACATTTCAATAAAAGGCTATTTACAGTATGAGGACCTGGACTTAACATAATAATATTAACACTCAGCTTTCTTTTTTACAACAAGGACTTTTGTCCTGGACAAATAACAACCATTTTAAATTTCTTGCCCACATCCAAATCTTTGCTCACCATCAGAAGTTTAAAAAAAGGCCCTAAAAACAAGAAAATCTCTATCTCTACTGACATGACCCATGTTAAATCAGGTTATGACCCAGTTATAGATCAGGAGCCACCAAACTGTCTAATGAACTATGTGTTTTAAATTGGCACTGTTGAAAGCCACTTCCCAAAGGCTGTCTAGAAAGGAGAGGCTCAGGTCTTGTGACCATTAGTGGAGGAAGTATTAGAATTACTACCTTGTTGTCATCTGGTCAATTAATTGTTGTGTTCCAAATAACACAGTTCTTGTGATTATTATTCCACTACTGAGTCTTGCCATGCCTAGAGATATCTGGGAGCCCATGACATCATTTAATAGCTTTCCTGGTGCCCACCAAGTGCTTGTAGAAAGTGGGCAGGATTAGGTGTGGCTTTTGCCCTGCAAGACTTCTGATAGGTCATCAGAGATTTGATTGACTGTGCAGGCTTTGTAAAATGCTCCTGGGCAGAGTGGGGGTTCTGGGCAGGGCAGGGGTTCTCCCACTCCAGAGGTCCCCAACCCGCCGGCCCGCATTGGGCCAGCGAGTGGATCCCCTCCCAATGTCGCCAGCTGCTCTAGAAACTTCTGGGAAAACTCTATGGTTTTTTCCAGATGCTCTAGCAATTTGGGAGGGAAACTCACAAAAAAAGTCCCCCGCCAGAGGTCATGGGGGACTTGGCAACCCTAATTCAAAGTAATATTAAGATAGCAAAACAGCCAGAGGAAAAACTGCATCATGATGGCTGTGGCTATGAATGTAGTGACATTTGCTGAGACAGGCTCTTCAGTGGCCTTCAGAAAGGGCACTCAGAACAAAGCCTAGAAAGCAGTGCCCAGTAACACAAAGAAAAGAGAAAGTCCAAAATGTTAACTTAAGTGCAGGGCTACTTCTCCCCCATTTGCTTGTCAATTATTAGAGCTGCCAACCTCCAGGTGGTACTGCAAAACAATGGAAAAAGACGCAATAAGGTTTTGGTCCTGGAGAATCCTGTGCAATTGGAAAAATACACTTATGGCGCTATATTTACAACACACAGTACTGATATTTCATATTTCCATCTATGATAATATCAGAATTGAGCAATTCAACAACATAATAACAACTCAGAACAACATAGACTTACAAAAACAAAATGTTCATTCATGTGACAGACTCGAAAAATGCTCATTACAAGTCAAAGAGCCCACTTGAGAAGAGATGAGAAACTCTTCTGTAGAAGTACTCAGAAGATTCCAGTAGAATTCTTCAATGAATGAATTGTGACATGCTTCCTAGGTAAATCTTGGCATGTTTCGGTAGCAATCTTTGTCTGACACACTTGTTCCATTATTATCTGAAATGAAATATATCGAATACATAATATGCTGGATATACACCAAAATCCATTCCAAAACATACAAAAGTTTGTGTTGCAACTCACCCAATGCTCAATATAATACAGACACAATAAGTCAGTTTGTCAATTTCTCTCAACGGCATTAGAGTTAAATAGAAGACACCTGTGTGAAACTAGAAATCCTTAAAGAGAACTCGGATGTGAGGGTGATCTGACTGCGACATCTGTCATCCCATTGATCGCCAGGGTTGATTCGGCTGATCTGGCTGGCTAGGTGGGTGTCCCCTACCTCCCTCACCGCTCCATGTGCGTCCCTCCCGAAGCTGCGCGCTCGGTGGAAGAGGACAACCATCCCTTAAAGAGACCTCGATTGACTCTTGTGTAGAATGATAGTTATAAAAAGGAGATGAGATCCAAAGCTGTGTTTAGACCATAAGGTGAAATGGTACAAATTTGTGAATGAAATATTCTTTCTGTAAAAGTGAGTACCTCTTTTACATCATAATGATTATTAAACCATCATTTATAAATAATTCCACACTTAAGGTCCTTAGGACCATGGTTGTGTTCTACCATATGACGAAAATTGTACCTTAAAAGGTCACATAGACGATCCTATGTAGAACAAGGGACAACTACATTGAAGATAATAGATGATCTTAGATGACTCACATTTGGAAAAATGTTTCAAGTGCCAAGTGAATTTGTTGATAGTGACCCCATTTGTCTGAACTGTGTAGTTACACACAGTGCATTTCTTCTCACATCTGTAATGCGCAAAGGGTAAGTGCATTTCTAAGCGATTCCTCATATTAAGATCTGAGTACATTAAAAGGTATCCCCAGCATGATGATGATTTGGGAGGAAAACTCTATGGTATCATAGTTTCCCTCCCAAATTGCTAGAGCGTCCGGGAAAACCATAGAGTTTTCACGGAAGCTCCTAAAGCGGCCGGTGCGCAACATCACTGGTGTGATGATGTCACTTGCAAAAAAGTCCCCCGCTGGAGGCCACAGGGGACTTGGCAACCCTCTGGAGATCTCTTGCTTTTACAATTGATTTCCAGCTGGCAGAGATCAGTTCCCCTGGAGAAAATGTGCTGCTTGAAGGGCACTTGGTGTAATTAGTAGACTGATCAAAGCCACCAAGTAATACACCATCTTTCAGTTTGCAAAAATATAAGGATTGTGTACAACACATAATAAACAATACAATAATGATAGAGGCCAGCGGTGCTAGGGCCTTTTAAAGTAACAGAAACCCGATGTTCACACTGAAATGAGAAGCTTAATGCTCTGATTAAAGAATGTAGAACGGGGTTCCTAAATAATTGAGCCGTTAAACTGAAGAAAGAATTGACACGTCATCAAAATCTAGAGAGACATCTTTTTAAGAAAGTGGCTGCATTGAAACTACACTCCTCAGGAGCACCCACCTTGTGAATTTCAGTTGGACTATTTCCAAGTTTGGACTTATATCTATTCATTTGGGGACGAGGTTTTTTTGGCCCCTTGGGGTTTCAGTTACTTTAAAAAGCCATAGCACTGCTGGCCTCTATAATTATTTTATTGTTTATTATGTGTTTTACACAATCCTTATAATATATTTTTGCAAACTGAAAGACAGTGTATTATTTGGTGGCTTTGATCAATCCCCTGGAGAAAATGGCTGCTTTGAAGGGTAGACTCTACAGCATTGTACCATGCTGGGGTCCTTCCCCTCCCCTTCCCAAACCTCACCCTCTCCTGGATCTACCCCCAAAGTCTCCAGGTATTTTTCAACACGGACCTGGCAATCCTATATTATACCCACTGAAGACCTTCCCCTTCCAAACCCCACCCTCCTCAGGCTCCACCCCCAAATCTCCAGGTATTTCCCAACCTTGAGCTAACCCTACTCTTGCTGTTGCTGCTGCTTTGGATATTTTATTTCTCTGGCTTGGGCCTTGAAATAAATCAGCAGTTTCCTTCTTCAAGCTCTGAGCCTCCTAGTGGAGGTCAGAATTTTAACCCATATTTTTAACCACAATTCAACTAAGAGCTTGACAAACCCTTTCTTTATAACAACTAAAGGAGAAATTCTAGCAGCCAGCTTTTCCCTGGTTGGGCCCATCACATACCTGCAAATAAATCACCAGTTTCTCTCTGTCAGGCTCTGGGCCTTCTCTCTCCTGCTGCAGGTATTTGTGACCCCAGAATTTGTGACCTCTTCCTCCGCTCTCCAAAAATCCGGAAACGGGGGAGGGGGGAGAACGGTGCTTCTCCCTCACAGTGCCAGGCCGCCGCTGCCACCACCACCAGCGCTGCCGGCCGGGCACGGGCACAGGCAGCAGCTGCCGCCCGCCACCGCCATCGCCGCCGCTGCAGCCCGAGCTACGGGCTGCCTGAGGAGAGCGGCAGAGGAAGGAAGAGGCCGGCCACCGCCGCCGCCATCGCCGCCGCTGGAGCCCGACCTACGGGCTGCCTGAGGACTCCTCAGGCAGCCAGTAGCTCGGGCGGCGGCGGGCAGCCTCTTCCTTCCTCTGCTGCTCTCCTCAAGCAGCCCATAGCTCGGGCTGCAGCGGCGGTGGCGGGTGGGCGGCCTCTTCCTTCCTCTGCCGCTCTCCTCAAGCAGCCCGTAGCTCGGGCTGTAGCAGCGGTGGCGGGTGGCCCCTTCCTTCTTCTGCCGCTCTCCTCCGTGAGGACTCCTCAGGCAGCCAGTAGCTCGGGCGGGCGGCGGCGGGCGGCCTCTTCCTTCCTCTGCCGCTCTCCTCAAGCAGCCCGTAGCTCGGGCTGCAGCGGCGGTGGCGGCGGTGGGCGGCCTCTTCCTTCCTCTGCCACTCTTCTCAAGCAGCCCGTAGCTCAGGCTGTAACGGCGGCGGGCGGCCTCTTCCTTCCTCTGCTGCTCTCCTCAGTGAGGAGAGCGGCAGAGGAAGGAAGAGGCCACCTGCTGCCGCCGCCGCTGCAGCCCGAGCTACGGGCTGCCTGAGAAGAGCGGCAGAGGAAGGAAGAGGCCACCCACCGCCGGCCGAACCCCACCAAGAAGAGAGTCCAGCCGGGCAGGGTATAAATCCAGTGTCGTCTTCCCTCTTCCATTTAATGAAACTGCCTTAGTTCCAAGGACTCTGACGTTATTGATTGCTGGGGTTGGGCTACAGAAGCTTCTACAAACCAGGAAGCAGGTCAGTTGTTGTGTTAACCATGTTTACGATGTGATGATGCATCAAGCTTCTAGATCTTTTTTTTTTAAAAATAACAAGTTTATTGGGAAAAAAATAAGGCATTACGAGAAATACCGCTATTTAGAGGAGGATAAAATCAGTACATAGACAAACTTGAGATTTAAGGTATACATTAAAAAGGTAAAGCCCTGTGCAAGCACCAGTCGTTTCCGACTCTGGGGTGACGCTGCTTTCACAATGTTTTCACGGCAGACTTTTTACGGGGTGGTTTGTATATATATGTTTGTATATGTAATGGTATACAAATGGTATACATTACATATGCACAATTCAGCCCTTCCCTCCCCCCCTCAAAAAGAAAAAGAAAGAAAGGTATTAATTAACAGGTCAAAAATAGCTCAGACTCCAGTAAGATGGATTATTAGGTAAAATTTCATGTACCATTACATATGAGACTAAGGGGAACCAGAGTGATATAACTCTTTGTTCATAGCAATCTATTGAGTATTCATATGTATTGTAGGCTAGTTTGTGAAGAAGGAATGAGTCCCAAAGTTTGAGTAGCCATTGCTCAATGCATGGAGGAGTTTTGTGAACCCATTTTGAGGCTCATTATAAGTCTGGCAGCTGCTATTAGAATATTAATTAATTCAGTATTGCTTTTACTAAGGATATGATCTTTCCAGTTGTGTAAAAGGAAGATGTCTGGTTCGAAAGGAAGATAGTAGCCAGTAATGGCTTTCTAGATCTGAAGTGCTTATCGGAACGGAGTCTGTAGCTATTGGATTGGCATGCCTATGTGCACTGCATCATGGGTATGTTCCTATAGCAGAATGCCATTGAGGTGAAGCAACAATTGCATTTCGAGTCTTTTATCCCCAAGTCATCTAGGGTTGCCAATCCCCAGGTGCGGGCAGGGGATCCCCGGGTTTGGAGGCCCTCCCCACGCTTCAGGGTGGTCAGAAAGCGGGGGGAGGGGAGGGAAATGTCAGCTGGGGACTCTGTTATTCCCTATGGAGATTTATTCCCATAGAAAATCACGGAGAATTGATCCGCTGGTATCTGGGGCTCTGGGGGGGGCCTGTTTTTTGGGGTAGAGGCACCAAATTTTCAATATAGCATCTAGTGCCTCTCCCCAAAATAACCCCCAAGTTTCAAAAAGATTGGTCCAGGGGGTCCAATTCTATGAGCCTTAAAAGAAGGTGCCCCTATCCTTCCATTATTTCCTATGGAAGGAAGGAATTGAAAAGGTGTGCCGTCCCTTTAAATGTGATGGCCAGAACTCCCTTTGGAGTTCAATTATGCTTGTCACAGCCTTGATCTTGGCTCCACCCCTAATGTCTCCTGGCTCCACCCCCAAAGTCTCCTGGCTCCACCCCCAAAGTCCCCAGATATTTCTTGAATTGGACTTGGCAACCCTAGCTGCAGGCCAGACTGACTGAGGGGGTGAAGAGCTTGGAGTTGATAATATGTGAGCAACTTTACTGACTGTCCATGCTTTGTGACCTTTAGCTCCGAAGGCCTTACATTCTAAACCTTTTTATAATGGAGATAATGTTAAAATGAAAGTGACATGGGTCTTACCTACGTCCAGGTAAGTGTTCTTAAGATTGCACTGTTAGTGAACCACTTTCCCCAAGACTGTCAGATACGGTAAGATTTTGATTGCCCTAGATCTGCGGGGTACTAGAAATGGGGTTATTAAACAACATGCACCTAGCTGAACTGTACTACACACAAGCTTCTCTGTTTTGTTTGAAAGGCAGGCTCAGTGGGAGTCACATTCTCCTCAGATTATGGACAGAGCCACCCCAAGAACACGCCCCAACGGTCAAACTGCTTAGTTTCCCAAATCCCCTTTATCCTTCCTCAGAGGGTGGAGGCCCTTGACTCTCTGCCCGGCCCCAGCTGCCCAGGTTTTGCATAATTAATTATTTAGACTGCTGCGGCCACAGTAATTATCTTCCAGATGAAGGAGAGATTCTGATCAGAAAGGCTTGGCGTTTTCGGCCACCCCTCTAGCAAGCAACTGTCAACGCTGGACGGGTTGATGGAGTGGGTCCTGCCAAAAACTCCCTCCCAGACATCTGCTCTGACACACACAAACCAAAAAAAAAGGGGGGGGGAATGTCCCTCCAAAGAGCTTCCATACATATTAACACATCTAGGGAGGAAGAAGCACTAGAAATGTTTTTTTAAAAAAAACCTCACCAATTGGTCTTTACTTATTATTATTATAATCTTGCAATACCTAACCCTAAGTGGTGAGTACAACAGCCACAGATATATTTATGTTTCCTAACAGCAAACTCAGACAGTATGCTTCTTATATGCATATATACACACACCTAGGAGCCCTGATAGTGTGTATAAATTACGAGTGTCTGTCTTTACACTTTAAAAATTTTCTGAAATATCAGCATAACACCCTTTATACCTCACCCGTTCCTACCCAAAGGAGTCTCAGAATGGCGTACAATCACCATCCCCTCCTCTCCCCACAACATACATCCTGTGAGGTAGGTGGGGTTGAGAGGGCTCTGACAGAACTGTGACTGGTGCAAGGTTTTATGTGTAGTACTGGGGAATAAAACCTGGTTCTCCAGAGAGGAGGATTTATACCCTGCCTTTCACTCAGAGTCTCAGAGCAGCTTAGAATCTCCTTCCCTTCCTCTCCCCACAACAGACACCCTGTGAGGTAGGTGGGGCTGAGAGAGCTCTGAGAGATTTGCTCTTGAGAGAACAGTTCTGAGAGAACTGTGACTGACCCAAGGTCACCCAGCTGGCTGCATGTAGAAGACTGGGGAATCAAGCCCAGTTCCCTACATTAGAGTCTACTGCTCTTAAACACTGCACCAAACTGCCACAATACAGAGGGGAATTAATCTAAACCTGCTTATTTAATTTACTTATTGCATTTGTATCCTACCATTCTCCTTTGGCGAAGAACATGTGTAGTTCCTGGGAGGTCTCCCAATCTCTGACATGCTTCGCTTCAGCAAGATGGGTGTGTCATGTGCCCTACAATTATGTTCTGGGGCCCAACACAAGAATGCTACTTATTCCAATAAAAATGGAAATTTGTTCCCCAAAGCTAGAAAATGCAACTTCCAAAGAGCATAGTGCACTGTGCAGCGCTCCTCTGATCCTGCCTTCATGGCAAGCTCAGTGGAGCACTCCGTGTGCGTAAGGGGGAGTAAGGGGGCACCTGGTGGTGCGCCCAGGCGTGGTAGCGCCCCAGGCAGCAGCCTACCGCACTGACTCCCACATGCCAGCTAGGCCCTGCCTTTACCACGTATTCAGAACAAACTGTGAAGATGATGCAGCCTGGCTGATGATATATCCTGGAAAGTGAGGCAAGGCAATGTTTAGACAGCAAGGCCACTGGGTACCCAGGGGCTCTGGTACTATACAGTTTGTCCTTGCAACATAATTCCTCAACTGAAATAATAATAGTAAAAAAGAATTTGTACTTGTTAGAGTCATAACAAATGTACTTGTTAGAGTCATCTTGAAAACATGCAGTGCAATGATGCACTGATCAAATTATAAAATATTTGGTCATGCAAGTCCACTGGTGGTAGTACATGCCATCAAGTCACAGCTGGCTTACAGTAGTCTCATAGGGCTTTCAAGGCAAGAGGCATTCAGGGGCGGTTTGTCATTGCCTGTCTCTACGTTAGCAACCCTGGACTTCCTTGGTGGTTTCACATCCAAATATTAACCTTGGCCAACCTTGTTTAGCTTCTGAGATCTGATGAGATCAGGCTTGCCTAGGCCACCCTGCAAGTTCACTAAGCCCTATGAAAATGCTGGAAGCATTTTGACATTCATCCCTCAGCAGCTCAGTAAATGAATGTTTCATAACAGCTCAGTAAATGAAACTTTCCTAAAACCTTACTGAGAACTTAAGTTATTTTCATTGGACCAAAGATATTTTTTCCATCTGTCCAAAGTGGACTGCTACAAACAACTTTCAGATTTAATTTACCAATACGTTATTGTTTGAGCAGTTGGCACTTAGATTAACTGGGTTTTTTTTAAATTATATTTTATACTGTTTCATGTGCAAAATATTGCACTAAAAACTGGTTATGGGTTTTTTTATTTTTTATTATTTCAATTTACAACACACACAAAAAATCAAACTAGAAACTACAGCAGTCATCTAATCTAAATAACATATAAAACATAAATAGGTCAATACATATAGCCATTTACAATGATCTACTACCATCATCTACGATTTTCAAATCATAACAAACATAAACTACAATCATAAACAACAATCATATCTTAAACATAAACTACAATTATATGTATAATATATATACTTATTAGAGATTCTTCACCTCTATTTAATATTTATCTTTATTCTTTCTATCACAGCTTTCTTCATGTCTAATGTTTTAATATAATATATAGTATAACAAGCATAGCAGACATATAACCTTTCTTTTTTCAGTTTTAACATGAAGTTATTTTTGATTCTCAGCTATATAATTAAGAATTATATACAATTCTTTCCATTTTTCTTGAAATTCTGAAATTGATTTATTGTGTATATAAGATATTAATTTTGACAGTTGCATATTTATATAGTTTGTTCTTAAATTCATTCAGATCTGGGCATCCTTCTACCTTCTGTGAGTGTTACGTTTGCTGCCATCACCATCTACTTAAGTATATACTTAAATAATGCACTGTACATTCTTGTTATAGTTTATTTCAATTTCAGTTTCAGTTTATTTCAATTTATATCCCGCCCTTCCCACCGAAGTGGCTCAGGGCGGCTCACAACATATAAGATCTAACATAAATTTTAGATTTAAAATACATCAACTTACAGCAGTTAAAACAGTAAAATAATAAAACATATAAAACAAGCGATCTATCAGAATACTACACTACAACCTTCTATAGAGTTTCCAATGCCAGTTAGTTATAGGCCAGCCAGAAGAGGGCTGTCTTACAGGCCCTGCGGAACTGGCCAAGGTCCCGCAGGGCCTTCACCTCTTCCGGCAGCTGGTTCCACCAGTAAGGAGACGTTACAGAAAAGGCCCTGTCCCTGGTGGATTTCAGATGGGCCTCTTTTGGCCCAGGGATAACAAGCAGATTTTGGGAGCCCGATCTCAGTACTCTCTGGGGAACATGTGGGGAGAGACGGTCCCTAAGGTAGGCAGGTCCTAGGCCATATAGGGCTTTAAAGGTAATAACTAGCACCTTGTACCGGACTCGGTATATTATTGGCAGCCTCTGCAGACCCCGGAGCCCCGGCCGAATGTGCTCCCATCTTGGGAGCCCTAATAAGAGCCGGGCAGTGGCGTTCTGCACTAACTGCAACTTCTGGTTTCAGCACAGAGGCAACCCCATGTAGAGGGCATTACAGTAGTCCAACCTCGAGGTGACCGTTGCATGAATCACCGTTGCTAGATCGTCATGCTCCAGGAAAGGAGCCAACTGCCTCGCCCGCCTAAGATGAAAAAATGCGGACTTAGCAGTGGCTGCTATTTGAGCCTCCATCATTAGGGAAGGCTCCAATAGTACCCCCACACTCTTGACCTTGTGCATCGCTGTCAGTGGCGCACCATCAAAAACTGGCAGAGGGATTACCCCTCCCGGGCCACGACGGCCCAAGCAAAGGACCTCTGTCTTCGCTGGATTTAGCCTCAGCCCACTCAGCCTGAGCCACCTAGCCACAGCCTGTAACACCCGGTCCAAATTTTTTGGGGCACAGGCAGGCCGGCCGTCCATAAGCAGATAGAGCTGGGTGTCATCGGCGTACTGATGACAACCCAACCCATACCTTCAGGCAATCTGGGCAAGGGGCGCATATAGATGTTAAATAACATCGGGGAGAGCACTGCCCCTTGAGGCACTCCGCAGTCAAGCGTGTGTCTCTGGGACAGTTTGCCCCCTATCGCCACCCTTTGTCCCCGCCCCTCAAGGAAAGAGGAAAGCCATTGTAAGGCCAACTCCTGAATCCCCGCGTCGGCGAGGCAGCAGGTCAGTAACCGATGGTTGACCACATCGAATGCTGCCAATAGGTCCAACAACATCGATCCAGATGCTGTTGAAAGTCATCTACCAGGGCAACCAGCACCATCTCCATCCCGTGGCCCGGGCGAAAGCCAAACTGATGGTAACATGCTTTTTAGATTCAGCACAAGCTTATCCTTTAATATCTGTTGCATTGCATTGCTCTGTCCCAAACTTTCTTGCTTTCTTACACATCAATTATATATGATAAAACATGATGTTTGTGTTCTGATATTTCCAGAACACCTTATTATATTCTTTATTAGTTTTTGCAATGTTTTTGGGAACAATATATCATCTGTAAAACATTTTATATCAGTTATCCCTTAATATTTGACATTCAGTAAATTTGTTTTCTTTAGTCCATAACTTTTCTTATTGACTCATACTTATATCTTCTCCAAAGTTTTGCATTCATTTTATCATTTTTTACTTGCTCTGTTTCTATATCACATCGCAGTAGCATTTTGTAATTTTTTCCTAATAGTTGTTTGAGTCTCCAGTGATTAATTGCTCAAAAGGTGGGTTTTTTTCTTAATTGACCTCCTTCTTTGGTTATTCGGCCCCACCCTGGCCGCGCCGCGAAAGCGGCTGCACGCCGCGGGGCCGGCCTTTGCATCCCCGGAGGATGCATGAGGCTGCCTTTCCCAGGCATCCGGGTAGTTTTCTGGCTGGGCGGGGGAGAGGCTATAAGTTGCCTCGGCCCCGCCTCTCCCTACGCAGTTGTAGGGAGCTTCTGGTGCGGTCGTAGGCACGCTCAGCTGCCTACGACTGGGAGCGGCGTGCCCTGCAGCGTTGAGACCGGGAGGTCGGGGAGCTGGCGGGAGAATGTAGGACGGCACCATCTCAGCAGCATGTAGCCTGGCCTTGGGGAGTTTGGGGCTCAAGTTTATCACAGGGGCCCTGGGGGTCTGGGCATGCGCCCATGCCAGCAGAGCAAGGCGGTCAGTGGGTGTTCCCGGCTCAACCTAGACCATCATGGGTGTCGGGCAGTTCCTTGTTTGGGCGGGTACATGGCGCGCAGGCAGGTTGGGGTCAGGCGCCCCCAGCTGGTTGGGGGCTGATGTGTCCAAGGGCCACCAGCAACAACAGTAGCGGCAGGGGTCCTTCCATGGGGAGGCCAAATGCTGGTAGCCCATTCATTTGGATGGCCCAGTGTGACTTGTAACCCTTGGGGTTATACCCATAACCCATACGGGTCTGTCCCCTTTTTGTCTATACCTTTCGGAGACTCCGCGATGCCTTTGGGGGACCATCTCACTCCCGCCACTAGGGAAAAAAATTTTGAGAGGTGAATACGTTGATGTATTCAGTCTCCTGTATAGGGAGTTAAAGAAGAAGAGTAAAGAAGAAATGGACAAAAAGGAGAAAGAAAAGCTCCGGCGGCAGAAGGTCGACAGGACCTGGTCCAATTGGCTGCTGGGTTTTCTCATCTATGCTGGAGTAATTGCTAGGGCACAACCAAGCAGGGCTGCGCCTTTATTTCAGTATTGTGACATCATATACAGGGCCTATACTGACTTTGCGGGTGCGGCCTGGCTGCAGTATGATGAGACTTTTAGAATGAGGGCGGCGATTAACCCAATGTTGCCATGGGACCAAATTAACCAGCAGCTGTGGTTGCAGCTGATGGCCCCGGCTAAGCCGAATTTGGGAGACAGGGAGGATAGTGGGCATTTAGTTCACAAGCAGACAGGTACCCCAACAGCCTGCTTCACGGCGGGTCAGCCAGTTCAACCCCGGCTGTTATGTTGGGAGTATACGTCGCAGGAGGTTTGCTCCCGAAAATCATGTAAATTTAGACACGAATGCCCGTTATGCGGTGGCCCCCATGCGTTTTCAGCTTGTAGCAAAGCCAAGCCAAAAGGGGGGCCCAAGCGCCCTGGGAGGGGGGATTTACATTTGGTTTTTGGATACCATTTATGGGGCCTAGGGCTCCCTCTATGGCATCCAAGCTGGGTTCCATTGTGGGTATGGAGCATGTGGTTAGGGATAAAATAGCAAAGGAATGCTCTGAGGGGCGAGTTTTGGGTCCTTTCAAGCCCCCCCCCCCAGTTCCCTGTTTGAGGGTCTCCCCATTGGGAGTGGTTCCAAAAAAGGCAGCGGGGGAATACAGGTTGATCCATCATTTGTCGTATTCTAGCGGTGGGTCCTCTGCCTTCGAAAGATTCAGTTCATTTTTGGAATGGCTGCTAAAAGATAGGTTGGGCCATGGCAAGATTGTTCATTATCTGGATGACTGCTTGTTTGCGGGCGCGGCCAATTCTGGGCGTTGCGCTATGCTGCTGGACCTTTTTATAGAGTTGGCGGGTGAGCTCGGGGGGCCTTTGGCCCATGAGAAGACGGAGGGCCCAGCGACTCGAATTACATTTTTAGGTATCGAGCTGAACACTATCCAGCAAGCCTCTAGGCTGCCAGAGGAGAAGGTCCAGCAGCTTAGGGCTAGGCTAGCAGCTTTAAAGGTGAAATGGAAGGTTTCACTTCTGGAGTTACAGCAACTCGTGGGGCATCTCAATTTTGCCTGCAGAGTGGTCGCCCCAGGCAGGGCATTCCTCTGGCGCCTTTGTGATGCCATGGGGACCCTGCGTCCACCGCAGTCGACGTTTCTCCAAGCTAAAGAGTCCCAAGAGTGGGAAGATGGAGATCGGCGTCTTATCGCCTATGTGCGTCCATTAGCCACAGTGTGTGTATATATATAAATTTTTTTGCCACTGTGTGACACAGAGTGTTGGACTGGATGGGCCATTGACCTGATCCAACATGGCTTCTCTTATGTTCTTATGTTCTTACATGAAAAGGTATGTTTTCAAACTTTGGCTGGAATCACAAAGCCTGAAACCTTATTACTGAATCACAAAGCCTGAAACCTGTTGAAAGGTAGGACTACAGCAAAGATTGGTTCCAACCAGTATATCATACTTTCTAGATAAAATTGCTGGCCTCCCTGTATCTATAACTTTTCAAAATCAGTAAACTCTCTCAGAATTCTCTTTCTTATAATTTGGTTTTAAAAAAAACCCCTTCATCTGTAAAAATTCAAATAATGAGATACAACCATTATTTGTTATTGGAGACCTCTTAAAATGTACTCACGGTGTTATTAATAATAAAGGCCCTACGCATGTCCAAGTTTAATTTCTCCCATTTAAAAAGGCACCTGGCTGATAATTTTGAAGATGATTGGTGAAATAACTGGTGATATTTTTTGCCACCTTTGCAATGCAACAGACTATTTATGGCAAAGTTGCTAGAGTTATATACCTTGAACTGGGAAGCGGCACAATCGTAAGCCCTCCGGGTACTCAGGGCCAATGCTAAGAGGATTGCCCTACCAGCTTCTGCCTGCCAAGCTGCTTGGGATCCTGCTGGGATCGAGCGGGCCAGAAGAAAAGCTAATCGGGCCCTGCGGTTGGCCTTGGAAGGGGGTCTGGGTACTTTCCTTCCCCACCCTGGTATCAGGGTAGGTAGGGTAGGGTTTACCGGCCAGATGGTGTTCATCTGTCCGATGTGGGGAATTGGGCCTTCCTGAAGGACTTGCGGCAAGGTCTTCGGGAGGCTCTGGGCCTCCCGGGGGTCACGAATGCCTAAGCAGAGGCTTGGCATTGGTGGTGGTGGAATGAGCAAGGGGTTTAGACCTTGCCGGTGAGCACCCATGCCAATGCACCTGTGTTGGGCAGACAATCCGTAGGAAAGGCAGATGGGCTTTACGGCTCAATGTCATGGAATACGGATCAGATTTCATGCCTCTCCTTGGTCGCCTCTTTCTGGTGATTGGGGCGGGGTTAAGGAGAGGGCATGTGTGATCGGCCGGCCCAGTTCTAGCCACAGTAGTTTGGCTAGGGCTGGGGGCAGGGTGGCTCGCCCCTTTTGTTGGACTTGGCGGGGACAGGAGAAGACCCCAGGGCTCGTCCATTACTGTTTACCTTGCCATGTTGTTGTAGTTAATAAAGTGGCCCATTTCCCATACATTCTTGTGTGCCTCTTTATTCCGAATGGGGGTGCAATTCGGCCCCGCCCTGGCCGCGCCGCGAAAGCGGCTGCGCGCCGCGGGGCCAGCCTTTGCATCCCCAGAGGATGCATGAGGCCGCCTTTCCCAGGCATCCGGGTAATTTTCTGGCTGGGCAGGGGAGAGGCTATAAGTAGCCTCGACCCCGCCTCTCCCTACGCAGTTGTAGGGAGCTTCTGGCCCACCCACCCACCCTGCAGTAGTACAAGTTTTACCGGTCGCCTTATTAGGGGCCAGGTAGGAATTTTTTCACTCTCACCTGATTGGCCATTGGTGGGGTGTTTTTCGCCTACCTTGTACTGTAAGTAGTGGTGTGGCTTTAGGGATGTAGGTAATTTGGTCACTTGGCGGAATGAGCAAGGGGTTTAGACCTTGCCGGTGAGCACCCAGGCCTATGCACCTGTGTTGGGCAGATGATCCGTAGGAAAGGCAGATGGGCTTTACGGCTCAATGTCATGGAATACGGATCGGATTTCATGCCTCTCCTTGGTCACCTCCTTCTGGTGATCAGGGTGGGGTTAAGGAGAGGTCATGTGTGGTCGGCCAGCCCGGTTCTAGCCACAGTAGTTTGGCTAGGGCTGGGGGCAGGGTGGCTCGCCCCTTTTGTTGGACTTGGCGGGGTCAGGAGAAGACCCCAGGGCTCATCCGTTACTGTTTACCCTGCCATGTTGTTGTAGTTGTTGTAGTTAATAAAGTGGCCCGTTTCCCATACATTCTTGTCTGCCTCTTTATTCCGAATGGGGGTGTAATTTGTTCTCTGAATTTACAGACCATCTGATGATATATCAACTACAGGATGTTTTTTCCCTTCATTTGAAGTTCTTGTCAAGATTTTTTTTTTCTTTGTCTATTATATGGTGAATTTTCTTTCTTCTGCTGGTATCACACTATATGTCAACTGGGGAAGCCAGAGGCAAGATTGACGGACTTATTGTGTTTTTACATTGAAACCATATTCTTAATAGTCTCTTCCTCTAAGTATGATTGCCATATTGCCTTTGAATAATTCTTAATAAAGACTGGTTATAGTTCTTTACAACAAACTCTACTTATTAATGGATTAATTGGGGGAGGTATTTTTAGATTAACTTTATGTGAAAATGGTGTTGGGCTGTACCTTTGCTTTGTGGGGAGGGTGTAAGGATTGATTTACTAAGTCAGACCACTGGTCCATCAAGGCCAGTACTGTATGTGCTGAGTGTCAATAGCTCTCTAAGATTTCAAGCAGAGACTTTTCTCAACCTAGCTGTTTGATCAACAAAAGAAGGATGAGGTGGCAGAGTTCTGAGGTAGAAGAGTGGGTTGTACCCTACAAGACTGAAGATGGAGGAGGTCATAGCTTCAATGTTCTCCCATGTAAAACCTACTTGCAATCAAATAAGCAAAACTAGCACACTGGAAAGAAAGATCCTTGCCCTGGTTTTCCTTCATACTTTTCTCTGGTTTTCCACTTGCAGGGGATTATTTGTGTGGGTGAAGTTTAAAAATTGTAGTCTGAAGTTATATGACCCATTATATATCCCAGCACTTTGGCACCTCACTGCTGCATGTTATAATATTCAAAAATTTACTCCATGTTTTATTATAGTTCCCAGGGCTCACTTTGTAGCAGGAGCTCCTGTGCATATTAGGCCACACATCCCTAATGTAGACAATACTCCAAGAGCTTACAGTAGGCCCTGTAAGAAGAGCCCTGTAAACTCTTGGAGAATTGGCTACATAAGAGGGGTGTGGCCTGATATGCAAAGGAGCTCCTGCTACAAAGTGAGCCCTGATAGTTTCAGGGTACCAGAATCTGAAGTAGTTCCAGGCCAGGTTTGACTTTTGACAGTGTATCGGCTGAATCTAGGCAAACGCATATGAAGGACTCTTAGTGGCCACATTCTCCTTTCTTTATTTTATGCTGTTTGTTTTGAATACAGGTATGCTCTAAGAAACCCCCTGGCATATTCTTGAGTGGCAGCATTTTACACCAGATGTCTAGACTAGATCCTTCAGCTGGAAATGCTGAGATCTGAATCTTGGATTTTCTGCATGCAAACAGTGTACTCTACTACTGAGCTATATGACCTTGCAACACAAACTGAGCTCTCCTTAGAGAAGAGATATAAAGTTAAGAAACAGAAAAATAGGTATTATATCTTAATTAGGCAATTAACTGTGGATGTGATCATAGGGCCAGTTAATGTGGCCAATTAATGTGATAGGGCTAAGCCTGAGATATTAAATTCTTAAAAACTGCAGCCATCACATTGCTGGCTAGCTAATGTGGATTCATGTGGCCTAACACACAATTTAGCAAGGGATATCAGGCTGAGATGTGATGACAATGCATAATTTTTGATAGATTATTGATAACAACTTGACAGAAACAAGCAATCATGAGAAAACTGAGGCATCGTATATTTGTTTTTAAAAGTGAGTGAGGTCTCACAGAAGTTTTCTACATGCACAGCAGTTTTTGCACAAAAAGAAATGCTGCAATCACTCCTTGCTATCTGCTTGATTTAAGAGAAAGTGACAGTGTCTCCGTTGTCCACGGTCTTTTCCATGTGGATAAAACTGAACATGGCTCCATATGTCACATGTTGCTGCAGCCATTGCAGCAAGTGGAACTGCACTGTGTGCTTCCTATTTATTCCCAAATCATTGGATCCAACCCATAGCAGCCCTATCATGCTACTTAATCCTTCGTTCAGTCAGTGTTTATTTCATACTGGCCACCCCCGTCGACTGATTAATAATACAGATAAGATATGTGATATGAATACATTACTTAGGTTTATCAAACACATACTGAAATAACTCCTTTTATCATTTAAACTAAAGAGATTCAAAACATATCCCAGGTCCTTTTTTTTTCCTTTTTCTTTTTACAGTAGACAATGAATTTTGTCTTGCTTCCATGTTTAAGCAGTGACCTAACCTAGCACTGGTGGAAAAGTGTGGAAAAAAAACAATTACAACCCAGAGATCCTTGGGTGAATAATTGCAGTAGCATTAATGACCTGCAACAGACAATGAGGTTATTTTCTGCTCATTAACAGTGTCTTATAGTTTTCCAGAGAAGAAGAGGTTAATTTATCTGTATGCTGCCACCATTGTGAACCTAATACAAATGCACTCAAAAGTGTAAGTGTGTGCATGTGCAAGTGTGTTTCTTAATCTTATGACCACTACACTATTTGCATATTTTATGTATTTTGCAGCTCAATTCACTAAACAGGTGGGAGAAATAGATGCTTAGAAACATGTCCTTTTCAGCAATAGTTGGAGCACAGATGGAATAGCTGGTTGGAATTTTAGACAAGGCAGATTCCACTACAGATTCCAAAGGTGTTAATTAGGCCTTTAAGAGTAAATACTCTTCTGGAAGCCAGGGACAGGATAAGGAGGTCTTGGGGGTATTTATAAGAGGAAAACAGGATGCCAGGATGGGCTAAGGTCACTTCTGATATTTGTTCTTCACTACAAATCTCTCCTCCTGAAGATGATTTCCTGTACGCACTTGTGGGGGTGTTGTATACATGTTGGTATATAATGTGTACTCCCATCAGTGAGTGAGAAGGGCAGTTCAGTAGTGAAATGGAAGGAAATGTTCAGACAAAGATTTTTCTGAGTTACCTTCCAAAATGCCACTAGAAAGTTCACTCTGTCCATCTCACCACTCACAAAATACCTTGGTCAGCTTCCACCCATGGTCATCTTCATTATACTGCCAAGCCAAGAGGAGACTTCCATCATGTATCAGATAAATGTGTAAAAAAAATGTAGTAGTGTGGTACCATTCAACATGACCAGGGACCCCTGAATCAGTAACACATTGCACTTACCCATCATGCAGTAGAGACTTGATACTTTGCCCCAGTTACAGAAAGCAGTTACATGACTTTTTGACCCAGCAACCACTAGATGGGTGGCAAGATCACGAGTCTAGCTACCCAGACAAAGGTCAGAGGGACTTTCTCAAATGTGGGGAAACAGAGATGTTCTTACGTCTGTCACCTTGAGACAAGTTATTTCTGGATAATTGTCATGGTAGATTTCGGTATTTCGGTAAATGTTTTGCATGTCCCTTGTGCGAGTCTTGTGATTGTGATGACAAAATCTGAGACCAAAATCCTATAAAAATAAAGACTGCTGGCTTGCAAGCTGAGCAATTCTCCCAGGACATGTGTCTTGTGTGGTTGCTTCCTACATGTGGCGCCCAACGTGGGGCATTCGGCTCCGATAGCAGAGAAGCTTCGGTAGCCGCTCAGTTCTACTTGCCAACGCCTAGAAGGAAAGGCCCCAGAAGTGCACTCGTCGTCGTATTTATATGACCCCCCTCACTTGGTAAGTAATGGGTTCAAATTTATCACAGGCTGAGCAGAAACATGTAGAGGAACTGAGATTCTTAGTGAAAAAGACCAGCGGGTCTGTGTCTTGCTCTCAGTTACAGAGTCTTCTTAAAGTAATTAGACAACGATGTCCATGGTACTCCCAGAGTGGCTCCTTGAATCTAAAGGACTGGGAGAAAATTGGCAATATTCTTCATATGGAGCCACGATCTCCTGTTAAGATTCTTAAAACCTGGCATAAATGCAGGAATGCAGTAGAAAAATTTATGCCCGTTTCTAACCCCTGCCACCTCTCTAAAAATTGTTCCCTAAAAGACATGGGTGTTCAACTTGTGTCCCCTGCCCCTCCTTCTCCTTTTCTTCCTCCTCCTTTTCCCCCTCCTCCACCAACAGATCCACCCATGGGCTCACTATCTAACGCCCAGGGACGCATGGTCTGTGAAGTTTTAGAGAAGGAACTTGATCAGACTAAATTGGAAAATGTCCCAGAATTGGTAGAAATGTTGTCTGTTTGCCCTGTAGATTTGACAGGGGAAGAGTTGTCTGACTCTTTATCGATATGCCCAGTAACATCTGTACAGAATGAAAATAGGCAACACGCTGTTAACTATACTGTGTTGTCCCATTCTGTCTTGAGTGAAACTCAAAAGGCTGTCAGAGATATTGCCACAGAGGGAACCAATGTGCAAAATCTTTTAGAAGGACTCTCTGATGACCACAATGTGGAATGTGCTTTACAGGACTTTGCTAAGGTAACTACAGAAGAGAAGCCAGCCCATATTTTTGCAACGGTTTGTTACAAGCCACAACAGCTCTATTTAAACCTTCTCAACTGTCTTCAGGCATCAATCAGCAGACAGATTGATAATCCTGATGCAACAGGAAAATTGATGATGCAATTGGCCAAAGAAAACGCTAATTTGGATTCAAAAAGAGCCCCATGGTGCAGAGCAATGGCTTTAAAGCTACAGTACTGCAGTCTTGAGGTCTACTTACACCCTAAGTTTGATCCTGGTGGAAGCTGGATTCAGATAGTTGTCTCAAGTTTACTCAGCCTTCCATTTTTCTGAGATTGTTGTCAGAGCAATGGCTTTTCAGTTCTATTCACACAGGCTTTCAACTTAAAAGTTGATACCTTATATACACTTAATTTGATTCATCAAATTTCCTGGTACATGTATTTTTCCAAATTGACCTTAATTTGATTGGCTATATTTTTAATCTTGCAGGTTTTAAATTTCTGTTCTTACTTTTCTCATTGCTCACTATTTATCCTTCTGGTGTGATTGCTCAGGGCAATGCATTTGAAGACAGATGTCACTTCTCTATTCTTTCTTTCTGTCATACTTATTTTGACTAAAATGCCAAAACAACCAGTTTTTGTTGTTTTTGATCAGATTTAGCACATTGGAACTTTACTAATTATTTCCTGATTATGCTATTAACCGGTGTAGTTTGCAAATCAACATAAGAACATAAAAAAGGCTGTGTTGGATCAGACCAACAGCCCATCCAGTCTAACACTCTGTGTCATTCAACAACCAATATATGTGTCAGTTTGGCATAGTGATTAAATGTGTGTAAATCTTATTTGAAAGAGCCAGGTTTGATTTCCCACTCCTCCCCTTACAACTACCTTGGGTGGTCATAGCCCTCTCAGAGGTTGTTCTGGTTAAGGGCAGTTTTTGTCAATGCTCTCTCAGCCCCACCCACCTCTATTGTGAGGGAGGGAGATAAAGAAAATTGTGAGTTGCTCCAGGATTTTTGAGTGGAGGGCAGAATATTAATCCAAGATCTTTTTTTACACATGTCTATATATATGTATATCCATACTGTGGCTAACAGCTGCTGATGGACCTCTGCTTTTTATCTAACCCCCTCTTGGGAATGGCTATGCTTGTAGGTGCCACCACCTCCTGTAACAGTAAAACAGTACTTCCTTTTTTCTATTTTAACCTGCCTGCTTAGTAATTTCATTGCATGCTTAGTAGGAACAAAAAGCCATTGACACACGTACCCATTTTTTTTTGTCTCTCTCATTGCTAACAACTCTGCTCTGAACTTGCACACCAGCCCTGCAAGGTGGGCCAGGCACAAACAACAGGCTTGTACAATAAAGACAGAAAAATAGCCCAAATTTTTTTTACTGCCAATAGAGGACAGACAGACAGATAACATTACTTTAAAAACCCCAGCCAGATTTTTTATTAGAGACGTGTTTATAGCCATTTCCTTTTTTTTTTCTCTCTGCCTTTTGAACAGAGACAGGAAGTGAACAAAATTTCACTGCGCAATAAACAGCTTAGTGCTTTTTGCATAGAGTACAGATATACATCCTCCCTGCTGCAAGAGCACCAGGGGAAATAATAACAGATCTTGCTATGTGCCTGTTAGTTTTCTATATGCTAAATAAGGCTTTTATCTCTCTTTCTGTATTTCTTTTGTTGAATCCCATTTTTACCTGTTTTTCTAAATTTGTTGATTTTTGTATACAATGAAACATTTAATTCCAGTATGACATTTAATGTAATTCCACAGATCAAGTTATTGTAAAAAAAAAAATGCTAATCTTACGTTAAAAACCACTTTTCAAAAGCAATTAAAAGGAGTGAAAATGTGGATTTAAATTGAATTTTGTCCTATTAACTTGGCATAATCCAGTTCCCCCTTACCTGGGGGTGCAGGCATGCTGCTGTGTTTTCTCTTGCAGGTCCTATTTGCTTGGCTAAAGATGGCATGGCATAAGAGTCTTTTAAGTCTGATTCTTAATTTCAATCTCAGCCTCAAATACTGGAAGAGGCTGGGCAAGAGCCTTCTCCAGAAAATTTGGTGGCTGCTGTGTTTACAATTTACAATGAAATCCATGACTAGTTTCTGTTGTTTGTATTTATATATTTTGTTTCCTGTTAAGGCTATTAGTTTTACATTGATCACAATTTTTCATCTTATTTTGAATTGCTTCACAATTTTTATTCATTTAAATCTGAAAATTCTTTTTATTGTTGATACTAAATCTTTATTTTCTGCAAAGATCAATGTTTTAAAATTCTACCTCACCAATTTTGGTTACCTTTTTCATTTGAAGTTATAGCATGTGTTATAGAAAAACATCTGTACCCTTTCTTGGATAAAAATACTCTCTCATTATGCATCTTCTCTTTTAAGTCTTGAAAAACTAAATACCTTGTTTTATCAGTGACCCAATTATTCTCAGTATCATGTTTCTCATAAAAATACCTTTTCTAGATTTATTGGTGATTTATTAGGCAAAATTCTTGAAAACTCTTGGTCTTCATTAGAAATCTGGACTTTAATAATGTTCTGCATTCCTTAAATGTGTATTTTCATTTGTTCTCTTATAGTTATTTCCATCTACATACTTATCTATTTAGTTTTATACCTCTAGAGTATCTTGTTAAAGTCTGACTTTTTCTGAGTGTTCTGTTTAGAAAATCCTTTCAATATTTCATGTTCTTACCATGGTAAAAGTCCATTTTTGCTTGATCTTTTGTTTTAATTCAGTCTGCAGCCCTGGCCAGGCTTGCTACTGGATAACACATTTCCATTTATTTGTTTTAAGTTTCAGCCTTTCCATTATTTCAACCATTCTTCATCAAGGTGCATGTTTTAGCACCCTGTTTTATGCATCAGTTCTAAATTCTATCTTTGCACTGCCACACA
The DNA here is from genome assembly GCF_032191835.1 of Heteronotia binoei. NCBI lineage: Eukaryota > Metazoa > Chordata > Lepidosauria > Squamata > Gekkonidae > Heteronotia > Heteronotia binoei. Next base: position 50,007,132 of record NC_083223.1, on the reverse strand, counting down.
CATCTTCTTGGCTGTGCGAGCTCTTTACTAGGTTTTCTCTGAAGTTTATATATATATTGCATGTTTATTATAAATAGATTTAAGAATTGTTTTTTGTTTTTGACCAGATATTATATCCTGTGCAGGAAATCTAGACCTACAAGTCAAGTTTAACTGAATGTTTATTATGATAGTTTTAAGAATTGCTGGTATGTCTGTTAAGAATTGTTTGTTTAAGGATTAATTACTATTTGCTTTTAGGATTTTGTTATTTGTTGAAACCCACTCTCACACCTATGTGAGACCCACAAAACAAATTTTAAATGGGCTGGCACAGAGAAAAATGGGGTTCAATGGGACTTGATCAACCCACTGATTTCCAATGGTTTAAATTCTCTGATCCAGTTCTCTAATCATTTTGGATCTGATCCTTCACATACATGTATGATTAAAGCTAGCATTGTTTTATTGAGGCCTCAGTTTTATTTTGTTTGTTTTTAAAGTTTTTTCTTATTTTTAACAATTTCATATGTTCCAAAGCTATAGCAAAAGTTTTTTCTTTCTTTTTTTTTGTGACCATTTTCCTAATCCTGGGATAATTCAAACTGTTAATTTTCTGGAGCTCCAATCTTATATACAACTGCATGTTTTCTTTTTTAAATTCACATCTGTTGCAACAAGGTAAAAAGCCTCTCATGAATCTCTAGGTGCATGTTTTATTTTATATGGATGTGCACTGGCCTGAATCATGAGAAGTGATACATAGGTTTATATTACAACTTTGTATTCTGTATAATATATGGTATATAAAATTTACCCTTTAAGATTAGAAAGGCAAAGACATTGTCAAACTAAAACTTTATGTGAGGAGAAGAAAGTCTCCAGTCCAAAACAAATATGATAATTTAGTTATGGCAACTTATAGACAGCCAAGAAAAGCTTTAAAAGAAAAGAAAAAATCTCTTATTGTTATTTGGTTTGTTTGTTTATTTCTCCAAGTATGTTTTCCAGGCTCTTCCATATGTACCCAAATGTCCTAAAATTTGCTTAATCATGCCTCTTTGATGTTGGAAGGAGGGCCTCCCCCAAAAACTCCATCCAAACTAAGTTATGGAGACCACTTCTTTCCAGGAAAATTCCTCTGCCTAGCAAAAGGCTAGAGGCCCCAGCAAGATGACAACAGCAGCCCCACTGAATTCCTTTTGGCTGCAATAAAAACACATTTCCCTGTAAAAAGATTGTTATGCATAAAGCAAACCAACTTTCCATGAATTCAAGAAAGAGGAAAACAAAAATGAACATTGAAATGGTTTTTATATTGTAATAATGGCCAGTATGGAGTGCCCATTTCTGGCCATACATTCACCTATGTCTGAATGTGTGTATTTTAATCACCTAGGCTACAATATGTTACTTGCCATAAAGGCGCATGAATTGATTCAGTTTATAACATGTACTTGTATATGTCCCTTATTACTGCTCATGTACCTAGAAGCTAAAATGAGTTTTATATTCTTATTATTGTTTATGTATATTCATCTTGTATTTTTTTAACATAGCTAATAGTGACCATTGACAAGAAATTCCCCAATACCAAGACACATAGTTTTCCCTCATACATATAGAAATTACCTTTTGATACTTGACATTCCCACTCTATCTTTGTTTTAACTATATACCTAACCTTGAATGTTTGAAATCAATAGAGAGCACATCATACAATTTGGCATACACTCTCCAGAAAATAACAATGCAAAAAGGTGGAAAAGTGAACATTAAAGAGTGCTAAGTACCATGAGAGTGGCTTGTCACGCGGCCTAGTGAATCCTCTCCCGCAAAGAGGTGGCAGGTTGCAGAAGCCCTCTCCAGCTAGCCTGAATATCCAGCCCCATGATAGAGACTCCAGTAGTTCTGTGGTGAAAAAGCTGGTCTGCCTAGCCCATAAGTATGCCTCTGAAATGGACCTTTCCCCCCAACATATGCATTCTCTGGATGAATAAAGTTAAATACTACAATGTGCCAGTATGCAAGCACCTGTCTCCTATTTCCCACTTACTTATCTAATACCCCATCCATACCAACATATTTTCCTCACCCCATTTTTATGTTTTCATTCCTTTCTGGGAGTGTCAAGCTCAAATCATTATTCCACTGCCCTTTGTATGCAGCCTCACAAAAATATATAAATAAATAAAAAAGAATGACATGTGGTACCATTCAACATGACCAGGGACCCCTGAATCAGTAACACATTGCACTTACCCATCATGCAGTAGAGACTTGATACTTTGCCCCAGTTACAGAAAGCAGTTACATGACTTTTTGACCCAGCAACCACTAGATGGGTGGCAAGATCACGAGTCTAGCTACCCAGACAAAGGTCAGAGGGACTTTCTCAAATGTGGGGAAACAGAGATGTTCTTACGTCTGTCACCTTGAGACAAGTTATTTCTGGATAATTGTCATGGTAGATTTCGGTATTTCGGTAAATGTTTTGCATGTCCCTTGTGCGAGTCTTGTGATTGTGATGACAAAATCTGAGACCAAAATCCTATAAAAATAAAGACTGCTGGCTTGCAAGCTGAGCAATTCTCCCAGGACATGTGTCTTGTGTGGTTGCTTCCTACATAGTAGAATGGTTGTAACTGGTAATAACAACAATAACAACAACAACCATATGGCATTGTGTGTAGAATAGCCAGGAGATCCAGAGATTGTCTGGCAGCTGCAAGTTCTAGCTCCTAGTGTTATGCTAGTGGAGCTAGACCTGTTTTGGGGGTTTGAGAGAGTTCTGAAAGAACTGTGACTGGTCCAAAATCACCCAGCTGACCCTAAGTAGAGAAGCAGGGAACCAAACCCAATTCTCCAAATTAGAGCCCTCTGCTCAACCGTTACACCAAGCTGGCCCCACTAACTGGTACTACTTCTGTGAGTAAAGCCTATCACAAAGGTCAGCCCCAAAGGTGATGTGGAGGCAGCCGCAGAATAATCTTGCAGTTAGACAACAGGGAATTAGTTTGTCTTTATTTATGGATTTGTGTTTGTTAGCATCACTGTATCCTTTCTTTCTTCCTTCCCCTCCCCAGGGGTCCAATTATTATCCTAATGAAAGACAGGGTAAGTGAGTATTCCTGAGAGAAGCATTGGCACACCAATTCATACAGAGAGAGACAGTCTGTCAATGAACTAGTGAGCCATGCACAAACCTGGACTATGTACTGAGAGGCCTCTTATTGTGTTTATTTAAATATTTATACCTTGCCTTTCCTTTATGGTTCAAGGCAGCTTAGAATTTCAAATATAAAAACATCCAAAGTCCATTATAACCCTAAATAACCCTTCCCCTGAAAACGCCTGCAGCCTACATCCCATTAGAAGACCTAGCAAATAGAATGACCTTGTAGCACACCTGAAAAACTTCAAAAGACAGCACTTTTCCTCCTCTGGATTGCCTACATTTAGTGCAGTGGGTAATGATTCTCTAATAGGACTAGTACTCACAAAGCAGGGATATGGGGAGTGTCTTGATACTGAGATCCTCTGAATCTGTGTCATTTTATTATTTGTTTGCTTTTATTCATTTATATGCTACTTTTTCATCAATGGAGATCCAAAGTAGCTTACAACAGACACTTGCACATTTTCATTTTAACCATTTTCCCCCATTACTACCCTGACTCAGAGTAAAGCAATGTGGGAACAGGATTTCAAAGCAGCATGAATTGTATGTGAATCACTGTTTCCATTGCAAATTGCACCACTTTTCTGATGCTGCACTTTTTTAAAATTTTCCAGCTTTACAAACTATCAATATATTGATATAGCAATACATCAATAACTTGAAAATCTGTACCATTTTAACAAAATTGGAACTTGCAGAGTAAGGGTAACACACAGGAAATGGGCAGGGAAATTAAAAAGTCAGCATTTTCAAAAGTGGCACACATTTGAGCATTTCTCTGCAGTGATTCAGAAGCATATCAGACACAAGAATGGGAGAAAGTGGTTTTCAGGGGGGGAAAGGCTCAATTCTGCATCTCAAATGGGACCCAAACAGTTGTGTCTGAAAATGTTAAAAAAAAGAAATCTATTAGCAACTGGCAGCAAAAATGGTTTACTTAGGTAGTGACTCAGCAGGAACTCATTTGCATATTAGGCCACACACCCTAATGTCCCCATTGTTTCACATAGGGCTTTTTTGTAGAAAAAGCCCAGCAGGAATTCATTTGTGTATTAGGCCACACCCCTTGAGGCCAAGCCAGCCGGAACTACGTTCCTGTGCGTTCCTGCTCAAAAAAAAAAAAAAAAAAAAAAGCCCTGGGTAGTGTGAAAGCCCCTAAACAGAAAAATAAAGTAAAAAACACAATAGAAACAGACAAAACAGGAGAAGAGGAGCAGCTTCAGGGAAAATTCTCCTCTAGTAATTGTTTTCAAAGTTCAGAATTTTGTACTTTCCTAAAAATATCCTTAAGCTACTCTATGATTTTTAAACACTCTCATTTTTCAGAATGGCCTAAACAATATAAAAATCCACCCTGGAAGCAAGAACCATCAAACTGTTCTCACTGGGCTGTTGCCAAAAAATTGATTTCATACCTATGAGGCCAAGGTTCATGTGACTGCCAGCCCCAGTTTTGAATGATGCACAAAGACATTGGTGATTCCGCCCCCCCCCCTTCGTGAGAGCCACTGTTAAACTGGTTCCCCACACTCCTTTGCAGGTTTTTTCTGGGACCTTGCCCACTCACCCTCCCTATCAAATATTGTGAAATTTTCTGACTGCCTTTGTGGCCAAGCAGGAATTTTATGAGTCCCTTATGATTGACCCCTTCTCCTTCCCTCCCCCAGAGGCTAGATTTTTCCTCCGTTTCTCTTTGTCCCCTCACTGACTGAGCAGCTCTGGGATCCTGTTTTGTTCTTCTTGAAGATACTTTGTCTGTCCCACCCCATCAGTAAGATGTAGGCTGGGTCCAGACCAGTAATTTAAACCGACACAGGCACGGCTGGCATGCAGATTTAAAAATCATATCCAAACATTCTCATTTGCCGCTCATCCCACTCCCGCACTCATCCCATTCTCTGGCATCTCTGAGGTGGCTCATAAGTGGTAACAAATACTTCTGCCATCCATGTTTCCTGGCATCTGAACATGGTAGTGCACAAGTGAGGCAGCTTGGTGGTGTGAACCCACCAATCTGCTCAAGGTGCTCACCATTATTCATTTTTTAAAAACTGCCCTAGGTGCATTGGCACATGAGCACATGGCCATTAAAAAAATGTAAGGAACATAAGAAACTCAAACCACACTAAGGGGATGATGCACAACAACCATCTGCACTGTGCTGAAGCACCCCTCATGCGAGATACAGGTGCCTTGAGCAGGAGTGTCCAATTGCTCTTCGTCTGCGCCAGTCTGGAGCGGCATAGTTTGGAGCGCCTGCAGTGTGCCTGAAGCTGCCAGTCTGTACCTAGCCATATTTTGGCTATCTGCTCAGCCCAGAAACCTGAGGGAAGGGATAGGATCACCCTTTAACTTTAAACACTTGAAAATGGTACTCGAGACACTTAAAATTCAAAAATAGCAAAAAGTTTTCTTTAACACCAAAGGGAAAGGTCAGGTGAAATCAGGGGTTGAAATTATTGAGGAGAAACTAGTACAAGCACAGATTTTTATTCTTATATATTAGGCTGATAAGAGGTTCATAGATTATTTACAGTTAGATCCTTATATTGAGAGGCTTTTGTTCCATTGTTTCTCCAAACATTCTCGTAAATTTATTTGTGTAATCACTGGCTCTCTTGGTTGCCCAGGAGACTCGTACCCTCTTCCTAGTACCTAGATCACTTCTCTTTGAACACCAGTACTCTTTTTGAGTTGCTCACAGACTTTAAAGGTCCCTACAGGCAGTTACTAATCACACCAGACCATGGATCTTTGTACTCATCAGAGATAACTTCCTGTTTGGCTGGGTAGGGAATTTTCTTCTCTCCCTAGAAGATCTATCCTCTTTCCTTTGGCCTGAATGGGAGTCTTCTCTACTTCCCAAACTTACTTGCTTGCAAACTTTCTCCCAATTCTCTTTCTGTGTTCAAATTGTTCTCAGCTAATGCTGAAATCTGACACTGTCAGCACTAAACTCTTTTCTGTCAGAGATATTCTCAGATGGTTTCAGTACATGTCTCTTCTCAGTTAAATCAGGAATCTGACTGATTCTCCTCAGCATCCAGCTCTCTCTAGACTTTTTCTTGCTTAGCTAATGCTAACCAATCAGATTGCCTGGAGCAACCTGTTACTCAAGGTTTTCTGTTTCTGTGAAGAATTAATCTTTCATAGTCCTTTACCTGTTTGTACAGTGCTTCTGATCTTTTTAAGAGTGCAGTCTGTCACAGTCCACCTCAGATTGGTTTAGAAAGGCTGATTACAGACCAGCACTTTGGGCCGACTCAGACGCCTCTGAAGTCGGCCCAAAAAATCTGTTCAGATGGCAACATCTGCCGGCTGTCCTCCTCCTGTCCTCACCCCGTCCTCCAGGCACCTGAGGCCAGCTCAAAAAGCTATTACTTCCGAAGTGGTAGCAAATTTTTGAGCCGGCCATCAGTCCCCGCTGTCTGGAGCGGGAAGGGCGCAAGTGAGGCGACTTGGTGGTGTGGAACTGCCAAGCTGCCCCAAGCTGGTCCTGGGTTGTTGTTTTTTTTAAGGAAACCATTCAGAGCACTGGAGCGCTCATGCGCATCAGTGCTTGCCCCCCCCCAGGGGAAAAAAAAGGAATCCAGTTTCTGGGTCCCCTTTCCGTGCGGAGGCGCCCAGCTGCCTCATGCGGGTGAGCATGTGGAGGCTCTGGGATGGCTCTTTTTGAGCCATCCCAATTTGGGATGCCTCCAAACCACCCCAGAATGCCCATCTGTTCTCAGCCAAAGGGACCTTTTTAAAGCCTGCTTCACATTATTTCATGGAGTAGTGACAGATTGTGATTCGGCCTGGACTTTGGACTGCTTGGGACATTACTGAAAATAATATGAATTGCTACAGTACAGATAGGGCTGATTGGTAAACACCCTGAGCGCTCTTAAGGATGAATAGTCATTCCTAAGCTAGCCCATCATTGGCCTGAATAGCTGGATAGGCTGGGGAATGAATGTCCTTTTGTTAAGCAGCATCAACCAAGTCCTTAGCTGCTGGAGTAGTACACTGGGGGAAGAAGATGAAGCTTAATGCCTCTTGGCACCATTTTGTGTGCAAGTGGAGAAGAAATGCTCATTAGGTCTGAAGCCAAGGTGGGTTTGCCCTAAACACATGGCAGGCTGCTTGCTAACAGCAGCTCATATTTGACACAGACCAATCATTAATAAAAGTTAGTTTTGCAAACAGTGAACTTCAATATCAGTTTTTTTTAAGCTTGGCCACTGAATCTGGTCAGTGAATCAGTTATTTTATTGTTGTACATTTATTACTCTGATAGCACCTGAATCTAAAACTGGTATTTCTTTTCCCTGTTAATTCTATTGGTTAATTTTTATAGCCATATCAAAGACAGAAATCTGAGAAAACATAAAGCAATCACTTTAAAATGTGTCTCCCCCCCCGCCCAATGCTTGGCTAGAGCGATCCCAAAGAGCATGTCTCCAGTATGATAAGCAATGTGTATGCTATTTTTCTTGATCAGTCTTGAGTGCTGCAGGACTTATTGCCAAGCTTCTTGGCAGCTCATACTTCTTCTGCATTAGCAAGCACATCTGTCAGGCATGGGACAAAGCTCAGCTCCCCTCCCTGAACCCATATCTTTTCAAGCAGAACCCTTTGCAGAAGACAAAAAAAAAATGCCTCTGATCCACCTTAAAACGGCACTGGAAGAGAATGTGCTGCTTTTAATACAAGCCTCTCTTGTGCGGGTCCTTGGTCCCTGTATTCTCTGAACAGCAGGAGGAAGAATATATGAATATAAATGAAGACGCATGGCTGGGCTCAGGGAAGGGAACTAGAAGAGTTAATGAGATGGGGTCCTGCTGCTGGCCCTTGCATGCTAAATACTGACAGGATTTTATAGGGACAGGAGCCTGCTTTGATCCACCGTGGAGCTGCTATCAGCAGGTATCGGCACCAACAGAATGGGGCACATACTGGCACTTCCGACTTCAAGCACAGGGCACTTTGGGATTTTTTTTTTTTTTTGCTTTAAAAAAATTAGAAACACAGAGCAGCACAATTCATCTATTCGGACGGTACAATTGTATGCAGAAGGAAGTATACCTGTGCAAAGGCACAGCACAGGCATAAATGAGTCCATTCCAATGTGAAGTTCCTTTGGACTTGCATATACAGATCTGGCCTCAGTTCCCATTGCATTTTTAGGCAGGTGCTAACACTGAGATGGTTTGATTCAATGAAGGAAGCCACTGCCTTCTGCTTGCAAGACCTGAGCAAGGGTGTTCACGGTAGGATGTTTTGGAGGTCATTAATTCATAGATCACTATCAGTCAGAAGAGGCTTGATAGCACTTCACACACACACCGATTGCAGAAGGTATATCATTCCTGGACTAAGGTCAATTGTCTGGATGTACAAATGTAACCTCTGCTCACTTTAATCCAGGCTGCAGGCAGACAAAAAAAAAATAAGAAGTTTGTGGGGTTTTATTGGTTTTAATAGGACACTGGGTGCAATTTGTTTTCCATGCACACCCAATAGGAATAACATTCTCAGGGACTGTAGCCCTCTTCACAAAAGGGCTCCTCCCTGCCAAACTTCAACACGATAGGAGAAAGTGTCTGTGTTCTCCAGCAATGGACAGCACTGTCCTAAACCCGGTGTTGTCAGCATGTCACTGATGTTGGTGAGACCCAGGCATAGCTACTTGGGATCATGTGGTCTCTTAAAAGAAATGTCAAGTGAGACCCAACTCCATGGAGCAAAGATAATAAAAATATGCTGGAGCACATAGCAGTATTGCCAACAGCAGTCATGAAGTGTTATGCTGCCAATTTGTCAGTGTCAGCCAGGTATGGCTGCAGCTCACTGACAGATGGTGGTGCCAGCATGCCTCCCTGATGTCATCTTACATCTGATCCACCCATCCACAAAACACAACAAGAGAAGGAACAAAGGCAGCACTGCATGGAGGGCTGGATCATGCCCAGTAGGAGCCCCATGCTTACCATACTCCTGGAATCTCTGTACATGGAAGGGGAGTCAATTGCCCAGCGGCTGCATCACAGAGGGGTTGTTTTTTTTTTTTCTCCCAGAGGTGTATTTTTGTTGTCTTTTAAAAAAATATAAGGCGAGGCTGCAAACTGACCCATGGGGAGAGACAGGCTGGAGGTTTTACCCATGGCTTTTTTTGTAGCAGGAACTCCTTTGCATATTAGGCGACACCCTCTGATGTGGCCAATCCTCCTGGAGCTTATAGTAGGCCCTGTACTAAGAGCCTTGTAAACTCTTGGAGGATTGGCTATATCAGGGGTGTGTGGCCTAATATGCAAAGAAGTTCCTGCTACAAAAAAAAAAGTCCTGGTTTTACCCCCGAAAATTGCATAGCCCAAGGAGAAAACCAGGACTCAGCTATCCCCATGTTCAGGGAAACAGCAACTGTCCTTTTTCACTCTAGACCAAATTATCCCCAAGCACAAGTTGCCACACAGGGATGGACTTTTTGTGCTGAAGCAGACATGAGTTCCTTTTAGGGAAAAAAAACCCAAAAACCAAAACAAAATGTGCCCTCAGAATGGGTTGTGTTTGTCACAGGGTGTTTTCCAAGGAAGGCAACTGTCTCTCTGTTTCTGTGGACAATAGACGAGGCCCTTTGTCGTCCTCAGTTATCACTCCTGCTGTGTAACAAATTGCTGCTGTTTAAATCTGTTAGAAACAAGCATTGAGAGAGTTTGATAGGAATAATGAAAGAGGTTTTGACAGGAGCATAATAAAATGCAAGAAGCCCTTTTGGGAACCTCTAAATGTTAAACTGTGGGAAGGTTACTGTCTTTATAAGGAGTTGTTTTGGCTTACCCCTCCCTTTCCATGCTGTCCCAAGCACTTATGCCCTTAAGTCAGTGGACTTAGAAAGCTTAACTCTGCTTAGGATGGCATTGGTAGCCTGTAACATTTCCCCAGCCTTGTTCCCACCTAAGTCTGCTAGTTTAATGTCCCACCCTTTGTCCAATAATTTCTGGACTCTGTACAGAAAAGTTATCCCATTGCACGCTCACAGCAGCTCTGGGTTTTCAAGGCAAGAGATGGTTAGAGGTGGTCTGCCATTGCCTGCCTCTGTACAGTGATCTTGGGCTTTCTTGGTGGTCTCCCTTCCAAACACTGACCAGGGGCAACCCTGCTTAAGCTTCTAAGATCTGATGAGATTGGGCTAGCCTGAGCTATCCAAGTCAGGACATTTTTGTTTATTACATGTTCAGAATTGCAGAAAGCCACTGTTTGAAATCAACGTCTCTTAGGAGTGAGTCTATATGCTAATACACCGTCTTTATTTTGTCATAGAGGCAAACTGATATTCTAACTGCAGAAGGGAAAGAGGCAATATCAGACTGCTGGCGAAAAGCAAAGTTTCTGTGTGGCGGTCAGCAGACAGACTGTGCCTAGGTGAAGATAAAATGGCAAGTGTTTGCATACAATGCGATGGCGCACGGCTCTCTTTGCACCATTAAAATCTCATCTCACAAGACAGCTGGCAAATGTTCAGTGGTGGAAAGGAAATCTTGTTTTTTGTAAAATCTTTTCTACAGATTGGTGAGAAGTGATGGAAGCTGACCAGCTTGATAGATTTGGTTACTCATTTCAGTATAGCTGCTTCTGCTCTCCAAGGGTCTCCCTGGGGCTTCATGCAGTATGGCAGGCAGATGGCAGTGACCAGACACAGATTCTATTGCTTGATGAAGTTGGGCAATTTTTAAACAATGGTGATTCCTAGAGGTTTGGTGAGTTGTCCCCCCACCCCTAAAAATAAGTCTAACTCCACTTATAAATCACTTGTGCTTTTGGGTTCTCTAATGCTAATACCACATCATTGATCTTTTGTCAGGAGTTAATGGTATCATGTTTTTTTAATCTCTTCCACACTGATTTTACTTAGCATGGCTTTAGTTCAACTGCTGGAGTTAGCAAATCTATGTTACTACCAGGCCTTGAATTCAGCAGGAGCACAGCTCCTGAACCTTTCTGACAGTTCCCCCTCCTCCTCCCCACCTTATCCATTGAATAGTAGGTGCAGCTGCATAACAATCCCTGGATGAGCTCCACCACCTATTTTTCTACAAAACGACCCCTAGTTACTACTGAATTCTCACATAAACATTTTCTGAAGACAGCCATACACAAATGAGCTATACGTCTCATTCTAGTAATCTCTTGCAGGATTCTTTGGATTGAAGTAGCCATGTACTAACTATAGTCTTATTCATATATACTCAAAAGTAAGTTCCACTTTGTTTAATGGGACTTACTATCAGAGGAACATTCATGGCACTGCCACCTTAAGGCTTTAGACTGGTGCTTGACAGGTCAGTTGACTCCTGCCAGTTACCAGCCCTGTGCGAATGACAAAATCTTGCCACAGAAGGCAGAAATGACCACAAAATGTCAGGGAGTGAGAATATGCACAACTCTGCAGTATTTCAGCAACAATGCAGTATTTCAGGGAGGAGCTCTGCCTAACTGAAAATGAACATGACACATGAATCTGCCTTATACAGAATCGATCCATCAAAGTCAGTATTGTCTACTCAGGCTGGTAGCGGCTTTCTGAGCAGAGGTCTTTCATGTCACCTGTTGTCTGGTCCTTTTTGACTGGAGACACCAGGGATTGTACCTGGGACCAATGTTCCCTCTAAGCTGCAGAGCCTTGTGAGCAAAAATTCTACTTTGTGAGCTACTGGCATTAACATTGTGAGCTACTGGCATGAAAGCTGTGAGCTACAGGAATTAAAGTTGTGAGCTACTGCATAAATTAGTTTGCTTTGGGGCCACCTTTCCTGAGCTAAGACAAAAACGTGTGAGCTGGAGGCTAAAAAACTGTGAGCTAGCTCACACTAACTCAGCTTAGAGGGAACACTGCCTGGCACCTTCTACATGCCAAGTAGATCTTTCAGCACTGAGCCGCTGCGCTTGCCATTAAACATTTTGTTTAAATGTATTTTCTTGCTTACATGGCACAGCATATCTTCAGTCTAGGGCTGCCAATCCCCAGGAGGGCAACACTACAGGAAACCACTCCAGATAGATTTAACAACACTGAATGTGAGTGAATAAGTCTTAAAGACTACTTGCATATATTCCAAACTGGATTCTATTAGATTCATAGAATAATTCAGAGAACTGTAGTGCTGTGATAAATAATTGGGAGCTTTTTGCATAAGCTGGAATGAAAAAATTTATGACGCACTGGTTCCGATCTAAGTTGCAGCCGAGAAGGAGGATCACAGAAACATGAAAGTCAGTCTAGGATTCATATCACCACTTGTTTTCTTGGAAGAAATACAGCTACTTACAGTCTACAAGTGTTACCTGGTCTGTTTCATCACCAACTGGAAGCTGGAAACATGGGCTTTTCACTTGACTTGTAAGAATTTGAGTGATGGTTCCAGGACACGCTAATTGCAAACTCATGGGACTGTAGCTTTAAGGGTGTTCATAAAGTTGATGTGTACTCTGTAATATATTGTATGGATGGTGTATGAAGCTATTGGAAAATTGTTGAATACTTATTTGACTTATTCTATGAATCTAATAGAATCCAGTTTGGAATACATGCAAGTAGTCTTTAAGACTTATTCACTCACATTCAGTGTTGCTAAATCCCCAGGTGGGAGCAGGGGATTCCCCAGTTTGGAGGCCTTCCCCCCATTTCAGGGTCATCAGAAAGCGGGGTTGGGGAAAATCTGCTGGGCACTCCATTATTCCCTATGAAGACCAATTCCCATAGGGTATAATGGAGAATTGATCAGCAGGTATCTAGGGCTCTAGGGGCTGTTTTTTGAGATAGAGGCACTAAATTTGCAGCATAGTATCCAATGCCTCTCCTCAAAACACCCTCCAAGTTTCAAAAATATCGGCTCCGAGGTCCAATTTTATGAGCCCCGAAAGAAGATGCCCCTATCCTTCATTATTTCTAATGGAGGGAAGACATTTAAGAGGTGTGCGGTCCCTTAAAATGTGATGGCCAGAACTCCCTTTGGAGTTCAATTGTGCTTGTCATAACCTTGCTCCTGGTTGCACCCCCAAAGTCTCCTGGCTCCACCCCCAAAGTCCCCAGATATTTCTTGAATTGGACTTGACGACCCTACTTCAGTCACACAGTAAAGATGCTTGTGCTGTGGTGACAGCTGCTGCTGAAGCAATGTTTTGTTTTGGTGTGTGTGTGTGTTTTAAATCTGCAAAGCTAATCACATCTCAAATCAGAAGCCCTGCTTAGCAAAAGTCTTATCTTACCTATCAACCTCCAGGTGGGGCCTGGAGATCTCCCAGAATTACAACTTATCCCCAGACCACAGTGATCAATTCCCCTGGAAAAAAATGCCTACTAGGAAGGTGGACTGTATGGTATGATACCCTTGCTGAGGTCCCTCCCTTCCCCTAACCCTGCCCTCTCCAGTCTCCAGCCCCAAATCACCAGGAATCTTCCAACCCAGAGTTGGCAACTCTGGCCCCATCTGACACTTGGGGGCACCAATACATCTATCAACAGGTGCCATGGTGTCCTGGGATCCATGTTGGGAGCCCTACTCTGCATGATATTGAACAGACAGAACCCAAGAACTGAAATGGATATTAAAGAAGTAGGGCATGAGCAGGAAAAGGACCTTTGGGTCAGGATAGCATTCCCACCCTCCCCCAAGTATAACGCTGTCCTCTACTGCTGCTTTATTTATTGATTGATTATGTTAGATTTATATCCCACCCATTCTACAAAGACTCTAGGCAGCTACCAACATTTTGAACAATTAAGCAAATGGCAGGTTGATGATGACAAATTACTTCTATTTCATTCTCCTGATTTGGATCCTTAATTGGATATAAAAAGAAGGAAATAATTTAAATGGTCTCTCTTTTGAATATTCTAGCTAAGAAAGGTACACAATATAGCAAGTCAAGGTAATTTACTGGAAAGAATTCCATTTCCATCCTTCATTGGCATACACACGGGGCACCTCTACTAGTATTACAGTAATCCTGAATAAGTGTTCAGTAAACTGTTTGTTCCAACTCAGAATTTGCATAGTTTATTAAAACTGGCAAATTGATGATGAGCGAGAATAAATAAATGATACTGAAGTGGTTAAGGGACTTTTTAAATGCATAAAGGGTTTAGCTGTAGATTTTATAAAATATCTGAAGGATTCATTCAGATTAGCAGTTAAGGTTGAAACATTTTCCCTTCTGTTTTCCTCTTCTTTTCTGACTGAGCAGTCCCTTTATCTATTTTCTTCTTTCCTGAAGGTCTATGGCTATGTTATTGAATTTTTATTGCTGGCTCAGCCCAGGAACTTGAGGGGAAGAGACCAGATCCCTCTCTTAACTTAAACTTCTGAAACGGCTTTATAATGCTTAAAAATAATTAAAATATTTTATTCAACACAGAGGGGAAAAGGTCAGATGAAATCAGGGGTACGTCAATAAGAACTCTGAAGGGACGATATTTGCACAAACTACAGTTGTGTAGTTTTCTTTGGGTAACATAGATCCAGATCTTATCATTAGCCTAGCCTACTGCACCAGGTTGCTCTGAGCTTCTTGGAGATGAAATTGGGTCTGTCTGCTATGGCCCATCCCTCCAAAAGATATAGCCTCTGTCTTGTTACCCTGTTCCCTGAAAAAGTTTCAGCAGGATATGAACCATGAAAAATAGCAACCTCTCCCTCAGGCATGCAGCATGACCAATCAGGTCTCCCAAGTTCATGGAAACCGCAAATTTAAGCCATGTCTTTTTATTTGAAATGTCCTCAATTTATCATTTCCTTTTAGATTTCAAATTCTATTCCAATACATAGTCAGCATTTTTAATCATTTTTTTTCTCTAAACAGGCAGTGGCTGTCTTTCAGTATTCTCTTTACTCATCCTGATAACTTTTCTTGCTTATTGTAGTGAATTACTGAAGTCAGTATATTCGCTAACAGGAATTACTCTATATATTCTATGTTAGCATAAAATGCAGAAATAATTGTAACTCTTCGAGTATATTTGGTGGTGCTTGATAAGGATTGGTGAGCTGCGAAATTAAAGGAGCAGCATCTGAAACTGCATATTTAATAGGACATTTCCTCTTTTCATTGATTCCCATATTATAAAGCAGAATGTTCTCTGAGATCTGCTCTGAGGGGAAAAAATACATGCAATATTTTAATGAGTCAGATATGTTATAGGCCTGGTGCCATGTAATTTCCAACATAATTCCAACTGTCTGTTTATCTATCCTTCCACCCATTCGTATGTATATAGAGTAGCCAGAAAATCTGGTGGCTGTTGATAGATCATATATCAGTGTCTGCTCTCAACAGCATCTGAATACAAATGTGATTACATTTGATACTTTGTCCATTTCCACATTCATCAGACTGTAGAATTCTCTTGCTTGGGTGGTGTCCTGCCTTGATAACAGAGTGCCTTAATTTCTTGAGCAGATCGTAGTGTTGCCCCAAATTTTCTCAGCGTATCATTTTGGTATGAGAAAGGGAATTTTAGTAGACGGAAAGTTTTTTTCTCCAAAGATACACATGCACCTCTCCCTCTTATCTTTTCCATGCAGATATGCTGCTGTTTGCAACTGTAATCAGCTATGCTTGGGTGTAGGGATGCCACAAATTTCACGGTGAATGTGTTTGACAATCAAACTTAATATGTTCAACTGTGGTGATCAGATGAGAGCCAAAAATCAGATATGTTCGGTTTGGCACTGAATGACTTGAATGCCTGCTTGAACAGGTTTGCATTGAGTTTTTGTAAAACTGCCCATATGCAAAAACACTCCTAATCCAAACTGGTCATCAGCCATTAACATTACAAATGCCAAATGGTAGGAAGTTTTAAAAACACAACTCTCAAGATCACTCTGAACTCTCTCCAAATTGAGCCTCTGGGGACAGGATTGCTTTCAGAGGATCCTCTCCACATTGTCCTCCCTCATCATCACTTCAGATAGGAGAGATGACGTATGAAGCTGCCTTATACTGAATGTCTTATAGTGAATTGGTCCATCAATGGGTGAGATCACACTGGGAATTTGGTGTGGCAGTAGCCCAGCTTTGAAAAGGCCACTGTTCTTTGATGCATGCTGCAGCAATCACACAGGCCTTACCCTGCTGCTGGTAGATGCTCAGGCCACACCTGCACCTGTGGGGTAGGTGCATTGTGCACCCTGGCTATCTGGACAGCCGGGAAACATGCCCTGCATGCATTTTAGAGATTTGATATTTAGATATTTAATCCAGTCGCAGCCTATCCTAATATGAGGTAAGTATAAGCAGGACTCAGGGGGCAGATGTGTGTGCAATCACACACATTAGATCCAGATAGGAGGTGTAGCTAGGTCAGACCAAATCTCTCATGTGATCTCATCCAATGTGAGTATTGTCTAGTCAGACTAGCAACAACTCTCCAGGATCTCAAGCAGAAGTCTTTCACACATCACCTACTGCTTAATAAGATAATTGGGCTTCACTGCCTTGCTGTGGTGCTATACGATAAAGGCATCCTGTTCTTTCCATTGCAGTCTCTTGTTTTGTACCCTTAGGTTTGAAGCCTATCTAATACACAGCTCTGTGTCACCCATAAGGTCCAAGTTCCAGCTGCTTGATTCCTCCAAGGGCTGTTCTTGCTACCCTCTACCTTAACAACCTTGGGGCATTTCAGGCTGCAGCCAGGCCTTTCCTCAGAAGTCTTGCACATTTGTGCCAGGCCAGCAACAAAGAAGAGCTTCTTCTCTAGCCTTAATGGTAGCTCTATTTTTTTTTTTTATCATTCTCAAGACCTCACCACCATATGTGAATGAAGTCAGCATGTTTTGTTTTGTTTTACAGTATCCAGGGCTTTTTTGTAGAAAAAGCCCAGCAGGAACTCATTTGCAGATTAGGCCCAGAGGTCACCCCCAGAGGTCACTGGGGTTCCCAATCCCCCCGCTTTAGCGGGAGACTTCTGGGTTCCCAGCTTAATCTCCCGGTCTTCAAAAATTGAGAAGCGGGGGGGGGGGGGTGGAGGGGGGGAGAACATACCTATAGAGCTCCTGTTGTAGAGCTCCTGAGCAGTTTGTAAAATCCCTGTCCCTTTAAGGCTGGGCAGGAAGGAGGAAACAGGAAGGGCTTCGGAGAACGGCCCCTCCCTTCTTTGCTTTCGTTTTCTCAGCAGGCACAGTTCTCCGGAAGAAGACCAAGTCAGTATTTGTGTGTGTGTGAGAGAGGGAGGGGGATTCCCTGGTATGGAGGCCCTCCCTCCCTTTAGAAAGTGTGTGGGGGGGGGAGGGAAATGTCTACTGGGCACTCTATTATTCCCTATGGAGAATGATTCCCATAGGGAATAATAGGGAATTGATCCGTGGGTATTGGGGGCCCTGGGGGGGCTATTTTTTGAGGTAGAGGCACCAGATTTTTAGTATAGCATCTAGTGCCTCTCCCCAAAATACCCCCCAAGTTTCAAAACGATTGGACCAGAGGGTCCAATTCTATGAGCCCCAAAAGATGGTGCCCCTATCCTTAATTATTTCCTATGGAAGAAAGGCATTTGAAAAGGTGTGCTGCCCCTTTAAATGTGATGGCCAGAACTCCCTTGGAGTTCAATTATGCTTGTCACACCCTTCTTCCTGGCTCCACCCCCAGTGTCTCCTGGCTCCACCCCCAAAGTCTCCTGGCTCCGCCCCCAATGTCCCCAGATTTTTCTTTAATTGGACTTGGCAACCCTAGAGGTCACCATAGTTTCACACAGGCCTTCTGTGGGAAAAACCCAGCAGGAACTCATACTAGGCCACACCCCCAGATGTCATCATAGTTGGTCCTGTCAGTATAGTTGGTACTGTCACCATACTTGGTACATTGGCTTATACCTGATATATAAATCTTGACTAATTGGGAGAAAGGGGTCCTAAAGTGCCACTGACATATCATCTTCATGATGTTCTCCTTAAATAAGAGACAAACTAAGAAGGTAGAGCTACATGAAAAGGTATGTTTTCAAACTTTGGCTGAAATCACAAAGCCTGAAACCTTATTCCATCCCTGTTGAAAGGTAGGACTACAGCAAAGATTGGTTCCAACCAGTATATCATACTGTCTAGATAAAATTGCTGGCCTCCCTGTATCTATAACTTTTCAAAATCAGTAAACTCTCTCAGAATTCTCTTTCTTATAATTTGGTTTAAAAAAAAAACCCTTCATCTGTAAAAATTCAAATAATGAGATACAACCATTACTTGTTATTGGAGACCTCTTAAAATGTACTCACGGTGTTATTAATAATGAAGGCCCTACACATGTCCAAGTTTAATTTTTCCCATTTAAAAAGGCACCTGGCTGATAATTTTGAAGATGATTGGTGAAATAACTGGTGATATTTTTTGCCACCTTTGCAATGCAACAGACTATTTATGGTAAAGTTGCTAGAGTTATATACCTTTTCTTTTCAGATTTTTTTGAGCAAATTAAAGGTGGCATTTTTATTTCATTTTGTTCTGTTGCAATTGTGTAAGGATCATCATTTACTAACACCCATCCAGAAGCCCAAGGAAGTAATGTTGCATAATGTTATAGAAATATTTCACCTTCAGTTTCCCCACTTACTTTGTGCAGAAGTCCATTTCACTCTAGGTATAGCCCTGTGGTTGAGTGGCTAATGCGTAGCTTTGGAACAGGCATAGAGACCTTTGGTTTTTGTGTCTGATTGAAAATGAATGCTTTGTGGAGAGTGGGGAGTAATACACTGTCACAGAGGTGCAAACAAGATAACAACATGATGAAGCAGAGGAGTTGATTGTAACAAGTCAAGCTATGGGTGGGACACATGAAAAAGGGAATTTCTAGCCTAGTCTTTTGTTTGCTCAGCTGAGCTCGTTTTCTGTTTTCAGGTTTTTCATGTGGGGAGGGGGCAGGCAAATGTAACCCCACTTAACATTCTACTTCAGCATCTCAGTATCTCATTTATGTATTTACTTACTTGCTTGCTTACTTACTTCATTTACACCCAGTCTGTCTCGCCAGTGAGGACTCACATCAGCTTTTATTCTCCTCTCTCCATTTTAACCTCACAACAACCCTGCGAGGTAGGCTAGGCTGAGAGCATGTGACTGGTCCAAGGTCACCCAGCAAGTTTCCATAGCAGAGTGGGAATCAGAACCTTGGTCCCCCAGACCCTAGTCTGATATTCTAACTACACAACACCAGAACAAAGTTTGAGTCTAGTGATACCTTTAAGACCAACAAAGTTTAATTCTGGGTAACTGTTGGTCTTAAAGGTGCTACTGGACTCAAATTTTGTACTGTTGCTTCAAACCAGCACCTGAATCTAACCACACAACATCATATGCGTAAAACAAGCCTGAATTTAATAGAATTTAGCCACCATACTGCAGCCTTACAAAGTAATTTAAATCTTCTCCAGCTTATAGATGCTTTCCAGTACAAGTGTAACAGAGTTACACCTTTCTGAGTCCATTGATGTTAATGGACAAAAATCTATTTAAGATTTTATTGTCACTATCTGATTCCTACAATCTTAGCTTCTAAAAAAAAATCACAGAAGGTAAGTATTCAAGAAAGTTAAAACCAATAGGGTTTGGTGTGTGTGTTTAACATACTAAAATCTTTATTATATGTTTCAGTGTGATCTCTGAAAACCATGCAAGTCCTTTCACAAGTGTCTGGGAAGCATTCTGGAAAATACCTTTCAGCTGCTGGTTTGCTCACTTTAGAAAGGTTTATTTATGGATGTTCTAAAGACATTTAAAACCACCGCCTTCCCAAGATTGCCCTGTATGGCGAACTCTCCACCGGCCATCGAAATAGAGGGGCACCAAAGAAGAGGTACAAGGACTCCTTGAAGAAATCCCTTAGCACCTGTCACATCAACCATCACCAGTGGTCTGACCTAGCCTCAGATCGCAAAGCATGGAGGCACACCATCCACCAGGCTGTCTCTTCCTTTGAGAACGCACGCATAGCTGGTCTTGAGGACAAAAGGAGATTGAGGAAGAATCGCACTGCTACAGGACCAACCCTAAATCAGACTTTTCCCTGCAGCCGCTGTGGCCGGACCTGCCTGTCCCACATTGGTCTTGTCAGCCACCAGCGAGCCTGCAGCAAACGTGGACTATTGCACCCTTCTTAAATCTTCGTTCGCAAAGCCAAGCCGAGAGGGAGCATTTCCACCTAAAGAAAGCTTTCATTTATTTTAACGACAGTTTCTCTTGCCAGGCAATCCCAAAGCACAAGAGGCATTTGACTAAAATACACATAACAAAGAGACATCTTCCTGCATTAAAGCATTAAATTTACAGTGAAATCTTATTTCAAATTGGTGTTGGGGAATCTTAAGGAGAAGGAAGCACCTACAAACATGGATTTGGGGTCTGGCGTTCTTTTATGGATGAAGAGAAATATAACAATGTACTGAATCAGTTGCCTGGTCATTCGCAAAGGTATTTAAAAAGATCTTTTCTGTGCATTAACAATCTCTGTTCCTTCCTGCTTTTTTAACACTGCCTTGAAGAGAAATCTCTGTCCATATGTCACAATTATTTGGTTTAGTTTTAAGCGCCAGATGATCTGGTATAATGTTGTCAAAGAGCTCTGGGAGGACAGATGGCAAACTAACACTTCTTGTTATCCTATATCTTGGTTCTTGTTGAGTTTGTTTGCTGTTGGTAACTAGGAAGATTCCTCGCCAGCAACTCCGGTGAAGTGCTTAATCATATTTCCTATGTACTGCAAATTGGGTTATTATATTAATAGATTCTGGGCATAATAAAAAGCATGCAGATTCTTTTACACATCTTTTTTATTTGTAGGTGCAGAATTGAATATTTTACTCCCATGCATATAAATGGGAGTTTCAAATCATAGGAAATTCTCTCTTCAGAGGGCTGCTCCTTCTTTTCCCCTCCCCCCCAAATAAATGGCAGAAAAGACATAAGGAAGAAGGCTGCGGGAGGTCATTTTATACTTTGCCTCCTCCACTCAGGAATGTATTTAAGAGAATAGTAGCTAAGAGGCTAAGCTACAGATCAAGAATTCTGTAGTTAAAATCTTGTGAGTCACTGCCACAAAGTTACTGGGTGGCTTTGGGCTCTCCTTTTAGGGTCAAAACTGGCAAGGCTTTGGAGAATCTAGAATTGCCATTTTCTCCAAATGCCATAACCTATGTTTCTGCAGCAGCTGGGTGGGAGCGGGCAAGAAGAAAGCATTTATGGGAGAAAAAACCCTCCCCTTTTCCCCACCCAAACTAGGGTCCCCTATGGCTATTACTTAACAATAGAAAACTGTGCTATAGATCCATTCACTGGTCTTCCCAGTGTTTTATCTTACCTGGTGTGCCTAAAGCTTTGTAGCAAAATGATGGCTGAGGTAAAATTTGAAGGAGGTCTTCTTGCCTTACATTTAGGCTTCTAGGCACTGCCCTCATTCTTTAACAGAGGATGGGAAGCAGAATAGGTGTTACCTCCTTGAAACTTCATTTCTAGTGACTGTTCTTTGACCATCTAGTTTGACTTTTATTCCCTCATCTTCAGATGTTCATTTATAAAGTGGGAATAATGAAAGTTGGTGTACATATTCAGGATACTGTTCTGTATTTCACACCCTGTTAAATAACAAATTCAGTCAGCTCTTAATCACACTTATGAATTCATGAAGCTGCCTTATACTGAATCAGATCATCAGTCCATCAAGGTTGGTGTTGTCTACTCAGACTGGCAGAGGCTCTCCAGGGTCTCAGGAAAGTCTTTCACATTGCCTACTGCCTGGTCCTTTTAACTGGAGGCTGGGGATTGAACCTAGGACCTTCTACATGCCAAGCAGATGCTCTACAACTAGGCCATGCCCCCAATTATAAATGGTTACAGAAAAATGCCTGGTGAGCCACTGCTCTAGGGGGTTGTCAGCATCCAGGAGCAAATCAAGCCCATTCCAGCAGCTTTGTTAGCACTGCAGGGGACACTTGGCTCCAGCAGCGTTGATAGTCAGCATCAGCTCTCCAGTTGTCTCTTTCCTCCCACATCACTGACAGTTTGCAGGACAAGGGGATGGGTAAGATTATGCCCATTGTTAGCACCATTGGTTGGGTCTGAGCTGAGTGGTCTCTGCAATGCTAACTTGAAGTGTCACAGGGGCCGCTCAGCCTGACTTTCTCTTGAGCTTCTTCAACTTCTCAGTCCACCCTCACGTGGTTTTATTAGTCAACCATCTGATCAGATAATGTCCAAGATCACATCAGAGAGGGCTGTCTTGGGCAGGGGGAGCAGGTTTCAGTTCATGTTCAGGTGGAGCAGCTGTCTCTACATACCATATGACTCACAGTCACAGTCCTCTTGTAGACTGTCAGATTCCAAGCTTCAGGTCAGTTTGGTGTAGTGGTTAAGAGTGGCAGATGCTAATCTGGATAACTGGGTCTGATTCTCCATTCCTCCACATGAAGCCAGCTGGGAGACCTTGGGTTAGTCAGTTCTCTCTGAGCTCTCTCAGCCCCACCTTCCTCACAGGGTATCTGTTGAGGGGAGGGAAAGGCAAGGTGAAACTGCTCTGAAACTCTTTTGGGTAATGAAGGGTGGGGTATTAAACCAAACCTCCTTCTCCTCTTCTTCCTCCTCCTCCTTCCAATTCCTCCTCCTCTTCTTCTCCTTCCTCCTCCATCTTGTAAGGTCAATCATGATAATAGTCTACAGGGGATTTAAAAAATCTGAGATGGGCAGGAGAAGTGATCCCTGTAGCTCTCTTTTCTCATTCCTTGATCACTGCCAAGATGTCTTCTACTATTGCCTCAATTCATGATTGAGAGAGAAAGTGAGAAAACACAAACTGCATTTTTTTTAAGCTTCCCACAAAGAGAACATTCTGGGCATTTGCAAGTTCATAGCTGTGGATGCCTAGTTTGAGGAATGTTGTGAACAGAAACTATTATGACCATGTCTATTACTCTCTAATAGTCTAGCCATTAGAAACCTATTTGGGTGGTAATTGATCATTTAAAAAAAGAAATGTTGGCCAGTCCTGCATGCTTTGGACTGCCAGCAGTGGCACCTAACCAACAGCACGCTTGTGCCAAACTGAAAAGTGACTTTGCTTGATAGAACGTGATATAAAAGTCACTGGACCAATCAGGATGTAAGCACATAAGATTCTAATTAAGTAATAACAGTATAATACAGAGAGTCTAGAAGGAAAATGAGCAATGGTTACGGTACATTAATGTGCTCATATTTAGTGATCAAGCTGGAACCAAACATTGGGTGAAGTACTTGATAAAAGAGAACATGGTTAGGATTTCCAAACATCCCTGTTAAACTCCCCAAGTTTTTGATACCATTCCAGATTTGAGATGAGGAGTTACCAGAAGCCCTCCTTCCACCATTCCTGTGGGAACAGAGCTGAAAAAAACTGATTGATGAAGACTGGCAATGCACAAAGTGAAGAGAACATTAGGAAGCTATTTTTTGGGGGGGAAATGAATACAGTAATCTGTTAAGGAGGGGGAGATGCTACATGGCAGAAGGAAAATAAGGATGATTAACTATGGGTTTGGGTGTACACAGTATCCAAGAATACATATTCATGAGCAAAAATAAATAAATAAATAAATAAATAAATAAATACAGCTTTCCTATGGGTACACAGAAGTGTTTTCAGTAAATGGAAGGATTTGGAAATAGCTCTTAAATTGCTAGCCAATATTTGCAACTTCAGCATCTCATGTTGAAAAGAGGTCTGTGGCAGAAACAGGTAAAAGGCAGGGGCTGGAGGCACTAGAGGTGGGGAAAGGATATCGTTGACAAAAAGCTTGAGAGAAAAACAAGAAGCAAGGCCTGGAGTCTCAACAGCCTAAGGAGATGTGGGCAGGGGCATTCACATTTGAATGTATAGCCAGGAGGAAGGAAAAATTTTAGGGAGCTCCAGCAGGGGCCTTGGAAGCATAGCTACCTCAATACAAGCCTAATCTTACATAGGGTTGCAAGATCTATTTCGGAAACTACCTTGAGACTTTGGGGATGGAACTGGGAGAGGGCAGGATTTGGGGAGGGGAGGAGCCTCAGCATGATATAATGCCATAGAGTCCACCCTTCAAAGCAGCCATTTTCTCCAGGGGAGCTGATCTCCACCAGCTGGAGATCAGTTGTAAAAGCAGGAGATCTCCAGGCCCCATCCGGAGGCTGGTAACCCTAAATTCTTAGAGCAAGGGTACATGGCTGCCAGCTGATAAGTGGCAGGACATGGGAGGATATGGGAAGGGGCCAATGTTGCACATGGCATGATGTCACTTGCAGGGGTAACTGTCACATTGCTCTAGTAATTGGTGAAAACTCTGTGGTTTTATTGATGATTCCTGGAATGGTATGACATCATTTTCATGTTTTCCCTGGAACTGACATCACACTTATGCAATGCCAATGTTTGTTTCTGAAATAGCAACCCTCGTGCAAGCAGAGGCCTGAGTAGGGTTGCCAAGTCCAATTCAAGAAATATCTGGGGACTTTGGGGGTGGAGCCAGGAGACATTGGGGGTGGAGCCAGGAGCAAGGGTGTGACAAGCATAATTGAACTCCAAGAGAGTTCTGGCCATCACGAATGCCTTCCTTCCATAGAAAATAATGAAGGTTAGGGGCACCTTCTTTTGGGGCTCATAGAATTGGACCCCCTGATCCAATCCTTTTGAAACTTGGGAGGTATTTTGGGGAGAGGCACTAGATGCTATACTGAAAATTTGGCGCCTCTACCTAAAAAAACAGCCCCCCCAGAACCCCTGACACCTGCGGATCAATTCCCCATCATTCCCTATGGGAATCGTTCATGGAGGTGCATAATGGCTGTGGGGGTGGGGCTTCCCCCGCTGGCCAGCTGGCTGGGGGAGGGGGGAAGCCTGTAAAACCAGGGGATCCCCCTCTGGGACCTGGGGATTGGGAAGCCTAGGCCTGAGGCTGCAACAAAAAGGCTCTTGAAGGGATTCCTTCTTTGGGAGCAGAGCTGGAGACTGGGCCTGAGGCTAGCAACAAAGAGCACAAGTGCCATTTGCCTCTATTAAGCCTAAAGACTTTTGCCAGAGGCAATTGATCCCATTAAAAGTGAATCCCATCTACTTTCCTAGTGTCTGGTGGTTGTTGGGGAGGCTGAAGGAAGAAGGGGTACCCTGGTGTGAAGTCCCTGTTTGAGCTTTACAGTGCAAAATAGTGTGAGCTGCTATGCTGTCTCCAAGTGATGTGCATACATTTGCTGTTTAATCAGTGTTTTGGGGAGGAAATTATATTTTATACTGTCTATGTTTTATTCTCATTATAGTATTGCCTAATTATATTTTATACTGTGTATGTTTTATTCCCATTATAGTATTGCCTGACTGTATCTTATTAAGTTATTTGTATTTAATTGATTGGTCTTTGACCGTATTAAACTTTCATTCATTCATTTGATGTTTCAGATATGTTTGCCAACTCCAGGTTGGGAAATTCCTGGGGCTTTATGGGATGGAGACTGTTGGGTTTTCTGATGCAACTTCACTTCCTGTTGTCATGAGTTAATTAACTGTTTGTATATACATGCTGATGTTTAGCCAGTGTGAGATAGAGCCAATGAGAATATGTGCACGTATTTCCCACTCAGGCTGGGTGTCAATATGTATAGTGACCATTGAAGGAGAGCCCTAATAGGCTAATCCATATATTTGGGAGGTGGTCTGAGGGGAAACCATTTGGTCAGTTTTTATTGCCCTTTGTGTAAAGCCCTCAGATCTCCAGGCAATTAGAGTTCTCCCTCAGATCTCCTCAGATCTCCAGGCAGTTAGAGGACTCAAGAGAGTCGAGATGTAGTCTAGAGACTAGATAGGATAATGAATCCTTATTTGTTTTCTCGAAATCCCAGTCTACCTTTTCCTCATAGTAAAAGTAAACTACTTTATTCTTAAGCTAAACCATGTGCCTGGCTTGTTTATTTGTGGTTCTCTCCACACAACTCTGCTAAGGTATCTGTAAACCCTAACAGAGACTGGCGAGAGTGGGGTTTTGGGAGGGGAGAGACCTCAGGGGGGCATAATTCCATAGACCCCACTTTCCAAAGCATTCATTTTTTCCAGGGATGCCATATGATAAATAGATCAGATCTTGGAAGTTAAGCAAGGTTTGCCTTGGCTACTATTTGGAATACCAGGAGCATGACACAGAGGCAGACAATGGCAAACCACCTCTGAAACGTCTCTTGTCTTAAAAACAAGTCTAGCTCATCACCTATTAGAGCATAACACTAAAACAGCTAGAACTTCTGGCTGCAAGACATTCTTAGGATCTCCAGGCTATACCACACACAATGCCAGATGACAACAATGATGATAATACTACAATAAATAAATAGTTTTCTCCAGGAAGGACTAATATCTGGCTCCACCTGGACATTGGCAACCCTAATTTCAGATCCAAAGAAAGCATTTACTCATGACTAAGAAAGCCATACTGGCAGCCAGTGCTGCTTGCAGCATTTTTGCTGCATCATCTCCTAATCCCTCTCCCCAAGCAAGCTGCTACATAGCACTGGCTTTTTTTCAAGGTTTCTTTGGGAATAAAAAGAGGAGGAAGATTTGCTACTGTTGCCCTGTCACCAAATAATTTGGAGAAAATAAGGAAAAAAGTGGGTTGTGGGGAAGGGAAGCAGGGCTGGTGATGTTGGGGAGCAGGGAGTGGCCAAATATGATCCTTCCATCCTTCCCTGTGAGCAAAGACCAGATTCAAACGGACCTGGATTAACTTGCATTGGGGTGAGCATTTTTGAGTACACACCAGGCTACTGACACTTGGAGCATCGCTAACTATTTTCTGGCCCTGCTGGTGGACCTCCTGATGTCACCTGGGTTTTGACATCTGTGTGACACAGAGTGTTGCACTGGATGAGCCATTGGCCGGATCCAACATGGCTTCTCTTATATTCTTATTCTGCTTTAAAAGTTGTCGGCCTCTTTGAGGATGGAAGCTATTGAAAAGAGAATGCTGAAGGAAGTTTCTTTTGAGTGAGTTCATGCTTTACTGGCCAAGTCAGACAGCATTAAAATGCATGGATGTATATTTTATATTTATATATATGCTTATGCGCATGTGTGTTTGTATTTCAAGTAACTTAAATTATATCTGAAAGATCCATGGACAATTTATTTTCTGGCTGTGCTTAGTATTTCTTATGTTTCCTATGAAATTCAAGCCCTCTTGTTGATCATATTACTTAAGAGACAAGCAATGAAATTTAGAAAGGCTGGCAATCAAAAAGGCAATCAACCGATTTATGCTCATCCAAGCTTGTGGGAAAGTTCTTTGCTTATGAAGACCCTTAGCTGCGATGTATGTGCCTCTGTGCACATCGGTCAAGGGCTACAGGGTTGTTCCAGAGACCTTAGTTTTCATTTTCATTTTTTTTTTTAAAGTAAGCCACTAGCCTCATATAAGCAAAACTGTGCAGGCAAATTGCCAGGAAGAAACATGACTGCTCTTGGTTAAGAGCTCCCCCATCCTTGACAAAGGCAGGAAGAGAAATGCAGCTTAAGAGCACTGAGTCACCTTATTTGTTTTGGTTCGTTTGATCATTAGCAACACCAAACCAATTTTCAGCTGCTTGGACTTTCTTAATTAATAATTACACATTCATTACTCAGCTGGTTTGTGTGAGTGTTTCAGGGGTGGAGGACTGCAGTTTGGATTTCTCTTATGTATGGCAGGAATGAGATTCCCAGTGAATGAAACATTTGTTGTTCAGTCGCACAGTCAAGTCCGACTCTTTGAGACCCCATGGACAAAGTCATGCCAGGCCCTCCTGTCTTCCACCATCCTCTGAAATCTGCTCAAATTTGTGTTTGTTACATCAGTAACACTGTCCAGCCATCTCGTCTTTTGCCGTCCCCTTCTTCTTTTGCCTTCTGTCTTTCCTAGCATCAGGATCTTCTCCAGGGAGTGCTCCCTTCTCATTTGGTGGCCAAGGTATTTGAGCTTCAGCTTCAGCATCTGACCTTCCAGTGAACAGTCTGGGTTGATTTCCCTTAGGACTGACTGATTTGATCTTGCAATCCAAGGGACTCTCAAGAGTCTTCTCCAGCACCACATCTCAAAAGCATCTATTCTTATGCACTCGGCCTTCCTTATGGTTCAACTCTCACAGCCATACATTACTACTGGGAATACCATCACTTTGACTATATGGACTTTTGATGGCAGGGTGATGTCTCTACTTTTTATTATACCACCCAGGTTTGCCATAGCTGTCCTCCCAAGGAGCAAACGTATTTTAATTTCATGGCTACAGTCATCATCTGCAGTGATCTTGGATCCCAGAAATGTGAAGTCTGTCTCTACTTCCATGTCTTCCCCTTCTATTTGCCAAGGTGTGATGGGGCCAGATGCCATGATCTTAGTTTTTTTGATGTTGAGTTTCAAGCCTACTTTTGTGATCTCTTCTTTCACCCTCAACAAGAGGTTCTTTAGATCCTCCTCACTTTCTGCCATTAGAGTAGTGTCATCTGCATATCTGAGGTTGTTGATGTTTTTCCTGGCAATCTTAATTCCGGCTTCTGCTTCATCCAAGCCAGTATTCCGCATTATGTACTCCGCATATAAATTAAATAAGCAGGGTGACAATATACATCCTTGTCGAACTCCTTTTCCTATTCTAAACCAACCAGTTGTTCCATATCCCGTTCTGACAGTTGCTTCTTGACCCTTATACAGGTTTCTCAGGAGACATGTGAGGTGGTCTGGTACTTCCATCTCTTTAAGGACTTGCCACAGTTTTTTGTGAATCACACACTCAAAGGCTTTAGCATAGTCAATGAAACAGATATAGACGTTTTTCTGATACTCTCATGCTTTCTCCATAATCCAGCGAATGTTGGCAATTTGATCTCTAGTTCCTCTACCTCTCCGAAACCCAGCTTGAACTTCTGGTAGTTCCCAATCAACATACTGCTGAAGCCTGTCTTGTAGGATCTTTAACATGACCTTGCTGGCATGTGAAATGAATGCAATAGTTTGAACATTTCTTGGCATACCCATCTTTGGGATTGGAATATAAACTGCTTTTTCCAATCCTGTGGCTACTGTTGTGTTTTCCAAATTTGTTGACATAATGTGTGCATCACTTTAACAGCATCATCTTTTAGGACTTTGAATAGCTCAACTGGGATACCATCATCTCCACTTGCTTTGTTGTTAGTAATGTTTTCTAAAGCCCATCTGACTTCACACTCCAGGATGTCTGGCTCAAGGTCATCGATTTCACTGTCATGGTCATCTGGGACATTGAGATCCTTCTTGTATAATTCTTCTGTGTATTCTTGCCACCTCTTCCTGATCTGCTTCTGTTAGGTCCCTACCATTTCTGTCCTTTATCATGGCCATCTTTGCACGAAACGTTCCCTTGATTTCTCCAATTTTCTTGAATAGATCTCTTGTCCTTCCCATTCTATTATTTTCCTCTATTGCTTTGCATTGTTCCTTCAGGAAGGCCTCCTTATCTCTCCTTGATGTTCTCTGGAAATCTGCATTCATTTGGGTGAATCTTTCCTTTTCACCTTTGCCTTTCACTTTCCTTCTTTCCTCAGCTATTTGTAAAGCCTCATCAGACAGCCACTTTGCTTTCTTTCATTTCTTTTTCTTTGGGATGGTGCTCATTGCTGCCTTCTGTACAATGTCACGAACCTCCGTCCATAGTTCTTCAGGCATTCTGTCTATCAACTCTAGTTCCTTAAACCTATTCTTCACCTCCACTGTACATTCACAAGGGATGTGATCAAGGTCAAACCTGAATGGCCTAATGGCTTCCCCAGTTTTCTTAAGTTTAAGCCTGAATTTTGCAATGAGTATCTCATGATCTGAGCTGCAGTCAGCTCCAGGTCTTGTTTTTGCTGACTGTGATGGAACCGGCCCGATTCTGCCTTCAGACCCGGTCCCGTCAACTCCCTATTGAGTCGCCAACTCCTGGAGGGAGCTATTTCTCCTCCGGCCACTTGGGCTCGCTGCCACCACCTGCTCAGTCTAGGGGTTCAGATTGAGAGGAACAGGACTCCCAATCCCCCTCTCCAGCTCTGAGGCTAGGCCTCAAGGTCCTCTGCCACCCTATTTTTGGGTATCACAGAGACCACAGCACTTCTTCGGGAAACCCCTGGAGGATTGGCACCTTATCCAACTGCATGCCTTCCCCCTTCCCCGGGGCCCCCTTCATAAAGCAGCATGGTCTAAGTGGTTGGGATCTATGTGGTACAGAGTTTGACTGCCAACATTCAAAACAGTAAAAATGTTTAATAAGAAGAGAAAGAAAAAAAATAAAAACAAAAACAGTTACATGTAAAAGTTTAGCACAGCACCTGAACAGCAACCAGAGGGACAAATAAAGGTAGATATAAACGCATCCTCTCGTCCCTGGTGTAAACTTGTCCTACCTTGTGAATGACTACCTGGGGTCCACCCTGCCTCTCCCCCAGGCAGGAGCCCACAGACTTGCAACCTCTCTCTTTGAGCGCCAGCCGAGGACTGACCTTTTCCCGCCTAACTCAAATAAAAAAAACAAAAGAACTTCCTGCCCCTCTAGGAGGCTTTCCCCCTAGAGTTGCTGGTTTAACTCCAGAAGGGAGGAGGAAATGAGGGGAAGGCTAAAGAACTTCCTGCCCCTCTAGGAGGCTTTCCCCCTAGAGTTGATGGTTTAACTCCGGAAGGGAGGGGGGAGTGAAGGGAAGGCTAGGCCACACAGCCTGCTTTAGTAGTTTCATGTTCCCCTCCAACCAAGCACCAACATTACCTAAGATGGCGTTCTCCACACTGACTGTAAGGAGCTTCTGCATCTTTGACTGCAGAGGATATAATCAATCTGATTTCTGTGTTGCCCATCAGGTGATGTCCATGTGTAGAGTTGCCTTTTAGGTTGTTGGAAGAAGATGTTTGCTATAACCAGCTTGTTCTCTTGACAAAACTCTATTAGCCTTTGCCCGGCTTCATTTTGTTCTCCAAGGCCAAACTTGTCAGTTGTTCCGGTCACCTTTTGAATTCTTACTTTGGCATTCCAGTCCCCTATGATAAGGACATCCTTTTTTGGTGTTAATTCTAGAAGGTGTTGTAGATCTTCATAGAACTGGTCCACTTCAGCCTCTTCTGCATCAGTGGTTGGGGCATAGATTTGGATTACTGTGATATCCAATGGTTTGCCTTGGATACGGACCAAGATCATTCTGTCATTTTTGAGATTGTATCCCATTATTGCCTTCCTCACTCTCTTGTTAACTATAAAGGCCACACCATTTCTTCTACGGGACTCTTGGCCACAGTAATAGATGTAGTGATCCTCTGAGTTAAATTCACCCATTCCCATCCATTTTAGTTCACTGATTCCCAAGATGTCGATGTTCAGTCTTGCCATCTCTTGTTTGACCACATCTAGCTTACCTTGATTCATAGATCTTACATTCCACGTTCCAATGCAGTATTGTTCTTTGGAGCATTGGACTGTTCTTTCACCATCAGACACATCCACAGCTGAGCGTCCTTTCGGCTTTGGCCCAGCCGCTTCACTCTTTCTGTGGTTACTTGAACGCTCTTCCGCAGTAGCATATTGGGCACCTTCTGACCTGAGGGGCTCATCTTCCAGCGCCATATCTTTTAGCCTTTTGTTTCTGTTCATGGGGTTTTCTTGGCAAGGATACTGGAGTGGTTTGCCATTTCCTTCTCCAGTTGATCACATTTAGCCTGGGCTTTTTTTGTAGCAGGAACTCCTTTGCATATTAGGCCACACACCCCTGATGTAGCCAATCCTTCAAAAGCTTACAGTAGGCCCTGGAATAAGAGCCCTGTAAGCTCTTGGAGGATTAGCTACATCAGGGGTGTGTGGCCTAATATGCAAAGGAGTTCCTGCTACATAAAATGCCCTGAAAAAACACAATCAAGGTGAGCAAGGAGGTAGTAAACCCATCATCTTCTTATATATATGGACAGCATATGGGGGTGTATGACTGAGCATTTGGAAGTCGGCCAGTTTCATTCATTTGTGAAGGATACATCTTTCCTTGGCCCATTTAAAACTGACTTCAAGCATTAAAGAACAGAGATAACTTCTGTTACATGAGTTTGTGACCTACGTTTGTAGAGCCTGGGTGCTTTTAAAGATACGGCCCAGTTATGAGATTTGTAATACTGTCTTAAAATCACTGGCTTGCTTAAAACTGATTTTCTCATGTTTTGAACCTGTAGTCTAATTCTTGCCTATGCCGAATTCAACGCCAACCATCTGATGCTTACACTGTGCCATGTGGGTAGCCCATATGCAGTTATGTTCATAGTAACTGTAAACCAGAGATTTTTTTAAAAAAAAGATACAAACAGAAATCTGGATTTATTTAACTTTAGCTGATGTTAACTTGCAAAGGCTCCTAAGGAAGTATTACATATTTTGATTGGTACCCTTAAGTAACTCAACATGCCCCCCCACAGTTGCCTAAATGTTACGAGAGACGGAACTAAAGTTCCCAATCCCCAGTTGGGGGCAGGGGATCCCCTGGTTTGGAGGCCCTCTCCTTGCTTCAGGATTAGCAAAAATGTCTGTGTGTGGGGGGGGGGAGAATATCTGCTGAGCCTATGCCCTATGGGACCAGTCCCCATAGAATATAATAGAGAATCAATCTGTGGGTATCTGGAGCTCTGGAGGGGCTGTTTTTTGATGTGAAGGCACAAAAGTTTCAGCATAGCATCTGGTTCCTCGCCTCAAAAAGAAAACTGCAGTACTGCATCAATAGACAGGAAGAAATAAGCATGACTATGTGTAATTGTGGTTAGGAAACAGGGTCTCCGAAGTTTTGCCTAAACATTAGACTTGTCCAACTCAGTCTGAAATATGAACCACAGAAGCAAGAAGACAAAAAAAAAAAGTATTTTCAAGAACTATAGCTAATACTAGAATGATAAGTGGAGCAGCATTAGGAAACATCAGTTAGAACTAGTGATAACTGGAAACCTCTCAAATAATGTGCTCAAAATTAAACAAGCTTCTAAAGTTCATTGTTCCCTCAACCCTGTCCTCTATACTCTTTAACTGCAGACGTGTACAGTTTAAAACAAGATGTATTATGTGCTGTTCTTGTGTCTACACAGTCAGTGGCATCCATCAGTCATCTCACTAAGCAGCTGGCTGGTAGCTGCAGTTGGTTCAAGCGCAGGATTTCCATGATTGCTTAACCCCCTCGTGTAAGGAAGAAACTGCCTGCATGATCCTTGAATCCTTATTTAAGAAACTGACCAGAGTTTCTAGTAAATGGAAATGTAATTTAAAGGTTATGAGTAATACAGTTGCTGGACAGCTAGCAGCCCCAGATGCATCTCAGTTTGTATCAAAGCCAGTTCATCAGGGCTCACAGGAGTATCCCAATACTGGTGGGACTGTGCATTCAGATGTCCATCCCCATTTTTGCATCAGCAGTGTGCACACAGGAAATTACTTGTCTGTAGGGTTTTGTTCAGGGTTTTGTTTGTAGAAAAAGCCCAGCAGGAACTCAATTGCATATTAGGCCACACCCCCTGACATCACCATTGTTTCACATAGGGCTTTTTGACAGGAAAAAAAACAGCAGTAACTCATTTGCATATTAGGCCACACCCCCTGACACCAAGCCAGCTGGGAACTGCATTCCTGCTTTAAAAAAAAGCCGTGCTTGCACTGATGTCTCTGATTCAGTTGGGATGAGCCTAAAATGGTTTAGATCTTGAATTCTACCAAACATTAGGAGCTATGGGAGTCCTCATAACTTCTGTATGGGCAACAGTAAAATGGTCTTGGGGGTGGTGGGGGGGGGGGAGGAAGACATCATGATGATTCCAGAATTAGCTAAGCACTTAGAGTTTTTCACATTAATGGCTCTCTAGATTTAAATTACTAACAGTAAATTGCTAGGAATAAATAATACTCCTGCTAATAAATGACTGTAAGGTGGAATCTGTTTTGCATTCCCCCCATGTAGTTACATTTTCATATTGACTAGACAGAGATTATAAGCGACATGTCAACTGTTTACGGTTAGGGTTGGTTCTGTATTTAACTAATGTGTACTATAAAATTCATGGGATTTAAAATGCAATCTGTGTTTCCTCTCGTGTAGGGGGGGGGGGTGACAGACACCATTAATTTGTACGCATTAGCAAAATAAGATGCAGTTGCAGAAACTGTAATTGGATCATCTTTGTATTTTATGTCAGCACGTCTAAGGAATGTTAAAGGAAGCACGACCACATGACTTTTGGCAGCCCTACAGGAGCTGTTGGAGGCATGAGAAATAATAGCCGACTTCCCCTTGCCGTTGTCAGCTTAGCTTTCCACCTTTCCTAGACGCCATTCATTAGGTAAGAAGGACGGCAGGACTCAGTAAGGAACCTTAATGGACTTAAACCTTTTGTAATATTAATACATTTCACAATCACAATTCCATTAGGAAAACACAGAAGGCTGCCTTTGCTATAAACCAAGGGGAAATCATATGTTTTAATCACCAAGTCCCCATCATCTTTTCTCATTCTGCTGTAGCTTTTATGTCCTGCTACCTGGCCCCCAAAAAAGAAAAAAATCCAAGGCACTTAGCTATACATAATATATGGGAAGTACTCAGAAGCCAAGCTAACACCTGCAGGACACACCATGAGTAATGATTTTAAAAAAATATATTATTTGCATTTCTAAGCATGTGGCGCCTGGGAACATTAATCACATTACAGCGGTGGTGGTGCAGAATTGCAGTGCTCATTTCTAATGCATGGCCGCTGTTTATTTATACATGGGCTGAGAGTGTGATGTTATTCCTGGAACATCATGTTGGAGTTTTTGTGAAGCTCAGCTAGTTGAGAATCATCTACCAGAGAAGATGCCCAACCTTGTCCCATTTCATTTTGCTTTTGTCCCTTACAGTCAACTACGGATCTTCATACGCTTCCCATTCATGTTTACTTCTGCCTTCAGGGATGGCTGAATTTATGGGGATTTTTGTCAAAATACCGATATATTCTACATACATTCTGTAAACTAAATAAGAGTTTCATGAAGCTACCATGATTCTGGGTTGTAAAGAGACCAAATATTGGCTTTTACTTTAAAAAAAAAATTGAGCAAGAAATTAGCAAGATGAATGGGAGCACTAACACAAAATCCACATTTTGAAAGAAAAGAACTTGGATAATGCAAGAACAGAAGGACAATAGATAGCGAATTATTTGTGCTTAGAAGACACTGCAGGGAAGGATGGACTGGGGCAGAGGGGTTGGCGGGGGGAGAAGTAACCTTTTTACCCCACATAATTTTCTCAATCTAAATTCCACCACTGTCTCCTCTGGAAGCTACTATTAGTCCCACAGTGAGGGAAAAAGAAACATACTTCTTTTTTTCTCCCTGCTGGGTCTAATAGGAGTCAAGGGGGGGAATTTAGATCAGGAAACCAGCATGGGCAAAAAAGCTTTAAATGCCACCTATCGCAGGGATTGTATTCCAGTCTAATATCTATCAGTAGCTTTTGAATACGAATGTCAGGAGTCCTGTTTTCCTCTGTCACCTCTGTTTGGCCCTTCTAGCATCATTTTTGAGCTGGAAAGATGTAGAGGCACATCATTGTTCAGGGACATTTGAAATCTCTTCAGTTCTAATAATGCTGGGAATCCTGGGATCCCAAGCTCAGTCTTGATGCATCTATAAATATGACTGCATCTTCATTTTTGCCATATTGTTATAGTGATGCTCACATGTACTCTTGTGCAATAGCAAAAGCTTAAGAAAAAGTATCTTAACACAAACAACCACACCTTGTATACAATTGTATCAATGTTTTTCTGAATGATGAACAACTTTTGAGTCCATTGGCACCTTTAAGACCAACAAAGTTTTATTCAAGGTGTAAGTTTTTGTGTGTATGTTCAATTCCCTCCCCTCCCCCAGGCTCAGAGGGCTTATAAGGGCCCCGTGGCGCAGAGTGGTAAAGCAGCAGTACTGCAGTACTGTGGTCTAAACTCTCTGCTCATGACCCGGCAGAAGCTGGATTCAGGTAGCCGTCCAAGGTTGACTCAGCCTTCCGTCCTTTCGAGGTCGGTAAAACGAGTATCCAGCTTGCTGGAGGGAAAGTGTAAAAGACTGGGGAAGGCAATGGCAAACCACCCTGTAAAAAGTCTGCCGTGAAAGTGTTGTGAAAGCAACATAACCCCAGAGTCAGAAATGACTGGTGCTTGCACAGGGGACCTTTCCTTTCCTTTTCACTTCTACAATCACATTGGAATGGAGGTTAACAGTTCATACATATATATAAGCAAATGCCTCTAACATACAACTTAATGAAATGTTTTAGCATATGCGAAGGCCAAACAGCAATCACAAGCTAAGTTCTTTGGGTCACCATTTCTCTGGATTTAATTGGAGGGAGGGGAGACAATAAAACAAAAATAGGAGAGTGATGTGTAAAAGTGTCCTTCTTAGTTATTGCACTCCATTCATCTGTTCTCAAGCATAGAGTTAATTAACAATATTCTTTTCTTAGGGGTCAAGGAATATGTTCCAATATATTGCATTGCATTGCAATCACTATTCCATTATACTATCCCAAAAAAGAAATATACTGAAATACAAAGGATGTTATAGCCCTTCTTGGTGGAAATACACATGTAAGGACTGAATGAGTTTAGCATATGTAAGGACTGAAAGGACTCCAAAGGAGCTACAGCAAAATGAGTATAGCTGGATTTTTTAAAAAAATAATAATAGAGTAATAGAAGTTTCCTTATTTATTTGTTCTGCTTCAGAAATGTTGTTATTGTTAACCATTCAGTCCAGGAATTTTTTTAAAAAAAATGGACTAAAAGAAGTTCCCTTATTTATATGTTTTGCTTCAGAAATGTTGTTGTTAACCAGCCAGTTGTATCCAAACTCTTGGCGATTCTATAGACCAGCTCTCTCCATGTTTTCCAGTCTTGTTCCGTTTCTTTGAGTTGTTCCATGCTCAGGCTGGTGTCAACTTTTATGGTGTCTAGCCATGGTGTTCTTTGGCAGCCAGGTTTCCTTTTGCCGCTAACCAATCAAAGCATAATTGCTTTTTCTAGTGAGGTCTTCTGCAAGACATGACTGAAATAAGTCAGTCACAGTTTTGTGATTTTTCCATCCAATGGCATGTCTGGTTTTATGCGCTCCAATACTTGCTTGTTTGCCACCCTAGCTGTCCAAGGAATGTACAGGAGCTTCAGAAATAAAAATGATTCAAAACTCCAGAATCACTAGGGATAGATGAGGAGAATATTGAAAGCATTTCAACCTGTAAATCATAGAATTCCTCATCCCAGAGAAATCATCCTGTTCAGAAATTCAACACTGTTGCAGGATCATCTATCAGTCCTGTTCTTTCTCTTCCCCATCACAGAATTTCTGATATGCTGTTTTATAATTAGTCTAGGATCAGTTGACAATGGCCCCTTAAATATCATATGATTGTCTTTCAAACCACAAATGCAGGCTGCATTCAGATGGGCAATTTGGCCCAGCACAGCTACCCCACCCTGGATTTAAAAGGCACATTTACATGCGCACATCTGGGCCCCAAGCCAGAAGCACACCTATCTCATCTCCTACTGCCTCAACTCCACCTCAAAAGCCACTGGGTACTTCCCAGTGGTAAACTGCTAAAGTGCTTGCATGGCGTGCTTCTGGGCCATCTGAACAGCCAGGGAGTGCCATGCAAACACCTTCCAAGTGCACAAGCAGTGTGACCGCTCCTTTGGATGCACACAGCCTGTGTCTCTCTTGGCAGGTGAGTGTGTGCCATCTGCTCATAGTGGAGCACCTCAAACTGTGCTGGCTTTTTTTTTTTAAGGTTGAGAGACCACTGCTGCAAGCTGCCAGTCTGAGTCCAGCCACAGGATGAGTTGTAGCTCAGTGATGAAACATCTGCTTGATCTGTGAAAAGGTCCTTGGTTTAGGCTTCAGCATCTCCTGCTGAATGGATCTAGTGGAAGGTGATTTGGCACCCAGCCTGTGCCTGAGACACTGGAGAGCCTTCTCACGTTTCTTAAGAGCAAAGTTTATACTGGGGCAACTTGATAGGACCCACATGTTTCCCTGATCTTGTTTTCCTCTCTTTTTTATTATTCAATAACAAGAGCTCTTATTTAGATGTATGGTTATCTGTCATTCAGTTTTTTTCTAGAGGAACTAGAGAGGGTAATTACTCTCCAGTTGTGATCCTATGGGCACTTTACTGGGAGTAAGCCCCATCAAACAACATTGGACTTACTTTTTGGACAAGCATAGGATTTCTCCTCCAAAGTTAGTTATTCATTTCAATGGGCTCAGATTTGTTTAATCTGTATACTGTCAGGATAGGTCCCTGTAAACTGCTTCTGAAATTTTGTTTTTTAAACTATTATCCCTACATCTAGAGGCACACTTCTGGCAGCAGGGAGTGGTGCTCTGCAAAACCTTTACCTCTGTCACAAGTTAAGGCTGCAATCCAAAATGCACTTCCTAGTGCGCAAATCTCTTTGAGTTTAGTGGGGCTTCCTTGTGAGTAAACATGCTTAGGATTGCATTGCAGATGTTCAGCTCCAAGTTTACAGAAGTCATTGGTGTTTGGGCTTTTACGATGCACACCAATGTGATTACATCAACACATGAGGAGATGGGAAAAGAGCTCTTGCTATTAGAGCTGGAATTTGGCAATGAAAAGGAAATAGAGGAAAGATCTCTTTGGAAGTAAAAGGGTGTTCCAAAAAAGTGGTTTTATTGGTGACTGCATCTTATTATAGCTGCCTCTTGCACAATTTTTCCTTCTATGTAATGTATATTCACATATATATATACACTATGTATTGCTGTGCAAGGAAGCATGACTACATGCATTCAATTACATGATGCCAGCTAGTAAAATGCTTTCCTGAGATTATACTTGGGATCCTTTCCCATACTGTAGGAATTATATTCCCTGCCCATCGGAGACTTTTTTTTTTTTTTGTCAAGGCCTGGTTCCCCAAAACAGCTGTAAAACTCGGGGCGAGAGGGGGAGCAAGGGTTTCCAAAAGCGCTAAGCAACCCTAAAATAACTCCAATCAGCTCTTATGTTTATATACTATATTTGGTTCCAAAGTAGGCAGCCCCCGCCAGCTTGTTTAAGTTAAGCATGTATACATAAGTGCCTGAATCGGAGAACCACCACTCTAAGGTATGTTGCTTTGAGTTTCACATAGGGTTGCCAAGTCTAACTCAAGAAATATCTGGAGGGTAGGGACACATTCTTTGGGGGCTCATAGAATTGGACCCCCTGGTCCAACCTTTTTGAAACTTGGGAAGTGTTTTGAGGAGAGGCATCGGATGCTATGCTGAACGTTTTGTGCCTCTACCTCAAAAAACAGCCCCTCTGGAGCCCCAGATACCCACGGATCAATTATCCATTATATCCTATTAGAATCAATCTCCATAGGGAATAATGGGGTGGCCAGCATACATTTCCCCCCCACACCCTGTTTTCTGATGACCTTGAAGCAAGGGGAGGGTCATCAAACTGGGGGATCCCCTGCCCCCAACTGGGGATTGAGCAACACACAGCGAATCACAGTAAAAGGTGACAAGAGTAAACTCCGAGGTTCTGTGATGACCAGCCTCTATATCACTTTACACAATTTTTTGATTCTTGTAAACCTCTTTATATTCTTTGAAATATTTTCACAATACATTATTCCAAACCATACACTGATGAATAGAACATCCAAAGTGAACAAAAAAGGAACATGGTCTTTAAAAGTTCAGAGTAGACTGTCTCATAAAAATAAAGTTCCATCTTATCTCCCTACAGCCTCTAATCCAGCCATGGGCCGTTTTCCCACTGACCTTACTCCGGAGCGACGTCCCTCTTCACCGCGCAGCGTCTGCGCAGATTTCCCACCAACTGCTGCACACAACCAAGAAGTGCTGCGGCTTTTGCGTCGCAGATGTAAACCGCTAAAAAACAGTTTACATCTGCAACGCAAAAGCCGCGGCTCTTCCTGGTTGTGCGCAGAAGTTGGTGGGAAATCCGCGCAGATACTGCGCGGTGAAGAGGGTCCTCGCTCCGGAGTAAGGTCAGTGGGAAAACAGCCATGGTCTTTCTTCCATTTTTTGAAAATTGAGAATGTTCTGAAGGAGAAGAGTTGGAATGTTGCCCATGCTCTGATGAAATTGTAAAAAGCTGGTCAAAGCCTTTAGTGAAACGAGGAAAACAAGGTACAACCTCTTAGCTGTGTTGGGCTGTGTACATTTCAAGCTGAATCTTCAAGAGACATCATGGGATCTTCTCAGGAGCAAGTGGACTAAGGATTCTCTTTAATTCACGGAAGGATGGAACTTTATTCTTGTGAGACAGTCTACTCTGAACTTTTAAAGACTATGTTTGTCCTTTTTGTTCACATTGGGTGTTCTTTTCATCAGTGTATGGTTTGGAATAATGTATTGTGAAAATGTTTCAAAGAATATAAAGAGGTTTACAAGAATCAAAAAATTGTGTACAGTGATATAGAGGATGGTCATCACAGAACCTCAGGGTTTACTCTTGTCACCCAACGGAGGATTGGCAACCCTCGTTCCATAATGGAAGCGCAAGGTATGAAAACAGTGAGGGAAAAGTAAG
Organism: Heteronotia binoei; assembly: GCF_032191835.1. Taxonomy (NCBI): domain Eukaryota; kingdom Metazoa; phylum Chordata; class Lepidosauria; order Squamata; family Gekkonidae; genus Heteronotia; species Heteronotia binoei. Next base: position 49,966,355 of record NC_083223.1, on the reverse strand, counting down.
CCCCATGAGTTAGAACAGTCTGGTAACTTAATGGGACATAAACTTAATGGAGCGTAAATAAATGTATGGCTGTCAGTGGGGAAGATAATTAAAAGTGCCAATAAAAAGAGCCTTGCAGGACCAGACCTAGGCCCACCTAGTCTGGGATTCTGTTCCAGACAAACATCTCTATATGCTTGCAAGTGGGTCATAAAGACAACAGATTTCCTCTAACTCCATGATTGTTCTGTGCTTTCATTACCTTAGGTCTCACTCCCATTGCCTCCCTGCACGACGCACGGAATTTTGAAAGGTGGATATCAGATGGTGTGCAAGAACAAATGTTATTCACACATACTAAAAACCAAATAAATACCTTCCCACAAAGAAACATAATTTGTAATAGTTTTGCTGGCCTTTTACAGATGTGCTGCAGGGAAGTTGTGTCCTTGTGCCCTGCACGGGGAAGATTTTTTGTAAGACATTCAAAACTAATGCTGGGTGTGCCCAAAACCAGTTCAGCTCAGTTAAGTATTTTCAGTAATACAAAAAAAAAAAAAAAAAAGGAGCAAAATGGCATCTGAGGTATACTCTTCTTTTGTGTGTGGGGGGGTGGGATTTAATTTGCCTACGATAGAAATACATCTTGATATAAACCTACTCTTCATGGACAAACAGTGCCAAGAACAGTTACACCCCTCTAAGGTCACCAAAGTCAGTGGGCTTCGAAGGGTGTAACTCTTTAGGGTGGTACCGTAAATCGTTTCAAAAGTGATTTCAGGCTATTGAAATAAAATTATCTGAACCTGCTGGTATTCTCATTCCATTTTATTTTTAAAAAATAAACCAGACCCTCCCCTCCCCAAGTGGAAATCATCTGCAGCAGGAACATGGGATGGCCTGTATAAGAGCATCAGGAATATTCTGATGGGGGCATTTTCAAGCACTTTTCCTGAGGAACTCTAAAAAGCCATTTGCTTTATTTAAGGCTTTATTATGTGGCATAAAGTCTCAGTGTTGGCAATTTTTCACCCAAGATGATCTAATCTCTTTCCAGGGTAGTGTTTTTCTCCCATTAGCTCATTTGTCATATACTGTAAATATGACAAATCCTGATACAGTCGAACTACTGAGAGCCTCCAAAGGCCTCACGTCATTCTCAGTAATAGGTTCCTCACACGCTGTTCAGCAAGATTATTATTCAGGAGCTTAGGAAGCTGCCAGTGTGGTCTGTTGGTTCATGTGGGAGGGCAGAGTACCACCAATAAAACCGGTTGTGCTTTAAGTCTTGTTGAAATTAATGGGATTTAAGTCCGTTGTGATTATCTCATCTCACTGGTTTCAGTGGGATTTAAATCCAGCTGCTTTTCTCCAGGCTGGGACCTATAACTTTACAAAAGAGATTGCCATGATGGGTCTGAAGAAAGACACACAGGGTCCGGACTGATTTAGATTCAAAACATTGTGTTAGAGGGGACAATATTACTGGGGCCAAAATTAAACATGTCCTCTGACTACGAATGCCAGCCTCCAGGTGGGACCTGGGAATCTCCCTGAATTACAGCTCATCTCCAGACTACAGACAGAGATCAGTTTTCTTGAAGGAAAGTCAATGGCATTGTACCCCTCTGACGTCTATCACAGAGGTTTTGTCCACAAATCAGAACATCACTCCTGACATCCCAAAAGTGCCAACATCACCCCCAAACTGATCTTTCAAGGTGAGTGCAGCCCCATCCAGAAGGGGTGACACCTTAAATTATGGGTTAGACCTTCTGCTTATCAGTAGCACTTCCACCTTTTGGGATCAAGTTTCAGTTTGTTAACTAGCATTCTCTCCAAAACTGCTTCCAGCCACTGGTTGAGGGTTTCTGCAGCCTCCTTGGGATCAACCAGATGCAGAGCTGAGTGTCATCTGCTCATTGGTGACAGCACAGTTATGTTTGGCCCTGAGTGGCTAGCAAAACCAGGTGTTTGCAAGTGATGTCATCATCTGTGCCCAGGTTCTGCTAGTCACCCAGTAGCTGCATGGTTGTGTGGTGTACAGTCATGGCTCTGGCAGTTCCATTACTCCCTACCAACACTTACTGCTAAAGGTATTGCTTCATTAGGAGCACAGGTATTCCCTGTGATTATCCCACAAGCCATTGCTGTTATAGTTATATTTGCTTTTCATCAGTTATTAGATCATTTACATTGTCACTCATTTTTATTTCCCACTGATCAATGGCAGACCAGGGTAGTATTTTCCTGCCTGTGACTCTTGTGTTTTATTGAATTGTTTTTACTAGAATTTAATTATGGTCTCTAAGAAGCAACCTTGGCACTTAGAAGACCCGAATCCCATTCTGAGCTCAGTATTGCACTCTAAGAAGGGATACTTCTAGGGTTTTCTTTGCCAGGATGTGTATGGCCAAACAAATGAACAAAGGAATGAAAAATGGAAGGATGAGATTTTTCATTTGCTTCACATTGATTCTGTCACCCACCCCATTCATTTGTATTGTAGAAACTAAGGACATGAATACCATTCATTTAATTCCTCATTTTTCAAAATGAATGTGTGCCATAGGTGTTACACACATTAGTGCATAGTATGTAATTCTGTCCTCCATATTTACAATTTAGAACAGAACAGTTGATCTTTCCAGTTTGGGTGCTGTTACTTTTTTAATCTCAGTGTTGCATTTTTGCTTTTTCTGGTATTTTTTAATGGCAATTACAGTCTGAGTTTATAGAGATTATGGAAAATCAGGGAAAGAGTGTTTCAAATAGGCATGCTGACAACTTTCAACTGGCATGCTGAACCATCTTTGATTACACACCAGGGGTGCAGCCAGACATACCATTAGTGGTGATACAGCTCCGTCTCGCTGACAGATTAAATGTGTTTGTTCAGACATCCTCATCTGGCAATTGAGCATAATCCAGGGTCATCCCGGCTTGCTACGCCTCAATGGCGCATTCATTTGACAACACATAAAGTTCGGTCCTTTTTTAAAAAAGCTGCACAAGATCGGCTTTTTCCTGTTTGGACAGCTCACGCGCGATACTGCCTCTCACCTTTTTTTTGAAAAAAAAAAAAGGCCCAGCAGACATGCGCATTGCCAGATCATCCGGGAATCTGAGGTGACGCTTCTGCTTCTCCAATCAACACAGGATTGGAGGGGGGGGGAACGTTATTCCACTATTTAGAACAGGAAAAAAATCTCTTTTTTTCAACGTGGAGGATTTCTGGAAATCCCCCCCCCCCTCTGAAGTAACGTTTGATTTCCCACCTCCAAACAGTTGGGCGCATGTTCAATGGACCCCCCCCTCCCAGAAATCACCACCTGATCACGCATGCTCCAAGAAAAGAGCGTGATAGTATTGGATGTCTGAACGCTCAACAACAGAATGAGCCGCATTCTTGGATGCTCGTCTGAATAGCCCTGCATCAAATCAATTTTCAGCTGTTCAAATTTGAGCGCTACACACACGCTTTTAATGTGAGGTCTCGCCGTACCCCAGGTGAACTCCTGTTTTGATCATCTTGATGATATTTGCCAGAACTCATTTCAAATACTGTGTTCAGCAACATTGTCCTTGCACAATAGCATTATTCCAGTTTAAATTCATTGAAATAAATGGGTTTAGACTGGAGGAACTTTGCATAGGATTGCATTGTAAATCTTCTTAATTATCATAAAAGAGGCAAATCCTCTCCAGGGACACAGTCAGGTTATTAACATGACATACTTGTAATGCAAGGCAAGGTGACCAACTAATGTTAGTCACCTAAAGGATTCATCTGATTCTTAGCTTAATCAGATGCCTCCTTTAAAGGGCCAAGATTGGACCCATTGCACTACCTGCTTTTTGCACAAGAATAGTCAACCGCTTCTTATTTGTGATTCAGTTGCAAGAATTGATCGCAATATTAGCTTCATAGGCTGCCAGAAGGTAAAAGCAAGTAGTAAGTCTCAACTAAAAAAACCCCTCAAAACACATCCCCCCCTTTTAACTGTGTACCCTTTTAACAGTTGAAAGAGGAGACAGGAAACACAAGAGCTGTGACAAAACAATCTAACCATACAAGAAATCAGTCTAATTTCAAGAAAGCATACCATTTCAAGAATTTCTTGAAATAGTAGTATTCTTTCTAGACAAATCAAATATTCAGTTTTTCTCCAGAAACACTAAAGTTGTCAACCTCCAGGGGGTAGCTAGAGATCTCCTGCTATTATAACTGATCTCCAGGCAATAGAGATCAGATCGCCAGGAGAAAATGTCTGCTTTGGAAGATGAACTATGGCATTATACCTCACTGAAGTTCCTCCTCTCCCCAAACCCACTCTCCACCCCCCAAATGTCCACATATTTCCCAGCCTGGAGCTGGTAACCCTAAGGAACACCAGTCTTGGTTTGATACCTTCTAAAACCATTTGAAGCTACTGAGGTGATTTAATTTCTGCTTCCATGTTCAATGTAGAACATCAGGGATGAGGGATGAGCTGTCTGGGGACTGCAGTGAGAAGGGGGAAGGAGCAATGTCACCCCCTTGGCTTCCATAAGTAGGATCAGAAATGTCTATAGGGACAGGGGGGATAGGGAAGATCCTGTGTGACCCTTGCAGGATGGGAAGGAATATCTAGGTAATATGTTTCCAAACTATTAGTCGCTGTTTCACTCATTATGAGTCCCGTGTAGAAACTTCCCAAGATGTTACCATCATGTGCTGCATACAGAGTCATGTGATGCTGGAGTATGAGGTTGTCAACTTGTTCTCCAGGAATTCTGTGCCTTGAATATCTACTCCAAAATGAAAAAAGATGTGAATTGAGTTTCCTGCCTAAGTACATCTCCATGCTGGGATGGCACTTTCTCTGTGCTTCTAAACAAGAGTCCTGCCAGACAAAATATTAGCTACTGCAGAAGTGAATAATCAGCACGTAGAAGCGGAGGGGGGGGGGGAGAGAAATGCTGCATTTGGGGGTCTCTTGGTGGCATGTGCTGCATACAGTCCTCCCATAGTTCCCATTTCATCCAGCAAAACACATACTGAGAGGATCACAGGTAGCATGCTCCTGGTACAAATAGTTGGATACATGTCAATGTAACCTGTGAAAAAGACCATAACCTCAGGGCAATTGTACTTCTGGTTGCAGTGGCCAACTTCCTGTCCCTCTCTGAATTTCTCTCTGCTTCCACTACTTCCTCATCCAGTCAGATGTGTTGTCTATAAAACACCATCTTGCAAATCACAGATGTCGGTTGTTTTCCAAGAGTCTTTATGTGCCCTGACTGTAATGATTACCTTCTTGGATGCTGAATTGGCAGTATTTATGCCCTGTGAGCCCATAAATAAATTAATAAGAATGCTATTGTCAATATAAACATGCTGGCAGAGGAACACTTGGACCTGTTGAGCTGTGAGGTTCTCATTCAACAGGATTAGATGTCCATTAATGTGATCCTGGCAGTTTTTACTTGTTAAGCACCATCAACGTCCATGTCTTTTGACTTTCCAGAGCAACATCAATTTGCCTGGTGCCTATTCTACTACTTGTCAAGATTCTTGTGAAGACAGTTTTATTTGCCTCCGCTTTTACTTGGGTTTTATTTCTTCCTTGGCTATTGTGCCACTTGTCTTTATTGCCTTGTACACTATTTGTAGCGCTTTATTTGACTGGTCCTGCTTTATGGATTTTTTACAAATACAGATTTTTTTTTAATTTACTTTTTGCTGCTGTGTTACTGGGACCCTCCCCTTTATGTTAGGTTTGGGACTGCCTTGAGGAGTTTCCTGCTGTCAGTTATTTTAAATAATTATTTTGTGCCTGTGTCATTCAGTTTGTTGCAAGCTGCCTTGAGCAGTTCACTGGAGAGACAGCCAAGGTATAAAACAATACTTTTTTGTTCTTTCTTTTTTTGCCATTACAACTGACTTGTGGTGCCCCTGTAGGGGTTTCAAAGCAAAAGCCATTCAGGGGTGATTTGCCATTGGCTGCCTCTAAGTAGTGACCCTGGTATTTCTTGGTGGCCTCCCATCCAAATACTAACTAGAACTGATCCTGCTTAGCTTCTGAGATTTGATGTGATTGGTATGGTTGTTAGCCTGCAGGTGGGGCCTGGGGATCTCCTGCTTTTATTTATTTATTTATTTATTACTTTGCATTTATATCCCGCCCTCTCCGCAAGCGGACTCAGGGCGGCTTACAGTATCATAAAACAATCAATTCCATAAAACATATAAAACCATAATACATTTATCAGTTTAAAACTATTACGCTATCTCGATCCAGTCTGGCGGTATTGGGTTTTGACTATGACCACCACTTCTGTAGGATGTCCAGTGGCAGCCCATTTTCAGTCAACCAGAAATGCCTGTCTAAACAGTTCGGTCTTACAGGCCCTGCAGAACGCCGACAGATCCCGCAGGGCCCTTATAGCTTCTGGGAGGGTGTTCCAGAGTTCTGGTGCTGCCACCGAGAAGGCCCTAGATCTTGTTGCGCATAGCCTGGCTTCTTTAGGGCCAGGGGCAGACAGCAGATTTTTTGTCCCTGATCGCAGTGCTCTCTGGGGGATATATGGGGAAAGGCGGTCCCGTAGATAGGCAGGTCCCTGACCATAAAGGGCTTTAAAGGTTAATACCAACACCTTGAAGCGAACTCGGAACACAACAGGCAACCAGTTACAATTGATCTCCAGCTGGCAGAGATCAGTTCCCCTGGAGAAAATGGCTGCTTTGAAGGGTGAGCTCTATGGCATTGAACTATGCTGAGGCTCCTCCCCTCCCCAAACCCTGCCCTCTCCTGGATCCACCCCCAAAATCTCCAGGTATTTACAAACACAGACCTGGCAACCCTAGTGATCGGGCTAGCCTGGCCTGTCCAGGTCAGGGCAAAAAATAAAACATAACAATACATGCAATAAATGAACTACGCAAAGGGCAGGTCTTCAGCCTGAACAATTTGCAGGCCAAATAGTCATGGACATATTACTTCCAGCACTTAAGTAAAAGCAACCTGCCTCCACTGAGAAGAATCAGAAATACAGAAACACAGTTGCAGAGGCTTGCCCTTTACGATGAACCCCACTTTTCCACATTGCTGCATTCCTTCCCAACCCTGCCCGGTGTCACTTTTGCCTCCTGCCAAGACATCAGTTTTGTCCCTTCCCACTTCATCATCTTGCAATTTCAACTTTGCCAGCCTTTTTCTCTCCCATTTGTGGAAATCCCCAAGCTGTTTATTTTTTTGGCCTGACAACAAATGGCTCTGAAATCTTTCTGAGTGCTTCTTCTGCTGCAACTGACAGTATCTCTAAACTGTCTGGGGTGCATTAGCTCCATTTCAGGAAAGCGAGCAGGCAGTGGCTAGGAAATGAATGGGCTCTGGTGCTCTGGGGACATTAGAGGGGCTGCAGTATGAGGAAGCCAGGAAAATAAATACAGCTCAATGAAGGGAAAGATATTTACTTTAGCACTTTTAAGCCTAGCACTCAGGCAGAAACTCAAGTGGAGCCTGGGGCTAGGGAGGAACCAAGGTCAGCCAGTACTGTCCCTTCGAGCTGTCCAGGCTGCTGAATAGAGGCTTAGACTAATTTTGGCTTCTGAATTTAACAATGTTAGTCCAATAAACCATTTTTATTACAACAAGCAAAGCTGGATTGCCAACAGTCCACTAAATTTACAGAGGGCCATTAATTTCTTTTAAACATAGTGCACTTCTCTCCTCCCACCCCACAAAAAAACCCCCCACTGGCCATAAATTGTAAGTTTAGAAAAGCTGAACACTGAAAAAAAGAATTTCAGCTATTATTCACCCTTTTGGCAATAACTCATGCCCCATTTCAACATGTACATTATTATAATATATGTTTCTTTGGTTAACTTGCTTTAAGAACTTGCCCTGAGATTCTGTATTCAGGACTATATATGTGAAATGTGGGTCTTGGTTCATAGAACTGACTCCTGTCCCAAGTATGTTGTTTTTAGGAAAGAGCTAGAAGGAGACCAGACTAGAAAGAATAGTGGTGGTGGGATTCTAATGATTAACTCACCCAGGAAAATAACTGAATGATTAGAGAAATAGAGTTGATCGTCGAGAAGTTAGTTAGTCTTGAGTGCCACCTTAAAATAAAGATGGTTCATTTGGAGGTGTACCACCATCTGGAAAACTGACAAATATGGCCATTCAAGACCATTCAGCTGATGGATTCAAGGGTGTGAGTTAGATCCCAAGGAAGAAAAACTGGAGTTGAACTATGGTCCCTCACCACCACAAGGATGATCAATATTACAACTACATAGCCAGTCAGACTGTGGTGATAGCCTTCTTAGCTCTTGGCCCAAACATGTTTCAGGAAGAAATGTGCACCTCCCTTCACAAATATCTACAGTTACTAATGGCAGAACTCGAGTTCATGCAGGGCAGAGAGCAAGCAGGGAACTCTAAGGCAGAAGCCAATTTTACCAAACTGATCTCTGTGGTCTGGAGATAGTTCAGAATTCTGAGAGAATTCCAGCTTCCCTCCCCCCCCCCCCCCACTTCTGCTGAAGATTACCACATATTACATAACATGCTAATATATAGGAGAAAATGTTTAAATTAAAGAGCATCATACACAACTGTGAGAGCTAAGTACCTGCTTTGTTTTAAATTAGAGGGGTCAAGCTAATTTGTTACAAGGACCATATCCAACATAAACATCACTTTGCTGGGCTGGGCCATGTTTGCCATAAAACGTAACGCCACATACATTTAAACTTTAAATGGAGATACAAACTTTATAAAGTACACAGGCAAACCTGCTTAACAAAATTATTTTTTACTCAAAATACAAACATGCTTAACACATTAACACTGGTATGCTCCAAGCTATTGCGTTCTCACCATGTTGTCCCACTCACCCCCACAATGAGCAGGAGGACACAATAAAGGATGGGAGAACCATGCAGGCTGCTTCTGAGTTCCTTGGAGGGACAGCAGACTGAAAATATTCTAGATGGGTAAGATCCAGAAAAGTTTGAGAACCAATCAAAACAAAACCCAGAAATATTTTGAGTATGTGTTGTGGGCTGAAAACAACTGATTTACTGGGGAACTCACAAAAGCCCCAATAAATGTATTTAATCATATACAAGATTAATTTTTTCCAAGGGATGTCATAAAAAGGGGGGGGGGGTTGATGCTCCTTTTCCTCTCACACAGAGTGCTTACCATCTTCTACAACCTCTTATTCAGGGTATGAGTTATAGGTCGGGACATCACACTTCCACCCTTCCTGTCTCAATTACAAAGAATGTTCATTGGGTTGCAACTTGCTTTAATCAACTGGTTTTATTGATTTTATGTGTATTATTTTGTTGTACATTGCCTAGATCCCAGCATTGGCTGGGATGAGGCGATTCATAAATTTAATAAATAATAATATTTTTTCGGAGAGTGTTTTTGTGTCTAATTTCCCCTTGCTTCACTTCCAAGTCAAAGGTAATTCAAAAGTATACAGATTCCCTTGGATTTCCTCCTGCCCATTTGCCACCCTCCTCCCATGCCCACATTCAGGTTGTTCTGCTCACTCTTTATCTTCTACCTTTGTTAGTGTGTCCCTTGTTGTTTTTAATTTTTTTAAAAAAATTGCAAGTGGCATGAGTCTAGTAATATGAGACTATCACTAGTCTCAGATCACTGTAAAGAAACTGAAATGATTCCCAGCTGGGCTTCCCTCTCCAGATGCCTGGCTTAAACTGGGCAGTGAGAGGATGCAGCACAGAGCTGTGGCTGAAGGGAGCCATTGACTCCGTGAACACACCATTTACTTAGAGAATCCAAGCAGTCAAACCCTGTAGCTGCAGAAAAAATACACTGGGGGGATGGTGCATACAGCAGGCACAGAATCTAAAGTCAGGCTTACAGGCTTGACTTCTTGGATTATCTGCAGTAAACTCTGCATCATAATAGGCCTAGCTGCAGAATAAATACACCGGAAGAAAAAGAATGATGGATAAGGTGGGAACAGAATCTGAAGTCAAGATTAAAGACTTACTGCTCTGAAAATGTGCAGTAAGATGTGCATGCATAATGGGCCTATGTATAATTCACCCTGAGCATGCCTCTCACCAGAGAGGAACTTTTCCTGTCCACCCCCCCCCCCCTGCCTTCCCAGCACAAGTAATCCCAGGGGTCCTCTTCCCTCTCTGAAACTACATTTTCTCACTACACTAGAACAGCATTTTTTTCCCCTCAGCAACCCAGGAAGCATTGTGTGTGAAGCAGGGGTTCTTCCCCACTTAGAGAGGCCCACCCCAAAACATGCACATATAATATAAACTCTCCAGGGAACTGGAGCCACAGCCTCAGCACTTGCTCAATTCACCACAAAATCCAGGAACCCTCCACAGATGCACCAGCCACCTGTCAATGACCAGAACTTCTAAACCACCCCTTTTCTTGCATCACCTCTAGGTGATTCATCTATACCAATCCACTCTCCTCCAAATCTCAAGTCTGCTCCCACTGACCACTCCTTCCTTGCACTTCAGTCCCACGTAGAGACTTGACCTTCCATGAAAACATACAGACATTCCATGGTGCTGAGGTTTGAGCAAGGGGACTAACAACTGGGAGACCCAGGTTCATAAGCACCAGGTCTTGAATTCAGCAGGAGCTCGTGTAGGAGAGCCCCTGAATAATTAATTTACCCCCAATAATAATAATAATTGCTATATTGAATAAGAGCATGCTTTGCCCCAAACTAAAGTGTCTGCTGCAATACTGCTGTTAGAAATTGACTACTGCCCAGCAGCTGGGAGCTGCAGCTGGAAGATTAGATAAAAGAAGCAGCCTTCTACAGGCAACTGGCTGAAATGGATAAGTGTAGAGGAATCATGTCATGGAAATTTACTGAGGAGAGGTCCGTGAGGTGGGATCTTTGAAATCTGATAAGCTTGCGCCAGCCTACTCACTTACTTGCTTGCTAGAAAAACTGTATGAGCTTAGGGAAATGCATCTCAGTTCTGTGGGGTTGTTCTGCCCAAACTGAAATCTGTCTTTTGGTACCAAAAAGTAAACCTCACTTCATACCAGTAAGTCTGTGTGGACCTCGTTATTTCTCTGCTTCATTTTGGTGCATTGGCCAATGGGAAAATAACAGGGTAGGACATTTCCTTCCCCTTGGGGTGGCTGCATAATTGTTCGCCTTCCACCCTCGTGGCGGGAAGATAGGACTAGGTGCCATGGTCACATTTTTGATCGAGTCCAGCTCCCTTCACCCTGGCGGGGGAAGGTGTCCAGTTCGCCAACCAAGATCCTGCTCCTGGTTAAACCGATGTATCCAGGGAATCAGAAGATCTTCAGAATTGTGAGTATGAACTGTCTGGGAATTCTGATTACCTCTCCTTCAGAGAGATGAAGGGTCTGATCACCCCTTAAGTTCTGTCTATTAGGCTCCACTTTGGAGCTGAAGCACAGAAGCTAGGATCTGGGAGGATTTCTGTGGTATGTGTGCGTGTGTGAATGAGAGGAGGCAAAGCCTCCAAGTGAGAGGGACTTTCTCTTGTGCAGTTTCCAGTAAGGCAACCTCACTGGGTCACGAGAGAAAGGAAGTGAAAACCAGACCCCTTACTGGCAGCTGCTGTTTTCTGTTTTCCCTAGAAGTGTCTTGTCTAAACGTCTGGTGCCATAGGTGGAAATGAGTCAAAAACCCGCTAGAGTACATGTGTAAACACTTCAAAACTCCCAGAACTCTGAAAGCGTTATGTCAGAAAGACTGGGTGGCCTTACATGTAGAATGGCCACCCGAGGGTAGCTTTGACCAAGGCTTGGTTCACAAAGTTTACAAGAGTAAGACACACAAGTCAGTTCCCCTACATCAACAGTTGGGCAGCAACGCTGCAGAAGTCTTACTGGTGGCCAGAAAAGTTGCAGAGGATGAAGGAAAAATGGGCTCAGAGGTCTGCTGCCAAAGCTGCAAGTCAAGTTATGGCTTTGTGCCAGGAGGTGTTAACAAAAACAACAACCCCTCCAAAGAAGGAAAAGCCCCCAGTGTTAGATGCTGAATCAGAAGATTCTTTGGCTAGTTCCCCACCATATGTTCCAGTGTATTCACCTCTCCCGATGCCGCCAGCTGAAGGAGGTGCCAGGGCACCGGAAAGTGAGGCTGAAGGTGAGAGCCAAGCGCAGCTAGTTAAAAGTGCTCCAGAAACCTTTGATGAGGAAAACCAGGAAGTAGGGACGAGTGAGGAAGCCATGGCTGTAAAAGGGCAAGCAAGATTTTTGTGAACTTTAAATACAACCCAGCAGTTGTTTACTGAACAATCATTCCATGCAACAGCCCCCCAATTCTCCATGCCTGTGTCTAATAGTCAGAGGTTAGCTGCACGTTTCTGTTCACCCCAAGTGTTTTCCTCTAACACTGAACTCTCTCCCAGTACTAAGCAAACTTCCAGCCTCTCCACGGTCTCCCCCTCGACTTTTCCAGGTTTTATATCTGGTGCAGAGGGCTCTTTGCTGGCTCCCCTCCGAGAAGTCCACGTTCCACAACAGCTCGGCCATGGTATTGAAATCCGATATATGTATGTGCCTTTCACGTCAAATGATCTAGTAAATTGGAAAGCTCATACTGTTGCATTTTCTGACAATTCTACCTCAATGACTAATCTGCTAACCAGTATTATTGCCACACATCAGCCCACCTATGCAGACTGTCAACAGCTTTTACTGGCCCTCTTTACAACAGAGGAGAGAAGCCACATTCTGCATCATGCCCCAAAAGTATGTAGAGGGAAAAGTCCCCCCAGAAACTGCAGATAGAGAGGAGTGGATAAAAGCCCATTTTCCTGCAACAGACCTAAAATGGGATCCCAATGGCTGTGAGTCCAAAGAGCGTCTACCAGAATACAGACAGGCAATCTTAGAAGGAATGAAAGAGACAGGCAAGAAACCTATTACTATGTCCAAAGTCAGTGAAGTTCTCCAGAAAGCAGATGAAAGCCCTGGAGCTTTTGCTGAGCGTTTGATGCAAACATTCCGAATGTATACTCCATTTGATGCAGAGGCTGCAGAAAACTTGCACATGGTAAATACAGCTTTCGTTGCCCAATCTTATGCTGACATCCGCAAGAAGCTCCAGAAGCAAGATGGCTTTGCAGGCATGAGATTATCCCAATTACTAGAGATTGCCCAGAAAGTTTATGCCAATTGAGATGTAGACCAGAAACAGGAGGCAGAAAGAAAAATGAAAAAGAAAGCTGATCTGTTGGCAGCGGCTCCGGCTGGGCAGACATCTGTGAGAGGCAGAGGGGCTATCTGGGGGCAAGGATTGAATGACAGGAATCAGAGATCTTCAGTGACTAATTTAGACCCAAACCAGTGTGTGTATTGTAAAGAATTTGGGCACTGGAGAGACTAATAATAATAATAATAATAATAATAATAATAAATTTTATTTATATCCCGCCCACCTCGGCAGGCTCAGGGCGGCTAACAACATTTTATAAAAACATACATGCCCTAATCGACCCCCCCTCCACACACAAGAGAGCCAAAGTGCCCCTAGACAGATGACAGGACTGGAGTTTAGAGGCCATGGGAGCAAAGGAGCCAAAGGAAGGGGCAGAGGAAGAGGCCAGGCCCAGAGTGACAGATATCAGAGGAACAAAGAAGAGTCTGTGTATGGTCTGGCTGGACTGGAAGGATGGGAAGACTAGGACAGACTGGGCACCGATGGTCCTGGCCCCGCGGAGCCCATGGTCACAGTTGATATTGGGGGTCAGGAGATTCCATTCCTTATAGATACTGGAGCTGCACGGTCTGTGATGCCTGTTAAGATTGCTCCTTCAATTCACAAATACATTAATATAATTGGAGCTACAGGGCACAAGCAATCCAGACCACATCTAGCCAAACGAACTTGTACAGTAGGAGGCCATATAGTCCGCCACAATTTTGTCCATTTACCTGACTGCCTGGTGCCACTGATGGGAAGAGACCTGCTTTCTAAGTTGTGGGCCCAATTGACTTTTGAGTCAGAGAGCCAAATGAACTTTGAGTTGCCTTACACTACCTCAGAAGGCGAACTACAGTATCAAGGTATATATGTTCTAGAATGCCCCCGAGAAGAAGAGTGGCGGCTTTACTAACCAGCTCCTGTAATGGCCATGTCAGAAGCCTGGTTTCAACAATTTCCAGATGTATGGGTAGAGGAAAACCCACCTGGGTTAGCAGTAAACCATGCCCTATCAAAGTAGAGTTAATCCCAGGAGCCATTCCAGTCCAGGAATGCCAGTACCCGATTCCCAAGAAGACAGTAGTTGGCATCCAGAAGCACTTTAACAGGCTCCTCCATTATGGGATTCTTAATGAATGCCAGTCCTCATGGAACAGTCCCCTTTTGCCAGTCTAGAAGCTGGGCACTGATGATTACAGACCAGTACAAGTTTTACGCTCTGTTAATTCTTGCACACAGACTCTGCATCCTGTTGTTTCAAACCCCTGTGTCTTGTTAGGACTTATACATGCCTCAACCACTTATTTCCCAGTGGTAGATCTCATGCATTCTTTTGTTTAAGACTGGCACCTGAAAGTCAGTCACTGTTTGTCTTCCAATGGGAAGAGAAAGAGACTGGTAGAAAGTTACAATATACATGGACATGTTTACCCAGGGGTTCAAAAATTCACCCACCCATTTTGGCAATGCCCTCAGTAAAGACTTGAGCCAGTTCCCAACTGTGCCAGGAGAAGTTGTGTGCCTTCAGCACATTGATGATATTCTGATAGGGGCCAAAGACTTACAGACTTGCCAAGATGCCACTTCTGTCCTGCTAACGCTCCTAACTGAGGCTGGGTATAAAGTGTCTTGGAAGAAAGCTCAGCTATGCCAAGAGACAGTGAAATTTTTAGGCTTCCATATATCCCAGGGCAGACGGCAGCTAGGCGGGAGTGAAAAGAGACTGTATGTGTGCCATTCCTGTGCCCACTACCAGGCGCAAGCAGAGAGAATTCTTAGGAGCAGCAGGGTTCTGCAGAATTTGGCTCCCCAATTTTGCTATAACAGCAAAGCCCTTATACGAAGCCACTAAGGGGGGAGAAAAAGCACCTTTTGAATGGACAGAGCAATGTCAAAATGGCTTTGAAACATTAAAACGCCAGCTCATGCAGGCTCCAGCTCTAGGACTACCTGGTACTGACAAGCTCTTTACTCTGTATGTGGATGAGCGAGAAGGAATAGCTGCAAGCGTTTTAACTCAATTGCTGGGATCCTGGCCCAGACCAGTAGCATATCTGGATAATGTGGCCAAAGGTTGGCCTCCGTGTATGCGTGCCATATCTGCAGTGGCAGAACTTGTGAAGGAAGCAGACAAATTCACCTTCGGCAGCCAGCTTGAAGTGAGAGTGCCTCATTATGTGCAAGCGCTTCTTGAGCACAAGGGGAACTATTGGTTCACTAATGCCTGCATGGTCAGATACCAAGCTCTTATGTGTGAAAATTCCCGTGTCAAAATAGTGACTGTGTCAACTCTGAACCGAGCTTCCCTGTTGCCAACTCCTGGGGAAGAATTAGAACATGACTGCCTGGAAGTTATGGAAGAGGTCTATTCTAGCCGGCCTGATCTAAAAGATACCTCATTTTCAGATCCAGATATTGAATATTTCACTGATGGGAATAGCTTTATCCAGGATGGGAAGTGCAGAGCAGGATATGCAGTCGTTACTCTAGAAGCAGTGATAGAGGCAGAAGCGCTGCCGGTATCAACTTCAGCACAGAAGGCAGAGTTAATTGCCCTCATCAGAGCACTCCAGTTAGCAGAAGGACTGAAAGCCAATATTTACACAGACTCTAAATATGCTTTCATGAAGCTGCATGCCCATGGAGCCCTATACAAAGAAAGGGGCTTAATTACTGCGAGAGGCAAAGGAATTAAAATAGGAAAGAAATTTTGGAATTGTTAGAAACTGTCTGGGCGTCCTGGCACATAGCTGTCATCCATTGCCGAGGCCATCAGAAGCCCCTAAGTCCAGTAGCAAGAGGAAATCGGAAGGCAGATTTAACGACTAAGGAAGTAGCACTAAAGTCTTATCAGGGAAGCACAGAAATTCTACCTGTTTTTCAAGATTCCCTAACCGAATGGAGTCCTCAGTATTCACTAGCTGAGGGGCAGTGGGTTCAACCTCAAGGGGAAGTAACCAAATGAAGAGATGGCTGGTATATTCTTTCCGATGGCAGAATTTATATTCCAGGAGCTGTAGCATGGCCATTAATTCAGAATCTGCATGAGAGAACACATTATGGAAAGTCTGCTCTTGAATGCTCTGTGAGTCAGTGGGCATACATCAACTGTGTGAGTTCACTGACAGTTCAAGACTCTGCACAGTGTGCTACATGTGCAAAGAACAATCCTACATCAGGCTCCAAGCAACCTCCTGGAAGTCAGCCAGTGGGAGCAACATTTTTCTCCTCCCCAGTTGTAGATTTCACTGAGATGCCCAAAGCTGGACATTACCGTTACATGCTTGTATTTGTTTGCACGATGTCTGGGTGGATTGAGGCTTACCTGACCTGCACTGAGAAGGCCCATGAAGCTGTAAAAGTTTTATTCAAAAAAATCATACCTATATTTGGTTTAACTGTAACTTTAGAAAGTGACAATGGGCCATCGTTCATTGAGAAAACTGTACAAGGTGTATCTAAGTTGCTTGGCATTACTTGGAAACTGCATGTCGCTTACCGGCCGCAGAGTTCAGCAAAAGTAGAAAGGGCTAACAGATCTTTGAAGAACACCCTGTCTAAACTTTGTCAAGAAACTCATTTACCATAGACTACAATGTTGCCAATAGCATTGTTCTGGTTGCATTGCCTGCCACACAAATGTTTATGGAAGACCACCCCCTATAGTCCAGGGAATTAGGGGTGACCCCTCACAGTTAGGGAGCCTTATAACTTGTGAGGAACTGCAAGCCTTGGGCAAAGCTGTAAAAGATGTGAATAGATATGTGTTTGAGACCTTGCCATATCAAATTTATTCTCCTGTACATGCTTACCAGCCAGGAGACAGTGTGTGGGTTAAAAGCTAGAGGGCAAAGACTTTACAGCCTAAATGGAAGGGCCCCTTTACTGTTCTTTTAAGTTCCCCTGCAGCTGTCAAGGTCCAAGGAGTGGTAGCCTGGATCCATTGGTCCCATTTAAAACATGCTGCAGAACATTGGAAAGTACAGCCAGTCCCAGGAAAGCCATTGACTCTGAAACTTACTAAAGACTCTATCCAGTCTTAAGCCATCCAGTAAAGACAGTTAAAAGCCAGCAGCTTGTAGCTAGTGGGACTTGCTTGAAAGCAGGTCCAGAGCCTCTGAGCTTCATCAGCAAGCCCTGCCCCAGCCACCCCGGAAACTGCCTGGTCTACACACGGCCGAAGCTTTGAGGAAGTCATCTGGAGCAACATAGAGTTAGATATTTCCTTGTATTAGTTATTCTGAATCTCTTGAGCCTCCCTCATTATTCCTTGTGTTGAATGTGTAACCAAAGAATCATGCATGCTTCAAGCATTTTTATTGCTGTGTGCTTCTGCTGTGCTTTTGCTTATGGGTGTAATTCTCAAACTGTAAGATGTTCTAAATGTTGGGAAGGAGAGAGTTCACAACGCATGCTGCGTGTTCAATCTAGGGAAGTGTATGGGGCTTGCATAGAACGAAATACAAAAATAGTTTGTGTAGAACGTGCAGTGTCATTTTATCAGGCAAAAATTGAATATCCCAGTTCAGGAGGGACAATACCCCATAGAGGGAGTTTCCGCTGCCTGACTTCACTGTGGGCATGCTGGCCGGTTAATTTAAAATCTTACAAAATCAAAAAGCCTAACCCTATGTTTAAGGCACCTGTCCAGGAGACTAAGAAAATTCTGTATAGGACTGTGTTTGATGATGCTCAGGATGAGAGATTGGGAGTAATCTTTTTATAGCCATGGCTGAACAGATAGCCATCTCCCTAAATATTTCAAACTGTTGGGTGAGTGGAAGTCTACTGATGAGTGAAAGATGGCCTTGAGTTGGCACGGAGCTTTTGCCTTTAGACTTGGCTTGATGGAATACACCTAGATCGGCGTCAAAGCCAGAAGAGAAAAAAATCTGGGAGTTACAGGAAGTTGTGAATGGAGAATTGTGCATTTCTCGAGCTGTGCTGTGGATGAATGGAAAGCATGTTGGGCATTCTCTGTGCTACAGAACCCTGCTAGTTAGCTCCACTAAGGAGAAACCAAAATGGGTAGAAGTGGATGGTACTGTTACAGAAGATTTTCAGCTGTGGAAAAATATTAGCAGCATAAATAACTATTCCAATGCTGCTTCAGAGTCCTCTGATCAATGGATGGCTCTTGAAGGGTTATATTGGATCTGTGGTAAAATGGCTTCTACTCTCCTGCCTAGGAGATGGCATGGGACTTGCATTATTGGAACAATACATCCCAGCTTTTTCCTTTTTCCTTCAAATGTTGGTTCAGCTCTAGGAACCCCAGTGTTCGATGATTATGTTAGATCAAAGCGTTCTCTGAACATTGAAGGTACACAGTGGGGAGATGAATGGCCCCCACAATGGATCATTGAATATTATGGCCCAGCCACGAGGGTAATAATATATAATAATAATAATTTTTTATTTCTATCCCGCCCTCCCCGCCGGAGCGGGCTCAGGGCGGCTCACAACATAATGATACATTACATCGGTTTTACATAATAAAAACATAAAAACATAATTAAAACAGTTATAAATTATTAAAATTAACATAACAGTGTGGCGTTATAGAACATTTCCAGCAGCATAACTAGCTTTGTCACTGATTCTGTCACTAGTTGAAGGCCATCCTGAAAAGGTGGGTCTTACAGGCCCTACGAAATTGATCTAAACATTTTAGGGCCCTCACCTCCTCGGGGAGTTGGTTCCATAGCATTGGAGCGGCGATAGAGAAGGCCCGATCCCGGGTGGCCTTCAGTCTGGCCTCCCTTGGCCCAGGGATATTCAACTGGTTTTTCCCAGATGACCTCAGTGCCCTCTGGGGCTCGTGTGGGGAGAGACGGTCCCTCAGGTAGGTAGGTCCTCGGCCATATAGGGCTTTAAAGGTAATTACCAGCACCTTGTACCGAACTCGGTATACCACTGGCAGCCAGTGCAGCCCGCGCAGCCCGCGCAGCCCGCGCAGCCCGCGCAGCCCCGGCTGTATGTGCTCCCATCTTGGGAGCCCCAACAACAGCCTAGCCGCCGCGTTCTGCACCAGCTGCAGCCGCCGAGTTCGACACAAGGGCAGCCCCATGTAGAGGGCGTTGCAGTAGTCCAGTCTCGAGGTGACCGTAGCATGGATCACCATTGCTAGGTCACGGCGCTCCAGGAAGGGGGCCAACTGCTTCGCCCGTCGAAGATGAAAGAACGCGGACTTGGCAGCAGCCGCTATCTGTGCCTCCATCGATAATGAAGGCTCCAGAAGAACCCCCAGGCTCCTGACCCTATGTGCCGCTTTAAGCTGCACACCGTCAAGGACCGGTAAGGGGATTTCCCTTCCCAGGGGACCGCGACCCAAGCAAAGGACCTCTGTCTTCGTTGGATTCAACTTCAGCCCGCTCAGTCTGAGCCAACCTGCCACGGCTTGCAATGCTAGGTCCAGGCTTTCTGGGACGGAGCCAGGCCGGCCATCCATTAGTAGATAGAGCTGGGTGTCATCGGCGTACTGATGGCACCCAAGCCCAAACCTCCGGGCAATCTGGGCAAGGGGGCGCATATAGATGTTAAACAACATCGGGGAAAGAACTGCCCCTTGTGGCACCCCACATATTAGTGGGTGCCTCCGGGACCGCTCCCCCCCAATGGCCACCCTTTGTCCCCGTCCTTCGAGGAAGGAGGAAAGCCACTGTAAGGCCAATCCCCCAATCCCCGCGTCGGCGAGCCGGCGGGCCAGTAGCTGATGATCGACCGTATCAAATGCGGCCGACAGATCCAACAATATCAGCACCGCCACGCCGCCTCGATCCAGATGCCGCTGGAGGTCATCCACCAAGGCGACTAGCACTGTCTCCGTCCCATAACCTGGACGAAAGCCGGACTGGTGAGGGTCTAAGGTGAAGGATGGGACCTGGAGTTATCGAATACCTGTGTATATGCTTAATCGAATTATTAGATTGCAAGCTGTGGTAGAGATTATAACGAATCAAGCAGCCATGTCATTAGACTTGTTAGTTAGACAGCAGACCCATATGCGTGCAGCTATATATCAGAATCGGTTGGCACTGGATTATTTGCTAACTGAAGAAGGTGGTGCCTGTGGAAAATTTAATATTTCAAATTGTTGTTTAAATATTGATGATAGTGGAGAAGCTGTACAAATATAGATTCTGAAATTCGTAAAATAGCTCATGTACCAGTGCAGACATGGAAAAACTTGGATGTATCATGGTTTGGCCAAATTATGGAAGATTGGAAGCGTATTCTATTTTTAATTGGCATTTCTTTTGGAGGCTTAATGTTATTGCCATGTTTAATTCCTATAATGAGGTCTAGTGCTAATAACGCCGTGAAGGCACTCCCTCCCTTAGGGGAAAATGTTATGTATATGTCTCCAGAGGAAAGGAAACAGTACTTTATTAATTTGTTTGAGCATGGTCAGTCTCTTTCAGACTAAATAAGCTTTCAGAAGATTGAAAGGGGGAAAATGTAGGGGAGCCCTGAATAATTAATTAATATCCCCAATAATAATAATAGCTATATTGAATAAGAACATGCTTTGCCCCAAAATTAAAGTGTCTGTTGCAGTACTGCCGTTAGAAATTGACTACCGCCCAGCAGCTGGGAGCTGCAGCTGGAAGATTAGATAAGAGAAGCAGCCTTCTACAGGCAACTGGATGAAATAGATAAGTGCAAAGGAATCATGTCATGGAAATTTACTGAAAGGTCCGTGAGGAGGGATCTTTGAAATCTGATAAGCTTGCACCAGCCTACTCGCTTACTTGCTTATTAGAAAAACTGTATGCGCTTAGGGAAATGCATCTCAGTTCTGTTCTGCCTGAACTGGGATCTGCCTTTTGGTACCAAAAAGTAAACCTCGCTTTATACCAGTAAGTCTGTGCGGACCTCATTATTTCTCTGCTTCATTTGTAGGAACACTGCTCCTGAACCTTTCTGACAGCCCCCCTTCCTCTTCCCCACCTACCTTGTCCATTGAATAGTAGGTGCAGCTGCATAACAATTCCTGGATGAGCTCCACCACCTATTTTTCTACAAAATGATCCCTGATAAGCCCCATTCTGCCATGGAAGTTGCTGGGAGACTTTGGGCCGTTCACTTTCTCAGCCTGACGCACCCTACAAAGTCGTTGTGAGTAGGGTTGCCAATCCCCAGGTGGTGACAGGGGATCCCCTGGTTTGGAGGCCCTCCCCCCACTTCAAGGTCATCAGAAAGTGGGGGGATGTCTGCTGGGCACTCCATTATCTCCTATGGAGATTGATTCCCATAGGGTATAATGGATCATTGATCTGTGGGTATCTGGGGCTCTGGGGGGAGGGCTGCTATTTAAGGTAGAGGCACCAAATTTTCAGCTTAGCATCTGGTGCCTCTCCTCAAAACACCCTCAATCTTTCAAAAAGAATGAATCATAGGGTCCAATTCTATGAGTCCTCAAAGAAGGTGTCCCTATCCTTCATTATTTCCAATGGAGGGAAGGCATTTAAAAGGTGTGCAGTCCCTTGAAATGTGATGACCAGAACCCCCTTTGGAGTTCAATTATACTTGTTGCACCCTTGCTCCTGGCTTCACCCCCAGAGTCCCCAGATATATCTTGAATTGGACTTGGCAACCCTAGTTGTGAGAATAAAAACAGAGATGGGGAGAACAATACTTATAAATTGCTTTAGTTCTCCTTTTGGAGAGAAACATAAGACACAGGTGCCTAGAAAATAAAAATGATACAATGAAATCTCATTAATTTAAGGTGGCTAAGGACTCCTGTTTTATCTCAGTCTCCAACTACAACCCTGCTTTTGCATGCCACTCCCCCAAACAAAACACTCAGCATGTTCCCTCATGGTTATTTGTTAGCATTCTACAGTGACTGAAGTGACTTGGAAGACTGAATAGTCATCACAAATAATTATGTGGACCGTTTGAAACAAGATAAACCAAGAAATTAGAAAAAATGAGAACTGCTGATTCTGATTACAATCAGCACCATTGAACCCGTAGCTACAAAGACAGAGAGAGGTTGTCCATTGCAAGACCTGAGCCACGAAGAACATTAGTTCCTTTGCCCTGATTCTACTATAGCTTGTATGAGCACTGAAGCTGGTCAGTTTGCACATATCCTTCAATGAAAAAGGAAAACAGGAACCTATCCAGCAGCAAATCCAGAATGCAACATTAAACACCTAACTGGTGGGATTTCAGGTTTCTTTTCTTTCTTTTATTTTATTTCTGTGGATTTGTATTCCGCCCTTTCCCATAAGTGTCAGGACGGATTCCAACATATCAAACAAACAAATAGGCAGCGTGTGCTCAGTCCTCAGCTGTTCTATGGGCAGAGTTCATTGTCTGATTTAAGAGAATCAAGCTGAGACCCCTAGATATTTTAAGACTACAGTGAAACATATAAAATAACTGCATAACTGAATGGCTTATTTAAATGTTCAAATCTCCAGAGAATGAAGTAAACGGTGCAGGAAAATTCTTCCAAAAGCTTCAGGTTATCCAAAACAATTCATATTAGAATGAGGATATGAGAGAAATTTCGAGACATTTTTAAAGGCGCTCTTGAATGAAATCATAATAAATGCTTGATAGTAAAAGAAGGGTGGGGAGGCAGATCCTGGGTGGAAAACCCAGCAGAACTGTCTAGCTGGCCCACTCTCTCATCAAGTTCCATTGCTGTATTTAGAAATGAAAGGAAGCCAGGCAATATGTACATTAGGGATCAGCTGGAGGTTCAAAAGGGACTGTGACAACTGGGACCTGCGGGTCTGGCCTTGGAAATCAGAAGAGATTCACAAAACAATTTTAATCTTGACTATTAATACTGCCCCATGGCACAGAGTGGTAAAGCTGCAGTACTGTAGTCCTAAGCTCTGCTCATGACCTGAGTTCGATCCTGGTGGAAGCTAGATTCAGGTAGCCGGCTCGAGGTTGACTCAGCCTTCCATCCTTCCAAGGTCAGTAAAATGAGTCCCCAGGTTGGTGGGGAGAAAGTGTAG
This sequence comes from Heteronotia binoei, assembly GCF_032191835.1. NCBI lineage: Eukaryota > Metazoa > Chordata > Lepidosauria > Squamata > Gekkonidae > Heteronotia > Heteronotia binoei. The sequence continues at coordinate 49,943,181 of NC_083223.1, read as the reverse complement.
ATGACTGGGGAAGGCAATGGCAAACCACCCTGTAAAAAATCTGCCATGAAAACGTTGTGAAAGCAACATCACCCCAGAGTCAGAAACGATTGGTGCTTGCACAGGGGACTACCTTTACCTTTATTAATACTACAGTGCTTTATCTGTGTAGGGGTCCCCCCCCCCCACTCTCTCTCTCTCATCTTCCTTTCTCCTTCCCTCCCTCCGTCCTTCCACCTCCCTTCCTTTTACCTCCTCCCATCCCTCCCTCCAGGCAAAAATATATTTAAATGTTCCAATATGCTACATTTTAAACAGTAATTTTACTGTTCTTTCACTGTAATTCTTCCTTATCGTCCCCATTGTTTCATTAATATACACTGCAGTCAACTAAATCTTACAAGAATTTACTCGTTATTTAGTATCTGTGTGTTTGTACACACACATGAGATACAGCAAAAGCCAAGCAATTGTATTTAAATTAATAAACAAACAAACACAATTTGGTTATTGTACTTCAGTGATAAAACCAGGTCCTTTAGGAATGCAGGGCAGCAGATGATGTATCTTAAAAGCTGTATCTGTTTTAATAGGTTTCAGAGGAAGAAAGTGGCGGTCTGCGATACCTTTTTTAAAAGGCCATTCAGCCAAAAAAAAGGAGGGAAAACAGAGCTCAGGTTAAAACTTTAGTGTAACGTCTGTGAATAATTGAAACTGACAGGTCCACTGTCAGCTATCAGGCCTGAATAGGCCCAGATGCTGATGCATGAGGTTAACTAGCCAGTCTGGATGAAGCGATGTACAGGCAATCACCAAAGACATTGTTGCCAAGCTAGTTACTTTTATCCAGAAAGAATGGCAAGTGTCATTCAGCGGCATCCTAGCCCAGCAGGTTACTGAAGCTCCAAGGCCTTTTTTCTCTCCCTGCATACCAAGGCAAACAATACTGCTTCTCATTCCCTGTTCCCCGGGAAGCATCCTATCCATCCATTGTCATTCATCAGGTTTCTTCTTCTTCTTTTTTGTATTTTCTTTTCACAGGATTCCCAAGGGAGACAATAAAGAACTTGCAGCATTGTATGCAGAGCTTTCAGGGAAAGGGCTACCTATTTCACTGGGAGACACTCCATTTTTTTCTAAATAGCCTAGCACAGATTTCATTAATGATAGATGCCAGAGAGATCAACGGCAGAGTGACCCAGATCACGTGAGGTGAAACCGATGAAGCTCTTAACAATACTTTTACAGTGACGATATCAGCCTGTTTAAAGGCAAGGCAGCTGTAATGACACGTTACTGCATGTATAGAGATTAGCTGAGGAAGACAAGGAATTATCTGAGTGGGATCTAAACAGACTTGGAATAGCTTATCAAAGGGATTCTTGATAACTGTGGCTTTCTGCTGTCTGAAATATTTTCTTAGAGAAAATTAGGGGAGGCTGAAAGCAGAATGTGATATCCCGTTTTGCTTTTCAAGGCATTTCTGCTGTCAAATTTTGTATTCATTCATTCATTCAAAAGTGTGCATGCATGTTTGCTTCACTGTAAGCTCTGCATGAAAAGAACATTTTCTGCTCTTGATTTTCTTTTTCTTCTTGAATAGTCTTATATACATCTTGCTCCCACCCTCCTCCTCTTCCTTTACAAATGGGAACACAGACAGCAAGAACAGGTGCTTAGATGGTAAGGGAAAATAGTTGAAGGAGTCACACAGCCCAGTCCAGCACCCATTAACTTAACAGTAAGTCATCTTGAGGTCAACAAACTCTTCTTTCAAGTAAGCAAATTCACTATCAGAACTTTCAAGAGCAGGGCTTTTTTTGAGCAGGAATGCAGTTCCGGCTGGCTTAGTGTCAGAGGGTGTGGCCTAATATGCAAATGAATTCTTGCTGGGCTTTTTCTACAGAAAATCCCTATGTGAAACAATGGTGACATCAGGGGTGTGTGGCCTAATATGCAAATGAGTTCATGCTGGGCCTTTTCTACCAAAAAAGCCCTGTCCAAGAGAATGTTCTTCCTTCATACTAGAGGTTATCTGCATCATTTTGACTCAGATTCTGGTTCAACTATGATATCTATTTGGTCCAACTGCTTTTTTCAAACTTCATTTGCTCATGTCCTCCAGTGTCGGGGACAGAGGGTGGCACTAGTAGATGAACTATCCCGAAGACACCCATTTATCTGTGGTGTGCCACAGGGAGTGGTTCTTTCTTTGATGTTATTCAACATCTACAGTACATCTGCCCCCTCACCCAGGTTGTCCAGAGGTATGGGCTGGGTTGTCACCAGTATGCAGATGACACTCAGTTCTATCTGTTGATGGGCGGCCAGTCCAACTCCACCCTGGAAGATCTATCCGCAGCACTGCAAGCTGTGGTGGGGTGGCTCAGGCTGAGTGGACAGAAATTAAATCAGATGAAGATGGAAGTCCTGTATCTGAGTCACCGTGGTTCAGGACCAGAGGTCCATTTACTGACCTTCAATGGAGCGCAGTTCACGCTGGCACCCAAGGTTAAAAGCTTAGGGGTGCTCTTGGATCCCTCTTTAACAATGGAGGCCCAAGTAGCTGCCACTGCCAAGTCAGCCTTTTACCATCTGTGAATGGCAAGGCAGTTGGTCCCCTCCTCAAATGCAACGACTTGGCAACAGTGATCCATGCGATGGTCACCTCGAGACTGGATTACTGTAATGTCCTCTACATGGGGCTGCCCTTGTCCCAAAGTCGATGACTTCAGCTAGTGCAGAATGCTGCAGCCAGGCTGCTAATGGGAATTCCTTTACGGGAACACATTCAGCCTGTGTTGAAAGCGCTGCACTGGCAACCGATAGTGTACCGGATTCATTTCAAGGTGCTGGTTATTGCCTTTAGAGCCCTATATGGCCAGGGTCCTGCATACCTTATGTAAGAAAAAGCCCCTACTTTTCATACACATGGACATCGTGATCACCAGTATGGTTGCCAGGGTGCCTGGTGCCTGGAGTTTTGACTCGCACACATCTGCTCTAAGAAGTGGACTTTGCCCACAGTTTCTAAGGCTTATGTGGATACTATAAGCCTCAGCTTTGCAGCAGCATTCTACATCTCTGGATGGGTGTTAGCCAGAACTACAGACGAGCTTCCAGCTGCTTCTTGTGTGCCCAGTCTTGGCCGCTGCAGTGGAAGAAGCCACGCCACCATGAACTGTACAGGCAAACAGTTTCCAGCCTGTTTCCATGAACCAAAGGCTAACACCACCAGAATCCATCTTGTTTTCCTGACTCCATATCCAACAACTGATTCAACTTCTGCATAAGGCAATCAAGCTTATCTTAGGTGTGGATCCTGCCAGACCGCCTAAGCCTTTGTCTAACGGAACTCGACAAAGACTGGTGTCAAGAAGAACTCTGAAGAAGAGGAAGACCATCTTCAGCCACAGCCAAGTTCCTTTGTGTACCTTAGGTAGCAATTTGGCCATCTATTGTCACCTTTTTAGATAAGTTTGGTAAACTCAAGCACACCTCCACCCAGTAATTTTCCCCATTCTTTCCCCCTTTTTGGAGCCTCACCCTGGTCCATTGCAACCTGAAAGTCCAACCAGGTACCCCTGGACCAAGCTTGTTCATTGGTCAGTCATGGGCACCCAATTAGGTGCCACCAATTAACTTGCTATTGGCTACTGCAGAAGTCCAGCCCTTATGGTCACTGCAGAGCCTCCCCTTTTCTGAGGTCATGTACCAGCTGACCACCTGTCATCCACCCGTGTGCCTCCCATCCCCTAAGGGCTCAAGGTAGTCTTTATAACCCGTGACACAGCTCCCCACATGTGTGCATCAAGCAGTACCCTAGTTCCACTGTCTAGATCCATCCCCGATTCCTGATCAGTTTTGGGTCCATTTCCTCCATCCTCTATCGTCACCATTGGAGCCTTCTTGAAGACTAAGATCGGTAATTATCACCCTGTTTGTCTACCCATGTGTTGTCTCTATCTCTCTCTCTATTTTTCTTAGGACTGTATGTATGATTTTCTGAGTATTTTATCTTGTATGGAAGCCTATATTTTTCTGGAATAAATTTTAATTGTTTTACTTAATTAGAGTCCCTAATATTTTTAAGCATTAATTTCTGGATGTGGAATCCTGTATACACAGGTAAAAGATCCTGATTAAGCCAGGTGCCCACCTTACAATTCCCCAACCTCGTTTTGAGGGCATTTTGGCGTACACTTAGGGACCGCCTTTCCCTGTATATGCCCCAGCGAGCACTTCGGGCCAGGTCTCAAAACCTGTTGACAGTTCCCAGCATCAGAGAAGTGAGACTCAAATCAACGAGAGCTAGGGCCTTTTCCATTGCTGCTCCTAGCTGGTGGAATGAGTTGCCGGAGGAGGTCAGGGCCCTGCGAGAGCTCTCACAGTTCCGCAAGGCCTGCAAAACAGCACTCTTCCACCATGCATTTTCATGACGGAAACACCTGCAGCAACGGGACTGGCTCACAAAGACACTGCCAATGGTCTACCTCATCATGCCATGGCGATCCTGGGACCTCTTAGAATAGCTAACCACCATTAGAATTTGACTGCCATCTGAAACCATGATATTAGCACATGTAGATGTTTAATAATTGCTTTTATGTTCTATGTTTTTATTGTTGTTTTAGCCTATTTGGTCACACTAATATGATTGTGTGACCCTTAATTTTTGAGCCACCCTGAGCCTGCCCTTGGCGGGGAGGGTGGGATATAAATTAATAAATAAAATGATGTAGCACAGAGCATTATTGTGCCCCCAGAAAAGAGTGTGTTCCACAGTTCCACTGCATAGAGATATAGTATTAATATTCAAATGAAAGCAGACCGAGTTTTGATCCCTTCAACTCGGGACTGTCTACTGCGACTGACAATAGTGACTCTGGGTCCTTTTAGGTGGATCTGCTAGAGACTGAACCTGAGACCTTCTGCATGTGGAAAGGTGCTCTGTTGCTGAGTTCTGTCCCCCCCCCCCCATTTAGCTACACTTTGCTGAATGGCAACCAATGGATAAAGGTAAAGGTAGTCCCCTGTGCAAATACCAAGTTGTTACCAACCCATAGGGTGATGACACATCATGACATTCTCTTGGCAGACTTTTTATGGGATGGTTTGCCATTGGCTTCCCTAGTCATCTACACTTTACCCCCAGCAAGCTGAGTCCTCATTTTACCGACCTTGGAAGGCTGAGTCAACCTTGAACCAGTTACCTGAACCCAGCTTCCACCAGGATTGAACTCAGGTCGTGAACAGAGCTTGGACTGCAGTACTTCAGTTTACCACTCTGCACCACAGGGCTCCAGTCCAGCAAAACTTGGCCAGGACTAAGTCCCAGTGAAAGAAGTGGAATAAGACGCAATTCCTGATCTGATCTATGTTTTCTCGGAAGCACAGGATTGCAGCCTTAGATGTAATGCATCCAAGTCCCATTGATTTCAATGATGCTAGTTGGTGGAATGGTGTCCATTGTTTGTTTGTTTGTTTTCAGTTGGTGTGTTAGCATCAGGTAAAGTGAAATGACATAAGATTCAAGCCAGCTTTGCATGGTGTGGAAATATTATCATTATTGCCAAAATAAATAATGTGTATGGTCCTATCAGATAAATTAGTTCATTTGTGATATTAATCCCTGGTGCTCTGGGTTAAGTTCCTGTGAGGCATAAAATGCTATCCTTCTCACCACTCCATTTGATCTATGTTGATTTACCCAAGCTGACTGTTTGACTTTAGATCTCCTTTCCCAGCCAGTGCTTCTGTTGACAGCTGCCATTTGTCCTCTTGCTTTTTTCATATCCCCTCCCCATTTGTTTAATAAACAGCTTTTGTCAGCCTCTGTGGTGGTGTTGATTATGGATGTGCTTCGGCAATATAGAAAGGGAGACAGAGAGCCAATTTCAGCTGATCTGTGGAGGAGAGAGACAGAGAAGCTGAAGGAAAGATGTTAGACCATCTCACAGCTAACAAAGGTAGCTTTACAAATTAACTATGGGTGAAGATGCCATTTTCAGAACAGTGGGGGCAGATTAGAAGCACTTTTGATGCAATATATCTTTTCTCCTCCAAAGCTCTGGGTCTGCAAGTTCATGGCAAAATTCAGATGTGAAGAGCTGTCACACAGCAGAGGACCAGGAAGGGCCTTCTACTGGCTGCCACCACTCTGGTAAGGGCACCCACCCAACCCCTGTACCTTCCTGATTTGCAAGTTTCTTAACTCTGTGACCAAAGAGAGGTGAGGATCAGGGCAGTATAATAACAACAAGAAGCTTATTGTAAGTGCTCTAAAACAACAAGTGGGTAGTGAAACATTTAGTGCACAGTGAATATAGAAAATACTAATGATTGGAATAAAGAAATAAAAGCCCGGACATATCCACCTAGACATTCCCTTATTCTAATCCCAGTAGACTCACTCACCCTTGAGTGAGGGCACACTCCTGCTGCAGCTTTTTCAGAGGTAACACTCCTCTCTCTGCAGCCTCTGTTAGAGAATTTTGCACACAGCAGAAGAGCTGAAGGAGAGGGACAGGCAAAACACAGGAATTAATAGACAAGAGAAACAACTGTATTCAATGGTAGATATATTTACCAGGATAGTATCCAATATTCAGAGTCGTTGCCAGGCCAAGGTCATACACAGTAATCAGTACACACTTCAGTAGATAACAGTATACAGCAGTAAGTATACACAGCACAGTAGATAACAGTATACAGCAGTAAGTATACACAGCACGATCCAAGCACAGTAGCATAGGATCCAACACCAGCAGTGTTTGCTGCCACCCAGACAGTGAGCCTCTTAGTACCCACAATCCTTACAGGCAGACTGAGCAAGCTGACTGAGCTTCCCTAAGTACACGTACCAATCATGCAATCTTACCAGAAGGTTTCATCAGCTTTGTGAGTCAGCACAAAGCCTAATTACAGGTGAGGTCATCCCACCTTACCTCAGTAACAGGTAACAGCTGGACCATGATGCAGCATGACTCAGCATGACATTGCAGAAACAACATTACTATTACTAAGATGGAGTCAGTCAGCCATTTTAGGACTGAGTTCCAACAGCCTCTCCAGACAGGACAACCCTGTCTGCAGCTTAGCCTATTTATGCTTTCCTCTCAGGTCCCACCCCTCTGGGCAAGTTTTCCCTCCCAAACTGCTTTCACCCAATCAAAGGGACAGAAGAGATCCTGGGAGATGTAGGCCCTGTAGCTACTCCTAAACAGGCTTCTCTGGAGCCTGTAGGCCACACTAGGATCATGATAAGAGCAAAAAAAAATGGTTAGCACCCTGAACAGCACCAAGATACCATCATCTCCCTGGAATAGTGTATTTAAGAACATAAGAGAAGCCATGTTGGATCAGGCCAACGGCCCATCAAGTCCAACACTCTGTGTCACACAGTGGCAAAAAATTTTATATACACACACACACTGTGGCTAATAGCCACTGATGGACCTGTGCTCCATATTTTTATCTAAACCCTTCTTGAAGGTGGCTATACTTGTGGCCGCACCACCTCCTGTGGCAGTGAATTCCACATGTTAATCACCCTTTGGGTGAAGAAGTACTTCCTTTTATCCGTTTTAACCTGTCTGCTCAGCAATTTCGTCGAATGCCCATGAGTTCTTGTATTGTGAGAAAGGGAGAAAAGTACTTCTTTCTCTACTTTCTCCATCCCATGTTCGTGTTTTTAAAAGGATGAATATGTAAAGAATTAAGTGGCTACTTTTTTTTTTTAAAGGCAGCTCACCAGAAGCAGGGGTGAAGGTAGCACACTACAGCATTCAACATACTGGTATGAGTAGCAAAGCTGGGCTCAGACTGCAGGTGAAGAACCTACTATAGCTATATTTTAAATTAGCTTCAAGAAAAGCCATGGGACATTCATACTAGTCTAAATCAGTTGCATTACTGAAATGTATTCTACTCATTATTGAAAAGTTTTGCTCCACAAGACACAAAGGTACAGTGAACTTATATTCCAGCTCCAGAATTTAGAATATAAATCTTCTCTGATTCACAATATTGCCACCCCCGGGGAACCTGGCATGGTAGAGGCATGAATCCATGCAAGACAAATTACTTATGCTCCTATGTTTGGGAAGAAGGGAAGAAGTTAAGGTGAAGCTGCAGCAATGTTCCATTTTTTTAAAAAAAGAGGAAGCATATGTTGCAAACTGAAAGCCAAGAATCCTCTTGTATAAGGAGCCTTAATATCTAGTTATACCCCAGAGGATTTTGCAGGAAAAGTTTGCTACCTTGTAGAAATCATGAAGAACTCACAGGTTTTGTCAAGAATGAAGTGATGCATCAGTCAATGTTGGTTGAAATGATGAACAAAAGAAAATATAATAATATTATTATGACTAATGAGAAGACAAGGGCTGCCCTGTCATTGGATGTCCTGTTACACAGTGTCAGGGTGGAAGGCTGTTATTGCTATCATTATAACAATATTGTTATCCACAACACTTTATCCCCCCCCCCCATTCACTTGCCTGGGAGAAATTAGATAAAAATATGGAGCAGATAAAAATATGGTTAGATAAAAATATGGAGCAGAGGTCCATCAGTGGCTATTAGCCACAGTGTGTGTGTGTGTGTGTATATATATATATATATATATATATTTGGCCGCTGTGTGACACAGAATGTTGGACTGGATGGGCCATTGGCCTGATCTAACATGGCTTCTCTTATGTTCTTATGTTCTTATGTTCTTAAATTAAAGTGAACACTACTGGAATAGAGGCTAACTTGTTCCTCCTTCAAGCAGCCATAGGTCTGATCTCAATGAATGCTAGCAGGTAGTAAGATCTTACCTGTGCACTTTTTCAGATATCCAGTATCTCATTAAAAACAAGGATGCTTGAACACCAGATAGTCTGGTTTATGGACCGCTCACCAGTTGCAAACAGGGAGCATTTTTTGTCAGTCAGTTCAGCTGCTTATGAGCAATTTGAGTTTCTTTGCTGGAAGACTTTGCACATTCAGACAGTGCATTGTCACACAGCCTGTGAGAATCCTGCTTTTTTCCCCACCCACACAGAGCTGCTTTCCCTGCACACCACTCAAGAGCCAATCACATAAATAAACTATAAGCAATTAAAATTAAACACGTGTGTTTTTTTTATAAAACAGTCTTACCCGGAACTTTTCTTGAGCAGGAACTTACAGGAACACAGTTTCAGCTGGCTTGGTGTTGGGGGGGTGGCCTAATAAGCAAATGAGCTCCTGCTGGGCTTTTTCTATTAAAAAGCCCTGTGCAAAATAATGGTGATGTCAGGGGGTATGGCCAAATATGCAAATGAGTTCCTGCTGTGCTGTTTCTACACACACACAAAAGCCTTGTTCTTACCATTTGGTTAGTTAAGTCCTTCCTGATGTTACTTCATACATATGTATTTTCACACAGCCTTATGTGAGGCATAATATCTCCCTCACATCATTTAATTATCTAGCCTGACCATCCATGACCCTTGGTAGAATCATCATATTCATATCTACTGAGCAGAAGCAAAAGCCCCTGCAAAGCAAGATAACAAAACTTCACCACAACTACTGCCCAGCTCCTAAGCTGTTCAAGAACCATTCAAGACAGACAGTTCACAGGTAAAGAGATCAGAGATTTGGTTCATGGATATGCTCACCTCTTAAACATGTTTGCCATGAAGTTCATAGCATCCTTAATTTAAATCAGTTCTCAGTTTCTTCCAGGGATACCATTTATCTGCTCCCATTGTCCGCCAGTGCTGTAGGAGACAGCAAATAGATAGACTGTGCTCACTTCTCTGCCTTTTTCACAGGCTTCACACACTCCTGGTTCTTCCTGCTGTCTCCACCCCCTGCTTTCCTGCTGCTGAGATTTAAAGGCACACACACATTCCAAAACACAAACAGTTGCAAACGTTTTCTAAGCCTGCCGAGGTTTAAAGGTGCATGGTGGCTGTTAGGGTGGGGTTTTCCCCCACCAGCCAACTGGCTGGTTGTGGGGAGGAGTCTGTGAAATTGGAGGATCTCCCACTGGGACCTGGAGACTGTCAAGCCTACATTTACTCTGTAGGCCAAAGTAACGCTTTTAAGCAGGGCTCTTTAAAAAAATGAGGTGCTGGAACTCTCAAGAGAGAAATGAAGGAGAAACACATGGATGTCCCTCATGAACTTTTAATTTTTTTAGGATTCTGATTCCACAAAGAGGTTTCAGAACTCTATTCTGCTGTGTTATCCCAGAAAAAAGCCCTGCTTCTAAATCCTAGGAATCTAATCTTCTGCCCTTACTTGGTAATAATTTCTTCTCCTGTCATTCTCTTGTTTGTACCCATGAGCCAATAGATATATTTCTGCCAACTGAGAGTAACATTTCATGCATATGATGAACTGGAGAGTGACCTCTTGTTCCCTTTTCTCAGGTTCCATCTATCCTCTTTCACATGATCCCAGAGCACAGGGAACCTGAGGAAGAGGCAAATAGCCCCTCCCCATGGCTGTTTTCATCAGTGAAAATGACACATGCCCCCCTTTCAGTGGTCTGAGCCATGCTTCTTTGTTAAAGGTGATTCCCCATGGATATGTGTGACTGTGAGACAGGTCAGGCGACCCCACATCTCATGTATCATTTAGATGCACCCCTTAGGGCCCTTGTGAAATCTACAAACCACCATCACTTGGCCTCCAATGTTGAAGAGACACATATCTTTGCCCTCTAGGGGTTAGAGATGGATTGGATAAGGGCACACTTAGGGCAAAACTAGATGTAATGGTGAATGCGGGTCTGACCTGTGGATGCTGCCACCATTTAAAAGCAATTTTAAAAGGCTGTGGGACTGATTTTGATTGGTCCTACGGTGCTGTGGACTGAGGAGCTCTTGTTCCCCAACGATTTTTAAAGTGCCTAACAACCACACACACACTATGGCTGTTTCAGCACTTGAAAAAGTGCAGAAGGGGGAACAAGAGCACTTCAGCCTGCCACACTGTGGGCCCAATCAGGATTGGGGTCTTGCAGCATTTAACTTTATAATTTATCACATAATTTATACCCCGCCTTTCTACCCTACCAAGTGCCACCAAGTCAGCTAGTAAATTACAACTAATCCAATAAAACCATATTTTAAAACCACTAACCTTCTCCCAAAACCCCATCATTAAAACAATTTAAAAGAAAGCTAAAATGCATACAAAGACATAAAAAGAACAATTACTACATTGTGCAGGAAGGAGGGATCCCTGAGGGAAAGCTAAATGAAACAAGGAAGTCTTCCTCTGATGGCAGAAGGAGACTGAGAATCTTCCTGGAGAGAGAGTCCCATGACTGAGGAGGCACTTTCCTGGGGGCTTTTCAGAAGACAGAGGCATTCAAAGCAGGGCCTCCAAAGCTGACCATAGTGGTCAGATGTATTCATAAATGAGTAGGTATGTTGGTCCAAAACAGGGCTTTTTTTGCAGCAGGAACTCCTTTGCATATTAGGCTACACCTCCCTGATGTAGCCAATTAGGGTTGCCAAGTCCGATTCAATAAATATCTGGGGACTTTGGGAGTGGAGCCAGGAGACTTTGGCGGTGGAGCCAGGAGACATTGGGGATGGAGCCAGGAGCAAGGGTGTGATAAGCATAATTGAACTCCAAAGGGAGTTCTGGCCATCACATTATTTTTAAAAGTCTTCCTTCCATAAGAAATAATGAAGGATAGGGGCATCTTCTTTTGGGGCTCATCGAATTGGACCCCCTGGTTCAATATTTTTGAAATTTGGGGGATGTTTTGAAGAGCGGCACTGAATGCTATGCTGAATTTTTGGTGCATCTACCTCAAAAAACAGTCCCCCAGAGCCCCAGATACCCATAGGTCAATTGTCCATTATTTTCTATAGGAATAAGTCTCCATAGGGAATAATGGAGTTCCCAGCAGACATTTCCCTTCCGTCTCCCCACTTTCTGATGACCCTGCAGCGGGGCAAGGGCCTCCAAACCGGGGGATCACCTGTCCCCACCTAGGGATTGGCAACCCCATACCCAATCCTCCAAGAGCTTACAAGGCTCTTTTTACAGGGCCTACTGTAAGTTCTTGGAGGATTGGCTACATCAGGGGGGCGGGTTTAGCCTAATATGCAAAGGAGTACCTGCTACAAAAAATGCCCTGGACCCAAACCATGTAGGGTTTTGAAGGCTTTGAAGGGACTGTGGCTCAGTGATAGAGTGTCTGCTTGGCATGGAGAAGGTCCCAGGTTCAATCCCTGGCCTCTCCAGCTAAAAAGATCAGGTAGTAGGTAACTGGAAACACTATATATATATATATATATATATATATATATACACATACATACACATATATATATATATACATATATATATACATACATACACATACACACGTATACATACACACACACAGAGGGAGGGCTCCAACAATAAAAAAAAAACATACACTAATTCAAGCCACTGAAATCAAGAGAGAATCAGAAGTGTGCAAGAGTGAGGAGAGGCTCTAAAAAGAGCCCTGCCAGATCAGACTGGTGGTTCATCTGGTCCAGCATCCTGTTTCATCCCATGTTCAACCAGCCAACAAGGGTATGATGTCACTAAATTGTTTCCCCTCTCCTCCTTCTGTCAGTCCTATGATGATGTCACTTTCAGGTTTGTACCAGAAGTGATATATTGATGTTGGCCGAACACATGTTTGCATATCCCCACCCCCTAAGGCTCCTACAAGAGTATAGAGTTGAAGGTCATCCTTGATGTTGCCTCCTACCACTGGTGTTCAAAGAAGAATAAGAGGAAGAGATTGTGAGAATGAAAACCCAAATCCTTCAACTTGATAGGCCATTTGCAACAAGTATATATTACTCACAATACCATAGCAATTCTTTCGCCTTCCCATTAAACATCAGGGCTCTTGTGTCTGCATTTCTGAAGAAACCACTTCTTAACACTCTGCTGGAACAGATGATGGATCATTAATTTTCAGGTACTTCACCTGTAGTGTCAAGAAGGACCTAAAAATAGCCTAACTCTGATAACTGCTTCATTTGACAAATGTCAGACATTTTATAATGCCTCCCCTTGTAAGGCATAGTGCAAGCCAACATTTTCATACTTGTCAAGTAACACTCTGAGGTGAAACACAATGGAACAAAACCTGATGGAGAGAGCCACTTCTGTACCTAAGTGCTGGTTATATAAGATAGTCTAGGAAAACGAGTGTTTTTCAGATTAACTTGAATGTCAAAGTTGGTGGCATGAATATAATTATGACTGATAGTTTTTATGCTGTGGCTGACACACAGCAATGAATACATTGCCTCATGCCATAGTGAACTGACTTTCAATAAAGAAAATAAACGCTTTGCCAGCATGAAGCTCTGGAGTAACTTACTTACCTCAGAACCCCCACTAGTTCATTCTGCAGACTCTGGCTTTCTTTGCTTCACCTTTACACAAAACCTCTTGACTAGAGTTCTGCTTTCTATTATTTAGTGGGGCCTTCAACTTGCAAAGGCAAACATAAGGCCTTTCAGGGGAATGAAGGCAGTGAATCACAAGGCAGTAAAGATTCTCCAGTATTAATGCCAAAGACTCCACTTGTCCCTCTACGCCAGGCTCCAGGACAGTCTCTGTTTTCTTTAGTGGCCTCTAGTAAAACATTGGCCCATTTGTGCTCTAATTTGTCTGGGGAAGAAAGGACAATGCTTTTTTTAAAATGTTGTGGCTGACAGATCTTGATTATGGTTTGTGTCAGCCATAATCCCTTCTCCTGGCATGTAGCAATGACATATTTGAGTGGGTTAGGGTGGAACAATGCAATTTGACTCTACTGCATACGCATGCATTTTAGCACACCCACATGAACCTGCCCAGATCTTCTTGGGTGGTTCTGCTGCATGTGCCTCAACCACGTGGTGAGCACACATGACAGAAACCTTTCAGCAGCCACCTTAAAATGGTGGAACTGCCTTCCCAGAAAATTTTGTAGGAGAGCTTCATTAGTGGCTTTCAGTGTCAAAGAAGAAGATATTGGATTTATACCCCGCCCTTCACTCTGAATCTCAAAGTAGTCACAATTTCCTTTACCTTCCTCCCCCACAATAGACACCCTGTGAGATAGGTGGGGCTGAGAAAGCACTCACAGAAGCTGCCCTTTCAAGGACAGCTCTGTGAGAGCTATGGCTGACCCAATGCCATTCCAGCATTAACCAACCTACAGTACACTGGGTTCATGGTTTTGGTGGCATCCACTGTTTTCACTCATACTGTTTAGGAGATGTGATACTTTTGAATGAGATTACCCAAAGTTTTGGAGTAGGGTGTCATCCCTATGATGATATCCAGACCTGTATTTCTTGACAAGTCACCAGAGGCAACAATCTCCATGCTGGGCCAGTGTCTAAAGACTACACTGCAGTGACTGAGGGAGACCAAACTTAAGCTGAATCCAGAGAAGACTGAGGTGATGCTTGTCAGTATGGCAGGAAGTTTGGCATGGATTGCCCTGCCCAGTGTGGATGGCATGATGATGAATTTGACTATAAGGAGCTAGAAAGATCAGGTAAATGCACTGAAAGCTAGAAAGATCAGGTAAATGCACTGGGAAAGCGTACATTCTATCAGCTATCAGTTTGTTGAAGAGTTTAATTCTGTTCTTGACTTCCATGAACTGCCATACTGGTCCATGCATTTGTGGTGATGAAGACAGGCTGTTGCAATGTGCTCTGTGGGAAGTGGGGGGGGGGGTGTCTTCTTGACTACTATTCAGAAGCTACAATTAATAGAGAAAAGGGCAGCTCATTTTCTGGTTAGAATTTGCAGGGAGGAGAATATTACTCCCATCTTCGAAAATCTCCATTAGCTACCATATGCTTCAGGTTTCAATACAAGATGCTGATTTTAATCTTTAAAGTCCTACACAACCTGAATCCAGCTTACTTGAAGGATTGTCTTTCTCTGCATGAGCCTGTTCACCACCTCAGGTTATCCCAGTGCATCCTCCTGCTTGAGGCTGGTCTTCACACTGTCCCTTTAGCCACAGCATGGGACCACTCTTTTTCATTGGTAGCTTCAGTGTTCTGTAATGTTCTCCCCAGGAAGGCTCCTTCATTATCCACCTTCCATAAGAAAAGTAAGATTCCTTTTAGGCAGACAAGTTGCACTTAATTCCACATGAGTACTGAGGAAAGTTGAATAGCTTTCCCCCACCTCCTTTAAAGGCCTATTTGCTCTTATTTGATTTTTCTCCCCCTCTTTCACTAGGGTGCTCTGGACAATGCAGTTCTGCAAGGGGCCTATATGTCAAGTCGGCTGATTCAATAAGGAGACCTTCTTTATAAAAGTTTCTAGTTTATTGATATCATTGTTCTCGACTACTCAGAGAGATTGGAAGACTAAGGAACATACAGCAAAGCATAATCATATAAGGTATACTTCAAAGGGATTCTTTAGGGAGGGGGTACTATGCAGGGTACATTCACACATTGATGTTACAATTTCGTTCTCAGGCCTGTTGGCCTTCGGCGAGAAACCTCCCTCGGTGCCCAGCCTGAGAAGGCACCACAATCTCTTTCACATATTCCCATTTCAAAGCAAAACTACATAACAAAGGAAGGGAGGGGGGAGAGGAAAGTTCGAGCTAGCAGCATTGGCATACAGTGTGGCTTTTACCCAGAATGCTTCCCCCTGAACCAAAGATGGAATACAGACTTGATCAGAGTTGAAGCAGACTTGACACTATAGGGGTCTCTAATTGGATTCTCAGCATCCATAGCAAATTATAAGCACCATTGTTCTTCTGGGAAGGGGTAGGACTCATGACAAGCTTCAAACTTTGCTCAG
This sequence comes from Heteronotia binoei, assembly GCF_032191835.1. Classification (NCBI taxonomy): domain Eukaryota; kingdom Metazoa; phylum Chordata; class Lepidosauria; order Squamata; family Gekkonidae; genus Heteronotia; species Heteronotia binoei. The sequence continues at coordinate 49,927,380 of NC_083223.1, read as the reverse complement.
TGGAGTAGTAGGATTTCCCCAATCTCCATATCTAAAAACTGAACATTCCCACCCCCATATCTCTATGACACCTTACACTTTCCTACTTATAAATGTTGAAGATTTAGAAATAAAGCTATCCCTACGCGGTGTAACAAATCATTTTGGATTTTGCAAGGAGAACATTTAGAGCTTTTCAGAATTGCCAATGAAATCAATTTGTACATAGAAAAAAAAATCATGATACTGATATCAAAGACTGCTTGATGTGGTCATGCTCAAGAATACTGCTGTACACATGACTTCCGGGTTGGAAAATGCCGAGCTGAATTGCTTCTCAGAAGGGGAGCAGGCTGGGGCTTCTGTTCAGGGTAGTGGAGGGCAATTTAATGCCTACTGCCTACTTTTCTCAGTCAGAGATCAGTCCAAGATATGCACAGGAAACTCTGAGGAGATTTACCTTGGCTAAAAGGGAGTCCCGGGGGGGGGGGTGGCTCCTTTGAGGCTTTGAGGGGTCTCTGGAGATGAGTTGCATATTCATCATCTGCAGACGTTTCCAGAGTCATTTATTTGACATAAGCTCGACAGGATCCTAACCTTCTTTGAGACTGCTAAACATCTAAAGCTATACAAGACCGGTGTTGGATCTGGATAACTGCAGAAAAAGGTACTGATGACTATCTTCATTCCGGGACTATTTAAAGTTAAACAAAATAAAATCAGAAGGTGGGAAATAGAGATTCAGAAAGCTTGGAAGAAGAAGGGGAGAAGGGGCAAAATTTGAATTTTGTAAATTTAAAGGACAGTGCTAAAAAGTGGAAAGGAATTTATTGTTTTGTTTACTTGCAGCTTTGGTGAAAAAGCCTCATCATCACAGATTTGCAGCTCTCACAGTCAACACAGGAAATACGTCAAACATTGCGAGATCTTTTTACCAGTGAAAATGGGATTTGGTGGCAAGAAAAGCAAGAAGTGTCAGATGGAAGAGGGAAATCATTGAAGCAGCTAGCCTACTCTAGGACTATAATATCATAGAAAAACATCAGCGGCCATTGCTAGGGGGTCAAAATTTAAACAACGTTTTTAAAGTGTTCGGGACATTAAAAATTGGTGAAGCTGACAGTGGTGACAATTATAAGGTAAATACTATTGGACATTATCACTGATAATTATTTTAGAAGCCTTTTGAAGGAAATTTTTTTTAAAGAGAAGCAGAAAGTCGTGACCGCCATTTTGGAAGAAATTAAAAACTTCAAAAATTAATATCTGAGCCCAGGAGGCTCTGAGGATGGCAAAATTGAAAAGGGCAAACCTGATAGTTTAAATTTAATTTGGAGAGGTCAAGATTTTTGGTGTTTTTTTAAAATGTCAGACCATAAGTTAACCCGTGCAAGGACTGCCTCAATGGAGAAAATGCAAGAGCAATTAGAAGCAATGGAAGCCAGGATGATGAAAGGGGTGAGAGACATGATAACCACTTCTAAAAAATAAATTAGAAAAGACATGGAAGAGCTAAGGAAAGATATAGAAGATCTCAGAAATGAGACTGTGGTAACATCAAAGAAAGTGCAAGATGTGGAAGAGAGAGTGAAAGTACATGATTCCACCTTGCTAAAAATGCAAGAAAAGGTGGCAATTCATGACTGCAAATTGATGGAAACCCAGATAGGTCTGAGAGGAGTACCTGAGGATGAAGAGACTGATTTGAAAGGATATATAATAAGAATAATTGCAGAATTTTTGGAGAAAGATCCTGAAGGAACTAGAAGTATGTATGACTATATGTATAGAGTGAACTCACTATATACCAAGAAAAATAATCTACCAAGAGATGTGGTTATAAGATATATGACAAAAGAAATGGTGGGAAAAATCTTAAATAAAATTTTTGAAAAGACATTGATAGTGGGAGGCAGCAGAGTAAGAATCATGAAAGAATTGCCAAGACAAGTGATAAATGACAGAAAAGCATAAAAAAATTGACAGAAAAACTATGTGACAATGAAATGAGGTATAGGTGGATAATACCTGAAGGTCTGAGCTTTGACCTGCAAGGAAAAAGGATTACAATTACAAGCACACAGGAACTGCGTAGGTTTTATGAAGAACATAAAGAATTTGCAGCATGATGGATTACAAATTATTATCTTGGAATGTAAATGTTCTAAATTCACCACAAAAAAGAAAGGCAATGTTTCATTGGATTAAAAAGCAAAACTGTAATATAGTTTGTTTACAAGAAGTACATATCAAACAAAAGGATTACAAATTTTTATGGAATAAACAACTGGGACTAGAATTTTATTCATTGGCTGAACAGAAAAAAAGGGAAGTGATTTTCTATATTAAGCAAGAATTGGAGCCGAAATTAGCGTTTAAAGTTAAAGATGGAAGATTTGTAGCGGTAGAAATAATATTAAATGCAAAAAACCCCGTTGTTATTGGGACTGTATGCACCAAATGGTGCAAAGGATGCTTTTTTAAAGACATTATACAACAATTTGATGAACTGACTTATGACCAAGTTTTGATAATGGGGGACTTTAATGGAACAATAAAGAACACACTGGATAGGTCTGGGGGTAAAAAAAAAATAATAAGGAAGGAAAATTGCCAAAATCTTTTTTTGTATTGGTCAAACAAGAAAATTTGGAGGATATATGGAGGAAATGTAATCCTGAAGTGCGGGACTATACCTTTTTTTCAGCAAGACATAAAACTTTTTTCAGAATTGACATGTTGTAGGGCACTAAAGACTTAGGCCTTATAACAAAGAAAATAGAGATTTTACCTAAAATTGGGGCTGACCATAACCCAATAATGTGGATTACAAAATTGTCTAAGAAGTTGGAGATTGAATGAAGATTTACTACAGAATAAAGAAATAGTGACATCTCTAGAAAATGAAACTAAGGCTTTCTTCCAAATAAATGATAAAGAGGATATAGAATTTCAGACAGTCTGGGATGCTTATAAAGCAGTAATGAGAGGAATATTGATTACATTGAATAACAAAGATAAGAGGGCAAAAGAAAAACAGATGTTGGACATTCAAAATGAAATAAAGAAAAAAGAAGGGGAACTGAGAAAAAGGCCTGGGGAAAAAAAATTATAAGGGAGATTACAATATTACAATGCAAATGAGACATTTGTTAAATAAAGAATTGAAATGGAATCTGAAAAGATTGCAGCAGAAATCTTTCAAGGGAGCAAACAAACCCGGAAAATATTTGGCCTGGAAACTGAAGGAAAAGAGAGAAAGTAAAATTATTAATAAAATTGTGGTGGATGGAAGAGAGGTGGTAGATCAAGAAGGAATAAAAAGAGAATTCTTTAAGTATTATGCCAAGTTATTTAAAGGTGTTAAAATAAGGAAAGAAAAGATGGATGAGTACTTACAAAAGATAAAAATAGCACCCTTAGCAGAGAATATGCAAAAAGTTTTGAACGATCCAATTGAAAAAATAGAAATTGAAGCAGCAATTAATGCAATGGAAAATGGAACCGTTGTAAATATTGTAGGATATTATGAAAGACATCCAGAAAAGGAAGTAGCATTATTCTTTGCGGACGCAGAGAAAGCATTTGACAATTTAAATTGGGATTTTATGTTTGCAGTATTGGAGAAAATGGAGCTGGGAGAAAGCTTTATAAGAATGATAAAAGCAATATATACTGAACAACGTGCAAGGCTATGTATAAATGCTGATCTTACAGAAGATATGATAATTAGTAAAGGTACAAGACAAGGTTGTCCACTTTCCCCACTGTTGTTTATAATGACTCTTGAAATATTACTGATGCAAATTCAAGAAGATAAAGAAATAGAAGGCTTAAAAGTAAAAGGATTTACTTACAAATACAGAGCATTTGCAGATGATATAATGTTTATAAATGAAAACCCCATACAAGTCACACCTTTGTTGTTAGCCAAAATACAAGAATATGGGGAGTTGGCGGGACTTTGTATTAATAAAGAAAAATCAAAACTTCTATGTAAAAATATGCAAATAAATAAGCAACAAGGATTGCAGAGACTAACGGGCTGTGAAGTTACCTCCAAGGTAAAATATTTGGGTGTGGAGATAACAATGAAGAATATTGATTTGTTCAAAAATAATTATGAGAAGCTATGGCGTAAAATGGATGAAGATATGTTAAAGTGGAATAAACTTAATTTGTCACTGTTGGGTAGAATAGCCACAATTAAAATGAATATTCTACCAAGAATAATGTATTTGTTTCAAACTATTCCGATTGTGAAAGACAGTAAACAATTTAATAGATGGCAAAGAAAAATATCAGAGTTTGTGCGGGCGGGAAACAAACCAAGAATTAAAATGAAAATTTTAACAGATGCAAAAGAGAGAAGCGGATTTCAATTACAGACTTAAAATTATATCATGAAGCAGTTTGCTTAGTATGGATAAAAGAATGGACAATGTTGTTAAACAAAAAACTCTTAGCGTTGGAAGGTCATGGAAATAAATTTGGCTGGCACGCTTATATGTGTTATGGGGGGGGGGGGGGAGATGGCTTTTTCTCTCACCATTGTATAAGAAACAGCTTGCTAAATATATGGATGAAATATAAGAAATATGGAGATGAGAGAAAACCGTTATGGATAGTGCCAGCAGAAGTGATAATACAAAGTGGCAAAATAGAATTGAAAACTGCTGAAGAGCTGAATAATAAATATGATTGGTTTCAAATGCAACAAATAAAGAGCTTGGTGGAGAATGACATTAAAACTGAAGGAATAAGAAAAGAGCAAACAGAAATAGAAAAAATTCTGCTTGGAGACAACAAAAAATTATTTTCAAAATTATATAAATTACTTTTAAAATGGTCTACGGAAGATGAAGTAGTGAAATCCCAAATGATTAAGTGGGCAATTAATGTAAATAAAGAAATACAGATGGAAACTTGGGAATATTTGTGAAAGAACTCTATGAAGCTTTCGACGTGTCACAGTATTAAAGAGAACTGTTTTAAAATGATGCATAGATGGTATATGACTCCTAAGAAATTGGCAAAGATGAATAACAAGATGCCAGACAGATGTTGGAAATGTAAAAAACATGTAGGTTCTTTCTACCATATGTGGTGGACTTGTGAAAGAACAAAAAAGTATTGGCAGATGATTCAACAAGAAATTTCTAGGATCTTGGGATATGAATTTAAGAAAGTTGCAGAGACTTTTCTGTTGGGATTACAAATGGAAAAATTTCCAAAAGCTAGAACTATAATTTGGTACTTGCTTTCAGCTGCTAGGACATTATATGCACAGTTGTGGAAGCAAGAAAAAATACCAGAGAAATGGGATTGGATTGTAAAAGTTATGACATGAAGTGAAATGGACAAATTAACAACAATTTTAAGAGACTATGATTTAGAAGTTTTTAAGATGGAGTGGAAAAAGTTCAGAAGATATGTAGAAAAAGAGTGGAAAATAAAAAGACATTGGACAATTTTTGATAATGATTAAGTCTTAGAAAAAAGAAGAATATTAATTTTTGTTTTTATTAGTTAAGGTTACCTTTAAACATTAGTACTTTAAGTAAATAACACCGGTGGGGGTCAAGTAACGGGGGGAGGGGTGGGTAGAAAGTAATATATGGGATAGACAAAAGAAGCTATTAATAATGCAAGAAATATAATTTGTTACCATATGTTACCAAATAAAATTGTTTTAACCAAAAAAAAGAGAATACTGCTGTACACATTACAGTTTTAAAACACAGGCACAAAAATAATTTTTGTGTTCACATAAATATCATACTATAAACATGCATTTACTACTGTATTTGTCATGCTTGTACATGCCCTGAGAACTAGGAGTTAGCTGCAACACCTCATGCATATGCATAACCACACACAAACCTTTAATGATATGTAACATATGTTGCACTCATTAGTCCAGACTGCTTCACGGGTCAACACTGAATTATGAAATGTGTGGATAAGATTTTATGAATACGACTCCAGCTTCTTGTCTTAAAATAAAATGATTTCTTCAGGCTTTCCCCTTCATTGTACTAAAGACTTATGATATTGCTGTAACTGAGAACTATTTTTTTGGCTCTTTCTACATTCGGATTTAATCCAAAGAATGCATTTTGATCTCATTATCAATGTATGGTAACAGAAGAAACTGATGGCAAAAATGGACAGGCCTTTAGTTTTAAAAGTAGCACTCATCCAACTCAAAATGAATTTAGGTAATTTTTTGGTTCACCAAGAACAATGCATTCAAAAACTAATTAGTACAGCCCATAAATAGGATCATATGGAATTAATCTAAAGGAGTGCACTACTAACTCATTCCTCGTATTAAACATTCTGGTTAGTATAAGTAATAGCAACTGTTCTGCTGTGTGCTTATTAAAATTTTAGCATTGCTGACACAACCAAACAAGCACTCCATAGATCAAGCACAGAGAGCAGTGAGAGCTTCAGTATATGACTGGAAGCTTTCCTTCAGAAATCAGGAAATATAGGAAATACAGGACCCTTCTGCGGCTCAGGAATGCCAATGACCAGTGTGAGTGAGGGAAACAAGCCAACGCACTCAGCTTGGTCTACAGTGCCCACTTCTGAGTTTTGATCCCACACAACTATAGTTTCTCTCTCCAATTTGAGTATACTAAATTACCTTGTAGTAGGTGTTGTTACTGCTTTGGCAGAGGTAATAAGATTAGGCATATAAATACCTCAACTGCACTTTGTATTTATATGTGTGTGTTCACCAAAACTATTCTAAATATGCCTTAAAATGCACATGTGCCACATTTGGGTTTGGTGAGTTTGGCTGTTGGGTGTACACTCGGGCACAAACCTAGGTTTGCTTCTCCATTATGTATTCTCAGTTACTCTCCAGTCCTTTTCATAACACATTGGCCTGGCTATTTTACAGCTCGAAATTCAGTAGAGAAGAGATGAATAGCAGAGTGTCTATCTTTTGTGACACTTTGAAGTCTCTACTGCAGGAAAACTAAGGAAGACATAAAGGAAGAATTTTTATTAATCATTGTCTAAGAAGTGGTTCATTGTGAGTAGCAATGGGCAAACTTCCTGCTGCTCCAAATCCTAATTGGGTTCTCAATTGCGTCCAACATCTGTGAATGCTAAAAATAAATTGCTGGGGTTTCTTTAATCAAAAATCCTCAATTGGTTCACTTTCCTGTATGTCCATTGTGCACTTCAGAATGGATGGTGTAGGGGCAGCCATACAATTCTCATTTTCCTTCTCTGTATGATGCCTTTCTCCGGCAGAAGCAGGAAACCAATCAGAGAGGTGACTGGGCTGTTGGGTGACAAAGGAGTGGAGCGAACATTTGCACAGAGAGTGCAGAGAAGCTAAATTGATTATTTGCATGTCTCTTTGCAGTTGTCTGAGTCTAGGTTCAGCCCAAGCCAGAATTTGGAGTCAGAGTCTGAAGTCAGTCCAGATGTGGATTTCCCCAAAACAGAGTCCAATTCAAAACATGGTCTAGAAAGCAGGGACTTCAAGTCCAGGGATGTACGTGAGAGCAAGCAGAGGGAGTCCAACAAAATCCAAGGCTGGTCAAAAGGCCATAGGAGCAGAGCAGAATCCAAGGCTGTGGTCGCAGGGTCGGGCAGGTAGTGACATCTCTTTGTCTGTATTTATGCTAGGTGCACAGCTGGGCTGAGTGGAGCTTGTGAGTGACTGAACAACCTGGCCTGTTAGTTTCAAGTGTCATCGAGCTGCCAAACGTGTGCTGCGTCTTCGTTCCTGCAACTCAAGCGACACCTTTGCTGATGGCTTTCCTATGAATCTGGGGACAAAGGGGTGAGATAGCATTGGGGGGGCAGGGTCATATGAATACCCACTTTGCCATGGATACTCGCTGAGTGACTTTGCCCAATAATTCTTACTTAACATAATATACTTCAAAGGAACAAAGTAGGAGTCAAGTTTCACCTTTAAGACCAACAAAGTTTTATTCAGAATGTAAGCTTTCATGTGCTCTAAGCACACTTCATCAGACGAGGAATTGGGTACAGTGAGCAGAGCTACATATAGCTAGTAGGCAGTGGTTTAGATTGCAAAATGGTACAAATTTAAGTTCCAATGACAGAATAGTAAAATTAACAAATTGAACAAACCTTTGATCTGGGTAGCATGAGCATGAGAAAGCAATAAAACATTAATATGTCAAAATGTGAGAATGTCTGTTAATCACTCTATCATTATAAGACTGGGCCAAAAAGAGGGCATTTCTTTCTCTGAATTTCTTTACCAGCTATGTGTAGATCTGCTCACTGTACCTGACTTCTCATCTGATGAAGTGTGCTTAGAGCACACGAAAGCTTACGTTCTGAATAAAACTTTAAGACCAACAAAGGTGCAATTTGACTCCTACTTTGTTCTACTGCTTCAGTCCAACACGGCTGCCCACTTGGATCATACTTCAAAGGATTGTTGTGAGGGTGAAATAGGGGAGAGAAAAATGCTGCTGTATTTATTTATTTATTATTTATTACATCAAATGTAAAAACTGCCCTCTACACAAACGGACTCAAGGTGACTAACAGACCAAATGTTGTAAGCTGCTTTGGGGCAGGGGGAAGGTGTTTAAATATTGACATAAGTAAATAATAAATAAAATTCTGCTTGCCTCTTCTGAGGATGTTGTTGAGCTAGATAGGGTGGAGGAAAGTGTTTCAGGCTTTTCAGTTCAGGAGAGGGAAGGGCACCTTAGAGGTTTATAACATTATTCATTATCTTGTGAAAGTGGACAGAGAGAACTTTGTCTTATCTTCCTCTCTCAGATCACCCACTGAAAGCTGATTTGTCATAGATTTCGATCAGACAAAATATTGTTTTCACAGCACATGGTTACATTTGTGGCACTTGCTGCTGCATAATGTGGCAGTGGGCACTAGTTTTGTTATTTTTTAGAGAGGGATTAGAAAATGCTTGAAGCAGATACTTCATCCACAGCTATTAGCTATGATAGGTGTATCATTTCTACTATAAAAGGCCTACTTGGAAATAAGGACCAGAGTTTTCAGCTCAGCTAATTTTGGTTGCAGGGGTGAAGGATGGTTACATGGCCTGTAATCTCATTTTAAAACACTGAACTGAACTTCTTTTGCCTTACTAGCCTTACTAAGACATCCTGTAGTGCAGGCATGTCCAACTTCGAACAGGTCGTGATCTATTTTTTCCGGACAAAAGTGCTGGTGATCTACCACCATGAAAATTAAGTTTCAAATTAGTTTCGAATTAGATTTTAACCCACCAAAGTTGGGTTCCACCGCCCCCCCCCCCCCCCCCCATTTACAATGCACCTTCTGTCATTTACTGGTAAGCAAAATAAGCAAAAACAAAACAGAGAGATGAAGATCCAGAAAGAACTGCGAACAGTTTTTCTTAAATTTTTATTGTTATAACTTTCTTTAACTGTCTTAATAACTTTCTTTAACTTTTATTGAGTAATTTGTGTTAAATGTAGGTCAAGTATTGATCCAGGCTGATCTTGCGCAATCTTTAAAACTTTGTTCTTGTTAATTAATGAGATGTCTGAGCCTGCATTTCATCCACCAGCTTTTTGAAGCTGGGTGAATATTGCGTGAGGGCCAGTCTCAGGGAATCCTGGAGATATTCATCTGTCATGTTGGAATGCTGTGTACTCTTTGTCATTTTCAGATGGAAAAACACAGATTCACGCAAATAAGTTGAACCAAAACAGGAGTGTACAGCTTCACTGCATCTTCTCAAGTTGGGAAATTTGTCTGTAGGCACTAGCTTCCAAAACAATTCTTGCTCAGCACGGATCTTGAGAAAAATGTCATTTTTAAGGGTTACTATTTCATTTTCAAGAGATGCCTTGTTCAATGAGTAATTTTTACTGATAGCAGCTGCAGTTTGCTTAGTGTCCATATCTGCTTTGAATGGGTATGACAAGTACCCCACAACTTTTTCAATTCTTTGGAAGTCACAGAACCTTTTTTCGAATTCCTGGATAACAGAGCAGATTTCTGTCACATACTTCTCGTTCTGAAAAACAAAATTTGGATATTGTCCCAGATGGTCCTGTGTGTTAGGAGAATGATCAAAAGTATTGTTTGCAAGGTCAGTCATCATTAGCTCAAATTTGCTCTTGTAGGATGACACTGTACTCATCATATTGCCAAATGCATTTGTTTTTACATTGTAGTTCAATGTTTATATCATTTAGTTCGCCTGTAAAGTCAGCGAGAAATGCCAGATCACATAACCACTCCTCATCTTCCAACTCTGCTTTGTCATCTCCCCTCTCCTTCAAAAACTTTTTTATTTCATTCAGCAAATCATGAAATCTTTGCAGAAATTTGTGCCTACTTAGCCACCTTACATCTGTGTGCAAAATGATTTCCGCTGCCCCTTCATCAAGAGTAAGATTGAAAAGCCGTCTTTGAAGTGATCTTCCACGAACTGAATTTACAATTTTGAAAGTGATGTCCACGACAGTCTTTGTATTGAGTCTCTTGCTTGCCAAAACTTGCTGGTGAATGATGCAGTGGTAAGCAAGGAAATCTGGAAAGTCGTCATGCTGTCTACAGAGGCCTATGAAACCATTAAACTCACCTGTCATTGCTCTTGCTCCATCAGTAGTGATGGAAACAAGTTTATGCAATGGAAGATCACACTTAGTCACAAAAAAATGGAAAGAGATTACTATTTCCTGACCGGTAGTTCTTCCTTTTAAAGAAATCATTCCAAGTAGTTCTTTAACACTGAAGTCTTCAAAAACCGTCTGGATAAAAACTAGTAATTGGGCTATGTCTCTTATGTCTGTAGATTCATCCAGTTGGAGTGAGAAAGCAACACAAACTGAAACATCCTCCAACAGTTGTGTCTCCACACATCTTTTCTATTCGCCTCATGACGGTGTTTCTTGACAGTTGTACATCTTGCACAGCAGTTATGATCTTTCTTATTCTTAAATCCTTCAAAAAGATTGTCTGCTGCTTCAAAAAAATATTTTACAAATTCTCCTTCATTGAAAGGTTTGCATTTCTTTGCAATCAGGTTGCTGACTTTGAAGGATGCCATGGTTGCATTGACCGAATGTGACCTTGGCTTCGCCATCAGCTGTTGCTGTGCAGCCAATTTAGATTTAAGTTCTTTGAGCTTCAGTTTACGAATTTCACTTTTGGGTGGAAAATCAGCATCAAACTTATTGCTATGCAGAGCCTTATAATGACGCTCCAGATTACCCTTTTGGGGCAAGGATACAGCGACGTTACAAAGTAGACAACAACGCTTGTCTTTCACCATGATGAAGAAGTAGTCCATTTCCCATTCATCATGAATGTGGTAGGCTTTGTTCTTCTTTGAAACACTCATCTTCGTTATACTGGGGTGGCTGGGGTGCTAAGTTAACACTGGCTGAATCTGGTCCAAAACTGTCACTGTCCCAAAGCATTAAAGATCAACAGGAACTGAAGACCTCTGGATGATGCCAAAACCACACATGCAGTTCTAAAAGTAAAAATAAGAATTCATCATACTGGCACCAGTAATCAAATACCACCACACCAAACAATCATCACAAAAAACCCAAAACATCTGTCTAGCAAACCATGAGACCAAGTGGGGCTGGTGATCTACCTCTGACCCCTCGCGATCTACCTGTTGGACATACCTGCTGTAGTGGGATGTTATTTTAGTGTAGGAGAGATGGCAGGATTCCCCACAGACTTAAAAGCCTATTCTTGGGTATATTCAAAATCAAACTGCCCCCCTAAAGACTAAAGAAAAAAAAAACATGTGTTTTAGTCATTTGGTGTGGTTATTTATAATGCCACATAGTAGCTAGAGTAGCATTATCAACACAGAACAAGCAGATATGTATGTGTGTGTATATGCATGTGTGCGCAATAGTATTTCTGTTTGTTGTCTGTATACCAAGTAACAAGGCTTTTTTTGAAACAGGAACTTCTTTGCAAATTAGGCTACATCCCCCTGATGTAGGCAATCCTCCAAGAGTTTACAGTAGGCTCTATAAGAAGAGTCCTGTAAGCTTTTGGAGGATTGGCTACCTCGGGAGGGGTGTGTGTAGCCTAACATGCAAATGAGTTCCTGCTAAAAAAAAAAAACCTGCCAAGTAGTAACCATTCAGAACAAAATTCACCTGATCTCATAGGAAAGACAAGTATTCCTGAGAAGAAGTCATCCTCTAGTCTACCACATGGTACCGCTGGACCTAGAAGGCGACAGTGTTGTTCAGCTTCCCACTCAATAAAGCCATTGTCAAAGATATTTTTTCTGACTGAAGGAAAGCCAAAATTTTGACTCAGGCACACTGTCTTTATCAATATATGCCTTTGAAAGTCCTGATATTCCATTTTCAGTTATGTGTTTTCTTTCTTTCTTTCTTTCTTTCTTTCTTTCTTTCTTTCTTTCTTTCTTTCTTTCTTTCTTTCTTTCTTTCTTTCTTTCTTTCTTTCTTTCTTTCTTTCTTTCTTTCTTTCTTTCTCTTAAAGTATACTCACAAGGCACAAAAATGTGAAAACACAGCGAACATAAGGGTGGATCTGGTAACAAGCAGAACAGGTTGGTTGCATGTGTGTTGTACCAAGGCAGCTGTGAAAGTGCTACTTAAAACCATTAAAAATAATGACACAGTTTGTTTTCCAGTTCAAGTGACTGATAAACTGATGAATGATACTCCATGAAATGGTGGCCATGAGGAAGTCGATTCACCATGAATCATGTGCCACACCATCTTGGAGAAAAGGACATTACAGAGCTGATTTGTGAACTGATGTTACCCTATAATGTGGTTTCCATTGAAGTTTTCATAAAATTCATTGCTCCAGCTCACCTCCATTACTGTGTCCTTGTGCATTCTTCTTGAAAATAACTTGTTTATAATGCTGCAGAAGAGCATTGTGGTGATGCTATATAGCAAGCTTAGGTGTACTATGAACACATATAAACAAGTTTACAAATGGCATATTACATGCTTAAAGTAGAAGTCTATCTTGCAAATGTGTTAAGCTCATGACTTCTCTGAGTAGTGCATAAGAAGTTCCTGCTTGCTTTAAAAGGTAAAGGTAGTCCCCTGTGCAAATGCTGAGTTGTTACTGACCCATGGGGTGATGTCACATCATAATGTTTTCTTGGCAGACTTTTTACAGGGTGGTTTGCCATTGCCTTCCCCAGTCATCTAGACTTTACCCCCAGCAAGCTGGGTACTTTGCAACCTGAGAAACCGGCTCTGTCTGCAGCTGAAGGGGTTAGAAAGGCTGTAACTTTCAGAACAGGGCTGTGGTTTGGTTGTAAAGGTCCAGCTTTTTATGCAGAAGGTCTTATGTTAAGTGCCCATCGTCTCCTGTTAAAAGGATCAGGTAGAAGGTCACATGAAAGATCTCTGCCTGAGACCCTGGCAGACTTTTCTTTTCTTTCCTTTTGTATCCTTAGAAGCTCATTGATTCATAAATCTTGAGCAGCAGGAGAGACATTTCTTTCTCTTTTTTAATGCAAGGGTAGGAGGACTGCTGCCACTTAGAAAAACAATATCCTAATAGATAGTGGTCTGACTCAGGATAAGGAAGCTTCATGTGTTCATGTGGTGCTCCTCATACTTTCTGTTATGTCCGTGAAATGGAACCCAGAGGCTCTGTGAGCTTCAGCACTGCAAACAATAGAACACCAACATTGTAGCAGCCACTGTCTGGTCAGATGGGCTAACTTGGACCAACCATAGGGGGCTAGTGAGACAGTTTGAATGCATTTATGGGTCGGGAGCAGGGTGGAGTCTCACTGTATACAACCAGGCCAAGGTCTGGGGTTTGCATGCTTGTACATAGTCGAAATCACTTGACTAAAAAGTTGTTGATCACTCTTCTGGAAGTCCTCGTTCTTTCCACTGAACCCAGTATTTAACACTTTCTCATACATGTCCACACTGAAAATTACTCCTCCCGTTAGACATTAAATACAGGGATTAAAAACCCAAAGTTTTTCCCGCCATTTTATCCTTATAACAACCTTGTGAGGAAAATTAGACTAAGAGTGTGTGTCTGGACCGTGGTCATGTGGCAAGATTCAGTGCCGGAGTGGGGATTCAAACTGAGGTCTCCCGGATCGTGGTCCTACACTCTAATCAGTACACAGTATATATATATGAATAACTTCCTTCCCTTGGAATTCTCTTAAAGAATTTTCTCACGGACCTATGGATGTGGTTCAGACATTATGTGAAACCATGTCTTATTTAAACTAGCTGTGGTTAGTGTGATTGTTGGAATGTGAACGACCTCACAAACTAGAGTGATTTCAAACCAGGCTCTGAAATCATTGACCTGTTAACCACAATTAACACCATTAATATTAGCTGTAGCAGCTTGTGATGTGTGAACACGGTTATCCTAGTATCCTAGCTTACTGCAGTGCAAGATGGCATAGCAGCTGAGTCTCTGGGAGATGGATGGAGGCGGGGGGAGAGAAAAGGCGATGAAAACAACATTTGTTGGGGAAAGCCAAGATTTGAATGAATATGAGCACAACATCCCAACTATTAGCAGAAAGTGCCATCTAGTCACAGTTGACTTATGGTGTCCCTGAAGGCTTCTCAGGTAAGAGATGTTCAGAGCGGTTTGTCATCGCCTGCCTCTGTGTAGCGACCCAGGACTTCCTTGGTGGTCTCCCATCCAAATACTAACCAGGGCCAATCCTGCTTAACTTCTGAGATCTGGCTAGCCTGGGCCATCCAGATTTGCAAATTAACCATGGTTAAACTAAAACATGGCTCTGTAGCATGTCTGAACTACGAGGCCGGAAGTTCTTGCTCTTGCACTGCAAACCCACACATCTTTTAGGTCCGGTTGTATTCTGTGGGGATGCACCTCTAGACTTTGTAAGGAATGCAAGGCATTCCTTTTATAAAGTCAGGAAGTTTCTTCCACTTTGAGGGTGAAAAGGTTATTAGTCAGACATGCCTGGAAGAAAACCTAGCATTGACCCGACTAGAGATATCTGGTAGAGTGTTGGGCTGGGGGAGGGAGCAGCAGTAAAGGAAGAGCTACAACTTCTATCATAATTCAGCAATTATTGCTTCCCTGAGGACATACAGCTCTGGCCTCCTTGTGTAAGTCAAGTGGCCCTAATTGGCTGCACTCTGATCAGAGCACCAAGGGATTCTCTGCAGGCTACAGTGCTCTTGTTTTTCATTCTTCATAAATTTGGGATTTTTTCCACAGCAAAGGCCTTTCTCCTCTGTCTTAGGCTGTGCCTTTTGCGTTTGTATTTTAATGGAGGCTTTTCTTTCCATCTTCTCTCCCATTTCAGCCCTCAGTTTATAGTCTCAAATCCTGGCCAGTGTTAAGCATTGCCCACTGCAGTGGACAGATTGTCTTCCTTTGCAGGGTCCTGGCTTAGGCTAACATGGTATCTGTTTCAATTTTGTCACTGGTAATGACTCTTCAACAGCTGTAATGCCACCACCATAACAGAATGGATATTATCTGTGTTTAGCCACAGGCCATTACAAATCAACCACCATAACAATTCCAGTGCAGAGGACACAGACAAGACACAGTTTGTTTATGGTGAGCACAACTCTTCTGAACTGCTGTGCTGACTGTCCACTGTCTTCCCCTTCCAAAGTCTGCCAGGACTGCAAATGGGAGGCTTCAACTAATTTCAAGTAGTTGTGGTGTCTAAATGTGAGCACCTCAAGTACGTTTAGATTCTTTTATAGTAACCGAGAGTCTTAAATCACATTCAATTTTATTTAGTTAGGTTTTTTTACTTCATTTGTACTTCATTTATACCACACCATTCTCTTCAGTGGGGACCCAAAGTTTTTCCCGCCATTTTATCCTTATAACAACCTTGTGAGAAAAATTAGACTAAGAGTGTGTGTCTGGACCGTGGTCATGTGGCAAGATTCAGTGCCGGAGTGGGGATTCAAACTGAGGTCTCCCGGATCGTAGTCCTACATTCTAATCTAGGCTTCCCACCCCCCCACCCCGCTTTGGCGGGAGACTTCTGGGTTCGCAGCTTCATCCCCCGGTCTCCAGAAATCAGGAAGTGGGGGGGTGGGGGGTGGAGGGGGGGGAGAACATACCTGTAGGGTTCATGTTGGTGAAGAGATCCTGAGCTGTTTGTAAGTGTCTGCCCCTTTAAGGCTGGGCAGGAAGGAGGAAACAGGAAGGGCTTCAGAGAACGGCCCCTCCCTTTCTTTGCTTTTGTTTTCACAGCAGGCAGAGGGAAGAAGACCCAGTAAGTATTTGTGTGTGTGAGAGAGGGAGGGGGCAGGGAGGGGGGATTCCCTGGTATGGAGGCCCTCCCCCCCTTTAGAAAGCATGTGGGGGGGAGGGAAATGTCTACTTGGCACTCTATTATTCCCTATGGAGAACAATTCCCATAGGGAATAATAGGGAATTGATCCGTGGGTATTGGGGGCTCTGGGGGGGTATTTTTTGATGTAGAGGCACCAAATTTTTAGTATAGCATCTAGTGCCTCTCCCCAAAATACCCCCCAAGTTTCAAAACGATTGGACCAGAGGGTCCAATTCTATGAGCCCCAAATATGGTGCCCCTATCCTTAATTATTTCCTATGGAAGAAAGGCATTTAAAAAGGTGAGCTGTCCCTTTAAATGTGATGGCCAGAACTCCCTTGGAGTTCAATTATGCTTGTCACATCCTTGTTCCTGACTCCACCCCCAATGTCTCCTGGCTCCACCCCCAAAGTCTCCTGGCTCCGCCCCCAAAGTCCCCAGATTTTTCTTTAATTGGACTTGGCAACCCTACTCTAATCAGTACACAATCTTGGGTCTCTTAACACTGGTTAAGGGCCAAACTGCACGTTACATCTACTATGTGATCACCACTACTGGGATTTGCAGAGGGATGCCAGTTTAGGATTGCAGCCTTAATGTGCAACTGAAATGCCCATCTGATACTGGTCAGACATGTTCACTGTACAATGTCTACTGAGAACAAAGCCCAAAACATGTTTCATTAGAAACATCCCTCAGAGTTGGTAACTCAGGGCCAAACCAAACATTATACACAAATGCATGTAATGTTACTCTCCTTTCAAAAACATAAGCTTCTTTTAGAGAAGAGAATAAGACAGAAAATCTTTAGCCTCTTCCCTGCCTACTGTTTTTCTGCTCCTAATCAGCTTTCAAGCAAGCTTTTTCCTCTGTGGGATTTTGAGGTCTGTTTTCATGCATTTAAACCTTGCAAGGGAAGAACAAGTCATATGGGAAGAAATCCGGATGGGAAAATGGCAGGTGTGGAGGAGGCTTCCCTTCCATTTCTCCAGTCTGAGTGGCCTCGGGGTCTGGAAGCAGCTTTTCTGATTTCAAAGCTGCTACCAGGATGAAGTTAGAATCATAGCATTGGAAGGAACCTCCAGGGTAATCTAGTCCAACCTGCACAATGCAGGAAACTCACAAATACCTCCCCCTAAATTCACAGGATCTTCATTGCTGTCAGATGGCCATCTAGCCTCTGTTTAAAAACCTCCAAGGAAGGAGAGCCCACCACCTCCCGAGGAAGCCTGTTCCACTGAGGAACCACTCTAACGGTCAGGAAGTTCTTCCTAATGGTGAGACGGAAACTCTTTTGATTTAATTTCAACCCATTAGTTCTGGTCCTACCTTCTGGGGCCACAGAAAACAATTCCACACCTTTCTCTAGATCACAGCCCTTCAAGTACTTAAAGATGGTGATTATATCACCTCTCAGAGCCAGTTTGGTGTAGTGGTTAAGTGCGTGGACTCTTATCTGGGAGAACCAGGTTTGATACTCCACTCTTCCACTTGCACCTGCTGGAATGGCCTTGGGTTAGCCATAACTCTGGTAGAGGTTGTCCTTGAAAGGGCAGCTGCTGTGAGAGTCCTCTCAGCCTCGCCCACCACACAGGGTGTCTGTGGCGGGGGGGGGGGAGAAGATATAGGAGATTGTAAGCCGCTCTGAGTCTCTGATTCAGAGAGAAGGGCGGGGTATAAATCTGCAATTCTTCTTCTTCTTCAGCTGCCTCCTCTCCAAGCTAAACATCCCCAGCTCCTTTAACCTTTCTTCATAGGACTTAGTCTCCAGACCCCTCACCATCTTCATTGCCCTCCTCTGGACTCGTTCCAGCTTGTCTATATTCTTCTTAAAATGTGGTGCCCAAAACTGAACACAATACTCCAGGTGAGGTCTTACCAGAGCAGAGTAAAGCAATACCATCACTTCATGTGATCTGGACACTATACTTCTGTTGATACAGTGCAAAACTGCATTTGCCTTTTTACACATACCTGCAGCTCATCCTGCATTTGGATTTCAGAGAAGCCCTGTTCACAAGTTACAATGAACACATGTACAATCTGTGTACAGCGTATGCTTGATTTTTCTCTTTATGAATGCTGACTAATAGTCATGTTCCATTCAATGCATGTATAGCCTGAATGTGTGGTTTAAAGCCCACATTTATCTATGGACACTTACTTTCGTGTGCATTTGTACACCTGTTTGTAAAGAACAGCTTCCATGCATTCACTCCAAATAAAACTGGGAACCAGTCCCTGGATAAAAGTGGGGTTTAAATCACATGTTCAGCTATACATGCACTGAATGGAACATGAATATTACTCAATGAGCATAAAGTGAAAAACATACACTGTACACAGATTGTACATGTGCTTGCTAACTGATGAACAGAGATCAAATGTACACTGTGAACAGACTGTACATGTGTTCACTGTAACATCTGAACAGGGCTAGAGAGATAGAGAGAGATTCCACAACTGCTTCATTCCAGACTATTAAATGAGATCACATATTGGGAGCAAAGGACAGGAGACAACCATTCCTTTTACACCTCTTGCTTTTGAGCATCCAGAGGCATCTGTTGGAAACACAGTATTGGAATGGATGTGTCCCTAGTTTGATCCAGCTGGGTAATTCTTTTATTTCAACACACGCTTCCCAGTTGTCTCACTGAAGTCCCATCAGAGACTCTTGAGTGATTTCTGGCTCCTCTAAAGTGGCCAGTTAATAAATTGCTGTCTGGATCAGTTTTTGGCACATGTGTGATGCCTCTGGTTACAGTGTGCCTCTCACATGCAAAGGAGGGGAAAACATTACTGCCGTTCCAGTACTAAGCGGGGCCATATAACATCTAAAAAGTTACTATACACTGAAGCCCTCGGGGAGGGTCTTTGTATTGCTTATTTACAGTAATTCATTTCTTCTTTGCTAAAGTTATTTACTTTGGAGCATGTATAATTTATATCCAAAATATTGCTTTCTTATACTGAAGGAAAATGAAAGAAATACAAAATGCATGCTTAAAAGCTTTCTGCTAGCCAAGCCAGAGCATAATTGTTCTCAGGTGCCAAATCAGAGAAATAATATAAAGGCGACACACCACTTCTTATGGATGATTTTCAGGAAACCAAACTGACAGTATAAAGGTGCACTACGAAATAGCATGTGGGTCTTGTTTGTCTGGTGTTTTTGAGAGAAGATATTCCTGGGCTTTTTCTAATTAATCAAGACCACTGGAAATGGCAGAAGGTTCAAGAGTGAATCCATCACAGATATATAGAATATTGCATGGCCTAAACTGGAATTCGTATGCTGCTTACAGTGAGCTATGTGGCTAAAGGATGAAACATACATCAGATGCCTTTTCTGAAACGCTCTGTTTTCTAGAAGACCTTTGTCTGTTCTCCAGCTGTATCTTTATCTACCATTTTCTAATCAGTGAAGACTCATTTACATATAAACTCTTATGCACCATCATAGGAACAAACACCCACAAGGTGGTTCCTGCAAAGTCACACATTAAACAGAGTGGGTTGCACTCCGGTGAAGAAACACCCCGACCACTCTCTCCCTGCATAAAGGGCCAAGGCTGTGGTTGGAAGGTACATGTTGCTGCAAACGTGACTCAGTATCTGGATAAGAAAGATCCAGAAACCTTATAAACACTTGACAATACTTATACCTCCTTCCCCCCCCCCCCCACATAGGACCCCAAAACAGTTTACAACATTGTTTCCCCGCCTGTATTTTATCCTCACAGCAACCCTCTTAGGTATATTAGGCTGAGAACATGGGACTGGCGCATGGTCACCCAGCAAGCTTCCATGTCAGAGTGAGGATTCAAAGTTGGGTTCCCCAGATCCTTTCCAAGCATTCTAACCACTACACCGTAGTGCATTAGTTCCTTGTTGGAAGAAAGTTCGTAAAGACCCAGTGTGGTATAGTGGTTAGAGTCTCAAATAAATATATCAATGTGATAGATAAATCAGGCTTGTTTGTGAGTTGTTTCACTAAAAGGAAATAACAGTTTTATAACAGACTGACCCGTGCTGTGCAGGCAGGAAGAGGAGGAGGAGGAGCAGGTGCAGAAGGAAGACTCCATAATGCCTTTTGGTAAAGAGGAGCTTTGGCACTAGATTCTGAGTTCCTCACACGCTTCTACAAACCCTGCCAAAGAGCTCCAGCTTGACTCAGGTTGCCTGAGAGAGGAATTTCTGTTTGGATTTCAGGTTTCCAAAAACAAGGCTGCTGCTGTCCAATGGTGTTTAACCGAAACTTGTTATATGGCTACTACACTGCCAGTTTTAGTTTCCGTCTTCCAGTTTAATATTTTAATATTTTTACTATGTTTCATTTGTTTTATTGTAATATTGCTCTATGTGTTGACTTGATTTGACATGGGAAGGGTTTCAAGCAGGCTTCGGAGAGTGCAACAGGGATCGTTTATGGATAGGCTGATGCTGTATTTTCTGTCCCTGAGTTTATTTTAATGGCTTATTTTTTATATTGATGATTTAATTGTAAACTGCCTTAAGCAAGGTTTTGGAGAAGTGGCAAAAAAAAAAATCTCGAAATAACTATATATATATATAAATAACAAAAGTTTCCTGGCAAACCTCAGTTCCCAGAATGTTGTGGGTTTTCACAGGGGATAACACTGAAACCCAGTGAAGAAATTACCTGTATGATTTTAAAACAATGGAAGGGTCAGAGGGCAGCTATAAGTCTCTTGATTGGATTGTGTGCAACCTGATGGAAGAAGATGCTGGAGTGAGTGACTCAGCATGTCTGGACATTGGGGGCACTACATCACTGTAAGTATCTATAGACAGGACTTTTTTCATAGCAGGAACTCCTTTGCATATTAGGCCAAACACCCCTGATTTAGCCAATCCTCCAAGAGCCTACAGGGCCTACTGTAAGCTCCATGAGGATTGGCTACATCAGGAGGGTGTGGCCTAATATAAAAAGAAGTATCTGCTACAAAAAAAAAGCCCTGTGTATAGGTGTTATCCCCTTGAATGGGACACCTCTCTTTGTCTTATCTTGGGAGCTGCCCTCTGACTCCTCTTCTCTTTCTTTGTCCTCTCTCACATCACATGGCCTTCCATGGAGACACATCTCTCTGCAGGTTCCTCCTGTAGATTCAGTGCCCTCAAACTCTTACACACATGATACTAGACAAGTTGGCCATTTGTGATAGGAAGGTATTATTTAGCTTAGGGTTCTCTCTCTCCTTTTGACTGTAACCTCGATATGAACTGGATCTACTTGAATAAATATAAGTTTACCCTTTTTGCAATATTCTTCTTGGGAGATTGATCTACTGTACTCAATATCATGCTCTTATGATTGGGCAAAATTCTGCTATATGAACCAAATATCCCAGAAGAAGGCAGAAGTAGGCATAGTATTAGACTGCTCTCCTGTTCATTCTCACAGTCTACCACAAACCCTTAGCTGTCCCAAATAGTTACACTGCACAGTACAAGAAGCATGCCATGAGATTCTCTCCAACATGTCATAGGATGCTGGAGTGCATCGACCAGATTGCACAGGGCCATACATGAACTAAGGGTTGACTCCAACATCTTCTGACACAGTACCAGGGAATTTTCTGACCACGTGCTGCATCACTGAGGACCCCACATGATTACTTGCTTTTGTTGTGCTGACTTTGCGGAGTCTCCAGCATGAACAGAGCATCCCCTCAGGGCCGGATCTGGGGGGGGGGGCAGAGGCGGGTGCTTGCCCCGGGCTACGTCGGGGTGTGTGTGTGTGCCAAATTGGATATGAAGTCCATTGTATTCTATGGGATCATAAGATAGAATGGCCCATAAGGGGGCACCATTTTTTAATTTTGCCCCCCCCCACCTCAAAAAACATGAAGATCCGGTCCTGCATCCCCTTCTCTCTTCTTTGTCAGAACAAAATACAGAGGACGCAGAGGATGAGTACACACAATATGATATAAGAGAGAGAGGGATGGAAGTTGCCTTTGCCCCTCCCTCTCCTAATAGGTAGGCAGGAGAATAAACTATGGGGGGACAGTAGGGATCCAGTCCCGCCCCTGGATTTTCAGATGCAGCATTGCCCACCCCCCCCAGGCTAGCATCATGAAGCTGTTTAGGCTTAAACTATGCAGTCTCATCCTGTCCACTTATATGAAGGCTACCAACTTCTTTCTCTGGGACTTTGGGACATTTATTAGTCGCACTGTGCATACACAATGCTGATCCTTCCTTTTGCAGTTTTCCATTTGATTTTTAGACTCAGGTGAGCATTTTACAACATTAATTTTTATAAATGTTGGTGATGTCTCCCTTTGCCTTAGTCAGATCAAAGTGAAGCTTGTTGAGAAGTGGACTGTACCGTTGGATCTTCAAGGCAGGAGGACAGGGTGGCTGGTTTATATTACATCTTAACGAAACAGCGTTAGAGGTTCATTGGATTAGAATGGGTTTAATTGGCCCTTTGAATGAAGGCCTATCTAGGCTCTTTTCTGAAAGAGAGGCAAAACAGCAGATGAAGGGAAATACAGAAGGAATGAGAAGAACAGGTTGCTAAAGGGGAGGGGGGGAGAATCCCTGCTATTTTTAATGAATGGACATTTTATCTGATTCCATAAGAGCTAAAGCACATTGGATAATGGAAATGAGCTTAACAAAAAGGTTGCAGTCATTATACAGATAAAAATTCCCAAGGAATCCGTTTAAATGTTAATAAATTGCAGAGAGGGCTGACAGAAGAGCACTAAATGTTGCAGCACAATGTTACCAGCTATGCAAAACTGCAGTCTGGGCTGCTGCCCCCAGTACACATTATTGATTTTTAAATTACATTGTCTTTTTATTACTTTCTTCTAAATCTGTCACTGTAAGGACTGACACAAAATCTAATCAAAGCATAAGGAAACCATCAATTGTATCTAGTTATTCAGATAGCTGGGAACTGACATCAGCAGCCCCCACCCCCAGCCCTCTTTATCCTATAACAAGATCAAGAGGTGGATTGTATATTGGAAGCAATATGTATCTGAATAAAACAACTGTTTGGGGATATCATGGAGACCCAAAGAGGGAAGAAACGAAATGGTTGAAAAGCTAAGTATTTCATTGTCCTTACCTTGGGTAATATAAGATGGGTGAGGATAGGATAGTTTCTAAATTCCCTTGCAGAAATTGAAAAAAAATAGTCCACTGAAACTGGATTTATGTCAGCATAGTGATCCCAAGGGTGAAATTCTAGCAGCAGCTCCTTTGCATGTTAGGTCACAAACCCCTGATATAGCCAATCCTCTAAGAGCTTACAAGGCTCTTTTTTGTAAGTTCTAGGAGGACTGACTATATCAGGGGTGTGTGGCCTAATATGCAAAGGAACTCCTGCTAGAATTCCACCCCTGGGCCTAATATGCAAAGGAGCTCCTACTAGAATTCCACCCCTGAGTGATACTGTTATCTAGTAGAATACATACGTAAGTGGGGCATCACTACTGAAGATAGAGCCTGTACAAAGATGGCTCTTTGATGGGTTCAAATGGAACCCAGAGAATGATCTAGGGTAGGGTTGCCAAGTCCCCCATGGCCTCCAGCAGGGGACTGTTTTCAGAAGTAATGTCATGGCACTGGCGATGTTGCATGTCGGCTGCTCTAGGAGCATCCGAGAAAACTCTATGGTTTTCCCAGACGCTCTAACCATTTGGGAGGGAAAACTCTATGATACCATAGTTTTCCTCCCAAATCATTACAGCGTCCAGGAAAATCAGAGTTTTTCCGGACACTCCTAGAGCGGCCGGCACACATTGTTGCCGACACAATGATGTCACTTCCGGTGACATTGGAAGAGGACCCTGCTGCCCCAATGAGGGCTGGTGGATTGGAAACCTCCAGGGTGGGAGAACCCCCTCCCAGCCTGGGAACTTGGAAGCCCTAATCTAGAGGCAATTAGAAGTGAACTACTGAAGCTGAGGGAGCTCACTCCTGAATGGCTCTTTGATGATAGACAAGAGGAAAGTGATAAGTAAATTGTACTTGGAGGAACATGAGAGTGTGAATATGTGCAGGGAAAATGCCTGGCCCATTCTTGGTCAAGGCCCCTGCAGCAAAGTTGGGGACTTCCTTGATGCTGTAAGAGAGGGATTCATTCACCTCCCTCCCTTGTACCTCAAGCAGCCATCATTGATTTGGTCAAAACTTCCAGGACAGGACCTTGGATGGCAAGTTGAGGCAGCAACTGATCATGTTCCTTGACACCTCCCTCCTAGACTCCAGAGCTTTGGGTACCAGCTGATGACATCATCTTCTGGTATCAGGACAACAAACGTGACACCAGGGAAGAGTAAGCCTCAGAGGCCATCAGACCATCCAGTGAACATGAAGATAGCCAGCAGAAACCCAACTATGATGGCCTGGGCAGGGGAGGGGAGGGACCCAGCTATGCAAGATCTTTGGACTGGAACAGCCCTGGAAAGGGCTGCTTTTTACTAACACAAATCAAGGGTTGAAGACTGGCTGCATTATAGCTTCCACAATAGCTACCAACTTCTATTATTTTGGGGTTTTAAAATGGGTTGAAATGGGGGTGGGGGTGGCCTGGGATTTTTCTCAGGCTTGTTGAAAGACCTGTTTTGCCTGTTCCTGACTCCAGTCTCCAGATCTAAGTATCCATTGATGGGTTTATGTTAAATATCACCTATGTTGGTTCTTGATAAGCTGGGGTGGAGGAGCGTGAGAAATCATGGAAGGTGAAAACCAGGGCCTTTTCTTGAGCAGGAACACATTTCCGGCTGGCTTGGTGTCAGGGAGTGTGGCCTAATATGCAAATGAGTTCCTGCTGGGCTTTTTCTACCAAAAAAGCCCAAGTGAATTCTCTAAGCTCTCAGGGGCTTGAGCAGCCTGATTTCTCTTTCTCTCTTTTTATCTGACAGTCTGCTGTTTTCAGTCTTGTATCCCTTCTAGAACATTTTCAGTTCTAATCAACTCCATTTTTATGGTTTGTTTTTCTTTTGATTAATTTTTAAAGTCATATTTTTCTGCATACCCTGAAGTGCTCTGAGCCTGAAGATGCCCCTGCTTTACCAGTGGGTGTTCTCATTACTCTTTTGTTATCCACACAGGAGCCAGCCCTTTACTACTAGATATAGTGATCATGTACTTCCTATGTTCAGTACCATGCTAGGCAGAGTTACACCCTTCTAAACCCATTGATTTCAACTGATTAAGAGGCATGTAACTCTGTTGAGGCTGGCACTGTTGATCCTACATAACCCTGGTTTGCAAGAATTCCTGACTTTCATTCATTTTAGAATTTATTAAAATTTAGGTTGCTTTGTTCTCCCAAAAGTTAGCTGTTTTGACAATGACTTCTGCTTTCTGCATATCAGTAATGCATCATGACCTGTATATTTTTTACCTGCATGTACGAGTACAAATTAATTCAGATGACAGCATTCTTGAGCATATTTTGATCTCATTTAAATCCACACAGCCATGCTGAGACTTATTATTCAATAGGCACCATCAGTGTGGCTTTTGTAAGGTGTAGAAGTCCGACATAGATGGCTTAGGAATTGAAAAAAATTAAATTACATCATGAGATTTTAAGTCTTGCAAAGGTGTAATAGCCTGCGCTTAGCTGTGGTTGTGATATATTAGCATTCTTAAGCCTGGCTCAAATCCAGAAGGCTATTAAAATGAAATTGGTGCAGTTCAATTAGAATTTTACTCCCTGGTCTCTGAAAAATAATGTTCAGAGAAAGTCCACTTTGAACTTCCAAAACTAGTTTTGACACTGTCCTGAGCTTGCTCTTAGGAGGGTCATAAATCTTTCTTAAATTAACAAAATGTCATGTTGTTCTACCATTAATACAAATGTGACCACTAGGGTTGAAAGAGAGTTGAATGAGGAGCTGGGCTAGCTGGACAAAGGCTCCCCATTATTTGTAAAAAGAATCTAATAAAGCAGTTTTTATTGTCCAATATTCTCTTGGTGGCAAGATGTTGTGAAGGGTCAGCACTTTGCTACAACACAGCTTTAAGGAAACTTTTAAAACGAATAGGAACAGAAACTTTCGCTTCAGTGAAAAACTGTTTTCATAGCAAGGCTTTCTCTTGTTGGTCATGCCTTTTTATTTGCTACAGAGCCCTAGAGGAAAGCCCCCAAACTCATCCTCAATTTCAATTTATTCTCCCAAGGCAAAATTTTCAGTACATCAGTTTTTCCCTGCTTCCCCTACTGTGATCATACAAATTAGGTTTGTGCATTTGAACAAAAATGCATCCAAACTCCAATTTATGACACAAGACGCTTTAATACAGTTATTGTAATCAGTACTCATGGGACGAGTAATCATGTGGAGTTATAATGAGGCAAGGTTGGTAATCTTCTGCAATCTAGTGTCTCACAAACACATTTTAGTCCCAGATTGTCAGTGGGAGAGGGGGAAAGTTGAATGATCAGAAAATGGAAATGACAGACAGGTACACTGACCAACTAGCAGAGTCTGTGCATATCAAGGTCTCTACCAAAGATGATTGCTCTGATGACAGCCACTCACACACACAACTGTGGTCCTCTTTCCCCCCCCACACTATTAATGTTATGTATATGGTGCTTGCCTTGATCCCCCTTCTGCCTAGATTCTTAGTGTGTTTCTATAGGGGTCTTGGGAGATCTGGGATGAGAATGTCAGCTGGCTATAATACCAGGGCTTTTTTTGAGCAGGAACACAGTTCTGACTGGCTCGGCACCAGGGGGTGTTGCCTAATATGCAAATGAGTTCCTGCTGGTCTTTTTCTACAAAAAAGGCCTGTATAATACTACATTTAAATGTTACACGAAGAATGTTTATTTACAAGGAATGCTTCCATTTCAAAGTGTTAGTTCAAATGCTGAGTCACAAAAAAAATAGCACACAAATAACATATGACTCAACAATCACCATTAATATGTTAATTCAGATGTCTGAGATTGATTTGACATTTCAATCAACATGTTGAAATGAAATGTTTCATTTCTTATCAGCAGCCCAAGTGAACATTTTGTTTCCACATGTCAAAGCAATTGGGTTTTCATTGGAAATGTTGAAACATTCATTTTTGTACATTGTCAAGTCAAGTATTCTGGCACTTTACATTTGATTGTTGATATTGTACCTTTTTTGTGATAAGACTGACAAGAAAGTTCGAATTACTGGAATGACTTTCAAAAGGAGGGTAGAATCAGTTCCAAATTTCTTTTCTCTGTCTGTGGATAGGTTTACTATTTTTATATTGATTTCTTATCGCATTTTATCATACTTTTGATCCAACGAGTTCACTGCAGTCTCATGGCTAGGATAGCTTCTGATGAGCTTTCTGTTCTGGTAGAGATCACACCTTCATCAGTATGAATCCAGAAAGGTCATACTACAGAGTCTCTGAGATCAGTGGTTCTCAGCCAGCAATACACATACTCGCAGTGATACACATAAAAAGTCTAGGCGGAATGCAGGATTTTCATAACAATTACTACAAATCTGGTCTCCCTCCATTTCCATATACTTTGGCAAATGTGACAGGCCAACTCCTGCAGGCCCTACTAGCCACATATTCATTTTTTTGCATTCTACTAGTAAGCATGGACAGTTGGCGTGTCTCGTAATCCCCCATTCTTTCTGCCCACCAGCAAGTGTTTCTGATGTGTTGCCTCCCGCTGACCCTACCTGCCAGAGGTTATCCATTACAGCCATAAAATTTGTTCCAACAATACCACTACAATTTTGTATGCCCTTAAAACATATCATAAATGATAAATATAATTTCAGGAATCCTATGAACATTTAAATATCCTTGGGGAAAGTGGAGTTTTTCTTTCAATTGTGGTGGGACCCAAGTTCTTCAATGGAGTGACTGATGAGCCTTAAGAGGCAAAAGAATGAGACTAAATGGGACATCTGGTCTTTGAGAGTTATCTCACTCCCTTTGCAATATAGGAATGCTCAAATTATTTCTTAGATTGACAAACTAGCAAAAACAAGCAAACACTTCTGTGCTTAATTAGAAACTACCCCTTCCCCCCCCAAAAAAAACCCCCTGGCTGTCATGTTTAGAGCCAAAATTAGAATGTACAAAAGAAATAATAAAATACTTATTTCCAGTTTTGATTTTGGGCCTAGTTCATTCCTGAGTCCTTCAGAAGAAACATCAACTAGTATTTCTCTTGCTAAGTCATAATGCTGCAAAATTGCTGAAAAGTTGTGTTAAAGCATACCGCAGGAAAATGTGGTCCTAACGCATGAAATAACTAACAAACATATTTCAATTTCTGGACTTTTGTTTTCTAGCATCGCCAATTATACTCCCCCCCCCCCCCAGTGTGAATCATTCCATGAAATTTTGGAAAACAAAATAAATGATTTGCTTCATGACACTGCTCTCCGATGAGATCTTCCTCCAACATGTTTCTGTACAAAGAGTATGGCTAGGGTTGCCAGCTCCAGATTGGGAAATACCTGGAGATTTGGGGGTGGAGCCTGAAAATGGCAGGGTTTGGGGGAGGGAGGGGCTTCAATGAGTATTTGCTATAGAGCCCGCCTTCCAAAGAGGCCATTTGCTCCATGTAAGCTGATCTCTATTGTCTGGAGATCGGTGATAATAGCAGGAGATCACCAGTCCCCACCCGCAAGTTGGCAGTCTTAAGTATGGCATTGGAGGGGAAGAGAGAGCCTCATGCTGGCACTGAAGTGACAGAAACAGTAGGGTTGGTTCTAGGGCTAGCCCATTCATTAGGTGTACCTAGGGGAAAAGGTGCTCAAACCAACCCTGTTGCTACCTCACCCACCAGCAGTATTGAGGTCTGCCATGGCAAGCAGAAACCCCAGGTGAAGCAGCTGGCCCAAGTGGACGCCCACAGCAAGCCTACTCCTTCTCTCTCCACTTGGGTTGCTAATCCCCAGGTGGAGGCAGGGGATCCCCTGATTTGGAGGCCCTCCCCCACTTCAGGGTTATCAGAAAGCAGGAGGGAAGAGAAATGTCTGCTGGACACTCCATTATTCCCTATGGAAACCAATTTCCATAGGGTATAATGGAGAATTGATCTGTAGGTATCTGGGGCTCTGGGATGTGTGTGTGTGTTTTGAGATAGAGGCACCAAATTTGCTGCATAGCATCCAGTGCCTCTCCTCAAAACACCTTCCAAGTTTAAAAAAGATTGGACCATGGGTTCAATTCTGTGTGCCCCCCAAAAAAGTGCCCCTATCCTTCTTTATTTCCAAATGGAAGGAAGGCATTTAAAAGGTGTCTGGTCCCTTTAAATGTTATGGCCAGAACTCCCTTCAGAGTTCTATTGTGCTTGTCATACCCTTGTTGCTGGCTCCACCCCCAAAGTCTCCTTGGCTCCACCCCCCCCAAAGTCCCCAGGTACTTTTTGAGTCAGACCTGGCAACCCTACTCTCCACCTCAGTCAGGGAGACAAGGGCAGTGTCCTTTTCCAGAGACATTTTTGCATCCCCATTTGCCCTGTTGGGAGGCATGGTACCACAGCCCACAGTTCTGGCCCAAGCGAGGAAAGTATGAGTGGGGGTGACTATCCTATGGTATGGAGGGAGGGTAGGTGACAATGTTCCTGTAGTCTGAGGTGTAGGAGGACAGAAAGCTGCTTCCCCACATGAAGGAAGTGGTGGAGTCATTCACCTAGAGTATCACAAATTATTCAGCCAGCTTTGGTTGGTTACAATCAAACTGGAGAGTCTGGTTAGTAAAATTATCATATGAATGTGATGTACACAGCACTGCACACATGGCCCTTTTAGGGGTACCCATAACTCTTGCTCCTAACAATATAAAACATAAATGCAGCAAAAGTATTTTCAAAGATCTTGTAGGTAGACTAATTGAAAGTGCTATTCTGTGATATAAAAAACAACTCTCAGTATTTGAGTGAAGTATGCTTCCCAAACCCATTTATCCTCTTATCAGGGTGAACTGCCTAATATTATTCACTCTTCCTTTTTTGTGAGAAAAGCAACAGAAACATTCTACATCACATAATTTTCAGATCAAGGCGACAGACCTAGTGTCATCCATGGCGACACTGGGACTCTTCCAACTTGTTACAACGCCCACTCATCAGGCGGGTCACATGTTAGATTTTATCTTTGTGGCAGGGGGCTTGGTGGACGATATTACTGCAGAAGCAGTGCCGTGGTCGGACCACCTTGCCCTTAAGGCTCGTATGGATGTCCCAGCTCAAACCCGTTTAGGTGGCGAGCATATTTTGGCTTGCCCGCAGAGCCTGATGGACCCAGAGCAATTCCAAACGGCTCTACAGGATTCTTGGCCCCCGGCGATTCTCTCAATGACCTGGTTGAGTCGTGGCATAGTCAGCTCACCAGAGCCATTGATGAGATCGCACCTCAGCACCCTCCATGCTCTCGTGTTAAGCTGGCACCGTGGTATACCCCAGAATTGCGGCAGCTGAAATGAGGGCTCAGACGACTAGAGAGGCAATGGCGATGTACTCGAGATGAAGCGACTAGAACATCCTATAGAAAGTTTATGAGATCCTATGAGATGGCAGTCAAGGCCACAAAGAAAGCTTACTTTGTGGCCAAGACTGCATCTGCAAACTCGCCCTTGGTACAATTGTTTAGGACAATTCGAACTCTTAAAACACTGACACAAAGCAGGCCAAATGATAGGGAATTGGAGATCGGCTGTGAGGCCTTTGCGGAATTTTTTGCAGATAAAATCTTGTCGCTCTGTCACAACCTCCCTGCTACATTGGATACAGTATGTGAACTCGAGGCCCTGTGCCTGTCTTCTGGACCAGTTCTGGATTGCTTCGACATAGTCAGCCTGGAGGAAGTCGACAGAATTCTCTCTACTGTATGCCCAACAGCTTGTGATCTGGACCCCTGCCCCTCCTGGCTAAGTAAAGCTTGCCAGAGGGAGCTTATGTCCTATACGAGACATGGTAAATAGATCCCTCTCAGAGGGGCTTTTTTCAACATCTCTAAAAGAGCCTGTGGTCCATCCCCGCGTGAAAAAAGCTACATCAGACCCGGCTGAATTGGCAAATTACTGCCAATCTCAAATTTACCCTTTTTGGGTAAAATTATTGAGAGGGCAGTAGCACTACAGTTACAGAGTTTTCTGGATGATGCTTCCATTTTAGACACTCACCAATCTGGCTTCCGCCCGGGTCACAGGATGGAGACAGTGCTGGTCACCCTGGTGGATGACTTCCAGCGGCATCTGGATCGAGGTGGCTTGGTGGTGCTGATGCTGTTAGACCTATCGGCTGCGTTCGATACAATCGACCATTGGCTACTGACCCGCCGCCTCGCCGACGTGGGGATTCAGGGGTTGGCCTTGCAATGGTTTTCCTCTTTCCTTGATGGTCGGGGACAAAGGGTGGTGATTGGGGGAGAGCTGTCCCGGAGGCACCCGCTTAACAGTGGGGTGCTACAGGTTCTCTCCCTGATGTTGTTTAACATCTACATGTGCCCCCTTGCCCAGATTGCCCGGAGGTATGGGTTGGGTTGTCACCAATATGCTGATGACACCCAGCTCTATCTACTGATGGACTGTCAGCCTGACTGTCTCCCAGAAAATCTGGTGTTGCAGGCTGTGGCGGGATGGCTCAGGCTCAGTAGGCTGAAGCTAAATCCAGCGAAGACAGAGGTCCTTTGCCTGAGTTGGGACGGTCTTGGTAAGGAAATCCCCCTTCAAGCAACTGACGGTGAGCCATTGAAAATGGTGCACAAGGTCAAAAGTTTGGGGGTGCTGCTGGAGCCTGCCTTAACAATGGAGGCCCAGATAGCAGCCACTGCTCAATCCACTTTTTTCCATCTTGGTCCCAGTTGGTCCCCTTCCTGGAATGCGATGACCTGGCAACAGTGATCCATGCAACAGTCACCTTGAGGCTGGATTACTGTAATGCCCTCTACATGGGGCTGCCCCTGTGCCAAACCTGGAAACTGCAGCTGGTGCAGAACGCAGTGGCCAGGTTGTTATTGGGGCTCCCTAAGTGGGAGCACATACAGCCAGGGCTGCGGGAACTGCACTGGCTGCCAATAGTGTACCGGATTCGTTACAAGGTGCTGGTTATTACATTTAAAGCCCTATATGGCTGAGGACCTGCCTACCTTAGGGACTGTCTATTCCCATATACTCCCCAGAGGGTGCTTCGATCCAGTTCTCAAAATCTATTGGCGATCCCCGGGCCGAAGGAGGCCAAATTGAAGGTCACCAGGGAAAGGGACTTTTCAATCACTGCCCCCCACTGGTGGAATCAGCTCCCAGAGGAAATGTGGGCCTTGAGGAATCTTGATCAGTTCCGCAGGGCCTGCAAAACAGTCCTCTTCCAGCTGGCCTTTAATTGAAATGGAGTCTTTATCATAGATGGAATTCCTTCGCACTGTAAAATCGAACAAGATAATATCTAGATCTGTGCACCAAAATGATATGTTGTTTTAGTTTTTAAATGTACAATCATATAGAATATATTATTTTATAATATGTATTGTTTTAACTCTGTGATGTTTTATGCTGTGAGCCGCCCTGAGCCTGCTTCGGCAGGGAGGATGGGATACAAATCAAATCAAATCAATAAATAAAATAAAATAAATAAAGAATCATTCATAACATAATGTGGATTTTGGTAATAACTACAATACATGCACTTATATGCACACTCGTGCACACACATGCACACACAACTGTTGATGAGTCTGCAACCAGGAGGGGATCAGAATTCCTCACAATGAAAGAGCTAATTAAGTTATATATTGGCTTATAAATGTAGAAGATATAAGATAGCAAAGCCGAGCATTTGTCATAAACCACTTGGTTAAGAACCCTTCTTAGAAATATCCAATATTGAGATAAATTGTAGATTCTTTTTAGCAAAATGGATGATGTGGATATGTTTTAGAAGCAAATTGCATGCTCTGGGACAGTAAATTATTCACCAGCAACTGTGTATTCCACTGAGGATATAGCATTGATCTGTGTTGAACTTTTTCCAGAAAACAATTTCATATGCTGTAGAATTGGTTCTTTTAATTTTGTTTTACTTCAATGTCCCCCCCCCCCCCCCATATCTTTATTTGAAATTGTATTTTTCCGGGCAACAAACTCCTTTACAATATCTTCCCCCCTCCATATAAAAATATTTCAAAACAACCTACTCAGATGGCATCACCAGTCGTCAGAAGCTGGTTTTAGTGATGGCATCAATTTATAGAAATATAAATGATAAAGTAAAGAAGAAGAAACCAGGACTATATAAATCTGTCAGAGGGAGGGCTAAATGAAAGGAGCTAAATGCGACTGGACTGCAAATATATTCATGTAACTGCTTGTGACAGTAAACGTTTACCAAGAGGAAAGGATCGCAATAAAAACGGCAAGGTGTCTTTATCTGACGTTTCTTTCATCTTGATCTATCTCCCTCTTCTGCACCGGAATACTTGAAATGCATTGAATTGCCCTGCAAAAAGGAAATGGGTGTTGCTTCTTGGATACAGCCTAACTGTTTCTATAGATATTTAGATTACAGAGTTACACACACACACACACACCCCTCTGCTTTCTCTTAGACAATGTTATCCCCTTAGAGTTGAAGGACACATCACGTCTTGGTAATTTCCAATTTCCACAAGAGTGGAAGAGGGAGAAAGGGTGAGAGAAGGATTCATCTTTTGTCAGCTGAGAAATAATGTACTTGGATTTCTAGAATGTTCCACTGAAATGAGAAATTATGTGCATGGATCATGTTAACACTGAATGGCCTCCAAGAGGCGTTTGTCTTCTCTGCCTTAGAATATTAAGAAGAGCTCTGCTGGATCAGTCCAATAGTCCACCTAACCCAGCACCCTATCTTTACATAATGGGTAATGTTGCCCTGGAGGGCCAGCAAACAGAACACAAAGGTCTTCCTGTGATTCTGCCTCTTATTACTGGGTTTCAGAGGTTTGACTGTGGAGGTTAGTAGCCATCGACGGATCTTTTCTCCATCAATCTATCTAATCTGCTTTTAAAGCTGCCTGTGTCTGTGGTCATCACTGCCAGTGAATTCTGCAATTACTTGTTCAGTCCCCCAATCCAGCACCACCGCTAGAAATAACAGCATATGAGGAGGACTTTAATTCACTCATGGGGTCATGAGAGCACAGGGAGAGCATTTCCTTTTGTCTGTCTGTCTGTTCTTATCACACCCTTTCTTCAAGGAGCTCAGAGTAGTGGACATGGTTCTCTCTGCCCCTATTTTACTATCAGACTTACAGATATATTTGTATTCTGTAAGCATCAAACTGACCAGGGTTTTTATGGAATCTTACACTGCAATTATTCTTAACAATCCAGTTCACTTGTTCATTGTATATGTGGTCATCTCCACTATTCCATCTTTTGAGGGAAGAAGAAGAAAAAGAAAAAGAGATTGGATTTATACCCTGCCCTTTGCCAGCCAAAGAAACCTCAGAGTGGCTTACAAATCTCCTTTCCCTTCACCTCCCCACAACAGACACCCTGTGAGGTAGGTGGGGCTGAGCGAGCTCTCCCAGAACTGCTCTTGAGCAGAACATCCTTGAGAGAACTTGTGGCTGACCCAAGGTCACATCAGCAGGTATACGTAGAGGAGCAGGGAATCAAACCAGGTTCTCCCATATAAGTCCGCGCACTTAAGCACTACAACAAACTGACTCTTGTTTGACTTCTTTCTGTGGTCATCTCTGCTATTTCAAGGTATGGCTTCTTTCTGTGGTCATCTCCGCTATTTCATCTTTTGAGGTTTCCATTCTGAGAAGTACAGTGAAGCTACAATGTCCCCCCCCCCCCCCCAAGGCTACCTGAGAAGACAAGCAATTCCAAGAGTCCAATTCCTAGAGCCACTGATGGACCAGTATAACAGCAGGGAAGGGGAAGGGAATGCTATGCTTGGTCAGGCCTCATAGCTGTATAGCAGAATATGGCATCCCTGGCTTTCTGCACTCCCTGTGCTCTCATGACCCCTGCTACTGAATGATTCCTCCTCATATGCCACTGTTTCTAGTGGTGGTGTAGAACAGGACTGAACAACAGTGGCTCACAAGATGGGTCACAGGGAGTATCTCAGTCCTACCCACTAAACTGAAATAATTTATGAGGTCTACAGCAGAAGTAGATTGACCTCTCTCTGAGTATTTGTGTTTATTTAGATACTTTTATTTATTTTATTTAGTTTAAACTATTTTATTTATTTATTTAGATACTTTTATTTAGATAAAAAAAATATGAGCCCGTGGTGCAGAGTGGTAAAGCTGCAGTACTGCTGTCCAAACTCTTTGCTGATGACCTGAGTTCAACCCTGGTGGAAGTTGGGTTCAGGTAGCCAGCTCCAGGTTGACTCAGCCTTCCATCCTTCCGAGGTCAGTAAAATGAGTACCCAGCTTGCTGGGGAGAAAGTGTAGATGACTGGGGAAGGCAATGGCAAACCACCCTGTAAAAAGTCTGCCATAAAAATGTTGTGGTGCGATGTCACCCCAGAGTCGGAAACGACTGGTGCTTGCACAGGGGACACCTTTTTAACCTGCTTTTGCCCCAGATGGGGACCCAAAGCATCTTGTAACCTCTTCATCCTCTATTTTATTTCCCCAGCAACCCTGTGAGATAGATTAGGCTGAGAGAGAGTGAATGGTCCAATGTCACCCAGTGAGCTTCCCCAGCAGAGTGGAGATTCAAATCTGGGTCTCCCAGATCCTAACCTGACACTCTGTGATGTAGCTACTACACCACAATGGCTAATGCAAAATAGCAATGTATACCTTTCCCCCAAAATTATCTCTTGTCATAAAATGTATGTAGAGAACATCTAAAGTGATTTATGTTCTGTTTGCTGAGTAGAACTGTGATTATTAGCATTACATCATAGAAAGTTATGAATCTGTGATACTCCCTTATTGAACTGCACGGTTATTTCCCCCTGGTCCCCCAGGGCCAAGAAAAGCATGTGTTGCAGTTTAGTTTCATTTTCTTATGCTGGCTGTTAATTTTGTGTTCCGGCAGAGGCCTGGAGAGGCCGGCAGAGGCCTGCTGTATTTGAATAAAACCTACAATCGTTCTGGCACGTTGTGCTTGTGAAGTTATTACACTGGCAACGAAGATAAAGCTACCATGAGTATGGTGATGGATGGTGTAATGCTGGAGTTTGATTGAGCAAATGAGTGGTCTGAGTATGTGGAGCAGCTGGAACATTATTTAAAAAGAAACAAGACTGATGATGTGGACCAACAGAAATTCTATTTGCTTGACTGCATGTGGGCAGAAGACCTACTCCCTGCAAAGGAAGCTGGTGGTACCACAGAAGCCAGGTGAGAAAGCTTTGTTTAGCCCAGAGCCTTCAGCAGTGGTACAAGTTCCTGGGCTGGATGGGGTTTCCCCTGTCCCAGAGGTTCCCAGCCTGCTGGCCTGCATTGGGCCAGTGGGAAGGATCCTCCCCCGTCGTCACCAGAGCAATGGCATCACTCTCAGTGATGTTATCACGTCAGCGACATCTCGCGCCAGCCACTCTAGGAGCTTTTGGGAAAACTCTGTGGTTTTCCTGGATGCTCTAGGAATTTGGGAGGGAAAACTCTATGGTATCTATTGTACCATAGAGTTTTCCCTCCCAAATTGCTAGAGTGTCCAGGAAAACCATAGAATTTTCCCGGAAGCTCCTAGAGCAGCCGATGTGAGACATCGCTGGCACGATGATGTCACTGGTGAGTGATGTCATTGCACCGCGTGTGCAAAGTGCAGGTGAAAACAGTCCCCCACCAGAGGCTGTGGGGGATTTGTCAACCCTAGGTACAGTCCTGCAAGATCCACAACCCTGGTGAAACTATTTCTGAATTTGTGGCAGAACTGCATCTTTGGGTTGAATTTTGTGAGTTTGGCAATGCCCTGGATCATATGCTGTGTGATCAGCTTGGAGCTGGTGTACTGAATCAGGCAACACAATACCATCTATTGGGGGAGGAAGACCTTGATTTTAAATGAGTGGTAGACATTGCTTTGGCCATGGAAATGACAGCCCACAAGTCCAGGAATTACAATGAAGTGGGAAAGAGGATACAGCTGGCCTGCACAGAGTGGCCACAGGAGTATACCAAAATCATGACCTCATTGCCCTGCTAGGGGCAGGCAGCAGGAAGTCTCTACCGCAAACACTATGGAACACTGTTTCCATTGTATTGCCCTGCTCACCCTGACATGACAATTGTAGGTTTTGGGACACAATTTGCTGGGAGTGCCAATGCAGGGGGCATTTAACTAGAGTTGCCAACCTCCAGGTGAGGCCTGGCGATCTCCCGCTTTTAGAACTGATCTCCAGCTGTCAGAGACAAGCTCCTCTGGAAAAAATGGCTGCTTTGAAGGGTGGACTCTATGACATTGTACCATGCTGAGGCCCCTTCCCTCCCCAAACTCCACCCTCTTCTGGATCCACCCCAAAGGTATTTTCCAACATTCCTGGCAACCCTACATTTAGCACATCTGTACACCACTCAGCTGTAGCCCCCATAACTAACCAGGGAAGCAGGAGTTTCAGTGATGGAATGCCAATCTTGTAGAGCTCTTGAGGCAGCAGCCAAGAAGGAAATATTGGAAAGAGCTTTTAGATTTCTGGACAAAGATATATTGGAATACAGGGATCAATAGAAACAGGCCAGGCCGGACATGTCTTGACTTACTTGGCTAACAGACTGTTTTGGCTCAGGCCTATTGACCTGGCATTTTGGCTTAGATATATAAAAATAGCAAGATAGCTTGGTTTAGTTCAGGCTCCCGACAATAGTATGTTGGCTTGGGATGGCTCAGGCTTTGCAGGTGTTAGAAGCAAAAGGAAGCAGAAAGACTTCCCCACAAACAGAAAGACCAAAAACCACAGAAGAAAGTTGCCTAGGAAACAGATGGACCAAAAGGGGTTAGAAGAGGAACTAACAGGGGACTGAAAGGGGAACATGTTGTATAAACATAGCATGTTGTATAGATGTTGGCTTTTGGTTTTTTGGTTTTTTGGTTTTGGGCTTTTGGGTTTTAGTTTATGCGGTTTAACTGAAAGAAGTCAACAGTTGGGAAAATGGTATATAAGGGCCTGCGTGCCCTGTGGTCTGAGCTCAGACTCTTGAGTCTGAAGCCTGTGTACAGGGCCCATGTGCACGTTAAATAAAGAAAGCTGTTCTTCCTGACTTCGCCTCCTGCTGCCTCTGTTATTGATCCGGCTGAAATTGGTAATGTATAAATAGGGTTTTCCCGCTACATAATTTGGTGCCATGACTCGGATCGGGGCCTTTAGCCCCTGATTAGCCCGGTCGACTGCTGCTGTTGATGGGGAGGACCAGACCCACGGTAGGAACGTTCCCGGCCTTCTTTCTGGCTGACCGTCCTCTGCCCTCCCCGTCTTCAGTTGACCTTGACCGCAAGGCCTAATCGAACTAGAGGAGACGGCGACAGGAACCAGCTACCGAAGACGTCTTAGGTGTGAGTATGACAAATCCTCATGCACTGGAGGTGTTGTTTTACCCCTCCATTTGAGACAGTAGGGCAGGGGGCCCTAGGGCGGTGACCCATCTCGGAGGGAAGGCGGGCCTGACCACCCCGCGCCGGCAGCACACTAGTACAGCCCGCTGGAAGGGGAAGTGGTTCTCTCCACCAGCGCCCTAGAAACTGTGCTTGCCTTGATGCGTTGACAGACCGGGGCTCCCTACCACTGTGGCTGCAGGGAGCTATGTGTTGGGTTCCCCACCACTGCAACTGCGGGGGGCCTATGCATCATTTGCCTGTCTGTCTGGGGAAGAGGGGAGCGGCGATTTATGCTATGTATACCTTGGGGGTTTATTGCTCACCACTGATACATGCCGAAATAACTACTGCAGGTCGCCCCCTCGACATGGAAGTGGACACTGAGGCAGCATTCTCCATAACAGGGCACAACACCTTTGCTAGCTTCTGGGTGCCAGCCCCACTTCCTCCCTTGCAGCCAGTGGGGGTGAAATTTCAAGCATATACAGGAGAGGCCAAGGTGCTTCTGAGAGTGACCTTCAAGGAACAGCATCCCCATTGAGGAAACATCTAAGTATTTCAACATCCCATCATCCTTCACAGCCTATATGGGACTGTATCCCTATGGAGAAAGAAGAGAGAACACAATTTGAACTGTGGACTCACTGAATCAGACTGGCATTTTGCCTGACACATAGTCACTTTTCCCTAATGGATTAGAAGGGCTTGGTCAGACAGGGACAGCCATCAGCCATTCCCCAGTCACATTCACCCTGTATCACAATGAGTCTGAGACAGAGTAAACAGCTACCAGGTGACATCCAGTGCTGACAGTTCCCCATGCATGCATTGCATGTTCCTGGATGTCTGAATGTGGAGGACTGCGCACACAATGGATTGGAAGTGTGAACCCACCAATCCATTCCAGGCTGCCCCCCCCCCCAAAAAACCCCCTCTGCTTTCCATGGTGCATGTGTGCAAGGGATATTTAAAACAATAACCTGAACCACTCTAAGGGGATGGTGCACTGTAAGTATGAATGTTCCACCACAGCCTCCATATGATATACAGGCACAGTGCACTGCAGTGTGTGATGAAGATTCTGGATTAAACTGTAGACAGTTGCCGCACCTCTGATGTGCCTGAAGCTGCTAGTCTGACCACAGCCCTGGAAAGGCATTTTTCAGAAGATTATACTGAAACCAGCAAATGACTGCCAATTCATTCATTCAAACAAACAAACAAACAAACAAACAAACAAACCTTTAGTGGCATACAGAATGAACTAAGTCAAAGTATATCATTGCCAGAATAAGGGGGAAAAAAGAGAAAAAGTTATACAGTTTAAATTTAAATATAATCATCACTGT
Organism: Heteronotia binoei; assembly: GCF_032191835.1. NCBI lineage: Eukaryota > Metazoa > Chordata > Lepidosauria > Squamata > Gekkonidae > Heteronotia > Heteronotia binoei. The sequence continues at coordinate 49,887,240 of NC_083223.1, read as the reverse complement.
GTCTTGTCTTGATGAATCTTTATGGTACATTGAAGAAATGAAGGAACCTTCTCAGTTATGCCAAGAAAAACATCATTCAATATATATTGGGCCTTTAATGTGATCAGACAATCCCATCTTATTTTCAAGAATAGAAAAATCACACAAAGAGAAGCCCCTCTTCCCCACTCCTGCCTGCTGAGCCCTTTCTCCTCAACGGCATTTTCCTGCTGAAGATCATGTCCTTCCCAAGCTCTCTTTACCCTTGCTAGGAAAAATGTATGGATACCTTTCAGGTTTCTAACATGAGGCTACAAGCAGCCTAGAGGTGGTGGTTATTATCAGCAGGACAATAGATAAAAAAGAAAGGCCTGAGATGGCCTTCTTCAAACAGTAGGCTCAGAGGAAGGAAGGAAGGAAGGAAGGAAGGAAGGAAGGAAGGAAGGAAGGAAGGAAGGAAGGAAGGAAGGAAGGAAGGAAGGGAGGGAGGGAGGGAGGGAGGGAGGGAGGGAGGGAGGGAGGGAGGAAGGAAGGAAGGAAGGAAGGAAGGAAGGAAGGAAGGAAGGAAGGAAGGAAGGAAGGAAGGAAGGAAGGAAGGAAGGAAGGAAGGAAGGAAGGAAGGAAGGAAGGAAGGAAGCTGTATATCAAGATAAGTATTGCCCTCAGGTTTTGTGCTTCCAGGCAGAATAAAAAATTATGTAGACCATGACTGGGTCACAGAATGACCTGATTTCATCCCACAGTAATGTATTACAAATAAAGAATCATGCCCTCAATGTGAGGATAATTTGTGCCAAAAGATGTGGAGGCCACAGATTAATTCCCAGTGCTGCTGAAGCTAGGCTTTTTTCCTGGCTTTGAACTGTTGACTCACAATTTAGGACAGTTTCATTTTATGCCAGCAACTAGCACATAAAATGAGTACATCACTACTGCATTTGGCAGTGCACTCATAAAGAGAGTTATACCTTTCTAAATCCTTCAATGTTAGCAGAAAGTGACTTTGTTTAGGATTGCGCTACTAGTGATCACAGTGTTGTCTGGCTAATTTCAGGCTGCATTTTTCTCCTTAATATTACAGAAATAAATGGTGGTTTCTTGAAAGTAAAACCAAATAATTTTTAAACTTTCTTTTTCAGTTTTCCGTTTCTGTTTCAAGTATGAAGAATGGAAAGATGTTTCAGTTTCCAGTAAAGCCATGCATAATTGTCAATTTGTAGAGAACATGATGACTGAGAAGAAACAGGGTTAAACTTCTGCTCTATCTTTTTTTGTGGAATTCAAGGTCAGAACTGAGGTCACTGGCAGGACACAGTAAGAAAAGCTGCTACCAATGTCATCAGCATCTGTTGTTTAAGGCTAAACAATATATTTTGATCTAAACCTCTCTACTCTTTTATTTAATTGGTGGCAAATATCAGGAAAGCAAATCTCATGATTATCGGAACTGTTCTAGTACCTTCCCACCTTCACTTTACAATAAATATCCTATACTTGGCAGGGTCACTGCCATTAATTAACTGTGCCTGAGACATTCCAGAGGGAGTACAGCTGATCTCTGAGATGAAGGAGAGTATTTGTTTGCACATTAGGGAGCAATGTTTTCAGCTGCTGCTTTATCAAAATGCAGTCAGTTTTCTTATTGAAATGTACTCAGGTAAGTCCCACATGTTGTCCAGCTTGCCTGTTAAGATCCTCCTCTCAGATTTTTATCTCTGGTGCCGCCCACAGAGGAGAAGTCGCTAGCAACCAAAGACAGCTTTCTCCCCGATGCCTCACCTTCAGAATACCCTTCTCATCGAACCTATTTTATTGTCATTTAGATGCCAAGAGAAAAATATTTCTCTTCATCTAAGGCTTTAACGGATGTGTCAAAAGTTGTTTTTACAGACTGTATCGTGACTTCTGTGTTATGCCCTATTCTGAGCTTTTTTGCTGTTTTTCTGCTGCCGAATGTTACTTTATTCTGCTGATACCGTTCTAGGTCCAAGTATGTCTGCTGCAGTTTTTACGGCCAGCTTTTAGTCTTGCTGCATTTTTCAAAAATATTGTATTGTTTTATAATGTCATGGTTAAGAAGTATTTTTATTTTGTGAGCCACCTTGGCCAAGTCATGAGAGAGGTAGCCTATAAACTGGCTAAGCAAATAAAATACAGTCAAGGAGCCCCACTGTCCAGCTTGTCCTTTCACTGTGGTTACATTTGAGGTAGTGCTAATGGAAACTCAAAGGAACGTCTTGTCTTTGTTAGGCCGAAGGGTGCATTTTTACAAGGATGATTGGCGGTAAACATTAGAGGGCCAGCTTAACTTGACGTGACAGCACATCAGAGTGAGCCCTTGTTGGGAAAGAACTGTCCGGCAACAGAACAATTTCAGAGCTGTCATTTTCTAAGCAATTAGTTTCACCCTTGAAAATCAACCCATCACAAGTAACAATATGGCTGTGAAGCATGAACACTTTGACATAGCTATGATCTGTCAACTGCCTATCTAGTGGCATCTCAAAGAGATGGAAGGATAGCAGACAAGAAACCCAGCTAGAAACCTGACTGGTTAAGAGATTCTCAATATGTCAAAGAATAAGAACATGATCTATCCATCCATCTCCCACGTGGTATGCTGGGAGGCAAACCATGAATCCCTGTTGTGGGAGCTGGACAACAACTGCCACAGACTTCTAGCATGGACTCTTGGTGACAGGTCTTGTTCAAAAGTTTCACAGCATTTCTACTTGGGAGTTAGACTGGAAAGCTAGATTGTGCTGTCATATCAGCTCCCTTATTATCATATAGAGGAGGAGAAGAAGAAAAAGAAGAAGAAGAAGATGAGGAGGATGATGATATTGGATTTATACCCTGCCCTACACCCTGAATCTCAGAGTCTCAGAGTAGCTTACAATATCCTTTACCTCCCCCCCTCCACAACAGTAGTTAAGTGTGTGGACTCTTATTTGGGAGAACTGGGTTTGATTCCCCACTCCTCCACTTGCATCTGCTGGAATGGCCTGGGGTCAGCCATTGCTATGGCAGAGGTTGTCCTTGAAAGGCCAGCTGCTGTGAGAGTCCTCTCACAGAGTGTCTGTTGTGGGGGAGGAAGATAAAGGAGATTATGAGTTGCTCTGAGTGGAAGGCGGGATATAAATCCAATATCTTCTTGCTGTTCCTGTGAGGTAGGTGGGGCTGAGAGAGCTCTCCCAGAAGCTGCCCTTTCAAGGACAGATCTGTGATAGCTATGACTGACCCAAGACCATTCCAGCAGCTGCAAGTGGAGGAGTGGGGAATCAAACCTGGTTCTCCCAGATAAGAGTCCACACACTTAACCACTACACCAAACTGGCTCTCAGTTTTCTTCCAGTAATAATTCGGGGGCAGGACATCTTTCACTTTAATATTTTTATTATTGTTTTGAAGCAAACAAGTAAATATCAATAATATTGTGTGTATACAGTGAATTAAACTTATGATAACAAGTTTAAAAAACAAGCACAAATACATACGTACATATCATAGAAATCATGGATGGGTTTTAAGCTCTATAGCTGTAGCTAGACACATGAAGGCAGGGGATGCATGTGAATATTTCACCAATCTCTTCATCCATGCATCCATTGGCCTTAGACATGATCATATTAAGGGTGCCATCAGATCTGTAACCCAAAAGATGACAGTATCTTAACCCAGCCTAGGGGAGGTGGAAGTTGAAAGAGTTCAGTGGTGCTGCTTTGCTGACATCTATTTAAAAAGTAGGATTGTCCTCTTAATGCAAACTTACATCTTCTAATTTCAGGAGGACAAATCAACAGCACTTTGTATGTCTGCAGGTCAGTTTGAACAGTGGCAAGGAAAGCTTTCTAAGCATTCTTTCTAAGAATAGAAAGGATAAATATACAGTAGACTTTAGCACCATCTAGCAATCTTAGCAAGTTAAATTGTCATCCTGAAACACAGAAGGTTGAAAATGTATTCTGAGCCTAAAAATGGATAGCAATGTGATATAAAAAGCACTGTAAAGAATCTCATGATGATTGCCATCATGAGATTTCTATACATCTGTTACCATTTAACTCAAAAACATTAGCCCTATTTACATGTTTCGGTAGACATCCTGCATGTATATGTGTACTTCTGTTTGTAAGAAAGAGCCAACATGCATTAATTTGACAAATGAAACTGGGGACCAGTACCTGGGAAAATGTGGGGTTTGTATGACACATTCAGCTGTACATGAATGGAACATAACATGGGAAATACTTAGAGAACAATCAAGTGTACACTGTACACTTTCACTGTAACTTGTGATCAGGGCTACTGTATTCGGTATTTACATTAACTGTATTTTCTAATTTTGAAGACAAGAACAAAAATAATGTTACAGTGCCATCCTAAGCAATGACTTCAATGGACTTAGAAGAGTGTAACCGCACAGAATAGTAAAGAATCCAGTAGTAGCTGCACAGAATGGCACTATTTTATACTTATCTGTTTATCAACCTCATTTTTACCTATCTTTTTCCTACCAGGTGTGGCTGCTGTTGCCTCTACAATTGCTCCCACCTGGTCTGAGTGTGTGTCAAGGACTTCATTAACATGATTTGTTAAACCGCACATGCAACAGACCTCTGAAGGGCCAGATGTCATGTTTCTAGTTTGCAAACCCTACAGGAAGCCAAAGCATGAAAGAGGAAATCTTTACATTGGGAGTAGGAGTAGTCACACTGGGAGAGGTATCATCTTTAGACAGAACACATCTGAATAACTGGTAACCCAGAAGTCCATTGTCCATGGTCGGTCCACAAAAGTTCAATGAGGGTGTTACTACACAATATGCCTGACACATGTCACCTCATGAGACCGTGAGCAACTCGAGGGAACTTGCCTTTAAAAGTCCTTGTGTGTTTGGAGCTGCAAAGGAGTGTTGTGAGAGGGAAGACAGAGCTTCCAGTTCCCCTTCCACTATGCTTTTGCCAGTGGAAAGAGGAACTGGGGGGCAGGGGGTGTTGGGTACTATGGTGCCTGCCAACTGGTTTCTTGATGCCTGTTTGCTTCTTCAGCAAAGCATTTCTCCCCCAGATTATCCAATTAAATATATTTTAAATATTTTTTAATTGCTTCTAATTAGATTGGGAGATTGTCCTGCCAAACCTGGATGGGGTTAATCTGCACATGTATGCAAGAGTTTATAAGTGTCTGCTGGAGAAAGATGATGTGGTCCCCACAACCAAACAGCAGTTGCTAAGCCGCTCTTCAAGAAACCATCCGAAGAATCCTCCCCAATGATTGTTCTAAATGAACACCCAGCTGTTCTAATTATCTTTGGAACACAGTCCTCAAAAATAAGTTGTGATGAACTAGCACTAGAATTTGGCCCTGATATTTATTTGGCACGTCTGGAGTATGTCCTAGCCTTGATCTTGGAAAATTTGGTCCCTTTTTCTTTTCTCTCCTTTTTTTCTTAAGGGTGTGTGATATTTTGAGAAAATGATTATTGTGTTTGATGTGAGATGAAAAGAAAAGAAGTAGGTTCTTTTTTTCTTAAGAAAGAGATTGCAGAGGAGGGGGGGGGGGAGTCGCAAACACAAATGGATGGCTGTTAATCTGAGAGTCTCTGGGCCGCTACCTCCACAGCGATGAAGAGCCAGAGGTAGTTTGGTTTGTAGCAGCACAGATGGTTATGGCTGATAAGGCTTGCCTGAGGCAGAGGAGCTGTTCTTGCTTACTCCAGTGAAATGCAGCCTTAGATATTTGGAGCTAAATTGCTTTGATTTTTCTTTTATTGTAAACTCTTCAAGTTAAAAGGGTGAAAGCTCAATTTACCCACAGTATGTCAGAAAGTCCGAGAGCTCCCCCTCCCACTTTGCCCAAACCCATCTGAGATTTTTTTGTTGTTGTTTGTTTAAAAGAAATCATTTAAAGCACAATTCAGTTCTCAAGCATCCCAATCTCATCTTTGCCCATGCAGTTTGAATCAAGGGACTGCAGATCTTTCTCATTAAGGCACCAAATCATGCAGATGTCCTTTTTTTGCCCTCTTTGAAGTGACATATGCTTCAATTTATTTTTAATCTTCTAAGTGATGTTGTAAGGAAAGCCACCCTGTGCGACATATGAAGTTACTATATATTTTTTTTCATGCTCTTGATCTGGAAATACCGCCCACTGGCATTTTAGTCCTAGCAGAAAGCAGGCCCAAGAACCATGCAAAGGGGAACTACTCCTAACTGCAAAGACACCTTCAGAAAGAGAAAAAGAACAACTGCAAGATGGCATTAAGACATACAAGGCTAGTAAGCATTTTTTAAAAATATCACATCTGCCCCCCACCCTTTTTTTCTTTTTTTATGAGTTGCAATTCTTGCTTAGCTTCCCCTCTACAGCACGACAGCATCACCCAGTGGTGATCTGGAGAGAGACACATACTCCCCAAACCCCACAAAAATGTTGACCGCAATAATGTATCCCGTACTGCTGCTCTCATGGAGGGATGACAGCTTGAAAATGAGTTGGCACAAGCTTCTCTCAGCAATATTTCACATCAAAGAATTCCAAAAGGAGCCAGTGTTTCTATTTGCTGGAAAACTGGGGGAGATTGGAAGAGCTTTAACAAGTTTCAAGTCTGAAGAAATATCTCAGCAGATGACTCTTGCTTCCATTTTAGATACACATATATTCCCCTTTGTGACCATATGAATCACTATTATTTATTATTAATAAACAAAGTTATGTGAATTGTTCCACTCCCCAACTTCTCCCTAAAATCCCCCCCAGATAAACCCTAACAGGTGATAGTTATATAACTAAGGTTATTATGCTTTTAATCTGTTCAAAACCCCTTAGTATTCCATATGCTAATTTACTGCCCACCTTCTATTTGTAAGTTCGTTATTTCTGTTTCCATTCCATTCTGAATAAAACTTCGTTGGACTTAATTCCATTGAACGCTATCCATAACAAGTTAAGACCTAATTTGGCCTCATGGTACATATTTCTAAGTGCTATAGTTTCTTTTTAAATCACACAATCCCTTCAAACTGCACTACATATATTTTGGGGTCGGATATGCATATTCAGATCATGAAAGCAAATTGACCCCTCTCACTCCTTTCATTTTCACCATTGTCCATTGAACAATGACTCCCAGACCTTCATTAATTTCTGCAATCATAGCAAAAAGATTATTTTGGCTCACAAACAGCTTAATTAACCTTTCTGAAATGCCCAACACAGGTTAGAAATTTGCTTTGTGTAATGATGGGTTTCATTTACAAGGAGAAATTTTAAACAAATATTTTAAAAAACTTCCTCAAAGCCAAACTAAATGTGAACATGACATTCATATGTGTTTATTCTTATTCTCTGCCCCCTTTTGCATGTAAATGAAGAATGAACACCTGTTTCTGACCCAAAGTGGAATGTGTAAGCCAATGAAGTATGTAGCAAAATCCTGCCCCATTCTTCTCTTAACTTTTCTGAGTTCCACTGCTTGAAGAATTTCTTTCACTGATTCAGTTCACTTCCAATATCAGAACCAGATGGAATAAAAATGATTCAAACAACGGAGTCATGACATACCATGCAGGAGGGGCAAGAGTTCAACTCTGCTGACTCAGGTACTCTGGTTTTTGAGATAATCTTCCATTTTACATGTGAACCTGTATATGTATGCCTGTGAGTATTTGTGTGATTTAGCAATCCAGAGGTAATCTAGAGAATTTTTCTCAGACCCCTCGGCCCAGGCCACATTGACTTTCATAGGCCCTAGGCCAGAGGTGTCAAACATGTGGCCCGGGGGCTGAATTAGGCCCTTGGAGGACTCCTATCAGGCCCCCAAGCAACTGTCTGTTTCCTTCTCCCTCTCTCTTGCTTCTGTCTGCATCTCAGCTTGCTTTACAAGGCTTGCTCAGTTGCACAGGAGCTACAGAGCAAAACTTCTATTTTCTCCATTGGTTGAGGCTCCTCTTCCTCTGGTCCCCTGGGGAGGAAGGGAAAGAGCCAGAGCTTCCTTTGCCCAGTTCCCTGGATCCCGTGGGAGAAATACAAAGAAAGCACCTTTAAGACCAACGAGTGCTAATGTTTTTAAGCGTGTTTTATTTTAAGAGGGTTTTTTTAGTCGCGTTTGTCTGTGTCCTTTAAAAAGTTTATATCTCTACTACCCAATCTTAAATAGGTACACAGATGGCCCAACCTGACATGGCCTGGCCCAACAAGGTCTCATTTATATCAGATCGAGCCTTCATAACAAATGAGTTCGACACTCCTGCCCTAGGCCCTAGGTACTTTTGCCTTCATGGGCCTCTCCCACCATAATATTTAAAATTATTTTGATATAAAATTAAATACATTAACATTTTGTATGTTTTAAGCAAATATTAACTCATGTTCATGGACCCCTGCATTGGGATAGTTAAATCCAGGGCTTTTTTTTTAGCAGGAATGCACAGGAACGCAGTTCCAGCTAATTTGGCATCAGAAGGTGTGGCCTAATATGCAAATGAGTTCCTGCTGTGTGCAACAATGGTGACACCAGGGTGTGGGTGCCTAATATGCAAATCAATTCCTGCTGGGCTTTTTCTACCCCAAAAGCCCTTTGAATAACTGACTTTCATCCTTGCCAATGTTAGAATAAGATATTATTGTTGCTATTGTTAGAGTGAAACGTCCTAGAATGCTAGATAGAATCAATATGGATAGAAATATAGAGGTAATTTTTAGAGAGAGTTGGGATACAAAAAAGAAATGCCTGGATATTAGAATGGTTTTATAGAGGCAGTTGAGAAATATGAATGATAAGTGGTGACATTATATTTTTGCTCCTGAATACTGTTAAATGTTATAATACTGGGGAAATGTAAGGAGGTAACTGATCACCTATATTGCTATCAAGTTGGAATATGATAATAGTATGAGAAGATAGAAGAAACTATGAAATGACATGCAGGGAGAACTTGATTGATATATAGAAAGTCACAGTCAGGACAAACTATGTAATAGGGTATAAGGTTAGTAGTTGATGCTAAAGTTAAATGCAAATTTTATTATATCCAATGAGAGACTAGATCATAGACCATAGCTAACAGATATATGTAATCATATTAGTAGAAATATTTACTTACTATATGTATATTACCATTTTCCCCCTTTCCCCTGGAGTTAGCCAATAGGAGATTCTAGAGATTCAGGATTCTGGAGTGAGCCAATAGGAGTAATTGTTGCCTGCTTGGGGAGGGGGCGTGGTTAACCCTGTCCAGCTTGTATATAGTTACAGTTTAGCCTGTGTTCCTCTGTGACGGTTTCTTCTTGCAATAAAGTGTTCTTGGTTGATTCAGAGCTGGCTGAACTCACTTTATTTCAGTAAGGTTGACTAACCTGGCCAGCAAGGGGGGGGGCGGGGACTGTCTTCCAACATTTTTCTGCGAGACTGGAAGTAATGTTGGGTATTTTTGGGCCTACTTCTGCTTTCAACCCTTATTCCGATTTTGGGCCTACTTCCAGTCAGGAGTGACACTCTGGTTTTTGGGCAAAACTCTATGGTAAATTCAGCTTCAAACCATAGAGTTTTGCCCAAAAAACAGAAAATTGCTCCCAACCAGAAATAGGTCTGAAAGCAGAAGTAGGCCCAAAAATAGAGTTGCTGGGTCTGTGTTGGAAAATACCTAGATACTTTGGGGGTGAATCCAGAAGAGGGTGAGGTTTGGGGAGTGGAGGGACCTCAGCATGGTATAATGCCATAGAGTCCACCCTTCAGAGCAGCCTTTTTCTCCAAGAGAGCTGATCTCTGCCAGCTGGAGATCCGTTATAAAAGTAGGAGATCCCCACTTGGAGGCTGGCAAACCCACCCAAAAAGGTCAGTTGGGGTGTGTGATTTCCCCCACTGGTCAGCTGGCCAGTGTCAGGCAAGAGCCTGCAAAAGTGAGGATTCCTCCACTCTCACCGGGGGTTTGGCAACCCTACATCACTGGTCAAAACAAGGGGAGCAGACTTGCTTCTTACCAAGTGACTGAAACTTTTCCATATATTTCACTTCCTGAAAGTGAAAGTTAAGACAGCAGGAAAGAAGAAGAAGATGAAGATATTGGATTTATATCCCACCCTCCACTCCGAAGAGTCTCAGAGCGGCTCATAATCTCCTTTCCCTTCCTCCCCCACAACAGACACCCTGTGAGGTGGGTGGGGCTAGAGAGGGCTCTCACAGCAGCTGCCCTTTCAAGGACAACTTCTGCCACAGCTATGGCTGATCCAAGGCCATGCTAGCAGGTGCAAGTGGAGGAGTGGGGAATCAAACCCGGTTCTCCCAGATAACAGTCCGCACACTTAACCACTACACCAAACTGGCTCTCCTGGAAGGAAAGGGGCTTGGAAGGAAGCCCAGCCTTCATAAGTCCCCCCCCCCCCAATGACTACTACTGCACTTCCTGGTTTTCCAGTTCTCTGCAAGGAAGACTTCTAAACAGGTTCATAATGTGCATTGGCAACTCTGGAAACTCCCTTTCTTTAATTCTCCTGACTTGTTTACCAGGATGACAGAATGAAAACAAAAACCCCTACAGTTGCTAGAATTTCCATTGGCAATTTCATATCAGTAGTGTAATGTATTGGCTGAAATACGCGCTCACGCGCAGAGGCGGCTGGGCATCCCAGGCACCTCTAGCGCGGGGCGCGGAATCCCCGCCTACCACATCCACGGCGGGAAGTTTAACAGGCCAGGATTGGCCTGACCTGTACAGGAGGCTGAACCGGGTATGTACATAAACGGGGCCCGGCCCGCGTGTTCGCTCTCTTGCAACGTGCTCCTAATAAACAATGTTGCCCTACTCTCGTCTCCGCCTCGAGTACGTTACACTGGCGACGAAGGTGGGATCTTAGCCTCAGCGGCTACCACGGAGATCCAGGGCAACCACGAGGCCTGACCGCCGCCGCCATGGCCACACAGAACGGAACCACTGGCTACATCGAGACATTCGACCCCGCCAATCCCGAGGCCTGGGAGTCCTACGCGGAGCGGGTCGAGTTCTACCTAAGGGCCAACAAGGTCACCGACGCAGGCTCAAAGAGGGACGTTTTCCTGAGCATCTGCGGGCCAGCCACGTTCGAGATCGCCAAGGGTCTCTCGGCTCCCGCCCGCCTCACGGAGAAGTCCTACGAGGAGATCATCAGGCTCCTCACCGGCCATTTCTCGCCACAGCCTTCGCGGGTGGCCCGTCGGTTCCTGTTCCACTGAAGAGACCAGGCCGTGGGGGAATCGGCCGCCGACTACCTGGCGGCTCTCCGCAAGATCGCCGGGAACTGCAACTTCCCCCAGCTGGAAGACACCCTGGCCGACCGATTCACGTGGGGCCTCCGCGACGAGAGGCTCCAGCAGAAGCTCTTCGCCAAAGAAGAGCTCACCCTCCAGAGCGTCTTCAGCGAGGCGGTGGCGTTCGAGAGGATCTCCAGGACCTTCCCCAAGGCCCGGACAGAAGCCGCCCACCACGAGGAGCTGGACCACGACTGCCCAGAGGAGGAAGAAGCCCACCAGCTGCGCCGCCCAGCCGGGCCACCCAGCAGAGCCGCCCAACGCCCCCGAGCGGCCGAACGACCCCCACCGACGGAGAGGGTTCTGGCCACCAAGTGCGCCAGCTGCGGCGACCCCCACGACAGGCGGGACTGCCGATACCGGAACTGGGACTGCCGGAGCTGCGGAAAAACGGGCCACATTGCGAGGGCTTGCCGAGCCAAGCCCAACCGCCGGAGGCCGACCATGCATCACGAGTCGGCGGAGTTTCATTCCACGGACTCCACGTCCCTGCAGGTACTGAACTTGCCCCTCTCCACCCCCGATAAAATCAAAATGGCGGTCCTCATCGAGGGGTACCCCTGCCAAATGGAAGTGGACTCTGGTTCCTCCATCTCCATTATAGCGGAGGAAACCCTGAGGAAGCTGTGCCCCCCCCAGCGGCTGCAAATAAGGCCGGCGAACTTCATACTCCGGGACTTTCAGAAGAATCCGGTGCAAATCGCGGGGTGGGCGTGGGTGCAAGTCGAGCGGGGGTCCTTCTACGGCCCGCTGGACATCCTGGTGGTAAAGCGCCAGCTTGCCACCCTGCTGGGACTGGCGTGGTTCAAACCCTTGGGGATCCGGGTGGAAGGGGTGGGGCAAACCCTAACACCCAGGGGGTTCGGGGAGATATGCCAAGAGTTCCCTGACGTGTTCGATGGGTCTCTAGGGAGCTACAAAGGGCCGGCCATCTCCCTATCGCTAGACCCCACGGTCCGGCCGATTCGGCTCAAGGCAAGGAGGGTCCCGTTCGCTTTAAAGCCAAAAATAGAGGCCGAACTAGACCGCCTCACAGCCCAGGGAGTCCTGGAGCCTGTGGACTATGCCACCTGGGAGACCCCCATCGTAACTTCCATCAAGCCAAACGGGGAGGTGCGGATCTGTGCAGACTATAAATGCACGATAAACAAGGCACTGCAGGATAACCCCTACCCAGTGCCGGTGGTAAGCCACGTTCTGGCTGCCCTAGCGGGGTCCAAGATCTTCGGGAAACTGGACTTGGCACAGGCCTACCAACAGCTCCCGGTAGATGCTAAGACGGCGGAAGCCCAAACGATAGTGACACACAGGGGGGCCTTCAGGGTGAGGAGGCTCCAATTCGGGGTTAGCGTCGCTCCCGGGATCTTCCAGAGTATAATGGACGCTCTCCTGAAAGGGATCCTGGGAGTCCAGCCGTTTTTTGATGACGTGCTAGTCACCGCCCCGGACCCCGAAGAATTCGGCAACCGCCTAAGAGAGGTACTCCGCCGGTTCCAGGCAGCGGGGCTCAAAGTCAAGAGGGAGAAATGCCTGTTGGGGGTCCCACGGGTGGAGTTCCTGGGGTTCGCCGTAGACGCAGCGGGAATCCACCCAACGGAAGAGAAGACCCGAGCCATAGTGCAAGCGCCAGCCCCCACCTGCAAAGCGGAGCTACAAAGCTTCTTGGGGGTGCTCAACTTTTACCATTCATTTCTCCCCCACAAGGCAGCCCTAGCAGAGCCCCTGCACCGCCTGCTGGACAAAAAAGCCCCTTGGGTTTGGGGCAAACGCCAAGCGGCCGCGTTTCAGGCAGTCAAGGATGTGTTGGTGTCTAATGCGGTGCTCCACCATTTTGACGAGGGCCTCCCCGTCATCCTGGCATGCGATGCGTCGCCATACGGGGTGGGAGCAGTCCTGGGGCACCAACTACCCGACGGGAGGGAGGTACCGGTCGCATACTACTCCCGCACACTGACACCAGCCGAGCGCAACTACGCGCAAATAGACAAAGAGGCACTGGCAATCGTGGCGGGGGTCCGCAAGTTCCACGAATATCTGTACGGGCGGAGGTTCACTATTGCCACCGACCACAAGCCTCTCCTAGGCCTGTTGGCCCCTGACCGGCAAACCCCCCAAATTCTCTCACAGCGCGTGTTGAGGTGGAACCAATTCCTCAACTCCTACACGTACACACTGGTGCACAGGGCAGGCAAGGCCATGGGCCACGCGGACGCGCTCAGCCGCTTGCCGCTCCCAGAAGTAGGCCCAGACCCCGCCCCCGCACACCAGGTCATGATGATAGAGAGCCTCCCGGAGCAGCCCCTCCACGCGGCGGAGGTCGCCAAGGCAACACAGAAACACAAAACACTGGCGAGGGTGCTCGACTGGGTGATGAGGGGCTGGCCGGAGGGAAACATGGGGGAAGAATTCAAACCATACACGACCAGGAGGGAGGAACTAGCCGCGCACAAGGGGTGCCTATTATGGGGAAGCAGGGTGGTGGTTCCGCCTCCGCTGCAAAAGCGAGTCCTGGAATCCCTACACGAGACCCATCCCGGCATAGTCCGAATGAAGGCGTTAGCCAGGAGCTACGTCTGGTGGCCGGGAATGGACGGGGAGATTGAGACGTGGGTGCGCAGGTGTCAAACGTGTCAGGAGTCAAGGCCCGCGCCCCCCAGCGCCCCCGCCACACGGTGGGAGTCCACCCGGAAGCCCTGGTCGAGGCTCCATATCGATTTTGCGGGGCCATTCCAGGGTCAAATCTTCATGATCATTGTGGACGCCTATTCCAAATGGCTGGAGGTCATTCCCGTAGGGTCCACCTCAGCGGCCGCCGCCATCAAAGCGCTGCGCAGGGTCTTGTGCACACACGGTATTCCGGATACCATAGTCTCGGATAACGGGACAGCATTCACAGCGGCGGACTTCCAAGGGTTCCTCAATAGATACCTGATTAAACACATTCGCTCCACCCCCTTTCACCCGGCCACTAACGGCCAGGCGGAGCGGATGGTCCGCACAACCAAGGAAGCCTTAAGCCGCATCGTTCAGGGAGACTGGGACCACAGACTAGCTGCGTTCCTTTTCGATAACCGGGTCACCCCCAACCCGGCCACAGGGGTCAGTCCGGCCGAGCTCCTCATGGGGCGCAAACTCATAACACGGCTGGACCGACTACACCCCGACAGGACCGCTGACCCCAGCGGAAGTCCCGAGGTCCGGGACGCGGCAAGGGGGTTCTTCGCAGGCGACCCAGTTTATGCCCGGAACTACGCTAGGGGACCCGAATGGGTGGCGGGCAGAGTGTTACGAGTAACGGGGTCCCGCCACTACGACATATCGACCGAGGGGGGCCAGGTCCTACGGCGGCACATCGACCAGCTACGCCGCCGGACGCTGCCCGAGGACCCAGCGGACATAGAGGAGGCGGAGCCAACCAGAGGCCGGCCAGACGACGCGCCCCCAACGACAGCAGGGCCGCCGCCCGAAGTGCAGGGGCCCACCGAGCCCGACCGGCCCGAGGAACCAAACCCGCCGCCTCTGGCGGCACCACAACCCCCGGATGTGCCCGCCAGGGAAGCAGCGCCCCCCCCACAGGACCTTCCCAGACGGTCCACCAGGGAGAGCCGACCGCCCGCGTATCTTAAAGACTATGTTCGTTAACTAGGGGGGGAGGAGTGTAATGTATTGGCTGAAATACGCGCCCACGCTCAGAGGCGGCTGGGCATCCCAGGCACCTCTAGCGCGGGGCGCGGAATCCCCGCCTACCACATCCACGGCGGGAAGTTTAACAGGCCAGGATTGGCCTGACCTGTACAGGAGGCTGAACCGGGTATGTACATAAGCGGGGCCCGGCCCGCGTGTTCGCTCTCTTGCAACGTGCTCCTAATAAACAATGTTGCCCTACTCTCGTCTCCGCCTCGAGTACGTTACAAGTAGCCATAAAAACAGGGCTAAATTTGAGTCCAGTAGCACCTTAAACGATGAAGAAAATTTCCCAGGGATTTGTAAGTCAAAGCCACCTGACTCATGAAAACTTATAGCCCTGGGAAATTTGTGTTTATCTTTAAGTTACTACAGGACTCAGTTTTTCCCCCCATTGCTAATAGTGGGTCATTCATTTCTGCCTCTAACTTGAAGCAAATATATGTAATGTTTTCTTAATCATTCCTCACTTGGAACAGAATGTGTATTTCATGGAGTAGGTCTTTCTGAACTGCCTTCCTCCTCAAAGTGCAAGTAAAACCAACTATGCAGTATTAGTACCACATCATGGAACCAAAGCAAAAGTTCATACAATTTTAGGTGTTCCCAAAGAGCTGTAATATAAACTTTGGTTGACTGGTAAACCTTTGTGATAATAGGTATGTGTGTATCACATTTTTACAGGTATGTAAATAGGTATGTGTCACATTTTTACAAAAAGTAATTAATTTTACCAAGGGTGATTAACACATGGCATTCATTGCCATAGGAGGTGGTAGCAGCTGCAAGCATAGAAGGTTTCAAGAGGGGATTGGGTAAACATATGGAGCAGAGTTCCATAAGTGACTATTAGCCACAAGTTATAGATAGCCCCGTAGTGCAGAGTGGTAAAACTGCAGTACTGCAGTCTGAACTCTGCTCATGACCTGAGTTTGATCCTGGGTTTTCAGGTAGCCAGCTCAGGCTGACTCAGCCTTCCATCCATCTGAGGTTGGTAAAATGAGTACCCAGCTTGCTGGGGGTGGGGAGTGTAAATGACTGGAGAAGGCAATGGCAAACCACCCCATAAAAAATCTGCCGTGAAAACGTTGTGAAAGCAACATCACCCCAGAGTCGGAAATGACTGGACCTTTTTATAGATGGAACACTTTGTCTGTGACAGTGATGCTCTGTATTCTTGGCGCCTGGAGGACAACACCGGGAGGGCTTCTGGCTCCACTGGTGGATTTCATGATAGCTCCTGGGGTTTGGCCACTGTGTGACACACAAGGCCATAAACAAGATTTTGGGGGGAGGGGCCACTGGGGCAGCAGGAGGGGGCATTAACTAAGTCAATTTCAATTTAATTGGTACTGCTGAAGGGGTTAGTGCCATCAGAGCCAAAGAAACACCCCCTCTTCCCCAAAAGAGTCATGCTTAGAGTGGAAAGATTGATAGAGCAAGAGAGAGTGAGAGAAAGAGAGCAAGAGGTGGCAGTGGCGAAGCTCAGGGCTGTGGGGAGCTCTTTCTGCCCTGCCTCATTGCTGCAATCACCATGCTGCAACTGGATGGGCCATTTGTGTTCTCCAATGGCCCTGGGCGGTTGTGGTTGCAGCTGCTGCTGTGGCACTTCTCCCCTTTGCCTCCCAGGATTGCTCCCAGCACAAAGAATAAGAATGAGCATGACTGGATGAGGCAAATAAGCCAGTGGGCACCAGCAGGCACTGCAGCTGTCCTCTGAAGCACCTTCCAAGTTCCCTCGCTGAGCTGCCAACTCCCTGGGAAGCCAAGGAGAAGGAGGCAGGGAGCCAGGGAACATGAGAGCTCGCCTTCACCTCCCATCACAGTTGACCCCAGTGAGCAAATGGCATGCCTCTTGGGGGGATGTCCCCTTTGGAGGCACTGCATTTTCAAAAGGGGCAGAGCCCTCTCTGCCCACCACTGGATATGCCCCTAGTGACACAGAGCGTTGGACTGGATGGGCCATTGGCCTGATCCAACAAGGCTTCTCTTATGTTTTTACTATGGCTGTCTCCCAACTTTGTCCCCCTCAAGCTTCCTCATGTAGCATTAGTTTAGTCTTGGTAGGTGGGGATGGCCATGCTCTACTGGGCTTCTTCCACACTCAGCAGAAGCTTTGTTATCCAGACTCCTTCTTTTGAGTATAAGTAACGATGCTGGAGAAAAACTCAAAGTGAATGCAACTAAACACAGTGAGAGCACACTGTCATGCCTACATTGCGGCAGTGATGGCAGTGAAGCAAGCTCACTTTTCTGTCACCACTGTATCTGCACAGTGCTGTCCAGGGGGGCCTTTCCAGGTTATGAAGGGGCTTTTATTTCAAGTCCCAGAAAACTTATGAGCCCACTGAGATTCCTTTGCAATGCTTTTTGCACATAAAATTGCTTGCATCCACCACAACATAGACACCACAGTTGGACTGGCTCAGACTCAGGAAGTTATTGGAAAACAGTCTGAGCTGTATGTATGACATTCAGTTGGTGAAGCCTGAGGAAAGGATAAGATGCTTCAAAGTGTGCAGTCCACAGCATCCAGCTCCTCATAGCTAATAATATTATGTGCCAGGTGCGGTTGGTTGACTGGGTCCAGGATGTAATAAGGACCTGTCTGCAAGAGGGCATAATTGCGAGACACGTACCTCCCCAAAAGGCATTCCTGAACCCAAATGGCTTAAGCAACTACCACCTAATATTCCTGAACCCAAATGGCTTAAGCAACTACCACCTAATATTAATGGCTAATATTCCATTCTTGGGCAAGGTTCTCAGGAGAACGATGGCTACACAGCTTCAGGTGGTCTTGGAGGAGTGGATTATCTAGACCTGGTTTGGGGGACAGAAAGAGCCCTGGTTGTCCTGATTGATGGCCTTTGCCAAAAAACTCTCCAGAGCACCAGTTAAGATCTGCCTCTCAAGCCATGTAGACTGTGTCTCTGCCTTCAGAGGTGAGGCAAGTGGCAATTAGAGATAGGTCATTTTCTGTGGTGGCACCTCAACTTTGAAAGGCCCTCCACGTTGAGGCTCACTTAACAATTTAGGCCTAAGACAGGTTCCTAATACTCCCTCTGAAAATACCAAGCAATTTGGGGGACACTGGAGGAAGGTGGAGTTTAGAGAGGATTCAATGACACTTCTGGGTGATGGTCTATGTTGCATCCCATAGTTTCTATGCTCTTGACCATAGATACTAGGGAAAATCCCTACAGCTTCACTATATGGAGGCCATTTTTTCCTCTTGCTTTTCAAATCCTCAGGGGCGGGAAGTTGGGGCTGGAGCAGTATAAGTTCCCAACCCAGGCATGTAAATGGGAAACCTAGCCTAAAGTCACCCGCTGAACATATGGCTAAATGAGTATTTGCACCCAAGTCTCAGTGGTTTTAATCTAGGACATTAACCACTGTACTACATAGGCTGCAAGAAAAAAGATGTTATCGGTACAGATGTAAGGCCACTGTGTGAGTTATTGTTCTGGCACTGCTGTTTTAACTTTTACCACTAAGTTTAATGGGGGACTGCTGTTTGCTGCTGTTGCAATTGATTGTTTTTAATTGATTAATTATTGCGTCAATTTGTTCAGCTTCAGGAATAATTTTTTTTACTGAGTATGTGGGATATGAATATCTTAATTAACTTAATTAATGGTGACAGTGACAATGAAGATGTTTCCCCATGAATAATACCAGAAATGCCAGTAGCAGCTAAAAGTGGGAAGTAATCTGTGCATTTGGTCAGTAATGGTTCTTTAGTAACATCTGAAGCCTACGGTTGGTTGCAGCAGAACACACAACCAGAAAACAGAGAGAATACACACATAGTAGCCCTGTTCAGCAGTTGCAGTAAATGCACATGCAGTCTATACACACTGTACACTTGCTTAGTCTTTATATGTGTGTTGAGTAATTCTCGTGTTACAATCAATACACGTACAGCTTAACTTGTGATGTGAACCCCACATTTATCCAGGTACTAGTACCTAGTTTCATTTGTAAAGGAAACATGTGATGGCTCTTTCTTACACACATATCTGTAGGATGTTCATGTTCACTGTCATGTCATTTTCCCGAGAGATGTGCTCTCCCAAGTAGATTTTAAAGAACAGAGGGAACTTTGCCACCTAGTGGGAGATTCTTAACAAAGCAGCCTGAAATAAACAGCACATTAAAATCAAGAATGAAGTTGAAGTTGTTCGTTCAGAAAGCTTATCATTTTTAGAATGTACCTACATCCTTCTAGTGGATCATTTTCAAAACGCTAACAATATTTCCACTGTGCAAAACTAGAAAAAAGTAGATTAAAATGTATATAATTGTTGAGCACAGATATGCACACTATAGCTTCATACCATCATTTCTTGGCACAAAACTTAGGGGGGGGGGGTGTGTGAGAGAGAGAGAGAGAGAGAGAAGGAGGAGGCACAACAACAAGACACAAATGATGGTGGTTTTGTCTGGTGCAATCAGCCATATTCTTAGGCTTAGAAATTTTCACTAAGACCTATTTACATTGGTATCATTATCAGTATAGAAATAATTATCGTAGCAGCCATTGTTATATATGGAGGTTTAAAAGAATAGAGATACTATGCCTCTGAAAATTCTTTGCAAGGGTCAATTGGTGATCTTATGGACATTTGATACTTCTAAAATGTACTGCTGAAAGTACATAGTATACTAGAGAACAGCATGGTCTCCTTACAGAATGGTTATGAAGAGATAAGAGATATACAGAATAAATGGATGGGATTCACAGTTTGTCAAGAATTTGGATTCAAGGATTGAAATGCTTGGCAAATGTACTGAGAGACATTATGTAAAGCCTGACATATCAGAGTGTGAAATCATATTCCAAGATGGCTCTTTTAGCAACTCCTTGGGTGATAACAAACAGGCATTTAGGGGTGGATGGGAGACATTCCAAATCAGGCCAGCTCAAAAAGAACCCTCCACACCCTCCCAATCCCATCCACGGGGCAACACAGGTACGATCAGATGGCTGTCATTCTCATTGCTCGGTTTGGATTTTTTCCCCATACATTTTTAGTGGTCATGCACACATGTGCTCTGAACAATTTTCTGCAAAAAAAAAAGAAAGCTGGATTCAGCTTGGGGTGGCTTGGCAGTTTCACACCACCAAAGTGCCTTGCTTGTGCCTTTCTGCTTCCAGATGCCGAGGAGGTGACTGGCATACGGCTCAAAAATTTGCTACCACTTCAAAATTGGTAGCTTTTTGAGCTGCTCTCAGGACGCCAGAGGATGGGGTAAGTACAGGATGGGGACGGGCGGCAGATGTTTGTTTTTGGAAGGATTTTTCTAGTCAATTTCTGAGGTGGCTCTGAGTTGGCCCAAACTGGCTGTCTGTTATCAGCCAATGTCTGCATAATCCAGTTCAGGACTCCAAAGGTCAGGATTTCCCCATAGCCAGCAAACATCCTTACTGTGGAGGCACACAAAACAAAGTCTAGCCTGAACATTCTTTTTCTAAAGTAACTCCCCCCCCCCCCATCTGGCCTTGTTTTGTAATGGCAGCAATTAATCTGATCGGTATAAAATGTGACATTAATGCAGATAAGTTAATATAAATTATTTATTAATGTGGTTGCTATTTAATGGCCATTTTTATGGGGGTTTCCTACTTATGTGCAAGATTTTATTCTATTCTTACTCCATGGAGATCATGGGGCTTGGAGTTATCCTATTTTTTGTCTTCATGGCAATCATGTGAAGTTTATAAATGGTGATTGGCCTGATGCGGGTCTGAACCCAGGTCTCCTTGGTTTAGGATCAAAATTCCATCCCCTAAACCTAGTCTCACAACCTTGATAATAAGCACAGTGACATGGAAGTAATCCCAACAGGGCTCGGGGGGTCTTATTCTCAAATAAGTATGCAAGAACGGTGGGAGGGACGGTGGCTCAGTGGTAGAGCATCTGCTTGGGAAGCAGAAGGTCCCAGGTTCAATCCCTGGCATCTCCAAAAAAAAAGGGTCCAGGCAAATAGGTGTGAAAAACCTCAGCTTGAGACCCTGGAGAGCCGCTGCCAGTCTGAGAAGACAATACTGACTTTGACGGACCGAGGGTCTGATTCAGGATAAGGCAGCTTCATATGTTCATGTTCAAGAACTGTGACCCCTGTGACTGCTACATTTAATTCCATTCTATTAATTTGTATTCACAGTATCCTATTCGAATAGTATTTCTGGTACATTCTGTGGCCTAAAAAAGTGAGGGAAATTTCCGATTTTGTTTTTAAATCACCTGTTCATTTTTTAAAACCATCCCCTCTCCCAAATATACAAGGCTCATACATAAATTCTTGGAGTCTAGTACATATGCTTTCTCCATCAGCACAACCCCATCCCATCAGGACAATTTCACAAGCAGTTTTGACAAACAGTTACTTCTGAAATGACATGAATGTAGCCTGGAAAAGAGTATCTGTTTTCTGTCCCTTACACAATTCAATGCAAGGGTGCATATCAGTTATATTTGTCCAAATAAGCTGGCTTGGCTCTGGTTAGTATTTGGATGGGAGTTCACCAAGAAAGTCCAGGGTTGTTACACAGAGGCTGGCCATGGCAAACCATTTCTCCACGTCTCTTGCCTCAAAAACCCTATGAGTTTTCTATTCACAATATCCTATTCATATAGTATTTCTGGTACGTTGTGTTGCCTTAAAAAGAGGGGGGGATTTTTCAAAGGTTTGGCTGCACAAATGCTATTGGACAGCACTAGGATTTTGCTTTAAAATCACTTGTTTGTTTCTGAAAGACACCCCCCCCATCATATACAAGGCTCATACATAATTTCTTGAGGTCCTGTACATATGCTTTCTCCATCAGCATCACCCCATCCCACACAGACAATTCTGCAAGCAGTTTCGACAAGCAATTACTTCTGAACTGACATGAATGTAGCCTGGTAAAGAATATCTGTTTTCTGTCCCATACGCAGTCCAATGGGATGCTGCAAAGGTGCATATAAATTATGTTTATCGAAATAAACAGGCTTGGCCCTGGTTAGTATTTGGATGGGAGTTCACCAAGGAGGCAGGACAAGGCAAACCATTTCTGAATGTCTCTTGCGTGGAAAATTCCACAAGGGCCTCCACAAGTTGGTTACAACTTGATGGCACTTTGCACCACCAATTAATCTCACACCAAAAATATATATTTGTGTATGTATGTATGTGTGAGTGTGTGTGTGTGTGTGTGTGTATATATATACACAGGAAGATTATCACCCTCCCTGCATCACTGTGGGTGAATCAGTTCTGAAGACAGTCCAGCAGTTCAGCTACCTGGGGTGCATCATCTCCTCAGATGCCAAGATCGACAAGGAGATTGACAACAGGCTGGCAAAGGCAAACCGTGCATTTGGCCGACTGCACAAAAGAGTGTGGAGCAACAAGCATCTGAAAAAAGGCACAAAGATCAATGTTTACAAAGCGGTTGTGATGACAACCCTCATCTATGGCTCCGAATCGTGGGTTTTATACCGTCATCACCTGCGACTCCTTGAGCGCTTTCATCAGCGCTGCCTTCGCACCATCCTCAACATCCACTGGAGTGACTTTGTGACCAACACTGAAGTCCTCAAGCGGGCAGAGGTTACCAGCATCGAGGCACTGCTGTTGAAGACGCAGCTGCGCTGGGCAGGGCATATTTCTAGGATGGAAAACCACCGCCTTCCCAAGATTGCCCTGTATGGCGAACTCTCCACCGGCCATCGAAATAGAGGGGCACCAAAGAAGAGGTACAAGGACTCCTTGAAGAAATCCCTTAGCACCTGTCACATCAACCATCACCAGTGGTCTGACCTAGCCTCAGATCGCAAAGCATGGAGGCACACCATCCACCAGGCTGTCTCTTCCTTTGAGAACACACGCATAGCTGGTCTTGAGGACAAAAGGAGATTGAGGAAGAATCGCACTGCTTCAGGACCAACCCTAAATCAGACTTTTCCCTGCAGCCGCTGTGGCCGGACCTGCCTGTCCCACATTGGTCTTGTCAGCCACCAGCGAGCCTGCAGCAAACGTGGACTATTGCACCCTTCTTAAATCTTCGTTCGCGAAGCCAAGCCGAGATATATATATATATATAAAGAGACATTCAGAAATGGTTTACAGAAGATATATTACAGAAGATATAAATTGTGATTTTTTTTGCAAGTTGTAACAAGCAGAACTGGGATTTACAACTTACCTGCTTGGAGAGAGGCTGTTTCTATTAGACAGAGGGCTGTTACCACCTGCTCTGCTCCACTTTGTGCCCTATAAATTGGTAGATGTGTTATTTGGTAACTTGTATTTAATTTTATTTATTCATTTCTTTCAATTTATATTCCACCCTCCCCACAAGTGGACTCAGAGTGGATCACAAAATATGTTCTAAAACACATCAAGTAGAGTATTAGTGGCTGCTGTCACACACACTAAATAATGCAACTTCAACCCACTTTCAGTACACTTTCCAACTGGATTTTGCTAGTTCACACAGTAAAATTCAATTGGAAAGTGGATTGAAAGTGTATTATTTAGTGTGTGTGATTGCACCCATAGAGAGTTTCTTTTGGGAATCGATGGTTTTCTATTGTTGGTATGCTTTTCTGGGGAAGTGAATCATCAGCTGTTTTCCATTCATACTGAATGGAGAGAAGCAAGTTAAAATGCCCCCCCAAAAAAATATAAAGACCAAGCTCTAGTTTCTTTGCTGCAAGTGTGCACCATGAGGAGCAAAGTGTTGAGTCAAATGGGATGAAATAGCTGGCGCTGTACACCTGCCCAGGAACAATACCTCTTTTGAGTACAGAAGCTTCCAGCAGCAAGAACCGGCACATGTTCTTTGACTCAACAGAGCTCATGAAATTGTGCCACTGAGCAATTGCAGATAAAATGACAAGATATTTAGGGGAGGCTAAAAAGAATCCGATATTAGATAAAAGCCATCTGTTCATGACTGTCGTTAAGTTACCACTTGGGCTGAAAATCCATGATATTTTAAGGAGCTTTGAGGCATAAATTGGCTGGAAGAGTAATTTTGGTAAGAGTGGATGAAGCAAATGCAGATGGCAAGTGTGATAGCAGTCTCTTGCCAAACTGACTGGAACTGACTTTTTGTGGGATCTAAAGGGAGCAGGAAGAGGTGGCTGTGCTGGCAGCATCTCCAAGTAATCCAATCGGGGAAGGCCCAGTAAAGGTACCTCAGTGTCTATATTCAGTCTCTAACTGGAGGAAAAGAGGAGGCTTCTCTGTTTACACAATCTTCAGGAATATGTAAACAACGTACAGGTTCTCTGAATCCTGCCTGCACCAGCAAGAGTGTGCAGCACTCCTGGGGTATCATAAACAGCAGCCAGGTGTTGCCCAGATGTGTGTTTACTTTAGTACTTCCTCTGTAGCACACGTCTAGCAACTCAGAGCCTCTGGAAAAATAAGGGCTTAACAGAGATGCGGCACTGTTAAAAGAGATTTTACTTTACTGTGGAGGGGGAAAGAGCCAAGAATGATGTTATTTCACAGCGGCTGTCTAGAGCAGCACTTTCTATGGGGCAGCGGCAAATAGAAATGAATCCCTTCCATATTAAAAAGGTAAAGGTAGTCCCCTGTGCAAGCACCAGTTGTTTCCAACTCTGGGGTGACGTTGCTTTCACAACGTTTCCACGGCAGACTTTTTTAAGGGGTGGTTTGCCATTGCCTTCCCCAGTCATTTACACTTTTCCCCCAGCAAGCTGGGTACTCATTTTACTGACCTCAGAAGGATGGAAGGCTGAGTCAACCTCAAGCCGGCTACCTGAACCCAGCTTCCGCTGGGATCAAACTCAGGTTGTGAGCAGAGCTTAGGACTGCAGTACTGCAGCTTTACCACTCTGCGCCATGGGGCTCCTCCTTTCCATATTACTAAGCTCCAATTGATAAAAGATAATTGAGAGCAAAAGAAAAAAAGCCTTTAATGTTACAGAGAGACAAGGGAAGATTCTACAACAGAGGGCATGAGCACTGGGGTAGTGGAAAAACTGAACTTGTCCCAAGGACAGGTGGGACACATGGATGAGCTGCAGCAGCAAACCATAGCCTTGATATCAAGACTAGGGGTGTGCAGCAAGAAAAAAAAACGTTATAATTTAAAATCCAGGCTTTGGCCGGCCTACTGTCTTTGCTTATTTTATTACTGGTTTGGGATTCAAATCCATGTGGTTCTGGAATTGAAAACCACTATTAAAACGAGGAATCTATATTAGGATCTGCTTCCACCTCCTCCAATATGTCCCCAGGAGAGCATTGTGCTCATTCGGTAACAATTTACTGCTGATCCTCAGTCCCAGAGATATCTGGCTGTCCTTGACCAGGGCCTGGCACCAGCCTGGTGGAACTCTCTGCCAAGTAGCATCAGCAGGACCTTATGCAATTCTGCAGGGCCTGTAAGGCAGAGATGTTGCACCAGGCTTTTAGTTGAGGGCAGTGATGGTTTCCATTCTGGCTGGCACCCTCCCACATACCAGTTTCCATAGACTCACTAAATTCCTCTCCCCCACACCCATGAGTTGTCCTCAGGCCAGAGATGGGGAGAAAGCAGAACTTCTGCCGCTTGATCTCTTAATTTAATGTATTAATATATACTGTTTTATATTTTTAATGTTGTAAATCGCCTAAAAGGTAAAGGTAGTCCCCTGTGCAAGCACCAGTCATTTTCGACTCTGGGGTGACCTTGCTTTCACAATGTTTTCATTGCCTAGAGCCCTACAAATAGTAGGTAATTCACAAATTTGATGATGATAGTTTTTAAAATATCTTTGCTGTTCATTTAAAAACATCAGGAATACAGTAAAGAAAAGAGAAGGGAAAGGAAGAAAAAAAAGGTTGTACAACATGATTGTATTCATCAAAACAATTGACAATCATAGCAAAATATATAACATAGAGGATATTTCATTGTACTTTTGAGGAATTACCTATTATATACAATAGTTCTTACTCCTCTTACAATAATGTTGAATATTTTATAACTGAGTTTTAAACTTTGTAGTTGCCGTGCCCTCCCTGGTGCCCTTGGGGTGTCCTCTGGGTTCCCGTCACACCCCCAGTCCCTGGCTGAGTTTTTCCCCAAGGTCTGAGGTCTCAGAATAGGGGGGAGGCTGGGTTGCATCACCCTATAGGCCTCCCATCCCTGGATGGAGGCTTGTAGGCTCCTTCCCTCTCTCTGCAGCAGCCTCTTCCTCAGCGTCAGCCCCCCTCCCCCTGCCTCCTCTCCTGGCCTTTTTTTGTCTTCCTGGGACTCCCCTCCCCTTCCTAGCCCCCCCCCTTAGCTCCACCTCCATTTTTAAGGATGGACGCCTAGGGGCAGCCTCTCCTACTGCCCCTCCTCCCTGGGCCCTGTGGGGATGGGGTCTTGGCTTGGAATGCGGCCTCCAGCCGGCCTCCTCGTCGCACCCCTCCTCCTCCAGCATGTGACAAACTACTTGGCAAACTACTTCTTGGCAAACTACTGCTTAGCACACTTATTCTCACCAAACCCCCCACCATCATCACCATTTGGAAAAATGTGAAGCCAGTTGATGTAGTGGTGGCTGCACTGGCTGCTATGCTCCCCCCCCCCTCCATGTAGTGGGTTTGGCAATCCTTGCTGAGCTGCAGTTGGAGGAGGCACAAGGGGGGGAAACACCACACCTCCTCTTTCTCTGCTTTCACTGTCATCTCTCCCCACACACACTATTTTACCTCACCCTCTTAGCCCTGCTCTCAGCCATTTAGTTGAGGATAGCAAGGGGGCAGCAAGCAGTCTGGCGCTCTCAGGTTCACATCCCCCCCCCCCCTTACCTACCTCTTAGAAGCTCTGAGGAGCTGTCTTCTTAATTCCATTTATTCACCACGTGGAACTTTTTTTCAGCTGGAACCTACTGTGTTTTAATTTAAATTTATTCAAACTGTTTTAGATTGTTGTGGTTTTTATTCTGATATAAATTGGCCTGAGCCCTGCTAGCAGAGAAGAGCAGCCTAAAGGTTTAATAAACAAACAAATTTTCTTTGTATTTTTTGACAGCTTTGACCACAAACACCTCAAAGCATGCACCTGCTCAGCCACTCCCCCTCCCTTCAACAGCCACCTACTTTTGACAGGGACAAGTCAAGGCCATGGCTACATCATGGTTCTTTTCTATTCCATTATTGTTTGTTGTCTCATCTGCATCGTTTCGATGGGGATTTCTCCTCCTTTTTCAGAACTGGACATGCACTCCCAGCCTGGACAGATCATTCTGCAATTGCCATGTTTTATGGTGATTGTGGCTACATGGACTTCCTGGTTACCATTTTTTGCTCAAGGTGCCCTTTCATAGTGTTGTTTTCTCCTTCCTTCCTTCCTTCCTTCCTTCCTTCCTTCCTTCCTTCCTTCCTTCCTTCCTTCCTTCCTTCCTTCCTTCCTTCCTTCCTTCCTTCCTTCCTTCCTTCCTCTCCCTCCCTCCCTCTCTCTCACACACACAGAGCTAGGCTTCTTCTGCTGGCATCCCCCACTTCCCACCCCCACTCTGTTGTCCTATGGGGAAACAATTCATGAATTGCCATTGGCATGATGCTATGATGTCACTTCTAGGGGAAACCATACCATAGAGTTGCCTGTGATTGCTAGAGCCGTGTAACATTATTTGCGGTTTTCCTCTGAAGTGATGTTGTGCCAATGTCATCTCCCCATCTCTCCACCCTGTAGTCTCCCACCAGGTGCCAGCCATCAACTGAAAACCCCTAGTGACAGCCCCATTATGCAAATTTACATGCACTGGTATCACCAGTATAAATACAGCACCATTAATTTTATGAGCGCTACCAGCTCATCATTGAAGCCAGTGTTCAATTAGGAGTAGCTTTGCGGACAGACAGGAGTGGTTTACAGATCTTCGGATGTTTTATCTGGGTTCTCTGTAACTCCCAGAATGCGGCAAAAGCCTTATTCCTGCAGTCCATTTGAGCAGCCTAAGGAGATGCTGACAATGAAAGCTTATTTTTGACAGTTGTGTGGAGGCCTCCTGAGGGGAGATAAATGGATTGATGAGGCTTGGCTTCTCCCCCTTTCCACATACATACACAATGCACATACCACCCAGCTCACTGGAGCCAAAAATATGTGCAGCTGCAGAAGCTCTCTGTGTGTGTGTGTGTGTGTGTGTGTGTATGTCTCTCTCACACCCCTTCAGTTTCTTTTTGTTAAATTAATGTCCTGCAGAACTGGATTACTACTGGCTAATCCTTATAACCACAGGCACTCAAAATGGAAATCTTGCTTTGGGAGCCTGTCTTTGGCATTTGCATCAGACTGCTGAGGACAAAGATGTTCATCTATTGGGATATAAAAAATGGAGTGGGGCAGGAGAAGGAGGCTTCTAATGCAGCGAGGCATTAGATCTGCAGGATTTTAGTTTTGTTCTGTAGGCAGGAAGGGGGGGGACTAGGGAGGCAAAATTGCAGGGGCCCTGGTCACCCTGAGGGGCTATAGATCTGACTAAGCACTGCAATTATCTTTCATATGAGGCAAGGACATTCTTTGTCTGGGGGCCCCTGTGAGCAGCCTTCTCTGTAAATAGGATTGCCTCTGCTGTTGGACGACACCTCCCCCCACCTGGCTGTTGGCAACCCTACTGAGTCTCCTGTTTTGACAGCTAGCCAGGAGAATGAAATTGTGGCCAACTGGCAACCCTATTTCCAGGGTTTTTGTAGCGTACTGTTCCTTTTGCTTCCCAGGTTACAATAGGAGGGACCCTTTAATTTTGCATTGTGTATTCTTGTATTCATTTTACAACAGCAGCCATTTGCTTCCTGTTTTACTGTCTTTCAATCCGCCACAGGGGTCCTTTATTTCCCATTTATATTCAGCATTCTGCATTAGAATGGGAGCCTGTGCAAGGCCACCCTTTAAATGCCAGATGAAAAGCTGATGTAGCAGTGCAGGGTTTTGATGCAAGAGAAGCACAGTATTTTAATGTACATTGCACAGCACTCTATGTGGTCGGGCCTGAAAAGCACTCATTGCATTATCCATTGGGTAAAGAAAATATAATAAAGTAGTAATCCTAAATGCATTTACTCGGGAGTAAACTCAATGGAGCACGTGGAGTAAACTTGAACAAGATTAGATTGCAGGGCAACTACAATGCAACTGTTTTGAGAGATTTTGTGTTTCTCCTGGTAAATATTAATGCTACTTCAAATTAGAATCTATGTCTATATCCTTCCCTTAAACTGGGATTGAACATTGGTTTAGAGGACCAAATGTAAGATTCTTCTACAGTCACATATCACAGAACCCTGAATCAGAAAGGGGTGTTTTAGTATCACTAAACATTGATCTGTATTTATTAGGATTTGGAATGACATTTTTAGTTAGAACAATAATATATGACAATAACAATATGTGTGTAGCATTTTCCTAAGGGCTTGTAATACTTTTCATCTGTTAGCAATCTTTACAGTAAAGTAGGCAGTACACAAACACAAGAGAAGCCTTTATTGGCATATATATATATGTGGCCAACCCTCTATTATATATATATATATATATATATATATATATATATATATATATATATATATATATATATATATATATATAATAGAGGGTTGGCCAGGTTACAGATTAGGAGAGGACAAAATCCATACAGAATAAAATTAGGATTACAAAATAAAAACAAAGTAGCAACATAGTAATACCTGATACATAGCACTACTTATCAGGATGAGTAACCATAGCTCTATAAAGACACTTTGCTACTATTTTAGTTATTTCCAAATCAGAATAATCAAGCAAAAAAAGCACCTTAAAATCATCAGAGGTTTCTAAAATTTGGGTCAATATGGGATATAAAGACCCCAGTGGGACACCAAATAGAGAGGACACTGGAGTAGAACATGGGCGACAGGCTCAACACAATCCATTTTACAGGGACAGCATCTACTTGAATAGGGAGTCCCTTGGAATCTGCCAAATAAAATGGCTGACGGAAGGGCATTGAATTTGGCCAAGGAAAAGGCTCTGCGCAGAGTTGGAGCTAGAAGTTGATAGAGGTACGCAGCTGGAATATTTGCATTCAAAACAATCCCTATGCTTAGGGGAGAACTAAGCAGGTCAGAGTTGAAGTGGAGTCATAACCAGAATTTAATAGTGTGAACCCATGCCTTAGTAGGCAGTATCATTACTCCCATATTAAAGATGAACCAGGTTAAGATTGAGAGACAGTGGCTTGCATTTGGAAGAATGCTGCCACTGTCCTATCCATACACAGCACAGATTAGCTATCTGTTGTGTCATTTCTGAGGTTGTTTCTCCTGGTCCTATGTTAGCCTATGGTTTAGCTGAAGACGGAATGCAAGTATGTGTAAAAGCAATTCAGTTTCTGGTCTCAGTAAGGTCAGTGACAATTCGGAGCCCAAATAATAGCCTCGGGTATGTGGCATTGCTAGAAGCATTAGGACAAAGAACAAGAACTTCTTTTCTAGGGATGAGCATGAACTGGATTGATGGCAACTGAGGAGGCTTATTTTCCAGTTCCTGTCACAATCCAGTTCCCTGTTATAGATCGCAGGCTTTCTCCTCTCAACCAGCATGATGTGATAGTTAAGAGTGGCAGTCTCCGATCTGGAGACCCGGGTTTGATTCCTCCCTCCATATGCAGCCAGCTGAGTGACTTTGGGCCAGTCACAGTTCTCTCAGAACTCTTTCAGTCGCACCTACCTCGTAATGTGATTGTTGCAGGAAGAGGAAGAGAGTGTGATTGTGAGCTACTCCAAGACTTCTTTGAGTAGTGAAGGGCAGGGTATAAAACCAATTCTTCTTCTTCCCTACCTCCACCCCATATCTCAAGTTAGCTCTTTGGCAGTTCCAGGAAAGCCTGATCTTCCATCAGCCTGATTTTCCGTGAGCTGGTAGATGCTTTGCTGCCTGCCCAGATTTTCCCCTGTATGATTCTAAAAATGCCACCTATGCCCCTTTAGGGATCTGATTACCCATTCCGGCAAACAAGCTTGCATTGTTTTAGCATCAGAGCGACCCTTCTTCATCACAAAGGCATCCAAAGAAAGCTCCAGTGCTAACTGACAAATTAAAATTAAAAACTCTTTAGGGCATAACTGTGTAGAACCAAAAGGCCTTAAAGGATTGCTTAACAAATGTATGTAATTTGTCATTGACAAAGCCTTTGTGCCAGAAGACTGGAAAATTCCGTTACTGCTTTTAGACAATGTATGCACCCAGATCTTAGAACAATGTAAGGATGAGTGACACAGTGGCATAGCTCCATAGCAAGTTTGGACAAATCGGAATAAATATATACCGTTTTCGCACACAGCTTACCTCGCAGTCACAATCCTGTTCCCTCCGCAGCGTCTGTCGGATTTCCCACCATCTGCGCCGGAGTTACAGGAAGTGCCGCGGCTTTTGCTTAGCAAACGTGAACTGGGTTTTAGCGGTTTACGTTTGCTACTCAAAAGCTGCGGCACTTCCTGTAACTTCGGCGCAGATGGTGGGAAATCCGACCAGACGCTGCGGAGGGAACAGGATTGTGACTGTGAGGTAAGCTGTGTGCGAAAAGGGTCATAGTTTATCTGAGGAGAAGGTGGGGGAGAGGCAGACAACCCAAGTAACATTCAAATGTGTTACAGCAGCCAGACACTACAAAACCTTAAAAACAAACAAACAAACATATAGCTATTTATTATGCCCACAAAATGTAACTGGATTGTGCAGTTGTAACTGGATTGTCTTTAAAGTTTTTTGACAGATGGAAGTAGGATTGCCATCCTCAGCGTTGAACCTGGAATTTTCCTAGAATCCCAACATCTCTCCTACGAAGACCCCCAGAATCCTTTCACAAGGTGGCTGACCTGGACTACCAACAAACAGGGCCTAGAGACCAAGACTATCCCCTAATAACAGCTCCTTTCCCTGTTGATGCTCTGGTTTTTAGTGGTCGACTGCCTCTGAATGTGGAGGTTTCCTTTAGTCACCATGGCTAGGAAGGACCTATTTCCCACAAATCTGTCTAATCCCCTTTTGAAGCCATCTGCGCTTGCCATCATCACTACATCCAGAGGGAGCTGATTCCACAATTTAATTTGAGTAAAGACATCCTTCCTTTGGTAAATACTTCCTTTTCCAGATTAGGAGTACGCCTAGTCTGACTGCTAAACAAAAGTACCTACCACTTGGCCACTAGGTGGCAGCCAACATGAATATGCATTACAAGCACCGATTGCAGGGATGAAAAGCGGCTATCGCAGGGGCCAGTTCACATTATGGAGAAATGTGTTTTGTGGGCTGGAAGAAAACTGGGGACAAGCAGTCCTGGTGAAGCCAGAAGCAAATCATCTGGCTGGGACCCATATGTAAACATTTGAAGGAAGAGAGACAAAAATATGATGGACAGATTGATGGAAAGAGTGGGTATACTTTTTTCTCCCTTAAGACATAGCAACCTATATTGTCATGCATTTTACAGACAGGTTGTAGGCACACACTGCAGAATGCTGGAGGTCTGCTTCTGCTGACCCACCACCATCTGTCCAGAGCTCCTGTTTCCACACTCCAAAATTGAAGCAGGGAGATCATTGCTGTTTAACAACCTGTCTCCATCCACGAATCATCTCCTTTTCACAGACACGTATGCCAGTTAAAAATGGAGAGGTAAACTGGTTGTTTGTCTATGTCTGTGAGGGAGGAGTATAATAAAGATCAGGGCTTTCTGTAGCTGGAACAACTTTGCATATTAGGCCACACACCCCTGATGTAGCCAGCCCTCCTGGAGCTTACAGTAGGCCCTGTACTATGAGCCCTGTAAGCTCTTGGAGGACTGGCTAAATCAGGGGTGTGTAGCCTAATATGCAAATGAGTTCCTGCTACAAAAAAAGTCCTGGTTAAGGTGTGCCTGTCACCAGCTTCTGAAGGAAATGAGGTTTGAGTTTTTCCAGTCTGAAGACAGGCAAATTTATTTATTAGTTCACTTACTTCATTTGCACACCACCTTTCTCACCAATGGAGATCCAGAGCAGCTGACATTGTTCTCTTCTCCTCCATTTTATCCTAACTACACCCTGTGAGGTAGGTTACACGGAGAGTGGGTGATTGGCCTAAGGTTGCCCAGCAGTCTGACATGCTAATCATTACACCACACTGGCTCTCCAAATATCCTCCCCACCAATGGTACTGCTAGTCCCATTTTGCATAGGGCACCTAAGAAGGCTAATTGCACCTGGCAAGAATGCTCCATTCATGTGCCTCCCTTCATGAAGGTTGATAGGGACACCAGGGGCCTCAAAATCCTGAAGTCAGCACTGACTGTAGGGAAGGTTATCCCAACACACATGCACCAAGCTGATCTAGCTCAAGAAGTAGCTTTTAAAAATATTCTTCTTTGCCCATGCAGAGCAAAGGAGCTCACAGTTCAAGGCTAAACAGAGTTATACTCTTCTGCGTTGATTACGCAGAATGTCAAAAATTAGGCTGTGAAAATGGTTCAGATTTTGGAGCACTCTGTAAATTATACCAGGTGCAAGCATCTCCATTGCCCAAATTCTGCCAGAGAAACAGCTGGTAAAGTGAACCCCGAAGATACTGGTACAGGAATTTGTTTCCTTCCAATGTAAATTGTGCCAGTTGAGATGCTCAGAACGTATTGTTGTGATGCTTGCATACAATGTCGTTAAGTCCTTTCTGATCAGGGAATTATTCAATACGCTGTAATCAGGGCTATGTGTATGTCATGAATCCATAGGAATAGCAGAAGTGCAGGATGTGGAATTCAATTTAAGAAGTTCACTTTTGAAAATCCAGGTTTCTAGCTCTTACAGTGGTGAAGATATTCCTGCAACAACGCCTGCTGAAACCTCAGAAGCCAGAAGTTGGTGCTGTAAGAGTCTCAGCGCTTGCTTTTTTTTTTAATTTTCAGTTTTGTGGAAAACCTGAAGAGACGGTTCAGTGCCCTGCACAACCCACATTGCTCTTCCTGGTGGCTCAGGAGACCAGGACCGATTTCAGCACCTTACGCTCCTGTCACGTTTGTCTTCTCAGCGTGGCGCCCTTCGGATTTCCCACTGTCTGTGCCGGGGCTGCAGCAAACATCGCGGGTTTTGTGCGGCAAACGGAAACCGCTAAAAACCAGTCTCTGTTTGCCATGCAAAAATCGTGATATTTGCTGCAGCCCCGGCACAGATAGTGGGAAATCCAAAGGATGTCGCACTGAGAAGATGAACATGACAGTGGCGTAAGGTGAGTGTGAAATTGGTCCAGAAGGCATTGTACACAACAATCAAAATACAAAGTAAATGAGGCAAAATAGGAGCAATTATATAACATTGCTAATTTTTCATTATGGAAAAAATATAGGGCAGAATTGTCAGTTGTGGCCCTGAGCACACAGAAAAGTTTCTGCTGGATCCTCCAGTGCAATGTCACCCACAGCACTGGCACCCCCTTCCAGGGCTAAGGTTCTTGGAACCCAAGAAGAAGGTGGCTGCAGCAGATGAGGTCTACCTGATGCCTCCGGAAAAGTCAGTCCCCATTGATTAAGACTCTATAAACATTTTTATAGGAGGGAATTTCTTAGGAACATGCAGTGGCAAGTGGAAGAACATTTATAAGTCAGTTCCTTTGGTCATGAATGTACCCACTGAATACATTCACTGTAGAACAGCCTCTAGATTTGGGGGTTTTTTTTAAGAACTATTGTGGGAGTCTGTGTGTTTCTATGCAGAGTACCTCATTCTAACCCCATTGACTTGAATGAATTTAGAAGGCTGTTCATGCTGCTGGTAACAAAAAGATAACGCTTTGCTCTATCATATTCAACTAGAATTAGCCCAAATGCAAATTGCAAAATCAATCCCATGTTCAAAAGAGTGGTTTACAAACATGTTCTACATCCTTTCACTGTTGCCCATTCTGCTGAGAAACCCTGATATGTCTGCTAGGTAACTTACAGTTCATTGCAAAATATTTAGAAGCCTCATGGCATTGATTTATTTACAAAATATAGATGCTGCCTCTCCAGGGACCTGACCAGACAGCTCATAAAGCTGACACAAGTACAATGCAATCCTAACGACAAAACCATGAAATGACCATTCCTGAAACGCCATTAAAAATGAGCCAGAATTGCTGTCCATTCACAAAAGACACAGGCCAGGCCCGATGGACATCACTAGAGACACTGGCATATGTTCTTTTGCACATTTTTTTTTGGGGGGGGGGGTTAATATATATATTTTGCCAGGGCTTTTTTTGTAGCAGGAACTCCTTTGCATATTAGGCCACACACTCGTGATGTAGCCAGTCCTTCAAGAGATTACAGTAGGCCCTGTAAGAACAGCCCTGTAAACTCTTGGAGGATTGGCTATATTAGGGGTCAAGGCCTAATATGCAAAGGAGTTCCTGCTACAAAAAAGCCCTGATTTTTGCATTTTGTCATTGCAATCGTCTCTCTTTTTTGCCTATTTTTGTGCTAGTGTTCCTGATTCATTTCTTTTAGGGCCTTTCAATACTCCTTTTATACTATTTATGTTATATGTTCTAATTTTATCAAATCTTGTTACCAAGGAAATAGATACCGGATGCTTTGTTCTGAGTGGGTAGAATTCATGTCAGAAACTGGGATTTTCAAATGTAAAAAAACAAAATATGAGCTTGGTTATATCCTTATGCTTGACTGTTTGTATGGGACACATATGCTATATGCGATCCCCCAATACATAAAACTGGCAATTCATCTGACAGGTTCAACTAGGGTTTCCATATTTTGAAAAGCAAAAAATTAACTACTCACTATGATAAATATGGCCTAGGACCTGCCTACCTGAAGGACCGTCTCTCCCCACATGTTCCCCAGAGAGTACTGAGATCAGGAACACAAAATCTCTTAGTTATCCCCGGGCCAAAGGAAGCCCGCTTAAAATCGATGAGGGACCGGGCCTTTTCTATTATGGCCCCCTCCTGGTGGAACCAGCTGCCGGAAGAGGTGAGTGCCCTGCGGGACTTAGCCCAGTTCCGCAGGGCCTGTAAGACAACCCTCTTCCGGCTGGCCTATGACTAGCTGGTACAAGAAACTGAGTGTAGCTATACTGGATGTCCGCTGCCCTGATGTTTTAAATGCCAAATGTTTTAAATGTTTTAATGTTTTTAATGGTTTAATACTTAAATCTAAATGTTTTATCTTTAACTTCTATTTATGTTATATTCTTGTGTTGTAAGCCGCCCTGAGCCACTTGTTGGGAAGGGCGAGATAGAAGTCATAAAATAAATAAATAAATGAATGAATGAATGAATGAATGAATGAATGAATAAATAAATAAATCTCATTTTAAATACTCCTATTATTTAAGCAGTGATAATTGCTACTAATTATGAATATTCCTGGGCTTCTGACCCCAAAAGAGGACATTTTCATCAAGAAGATGGCCACCAAAAGAGGATGGCCACCAAAAAAAAGAGAACATGTCCTCTAAAAAGAGGACATCAGGTAACCCTAGTTCAACATATGGAATTTCAGCCTTGGTACTTACTGTGCTGAGGCTGAAAATCCACATGTTGAAACTTTTAAACAAAATCCCAACTGTGCATAT
The DNA here is from genome assembly GCF_032191835.1 of Heteronotia binoei. Lineage (NCBI taxonomy): Eukaryota > Metazoa > Chordata > Lepidosauria > Squamata > Gekkonidae > Heteronotia > Heteronotia binoei. Next base: position 49,850,699 of record NC_083223.1, on the reverse strand, counting down.
TGGGAGAATCATGTTTAATATGTAAATCCCACATGTGCAATCAAACATAATGATGGAAGAGGACTAACATATTCTTGAAACGTGGTAACACGGGGGCTTTTTTTTCTGGAAAAAGAGGTATCAGAACTCTCAAGAGGGAAATGAAGGAGAAACACTTGGGTGCCCCTCATGAACTTTGAAATATTTTTTTGAGAATTTTGTTCCCACAAGGAGGGCTTGAACTCTGTTCCACCAAGTTCCCCCAGGGGAAAAAGCCCTGGGTAACGATTCCCTACTAAACTTACCCTGCTTTCACTCTCCTTTTCTCTGTAGGGCTTCCATTGGATTTCATACAAGCTGCCCCAGGGCTGCAACTCTCTTCACTTCTTTTGCACAGCAAACAGAAACCAGTTTTTAGAGGATCTTGTTTACTGCATGAAAGAGTTGGTGTGAGTTGTAACCTCGGGCGGCTTGTGCAAAATATGACGGAAGCCCCATGAAGAAGAGGAGAGTGAGAGAGGGGTAAGGCTACTGGGGAATCGGTCTCAGTGTTGTCTCCTGTGATGAAGAGTGTGTTAGAGTGTGTGCCCAACACTCCCCTCTGGCTCTACATGGCAGGGAGGCTGTCAGCTCTGCACCAGTAGTAGCAGAAAAGCTGTCCTTCTAAAAACCCTCGTCACCATGACCGGTCTGCTCATTAAAGAGCACTTACGAGTTTCTAAGGAACTGCATAGTTCCCCAGTATAACATATCCAACTATCTTTTAAAGAAGACTGGGATACCCTCTCAGATGGAACAAAAAAAGTCTTCATTTGGTGGCTGAAGATTGAGGGTGATGACTTTTTTGTTCCATCTGCTATTTCCTCAGCAAAGCCTCCTTCTTGACTTCTGCTTTAATTTGCAGTTTTTGGTTTTATATATGCATTTTGGCTCTGATTTTAACCTATATGATGTATTTTTATTATTTTCTTCTGTTAAGACACTCTGGTAGCTTTGATTGAGTAGAAAAAGTGGGATACAAATAAATATTTCATGACTCCTGTTGAGCGTCTTTCTGTATCTTTTTCTAGTTACCCTGTCCTAGGTAGGGTTGCCAACTCTGGATTCAGAAATACCTGGAGATTTGGATCCAGAAATACTTGGATTCAGAAATATCTGGAGGGCGGTGAGCTGGGAAGAGGGGAGTTTAGGAAGGGCAGGACCTTAGTATGGTATGCCACTCAGTCCACTTTCCAAAGCAGCCATCTTTCTCCAAAAGTAGCAGAATAAATGTTTTAAATAAATAAATAAGCAAATCATGTCATCTGGAAATAAGCTATACTTCCAGGAGATCTTCAGCTGCCATCTGGAGGTTGGCAACTCTCGGTCATGTTTTACCTAGAATAAGAGTTCTTGTTCTGCCAAGGCCTTGGTACACTTACTCTATTTCTAACTCTTGAGGGCAAACATTTAGCAGGTATTCTCCCAAAATCGTCATGTACCCAGAACAAAAATCACTGTGATGGAGAGGCTCCATGTGCATATATGCATAGCATTTGCTCCCCTACATATTTATGCCCAAGTGAGCATATGTTCTAGACTATAACCACGGTGGAGTCATCTATTTAAATTTGCCTTTCAGTGCCTATTGACAGAAAATATCCTCCAGAGCTAAAAGCTTGTTCTTGTTCTCCATGTGTGCTCTCTCTCTCTCTCTATCTCTCTCAACCTATAAAGCAATTACTGTAACTGGAAGATATAATTTTATTTAATCCTTTATGACATTTTTAATTAAAAAGGCTTTAGTGGGTTTTTTTCCTAGCATGGTATTAGATTGCACTCCAGATACAGCGCCCATGTGGTCTCTGACAAGAGGTCAGTAAGCCGACTCTATGAAATATTCTCCCCAAAAGGGCTTTTGACAGATTTGCCTAGAATAAGAGACACTATTTTAGAGCAAATTTCCTCTTCAGAATCAAAATACAGCCTCTGCTATACATAAAGTAGCTGTAGAATAACACACCACGCTGTGCGCATAACTATGTTTTCACACTTTTAAAAACGTTCACTCTTGCACTCCCGCCGCAGCATTGAACAGCTGAACTCTCTGTGAACCACTTAAAAGCACTGATTGAAATTAAATGTGCTGTAAATTATGTACTTCCTGTCTGAATAACATGGTAATGAATTTGTTCCCTTATTAAAAGTAAGTTTTTGCTCTGATTTAATTTGTCACTTCATTAATACAGTTCCTAATTTGCACCAATAGCATTCTCCCCCCAATTTTTGGAAAACAAAATGGGAGTTCACTCTTCTGTTTTCTTATTCCAACACAGCTGGTGCCTGAACAATAAGATATTTAACTGTTCAGTTGTGAGCCACTGTGGCATGGTGGTTAAACTGTAGGACTTGGATCTAGGAGACCCAGGTTTGAATCCTGCCATGCCATGGAAACTAACTTAGTGATCTTAAGCCAATCACATTGCCTCAGCCTAACATTACCGCACAGGGTTGTTGTAGGGATAAAACGGAGGAGGGTAAAATATTATAAGCTGCTTTGGATCCCCATTGCCTGGTAGCAAGGCAGAGTGGTTTAAATCTACCTCTGGGGGAGATAATAGAGCACCTGATTGTTAGGCCTGCCTCTGATAATGAACAGACCTCATTCCACTGAGTCTGACTATTGGGAATGGGCAGGCTGATGTGGGTGGAATTCTTTGTGGGTGAAAGTGGCTAGTCAATAAAAACCTAGAGGCTTGTTGTGTATGTGACCCGATGCTTTTATGGAGGTTGTTTGTCCTGCCTGGCTCATTGGAGCCTTTAGGACTGAGCTTGGGGGCACTGAACCAATGGGAAGCAGGATCCAAATCTCTGCTTCCCCAGACCAATCACCAGCCCCCTGCTGGTTCAAATGATCCAATGAAGTTCTTGTGCAGGAACTTTGAGTTTATATAGTTGTTCCCATTATCCAGTCTTAGTTTAGCCATTGCCATGCTGTAATCACCAATCAAGAGCTGTGATCAACTGCAACTGAGTCTCCTCATGCATTGAACCCACTACATTTCAAGGCTAGTCAGTGAAAGCCTGCTTGCACCTGTAAGCATTAAAGAGAAGTCAAGTCATACCCTGAAGCCACAACTAGCTTAAATTTGTGCCTCCACCAGGTTTCTCCTTCAGCTACCTGGAGATCTGCGCTGCTGATCTGTTCCTTGAAAGCAACCAGTAAAGAAAGAAAGAAATCTTTTTTATTTATCTACGACTGCTGGCTCAGTGAGCTCCGTGTTCTACTTACCACACCGCAGTGAACCCCAAGTTAGCTACCGTTAAGAACATGGTAAATGAGGGGAAGGTTAACAGTTTAAAACAAACCTAATCCCCCAAAATCATAGGAGGCTTGGCAGAAAAGGCCTGTCACAACATATAACACATTCTTTATTACATTACATAGTTCTTATAATATATAATACATTCTTCTTATCATACATTCTTCTTCACATCAGCTTGTAATAACGTTGTGATATTTTTGCATCATTGGTCTACAAATGCCACATAATGTACACATAGGCTTCCCAATCCTCCCGCCCTGGCGGGGGACCCCAGGATTTCCAGCCTCTTCCCCCGCTCCCCAAAAAAACGGAAGCGGGGGGAGGGGGGAAACGGCACCAAGGAACGCTGCGAGCCACCCCATCTCGGAGCGGGCGACGCCGCTGCGCGGCTGCCGCCTCTTCTCCGCTCACCGTAGCTGCTCCTCCGAGATGGGCTCAGCCTGACCCCATCTCGGAGGAGCAGCTACGGTGAGCGGAGAAGAGGCGGCGGCAGCGCAGCGGCTGCCCGCTCCGAGATGGGGTGGCTCGCCACACTCCTTGGCACCGTTTCCCCCCCTCTCACCTAGCTCCACCCCAGTGTCTCCTGGCTCCACCCCCAAAGTCTCCTGGCTCGACCCCCAAAGTCCCCAGATATTTCTGAAATTGGACTTGGCAACCCTATGTACACATAGCTTAAGGTAGTATAAAAGAAAGTACATCGAAAACACCAACCAAAGCAGGCAAAACTAAACATTCCCAAGAACAATAAAATTAAAATGAAAAGAAATGCAAAAGAGAACAGATTTGTACACCCCAATGAGGAATCTTTTGGTACAATTGGTTCCAGTGTTTCCACAGGACAGCTGTAACTATAGTCAGGTGAAGACAGTTTACAGGCTTCAGCCCTGCATCCCTATTCATTGGCCTCATACAGCCTGGGCAGTCTGGAAGGGAGATAAGGACTTGGGAAAAGGCCCAGACCTGCCCCACAAGGAAGGATGAGGGTATAGTGTTGCCAGGCTATTGGCAGGAGATGGGAGGAGGTGGGTACTTGTGGAGAAGGGGACTTGCGATGACATCACTTCCAGCACAGCCCAGAAGTGCTGGCATCACACCAGGGTGACAGTTTAGCATTTGCCCCAAAATTCTATGGGATATCTGGATGAGAGCATTGCCCTGGTGGGATGCCAGTGCATCTGGGTCATGCTGGAAGTGATGTCATTGCATTCTGATGAACAACAGCCACCCCCATTTTTTTTTCTGGCCTGCTTCTGCATGCTGAGCAGATGAGCATCAGTGGGCACTGGCAACCATCACCAGGCATTTGCCCACCAAGAGCAGGCACCTGGTAAGCCTAAAAACAAGGCAGCCTCTCCACCCAGTGGATTGCATGCAGCCTCCCTGTCATCAAGAATGACAAGTGCTACTCTTCTGCCACTGGGCTGGCCTAGCCCAAATGGAGGAGGCCATCAGACTGTGATGAAAAATCCCAGTCCAGGGCTTTTTTTGTACAAAAATTTCAGCAGGAACTCATTTGCATATTAGGCCACACACCCCTGACACCAAGCCAGCCAAAACTGCTTTCCTGTGCGTTCCTGCTCAAAAAAAGCCCTGCCAGTGACCATAGTAGCCAGTCCATCCCTAAGCAGAGCTATTTGGTAGACCAGTGAAGCAGAGAGGTTGGCTGTGCTGACCTAATAGGTGGTGAAAGGCTATCTCCCCATTACCACAGAGTCAAGTTTTAAGTAGCTAATATACAATTCTTAGTCATCTTCAGGGCTTCTTTTTAGCAGGAACACACAGGAATGCAGTTCCGACTGGCTTGACATCAGTGCGTGTGGCCTAATATGCAAATGAGTTCCTGCTGGGCTTTTCCCACAAAAAGCCCTGCGTGAAACAATGGTGACATCAGGGGGTGCGGCCTAATATGCAAATGAGTTCCTGCTGGGCTTTTTCTTCAAAAAGCCCTGTGTGAAACAATGGTGACATCAGGGGTATGGCCTAATATGCAAACGAGTTCCTGCTGGGCTTTTTCTTAAAAAAAAAAGCCTTGATCATCTTATAAAATTGAACCTCCAGCAAACTTCTGAAACCCATTGCTAGAGGGCAGCATTAGAAGTCCTTGGCCTCTGTGCCCCATTTACTTGCCCTCCACAGCAACTTGCTGGTTGCTGTGTGAAACAGTATCCTGGACTAAATGGACCACTGATCTGATCCAGCACTTTCTTCTTATTTTCTTCATCTTTTCATGGGGAATTAGAAAGCAGGGTTTTCCTCATGAAAAGTGGCAGGAAGAAGAAAGGAGGTGGTTAAATTGCCCTGAGCCATTTAGACCCCTGCTTTCAGCTCTTTACAAACAGCAACTAACCACCATGAACTGCCTTCAAATTTGTGGACGCTTGTGGATGCTCTTCAGTTTGTGAACATTGCTTCATGAACCACAAACTACCCAAAATTCATCGCAAAACTGCTCATGAGCTGGTTCAGGTCCATCTATTGGGCTACTGCAAACCATGGTGGTGGGGGATGGGTGGGGGTACCTGCTTTTCCCTGTGTTTCATTGGGAGAAGCAGCATGGGGGAGAGCTAAAATAAATTTTCCTCCAATACCAAACCTCCACGTTAATTAATTATTTGCAGATACAGCAATCTCCAATTTAGACATATTTATTTCCTTCACTATGTCCACCCCTACCCCTGGAATTGAATCCAAACAAATGGTGACCATACAAACTAAACTTGTTCTTCCTGAATCTGTTAAACTACTTCATTATGCTGTATGTTAATTTACTGCCTACCCCCTGCCTTGTTTGCATGGACTGATAACTTCCATTTCATTGTGCCTGAAGAAATGTGCATGCACATGCAAGCTCATACCTTGAACAAAACTTTGCTAGTCTTAAAGATGCCACCGGACTCAAAATTTGTTCTGCTGCTTCAGACCAACACAGCTGCCTACCTGAACCCCTTGAACTGAATTGTCTCCCTTCTAGGCTGCTTTTTAAGGCAAAACTCTACAAAGCAGGATTTGATCACAGATCCCTCAGCATTACATGCATAACTTGGGTACAACTGAATTTAATGTATGGCTGTGACATTTTTGGTTTTAAGTTGCTACACATGATTGAAGTCATATTGCAAGACCGAAGTCATACTACAAGTCTACATACCATGTACCAAAAACATTGAGCTTGGATGCCTTAAATGCAAGCAATCTGCCTTGATTACCTTATTCATGTCATGAACTGGCCTGATCAATTGAGATATAAATTATACAAGGAACGTTACCTCCTCCTTAAAGGCACTGCTGTTAACTGCCTGCTGCGACATAAGCTTTTGGTCCTTCATCCTGGCCTTATTTGACATAAATTTTCACATTCCTTTTAAAGAGTGAATTCACAAGATTCTTGCATTTCTTGATAACAGAAGAAAAAAAGGGGGGGAAGAAAAATTCCTAACTCAGTTGCAAAAAAGACTTCTAAGGCTAAGGTATTATTGAGTACATTCCCCCTTCTTTCCCTTAATGAGCCAATTTGGCTAAAAGAATGCTTTAAGGCATTCAGAAATGCTTTAAAAGCAGCAGGTTCCCTCTGGTATATATCCCAAGATGCAGCCAAGAGTGAAATTTTATAGCCCATTGGAAAAAAAAATAAGATCCTATTCTGGAAAGTCTGACACACCCTTAATTATAACAGCATGAGCGAATCCATTAAAATAAAATACATCAAAGACACAGAAGGGCTTTCTATAATGCAGTGTCAGATCAATGCAACTGGTACAAGGCTTCAGAGTTCCAGGAATCTTCATTTTTCCACACTGAATGAAGAAACTATAATGAAACGAACACTGGCTGAGGCTGGAGACAAAGCAGGTCAACTTGCAAAGACTTTAAGCATTAAAGGGTAGACATGCCACTCACAGTAAAGGCCTTCCACATGCAAAATGGCATCTCAGGAAATGCTGTGATGGCGATCATGACATCATTTGAGCTGGATGTGAGGTTTAAACCGTATTGCACAGAAATATATGTAAATTCAATGAATTGAGGAGCAAGGAGACAATGCCTGTAAGTACCGCTCTGCACCAATGTTCCCTCTAAGCTGCAGAACCTTGTGAGCAAAAATTCCACTTTGTGAGCTACTGGCATTAAAGTTGTGAGCTACTGCATAGATTAGTGTGCTCTGGGGTCATCCCTCCTAAGTTAAGACAAAAATGTGTGAGTTGGAAGCTAAAAATCTGTGAGCTAGCTCACACTAACTCAGCTTAGAGAGAACACTGCTCTGCACTATGTGGCACTGTAGGCTGTGTGAATTGACCATGGACAGGGAAAATGTACAAGGGTCTAACTAGAGACAGTGGCAGAATCCATGTATGTCCTCCAGTTCAGATGTAAAACAGGGATGGTGGATCTTTAAGAAGGAAAGGGATTGCACAGGTGAGGGAAGGTAAATAAGGATGTGTGATCTGACCCAGGCCCTGACCTGCTTGGCCAAGGCTAGCCCAATCTCATCAGATCTTGGAAGCTAAGCAGGGTCGGCCTTGGCTAGCATTTGGAAGGGCTACGTCCAAGGAATATCAGAGTTGGGACACAGAGGCAGCCTTGGCCATGGTTTGGAATATGTTAATAAATTCACTATGTACAAACTTCTGTGGAAGGGAAATAGTATATTCAGAGGAAAAAATAATACAAAATTGAAACAATATGAATTGTCTAGAAAGTGTTTGTGTCAGTCTGTTACTGTGTCTGTACAGTCTCAAGGTTGCATTCCGCACTCATTTGAGATACCTGCAACCCCCACGTAGGAGGCCTTCATAAGCTGGTACAGTCTCAAGGTTGCATTCCACACTCATTGGAGATACCTGCAACCCCCACATAGGAGGCCTTCATAAGCTGGGACCAGGGTGACTACCCATTTTCCCTGTTCAACCAGACTCAATTCTGTAAAGGTGGTGGTAGCTTGCTAATCAGGCTTTATTAAGAAGAGGAGATTGGGTTTATACCCTGCCCTTCACTAGCCAAAGGAGTCTCAGAGTGGCTTACAATTTCCTGTATCTTCTCCCCCCACAACAGACATCCTGTGAGGTAGGCAGGGGTGAAAGAGCTCTCACAGAAGCTGTCCTTTCAAGGACAGCTGTGCTAGAGCTATGGCTGACCCAAGGCCTTTCCAGCAGCTGCAAGTGGAGGAGTGGGCAATCAAACCTGGTTCTCCTAGATAAGAGTCCGTGCACTTAACCACTACACCAAACTGGCTCTCTTAAGGTACTTCCAGCCAGGGGTGTCAGGTACCTGCTCCTAGCAACCAGCCTCTTCCCAGCCTGTGCCTTTCTGGCCAGACCCAGCTGTTGGACAAGCCAGCCCTCCACTACCTCTTTCAGGGTCTCTGTCACTTATCCACCTCCCAGTCCCATACTGTTATGGTGGAACTTTTTTGTTATTTCCTAATACAATAAAATGCCAAACAGCTTTAGCTCTAGAGGCAGTCATACCCACACATTACACACGTAATTTATATGCACATAAAGTGGATGAAGTGTATGGGCTTGTTACTGTTATTGATGTGAAAGTATACTCTGGCTTGAATACTTAGATAACAAATGGCCAGTAATGCCCTTGAGCAATCATAAAACATTTTTTAAAAAATTCAGCACTGGCAATTGTTTGAACTTGTACCACAAATGTGTTCTGTGTAGACACTGTTGCTTTCCTGTGGCTGTCCCACTCCCCTGACCTCCCAAGTCACCCAACAGGAAAATCTATTAAATTATTCCAGATATTTCCTTGGTTGTCCTGACCCTACTGGGTGGGGTAGGGTCAGGGCTTTGTTTCTGGGGGAATGCAGTGGAATGGAGTTCCGGAATCTCTTCATGGAAACAAAATTATCAAAAGTTTAAAAGTTCACAAGGGGCACCCATGTGTTTCTCCTTCATTTACCTCTTGAGTGTTGTGGCACCTCTTTTTCCCGGGGGTGGGGTGGGGGCACTGGGTAGGGTGATCTGTTTGGCTTGTCTCTCTGATACCCCAGCCTTCCTCATTTTGCCTACCTGAAGCTGAGTGTGCTCATCAAGTCTTCTGACCAGGATTACAACAAAGCGCATGTTCCTTTTGTTGCTGCCCAAGAACTGTATGCTTAAATTCTGAGCGTGTGCCACCATGATGAACACCATCAAATGACAACTGCTGCCAAGTGCACATGTGCAAAAGTAGCATGCACATTCAAATTGCAGCTAATTGTAAATAATGCATAATCCAGGGGCATTCTTAATTGCAGGACACTGTGAGCATGTGTCAGCAACAGCTACCCAGCCACCTGCAGCATTAGAAATGTTTCTTCTTCAGAAATGTGAACAAATCATCCATATGAACATATGGGGTGCTCAACTCATGACAACAGGCATTATAGGCAGAATAGGATGAGTCAGATGCTCATATTTGAAAACATGGAAGCATCCTTTCTCTGAGGCTCTGTACTGTTCACACATAAGCACTTCATATACATGGTTCTTTTACTCGCATCAAAGAGTCTGATTGTCCTAAATTCAAATACCCCAGTATAATTGAACTGCTTTGCGGACCTGAGAAATGTGTAGCCTTCGCTGAAGTTTTTATTTAGAGCTAAGCACAAATAGCAAACATAACACAAGATGGGGCCAAGGGCCTTATGAAACAAATCTCGGCTTTTTAAACCCGTGAACTATGCTTCTGGTTTCATCCATAATTTTTTATTTGCTACTCATAAATATGTCAATAGCTTCACTAGAGCTAGAGTTTACTGTTCTCAGTGCCATGTGACTTCATAAAGAAAATTAGGCTTTTGAGCATAGGCAAAACCAGAGGCATCTGGGATTAAAATAAAAAGTTTTCAAATCGGGGTACTTTCTTGTAAGCAAGCATGCATTTAAAAATTCAACACTGGGTATGCGCAACCTTTCAATGCGGTAAAGACATGCTTTCTTGCAACGTTATCAAATAAAGCCCCTGGATTATGCATTATTTACAATTAGCTACAATTTGAATGCACATGCAACTTTTGCACGTGCACTTGGCAGCAGTTGTCATTTGATGGCATTCATCACTACACTTTGCTCACTACATACTGCCTGATCCAACACCAGCTTCTTTATAAAGTTGTTGCATGGCTTACAGTACTGGGCAGAGCGCAACACATTCTGCTATTTCAGCACTGTTTGCTCTCTCATGCAAAGCGGAAAAAAATCCGGAGACTGTTATGTCTAGCTCTCTTCTGCCCTCTTGTGGCATTATCCACTCACTTTTTAAAACAACAAATGCCCCAAATGAACCATTGACAAGACGAAGAATGTACCTTAATGCTTTATGGGAGACTGATCGCTTCATTGTACACAAGAACCTACTCAATTAAATGCAAAGACTAAGTATCATTACCTTGGGAAAAGCTGATCCTATTGTATAGGGTAAGAGGTAGGGTGAAGGTTCCCATTCAAGAGATTTATACAATATATAGCCATGTACATATGGCAGCAGCAGCCATCATAAACTAGTGTTCTGCTGCTTTGTTTCTTATATCTTTTGAGTATTTTATCAAGGAACTTTAAACTATCAAAGTTTGACTGACACAGACATCTTGCAAACCTAAGCTATTTCACGTAAGATGCTGTCCGTTTTGTTAAAAGTTTTAATTAGATTTACCTTTTTTGAAGCTCAATTTAATTCTTTTTCATTTCTAATATTTATATCTCACTATTGTTCAAAGCAGCTTATAAACTGAATTAAAACCCAATGACCCAAACTAATTTGAATTTAAAAATAAAATAACTGAGACACTACTGTAGCAATTTGGAGCCTGTGATTTGAGGTCTGCCCAGGATTTGGGCATAACTCCAAGATGGGGCTTCAGAACTGCTGCCTCCCTGTAGCAGGCACGCCAATGTTGAGCAGGCCGAAGCAGCTGCTACTGCAAGCCAGCAGCCCGAGCCCAGATCTGAGCAGCCACTGTGGACAGGCAGGTGGGAACTGCCATAGCAGCTGGAGGGACAAACAACCACTGCAATGAGCAGGTGGGAGCAGCCACTGCAAACTGGACACCCCAGCCCCACAGGAGCCTCCTTTCCCCTTCCACTGGGAAAAGGGGGCTGTGAGCCTGCTGTCCAAGGTTGTTTTTGCCTCCTGATCTGCCCCAGTCACTGGGTGTGGAGGTGGGCAGCTTCAAGGCAGGAGTTGGAAGCAGCCAGCTGTAGGATGGAATATGCAACAACACTTCATGTGTCAGAGTAACGTTGCACAAGAAATAGCAAAGTCAGTTTTGATCATTTGGGTAAGATAATTTATTCATTCTTCAGAAAAGCAGGTTCAGTTTATCAGATCTGGCAGAGTTACTTGATGACATCATAAATCAGGTCCCTGTCCTTGTTCTAAATAGGTGGATATTTAGCCCCATTTTGCAGACCCCTGAGCCATCGGTGAAATGGAACATAGAGGACAAGTTTCCATTAAATGCATGCCTGGGTTTTGGCTCAGCAGTGATCTACTGGAATCTTTCAAAATTCCTAGGATTATTTGGGGAAACCAGATTTTAAGAGCTTCTCTTTTATACAAATGAAAATACTAATGTTCTTGTTCAACAGAAAATATTATTTTGCTAGCAAATTTCAGATTGTGCCATAGAGTATCAGCCTTAGTGCAGTTATAAGTAACTATAGTAAGGGGAAATGCCTTTTAATCTGATGTAGAACATCCTTGAAAACCTCTTCTCTGGAAGGACTGGCATCAACTAGTTGACATGAAGGGTTCTCCATTCTTCTGTAAGATTCTTCAACTCTATTTTAAAAAAAAGCAATGTTACAAATGAAATCTCAGAGTAGAAATCAGCAGTTAAATTTGAATGGATTTTAGTGAGGGTGGATTAGATTGTTCTCAGTACACTGATTCACTTTCGTTTTAGATTTATATACTGCTTGTTGATCTACATCCATAAAGTAGTGTACAACTTTCATAAAATACAAACATTTGGTTCTAAATCTTTTCAGTTTTCAAAACTGTTGTGTATGTGATACTGTGTCCTAATGAGGGTGGCTAGTTCCTGCCTGGCTCATTGGAGTCTTTAGGACTGAGGTTGGGGACACTGAAAACAGTGGGCAGCAGGATCCAAATCTCTGCTTCCCTGGACCAATAGCTAGCACCCTGCTGGTTCAAATGATCCAATGACGTTCAAGCGTGGGAGCTTTGAGTGCATATAGCTGGCCCATAGGCCCAGTTCCCCAGTCTTAGTTTTGCTAGTAACATGCTGTATCGCTAATAAAGAGTTCCAATCACTATGCAACGAGACTCTCATGCATTGAACCCACTATTTAACAAAAAATAAAACCGTAAAAGAAATGGATACACAAGGAAGGAGGGATGTGGGAAGGGTGAAGAGGGAAATATGTTGAAAAGATTGTAAAGATATAGTTGGAACATAAGAGCTGTTATGCTGGATCGGACCAATGGCCCATTTTGACCAGTATCATGATTCCAAGTAGTTACTGGGAAGCCCACAACCAGGGCCTACAACTCTCACCTGCTAACTGTTCCTCATCATCTGAAAATACTGGGAGACCCCCTTCAGCTATCATGGTCAACAGCCAGTGAACAACTTAACTTCCATAAATCTATCCAGCCCCCCTTTTAAATCTATGTAAACCTGTGGCCATCAGTGAAGTACATGGCACTGAATTCTCACACGTTAACTACCTGTTGTTTGACTTAGTATTTCATTTTGTCTGTCTCAAATGTACTGCCAATCAGTTTTGTAAAGTGATCCTTTTGTTGATTCTTTGAAGGTTGTAATAATGGGGGGGGGGGCGGGATGTGCACCCAGACACCTTACGGCCTTCAGTGTCCTGACTGAGAACATTCAGATCCAAATACACTACCCTTCAGAAAATAGATTACTTAGCATGGCCTAAGCTGCATTCACACACAGTTTGATATTACACTATCACTGTGTGGTAGCAATCATCTGTAACTGGCTGTTCCTGTATGAACAAGTCAGATCCCATTGCTAATGATTGGTAAAAAGGTAGTCCCCTGTGCCAAGCCATTAATGACCCATGGGGTGAAGCCACATCACAATGTTTTCTCTGCAGACTTTTTGTTATGGGGTGGTTTGCCACTGCCTCCCCCAGTCATCTACACTTTACCCCCAGCAAGCTGGGTACTCATTTTGCCAACTTTGAAAGGATGGAAGACTGAGTCAACCTCAAGCCAGCCACTTGAACCCAGCTTCCATTGGGATCAAACTCAGGGTGTAAGCACAGCTTGGACTGAAGTACTGCAGCTTACCACTCTGCACCACAGGGCTCCTTAATGACTCATACAGTGCAATATTCAGTAATGTCTGGATGCTGCCTTAGACTCAACTTAATAAGCATTTCCAGTCCCTTCTCCCTCTCTCTCACCATGGAGAGATGTTATTCAGGATGTTATAGTTTTTTGATCTCAGTATCCCGATGATGACACTGAGAAGAAGAGAAGAGGGGATTGGATTTATACCTCACCTGGAGTCTCAGAGTGGCTTACAATATCCTTCTCTTCATCTCCCCATAAAGACACCCTGTGAGGTAGGTGGGGCTGAGAGAGCTTTCAGGAAACTGCTCTTGAGAGAACAGCTCTGCACAATGAGATTGGTATGAGGATAGGATGAGAGAACATAAGAACGTACGAAGAGCCCTGCCGGATCAGACCAGTAGTCCATTTTTCCCAGCTACCTGTCTCATACAGCGGTCAACCAGTTCCTCTGGAAAACCAAAAACAGAGGGCACAGAGGCTGAGGCCTTTCCCTAATGTTGCCTCCTGGCTCTGGGATTCAGAGGGTTACTGCCTCTGAATGTGGAGATTCCCCTCAGTCCCCTTCTAAAGCTGTTTATTCCTGTGGTCATCACTATAACGGAGGCTCAGTGGTACAGCATCTGCTTGGGCAGCAAAAGGTCCCAGGTTCAATCCCTGACATCTCCAAAAAAAAAGGGCCCAGGCAAATAGGTGTGAAAAACCTCAGCTTGAGACCCTGGAGAGCCGCTGCCAGTCTGAGTAGACAATATTGACTTTGATGGGCCAAGGGTCTGATTCAGTATAAGGCAGCTTCATATGTCCATAACTTCTGGCAGCCAATTCCACATTTTAATCACTCCCTGTGTAAAGCAGTATTTTCTTTGGTGCGTCCTGAACCTACAACTTCATTGGATGCTCTTGAGTTCTAGTATTTTGGGAGAGGAAGAAAAAAGTTCTGTTTCGGCCAGAAAGTCTGTGTCATCCTAAACAGAGTTTTAAACCCATTGATTTCAATAGACTTAGAAGGGTGTGACTTTGCTTAGGGTGGCACTGTGAGATACTTTTCAAGCAAAGGTATCATTCCAGTAGGTAATGTTTAAATGGCCTAAAGTGTTGTCTTACTAGTTTTCACCAACTTCCCCCTATGTTAATAAAAACAGTAAAAATGCTTTAGTATAACCTATGGTAAGGCAGCTACAAAAATGAAAAAGCCTTTCTATATCTCATTTATTTCCTGCCTTTCTCCCGAATAAGGACCCAACATGGCTTCCATCATTCTCTTTTCTTCCATTTTATTTTCACAACCACCCTGTGAGGTAGGGTAAGCTGAGACAGAATGACTGGGCCCAAAGTAACCTGGCAAGTTTCCATGGCAGAGCAGGGATTGGAAACTAGGCCTTGCAGATTCTATCCCAGCTCTCTATCCTTTGCACCACACTGGCTTTCATCTGAATGAACCCCTCTTCATTTCCAGTTATCCAGGCTGCCAAAGGCTAGGGTCTTATATGTGGATCACTGCACATACACTCTGGGATTGTGCAAATACTTTCCCCTCCGCACCTAGATGTAGCTTATATTGTGAGCTTGACTGAACTTCTCTTCCCCAGAAACACAGTACCCCATTCCCCTGCAATGTTTAGCAATGAGAACTCTGTGCTGTTCTGGATGCTTGGATTGAGGCCACAAAACACGACATTTGATTATATCAAAAGGGTAAGAACGTACTTTTGACGGAAGAATCTGTTCACTTCCAGCTCTGCCTCCTCCTTTGTTTTCTCTGTCCCCCGTCCCTGCAGTCTCCGAATCCGTTCTTCAGGACTAACGGTTAGCAGTATGACCAAATCTGGTTTTAAAAGGTCTTCAGGCCAGCAATATACTGGGTGATGCAACGGAGGGAGATTTGACACTTCCCCACTTATTTCCGTGGCAATTGCATAAGCAGCTGTGCTATGCCAATACCTAGCAGATTAAACACACCAGTGTAAGATTCATATTCGGAACATGAAGAATTCTGTACTTTTCTCTAGTTTGGAGCTACAACTATAACTACATAATATAATTACTTTATATTTGAGTTGAGCTCTCTGACTACAGATGGGAGAAGGTGGCACTAGCTAAGCAAGCTACAAACCACTGTTCCTTGAAAAGGTACCCCTGTTTACAGGAGTAGAGTGCAAGCAGGGGGTCAAAGATAATTATGGCATCTTCCTATACTTCCCAGAAGTAACAGAAACAAGTGACCTCAAAATTATTTTCAACAGGGTGCAATGAGGAAGGTCTTTTTATCTCACAAACCTGTCTACTATCACTGGTGACTTAGTGGATTCTTTTGCAATTTCAGAAGCAACAATGTAGTTGGTCAGAGCATAAAATGCTCTTCGGACGAGTGTTGGTTCATCATCAAAAGTCTTTCTCCACTGGCTGACGCAAGGTGGAGGAGATCTCAAGAGAACAGCGTTCAGGGAGTCCTTCAGTGACTGAGTTACTGTGGTTTTGCCTCCATTTTATACAGGGAAGAAGACATATTGATTATTCATTTGAGAAATATTTATCAGGTTGACAAAAATAAGGTATTGCATTCATGAAACAATGAGAAATCCAGTGTTGCTGGTAAAGTGGTGGTGACCGGCAAGACTGAATCCATTTTAAGTTACCGTACTTGAGCAGCTCAGGCCAGATAGCCTCTTAGGCAAGCTAAATACAGTTAAAGTACAAAACAGGCTGTAGTGAATTGAATAAGGAGACAAGATGATATGTTCAATAACATAGCTGATTAAGCAGAAGCTAAGCAAAAATGGATATCTTTAGAAATAGATTAGTTGTTTTGCAAAGCTCAGGAGACGTGAGCATTTTAAATAAGGGCAAAAGAAATATATGCTTGGCATATATATTTATCCTATATATATAAATCCCCCTGCGTGCTGACGCTTTCCAGCTCTCCCTTTGGCTGTGGTGCCTACCCATCATCCATGGTTTCAGGAGACACCGCCAACAACTGCCACCAGACCATCACTGTCCTCTCCCTCCCTGTCAGCTATGTGCATTGAAGCTTGTCTTTATTACCTTAAGTGTTTATCTGAATGCTAACTAACACCCCGCACCCCGCCTCACTAACCCTGAAAATGTAACGAAATGTGAAGAATAGCTGGGAGAGACAGTCCAGGTGCCAAAGAGCTTTCTAGAAGGCTTTGAAGTGTTAAATATCTAGCTCGTTCTCAGGCCAGCCAAGCAAGGCCACAGCGGGGAGGAGAGACAGGCCATGCCGGAAAGATAACAGATAAGAGAAATGCTCACTGTCAACGAGACAGCCCAGGTTTTATTATAGGAAGCAACATAAGGCTCCTTGCTTTGATGTGTAGCCATAAATGCTTATGCTTGAACCCCTTTCGTCATTAGTAACAATGACTCTGCGCTGTGCAACATTGTTGTAATCAATAAATGGAAACTTATTTTTAACCTAAAATAAGCCTATTCATTCTTGGAACCTCAATGCCACTATGCTGACACTCCCTCTGAATGCCCATTCAGTTTCACCACCCGTTGCCACCCTTCCCCTCGGGACTAACCATCACACAGCCATCTCTCCTCAGAACACTTTATCTGTCAGTTGTACGGCCATCTAATTTCGCCACTCACTGCCACCCTTCGGGACTAATGGTCACATGGGCTATGATGATGATATTGGATTTATATCCTGCCCCCCACTCCGAAGAGTCTCAGAGCGGCTCACAATCTCCTTTACCTTCCTCCCCCACAACAGACACCCTGTGAGGTGGGTGGGGCTGGAGAGGGCTCTCACAGCAGCTACCCTTTCAAGGACAACCTCTGCCAGAGCTATGGCTGACCCAAAGCCATGCTAGCAGGTGCAAGTGGAGGAGTGGGGAATCAAAAGAGTCCGCACACTTAACCACTACATCAAACTGGCTCTCCTCAAGACGCTTTCTCTGGCAGTTCTATGCCAGTTGAGGAAGTGGCCTATTTCTGCTTCCTGATCACCAGACTAGATACTAAGGTGGGCAAGGGGCTGGGAAGGGTGCCTTTCTTGACTGAGGGAGGGCAGAAGAGGGGCGAAAAGCACCATAAGTGGGCTTTCTGAGGGAGGGGGAGCCCTGAAGTCCTTGACACCCAGCAACATCATCCCACTGACACTCCACCCCCCAACCAGCAGCCTGCCATCGCAACACACCAGAACAGAGTCTCCCTAAAAAACCTCTGGGTCCCTTCATGCTTACCAGTGAATTGCTTCTTCCTGACTGCAAAAGGGTGAGCACCAAAACTGCACTTTCTAAAAGTTGCTATGCAATACTGTTGCCTGAAGCCCTTGATATCCAGCAACTTCATCCCACTGACACCCTTCCCCTCCCCCGAAACCAGCAACGTGCCATCATAACAGACCAGAACAGAGTCTCCCTAAAAAATTTAAGGGTCCCTTCATGCTTAACAGCCAATCCCTTTGTGATAATTTGGCCTATTTAAGAACTGGATCTCTTTATTGGTGTTTCACATAAATGCCTATTTACACACACTCCAAACATACCTCATTTCCATTCTGCAAGGTGCAGGTATTCAACCTTTTCTATCTTCAGTCCTACCAAGCATTTTATCAAAGAACCTGGGTCTCACCAGATAGAGGCAGGTAAGTAATGGTGATGATCTGCAACGATATGACTAAGTCTCCACTGGCTCCTTTGAGGCCACTTATTAAAAGTATGAGCTTCAGTGTGCACACACACTTCTTTACATGCTTACAGTCCACTGGCACCTTTGTATCTGAAGAACTGTGCTTGCCCACAAAACCTTGTACCTGGAATAACACTTTCTTGGTCTCAAACATGTCACTGGACTCTAACTTTGTTACATAATAGAGCCAAACAGCCCATCTTTCCGGAGAGGAACATTCATTGACCCCAGCCTCTTTCTAGAACCCGTGGTATTTCTCCTACAATGGGCCTTATTCCGAGTATGGATATAAAGGTAGTTCAAGCTGTGCAATCTGTAGACATCTGCAAATGTCTACAATTGTTTGTCACGCTGGATAAAAGGATAATGCTGATGCCTTACTAACGGATGCCTTGGGTTTTGCCACCAGGTCTCCTTTACTGCAATAAAGCTCTGTTTCGTTTTGGAATGCCACTGGCTATGTTCATCACTGGGCATTGGCACACCAGGCAACAAGCCCCATGTGACTAACAGTGATCTACTTTTGCAGGTACATATGTAAGTGTCATCAAACTGCAAGCAACTTAAGGCCACCCAGCAAGAGGCTCTCAAGGCAAATGAGAAGTAGAGGTTTGCCATTGCCTTCTAGTGCGGAGTCTTCCAAGTACCAGTCCTGCTTAGCTTCTGAGGTCTAATGAGATTGGGCTATACCAAGCCACCTTCCACTGGTAATGGAGTAGAAATCATCATCTCAATGTTAATTTTTTTTAAATAAAAGGAACTGTGTATTAGAACAAAACACCAAATTGAAGTTAAGTATATACACACAGCTATATATGTTGTGTGAGCTTGCCCTGGGATGGAGCTGAGGGACTAATTATATAACACATTGCTTTTGGGTTCACCCCTGGTCTACCTAGACACAACCAGGAATTCCTCACTCAGAACTTAATTCCCAGGTGCATGGGGGGAGAGGGCCTAAGCCTCTTCCCTGATGCATTTTCTTGAACTGAAAAGGCCCACTATTGGGGTGCTATTCGCCCTATGGGGGAAACTGAAATGTACTGGTGGGCTACAAATGTGCATGCAATCGTGAAATGTATCTTCATGTAACAGGGACGCTGGTGCTTTAATAATGATTTATTTGTGGCATTTTGTTTGCCACAGATCCTTACCTGTTGCATCCAAGCCCTCAATAACTATCACTGGAAACTCTCCCCTTTTTGGAAGGTGAGGGCACTTCTCCACAAGATCAAGGACTGTTCTTGCTTCAGGAATTAGAGGCCTGCACTGTAATTAAAACAATGGTTAATTCAGAAGTTCCTGCTTACAAACAAGCACCTTAATTAATCTATCAATTTCAGCAAAAAAAAAAAACCCCTAGCCCACAATTATGCTATTAAAACAAATATTAATGTAACCAGTCATGCCACAATTTATTGAATGTAGAGAATCGGCACAAAAGACTGGTTTCCATGAGGAGAATGTTGAACATCATGACATAAAGAGAAAACATGAAGTGCAACCCACTTGCACCTCTTGCACCCCGAGGTTCTTGGGAATGCCTAGATGGGGGGTCTCACATCCACCCCAATACCCTTGCCTAAGAAACACATATTCCTTGGGTGGGTGGGAGGGAGGAGATATTCAAGGTCCAATTTGGCCATTACACAGAAGAGCAGAAGGCACAAGATCCCTTTATTGCTGAAGCATGAAGCTCTCCTTCAGTCCATTAGCTATCACCCTTGTTCATGTCAATGGACAGGCCTTAGAGATATAGGGGGAAGAGGGGATAAAAAGGTCTCAGAGCAAAGTGTGAGGTCTCTGCATCCTTCTTTGTATCCTGTATACAAGGAAAGAGACCATCAGTATCCCGAAAGATCTCTCCTTTGGCCATTTCCACATCCCCACTAGCCTGATGACTAAGAGTTGGGGGGGGGGGGCGGCTTGTGTAATTCCGGCGGGTTTTAGGATGTGGACCAAAGCGGCTGCCTGCTTTCTCTTCCCTTCTTTATCAGCATTTCACGTCTTCCAGGGCTAAGCACCAGAGAAACGCCAGATATTATTGGGGGGGGGGGGGGGGGGTCGTGTGACTCGGTGGCGGAGAGCGCGCTTACCTCTTCCAGGACCCTGCGGGCAGCCTCCCGGGAGGTGAAGACGGCACCGTCCTGGAGAAGAGAAGCGGCCGGGTGGCGGTCCGGCGGCGGGGCCAAGACGACGCGCGCTTTGCCCAGCAGCTCTTTGCTCTCTCCCGCTCCGTCTAGGCGCCACAGCTGGCCGTCGCCTGCCTCCTGGTAGACGCACAGGTGGGCTGGCGCGGGCAGGTGAAGGCGCAGCAGCTCCTCCAGGGAGCGCTCGGTCTCCTGCACGGCTTGCGCCATTTGGACCAGGAAGCCTTTCTCCGGCGCGGCGGCGTCCCTGGGGTCGTAGGAGAGAAGCGGCAGCACTTGGCAGCCCGCCCCGAAAGGCGCCTGCCTCAGCTTCTGCTGCAACTGCTTGTGCAGCCTGGCCGCCGGGACGCGCTCTCGGGGGCTTTGCGCGGCACCGATGCAGAAGGAATAGCATCGGGCCGGCGGAGGCCAGAAGCCTCGGGGGCGGGCGCCCTCGCCTGGGGGCCCGCTGCGGCTCCAGGTGAAATAGACCAGCTCGGAGCCGGCCAATTCGGCTACGAAGCAGCGCTCGGTCTGAACTGGCGCGGCGCGCATGGAGCTCAGCAGGCGGGATGGCGAGAGGGCGCCGCGGGGGAACATCAGCACGCCCAGAGACTGGCGGGGATAGGAACGGCCAGCGACTGCCTGGGCGAGCGCGTCAGAGCCGGGAAACGAAAGAGATCTGGGGCCTGTGTGCTGTGTGCCTGGTTATCTCCTGCGTGGCCAAAAAACAAACTCGGGCGGAGGGAGAGCGAAGCAGATAGCAGGGAGAGCACCTGGAGAAGAAACGAAACTGAGCGCCGAACGGTTTCGTGTTGCAAGGCACAAAGCTCGAGGTTTGTCACGTGGCCAGTTGTTGTCAAACAGTAATGTGCCACCGCCCCACTAACAAGCGACTCTTTCAAGCCCAATACTTGGGAAGAAATGTGCTTATAAAATTTATCTTTCTGTTTCTATCAAAATGAAACCGAAATATCTAATGGAGCAAAGTTATAGAGTCAGCCAACACTTCTGTCCATCTTGATCTACCTGTCAAATCATTAGAGTTTTCTGTGTTATTGATGGACTGGGATAAGTGTAGATAACAGAAGCTACAATTGAAAACTAAGGTTTTCCAGGAACTTGGCCATGCTCAATGAAATTAACGAGCAGTAAGCTTAGAACAGATTAAAGGATGTACTTCTTCAGAGGAAGAGTAATTAAAAGGCAGAATTCACTGCTGCAATTAGTGGTGACAAGTTTCAAGAGGGGATTGGATAAACATATGGAGCGGAGCTCCATCAGTGGCTATTACCCACAAGGAATAGATGGAACACTGTCTGGGGCAGTGATGCTCTGTAGTTGGTGTCTGAAGGGCAACCGTGGAAGGGCTTCTTGGGTTCTGGCCCTGCTGGTGGAACTCCTGAAGGCATCTGGGTTTTGGCCACTGTGTGACACAGAACATTAGACTGGATGGGCCATTGGCTTGTACCAGCATGACTTCTCTTATGTTCTTATGAAACTATGTTGGAGGATTCTCTTCCAAGCATGCTGGGGCAATAACTGTGGACAAAACAATGGTCTGGGAGGGGTGCTAGGGCAGGGGTGTTGAACTCATTTGTTATGAGGACTGGATTTGATACAAATGGGACCTTATGCGGCCGAGCCATGCTTATCATAAAATGTAATGCCATGTAGCAGAGATAAATTTTATAAAAGATACAGATAAATAGAATTAAAGTTATTATTTTTAACTTAAAATACAAACATGCTTAAAACCCTTGTGATATTTTATTTAAAATGAAAAGGTGGGGAAAGATGATATTTATTTAAAATGAAAAGGTGGGGTTTGGAAATGCAATGTTTAAAATAAACACAAGGAAACACAAGGATCACATCAGAAATAAAAAAAATATTAAATGCTCTGAGTCTATCAAAACATGAAATAGCTGGGCATTGCAAGCTTCTCCCCCTCCTTCCCCCAGTCTACTCAGATTGTCAATGGCTCTCCAGTGTAATATCCCCCTTTGGACGTGGGTTCCCAGGTTAGAATACTCTAGGCACCAGTTCTGAGGTACATTCAGCAGAAACAAGATGGTTCAAAGCATCCTCTTTATTTGCAAGATGCTTCAGCTGGCCACTTCATTGAAATACATTGCACCACAAAGTCGCAAGGAAAACATGGAAAGGATTTTCCATTAAGAAGAGATTGGATTTATATCCTGCCCTTCACTACCTGAAGAAGTCTCAGAGCAGTTTACAATCTTTAGGGTTTGTAGAATCTTTCGGGATCAAGTGCCGTGTTCTACTGGAGAAAGTTTTCCTTCCAGACGTTTCGTTCTCAGCTGCGGAGAACATCCTCAGTGGCGTTGCAGCCTGAGCAGTTTACAATCTCCTTCCCCTTCCCACAACAGACACCTTGTGAGTAGGTGGAACTGAGAGAGCTCTAACAGAAACTGCTCTTGAGAGGATCAGCTCTGTGAGAACTTGTGACTGACTCAAGGTCACATCAGCAGGCGCATATGGAGGAATGGGGAATCAAACCAGGTTCTCCCAAATAAGATTCTACATACTTAACCATTACACCAAACTGGCTCTTGGTATAAAACTAGTCTGTCTGGGTACAGAGATCTTAATAGAAAATCTATTCCATGTTTTCTTTGCAGCTTTGCAAGCCCAGAAGAGCTTTCAGCTGAAGCAGGCAAAGACAAAGTAGAAGGAGCTGGGAATGTTGTGGACAGCCTTGGAGCTTCAAAGGGGGAGGAATTGCCCTGGGCCTAATTGAAACCCTGAGCAGGCCAGGTGTAGCCCACAAGCCAGGAGTTTGACAGCCCTGTGCTAGAGAAACCATGATTGGAGAAATGAAGTGCAGTGAACAGAAGTTAGACTCAGGAGGGTGGCAGTGATTTACTTTTGAAGTCTTACTCCCATATAACACTTTACAGACTTTTGAAGTCTTACTCCCATATAACACTTAGAGAAAAGGGTGCTGTTAGTTATCTCCATGCTTGAGAGAACACAGATGGAGTGGAACAACAGGGTCTCAGTTAATTACTTTCAGCATCCCACAAAGAATATTTGCACATCCATCTCCAATTCTGATATATTTATTTGCTTTACTATGCCCCCCCCCCAAAAAAAATTAAATTCAAACAAATAGTGACCATACAAAGCTTGTTATTCCTGTTTGATCCTTGCATCTGTTAAACATCTTCATTGTATGCTAATTTGCTGCTCACCTTCTACCTGTATGTGTGGAATAGTAATTTCCATTTCAGTGTATCTGAAGAAGTGTGTGTGCATACGAAAGCTTATGCTGGGGTGTCAAACTCATGAGGGCCAGATCTGACATAAATGAGACTTTGTTGGGCCGAGCCATGTTGGGCTGGGCCATGTGTGTACCTATTTAAGATTAGGTAGCAGAGATATAAACTTTATAAAAGTCACAGACAAAAACAATTAAAGTTATTTATTTATTTTTTAAAAAAACCACTTAAAACCTATTTAAAATATTAGCACTTGTTGGTCTCCCATGGGATCCAGGGAGAAGGGCAAAGGAAACTCTGACTCTTTCCTTCCTTAGCCAATAGAAGGAGGAGCCTTAGCCAATAGAAGGAAGAGAGGCTTGGCTTAGTAGCTCTGCTGTGTAATTGAGAGATTGCAGACTAGGAGGTAACCGTGCTAACGAACCACAAATATAACAACAAGGCTTCTTAAATGCACTTCTAAGTAAGCATTTATATCACAGAGTCAAGCAATTGCTGATACTTCTTTATGAACATACATTAGATAACAAAAATGATGTACAAAATCAATTTATATACATCAACTCATACAAAAAAGCCTGGTCCACTAACTAACGCAGACCCAAAAGTCCATATTTTGCCAAGGTGCCAAAGTTCATAACTCCAGAATTAGTAGTAGTGTGACACAATTCCGGTAAAGTCATGTTTCGATGGCAACTCTTCTTCTGACAAAAATTCCTCTTTCTGGAACCACAACTTAATACATTCAAAATGCATGTCAGTATCCAAGGCAGCAGTTCTCTTAAGCGGCCAAAGGCGCAAATGGTAATTCAAACCTGGAACCAGTGCTCAGAAACTAGATGCCAAGTTGCTGGTCAATTACTTACAAATGGCACTGTCGGTTCTCAATGTTTGATTGAGAACCGACAGTGCCGTTTGTAAGTTCCAGCCTGATAAGAGCCCTCTGAGGGTTTGATTCAGCCCCCAAGCCACATGTTTGACACACCTGGCTTATGCCTTGAATAAAACCTTGTTGGTCTTAAAGGTGCCACTGGACTCAAATTTTGTTCTGTGGTTTCAGACCAACATGGCTAACCACCTGAATCTATCCCAGATTCAAGATATTTGTAATGTGGATAGGTTTCTAAGTGGTGAGGGAACACCACCTAACACTCAGAGGCAACTTTCTTTATTATTTCAGTCGCACTAATAGTGACAAATTGCACATGTCTGACAGAATTCTGTGCTAGTGCTGTACTGTTGAGCAGGAATGGATAAGGGACATTGGAAGAAGAGATGGGATGCAGGCGCTAAGGATGAAATGTTTTCTCCATGGAAAACTGACAGAAACTAGCAATACACACATAACCAGCAACATGTCCATCGCTTTGACATATGCGGTTCTAAGATAAGGCTTGGCCTGCATACTATAGAGACTGACCATCCTCCTGCCTGTGAAATCTCAGGAGTTAGGTGCACACATAACATCACATACTAAAGTTAACTAACAAGGGCAGCACTTTTTCATTTTCCATAATAATGAATGGCCACTCATTTCTGAGGGAGTGCACTGAGGAAGGGAAATATCCATTGGTGCCATTTTTCTGGAGCTAGTTGTTGCAAGCATCAAGACCCTTGATTAAACAACACCCTTGGCTGAAACAGCTTTAGAAAATATAAGAAATAATATTCCCACCCACACCTCCTGTAAATTGGTGGAAGAAGTTTAAAAGATTTTTTGCTTGATAATGGGTTGCTATGGTTACTGCAACAGCTCCATGATTCTGCAGTTGCCCAAGTAAGATGCAGCTCAGAAGGGCATTTATTACAAACAATTTTATTACAGAAGCAGGTTAGACAAGGCTGTATTTTGGCTCCAACTTTATTTAATTAGAGCCAGTCTGGTGTAGTGGTTAAGTGTGCGGACTCTTATCTGGGAGAACCGGGTTTGATTCCCCACTCCTCCACTTGCAGCTGCTGGAATGGCCTTGGATCAGCCATAGCTCTGGCTGAGCTGTCCTTGAAAGGGCAGCTGCTGTGAGAGCCCTCTCAGCCCCACCCACCTCACAGGGTGTCTGTTGTGAGGGAGGAAGGTAAAGGAGATTGTGAGCTGCTCTGAGACTTTGAGATTCAGAGTGGAGGGCGGGATATAAATCCAGTATCATCATCTTCTTAATATATATGCTAGTACTATGACCCCCTTTCTTAGGAAAGTTGAAGCCCGTGCACCTCCTCCAGCTAAATGCTTGGTATCAGTACTGCTTTATGCCAATGATGCGCCCTTCAGTTCCAGGACTTCACTTGGATTGCATCGTTTATTGAAATCTTCTGCATCATATTGTCAGCAAGAGGGACTTAAAATTTACTATGGGGAGTCTGAAGTCATGGTTTTCTCCAAGTCTTGCCCACCTAAATTAACATGGACTATTAATTGCTATATATTGGAACAAGTAAACGAGTTATGCTATCTAGGGGTTAACTCTCCATCCAACATGTCATGGAAACCCCATTTGGATAAAGCTCGTAATACGACCCTAACTATGTCTCTACTGATTTTCTGGTGGACACCTTCCAATGGCCATTACAATTTTCAACAGCAAGGTCATCTCTCAGATCCATTCCCATCCTGCTTTCCGCACAAAGCTTTTCCACCATCATTTGAGCTTGAGAACATAGACAGGATGGGACTCGGGGAAGTGCAGCACCTAAGATTTTTTAAATAGGTGTTTAAATCGGTGGCACAGCCTTTTCTAATGAGAGCGTGTTTGTAAATAGTAAAGTACCTGATTAAAGGCTTATGAATTAAAGGGTTATAGGAAGCTGACTGTACCCCTTTAGAGGGGGAGGGGGCAGGGGGTAAGGCTGCCAGATTCAGGTTGGGAAACTCCTGGAGATTTGGGGATGGAGCCTGGGGAGCACAGGGACCTTAGTGGGGTACAATGCCATAAAATCCATCCTGCAAAACATACATTTTCTCCAAGGGACCTGATTTTGTAGTCTGGAGATGATCTGTAATTCCAGGGATTCCACAGGTCCAGTGTTCCCTCTAAACTGAGTTAGTGTGAGCTAGTTTACAGATTTTTAGCTTCCAACTCACACATTTTTGTCTTAGCTCAGGAAGGATGACCTCAGAGCACACTAATTTATGCGGCAGTTCACACATTTAATGCCAGTAGCTCCCAAAGTAGAATTTTTGCTCACAAAGACTCTGTAGCTTAGATAGAACATTGCACAGCTGGCATCCAGGCAATCGTACATTTTATTCCTTATTATTTCTGTTCTGCAGTGACTTTCAGCATGGAAGATGTCTTTAACCCCCCTTCCTCTTTGATGTAAACACACGGAGGCTGGATTCACTCAGCCACTGAAGTGTAAGGATCAGAGCGTGGGACTGGGGAATCTGGGAGTCCCAGGTTTGAATCCCCATTTTGTTATGGAAGCCTGCAGGGTGAGCTTCGGTCAGCTATGCACTCTCTGACTAACCTACCTCACAGAATTGGTGTGAGGAGAGAATGAATGTAAGCCACTATGGGTCCCCGTTGGAGAGCTGAGGTATAAATGAAGAAAATGTTTTTAAATGCACTAATTAGGTGGTAAAACGGATTGCATGTGCCACTTTAGACCTAAAAGTGGGGGATCGCAGTGGAGTGTAGGTTAAAAATTATCTGCAAACAGAAAACCAGCGCACCAAGCAAAGCAGTGGAAGCTTTCTCCCTGCTGTGCCCGTTTACGTTTAGTATCTGTATGGCATTTTTTTCTTTATGCAAATATTTCAAAGTTGACATCGGCCACCTGCAGCCTGCTGTTGCGCAATCCATTGGCTTCCTCGCTCTCCTGACTCGAATGCTTCCGAGGAGGGGGGCGACCCTGGGTGGGTTCGCCTGTTCCTGCAGGCCCGAATGGGGCGGCCGAGTTTTGGGGAGGGAAACAATTCACACCTTCGGAATCGGAGCTTCACGGTAAAGGAAACCGAAACTGGAGCCTTTTCCCTCCGCAGCGATCCCGGTCACATGCGCCCCACTAGCGCTTGTTCAAAAGGCAGCGAAGCGCGCCCCAGCCCCAGCCCTTCCCCATCATAAGAAAGCCCACCATGGCCTCCGCTCCCAGTGAGCTGCTTCGCCTCCTGCTGCGCGTCCTGGGCGCCTTCTGGAGAAGCCTGGCGCCCTTCTGCTCCTGGCGCTGGGGGGCGCCCATCCCACGGCGAGTCCCCAAGGCAGGACCCGCTGCCCGACCGGTGCCTGTCAGCGTCAACTACCACTTCACCCGCCGGTGCAACTACAAGTGCGGCTTCTGCTTCCACACGGCCAAGACTTCTTTCGTGCTGCCCCTTGCAGACGCCCAGAGGGGTCTCGGCTTGCTCAAGCAGGCGGGTGAGTAGCCCGGTGCCAAAAGCTCGCGGCACGGCTGGTGTGGAGGCAGCACGCAGAGAAAAAGCTTTTTTTCCAGCAAGGGGCTGGGTGCAGGAGAGGAGAGCGTCGCGTCGCGTCGCAACACCAGAAGAAAAACAAAGGGGGACTCAGTCTCTCAGGCAAACTCGTCTCCGGTGTCATCCTTCCGCCAACCTCGGAATGGGTTTGGTAATTGTGCAGGGTGTACCTGTAGGCAAGTTAGATTGGATTTGAAGACCTGGACTCGGATCGCTTCTCACCAAGAAGAAGTTTGGGCATCTGAGAGAGAAGCTGAAACTTCATGACTTCAGTTGGTGAACCTGAGAAGGGGATTGTTGGGTTTCTGATGCAATTTCACTTCCTGTTGTCATGAGTTAATTAAGTGTTTGTATATGCATGCTGATGTTTAGCCAGTGAGTAGGTAGAGCCAATGAGAATGTGTGCACTTGCTTCCCGCCAAGGCTAGGTGTCAATATGCATAGTGACCATTGAGGGAGAGCCCTAATAGGCTAATATATATATTTGGGTGGTCGTCTGAGGGAAACCATTTGGTCAGTTTTATTGCCTTTTGTGTTAAGCCCTTAGATCTCCATGCAGTTGAAGTTAAGACTCGAGAGAGTCAAGATGTAGCCTAGAAGCTAGATAGGATAATGAATCCTTCTTTGTTTTCTAGAAATCCCAGTCATACCTTTTCCTCATTAGTAAAGTAAACTACTTTGTTTCTTAAGCTAAACCGTGTGCCTGGCTGTTATTTGTGGTTCTCTCCACATTACTCTGCTAGCAGTATGTATAAACCCCAACAGGTTTTTTCCTTCCCTTAGTTTAACCAACCTCACAGGGTTGTGAAGATAAAACAGAAGAAGGGAGAATAGTGTGTGCTGGCAGGCATGAGATAAAAATGTGATACCATAGGAGACTACAGGCCATCCCTTGATTTTCTTCTTTTTCTCTATAGCATTATCCAGTATAAATGCAGGTGGGTAGCCTCGTCGGTCCGAAGTAACAGAACAAAGTTTGAGTCCTGTGGCACCGTTAAGACCATCAAACTTTTATTCTGGGTATAAGCTTTCTCGTGCAAACTTTGTTCTGTTGTTTTAGACCAGGGGTGGCCAAACCTGCATAATGTAAGAGCCACATAGAATAAATGTCAGATGTTTGAGAGCCACAAGACAGAAGGAAGGCAAATGGGGAGGAAGAGTGGAAAGAAAGCAACTTTAATTTTAAATCCATTTTCCAAGCCACCAGCTGGCTTGGCTTGGAGAAGTGATTTAAAGAGACAAATGCCTTCTCCAAGCCGCCAACAGGGTGTGGGGGCTTTTGGAGCCACACAATGTGTGTGAAAGAGCCAGATGTGGCTCCCGAGCCACAGTTTGGCCACCCCTCTTTTAGACTAACATGGCTACCCACCAGTATTAAACTTAAAGGTGCCAGTAGACTCAAATGCTGTTCTGTTGCTTCAGCCCAGCGTGGCTGACAGAATTAAACTTTGTTGGTCTTAAAGGTGCCACTGAACTCAAACTTCATTCTCCGGTATAGGTTGACAAAATATGATTCTGCCCAGACGCATAATACAGAGTGTTACCAGCGTAGCACAAGAGTAAGGATTACAAAAGGTCTATAAAGTGTAGAAAGAACTAGTTACCATACAATGTGTTATTTTACTGCGTATTATACGCAGTATTATACATAACATTTATGAATCTTAAAAGACCACTTATTACTTATAGTGATAGATGTTAATCTTCAATATATGGGCCAAATTTCTTATATGAGTCAACAAATGATAGAAAAGGAATCAAAAATTTAAGAGGAATTTTGTGTGGCTGTAATTTGCAGAGTTATTTTGTCAGTTATTAATGCTTTCCATATATCAAAGTCACAACATAAGAGAAAACATGTCTTTATGGAAATAGACCAGATAAAATGGAGCTTTCAAGCGTTATCTCTGAAACACAGTTTTCACTGGTGGTTTTCTCTCTACTACATCCTAGGTATGGAGAAAATAAACTTTTCAGGGGGGGAACCATTTCTTCATGAGAGAGGAGAATTCGTGGGGAAGCTTGTCCAGTTTTGTAAACGAGAGCTAAAACTCCCAAGTGTCAGCATTGTGAGCAATGGCAGCATGATAACAGAAAGGTGGTTCAAACGTTATGGTAAGAGAAAAAATCCTTAGATGTTTTATATACATTTTACAGTCTTTTAATATATATTTTGAGTGGAAGGAAATCTTTTTTAAAAGCTGGAGTATTTTGCATATCAGTTATTCTCTCAGAGATAAAAACCCTGACGAAAGATATTCCTATATCACTGAAGAATGAGGCTATTCGAATTAGTTCTTATTAGTAAAAGTGTGTGGGGGGAGAACCTACAGAAGATACATTTGAGAATTATGGTATGATTTGGTAATCCTCTGTTGAATGTTTAGGAATTGTTTAGGGCTTGTGAACATTGGTCACCTGATCTGGCCTCAAAGAAGTTTTTTCTCTTGACTTTTCTTCATTTTTATTTTAAAAGACCTGTTTGTTGCTATAAATTCTTTTTATTCCATTTCATTTTGGTTTTGATAATCCTGAATAATCCTTTAAAAATTATGATAGTGGAGCAATTTTTTTAAAATTATATTTTATTAGATGTTGGGCTGGGCATTGTTTCCATTGGCAGTGAGATTTCTGCCCTCAGAGCATTACATTCTTGCCCTCCTGCCTCCTGCTGTTTCTAAGCAGAATTTCAGGCTACCACAGGAAGGCAGAGGTGAGAAAGTCTGGTCTTTGGGCAGAAATCCCTCTGCCCATGGAAATGTTGGGTTGGATCCAATTCTGTGTCTTTGCATAATTTTGGGAGGTGAACTTTTCATATGCTAGTGAACTGTGAGAGCTGCTTCTTCTTCTTCTGATGTATTTTCAGGTGTTTTAGCACCTAGTTTCAAATTATTATAACTATTATTAGTATTATTGTTACAACTATTCATAAAGCTGTCACAGTTCTGCTCAGACAGTTTTACAC
Source organism: Heteronotia binoei (assembly GCF_032191835.1). Classification (NCBI taxonomy): domain Eukaryota; kingdom Metazoa; phylum Chordata; class Lepidosauria; order Squamata; family Gekkonidae; genus Heteronotia; species Heteronotia binoei. Next base: position 49,819,731 of record NC_083223.1, on the reverse strand, counting down.
ACATAGCAGCCAAGAGGGCAGAGGAAGGAGACGCAGGGGTGGGAAATTATGTCATTTTTCAGAGTGTTGGCACAATGGATTTATTCCATATTGACCAAAGGATGTGTTTGTTTTGGTGTTTTCTAGTGGTTTTAATGATAAATCAATTAACAGTGAATAAACCATAATGAGGGTGTAAAGACTTGCTCTTTCTAGTCCTGTTATTTTCTGGTCGGGTTTAAAAGTAGTTCTAGGCACAGGGTTGGATAGAATTAGAGAACTCTGGACTAATGGTGCTTATTACAGCGTACCTTGTCTGTTTCAGGGGAGTACCTAGATATTCTGGCTGTTTCTTGTGACAGTTTCAACGAAGAAGTCAATGTTTTAATTGGCCGTGGGCAAGGAAAAAAGAACCATATAACAAATCTCCAGAAGATAAGAAAATGGTGCCGAGACTATGGTGTTGCTTTCAAAATAAACTCGGTGATTAACAGATTCAACATAGAAGAAGATATGAATGAGCAGATTAAGGCACTAAATCCTGTCCGCTGGAAGGTAAGAAAGAGATGGGGAAGGTTCAGTGTTTCCCCATCAGCAAAATGTGAGAAAAATACAAAATTAACATTTTGAAAAGGCAATGATGCTCTGAAACATGGAAGCTAAGGACGATCTCAAAGACAGTAATATACATTCTGAAACTGGATGTTGATGTACTCCATTTGATGTACATTATTCTGCATGGTGGCAGTGCATTGGTTCTGCCCCAATGCATAACCAACCTATGGAATCCTGTAAGGTCACTGGAGAATCATTGATGCAGTCATCGTACCAGAATTTGCACAAGATTTAGAGTTACACTGGCAATTAATTGCATACTGTTCTTGCTTTGTGAGGATGAACCTAGATACAACTTGGCTGTATTGTCCCTGTAACATGCACTTCTGTATTGTGCTGTTGCTTATCCTGCTTATCACATCATTGCTGGTCCGGGTGTGGAGATGCATGACACGTTGGTATCACACATCGTATTTTATTATATACACGATGAGAAGGAAAAGGCAGAGAACTTGTATATACAACATCTGCCTGACTCAGAATCTCTTGCTTTGTTTTGAAGCTTCTCCTTTATAAAGTTTATCCTGCACCCAGTGCCATTAATATTTTTTTTTAGTAAACTAGTAGTTTATTAATAAACAAAATTCTACAATCTGCATTCAAATATCATAAAATAACTGAGCAACAATCTAATTACAGATAATTACCACTAACATAATATTTCAAATAAAACGGTGTAATATTTTAAAAGGTTCATGACTGCAATTATACTCTTAACTATAATCTACTTTCAGATAATGTAAAAATAAATCAGATTGGGGTAATATGGATTGATTTTTTTTATCCTGCGATTGCAAACTGCTGAAATTATGTCTATGCTCACGGTCCACCATATATATTTGAGGAGGGGTGTTGCTAAATTACCAGCAAAAGATGATTTAAAGGAACAAGCAAAACAAAATCCTCCCATGCCAACCTGCCTTTCCAGGTGTGTCATTAAATTGCTTAATAAACAATTTAGTAATTGATTGTAATTATAAAAATATTATGTTAGCCTAGTTGAGAAGATATTTAACCAAGAAAAGCAAAGCATACTCTAAGCAAATTCAAAGTGCGAAAACACAAATAGACCACTGGCTGAACTGAATCTGGCCTATAAGAACATGAGAAGAGCCCTGCTGGACCAAACCAGCTGACCATCTAGCCCTGCATTCACGCAATGACTAGCTAGTTGCTCTAGAGCAGGAGTGTCAAACATATGGCCCGCAGAGGGCTCCAATCAGGCCCTCCAGCAACTGGCTGTCGTCTGCTTCATTTTCCCTTGCCTGCTTTTTTCGGCCACCATTTTGTGTTTCTCCTTGGACAGGCCAGAGCAGCAAAGCAGCCTTTCCCTCTCCCCCCTCCCTTTTCCCAAAGGGAGGAAGAAACAACCTCAGCCAATGAGGGAGCTTGGCTCTATAGCTCTGCTGGGTGATTAAGTTTGCCAGGCTCAATAAATCACCCTGCAGAGCTACTGAGACAAGCCTCTCTTCCTTCTAATGAATGGCTGAGGCTCCTCCCCCTCTTCCTGCCCTGGGGAAGGAAAGAAAGAGCCAGAGCTTCCTTTGCCCAGTTCCCACCATCAGGAGAGCTACAAAGAGTGCTTTTAAGACTAGCAACGTTTTAGTGAAGGTATGAGCTTTTTGCCTTGCTACAGAGAGAGAGAGAGTTTTATTGGGCTTGTAACTGGGTTCCCCTCCTCTTTTTCACTGTACTCATGGCCTCCAGTCTTTCTCAATAGGAAAGCATGTGAACTATTTAGAAAAGAAATATCAAAATTATACTGAGAGCGTGTTCCACCCCAGGTTTACCCAGCACATTTTCCTTAATTTTTCTTTCACATTTTCCTTTGATGGGGGGGTCTTGAATTTAGACTTCCCAGATAGTAGACTGACACTGATCACTGTACATGGCTGTCTTCTGTTCTTGTAGTTGTTTTGTGGGGGAAAGTAGTATTTTTTGTTAGTTGTAGTCATTTTTCTGGGGGAAATGATAGTTTTGTAGACAAGCACATAGCCCTCAGTGTGTGCCATGGTACCTTCGCATGTTCTTGACTAGTGCGTGAAGCTACTTCTGTACAAAAGCTCACAGTGCCCAGCTGCTTCATGTTCCTCTGGGTCTTAGGCTCAAAGCATTGACCATGAGATGTCTGTAATGAATGTCAATGAATCAAAAGTAGGTTTGCAACTTACAGATGTGCAAACCTGAACAGCACATATTCAAGAATGGTACAGCACAGACATTATCTGCAGTTTTTGATGCAATAATTCATAGCAAGAGGTGACATTTATCAGAGACTGTAAAACAAATATTGCAAGTGTGCTAATATTTAAAGCATGTTTTATTTTAAGTAAAAAAAAACCTTTAATTGTGTGCCTGTGCCCTTTATAAAGTTTATATGTCTGCTACCTGGCATTACATTTTATGATACACATGGCCCAGCCCAACAAGGTTTCATTTATGTCAAATCCGGCCCTCATGTGTTTGACACCCTTGCTCTTGAGAGCTAACAAATGGCATATAAGTCAGGCCCTTCCCCTGATGTTGTCTGCTTCCACAGGGTTTCAGCCTCTGTCACTGAATAGGGAGATTCCCTTTAGTCACCATGGCAAGTAAGAACATACGGATCTCTTCTCCATAAATGTGACTAATCCCTTTTTAAAGTCATCTGTGCTAGTGGCTTAATTTTAGACTAAATTGCCCCGCTTCCTTTTTTTCTTGCGCTTCAACAACTTACATCTACAATGTTCTGAAAGCTTTACCCCATTTTGTATCCGATACACACTGACACTTCCCCATCCTCTACAAATGCACTTTTTAATTCACACACATAATATACAGAAGAAGCCTCCACACATGAGCACCCACTTTCTCTCTTTTGAGCGCACAGACAGACCACCCACACCCACATGCTCAGCAGAGCAGTCAGCAGGTCTTTTGGGGAAGATGGGATGGACTCAGGTGGTGGTTTAATACTGCACTTTCACTGTGCTGTAGGAATCACTTCAACTGGATTGTCTTGTCCACATAGAAAACCCAGTTGTGTGAATGAGTGATATAAGCAAAACCTCTTTTCAAGTCCTGCTCTCCATGGCCTCTTTTTCAGAAATGAAACAGATTAGGGTGGCAGCTAGAGACAAGACTTTTCCAGTGTTACCACATCAGCTTTGGAATGCCCTCCTCCCTTGAAGCTCCCCTGGCACATATTCTATTGTTTGTTTGTTTTTAGCAAAAAAAGTAATTTCTTTTAGCAAAAAAAATTATTTTTACTCTAACTTTTAAATGGGTAGGGGAGTGTTTCTAAAAACTTTTTTATTTCTTTTTAAGCCTGAGGACTGCTTTATGGATATTTTGTGCTGCTCAGTGTTCTTTTAATGTTATTTTCAAAGGGGTTCATGGGTCCGCCCTAGTCCCTGTCTCCCCAGCCCCAAACCTCTTCACAAGCTGCTGGAGAGAACTCCAGCCTGTCTCCATGACTTGAGGGTATGCCTCCTTTGAAGGCCATGGCTGGAGACACGTAGGCCCAGGAGCCCTCTGTCCACGCCTGTGAGAGCCTGGGGTGGGCCAGGTCTGACAAATGGGTTGGGTATACATTGCTACCCAGAGGTAAGGATCGGGGTGGGGGAGGGAGAGTTCCTTTACCTCCCATACAAACATTTATGAGCACCTTTCCTCCAAGGAGCGATGCATGGCTCTTCTTTTTCAATTTTATTCAAACGGCCACTCTGGCAGGAACATGTCCCAGCACAGCAAATGGTGAATCCTTTCGCTTTAGCAGTAGCCTTCCAGTGTTAGCTCCATCTTCTCCTCCTCAGACTAGCCTAACGGCTCAGCTTGCCAACACTCCCCCCCCCCCACTTCATCCTAGTTCCACCACATTGTGAGAGCCAGTTTGGTGTAGTGGCTAAGAGTGCAGACCCTTATTTGGGAGAACTGGGTTTGATTTCCCACTCCTTCACTTGCACCTGCTGGAATGGCCTTGGTTCACCCATAGCTCTCACAAGAGTTGTCCTTGAAAGGGCTGCTGCTGTAAGAGCTCTCTCAGCCTTAACTATCACACAGGGAGTTTGTTGTGGGGGAGGGAGATTGCGAGCTGCTCTGAGACTCTTGAGATTCAGAGCGGAGGACAGGATATAAATCCAATATCCAATATCTTCACAATGAACTCCACTGCTTCAGTCAGAATGCTAAGGGGTTAAAAATCTTTAAAGTGAGGAAGATTTTTTTTAATGAAGTGAAGCTGAGAGTTGCATTTTAATTTTATTATTCAGTGAGAAATTTGGTTCCTGGTGGTACACTTGTACCCCCCTCCCCTGTAATTTATAGTACAAGTTAAAACATTTCTCTAGCTTCAAGCTCTGCAGTAGGGAGGATGCAGACACAACCTAAGAAAGGATACTTGGATATTAATTTCCAATTAGTAAGGCAGACAGATTCACCAATGAGATAGCTATCAGCTTTGAATTTCTGACCAAATTGTGTACTAATGCAGCACAAACAGGTGAAGCTGAATAAAACAACAGGTGAGTTATCCTGAACAAAGACAAATTGTAATAAAGGATCCAGTGAGTAAAATGGTTAAGAGCTAGTGCTCAGTCTAAGCAACACCATGGCCCTGGCTTCTGCAACCCTGTTGCCTTTGTTGGAAATAAGCCTCTACTTGAAAATCAGAGAACTGGACAAATAATGAAAAGGCCTTTCTATAGCTGTCCTTTCTTTGCTTCCAGTACATCAGCATGGAGAATAGATACAAAGAACTAGTCTGTATTTATTTAGTTTTGAAATAAAGATGAGTGGAAAACAATGGCAGCACATTTAAGCCTTCTAACACATGTGCATCATGTTCCCTCAGTTGCATGTACACAGTGCTGTCTTATCCCTTGGTATGTTAGTGTGTCTCAGTAAGTCCAGTGTATCCTGGAAGCTTGTGCTGCTCTCTCCCTCCCCCACACCTTTGTGTAGAAAAGATATTTACTAACTTTTAGCATTCAGGCAGTAGACATTTAAAAGTATGCTTTGCTGCTGTAGTTTATGCACAGAGCAAGTAGGGGTTATGCAGCAAGTATTCTGTAAAAAAGGGAAAACGTGTACTGTATCGCCTGCTGACTCATGACTGACCCAATCTAGTACAGGCTCCCAGCCATCTTGGGTGGCCCAGTATAGATATAATGGGCTTCTTTTGCAGCTTGCTTGAGGTTTCAAGCACCTGACAAAGCTTACTGTATTTCGGGGGTGGGGTGGAGACTGCATTTGGTTTACTAGTCCACACATAATGGCACGCTTGTTCCAGGGCTATGTTTAGTAAGTACATTAAGTGCAATTAGTGTCCTTCATAAAAATTAAACATTTCGATGCTGTTGATCTCTATGGGAAAGCCCTACGCCAGGCATATTCTCTGGTCAATAGCTTTATGTCAGCAAGCCTTCAATAACTTTTAATGTGGCTACCCTTCTTTATATCGTATTACTGTAGAAAAATGAGGCTGTTGGGCTCATTCTATAACATTATTGTGTGTCTTGGAAGTTGTGACCAGCAAATAATACACTGGTTAAGCATCCATTTTATGTCTCTTAGGTATTTCAGTGTTTGCTCATTGAAGGGGAAAATACAGGGGAAGATGCTCTGAGAGAAGCAGAAAAATTCGTCATCAGTGATGAAGATTTTGAACTCTTCCTACAACGTCATAAAGATGTTTCATGCTTGGTGCCTGAATCTAATACAAAAGTAAAGTTGTATCTCTTGACTATTTGTACAGTCTGAAATCTGAAAAATGGCATCTTTATTTCCAGAGTAGAAATCAGAATTAGGTGGTTAATTAGGTGGCTAATGGAGAAATGACTGGGCTCTTGATTTCTTGGCCCAAGCAACAGGGTACTTGGCAACAGAGTACTTGTCAGAATTCCCTGCAGCGTCTTCTCCTAAGTGCTGTGGATAGTGTGGTTGAACTGACAAGTGTATCCATGCATAACGTTAAGCCATTAGGCAGCCATTGCACTCATATTATAACAGCAGCAGTCTGCAACAGAGATAGGAGTATTTGGTTTATTCACTATCTACGTATTGATTAGATTTCTTAAACAGTGAGAGGAATACAAAATAAGAATATAATAACTGTTGCTGGTGAGTGCTTTGGCCAGGCTATGTATTACATAATCATTTTCTGCAAATGCTGAAACTGGAACTCTCAGTCTTGATGCTTTTTTAAAGCACTTAAAGTGCAATTGTAAGCAGAGTTACACCTTCTAAGTCTGCTGAAGTGAAATGGCTTAGAAGAGGTGTAACCCTGTGTTCAGGATGCGACAATCCTAAGAAAGTCTCACAATCCTACTCTGATCTATTTAATGGAGCTTGCTCTCAGAAAAGTGTTCTTTGGGTGGCACCATCAAAATGTCATCCTAAGAACATTTTCCTGGGACTAGGGACTATTGGATAGACTCAAGTAGGCAGGCTCAGTGGTACAGCATCTTCTTGGCATGCAGAAAGTCCCAAATTCAATCCCCAGCATCTCTGGTTGAAAAGACCCAGTAGGAAGTGACATGAAAGACCTCTACCCAAGACCCCGGAGAGCTGCTGCCAGTCTTAAGTAGACAATACTGACCTTGATGGACCAAGGATCTGATTCAGTCTAAGGCAGCTTCATTTACAAATCTGAGTAGATCTACTTAAGATTGCTCTCTTAAGTGGCAAAATTACCTTTCCAATCCCATTGACTTCAGTGGGCTTTGATGAGTGTACCATTGTTTAGGATTGCTTTGTTAGCTTTTGTCTGTTTAGCTTTTGAAAATATACTTTTAAATGTGAGATGAGTATCTGGTGAAGGTTTAGAAACCAGAAAAGGGGAAGTTGCTGAGCAGGAAGTTGTATTATGGCAAGATGTAATGGTAATAGTTTCATGTGTTTAAGCACAGCCCTGTCTGATTATGTCAAAAGGCTGATGGGTGTGTTGTGCTATTTTAAAAGCAAAAGGAACATGTCGGGAAGGATAATTGAGCCTTTCCCTGACTTGTGTCTTGCTTTCCCACAGCTTTTCTCCCCAAGTAATTATCACAGCAATGGTAATTTCTGGTACAGGCTCCCAATGAAGTTAAAGGTACCAGTCAGCAGGGCCTAAAAGGAGGGCATGGCAGCTCTGCCATCCTTGTGTGTGTGTTTGAGTTATATTCCCCATCTGCCATTTCTTTCATTTTTAACCACATGAAATTGCTGCTGTCACATTTAGTTTTGCCTTTGGGAGTTGCTTCAACAGGACCATGATGTAGCCCTTTTAGAACTGTAGTGATTTATTTCATTTTAAAGAGGCTTATGTTGTTCTCATCTCCTCCATTTTATTCTCACAACAGCCTGTTGGCAGAATAATACAGCAATGGTGCACAACCTGATTAAAAAGTAGATAAGGGTTTATTTAGAAAATAACATAAAATGGTAAAGGTAGTCCCCCTGTGCAAGGCTGAAATAATTATATTAAGATAAAATCTGCCATCACTACTGTTCACAGTAGTCCAAGCAAGTAGATACATTAATTTCCTAATTTCCCCTCTCTTTTTTAACAGATGAGAGATTCATACTTAATTCTGGATGAATATGTAAGTTATTTTATATCTTGTTTTATTTACTGCATCAAAAATAAATCATTGGCCCTGAGTTGGATCCCATGGAAAGTTTCTGCTAATGGAAAGGGCAATTTTTACTCACCTTCCCACAAACTTCTGATTCTTCCTGTTCTGGGTCCCTTGTTCCCAGGAGCAGCATTATGAGAACATTTGGTGCTGCAGTGAAAGGCAGGGGGTCAAGAAGTCCTGTCAGCAGTGTTCCCTCTAAGCTGAGTTAGCGTGAGCTAGCTCACAGATGTTTGTCAAAGCTCAGGAAGGATGACCCCAGAGCACAATCCAGTAGCTCACAACTTTAATACCAGTAGCTCACAAAGTAGAATTTTTGCTCACAGGACTCTGCAGCTTAGAGGGAACATTGTCTGTCAGCAGAGATTTATTACAGTATCCAAGTCCATGTCTCTTGACACAAAGACTTTGCTTTGGAAATCTGAGGAGGGAGGGAGTTCTGCAGTCAGGGCACCACCACAGGGAAAGTGCTTTCACATACTGGCACCCATGTAACTTCGGAGGGTGCAAGCCCCCAGAGAAGAGCCTTTAATTAAAATTAAAAGGGTGTAACTCTGCTTAATTAATGAAAGGCTCATATAGAAGCAAATAATTCTTATATGCTCTGATACAACACAGGAATTCTTTTGGGGAAGGGAAGCGAATAGAAATCCATATTTGAAGGAATGGATTGAGACACCATCCCTGAATCATACCCATGTTTTCTGTGCTGATGGTCATAGTCTATATTGCCAGCATTCTTTCTGAGGAGTTTCCTTGCCATAGAAATGACAGCATGTGCATTTTTAACCCTGTCTAGGGAAATTCAGCTCATGAAATTAGAATACAAGTTCCAAAATGGTTTGTGGAATGTTTTCACACATGCAATTAAAAATGTGTGCCTCTTCCTATGTCTGTGATATATCCAAGAATGGACATTGCTTAGAATGTGCATTTAGTTTCATGTGAGAAAATACATTGGTGAAGTAATCACATTTGTCTTTTTTGTAATTAATTTTTGATAGATTCATTGTCTTCAGTAGAGTGTCTTGATTTATTTGTCCATTTAGCAGGGCTGGATCTATGGAGGGGCAGAGGGGGCACTTGCCCTGGGCACCGCTGGAGAGGGGGCAGCAAATTTAAAATGGAGTCCATCCTATTCTATGGGGCCATAAGGGGGCATCATTTTTTAAATTTTGCCCCCCACCTCAAAAAAAATGTAGATCCAATCCTGCTGTTTGGAAGATTTAGGTTACATTCAGAAATGAACTGGTAGCTTATGGAGCTCTTTAAATCCTAGAAAGACGGTTTCCCTTCTTTCCCTAGGAGCCAGTCTTTCTGCTGGGTTCTAAACAATGTAGTTTTTGGCCTGTCTTTTTATGGATATGCCAAGTAGCGTAAAATACACCGATCTAATGTTCAGAAGTTTTCTTGGTTGAAATTAGGCAGCCTGACCCCCCCTCCCTGCTCTGTCAGTGTACTCTTCTGCAAGTTATTAAGTTTTGGGTAGCTGCCTCCCTAAATATTCTTCTTTCTTGCCTTTCCAGATGCGTTTTCTAAACTGTACAAATGGCCGGAAAGAGCCTTCCCGATCAATCCTGGACGTAGGTGTAGAAAATGCTATACAGTTCAGTGGATTTGATGAAAATATGTTTTTCAAGCGAGGGGGGAAATATGTATGGAGCAAAGCAGATATGGCACTCGAATGGTGAACAAACATATTTAGAAACTGCAGAAGTGCAGAAGTCATGAACATCTGAATTATTCTACTCTGCAGAGAAAGGTGCTTTTAAAGAATTTCCCACTGCATTTAGGTATGCAGCAGTATTCATTTGTGTGTTGCTTGTGCAGAGAACACAGTCAACACAGCTTGCCCATAAATGTGAATTTGAATGCTCCTTTATTATGTATTTAAATAATGGGTCGTAATAGGAACTGCAGACATAAGGCAGTTGTGGGGAAATGGATCAATGCAGAACATGAGGAAAAGATCTGGACTACAGCACCATCAGCCTCCCCATGCCTAATTATCACAGAGAAGAATTTAAAAATTTTAAATAGTAATATCCAATGCCATAAAGAAAAGGAAGGGCAGTTTGTTGGCAAAAATAGAAGTGTTCAGATGCCTATTTGTAGGAAAGCACAGACCAGAAAATGCTGGTTCAGTTCATGAACAGAACTGGACCGGTTCCCAGACTAATTCACAAACCAAACCATAGCTTGGTTCACGAACTGGTCCGGTTTTTAAAAAGCCCCAGACAGGGCTTCGAGGCTCCAAAATGGCAGGTTGTCTCCAGATCACTCTCTTTAATGTACCTACCAAGTTTGATCCACATTGGACTTTGTGGGGGCTGAGTTACAGACCCCTAGAAAAGGTCATTCAGTGCAATGCTTTTCAAAGGGATGTCACCTCTGCTGGTTCAAAAACTAACCTGGGTGAGCTAGAGGCCTTCAACGTGCACAATTCCTCCCTGGGGTGACCCTCCACATGGCGCACATGTTACATGCATGTCAGATTTTGGGGGGTCCAGGTAGCAGACCACCAAGCATGGTGTCTCCAGGAAACTGTTTTTGGGGAAGTTGTCGTGCACTATTTTGAGACACTACAATGTGGACCTGGTTAAGCTACAGGCATCAGACTTCCAGAGTACCTCCCCAGGGACCGCCCACATGGCTGCAGGCAGCTGTGTCTTCCTGGGACCAGCCACCCAGCCCTGGTGACATGATAACTGATTGGGGCCAAGCCCCCTATCTTACCAGGGAAGGTGACAGGGACAACCAAGAGAGTGCTCAAGAGGTTCCGAACCAGGCAGAAAGTTCGGAAACTTCCTGGTCCGAATATGCGACTTTCGAACCAAACTGTCCGAACCTCGAACAAGGTAAAGTCCGGGGCAGATTTTGTTCGGTGTTTGGGTCTGTACCCATCCCTACCTATTTGCTTAAGTGGGACAAAATGGTCATCAGTCCAAGATTTGTTAAGCTAATAGAAGGCAAAATCCAGGTCAGATATCCACTGTGAGTTGTTTACTGGGATCACAGTTCCAAGATGTGGGCAGGGTGAATTTGGTTTGGACAGAAAACGGGATTCAGTCTTCCCACCAGTTCCCCCTTTCTGACGGATATAGTCTTGTGGAACCACTATTTATCATGTTGGGTAAACTTGCACATAACCATGGTGCCATGACCCCTGTTCAGATCAGACCCCCATGTGCCTGGGAGCTCCCAGAAAACATCCAAACAGAGTTTATATGGGATCCAAATCTAGAAGTAACACCTGCTGAAGAAAAATAACAGCCAGAGAGAAGACGTTTGTGCAAGAGGGGTGGGTGCAAGCAGAGGAGAGAGTTCAGCTACATCCTTCCCAGGGCATTTTTGGTAGAAAAAGCCCTGCAGGAACTCATTTACATATTAGGCCACACACCCTTTCACGGAATCATCTGTGTTCCTGTGTGTTCCTGCTCAAAAAAAGCCCTGATCCTCCCCATTCCTAGCCTAGGGATTGTCATGAGCCTGTTTTAATAAATGGCTTATACCACAATGTTTGCGACTGAATTAGTTGTATTATGATATCTGCTGTTACCTAGTTAAGTTTTTTGTAATTTGCTAGTGAAACCTTTCCCCTCCATATACAAGGCAGTAGCATATAAGAGAAAATTAAGTATGCTGTGTAAGGTGTGGCGTTGAAAGGAAATTCGCAGCCAGATTCTTTTAACTCAATTTTGTTTGCCAGTGTTCCAACTTATATTCTCATAATATGATTTTTAAAAAAGATTCTGTTATGCATATTGTCTGAAAAATTAAATCTAAAATGAAAAATAGTATATAGTCAAAATATGTGACATCCCTTGGTGCTTATTTAAAATTCATGGCCTTGATGTACATCAAGAAGTGTTGGGTGCTTTGAGTTTACCCCTCACAGTTCAATCTAAACATAGAAATTTAAACGTGATTGACGTTCAGGGGACCTTCTTCAGCTGGGGGGAAGTGGGGGGAAAGACATGCAACACAAAATGAGGATTCCCTGCTGCTGTCCCTCTAGTTGACTGGATCATGGAATGTCACAATAGATGCTGCAGATGTATTTCCCCAGGATGCAAGAAGGGCTAAGCAGGTGTGATCCTTTATAAGAAGCTAGAATCCCATCAGCCAGCCATTTAGGAAGGGAATCAAGGGACTGGACTCATTCTATGTATGGTGCACTTCTGGCTTCCTTTAAAGGGCTTCACGTGTGCTTAATACCTACCTTACGACTCCATCCCTTTTTGTGACAATGTTCTTTGAAGTGTTATTTCTCTAATAAATGCTTTAAAATCAAAGAGGTATTCTCCATTTGTGTAATTTATTTATTTACCTCATTTATATAATTTTGAGGCCCTAAAAATTAAAAAAATAAAGGTTATGATTCTATGTGCCTGGATAGCCCAGGCTAGCCCAATCTCGTCAGATCTTGGAAACGAAACAAGGCTGGCCTTAGCTAGTATTTGGATGAGAGACTTCCAAGGAATACCACAATCATGACACAGAGGTGGGCAATGATAAACTACCTCTGAATGTCTCTTGCCTTGAAAACCCTTTAGGGTTGCCATAAGCTGTGACTACGCAGCAAAAAAGCCCAAAACAAAACATGATCCTAAGTACACTTACTTAGGAGTAAGTCCCACTGAGCACCCGGAACCTTACCTCTAAGTTAAAGTTGCACGTGTCTGATCAGATTGCAAGTTCTTCAGAAATGCCTGTGGTACTAGATTATGCTTTGATCACATTATGAGGAGTCAAATAATAATCATTTTCATATGGCATTGTATCATATAGCCAGGAGATCCAAAGATTGGTTGAGTCAGAAATTCTAGCTCTTTCGGCATTATGCACCACTAGATTTGTTTTTAAGGCAAGGGACACTTCAGAGATGGTTTGTCATTGCCTGCCTCCGCGTCACAACCCTGGTATTCCTCGGAGGTCGTCCTTCCAAATACTCGCCAAGGCCAACCTTGCTTAGTGTTCAAGAACTGACTAAATCGGGCTAGCCTGGCTATCGAAGTCAGAGCATGAGAAGGCAAGAGTCACTGGAGGGGACGCTACTCAAAGTTCAAGGCAGCAAGAAAAGAGGAAGACCCGGCATGAGATGGATCGACTCAGTCAAGGAAACCAGGGTCTCCAGTGTGCAAGAACTGATCAAGGCTCTTGACAGGACACTTTGGAGGTCATTCATTCAGAGGGTCACCATAAGGCAGAAGCGACTTGATGGCACTTGACCACAAACACTTGGTTGTTGGCAAATGTTCATATGGCTAAAGAAATCTGTGTTGTTTTATTAGAAGGGCTGGAGAATTTCATGCTGGGTTCCCCCCCCCCACACACACGCACAAAACTATTCCCTCTGCATTTTGCTTAATAGAGGTTCCATGGTGATGAGCCTCAGGATATAACTTGTGATATAAAATGTGAAGATTAGAATCTTCTTATTCCTTGGCTCTCCTTGGATAATTTAAAGGCGGGTTTATACCTTTCGACTTGCTGTCAAGTTCTTTTGAGCTTTGGAGCTTTACAGCTATGGGACCTCACAGTTTTAAGATTTAGTTCAGGGGTGTCAAACATGTGGCCCGGGGAGCAAATCAGGCCCCCAGAGGGCTTCTATCAGACCCCTGAGCAACTGCTCTCTTCTGCTTCCTTCTCCTTATCGCTTGTTCCTTGCGCATAACAAACTTTTGTAAGGCTTGTTCAATCCCACAGGAGCTACGGAACAAACCTCTATTTTTCGCCATTGGCTGAGGCTCCTCCCTTGGGGAGGAGGGGGCGGGGTAGGCAGAGCTTGTTTTTCCAGGCTCTCTCAATCTCACAGCAGAGCCACGCCTCTCTTCCTTCCCCCCTCCTGATCCCCTGGGGAAGGAAGGAAAGAGCCAGAGCTTCCTTTGCCCAGTTCCCTGGATCCCTTAGGAGAAATATAAAGAAAGCACCTTTGATACCAACAAGTGCTGTTTTAGCATGTTTTAAGGGTTTTTTAAAAAAAAATATTTAATTGTGTTTGTGTCCTTTATAAAGTTTATATCTCTGCTACCTAATCTTAAATAGGTATACACATGGCCTGGCCTGATATGGCTGGGCCCAACCTGACATGGGCGGGCCCAGCAAGGTCTCATTTATATCAGATCCAGCCCTCGTACAAATGAGTTCAACACCCCTGATTTAGTTGCTTGCTTTCCTCCATAAGGCCCATACAAGAAGAAAAAGAGTAGGACCGATTCCTTACTAGCAGTTGCTCCACCGCCAGGCTTCTGCTTTCCCCATCTCAAGCGATCAGTTCCCACCAGTTAATGTGTGAGCACATTTTGATCCATGGGTTCCTTCCGTTTCCCTTGTGGCTTCCTCTTTGTTTTTTAGAGGTCGAGAAGCTGCAAGGGAAATTGGAGGGAGCCATGGATCAAAATGCACCTGTGTAGCACTAGCAACTGGTGGGGAATTGATCGTTTGAGCAGGGGAAAGCAGAAGCCCAGGAGTGGAGCAACTGCTAGTGAGGAATGGGTCTAGGTATTTGTACCCAATTTTTCATTACCTGAAGTCCCAGCTGGTTACAATAACCTTCCTATCCTCTCCCCTTTCCTCTCCCCACCTTGTGAGGTAGGTAGAGCTGAGAGTTCTGAGAGAACTGTGACTGGTCCAAGGTCGCCCAGCTGGCTTCATACAGAGAAGTGGTGAATCAAACCCAGTTCTCAGGATTAGAGTCTGCCATGTTTATTTATTTTTTTTAATTTGTGTGTGAATGCCTGGAAGTCATGGTTAACTTTTGGGACTTGGGCTTTCAGAGAGGTGACTTGCTATTACCTGCCTCTGCATCCCAGTCCTGGTATTCCTTGAAGGTCTCCCTTCCAAGTACTTGCAAGAATCAGCCCTGCTTAGCTTCCAAGATCTGATGAAGTCAAGCTTGCCTGGACTATCCAGGTCAGGGCTAGAGTTTACCACTTTTAACCACTGTACCATGCTAGCTCTCATGAATTCATGAGGGGCTGGGCTAGAGGCTACAAGGGTGAAACAAAGTTTTAGAGGGTAGCTATGTTGGTCTGCTGTAGAACAGTTAGATTTGAGTCCACTGGCACCTTAGAGACTGCAAGAGTTTCAGGGTATGAGCTTTCAATAGTCCAAGCTCACTTTCTCAGACATGAGTCAGCATGGAGAACTGAGTCTTTTTATCCCAGTCAGAAGGGAGAGGGGTTGCAAAGAATGCTTGTAAAAGATGCAAAGGTATGATGCATATTGTATTCAGCTTGATTAGGGCAGAGGGGAAATGCTTGGGGTCAGAAAAGTAGCATCTGTATGGCTATGGTTGCCAGACCCGTGCCAGGGGCAGGGGAACTCCCTGCTTTTGAGGGGTGCTTCCCTGCCAATAGCCAGCTTGCTGGTGGGTAGAAATCCCATCTCCAACGGGCCTGAAAGGCGATGGGGGTGACATCACCCAGAAGTAATGTCATCACATTGCCAAAATTGTGTGGTGACACTCTAGGTTTTGGGCAAAGCTCTATGGTAAATTTGGCTACAAACCATAGAGTTTTGCCCAAAAACTAGAACATCACCCCCACACCACCACCAAAGGGGCAATGTGATGATGTCACTTTCATGTGAGGCTGTCAGGTGTGCACATGGGATAAAATACCAGAGAAGACCCAGGATCCACCCACTAGCTTCCAGGCAGGACCTGGTAACCCTAGTAGTGAATCCTAGGTCCCTATTCAGGCTGGGGGTGGGGGCAGTAGTCTGAATGTGTGAATTAAGTTCAGCAGTCTCTTGTAATTTCCTCTTAAATTTCCTTGTTTGAAGACGGCTATTCTTACGTTAGCACTGGTATGTCTCAGAAGATTAAAATGTTCTCCCACTAGTTTTTGGAGACTGACCAGTTTGTCTGATGTAGAGAGTGGAAGGGTATTGCTTAAAGTTGATGGTGTATGATGGTGGAAGATTAACAAGTCAATGAACCTGAGATGGCTGGTATTGCTAGGTCTCCTTATTGTGCTAGAGTAGGAATGGAATTGGAATCTTGGTTTGTTGTAGGCCCTGATCCCAGAGTCCTCGTCCATGTTTGGAATGGCATTGCTGTGGGTGAGAAGTTGTTTAAGGTTGTGAGGCTGTCTGTAGGCCAGAAAAGGTTTGCTTCCTGATGCCTGTGAGAGAGGACTAGCATTGTCCAGCATTGGTTGTAGGCAGGCCTCAGATTCAACAGGAGCGCAGCTCCGGAACCTTTCTGATGGCTCCCCCTCTTCCTCCCCACCTACCTTATCCATTGAATAGTAGGTGCAGCTGCATAACAATCCCTGGATTAGGAGAGTGGGCAGGCAGCCAGCCACCAGGGGCTTTGCCACACCCCCAGCAGCCCTTGTTAACCCTTGGAGAAGCCCATGCCACCCTTTTGGGTGGTGGGTGGCTTGCTTGCCTTTTGACTGGGAGGGGCAGCCCAGGAGAGCCCCAGGCAAGCGAGGTCTGCTTGAGCTGGCTGGATCTCTAACCAGCCCAAGGAGACCTCGCTTGCCCGGGGCTCTCCTTTCTTGCATCAAGTTGCTTTTGGCTGGGGGCATATGCTAATGAGTTATGCTAATAACCTCCACCACCTATTTTTCTACAAAACATCCCCTGGTTGTAGATCATTAATGCGGCAACAAATTGGTTTGAGTTGGGAGTTGTATGTGACCACTAGTGGTGCTTTGTTGTTTTGTTTGGGCCTATCTTGTTGCAGGTTAACCCTTGGAGTCATTCTTGGCTTAGCTGGTCTGTTTCCTTACTACATCACATAGGTATTGTAATTCTAAGAATGTCTGTGGTAGGCAAGCCTCATTTTCGACAGGAGCTCACAGGAGAGGAGCTCCGGAACCTCTAAATTTTATTGTGCTCTTTCTTGCTTCCCCGCCCCCCGCAAAAAAATACTTGCTTCTGGGCTCCATTGCTCAAGATCTGACAAACTTTCTAATATTTTTCCCCACAAGAAAGGGAAACCAAAACATATAAAGCAGACAGATGGAAATCGTCATCATGCCACCATGGCCTCATAGGAGAAAGTAATTTAAAAGGTATGTTGGGAGTAAAGTTTTATTATGACAATTATAATTCAAGAAGCATTTTAAGGTAGATGCTGAGCTGATATCATTTAGTACATCTTCCGGTGATGTCAAGGGTGTGTGGCATATGCAAATGAGTCATGCTAGAACTCTGGTACCTCTTTTTCTATTAAATGAACCCTGGTTGTAGGGGAAGCAAGGGCACCCAAACCAGCAGGCTTCTTAAGCCTGCATTCCTGCCCCCCCCCCCCCCAACACACACTCACTTAACTACTGGTATGTTTTTCTTCTCAGCTGGAGAAGTCTGGTAGGGGAAGCAATAGTTTAGGGGTAGGGGCATTTGGGGGAGAAAATAGGCAGGCAATGGTGATTAAGTGCCCCTCCTGCCTGCTGCCTTACTATTAGTAACAGCCGCCCCCCCAAAAAAGTCAAGTCAAACTGGAGTTAAAACAAACAAAACACAGTTGTGGAGATAACAGCTAGTCCAGCTCTCAGCACTCTTATTGAACTTACTAGGAAAACAGTAATGTTTTCATACCCAACATTATAAATGACAAGAGAGGGGAAAGTCCTTTATTTTTATAGTGGCTTACATTCCTTTAGCTACAGTCCTTTTGTTTGAGACTTATTTTAGTTTGTATTTTTAGTAACAGTGGGAATATTTAGAAAGTTAATTTCAAGTTGTCTTGGTGACCTTTTAACATATGCATGACATAAATTTAGACAAAAGCCACACTGTCTGTATAAAAAAGACATATTTGTACACCATGTTTGTGTGAAATGCTTTTTAAATTGTAACCTCCCTAATCTCTATTTATATCACCATAACCATAATGATACACAGCTCCAGGGGGACCAAAGTGTATCCAAACTTCTTCCATCTTGTACTTGCTTAATATAGGTTTTCGACATTACTCCCCCCCCCCACTCCCCCAGAAATATGTAAATGCCACAGGAGCAATTATGGGCCTTGATTCCACAGTAATTGTGCAACTTCTGCCCTGTCTTCAGATAGAATGTTGCTTAAATAAAAGTTTGCCGGCCAACGCCCAAACCATGTATCTTTTTATTATGGATTGTTTCAGGATATGAAACTTCAAACTCACTAATGCACACATATAGAAGTGATACTGCATGGCTGCTATGCAGCTTTATACCCAATGATATTCCATATTTAGTTGCCTGCTGTGTGAAATTGTAAAATGTAGAGCTGGAAGATTCCAAGCTTATTGGGATTCTACCAGACCATACTCCTATAACCGAGGGTGATCCTGGGACTAAAGTTATAGCTAATATTTGAGGTTGCTTCATAGGCTTTTTCAGACAACGTTTATGATTGAATAGTGGTTACTGTAGGCTCTCTGGGTTCAGAATAATGATGGCAGCAAATTCTGCTCTGATCTGGATCCATTTTAAACTGTACCCCAGACCACTTCTTCCCCCTCAAGCCCTGGCAGGCCTGTGCATATGTTCATCCCATGGAATTGACTTGGAGCACTAGTAGGGAGATTTTTTTGTTAAAACCAGGGCTTTTTATGAGCAGGAATGCACAGGAACACAGTTCCAGCTGGCTTGGTGCCAGGGGGCGTGGCTGAATATGCAAATGAGTTTCTGCTGGGCTTTTTCTACAGAAAAGCCCTACGCAAAGTAATGGTGGCATCAGGGGTGTGGCCTAATATGCAAATGAGTTCCTGTTGGGCTTTTTCTACAAAAAAGCCCTGGTTAAAACAATTCAGTCTCACCAGTTTCCAAGAATACCAACTTCTGCAGCTGCAAGGATGTCCACATTTTGCTTTTACTGCATTTGTAATATATTAACCCTACACTGACTAGAAAATGCACACACACACACTTTATCCCAGATTAACATCATTCACATAGGATCACAAATAGGGGATGAGTGTCTCAATGTGTGCTCTGTGCATGTGTGAAAATGTCCCCAGATCAGCAGCTCCTGGACCCCACTTACTTTCACACACACTAAATAATACCCTTTCAGTCCACTTTGCACCAAGATTTTACTGTGTGAAATGGCAAAATCCATTTGTAAACAGCTGCTGAAGTGGATAGAGACTGCATTATTTAGCTAGCATGTGTGAAAGCACTCCTAACTAGCTAAATGTCTTATGCAGTTTTATTAGTGTGCTCCAGATTTTCAGCGTAGCATCTGAAGTCTCTCCTCAAAGCCCCCCCCCCCCCCGGTTTCAAAAAAATTGGACCAGGGAGTCCAATTCTATGAGACCCTAAAGAAGGTGCCCCATCCCCCATTATTTCAATGGAGGGAAGGCATTTAGGAGTGTAGTCCCTTTAAATGTAATGGCCAGAAGTTCTTTCAGAGTTTAATTGTTCTTGTCACAACCTTGGTCATCTGGCTCCACCCCCAAAGTCCCCAGGTATTTCCTGAGTTGGAGCTGGCAACCCTAGTTGCTAGATGATAAAACAGAGGAGAGGAGAATGATGTAAGCTATTTTGGGCTCCCACTGGGGAGAAAGGTGGGGTATACATGAACTAATTAACTTATTTTTTAAAACACACATTCTGTGGAACTGTGAGCTACAATCTAGAAGGAAGGCCTAATGTTTGCATGGTAGAGAATAAAGTGGGGATGAGGCAGTTAAAAGCCGAGGTGGTAGAACACACTGTACCACATCAGGCTTACAGTTATAAGAGCAGTTTAGAATGTTTTGTTTAAAATCCCCTCAAAACCAGAAAATTAGCACAGTATGTTCCTCTACCGTACTAATTTTCATGCATGGAGGGTATTTTGTTTTGCTTTAATGTCAAGGAGCATTGGAAGGCAGAAGCCATAACCTTCTGTCTTGCAGTGGATCTATCTATTTGACTCCCTCAAGCGTTCTACCACCCTGCTCTCTCATGTGTGAAAATGAGCCTGAGGGTCTAACCAGACGTGTACATTTTCACAGTGCCTAACAGTATTCACCTTAGGTGCACAAGAACTGGGTATGGAGTTAAGAGGGAGTTAAGCCCAACATGAAACACCCCAAGAGCTGTTATTTACCCAGTTGGGGAAATGCACTTTAACCCTAGTAATAATAACTGGGAGTCTGTTGTGGTACCCTTTAAAGATGAACTAATTTTTATTTCAGTGTAAACTTTTGTAAGTTAGGCCTCTTGTCATCAGATGCAAGAATGCCAGGACTGTACACTAATGATGTGAGGCTAACTCAGGAAAGCCTGTATGTAATATTTGAGGAAATCTGCTTCAATGAATCTGAAGGAGTGTATGTACATACTAAGCCTCTCAGTTCTCGCTTGTACCCAGAGTTAAACTTTATTTGACATGTGGGTGCCACTAGACTCAAACCTTGTTCCCACATCTGTTTAACTCCTGTATTCTGTATGCTAATTTACTGCCACCCATGGATTTTCTTTGCATCCAATCTCAGCCAGCACAAATTCTGCATCTAGATCCTAAGTGGGCCCCCCACCCCACCCCCTTGAGGAAACTGTTTCAATGTATCTGAGGAAGTGTGCCTGCACATAAAAGCTTATACTATGGATAAAACATTGTTGGTCTTAACGGTGCCACTGGACTCAAACTTGGTTTTGCTGAAAGAAAATGTGGAGTAGTAAGGTATGAGATTCCTGTCTGTTTTCACACGCTCTACCCTACCCTTGTCAGTAAAAGCGCCTTTGAAGCTCTCGTGCCCGCTCTGTGATGGACTGAATCTTTTGCGTGCCAAACGTTATGTTCAAAGAAAAAGGGCATCAAAATGCTTCGAATGAAATTCCGACTGCAAAACCGGTTACGGGCGACGCCGACCCCAGAGAATGGGGGCAATAATAGCCCGTGGAGGGAAATCTCAGCTCGTTGTAATTGACGCTGCGGTCAAGAGGGGGCGCCGTGAGCGTGCGCAGTGCTCCGAATTTAGCGGTCGCTTCAAAGCAAAGCCGCTCCGGCTGCAAAACCGCTGAAGTTTAATGGCGTCCTTGTGCTCAGATTAGCTATTCCCTCCTCCTTCCTTCCTTCCTTCGGGGAGGGCTGGGCGAGGAGGGGGGGAAGCCAGCAGCGAGAAAGTGCTCAGGCACGCAGGCAGAGAGGCAGTGGCGGAGGAGAGAGGCGCCACAATGCACCAAGCGCCGACACCCTGGAAAGGCTGCACGGGAAGCTAAGGAGCGGCGGGCAGCGCCTAGTCCATGCAAGCGGCGGCGGGAAGCGCAGGAGGCGCTCGCTTGGGAGAGAAGGCGGCGGCAGCAGCAGCAGTGCAAGCGACAGTCCTTCGCCTTCCCAACAACAGCAGCGGGAGGGTAAGGCGTCGTCCGCAACCTCTTTGTGTCTGCTTCCAGGCGTCATCCTCTGGGGATGGGGCGGGGTGGTGGGGCTAGTCTGTTGCTCTCGGCTAGGCCGCCGTGGTCGCTCGCTCAGCAGCGGCGACGGGGGCATATGCAATGCGCATTGCTCACGCATGCGAGAGAGAGGCATGCACGCCTGCTGGGTCGCTGGCGGTTGGGTGCCATTCAGAGGCCGAGGAGCCGGAGCGCGGTTAGCGCGGGGGACTGGGGATTGTGAGGGGTGGGTTCAGGCCACAGAGCGACAGGCGCGCTCGCTGGGCTAGGCAGGAGTGGGAAACGACGGGGCTCTTGCGTGCGTTGGCTGGGAAAGATGCATCCGCTAAGAGCACCGCATGAGGATCAGCGAAGCGGTCGAAGAGGCGGTGTGGAGATGTACCAGCCAAATTAGGGAAGGAAGTTCGACTAGATGACCTTTTGTCCATTTATATTATACCACAGTGTCAGGATCCACAAAAACTCCAGTTGAAGAAGTCAATCACAGAAGGGTGATTACGGGCTTTCATGGTTGTGTCCAACCCTGTCGAGATTCTGGTGGTCATTTTTTTGGTTTTGTTTTAACTGTATGTTTTGCATGGTGAGTAAGCATTTAAACCAATAAAGGGTGCCTGTGAGACAGACGCTCCCTGGCTCATTGTTAATCACAGAGAAAGAGGGAGATGGAAATAGAAGTCCTTAATTGGCTGATTTATTTTCATTTATATAACCTACCTATTTGCCCAGGGGGGACCTGGAGCAGCTTACATAATTTTCCTTTCCCTGGTTTTATCCACACAACAACCCTGTGAGGTAAGTTAGGCTGATGGGGCATCTGGACCAAGGTCAGCCAGCAAGCTCCCATGGCAAAGTGGGGATTTGAACTTGGTTTTTCCAGATCCTAGTCTGACACTCTAAGCACAGCATCACAGTGGCTCGATCTAGGGTGCACATGGAGGGATGCATGCCTCTCCATACACCCATTAAAAATTTGGTACAGCTTTGGATTTGGTTCCTGTACTCCCTTTGGCACAGACCTAGCTGGTTTGCATTCTGGAACTGGATTCTTCTTTATGAGTGGGTTTTACACAGCACATTTCTGCTTTGTGTTCATTTCTGCAGCCTGGGGAGGCAGGAGCCTAGAGGTGTGTTTGTTGTTGTTGCTGTCAAGTCACAGCTGGTTCATGGCGATCTTTGTAGGGTTTTCAAGGCAAGGTGTGTTCAGAGGTGGTTTGCCATTGTCCACCTTCACATCACTCCCCTGGTATTCCTTGGCGGTCTCCCATCCGAATACTAGCCAGCGCTGACCAATGCTTAGTTTCCAAGATCTGACAAAATCAGGCTAGTCTGGGCTGGCCAGGTTAGGACCTTGAGGTATGTAGAGATATGTGAAAAGGAAGACGGGTGCAGCCACTCTCCAGAACCTCCATGACACATACAATCATCTTGATATCCCTTAGCTTAATCCTTTAATTTGTCAGATTTTCTGCTAAGGAAAAAATGAATCTCAAACCCATTAGTTGTACGTGAAGGTCGGTTATAAGGATTGCCAACATGGTGCCTGTCAGCACTTTTCTTGGCACTCGCCAAACATTTATAGAAAGTGGGTGGGGCAAATGGGGATTTTTGCCAGCAGAGATTCTAATTGGTCTCTGGAAGTTTGATTGGCTGTGCAGATTTTTAGAAAGGTTGCTTTGGCAGCAGCTGTGCTCATAGTAGAATAATCTCCACTGCATGCCTGAAGATAACCTGTGTGTGTGTGTAAGAAATATTTTAAAGCAATATGTTGATTTTGAAAAGCTGTGTGTTAAACAGAGTTTCTGGCTGAAATGGTGAGTTACAGTTTGAGTCAGAAGAGCCAGTTTGGTGTAGTGGTTAAGTGTGCAGACTCTTATCTGGGAGAACCGGGTTTGATTCCCCACTCCTCCACTTGCACCTGCTGGAATGGCCTTGGGTCAGCCATAGCTCTGGCAGAGGTTGTCCTTGAAAGGGCAGCTGCTGTGAGAGCCCTCTCAGCCCCACCCACCTCACAGGGTGTCTGTTGTGAGGGAGGGAGATAAAGGAGATTGTGAGCCGCTCTGAGACTCTTCGGAGTGGAGGGCGGGATATAAATCCAATATCTTCTTCTTCTTCTTCTTCTTCTTCTTCTTCTTCTTCTTCTTCTTCTTCTTCTTCGTCTTCTTCTTCTTCTTCGTCTTCTTCTTCTTCTTCTTCTTCTTCTTCTTCTTCTTCTTCTTCTTCTTCTTCTTCTTCTTCTTCTTCTTCTTCTTCTTCTTCTTCTTCTTCTTCTTCTTCTTCTTCTTCTTCTTCTTCTTCTTCTTCTTCTTCTTCTTCTTCTTCCCCCCCACTCCCTGACATTTTTGTGGTGGGCCCTGTCTCCTGTACATTTTGCAGGGGTTGTTTTCCAAAGGTTGTATGTTTAGGAGATAAGAAGTGAGCTTCTGGTAGGGAGTCCTCCCCCCAGTTTTCATTGGCTTGCTTAACTGTGATACACATGAATGGTAAGCCTTCCTGACATCCTTACAAGATGCCTCATTTTTGTCCTGCTCCTGAAGTTCATATCCACTATAATGGCAGAAGATTATATGAGTCTAAAATTAACCAGGGTAGGGGTGGAAGCAGCCCATTTTTGTACCAATCCGTGTGAGAGGCACACTGTGTTGGGATTCTGCCCTCTTAAGGCTACCAGACAGATGGCAGACCTTTGTCTGTTTCCAAAGAAGTTCTTTTCATCTAAGCCAAAACCTGGCAATTGCATTCAGTCTATCTCTGCTGTATGGATGGCTCATATGCTATTCTTGGTGTGCATTTTAAAGCGAGCCTTACTGAAAGGTCTAGCTGGAAACCCACACAGATTGACTGATGACAGTCATCATTAGCTGCAGGAAAGCTGGAAGCAGGTCTGGGGGAGACGGAGAAGATGAAAATGGCACCTTGGAGTCTGTTTCTTTGGGTTATGGTAGCAGCAGTCTTGGGCCCTTATAGTTAACCTTGGTTTGCATAACAGAGGTTTGCAATGAGTTAACAGTGTAAGAAATAACACCTACACAGCAAATAGTGCCATCACGAATATTCAGCCATGCTTAAAATGCTGTTTGCAAGATTCAAGTTTCACACAGTTCTTCCAGTAAAGATGGTTTAAGTAAAAATAAACAGATGAATGAGAAATTATAACACTTCATTGTGTCTGGGAAATTTGAGAACTGGAATATTTGACTAATTGCGGTATATGAATTAGTTTGAGTATTTGTCCTTGGAAAACAAACAATCCTTTGTTAAGCATGACTGTTCCCCAAAATTCCTGAGGTGTAGTGTAATTTGAATTTTCCATATATTTCTGAAGATCCCTTTTGTTCCTGACTGCTGAAGTGAGTGTGTCTTAATTTTGGTTGATATTGTTGAGGGTATATTTGGTTAACATCATAGGTCCCTCCAAGCTGTTTCATATCTAGTAACATCATCAGGATCTTCTTTTTATTCTGCCAAACCTTCAGTTTTAATTACATAGGCCTTCATTACTGACCTTTGCCCTTGTGATTTTTAAAATGAGTTCTTCCCTCAGAATCCCTGTCATTCATTTTCTGTAACACAAGCCAAAAGGCTAATATGGGACTTACGATTTCTGTTCACTATGAAAATGTCTTTGTTTTTCTCCCTTTTTTATCAGTTTAAAGAAGAATGTCTACAAAGAGATTCTCTCTTAATTAACTAGAAGGAAGACAGGATGAAATAGTAAGCTTATAGATAAACGCTTTTTTGTGTGAAATAAAGGATTATGGTGCTATTATAAAAATGAATGCTATGTTAATACTTGTGTGTGCTTTCTTGTGGCAAAAAATGACCTACAACCTCTCAGACTAATGTTAGAATAGGTATCTGTTGCTATGTACTGGCTACAGTAGCTCTCTCAGAGAAAGAAAAATAATGAGGAAAAAACTGTTAGTTGACAGTGAGACTATCAACTGGTTTTCCTGGCAAAGGTCTGTGTTTTTAATAAATGACA
This sequence comes from Heteronotia binoei, assembly GCF_032191835.1. NCBI lineage: Eukaryota > Metazoa > Chordata > Lepidosauria > Squamata > Gekkonidae > Heteronotia > Heteronotia binoei. The sequence continues at coordinate 49,794,235 of NC_083223.1, read as the reverse complement.
GACAGAAATTTAGTAAATGAAGCTTTTCGGAAGGTAGACATGAACTGTGGAGAGTGGTACTACTTAGGAGCTTCTTCAGTTGAGCACTTGAGTAGCATTTTACAAATGCAGTTATACTGTTATGTTTCTTGTTAGCCTTATGACTGTATATAAGAAACTCTTATATTGTTGTACATTTTACAGAACAGTTCTCCCTGCCCTCAATGTCTGGTTTGGAAATAGTGCATAATGACACACCTTACAGCATAATTTCTTTTCTGACTTTTTTGTAGGAAGACAACTGTGGCCTTTTTATCTATTTAGGTCTTTGGGCACAGTCTGTTCTATGCACCTTTTAATCCATTGTCATTAGAAGTGTTTCATTTGCTCCACTGAAAGCCACTAGTTAAAGTTGCACTCCAGACCTGCCCATGTGTGATCATCCCTCCAGAAGTTATGGGAAGAAAATAAAAGAAATGTTTCAGCTGCATCCTTCTGAGCTCCAGTGAACTGCAGCAGAACATTGTGACTCTTTTGGGAACTAGGCTCTTAGGAGATGGAAGTACCAGGTTGGTGGCTTCTTTAAAGATTAAATGATATTTGTAAACTAGCTATCCAATGGTATAATTTTCTGAAGGGCAAGAGAAATGCAATTTTGGGCTGTATCAACAGAAGCATAGTGTCCAGATCACGTGAAGTGATGGTATCACGTGAAGGAGGGTGACAAAGATGGTGAGGGGTCTGGAGACCAAGTCCTATGAAGAAAGGTTGAAGGAGCTGGACATGTTTAGCCTGGAGAGGAGGTGGCTGAGAGGTGATATGATCACCATATTCAAGTACTTGAAGGGCTGTCATGTAGAGGAGGGTGTGGAATTGTTTTCTGTGGTCCCAGAAGGTAGGACCAGAACTAATGGGTTGAAATTAAATCAAAAGAGCTTCCGTCTCAACGTTAGGAAGAACTTCCTGACCGTTAGAGAGGTTCCTCAGTGGAACAGACTCCCTCAGGAGGTGGTTGGCTTTCCTTCCTTGAAGGTTATCAAACAGAGGCTAGATGGCCATCTGACAGCAATGAAGATCCTGTGAATTTAGGGGGAGATATTTGTGGGTTTCCTGCATTGTGCCGGGGGTTGGACTAGATGACCCTGGAGGTCCCTTCCAACTCTTTGATTCTATGATTCTGAATGAGCTACCAATAGAATGCTCTATTCAGAAATTCATCTTCTCTTTCAAACTTTTGAGAGCTGCTCTGGGGCCCCTGAGGCAGCTATTCCCTTTGCCCTTTCCTGCAAGATATGATGCCCTTCACAGGCAGAAGTGTGTGCACAGATGCTTGAGTAGAACAGAAATGCTGTTACTCTCCATCTCTGAATCGTCAGATCTTGTGCTGGGATTGTGGGAGTTTGCCTGTCTTGTCATTGTCCCCCATCCACTGGCTATTCAGTTTGTATTTCATGTCAGCTTGAGTCTCTAAATATGTCTGTAGATCCAGGTGAAGCAGTAGAACAAAGCAGGATTCAAGTTGTACTTTTAAGACCAACAAAGTTTTATTCAGAACGTAAGCTTTCATGTGCTAGAGGCACACTTCATCAGACAATAGTATGGAATGGCAAGAAGTCCTAAATATAGAGAAAGGGGGCAGTGAGTTAGTATGCAAAGTCATTGAAATTTTTTTTAGCAGATTAAAAGAATCACAAATTGGGAACTGGTGTTTGTTAATTTGTGTTGACTGGGCTGAAACAACAACGAAGGGCAGCATGAGTCAGAATAGCAGGTTGATGTCTCTGTCATTAAGTATCCTTGGTGTGAAGTGCAATAAATGAGTCTGTGTAATGTTAGCTCTGGGTTAAAATGAGAGCATAGGTTTCTCTGAGGTTTAATTTAAACATGTAACACACACATAAATATAATTTTAGTTTACCATTAGAAAAAAAGAATGCATTAAAATGTAGTGGAAGATGGGTTAGTATATGTAATGAAATAAACAGCCAATATCCCTTATTTGAGTATGTCAGTATAAAAAACATTATTCTGATACACTATTCTAAAAGCGAAATACATTTGAATACTGTGGATACGTAGCTATACTTGGTGAAAGTGGTTTTAGTATATGTAATGAAATAGAAAACCAATATCCCTGTTCAGTCCTGGGGAGGTGTTTGTTCCAAGTTTCATAATAATTTGTAATCCAGCAGTTTCCCTCTCCATTCTCTTTTTGAAGTTCCTTTGCAGCAAAACAGCAACTTTGAGGTTACCCACTGAATGTTCTGGAAGGTTAAAATGTTCTCCTATGAGTTTCTCAGTTTTGTGATTACTGATGTCAGATTTGTGTCCTTTTATCCTTTGTCGTAGTGCTTGTCCTGTTTGCCTATGTAGAGAACTGAAGGGCATTGTTGGTGTTTAATGGAATATATAATGTTGGAAGATGAACAAGTAAATGAGCCTGAGGTGGTGTAGTTAATGCTGTTCGGTCCTGTGATTGTGTTATCTGGGTGTATGTAGTAGCAAAGTTGGCACTTGGGTTTATTGCAAGCTCTAGTACCGGTGTCCATGCTCAAGTGAGATGTATTATTGTATGTGAGGAGTTGTTTGAGATTAGGGAGCTGTCTGTATGCAAGAACAGGTTTAGCCCCCAGTACTTTTGAAAGAGAGTTGTCACTGTCCAATAAAGGTTGTAAGTCATTGATAATACATTGAACTGTTTTCAGTTGAGAGTTTTGTGTGACCACTAGTGGTGTTCTGTTGTTGTCTTTTTTGGGTCTGTCTTGTGACAGGTTTTCTCTAGGTATCATTCTGGCTTTGTTAATCTGTTTCCTGATTTCATCAGGTGAGTGCTTAAGTTCCAAAAAGGTTTGTTGTAAATCCTTCAGGTGAGAATCTCTGTCAGTAGGATTGGAGCAAATGCGGCTGCAGTGTAGAGCCTGACTGTGTACAATGAATTGTTTGGTTTGTTTAGGATGGTAGCTGGAGGCATGCAGATATGTTTGTTGGTCAGTAGGTTTCTGGTATAAGGTAGTGTCTATGCATCCATTATGTATTTTTACAGTGGTGTCCAGAAAATGTATTTCTTGCGTAGACTGATTCATTGTCAGATTGATGGTAGAGTGAAAGTCGTTGAATGCCTGGTGGAATGCATCCAGAGCTGCTTCTATGTTCAGACCATAAAAATGTCATCAAGGAGAGGTAGGAGTGGGTGGGAGGTGTATGACTGGACCATGATGCTGTGGGGAATGAGGAAACAAACCTGCTTCCCAAAAGCATCAGTCCTGGGGCAGAGTCTCCATGTGGAAGACCCTTTAGTATCTTATGTTGAGTTTTGAATAACCGCAGCTGGCAACTGGGTCATGGATCCCAGCTGGCGTTTAGAAATGCTGTTCTTGGGGAAACTTGATCTGGATCTTCATGCTATTGTGCTATTGTAATCATCTACCTCCTAGATTTTTTTGACCAGATAGGAAAACCCAGGAATAGAATGTTATTTAAGATTGAAGATGATGAAGAAGATATTGTATTTATATCCCGCCCTCCACTCCGAAGAGTCTCAGAGCGGCTCACAATCTCCTTTACCTTCCTCCCCCACAACAGACACCCTGTGAGGTGGGTGGAGCTGGAGAGGGCTCTCACAGCAGCTCCCCTTTTAAGGACAACCTCTGCCAGAGCTATGGCTGACCCAAGGCCATTCCAGAAGGTGCAAGTGGAGGAGTGGGGAATCAAACCCGGTTCTCCCAGATAAGAGTCCGCACACTTAACCACTACACCAAACTGAAATATCTAATGATGTGTATATTCTGTGAAAGTAAATCATGTAGGAGAGAGATCTAAATTCCTGATTCAGGGACGCAGCTCACCTTGTCATAGATGTAAAAGTTGCCGCAGTGGCTATCACCTTCTTCACGTGGGTTTCCTCTGTTCATTCATGTTGTATTACTTGCGCACACTCATTCTTGCCTTGGTTAAACTGTCAGTTCTGATGAAATTTATGTTAGTGCTGCACTGTGTTAATGGAGGATTCTTCATCAACCCTGCATCATGTTTGGCTCAGCAGGAAATTGTGCAATAGCATGCAGCTCTCCCATATGTTCTTTCCCTTCTCAGCAAGGCACTCTCAGCTAAAGCAGTGGCAGCTTTCTATGGTTCCAGAGTAGTTCTGGTGGCAGCTTAGAGAAGCAGAGGAGCCTGCAACAAAGCACTTGTGGGAAAACTGTTCCATGTAAGGTCAGGTCTACGGCAGAGTAGATGGCTGAGAGAATATGGAGTCTATGTACCATTGATGAGGTGAAAAAGACAGGAAATCAGGTTGCCTGGGGGTGTGGCCAGTCTGAGGCCAAGACACCAAGAAGAGAGGAACTAGAACTACTGTCAGGTAATGCAGTCAGGATGGTACAAACAAATCACTGTTTTCTGCACTGATCTCATGGATTAGACTAAGAAAGCAGGCACATGCCAATAGGAAAATAAAGTATTGTTTCCAGATAAATTATCCAGAGTGATTCCAGGTGTTTGGAAACAGAGGGGAACTAGGTATAGCAGATCCCTCGTACTTCCTGATTTTCTGCTTGACCTCTTGAAGTACAGCTTGGTGAGATGTGCCAAGATGGCTTTGTATTGTGTGGGAAAATGGCAGAGTTCCACCGGGGATGGTTTGGATAGAAAAGGTATTGAAATAAGAAGCATGACATATCATCCATGCCTCTGTTTCCTCTGCATCTTTGTAATGTCTGAAAGCCGTTCCTGCTAGCCTATTGGAACTCAAGGTTTGCTGCCATATTTAAGCTGAACTGTCTCATAAGTAACCACTGATCTTATCCTTCAAAAGCGCAAAAAGGGAGTGGAATAAGTGAATGACATGGAGTAGCTGTCTTGTGGGTGCTTTTTAGCGCACTTGATGAAGTTTGGTGCTGCTTTGTGACTCTGCTGATGTATTCTGCAATTCTGTTCTGCCCTTGCTACATTCCAGAAGACACACCGCAGGAACTTCCATTATCTTTTAAAACTCTCGCATCCCCTTTTCCTTTTGTGGAATCAGTTTTTGAGGTCCTTCTTTTTTTGTAACTATTTTATTTTTTCCCACAACCTTCAGTTTATTTGTCGAAAGATAATTACATCCCTTAGACCATGGCCGTTCTAAACAGAGTTGCTGCCTTTTGAGTCTGTTGAAGGCAGTGGGTGTAGAAAGGTGTAACTGCTTAGGATTGCTCCGTTAGTCACAGTACAGGATGTTACAATAGCATGAAATTAAGAATTCCTGCTAGCCAGTCAGTCAAGTGTAGCAAGAACGAGCTAATATACATTTTACTATTTGTTGTTCTTTTGAGGTTTTTGGTCTTATTGTTCTTCTACTAGTTGGAGAGTTCAAAGGAAGCAGTATTTACTAGGTGTGTTTACAGTCATGTATTTATTGGCTTTTTTATTATCAATTTGATGGCATAAATGGAATCTGGTTTTAATGTGTCTTAGAAGACTTCTGAAATACTGACTGCAACATGCGACATCTACCTAGCAAAACTCGTGTATGCTGCAGACTTCTCAGCACAAAGATACTCAATATCAAACGCTATTTATTCTACACGGGTTTTCAAAGAAGCACTGAACACTTTCATGCTAACTTTTTGCTCACGTTCTGTGGATCACAATGGTCAACTCTCGGGGGTTCTCAAAAGAAATCAGTCTAGGATTACAAAGTTTCGACCAGGGTGTTCGGTCAGCACCTCTTTCTCTAGACTATTGCATGTGTCTCTGGAACTCTGTTAAATCAGTCCACACCTGCATATCCGTGGTCATTAGCCTGTTGCTGTTCTAAAGTAATTTTATCATAGCTTGTTTGGAAAATGAAACATTTTGAAAGCACCCTTTTGTGGTTAATATGTGATATCTGCAGGGCTTTTTTTGAGCAGGAATGCACAGGATCACAGTTCTGGCTGGCTTGGTGTCAGGGAAAGTGGCCCAATATGTAAATGAATTCCTGTTCGGCTTTTTCTACAAAAAAAAAAAAGCCCTGGATATTTGTAACATGCTGAGAACTTATTGGAAATCAATGTTTGCTCTGCTAGTAGATGCCAGGTTGCATCATTAAGTAATCACCAAATGAACAGGTTAACATCATGCTGTGATGGTTTTTCCCTGCCCCCAATAACAATGGAATTATATCCTGGTAAGAATCCCTGATTTTACTGACCGCTAGGTCATTTCAGTGTCCAATTTCTTCCAAAACTATATAAAGGAATGAAAAGTTAAGATAATATGTGGGGTTGTTATCTCAAGATGACAGCCTGAATAAACGACTGTGCTCAACTGGTTTTCTTTGTTCTCTTGCCCTAACCTAATCAGTTTGCTCCAGGGAATAACAACCAACTTTAACTTCTCATGTATCACACAGAAGTTTTCATGTTTTCAGTGATATTTGCAAGCACGTACACACCCTATTTGTTTCCTCCATTTTGTTATAAGATTGTTGATTGTTCCTCCATTTTGTTATAAGATTGTATAAGAAGGGTTGTTGAGTCACTGGATCTGTGCCCCCCCTGGCCCCAACACAAACACACAATTAACTGTCCAATTTAACAGTGTCACTTTGGCCGTGATTCTTTCTGTTTATGGCAGACTTTTAGAGATGTTTAAAGCTGTGAAACAAAATGTAAAAGGTAACATTATTGGCACAGTAGTGCTGAAGTTTAGGATATGTTTACTTTTCTGCAGAGTACAATAGGAAATAAATGAGTTTACTGCTTTGGGATGTGTCGGTGCCGTGAATCTTTGTATGAAATAAAGTTAGTATAACACTCCACTCCCCCCCCCCAAGAACTTGAGAAGTCTGATGAGGGTTCCCTCCTAGTTCTTTTCCCCCTCATTTGGTTATCCCAGCATTGACAAGTGAGGCAGCCTGCAAAAAAGGCTGCAAATGTTACTAATTTATAAAACACACACACAATAACTTGCATGGCTGCACATTTCTTTGTTAATAGTTTGTGGCATATTGATGACCTGAAAAGGAAAGAAAACCTCCTTTCCTTGTTCCACAGAACTTCTCTGCCTTCCTGCCTACCTGTCGAAAATTTGAATGACTGTTGACAAGCTTGGAGTGTGGGTGTTAACTCTGGACAACTCTGAACATCCACTGGGGTTTTAAGGTCCGTGCATGTTGCTTATTTTTAAGATTCTAGTTTTTTTAGTTTTGTTTTTTAGTATTTGTTTTACCCTGTCAACCCTCAGTACTGTAAGTACCACATTAATGCTTAGAGCAAGCCCATTTTTATGCATGGAACATGCTTGCTCTTTTGTGTTTTGGTTGGTCATCATAGAAGATGTTCAGTGGCTTTGGGTTGTTCTCACTCTCCCCTTTGATCCCAGGTGTTTACACTCTAAATACAGCCAGGGCAAGCTCAGGACAGTGGCACAGCGAGGGAAGGATTTGCTGGGATTAAGTTCCTGTTCTCTGTCTTGGCATCCAGTCCAGTGTCTTAGCCATTAGATCCATATGCAAACTGCCTAGTATCAAAAGGACCTCAAACTGGATGCTTTCGTTGTTACCTAAACTTGAAGGAAGCTCATTCATTCATTATTTCAGTGTATATACTGTTCCTCCCCCAACAAGTGGGGCTCAGAGCAGTTCACAACAATATTAAAAGATATAGTAAATATAGTTAAAACAGTATAAATAAAGTATAGAAAGCAAGCAATTTACAACTGATAGTGGTGGATCCAGCATTCAGCCCTCAAAATACACTTAACGGGGAAAGACCTGATGGCCCAGACACAATTTGAATGGGATGCTAGCAGAACAAAAGAACCTAACATTGTGACTTTGCATGTGTTCAGTGTTTCCTTTAACCTGGGCTGTTCTGTGTGCAAAATGGCTCTGAGTCCATTGTAAGCCTGCCAATGCAGCACCCGCCTGGGCCTGTGGGGCCTCAGTGTGCTAATACCGCATCCATTACAACTGACAGCTTGGTTTAAACGAGTTGCTGTGGGTGAGCGCAAAATCATATGAGTGCATTCTTTTGTTCAGCTGCTGTCTTGTTTAAACTGTATGCAGAGACAGTGCTGAATTCTTCTTACCTGAATGGTAGTTAATGTAACTGTCAATTGCACAGTGAACAGGGAATCTGGGACCGCAAGATTTTGGTCCCTCCTGCTGTGTTTTATATATCACTGTATTAAGGAACCACAAGAATGTTTCTCTTTTCCAGCGATCAGGTTTGGCAGGAGATCCTATGTTGAGTCATCATATCTCTGTTGCCAAATTAGCACTGTCATCTCTGAGCAGAACTGCACATTCTGCCTCAGCCCTGGGTCTTCAGAGCCCAAATACTGCATGTCAGTGCCAAAAGGATGTGATTTACATCAGAGTGTTACCCGTTCCAGGGCCTGCAGCCTCTGAAAAATGACTGTGTTCACTCCTCGTCTGAAGACGAGGGGGGCGGAGGACGCTTCTGGGGCAGCTTAGGAGCCTTACGAGCAGGCTGCTTACCCTTTGATTTTCCACCACTTTCCGCCTCGACATGTTTGCCACCCAAAGGGATTACAGCACCAAAAAAAAAATGAAAGAGAGTTTAAACTGCAGTACTGCAGCTTTACCACTCTGCCCCAGGGGCTAAGTCTCTCAACCCCCAAAAACCATTCAATTTCCTCACTCAGTAAAAAGGCCAAAAGCCACCCCTAAAATGGCTGCCGCCTCAAAAGCACCTAAAATGGCCGGCAAGGACAAGAGGCAAGGCAAAAAGCAGGCACAAAATGGCCACCAGGGACAAGAAGCAAGAGGGAAGAAAGCAACTCCAGTGCCTCATAAAATGGTCAATGCTCACTCACCCGCTGGCTGCTGCCTCAGGCCCACTTAAAATGGCCACCAAGGCCACCAAGCCCTAAGAGGGAGACCCACTGAGAAACGAGGGGCTTAACAGAATAAGGCCTTCCAAATAATGCAGCCCTCTGCCGCCCTACAAAGCGCCCCTGCAACCCCCCCCCCAAAAAACGGCAACCACGAGGGGAAAAAGGGAAGGTCCTGACACAGAACCATGCTGCACAAGCCTTGTAAAGGGACCGACAGCCAGACGAAGGATGCCCCGCTACGCTAAAATGACTCCCTGCACCAGTCCCACAACGAGGTTGGAGCCCAACGCTGCACCATGCTCCGCACCGAACGGCCCTTCAAGGCCTAATTCCCCCAGATGCCAGCTAAGAGCGTGACAGCATGCTCCACCGAGCACCGCAGGAGGACTGACGAGAGGGGAGCGGAGGCTTCAGAAGGCACGCTGAAGCCCCGCCCCCTGAAGACGCGCCTAAAGCGCGCTAAATCACCCGCTTTTTCCACCGGGAGGGGCAAAATCTCCCTGGCAGCCACGCCGTGATGCGGCGGGCTGCCAGAGGTTCCATTGTGCCTGCTTCTCCTACATCCTTAGAGAGCCAGTTTGGGGTAAAGTTCGCAGACTCTTACCTAGGAGAACCGGGGTTTGATTCCCCACTCCTCCACTTGCAGCTGCCAGAATGGCCTTTGGTCAGCCATAGCTCTCACAGAACTGTCCTTGAAAGGACAACTTCTGTGATAGCTCTCTCAGCTTCACCTACCTCACAGGGTGTCTGTTGTGGGGGAGGAAAGTAAATGAGATTGTAAGCCTCCCTGAGATTCAGAGTGAAGGGTGAGGTATAAAGTCAATAGCATCATCTTCTTCTTTGTACCTTGCACATGTTCTCTGGCAAACAAAAGTTTGGAAGCTGGGTTTGAGGAAAAGCAGTTCTGAAGGGGTGGGGGAGGGAAGTTGTGAGGGAAGACACTGTGCTTAAGCAGGATACTTTCATTCCTTATCAATTTTTTGCTTTCTGTTTTTTGTTGATGTTATTCTAGCACTATGGTATTCTTAAATCTGAGAAGAATGAGCTTGCCGCAATTGCTACCTTTTTTGTTGTGACAGAATTCCTATGTGATAGGCAGAAATATGGTGGGTGCAGATACAAGGACAGGGAAACATCACATTACCAATTTCCACTTGTCATATGGTTACTAAAGTGTGGAAAACCCTTCCACAGCAAAAAAACCAGGCAAAACTACAGCGATAGAAAAATCATCTAACCAGATTTAGCCACATTCCTTTATAGGCTTTATAGGGAAACTAAGTGCAATGAAGTATTTAATTAAAGAGAATTTGAGGAAAATTATCATGTAATTTGTGTTTAAATTCAAATGAATTTAAGCTAAATTACAAAGAAAAGAATCCTGTGTTGTAGCAGATTGTCATTTGAACACTCTTTACCTAATTTTTTTTTGCCTTTAGAACGATAAGCTAAATATAGAAATGTTTCCTTTGGCTGTGCTGTGGGTGTAGTTTGATAGGATGCCAGCTCTTTTCCACAGTGATCTTGCCTGTCCATCCATTTACTTGGGAATAAGCCCAGTGGAATTCAGCAGGACTTCATCTCACTGAACATGCATAGGGACTGAGCTGCAAATACCTCAAAGCAACAGATCAAGGATGCAGCTCTCAATTGGACGTTGGCGTCTTCCCCTGCCTTTCGTGGGTTCAAAAACAGCTTGCTGCAGCAGGCCAAAAAGGAGATGGGTAGATCAGAGGGTCTTGATATATTTAAAGGGAGAGGCAGAAGATCTCCAACTTTTTAAATGCGCTTTTGCAGCTGTGTCTTCATTGGTTGGTGCCTTCACTGGTTAATACAGAAGAGTTTGCAGGTGATATTGTTCACAGTATTATGAAGATTAATGCTATCACCTTAAGAATTGCTGCAGGTCATACTAGCAAAGACACAGACTGAACAGCTGGCAACCCCGCAATCTGGTTTCATCACCGCAACGGGTGATTTACAACCACTTTATGAAACTGAGGCTGTTTACTTAGTTAGGTTTATAATGGATTTATAATTACAACCTTTCCTTGGCCTAGGTTTGTGCATTGAGGGGGAGGATATTGGAGTTCGTAATAATTTTTCCAGATACCCAGAAGCCATGTTCTGTTTCTCTGTTCAAAAGCGGATTGTGTGACTGTATTAGGTGTTTGTTTTGTTTTCTCCCTGGAGCTTACAGTAGGCCCTGTACTAAGAGCCCTGTAAGCTCTTGGAGGATTGGCTACATCAGGAGGGTGTGGCCTAATATGCAAAGGAGTTCCTGCTACAAAAAACCCCTGCCCCACCTTTGCTTCTTCCCCATCTCAGTCTCGCACTCTTTCTCCTTCCTATCACCCCATTTCTTACCCTTTCCTCGATGCCTGCTGCTTTTCTATTCCTTTCTGTCTCCCCACCTCATCACTGTTTCTTTCTGCTCCCCATCACTCTTTCTCTCTTTCAGTGCCCTATTCCTCTCCCAGCGTCCTGCCTGTTTCTTCCCTCCCCCCCTCCTTTGAGGCAACTGTGATGATGGTGCTCCCAGCCACCCACCCACCTGCTTCCCCACCCCTGCAACAGCAATGCTTCTCCTGGAATCCCATCTGATCTCCCAATTACAGGGATCGGTTTCCCTCAAGGTTGCTGGCTTCAGGTTGGGAAATGCCTGGAGATTTGGGGGTGGTGCCTGCGGGGTGAAGTTTGGGCAGGAAACTGACCTCAACATGGTATAATGCTATAGACCCCACCCTCCAAAGATCCCCTTTTCTCCAAGGGAATGGATCTCTGTCATCTGAAGATCGGCTGTAATGCAAGTTAAGGTGATCTCTAGCCTTCCACTGGAGGTTATATTGTCAGAAGAATTACTGCGTATATAAAGATCTGTAATGAGATGCTAAGTACATAAATATGTGCTATAAATTATAAATTGTATGTGTGTGTTATTAGTTAATTACAAAAGTATACAAACTATCCAGCATCTTAGAATATAGTAACCATCTAATGAAAACTAATCTTCAATTAAGTGCAAAATAATAAGCCAAAAGAATCCAGAAGAAGCAAGAAGAATATTAAATTATAAGGTAAATCCCAAGTGTAATAAATCAGAAGAATTTAGAAGAATCATATTGTTACGCTTAGGGGTGGAATCGAAGTCAGAATCCTCAAAGGCCAAAACAATCCCAGAAAACATCTTCCCCCTGCCTTTTACTTACATAAACTGAAGCCTGGAATGCTGTGCTTAAAGCTGCAGGCACTCCTTTTATATATGTATATATATTTGTTTTTAAAACTCTCCAGTGCTTTAAAAAAAATCACATTTATCTGCAAAACATGGGTCCTTTTCAGGTTTGTAGAAAGATTCTTCTTGCTTACTAAAGTCAACAGCTTTAAGTATTCAAAGATTGGTCAACTTTGCTGTTAGAATATAAGATAAGTGGGGACCCACAAGAAAGTTGTGGAGAGGGTACATCTCTTCCACCCTCTATACTTCCTTGCCTCTTTCTCTTTCTACAACTCTCTTCCACCTCTTTCCCCTCCTCCTCTTATCTGTCACCCTTCTCCTATCTCTTTTTCTCCATCACTCAGCTCTTGCTGTTCTCCCCACCTATCACTCGCCCCTAGCAATTCACTTACCTCCACTTCTGCAGCTCTTCCCGCCTATCCCCACCACCCTTGGCACTCTGTTCACTCACCACTTCTGCTGCTCTCCCTATCTATCTCCACCCTTGCTTTCTTCCCACCTACACTCACCCTTGGAACTACCCCATTTCTCATTCACCCCCCCCCCCCAATCATGCTGCTTTCCCCACCTACATTCCAGCAGGCCAGTGGTAGGCTGCTGGCCTGGGGGAGTGGCAGCAGTTGCAAGAAGGGAATTCACATCTCCCCCCCCCCCCCCCCATCTGCTGTATCTCCTAGGCTGCCACACCAACACTGCCGCTGGGCCCATTGTTGTTCCTGACCTGCCAGGCCCCACCAAGTAGGTGCATGTGCAGAGAACGCCTTTTGGAGAGGATTTTACCCCCCCTGATTTTTTTAAAAAAAATTTCTGCACACCTGGGGAGTCCCCAAAGTATGCAGAAAAATCTCTTTAGCCTTTGGGTGGCCCCGGTCTGCGGGTTTAGCTATCTGCAGGTGGGGACCATGGTGGCTATTAATCACATTTTACAAGAAAACATCCATCATTCTAGCCTCTTCACAGGTTTTGGAATTTTATTGATGCTGTAACAATTGTGTTTCATTATATAAATGTATATGATTCGTCAGCATGACACCAATCCTAATCCAGGTATAAAACATCAATTTTTAAAGAACTGCAGAACTGTAAACAAAGTGAATGTGTTTATATTTCAACTAGGACCAAGGAATTAACTCACAGGTATCCCTATGAGGCTGTGAATGAAGTCATTCTTAAGATAATCTCTCTTAAGGGTCCAGCTTTCACTGCTTTAGGTGCATTGGTGCTGTACATATGTTATGATTATGCCTTTTTGTTCCATGCCTCAATAATATGGTGAAGCTCACCAAAGGTAGCAGTCATTATTGAGGAGGCGGTGTGAACAGAAACAATTAGAAGCAACAGCAGCCAAACTAAGAAACCAAAAGGATTTGTGTTTGTTGAAAATATTTGGTGTCATGATGAAATTTCTAGGTGCTGTGGTGACTTGGCATTTGGGATTTGTTGAGCCTTGAGTTGTAGCTTATAACAGCATACCAGCCCTGACAGAAAACATGGAGTCTACCTCATTTCCTCTCTGAAGCTTCTCCCCAACCACTGTAGCTTAATTTCAGCAAAATGCTTCCTTTTAAAGAGGTGATGGGTCAGAAGAGTAATTTCCTGTCCCTATTTTTTTTTAATGTTTGGTGGAGATCCTTCCTTCCTTTCCCCCCACCTCTTTTACTTATATTATCTGGCTTCATTTGCAATCTTCTGCTGTACAGCTTGTTTTAGCAAACTCTGCTGTACGTAGGAAGAAAATGAGAGGAATCAAGTGAGGTGAAAAGGGCCAAGGAATTGCAGCTTCCCTTTAACCATATCTTACGGATGACTTGCAGAGTTTCATCCACCTACTGTATTTAAAAAAATATATATATATATAATTGTGTTTCTGCAATAATTTAACTATTTCATGTGAATTAGGTTTCCAAGGCTCTCTTTGGAGGAGACCTCCTGTGTGGTGGTATTTGGGGGGGGGGGGGAGATTGAGGTTGTCCCAGCGTACCCTACTCTGTCAGTAGGAATGAGCTGGTTGCATGATAATTGCATCCCATTCATCTTTTGCTTCAAAACGCTGTTCAGTTTTTAGTGGTTTGAAAGATTTCAAAGGATGAGAACTGAATTTTAACTGCAGCTTGTGCTGGGAGTTTAGCTTAAAATGAGACTTGTAAATCAAAGAGCTTGAATGTCTCCTTTGCAGACTGTCAGCTAAGCACTAAATATTTTCACCAGACATTTCACATGTCAGTTAAGTCATCAGACAGTTCATGTTCACAGTTTTACATAAAACTTAATACCTCTGACTTCTTTCTTCCTTTTTGATCAGGTATTAGCCATGATTGTAATTTTACCCAGAGAATTTTTCCCACCCTGTTTTGTTTACATTTTACCTATCAAACTGTGGCTAACTAAAACAGTGCTGCCCTCAAGTTGGGTCAAGACCATTTATTTTCAGAGTTTTTTAAAAGAAATGCCTACTAGTATTGAGAGCCCTTAGAAGAACATGTAACGCTCTAACAGGATTGTGTGACCTCTGAAATATGAATAGGAGCTTTTTTATCTCTTAATTTGGATGTCAGAGTGTCCAGTCAGGGATTTAGCCCTTTGTGGCCAAAAGAGGTACCTTGTTCAGTCACAGATGGTGTTGAGTTCAGTCAGCTAGTTTAGATCCAAATCCTCTAGATACTAATGTTCATGTCCTTGTTTTATTCCCCCACAGCAGATAGGATTATTTTTTTATTGTTGTCACCAGATTATGGAATAGAGATACAATTGTTTTATAGTTATCTGGACCTAGAATCTATTTGTATCATTTTAAAAGGCTGTTCTTCAAATTAATTCCTCACAGGCATTGAGAGACAAACCTTTTATTGCCCATGGACAGCCTCTGAATCTTAAACAGCTTCTCACCTACAATAATGCCCTCACTGACATGGACACAGAGTCTGAGACTAGGGCCTGCAGCAAACCAAGATGCCAACTCTACTTCCATATTCATTCTGACAATATAATCACTGGGTCTAATAACACCAGTCAGTAAGCTATCAGGAGTCAATGATTACTTATATCCCATTGGTCTTTAAGATACTACTGAACTTTAATTTAGCCAGATCAATATAGGTACCATCTGAAGCAGTCTACTCCTGAGGCACTGACCAATAACTCTCAGGGCCCAGTTCATCCATAGTTTCTCTTGATTGGCCATAGTTTCTCTTGATTGGCAAAGGGGTGAGATTTCCACATCTTGCATACTCTCAGTCCTTTCCTTGCATGTCCCCAGCAGTATTAGAAAGCTTCCTTATTACTGAGATTTATTTCAAAGTAAGTGGGACTTTCTGCTGAGTAAACATGACCTGGATTAGGCAATTTAAATGTTGATTCTGTTTTCCTAGCACCAAGAGTGAGGTGAGCCCTGACCTGGATATCCCAGGCTAGCCTGATCTCATCAGATCTCAGAAGCTAAGGAAGGTTGTCTCTGGATAGTATTTAGATGGGAGACCTCCAAAAAATACCAGGGACGTGACACAGAAGCTGACAATGGCAAATCACCTCTGAACGCCTCTTGCCTTGAAAACTTGATGGGGTCACCATAAATCATTTGTGAGTTGGCGGCACTTTCCACCACCACAGTGGGGTGGGATATCATCAATATTTGTAAGAGCATTTCAGAAAAACACCAGCCATTTCAAAGGGATAGGAAGCCAAATATGCTGCACTTCCCAAAATACACCTCTGCATATTCTAGATAGCAAGGGAAGAGGCTAAATATGTGTAACCAGGGCTTTCTTTGAGCAGGATTGCACAGGAACACAGTTCTGACTGACTTGGCATCAGGGGGTGTGGCCTAATATGCAAATGAGTTCCTGCTGGGCTTTTTCTACAAAAAGCCCTGTATGTAACAAAGAGTGACAGTATGAATCCATAATAGACAATAAGCAAAATAATTCATAACATGATAATCACAAAAGCACAAAGCTAAATGCCAGTTTCAGAAATAGAATATTGATCAATGATCATGCCAGATTTCAGTTGGAGTCCACACCGGAGTTTAGCTGCTTGTTTCATGTTTTCAGATGAATTGGTCACCGCCACTTAGGGTTATTGTGTGTTGGGTCATTTGAATATACCTCCTCAGGAACTGGAAAGTATCAAGGATTCTCCTGAATTTATTGGGCTTCCCTCTCCATGTGCAAAACCCTAGAACTGGGTGTGCGAGCACAGGTGGGGGGAGGTATCTGTTACTGTTCAGGATTGGGAAAAGTGTGAACGCATACAAAAGCTTATACCCAAAATTAAACTTTGTCTTAAAGGTGCCACTGGGCTCAAACTGTATTCTGTTGCTTCAGACCAACTCAGCTACCTGCCTGAATTGTTCAGCATTCTGTCATCCTAGGCAACCTAAAACTTCATCCTTTTTCTTACCTACCCTCTCCTTGTCATATTTTGCACTGTTTTAGTCAATGGCTAGTCTGCCCTTTACCAACTCTTCCCTCTTGATACAGAACATGTCGTGTGGATGTTCTCTTTGGGTGAGGTAAGTTAGAAAGCACAGTATGGATGGGTAACCAGAGTTGAGTGGACTCTTGCTTTGTTTAAATTGAGACAGAAACAGACACTTGCCTTGTAGAAAATCAAGATAGTGGGTTGCTTGTTTACTCTTTAACTTTTGGCTTACAGAAGAATGCAGATGCAGACCTTTTGTTTGTTTTTTCCGGATAGGTTTGGCTCTTCTGACTGTGTATCACATATGCAAAGTGGCACATAAAGGCAAAGGAAGTGGCTGTATGGTGAACTCCCTTGACACACAACAGTACGTTGGCATCTTATGCATTCTGAAAACCCATAGGCTTTATCTAAGGACTCTGGTGTATCTATAAATAGTCCCTTAAAAAAACAGCAGTCAAAAGATTTAGTTCCTCTTTTTCTTTCCCTGTAATATATTTTTGCCTAGCACATTTATTTTCTAATAAAGATATGAGATGAGATGGAGGAAGAAGAGTGGAAATGCAAGCATAGTGATCCACAAAGATTTCTTCCATTCACCTGAATGGGTGCTAGTCTTCCTACCAAAGGCATATGCTTACTTAAGTCAGTGATATACAATAAGGTTGGAAGGAGAGGACTTCTCAATCTTTGGTAATGTAATGACTGAATGGTTGGATATTAATGTGTGCTTGTGGTGTGGGTGTGTTATTTGTGTGTATAATTTTTAATTGATTAATATATTATTTTAAATGCATTTTTAATGTTTATATGTTTGGATGTTTGCTGCCTTGGGGGACCCTATAAGGGTAGACAGTGTAGGAACATTTTAAATAAATACATTTAGCAAACAGTGACTAGTACGCGGGATTATTTATTTATTATATCCCATCTTTCACTTCATCGGGGATCCAAAGTAGCTGATATTGTTCTCCTCTCTTCTGTGTTATCCTCACAACAACCTTGTGAGGTAGATTAGACTGAGAGTGTGTGACTGGCCCAAACTCACCCAACAAGGTTCCATGGTGCGAGTAGCGGTTCGAACCCTTATTTCCCAGATCCTAGTCCAGCATTTTAATCACTACACCATGCTGGCTCTCAAGCATGTGCTTCCTGCCTGCAGTCTGAAGGGGTCCAGTCCATAAACACGGGATGTGCTCTTGATATAAACTACTGGTTATCAACATTATGTGTGTGAATTAGGACCAAAGTTCTAGATCTGCTCCAGAGTCTTAGAGAGGAAGGACAGGATGTCCAATTTTAACAGTACAAAGAGACACAATGACAGAGGTGCTAAACTCTCCCTCTGCCTGCAGTTTTGCAGCCTCACAGTTGTTTCTCTTCCCTGTTTCCAAGTGGTTTTCTCTTCAGGTGAGGTCTGATACTGGAAATAAATTCAGCTGGGAGAAAAGTGTTTGGGGGAAGGTTGTTGTGTTGCTTTTTCTGTTTAAACCAGACCCACAAACATGTGTGAAAGAGATAGGTATAAATTTAACAACACAAACCTGCTATCATTAAGATTCCCATTTGCCTGCTTATGTCAGGGGACCTCTAGGTAATTGTGTCCCTTGCCTACCAGTGCTCACCTGGTCAGTAGGTGGAAATGGGTCAGATGGGGGGAGGGGTGATCATCCTGGGGAGAAAAATTAAAAAGAAAAATAAGGCCTCATCTTTCAGGAAGTTCTGACTATAGTGTTCATGGTGATTTCTAGAGCTACCTGAAGTAACAAATAGTAGCTCTAGGAATTTTCAGGAACCTCTATGGTCATATTTTCACATGGTCATAAATACACAAGGCCTTATTTTTCTAATTTTTTTCTCCCCAGATGCTGTTTGTCCTCACAACCCATCTGCCGGTTGCCAGACACTGCCTAGCCACCCTAGCTTCCATCATGTTTTATTTGGGCTTTGGTCATGTTGATGGTTTATTTCATTGCAGTTGCTACAAAAGAATTTCACAATATGGACAACGTTCAGAGCAATCCAGAAGAATAATACAGTGTTATAAAGCATTTGTTAGAAAGGCAGGTAAAATTTTCAAGGAATCGGAGCACCTACTCTCTTGTGTTAATACTTTCTGTATGCAGACCGTGCAGTCAATCACCAGCAAGGGCTCCACTGTAGGCGTCGAGAGAGAGATTCCTACTCCTCCACCTACTTCATATTATGAAAAACATGCACACAATGTTAAATTAGAATAGATATGCTGCTGTTATTCCCCTGTGAAACCTTGCATAGCTTTCCAGAGTGACCCAGGTCTTTAGAAACTGGAAACCCTAGTTTTCCCCCTCACCACCAGCAATCCTGCCGTCATCCGAGGAAAAGAAGAAGACAGCACCAAACCCAATGTCTTGGTAACTATCGGGCAGATTATGTGATTTGAAAAGGGTATTATTGCCAAGGTTTTGCCATGGTGATTGATTTGGAGCTTCAGATTTGAGAGCTGAGTTTCCCCAGTAGCAGTTTGCAGAGCCTAATTCCGACTAACTGGTACAATGCCAATGGGCTCTTCCCCCCTTTTCTGTTTCAAATTCAAAAACAGCTAGCTGTTCAGAAAATCTGTGACAGCTCATGTTACATATTAAAAGGTAAATTAGTTGGACAGGAAAATCTGGGGAAAATGCCTTCTTTTTGACCCAGGTTTATTAGCAATAGAATAATTAACAGGCATTCTCACATTCTGACATGTTACTGTTTTATGGTTTCCCACGCTAATTCAACCCAGATCAAAGGTTTTCTGAATTTGTTAATTTTACTATTCTGCTGTTGGTTTTTAACTTTGTACCACTTGGCATTCCAAACCCCACCAGCTATATGTGGCTCTGCTTACTGTACCTCATTCCTCGTCTGAAGAAGTGTGCATGCACACAAAAGCTTATGTTCTGAATAAAACTAAATTGGTCTTAAAGGTGTAATTGACTCCTATTTTGTTCTACTATTTCAGACCAACACGGCTGCCTATTTAGCTCATTTATTCTTTGGCCAGGATTACGAATCAATCTGAAGTGTAAAGTGTCACCCTGTGAATACAAGAGGCAATAGGTCTATGGTACAGAGCTTTCAGGGCTGTTTTTAGTGGGATCTTCTCTATAAAGTTTGACTGCAGTTTTATTGCAATCGTGAACCAAGTATCCAAAATGTTTGTTATTTTTTCATAAGCTTGGCAGTACAGACAAAGGAGAGTTTGTTGTGCTGCAGCTTGCATTAACTGTCTTGACAACAGTTGCCCTGCATTCAGATTTCACATTTGTTCTTTTTTATAAGGGTCTTGCACCAAACAGAAAATACTTCAGAATAGAAATTTTACAGCCTCTATAGAAATAGATATAAATTAAGGTTTGTTTCAAGGAATATGAGACGTGGAACTCAAATGATATCTTAGGCAAAAGCTTTATTTTTTCCCCTGTAATACAAATGGACTTAACATTTTGAAACCCAAGTACTCTCATGTGTTTTGTGAAGCATATCTTCACAAATTCCAGTGATAAAAGCAAAGAAATTTGGCTATGTTCATTCATTTGTTTGCTTGTTTTGGAAGCTTGCTAAATAGTCCCTAGGTCTCTGGTTGGACCCTTCTTTTTTCAGCCGAGATTTTCCACATGTAAAATATGTAGCTTGATGTACTTAATCTGTTTAATATTATTTTAATGTTGCATCAGAAGTACATTCTCCATTTTAACTGCCACTCAGTCTGTGTTATCCAAATAAGGAATAACCAAAGCAGCATGCCAAGTTTCCTTTAATGGCAGATTGCAATAGCAGACTTACTTCTATGCATTATGTGGTTTCACACACGCTGAAAGAGTAGTATCCTTGCCCTTGTACATGACTTTAATCTTGTTCTTTATGGACTGCCACCAGAGCCAGTGTAGCACAGTTTCTAGTTAGTACCAGGGAACACCTGGGTTCAGATTCCCAGTCCGGCCGGATGACATTGGGCCAGTTGCTATCTTTCAGGCATGTTTGAGTCCAGTGGCACTTTTAAGACCAACAAAGTTTAATTCTGGATATGAGCTTTGTTGGTTTTAAAGGTGCTACTGGATTCAACCTTTTCTATTGCTTCAGACCAACACGGCTACCCACCTACATCTATTTTTTAGGTATGTTGTGAGGATAAAACACCCATGTACAGCTAACTATCTTGGATATACTCCCTGGATGATGGTCAAGATTCAAAATATGAAAGAATAATATGCCTACATTCTTGGGGAGGTTTCTAGAACACCTTTGACATGGAAACTCCTTATATGTTAAATTGCATTTGTACATCTGTGACTGGCCTAAGATCACCCAGCAGCTGCATGTGGAGGAGTGGGGAATCAAACCCCGTTCTTTAACCACTACGCCAAACATTCTAGCAAATGTAAGATGGCAAACTTGAGGAAAAAATCATCTTCCTTTCAAGCAAATACAGTAAATTGTGGTTATTTTGTTTGTTACGTTTTGAGGGCGAGGGAATTGCAAATGTAACTTGGATAGGATCACTAAAATAAAAAGAAACATTTTCTGTGAATACAAACATGGCTCTGCCTATACAAGTGCACGTGTTGTTTTGTTTTCTTTAAACTGTTTCTAAAGGAGAAGGAAGAGCTATGTTGTAGGAATGTGGTGAGGGTTGAAGTACATTTTAATTGTGCCCTGTGGTTTGGAAGGAACATATTTAGAACTGTCTACAATAGGTCTCCCGCTGATAAAAATGGGGACTTGTATGGATGGGATATGGACTTTGGACAGGAACTTCATTTCCTGTCAGGAAAATGTTGAGTGAGCTTTGTTTAGTACCAGTGCTATTTTGATTTTGTTTGTTTGGAAGTTTATCAATGAATGTAGTGTAGCTACCTGATCCTAAGATCTTTTCCTGGAAGTGAGTTTCATTGAAATGAATGACACTTTAATTTCAAGTAATGTGTGGGGACTGAACACCAGAGAGATATCTGGCTCAATTTTTTCCAGTCTTGAAGGCCGAGATCTGAAAATTCTTTAAGCGCTGCCAAATGAATTAAAGTGAATGGATTACATTGGTGACCTATTTCCATCTGCATTTCCCTCCTGGTCTTATTTATGTTCTTCTAGTTTGGAGGTTTTTCTCAGGCACATACTGCAGGAAAAGTTTATCGTTGGAGTTAGTATCTGCCATTAAGAAGGAATTCTAGCAGCCGCTTTCATTTCATGTTTTATTACCTCTTGAACACTTTGCAATTCCTATGACAGGGCTGTCACACTCATTTGTTATGTGGGCCAGATAAATGAGACTTTGTTAGGCCAGGACATGTGTGTCATAATTTGTAATGCCAGGTAGCAAAGATATAAACTTTGTGAAGGACACAGACAAACACAATTGAATAAAACATGCTTAAAACATTAGCAGGCTTGCAGTGTTTTGGTTAACAGTCTCTGATAACTGTCACCTCTTGTTCTGAATTATTGCATCAGAATCTGGAGGCAGTGTCTGTACTGTAGCAATTTTGAGTGTGCAGTTCAGATATGTATCTGTAAGTTGCAAACCTGCTTTTGATTTATTGACATTATTTACAGAAATCTCATGGTCAGTACTCTGTGCCTTAGGACCCAAGGGAATACATGAAATGGCTGGGCATTGTGAGCTTTTGTGCATAAGTTGCTTTGTATGCTGGTCAAGGATATGTGAAGGCACCATGACACAGACTAAGGGCTATGTGTTTATCTACAAAATAATAGTCTCCGATGAGATAGTGCAAGAATAGAAAGACAGCAATGTAGAGTGGTCATTGTCAGCCTACTATCAGGGAAGCCTATGTTCAGAATCCCCCTTCTACAAAGGAAATATGCTGGACACACACTCTCAGCCTAATCCATCTCACTTGTGGCTCATCTAAATAGTTCACATTGCTTTCCTACTGAGAGACTGGATCATGAGGGCATGAATACAGTGAAAAGGGGAAGGGAACTCAGTTGCACCCAGGAGAGACCTGGCAAAATGAGCTTAAGAACACATTATTGTAAGGCAAAAAGCTCTTATCTTGAATAAAACTGTGTTGGCCTTAAAGGTGCTTTTTGCATTTCTCCCCTGCGGTTGAGGCAGATGAGCAAAGCAGCCTCTCACTCATTCCCTCTTCACTCTCCCTCTTCCCTAAGGGAGGAGGAGCCTCAGTGAATGCAGGAGCTTGGGTTTGTAGCTCTGCTGTGCAATTGAGAAAGCCTGGCACAGCTAGAGCTTTGATTGAGAGAGCTCTAGCTGTGCCAGGTTCTCTCAATCACACAGCAGCGCTACAGAACCAAGCTCCTCCTTCCTTGCTGAGGCTCCTCCTTCCTTGGAGAAGAAGGGAGGAGAGGGAAACAGCAAGAGGCTGCTTTGCTCAGCTGCATCGCATGGGAGAAATACAAAAATGGCGACAAAGGAAGCAGGAGAGGGAGAAGGAAGTAGAAGACAAGGCAGTTCCTTATGGGCTGGATAGAAGCCCTGTGGGAGCAGGATCAGGCCCACAGGCTGCATGTTTGACATCCCTGCCCTAAGCAATCATATCTCTCTGTCTTCAGGGTAATCCTCAAACATTTGAGGGCATGGAGAAATACCCTCCACCCTAGAATTCACCTCAGTATTTCAATACTTGTAGCTGTGCTCCAGAAGCTTTAATGCTGCAAAAAGACTGGGGAAAAGAAAACTAAAGGAGATGAGTCATCTCTCCCAAGCACAGAATACACCAGTGCTTGCCTATGCAGATAGGCCTAAACAGAGTGGAACAGAAGGTTAGCTAGAATGCCACATCTAAGGACAGAGGCTGGGGGTGGGGCACATGCTAGATTAGGGCCCCCAACATTGCAGCCATGGGCACTATGGCAACCACCAGGTATTTTTAGTATTTGAGTTTTTAATGTATACTGTTGACAATGGCTTTTGTAAAGTACCAACAGCGCAAATGGTGGACTTCATTCAGAGTAAACATGATTGGGCTGCACAGCCACAGTGTTTAATGCACTTAGTGGGGACTTCTGTTGAAGTAATCAAATCCTCCCAATCTTAATATACTTTTTATAATTCAGGTGGAAGTATATAGCTACATCAAATATTGTTCATTTGTGTACAGTAAGAAATATTCTGGACAGATTATGAAAGGAACAGAAATGAACAGTACAAGTGGAAACCCTCAAGGACTTAAGTGGGCATGGCCGACCCATCCCAATAGATCAAGTAGGCACCTGCCTACGGGTGCCACCAGCCACAGCGGTGGCGGGTTCCCCCTCCTTATATAAAACAGGCACCGCTGGCCCTGCTAGGACTCACCAGCCACAGTGTAAAGCTCCCTGCCCCCCTCTCCAGGTACGCTCTCTAAGTCGCCCTGGTGGTGCAGCTGCCTGGTGTGCTCCTCCTGGCAGCGGTGGTTGCAGTCACGGCTGGGTATGGAACAGGGCTGGGAATTGCCATACAAAGGAGTCCAGTGTGGGTATTGGCTGCAACTTGCAAGGCACTCCCAACCAATGCATGGCTCAAGGCAGATTCCAGAAAAGAGTGAGGGGGGGGGGGAGAACACACCAGGAGGTGAAAGTGTGCATTTCCACCTTATACGAAAGTGAAACAATGCCCTGTCCCACCTCTGAAGGCAGCTAGAACATTGCTGGGGGCTTTGGGGTGGAAAACAAAGGACCTCCACAGGAGGGGTAAACAGACATCTTGTTACCATGTGGCATGAATGATGGGTGTTCCTCTCAGACTTCCCTTGTAAAGAACATCCCTTCTCCTAGAGCCAAGCTGAAACCGTGACTTAGGGGGTTTTAGCACTGGAATTTGGCTCCAGCTCTGTCAGCCCTGATACCTGGGAAGTAATAAAAGAATGGGAGGGAGCTGAGCAAGTGCAGAGTGCCATTGCAAGAGGGGGAGGAGTGGCAGGCAGCCCTGTATGTTGAAGGTGCAGTAGCTAGCTGCCCCGCCAAAAGAAGCTGCTCCACAGGATGAGGGGGCTGTGGAGCGATTTGCAGCCCACCTCCTCTCCCAATAGGGAAGGAGGCGGACGTTCACCTTGCAGCCATCGTGAAGCACCTTCCCCCTCCACTGGGCTCTAAACAACCAGCATCCTGCTCTGCTTGTTTATCTGTAAGCAGGTGCGCTCCCCCTTCCAGCACTCTGAGGGCAGTGGTGCCCTCAGCTCAGGCAGCTGCTGTGCTCGCCCCTGCTGCCAGCCCCCCTCCTGCTCAGGTGCATGCTGGGGACTGGGGTAAGTTCATGCATGGGAGCAGGACAGGAAGTTGAGGTGGGCGGGGCCTGTGGCCTAGGACTCTGAGAGAAAGCTCAGGTTCCAGAGGCTGAGGAGTCTCAGAGCAACTTACAATCTCCTTTCCCTTCCCCTCTCCACAACATATATGGTACCTTGTTAGGTAGATGGGGCTGAGAGAGCTCTCCCAGAACTGATATTGAGCAGAACAGCTCTGAGAGAGTTATGACTGACCCAACGCCATACCAGCAGGTGGAGGGATGGGGAATCAAACCCACATCTCCCAGATAAAAGTCTGTGTATTTAACCACTACACCAAAATAGTGGGGGAGGGGGATCTCTTGCAGGCGGGACCATAAGACTGGGAGAGGACAGAATGGACTGGAAATGGAGGCCCAGTTAAATGTCTGGGTTTGCCTCTGTACAACATTCAAAATGGCCAGGAAATAAGCTTCTTGGTCCATAAGGCCATGTAATGTTCTAACACCTTGATGTTCACTGCCTGGGGGATGCTGTTTGGGTGGAAAGGCAGCACATATATATGTGTGTGTGTGTGTGTATTAAAGCAGGAAGGCAGTTCCGGCTGGCTTGATGTCAGTGGGTGCGGCCTAATATGCAAATGAGTTCGGGGGGGGGGAGTCCTGATTTAGGACTTTATGCCAGGGATAATAGATGTTTGTTTTCTTCACATGCACATTCGCCTGAAAACTTTTAGTTCTTCTGAGTTTTGTTACATGATTTTTGGGAGCCATTTTTTCAAAGTGTTCCATCCCAGAAATCCGCACAGCAGCTTGGGCTACTGTGGCTGGATAGTACAACAGATTTCAAGAGTCAAGCTGGATAGTGCTTTTCTACATTCAGAAATGTCATATAATGTCTCTCTCTCTTTTTGGTACTCTTGATGCTTGCCGTGCTTTTGGTTTACCACTAAAGCTCAGGAAATTCCTTTGTGCAATACACTTAAACTTCACTGTTTGCCCACATTTTCCCCCTCTAAAAGCTGTGAAACATCTCAGGTTTTTTTTTTTTTTAAATGGCTGATGACCACAGTTAGAACAAACATTATTCCTTCCCCTCTTTCATCCTTTTGGAAATCCCCTGCATTTACTTTTATTCAACAGTTAGCATTTGTATAATGCTTTCAAGTGTTCAGAGTGCTTGACTGCAGCAAGCATGTTGTAATATATCCAGTCCTGTAAGTTACAGGACTCTTTTTCCCGTATTGCAGATAGGGGACAGAGAAGAAATTGATGTTAGAGGCTAGATTCAAAGCAAGGACTTCCTGAACCATATCCAGTCTCTAAGCTTACTACACTACACCAGCTGTACAAATAGATCTTTTCTGTAGATATTTCTAATTGCACGTGAAACCAGATTCTTTTCTTGGAATAAGTAAAGGGATAAGTTAACTGATCAATTTGTTACTGGGGATGTATGTAAACACACTGCAAATGCCAATGTAAGCATTCAGAGGTAATTTTAGGTTGTGCAGGTTTTAAAAAAGAAAACCCGAGGTCAGTCCTGGTTCTATTTTTACATTTGAGGTGGCAGTTCAGGGCTATAAGGCTGCCCTTAAAGGGACAGTGGTCATTTAAAAATAAATATGAGAAAGCAGTAATGAAAGAGTGTGCCCCAGAAACAGGCACTCTCGTCTCAGTGGAGTTGCCTTAAATAGACATCTGTGACCCAAGAGCTGATTTTGTTTTACCACATGACTCAGCTGGGCTATTATGGAAGAGAATCTCATCTGTGAACTTCCAAAAAGTTGAGCAAAGAGGACATTTTAGGTTTTGTATTAGTTTCCTTGCAGGCAGCATTTAAAAAATGACAACAGATACATGCCATTTAAAATATTAAACAAAACACCACTGGGAAATTTTGGAATTTTTTTTTCAAAGTGCTTTTCGTAAATCCTACAAATGATGTGTTTATTTTAGTTTTCTGGAAGATGACATCCCTTGAAGTGACATCCATTCCTATGTATTGCATATATTGAGAAAAGGGAAGCATTTTGGAAAGATGATCTGTTAGATAAAAAGCTTCAGCTCAAGGCCTGATTGATTTGTCTGTTAAGGCCAAACTAGATGTGATGGCATCTGCCCTGTGGAATCTACCATCATTTTAAATGAATTTTAAAATGCCATGAGGACCAACCTGGGCCTGTAGTGGAGCAGGCTGAAATGTTTGTGTTTTCCCTATATTTGGTCCTCTTTGAAGTGCTGAAGCTGCCGCCCACACCCCATGGTGGCTGTTTCGGTATTGAAAACACGGGGGGTGGGGGCAGGTGAAACAAGAATGCCTCAATCCACTGAGTTTGCAGCATTTTTAAATTGCTTTAAAATGATGGTGGCATACAATGGCAAGCTCCTGAATGCTTTCACTCCTAGTTTTGCCCTTAGTGGCATGATGTTCCCTGAAAATCAGGTGTGTATATGGTGTACTGTGACTGTTTGCTGGTGGTGATTTTAGCCACCGCAATGAAAGAATAAGAGTTTTGTGAGAATATAGATATTGTGAACATGGTGGTAGGTGGAAAGTGCCATCAAGCTGCAATTTATGGCATCCCCGTAGGGTTTTCCAGTCAGACCTTTGGAGGTGGCTTGCCATTGCCTGCCTTGGTGAAGTAACCTTGCATTTCCCTGGTGGTCTCTCATCCAGGTACAAACCAGGCCAGCTGTACGTAGCTTCTGAGATCTGACAAAATCAAGCTAGTCTGGGCCATCCAGATCAGGCATTGTGGAGTGCTTATTGAAGTAAATTACTAAAATAGTGAAAATGTCCTAGCAGTTTCATAGCTCAGTTAACCAAAAGGGTTTGTGAGGTTTGGTAAGAACTTTAGGGATGCTCTGAATTGAGTAGCTTTCAGTAGTTAACCTAAATCCCATTCCTGGCAAAGTTTAGCAACTAGATTTAAGAGTAGTAGTATGCTTACACATTTCTCTGTTCCATATTCTCTTGTGCTTCAGTTTTGGGTCAGTTAATGCAATCCTTTCTGCATTTGAGGTTTCTTCTCAGTCTAGGCTGACTTGAATGCATGAAGCTGCCTTATACTGATTCAAACCATTGGTCTGTCAAGGTTAGCACCGCCTGCTCTAACTGGATGTGGCTCTCCAAGGTCTCAGACAGATGTCCTTCACATCACCTACCACCTGATCTTTTTGACTTGGAGATGTCAGGGATTGAACCTGGTTCCTTCTGTGTTCAAAACAGATGGTCTTCCTGCCACTGAACCACTCTCTCTGCTCTGAGTTTGTCATACTCAAGCCATATGCACAACTCAATCCAGATTGACTCTGTACAGTGCCCAGCAGTAGCTTTTCAAGTGCTTGTGACAGTGTGTATGTGTGTGTATAATTGTGCCATAACTGTCTCCAGGCTTGGCAGCATAGAGAAAGACAACCCAAGCAAAGCACAAGTGGATGTCAGACGCAAATAGGGTTGTAAGAATGGGTTTCTAAACTTTTCAGTGCAAGTAGCTCTTTCATGATAGTTTTTCCTGACTGTTGCAGCAGCTGTGAAATAAATATTGCTGGCATGGCCTCAAAGGCATGGACTGGAAGGGGGGGGGGGGATATTGCTTTGTTAATTCCTCCATCTTAATTGTAGCGGCCTCAGTGCTAGTTTTGTGTAGGATAAAGAAGCTTAAAAAATTATAATACAAGCTCACTCTGAGCATTAAGGTAAAAAATAAGCCTCAGTAGAGAGAGAGAGAGAGACCCTTGAAACAAATGTTTATAATTTTGTATATATTTGTAATGTTTTCAGCAAGGATACTGATGAATATTTCAAAATCCTAGGATTTTTAAGAGCTAGGCCCTATATAAAAAGGTAATCCTCTGTGCAAGCACCAGTCGTTTCTAACTCTGGGGTGACATCGCATCACAACGTTTTCACGGCAGACTTTTTGTGGGGTGGTTTGCCATTGCCTTCCCCAGTCATCTACACTTTCCCCCCAGCAAGCTGGGTACTAATTTTACCGACCTCGGAAGGATGGAAGGCTGAGTCAACCTTGAATTGGCTACCTGAACCCAACTTCTGCCGGGATCAAACTCAGGTCATGAGCAGAGAATTCAGACTGCAGTACTGCTGCAGCTTTACCACTCTGCGCCACAGGGCTCTTAGGCTCTATATAGAGTGGAAGAATATTGAAATTCTAAAGTGGCACCATTTTAAATTTGTAAGCAGCCAAAAGCATGTGTGTGTGCATGTTTTAATAGCCACTTTTGCCTGCCAGTTCTCTTTTCTGGTATCATCTATGAAGGAGGCTTCTGCTTGAGTAGAGAGACATTGGATGTCACTTCAGGACATGGCTGGAGGAGGTTTTTGTTTGATGTTCTACCACAACCACTGTGGCTGCTTGGAATGTGAAGCTCTGGAACATACAAGCGGATGCTTTGTGATGAGTGCTTGAATTTGCTCAGGAATCCACAGTATTTGAGCTCTGAATAATTAGTAATGCCAACATAGGTAGGCTTAGAAAGGTAAAATAACCTCCTTGGGACCGTAGTCTGGAAGGAAAATTCCTCCCAGAATAGCATCTTGGCAGGACAACTTGTGCTTATTCATAGAGCCTAGTCAGCATAATATGACATGTGTTTCCCAAGTTTGGTACATCCAGTTACAGGTTCCAGCGAGCACAGTCCACTGGGACTTTATCCTGCTGTGTTGAGATGTTTGGTAACTGTGGAAAATGGTTGTGGGTGATTTCTGCACCTCCTAGATAAAAGTACTTGTGTTTCTTAGGATCTTTTCATTTTAATAGCCCTGGGCAAATATCTGCAGGGATTCCTACCAATAACACCAGTCCTGGATTCAATGGAATTCACTGCCCCAGGAGGTGGCAGCGGCTACAAGCATAGACAGCTTCAAGATGGGATTGGATAAGCATATGAAGCAGAGGTCCATCAGTGGCTATTAGCCACAGCATATTGTTGGAACTCTCTGTCTGGGGCAGTGATGCTCTGTATTCTTGGTGCTTGGGAGGGGGGGCACAGTGGGAGGGCTTCTAGTGTCCTGACTCCACTGGTGGACCTCCTGATGGCGCCTGGGTTTTTTTGGCCACTGTGTGACACAGAGTGTTGGACTGAATGGGCCATTGGCCTGATCCAACATGGCTTCTCTTATGTTCTTATGTTATGTTCAATCCTGACTCATAACATCAGCTACCCATTAAATGGGAATCCAGCGTCTAAGTGCACAATCTTCGGGAGGGTGCTGGATACTGGGTTGGTTTGTTTGCATGCATCATATGTGTTCTTATATATAGGAAGGCGCACTGAACACCAATCACTCTTGTTGAATCAGGGCAAATTCATGCAATGAAAATATTCTGCGTATTTTAGAAGAGATACACCTAGTTTGGGACAGTGCTGTAAAAAGAATTTTGTGAGCGATATTTAGGAACTCTAGCAACTCATAGAAATTTCATCCTTCACTTCATTTGTATATTTAAGCCTACAAGGCTCGGATTAAAGTACAGTTTCTTTCTGTTATATTTTTATGTTTTCCTCCCTTCCCATGTCTGACTGTTTCCGTCAAGGAGCAGTTTGTTTGTTAGAGGCATCTGGTGATTTCTCTCTCTCTCTAGGGCATTGCAACAGTAGAGTTAATCTTCATTCTGTACCACATATGCTATAAAATTACTTTTTGACTATTTAAAATAAATTGCTCT
Organism: Heteronotia binoei; assembly: GCF_032191835.1. Taxonomy (NCBI): domain Eukaryota; kingdom Metazoa; phylum Chordata; class Lepidosauria; order Squamata; family Gekkonidae; genus Heteronotia; species Heteronotia binoei. The sequence goes on along the minus strand of NC_083223.1, from coordinate 49,763,880 downwards.
TGTCTTTGGAAGAATATCTGTATGTTGTGCATAGATGCTTTCTTGGGCACCTGTTTCATGTCTGCAAATCCATCCACAAAGATGGCACAATTTTGCTTTGCTTGTGTATAGCTCTTGGCAGGATATTTTATTATGGTAGAATTTGGAGGTAATTTCTCTTTGTTTCCATGACAATTCCACCCCCTTCTTTGGTGGTTCTCAGCATCAAAAGTCTGTTGCAGCATGCTTATGCTTGTAGTGCATTCTGTGGATTTTTTTTAATGGTACCTAGAAATTTTGGAGATAATATATAACTTCAGACCAGATTCTGGTTTGTCGTATCTTGATAAGGAATGTGAAAACATATGAAGCTGTCTTTGTCTACTGTTGACTTGAAGTGGCTGTCCAGGATCTCAGCCATTGGTCTTTCACATCCCTGCTCCAGTAGCCTTTAAACTGGCAATGCCAGAGATTCAATCGTGTGCGTGCAAAGCAGGTGCTCTAACACTATGAGGCTGCCCCATTTGGGTGGCTCACCCTCCTCTATGCTTTCAGCTCCTTCCAGTGATGCTTCCCTGGCCTTCACAGCCTGACAGGGAAAGGATGCTCCATTGGGACCAATGGATCCAATATAAACCTACTAGAATCAAAACCTGTCAAATGATAAAAATCTAGATCTTACAAGGATAGAATTTTTGAAAAATAATTAAAGAAGTTTTTTTTCTAGCATGTCTTACAAAATGGAATCTTTTATTAGGATCTTCTTTCCTTTTCCGGGTTGGGGTCAGGCAGTCCCATGGCTATCCATAGATGTCACTTTTGGCTGTATAAAATCTTTGTATGTGTTTGTGCATGGGTGTCACAAGCCAGTTGCTCAGAATAATGCTCCATTCTTTTGGCCCCCACCTTTGGCAAGCCCCAGGTAAAATTGAAGGATCTCTGTGTATCTCCGGGTGTTAAAAGAGATATTTGCACTATAGCTGGCCTTTGTATTTCCAGTGGAAGGAATCTGAATGTTTTAGGAGTGCAAACTGATACTAGTACCATTTAAAATCTGCACACTTCCTCAGTATTTTAGAGCAGATGCTGAAAAGACATGAACCCCTTTCAAGTATTACATTTGACTGAACATATGGAGAGAATGTGCTACAGGCAGTCCTCCCAATATGGATGATCACCAGTTTGTTTGAAAGGGACAATGTGACTTCAGTGTTGGTGCACTTGTACCATAACCCTTGGGAGGATTGTGCGTAGCAGCCAAACACATCTGAGAAGGACTTATGTCTTAAGAGTGTGTCCTGACCTGATTCACCTGCTCCCCTCTTCTTTGATTTCTGTAATACCCAGCCTGATTAAGAGTTTTGGAGGACCTGAAAGCTTGCACACTATTTTGCATCCTTTTGGTTCACCCCCTCAAAAGGTATTTTCTTAACTTCTGTTCTTTTATTTTTTTTACCTCACTTTTCTCCCCAGTGGGGACCCACGCACCGTATCAGAACACAAAAATATATTTCAGTAAACAAACAGGAAGGTGGGGGAGAACTATAGTAGACTACATCTTTGGCTGGTTCTGGACTCCCTTGGCTGACTCACTGAAAGCTATAAGGCATAAGCTATGATCCAAGAGCTTTTTGGCTAAAGGCCAAGTGCCAAGAGCCTTTTGACTGATGCCCATTGGTTGATGCTTCTGACCAAACCCAGGCTTAAATAAATGTGAGCAGGAAACAAATCAGAAGCTCAACCTAAATGTTATGAGTCTGACTCCATACATAGTTGTATCTGTGCATGCCTTCTGAGCCCATCGTGTACCGTAAAAGGAGGACATCAAACCAGAGTCTCTTTTCCTGCTGAATCCTGAGTTTCCTCTGTCAGTTTCTCAAATAACATACACGCAGCATGAACATTCACCTGTTTGAGAATTCATTATATATTGAAAGCAGCAAATTCTTCTCATCTAGATTTCTTAAATTGTGAGGCTCTGAAACTGCTCAGGCAATCTCCACTAACAAAGTGCTGTTAAAAAGTTCATCACATGTAGTCAAAACTTATGCATTGTTCATGCACCTTGGAATTCAGCTTCTAAATACTCTATAGTCTAGTTGGGCCAGCATGGTGCCATGGTCAGGATTAGGCTCCTGGAAACACTGGCTCAAATGCAGGGCCAGCCCTAGACTGTCTGGCACCCTAGGCAAGGCTAACTTCCGGCACCCCTCCCCCTGCACTGATAGCATCACTGAGTCACAGGGGGGTGCCCAATTCAGTGCCCCAAGAAGGCTGGCGCCCTAGGAAATGGCCTAATTTGCCTAGTGGCAGGGCTGGCCTTGCTCAAATTCCCATTCTGATGTGGCAGCTTGCTTGGTAAACTAGGCCGGCCAATGTACACCCACTCTAACTGACATCACTGGGGGAGTGGTCACACTCCAGATCCAACACCATCACGAGCAAGTACAATTTGATGTTGCTCACATGCCCCGCTTTCCCCTCATTCTGGGACTCTCCTGGCTCGCAAAGCACAACCCCCTAGTGGACTGGGCACAGGGAAATCTGAGCTTCAAGGACCCTTGTCCTCACCAGGCCCGGTTGGCCACCCTGGCCTCTGCCGCCCTGGCTGCTGGTCCTCTACTTCCCCCAGCCTACACAGACCTTGCCGATGTCTTTGAGGAAAAGGGGGCCGACCAGCTCCCCCCACACCGGCCTTATGAGTGCGCCATCAATTTGGTACCAGGGGCACCCCTGCCCATGGGGCGGCTCTACCCCATGTCCAAACCGGAGCTAGCAGCCCTGCAAGACTTCCTCTCCAAAAACCTGGAACAGGGTTTCATCCAGCCATCCACGTCCCCACTGTCCAGCCCTGTTCTCTTTGTGAAGAAGAAAGCCAGCGAGCTCCGGCCCTGCAATGACTACCGGGCCCTGAACAAAATTACTGTCCGGGACCGCTACCCTTTGCCACTGATCCCAGAACTACTGGATCGCCTTAAGGGGGCCCAGGTCTATACCAAGCTGGACCTCCGGGGCACGTACAACTTGGTGCAGATCCACACAGAAGACGAATGGAAGACAGCTTTTGGAGTCCGCTATGGCCAGTACAAGTATCTCGTGATGCCCTTCAGCCTGACCAATGCCCCCGCTGTCTTCCAAAGGCTGATGAACGACATCTTCCATGACCTGCTTGACCGCTTTGTGATCATTTATTTAGATGACATTTTAATTTATTCCCAAAGCCGAGCATGCAGGGCACATCCACCAGGTCTTGCAACGCCTGCACAAGCATGGTCTCTATGCCAAGCTAGAGAAGTGTGCCTTCGACTTAACAGCAGTCGAGTTCCTTGGCCACATCATCTCACTCCATGGGACTCGGATGGACCCGAACAAAGTCAAGGAGGTCCTGACCTGGCAGATGCTGCGGAACCGCAAGGACGAACAGCAATTCCTTGGCTTTTCCAATTATTACCACCAGTTCATCCCTGCCCATGCTGATGTAACCACGCCTCTGACCCAGCTCCTCCAGCCCAAAGAGCCATTTCACTGGACTCCAGAGGCAGACAATGCCTTCATCACCCTGAAAACCTGCTTCACCACCGAGCCGCTCCTGCATTACCCAGACCCACAGCTGCTGTTCACAGTAGAGACTGACGCCTCCAGTGTGGCCCTCGGCGCAGTGCTATCCCAGTGGGAGGACTCCTCCCAGACACTACAACCCTGTGCATACTACTCATGGCAGCTGACTCCTGCAGAGCGCAACTACACTATCTGGGAGCAGGAACTCCTGGCCATCAAAACCACCTTCGAGGTTTGGAGGCATCACCTTGAAGGGGCCCGCCACCCCTTCCAGGTCCTGACTAACAACCAGAACCTGGAGCATCTACAGACTGCTCGACGCCTCACCCAGCGTCCGATCCGGTGGTCCTTCTTCTTTTCCTGGTTTGACTTCCAGATCACCGACATCCCGCATAACCAGAACCGGAAAGCGGACGCCCTCTCCCAAAAACCAGAGTACGCTGTGCCTCTAACGGAGGAGACCCCAACTGGGCTCATCCTTGCACCCTCGGTCTTCACTACCACCACAACTCGCTCAACCTTGGCTGCAGACATCCAGGCCAGCCATGCCCAAGACCCCTGGGCTCAGCAACGCCTCCTGGAAGTAAAAGATGGCCTGGCCGGGGACCTCTCTACCCGCCAAGGTCTCCTCCTGCAGCATGGGTGCCTGTATGTGCCTCCGGAACGACGTGCTCCACGACTTCCCTCCTGCGGGGCACTTCGACCAACACAAGACCCTACATGTCTCATGCGGGAGTTCTGGTGGCCTCGCGTCTGTGCCAACATGGCCCGCTATGTCAGTTCCTGTGAGGTCTGCCGGCGGGCCAAGGATGTACCGGCCAAGCCTCCAGGGCTTTTGCATCCCCTACCCATGCCTCCAGGACCCTGGGACACCGTCTCCCTGGACTTTATCACCGAGCTCCCCAGGTCCAAGGGGCACACTTGCATCCTGGTGATGGTGGACCTCTTCACCAAGATGGCTCACTTTGTTCCATATCCCAAGCCGCCCATGGCTCCTGAAACAACCCAGCTCTACCTCCAGCACATCTTTTGCCTGCATGGGCTCCCAGCACACTTGATCTCAGACCGAAGCCCCTAGTTCACCTCCCGATTCTGGCAAGCCCTGCACTCCAGCTTAGGCACCCAGGTGCATTTGTCCTCGGCTTACCCTCCCCAAACAGATGGGCAGACCGAACGCACCAATGCCATGCTGGAACAATACCTGCATTGTTACACCAGCTACCAGCAGGATGACTGGGCCGCCTTGCTACCCCTGGCCGAGTTTGCCTACAACAACGTCGTACATGCATCCACACAACAGACCCCATTTGCTGCCACCTATGGGTACCACCCTCGCTTCTTCCCCTCAGTCCTGCCCCCCACAGCAGTCCCTGCTGCTGATGCGCACCTGCAGGAACTTTGAGCTCTCCAGGACTTGCTCCAAGAGCAGCTCCAACAGGCTAAAGAGGCCCAAGACAGCCACCAATCGAAAGTCACAGGTGGGGCCCCCACTGAAGCCTGGGGACCACGTCTGGCTCTCCACCTCGGCCTGACCGGTCTCACAAGCTGGACCCTCACTTTGTGTGGCCTTACCTGATTACAGACCAAATCAACCCTGTTGTTTTCCGGCTATAGCTTCCGGCCACCCTATGCATCCACCTGGTCTTCCACTGGTTCCTCCTTGTTCCTGCTACACCACCAGATCCCATCCGACTGCCACCTCCAGCGCTGCCTCCTCCTGTCCTGGCCGATGACAAGGATGAATACGAGGTCCATCAGCTCCTGGACTCCCGAATCCACCATGGGGACCTCCAGTACCTCGTGGACTGGGAAGTCTATGGCCCCGAGGACTGTTCATGGGAACCTGCAGACAACCTACATGCCCCTGACCTCGTGCAGGAGTTCCACACAGCCTACCCTGACCAGCCTGACCCATCTGTGTGTGTGGGGAGGGTCCTGCGGGGGGGATAGTGTCATGAGCCCTGACGAGGAAGAGCTGGAAGAGTTAACAAACCTGGAAAAGTTGCCAGCCAGTCCCTCAGCTGAACAAACAGCAGCTGACCCATCAATCACTCTCCTGGCACCATTGTCAGCTGTTGACTATCAATCTCCTCCAAGCTCTTCTCTTCCCATCTCAAGAGTTTGAAGCAGGCTCTGGAAAGAACTTTCAGAGCGAAGAGATGAGGCACGCCGATGCTTCAGATCTCTCAGCCCTGTGTTCTAGCAGAGTCACTGCCACCCAGGGAGCAGGCTGATTGAGACTTCCATATAGCTCCCACCCAGGACCTGGTAACCTTGTGGAAGCAACAAGTCTATTCTCTGGCTTGCATCCATGCTCCTTCCTGATCCTGACCTGCTTGATTTCCTTGGCACCCTGATCTTTTGGCTTTTGGACATTGACTTCTGATTTCGGTTTGTGATTCTACATTGGTGACTTGGCTCCTGCTTGACTTCCTGGACTTTGACTTTGGACTCCTGCCTGCCTGCACCCTGAGAATGTGACATTTTAAGCCCTTTTGGATCTCCACTGGGGTGGAAAGCAGGCTATAAGTATCTAAATAAGTAAATGTACTAGTGCTCAGGGCCAATTTAAATGTTGCAAGACATCCATGTGCAAGGCAAGTCAGATGGCTGCATTTCCCTTGCAGTACCTTCAGGAGGTGAGCCGTTTGCAGCAGGGCTGGAATAGAATGGGGAGAAAGTGCTTTGCTCTTTCTTTGCCAGACAGTTTTGTTCTGCCTGCCCACAGCTTTGTTCTTCCACTTTTATCTTACCCGCATCTAAAGGACTTTTGCTGGACTGATTTTCTGCATGGTGATGTGATGTGCTGTTTAACTCAGACTAGTGTGCTCAGGCTTAGGGGATGAGATGGTGGCTCAGTGGCGCAGAGCATTGGCTTTGCATGTCAAAGGTCCCAAGTTCAGTCCTCAGCATCTCCAGTTATGAGGATCGGGTAATGTGAAAGACCTCTGCAAAAAAAAAACAAAAAAAAACCACAACCCTGTAGAGGCACTGGTGATCTGAGTAGACTGTACTGACTAGATGAACCAATGGTCTGACTCGGTATAAGGCAGTTTTGTGAGTTCAGGCCCTTTATGACAAATTTGCTTTTAGGCTAGTGGAGGCTGAAGGACCATCCTATCTCTGTTGCAGATCCCAGCTGTGAAACTGGATCTGATCAAATGGGTTATTAAGGGAAGCAGAGTAGGTAGTGAAGGAAGAGTTAGAGTAGGGTGTTTCATAAGTGAAGAAGTCAGCAGAGGAGCATAAGGTAGTATGGTCCAGTGAAAGCACAGCCTGTTAGACTGCTGGGTTGTTAAATAGAACAAGCTATAGTATACTCCATGCCATTCCACTTAGCATTACTTGTCTTTTTCAAAAGACTTTTTGATTCCTCTGTGTTGGTCCCTGTAGGGAATACCTCCTGATGAGAAACAAAAAGACTGACATCTCCCCCCACCCTTAGATTCTGTGCTTGTAACTGTTGTTTGTTGATCCATACAGTCTAGTCCTAAAGTTCTTCTCAACCGGAAATAACATAACCCTAGATCTCAAAACATTAAATGTTCTACTCCCACTTGCTTGCTGACAAGTAAACAAGCCTCTTTGTTCTCTGCTTTAAACTTGCTCTGCGCATGTTTTTCTCTCACCAACGGAAGACAGAATTCCTTTCTAAAGGCAGCTTGTGTTGTGTGCCATGATAGTGGCAGAGCATTGGTTTTGCAAGGCAAAAATACACTGGCTGCACTGAACGGGTGAATATGTGTAAATAATCACTTCCCCCTTTCAAAATATGCAGACCTGGGAAAGAATCAGGCCCTTGCTTCTAGGTACTTGAAAAGGAATGTAGCTTGAGAAAGCCAAATAATGACTTGGCTTTATTAAATTTATTTTGCATTTCCCATTTAAGGTAAGTGATTCTTATATAGCAGAAGTAATTTATATATCAGGTGCTCCATTGTGCTCAAAAAGTATTGATGAATACAGCCAGTGTCCTGCCAGTTTGGTGTGGTGGTGGTTAGGAGCATGGACTCTAATCTGGGAGAACCGGGTTTGATTCTCCACTCCTTCACATGAACCTGTTGATGAGACCTTGAGTCAGCCACAAGTTCTCAGCAGAGCTGTTGTCTCAAGAGCAATTCCCTGAAAACTCTCTGAGCCCCACCTAACTTACAGGGTGTCTGTTCTGAGGAGGAGAAGGGAAAGAAGATTGTAAGCTGCTCTGAGACTCCGAGTGAAGGGCGGGGGTATTCATCCAATCTCCTCCTCCTCCACCACCCCTTGTTCTGTTAATACTGCTATTTGTAGGCTCAAATAGTAAAACTTAGTGTTGTGCAAAGAGAATAAATTCTACCCTTCCACCTGTACTATGGCTTTCCTGAATTTCCTTGCAAGGGTCGCTGCAACCTTTCTTCCCAACACAATTCCCCCCCCCCCATCACCACGACCATATTCAGTTATGAAGAAGAAGAATTGCAGATTTATACCCCGCCCTTCTCTCTCTATGTCGTGCTGGGGGCTTATTTAGCACCAGGAGGATACTCATAGCCCGTTTCTTTGGCTGTTACAGGATACTGGGATAATTCTGGATACACTGGGAATGTATAATTTTGTGTTGCCAGAGTAGGTAAAGAATTTTTTCCACTGGCAGACTGAACAGAATTTGATGACTCTGACCTCAGGCAATGAAGATCATGAGTCTCAGTCAGTCCATAAAAAACAAATTGCCTGCATAGCTGTGATTCAGATTGAAGCCGTAGAGAAAGGGAAGAGGGGATTTAATTCTTGAAATTCTGCTTGTATATGAAGGAAAAATATGTCCTTTTAAAACCTGTATCTTCTTCCTTTTAACAGGGTAGGGAGTCCAGGTTCGATTAGCAAAACGAAGTGGGCCTTGAACGGTTAAATCCCTTCTTCTCTTCTTGCATGATGCTGGTTTGAATGTTGATCTTTCGTAAAACCTTCTGCTTCATATGCTTCTTTTCCCCTCTTATAGATTATTCTGCAATGACTACTGCAAGGTACAGGCCGACTTGGGACTTGGTGCTTGATCCTCTTGTATCCTGTAAGCTCTGCCTTGGGGAATATCCTGTGGAACAGATGACAAGGATAGCACAATGCCAATGTATCTTTTGCACTCTGGTTAGTAAACAAATATTTCTGTACCTTAATTGCAAATTGGTCTAAGAGCGCAGTTTTAACTCCCACTGATTACAGAAAGCATTGTATTTGTGGAACGTCTTGTTTCTCTTACTCTCAATTAAATTTTATGTACCTAATGGACAGTTCTCAGCGGGACTTCAGGCCCATGTCCAAGATGGAGCTGTGCTGTGGCCTCAAAGGACGATCTAGCATTCAGCACCAAATTTTGCCAGACTGAACAGTCCCAGCTCTTTAACAGGGATTCAAAGCTTACCCTGTATGCTTGAAGTTATTCAGGTTCATCGGACACTAGCCACCATGGAGCCTTCAATAGGAATTATTGGGGATGGGAAAATATCGCAAAATCTGTGAAGCCAGCTACAGTTTCCTGTGCAGGAATTAAAATCGCAAAGAGAGACTCTCTTGACTGCCCATCAACCAAAAAAGCTTGTCTGGTGGGTACACAGCAGAGGGTTTTTTTAGTGGCAGCCCCACAGTTATGGCACAACCTCCAAAGGCCCCCTCACTCTTGATCTTTAGGAGGCAGCTGAAGATAGTTTTATTCATGATGGCATTTCATTGGTTTTTCTGCCTACTGGCAGTTTCAAATTATTGATCTTAACTAGGGATTTTTACTGTGTGGTGTGTGGGTTGGAGGTGGGTTTTTTTTTTGGGGGGGGGATATTTTATTATTGTAAGATGTCTTGAGTTCCTACAAGATAGAAAGGTGGCTAATAAAATGGTTTAAATAAATAAAAACCAATACATTCTTCTTTTCTGTGACAGTCCTGAGCCTGGCAGAATAAAGGAGTTAAATCTTTTGGGCTTTAGTTGGTGCAGTGGGTAGGTTGTTGTATGTATGAACTGTGGAGACCTGGGTTCAGTTCTTCACCCAGCCATGAGGCTTAATGTTTGAGTTTGACTGGTTACTAATATTCAGCCTAAACACCCTCATGGTGGGGTTTGCTGTCTGTATAACAGGATAACACCCAAGTGTGCAACTCAAAATTCTTTAAAAGAGAAGAATGATAGAAATTTAATAATATATGCCTACATCAGACTTTTAAGTGAATAAACTCCAGTTATAATGATAAATGTATGTTTTAAATAGTATTTGTTAAATCACTTGTCTTTTGTAAAAGCACATCTGGCATTAAAGAGAGCAAAAGGACAAACATGGGGGTGTCTGCATGCTTCATCCAGAAAATTTCAAACAAGGAAGCCGACCAGAAATTGACTAGACAGCTACATAAAACTTTGGCCTCTGAGTTGCAAAAAAAAAAGTGGCATGCCATGGAAAAGCGAAGCCATCTGGTTAAGGTCATAAGTGCATGAGTACAGCATGTGTGGGAGAAGAGTAGGAGTTGAGGCAACACTGTACCCAGCCCATTAAAAAACAAGGCTTGTTTCATTTTGTGCTCATGTGGTGAAAACATGGTCAAGAATGCAGATGGGTAAGAAGTAACTGGTTTCAAGAAAAAAAAACCTGGACAAAACTTCATAATTCATCACCCTTGAAGTGCGTTTTGTACTCAGACCATGGTGTTTACAAGTCTTTTATTCTCTAAATTGATGACTTTTTATCTTTAAAAAATTAGTTAATTTTGCAGTTATTTTCATTAAGAACTAGTCAAATGGACCTGTTGTCTCCTGCTCTGTTCTCCATATAGAATCTGAAAATATTTTGTTGATTTTTGTGTCTATTAAGATACTTAAACTCTGCCTTTCCTTTGCAGTTCAGGACAGCTGACATGTTCCAAATTTAAAACATGCACAATACAGTAAAACCCCATTAGTCCATCTCCCATGAAAATGCCTGCCTCCTTCAGCTCATTAAAAACCCTTGCAAATAGAATGGCGGCTGCTGCAAATAGCATCTTCTGAAAACTTCTAAGGAAGCATGTCCCCATCTCCTCCAAGAGCCTGTTCCACAAGGTGGAAGCAGCTACTAAAAAGGATCAGCCTCTCATAGACTCCAAGCAGACAACATTAAGTGAAGGAACAATCAGAGGGTCGCACATAGTGGATTGTGGTTAGCATGCAGGTACCCATGGTGTGCTGCTTTTTCTACATTTGTTCTTCTAGAACAGTAGGATCACTAGTGGCCTTTAAGATGTGAAGAGTATGAACAAGAGTATGATATATTTCAGTGCACTGGCTAGAAGATCTGGAACATCTTTTTTTTCACTTTTGTGCTGCTTAGAGATGCTGGAATGTCTTTTTCGGTTTTGTGGTTTTTGAACTTAGTGCTGAGTTGCTGTTCTAAATCCTGTGTATGGAGAAAGAGCCAAATGTGTTCTCCACAAAGAGAGCTTTGAAAACGGCACAGCTGGAAGGAAGGCAGACCTTACACTAATTCTCTATCCTGGATGGAAAGAGAACTATTAGATGACCGAGTAGTTCTCACTCTCTTGGCAACCCTTGAAATGTTGTTGTAAAGGGGTTTATAAGGGATTATTGCCTTTATACAACTGCATAATGTTAGCATTGTTGGAATGGAAGGGAGGTTGTTCTCCTGATCTGCGTACTTCTGCCCATACATGCAGGGAAACACATAGGTAAAATCTTTTGCACTGCATTCCTAAACAGAGTTACACCCTTCTAAACTCATTGACTTCAGTGTGTTTAGGAAGGTGTAACTCTGGTGATTTAAATGAAGCTCAGTAGGCTTTAATCAAAGCATTATATTTTGAATTTCTTTTCAGTGTTTTGCAGAGTTTAATGACAAGCTTTTTTGTTTCAGATTCAAAGGACAGGTGAGCTTTTCAGATTACACATTCAGATTTAAATACATGAGCTTTCAAGAAATAATTAATTCTCTGTATGCTATCATCAGCAATCACTCTTGATTGGTTAACGTACTCTGCTTGAGCGAGGACCACAGGCATCTCTTGTTCACCAAATTAGATAAAGAGAGAATTCAAAACTAGAGAAGCTCATTTTCTGACTGCTGTGACTAATCCTAATAGGAGTGACTTCTAAATTAAGAGAAGTGGAGCTCTGCTGGGACATGCCAGTGGTCCATTTAATCTGGCATCCTGTTTCACATAATGACCAACCAGATGCTCCTGGAATATCTGCAAGGTCAAGGCCTTCTCTTATACCCTTTGTTCTCCTCCCAGACAACTCAGGTGAATTCTGGTTCTGAAAATGACTGTACAGTCATTCTAGTGAATAGCCGTTGATGGTCCATGAATTATGTTGGTTGGTGAGGCAGGACTTTCCTTTGCAAAAGCCATGCTGATTTCCCCTCAACAGGCTTTGTTCCTCTGTGTGCCTAATCTGTCCTTGATTACAGTTTCTGCTAATTTGCCTGGAACATACATTATACTGACTGTCCTATAATTTTTTGGTTCCCCTTTGGATACTTAAAAAACAAATAGTGTAATATTTGTTACACTGAAGTCTTTGAATAACTCTTAGCTGACCTATAACTCATAGCCAAATGAGATTTATACCCCAAAATACTGGTGTTTTTTTTTTAAAAAGTGAGTAATTTCATGTTCAAATAGAAGTCCTTTATTTTATCCAAAAAAAGGATTTTCTCAGTGTTTTTAATCTTTCATGATTTTACTAACAATAACAGCAGTTATGGTACAAATTGTTAATGTCCTTAACTTCCATGGTATGGACGCAACATAGGAGAGGAGAAAAAATTCTGGAGAGCCTTCAACCATCCTACAATAGTTCTGTGCTCTAGAACAGGGATCCCTAACCCTTAGTCTGTGGACCAATACCGGTCCATGGCCTGTTAGCAACTGGGCTGTGGAGTAAGGCAGAGCAACCCTGCAGCCCCTTTTGCCAAAAGAGGCAGCACAGCCTCACCACCCCTTTCACCCACACGGCCTTGCTCCAAAGCACCACATCTTTCATCCGCCCGAGTCTCAGGCAGAATGGTGGCGACCTTCGCCTACTTCTCATTTGAAGACCCTGGGGGTGGGCAGGGACATGGTGTGGGGGCAACCTGGGGCGGCAAAAAACCCTGCATCATGGACACATACACAAAACAGTCCATGGAAAAATTGTCTTCCACGAAACCGGTCCCTGGTGCCAAAAAGGTTGGGAGCCACTGCTCTAGAACATTCCTACCACATGTGGATGAAACTTCATGAGTTTCCATCCTTGCTAAGCTGGTTGGAGAAAAATGCCATCGATGGAAGATTCTTGATGGCATTGTCATGTAGGCTAAGACTCACAAAAAGAGGATAGTCTTGTTGAGAACAAGAATCTCCATTAGCTACCATCCATATCTCACCATCTAAGTTTGTACCCTAAGGCTTTCTTCCATTTCTTTGCATAATTCTGATTAGGGCCCCATATACTCATAAATATTAGTTTATATACTTACTAGGTGTAAGTTATGTTGTGAAGAAAAAATACAACAGGCTCTGGAAAGAGGCTCTGGGTGAGTGCCCGCCATCCTTGCTGTCTTCCCACCCAAGTGAAGGCACTGACTCTCTCTTCCACCTCACCTCAAGGGGAGTTGACCTCTGCCATCTAGAGAGCAACTGTAAATCTGAGTGATCTCCAGTGGTTCCTCAGGAGGAAATGTCTTTCTTCACAGGGGGGTGGGGGTGGGGAACCAAAGCATGCGTCATTCGCCTCCCCCCCTGTGTTATCTGAACATCAACCCTGAGGCAGGTTAGACTGGAAGTGTTTGACTGGTCTGAAATCCACAGCAAGAACTGGATAGCAGTTGTAATTCTGAGTGATCTCCAGCCCTCACCTGGGGATTGGCAACAATGGTTCCCCAGGAGGAAATTGTTGGTGTGGATTCTATGGCATTGCACCTGTCTGAAGCCCCACCCCATCTCAAACCCCACCCTCTCCAGGCCCTACTTCTTAAATATCCAGAAATTTCCTAACATGGAGTTGGCAACCCTATCTCCTTCCCTCTACCTGCCCTCCTGACTTCAAGTTTCCATCGCCTTCCCCCTCCCTGCCGCCTCTACATAGGAAGATGACAGTCTTTCTTCACAGTCGGGGGCTGGGGAGCCAAAGCATACATCATTCTTTGCTCCTCCTGTATGATCTGAACAACAACGCTGTGAGGCAGGTTAGGCTGGAAGTGTGTGACTGGTCCAAAATCACCCAGTCAGCTTCCACAGCAAAAATTGGATAGCAGTTGTAATTCTTTATTTATTTGTTTTTTTGATTGTTTTGTATCTCGCCCTCCTCACCAAAGCAGGCTTAGAACGACTTACATGTTCACGTATATACATGAAATATAAAAATACATTAAGACATAAAATCATATAAATATCAGAACATTTCAAGTGCTATAGTGATCTTTGGATGGCAATCTGTTTGATAAGATGGATAGCTGCCTATTCTGTTTTATATCAAGTTTTGCTATTCTGCTGTTCCAGCTGGATGCTCTATATAAAAACAGATCTTAGGTTCATGCTAGAGGTGGTCCAGATGTTTCAGTCTGTTGTAGTCTGTGATCTTAATTAACAAATGCCTGATGGGAGAGTGCTGGAACTGTGTGAGCTCTCGGAGGGCCCTAACCTCCTCAGGGAGCTCGTTCCATCAGCATGGAACTACAACAAAAAAGGCCCTGGCTCTCGTCATCATGAGCCTGGCCTCTTTGAGGCCAGGGATTAAGAGTAGGTTTTGAGACCCTGATTGAAGTGTTCTCTGGGAAACGTGTGGAAAGGTGGTCCCGAAGGTATGCAGGTCCCTGGTGATATAGGGCTTTAAAGGTAAGAACCAGCACCTTGAAACGAACCTGGTATGCGATGGCATCCAATACAGTGCTTTCAGCAAAGATTGAATGTGCTCCCGTAAGGGAAGGCCCATTAACAGCCTGGCTTTAGCATTCTGCACTAGTTGAAGCTTCCAGGTTTGAGACAAGGGTAATTCTGAGTGATCTCCAGCCCTCATCTGGAAGTTGGCAACAGTGGTTCCCCAGGAGGAAAGGCTTCTCCCTCGGACGCCTGTATTGGTACCTTAGGAATTTTCTACCAACCTGGAAAGCTACTATTAAAGACTTTTGGGTGAGGCCCCCCCCCAGCTTTGCTGTCTTCCCATTCCACCCAAGTGAAGGCATTAATCCCCCCCCACACACACACACCCCACAAAGGGAGCTGATCCTGCCATCTGGAATTTCCTAACCTGGAGTTGGAACCCTGCAGCCTCTAAGGAAAAGGACAGTCTGTCTTCACAGTATGTGCGGGGGGGGGGGGGGGGAACCAAAGCAGCTTAGATAATTCTCATTCTTTCTCCCCTGTTGATCTGAACAACCACCCTGTGAGGCTTCCCTATCTCCTTCTTAGGCAACCATCTTGGGACGAGGCTGAGGGGAGGAGGGAGAGAGGGAGTAAAAGACAGTAAAGGTGAGGCGGTGCCAGGCTCTCTGGCTATTTCAGTGGCCTACGGAGGCTGCGTGTGCTGGGAGGCTGTCTGTGTGGGCTGTTAATAGGACTTTTTGTGAGGGCACAGGAGCTCTGCAGCCCTTGCTGAGGCTGGTTGACAGAGAAGAGCTAAGAGATGTGTGTCTCTTTGAAGTAAGACTGCTTTGGGCAGTGTGTTCAACATTTCTGGACCTGCAGGAGTGGAGGCAAGGAAGTCAGCCAATGGGAAGCCAGAGATTGGTGACCAGCATGTGATGGGCCAATAGTGTGTTCCCACAGTAACTGCCAGAACTAAGGTTGGTTGTATTTTACTGACAGAATCAGCTTTGCTGGCTGGCAACAGCCGCTTGGGTGGGAGAAAGGAGCAGACTCAACCAATGGCATGCACGTTTGACGGGCCAAAGGCTTGTGCCCTACAGTCCCACTGAGCCCCAACAAATCAGTATGGTCAGAGTTGCCACCATGCCAGAAGAATTATTTATAACTGATTCTCTGAAATAAAGAGAGCCTCAAAGGGAGTCAATTCTCTTCCGAGTTCCCCCTTATGCTTTCTTGTAATAATCAAACTATTTGGAGAAAGTAGAATACTAGTCTGCCTCCATTACGACATTCAGATCCTGTGCTATATTGTATTGCCTTCCTGTTTTTTAATTAAATCATAGTATCTCTCCAGTCTAGCCTTTTCCCACAAATACAGTCTACCACCTCAATCCACCCTAGATGCAAACTCATGTAGAGACATAGAACAAAGCAGTAGACAAGTCATACCTTTAAGACCAACTAAGTTTTATTCGGAATGTAAGTTTTTGTATGCTTTAAGCAGCCTTCATCAGACAAAACTGTCATAGGTGTGAAGTGCATGTCTAGTTTTCATCACCCTCCACTGTTGTTACAGCCCAATTAACAAACACAGACCCCAATTTGTGATTCTTTTAATCTGCTAAAAACATTCCCATGACTACATACTAACTCACTGCCCACTTTCTCTGTATTTAAAGATGGCTTGCCATTCCAGTTTTGTCTGATGAAGTCTGCTTAAAGCATACGAAAGCTTACATTCTGAATAAAACTTAGTTGGTCTTAAAGGTGAAACTTGTCTACTGCTTTGTTCTATTGCTTCAGACCAACATGGCTGCCCACGGATCTATCTTCATGTACAGACACTAATGGAGAAAACTGACAGTATAAAAGTGCATTTTCTTAACCAGACATTGCCACCATCTATAGCCATGGCCATAGTGTTCCAGCGTTAGCAAACTGTGCCTGGAACCTAAAGCAGACTCTGATTTAATCAGACAGTAGACCTTGCACACTGATAGAAAATTCATCTTCCAGTCTTTCTGACAAGCCAAGCTAAGCAAGTCTTTCTAAGTAAGACTTTCTGACAAGTTAAGCAAGCAACTTCAGGATTTAAATTAGACTCCCTATAATGTCAAACGCAATACGAATATATAAGGAATATAAATCCAGAGCCACTCTGTTATACCAGTTCAAAAATTAAGAATGGGAGGCAGACTTTCACAAATCAGCTTGCCAAGAGCAACCGCTTCTGGCATGGCGGGATGGTCACAAGAGTACAGAATTTGTGAATTGCAGAGAGCTGAAAGAGAGGGGTCTCTCATACATGGCATCAGTGCCCCAGAGATCCTGGATGCTTTTTTGGTTTCTGGTTTGTTTGGGTTTTTTGGGGGGGGGGGGTTGCCTTTTATTCTGAGTTGTCTTACTGCTTTGTTGGTCTTATTGTTTTGAATTGTTTTATTTTTGTTACCTGCGTTTGGCCCCAGTTTTCTGGGAGAATGACAGACATACAGTATTTTTTAAAAAAAAAATTGTGGCAGGGTCATGTTTCAGTGGCAGCACATATGTTTTGCCCACAAATGGTTATAGTTTCAGTACTTGGAATCTCCAGCCAAGCGGTAGATGGTGTTAAAGTCCTCTGTCTGAGACCAGTGAGAGCCACTACCAGTCAGAGTAGAGGATACTGATCTTGTTGGGCCAGTGGTCTAACACAGTTAAAAGCAGTTTCATGTATTCAGTATGGTGACGGTAAAGAAGAATATGGATACTGGTTATTATTATTATTATTATTATTATTATTATTATTAATTTTATTTGTATCCCGCCCTCCCCGCCTAGGCAGGCTCAGGGCGCCTAACAACATTCAAATAAAACATTATACAATAATTAAAAATGACATTAAAATTATACAATAGTTAAATACAGATCTTAAGACTAATCCAGTTTATATAAATTATAACTTTATCACTTAACAGCAGCAGAGATATTCCGGGCGCTATTCTATCCATTTACATATTTATATAATGGCAAGGATCACTATAGAGTTACTTGTTGGATCATCAGTTCGGCCATCCTTTGTCAGCAGTCTAGAAAGGCCTGCCTAAAGAGGATGGTCTTGCAGGCCCTGCGGAATTGGTCTAGGCTTCGCAGGGCCCGCACCTCTTCCGGGAGCTGATTCCACAGGCACGGGGCTGCCACAGAGAAGGCCCGTACACGAGTGCTCTGTAATTTCGCCTCCCTTGGCCCAGGGACAGTCAGTTTGTTCTTCCCTGCTGACCTCAGTGCTCTTTGGGGCTCGTATGGGGAGAGACGGTCCTTCAGGTAGGCAGGTCCTCGACCATATAGGGCTTTAAAGGTAATAACCAGCACTTTGTAGCAAATCCGGTATGTAACTGGCAGCCAGTGCAGTTCGCGCAGCCTTGGCTGTATATGCTCCCATTTCGGGAGTCCTAGTAGCAGCCTGGCCTCTGCGTTCTGAACTAGCTGCAGCTTCCGGGTTCGACACAAAGGCAGCCCCATGTAGAGGGCATTACAGTAGTCCAATCTTGAGGTGACGGTCGCATGGATCACTGTTGCTAGGTCCCGGTGCTCCAGGAAAGGGGCCAACTGCCTTGCCTGCTTCAGATGAAAAAACGCCGACTTGGCAGTGGCAGCTACCTGGGCCTCCATCGATAGTGAAGGCTCCAGTAGAACTTCCAGGCTCCTGACCTGGCACGCCGCTTTCAGCGGCACACCATCAAAAACCGGGAGAGGTATTTCCCTTCCCAGAGCACCACGGCCCACGCAAAGGACCTCTGTCTTCGTTGGGTTCAGCTTCAGCCCACTCAGCCTAAGCCAGGTTGCCACGGCCTGCAATGCCCGGTCCAAATTTCCTGGGACGCAGTCAGGCCGGCCAACCATTAGCAGATAGAGCTGGGTGTCATCTGCATATTGATGACAACCCAGCCCAAACCTCTGGGCAATCTGGGCAAGGGAGCCCATGTAGATGTTAAATAACATTGGAGAGAGAACCGCTCCCTGAGGCACCCCACAGTCTAGTGTGTGCCTCCGGGAGAGCTCACCCCCGATTGCTACCCTTTGTCCCCGTCCTTTGAGGAAGGAGGAAAGCCATTGTAAGGCCAGCCCCCTAACCCCTATGTCGGCGAGGCGGCGGGTCAGTAGCTGATGGTCGACTGTGTCAAACGCACCCGACAGATCTAACAGCATCAGCACCGCCACGCCGCCTCGATCCAGTTGCCGTTGGAGGTCATCCGCCAAGGCGACCAGCACTGTCTCCGTCCCATGGCCCGGGCGAAAGCCGGACTGGCAAGGGTCTAGGACGGAAGCGTCATCCAGAAACCTCTGCAGTTGCAACACCACTGCCCTCTTAATAATTTTACCTAAAAACGGTAAATTAGAGACCGGTCGGTAATTTGCCAATTCGGCCGGAACTGCTGTACATTTTTTCAGGATGGGACGGACTAAAGCCTCTTTCAGAGGTGATGGAAAACGCCCCTCTAAGAGGGATCTATTTATTATGTCCTGTAAAGGACATCTAAGCTCCCTCTGGCAAGATTTAATCAGCCAAGAGGGGCAAGGGTCCAAATCACAAGTTGTTGGTCGTGCAACAGAGAGAATTCCATCGACTTCCTCCGGGCTGAGTGGGTCGAACCGATCCAACACTAAACCTGAAGACAGGCACGGAGCCTCAAGTTCCTGTACTGTTTCAAATGTGATAGGCAGGTCTTGGCGAAGCGATGTGATTTTATCTGCAAAACATTTCGCAAAAGCCTCACAGCCTATCTCTAATTCTCTAACATTTGGTTTGCCTTGGGGCAATGTGGTGAGATCTCTAATTATACTAAACAATTGTGCTGGGCGCGAGTTTGCAGATGCAATCTTGGCTGCAAAGCAGTCTTTCTTTGCAGCCTTGACTGCCATCTCATAAGACTTCATAAACGTTCTATAGGATGTTCTCGTCGCTTCGTCCCGAGTATGCCGCCACTGCCTCTCTAGTCGTCTAAGCCCTTGTTTCAGTTGACGTAGCTCCAAGGTATACCATGGAGCCAGCCTCCTGCGAGGGCGCAGAGGACGTCGGGGTGCGATCTCGTCGATAGCCCTGGATAGTCGGCCTTGCCAGGCCTCCACCAGGTCATCGAGGGAATCGCCAGGGGGCCAGGGATCCCCCAGTGCCATTTGGAACTGTTCCAGGTCCATCAGGCTCCGGGGGCGAGCCAAAATAGGCTCTCCGCCCATACAGGGTTGGGGTGGTATCTCCATACGGGCCTTGAGGGCTAGGTGATCCGACCATGATACCGCTTCAACCACGATATCGTTCACCAAAATCTCAGACGCAAAGATCAGGTCTAACATGTGCCCGGCCTGTTGCATGGGGGTCGTAACAAATTGAGAGAGTCCCAGTGTCGCCATGGAAGACACTAGATCCATCGCCTGAGTAAAGGCCATGTCATCGGCATGGACGTTGAAATCCCCGAGGACCATAAGCCCTGGATACTCCAACGCCCAGCCTGCCACTGCCTCCATCAGGGATGGTAAGGCGCTGGCCGGTGCGTTAGGCGGATGGTACACCAGCCAGATCGCCAACCCTTCTCCGACATCCCACGCTAGACCGGCACATTCAATACCGTCGATCTTTGGATCCGGGAGAGCCCGGAAGGAGTAACCCTCCCGTATGAACAATGCCACCCCTCCCCCCCGCCCGCTATTCTGCGATTGGTGAAAGACCGAGTACCCTGGGGGGGTCATCTGGGTGAGAACCACTGTCTCCCCATCTCGTACCCAGGTCTCGGTCACGCAAGCCAGGTCCATGTCCTGCCAGAGCAGGAACTCCCTGAGGGTCGTGGTCTTATTATTTACGGACCTGGCGTTGCATAACACCAATGACGGAGACGGGCTTTTCCTCTTGGCCCCACTACCTGTCACCGTTGGGATGGGAAGTAGACTGGAAGGGGGTCGAGCACCCTGATGTCTCCGTCCCCTTCCCTTACATTTCTGTCCATTCCCACCGTCGTACTTTCCCCTCCCCAAGAGCACTGGAATCCCTAGGCCAAGCATCCGCGCCTGTGCTCTTTGTTCAAGGGGATTAAAATGGTTGCAGAAAGAAGTTAAAAACTTTTCATTTCCTTATTGAAATAATTCCCAGACACCCAGTAATGGCCAGATAGGTATCTAGTTTAGAAACCCTGTCAGGAAATGCCATGTATTGTTTTGTTGCTGTTTTTTTCTGCTCTGAAGAAGAAGCTTAAGTTAGAGATCAAAAGAAGTCCACACTGATACTACATGTCATCAGACATTCCAGTGGGGAGGCCTGGAACAATCCCAAGTATCTTGAATGCGTAGAAAATGAGACCAGGTGTGACAAATGTACCCGCCTGTGGAAGCACACTAAGTTTTTTCTGTCAGGTTCCTGCAGCCCAGCCATAATATTTCTGCTTGATCCAAGCAAGGGCCCAATTTTTTTAGATCCATAAGCTGCCACTGTCTAAGAAGGTTTCAAGTATCTAGAACACTTTTATCTAGTTCTTAAGGCAACCTGAGGATTATTTTATAATATTGCTGTACAAGTAGCAAAAGAAATCCAGTATTAAGAGTCCAGTGACCCAGTATGGATATGGGAAGACAAAATATAAGTGGCAGTTTTATATTCAAAAAGAAATATTTATTACAAATGGGAAATCATAAAATTAACATGGTATTTTACAAGGTGGAAAGTAGGAAACTTCTAAAAATGGCAAAAGGTAGAAAAATACGAGCACTTCTCTAGTGACTGGTGCCAGATGTAGATCCAGACTGAATTCTCAAATTGACTTTCAAGTATAGTCAGATTATTCTCCAAAATGATCTCAGCCTCATTTCTTCCAACTAGGAGAAAAAGCAGGAAGTTAAATCATGCACGTTGGACTCTCTGCAGAGTTCTAAAGCCTCAGAGTAAAATTCTAAAAAGATCAATACAAACCCTAGTTCCCAGAGAGTCTGAGGAAATTTCTTTTTAAAAAAATTAGGGAGGGGTCATCCCTTTGGGGTGGGTTCAAATGGCTCTTTTCCCCAATAATGGATATAGCTAAATAATCAATAAGATGTGGATTATAAAAACATTTAGGGAGTGATCCTAAGCAAATTTAATCAGAAGTAAGTCCAGTGTTATTCAATAGGACTGATTCCCTGGAAAGAGTCCTTGGTACAGTTGCCAACCTCCAGTTGGTGACTGGAGATCTCCGGCTATTACAGAGATCAGTTCACCTGGAGAAAATGTCTGCTTTGGTAGTTGGCCTCTGTGGTGTTATACTCCACCCAAGTCCCTGCCCCTTAAAATCTCACCCTTTTCAGGCTGCAGCCCCAAAATCTCCAGGTATTTCCCAACTTGGAGCTGGAAATCCTAGTCCTTGGGATTGTACCTTAGTACCAATGCTCCCTCTAAATTGAGAAGTCTTGTGATCAAAAATTCTACTTTGTGACCTACTGGCATCAAAATTGTGAGGGAGTGATTTGGCTACCGCATAAATTAGTTTGCTCTGGGGCCATTCTTCCTGAGCTGAGACAAAAATGTGTGAGCCAGAGGCTAACAAACTATGGGCTAGCTCACGCTAACTCAGCTTAGAGGGAACATTGCTTAGTACCCAGCAAAGTGACTTCTAAAAATGTCAGCAAATGGCTGGGCCATCCATTTGAAGGAGACAGATTATTGACAATGAATTTGTTTTCTAGGAAACTACCAGAAACTCCATGACATATCTACTATTGTCCTATCATTTAAAATAGCTAAGATTTCTAGGTTGCAGATTTGAGATTGTTAGGCACCAGGAGATTGCACTTTCCACATACCAGGTCTGCTAGCAAACACAGGAAATTAGATATTTTTGGCCTAGTCTCAGGATGGAGCAGGAAACAACCTCACCAAACTTAGAGCAGCAATTAAAGCAATACAAAATTGACATTTCTTTAGCTAAAGCTTACTGTTTGTGACAGCTGGCGCTCAGGATCTGGAATATTTTCCCCATCCTGTTCATGTCTGGCACCTAAAAATGAAAAATATTGTGTAAAGCGCCCCACAATCCATTCTGCTTTTTTCTTTTAATGAGTAACAGAAACTAGCAAATATTTTCTTTTGCCAAAAAAGCGCCTCTCTGCCTTCTGCCTCCTAAGTTTTGTCACATACAGCTTGCTCTGCAGGCAGCTTTTGGCAGTGTACTTGCTCTCTGCTTCTGATGTAATGGAATGTATTGGTTAAGGTGTCCAATCTTGAAGCAGGGCAGGGCTCCACTAGGTAATGTTTTGGAGAGGGCTTGTTCACTGGTAAAGAACATATTCTTCATGCAGAAGTCTCTTGTTCAAGCCCATTCTTCTATTCGTAAACTTCCTCAGGTAATAGCAGTTGGGAAGACCTCTGATGGAAAACTTCAAAAGCCATGGTGAGTTAGGGTAAACCAATCCACTATGACTCTGTCTGTTACTTCTGTAGGAGAAATGTGGGTCAAAGGGGTCCAAATAAGTAAAACTATATTCAGTAGAAGCAAAATCTTTATTCAGTTGACTATGATCAAGGAAAGTATCCTACAAAAGTTCAAGACATTGACAGCTTTACAGACAAAAACATAAGCATATATAGGCAAACTGACATTGGGATCTTGCAGAACTGTTACACCAATTGCACAATACTGCACTAAATCTAAACCAACAGAAAGTCAATACTGCACCAAGTCTAAACTAACAGAAGAGCAATCTATACTTCTTTCTTAGCATATTTTCACAGAATTAAACTACCTTATCTATGTTACATGACAAGCACAACACAAGCTGCAGACTATTATCTGGGTCTACATCACTGGGTCAAATATTCTCCTCAGTTCTTTATTTGACCTTTACAGACATGGCTACACTATAGCTCATTCACATTTCACCTTTCCCCCTCTTCATTACTGCCTGACTTGGTAGATTCATATGTTTTCTTTCAGCCGATTCCATGGCACTTGTTCATGATCTCCTTTCAGAGGTTCATGTACTGATTGCTATTTTGCTTCCTTCCACATAATACTTGGGAAGTTTCTCTCCATTAATTACATTGTGTTACCTGACCATCAAACCTAATTTGTCACGGTGTTACATAACAGCATAGGGGAACTTGGAAACAAAATTAAAACCTTCACCTGCAGTCTGAAGTGGAACAATCCATTCTTGTCACCTCCATGCTCTTCCGCTTGTTAGTACCTTATTCTGCAGGTGTAGGCCAGGCCATAGAGCAAAAGACTATAAAGGCAAAAAGAACTATAGCATTGCTATGGAGACTGCAGGCTTTGACTCTCTCCCTCACCCCCCTTCCCTTTCCTTTTGCCACAGAGAAAGAACTCTGCTTTGCTTGCCAGACAGGGCCTGGCTGGACTGATCCTGTATGACTCTTGCTCCCAAGTAGAACTATAGGTTCTTTTCCTTTCTCTCCTTTTCCATTTGTTAAGGGTGAAAGAAACCTTGAGTCCAGCCAGTCCCCTCACAGACACAGTAGGACTGGCAGACTGTTGAATCTTTGTCTTTCACTGTCTAGCAGAGGGAAGGAGACAGAAATCTGTTCTGCAGCATTTGCCCAGTCCTGGAGGCAGTGCTGTGCGACTATTTTCTCTCCTCTCCCCTCCCATCCGTACAACCCAGCAGGCAGCCTTCAGAGCAGAATGTCTTCATAACAGAGGAAGTGTGCGTACACAGGGTTCTGGTCCCCCGCCCCCCTTTCCTTTCTAAGTGGGAAAAGAAGCAGCCTTCCAAGCCCCATCTAGAATAATAGGCAACAAATAAGTTGTTACTTTTAAGACTGCAATAGCCTCTACGTGCATATTAAAAATACATCATGTGTCACATCTTAACTGTGCCGGTCGAAACAGAAATTGGACGGCCTCATCTGATTTTTGCCTGCTGGGCTGGTTTGCAAAAAAAGCAAAGCAAAATAATTGCTTCAACAGGAAAATCTCATTTCTGTGCTGAGCTGTACTGTAAAAACAATGCGGATGGAAAGGGAGGGGGAATCCCCTCAGACAGTAGAGTCAAATTAGAGGCTATAACAGTCTGGATATGCAGTAGCAAAACATCGGATAGAAACGAGAGATTCCTGTGATGCATGCAAAACCTTCCCCTTGCCTGTGGCTTATCTCCCCATCACTTTTATCTCCTCTTTTATTCTCCATTAGTAAAAGTGTCTCTGATTAAGAGAAAATTTCAGAGATGTAAGCCCTGTGGCGCAGAGTGGTAAGCTGCAGTACTGCAGTCCAAGCTCTGCTCATGACCTGAGTTTGATCCCAGTGGAAGCTGGGTTCAGATAGCTGGCTCATGGCTGACTCAGCCTTCCATCCTTCTGAGGTCGGTATAATGAGTACCCAACTTGCTGGGTGTAAAGCGTAGATGACTGGGGAAGGCAGTGGCAAACCATCCTGTAAAAAGTCTACCATGAAAATGTGATGCGACATCATCCCAGAGTCTATAGTTAAACAAGGTATGCAGCTGTCATCACATCAAGCTTGGCCTTGAGGGGGTAACAGCCTCAGTGCGAGTACACAGCATTTTGAAGCTGTGTGACGAAATTATTCTGAACTCATAGAACTGAGACAATTAGGTTTCTGTGTGGTATCTTTTCTGCAAGACTAACCCCAGGCTGTAAATATTACTTCCTAAAAAGCTCAAGGGGAAAAAAATGAAAAATGTACATTCCTTGAGATTTTTTTAATGTAAAAGGGACCAATATAATTAAAAACTACAGATTCTTGCCTAAAATAGGCCATGCTTTTTAATTTCCACAATTAGGCCTAAACACTTGGCAGAGAAGTAATTTCTTACTAGAGAGGCAAAGCACGTAACTTCATCTTCGTATTTGAAGCCAACTTTCTGCTTGGGGGTATAAAAGGTTGTGTTTTTTTTTGTGGCCAAAGACTGAAAAACTGTAGTCTCTTCATCAAAGGCCATAATTATGTGGTGAAAATTTAATACTTGAAATATATTTCCCTCCATAACAATGCACCCTACCCCAACAAAAGGGGAAGGAATGCTGTTTGTTACCTTCAAGCTTGAGAGGGATGAATGGGGCGTTGTAAAGGAGTCTCATGTTAACTTCCCAGAATTAAAAAAGATTCTTTTACACATTTATCTCCTATTTTGACATATTTTTATTGCTTTAGTTGTTGTTCCCCCTTAATTAAATCAATACAGCTGTTGATGCTATACACTTAACTTGTTATTCCTGTTTTGTCTCAAAATATCTTCATCATGTTATATGCTAATTTACTGTTCAGCCTCTGCCTATAAGATTGAATTTTCTCCTCTTTCTATGATAAGAAGTATGTGTGCGCACAAAACCTCATACCTTGAATAAAACTTTGTTGATCTTAAAGGTGCCTCTGAACTCTAACTTCATTCTGCAGCTTCAGACCAACATGGCTACACACCTGGAGCTAAGTTGTATAGTTTCAGTTACACAAATGGGCTAAGTTGTATAGTTTCAGTTACACAAATGGGCTTTCTTATACTGTCTATGAGTTGATCTCTTGCTTTGAACATTGGTGTAGCTTGGCTCTTTATCAGTAAAAGACTGCAAACTTTAATTAAGTTGCAGATGATTACACTTCCCTACAAATACTTTTGAAATAGTGAAATTGTTGCTAGATCTTAACAGTGTTATATGGTATTGCCCTTAAAAAGATAGGGAAGAGTTGAACTTCTGGTGATGTTTTATTAAAATATATAAATCCATAATATACTAAAATAAAATATATTCTTTGGTAACTTTTTATATGCAAACTCATACAGTTGAAACATTAGCTTGGGACACTAGCCTGAATGATGTAACAAGTCTCCTGAAGTGACTTAATGAAAATTATTTAGAGGACAGAGGGTATTTTATTTTTTTATTTTTTTTGGGGGGGGGGTTCTCATTCAATGAATACAATAGTTTGTGATATTCTACATTTTATGTTCTCAGAGCTGAAACTGGTTGGAAACTTAACACATTCAAAATAAAGGTGTGAGACTAGACATTTTTTCACAGTTTATATATAAGTTAATTGGTTAGTGAATCACCTCCTTGAAACGGTGTGATTCTGATAATACAGTGTGGAGTTTTATATTGTGCTTTTCCTTTGATAGTGGCATACTAGCCCAAGGGCACAGGTTATCCTGGCAAATGCAATGGCTGATATTCAAACCACAATAACTGCACGGGGGGGGGGGGGGGTAATGGTTAAACAGCTGACCTATGTACAAAGCTCTGCCATAGGTTATGCATAATTCTCTTTCTGTGATATAATCAATATGTTTGAAGCCCTTCTGTATAAGCTAGTAGCAGATAAGGAGCCAGGTTTTAGGTGCCTGTCAGGAATTGTTGTTGTATTTTCCTCTATCTGTACTACCTTTTTACCATGGAAGGAACAAGTCCCAGTGGGGACCAAAAGTAGCCTCTTTGGGGAGGAAGGGGGGAGGAATAGCTTGCTTTACTAGGCTCTCTCAATCACACAGCAGAGCTACTGATCCAAGCCTCTCTCTTCCTTCTGTTGGCTGAGGCTCCTCCTGGTCCCCTGGGGAAGGAAGGAAAGAGCCAGAGCTTCCTTTGCCCAGTTCCCTGGATCCCATGGGAGAAATGCAAAGAAAGCACCTTTAAGACCAATGAGTGCTAATGTTTTAAACATGTTTTTATTTCAAGTTTTTTAAAAAAATCTTTGTGTTTGTGTCCTTTATAAAGTTTATATCTCAGCTACCTAATCTTAAATAGGTACTGGCATGGCCTGACCCAACAAGGTCTCATTTATGTCTGATCCAGCCCTCACAACAAATGAGTTCAACACCCCTGTCTAGAATAATTTCCACAGCGTAAATTTGACCACACAAGTAATACTACATGCAGTGAAGATGATGTTTCATTTGTAAGGCTTATCTCATAGAAGAAATACTTTAAAATGAATGTGGTGTCAGTAGAAGAGGGAAGAACTAGATAAGTTGCCCTCAGTTCTTTGGAGAAAGGATGGGATAAAAATGTGACTGACTGATAGATAACAAAGCTGTCTCAAAACATACTGTGGGTATTTTTTTTCATATGTCACTGTAGAAGCATGGTACTCTGTGTGCAGTGAAAACACAATATTTGTTTTGGCAGTTATCCAGTGGACTGAAACATGTTATGAATTGCGTGCATGATTATGAGTAATTCACTAGGACCATTCTCCACAGGATCCACTTGTTGGTAACTGTTGCACCACTGAAATATTTACCTCTTGTATTTTCTCATTTTGAAAGAGTTTGTTATATTAGATTCATGAATCCACTTCCTTTTTTTGCTCACCAGTGTGTTCATTTTTTATTTGAACTGATCAGCAGTATTATCCAATGATAGCATATGAAAACTGGTGTAATAATAGTACTAAAAATGTATAACAAATGGCAATCATGGATTGACTTCTGGGGCTACTCTTTAATGTGCCAAAGCACATCATCCTGAGGACATGGTGAAA
Source organism: Heteronotia binoei (assembly GCF_032191835.1). NCBI lineage: Eukaryota > Metazoa > Chordata > Lepidosauria > Squamata > Gekkonidae > Heteronotia > Heteronotia binoei. The sequence goes on along the minus strand of NC_083223.1, from coordinate 49,736,096 downwards.
TAAGAGCACAAAGCATGTCCACACAGCACAGAGATTGCACTTCCGTTCTTTACAAAAGCAAAAAAAAATAAAAATAAAAAAATCAATAGAACAGCTGGGGTGGGGAGAACTTTGAAGGGGAAAGAGAGCACAACAGCAGATTGATATCAATGTAAACTGGAATATTGGTTACAACTATGTGTACAAATAGTGGCAATTTCACAACATTTCCTTACTGTTGAGCATCCCTATGAGAAACACGGTTATCTGAATACATCCCATGGCTATCTGGATGCGGTTTGTGGGTCAGGTATTAAAAGGGGGTCTATTTTCCTCCTGTCCTTGAAGATGACAGAAAATTCTGGCAACATCAGCAATATTACTAATCAACATGGGGAAAAGGCTTTTAAAAAATTAATCATTCATAATTGTAAATTAGACTCAGAGCTCAAAAAGCTCTGTGAGCTCTGTGAACACTAAATGTTGTCATTAAAAATGTATACAGTTCCCTCTTAATTAAACATCCAGCATTTGAAATGGGAGTAGTAGTGCAAAATACAGCCCTGTCATAGATGCCCATTATACCTCCTCAGTTGAACCTGCAATGCAGGATACTGTGGCTGACTACAATTAACACTTTTTTTTGTCTAGTGATTTCTGTTTGATGGGGGTGGATCATGATGCTTACACATAGCTTCCCAGCTTGCCAGTGCTTTCCAGGTACTTGGGGGGGGGGAGCTCTGTTTACATAATGGGTGAATGTACAGAACGCTGTGTGTGCACTGAAGCATAAATAGGCCATCTGAGTTCTCCAGTTCTCCGAACCTACAATAAAATATGCAGTGTATTTAGAAGGCTTTTAAGTTATCTATGTGGGGTAAAAACCTGCCTTATCTCCAGGGGCTGCTCTGACTCTTCCTAATTTGTACCAAAGTGTAGTAACATAGTGCACATATGTATCCTAAACTGTTTCTCCTAGTTTTCTGCCTTAGTGCTTACTTATCAAATTAGAACATGGGGCTGACTCAGAAACCTATCAAAGATCAGATTGCCTGTTGCTTTAAAAATATTCGGGTATATTGTCTTGGTAAAGGAAATTGCCTCATTCCCTTAAAGCAAAGGAAATTCCTCGAAAGAAGAATGGCACAAGAACTGTATTGCAATCCAGGGGCTCTGCTCTCAAAATGGAGGGCCTAAAAGTAAGTATTTATTAAAAAGCAGCGTTTAGAGATAGCAGACAGCTGGGAAGGGAATAGTCAATTGGAAGTGGGTTGTTTGTGCAATATGAAATTTGTAATAAACTTAACATGAAAAGTACAGGGCTTTCTGCTACTATTAAGTTATTTAAAATTCTGTGTAAATTTTGCCTTAGTTTCTGAAAAGATTACTTAAGTTGCTTAGGTGTAGGTGACTTCCCTGCATTTGCTTGTTTTTCAAACTTATTTTATAGGATATACTGGCAAGCTTTTGATTGGCGCAAAGCTCTTCTTCTGACAGGAATAAGAAAAGAGAGACTGGGGTAGGGTGGGCAAGGCTGATCCTGCCATAATTGTAGTGAGTAGGTTTTAAAGGGGAGAGAAAAGTCTTGAAGCATAGGGTAAAACTGCCTCCAAAGCCCCAGTTGGAGATGTCTTGAAGAGACTTCTGTCCCATTGGAGTAGTGAAGAAAATTAATTATGCCCATATACATAATAAAAAGAAAAACAAGGGGTGATTACGGACCGGCACTTTGGGTCGACTCAGAGGCGGCTCCGAAATCGACCCCAAAAAATCCTTCCAAACACAAGCATCTGCCACCCGTCCTCATCCTGTACTCACTCCGGCCTCCATAGTGCGACTCAAAGAGCTACCACTTCCGAAGTGGTAGCAAATATCTGAGCTGCATGTCAGTCGCTTCCTTGGCGTCTGGAAGAGGAAAGGTGCAAGCGAGGCACCTTGGCGGTGTGAAACTGCCAAACTGCCCCAAATTGCATCCGGCTTTTTAAAAACGAAACTCTTTAGAGTGCATGTGCATGACTACTGAAAATGTATGGGGGGGAAACCCAAGCTGAGTGACAGGAATGGTACGCAACAGCCATTTGAACACACCCATGTTGCCCCATGGATAGGATGGGGACGGCTTGTGGGGGAGCGTGCAGAGGCTTCAGGATGGCTCTTTTTGAGCCGTCCCAATTTGGGACACCTCCCATCCATCCCAAAATGCCCATCTGTTATCACCCAAGGAGTACCATTTAACATGCATCCCTGCCAACCGAAAAAGCTAAAGCAGAATGCAGATTTATTCATGTAGGTAGTTTCATTTTAGTTAATCATAGTTTAGAATTTACCCTTAAATCTTGACTAAAAATACTAAATGTGTTATGGAAGGAATTGAGAGTGATGTGAGGGCTGAAAAAAAGTTCTCAAATTTGTGCTCAGACTTTAACAGCCCTGGGGATGCTTCAGGGATTTTGTGTGTATATGTGTGTGCAGGGCTTTTTTTAATGCAAAAAGCCCAGCAGAGACTCATTAGTATATTAGGCCACACCCCCTGGCATCACCATTGTTTCATGCAGGGTTTTTTGTAGAAAAAGCCGAGCAGGAACTCATTTGCATATAATAATAATAATAATAATAATAATAATAATAATAATAATAATAATTTTTATTTGTACCCCGCCCTCCCCCGCCAAAGCAGGCTCAGGGCAGGTATATTAGGCTATACCCCTGACACCAAGCCAGCTGGAACTGTGTTCCTGTGCATTCCTTCTAAAAAAAAAGCCCTGTGTGTGCACACTTCCAGGCCTTTCTCTTCTCACTCACCAGCTCCCACCATTGACAGGCAGCCCCCCTTCAAAGGTCATCTAGCAGTGTATGGTATTGTCTGCAAAATATTAGAACAAATTTCTGAGTCCAGTAGCACATTTAAGACCAACCAAAGTTTATTCAAGGTGTTCACATACACTTCTTCAGATACACGGAAGTGAACACTAACATGTATGTATGTATGTGTGTGTGTGTGTGTGTGTGTGTGTGTGTATATATATATATATATATATATATATGCCTCTGCGTAGGTGAACAGCAAATTAGCATTCAACTTAATGAAGATGTTTTGACATACACAAAGATTAAAAAACTAAAGTTATAGGTCACAATACATTTGGATTTAATTACAATGAAAACTGGGAGCAATAAATACGTCAAAGTAGGAAACTAATATGTTATAGTAATATGCATTGCATTACATTAAATTCACTATTCCAATGAATATACTATTCCAAAAAACAAACACACTAAAATACAGAGGACGTTTAGCCCTTCTTGGTGAGAATACACATGTAAGGACTGAACAAGTTTAGCATATGTAATGAGATAAGAAACCCATATCCCTGTTAAGTCGGGGGGAGTTTCAAGTTTTGTAATAACGTATAGTTCAGTAATTTCCCTTTCCAGTCTGTTCCTGAAGTTCTTTTGCAATATAACAGCTACTTTCAGGTCACCGATTGTATGTCCTAGGAGACTGTTCTCCTACACGTTTCTCAGTCATGTGATTCCTCATGTCAGATTTGTCAGATTATCCTTAGGACAAACATATGCCAGTGTAGAGAACCAATGGGCACTGTTGGCATTTAATGGCATACACAGTGTTAGAAGTTGAGCGAGTGAATGAGCCTGAGATGGTGCAATTGATGTTGTTCGGTCCAGTGATTATGTTGTCTGGGTGTATGTGGTAGCAAAGTTGGCATCTGGGTTTATTGCAAGGTCTTGTACCAGTGTCACTATTCAAATCAGATGTTGCATTATTGTGCGTGAGGAGTTGTTTGAGATTGGGGGGTTGTCTGTGCATGCAAAGAAGTATGTAAAATTGATAAAATGTAATTATACAAATCTAAGTATACAGAATGGGAGGGTAGAGATCACCAGAGAGTGTGAATTCTATGTGGGTGCATTACCAGCATACCTTTTCCAAAATAGTTTTCAAAATGTTTTTCACTTGCATTTTATGTAAACCACTGTGGATGAAAGGGGCTATGCAAATAAAATGCTCCATTGCTGTATAGTTGAAATTGGTAACAATACTTCTAAGTTCATCCTGCAAAGAACTCTAGGAAATTTGGCGGGGTGGGGGGAGGAGGGAGAGATTCTACCGGTACTTCAAAATAAAGCTACAGCAATGCTTTGTTTGTTTTTTGCTGTTAACTTTTTGTAAGCTTGTAGTGGCCTCTGATCAAAGGCTGAGACTAAAAGAACTGCATAAATAGTTACAGCTTTGAGCAGGGACTCCTGTTCGCTTGTCCCTGCCCCCCACTAAACATGTAAAACTGAGCTATTTGACATGGGTGTTCTGCTGTTGAAAGTCCTCTTGGGCACATTCAAGCCTAAAGTAGATGAGATCCCAACTATCACCCCAGCACCGTCAGTGTAGACCAGGGGCAGTCAAACTTGCTTAACATAAGAGCCACATAGAATAAACGTAAGATGTTTGAGAGCCACAAGGAAGGAAGGAAGATAAGATGATTAGGGTTTGTAGAATCTTTCGGGCTCAAGTGCCGTGTTCTACTGGAGAAAGTTTTTCTTCCAGACGTTTCGTTCTCGGCTGCGGAGAACATCCTCAGTGGCGTTGCAACCGGAGCAGGCGCTCTGAGGATGTTCTCCGCAGCCGAGAACGAAACGTCTGGAAGAAAAACTTTCTCCAGTAGAACACGACACTTGAGCCTGAAAGATTCTACAAGCCCTAATGATGTTACCAGCCGTGAAAACCTGAAATCTTTGAAGATAAGATGGGCAGAGAGAACAAGAGGTGGAAAGAAAGCAACTTTAACTTTAAATGCATTATCCAAGCCGCCAGCTGGCTTGGCTTGGAGAAGTGATTTAAAGAGAATTGCCTTCTCCAAGCTGGTCGATGGAGTAGTGGGAACTTTGAGGGCTTTACAACATGTGTGAAAGTGCCGCATGTGACTCCCGAGCCACAATTTGGCCACTCCTGGTTAAGACATTGTCAGAACCTAACTAATAAGTGCAAATAAGTTTTATACATGGTATCTTCTTATAAAGGGGGTCCTATTCACAGAAAGTCACAATTGATTCTTCCATGAAAAGGGCTTGAGGGGAGCCAGACATATAAGGCAGGTAGGCCTTTTACATCCTTGGCAGTTTATCGGAGAAATCTAACGCCACTCTCAAATCATGCTTAATTGACTGGATTATTTATAACACTTGTTTTTGTCTTTTCTTTTCTTTTTTACAGTGCCTGAAGCAGTATGTAGAGCTTTTGATCAAGGAAGGTCTAGAAACTGCAATTAGCTGCCCTGATGCTGCCTGCCCGAAGCGAGGTCACCTGCAAGAAAATGAAGTAGGTGTCCAAGTACAAACAACTCATTGCATAAAAAGTCCTGGTATGTTATATCACAACCCTTTGGGGGCCAGGGTGGGGAGAGAATGCTGTTGTGTCATTCATTTCATTGTGTCTCTTCCGTTTAGCAAGACTTTGGTAATAGGTGTCGTTAATCTGCTCCTTCTTTGTCTCTCCCTTTACAACAGATTGAGTGTATGGTTGCGACAGAAATCATGCAGAGGTACAAGAAGTTACAGTTTGAGAGAGGTATAGTATTCAGGAACAGACTTTGTTACAGAACATTCATTGGGCCCTAAGCTGTGGCCTGTTGCTATAATATGTTCAAGAGCTTTAAGTAGACGCATTTGTCACAGAATTGCATTATGAGTGCGGACAGAAGGGGAGTATTGCTTCTTGTTTGATTTAACCACAAGACTGACTCAGCCTTCCATCCTTCCGAGGTCGGTAAAATGAGTACCCAGCTTGCTGGGGGAAAAGTGTAGAAGACTGGGGAAGGCAATGACAAACCACCCCGTAAAAAGTCTGCCGTGAAAACGTTGTGAAAGCAACGTCACCCCAGAGTCGGAAACAACTGGTGCTTGCACAGCGGACCTTTCCTTTACTATGTTCATTCACAGACACAGGCCAGAAGCCAGCACAACTTTAGATGTATTGTATCCCTCACATTTTTTGTCCTGTCCCAGCTCTGGCAGGTTGCGCAATTATCTCCCTTCCATTTTATGATTACAACACCCCTGCATGGTACTTTAGTCTGAGAGAGGATGATTCATTGAGCTTTATGGCTATGTGGAGATTAGAAACTGAGTCTCCTTGTCACGGTACAGCAGTCTATAACAACTTTATAGAGTGTTTTATAACTGTATTTAAAAACAAACAACAACTGTACCACACTTCTCCAGTTTAAGTCACTGAATTCTATATAGGATTGTAACAACACTTGAGTTTGTAGAAATGTGAAATACTAATTTTTTGGTAGCACCAGAAAGTACCATCAGTTCACAGCTGACTTATGGTGATCCCATGAGGGTTTCAAACAAGGGACATTTGGAGGTGGTTTGTCATTGCCTGTCTCTGTTTCATGACCCTAGTACTCCTTGGTGGTCTCCCGTCCAAATACTAGCCAGGGCCAATCTGACAAGATTGGGCTAGCCGGATCCCTAGTGTTTTTAGGGGTACAGTGTTGTGTTAGTTTAATTCTGGCATTGTTTATATCCTGGAGTCTCTGAAGCTGACTGAATTCTCATGAAAAGTCATGTAGGGCTCCAATCCAGCTATAACGAGAAGTGTCCGAATCCAATTGAAAATAATAGAAAGTAAGTTATTTGCAACAAACCTTTCTGTGGGGATTAGTTGTGCCTAACTTAAACTGGGACTTTTTATGCCTTGTTGAATTTTCAAAGACCTTTTTCTTATTTTCTAGGAAGAAATATTTCAGTGATAGAGTAAACATAGATAATTAAAAAATAAAACTTCTAGAAAAATAGAGCCTAAATGTTCAGGCACAAGTTTCTTCATTTAGATTTAAGTATAGCGGTTAATTCCTCCTGTTGTATGCTTTAATCCTAAGGATGGTTTTTGTATCTCCTTCAAGTGCACAATTGTACTTTTGGCTTAAATGTTCTTTTTGGCTGCCTTTTATGTTGCATTGCCAACATTCAGAATTTTGCTTTTGGTCTTCAGTAACAGTCTTAGCGTTGCTTGTAGAAATTCTCAAAGACAACTCAGGCCATCCATAAAGCGGGTATCCATATTGCAGGTAGTTGGTTTGAACGTGGAGTTATGAAGGCTGCGGGGCGGGGGGACTTGGCCAGAAATCCAAAGTGATACACATTCTCTGCTCCTTTGCTTTTCCATATAAAACCAACTAGAATTTTCATACCTTTGCTCACAAGAGGTGCACTTGCACTTCCACACACATTCCATACTGTCCAAAGCAACTCAGGCTATGGCCTTGGCTATATTGACGTGTATCTAGTGAGATACCAAGCAATCCTGTATGCATGTTATAATTCAAAAACAATTCTGCATTTTCACTTTGGCCATTAATTTGATTTCCATACAGAGGTGCTCCTGGATCCCTGTCGGACTTGGTGCCCATCCTCATCCTGCCAAGCAGTTTGCCAGCTTCAGGAATCAGGACCTCAGAATCCCCAGCTGGTACAATGCCAGTCTTGTGACATAGAATTCTGTTCAGCATGCAAATCCAATTGGCATCCTGGGCAAGGTTGTCAAGAGAATATGCCAATCAGCTTCCTCCCAGGGGAGACAAGGTACAGGTTGGAGGCAAAGTTCCTAACATGTTGAATAGCAGCCTTCCCCCGCCCCCGTCATTTGTTTGGGTGTGTCATTAGCTAACTTTTATTTATAGCTATTTTTTCCATCCTGTTATAGAAAGTAAACATAGCTCTACCTCTGCAGATAAGATTATCTTAGTTCTGTGAGCTAGAATTTTCCCAAGTTTGTGGAAGGAATAACGCAGGGCTTGACATATCCCAGGAGCTGGAATGTCATGGTACCGAGAAATTTAATTGTGATGCTAAGTATTTTCAGCAGTTATCTATTGCAAGTGCCTCTTGTTTGTTTATTGTTATTGCAGTCCTTAAACCAAACAAGTACAAGGAAAATACAAACATACGAAGTTTCTAAAGTTTTAAAATACTTAAGTAAAGCATAAAAAAACTGTTTAAAATTTCATCTAAAATTTAGTAACTCTCTATTTTTTAACTACCATGTATTTTCCATAACCTGAGTATCACCAAACAGAAACTGGCTGCTTGGTAGGTAATCTTGGGATATCTGGCAGATAGAAGGAACTCAAGTTTAGCTTTTTTTGAAAGACCTGAAATTTTTTTTGGTCACCTTGCTTGCCACCAGTAGGCACTTGGTCTTTTTGGCCACTGTGTAACACAGAGTGTTGGACTGGATGGGCCATTGGCCTGATCCAACATGGCTTCTCTTATATATCCTTTTGGACCTACAAGCTGAGATGTGAACTGGGGTAGTACCACACTTCTGTACCACCATGGTCAATGCTCTTGAAATCATCCAAAGATCCAGGGGAATAAACCGGGTAGTGTTTTTCCTGTGTCTCTCCCAACAGGTCTGATTTTATTTATTTGGAAAATGTGTATGCTGTCTCTCTTAATCTACTCAGCTCATACCAATCAAACAAAGCCAAGCAGACAATAAAAACATATCAGTGGTCTGATATAGATCATCTTTCAGGGTGGCAAGCCATTGTCTGTGTCCAAACCCAAGATTGCTTTCAACATGATATTTGTTTTTGATCCTGTTTTATGTATTCTGATAATAATTTGCATAGCCTCTTTGAACTCTAGAAAAGCAGTGTGTGTATATATATATATATATATATACTGAGTATTACCAAAATGTCTCTTCCAGCTCTGTTTTTAAAATGGAAGAAGATGATGCTCCAATTAAACGCTGCCCCAAATGCAAGGTTTATATTGAACGGGATGAAGGCTGTGCTCAGATGATGTGTAAAAACTGTAAACATGCCTTTTGCTGGTACTGTTTGGAATCGCTTGACGTGAGTATACTTTGCATAGCTGGGTTTGAGACGAAGAGATTATTGCACATTAGCCCAGTAATGGCTAGTTAACAGGGGTAGGGAATGTTAGCTCTCCAGATGTTTTTTTGCCTACAACTCCCAGCAGCCCCAGCCATTGGCCATGCTGGCTGGGGCTGATGGGAGTTGTAGGCAAAAAACATCTGGAGAGCCAACATTCCCTACCCCTGGGCTAGTAAATACCCTTGCCAATTGAATGCATTCTAAATTGCATGTTGATTGGATGGTTAAAAAATAAATAGATTAAAGATTTCATATGTTATTCCAAAGATGGTGTAATTTGCTGGTCTCACTGGGACAGAATGCCTCTCATCTTAGTTTTGGCCACATTTCTTTTCCTAGCAAGGACCTTAGTATGTCATTACAAAGCATGTGTCTGTACTGTATACAGCATTTTCCCTTATCAGCCTCCCCATCCACTCCAGTCATCATTGGAGGCCCCAGTTCAGGTGCCCCCATCACTACTGTTGAGGCTAGACGGGTGGCAACCTGAGAAAGGGCCTTTTTGGTGATGGCACCAGAACTTTGGAACTCCCTCCCCAAGTCCTCTGTATTGTTGCCTTCTGTCAGCTAGTAGAGACTTTATTTTATTCAGTTTGGCCCCATTAACGGTTATTGTCCCTCCTCTCTGGTTTTGTATTATATGTATTTATGTTTTTTACATAATTATTTTTTTATTTATTTATTTACAGAATTAAATGCTGCTAATGTCTTTTAAGTGTTTTAATGTTGAAATGTTTTGGTGTTTGCCACCTTGGGGGACCTCATATGGGTAGGGCAGCACAGAAATGTTTAAAATAAATAATACACCCGTATGGTCTTGCACATTCTGGTCCAGCAGACACATCAGGAACCAGCTACCCCCTCCCCCAGCTTCCAGTGTGTACTGAGACTAACACGTATGCTTATGCTCATTCTCATGGGTTTTTCAGTGCAAGTGGCTGGGCTTCCAAGCAAATCCTTTGACAAAGAGAAGCATTGTATAATATGGGAATTCAGGATCTGTGGCCAAAGCATGTATTTCTGTGAGCCGCATCCCTGAGCTGCAGCCTGCCTCCTTGAGAATCGGCAGCCAGCTCAGAATGATGTCATTTCACCTTGCAAAGCTGTGAAAGCCGTGCCAAGCCATGCCACTCCAGTGTGGGAGGAGGATGCATCGCAGTGCCAAAAGTAGTTTCTGTCTACTTTTGGCACTCGGTGGCATCCACATCCCTCCATGACAGTTGCCACCATTTTCGAATAGTCTCTAATCTGCTTTTAGTATTCTACTGAAAAGCCAGAGGAAAATCCTGTGTAAGTCTTTTGCTGCAACCCTGCCCAAAAGGTTGCAATCCTAGCAGTACAGCTCTAAGAATGCAACCCTTCTTAGTCCATCGCCTTTAATGCCATCTGCACCTGCCCCATGACATTTTAGATGGTTTGTTTTGAAAAGGATCAGTTCCCCATCACCAGTTTCACAAACAAAGATTTTCTATCTTCTCTGTTGCTTTATAGGATGATTTCCTCCTTATACACTATGACAAAGGACCTTGCCGAAATAAGCTGGGTCATTCCAGGGCATCGGTGATTTGGCATAGAACCCAGGTAGGTGCCAGATGTATTTGATGCCTTTTATTCTTTGCACAAAACTAAAGCGAATTATGAAAATCACGGGGCCTAAGAGGAAGAACAGAGAGAAAACAGGAAGGGTTCCCTCCCCTTTTTAATCAGAGAATAGTTTTAATTGCTTCCTTCTGAGTAGATCTGATGCAAGTCTAAGGAAGGGGTGATAGGAACATGGGTTCTGTACGAGGAAATACGCAAAGTCATTTCTGTGTCCCTTTCAGGGGAAGGAGAGGTGGCTACTTGATTTGCAGTGCTCTTGGGCATTCATGAACAACAGAGGTCTCAGTCACAGCTGTCTCCTGTAGCTGCGCCAGTATGTTGCTGGATCTTTGATGGGCAGAAAAAAGAGAGAGCAGTAACAGGATTTACAGACTAATCCTAAAAGAACTTGGCTAGATTGAGGTAGCCTGCAATGCAGATGGCTAGCTGTTGAAATTTACTAAGCTTTTCAAGTTCTCCTTTGGGACACCGGGGAGTATTAAACAAATTAAAGCTAAAGAGAAACTGGGCTTGAATTCCGTAAACAGCATGATGTTGCAGTAGGGAGCTTTGTACCTAGTGCAAAAAAGAGTACAGTTCAGAGAGGCAGCAAAGGTAAGCAGAACAAGTGGTGGTGAACACATGTGAAATACTGTCTTGAATCTTTGTTATTTCTGTACAATGCTGAAATGTAGAAATTGAAGATTTTTTTTTAATGAAAAACCCTAAATATTCAGTCTACTCTTACATAATGCAGTAATGTATCCTTCAAAATTAATTTTGTTCAACAGCGCCACCTACTGATTAGATACGATAAAGAAAAGGTTAGGTCACAAAATCTGAAGCAAAGCACCAAAAATGATCACTGTTCCAGTTGCAAAACTGTACATGGCATAGATGTGGAGAAATAATTTATTCCTCTCCACTGGACTTTAAAAATTCTTAAACGTATCTGGGCATATTATACCAAAATATAAGGACAGCCTCTCAGAATGCTGTCTCTAGCTGGAGTTCTAGCCCCAAGGTATAAAATTTTGTTACTTCTGTGGGAGCCTGCATATTAATTCATACAGCACCTTCTACTCAAGTGGTTCTTGGCAGCCTCAAAACTTGAAGACTTTAAAGCTCCATTAAGCTAACCAGAATTCATATTTCATAGTCCCTCCCCAAAACCCAGTTTGGCTGGTCAAATCATTGGCTCAGCCTTGTCTTAATCGCTTGCTAAAGTATTCATGTCACTGCATTGGCACCCATACCTACCATTTCCACTGCCTCTGTTGTCTACCATTTCCACTGCCTCTGTCTTTCCCTTTGGTGAAGTTTAGATTGCAAATTCTTCAAAAGAGGAATCTGTGTAATTGCCCTATTCTTATTTGTGGAGAGGGGATGTAGTTCAGTGACAGAGCATCTATTTTGAATGCAGCAGGTCACCATTTCAATCCTTGGTATCTTTCCTGAAAAGAAACTGAATCTTGGGGGAAAGCTGACAGGAGATGAAATGTCTCTGGTTCAGGATGGCTCATCTCAAAGAGATGAAGGGTTAGCTGTTACTTTTCTACAGGGCAATGGATTAGAGTTGTCCCCTGAGACAGTGACAAATGATATGGATTGCCTGGCAAGGTGTCAAAGCAGCTGGAGGAAGGTTGTGGGCCTAGTATGCCTGGGAAATTATAGATGTTTACATACAAATGCTAGAAGTGTCCGAGGTAAAATCGGTGAGTTGGAATACTTAGCCTCAGGGGAAACCATAGATATTGTGGTAGAAACATGGTAGAATGAGGAAAATCACTAGGACATGGTGATTCCTGGATATAAATTATATCACAAGGATGGGGGGGAAGGTTGTAGGTGGAGTGGCTCTGTATGTCAGATAAGTCCAGTAAAATTGAGAAGGTAAGAGAATTAGATTCACTTCTGGAAATGCTGTGGGTCAAAATAGTGGGCCCAAATGGAAGCTTAACTCTGGGAGTTGGTAATCGCCCACCAGATCAAAAGATAGAGGACAATTATAAAATAACAAAATAATTAAAGATAGCAGCTAGACGAAATAACTGTGCCTTAATAGATGATTTTTACTATCCACACACTGATTGGGTCAATATGTGTTCAAGTCAGGAGAAAGAGATTGAATTTCTAGATACTCTCAATGACTGTGCTATGGAGCAGATGGTCACAGAACCTACCAGGGGAGAGGTGATCCTGGACTTGGCCCTAAGTAATGCCCAAGACCTGGTGAAAGATGTAAAAGTGATTGCACCCCTTGGGAACAGTGACCATAATGTTACTGAGTCCAACGTTTGTATTAATAGGGAGTTGCCCCAAAAGACCAACACAGCCATTTTTAATTTTAAAAGGGGTCACTTCACTGAGATAAGGGTGTATGTAAAGAGGAAATTGAAAGGAAAGGTAAAAAAGATCAGAACCCTTGGGGAAGCTTGGAGGCTATTTAAAACTACAGTTGTAGAAGTTCAAATAAAATATATACCTCAGGTTAGAAAAGGCAAAATAGGTATAGAAAAAGGCCTGCATGGTTAACAAACAAAGTAATGGAAGCTGAAAAAGGCAAGAAGGATTCCTTTAAGTAGTGGAAAGCTAGTCTCAGTGAGATTAATAAAAGGGAACACAGGCTGTGGCAAAAAAAATGCAAGTCTGTGAACAGGCAGGCAAAAGGGGAATGTGAAGAGCATATTGCAAAAAAAAAAAAGAAAACCCATAACAATAAAAAAAAATTTCAAATACATTAGAAGTAGGAAACCAGCCAGGGAGACAGTGGAGCCCTTGGATGACCAAGGGGTACAGGCAGGGGTCATTTTGTAGAAAAATAGGTGGTGGAGCTCATCCAGGGATTGTTATGCAGCTGCACATAGTATTCAATGGACGAGGAGGTGGAACTCTCAGAAAGGTTCAGGAGCTCTGCCCCTGTGAGCTCCCACTGAATCTGAGGCCTGGGTAAAGGGAATGTTGAAGGATGATAGCAAAATGGCTGAGAAGCTGAATGCATTTTTTTGCCTCGGTTTTTGCTGTGGAAGATGAGAAGCGCTTGCCTGCTCCAGAACCACTAAATTCAGGAGGGGTGTTGAAAGACCTGAGTCAGATTGAGGTGATGAGAGGAGGTCCTATGACTGATAGACAATTAAAAAACTGATAAATCACCAGGCCTGGTTGGCATACATCCAAAAGTTCTGAAAGAACTCAAATGTGAACTTGTGGATCTCCTGACAAAAATATGTAATCTTTCATTAAAATCTGCCTCCATTCCTGAGGACTAGAAGGTAGCTAATGTCACTCCCATCTTTAAAAAGGGTTCCAGAGGAGATCTGGAAAATTATAGGCCGATCAGTCTGACATCAATACCAGGTAAGTTGGTGGAAACCGTTATTAAAGAGAATTAGTAGGCACATTGATGAACAAAGCTATTGAGGAAGACTCAGCGTGGGTTCTGTAAAGGAAGATCTTGTCTCACTAACCTGTTAGGGTTCTTTGAGGGGGGTGAACAAACCTGTGGGCAAGGGGGACCCAATAGATGTTGTTTACCTTGGTTTCCAGAAAGCTTTTGCTAAAGTTCCTCATCAAAGGCTCCTAAGTAAGCTCAATAGTCATGGGGTAAGAGGGCAAGTCCTCTTGTGGATCAAAAACTGGCTAAGCAATAGGAAACAGAGAGTGAATATAAATGAGCAATTTTCACAGTGGACGGTTGTAAGCAGTGGGGTACCGCAGGGCTCAATACTGGGCCCATTGCTTTGGAGTTGGGAGTAATGATTTGGAGTTGGGAGTAAACATATGGAGCAGAGGTCTATCAGTGGCTGTTAGCCACAAGGTATAGATGGAATTCTCTGTCTGGGGCAAGTGATGCTCTGTATTCTTGGTGCTTGGGGAGGGGGGGCAACAGTGGGGGTCTTCTAGAGTCCTAGCCACACTGATGGCACCTGGTTTTTTGGCCACTGTGCGACAGTGTGTTGGACTGGATGGACCATTGGCCTGATCCAACATGGCTTCTCCTATGTTCTTAATCAGATTGGTGATGATGAGAAAGTCCTCTGCTTGAGAACCTATAGAGCTGCATTCAATCAAAGTAGACAAGAATGACCTTGACAAGACCACTTATCTGAATTCCTATAAGGCAGCGTCGTGTGTGTGTGTGTTGTCCGCTGAAAAAGTTAACTCTTCTCCAGTCACCCTTAAAGCAGTTTGAGAACATTGGTGAACTCACATCCTTTTCTATTGCATTTGCATTTCAGGTCGTGGGCATCTTCGCCGGTTTCGGTCTGCTGCTGTTAGTGGCTTCTCCTTTTCTTTTACTCGCTACACCGTTTGTTCTCTGCTGCAAGTGCAAGTGTAATAAAGGAGACGATGACCCTCTACCAACTTAGACGGCTGAAGATGGAACTGGTTCTTTGCAGTATGTTTCCTACCCCTTCTTGCACTTAACATTGAGTTTAGCCTTACTTGACCCAATTCTGACTTCAAGCAAGACCTGAGGTGCCATGATACAGCAACCGCCATAGCTGCTTACCCTCAGTACAAAGTAGGCATCTGGCATTCCAGATGTTCCAGTGTCTTTAGGGGCTGGCATAAAATGAGCTGAACATCAGAAATGTATGCATAGGTAACACGGGTCATTTCTGGTTGGCCCTGAGGTTCCTTTGGCAGACTTGGAACTGAGTTTATCTTATCATAAAATGACACTTTTCACATATCAAGTGTATCAAACTGAGGTGTCTTACTGCTAAACGTATGTGTTTGCAGTACCACTTGCCATTTTAATATCAGTCAATTTTAGTCTTTTTACAATTAAGTTTCTGTTCTGATTGCTATTAGAAAATATCCAAACCCACCAAACACAATAATAATGGCAGCCCAGTAAGGTACTTAAAGACCATCCATCACCTTTGGCTTTTCAAAGACAACAAATTTGACTGCTCCTGCTAACGTTTTGGGGAATTTTATGAGTTATTTTGTGCGGACATACTTAAAAAAAAATTACATAGTATTGTTCCCCACCCCATTACGTTTATAACATAAGACCTGTTGTCTAATCTAGGTTGGTTTTAAAAAATGTTAGAATTAACTACTCTTTTCTGTTTTATTTTCCTGGATTTTTTTTCCCTTGCTGTTCGTTAGCTACATTCTGCATCAATAGGGCAGCCTAACTTTTGATCCAGGTATCTTTTTCTGTACATATAAGGCATTCTATTGAAACCAAAAGAGATGTTCTCCTAAATATTGTGAAGATTGAAGGCATGACCTATCTGTCTTAATGACAGATATTGATATAAGTAAATTCAGGGCACAATCCTTCCCCACTTAGGCACAACTCTGTGAACAGGGGGGACCAATCATAGGGCTCAACTTCCTTCCTCTACCCAGCTGGCCTTTGGCATGTGTGCAAACACAAACACACTAACCACTACACACAATGGGACATCTCTCAGCTATTCATGCTCTTCCCCAGTGTCCCAGTTCTCAAGTTACTTGAACCCCTGGGTAGGACTGTCTTGACAACCAGACCTTGGAGGAGGAGGGAAAGGGCTCAGTAATGGGACTCATTTTTTATTTGACATCTAGAGCACACCAAACACAGACTGGAGGGTGGGGTGGGAAGGGAGCTTTCTTGAGCCTTCTGGCTGTCTAGCCCAGCAACACTGAACTGTACTTAGAGAGGGAAGGATCGTGTTCCAGAGTACTAAATTTGTTTATAATAGTCAGCAATTGCATCCTATTAACTGAGTATGAAAACTTCTAAACTTTTTTTTGCTTCATCAAATAAAATGCCTGCAGTGATAACATGTAAAATCTGTTTAAACATTACAAATATTTAGTCCACTTTCAAAACAATTATATCTCAAGCTGTACAATACTGTGACAAGGTGTTTTTTTCTCAAAGAAATACCCATTTCCCATTTTAAAGTCTGATTGTTTTGCTGCTTTGTTGTTTCATCTGCTACATCATTCGAAGTGCTGCACTTCTCCAGAAGTCCAATGTGGAAATCAACATACTGTTGATTTAAAATCATATCTGATGCCTATTGGGGTAAAACTATGAACGACCGGGAGAAAGCATGGAGGAAATAGAAATTTTTTAGGTAGTGTGTCCCATTGCAGTGAACTAGAAGAAACTTCAGGGCGTATGTATGCAGATGTTTTGATTGGGCTGTTCCATGTTTCTAATGCACATATGATCCTTATTTTTCTCAGAGACTTAGTCCACTGACTACAGTTGCTGCTGCTGTTATTGATTGTGGGTTTTTTTTACTAAAACACACAACAGTATCCAAGCCACTGATGATTTGGATGCACCAGCAAAAGAAAGACAGCATGTCTGCTCACAGTTAGACAGGCTGCTTGCTTCTTAATGATAAACACTTTGCCCCTTTCTTGGCTTCCCCTGTGATCAGCACTACTAGCAAACTCTTTTGACAACTCTTCTTCTTTACCCTTTTAAAGAAGAGGCAGTGAGTAGACAAAGATCAGCCAGAAGCAGAGAGGCATGGGAACGTAGACATTTCTCTGGCTGCAGCAGTTTGTCCATTCTGATTGGTGTGTGCAGAAAAACCTTCAAGGGCATTCTGTCAGTTTGACAGCATCACACTTACAACAAATCTAACCCGTCTACTCCCCATAAGCAAATAGCTTTCATGGAATCCTCTTCTGTCAGATTGCAGTTTTGGGTCCTTTGTTTGGAAGAGGAATTAGTGCCACACAAAGAGAATTCCATCAGAATTTTAATGGGTACACTTTAATGGGGGAGGGAGGGGAGGGGAGAGAAGGGTAGTGCTGTACCACATTTTAAAATCACTTCCTTATTCTACATATCAGACATAACTCTGAGTTTTAAGTTTGGGGCCTTGCCTTTCAACCAGTAAATGGCCATTTGTTGGCAACTAATTTAATCATTATATGTTCTGACAGTGGCAGTATTACACTGAAATGAAAGGGTAATTAACATCTAATTTAAACTTGGAGTTCTGAAGCCTTTTTAAGACTGCTGCATACATTTGCATTTTTGGTTGAAGTTCTGATTTGTTATCAGAAGAAAATTGAATTTCAGGTCCTTTATATTTTCTGTACTGTTTCTTGCTTTGGTTACATTGCCTTAAATACTCTTTTAATGGAGAGTTATACAATTTCTTTATCAGTCGTGACCGACATCTCATTGTAAGGGCTATGAAGTTTCTCTCCCCGCTGATCCTGGACTACTCATTTCTGCCCTCACTGACATGACAAAGAAAATGTTCAGCTTCCTTGGGTGGCTGTCAGAGTGAGCTTTGAGCATCATCACACAGCAGGTCATTTTATTGAACCTTAGTTTGCCCACTTGTAAACAATTTTTTTTTTGTGTGGGGGTGTTACTGAATAACCATTCAGTCTTAGGATAATCTTTCAGTTACTTTCATCGTAAGTTCTTGTTCCATGAAAAAAAACCTATTAGACATTTTCAGATAACATGTATCCCAGAAACAGTTTGGGCCAGTTCTTGTTTTTAATACAATGGATACCCTATGGCAGTTGGCACAAATGGCTGTCTACCTTGAAGCAGAGCATCACAAATCATGCATGGGGACCTAAACAGAAAGATTTTTTAAAAAAAAACATATAATTAATTTTTTAAGAAATTTGGGGCATAAGGATAAATATGTTGTTTTTAGGGAAGCCTGAGAAATTCTCAGTATCTGAATTTCAACCAAGAATTGGAGATTGTGACTTTTAAACAAAGTCAGATATAGTACTATCAGTTTAATGATCCACCATTCTTCCATGCTTTGGTTTCCAGACTATTCAATTTGCTACGGATGTGTGGTTCATCATAGTTTTCATTCCTATCTCTCCCCCCACCCTTTGGTGGGTTTCAGGTGTACATGGCCATTCAGTTTTTTAAAATTTAAGTACTAAAAGGGATCTTGACACTAAGCTGAGATCATATTGAGACCCTTTCTGTATAGCCATTTGGTCAGTATGCAGAAAGGAACTGTGCCTTGGTAACCTGTCAGAGAAAACACTGAACCAACACTGCAGCAAATCACAGTGCACCAATTCCAGAATGTTAGAAATTTTAAAATTAGACAGGAAAGCATGTAGAAGAGAATGCAGTGGCAAGCCAACCCATAGTATAACAGTGAAATAGAAAGGGGAACATCTGTGCTGTATCAAAACTCTTCTTAGACTTACAAAGTTATCAACAGGAAGCTGCCTTTGTAATGTAATTATTGAATAATAATTAAAAAGCACCCTACAAGCTAGTTTTACAAAGCCAGATGTGATCCCTTTAAAGAACATACTGAAAATGACAAAAACAGGAGATGTTTGTTGTTGCTGCTGATGGCATTAGATATATCAAAGGCCTCCATTCATGCTTACTTTCCAATGCCCTTCAACAAAGTGAAAGCCTACTGTTTCTATTCAAAGACTAGGGGTGCTTCTTGCTTTGTTGTATATGTATCTCTTTAACAGAGTTACAGGAACATTAGGTACAGGTTATCTGCTGTATAACTGAACCTTCCTTGTTCATTTTATCATGGATATACTTTTAACCTTGTAAAGAGCAGCATGGAGGAATCATGCTTATGTACAAATGATGTATTTGACTAGTGTACAAAAAAAATCTGTTTCTGTATTTGAAATGTAACTACATTTTTGTGTCACTAACACTGTGATGTATAAAAGAGCTATTGAATGCCTTTGAATGTTGTTTTGTATTTTGAACCATATTGAAGAGTTTTATTTGTAATTTCAATAGATATTTTAAATGAATCTGTCTCCTGTGATTATTGTGTGGCTGATTTCCTACCCACCCACACACCTTTGGTATTCTGGCCAATTAAAGGGTCTGTTCCTGAGCTGATTTTTAAACACCTTTCTGGCCAGGGGAAAATCCTCCCAAATTGACATCCCAAAATAGTGCAAAGTGTGCTCCAGGCCAAACTCTGCCTATCCCTCTCATCTTTTCTAATGCAGCCAACGACCAGTTTTAAATAATGACAATATGATTAAAATAATGGTCCATTGAGGGGAAAAAATGTTCATCCCATTTTATAGCCATGACAGTGATTGGGGGGGGGGGGTGTTTTAAACTGAATTTACTAGGATAATAGCCCTGGCCATTGTTATTAGTTAACACTTCAGGTCAACGTGCACTTAGATTCATGGCATGGCTATTTTGCTGAACAATCTGAAAACTCCCAGTACTAAATGCTTCTGGATCTCTCTGAGGCTATCCTTGCTTTCCAGTAATTGAGATCAAGATGTAGTGGAGACTGAATGCATTACTTCTCTGCAAGCTCTTCAGTCTGTTTTCTGAATGCCATGGGACTGGTAAAGAAGCTGGTGGAAAGACCAACATTATTATTATTATCCCACATTTCTGCTCTCACAAAGACCACCAATGTGGCTAAGAATTTAAAAACATACATGATAACCAATACAGATTTAAACAAAAAGTTAAAATACACACCAAAACATAAAAACTGCAATTAAAACACTGGTCAGAAAGGAAGGATAACTGAGGAAATGGCAAATGAAACAAAGTTTTCTGCTGGTGGAAGACCGCAACAGAAGGTGCAGATGAATCTTTCAGGGGAGAAAGTTCAAGGGTTCTGGTGCCCCTATAGGACTTGATTGTCAGAAAGGATGCTTTCTTTTCCTCCTTAAGTTGCTGCCCTCTCCCCCAACTTAAAAGTACAATACATTTTGCTGAGAAAAATGATTTAAAAAAAATTCAGTACATATAAATAAATAAATTTGGATAAAATACTAAAAACAAGGTTATCATTTTAGTTAATACAAATCAGCAAATGTACTCCCAGCACATCCCTAAATATCCTAATACTCATTTCAGCCACCTTGTAAAATGTTTTTCCAAGTGAATATGCAGATAAAATGGGTTAACACAGACTGAGCTCCTTATGTTCCTAAAGACTGGGTCTCCCACTGACAATAACTTCCCCTCCATCTCTAGAGGGGTACATTCAGCATGAAAAGATATTGGTTCTCTATCAGAGGAGTTTCTGCAGGCTGACATTCTCCTTCCTCAGGACCCTCATTCTCTCTCACAACTGAGAAGTCACCACAGAAGCAGATGCCTCTAGCAGATCCATGAAATATTGTTTACACATGGTACTATTCTTAGTTTCTCCAAGTCAGCCAACCTCACTTCAGGAGTACAAGCTCATTGCCTGAACACCAGCCGCTCACCATACAAACTATATGGTATATCCACTACTTCTGCCTTGCAGTCATATATGCATTTATGCTATAAATTGGATTGTTTCCTCTTCCACCGCTGATTTTTTATTTTCATGACTGGTTTTGTCTTTTAATACCTCTTAAGCTAATGGTTCATTTAGAGTTATTCTGCCCTAATGAGGAAGGGAGTCTAGTGCTAGCTTTCTTGCCTTGCTGATGAACTTGCACAGTTGCTTAAATATGGCAAACCTTCATGTTGAAGCCAGTTTCAGTAATTGGGGTTTGGCTAAAATGTGCTGGTTGGCTACTAAGCTGTTTTCCTCATGGGTTTGTTTCATCACTTCTGGCCCCATGTTGCTTCAGCTTATGCCCTAATTTCCACATGTATTTTAGTTTTCTGGCTCTTTTGAGATCACTTTTACCCTATTTTTCTGGAAGAAGACAACATTGGATTTATATTCTGCCCTCCACTCAGACTCTCAGAGTGGCTCACAATCTCCTTTATCTCCCTCCCCCACAACAGACACTCTGTGAAGTGGGTGGGGCTGAGAGGACTCTCACAACAGCTGCCCTTTCAAGGACAACCTCTGCCAGAGCTATGGCTGACTCAAGGCCATTCCAGCAGCTGCAAGTGGAGGAGTAGGGAATCAAACCCAGTTCTCCCAGATAAGAGTCCGTATACTTAACCACTACACCAAACTGGCTCTCTTGATTTTAATTTGGCTTTTCCTCATGTGTAAGGTTTCTATCTGTTTTCTTTGTCCCATCCACTTCCAGCATACTTTTTAATGACTGGACTGTTGTGACTGTTAAACTACTCCCTCCCCTCAATGTCCTGAGGAGGAGTGATTTGGGTTTTTTAATAAGGCCCTAAAATGTCAGTATATCACTGTAGCGTTGTGATGATAGTTTAAACAAGTTTTTTGAATTCCCGGCTTTCTTTTCTTTCTTATTTTAAAGCAAGTTTCTAGCCGTTTCTCTCATGGGCACATAAGGAAAAAGGTATATCTCTGCCAAGGTTAGTGACTTAGACTAATTCCCCACTAGCTTTGTTGCGATCTCATGCTCCTCCTCTCCGCGGGTTTCCGTCCAATTTCGCACAAGCTGCCCCTGGGCTGCAACTCACTCCGCCTCTTTCATGTGGCAAGTAGAAACCGGTTTTTAAAGAATCTTGTTTGCTGCATGAAAAAGGGGGAGTGAGTTGCAGCCCCAGGGCAGCTTGTGCAAAATCGGATGGAAGCCCCGCAGAGAAGAGGAGCGCGAGACTGGGACAAGGCTAGTGGGGAATCGGTCTTTTTAAAATGAAATCTAGGAATTCAGAGAACCTGCTTTAACTAGCATTACAACTACAAAGATATATTGATATTTAGGGCCTTTTAAAAAACATAAGTGGGGTGCGCTGATGCCACTGATGATGACAGCACCCTCCCTTGAAAATCCTCAGTACTTAGGCCTCATGAGGAAGAAAATACACTGACTCCAAAACTGTAAAAATGTAGAGGGAGGGCAGACATGCAGAAGAATCCTACCCAAACTGATTCCAGTGCTTGTGGATAGAAACTCAGGAGTAATTCAAGCATGCAGAAAAGATCTAACATAGTTCTCTTCAGGTATTCTTGGTCTGTCTGTCTTCTTTTTCACTAGTGAAAAGCAAGTTCCTTTTCACTGGTACTTTTTTACCCAGTAAAAATTATGCCCTCTCAATCATTTCTGCTGCTCAGGCTCCTTTTGGTTTTTTTTTTTTTTAAAAACCCTTCCTTATACATTTTTTTTCCAAAAAATAAACATAAAAGCAGTATTTTCTTCCTTAAGAAAAGAATGCCATTTTGAAAAAAACTATATTGTGAGATCTTGGCAGCTATTTTAGGCAAACCAACATTGCCAGAGATTCTAACCCTTGGTTAGTATGGGGAGCAGGGAGTAACAGATTGAAAAGATAAGAGAGCCCAGGTGACATGGCTACCATGGGACACAAACGACCTTGTCACCCTTTCAGTGGCAAAATTTATAGGAGCAGTAATTAAATACCAGGGAAATAACATTAAGACCGTTTTCGCACACAGCTTACCACGCAGTCACAATCCTGTTCCCTCCGCAGCGTCTGGTCGGATTTCCCACCATTTGCGCCGAAGTTACAGGAAGTGCCGCAGCTTTTGCATAGCAAATGTAAACTGCTAAAACCCAGTTTATGTTTGCTACGCAAAAGCCGACCGGAAGCTGTGGAGGGAACAGGATTGTGACTGCGTGGTAAGCTGTGTGCGAAAACGGTATACATTAGGCCTTTTCTATTGTAATTTTTATTTTAATTTCTGCTTAAGGCAATAGCTGCATGAGCAGAGATAGATAGATAGATAGATAGATAGATAGATAGATAGATAGATAGATAGATAGATAGATAGATAGATAGACAGACAGACAGACAGACAGACAGACAGACAGACAGACAGACAGACAGACAGACAGACAGACAGACAGACACAAGAAGAGAATAAGAAAGGGAATACTGTGGAAGGGGAGGAACAAAAAAGCTGAAGATGGAGCATGAAAGATGAGGCTGCCATGAGGGAGGGAAAGGTGAAGATGAGGAGGGAAGACATGAGGAAAAGGCTGCAGGTATTGCTGAAGAAGGGGATTGACAATTGTAATTGGAACATAACTCTGAGATACACAACTAACTCATTGGGCACCGGAGAGGGGTTGAGCTATTTCTTTATTTAAACATATCCTGCATTTCCTCTTGGTTCGGGGCAGCTTACATAGGCTTCCCAATCCCCAGGTCCCAGTGGGGGATCCTCCAGTTTTACAGGCTTTCCCCATCCCCAGCCAGCTGACCATGTACCTCTAGAGCTCTGGCAGGTTTAGAAACCTGCAAACAGATCTGTTTTTAAAATGTGTGCCTTTAAAGCTGAGCAGGAAACAGGAAGCGCTTCATGTGGAAGGGTCAGCATCAGTTTTGTCAGAGCACAGACCCTCCGTTTGTTTTGCTTTCGTTTTCAGAGCAAGTAAAGTTGTGGAGGAACCAGACCCAGTAAGTGTGTGTGAGGGGGGGGGGGGGAGAGGGAGGGGACAGGGGATTCCCCGGCTTGGAGGCCCTCTGCCTGCTTTAGAAAGAGGGGGGAGGGAAATTCCATAGGGAATAATAGGGAATTGATCCGTGGGTATCTGGGGCTCTGGAGGGGAATGTTCTTTGAGGTAGAGGCACCAAATTTGCAGCATAGCATCTGATGCCTCTCCTCAAAATACCCTCCAAGTTTCAAATGTTGGGCCGGGGGGCCAATTCTATGAGCCCCCAAAGAAGGTACCCCTATCCTTCATTATTTCTAATGGAGGGAAGGCATTGAAAAGGTGTGCAGTCCTTTTCAATGTGATGGCCAGAACTCCCTTTGGAGTTCAATTGTACTTGTTCCAACCTTGCTCATGACTTCACCCACAATGTCTCCTGGCCCCACCCCCAAAATCTCCTGGCTCCACCTCTAAAGTCCCCAGCTATTTCTTGAATTGGACTTGGCAACCCTAAGCTTACACCATAGGGCTGCCAAGTTCCTGGGCTGGGTGGGGGTTCTCCTGCTTTGGAGATTCCCAGCCCACTAGCCTAATGTGGGCTGGGGGATCCTCCCCCAACATCGCCAGCATGATGACATCACTCAGAACTTTTCCCCAGACACTCTAGCAATTTGGGAGGAAAACTCTATGGTACCATAGAGTTATGTTATGTTGTGTATCCTAGCCAGAGGCCGTGGGAGACTTGGCAACCCTAATACACCAATAATTAAAATTTCTTCAGCTAAAAGCAAAGATAACAGGCCTCAGATCACTTCCCCCTCCCCCTTCACAAGATGCCTGCCATTCAAACCCCCTCAAATGGCCTGGCAAACAGGCAGGCCTTGCAGTGTCCCCTGAAAATTTCCAAGGTGGGGCCTCCTTTACATCCTCAAGGAATCCATTCTACACAACCAGAGCCATCATGGAAAAGGCTCAGGCTCTGTTTGATGTCAGATGGGCCATCATAAGTGGCCAAATAGCCATCAGATGGTTGCCTAATGACCATAGTTGATCCACAGGACTTATTATTGAGAAGAGGGAAAGTAAAATTGGAGGAGTTACCAAGAAGGGCAATAGGTGAGGAAAGAAGCAGAATGATAAAGACACAAGCCTGGTGTCAGTACCTTGCAGAGAGGAATTCACATGAGCTAAGAGGCATTTCATTTCTTTATATGTTAAAAAAGGCCCTGCTTCAGAAGGAATTTTTGCTCAGGTTAGACTGGCTTTTTACCAACTGTCGATCCCCTCCCCCACTGGTTAGGAAGTGGATGTAAATGGGCTGGAGGTGCACACTGCTTTCTTTTTTGTCACACACGCACACCCACACCCATTAACCAAGCCAGGACTCATAATTTTTTTCTTCAGCTGGGTCTGGTGGGAGAAACAGGTGTTTCCAGATACTCCCTTCTAAGCCGTGGAGACTTGTGAACAAAAATTCTACTTTGTGAGCTACTGGCATGAAAGCTGTGAGCTACTACATAAATTAGTTTGCTCTGGGACCATTTTTCCTACACTAAGACAAAAATGTGTGAGCTGGAGGTTAAAAAACTGTGAGCTAGCATACACTAACTCAGCTTAGAGGGAACAGTTTACAATGCACTGTAACAAAAGGAATAAAATATAACCAAAATGCAGAAATGCTTTCATTTTTTTTTAAGCTAGGTAAACAAAATTGTTGACCCACTACCCTCAATACAGGTCTCCAATCATGTATTGGGGCCTGCCAGATATTTTATGCCCTCTGCCACCATGGCAGCTCTAGGAAGACAAACTGAGAGCCAGTTTGATGTAGCGGTTAAGTGCGTGAACTCTTATCTGGGAGAATCGTGTTTGATTCCCCACTCCTTCACATGCACCTGCTGATGTGACCTTGAGTCAGTCACTAGCTCTCACAGAGCTGTTCCTCTCAAGAGCAGTTTCTGTTAGAGTTCTGTCAGTTCCACCTACCTCACAGGGTGTCTGTTTGTGGGAAGGAGAAGGGAAAGGAGATTGTAAACTGCTCTCAGACTCCTTTGGGTAGTAAAGGGTAGTATAAACTCCATATCTTCTTTAAATGGGGCTTATCCAAGCTGCAGAGATCTTCATAAACAGTTTCTGGGCTGAATTTGGTATGGTGCGCCAAAAGTTGTGGCTGGCAGATCTGGGTTTAACTCAATGGATGCAGCAATCTATGAGGCTTTCTTGATGTTTGGAAAATAAAACATATTCTTTTTTTAGAATATTGCTTTGAATAATTTGTGGTCAGTAAACATATTTATGATGCTTAAAAAAAGTGTGCAATGTTATTGCAGGGATTACACTGTTCCTTTATTCCAGAAACAATAATACCATTTATTGGGACCACCCAAAATATCATAAAGCAGAGATCATACTATCTCATGGTCCAGAATGCTCTATTAGGTCAGGGGGGTGGGGGTGAGGGAAGGGAGAAACATCATAGGGGACATTTTGGAGAACCCCAGATCTACAACTTGTAGGCCCTGTTCACACCATGTTGAGTCTGTGTTAAACTGACCTGGTTCTGTTCCGAATATCTTTGTTCCAGATAATCTTCTTCGTGGTCTCTGTGCATCACACTGATGGGATTAAGGCGCCTGCGCCGATCACGATCGGTAACTTCAAAAGCTGCGGATTTCCGCGCCCCAGGCCCGGTGCGCATGCGCACAGCCCCCACTGCGCATGCTCACCGAGCCCGGAGCGGACATCCCGCCAGTTCTCTTCTGACCGCCGCTCGGATCAGTCGATCTTTTCGCTACGGTCGGTATTTTCTCCTATATCTATACGTAGACTGTGGATTTCCAGAGGTTTTTCTTATTTTCTTTCTTATTTTAGTTTATTATTTTCGTTTTAAGAGGAGGGAACGAAATTTGGATTCTCCTCTCCAGTTCCCGTTTTTTTTTTTTCCTCGCCTTCCCCCCCCCCCTCATCCTTTCCCGCCACGCATGGAAAGGCGCTGGGGATTTTTCCGGAGGTGCACGAGGTGTGGCAGCAAGATAGCCCCTCCAGACGGACACTCCCTCTGCCTACTCTGCCTTGGGGAGTCCCATATTCCTGACTCTTGCATACATTGCTCGAGATTTTCAAAACAAACCAGAAAAAATCGCGCAGCCCGGCTGGCCGCCGCATTAATGGAGAGGGCACTTTCACCGAAGATGTCGACCGCTTCAAAACCGTCGGCATCCGAGTCGGTCGGTACCGACAGGGCCCTTACCGACGCCGATCGCCCCAGCAAGAAAGCGGGCTCGGCACCGAAGTCGGACTCCTCTACGCCCGCAAAACGGCCTAGAGAGGAGAAGGTCGCCCACACCGAAACAAAGAAAAAGAAGGCAGACAAACCCAAACCCAGTGGGCATTCTGCTTCTTCCGCCCCGACATCGCCATCAGTACAGGCGATCGGGAAGGTTCCACCGCTTAGGCTATTCGCCTCGCCTAGCCATCGTCACAGCTCACCGACACTCTCAGCCATGTCGACGCAGATAGCGATTTCATCGGACTCCGACATCGAACTCGCCCAACGCTCGGGAACGGAACAGAGTCCTACGGACGAGCACCGCCCTCGAACCCCATCCCCGCAACCTAAGAGAGATGACCGTGTTACTCCCCCAAGGGGTCGGTCGCGGAGCCCACGCAGACCTCTCACCCCCCGCCATCGCTCCCGAAGCAGACGTCGGGACCGATCACATAGCCGCTCCAGGAGCCCTAGACGTCGGCACCGATCACGTGAGTCGACCAAGGCCAGATCGCCGGTCGATCGTTCACCGAGATCGAAGCCCAGAGACATTTCACCACTCCGGAAGCCACCACCCCCGATACCATGGGACCAGAGACAGTGGCAATACTTATACGGCTCTTACCAGATGCCTTCAGTTTTTCCTTGGTTGCCCCCCAGACAAATAGACTGGGACCAGCAATCTGAGGCGTCAGTGAGATCCAGAACCTCCTATCATACACCGAGGCATGCATCATCGGCGTCACTGGCAAAACCCCCGAGCATCGAAAAGCCCCCAAAGCAAAGCTCTCCTCGACCCCGAGGACAGGAAAAGGTGACACCAGAACCGGATAAGACCCCAGAACCCCATCCTAGGTCAGAGCACTCAGAATCGCCAGACGATTCGAAGTCAGGGGAGGAGTCTGCCTCAGAAGAACAAGGCACCCCTTCCTCCCCGGAGGAACCATCACCTCCGGAGAAGGTCGGGGAAGAACAACCTATATCCCCATCTGAAGATCTTAAATCTTATGGGGATCTTATCAAACGCATGGCCCAGACACTGGCCCTGACTACTGTTCAGCCTCAACCGGTAGTCACTGACAATGTGTTCGATGTAGTGCAACTCGACACCTCCACGGCAGTGGCACTCCCTCTAACGTCTGTCATGCTACACACGGCCAAATCCGCATGGGACAAACCTGCGTCGACACCAATATCGTCACGCAGGCTTGACCACATGTATAGAATTCAGGAATCGACTGCTGAATTTCTATTTAACCACCCTAAGCCGAACTCGGTGGTGGTCGCCTCCTCTTCCAAAGCTAGGAAAACCCATTCGACCCCCCCTGACAGGGAGGGCAAGAAGCTGGACAACCTGGGTAGGCGGTTTTATACAGCGGGTTCACTAGGCGTGAAAATGGCGAACTACACAGCATGCATGGGGCGCTACCAGTATGCGTTATGGGACCAACTCTCCTCCATTTTACCTACTCTCCCAGAACAAGCAAAGACAGCAGTCAGGAAACTGCAAAAAGAGGGAATCCTACTGGCGAAACAACAAATCAGTTCCGCAAAACACGTCGGCGATATAGGGGCAAAGACCATCTCCTCGGCCGTGACACTCAGAAGGCATTCGTGGCTAAGGTCAACGGCCCTCCAACCGGATACTCAATCATATATAGAGGATTTGCCATTCGATGGTAGCGGTCTGTTCAGTGCTAACACCGACACCGCTTTACAAGAATTAGATAAAAGCATTAAAACATCAAGAAACCTAGGGGTATCCACCTCATCGAAAACACAGACCAAACGACCTTGGTCAAAGACTTGGAACAAGAAACCGTTCTCAAAGCAGCAAGGGGACCAGCAGTGGAGACCAAAAAGTTCGGGCTCTTTCTCCAAGCCTCAGTATGGTACAAAGACGAAATACTCACCAACTTCTACACAGACCCCTCGCCAAAAGGGAAATAGGCAGCCCAAACAGAGCCTTTGACTGCCTCCCCCTGTGTTTTTCCCTATCCCCATCCCCTGGGAACCAGACAAGACTCTACCCTTTCTTCCCAGCTTGGACCAAGATTACTACCGACAAATGGGTCCTATCTGTTATTCTACTGGGCTACCAAATAGAGTTTCAACAACAACCCACTGTCCCTACGGTCGTCTACACCACACACTCTCCAATACTAAAAGAAGAAGTACAAGCTCTTCTACACAAGAATGCAATAGAGGCAGTCCCACAGTGTCAGGAAAGACAGGGATTCTACTCCCGATATTTTATAATCCCCAAGCGGGATGGTGGCCTCCGGCCTATCATGGACCTGAGAGCTCTCAATATTTTCATCACTCATCACAGGTTCAGGATGACCTCACTGCAAAACATTCTACCTCTGCTCAACCAGGGAGACTGGATGGCCACGTTAGACCTGCAGGACGCATACTTCCATATAAGTATCCACCCAGACCATCGGAAGTTCCTCAGGTTTACCATCGGGAAATCCCATTTCCAATACCGGGCGTTGCCATTCGGACTTTCAACGGCCCCAAGGGTCTTTACGAAGACCATGGCAGTAGTGGCAGCACATCTGAGACTGCAAGGGATAGTGATATTTCCCTATATAGACGATTGGCTCCTGGTGGCAAACTCCAAGGACCGTCTACTACACCACATCCAGATAACCTTAACCCTTCTACAAGAACTGGGGTTACAGGTCAACAACAAAAAGTCACATCTCCAACCATGCCAAAGGATACAATTCATAGGAGCGATCCTAGATACAAGGAAATGCAAGGCGTTTCTCCCACCAAGCAGAGCAAACGACATAGTCTCGCTTGTGTCAGAATTCTTCAACAACCCAACGGTGAGAGCGAGACAGATACAGCGCCTTTTAGGGCTGACGGCCGCAACCACAGCCGTCATCACGTTTGCCAGGTTCCACATGCGGATGCTACAACTATGGTTCATCAATGCATTCAACTGCCTGAGGGACCCCCCGTCACGCAGGATGCGTATTCCAGAACCAGTCCTTTTCTCTCTAACGTGGTGGCACCAGAGACAACATCTAACGGAGGGTGCCCCATTTCACAAGAGGGCCCCTTCCCTGACGATAACCACAGATGCATCCCTATGGGGCTGGGGAGCACATCTGAACGGCATGTGCGTTGGGGACAGGTGGCCTCCATGCCACCTAGAATTTCACATAAACTTTTTAGAGCTGTTGGCAATCCATCACGCCATCATCTCATTCCGGAAACTACTCACCAACAGATCGGTGGCAATTCTTACAGACAATACGACAGCCCTAGCATACATAAACAGGCAAGGGGGCACAGTGTCCCGGAAGCTTTGCCTGCTAGCTTTACGCATTTGGGAGATATGCAGAGAAACGCGGACAACCCTAACTGCAGCACATCTCCCGGGCACTCTCAACTCTTGTGCGGACTCTCTAAGCAGAGGAGGTGCCGTACTCCACGAATGGGAAATGAACTGGCAATTCCTTCAACCAGTTTTTCAGAAGTGGGGAACACCGGAAATAGACGTGTTTGCGACTCGCAGAAATTCAAAGTGCAGGAAATTCTGCTGCAGGGGGGGAGCCGACCCGAGATCGCTGGGAGACGGCCTGATATTTCCATGGAAGGGACAGCACGTTTACCTGTTCCCTCCCATCCCGCTCATAACCAAGGTGATCCACAAGATTCACAGCGAAAGGCCACGGGGAATCCTAGTCACCCCTTGGTGGCCGAGACAACATTGGTTTGCCCCAATCCTAAGCATATCCGAAGGGGTCTACCATCAGTTCCCACCAGCCGCAGACCTACTAGTATCGCATCAGGGAAGGGTGACTCATCACGATGCACCACACCTGAAATTGACGGCGTGGCGGCTATAACTGCCCCATTATCAGCCAGGGCACAAGAAGTTATTCTGAACTGCAGAAAACTATCCACTCGGAAGTCCTATGACTACAAGTGGTCTAAGTTTGTGGAGTTTGCTTCATCAGAGGGAGCAGACCCCGCCACAGCGGGCCTTTCCACGGTGTTGGACTTCATCCTCGCTCTAATCGACAAGGGACTAGCAGTATCATCAGCTAGAGTGTACTTGGCTGCCATATCAGCTAATCACGTGAACATTGAAGGCCACTCGGTGTTCTCACACCCAGACTCTAAGAAATTCCTTCGTGGCCTTGCCAGACTGTACCCTGTAGTAAGGGTTCCAGCCCCCGCATGGGACCTCCCTGGAGTCCTACACGCCTTATCGGGGAAACCATTTGAACCCATGGCGACATGTCCTCTGCAGTTGCTAACGTGGAAGACGGCTTTCCTCTTAGCCATTACGTCGGCCAGGAGAGTAGGTGAACTGGCCGCTCTCCGATGTGACAACCCATACTTACGCTTTAGTGCAGACGGTGTCTGGTTAAGACCAGATATCAGATTCCTCCCCAAGGTGGTATCCTCTTTCCACTTAAATAAGGAAATATACCTGCCGGTGTATTTCCCGAACCCTACGACAGATGGGGAGCGCAAACTCCATGCACTAGATGTCAAAAGGGCATTATCCTTTTACCTACACAGAACGGGGCCCTTCCGGAGGGACTCCAGACTTTTTCTGTCCTACGCCCCAGCGTCTCAAGGGAGCAAGGTCTCAGCTCAGAGGATCTCAAAATGGATCTCAGAGACCATAAAACTCTGTTACTTGATAAATAAGAGGCCCTTGCCTGGCCCCATTAGAGCACACTCCACGAGGGCGATGGCCACTTCAGCAGCCTTCATGAAGGGAGTGCCCCTGAGTGACATTTGTGCAGCAGCCACGTGGTCCTCGCCGCATACCTTCGTTAGACACTATGCGTTGGACCTGAGATGGCATCAGGGCACTTCGGTGGGCCAGGCGGTACTGCAGTCGCTGTCTTACTGATGAACCGGAGCACCCTCCTCCAGGTAGGACATTGGCTTGCTAGTCTCCCATCAGTGTGATGCACAGAGACCACGAAGAAGATAAACAGGTTGCCTACCTGTAACTGATGATCTTCGAGTGGTCATCTGTGCAGTCACACTACCCGCCCTCCTTCCCCTCTGCTGCCGGTCCATCAGTGGATCATGCAGCGGTCAGAAGGAACTGGCGGGATGTCCGCTCCGGGCTCGGTGAGCATGCGCAGTGGGGGCTGTGCGCATGCGCACCGGGCCTGGGGCGCGGAAATCCGCAGCTTTTGAAGTTACCGATCGTGATCGGCGCAGGCGCCTTAATCCCATCAGTGTGACTGCACAGATGACCACTCGAAGATCATCAGTTACAGGTAGGCAACCTGTTTTTATCGATCAGACTACCATACTGCAATTTGAATCACTCTGCGGTGAAATCATCTTCTGCCATCCACACGACAGCACCATGCAGACCTTTTTTGGCCATTATGTGGTTAATCAGTTATGCGCATAACGCTAAGTAGTAAAAAAAAATGGCAACCGTAAACATGATGTATGAGGCTCCTTTTGCTCTAGGACAGCCTTCAGACATCCGGAAGCTGGTCGAGAACTATCCAGACGGGGAAACTACGAGGTAAAACCAGAGAATGCAAAAAACACTGCAAAGGAGCAGGTAACAAAATACTCCGGTTCCCAGAAGGATTGGGAGGGGGCTACCATGAGTTAATTCCTGAAGGCAGATGTTGCTGTCTGATCAGCCACTTTTAATCCGGTATGAAACAGCAGTGACAACTGATTATACTGTGTGTCTGAACAGCCCCGTAAAGTCTTAAAATGAAATACAGGATCTATCGAAAAATTAATTGGACTAACGGGTTTCAAGTTGCACTGACTGAGGGCTGCTGGGGCAAAGAAACAGAAAAGTTATGTTCTCCCTTTGAGAATATTAAAAATTATTAACAGCTAGGTTAATTTAAACACTTCTAGGCAAAGACAGTAATTTATGTATTTTATGCTGAAGTAAATTATATTTTCCCATTTTGAAACTGCTACATAAAACCTGAATGATGCTGATGACCTATTGAACATCAGTTATGCACTCCTACCTGTACTTTTGATACACAAGTTGTGTTTTAAGTACCTGATATCGCCACTGATTTCTGTTCAAAAACCAGCAGGGTGCACTCTTTGCACACAGTAGTGGAGGATAGTGAATGATTTCATTGCTCAAACATTTAATGTGCATCTCATATAAATAAATTTTGTTGTCCAGTCACAATGCTGATACACTAGTAAACCTTACGAATGAGCAACCATCTTTAATATCAGTCTTGTGATACTGAGCCATGTAATTGTTGTTGTGAATTAACATGATCCATTGTTGCTCTGCTTTATGAAAAGGACATCAATCCAAAATACAGATGTAATAAATGCGCAGAGAAAAAAGGCACACAAGTACTTTCTTTTTAGCATGGGTCCAAGATAACAAAATGTTTTGTGGAACTGAAGGAGAAACAGGAATGTTTCAGAATAGAGTCCATGTGGACAAAAAATGTTTAAGATTTCAAAGTGAAGCACCATAACCTGCAACTGATAATTTTCAGTTATGGAGGACACAAAGATTTTGAGAAAACAAGCTAATTTGTAGGAAAAATCAATGTTGTTGTATGTGATGACTCTCTTTTTATGACTCTTGTCATGAACACAGTAATTAAATTGATTTGAGTGAAACGTGGGAGGGGTGTCACAACTATTCTGAAAACAAATATTTAATGACAGCCCTACAGCAACATTTTAGGAATACCAGGCATGGAGGATTGACAAAACACTATAAGCAGTCTTTCCACTTTTCAGTATGCTTTTAAAAGTCTTGCATAGTGGAGGCTATATCCACTAAAGCACAGAGAGAGAGAGAGAGAGAGAGAGAGAGAGGAGGGAGGGAGGGAGGGAGGTAAATATATATGTTGATGCTGTTTTCCTGCCTTGATGCTGTTTTCCCGCCAAAAATCACAAGCCTCAATTTCCATGCTAGAGAAACCCGAATATGAGTATCCATATTTTTCCTCCCAGGAAGTAAAAGCTGCTTCGAGGTGGCAGTTTTCATCAGAATTATTGTGAGAGAAAGATCTAATGGCTTTTGTCCCCAGTATCTGATTTCATCTCTCTTATTCATTTGTTCATCTGTTTGTTTACTTAGGGTGGCCATCCCTTACATTATAAAAATCACATTTAAACACCATCCCCCGCCCAACACATTATTAAAACAATTGAAAACAGAGCTAAAATACATACAAAGATATAAAAGCAGCAATTAAAATATTGGTCAAGAAGGAGGGAACACAAACAAAACTAAAAAGTCTTCACCGGCTGTTGGAAGATGACAACAGAAGGAGACAGATTAATCTCCCTGGGAAGAATTCCAGAACTTTGGTGTCACAACTGCAAAAGCCCTCTCCCAGGTTAGTACCCTCCTAATTTCAGAAGGCAAGGGCATCAGATGCAGGGCCTCTAATGATTATTACAGTAAATAGATGGGTTCATAAGGGTGTAGGCAGTCCTTCAGGTATGTTGGTTCTAAACCATATGGTGCTCTGAAGATCAAGGCTAGCACCTTGAATTGTGCCCAGAAGCATACTGGGAGCCAGTGTAGATGGGCAAAGACTGAAGTGATGCAGTCCCTATGAACAACTCCAATCAATGTCTTGGCTGCAGCATTCTGTACCAACTGAACTTTTCAAGGGCAGTCCAATGTACAGCACATTGCAGTAATCTAGATGTGACCATGTTACACAACACATTGACTAGATCCAAGAAAGGTTACAGCTGGCTAACTAGTCAAAGCCGGTAAAAGACTCCTGGCTACAGCTGCCTCTTGCTTATCCAGCAGTAGGCCTGGATCCTCCAAGAGGAGAGCAATCCCAACCAGAAAAGGTGACAATATTAAACTGGAAGTAACATCATCACATCAGGGCAATGCTCTAGGATTCAACCAAAACTGTATGGTTAAACCACAAAGTTTTGGGGTGAATCCTAGAGCTTCGTGCCAATTCAAAGCTGTTACTTCTCGTTTTACGCCAGAAATTAAATCATACATTGGCACAATACCAGATCCCCCCTCCTTGCCCCTGTTGAGCAGCAGTGAGGAATGGGGGTCTAGGCCAGGAAGTCTGCTAGCCTCCCTAGTTTACATGACTAATAAAACGTCTTTTAAATAGCATTTGGCAAACTAGTAATCTATGGATGATCACAGACCAGCACTTTGGGCTGACTCAGAGATGCCTCAGAAATCGACTAGAAAAATCCTTCCAAATGCAAACATCTGCTGCCTGTCCCCATCCCATACTCACCCTGTCCTCCAGCATCCTTAGAACAGCTCAAAAAGCTACCATTTTTGAAGTGGTAGCAAATTTTTGAGCCGCACACCAGTCGCCTCCTCAGTGTCTGGAAGCAGAAGGGCACAAGCAAGGTACCTTGGCAATGTGAAATGGTTTTTACAAAAACTAAGAGTGCATCTGCTCATGTGTGCATGCATTAGCGCATGTGAGCACACGCACAGAAGCTTTAAGACTGGAGGGCTTCAGGAGCCACAGTGGGCCCAGCAGCAGAGGCCTAGAGTTGTGCTGGACTTGCCAGCATTTATGTCAGGAAGGAGTGTGACAGCCTGGTGACAGTGGCTGCAACAGAGGGGGCAGGGGGAGGAAGGAGCCATTATACTCATAGGGAGATCCCTTCCCTCTCTTAGTTGCCACTGAGTGGGGGAGCAGTTCAAGTTAAGAAGTGGAAGGGATTCTCCATAAGAATTGTGGGTCCCCACTTGTATATTCTAATAGCAAAGTTGGCAGATCTTTCTACAAACCTGAAATATGGCCCAGGCTTGCAGAAAAACCTGAATTCTAACACCTCCCCTCCACATACTGGGAGGTTTAAAGAACCCATAAACTATTAAAGGAGTGCCGGTAGCTTTAAGAAACATAAAACCTTGGTAGCTGTTGCTGGGCAACCACAGTGCTTTAGACTTAGCTTCTGTCCAAAGAAGGAAGGGGGAGGCACCTTCTTGGGCTGTTTGGCTTTTGAGGGAGGACTTAGCAGGACCAAGCCTGACACAGCTATTGGGTGACCAGTTACTGCCCGATTTGCATGACTATGCTATAGTGATGGGCAACAAACCGGGGAAATGTGGTTAGGTTTATGGTTCGTGACATGCCCCATTCATGAACCACAGACTGTCACAATTTTTAGTGCTTTGTGAGGTTTTATGAGGCAGTGGACCAGCCCCCTGCCATATTAGAGACATCAAACTCAACCAATATGAACTTTCTATAAACTTTCAAACAGTTTGTGGTGGTTTGTTCCAGTTCATGGATGGATACATTTCCAGTCTCCGCTCAATCTTAAATGTTTACCTAACTTCAAAGAAACAGGGAGGGTGGAACTTAGAGGGCATGTAATGTGGGGAAGAAGAAAAAATGATGCACCCCTTCACAAGTCCCTAAGAGTTCCCTACCATACAAGTGAGCCTGGTCCAGCAGCTAGCATAATACAACAAAGCAATAGTTTTCTTAGGCTGTGGGAGGGAGGGCTGAAGTCACAAATGGAGCAGATAAAGGTAGGTTGGCCATTGTGTGGGAAGAAGAGAAGGAAGCAGGAAAAGGGAGAGACTGTGAAGACTGCCAGGGAAGGGGAAGAGGAAACAGTGGGGATGGGGGAAATGACATGCCCCCCACAGTGCTTGTGGGCTCCAACTTGCCCTATATAAATGGTGTAACTGTGCTGGAATCAGTGGCCTGTCTTCCCACAATTAAAGTAATATCCTATGCCTCACAACCAAGCAGACATCAGATATTGCTTTAACTGTGGAAAGATCGGACACTGAGGCCTGTACCAGTGCAAGCCCTTTCATTTTACTGAGTTAATCATACCAGGGAACATCCAGATGTTTTCTGTGAACTACATTTGGAATACATATATGCAGAGCCTAAGATAAAAGGTTTTTGTTATTTTCCCCAAACGGGCAGCTAAGTCAACCAAGGCTTATTCAGTAACTGGGCCCCAGAATCCAAAAGACAAGCATGGGGTGGGGTTGGGGGGGGAGTATGTTTAACACTGAAAGAGAATAGCAGTTTAGCTACCTGTCAATTAGATCCAGTGGGCTATATGTTTCTTTAATCCTACCCCAAACAAAGAGAAATGTCTTTAATATCATTGTATATTCATTGCTCATATTCATCAGATATTTATTTGGTACATTTTTCCCTGTGGGTTCAGAATTTACAAATGAAATCCAAATGTGCAGAACACACACATTTCAAGAGCTTAAATCAATAGCATTTTATATAAATATACCTCCTGTCCAATGTTTCATATTTATGGGTATATTTCTCTCTCTCTTCCTAACTATGCATGAAGTAATGATATAAAAAGAAGCCACATGTCTGTCCTTAGAACATTTATGTGCTCTATCACCTCCTTTGTTATAATGGGTCTGGCTGATTTTTATTATTTTTGAAGCAGTTAATCACTTTAAATGTAAAATAATGCATTAAATTCAAGCATTGGAATGAGTGCTTTGATGGCCTTGGATTCTAGGTTGTGCTTGATGGTAATTTTCTCTCAGATGTCTCCATGTAAGAATTATCACCAGCCTTTATCTCTTCCTGAACATTTCCACAGGCTGAGCTGGTATTTTATTAGTATACAGGGAGTGGATGATCATGCTGTCAGCATTAACATGTTTCTGGCAAGCACTAGCTCTCCAAGGTATTTTTGGCTAAATCCACAGTTTATTCTTGAATTTCAGTTTCTGCTTTTGTCTGAAATGAAAACTGCTAAGTCCACAAACTCTTAACGCTATGAGCACTCAGAAGAACCCAAGAGGGAAAGGATGGAATGAAAAACAAAAATTAAATGGGCACAATCCCAGGGCTCTGATGCAAACATGTGATTCTCTCTGGGACTCACAGGGGTTCTTTCTCCTATGCTGAGCAATGTTCAGTGTTGTTGAATCAATAATTTGCTTATGTGTGTGTTTGGGGGGGGGGGGCGGGCGGGGTGTTAACAGAAAGTGACAGCCCAGCATGGATTCAGTGTGCACATTTGAACATCCCTCACCTCTGTGTGAATACCATTTATTTATTTAGTTTATATCCCACCCTATCCCAAAAATGGTCTCAGGGCAGCTCACAACAACTAGGATCCAAATAAATAATAATACCATATAATAACACCAATAAAACAAGATGGATTGGACATCCACCGCCTCAGCTAATGGCCTGGCAAAACAGCTTTGTTTTGCAGGCCCTGCAAAACTGTAACAAGTCCTGCAGGGTTCTGATATCACATGGAAGTGCGTTCCACCAGGCCAGGGCAAGGGAAGAAAAAGCTAAGATGTTGAAGCTATGCAGACATCTTCTGGGCCAGGGACTACCATCTTTTGGGACAGAGACTACCAGTTGATTAGCAGAGCTCAAGGCTCCCCAGAGTCTCATAGGTATGCTGGTCTCAGGCTGCATAAGGCTTTAAAGGTCAGCACCATGACCTTGAACCAAATCAGGTATTCAGTTGGCAGCCAGTGCAGTTAGCAGAGCACCAGATGAATGCACGCCCACACAGACATCACTATTAGAAAACATGCCACTGCATTCTGCCCTAGCTGCATTCTCTGGGTCAGGTTCAAGGGCAGCCCCACATAGAGTGAGTTACAATAATCCAACCTGGAAGTGACTATTGCATGAATCACAATAGCTAAATCCCAGGAAGTGAGATAGGGGACCAGTTGCCTGACTAGCCAAAGATGATAAAAGGCCGTCCTGGCAACCATGGTGAATTGGACCTCCATTGAGAGTGAGGCATCCAGGATCACCTGCAGGCTCTTCACTCTTGGTTCTGGAGTCAATAGTGCCCTGCCAATTATTGGGAGCCAGATTCCTGATCCCAAGCCCCTGTGACTCAGGTACAAGACCTATATCTTCATTGGATTTAATCTCAGATGGCTCTGTTGTAACCATCCAGCCATGGCCACTAATGCCCTGTCTAGAGTATCTTGGGCAGAGTCCAGCATGCTGTCCATCAACAGATAAAAGCTAGGCAACCTATCATGGTCATTGTATTTTGAGATGGAGCTGGTTTATATTTCTATGAGAATTTCAATACTAATTATGCTTGGTTTCCTTTATTGTTCACATTTCTACTCTATTGTGATTTCTCTCACTTGGCACCAGAAAAGGGTCCTTTCTCCACATGGGCTCAGGGCGGAGTCACAGCGCTGCTGTCTAGGATGCCAGATAGGCTAGGGCCAGCCCTGTGTCTTAGATCCAGCCAGTTTTAAAATTCCATCTTACCAGGTTTTTTCTCCTTCTCCAGACTCTGTCCCACAATGGGTTGCTTAACAGCCTTCCACTGGCAACCCTGGAAGATTTCCAGGGCCAGAGCCTAACCTTGGAAAATGGCACCACTGATGCTGTGGTGTCACTTTTGGGCAAAAAAAATAGAAGTGGAATTGCATCACTCTCCCCAGCACTCTAAGAATTCCAAAGATCTCTATGATAAAGAAATCACTTTAAATCCTAGAGCATTTCAAAGGGTTCTTAGAGTTTAATAATTATTTATTTATTTTATTTAATAGGCTTATATTCCACCTTTTCCCGTAACGGGCTCAAGGTGGATCACAACATATACAAATAGCAATAAAAGCCTACATATCAAAGTTAAAACACCAAGTTAAAATTAACAATAAAAACAATAAATAAAACACACCATCGGCGGACAGGGCACAGCATATCAATAACCAGTTGCACTGTAATAAGCATGATGTTACCACAAGGGAGGCCAAATAATGGAATAATAGGACTCCCGCTGCCTCAACCATAGACAGCTCTGTCTTGCAGGCCCTACGAAATAGCAGTAATTCAGTAATTATATACAGTATATGTAAGTTATATAAGATATGCAAAATTCTATTTCCATTTCGTATCATCTAACTCTGGCAGGAGATGGCCATATATTATTCTTTTAATCTGTTAAAGCATCTTCATTATTCTGTATGTTAATTTATAATCCACCCATTATATGTAAGTTATATAAGATATGTAAGATTGTTTACATTTCATATTGTCTGAGGATGTGTGCATGTACACGAAGGCTTACACCCTGAATAAAACTTTGTGGGTCTTAAAGGTGCTACTGGATTCTAATTGTGTTCTATTGCTTCAGACCAACACAGCTACCCCACCTGGATCTACATTTCTTAATGTTACAGGTACAGAATCAGATGGGAAATAGCTAAAGTATTTTTTTCAAGTAAGAACTGTTAGATGCAAATATTGCATATTAATTTTGTGAACCTGCAATATCCATTTTTAGACTTATATCTGATCTGTAATAAATAAAAGAAGTGTTAGCCATTTTGTTCTTAGTTATGTATTTAAGATGTGCATACAGGAATGCTGGAAGAAGCCATAGGAGGCTGCCTAGTCATTAATTAATTGTCTTTAACAGCAAGAGCTTATTTATGAAATGGTTAGGAGGTAACAGTAAAACAAAAACACAACAAAAACAATAATACATAGTGAACCCTTCAATAATATCCTGTAAGGTCTATTCTGGCATAGTTCAAATACCAATCTTTTTATCTCTCTGTCCCTTCCCATCCACATCTTTTTGTGATCTGCCAGGATAAAATGATCATGAACATCCTGAAATTATTTCAGATAATCCAGTTACTGGGGACTGATCTTCATTCAAAAATCTCTGTCTAAATCTCTGGCACATATATGTCTGTGACATCACAACATATACGCTAATAGCCAATGTGCAATTGCAACTGACTGACAAATGCCTCTTATAATTATTTTAGTACTATAAACTAGAGATGTGAATAGGGCCAATTTGTGGTTCGTTCTGAACTGGTTTGGCCCTTGGTGATTTGTTTTGTTCATTTTTTAAGTTCATTTTTCCATTCGGTAAATTCCTAGGCAACTCTGTGGGTGGAGTTCCGGGAACCCTAGAAACATCCACTGCAGCTGTCCATAGCTTGATTGGCAGCTCAGGGAGCCAATCACAGATCTCCCATTCTGCATCATGAAGAGAGAAGAGTTGTTGTGGGAGCTGAAGCTGAGCTTTCCTGGGGACATCTACTTTTAGGGGCTATAACTTGAACATTTGAAATCCAATCCTCACCAAACTTGTAGGGAGGGTGGAGGAGAGCCTGCTGAAGACTCCCAGTGAGATTTACAAATACTGAACTAAACAAAGCAATGAACCATGAACAGTGGCTAATTGGGTCTAAAAATCTTGGTTGCCAAGAGACATAGGGGGCTCACCGATAACTAAGGCTTTCATTTAATTTTTGTAAGAAATACAAAAAAAAAATCAAAAAATACATAAGTGTAAAAAAGGAACAATTAAAATTTTGCAAAATAAATATAAATAAACATTAGCAATTACAGCGTACACACGTGGTACATACCACTGGCAGTATACAGTAGACATTAAATGTAATTTCAGATTGCATTTTCTCCAGGGGAACCGATCTCGGCTAGATGTCAAAGCGGGAGATCCCAAGGCCCAACTGGAGGATAGCAAATCTAAATACAATGTAAACTTAAGTTGCATTACAGTAAAAATACTGGAACTTCTATTATATTTTCAAGCAACTAAAAGGTCATTAAGATTTTTTAACATATAGCTTAATGTTTAAAGGGGCCCACTTCATCAGGGAACCACAGGGCCCACATGCCATAAGGCAAGCCGACCTCTTGGCAAGGCCGCCACTTGGAGAAGTAGAAAAGAAAGAGGAGGCAGAAAGCAGAAGTAAGGGAAGAAAGAGAAAGAGAAGGAGGAGGACAAGGGGGAGGAGGAGGAAAAGCAGAAAAGAAAAGGGGGAGAAAAGGAGATAGAGGCAAAGCAGCAAGGAGAGAAGGAATAAGGGAGGAAGAGGGGGTGGAGGAGAAGTAGCAAGAGGAGCAGGACAAGGAGAAGGATATTGGATTCGCTACCCAAAGGAGTCTCCGAGCAGCTCACAATGTCCTTCTCCTCCCCTTCGTGGAGAGGACATTCCATAACCTTGGAAGCTGCCACCCAAAAGGTCCTCTCTAGTGTGCCCAGCGGATGAAGTGTCTGGATTCGAGGGACAGTCCAAAGGTCAGCCTTGTGGCTGGCTGTTTTCAAAAAAGTGCCCATTTTGACCCAAGCAGATCTCCAAGGCTTGGCATGCCACCAAATCCAATGGAAAACGCTTCCTTGGGAGTGGTGTGGTAGTGAGGGGGAGAGGAGAGGAGAGATCCATTCTCATTGGAACTTCAGAGGCTCCAACCGGTTCAACTGGGATGTCTTCAATTCTAGTCTGAGTGGATTTTGAAGGCAAGGGCCAGGGTTTCAAAGGAACTACGTAATTGCTAAAGAACCCAGGAATCCCGAAAGAATCTTTGGAATTGAAGCCCAAATTTAGCCCAGCCGGAGGAAGGCGCAAGGACACAGGATGGCATCTGACTAGAAGGAAATAGCCAAAGAAGAGACTCCTAAGGAGAAGTTCAATGGATTGGTGCTGCCGGTGCGAGATCAAGAGAAGGTGAACTGTTTTGAAGGGGAAAAGCTAGGGGCCTACTGGGCTACCGTTTGGCGGACCATTTAATACACCTCCAGCTCCCTGGATCAGGGGAAGCATTCGCAGCTCTCTAATGAGGCTTGTTCCTTCCTCCTCCATCTCTTTGTCTGACCAGTCCAGCTTGCCGGAATGCCCCTGATGCGGCCATCCTCTCCAGCCGGCAGGTCACGAGGCCTCCTTGGCTGAGTGGCAGAATGGGGAGCAGGAGAGAAAGAAGGGAGGGGAGGGGGGATTTTGCTCACCTGCCTGAAACGTCGTGACTCTCTCGAAGGCTTGCATGCGCACCTGACCCAAAATCCACCCTGGGAGGCAAACCTGCAAGGTAAACACCGGGTAAGCAGGGACGGCTCCTGAGCTTCCCTCCGCCGGCAGCCTCCAGGCTCCTCCGCTGCCTTCAGTCGGCCAACATCAACCGGTGGCTGTCAGCCCGCATCCACCTGCTTCAATCTATGAACCTCCACTAGTTCCCGATTCGACCCATCGCATTCACACACGCATTCACTGCTCCATTCAGCCCACCCCCTACAGATGGGCACGAACCAGGGAAACGTGGCCCTGTCTGTGGCTGACCTAAGAACTCAACCACAGATAGAATGGTCCGTCAAGAGCAGAAGGCAGGGTTTTAATAGAGGAAGGGGAGAGGGAGGAGGAGAAGGAGGAGAAGGTGAAGTAAGAAGAAGAGGAGGAGGCGGAGAAGGAGGAGAAGGGAAAGGAGCACGAGGAGGAGAAGAGGGAGTAGGAGAAGTAGGGGGACAGTAAAAAAGGAGGAGGAGGAAGACAAGGAGGAGGTGGTGAAGTACGAAGAGGAGGAGAAGAAGAGGCGATGGAGGAGAAGGAGCGAGAGTAGGAGTAGAGAAGGAGGAGGAGGAAAAGGGGGTGGAGGAGAAGTAGGGGGAGAAGTAGAAAGAGGAGGAGGACAAGGAGAAGGAGATTGGATTCACTACCCGAAGGAGTCTCCGAGCGGCTCACAATCTCCTTCTCCTCCCCACATCAGACACCCTGTGAGGTAGGTGGAGCTGAGAGAGCTCTAACAGGAACTGCTCTTGAGAGGAACAGCTCTGCGAGAACTTGTGACTGACTCAAGGTCACATCAGCAGGTGCGTGTGCAAGAGTGGGGAATCAAACCCGGTTTTCCCAGAGAAGAGTCCGCGCACTCATCGCTACACCAAACTGGCTCTCCGACTCGGAGTACTTTTCACGCCGTGCCTTCTGGTCCCTGCCAAAGCCGAAGGGCAGGGAGCAGACTGAAGAGCCTCTGAGTTGCATTAAACCCCTGCTTTCTGCTCTAAAGACAAACCGCCACAGACTCTGGAAAGTTCCTGAAAGCTGGTGACGGCAGGCTGCCACCAACTTCGGCTCGTCAAGCAGGAACCCGCTAAAATTAGCCATGAAGCCGAGTCTGGAGCCGCGTCGGGCCCACCCCTACACACGCGCGGTCCATCGGTAGGAACGGAATGGGCAGCCCAGCCCTGTCCCCTTGAAGGTCTGGGCACCTGAGCACCCGCCCTGTCCCTTTGAAGGGATGGGCATCCTCGCTCCACGGACCTAATGGACCCTAATGCACCCGGGGCTCTCGCCGTCTCAAGCGACGGGCCTTCGGGATTCCATTCGCTCACGCTTTCACTCCCCTCCCCCTAGCTGCCCGCTACACACCCCGCTCCCGCTAGCCGACTGCTGCCAGCTTCTGCCAGCCGACCTCATCAGGAGGTTCGGGGCCTGGCGTCCTGCCAGGCTTCAAGAAGCCAGGTACCCCCTGCTTACACTGCAAGCCCTCCCGCTTTCGCGGAAGAACTTGCCTGCTGGAGCCTCTCCCGTCCTTCCGCAAGCCTTTGGATCAGCTCTCCTCCTCCTCTCTCCTGGGCCTTTTTTCTGCCACCTTGCCTCAGTCTGGTGGAGAAACGAAAAGGAGGACTTCAAGGCCACACGGAGAACTCTGGGCCCTTTTTCCCTCAGCCCACCGGGGGACTCCTTCACTCCCATTCCCACGCCCTGGAAGAGTAGAGCGTAGGGATAGGGAGAGATCTCCTAAATCCACAGAAAACTTCCTAGTCCAGTGGATTGCAGCTCTCTCCTCCCCCTTTTTTGCAAAATGCATCAAGAGTCTTCCTCCTCTTCTTCTTGTTTTATGAACGGAAGACTCCCCTCAAAAAGCGAAATCAAACTTGATCACGGTCGCAAACCCCTTCCCACTATTTGCAAATAGAAACCCACCCCTCAGGAGGAGGAGGAGAAGGGTGCTTGCGCGTAGGGTTGCCAATGAATAAGAAGCCAGATTAGGCAAACGCAGTCCTCAAAAAAACCTCTTCTAGCTGCCTCTTAAAAGTTGAAAAAGAGGGGGCGAGACACACCTTCGTGGAGAGGACATTCCCTAACCTCGGGGGCTGCTGCCCGAAAGGTCCTCTCTAGTGTTCCCAGCGGATGAAGTCGCTTGCTTAGAGGGACAGGCCAAAAGTCAGTCTTGTGGCTGGCTGTTTTGAAATAATATGCCCATTTGTACACAGGCAGATCTTCAAGACTTGGCATGCC
Organism: Heteronotia binoei; assembly: GCF_032191835.1. NCBI lineage: Eukaryota > Metazoa > Chordata > Lepidosauria > Squamata > Gekkonidae > Heteronotia > Heteronotia binoei. The sequence goes on along the minus strand of NC_083223.1, from coordinate 49,691,137 downwards.
CACCAAATGCAACCCAAAACGGTTCCCGGGGAGCGGTGTGCGAGTGAGGGGGAGAGGAGAGATCCATTTTCATTGGAACTTCAGAGGGTCCAACCGCTTCCATTCTAGTCTGAGCGGATTTTGAAGGCAAGGGCCAGGGTTTCAAAGGAACTAATTGCTAAAGAACCCAGGAATCCCGAAAGAATCTTTGGAATTGAAGCCCAAATTTAGCCCAGCCGGAGGAAGGCGCAAGGACACAGGATGGCATCTGACTAGAAGGAAATAGCCAAAGAAGAGACTCCTAAGGAGAAGTTCAATGGATTGGTGCTGCCGGTGCGAGATCAAGAGAAGGTGAACTGTTTTGAAGGGGAAAAGCTAGGGGCCTACTGGGCTACCGTTTGGCGGACCATTTAATACACCTCCAGCTCCCTGGATCAGGGGAAGCATTCGCAGCTCTCTAATGAGGCTTGTTCCTTCCTCCTCCATCTCTTTGTCTGACCAGTCCAGCTTGCCGGAATGCCCCTGATGCGGCCATCCTCTCCAGCCGGCAGGTCACGAGGCCTCCTTGGCTGAGTGGCAGAATGGGGAGCAGGAGAGAAAGAAGGGAGGGGAGGGGGGATTTTGCTCACCTGCCTGAAACGTCGTGACTCTCTCGAAGGCTTGCATGCGCACCTGACCCAAAATCCACCCTGGGAGGCAAACCTGCAAGGTAAACACCGGGTAAGCAGGGACGGCTCCTGAGCTTCCCTCCGCCGGCAGCCTCCAGGCTCCTCCGCTGCCTTCAGTCGGCCAACATCAACCGGTGGCTGTCAGCCCGCATCCACCTGCTTCAATCTATGAACCTCCACTAGTTCCCGATTCGACCCATCGCATTCACACACGCATTCACTGCTCCATTCAGCCCACCCCCTACAGATGGGCACGAACCAGGGAAACGTGGCCCTGTCTGTGGCTGACCTAAGAACTCAACCACAGATAGAATGGTCCGTCAAGAGCAGAAGGCAGGGTTTTAATAGAGGAAGGGGAGAGGGAGGAGGAGAAGGAGGAGAAGGTGAAGTAAGAAGAAGAGGAGGAGGCGGAGAAGGAGGAGAAGGGAAAGGAGCACGAGGAGGAGAAGAGGGAGTAGGAGAAGTAGGGGGACAGTAAAAAAGGAGGAGGAGGAAGACAAGGAGGAGGTGGTGAAGTACGAAGAGGAGGAGAAGAAGAGGCGATGGAGGAGAAGGAGCGAGAGTAGGAGTAGAGAAGGAGGAGGAGGAAAAGGGGGTGGAGGAGAAGTAGGGGGAGAAGTAGAAAGAGGAGGAGGACAAGGAGAAGGAGATTGGATTCACTACCCGAAGGAGTCTCCGAGCGGCTCACAATCTCCTTCTCCTCCCCACATCAGACACCCTGTGAGGTAGGTGGAGCTGAGAGAGCTCTAACAGGAACTGCTCTTGAGAGGAACAGCTCTGCGAGAACTTGTGACTGACTCAAGGTCACATCAGCAGGTGCGTGTGCAAGAGTGGGGAATCAAACCCGGTTTTCCCAGAGAAGAGTCCGCGCACTCATCGCTACACCAAACTGGCTCTCCGACTCGGAGTACTTTTCACGCCGTGCCTTCTGGTCCCTGCCAAAGCCGAAGGGCAGGGAGCAGACTGAAGAGCCTCTGAGTTGCATTAAACCCCTGCTTTCTGCTCTAAAGACAAACCGCCACAGACTCTGGAAAGTTCCTGAAAGCTGGTGACGGCAGGCTGCCACCAACTTCGGCTCGTCAAGCAGGAACCCGCTAAAATTAGCCATGAAGCCGAGTCTGGAGCCGCGTCGGGCCCACCCCTACACACGCGCGGTCCATCGGTAGGAACGGAATGGGCAGCCCAGCCCTGTCCCCTTGAAGGTCTGGGCACCTGAGCACCCGCCCTGTCCCTTTGAAGGGATGGGCATCCTCGCTCCACGGACCTAATGGACCCTAATGCACCCGGGGCTCTCGCCGTCTCAAGCGACGGGCCTTCGGGATTCCATTCGCTCACGCTTTCACTCCCCTCCCCCTAGCTGCCCGCTACACACCCCGCTCCCGCTAGCCGACTGCTGCCAGCTTCTGCCAGCCGACCTCATCAGGAGGTTCGGGGCCTGGCGTCCTGCCAGGCTTCAAGAAGCCAGGTACCCCCTGCTTACACTGCAAGCCCTCCCGCTTTCGCGGAAGAACTTGCCTGCTGGAGCCTCTCCCGTCCTTCCGCAAGCCTTTGGATCAGCTCTCCTCCTCCTCTCTCCTGGGCCTTTTTTCTGCCACCTTGCCTCAGTCTGGTGGAGAAACGAAAAGGAGGACTTCAAGGCCACACGGAGAACTCTGGGCCCTTTTTCCCTCAGCCCACCGGGGGACTCCTTCACTCCCATTCCCACGCCCTGGAAGAGTAGAGCGTAGGGATAGGGAGAGATCTCCTAAATCCACAGAAAACTTCCTAGTCCAGTGGATTGCAGCTCTCTCCTCCCCCTTTTTTGCAAAATGCATCAAGAGTCTTCCTCCTCTTCTTCTTGTTTTATGAACGGAAGACTCCCCTCAAAAAGCGGAATCAAACTTGATCACGGTCGCAAACCCCTTCCCACTATTTGCAAATAGAAACCCACCCCTCAGGAGGAGGAGGAGAAGGGTGCTTGCGCGTAGGGTTGCCAATGAATAAGAAGCCAGATTAGGCAAACGCAGTCCTCAAAAAAACCTCTTCTAGCTGCCTCTTAAAAGTTGAAAAAGAGGGGGCGAGACACACCTTCGTGGAGAGGACATTCCCTAACCTCGGGGGCTGCTGCCCGAAAGGTCCTCTCTAGTGTTCCCAGCGGATGAAGTCGCTTGCTTAGAGGGACAGGCCAAAAGTCAGTCTTGTGGCTGGCTGTTTTGAAATAATATGCCCATTTGTACACAGGCAGATCTTCAAGACTTGGCATGCCCACCAAATGCAACCCAAAACGGTTCCCGGGGAGCGGTGTGCGAGTGAGGGGGAGAGGAGAGATCCATTTTCATTGGAACTTCAGAGGGTCCAACCGCTTCCATTCTAGTCTGAGCGGATTTTGAAGGCAAGGGCCAGGGTTTCAAAGGAACTAATTGCTAAAGAACCCAGGAATCCCGAAAGAATCTTTGGAATTGAAGCCCAAATTTAGCCCAGCTGGAGGAAGGCGCAAGGACACAGGATGGCATCTGACTAGAAGGAAATAGCCAAAGAAGAGACTCCTAAGGAGAAGTTCAATGGATTGGTGCTGCCGGTGCGAGATCAAGAGAAGGTGAACTGTTTTGAAGGGGAAAAATTAGGGGCCTACTGGGCTACCGTTTGGGGGACCACTTAATACACCTCCAGCTCCTTGGATCAGGGGAAGCATTCGCAGCTCTCTAATGAGACTTGTTCCTTCCTCCTCCATCTCTTTGTCTGACCAGTCCAGCTTGCCGGAATGCCCCTGATGCGGCCTCCTCTCCAGCAGGCAGGTCACGAGGCCTCCTTGGCTGAGTGGCAGAATGGGGAGCAGGAGAGAAAGAAGGGAGGGGAGGGGGGGATTTTGCTCACCTGCCTGAAACGTCGTGACTCTCTCGATGGCTTGCATGCGCACCTCACCCAAAATCCACCCTGGGAGGCAAACCTGCAAGGTAAACACCGGGTAAGCAGGGACGGCTCCTGAGCTTCCCTCCGCCGGCAGCCTCCAGGCTCCTCCGCTGCCTTCAGTCAGCCAACATCAACCGGTGGCTGTCAGCCCGCATCCACCTGCTTCGATATATGAACCTCCACTAGTTCCCGATTCGACCCATCGCATTCACACACGCATTCACTGCTCCATTCAGCCCACCCCCTACAGATGGGCACGAACCAGGGAAACGTGGCCCTGTCTGTGGCTGACCTAAGAACTCAACCACAGATAGAATGGTCCGTCAAGAGCAGAAGGCAGGGTTTTAATAGAGGAAGGGGAGAGGGAGGAGGAGAAGGAGAAGGAGGAGAAGGTGAAGGTGAAGTAAGAAGAAGAGGAGGAGGCGGAGAAGGAGGAGAAGGGAAAGGAGCACGAGGAGGAGAAGAGGGAGTAGGAGAAGTAGGGGGACAGTAAAAAAGGAGGAGGAGGAAGACAAGGAGGAGGTGGTGAAGTACGAAGAGGAGGAGAAGAAGAGGCGATGGAGGAGAAGGAGCGAGAGTAGGAGTAGAGAAGGAGGAGGAGGAGGAGGAAAAGGGGGTGGAGGAGAAGTAGGGGGAGAAGTAGAAAGAGGAGGAGGACAAGGAGAAGGAGATTGGATTCACTACCCGAAGGAGTCTCCGAGCGGCTCACAATCTCCTTCTCCTCCCCACATCAGACACCCTGTGAGGTAGGTGGAGCTGAGAGAGCTCTAACAGGAACTGCTCTTGAGAGGAACAGCTCTGCGAGAACTTGTGACTGACTCAAGGTCACATCAGCAGGTGCGTGTGCAAGAGTGGGGAATCAAACCCGGTTTTCCCAGAGAAGAGTCCGCGCACTCATCGCTACACCAAACTGGCTCTCCGACTCGGAGTACTTTTCACGCCGTGCCTTCTGGTCCCTGCCAAAGCCGAAGGGCAGGGAGCAGACTGAAGAGCCTCTGAGTTGCATTAAACCCCTGCTTTCTGCTCTAAAGACAAACCGCCACAGACTCTGGAAAGTTCCTGAAAGCTGGTGACGGCAGGCTGCCACCAACTTCGGCTCGTCAAGCAGGAACCCGCTAAAATTAGCCATGAAGCCGAGTCTGGAGCCGCGTCGGGCCCACCCCTACACACGCGCGGTCCATCGGTAGGAACGGAATGGGCAGCCCAGCCCTGTCCCCTTGAAGGTCTGGGCACCTGAGCACCCGCCCTGTCCCTTTGAAGGGATGGGCATCCTCGCTCCACGGACCTAATGGACCCTAATGCACCCGGGGCTCTCGCCGTCTCAAGCGACGGGCCTTCGGGATTCCATTCGCTCACGCTTTCACTCCCCTCCCCCTAGCTGCCCGCTACACACCCCGCTCCCGCTAGCCGACTGCTGCCAGCTTCTGCCAGCCGACCTCATCAGGAGGTTCGGGGCCTGGCGTCCTGCCAGGCTTCAAGAAGCCAGGTACCCCCTGCTTACACTGCAAGCCCTCCCGCTTTCGCGGAAGAACTTGCCTGCTGGAGCCTCTCCCGTCCTTCCGCAAGCCTTTGGATCAGCTCTCCTCCTCCTCTCTCCTGGGCCTTTTTTCTGCCACCTTGCCTCAGTCTGGTGGAGAAACGAAAAGGAGGACTTCAAGGCCACACGGAGAACTCTGGGCCCTTTTTCCCTCAGCCCACCGGGGGACTCCTTCGCTCCCATTCCCACGCCCTGGAAGAGTAGAGCGTAGGGATAGGGAGAGATCTCCTAAATCCACAGAAAACTTCCTAGTCCAGTGGATTGCAGCTCTCTCCTCCCCCTTTTTTGCAAAATGCATCAAGAGTCTTCCTCCTCTTCTTCTTGTTTTATGAACGGAAGACTCCCCTCAAAAAGCGGAATCAAACTTGATCACGGTCGCAAACCCCTCCCCACTATTTGCAAATAGAAACCCACCCCTCAGGAGGAGGAGGAGAAGGGTGCTTGCGCGTAGGGTTGCCAATGAATAAGAAGCCAGATTAGGCAAACGCAGTCCTCAAAAAAACCTCTTCTAGCTGCCTCTTAAAAGTTGAAAAAGAGGGGGCGAGACACACCTTCGTGGAGAGGACATTCCCTAACCTCGGGGGCTGCTGCCCGAAAGGTCCTCTCTAGTGTTCCCAGCGGATGAAGTCGCTTGCTTAGAGGGACAGGCCAAAAGTCAGTCTTGTGGCTGGCTGTTTTCAAATAATATGCCCATTTGTACACAGGCAGATCTTCAAGACTTGGCATGCCCACCAAATGCAACCCAAAACGGTTCCCGGGGAGCGGTGTGCGAGTGAGGGGGAGAGGAGAGATCCATTTTCATTGGAACTTCAGAGGGTCCCACCGCTTCCATTCTAGTCTGAGCGGATTTTGAAGGCAAGGGCCAGGGTTTCAAAGGAACTAATTGCTAAAGAACCCAGGAATCCCGAAAGAATCTTTGGCATTGAAGCCCAAATTTAGCCCAGCCGGAGGAAGGCGCAAGGACACAGGATGGCATCTGACTAGAAGGAAATAGCCAAAGAAGAGACTCCTAAGGAGACGTTCAATGGATTGGTGCTGCCGGTGCGAGATCAAGAGAAGGTGAACTGTTTTGAAGGGGAAAAGCTAGGGGCCTACTGGGCTACCGTTTGGCGGACCACTTAATACACCTCCAGCTCCCTGGATCAGGGGAAGCATTCCCAGCTCTCTAATGAGGCTTGTTCCTTCCTCCTCCATCTCTTTGTCTGACGGGTCCAGCTTGCCGGAATGCCCCTGATGCGGCCATCCTCTCCAGCCGGCAGGTCACGAGGCCTCCTTGGCTGAGTGGCAGAATGGGGAGCAGGAGAGAAAGAAGGGGGGGGACTTTGCTCACCTGCCTGAAACGTCGTGACTCTCTCGATGGCTTGCATGCGCACCTCACCCAAAATCCACCCTGGGAGGCAAACCTGCAAGGTAAACACCGGGTAAGCAGGGACGGCTCCTGAGCTTCCCTCCGCCGGCAGCCTCCAGGCTCCTCCGCTGCCTTCAGTCGGCCAACATCAACCGGTGGCTGTCAGCCCGCATCCACCTGCTTCGATCTATGAACCTCCACTAGTTCCCGATTCGACCCATCGCATTCACACACGCATTCACTGCTCCATTCAGCCCACCCCCTACAGATGGGCATGAACCAGGGAAACGTGGCCCTGTCTGTGGCTGACCTAAGAACTCAACCACAGATAGAATGGTCCGTCAAGAGCAGAAGGCAGGGTTTTAATAGAGGAAGGGGAGAGGGAGGAGGAGAAGGTGAAGTAAGAAGAAGAGGAGGAGGCGGAGAAGGAGGAGAAGGGAAAGGAGCACGAGGAGGAGAAGAGGGAGTAGGAGAAGTAGGGGGACAGTAAAAAAGGAGGAGGAGGAAGACAAGGAGGAGGTGGTGAAGTACGAAGAGGAGGAGAAGAAGAGGCGATGGAGGAGAAGGAGCGAGAGTAGGTGTAATGTACTGGGAGACGAGTCGTGGTGAAGGCATAAGTCTTTATTGGCTGGTACATCACAAGAACTGGGAACACGCGGCCGGGTCCGCTAATATATACATGCATCCCGGAACATCCCCTTCGCTGGCCAGCCCAATCCTGGCCAGTTAAACTTCCCGCCCTTGGTCAGGATTGGCGGTGGCTTTTCCCGCGCTGTGCTCGGCGCCCCGAGGGTGGCTCGGGTCGCGCGGCGCTTGCGCTGAGTCCGATACACTACACTCCTCCCCTCCTAGTTTAAACTACATAGTCCTGTAGGTACGCTGGCGTCCTGCGTTCCCGTGTTGATCTCCTCGGGGTTGCCGTTGGTGTGGGGCCTGATCCCAACATGGGTGGCGCCGTTTCTGGCTGTTGCCGGCCCGGGTCGGGTGCTGGCTCCGGTTCTGGTCCCGCGGCTGCGGGGGCCTCGTACGTGGGTAGCTCCTGTATTGGCGGGGCCCCTTCTGGCGGTTCCGTTGCTGGCGGTTCCCTACTCTCTGCCTCTTCTGCCTCCTCGGGTAGGGTGCGGCGGCGCAGCTGGTCGATGTGCCGTCTCAGCACTTGGCCTCCGGCGGTGGTTACCTCGTATGACCGGGAGCCTGTCACCCTCAGAACCCTTCCCGCCAACCACTCGGGGCCGCTTGCGAAGTTTTTCGCATACACTGGGTCGCCCGGAAAGAATCCTCTCACTGCTTCCCGGACCTCGGGGGACCCGCGGACATCCGGCGCCCGGTCCGGGTGAAGCCTATCTAGACGAGTGGTCAGTTTCCTCCCCATGAGCAGTTCTGCGGGGCTGAAACCGGTTACAGGGTTTGGGGTGATCCTGTTGTGGAACAGGAATGCTGAGAGGCGGTGGTCCCAATCCCCATGTACTATGCGGCCAAGGGCCTCTTTGGTGGTCCGCACCATGCGCTCCGCCTGGCCGTTGGTGGCTGGATGGAATGGGGCGGACCTTATGTGCCTTATGAGGTACCGGTCGGTGAACTCCCGGAATTCCCGGGAGGTGAATGCCGTGCCGTTGTCCGTCACCAGGGTGTCAGGGATCCCGTGTGTGCAGAGGACCCTCCTGAGCGCCCTGACTGCTGCTGCGGTGGAGGTCGAGGCCACCGGGATTACCTCTAGCCATTTTGTATATGCGTCCACAAGTATAAAGAAGATCTGGCCCTGATACGGCCCCGCGAAATCCACATGGAGGCGGGACCACGGCCGCCCGTTCGACTCCCACCTGTGGACCGGGGCGGACGGCGGATTGGGTCTGGACTCCTGGCATGGTTGGCACCTTCTTACCCACCCCTCTATTTCCTCATCCATGCCCGGCCACCACACGTAGCTCCGGGCCAGGGCTTTCATTCTCACGATGCCCGGGTGGGTCTCGTGGAGATCCTCTAATACCTGTCTGCGCAGGGGGGGGGGCACCACCACCCGGCTCCCCCAGAGTATGCACCCCTTGTGTGTCGATAGCTCGTCCTTCCTGGACGCGAACGGCCGGAATGCTTCTTCCACCTTGCCCGAGGGCCACCCCCTTCCCACCCAGTCCCTGACTCGTGCGAGGATGCGGTCCCTCCCAGTCGCCCGAGCCACCTCGTCCGCGTGCAGTGGGCGCTCGGGGAGCGACTCAATGAGCATCACCCCGTGTGCCGGGGCGGGATCTGGGTCCGTTGTGGGTAGCGGCAGGCGGCTTAGGGCATCTGCGTGACCCATTGCTTTACCGGGGCGGTGTATCAGTGCGTAAGTGTATGAATTCAGGAACTGGTTCCACCTTAAAACCCTCTGAGACAGAATCTGGGGGGTCTGACGATCGGGGGCTAGGAGGCCGAGGAGCGGCTTGTGGTCAGTGGCGATGGTGAAACGCCTACCGTAGAGGTAGTCGTTGAACTTATGCACCCCCGCCACGATCGCCAGGGCCTCCTTATCGATCTGGGCGTAGTTCCGCTCGGCAGGGGACAGAGTCCGGGAGTAGTAAGCGATCGGCGCCTCTCTCCCGTCCGGGAGTTGGTGCCCTAAGACCGCTCCTACTCCGTAGGGGGAGGCGTCGCAAGCCAGGATCAGGGGTAGGTTTTCATCGTAGTGATGAAGTACCGCGTTAGAGACCAAGAGGTCTTTCACTGCCTGGAACGCCGCGGCTTGGCGTTTACCCCAGACCCACGGGGCCTGTTTGTCTAACAAGCGGTGCAACGGTTCCGCCACGGCGGCTTTGTGTGGCAGGAATGCATGATAAAAGTTCAATAATCCTAAAAAACTCTGTAGTTCTGCCTTGCATTTGGGGGCAGGGGCCTGGACTATGGCCCTGGTCTTGTCCGCCGTCGGATGAATTCCAGCCGCGTCCACGGCGAACCCCAGGAACTCCACTCGCGGAACACCCAACAAACATTTCTCCTTTTTGACTCTCAGCCCCGCCGCTTGGAACCGTCTGAGGACCTCTCGCAGGCGGCAGCTGAACTCTCCTTCGGTGGGGGCGGCGATTAAAACGTCGTCAAAGAAGGGTTGAACTCCGGGGATCCCTTTCAAGAGAGAGTCCATTATGCTCTGGAATATCCCCGGAGCTACGCTGACCCCGAACTGCAGCCGTTTAACCCTGAACGCGCCCCTGTGGGTCACGATCGTCTGCGCCTCCGCTGTCTTAGCGTCGACCGGCAGTTGCTGGTATGCTTGTGCTAAGTCCAGCTTTCCAAAAACCCTCGCCCCGGCTAGTGCTGCTAGGACGTGGCTAACCACCGGGACTGGGTAGGGGTTGTCTTGCAACGCCTTATTGATCGTGCACTTGTAGTCAGCGCAGATCCTAACCTCCCCGTTGGGTTTGACTGGCGTTACTATGGGGGTCTCCCATTCCGCATACGTTACAGGTTCTAGGACGCCCTGGGCTGTTAGGCGGTCCAGTTCTGCCTCTATTTTAGGCTTAAGGGCGAACGGGACGCGCCTCGCTTTAAGCCTTATGGGCCTGATCATTGGGTCTATCGGTAAAGTGATGGGCGGACCCTTGTAGCTCCCCAAGGACCCGTCGAAGACCTCGGGGAACTCCCGGCAGACCCCGTCGAAATTGCTGGCCTGCACATGGTCCACCCCCACCAGCTGGATCCCCAGTGGATTGAACCACGCCAACCCGAGAAGTGTGGTCAGTTGGCGCTTGACCACTAGGATGTCTAGGGGCCCCCTAAAACCCCCTCTTTCTACATGCACCCGGGCCCACCCCACGATGTGTACTGGGTTCTTCTGAAAGTCCCTCAGTACGAAGTCCGCTGGCCGCGTTTGGATGCGGCGGCGGGGACATAGTTTCTTGAGGGTCTCCTCCGAAATGATAGAGATGGAGGAACCCGAGTCTACTTCCATGATGCAGGGGGCGCCCTCGATTAGGACCGACATTTTGACCTTGTCTGGGGCCGAGAGGGGCAAGTTCAATACCTGCAGACTGGTGGATGCCGTCGTGTGTGTGTCCAGGGAGTCGTGATGCGCTGACGGTTGGCGGCGGCTGTTCTTGGCCTGGCAAGCCCGGGCGATGTGGCCGGTCTTTCCGCAGCTGCGGCAGTCCAGGTTGCGGTACGGGCAGTCCCGTCGCTCGTGGGGGTCGCCGCAGCTGGTGCACCTGGAACCGGTGGTGGCGGTGGCCCTCTCCGTCGCTCGTTGTCTCGCTGGGGCCCGTGTGTCCGTTCTCTGAGGCCGCCGGAGCTGAAACGCTTCTTCCTCTGCTCGGTCTTCCAGCTCCGTTTCTCCTTGGTGGACTGCTTCGCCGCGTGGCTGGCCGAACGCCTTGGTGGCCCTCTCGAACGCCGTCGCCTCGTTGAAGGCTTGTTGTAGCGTGAGCTCCTCCTTAGCGAAGAGCTTCTGCTGCAGTCGTTCGTCTCGGAGGCCCCAGACGAAACGGTCCCTCAGGGCTTCGTCCCTTTTGTCAAAATTGCAGTTCCCGGCGATCTGCCGAAGGGCCGCCAGGTAGACTGCCGCTGTCTCCCCCGACTTTTGGTCCCTCTTGTGGAAGAGGAATCGGCGGGCGACGATGGACGGTTGGGGCGAAAAGTGGCCCGTGAGGAGTCTCACGACTTCCCGGTAGGTCCTCTCGGTCAGCTTAGCTGGAGCGGAGAGGCCTCGTGCGATCTCGAAAGTTTCTTCTCCGCAGACGCTCAGCAGGACGTCTCTCTTCCTGTCGTCATCTTCGATCAGGTTCGCCCGCAGGTAGCACTCGACCCTTTCTGTGTAGGTCTCCCATCTCTCGGGGTGCTCCGGGTTGAATTCCGCAAGATGGCCCGTCGTTACCGTAGTGTTCGCCATGGTGGCGGCGGGCTGTGCGATCCTGCGGTCTCACGCCTTCCTCGTCTCCGGCCCGGTCAGGTTCCCCTCGGGGCGGCCGGACCTATCTCGATCCCACCTTCGTCGCCAGTGTAATGTACTGGGAGACGAGTCGTGGTGAAGGCATAAGTCTTTATTGGCTGGTACATCACAAGAACTGGGAACACGCGGCCGGGTCCGCTAATATATACATGCATCCCGGAACATCCCCTTCGCTGGCCAGCCCAATCCTGGCCAGTTAAACTTCCCGCCCTTGGTCAGGATTGGCGGTGGCTTTTCCCGCGCTGTGCTCGGCGCCCTGAGGGTGGCTCGGGTCGCGCGGCGCTTGCGCTGAGTCCGATACACTACAGTAGGAGTAGAGAAGGAGGAGGAGGAGGAGGAAAAGGGGGTGGAGGAGAAGTAGGGGGAGAAGTAGGGGGAGAAGTAGAAAGAGGAGGAGGACAAGGAGAAGGAGATTGGATTCACTACCCGAAGGAGTCTCCGAGCGGCTCACAATCTCCTTCTCCTCCCCACATCAGACACCCTGTGAGGTAGGTGGAGCTGAGAGAGCTCTAACAGGAACTGCTCTTGAGAGGAACAGCTCTGCGAGAACTTGTGACTGACTCAAGGTCACATCAGCAGGTGCGTGTGCAAGAGTGGGGAATCAAACCCGGTTTTCCCAGAGAAGAGTCCGCGCACTCATCGCTACACCAAACTGGCTCTCCGACTCGGAGTACTTTTCACGCCGTGCCTTCTGGTCCCTGCCAAAGCCGAAGGGCAGGGAGCAGATTGAAGAGCCTCTGAGTTGTATTAAACCCCTGCTTTCTGCTCTAAAGACAAACCGCCACAGACTCTGGAAAGTTCCTGAAAGCTGGTGACGGCAGGCTGCCACCAACTTCGGCTCGTCAAGCAGGAACCCGCTAAAATTAGCCATGAAGCCGAGTCTGGAGCCGCGTCGGGCCCACCCCTACACACGCGCGGTCCATCGGTAGGAACGGAATGGGCAGCCCAGCCCTGTCCCCTTGAAGGTCTGGGCACCTGAGCACCCGCCCTGTCCCTTTGAAGGGATGGGCATCCTCGCTCCACGGACCTAATGGACCCTAATGCACCCGGGGCTCTCGCCGTCTCAAGCGACGGGCCTTCGGGATTCCATTCGCTCACGCTTTCACTCCCCTCCCCCTAGCTGCCCGCTACACACCCCGCTCCCGCTAGCCGACTGCTGCCAGCTTCTGCCAGCCGACCTCATCAGGAGGTTCGGGGCCTGGCGTCCTGCCAGGCTTCAAGAAGCCAGGTACCCCCTGCTTACACTGCAAGCCCTCCCGCTTTCGCGGAAGAACTTGCCTGCTGGAGCCTCTCCCGTCCTTCCGCAAGCCTTTGGATCAGCTCTCCTCCTCCTCTCTCCTGGGCCTTTTTTCTGCCACCTTGCCTCAGTCTGGTGGAGAAACGAAAAGGAGGACTTCAAGGCCACACGGAGAACTCTGGGCCCTTTTTCCCTCAGCCCACCGGGGGACTCCTTCGCTCCCATTCCCACGCCCTGGAAGAGTAGAGCGTAGGGATAGGGAGAGATCTCCTAAATCCACAGAAAACTTCCTAGTCCAGTGGATTGCAGCTCTCTCCTCCCCCTTTTTTGCAAAATGCATCAAGAGTCTTCCTCCTCTTCTTCTTGTTTTATGAACGGAAGACTCCCCTCAAAAAGCGGAATCAAACTTGATCACGGTCGCAAACCCCTCCCCACTATTTGCAAATAGAAACCCACCCCTCAGGAGGAGGAGGAGAAGGGTGCTTGCGCGTAGGGTTGCCAATGAATAAGAAGCCAGATTAGGCAAACGCAGTCCTCAAAAAAACCTCTTCTAGCTGCCTCTTAAAAGTTGCAAAAGAGGGGGCGAGACACACCTTCGTGGAGAGGACATTCCCTAACCTCGGGGGCTGCTGCCCGAAAGGTCCTCTCTAGTGTTCCCAGCGGATGAAGTCGCTTGCTTAGAGGGACAGGCCAAAAGTCAGTCTTGTGGCTGGCTGTTTTCAAATAATATGCCCATTTGTACACAGGCAGATCTTCAAGACTTGGCATGCCCACCAAATGCAACCCAAAACGGTTCCCGGGGAGCGGTGTGCGAGTGAGGGGGAGAGGAGAGATCCATTTTCATTGGAACTTCAGAGGGTCCCACCGCTTCCATTCTAGTCTGAGCGGATTTTGAAGGCAAGGGCCAGGGTTTCAAAGGAACTAATTGCTAAAGAACCCAGGAATCCCGAAAGAATCTTTGGCATTGAAGCCCAAATTTAGCCCAGCCGGAGGAAGGCGCAAGGACACAGGATGGCATCTGACTAGAAGGAAATAGCCAAAGAAGAGACTCCTAAGGAGACGTTCAATGGATTGGTGCTGCCGGTGCGAGATCAAGAGAAGGTGAACTGTTTTGAAGGGGAAAAGCTAGGGGCCTACTGGGCTACCGTTTGGCGGACCACTTAATACACCTCCAGCTCCCTGGATCAGGGGAAGCATTCCCAGCTCTCTAATGAGGCTTGTTCCTTCCTCCTCCATCTCTTTGTCTGACGGGTCCAGCTTGCCGGAATGCCCCTGATGCGGCCATCCTCTCCAGCCGGCAGGTCACGAGGCCTCCTTGGCTGAGTGGCAGAATGGGGAGCAGGAGAGAAAGAAGGGGGGGGACTTTGCTCACCTGCCTGAAACGTCGTGACTCTCTCGATGGCTTGCATGCGCACCTCACCCAAAATCCACCCTGGGAGGCAAACCTGCAAGGTAAACACCGGGTAAGCAGGGACGGCTCCTGAGCTTCCCTCCGCCGGCAGCCTCCAGGCTCCTCCGCTGCCTTCAGTCGGCCAACATCAACCGGTGGCTGTCAGCCCGCATCCACCTGCTTCGATCTATGAACCTCCACTAGTTCCCGATTCGACCCATCGCATTCACACACGCATTCACTGCTCCATTCAGCCCACCCCCTACAGATGGGCACGAACCAGGGAAACGTGGCCCTGTCTGTGGCTGACCTAAGAACTCAACCACAGATAGAATGGTCCGTCAAGAGCAGAAGGCAGGGTTTTAATAGAGGAAGGGGAGAGGGAGGAGGAGAAGGTGAAGTAAGAAGAAGAGGAGGAGGCGGAGAAGGAGGAGAAGGGAAAGGAGCACGAGGAGGAGAAGAGGGAGTAGGAGAAGTAGGGGGACAGTAAAAAAGGAGGAGGAGGAAGACAAGGAGGAGGTGGTGAAGTACGAAGAGGAGGAGAAGAAGAGGCGATGGAGGAGAAGGAGCGAGAGTAGGAGTAGAGAAGGAGGAGGAGGAGGAGGAAAAGGGGGTGGAGGAGAAGTAGGGGGAGAAGTAGAAAGAGGAGGAGGACAAGGAGAAGGAGATTGGATTCACTACCCGAAGGAGTCTCCGAGCGGCTCACAATCTCCTTCTCCTCCCCACATCAGACACCCTGTGAGGTAGGTGGAGCTGAGAGAGCTCTAACAGGAACTGCTCTTGAGAGGAACAGCTCTGCGAGAACTTGTGACTGACTCAAGGTCACATCAGCAGGTGCGTGTGCAAGAGTGGGGAATCAAACCCGGTTTTCCCAGAGAAGAGTCCGCGCACTCATCGCTACACCAAACTGGCTCTCCGACTCGGAGTACTTTTCACGCCGTGCCTTCTGGTCCCTGCCAAAGCCGAAGGGCAGGGAGCAGACTGAAGAGCCTCTGAGTTGCATTAAACCCCTGCTTTCTGCTCTAAAGACAAACCGCCACAGACTCTGGAAAGTTCCTGAAAGCTGGTGACGGCAGGCTGCCACCAACTTCGGCTCGTCAAGCAGGAACCCGCTAAAATTAGCCATGAAGCCGAGTCTGGAGCCGCGTCGGGCCCACCCCTACACACGCGCGGTCCATCGGTAGGAACGGAATGGGCAGCCCAGCCCTGTCCCCTTGAAGGTCTGGGCACCTGAGCACCCGCCCTGTCCCTTTGAAGGGATGGGCATCCTCGCTCCACGGACCTAATGGACCCTAATGCACCCGGGGCTCTCGCCGTCTCAAGCGACGGGCCTTCGGGATTCCATTCGCTCACGCTTTCACTCCCCTCCCCCTAGCTGCCCGCTACACACCCCGCTCCCGCTAGCCGACTGCTGCCAGCTTCTGCCAGCCGACCTCATCAGGAGGTTCGGGGCCTGGCGTCCTGCCAGGCTTCAAGAAGCCAGGTACCCCCTGCTTACACTGCAAGCCCTCCCGCTTTCGCGGAAGAACTTGCCTGCTGGAGCCTCTCCCGTCCTTCCGCAAGCCTTTGGATCAGCTCTCCTCCTCCTCTCTCCTGGGCCTTTTTTCTGCCACCTTGCCTCAGTCTGGTGGAGAAACGAAAAGGAGGACTTCAAGGCCACACGGAGAACTCTGGGCCCTTTTTCCCTCAGCCCACCGGGGGACTCCTTCGCTCCCATTCCCACGCCCTGGAAGAGTAGAGCGTAGGGATAGGGAGAGATCTCCTAAATCCACAGAAAACTTCCTAGTCCAGTGGATTGCAGCTCTCTCCTCCCCCTTTTTTGCAAAATGCATCAAGAGTCTTCCTCCTCTTCTTCTTGTTTTATGAACGGAAGACTCCCCTCAAAAAGCGGAATCAAACTTGATCACGGTCGCAAACCCCTCCCCACTATTTGCAAATAGAAACCCACCCCTCAGGAGGAGGAGGAGAAGGGTGCTTGCGCGTAGGGTTGCCAATGAATAAGAAGCCAGATTAGGCAAACGCAGTCCTCAAAAAAACCTCTTCTAGCTGCCTCTTAAAAGTTGAAAAAGAGGGGGCGAGACACACCTTCGTGGAGAGGACATTCCCTAACCTCGGGGGCTGCTGCCCGAAAGGTCCTCTCTAGTGTTCCCAGCGGATGAAGTCGCTTGCTTAGAGGGACAGGCCAAAAGTCAGTCTTGTGGCTGGCTGTTTTCAAATAATATGCCCATTTGTACACAGGCAGATCTTCAAGACTTGGCATGCCCACCAAATGCAACCCAAAACGGTTCCCGGGGAGCGGTGTGCGAGTGAGGGGGAGAGGAGAGATCCATTTTCATTGGAACTTCAGAGGGTCCCACCGCTTCCATTCTAGTCTGAGCGGATTTTGAAGGCAAGGGCCAGGGTTTCAAAGGAACTAATTGCTAAAGAACCCAGGAATCCCGAAAGAATCTTTGGAATTGAAGCCCAAATTTAGCCCAGCCGGAGGAAGGCGCAAGGACACAGGATGGCATCTGACTAGAAGGAAATAGCCAAAGAAGAGACTCCTAAGGAGACGTTCAATGGATTGGTGCTGCTGGTGCGAGATCAAGAGAAGGTGAACTGTTTTGAAGGGGAAAAGCTAGGGGCCTACTGGGCTACCGTTTGGCGGACCACTTAATAAACCTCCAGCTCCCTGGATCAGGGGAAGCATTTCCAGCTCTCTAATGAGGCTTGTTCCTTCCTCCTCCATCTCTTTGTCTGACGGGTCCAGCTTGCCGGAATGCCCCTGATGCGGCCATCCTTTCCAGCCGGCAGGTCACGAGGCCTCCTTGGCTGAGTGGCAGAATGGGGAGCAGGAGAGAAAGAATGGGGGGGACTCTGCTCACCTGCCTGAAACGTCGTGACTCTCTCGATGGCTTGCATGCGCACCTCACCCAAAATCCACCCTGGGAGGCAAACCTGCAAGGTAAACACCGGGTAAGCAGGGACGGCTCCTGAGCTTCCCTCCGCCGGCAGCCTCCAGGCTCCTCCGCTGCCTTCAGTCGGCCAACATCAACCGGTGGCTGTCAGCCCGCATCCACCTGCTTCGATCTATGAACCTCCACTAGTTCCCGATTCGACCCATCGCATTCACACACGCATTCACTGCTCCATTCAGCCCACCCCCTACAGATGGGCACGAACCAGGGAAACGTGGCCCTGTCTGTGGCTGACCTAAGAACTCAACCACAGATAGAATGGTCCGTCAAGAGCAGAAGGCAGGGTTTTAATAGAGGAAGGGGAGAGGGAGGAGGAGAAGGAGGAGAAGGTGAAGTAAGAAGAAGAGGAGGAGGTGGAGAAGGAGGAGAAGGGAAAGGAGCACGAGGAGGAGAAGAGGGAGTAGGAGAAGTAGGGGGACAGTAAAAAAGGAGGAGGAGGAAGACAAGGAGGAGGTGGTGAAGTACGAAGAGGAGGAGAAGAAGAGGCGATGGAGGAGAAGGAGCGAGAGTAGGAGTAGAGAAGGAGGAGGAGGAGGAGGAAAAGGGGGTGGAGGAGAAGTAGGGGGAGAAGTAGGGGGAGAAGTAGAAAGAGGAGGAGGACAAGGAGAAGGAGATTGGATTCACTACCCGAAGGAGTCTCCGAGCGGCTCACAATCTCCTTCTCCTCCCCACATCAGACACCCTGTGAGGTAGGTGGAGCTGAGAGAGCTCTAACAGGAACTGCTCTTGAGAGGAACAGCTCTGCGAGAACTTGTGACTGACTCAAGGTCACATCAGCAGGTGCGTGTGCAAGAGTGGGGAATCAAACCCGGTTTTCCCAGAGAAGAGTCCGCGCACTCATCGCTACACCAAACTGGCTCTCCGACTCGGAGTACTTTTCACGCCGTGCCTTCTGGTCCCTGCCAAAGCCGAAGGGCAGGGAGCAGACTGAAGAGCCTCTGAGTTGCATTAAACCCCTGCTTTCTGCTCTAAAGACAAACCGCCACAGACTCTGGAAAGTTCCTGAAAGCTGGTGACGGCAGGCTGCCACCAACTTCGGCTCGTCAAGCAGGAACCCGCTAAAATTAGCCATGAAGCCGAGTCTGGAGCCGCGTCGGGCCCACCCCTACACACGCGCGGTCCATCGGTAGGAACGGAATGGGCAGCCCAGCCCTGTCTCCTTGAAGGTCTGGGCACCTGAGCACCCGCCCTGTCCCTTTGAAGGGATGGGCATCCTCGCTCCACGGACCTAATGGACCCTAATGCACCCGGGGCTCTCGCCGTCTCAAGCGACGGGCCTTCGGGATTCCATTCGCTCACGCTTTCACTCCCCTCCCCCTAGCTGCCCGCTACACACCCCGCTCCCGCTAGCCGACTGCTGCCAGCTTCTGCCAGCCGACCTCATCAGGAGGTTCGGGGCCTGGCGTCCTGCCAGGCTTCAAGAAGCCAGGTACCCCCTGCTTACACTGCAAGCCCTCCCGCTTTCGCGGAAGAACTTGCCTGCTGGAGCCTCTCCCGTCCTTCCGCAAGCCTTTGGATCAGCTCTCCTCCTCCTCTCTCCTGGGCCTTTTTTCTGCCACCTTGCCTCAGTCTGGTGGAGAAACGAAAAGGAGGACTTCAAGGCCACACGGAGAACTCTGGGCCCTTTTTCCCTCAGCCCACCGGGGGACTCCTTCGCTCCCATTCCCACGCCCTGGAAGAGTAGAGCGTAGGGATAGGGAGAGATCTCCTAAATCCACAGAAAACTTCCTAGTCCAGTGGATTGCAGCTCTCTCCTCCCCCTTTTTTGCAAAATGCATCAAGAGTCTTCCTCCTCTTCTTCTTGTTTTATGAACGGAAGACTCCCCTCAAAAAGCGGAATCAAACTTGATCACGGTCGCAAACCCCTCCCCACTATTTGCAAATAGAAACCCACCCCTCAGGAGGAGGAGGAGAAGGGTGCTTGCGCGTAGGGTTGCCAATGAATAAGAAGCCAGATTAGGCAAACGCAGTCCTCAAAAAAACCTCTTCTAGCTGCCTCTTAAAAGTTGAAAAAGAGGGGGCGAGACACACCTTCGTGGAGAGGACATTCCCTAACCTCGGGGGCTGCTGCCCGAAAGGTCCTCTCTAGTGTTCCCAGCGGATGAAGTCGCTTGCTTAGAGGGACAGGCCAAAAGTCAGTCTTGTGGCTGGCTGTTTTCAAATAATATGCCCATTTGTACACAGGCAGATCTTCAAGACTTGGCATGCCCACCAAATGCAACCCAAAACGGTTCCCGGGGAGCGGTGTGCGAGTGAGGGGGAGAGGAGAGATCCATTTTCATTGGAACTTCAGAGGGTCCCACCGCTTCCATTCTAGTCTGAGCGGATTTTGAAGGCAAGGGCCAGGGTTTCAAAGGAACTAATTGCTAAAGAACCCAGGAATCCCGAAAGAATCTTTGGCATTGAAGCCCAAATTTAGCCCAGCCGGAGGAAGGCGCAAGGACACAGGATGGCATCTGACTAGAAGGAAATAGCCAAAGAAGAGACTCCTAAGGAGACGTTCAATGGATTGGTGCTGCCGGTGCGAGATCAAGAGAAGGTGAACTGTTTTGAAGGGGAAAAGCTAGGGGCCTACTGGGCTACCGTTTGGCGGACCACTTAATACACCTCCAGCTCCCTGGATCAGGGGAAGCATTCCCAGCTCTCTAATGAGGCTTGTTCCTTCCTCCTCCATCTCTTTGTCTGACGGGTCCAGCTTGCCGGAATGCCCCTGATGCGGCCATCCTCTCCAGGCGGCAGGTCACGAGGCCTCCTTGGCTGAGTGGCAGAATGGGGAGCAGGAGAGAAAGAAGGGGGGGGACTTTGCTCACCTGCCTGAAACGTCGTGACTCTCTCGATGGCTTGCATGCGCACCTCACCCAAAATCCACCCTGGGAGGCAAACCTGCAAGGTAAACACCGGGTAAGCAGGGACGGCTCCTGAGCTTCCCTCCGCCGGCAGCCTCCAGGCTCCTCCGCTGCCTTCAGTCGGCCAACATCAACCGGTGGCTGTCAGCCCGCATCCACCTGCTTCGATCTATGAACCTCCACTAGTTCCCGATTCGACCCATCGCATTCACACACGCATTCACTGCTCCATTCAGCCCACCCCCTACAGATGGGCACGAACCAGGGAAACGTGGCCCTGTCTGTGGCTGACCTAAGAACTCAACCACAGATGGAATGGTCCGTCAAGAGCAGAAGGCAGGGTTTTAATAGAGGAAGGGGAGAGGGAGGAGGAGAAGGAGAAGGAGGAGAAGGTGAAGTAAGAAGAAGAGGAGGAGGCGGAGAAGGAGGAGAAGGGAAAGGAGCACGAGGAGGAGAAGAGGGAGTAGGAGAAGTAGGGGGACAGTAAAAAAGGAGGAGGAGGAAGACAAGGAGGAGGTGGTGAAGTACGAAGAGGAGGAGAAGAAGAGGCGATGGAGGAGAAGGAGCGAGAGTAGGAGTAGAGAAGGAGGAGGAGGAGGAGGAAAAGGGGGTGGAGGAGAAGTAGGGGGAGAAGTAGAAAGAGGAGGAGGACAAGGAGAAGGAGATTGGATTCACTACCCGAAGGAGTCTCCGAGCGGCTCACAATCTCCTTCTCCTCCCCACATCAGACACCCTGTGAGGTAGGTGGAGCTGAGAGAGCTCTAACAGGAACTGCTCTTGAGAGGAACAGCTCTGCGAGAACTTGTGACTGACTCAAGGTCACATCAGCAGGTGCGTGTGCAAGAGTGGGGAATCAAACCCGGTTTTCCCAGAGAAGAGTCCGCGCACTCATCGCTACACCAAACTGGCTCTCCGACTCGGAGTACTTTTCACGCCGTGCCTTCTGGTCCCTGCCAAAGCCGAAGGGCAGGGAGCAGACTGAAGAGCCTCTGAGTTGCATTAAACCCCTGCTTTCTGCTCTAAAGACAAACCGCCACAGACTCTGGAAAGTTCCTGAAAGCTGGTGACGGCAGGCTGCCACCAACTTCGGCTCGTCAAGCAGGAACCCGCTAAAATTAGCCATGAAGCCGAGTCTGGAGCCGCGTCGGGCCCACCCCTACACACGCGCGGTCCATCGGTAGGAACGGAATGGGCAGCCCAGCCCTGTCCCCTTGAAGGTCTGGGCACCTGAGCACCCGCCCTGTCCCTTTGAAGGGATGGGCATCCTCGCTCCACGGACCTAATGGACCCTAATGCACCCGGGGCTCTCGCCGTCTCAAGCGACGGGCCTTCGGGATTCCATTCGCTCACGCTTTCACTCCCCTCCCCCTAGCTGCCCGCTACACACCCCGCTCCCGCTAGCCGACTGCTGCCAGCTACTGCCAGCCGACCTCATCAGGAGGTTCGGGGCCTGGCGTCCTGCCAGGCTTCAAGAAGCCAGGTACCCCCTGCTTACACTGCAAGCCCTCCCGCTTTCGCGGAAGAACTTGCCTGCTGGAGCCTCTCCCGTCCTTCCGCAAGCCTTTGGATCAGCTCTCCTCCTCCTCTCTCCTGGGCCTTTTTTCTGCCACCTTGCCTCAGTCTGGTGGAGAAACGAAAAGGAGGACTTCAAGGCCACACGGAGAACTCTGGGCCCTTTTTCCCTCAGCCCACCGGGGGACTCCTTCGCTCCCATTCCCACGCCCTGGAAGAGTAGAGCGTAGGGATAGGGAGAGATCTCCTAAATCCACAGAAAACTTCCTAGTCCAGTGGATTGCAGCTCTCTCCTCCCCCTTTTTTGCAAAATGCATCAAGAGTCTTCCTCCTCTTCTTCTTGTTTTATGAACGGAAGACTCCCCTCAAAAAGCGGAATCAAACTTGATCACGGTCGCAAACCCCTCCCCACTATTTGCAAATAGAAACCCACCCCTCAGGAGGAGGAGGAGAAGGGTGCTTGCGCGTAGGGTTGCCAATGAATAAGAAGCCAGATTAGGCAAACGCAGTCCTCAAAAAAACCTCTTCTAGCTGCCTCTTAAAAGTTGAAAAAGAGGGGGCGAGACACACCTTCGTGGAGAGGACATTCCCTAACCTCGGGGGCTGCTGCCCGAAAGGTCCTCTCTAGTGTTCCCAGCGGATGAAGTCGCTTGCTTAGAGGGACAGGCCAAAAGTCAGTCTTGTGGCTGGCTGTTTTCAAATAATATGCCCATTTGTACACAGGCAGATCTTCAAGACTTGGCATGCCCACCAAATGCAACCCAAAACGGTTCCCGGGGAGCGGTGTGCGAGTGAGGGGGAGAGGAGAGATCCATTTTCATTGGAACTTCAGAGGGTCCCACCGCTTCCATTCTAGTCTGAGCGGATTTTGAAGGCAAGGGCCAGGGTTTCAAAGGAACTAATTGCTAAAGAACCCAGGAATCCCGAAAGAATCTTTGGAATTGAAGCCCAAATTTAGCCCAGCCGGAGGAAGGCGCAAGGACACAGGATGGCATCTGACTAGAAGGAAATAGCCAAAGAAGAGACTCCTAAGGAGACGTTCAATGGATTGGTGCTGCCGGTGCGAGATCAAGAGAAGGTGAACTGTTTTGAAGGGGAAAAGCTAGGGGCCTACTGGGCTACCGTTTGGCGGACCACTTAATACACCTCCAGCTCCCTGGATCAGGGGAAGCATTCCCAGCTCTCTAATGAGGCTTGTTCCTTCCTCCTCCATCTCTTTGTCTGACGGGTCCAGCTTGCCGGAATGCCCCTGATGCGGCCATCCTTTCCAGCCGGCAGGTCACGAGGCCTCCTTGGCTGAGTGGCAGAATGGGGAGCAGGAGAGAAAGAATGGGGGGGACTTTGCTCACCTGCCTGAAACGTCGTGACTCTCTCGATGGCTTGCATGCGCACCTCACCCAAAATCCACCCTGGGAGGCAAACCTGCAAGGTAAACACCGGGTAAGCAGGGACGGCTCCTGAGCTTCCCTCCGCCGGCAGCCTCCAGGCTCCTCCGCTGCCTTCAGTCGGCCAACATCAACCGGTGGCTGTCAGCCCGCATCCACCTGCTTCGATCTATGAACCTCCACTAGTTCCCGATTCGACCCATCGCATTCACACACGCATTCACTGCTCCATTCAGCCCACCCCCTACAGATGGGCACGAACCAGGGAAACGTGGCCCTGTCTGTGGCTGACCTAAGAACTCAACCACAGATAGAATGGTCCGTCAAGAGCAGAAGGCAGGGTTTTAATAGAGGAAGGGGAGAGGGAGGAGGAGAAGGAGGAGAAGGTGAAGTAAGAAGAAGAGGAGGAGGTGGAGAAGGAGGAGAAGGGAAAGGAGCACGAGGAGGAGAAGAGGGAGTAGGAGAAGTAGGGGGACAGTAAAAAAGGAGGAGGAGGAAGACAAGGAGGAGGTGGTGAAGTACGAAGAGGAGGAGAAGAAGAGGCGATGGAGGAGAAGGAGCGAGAGTAGGAGTAGAGAAGGAGGAGGAGGAGGAGGAAAAGGGGGTGGAGGAGAAGTAGGGGGAGAAGTAGGGGGAGAAGTAGAAAGAGGAGGAGGACAAGGAGAAGGAGATTGGATTCACTACCCGAAGGAGTCTCCGAGCGGCTCACAATCTCCTTCTCCTCCCCACATCAGACACCCTGTGAGGTAGGTGGAGCTGAGAGAGCTCTAACAGGAACTGCTCTTGAGAGGAACAGCTCTGCGAGAACTTGTGACTGACTCAAGGTCACATCAGCAGGTGCGTGTGCAAGAGTGGGGAATCAAACCCGGTTTTCCCAGAGAAGAGTCCGCGCACTCATCGCTACACCAAACTGGCTCTCCGACTCGGAGTACTTTTCACGCCGTGCCTTCTGGTCCCTGCCAAAGCCGAAGGGCAGGGAGCAGACTGAAGAGCCTCTGAGTTGCATTAAACCCCTGCTTTCTGCTCTAAAGACAAACCGCCACAGACTCTGGAAAGTTCCTGAAAGCTGGTGACGGCAGGCTGCCACCAACTTCGGCTCGTCAAGCAGGAACCCGCTAAAATTAGCCATGAAGCCGAGTCTGGAGCCGCGTCGGGCCCACCCCTACACACGCGCGGTCCATCGGTAGGAACGGAATGGGCAGCCCAGCCCTGTCCCCTTGAAGGTCTGGGCACCTGAGCACCCGCCCTGTCCCTTTGAAGGGATGGGCATCCTCGCTCCACGGACCTAATGGACCCTAATGCACCCGGGGCTCTCGCCGTCTCAAGCGACGGGCCTTCGGGATTCCATTCGCTCACGCTTTCACTCCCCTCCCCCTAGCTGCCCGCTACACACCCCGCTCCCGCTAGCCGACTGCTGCCAGCTACTGCCAGCCGACCTCATCAGGAGGTTCGGGGCCTGGCGTCCTGCCAGGCTTCAAGAAGCCAGGTACCCCCTGCTTACACTGCAAGCCCTCCCGCTTTCGCGGAAGAACTTGCCTGCTGGAGCCTCTCCCGTCCTTCCGCAAGCCTTTGGATCAGCTCTCCTCCTCCTCTCTCCTGGGCCTTTTTTCTGCCACCTTGCCTCAGTCTGGTGGAGAAACGAAAAGGAGGACTTCAAGGCCACACGGAGAACTCTGGGCCCTTTTTCCCTCAGCCCACCGGGGGACTCCTTCGCTCCCATTCCCACGCCCTGGAAGAGTAGAGCGTAGGGATAGGGAGAGATCTCCTAAATCCACAGAAAACTTCCTAGTCCAGTGGATTGCAGCTCTCTCCTCCCCCTTTTTTGCAAAATGCATCAAGAGTCTTCCTCCTCTTCTTCTTGTTTTATGAACGGAAGACTCCCCTCAAAAAGCGGAATCAAACTTGATCACGGTCGCAAACCCCTCCCCACTATTTGCAAATAGAAACCCACCCCTCAGGAGGAGGAGGAGAAGGGTGCTTGCGCGTAGGGTTGCCAATGAATAAGAAGCCAGATTAGGCAAACGCAGTCCTCAAAAAAACCTCTTCTAGCTGCCTCTTAAAAGTTGAAAAAGAGGGGGCGAGACACACCTTCGTGGAGAGGACATTCCCTAACCTCGGGGGCTGCTGCCCGAAAGGTCCTCTCTAGTGTTCCCAGCGGATGAAGTCGCTTGCTTAGAGGGACAGGCCAAAAGTCAGTCTTGTGGCTGGCTGTTTTCAAATAATATGCCCATTTGTACACAGGCAGATCTTCAAGACTTGGCATGCCCACCAAATGCAACCCAAAACGGTTCCCGGGGAGCGGTGTGCGAGTGAGGGGGAGAGGAGAGATCCATTTTCATTGGAACTTCAGAGGGTCCCACCGCTTCCATTCTAGTCTGAGCGGATTTTGAAGGCAAGGGCCAGGGTTTCAAAGGAACTAATTGCTAAAGAACCCAGGAATCCCGAAAGAATCTTTGGAATTGAAGCCCAAATTTAGCCCAGCCGGAGGAAGGCGCAAGGACACAGGATGGCATCTGACTAGAAGGAAATAGCCAAAGAAGAGACTCCTAAGGAGACGTTCAATGGATTGGTGCTGCCGGTGCGAGATCAAGAGAAGGTGAACTGTTTTGAAGGGGAAAAGCTAGGGGCCTACTGGGCTACCGTTTGGCGGACCACTTAATACACCTCCAGCTCCCTGGATCAGGGGAAGCATTCCCAGCTCTCTAATGAGGCTTGTTCCTTCCTCCTCCATCTCTTTGTCTGACGGGTCCAGCTTGCCGGAATGCCCCTGATGCGGCCATCCTTTCCAGCCGGCAGGTCACGAGGCCTCCTTGGCTGAGTGGCAGAATGGGGAGCAGGAGAGAAAGAATGGGGGGGACTTTGCTCACCTGCCTGAAACGTCGTGACTCTCTCCTAGTCCAGTGGATTGCAGCTCTCTCCTCCCCCTTTTTTGCAAAATGCATCAAGAGTCTTCCTCCTCTTCTTCTTGTTTTATGAACGGAAGACTCCCCTCAAAAAGCGGAATCAAACTTGATCACGGTCGCAAACCCCTCCCCACTATTTGCAAATAGAAACCCACCCCTCAGGAGGAGGAGGAGAAGGGTGCTTGCGCGTAGGGTTGCCAATGAATAAGAAGCCAGATTAGGCAAACGCAGTCCTCAAAAAAACCTCTTCTAGCTGCCTCTTAAAAGTTGAAAAAGAGGGGGCGAGACACACCTTCGTGGAGAGGACATTCCCTAACCTCGGGGGCTGCTGCCCGAAAGGTCCTCTCTAGTGTTCCCAGCGGATGAAGTCGCTTGCTTAGAGGGACAGGCCAAAAGTCAGTCTTGTGGCTGGCTGTTTTCAAATAATATGCCCATTTGTACACAGGCAGATCTTCAAGACTTGGCATGCCCACCAAATGCAACCCAAAACGGTTCCCGGGGAGCGGTGTGCGAGTGAGGGGGAGAGGAGAGATCCATTTTCATTGGAACTTCAGAGGGTCCCACCGCTTCCATTCTAGTCTGAGCGGATTTTGAAGGCAAGGGCCAGGGTTTCAAAGGAACTAATTGCTAAAGAACCCAGGAATCCCGAAAGAATCTTTGGAATTGAAGCCCAAATTTAGCCCAGCCGGAGGAAGGCGCAAGGACACAGGATGGCATCTGACTAGAAGGAAATAGCCAAAGAAGAGACTCCTAAGGAGACGTTCAATGGATTGGTGCTGCCGGTGCGAGATCAAGAGAAGGTGAACTGTTTTGAAGGGGAAAAGCTAGGGGCCTACTGGGCTACCGTTTGGCGGACCACTTAATACACCTCCAGCTCCCTGGATCAGGGGAAGCATTCCCAGCTCTCTAATGAGGCTTGTTCCTTCCTCCTCCATCTCTTTGTCTGACGGGTCCAGCTTGCCGGAATGCCCCTGATGCGGCCATCCTTTCCAGCCGGCAGGTCACGAGGCCTCCTTGGCTGAGTGGCAGAATGGGGAGCAGGAGAGAAAGAATGGGGGGGACTTTGCTCACCTGCCTGAAACGTCGTGACTCTCTCCTAGTCCAGTGGATTGCAGCTCTCTCCTCCCCCTTTTTTGCAAAATGCATCAAGAGTCTTCCTCCTCTTCTTCTTGTTTTATGAACGGAAGACTCCCCTCAAAAAGCGGAATCAAACTTGATCACGGTCGCAAACCCCTCCCCACTATTTGCAAATAGAAACCCACCCCTCAGGAGGAGGAGGAGAAGGGTGCTTGCGCGTAGGGTTGCCAATGAATAAGAAGCCAGATTAGGCAAACGCAGTCCTCAAAAAAACCTCTTCTAGCTGCCTCTTAAAAGTTGAAAAAGAGGGGGCGAGACACACCTTCGTGGAGAGGACATTCCCTAACCTCGGGGGCTGCTGCCCGAAAGGTCCTCTCTAGTGTTCCCAGCGGATGAAGTCGCTTGCTTAGAGGGACAGGCCAAAAGTCAGTCTTGTGGCTGGCTGTTTTCAAATAATATGCCCATTTGTACACAGGCAGATCTTCAAGACTTGGCATGCCCACCAAATGCAACCCAAAACGGTTCCCGGGGAGCGGTGTGCGAGTGAGGGGGAGAGGAGAGATCCATTTTCATTGGAACTTCAGAGGGTCCCACCGCTTCCATTCTAGTCTGAGCGGATTTTGAAGGCAAGGGCCAGGGTTTCAAAGGAACTAATTGCTAAAGAACCCAGGAATCCCGAAAGAATCTTTGGAATTGAAGCCCAAATTTAGCCCAGCCGGAGGAAGGCGCAAGGACACAGGATGGCATCTGACTAGAAGGAAATAGCCAAAGAAGAGACTCCTAAGGAGACGTTCAATGGATTGGTGCTGCCGGTGCGAGATCAAGAGAAGGTGAACTGTTTTGAAGGGGAAAAGCTAGGGGCCTACTGGGCTACCGTTTGGCGGACCACTTAATACACCTCCAGCTCCCTGGATCAGGGGAAGCATTCCCAGCTCTCTAATGAGGCTTGTAATGACGGGTCCAGCTTGCCGGAATGCCCCTGATGCGGCCATCCTTTCCAGCCGGCAGGTCACGAGGCCTCCTTGGCTGAGTGGCAGAATGGGGAGCAGGAGAGAAAGAAGGGGGGGGACTTTGCTCACCTGCCTGAAACGTCGTGACTCTCTCGATGGCTTGCATGCGCACCTCACCCAAAATCCACCCTGGGAGGCAAACCTGCAAGGTAAACACCGGGTAAGCAGGGACGGCTCCTGAGCTTCCCTCCGCCGGCAGCCTCCAGGCTCCTCCGCTGCCTTCAGTCGGCCAACATCAACCGGTGGCTGTCAGCCCGCATCCACCTGCTTCGATCTATGAACCTCCACTAGTTCCCGATTCGACCCATCGCATTCACACACGCATTCACTGCTCCATTCAGCCCACCCCCTACAGATGGGCACGAACCAGGGAAACGTGGCCCTGTCTGTGGCTGACCTAAGAACTCAACCACAGATAGAATGGTCCGTCAAGAGCAGAAGGCAGGGTTTTAATAGAGGAAGGGGAGAGGGAGGAGGAGAAGGAGGAGAAGGTGAAGTAAGAAGAGGAGGCGGAGAAGGAGGAGAAGGGAAAGGAGCACGAGGAGAAGAGGGAGTAGGAGAAGTAGGGGGACAGTAAAAAAGGAGGAGGAGGAAGACAAGGAGGAGGTGGTGAAGTACGAAGAGGAGGAGAAGAAGAGGCGATGGAGGAGAAGGAGCGAGAGTAGGAGTAGAGAAGGAGGAGGAGGAGGAGGAAAAGGGGGTGGAGGAGAAGTAGGGGGAGAAGTAGAAAGAGGAGGAGGACAAGGAGAAGGAGATTGGATTCACTACCCGAAGGAGTCTCCGAGCGGCTCACAATCTCCTTCTCCTCCCCACATCAGACACCCTGTGAGGTAGGTGGAGCTGAGAGAGCTCTAACAGGAACTGCTCTTGAGAGGAACAGCTCTGCGAGAACTTGTGACTGACTCAAGGTCACATCAGCAGGTGCGTGTGCAAGAGTGGGGAATCAAACCCGGTTTTCCCAGAGAAGAGTCCGCGCACTCATCGCTACACCAAACTGGCTCTCCGACTCGGAGTACTTTTCACGCCGTGCCTTCTGGTCCCTGCCAAAGCCGAAGGGCAGGGAGCAGACTGAAGAGCCTCTGAGTTGCATTAAACCCCTGCTTTCTGCTCTAAAGACAAACCGCCACAGACTCTGGAAAGTTCCTGAAAGCTGGTGACGGCAGGCTGCCACCAACTTCGGCTCGTCAAGCAGGAACCCGCTAAAATTAGCCATGAAGCCGAGTCTGGAGCCGCGTCGGGCCCACCCCTACACACGCGCGGTCCATCGGTAGGAACGGAATGGGCAGCCCAGCCCTGTCCCCTTGAAGGTCTGGGCACCTGAGCACCCGCCCTGTCCCTTTGAAGGGATGGGCATCCTCGCTCCACGGACCTAATGGACCCTAATGCACCCGGGGCTCTCGCCGTCTCAAGCGACGGGCCTTCGGGATTCCATTCGCTCACGCTTTCACTCCCCTCCCCCTAGCTGCCCGCTACACACCCCGCTCCCGCTAGCCGACTGCTGCCAGCTTCTGCCAGCCGACCTCATCAGGAGGTTCGGGGCCTGGCGTCCTGCCAGGCTTCAAGAAGCCAGGTACCCCCTGCTTACACTGCAAGCCCTCCCGCTTTCGCGGAAGAACTTGCCTGCTGGAGCCTCTCCCGTCCTTCCGCAAGCCTTTGGATCAGCTCTCCTCCTCCTCTCTCCTGGGCCTTTTTTCTGCCACCTTGCCTCAGTCTGGTGGAGAAACGAAAAGGAGGACTTCAAGGCCACACGGAGAACTCTGGGCCCTTTTTCCCTCAGCCCACCGGGGGACTCCTTCGCTCCCATTCCCACGCCCTGGAAGAGTAGAGCGTAGGGATAGGGAGAGATCTCCTAAATCCACAGAAAACTTCCTAGTCCAGTGGATTGCAGCTCTCTCCTCCCCCTTTTTTGCAAAATGCATCAAGAGTCTTCCTCCTCTTCTTCTTGTTTTATGAACGGAAGACTCCCCTCAAAAAGCGGAATCAAACTTGATCACGGTCGCAAACCCCTCCCCACTATTTGCAAATAGAAACCCACCCCTCAGGAGGAGGAGGAGAAGGGTGCTTGCGCGTAGGGTTGCCAATGAATAAGAAGCCAGATTAGGCAAACGCAGTCCTCAAAAAAACCTCTTCTAGCTGCCTCTTAAAAGTTGAAAAAGAGGGGGCGAGACACACCTTCGTGGAGAGGACATTCCCTAACCTCGGGGGCTGCTGCCCGAAAGGTCCTCTCTAGTGTTCCCAGCGGATGAAGTCGCTTGCTTAGAGGGACAGGCCAAAAGTCAGTCTTGTGGCTGGCTGTTTTGAAATAATATGCCCATTTGTACACAGGCAGATCTTCAAGACTTGGCATGCCCACCAAATGCAACCCAAAACGGTTCCCGGGGAGCGGTGTGCGAGTGAGGGGGAGAGGAGAGATCCATTTTCATTGGAACTTCAGAGCGGATTTTGAAGGCAAGGGCCAGGGTTTCAAAGGAACTAATTGCTAAAGAACCCAGGAATCCCGAAAGAATCTTTGGAATTGAAGCCCAAATTTAGCCCAGCCGGAGGAAGGCGCAAGGACACAGGATGGCATCTGACTAGAAGGAAATAGCCAAAGAAGAGACTCCTAAGGAGACGTTCAATGGATTGGTGCTGCCGGTGCGAGATCAAGAGAAGGTGAACTGTTTTGAAGGGGAAAAGCTAGGGGCCTACTGGGCTACCGTTTGGCGGACCACTTAATACACCTCCAGCTCCCTGGATCAGGGGAAGCATTCCCAGCTCTCTAATGAGGCTTGTAATGACGGGTCCAGCTTGCCGGAATGCCCCTGATGCGGCCATCCTTTCCAGCCGGCAGGTCACGAGGCCTCCTTGGCTGAGTGGCAGAATGGGGAGCAGGAGAGAAAGAAGGGGGGGGACTTTGCTCACCTGCCTGAAACGTCGTGACTCTCTCGATGGCTTGCATGCGCACCTCACCCAAAATCCACCCTGGGAGGCAAACCTGCAAGGTAAACACCGGGTAAGCAGGGACGGCTCCTGAGCTTCCCTCCGCCGGCAGCCTCCAGGCTCCTCCGCTGCCTTCAGTCGGCCAACATCAACCGGTGGCTGTCAGCCCGCATCCACCTGCTTCGATCTATGAACCTCCACTAGTTCCCGATTCGACCCATCGCATTCACACACGCATTCACTGCTCCATTCAGCCCACCCCCTACAGATGGGCACGAACCAGGGAAACGTGGCCCTGTCTGTGGCTGACCTAAGAACTCAACCACAGATAGAATGGTCCGTCAAGAGCAGAAGGCAGGGTTTTAATAGAGGAAGGGGAGAGGGAGGAGGAGAAGGAGGAGAAGGTGAAGTAAGAAGAGGAGGCGGAGAAGGAGGAGAAGGGAAAGGAGCACGAGGAGAAGAGGGAGTAGGAGAAGTAGGGGGACAGTAAAAAAGGAGGAGGAGGAAGACAAGGAGGAGGTGGTGAAGTACGAAGAGGAGGAGAAGAAGAGGCGATGGAGGAGAAGGAGCGAGAGTAGGAGTAGAGAAGGAGGAGGAGGAGGAGGAAAAGGGGGTGGAGGAGAAGTAGGGGGAGAAGTAGAAAGAGGAGGAGGACAAGGAGAAGGAGATTGGATTCACTACCCGAAGGAGTCTCCGAGCGGCTCACAATCTCCTTCTCCTCCCCACATCAGACACCCTGTGAGGTAGGTGGAGCTGAGAGAGCTCTAACAGGAACTGCTCTTGAGAGGAACAGCTCTGCGAGAACTTGTGACTGACTCAAGGTCACATCAGCAGGTGCGTGTGCAAGAGTGGGGAATCAAACCCGGTTTTCCCAGAGAAGAGTCCGCGCACTCATCGCTACACCAAACTGGCTCTCCGACTCGGAGTACTTTTCACGCCGTGCCTTCTGGTCCCTGCCAAAGCCGAAGGGCAGGGAGCAGACTGAAGAGCCTCTGAGTTGCATTAAACCCCTGCTTTCTGCTCTAAAGACAAACCGCCACAGACTCTGGAAAGTTCCTGAAAGCTGGTGACGGCAGGCTGCCACCAACTTCGGCTCGTCAAGCAGGAACCTGCTAAAATTAGCCATGAAGCCGAGTCTGGAGCCGCGTCGGGCCCACCCCTACACACGCGCGGTCCATCGGTAGGAACGGAATGGGCAGCCCAGCCCTGTCCCCTTGAAGGTCTGGGCACCTGAGCACCCGCCCTGTCCCTTTGAAGGGATGGGCATCCTCGCTCCACGGACCTAATGGACCCTAATGCACCCGGGGCTCTCGCCGTCTCAAGCGACGGGCCTTCGGGATTCCATTCGCTCACGCTTTCACTCCCCTCCCCCTAGCTGCCCGCTACACACCCCGCTCCCGCTAGCCGACTGCTGCCAGCTTCTGCCAGCCGACCTCATCAGGAGGTTCGGGGCCTGGCGTCCTGCCAGGCTTCAAGAAGCCAGGTACCCCCTGCTTACACTGCAAGCCCTCCCGCTTTCGCGGAAGAACTTGCCTGCTGGAGCCTCTCCCGTCCTTCCGCAAGCCTTTGGATCAGCTCTCCTCCTCCTCTCTCCTGGGCCTTTTTTCTGCCACCTTGCCTCAGTCTGGTGGAGAAACGAAAAGGAGGACTTCAAGGCCACACGGAGAACTCTGGGCCCTTTTTCCCTCAGCCCACCGGGGGACTCCTTCGCTCCCATTCCCACGCCCTGGAAGAGTAGAGCGTAGGGATAGGGAGAGATCTCCTAAATCCACAGAAAACTTCCTAGTCCAGTGGATTGCAGCTCTCTCCTCCCCCTTTTTTGCAAAATGCATCAAGAGTCTTCCTCCTCTTCTTCTTGTTTTATGAACGGAAGACTCCCCTCAAAAAGCGGAATCAAACTTGATCACGGTCGCAAACCCCTTCCCATTATTTGCAAATAGAAACCCACCCCTCAGGAGGAGGAGGAGAAGGGTGCTTGCGCGTAGGGTTGCCAATGAATAAGAAGCCAGATTAGGCAAACGCAGTCCTCAAAAAAACCTCTTCTAGCTGCCTCTTAAAAGTTGAAAAAGAGGGGGCGAGACACACCTTCGTGGAGAGGACATTCCCTAACCTCGGGGGCTGCTGCCCGAAAGGTCCTCTCTAGTGTTCCCAGCGGATGAAGTCGCTTGCTTAGAGGGACAGGCCAAAAGTCAGTCTTGTGGCTGGCTGTTTTCAAATAATATGCCCATTTGTACACAGGCAGATCTTCAAGACTTGGCATGCCCACCAAATGCAACCCAAAACGGTTCCCGGGGAGCGGTGTGCGAGTGAGGGGGAGAGGAGAGATCCATTTTCATTGGAACTTCAGAGGGTCCCACCGCTTCCATTCTAGTCTGAGCGGATTTTGAAGGCAAGGGCCAGGGTTTCAAAGGAACTAATTGCTAAAGAACCCAAGAATCCCGAAAGAATCTTTGGAATTGAAGCCCAAATTTAGCCCAGCCGGAGGAAGGCGCAAGGACACAGGATGGCATCTGACTAGAAGGAAATAGCCAAAGAAGAGACTCCTAAGGAGACGTTCAATGGATTGGTGCTGCTGGTGCGAGATCAAGAGAAGGTGAACTGTTTTGAAGGGGAAAAGCTAGGGGCCTACTGGGCTACCGTTTGGCGGACCACTTAATACACCTCCAGCTCCCTGGATCAGGGGAAGCATTCCCAGCTCTCTAATGAGGCTTGTTCCTTCCTCCTCCATCTCTTTGTCTGACGGGTCCAGCTTGCCGGAATGCCCCTGATGCGGCCATCCTCTCCAGGCGGCAGGTCACGAGGCCTCCTTGGCTGAGTGGCAGAATGGGGAGCAGGAGAGAAAGAAGGGGGGGGACTTTGCTCACCTGCCTGAAACGTTGTGACTCTCTCGATGGCTTGCATGCGCACCTCACCCAAAATCCACCCTGGGAGGCAAACCTGCAAGGTAAACACCGGGTAAGCAGGGACGGCTCCTGAGCTTCCCTCCGCCGGCAGCCTCCAGGCTCCTCCGCTGCCTTCAGTCGGCCAACATCAACCGGTGGCTGTCAGCCCGCATCCACCTGCTTCGATCTATGAACCTCCACTAGTTCCCGATTCGACCCATCGCATTCACACACGCATTCACTGCTCCATTCAGCCCACCCCCTACAGATGGGCACGAACCAGGGAAACGTGGCCCTGTCTGTGGCTGACCTAAGAACTCAACCACAGATAGAATGGTCCGTCAAGAGCAGAAGGCAGGGTTTTAATAGAGGAAGGGGAGAGGGAGGAGGAGAAGGAGGAGAAGGTGAAGTAAGAAGAAGAGGAGGAGGCGGAGAAGGAGGAGAAGGGAAAGGAGCACGAGGAGGAGAAGAGGGAGTAGGAGAAGTAGGGGGACAGTAAAAAAGGAGGAGGAGGAAGACAAGGAGGAGGTGGTGAAGTACGAAGAGGAGGAGAAGAAGAGGCGATGGAGGAGAAGGAGCGAGAGTAGGAGTAGAGAAGGAGGAGGAGGAGGAGGAAAAGGGGGTGGAGGAGAAGTAGGGGGAGAAGTAGAAAGAGGAGGAGGACAAGGAGAAGGAGATTGGATTCACTACCCGAAGGAGTCTCCGAGCGGCTCACAATCTCCTTCTCCTCCCCACATCAGACACCCTGTGAGGTAGGTGGAGCTGAGAGAGCTCTAACAGGAACTGCTCTTGAGAGGAACAGCTCTGCGAGAACTTGTGACTGACTCAAGGTCACATCAGCAGGTGCGTGTGCAAGAGTGGGGAATCAAACCCGGTTTTCCCAGAGAAGAGTCCGCGCACTCATCGCTACACCAAACTGGCTCTCCGACTCGGAGTACTTTTCACGCCGTGCCTTCTGGTCCCTGCCAAAGCCGAAGGGCAGGGAGCAGACTGAAGAGCCTCTGAGTTGCATTAAACCCCTACTTTCTGCTCTAAAGACAAACCGCCACAGACTCTGGAAAGTTCCTGAAAGCTGGTGACGGCAGGCTGCCACCAACTTCGGCTCGTCAAGCAGGAACCCGCTAAAATTAGCCATGAAGCCGAGTCTGGAGCCGCGTCGGGCCCACCCCTACACACGCGCGGTCCATCGGTAGGAACGGAATGGGCAGCCCAGCCCTGTCCCCTTGAAGGTCTGGGCACCTGAGCACCCGCCCTGTCCCTTTGAAGGGATGGGCATCCTCGCTCCATGGACCTAATGGACCCTAATGCACCCGGGGCTCTCGCCGTCTCAAGCGACGGGCCTTCGGGATTCCATTCGCTCACGCTTTCACTCCCCTCCCCCTAGCTGCCCGCTACACACCCCGCTCCCGCTAGCCGACTGCTGCCAGCTTCTGCCAGCCGACCTCATCAGGAGGTTCGGGGCCTGGCGTCCTGCCAGGCTTCAAGAAGCCAGGTACCCCCTGCTTACACTGCAAGCCCTCCCGCTTTCGCGGAAGAACTTGCCTGCTGGAGCCTCTCCCGTCCTTCCGCAAGCCTTTGGATCAGCTCTCCTCCTCCTCTCTCCTGGGCCTTTTTTCTGCCACCTTGCCTCAGTCTGGTGGAGAAACGAAAAGGAGGACTTCAAGGCCACACGGAGAACTCTGGGCCCTTTTTCCCTCAGCCCACCGGGGGACTCCTTCGCTCCCATTCCCACGCCCTGGAAGAGTAGAGCGTAGGGATAGGGAGAGATCTCCTAAATCCACAGAAAACTTCCTAGTCCAGTGGATTGCAGCTCTCTCCTCCCCCTTTTTTGCAAAATGCATCAAGAGTCTTCCTCCTCTTCTTCTTGTTTTATGAACGGAAGACTCCCCTCAAAAAGCGGAATCAAACTTGATCACGGTCGCAAACCCCTCCCCACTATTTGCAAATAGAAACCCACCCCTCAGGAGGAGGAGGAGAAGGGTGCTTGCGCGTAGGGTTGCCAATGAATAAGAAGCCAGATTAGGCAAACGCAGTCCTCAAAAAAACCTCTTCTAGCTGCCTCTTAAAAGTTGAAAAAGAGGGGGCGAGACACACCTTCGTGGAGAGGACATTCCCTAACCTCGGGGGCTGCTGCCCGAAAGGTCCTCTCTAGTGTTCCCAGCGGATGAAGTCGCTTGCTTAGAGGGACAGGCCAAAAGTCAGTCTTGTGGCTGGCTGTTTTCAAATAATATGCCCATTTGTACACAGGCAGATCTTCAAGACTTGGCATGCCCACCAAATGCAACCCAAAACGGTTCCCGGGGAGCGGTGTGCGAGTGAGGGGGAGAGGAGAGATCCATTTTCATTGGAACTTCAGAGGGTCCCACCACTTCCATTCTAGTCTGAGCGGATTTTGAAGGCAAGGGCCAGGGTTTCAAAGGAACTAATTGCTAAAGAACCCAGGAATCCCGAAAGAATCTTTGGAATTGAAGCCCAAATTTAGCCCAGCCGGAGGAAGGCGCAAGGACACAGGATGGCATCTGACTAGAAGGAAATAGCCAAAGAAGAGACTCCTAAGGAGACGTTCAATGGATTGGTGCTGCCGGTGCGAGATCAAGAGAAGGTGAACTGTTTTGAAGGGGAAAAGCTAGGGGCCTACTGGGCTACCGTTTGGCGGACCACTTAATACACCTCCAGCTCCCTGGATCAGGGGAAGCATTCCCAGCTCTCTAATGAGGCTTGTTCCTTCCTCCTCCATCTCTTTGTCTGACGGGTCCAGCTTGCCGGAATGCCCCTGATGCGGCCATCCTCTCCAGGCGGCAGGTCACGAGGCCTCCTTGGCTGAGTGGCAGAATGGGGAGCAGGAGAGAAAGAAGGGGGGGGACTTTGCTCACCTGCCTGAAACGTCGTGACTCTCTCGATGGCTTGCATGCGCACCTCACCCAAAATCCACCCTGGGAGGCAAACCTGCAAGGTAAACACCGGGTAAGCAGGGACGGCTCCTGAGCTTCCCTCCGCCGGCAGCCTCCAGGCTCCTCCGCTGCCTTCAGTCGGCCAACATCAACCGGTGGCTGTCAGCCCGCATCCACCTGCTTCGATCTATGAACCTCCACTAGTTCCCGATTCGACCCATCGCATTCACACACGCATTCACTGCTCCATTCAGCCCACCCCCTACAGATGGGCACGAACCAGGGAAACGTGGCCCTGTCTGTGGCTGACCTAAGAACTCAACCACAGATAGAATGGTCCGTCAAGAGCAGAAGGCAGGGTTTTAATAGAGGAAGGGGAGAGGGAGGAGGAGAAGGAGGAGAAGGTGAAGTAAGAAGAAGAGGAGGAGGCGGAGAAGGAGGAGAAGGGAAAGGAGCACGAGGAGGAGAAGAGGGAGTAGGAGAAGTAGGGGGACAGTAAAAAAGGAGGAGGAGGAAGACAAGGAGGAGGTGGTGAAGTACGAAGAGGAGGAGAAGAAGAGGCGATGGAGGAGAAGGAGCGAGAGTAGGAGTAGAGAAGGAGGAGGAGGAGGAGGAAAAGGGGGTGGAGGAGAAGTAGGGGGAGAAGTAGAAAGAGGAGGAGGACAAGGAGAAGGAGATTGGATTCACTACCCGAAGGAGTCTCCGAGCGGCTCACAATCTCCTTCTCCTCCCCACATCAGACACCCTGTGAGGTAGGTGGAGCTGAGAGAGCTCTAACAGGAACTGCTCTTGAGAGGAACAGCTCTGCGAGAACTTGTGACTGACTCAAGGTCACATCAGCAGGTGCGTGTGCAAGAGTGGGGAATCAAACCCGGTTTTCCCAGAGAAGAGTCCGCGCACTCATCGCTACACCAAACTGGCTCTCCGACTCGGAGTACTTTTCACGCCGTGCCTTCTGGTCCCTGCCAAAGCCGAAGGGCAGGGAGCAGACTGAAGAGCCTCTGAGTTGCATTAAACCCCTGCTTTCTGCTCTAAGGACAAACCGCCACAGACTCTGGAAAGTTCCTGAAAGCTGGTGACGGCAGGCTGCCACCAACTTCGGCTCGTCAAGCAGGAACCCGCTAAAATTAGCCATGAAGCCGAGTCTGGAGCCGCGTCGGGCCCACCCCTACACACGCGCGGTCCATCGGTAGGAACGGAATGGGCAGCCCAGCCCTGTCCCCTTGAAGGTCTGGGCACCTGAGCACCCGCCCTGTCCCTTTGAAGGGATGGGCATCCTCGCTCCACGGACCTAATGGACCCTAATGCACCCGGGGCTCTCGCCGTCTCAAGCGACGGGCCTTCGGGATTCCATTCGCTCACGCTTTCACTCCCCTCCCCCTAGCTGCCCGCTACACACCCCGCTCCCGCTAGCCGACTGCTGCCAGCTTCTGCCAGCCGACCTCATCAGGAGGTTCGGGGCCTGGCGTCCTGCCAGGCTTCAAGAATCCAGGTACCCCCTGCTTACACTGCAAGCCCTCCCGCTTTCGCGGAAGAACTTGCCTGCTGGAGCCTCTCCCGTCCTTCCGCAAGCCTTTGGATCAGCTCTCCTCCTCCTCTCTCCTGGGCCTTTTTTCTGCCACCTTGCCTCAGTCTGGTGGAGAAACGAAAAGGAGGACTTCAAGGCCACACGGAGAACTCTGGGCCCTTTTTCCCTCAGCCCACCGGGGGACTCCTTCGCTCCCATTCCCACGCCCTGGAAGAGTAGAGCGTAGGGATAGGGAGAGATCTCCTAAATCCACAGAAAACTTCCTAGTCCAGTGGATTGCAGCTCTCTCCTCCCCCTTTTTTGCAAAATGCATCAAGAGTCTTCCTCCTCTTCTTCTTGTTTTATGAACGGAAGACTCCCCTCAAAAAGCGGAATCAAACTTGATCACGGTCGCAAACCCCTCCCCACTATTTGCAAATAGAAACCCACCCCTCAGGAGGAGGAGGAGAAGGGTGCTTGCGCGTAGGGTTGCCAATGAATAAGAAGCCAGATTAGGCAAACGCAGTCCTCAAAAAAACCTCTTCTAGCTGCCTCTTAAAAGTTGAAAAAGAGGGGGCGAGACACACCTTCGTGGAGAGGACATTCCCTAACCTCGGGGGCTGCTGCCCGAAAGGTCCTCTCTAGTGTTCCCAGCGGATGAAGTCGCTTGCTTAGAGGGACAGGCCAAAAGTCAGTCTTGTGGCTGGCTGTTTTCAAATAATATGCCCATTTGTACACAGGCAGATCTTCAAGACTTGGCATGCCCACCAAATGCAACCCAAAACGGTTCCCGGGGAGCGGTGTGCGAGTGAGGGGGAGAGGAGAGATCCATTTTCATTGGAACTTCAGAGGGTCCCACCGCTTCCATTCTAGTCTGAGCGGATTTTGAAGGCAAGGGCCAGGGTTTCAAAGGAACTAATTGCTAAAGAACCCAGGAATCCCGAAAGAATCTTTGGAATTGAAGCCCAAATTTAGCCCAGCCGGAGGAAGGCGCAAGGACACAGGATGGCATCTGACTAGAAGGAAATAGCCAAAGAAGAGACTCCTAAGGAGACGTTCAATGGATTGGTGCTGCCGGTGCGAGATCAAGAGAAGGTGAACTGTTTTGAAGGGGAAAAGCTAGGGGCCTACTGGGCTACCGTTTGGCGGACCACTTAATACACCTCCAGCTCCCTGGATCAGGGGAAGCATTCCCAGCTCTCTAATGAGGCTTGTTCCTTCCTCCTCCATCTCTTTGTCTGACGGGTCCAGCTTGCCGGAATGCCCCTGATGCGGCCATCCTCTCCAGGCGGCAGGTCACGAGGCCTCCTTGGCTGAGTGGCAGAATGGGGAGCAGGAGAGAAAGAAGGGGGGGGACTTTGCTCACCTGCCTGAAACGTCGTGACTCTCTCGATGGCTTGCATGCGCACCTCACCCAAAATCCACCCTGGGAGGCAAACCTGCAAGGTAAACACCGGGTAAGCAGGGACGGCTCCTGAGCTTCCCTCCGCCGGCAGCCTCCAGGCTCCTCCGCTGCCTTCAGTCGGCCAACATCAACCGGTGGCTGTCAGCCCGCATCCACCTGCTTCGATCTATGAACCTCCACTAGTTCCCGATTCGACCCATCGCATTCACACACGCATTCACTGCTCCATTCAGCCCACCCCCTACAGATGGGCACGAACCAGGGAAACGTGGCCCTGTCTGTGGCTGACCTAAGAACTCAACCACAGATAGAATGGTCCGTCAAGAGCAGAAGGCAGGGTTTTAATAGAGGAAGGGGAGAGGGAGGAGGAGAAGGAGGAGAAGGTGAAGTAAGAAGAAGAGGAGGAGGCGGAGAAGGAGGAGAAGGGAAAGGAGCACGAGGAGGAGAAGAGGGAGTAGGAGAAGTAGGGGGACAGTAAAAAAGGAGGAGGAGGAAGACAAGGAGGAGGTGGTGAAGTACGAAGAGGAGGAGAAGAAGAGGCGATGGAGGAGAAGGAGCGAGAGTAGGAGTAGAGAAGGAGGAGGAGGAGGAGGAAAAGGGGGTGGAGGAGAAGTAGGGGGAGAAGTAGAAAGAGGAGGAGGACAAGGAGAAGGAGATTGGATTCACTACCCGAAGGAGTCTCCGAGCGGCTCACAATCTCCTTCTCCTCCCCACATCAGACACCCTGTGAGGTAGGTGGAGCTGAGAGAGCTCTAACAGGAACTGCTCTTGAGAGGAACAGCTCTGCGAGAACTTGTGACTGACTCAAGGTCACATCAGCAGGTGCGTGTGCAAGAGTGGGGAATCAAACCCGGTTTTCCCAGAGAAGAGTCCGCGCACTCATCGCTACACCAAACTGGCTCTCCGACTCGGAGTACTTTTCACGCCGTGCCTTCTGGTCCCTGCCAAAGCCGAAGGGCAGGGAGCAGACTGAAGAGCCTCTGAGTTGCATTAAACCCCTGCTTTCTGCTCTAAGGACAAACCGCCACAGACTCTGGAAAGTTCCTGAAAGCTGGTGACGGCAGGCTGCCACCAACTTCGGCTCGTCAAGCAGGAACCCGCTAAAATTAGCCATGAAGCCGAGTCTGGAGCCGCGTCGGGCCCACCCCTACACACGCGCGGTCCATCGGTAGGAACGGAATGGGCAGCCCAGCCCTGTCCCCTTGAAGGTCTGGGCACCTGAGCACCCGCCCTGTCCCTTTGAAGGGATGGGCATCCTCGCTCCACGGACCTAATGGACCCTAATGCACCCGGGGCTCTCGCCGTCTCAAGCGACGGGCCTTCGGGATTCCATTCGCTCACGCTTTCACTCCCCTCCCCCTAGCTGCCCGCTACACACCCCGCTCCCGCTAGCCGACTGCTGCCAGCTTCTGCCAGCCGACCTCATCAGGAGGTTCGGGGCCTGGCGTCCTGCCAGGCTTCAAGAATCCAGGTACCCCCTGCTTACACTGCAAGCCATCCCGCTTTCGTGGAAGAACTTGCCTGCTGGATCCTCTCCCGTCCTTCCGCAAGCCTTTGGATCAGCTCTCCTCCTCCTCTCTCCTGGGCCTTTTTTCTGCCACCTTGCCTCAGTCTGGTGGAGAAACGAAAAGGAGGACTTCAAGGCCACACGGAGAACTCTGGGCCCTTTTTCCCTCAGCCCACCGGGGGACTCCTTCGCTCCCATTCCCACGCCCTGGAAGAGTAGAGCGTAGGGATAGGGAGAGATCTCCTAAATCCACAGAAAACTTCCTAGTCCAGTGGATTGCAGCTCTCTTCTCCCCCTTTTTTGCAAAATGCATCAAGAGTCTTCCTCCGCTTCTTCTTGTTTTATGAACCGAACACTCCCCTCAAAAAGCGGAATCAAACTTGATCACGGTCGCAAACCCCTCACCACTTTTTGCAAATAGAAACCCACCCCTCAGGAGGAGGAGGAGAAGGGTGCTTGCGCGTAGGGTTGCCAATGAATAAGAAGCCAGATTAGGCAAACGCAGTCCTCAAAAAAACCTCTTCTAGCTGCCTCTTAAACGTTGAAAAAGAGGGGGCGAGACACACCTTCGTGGAGAGGACATTCCCTAACCTCGGGGGCTGCTGCCCGAAAGGTCCTCTCTAGTGTTCCCAGCGGATGAAGTCGTTTGCTTAGAGGGACAGGCCAAAAGTCAGTCTTGTGGCTGGCTGTTTTCAAATAATATGCCCATTTGTACACAGGCAGATCTTCAAGACTTGGCATGCCCACCAAATGCAACCCAAAACGGTTCCCGGG
The DNA here is from genome assembly GCF_032191835.1 of Heteronotia binoei. Taxonomy (NCBI): domain Eukaryota; kingdom Metazoa; phylum Chordata; class Lepidosauria; order Squamata; family Gekkonidae; genus Heteronotia; species Heteronotia binoei. Next base: position 49,649,599 of record NC_083223.1, on the reverse strand, counting down.
GAGCGGTGTGCGAGTGAGGGGGAGCGGAGAGATCCATTTTCATTGGAACTTCAGAGGGTCCAACCGCTTCCATTCTAGTCTGAGCGGATTTTGAAGGCAAGGGCCAGGGTTTCAAAGGAACTAATTGCTAAAGAACCCAGGAATCCCGAAAGAATCTTTGGAATTGAAGCCCAAATTTAGCCCAGCCGGAGGAAGGCGCAAGGACACAGGATGGCATCTGACTAGAAGGAAATAGCCAAAGAAGAGACTCCTAAGGAGAAGTTCAATGGATTGGTGCTGCCGGTGCGAGATCAAGAGAAGGTGAACTGTTTTGAAGGGGAAAAGCTAGGGGCCTACTGGGCTACCGTTTGGCGGACCACTTAATACACCTCCAGCTCTTTGGATCAGGGGAAGCATTCGCAGCTCTCTAATGAGGCTTGTTCCTTCCTCCTCCATCTCTTTGTCTGACCAGTCCAGCTTGCCGGAATGCCCCTGATGCGGCCTCCTCTCCAGCAGGCAGGTCACGAGGCCTCCTTGGCTGAGTGGCAGAATGGGGAGCAGGAGAGAAAGAAGGGAGGGGAGGGGGGGATTTTGCTCACCTGCCTGAAACGTCGTGACTCTCTCGATGGCTTGCATGCGCACCTCACCCAAAATCCACCCTGGGAGGCAAACCTGCAAGGTAAACACCGGGTAAGCAGGGACGGCTCCTGAGCTTCCCTCCGCCGGCAGCCTCCAGGCTCCTCCGCTGCCTTCAGTCGGCCAACATCAACCGGTGGCTGTCAGCCCGCATCCACCTGCTTCGATCTATGAACCTCCACTAGTTCCCGATTCGACCCATCGCATTCACACACACATTCACTGCTCCATTCAGCCCACCCCCTACAGATGGGCACGAACCAGGGAAACGTGGCCCTTTCTGTGGCTGACCTAAGAACTCAACCACAGATAGAATGGTCCGTCAAGAGCAGAAGGCAGGGTTTTAATAGAGGAAGGGGAGAGGGAGGAGGAGAAGGAGGAGAAGGTGAAGTAAGAAGAAGAGGAGGAGGCGGAGAAGGAGGAGAAGGGAAAGGAGCACGAGGAGGAGAAGAGGGAGTAGGAGAAGTAGGGGGACAGTAAAAAAGGAGGAGGAGGAAGACAAGTAGGAGGTGGTGAAGTACGAAGAGGAGGAGAAGAAGAGGCGATGGAGGAGAAGGAGCGAGAGTAGGAGTAGAGAAGGAGGAGGAGTAGGAGGAGGAAAAGGGGGTGGAGGAGAAGTAGGGGGAGAAGTAGAAAGAGGAGCAGGACAAGGAGAAGGAGATTGGATTCACTACCCGAAGGAGTCTCCGAGCGGCTCACAATCTCCTTCTCCTCCCCACATCAGACACCCTGTGAGGTAGGTGGAGCTGAGAGAGCTCTAACAGGAACTCCTCTTGAGAGGAACAGCTCTGCGAGAACTTGTGACTGACTCGAGGTCACATCAGCAGGTGCGTGTGCAAGAGTGGGGAATCAAACCCGGTTTTCCCAGAGAAGAGTCTGCGCACTCATCGCTACACCAAACTGGCTCTCCGACTCGGAGTACTTTTCACGCCGTGCCTTCTGGTCCCTGCCAAAGCCGAAGGGCAGGGAGCAGACTGAAGAGCCTCTCAGTTGCATTAAACCCCTGCTTTCTGCTCTAAAGACAAACCGCCACCGACTCTGGAAATTTCCTGAAAGCTGGTGACGGCAGGCTGCCACCAACTTCGGCTCGTCAAGCAGGAACCCGCTAAAATTAGCTATGAAGCCGAGTCTGTGAGCCGCGTCGTGCCCACCCCTACACACGCGCGGTCCATCGGTAGGAACGGAATGGGCAGCCCAGCCCTGTCCCCTTGAAGGGATGGGCATCTGAGCACCCGCCCTGTCCCTTTGAAGGGATGGGCATCTTCGCTCCACGGACCTAATGGACCCTAATGCACCCGGGGCTCTCGCCGTCTCAAGCGACGGGCCTTCGGGATTCCATTCGCTCACACTTTCACTCCCCTCTCCCTAGTTGCCCGCTACACACCCCGCTCCCACTAGCCGACTGCTGCCAGCTTCTGCCAGCCGACCTCATCAGGAGGTTCGGGGCCTGGCGTCCTGCCAGGCTTCAAGAAGCCAGGTACCCCCTGCTTACACTGCAAGCCCTCCCGCTTTCGCGAAAGAACTTGCCTGCTGGAGCCTCTCCCGTCCTTCAGCAGGTGCGTGTGCAAGAGTGGGGAATCAAACCCGGTTTTCCCAGAGAAGAGTCCGCGCACTCATCGCTACACCTCTGAGTTGCCTCTGAGTTGCATTAAACCCCTGCTTTCTTCTCTAAGGACAAACCGCCACAGACTCTGGAAAGTTCCTGAAAGCTGGTGACGGCAGGCTGCCACCAACTTCGGCTCGTCAAGCAGGAACCCGCTAAAATTAGCCATGAAGCCGAGTCTGGAGCCGCGTCGGGCCCACCCCTACACACGCACGGTCCATCGGTAGGAACGGAATGGGCAGCCCAGCCCTGTCCCCTTGAAGGTCTGGGCACCTGAGCACCCGCCCTGTCCCTTTGAAGGGATGGGCATCCTCGCTCCATGGACTTAATGGACCCTAATGCACCCGGGGCTCCCGCCGTCTCAAGCGACGGGCCTTCGGGATTCCATTCGCTCACGCTTTCACTCCCCTCCCCCTAGCTGCCCGCTACACACCCCGCTCCCGCTAGCCGACTGCTGCCAGCTTCTGCCAGCCGACCTCATCAGGAGGTTCGGGGCCTGGCGTCCTGCCAGGCTTCAAGAAGCCAGGTACCCCCTGCTTACACTGCAAGCCCTCCCGCTTTCGCGGAAGAACTTGCCTGCTGGAGCCTCTCCCGTCCTTCCGCAAGCCTTTGGATCAGCTCTCCTCCTCCTCTCTCCTGGGCCTTTTTTCTGCCACCTTGCCTCAGTCTGGTGGAGAAACGAAAAGGAGGACTTCAAGGCCACACGGAGAACTCTGGGCCCTTTTTCCCTCAGCCCACCGGGGGACTCCTTCGCTCCCATTCCCACGCCCTGGAAGAGTAGAGCGTAGGGATAGGGAGAGATCTCCTAAATCCACAGAAAACTTCCTAGTCCAGTGGATTGCAGCTCTCTCCTCCCCCTTTTTTGCAAAATGCATCAAGAGTCTTCCTCCGCTTCTTCTTGTTTTATGAACGGAAGACTCCCCTCAAAAAGCGGAATCAAACTTGATCACGGTCGCAAACCCCTCACCACTTTTTGCAAATAGAAACCCACCCCTCAGGAGGAGGAGGAGAAGGGTGCTTGCGCGTAGGGTTGCCAATGAATAAGAAGCCAGATTAGGCAAACGCAGTCCTCAAAAAACCCTCTTCTAGCTGCCAATTAAACGTTGAAAAAGAGGGGTCGAGACACACCTTCGTGGAGAGGACATTCCCTAACCTTGGGGGCTGCTGCCCGAAAGGTCCTCTCTAGTGTTCCCAGCGGATTAAGTCGCTTGCTTAGAGGGACAGGCCAAAAGTCAGTCTTGTGGCTGGCTGTTTTCAAATAATATGCCCATTTGTACACAGGCAGATCTTCAAGACTTGGCATGCCCACCAAATGCAACCCAAAACGGTTCCCGGGGAGCGGTGTGCGAGTGAGGGGGAGAGGAGAGATCCATTTTCATTGGAACTTCAGAGGGTCCAACCGCTTCCATTCTAGTCTGAGCGGATTTTGAAGGCAAGGGCCAGGGTTTCAAAGGAATTAATTGCTAAAGAACCCAGGAATCCCGAAAGAATCTTTGGAATTGAAGCCCAAATTTAGCCCAGCCGGAGGAAGGCGCAAGGACACAGGATGGCATCTGACTAGAAGGAAATAGCCAAAGAAGAGACTCCTAAGGAGGTCCATGGATTGGTGCTGCCGGTGCGAGATCAAGAGAAGATGAACTGTTTTGAAGGGGAAAAGCTAGGGGCCTACTGGGGTACCGTTTGGCGGAAGCCACAGAAAACTTCCTAGTCCGGTGGATTGGAGATCTCTCCTCCCCCCCTTTTTGCAAAAGGCATCAAGAGTTTTCCTCCTCTTCTTTTTGTTTTAGGAACGGAAGACTCCCTCAAAAAGCATAATCAAACGGGATCACTTTTGAAACCCCCTACGCCCCCCCCCATTCGCACGCCTTTATGCAAAGGACAACCCACCCCTCAGAAAGAGGAGGAGAAGTGTGCTTCAGGTTAGGGTTGCCATGAATAAGAAGCCAGATTAGTCAAACGCAATCCTCAAGGAAACCTTTTCCAGCTGCCTCTTAAAAGTTGAAAATGAGGGGGAAGACACACCTTCATGGAGAGGACATTCCAAACCCTTGGGGGCTGTCCTCTCTAGTGTGCCCAGTGGATGAAGTTGTTGGATTCGAGGGACAGTCCAAAGGTCAGCCTTCTGGCTGGCTGTTTTCAAAAAAGTGCCCATTTTGACCCAAGCAGATCTTCAAGGCTTGGCATGCCACCAAATCCAGCGGAAAACGGTTCCCAGGGAGCGGTGTGGGAGTGAGGGGGAGAGGAGAGATCCATTGTCTTTGGAACTTCAGAGGTTCCAACTGGTTCCACTGGGATGTTTTCAATTCTAGTCTGAGCGGATTTTGAAGCCAAGGGCCAGGGTTTCAAAGGAACTAATTGCTAAAGAACTCAGGAATCCCGAAAGTGTCTTTGGAATTGAACCCCAAATTTAGTCCAATCGGAGGAGGGCGCAAGGACAAAGTATGGCATCTCATCAGAAGGAAATAGCTAGAGGATCCTCATAAGGAGAAGGTCCATTGTTTGGTGCTACCGGTGTGAGATCAAGAGAGAAGATGAACTGCTTTGAGGGAGAACGCTAGGGGCCTACAAGCCTCCCGTTTGGCGGACCACTTAATACACCTCCAGCTCCCTTGATCAGGGGAAGCATTTACAGCTCTCTAATGAGGCTTGTTCCTTCCTCCTCCTTCTCTTTGTCTAGCCAATCCAGCTTGCTGGAATGCCCCTGATGCGGCCATCCTCTCCAGCCGGCAGTCCACAAGACCCCCTTTGCTGAGTGGCAGAATGGGGAGTGAAAAGCTAGGGGCCTACTGGGCTACCGTTTGGCGGACCACTTAATACACCTCCAGCTCCCTGGATCAGGGGAAGCATTCACAGCTCTCTAATGAGGCTTGTTCCTTCCTCCTCCATCTCTTTGTCTGACCAGTCCAGCTTGCCGGAATGCCCCTGATGCGGCCATCCTCTCCAGCCGGCAGGTCATGAGGCCTCCTTGGCTGAGTGGCAGAATGGGGAGCAGGAGAGAAAGAAGGGAAGGGAGGGAAGGAGGGGCGGGACTTTGCTCACCTGCCTGAAACGTCGTGACTCTCTTGAGGGCTTGCAGGCGCACGTCACCCAAACTCCACCTGGGGAGGCAAACCTGCAAGGCAAACACTTGGTAAGCAGGGACGGCTCCTGAGCTTCCCTCTGCCGGCAGCCTCCAGGCCCCTCCGCTGCCTTCAGTCGGCCAACATCAACTGGCGGCTGTCAGCCCGTATCCACCTGCTTCAATCTATGAACCTCCACTAGTTCCCGATTCGACCCATTGCATTCACACATGCATTCACTGCTCCATTCAGCCCACCCCCTAAAGCTGGGCACGAACCAGGGAAACGTGGCCCTGTTTGTGGCTGACCTATGAACTCAACCACAAATAGTATGGTCCATCGAGAGCAGAAGGCAGGGTTTTAATAGAGGAAGGGGAGTGGGAGGAGAAGAAAGAGGAGAAGGAAGAGGAGGTGAAATAAAAAGAAGAGGAGCAGGTGTTGACAGAGAAGGAGGAGAAGGAACAAGAGCAAGAGATGGAGACAAGGAGGAATAGAGGGAGTAGGAGAAGTAGTGGGAGCAAAAGGAAGAGGAGGAGGAGGAGGAAGACAAGGAGTAGGAGGTGAAGTAGGAAGAGGAGGAGAAGAAGTGGAGATGGAGGAGAAGGAGCAAGAGGACGAGGTAGTGGCGGACTGATCTAAAAATATGGGTTGCCAGGAGACATAGGGAGCCCACCCAAGACTCTAAGGCTATCATTTAAATTTGTAAGAATCAAATAATTTTTTTTCAAAAAATACATACGTGGAAAAAAGGTCCAATTAAAACTTTTGCCGAATAAATATATATACATTATTAATTGCAGTATACATACATGGTACATATCATTGGCAGTATACAGTAGATACTTAATGTAAATTCAGATTGCATTTTCTCCAGGGCAGCTGATCTTGGACAGCTGTAAAAGCGGGAGATCCACAGGCCCCACTGGAGCCTGCAAGCCTAAATACAACGTAAATTTTAGTTGCATTACAGTAAAAATACTGGAACTTCTATTATATTTTCAAGCTACTAAAAGGTCATTAAGATTTTTCACATATAGCCTAATGTTTAAAGGGGCCCACTTCATCAGGGGCCCACAGGGCCCACTTGGCTTCAGGCAAGATTACTGCCTAGCTGATCTTCAAGGTTTGGCATGCCCACCAAATTCAACCCAGAAACATTCCCAGGGAGCGCTGTGTGAGTGAGTAGGAGAGGAGAGATCCATTCTCATTGGAAATTCAGAGGGTCCTAGCGGTTTCTCTTCAATTTTTTTAGGGATGGCTCTTAAATGGCCCCCTGTAGTTTTGCTGCAATTTGACCCTTAGGAGACCTGGAGTGCACCTTTTTGTTACACGCTTCAAGCTGTAGCCATGGAAACTTTCTGGATCAGTAGGCCTATAAGTGGCTACCAGCCATGATGACTAAACAGATCCTAATATGGAAATGAGTGCCTGCTGGTGTTTTTTCTACAAGATGTCCTCTGTGAAACAATGGTGATGTCATGGAGTGTGGCCTAATATGTAAATGAGTTCCTGTTGGTCTTTTCTACCAAAGAAGCCCTGTGTCCCGTATTAAAGCCGTGCTTGGCAATGCTACCAAAGGCTAACAAGGAACCTATTGTTGTATAGAAATTGAGCTGCTGGGGAACCCTTTGAAGGCAAAAAAGAGGATGAGGAAATGAAGACTGTATTCAGGTGAATTGAACTGCTGTATTTTTATTTATTTATTTGTTGTAGGGAGTGGAAAAGTCTCCAGGCTCATCCTCCAAAGTCCCCAATTATTTCCTGAGTTGGACCTGGCAATCCTAGCATGATGCAGGTTCCGTTTTTGTGCCCGTGTATGAATAAATTCCCATAGAAATTTGGGATAAACTGAGATAAACTGGTTTTTTAAAATAAGTGAGTAGACAGTGCCAAGACAAAGCAGTGTGGATCTGTCCATTGGGGTACACTACACAAACAGTGGTATTTGTGTCAGCAAAATCAGTAAACTTTCTCACCATCAGCTAGTGTCTGGTAAATGTGAGGCTCAGCACATATAGAGCATAGCTGGGAGAGGACAGATAGATACAATGTGTGCAATTTTCAAGGGTGGGGTAATAATTCAATAAGCAGATTTCTCCTTTGATGACAGTTGCATTATGGGTAGGCTGCCATCCTATTATTCCAATTGTTCTCCAAACAACTGAGGTCAGTTCCCCTGGAGAAAATGGCTGCTTTGGAGGGTAGACACTATGGCATTGTACCCCGCTGTGCTCCCTCCCCTCCCCAAACTCTGCCCTCCCCAAACACCACTCCTAAAATCTCCAGGTATTTCCCAATCCAAATCTGGCAACCCTAGTTATGGGTACTAGTATCTATTGGCTAGCATCCATGCCAACACTGACAAATGAAAAAAACCAAACCCATCTTGCAAAGCAAAACAAAACAAAGAACTATAACAATATGGCTGTGTGATGATTTTTTTTAGATTTTTATAATTTTGTATATAATAACTATACCATAGAAAAATATCTTTCCTACCAATATAGCCCAAGAGTATACAAATGGCCTTTTTCAAAACCATACTGCTATTAAAGATATATACAACCATGACTCCAAACAAATCCAAAAGCACATAACCGTCCCAGTCCTGGTATACAACGTCCACATGTTGCTCATATATTGATCTTAGTCAACTAGGATTGCCAGGTCGGTGTTGGAAAATACCTGGAGACTTTGGGGGGGATCTGGGAAATGGTGGGGTTTGGGGAGGGGAGGGTCCTCAGCACGGTACAGTGCCACTGAGTCCACCCTTCAAAGCAGCCATTTTCTCCAGGGAAGCTGATCTCTGCCAGATGGAGATCAGTTGTAAAAGCAGGTGATCTCCAGGCTCCATCTGGAGGCTGGCAATCCTAATTTTCTCACTTCATCATGGCTTCTGTTCCCAGTCTCCTTCTGATTTCTGGGTTGCAGTCTCCTCTTTGGTCAATGATTGAACCAAGAAAGAAACAATCTCAAACAATTTCATTTTCTTCATTATCAGCCTTAAGGTTGTATGATTCCCTAGCAGTGTCCCCTCTAAACTGAGCTAGTGAGCTAGCTCACAATTTTTTAGCCTCCACCTCACGCATTTTTGTCTTAGCTCAGGAATCATGGCTCCAGAGCAAACTAATCTATGCAGTAACCAAACCCCTTGTTCACAACTTTAATGCCATTAATTCATAAAGTGGAATTTTTGCTTTCAAGACTCTGCAGCTTACAGGGAGCATTGTTCCCTAGTAGTTATTACTTTTGTCTTCTTGATGTTCTAGTTCCTACTTTGGCACTTTCTCTTTTAGTCTTCATCAGTAGTCATTTCAAATCTTCACTATTTTATGCCAGTAATGTGATGTCATCTGCATATCTCATATTGTCAGCCCTTGTTTGGCCAGGAGCTCACAGGAGTGGACCTCCAGAACCTCTAAAGTTTATTGTGCTTTTTCTTTATTTCTTTCTTAAACCCCTCCTCCCACCCACCCACCCTTGCTTCTGGGCGCCATTGTTTAACCCCCCCCCTCCAGTGAGAATTTTGCTAAATTCTAAGATTTGACAAACTTTCTAATATTTTTCCTCACAAAAAAATGGGAAAATAACCAAAACATATAGAGCAGACAGATGGAAATCATCATGCCACTGGGGCCACATAGAAGAAAGTAATTTTAAAAGTATGATGGGAGTCAGGTTTAATTAGGACAATAATAATTCAAAAAGCATTTTAGATGCTGAGCTGATAGAATTTAGTCCACCTTCTGGTGATGTCAGAGGTATGTGGCATATGTAAATCAGTTGTGCTAATGAGCTCCTACACCTCTTTTTCTACAAAATGATCCCTACATATTGTTAATGTTCCTTATACCAATATTCTAATCCAGTTTTCCTTAATATGTTCTGAATATAGATTGAACCAATAGGGAGATTAAATACTTCCTTGTCTGACACCTTAGCCAATTGAAAAGCAGTTTCTTCATATTCTGTTTTAACAGAACTTTTCCGGAGCACAGGTCTCGCATCAAATCAGATGCTGTGGTGCATGTGTACATTCATATACCTTTCTTTTTAAAGAAAGTTGAAAAAGTGAACAGCGCTTATTGAAGATATCGAGAGCTGGTTCCTTTGGCCAGTCCAATGATTAATTGAATAGCATGTTACCACCAGTTCCAAACCAGGCTTGTTGGTTTGTTTATACTACTTATTGTTTGCCTTTCTTGCTGAGACTCAAAGGAAATTACACATTTTACACCAATACATAACAACAACAAGCGACCAACAGTGACTAAAACAGGGATACAAATTAGAGAGCCATGCACTAAAAACTATATAGTATATACCAGGGGTGACCAAATTGCAGCTTGGGAGCCACATGGGGCTTTCATACATATTGTGTGGCTCTTGAAGCACCCTCACCACATTGACTGGCTTGTAAAAGGCATTTCTCTCTTTAAATTGCTTTTCCAATCCAAGCCAGTGGCTTGGAGCAGTGGCCCCCAACCTTTTTGGCACCAGGGACCGGTTTTGTGGAAGACAATTTTTCCAAGGACCGGTGTGGGGGGGGGGGGGCAGCACTTAAGGGTTTTGACACCCCAGGCTCCCCCCCGCCCATTCCACATCCCTGCCCCGCATTGGGGTCTTTAAAGGGAGGAGGGAGACTGGAGCTGTTTCTGCCTCTCCTTCCCATTTAAAGAGTCTATAAATGAGGGGTAGGCTAAGGTTACAGCAGCACTGCTGCTTCTACTGGTCCCAGAGTGAGGCCATGCTGCTTCTTTATTCTGGGGCTGTTTTGCCTCATTCCGCGTCCCACTTGCTACCAGGCCACGGACGGGTACTGGTCCACGGCTCGGTGGTCCACGGCTCTCCCTGCTACTTGGCCTGGCAGGCCAGAGGCAAAGCTGCACTGATATGTGTGTATTCTGAAGAGGGGCGTGCTCATATATTTTGGGTTTGACTGAAGTCAGCTTGCCAAAAAGGCTGGTCTAATCCAGTTCCCAGCCCCAAGATGGGAGCTGGGAAAGAAGGTCACAGGATATCCTGAGTCAAGGGGAGGGACGGTGGCTCAATGGTAGAGCATCTGCTTGGGAAGCAGAAGGTCCCAGGTTCAATCCCTGGCATCTCCAAAAAAGGATCCAGGCAAATAGGTGTGAAAAACTTCAGCTTGAGACCCTGGAGAGCCGCTGCCAGTCTGAGAAGACAATACTGACTTTGATGGACCAAAGGTCTGATTCAGTATAAGGCAGCTTCATATGTCCATATATGTCCAATACATTTAAAGTTAAAGTTGCTTTCCTTCCACCTCTCTCCCTCCACTCCCCATCTTTTCTTTCTCTCTCTCTCTCTCTATCCCCCCCCTCCCTCTCCCATTAAGCAAATTTGGCCTCCCCTGCTCTAGTCTCTCACCTGGCCAACAAAAATGATGGGAAGGAGAACTTTCTTGTCTATTTCTCCCCCCCCCATCCCCCACACACCCCTTTTTGATATGTTAAGGGTTCTAAATCCCTGGGAGAGGGAACATTTAGAGTTGCCAGGTCTGTGTTGGAAAATACCTGGAGACTTTGGGGGTGGATCTGGAAGAGGGTGAGGTTTGAGGAGGGGAGGGGCCTCAGCTTGGTACAATACCATAGAGTCCACCCTTCAAAGCAGCCACTTCCTCCAGGGGAAAGTGGTTACTATATATAGTTCACTTCCTCCAGGGAAGCTGATCTCTGCCAGTTGGATCAGTTGTAAAAGCAGGTGATCTCCAGGCTCCACCTGGAGGCTGGCAACCCTAGCACAATACAGTCATTTCATATAAATTCAGGCCTCATTTTAGGCAGGCGCTCACAGGAGCGGAGGTCTGGAACCTCTAAATTTTATTGTGCTTTCTTTCTTACGCCCTGCCCATTAATCGCCTCTGGGCTCCATTGTTCAAACTCCCTGCGAGAATTTTGCTGAGCTTTAAGATTTGACAAACTTTCTAATGTTTTCCCCCACAAAAAAATGGGGGAATAATCAAAACATATAAAACAGACAGATGGAAATCTTCATCATGCCACTGTGGCCACATAGGAGAAAGCAATTTTAAAAGTATGTTGGGAGGTTTGATGATGCAATTCTAAACCTAGAAGCATTTGAAAGCAGATGCTAAACTGATATCATTTAGCAACACCTTCCCGTGATGTCAGGGGTGTGTGGCATAGGCAAATGAGTTACTCAAATGAGTTGGGCCAATGAGCTCTGGCATCTCTTTTCCAACGAAATTACTCCCGGATAAATTTAATTATAAAACTGGAAGCTACTGGGAGGGTGTGTGTGTGCGCGTACATGAATAAAACTTTCCTGGTCTGAAATCTGACCCTCCGCTACAACTTTGCTTACTTCTTTCCTCTGGGGGCTGTTCTGTTCCCAACAAACACGGGGTGTGCAGCCTTCGAACCATCATCCCACAGGCTAGCAAAGGCGGAGAGAAACACACCCACCAAGATCCATATTTGGAGACTCTGATCGTGGCACGATCAATGGTGTCCTCGATGGGGCGCGGAGGGGGGGGGGGACTCTTGCAGCCCGACCAGGGCCAAGGAAGATGTTGCGCTTCTGGGTTTTTGCCGAAGCCCCCCTTTCCCCAGTGAGACTCTCGTTTCCCTCTGGCATCTGCTGGGCAGGCAGTCCCCGCACTGAGCCTGACGCCTCGGGCAGCCTCTTGTCCACCAGGCGACCTGCCAAGGCGGGCGGCGCGTAACAGTCAACGGCCCAGAACGTCCCAGGCCCAGCGGGGGTGGGGGAGGGGGGAGGTTGGCGGGGGGAAGGGGAAGCGGCCGCTTGGTGGCGGCTTCAGAGTTTTTGCCGGCCGCTTCGCTCCCCTGGGGAGAAACAGCGACGAGGAGTCTTCAAATCGCCGAGCCTGAATTGCATCACTGGCAAAGTTCAATTTAAAAAATCAGCGTGCTCTAATGCACGCATCGAGGCTGGTTCTTGCACCAGGAGTTCTGATGAAGAATGCTGCGATAACTGGCAGCTGTCGATCTTCCCGCTCTGCGGGCTGGGACCTTTGGAAAGCTCTGCATGGGATGAGAGAAGCTGCTGCAGCGGATGGTGTCCAAAGAGGCTGTCCCGTGGACGTGGCAGTACCTAGCTGGTCCAGGACTCGCACATCTGCAGGCGGGCCTCTTCGTGGTGAAAGCGAAGGTGCTGGTTCTTCAACAGTTTCAAATCGGATTGGACGCCTTGCTGCCACCTCTGACAGAGTCCCACCGGGTTGGGAATTGCTTGTGCCATAAGAACATAAGAGAAGCCATGTTAGATCAGGCCAATGGCCCATCCAGTCCAACACTCTGTGTCACACAGTGGCCAAATACACACACACACACACACACAAACACTCTGTGGCTAATAGCCACTGATGGACCTCTGCTCCATATTTTTATCTAACCACTTCTTGAAGGTGGCTATGCTTGTGGCCGCCACCACTTCCTGTGGCAGTGAATTCCACATGTTAATCACCCTTTGGGTGAAGAAGTACTTCCTTTTATCCGTTTTAACCTGTCTGATCAGCAATTTCATCGAATGCCCATGAGTTCTTGTACTGCGAGAAAGGGAGAAAAGTACTTCTTTCTCTACTTTCTCCATCCCATGCATTATCTTGTAAACCTCTATCATGTCACCCCGCAGTCGACGTTTCTCCAAGCTAAAGAGCCCCAAGCGTTTCAACTTTTCTTCATAGGGAAAGTGTTCCAGCCCTTTAATCATTCTAGTTGCCCTTTTCTGGACTTTCTCCAATGCTATAATATCCTTTTTGAGGTGCGGCGACCAGAACTGCACACAGTACTCCAAATGAGACCGCACCATCGATTTATACAGGGGCATTATGATACTGGCTGATTTATTTTCAATTACCTTCCTAATAATTCCCAGCATGGCGTTGGCCTTTTTGATTGCAAACGCACACTGTCTTGACATTTTCAGTGAGTTATCTACCATGAACCCAAGATCTCTCTCTTGGTCAGTCTCTGCCAGTTCACACCCCATCAACTTGTATTTGTAGTTGGGATTCTTGGCCCCAATGTGCATTACTTTGCACTTGGCCACATTGAACCACATCTGCCACGTTGACGCCCACTCACCCAGCTTCAACAGATCCCTTTGGAGTTCTTCACAATCCTCTCTGGTTCTCACAACCCTGAACAATTTAGTGTCATCCGCAAACTTGGCCACTTCACTGCTCACTCCAAACTCCAAATCATTTCTGAACAAGTTAAAGAGCATGGGACCCAGTACTGAGCCCTGCGGCACCCCACTGCTTACAATCCTCCACTGCGAAGACTGGCCATTTATACTCACTCTCTGCTTCCTATTACTCAGCCAGTTTTTGATCCACAAGAGGACCTGTCCTTTTACTCCATGACTCTCAAGCTTTCTAAGGAGCCTTTGATGAGGAACTTTATCAAAAGCTTTCTGGAAGTCAAGGTAAACAACATCTATCAGGTCTCCTTTGTCCACATTTTTGTTCACCCCCTCAAATAAATGTAACAGGTTAGTGAGGCAAGATCTTTCCTTACAGAACCCATGCTGAGTCTTCCACAATAACCCGTGTTCATCAATGTGCTTACTCATTCCGTCCTTGATAATGGTTTCTACCAACTTTCTTGGTATTGAAGTCAGACTGACTGGCCTGTAATTTCCCAGATCTCCTCTGGAACCCTTTTTAAAGATGGGGGTGACATTTGCTACCTTCCAGTCCTCAGGAACGGAGGCAGATTTCAATGAAAGATTAGAGATTTTTCTTAGATGATCCAGAAGTTCAACTTTGAGTTCTTTCATAACTCTCGGATGTATGCCATCCGGACCCGGTGACTTATTAGTTTTTAATTCGTCTAGCAGTTGTAGGACCTCCTCTCTTGTCACCTCAATCTGACTCAGGTCTTTCAACACCCCTTCCAAAATTAGTGGTTCTGGAGCGGGCAAAAAGTTCTCATCTCCCACAGTGAAGATGGAGGCAAAAAATGCATTCAGCTTCTCAGACATTTCCCTATCCTCCTTCAGTAATCCTTTTACCCCATGGTTATCCAAGGGCCCCACTGCCTCCCTGCCTGGTTTCCTACTTCTAATATATTTGAATAAATTTTTATTGTTGGTCTTTATGTTTTTTGCAATATGCTCCTCATAGTCTCTTTTTGCCTGCCTGATCACATTCTTGCATTTGATTTGCCACAGCCTGTGTTCCCTTTTATTAATCTCACTTGAACTGGTTTCCCACCGGTTAAAGGAGTCCTTCTTACCTTTTACAGCTTCCATTACTTTGTTTGTTAACCATGCAGGCCTTTTCTTATGCCTGATTGTGCCTTTCCTAACTTGTGGTATGTATTTTATCTGAGCTTCTAGGATTATAGTTTTAAATAGTCTCCAAGCTTCCCCAAGGGTTTTGACCGTATTTACCTTTCCTTTCAGTTTCCTCCTCACATGCCTCCTCATCTCAGAGAATTTACCCCTTTTATAGTTAAACGTGGTTGTGGCGGTCTTTTGGGGGCAACTCCCTATTTATACAAACGGTGAAATCAATAACATTATGGTCACTGCTCCCAAGTGGCGCAATCACTTTTACATCTCTCACCAAGTCTTGGGCATTACTTAGACCAAATCCAGGATCACCCCACCCCTGGTAGGTTCTGAGACCATCTGCTCCATAGCACAGTCATTGAGAGCATCAAGAAACTCAATCTCTTTCTCTCGACCAGAACACATATTGATCCAATCCAACTGCGGGTAGTTAAAATCACCTATTACGACATAGTTTTTACGTTTAGCCACTATCTTTAAGCCTTCCATCATATTATAATCGTCCTCTCTCTTTTGATTTGGTGGGCGATAACAAACTCCCATAGTTAAATTTCCTTTTGCGTCCTCTATTTCAACCCAAAGCATTTCTAAAAGGGAATCTAATTCTCTGACCTCAGTCTTACTGGACCGTATATCCTCTCTGACATACAGAACCATCCCACCTCCAACCCTTCCCTCCCTATCCTTTCGATATAACTTATATCCAGGAATCACCATGTCCCACTGATTCTCCTCATTCCACCAAGTTTCTGAAATTCCCACAATGTCTATGTTTTCTCCCAACACTAAACACTCCAATTCACCAATTTTACTTCGAACAGTTCTAGCATTTGCATACAAACATCTATAATTTCCCAGGCAAGCTAGGCCCACCACCTTCCTCCTGCCGCCTCGAGACTCTGGCAGACAGTCCATACTGTTTGTCACCATCACAGTGGACAACTCTGATCCGTTACCCGGTAGAAAAATAGGAGCCCACCCTTCATCTCTTTGAGTTGAATCCTCCCGAACCAGAGACATTTCATCTCCTTTCGGCTTTCCCCCAAGATTTAGTTTAAAAACTGCTCTGACACCTTTTTGATTTTAAGCGCCAGCAGCCTGGTTCCATCCGGGGACAAGTGGAGACTGTCTCTTTTGTACAGTTCCCACTTGTTCCAAAAAGCATCCCAGTGCCTAACAAACTTAAACCCTTCCTCCTTACATCATCGTCTCATCCACACATTGAGACTTCTAATTTGTGCCTGTCTCTCCTGCCCTGCACGTGGAACAGGTAGCACTTCTGAGAAGGCTACCTTGGAGGTCCTGGCCTTAAGTCTCCTGCCTAGCAGCCTAAATTTTTCCTCCAGGACCTCACGACTGCATTTCCCCACATTGTTGGTGCCAACATGTACCAAGACCGCTGGCTCCTCCCCAGCACTGTCTATCAGCCTATCTACTACACACATAATGTCTGCTACCTTCGCACCAGGCAGGCAAGTCACCATACGGTCAGTACGCAGTTTCGCCACCCAGCTGTCTACTTGCGTAATGATCGAATCACCAACTACCAACCCCCCCTCCCCCTGTCCAGGGATGGTTCCTTGGCGCCAAAGGATTCCCGCTCACCAACCGAAGAAGAGGTCCCTTCTGAGGGTGCATTCCCCTTATCCTCAGCACGGTGCCCTGTTCCCTCTTGACCCTCACACTCTCTGGCAGCAATGGGGCTGCTACGTTCAGAGCGGGGCTCATCTAATACGCCCCCGAGAGTCTTCCCCAAGTGCCTAACTGACCGTCTCTGCTTCTCCAGGGCAGCCACCTCGGCCTCAAGGGTACGAACTCGTTCCCTGAGGACCAAGAGCTCCTTGCATCGAGCACACACCCAAGACTTCTGTCCTTTGGACAGATAGTCATACATGTGACACTCAGTGCAAAACACTGGAAAGCCCCCACCCCCCTGCTGGCATTCTATCTTCATGATATATAAATTTAAAATATACAGTCCTCTTTAAATTCTGTTTGTTTAAGTGGCTCCCCTCCTGGAGGGTCAACTTACCTTATTGGGAGATCTGGGATCCTGGTCCTTAGAGAGCCCCTAGGTGAAGAGCCACAGGCCAAGAGCCCTTTAGCTCTCGCCCTTCGGCTCGCACCAAAGGCTCGTGCCTTTGGCAAGGCGCAGCTTAAAATGCAAAGAGGGTGAGCAGAGGCACTCCTAAGCAAACAGCAGCAATCACTCTCAATCATTTTCACCTTTAGCCCACTCAACCAAACAAACAGCAGTTCCCCAGCTATCACAACTCAGAATTTTAGGCAGTCCCACAAACCTCAGAATGAAGTCTTTCAAAACTCAGATATTCTCTGCAACTTCTCCAGCTGTCTCAGCTATCAGAGCTGCTCTGCTCTGTTCTGCTCTCTCTCAGACCTCTGTGTCTGATTCCTTCCTCCGAGTGGCATAAGCCTTTAGGATGTGGAAAGGAAAGGTGCCCTGTGCAAGTCATTTCGGACTCTGGGGTGACGTTGCTTTCACAACGTTTTCACTGCAGACTTTTTACGGGGTGGTTTGCCCTTGCCTTTCCCAGTCATCTACACTTTCTGCGGAAGCTGACTGACTGATTTCAGACTAGTCACAGACTTCCAGCCTAAGCTGCCTCACAGGGTTGTTGTTCAGATCAAAGGGGGCAGAAGAGAATTATGTAACCTAATTTGGTTCCTCACCCCCCACTGTGTAGAAAGACAGCCTATGTAGAAGCTGCAGGGAAGGGGAAGGCGATGGAAAGCTGAAGTCAGAGAGGCAGATAAAAGGAAAGAGATGGGTTGCCAATTCCAGGTTAGGGAATTTGTGAATATTTAAGGGGTGGCGTTTGAGGAGGGGTGGAACTTCAGACAAGTACAATGCCATTTCCTCCTAGGGAACCACTGGAGATCACTTCAATTTACAACTGCTCTCTAGATAGCAGAGATAAGCTTCCCTTGAGGTGGGGGGAAGTTAATGCCTTCACTTGGGTGGGTGGGAAGGCAGCAAGAGTGGCAGGCACTTGCCCAGAGCCTCCTTCTAGAGCCTGTTGTATTTTTCCCCAAAGAACAGGCCTTACTCCTATATATATAGGAGTATATATATAAAGTTTTAATCATACCTTTTTCCCACTTATGTGTTTTTGAAAATTCTATTTATTCCTTACAAAAATTAAATGATAGCCTTAGAGTTGTGGGTGGGCCTCCTATGTCACCTGGTAACCAATATTTTTAGATCCAGTCCACCACTGCTACACGGTCCTTATATATGCAACAATAAATTACTTTTAGTACTTGATTAAATCCCAATAGGATGAAAACCTGAAACCCATGAAGTTACAGTATATTTCAACAGTTAATTTCAAAATTTCAAGAATATAGCCTGGTTCTAACTGCACGTCAATGACTTGTATCAATGTCCACTTCAATGATTTGTATCAATGTGCAGAGTGTTAATGCTGCAGTACTGCAGTCCTACGCTCTGCTCACGACCTGAGTTCAATCCCCGGCGGAAGCTGGGCTTTCAGGTAGCCAGCTTGAGGTTGACTCAGCCTTCCATCCTTCGAGGACAGTAAAATGAGTACCCAGCTTGCTGGGGGGAAAGTGTAGATGACTGGGAAAGGCAAGGGCAAACCACCCCGTAAAAAGTCTGCAGTGAAAACGTTGTGAAAGCAACGTCACCCCAGAGTCCGAAATGACTTGCACAGGGGACCTCTCCCTTCCCCCCTTTGATCTGAACAACAACAGCCCCATGAGACAATTTAGGCTGGTTTGAAATCACCCAGTCAGCTTCTACAGCCCTCACCTGCAGATTGGCAACAGTGGTTTTCCAGGAGGAAAGGCCTCTCCCTCAGAGTCCATTCTGTCATATGAGCCCACTGTAGTCTAATTGGAATAGAAAGAGTGAAGAGTATTGGCAGGTGGAAAGGGCCCCTCCCTGCTGTGAATGAACATTCTTTTTGCCTCAGTTGAAGAGAAGGAACCCAACTGTTTTCTCATGAACACAGATCCATACCTGGGGGAGGGGGGGCTGGGGGACCAGGCACCACAAATCTTTCCCCTGTTGCACACCCTCACACCTCCTTGCCTGCTCTCAGATGGACTGTCTTGGACTTCCTATAATAGGCCCTGAGGAGAAGCAGTCCTGCTCAGTAAGTTCCCTGCCAGAAGAGAACTGTCTCTGTTGAAGGTCAGTGGCCTTCTGCTGGGGTTCTTGCTTGATGGAGCTGGCGGTGGGCGGGGGAGAGCAGACTCAGCCAATGGCACGGCAGAGACAGTGTGAGCCAATCCTGCTCAAGCCACATCCATCCAATAAAAATCCTGAGAATTGTCACCACGCTTGGACTTTTATTATTTTCCATATATATATATTACAATATTTACAATATTGTAATATATATATATTACAATAAATATTGTTACAATATTTAATTATCTTTTTCTTATACTAACCCATATGATATTTCACCCCCCCTCCCTCCAATATTGACTTCCCCGAAGTTATAAGAGTTTAATTCTAAAGGTACCACTAATCTATCAAAATGTAATACTTTTGGTTAATGCTAAAAAATTGTCCAATGTCTTTTTACGTTCCACTCTTTCTCCATATATCCTTTGAATTTCTTCCACTCCTTTTTGAATAAATCTAAGTCATAGTCTCTTAAAGTTTTAGTTAATTTGTCCATCTCACTCCACGATAAAACTTTCACAATCCAACCCCATTTCTCTGGTATTGTTCCTTGTTTCCAAAGCTGCGCATACAATGTCCTAGCAGCTGAGAGCAAGTACCAAATTAAAGTCCTCTCTTCCTTTGGAAATTTTTCTAATTGTAATCCAAGCAAAAAAGTCTCTGCAGTTTTCTTGAAGTCGTAACCCAAAATTTTGGAGATTTCTTGTATCATCTTCCAATACCCCCTCACTTTTTCACAAGTCCACCACATATGAAAGAAAGAACCTTCATGTTTTTTACATTTCCAACACCTATCCGACATCTTTTTACTCATCCTAGCCAGCTTTTTCGGAGTCATATACCACCTATACATATTCCACAAAAATTTACGATCTTTTTGTCGTATATGAACTTCCTGTAAACAAATTATGTTACATTTTTGCTTTTTAATCCAATGAAATGTTGTTCTTCTTTTTTGTGGTGAATTTAATCCATTTATATTCCAAGATGGTAACTTGTACTCCATTATGATGTAGACTTTTTATTCTCTTCAAAAAAGCTATGCATCTCTTGTTCACTCTTTATTGTAATCCTTGTTCCATGTTGTTCAAAGCCAAGACCTTCAGGTAATATCCATCTGAATCTTGTGCCCTCTGCACGTAGCTTGTCTGTTAACTTCTTGTATTTCTTCCTGTCATTGATCACTTGTCTTGGTAGCTCTTTCATTATTTTGACTTTGCTCCCTTCTATGATCCAATCTTTTTGAAAACCTTTGTTTAGGATTTTTCCTGCTAGATCTTTAGATCTTAGTCTTATAACAATATCTCTTGGTAGGCCTTTATTCTTTGCATATGCTGAGTTAACTCTGTAGGCTCCATCCAACATACTTCTGAATTTTTCAGGATCTTCTTCTAAGTATTCAGTAATGATATTCACCATATAATCCGTTAAGTCCGCCTCCTCCCCTTCAGGTACTCCTCTCAAACGAACTTGTGTTTCCATCAACTTGCAATCATGTATAGTAACCTTCTCTTGGAGTTTTAACAAAATAGAAGCATGTGCATCCACTTTTTCCTCTACCTCTTTAACTCTATTTTTAACCTCATCTTTAAAGCCCTCAATATCTTTCCTAAGATCTCCAACTTCCTTTTTAAATTCTTTTTGTATTGCCAATTGCATTTTGTCCATTGCTTTTAACATTTTAGATTCTAGGGCATTAAATTGACATTGCATTTTGTCAAATGAGTGGGCCCTTGCATGGGTTACCCTCCCTTCTGACATAAACCCCCCCCACCAAAACTTAAAAGGTTTTCCAATCAAAGTTTAACACCAAGTCCAGCAGCTTAGAGCCTGCTGTTTCAAACAAAACTAATTTTGTTTTTCTCTTAGCTTCCTGAGCTGAGATATTGATGTTTAACCCATTTGACAGTTTTACTTCCTTTTAAAATGGCAATCGTTCTTTCTCTGTGGTTAGAAAGGTCCTTCTTGGTCTTAATTCCTTCCTGGTTCAAATGTCACAGCTTTTGTAGTCCTTCTAATGTTTAAGGGGGCCCACTGCATCAGGGGCCCACAGGGCCCACTTGCCATCGGACAAGCTGGCATCCTGGCCAGTCCGCCACTGACCATGAACCAGTTTGGGCAACCATATGAACCAATACAAACCACCATTTCTCCAGTGCATGCCTATCCCTACTAAAAACATTTTTGGTGATCACTATATCTTGGTTATTTCAGAATGGTGATTTTAACTTTCTCCTATGTTTCTTTTGTGTCTCACCATTGTTATTGGTCTGTATCCTTCCTCTCCACCCTGCAAAGTTTGAGGTCTGCTTTCAGCCTTACCAGTGGTCTTCTTCACCATAATCAGTGGTTTCTATTAGAAGAAACCTCCTTTTGCAGATAACATTGCTGATTTTATTTTGCCACATGTCATTTGAGAATTGACATGTAAATGGAAATAACCAAGGTAATCACTCAAAAATTATGACTGAATTCAAATTTGTGATTTAAAAATATGAAGTAAGGGATTTGTGAACAATTATAGGACAAACCAATAATTCTGAACTCCTGTCCAGGATATTTATTTATTTAAATACTTGCATTCTTTCTTTCTCCCAAGTATTTAATAGGCTTGACCAAGTAAACTCACCTCTTGTTTTCCATTAATAGACAGCCAACTTCTATTAGTGTTATATGCCTCCAGAAGTACATGTTTCCTTTTGTCAGACATGTGATAGAAGCAACTGGTTTCAGGTCAAGGGAGTTCATGCAGTCTACATTTCTAACTATCAAACAGAACTAAAGAGCAGGGACTTCTCTTATGGATAGCAACTGCCCGCCTCTGGTGGATAATAATTTCTGCAGGGGGCAGAAATTCTCTCAGATTACATGCCAAAGCAGCTGACCCCCTAGAAATTCTATATAAAAATAATATTTGTAGAGTATTGGCCAATGTCCTGATGACATGACATTGGGCTAGGTGCTCCTTGCCCCACCCCCAAAGCTCCCAGGGATGCTGGACCACCAGCTGGAATCCCTAAATCCACCCCATGAGACTAAACCAACAAACCCAATATCAGAGGGGGAAATGGACTGTCCCATTATATGCACCACACAGGGCTTTTGTTGTAGAAAAAACCTAGCAGGAATCCATTTGCCATATTAGGCCACACCCCCTGATGTCACCATTGTTTCACACAGGGCTTTTTGTAGAAAAAGCCCAGCAGGAACTAATTTGCATATTAAACCACACCTCCTAACACCAAGCCAGCTGGAACTGCATTCCTGCTCAAAAAAAGCCCTGCCACAGAACATTTCTGTGGTTTTTCCTTTCAGTTAATAACATGTTTCTGCACATCTGGTAAGTCTCCCAAGTACATAGGGACCTCTGCTGGTGAGTGGGTTTTACTTTTTTATGAGTCACACAAGGCCCAGCATTTTGACTATTAGCTATAGCAGGGGTCCCCAACTTTTTTTTGGTGGGGGGAATGTCCTCCGACATTGCCAGCGCAATGACATCGCCCAGAAGTGACATCATTGCGCCGGTGACATCGCACACTTGCCGCTTTAGGCATTGCTGGGAAAACTCTATGGTACCTATTGTACCAGAGGCCATGGGGGACTTGGCAACCTTATCATCTTTGTAATTCTGAAACACGGTGATGGGTGCAATCACAAAATAGCTATCACTACAGGCAGATTCACCTACAAAATGGCTGCTAGTAGAGATAGAGGCGACCACAAAATGTCAGGGAGTGGTTATACATAAGAACATAAGAGATGCCATGTTGGACCAGGCCAATGGCCCATCCAGTCCAATGCTCTGTCACACAGTGGCCAATAAAACAGCTGCCATCAGAAGGTCCACCACAGTGGGGTCAGAACACTAGAAGCCC
This sequence comes from Heteronotia binoei, assembly GCF_032191835.1. Classification (NCBI taxonomy): domain Eukaryota; kingdom Metazoa; phylum Chordata; class Lepidosauria; order Squamata; family Gekkonidae; genus Heteronotia; species Heteronotia binoei. Next base: position 49,626,970 of record NC_083223.1, on the reverse strand, counting down.
TCCCAATATCGCCTCCCTTTAGCACCAAGAATACAGAGCATCTCTTGAACCAGACAGAGTTCCATCTATATCTTGCAGTTAATAGCCACTGATTGACCTCTGCTCTTAATTTAAATTGTAATTCTTCACTATTTCAAGCAGAAATCCTGCTCAATGGGATACCTTCTAAAATTAACATATTATTTTAACACATTTTCTCACACAGTGAAGATCCTTGGGGTGTGGTGGCAGCAGTTGTCAAAGAGTTTTCTTAAATTTACACAGCCAATCAGAAGCCCTGATGAGCAAAAACCCAACTAGCTAAAAACCTTGACAAGCACCAGGAAAGTTATCAATGACATCACATTGGAGAGCCCTGAGCTATAGTGGCCCTGCAGAAAACCAAGGAAAAGGAAAAATTTAGAAATTTCCTTCCCAAATCTCTACCTGCAGTGATTAGTAGAGAAGCCAGAGCCAGCAGTAGGCAGAGTCAGCTAATTCTGATTTTGTCCCTCTTCTCTCCTGTAAAAGATACTTCAAAAACTTAGAAGCTTTTAGGGACTTGAGCAAACCAATTTTCCCTTTCTATCCCCATTTGCTCCTTTAACTCAGCTGCTTTCAATATTGTGTCCCTTCTAGAGCATAATTTGTTCATACCAGGCTGTTTTTGAATTTATTTATTCATGTATAAAGTCTTATTTTTCTGCAAACCTGGAGAATCTCCCCAAATATACAGTCCTCAAACTTATCTATTGGTGACTGCATTCTTCAATGTTCATTATCAAAACAGGGGCCAGCTAGTTTACTGTTTGATATAGTGATTCCATAGCCTCATCTCATACAGAATGAAAGAAAATAGGTGAAAACCACAGTAATAAACCTAAAACAGATGATGTCCATAGATTTACAATCCACAAGTGTGAACTCTGCCTTTGTGATGTAAAGTTACAAGAGATGCTAGATATGGTACAAATGCATTTAGACTGAAGTGAAAACACATATGCTACACTTGCGACCACTCATGGTAACCTCCTGTCTTTTTAGATATCAGACTTAAAGAAAAAAATGTCTATAAGGGAAATGGAACCATTACATTATGTCAGACACTTGACTGATTCTGTAGAAGGAATCAATCTGTATTCTGTCCATCGCCTCAAGAGATATGGGGAATGCTTTCAAAATCATGCCCCAATGTGACATGCTGTGATGCTTTGAGACATTCTTATTTGAGCAAAAACAGTGTTTCTTGCTTGTGATAGGGATGAGATCAAAGTGAAGGTGCCATCCGCATGGGTATATTGGCATGCCAATCTTTTTCCAGGTGCACATTCTATTCTCTTCTGGTTCCTTGGAGCTGTCTGTGAGCTAGATAATTATACAACAGAACAATGAGCACTCTTGAGGACCAGTAGCCAGGGGCAACGACACTTATGCAAATCTTACCCAGTCTGATCCCGCTCACCGCTCCACTGGCTTTATGAACCAGCTGGACCTTAAGTGTTCCTCACAAAGGAATAAAACAGGACCCTGATCATTTTAATTTGAGGTTCCAAATGAATGCAGCAGCTGCATGCTCATTTTTATCACACGGTTCTTTTTTTTTTTATTGTCAGTGGCAAAATGAATAAAGAGAGAATGTGCTAACAAAAAGCATCTCGCACAGTTATTATAACCAATAAATAAACCAAATAGCTTAAAAATTAAAATAAGATATAAATCGTTCATAAATAAATTGGATTTTTAAAAGCTTATTAAGGTGTTTGGGTTCTTTTTAGTTGTGTTCCAAAGCAAAATAGTAGTTGTAAAAACATTATTTTAAAAAAAACACTTTAAATATACACCTAGAAATAAAGCTATAACCAAGAATACTGGGAGATGTGAACACTAAACAAAAAACATTTAGCTTCTATTAAATTAAGCATCTGTGTATTAATAGTGCATAGTAATTCACTGTCATCTAATCCGTTAGCACTAGTACTGTTACAGCAAAAAGTTGCAAGCGATATAACCAATAGTGGCATCTTCAATGAAACCACCTGTTGATGAAATCTGACTGTTTTGGGTCATGCATATAAATTCTGTGGTCCCAACTATGCATGTTTCTGGCTGGCTGCTAAGGCCAATAAATAGTGCCAAGTTTTCCCTCTTCCCTTCATCTCATGCAGTATATCCTGTCTCATATCATTTCCAGTCACTCAGGGCCTCCAAGGCAGCAAACATTAAAACATTTGAACAATTAAAAACAACATTAAAAATACAAAATAATTCAATAAAAACACATAAACATACAGCACCAGAACCAAGGAAGTATGCCTAACGAAACATGGTTTGGGGAGGGTATACTGCCACAGAGCCCACCCTCCATAGCAGCTGTTTTCTTCAGGGGAACTGATAGCTGTTCAGTTGTAACTCCAGGTGATCTCCAGCTCCCACCTGGAGTTTGGCAACCATAGTTACCCTGGCAGAAATGGTTGTTTTGGAGGGTAGAATATATGGCATTACACTGCACTGAGGTCCCTTCCGTTCTCAAACTCCATTTTTACCAGGCTCTGCTCCCCAGATCTCCAGGAATTTCCTGACCCAGAGAGGGTAACCCTATCGCCTTCCCACCCAACAGCCAACCCACCTTTATCTGCCCCTCTGTCTTTAGCTTCACACCCCAGCAGCCTTTACCTAAGAACATTACAGCCCAGATCTCCCTGGTAATCAAGTCACTCAGAAGTTAGTGCCAAGCCTAGGGATGCCAATCCAGGTGGGATCTGGATATATCCCAGAAATACAACTGATCTCCAGATGACACAGATCTGTCTCCCTGGTTGCTCTGGAGGGTGAAACATGGTTGTTCTGGATGGTAGATGCTGTGGCATTATATTCAGCTGAAGCCTCTTCTCTCCCCAAATCCAGATCTCTTCAGATTCCACCACAAAATCTCCAAAAACTTCCCAACCTGGAGCTGATAAACCTAGTCAGACTGGCCCCAAATAGGCTTGGGAAAGAAGAAGAAGACTGCAGATTTATACCCCGCCCTTCTCTCTGAATCAGAGACTCAGAGCAGTTTAGAATCTCATATATCTTCTCCCCCCACAACAGACACCCTGTGAGGTGGGTGGAGCTGAGAGGGCTCTCACAGCAGCTGCCCTTTCAAGGACAACTCTGCAAGAGCCATGGCTGACCCAGGGCCATTCCAGCAGCTGCAAGTGGAGGAGTGGGGAATCAAACCTGGTTCTCCCAGATAAAAGTCTGCACACTTAACCACTAAACCAAACTGAAAGGGCCCTGCCATCTCCTCTTTCTTTTCACTAACAGAGCCAAGCCTTGAATACCATTGGCTAGCACCAGCCATTGAGGAAATCTGTGGTTTCAAGCCACAGGTACTCCTTTTATCACCTGGGGGCTTTTAAAAACTCTCCAATGTGCTTTTGTTTTAATTTCAGATTTTTCTGCAAGCCTGGCCATTGTTCAGGTTTGTAGAAAGATCTGTCTTGCCCATTCACAGCTCTGTTTCAAAGATTTGGCTGACTTTGCTACTAGCATATAGATTAAGATTGAGATTTCCAAAATTCTGCTATAAACTGAATGAGGCTGCCGCCTTTAAACTAATCCAAATTTATTCCTGTTGCCTGCTGAATGAATTCCAGCACCAAATTTCCCCTGCTCCACTCCCTCTGACATTGTTCCCAAATGATCCATGCAGAAGATGTATGACAGGCAGGTTTACAACAGGGATAGACCTCCTCTCCATAAACCTCATAGGCTGTATTACAGCCTCTAGAGCTGTGCCTCTAAGGAATGAGAGATAGCAGCTTTCCCTTCTCCAGCGCCTTATTTTTAAACCTCAATGTGTTCGTTGATGTACAGGAAATCCAAGACTATGGACATCTGGCGTTCCTTCCCAGCTTTGCCACAAAGGTCCATTATGATCCTTGACAAGCGCACTCTATCCTTTTATGTATTTCATTTCCCCTAGAAGTTGGGGTGCCCTTTTGATAGGGGTTTGTTTCAGAACAGACAATCACATGCCATTTTTATATTTTTAAAATACCGTCCTTTAGAAGGAGGGGAAGCACACTTGGAAAAAGGCAATTACAAATTCCTAAAGGTGCCGCTTCAGAGAGGGAATGAAAGACATAAGTGAAAACGCTAACAGTGTTTCATAGAGGCTTGAGGGATCTCTGCTTCCAAAAAAGGTCTTCTTTTTCTTTTCAAATATGTTATTACTGTTTTTTCTAATGGATTATTAATTATGATGTAATGTTTTGATAATGTACATATCATTTATAACTCAATAAACCTTAAACATTTGGGAAAAAGGGTCTGCAGAGTGGATTTGTAACAATAAAATCAAATGCATTGTTAATGTTTGTATGAGCTGTGTTGACATTGTAATTGCGAAAGAGGGAATCTCTATGTATAGTTATACTTTGTTATTTCATATTCACTATTTACTCTCTTTTTTATTTCTCTGTCCTTTAAAATAAAAAAAAAAAGCCATCTTGATAATTCACTCTGTAAAGAATCTGGGAATAGTCAGTTTTCCATTGAATTCACTTCCTTACCTTTACCAGAATTTTTATTTTTCCATGGTTCCTCTGCAAGGAACCACTGCAGATTCAGAGCTCTTGCAGAAAAGTTTCTCTGCACAAGACACATTTTTCAGGACAGGTTGCCATCCAATAAGGGGAAGAAACCCCATCAATGGTTAGGGTTTTTTTTTTTTTAACTTTCGTATTACTGGAAAAAAGCAAGTTCCTCCCACCAGTTCCTCCCACCTCTCCTTTGGGTTGTATGACTTTTGATCTGGGTTTAGATCCCACCAGAAATTGCTGTACTCCACTTCTGGTTCTCTCCATCTACCTGCTGTTTACTTTGTCCTCAAGTCCCACCCTGGGACCAGAATCCGATAAACATTTCTCCTGCCGAGACACAAGAATAGTTCTTTTAATGTTGGGGCAGTTGAGGTGAGGCAGGGGAAGTGTGGATGTGTGTGTTAAGCCACTTCAGTTCATGAGACAGTGAAAATTAGTAAAGTGTCAAAACACACTGGCAGACAATGGCGTTGGGCAAGTGGTGATCCAAAGAGCATGGTCAGGGTTTGATCTGAGGATCGAGCAGCAGTACAGAATGGCAGCACAGAACAGGTTGATGGGCAATCCAAAGGCAGGGACTAGCAGTCCAGGAGTCAATCACAAATGAGGTAGAGCAAATCCAAGAATCATAGTCAGAAGCAGTCCAAGAATCACAACAGCAGAACTGAGTCCAGTTCAAGAACCTTCAGGATACAACGCAGGTTCAGATACCATGTCCACAGGTAATTCTACTCACTGCTTCCACACCTAACAGCCTCCCTCATCTGGTTTTTATCACCATTTGCTAAATGGTCATGTTCGTACTCAGCTGCTCAGGAGTAATCCTGCAAGTACTCAAGCAGCTGGCATCAGGCTAAGAAGTGTGCACTTTGTCATCTCTCATGTATTTCTGTTTATAGCCTCGGTTTGCAGCGCTCTATAGGTGTGGGTGATACTGGAGGACTGGAAATAATCAACTGAATTTCACCTGTTCAATCAGGGATGGAGTTGTTGGTGGCTCTGCACCAGCTGTTGGCTGTGAATTCTGACAAGCCTGCAGCTCATCTTCCTGTTTGCCAGCTTCTGCTGACTCAGGGGGGCCACAAAGGGGTCATTTTCTGAGGAGTCCTTGCTCTCGCTGAGCCCTAGCTGACCCATGACAGGAAGTAAGTTTTTTAAAAGCAGAACAAAAATAGAGTCCATTGATGCCTTTAAGACCAAAAAAGTTTTATTTTGTTTGCATGTACATGAAAGCTTATGCCCAGAATAAAACTATGTTAGTCTTAAAGGTGCCAATAGACTCAAACTTTGTTCTGCTGCTTCAGACTAACATAGCTACCCACCTGAATCTTTAAACAAAGGCAGTATTACTAGTGGAGTACTAGGCGTGAGTGAAGAAAATTTACCCTTTCCCTACCCCAGTGCTATTGACTGAAACTAAAAAACCCCCCAAACAAACCAGGAGAGCCAGTATCCTAGTTTTGAAACCAACAAGGCTTCTTTTGAAACCAACAAGCTTAGAATCTCAGCCCTCCAAGATATAATTCAAAGTATTTATTTCTCCGCCTTTGAATTCAGCAGATTCTAGAGAACTATTTCTTGTTGGCCTTTCCTTATCTGTTTTCCTCTTTAATGCTCCAAACATCAAGATATTTCCCTAATAGTTTCTATTTAGTAATGCCTAGCTTTTAGTTCTGCAGATGTGTTACACTGTAATAGTGGCACAGACGGATATGTTATACAAGTAGCCTGGGGCTTGACCAGAGGTATGAGTTGGGATGAAACTGGGAACAGCTGAGTCAGCTGAATAAGACCTGGAGCTGAACATCCGTCCTTCTTCTTTTTGCAGGTTAAGGTAAAGTCTGTTATTAGCTAGAGGCATGAATTAGAGAGGGCTATAGCCCTGTGTGAACTGAATCTGTGACACCAGTACCAGCCCAGGACATCCTAGTGGCTTAAATCTGCACTGTTGATTTTACTTTGTTAGCTGCTTTGAGGCCCATTGTGGGTGGAAAGTGGAATAAAATATTTTAATTCAGTGTTGCAGAACTTCTTTTTTAAAAGAAGAAGACGTGTGCATGCACAGGAAAGCTTATACCCAGAATTAAACTTCTTTTGTCTCAAAGATGCCACCATATTCAAACTTTGCTCTGTTGGTTCAGACCAACAAAGCTACTCACCTGAATCTCCCCCCCCCCCCCAAGATTGGCATGAAACAGATCTGGGGGAAAAATGAGAAAAAGGAATTGTGTGCCAACAACCTTATTTGAACTCTGAAGACTGATCGGACAAACCAAGACAGGTACAGACTAAAAGGCTAGTCTAGATAGGATTGCCTTCTGTGTTCTCTCTTCTTCATATTTCTTCTGATTGCAGACCCTCAAAAGATGAGCGTGTCTTCTATCCAAAGGGAGATATTTGCTCAGCACCAGGCATAGCAGATTTCTGTGAAGACCTTGTCAATCTCCTTGTACTGCTGCTTTGTTAATTTTTTGTTGTCTTACCTGTAGGCTTTTCTGATTCTTTGATTTGCTCTTTGCTTATTGTTGTTAAAAGTATCAATATATGGCTCTCCTTATTTATTTATTTTTAGCTGATGCAGGTAGTCTCAGCTAGCTAACACTTTTCTTTTTTCAAAATTCTTGTGTCCTCCAAAATGTAGACCTCGGATGCCAATCTTATAGAGCATTAGCTTGTATAGTTTCAGCTCTGGCTCCACAGCATCAGGTCCACTAAAATTTTTCAAATGTCGCTTTGATCAAATGGCTCTATCATGGTTGCAGTTAATAGTTTAGTTTATGTTATAGTATCAAGGTATAATACAGTTAATTTAAATGGCTGAAAACTATATATAAGGAGGCCTCAGGTTTAGTGGGAGCTCACAGGAGCGCAGCTCCTGCACCTTTCTGAGAGTTCCACCTCCTTGTCCATTGAATAGTAGGTGCAGCTGCATAACAATCCCTGGATGAGCTCCACCACCTATTTCTCTACAAAACAACCCCTGTATATAAGGAAGCTTTGATATTAACTTCAGAATCAATCTATTTGCTCGGGTTGCAGAGTAGCTTTTAACAACAATATAGGTTTCAATATTTTATCTAATTTTTCCTAATTAATTATTTCTTCTGATTAAAATAGCAATCTTAAGCAATCCAATCAATGTAACTTTGTCCCAGGAAAGCATTCTCAGGATTTCACTGTAAGAGTATTTTGTCATCTTGTCATGCATATTACTCAAAAACCAAAGAAGGGACTTGTCCTGCAACCAGAGCTTAACTGATTAGGTTTAATAAAAGAGGTTCATTGTTCATGTGTTTTTTTAAAAAATATCTGTCTAGATGAGAGTACTATCTGTGCCCATCTTATGCTTACTATGAAACTACCTCTGCTACCTTATTCCCTGTGATGCTGCTTTAAACTCTTCCATTTATGGGCTTGAAAACAAACAGCCTTACCAGCCAATCCAAATTGCAAGAAAATTGGAAGACATAGCTTTTTTTTGTTTATTAGAGGGAGTTACTGGTGAATATATATGTACAATGAATATGTTTGGGTCTCTCTAGGGACACAGCCTGCATGATATTCTTTCTGCTTTGCCTCCAGGTTGAAAGAACCACATACCGTATTTTTCGCACCATAAGACGCACTCCTCCCCCCCCCAAAAAAAAAGTGGGAGGAAAAGTGTGTGCATCTTATGGAGCGAAGGTACCATACGTACCTTCCTCGGGGGGGGGGAGGGGGTGATCCGCTGCCTCCGTCCCGGCGCTTCCCGTGCCTGCCTGGCTCCAGCTCTGACGCTTACAGCAAGCGCCAGGATCGCTCCCTCCGCCCTCTGATCCCAGCGCTTGCTTTAAGCATCAGCGCTGAAGCCATGCAAACAGGCAGGGAGAAAGCACGCCGCCCCCTCCACAGCCGGTGCTTGCGACGCGCTGGGTTTGCGGAGGGGTGTGTGCTTCCTCTGTGCCTGTCTGCCTGGCTTCAGCTGCAGCCAAGCCTCCGATCCCAGCACTTGCTATAAGCAGCAGCTGAAGCCAGGCACAGAGGAAGCACCCCCCCCCCGCAAACCCAGCGCTTCGCAAAGCGCTGGGTTTGCGGAGGGGGCGGTATGCTTTTTCCGTGCCTGCATGCCTGGCTGGGAGACAAGCGGCGAGATCGCTCCCTCCGCCCCCACCGCAAACCCAGCACTTCGCAGGGAGCGATCTCGCTGCTTGTCTCCCAGCCAGGCACGCAGGCGCGGGGGAAGCACGCCAGCGCCTGCGTGCCTGGCTGGGAGACAAGCGGTGAAGTGCTGGGTTTGCAGTGGGGGTGGAGGGAGCGATCTCGCCCTTGTCTGCCAGCCAGGCACCTCCGTCTTATGGTCCGGAGTGTCCAATGGACCGAAAAATACGGTAGCTTAAGCGATGACCTGACAACAAAGAATTATACTTGCCCCAGTCTTGAGCTAGATCTAGCACCTGCCAATGCAGAAACATTTGCCTTTTTCTATTTGTTCTTTCTTTCTGTCTTTTATAAGAGCCATGTAAATTTCTGGTTTGCCATTTTGCATGTAAACGTAAGCTTCCCAAGTCTGCCTATCTGCACTTAAGTTTTGGTTATGTCTACTGGGTTTTCTGAACAATACCTTATATGGAACTATCTAATATGGCATCCGATCACTGGTCTCGCAAGGTCAGTATTGTCTACACTGACTAACAGTGCTAGGGATGGGAACTAACATGCTCATGAACTAAAATTAACAGCATGTGGAATCTGAAGATGAATAGCTCTCCAGCATGTGGTTTTTTAAAAGTTTTGGACCCTTGGCTTGACTTTAGAAGGACAGCCTGTTTGACAATGGTGGAATCTGAATCTGAATCTGAAGCTCCATATGTTCTTGCAAATCTCCACAAATGGCATTACAGCAGTCAACCATTGGGGGGGGGGGAGTTAAAAGGTGCTGTGAAACTTTCACCTAAATTTATGTACTGATTGCAGTTATATGTTACATTTTTCACCTTGTGGAACCATAAATGGCACAACAGCACAGGATCTTCAAAAAACTTGTATCCAAGCACTGAATAGACTTAGACCTGTTCTGCTTCAGCAAGGTGGTTGCATCATGACCTTTACAACTATATCCTCATGATTCTGGTAAACCATAGTCAACTCCGCTTATCCATGACAAATTCTAGAAAACAGGGGCTGCTTTTGGCAAACAGGCCTTCAGCATATGGATCTGATTTTCCCATATATAGTACCATCTATAGAAATATCATGAACCCTTTAAATTACCTATGTACACCTATGTTTGCAACTTAGTGGTAACTAAACTTTTAAAATTGGAGAGAATCCGGCCCCACCCCGGCCGCGCCGCAAAGCCGGCTGCGGCCACGGGGCCGTACTTTGCAGCCTCGGAGGAGCAAAGGCTGCTTCCCGGGCATCCGGGACCTTGGCGTGGGCGGAGGGCTGAGGCTATAAGTAGTCTCGGCCCCGCCTCTCCCCACGCAGTCCCGGGAGTTGTTTGGCCACCCACCCACCCTGCAGTAGTACAGGTTTTTTACCGGTCGCCTTATTAGGGGCCAGGTAGGAATTTTTTCGCATCACCTGATTGGCTGTTGGTGGTGTGTTTTTCGCCTACCTTGTACTGCGAATTGTGGTGTGGCTGTTAGGTAGGTAGGCAATTTGGTCACTTTGCGGAAGGAGCAAGGGGTTCAGACCTTGCCGGTGAGCACCCAGGCCTAAGCACCTGCGTTGGGCAGGCGATCCGTAGGAAGGCAGATGGGCTTCATGGCTCAATGTCATGAATATGGATCGGGTTTTCATGCCTCCCCTTAGTCACCCCCTTCTGGTGATCGGGGTTGGAGTTAAGGTGAGGGCATGTGTGGTCTGCCGGCCCGGTTCTAGCCACTTCTGTATGGCTTGGACCGGGGGTTGGGTGGCTCGCCCTTTCGTGGGACTTGGTGAGGTCAGGTGTTGACCTCAGGGCTCGTCCCACTTTAGTTTACCTTGCCATGTTGTGTTATGTTAATAAAGTGGCCCATTTTCCCAAAATTTTGTGTATGCCTTTTTATTTCGTACTGAGGGTGCAATCAATGCTTATGGCCAAAGAAGGGTAACATTAACTTTGTTTTCAAAACCTTTAAAGCACAACATAGAGATGGGTTGCCTTCTCATCATATAAAACCACTCGTGTTATTCTTTGATTGTCTGCTGTTGTCAAGTTGGAAACTTCAATGAACTTAATCATCAGGAAACTCAGCAGCTTTCCTCATAAACCAGAAAATTTCAGGATCACAGCCTACATTTAATTATTGCATTTATAGCAGCAGGCCTGGCTTCAGTCCTGCATCAGAATCTAGTAAGAGAGACACTGGCACCTTTGTGGAATTCTCGTGCAGGAGTCAGCTGCAAATCTTGGAATAATCCCGGGCTAGAGCAGCAAATATTTTAGAAGAGCTTTAACAAACAGGTTGTGCAAAGGATATTAACAGTAGGGAAATAAGAGGAAAGTGATTTGGGGATTTTCTTTCTTTTTTAAAAAAGATGCTGAAATGAAGGCTCATTGCTACTGAATAAACAGTATATTTAGAGCTATTATTTCCCTTCATTATTGTCAAGTTGCTCAATAAAACCAAATGTGTTATTTGTCCAGCACAGTGACAGTGTATTTCCTTAATGACACAACATCATTGTGTGACTTAGGAAACAGCTGCACAAGCCAGGAAAGTGATGACACATACTTGGAATTTTCTCCATCTCTCAACCATGTTTTTTGATGACTATCCCATGAAATGAATAAAAGCTATCCGGTGTAAATGTTAGGCAGGTGCTATCCAGCTGCACAACAAACACGGAAAGTGCCGTTCATGAGAACTTTATCTTTTCCCTCTCAACCCCTCCGGTCAATGTCCTCTTTCCTTACCCAGACTTAATAAAATGTTTTTTCCCCTATCTAGTATTATAAAAATGTGATCTCCCTGATCTTTTTGTTCCAAATAATTATTTAACCAGTTTTCTTCTGTAAGGAGAAACTTTCCAGCTTCCTCATGTTTGGTTTCTGTTTCCTGTTCATATAGTGAATATAAATAGAATTCTGAAATGATTCCTGCTGCTAAAACTAATAGAGTCTTTCCTGGTATGGTTATCAATGTCCTATCAGCCTATATATATCTATATAGGCTACAGATATATATACAATAATGGCTGTTTATTCTCTGTTTCAAGGAGCGCACCCTTTCCCTTTGTGAGTTATGTGCCGCTGCTTTCAGTGTGAGATGGTTAGTGATTATATATTAATGAGTCAATTATATGTTACAATTTTACCTAGTGATTGTAATTCTAATGCTTTATTAATATAGCATACAATCCTTTCTTTTATGTGTCAGCTTCTTTGACCAATGGTCTTAAGCTCAGTATAATAAACAGGATATGGAACAAAACTGCAAACACAGGCAAATTTATAAAAACAAAATTCCACAACAGTTTAAAAGTCAAGTTAAAATCAAAAATTACATAGCATTGTTATTAAATTCATAAAACCCCTTAGAATTCAAAATTTTATTATAGTGCATAATATTGATAAGGATGGTTTCAGGAACATTTTAAGGAAAGCACTATCGACTGGTATTTTGCCACCATATAACATAATAATTCCAGATGGATAGCTAGCAGCAGAATAGCACAGGAGTCCAGTGGCACCTAAAAGATTAACAAAATTTATTCCAACATATAAAATTTTTGTAATCTGAGCTCTGAGTCACAAAAACTTATGCTGCCCTGAATTTTGTTAGTCATTAAGGTTCTTATTTCCTATATGTAATTGTAAGGAACTAGTCAGGGTCAGCTTGGGAGGGTGACCACTAAGAATTTTTCCCCAGTCAGCTTCCCTCAGTACCTCAGGCACCCACACAGAAATCCTGTCAGAAGTCAAAAACTAGCCACCAGATATTTTCAAAACCACAAACAATATTTATTGGTTCACAAAAGTCAAGGGAGGGAGTAAAATAATATTGATTAGGCTATTTAAAGGCAAATCAGTTGGCAGGAAATTCAAAATAAACAATCTCTGATCACCAGAGATTTGTCAGGCTTAATTAATTTCAACAGGCAGGCTTTTAAAGATATATACAGAAAACTTTGGACAGGCAGGCAGTGCCTGCTTGGTAGTAGGAACACTAGGCAGAGATGGAATAACTCTAAACTCAGGCTTCTTTAAATCATAAAAATAACAAACTGACACTCTTTGCCACTCACACTGAGGACTCCTGACATGCCAGATAAATTCTCCTTCATAGATATACACACTAGCATACAGGACTCACACCTTTGAGAGCTAAAAACCAGCGCCTCACTCCTGGTGTGTCCCACCCAGCTAGATTCTTAGTCTGAATCTTGGGATTTTTTTCTAGTCATCAGAATCCAATCATTCATTCAGAGTGTTTGAGTGTTCTCAATTTAACTAGGAATCTGCCCTTTGTTCTGACAGAACTCCACAGAGTTTCTCCTCCCAGAAGGTGCCTAATTTTGACCCCCTTCTGACTAATAATTTTCTCTCTAACAGAAGCTTCTTATTCAGTTCTGTCCACTCAAGGAACTCAGATGCACTGGCTGTTTTCAGCTCCTTCCAGTTGCTTCACAACAACTGGCCAGCTTAAGTACCAGTCTTCACATTGTTCAGTACTCAAGCTCCAACTCCAGATTGAAACTCTGAGGTGTTTTTTCCTTCTCGTTTCCATAACTGCAGCCCAGCCAATTGTTGCAAGTCTGTTCCCAGCTTCCAGGCTAACTTTCCTGAGTCCCTTACAGTAATATATGTATTTTAGGTTGGAGCCTGACAATCATAACTGCAAGGATTTGTTTTTGTTGTTATTCTTGTGCAGTCCTCTGATTCCCACTTCATATTTTCCATGAGATCCCTTGTCCCCCAGGAGAAGAATTTGGGGAGCATTTTTGGCTGCAACAGTAGGGGGAAGCAAAGTCATGCTCTAATAATGGAGGTTCTTCTGTCAGGAAAGATATCTAGCAGGACTGGTATGGATATATTCTTCGATGATACATTTATGATTTTTTAAAGTTTTATATTCATATGCCATGGTATAGTCTGTCTCTCCAGATTAGCTATCTGCAAGCTATTTTTCTAATGTTTGTATTACTGAATTAATATATTTTTAAATGTTTCTCCAGATTTATAACGCTATCCAAAGCAAGTTTACTCAGAACCTTATTCAGGGCTATTCCGTGGGATTTATTCCCATGAGAGTGATTTTGAGATTGCATTGTTAATCTTGAACACTTTGGGATTTCTGTGCTTTTTGTAACTATAATGTCTCTCCATTACTTGTTTGGTGCTGCCCACCTTGTTGTGGGATGGAATTATTACTATTTGCAACAAACACTCCCTTTCATATAATACATTTCAAACATGAAATTAAAGTACACTTAAATAGTGAATACAGGCTTTGTGAACTTGTGATTTGTTATCTATCTATCTATCTATCTATCTATCTATCTATCTATCTATCTATCTATCTATCTATCTATCTATCTATCTATCTATCTATCATCTATCTATCTATACAGATATAACATTTATTATGACTGTGGACTCTCTAGATGGCTAGGTATCCATCAGAGTAGAGAACATGAATATGTTGGAGGAATATGTCCTTTTAGATCATTGGTACCATCCTGAAAGCATATAGCAGGGCAGAAAGAAACCCTGAATACTTCCCATTCATTCAGCCCATCTGTGACCTGATTTGAACCTATATATACAGATGTCAGAGGCTTGTGAATAAGTATATTGTACAAGGGTGTTTTTGCCTTTCCTCTGTCAAGGAATGCTTGCCCAGATTTAGTGTTTTGAAATTCTGAGACCAGCCTAATTAGAATGAAGATTCATCTTTTATGTAGTCCAGTCTATCTGATAGTTACACGGATGCCCATTATTCTCACGAATCTGAGCAAATGCAGAATTGCTGCTTTCAATAAGTTCTCTCTTAGAGCCCACAACACCCACATTTACAAAAGCAAAGGCAGAAATCAAGTCAATTTTTGCAGAACTAATCAAATGCTGTTTGGATAATTTTGGTTGCCATTTATATCCCTGATTTTGATGAATTTAGCCAAGACTAGTAAGGGGGAAAGGGCAAAAAAGCCAACTGTGCAATAGAAGAGAGCAGAAATTAATTGAATTAATAATCCTTATTTTACATTTGCTTTATCAGGGGATAAACTGAGTAATGTAAGGTGCATTCCCCTAAAGAAGCAATGTGAAACACATAGGGATTATTAATTTAATGAATTTCTGTTTCTGTCTTCTGAATCCTTTTTCCTAGTGATTTATGTGACCCTTTTGGTTTTTTTCAGGACTGCTGAGCATTACCCATATCCCCAAACATAACATGAAAACAAATTGCATGCCTTACTCACTCCATGAGCCCTTGAGATTAGTAGGGCCCTGGAATTTTGTCCCATTAGTCTTCACCCTTCCACAACAACTTCCACTTGCTATATATTCATCCTAGTCTAAGAGGTGTTCATTGTTGCTTTTCTAAGAAGCATCAAGTGCTCTTATATCTGCACTGTAATGATGTTACTCCAAATTACCAGCCTTGGTGGCAATTCCCACTCTTTCTATTCAAATAATCTTCTGAAATCTCATTAAAAGTGTGTGTGTGTAGGGTGGTTAATCTGATCCTGTGAGGATATTATATATAAGTGGGAACCCTCATGGATTTGCAAGAAGCATCTCCCTTCTCCACTCTCACTATTTCCTCTTTTCCTTTCCTGAAAGTCCTCATGGTTTCTTCCCTTTTCCTACTTCCTCCTCTCCATTCAGGGTTGCTAGTTTCTGGGTGGGGGATGGAGATCTCCTGGAATCACAAAAAAATCTCAAAACTACAGAGATCAGATCAAAATTAGGACATCTCTGGAGATTTGGGGAGGGAAGCAACCTCAACAGGGTATAATGCCATAAAGTCCGCCCCCTCAAAACAGCCATTTTCTCTAGGGGAACTGATCTCTGTCATCCAGACAGCAGTTGTAATTCTGGTTGATCTCCAACCCCCAACTGGAATTTGGCAATCCTAATTCCCCAGGAGGAAATGGCTGCTTTTCAGGGTGGCATTTTACCCCTCCACAATGAAATCAGGGTTTGAACCTGGGTCCCCCAGACACTACTATGAAGCTCTAATCACTACACCACAGTGACTTTCATAATGTAGCTGCTGTTCAACAATAGCAAGCAGCCAGGTCTAGTTAAATCATGAAAGCCAAGTGGTATCAAGTCATGCAGAAGTTGCTTCTGAGCCTTGGGTTACCAACCTCTGGGACCTTGAAATATTCCAGAATTACAACTGAACTCCAGCCAACAGAGATCTGTCCCCCTGGAGGAAATGACTACTTTGGAGGGTGGACTATCTGGCATTATAATTGGCTGAAGCCTCTGCCCTCCTCAAACCCTGAACTCCTCAGACTGCATCCCAAAATCTCCAGGAATTTTCCAAGCTGGAGCTGGCATTGATACTCAGGCCTGGCCCAAAAGAATCCTCCCTCAAAGGCCAAAACAGGCCTGGAAAGGGCCCTGCCCTCTCCCTATACCTTTTTACTCACAGAAATGAAAGCCTGGGATAACTGCAGTTGCCTAGCAACAGCCACTGATGGAATCCATGCTTAAAGCTACAGGTGCTCCATTTACCAAATGCTGGGTTTTTTTATGCTTCCCAGGGTTTTGTTTTGTTTTAGATTTCATATTTTTTCTGCAAACCTAGGGCCCTTTTCTGTTTTGTAGAAAGATCTGTCTTACCCATTCACAGTTCCAATCACTGGATTTAAGTCTCCAAAGATATGATTTCACTATTAGAATATAACATTCAAATTCCTTGCAGGTGTTTCACAGGTTTAATCCTATCAGTTCCATAATGCAGTACATCATAGAGATGCCTATGAAGTATTAAGACTACAATATTCATTCTGCTATGACACTGCTAGAGAATCTTTCTCTTGTGACAACATCTGGGGCATAGATTACTTTAAGAAAGGAGTGAATGGTTAGAACAGAGAAATAACTTTTATTCTTTTGATTCAGCCAGTGGAAATCCACAACTTGGGACTGGGAAAATGAAAAACATCATTGGTGATGGAATTCCTCCCATGGGTTTTGTACATGACTATTCTAATATCTGCTGGTTATTTTCATACTGAGCTTTTTTTTTGTAGCTGCAATTGTGTAGGGCTGCATTTTTTTCCTGTTATCTACAGGAAGAAGATTACATTTAGCTATTTGAAATCCCACTGCAATGTCATGCAAACTGAAAGCACCTGTTAGTTCAAATGATATTACTAAGGCTTTCCTCACTGAAATAATGCCATGGAAAAGCAATAGGCTGATGTATCCTCAAGGGAGGCTGATATCTGTTGAACACAGCTTGTTTATCAGCATTTGAGTGACCACAAAACTGACATTGTCTACAATAGCTCAACATAACTGTGAGAAAGAGATTTTTTTGGACAAAAGTCTGTAAATTCAGCTCGTGATCTGTGGTGTATGTTACTTGGTTTGAACAATCTTATGTGTGTATAATTCACTTCTTTTTTCACTTTTATACATCTTCACACAGATGTGTACACCATATTTTTCTATAGAAAATGGGGAAGGGGGTTGGAGTGGAAAGAGGAGAATCAATCTAGATCTTTGAAACACTGAAGTCCCATTCACACATGGCCCCCATGAGCAAATTTCATAGGAGGCATTGAAGCTAGTCTTTGGCTCATGTACCAGATTCACATGTTTTTTGAGGGGGGGGGCAAAATCAAAAAATGGTGCCCCCTTATGGGCCATTCTATGTTATGGTCCCATAGAATACAATGGACTCCATACCCAATTTGGCGCCCCCCCTGTCAGCGCCCGGGGCAAGCACCCCCCCCTCTGCTCCCCCTAGATTCGGTCCTGTGCTCCAGATGCTAGGGGCAGTCAGCAAAGGACCTTAGGTGGCCCTTTCCTGGGAGAGTGGTGTCAGTACCACCATTTACTTGCTGCATTGCAGGCCCTTTGTCCTCCATTCTTGGTGTCCTCCTCTTTGGGCAACTCAGGTAGCCAGTAGGAGTGATCAAAAATGATACAGATGCTTACCTCAACAAAAGAGTAAGTGATAAACTGGACATGGCAAGGGGTGGTTGGCAACTCAGGGAGGAGGAGCATTTTGTGCTGATGCTGTCCCCAGCCAAGGGAGCAGTTCTTCATGTTGTCAATAGTTGCTGCCCCGAGCCGTCCCAGACAGCAGACACGTAGGAATGGCCTTGCTGTTCAAGAGAGTGTAGTCAGCAGAGGCAGCCTATTTAAGTATTTAAATCCTGCTTATTTCCCAGGAGGGACCCAGAGTGGCTTACAGTATAACAAGCATCATATAACAAACTAGCAAACAAACAGGACCTGTCCAAGATGTAGCCGGTGGACTCATTCACTGTCTCATTTGAAGACAGAAGTTGCAAGCAATGAGGGAACAGCCAAAGTGCCAGGATGACCAAAGCTCACACCTCTGGACTAAGTTTTATAGGGTACCTGAAACAGGAAAAGGAAAGCCAATTCTTAGCAAAGGCATTGAACATGTGGTGGGCCTGTCCCTCCTCACTGGTAGCAGCTGGGGAAGAAATGGTTCCGTTTAGGCCAAAAGTCTTGCTGCTGCCTGAGGACCTTGCCTCACCTCTGAAGGCATGGGACACAGAGCACAGGGGCTGAGAGGCAGATTTTAACTTGTGGGCTAAAGAGTATGAAAGGAAATGGTCCTTCAGGTTCTTTGGTTCTAAGCCTTTTAGAGTCATAATGTTAAGAACCAGCACTTTGCATTTTCCATGGAAGCTGCTGGGCACAGATTTTTCAGCATCAGATTGATACAAATGGCTGTTAGAAGGCACCATGTTGTGGCCAGGCTTCAGCCAGAGATGACATTAGTCAACTCAATAAGCTGGGCCATACTCAAAGAATTTTCCAACACACTTCCAATTAACTTTCAATGCACTTTGCAACTGCATCTTACTGTGCGAAATGACAAAATCCACTTGCAAATGGTCGCTAAAATGGATTGAAACTGCATTACTCAGCATGTGTTAAAGTGCCCCCTATTGCTTAGGCATCTATGCCATACCTTTTGTATCTTACCAGACCAAACCTACTTAGTATGTCAGTTGGCATTTACTTACTTGTTGGGATATTTGGACTTCTTTTGGTGACGTCTCTGGAACTACCAGTGGCCATATTTCACATAAATTATCTCAAAGACCCTTCATACGCTTTCAAGGGGAAGTCTAGGACTGTTTTTGCTGGTAATCCACTACTATTCAAACAGGATATGTTTGTTTTAGATTTCTGCCAGTTTCTCAGGTGGTTTTATTTAATTTTCCAGCTTTCAGAAGTCATTTGAACAATTCTTAAATCCTCTAATGTCCAACCGTACTATTATTTGCCTTTTAGAAGTAAGCCAGGTGTGGTGACGGGAGATAAGAAACTACAGGGAAATGAGCCCATCAGGAACATTGCTGCTTCTAACGAAAAAAAAAAAACCAGAATGTCCTTGAAGTAAAGAGACATTCTTCAAACTGCAGTGATGCCATTGATTTTACACTAATACTTCAAAGAAATTATAAAACTAAATTTGCTTTTCTGATCAGACAGGAACCTCTACCCCACCCCCACCCTCCAGGAAAATACAATGAAGTAACTGCTGTCATTTTGGGTAACCATTGCAGATTTCTATCCATGTTTCTTGAGTTTAGAAAACTAGACATAAATGAGCCTCTGTTGGCCCAATTCATGTAAAGCTTTTTGTCAAAAGTAAAAATGGGACAAACTGATCCAAAGCTCAAATTGCATAGAGGACAAACAGAATGGCTTAGATTCCCTAAGATCCCCATGTGTGGAAGGATTTTCACTCACAGAGCAAAATTTCCTCACCTCCCCACTCCCATGGCAATCTAAACTGCCCCCTGAAATTTTATTCAAGGAGTTAAAAGAGAGATGTGATTTAATAGACAATTTAATAAGAGTTGGTAGAATAGGATTTGAATTTGCTTTCTCTATTTTTGATCCTACATACAGTTTAAGTGAACTGATCCCTCAGAATTGGAATTCTATCCATGTAATATAAAAGTATGTATTTTCCACAGTTTAGAATGTTTTCCTGTTTTGTTTTGTTGTTGCAATGTGTGATGTATGAATATGCTTTTAAAGGAGAATTCTTGTAGAATTACTTCTATTGTATAAATTCATGGCTGCTGTATTCAGTGGAGCATTTCCATAGATCGAACAGTTTCTTTCCCCAGAGCATGGCTTTTTCACTTCCACTGCAGCCCAAAATATCCCCTGAAATTCTGCTCCTCGGGCGGGGGGGGGGGGGTCTCCTTTTCCCCAGAAGCAGGAAGGGGAAGAGATAAAGTCATGCCCCACAGTCAGAAACCATTCCACCCACAGCTAAGTTCCACTGGATCCAAGTCATGATTGTGAACAAGGTACAAGAATCTGGGCTTTTGTCTGAAGTCATGTAGAGCCGAGGGACTGAGCCATTTCCCTGAGCTCATGAGCCATGAGTCTGGGCTACCAGTTTGGTTGCCAGGTCTCAATATATGTTGGAGGGGAATCTCAGGCCTGCTCTCAGGTTGGTGACCAGAAATGGGTGGCCACTAATTTGATTTGATCTTCAGGCTGATGTAATGTTACTTGGAAACAGCACCTCAAATTTTTGGGAAAAAATGTTTAGGTTCCCTCCCCCGCTTTAAATGATTTCAGATGTTTGTACATTCTTGAGCGGTTTTCCCACAACTAGCCCTGTTCCCTCCCACATTTGCCCAGCATACCTATTTCAGCCTTCCAAAGTTTGCTTGCCTTACTCCAAAAGTCTCAAAAGATCACAGGCATTCTAAATACCTCAACAACATTATTCAGAGTTATTCTATTCCTGATAATCTCCTAGGGGTCCAAAATGACAATTCTCAATTTAGGGGCTGGATATATTTTTCAGGTGCATTGCTCTCTAATCCTAAAATCTCTCTAATCCTAAAATCTAAAGTAGCCCCCTGGTTCAGACTAATCAAATCTGATCATCTGAGACCCCCATACCTAGTTAATATCTCCAGATTTAACATCAGAACATCCTTCACAGCTCTCCGCTTTCAGACTATGAAACAACTCTGTTAACTGGTCAATATTACCACATCCCAACAGAACAATGTTTTTGCATTTGTGGTTCACCTATTATAGAGGACTGCCCCCAGAATTAAATTTCTGTCTGACTACACCAAAAGTACTTTTAAATTTCTTTCTTTTAAAAAAAAAGAATAAGAAAGAAAGAAAAAGAAAGAGCAAGGGGGGGAAATCTTAACATCCAGCAGCAAAGTAAGATTATTTTTTTAAAAAGAAACAAAAGAAAATCAATGCATAAAAATAAGACATAATCATAACTGTGGTGGTGGATCTACAGATAAGTTTCTATAAATGATCTCCAAATATCTTAAAATGTGTCCTTACACCATTGCCATGTGTTCAAATGTTGATAGAGTTTTAGGGTCCTTGATCGGCTAGAGTTGCCAATCCCCAAGTAAGGGCAGGGGATCCCCCAGTTCAGGGGATCCCCCCTCCCTCCCCCTCCCTTCAGGGTCATCAGAAAGTGGTGGTGGGAGAATTGTCTGCTGGGCACTCCATTATTTCCTATGGATACCGATTCCCATAGGGCATAATGGAGAATTGATCTGAGGGTATCTGGGGCTCTGGGGAGCTGTGTTTTGAGGTAGAGACACCACATTTTCAGCATAGCATCCAGTTCCTCTCCCCAAAATACCCTCCAAGTTTCAAAAGGATTGGACCCGGGGGGGGGTCTAATTCTATGAACCCCCAAAGAAGGTGCCCCTATTCTTCATTTTTTCCAATGGAAGGAAGACATTTAAAACGTGTGTGTTCCCTTTGAATGTGATGGCCAGACCTCCCTTTGGACTTCAATTATGCTTGTCACAACCTTGCTCCTGGCTGAACCCCCAAAGTCTCATGGCTCCACCCCCAAAGTCCCCAAATATTTCTTGAATTGGACTTGGCAGCCTTATGATTGGCTGATTTACCAGAGGTGGACTTTTATCTTTCTAGTGTTCTAATTGGACCTGTTAGCTGTAGTAAGGGCAAAGAGGGTCCATTTCCATTGACCATCAATTAGCCTCCAAGAAATGGGCAGATAGTTTAAAAGTACATAAGAGTCTTCAAAAATCAGTGAACATTCAAATACAGGGGTGGCCAACGGTAGCTCTCCAGATGTTTTTTGCCTACAACTCCCATCAGCCCCAGTCATTGGCCATGCTGGCTGGGGCTGATCGGAGTTGTAGGCAAAAAACATCTGGAGAGCTACCGTTGGCCATCCTGTTCTAATACAAATTGATATGAGTAATAACTTCCTCCCCAAAACCCCAGATGACTATACATGCCCAAAACATATGTTTAAGGGACACATCCTATAAGTTACAACACCAACAATTAGACTCTTCACTCCATCCTTTGCTTAATAGTTGCTATGGTGTCCAGTAAATCCTAAATATACATATTTTTGTTGAGTAAGTCTGAAGATAGAGACAGTATAGACTTTAGGGCCATATCTCACGGCTTTAGTAAAACAGCATGGTCTATCACCTTATTCCATTCATTTCTAAGGCCCTGGACATCATATTTATTAATTGATATCAAATAATTATAAACAAATATTATAGGTTTTGTTTTCTGCCTTGATTCAATTAGAGTTTCCATGAGCAAGGGGGATGCTGAGACATTTAATGCTGCAGGGTCATATTTCGAATACTGACAAATGTTTCCAACTGTAACTATTGCCAGAAGGTGACAAATCACATCTAAACCTCAGCTGAGAAAATGACAAAAATTCATCCTATCAACTGATCCAATGTAAAAATCCAGTTATCAGTCCAAGCCTTCCACAAAAAATATTTCCTTCCAGTTTTTAGATCTGGATTGGCCGATAATGTTATTCTTATGCAATTATAGACCATTGTTTTTTAGTTGTTGAAACTGTAGGAGAAATGGGATCCACTCTAGCAGAAGTAGACACTAATGCATTCCACTTATAGAGGGACACCAGACAACAGGTTTCCAAAAATGCCAGAGATGGACAGTTCAACTTCAAGGAGAGATTCCAACATTTAGTACAAGTTAACAAGTATGGCTGATGATATATAAGATCAGGGAAACCAAATCTTCCTTCTTTGAATGGAAGTTGCATCCTCCTTACAGAAATCCAGGATGGTCAGGAACCCTACATAAATTTCCAAAACAAAGTATTAATTCTATGAATATATCTGCAAGGTATATAAAAAGGAATTGCACGTAAAAATAAACAATTCTAAGCATAATATTCATTTTGAGAGTATTTACTTTGTCCCAAAGAGATGAGTTTAAAGCTGCCCATCTGTCCAAATCCAAAGATATAACAGCAATTAACTTGTTAAAATTTAGCACAGTCATATTTGTAATATCTCTAGAAATCAGTATGCCAGGATAAGTAATGACAACTGGACAATACCAAAAATGTCCATAGTCAAACACTCCATAAAATATTGTCTCCCAGTGGCATCAATTCAGATTTTGCCCAATTAATTAAATATCCAGACAAGTCTCCAGAGGTATTAATCATATCCTTTAATGCAGGAATGGAAGATGATCTGAATAAAGAATGAATTTAAATTTGAAAGGATCATGTATAAAGCCATGAATATTATGATTATTTAACGGCACAAGCCAGAGATCCCAAATATAAATTTAAAAATATGAGGCAAAAGAGGGTAACCCTATCTAGTACTGTCTCTCAAGACGGAATGGTGCAGAAAACATGCAATAATCAGCACCCTGGACCTGGAGATGAATAAAGAATTCTAATCCACTTCAAAAATTCAATGTACTCAATGCAGAACAGATAAATTTCCAATATATTTTGTCAAAGGCTTTTCAAACATCAAGTGAGAGAATCAGATCTGCTCCTCTCTTAAAGCAATCAGAACAGTAACCAGCCTAAGATTACGAGTCTTGCCTAACTTGTATAAATCCTACCTGGTCTTTTACCAGAGTTATAACAACCTTTTGGAGTCTATTAGCATAAGAACATAAGAGAAGTCATGTTAGATCAGGCCAATGGCCCATCCAGTCCAACACTCTGTGTCACACAGTGGCAAATTATATATATATAATATATATATATATATATTATATATATATAATTTATATATATATATATAAATTATATATATATAATATATATAATATATATATATTATATATATATAATATATATAATATATAATATTATATATTATATATAATATTATATATAATTATATATATTATAATATTATATATTATATATAATATATATAATATATGGACCTCTGCTCCATATTTTTATCTAAACCCCTCTTGAAGGTGGCTATGCTTGTGGCCGCCACCACCTCCTGTGGCAGTGAAAGAAGTACTTCCTTTTATTCGTTTTAACCTGTCTGCTCAGCAATTTCATTGAATGCCCACGAGTTCTTATATTGTGAGAAAGGGAGAAAAGTACTTTTTTCTCTACTTTCTCCATCCCATGCATTATCTTGTAAACCTCTATCATGTCACCCCGCAGTCGACGTTTCTCCAAGCTAAAGAGTCCCAAGCGTTTCAACCTTTCTTCATAGGGAAAGTGTTCCAGCCCTTTAATCATTCTAGTTGCCTTTTTCTGGACTTTCTCCAATGCTATAATATCCTTTTTGAGGTGCGGCGACCAGAACTGCACACAGTACTCCAAATGAGACCGCACCATCGATTTATACAGGGGCATTATGATACTAGCTGATTTGTTTTCAATTCCCTTCCTAATAATTCCCAGCATGGTGTTGGCCTTTTTTATTGCAAAAGCACACTGTCTTGACATTTTCAGTGAGTTATCTACCACGACCCCAAGATCTCTCTCTTGGTCAGTCTCTGTCAGTTCACACGCCATCAACTTGTATTTGTAGCTGGGATTCTTGGCCCCAATGTGCATTACTTTGCACTTGGCCACATTGAACCACATCTGCCACATTGACGCCCACTCACCCAGCCTCAACAGATCCCTTTGGAGTGCCTCACAATCCTCTCTGGTTCTCACCACCCTGAACAATTTAGTGTCATCCACAAACTTGGCCACTTCACTGTTCACTCCCAACTCTAAATAATTTATGAACAAGTTAAAGAGCATGGGACCCAGTACCGAGCCCTGCGGCACCCCACTGCTTACCATCCTCCACTGCAAAGGCTGCCCTTTATACTCACTCTCTGCTTCCTATTACTCAGCCAGTTTTTGATCCACAAGAGGACCTGTCTTTTTACTCCATGACTCTCAAGCTTTCTAAGGAGCCTTTGATGAGGAACTTTATCAAAAGCTTTCTGGAAGTCAAGGTAAACAACATCTATCGGGTCTCCTTTGTCCACATGTTTGTTCACACCCTCAAAGAAATGTAACAGGTTAGTGAGGCAAGATCTTCCCTTACAGAACCCATGCTGAGTCTTCCTCAATAACCCATGTTCATCAATGTGCCTACTCATTCTGTCCTTGATAATGCTTTCTACCAACTTTCCCGGTATTGAAGTCAGACTGATTGGCCTGTAATTTCCCGGATCTCTTCTGGAACCCTTTTAAAAGATGGGGGTGACATTTGCTACCTTCCAGTCCTCAGGAACGGAGGCAGATTTCAATGAAAGATTACAGATTTTTGTTAGAAGACCCACAAGTTCAACTTTGAGTTCTTTTAAAACTCTCGGATGTATGCCATCCGGACCCAGTGACTTATTAGTTTTTAATTTGTCTATCAGTTGTAGGACCTCCTCTTTTGTCACCTCAATCTGACTCAGGTCTTTCAACACCCCTTCCAAAATTAGTGGTTCTGGGGCGGGCAAAAAGTTCTCATCTTCCACAGTGAAGATGGAGTCAAAAAATTCATTCAGCTTCTCAGCCATTTCCCTATCCTCCTTCAGTAATCCTTTTACCCCACGGTCATCCAAGGGCCCCACTGCCTTCCTGCCTGGTTTCCTACTTCTAATATATTTGAATAAATTTTTATTGTTGGTCTTTATGTTTTTTGCAATATGCTCCTCATAATCCCTTTTTGCCTGCCTGATCACAGTCTTGCATTTGATTTGCCACAGCCTGTGTTCCCTTTTACTAATCTCACTTGGACTGGTTTTCCACCGCTTAAAGGAGTCCTTCTTACCTTTTACAGCTTCCATTACTTTGTTTGTTAACCATGCAGGCCTTTTCTTATGCCTGTTTGTGCCTTTCCTAACTTGTGGTATGTATTTTATCTGAGCTTCGAGGATTATAGTTTTAAATAGTCTCCAAGCTTCCCCAAGGGTTTTGACCGTATTTACCTTTCCTTTCAGTTTCCTCCTCACATGCCTCCTCATCTCAATGTATTTACCCCTTTTAAAGTTAAACGTGGTTGTGCCGGTCTTTTTGGGCAACTCCCTATTTATACAAACGGTGAAATCAATAACATTATGGTCACTGCTCCCAAGCGGTGCAATCACTTTTACATCTCTCACCAAGTCTTGGGCATTACTTAGGACCAAATCCAGGATCGCCCCACCCCTGGTAGGTTCTGAGACCATCTGCTCCATAGCACAGTCATTGAGAGCATCAAGAAACTCAATCTCTTTCTCTCGACCAGAACACATATTGACCCAATCAATCTGCGGGTAGTTAAAATCACCTATTACAACACAGTTTTTACGTTTAGCTGCTATCTTTAAGTCTTCCATCATATTATAATCGTCCTCTCTCTTTTGATTTGGTGGGCGATAACAAACTCCCATAGTTAAATGTCCTTTTGGCCCTCTATTTCAATCCAAAGCATTTCTAAAAGTGAATCTAATTCTCTGACCTCAGTCTTACTGGACCGTATATCCTCTCCGACATACAGAGCCACCCCACCTCCAACCCTTCCCTCCCTATCCTTCCAATATAACTTATATCCAGGAATCACCGTGTCCCACTGATTCTCCTCATTCCACCAAGTTTCTGAAATTCCCACAATGTCTAAGTTTTCTCCCAACACTAAGCATTCCAATTCACCAATTTTACTTCGAACACTTCTAGCATTTGCATACAAACATCTATAATTTCCCAGGCAAGCTAGGCCCGGCACCTTCCTCCTGCCATCTCGAGACTCTGGCAGACAGGCCATACTGTTTGTCACCATCACAGTGGACAACTTTGGTCCATTACCCGGTAGAAAAATAGCAGCCAACCCTTCATCTCTTTGAGATGAGTCCTCCCGAACCAGAGACATTTCATCTCCTTTTGGCTTTCCCCCAATATTTAGTTTAAAAACTGCTCTGCCACCTTTTTGATTTTAAGCGCCAGCAGCCTGGTTCCATCCGGGGACAAGTGGAGACCATCTCTTTTGTACAGCTCCCACTTGTTACAGAAAGCATCCCAGTGCCTAACAAACTTAAACCCTTCCTCCTTACACCATCGTCTCATCCACACATTGAGACTTCTAATTTGTGCCTGTCTCTCCTGCCCTGCATGTGGAACAGGTAGCACTTCTGAGAAGGCTACCTTGGTGGTCCTGGCCTTAAGTCTCCCGCCTAGCAGCCTAAATTTTTCCTCCAGGACCTCACGACTGCATTTCCCCACATTGTTGGTGCCAACATGTACCAAGACCACTGGCTCCTCCCCAGTATTGTCTATCAGCCTATCTACTACACACGTATTGTCCGCTACCTTCGTACCAGGCAGGCAAGTCACCATACGGTCAGTACGCGGTTTTGCCACCCTGCTTCTACTTGCATAAGGATCTAATCACCAACTACCAACCCCCCCCCTCTCCCCCTGCCCAGGGATGGTTCCTTGGTGTGAAAGGATTTTCACTCACCAACCGAAGAAGAGGTCCCTTCTGAGGGCGCATTCCCCTTACCCTCAGCACAGTGCCCTGTCCCCTCTCGACCCTCATGCTCTCTGGTAGCAACGGGGCCGCTACGTTCAGAGCGGGGCTCATCTAATACGCCCCCGAGAGTCTTCCCCAAGTGCTTAACTGACCGTCTCTGTTTCCCCACGGCAGTCACCTCGGCCTCAAGGGTATGAACTCGTTCCCTGAGGACCAGGAGCTCCTTGCATCAAGCACACACCCAAGACTTCTGTCCTTTGGGCAGATAGTCGTACATGTGACACCCCCCTGCTGGCATTCTATCTTCATGATATATATATATTTAAAATATACAGTCCTCTTTAAATTCTGTTTGTTTAAGTGGCTCCCCTTCTGGAGGGTCAACTTACCTTATTGGGAGAACAAGGAAATCAGGGATCTGGGTTCCTGGTCCTTAGGGAGCCCCCAGGCGAAGAGCCACAGGCCAAGAGCCCTTTAGCTCTCTGGCAATGTGCAGCTTAAAATGCAACGAGGGTGGAGCAGAGGCACTCCTCAGCAATCAGCAGCAATCACTCAATCACTCTCAATCTCTTTCTCCTTTAGCCCACTCAATCAAACAAAGAGCAAACAAACAGCAGTTCCCCAGCTATCACACCTCAGAATTTTAGGCAACCCCACAAACCTCAGAAT
This sequence comes from Heteronotia binoei, assembly GCF_032191835.1. Lineage (NCBI taxonomy): Eukaryota > Metazoa > Chordata > Lepidosauria > Squamata > Gekkonidae > Heteronotia > Heteronotia binoei. The sequence continues at coordinate 49,598,840 of NC_083223.1, read as the reverse complement.
GAAGTCTTTCAAAACTCAGAAATTCTCAGCAACTTCTCCAGCTGTCTCAGCTATGAGAGCTGCTCTGCTCTGTTCTGCTCCTCTCAGACCTCTGTGAGATGCAAGAATAGCAGTTAATTAACATCTATATTCACCAAAGAAATAGTCCAAAATTTTTCACATAGAGTATGGTCTTTGCCAGTTTTAGGAAACACGCTGATATAGGCATTGTATAACAACTATTGCACTGAACCAGACTAAAACTCTTGTTATTCAGTTGATAGAGTTTTGGAATTAAGAACTCTGCAAATGTGTTATACCATTCAATAGGTAACCCATCTATTCCTGGAGATTTGTCATTATTCATATTAATTATCAGTGCCTTTATTTTGTCTATGCCTAAAAGTTCAGCAAGAATATGTTTCTAAATCAGCGGTTCCCAACATTTTTGGTTTTGTGGAAGACAATTTTTCCACAGACCTGGGGTGGGGTGGGGAATGGTTTTGGGATGATACAATTACGCACTTTTTTTCTATGAATTTGGTGTGGCGGTTAAGTGGGAGACTTTTATCTGGGAGACTCTTATCTGGAAGAACCAGGTTTGATTTCCCACTCCTTCACTTGTAGCTGCTGGAATGGCCTTGGATCAGCCATAGATCTCACATAGTTGTCTAAGCCCACCCACCTCACAGGGTGTCTGTTGTGGGGAAAGAAGATAAAGGAGATTGTGACCGCTCTGAGACTCTGAGATTTGGAGTGGAGGGCAGGATATAAATCCAATGTCGTCGTCTTCTTCTTCCTACATTGTAATATATAATGAAATAATTATACAACTCATGGCCCAGTTGCTAACAGACCATGGACCAATCCTGGTCCATGGCCTGGAGGTTGGGGACCCCTGTGCTAAATAATATATCAACATGGAAGATCAAGGCATGAGAAAAATATTTCCAAATCTTTTTCAGTAACATCTTTGCCTTTACTATACAGCTCAGAATAATACTTATAGAATGGTAACTTTATTGCAGTAGAGGATCATCTTTGATCAAAGGAATTTTTAAAAATTCTTTTCCTGTATTAAATGATATGCTAAACTTTTTCCTGGTCCCTTACCTCTTTTCAAATATGACTGGTGCAAACAAAGCATATTCTGCTTTCACTGATAGTACATTATTTAGTTCATATTTAACCTACTGCCTTTCCTGAAAAAGACATGGTGTGGGAGATGCAGCAAACTGACTTAAAATATGCTTCAGCTTATCTTCAGTTATTTCTGGAAACTTACTCCAAAAGTCAAACATTTTCTTGTGAATTGACTGTTCTAAACTGAATTACAAAAGCTAAATACGTTCTTGCACTGCTGTCTGGGAAGAAAAGTTCAATCCATTGAATTCTAACTATGCTGCTGTTGACTGTGCAGGCACCAAAGAAGCATATATATTCAAAATATGGGAGAATTTAAATAATGCATGACCATGAGGCCTATGTAAGTCCAGCTAGCCATTCAATCAGGAGCATTTGCCAACAGAGACTAATTGACGAGCACCCAGGCTGAATGCTAGCATTGCTCAGTCACAAAGTTTCTCAAAGCAGTGCATGTTTTTTATAAATAAATTTATATATTTTAAAATATGATGTTTCTGACCCAGGAGAAAATACTTTTTGTGATCAAGCTGTTTGATTTTCGAGTGCTTTATTTATGAAAATTGAATAAATGCCGGTTGTGAAACAAAAGAAAAGTGGTTAATTCAGCACCATGAAGGTGAACAGTTACAGATTCTGGACACCTTTTGAGAAACTGCCACTGATGACATTATTTTGTTTATCAGATTTCCACATATCTGTGATGGACAGGTTAGATACCACCTCTTCCTTAGAGTGGCCAATGGGAGCTGATGGAATGTGGTGAGACAAACAGCTGAGAACAGTTCAGTTGAGAGTGAGGCTAGTCAAGTGAAGATGTGGCAGAAAACCAGCTTGGTGCTATCAGGAAAAGGTCCAATTGTAATGAAACCCCCCAAGTGCCTGAATAGGGAAATATTTCAAGGTTCAACTGAAAAGAGATTTTACAGCCTCAACCTCAACCTGATTTTCTCCTATGTTTTGTTCAAATAATAAATAATGTATTTTATTTTTTATCCTTGTGGGCTATATATATGGTTTCAGGGAAAGAAGCACACACACATAAGGTAAGATCTTAGCCTATATAAAAATTTATATTAGTATATGAATAAGTGGTGGCAGCATGTGAATGAAGCAGTGAGCCCCTAGCTCCAACAGCTCTGAGTGAGGGATGATTGTTAAAGGGGATGGGGCTGCCAATGTCTGGTGAAATCTGTGTGAGTAACAGAGAGGACCTGGTACATGAAATGGTAATAAAGGTAAAGGTAGTCCCCTGTGCAAGCACCAGTCGTTTTCGACTGTGGGGTGACATTGCTTTCACGTTTTCACGGCAGACTTTTTACGGGGTGGTTTACCATTGCCTTCCCCAGTCATCTACACTTTCCCCCCAGCACGCTGGGTACTCATTTTACCAACCTTAGAAGGATGGAAGGCTGAGTCAACCTGAACCAGCTTCCACCGAGATCGAACTCAGGTCGTGAGCAGAGGGCTCCGACTGCAGTACTGCAGCTTTACCACTCTGCGCCATGGGTAATAGCTCACTCTCTATTTTAAACGAGGCAAGATGGGTAGTGAACTGTCACTGCCTGACCTAATTGTAATCCTGAAACTGTGGAACATGGGTGTGAAAAAGAGCATCACAACACCCTTCTTCCAGTGAGCTCAGGACAGCATAAGACTCTGGGAGTGCTTAAAATGATGCAAACAGAGCAAAGATACATCATTCTGTCCCAAATCATCAGGGTTCCTGCACTTTCTGGGTTGCATCTTATTGATACTGTGGCATCTATCATTGGGACGTAATGGCAGAACAGCTAGTTTCTCATCTTCAACCTGAATTGCTTTATATAACAGCAAGGATACTGAGAAGTAGCAGTTTAAGGAATTTGGATACTCAGACAAAGTAAAATCTGTAATGTTATCTTCTTACCAAGTTCCCACCAAAAGGATATACAATTATCTTCTGGGCAGAGTTCCGTAAGCAAATCCAAGGATATCATTATCCTGCTAGAGTTCTTCCAACATGGTGTGGATAAAAGCCTAAACACAAACACATTCAGATTACAGATTAAGGTAGGTAGTTGTATTGGTCTCAAGCAGCAGAACAAAGTTTGAGTCCAGTGACACCTTTGAGACCAACAACATTTTATTCTAGGTAAAAGCTTTCATGTCATGCACATTTCTTCAGATACAATGAAATGAAAATTACCAATCCACTTGAAGAAAGTGAGAGCAGTATGTTAGCAAGCAGCATAATGAAGATGTTTAACAGATACAAGAACCATCTTTGCTGCCACGTATACCCAGACAACACAATCACTGGACCTAGCAACATCAACTACACCATCTCAGCAGCGGGGGAGCCCCAAGGATCCTGGTCGCACCACTTTAACTCCAACACAAGGAACCTGGCTCCACCACTTCCAACCTAATTTCTAACTTCCCAAGTTCTTGCACACAGCACTCTTCATTGCCACCACCAGCAGCCACCCTATCAAGACATTGCCTATTCAGGCCACCTCTGCCCTCCCGATGAGGGGCAAAGGCAGACTGCAGAGTCTTTGGAGCCATCGAAGTTCTTCACCCACTACTTAGCAACTACAAGTTGCTGTGTTTGGCTTTAGGACCTAGTGGGCTCCTGGTGCACTTTTCCCAGGGAGGCAGGGGAGGCAGCTGCCGCCCATATCCATGTAAGTGCTGCGGGGTCTGGCTTGCTGGGGCTAGGTGTTTTGGGTGAGTGCATTCCATTAATAGCAACAGGAGAAACCACTGCTACCTTGATGGAGCACCTGCAGCAGTGAGGGAAATGTGCTCAGGGGAAAGTTCTGAGTTGGGGCTGAAGCTTTTCCAGAGCCTGGGTAGGAGCAGGGGGCTGCGGGCTTTTTGCCACTTTGCCATGGGTGGACTGCTCTTCTCCTGTGTGCTGACCATCAACAAGAGAGGCAACCACTGTGGCTGGCCCTATCAGGAAGCGAAAAAATTCAGGTGGGAGGGGCACACTCTGCCTCTGCAGCCTGAGTGCAGGGATTCCCAGTGGCCCTAGCACCAGTGGGGCTTAGCTCTGTGAAAGATGCAGAGCCTCCAGGTAGTTGCCTTCCATTGGAGGAAGACATAAAAGAGGGCCTTGGGGGGGTTGCATGAAGAAAAAGCTTGCAGCAATATTATGAGTTCAGTTCCCTTGGAGAAAATGAAAGTTTTGGAGAGTGGACTCTATGGCATTGTGCCCTGTGGCCCCCACCACTTACCCCAGTGTCCTGCACTGGGTTTGTTCACATGCTCATCTTCTAACATTGTATATGCCATTAAATTCCAACAATGCCCTTCATTTCTCTACATAGGGCAAAACATGTAAAACCCTACACCACAGGATAAATAGACACAAATCTGACATCAAGAATTACAGAGAAACCTGTAGAACAGGGGTGGGGAACCTCTGTCCTGAGGGCAGTATACAGCCCTTGAGGTCACTTGGTGTGGCCCTCGGGGATTGCTGGACAGATACATAGATTGCCATGTGGCAGCCTTCCTGGGACCTGGCTGGCTAGCGAGGATTGTGGTGCCCAGCCGCGCTGTGTGGCAGTCTCCCCAGGGTCAGGCAGGGATCACAGGGCCCACATGTACTGTGCAGCAGCCTCCCTGGGGCCTGGCTGGCTGGCCAGAATTGCTACAGGGCCTGGAAAAGTTACTGTCACAGTTCAGTTTGCACCTGATTATCCCAGATGGTGTGGCCTAATATGCAAATGAGTGTGTGACCTAATATGCTAATATTAGGGGATGTGGTCTAATATGCTACTGAGTCCTGCTGGGCTTTTTCTACAAAAAAGCCCTGGACCTATGCTTTTGCCTAGGGCGGCGGACTGTGTGTGTGTGTGTTTGTGCCAGATTAGGCTCTCCCCATGTGACTTCAAATAGAAAAACAATTATTTACATTAATTTTGCTGGCCTGAATCATTTTCCCTCGGCGGAGCACTGTTTTTTAAGCTGATAATTTTTTATGGCCCGCGAATGATGTTATAAATATCCATATGGCCCTTGGCAGAAAAAAGGTTTCCCACCCCTGCTGTAGAACACTTCAGCCTTCCAGGACATTCAATGAGTGACATCAAAGTAGCTGTTTTATTGCAAAGGAAATTCAGGAACAGTCTAGAAAGGGAAACTGCTGAGTTGCAAGCTATTACAAACTCAGAACAATGGAATCCCCAGGACTTAATAGGGATGTTAGTTTCTTATCTCATGTTATATGCTAACCTCGTTCACTCCTTACATCTGTGTTCTCACCAATCCTCCAGAAGGGCCATACATCCTCTTTATTTTATTTGGAATAATAGATTAGACTAGTAGCCTGTAAGATAACATGACGATTAGCAGAATGTAATGTAATTTGGAACGGTGAATTGGAATGTATTACTCTGGGGATGGGGGTGGGATAACTCTACACAACCAGTCACCCCACTTCAAAGATGCTGTAAGGTCACCTCCATACTTGCACGGAGCAGAATGGTGGGGTCTCAGTTAATTACTCTCAGCATCCCACAGTTAAGGATACATCTGCTTATTAGTCTCCGGTTTTGATATATTTATTTCCTTCACTATTCCCCCCTCCCAGAATTAAACCCAAACAAACCCAATTTAAGCTTGTTATTCCTGTTTAGTCCTTGCATCTGTTAAACATCTTCATTATGCCATGCTAATTTACTGCTCTCACCCTCTATCTATATGTATGGATTGGTAAATGTGCTCACACACAAAAGCTTATACCTTGAATAAAACTTTGTTGGACTTCAAGATGGCACTAGACTCAAACTTTGTTCATTTAGATAACAAGTTCTCCAGAGTCCTGGAGCTAGGTAATTATCCAAGGACAACAGAGTTTCTCTTGTCAGACCCTCAATAATATTCAGATTTTCAGCCTGGGAAACTAACTTGCCATTAGGACTACATTTCATACCTTCAGCACTTGAAGTTTCTGAGTTGAGGGCTTTGTTGGTAAATAATAATTTGTACTTGTGTCATGAGGATAGTGTGGCTCTTCAGGAAGATTATTATATTTAATTCTTAACAGAGCCTTAGATTGTGGATTAGTGGGGCCAGCAACAGATGGAGGGTGTCTATAAACCTGAGGGAAGCTGAAGGGGACAACTAGGTGGGTAGGATATGCCGGGGATACGGAAGTAGGGAGAGCTGAAGACTAGGGAAAACAGATAAAGGTAGGAGGGTGTGAGGGAGAGAAGAATGCAAGGAAAGAGAAGAGGCTATGAGGGGTGCCATAGATAGAGAAAGAAGGAAAAATAGTGAGGACTGACCTATTTTGAAACCACTGAAAAAACAAAGACATTTACTGTGAAAGCTTAGCGGTTCTTAGTGGTTCAAGAGTGGGGCAGTCTACTACCCCTGGCAACACAGATTGCTATAGACTAAAGATTGAGGGAACCAAGGATCCAGACATGAAGAGAACAGCCAGTACATATTTGTAGCTGGCAGAGTCATTTGAGTCTGAAGGAATGTTTTTGTGTTCCAGTAACCTCTTTCTTTTCGTTAAAAGATTTTGCAACTTCAGTTACAACTGTTTGTTAGGATTGCTTTTCTTCATAGTAAAATGAGAAACAGTTGCTTTTCCAGGCTCAGTCTGAGGAATTGTGGGAAGCCTCCAACCCTGGGTTACAATTTGTCAGGTGGATCCTACCTGCTATCATTAGGAGGTGTTTCCCAGAAGTAAAACTTGCCCTACCCCAGCAGCAGAAGAGAATGAAAATTCATAGTAAGAGTCTAAGAGACATTCCCCGCCCCCTCCTTGTGATTTATTGGTACATAAAGGTAGAGGTAGCCATGATGGTCTGAAGCAGCAGAAAAAGTTCAAGTCCAGTGGCACCTTTAAGACCAACAAAGTTTTATTCAAAGTACAAGCATTCACATACATGCAGACTTCTTCAGATACACTGGCCCATAGTTTAACTGAGTCCAATTATGAGGTAAGCTGCAGAGTGTAAACACACTCTTCACTATACTTGATCAGTCAGTCCCACTGACAGTACCGTCATAAGCAGGTCTATTCAATAGAACTTATCCCAGGAAGGTGTTCATAGAATTACACTGTCAGTGAGCTTTGTAAATGGGTAGGTGTTTGAACACTGGTCTCACTCTTTTTGGTAACCACCAGCTGATAACCTTTGCATGTTGCCTTATCCTCAGATAACAGAAATGCAAAGCTTCATTAGAACCATCTCTTACTAACTGATAACCACTCAAAAAATCTCACACAAGTTACATGCCAAAGAAACTAGTTCAACTTACACAGCACTAGAGGACATTGCAAAACAGGGTGGAGAAGACATTTATATTGTAATATGAAGCAGATGTAAAATGGTGGTAGTCTTGTTTAAATGTCAAACATACCCGATGGTGATGCCTTGTATGGTCACGGAGTGTTTTTTACATACCCACACACATTTTGTTGGAACAAATCATGTATACAAATAATCTGTTCTGTAAGTACTTTACTGGCAAGGACAAATGGCTTATTTCATATTCCTGGCCTGGTTTTCATGTCGATTTTAACACTACTTTGAAAGCATTGCAACAAGAACTAGATCAAGCATTCTCATTTTAGAATAAATTATTTAAATAGCCAGGCATGTGAACTACAAATCAAAGTAAAATACAGACTTCAGTCTCTGAAGACCTGCTCTGGACTTTATGGGAGTTATGTGGCTAAATGCCATGAAATTGTAAATCCAAAGGGACAGTTATGCCTTCTGTATCTTGCACTTCTCTATGATGTGAATTCAGACATAATTCATTATCTTCATGATTGGTATTTGAGAGATTTACAGGATGCAATTTTGGTTGTCATGAGGTAATGGTAACAGTTGAAGTAACGTCTATCCAGGTGGTTTTGATATATAAAACGTGCAGAGGTTCAAAAATTCCATGAACAGGAATTTGACAGAAAATCATCTCAAACACAATCTACAACTGATACTGCCATGTGCATTGCAATTAGTCATAGTTATGTTGCCATTTCAACTTTGAAATGCCTTGTTCCAGTCCCCAGGTGTTTCCTAGCTTCTCATGATACAGTTTATGCAACAATATGGACACCTTTTGTGCACTTGAAATATTCTGGGCACACGTTTTCTGCAAGAATAGGTGAGATATCTCAGAAGGATGGATAGGTTTTGTAGAATAAACAAAGCTTGTTACTTATAGATACAACTTTTGTCAAATGCATTAGTGCAAACTGACTAATAGAATTCTTCTGAAGAGCACAAGCACATAAAACACATACACCATCACTCCCACCATGATATTTACCATTTTATATATTAGTACAACAGTATAGATATAGAAAAAAAGGGAAAGAAAAGAAAGAGTTTTTACAACATAATTGCATTTGTTGAGAACAATCACATACTGCAAATTGTAAGACAGAAAATATTTTCCCCTTCATTATACTTTTTAAGGTAATGCCTATAAAATGCAATAGTTATTACTTCAGTTGGGGTGCTATTATATTTGGCATTTTAGGTTTCAAACTTCATAAGTAATATATTTTGCAACTATATCATTAGTTTCATCATTACTGCATATTCAATATTACATATTTTTGCCATTTCTACATATTCATTATCATTATCTTTAACAGTTAAGTAATATATTGATTTGCAAAGGAAGGTCTGCTATATATCTCATATTAAGAAGATATCACTATTAAGAATTCACTTTGAAAAAATATTCTCCCCAAAGTCCATTTCCTTACACTTGTTTGTATTCGAGATACTACATTTGTATTCAAGAAACTACATTTAAAACAGATTTTCTATTTCATTGCCATACATTTGTAATATTTTAGACAAATTCTAAATTTCTCTCTTGCTAGCATAGTTCACACAATATACACACCATCTCTCCTCAAATTTTGTAACTGACCTGTTTCTGAAATAGGTTGCAATTACTGCATGTTCAGTAATTTTACTTTCCCATGCTTATAAACATGGACAGATATCTAGTTTCCATTTTGCTGTATAAATAGTTCTAGCCACTGTCAACATGTATTTGAATATCTCTTTGAACTTTTTGGTAATTTATTAGGCAGAACACCTAATAGCATGCTCTTGGTTTCTATTGGAAATTTAAACTTTAATATGTTCTGCATTTTCAATGTATTTCCTTCCAATATCTTTTTGCTTTTTTACAAGTTCACCACATGTGAAAGAAGGTCCCATCTATGTCTTGGAATTTCCAGCATTTTTCTTTGTAGTTTTTATCTGTTTTCTCAGTGTCCTTTGGAATTATATACCATCTAATAACCATTTTGTATTGATTTTCTCTTAATGTCTGACTCATTGTAAATGTGATATCTTTTTTCCATAGTCGTTCTTATTGTTGCATAGATATCCATTCTTTAAATTTTTGCATCCACTTAATCATGCTTTTTTTTTTACTTCCTCATCTTCTGTTTCTAGCTGGAGTAAAATTTTATATATCCATCATAGTAAATTCTCTTTTTATTTTATAATCAGCTGTTCAAATTCTATCACATTTCTTAAAACTCCACTTTCAGTGTTCATGATCTCCTTTAATCTTGAGACTGATAAAATATTGACTGATAATATATTGAATGTTTATTTCAAACATTTATTAGCTACTTTCTTACTTAAGAAGCTCACAGTGGCTTACAGCATAGATAAAACATAAAATAAATACCTTAAAACCATAAAAAAGATTTAAAATCACAATTCAGTACTGCTAGTAAATTTAACTGAATATAGCCTTAAACACCATGTTCAACTGCCTCTTAAAAATCAAAATGGAAAGGATCAGGTTATACCTCCCTGGCAAGATGTCCCATAATGAAGGGGCTGCCACTGCAAAGGCTCTCTCTTCTGTGCCCACCAAACCAGCTTTTTTGACAGGACAATCAGGAGGGCCTCTTCCTGTGATCTTAATTCCTACACAGGAACATATGGGAGAAGACAGTTCTTCAGATAACCTGGTCCCATGCTCTGTAGGGCTTTAAAGGTCAAAATGAACACCTTGAATTAGACTTGGGAGTGGACTGGTAGCCAATGTAATTGCTGGCATATTGGGGTCACATGCTCCTATAGGCATAAAGTACACGGGGTTGGGGGGCTCCAGCCCCCCCCCCCCGAATTTTCCCACCGGGGCTAAGCCCTGCTGGGCAATCAACACAGGACCTTCAAAGGCATGAATGGATTTTTCCCTCTGAGCTTCAAAGTCAGTGAATGACTTTATGAATGACTTAATGACTTTACAACCCAAGCTCAGGTCCTTAGAAATGCTAATTGAGCTTCTGCTTCTCTTGCCTTGAAAGTCTCATGAGGTGGAAAAGATGATGAACCAATCAGCCTTGGATAGGGCAGCAATTATCAAGATAATTGTTGAGATACAGCAGCAGTTGTCAAGATAATAGTGACACTCCTTCCTCCTCCACTTTTAATGCACCAACAGTCAGACTGCAGGCTCTCTTTAGTGGACAGTGATCCCTTTAAGCTGAGTTAGCATGAGCTAGCTCACAGATTTTTAGACTCCAGCTCACACATTTTTGTCTTAGCTCAGTAAAAATGGCCCTAGAGCACAATGATTTATGCAGTAGCTCACAACTTTAATGCCAGTAGCTCACAATTTTAATGCCAGTAGCTCACAAAGTAGAGTTTTTGCTCACAAGACTCTGCAGCTTAGAGGGAACATTGTTGGTGGATTCAAAATACTTGCTTGGTTCCAATTTACATTTGGGGGGAAAGTGAGATTGAGTGTGGCCATGAAGATCAGAGGCCTTTAAGAACAAAATTTGGGGCCAGTGGCACCTTTAAGAACCAACCAAATTTTATTCTGGGCATCAACCAAATTTTATTCTGGGCATCAGCATGTACACTGTTTCATTTAGATTGCACACACACTTATTTTATCTGACATGAGTCTTTTTTTTGTTTGCTATTAATCATTGATCTTATTTATTGATTTGTTGCTGTTGGTTTTATGATGTGAGCCATCCTGAGTCCATTTTGTGGGTAGGGCAAGATATGTTGAATACATGAAATGAAATGAAAGTTTGATTTCTGAGTATAAGTGAAAACTGATTTAGGTGTCAAGCCCCGGTATCAGCAGCAGCTGTAAAATGTAGCATATACTGAACCCAACATATAGTCGGTGACAGCCAGTTTGGTGCAGTAGTTAAGTGCGCGGACTCTTATCTGGGAGAACCAGGTTTGATTCCCCACTCCTCCATTTGCAGCTGCTGGAATGGTCTTGGGTCAATCATCACTTTTGTAGGAGTTGTCCTTGAAAGGGCAGCTGCTGTAAGAGCTCTCTTAGCCCAACCTACCTCACAGGGTGTCTGTTGGGGCAGGGGGAGGTAAAGGAGATTGTGCTTCAGGGTCATCAGAAAACAGCGGGGAGAAGGGAAATGTTCCCCTAAAGCTTTTCTGTATTGTCTTTTACTGTCAAATTTGTGACCATTAGTTTGTCCTATGCACATGATATGTATATTTGCAGATCTTAAAGTGACTACCGTATTCTAAAAGTGATTTTCAAAAACAGGACACAGCAAGAGACCTCTGAGATACCACTATAATCACCGGCCAACTCCCACCCTTTTCTGGGTTTGGCCTGGTCCATGGGCATTGTTGGGGGGGGGGTGCTCCCTAAATTTATGGGGAGGGAGCTTCTCCATACATTCATAAGTAGTGATAATGGAGGCCCCTCCCTGTGATGTCACTGGCTCCTCCCTATGATGTCACTGGATCAAATGTCTCTGGCTGGGCCCCAGCCCGCCCCCCCTCTGGAAATTGAAAAGTCTATGCCCCTGCATGCTTCTGATAGCTGGGCCCAGCATCCTGCACCAGCAGCATTCTCTGGACACTCTTAAATGGTAGCCCCAAGTAGAACACATTGTGTTAGCCCATTTTGAATTTAACTTATGCATGGATCATTTTGGCTAGATTTGACTATCCTAGGAATGGATGTAGTTGATGCACCAGCCAAAGATGGGCAAAAGCACCACCACAGCCATTTGGTTTTCTAAGGTGACCTCTGTGTCAAGTAGCACTCCCAGGCTGTGAACCCAGCTTTTCAAGGGGAGTATAACCTCATCCAACTGGGGAGATTTGGTCTGCCTTTCTGCTAACCCAGAGCATCTCAACTTGTTCATCCTCAACCAACCCATTACTGACAGTTCAAAACATCAGTGGTTCAGAAGATCAACAGCATCCTTGGAATTAGATAGGAAAGAAAGATATCTCTGAATATCATCTGCATTTTGGTGACACTACAGCCAAAATCTCCTGATGAGTTCTCCCAGCAGCATCACATAAATATTAAATATAATGGAGGATAAGAGATGACTGCAAGTCAGACTACTGCAATCTTGTTCAGAAACCATTGTCAGCAGAGCTATGTGTCATAAAAATGTTACTTCCTGCTAAAACTCTTTAGCAAAACCATAGAGATCGGTGAAATCCTAGAGTGTTGGTGATATCACTTCTCAACTTAGCCAGAAATGACATCAATACATACAGCTGGGAAGCAGCTGCAGTGGAAAATTGCCTGCTGTTGCAGATGAGTTGGCAAGTCCAGTGACAACAATGTTTATTGTATTGAGGTTATTCATTATTATGAAGGTTGTTGCTGTACTAAAGGTAACTAACTGTACCTGTTATGTGTTAAAAGGTGTGGCCCATTGACCAATCGAAAAGCAAAAGAGACGTACAGTTAAAGGCCACTGTGACAACAATTCTAAGCACCTCTCAGACTTAAGTCTCATTTTGTTCAAAAGGACTGACTTTAAGGAAAGCATTCTTAGGACCATAACACGTTGTTTTGGTTCTCAAATCTAATATCAGTTATCAAACCATCAGGTAACATAGAAAGGAATTTGTAGCATGAAGGATTCATTGACTCAAGCAGTCTCTTCTCTATCGAATGTAGCTAAATCCTTCCTGCCTTTTTCTCCAACTCCAAGCTTTATAGATAAAACCTAGGCTGATTATTGGTAGCCTGTTAGCACTTATCTCTTACAAAAGTAAATAGAAATAGCACATTATTGGGGTTGAGAGATGCCTTCAGAGAGATGCTTGGAGCTCACTGTGTGGGTAGGATTTGTTGCTTGGCTACATTCCAAGGAGAGAAAAAAGGTAGTTTGTGGTTTACACAGTCCCCTTCCTACTTCCTGCATATAGACTTCATACTAGACTTTGAATCTAGGTGGCTGAGCTTCTGGGACCTGTGCACAGGCATGGGTCCACAGGCTCACATGTTGGGCTTACTGTAAGTACCTCTGTGTTTCAATTAATTTGTTATTTAAATGGGTGTCTCAGCTTGCGTTGTTTCATGGGGGCAGCAGTGCGCTGATAGATTCCTTAAAGAAAAATAACAGAGAGGTTGGTGCAACTCCCCCCTTCTTGCTGATCCCTCTGCTGTATAATGGCTAGGATTGCCAGCTGTGACTTAGAAAATTCCTGGAGATGGGGGGCGGCAGGTCACAGAGAAGGTGTGATTTGGGGAAAGGAGAGACTTCAGCAGGGTATAATTAGGGATGGGCATAAACCACATTTTTGCAGTTTGGTTCATGGTTTAGCCATGAACCTAATGTCAAGCATGATATTTCAAAATAACCAGTCCTTGGATTTTGAAACACAGTTTGGCTTATTGATAATCCATGTGGCTCAGCCGAGCTAGGTATTGGAACTGATACTTTGTAACATCAGAGTACATGCTTTAAAATGGCACATCAAAGGTTCTATAAACAATTCTACATTCATGTGTGAAATTCACACGCTAAACTCCTTATCTATATTACGGCTAGCACATCCTGGGTCCAGGCCTAGCTGGGCATGGGAACAAGTCCCAGGAGGTCTTATCTTCAAAGAGGACATTCCTGCATTTGTTAGTAAAAGCGAAAGAAGCAAAGGAGGGGGTTTGCTACTTTGATGTGCCTGAGTTCAATTCATGGTTAGTAACAATTCTATGATCTGACAACTACAACAAAGAATGAATATACAATGCTTGACACCTAATCACAAAATGATATGCTGGTTTATGAACCAAACTGATTTGTGTTGGTTCACAAGCCATTAAAAGTTTAAACCCCTGCTTTCTGCTCCTTGTGGCTTTTCACTGTTTGGTTTAAATAGTCCTGAGCCATTTAAAATCTGCTTTCTGTTCCCCACAATTTGTTACTGGGAGCAGAAAGCAGGGTTTAAATGGCTTGGAGTCATTTAAACCAAACAGTTGAGCAGCTGGAAGCTCCACACTGCTCAGCTGTTTTTCATGAAGAGCAGAAAGCTGAGTCCCCAGCTTTCTGTTCTTCATGAACCACCACAAACTGCATCAAAATTCATGGAAGTTTGTGGCAGTTCACTTCATGAGCTGGTTTGTGCTCATCCCTAGTATAATGCATACAGTGTACTCTCCAAAATAGCCATTTTCTCTAGAGGAAGTTATTTCTGTTGTTTGGAGATCAGCTACAGTTCCGGGAGGTCTTCAGGTCCCATCTAGTAGTTGGCAAACATAGTGACTTAAAAGCAAGCGAAGAGAAAAAAGGGAGGGTAATTCCTTAAAAGGAAGAGTCAGAATTTATGCTCACTATCTTGGCTATCACTAAGAATGGATGACTTTGAGGTGAGAAGCGGTGTTTGGATGCAGAATATGGGAATAAGAATATATACTAAATTTGGAGATTAATGCACACCTAATATTTTTCAGATTGACTGGGAAAATCCATAATCTCTGCCTGGTTTGCCTGCTGGGCAAGGCTGATCCTGCTTCCCCCCTCAAGCCCAGGGCCGGCGCTAGGCTTTCTGGTGCCGTGGCGAATCACCCTCTAGCGCCTTCCCATTATTAAAAAATATAGGGAAAATGAAGAGTGCCAAACTTGAAACTTTTCACATTTTTAATTTTTAATTTTTAATTGTAATTTTTTTTTAAAAAGTGATAAATTATTTAAAAAATTGTGGGAATAAGTGCTTGCCGGCTACGCCAGGAAGGAGGATGGCAGGATAGGATGAGGTGAGAGGGAGGTAGCTTGGCTTTGTTGAGGGCAGCTTGGTGATGAGAGAGGACAAGGTGACAGTGGTCAGGAGCCAGAGTCATGCATCACGGAAGGGGTGCCAGTGGGGCGCCCTAGCCCAGGTGGCGCCCTAGGCAACTGCCTACTTTGCCTACTCCCATGCACCGGCCCTGCTGAGGCCCCCTTCCAATTAGATCAGATCAGCCATGCAGTAGCATGTTGTAAACTTGCAAAGGCAAGAGCACCACTGTGCACTGTCTCTACCAGGGATGTCAAACATGCACCCCGTGAGCCAGAACCAGCCTGACCAGGGCTCTTCTCTGGCCTGTGAGTAACTGGTCATTACTTTTATTGCCAGATGACAGAGGCTCTGCATTATGTCTCTGTATACTGTCTCACTGCTAATGAGCAATTGTGGAAGTGGGAGGGTGGGCATCGGGGAGATACTTTAGGAAGTACTTTAAGAGTGTAAATGTTTTAAGCATGTTTGTATTTTGAATGGACAATAATATCATTAATTGGGTTTGCCTCTGTCCTTTGTAAAGTTTATATCTCCCGTACCTGGAATTACATTTTGTGGCATAAAAGGCCTGGCCCAACAAAGTGGCATTTATGTCAGATCTGGCCCGAGTCTGACACCTCTGGTCCACTATGCCTAGATGAAGAAAATAAATTTGATTGTAACTTCTTAGTAGAAAGCAAGGTCCTGATTTTGCTGCTGTTGCCTGGCTTTGTTGTCTGTATGTCTAAAATACAAAGTATGCAATCTCAAACTCTCTCATGACCTGAGATTAGGAAAAACATTTTCCATGGGATAGTTGTGATTACTCAGTAGTAAAAGGCACTCTGCCCATGGTCAGGAGTTATGTTTTACACTTCTGGGGTCAGCCATTGTCTGGAAACAATTTCGGATGCTAAATTATAGTAAGCTTTGGCTCAAATTAGGGGCCCCGTGGCGCAGAGTGGTAAAGCAGCAGTACTGCAGTACTGTGGCCTGAACTCTCTGCTCACGACCTGAGTTTGATTCCGGCGGAAGCTGGATTCAGGTAGCCGGCCCAAGGTTGACTCAGCCTTCCATCCTTCCGAGGTCGATAAAATGAGTACCCAGGTTGCTGGGGGAAAAGTGTAAAAGACTGGGGAAAGCAATGGCAAACCACCTGGTAAAAAAAAAAAAAAGCCTGCCGTGAAAACGTCGTGAAAGCAATGTCACTCCAGAGTCGAAAACGACTGGTGCTTGCACAGGGGACCTTTCCTTTCCTTGGCTCAAATTAAACACCTATCTGAATGTAGCTGAAATAATTATTTTTGACAAGGTTGCCACCAAGCACAGAGAAAAACGTCCTGTCCCTTCAGAAGTGACTTAATGAGATATTATTTACCAGATAATGTTATTCTCCTTCCTGCCATGAAAAGCTTCAACCATTCATTTCCACATATTAAGCCTTTGTTAAGGAGACAGGGTGATTTTCTCCAGGCCTGTTGGCAACAGGGAAAGACACAGGTTGCTTTACATGAGGGCTAATGAGTATTTTGTGCTGAGCTGAATGGCTAGGCTAGCCCAATCTCATCAGATCTTGGAAGCTGATCAGGGTCAATCCTGGTTTGTACCTGCATGGAAGACCACCAAGGAAGTCCAGAGTTGCTATGCAGAGCCAGGCAATGACAAACCACCTGTGAATGTCTCTTGCCTTGAAAACCCTACGGAGTCGTAAGTTGGGTGTGATTTGGCGGCACTTTCCACCACGAATGAGTATTTTGGAAAGTAGAAACTCTTGATGTAGCCAGAAGCAAGCATTGCCTGAGATTTTAAAAGCATTTATGTGTTTGTTGGTTTAGTTTTTAGAAATGGGTGTGTACCTTTTCCTCTAAACACTGACTCTAAGCACTGATTTTAACTATATACTCTGGCACATGGGATTGCCATAGTAAGAGGTGATGTTGTAGCTCAGCTTTCATTGCAAAGCATTCTTTCCCATAGAAGTTATTGTCCTCCTCAGAAGCTGCATAAGAAATAGCTGGTATTTTTCATGCACATGTTTAAGGAGGCTCTCTCATTTTTGAGCCCCTCCCCAGATGGAGGAGGACTTGCCAATAATAGGCCTAGTAACAACTACTAGAAACTCACCACTGATACAATTTAGGCCATAAGAACATAAGATAAACCTTGCTGAATCAAGCCAATGGCCCATCCAGTCCAACACCCTGTGTCACACAGTGGCCAAAAAACAAAAACAAAACAAAACCAGGTACTATCAGGAGATCCATCAGTGGGGCCAGGACACTAGAAGCCCTCCCACTGTGCTCCCCTGAGCTTGGAAACAGTGGCTATGGTACACTTAGGCATGGCCTGCTGACAGCAGCAGCCATCACACAACTGGGATCCACCCTGAGCTGGTGACCGCCACACAACATAGCCAGATTTTTTTTTGCCAGGGTAGGAAAGGAGAGGGAAAAGATGAAGACTGGGCAAGAAATAAAGGTAGGCTGGTGAATGGGAAGAAGAAAAGAGGGTGAAGCTTTAAGTCTCTCTGCCTTTTATAGGTTTTATCATTGCTGGTGGTTATTTTTTGTATTTTTATAATGTTCTCCTTATATTGTAAATTGCCTTGAGTTCAATAAGGCAGAAAGGTGGCTCACAAATGTTTACAATAAAATAATTTAATTAAATAGGGATAGCCAAGGAACCAGAAAGAGGAAGCTGCAGGGAAGGGGAATACTGTGGAAAATGGAATGATATATATGGGGTGATATATATGCTAGGAAATTTAAACTGAAGCATAGAAATGGCAGAAGAGGTGTGAGTAGAGGGATAAATTTCCTTGACATTTTGCAGCAGTGACCTCAGCTACTGTGACAATAGGTGCTACCACATTAAAGGAAGACTTGTTGCCTTGGGGACACTGCTGCCTTTAGAGGATGCTGACCTCAGGCACACTTAGGCAACTAGAAAGAGGAGGAGGAGGAGGAAAGAAGCAGACCTTCTCCTCAGTACTTAAACAAGCCCTTTTGTCTCTGTTTCACTACCAGCAAGCAGCAAGTATGCAGATCAAGGCTGACAAGAAAAGAGGACACTTAATGTAAAGAACAGGGTGAAGTGTGAATGGGAGAGGATCAAGAAGGCAAAATCTTCTGTGAAAGAGTGAATATGATAGGTTGAATATGAGAAAGAACAATTGCAGTCATATCATTCCAGATTACCTTTTTAACATGTAATCCGAATTTATAACAGGCTTTGTCATATCAAACAGACAGGAATAGCCAAGAACTATGTTTATGGCAACTACATATTACCACAGGGGAACTAGGCACAGCAAATTAAAGTACAAAAAAGAAATTCAGCAATACTTGCATTTTCCCCAGTTTGCTTTCCTTACTTCCTCATACCCATTCACTCCCTTTTATTCTAGTCATGGTCAGGAGGAAGAAAAGGGGGTGGGCGAGGGGAGACAGGGCAGAAGGGTGATTCCAGTTTCTCCCTTTCATCTACTCCTGGGGGCCTCTCTCACCACATATTCATGGGCCATTTGGAACCACCTGCATAGTTGAGGGTGGCTGTGTCTCCCAGGCCACCTTCCCATGGCTAGCAACATATTAACTGAGCAGGGCAAACAATCCCACCCTGCTCAGCCTAAGAGCCTCTCAAATGACTGTGCGTGCCTAAATGTCTATGAGCCCACCCTCCCTCTGTCGTACAGACCAACAACAGATAATGTGATAACTGGGTGGGGCCACCCATCCTGCCCTGCCCAGGACCTGGGAGTCACTTGCTCTCAGATAGTTAAATGTTCATGGATCCTCCATCCCTTTGCCACCCAGACCAATTGACCAGTAAGCTGGTAACTGATAGGGCTAACCAGGCCTCAGATTCAGTGGGAGCTCACAGGAGCACAGCTCCTGAACCTTTCTGAGAGTTCCACATCCTCCTGAGAGTTCAGCCTCCTTGTCCATTGAATAGTATGTGCAGCTGCATAACAATCCCTGGAGGAGCTCCACCACCTATTTTTCTACAAAATGACCTCTGGGGCTAGCCCTCCCACCCTGCCCAGGACCCAGGAGCCACCCAAAACCATGCGGGTGGTTATGTGTTCTTGGGCCCACCTTCCCTCGTGGTCTAGACCAACCAACCAGTCACGTGACTGCTGGGCAGGGCCAACCAGAGAGCTAAAAACACCCACAGAGTTCTGGATGGTTGTGTCCCTGGGCTCACCCTCCCTCTGTGGTCTGGAATGACCAACTGATAATGTGATAATTGGGCTGGGGCAACCCTCCTACCCTGCCCAATTCCTGGGAGTGACCCTCACAGATGCAGGTGGCTAAGTGCCCCTGGGTCTGCCTCCCTGTGTGGTCTGGATGACTGACCAGTAATGCGATCTGGGCAGGGCCAACCCTCTTGCCCTGCCTGGGGCCAGCCAAGGAATGTTTGTTGTTTAAGGGATGGCTTGCATGTGGAAGGAGTCAACTACTTGGATCCACAGCAAACACCAGGGTTTTTTTTTTGTAGCAGGAACTCTTTTGCATACTAGGCCATACCCCCCTGATGTAGCCAATCGTCCTGGAGCTTACAGTAGGTTCTGTACTAAGAGCCATGTAAGCTTGGAGGATTGGCTACATCAGGGGGGTATGGCTTAATATGCAAAGGAGTTCATGCTACAAAAAAAGCTCTGGCAAACACCCACAAGTGCATGGCTGGAGGAATCTGGATATGGACCCCTGGCTTAAAATGAGGATACATGGATCTGTTTTCCTATATACTATTCTTCACACCCCAAGCTCTGGTTTTCAGGTCCACTGAGGGGGAGACCATCTTCAAAGAATGAAGCAATGGACCCATGGACACCTGGTGCCCTGGAACTAGGTGAAGGATGGAAAAATTGGCAAAAAGAAACCCATGCCCATGCTCAGTGGAGAGTAAGTGAGAGGTGGTTGCTGAGCCCAGGCTGGGACAATGGGAATGATCTTGCCTGTGCCAACACTAAAATGAAGGCCAGAGTACAACATGGAAGATTAGCTGCCAATCACCCAATAGTGTGGTGTCTGAGAGGAGATGTTATGGGATGGATTGCACTCTGCCACAGACACCCCACCTCCTGCAATTGAAGTCCATAGTATGGGTCATATATAGCCACCCTAGGTCTGTCTCTCAATGCAGCCTAGCAGATGTGGGACCACCACTACAGAGCAGAGGACCCCTTGGAGTTTATTGGATTGGCCTTGCACTACATTCACCTTGCCCATGATAGGACTTACATGGGATGGGACTAAGCCATTAAACAGAGGGGAGACACACAGGGCATAGTGTGTTGAAAGGGAAACAAGGAAGACACTCATAAAGAAGGCCCCTGCCCCTGCCTGATCTGGCAAGCAGCACCCGCACAGTGAAGCGAGAAGGGTTGGCTGCTGCCACCATGCCAAGGGGAAACATGAAAGGGGTTTGGCAGGGCCCTGGCAATGCAAAAAAGCACCCTTTCAGTCAAGAAGTGAAGTCACCAAATGCAAATAGTGTGCAGACAGACTGACCATGGGAGAAGGGGTCTTGTGAGGCCCATAATCCCTGGAAGGCATGACCACCATTTACAATGCCCAAGTGAAACCAAAATGGCTGTTGGAACCATTCACCATCTGCTACCAAAATGTCAGGATATACATGTTAAATTCAGAGGTTTCGAGTGGCAGTAATTGGAGTCGAGGCTTAAGCTTAGCAAAAGAAATAAAGTTTACTACAAAACATCAGGATAGGGTGCTTGGGATAAAACAGAAAAACAATCTAGCTTACCAGCTAGTCTATCTATGTCAGATCTACACGGCTACGTTCTTTGTCTCAACGTTCTTCTCCCCAAAAAGCATTTCGCCAGGAAGAAGAGCAATAAAACTTGCATACAAGATCAAAGCATTTCGCACTTAGCATCCTCTCTGACCAATGTTGTGTTTACATCTTTCGCGGGCAAAGTAAGAACTATCCCACAATTGAGTTTAGGTCACAATACATCACTTCCTCTATCAGGTAAACAAACAGTTAACTATATAATGGCTGGAATGTACATAGCTTGTATTCCAACAATGGCCAAATGCACCAGGAGGAGCTTGGCACTGACCAGTTATCATGTCATCAGCGGACATAATGAGCATGGTGTCAGGGGATCCATTGGGTCTGTGGTCTACAGAGTATGTAACCAGCATGTATAACCACAGAGTGTATCCATGGTGGCTAAACACGCCAGGATGAATTTGGCACCATCCAGTTATAACTTTGACAGCAGGCAGATGAAAAGGCCATTGAAACAAGGGTCCCATTGGGTCTGTTGTCTCTGGAATGGATGACCAACATATACAAAGCCCAATTGAATCCAAAATGGTCAAACACACCAGGAGGAGTTTGGCACTGACCAGTTATCATATTGCCAGCAGATGGATGGGAAAGGCCATGGTGGCAAAGAGGACCCATCAGGTCCATAATCTCCAGAGAACACAACTGGCAGTTGCAATCACAGAGTGCAGCCATGCTGGCCGAACACATCAGCAGCAATTTGGCCATGGGAACCAAGTTCCTATTGTGTTCATATTCTATAGAATGCATGACCACAATTTTAAATGCCTGACTGTAGCCAAAATGGCCAAACATACCAGGAGGAATTTGGCACTGGCCAGTTATCACATTGCCATCTAGCAGACAGAAAGGGCTATGGTGGTAGAGGATCTGTCAGCATGCAAGGCTTGAAAGCAGTGGTGGGTGGTCACAAATGGGGAGAACAACATGGAATTCATGCGCAGAATCACAGCAAAGATTTGGGGCAGAGTGGAAAACCACAGTGGGCATCTCCTGATGAGGAGAGAGGATGGACTTCAGGGAAGGCATGATGGTGAAGGATGATGTGGGGAAGACTGGTTTGACATGGTGGGAAGGTCCTGATGGGAGAATGCCGCAGGCTTCATGTCTGGTTCTATGATCTGGGAGGATAACTTACCAATTATCACACTGCCTGCACAGGGAGAATGGTATGGGGAAAATGATATGGAGTTGCAGGAGGGTATGGGTATGAGGATTTATGGCAGACTGGAAGGGCATATTGGGTGGACCCCAACAGGGATAATGAGTTCATGGATGGAAAACTGTTGAGAGAGGATTTGGGCAGTACTGGAAGAACAGCATGGGTGGCTTCAGACCCAAAGGAAAAGTGGGGTGAGGTTTGAATTGAAGAAGAGTTAAGGGACCCCAGAAAGTAACCCTGGAATCAAACAGGCACCCACACAGATTGTACCCAAAGGAGAAGTGGGGTGGCATTTGAAATGGAGAGGTGCACGTATCTGACAAAGGGAGAAAAGCTCATAGCTCCAAAATTTTGTTGGTCTCTACGGTGCTACTGGACTCCAGTCTAACTGTTTTGTAGCAGATCACCATGGCTACCTTCTGAAACTGTCTCCCAGACAGATATGTTATTTAGTGCATGTATAACATTGCACATGCCCTGACCTCTCTCACTGCTAAAGCAAAAAGGGAAACCACTGCAGGCCAGGAATTCTGAACCCATCAGTGCTCCTGCACTGCAAGGCATATCAGACTGAGCAATAGTACCTTATTTAGGTCTTTCAATATGAGCATTTATATTCAGAATGTCAGAGGATGCCACAGTGAAAATAATACTGTGTTGTAAAGGCTTATCAGTTTATTGTGGAATAAGCTTTAATAAGCCATTGCCCAGTTAATCAGATGCACGAAAAACAATCTAAGTCTTTAAGTTCACAAGTCTCTGTTATAATTTAGAATCATAGAGTTGGAAGGGACCTCCAGGCTCATCCAGTCCAACCCCCTGCACAATGCAGGAAACCCACAAATACCTACCCCAAATTCACAGGATCTTCATCACTTCATTTGTAACCCACAAGCATTTATTATCAGAAGTGGATCAAGATGGGTAGCCGGATTGATTTGTCTGTAGTAGTAGAAAAGAGCAAAAGTCTAGTTGCACCTTAACCTTGGCACAAATGTTAGTCTTTAAGATGCTATTGAACTGTTGCATTTATCACCAGAGATGCAATTGCTCATGATTTCCAGAAGATGGAGATGCAGCACTTCAGTCATGCAGATTCCTTTAGAAGGCAGGAACCAAATGGTGGGGACTGAGAGATGCCATGCTGCTTGCTTTTTCGTTTGCTTTTTAATTTTTTTCTTCTCCTTGTGGGAGGGGGGGGGGGGGACAAGTGCTACTTTGAAGAACTCACAGTGTAACACAGTACTATACATTAGATACATGGTGGATGTCAGCGAATGAAAATTATCACACATACGAGTAAATTCAACTTTTATTCTCAAGCATAGAATAATTTTTCATTGATCTTACTATTTTGAGGGTCAACCAGGGCTTTTTTGTCTGGGGGAATGAGGCAGAACAGAATTTCAGAACCTCTTCATGGAAACAAAATTCTCAAAAAAAAAATGTTCATGAGGGGCACCCGTGGATTTCGCCTTAATTTCCCGCTCGAGAGTTCCCTCTTGAGAGTTCCGGCACCTCTTTTTCCAGAAAAAAAAAAAGTCCTGGGGTCAGCTATACAAATGGTGCCTTCCCAGGCTTTTCTAGTAATACTAAAATGTCTGCAACATTCAAACTGCAAGTGTAGAAGTATTTTTTAATACAGTGTTTTTTTTAAGGAAAGCTGCACAGGTGGATTCATTTTCTTTGTTTTTTTCACATTCATAGTTGACATTCTGAGTTATGGTATGTGTTTTGCAGATTTCAGCCTTTTTATTGGTATTAGTAGCCAGTCCAGCACTGGCAATTGGTTGGAGATTACAGGGGTGGAGACCTAGGGAATCAGGAACATGAAATGCCACAATGTTATGTTCTGCTGCATAACTAAAAGTCATGTCACTGTGCAATGCTCTAAGGTTTTCCTGAAACTCTATGGTAAAATTCATAGAGATTAGAGAAATTCCTAGAGTGTCACATGATGCAATGATGTCACTTCCAGGTTCCTAACCAGAAGTAACATTGTGGCATGCCATGATGCCACACACCCTCCCCCAAATTTCCACCCTTTGCTCTATTGTGCACTGGCAGAGGGTGATGAGGAGCAGGGGCCCGGAAACCCTAGTTTATATGGAAGCACCTTGATTATTTGGGGGTATCTTGACATATTCCACTTCTGGACAGAGATAAAATATTTCATTTTTTTAAAAAAATTATGTATTACTTTGCTTATCTTGGACTACATGAATACAAAAATTCAGTACCAAAAAAGCCTTTCTACCATTTTCGTGTACGCTTTTGAGTCCCTGCTTTGAGCAAATGTTCAAATATCCATTATCATACTTTGTCAATTCAATTTGGGACCCAATTTGGAAAACCAAACTTAAAAAAAAAAATATTATTCCTTCTTTTTTTCCCCCAGAGTCCAGTTTCAAACTTTGGAACCTTGTTGTGCTCCTGCCATGTCATTTGAAGCATGATGGGGGATTCAGAATCCCTCCTGTGTAATTCCCTGGGAGTCCCCATTCTCCAGCATGAGCATTTTCCCATCAATTTATCTCCTGGCTGCTGCTGTATCAATCTCCATCCCCCGCTTCTCCGATTGCCTTGAGGACTGCTCCCGTGCTGTTCCAGATGCCCAAAAGCTTAGGGCAGAGGTTGTCAGTCTCTTCTTTAATAAGGCTGCTTATGAGTAATGAAAAAAAAATATTGTGAGTTGCTTCCCTCACCCTCCACTGGAATTCCCTGGCCAAAGAAAATACTTCCCTGTGTGCTTGCCAGTCATGATTATCAGATACCCTGGAAACTACATTTCCCAGGATTAAACTGCATGGGATATTGCTTGACCAGCATTCAGTAGGCCAAAGGAGGGCAGAGAAAACCTGCCTTCTTCCTATCACAGCTAAATTGCTGTTTGGAAAGTTCCTAGAGATCTGAGGATGGGTAAGGAATTCACCGGGGGGTGGGGGGGGGCGGCGGGATGCCATAGAATCCATGCTATTTTTTCCCCCTACCTGGTGGTAACCCTAACACAGCCAGCTGGTGAATGGGTTGGTGGGAGGGTGGAAGAGAGGGAGGTTAGAATTGTTCTCTGGATCAGATTATAACGTTGGCCAGAGATGAACCCTTGGGCTGTAATGCACGAGCAGCAAGTATTACAAGCCATCAAAGTTTATGTTCTTTGGAACTTTGCAAACTTATTTGGCACTACTAGTTTTTGGAAATCCAAAAAGTTTGATGGGGGAACTTTTACTGGAGCTCATCAGTTGTCACCTTTTTTCTTGGCCCTGCTCCTGTGTCTTTAACAGCAGTCTGTGGAAGATTGGCAGATGAAGCTTTTCTTGATAGAACTTAATTCTTCCATCTCTGCAGTTATGATCATTGGCTCAAGCCTCATATTCAGAAGTAGGAACAAGAAGCACCAGAGATATGTTTCAAGGAAACATCTAAGTGATCATTAAGAGCTGGCTGCACATGTGTGTGTGTGAAAGAGAGAAATCAGCTTTTCTGCTACCTCAGATGGTACCTTTCATTTTAAGCATTTAAGCGTTGTTGGGTTTTTTTTGGGGGGGGGGCACTTGGCTTAGTGATTTGAATCCTGACTGAAGTACAATAGATTAGGTATCTCCACTTGGCAGGAAGTCTTGGCTTGTTTACTGGTTAACAAGGAGACAAAAAAAAATGTAAGATCCTGTTTTTTGAAGGAAGCTGCTTGTTTACAGATGCTAATTAATAGGCCTACTGTCTTAATTTTCTCCAAGTCATCAGTCCTTTCTGAGTGGGGTGGGGTGTTGTCTGTCTTTCTGCCCAAAACTGTTTGGTACTCCTTCCATGACTCTCAGAGAGCTAAATTTCCAATCACCATCATCCAAAGGAGTAATTTGATTACTATATGCCCTAAACACCTCACCCCCCCCAAAAAAATATAACAATATTAAATTTATATAACTCTAAGTATAACTAATGGAATTTTCATTGACACAGCAGGGACTGATTGGAAGAGCCAGAAAGGGAGAACAGGGGTTTGATTGGTGGGGCCTGGACCCCCTGGGGCCCCCAGCAGTTACAGGTCTGAGATGAGGGCAGGTCCCAGTTGTGCAGTGGCTGCTGCCATCAGCGGGCCAGACCTAAGTGCACCTAAGTGCTGCCAAGTCTTGCTAATTTGTATTGGTAGGTGGCAACCTGTGTTTTTGCTTTTCGAGAGACTTCATGAATGAACTGGTCAGGCAATTCTTGTAAATTCGAGTGTAAAGCTTTCTGTCTTGCAACTTCCTTTTCAATTTGTACAGGAAAGGAAAAGTCCCCTATGCAAGCACCAGTCGTTTCCGACTCTGGAGTGACATTGCTTTCACAACATTTTCACGGCAGACTTTTTTACGAGGTGGTTTGCCATTGCCTTCCCCAGTCTTTTACACTTCCTACCCAGCAAGCTGGGTACTCATTTTACTGACCTCGGAAGGATGGAGGACTGAGTCAACATTGGGCCAGCTACCTGAATCCAGCATCTGCTGGAATCGAACTCCGGTGGTGAGCAGAGAGTTCAGATCACAGTACTACAGTACTGCTGCTTTACCACTCTGTAAAACAGCCTCACAAAAATTCAATTTGCCCTTTATTTCAAGGTGTGCGATAACTGGCACAAATGTGTGGTCTAGAGACTTAAACAAAGCTACAACCTTGACAGGATCATCCATTTCTTTCCCTGCTTGGGCATACTTAAAGAACAAATCCTTTAGCTTTCTCACATGACTTTTAAAACATTGCCTGTCTGACTACTTTAATGCTTGTAACCAATCCTGCAGAAGTGATCTGGATGTCCAGTCATCTGTCACATGCTCCTTGCAGGGCTTTTTTTGTAGCAGGAACTCCTTTGCATATTAGGCCACATCCCCTGAATGTAGCCAATCCTTTAAGAAGGCCTACTGTAAGCTCTTCTTACAGGACCTACTGTAAGCTCTTGGAGGGTTGGCTACATCAGGGGGGTGTAGCCTAATATGCAAAGGAGTTCCTGCTACAAAAAAGCCCTGTCCTTAAATATAAAGTCATACATCTGCTTGGCTGTTTCACAGTCTTGAATCAATTCTAGATAATTGTTAGAAACAGAAGTTACAATGATTGCTTGTTCTATGTCATCTTCCTTGTTCCATTTTGCTCTCTCATCTCCCGCGACTGCTGGGTCTTCTGTGAGATACTTTTCCAGGTGTCTTTTCTTAAATTTCAGCCTTATTTTCCATTCAGCAAAATTATCATCTTCAAGAACAAAGACATTTGAGTCTTGCTCCTTTACAGTGTTAACTATTTTAGTTCACTCTTTTCTCTTTCCATAGTTCTTAGGGCTCCAGTATTCACTTGGATAAAATCAGAACTCAACTTGTATATTCTGATAATTACCTTAGTAAGCCTGGGCCCATAACCGATTGTTCGGTCTGGTTTAGGATGGCTGGACTGATCAGGCAGCCATCCTTACCTTAACTTGGCAGAATGCTGCTTCTGAGCTTCAGCACCGCAGTGTGGCCTAGTCTAATGGTTACCATACTATCTCACAAACTGAACAGATAATTTTGCTTTACATTAAGAAACCCATACAGGTGGATTTATTTAAAAAGAAACATAACATATAAGTGTAGTGGAGAGAAAGTGTAACTAAACTATTCTATCTAACTGGATGGCTTTGGATTGTAGTAGGCCATCTGCTTAGTTCAGTTCAGGAGGAGAGACACCATGCTGTTCCTCCTGATGCATGCAGGAAAGAAGAAAGAAGATGAGGAGAACAAACAGGAAGGAAGTTCCCTGAGATTACATTCTAGATTTATGGCACCCGCACCTATGACAGCAGTCTGCTTTTTATCACTCTCCAATGTTTTTTCAACCCTGTTTTGTCCTACACTAACAAACACAGATCCCTATTTGTGATTCTTTTATTCTGCTAAAAATATTCCCATGATTCCACACTGCCCCCATATAATATTATTAAGTATTAAGTAATATTAAGTATTGCTGCTTGCCATTTCCATTTTGTCTGATGAAGTCTGCTTCCGAGCATATGAAAGCTTACATTCTAAATAAAACTTAGTTGGTCTTAAAGGTGCACTTGTCTACTGCTTTGTTCTGTTGCTTCAGACCAACACGGCTGCCTACTGGGATCTATTTATATTCTACCAGTTAGAGAGGGTGAGTGATAGTAGACAGGAAGGATATAAACCTAGCCATCTAGGTTGCTCTATGGTATTTGTAGTCTTGGAGGACTGAGCAAGAGACATTGTCAGTCTGTCCGTCTAACAGAAGAAAAGGATTGCTAACCAAGTAGTTGCTTCACAGAAATATCTGAGGATGAGGTTTTGGAGAAGGAAAGCCTTTAATAACTTACAGAGGACTGAAGTGCTATAACTGGAATTAGCAAGGTTGTAAAAGGTGGTAGATTTTCTATGTGAGTGGACAAGGGAAGTCACCTCCACTATGATGGCCTTTGGAAAAAAATCTAGCCTTGCATATGATTACATCCATTTATTGGGGCTTCTGTGGGTTCCCCAGTAAATCAGTTGCTTTCAATCTACAACATGCACTCACAATATATCTGGGTTTTGATGTTTTTAAATTAATTCTCAAACTTTTCTGAATCTTACCCATCTAGAATGTTTTCACTTTGCCTTTCCTCCAAGGAATTCAGGAGTGGCATATGTATTTTCCCGTCCTTCATTTTTTCCTGCTCATTGTGGGGGTGAGCAGGCACATGCAATGAGGACATATCAACTTAGAGCTTACCAGTGCTAATGTTTTAACCATGTTTGCATTTTTTAGTTAAAAATCATTAATTGTGTTTGTCTAGAAGAAGAAGAAGAAGATATTGGATTTATATCCCGCCCTCCACTCCGAAGAGTCTCAGAGCGGCTCACAATCTCCTTTACCTTCCTCCCCCACAACAGACACCCTGTGAGGTGGGTGGGGCTGAGAGGGCTCTTACAGCAGCTGCCCTTTCAAGGACAACCTCTGCAAGAGCTATGGCTGACCCAAGGCCATGCTAGCAGGTGCAAGTGGAGGAGTGGGGAATCAAACCCGGTTCTCCCAGATAAGAGTCCGCACACTTAACCACTACACCAAACTGGCTCTATGTCCTTTATAGTTTATGTCCTTTATAGTTTATATCTCCAGCACCTGGCATTATATTTAATGTCACACATGGCCTCATGACCTGACCCAATGAAGTGACATTTATGTCAGATCCGGTCCTTGTATTAAATGAATTTGACATCTCTGGTCTAACTACTTCACTGCAAAGCAAACTCCTGTACAGTAAAATTCAAAGCAGTGTTGGAAATGGACTGTGAAAAGGACATGTGGTTTTTGAATTGTGGGAGTGAGTATCACTGATTTTGGGGATTGGGAAGTTGGGTCAGGCCATGAGGCCGTGTGTGACAGAGAGGGACTGTGAAGAATAGATCTGAGGGAGAGAACTGAGTAGAGAGGTTGGAAAACGCATAGACTGAAGCATGCTGCAAGTATCTTTGAGGGGGATATAAGCTAAGATATGGGTTATATTCCAAAGGGAGAGGTGAGGGCTGATAAAGGCAACAGGCCCATTCACATAAGCATCTGTAAGTCATTTCAGTATTTCATTTTATTATTAACACATGGTGACTTGTGACTGAATATGTGCTTCACCTCCTTTGAACAACATCATATTTGGAGTGATACTAAACTGGATGCTTCACACGTGCAAGCCATCAGTTGATGTTGTAGCCCTCAAGAGGATAAAGTTGTGCATCTGAATAGGGCCAAGACAACTACAGTATGGAAGAAGAAATCAATGTTTTTGGTGAATACTAACCTAGACCATACTCTGGGTTTTCAACTGCCTTGTTTTAACCCCAGGAGGTGAGAATGCAGAGAGACATGGCAATTTGGGGACCTTCTTGCATGGAAGTTTGGAACCTCCTGTTTACAAATACCAGTTTCTGCCATTTCTATCCTATCCTGTAGAAATGTTTTAACTAAATAAACAAATAACAAAAATGATACCCTCTGCTGCTAAGATATGTGTTTCTTTAGTCATTTTGACATTATGAAATGTGAAACAGATATGTAATATTTGTCTTGCTTTTTAGTCCTGTTGGCTCCTGAATAGAAGACATGTTGTGAGCTTTCCTAGGGCTGGCTCAATGAAGCCAGCTTCCAGGGTATCCTTCCTCTTAGCAACCCCTCTGCTCAAGTAGAGGAACTGCTGAGGAGGCATCTGTCCTTGGAACAGCTCCATGGGGATCTATCATAGCTTCTCTACTCCATTTGGATCCATGGAACAATCCTAACTTCAGTTACACTGATTCTACATGTTTCTTACATCTTACCTCTACTACTCACCTTCCTGTGATCTTATAAATGAAACTGCTGCCATCTGGTACCAAAAATCATTTCACTTGCCTCATTTTCCTTGCTCCTCTCTCAAAATATTAGCTATTACTTTTGTGTACAGAACCACAACAGTGCTGGTGTGACTCCACAGAAATACCTGTCATCCTGATCTCTGAAGCACGGCGCCACTATGTCAGAGCTGTAATAATTTTTCTCCTCGTCCCACTATATTATTAGATATGCTGTTCCTAAGATTTATGGTCTCCCAGGTGTTTTTTGTTTGTTTGTTTTTGAGGCTAGCAAGTCCTTCTTCCCTTGTCTGGAAGAGAACACACTAGGGCTGGAATCCAGAGCCATCCTTTCAAGAAAATGGTGCTGAGACCTCGTTTGTATGGTGGACAGAATGCTGGGCTTGGCTTGGCCTCCCTGCTTAGAAAATGAACCCAGTTACTCTATCAGCTTAATTTATTTAGAAAATGTATACGGTTCCTCCTGAAATCTTCTCAAGGCAGCTCATAAAGTCAAATAATACAATAAATAATAAACCCTGGAAGAGTTATCAATATAAAAACAAGGCATGGGTATAAAATGCTAACCTGGTTTACAGGTCATTGTAAGGATACAATGTGACCACTTCACTATATAATGCCCCAGACTCCCAGAGAATGGATGGGATACAGATGCAATAAAATAAAATAGCTACAGGTTGGCACAGATTGGAGGAATTTAAATGGGCTGAAGTCTCATTCAGATAAATGGATTTTCTGAGGATTGTGTCCATGGAATGTCCTCATTTGAAAAGATTCAAAATGAACTTTGTAGGAGAGTATGAGTTTTAAATGGAAGAGATCTCAGATTTAATTGCTGGTATTTCCATTTAAAGGACCTCTGGTGAAGTGGTTAGTGTAAGACTAAAATCTGGAGTATCAAGTTGCAGTCTCCACTCTGCCATGGAAGCTACTTTTGGGTAACCTTAAGTAGGTAACTCATTCTCTCAGCCTAGCCTGTTTCACAGGATTGTTGTGAGGATAAAATGGAGAAAGATTAATGTGGCAAGTGCACTTTGGCCCTGTGTTGAGTCTGAATATCTTTGTTCTGGATATTATCGATCAGACTGCCATACTGCAATTCGAATCACTCCATGGCGAAACCATCTTCTGCTGTCCACTCGATGGCACCATGCAGGTTTTTTTTTGTTTCCCTCACTATTATGTGCATAAGCACATAATATCGCTAACTAGTAAAAAAAAAAATTGGCGACTGTAAACCAGATGTTTGAGGCTCCTATTGCTCTGGGACAGCCTTCAGACGTCCGGAAGTTGGTTAATATCGCAGCAGAACTATCCAGATGGAGAAAACTATGAGTTGAAACCGGACTAAAAAACACTGCAGAGGAGCAGGTAACAAAACAATCCAGTTTGGAGAAGGATTGGGGGTGGGGGGACAACGATTGACTACCGGGAGGCAGATGTTGCTGTCTGATCAACCACTTTTAATCCGGTAGGAAACAGCAGGAACAACTGATTAAACTGTGCGTCTGAACAGGCCCTTTGAGTGCCTATGGGGAAATTTGTGAAGTTTAAATAGATTCTATAAACAAATAGTAGAGTGGTTCCCTCGAAGCCCATGGAGAGCTGCTGAAAATCAAGGTGGCATTGGGCAAAATGGACCACCAGTCTTGCAGTTCAGGAAGCTCAGGAGTCATTATATCCTTGGAAAACTTATCATTAATTAATAAGTATTTATTATGCCAGAGGTTCTTATCCTTTACTCCACTATCACCACCACCCATATGTAGACATAATAATCAGCTGTCCCTTAACCATAGTTTTTTTTTAAAAAAATTAAGATATAAAAGCGCCACTCCAGACAAGACAACTTTATGTAGGTACATTTATGATACATGCATACAGTGCACAGATCTTGGGCATATATTCATACGAGACCCTTGTACCTGCCAGCTGTCAACAACTACTTTCGTCTTTGCTATGTGCCATGTCTTTAAGGTCCTTAGGGGGAAGTTTAGGACCAGAAATTTTGTTTTTATGTTCTGGTGAGCAAATTAAAAACTCTTCTCTGCTTACTAAATGCCTACCCCCACCCCTCCAAGATGTGTTGTCTGAACTGGGGAAATAATCCAATCCACGCTTGGGATTTTGCTTCCAATGATGTTTATTGCAATTTTATGGGATTTTGCAAAAAGACAATAACTGCCTGTAAGTCACTAATACAACACAGAGACCTTCAGAGTACAAGCACTAACACATACTAACATGCAACAGTGACAAAAACAAGAAGAGGTGGGCCTGAACTTGCAAGAGAAGACATTCAATGAACTCTGGGTACTAGAGAATGCACCACAGCTCCCCCCTAGGGTGCGAGTGGACTAAACAACACTTTTAGCAGTATTTACATTAGACATTTAGCAGTTTGTTGCTTCTTCAACAAACAGTTGAGCAGTGAAGTGGCCAAGTTTGCGGATGACACTAAATTGTTCAGGGTGGTGAGAACCAGAGAGGATTGTGAGGAACTCCAAAGGGATCTGTTGAGGCTGGGTGAGTGGGCGTCAACGTGGCAGATGCGGTTCAATGTGGCCAAGTGCAAAGTAATGCACATTGGGGCCAAGAATCCCAGCTACAAATACAAGTTGATGGGGTGTGAACTGGCAGAGACTGATCAAGAGAGAGATCTTGGGGTCATGATAGATAACTCACTGAAAGTGTCAAGACAGTGTGCGTTTGCAATAAAAAAGGCCAATGCCATGCTGGGAATTATTAGGAAGGGAATTGAAAACAAATCAGCCAGTATCATAATGCCCCTGTATAAATCAATGGTGCGGTCTCATTTGGAGTACTGTGTGCAGTTCTGGTCGCCGCACCTCAAAAAGGATATTATAGCTTTAGAGAAGGTGCAGAGAAGGGCAACTAGAATGATTAAAGGGCTGGAGCACTTTCCCTATGAAGAAAGGTTGAAACGCTTGGGACTCTTTAGCTTGGAGAAACGTCGACTGCGGGGTGACATGATAGAGGTTTACAAGATAATGCATGGAATGGAGAAAGTAGAGAAAGAAGTACTTTTCTCCCTTTCTCACAATACAAGAACTCGTGGGCATTCGATGAAATTGCTGAGCAGACAGGTTAAGATGGATAAAAGTAAGTACTTCTTCACCCAAAGGGTGATTAACATGTGGAATTCACTGCCACAGGAGGTGGTGGCGGCCACAAGTATAGCCACCTTCAAGATGGGTTTAGATAAAAATATGGAGCACAGGTCCATCAGTGGCTATTAGCCACAGTGTATGTGTGTATATAACATTTTTTGCCACTGTGTGACACAGAGTGTTGGACTTGATGGGCCGCTGGCCTGATCCAACATGGCTTCTCTTATGTTCTTATGTTCTTACTCTTTTTAGGAATCACTGCTTTGTACTCTTCATATTGTTCTCCTCCAAATGGTCACAAACATGGGCCATAATTCAGTGGCAGAGAACACATTTTCTAAGTAAAAGTTCTCAGGTTCACTACCAACCTCCAGTAGGTACCAACCTCCATCTCCAGTAGGTCACCTGGGAAAGATCTGGGTGGAAAGGTGCTGCCAATCAGAGTAGACAGTGAGATGGAACCTTGGTCACAATATTAGGAATAAGACCCATTGTGGAGGAAAATACAACAGGCTCTAGAAAGAGGCTCTGGGTGAGTGTCCCCCCCTTGCTGTCTTCCCACCCACTCAAGTGAAGGCATTCACTCCCACCCCCCACCTCAAAGGGAGCTGATCTCTGCCATCGAGAGAGCAGTTGTAATTCTGAGTGATCTCCAGCTCTCACCTGTAATTCTGAGTGATCTCCACCTTCCCCAGGAGGAAGTGGCTGGTTTGGAGGGTGGAATCTATGTAGTACCTGTCTGAAGTCCCACTCCTCCTCAAACCCATCCTCTCCAGGCTCCAGCTCTCAAATCTCAAGTCACATTGGCTGTCATGGGAGGGGGCTGCTGCTGAATAGGAACAAGCAGTCAGGTTTAGTTATGTCATGCCAGTCAGCTGGTATCAAGAGACCCAGAGAATGCTGCCAGGCCTAGGGTAGCCAAGCTCCAGGTGGATCAAACAACAACAAAAAACTGTGGAAAAATAACGGAAAATTAATAGATAGATAGATAGATAGATAGATAGATAGATAGATAGATAGATAGATAGATAATTTTATTTATATCCCGCCCTCCCCGCCGGAGCAGGCTCAGGGCGGCTAACAACATCATTCAATTTCCCTTATACAAAAGACAAGGTTACATTAACATTAAACATTAAAAATTCTGATAAGTTTAAAATCACTTAATTAAATTGATAAAAGTGCTAATGCTAATTGTGCTTTTATAATGGCGGTAATCATTAGCAATTTCTTTCTTCGTCAGCGAAAGCCAGTCGGAAGAGGAAGGTCTTGCAGGCCCTGCGGAATTGTTCAAGGTCCCGCAGGGCCCGCATTTCCTCTGGAAGTTGGTTCCATAGGTTCGGGGCTGCAGAGGAGAAGGCCCGGTTACGGGTGCATTGCAGCTTCACCTCTTTCGGTCCGGGGGTGGTCAACAAGTTTTTTCCAGCTGACCTCAGTGCTCTCTGGGGTTTGTATGGGGAGAGACGGTCCCTAAGGTAGACAGGTCCTCGACCATATAGGGCTTTAAAGGTAATGACCAGCACTTTGTAACGAATCCGGTATGTAACTGGCAGCCAGTGCAGCTCGCGCAGCCCAGGCTGTATGTGCTCCCATTTAGGGAGCCCCAACAACAGTCTGGCCACTGGCCGGTACAGAGGCAGCCCCATGTAGAGGGCATTACAGTAATCCAGTCTCGAGGTGACCGTTGCGTGAAGTACCGTTGCCAGGTCTTGGCGCTCTAGGAAGGGAGCCAACTGCCTTGCCCGCCTCAGGTGAAAAAAGGCTGACTTGGAAGTGGCTGCAATCTGGGCCTCCATTGATAAAGAAGGCTCCAGTAAAACTCCCAGACTCCTAACCCGGTGCGTCGCTTTCAGCGGCGCCCCGTCGAAGACCGGGAGAGGTATTTCCCCTTCCCGGGCGCCCCGACCCAGACAAAGGACTTCTGTCTTCGCTGGATTCAATTTCAGCCCGCTCCCCCTCAACCACATTGCCATATCCTGCAAGGCCCGGTCTAAATTTTCAGGGACGCAGCCAGGCCGGCCGTCCATCAGCAGATAGAGTTGGGTGTCATCTGCATATTGGTGGCACCCAAGTCCATATCTCCTGGCAATCTGGGCAAGAGGGCGCATATAGATATTGAATAATATTGGTGAGAGAACTGCCCCTTGAGGCACTCCACAATCCAGTGTGCGCCTCCGGGACCGCTCGCCACCAATTGCCACCCTTTGTCCCCGATCCTCGAGGAAGGAGGAGAGCCATTGTAAGGCAGACCCCCTCACCCCTATATCGGCGAGGCGGCGGGTCAGTAGCCGATGGTCGACCGTGTCGAACGCGGCCGACAGATCTAACAGCATCAGCACCGCCACACCGCCCCGATCCAGATGCCGTTGGAGATCATCTACCGGGGCGACCAGTACTGTCTCCGTCCCATGACCCGGGCGAAAGCCGGACTGGCAAGGGTCTAGGATGGAAGCGTCATCCAGAAAACTCTGCAACTGCGACGCCACTGCCCTCTCTATCATTTTACCTAAAAACGGTAAATTAGAGACCGGTCGGTAGTTTGCCAATTCGGCCGGGTCTGCTGTACTTTTTTTCAAGAGGGGTCGGACCAAAGCCTCTTTCAGGGATGATGGAAAGCGCCCCTCCAAGAGGGATCTATTTATGATGTCCCGTAAAGGACATTCAAGCTCCCTCAGGCAGGATTTAATTAGCCAGGAGGGGCATGGGTCCAAATCACAAGTTGTGGGGCGCACAGAGGAGAGAATTCCGTCAACTTCCTCCAGGCTGAGCGGGTCGAAATGATCCAGAGTTAAATCAGAAGACAGGCAAGGGGCCTCGGGCTCATGTGCTGTATCTAAGGTGATGGGCAGGTCCTGGCGGAGCGACGTGATTTTGTCTGCAAAAAATTTCGCAAAAGCCTCACAGCCTATTTCTAATTCTCTGACGTTTGGTCTGCCCTGGGGCAGTGTAGTTAAATGTCCAATTATTTTAAACAATTGTGCCGGGCGCGAATTTGCAGACGCAATCTTGGCCGCGAAGTACTTCTTCTTCGCGGTCTTGACTGCCATCTCATACGACCTCATAAACGTTCTGTAGGATGTTCTCGCCGCTTCGCCACGAGTGCGCCGCCACTGCCTCTCTAGTCGTCGGAGTCCTTGTTTCAACCGGCGTAGCTCCAGGGTATACCAGGGAGCCAGCCTTGAACGAGGGCGCAGAGGACGTCGGGGTGCGATCTCGTTGTTTGCCCCAGATAGCCGGTCTTGCCAGGCATCAACCAGGGCATCAAGGGAATCGCAAGGGGGCCAAGGATCCCGAAGAGCTGTTTGGAACCGTTCCGGGTCCATCAGGCTCCGCGGGCGAGCCAAAATAGGCTCTCCGCCCTTACAGGGTTGTGGTAGCGTCTCCATACGAGCCTTGAGGGCTAAGTGATCCGACCATGGTATCGCCTCCGTCGCGATTTCGTTCACTTTAATCCCGGCCGCAAAGATCAGATCTAATGTGTGCCCAGCCTGATGTGTGGGAGTCGTAACAAATTGGGAGAGTCCCAGTGTCGCCATGGAAGACACTAGGTCCATCGCCTGAGTGGACGCCGCGTCATCGGCGTGGACATTGAAGTCACCCAGGACCAGAAGCCCTGGGTACTCCAACGCCCAGCCGGACACCGCCTCCATCAGGGATGGTAAGGCGCTGGCCGGTGCGTTAGGCGGACGGTACACCAGCCAGATCGCCAACCTCTCCCCGACATCCAACACAAGGCCGACACATTCAACACCATCGATCTTTGGGGCCGGGAGGGCCCGGAAGGAGTAAGCCTCCCGCATGAATACCGCCCCCCCGCCCGCTAATCCGCGACTGGTGGAAGACTGAGTAACCCAGGGGAGTCATCTGGGAGAGTGCCGTTGTCTCTCCCTCTTGAACCCAGGTCTCGGTCACGCAAGCCAGGTCTGCATCCTGCCGAAGCAGGAAGTCCTTGATGGTCTCGGTCTTATTATTTATAGACCTGGCGTTGCATAGCACCAGTGTCAGATGCGGGCAAATTCTCTTGGTCCCCCTACTTGTCACCGTTGGGATGGGAAGTAGACTAGAAGGGGGCCGAGCACTATTTTGTCTCTGTCTCCTTCTCTCATATCTCCGTCCATTCCCACCGTCATATCTTCCCCTCCCCAGGAGCACTGAAATCCCCTGACCGGTCATCCCAAGCCTATTCTTTGATGGTTATTGTTAAGTTCAACTGACTAATTTACATAATGAAAAATACTTCAAAATTGTAGTAGATAATTGAACACCTCAACTTCACACATTATTACATGTAATTACACATTATAGCATATTGTCAAAAATACAAAGTATAAAGTACAAGGAATAAATATTCAAAAGTGCTTGCAGTTAATCATGTCCAATCCAGCTTGAAATACTTGAAGACTATTCACCCGACTCCTGTTGAGTGATGTACAAGGGTGTAGTAACAGACCATACACAGGACTTCGAAGAACTCATAGCATAAGAGATCTGATAGTGCGCTCAGACATCAGGCAGAATAATCCAAATAGTAGTATACCTGCAGTTGGAAATTTTCCGTGTGGCAGGTGCAAAGTCTGTCCTTTAGCTATGCAGATTAAAGAATTTGTGCACCCCACAACTGAAATGAAAATCAAGTTGAGACATCTCAGTTCTTGTTTGTCATGGAACGTGGTGTACGCGATTCTGTGTGGCTGTCCAAGAATTTACATAGGCAATACTACTAGACAAATAAGGGACTTTCTGTGGAACTCAAGGCTTTTCATTCACAACCTCCAGGTGGAGCCTGAAGATCTCCTGGGATCACAACTGAACCCCAGACAACAGATCTCTGTTCCTATCCTGGAGAAAACAACTGCTTTGGAGGGTGGATTGTATGCCATTCTGTTCACTTGAGGCCTCTTTCTTTACTGACAGAAGTTGGTTGCACAGCAACAGCCTCTGGCTAGGGGTAAGGTTGGGGGGAGGAGGGAGAGAGGGAGTGACAGGAAAGTGGCCTTTTCAGCCCTTATGCGGCCTCTGAGGAAACTCTCCCAGTGGGGTCAGGCCTTGCTGTCTAATTGCATTATGGCAGCAGCAGCTCCCTGGCTATTTTGGCAGCCTTCCTAGGCTGTGTGTGCTGGGAGACTGTCTGTGTGGGCCATTGATGGGGCGGCAGAGGTCTGTTGCTAGCAATGGTTTTCATAAGGCTGGTTAACAGAGAGGACATGCAGAAGACTTGGAGATGTGTTTGTCTCTGAGTTAAAACTATTTTTGGGGTTTATTCAATATTCCTGGGGCTGCAGTAGCTAGGGCCAGGGGAGTCAGCCAATAGGAGGCCAGAGATGCTGAGTGAGCCGTGATGGGCCAGTTATTTGTTGAGTGCATGAAATGAACCTGTAAGCCAGTGGGAGAGCTACATTTGGCCATCACCATAGGGGAATTATTATTATAGAAAAACACCGTTTCATTCTTCTTTTTTAATGGAAACTAATTCTTCTTCATCACCTTCCTCCCAAACTGCTAAAATTGTGAAATTTTATTTTCGAGTTCTTTGCTAGCTGTAAAACTTTTTCACATGCCTTGAGGTGACAAGCACACTGCTGCATTGTGGGAGCTGCCTTTCTCAGCTGTCCCACTTTCATTTGTTCTGATGTTTCCCTCTCCACAACAGCAGTTTATTTGCCAATGGCTGCTGTTTTGTTTTCCAAATGAAGTCTGGGCAATTCTGCAAGCAACATCCAAATGTACTGATTATGTGGTAAGGATCCTTGCCTGCTTCGTGGAAGAACAGCACTAGGGGTGGGGGAGGGAAGAGGAGGGCCAGGTAACGTAGTATGATGCCGCATAACCTTTTTTCATTAACCTCTGAAAACAACATCTGTTTCCCCATAATGATGGAGAAGGTTCTTCTTTATTAGATATTGGCTAGTTAATGATTCTAAAGTGATTTGCCTGACTAAGCAGGTGCTCCTGTTTGGTGCACGAAGATGTTGTCTGGAGCCAGCAGCAAGACAATGCTTGGCAAAGAATGTTGCAATAAGTGCTTAAGAGCTGCTGCAGGCAATGTTCCAGAATGTTCCAATGCTGACAGCCTTTGCCCTGGAGATTTTCTGAGAATGTGCTAATATCAAAAAGACAGCAATAGTTGAATGGGAGTGACCTCAGGCTACTGACTTTTGGGTTTATGGTATATCCCAGTTAGTACCATACAGAAGTGGTGGTGGGGAGCTTTACTTGCTGTGTAGAAGCAGTACTGAACACAGCTTGGTAGAAGAGTAGTTCTCAGACCCTGAGGTTCATATCTTCCTTTTCTCTCTTCCTGCTATGATATCTAGAGGAAGAGGTTTTTGAATGACCACAACATGCAAAATTATTTTGATGTCACACCATAATGGGACCTGCAAAACAAATGCTTTCTTCCATCTTCATTTACCTGGAAGGATGTCTCCCTACCCTAACTTGCCATGTGAAACCATGCCACAGTAGCCTCAGGGCTGAGATACTGTACATGGGACTGCTTTAGAAGACAACTGGGAAACTCCAGCTGTTACAGAATGCTACAGACTAATTACTACAACAACACATGAAGCTGCCTTATGCTGAATCAGACCATTGGTTCACTAGAGTCAATGCTGTATTCTCAGCAGACAGCAATGGCTGTTTAAGGTCCTAAGCAGAGGTCTTTCACATCACCTCCTACCTAACCCTTTAAACTGGAGATGCCAAGGCTTGAACCTGGGAATCTGTGCATGCCAAACAAATGCTCTACCACTGAGCCATAGCACCTCCCAATTACTATCAGGAACTAGACAGATTATACATATTACACCTATTTTGCAGTCTCTTCATTTCAAGGTACTGGTTATAATCTATAAAGCCCTTCATGTCCTAGGACCAATTTATTTACAGGTGCACCTCTCTCTTTATGCCCTACAGAGATGTGCCACCCTGCAAACAAAGACTGACAGCTGCCCATACCTGAGTGTTCTCTGTTGTGGCTGTGACCTTGGGGGGCAGCCTGCCAGAAGTGGTCAGGAAGGCTCCCACACTCCTATCAGTCCACAGAAATGGGAAAATAGAATTATTTAGGAATTTTCATAAAGTAGATAATGTCATTAATATTTGTGATATTTAAGTAGTCTTCACTGTATATGTTATGCATTGTTCCTTAATTTTGTAATCCACTTTAATTGAATTACTGCAAATAATAGACTGTTTCATTGCACTGTTTTCCAGTCTTGTAACTTTGCTTTACTGTCTGTATTATACTGTGTTTTAGTGCATTGCTTTCTAATGTTGCTGGCTGTATGTATTATACTGTATGTGTGTGTGTGTGTGTGTGTGTGTGTATAGTTTTGTACATTCAAAACAAGACTAGAAAGTGAACAATAAAATTAATTAAATAACAATGGGAATTGCAACAAGAAACATGCAAGATTAAGGTTAAAACATCTGAAAAAAGAAAATCTAACAGGCCAGGAGCCGTACAAAAACCTTGAGTTTATGGCATGGAATTAATGCAGAATTCAGGGTCTCCTGTCCCCCAATCTTCAGTTCCTGCTCGGACAGCCAGGAGAGCAAACAGGAACAATTATTGCCATTTCAGAGGCTCTCAGGAAAAATATGGACCCAGTCCTGACCTTTCCAGAGATCATGTCCATACCAGTGGTCTGACTGACCTCCCCCTCAAGTCCTCTGAACATATGTTATAAGCTGTCCCAAACACCACTTCCAGTGCCACTGGATTCTAATGGGTCAGCCCAGATATTAAATTACCTTCTGAGCTGATTCTTTCTCAGCAGACTGATGATACCTGGGTGGGAATCGCTATATTCACATTCCAGTTTTGCCTCCATCCAGAACAACTATGAATGGGGCATCTTACAGCCACTCCCATAATGGACCACCCTGCCCTTAACATAGTAGCCAGACATTCTACTAAACTGTTTCCAGGACCCCTTCTATTGATGCTTGGTCATTAATTAATTCATCTTGGCTCTCCTCAGATTCTAATTCCTGTGACGTTTCTGCAGATGTGTTATTTCAGTATGTCTGACTTTTTTTTTAAAAAATAAAGAAAATCTCCATAAAAGTCTCCTTCAGAGTCTGTATCAAGTCCTTGGCCTCTGAGTTGTTTTCATGCTTTCAGGATTGAGCTGTTGCTTTAGATCCAGAGATCTTCTTCAGAGTCTGTCAGTTCCTTGGTCTCTAAGCTGCTTTCCCGCCCTATTGTGACAGAACTTTCAACATTCAAATGTTGCACTGGAATTTCCAAGTTAAGATGGCTGTCACTAGGATCTGCAGTTCACTAATTGTATAAATCTTGGCCTTCACAGTAGAGGATAAATGCTGGGAGCCAAAATATTCAGTCAGCCACAGAGAGTCGAATACATCTTCAGTTCTCTCTCTTTTCTGTTTGGTTTCAATTTTCCACAGATCTGAATTTGCTAGTTGGGGGCTCACATGTACTAATTTCTGGACTTGAGAATTCTCAAAGTACCTTTGAAACCTAATACCAAACTGAGACTGATTCCGCACTCACTGACATTTTGTGTGGGGCAAACCCGTGATTTGCCCCACTACAGTGTAAACCTGAAAAAATAGGTTTACACTGCGGCAGGGCAACTTGCAGGTTTGCCTTGCGCAAAATGCCGGCGTGGAGCAACTGGTGCGAAATTGCCAGTTTGCTCCACCCAGAAATGGAAGCCTGCCCTGGAGAAAGATGAGTGCAGAATCAGCCTGAGTGTAGTAAGAATGATGTGCAATTACATATGTTGGCATTCATTTGGAGCGAAATCATAGAAGAAATTGTTCAAAGCACAGGGATCCAAGAATTTGTTCCACCATGATGAGACCAATAGAGAATGGTTCAGAGACACGTCCTCTAGGAATGAGATATATCAATTCAAGGGCTTCTTGGACAACTTGATAGCTGTGTGTTTGGGTGGACCGCAAATTAAATATGAACAGCCAATGTGATGCAGTCACAAAAAAGGCTATTGTGATCTTGGGGTGTATCGCAGAGGCATAATATCAAAATTGCAAGATATCATAGTCCCACTGTACACTGCATTGGTCAGACCATACCTGGACTATTGTGTGCCTTTCTGGAGGCTTCACTTCAAAAGGGATGTGGACAGAATGGGGCAGGTGCAGAGGAGAGTGATGAGGATGATCAAGGGCCTGGAGACCACGTCCAACAAGGAAAGGTTGGGAGACTTGGGAATGTTCAGTCTAGAGAAGAGGAGGTTGAGGGGGGACATGATTCTCTCCTTAAGTAATTGAAGGGCTGTCACTTAGAGGAGGGCAGGGAGCTGTTCCTATTGGCAGCAGAGGTGAGGACACACAATAATGGGTTTAAATTAGGGACAGGAAGGTATCCGTTGTTAGGGCAGTGAATGGTTGTCCAAACCACTCGCATGTTTGGAGTGGTATGTTGGTTTTCAGACTATTCTCTGAGCTTCAGTTTGAAGCAGCATATTTTATTGGAAATGTGCTTCAACTGGATCTTTTAATAATTTCTGCCTCACATGTATGGTTCATATATTTTAAAAAGTTTTATTCAAGCCTTAATTTCTGAAGATTCTTTGTCAAAAATGGGGACACAGAATGTATGTGTGTCTCTGTGAGGGTATACTTACACTTTAACATTCTCACACTTACTTTCTTTCAGCCATCAGAGAAGAATACAGTGGATATCATCTCTGACAGTCAAGATTACATTTAGCAAATATTTTTCCAGCACCTTTGAGGAAGGCATAGAAAGGGACAACAGATTATTAAGGGTAGTTCAAGGTTGTGCTTTAAACTGAATTAACTTAAGAAATGGAGCTTCCTCTAATCCAGTTAGCAAACAATGCTAGCTCTGCTCCTTCTTTGTGAAAGATAAAGGGCCCTTTCAAATACAGAGAGCCAGTATGGTATGGTGGTTCGAGTGTTGGACTAAGATCTCAGAGACCCACTCTGCCATGGATGCTTGCTGAGTGACTTTGGGTCAGTCACAAATTCAGCCTAAACTGTCTCACAGGGTAGTTGGGAGGATAAAGTGTAAGCCATTTTGGTTCCCCATTGAAAGAAAGTAAGATATAAATGAAGTAAAGTGAAATATGTTCTATGGGGTAGAATATATGTTCAGAGCAAGAGAACTGGATT
Source organism: Heteronotia binoei (assembly GCF_032191835.1). Lineage (NCBI taxonomy): Eukaryota > Metazoa > Chordata > Lepidosauria > Squamata > Gekkonidae > Heteronotia > Heteronotia binoei. Next base: position 49,555,117 of record NC_083223.1, on the reverse strand, counting down.
ATATCAGCCAGCTCCACTCCCAACCTATTCATTGGAGTATATAATTAGAGTCTGCACACACAGGTAGGTATTGCTTACTCCAAAAAGGCTAAAAATCCTGCCCTTTCCAGGGCTGTATTACTGTCCTTTGTTATAGCTTCTACATAAGCATTCCAACAAACTTGTTTAGGTGGAAGGTGGTGTTTGCTTCCATGATGCAACTCCATTCTGTCTGTCATCCTTTTAAGTCCTGAAAAGAACTCCAGAAAGGGTCCCTTTCAATACTTTCAGAAAATATTCTGTTTTAGAGGTGAAGAACCAACTAAAGCTGATATAAGTAATTTAATACGTTGAAGAAGAAGAAGATGATGATAGTAGACAATACTGACTTAGATGGACCGAGGGTCTGATTCAGTATAAGGCAGCTTCATATGATATTGGATTTATATCCCACCCTCCACTCTGAATTTCAGAGTCTCAGAGCGGCACACAATCTCCTTTACCTTCCTCCCCCACAACAGACACCCTGTGAGGTGGGTGGGGCTGAGAGGGCTCTCACAGCAGCTGCCCTTTCAAGGACAACCTCTGCCAGAGCTATGGCTGACCCAAGGACCAGCAGTGGGAATATTCCTTTAACACAATTCCATTTTCCGCAGCATACATCTTAATATCTTATTCTGCAATATACTACATTCCTTTCATAGGAATACAAATATGTAGGGTTGCCAAGTCTAACTCAGAAAATACATGGAGACTTTGGGGGTGGGGCCAGGAAACTTTCCCATTACCTAAAATAAATAAAATAAAAATACAGCAGTGCAGTTCCCCTGAATACATTTTCTCATTCCCCAGCACTTCCACTCTCTCTCTCACACACACACAGGGATGCACACAGCAGTCAAAATAAACACAGTTTGGAAGCACACACTTTGTGGCCTCACTGGGGCAATTTACTCACCATCAGAGTTGTTGACTGCTCTATACTCAACCCAGTTCACCAGACTAACACAGGGAAACCAGAGGTTACTATTTTAATGTGCAAACGGCTTCTTAAGGGACTATAAAACAAATGGAGGTTCTGGGCTCCTTTCTTTCCCTTTCACCAGGCACGTTCAAGGATTTAAAGGCACACACACACCTTTCTAGCAGCAAACTGTTCCCAGTGTCTTCTTGAGTCTTCCAAGGTTTGAAGGCACATGGAGGCTGTTGGGGGGACTTCCCCCTGCTGGCCGGCTGATTGGGAGTGGGAACGAGCCTGCCAAACCGGGAGATCCCCCACTGGGACCTGAAGATTGGCAAGCCTACAAAGATGAGTGTATCTCATTTAGACAGCAAGAGTATTTTCCCAACACATTGGGGGCAGGTGTCCAGTTTCTTCACCAGTTACCAAGGATGCTTGTCCAGTATCAGAGGTTCATTCCTCAGCTACATTGTATAGTGCATTGAGTTTCGGCCCATATCTGTGCCTGCAATGCCTTACAAATCACCGTCACACATTCAGCATAACCAAATTACTCTCAATGATCAATGTGATCATCTCCTCAAAGAGTTAAGTAAATGTTTTTTGGGGGGAAATAAATGCCTTTATATGAAAACAGCCACTGTAAATTTGTTCCCCCACCACAAAGAGCATGCAGATCACTTAATGTTCTGAAAAATCAGTTAACAACCAGTTTCTGTGCTAAAATAACATTGTAGCTCAACTAGTACTGAAGAATCAACTAGTACTGAAGGTCATGAAGGCTGCAGAAAAGTGATGTAAAAGTTTAAGGCTTTGGGATTGGAATTTTGTGTAAAAAGATTAAGCATAGATCCATAAAATATTATCCCTGTGGCTCCAAATAAGATTTTTGTACTAAGCAAAATGTTGAGGGAGTAGCATGGAAACCTCCTGTCTACAACCAGGAGGCATGTCCATCTGCTTGATTGAACTGTATTGCTGTTTCCTATCTACTTATGAAGTGACTAACCTGTTAATGAATGTTATCGGTACCTATGGGACTGTTTAGTGCTTAAGAACCTTTAAACGATGGAAACAACAGAAGCATTCCAGCAGTTTAGTTTTGACACAGTGAAGTCAATGGGATTCGGCATTCAATTTCAGTTTCTCCAGAAGGAGAAAGAAGATACATATATGGGATAGTTCTTGCCATTTCATATTGATGTTATAATAAATAATCCTACTTAAGAAGCAAATAAGGTTTGTCTTATATGAATAGGGACTGTTCATGGTAGTTCAGCGGTTTTCCTTTGTAGTTTGACACTGAAACCCTAATTTTTTTCAGAAGAGCTGATCTCTGCCAGCTGGAGATCAGTTGTAAAAGCGGGAGGTCTCCAGGCCTTACCTAGAGAAACTATACCAGCCAGGAGAGTTTCAGAACATTGGTCAATTTTAATATGGACTGATTCTTCCAAGAATAATACTGCAAAATTTGGGCTGTGAAGCCATAGCTGAAGAAGGTCTTTGGACTGAAACCGGTTCCTCTTGCATTAGCATTTCCATGTACACACCTGAGGGCTTCCAGCAGTGAACTGCAGCTGACTTGTGGACTTCACAAAAGGATTTTTGAACTTTGGTCACAATAATTATATGGTGTTTTGTAGTGAGGAAAATACTAGACAAACACAAGTCAGTTTGTTCTGTGCAACTGTTGTTTATTATGGAATCATTTCTTATATAAATGTTGAAAAAGAAAAAAATTCTATTTAATGTCTTGATGCCACATGATTCTGTATTGTATTGAGTCCACCTGGAGGCTGACAGTCCTAAGTGCATTACAGGAATGACAGAGCAAAACTCCATCTAGGAGCTAGTCCATGTTTGCCAGTATGTATGAAAGGCGTCAATGCTTGCTCTCCAGCAGAAGGCTCAACTTGCTTTGGGGCTGAAAGCAGTTGTAGAGAAGAGGTTGAATCACAATCCCGTGTATTGCTAGCACAATGTGTGTGCTCCATTAAATCTTTCATACAGGGCTTTTTTTGAGCAGGAACGCAGTTCTGGCTGGCTTGGTGTGGCCTAATATGTAAATGAATTCCTGCTAGGCTTTTTCTACAAAAAGCCCTATGTGGAACAATGGTGACACCAGGGGGTGTGGCCTAGTATGCAAATGAGTTCCTTCTGGGCTTTTTCTACCAACCCCCCCCCTGCTTCATATAATTATTGGGGTCAGCCATTCCTTATTTCTGGACATACATTTAGAAGATATATGTCCATGTAAAAGAAACAAGAAAAAAAGGTTATTACAAATAAGGGATCATGGGATCCTTGGAGCTTTCCTCAGTAAAACTGGCAACAGGTCTTAAACAAACAAAAACTACACAGAATGCTCCAGGCTAAACCATGTAGTTTCCATTAACTCAGCTCACAGCAAGTATATTCTTCCCTTGATGCCAAAGCCCAAAGCCCTCCCTTTGGCATTAATTGGATCAGCACATGAAAAGCTAGGAAAGGCCTATTAGATCATCCAGCTCATCTCTTTCTGCCAGTGCAGGACAATGATTATTGCATTACTCATGCTATAATAAGCCCAAGGGGCTCCTGTCTTCAAAAGGTAAAACACACATCACATCATTGCCCAGGAAAGCAGCCACCATTCTAGTCTCTGAGTTTTCAAGAACACGGCATGATATTTCAAGAATATTTAGTTTTCTATAATATCAGTGCCCCAATCTGCAAACTAAAGTGTACAAAAGCACCTGAGTTAATAATCCATGTGGCTTTTAAAAAAAATTAATGCAGAAAAGGTACTTCTATATTTCTCTACAACAGGATGTGGATCCACAGCATGTAGGGTTGCCAGTCTCCAGGTGAAGCCTGGAGATCTCTCACTTTTACAACTGATCTCTGGCTGGCAGAGACCAGCTCCTTGGAGAAAATGGCTGTATTGAAGGGTGGACTCTATGGCATTGTACCATGCTGAGGCCCTTTCCCTCTCTAAACCCCTTCGTCTCCAGGTATTTTCCAACACAGACCTGACAATCCTAACACCATGTGAATTTCTGAAGTGTACTTGCTGACGCTTCCTCAGTTAACTTGGGATATGTGTAGGATGAACAGTCTGATTTTAAGCTTACTTACTTGGGAGAGAGTTGAAATAACTGCTTCTATTCCACTGAAATTGGGACCAATTCATATAACCATTTCTGAGGTAGAAAAACTATCACAAGGCCTTATTTTCAAGCAAATACATTTGTGGATGAGATAAAAGTAATTCCATCTTTGTCAATCAGGTTTAACAAGCTGGAAGCTTGCTTAGATTAATGGTAAGAAGGACCTCAATGTATCAGAGAAAATGATGATGGATAAGGTAACAGCAGCTAGAATTGTCCACTAGCTTGAGAAATTCTTGGAGATTTGGGGGTGGTGTCTAGGAAAAGCAAATACATCCAGGTAGGCAGCTGTGTTGGTCTGAAATAACAGAAGAAATTTTGAGTCCAGTGGCACCAGTATGACCAACATAAATTTTATTCAAGGTATGAGCTTCCATTTGTATGCACACTTCTTCACATGGGTCGTTTTCGCACTCACCTTCTGCCGGCGCGACCCCCCTCTTCACCGCGCAGGATCTGCGCGGATTTCGCACTAAACGCTGCGGAGCAGCCAGAAAAGCCGGAAGTTCCCGTCGTAAACGCCGCGCAAACGCCAAACTGCTTTTTGGCGGTTTCAGTTTGAGCGACTTTTGCGCCGGGAGCTTCCGGCTTTTCTGGCTGCTCCGCAGCGTTTAGTGCGAAATCCACGCAGATCCTGCGCGGTGAAGAGGGGGGTCGCGCCGGCGGAAGGTGAGTGCGAAAACGACCATAGGGAGGGTGGAGTCTGGGAAAGGAAGGGAGCTCAGAAAGTTGATGCATACAGTTTGTCCTCCAGAGGTATTTCCTGCAGGGGAAGTGATTTTTGTAGTCTGGAAATCAGTTGTCATTTTGGGAGAGCTCCAGACCCCACTCTGAGGTTGGTAACCCCAACAGCAGCAGATGTAAAATATGAAGAGATTTTCAGATTATTGAATCAAATTGGGAGAATGCAGCTAACAAAGTGGGCTTTGGCTCATTCAAGCTTCTGTTTTGATGCGTGTATTAAAGGTGCCACAAGATTGTTTGTATTGCAGCAACAGGGTGATGCTCAAATCCCTCTGGGATTTGGAGCATTTGGCTATGCCAGTGAATTTGAACTGATGCAGTGTGATTCAGTTGTAGCCACTGCAGAGGAAGGTATCACTTCTGAAATTTTCTCCCAAGAAACTGAGGATCAAACTACACACCCTGCAGCCTTCTTTTAAAGGGAGAGAGCAACCATGAAGCATCGCACCCTGTTTTGATTGGGTTTGCAGTGAGGGTGAGGGAATCTTTAACTCTTCCTCTGCAGTTTTACTGTACCTGACCACTACCTCTTTTCTGTTGTTACACCTTTGCTCCAGCTCTTCAAAGCTGGGGATGGTTGGTTTCCGTCAGTTAAACTATATGGATAAATCTCTTACCATTACCCAGAACAGGGCTGTGTTGCTTTCTACATTTTAAAAATTGCTAGGGGAGAACCATTCAAAGATTTTCCAGTATCCTTTTAAATTTGGCCATCACATCCATTCCATTGTGCTGATGTCACTTCCTCTACCCTTTTGATGATGTCATTATCTTCTGATCTAAATAGAATATTTGTTTTAAAAAATAATTTTAAAAAGAAGATAATTGCTGGGTTTCTGAAAACATTGGTGAGTGGATTGCTAACTTAAAAGGCAAATAATGGTCGATCCATCCATAATCAAGTCAGTGGGACAAAACCAGTAAGGTGTGGCTGTAAGGGTGACCTGGCTGTGACATCTGTCACTCCACTGATTGCCAGGGCAGATTTGGCTGATCTGACCTACTAGGCAGATATTCCATTCCTTCCTCATTGCTCCATGTGCAACCCTCCCCAAACTGGGAGACAACTATCCCAGATAGGAGGACTGTGTCATTCTTTGGTCAAGGCTGAGTCCCCTCTGCTAGAACCCCCAAACAAGGTCAAGGTCCATTTGTATGAAGAGGCTTACTTGGGCCATAGGCTAATTAGATGTATTTTAGTAACATTATTTTATTTTGGATATTACACACAAAGTTGTTAAACTTTTGTTGGGTTCCCAATGGTTATTATAGCCCCTTACTGGTGGTTTCTGTTTTCAGAATCTGTTTGACAAACAGATTAATGTTAGACATTTTAGCGCTACAAAGGAACTTAAGCATGATAACTTTGCTGTGATTTTGCCATTCTGTATCCTGCTATCAAATTATGTGTTGCCTTTTGTATTTGCATAAAATATGGATGAATTCTTGCTATCCATAATAAACATGGACAGATCTTTCTAACTACAGACTGTATTATGGAATTATCCAGCTGTACCATAGGTTACTTCATGGGCAATTTTTAGAGTAAGATGTTTTTGAGATAGTATTCTCTGTAGTAAGAATGTAGGTTATAACTTTTGAAGTATGACATTTTAATGCATTGTTATTGAGTTATACCAAACAATGGTGTATTTATACAGAATCGAATTACTGAAAAAAAATTCGCATTTGCAGTGGGTTTTCGGTCTCAAAAAGGGTTATGTAAATTGGCTCTGATTTTCATACAGAGAAGTTGTATTGCTCACTATCCTTACTTGTTCTACTCAATTGGCGCCTCACAAATGTTGTGCTCAGGAACAACTTGTGAAGATAGATTGCTGGGGGAGATATAGGCTGCATTCAGATTGGCCTGACACAGCCACCCCCTACCCCTGGATTTAAAAGGCACATTTACACAGGCACATCTGTGCCCTGAGCTGCAAGTGCACCCGCCTTATCTCTGGCTACTCAAACTCCACCTCAAAAAGCTGCTGGGTGCTTCCCAGTGGCACATTTCTGGGCTATCTGAACAGCTGGGGCATGCCATGTAAGTGCTTTCTGAGTGCACGAGCAGTGTGACTGCTCCTCTGGTCATGTACAGCTTGTGCCTCTGTCAGCAGCTGGACATGCACCATCTGCTCATGGTGCGGTGCCTCAAACTGTGCCGACTTTTTTTTTAAGCTGAGAAGCCCTGCCATGAGCTGCCTGTCTGAACCCAGCCATAGAGTCCACTCTTTCCCCAAGGGCCAGGATCCCCAAGATCAGCTTTTGTTTCTTTCACCAACAGTTCTATTCTGATGGTTCTTGTCTTAGGTGTCCCAGAGCTTGGCCAGTCCTGCTGCCAGCATTAAAGGATACCTTGAGCAATCTGGAGGCACTGAGCCTTTTCATCACATAAGCTAAAAGACAAAAAAAATTATATTGTGGCTCAATAAAAATCTTCATTTTCCTTAAGAAAAGTGAATGAATGTGAGTAGAATGCTGAATAAAAGAGACCTTGATAAGAAAAAAAAAGCACCAAAATAATTTATTTCACATATATATCGGAGGGAGGGGAAAGAAATTTGGATAACAGACTGCATTCTCCTCCTATCGGTAGGCAGCTTTGTCAGCTAACAATATTGGCTCTCACTTGTTGGTCAGCTTTATTCTCCATAAGAGGTGTTAGTTACACTTTTAAAGTCTAAACAGAAGTTCTGTACATGCAAGGAATATTCATGCATGTTTGTTGAAAGTATGCCAGAGAGGTTTTTTTTCTAGCTCTCCCCCTTTCTCATCTCCCCTTCTGGTAGGTGGCTCATTACTTCATAAATCTGTGCCTGAACAGGAATTGAGGCTGGGGAGCAACTGTGCTGTTTCATGCATCACAAGCCAGTGTGTGTGTGGGAGACAGAAACAGCACCTCTTTGGACCAGCTGCTCCATCCATCTGCAGCTGGGTCTAGGTGCAGTGATCTATGGTCAAGATCTGTACTGGGAGTATTTTTATAGCAGTTTGATAGCAGCTGGTGGAAATGGCAATAGGCAGAAAAGGAAAGAAAAATCAAATTCCCAGCCATCAGAAACAAGCTTAGAAGAAACAAATAAACGGGGGGGGGGGGGGGGAGTATTGTTTGGCATTTGAGGGAGATACTTTGTGAAATTTCATATCACGCTGCCAAAATTTGGCATGAAAATAAGCCTAAATATGTCAAAAAGCAGCTAAAGCTTATACTGCTTTCGGTTCTTTTAAAAGGGTGCCTATTTTCAATCCCATTTTATTAAGGACTTGTCAATGTTATATGTGTATTTTGAAAAAGGTTGCAAAGGCACAAAAGAAAAATAAATTCTACATAGAATTGCAATATAAGGAGCTTCCCAGTCATACATACAACAAAAATCAAACGGATGATACTTTTGCCAGTATATAGGTCACTACAAGTTCATATTTGATTAATTCCAACATGAAGGTGCTCTCTGTATAACATTTGCAGTGGTTCTCAGCACTCAGCAGCCTACATCCTCTCAATTCCTAAACAAACCTGCTGGATCAGGCCAAACTTCCATTTGTTTAATCTAGGACAGTGACCAGTCATACTCCTCAGTACTCACAAATGGCATAAATATAACACTCCTCATCTATTGGGTTGGATCCGACCAGCTTTTCTGCTGTTGGAAAAAAGGAGGAGCGATTCCCTTTCATCACTAAGATGGCCAAGGCTCTAAGTAGGCCACAGAAAGGAGGGGAATGGGCAAGATGGAATGAAAAAGTTGGTTGGATCCCAACAACCCATTGTTTGTTGCTGGCATCTGGAATTCGGGACAGAATATCTCTAGAGTAGGAGATTCCTCTTGACTATCACTGTTGGGAGCCTTTGATTGACTTAATGAATTTCTTTGGTTTTTTAAACACTTTAATGCTCTCAGCATGTTACCTGAGCTATTCAAGAATGCTTTTTTTTAATCAGCAGCTCCTATGCATGATTAAATATTAAATGACCAATTCATGTGGGAGGAAGCCAGTCATGTAGATCTTTCCCACAGGCTTAGCTGTCTTCCCAGTTCCCGTGGGGGCAAAATCTGTGGTCTGGGGTCATACAGATGGGTCACTTTAATGACTCCCCAGCTGTGTTGGAGTTGTGTATTGAAAAGTGGCATCCTTAAAGCACAGTATCATGTAAAGGGTAAGGGCAAGGTATGGTATTTCCTTCTGTTTGCATGATGTAAAGGATTAAAAAAAACTTTCTAGCTATCTGGAGGCTTCTTATCTCATAGCTGTGGAAACTGGTACTTCAAAAAGAGAGCCATAAACACAGATACCTAGGTAAGTCCGCATTCTCTCAAGGCTGTTGGGAATCAGAAACCTATGGCCACCCATGTGTGAAAGCATTATTCCTAGAAGTATAGTACAAACTCATGCCATGAGTCAAAAAGACTGTGGAAAACTGTTTGAATAGGCAATGTCTGGTGTACAAAGAAGAGAAGAGACATTGCAGGGGGCAGCAAGAAGACAATTAGATAAGAAAGTGAGGTCAGCACCTTCTCTCCTTTGAGTGTCATCATTCCTTATCTGTCTTCAGATTGCTAATCTTAGGACAATATCCTGCTTCTTCTTGGAAGTTCTACACTTAGGGTGTGATCACATGAGAAGTTTGGCCTGACAGTCACCCCTCCTCTCTGGATTAAATGGGTGTGATCATACATGAATATCTGACTCCCATGTCCCACTAATCCTTTCCTCTACTGAAAACTACTCCCACGTGGATTAAATAGCCACCAGCAAATTCTGGTGGCTTTCCCAATAAAGCACTTCCATGGTGAGTTTCCAGCTGTCTGATTGCGCCGGAGCACCATGGAAACACATGAGCAGTGTGATCATTCCACTTCATTTCTGGTGCATCCTTCCCCTTCACCCCACTGTAATGTGAACTTCAGCACCCCCATAGGACTTGCCAGAAGCACATTTGCTTATCGGCTTCTGCACATGCATGTGGGGATTCAGAACCACCCCCACCCCCAGCCCAACTGCAGGTCCATGGTTGCAATGCATTAGCATTGTGGATGACCAATTATGGTCCCACAGGACTATGATGCTGGCTTAGAGGGTGCTGTCTGACCAACATAAACCACCCCAAACTCACACGGCGTATTTATGGTCAAGATCCTGCTGCAGCAACCTGCCCATTTGAGCATACCTATCACCTTACCCTCTTGCTCAGCTACAGATGTAGTTAGGAACCTATCTCTGTCTCTCCTCTTTTCTATCAAGTATGTTAGTTCTTAAATAAACCTTTATCTACACTATAATCAGGCTGTGCACAATTGCTGTGTTGGTTACTTTGCCAACAAAACTCATGCTGGAATTGAGTATTCCTGGGGTGGCAAGCTATCAATTCAAATTGCCAAATGCATGATGTAAGTCTTATAAACAAATAAAATTGTCAGAGGAAAAGAGAAGTTATATATGTTACGGTATCATTTAGGATAGACCAGTATTCCACTAAAGTTTGGTGTGATTCCACCAGAATCTGTATGCGGGAGTTGTAAAATTTTCAAAAATCAGCTGTGTATGCTATTAAGGGATCACATAAACACATGAAGCTGCCTTATATTGACTCAGACCCTTGGTCCATCAAAGTCAGTATTGTCTACTCAGACAGGAAGTGGCTCTCCAAAGTCTTAGGCGGAGGTCTTTTACATCACTTACTGTCAGATCTTTTAACTGGAGATACCAGGGATTGAACTGGGACTTTCTGCATGCCAAACAAACGTTGTACCATTGAGCCACAGGAACCTCTCAATTACCTTGTATAGAATTTATTGCTTATTAACATTTATAGTCCACCTTTCTCACTCAGACTGAAGGTGGATTAAACTATGATTAAAAGCTTTGCAGTAAATCAGGAAATGGATTACAAAATATAATAATATAATAATATTTGAGATTAACAGCAAAAATTCTTAGTTTATTTAGAAAATGTTTACACTGGCTCCCCAACAACCCGCCCATGGTGGCTTACAAAATAAAATGAATAACAACAAAACATTAAAAGATATTAAATTTCAGCATTAAAAAATCAACTCTGTTTGAAAAATGACCATAAAACACACTACTGGTGTGTTAAAATAAATTCCCAGATTAAAATACTGTTAAAATTAATCTTGTAATTAAAAGCCTGAGAAAACAAATGTTTTGTCTTAGTGTCTAAAACAAAGCAAGGTAGGCACCAGGTGAGCCTCAAGGGGAAGGACATTTCACAAGTGAGGTGCCATTACTGAAAAAGCCCTGTCTCTGATTGTCACCTGCCTGCCCTCTAAAGGTAGGGGGAACAGAGGAACATTTTAATTGACAGGTAGACAATACAGGAGGAGGCAGTCCTTCAGGTACCCTGGCCCCAAGACATTTAGGGCTTTAAAGGTAAGAACCAGCACTCTGAATTGTCCCCATAAACAAACAGATAGTCATGTGCAGATCTTTCAGTGCTGGATATAGGGCTTTTTTATGAGTAGGAATGCACAGGAGCACAGTTCTGGCTGGCTTGGTATCAGGGGGTGTGGCCTAATATGTAAATAAGTTCCTGCTGGGCCTTTTCTCCTCCTCCCCCCCCCCAAAAAAAGCCCTGGAGTGATACAATCCCTGTATCCTGCTCTTGACAACAACCTGGCTGAATTTTGAAAGAGCCAAAGTTTCTGAACCATATTCAAAGGCAGACTTTTGTAGATGAGGGGAGAAAACCTTTCTGTTTAAGGCAATAAGACAATCTGTATCAAGAAAAACTGTGTTCCTAATAAAAGTCACCTCCCGGGATGGTCCATGGAATATTTCTGCGTAGGTTTGTGAGGGAAAATTCTGGTGGCACGGTTGTGTGGCTATTTAATTAGAATGTTGTGTGACTATTTAATCAGTGAAGACATAAAGCAATATTGTGTGATAGTAAGACTGGGGTGAAATACTTCATTTTTGCTGCAGTTCAGAATAGAAGAAACTAGAAAACACTACGGTATGTTATATGGGGAAATGAGGTCTCTTTAGTGTTTCCCAGTCAGTGGTGACAGTCTGTCTTTCCCAAGCTTGGTGCAGAGGGTCACTTTAAATCCTCTGAAGTGCCAAGAGCTCCATCTGCTCTTCCATCTGAAATGGGAATATTTTTGCTCTTTTTAGTTGTTGTTTTAAATCTTGGTTTGGTCTTTTGGTGTTTGTGAGAGAGCACGTAGCCCAGATGCCAATGATGAGGAAAATGTATTGAGTGATTAAGGGGAGGTTGAGGGCAGACAGGAAAATGGAAATGAACAAGGTAAAGAAAACGGTACACAGAGAAAAATAAAATGGAGCCTATTGCAATATTTAAACCAGGTGTGGCCATGAATTTAAAGAGCTATCTTGAGAGGCTCCAGCAGATAGATCCCATAATCCTGCACATCTGGGAAAGTGTTGGTCAAGACAGTCCTGAATGTTGTGCCAAAAACACCTTAAAAGATATTCCACAAAAAGATCCAGCTTGCCATATTGGACAGCTGCTGCTTATTAGTGATGCTCGTATTATATAGATATAGATATTAGCAGGATGGAATTCTCTTACACACTTGAGGAGGAAGATTTTAAAATGACTCCTTTTGCATGCCTTGTACATGCAGTCTCTCCCAAACCTTTTTCACAAATTGTGAATCATGTAGCAATATTTTATTCTTTGACAAGACTGAATAAATCTAACATTTAAGGAGTAGGATCTCTTAGTTTTCTACAAGGAAGTCGAAGTCTTGACTTGGCAGGACTTTTGTGCTATTGGTGGGGGAAGGGAAGCTCAGGGAAAATAAATGTTACGTAATAGTCTTTCTCTTTTATATGACTTTTGGAACTCAGCCAGAAATGTGGGGAGGAGGAGGAGGAAGAGGAGATTGGCTTTATAATCTGCCCTTCACTCAGAGTCTCAGAGCAATTTACAACCTCTTTCCCTTCCTCTCCCCACAACGGACACCCTGTGAGGTAGGTGGGGCTGAGAGAACTCTTTCGAGAACTGCTCTTTTGAGAACAGCTTTGAGAGAACTTGTGACTGACCCAAGGTCACAGCAGCAGCTGCATGTGGAAGAATGGGGAATCAAACTTGGTTCTCCCAGACTTAATCACTACACTAAACTGGCTCTTGTACTTTAAAAGTACTTTAAAAAGGAGATGTCATAGACCAGGGGTACCCAATATGACTCCTATGGAGGTGCCTCCCAGTACTTTTCCTGGTGCCCACCAGATATTTTTAGAAAGTGAGTGGGGCCAGGTGAAGCTGTTGATGAGCAGGGCTTCTTCCTGGCCATTAGAGATCTGCTTGGCTGTGCAGATTATAATAATGTTGCTTCAGTGGCAACTGCCACCACAATGTTGGTTATTCTCTCTCACAAACACCTCTTTCCTAGCATATATTTTTAAATTACCCCTTTCTCCCTGCTACATTTGGACTGCCTGTGTCCATATGGCTCCACCTCCTCCTCTATCAGCATTCCAAAGGCACCCACAGGGACAAAGGATGGAATCAGCTCCCTATAGAAATTCGGGCCCTTCCAGATTTGTTACCATACCATTGTTGACATTTTAGGGCAACTTAAGGCTGCCCATGATAATTATGCTCCATGTGCTCAAACCATCCATACCATCTTAAATAATTAATTTTAATTTATTGGCTAAATTGTTTTAACTATTCTGATGTTTTATTGTTGATTTTACTGTTTTAGAATGTTGGAATCCTCCCTGAGCCCTTATGGGAAAGGGCGGACTATAAATGTACAAAAATAAATAGACAGGCAGGCAGGCAGGCAGGCAGGCAGGCAGGCAGGCAGACAGACAGACAGACAGACAGACAGACAGACAGACAGACAGACAGACAGACAGACAGACAGACAGACAGATAGATAGATAGATAGATAGATAGATAGATAGATAGATAGATAGATAGATAGATAGATAGATAGATAGATAGATAGATAGATAGATAGATAGATAGATAGATAGATATTATAGTCATGATCATCCATACTGGAAACCTTCCAACTGCAGGTAATGGGAGCTTACTCTTCTGTGATCCTCTTGACCTGCGGGGTTGCTATGTTGTATGGAAAGGGACAAGACAGGTACTTGCTACCATGAGTTTACAATTTGGTATGTGTGAACTGACCACTGGATTTTCATGGGCTTTGCACTGGGGTTTCCATACCAAGACTGTACATGAATGGTAGATAGATTACCACTGTTCACACAACAGTTATCAGGAGGATCAGGGGTATTTGTTGTTGGTGAGCTTCCAGTATGCTTAAGACTCATATTGTGAAAGATTTAGCATAATGTTCCTTCTCGAAGGTTAGACTACTTATTTGGAGACAATGGCTGTTGTTTGGCTTAATGGATGGATATGTTAAGATTGATACTAAAAGAGGATGTGCCTGTCATATCAGGATGTCCAGCCTTAGAACACATTCTGGTAGGCAGTGGTTTAGGATGCAAAATGGTACAAATTTAAGATCCAGTGACAGAATAGTAAAATTAACAAATTGAGCAAACCTTTGATCTGGGTAGCATGAGCATGTGAGAGCAATTCTCAACATTTCTCAGCAAAGGGAATCCACATCAAGTTTGGGAACCTTTTATTTGAAAAATGTCAGTTCTGCTGATCCTGTTGGACTTGAGTAGATTTTCACTAATGTCAAAGAATAGCCAAGGTAATGAGATTGTATGTGGAAATCCATGCACATTGATGTTCTTCCTGTCTTTCTTAGGATGATTTAAATTTTGAGTTTCTGCAAAGAGATGCAAACTTTGATACGCTACAACACTTTTTACAAATAAGGCTGATAACATCTTTTCCTTCGTTTACCATCTTTTTCTTTTCTCTCCCCTCTGTGCTGGCTTTCAGTGAGAGACAATAAAGCTGCCTTCTCTGCCTGTGAACCCCACAGATCTGGGGTTTGCAAGATCTTTTCCTGTTGTTTGCTTTAACAGCAGATGTCGCTGCAATGACAGACAATTCTACACTTTGGGGGGATTTGGTAAATGAATCAGCTTTGAGGAGATAGAGGGGGGAAAGATTACTGTAATAGAAAGACCAATTGATTTCTGAAATCTGCATACACACAGAAAGAGTTGATATAAAGTAATGTCTCTGTAATCTGACTAGGGAAAATAAAGCTGTTGAAAATAGTATAGGCTGTTAACAATTGTTCATTAAGCGGGTGATCAGAACAGCAGCAGCTTCCATGGCAATGAAACTGTGAAACAAGACAAAAGGTGAGGCTAGAATTAGATGTTCCAGTAACTGCAAATCCATGTCTGATTAGTCCCAACTCCCTAATAGTGTCTAGAGTAGGGGTGGCCAAACTGCAGTTTGGGAGCCATATGTGGCTCTTTCACATATATTGTGTGGCTCTCAAAGTCCCCACTGCCATGTTGGCCACTGGCTAGGTTGGAAAAGGTATTTCTCTCTTTAAATCACTTCTCCAAACTAAACCAGCTGGAGTTTGGAGAATGCATTTAAAGTTAAAGTTGCTTTCATTCCATCCTTCCATCCCCATCAATTTGCCTTTTCCTTCCTTCCTTCCTTCCTTCCTTCCTTCCTTCCTTCCTTCCTTCCTTCCTTCCTTCCTTCCTTCCTTCCTTCCTTCCTTCCTTCCTTCCTTCCTTCCTTCCTTCCTTCCTTCCTTCCTTCTCTCAAACATCTGATGTTCATGTCTTATGGCTCTCAGACACCTGAAGTTTATTCTATGTGGCTCTTCATTAAGCACGTTTGGCCACCCCTGGTCTAGAAGGAATCAGTCTGATCATGTCATGTCATGTATTTTGAGTTTTCTTCCCTGGCTCTACTGCTGTGGTTGATAATTGCAAGGATAGCACAATTATCTTGTCATAGACTGGAATATTCCTAAATACTGGAGGAATGAGACCTGGGGATGTCATTTTCAGCAGAAGCTTTGCATTAGCCATGACTCTAGTTCTAGTGATGGAATATTTATGAACAGCAGAATGGTCAAGTGCCACCGGTTCAATTAAAAGATCATTTTGAATTAAAAGTGGGTGCTTTGTTACTTAAGAGAATGTTACACTTGGACAAAGTTGATATTGAACTGCCCATTTCCCATTTAGGTGAGATGTCAAATCGTATTTAATTTACAAAATAATTAAATGAAGAACTTGTACACTGATTTCAAAGAAAGGCCAAAGGAATAGTAAAATATACAGCACTTAAAAGATCCTGTTGAATGTAAATTTGCACTATTGTAACTGCACAAAGCATAAAGCAGTACAACAAGGAATTAAGAATGCCAGTGGAGGCAGAAGATTTTTTTGTTTTGTTTTTGTGGTTTAGTGGTTTTGTGGTTTAGCAACTTGACCATTCTTTTTTGTTCATTTGTTATTCAAGATAGGCTTGGAAAATGCCAAGTTAATACTAAAGATTGCCTTTGAGTATGTGAGCGTGGCTTTCTTTTTCTTCTTATTAGTATCATGGTGCATAACACTCCCTTGGCTGGAGCTTGGCAAACCTACTGGTGTGGCAACCCAAGGCAATGAGGGGCCTCAGAATTTTATCCCTCCAGTTCCCATACAACAGCAGCCTCTGAGAAGGCAAAATAGCGAAGAAAGTCATGGAATCTGAAACTGCAAGGGAACGCTGCTCAGAAGTCAAGCCATGCCAGATTCTCAAAACAATCAAGTTGCAATATATAAGTAAAGAGAGTATGTAGCATATAGTATAGCCAGGAGATCCTAAGATGCTTTGGTAACCAGAAGTACTAGCTCTTCTAGTGTTGCGCACCACTGGGTGGTGAGCTAGACTTGTTTTTTTTAGGCAAGGGACATTTCCTTTTCTAATCACAACCAACTCTCAACACATGCATGAGTCAGAGAAAAAACCTTTAAAGTCTGCAGTTTCCATTCTAGAGTTGATACCTGCAACTCTATTTTAGAAGCTACCCTCTGAAGGAAGAAGAAGAAGAAGAAGAAGAAGAAGAAGAAGAAGAAGAAGAAGAAGAAGAAGAAGAAGAAGAAGAAGAAGAAGAAGAAGAAGAAGAAGAAGAAGAAGAAGAAGAAGAAGAAGAAGACAACAACCCGCAGATTTATACCCTGCCCTTCTCTCTGAATCAGAGTCTCAGAGCTGCTTACAATTAGGGTTGCCAAGTCCAATTTAAGAAATATCTGAGGACTTTGGGAGTGGAGCCAGGAGACATTTTGGGGTGGAGCCATAAGCAAAGTTGTGACAAGCACAACTGAACTCCACAGGGAGTGCTGGCCATTACGTTTAAAGGAACCACACACCTTTTAAATACCTTCCCTACATTAGAAATAATGAAGGATAGGGGCACCTTCTTTTGGGGATCATAGAATTGGACCCCCTGGTCCAATCTTTTTGAAACTTGGAGAGCATTTTGAGGAGAGTCGTCAGATGCTATGCTGAAAATCTGGTGCTTCTATCTCAAAAATAAGCTCCTCCAGAGCCCCAGATACCCCCAGATCAATTCTCCATTATACCCTATGAGAATCAATCTCCCTAGGGAATAATGAAGTGCCCAGCAGACATTTCCGTCCCCCCAACCCTGTTTCTGATGACTCTGAAGTGAGAGAGGGCCTGCTCCCACCTGGGGATTGGCATCTCTTCTCACAAATTGCTGAATTTCCAACTTCTTCAAAGTAACACAGAGCAACCAAAGGTTCAAGTTTACCTTTCCTATGCAAACGACCTCTGAAAAGATTGTGCAACCTACGGAGGGTCTGAGCTGCTTTCACAGCCACTGGGAACAGTCATTGTTGTTCTGCCTGCTCCCCCCACTCCCATTCAGCCTTAAAGACACAGACACACCATCCCACGAGGAAGCCTTTCCAAGTGGAGTCTGAAACCTCCGGAGGTGGAAAGGCACATGGGGGCTGTGGGGGTGGGGCTTCCCCCTGACGGCCAGCTGACTGGGAGCAGGAAGGAGCCTGGGAAATTGGAAGAACCCCCTCTGGGACCTGCGGATTGCCAAGCCTATTTACAATCTTTGTTAGCTTTCCCCCACACAGGACCAGATCTACATGTTTTTTGAGGGGGGACAAAATTAAAAAATGATGCCTCCATATGGGCCATTCTGTTTTATGGTCCCATAGAATAGAATGGACTCCATACCCAATTTGGCATCCCCTGCTCTGTCGGCACCCAGGGCAAGCACCCCCCTCTGCCCCCCCCCCCCCCCCGATCTGGCCCTGCCCCCACAACAGACACTCTTTGAGGTAGGTGGGGCTGAGAGAGTTTTCACAGAAGCTGCCTTTCAAGGATAATTCTTGGGAGAGCTATGGCTAACCCAGCAGCTGAAAGTGGAGGAGTGGGGAATCAAACCTGGTTCTTCCAGATAAGAGTCCACACACTTAACCACTACACCAAACTGGTTGTCAAAGCTGAATTCATTACAGTGGATTCTTATTTTTAAAACACAGTGGCTTATTATTATCTGCTGGATTTGAATTAGTTGGTCGCAAATGGCCTGGTTGTGTTCCTGCATTTGAATAGTCAGGTATCCTACTTCACCATGGATGTACAGTGTAAAGCCTGGCCTTGTAATGCAATTCAGCGTGCTCCATTTCTAAACACTTTACTAGTTTTGCATCTGAGCCACTGTGTTTTAAAAATAAGAATCCACCTTAATGAATTTGGTTTTGGCATGACATAGGTGTGACAATGAAGCCATCTGGCAAGGTGTTAACATGATTTAATTAACTATCCTTTGTCCTTTCACTACAGTAGTGCTCTAGGGTGTCTTCTTTCTAATAAGTACTCCATGGTAAAATGCAGTGTAACTCTCTGAATGGCATATCCATCGAGGCAACCTAAAAGCTTTTACACCTAGGAATTTAATTGTGCCTAAAGTCACCCCACAAGCAAAGTTTAGAAGAGGTAATATGACTCTTGACAAAATCTTGAGACTGTATAACTTTCTTCCACAAACTAACTAAAGGGCAGTTGCAGAATTTGTCTTTTCCTTGGAGTGGGGTGTATTCTTGATTCCAGTGGGTTTTGTCCTCTGAATAAGGGAGAGAGGAATCTACATGGAGCCTGGATTGTGCTGACAAATTTTCTTCAGCATTATAATTTATCTATTCAATATGTATGTCAGACTTAAGGAAACAAACCCCCCTCCCATCTAGGATATTAATTTGATTATTCCCAGACTGGGGGATAAGTGGGGTGGAACAGGGCATTCCTGTTTCGTTTTCTGTATAATACCTTCAGCTATGACCACGTGGGATGCCGAGATTTTTGGCAGAGTAGGTTGGAATAGATGTTTCCTCACTTTCTCTAATGCATCAGCAGTTTCACTTTCTGTCTCACACACATCCCCAATGATGGTTTTGCCAATCCACCTTCTGTTCTGCGGTTAGAGCCCAAGCAGAGGCAATTCATCCTAAAGCATCAGAGACATTCACATGCTCAATCCCAGATGAGCTTTCATATAGTTATATGTGATTCAACCACCTGAGAAATGTTTCTAATCTTACTACGTTTTATTCCTTTCCCTGGGAATCCCTACAGATTTGCATACTGAGCAGGGCCCTCCTATGTGATATGCCTGCTGCCAGAGCAATTTTGTCAAGTATGTCTCTCCATACCTCTGTGTGTTTTATTGTTCGCCACCACGTGTTAATAGATTATCCATGATCCAGTCCTAGGGAAATGTTTCCACCTGCTTAGCATAATAATGTTTGATTCAGAATTGCTTGGGAAACAGTCAACTTGCACCCTTCCTCTTAGCTCACCATTTGTTCCAGTAAAATATTCTAAGGTAGGCTTGTATCTTTTGTGTGGTGATGCCCTCGGTACCCTAAGTGAGAAATGATTGTACTTTTTGGATGATGCATGCTTTTGAATTGTAATGCCTTTGACCACAATCCACAATTTTAGTGGGGTGATCAGTGCTAGTCTACAGTCTCTAACAGGTTGCTCAGACTGGAAGGTATAGTGAGTGCACCCACCCACACAGGGAAGGTAAGTGTTGAGCATATTATCTGTACATAAAGCTCAGCAGAGCAACAAAGCGGCTGTCTTCAGTACTGGCAATTAACACTGCCCCCCAACTTTCAGAGGTCTGAATAAGGCTCTTAGAATACCATCAATAAGCTCAAAACATTAGCGATGTCAGTGTGTAACGGATAGAGACAGGGCCGGATTAACAATTAGGCCAACTAGGCACTGGTCTATGGGCCCCCACACCTTCAGGGGCCCTGGGCCAGCTTTCCCCCAGTTTCACCCCTGCTTGCAGCCCTCCCAGCCTGCACACACAACTAGCAACTGAGCTGCTCTTTGCCCAACGTGCCTGGTGTGGCTGCTGCTGGTGTCATCGCCAAGTTTGCCTCTCTCTGTCTCTCCCCTGCAGCTTAGTAACAGGGTTTTTTGAGAAGGTGCCTGCAGGCTGCAGTGGGGGCTGTGGGTGGCGGGGTGGGTACTCCAACTCAGAGATAATTTGCAAGGAGCTCCCTGAGCTTTTAACTGCCTAGGGACCTCCACAGGGTTTAATCCAGCACTGAATAGAGAGTGGCACAGCTATCTGAACATCATACACTGAACATGAGTCAACAGTGTGATGCGGTGGCTAAAAAGGCGAATGCAATTTTGGGCTGTATCAACAGACGTATGGTGTCCAGATCATGTGATGTGATGGTATCGCTTTACTCTGCTCTGGTAAGACATCACCTGGAGTATTGTGTTCAGTTTGGGGCACCACATTTTAAGAAGGATATAGACAAGCTGGAATGGGTCCTGAGGAGGGTGATGAAGATGGTGAGGGGTCTGGAGACCAAGTCCTATGAGGAAAGGTTGAGGGAGCTGGGGATGTTTAGCCTGGAGAGGAGGCAGCTAAGAGGTGATATGATCACCATCTTCAAGTACTTGAAGGGCTGTCATATAGAGGATGGTGTGGAATTGTTTTCTGTGGCCCTGGAAGGTAGGACCAGAACCAATGGCTTGAAATTAAATCAAAAGAGTTTCCGGCTCAACATTAGGAAGAACTTCCTGACCGTTAGAGCGATTCCTCAGTGGAACAGGCTTTTTCAGGAGGTGGTGGGCTCTCCTTCCTTGGAGGTTTTTAAACAGAGGCTAGATGGTCATCTGACAGTGATGAAGTTCCTGTGAATTTAGGGGGAGGTGTTTGTGAGTTTCCTGCATTGTGCAGGGGGTTGATGACCCTGGAGGTCCCTTCCAACTCTATGATTCTATGATCTCTCCAGCTGTACAGACATTCACACAAGGATCTTTCCTGTTTTCAAGGTAGGGGTAGCAAACATTCCTCTGCATTCTAGGACCTGCTGTCTCCAAGGGAGTCATTGTGGTAGAGAGTTCTTTGAGTACACTTCAATATATCCAGGCATACAAGTCTTCATGTTTTTCATGTTTTTATATAAGTTTCTCTTATGATGGGGGGGGGCATGGTTCAGGGGCAAAGCAACTCTTTTGCATGCTGATTCAGCTTCTGGCATTTCCAGCCAAAAGGATCAGTAGTAGGTGATGTGAAAGACCTCTCTGCTCAAGACTCCAGAGATCCACTACCAGTCAAATTAGACAATATTGACCTTGATGGCCAATGATATGACTTTGTATAAGGCAACTTCACAAAGTAGGTAGATATATATTGACTATGTGGAAGTACTTCACGTGAAAATGTTTTATTGCATAATCAGACCGTGGTCTTGCAATTTCATAAGGAGCTGGGACTTCCGGAGACTTTTGCAATGCCAGGCTGGCTATGGCTCAGTGTAAGAGTCTCTGCTTTTACATCCATCGACAGTTAAAAGGACCAGGCAATAGGTGACTTAAAAGACTTCTACCTGAGACCCTGGAGAGCTGCTGCTGGGCTGCATAAACAATCAGACCTTGATGGAGCGATGGTCTAATTCAGTATAAAGCAGTTTCTTGTGTGGAAGTGATTCTCACTCTCCAGCTGGAACATCTCAGAGGGCAGTCATGGACAATTGCCTGCAGTGCCATTGTTATGCTTAGATTGTCCCTTAGTAACAATAACCATAATGGCATTATGTGATCTCTCACCCAGTGAGAGTATTTTCTCTAGCAGATTATTTCCAATGGTGAAAAGCCCATTGTATTTGGCCTTTAAGATGGGATGCTGATTAGGTCTGGGAAAAGAGGTTATGATTTGCTGATTTTTTTTGAAAGAGGTTGATTGGTTTCAAGTTTTGCAGCACACAAAAGGGCTGCTTTTGGGGGCAGAAAAGTACAGCACATAGCAACAGCAGCCCAATAAAGCAAAGGCAGTACTGCAAATTGGATCCATCTAACACCATTGCCCTCATCCGGGTGATGGAATTCTGTGTTGCCTTCCAGTTATCACATGATTGTTTGATCACCACGTCCTTGTTTGGAGCTCTTGAAATGGGCACATGGTAAGCAAAAGTGTCCAAGAAAAAAATCGGGTGTATCTTTATGCACCGGTAGTTAATAGTAAAATCCCAAGCAGTTACACTCTTTTAAATCAATTGAAGTCAGTAGATTTAAAAGGATGTAACTGTTTATTATTATTTTGTACATTTGTCTAAGTCAAAATGCAGACTGCACCTAAGCCTTCATAAATTCTGGTTATAATTAATTCTGTTAAGAAGCCCAGTATTTTGGAAAGACTAAGTATGAATGCTCATTCTAGTTTGGGTAGTGGGTAGATTTGAAAGCATCAGTTTTGTTTTGGAGATGCTGCTTACAAAATAAAGTACACACAAAGCTTGTTGTTTAAGAAAAGAAACAGAAGTCTCCTGTAGCAAGAGGAGGAGGAGTAAGATATTGGATTTATTCCCTGCCCTTCGCTTGGAGTCTCTGAGTGGCTTACAATATCCTTTCCCTTTCTCTCCACACAACAGATACCCTGTGAGGTAGGTGGGGCTGAGAGAGCTCTTTTGAGAACTGTTCTTGAGAGAACAGCCCTGAGAGAACTGTGGCTGACCCAAGGTCACACCAGCAGCTGCATGTGGAGGAGCAGGGAATCAAACCTGGTTCCCCCAGATTAGAGTTCATGCTCTTAACCACTATACCAAATTGACTCTCCATAGTGGATAGGAAAGATAGAGTGAGAAAGTCCTAGCTAACTAAGCTAGGATGGAGAAAGTGCATCTTGCTCTCATGGCCATCAGTGAGAGAGAAAAAGGGAAAAGAAACAGTTAACTTTGGGCTGCCAACCTGAAAGTAGTGCCTGGAGTTCTCCTGGAATTGCAACTAATCTCCAGATACAGAGATCAGTTTCCAAGGGGAAAATGAGAGCTTTGGCAAGTGAAGGCTATAAAATCAAATCCTTCTCCAAACTCAGCCTTCTGCAAAATGCACCCTCAGATCTCTAGGAATTGTCCAACCAGACGTTGGTAGCCCTAAAACACCTAAGAGTGGCATTCTAGGTAGGGAAGGATGCAGGAACTGCCTTATCTAGCCTTGCTAGTTCCATGGCCCCCTACAAAGCATCAGTGTTCTCTTTAGAAGGCAGCATAGTTCAATCTTCCACTTCCAACTTTTCTGTGCAATAGTCCCTTTCCAAATGGGTAACTGAAACCAAGGATGGGCAATTCCTCATTCTTGTGGGCCACCATCTTATCTGGCATGTAAATAGTGTGGATCCAACCATCCTCTAAAGAGGCTTCTTCTAGCCTAAGGAGCCCTCCTCCAATTAAAGTTGCTCTTCCTGCAATGGAAGAGACACTTGTTTGAGGAAGACTGCTTAGGCCAGAGCTAGCTTCAATCTTCGCTCAGCAGAGTGAAAGAAAAACTTTGGGAAAGAGGGATGAACTGATGAAGAAAGAGGTTAAAATCTCCCTTCCCTCTTCATGCAAATTGCCCTTTCCTGAGTGTGCTTTGGAAAAGGGAAGGGGCATGTTGCTTTATTTCCAATAACCCATTGATTTCTATAGCATAGGTTTGCAGTGCTATCCTAGGCTGCAATCAGACGACAGGCTTGGCATGGTCTGGCTGTGCCTCTAATGGCACCATTTTACTTTGTAATGGGAAGTTTTGAGCAGGCACCCCACCCTGAACCAGCTTCACCATGCACTCGCCCCATGGTCAACCATTCAGATTATTGCTGCACATCAACCCGGGCAAGCAGCATCCTTTTTTTGTGCAGGGGGGGGGGAGGGTTGTCTTTTATACATATGCATAAGTGTATAGCCAAAGCACCAATCCTTTATGACACCTCAGCAATCCCCCTGCCCAGTACTGTGGCTCCTTTCAGCCTCCTTCACTGTGCCTCTCTTCCTTGGAATACATGAGAGGGGAGTGTAAGCATCTTGCAGATTTACATAACAGTAGCCCCACTGACTTCAGTATATTTACTCTTGCGTCAATCATGGGATGCTCTTAAACAGCAACTCTGAAGCAAAAAAAAAAAAAGGGGAGCCTAACTAGGGACTATTTCCATGGCTTTCCAACCCTGAGTAACAGGAAAGAGGGGTTTTTTTTGGGGGGGGGGTATTGTCACTCAAAAATAACTCCCCTGTGGGCTCCCAATCCTTACAGAGTGTTTGGGTGCAGAAACATGCAAGCAGTGATTCAAAACCCTGGGGCAAAGATCGTCTTATGTGCATATCGCTAGCTGATTTTTAAAAAGGAGGTGAAAACAGAATGGAAGGTTCAGGTATGAAGATGGGTCAGAATGGGGTGCCAATGACTGGGGAACGGGAGGCAGATGTTGCTGTCTGTTTGTACACTTTACATCCAAAAGGGATTTAACAACATCAGATCAATCTGCTCATCTGACAGAAGCCCTAAAGTGGAGTTGGCTATACTCTTTTAAAAGCCAAACTAGATGTTATGGTGGCCGCAGTTCTGACCTGTGGCTACCACTACCACTTTTCAGAAGAATTTGGCCATTTAAAAATGCTGAACACAATGGGACCAGGTGGTCTTGTTCCTATTCGCCCATAGTATTTTAGGTGCCAAAGCAGCTCTTTCAGCACTTGAAAAGGCACATGAGGGGACAAGATTGCTTGGTCCCACTAAGCCATGGGGCTGATCAGGACTGGGCAATTAGGCATTTTAAAATGGCCAAAGTCTTCTCTAAAATGGTGGTGGTAACCATGGGTTGGACCTGACACTGCCATAACATCTAATCTGACTCTAAGTGAATGGGTTTAAAAGAGTGTAACTCTCTTTAGGATGAAACTGAATCACAAAGTTAACTCTCCACTGAAATCACTGGGATTTAAAGAGTGATAGGTATAGCTAGATCATATCCTATATTTTCAGATCATTGTCAAATAAAGTGGAAGGAACAACATGTCTCATTCTTCTGGTATCTTTAGCATTTTCAAAGTTTCTTTAGAATCTTTGCTTTCACGTTTACTTTTCATAGCATATGTACAGAAAGAAACCAATGAATGCCTGCCAAGGGAAAGCTTATACTCAGGGCCAATTCATATGCTGTGCGACAGACGATGAACTGAAAACTACAATGTGCAAAGAAGCAGCACGTGTCTGTAGACAGACAGAGAGTGGGAGCTGACGGCCTCATATCGTGGTGTTAAGCTTGGCCACAGCCCTCTGGCATACACCCACCATGTAATGACAGAGAGATGTGTGTCTCATATGCAGTTCTCTTCACTGGGTACAATTGGCAAATGCTTCCACTGTATAAAATGTGAATCAGCTCTAAACAGGAATTCACACCTGAGGGTTCATCACTCTAGGGATGATTCCAGACTAGCAATTCCACAAATGCAAGGATTTCTGCCCACAGGATACTTTCTCACCTCACCCCTCAGCCCCAGATGCCCCCTGAAATCCTGTTCCTGTGGGACAAGGAAACTCTAAGAACAGTATTTCCAGGGCGAGGGCATTTGCAGTTGCTATGGAAGGGGTGAAATTGTGCTCCTTGGGGCACAGTTCTTGCTGCAGAAACACCAGTCTGGATCCAAGCCAGGGACTGTCCCCAGAAGTGGTGGTCTGCACATGTAAAACCATCATCAATCATCTGCCTACAGGCTAAATGAGAAGGTTAGGGAAGGGGTGTCAAAGTCATTTGTTATGAGGGCCGGATCTGGCATAAATGAGACCTTGTTGGGCCGGGCCATGTGTGTCATAAAATGTAATGCCAGGTAGTGCAGATATAAACTTTATAAAGGACACAAACACAAAGAATTTTTTAAAAAAAATCAAAATAAAACATGCTTAAAACATTAGCATTTATTGGTTTTAAAGGTGCTTTCTTTGTATCTCTCCCATGGGATCCAGGGAACTGGGCAAAGGAAACTCTGGCTCTTTCCTTTCTTCCCCAGTGGACCAGGAGGGGGAGGAGCCTCAGCCAATAGATGGAAGAGAAATAATTAAAGCAACTGAGAAATAATTAAAACAATTATTAAAGCAATAATTAAAGCATCTGCAAATGACCACCGGAAACAATACTGTCACACTAGTAGTGTGTAAATGCATTCTTATTTAGTGCAAAACAAAATAAGACAAAGGAACACTTAATATTAGAAAACCCCCATAAAGTCACTACATCAGTCTCTTAAGGGCAATGCCTCTTCCAAATGAACAGTTGTGGATATGGGTGGAGTCTTTTAATGTTCCACTCATGGTTGTATGAAGAGAATAAGGAAGTGCTTATTGAAGGAATCCTCACGGTTTCGCTTATCAAATTCTTCTTCAGCCTTTTCTCCCAACATCTCATGGAGCCACAGTTATTTTTCCTATGACACGGATCAACACATGCTCTCAACATCTGTATGGGTTATGGCTCTGTTTTGCTCTGAAAACCAGAACTTTGATACTGAACCTGGCAACCTTTTGGATTACACTGGTAACTATTGAACTGTATTAGCTAAGCTGGAAAAGCCTAGAATTCCTTGTTCTGTCTCCTTCACCAGTCTCATCTATTTTAAAATATCTTTCCCTTTAATACAAATGGAAATTGGGAGAAATTGGAACTTGAAAAAATTGTCCCAACAAGCCTAAACTAATTTTACTTCATTAACAGTACAAAATACATCATGTATAACTCCTAGTTGCAGAAATACTTAGACTTGAGCCATCTGTGACTACAGCATGCCCAACTTGTCTTTAAAAGCACTTCACTCATTCTAAAATTGAAAGTATTTCATAGGATATGTTGTTGAAGGCTTTCACAGCCGGAGTTCATTAGTTGTTGTAGATTTTCCGGACTGTATGGCTGTGGTGTTGGCATTGAGAGACCTAATGTTTCATCAGCAACTGTGACTGGCATCCTGCCTACCATCTTCTTCTCACTTCGATCCAGAGAGAACTCCAGTTTTCTGGGTTATACCTCTGAGGATGCCAGTCACAGTTGCTGGCGAAACATCAGGTCTCACAATGCCAAGACCACAGCCATACAACCTGGAAAATCTATAATGCCTATTTCATAGGAGTCTTTTTTAGTACTCCCCTAAATTTCAAATTTTTCCATCAGAAAAAATGTGTGGACCCCACTTCTGCATGTTTTCATTTTCCCCAGGCTTCAAATTTCTAAGTCTGCCACTATAGCCAATATACCATGTTGGCTCTCAGGATCTTACTGTATCTCACTTAAGGGCACCCTGGTTATTACCTTTTAGGAGTTACCTTTAAAAAAACCCTTGCCTTATACAGCTACATGTATTATTCTGTGCAGGACAGCCAATGGACACTGATAGTTCTAGAATTGGACCAATCACATAGAAAGAGCTAGTGCTTCTCTTTTCTAGATTTTAAGTGTGGTACACAAAGAATGTTATCAATCCCAGATCCTGAAAACAGTCGGACCCATTCAGATTAGTTGGGTCCAGCAAAGTAAATGTTTGCAGAAACACACGTGCACTGAAGCAACTCTTTCTGTTGCTGTATTTGTGTTGTTGCCAAGGCTCAGATTCTTGCTCACATGTGTTTTGAGTGTTCAAGGGCCCAGGGCATGACTGCATTCCAAACAACTTGTGGAACACATTGCGCTAGTATCACAGCATCTGGCGCCACTGCATTCTTTATAGGACACGGACCTCTGAGCATTCAAACTGCCTTAGGGGCAGCATGTGAAAACATTTGCTGCTGCTGGTGGAGAGATTTTGCCATTACTGCTAGTCAGATTCTAAAGTTCTTTTTCTTTCTGTGCAAAGTTCAGTGTAAGTTATTCTAAGGCACTGATAAAATTGTCAGTCTCTGGCACAAAGACCAGCAACTGTCGACGAGGACAGACATGGGTGAAATGTACAGCAGCCACAGGAGCAAAGCTTTTAAAATAGAACTGAACATTTATTTATTTATTGTCTTCAATTTATATCTCGCCCTTTCCCAAATAGACCCTGAGCAGGTAACAACAATCAATCAATACAAAGTTAAAATCAGATTCATATAATAAAGCAATATAACAGTCTTAAAACAAACTCTAATTTTGCAGTTGGTGGTATCAGTTGTCTCCACTCCTCCCGTACATCCCCCAGCTGGTATAAAATAAATGACTCGACAGAGTTATTTCATCGGGGCCTCTGTAGCAGAAAGGCCACAGATTAACAAAATGTCCACCACTTCCATGTCCACATTTTGCTCTCTCCCTTTGCTTAAATCTTTTCCCTCTCCACCCCAACCTCAGGTCTCTGGTTTCAATCTGAAGCAGGCTTATCCAGTTGTCTGCTATGGCAGATAGCCTCCCGCTCCAGCTGCTGTACCCCCCACCCCCCGCTTGATGTCACAGTGAGAGAAAAATGGGGAAAGTCATTCGGCAACATAACTGTGTCAGGGGATGCTCTAGGAATCCTCTCCCCCATTTCTGTGGTTTTACTATAGGGATTGGTACAATTCCTGAGTGTTGCATGACCTGATGATATCACTTCCAGGTTGTCACCCTGAAGTGGCATCATGGCTCTGCTGATGTTCCCCTTCCCCAGATCCTGTCTCTGAAGTTCCCAGGGGATGCTAGTGGAGGACTGACAACCCTAATCTGAAGAAAAGAAACCTTCCCTGTCCCAACATACTACACTACTGGAGATTCAGAAAAACTACAGAAAATATGAATGTCACAAAAAGAGGTGGTCGCTCTGAATCAAAATCCTTTCCCTTCTTTCTAGTACAGTTCACCCTGTATCATAGTGCTGTGCACTCCCCTTCTTCACATCATTGGCTGCTATTGCACGAGCAGGAATAACGTAATGACATCAGAACATGGGGTTACTTGAACCAGATGTTGTGCAAGGGGATGGAAGGATAGGCATGGGGCTGCCAGTTTGACAGCAGCAGCATGACCTTTGTAATGGAAATTCTGCCCCCAGAGGAAAAGAGAAAAGCTGGTTTGTGTTCCAACACATTGTGCTTTGAGAAATAAATGTGGAAGAGAAGGCTTCCAGAATATATCCCAGTTTTACCCTAGCAGCCTGGCAGTAGTTCACTTTGCAGAGGATACAAACAAAGGCTTTGCCTTTTTCCTTGAGGGTGGCAGGCTTAACTGGACAAAACTAAAACTTCTGCTTCTTTCAGCAGATAAAAGTAAAGCATCTGGCCACCACTATGATTAATAATGGACTAGGAATGACTCTGATATAGAGTTCTATACTCTGGCATAGCGCCAGCAGTGTGACTTGGGTAAATGCTGTGTACAGACCTTATATAAATATGGGTTAACTAGTTCGGGTTGGACAGTGTGCTTGTCTTAATGTCCATTCCATACCACTTGCTATGCCCTGCCAATAAAAATATAAAGCTGGATCAGGGAAATAGAAAAGAAAGAAGAATGTGACTACAGGTGTGATGTCACCACAAACGGCCCGATCTGACCTTGCAAGTTTGTACTGGAAGCTGGAATGTATTTAGGTCAGTTACCCTTCTAAGGTGGACAAACATAATGTGTTTAGATTTTCGTTGTTACTTTCCCTGTCTCTGTTCTCACCCTCAGTTAACTTCTACAACTTCCTGACTACCACTGCATCTTTTCCTCCATGAATTCCTTCCTGTTCCTAGGCAGCATGGGAAGTTTTTTCCTCCATCCAAATGATATTTTACTGCACTCACTGAAGCGACACAATTTATGAATGTTCTGTTGTTAGCAGTTTCTCCCTGAACAGGCTCATGAATATTCAGTGACATCACACAACCTCAGCCAATGGCCAATTTTTCAAAGCCAGGAGTGTAGGTCAGATTAGCACCATTTATTTGGATGATATTTAGCATTAGCATTTCCCAGTAATATTTACTTAGAGGAAAATAATGGTCCTTGTCCTAATGTCTGTCCAGGGTCATTAAAGAGCACTAGGCACAATTGTGCAGGGATTCATTTGAAAGTGAGGGAAAGTGTTTGCCGGCTTCTTTGCTTTTCCATATCCACACCGGGGCCATTCACAAGCTGGCTTTAGTGTGGCAGCTCTTTCTTTTGAGAGATCTTCACTCTTTCCCTGTCACTGGT
Source organism: Heteronotia binoei (assembly GCF_032191835.1). Taxonomy (NCBI): domain Eukaryota; kingdom Metazoa; phylum Chordata; class Lepidosauria; order Squamata; family Gekkonidae; genus Heteronotia; species Heteronotia binoei. The sequence goes on along the minus strand of NC_083223.1, from coordinate 49,524,941 downwards.
TTCCAATTTGCATCACTGGTTTTTGGAACAACAGAATGTTCGGTTTGGGGGTTGGCTGTTCCTTTTTTGCAGTAATGAGCACCTATCGGGCATTTATCAGGACTCTTGTCAAGGCAGAGCTCTCCACATCTGTAGTTTGCTTACTGTTCTGCCTAGCTCACAGATAATAAGCTATATTTACATTTTTATGGAATTTAGGGGAAAGGTATTAAAGATTTCACACTACTACAAAGGGAGGAAGGTCCAAGAACCATTGCCCATGGCTGCATGCGTATGCCCTTTTAAAACATCAGCAAGATAAATCTTTTACTATAATTTAATGAAAGCAAAGTGCCTTCTGGGTTCTGCTTCCCTGCATAGCAGGAACAATTGAAAACAAAAAGCTCAGCCCCACACCAAATTGTCCATCCTCTTTTCAATCACTTCAAGTCCTCATTTGGTGCAAAATAACAACTTGGAAGTTCTGGTTGTTGCAGAATGCCATCGCCTGGTTATTATTGGGAACTAGATGGAATATGGATATCACTTCATTCTGCAGTCACGCCACTGGCTGCATGTCAGTTACTGGGCTCAGTTTAAGGTATTGGCTATTGTGTACAAAGCCTTTCATGGCCTTGGGCTAGTTTGGTGTAGTAGTTAGGACCACGGAATCTAATCTGGGAGAACTGGATTTGATTCCCCACTCCCCCGCATGCACCTGCTGGTGTGACCTTAAGTCAGTCACAAGTTCTTTCAGAGCTATTCTCTTAGGAGCAGTTCTTGAAAGAGTTCTCTCAGTTCCACCTACCTCACAGTGTTCCCTCTAAGCTGAGTTAGTATGAGCTAGCTCACAGATGCACACATTTTTGTGTGCCTTCAGCTCACTCATTTTTGTCACAGCTTTAATGCCAGTAGCTCACAACTTTAATTCTAGTAGCTCACACAGCAGAATTTTTGCTCACAAGACTCTGCAGCTTAGAGGGAACATTGGGAAGCAGGGTGTCTGCTGTAGGGAGGAGAAGGGAAAGGAGATTGTAAGCTGCTCAGGTACTCTGAGTGAAGGGCGTGGTATAAATCCAATCTCCTCCTCCTCCTTCTCAAGCCTGCCTCTGCCCTGTCACAGTATCTTCACTCATCTGAGCAGGGCCTTCTACAGGTGCCAGCTTGAAATGGACAAAATTGTAACTAGCCCATACATGTGCATTCTCTACTGAGCTTCCATCTTATGGAACAGTCTGCCTAAGGAGGTCAGGAAGGCTCCCATTCTCCTGGCTTTCCACAAACTGTGCAAACTGAGGGAAGAAGAAGAAGATATTGGATTTATATCCCGCCCTCCACTCCGAAGAGTCTCAGAACGGCTCACAATCTCCTTTACCTTCCTCCCCCACAACAGACACCCTGTGAGGTGGGTGGGGCTGGAGAGGGCTCTCACAGCAGCTGCCCTTTCAAGGACAACCTCTGCTAGAGCTATGGCTGACCCAAGGCCATTCCAGCAGGTGCAAGTGGAGGAGTGGGGAATCAAACCCGGTTCTCCCAGATAAGAGTCCGCACACTTAACCACTACACCAAACTGGCTCTCCTACATGGCAACAGGACTGCAGTGTACAAAATTATTCACAAAATTTCTTGGATAAATGATTAGGGACTGTGATTTGTACTACTGTGTATAGATGACTGTAAATTGGATCCTGCTAGGGATGGCAGTCTCCAGGTGGGACCTGGGGATCCCTCAGAATTACAGCTCACCTCCAGGCTACAAAGATCAGTTGCCCTGGAGAAAACAGAAGATTTGGAGGGTGGACTTAGGGTTGCCAAGTCCAATTCAAGAAATATCTGGGGACTTTGGGGGTGGAGGCAGGAAACATTGGGGTGGAGCCAGGATCAAGGCTGTGACAAGCATAATTGAACTCCAAAGGGAGTTCTGGCCATCACATTTAAAGGGATGGCACACGTTTTCAATTCCTTCCTTCCATAGGAAATAATGAAAGATAGGGGCACCTTCTTTTGGGGCTTATAGAATTGGACCCCCTGGTCCAATCTTTTTGAAACTTGGGGGGTATTTTGGGGAGAGGCACTAGATGCTATACTGAAAATTTGGTGCCTCTACCCCAAAAAACAGCCCCCCCAGAGCCCCAGATACCTGCAGATCAATTCTCTATAATTTTCTATGGGAATAAATCTCCATAGGGAATAATAGAGTTCCCAGCAGGCATTTCCCTCCCCTCCCCCCACTTTCTGACAACCCTGAAGCGGGGGGAGGGTCTCCAAACCGGGGGATCCTCTGCTCCCACCTGGGGATTGGCAACCCTAGGTGGACTCTATGGTATTGTACCCCACTGAAGTCCCTGTCCTCCCCTGACTCCATCCCTAAATCTCCAGAAATGTCCCAGCCCAGACCCAACAACCAATGTTCCCTGTAAGCTACAGAGACTTGTGAGCAAAAACTCTACTTTGTAAGCTACTGGCATTAAAGTTGTGAGCTACTGCATGAATCATTGTGCTCTGGGGCCATTTTTCCTGAGCTAAAACAAAAATGTGTGAGCTGAAGGCTAAAAATCTGTGAGCTAGCTCACACTAATTCAGCTTAGAGGGAACACTGCCAGACAGTCTTTATGTTTATATCACCTTGGCTCTGTACTAATGCATTAGGAGTTGAATCAGAAGAAGTAAATGTGCAGTTGGCCACAGATTTCAGTTAGTCCGTGTCTCCCACATTATCAGTGTGCATATGTGTGTCGGTTATGCCCAGCTCCAAAACAATCTTGAAGGAATCTTGTGAATGCAGTAAAATACATGCAATCATATGTATGATAATGTTAATTGATTTCAGGGGGTTTCATCAGTGTGCCATGTGTGCATTGATAACATAAAGAGGAAAAATATGCGGATCAGCGGAAGGATAAGAAAGCTCTGTCCAATTGTATGTGTTCCAGTTCTCAAATCAGCTTGAGAAATGAGACAGTGACATTAAGGAAGAGTGGAACACAATGCAAAGTGAACTTTCAGAATGCTGAACCAACAGAAGAAGGGAAATAAGATTTTTGAAGAGGCTGCTTTACATATCATTGGGGACATGTGAACACTTGCACGTTTAAATTCTTTCCGAGTGATTTGTCCCATATAAATTGGGTATCAGTGGGCTTGCTAGACTATTTGATGATAAAGATGGCATAAGTTTCTTCATCTAGTTTCTGGTTTGCTTGTTCCTCCTTTTGGTGCTTGCTGGATCTGCTGCAGGGCATAAGAACATAAGAGAAGCCATGTTGGATCAGGCCAATGGCCCATCCAGTCCAACACTCTGTGTCACACCATGGCCAAAAAACCAGGTGCCATCAGGAGGTCCATCAGTGGGGCCAGGACACTAGAAGCCCTCCCACTGTTGCCCCTCAAGCACCAAGAATATTGAGCATCACTGTCCCAAACAGAGAGTTCCATCTAAATACCCTGTGGCTAATAGCCACTGATGGACCTCTGCTCCATATGTTTATCCAATCCCCTCTTGAAGCTGTCTATACTTTTAGCTGCCACCACCTCCTGTGGCAGTGAATTCCTTGTGTTAATCACCCTTTGGGTGAAGAAGTAATTCCTTTTATCTGTTCTAACCCGACTGCTCAGGGCAGCCAAGAGCTCTGCACTGTACCTATTTGATTATTAGTTCTCTGTGTTTCAACATTAAGGTTTTACTTCTTGAAAGAATCTTCTGTCTGGACTCATTCTTATTTTCAAAGCTGCAATATCTGTAAGAGGAAAAGTGAAATAGGTTTCCAGAAAAAAAAAACACACAGAGACATTGCAGAACAGATGAGCTGCTCTCTACAAGACTACCCCAGAGCTATGATAATAAGAAAGATGTGTTCTCAGGAGAGAATGTGAGGTGTCAAGACCAAAGGTGTTGAAACAAACTGATAATTTAGGTTTCAGAAAGTCACAGAAAATTTAAAAGTGACATACAGTAGAACACCTAAGAAATATAACTAACACATTAGTTCTTCCAGTATCAGAACGGGAAGTTTGAGGTTAGACAATGTTGTTCCATCTAGGTCAGTAGGCTTCAAACTATGGGTCAGGGCCCTTAGGTACATTCCAGAGCCCCCATCTCTTGGTTCATGGATGCCATATAGCTTCCATTTTTTTTCGGGGGGGGGGGTTGCTTTTTGGAAGTTACTGCTAAATGTGCATGCCTGGAGATGAAAAGCACAGCACCTCCTTCTTCTCTGTATATGCACTGTGAGAGGCATGGCAGAGCAGTGAGGCATGGCCACTTGGTAATAATGAGGATTTCTTTTTAGCTGAAGCCATTGAAAGATTCTGTCTCCTCCTCTTCCTGTCACATCGTGGGGCATCATTCACTTCCAGGTGTTTGCAGTTCAGTGGGTTCCATGTTGCTGTCTTGAGTTAAAGGTAATTCTCATGTCTTCCAAAGCTGAAGAACCACTTATGTAGGTTGTCTTGAAACAAGTGTGAAGACCAACCAGTAAATAATTTGATTCAAATGCTGGTCTAGAAGTGTAAGCAAATGCAACAGGAGAGAATGCAAGGTTGTCGGACCAGTATGAAACATGTCCTGACCAGTGGACGCTGGTTCATTAGGGCAAATGGGTAGGAAAGACCTGGAGATTTGGGAGGTGGACCTGAGGAGGGTTAGGTTTGAGGAGGGGAGGGACTTAACTGACTTAGAGAGCCAGTTTGGTGTAGTGATTAAGTGTGCGGACTCTTATCTAGGAGAACTGAGTTTGATTCCCCACTCCTCCACATGCAACAGCTGGAGTGACCTCGGATCAGTCATAACTCTCTCAGAGCTGTTCTGATCAAAAGCAGTTCTTGGGAGAGCTCTCTCAGCCTCACCTACCTCACAGGGTGTCAGTTGGGAGGAGGGGAAGGGAAAGGAGATTATAAACAGCTATGAAACTCCTTTGGGTAGTGAAGGGTAGGGTATAAATCCAACCTCCTCCTCCTCCTTCTTCATATGATGCAACAAAATCCATGAATCAAAGCAGCCATTTTCTCCAGGTGAACTGATCTCTGTCACCTGGAGATCAGCTGTGATAGTGGGGGATCACTACCTGGAGTTTGCCAACCTTACAAATGGGGCAGTGACACATCAATTCCGGCTGCCTTAGGCCTCTTCTTGCAGTCCTCATCAGACAGTCCAGGCAGAGGCAAGCAGTAAACTATGTCAGTCTCTGCCTTGCCCTTGTTTGACTTAGCATCCCAAGAAAGCAAGCCACCCTTCAGAGGCAGAGGGCTTTTCTTCCCCTTTAGGACCCACCCTAGGAAGGTCAGATGGAGCCCTTTATGAAACGAGCTAAAAAGCCTCCACACCTCTCTTTCTGCTGGCAAAAGCGAGATAGGAGGGAAGGCAAGATGGCAGTGCCAAGCAAACGAACACTTGATAAGGAGTGTTCCCCTGATGTACATCTGATTGTGAGTCCAGTTATGTATCATGAAGCTTGGCCTAGGCTTCCCAATCCCCAGGTCCCAGAGGGGGATCCCCGGGTTTTACAGGCTTCCCCCCTCCTCCAGCCAGCTGGCCGGCGGGAGAAGCCCCACCCCCACAGCCATCATGCACCTCCATGAACGATTCCCATAGGGAATGATGGGGAATTGATCCACGGGTATTGGGGGCTCTGGGGGGGCATTTTTTTGAGATAGAGGCACCAAATTTTTATCTAGTGCCTCTCCCCAAAATACCTTCCAAGTTTCAAAAAGATTGGACCCAGGGGTCCAATTCTATGAGCCCCAAAAGAAGCCCCCTATCCTTCATTATTTCCTATGGAAGGAAGGCATTTAAAAAGATGTGCAATCCCTTTAAATGTGATGGCCAGAACTCCCTTGGAGTTCAATTATGCTTGTCAGAGCCTTGATCTTGGCTCTGCCCCTAATGTCTCCTGGCTCCACCCCCAAAGTCTCCTGGCTCCACCTGCAAAGTCCCCAGATATTTCTTGAATTGGACTTGGCAACCCTAGCTTGGCCCTCTGATGGCTATCAAAGTCCTAATGAACTAGCATCTCTCCTGAGCCTCAGTTCCCCACCCCTTCAAAATCAGGCCTACGTACAGAATGATTTCAGGATTCTTTTTTTAGTCCTGTACTTTCTGAACGGCAGCCAAAAGAAGAGGGAAAAACTAGGAGACGCGATTCCAAGATACGTCTCTAATCTAATGAAATTTGGTTGAGCAATAACTTTTCATGTAGAAAAGGGGGGGGGGGGGAAGGGATTGTCCTACCTGGAGCCACTCTGGAAGTCTTCTGCTGTGTCTCCTCCTCCTCTTGTGCTCAGGAGATATTGCAAGGCTCTTTTATTTCTCAGGGCCTTTAAAGGGATATAGGCTAAAGATATTATTTATGGAAGTTTCGGGGGGGGGGGATTGTTGTTGTATATTCAAAATCAGAAATTGTAAACTTCTTTGGAACATGAAGAATGTGTATTTTAAAACTTGAATCAAGATTCCAAAGCAACGGGGGGCGGGAGGGGAGGCACAGTTCTGTAGCTGCCCCTTGCCTTGCAAAGCCAAGGTGGAAAACAACATAGATGTTATATATTTTTTCTTGCTGCAAAATTACCAAACATTGATACTTTTGGATTAAAAATATCAGTTGAAGAATAAAGCAAAAGCAATTCTGTCACCCCTATAGATATACTGATTGTGTGGATGCATGCAAATGATTCACCAATAGAATTAAAGGTTTTGGGGAGTCTACAAGAGTAAAATTCATTGCATTCATACTACATTTAAAAAAAAATTATAGTATTCATGCAGGATTACAGTTCCAGGATGAGTTCTGTCATATGTTTGCCTTGCTAGTATATACAATTCAAAACACTTTTCAGATTATAAAAGCATAAGATCTCCCTTGTAGAAACAAACCATGCTTCCCTCTCCTCCTTTGACCTGTAGGCAACTACTCCTATGATTGAATTGAAACTGCTTACGGTATATCTTTGCAAACAGTCCTATCAAAGACTCTCAATGTTCTGGTAGTATTTTGTTAGGTATTTTTGATAGGAGCTGGCAGGGCTTTTTTTGTAGCAGGAACTCTTTTGCATATCAAGCCACATACCCCTGCATTAGCCATTCCTCTTGGAACTTACAGTAGGCCCTCTACTAAAAGTCCTGTAAGTTCTTGGCGGATTGGCTACATCAAGGGTATGTGGCCTAATATGCAAAGAAGTTCCTGCTACAAAAAAAGCCCTGCAAGCTAGGAAAGTGTATGCACGTACCCCAGGAAATTCTTACCAGAAGCTGAATTTCTTATCTGTCTGTCCCCTCTCCTTATCAATTCTTCCTGTTGTCCAGCCTTACTGTTCTGAACTAAGGAGCCATGGAAAATAGTGGTTTACCTAGAAAACAAGTTCCAATAATGGACTTTTTGGCACTGTAAACGGGAACCTTTTTTCATGGACCTTTTCAAGTACAGCATGCCAGCTGAGGATGAGGATTTACTAAACTGTTAGCTGGCCATATTAAACAATCTGTAAAAGCAAGAGAACTCTTCTGTCTGTAAACAAAGAGTGTTGAATATGAATCGCCAGAGATATTTGATCCTAGGCAGTGAAGCTATTGAATGAAAGCAGAAGGTGAAGAAGGGCTTGGTATCTCTGTCATGCTGCAACCTCTTTCTTTGCATCCAAGGAACTGAAGCTTAAGGCAGCAGGCAGGAAATTTCTTAAACTCTCATGCTTACGCTTATTCTTAGAGGCAGTGTGGTGTAGTAGTTAGAGTGCTGGACTAAGATCTGGGAGACCCAGTTTTGGTCCCCTGTCTGTCATGGAAATCTGTTGGGTGATTGCTGGGTACAGATACTCTCTCAGCCTAACCTACCCCACAGGGTTACTGTGAAGATAAAACAGAACAAAGGAGAACAATGTAATCCACTTGGAATTCTCATTGGAGAGAAAGAAGAAGAGTTGATCTTATACCCTGCTCTTCATACCTGAAGAACTCTTGGAGTAATTTATGATCACCTTCCCTTCCTCTCCCCATAACAGACACCCTGTGAGGTACCTGGGGCTGAGGGAGCTCTGAGAGAACTGTGACTGCCCAAAGTCACCTAGCTAGCTTCATGTGGAGAAGGAATGGAGAATCAAACCTGGCTCTCCAGATTAGTGTCCACCACTCTTAACCATTACACCAAACTGGCTCTCAAGTGGGGTATAAATTAATTAATTAATTAAGGGCACAGATGGTGGCAGGCAGGAACATTCTTAAACTCTCTTTTACACCAGTCCTCAAAGATTGACAGCTCAGCACGCTGTCTTTATCGTGCAGCAATTTTGCTCTCATTAGATCTCCTTCATTATTCATTCCTAATGAAGTGTTTTGCTTAAACTGCAGTCCTCTTAACCTCCACCATTCTCAGTATGGCACTCTGGGGTTTTCCTCTCTAAAAGCACTGAACCTTATTACAGTTCACTGAGCTGTGATCTGTTTTGCAATAGTTATTTATAAAAATCACCCTTACCTCCATTGTCCACTTTGTTAAACAGAGGATGACACATTCAACAGCCATTAAAAAACAGCTTTCAATAAAGCAAGAAAAAGCAGCAGATTATTTTGATAATTTATTTTCATGAGAACCAGATGGGAGCACTTTTAATCAGATTGATTTGACAGTTATGGCAAAGATGGAATAATTCATGGAGCCATAAATATCATGGCTTAATAATTTGACCATCCTAACTGCTACACATCAACCTAGATGCTGAAGCAGAAGAGGACAATGATCCCGCATTAGAACTCACAACAGAATTTCTAGCCATTGAAGAATTCTATTGAAGGTTCTGGGGCACTTGCTCCTTCTAAAATAATACAAATCATTTGCTGTCATAAACGGTTTCTAGACTTCTTGGATAATGCTTTAAAAATACACCACCAAATAACATATTGTGTTACAAAAGTTTCCAGGATAAAACTGTTCATGGTGGTGGTGGGGGGGAGAGGATAAGATTTTACACTGCCCGAGTTTTGTCTTAGATGTCTGTTGTGTCAGGTGTTCGTCCCGGAAAGTACAGCACAACACGCCTGTGGGCGTTGCCCAGAAGGGATGAACGCAGCCAACCTATGACGATAGGGTTGCCAAGTCCAATTTAAGAAATATCTGGGGACTTTGGGGGTGGAGCCAGGAGACTTTGGGGGTGGAGCCAGGAGACATGAGGGGTGGAGCCAAGAGCAAGGCTGTGACAAGCATCATTGAACTTCGAAGGGAGTTCTGGCCATCACATTTAAAGGGACACCTCTTCAATGCCTTCCTACCATAGGAAATAATGAAGGATAGGGGCACCTTCTTTTGGGGCTCATAGAATTGGACCCCCTGGTCCAATCGTTTTGAAACTTGGGGGATATTTTGGGGAGAGACACTAGATGCTGTACTGAAAATTTGGTGCCTCTACCTCAAAAAACAGCCCCCCAGAGCCCCAGATACCCGCGGATCAATTCTCCATGATTTTCTATGGGAATAAATCTCCATAGGGAGTAACAGAGTTCCCAGCAGACATTTCCCTCCCCTCCCCCCGCTTTATGATGACCCTGAAGCGGAAGGAGAGCCTCCAAACTGGGGGATCCCCTGCCCTCACCTGGGGATTGGCAACCCTGTATAATGATCAGTGGTGGGAAGTTTAACTGGCCAGGATTGGACTCAACCTGGAAGAAGGTTGTTCCGAGAAATGTGTATAGCAGGGGACCCGGCCCCGCCATGTTGTTTTTGTGATGTACTCGCTAATAAAGTATGTTGCCATCTGAATGTCTCCGACCTCAGTACATTACAATGTCTTTCAGTGCAATTCTAAGGACAGTTATTCTAACCTAAGCCCATTGAAATGTAGCGGCTTAGACTGGAGTAACAATCCTAAACAGAGTCGTTCCAGTCTAAGCCCATTCATTTCATTCCTAACCTAATCCTAAAGATGGTTACTCCAGTCTAAACTCACCATTTGCAAGTGGATCTGGCCATTTCACACAATAAAATCCAGTTGCAAATTACATTGAAAATGGATTGAAAGTGCGTTATTTAGTGTGTGTGAAAGTGCCCTGTGTCACTCTCCTCCCCAAACTCCTTTCTCCTCAGGTTCTGTTACTGGAAATGCTTGGGTCTCCTCTTTTAGATGGGGGAATTAGCAAGAGGGAGACTAGGTAAAGAGAATTAGGAGCGTGGATCTTCACCGATAATATGAAGGTCCAGTCTCAGAAAAGAAAACACTCCAGATCAAATAATGTTTACTAGAAAATATGTATATAAGGTACAAACACACACAGAGACAATACAATACAAGCAAACAAGAACTAAGAAAAATAGGGGTGAGAGATAGGGGCTTTTAGAGTTTCTTATATAGATAATACAACCTGTCCAGGTGTGCAGAGGTCCATTTGGAACTTGAAGATGGAGACATGCACTGCCATCATCCCATGTCTGAGGGTCCCCTTACTTAGAGTAATGGGTGGGAACAATCTGGTTACATGTGCTCAGACTGAACAAGGAGGTGTGGCATGCTCTCATGTTTATAATCTGTGGAGGGGATGAGGCCCACCCAGAAAAAGGGCTGACTTGTGGTGAGCAGTGATGTGTCTTTCCTGATTGGGTGCCCACCTCAAACCAATGAGTAGAGCTGGCTCTGGTCACCTAAATGGATCTCCAGGTGAAAACAATAGTGGGGCTGATTTAGTAATGTTTGCCCGGATGGGTTACAATGGGTCGGTATGGGTGTTATTTGTTTAGGCAATTTAGCAAAAGAGGTAGAGTAAGCGTAGAGGACAAAGGGTTTGTCTAGCTGTCAGACGTTACCACAGGAGTAAACAAAAGATAAGCGTAGCTGCTGTAAGGAGGCAAGGAGATGGCCACTTAATCAGATAGCCAAAGACTGAGATAGAACAATACCTACCTGTTGAACCCATAATAATCTCATAATTGAGTTGGGAGGAGGAGAGCAGCCAGTACAGGAAAAATGCCTATATTGTAATCAGAGCCAAGCCCCTGCATGTCTTCTGCTATGTTACAGAGAGTGTTCCTTTTGGCCTGTTTTCTGATCAGTCTCCATTTTGTTTCCTGATCTTGGGGTCTCCTTAGCTCAAGTGGAGTACCCTTTGGAGATAGGCAGTACTCCTGGCCACAATTCCATCTCCAGGAATTTTCCAACCCAGAGCTGGCAAGCCTAGCTCTTAGGCAGTAGAATTAGAAGACACCGTTTAATTACTCAGGGTTTTTTCCTGTGTGGAGCTGTAACGATAATAACTTCCTTTCTTCCTACCTACACTAAGTTCTAGAATGTACTACAGCAGTCTACAACACTGGCCTGGATTAAAGGAAGAGAGCTGTCAAAAGCTCCATAGAATTGCAGTTGCTTTGCATAGCCATTGCTGTACTGTAAATATCATCCTACTATAAATGGGACTCTGAGGGAATACAAAAGTCCCATGGGTGTAAGGCTGCCAAGTCCCTTCTGTCAACCAGCAAGGGAGGGGGGACTTACCAGTAGGAGGAGGAAGGCCCAGCCAATGTTGCAGCAATGTTCTTATGGCACTTCTGATGTGACCCAGCAGGGATGTAATCACACAGGGAGGTTGGGCGATGCTCTGGTATTTAGACATAACCTCCATGGTAAATTGGCTGGGCCTCCCTCTTTTTGGGGGGGTAAGCCCCGCCATCAGCCAGCTGATCAGTGGTGGGGCAGTTGGACAACCCTACTTGGGTGAGTTCTTTTGCTTCACCAATATAGTCACATTTAGACTATGGCACATGCTCAAGCCTTGTGTACAGAAAGTGCCAGATTCAATTTCTGGCATCTCCATTAAAAGGCTTTCAGGAAATACGGTTCTCTGTCTGAGATGTAACAGCTGTTCGCAGTTGGGCTAGAGAATATTGAGTTAGATGGACCAGTCTTTTACCACTATGAATCCGACGGATGTTCTACTGATGGAGGAGGACTATGAGGCAACCCATGCTCCAAATGGAGTGGGCAGGGGTTATATCATGACAGGCACTCAGTTTCAAGTGTGTTGTACTGGTATGCATCAGTAAGGATCCAGTAAAAACAACTGAAATGTCCCTGCCATGATAGACATGATAAGAAAGATTGTCTCCTTCAGGCTTACTACACAAAATGTCATGGTATGACTTGTAAATTACTTGCACTAGGCTCTTCAAGGTACTGTTTTCCAGTAGTGACTTAAGAGCTCCTCCAAAAGACTAGAATTGCTTGTGACAAGCTCCAAGATTAGTGCTTGTTAAGTAGCTGCCATTCAAGTAGCACATTTTTTTCCTTCTGTATGTCTGTTCTCTTGTTGTTTCTTTGGCGATCTTTGTCTGTGTGTGCTAGAAATGTGCCAAAAAACACAAAGAATAACAGCTGAGGTTCAGTGCAGGACAATGAGAGAATGAGGGCTATCAAAACAATTAACTGGAAGATGCTCTGGTGCCAACATATATTTGAAGTGGGAGTAATAGCATTTTATTGAGGGGGAGGGTGCAGTTTGCTCCATATATGTAGCTTCTTTAAGTGGGACTGAAGAGGTTAAAGCATTGTTGCCCCTCTTGAAAGTCATGCCAATTAAAAATGCAAAGCCAAAGAAATACAGCTGGATAAATAAAAGCGGCCCAGATGGCACAACAACAAACTTCTGGCAGATCTTGTGGCAGACAATATTCTTGCATATTTTATTTCCCAGCACTGGTTGCCACTAGACCAAGTCACACCAGTGAATGCTCAGGTGGAGATGCAAAAGGAAGGGTGAATGAACATTCTCCCTGTGTGTATTCTCAAGGAATCACAGTTCCAGAAACACTTCCATTAAGTAGTGGGGTGTTTATTCACACACTATTTAATCACCCTTAATATTTGGCACTTTCTTCTGGGGAAATAGTTCCTAGGTAAGATCTGCAGTAATCTTCAGAGAGACATTGATTTGCATGCCTGTAAACATGGGATGTCAGTTGTTCCAAAATAATAATTAAAAAAATCAGTTTCAGAATTCTGTGTCCATTGACTGGCCCAGCTCCAAAGCCAGCCACACACCGTTTTCACACACAGCTTACCTCGCAGTCACAATCCTGTTCCCTCCGCAGCGTCCGGTTGGATTTCCCACCATCTGCACCAAAGTTACAGGAAGTGCTGCGGCTTTTGCGGAGCAAATGTAAACTGGGTTTTGACGGTTTATATTTGCTACGCAAAAGCCGCGGCACTTCCTGTAACTTCGGCGCAGATGGTGGGAAATCCGACTGGACGCTGTGGAGGGAACAGGATTGTGACTGCGAGGTAAGCTGTGTGCAAAAACGGTAATAATATGTACCAGTTGCACTGGTGTGTGGTGCAGTCTTTCCATGTGCAAATGGGGTTTGGGAGAACAGGGGATGCATATGCTAGATTTCTTAACAGTGCAATCTGAAGCACAGTCACATCTTTCTAACTCTTTGTTAAAGGACCATATTCAAAATGTAAAAATGGACTCACTCTCCTGTGGCTTCCATGGCAGACTCCCTAGAATTAAATGAATAGGAGGGGGAGAGAGCTCAGGATCATCATCGTACTGATGCCATTTAACTCCAAATCTCCAGAGAACTTTGGCAAATGTTTTCAAGAAGAAGTTTAATAGAGTGGAAGGCAGGGGAATCTTGTGGAATACCATACTTCAAAGGCCAGAAGGAAGAGCAGCAGTCCTTGCCCAAACCACTTTTGGATCTTGCTTCCCAGACATGGCTGCAAGCATTGAAGAATGGTGCCCCCCCCCCATCCTTTCCTGGCAAAGCCAGAAGGAGACAACAATACGTAATTACTCAAGCGCAAAGCTAGTCCCCCTTCCTCATTTTTCCTAGTCTTTTTAAAAGCAGGGCTTGTCCTACACTGACATACAAGTTACAGTTATGTCTATTAAATTTTGTGCGTGTGTCTTTGCGGGGGTGTCACACACAGACATACATGAAGCTGCCTAATACTGGATGCTCCCATAGTTCTATGAATATTTTCCAGGACAGTTTTTTGGTGTGTTTCCCAACGCAGCTGCTAACACTGAAACTGAAAGGGGAAAAATGAATCCTTTCCTTCAAACCATTTTCCTGCTGAAAGCTGCCATGGGCTAAAGCCTGCTCCAAGAATCCTACTTCTATGCATTTTTTTTTTAAAAAATAGTTTGTTCCTTGTCTAGAAAATGGGGGCAACTGCAGCCCCATTCCATCTTTTACCACCATTCTGGACATAGCTAGTCAACAGTGAAAGAAATGTGATAGGCTTTTCTTGATATTTCTTCTTGTGTTGGACCTCTCTGTTTGTACTGTTTGCCCCTCCATTTACCGTATTTTTCGCCCCATAAGACGCACCTGACCATAAGACGCACCTAGTTTTTAGAGCCGTTTGTGTGAATTTAGAGGCATTTGTGTGAATTTTTTGCAGTATCCGCTCCTTAAGACGCACACACTTTTCCCTCCACTTTTTTTGGCGGGAAAAGTGAGTCTTATGGTGCAAAAAATACAGTATTTCTCAGGGCTCAAGTAGAAAAGTGGGGACTCATGCAGTCATGTTCTGTCCATGAATGCAAATTGCTTCTGAGTAATATAGGGAAGGAATATTTCCATTCCCTCTCTGTTCTGCTACTCAAAACTAGCCCCCTGCATCACTCTTAGCATTTTAAAGATGATGTCTTTAAAAGCACTCTCCCTCCCTCCCTCCCTCTCTCTGTATGTAAAGTGCCATCAAGTTGCAGCAAAATTATTGTGACCCCAGCAAGGAGCTTCCAAGGCAAGTGAGAAGCAGAGGTGGTTTGTTATTGCCTTCCTCTACAGAGTCTTCCTTGGTAGTCTTCTTTCTAAGCACCTACCTTGCTTAGCTCCTGAGATGTGAGATCCAGGTATGCAGGGCTGGTAAATACTGTCTGGCACCCTAGGCTGGGCTAACTTCTGGTGTCCCTCCCCGTACTGATAACATCGCCAAGTCACATAGGGGGCACCCAATTCAGCCCCCCCCCCCAAAGGCCGGCACCCTAGGAAATTGCTTAGTTTGCCTAGTGGCAGAGCCGGCCCTGAGGGTATACCATGCTGCCTTCTCTCCCTAAAAGCACATCCCCATTTAAAATGCCAATAACCAATCAGGGATCCTAGTTTCAAAAAATAAAACCAAGCAGAGGCAAATCATGGCTGAACAAGACTACATTTTATAGAATCATAGAGTTGGAAGGGACCTCTAGGGTCATCGAGTCCAGCCCCCTGCACAATGCAGGAAACTCACAAACACCTCCCCCCTAAATTCACAGGATCTTCATTGCTGTCAGATGGCCATCTAGCCTCTGTTTAAAAACCTCCAAGGAAGGAGAGCCCACCACCTCCCGAGGAAGCCTGTTCCACTGAGGAATCGCTCTAATGGTCAGGAAGTTCTTCCTAATGTTGAGCCAGAAACTCTTTTGAATTAATTTCAACCCATTGGTTCTGGTTCTACCTTCCGGGGTGATGGAAAACAATTTTACACCATCCTCTATATGACAGCCCTTCAAGTACTTGAAGATGGTGATCATATCACCGTCTCCTCTCCAGGCTAAACATCTCCAGCTCCTTCATCCTTTCCTCATAGGACTTGGTCTCCAGATCCCTCACCATCTTCGTCACCCTCCTCTGGACCCGTTCTAGCTTCTTCTATATCTAGCTTCTTCTATATCCTTCTTAAAATGTGGTGCCCAAAATTGAACACAGTACTCCAGGTGAGGTCTTACCAGAGCAGAGTAAAGCGATATCACATCACGTGATCTGAACACTATACTTCATTGATACAGCCCAAAATTGCATTTGCCTTTTTAGCCACTGCATCACACTGTTGACTCATGTTCAGCGTATGATCCACTAAGACCCCTAGATCCTTTTCGCACATACTCCCCCATCCTATAGCCATGCATTGGATTTCCCCTACCTAAATGCAGAACTTTACATTTATCCCCGTTAAAATTCATTTTATTGATTTTTGTCCAGTTTTCCAGCCTGTCAAGGTCATCCTGTATCCTGTTTCTGTCTTCTGTGTTTGCAACCCCTCCCAATTTAGTATCATCTGCAAATTTAATAAGCATTCCCTCTATTCCTTCATCCAAATCATTGATAAAGATGTTGAACAAAACAGATCCCAGGACAGATCCTTGAGGCACTCCACTTGTCACTCCTCTCCAAGAGGATGAGGAACCATTCACAAGCACTCTTTGGGTGCGATTTGTCAACCAGTCACAGATCCACCTAATGGTAACAGGATCCAAACCACATTTGACCAACTTGTCAACAAGGATAGTATGTGGAACCTTATCAAAAGCCTTACTGAAATCAAGATAAATGATGTCTACAGCATTCCCCTGATTCAGCAAGGTAGTCACTTTCTCAAAAAAGGAGATCAGGTTAGTCTGACATGACTTGTTCTTGAGAAAACCATGCTAGCTCTTAGTAATCACATCCATTCTTTCTAAATGTTCCAGGACCGACTGTTTGATGATTTGTTCTAAAACTTTTCCAAGTATAGACGTCAAGCTGATGGGTTGGTAGTTACCCAGATTGTCTTTTTCCCCCTTCTTGAAGATGGGGACAAAATTCGCCCACCTCCAATCTTCCGGCACCTCTCCTATTCTCCAAGAATTCTCAAAAATAATGGCCAGCGGCTCAGAAATTACATCTGCAAGGTCTTTTAGAACCCTTGGATGTAATTAATCTGGCCCCGAGGACTTAGTTTCATTTAAAGAAACTAGGTGTTTATGTACTACCCCTATGTTGATCCTAGGTTGAAACTTCATACTCTCCTTATATGTTCTGTTTTGCCATGTTGAGCACTGTTTCCCTCAGAAGAGAAGACTGAGAAAAAGTAGGAATTGAGCAGTTCCATCCTCTCTTCATTACCCGTTCCAATTTCACTTTCCTGCCCTCGCAATGGGCCTACCATGTCCTTGCCCTTTTTCTCACTCTTAAAATAAGAAAAGAACCCTTTTTGTTGTTTTTAGCATCTTTGGCCAGCCTAAGCTCATACTGAGCTTTAGCTTTCCTAACTTTTTCTCTGCAAGCACTGGTGATTTGTTTAAATTCATCCTTGGTTATAAAGCCCTCCTTCCAATTCCTAAAGGAGTCTTTTTATTTCCCAAGTCTTTAGAGAGCTGTTTATGGAGCCACTTTGGCTTCTTTAGGCTTTTTCCATTTTTTCTTCTCATAGGAATCATCTGTGGTTTCACTTTCAGTATTTCACTTTTAAGAAACTCCCACCCCTCCTGAACCCCTTTCCTCCTAAGTATTTCTGACCATGAGATTTTACCCGGCATAGTTTTAAGTTTATCAAAGTTTGCCTTTCTGAAGTTCAACCTATAAGTCTGACTACATATAACTTTTCCCTTCCCTAACACTGTAAATTCTTGGATGGAACAAGACAAGATTATCTTCATTTTGCCCATTTGAGCCCTCAGTTTATGAAGCAGATGGCAACTCCTGATAGTTTTAACAGTGGTATAGTTCTAGACTGGATTCACTTAATTTATTACCTAATTTAGTGGTGTCTACTGTGTTTTAGGGTCTAATTCCCTACTTAATAGACATTATGGGGCTGTACCCACAACCCCTAATGTTAATTCAGAATTACAGATCACTGAATAAACATATCCCATGCTTCCTGGGGGAGGGAAGATGGCATGGTATAGCCCGATCTCATCAGATCTCAGAAGTTAAACAGGGTCAAGTACTTGGAAGGAAGTCCACCAAGGAAGACTTTGCAGAGGAAGGCAATGGAAAACCACCTCTGCTTCTCACTTCCCTTGCTGGGGTCTCCATAAGTCAGCTGTGACTTGAGAGCACTTTATACACACACACAAATGCTTCCAGGTCAAATAATCAATCTAACATGCACTACTGCTTACAGTCCCACTGCTGAGATATGTTGAAAAGCACTGTTCCCTGTCTTAGTCTCTAGACTTCATGGTAACAGACTAGGTAGCTAGAAAGTCATACTGACTCTTCCTTCCTGTGTTTACTGTTCTGCCACTATCCCCTTTGAATTGTAAATTGTAATCTCAGGGAACTTTCTTTCTTTTTCCTTCCTTCCTTCTTCCCTCCCTCCCCCCCCCCCCCGCTTTCTCTCTCTCTCTCTCACAATGTCCTTCTCCCAGCACACACCAGGAGGGACAACATGCTGTCCGCTCTTGGCGTCATGAGGCAGATGGCCTTCTTGCCATCTGCTTCTATCCTTAGCTAGTACGTTAGTACTCTATCCTGTCTCTTTCTACTCTTTCCTCTCCAAAAGTGTATTTCTCAAATGAAGAGAGAAGTATATGTCTCTTTTAAACTTGCAATGTGGCTCTGTGTAGCTTTGTAAGCTGAGTAACTTGGTTAAGTGATGCTCCTGCTTTTGTAGCTTTATTTAAGCACTCTGCTAACTAGTGGGACCTGAACTAACTATACCAGTTAATCCCAACAGAATATGTGTCCAATGGTTCAGTCTGTGTGGAGTGTTGTAAAGTATCATGGCATTTAGGGTTGCCAATCCCCAGGTGAGGGCAGGGGATCCCCCAGTTTGGAGGCCCTCCCCCCACTTCAGGGTCGTCAGAAAGCGGGGGGGGGGGGAGGGGAAGGAAATGTCTGCTGGGAACTTGTTATTCCCTATGGAGATTTATTTCCATAGAAAATCATGGAGAATTGATCCGCGGGTATCTGGGGCTCTGGAGGGGCTGTTTTTTGAGGTAGAGGCACCAAATTTTCAGTACAGCATCTAGTGCCTCTCCCCAAAATACCCCTCAAGTTTCAAAATGATTGGACCAGGGGGTCCAATTCTATGAGCCCCAAAAGAAGGTGCCCCTATCCTACATTACTTCCTATGAAAGGAAGGCATTGAAAAGGTGTGCTGTCCCTTTAAATGTGATAGCCACAACTCCCTTTGGAGTTCAATTATGTTTGTCACAACCTTGATCTTGGCTCCACCCCAATGTCTCCTGGCTCCACCCCCAAAGTCTCCTGGCTCCACCCCCAAAGTCCCCAGATATTTCTGGGGCAACCCTAATGGCACTGTGGCAACCAAAGAAGGACGAGATGTGGCCCTTGAGCTGTGTGTTCAGTATACCTGATCTAGTGACACAAAAAAGTGGTCTAGAAAATAGGGCAATAATGCAATCATGTCTTCTAAATTTAAACTGAGATAATTTCTGATTCCCTGTTTTACTGTTTGATGGAATTGGGACAGTGTAACTGAAGTGCAGACTAATAACACCTTTTCTGTAACGATGTCACAGGGATTAATCAGTGTAAAAACTGACTTTCTCAGATGAAAGGTGCTAGATAAGTGTAAAATGTGTTTTCCTGCTCTTTGTTCATTATCTCAGTGAGTCACTTGTATAATATAGGTCATGATTTACAATTTTTTTTTCAGTTCCCAAGGGCAATACTTTTTTATTGTAAGAAGCTGCCATCAAGGGGGGGGGGGGGTGAGAGAGAGAGAGAGAGAGAGTGAGAGAGTCACGTCTCTGTTTAACAAGCTATTAATACTATTGCCTGGCTGCAACCACTAAATACTTGAAGAGTGGATGGTGTTATGTCATTCTGCAATAACTTTGCATATTTGTTTATACTCCCGCCCACATATATCAATGTACACGTATGCTTTATATTTAGCGAAGTGGCCTTCATAATATGTGAATCAACCCTCAGAAACAGCTATCTTGATCACAGGAGGAAGTTTGGCTTGAAGCCTCCCCACATTTTGTTATCGGCCCCAGCAACCCATGGCAGCCATTTTGTGCTGGCACCCATTCCTTATCCTCAAAAACTGGTGCCCATGGGTCCAACAAGATTAAGGACAACTGTATAATCACATACTTTTCTTCCTTTTTCACAGTACAAGAACTCATGGGTACTCAATTAAATTAACGAGCTTTAGGTTTAGAACAGTAAAAAGGAAGTACTTCTTCACCCAAAGAGTCAGGGCTTTTTTTTTTTAGCAGGAACATACAGCAGGGGTGGCCAACGGTAGCTCTCCAGATGTTTTTTGCCTACAACTCCCATCAGCCTCAGCCAGCATGGCCAATGGCCGGGGCTGATGGGGGGTTGTAGGCAAAAAGCATCTAGAGAGCTACCGTTGGCCAGCCCTGACGTACAGGAATGTGGTTCCAGCTGGCTTGGTCCCAGGGGTGCGGCCTAATATGCAAATTCATTCCTGCACAAAAATGGTGATGTGATGGGTGTGGCCTAATATGCAAATGAGTTTCTGCTGAGCTTTTTCTACAAAAAAAGCCCTGCAAAGAGTAATTAACATGTGGAATTCACTGCCACAAGAAGTGGTGGTAGCCACAAGCATAGACAGCTTCAAGAGGAGATTGGATAAGCATGTGGAGCAGAGGTTGATCAGTGGTAATTATTACAAGGTGTAGAGGGAGCACTATGTCTGGGACAGTGATGCTCTGTATTCTTGGGACGTGACAGTGGGAAGGCTTCTGGAGTTCTAGCCCCACTGGTGGACCTCTTGATGGCAGCTGGGTTTTGGCCACTGAGTGTCACAGAGTGTTGGACTTGATGGGCCATTAGCCCCTGATCCAACAGGGCTTCTTATGTCCTTATGCAAACCTGGATTCTAAAATGGTGCCCTTTTAAAATGACTGTACCATGCAATAGTTCAGAATGTTGGAGACCAGGGTTCAAATTCCCACTTGATGATGGAGCTCACTGGATGATCGTGGAATAGTTGTACTCTCTCAGCCTAACTGACCTCATAGGGTTGTAGAAAGGATAAAAGACAAGGTGGGATATCCATGTATACTATCCTAAGTTCTTTATAAGGTTGCAGCACAGCTCCGTACAGCAGTGGGAGCATCTGGGGGACAGAGACTGGCAAAACAGCATTGTGTTTTGCAGCTTAAAGCATTCTAAGCACAAATCACAGAGAAAGGAGACATTCCTAGAGTGTTGTACAACATGGTGGTGTAATTTCTGGATGTCATCTGGAAGTGACATTTTCAGTCCTTACACTGTATGGAGGGGAGGCAGAGCTCAGGGCAAAGTTGTCCAGTA
Source organism: Heteronotia binoei (assembly GCF_032191835.1). Classification (NCBI taxonomy): domain Eukaryota; kingdom Metazoa; phylum Chordata; class Lepidosauria; order Squamata; family Gekkonidae; genus Heteronotia; species Heteronotia binoei. The sequence continues at coordinate 49,503,984 of NC_083223.1, read as the reverse complement.
TATCAGTCAACTTAACATACCTACCTCAATAAAAGAAAGGCAAGATTAAAAAATAGACTTGAATGGTTTGGAATGGGAAATCATATTCATATAAATATTGGGGCAGGAGGTTGCAGTAGTGATACTGTATAAGTAAACTAAGAAAAATTGGCTGTAGGTGAGGCATAGTAGATAAATCAGAAATTTGAGGTCGAAAACCTAACTTGACTGCCATCTTTGAGATAAACAAGGCAATTTGCCCAGATTCATGGGCGACCTTGGATATTTTTGCCTTCCCCTGTGACATCTGACACAGTAAGATTCTTAAGCTGTATGGCTTTGTCCCCCCCACCCCTTCTTTCTTCTGGAAATGCCTTCAGAATGGCACACCTCACTCCCTTGTACTCTGCTTGCTGCACATAATAATCAGGAAGTTGTATAAGCTCATATGTTTTCAAAAGGATTCTGGCATTAGAGCTAGGCGCTTGGTGTCTGTGTTTCCCCCCCTTAGCTTTCCAGTTCCCCCATTGTTTCTCTGTAACTAAAGAATTTTGCCTTGCAAAAGACTCATGTAGACCAGAGAGAAGAGGTTTTTAAAATGAAGAATGATGTTAAGTAAAGCAGACTGAGATAATTTTTTTTCTTCCTTTTCCATAACAGTAGAGGTCTTCCAATGACACTGGTTCTATCAAATTGATGGAGGACAAAGAAAGTGCTTCTCACAATGTCTAATTAATTTATGGAACTCTCATTAATTTATGGAACTCACTGCTGTAAAACGTAGTGATGACCACTAAGTTAGATGCATTTAAAACACAATTCAATGCATTCATGAAGGATAGATGCTATGGCTGTTTGGCTCATTTGCTAAATGGAGCATCCAGGTGGCCCTTACGCAGCACGTGTGGTTGCCGTGGTGAGGGAAGGGCAAGGGGCAAATTGGCCTTAATGCCTGTAGGTTTCCTGGAGACTTCTGGCCAGCCACTGCTGGGGAAACAGGATATCTGGCTAGATAAATCCTTCTTCTGATTCTTTTATTCTAGTGTTCTTTTATTCTATGAAGAATCCAGCTCAAATCTGCTGCAAACCTGAACCTGGTCAACAGGGTCAACAGCATTCATTTTGCCTCATGCTTTTCTCAGGTGGTTTATTTGAAAACATGGCCCCTTGTGTTATACAAATTATTCAGTCTGCCTTTCTCCTGATCTGTATGCTGCTCTGGCAGATGTTTTATTTCCAGGATATTTTTCTCCCCCTCTCTACAGGAACACAGCTAAGTGATACTAGGAAGCTTTGATGGTGTTTCCCTCACTGAAGAAGAGCCTTCTGGCAGACTGGAAAAAGACTTGTGATATGCCTGCTGCTGAGTTCTAATAGGGAGACCACTGTTCAACCTCCTGTTTGGGTTGAACTCCACCATCCCTCCTTTTCTTGGCGATCCCTTCCTCAGCCTCCCATATGGCTATGTGAGCACATGAGTTTCATGGACTGATGCCCATCTTTGAGGGAAGCACTAAATTGGAGACCTTGTGCTCATCCTGACAGGAAAAAGTGTTAGAGATTTGTTTTCCCTGACTAGTTGCTGTTTCTATGTCATTCCTCCCCCCTGTGTTTGATTGTTTGTCCCTAGATATGTTCCCACTCCAGGTGGTGTTTCCCTCTAAGCAGAGAACTTAAATCTAAAGTACCAAGATGTACAGCACCCTCATTCCCCACAGTACTAGTCTACATAGTGTGCAAACATCTGTGTTACTAGCTGTGTAGTTAATAGGCTTGAGTGAAATTGCCTCTTCTCTTCTGGGTGGCGTTGAACCATTTCCTCATAAATGGAATGGCTGCACTCGATTGATTATCTGGTTGAAAAAGATGTTAGGCTGCCGATAGTTGCTGAGCAGATAGAGGCTTTATAATGCATATTACTGAGGCTGGTGTGTTCCAGGATGCTAAGGTACCTTTTGATAAATCCGCACTTTGTTTCATCCAGAGTTTTTTTAAACCCTCTACTCTTGAGATGCTGAATAGTTACACAACCATTCTTGAGCTAATGGCACAAACGGAGTCCTCTGAACGCCCCGACAATAAACATATGCATAAGCACATAACGTGGCTCTCAGTGACGCAGCTTCTGTAATGTCATTTTGTCCAAGTAAACAGGGCACATATGTTTTGCTGTGTTGCCTCAGTTGCACTCCCTTTCCAACCTGTTGCCAGCTGATATGGTTGCCAGCCTCCAGGCAGGGCCTGGAGTTCTCCTGTAGTCACAAAGGATCACCAGACTACAGAGATCAATTCCCCTGGAGAAAATGGACTCTGTGGTGTCATGTCCCTCTTGTATTCCTTCCCCTTCTCCAACTCTGCCCTCTGCAGGCTTTGCCCCACAAATCTCAAGTAATTTCCCAGTCGAGAGTTGGCAACTCTGTCTCAGTATGAATGAGGTATTCAGGCTGGCCCTGAGGTTGAAGACTCCATGCTAGAGATTAGAAAATTCTAGAGATATTGAAGGCTGTGTTGCACTTGGCTGCCTGTGAAGTCAAAGAGGCCGGGATCAGGTCAAGCAGCATGGCCCTTGCTGCGCTGAGTGTAGTGCTGCCATCAGGGAGTTATTGGCTCAAACTGGTGGCAGTCAAGGAGGAGGCAATTAGTGAGAGGATATTGATCATCATTGCTGCTGAGGGGTTCGAGCCAAGTGGCCTCTGAGGGAGTAGCAGAGTTGCTGGAGCTCAGCTGTGCTTGTACTTGGCCACTCGCAGGGCTTTTTCTGAGCAGGAATGCACAGGAATGGATCTCCAGCTGGCTTGGCATCAGGGTGTGTGGCCTAATATGCAAATGAGTTCCTGCTGGGCTTTTTCTACAAAAAAACCCTGTGTGAAACAATGGTGATATCAGGGTGTGTCCTAATATGCAAATAAGTTCCTATTGGGCTTTTTCTACATAAAAGCCCTGGCCGTTAGAATCAGCATCAGCATCGTCATCATTGTCATCATCATCATCATTGTTGTTGTTGTCGTCGTTGTCATCATCTGGCATTATGTTTAGTATAGCCTGCAGACCCAAATATTGTCTGGCACCCTTAAGTGCGAGCTCTTTTATCATTATGCACCTCTAGGTGGCCAGCTAGACTTATTTTGGCGGGGCTGAGAGGGCTCTGAAAGAGCTGTGACTGATCCAAGGCCATCCAGCTGGCTGCAGGTAAAGTAGTGCAGAATCAAACCAGATTAGAGTCTGTCGCTCTTAACCACTATACCACACTGGCTCTCTCTGGCCATTAGAGGCTCTCTAGGACAGCAGCGTCCCTGGAAATTTCCCTGTAGGTTATATTACCAGTCCTCCTGCCTCGTCTGTCCTTCAGAATCCACCAATTTCTGTGACCAGGTTTGTGTGATGTTTCATTTCTCAGTGGAAGATCCTTGCTCCATCCTGTTTCAGGTTCAACAATGTGGCCATGCTTGTGCAAGAATTTATCATACAGCAACCAGCAAGGATGTTTTGATTTTGAGACTTCGCCATAGATTAAGCAGGATCTTTAGATCTGAGACACACAAGCAGCATTGCAGTACTTCAGCTTCCTAAGGAGTTTTTTTTTTTTAATATTCCTAAACTTGCCATTTTTTAGTTCCCACTCTCTTCCTTTAAATATATATATATAGATCAGTTTATTACTGCATTCTTATAGCTGTGAGTAAAGTTACACAGTCTGCAAAGTCAGAACAACTTTACTCCAATGAACAATTAAATTATATAGCTCAGAGATTCAGGAATACCTTTTTCTTCTTCCTTTTTTAAAACATGCAAAGCTTTCTGCAGAAAATATCTACTGTACCTAATAAGGCTCTTTCTCTGCATTATTTTTTTTTCAAAAGCTTTCCCAATAAGAACACTCCAAATTATGCCCCCTTAGCTAGCTCATCTGTTCAGTCAATAAGCAAAATTTTATTGCTTTTATGAATTAGAATCACTTTACATCCAATCATTTCCCAAACATCTGTAGCTGAATCAGTCTAGGGAGCTTTTGAAAAATCAATCAGTGGGGAACAGCTTTCACTTCATGTGCTTTTTTAATTTTAATAAAGTATTTACACATGTTTGCTTCAACTGAAATGAGAAAAGAACCCACTAGCTTGGATGTCACATGCGCCGCTGATTGCTCTGAAACACCTCTTACAGATGGCAATAAAAGGATTAATTTGGGTATTCCCAACTGAAAAAAAAAATAGCCACCACAATGTCATATGAGTAAAATAGAATGTTTTTGTCATCTACCTCCTAGTATCGCAGTGAGTAAGAGTGGCATAACTTGAAGTGTGGCCTTAACTTACCTTAAGAAAACAGAGCCACAGTCACACGACAGAAGGACTGAAGCCAAACACTTGCCTGCATCTAGTTTCAGAATTCCCAGTGAAAAGGGCTGAAACTAAAACTACAGAGATCTGGATTCAAGACAAAGGCTAATGAGGGTTGTAGTTGGAGGAAGTAATGCAGTTTCTTGTCTTCTAGATCAGCCTTAACAAGGCTTGGAGATTCAGAAATGAGTAGAGGGACCATATTCACATGTAGAGATCAGCATCTCAGCAAGTAGCTTTTTGTTGCCTTTCTTGCTTTAACTGCAAATTGTTGTAACAATTTACTCCAGATTTTTACAACAATTTGCAACACTTGCAGCATGTTGCACCATTCTAAGCCCATTGACTTCAAGGCAGCAGCTGTGCTTAGGATGCATATGCACCAACTTTGCCCACTGATTTGCATCAATAGATCCTAGATACAGGAGTGTCATCTAGATCAGATGCAGGCTACAACCTAGCAGTCAGTCAGACACATGCTTCTTATTGTAGTTTGGTAGCGCAAACCAGGACATCCTCTCCTGGATGATTGCAACTGAATTAAATTGTTGTTCCTGGATTTGTTGTGAGGGCTGCTGTCACAGTACAAGATCACTCAGGTTCTTCACCAATATTTAGGAACCAGAATAGAAGAGAAACTTGTATCTGGTGAGCTTAAGCAGCGGGAAAGCTGGAGACCGAGTATAAGGTTGGAGTAGGGTTGCCAAGCCCAATTCAAGAAATATCTGGGGATTTTGGGGGTGGAGCCAGGAGACTTTGGGGTGGAGCCAGGAGTAACGGTGTGACAAGCAGAACTGAACTCCAAAGGGAACTCTGGCCATCACATATAAAAGGGACTGCACGCCTTTTAAATGTCTTCCTTTCATAGGAAATAATGAAGGATAAGGGCACCTTCTTTGAGGCCTCATCAAATTGGACCCCCTGGTCCAATCTTTTTGAAACATGGGTGGCAATTTGGGGAGAGGCTATGGATGGTATACTGAAAATTAGGTGCCTCTACCTCAGGAAACAGCCCCCCCCCCAGCCCCAGATACCCACAGATCAATTCTCCATTATTTCCTATGGGAATAAGTCTCCATAGAAAATAATAGAGTTCCCAGCAGACATTTCCCTCCCCACCCCCCACTTTCTAATGACCCTGAAGTGGGGGAAGGGCCTCCAATACAGGGTATTCCCTGCTCCCACCTGGGGATTGGCAACCCTAGGCTGGAGGAATGTTGAGTAGGCAGGACATGAAGCTGCAGAATAGTTTGGTTGTGGGCTGGGGATAAAGCAGGAAAAAGGCAAGTACAGAAAGAATGAAGAGGTTAGTAGAATTAAGAGACCTATCTAATGCTGCTTATGAGTGCAGAGGCAACAATGTGCCTAACACACTGTCCTTATACCCTATCTTGCCCTCATACAACTAGTTAAAGATTAACATCCATTTGCCCATCACTGTTGACTTGACAGGTGTATTGCATTAGAGGTTACCTTTATACAACACACATGGCATATTAGTTTTAAAAACGTGACACAGGTACCTAATAGTCATAGCCTGGATCTCTCCTACAATAACGGTTATTTGAATGTTTCTTCAAAGTCATTGAACAGAGTTCACCTCCTCTGGCAAGCTAATTGGTCTGTTCTTATTCGTCAGTTTCACACTATGCATGTCTTTTGAAATAGGAGATTAGGAACGTAATTGCCTTTGTTTGACTCATTTGTAGGAACATCAAGTTAACTTGGTTGGTTAAGATGCTGGACTATTGCAGCCAGAGTTTTGGAGTTTGATCTTTTGGGAAATTTCATATTTGGGGCGGGGGGGAGGTTTCATTTTAAATTAACTTTGATCACAAACATTTCAAATGTGAGAATAATGTTGCAGAACCTACTTTGGCAGCAGCAGCCTGTTTTTTTTTTTTTTTAAGTCTGGTCCAATTCAAACATCTCATCTTCCCCACGCATCACCACATTTCTAAATAACAATTGGGGGAGGACTCAGGCTGCAAAGCACTGATGTCTTTACCTCCCCCCCCCCTCATTAACTGCCTCCTCTCCAGCCAAGTGGTCAGCATTGACTCTCACTAAATTTTTAAAGCAGTGCCTGCCAGTGTTTTATTTTCTCCAGCAAACTCCTTGACTACTGATAAAGGGGGGGCACTAATGGCGACCCCACAGTAAATTCAGCTGGAAGAATCTCCTATTTCAGAAAGCACGCCTAGTGTGAAAACTAACCAACCAGGAGAAACCAACCCCAGAACATTAACCGGGTTTTCTCATTGGTATGCATACCCCACTAGAAATCGAGAGAGAGAAAAAGATGCAGAATGCAGGCACAGCATTCAAAGTAAACCCCAACTGACTTGACGTCAATGAAAATCAGAAGTAAGCTGTGTATGTAAAATGGACCAAAGAGCAGCAAGACTCTCTATACCCCCTGTAGAGAATGCAGTACTTGCTACACTGTGAAGGAGAGGGAAAGAGTGAGTTAGAGCCCACACTTCAGACACCCTGACTCTTTCCATTGTATGACTTTAGCAGATTGCTAAGTAGGGTTTTCTCTTCCTCCTCCCTCTCAGCCCCCCCCCCCCCCCGGTCAGAGAAATATAATGTCCCCTCCTACCCAGATTCTAACATGGAGGCCAGCATGCAAGGAAACACCTGTACTACTTTAGTCCTCCACAAGATGGTGGTGTTGCTGATCTCAACAAATTGTCTCATTTCCATACCCCCCCTTCCTGTCACACCTCACCCACAGCAACTGTGAATATGGTACTAAACCAAAGTACAGTGGGAGAAACAGCTGTTAGCAGGAGCCTACATGGTGTCAGAATCAGGGCCAATCAGAACATCATAAAAAATGCAATTGGTCGAAGTAACCTTGTTGCAAAATGGACACCATTTGTGTCATGATCTGTGCAGGACTGGGAGACAATGCCTAGGGAGGCCTCGGCCTGAAGACCAGTGTGAGAGTAGAAAGCAGACACAGCCTACAATCCCCACAATGCTTGGCGCTTGCTGTTACCAATCAGTGCCCAGGGATTGTGTGAGGAAAGGGATACATAAACTTTGTGGGCTGTGGAACTGTGTTCTTTTCTCTCACAGTCAGGCTGGGAGGACAGTCTGTGGCTGAGAGAAAGATCCCTCACTCAGAAGGTAGAGTGAGTCACAGGCAGTCAGCCTGGGGAAAAGGGCTGTGGGCCCTGATGACTAACAGGCTAGGGGAAATACAGGTAGCTGTGTTAGGGTTTATTTTCATTTTCCTTTATTCACTGTTAATTTATTTATTCTATTAAACATCTTGCCTTGTTTATATACCCATCCCTGTATTAATAAACCTTTATCTTTTTAATGTTCTCTGCCTGGTCATCATGCCTGTGTTTCTTGACTAAAAGGGGCAGTTGTTTTGTTGGGCTTGGGAGGGTACTCTGGGCCTTCCCAAGGGACCATAAATCCAGAGTGGTGGCAGCATCAGGTGGCACCCCAATCTGGATCATGACAATTTGTTTTTAAGATTTGTTCACATATCAAAATGAGCTGCAGTGTGGCAGTTTGGCAACTGTATGTCAGCATTTGGTGTGGTGGTGGCAGATTATGCACACTTGATTACTGTACCTCAGGATAAGTTAGGTTGGTTGTGCTGTCCTTGCTCCTGCAGAGTTAACTTGAGACAATTTGGCAGTCAGTAGCATAGATTTTTCTTTGTCTTCCTGTTCTCCTCAGAGCCAGGAATCTTTCCTTTCCTTAAAAAAAGATTCTCTCTTTCTCTCTCTCTCTCTGCAATCTCTGAAGATGCACACCTCCGGCTAAGAATTCTTTGGCCAATTCCTCAGTGCTGGTTTTTGTTAAACTAATTCATTGGCATTAGTGTGGCAGTGCAGTCTTAAGTAAAGTTACACCTCTCTAAGCACACTGAAGTCTACAGTCTTAGAAGAACATAACTCTGCTTAGGATTGCACTATAAGAGTGCTTGTCCAGGGTATTGAAAACAAAAGGCTCAAACTTTGGAGATCTTCAGACCTTTTGAGGGGGTGAAACTCAGGCTGTTCAAGGGTGTGGATTGCAATTTTTGAGCAAATTGTTATCTGAATAGAGATTATTCTAGCATCTTCACACAGATCCTCCCCCCCCCCCCCAAAAAAAAGAATGGCCCTGGTTCCATATTTTGGTTGGGGGTGAGATTTTTTTTTATATTGAAATGCCTGATGGCTAACTTTGCTTCCGAGCATTAAAATATGCAGAGAAAATACCAAATTTGGTATCTTTAACAATCTATATTTCTCCTTAATAAATCAGTGGCTTCTGCTACGAATGCCTCAGCAAAGTGCAAGCAATCACTATGAATGAGTGAATATTTGTATATTCTATTGCATTTTCGCAGCCTTTCATGCAGATTATCTCAGTAATCCTTGCAATGTAAGGTAGTTCAGTATTATTATCTCCATTTTTTCAGTTCTGAGGCTGAAGATGAGACATGATGTTTGAAGAAGAAGACCGCAGATTTAAACCACCCTTTCTCTCTGAATCAGAGTCTCAGAGCGGCTTACAATCTCCTTTATCTCCTTCCCCCACAACAGACACCCTGTGAGGTGGGAGGGGCTGAGAGAGCTCTCCCAGAAGCTGCCCTTTAAAGGACAACTCTTGCAAGAGCTATGGCTGACCCAAAGCTATTCCAGCAGCTGCAAGTAGAGGAGTGGGGAATCAAACCCGGTTCTCCCAGATAAGAGTCCATGCACTTAACCACTACACCAAACTGCATAAAGTGATCTAGTATGTTCCTGTCATAGATGAAACTTGATCAGGGGCTTCTATGATCACAGTTCATGGCACAGTCCTAAGCATTTCAGTGGATTTAGAAGGGTGTACCTCTGCTTAGGAGGGCATTGTTAATTTTGTTACCACTATGCTATACAAGCACAGTTTAGCTGCAGGCAATATACATTTATAATTAATACACATTTATAGTTAAGTATGCCAACTATTTCTCACAACATGCAGGACACTGGCTGTGGCCCAATATAGTTGCTTTGCCCTAATGAATTAAATGGGCTTGCTCACATACCCACATCTGGCAGCCATTCCCCAGTCATACTTACCCTGTCGTAAGATGAGTTGGAGTAAATAGACAGCAGACAAATTTCAGTGCTTTCGGATCCCTATACACTCATCCCATGTTCCAGATGTTTCAACTTCTCTGGTATGCACTCAAACTAGTTCAGAAGTGTAAACCTTTAGTTCTGTTTTTGCTGTTCTGTTTTTTAAAATGGAAGCGCATATGCACATGGGTGCATGCGTATGCATGCACACCTAAGAATGTTTTCAAAAAAGCTTAACTTTTAAAAATCAGACCATGTGCTTCATTGTTGATGTGCAGTACTAATCTGAGTAGTCAACCACAGAAGAAGTGCACAGTGTGACCAGATCTGGGTAAGTCTGATCAAAAATCTCCACCACAAAATGCAACAGAGTAATTAGAGGTTAGCCCAAACCACACCAATCTGCCAGTCTGACCACAGCCATTGTGCGCTTTTTCTCCTTTTCATGTTTCCCCCCTCTTAAGTAGAAGAATCTTAATCTATAGCATGCAAAATCCTGAGTAGCTTTTGTTCTTCATGAATAGCTTCTATTTAATTCATTTGTTTGTTGTATTTTGCTCATATCCCACCTTTCTCCCTTATGGGAGTCCAAAGCGGCTTACATAATTTTCCTCTCCTTCATTTCCCCCTCAAAATAATCCTGTGTAATAAATTAGGCTGAGAGTGTGGCCCAAGGTCACTACAGTTAGGGTGCACATACATAGCCGGTTTGAGGGACAGTCATGCATCCTGTGTGCGTCCATCCCCACAGTCAGGGTTGCCAGCTTGAAGTTGGGAAATACCTGGACATTTCAGGGGTGGAGCTTGGGAAGGGTGGGATCTGGGGAGGGGAAGGACCTCAGCAGGGTATAATTCCATGGAGTCCACCTGCCAAAGCAGGGGAACTCTTCTAGGTCATCTGGAGATCAATTCTAACGGCAGATCTCCACGGCCACAGTTCATATGTCTTACTCATTTCTTTACAATCCCCACATGTCTCTACTCATCCTCACTACAGGTAGTTGCAGGGGCCAGGCTATTCAAACGATGAACCCTTTTATTTTGAAAGCAGCTTGAACCCTTTTTACATTTGTGGTATACATCATCACAACCCCCCAGAACATATGTGAAGTTACTTTCTGGATATTTTATGAAATATTTTGCTACCTCTGTTTTCTTCTACAGGTCATTAGCACCTGTGAATGTCTGTGTCATGAAAGCTGTTGCATGTGGAAGTTAGAATTTTGGGGTGCTTAGAAACATTACAAATCTCATCATGCATGTGTGTGTATCAATTGCAACCCAGTCCTAATCACGTTTACTTAGAATAAGTGTTTACTGTAATTTAGTTCCTAAGAAATGTATATAGGCTGTACAGTCAGATTCTCTCTTTCTCTGTGTGTAAAACCCAGAAGTGAGTCCCACAAAGTTGAATGGGGCTCATTCTGCAGTTGGATTGCAACCTACACAGAACTCAGAACTAGTACATTCTCTGTAAAGAATGAGGCTGTAAATCTCCTACGTGGAATGGAGTTTTCTAAATTCAGATATCAAACTTTCAGTCTTTCATCTGATTTTAATTTACAGTCTTCATTACATACACATGCAAACTTTTGCTTGTGGACAGTGACTTCAGCAGCAGTTGGTGGGAAGAAACCACCACCACTCTGGACACAAATCATTGAAAAGGAAGGAGCTGTTTTCTCCCTTGTTATACTAATCCCCTTGAGACCACTGTTTGTTCATATTACATTGAAATGAAGTTATAATAATAGATAGAATCTAACAGGGCAACTCACCCTTAATTGACAACAGACACAAATGGAAGGTGTGAAAAGCAGGACAACTGGCAGATGTCATTGTATATCATATTTAAGCCTCTACAACATTAAGAATTGCTTGTGGCATTCTTTGGACAGTGACAGGAGGGAATGTTTGCATTTGTGCATCAACAAATGAATTGGGGGAGAGGACCCTGAAAACACACACTCTCATACCCTTTTTGTTTCCCTGGTTGCAGTAATGTGAGCTGCATTTTGAAGTGCCATGCTATCAGGTGGGAGTTCCCTCCCCCCTTTTTACCTTTTTCATGGAAGAATAATCCCCATATGTTCCTTGAAATGACAGAATGGAAGGATTTCTTGTGTTTGGAAGGGGAAACGAAAGGGGCGCCGTGCCGTTTGTTCAGATAATCAACTTCCCAGAAGTGTCATGCAAGGAAAAGGTGAGAGATGCACTGTGTTCCATGGACTCTGATGCAAATGTATGCAAATTTCTTCATATTAGAATCATTGTTTAGTTGTCATCCTCACATGGGGCACATGAAAGCCATATGACCTGATTTTGCACCTGCTGTTTAATTAAATTTACAAGGCAGACTCACACTCTACTCCTGGTGATCTACAAATTCATTTTTACTGCCACCGCTTCTCATTTACAAGGTAGCTGACTGCTGTGTTTGCACCATCAATAGCTGCCCAACTGCTCTTTGTTAAGGTGTAGATTAAAAATGGAAAACTGGCCACCATTTGGGCATAGGAAGTAAATGATGTATTAAAAGTGATTTCCCTGTTCTCCTTTCTGTGGAGGGGGAGGCAAATAAGGAGAAGTGAGAATATAGTTTTGGGTTTGATTAGTGTCCTGCATCTTTCCTTCTGTGCTAGGACAAAACCCAAACACACACTGCTCATCCCTTTCAAGAAATATATAGTGCTGGCCAGTTGCATGTAGCTAAGGTCTCTAATGTAGGACTTTTATTGGCAACACTGGATGTAAAGGGATGTGAAGAAAATACATGGCTCACCTCATGTGTTGATTAGATGAGTGGCAGTGAGTACAACAGACACTACTGCCTGAGAAGTCAGCTCGATCCACATGTACATGAGGAAGTAACTCAGATGAAGCTGTCTCCAGGACGTGGCTAATGCTGCTTATGTGGAGATACTGTAGATGGGAGAAAGAACCTTGACAGAAAAGGGAAAGAAGAGATTTGATTATCCTGTTTGGAAACACAGCAGACATGTAGCAATTATACCCTAGAAATGCTATGAGACAGCTTTAGAGGGAGGGGGAGCAACCTTCCCTCCATCCTTCATTCTTTTCTTCTTCCCTCTTCCTCCTCCCTCCAAGCCTCATCCCCATCACCACAATGGAGCTTTCAGGTGCTTTCTTCCCAGGTGGCAGAATCCAGCCTCCATATTTCTCCTCTATGGTATTATCAAGTTAGTGGCTGTAACCAGCCATACATTGGCTCGTCTAACTTTTCTAGGAATGGGCCTTTAGTTAGTGTCACGTCTTGTTCACCCCCTGTGTGCAGTGACAGTGGGAAGGAGATGAGACCCTTGAAAAAGGCAATTGGGTTATTTGGGAGAAGCTGGAAGTTGTTTAAAATTGGACCAGTTCTAGGAAATGTGTAACTAACTGTTCACACTGGGGAGGGCCACTGTGTGATAAAGTAACAGGAATTCTGTGAAATCTACAGAATTCATAAGCACTAAATCCACCCTTTTCAAAACTATAGTTAAGAATATAAGAGGAGCCATGTTGGATCAGTCCAATGGCCCATCCAGTACAACACTGTGTCACACAGTGGCCAAAAAAGAAAGATTCACAAGTGGGGCTAGAAGCCCTTCCACTTTGCCCCCCCACCCCACCCAAGCACCAAGAATACAGAGCATCACTGCCCCAGACAGTTCCAATAATATGCTGTGGCTAATAACCACTGATGGACCTCTGCTCCATATTTTTATCCAAACCCTTTTTGAAGCTGGCTATGCTTGTAGCCACCACCACCTCCTGTTGCAGTGAATTCCACATGTTAATCACCCTTTGGGTGAAGAAGTGCTTCCTTTTATCTGTTCCAACCCTACTGCTCAGTAATTTCATTGAATGCTCATGAGTTCTTGTATTTTGAGAAAGGGAGAAAAGTACTTCTTTCTCTACTTTCTCCATCCCATGCATAATCTTATAAACCTCTATCATGTCACCCTGCAGTTGACGTTTCTCCAAGCTAAAGACCCCCAAGCGTTTTAACCTTTCTTTATAGGGAAAATGTTCCAAACCTTTAATCATTCTAGTTGCCCTTTTCTGGACTTTTTCCAATGCTATAATATCCTTTTTGAGGTGCGGTGACCAGAATTGTACACAGTATTCCAAATGAGACCGCACCATTGATTTATACAGGGGCATTTTGATACTGGCTGATTTGTTTTCAGTTCCCTTCCTAATAATTCCCAGCATGGCGTTGGCCTTTTTTATTGCAATCGCACACTGTCTTGACATTTTCAGCAAGTTATCTACCATGACCCCAAGATCTCTCTCTTGGTCAGTCTCTGCCAGTTCACACCCCATCAATTTGTATTTGTAGCTGGGATTTTTGGCCCCAACGTGCATTACTTTGCACTTGGCCACATTGACCCTCAATGTTGAGAGATCTGTTGTGATTCCAAGAGATCTCCAGTCCTGACCCAGAGGCTGGCAACCACACAAAAACAGAAGGAAGCAGCAAAAGGGAAGAGACTATGGGGGCTTTCAGGAAGGGAAAGAGGAAATAGCTGGAGAGAGGAGAATGAGCTGCCTCCCACAAGTCCTTGTGGGTTTCTGCTTGTTTTTCTGATTCCCATGAAGGGTAAGTGAAAGCTTCTAATCTTATATTTTTGTCAATGGTTTCTGTTCTCTACTCTTTGCTCTTGCTTTTGTAGATTCATTTATATTGCAAACCAATTGTATGGTTTATACAACACATAAAACAAACATCATTTATGTTTAATGTGTGTATAATGCTGACTTAAGATCTACAAACGATGGATTGGAGCCTAAGACTCCATTCCACCATGTCTTCTTCCAGCATGGGAGACTGCTTCAACAAAGACAGACTCTTCTTCTTTTTCTTCTTCTTCTGAAAAAAGCCATTCTCCACTGAAATCTTTTCTTTTCCTTGAAGGAAGACTTAACAGAAGAGAGTCACAGGAACCAACCCAATGTCTAGAATGCATACATTTTATGAGAAAAAAAATCATGAGACAGGAAGTCATTTTAAAATAATGACAAATTTGATGTGCACAAGGGAGAAGCAACATCAGAACTGAGATCTGGGGGTTGAAACAATGGGGACTGCAAATTCTGAAACCATCCCATTCTGAATGAATATGAAAACCTTTAACTGATGCAAATATTTGTCTATATTAATCAAAATGAATACTGATCCATTTATGTACAAACTCTCAACACACAAGTGCAAATATTTTTTTTAAGTAGACACTGTCTCACATAAAAGGCTTTATCCATCTTCTAACAAAGCAGCACGCTACCAAAATGATCTAATCTTTCCATATGCAAAAGCATGACTTTAAAATACAAAGCAGTAACAGTACACAATCTTCTGTTCATCAACCTTCTCCACCAAATACATATTTTTAAAAAACCTACATTGGCAATGTAAATCTTATAAGATGGCACTCGATTTTTTATCTAGATCAGACATGTATCCACATTTATTTATCTGTAATTTGTAATTTATTTATTTATCCACATCCCACACTGGAGGTTTTACACAGGACAGTCAAGGTGCTGCATATAAAAAGCTCCCACAGTGGTAATGAGGACACTAAACCATATTCTACTTTAAAGACTGTAAATCCACATTCCTTCTAATATTTTGATGACTGCAGCACAGTGTCTCATATTCCTAGGTGTTTTGACAGATGAGTTGCAGGAATGCTTGATCTCTCCTGAGATTTGGTTCTAATAATGGAGGAAAGGAAACACAACCATAAACATGCAGAGTCATTTCATGGAGTTGTCTATAGGTGGCAGCACATGTTCATATAAAGTTAGAAAACAAAACCTGGAAGAACATGTGCAAACTAATTTTCTAGCCAGCACCTCCCCGCCCCCCGCCCCCCCCACAAGCTGGCTGTATGTGCCTTTCAAAGTACTGACTGAGATGCATTTGCTGACAAATCAGACAGACTGTAGAATTATTAAAGAACTTTATGTTCACTTCAAGACCAGCTAGGGCTGCTGGCTCACATCACTGCCAAAGGTAGACATGTGCCTGCATGAGCTGAGGTCTTGTGGCTGCTTTAATTATAAGCAGTTCATCAAGCAGCAAGGAAGGCAAACTCACAAAGTAGTCTCTTAACTGGAAAGTAGTCTTGCTGGTAAATAAATGTGCCATGTTACAAGTGAAGATAAATGGCATGGTGTATTTGTCCCTGAATAGTCACTGGATGAGTAGTTGCAACTTTGTTTATATAAAAACATCCTGCATTCATTTTGACAAAACTTGGCAAACTTGTGTTGATGCTCCTTCTGGTGACTCATAGTCAAAGGATGAGGGAATCTCCCCCTTATTATATAAATGTAATAGAAATGTTCTTTTTCTTCAGAACATAAACCCCTCTTTCAGACACCGCCCCCCCACCACTATACACCACTAATATCATCTTCTACCCTCAGGTTCTTTAAGAAAAAGAGAAGAGATTGGATTTATACCCTGCTCTTCACTATCCAAAGGAGTCTCAGAGCGGTTTACAATCTTCTTTCCCTTCCTCTCCCCACAACAGACACCCTGTGAGGTAGGTGGGGCTCAGAGAGCTCTCCAAGAGCTGCTCTTGAGAGGAACAACTCTAAGAGAGTTAAGACTGACCCATGGTCACTCCAGCAGTTGCATGTGAAGAAGTGGGGAATCAAACCCAGTATTCCCAGATTAGAGTCAATGCACTTCACCACTACACCAAACTGACTGTCATAATTCCCCAGGGCTGGATCTACATATATATTTTTAGTGGGGGCAAAACCAAAATATGGCATTCCCACTCAAAAAACAGGAAGCAGGTGATCTGCCTCCCCACTTCATCTAAACACAGCGGTTGGGTGATTATAGGTCAAGGGAAGCCCGGGGCTGCCTTTGCTATCTCCCTGCC
This sequence comes from Heteronotia binoei, assembly GCF_032191835.1. Taxonomy (NCBI): domain Eukaryota; kingdom Metazoa; phylum Chordata; class Lepidosauria; order Squamata; family Gekkonidae; genus Heteronotia; species Heteronotia binoei. Next base: position 49,487,682 of record NC_083223.1, on the reverse strand, counting down.
TGTTGCGGAGATGGCAAAAGCAAGCAATCTGCCTCCCCCTCCCCATTTAAACACCCTCTCAGGTGTTTATATGGAGAGGGAAGCTGGGGGCAGCCTTTGCTGTCTCCCCGCCTTGTGATCTGCCTCCCCCTCCCCATTTAAATATCCCATTAGGGTGTTAATATGGGGATGGAAGCTGGGGGCTGCCTTTGCCATCTCTCTACCTCATGGGGAGATGGCAAAGACAGGTGATCTGCCTCCCCCTTGCCATTTCAACACCCCATTGGAGTGTTTATATGGGAGGAAAGCTGGGGGCTGCCTTTGCTGTCTTGTGGGAAGACTGCAAAGGCAGATGATCTGCCTCCCCCCCATTTAAACACCCTCGCAACACCCAATTTGTGCCCCCCCCCATTTAGAAACCCAATTCGGTGCACCCCTGGTTCCAGGGCTAGTACCTCCCTGCCCCTCCCTAGATCTGGCCCTGTAATTTCCTCTCATAATTTCCTCTAAGACTCTTACAGAGTTGGCAGGGAATGGAGCATTTTGGTTGGGTTGAATTTCCCATGAGCCACATTGCAACACTGGCATGGGTTACCTTCATATTAAGAGCTGGTGTAATGCAGCAGCTAGGAAACTTGAGCTACAGGTCCCTAGTTTTAACCTTGCTGCTGTTACGAGCTCTGCAGTACCCCATCTGCACAATGCAAATGTTATGGCAAATATACATAAAGCACTTTGAATATTCCAAAGGACTATCTAAAGCAAAATGTTGTGGATTTTTCCTTAGTGGTGTAATGTTGACACAAAGCAATGTTTTGTTCTTTTTCTGTGTGATGGACAAATGCACCCAGCACAACCTTTTTGCCTGTGGTTTCTCAACCTGGATTCATTTCCTTCCAGCAATATGGATTGCATTAGCTTAGTCATCTGTGTGGTTCACCATGAGCAGTTAAGTGGTTGCGCTGCATCGCTGAAGAGCTCTTTCTCTTTTGTCATAGGTTGGATGCTTCCGAAGTGCCACTGGCATAGGGCCTGGGGGCACATGGCAGCAAGAGCTGCCCACATCTGCATGCACATGGCACCACACCTGTGTGCTGCCTCAGGAGCCCAGCTGTGTGCATTTTCATGTGGTGCAGTAAGGCAAAAGTGGCTGGAGGAGTTGCACAGCCCCTGGTGAAGTAATACACATGACCATCTCAACTGGGAGACTGCACAGTTCAGAGTCTCAAATGACCTAATTGCACCACTGAGAGGGGCTGTTACAGTGAACCACTGAGTTCACAATTTTTGCAAGGTCACATTGGTGGTGGGTGGGCTGAAAAAGCCACTTCGCGCTTCACAAAAGCATCCTGCTGAAACGGTACACATCGGTTCTTCGTTCTGCCATCTCACTGAACTATCCTTCGCCATCACCGATCTGCAGTTACTTTCTTAGGCACATGTTGTGTGACCTTGCAAACTGTGGGGTGACAAACAGCCAAGGGCATGGCTCAGGGTTTGTAATTCTCCTTTTATTCCTTCCAGCTGTCCAGATTTAATTTGGCTTCGATTCTTTCCCTCCAAGACATCCCAGGAACTGTAGGTTCTGGCAGGAGGAAGCGGCTGTTGGTCATGTGCTCTGTTCCTCATTTCACAGTAAGAAAATAGGGGCACTTTTGTATAATAGCACTTCCTCTGGTCATACACCAGAGATCATGGTTTGAACTTCTCTCCACACACTAAATTATTTCACAAGGCTGAAGGCATTTCTCTGCCTCTTGTATATATTCAGTTTGGGTCAAACACAAAGATATATTGAAGATTCACAACTGGATCATTTGTATCCTTAAGCTTTCAAAAATAGCAATTGCTATTTGTTGCTTACTTGGACAAATAGCAACTCCCATCAGACTGATTTAGGTTGAGGAAAGAGTATGGGAGGAAGAAGTCTGGAGATCTAATCAATGCATCATGCAGGTTAGCCCTTACCTTGCAGTGGCCCAAGGCTTTTTTGGCAGGAACTCATTTACATATTAGGCCACAACCTATGAAATTACCATTGTTTCATACAGGGCTTTTTTATAGACAAAGTCCAGCAGGAGCTTATTTGCATATTAGGCCACACACCCCCTGACTCCAAGCCAGCCAGAACTTTGTTCCTGCTCAAAAATAGCCCTGCAGTGGTCCACACTCCACTGATGCCACTGGTCTCAAGCAGCTGATGAAAAGTCAGCACCAAAACTAGGCCTGTGGGGGAAGTGTGAGGAATGCCTGCTGAGCTGTGGTGGGTTTGTAGGGCAAGAAGCCCAATAAACCAGGCTAGTCCCTTATGGTCAGAGAAATAGCTCTAAGCCAATACATTTATATTGGTTTGAAACCACTTCCATTGTTATTGCCTCCCCGCCCCCCAGAAAAAAAACCCCCTCTGGAAATGGTAATTGAGAACTTGATGTCAGAAGTCCTTAATACCTTCCTAGGACCACAGTTTAGGCTTTCTTGATGGGAAACAATGATAGATATGCAGATTTAATTCTAGCTTATTAGTAGATTAGGCTATCATGGCTTTCTATGCTCACTCCAAAAATACAATGATATGGCACTTTAGTTGTATGGGATGCCTCTCCCCATTTCTTCCTGCACACAAGCACAAATTCTTGCATCCACTTGGTTTCCAAAAAGCCACAATGCCTTGATAAGAGGTGGTGAGTGCCATTTTGCAGCACAGAGTCCAAGGTTTGTGTTGACTGCCATGGGCACAAATGTGAAACGAGGAAGCCCTTAGTCAAAAACAGGCCCACTTCCAGTGTGATCTTCAGTCCTCTGGGTGATTGAGCTGAGTTGCCTGCTTGTGTCCCCGAATAATCTTCCTCTGAAATCCCAAGCATCTATCTCCTCCAAAAGTTGAGAATACAGAATGGTTCAAGTGACATGTTGGCAACCCCAGTAAGTACTTGAACCTGAGCATCGCCCCATCAAAAACTGGCACCAATGGTAGTAGGGTTGCCAGATTGAGAAATACCTGGAGAATTTGGGTGTGGAGCCTGGGGTGGAGTTTGGGGAGGGACTTAAATGGTGCATGATGCCATAGAGTCCACCTGCCAAAGTGGTAGGGTTGCCAAGTCCAATTCAAGAAATATCTGGGGACTTTGGGGGTGGAGCCAGGAGACATTGGGGTGGAGCCAAGATCAAGGCTGTGACAAGCATAATTGAACTCCAAAGGGAGTTCTGGCCATCACATTTAAAGGGATGGCACACCTTTTCAATGCCTTCCTTCCATAGGAAATAATGAAGGATAGGGGCACCTTCTTTTGGGGCTCATAGAATTGGACCCCCTTGTCCAACCTTTTTGAAACTTGGAGGGTATTTTGGGGAGAGGCACTAGATTCTATACTGAAAATTTGGCACCTCTACCCCAAAAAACAGCCCCCCCCCCAGAGCCCCAGATACCCGCAGATCAATTCTCCATGATTCTCTATGGGAATAAATCTCCATAGGGAATAATAGAGTTCTCAGCAGGCATTTCCCTCCCCTCCCCCTGCTTTCTGACGACCCTGAAGCGGGGGGGGGGGGAGGGTCTCTGGGGAATCCCCTGCCCCCACCTGGGGATTGGCAACCCTACAAAGTGGCCATCTCCGTCTCCCAGAGATCAGTTGTAATCCCAGTAGAACCAGCTACCCCCTGGAGGCTGGCAACCCTAAGTAATGGTTGGATATTGGCAAGCCAATAACTGTGCAGTCCCATGTTGAACTCTTCCAAACCTACTGACTTCAATGGACTCTGTTTAGAATTGTTCTGCTAGAAATTGAATGAATATCGGAAATAGTAATTTTTCAACACTGATTCCATGATGGGTTTGATGCCAAACGACAGTGAAGAGAGACTGTGGACATTCCGTGTTCACAGTCTCGAATGTATGACATTCACAATAAGACATTTAAAAAAAAATAAAAAAATGTATACCACCTTGTTAAGAACTCTGTTGGGAAATGAATTTCTTGATGGCACCAGTTTAGAAACTTATGAAAGGCTCCTGTCCTGAACAAAATGGCTGGCCTGCTTATAAAATACAACAATTACCTTACTAGAGTAATTGCATGTGCTTCCTGCAGAGCAAAGCAGCAGCTGCTGGGGAAAAAATTGCCCTGTGACTGGCGGGATTTGAAACTGAAATAAAGATACTGAGCATGTGTGGGAACAGCTGGAGATAAGAAGCATTATCAGGAAACAGGGGAAATAGAAGCAGGATGAACAGAAGCAGACACACCATTACCATTTAACCGAGCTTGGTAGTGGCAGAAAGAATGCTTTCTTAAAAGTTGTGCTGTAGCTGTTAAACCTTTGGTGTATCGGGTGGACAAAAAGGAGCCTTCCCCATTTAGGAAATGCTAAACACATTGGCTTGACATCTTTGTGAAAAATAATGCTGGGGAACATCCAAGCTGGACTCCTCTATTGCAACACAGAACGTGTGGTTGAGGGAGGGGGGGAAGAAATGTTCACCTTGACAATATCATCTGATGAAAGAAGTTCCATCCATCCCTATGAGGTTTTGCTCACGAGTAAATGCACTTAGGATTTGTTTCTTCAGTTGTCTAGGATCCCCAAAGGAAAAACAAAAGGCATTTTGAAAAGTCTGCAGATCAGTAATAGGAGTACCTAAGAACATAAGAAAATAAGAGAAGCCATGTTGGAGCAAGCCAATGGCCCATCCAGTCCAACACTCTGTGTCACACAGTGGCCAAAAAACAAAACAAAAAACCTAAGTGCTATCAGGAGGTTCACAAGTGGGGCTAGAAGCCCTTCCACTTTGCCCCCCCCCCCAAGCACCAAGAATACAGAGCATCACTGCCCCAGATAGTTCCAATAATATACTATGGCTAATAGCCACTGATGGACCTCTGCTCCATATTTTTATCCAATCCCCTCTTGAAGCTGGCTATGCTTGTAGCAGCCACCACCTCCTGTGGCAGTGAATACCACATGTTAATCACCCTTTGGATGAAGAAGTACTTCCTTTTATCTGTTTTAACCTGACTGCTCGGCAATTTCATTGAATGCCCATGAGTTCTTGTATTGTGAGAAAGGGAGAAAAGTACTTCTTTCTCTACCTTCTCCATCCCATGCATAATCTTGTAAACCTCTATCATGTCACCCCACACTCGGCGTTCCTCCAAGCTGAAGAGCTCCAAGAGTTTTAAGCTTTCTTCATAGGGGAAGTGTTCCAAACCTTTAATCATTCTAGTTGCCCTTTCTGCACTTTTTCAAATGCTATAATATCCTTTTTGAGATGCGGTGACCAGAATTGTACACTGTATTCCAAATGAGACTGTACTGTCGATTTATACAGGGGCATTATGATACTGGCTGATTTGTTTTCAATTCCCTTCCTAATAATTCCCAGCATGGCTTTGGCCTTTTTTATTGCCATTTCACACTGTCTTGACATTTTCTGTGAGTTATTTACCACGACCCCAAAATCTCTCTCTTGGTCAGTCTCTGCCAGTTCACACCCCATCAACTTGTATTTGTAGCTGGGATTCTTGGCCCCAATGTGCATTACTTTGCACTTGGCCACATTGAACCTCATCTGCCACGTTGACGCCCACTCACGCAGCCTAAACAGATCCCTTTGGAGTGCCTCACAATCCTCTCTGATTCTCACCACCCTGAACAATTTAGTGTCATCTCCAAACTTGGCCACTTCACTGCTTACTCCCAACTCCAAATCATTAATATACAAGTTAAAGAGCATGGGACCCAGTACTGAGCTCTGCGGCACCCCACTGCTTACCGTCCTCCACTGTGAAGACTGTCCATTTATACTCACTCTCTGCTTCCTATTAATTAGCCAGTTTTTGATCCACAAGAGGACCTGTCCTTTTACTCCGTGACTCTCGAGCTTACTAAGGAGCCTTTGATGAGGAACTTTATCAAAAGCTTTCTGGAAGTCAAAGTTAACAACATCTATTGGGTCCCCTTCGTCCATGTTTGTTCACCCTTTCATAGAACTGCAACAGGTTAGTGAGGCAAGATCTTCTGTTACAGAACCCATGATGAGTCTTCCTCACATTGTGTTCATCAATGTGCCTACTCATTCTGTTCTTGATAATGCTTTCTACCAACTTTCCCAGTATTGAAGTCAGACTGACTGGCCTGTAATTTCCCAGATCTCCTCTGGAACCCTTTTTAAAGATGGGGGTGACATTTGCTACCTTCCAGTCCTCAGGAACGGACTGGAAGTGTTGGACTGGATGGGCCATCCAACATGACTTTTCTTATGTTCTTATATTTTTGTCAGGAGATCCAGAAGTTCACTCTTGAGTTCTTTCAGAGTAGCATTGGTTTTAGTGGCTAAAAATAGTCAAGCACCCACAATAAACTGAATCAGGTAACCAAGGCCTTGGGCTACCAGGAGGTAGCTGGGGACTTGTTTTCAAGATCCAGAACTTGAACCATAAATATGGGACTTAACCATGTGCCTCTGCAGACCTGCATAATGCTACTCCTTTAGCACTGAATATTGCAGCTATTTTCTTGCCTACTGAAATTGGGCTTCTCTGTCAAGGTGTGGTGTTTAGGCAGTTGTGTTATTGTGCCCTGTCTCTATTTTGTTTCTGTTCTCATTTATTTATCTATTTAAAATATTTGTGAAAATTGAAGTAATTTTGTTTCATTCAATAGATAGCTATTTGGTCAAGTAACAATCTCTCTTCAGCTTGCTTACTGTCTTTGTTCATTCGCACAGCCATATTCATTTCTGATTATGAGTACATCCATGGCATGTTGGATAACATACCACATTGGGTTGGATCACATGGTCCTAGCACAGGGGTGGCCAAATTTTGGCTCCGGAGCCACATGTGGCTCTTTCACACATAATGTGTGGCTCTCAAAGCCCCACCCCATCAGCAGGCCTGGAGAAGGCATTTGTCTTTTTAAATCACTTCTCCAAGCCAAACCAGATGGTGGCTTGGAGAATGCATTTAAAGCTGATTTCTTTCTACCTCTCTCTCCCTTAGCTATTTGCCTTCCTGCCTTCCTCTCTTCCTTCCAGCTCTCAAACATCTGTCATTCACATCTTGAAGCTCTCAAACATCTGACGTTTATCGCATGTGGCTCTTACATTAAGCAAGTTTGGCCACCTGTCCTAGCATGTCACTGTGGGATAGTACTAAGGGTTACATGTATTTCTCTGTGTGAGTGGATGTTTCTAGAAAGAACCCAGAAAGAACTTTCAGTCTATCCACACCTTCAGTGATCCAGTCATCAGTAATCAAGTGCAGAGAAATCAACTGATGTCCGTATACAATTCCATAGCACATCACATGCATTCTCTGTCATAAGCTATATAGCCAGCAGCTTTACCAAAATGAACCCCAGTGCTATTATATCAAGGTGGGGTCTAGCTGGTATATATGGCATCAAATTTTACGGGCTACTGGCTACAGTATGAACCCTACACATCGTTGGATACAAGTTATACGTCTTTTCTCAGCCTAACCTTCCTCACAGGGTTATTGTGAGGATAAAGTGGAGAATTATGTAAGCTACTTTGGGCCCCACATTTGGTGGGGTATAAAAGAATTCAATCAATCAGTTAGTATCAGTGAGAGACAGTGTGGTGTAGTGGTTACAGTATCAGACTACAATCTGGGAGACCTGGGTTTCAAACTGCATTTAGCTATGAAGCTTCGTGACGCACATTTATCAATCACTGTCAATTTCATAGGGTTGTTGTGAGGCCAAATGGGGAGACATGTATGGCCCCCTGAGCTCCTTGGAACAACAGTGGGATAGAAATGTATAGAACAATGAATGTACAGAACAATAAATCAAGATGAACACTGTCTTAACTGTATAGTCACACTAAATCCAAACAAACATGTTTTTTAGTGAGATTTCCTAGGCGGCTTCTCTAGAAATGTGCAGCACTGTGATCCCGGGGGTGCTTGTTGTAGTGGTTAGGCATGAGTGGGTGTCATTTTGCCTGAAACCATTTTGAGATCTGGCATTTGATAGTGTTATTTATTGTGCATTATTTCAACGCTTCAGAATGGATGGGGTAGGTAAGAAACAGACACATGCAGACACCATGGACTAAGAAAGTTGGAGGGAGGAGTGAAGGATGTTTTGTTCCCTGTAAATCTCTGTTTACAGTATATTTCTTTTTTTTTAAATGTATGTGTTGCTTCTCCAGAGATCTGTTCAAGATGCCTCACAAAGTAAAAACAATACTGCAAAATCATGAAAACAGCATAAGAATTGCCAATAAACAAACCATAAAAACATTAAGCCGCTTAAATGATATTCATGAAGCAGTCCTCAGGCTAGAAGTGGACCACAGAAGCAGCTAAATTCTCTAATCCATCTTTCCCTTTAGTTTGGCCTATGTTTTTTATATTATTATTACATTTTTAAAGTTCAGCTCTTCTTCCAAGAAACTCATACCAGCAGACATAGTTCCCCTCTCCTCCATGTTTTCCACACAACAACCTTGTGAGGTTAGTTAGGCAGAGAGAGTGAGAATGACAACCTAGCCCAAGGGCATTTTTTGAGCACCATCAGTGTTGAAGGGGGAGTTGAACTAAGGCCTCCCTGGTCCAGCACTTAAACTGATATACTACTCCAGCCATTCCACTCTCCTCTTGAACCTCAAATGCCCCAATGTTTGTAAAAATATTGCAGCCATTGTAGAAACACAGAGATCAGAATAATTTACATAAAATATTTTTGCAAAATGTGTGCAGTTCAATTTGGGTGCAGGAATTAAGGTCTGTGTGCACATACGTACACAGAGCACAATCAGACCTGATTATATGTACTTTAACATTCCAGTCCTTAATTGGAGATTTGGTTTATATTGCAGTGCAAATTATGGCAGCGAATAAAATGGACACTGGTGTGTTTTTCCGCCTCTCCCATTGCCCAATTTTGTGGGCTTCGGTTTATGTCTGACTGTGCATTGTGTATATATTTTCCTGGGCTTTTGTACTGAAGGAGACCATATGTAGTGAGGTAAACAGAGAGGACAATGAAACAATTACAGCCAACCACAGGAATTGCAGAATATGAAACAAATACAGCTGAAATTCAGAAATTCAGATGTTATTATGATTCAGCTTGTCCGAAATAATAGCACGCACGTTAACAAGGAACACTAAACAAACGACAACAAAAATAGTGTTCTGGGACATTTTTGTTTCAAACAGAGTACAGAATATTTAAGCTCCCACAGGCACACATCAACAGATGAAGACAACAGACCATAGGATGAATTAGATTTCTCTTCCACATTGCAAACTGGGAGACATGCTGGTGATAGAAGCCCATCCCACTTACATTAGAAAGCTTTGGAATCAGAACAAACTTCCTGTGGAAGTTGACATGTCAGGTGTTCTTTCATTTGGGATGTGAAAGAGAATGGATTTTGGTTCTCAAAAACTTAAAGTGTTCTAGATGCAAGCTGGCTTTGATTTTTTAAAACATTCTGACTTCAAGTCAAAACCATCTGACTAAAGGAGTTCTAGAAAGACTATCCTAAGGCAGTAAGCAGGTTGCAAATTGTATTTTTTTTTAAAAAAAATCGATCATAATAGGGCTGTATCAAGTTTTTGCACTTTGACCTTCACCTTAGACATTCCTTAGACAATCTTTTCTGAATTTCCAAACTAAAGACCCTAAGGTACCAGCCCTTGTGAGTGTGAAAATTAAATCCTAAAAAATGATGGTAGCATCTGAAATTTTTGTGGAAAAAACTACCTTGGTCTGCATGGGGAAAAATTTCACCCAACCATTTAGAGTGAACCTTCCTTTTAAATGGTTAAGGGGGAAAGCAGGGGCCACCAGCTCCTGCCTTGCAGAGGTGAAGTCACCTCTTACGTGGCTGGAGCTGGCAGTCCCTGCCATCACTTGGAGACTGGCATCCCTATATTGATGGCATCAGTTTCTGGTTTCTTCAGCACTGTGTTTAAACTTTGTGGGATGGTCCTACATTTTCTTTCCTTTGCCACAGCTTCTTGATTATTCCGGTCAAAGTGCCAGCTCCAGTATCCGTGCGGCAACTGACAGGAAGTGGGGATGACTTTTTAAATTTATTTTATTTATTTCTGTAAATTTATAATTTGCCCTTTCCCATAGTAGGCTCAGTGCAGATTCCAACATAAGTAAACTATAGAACAGTCGAACAGTTAAAACAGATTAAGAAATTAAAACAGCGTGTGTGTGTATATAAACAAGACACTGACCATTCATAAATAGTTAATAAAATATAGAGAAGTAAATGGGTGGATGAGTTCCAGGAAGGCCAATAGACCAGGACCAGAAGAAGGCTTCCCTGAACAAGACTGAGAAGCTCATTGATGCGCATTGCTTTATTTCATAAAGGAGCTATAGCAGCATTTACCTGAAAGGTAGATGACCCTGAATGTAAGATACCCCCTCAAGATTATACACGCTTGTTTTTTGGAAAAAAAGAAGTATTTACTTCTCAAATGGATGTTGCTAGAACTAGCCAGCAAGTGCTTGCGCACTGTACTCACTACTGTTATTAAGATGATAACTTGGGAGTGAGGAGGAGAGTAGAACTGCATTAAAGAGATGACTAAATGCGATTCCCTCAGCACAATGGTACCTTCAGACATCTGGATTCTACACAACTAATTCTCATCTTCCCCATCTCAGTGCTTAATAGTGATCAAGAAATGCTTTTAATCAAATTTTAAGAGCTTAATGCACTAATTAAACCAATTAAAGCATGCAGTCCTACAAATAATATTTATGCGAAGTGTGCAATTTACATAATGTGTACTGTAGTTGGTTATTGGTGTAAAATTCATCATGCAGTTGCAGAGTTTTAGTTTGAAATGGAAGGTCTGGGGCTAATGGTTCTTTGCAGCTACAAGAAAACTACCACACTCCCTGAAATTAAAAGAGTGAGAATTCTCTCTCTCCCCCCCCCCCTAAAGTTATAAAGCACATAAAGAGAATTCTGAAAGTGATGGTGTGCCACAACAATCCCTGGCACTGTCCCCAGATAAGGACAGCAAATCTCCTCTGCTTCCATTCCAGTCAGGAAACGGTATATTCTGGTGCCATAGTAACCCAGGTGCAACCCAATCTTGCACTTCATGCAAGTTAAACCAAGCAAAGCTTTTTTGGGGGGGAGCAAGCTATTAAAAAGGAGTAAACCCAAACTATTTTCTTCATAGTAAGGTGGAGGGGGACTATTCAGTGCTTAAGCTTAAAATTATGGAAGAGCATTTATTTTCCCATAAATGATTAAATAACAACCCCCACATTTACATGAAAACAGTAGTGATTTTGGGTTTGTTTGGACATTTGGACAGTGACTGGATATACATTGTTTCCAAAAAAAGCAAATCAAACCACTGTGGACCAGCTTGCTCCTGGGCCTATAACCCCAGCTAGATGGGGTTATATTAATTATAATTAATAATTTATTAATTATAAAATGATTAAGTAGTTTACAGCATGGACATAAGCATTACCACCTGCTAATAACTGCCCATCAAGTTGCTGTTAAAGGCAACGTTATGCTGCATGGCTGAGAAGCTGACAAACCTTGTGCACATGTTCATAAGGGTACACATTTTATGCACAACTCAATGTACTCTTAAGAATGAGTATCGTGTATATGATGAACCCAAAGATTATTTTTTAAAATTTATTTACAAATAATGCAGGTACAAAATATATGCAAGACATTAAAACCTACAGTGTACAGTACCCTCTCCCTGCTTTCATTTCTAAGCAGTTTGAGTAAGACAGGAAATCAATTCCACCTCCCCCCCCTTAACATGATACATTTGCCCCATCTCCAAATACCCTGCATATTACTTCTTGGGATTTTTTTTTAAAAAAGCTTTCCCAGATATGTGCACACAAAGATCGGGGCTTTTTTTTTTTAGCAGGAATGCACAGGAACGCAGGTCAGGTTGGCTTGGCATCAGGGAGTGTGGCCTAATATGCAAATAAGTTTCTGCTGGTTTTTCCTACAATAAAGCCCTGTATGAAACAATGGTGATGTCAGGAGGTGTGACCTAATATGCTGGGCTTTTTCCACACACACACACAAAAAGCCTTGACAAAGATTATTAATGATGCTAATGAGATGCAAGTGTCAAGTTCAGAACTCTGCTTGTGGAATCCAGATTCCATGATTAGTGGTCATTTGAACATGCCAGAACAAGAGTAGTGCCAGACCAGGTAGCTGCTTTTGAGGGTGAACTCTATGGCATTATATACCCTGCTAAGCTCTCTCCTTTCCCAAAATCTTGCCCTCCCCAGGTTCCACCCCAAAAATCTCCAGGAATTTCTTGACTTGGAGTTGTTTACGTGTTGCTCAGCCTTTCCCAATTAGGACAAGCATGAACAAACAGTTATGAAAAATTCTGATACTCCAAATTCTATGTTTCATTTTGTACTCATTCAAAACCTGCATGCATAGACTATATTTTTGTATCTTCTGGATCTAAGGAAAAATACTGTTGGAAGCAGAGTGCACAGAAGGACAAATAAAACAAAAAAAAAATATCCAAAATAACCTCCCCCCCATTTTTTAAAGAAAAGAAGTAAAATAATAACACCAGTGGAAAAACTGTCAAGTGGAAATGTAATTAGAGGTTGATAATGAGCCTTGTATGTGTGCATTTTTCTTATGGAGCAAAAACATCAAATTGCACTTTCTATAGCTTCATATAATAATTCACAAGGGGACAAAATCAGACTCCAACCAATCCATGGGCTCAACAGTTTCCTGATTAAAGGGAGAAGAAGTGTTTGATCAGTTTGCAAAACTTATTATGAAACTGGAATGATCTCAATTTTTAAGGGTTTATTACCATACTGCTGTGCTCAGGGAAACAAACAAGCATTAGTATATGTTTTAATTAAAGCAAAAAGTGTTAAAACAATATTTTACTGGGTTCTTACTCAGCATATCCAGTTGATCTTTTCCTTTCAGAAATGTAATTTTATTGACCTGGAAAATTCGCTTTGCTACTCATTGCAAAACAGCCATTTATTTAAAATCAGTTTTAGAAAAGGAACATTTCCTTTGTGGACTTCTATTCAGCCATTGTAATCCTTCATGGTGTTTGGCAAAGCTAAGCAAAGATTTTGCTATTAAGCCATATTGGTTATCAAAGTTATAGTTATGAAAATTTCACTGCATAGTCCCTAAGTCACCAGATGTTAATGCAACCCTGTACAAATGCCACTCCTACTTGCACAACATTTAATTATCTGGAAACATTGGATTTTCCTTAAGCCAATTGGATAAAGTAAATTACATTAAATATACAGACACTCAAAACTGCCTGTTTATTTGCAGTATTATACAGCAATTCCATCTACTTATGTTGTCATATTATGATATGGAACTACCGGTAGGCTGCTAAAGTATTATCACAGTAATGAAGAGGAACACTTCAGAAGTAAGGAGTCTGGACACCACATTTCTAATGCCAGACCTAGACTCCTCCATATTTTTGAGCAACTGGAAATATATTTATTTTAGGCCTCCAGTACTTTCTAAGAGTTGGACTGCTGAAGTGAGGGAGGAACTTAGAGTACAACATTCTGGTGTTCCACATAGCTTTGGACTCTGGGGAAAATAGTAAGGTGTCATGATAGGGTTGCCAAGTCCAATTCAAGAAATATCTGGGGACCTTCGGGGGTGGAGCCAGGAGCAAGGGTGTGACAAGCATAATTGAACTCCAAGGGAGTTCTGGCCATCATATTTGAAGGGACAGCACACCTTTTTAAATGTCTTCCTTCCATAGGAAACAATTAAGGATGGGGCACCTTCTTTTGGGGCTCATAGAATTGGACCCCCTGGTCCAATTGTTTTGAAATTTGGGGGATATTTTAGGGAAGGGCACTAGATGCTATACTGAAAATTTGGTGCCTCTACCTCAAAAAACAGCCCCCTCAGAGCCCCCGATACCTCCAGATCAATTCCCCATTATACTCTATGAGAATCGATCTCCACATAGGGAATAATGTAGTGCCCAGCAGACATTTCCTTTCCTCTCTCTCCCCCTTCTCCGTTTCTGACCACTCTGAAGTGAGAGATTGTTGTCTCTACTCACGAGTTGTAGTTAACTTCTTCAAAGTAACACAGACACACCATTGCAAGAGCAAGCCTTAACAATCGGAGACTGAAGCCTCTGGAGGTGGAAAGTCACATGGTGGCTTTGGGGGCGGGGCTTCTCCCCACTGGCCAGCTGACTGGGGGTGGGAAGGAGCCTGGCAAAGTGGAAGAACCCCCACTGGGACCTGGGGATTGGCAAGCCTATGTCATGAGGTGGGTGCTCCCAGGCCTGTTGCACATGCCAAGTTGCTACATCTGAGCCAGTCACATATGGACCCAAATATGCCCCAAGCCAACTTGCCAGGCACTCAGGAACCTGAGCATAACCCAAGCTGCTATGCACAGATCTGGAGGGGCAGGAAGGAACTACTATCACCACCCTGTGAGCTGGGTAGGTAGAGGCCTGGCAGTGGAAGAGATGGCAGCCTCTAGCTCTTCCCTCTTCATTGGGGCGGAGAAGGAAAGCTGGGTGAGCTGGCCTTGACCAGCATGCCACGGACCCTGGTTACAGATCTGGGGTAAGAAGCACCTTTTCAGTTTGTTGCCCCTGGTGCCCCCACAACTCTGATGCCCAGGGCAATTGTGCAGATTCATCCAGTGCGTGGGCTGGTCCTGGTTAGAGATGATGTGCAATCATGTCAGATACTAAGCTGAGGTATTTTGACAACACATGGAACTGCCTTGCATTTAATGGCTGTTCCATTCATCCCAAAGGTGAAAACATACAGTATAATATATTTATGTATGTTGATCTCTGTTCTGAGTAGGAATGAATAATAGTCTCACTTATGCAAGAAGCTTATATTTGGGAACACAGAAAACATGGTATCAAGGAGGTATATGTGTTTGGATGGGGGCAGGGAAAAGAAATGAAAAGGAAACTTAGACCAGCTTTTATAATTATTTGAATCTGGAGTATCATTTGATTTCCATATTAAAGCATGGTGAAGCACATTTCTTAATTGGTTGTAATTTGCATTGCTTCAGTTTAAGAATTCTAGTATTTTACCCTATGTGACCCATTATACCTTCAAGTTCCTCTGTAGGTGTTCTATAGCTGTTTTGGGAGTGCCAAAGGTTTAAAAGAAATTACTAAATGACATTTTTTATAACAGCCTAACATCTAAATACTACTTGGCATATTCAACGCGCAAACAGGAGTCAATTAATTAACCCTCTGTAGAGTCCTCTGTGCCTGATAATAAGAAGCTTTAATTTTTAGTCCTCTATGAGCACAGCTCTATGTTCCAAGTGGCATTTCCCAGGCTGTCTTAGTGGTCCAGAGGTGCTTGGGTGACTTCCAGCTTTTTCAGACCCCTAGTCATCATAAAAATTAAAAACCACACCTGACACACATAAATTGTGAAACTAATCAATTGCCAAAGATCTTAGAGGTATCTAAATGTCAAGATGATGATGGTGATGAAAACTGAGGGCAGTAGGAAAAGAGAAAGATTGAGCATTGATCCAATAAAGGAATCACAGCCTTCAGTTTGTAAGACCTGAGCACAACTGTTAATGACAGGATGATTAGGAAGTTGTTAATTCATAAGTGAGAATAGACCTGTGTAGGGCAGAGTCTCTTAGTTATGTCAGAGTTAACTCCAGACTTCTACAGGCCCAATCCACTGTCATCTGGATCTCATTTCTACTGAATTGATTCAAGTTCAGTAATATTGTGTGTTTTCATCTTTGGCATACTTTTAGACTGTCTGTAGTTGTTTCAGGTTGGCAGAATGAAAAAAAAACAAGAAGAAAACCTCAGGCCAAATTCAAAATGGCTGGCAACCACAGCAAAGAGTTTGTACTGTCCCTGCTATTGATTCTCATTGAGAGGCTGCTTTCTCTACTGCTACAGGTCCACTGGTTATGGCACTCTTAAGAGAGACACCTAAGGATACCAAAGGCATTAGAGAGATTCAGGAAAGTCTCTTTTAGGGATGGGAATGAACTGGAGAAATGTAGGTTTGTCCCGGTTTGTGGTTCGTGATGTCACAGAATATAGACTATCTGATTTGGCTACCAATATAGTTGAGGCTGAACAAAAGCTGATATTATTTGGTTTTTTTCAAGGGCTACAGCAGCAGAACAGACCAGCTTGGAAAAGGCATTTAAAGAGACCAACTTGGTGAGTGAACTCAGGCATTTTTTTTTTGGTATTTTGGTGTGTGTATGCACCTGGAAGTCATGTCGATCTCTGGTGACTGACCTTTACTGGGGGCCAGGAGGATATTCAAGGAGGCGGTGTAATAAGCCTACCCCCGCCTCCTGACTTGGTGTTTCACAGACAAGTCTTACATCCCAAGTGCTAACCTCAGTCAACTCTAGGCTTGCCTGAGCTATCCAGGTCAG
This sequence comes from Heteronotia binoei, assembly GCF_032191835.1. Lineage (NCBI taxonomy): Eukaryota > Metazoa > Chordata > Lepidosauria > Squamata > Gekkonidae > Heteronotia > Heteronotia binoei. Next base: position 49,471,259 of record NC_083223.1, on the reverse strand, counting down.
GGCAGTGAACTCAGACATTTAAAGGGTCTCTTTAAATGTCTGAGTTGACTTGCTGAGTTGCACCACAGTGGCCTGTGCCAAGCTGGCCTGTGCAACTACCATGGTGCAACTCAGCAGGGGAACTCAGAAGGCATTTAAAGGGACAGTAGTCTATTTCAATGCCTTTTCCCTTTTCATTGAAAGTGATGATGGATGGGGACACCTTCTTTGGGGGCCCATAGAATTGGACCCCCTGGTCCAATCGTTTAAAAACTTAGGTGGGGCATTGAAGAGAGGCACCAGCAACTATGCTGTAAATTTGGTTCCTTTACCTCAAAAAGCCTCTCCAGAGCTCTAAATACCCCCAGATCAATTCTCCATTATACCCTATGAGTAAGGTCCTTATAGGGTATAATAGAGCCAAATAAATTTGGGTTTCCTGAACATTTACCTGAATCTGAACATCATACCAATATTGAGATTTGGTGATACTGGGAAATATCTTTTTTTTTGGGGGGGGGGGTTTCCAATAAACCTGAAACCAATTTTTCCCCCTGCACACTACTAGTCTCTAACCTTCCCAATTGATTTCTTATGTACTTTTCTCCCCTTGTTATTTCTGGCTCACTTTTTAAGTTAGGAAAACTATCATAATTATTCATGCTGCATACTGTTGATCTTCTGGCTTCTCTTTTAATATTTTTTCTCTATTCCATGATGTTGATTATGCCTGCTGATGGGGGCTGGAGCTTCAGACATGACTGGGTACATTCACTCTGTTATGACATTCTTAGGATGATTACAGACTCAGAGATGCCTCTGAAATTGACCCAAAAAATCCTTCCACACACAAATATCTGCTGCCCGTCCTCGTCCTGTACTCACCCCGTCTTCCGGCATCTGCAGTGGGACTCAAAGCTACCACTTCCAAAGTAGCAGCAAATTTTGGAGCAACACACCAGTCGCCTCCTTGGTGTCTGGAAGTGGAAGGCACAAGCAAGGTGCCTTGGCGATGTGAAACCACCAAGCCGCCCCAAGTCGCATCTGGTGCATGACTACTGAAAATGTTTGGTGAAGCTGAGTGATGGGAATGGTGTGCAAAAGCCATCTGGACATGCCCACGTTGCTTCATGGATGGGATGAGGACAGCTTCTGGGAGAATGTGTGCAGGCTTCAGGATGGCTCTTTTTGAGCCGTCCCAATTTGAGATACCTCCCATCTGTCCCAAAATGCATGTCTGTTATCACCCTTTGTGTCTTTTTCGTCTCTGTTTCCTGTCACTGTTTTCCTTTCCTTCTCTTTCCTTTCCTCTCTCCCACCCCTCCACAAAACTCAGAGCAGCAGATGGGGCTAGGGTGGGTTATATTTCTATGTACTGATGTATCTGCTGCAGAGTTCCTATTTCCAAACTACACCTTAGCTAACAATCATATCATGGAATGTCATGGGTTTTGGGAGCCTAAATAAACACAAACAAATATTATATCACCTGAAAAGACAACATGCTTTCATTATCATGCCCAGGGCTGGCCCTAGGGCATGGGGTGCCCCAGGCATGCTTGCCACCTCCCCGTCCCCTGCCCTCACTGGGGAAGGCAATGGCAAACTACCCTGTAAAAAGACTGCTGTGAAAATGTTGTGAAAGCAACGTCACCCCAGAGTAAAAAATGACTGGTGCTTGCACAGGGGACTACATTTACCTATATATATATGGTATTTATAGTATGTCAGTTGTTGAAATTCCATACATTCAACAAAATCAACAAATGCAAGTTTATAATGTTTCAGAAAGTTACAGTACAGAATAGTAGCTAATGAACAAAAAGGCAATTAAAAGTCTGCAAGACTACAGGGTGCCGGTCAAGAATCCCATTTTTGTCAGCCTTTTTCAGCCTTATAACTCAGTGTTTTTGTTGAATAAAGTTTTTGGAAGTGTAGTATAAGGACCAAGAGTGCTCCATTTTTACTCAAGAATTACAACCTTTAATTTCAAAGAGGGAATCACAAAAAAACAAAACAAAACATGGAAACAACCTACAGGAACAGCTAGAGCCAGAGGAAGTAGGGTGTTTTTAAAAACCCCTTTCCCCCCTTGATAGAGCAGGCCATTAGTTCACAAGGTTTCTACAATCCTGGAAATCAACTTTCTTGAGGTCAAAAAGGACTGTTCAGGGGAAGTGAAGCAAGGAAAATATCTTCATGCCTTTGCACTTTGTATGTACAGGTCACTGGATCCTGCCCTTAGAAGTATGTGAAAGTCATATAATCAAACAGTACACAGTTCTATCTGTCATTAAGATATTTTGAATATACCACTGCAGGTGGAGGCCCAGGTGAAGAAATGCTCTCTCATTAAAAAAATATTCCTATCCACAGAAAGTTAGTCTGATGTGGAAAAATCTGGATTAGAATCCTTCCCATGAAACCTAATTCTCTCTGTGCACAAACATTTATATGGTGGCACATTGAACTGTGTGAACTCTCACCTGCTGTCTGAAGAGTTCCAGCCTAGATACCAGCTGTTTCTTCTTCTTCTTCTTCTTCTTCTTCTTCTTCTTCTTCTTCTTCTTCTTCTTCTTCTTCTTTGTAGTTTTATTGTAGGAAAATCTGTTCCAGAAGTTTGTTCATTAGGAGTTTGGTGAGCACTGTTATGTTGTCGGTCTTTCTGAGCAGTTAAATGAGCTAGCTGACTCTAAGTAAGATACTGTGGATGAGAAAATGCAGTCATTAAAGCATTAGCATGAATGTAAAATTCATGCTAACATTATCTGGATCGCATTGTCTTCCTAAAGAGATATCACAGAGGTCACCACTGCCACTAATAAAAATGCTTCTATTAAATATTTCCCCAGGGAAACAGGGCTTCTTAGTTCTTCTACTAATTAACAATGCAACCCTAAACAGATTTACACCTCCTTAAGTCCACTGAAGTTAAAGGGTGTAGTTCTGCTTGGGGTAGTACTGCAGACTACTCCAAGAATACGAAGGATTAAATTAATAAAGGAAATTTAATTCAGCACGGTCTGCTCATGCATGTCTTTCACTCAGTCATGGTATCAAATGATGACTTTCATGGGTGAGTGATATAGCTCTAAAGATACTGCTTGTCAGTGGAGACAGTTCACGTCTTTGACTAAGCCATCAAAGTCTTCTACAAATAACGTGTGTGGCAATTCATGTGTATAGTAAGGTAGCATGCTGGCTCGGTTTTTCTGCCTGTGAGCAATTGCTGGCTTCTGAACAGGGAGTCTACATGCTTAAATTGTGCACATCTAAGTTCCATCCTGAGTAGAGATGGGCAAGAACCACCTTACGAACTGAAGTTTGTAATGAACTGGGGCAGTTCATTGGTTCACAAACTGCAATTCGGGCAATTGCATTGTTCACGAACTGCCCATGAACCACCTTTTTTTTTTTTGCAGTAGTTTATTCTGTTCATAGATCTCTTTAATTGCCTTCCCTTTACATGCTGAGCATAGCAATTAGTCCTGCAAGGAGCTCTCTCTGGACTGGAATCAGCTCATGGACTACAACTGACTGACCTGTTCTCAGGTGAGTGTGTCTTAAATTCAAGTTGACCTTAAGGAAGATAAATCAAAATTACTACAAGCATTAAACAATGGGGAAATAACTGAAGGTAAGCTGTTGAGGTGGTGGGGGTGGTGGATAACTTTAAGATCTTCTGTAAAAGACCCAGGAAAGGGGATTTAAAAAAAAAAATTGTACACAGTATTTTGCCTGAAAGTGAAACCCTAGTCATTTGTACTTGTGCCTTTGTTCTTAATGAATTTGATTACATCAATTTCTTCTAGATTGTACTGCAAAGTCTATTTTTGGGGTGGCCATCATGTGACAGAGACTGCAAACAGACGTGCCACTGTCATGTGATAACTGCCATCAGCATGTGTGAATAGAGCCGTATTTTGGATCGAATACATTTCTTTGGTTTCCATGGATCTTACAAATGATGGAAACATCTGTTGCTCATATTTGAGGGACATATTTCAGACTTGGAATCTGACTCAGTCTGAGGTCTGGCACTGGTGATTGTGCACATCTCTGGAGCTGATGTCTTATAATGTGCTTTCTGAGGAGAAGTCTGGGATCCAAAACACAGAGGCTTGAACCCTCTATATTCCATTTGGGCAGTGCCCTTTTTGAATAATTGTCCCCACCCAGCAAAGTCTGTGTTCTGTACCCAAATGTTAACTATGAATGCCTTAACACTGACCTGGTATATTATAGCATCCAGCTTGTCATCCTCTTCTCTCATAAGTGTTATACAGCAGTGAAATCAAACTACGTGCTGATGATCTCGCCCAGGGTCTAAGGTTTCAAGTGCTTGTGGTGAAAGTTAGCTAAATTTTAGAAGATTTTTTTCCAGCAGTGAGGTTGAATCCATGGCCATTTGCAGGGCTTTTTTGTCGAAAAAAGTCCAGCAGGAACTCATTTGCATATTAGGCCATATCCCCTGACATCACCATTGTTTCACACAGGGCTTTTTTTGTTGAAAAAGCCCAGTAGGAACTCATTTGCATATTAGGTCACAGCCCCTGTCACCAAGTCAGCTAGAACTGCATTCCTGTGCGTTCCTGCAAAAAAAAAAAAAAAAAAGCCCTGGTCATTCGGTATTTATCCCCAAGGCAGACTTTATTTGTCTGTTGCTTCCCATCTGTGAGCCACACTCTGAGTATCTCGTTTAGTCATAAGATGTGTGGGACAGTCAATCAGGGACATATCTGTGATGCATTTAAGTGATTGAGAGGTTTGGGTTCACATGAACCATCACATATTGTATTTAAATGGAGAAGGGAAGGAAATTCATAGGGACTCATAAATCCTTTCCTTTGAAACTCAGGCTTTGATAGTGCTTTATATTTTCAGAGCTGAGAAATAAGAAATAAAAAATAAGACAAGGACTTTACAGCACAAGGGTCAGACTCAGGATAGAGGGGTTCCCATGGTTGATGGGTCTATTCCGCTGAAGAATTTTTAAAATAAAAACAACACCAGGCTTTTCAACTAGTCACACAACAGCTTCCTCTTAAAGAATGATAGTGTGCTGTTAGGATAGGAATATTTTTGGATTTTTAAAATCAATAGCAGCTTGTTACTTGCAAATGCTACCCACCCAAAATACCAAGCTGTGCCCCACCCCCCAATTCTCCTCAAGATGAATTTATAAGTACTAGTGATACTTAAGTTATTGGTGGGGGGAACAACCTCTGTTGGCTACCATGACTGTAAAGGGGTTACTAAAAAAAGCTCCATAGAGGTTACTAAGAAATCAGCAGAACTGGCAAAAAAAAAAAAAGAACTTTTGTGCTGACACTGCGGTGTTGTGTGGGGAATCCTCAGGGCTGTCTCGCTCACTAGGCAAATGTGGCAGTTGCCTAGGGCACCAGAAGGACAGGGGTGCCAAATTTGACCTTCCCCCCTCCCCCCTAAGCAAATGCCTAGTTTACCATCTCCTCAGCCTCCTCCTCCCTTCCTTCCCCAACCCAGGTGTATTTCAAAGCCCAGAAGGGTGGTGGAGCCACACTCCCAGATGATTTAAAGGACCCCCCCCCACCAATCAGCTGATCATCAGGTAAAACAGCGCGGTACTCACTGCAGTGAAAGAACTGCATCCTGAAAGGGTGCTGCTGCTGGTCCCTCCTCAAATGATGGAGAATTTGAAAATAGGCGTGAATGAGAGTTAGTCAGAATGATGTTACAAGGTTATTTGTTCAGCTTATTAAAAAGCTGTAATCAATGAAACTGTTGGGTTTCTATTGCAATTTCACTTCCTGTTGTCATGAGTTAATTAAATGAATGTATATGCATGCTGATGCTTAGCCAGTGAGAGGTATAGCCAATGAGAATGTTTGCACGTACTTCCCGCTCAGGCTAGGTGTCAAAATGTAAAGTGACCATTGAAGCAAAGCCCTAATTGGTTAATCCATATATTTGGGAGGTGGTCTGGGGGAAACCATTTGGTCAGTTTTATTGCCCTTTGTCTAAGCCCTCAGATCTCCATGCAGTTAGAGTTTGGACTCCATAGAGTCAAGATGTAGTTTAGAAGCTAGTATGGATATTTAGTCCTTATTTGTTTTCTAGTAATCCTAGTTACCCTTTCCTCACAGTAAAAGTAAACTACTTTATTCTTAAGCTAAAACGTGTGCCTGGCTTGTTTATTGTGGTTCTCTCCACGCAACTCTGCTAAAGTATCTCTAAACCCATAACAGAAACGTGGTATAAAGCTGGAGATCATGTGAAGGTGAATTTTCCTGAAGCAAGAAAACACTGGGAGCCATTATATGTCTGGTTGGATACCTAAGCTGTTTTTATTTTTTTTAAAAGATTAGTTGATATGAATCTTTATTATCAACATAGACATGCAGAATGTATTATTCTCTTGTTGAACTATGTATTACTCTTTCTCTATTTCCAATTTTCCTTTCCCCTTTTCTCTTATGGAAACTTAATAAAACTTTAAAACTGAAAAAAAGGTGAATTTTCCTTTGAAGCCGATATCTGAGGTTGGACTCTGTATTGCATTTAACTTTTGGAGTGATACACCCTTTGAAGATTGAAACATTTCTTCGGAGTCACTCAGTGGAATGGGCATACTCTTTGTGGGACTTTCTGTTTTTATTCATTTTGATATTGCTGTATATTGCTGTATTTTTGATGCTTATGCACTTACATAATGAAATATTTTTTCTACTTTAAATTAAGTGTTTGATTTCTGGCACAGTTGTTTGAGGTTACTTATCTGTACTGTGCTGCCACTGTTTTTTTCCAATATGCCAGTGCTGGGTTGGCAACCCTACATGACGCCAGAGAAATAGAGCTTTCCTAGAAGAATGCTTATGACCTCACTTGCTAAAGACATAGTCATAGGTGAGGGTTCCACCAAGAGAGGACTGTCTGAGAAGTCTAATTGGCCCATGGGAATACTCTGGGATATCACTTATATGATTTGTGATTGATTTAACAAACAACCTACTGAATAGAGCAGCCGCACAGTAAGGAGGGGAGGACACAGAACTCAGCTGAGCTATGTAAAAGGTCAATTGTACTGTACTACATTGTTAGAAAGGAATACAGTGAAGCAAGCAACTGAACAGCCATGAACTGGACAATGAAGAAACAGTCCATAAAAAAACCCCTCAACTTTCTGTGTGCCACTGGTGAAGAGGACATGAGCTAAACCTATGGGTGTTACAGGGCCGTCCCTAGACTGTTTAGCACCCTAGGCAAGGCTAACCTCTGATGCCCTCCCTGCACTGATAACAATGAGTCACATGGGGGGCTCTCAGTTTGGCACGACAGAAGGCTGGCACCCTAGGCAATTGCCTAGTTTGCCTAATGGCAGGGCTGGTCCTGGGTGTTCAAGCCTCCAAGTATATTTCAGATTGCATCCTCTTTGCTTGACCTCATGGCACTAAATGAGGACTGCAGAGAACAAAGCCAGTCTGCATGGCCATACGTCTTCATCTGCATAGCCCAACCATGGGCTCTGTTTCTTGGCCATCCTAGGTTCTGATACTATGGCACAATGATCTTTTGGAAATGACTTTTCTTTAGAGAGGGGACAGCAGCAAAAGAATGCGCGTCAAGCTCTGTGCATTGACAGCAGCCAAGAATTTCCATTCTGCATTTTTAAATATTTCAAATTTTGCTTTGAAATGAGCACAGTTGCTTTGGAAGAATAGCAACACAAGCTGGCATTCATTTTCTTTGTTTGCCTTTGGTGGACCATGTGTGTTAATGCAAATGAATTGTATGTAAACACACCTGACTGTGTATTGATGCAGAACCATTTGCAGTAGAGAGTTGGGGTGGGGAAGGATGGGGTGGGGTAGGGGGAGATGGAAAATGGTAACAAAAAAAAAATCTGCCTGATCTTATTTAGGAATTGATAGCTTTATGTTTTATTGGTACAATGGGAACTGTCAGAACGGCCTGAGCAGAAAGCAGCTGTTCATTCTGCCTTTCTTGAGCAGCATCTTACATTGCCCTTCAGGCAAACCAGGTGGCTGCTGTTCTTCAGTACGGATCTTCGCTGGAGCTCTCTTTGCTTCGGTGTGGGCCAGTCTCACAGCACCTCTCGGGGGACACATATGATTAGCTCCAATAAGCTCGCCAAAACAACAGTTGCGGGGGTGGGGGGATAAAATGATGCCGGCCTTAAAGCGTTTGATGGGAAATAAATAAAGAAACTGGAAACAAAAAGGAAAGGAGGGGGGAAAACCAGCCCTCCCCTCCCCAGCCCTGCAACCAGCCACCTTCCAAAGAGAGGCAAGCTGTTAAGGAAGAAAAGCACTCGGGAAAGCTTGGCTGCAATCGTGCAGGTGCGCAGGTTGGGTTGCTGCCAGGTCATGTGCATGCCTTAGGTTTTGCATTAACATTTGTCAGGCCTGAGAAAGTTTCTTTTTTTAAAAAAAAGGGGGGGGGGGAACACACACTCAACCTTTGAAATATAGCAATGACTGTAATACCAGGCATCACAATTTGATCTGGTGCAAGAAGATACAGAGATGGGTATCCCTTCAGCATGGTGCAGTGAATATAAGCCATGACTGAGCACAGCTGAAATCAACAGAACTAAAAAAAATAGTTCAGTGCTTGCACCCCACTTTATAATTTATTCTCATTTCAGGAAGGGTATATGGGATGCCATCCGGTAATATCTGGGCCTTTGGTAGCAGAACATCAAGATATATGGGTAAAAACATTAAAGCTGGTTGGACTGGCATTGTAGCCAGTGGTCCCTATGCATGTAAACGTAAACAGATCTGAGGGCTGGCTCTCCCACAGCCCCAGTAAACATGTTTATGCTTGCCCACAAAGACTAATGGATCTTGATGGTTTCCAAAATGCTCTGTGGGATTTTTCTGGACTGACTGTCAGTTCCCTCAATGAGCTGACTGAGATTTGGAATAGAGGTCTTCAGGAAGTGACTGCTCCCCGATGCCCTCTGCGACCTTGTGCCTCTGTGGCTCGATGTAATGAGAGTCCAAAAGATTTTAAGAGGTTGGGCTGTTTTAATAGTGGTATGGTGATAGCCACATATTTTAATATTTTAATGTTGATATTTTATTTATTTTTTGTTGTTATATTGTTTTTTACCTTATTGGTTTTATGTTGTATGTTGCCACAAGACCCTTTGGGTGAGTGGTGATTAAAAAATCTAAATGAATGAATGAATAAATAAATAAATATGCAGGATATTTACAAAGGACCTTTAGTGCTCTTCCCCATCATGCACTGAGTTACCGTATTTTTTGCTCCATAAGATGCACTTCCCCCCCCCCAAAAAAAAGTGGGGGGAAAAGTGTGTGCGTCTTAAGGAGAAAATACTGCAAAAAAAAAATCACACAAATGCCTCTAAATTCACACAAACGCCTCTAAAAACTAGGTGCGTCTTATGGTCAGGTGCATTTCTAAACCTGTTGGTACTGATGGATTTGAATGAGGTAACTCTCCTTAGGATGACACTGTGAACATGAACTGGAGTTTACTCTTGTAAATGCCTGTGTTTGCCACATTTAGTCAGATATGTCAGAAAAAAAGAGGCGGGTGGGTGGACAACATGAGCAAGGCTGATTCAATTTACATATGTCCACAATATGAACTAATCTGTGAACACCTCAGTCTTGTCACCATTCCCTGTCACATGTATAGCCCACATGTGGCAGCTTGATTATGTTGATTATGTCCATTGCTCATGTCAGAACAGCATTAGCATTGGATATAATAAACCAAAGCCTAAAGGTAGAGTTAAGTGCAACTCCAGAAGATTTCAGCACAACAAAGTTTTGGGACATTGCTCATGATGTGACAGAAACAATGAGTAAACAAGTATTGACCCAGATAATTGGAAGACATCTGAGGGACTTTGATTATAAGAGTATGTTGATGAGTGTGTTCATCTTTCTCAGTAGGCATTCTCCTTCCAACAGAAATGCCAAACTATCTGTCAACTAACTCTTCCAAAGTCTAGAAGGGCATCCATGCTAGCAAACCTGAGTGCCCTACCTTCAGTGGTGATGTTAGGAAGATTCAAAGGAATTCCATATTCAGATAGACTCTGTAATTGTGGTAACAACAGAATCGATTTTGTGGATCATATTTTTTTCACTGCCCCAAATGTTTGTATCTAACAGCTGAACTTATCTTTCCATTATTTGATCAGACTTTGTCTCTTCAGAAGCTGAATCATTTTGGTTACTCAGACATAAAGAGAAACAAACTCCTTTGTGTGTGGTGAAATTTCTGGCAGCTGTTGTTAAGTTACAGGATAACTTTTGTAGTAACTTTTAGGTTGTCCTTTTTGGGGATGAGGGTTTGCTGTTTATGACTCTGGCTGTGAAACAGTAATTAGAAGAAGAAGAAGATATTGGATTTATATCCCGCCCTCCACTCCGAAGAGTCTCAGAGTGGCTCACAATCTCCTTTACCTTCCTCCCCCACAACAGTCAGTCAGTTTATTGCGGCGCTAGGCCAATCAACAACAACAACACAACACATTGACAACAGTACAACACAACACCAAGCTAAAATATGACATAACTATAAAATAACTGTATGCAACCTTCAGAGTAGTATTAAAATTATCTGGTATAAGCAACACATAACTAAGGGCGGCATTATACAATCAGATCACAACTTCTTTCAAATACAAGCCACATTAAGTTTCTTCCTGTCAAGGTCAGTAACATATAAATACTTAGCAAGATCCAGGGAAAGTTGATCACTCCCATCCCCTAGGAGGAAGTAAATGGCCTGGGTCTGATTTAAAGATTTAGCTTGCATTAGGTAGTTCCGCAGAAGTCTGTACCTTGCCTCTGTATGGAAGAGACAGTTCAAAATGAGATGGGAAACCGTATCGATCTCCTCGAGGCCACACGGGCAGGTCCTATCTTCTAGCAGAATCTTATGGAAACGGCCCCTCAGTACTGCCGTGTGCATAATATTCAAGCGTGCCAAGGACAGCATCCGTCTGAACTTAATTGGCTGTATCATTTCTAGATATCTGGCACTTTTAAGTTCACTTGTAAAAAAGGTTGGGATATACGTCCCCCCAACTTTGGCCAGAGATTGTTTTAATTCCAATTCCTGTAATCGATCTCTGATAATTGCTTTTGCCCCGTTCTTAAACATGAGGGCTAGAGAATCAATATTCAAATCACATTCATCTAGTTTAGATTTTATTTTCATTACCCAGTTACTAACAAATGAGTCATAGAAGATTTGATATGCAATATCATCCGGGTTCGCCAGCACCCTTAGAAGAAGACTCAAACCTCTATTCCACATTAATGTGGAGAGGCTTGAAAGCCCCGTTTCCAGCCTAATTGCAATGGATGAAGCGTACTTTGGCACCTGAAGGATACATCGTATACACTTCGATTGAACCAGTCTCAGAGTGGCTCACAATCTCCTTTACCTTCCTCCCCCACAACAAACACCCTGTGAGGTGGGTGGGGCTGGAGAGGGCTCTCACAGCAGCTGCCCTTTCAAGGACAACCTCTGCCAGAGCTATGGCTGACCCAAGGCCATTCCAGCAGGTGCGAGTAGAGGAGTGGGGAATCAAACTTGGTTCTCCCAGATAAGAGTCCGCACACTTAACCACTACACCAAACTGGCTCTCCAAGTATACCAAAGTGCATAGAGAAACTTCTTTTAAGGAAAATGTTATTTGGTTTTGCATATCTCCCATATCTACTTAATATAATCATAGTAGAATTTGCATAAACTAAGTATGCGAGATATCAAAAATGCTTATTAACAAAAATGCTTATTAGCTTATTAGCAAAAGCCTCAACAGCTACACACAGATCATAAATCCAAGAAGGATTCACTTTAATTTATACAGAATTTAAAAGTTAATTTTACACTGGGTTTCCTAAAGACAGATTGGTTGGAACTACAGCCTCACAGATCTTCCACAGCATCCAGGGCTTTTTTCCAGCAAGAATGCACAGGAACACTGTTCTGGCTGGCTTTGCATCAGCGGGTTTGGCCTAATATGCAAATGAGTTCTGCTGGACTTTTTCTACCAAAAAAGCCCTGATAGTACCTATCCTGAGACAGAGAGCTTGAAGAACTACAGCTTGAACGGAGTGAATTGCAGAGAGCAGAGATGGCTTCCAGTTATGCAACTAAGATGGAAGATGGTCACATCGGAGCCTGAGCCCTTCAAGGAAGAGGCTGATAGCACACACACACAAAAAAAGTGCTTTAGAGGCTGCTGGCTTTCAGAGCTAACAGATGGCATTCCTTCCTGTGTCTTCCTTCACTATTCATACTTTGTACTCACAAGTATTGTCTCACTGGTTGAGAATAATAGTCCATTTGATTTAGTATCCTATTTCCAAAACTGGCCAGTACTGGATGATTTGTTGAAGATTAGCAGCAGTTGTAGAAAGATATGTCCACAGCCATTCGGTCCCAGCTTCCCTCAGACAAGATGCCTAAAGTCTGAACAGGATTCTTGTACCTGACCTTCATGGATTTATCTGTTTACAACAGTGGTCTTCACTAGTATAATGAATGGTCTGAAGGCACCAGGCATACTTATACTGCAGGCTTTGAGAAGTGCCTGAAAACACTCTGGATACCATTTGGAAACTGCTCTGAGGTCTTTGGAAGAGAACAGAAGTGCACAAGCGAAACAAACAAACAAACCAATAAGTAGCCCTTGGAATGACTTCCATCTACTGATTGCACATGTTTTTATGTTTTGTTTTTAAACAATTTTTGTACATTTGAATTATGATACATACTAATTTCATCAATTATTTTATTGCTAGCAACATCAGATGTCATCATTGGCTTGAGCCTTGCCATTTCTCAAAGAAAACCATATTGTCCTGCTTCCTGAATTCTGAAGATTGGAGTAAAACCACCTCATGGCATTGTAAGAGCTCTCCAGTGACTCCTAGAGAAGCTCTGCCTCAGATTTGAACTTGACTTGTAGCACTTGTGCCAAAAAGTTGGCCACTGCTGTTTGATATGATTTAGGTCCCATGAACCAAGGAAGTGGGTGGGTCATGTTTCCAGCACATGAACTATTATTTCTTTATCGAAAACTACCAATAAGCTCTCTTTGGTCTGTGATTAGTCTGACTTCTACAAGGTATCAAGAGAAAAACAATCTTGCTCCTCCATTTTGAGTAGCAAGTGACTTATAGTCTTATTTACCCTGCTAAGAATTTCAGCTACAAGGCTTCATTCAGAAGGCAGGGCAACTGCAAGTGGTGATTCATAGTCCAAGGTCAGGAGTTCCAAATATTTTAGATCAATAACTACAAACAATGGAATGTGCTGGACTCTTACCAGTTTCTGCTTTCATACCAGTTGATTGTCTTTTATGTTCAGAGTTCTAAACTCTGATTATCAGCATATCTAAATCTTTAACAGAACATTGTATTAGTGGCAGAGGTTAACAAAGTAATTCAGTTGAAAATGAGCTGTAATTATTTCCTTAGCATGTGTGTACTTAGACACATGGAAACCCATCCTATCATTTCTTGAGGAAACAGGATTATTCACTGTGCCAGAAGAAATATTTTCTACTTCATGCTCTCTTGTTTGCTTACTGATAACGAGTCAATCAACTATAGTTGCTCACAAGTGAAGAAGTAAGGGGAAGAACACATGGGATTCTGCCATCAGCTTGCCCTCCCTTCCCTTCCCTGCCAAAATTGGAGAAAAGAAAAGGACATGCTGTTCTCTGCCACTGGAAACCAGGCAGCTACATAGGTGGGTCCCTTCCCTCCCAGGAACAACAAACAAGGGAAGATCAGCTTGTCTCCAGCAGGAGATAAATGCTGACAGTGGGATGGATCCAAACATCCTTCAAGCAGCCTTTCTTCAGCCTCTTCATCCTGAGCCTTCTGTCCCCGCAGGTGCTTGGAAGGGGGGAATGAGGTCAAAGGGGCAGTGCACTGATGCTGTGATGTCAATTCTGGGTTTGTGCTGGAAATGACATTAGGACATCAATTTCCTATATCCCCATCTCCAGCATTCTTCCACTGAGTGGCAACCCTACTCCAATCAAAGAAGCCTCCATCCAACTTACATGGCTCTTACTCCAACAAAAGTGCCATTTAATTTGGAGGAAGGCAGTTTAGGCTGGTGGAAGTCTTCAAACTTTGCTCAGTGGAGTGGTAGGACAGGGGTACAATCCACCCCAGGCTGATTCCACCCCCTCTCTTTTTCTACCCACTCTAGTTCTTTTTAGTTTTTAGTCTTTGTGTTAATTTTTTTTATTATTATTCAGAAGGCAGGGCCCAACTGTCTCCCTTGATGCGAAGAAGTTTGGATAATTATCTGGAAAGCTGGATATTACATAAACATTTCCTAGTGGGGAAACAAAAGAGTCTCTTAATTGCCAATGGTCAGAAAAGTTTATTTTGCATGTCCCTTTCCTCAGAAAGCAAAGTGGAATTCACCTTAATCCACTGGTGGAAAAATAGAGAGAGCAGAGCAAAGAGCTGCCCCCCCCTCCCCCCAGCAGAAGCACTGAATGCACATATACCCAGTCCCTATATAGGGAAGGACTCCAATTAATTGAATATTAGCTTTGATAAATTTATTTATATATATTTTTTTATTTTAGTAGATTTATATTCCACCGTTTCTCATGACGGGCTCAGGGCAGATTACAAACACAATAAAATGGTTAAAAACCCAACAATCAAACAAGCACATCAGGATATAATACAGCATAGATAAAAATACAGCATAAAGTCCTATTTAATATAATAGGACTCAAATGGAACTTGTTCTGCCCTAACCTGGATGATCCAGGCTAGCCCGATCTTGTTAGATCTCAGAAAGTAAGCAGGGTAAACCCTAGTCAGTACTTGGATAGGAGGCCACCAAGGAAATCCAGGGTCATTACACAGAGGCAGGTAATGTAGACCACCTCTGTCTGTTACCTAGAAAATCCTACAGAGTCACCTGTGATATGATAGTACTTTACACACAGCACTGGAGCTCTGAGAGGATTAACTATAATTTGTCTATTTACTACATTTATACTCTCTCTCCCCAGTTGGAATCCAAAGTGGCATACGTCATTGTTCTCTCAATTCCATCTTCACTGCAATCCTGAGAATTAGGCTGAGAGCATGTAACTGACCCAAGGTCACCCAGGAAGCTTCCATGGCAAAATGGAGATTTCAATCCGCCAGACCCTAGTCTGACATTGCTATACTGAATTGTGGATCTGGGCCACAATTCAGAGCACCTTTTGGAAGTTAAGACGTCTGCCTCATGGACAGCAGCTCTTCCCTGCATTGTCACATGGTAAATCATTTTTAAAACAGACATGTTTCAAAAATGCTTTGAACTGGGGTTTCGTTCTTCTGAGAGAAGACATCTAAAGTCCTGCAGGGAATACACAACTCTTGTTCATTCTTAAGGCAGCATTTCTGGGCTGTGGTCCAGAAAAACAAAACATAAAGGTTGAAAGTGGCCATCCATTTATTTAAAACAAATTTTCAGACAGCCAATATGCAATTGTGGTTAGTCTGTTACACTATCAGGAGACTCAGATTCGGACCTCCAGTATGATGTGATGCTCAGGAGGTTAACTTGTTCTCTCTCTCTCTCAGTCCTTGTCATACAGACTCTTAAAAGCTGCTTGACTTCTGAAGGCAAATAGCTTTTTAAAAGGTTTCGCACACCTGAAGGGCCATCTCTTTCCACACTGTCCAGCCCTCCAGTTATGATCTGCCTCTCAAGTTTTATATTGTGTCTTCACTTTCAGATGTAAGGCGGGTGGCAACTAGACACAGGGCATTTTCTGTGGTTGCACCTTACCTTTGGAATGCCCACCTTCATGCCTTGTACTTACTGTACTTTAATTTAGGCACCAGGATAAAACCTATCTCACCTCCCATCCAGGCTTTTAATTAAGGGTTTAATCATCTGCTCTATTTTATGATAGTTTTTATGCAATTCATGTCTAATGGCTTGGTTTTTAATAGCTTGTGTTTACTGACATGTTTTATATTGTCCTTTTTAAAATGTGTAAAGTGCCTTGAACAGAACTCTGAAGAGATAGCATAGAGAAATACTAAATAAATAAACCTTAAAGATAAATGCTGCCCCCTCACAGTTAATGAAGACTTAATCTAGATATTGCAAAACCTGTTTTGATCCAATGGGTGGTTATTCTTGTCATTGTGTTTTATCCTTAAGCTGTGAAACCCTTGAAATGATCTATTTGCCTTGAGAAGTGGGTTAAAAGAGTCCATGGAAAAGGAACCTAAATCTAACCTACCTCACAGGCTTGAATTTGTGAAGATAAAATATGGAGAGAGAACCATGAACTCCTTGGGGGGATGGAAATTCAACAATATCTCACCTTTCCCCAACAAAAAAATGAGAAAATATGATCATAAGAATACATGCAACAGTAATAACAAATACTGAGAAAAAGAGTCCTTTATAATCCATACAATCAAGGCCTTCCCCTGGTGTTGCCTCCTTTGTCAGGAAATGACAGGAATTATTTGTAACCAAAAGCATTTCTGTTAGGATTTTTTAAAATGGAATTTTGTTTCCCCAGGCTTTCAAATTGGTAATTTTGTTAGAAGATATCACATAGAGAAAATAAAATGCTACTGATTGTATTGTTTTTGGAAACACTGGTGGTTTTTTTTTTCTTTGAATACAGAATTCTCACTGTCTATTAATACCATTCCTGGCACAGCTTACATTTCCATATTCAACACCTCACATTCTGTGGTGTAGAAGAAATTGCAGTAAACACAAGCTGCCCTTGTTACTGTTCTTGAAAACTGCATGCTGCCTCCTGCTCTCACGCAAGCTGTTAGGCCACAACTGGCCATGGAAGGAGGGGGCGGGGAGCACGTTAAAAAATCATGTTGCCCTTTAACATTTAAATTACTGCCGAAACATTCATAGCGAATGTTCAGTCCGGCTGGTGATGTTGTTTCAGAAGCATGAGCACAGCTGGTGCCAACAAAAGAAGAAGAGGAAGAAACAATTGGTGAGATTTGAGTCATAATCCACATATCCCACTAGAATGTTCTAAAAGGATTTAATCCCAAAGAGAATGGCAAACAAATGGCTGCAGTTAGTTTATTATGTATTACTTTGAACTGTTTTAGTGATATTTTAAACCCTTAACCCTTGAGCCCAAACTTGGACATCCTTCAAAAATAGGGCTGCCAACTTCCAGGTGAGGCTGGAGATCTGGAATTATAACTAATTTCCAGACTACATAAATCACTTATTTATTAGTTATTTATTTAAGCTATTTATTACATGTCTGGAGAAAATGGCCGCTTTGGAAGGTGGACTGCATGGCACTTAAATCTACCCAGGTCCCTACATTCCTCAAACCTCCTTAAACCCTACTCTCCCAGGTTCCACCTTCAAATCTCCAGGTATTTCCAAACGTTGAGTTGGCAACGCTAAACCTTTGGCAGATGAATCCCACTTTGCCCTTACTCTGTGGCAATTAGTGTGCTTAATATGCCCGGGAGGAGACATGGCACCATCAAAACTGGATATCAAACAGGACTAGTTGCCCAGTGAGCAAGATGGCTGGAAATAAACTGAAAGGAGACTCTTTACCCAGAAGCAAATGACAGCAAATTGCTGATACAACTGAGCCTGCCCACATGGCAGTCTTGGGAAAGTGCACAGGAGGCTGTGATGAGTGTCCAAACAGCATGGAATAACAAAGTTATTTTTTTAAAGACTGCTTTGGGAATGGGTAATAGGGAATGAAGCAGTGGCAGGTAATAGGTGCATAAAACCTTCTTGCATCCATTCATTTTATGTTGCAACTTTTCTCTGCCCAGACAGATTTGCAAAGATAGCAATATATGTGGAATCCCATGGAGAGATGGAGACAGTTGCAGTGGAAATTGTATTTTAGAACCATTGAATTTGAAGGAGCTCATTGTAGGAAGTCCAAAGCTAGAGCTTTCCTGAATGATATTCAAGATGAACCCTTCTTGAATTATCAGTATTCAAGATTTTGTGCAGGGCTTCTATATTTCTGTTAGTTACTGTGCATCTTAGACCATGTCAACAATATCTATGAAGCAGATATTTCCTGTATAAAGAAAATAAACAAATTCTGTCTTAAGTTGCTTCAAAATTTTCACAGTTCCAGTAATTTTGGTGTACATTGGAGACAACAGTAAGTTCTCATCTGCCATTTAAAATAACCTTGTATTGTTTTAAATATAACCTATCCCTCTACTGCTTTAAGAATGTTATCATAAACACATAAAGTTGGGAGCAGTTCCCATTGAACTCAGTAGGACATAATTCCAAGTAAATATCATTGAGCTGCAAGAATCCAATCCAATTAACTATTATATTATAGTTTCTTTTCTTTTCTTTTCTTTTCTTTTCTTTTCTTTTCTTTTCTTTTCTTTCTGGGACAATATATTTCTACAGAGCTTCTGTTTGCTCATAGCACTTTCAAAATAGAGGTTGCAGCTTATAAGTAGCCTGCTTAAAAAGCTATCTTTCCTTAAAAGTTATATGCAAAAAAATTATTAGAGAGATTATTTTTGAACACCTTGGCATCACAATCGTTGGTTACTCTGCTTTCATAGCTAAGCTTAACTTCTGTGGTAGCATATGGGAGAGGGAGTGAAGGCACAGCTTGGCTTCTGCCACTGAGTAGCAGTCAAGAGGGAAGGAAGAGTCACCCTGTTATTACAGGAGGGCATTGCTTGTTGGATGCAGATAAATGGACAAGGCTACGTGGGCCTGCACAATGCAGGTGATATACCGAATGCTGCTAAGCCCTCCTCCACCTGTAGTGTTTCTCCACTCTGATGCCCCACTCTGCTTCCTGTAACAGCAGAGGTGACCTGCCTACCTTAACTGTAACAGCATGTTTAACCACAGCCTAAGGCTTCCATCTCAGAAGAAAGCTGGTTTTGTGGAAAGCACCCTGGGGGCAGCCAGACAGTGCTTGGCTCACTGCCGGAACAGGGACAGACTGCGAATACCCCGTAGGAGCGGTCACACCACTCAAGCTCATGAGTAACACTTCTCTGGCACTCCCTGGCCATTCAGACAACCGGGAAAGGCACTCCAGAAGTGCTTCAGCAATTTGCTATCACTTACTACCTGGTAACTTTTTGAAGTGGCAGAGCAATGGCTGAGGATGAGGTAAGGTGGGAGTGAAGTGGGACCCAGATGTGAATGTCTGAACATGCCATTTAAATCCAGACATGGGCCATTCTTGTGTTGGCCCAAATTGGCCGTCTGAACTCAGCCTAAGTCTGGCAAGTAGAACAAGTCCATCCCATGCTACAATGCTGTTAATATAGGTTAAACCACTAAATAGTTTATTTTAATTAATGGATTGATTGATTGATTGATTGATTTAAAGGTTTCCATGCCACCTTTTGACCTAACTCAATGTCCCCAAGTCAGCAAACATTAAACCATTAAAAACATTAAATATAATGTTAATAGGCTGTGCTTATGTATCTGACTCTGGATGAAGAGTAGAAGAGTCGTCCCTAGTCCAAAAGAATAGGGTTGCCAATCCCCAGCTGGGGGCAGAGGATCCCCCAGTTTGGAGGCCCTCCCCCACTTCAGGTCATCAGAAAACAGGGGAGGGGAGGAAATGTCTGCTGAGCACTCCATTATTCCCTAAGGAGACCAATTCCCATAATGGAGAATTGATCTACAGGTATCTGGGGCTCCAGAGGAGCTGTCTTTTTGAGGTAGAAGCACCAACATTTCAGCATATCATCCAGTGCCTTTCCTCAAAACACTCCCCAAGTTTCAAAAAGATTGGACCAGGGGGTCCTATTCTATGAGCCCCCAAAGAAGGTGCCCCTGTCCTTCATTATTTCTTATGGAAGGAAGGCATTTAAAAGGAGCAAGGTCCCTTTAAATGTGATGGCCAGAACTCCTTTGGGAGTTCAATTGTGTTTGTCACACCCTGGCTCCACCCCCAAAGTCCCAGAAATTTCTTGAGGGGGGCTTGGCAACACTGTCACCAACACTTTGCACTGTCACCAAAGGCAGTGCAGCCTCTTTGCTCTCTTGGCGATGGCTGGTACATGTTTCTGTTGGGCTCCATGGCCATACTGCCCAGGAAGGTCCACAGAATGCCACAAAATAGCATAAAAAGAGACACTGTAGAAAGAGGTGCTATTTCTTCTTGACCAGCTAGAGTGGTGCAATGTGAGCAAGGAGGGATTTTGGTAGAGGAGCATGAATGATACAATTCGACCAAAAGAAGGCCAAAGTTAACAAAGCTATCTATTGTACACATAACTGATTAAAAACCTTTGGCCACAGTCCAGCTAAAGTTATTAAACCTTGAAAGTGTTTATTATTCATAAGTTATGCTTCAGTTTCTGAAGCAAGCAGCCCAAGTAAATGTGATTTATCATTTCTAGATGTATTTTCAGACCTTGGGGCAACAGCAATTCAAGTGAAGCTGGGCCCACTGAGATGACAGTATACTCATGATACTGGATTTCTAATTTTTAATGATGAAAATGTGAAGAAGGGGGAGGGTATTTTTCATCTGTGAACATTTTGAAATGGAATTAGTTCAATTGTACCACTGAGGCATCATCAGAGAGACTTTCCAAACAAAGAGTTCTGTGAAACAATTTGCAGTTTTCCTGTGTACAATCCAATTTATACTCTTGAGATTTCATATTTTTCTAAGATAGTTTCTAAATCTCATTATCCTCCAGTTTAGCACACTGTTCTGGCCAACTGTCGGTTGTGAATGTTGCTACTAATGAACTGTAAAATGTCCAGGGATTAAACATTGTCCAAGGTTGCAACCCTAAATACTTTTATTTGGAATTATGTTATACTGAAGACATTAGAACTTGAAGAAGCTAAGATCACAAGTTTGAAGAGTATAAGCACCTTCGTTCACATACAACCTAACTGTTGTTATTTTATTTTCAGTTAATCTTTCACTTTAACAATCATTACTGTGGTATCCCTTGGTTCTTAGTACAGATAACTCATACTTCTGGGAATCCTTTGTTTCATTACAGCCAGCACTCATGAGACCACAGTCCTAGTATTTGTTGACCAATGACATACCAGGACTTAACCATACAATGCAGAAAGTGCCAATTAAAATTAGATACTTATGTGAAGAGATGTTACTGGTGACCAAGATCAAATTGATTCATATCTTGATTTTACCCATTACTGTGTATGGGTGTGGAAGCAGGACAATGAAGAAGATAGAAGATATTGGATTTATATCCCGCCCTCCACTCCGAAGAGTCTCAGAGTGGCTCACAATCTCCTTTACCTTCCTCCCCCACAACAAACACCCTGTGAGGTGGGTGGGGCTGGAGAGGACTCTCACAGCAGCTGCCCTTTCAAGGACAACCTCTGCCAGAGCTATGGCTGACCCAAGGCCATGCTAGCAGGTGCAAGTGGAGGAGTGGGGAATCAAACCCGGTTCTCCCAGATAAGAGTCCGCACACTTAACCACTACACCAAACTGGTTCTCCCATGAAGAAAGCTGATGGGAAGAAAGTTGATACCCATGGCTGGCGGGTGGAAGTAGGCAAGGTAGGTGGCCACCTGGGGCACCACCTTGCCTACAGGACTCCACTGGGCACCCCCTCCACCCACCCTGCCACTTTCAGCTTCCCGGGTCACAGACCTGCAAGCTTAGAGCAGCTGGATGGTATGCCAGTGTGTGCTCTCTTCTGAGCTTGGCTTCCTAGCTGGGCTTGGAGGAGAGCAGCATCCAAGGCTGCCTCCTCTTGCAAGGGAGGCAGCCAGAATCAAGGCCGCACCACCTCTTTCCTCTGCCCAGGAACTGGGTAAACGACAGAGGTGGTGCAACCTTGCTCCTGGTTGCCTGCCCTTACAGGGGAGACAGCCTTGGAGTGAGGCAGCCCACCATCCTTTTCACCTGCCCAAGACCCAGATGGACAAAAGAGGAGATGCGGCCTCACTCTGACTCCCATGGGGGGTGCAGGCATGGGGGTGGGCTGGTGCAGCAAAAACCCCAGCGCTGCCCCTGTTGACATCTTTGAAATGTGGTGTTGGAGGAAACCTGTACAGATACCATGTCCAACAAAAAGACAAATAAATAAATTCTAAGTCAAACCAAGCCTGAACTTTCCCTAGAAGCTAAAATGTCTAAACTGAGACTATCTTACCTTGGTCACAATATGAGAAGACAAGTCACTGAAAAAGTCAGTAATGCTAGTTGACAGCACCAGGAAAGAAGAAGATGTAATGTGAGATGAATTGACTCAGCCAAGGAAGCCATGACCTCAGTCTACAAGACTTGGGCATGGCTGTTAACAACAGGACATTTTGGAAAACATTAATTCATAGGGTTGCTATAAATTGGAAGCAACTTGACAGCACTTAAGACACACTATTAAAAATGTGTACTTCTGACCATGTGCAGTGTTTATTTCCTTCTCCACTGAGTAATCCCAATCTATTAATATAAGGCAGAGCATTAGAAGATATGATATCAAGTGAGAGTTAAGTAACATATTAGGGTTTGGGGCTAATCGGATTAGAGTTCCCTAGATCATTTACCCTGCAGCTTGATAGCAACTGTGGATAATAGGACTGCCAACTGTGAGCTGGAAAATTTCTGGTGATTTGGGGGGTAGAGCCTGAGGAGGGCATGATTTGCAGAAGTGGGAGGGAGCTCACAAGGGTATAATGCCATAGAACCTATCCTCTAATGCAGCCATTTGATTCAGGATGCATCTCTGTATTTGTAATTCCAAGAGATTTCTAGCTTAGAGGGAACACTGATTTGGGGGGTGTTTGGGTATCCATAACTGTAACTGGCTTTAACAAGTCACTTTCTCTTAGCCTGAGGTTGGAAATCAGATGACTGATGTCCCTTACATGCTGCTGAAAAGAATGATCAACTCAAGAATGTGTATAGAATGCTCTGAATATTCTGAAGTGCTATGATTTAAAACATTTAAAACGAGAACAGGGTGAAGGCCACTCCTTTGGCTACATATTATATATACTTGAATATTAAATAAATTTTCAGGGAATGGCAGTATTGCCTTAGACTTTTTTTTTGCTGCTTCCCCCAAGTTTGGAGTGAGGGGAGAGGAGGTTGAATGTGTAGGTTTTGACAGACAGCAAAATATATTAAAGCATTTTCCCCCTCATTTGTATGGGGATGTTTTTGTCTGTTTGCAACACGATAACAAGGAAGAGAGAAGAGGGACCAATAGTGGAAAATAAAAGTGGGAGGTGTTGTGGGGGATTATTAAATGCACTTGAGCCTCCAGAGGCAACATATTTCTATCACTACCCTGGCACCCAAAGTGGTTGGCATGAGAACAACAGTCTCGCTTACGTTCTTCGACGACAGGAGACAAAGTTACTTGCTAGCAAGATTTGTACTACTCAAACTCAATAGAAAAAGGATTGTTTCACCAATTGTCATATCTGTACTGCGCAGGCAGCTTCCTTATGTATTTTTCAAATTGGCAACATGAAGCATATTAAACTGATTAAGAATTGTGTGAATCCAGGATCAAGCTGGTTGACAGCAATGGCTGGCATTGGTTTGTTTGAAGCCAGGGGACTATAGACAGAACTCATAAAAGGGGAGGGGGGACCCAGAGCATCTCTTGTGATTAGCTAAGGCATATTCTAGAGGTCACCAAACATTTTAACAGGTGCTACAGAGAGAAAGGAAAACACAAGCTATTACAAGAGGCAGAACGTTTTTAAGCATTATATAGTACAAAGGAATTATATCTAATTTTTAAAAATCTGGTAGACCTAAGAATTTTATAATAAACCATAATTTTTTAAAAAATGGAATACTCTTCCAAGCTGTGCATGCAATAAATGTCATTTTAAAGTCTAAATCTATATTGACAATATGACTATGAAGATTCCATGTGGGGCTGAGAGTTCTCCTAGAATTACAACTGATTAGAGGTACAGAGATCAGTTTCCTTGGAGGAAAAGACAGTTTCAAAGGATGGACTCCATGGTATCACTGCTCACCTCCCTCACCTCCCCTAGGCACTGCCCCCATATCTCCTAAAATTTCCCAAGCTTGAATTGCCAAGCCTAATCAATAGACAAGAACAGTCAAGTTGAAAAATACAAAAGATGTAGTACATCCTGGAGAGGAGGTGGCTGAGAGGTGATATTATCACCATCTTCAAGTACTTGAAGGGCTGTCATATTTATAGGGGATGGTGTGGAATTTCTTTGGCCCCAGAAGGTAGGACCAGAACCACTGGGAAGAAATTAAATCAAAAGATTTTCCGGCTCAACATTAGGAAGAACTTCCTGACTGTTAGAGTGATTTCTCAGTGGAACAGGCTTCCTTGGGAGGCGGTGGGCTCTCCTTCCTTGGAGGTTTTTAAACAGAGGCTAGATGGCCATCTGACAGCAATGAAGATCCTGTGAATTTAGGGGGAACTATTTGTGAGTTTCCTGCATTGTGCAGGGGGTTGGACCAGATAGGATTGCCAAATCCAATTCAAGAAATATCTGGGGACTTTGGGGGTGGAGCTAGGAAACTTTGGGGATGGAGCCAGGAGACATTGGGGGCAGAGCCAAGAGCAAGGGTGTGACAAGTATAATTGAATTCCAAGGGAGTTCTGGCCATCACATTTAAAGGGACAGCACACCTTTTAAAATGCCTTCCTTCCATAGGAAATAATGAAGGATAGGGGCACCTTCTTTTGGGGCTCATAAAATTGGACCCCCTGGTCCAATCGTTTTGAAATTTGGGTGGTATTTTGGGGAGAGGCACTAGATGCTATACTGAAAATGTGGTGCCTCTACCTCCAAAAACAGCCCCCCCAGAGCCCTCGATACCTCCAGATCAATTCCCCATTATATCCTATGAGAATCAATCTCCACATAGGGAATAATGAAGTGCCCAGCAGAAATTTCCCTCCCCCCACCACCCCATTTCTGGTGACTCTGAAGCGAAGGATTGGCATCTTTACTCACTAGCTGCTGCCAGCTTCTTCAAAGCAACACAGACACACCATTCCAAGAGGAAGCCTTTCAATCGAAGACTGAAGCCTCTGTAGATCAAAAGTCACATGGTGGCTGTGGGGGTGGGGCTTCCCCCCACCAGCCAGCTGACTGGGGGTGGGAAGGAGCCTGAGAAAGTGGGAGAACCCCCACTGGGGATTGGGAAGCCTAGGACCAAATGACCCTGGAAGTCCCTTCCAACTCTATGATTTTATAATCCTTTTATTCAAAAAGGGGGAGGTGTCATTTATAAGTCCCTGACAAGTGTGTACTTTGAATACACATTTCAAGTATGTACTTTGAATACACTTCACTGATTTTCCTGTTGTTGTTGATGAAGACCCAATTATCCACAATATATTCCTACTTATACTCATATTTTCATAACTACATTGTCATATGTATCTATGCCTATAACTATGCTAACACACGTATTTATAATATTGTTAATTATTAACCCATATGGATCCGGCCAAGGTGGTGGTGCGAGCGGCCGGGCGAGGAGCGGAGCTGATGCCGCTACCTGAGTGGGAGCAGAGACGCCTACTCGGGAAGCGCAACGAGGGGAGCGCCAGGAGGGGCGAGCCGTTTGAGCAGTCTGGCGGTGATGGCAGGTAACGCTGGGGAGCCAACGCCGACGACCTATGCAGACGACCATAGTAACCGGGTGCACGGGCGGAGCAGGGGCCCTGAATGAGCCGACAGCCTCCATAGTTAGAGCGGTGGAGTTCTGCTGCATGGCGGGGGAGCACGGGGAGGGGTCTCTGCCCTCCGCGGGCTCGCCAGGCTACGTGGGAGATATCGGACGGGACCCTCAGCTGCGGGACCCTACACCTGGGGTCTACTGCTCTCAGAGCTACTCCTGGTATATTTGGTACGGCACCTCCTCGATGCCGGCACTTGAGTTTGGCTTCGCACTCCGCACTTTACTGCCTTCAATATCCTGCCGGCAACATCCACTCCCAGTAACCTATCCTACTGGTGCTTCCACCTGCCTTATCAAAAGAACTTATATCGCACTCTAACAATATACTACCTCTGCTTACTCGTGCACTACTAGCTTAATTTTTTTTTTTTACTAATTAACTCATTTTGATTAACTTATTGTATATATTGGATTTGGATTGTTTATAATATTTTTAGCTGATTAATTTAAGGACGGTTAACAGGGTGGGATTATAATTAATTTGCTATTTGACGTAAAATTTTTACCAATTAATATACAAGGGAAACCAAGGGTTGGGGTTTTATTGGGTTAATTTAAACATTGGAACCTAGTAGGGCGGAGTGGGTTGGGGAGTGTCTCTGATAGTAGTGCTTGATAGTGGTTAAAACAGCGGCTGCTACCAACAGGGAATGGCTGGCCCAGGGATTCCAGTGCTCCTGGGGAGGGGGAGGTATGGCGGTGGGAACAGACATTATAAGGGAGGAGGACTGAGACAAGATAGTGCTCGATCCCCCTCCAATCTGTGTCCCATCCCGAGGGTGACAGGTAGTAGGGTCAGGCTGAATAACTCGCCTCCGTCATTGGTGTTATGCAATGCCAGGTCCATTAATAATAAGACCTCTGAGAGTTCCTACTCAAACAGGACATGGACCTGGCTTGCGTGACTGAAACCTGGATTCAAGAGGGAGACACAGTAGCCCTCTCACAAAATGCTCCCCCGGGCTATTCAGTCTTCCACCAATCGTGGACTAACGGGCGGGGGGGAGGAGTGGCATTATTTATATGGGAGGCTTACTCCTTCAGGGCGCTCCCGGCCCCAAGGATCGAGGGTATTGAATGTGCCGGTCTGGCGTGGGAGGCTGGAGAGGGGTTGGCGATCTGGCTGGTGTACCGTACGCCTAACGCACCAGCTAGCGCCTTACCGTCCCTGCTCGAGGCGGCGACAGGCTGGGCGCTGGAGGACCCAAGGTTGATAATCCTGGGCGACTTCAACGTCCATGCTGATGACCCGGCCTCCAGTCAGGCGACGGACCTAGTGTCCTCCATGGCGACGCTAGGACTCTCTCAATTTGTTACAACCCCCACTCACCAGGCCGGGCACATGTTAGACCTTATCTTTGCGGCCGGGGTTACGGTGGATGATATAACCGCCGTAGCGGTGCCATGGTCGGACTACCTCACCCTCAGGGCTCGTGTAGATATGCCACCCCATACCTGTTTAGGTGACGAGCATATTATGGCTCGTCCGCGGAGCCAGATGGACCTGGAACGGTTCCAAATGGCTCTGCGGGGCCCCTGGCCCTCTGGTGACTCTCTCAATGGCCTGGTTGAGACTTGGAATAGCCAGCTCTCTAGGGCCATTGAAGAGATCGCACCCCGACGCCCTCTACGACCTCGGACTAGGCTGACTCCGTGGTATACCCCGGAGTTACTCCAGCTGAAACAAGGTCTCAGACGGCTAGAGAGGCAATGGCGGCGTACCCGTGACGAAGCGACTAGAACATCTTATAGGAAGCTTATGAAGTCCTATGAGATGGCAGTCAAGACCGCAAATAAAACATACTTTGCGGCAAAGATTGCGTCTGCAAATTCGCGCCCGGCACAATTGTTTAGGATAATTCGGAATTTTACCACATTGCCACAGGGCAATCCAAATGTTAAGGAATTGGAGATAGGCTGTGAGGCTTTTGCAAAATTTTTTGCAGACAAGATCTAGTCGCTCCGCTGCGACTGCCCTGCCAATTTAGATACAGTAAGTGAACTCGAGGCCCAATACGTGTCTTCTGGTTTGACCCTGGACTGCTTCAGCCCACTCAGCTTGGAGGAGGTCGACAGAGTCCTGGTTACTGCACGCCCAACAACTTGCGATCTGGACCCATGCCCCTCCTGGCTAATTAAGGCCTGCCAGGAGGAGCTAAGATGTCCTATACGGGACATCATAAATAGATCCCTTTCAGAGGACTCTTTTCCAACGCCCCTGAAAGAGGCAGTGGTCTGCCCTCTCCTGAAAAAGGCCACATCAGACCCGACCGAATTGGCTCACTACCGGCCGGTCTCAAATTTGCCCTTTTGGGGCAAAATTATAGAGAGGGCAGTGGCGTTGCAGTTGCAGGATTTTCTGGATGATGCTTCCACCTTAGATCTGTGCTAGTCCGGCTTCCGCCCGGGCCACGGGACGGAGACAGTCTTGGTCGCCCTCATGGATGACCTCCGGCGACATCTGGATCGAGGCGGCTTGGCGGTGTTGCTGCTGCTAGACCTATCGGCCGCGTTCAATATGGTCAATCATCGGCTGCTGACCCGCCGCCTCACCGACGCAGGAATTAGGGGGCTTGCCTTACAATGGCTCTCCTCCTTCTTTGAAGGTCGGGGACAAAGGGTGGCAATTGGAAGGGAGCTGTCCCAGAGACACCTACTTAATTGTGGAGTGCCTCAGGGGGCAGTTCTCTCTCCGATGTTGTTTAACATCTATATGCGCCCCCTTGCCCAGATTGCCCGGGAGTATGGGCTGGGTTGCCACCAGTACGCTGATGACACCCAGCTCTATCTATTGATGGATGGCCGGGATGACGATATCCCTATGAATCTGGACCAGGCGTTGCAAGCCGTGGCGGGCTGGCTCAGGCTGAGTGGACTGAAGCTGAATCCAGCGAAGACTGAGGTCCTTTACGTGGGTCGTGGCGGGCCAGGAGGGGAGATCTCCCTACCAACCTTTGATGGTGCGCCGCTGACACCAGTGAGCAGGGTCAAGAGTTTGGGAGTACTACTGGAGTCTTCCTTGTCAATGGAAGCCCAGATAGCTGCCACTGCTAAATTCGCCTTTTTCCACCTTAGGAGGGCGAGGCAGCTGGCCCCCTTCTTGGAACGCAACGACCTGGCAACTGTGATCCACGCAACAGTCACCTTGAGGCTGGACTACTGTAATGCCCTCTACATGGGGCTGCCCTTATACTGAACCCGAAAACTGCAGTTAGTGCAGAACGCGGCGGCCAGGCTGTTGGTGGGACTACCTTGGTGGGAACACGTACGGCCTAG
This sequence comes from Heteronotia binoei, assembly GCF_032191835.1. Lineage (NCBI taxonomy): Eukaryota > Metazoa > Chordata > Lepidosauria > Squamata > Gekkonidae > Heteronotia > Heteronotia binoei. The sequence goes on along the minus strand of NC_083223.1, from coordinate 49,442,293 downwards.
GCTGCGGGAGTTGCATTGGCTGCCAATTGTATATCGAGTTCGTTATAAGGTGCTGGTTATTACCTTTAAAGCCCTATATGGCCGAGGACCTGCCTACCTTAGGGACCGCCTCTCCCCATATGTTCCTCAGAGAGCACTGAGATCTAGTTCCCAAAATCTTTTAAAAATCCCTGGACCAAGAGAGGCTAGATTGAAAACAACGAGGGAGCAAGCTCCCAGATGGTAGAATCAACTACCAGAAGAGGTGCGAGCCCTGCAAGACCTGAATCAGTTTTGCAGGGCTTACAAAACCGCCCTCTTTCAGCTCGCTTTTGAGACAGAACCCGGCTAAATGACATCTAGCCATCTTGTACGTATTCTGAATTGTAGCACCTTAATTAATAATTTATCTGGCACAACTGTTTATTTAACTTTTAACTTAATTTATAAATGAAAGTCAATTATATTTTAACTGTTTTTATATGATTGTATTCTATTGTAAACATGGTATACACCATGCTCTCTGAGCCGCTCTGAGCCTGCCTTTGGCGGGGGAGGGCGGGATACAAAAATAAACTTCTTCTTCTTCTTCTTCTTCTTCTTCTTCTTCTTCTTCTTCTTCTTCTTCTTCTTCTTATTATTATTATTATTATTATTATTATTATTATTATTATTATTATTATTATTATTATTATTATTATTATTATTATCCTATGTAAACTTATATGAGAATGTTGATGAGAAGTCGCAGTGGGAAGTTTGGGCCTAATCTCATCTCTCTAACAACAGAAGATAGGTACTAACAGAAGATGTCTGTGAGCTGGAATGTGACTAGGGCTGCCAAGAGTTTTTACCTCCCAAATGGCTAGAGCGTCCGAGAAAACCATAGAGTTTTCCTGGAAACACCTAGAGTGGCCCCACATGGGTGCCACCATTTTGATAACATCACTTCCGGGTGACGTCATCGTGCTACGTGTGTGTGCTTTGTGCACGTGAAAGTTCCCCACTCCAGGAAGCTGGGGACTTGGAAACCCTTGTTGGAGAGTATCTCTGTACCCTGAGAAATAATTCAAATACTTTTGAGCGGGAGGTTTTAGGTGAGAGGAGTGATGGGTCGTTAAACCTATAACTTATATTAAGATTGTAAATTTAATTTTTTATTAGTCTGGCAAGGCAATAGGCTTGTGTATACATGCTACAAGTGTATGCTATATATTTCTTCGTTAAAGCTTTTTCTGCAGTTACTCAAGAAGTCTTGTGATAGATTTTGGGCAAAACCTTACAGAAAGTACCCTGACATGGTGGACTTAGGCAAGTTTCCCTGTTCCAGGCCATCATAGGCTTAGGGTGGATATGGATGACCATTTTCCTAAACAACTATATCTGTGCATGGCCAAATTGCCTTTGCCTTTTGGTAGTATTATTCAGACTTTGGGGTTATTTAGGGAGATGGGGGGGGCAGGGACTTCCAGTTTGCAGGGACTGTGTAATTGAAGTCCCTGGCACAATGATGTCACTTCCAACATAACATGAAAGTGGCATCATGGCACAGGAGGTGATGCTGTAGCACTTGTTCAAAACTGTGGTTTAACCATAAGTTTTGGGTGAGTGCTTATAGCATCACCCAGTGAAATCTTCTGGGTCATGCTGGAACCAGAGTTATCATGCTGGGGATACCAATCACACATACCCTTCTCACCTGCAGTCTGTCTGGTGGGGTAAATCACAATACTCTCCCATAGGGCCCAAGAATGTCATGTGGCTCAATTATTTAAAGGTAACTAAATGGCATTTACAAACAATATTTCCATGTAGCCTACCAGTACAACTGGAGGAAAAGCCACTTAAATTGACAGGAAGTTGCTTACACTGGAGGAACGCTTCAGATTTGCTAGGTGGCATGATACATGCTGTTAGTTTATATATACAGTATTTGTCCCTTTCTAGCACATAGTGGGCTGGTTTCACCAATTGATAGGGGCAGGGCTTTTTTTAGAACACGAATGCACAGGAACACAGTTCTGGCTGGCTTGGAATCAGGGGGTGTGGCCTAATATGCAAATGAGTTTATGCTGGGCTTGTTCTACAAAAAAAGCCCTGGATGGGGGGCAATTTTTGTCATCCTCCCCTTCATGCTGATTCAGGGGTCCCCATCTCCTTAGAACAGCACTGTGGGCATTTTCAGAGGGAGGTGAGAAAAATGGGCTCCACTGGTAAATTCTTCAGTCATTGTAATTTTTGATGCTGATTAAATTAAATGAATCATCCATCCTGGTTTATGCCAGACTCTGGGCGATTTACAGCATAAATAGTCATATAATAAAATATAGCATAACAGCATAAAACAGCATAAAATTTAGTTAAAATCATAAAGCTCAGATGGTATCCTATAGGGGTTTTTTATCTCTATCCCAGGCTACTAGGGCATCCTCCTTAGGGGGGAAGAAAATTTACAAAGCGTCTGGGGATAGGAAAGGAGGTGCCAGATGAATAATAAACTGTTGCTGCCCTCAACTGAAAACCTGGCAGAACATCTCTGCCTTACAGGCCCTGCAGAATGGCATAATGTCTCTCAGGGCCCTGATGTCATCTGGCAGAGTGTTCCACCAGATCGGAGCCGGGACCAAAAATGCCCTGGTGCTAGTTGAGAACAGCTGGACTGCTCTAGGGCCAGGGATCACCAGAGTGTTATTACCAGTGGAGCACAAAGCTCTTCCAGGGACATACTGGGAGAGATGGTCCTGCAGATACGTTGGTCCCAGACTACTCAAGGCCTTAAAGGTAAGAACCAGAACCTTGAATCTGACCTGGAATTGCATTGGGAGCCAGTGTAGCTGGTGCAGCACTGGTGTAATATGTGCTGTTCTTAGTGTTCCAGTCAGGAATTGTGCTGCAGCATTCTGGACCCTCTGAAACTTCCAGGTCAGTCTCATGGGTAGGCCAGCATACAGTGAGTTACTGTAGTCCAGTCTGAAGGTAACCATCACATGGATTACTGTGACCAGGTCAGAACATGATAGGAGGGGAGTCAGTTGCCAAGCTTGGTGATGGTGGAAAAATGCCACCTTAGCAATATGTAGGACTTGGCCCTCTATTGAGAGGGAGATATCCAGCATCACACCCAGACTCTTGATGGTCGGCACTGATATTAAAGGCACCCTGTCAAGAGCTGGTAATCAGTCCCAACCCCGTCACCCTCAGTCATAGAACCTTGAAGGGATCCAAGACAATATGCTTCATAAGTGAATACGCACATTTTAAAACCTTTATTTCTTCTTATGAAAAAAAATAAATAAGGGGGTCTTATTTAAAATTATCTCTTTTCAAGATGCAGCATTTGTTATTAATGCTTCTCAAATAGAAGCATTAACACAGAATTTTATGGAAGTGAGATCTAGGTGGAATGTTTCTTGAGCAGCATATGTTAAAATATTAATTGTTCATTATTAGTTGCTTATTAAGAGAAGCCCAATATGAATTTCTTCTTAGGTGGCACGTCACACCAGCATAGTTAAATAATTATGTGAAAAGAATTTGCTTTAAAATTTGGAAATCTTGTGCAGTATATACAGATTTTGGTCACCCTTGGTGGGCATTAGGGATGGCCTAAACCAAACCATGAAGCAAAATTCATCATGAATTTTGCTGTGTCATGGTTCAGAAACAGGAGTATGTGGAGGGTTTCCCAGTCATGAACCTCCACAAAGTTTTAGGGCGGTATGTGCAGTTCATGGATAGAGCAGGAAGCAGGAGTTTAAGGGGAACTCCCTTTAAACCCTTGCTTTCTGCTCTCCATGAAAGCCACAAAAAAAGCTGTTTCAGGATGTCTTGTGCAGTCCCTTGAAACTTTAAAAGAACAGAAGAAAACAGCTCCCCCCCCCTGAAAAAAGCTGCATAGTGAGAATCACTCCCAGCCTTGCAGTTCTTTTTTGCTATCTTCTGCAGTCCTTTTAAACTTTAAAGACACTGCAATAGACAGCCTGAAAAACAGTTGAGTGGTGGGAACATTAAAGGGACTGCAGAAGCAAGCAAGAAATACATCTGCCCGGACGTTCCCTTAAACTTTAAAGAGACTGTGGATGATAGCCCGAAAGAGCTGCACAGTGGAGAGCGCCTCTTTGTCCCACAGCCGTTTTTTGGGCTGTCTTCTGCAGTTTATTTAACATTTAAAGGATCTGCACAAGACGGCTTCAAACAGCTGTTTAGCTGTTTTTTTGGACTTTCTGCAAAGGGTTTGCAGGGACATGAACCCCACAAAGTGATTTGGTTTGTGAGTGAGCCTTCTGGATCACTTTGTGCCCATCCTTAGCAGACATGTCCAAAGGCATATCATTTTTGTTTACAAGTTATCTTGGCCATTCAAGCAATTCCTGGAATTGGGTTACCACTGTTTCAGTTATTGTTATAATTTTAGGATTCTTAGCTTTTGTAGTTTAATGTTTTATTGTTTTTTAAGAAATCTTTGTGGTGTTTTGATGTAAACCACCCTGAGCCAGATTGGGAAGGGCAGTTATAAATAAATAAATAAATAAATATAAAGCATTTTTTCTTTTGATGTTCAATTTAACATGCAACTTTTGATACATTTATTAATAGCTGCTAAGACAATCTAGGAGCAAAGCACTGGAAAAATTCCAAGACTCCTAGAGCCCAAGAGTAACTCAGTACAATTTTGGAAGTTGCAGAAAGGGGCAAAGTTATGGAAAAAATTCATTTAAGGAATAAAGTTATGGGGAAAACTTCATTTAAATATTCTCTTGTTCAGTTTCAACAAAAATAGGCTTTATTTATTGATTTTATAATACACATCTGGGAAATTTCAGAACAGAACTATTTTCCTTCAGTGATGAATATGTAACAATTGTACACAGTCATACTTTTTACAGCATGCTCACCAAACATGTCTATCCCGGCCCATTTTCCATAGCTAAATAAAAGCAGCAGGCCACAGCTTTGTTTTCATTCCCCATTTTTTTTTCTGTAGAACTACACCCTTTTCTTTTACCAAACAAGCCCTGCTGACATCTTAAGCAGGTGGATTTAAAACAGCGTGGTCTGCTTTAAATGATTTTGACATGATGCAATTGAATGGAACAGATCGTACACAGAGATTTTATTAAGAAAAAAGTCCGGGTCTAACTGACATTCACCTGTAGCTGAGCAGTCAGCAGTGAGATTTAGTTGCAGTCCTAGTTGTTAATATTGATCCCAATCCAGGAGGTGAAGCAAGCTTCCATGCCTGTATTTCTATGCTTCCTTGGATACCTGTGTACTTAAGGATGCTGTATGGAGGTGGAGATACTCTGCAGCTGTCACCTGGGATTGTGTAGGCAATGATCTATGGTGAATGAGGAGAGCACAAGTTATTGCTTAGTTCTGACAGTGATAAGTTTCAATTGTTTAGGGTGATGAGGGAACTAAGTCTTGCCTCCAATTTCATCTTAGATCCATGTCTGATGTGGTCTACTGAGCATTATTTCAGAACTATTAAACAATAACATTCTTCCGTAGCTTGTTTGTCAGTTTGCTTGCAGACTATGGACCAAGCCCCATGGCACAAAGTGGTAAGTTGCAGTACTGCAGTCCAAGCTCTGCTTATGACTTGAGTTCAATCACGGCAGAAGCTGGGTTCAAAACCAGCTCAAGGTTGACTCAGCCTTCCATCCTTCTGAGGTTGGTAAAATGAGTACCCACTTTGCTGGGGATAAAGTGTAGATGTCTGTGGAAGGCAATGGCAAACCACCCCATAAAAAATGTCTGCTGTGAAAACATGATGTGACGTCCATGGGTCAGTAACAACTCGGTGCTTTCACAGGGACTACCTTTACTTGTAGACTATGATCTTCTACTGCTGAGCATCATTGAATAAGGGGACGTTTCTTTTGATGCTCTTACCAGGAGATCTTCTAGGTTACCAACATGCACTCTTACTCAGTGACAACAGCAGTGGATTTCTGGTATCCTTACCTCCATCCATGTTGGATGCTGTTCCCTATGATGAATCCACACATAGTCAGATAACATGCTGCCATCGCACTAGCATCACGTATAAACAGTACGATGTGCAACACACTGGCTATTGACTGATGAGTCATAACAACAGCAGACAAGCAGTCAAGGTACAAAGGGGGCACTGCAGGACATAGATGCACTGAATATGTACATGTTTCAAGGCCCTCTCAGCAGCACATTAATAGTACACAGCATCAATTCAATACAATCTATGTGCAGATGCAGTCTTAGAAACAGTTGTGTAGCAGGATAAATCAGCACCATAAAGTTCAATAGGATGCTCCCAGATCAGTAATTTCAGCCTTCTTGAGGGGTTGTTGTTATCAGGCAACATAACAAGATGAACATGCCTCTCCCCCCCGCCCCCGCCCGATAAAGCCCGACAGGATATGCTATTATACATAAGTGCATCTGCAGAGCCAAGTACAGGAATGGGTAGAAAGCATGCTTTCCTCTTCATTGAGGGGGAGTTTGTCCTCAGTCTCCTTTCCCTAGAAGCAGCAGCTATAACGCTTTAATAATAGACATGATTGTGTTTGCATATTTGATACTTACATTGATTTATATCTTTGATTGGAGCCTACTCGGGTGCCTTTTTTTGGCTAGCATCTGCATCATATGAATTTATTTAGTAAATAAAATATCCACTTTGACTGTTTAATGCAGGGCTGTCAAACTCCCAGGCTGTAGGCCACACCCAGCTTGCCCAGGGTTTCAATGCGGCCCATGGCAATTTTCTCCCCTCTATTGTCCTCACCCTTTGAAGCTCTGAGGCTGCCATTGACAACATTCCCAGCTCCTGCTGCCTTGTCTTTGTGGGACTCCCAGAGATCTTAATGGAAAAGGTCTGTGTTTTCCTTGCAACTTTGTACTGCATGTATTTCAATGGAGTGAAGCTAAGGCAGTTTCACATTTTGCAGCATTCATGGCCAGTTGAAGCTCATTGCAAATAAAGGGTTTATGTTTTGAGCCAGCATGTCTCTGCCGAATGGACATGAGAACTGGATTTGAATTTTATTTTAAAAACGATATCTTCAATTGTGTTTATCTGTATCCTTTATCAAATTTATATATCCTCTACCTGGCATTACATTTTATGACACACATGGCTTAGCCCCACAAAGTCCCATTTGTGTCAAATCTGGCCCTCATGACAAATGAGTTCAACACCCCTGGTTTAATAATATGTATAAGGTTGCCAGCTTCCAGATGGGGGCTGGAGATCTCCATAAGATAGAGATCAGTTCCCCTGGAGAAAATGACTGCCTTGAAGGGTAGCTTCTATGGCATGGTATGCTGCTGAGATCCCTTCCCTCTCCAACCCCCCCTCTCCAGGTCCCCCCCCCCCAAAAAAAATCTCCAGTTATTTCCTGAGTGGTAACCCTAGATATGCAAAAGGTTATACATTTTTGTCTGGTGTAGACATCTTGATGTTTAAAGGCTATGGTTTCCCAGGAGATCCAGGAAGAAGTTAACCACCCATTATAATTAAAATGTGGTGCTTAACCAGCAGTAGACTGGGGAACAATTATAGGATTGGAAAAAGTGAACATTTGTGTGACTTGTGTTTCATTCCCTTGGAAATACTCCCCCTCCCCAGCATTATTGTCATCTAGAAAAGAACAATGGAAAAGGCTTCGAGACAATCCAATGCAAAATGTATTTTTCAACCAAGGGTCAGTCTCTGGCATCAGTGCCAATAATAGGAAAAGACAGCTGACAGCTAGCCCATTGCCCGCAGACAGCCCAGCTGCAGCAACAGGAGTGTGAATCAGCCAGTGCAACAGATAAATCAAAAGCCAGCAGCCAAATCAGCAGCAGCAGGACTCCAACCAGAAAAGCTGAGGGCAGCCAAAATGGAGTCATCACCACACTTCACTGTGGAGAGCTCTGTTTCTGTGGTTGTAGACAGCCACTGGTTGATTTCTAAAATGAAGGAGATAAATAGTGAGCAATAAAAATGTCATTCTTTGTACTGCTGTATAATAATTTCTGGGAAGGGCTTCTATGTTTCTGGCCCTGATGCAATGGGTGGAGGAGGCCAGGGACAACATGGTGGTATTGTTTTTCTTTTTCTCCCTGAGTGTCTTCTGTTAATGTTGTTTTTGAAATGCTAAACTGATTCTGGAAAAGCAGGGAAGCGAGCTAGGCAAAAAGTCTTGTGATCAGCTACAAGAAGTGCCCTTGTGTACTGAATCCTCCAAAAGGAGAGTGCTGTTTTCCCACAAGATGTGACCCTAGGGTTGCCAAGTCCAATTCAAGAAATTTCTAGGGACTTTGGGGATGGAGCCAGGAGACATTGGGGTGGAGCCAAGATCAAGGCTGTGACAAGCATAACTGAACTCCAAAGGGAGTTCTGGCCATCACATTTAAAGGGACGGCACACCTTTTCAATTCCTTCCTTCCATAGGAAATAATGAAGGATAGGGCCACCTTCTTTTGGGGCTCATAGAATTGGACCTCCTGGTCCAATCTTTTTGAAACTTGGGGGATATTTTGGGGAGAGGCACTAGATGCTATACTGAAAATTTGGTGCCTCTACCCCAAAAACAGCCCCCCCCGGAGCCCCAGATACCCGCAGATCAATTATCCATGATTTTCTATGGGAATAAATCTCCATAGGGAATAATAGAGTTCCCAGAAGACATTTCCCTCCCCTCCCCCCGCTTTCTGACGACCCTGAAGCGGGGGGAGGGCCTCCAAACCGGGGGATCCCCTGCCCCCACCTGGATATTGGCAACCCTATGTGACCCCCACCAGATAGTTTTTGACAAATTATGGCAGATATACACAAAAAACTGGGAGCAGCCCACACTACAACCAATGTGGTTTTACTGTTTTTTGTTGAATGTCCTGTTTTCCTCCTTCAATTCAATCTACTTATTAACGTTTCCCCATAATTGATAACGCACTACATTTCATGGTGTCTCTTCCTTCAGAATATGCATCCATCTCCTTCAGTGACAGATCCTTACTCTTCCTTTGTGAGATGGTGTGAATGTATTTGTGTTGTCATTCTTTTGGTCTGCTACTAAAACTGTAGCTCAGGGGTATCAAACATGCAACCTGAGGGCCGAATCAGGTCCCCAGAGGGCTCCCTGGTCAACTGGCTGTCATCTGCTTCCTTCTCCCTCTCTTGCTTCCTTCTGCATAGCAGCTTGCTTTGCAAGGTCTGCTGAATCACACAGGAACTACCGAGCAAAACTTCTATTTTCTCAGTTGGCTGAGGCTCCTCCTTTGGGGAGGAAGGGGGGGGGAGAGCTTGCAGGGCTACTGAGCCAAGCCTCTCTTCCTTCTACTGGCTGAGGATCCTCCCCCTGCTGGTCCCCTGGGGAAGGAAGGAAAGAGCCAGAGCTTCCTTTGGCTAGTTCTCTGGATCCCATGGGAGAAATATAAATAAAGCACCTTTAAGACCAAGTGCTAATGCTTTATTTTATTTTTAAAAAATCTTTAATTGTGTTTGTCTGTGTCCTTGATAAAGTTTATATTTCTGCTACCTAATCTTAAATAGGTACACACATGGCCTGGCCCACCCCGACATGGCCCAGCCCACCAAGGTCTCATTTATGTGAGATCTGGCCCTCATAACAAATGAGATTAACACCCCTGCCCTAGCTATTACCTGATCCCAAACATGATTACCAGGGCTTTTTTTGTAGAAAAAGTCCAGCAGGAACTTATTTGCATATTAGGCCACACCCCCTGATGTCAAGCCAACCGGAACTGCGTTCCTGTGTGTTTCTGCCCAAAAAAAGCCCTGATGATTACTTTTGCAAATCCATTTCAGTGGGTTGGATCTGCCAGAAGGGTCTAATCATGAATCTTGATTATTATCTCCCAATTCAAATTAGCAGCACTTCAAATAGTTTTGTGTCCAAACAATGGCAGCATTTAGTATGGTAGGTGGTCAGCTAGTCATTATTGATGTATGCTCACAATTAGCTTGGATCACAAATGCCCCTAAGGCATTATGGATCACTTAAAATTAAGTAAACCAGAATGTAAGTAATACTTTTGTAAAAAGTTGGGGGAATTCACCACAATGGTGCTGTCTCAGAAACAGCAAAAACATAAAGAAAACAAGTACTTCCTACTAAATAGGAAATGTAAAATGTGCTTCAAAAATGCTAAAAGGCACAAATATTTTATACACATACATGTGTGTGAGTGAGTATGTATGTATGTTTGGTGTAGTGGTGAAGTGCACAGACTTTAATCTGGAAGAACTGGGTTTGATTCCCCGCTCCTTCACATGCATCTGCAGAATGACCATGGGCCAGTAAGAGTTCTTGAAAAAACTGCTCTCAGCCCCACCTACCTTACTGGATCTCTGTTGTGGGGAGAGGAAGGGAATGAGATTACAAGCAACCCTAAGACTCCGAGTGAAGGGCAGGATATAAATCCAGTCTCCTCCTCCTCGTTTGTATGTATGTACGCCTTGTGTTGACAGGAAATCCTATCATGCACATTGGACCCCATTTTGTCTTCCCAGTTTTTTCCCCACTTTTTTTCCATCTCTCATTTTCTACTCTCATACTTTTGATGGTGTTACCTCACATCCAGTCATTTTAGATACTCTGCACCAGAGAACCATAAAGGTGAATATTTTGATGTGTCGGTGAAGTCCTCAAGACTATCCAGACATGACCTACTTTATATAATTTTAAGTAACCACACCACACATCATATAAGAAGCAACACCTGGCTCTCTATTATTTTATTCCTGGATGTGTGTCTTCGTGCATTTTATATATTGACTACTGAGGAAAGTCCTTAGGGGCCAAAATGTATATGATTATTATGGTGATTGTGAAGACAAATGAGAAATTATATAGTTTGCATATTTTATGCAGTCTGACATTCAGACAATGTTTTAAAATTCATTTTTGTATGTATTTTTATAATAAATCATACTAAATGAATTGTGTCCTAGGCAGCTTGACCCTCTATTTCACAGGATGAATAGTGAACCAAGTATCCTTGGTTATGTGAGGGGTTTTCTTTTTCTTTTAAGTATTCTCAACCTTTGAGTTACCCCTTGACCTAGTACATAGTGGAAGGTTGCTCCTGAAGCAAGGAATTTAGCCCACAATAATTGGTTACACAAACATGATCTGAAAGAGCAGCACATTCTTATGAAGACCTGGTGTGGGTCCAAATCACAATCTCCAGCCCAGTTCCCAGCTGATTTCAGGACTTCAGTCTGAGTTAGCACTGGGATGTCAGGTCTTATATTTTGTTCTCTGTGTGTATGTTGATAACCTGTAATCTCAAAGAAATGTTGTTTTCCTTGTCATATATGGTGTGATATCTATTGATTTCAAGCTATGTGCGTTCTTAAAAGCAGCTATCTAGGAGGGTTCACTGCCAGTGCTGAACATTTGATGCAGCTGTCAGTATGCCCAGCTAACGCCATTTGCAAAAATAAAACAGTGCCCATATTTGTTAGGGGCAGGCTGCTTCCTTTCACCTAGAATGATGCACAAAATGGAAGTGGAGTACCATTTACAGGATTACTGTTATCCAGTGTTTACAGCTAATGGATTTGTGTTACAGCTTCATTTTACAAGGACTCGTCTCTTCTCTTAATTTGCCCTTAGGTCTGTCACTTTTCCCCCTCCATCATCCTTATAAAAGCCATTATCTTTCCATTAGCGGACCTGCTAGATAGCTCTTCCTCTGCTCTTTGATCTGCCCAGCACCTGTTTCCATTTTTGTACACTCTCCCCCCCACAATTTCTCTCAAGAATTTTAAAGAATTAGTTTGCTGAGAGCTACTTCACACACAGTGGTACATTAATTAATGTGAGATGGAGGGGAGGCGCTGGCATTCCTGGTTTTGCTGCCATAACAACCCCTCTGTTTCATGCAAAGCGGGTCTGAGATGCAAGGGGGTTTTAAGACCTTTTCTCTATGATGATAAAAGGCAAAAGATAAAAAAAAAGAGAAAGAAAATGAATTACGCTTATTTCTACTTCTGTTGGTTTATTGGGGTGTGCAGTTTCCCCCCCCAATTTTTAGATTCATTTTCATTTCAAAAGCTTTGTTGTTTTTATTATATTTATTAGCACATATGCTCAGTCTAGTTTCTATCAACTGCATATGAAATGTTTCTGGCTGTAATTTCTTTATCTTCCATGTGATTTGGATCACATTTGCAGGGGTATTACCCCCTGTTTAAGTGACACCCCCTATTTAAGTTAAATTCAAAACATAGGGTAATGAACAAAACAAATGGCATCTATTCATTCACTGTTGTTCCCATGTATTTTTATTACTCTATCAAAAATAATGAATAGAGATTTGGGGTTGGATCCCTCCCCCCGATTGTTTGGAAAGAAATGAACATTTCTAGCTTTGTGGACTTATCTTGAACATTGTTTACCAATAAATGTTTACTTTAACTTCAGATGCATGAAAATCTGCTTCTCAGTAAATTAGCAAATCTATATTTTCTCACAATGGAGGGAAGTAAGCAGTGGGGTCCCACAAGGATCAGTATTGCAGAGCTAGAAAAAGGTTCTGAGGAGAGCAACCAAGATGATGAGGAGGCTGAGACACCTTCCCTTTCATGAAAGGCTGAAGAGTCTGGGAGTATTTAGTTTAGAAAACAGACAACTAAGGGTTTATAAAATTATGCATGGGATGGAGAGAGTAGATAAAGATAAAATTATGCATGGGATGGAGAGAGTAGATAAAGATAAGCTCAGTATTCCAGGCTGAGGTTCAGTGAGTAAAAAGGCAGGAAGGGAGGGCAGGGTCATTTCCAAGCTTACTTTTGGCCTTTGAGGAAGGACTCATTGGGGCCAGGCCTGACTAGGGTTGCCAGCTCCAAGCTGGGAAATTTCTGGAGATTTTGGGGTGGAATTTAAGGAGGGCAAGGTTTGAGGGGGCATGAGGCTTCAGCTGAATATAACACCATTGATTCCACCCTCCAGAGCATTCACTTTCTTCAGGGAGACAGATGTCCGTCATCTAGAGTTCAGTTGTAATTCTGGGAGATCTCCAAGTGCCATCTGGAGGCTGCCAAACCTAGGCCTGGCAGCAAACAGGGTCAACCTTAGGGTGTCTGGCACCCTAGGCACCCCCAGCCCCCACCATTCTTGAGTGTTTCTTACCATGTTAGTGGGACTGATCCAGTGGGCGATACCACAAAACTGGGCCAGGGTTTTCCAAGATAGAGGCTGCTGGTGAGAAGGGAAGGAAATCTTAAAACAGAAAGGCAAAAGAAGCTAAGTTGGCTGTTGGGCAGGAAGGAGATAGCGTTACCAACTCCAGGTTTGGAAATACCTGAAGATTGGGGGTGGAGCCTGGGAAAGGTGAGGTTTGAGGAGGGGGGGGACCTCAAAAGGGTATAATGCCATAGATGCTACACACCAAAAACAGTCATTTCCTCAATAGGGTTGCCAACCTCTAGGTGGGAGATGAAGATTACCAAGAATTACAACTGAACTCCAGATGACAGAGAACAGTTCCTGTGGAGAAAATGGCTGTTCTGGATGATGGAATGTATGGCATTATACCCACTAAGGTCGCTTCCCTCTCCAAACTGCATGTCCCATGCTCCAACCCCTAATCACCAGGAATTTCCAAACCTGGATCTGGCAACCCTAGGATGCATGAAAGGGGAAATTGTATTGGGGGCTTTCAGGAAAGAGAAAGAGAAAATAGTGATGGAGGGGAAAATGAGATGAAAGTCCTTGCAGGATCCAACTTGATTCAATCTAATCTATTCAAGACGCTTACCAATTTCACACTAGACCTTTAATCCTGGTTTAGCCCTGTCCCCAAACTAACATTCTACACTGGAATCTTAGAATCAAATAAACCAACTCTATGAATTTATTATTTTGTTGTTTACAAGGTCTTAGGTTCAATCGTTTTAGTTCCGGAGTCAAAACATCTAAATTAGCCCTACCATGGGTGAGGAAATATAGTACTCATCTAAAGAACTAACAATTTTCTGCTTTTCTATCTGAAGCAGTCTGGCTCAGCCTGCCAAACACCATGAAGGGATGCAGCAGCCAGAACAAAACTGGCTATAAAACAACATAAAATTATACATAAACAGACCTCAGGCCATAAGTAGACCATAAAACAACTGAGAAGATAAAAAAATTAAAAGACTTGGTAAAAACACATGTTTTGACCTGGAGTCTAAAAGCCTATAAGACATGGTGCCAGGTGAGCCATAAGGGGGAGGACATTCCACAGGTGAGGTGCCTCCACAGAAAATGCCCTGTCTCTCTAGTTGCCACCCACCTCACCTTTGAAGGCAGGACACAGAGACCAGGGCTTGGGGGAAGAGTCTAACAGGCAGGCTAGTCAGTACAGGGAAAGATGGTCCTTCAGATTATTATCTGTTCAAGAATCTGTGGCCTGAGAGTTCAGACTTTGGAATAGACATTCATGACTAACAAAACACACAGAAGAGACAAGGCAACATCTGTTGATCACCTCCATATTATATTGATGTCTATATCAATACCTGATGGGGGGATTATGGAAGGTATAGGAGCATGCAGACTTTGTTACATAAGTTATCAAACTTTAGTAGCCCACCCAGAAATATTTACTTGTCAACCTGCCTAAATAAACCAGATTTCTCTTCATGGCACACTGAAAGCTTGCAAGAAGAAAATGAGGACTAATTTCAGGTTCTTTTTTCAAACTCATCCATCTGGGTCATTTGTGAGTCATTCTGACTCTCCACAGGTGATTGGGCAACTAGCTATTTACAAGCACGAGTTAGACAAAATCCCAGGATGTTCACACAGAGCTTACAAAAATTTGTTCCAGCGTTTGACTGTCAGCATCCAGACAACAGAATAATCACTTTGCATCCCTGATGAATGAGCTACTTTACCAAACAGTTCCCTTTCCACATTGCTCTATTATACCCTTGATTGCATGTCCTTGGTGACAATACATTTCTGGGTCCATGCACTTCATTGCTTCTAAAAGAAACTCCCTTTTACAGCTGCCAAAGCAGCAGAAATCATGTCAGTCACATTCAGAAAACTGGTGAACCGTATAATACCGATGACAGCTAACATACGTGACTTTAAGCACCCTAGCTACAGCTCGACTGATATCCCTGCAATTGCTAGTAGGAATATGGTTCAAGAGAATGGGAGGGCATGACACTTGAGTAATATGCATTTTGAATTTTGCTGTGACCTTGTCTGCCTTAAGTCTGATGGGCCTTTTTTCTTTCTGAGATTGTAGCACATAAAAAATAAAAAAAATCAATGTCTGTGAGCTGTAATTGCTCTCTTATTCCATTTCACCGTTTTGTCTCCAGAAATAAAAATACCATTATCTGATTTGCAAGGAGCAACAGCTGACATAAACTTAAGTATTTTGAGGGAGAAGAATCTACTGCCAAAGAAATAATCACAGTCTCTGTTCAAGAACACCAAGTCTTTGGAATTGTTCCACCATCCTGCAGCCTTTCGTTGTGGTTACCACTGTTTTGAGAACGTGTACATAATTATTGTACCTCTCTAACTTGCAGTTTGCTTTTAAGGCTCCAAACCTTGACTGCATGTCAAAGCACAGTCTTCATGGACATCTCTCTCTTTCTCTCTCTCTCTTCATGGAGCACAAGATTTAGAGACACTGAGAACTGAGTGATCAATTCTGACACCTGACTCTAGGACTGATCTCACAGCTGCCAACTCTAAAATGTAACTCCCCAGGTTTCCTTTATTTGGGTCAGTCATCTGCAGAGGGAATAGGGAAAATTATAGTGTGCCTAATTTTTTTTTTACACAGTATTTTTCCTACTTGACCTCCAGTTCATCACTGTTCACATCTCTGTATAGACTCAATGGGTGGATACAGATGGGCAGCATGGGGTGGCAGCCACCCAACAAAGACATAAGCTGGTGTTAGGTCTATTCCTTACAGCTGGCATAAAGTAAAGTGCCCCAGGGTGGTCAGAGGGCACATGGTCTGCTGTCAGAATGGGGATGGGCTGCGTGCACCCTGGAGTGGTGCTCACACACTCATGCACTCAGACATCATGTCCCTGGCACTCCCTGGCTGTTCAGACAGCCAGGAAAGGTGTCCCAGAAGTGCTTGGTGATTTGCTACCACTTCTGACTAGGTAGCTTTTTGGAGTGGCATGGCGATGGTGGGGAATGAGTTGAGGGCGGGAGTGGGGTGGTGCACAGATGTGCACATTTGAATGTGCCTTTTTGATCCAGACATAGACCATTCATGTGGCAGCTTATACTGACCATGTGTATCCAGCCAGTAGGTGACAAATAGTTGATTATGCAAGAGCTGAGCTTGTTAAGACCTTAGCATCCTTTGTAAGCTAGTTAAAACAAAACTTGTCTAATCCTGAACTTCCAAATAATTTAAAGACTTTGAGGTGATGGTGATAGCAACCAAGAAATCTTATTTCTCCACTACCATTGCATCAGTAAATTCCAC
The DNA here is from genome assembly GCF_032191835.1 of Heteronotia binoei. Taxonomy (NCBI): domain Eukaryota; kingdom Metazoa; phylum Chordata; class Lepidosauria; order Squamata; family Gekkonidae; genus Heteronotia; species Heteronotia binoei. The sequence continues at coordinate 49,425,859 of NC_083223.1, read as the reverse complement.
TTCAGTTATTTAGGATATTTTGGTATATATTGATTCCAGAACCAGAGTCCCAGAATATAGAGGAATTGGCAGTGAACTGTTATACTTTTGTATAACAGCCAGAAGTGCTTTTCCCCCATCTTCATCTGGTTTGGTAGGTACAGCGGCCTCTGGCTCATTGATAAAAGTAGGGCCTTTGGCTCATTGATAGAGCATCTGCTTGGTATGCAAAAAGCCTCAGGATCAATTCCTAGGATTTCCAGTGAAAAGGATTAGGTTGTAAGTGATGAGAAAGACCTTGGAAAGCCACTGCCAATCTGAATAGACAATTTTAACCTTAATGGACCAATAGTCTGATTCAGTATAAGGCAGCTTCATATGGTCCATTCTTTGGACTCAGCTGACCTATCCATGCTGATCAAATCCATTTCAACCTCGTTCATATTCAACTTGCAATTCCTCTTGAAGACCATTCAGAAACTCCAACTAATGCAGAATGCAGTGGCCTGATCAGCATGTTCATGTTACATCTGGAATGATCTGTACTCACTGCCAATTGATTTCCAGGATCAATTAAAAAAACCCTAATTATTATCTTTGAAGTCCTTCATGACCTCAGACCCTTATATCAGCAGACCTGCCCATCCTTATATACTCCCCTACACCATGTCCCTTGTGTGAACCAGGCTCTGCTGGCAGCTCCAGGGACTGCTCGAGCCAAGGCATTCTCCCTGGCAGCTCTTTTTTCATGGAATGGTCTATCATGATTGGCTAGGAGGGCCTTCATTTTCTTAACCAGTTTGGTGTACTGGTTAAGAATGGTGGATTCTAATCTGGAGAACTAGGTTAGATTCCCCACTCCTCTACAGGCAGCTGCTGGGTGACCTTGGGTCAGTCACAGTTCTCTCAGAGCTGTTCTTTCAAGAGCAGTTCCTGAAGAGTTCTCTCAGCCCTGCCTACCTCACAAGGTGTCTGTTGTGAGGAGAAGGAAGGAGACTGTAAGCCACTCTGAGACTCTGAGTGAAGTATGGGGTATAAATCCAATCTCCTCCTCTTCTTCTTCTCATTTTTAAATTATATAAAGCTAATTCATTTAGGCACGCTTTCTTGTAAAGGGCTGATTTTAGGTAAAGTATGAGTTCTAAAGTTTTTCATCACTGATTGCATGGTGTTTATGTCTTAAATGATAATATTCATAAATATATTCACATGAACACATGAAACTGCTTTATACTGAATCAGACCCTTGGTCCATCGAAGTCAGTATTGCCTATTAAGACTGGAAGTGGCTCTCCAAAATCTCAGGCAGAGACAGTCACGTCACCTACTGCCAGATCTTATACTTGGAGATACCAGGGATTCAACCTAGGACATTCTGCATGGCAAACAGATGCTCTACCAGTGAGCCACTGGTCTTTTCCATCGGGAGTCCCCTGTGAAGAGAAAGATAGAACAGAAATGCAATAAATAAATGAACTCTCACTGCTCATATAACTGAATACTGAAAGCATGATATTATGATAATGATGATGATATTGGATTTATATTCCACCCTATACTCTAAATCTCAGAGGGGTCACAATCTCCTTTACCTCCCCCCCACCACAACAGACACTCTGTGAGGTAAGTGGGGCTGAGAAAACTCTTATAGCAGCTGCCCTTTCAAGGACAACTCCTACGAGAGCTATGGCTGACCCAAGGCCATTCCAGCAAGTGCAAGTGGAGGAGTGGGGAATCAAACCCGGTTCTCCCAGATAAGAGTCCGCACACTTAACCACTACACCAGACTGGCTATCAAAACCAAGAACTATTGTATTTGCATGGTAGCAGTTATAACAATTTATTACTGGCCTTCACTACTGGTTGCTTTGCTCTGTGCTCAGTTTCATCGCATACCCACAACTGGGATCTTTAGTTTGTATTTATGTCCTTCTTCCCAGAATAAATTCAGCTGCATTCCAAAGAAACTTGTTTCTGCCTACCTCGACTTGTTTCTACCTATCACAACATGGTGCTTGGATGCATCACATTGTTCCTCTCCATGGAATGACACATAATCAGTAAAAAGAAAAAAAAACCCCTCTCCTTTTGTTTATACTGTTAATAACAGATGTTGCTCTGCGACATCACACGTGCTGTTTAATATTACCAAAACAATTATTCATTTATTCATCTTTGCACAGTATGTGCAAGCTGGCATTACAGACCTTGCAGGCATGGCCTTCATAAATGCCGAAACCCAAAGTGCATGTCATCTGTAATAAATCACCCTCTGATTCCCCACTCCCATCACCCTTACTAATCTTTGTTCTAGAATGTTCATAACATTACGGCTGACAAACGAATAAGGAGGTGGCAGGCTAAATTTCTGGAATGTGCTGAGAAATGTTAAGATGCTTGAGATTTGCCTTATCATTATGTAAAGACAATAATGACCCTATCATGGACCACAGAAGGGAGCTGAATTGGATTTCAAGTAGGATTAGATACAGCAAACTTCCACAGCAAATCACCAATTCAACAACAGCAGAAGGCTGGAGCTGAAGAACAAAATCTCCATCTTTGTGTTTTCTCATATGAAAACAATCTTATGCCAAGTCAGACCTTTGGTCTGTCTTACTCTGACCAGCAGCATTTCTCCAGGGTCATAGTCAGAAAAGAGTCTCTCCAACAGCTGCTGCAACAGAAACCTTTAGCAAGAGATCCCAGGGACACCAGGAAGACAGGAAACCCACTGCCCTAAAACCATGGAACACTAGATGGATTTGATTGTCATCTTGGCCTTGGGGCCATGCTAATCTTCCCCATATTGTTTGAACTGTTGTGCCTGTGAAGCTATAGTGAACATGGGATCACTGAGAGGCATGTATATTGCAGCAGCAGTGCTGATTTTTTTTAGGAGTACACACTGGTAATTTGTCCAGCTGTGAACCCTAATCCTCCATCCATAGTGCATTGCCTCTTCAATGTTTTTTGTCGCACAATGGCTTATTATGCCTCTCAGTACCACAACCAGAAATGGTGACTTTTGTTAGCTGTCATTTTGTTGTTGTTGTCTTTGTGGTGTTTTTTTTTTTAATGCTACATCATGAAACAAATTGTAGCACTGCAAGGATTCAGCATTCTCCACCTCAGGTCAGATCTCTAGTTATTAACTTCATGTAGAAGAAGAAGAAGATATTGGATTTATATCCCGCCCTCCACTCCGAAGAGTCTTAGAGCGGCTCACAATCTCCTTTACCTTCCTCTCCCACAACAGACACCCTGTGAGGTGGGTGGGGCTGGAGAGGGCTCTCACAGCAGCTGCCCTTTTCAAGGACAACCTCTGCTAGAGCTATGGCTGACCCAAGGCCATTCCAACAGGTGCAAGTGGAGGAGTGGGGAATCAAACCCGGTTCTCCCAGATAAGAGTCCACACACTTAACTACTACACCAAATTGGCTCTCCAAATGTATTAGGATGGACCCCATAAAGTCTAAACACAAAAATGAAACACCTCTAATAGCTTTAAGTAGGGCCATTTTGTGTATTTGGACCAACCAAATCAACACAAAACATTGTGAAAACTTTTGAACTCAGCAGAACTCTTCATTGTGCTGGATGTCACAAACATTTTAAACAATAGAAAGGCAGTAAGAAGATTCCCAGAACCATGATATTATGATCTAACCTTGCACACATGCTTTGTTTTCTTTTGGGAAGAAGTTTATTGGGATTTTGAAAACCACAAACCAGATCCTCTTGATCTCTCAACTACCCTGGAATAGGAAGGAAGGAGAGAGGCCAAAGGGAGGTATATGGCATAATAAAAAACATCTGTAACATTCAGATAATCCAGTGTTCAGATAAATAATTCTCATAGTTCAGTTGAGTCCCAGGTAACACATTGCTCGATCCTAGAGGACCACTTGAAGGTCAACTGATAAGATGTTGTTGTTGTCCTAACAGTCCAGCATTCAGGTATATGAAAGTTAAAGAGTGGGTATTCAGCCTACTTTCTAATTACAATTTACAAAGCATTAAATGAAACGATGCCCTCTGGCCTTGTTTGATTGCAAAAACAACAGTTTGCCCAGTCCCACTTGTTCGTTCAGTTCTATGGCATTATAGAAGTTGTGTTCTGTGACAGGGCAAGAGAGAATTCAAGGTCAAACCAATCAAAACCTCTAGTTGCTCTGCTTAATTTTGGTTGGAGTTGTTGACAGCAGGGGCTGATAAGGATCTCTTGACAGAGCTGACCTTTGTTTGCTGCCACGGCTGGGACATTTCATTTGCATGGGTCTTCGGGAGGCTGGACCAAAGGTCAGAGTTGTTCACTGTAGCGCATCCAGTTCCCATAATTAAAACATTCATTAAACCTTTTTGGTTAAATGGCGTCTGTGTTTTTCTGCTCAAGATATTCATTAACTACTAGGTACATCAAAGATGGATTTTAGCTCTGCTGGGAAGCTAGCTTTTAAGTGTTTGTACAGAAACTTGTAAAGTAAAATGATTAATTGTTCTCTAGCTACTGTACAGAAGAAATGTAAAGGGCACAGCAGTGATGGTAATTTCTTTATTTTTTTTGCAGATGCTTAGACTGGAATTTCTAGGATTTTTACTTCAATAATAACAATCACTTGTATCCTACCTCTTGTAACTTTAGCAGCTCTTCCTCCAGCGGCTCCTTAGGTTGGATTAATTCCCTCCAGCCAAAGGTAGCACATGCCCAGTAATAATACTATAATATGATTCATACATAGGGCTTTTAAAGTCCCTAGCCCAAGGAGCAATAAGGATGTATGGATGTACCCTTTTAATTTCTCCCCATACACATGAATTGGCACTGAAAAAAATTGATTTGATTTATTTAATTTATACCCTGCCCTATCCCATAAGTGGGCTTAGGGCAATTTACGACAAAGTCTCATCAAAAATGATAAAACAGTAAAACTATGGGTGGCACAATAAAACACTAAAAAAAAAAAAACACCCATGCCTCGTGTCAGGCAAGGATGGTCACCCTGTGAAGCTCCAGTGGCCAATTCACAACCAGCAGGGCACTGGGGACGGGGCATTGAATGGGGGTGGGGGGAGGAAAATTGAACATCCACCAAATCTGGTGGAACAGCTCCATTTTACAGGTCTTGTGGAACTGTAATAAATCCTGCAGGGCCCTGATCTCAAGTAGAAGCATGTTCTACCAGGTTGAGGCTAAGCAGACATCCCTTGGGCTGGGGACCACCAGGAGGTGTTGGTTGGCAAAGTGTAAAGCTCTCCAGGGCTCATATGGGGAGAGGCAGTCCTACAGGTATGATGGTCCCAGGCTACATAGTCCCAGGCCACATACCTATGTTTGGGTGGTCCCAGGTCACATACTTACATTTGTTGCTAATGTTTCTGATTAGTTTTTTATACCATTATCATATCATTGATATACTATAGATAGCACATGCTATTTTTATATGCAATTAATACAAAAAAACCACACCTGATTTTAACAGTAATATTTCCATCAAAAAATGGGGGGGGGGGGAGATGATGGCAGTTTCATTATAAATAGGGAGAACCTATGTTACAAAGTGGAATGTCTTAGTAGTGTGCCTATGATGTTGGGTGGCATTCTTACAACATAGTCCTTCTAAATATTGCCAGTACAAGAGACACAAAGGCTCTTAAACACAGAGTGAGGAGAATGTGAAGTCAGGGTAGCAAAGGATGCGAGCAAATGTGAGCAAATGCAGATATCTGAGCTTAGGATCAATTGTAGTTGGAGATGAGTTCATGGGTTTTGAGAAAGTTTTTGAAGGAATAGAGGGAGAGTGTCATCATATAGCTCAGGGGTCCCCAATGTGGTGCCCATGGGCGCCGTGGTGCCTGGTAACACCTTTCTTGGTATCCAGTAAGTGTTTTTAGAAAATGGACAGGGTCAGGTTGGGCTTTTTCCTAGCAGGGCTTCTGACTGGCTACTGCAAATCTGATTGGATGTCTAGATTAAAAGACATCCTGTTCTGTTAAATAGAACTTCTGCCTGAAATGTTGACGAATTGCTATTAAGAGTTATGCATAACCTTGGTCCCTGACATTTTTTGATTGGCTCCACCTGCTGTGGCAGCCATTTTATGGTTGGCTCTGCTTCTGTAGCAGCCATTTTGTTTTGTCAGAATTATAAAGGTGCCTGCAGGCTCAGAAAGGTAGGGAACAGATGTAGCCATTTAACACAGTGTGGCTGGAAGAAGTGTGTATGTGGGTGGGTGGTAATCTCGGCTTGGCTTCGCGAACGAAGATTTAAGAAGGGTGCAATAGTCCACGTCTGCTGCAGGCTCGCTGGTGGCTGACAAGACCAATGCGGGACAGGCAGGTCCGGCCACAGTGGCTGCAGGGAAAAGTCTGATTTAGGGTTGGTGCTGTAGCAGTGCGATTCTTCCTCAATCTCCTTTTGTCCTCAAGACCAGCTATGCGTGCGTTCTCAAAAGAAGAAACAGCCTGGTGGATGGTGTGCCTCCATGCTTTGTGATCTGAGGCTAGGTCAGACCACTGGTGATGGTTGATGCGACAGGTGCCAAGGGATTTCTTCAAGGAGTCCTTGTACCTCTTCTTTGGTGCCCCTCTATTTCGATGGCCGGTGGAGAGTTCGCCATACAGGACAATCTTGGGAAGGCGGTGGTTTTCCATCCTAGAAATATGCCCTGCCCAGCGCAGCTGCGTCTTCAAAAGCAGTGCCTCGATGCTGGTAACCTCCGCCCGCTTGAGAACTTCAGTGTTGGTCACAAAGTCACTCCAGTGGATGTTGAGGATGGTGCGAAGGCAGCGCTGATGAAAGCGCTCAAGGAGTCGCAGGTGGTAATAGTATTGACAGTATTGACAGAATCTATAGGAAGAGTTCTGATTTCATACATGTTACAGGTGGTACTATTGTGATGAACAAATTCAACTTTTTATTAGGTAAATATCAATAGGAAGTTCTCACTGCTCAACCATAGAATGCTTTACCAAGTTATTTTTCAAGTTTAATGGACATTTCAGACATTCTTTAGATCACTTCTAACAATTTTTGATTGCATGTGTTTTTAAATTTTTTATGTATTATTAAGCTAAGCTTCAGCAACATTCAGAACTTATTCAATCTGTGATGGAACTGGCCTGCTTTGGCCTACAAGCCTCATTCTTCCCTGCCCTCCTAGGTTTTTCTCTACACCTGTAGAGGCTTTTCTTTCTCTCACTTGGATAGCTTGCTGCCACCACCTGACATTTGTATAGAATTACCTGCTGGGAGGGCCAGGACTCCCAGCTTCCCTGAGGTCTTGCCTCTGCATCTCCTGCTGCCCAGAATCTGGTCACCACGGGGACAGTTCACTGCCTTGTGCGCACCTGGACGAATGGCCACTTGCAGGGCTTTTTTATAGCAGGAACGCCTTTGCATATTAGGCCACACACCCCTGATATAGCTAATCCTACAAGAGCTTACAGGGCTCTTTGAACAGGGCTTACTGTAAGCTCCAGGAGAATTGGCTCAATCAGGGGTGTGTGACCTAATATGCAAAGGAGTTCCTGCTAAAAAAAAGTCCTGGCCACTTGCCAACTGCCTTTCTTCCTCCTGGCACTCTTTTTAAAATACTGTGTCCAAGATGGTAGAGGTCTAAGTGGTACAGAGAACCACAGCCACCATCAGAAATTATAAAGTATTTATTAAAAATAAAATGTTTGCAAGCATAGTTTTAGCATAGCACCAGGTCAAGCAAGGGATTCCAAAAGAAACTGGTAAAACACAAATTATCTGTCCCTTTCCTTACACATAACCTATCAGATGTTAAAATATGACAGGCTCCTTTTACTTAGGATGTTATAAATCCCAATAGAGTTTCCTTAACCTTGAAGCTTGCTCCAGCTCTTGAGGAGAGCACATGGTCAAAGGTGCCATTCCAGTGGAGAGGTCTCTCTGTGTTAATGGATGCAGCAGCCCAGGAAAAAGAAGCTCATTTTTGAGGCAAGGAGTTTTTATCATTCTGTTTCTCCTTCCACACCCCAGTCAGGCCAGTATATAGAAGCTTTTCCTGAAAGTTCTAAACATTTCCTTCCAGGTGTCCCTCTAGCATTTCATTTTTCCAGATCTCTGTCCCCTGCTTGAAGGGGCGGGGAGCTTGGCTAGACCTATTAGCATTTCTTAAGCGATAGTTGAGGTGAGCCTGGAAAGCAATTGACTTCCTTCCTCCTTCCCAGACATGGTCTCTGCCCAGAGGGGGGGAAAAAACCCTGTTAAAACACGAAATGGAAGTTTTGCTCCTTTCAAACCTCCCAGGAAAAAAGATAATTTATTCACACAGCCATTTTAGAAGGCTCTATGAAATATTTCTGTGAATAGGCAAAAAGGCCACAGGCATATCTAAAGTGGAGAAAACTAGTCCTGCCTTCTGGGGCTCCTTGAGGTTTAGCCTCAGAAGGATATTATATCCTTCTCTTCACTCCTGGTCATTTCTTCCCCCCTGCAGTGTGAAAAATGACCAGGGAGTTCCCTCTTCAGCAATGGGCTGCAAGATTTTATAGATCGTGGGAAGACCCTGCCAAATCCTCAGGGTGTCCTGAAGATAACTTGCCACAGTGACCTCCATTGCTCCGGTGATCATCTTGATTACCAGATGACTCATCTTTATTCTTCTGGAGCTGGGAGGGGCTCCATGGCTTCAGCTAGTGGTGAAGATTGGTTGGTCAATGCAGCTTCTTGTATGCTCCACCCACCACAGGCAAGACTGAGGGGACACCTTCTACTTCCACTATGGTGAACCCACCCCCCAGCCACTGGGTGGATAATACTGTGTGTAAAACAGCATCATATCACATTTTTTTTCCTTGAGGGTGGGCAGGCAGGGGGCAGTTTAGCATGATGGAGTTTACTTCTGAGGAAACCTGCTAAGTGGAATGGAATGGAGAAGACAGAAAATGCATCGTGTTAAAAATACAGGCAGTGATATTTTCTGTTATGGTAACCCAGAGCATTAAAATGAATGAGGAAGGACAACAATTCTGCAAGAGGTCTTGCCTGCAGCATACAAATTTCTCTTCAGTCCAACAACATATAATGGTCTCCCTGGCCAGAAATGGTCAGTTCACACCTCCAGGTAGACACTATCAGCTAGCAGGGAAATGAAACAGCTTTACCTACAAAAGGTTCCCCCCCCCCTGCCCTCTCTATCTCTCCTACCAGAGTGGACATGGCACAATCAATCTTCTGGCTAGGCTGGAGAAATTGAGGAGGGGGTATTGCCTGGTGTTGCCTCTGCTAGCTACAGGGCTGGCATAAAGAAGTGCCATCAAGTTACAGCAAACTTGTGGCAATGCCATAGAGTTGTCAAGGCAAGAGACTAACAGAGGTGGTTTGCCATTAGCTTCCTCTGCACAGTAACCCTGGACTTCCTTGGCAGTCTGTGGTGAACATTACATTATGGTGCATCAAAAGAAAATACAACTGTGAAAAGATGAGACATTTGTTCTGGAAAACAGAAAAGATGCATAACCTTTGGCCACTTCAGCAGAACTCAGAGAATTAACGATTTTATACACTGCTATTTAGCAAGGGGTGCAATAGCAACATAAAATACAAGGAAGAACTAAACAGGTAGAGAAATAGGGAGAGAAAGAAAGCTTTCCAGTCATGGAAAGGCATGGGCAAAGTTTAATGGTAGTCATGCACAATTGTTATAAATATTAAGGCTCAGGAATGAAGTTAGATCTCAGGGCAGTTTATAGCTGAATATTTACAATTAAGATTCAGTTTGGTTGTTATTGCTGTCAGATGAATTTTTGGAAGACTGAAAGATGCCCACGTGCAAAGCCTGGTTGTTGGAGACATGTAAGATGACTTTGACATGTGTTCTTTTTCCACAGGTGGGATCCTGCAATCTCACAAAAACTGGTTGTTCTCACCTTTCACTGTTTGTAAGAGTAGTCTGCTTGGATAACATGGGATTGGAGGGGGGTAGTGCAAAATGGCAAAATGGCCTGCAAGACCATTCTCTTTGGGATGGCCTTCACCGATTAAAAGATAGAGAGACTACTTAAGTGATTTTTACCATCTGTTGAAATAGCACCAGGATGTTAATTTTATTAATTTTAGAATTTTAATTAAACTGCTAAATTAGCTATTGCTTTTAAATATTATTGTATAACTTACTGTATTTGATTTAATGTTGTTAGCTGCCCTGAGCCTGCTTCGGCGGGGAGGGCGGGATATAAATAAAATGATTGATTGATTAGAGTATCAAAGGAATCAACCCTGAGTAACAAAGAAAGATTTGAGAAAGTTAGGCTGGACAACTTTCATACACATCTTCCTCCATTGGATGGACTTTGTAATCATTATTTCTGTTTGGTTCTAGCCTCAGTTTTCTTTCCTTTCCTGTCCTGATGTGCATGGTTTTCACACTGAATGCTATCTGGTGTTCTATTATATCTTATTGTGTGACTGTTGTTAATAAAACGGGGTCCAGAGTAATCATTCAAGTGGCAGAACTGCAACTTGTAGTCAGAAGCCTACCGAGAATTTAATTTGGTACACTGCGGATATGTTACAGTAAGCAATCTTTACAGTAGCTGAGGGTGAAAGAGCTCAAGCAGGAGGAAGGAGGCAGTCAGGAAGATAAATGAGCAAGTAGGCTTTATTAATGAGAGAAAGTCCCTGCCAGAAGTGGGAAAAGAAGAAGATGAGGCAGCAGGAATGAAGAACCGAGAGTGAGAAATTCAGGAATAGTTCCTTGGAGCTGGAGTAGTTGAAGGGGGTGGGGGGGGGAGTGAGGCTGAAATGATTAAGAATGGATGCCACTTGACACACCATTTTGTTTTAAAAGAAAGAAATGACAAAATTACAAATGCCATTAAATTCTGTTGTGCAGTGGATTTAACCTTCCTGTTTAACTATGTTCAATGGAATGAAATGGCAGCATGGCTTGTGCCACTGGATGGTCTGCATAAGTACTGCATTTTTAAACGCCTCCCAGTTCTAGCCCTTGTCATCTCCCTGCTATACGAGCTTCTTGGATGGAAGGATTTTATATAAATATAAGGGACGTTTTTGAAAATGTGTTTCCCCCGGCTGCAGTCTGGTTTGGTACGCCCTGTTCCCCTCTCAGATTCAGTCCAAGGTCTTATCTACTCATTCTGCAAATGGGGATGAAATGGCCATCCTGAGGGCAGAAAAATCCTTGGTGTCCTGAGAAGCCAGCAGTCCATCTGCCTCATTTTGCTCTCATCCATCATGATGCCTGTAATCTCAGGGCTCCAGTAATAGCAAGAAGCCTCTCTAGAAACCAGCTGCCATTCATTTTTACCTTTGCTTCACTTATGTGTGTACTTATTTATTAAAATATCTATAAACCACCTTTCCCATAGCTCCAGGCATCTTGCAGTGCTTGTACTTGACATCATGGCAATGGCTTTCTTGCTGTGTCTTCTAGTTAAACAAAGGATTTAAACGCCTTTTTTTTTGGTAGCAGGAACTCCTTTGCATATTAGGCCACACACCCCTGATGTAGCCAATGCCCCAAGAGCTTACAGGGCTCTTAGTACAGGGCCTGTAAGTTCCTGGAGGATTGGCTACATCATGGGTGTGTGGTGTGGCCTTCCCCAAACAATATGAAGCTTTCCCCAAACAATATGAAGCCTGCTACACCTGTGTCTGACCCTCCTTTCCCCTTTAGGAAACAGCCGGCATTCCTTGGGGGTGGGTGGATCGCTAGCCGCCCCCTCGGGGACTGTTGCGTCACGCCCCCATAAGGAAACATACGGTGTTCGTTTTTTGTGTGTGCGCGCCCATGTGTGAGCGGGACAGCTGTCACTTTGATGATGATAGGGGCCCCCTATCTACTACTCAAAACCTCCAACAATGTATTAAATCTTTCCTTCTAATACTACATTTCAAATATTTACCACAATTACCATTTATGTTGGATAACTTATTAGGAGTCAAATACATGTGACCTAATGTTTTATAACAATTTTTTTGGTCAGAGCCGAGTATGAAATATATTTATTTTATTTACTTTTCTCCAGATGTATTCCAAATGTTTATAGGTGAGTTAACTTCTGCATTTCTTTCAAATTTCAAATGTGTAATATTTGATATATCTGTGCCAGGGCATGCCTTGGTTTTATTAGCATTTTCTTTCCATGTGGCTTTGAGCTGGATGGCTCAGGCTAACCCAATCTTGTCAGATCTCAGAAGCTGAGCAGGGTCAGTCCTGGGTTAGTATTTGGATGAGAGGCTATCAAGAAAGTCCAGAGATTGCTATGCAAAGGTAGCAAGGGAAAAAACCAAGGGCTGCACTGATTGGAGCAAAGCAACAAAGGAAAAACAATGGCACAGTGGGAAGAAAATTTTATTCCAGTATATTAATAACCACTATGCTTTCTGCATTAAGCTTCCTCAGGGGGATCTGTGGAACATAAATGTAGCAATGCTCCCATGAAACACGCACAACATTCTCATCACTGCTGCCCAAAATGTGCCCCTCCCTTCTGTTTCTGGGAGACCTCCAGGAGCAGCAACAAAGTTGTGCTTTATTTCTGCCCATGGAAATCCTGCACTGGATCCAAGACATATCTGACTCATTGGCTGTTGAATACTTTTCTCTCATCATTAATTCAGCTCCTTCATCATGGGAGGAATGTTTTTGTTGTTCAGTCGCACAGTCGAGTCCAACTCTTTGCGACCCCATGGACAAAGTCCCGCCAGGCCCTCCTGTCTTCCACCATCCTCTGAAGTCTGCTGAAATCCTTGATAGTTACATCAGTCACGCTGTCCAGCCATCTCATCTTTTGCCGTCCCCTTCTTCTTTTGCCTTCTGTCTTTCCCAGCATCAGGATCTTCTCCAGTGAGTGCTTCCTTCTCATTTGGTGGCCAAAGTATTTGAGCTTCAGCTTCAGCATCTGACCTTCCAGGGAACAGTCTGGGTTGATTTCCCTTAGGACTGACTGATTTGATCTTCTTACAGTCCAAGGGACTCTCAAGATTCTTCTCCAGCACCACAACTCAAAAGCATCTATTCTTCTGCGCTCGGCTTGGAGGAATGTTAAGGAACCCTTAATGGAATCCACAACTCCCATGTCCTGATTTCCTTCAGCTTCAGCCAATATAAGGCTGTTTTTAATGAAAACACAACCAGATCTAGCAATATTTAAAGTGGTTTCTATATACTCTGATATAGGTAGCCCAGATATCCACTTAGTACAGTATTCTCTGAGAAGTGCTCCATTGAGCTGTAGATGTCTTTTCCAGATCTGCTACTTGGAATCCTTTCAAATAGAGCCACCAGGGTGTTGTTGTTGTTGTTTTGTAGCAGGATAAACATTTTGTGTATGTGTGTATATATAGAATATATATATATATATATAGAATATATATATATATTCTATATATATATATTCTAAGGAAATTATCCATTCTGCTAGCCATTCACAAACATAGCTGCATTTCAGTAGTGGTATTCTAACTCAAAGCAAGCTTCCATGTTTTAGAATTCCAATGAACTGGAGATTAACTATTCCAATGAATTTGGAGATTAACTAGTCTCCTGGTTAGACTTCCATAGAGGTTTAATTCCATGGCTCTAGTTACAAAGCACCATGAAGTTGCCACCACGTCTTCAGTCACCATTGAACAATGAACCAAAGAAACAACTTCACACTTTCCTTATCAATACTTATGATGTTGTGATTTCTCTCTCAGAAATCAGTAGAATCAAGCGGCATCCTCTATTCACACTGAAAATATATTCAAATGTTACCACTTTGTTTTGGGGAATGGGTTGGTGGCAGGGCATGTTATCTACTCTAATGAATTTTCCAACCCATGACCACAGGGAAACTGGCCATTTAACAGAGAAAGCTGACCTAGAGGTGGCTACTGGTGGCTGCCAGTAGCAAGGACCATCACACTTAGCAGTGCTGCAGGGGATGCTTGGCTTGGACCCTTTGGCAGCAATGAGGATCAGTATCTTCTCTCCAGTTGACTCCTCTCTCACCACCATTGTTGACACTGGGCCATCTGAACTGAGAGGTCCTCAAGTGTTGGCTTATATTGCTGCAAGAGCAGCTTAGCTGGGCATGCTTGGCATTTTAATTTCCATGTGCAACCCTGGCTGAGACTGATTTGGAAAAGCTGGAATGTCCAGTGATTAGCCTTGGACTTGAAAGGCAGGGTTTCAAACTTAAGCCAAGCTGTCAGGGAATTCTCTCTATTTCAGAATCTCTGAAGGGGCTGTAGGAGTGACAAGGTCTGTGACAATGAATAAAAGGGGGGAATGTCATTACTAGTCCTCGGCTTTGGAAAGAAGCTGAAATATTATATATGCCACTGAACTTATAAATTCTGCTTAAATGTTATGGTCCTAATAAAATACCGTGATCCTGACAGTTCTGAATCCTGTGCCACAAACTCTGGGAAATGTCCTGTGATCTGCCTTTTTTAATGATTCTGCTGTAACTACATGTTTACCCTGGATCAGGAATGTAAAATAATAAATGCTCATTCTTTTTGTATTCTTGTAATACTTTGTCCAACTTATGTCAAACTGTGATCTCTTCTTTGGTGTAGTGGTTAAGTATGCTGACTCTTATCTGGGAGAACCGGGTTTGATTCCCCACTCCTCCACTTGCAGCTGCTGGAATGCCCTTGGGTTAGCCATAGCTCTCACAAGAGTTGTCCTTGAAAGGGCAGCTTCTGTGAGAGCCCTCCCAGCCCCACCCACCTCACAGGGTGTCTGTTACGGGAGAAGAAGATAAAGGAGATTGTAAGCTGCTCTGAGACTCTGAGGGTGGTTTCACACAGGAGATTTGCCCCGACCTAGCCCCGGCTCCCATTCAGATTAAAAGTGCATGATCACACAAGCACATTTGCCCTCTGAATTGCACCTATTCTCACCCCGTCTTCAGATGCCTCCTATCTGCATCAAAAAGTTACCTGGATTTTCCTGGTAGCATCCCCCTGAATCAGATGTAGATTGCATAACTGGCTGCTGCCTGAATGCCTCAGAGCGACTCATAAGCGGAAGAGCTGTGTGATCACGCCAAGCCCTTTCCAGCAAGGTCAGGGTTCCCCCCCAACACCCTCTTCGAGAAGTGCTTGTGTGCTTCTCCGATTGAATGCACACACGGGGGCCTTTTTTAAAAAGACAACCCTTTCCACATTGGGTCCGTGATTGAGTCAGGCTACCACTGTGAATGGGCAACCACTGACCGCTGCCAGGATCCTGCCGCTTCAGCAGGGGCTGTCTGGTAGCTCGGAAATGGTTCAAACTGAAATGGATTTTTTCACAACGGGATAAAATCGTGTCAGTTTCACAGCATGAAACCAGCCTGATTCAGAGAGAAGGGCGGGGCCTTCTTCTTCTCACTGGATCTTAAGCACTGTGATCTTGAACAAAGTTTGCATTACACGTTAATAAGTTCACCCAGCTTTAAGGCTACCATGTCTTTTCAAGTTTCCCCTTCCTTTTCTAAATTTATTTTGCTTTCTAGATCCCCTTGCCAGCTGTCTGTTCCTCAATAAAGCATAGAGAGAATCTTACACACAGTTGTAAGCAAGAAGCAAGTGGCTACTGAGATTTGTTGACTGGGGTTCTAATTCAGTTATGTCATTAGAAAATAATAAGGTATTTCTAATCAGTCCTAAAACCACAGCAAGGGAAGCAATATTAGAACAAAATTGTACTTCTTCCAGAATCAGGTTGGAAAGATGCAGGAAATGCGTGAACACAGAGAGCCTTCACAAATCCAATGCAAATCAATTTGGATTCAAAGCTAGAGAGCATTCATGCTACCCATGTCATTACTGATGAGGATCCAGTCTCTTCCTGTAACTTTGAGGGTTTGCCTCTAGATGCTCCACATCGTCCATTGGAAGGCCTGCCTCACACTTTGAGACAAAATCCATGGAGTGCGATATAAAGCTAAGTATGCATTTGTAGGACTAAGCAATCTCAAGACTATAAAGTTCATAATGCTTTGTGCTCACAAGTGAAAATGCATCCATGAAAATATTCAGGGCCTTGAGGCAATAAGTGCAAGCAAAATTAGCTGAAATTCTAACTGGTCAACAGATTTTCCACACAAAAACCCACCGCTTCAGGCCCAGAAATAGCCTTCCCAAGCCTCCCGCCCTGGCGGGAGAATACTGGATTTTCAGCCTCTTTTCCCGCTTTCCATAACTCTGGAAGCGGGGGGAGGAGGGGGGAATGGCGCCAAGGAGCATTTGCGTCGTCCGGGGAGGAGGTGCTGAGCCTGGCAAGGGAAATCTTGAGAAGGGAGGCTGGCTCGCCAGCGAGCGGGTGGAGGTGGCTGCCGAACGCAGGCGGGTCTTGACGGACTCCAATGCCCGATGCTTCTCCTCCTCCCTTCCCTTCCCACCCAGCCCCGTTGCAGCAGCCGTTCTTCCTTTTCGCAAGCTGCTTCCCGCGCCCAGTCAGCTGGCTGGGGGGGGGGGGAGGAGAGAAGCCCCGCCTGCAAAGGACCATGTGCCTTTGCACCTCCGGAGGCTTGATTGCAAGGCTCCACTTTGGGATGGTGTGACTGCTGCTGTAAAGAAGCTGGCAGCAACTCGTGAGTAGAAAGGCCAGTCCCTCGCTTCAGTTGCCAGAAAGGGGGGGGGGGAGGGAGGAGGAGAGGGAAACGTCTTCATTATTCCCTATGTGGAGATCAATTCTCATAGGGTATAATGGGGAATTAATCTGGAGGTTTTGGGGGCTCTGGGGGAGCTGTTTTTTGAGGTAGAGGCACCAAATTTTCAATATAGTATCTAGTGCCTCTCCCCAAAGTACCCTCCAAGTTTCAAAACGATTGGACCAGGGGGTCCAATTCTATGAGCCCCAAAAGAAGGTGCCCCTATTCTTTGTTATTTCCTATAGAAGGAAGACATTTTAAAAAGTGTGCTGTCCCTTTAAATGTGATGGCCAGAACTCTCTTGGAGTTCAATTATGCTTGTCACACCCTTGTTCTTGGCTCCGCCCCAATGTCTCCTGGCTCCACCCCCAAAGTCTCCTGGCTCCTCCCCCAAAGTCCCCAGATATTTCTTGAATTGGACTTGGCAACCCTACCCAGAAAACAGAAGCGGAAATGAAATTCTTCCCGCTGATTTCACAAATGACTACTTGAATGTAAATAATTTTTAATGAACTAGTAAACCACACAGCAATAGAATCATACAGAACTTCTTCCCCAAAATGCCCCGGACAACAATTAAATGGCAGAATCACGGGTCTTTGTTTACATTTTAATTAGTTTCAGACAGTATTGTCTTTTACGAAAACACTCAACTTTTGTGTATGAATATTTTAATCAGAGTTCCTGCTTCATGTCCCACTAACTGCCTCATTTCCCTCTTGACCCTCATTTCCCTCAAATTCATACTTTTTTGCTGTGGTGGTTTGAAATTCTGACCAGATGGCCTGCAAGTTGGCAGTCTGAATGCTGGTAGCCATCATGGGAGCGCTGCTTTCCTTACCCATCTGTCTCTGAATTCTCAGTTTAAACAGTTCTCCTGGGTCACTCCAAGCTTCTTTCTAGACATCCTCTTGGACTTTTGCCTTTCAGAACTATTAGGAGCTGTTGTTTTAACAAAGGAAACCAGGACTGCTATGCACGTAAATAAATACTAATAAATCTGGATAATACAGTCCTGTCTGTAGTGCTAATGAATGGTACCCCCTTGCTTTCTGATCCATAGAAGGGCGTTTTATAATACTAAAACTCTGGTGGTTTTCAAACTGCAGTTTTTGAGCCTGCTCTGTTTAGACACATGTATCCTAAGCAAATATACCCTGGCAATCGGCTGCCCTCCTGTCTCATTTATGCTGCCGAGGGATCACATGCTGAGATTATTTTTATCCTTCCTTTAGCAAGACCCTTTGTACCGGGTGCCATTTGCTCTGACTTTAGATATACTGTGTAATTGTTCCCCCACACATTTGTTTAAAAATGCCTCTTCAGCTGCTATCTTGTGTGCCTGATTTCACTGTTTTTTTTCCTGACACCACCACTATTTAAAGACTGTCAATCTGGTATCCTTGCTGGTGCTGTAGTCAATACATGGCAAGGCTACATGTCTTTGTTTGTGATCTCAAAGCTACAAAATGTCTTAAAATCTCCACTTTTGACATAATAAGAGGCTAGCAAGTTCAAATGGATTATCAGCGAACGAGCACCTGATCAGAACACTGGTCCCCATTCGCTTGTGATGAAAGCATAAGGGGCTGCCTGAGACGCTAAACGGACACGCCAATTGTCAGTGTTACAGGGCAGCAAGCTGAGGGTAGGGGTAGGTTACTAATGCCTATGGCCATGTTTTCCTTAGCCTGCAACAGCCCTTTGAAAGACAGAGCTTCCTTGGGCATGCTCAGTTATGCAGATAGATTGAGAGGATGCAGTTTGACAGCTTTGGAATGGCTGTGGCTGGTGGGCAGCTTGCTAGGTACAGAGACATCCCCCCCCCCATTTGAAAATAGTGGCAACTAAAACATTATTGCAAAGTCTCTCAGCACCGCAACCTGTGACTTAATGACAATACAAATAATTTAAATAACCATTAGAAGCTAATAAGGAAAAAAGTTGATGATACCTAGATCTGGGCGAGGACAATTGCAAGCGATTGGGGTGGGGAACATTTGGTGCTGATGAATGAGAAAGGATGGAGGTTGGAGAGATTTGGGGTCAAGGGGAAACAGGAGGGATTTGAGGCTGCAGTCCTGCTGCATATATTTACACGAAAGCAAATTCCATAACAGTCACGCTTTGAGTTAACAAGGAAGGGCTTCAACTAACTGGAGTGAGTCCTAGGAATGGGGAAAGTGCTTGATTTTTTTAAAATCAGAAATGTTACACTCTGGCCAGGAGAGGATGATGGGGTGGTCTCTCTCTGTTCTCTCCTGCTTTCTTTTTCTTTCTGTTTAAGGAGGCAGCATCAGGAGAGGAGGGGAGAACTAAAAGTTAGTGCAGATGAAGGACTCTGATCACCTGTCAGGACTCATTCTTTGTTTCAGAAAAGAGATGCTTTGGGGGAAGAAGAAAGTGTCTGCTAAGAAACATACCTATGGTGCTCATGAGTGCCAGCTGCAAAAATCAATATATCCATTAGCTCTAATCAGCTTCTCCCTTCTTTTCCAAAGCAAGACAGTGGGCGTTTTCGCACTGACCTTAGTCAGGAGTGACGTCCCTCTTCACCGCGCAGCGTTTGCATGGATTTCGCACTAATTGCTCTGCAGAACCCGGAAGAGCCGCAAAGTCTTTGGTTTTTGGCCAGTTTACATTTGCGACGCAAAAGCCGTGGGACTTTGCGGCTCCTCCGGGTTCTGCGGAGCAATTAGTGCGAAATCCACGCAGACGCTGCGCAGTGAAGAGGGACGTCGCTCCTGACTAAGGTCAGTGCGAAAACGCTCAATGAGACAGACAGACATTATGCAGTAGCAGTTGCTCCACCCCGGGGCTTCTCCTTTCCTCAGATCAAGTGATTGATTTCCCACCAGTTGCTGCACGCCTGCATTTTGACCCATGGCTTCCTTCAATTTCCCCTACATCTTTCTGATCTTGTTT
Organism: Heteronotia binoei; assembly: GCF_032191835.1. Classification (NCBI taxonomy): domain Eukaryota; kingdom Metazoa; phylum Chordata; class Lepidosauria; order Squamata; family Gekkonidae; genus Heteronotia; species Heteronotia binoei. The sequence goes on along the minus strand of NC_083223.1, from coordinate 49,406,329 downwards.
TTTAGAGATCAGGAAAACATGGGGAGATTTGGAGGGAGTTGCGAGTCAAAATGTGACTGTGCACCAACTGGTGGGGAATCAATCGCTTGATCTAGGGAAAGTAGAAGCCTGAGGTTGGAGCAACTGCTACTGGGAATGGGTCAGAGCAGGGCTTTTTTGTAGCAGGAACTTATTTGTATATTAGGCCACATACCCCTAATGTAGCCGATCCCCCAAGAGCTTACAGAGCTCTTAGTACAGGGCCTATTGTAAGCCCCAGGAGGATTGGCTACATCAGAAGGTGTGGGCTAATATGCAAAGGAGTTCCTGCTACAAAAAAAAGCCCTGAGTCCGAAAGAGTGAGAGCTCACAGAGCACTAAGAGGTTTCTTCAAATTTGTTTAATGTTGATATGTGCTGGGTGGTTGTTATTTGAAAGGGGGTTGTACCTGACCTTATTGCAATGTGCACTGTGTAAATACATTAAGAAAAATCCTCTCTTTAATAAGTAAAATCTGCTCTTTAATAATCCTGTTCTTACCTAGTGAACAATTATTATTCCAGATTCAGGTGGGTAGTTGTGTTGGTCTGAAGCAGGGATGGCCAAACTTGCTTAACATAAGAGCCATTTAGAATAAATATGTTTGAGAGCCACAAGACATGAACGTCAGATGTATGAGAGCCACAAGGCAGGCAGGAAGAAAGGAAAATAGATGGAGGAGGGGGGAAGGGGAAGAGAGAGGTGGAAAGAAAGCAACTTTAAATGCATTCTCCAAGCCACCAGCTGGCTTGGCTTTGGGAAGTTATTTGAAGAGACAAATGCCTTCCCCAAGCCAGCCGATGGAGCAGTGGGGGCTTCAAGAGCCACACAATATGTGTGAAAGAGCCACTTGTGGCTCCTGAGCTGTATTTCCCCCCTCCCCCCAGTCTGAAACAACAGGAAAAAAGGTTGAGTCCAGTGGCACCTTTAAGACCAACAAAGTTTAATTCTGGGTATAAGCTTTTGTGTGCAGGCAGTCTTAAAGGTGCCACTGAACTCAAACTTTGTACAATTATTACTCTATTAATGGATGGTAGCAGCAAGCCAATAATATTTGTCTTTGATTAGGATCAATGTTTATTCTAAACGGCTCTTACATTAAACAAGTTTGGCCATCCCTGCTTCAGACCAACACAACTACCCACCTGAATCTGGAATCTGGAAGATGGAATCTTTGTCAAGGTGGGCATGGTGGGTCTCGGCAGCTCTGTCCAAACACTTTCTGACTGCACAGTTAGTTCTGTTATCTCATGCTAGTTGTTGTGCGTCAGCAGCCTGCAGCGGCTGATGCTGATGCCCGGCCAGCTGAGCCTGTTATCATCCCTGTCAGTGACTCTGAGGTGGCAGAAGTGGGCCCTTGGGCACCAGTTGCTGAAGTTGCTAAGGACAGCGTGGACCCTAGCCCCACGGGCACTGAGACCACAGATGAGGCAACCCCAATAGGCAGTAAGCCAATGGCCCAGGGTTCAGGAAAGGCTGCCTCACCTCCCCTTTTCCCAGAGCCAGGGGAACTCAAGAGGCAATGAGTGTACTTGGAGCTCCTTAAGAGGAGACAGAGTGCATACCTCACAACCCACCATTTACCTGGCTCCCCTGCAAGTTCAACAAGACCTAGCTGTGAACTACTCATAAAACACAGGACTTCAGACAGCTCAGGCATGGGAGCAACTCGTCAACATTCTGGAGATGCCACAACCACAGCACCTGACTCTGACACCTCTTGTGATTCCTGAACTCCTGGCTTTGACCCACAGACCTGCTTGACTGTGCCTCTTGGACCTGCTTGGACCTTATTCCCTGGATTCTTGGCTGCGTATGACTTTTGGACTGACTTTTGGACTACACAAACTTGATTAGCATCCCTGCTTTGTTGCCCTTGTTTCCACTGCCTGAGTCTGCCCTGCTCTGAGACACTAGCTACTTTTGTCCTGCATTGCCAAAGTTTGAAGATTTGTTGGTTCTCTTTTTATGTGAATGTGTTTTAACATGTGTATATATTCTTACGTCGAGCTTGAAATAGGTGAGAAGCGACTTTGCAGTGTGTTTGACAGAGCAACTAACATTCTGAGCATTGGGCCGTTTCAAAGAACACTGCTGAAGACAATAGGGCAGCTCATTTTCCCCACTATAAAGATAACCCATCATGGCCGCATTTGTGCTGTCCTGTACTTAGAGTATGATGGTTGCTGTCTTGCAGCTCAATCAGAATTCCTGCTGTAAGCAATTGATTTTGGTGGCTCATAATAGAGAACACAGACAGTATGTATGATGGGTAAAGAAGAGGAGCAGATGTGAGAGAGAAATTCTGTCTTTCTAGATTCCTTTCACGCCTGTTACAAAAATTAGTTCAAAGCAAAATTTAAAGTGGATTAGGAAGTTTATTTTAAAGCAAAGCATTGAAGGGAAACTACTAATCTTTTAAAGGAGAGTTCCAGATTTTTCCTTGAATGAAATCTGAAGAAACTATGGAAGATTATCTCCAAATTAAATCTGAGGAACTCTGGGAGATGCACACACACATGCACACAAGTTCAGTAACGGCATCGAGGAGTGTCTAATCTAATCTCTAATATTATTGTGAATCCTTAAACCTTGAGAGCAAGGTGTTTGCCTGCCATTGTGATTAAAGCTCATGCTACTTTAAATCTTGCAGGGCTAAGGTGGTAGGCATAAGTTTAAAATGTAGTAGTTAATAAATCTGTGAGGGGACTGGTAGCCAAGATTAGGGATGGGCATGAACCAGCTCACAAACTGATGTTCATGATGAAATTTGGCTGGTTTGTAGTTTGTGGAGTTAAGTGAAATTCATGGCAGGTCAACCAGCCTTCACAAAATTCAAGTTACAGAACCCCCAAAAAGGTACTCCAGAAAAGTGTTTTCTGGGGAAATGACAGAATACTTTTTAGGGGCACCTTTTTTTTGGGGGGGGGCATAACTCAAACCCTGTAAATCCAATCCTCACCAGACTTGGAGGGCAGATAGAGGAGAGTCAGCCAGAGATCTCCTGTGAGTTTGGTGTCTAGCATTCCAGGGACTGTTCTATCAGGTCATAAACCTCACAAACTGAACCAGTTTGTTTGGTCCCTAAAAGTTAGTAACAGTTTATAATTCGAGAACTGGGCAAGCCAGGAACCATAAATTGAACAAAAATACATTTTCCCAATTTGTGCCTATTCCTAGTCAAGATTAGCCTTTGGTATGACACAGATCCGCCAGGAGCAAGTAAAGCTAGTGATATTATGCTTTCTGTCACCTCACAGCCCTTTCTTCTATGTTATAGAAGCAACTGCACCACATCCATTTTTTTCTGGGTTTCATATTAGATACAGCAGGCAGCAACCTATAACTGCTCCATTTTTATCTCCTTTAGTATTTCAATTTTCTTGTTTCCATTTCTCCTTATCCTGTAGACCAAGCACAGTGATGAGAACAGGTGTGGAAAGAAGGATTTGACAGCATTTGAAATGAGTTGCCTGCATCTTGGAAAGGGTGGAAGAATCAGTGAAAGGTAACTCAACTTGACAGGAAGTCTGTTACTCCTGAACCACAGAGGACACTAAAAATTCTGGAATAAGGAAGCCTAACAATGTTTAAAGGGTTCCTTGAGAAATTGTTGCTTTAAGCAGAGAGTAGAAATACAAACAAGAGGTAAAAATACAGTTTTCTCTCTAAGGTTGCCAGGTTCCTCCAGGCAATCAGTGGGGATGGGGGCACTTTCCAGAAGAAAGAGAAAGACCTAGGCCACATTGCTGGCATTGCACAGGAAGTGATGTCATCATGCTAGCAACTTCCAGGAGATGCTGTGGTATTTGGGAAAAACTTTATGGTAAAACCAGCTTCTACTGTAGACTTTTTGCCCAAATACCAGAGCACTGCCTGGAAGTTACTGACATGACGACATCACTTCCTATGTAACAGCAGCAATGTGGCCTAGACCTTCTTCTTTCTACTGGTACGTCCTCCCACTGGCTAGCTGATTGGCAGCTGGGGGCAGGGCCTGGCATTGGGGAACCCCTACATCCCCAGGGGTGGGTCTGTAAGTCCTATTTCTCTCCTTTATACTTCCATGACTTTATATTTCTATGGTGCTGAATATTTTTGAACAACTGAATTTTACCACATCATCTCCATTAGATGATTTTTATAGTTGTAATAACGGAACTGGTCATTAAGACCAATCCTTCCATACAGTGAAAAATATTTATTTATTTAGACTTATAAATAAGTCTAAATAAATAAAGCACCCTTCCCACAAAGCAAGCTCAAGGCAGGTTCCATCAAAAGTTAAACAATATTTTAAAAAATTAAAATTACAATATAAAACAGCTAAAAATAGTCTAAAAAGCTCTGCCTCAACAGTTATAACCCATCAGTCCAGAGGTTCATCAGATTCCAAGATTGCCAGAGGAGAGGAGGCCTAATAAAGGACAACATCTACCGCCTGTTTTGCAAGGCCCTGCAGAACTGCACAGGGCCCTGATCTCCAAGAGGAGGTCATTTCACCAGGCAGGGGCCAAGGCTGAAAAAAAACCCTAGCCTTAGTCAAGGCAAGTTGGATGTCTCTGGGGCCAGGGACTATCAGATGTTGAGTTGCTGATCTTGAAGACCTATGGGGCTTCATATGGGGAGAGGCAGGACTTACTTCTGAGTAGACCTGGTTAGGTTTATGTCCACAAGGTGCTTAACTCAAACAAATGTATTCCTCAAATTTCATGCACACCTCATTTTCTCTGGATCCATAGATGCGCCTGTCTGTTGTACCGGAGGAACATGTGACTTCATCATTTTTTAAAAAAACCCTCAGAAATAAAGGCTATTAGTGTGTGTGTGTTTTAGAAAAATCTAGATATACGCCTAATTAGTTAAGAAAAGTCATTTTGGAATCAAAGAACTTGGTTCCAGGAGGGAAAAGTTCACATGCATTTCTGTTTTTCCCCCAGATATCTGAGTAGGTTGCCATAGAAATCACAGCCGTGTGATATTGATTCACAGCTGCGTGAGTCTCCTAGGTTGAAAGTTTTTTTTCCCAACTAAAATAAAAATACACAGACTATAAGTGTCCTGCTTGAGGCATAAGCAGCAGCTTGATAAAGAAGACAGGCCTGCTGTTTGTGTAGTATATTTTAGTTTTAGGGTGCATTTGTAACGGAAGTGAGCTCAGAGACAGCTTGCTTTCTTATAGACATTCAACTTGAATTACCAAATAAAGCCATTATGCAAAAAAGATCTTGAGAAGCTGCAGTAAAAAAATGTATTTGCTGCTGGATGGCTGCTTGAATTTTGAGTGCACTCAAGCAAATATTATTTATGTAGAAATAAGTCTAACTCACTACATATGGGAATTCTGGTCCACAGTGGACCACAAATGGAGAAAGTTTTCCTTTGGTTAGGTTCTTCAAAGAAATTGACCACAAACAACAGAGTGCTGTAAAGATTCTGATTGGTATAGATATTATAAACATTCTTGAAAGCAATTCTACAACGTTATGTTTCTATATCACATGAAAAACTTCTCCTCCCTCAACGAGAAGACTAGCAGTGATAGACAACCTTCCCTCAAAGACAGCTGGCCTACCATCACTGATATTTCTGTGCATGCTAGGTACATTCAAGGCTGTGCCATCACTTGGATAGCTGATAGCACAGCCTATTGGATATTCAGTACATACTGGAGGTATTCAAAGCTGTGCTATCCATTAACAATGAGGCCCAATAGGTTTGACTGATGTCTCTTGAGAACTATCTGTACAAGAATCCTCTACAGTATGCAGGGATTCTAATATGCTTTAGAAGAACCCCACAAATACACATACGCACTGCAGAGAATTATGGGACATCCAGTCCTTGGCACACTACGTGATGTAGAATGTGTTCCCAGTGTTTATTAATTTTAGAAACACTACCATGGAGATTTCCAAGTATTGATGTTCTCCATGTAGGTAGAAGAGAAGACGTCAAGGTCAGGGAGCTCATGCTGTCATCATGAAGAGACTGCCAGTTTGAGAAAAATTCTAGCTGAGATGAGCTCTCCCACAACTTCCTTGAGGCTACTAATAGGTTTGTGAAAGAAAGGCAAGAAAGAAGAAATGCAGTCCAGGGAACTAATGCTGTAATGGGGCCATACCATAATGGGCTGCAACAGGACCACCAATGGCTTGAGATATTTCAGCTGGCACATCTCCTTGCCAATTTGCCCAGTTTAAAAAACAGAAAAGGGGGAGCTCATGCTGTTGGCTCCAAAAGAGACCACCAACAGCTTGAGAAAGTAAATTTGAGACACAGCATCCACCACCTTCTTAGGGACTTCTAAAGACTTGTGCGCCGTTGTGGGAAGACAAGAGAGAAGAAGGCCAGGCCAGGTAACACATTACACCATCCCATCACAACCAGCAAACAGCTTGAGACATTTTTGCTGTTTTTGTCTTCTAATATTTTAAATGTTATACTTGACAGAACGGAGATATATATGTCATAAATCAAGAGTGCAAAATGCTAGTGCAGAATGTGGCGGCATGCTGCTGAGTGCGACATCTGTGTGGGCGCGCATTCAGCCAGTGCTATGCCAATTCCACTGCCTGCCGATTGAGTACCAGATTCATTTTAAGGTGCTGGTACTGACATTTAAAACCCTATGTAGCCTGAGACCAACATATCTAAGGAATTACTCCCTGTTTGTGCCTCCGAAAGCCTTCCATACTGTGAACTATTACCTGCTGGTTGTCCACAGCCCAAAGAATATCCACTTAGACATGGCTAGGGGCTAGTGGAACATGCTCCCATCGGAGATCAGGGCCCTACAAGACCTATTACAGTTTCAGAGGGGCTGTAGAAAGGAGCTGTTCTGCCAGGCCTTTCATTGACATGGTGGGCACCCAATTATTTGGCTTCCCTTGCTGAAATTTCTAACTGCACGCTGCCCACATAAATTTAGATCTTATTGTATTTATTATGGCCTAGTTGCTTTCAGGGATTTTGGATCACAATTTTTTATTAACTTCAGTACTACCTGTTTTTAATTGTCTTAATTCTTTATATTAGTATAACTGTTTTAATGGTCTTGTAAAATTGTTGACCCACTCTGAGCCCACTTGCAAGGAGGGTAGGATACAAATCAAAATAAATAGATAACTATGATATTAATCAGAGATTCTGTTACATACCATACATAATCAGACAGGCTGGAGAGGATTGTTAGCAATGATTTCAGAAGCTTATCACCTATGCTACCATAACACAGAGCTGCCATAACACAGATATCGGAACCATAGATGGGTATAACCTGGCCACAAAAGGGAGAATCATGAAGTGACCTCATAAATACTGATACATGTATCAAAGAACTAATTGACACAGACAAAATCACTAGCCACATTACATACTTCTGTTCAGGAAAACATAGGGGAAAGGCACTGTGATGGACAGTGAAGGGGAAAACAGCCACTCAGCTGAGCTTATGGGAGGGCTGCTCCAGCATCCAATCACCTTTCAGGAGCGGGATGGAATGTCAGAGGGAAGCTCAGCAGGAGTTGAGTTCAGTTCTGCCTCAGGGAAAGTGTAGTGAGAACTCAGGTCTGGCTCAAGAAAAGAGCAGAGTCAGAAGAACAGCTCTGCCTGGTAGAGAGGCAGAGTGGTTTGACCCTACTTCTGGCAGACAAGAGTTAGAGAATCCAATTATTAGGCCTGTCTTTGATAATGAGCAGATCTTGTACTATTTAGTCTGAGTTTTGCAAAAGGGCAGGCTGGTGTGGGTGGAATCCTGTGTATATGAGAGGATCCAGCCTAGCAGCTAGTCAGCAAAAGCTGGTTTGTACCTGCAAGCATTAGAGAGAATCCAGACCACTTTCTGAAGGCCATAACTAGCTTAAATTTATGTGCCTCAGCCTAGTTTCTCCTCTGACTATCCGGAGACCTGTGGTGCACTGCTGATCTATTCTTGGAAACCATCCTGTATATTTTTTTTGTTCTTTATATACTACTCCAGTCTCAATCATCTCCGTGTTCTACAGGCTCACCACAAACTTTACCTCACATCAGCAAACTCAAAGTCTCTACACTAGCTACCTTAAGAACATCTGGTAACTGAGGGGACAGTTTACAGTTTAAAACAAAACTAGTTCCCCAAAATAACAGGAGGCTGTGTGAGTCTTCTCAATTAGTAGAAAAGGTCCATGATAGCACCAATCTAAACCATGACTATACACACCTGGAAAGCACAGAACTCCCCAACCACTGGGTTGAGTGGACCCAGGAAAAGAGTATCAGGGAGTTAGACACAGAGTCTACCATCTGTACATTATCACTCTATTAAATGTTACAGTCCATTAAATGTTGCAGAGAGCCAGTTTGGTGCAGTGGTTAGGCATGTGGACTCTAATCTAGGAGAACCAGGTTTGATTCCCCACTCCTCCACATGCAGCCACTGGTATGACCTTGGGTCAGTCGCAAGTTCTCACAGAGCTGCTCTCTCATGACCAGTTCTTTCAGAGCTCTCTCAGCCCCACCTACTTCACAGGGTGTCTGTTGTGGAGAGGGGAAAGGAAAGGAGATTGCAAGCCACTCTGAGACTTCAAATGAAGGGTGGGGTATAAATCCAATCTTCTTCTTTCTTCTTCCCACCTTCTCTCAAGCAATAAGCACTTCACATGATCTATAGTTTCTATTGTCAAAGGGAAGCTACTTCTGTTTGTAAAGGCCAATGATATGAGAATGAAAAATAAAAAATGCTAAACCTGCCAAGCCCTGATCTAAAAGTAGGGGAGGGGCTGTGGCTCAGGGGTAGAGCAGCTCCTTGGCATTCAGAAGGTCCCAAGTAGGGATGTGCAAAAAAAAAAAAAAAAATCGGTAGTGCATGGATTCGGAAATATACTGGGGGGGGGGGGGGATATGGAATCCCATATATTTCTGAATTCCGTAGACTGAATAGCCGCATATACGGTAGATGAGCGGCTATTTCCGAATATACGGCCCCATTATACCCTATGGGCCACTGAAATCAATGGCAAATAGGGTATATTTGAAGCCGCCTGGAGGAGAGGGGGTTTGAGGGAGAGCCCCCAAATTTGCAGGGGACTCTGCCCTACAAACTCCCCAAGTCCCAAAAAGATTAGGCCAGGGGGTCCAATTCCTGGGGCACCCATAGCTAAACCTAACTTCACACCAGAGAATCTCTATAGGACCCAAATGCACTATATACATCTATCTATTCTATGAACCCTGCCACACAAAACACAATCTGCTCAAGGTCTGCTCTACAGACCTGGCCACAGTAAACCCAGATGCCAGCTCTCCAGCCCTGCCTCAAAGAACGCGGGGAGAGCTGGCCAAGCACAACACACATGCTGGCTCTGGGTCTGTCACCCAGGTGCCAGCTTCCCTGCCACAGAACACATAATCTACAGATGCCAGCTCTCCAGCCCTGCCCCAAACAACACAAGAGAAGTGGTAGACTGCACCTAGCTCCACATCATTCTGAATCTGACACAAAGCAAGAAGCATTTAGATTTACCTTGAGTGATGGATGGTTGGCTGGTCTAGGCTCTTTTGCGTTACCCAGGGTGCACCATGAGGAGGTGAGCCAGAGTTGCACCCCAAATGAAGAAGATCATTGGGAGGGCCTCAGATTGTGTGAGATTCCTTCTCTCTCAGCTCAGCAGCAGCACACCAGCTATCACTGTCCCATTAGAGGGACCTCAGCATTGGTTTGGCTGCTGGCTGCCTGTCATCATCACTGGCACCTCCCTCTTTCCTCCTCCTGCCCCTGAAAAAAAAACCTGGGTTATCCTGGCTGGGCCTGTGGGTGCTGTCGGTTACAGTTGGGGGCTGCAATGGCCCTTTCAGTATTATTAGACATGTGTGGATGGAGGACTGGGGAAATTTTGATTGCTTTGCAGATTTTAAACCAGCATTCACTTTTGGTTTGGGGAGGGATGAGGGGGGGGGGATGCACTGCCAATCAATTTGTGAGTGAGTTTTTGGGCTGTCTTTGGACTCTAGTCTATCTTTAGTGGAGGAGTGTTTTACAACTACCTTCTAAGCACGGGCCAAGAGAGGATGCAGGCACAAGTAGGTGCTAACTTCATTCACTCTCAAAGTCTACATTCGGGGAGCCAAGCAGAGGCAAGTGGACCTTCAGGAAGACCAACTGCTCAACTGTCCAGGGTTGCAGGCGATTGTGATGTGGGCAGACAATGTCGTCCATATGCGAAAAGATGCGCTCGCTCTGCACGCTCGTTGGTGGGCATGAGAGAAATGCCTTGGCCATGGAGGAGAGGGCCAGCCAGACTTCCTCCTTCATGACCCAGTAGTCCAAAGGAGATGTTTCCTGTGGCTCGAGGGGCTCCAAAGGATAGTCCCTCACCATCGCAGCACCCGTCTTCACTCTCGGTGCCCTACTGCTCCTAGAGGGGCCAATGACCCGCCCGATGAGTGTCATCTCAGGACTTTTCGTGGCGTGAGTCTGGTGGGAAACTGCCTAGTTGGGGAGGTTGGGGAGGAACAACAGCAGTGGAAGTGGCAGATGAGCTGCTTCAACCCCTCTCCTTCTCAACTACCGGCACTGGGCCTGCCCTGACTCTGGAACGCTCGACCTTCTGGGAGAGCTTGTCTTGCCAGCAATCAAGCTCGTTGGCCCGCTCGGCGACTGTGCCCTTAAGGTGCGGGTCTAACATGGTCGCCATCATGTAGACCTTATCCTGGGTGAAAGTCTGAAAGCGAGCCTCAAGCCCTTCCTGCAGCCTAACAACCAGGGCGCACACCGCTGGAAGAACGTCTGCACGGCCTTGAGCTGGCACTAGAAATGAGGCCAGGTCCTCACGGGCCATCTGGACCATGGGGATGACCAGTGCGATGCTTGCCATGTCAGACAAGAGCATGTCTGTGTGGGTCTTGAAGGGCCCAAGAACCTCCACAGTCTGAGAAATGACCACCCAATCCTCTTGGGTGAGACGGTTCTCATTCCAAAAGACCCTCATCTCAGAGACAAAGGCATCCAGGGCTGCTCTCTGCTCCATCATGTGCTCCAGCATGGCACAGGTGGAGTTCCAGCGTGTGCTGACGTCACCCATCAGGCCGTGCCCTGGCATGCCTGTCAGTGTCTGTTTCTCTCGCAGCCGATATGAGTCCATATTGCTGCATGAGAAGTGACCCGTGATGTGCCGACACTTCTGGAGCAGAAGTCAGTACTCATGGGTTGCAGCTAGATACCGATGATCCTGGCTTTTCGTCTACCCAATACGTCCTTAACCACGAGGTGGAGAAGGTGGGCCACACAAGGAAGGCATTTTAGGCCCTGACGCTGAACAGCTGCCTTGATGTTGGAGTCACCATCAGTCACCACAAAGCCCATGGCGACGTTCCCGCTGCCTACCCAGTCCTCTAACTGCCGTGTGAGGATGGCTCTGAGAGTGTCCGCCATGTGCAGCATGTCGACTGCTTCGGCGTGCAGCAAGGCCCAGTGATAGTTTGTCTGGCGGCCCTGACCCTGCCTGACACTACTGCTGCCACCCCCACACTGCACTGCCCCCAGCTCTCTGAGTTGCCACCAATGCGCAGTCAGGGAGAGATACCCCTCCAATGCATGTTGGGAGCTCCAGATATCTGAGGTGAAATGAACAGTCCCCCCCGGCAGCACAGGACAAATGCTCCTTCACCACAGATCTGGTCGCCCTGAAAACAGCTAGCACAATAGTCCTGCTAATGGTGGTTCTCACAAGAACTTTGTAGTAGGGCACCAGGTACTCGAGCAACCCTAGCACCCCAGGATTCTTGATCACTGAAAATTGAAGCCCATGGACGATCGACCTGGCAAGGTTCCAGGCAATCACCCTCCTGTCATACCTGATTCCCCCTCTTGGCACACAGGTGTGTCCCCCACCAAACATCTCAGGCATCCCTGTACTCCCACGGAACGCTCCTGGAGAGCGAAGGTAGTTGTGATGGGACGGATCTCCTGGCTGGGTGGTGTTGGCCACTTGGGCACCACAGCACCAGCCTGCTTCTCCCCCTTAAGAAGCACCCACAGGTGGTGCTTCCACAGGTGATTCCGCATCCCCCCCCCCGGAGTCAGGTGGGCAGGGTCCCACCCATGACTGATCCTGGCCCTGCACAGCTGGCACTGTGCATAACATGGATCCTCCATAAGTTGGAAATGCTTCCAGACTTTGGAGGTGAATGGATGCCCAAACTGACTGGCAGCTTGGGTGTCCAGAGCCACCTCCTTTGAGGTGCTCAGGGCAGACACATCGTGTCTCGGGGTGGCAGGAGGGGCTGGCTGCCGGGGGAAAGTGGGCGAAGATGGAGGCACCTCGTGTGTCTCCATCTCTTCCCCCTCCACCCCATGCGGCCTCCACTCCTGGTCATCCCCTGAAGGACTGCTGGTGCCTGAAGAAACCGAAGAAGGGGGCAGGTCCTCCTTAACCAGCTTCTCCTCCAGCTCCTGCACAACCCTCCTTGGGGTGATCGTTTTGTACAGAAAACTGTCCCCAAAGCTCATCTCCAAGGAAGGCTGCTCTTGCTGCCCCTCCTCTGGTTGCGGAGGCCAAGCAACATCAGCTGGAGGAGAGACTGCCCGAGCAGCAGACCCCTGCTCAGTGCCAGCACCTACTGGCACCTCTGCTGAGGGCACCCCAGCAGTAGCCTCGATGAAGGGCCAAAGGCGGGCCTTCTTCTTCATCACACTCCGGCCAGAGGTCGGAGTGCTGGAAAGTGGCTGTGGAGTGGCCCCACACACAGGTGGGGGGGAGACCTGGGCCCTCCCCCTCCCCTCCACCCCTCTAGTCTTTTCCTTGGCCTTTCCCCCAGGGCCCCTCTTCTGCTACCTGTCACTCATGTCACCCTTGGCCAGTCTCACACAACCTGAACTGAGAGTGGGGTTTTTTACAAACCTAACTCACTGCACTGTACCCTGAACCAACAGGTGCCCTGACTTCTTTTTAAGAACCCTCCCACCAAAACTTGTTTGTTTGTTTTTTTGGTCCCTAACCTGTCCCTCTTTGGGTTGGGGTAGTAGTAGTCTGGTAAAGTTTAGGAAACTAGGTGATCCTGCTTCTACCTGGCTACAGTTTTTAAAAGGCTACCTTGAAATGAAGGCAATCCTTGTTATATCCTCCTAGTTAAACTTCTCCTAACTAGATCCTGCGACAAAGCTGATTTCCTTGCAAACTAGAAATCAGGTGTCCCCTATAACTTGAGAGAAGCTGTGGTTTACCCTATGGAAATCTAAGGATGCACCACTTTCAGTGGCTGAAAGCAAGATGCACTGCAACCCTAGTCTCTTTAAAAGGGAGCCTGATGTGGCCTAGTAGTCACGCTGCCTTTTATGAGAAACCTAAAATCTTTTAAAATCACCCCTATCTGGCCTACTTGAATTTTGAAAGGAGATAAAGCCCTAAACTGGATTAATTTTTTTTTAATTTCAAAAAACACAATCCCTAAAAACACCCTTATTAGTGGGGCAGCCTATTTAGTGGCCCTAGCCAAACTGAAAGCACACTCAGACTCTAAAAATAATTCTATAAAAACATGAAAGTGCCCCAGCCCACATAGCCCACACACACCCTCACCAACCCCCACACCAACCAGAGGTAATTTTAAAAAACCAAAATGTGACAGAAAGAAGCTTAACTTTTAACCCACCCATCCCCCACCCACTCCCCAAAAAACCAGCACAATCAGAAAAGTCCAAGCAACTCAACTGTTAAAAAAGTGGCCTTTTTACCAGTAAGAAACCTCAGGCCAAATCAGTCAACAACACCCCCCCTTCCAAAACCAGAACCAGGAAAAGGGACAACAGGAGAAGGCCAAGAAACTCAGCTGTTAAAAAAAGTGGCCTTTTCACCAATAAGAAACCTCAGGCCAAATCAGTCAACAATACCCCCACCTAAAACCAGAACCAGGAAAAGGAGGACAATAGGACAGGAGGATGCAAAAGCTGCAGCAACAGAGAATAGATCCAAACAGAAGGCCAACACAAACTCAACTGTTAAAAAAGTGGCCTTTTAAACAATGAAAATTAGGCCAAACAGCACCCCCCCCAAAAAAACCAGAACCAGAAGAGAAAAGAAACAACAGCAGCACAACATAGCAGCAACAAAGCAAACACAGAATCCTTTTAAAACAGTAAAAACCTTAACTTTTAACAATGCAGGAATTTTACCAACCCCTCCCCCCCAAAAAAACCCTTCACCCTAACCCCAAGAAATCCAAGCCACCCAAATCAGGAAAAGTAAAAGGACACTGTACTTTTAAAAGTCCTCTCACTAAAGTAAGATATGGGCAAACTGGCAACCCCCCCCATCCCAGGCCCCCCTCCCGCAACAGAACCCCCTAATCCTAACCCCAAATAAGCTACCCACCACCCAAATCTGGATAAGTAAAGGGACTCTGAGTCTTAAAAAGTCCTTTTACCAACTAAAATAAAAACAAGAACGCCAAGACTGTCTTACCTTAGACATCTTCTCTACTCCAGGCAAGTCTGGTAAGGCTGAGAGAGAGCAGCAGCAGCTGAGGCCAAGGACCAGCACAACACAATCTCTCTCTCACACCAACACATACCAACATAGCAGCAATGGAGGAGTCCAGCCAGGCAGACTCCTTAAAAAGGTTCTCTGGCCCTACAGAGAGCAGTTTCAAAAAATAGCACTGCTCTGTGATTGGCCAGACAACAGTGCTTACTTGGATACCCAAGTAAGCAAAAGATCAAAAGAACAACGTTGCTGATGGCTGGGGGACCAGCTACACAATAGCCCTGAAAAGCATGCATTTGCAATGCATTTTGCAAATGCATGCTTTGGATTGGCTGCTGGGGCTCCTCTCCCCCCTCCCTGATCCCAGGGAGGCTATGGGAGAGGCGGAAAAAGGCTACCAAAGGTGGGAAAGGAGGCAAGCAGCTCCCCTGAGGCTGCAGAAGCCCCTTTCCCACCTTTTGCATTGAATTCTGTATACTTCCGAATATCTATACGGAAGTATACGGGGAGCCATACTCGGCTCCCGCATAATGGGCCCCAATTGGATTCGGCTGTATGCAATTCCGTATACAGCCGAATCAGGGGTGATTTGGTGGTTGATTCGGTTCGGCTGAACCGAATGCAATCCCCAGTATTTCCAGAAAAAAGGATCAGGCAATCGGTGCTGTGGAACACCTTAGCCTGGAGAGTCACTGCCAGCCTGACTGACCTTGATGGACCACAGATCTGATTCAGTATAACACAGCTTCACATGTGTTCATCTGTGTTCATGTGTGGATGGCCCAAGCTAGCCTGCTCTTCTCAGATTTTGGAAGTTCAAGGCAGCCCTTGAACAGGACACTACAAAGGAAGTCCAGAGTTGCTACGTAGAGTCAGGGAATGGCAAACCACTCTGTTTACCTCTTACTTTGAAAACCCTGTGGGGGTCACTATAAGTTGGCACTTGACAACACTTTTCACCACAGACATGCCAAGGTATTACAATAACATTACAATAATCACAGGCAGATGCAAAGGTAGGCATACGAAAGCAGTTGTTCTGAATGGAAAGTTTACTCAAAACTTCTTTGGGCTTGAAGCATTTACATCATTGCCCCACCCCATGACAGATGCAATAGATTAAATGCTATTCTACCATTTCTTTTCTGCATTTCTCTCCATGTTACTACCGTGCCATGCAATCTGTGGCCTTCAAGGTTTCTGTTCTTCTGTATCCACTCAAGTGCAGTTAATCTATAGGCAGCAGCACAAAGATACACACAAGAGCTTGCTGGCATGCAGAATGCAGCTGGAAGGCCAAAGAATATTTCACACATCGAATACAGAAGAGATGTACAATGCAGCCACGGAGCATAGCGAGAGCATTTCTTATCTCAGTGCAGCGTCTGCTTGTTCCAGTTTGAATTCCAGCAGCACAACCAATTCCCCATCGAGTTGGTACCTCATGATATACCAGCCTTGCGAGGAATGGCGAGGTTGTGAGCTCAGTTCATTTGGCAAGGAAAAAGTATGTCTCTCTGACAAAAGCCAATTGTCAGCAGAGATGTTGGTGGAATAATTTCCTCATTCATGCTCATTTAACCTCTACGAATAACTGGATAAGAAGTGAACTATTTTTTTTCTTCTGGTCTTACTCGGCTTTATTTTGCTTTCAGATCTGTCATTTCAAGCCTTTCACAACATTGCTTGAAAGCTGAGTGCTCACATTTTCTAACAGCCAGCTTGAGAACTGCATCCTTTACTTTATTATAAAGTTTCCTAAGTTTTTGAAATATCACTAATGTTCAGTGTTACATCCAACATTTGATCCATCAGGGAAGCAAAGCAATCGTTCAGCATGCATCAGAAGAACTGATATACTACCATGTTCAGCTGTACACAGGGCTTTTTTAAAACAGGAATGGCCAGCAACGCAGTTTTGGCTGGCTTGGGGTGTGTGTGTGCACGTGTGGGGGGGGCTAATATGCAAATAAGTTCCTGCTAGGCTTTTGCTACCAAAAAGCCCTGTGTGAAACAATGGTGATGTTAGGGGGTGTGGGCTAATATGCAAATGATTTCCTGCTGGGCTTTTTCTACAACAAAAGCTTGGGTGTACAGTTCTCAGCTCTCTCCTCTCTTTTTCCACATGCAGTCATTCGCTTAACCTAATCAGGTAGCATCCAGTGCATCCTAACTGCTTATTGCTTTCTCTTCCACATAGCCAGAGGTCTCACACAACACAACCTGGATGAAAATTATCTAAAATATCTCTTTGCTCACATTAGCCAAGACTGTGATACATCAGAAAACATCACAATAAGAAGATCAGTGGGTAATACTAGTTGTGTTGTATCATTCAAAAAGTCCTTCTTGCCAAGCACTTTTTTTCCAACAGTGGCCTTTATGTCATCACTGGGAACCTCTCAGGGTGAGTCACATGGAGGTAGTCATTCTTGGTTGTTACCAAGTGTGCTTAAAGAGACGTGTATGCTAGACATGTAGCTGCTTGAGTAAAGCCTGCTTCCTAACAGTCCAAATTCACATCAGGAAAGCCAAGAAAACTCTCTTCTGACACCTTTCACTCCCATTCTGAAGGAAGGGAGAGGGGCTGTGGCTCAGTATGAAGCAGCTTCATGTGTTTATGTGTTCAGTTGCATCTTTAAGTATGAAGTCCTGACACAACAGGGATAACACCTGCTTATCTAAGGGGTCTTCAAAGTCATGAAGTTCTGAAAGGAGACATGAAAAGAAAATGGAGAGAAGAATTCTGAATAATCAGAAAACCAAAAAGGGGGGAAATGCCGGGTGACAGCTTTATTGTCATACAAAGCCCCATACACATTTCACTGCACTAGCTTCATCAGGAGATCAGAGAACGGACCAAATGCTGGACCTTTGCACTGCAATTAAGTTCTTTTCCAGAGAAAGTTTATTGAGGGGGAACAAGGATGTAGGCAAAGTAATATTCAAATATTTTACAGCACAAAATATACAAATCCCTGCAATACCTGTGCAGAATGCAAGTGCCCAGAACAGATGGGTGGAGAGGGAGAGAAGAAGAGAAGGGACAGTAAGGAAAGTGGAAGGAGATGCTGCTTATTCCTTTCCATATAAGGATATCATCTGTAGTAGCTGGGTGGACTTGGGCCAGTCTCAGTCAACCTCATGTTGACAGGACTGTCATGAAGACAAAATGAAAGTGAGGGCAGTCATGCAGTCTTGGAGGAAGATTCTGAGATTCTTGGAGGAAGGATGGAATAAAATATATTAAATAAATCAATAAATTGTCCTTAAGTCAAACTGCTAAAGAAGATGTAAGGCACAATGAGCCGCTCTTGCCCATATGTGTCAATGCATAGTGGTACACAAACACAGATCTCTGTGTACAAGGCAGGAGCCGAGGAATAGCATCTTTGGAAGCAGATTGCATTGGAAGAGAAGGGAAGGATGCAGAGAGAAAAAGAGAGGAACTGGATGGCCTTAATGTTATCAGACTTCTTTTGACCTCTATATAGACACATGGCCATATTTAGGATGATCTTTTAAAGATAATGAAACTGAAGAAAAACATCAAATCATTCATACTGCCAAGACATAATCTACACAGTGCTATGAAAGAGTTGTAAAAATATCAGCAAGTGATTCTAGAATATGTTGGTGTTGCAAGAAAAGTATTGGCAGGGCTTTTTTGTAGCAGGAACTCCTTAGGGTACACCCCCCTGATGTAGCCAATCCTCCAAGAGCTTACAGTAGGCCCTGTAAGAAGACTCTGCAAGGTCTTAGAGGATTGGCTACATCAGGGGGGTGTCGCAAAATATGCAAAGGAGTTCCTGCTATAAAAAGCCCTGAGTATTGGCACACTCTTTCATGTTTGGCAGAATAGTCCACTAGCACATAGATTCTGGACCAATATATAGAAAGAAGTTAACAGTATCCTAAATTGTAAATTGGTTTGTGGCCCTAAGGTAGCGCTCTTAAGTATTCTGCCTGAAGATATATCACAGAGGGGGAAAAAAGCATGCTCTTCAATTTTGTTTGGTTGCAGCCAGGCAACTGTTAACACAGGGTTGGAAACAGCCCAGCCTGCTGCCGGGCATTGATGAATGGGTTAAGATCACAGCTTCTAAGATCCACATAAGGGAAAGTAAGATGCAGGAAATGTTTGTGGAAACATGGTTCTCATTTATTGTATTTTGGAGTAGAAATAAACCAAAGGAATGGGTAAAAGAAAATATCTTAAGCCATATCTAAACAAAAGGACTATTAGGGAAATAAATTGGACAGCGGTAGGTACAAATTTGTGAGTATATTATTAGGAACAGTAAATGTCACCGATTGTAAGGAAATCCCCCCTCCCCTCTTTTCTGTCATCTTTTCAAACTGAATCAAATGTATGATAATTGATGGATGGCATATTTTCCTCTAAATGTTGTTAATTGGTGTATAAAAAATAAGTATAACAAAATAAAAAAAATATTTTTTTTTTTAAAAAAGAGCACGCTCAAGCAAATGTGAACTAGAAGAACTATGGGTTGAAATCAGAGATATTATCAAGGAAGAATGCCCAGAGATGATTCATATAGTGAAAAGAAATGACAAGCCTTGCTGGACGACTGATGAAACTCTTAAAATTGCTAATGATCGATTAGAAGCAAAAGTAAAAGTTTACAGAAACAGAATCAAAAGTCTAAATGCAGTGGTAAACAAGTTGCACATAGAGATAAAGAGAGCTATTATAATAACCAGTATAAAAAGTAGAAGAGAACAACAGACAAGGAAGAACAAGAGATCTGTTCCACAAGATCTAAGAATTCAAAGGGAAATTTAAAGTACAGTTAGGCTTGCTGGAGGATCAGGACAGGAAACATTAACTGAATAGGAGGAAGTAAAGAAAATAATGGGAACAATATACTGAAGAACTATACCAAGGAGATGAAAGGATGACAGATTCCATTAAAGAAGGAGCTTTTGAAAAAAAACCCCGTTGTGTTAGAAAGTGAAGTGAAAACCGCACTAGTGAATAGCCACAGCTTATTGTTGGAACTCTCTGTCTGGGGCAGTGATGATCTGTATTCTCGTGCTGGGGGGGGGGGCACAGTGGAAGGGCTTCTAGCCCCACTGATGGACCTCTTGATGGCACTTGGTTTGTTTGGCCACTGTGTGACACAGAGTGTTCGATTGGATGGGCCGTTGGCCTGATCCAGCATGGCTACTCTTATGTTCTTATGATCAAACTGCAAATGTACATTAGTTACTGGGGACAGACCAAATAATTTCTGAAGAAAATCAACTAGGGTTTCATGGATTACAGCAAAGCTTTTGACGGTGTGGTTCATGAAAGGCTATGGTCGTCTTTAAAGAAAATGGGTATGCCACAACAGCAGATTGTTTTTATGTGCAACCTATACTCTGAACAAGACACTACTGTTAGCAGATAATGTGGAGAAACAGAATGGTTTCCAATTGGCAATGTTGTCATACAAGGATGTATCTTATCTCCCTGTCTGTTCTATATGCAAAAAATATCCTAAAGAAAGCTGGATTCAATTTAGATGAAAGTGGAGTAAAACTGGTGGAAAGAACATTAACAAATATGAGCAATGCAGATGACACCATGTTGCTGGCAAAAAGTAGGGAAGACATGAAATGACTAATGAAAGTTAAAGCGGGAATTTCCAAAGCAGGGTTACAGCTGAGCATCAAGCGGACAAAAATAATGAATACTGGGGAATTACACAGTTTAGGTCTATTATATATACACACAGCTTACTGCAGATTTTCTGACCTGTAAGCCTGTAAGCCTTTAAGCATGACTTTGGATTCTGTAACCAGTTTACGCAGCATTCCCCCTCTCAGTGTATTTATTCTGCAACTACAATTTTAAAAAAACAAACAACCCCCCCACACACATTTTGGGGGGTGGGAACATCACTTGTGATGTGTGGGGTCGGCATCCATAAGTTTTTTTTAAAAAAAAAATATGCAATTGCCTTATTGCAGGTCAGACCTTTAGGAGGTTTCTATTTAAATCTTTGTGGTTCAGGTTTTATGCATGCATTTTAGCATTAGTTTGTTGAATGACAGGGAACACACAAGAATGCAGGCAAAGAGGGGAAACTGATGTAGAAACTGACAAGACTAATTTTGAAACTGACAAGAGCAACTGCGAAGCCCCTTTTCCATATGACCAAGCACTAGGGAATTCTCTGCTGTGTTGTGAAAAATGGAAAGAATCACATGACCTCATAATATCGGGAACAGACTGAATTTACGGAATGCACAGAAGAACTGACTGACTGACATTGCATGGTTTCATTGTTGGCAACGTGTCTGTGTGCATGCATGTTCCTGTGCAAAGTCAGCTGCAATTCCATCACACTTTGCACAAGGCTGCAGTTTGTATGAATAGGAGTCCTCTGGGAGAAGCTCAGGAGAGCTTTTTTTTAGTCTCGTGCCACTAAATTGAAATAAAATTTATATTTTCACTAATACCTTAGCACAGTTGCACATTAATGCTAATTTCCTGCCCTCCCTTGCAAATGTGTGTGGTTTTCTCTTTGCAGTTTTTTAAAGCCTCACCTGTGCCAATTGTACTCTTGCCTCCAAGTGGATCAATCCCAATGGAGTCTTAAATTTGGTGGTTTGCAGAAGGTCTGTGTGGCTCAGCCACCATTTTGATGTTAGACTTTTGGAGACTGCCAAAAAGGTTCCCATCCCCAAACTTTGTTCATTAAAGCATTAAAGGAAAAATGTTTTCAAAGCTTTAGGCTTCCCATCCTAGTTTCTCTCTCTCTCTTTCTCTCTCTTTACATCTCATGTCAATTTCATTTTGCTCTAACACTCCAAATATTTTGTTTGCATGCAGTACTGAAATCCTTCCCCCCTCCCTTGCACTCGAGATGCTACTATTTGCCTCCTCTCCAATCCCCCTTTCAAGTCAATACCAGCAGGAACCTAAACCTCACACAATTCTTTTAAATTTTCCCCTGTTGTTTATTTTTTAAAAAAAATTCAGCATCCAAAACTAGTCATCCCCGCCCATCTATATTCAGCACTGTAACAGAAACCCAAGAGGGACAGCATCCTCTCACACTACTTTTTGATTTCCTTCATTTTAATTTTTTTTAAAAAAATTCAGCAATCTGAGACTATCAGTAGTCTCATATCACTAGACTCATGCCACTTGTAAAAAATATGAAAAATTAAAGCAATGACAGGGAAAGTATTCAATGTACACCAATGAAGGGGGGAGCATGGCAGAAGGTATGGAGTGAGCTCAACAACCTCAATGTGGGAGCTATCTTCAAGGGATGGCAAAAGGGCAGGGGGAAATCCAAGGGAATGTGAATGCTTTTGAATTATCTTTGGCTTGGAAGCTAAGCATGGGGAAAACTGGCACAAAAGCACTCTCAGAAAATTCATGGAAACAGTGACCAGAAAGCAAATTGACCACTGAAGGGAAGAAAATCAATGCAGAACAAAAACAAAACCCAACGGACATGCACAAAAGCAAGGGAAAACATGCATGCGTAATAGGCTTTAACAATGTTAACAAAGAAGGCATTAAAATCATTCAACATTTTCTATTCCTTGGCTCCATCACCAACCAAAAGGGAGACCACCCAGAAGAAATCAGGAGACTGAGATTGGGAAGGGCAGCCATAAAGAAGCTAGAAAAGATTGTTAAGTGTAAGGAGGTGTTGCTGGCAACTAAGATCAAGATAATTCATACAATAGCATTTCTCATGACTAGATATGAATATGAAAGTTGGACAAGGAAAAAAGCTGACAAGTAGAAAGTTGAAAGCACTTAAAACAAAAGAAAACACAAAATTCTATCACAGAACTTACAGTATTTACACCAATGCAAGACTCTTTCCTTCCCCTGGTATTAAAAGGGAGAGGGGTCATCTTACATTTGCATACAAGTTACAGTTTTCTCCAGTATTTTATTTTAAAAATTGTTTTGGTGTATAACTTTTAAAGGGGTTTTTCATACATTCAGGGTTGCCTTCCTTTGAAATAAATATGGTGCTAGCTGAAGATTTTTTTAAAAAAACAAAAACCATGTAATTGCTTACTGTAATTTTGAACCAGGTATGCTTTAGGGCTGTGCACTTTCTTTAACAGTTGTTACTTCCCATTGCAGAATCTGTTTCATTCTTCTTATGAATTGTTTCACAGAGCACAGTACTGATAAACATTACATTAAGAAACAAAAGCGAATGTCTACATCAGCGACAGCAATGCTTCTGCGATTTCTCAAGGCTAGTAAATTTTATACATCCCTCCTCCCTTCCTGAAGTCGTGAGTATTTTATGAGTCTGAGACACATGCTGATTTCAGAACATCTTTGGGCTAAAGAACTGGGGGGGGGGGGGCAACTCAGGATGTAGGATGTAGCATATCGCATGATGAACCAGCACATCTCTGCTGCACCAAAGCAGATGAAGTGGAGATCTGAATAGGGTTACACTAAATATGCATCTCTAAAGATCTGAGGGACACAAATCACATTTTCAAAGAGGCTGAAATATTTACTTACTTCATTTGTAGTCAGCCTTTCTTGCAGTATAAGACATCCAGTAGACAATACAGAAGAACGACTTCAGTGCAATGATTGACTTTTCTTATCTGCTGGCAAGTTGTTGTTTTGTTTTGTTTTTTTAACTACTCTTCATTTCTGCCTGTCCCAGCCTGGGAGAGGCGAATCAGCCATTGAACTTACATGGGAAATTTATGTTGATAGTGGGAAACTGAGTGAGCTGTTCCTGCCATTCTTCCCTTGGTCCTTGGATGTGCCTTTCCTGTCTGCAGCTGGAAAAATGCGGGGTATGCTTGCAGCTATTGGAGACATAGAAGGAAGGACTGAGGAACAGGCAGCAACAGCCTTTATCATTGGTTTGCACTCTGGCAGTCTTGCACTTGAATCAAACACTCCTGTGTGTGTAAAGTGCCATCAAGTTGCAGTTGACTTACGGTGGCCTCATAGGGTTTTCAAGACAAGAGATGTACATAGGTGGTTTGCCTTTGCCTTCCTCTGCATAGCAACCCTGGAATTCCTTGGTGATTTTTCATCCAAATACTAACCAGAACTGACCCTGCTTATCTTCCAAGATCTGACAAGTCTGGGCTAGCCTGGGCCATCCAGATCAGGGCAAACCAGCATTTACTCCTTTAAACTAGGGACTGGAGTAGTCTTGCCAGTCCCTTGGTGGGGGTGGAGATCCCTTGTCTCCAGCCACCATTCCTTGCTGCCTCTCCAAGCAGTGATGGGAGAAACAATTAAATGACCATGAGGCCAATGGTGTGATATCATTTCTCAGGGAAACCACAGAGTCTGGTGGTACCTAGGGAGTCATGAAGTTGCTTCTGGGCCAATGGCTGCCCCTCCCTCCCCCATGTTCTCACCCAGTTGGGTCTCCTCATCAGGTTGCTAGAGATTGGAAAGAATGCCAACTATTTATTAGGCAGAACAGATCACACAGAGTCTACTAATATACGCAAATTTATTTATTTATTTATTTATTTATTTATTTATTTGGGATTTATATCCCGCCCTTCCCACAAGTGGCTCAGGGCGGCTTCCAGTGATAGATCCAACAAAATTACAGTATTTAAACATATAAAGGGATCAGCATTTAAACAGATAAAAACAGATAAAACCATGGTTATCAATAAATATTAATAAATATTAATAAATATATCAACTGTATATAAAAGAAAGAAATCCGGCAAGTTACATTAAAATTCTCAAGCTAGGTATAGGCTAGCCGGAAGAGGGTCGTCTTACAGGCCCTGCGGAACTGTACAAGGTCCCGCAGGGCCCTCACCTCTTCCGGCAGCTGATTCCACCATGTAGGGGCCATAACAGAGAAAGCCCTTTCTCTGGTGGATTTCAAACGGGCTTCCTTCGGCCCAGGGATAGTAAGGAGATTTTGTGTTCCCGACCTCAGTACTCTCTGGGGAACGTGCGGGGAAAGACGGTCCTTCAGGTAGACAGGTCCCAAGCCATATAGGGCTTTAAAGGTGATAACCAGCACCTTGTACCGGACTCGGTATATTACTGGAAGCCAGTGCAGGGTCCGAAGACCCGGCTGAATGTGTTCCCACTTTGGGAGACCCAATAACAGCCGGGCCGCGGCATTCTGCACCAGCTGCAATTTCCGAGTTCGGGACAGGGGCAGCCCCATGTAGAGGGCATTACAGTAGTCTAACCTCGAGGTGACTGTGGCATGGATCACTGTTGCTAGGTCGTCGCGCTCCAAAAAGGGGGCCAACTGCCTTGCCCGCCTAAGGTGAAAAAACGCGGACTTGGCAGCGGCTGCTATCTGAGCCTCCATCTTTAAGGAAGGCTCCAACAGCACCCCTAAGCTCCTGACCCTGTCAACATGTATGGTTTTCTAAGGCCAGTAGCAGAATACCTGACACCCTGCCAGTCACCTGCAGTCTCTGTCCATCCTCATATTGTTCCCTGCTAGTTGAGAAGTCTGAAAATGACTTGGTAAAATCAGCCTAGGACAAGAATGGGAAGAGCACTGGGGGTGCCTTTCTCACAGTATTGATGAGAAGCTGCTGGACATCATTTGAGAAGTTCTTGAACAACCAACACCTTTCCGCATCTGCCTGGAGTTTTGGTAACAGAACAATTTTGGGTTTCCATACACCTTTTTAGTAAGAGGACAAAGGGCTGCTGAGGGATGGATAGCCAAGAGGACATCATGGACATGTTGAATTGCTTGTAGCAGGGAAGTTGAATCCACATGATACTGAGCACCATCTTCATGCTTCTCATCATTACCTGAGGTTTTTTTTTGGGGGGGGGGGGCAGGGAAGAACACAAAAACTTCTCCAAGGCTCCTGGCCAAGCTTGGAAAGGAAAGCAAGCTTTAGATAAAAGGGTAATTTCTGTTCCTGTTTTAAAGTCCCTCTTTAGGTACATTTAAATCATTCTATTTACCTTTCTGTAATGTTTCTCTCTCCTTTAGGAACAAGCACTTCTCCACTCCACCCCCCACTCCCCCTTTTGTTTGAAAAACAGCAAAGTTTCTGATTTTATTTTTAGGCAAGCAGCATAGCACTGGGTGCTGGGGGACAGCTGGAGTGTGTGGGATGTGACATGCTATTTATTCCCTTCCACTCAGGGAAAGCAGCAGATGGGTGGCTACTTGGTTATATCACAGCCCATCCACGGTAACCTCCAGCTGTTGGACATGGAACCAGGTTGACTATTGACACAAAAAACACAGTGCATCCCTTTCTGTCCACTTTCAAAAATGCTACATCCAAAGAATGCATCCCCCCCCCTCCCATGCTGCTGTTAAGCTTCTGATTTCACATCTGTCTGGGAGATCTTTTTTTAAGGAAACTATTTTGAATTGCAACAGGCCCTGTGTGTTTCAACAAGGGAGAAAAAAAAGCTTTCCATGTAATTTCTCTCTGTGTGTTCAGTTGCTTTCACATTTGTTGTCAGTGCAAGGAACACTATCTCTAGCTTAGAGGCACTGAGTGAATCAACACCCTTGTAACCAGGGTACAATTTTAAAAATCTACAATTTATTCACTGGATTTTGCTGTGTGTATGTACAGATGTGTTTAGATCTATGCTACCTGTCCTTGCGCAGAAAAAATATAATGTAGCTGTCACAATGCTAAAACAGTGGATGACCTATCATGTACTAGGGAGGGCTGCACATGTGATTCTGGGAGCAGAATACAATGCAGTTGTCCTTCATTTCAGCCTCAGCCTCTCTGAAATCAAAACATACGGCTTTTCTGTATGTGTTGTTGTTTTGTCATCTGACCGCATGCTATTTCAATTTACCCCCTGATTTCTGTGTGCATTTTTGTGCCCTTAGTTTTAGCTTCTTTCATTTGTTTGTTTTTAAGCCATTTTTTCCAGATCTTTTGAGACCACTTTTCACACTGATATTTTTCTGGGAGCTGATTTGGAGTCCCTGTTTTCTTTGTACATAATGTTTCTGCCTGTTTTCAGTGTCCCAGCCCCTCCTACCCATCTCCAGCCTACTTTTCTATGATTGGATCACTGCAATAATCAAACCCCTTCTCTGTTTTCCTCCTACCCCCTGAAGACTAGTTTCATTTTTTTTTTTTTTAAAGACACGGAAGTATTGATATATTGACAAACCATTGTATTAAAAGGTTTAGCAGTTCTCTGAATTCCCAGTTTTCATCTTTTTAAAAAAGTAATTATCTAGCCCTTTACTTTGTAAAGATATAGTCTTTATATCCCCTTATATCTCTGCAAGGCATGTCTGACAGTTAATTTAACAATTGAAAGGCCAGTGTGGTATCATGGTTAGACTGCTGGATTAAGACAAAGGAGACACAGGTTTAAATCCCCACTGCCATGGAAGCCCACTGAATGTTCTTGAGCTGGTGACACTCTCTCTCTGGCTACTTTCACACATAGAAACTATGTTAGCCAGATTTGAATCTCCTATACTAAAGTGCAACATGCTGGGGAAAGCTGGCTTTTGCCTGTTGGCTCGGGAGGCAGGAATTTGATTAAACTGCCTTTGGAACTACCTTAGGGTTGCCAAGTCCAATTCAAGAAATATCTGGGGACTTTGGGGGTGGAGCCAGGAGATTTTGGGAGTGCAACCAGGAGCAAGGGTGTGACAAGCATAATTGAACTCCAAGGAAGTTCTGGCCATCACATTTAAAGGGGCAGCACACCTTTTTAAATGTCTTCCTTTCATAGGAAATAATGAAGAATAGGGGCACCCTCTTTTGGGGCTCATAGAATTGGACCCGTGGGCCAATATTTTTGAAACTTGGGGGGTATGTTGGGGAGAGGCACTGGATGCTATACTGAAAATGTGGTGCCTCTATCTCCAAAAACATATCCCTCCCAGAGCCCCAGATACTCACAGATCAATTCTCCATTATTTCTGACGGGAATAATACTCCATACAGAATAATACAGCTCCCAGCAGACATTTCCCTCCCCCCCGCCACTTTCCGATGACCCTGAAGCAGGGGGAGGGCTTCCAAACCAAGGAATCCCCTGTTCCCACCTGGGGATTGGCAGCCCCAGCTAAGCTGCTCTCTGTCACACACACACTCATACCCACCCACTTACTTGCTCTAAAATGAAAGCAAAACAAACGGAGAGCTGTTCTCTGAAGAGCTCCTGCTACTGACCCTTCCCCATGAAGTGCTTCCTGCTCAACTTTAAAGGTACACACAGGCATTTTGAATCGGGACCTGCCGGAGATCTAGAGGTACATGGTGGCTGTGGGGGCAGGGAGAAGCCTGTAAAACCAGGAGATCCCCCGCTGGGATCTGGGGATTGGGGAGCTTAAACTACCTACTGAGGTTGTTGCTGTGATGAAATTTGTGCTGGGGACTTATTTCATTGCTAATTGATATTTTTACAGTGAACATACGGCAAGTTACAATATTAAATATATTGGTTTACAAAATTACAATCTAACATACACAATAGAAAAGGAGGGAAATGATGGGGAAGGAATAATAATAAATAATTGGATTTATATCCTGCCCCATTCTCTGAATCTCAGAGTGGTCACAATCTCCTTTAACTTCCCCCCCTCCAACAGACACCCTGTGAGGTAAGTGGAGCTGAGAGAGCTCTTATACAGCAGCTGCCCTTTCAAGGACAACTACGAGAGCTATGGCTGACCCAAGGTCATTCCAGCAGCTGCAAGTGGAGGAGTGTGGAATCAAACCCGGTTCTCCCAGATAAGTGTCTGTGCACTTCACCACTACACCATACTGGTTCTATACCATAGAGGCAAAATCAGATACCAGTTCTTATGTAGCATTGCCATTGGTCCCCACAAACATTTATTTTATTTACTTTACCCCTGCCTTTCTCCTCAACGGGAACCCAAAACAGCTTATATCATTCTCCTGTCTTTCATTTTGCCTGTCAAAGATGTTAGGCTGAGAGTGTATAACTGGCCCATGATGATTAAAGAGACCTTCTACATTAAGTAAAGGCAGTAAACCTTTGAATACCAAGGTTTGGAGGCAGCATCAGGGAGAGGCCTTGGCCCTTATATCCTATTTGGGCCTCCAAGGTAGGCAGCTGTGTACAACTGGATGCTCGACTAGATGGACCACTGGGTCTGAGCCTGTGTTTCCCATATCCTAGTCCAACAGGTTAATCGCTACACCACATTGTGTGCCCTTCATCTCTGAGGTAACTCACCCTCAGCCACTCCATTATACCAGCTATCCACAACCACATATAAAAAATGCCAAAATTGACACTTGCAGGGCTTTTTTGTAGCAGGAACTCCTTTGCATATTAGGCCACACCCACCCTGATGTAGCCAATCTTCCAAGAGCTCACAGTAGACCCTGTACTAAGAGCCCTGTAAGCTCTTGGAGGATTGGCTACATCAAGGGTGTGTGGTCTAATATGCAAAGGAGTTCCTGCTACAAAAAAAAAAAAGCCCTGGACAAATGTTATGTTAAAGATTCTTCTGCTCACGCTTTGGACCTACTCCAAAGCCCACTGAAATGAGTGGAATTCCATCAGCTTCTGATTGTATTCGATATGGTTCCATCAGCTTACCAGATGCTGTTATACAATACAACTTGCTCTGTGCAGGTTTTCATTCTATAGCACCTTCTCAACAACACTATCTTTGGATATATTCACTACTTCACTTCTTCCTTCCAGGGTGTTTTGGGAAGTTGGATATTCATGGTTTCTGACACAGTGTGGAGTACAGCCAGGCTTAGAATCTGATAAAAGTTAGACGTTTTTAATGCTAAGAAGCAGGTACCCAAGGGTGGATGCAGACTTGATTTTACAAGTACATCTGTTCTGTTTATTTTTGCTTCTTTGCGGCATTATCAACTTCTGCTCCATATGGATGATCCATATTGTGCCTTGGTGAAATGATACCGCATTATGCTTTTATCATCAAACACCACCCATGGAAAAAAAAATCACCAGTTTTTACCTGCATTCATCTGTTCAATTTAGTTTCCCCCAAAGTTTATTTTCAAGAAAACACCTAAAATAAATGTAATATATGTAAATGAATAAAACAAAACTTTCTGCATCAAAAGAAACCCACATTTTCTTTCGGTTTCTGTCAAATTTGAACAGATTCGTTAGTAACACACACAGAGATATATATAATTTCAGAAAGCTATTAGCTGGCAGCTGTACTGGTTCTACAACTAATCCAGCATGTAGAGAAGATTTAGAATTTCAAGAAGATAAATGTATTTCCAAAAGTTATTTTCTCAATGGTCACTAGCATAGGTAGATTGGACAGATTCCCAGAGGATAGCTCAATCAATGGCTACTAGGCATGGTGCCTGAAAGGACCCACCCATTCAGAAACAGTAAACTTTTGAACACAGGTCCTAGGAGGCAGCAGCTGAAGCCCGTATGGCCTTTTTGGGCCTTCAGGATAGATGGTTGGTTACTGGATGCTTAACTAGATGGACCACTGATGTGATGCAGCAGAATTCTTTTGATGTTCTTATATAGGTAGAACAACCAAAGAAAGGAATATCTGAAGCCACCATTTTTCTCCAGTTTACCTCTGGGTGGCACAGGTGTGCTCTTGCAGATAAAGGGGTCCCCAGATTGCACACTCTCTCAGATCACTGCTGGTATATGATGCCAGGCAGCCTGCATCATGGGAACAGGCCAAGACAGATAGGTTCTCAAGTTTGTGGGGGTTAAATGGAATGGGTGGCACTGAGGAGCCCCCCCCCCCACACATGAAGTATAGGGGCTTACTGGCCATGAATGTGGACATGTCGGGCAGTAAATCAGCATGAATAGCCCATCCCATGTGATTATGCATGTTAAGAAAAATCTCATTGGTTTCTGGGACTCCTTTCTGGTTCCTACCACATAAAAAGCTCCGAATGAATATGTGGGACTTGTACAAGCAACTTCAGGTATGCTATGCCTGTGCCTCTCCTTTACACTATGTCTTTCCTATCGGTGCGTGTGTGTGCAGAGGGAGGAATAGAGAACTGTACAATAGTAAACTCCGGAAAGAAGGTGAGCCACACACCAGCACCTAGTATCAAAACAGTGTATTTACAAGATATATACAGAGTAACTAGTGCGGTGATAATCATAGATCTGAGCGACAAAGTGCTCCGCCAGCATTCACCTCTCGAGTGAGAGAACTACAGGTTGGCATTGCACTCCTAATATATACAAGTCAGCCAATCACGGCAGTCCATATACTTACTGACTTCAGCAGGTACTTTCCCTTAGTCATTGTCCAGCCAGAACCGGCTTGCTGACAAGGTTACTCTGACCTGACCTGTCAGATAGATCCACCTGCTTCCTTGTTGCTCCTGTCATGCTGTGGAAGGAGGACTCAATACACCGACTGCTGTACTGTATTATATCCTACAGTCCCTCCATTGGTTGCCCATCAGTTACTATGTTCAATTTAAGGCATGGCTATCACATAGTCTTGGTCCCTCATATCTGTGGGTCTGGGTCTCCTCCTGTGTTGTGCAATAGCTTTGTTTATTTGAGCAGAGCTTCCTGCAAGTGCCAACCCACAAATGGGCAAAATTGACAGTTGCCTATACATTTGCATTCTCTGTTGTGGCCTTCACCCTATGCAATAGCCTGTGCGATGAAGTCAGGAAGACTCCTGCTCTCATGGGTTTTTCCAGCTGTGCAAAACTGAATTATCCAAAAGGGCTCTTCTACATAGCTGATAGGGATGTACTGTAACAAAATGATCCAGTAAGTTACTTGACAAAAGACTAAGCATCATTAATAATATGCTGGTGAATGGGACATTATAATCTTTGGTCAAAAATTTTCAAGTGTTGCCCTATGTAGATGGAGACCATTTCCCTCTACTGGTTCTCATTTCTCCTTCATCTTGGAAACTTCATTCTAGAGCTTGTATTACAGAGAGAACTCAGCTGGGCTGCCAAGTGACATGGTCACCTCAACTTGACAAACAACTCAAGATGGTTCTGGGAGGGCAACAAGTTAGAGGCTATGCTCTAAATTACCAGGTATGGTTTGTACTGTCTGTTGTTGTGAGTATAATTTTTGAATCTTTTAATGTCACATTATGTTTTGCATCAGTTGTGTTTATTTTTCTGGTTGGTACCAGTTCCTACAATCCAAATCCTATTGAGTGTCCCCTGCTGTTGATACTATTGATCCACTCTGTGTAATCCACCTTGAGTCCCAGTGAAAAAGATGGACTATAAATAACATAAATAAATAACAAATAAGTAAGTTAGTTCTGGTAGATGGTAGCCCTAGCTACCACTGCTGGTGGAATCCTGCTGCCTGAGCCTCAGATGGGACAGATTAAAGTTTCAGGGGGCATGGGTGGTTGCCACCTCCTAAGTGTGGGGCCTGGGGCTAGGGCTGCCAACCCCCTGGTCTGGGCAAGGGTTCCCCCGCCCGGGAGGTTCCCAATCTTACATCAGCAGTGTAAGAAACCTCCCCTTACTTCGCCAGCACAATGATGTCACCTGGAAGTGATGTCATCATGCCAGCAACATCGCTCAGTGGCCACCCTAGGCATTTTCAGAGAAACTCTATGGTTTCCCGGACACTCTAGCAATTTGGGAGGGAAAACTCTATGGTTCAATAGGTACCATAGAGTTTTTACCTCCCAAACGGCTATCTGGGGCAGCTGCTCTTATTGCTCATTTGCTAAGACCCCACCCCATGAGAGGAGGTGGAACAGTTGATTTTGCTTGTCAGCCTCTCCTGATCCTCAGGGATGAGTCTGAGGATAAATACCAGGCTAGCTGGGGAAGAAGGGGTGGAAAAAAAAAAAACCCAACACCTTCCATGAACTCTCCTGCTAAATCCAGCAGAGGAAGCTGCAACTCAGTACTAGAATCCAGTTCCATGCTTCAAGTTCTTGAATGTGAGGAAGACTCATGTTAATTATTTGACCTTATCTGTAAGGCAATTTACTCCCTGCATATATAACTGTAGTTAAAGGAGTCAGCAGGTAAGAATGGGCAGTTAAAATTGGTCCAGTCAACCACTAGATGTCAAACTCATTCCAGGAAAGCAGAGGAGGAAGCACATTGTCTGGCTGTAAATAATGAAGGGGAAAGAGATTCATAAAGATCAGCTGAGTGGTTTCCAGTCCCCCCCCCCCATGGGTTATACTGTTGTTATATAACCTACAAAGGAGACTCTAATCAAGCAAGATTATTGCTGTCCCCAAATGTTTATATTTCAATTGCATCTATGGTGCATTTTATAGACTTTACTTTTCCAAATGTCTATCTGTGTTTTTTATGGCAAATATGTGCATTCAGCATCCCACAGTTTCAATCTGACCTATGCTAGAAACCGCTCAATAAATGCACACACTGAAAACTGAAGGAGATGAGAACATTATACTGTGCAGTTTAATTCTTATTGTCATTGAAACATTAATCTTTCAGATCAATATATGTGGACTATAACCTGCATACAGGTCAACAGCTTTTTAAGATCTCTGCAATCCTTTTGAGTAGCTCTGAAATGAATAGAACAGAGCCAGCCGGAAAGCTTTTTTCCCAGAGTAAAGAAAAGTGCTTGATATCACCACTTACTGAAAGACTTATTGATTTCCAAAAGTGAACTCATCAGTCCACAATATACTCATTTCCCAAAGGAGCTTTAATTTCTTGTGGCATGGCCCCCTTGCATTCTACCCATTGTGAGCAGTGGGTATTTTGTGTGCTGTGTGAGAGAGTACTCTTTAAACGCTTCGGCTACTTGACAGCTGGTGAAGTTTCCCTTCCGCCCTGAAAAGGACTTTTCAGCTGCCATAATGGAATGCCAGTCCTGCCAGGGCTATTTTCTCTCCAGCTGTGAGAGTGGCTTTTTTTCCTAATGACTCACAAAAAGCTGCTGCCCAGCTGCTTCACCTCAGCCTTCACAAGGGCCCTGCATTCTCCAACAGTAGTGGGTAATGACTTACTTAAGAAGGGCTCGTTTGTTGGGGACCTTGAAGGTCTATTCTCAGTGCACACATCTGAACCTAAAGAGGCCTCCATTCAAGCAGGTTAGTCATGGACTTACGTCACTCCAGGTGCTGACTCTGGCCTTTCTGCTGTGGAAAGGAAGTGTCCTGCCTCATACTGAGTCAGTACTAAATTTGAACCATTACAGGAAGTCACATAGTGATGTATCTTTGATATATACTGCTCCTTGACAGCAAGTCTCAGTGAATCTTAAAATAATGTCTAAAACAGTGGTCAAAATGCACAGGAATTAGATAACATCTCACTCAGGATATCCCAAGCATTGTGCTAATATATTAGACTGCTATATAGTGTTACAGACTAAACACTGATGAAACATGTATTTTTAACATTTTAATTCAATGGCATATCAAAGAATGCTGGGATTATTGCAGTGTTCCATTTTGACTGAAAATTCAAAATATTGGTAGCAATATGAATTTTTTTTTGCTTTCATTTTATTTTCATTTTAAAGTTTTCTTTAATGCTGTTTTTTCCCCTTATTTTAAATGGATTTTTTCTCCACTGGTTTTAATGGGAAACCTGTAATTTCCTTTCATCCAATTAGGATGACATTCTCAGTGATTCTTCAGACCAGAGGGCCTCAGTCAGATTTCAGTCAGATAAGTGAAAGCACACCTGGTTTTAGGCAATTGACCATACAATTGTAGGCACAAGTATCCTCTTCTAAACCCATGGAAGTCAGTGTCCTTGAATGATGTCACTTGGGGATTAGACTGTAAAATTCTCATTTGCAGAGTGGGTTCCAAAGGGGAAAAAATCCAGAATTCAAGACAACAAAAGATGGAATGATGAGTTTGGAGGAAGTACAGGGGAGGGAGAAGAACAAGTAAATTTTAAAAATGGAAACACAGAGCCTACCACCAATACCAACTTGTAATGCTGAGCCTGGTACTCAACAGAAATGGAGAAGTGGAAAGGAAGTGGCCTCCTCTGTAGCCACAAGAACACTGGCTGTGAAGAGAAGGTGTGAGGCTGAGACACCAAAGATAAGTGCAGTTGTTACAGAGCACCCTTAGGCTGATTCTACATTAACGTTTGGGTCTGATTTTCTGAGCACTGAAATCACGTTCTAGAAATCTGGAGTATATTTTTTCATCTACACTCAAAATTTTGCTCCTGGACTTCCCCTCCACATTTGCTTGCTTTACTGGAGGGGGGGAGGGGGGCAGGTTTAAGAGTTCCTTTGTTCTTTCTTGAGAAATGAGTTTATTGCCCTGTTTCCCAGGAAAGATATCATCTTTATGGTCCTGTGGAATGCGCTTCCTGGAAAACCCTCATTCAAAAGTAGTCTTAGAAAGTCAGGGGCAACTCCGTGCTGAAAACAGTGTCAGAGCCAATTCAGGAATTTAAATGTAAATGACAGTCAAAACACTGCAGCAAGACAGAAGTCAAGGCACATTGTAATGTAGATGATCACTTTTGAAAGCGCAGCATTACTGGATCTTTTGCCCATTGTAAAATCAGTCTTAGAGAGTTTGTGCCCCTATCCTTCATTATTTCCTATGGAAGGAAGACATTTTAAAAGGTGTGCTGTCCCTTTAAATTTGATGGCCGGAACTCCCTTGGAGTTCAATTATGCTTGTCACACCCTTGTTCCTGGCTCCGCCCCCAATGTCTCCTGGCTCCACCCCCAAAGTCCCCAGATATTTCTTGAATTGGACTTGGCAACCCTAAGTCACAGACTTATGGTGACCCTGTAGGATTTTCAAGGCAAGAAACCTTTGGAGGTGGTTTGTCATTGCCTGCCTCTGCCAGCCACCCTGAACTTTGTTGGTGGTTTCCCTTCCAAATACTAACTGGGATTGATGCTGTTTAGCTTCCAGAGAAAACTGGTAAGATTGGCTAGCCTGAGCTATTCAAGTCAGGGCATTCTGGGGATCCAACCCAGTAAAATGAAGATGTGGGATTTTATAGATATATCCAGAAACCACATGCTCTGGATATGTATGGACTAGAGCATAGAGAATATTATCTTTGAAGAAATGCATTGCACAAGATCTGTAACTCATAAATATCGAAATGCTTGGTTAAATGACAGGGAAGCAGACAGTAGGAATAAATGGACAGTTCTAACAATGGAAGAAAGGAAGCAGTGGGATCCCAAAAGGATCAGTATTGGAGCTGATGCTATTTAATTTGTTTATAATGGATTTGAAACTGGGAGTGAATAGCATATTGGGCAGGTTTGCAGATGTCACAAAATTATGCAGGATGATGAAAAGCAAGGCAGACTATGAGTGGGCAAATTGGGTGAGTGGGCAGCAATGTGGCAAATGACGTTCCATGTACGTAAGTGTAAGGTGATGCACATTGGTGGGGAAGGTTAGAAGGTCTTAGCCAACATATTCAGTTTCATTCACAGCTGTCATTCGTGGGCCAAAACTTTAACCCCCAGTCACATCATATTCACAGCCATACCTAAAATGACTTACTTGTAGGTTTTGTGATTCATACTTTAAGTCCAATATGGTAAATGAATAATTGTTAAGACAAAAGGGGAATTTCCGAAAGATATGCAGTCCTCCCTCCCAAAATTCAAATATGCTTGAAAAATAGCCGATTAGCAGCTCCCACAGCACCATTTTTTTCTCTTTCTGCATCCTGTCAGAGATCAACTAGTGATTGTGATAGAAAGTGTTGAGTCCTAGGCTTAAATGGGAGAACTGTTACTTTTGGAGGGAACTGTTACTTTTGGAGGGAAGCTGAACAAGCCAAAGCTTGTACTCCACACCAGGGTTCCAGAGAAGGCCTAAGCGTGCCCAATCAGGGGAAGGATTGAAACATAAGTAGCCAATCAACATCTAGGCTCATACTGTACCCTGGTAGGCCCTTAGGGCCCTGTAAATAGCCAATCCATGTAGATAGTTAAGGACCAATCAGAAGGGGGCAAGAATTGTATAAAAGAGCGGGAAGTTTGAATAGAGCTCAGTCTGTGTGTGTGTTCCTGAAGTAAAGCTTGCTGAAATCACTCTCCGACTCTGGTCTCTTACTGCGCAAACCCCAGTACTTTACACTGGCGACGAAGGTGGGATGCCAGTAAGAACCAGCAACAGAACCAGGAACACGGAAAGGTGGCTAAATCCAAGCCATCTGGGTCCGCACCTCCGCTCTGCGCACACCCCAGCTCGCAAGCCGCCCAGACACGCTGCCAAGAATGGAGGCTCCAGCCAACCTCCTACAGCCCTTTAGCATCGATCGCCCCGAGCTGTGGGACTCGTGGGTTGAAGGCTTCCAGTCATACCTGACCTTCCGGAAGATTACAGAGACTACCATGCAGAGAGCTCTGCTTATCAGTACGTGTGGCACGGAGACTGTGGACTTAGCCAGGGCTCTTCTCCAACCCAGGAAGCTCTCAGAGACGCCGGTGGACGACATCATCAGCGCTCTGGAGAAGTATTTCCAGCCCCAGCCAACCAAGCTCACCCGGCACTGGGACTTCCGACAAAGGACACAGAAGGCAGGCGAAACCACGATGGCGTTCTTGACAAGCCTGCGCCGGGTGGCAAGCCGATGCAGTTTCGCAGACCTCAACGAAGCCCTGCTCGACCAGTTTGTATGGGGCTTGAGGGACGAAAAACTAGTACAGAAACTCCTGTCCCTCTCCGAGTGCGACCTAACAAA
The DNA here is from genome assembly GCF_032191835.1 of Heteronotia binoei. Classification (NCBI taxonomy): domain Eukaryota; kingdom Metazoa; phylum Chordata; class Lepidosauria; order Squamata; family Gekkonidae; genus Heteronotia; species Heteronotia binoei. The sequence continues at coordinate 49,369,238 of NC_083223.1, read as the reverse complement.
GGCAATCGATGTGGCCACCAGCTGGGAGAAGGGCAGATCAGTATAATTGTCAGTATTATTCAGTTATTCATAAGCTAATTTAAAAAGGGTGGTCTTGCAGGCCCTGCGGAACCTTGATCAGTTCCGCAGGGCCTGCAAGACCACCCTTTTTAAATTAGCTTATGAATAACTGAATTATACTGACAACGAAGAAAATCCGCCATCAGCATCAACTAGAAGAGCGTCAAGGATAGCGTTATAATATGTTTTAGTTAATTGTTTTAGTCAGGTTTTTAAGGTTAATTAATGTTTAATTTAATGTTTCTAATGTAACTGTTTTAGTGTTGGTGCACCATTGGTCACCGTATTGTTAGCCGCCCTGAGCCTGCTTCGGCAGGGGAGGGCGGGGTACAAATAAAATTTATTATTATTATTATTATTATATTATCAGCAGAGCCACGGCTGACAAGACAGGCTGCGGCACACCAGATCAACCCTGAACCATCTACAGAGGACTCATACGAGGACAAAGCTCTACAAACCGGCTATCGTTCAGCAGGAAGGAAGACCACCCATGTCCCACAGGGCATGAGACACAAGACACTACCTGCATGTGCAAGTTGCGGGGGCCAGCACGAGCTGAAGACCTGCCGATTCCGGAATGCCACCTGTTGACTCTGCAACAAGGAAGGCCACATCGCCTGCACCTGCAGATCCAAATCCCGAGCACGCGTCCCGCAAAGATCTGCGCACTCCGAAGGCCAGCCAGACTTCGAGACCGACGCTCTCCATGCCCACCCATACCCGGTACAGTACCTACCCTCGCCAGTCAGGCCCTCCAAAATCCGGGTCAATGTAGGGATCGGGGGGGTGCCCTGCCAAATGGAGGTGGACTCTGGGTCAGCATCATCTATTATAGCGGCAGAGACATTTTTTAAAATTCCCACCAGGCTGAGGCCTCGTCTCAGGGACCCGGGGTTTACCTTAGTGGACTTCCAGAAGAATAAGGTGCCTATCTTGGGAGTGGGCCCAGTCCCAGTCCAATACAAGGGGTTCAAGGGCCAGCTACAAGTGCTAGTGGTCAAGAACCACCTTACAAACCTTTTGGGTCTCGACTGGTTCAAGCCCCTGGGAATAGAGATCAGGGGGGTCAATAAGACTGTCGGAGTGGACTTTAACAAGGTTTGCGAAGAGTTCCCGGCCGTTTTCGATGGCACCTTGGGCTGCTACACGGGTCCCCCGGTTACACTACACCTCGACCCCACAGTGCGGCCTATTAGGCTTAAAGCGCGGTGAGTTCCATTCGCGCTCAAGCCTAAAATTGAGGAGGAACTGGATAAACTGATTGCACAGGGAATACTAGAGCCTGTCACCCACGCAACCTGGGAAACTCCCATCGTGACTCCAGTCAAGCCCAGTGGGGAGGTGCGGATTTGTGCAGGCTATAAGTGCACCCTCAACAAGGCTCTTCAGGCCCACGCATACCCTGTGCCCATCGTCAGCCACGTTTTAGCCACCCTAGCCGGCGCAAATTTTTTTGGCAAGTTGGACTTGGCCCAAGCTTACCAACAGCTGCCGGTGGATGAGGCCACGGCCAACGCCCAAACAATTGTGACCCACCGGGGGGCCTTTAGAGTAAAGCGGTTGCAATTTGGCGTGAGTGTGGCTCCGGGGTTGTTCCAGGAACTCATGGACTCTCTTTTAAAAGGACTTCCCGGAGTCACTCCATTCTTCGATGATGTGCAGCCTCGCCTGAAGAATTCGCCGCCCGCCTTAGAGGAGTCCTACAACGTTTTGAAACAGCTGGCCTCAAGGTCAAACGGGAGAAGTGCCTCCTGGGCGTGGATTGGGTGGAATTCCTGGGGTTCTCCATCAATGCCCAGGGGGTCCACCCCTCCGACGCCAAGCTGCGTGCCATCAGAGATGCTCCAGCGCCCACCAACAAGCAAGAACTCCAGGCCTTCCTCGGCCTCCTAAACTTTTATCATGCTTTTCTCCCCCACAAGGCAGCGGTGGCCGAACCCCTGCACCAACTTCTAGACAAGAACCGACCCTGGGCATGGGGCCGCCAGCACGCTAAAGCCTTCCAGGATATCAAGGGCCTCCTGATGTCCAACTCCATCCTTGCCCCTTTTCGACGAGACCCTGCCCTTGGTCCTTGCATGCGACGCATCCCCTTATGGCGTGGGGGCAGTTCTGGGCCACCGACTCCCTGATGGGACCGAAGTCCCTATCGCGTACTACTCACGGACACTCTCGTCAGCGGAGCGGAACTACGCCCAAATCGACAAAGAAGGGTTGGCAGTTGTGGCCGGCGTCAAAAAATTTCATGATTACATCTACGGCCGGCCCTTTACCCTCTATATGGACCACAAACCCCTCTCGGGCCTCTTTGCATCGGACCGGCAGACCCCTCAGGTGTTGTCCCCACGGGTCCTCCGTTGGTCCATTTTTCTAGCCGGCTACACCTACACCCTAGTGCATCGCCCGGGCATGGCAATGGGCCATGCTGACGCCCTGAGCCGCTTGCCCTTGCCTGACGTGGATCCCGATCCAGCCCCGGCTCATCAGATCCTACTGATGGACATGCTTCCGGACAGGCCATTGCTCGCCCTTGACGTTGCTGCCCACTCCACTCGTGATCCAGTCCTCTCCCGTGTCTTGGACTGGGTGGGGAGGGGGTGGCCCAAGGGCTCGACTGGGCCGGAATTTACTCCGTTTGCAGCCCGGAAAGACGAACTATCCACCCACAAAGGCTGCCTACTATGGAGCAACAGAGTCGTCATCCCCAAACCCTTGCAAGACCAAGTGCTGAGAGCCCTGCACGAGGCACACCCGGGCATAGTCCGCATGAAGGCTCTCGCACGGAGCTATGTCTGGTGGCCTGGCCTCGATGCAGAAATTGAGGCTTGGGTTAAAAGGTGCCCGACATGCCAGGTGTCAAGGCCTGACCCCCCACGTGGCCCAGTGCAATCATGGGAATCCACCAAAACCCCCTGGTCAAGACTGCATATGGACTTTGCTGGCCCCTTCCATGGGCGGACTCTACTCATACTAGTGGATTCATACTCCAAGTGGTTGGAGGTGGTCCAGGTGCCCTCGCCATCATCGCAGGCGACCATCACGGCTCTGAGGGCCATCTTTGCAACCCACGGGTTGCCGGAGACCATCGTCACCGACAACGGCACAGCATTCACGTCCGCAGTGTTCCAGGACTTCTTGGCCAAGAACCTCATCAGGCACATTCGCTCTGCCCCATTTCATCCAGCCACCAACGGCCAGGCAGAGCGGATGGTGCGCACGGCAAAGGAGGCCTTGAACCGTCTGGGCCCCTCAGACTGGCCAAAAGACATGGCGTGTTTCCTAATGGCCTACCGGACCACACCTACCACCTCCACAGGTCGCAGTCCAGCAGAACTCCTCATGGGCCACCGCATCTGCACCCTGCTGGACAAGCTGCACCCTGACCGAGCCCCAGACAGGCGACCGGCGCCGGAACACCTTAAAGCCCCCAGAGGGTTCTACCCAGGTGAGACAGTGTGGGCACGGAACTATGCCACCACTGGCCCCGCCTGGCTCCCTGGAAAAGTGGACCACGTCACCGGACCGGTCTCCTATGCAGTGACCTTGGAGGGTGGACATCTCCTGAGGCGACACATCGACCAACTGCAAGGTCGCCTGCCTGCCGGGGAGCCAAGGTCAGAGGCTCCAGATCCGGACAACGTAAGTCCCCGAGAGCCTGACACAGAACAGGGTTCCGTGGAGCCCGCTTCTGCCCAGCAGGAGGAGACCCCCGACCGTGCAGCTGAACCCAGGTCTCCCGGGGCCGCCGTCCCAGATGTCTCCAGCTCTGCAGCTGCGGAACCACCAACCGAGTCGGAACGCCCAGTCCCCTCGGAGCTCCGACGCGCGACACGAGACCGCCGCCCTCCGGCATATCTCCAGGACTATATCACCTGATAGCTGGAACTATGGGGGGAGGGGTGTTGAGTCCTAGGCTTAAATGGGAGAACTGTTACTTTTGGAGGGAACTGTTACTTTTGGAGGGAAGCTGAACAAGCCAAAGCTTGTACTCCACACCAGGGTTCCAGAGAAGGCCTAAGCGTGCCCAATCAGGGGAAGGATTGAAACATAAGTAGCCAATCAACATCTAGGCTCATACTGTACCCTGGTAGGCCCTTAGGGCCCTGTAAATAGCCAATCCATGTAGATAGTTAAGGACCAATCAGAAGGGGGCAAGAATTGTATAAAAGAGCGGGAAGTTTGAATAGAGCTCAGTCTGTGTGTGTGTTCCTGAAGTAAAGCTTGCTGAAATCACTCTCCGACTCTGGTCTCTTACTGCGCCAACCCCAGTACTTTACAGAAAGCTACATGATTTTTGACTTAAAGCTGGTAGAACTAGAGGAATAGTTCTAAGGGAAAATTAAGCTGTATTCACCTAAGTCTGTGAGGAAGGCACTTGCATCCATCGCCACAGCAATATCCTTTTACTGTGCTGCACATAAAGAAAACCATTACTGGGCCACACAAGAAGGCAGAAAATGTTAATCTGGCTGCCTCAGCAATGGAGATGCTCCCTGGTTTGGTGTGCTGAGATTTCAGCGCAGCACAGCATATCAGTGAGCATAATTCCATAAGGACAATTCCCTACATACCCAAGCAAGATTTCTGATTTCTAAAGATTTGCTTAAAAACAAGGTATAGTTCATTAAATCTCCCCCCTCCCAAATTAAGGCTCAGCAGCACTAATTGTATGTACTTCAGATGTGCAAGTGTGGTGCATTTACATAGTGGAGTAGATTAGTTCCTCATCTGCATACAGCAACATTTCATATGTAGCTTACGGTAATTAATGTTCTTGCAAGTTAAAGTGCTACCTAATTATTTTCCATTTCTTGTCCTGAAGGGAAAGAAGTGGAAATTGTTTAATTTATGAAGACATTTTTTGTATCAGGTTAATGCCAAACAATATTATGTTCAGCTAGTTTCTTGGCACTGCACTGTTTTTTGAAGTGTTCATAACTAAAGTCTTACTTTTTGTCAATCTGCACTCTACAGTGTCTTCACTGTCAACACAGTACTGAAACACACCCTAGAGGGACCTTTTAATATTCACAGACTTTTCACATTAAGGCATTATCATACTCAGATTCTGTATCTTTGAAAGTGAAACTTCAGTAAATGAATGTTAATAGAAAATTTGCAAACTCCACAGGAAGAAAATTAGTGTCATTTTCTTCAGGGATTTGCACATTCTTACATTCATTGGTGAGCAAAAAAAAAAAAAAAAGCATAAAAGGGGTCGTGATAAAATGGCCAAGACTTTTTCTGAGCAATAGCAGTCAGCATTTTATCAGGCATAGACTATTCAGTGGGGGGGAAGTCACTGCCATGTACAGAACTTCCCTCAGTCTGTTTGGTACGGGGACCAATTTCGCATTCACCCTATGCCGCTCTGACATTCCTCTTTTCAGCGTGGAGTCCTTCCGATTTCCCACTATCTGCCCCAGGGCTTCAGCTTGCGTCTCCGTTTTTGTGTGGGAAAGAGAAACTGGTTTTTAGTGGTTTCTCTTTGCCTTACAAAAACAGCAATGCAAACTGAAGCCTGGGGCAGAGAGTGGGAAATAGGAAGGACACTGCGCTGAAAAGAGGAACATCAGAGCGGCGTGGGGTGAGTGTGAAATCGGTCCCTATTCAGTCATTCACATAATTGCTGTGATTTCACAGTATGTTTATAGATATTCTACATGATTTTTTTTAAAAAAACCAAAAGCTGTTAGTTAGTTGCCCACCTACTCCTCAAATGCATTATGACACAGGTTATGAGTTAAACTAGGATTTTATTTACGTATGGGGTGATTTGCAATGCTTGGTTAGCATGTTAAAGCACAAGTTGTATCTATCACTTTGCAATGCAAGCTTTCTAACACAGCAAAACCATGCCAGCTCTGATCCAGGTCTGGAATCCTTCTTTACCTTTCTCCTCATGGTTCACACACGAGTGCATAGAGGGGATGAAGGGGCCCATGACTGCTAAGCCTTAGTGCTCAGTATATGTCCCCTAGGGTTGCCAAGTCCAATGTAAGAAATATCTGGGGACTTTGGGGGTGGAACCAGGAGACATTAGGGGTGGAGCCAAGATCAAGGCTGTGACAAGCATAATTGAACTCCAAAGGGAGTACTGGCCATCACATTTAAAGGGTCGGCACACCTTTTCAATGCCTTCCTTCCATAGGAAATAATAAAGGATAGGGGCACCTTCTTTTGGGGCTCATAGAATTGGACCCCCTGGTGCAATCTTTTTGAAACTTGGGGGGTATTTTGGGAAGAGGCACTAGATGCTATACTGAAAATTTGGTGCCTCTACCTCAAAAAACAGCCCCCCCAGAGCCCCAGATACCTGCCGATCAATTCGCCATTATTTTCTATGGGAATAAATCTCCCTAGGGAATCATAGAGTTCCCAGCAGACATTTCCGTCCCCTCCCCCCGCTTTCTGATGATCCTGAAGCGGGGGAGGGCCTCCAAACCGGGGGATCCCCTGCCCCCACCTGGGGATTGGCAACCCTAATGTCCCCCCAATGAGCCACCCAGACTGACAAGCTGATAGGTACCCAGTTTGAGGACCCCCTTCCATTGCTGATATCTTGGGATGCTTGTCAGCTCTAAATACCCTCAACCTGTGCTCTTCCTGCCTTCCCCGTTAGGGCCTAAACAGCTTTACCAGGTCTATTTATACCTCACCTCTTCTGACCATATGAAGCAGGCAAAAAGGGCCTCCTTCTAGGCCAATCTGAGTGAGGCCCCAAAATTCCTGTTTGGTCCTGAAACCAGCGACCAACTAGTCCCACATGGTCAAAAAGAAAGAAGGTGGGTGGGTTGGGAGCTCACACCAGGCTGGACTTCCAAAAGATGTGGCCGCCGCCCAACCTGGTTTGTAAGACAGCCTCCAATTGGCTGGCATTCCAGTGCTGAGCCTCTATTGTCCCCCCTCACCCTTGTGATCATTCTGAGGAGGGGGGAGCAGGCAAACCCCGGCGTCTGCTCCATTTGGTAGGTACCAGTCGTTCATTTGCAGAATACAGCATTCCTGCAAATAGTATTATCCCATTGTTTAGTTATTGTTTTTTAGCTTACAATTAGTAGTATTCTGGCAGTGGGGGAGTTTGTAGGGTTGCTAGCCCCAACTCCAGAGTTTGCAACTATACCTGTCAGGAACATGAGCCAAGCTTCTTAAGTGTTCCTTCCTGCTACTAGTTGGGTTGATGTTTCCATCTCTCCATTATGCTGTTAGCCAATCCACTGCTGATCTAGTGCTGACTTGACAATGTGAAGGAAAGGGGTGGTGGAGTCTGTGTTTGCTTAATGAGCAGATGCCTTGACTAAAGTAAATTATACTTCCAGTGACCAGTGTCACCGCCTTAGAAAAAGGATCTGATCTTTTCAAACAGTGAGCCACTATCTTGTTGTCAGTGTTGATATGCAGACCTTGGATTCAGCAGGAGCTCACAGGAGCATAGCTCTTAAACCTTTCTGATGGCCCCTGCTCCTCCTCCCCACCTACCTTGTCCATTGAATAATAGGTGCAGCTGCATAACAATCCCTGGATTAGGAGAACAAGCAGCCAACCAGCCACCAGGAACTTTGCCACGCCCCCAGCAGCCCTCTTTAATCCCTGGAGAAGCCCAGGCCACCCTTTCTTCACTTCTTATGTGATTTTGGGCAGCAGTTGGCTTTCTGGCCTTTTGACTGTGGGGGGAGGGGCTGCCAAGGGTCTCTAGGCAGCCCAAGCAGGTCTCACTCTCCTGGGGTTCTCCTTTCTTGTACCAGGTTGCTTCTGGCTGGTGGAGAAGCAGCATATGCTAATGAGCTCCACCACCTATTTTTTTTGCAAAACAACCCCCTGTTGATATGGCCTCATCCATGAGTTAAAACTCAGGGTAATTTCCTCCATTTTTTAAAAGATAGGTGTGGGTGATAGTTCAAGTGAATTTTGACTTCAACAGAAAGTTTGCATAAAGTGAAGCTTCCACAAAAGGCAAATGCTTAATGTAAATGAGAGGAAATCATACACAGGCCCAAGCTAAGGGAGAAGAGGGTCCTTTCCTCCTTTAGAATTGTATTTCAGTATCAGTAATAGGTGGGATAGATAGTCTTGCATCATTGTCCACTATAATTATTAATATTTCACAACTATGCAACACAGATTTTTTAAAAAAAATAATATTAATAATTATAGTGGACAATGATGCAAGACTATCTATCCCACCTCAGCAAAAAATGCACTAATGCCTTGATGCAAATGAAAACAGGGCCTTTCCAGAAAGCATAAAATCTTTCCAGCAATTATTTGATGTGAAGTGAGGGGCTTAGCACCACACTCAAACAAGTGACAGACAGAGTTGTAATTAGGAGTGTGCAATTTTTTAGCGAGTATTTTTCTGTTTCAAAAAAAAAAAAAAAAAAACCCTGGATCCCAATACCAGGACAATATTTGGATTTGGGATTTTTTGGAAATCCTTTTTTTTTTTTTTTTTTTGTCCAATAGACCCGAGAAAAAAAATACCAGATTTAAAAAAGTCAGCCTGATCCTGGGGCTAGCTTGGCTTCTCCTGCAGCCTAAGAACATAAGAGAAGCCGTGTTGGAACAGGCCATCCAATCCAACACTCTGTCACACAATGGCCACAAAACCCAGCTGCCATCAGGAGTTCCACTAATGGGGCCAGGACACTAGAAGCCCTTCCACCATTGCCCCCACCGGCAGCAAGAATACAGAGCATCACTGCCCAGGCAGAGAGTTCCATCTATACCCAGTGGCTAATAGCTACTGATGGACCTCAGTTCCATATACTTAGCCAATCTCCTCTTGAAGCCATCTATTCTTGCAGCTGCCACCACCTCCTGTGGCAGCGAATTCCATGTGTTAATCACTCTTTGGGTGAAGTACTTCCTTTTATCCATTCTAACTTGACTGCTCAGCAATTTCATTGAGTGCCCATGAGTTCTTGTATTGGGAGAAAGGAGAAAAGTATTTCTTTCTCTACCTTCTCTATCCCATGCATAATCTTGTGAACCTGGTTTAAACCATGCCACAGGAGAAGTCAGCTCCAGGATCTGCATGCTATTTACCTTTAATGGTTAGAGTATCTGACTAGAATCTGGGAGACCCAGGTTAGAATGCAAAATTGCTGGGTGACCCAGGGCTGGATCTAGGAGGCAGAGGGGGTGCTTGCCCCAGGTGCTGCTGGGACACTCTGAATTGGGCCCCCCCTAGGGGGGTGGAGGAAGCAAGACAGTAGCAGGGCTGCTCCTCTGCCCTGCTGCTTTCTCAAGAGGGAGGAGGCAGATTGGCTGCTTTTGTTGCCTCCCCTCAAGGCAACAAATGGGGAGGGAGGCAGATTGGCTGGGGAGGGAGGGAGGCAGATTGGCTGCTTCTGCTGTCTCTCTACCTTGTTGAGAGGCAGCAAAAACAGCCCTGCAATTCCTTCTACACCCTGCTACATTCTCAAGGGGGAGGGAGGCAGATTGGCTGCTTCCGCTGTCTCTCCACTTTGTTGAGAGGCAGCAAAAACAGCCCTGCAATTCCTCCACACCCCGCCACTTTCTCAAGAGGGAGGGGGCAGATTGGCTGCTTTTGCCACCTCTCCACCTTGCAGAGAGGCAATGAAAGCAGCCTCACATCTTTTATCTGCCTCCCTCCTCATTTAAAGACCCTGCCGGCCAGCTGGCCAGCAGAGTCTTTAAATGGGGAGGGAGGCAGATCAGCTGCTTTCACTGCCTCTTCGCAAAGTGGAGAGGTGCGAAAGCAACCCTGAGGTTCCCCCCTGGGGGGAGGCAGCACTCTAGCACTGGTGTTGCCCCTCACTATTTTTAATCTCAAAAAATATGTAGATCCAGCCCTGGGGTGATCTTGGGCCAGTCACACACTGCCTGATCTACCTGGCAGAGTTGTAAGGATAAAATGTTGGTTAAGGAGAAACACTGTAAGCCACTTTGAATCCCCATTGGGGAGAAAGGCAGGGTATAAATGAAGTAAATACAGTAAATAAATGAAGTAAATACATCAGTATCCTTCTATGATAGAGTCACTAGCAATGTCCCATCCAGGCATTTCCTGGACCCATTTGTGATTTGCTTCAGCAATGATGTTAAGCTATATCAGAGGCCTTCCAACCATACTGTAGGCAGATCTTAATGGAGGAGGAAAGATAATGATACAGAAGAGACTGTAGATCAGCAGTCCCCAACCTTTTTGGCACCAGGGACCCGTTTTGTGGAAGACAATTTTTCCATGGACTGGGGACGAGGGATGATGGTTTCAGGATGATACAATTATGCACTTTATTTCTATTAGTTTGGTGTAGTAGTTAAATGTGCAGACTCTTATCTAGGAGAACTGGGTTTGATTCCCCACTCCTCCACTCACAGCTGCTGGAATGGCCTTGGGTCACCCATAGCTGAGTTGTCCTTGAAAGGGCAGCTTCTGGGGAGAGCTCTCTCAGCCCCACCCACCTCACAGGGTGTCTGTTGTGAGAGAGGAAAGTAAAGGAGATTGTGAACTGCTCTGAGACACTGAAATTTGGAGTGCAGGGCAGGATATAAATCCAATGTCATCTTACTACTACTATATTGTAATATATAATGAAATAATTATACAACTCACAGCCCAGTTGCTAGCAGGCCACGGTCCAGTACCTGTCACGTTCTCAGGGTGCAGGCAGGCATGAGTCCAAAGCCAATCCAAGGTCAAAGTCCAGGAATTCAAGCAGGAGCCAAGTCATCATGCAGAATCACAAACTGGAATCAGAAGTCAATGTCCAAAAGCCAAAATGTCAGGGTGTCAAGGAAATCAAGCAGGTCAGGATCAGGAATCAGGAGGGATCATGGATGCAAGCCAGAGAATAGACTTGTTGCTTCCACAAGGTTACCAGGTCCTGGGTGGGAGCTATATGGGAGTCTCAATCAGCCTCCTCCCTGGGTGGCAGTGACTCTGCTAGAATTCAGGACTGAGAGATCTGAAGCCTCAGCGTGCCTCATGTCTTTGCTCTGAAAGTTTTTTCCGGAGCCTGCTTTGAACTCTTGAGATGGGAGGAGGAGAGCTTGGAGGAGATTGACAACAGTGTCAACAGCTGACACTGGTGTCTGGAGAGTGATTGATGGGCCAGCTGCTGTTTGTTCAGCTGAGGAACTGGCTGGCAACTCTTCCAGGTCTGTGAACCCTTCCAGCTCCTCCTCGTCAGGGCTCATGACAGTACCGGTCCATGGCCCAGGGTTGGGGACCCCTGCTGTAAATAGACTACCTGGCAAAGTATTGCATTTAAACACAAGGGTTACTTCTAGGGTTGCCATTTTTCCACTGGAGTGAAGGATCCGCTGCTGTCAGTGGGTCCTTCCTGCCACCATTCAGCTAGGTAGCTGGAGAAAAATGCAATAAATTAATGTATATTGTTCTTGAATATTGTCCTTGAATATTAAAGCTCCTTCTGACATATGCATAATGTTATACCCTATTATTTACAAATAAATCCTGTATCTTTGGGGTGGGGGGGGAGGTTAACCTTTTGCATTACACAATGCCCTACTGAGGACAACAGTTGGCCATTTATTGTTCATTTGAAGGGTTAAAATGATTTTAAAACCAGTGATTATAATCCAACAGAGTCACAAATGTTTAACCCAACGATTTCTGTGGACTTAAACACACTTAACTCTGTGTTGGATTTCAGCCACTGACTATAATGCAGAAATGTTCTTTAAGCTAAAAGCAAACAATTGTAGGGCTTGCTTACAAGGAATATTAGTGTACTTAATTCCTTGGCACACATTACAAGGAATGCTCAGTGACTTGGTCTCTGCTTGAAAGGAGTAAAAAAATCCTTGCTAGGATATAAAAATCTATAATTGCAGAAAAAACAGATTGTGTTTTTGATGAGTGTTGTTTTAATAAATACCTGTTAATAACTGGACTCTAAGTCTATATTTCACAAGACAAAAGAATACCTTTTCAGCAGTTAGTTTTTGCTAGTCTGTAGTTTGATTAGCTTGTCATTCAACCGCAGTGCTGCCTTTCCTGATAAATCTACCAACTTCTCATACATCAATATATGACACTTTAACCCCCACCCTATGAGTCTTATGTGTCACATTTTTAATCTCTCTCCTTTCTTCAAGCAGCTCAGGGTGGCACATGTTCTCTTCTCTATTTTTTCTTAGCATATAATATTTATTAAATCTATAATAAATTCTTATAACCAAATCCTTCATATTATTTATAGCCTACCAAGAATACACATGGGGAAATTCCATCTTGGAATTTAGAATTCCAATACATTATGAAGACAGACCATCATTCATAGAATTTGTTCATCCCCATATCTGGCATACTTTGAGCACAAACATAGTATGCTAAGTCAATCATTAAGCTACTTTTCCAAATCTTATTCAACCATTTTGATCTTGTTGCTACCCTTCATTTTCCCAGCTTATGGCAATATAATTTTTTGTCATAATCGGTAGATTTATAACCATTTCTAAATCTCTGCCAAGTATTTCATCTTCCCTCCCTCCATTTTATCTTCGGAACAACCCTGTTAGGGAGTTAGACTGAGAGAGATCCAGGTGGGCAGCCGTGTTGATCTGAAGCAATAGAACAAAGCAGTAGACAAGTATTACCTTTAAAACCAACTAAGTTTTATTCAGAATGTAAGCTTTCGTATGCTCTAAGCAGACTTTATCAGACAAAAATGGAATGGCAAGCAGTCCTAAATATAGAGAAAGTGGGTAGTAAGTTGGTATGTAGAGTCATGGAAATGTTTTAGCAGATTAAAAAAATCACAAATTGGGGTCTGTGTTTGTTAGTTAATGTTGTTAACTGAGCTGAAACAACAGCTAGGAGGGACGGTGGCTCAGTGGTAGAGCATCTGCTTGGGAAGCAGAAGGTCCCTGGTTCAATCCCCGGCATCTCCAAAAAAGGGTCCAGGCAAATAGGTGTGAAAAACCTCAGCTTGAGACCCTGGAGAGCCGCTGCCAGTCTGAGAAGTCAATACTGACTTTGATGGACCATGGGTCTGATTCAGTAGAAGGCAGCTTCATATGTTCAGAGAGACAGAGACTGATTCCCCACTAGGCTTGTTCCAGCATTGGAGCTCTTCCCCCACCCCAACGATTCCATCTGATTTTGCACAAGCTGCCACAGGGCTGTGACTTACCCCACCTCTTTCCCATGGCAAGCAAGGTCCTCTGAAAACCAGTTTCTGCTTGCTGCAGGAAAGAGGCGGGGCAAGTCACAGCCTTGCGGCAGCTTGTGTGAAATCAGATGGAAGCGCCGGGGGAAAAAGAGCTCTGATGCCGGAACAAGCCTAGTGGGAATTGGTCAGAGAGAGAGTGACAGAGACTGGCCCATGGTCACTCAGCAAGCTTCATATTTACATATGAACTAGGCTCCTTGGCCATTGTCACCCTGAGCACTACAGCACAGTAGTTCTCCTTTTAACTGGCTATGTTTACCTTTTGGCTGATACAGCATATGGTTCTTATTTTTAGGATAGCTATAATTTGTTAAAGAAAACATTTCAAACAAAAACAAAAGAAGGAATTAATTGGTGCTCAGGAGGTTAAAAAAACCTTCCCCCACACAATCATATGTCACATAATTTTCTAAAATAAAATGTGTAAACCTTGTAGAAGAAAATAGTTACATTAAAATGGTTTCTTTGGCAGAATCTGAGATGGGAACCTTTTGATCTGTACTGCAGAGCCTGCAGAATTCAGCATTACAAATAATGGCAGGATAATCAGTACCTAGGAGAAACAATGATTATTGTGAAGTGAGCAGTTTTTGGTTCATGTTAAGTGTTGCTTCTTTATAATTATCTTGGCATGACAGTAGAATTTATGGACACAAAGGTAAACATGAATGTACGCATACAGTGGAATGTCATGGTCAAGTTTTGGGCTGGTAGAAGGTAACACTGAGGATCCTACCTTTGAATGTTCCCCTACATTCTAGTTGAAGGGAATTGAGCTAAGCTACAGTCTTTCTACCTGCGTTGCCAGTTTTATAAGTAGGGGGCATCTAACAATATTGCTCTCTACCAGCAAGCACTCCTGTGAGGCTATTTCTGAACAATTAGCCCCAGCTATTCTTCAGAGCCATTAATCTAACAAAGGCACGGTTAGGCACCACTCTTACATAAGAAAGAAACAAAGACAACAAAAGTGAATTGAAAAAGCAGAACACAAAAAAAGAATAAAACAGAATAGAAATATGCTTTCATTCTAACTTTGGTAACTTATCAAATAAGTTTGGTTGTGATTAAGAACATAAGAGAAGCCATGTTGGATCAGGCCAATGGCCCATCCAGTCCAACACTCTGTGTCACACAGTGGCAAAAAAAAAAAATTACATATATATACACACACACACACACACACACACACTGTGGCTAATAGCCACTGATGGACCTCTGCTCCATATTTTTATCCAATCCCCTCTTGAAGCTGGCTTTGATTTGTCTACACGATGGTACAAAAACAACCTATTTTGAGTTCAGCTGACCAACAAGCCAATTCCTTTTGTGTCTGTGGGGAACAATATGATTCATACAAAGATGTCCCCATTTTAATGGAACCTGCCAATACATGTGCACAATGGATCCTTGCAATGGAATGAACAAGGAGGCCAGCCTGCATACATTATTTTAGATCAGGAAACTGAATACAACTTTATAAATTTCCAGACTCCAATAAGGAACTTCGCTTGACTTGCTCAGATAATAACTGGACAGATGTCTAGGATCCACAGATATTCCCAGTGCTTTGAAGGACGATCATCATCAGAATGTCATCGTTACACAGAACTTGTACTTCATGGTTCACAGCACATAAGGCACAGCTTTCAGAACATTAAAGTCCATTGGGTTCAGTGGAATAGTTCTGCACTGCTTGTTACTTCTTAAATTTTGATCTGCATCCATTGGTCCCAGGAAACAATTATGCCCTGATAGTTTTTGATAGTGTTCATTCTGTTCCTCACCAGATTTTAGCTGTGATTATATCATATGTCCTTTGGCGACAAGGAACTATGGCTTTGTTTATGACCTGAAGCAGAAGTTTTTGTTCCACAGCCTTCACTTTTGACAAACTTCTGAGTTTCTTTGAAAGTTTATCAGGGGTCTCTCAATTAATGGTGGTCAAAGTTCTTTGAAAACTGTCTTACTTGATTGTCCTTTTCAAATATGCATGAGCAGGGGCCTGTGAGGCTGATTTCATGTTTCTCTTCCTTACAAGTTAGTCCCAAAAATCCCTTTCAGTTTTTCCTTTGCGTGAAATAAAGCCACGGTTCCTTTTTTCCATGCTCCTTTGTGCTTCCTCACTTCAGTCTTTTTTTACAAACTGAATAAACTGTTGATGTTGTGTGACAAAAGAAATCATCACATTATGTGTATATTAAACATACAAATGTGGAATATTTGCATAAACAAGGTATCACTTCCATACTGACAAAGCAAATAGAGAAAAGCAGAGAACTGAAGTGGTTAATACAAATATAAACAATTAACAAAAGAAATGAAGTAATGAACATTCATTCAGCTCTTGTTTTTGGTTACATTCCCAGTTAACGTGGGGCACCACTGAGGCCTAATGGGCTGGGCCAGTGCTCAGATAAACAGAGTGGGTTGGATCCGCTGAGACATTTCTGCAGAGGAAAGGATTTCCACCTATGAAACGCAATTATCTCACCTACCTCCTCCTTCTGTAGTCCAAAATGCTCCCCAGAATGCAGTTTCAGTGGGGTCCCCTATCCTCCAGCTGCAGCATTTGGGGGGAAAGTTTGAACTGGAGATGGACTGGGAAGCCATGTGCCATAGGTAGAAATCCTTCTTTCTGCAGTAATGCAAGTCAGTGTGTGTCACATAATCTGTTTTAACCTTCTGGGGGTCTGTGGCAGACAAGTCACTGTGATAAGTATTTTCCAAAGGCAGAAAATTTGAATAATACTGACCTAAACTAGTAATAATTTCTCCATTCAGTGAAAAGTCCCACAATTACACAGCATTAGGGCTTAGCTGTTTCCCCTTTTGAAAAACCCAAGTGATACTACTTAACCTATCTCATAATGAGCATTTGGAGACTCAGTCAATTAGTGTTCGCTTAAATCCTGTGATAGGCACAGCTCTATACATGCCCAGATCCCTTTTCCATCACTGGCTTCATTGAATACTTTCAGCTTTAACATCACTGGTTCTGAAAAAAACAGAATACTCTGCTGGAACAGAATATGCTTAATTGGAACTGCTGATTTATTGGCATGTTTCCAAGAGAACTAATTTGGCTTAATGAAGGTGAACGCCAATAAATGGTGTTTAATTAGAACAATATTATCAAACTTTCTAAATAATGGACGGGTGGTTAAACACTGTGGAGAGCACTGGCTTTAGCTTTCAAGAGTCCTGAACTCCAGTTGGTTCAAGTGATATATCAGCAGCTGAAAAGAAAATAAGGCATTCATAAGTTTATTGTGTGTAAAAATTGGAGCTGCACTGTAACAGGATCAAAAGCTCCTTTCATTCATGTGGGTTGCAACTTTTTTTTTTGCTATAGAACTATCACTCTAGCAATTGTTCCTTCTACCTGACAAGCCATGCAGTTCTGAACTTTAAAAAAACAAAAGGACATCATAATGTTGAAATATAATTATATATTACAGGGGTGGCCAACGGTAGCTGTCCAGATGGTTTTTTTGCCTACAACTCCCATCAGCCCCAGTCATTGGTCATGCTGGCTGGGGCTGATGGGAGTTCTAGGCAAAAAATATCTGAAGAGCTACTGTTGGCCACCCCTGATATATTACATTGCATTTTGTTTTCTGAATATACTATTTATCTCAAATGTGCAGTCATGTGATTGTATTCATATGTCACCAATATATACTAATGCAACTATTATATTAAGTAAATAAAAAGTGGTATTTAAGGTACTAAACTTGGAGTAAGTAGATTTTGGTTTGTGGTTTGATGGTGTGGTTTGGTAATAGTAGATGGTCTCTGCTGTTAAAAAATATGTTTTCTCACATCAGACTTTTTTTACAAATGGAATAAATTGTGTGAGAAAAAAATCATCACATTATATGTATATTAAACATACAAATGTGGTATTCCTGTATTTATTTTAGACATTGCAGAGAGATGTAGTCAAAGGAGGCAAGGAGCCCCCAGGTGCCAGAAGTCAAAGGATTCCTAGCATTTCGATTCAAACTGCCTAAAATAATGCCATCAAGGCTGTGCCCATTTGAACTCTCATCTCTAGGCCAGAGGGTTACAGAGTCAACTAGAATGCCTATTAAAGCCTATGGAAAGAATCAGCATTCATGTTTATTAAAGGATGTATCACCATTAACCACTACATACTTAACTATACATTTATCATTTTACTTGCAAAGATGTACCATGTTATCAAGTGACAATGTGGGGGAGAGTACAGGAGGAAGGTCCTATGATTATGTTGTGTGTGTGTGCTTGCCTGCCTAGAAGTCATGGTGACTTCTGTGACTCCCAGAGGGCTAGGACATTTTTCAGAGAGATGGCTTCTATCACCTCCCTGTTTCCTGGCCATGATATTCCTCCCTTCCAAGTGTTTGCCAGGGTCGGCCCTGCTCAGCTTCCAAGATCTGATGAGATCAGGCTTGTCTGGGCTATCCAGGTCAGGGTTTGACTATGTTTTGTTCTAATTACCTCTCTGTACTGGGGATAAAGTGTAGATGACTGGGGAAGGCAATGGCAAACCACCCCGTAAAAAGTCTGCCAAGAAAATGTTACCCCCATGGGTCAGTAATGACTAGGTGCTTATATCTTTTTAGTCGTGTGGACATCTGTACTATACTTAGGGCAGCCAAGCCCCCTTTGCCCACCACCGCTCTGAGCAGTGGTATGAGAAAATGACACCATTCTTCTGGTTTTAAAAAAGGAAATGACATGGGCAGGGCCGGCCCTAGATTGTCTGACACCCCATGCAAGACTAACTTCTGGAGCCCCCCCCCCTAATAACATCACCATGTCACATTGGGGCACCCAATTTGGTGTCCCAAGAAGGCTAGCGCCCTAGGCAATTGCCTTGTTTGCCTAGTGGCAGTGCCGGCCCTGGACATGGGATAACGCTGGAAATCATAGGAAACTATGGTTTTACCATAGAGATTTTGGTGATTCCTAGAGCGATTTATGTCACTTCTTTTTTTTTTAGTGAAAAGCATGTGACAGTGAGACCACAGCTGGCATCATAGGCCCCTATATCCCCGGCCACAGCCCTCTACCACAGAATGTAGTTTCTCACCATAACAATTTATTTCCCAAGTACATCTAGATTCCTTTTATACTACAGTCCTGAATTTTTTTTAGTGCTTTCAAATCAAGCACTCTTTTTGAGGGGCTAATGGGTTGTAACTCTATTTAAGATTACACTGGCAGATTTTTATGCATACTGGTATATACTTAAATTGCATACATAAATTGTAGTCAAAATTCATCTCTCCCTTCCAGGCCCACTGGAGGAGGCAGAAACTTGACCAGTTCCACTTCACGCTAACAATTTTATGATGCCTTGAAAATCTTGCAATGGTGCAAAACAAGGACGAAAGGTTGTGTTCATGAAAGACGGATGTTTGGTGTATATGTAGCCTTTGTATATGTTCTTTTTGTTTGCAACTGACTTTTCTTTTAAATGGCACAAATTATTTCTGAAAACACAGAAAAGCCATTTAATGGGGATGTCACAACAAAATCTCTGTCATATCTGAGTAGTGGTCCTTTCTAATTTATGTGGTAGAAAAGCGAGGCGTACTTGCCCACACAAATTCAGCTGCTTGAATACATTCTTTAAAGAGAATACTATTTCTGAAGAACAACAGTGACTCAATTGTGTTAATTCAAATCCCTCCTTTATTGTGATGCCCACAAAAGGCTGTATAATGGTGGAGCACCTGCAAAGTCTTTTACAAAGGTTCACAGAGTTAATCCTTCAACCAATCTAATTGCCAACTACTATGATAAATTGTCACATTCCCCACATTTGCATTTCAGTTCCAGCTTCTTCGGGGTTGTTAGAGAAGCTATCAGTTTTTTAACTAAAGTAGATGGCACTGTGGAAGTGAAAATACAATGAAACCTCAAGCGAAGACCAGCTGCAAGACAAATTCAGCAACACACTAGCAGCCTGAATACACGCTTAGAAAAAACTGCATACTGAGCCTTGGTGGATGATAATTCCAGGTTTAATGTTGGGTTGGTGTTATCACACATATTCTTTTTCTTATGGATATCAGGTTTCAATGCTGGTCAACACGTTTATTGTTTTAGCCTGATATTTTTGTATGGGTTTATATTTTTTATGTAATTTTGTATTTGCAGTTTGCCCCCATGAAAGCTGGCAGCCTGAGAGTTTGTGGGCTATGTTTGACAAGTAAGCACATAAGTGGGTGTTGGTTGGATGGATGGATGGATGGATGGATGGATGGATGGATGGGAGGAAAAGTGAAAATTCAGTTGTGTTTCTGCAGGCAAACTTTTAAAAAGTGGTATGAAACACTGACAGTCCTGTATATTGAGAGTCATGGAGTAAAAGGACAGGTTTGAGAGTCATGGAGTAAAAGGACAGGTCCTCTTGTGAATCAAAAACTGGCTGAGTAATAGGAAGCAGAGAGTGAGTATAAATGGGCAGTCTTCGCAGTGGAGGACGGTAAGCAGTGGGGTGCCACAGGGCTCGGTACTGGGTCCCATGCTCTTTAACTTGTTCATAAATGATTTAGAGTTGGGAGTGAGCAGTGAAGTGGCCAAGTTTGCGGATGACACTAAATTGTTCAGGGTGGTGAGAACCAGAGAGGATTGTGAGGAACTCCAAAGGGATCTGTTGAGGCTTGGTGAGTGGGCGTCAACGTGGCAGATGCGGTTCAATGTGGCCAAGTGCAAAGTAATGCACATTGGGGCCAAGAATCCCAGCTACAAATACAAGTTGATGGGTTGTGAACTGGCAGAGACTGACCAAGAGAGAGATCTTGGGGTCGTGGTAGATAACTCACTGAAAATGTCAAGACAGTGTGCATTTGCAATAAAAAAGGCCAACGCCATGCTGGGAATTATTAGGAAGGGAATTGAAAACAAATCAGCCAGTATCATAATGCCCCTGTATAAATCGATGGTGCGGTCTCATTTGGAGTACTGTGTGCAGTTCTGGTCGCCGCACCTCAAAAAGGATATTATAGCATTGGAGAAAGTCCAGAGAAGGGCAACTAGAATGATTAAAGGGCTGGAGCACTTTCCCTATGAAGAAAGGTTGAAACGCTTGGGACTCTTTAGCTTGGAGAAACATCGACTGCGGGGTGACATGATAGAGGTTTACAAGATAATGCATGGGATAGAGAAAGTAGAGAAAGAAGTACTTTTCTCCCTTTCTCACAATACAAGAACTTGT
The DNA here is from genome assembly GCF_032191835.1 of Heteronotia binoei. Lineage (NCBI taxonomy): Eukaryota > Metazoa > Chordata > Lepidosauria > Squamata > Gekkonidae > Heteronotia > Heteronotia binoei. Next base: position 49,348,799 of record NC_083223.1, on the reverse strand, counting down.
GGGCATTCGATGAAATTGATGAGCAGACAGGTTAAAACGGATAAAAGGAAGTACTTCTTCACCCAAAGGGTGATTAACATGTGGAATTCACTGCCACAGGAGGTAGTGGCGGCCACCAGTATAGCCATCTTCAAGAGGGGTTTAGATAAAAATATGGAGCACAGGTCCATCAGTGGCTATTAGCCACAGTGTGTGTGTATATATAAAATTTTTTGCCACTGTGTGACAGAGTGTTGGACTGGATGGGCCGTTGGCCTGATCCAACATGGCTTCTCTTATGTTCTTATGTTCTTATATTGTAGAGGCAGCTCTGCCATCTAAGGGACTAGCTGTGGCTGAAAGCAAGGACCAAGGGTGAAATTACTGAGTGCCAATAAGAAAGTGGCCACCCATCTCCCATCTTCTATTTCAAAAGCAAAGTTAAATTAAACACAATACTTTCCACTGCCTGGTGCTTTTTCATTCTTCAGAAAAATAAAAATTGAGAACTTTTTAAGTGGAGAGTAATTAACTGAGCTTTAATCACTTTGACAAAACAATGGGGATAAATGTTAAAGATTGCAATGGTATGTGCCTTTTTAAAAAGACAGCCACAGTGATGACTTCACCTGCAGTGGGAAGTAAACTGGGCCTCACTACCATTGCTTCAGAGCTGCGACATCCCCATCTGCTGACCGTTTGACTATCCAGATTTTAAAGAAGATTTTCCTGAATATTCTATGTCAAACATATAAATATATGACCCCCCCCCGCACACAATCAGCTCCAAATTAAATCTCTTCAAAGAAAATAAAGCAGAAGTGAAAATAAATGAAACAGCACCATTATTTGGATTACATTTATCTTTAATCCACTTTGTCCTCTGTATAAAATAACAGTATAAAGACATCTGCCAATATTTTAAAGGCTTCTGCTTGGGTATGAATTATATTTTTAAATTAGACCCTAAAGCTGCATTCTAATGCACTACTTTCATTTATCAGAGTATGCATATACTAGTGTACTATTCCCAGGGCACCCTTTATTTAATCAGGCTGAGAGCTGTATAGACCTATATCCATTTCCACATAAATCTCTGCCAAATACTGCTGACTTTCACGTTTAACCTTACCGGCAGTGTCTGACATCCTTGGGATGGACGCAGGCGGTGCGCGCCTGCACACACACACACACAGAGGGAGATGCATACATTGAAATGGCTTAGAAGAGAGACAATGTCCTTGCAGTGTGTACATGAACTGCTGCAGTAAACAACTTTAGCCTTTCCCATTAAAGGTTAGAGAGGAGTGATTGATATGTTTGACAAAGAAATGTAAGGTCAGGAGTAATAGAGGCAATCTGTTATTTATCCCCCTAAGTGCATGAAGAACGATAAGTATGTTGGGTATCCTGTTCATTTTTCAAACACCTGCTCTTTCCAAATAACTGATAGGGTTGAGTGGAGCCTGCAGTCTGTGGAAGTTTCAGTCTACACTCGTTGCCCCTGGGGAATATGCTAGAATGCTCAGAATGACGATTATTCAATTCCATCAGTGGGACTGAGCTACAGTTGTTAGGCAGTGCCTGGCAGTGCCAACCAGTGTAAGGGTTGTTGAAGGAGGCAGCATAACAGGAGAAAAATTAAAATAAAAAATAAGGCTTCATCTACTTACAGGAAGTTCTTGCCATAATATTCCTGGCAATTCCTAGGCTACCCTTTGTCACTTCCAGGTAGCTCTAGGAATCACTAGGAACTCTATGGTAAGAACTTTCAGTAAGTAGATGAGACCTTGTTTTTGTTTTTATTTTTTTCCACTGCCCCTGGAAGTGGAATCCCCCCACAAGGGGCAGTTCGTCTACAGGTACTCCAGTTTAAATGAATGATTTGTAGATGGTTTGATACGATGGGCTTTGCTGATTTTATCTAATTTTCAAGATCACTTTCGCACTAAGCCTCTTGTTAGAGACTGTGCCAGAGAATAAGTCTGGTTGCTTAAGAGGATTAAATGGTAACCCTAAGGAGACTATTTTATGACTGAAGAAAGGTCTTCAGGCGCATCTATCACTCTGCAACCAACTGAAATAAAATGTCTCGATGCAGTTTACCCATTCAAAGGGACCAGCAGTGCAATCCTAATCAGAGATCCCTTCATCAGTATTAATGGGTTTAGATGGTGAATCTCTGTTTAGGATTGTCCCGTTACATACACTTGGGCCTGGTGACAAGGTTCTAGACTTTTAGGTTGGTTATTATAAATTAATTTACTGTTTGTTTAATGGAAGCTCCAGTTGGAAATGTGACAGTTCACCTAAAAGGAAGACTGGTTATGGTACTCATGCTGGGCACAACGATTTGAGCTAACCAGAAAGGATGGGTTGGCTGGCTTCATTGATACATGAGCAATAAAAGAAAATAACTTATCACTGTTCTGTTTGCATGGGTGAAAGCAATGGTGTTATTAAGCCCTAAGGCCATATGACTGATATCACTTGTTTCTCTTTTTCAACAGCATGATGGATGCTGCTGGAATAGGTGGTCCTTACCCATATTCATACTTAGAAATATTTGGCTTAAAACATGAAAAGCTTAGCCATTCGTTTTTTAAAAAAATACTTTCATATTTGGACCTAAAGATTATAAGAAGAAAAATGTTTAGCTTTCAAAAACTTTTCCTTTCACATCATTTCATTTCTAAGGATCTTTGCAACTTAAATGGAAAATGGGGAAAGTGGGATTCTTATCAATTGCAAGTAAAAGTTGATCCACTAAGCATACCACAGGTTGCCTTCTTGGTGGGGAGGCTGGCAGGGCTGTGCTGGGGAGTTGCATTGAGATTTGGAGGTCTCCAGTGCTGGGACTGAGCAAGACAATTTTGTACCTTTGGGACAGTTTTTTCTCTGAACTTATGACAGCAAGGACTAGAACTTTTGTATAACTCACATAGTGACAGTTCAAAAAGCTAATGACCTCCATTTCATGCATTGCTGATAGAGACTGCTGGCAAAGGTGGATTTTCCCCACCTCCACATTCCCCCAGCAATCTCAGAAGTTCTGCTGATGGAACAGACAGGAGAGGTCATTTCATTCCTATTCCATTACTCAACGTCCCCCCAATTTCCAAGCATGCAGGCAGCTGCTGGGTAAAGGGGGAGATGGGAAAATCTGCCTACCTCAGTGGCTTCTATGTGTGATTTGTGTTGGCTACAGCATAGCTAACAGCACAGCAACAGAATGTGCAAGTACTAATTATACATCTGCCATGGAGGCAACAAAAAAGTTTTCATTTTACTAACTTATGTTTTAACTTAAGATGGGTAGTGCACATGTTCCCAGAAAAGCTGCATTCGGTATTTTCACCCCCTTTGCAGATAAAAAGCATGTTAACATACTTTCCAGTGTTTAAGACTGTGTATACCTCAATACATTCAAGCTCAACAGGGAATATGTGTATGAAGCATCAAGTACTATGAGTCTTTTTCCAGCAGGTGATGCTTTCTTCCCAGGAAGGCTCATTGAACTGAAGGAAGGCACCACACTTAGGTGAGCAGAGTGGTAGAATCTAATTTAACACTAATGATTTCTCCTATTTAACTACATCTTTTCTCAGTGAATTTATTCAATACTCACACAATTTTTTTTTTTAAAAACCCTGTCAGTTATTCTTTAGCTCTTTATACTAGGCAAACCAGCACCTGCTGGTTTGGCTCACATCTCACTTGCTGGTCACAAGAAAAGAGATGATTGGTGAGCTCTTCAGACATATCTGAATGAATTTGAATGTGTCCATTTGCATGATTACACTGTTTTCTCAAACAGTGCTTTTCATAGCAGAAAAGCTATGAAACCCCTAACGACTCATCAATTTTAAGAGGCACACAGTTCAAAGAAGAGAAAAATCAATTTAAGATTTTTTAATTGAGACTTACTACTAGTGTCTGGTGTGCCTTCTGTGTCTGCCATAGAACATAGAGAACATGATATATCTTGTGGTCATCTCTTGCTATCACTTCTCAAATAGGCATCCCTGACTTTACAGGTGCAAAAAGCAGACAATGCAGTCCATTGGTCACTTAGAATATGTATCCAACTGTGCAGGTACAAGGAAGGGACAAAGTGTAAGTGATGCTATGCTTTCCAATTCAAGTAGGTCATTTCAGTAGTTCAATCATGATTCATCAGAATACAAGTCACAATCAACATTCCAAAAAATTGCTGTTGTACTTTACAGTTGCTTTTGCCCAGTCCTATGGATCAAGGGGCTGTGCTGAAGAGGAGGAAAGGAGTAAAACTCATCTGTTATTGCACGCCTACTGACAGAAGAGGCAGGAAGGAATATCTTGCCCCGTTTGCCTCCCCTCTGCAAATCAGTTTTCCCAGGGTCATATAAGACTTGGGGAAGAGGAGATATGGGGATGATCTGTGACCATCAGCACCTTCTGATGACAGATCACTGGATCCAAAACATGTTACAATACCTCATTCTTCCCTCTTCTTTTTCTTCTGATTCCAACATCTTTACTGGTAATTAAATAGTGCAAGTGGAGCTTTTTTTCTTCTTCTTCTTCTTTTTCTTCATCATCATCATCATCATAATCATCATTGTCATCATTATCTGAAAATTGTTTATAACATGGTCTATGGTGGCAATCTAGTATTTTGAATTTGACAATAAAATGAATAGGTATTTGCAGGGGTCGTTTGAGAAAAATAGGTGGTGGAGCTCATTAGTATAACTCATTAGCATATGATGCCCCCTCCCCCAGCAAAAAGTAACCCAATTAATAAAGCAGAGCCCTGGGCAAGCCCCCCACCCCCAGTCAAAAGGTCAGCAAGCCCCCTGCTGCCCCAAATCACATAAGAAGTGGAGAAAGGGTAGTGTGGGCTTCTCTTGGGGTTAATGAGGGCTGCTGGGGGTGTGGCAAAACTACTGGTGGCTGGCTGGCTGCCCGTTCTCCTAATCCAGGGATTGTTATGCAGCTGCACCTACTGCTGAATGGACAAAGCAGCTGGGGAGGAGGAGGGGGGGACTCTCAGAAGGGTTCAGGAGCTGTGCTCCTGTGAGCTCCTGATGAATCTGAGGCCTGGGTATTTGGCAGGAAAACTTATAACATTTGCTTGATGCAGATACACTATGATATAGATGTTATCAAGCGGTATTTTACTTCTTTGTCCTTTGGAATACTTTGCTTCCATAAATGATTTTCTTTTTCTTGTCTCCATTTTGTCCTTATTCATCTTCCCTCCCAAAGAGGCTTATTGACAGAAAGTGAAGCCACCCAAAGGATGAATATGAATCCTCTAAGGTCAGACTTCCTCCAAGTCCCAGGAATCTGGCTTTTCTTCATGCTTGCCTTACTCCTGATGTTCTTGGCAGTCACTCAGCAAGCATTAGAATTGGTTTGGACAGAGTGCTTCCAAATGTTTGTCCTCTTGCTGCATTTTCAGCTGCAGAGTCAGTTTATTATATCCCACAAGTGCTTTAAATATGCAGGATTTCCAAGGGAGGGTGCTGTTGTCATTGGTGGTATCATTGGTGGCATCACAACACTCCCTACATTTCCATTTTTGTTCATATTTTTATTAATGCTTTTTTTTTCAAAAAGGCACTAAAATATTAATATACTATTTTAAATATAGGCATAGCAGTTTCTCTGAATTTCCAGCTTTCATTATTTTTAGAGCAAGTCTTTATACTTTTCTCTTGCATAGATATAAGGGAAAAGTCATAATATGCAAATGAAGGTAGAATTTGCTCTGGCCAACTCAATTCAAAGGCAGCATGAGGCATCACTGGATGATAAAAAGGGGTTAGCAGAAACTGGGAAAATGTGGTTTGGTTTGTTGAACCACAAACCTAACCATGAACTGAACCATACTGGGAGGCTTGTTCATGAACCAAACTGGTTCATGGTTTGTGGCCCTGCAAACCCCATTGAAAGAAACCACATTCAATTTAAATGGAGCTTGCAGAAAGCCTGGAAAAACAGCTGGAATACAGACACTCAGCTGTTTCAGGCTGTCTTCAGCAGTCCTTTTAAAGTTTAAAAGGGCCGCAGAAGACAGCTGTTGCAGCTTTCACAGAGAACGGAAAGCAGGGGTTTAAAGGGACTCAGTATCCCTTTAAACCCCTGCTTTCGGCCCCATTCACAAACCACCACAAACCACATGAACTGCTCTAAAGGTTCATGAATGTTCATGGCAATAGACCCATCACAAATTTCTGTTCCTGAATCACAAACAGGGCAAAATTCATGGTGAATTTTGCATTGTGGTTCAGTTTGTGCCCATCCCTAATGGTAAAATAGCCAAGCTGCCAATAGAGAGGCATGTCTGTTCTGCATATATTGTCACCATGCTTTTCCTGAGAAGGCTGTTCGCTGCTGGCCCACCTACCCTCTCTTTAGGCATCACAAGATTTGCCAGTTGCCAACTGGGGCCAAGCTGGAATTTTTCAGAGTTCTCTCCAATTGACTTGGGTCCCCCCCCCCACACTTTTTGCCTGCTTTGTGATATTGTGATGACGATGATTAAATAGGCGTTGTCATTTACTGTGTTAGCCATTCTACTTTGGCAGGGAATGGGTGGGCTGTTCATGATAGGCAGGGATGATCAGAAAAGGACTTTGAGACATTTGAAGAAGTGGAGGGAGTGTCCAGAACAGCACACCACTACCTTTGAGGCAGAGTGCAGCCGGGAAGGAGTGGTCCTCGGTGATGTGCAATACCTTTCTGTACCTGGTCATGGCTGTGTGGTGCATCAGGATAGGGGAGCTGGGGCTGGGTACCTCTCAGATCATTGTGTGCAGGTAATGATAAACCAAGCTGGCTGGAGATGCTGGCTGTGTTTGGAGTCAGGGGTGGGTCTGCCAGAAAAGGTAACCACAGACAAGCTGCCCTAGCACAGCCCTTCCATTTAAATATGTTAGCATATTTAAATATGATGCAGATCAGTTGAATAATTAATTAAATAAACTAGTTAAACCCAAGCTGTTGTCTCATGCCTTCTTTGAACGGATAGCTGGTCAAGGGTTAAACATTTACTTTTTTTAAAAAAAAATGAAAACTGGGAATTCATAGAACTTGCCTGTCATTACCAAGTTATATTAATATTTTAGTGTTGTTTTTAAAAAGCCAAAACCCAAAAATAAAACCCCTCATCTTGAAGGAAGGAGGGAGAAGATGGAATGGTCAGATGATGGTGACAGTCCAGTCATTGAAAAGTGAGCTGGAGGTGAGTGGGACAAAGAAAACTGACAGAAACATTACACATAAGGTGGGGGGGAGCTACTCAAAATTAGCTTCCTAAAAAAGAGATCCACATAAAAGTGGTTACAAAAGCACTGGAGAAAAATACAGAGGAAAAAAATTAAGAAACAAAGTGAAAACTAAAGGAACAAAGATGTGCATGGAAATCAGGGGATAAACTGAAGATGTGTGGGGTAAGAGCCAGGAACACCCTCCTTCCAACCCATGCTTAAAAGGCTATCAACTTTGTTTCCAAATCGGAATGGGTTTGGGGGATATGTTTTCCTTACAAGTGGCGCTTTTCAAGTTTAGATTCAGCTGTCAGGAGATGGGCTGTGGTACTAACTATAATACATAATATTAAAGCAATGAAGCACCAGGTGCCAGAAAATTGCAGGCCAATTGGAAAATTCTGTAATCTGTGATTCCATCTGGCCTGTATGCTTCCAGTAGCCATACTCATGGATTGTCAGAACTATTCATTAAGTTTGTTGTGCAACCAAGTGCTTAATATCAGTAATTTAGAAGGTTCAATGGGAAGTTAAATTGCATAAAACTATTTCTGAACGATTGGGTGCAGCATCAGACAAACAGCAATGTGGCATATTTGCAAAGAGCTGCACTTCTATGCGATACAGAAATGCAGTAAAGATTTGAAATCCCTTTTCAAAATCTACCTTTCCTAGAATCATCCCTTCCTGATATAAAATCTAAGAACCTGCACCTTTAAGGCCAACAAAGTTTTATTCAGAATGTAAGCTTTCGTGTGCTCTAAGCACACTTCATCAGTCAAGGATTATGTTTCTTTGTACATGGCTTGTGTACATGGATTGTGTTGTATAAAAATAAGAATTATTTCTAATATTTGCATAATATTATCTCAATGGGTGCTTTGTTCAGAGTATGGTTGCCAACACCAGCCTAAGAAATTCTTCCAGATTTGGGGATGGTCTCTGTGGAGGAGGAATTTGGGGAGGGGGGTTTCACCTAATATCTATGGTATAACATAAAGTTTGTCCTCTGAAGCTGCCGTTTTCTCCAGGGGAAGTGATAACTACAATCTCCATCCACATTTCTTCCTGGGAACAACTCCTGACTCATCCGTATCCTCAGCTAACAAGTTCCTGCAGGAACTACAAGCCCTCCATCAGATTCCCTGGAAACAGCTGCAGACGGCCAAGGAAGACTAAACAATAGTTGTTGATGGGAGGTGCCAACCCAGTGAGGACCTGAAGGTTGGAGATCTTGTATGGCTTTCCATCTAGCACATCTTAAGCTAATGGTCATCATGGAAGTTTGATGCCCGTTCTGTCAGACCATACTGGTTGCTGAATAAATCAACCCCATGGAATATTGAATGTTACTCCCTCTGATGATATGCATTTCCTATTGTTCTCTGACCTAGCCACAGTAATCTATGCAACTGTCACCTCCAGAATAGACTACTGTAATTTACTCTATGTTGGCCTGCTCTTCAGACTGACCTGGAAACTCCAACTGATCCAGAATGTGTCAATGTGAGTCCTGACAGGAACGTCAAAGACAGCACATATATGACCTGTGCTGCACCAGCTCCCAGTGGAGTACCGAGTCAAGTTCAAGGTTTCAGTATTAATCTATAAGGTCTTGGGTGATCAGGAACCAACTTATCTACAGGAGTGTCCCCTCCGGTATGTTCCCAGGAGGGCATTGTGCTTGCAGGATAGCGATCTGTTGGTGGTCCCTAATGAGGACCAAGGCCTTTTCAGTCCTGCCCCCAATCTGGTGGAAATCTTTGACAAACGCTATCAGGGCCCTATGGAATTTTATGCAATTCGACAGGGCCTGTAACTCAGAGGTGCTCCACCAGGCTTTCAATTGAGGACAACGATGGCTCCATCTCAAACTGATGCCCTGTTTGTTTGCTTCACCTCACTTACCCCTCCCACCTGCTCACAAAGTGGCCAGCAATCTGCAATTCAAATAGAAATACCACTCGCCATCTGTTTTTATATTGTTCTAATCTCTTACATGTTTTTAATTATGTTTTTACTGCAATTGTACTACTGAAACTGTTTTAAATATGTTGTGCATCACCCAGAGTCCTGCTATGGCAGGCATTGAGCGATTCATAAATACAATAAATCAGTCAAAATCAATAAATCCAGCCTGTCTTCTGCCAAACCCTCCTGACTTCAGCAGCTCTCCCATACCCAATACATACCCACTCCACCATTGGTCCTAGTGGAAAGGCATAAAAATAAGATGAGTTGGTTTTTATATACTGCTTTTTTCTACATTAAGGAGTCTCAGAGCAGCTTACAATTGCCTTCCCTTCCTCTCCCTACAACAGGCACCTTGTAAGGCAAGTGGATCTGAGAGAGTTCTGAGAGAACTATGACTGGCTCAAGGTCACCCAGCAGGCTTTGTGTGGAGGAGTGGGGAATCAACCCAGTTCTCCAGATTAAAGTCCCCTCCTCTTAAGCACTATACCACACTGGCAGAATATTAAGTCCACAAGATCCTCAACACCTTCAGATAGCGGGGGCAGTTGCAGTATGCCATACAGTGAAAGGGATATAGACCCAAGGACTGCTCCTGGAAACCTGCCAATAAGCTGCACACATCAAGCCTGCTACATCAATTTGACTTGTCCTACATGCCAAAATCTGGTTTGGCCTCATACATAGGGGGGCTGGGGGGGCACTGTCTTGGATCTGACTGCCAGCACTTCCTAGGATGAAGAAAAGATGGAGCAAACAGGCCCTCAAATACTGCAAGAAGACCTGCTAGACAAGGGAGAGACTCCATCAGGGGCAGAGGAGTTCCAAGCCATATTCAGCATGCCACATCTTCAGTCCCATATCCCAGGATTCAAAGCTGAAGTAGAACCTCCACAGCAACCAGTCCCATCTCTGGGGTCACCAGAGCCCTTGATACACCAGAGGGAGGCATGGGACTGGTGCCGTAGTGCTCTTTGTATTTGCCTTTCTGGTTTGATGCTTGGACTTTTGAATACCTGTGTTTTGACCCTGTTTGGACTAGGACCCTGTTTTGGACTGTGTTTGGACTAGGCTTTTTGCCTCTCACCTAGTGCCTGCCTGAACCCAGACAGGAATCAACAAAACTGTCCATCCCCTTCCAGGGGCAGAAATGCTTTTCATTGATGAAAGATTAGTTTTGGACTGCACCTACTGTTATTAAAAAATGAAAACAAAACAAAGCATCTATATTTCTGGTTTGTATTTTATGTCTTTATTTGGTTTCATAAGAATCTTTGCCCAAATGCTGGCTGTTAACTGGAACCACCTCAGTAAGCATCTGAGTACTGTATGCTGTTATCGACTACACTAATTCCTAATTTTCCATTCCAAAATAATATTGTTGATAAAATCCTAACTTCTTCCTCTTCCTTCTCCTCATTTTCTTCCTCTTCTTCTTCACAAATATTCCAGGACTTTAGTTGAGGCAACGGATGCCCAGCCATTGGGCCTCTCTGCTGAAAGCTGCCCTCTTACATCTGCCCATGCAGAGTAACATTATTATTTTCTTGCTGTGACTCTTCTACCATCTATCCAGCTATTAGAGCTAAAATGCACTGTATATTTTGCCATCTTTTAACTGTTTTTATTGTTTTTGCAACTTCTGATGTTACCTGCCTGCACCCATTTACGGGAAGGGTGGGATATAAATGTATCAGAGAGAGAGATGTTAAAGCATTCTTTTGTGGATTGTTTAATTGTTTTAGTTGAAGATGGCTTACAATAATGCATGGAACCAATAAAGCAATCCACCAAAAATGCTTAAACGAACTAATTCTAGAATAATAGATGAAATGTCACAAATGTTTTTAAAATGTATAAATAACAGAGAGCAAAAGCAGCAGCAATGTAAAATATATAGTTTTTAAAAATATCAACGGCATATGTTCTAACATTTTACTATAATTTAGTTTAGGCTATGAGGGATAGAAGCTTTCTGGATAAATAAATATCCTAAATATTCAAGTTAAGATAAATTCAACTATACATTTATCAACAGAAAACAAATAAAACATGGTTTCCCATGTTGCTTTATGTTTCATATGAAGGACAGTCAGATAAACAGCTGTCTGATGAACCTGCCGTCTACTGCAGCAAATAACAGCAGGGAGTTTTGAAATGCATTTCCTACTGATTGCTTTGTCCTACATTTTCTGGGGGACTGTGATTACAATAACTGTTATATTTTGACTACAATTTCCTTGGGCACTATTCACTGCAAAGTCAATGCCATATGGAAAGAAAACACTTTTGAATGGAGACAGCCTAGACATGAGTTCACCATTCACAATGACACCAGTGAAGGGCAGTTTTCAGACATTATTGGTGTGGATCTCTAGCACAGCAATCCTGAGCACCTCATGGATGATTTTAAATTTCTTAGCCCTGCATTTTGGTGTGACTTCTCCCCTGTACAAATAAAATCTGTAATTCATTTTCCCATCATTTGTATGCTCTCTCTCTCTGCTTCTAATTTCCCCTATCAAACATATGCATGCTTCAACAAGGCCTTGGACAGTGAGCTCTTGAAGTAATATAAATACTAGCCTAGGAGGTACCATGCTCCACAGCAGAGGCGGTCTAGTGCACACAATTGGCAATGGAAATTGACAATGTTGCATTGTGCTGTTAACTAGGTTAACTACTCGGTGGAGTAGTGTAGTAAGGAAGCAGAATGGTGGGCACCCTGGCACTTCCTGTTGGAAATATAGGACCCACCAGGACCCACCAGGAATGGCCTTTGGGCTCAGGCAGGGAATGGTGGATCTTATTCTGGAGTTCCCTGGTTTAATTTATCCCGGTAGGCTGGGCAGCTTCTGGGGTAGTTGGTCAGGGCACTACCAATTGATCAGGCTGCTGACTGAGAGACAAATGATTGGCTCAAGATTGGGGCAGGTGTCTCACTTTATACTGGGCTGGAAGGCTCTCAGATGTTGACACCTGCCCTGCTTTTTGCACTTCCAAGGCATTCCCTCACCGTTTCAGTTATAATAATTAACAAAGTGGCCCTTGTTGAATTCATATACTGTGTCTGCCTCTTCATTCTGAGTGGAGTGGGGTGGGGTGGGGTGGGGGGAACTATGGCAATCTTGGTAACTTGTAAGTTATACATTACAAGCACAGTAGTGGAAATGCCATCAAGTCACAGCTGACTTATGGTACCCCTGTGGTGTTTCCAAGGCAAGAGATGTTCTAAGGTGGTTTGACATTGCCTGCCCACAGGGGTGGCTACATCAAGGGTGTGTGGCCTAATATGCAAAGGAGCTCCTGCTGGAATTCCATCCCCACCTGCCTCCATGTCACTACCCTAGTATTCCTTGGAAGTCTCCCATCCAAATGCTAGCCAGGGCTGATGCAGCTTAGGTTCTGAAGTTTTGATGAGATCAGGCTAGCCTGGGCTGTCCAGGTCAGGGACACGCTAGAAGCTTATAATAAGGTTATTTTTATTAATAATTTGATCATCTGTTGAAAAGCAAAATCTTCTTAAGAGAGGTTGCTATAGTATACCATGACATTTCTGGGACATTTTGTGTTGTGTGAAGAATTTAGCAGGACTAGACAATTTTGATATATTCCCAGTTCTCCCAAAACAACATCTATACCAGGGGTCCCCAACCCCTGGTCCGTGGCCTGTTAGCAACTGGGCTGTGAGTTGTATAATTATTTCATTATATATTACAGCATAGTAATAATAATAATTAAGACAACATTGGATTTATATTTTGCCCTTCACTCCAAATCTCAGAGTGGCTCACAATCTCCTTTATCCTCTTCCCGCACAACAGACACCCTGTGAGTTGGGTGGGGCTGAGAGAGCTCTTACAGCAGCTGCCCTTTCAAAGACAATTGCTGTGAGAGCTATGGCTGTCCCAAGACCTTTCCAGCAGCTGCAAGTGGAGGAGTGGGAAATCAAACCCAGTTCTCCCAGATAAGAGTCCGCACAATTAACCACCGCACCAAAATAAAGTGCACAATTGTATCATCCCAAAACCATTCCCCCACCCCCGGTCTGTGGAAAAATTGTCTTTCACAAAACTGGTCCCTGGTGCCAAAAAAGTTGGGGACCACTGATCTATATGACCTCTTTGCCTTCTGCTCACTGCAGAAAGGAGAAAGTACAAATGTTTTGAACTATTTGTTAGTTGCATTCCTAGAAATGGGGGAGGGGGGAAATAGAACAGGAACATTTTTGTTTTACCACAATCAAACAAAGTTATGGTTTCCTTGTGAGTCTTTAAATTTTTAACAGTTATGGGACTAGCTATTTATGAGAATCTCTGCATTCAGTTTTCCACTTCAAACCACTGAGCATAACTTCATCATTTTCTCAAAAACAAATAAGAAACAAAACACTAAATGTACAGAGCCCAAGATTAGAATTTGCCAAGTATTAGCCTTAAAAAAATTATTTGTGGCAGGAGCACAGTCTTCATGTGCTTCTAAATCATGCTTGTTATTTTCCATCACAAAGCTGTGAGGATAATGTTTTTATGGAGTGGCCCATCATATCAAAAAGAAAAAAAATTGGCTGACAGATCATAAGGATCAATGATTTAGGCTTCTTCTAAAATACCAAGAATGATTGTTTCTCAGAATTACAAGATCATCAACATTAGAAGCTGCACATATAAGCAGACCTAGAACATCAAAGGGCTTTGCCTAGAACCTCCTCCCTGGTATACCAGTTTTGTATGTATGTAAGTATATACTGATGAGTTCAGATAGACCTGTGTATGTATGTGTGTGTATATATATATATATATATATATATATATATACATATATACATATAAGTTCTCTAAAAATGCTTACTTTGGAGGGGGGTGGTGCTGGTCTGTGGTTCTGTTGGAGCTCTTAAGAAATTTAGGGGCACAGTTAAGTACAGTTAAGACCATTAGCAACATTCACAAGATTGTTCCTATCACATTCTTATCCTGCCCTTCTTCCAAGCTGTTTAAGGGGTAGGAGTACACATTAAAAATGTGTAAATTTGTATTTTTCCTATTTGTGTCTAGTGGACCCCTCAAAAAAACAGCATTCCTGAATATCCCTGAATCCCAATATTGGTATTGTATTGGGATTTGAGTAAATATTCAGAACACCCAAATTTATTTGGCTCCCATCCCCAGGTTGACAGAGAGTGTCAGCCTGAGGTTATTCAGCAAGCTTCCATGGAAGAATGGGAATTTGAACCTCGATGTCTCAAAATCTAGTCTGATGTTTGAACCACATCACACTCAGTGCCCGTTTCTGTTATGTTGCTCAGTTGGAAAAATTGAGAATGTTAATCTTGGCTATGAGTTTTAACAATATGTGTAATAGTTGGCGTAAGGAACTTTGTGTAAGAGGTGATGGGTTTGTTTTTATGATTTTGTTTCTGTTTGTATTAAGCTGGTCGGATGACCGTGAATAAACTACTACTACTACTCACACTCAGTGGCTCTCATCACATGACACAAGGAGAGCCAGTTTGGTGTAGTGGTTAAGTGTGCAGACTCTTATCTGGGAGAACCGGGTTTGATTCCCCACTCCTCCACTTGTACCTGCTGAGATGGCCTTGGGTCAGCCATAGCTCTGGCAGAGGTTGTCCTTGAAAGGGCAGCTGCTGTGAGAGCCCTCTCAGCCCCACCCACCTCACAGGGTGTCTGTTGTGGGGGAGGAAGGTAAAGGAGATTGTGAGCCGCTCTGAAACTCTTCGGAGTGGAGGGTGGGATATAAATCCAATATCTTCTTCTTCATCTTCTTTAGGCATCTACAGAAAAAACATTTTATAGGGATACCAGCCTCCAGGTGGGATCTGGAGTCCCCTGGAATTACAGCTCATTTTCAGACTGCAACAAATGTTCTGGAGAAAATGGATGCTTTGGAGGGTCCATATAGTCAAAGCGATGGTATTTCCTTACACAAAGAGTGATTAAAATGCAGAATTCTCTGACAGAGGGTGTAGTGATGGCCGTAGAAATAAACAGCTTTAAAGGGGAATTAGATAGACATCACACTGCCAACAAAAGTCTGTATAGTCAAAGCGATGGTATTCCCAATAGTAATGTATGGCTGTGAGAGCTGGACCATAAGAAAGGCTGAGCGCCGAAGAATAGATGCTTTTGAGCTGTGGTGCTGGAGAAGAATCTTGAGAGTCCCTTGGACTGCAAGAAGATCAAATCAGTCAGTCCTAAGGGAAATCAACCCAGACTGTTCCCTGGAAGGTCAGGTGCTGAAGCTGAAGCTCAAATACTTTGGCCACCAAATGAGAAGGGAGCACTCACTGGAGAAGACCCTAATGCTGGGAAAGACAGAAGGCAAAAGAAGAAGGGGACAGCAAAAGTTGAGATGGCTGGACAGTGTTACTGATGTAACAAACAGGAATTTGAGCAGACTTCAGAGGATGGCGGAAGACAGGAGGGCCTAGCGTGACTTTGTCCATGGGGTCGCAAAGACTGTGCGACTGAACAACAAAAAACCAACTCTATGGCATTTTACCTCACTGAGATCCCTGTCCTCCTCAGGCTCCATTCCCAAATTTCTAGGAATTTCCAAAGCATGGATCTGGCAACCCCACCCCTCTCCCAACCCCTGCCAATGGCTAAACCCTTCAAAATGAAAAAAAAAAAAAACCTAGACAGTAGAAAGGAAAGATCCCCTGTGCAAGCACCAGTCATTTCCGACTCTGGGGTGATGTTGCTTTCACGTTTTCATGGCAGACTTTTTATGGGGTGGTTTGCCATTGCCTTCCCCAGTCATCTAGACAGTAGAAAAGCTCTAAACATTTAACAGTATATCACCCTCTCATCCTGCAGTATATCATCCTATGGTACATCCTAAGCAACATTCTAGGAAAGGAGGAAAGGTCCCCTGTGCAAGCATCAGTCATTTCTGACTCTGGTTGGCTTTCACAACGTTTTCACGGCAGACTTTTAATGGGGTGGTTTGCCATTTCCTTCCCCAGTCTTTTACACTTTCCCCCCAGCAAGCTGGGTACTCGTTTTACCGACCCTGGAAGGATGGAAGGCTGAATCAACCTTGGGCCGGCTACCTGAATCCAGCTTCCGCTGAAATCGAACTCAGGTTGTAAGCAGAGAGTTCAGACCACAGTACTGCTGGTTTGCCACTCTGCGCCACAGGCCGCTTAAGTAACATTCTAGATTTTTGGTAAAAATATGCTTCTAACATTATTTCAGACTTGGTATTTAACCCCCAAGTTTTTGGGCAATACTGCTCACACTCACAGAGGAAAAGAACCCTGAGCCTGGCTGAATAGTTCTTCCAAGGATTCATCAGATCAAAGGTCAAAATAACAACAGAATAAGCTGCTTCCTGTATTGCCGAGCTCCACAGATAAAGAGGGGAGGCTGTGCATTTTGAGCGCTTTCTAGTTAAGCTGTTGTGCTAGCTCAAAATGCTGCTTCATTTAGTCTGCAGCCTTTAATCAACCCCAGCTGGAACCCCTATCAACACTGCTGTGCTTTTTGCCAGTTCCCTATTAATCCTGTCAAAAGGATCGGTAGAAACAGGACTGGTGTCTTATATTACATAGGTGGGTTTATGGATTCCAGCTATTTAAACACTTCAGTCCATGTAGCTTACGGGCCAAAACAATGATATTTCTGAAATGCGTAATTGGTTAATTTAGACCAGGCAAAAAAATAAATGAGTGAAGACTCCAAGAAAATATTGTACCATTTGGGGATTATTTCAAAGATTTTTTTTTTGCATCAAACATCCATGTTTTCCCTAAAGCAATAGCTTGTTGGTGGCTAGTTTTTTTTTTAAAGGGGAATTCTATTACACAAATGCTTATAAACGTTTTTTCTTCCAAACCCACTTTCCCCCCTAAATGAACTCTCTCCCTTCAGAGCTTCTTTCCTATGAGAAATCATCTCCCTGCTGTGCAGCGCCATTGCCTTTTCAGCATAAGTAGGTATCATCTTACACCGCAGACTTAACAGTGCAGTCCAAAGCAATGGGCTTAGGAAGGAGTAAACTCTGCCTAAGGTTGTGCTAATAGGCACCCACCCTTGTGTTTGCCAAGCAGCGTGAAACCTGGGAGCAGGCTGACTTCTGAAGGTTAGACACAGATGGCAAGAAAAGGTGTTTAACTTTTTGCCCCACAGAACCCTGAGTTCAGCAGGACTCTGAACTATAAAGAAACCAAACTGTGAGAAAAACAGCCTGGAGGGGAGAACAATGGGGAGAATGCAGTACACAAGAATAAGAATAAGGTACCCTCTCTGTGTACTTTTTAGTTGTAAGCCCATGGACACCACTATTGATCATTTATCAATAATAAACTCGTTATCAATATTTTAATAAACTATTTATGGCCAAAAGCTTAAAAGAAATGGAGTTAAGAGCTTGTAATATCCCAAAATGTCATCTTTTTTTCTTTCTTTTTTTTTTTAAAAAAAAGCACTGCAATGGCTTATCTCTCTCTCTCGGCTTGGCTTCGCGAACGAAGATTTAAGAAGGGTGCAATAGTCCACGTTTGCTGCAGGCTCGCTGGTGGCTGACAAGACCAATGTGGGACAGGCAGGTCCGGCCACAGCGGCTGCAGGGAAAAGTCTGATTTAGGGTTGTTCCTGTAGCAGTGCGATTCTTCCTCAATCTCCTTTTGTCCTCAAGACCAGCTATGCGTGCGTTCTCAAAGGAAGAGACAGCCTGGTGGATGGTGTGCCTCCATGCTTTGCGATCTGAGGCTAGGTCAGACCACTGGTGATGGTTGATGTGACAGGTGCTAAGGGATTTCTTCAAGGAGTCCTTGTACCTCTTCTTTGGTGCCCCTCTATTTCGATGGCCGGTGGAGAGTTCGCCATACAGGGCAATCTTGGGAAGGCGGTGGTTTTCCATCCTAGAAATATGCCCTGCCCAGCGCAGCTGCGTCTTCAACAGCAGTGCCTCGATGCTGGTAACCTCTGCCCGCTTGAGGACTTCAGTGTTGGTCACAAAGTCACTCCAGTGGATGTTGAGGATGGTGCGAAGGCAGCGCTGATGAAAGCGCTCAAGGAGTCGTAGGTGATGACGGTATAAAACCCACGATTCGGAGCCATAGATGAGGGTTGTCATCACAACCGCTTTGTAAACATTGATCTTTGTGCCTTTTTTCAGATGCTTGTTGCTCCACACTCTTTTGTGCAGTCGGCCAAATGCACCGTTTGCCTTTGCCAGCCTGTTGTCAATCTCCTTGTCGATCTTGGCATCTGAGGAGATGATGCACCCCAGGTAGCTGAACTGCTGGACTGTCTTCAGAACTGATTCACCCACAGTGATGCAGGGAGGGTGATAATCTTCCTGGGGTGCAGGCTGGTGGAGAACTTCTGTCTTCTTCAGACTAACTTCTAGGCCGAATAGCTTGGCAGCCTCTGCAAAGCAGGACGTCATATGCTGCAGAGCTGATACCGAGTGGGAGACGAGTGCAGCATCATCAGCAAACAGTAGCTCTCGGATGAGTTTTTCCATTGTCTTGGAGTGTGCCTTTAGTCGCCTCAGGTTGAACAGGCTGCCATCGGTGCGATAGCGGATGTAGACACCATCGTCCTCATCTAGATCTACTGTGGCTCTTTGAAGCATCATGCTAAAGAAGATCGTAAAGAGAGTTGGCGCGAGAACGCAGCCTTGCTTTACACCTGTGCCTATTGGGAAGGGCTCCGAGAGGTCGTTGCAGTGTCTGACTTGGCCTCGCTGGTCTTCGTGTAGCTAGATGATCATGCTGAGGAACCTTGGGGGACATCCTAAACGTCCCAAGATTTGCCACAGGCCTTTCCTGCTAACGGTATCGAAAGCTTTGGTAAGGTCGACAAAAGTCACATACAGAGCCTTGTTCTGTTCCCTGCATTTCTCTTGGAGCTGCCTGAGAACAAATACCATGTCGGTGGTGCTCCTGTTAGCTCTGAAGCCGCACTGGCTCTCTGGGAGGAGTTCTTCTGCAATGGTGGGCACCAGTCTGTTCAGGAGTATTCTGGCAAGGATTTTGCCTGCGATGGAGAGCAGGGTTATCCCCCGGTAGTTGGAGCAGTCTGACTTTTCCCCTTTGTTCTTGTATAGGGTGATGATGATTGCATCGCGAAAGTCCTGTGGTAATTTGCCTTGTTCCCAGCAGGTGACAAGTACTTTGTGAAGTGAGCTATGTAGTACTGTGCCCCCATGCTTCCAGATCTCTGGTGGAATTCCATCAACTCCTGCTGCCTTGCCACTTTTCAGTTGCTTGATGGCTTTAACAGTCTCTTCTAGGGTGGGGATCTCATCCAACTCTGTTTTCACCGGTTGAAGTGGGGTGAGGTGGATTGCTGAATCTTGAACTACGCGGTTGGCACTGAAGAGAACCTGAAAATACTCCGACCACCGGTTCAATATGGATGCCTTGTCTGTGAGGAGCACTTGGCCGTCTGCACTATGCAAGGGACTCTGAGCCTGATATGATGGACCATATACTGCCTTCAGGGCTTCGTAGAACCCTTTTAAATCACCAGTGTCTGCACACAGCTGGGTTCTCTCTGCAAGCTTGGTCCACCACTCGTTCTGAATGTCTTATATGAATATAAGCAATGGCTTATATGAATAGTTAAATATGCTTAGTGCGCCTTAGGTGGCTGGTCCCTAATATGGGCTAAATATGAGATCACTGGTATGCTGATATAAATAAGTAAGGTTCTTTTGAAGGTAAAGGAGGAGATATTCAGAATAACTGGAACATCTTTGTGGCAAAAAAGGCACAGCAATGAAATTACCAGAGGTTCCTATTTGTGATTTAATCAGTCCTCAACTGGGTGAGGCTTGGTTTCTGTTCCCCCCCTCCCCCTTTCTGGCCAGACCATATAGACAACCTAGACAGAGACCCAGCATGCCGAATTTTGAGGGATGTCAAAATTCCTGAGCCTGCACTGAGCTCTTCTTTCTGTATGGCCAAAGGCTCCAGGCCAAGCCACCCAGCACCCTCCCTGCCATGTTGGCTGACCAGAGCTCCTCACTGTCCACTGGGGGAGGGAGTTCTCCTCACAATGGGGCTACTTTATTGCTGGAAAAACCAGACCTTCTGGGAAGAAAATGGCAGTTACACTGGGTGCAGTGGTTGGAAGCTAGGCAATCTAGCCTTCCACTTGTTGGTGCCTCCTCAACAGCTCTCTGTGTTCCTGCCCTGTCAGCACCCAGCGAGGATGGCTTCATGAGATGCAGCTGGCTTCTTGGGCACCTTCTGTAATGGCATGCCAACCTCCAACAGCAGAGCAAGGCAGGGCAGCCTGGGTATCTGCACATCCCATCACTGCCTCCTGGAGTGATGAGTGAATGGAGACAAAGATGACTTACACTCCCATGGGAAATCTTTCCATAATAATGTACTTCTCTGAGGTGCCTGGTGCCCTATAGAGGGAAACTGTTGGGTGGGTGGGGAATCTTCTGTCTGCTGGAAAATCCTGGTGAAGAGAAAAATGGAACTGTTCAAAGTCAAGCTCCTTTCCTGTCCTGTCCATACTTCTCCTATGCTTCTTGGGAAAATGCCTTTTGGATTCCCCAATCTTGGGCTGGGGTGGATCAGATGCAATGCAATGGTTAGAGTGCATGGAATGAGTAAGCTGAAGAAAGAAATCTACATATTGAGGAGGGAGAGAAAGAATCAGCCTTGCAACTGAAAAGCATCTGTTCAGGTCAGGAGATGATCCATCAGTCTTTCTGATCAAAGAAGAGGATAACAGATTAGAATAAGCTATGAACAGCACCCATGGGCATGGTTTAAATAGGAGTTCTCAGTATTTGCATAAATGCTTTTAGAGCACTTCACTTTGGTTGAGCAAAGTTTGACTTCAGTGGCACCTGTAAGACCAACAAAGTTTTGTTCAAGGCATGAGCTTTTGTGTGCATGCGCACTTCCTCAGACACACTGAAATGGAAGTTAACAGTCCATATATATCAGCAGGGGGTGAACAACAAATTAGTACACAACCAAGGCTGGTGCCAGGGTTTCTGGTGCCTTAAGCCTCTGGGCCTCCCCCAATCCCATCCCTGCAATGGCAAGGGCAAGCATGGCCGTTCAGGCAGCACATCACTGAGGAGCTCTGAGTGCATCTGCTGCCATACCGCCCTTCTCAGCCTTCCTGGGAGTGGGACCACAGACCCAGGAAGGCTGAGGGGGGTTGGCAGGGCAATGTGTGCACTTGGAAGCACTTGGGACCTTGTTCCAAGTGCCTCTGAGTGCGCCTACCACCCCGCTGCCCCCTGGTGCCCCTTGCTTGCCCATCCACCCACAGGTAGGTGGTGAGATGGAGGAGGGCGGTGGAGAGGCAGGTGACAAGAGCAAGCACTGCAGCGGTGGGGAAGGTGCACTGGGGGCAACAGGACACATGTGAGGAGGGGAGAGAATGCCTGTCAGCTGTCCCTGAGGCCAGGTAGTTCCCTAGGTGGCTGCCTACCTGGCCTACAGGGATGCACTGGCCCCGCATACAACATAGTGAAGATGTTTTAACAGATGCAAAGACAGGGATAAGAAGCTAAGTTTGTAAGTTTGTTTGGATTCAGTTATGGGGGGAACACAGTGATGCAAATAAGTATGTCAAAATAGGAGACTAATGTGTAAATGCTAAGAGTAATTACCTGAGATCCTCTTGTTATGCTCCATGCATCTCCTCTCATTTATGGAGGTAACTAATTTCTTTGAGATGAGGTGAATGGTTATGCAGTATTCTGTCTATGCCTATATATATGAACTGTTAACTTCCATATCACTGTATCTGAGGATGTGTGTGTGCGCATGAAAGCTCATACCTTGAATAAAATGCTGTTGGTCTTAAAGGTGCCACTGGATTCAATCTTTGTTCTACTGCTTCAGATGTATCTTCACTTTGGTTATCTTTGGTTATCTTTGGGTGGGGCTGAGAGGGCTTTCACAGCAGCTGCCCTTTCAAGGACAACTCCTGCGATAGCTATGGCTGACCCAAGGCCATTCCAGCAGCTGTAAGTAGAGGAGTGGGGAATCAAATCCAGTTCTCCCAGATAAGAGTCCGCACACTTAACCACTACACCAAACATAGAGACTGGGGTGGGGGGGACCAGCCAAGAATGATAGAGTTTCTATCATTCTTCTCCTGCTGCTGAGTGACAGAATGTCTGCTTGCTTCCCTCCCTCCCCTCTGTGGGTTCCCCTCACCTCATTGCTTTGGACAGTTTTTAATATCACTGGGGTAACTGGGTTAGTCTACTGCAACAAACAGAAGTTTAACAACACCTTAAAGACCCTTGAAACTTACCCCAGCCTCAGCATTCAGGAATCAGAGTTGGCACCTGGTGAAAGGAGGTTTGTCTTACAACATGTTATGCAAGACTAATTTTGGTTAGTCTTTATGGTGCCACTGGAAGTTTGTGCTTTAACAGTAGGCTTATACAAAGTAATTAACTATGTGAAGCTTTTTAAGGCATGGATAAAATGACAGGAAAATTTTCATTCCCCCCCACCTCAACCCCCCCCTCCCAAGTTGCTATGCAAGGCATAGCAGTCTGTTTGCATGATCCAGCAACCTTCCCTCTCTCTCTCGGCTTGACTTCGCAAACGAAGATTTAAGAAGGGTGCAGTAGTCCACGTCTGCTGCAGGCTCGCTGGTGGCTGACAAGACCAATGCGGGACAGGCAGATCCAGCCACAGTGGCTGCAGGGAAAAGTCTGATTTGGGGTTGGTGCTGTAGCAGTGCGATTCTTCCTCAATCTCCTTTTGTCCTCAAGACCAGCTATGCGTGCGTTCTCAAAGGAAGAGACAGCCTGGTGGATGGTGTGCCTCCATGCTTTGCGATCTGAGGCTAGGTCAGACCACTGGTGATGGTTGATGCGACAGGTGCCAAGGGATTTCTTCAAGGAGTCCTTGTACCTCTTCTTTGGTGCCCCTCTATTTCGATGGCCGGTGGAAAGTTCGCCATACAGAGCAATCTTGGGAAGGCGGTGGTTTTCCATCCTAGAAATATGCCCTGACCAGCGCAGCTGCATCTTCAACAGCAGTGCTTCGATGCTTGTAACCTCCGCCCTCTTGAGGACTTCAGTGTTGGTCACAAAGTCACTCCAGTGGATGTTGAGGATGGTGCGAAGGCAGCGCTGATGAAAGCGCTCAAGGAGTCGCAGGTGATGACGGTATAAAACCCACGATTCGGAGCCGTAGATGAGGGTTGTCATCACAACTGCTTTGTAAACATTGATCTTTGTGCCTTTTTTCAGGTGCTTGTTGCTCCACACTCTTTTGTGCAGTCGGCCAAATGCACGGTTTGCCTTTGCCAGCCTGTTGTCGATCTCCTTGTCAATCTTGGCATCTGAGGAGATAATGCACCCCAGGTAGCTGAACTGCTGGACTGTCTTCAGTACTGATTCACCCACAGTGATGCAGGGAGGGTGATAATCTTCCTGGGGTGCAGGCTGGTGGAGAACTTCTGTCTTCTTCAGACTAACTTCTAGGCCGAATAGCTTGGCAGCCTCTGCAAAGCAGGACGTCATATGCTGCAGAGCTGATACCGAGCGGGAGACGAGTGCAGCATCATCAGCAAATAGTAGCTCTCGGATGAGTTTTTCCATTGTCTTGGAGTGTGCCTTTAGTCGCCTCAGGTTGAACAGGCTGCCATCGGTGCGATAGCGGATGTAGACACCATCGTCATCATCTAGATCTACTGTGGCTCTTTGAAGCATCATGCTAAAGAAGATCGTAAAGAGAGTTGGCGCGAGAACGCAGCCTTGCTTTACACCTGTGCCTATTGGGAAGGGCTCCGAGAGGTCCTTGCAGTGTCTGACTTGGCCTCGCTGGTCTTCATGTAGCTGGATGATCATGCTGAGGAACCTCAGGGGACATCCTAAACGTTCCAAGATTTGCCACAGGCCTTTCCTGCTAACGGTATCGAAAGCTTTGGTAAGGTCGACAAAAGTCACATATAGACCCTTGTTCTGTTCCCTGCATTTCTCTTGGAGCTGCCTGAGAACAAATACCATGTCGGTGGTGCTCCTGTTAGCTCTGAAGCCGCACTGACTCTCTGGGAGGAGTTCTTCTGCAATGGTGGGCACCAGTCTGTTCAGGAGTATTCTGGCAAGGATTTTGCCTGTGATGGAGAGCAGAGTTATCCCCCGGTAGTTGGAGCAGTCTGACTTTTCTCCTTTGTTCTTGTATAGAGTGATGATGATTGCATCGCGAAAGTCCTGTGGTAGTTTGCCTTGTTCCCAGCAGGTGACTAGTACTTTGTGAAGTGTGCTATGTAGTACTGTGCCCCCATGCTTCCAGATCTCTGGTGGGATTCCATCAACTCCCGCTGCCTTGCCACTTTTCAGTTGCTTGATGGCTTTAACAGTCTCTTCTAGGGTGGGGATCTCATCCAACTCTGTTTTCACTGGTTGAAGTGGGGTGAGGTGGATTGCTGAATCTTGAACTACGCGGTTGGCACTGAAGAGAGCCTGAAAATACTCCGACCACCGGTTCAGTATGGATGCCTTGTCTGTGAGGAGCACTTGGCCGTCTGCACTACGCAAGGGACTCTGAGCCTGATATGATGGGCTATATACTGCCTTCAGGGCTTCGTAGAACCCTCTTAAATCACCAGTGTCTGCACACAGCTGGGTTCTCTCTGCAAGCTTGGTCCACCACTCGTTCTGAATGTCTCGAAGCTTGCGCTGGAGGTTGCTACATGCAGCGCGAAAGATTGCTTTTTTCCTGGGACAGGAGGGCTGAGCAAGATGTGCTTGGTAGGCAGATCTCTTTTTCGCTAGTAATTCTTGGATCTCTTGATTGTTCTCGTCAAACCAGTCCTTGTTTTTCCTTGTGGAGAACCCGAGGACTTCTTCAGAGGTCAACAGGATGGTAGTTTTTAGGTGTTCCCAGAGTGCTTCTGGAGAAGGGTCTGTGGGGCAACTGGGGTCCTCAATTCTTGACTGGAGTTTTGCCTGGAAGGCAGCTTTAACTTCAGCTGACTGAAGGCTGCCAACCTGAAGCTTCCTTCGAGGGATACCTCCTCTCCTGGGTGTGGGTTTAAAGTGAAGACAGAGATTGCCGCGTACAAGAAGATATAATCCAGTGTGTTTTTGGGAGGAGGAGGAGGAGATTGGAGTTATACCCCATCCTTCACAAGGAGTCTCAGAGTGGCTTACAATCTCCTTTCCCTTCTCCTCCCCACAATAACACCTTGTGAGGAAGGTGGGACTGAGAGAACTCTTTTGAGAACAGCTCTTGAGAGAACAGCTCTGACAGAGTTATGACTGACCCAAGGTCACTTCAGCAGGTGCATGTGAAGGAATGGGGAATCAATCCTGGTTCTCCCAGATTAGATTCCACTTTCCTAACCACTACACCAAACTGGCTCTCATTTATTTGGGGGGAGGTTCCCTTATGTGCGGTGCCTTCATTTATTTTGTTTAGTACATTTTATCTTACCCTTCCTCCAAGGAATTCAGGATGACATGCATAATTCTTCCCCTCCATTTTATCCTTACAACAATACTGTTGAGGTAGGTCACTCTAAGAATTGGTGTGTCCATTCTAGTCTTGTCCCTTCTCTCTGTTAAAAAAAGGGGGAAAAATGCCACTGAGTTGCAGCTAGCTCATGGGAACCCCATCCACAAGGTATTCCAGGCAAAAGACAAGCAAAGGTGGTTTGCAACACCAGTCTTCCCTGGAGGTCTCCTATCCAAGCACAAACAAAGGACAACCTTGCTTGGCTCTCAAGCCCAAACAAACGTGGGCTAAGCTGTGCTATTCAGCTGGGCAAAACCATACTTCACCCAGGGTACCAAAAACACTTGGACTACCCTGCCTGGAGCATTCCCAACTAAAGATTGTGTTAGTTTCATCATTTTTATTCCAGGTTAATTCTTATTCTGGGGGATTGGAGAGCATCAAAATAAGAGTTTGGGGTTTGTGTGTGTGTGTGTGTGTAATTTTAATAAATAAAAAGAACCATGTGTGAGAGCATAGGCTTGAAGGAGCAGGTCATATTTTCTCCATGCAGAATGAGACCTGATTAAAGATTTAGCCTAGAGAATTTCATTCTATACCCAGAAAAGAAAATGTCTCTTGATACATGTTATAACTACCCCATGGCCTTTTTTGATTTGAGAAAGAATGGAGAAGAATTTGAGATTCCTACAATAAAGATCTTTGCCAAGATCCCTTGGTGGAATGAAACATAATAGCATTAGAACAGCATTAGAATAAAATGTGATATACTCACTAACTATAACTGGTTTCTTTTCAGAATGTGCATCACAATAGAATTGAAGAATAATTTCATAAATAGGCATGACTTATTACATGCAGACTGACAGAACGTAATATTTATTCCATATTTTCTGCTTCAGTGTGTTCAGATAGGATCTCTTAAATCTTTTAGATATAACTTTGTGAATTACCAATTTACCTTCAGAACTGAAACAAATTTTGTTTGCCAGTCAAATTGGAATACTCATTTGTGTTTGAATGCTTGGATTTACACTGTGGAAACCATGAAATTCATCAACAATGAAATTCCTCGTGAACTTAATTAGGGCTGGGTATCATTTTCTTTCTCTCAAAAAAGGCTAACCTGTACTTTTCCTTTCCCTTGTATGCTCAGCAAGTTTTCCTTCCAATTGTTTTGTATTGCTTCTAAGAGACTTGCCAAGTATAGGGATTTTGGAATGATTTCATATTGTTCCTCTACCATCAGGGTCTGAGGCTAAGGAAGATGGTGTGGGGGAGTTCAGATAATTTTCGATCTTCTCTTTCTGGTTATGCTAACTTCTGTTTTATGTTAATGGGAAGAGAGTGCTGAGAAGAAGCATTTGTAATATGAATTTTACAAATGGAGTGAAGCAAGAGCCACTTTAAACCTCAGGCACTAAAAATCATTATAACTGCTATGAATTTTCCTTAGACACACTCCCTTCCCCCACTTTTTGTGCAATCCCT
The DNA here is from genome assembly GCF_032191835.1 of Heteronotia binoei. Taxonomy (NCBI): domain Eukaryota; kingdom Metazoa; phylum Chordata; class Lepidosauria; order Squamata; family Gekkonidae; genus Heteronotia; species Heteronotia binoei. The sequence continues at coordinate 49,321,670 of NC_083223.1, read as the reverse complement.
GAGCAGAGTAGTTTCTGCTACTTCCATGATGGTTTCTATACTACTTGGGGTCAGTGTAAAGCTTTATACTCATGTGATTCACTAAGAAGCTGTTTTGCAAACCACACAAGTCATATGCAGCGCCTCAATAATTTGACTTTGGGCCAGGTGCTATCTGAAGCCTATCTGGCCTCAGCACTGATTGTAAGGATAAAAGGGAAGACACCTTCCTAAATTCCTTGGAGGTAATGAACGGGATTAAAAACAATAATTGCTACTACTGCTGCTGCTGCTGCTGCTGCTACTACTACTACTACTTCTAATAATAATAATAATAGGGACTTCCAGGTTATGTCGCCTTGAGCTCAGTGGGGGTCCACGGAGCTTGTCTCTAGCGGCCCCCCTGAATCAGGCAGTTGAAGAGGTGCCACAAATGTGGCATCTCCTGGGAGACCCTGAAGGGGTTTACTTTCTGCATGGGCTTTGCAAGAAGTCAGGGGCATAGCGGCAGCTGTTCCTGTCCTTCTTGTATGCCCTGAAGCTCTGCCACCATGATCACCATCATGGCAGTAAGAGGTGAACACCCGACCGCTTGCTCTTTTTTCTGATGCATCGCTTTCCTACCTCAAGCATGGCAATTCGGCAAGTAAGTTTGCTTTCAATACCACTGGCTAATGGGTCGTTCTATATAACAACAAATGGGACCGTTCAAAGGAAGGGAAAGAGGTGAATTCCCCCCCCCCCCACTTTCCCATGAATGAGGCTTTAAAAAGACAAAGAACAACTTTGAACATTGGCAACAATTTGAATTAGACTGAATATAGATACTCAAATCAACCCGGATTATAATTGAATATGGGTTAATGAGACTATTATCTGACTAGAATATGGTCTGAACAAAAACAAGATACATTTTAGAGAGATTTGCCTTTGCCACCTGAGTGCAACTGAAATGGCAACAGTCAAAACACACAACTGGAGGAGATTTGGAGAGACAGACTAACTGGGTCTCTGAGTTACTTGTCAACTTTAATTAATAGACTGAGTTATTTGGTAGAGAAAAATGGCATTACCAAGTGAAATGTTTTATAAAAAAGATATAATGGATACCATAACTTCTCTAAAGCAAAACCTTGGTTCATTAACAGAGTTGATAAAAAAGCAAAAGGGAGCTTTTATGTTGAAAACTAGTGAAATCTCAAATCTACATGAGCAGAGTGTTAAAGAGATCTCGGTGACGTCTGTGGAATTGGAAATAGAGAGTGATCTGCTGGGAAACAAACAGAAGAAAACCAAAATGGAACCTTATTGCACAGTTAAAAAGAAGGACTGGAAATTGAGACTGATTGAAGTTTTTTTTAGAGGAATAAGTGGCATGGGATCCACACTATTTTACTGAGAGGGATGACTGCACTAAGGAGAGAGAAAGTATATCTCAGCAAAAAAAATCAAGACATGGAAAACTATCAGGAAGAAGGGTTTTTAAACTGTTTCTCTCTGTGTGGGTAATTGGATATGGACAGTGGTGGGATTCAAATAAATTAACAACAGGTTCTATGCCCAGAGTAATCTTGCCGATATTAGGCCGGCCTCCCCCTCCCACCTAGTTATCTCCACTTGCACTTAGGTTCGCACCCCACCAGCCACTTCGGTCCCTCAATAGTCTGACTCACTACTCATTTACTCAAGATTAATTAATTTGAAAACCCACCCTAATACTCCCTCTAATTGATTAGTCAAAAATTAATAAATTCATTCCCAGCATTATTAATAAATAATCTCCCCCATCAATCTTCCCAATTAATAAGCTAAAAATATAAATATAGATATATATTCCAATATATAAATATATAATAATAATTACATTTACCAATCAATTGACTAAAAAAGCCTGATTAATTAATTAATAATAAATTCCAACTAGTGGTCAGTAAAATCTTATAGTCAGTGGGATGGAAGTCCAATTATTAAGTCAAGTTGAGTTAAGGAGGTAGATGATATATATTGTTCATGAGTGCTGTTCTTAAAGTGCCAGTGCGTTGTTATCAGAGTGCAGTTCGCATGGAAGTGGCTTTCTTGGCGCCTGGTAGTACTCACAGCTTGGCGACCCGGGGGGCGGGTGAGACCTCCCCCGTGTCCTCCCAGCTGCTCAGTTGAGCCCCTACAGCTTTGGCCAGGGAAGAGCACAGCCCTGTCGGCACCACCTCTTCTCTGATCTTTCACAGCTCGGCACACACCCCGGGACTGCCCGTATCATCTGAGCCCCGTACAGGGCTTCCCAGTTGGGGAGTTCCCGGTTGCCCGCCCAGCCGTGCCCAGGTATTGTTTGCAGGGTGGGAAGGTGGAGAGTGGGGGGCGAAAGTTGGGGGTGCCTACCGAGGCCGATGCCCTGGGGGCAGTCCACCACCTCGCCCACTCACAATACTCTGTTCCTCGGCCTCCGTCTGTCACAACCTCCGGTCACACCATGCAAATACGCTCGTTGTCAGCGGCATTCTCGCTGCACCGCCCGGCTCCGCACTCCTTTCCCAGCACTGCTCAAACTTTGCACACACTCGACTCTGCTTGCCCATTCATCCAGAACCTATGCTCGCCTGCCTGTCACACACCACCCGTTCGTATGGGTGTGGGCGTCCCAACCGCTCCACTCTGTACTCCCTCCACTCGCCGGCCGCTCCTCTCGCCGTCCGACCCTGCCCGGCCAAACAGCGCAGTCCAGACCGGCGTCTCAGCCTCCTCCACACTCGTCATGAGGCCCCACCTCCTGAATCCACCAGCTCGTTGTTCTAAGGCCTGGTTTTCACTCCTCTGCCCCTCCGCACCTTCCTCATTCTCTCTCCCACGGTTCGAGCCCCAAGCACAACGCCAGTCCTGCTCGAGCTCCAGCCGCAGCAGCTCTCTACATGGTTCCTCCCTCGCCTCCCCGACTCTCCATCTCAGCTGCCTGACCGAGCCGCTCACCTTAGTCCGCGGCTACAACAGCCACAGCATCCAGCCTCCAGCAACCTCCTATTCAATCACAAAGCAGCGTCTTTCGCCGCACACTCCACCCGGCCGACTTCCAAGACCCCCCCTCCAGCCGACACCGTGTGCCTTGCCGCCCCACCAGTGACCTCCGCTTCACACAGGCCACACTTCCCGGCTCTCCATCCCAGTCGCCCGGCCAACCGTTCAGTCCAGACCGCGGTTGTGGCGGCCCCAGCCTCTGGCACTTCCCGCACGCCTCACTCAGCCAGCTTCCAGTGCCTCTCTCTAGCCACCTCACTGTGCCCCCACAACCAGTGCTCCTCCAGACATGCTTTTCAGTTGATAAGTAAATTCAACAGACTCTACGTTTATGTAGTTTCGGTGTTTTGCGGTGTTTTTGTTATTTTTCCTCGGAGCCTCAGCGCTCAGGCTCCTCACCGTGCCGCCATGTTGATTAGCAGATTAAGAGAGTTTGTTTTAAAAATTAACAGCAGGCACCAGGCCAACAAACAGTTCTGCCGAACCGATAGCACATTAGGTATCGGTTCTATAGAACTGGTGCGAACCTGCTGAATCCCACCACTGGATATGGAATTCTCAACAAGAACTGAGATGTGATTTTAAAAGGCCAAGTGAAATTTTTGGGACATATTAAGTTGTTCCTCCTAGAATAGTAGGGATATAAGAGTTAAAAGATTGAAAAGTTTTGAAAAGAATTTTATATAAATAAATAGATTAATTTTTAAGAAGGCAGACAACACAATTATTTTGTAATCTGGTAGCTCTGCTCTTACTATGTTTGTTTGGAGAAATTGTTTATACTGAGACAGATAAATTACTATGTTTTTTTCTGGTTATCACTTTTTTTATCTCTCTATGTTTTATGATATTTTAAATCTGATTTCGTTTTCCTTCCATTTGAAATAAGTAAGTTAGAAGAATAAAGATATTTATTTCTTATGCTCATTTTAATGTCGACATTGTTAAAATAACAAGTTAGTCTGTATTTTTAATATGGTTAAGTTTAGCCAGTTAGTTTTGTGTTGAGACTTCTTTGACTTTTTTATACTTATATGTGCTGAACAAGAATAGTTTAGACTGGTATTTTAAGTAATAGTTTAGTAAAAAATGTATAATGAAAGATAAAGATGGTAAAATATAAGGGGAAAATTTAATACTTGCAGGTAGAAAGAATTAGGTATTTCATTTGGAGGTAGAAATGTAACTTATATATTTGCATTTTTCTTTGTTTCTGATCTCCCACTCTGTATTCACCCCTCCCCTCTTTAATGCTTCTGTATCTATGCTTACGCTTTTTCTTTTTATAGTTAAAATCAATAAAAATTATAAAATGAAAATAATAATAATAGGCTAATAAGATAGTGAAACTTTCTGATGACTCTGTATCTTGACCATAAAAATAAATACAAAAGGAGACTTATTGAGTGTTCAGGGAAGGGGGGGAGATCTGTACGTATTGGGTAGATATCAAGATTCAATTTATTATTTAACAATTTATTTATTTTTAAAAGATCACAAAGTATATTTGAATTGATTTATCTGGGAGGCCCTCTTTCCTGTTCTTGAACAAAAGTCAGTCATATCTTTGGGCATAGGCCAAGAACAACTCAAACAAACATCATATCAGAAAATCATGTACAAGAAGAAAGGCTTTACTTACAAGATGCACCAATGGAAAAGGTTTTGCAAAGTAAGCTGCTATTCCACCTTCCCTTAATTTATCTTACTTCAATTGCAGTTTAGCAATCCAATGTGAGTGACAAGAATAAGAGCAACTCTGCCTCTTTTTGGCTGTTCTACATTCTGGAAAGCTTCCAGCCCTAAGTAACACAATGACACTGAATCCCATTGCTTTCTGAGACAATATAACAGAACTGTATGGGAGTCTTGAGCACTAGCTGAGCAGGAATGCCAAGTCTGTTGCCAATCAGGAGTCCTTTAGTGATCTTTACTGTAACTCCTATGGAGTTGAATCATTTTCATCCTCTACACCAGTGATGGGAATGTAGAATGGTATCACGTAGCTCTAGCTTGTTGGATCTCAGAAGCTAAGCAGGTTAGTACTTGGATGGGAGACCACCAAGGAAGGCTTTTCAGAGGAAGGCATTGACAAACTACCTATGCTTAATCAATTGCCTTGAAAACCCTGTGGGGTCACCATAAGTAATCTGCAACTTGATGGCACTTTACACACATATACCAGTGTGGCATCAGTGCACTGAATAGATTGTGTTATGCCACCTATATTTCCGAAGCTATTTAGTTAAAGTATTTTAGCTTGCTTCTGCAGTGGTCTGAGTGGATAACAACAGATTAAAATCATTGTATTTGCAATAATCATTCATACCAATTCACAGTCAAAAATGCCCATACCAAATGAAATATCAGATCTTAATGAAACTTTATACGTTTTTTCTTCATTAGCTTTGAAATCTTGGGAAAAGATTCATTTTCAAAAGATAAAAAATTATAGAGCCTTTCTCAGAAGTGTTCAGCATTAAAACTAAGGAAGTCTGTTATACAATGGTTTTGAAAAGACACAAACAAGCCAGCTTTTTTTTTTTTACAGCCAGAATGACTTATAGGCCTGTTTGGGGTAAAGTCTCTATTGCATTAAGTTGTCAGCACAATTTATTTACCATCTTATCACATGATTCAGATGGCATTAATGCAAGTTAATTTTTCCCCCCCAGTGGTTAGTTATCCATCACCATTCAGAGTAGATTTAGCCCCTGGCATTTCGCAGTTACTGAATAAATAAATAATTTTTGATATGTTTGCATTGTAAATTATTCAATTACAGTGATAACTGTGAAAAATTCAAAGGCCTTGCTGAAAAGACAACACTCAAAGTGTGAAGAATGGGGGGAAGGGGGAAAACACCAACAAATTACAAGCTATTAGCACACAAAAATTATTACAAATATAATAGAAAAATCACAAGCTATTAAGACTTGCGAACTCCTATAGCAGGGGTGGCCAAACTGTGGCTCAGGAGCCACATGTGACTCTTTCAAACATCTTTTATGGCTCTCAAAGCCCCCACTGCCCTTTTGGCCAACTTGGAGAAGACATTTGTCTCTTTAAATAGCTTGTCCAAACCAAACCAGTCAGCGACTTGGAGAATGTATTTAAAGTTAAAGTTGTTTCTTTCTACCTTTTCTTCCCTCTTCCTCCCTCCCCAATCTTCCTTCCTTCCTTCCTTCCTTCCTTCCTTCCTTCCTTCCTTCCTTCCTTCCTTCCTTCCTTCCTTCCTTCCTTCCTTCCTTCCTTCCTTCCTTCCTTCCTTCCTTCCTTCCTTCCTTCCTTCCTTCCTTCCTTCCTCCCTCCCTCCCTCCCTCCCTCCCTCCCTCCCTCCCGGCATTTATTCTATGTGGTTCTTATGTTAAGCAAGTTTGGCCACCCCTGTCCTATAGCATACTGATATCTTTCCTGGCATTGTACTGACTTCTTTACAATAGACTTGAGTAGCATTATATTTGTCAAAACAGGGAAGAGCACCATGTTATTTCCAGGGACCTTCCATATGTAATCTTACATGGTGCCATCATGTATTCATAGTGTTTCATGAGGGACATGACATGTAATGCCTTGAGTTAGGAAAGGTTAAAGGAACTAGATATGTTTCTCCTAAGGAAAACTGAGGGGAAGACATGGTTGTAGTTTTCAGACACATGAAGGACTGTCAAACTTGTTATCTGCTGCTTCTGAAGGAAGACTATATCTGATCATCTTAAGTTATGGGAGGGTAGAATTCTGTTGAACATTAGCGGGGGGGGGGGGATCAAACAGAACATTTCAATAATGTGATTGTAATGGACAGTGAATAGTTAATACGTTATGCAAATAAAGGTTTTTGAATTAGAATAGTTAATATTTTAATCTGACCTGAGAACTGTAACTGACAGGGGATTCAAATGGAATTCTTTGATTAAGAGTGTCAGTTGAGTGGCTGCTAGAACTGCTGAGTTCAGTTAAGCAGAGTGAAATGATTAAGACGGATCCTGAATTAGGGACATGGGACCAGTAGTCCTTAGAGGATGGTTGGAACCACCACTCTATGGGTGCATTCACACTACACTAAATAATGCAATTTGCAACTGGGTTTTTACTGTGTAAAAATAGCAACAATCCAGTTATAAAACGTATTATTTAGTGTAGTGTGAATGCTCCCTATGCCTGTGTTTACATTCTAAATAGACATCTCTGAGAGAGAGCAGATAAGAAGTGCTATAAGGGTGAGGTTTGGCTTTCTAAACAGCTGGGGAAGTTGCTGAGATTTCTGTGTTTTTGTGACTGTGTGATTGCTGAAAATTCTGAGTTTGTGGTTGCTGGGGAACTGCTGTTTGTTTGGTTTGAGTGGGCTGAAGGTGATTGTTGCTGATTGATTAGGAGTGGCTGTGTTCCTGAAGCAGACTGAGGCCCCACCCTCTTGCTGATTGATTAGGAGTGGCTGTGTTCCTGCAGCAGATTGAGGCCCCACCCTCTTTTCATTATTAAGCTGCGCTTTGTCAGAGATGTGAGCCTTTGATGTGAGCCGAAGGGCAAGAGCTAAAGGACTCTTGGCCTGGGGGCTGTGTAAGGACCAGGAACCCAGATCCCGATTTTCCTTGTGATCCCAATAAGGTAAGTAGACCCTCCAGAAGAAGAGCCACATAAACAAACAGGAATTAAAAGGCGACTGTATATTTTTAAAAAAAGCTATCATGAAGGTAGAATGCCAGCAGGGGGCTGCGGGCTTTCCAGTGTTTTGCATTGAGTGTCACATGTATGACTATCTGCCCACAGAACAAGTCTTGGGTGTGTGCTCAATGCAAGGAGCTCCTGGTCCTCAGGAAATGAGTTCGTACCCTTGAGGCTGAGGTGACTGACCTGGAGAAGCAGAGACAGTCAGTTAGGCACTCGGAGAACATGGCAGCCCTGTTGCTGCCAGGGAACATGAAGGTCGAGAGGGAACAGGGCAGTGTTCTGAGGATAAGGGGAATGTGCCCTCAGAAGGGATCTCTTCTTCAGTTGGTGAGTGGGTATCCTTTTGCGCCAAGGAACCATCCCTGGGCAGGGAGGGGGGGGTGGTTCTTGGTAGTCGGTGATTAATCCTTAGGCAAGTAGACAGCTGGGTGGCAAAACCGTGTACTGACCGTATGGTGACTTGCCTGCCTGGTGTGAAGGTAGCAGACATTACACCTGTTGTAGATCGGCTGATAGTGCTGGGGAGGAACCAGTGGTTGTAGTGCATGTTGGCACCAACGATGTGGGGAAATGCAGTCGTGAGGTCCTGGAGGAAAAATTTAGGCTGCTAGGCAGGAGACTTAAGGCCAGGACCTCCAAGGTAGCCTTCTCAGAAGTGCTACCTGTTCCACGTGCAGGGTTGGAGAGACAGGCACAAATTAGAAGTCTAAATGTGTTGATGAGACGATGATGTAAGGAGGAAAGGTTTAAGTTCGTTAGGCACTGGGATGCTTTCTGGAACAAGCGGGAGCTGTACAAGAGACGGTCTCCACTTTTCCCCAGATGGAACCAGGCTACTGGCGCTTAAAATCAAAAAGGCGGCAGAGCAATTTTTAAACTAAATCTTGGGGGAAAGCTGACAGGAGATGAAATGTCTCTGGTTCGGGAGGACTCATCTCAAAGAGATGAAGGGTTAGCTGCTACTTTTCTACCGGGTAATGGATCAGAGTTGTCCACTGAGATTGTGACAAACAGTATGGAGTGTCTGCCAAAGTCTTGAGGCAGCAGGAGGAAGGTTGCAGGCCTAGCTTGCCTGGGAAATTATAGATCTTTGTATACAAATGCTAAAAGTGTTCAAAATAAAATTGGTGAGTTGGAATGTTTAGTGTTGGGGGAAAACATAGACATTGTGGGAATTTCAGAAACTTGGTGGAATGAGGAGAATCAGTGGGACCTGGTGATTCCTGGATATAAGTTATATCGGAAGGATAGGGAGGGAAGGGTTGGAGGTGGGGTGGATCTGTATGTCAGAGAGGGTATACAGTCTAGTAAGACTGAGGTCAGAGAATTAGATTCCCTTCTAGAAATGCTTTGGGTTGAAATAGAGGGCCCAAAAGGAAATGTAACTGTGGGAGTTTGTTATTGCCCACCAAATCAAAAGGTAGGATGATTATATGATTGAAGGATTAAAGATAGTGGCTAAACGTAAAAACTGTGTCATAATAGGTGATTTTAACTACTCGCAGATTGATTGGGTCAATATGTGTTCAGGTCAAGAGAAAGAGATTGAGTTTCTAGATGCCCTCAATGACTGTGCTATGGAGCAGATGGTCACAGAACCTACCAGGGGTGGGGCGATCCTGGATTTGGTTCTAAGTAATGCCCAAGACTTGGTGAGAGATGTAAAAGTGATCGCACCGCTTGGGAGAAGTGACCATAACGTTATTGATTTCACCATTTGTATAAATACGGGGTTGCCCCAAAAGACCAGCAAAACCATGTTTAGCTTTAAAAGGGGTAAATTCTCTGGGATGAGGTGGTATGTGAAGAGGAAACTGAAAGAAAAGGTAAATACAGTCAAACCCCTTGGAGAAGCTTGGAGGCTATTTAAAACTGCAATCCTAGAAGCTCAGATAAAATATGTACCACAAGTTAGGAAAGGTACAAACAGGTATAAGAAAAGGCCTGCATGGCTAACAAACAAAGTAATGGAAGCTGTAAAAGGTAAGAAGGACTCCTTTAAGCAGTGGAAAGCTAGTCCAAGTGAGATTAATTAAAGGGAACACAGGCTGTGGCAAATCAAATGCAAGACTGTGATCAGGCAGGCAAAAAGGAACTATGAGGAGCATATTGCAAAAAACACAAAGACCAACAATAAAAATTTCTTCAAATATATTAGAAGCAGGAAACCTGCCAGGGAGGCAGTGGGGCCCTTGGATGACCATGGGGTAAAAGGATTACTGAAGGAGGATAGAGAGATGACTGAGAAGCTGAATGCATTTTTTTGTCTCCGTCTTCACTGTGGAAGATGAGAAGTGTTTGCCCACTCCAGAACCGCTAATTTTGGAAGGGGTGTTGAAAGACCTGAGTCAGATTGAGGTGACAAGAGAGGAGGTTCTACAACTGATAGAGGAATTAAAAACTAAGTCACCAGATCCAGATGGCATACATCCAAGAGTTCTGAAAGAACTCAAAGTTGAACTTGTGGATCTCCTGACAAAAATATGTAATCTTTCATTGAAATCTGCCTCCGTTCCTGAGGACTGGAAAGTAGCAAATGTCAACCCCATCTTTAAAAAGGGTTCCAGAGGAGATCTGGGAAATTACAGGCCAGTCAGTCTGACTTCAATACCAGGAGAGTCGGTAGAAACCATTATCAAGGACAGAATGAGTAGGCACATTGATGAACACAAGTTATTGAGGAAGACTCAATAGCATGAGTTTTGTAAGGGAAGATCTTGCCTCCCTAACCTGTTACAGTTCTTTGAGGGGTGAACAAACATGGACAAAGGGGACCCAATAGATGTTGTTTACCTAGACTTCCAGAAAGCTTTTGATAAAGTTCCTCATCAAAGGCTCCTTAGTAAGCTCGAGAGTCATGGAGTAAAAGGACAGGCCCTCTTGTGGATCAAAAACTGGCTAATTAATAGGAAGCAGAAAGTGAGTATAAATGGGCAGTCTTCGCAGTGGAGGACGGTAAGCAGTGGAGTGCCGCAGGGCTCAGTACTGGGTCCCATGCTCTTTAACTTGTTCATTAATGATTTGGAGTTGGGAGCAAGCAGTGAAGTGGTCAAGTTTGCAGATGACACTAAATTGTTCAGGGTGGTGAGAACCAGAGAGGATTGTGAGGCACTCCAAAGGGATCTGTTGAGTCTGGGTGAGTGGGCGTTAATGTGGCAGATGAGGTTCAATGTGGCCAAGTGCAAAGTAATGCACATTGGGGCTAAGAATCCCAGCTACAAATACAAGTTGATGGGGTGTGAACTGGCAGAGACTGACCAAGAGAGAGATCTTGGGATTGTGGTAGATAACTCACTGAAAATGTCAAGACAGTGTGCGATTGCAATAAAAAAGGCCAACGCCATGCTGGGAATTATTAGGAAGGGAATTGAAAACAAATCAGCCAGTATCATAATGCCCCTGTATAAATTGATGGTGAGGTCTCATTTGGAATACTGTGCACAATTCTGGTCACTGCAGTTCAAAAAGGACATTATAGCATTGGAAAAAATTCAGAAAAGGGCAACTAGAATGATTAAAGGTTTGGAACACTTTTCTTATGAAGAAAGGTTAAAACGCTTGGGGCTCTTTAGCTTGGAGAAACATCGACCACGGGGTGACAAGATAAAGGTTTATAAGATTATGCATGGCATGGAGAAAGTAGAGAAAGAAGTACTTTTCTCCCTTTCTCACAATACAAGAACTTGTGGGCATTCAATGAAATTGCTGATCAGTAGGGTTAGAATGGATAAAATGAAGTACTTCTTCACCCAAAGTGTGATTAACATGTGGAATTCACTGCCACAGAAGGTGGTGGCAGCTACAAGCATAACCAGCTTCAAGAGGGGATTGGATAAAAATATGGAGCAGAGATCCATCAGTGGCTATTAGCCACAGTGTGTGTGTGTGTGTGTATATATATATTGGCCACTGTGTGACACAAAATGTTGGATTGGATGGACCATTGGCCTGATCCAACATGGCTTCTTATGTTCTTAGATAGAATTGAATACTTTCTTCTACCAAGTGAAGAGTCTTCCTTCCATTAGAGGAAGAATCCTAATTTAATAGACATGAACACTGGGATTCAACTCAATGTATTGATTTTTTTTCTGTTAGTATTTGGTTCTTTGTAGCACTGAAATAATCAAGTCATTTTACAGAGCTTTGACTGAGAGCACTTTCTAACCACTCTAGAACTTCACATAGTGACAGATGGATTAATGGGTTGATAAATAGAGGTTTCTAATTCATACTCCCATAAGCAGCAAACATTTTGTGATACACAATAATAATACAATATTTCAAAGAGTCAAGAGTTTTAGGAGCTGCGTGTCATCTAACTATAGGAATGTCATCACAGATGGAATTCCAACTCATGCAAATCTATGCTAGGATCTATATGGTCCTTCCTATTATCGGTGAACGAGAATAATTAGGCTTTATGAAGACACAAAGAAAGAAATACTGCCAATGTGGCTGCCACTTATGGGAAGCAGGCTTGTCATTTACAGGAGAAAACCAATGATTAGCCCACAATAGCAGCAGTAGCTTAGTGATTTGCTTTATCTTTCTTTCTTTCCTGTTTTTTTTTTTTTAAATAAGCAGAACCCAGCACCTGGACAATACATTTTCCACCTAATCATCATCCCAGAAAGGATATTCTATTTGACAGGTCAAAGATACCTTCACAAAGAATTACGGGTTTTCATCTTGCAAATGCATAATGGGTGCTAATTTACTAGTTAGGCTGTTCCATCCCTGAGTTTCAAAGCATAAAAGCTACATCTTAAGAATTCATTTGTGGCACAGTAAATTAATCAGAAAGCTGTTTTGCACTTTAAAAAGCGACAATGTGCTTTTACACACAAGGTGTGTGCTGCTGAAATGGTATATTGCAGCCGGGGTTGACAATGTACCTTCTTTGCAGTTCCTAAAGCTACATGAAACATTAGGCTGTTTTCATGTTGCTTTAACCATAAGCTTTAGTAAAAGAAAGTATTCTGTTTCTTCAGGATCAGGAGAGTCACTTTCATTGAACCTCTTTTCGTGGAAGTTTGTGTCAGTTTATGAATGAATGTATTTCCAGACAGACTGTCTCTGCTCAAACAAAATGTTGCCAAACTTCAAAGCAACAGAGGGGGTGGAATTCTCCAGCCTAGGAAACACTGTTGCCAGTTTCAAACTAATAATGCAAGTTTCAAGAAGTTGTACACTTGCCGTCATTCCATTTTGTTCATTTCCCATTTTCTTGCACAGAGTTTGCAAAATCCCACACACCCTCTTGCTTGGATTTGTGACTCTGAGCTTTGAGATCTGTCCTTTTAAGCTTGCAATTCCAGTGGCACTGGGTTCTGCTGGACATTCTGTGATTGAACTGGTACTGGGCATTGCATTGGTACTGCAGGGCTTGCAAAGATGCTGCCCTTGCTAGGATTGTGATGGAGCTAGCATTGCCACATTGGAATTGGCTTTTCCTGGGCACTAGTACATTGTATTGGTTGTGCTGGGGTTGCAAACCTCCTTTTCCTTGGAGGGTGATTCTGAAGAGATCAATCAGTCCTGTTGAGCTGGCATTGCGACAATGACCCTGGGTTCTGCTAGGCACAAGTTCATTGCACTGATTCTGCTGGGCTTGCAAAAATGCCCCCACCTTCAGTTTCTACTGCAGGGATCCTCTGGTTTGATCTTAGTCCTTTTAGGTTTGCAGTGCTACAGTGGCACAGGTTCTTCAGGGCATATTGCACTGGTTATCTGGGATTGCAAAAATACCCCCTGCCACCTTCAGTTTCTATTGCAGAGATTTTCTGGGGCCTTGATTCTGTTCTGCTGGGCTTCTATTGCCCGTGGTGTTCTGCTGTTCCCCCCTCCATTGGAAACAATGGAGGATGGGACACCTTCTCTGGGGGTAGATAACTCAGATTCCATGTAGCCAACCCTCACAAAGCTTGGAGAGCAGGTAGAGGATAGTCAGCCAGAGATCCCCTGTGATTTTGGTGTCTCTAGCCTGCACTAGGTCTGTTCCATACACTCCTGAACCTGCATCCATCATTTCTCCAGAAAGCACTTTCCTGGGGGCAACTTTCTGAGGGGGCATAACTTGGACCCTCTAAATCCAATCCTCACTAAACCTGGAGAGCAGGTAGATCAGCTAGCCAAAGATTCAATGTGAGTTTGGTGTCTTTTGCATGCTGGGGGGCCATTCTACCACATCACAAAACTCACGAACTGAACCAGTTCATTTAGCTCTTAAAAGTTTGTGACAGTTCATTGTTCATGAACCATGAATCTCCGCAGGAAGATTTGTCTATCTCCCTTTATAAGTGTGTTTCAATAGGAGGTGAAGACACTTTCGTTTTGTCTGGCATATCCCCAATAACAACTTTTGGCTCTTCTTCTAGTGTTTGTTTATGTGTTTTTAATTCTTTAAATGTTTTTATGTTTGCCACCTTGTGGGCCCTGATTGACTGGAAAGATGGAATAAAAATGTTTTAAATAAATAAATAAATGTATGTACATGTTAAGCTTCCAACGGTATCCTGAGAAGGGGAATTAGTTATAGAAGGGATTCCAGAAAGGGATAATGCAAGATCCTGTAGCCTGTATATACCAGGTACATCTCAGTCATGGTACCCCCACCCACAATGTGAAGAGTGAGAGAGGAAGTGACTGATTGCAAATGCACACAAATAACTTCATTATATACAAATAAAGGGCAAATACAGAGAATCTACACTAAATGCCTAAGAACTGATTCCCCAGTCATACACATAAACACAAACCAGCAAGAAAGTGTGACTTATTTGAGGAAGAAAATAAGATTCAGGAAGGGGCACACAACACTAAATCAGAGGGACTGAGATTTGAAGAGCTCCATAAGATGATGCAGCTGAGGTCTAAGGAGCTGGTAAGCCAGGGGGGGGGGGGGGGAAGCTTGCAGAATGCAGCAGGAATTCTCAGCAGAACGCCAGACTTCTGAACAGTAGAGATCTGGACTAGAGATTGGAGGAGCAGTTTGCTGGGGCTTGGGATCCCTCTTTTATGGAGAAAAGGTTCCCAGTCCTGGTGGAGATTCAACCATCTTGACTTTTATAAGAAGTCTGAATCTTACTAGCAGGTTTAAAGTTATCTTCTGTCATGCTTCAGCAGGAAAAATTGCAGAAATCATCTTGATTAGGCTACCATGGGCCAGGGCTGGATCTAGGGGGGGCAGAAGGTGGTGCTTGCCCCGGGTGCCAACGGAGGGGGGCACCAAATTGGGTATGGAGCCCATTGTATTCTATGGGACCATAAGATAGAATGGCCCATAAGGGGGTGTCATTTTTCATTTTGCCCCCCCCCCTCAAAAAACATGAGCCAAGTCTGCGAGGACACAGAGAGCCAGGAGAGGGGGGGGGGATGATTCCTGAAACTAGAATGAGGACAAGTTAATGACTTGTGCATCTTCTTGACTGAGTCACTGACCTGGGTTGGGGTAGACACCTCTGAGTATGTGAGGACATAAGGTGATGTCCTCAGTATTGAGAAGTCTTTTGTTCTTGACTAAGATATGCCGTAGCACTGCGGGAGATTGCACTTAATCCCAGCAACACTATACCTGGTTCCTGGGACTCTCCAGCCTAATGGATGAATCCAGTAGCCAGTGCTGGTGCAAGGCCTGCGCCCCAGGCAAGGCACTGCCCCATGGCCCACACTTTCCCTTCATAGTGAGCCTGGCAGCACAGTGCACCTCCTGTGTCTCAGAGCATGCAAACCCACTGCTGGGCTGCTGTTGCTCTGCCTCCTGGGTTCTGGAAGCTTCTGGAAGCTAGAGGACAGAACGATGGCGACCCAGTGGCAGTGCACTCTGAAGCACACGAGCCATGCTGTGCCTCTGGGCTCACATATTTCCCTTGTCATGGAGGCGAGGGTTGGAGGGAAGGCCAAAACCGATGCCCTCCCCCTGGCCACACCCCAGGCAGTTGCTTAAGGCCGCCTAATGGATGTGCCAATCCTCCCGGTAGCCTTTCTGAGAGTCCCCAAGTTTCAGATCCCCTTATACTTAGGCTCTAAAATGGGGTTCCTATTAAAGCAATCTAAGTTTGAAAGTGAAGAGGGGACCCTCTTTCTGAGGGGTCTTTGCCAGAAGAGGGGGCAGGGTCCTTATGTATGGATTGTGAAAGTCAGATAGGAGACCTGAAGTCATGAACATGTTTTTTTGTAAATTAATTTTAAGTGATAAAGAAATTGTTATTAATAAAGACGACGTCAGCTTAAATTGCTGGGCTATTAACCAACCAAAGGGAGAAACTTCCAAGAGGGGTCTTCAAGAAGTGAATAAAAGTGGTTTATACTTAGGAGAAGTTAGGATCCAGGGTGGAGTGCTTTCATATTGACGACAGGTTATGAAGCAAACTACATTTTCCTGGGGTTCCCCCATCATGTTTGTTCTTTTCACAGGCAATGTAATGTTAGGGAACAAACATTGCCAAGCATGCTGGGCCTGATTCCATTTGGAACTACAGCATGGTGGGAGGAAGAGATTCATCATTTCCCCAAGCTATAATGGCTGGGGAGAGCACATTAGTTCCACTTTGAGGCTCTGCATACTACAGTATAATGCACACAATGCAGCTGGGCAAACATAGCTCCCACAGTTGTTTCAGCATGGGAAAATGGTGTGGGAAAGAAGGTTGAATCCCCCTTCCTCCTGTGCCATGCTCCCAAGCCAAATTAGGGCCCAGAACACTTGGAAATGTTAGTTCTGTAACGTCGTATCTGTCTGTGAAAAAGACAAAGCTGAGTAAAGAGAACTTGAACCTAACTTGCTTGGCCTTCTTCTGCTGGGTCAAATGACCTCAATCTTTGGTCTGGCCAACCAAACGTATGATTCTATAGAACTGATCTGTAACGACTGGAAGAACTAATACGAAGCCTGATTTGTAGAAAGGAATAAGAAATTTAGGAGAAATAGAACAAGTGAGTTATGCTGATACTGTAAATATATTCTTGCATGACGCTATGCTGCAATATATATATTTTTAATATATCTCAATTATATCCTAAGCCTTGTTCCATCTGAGAAGAGTCTCTGATTCCTTTCCTTTCCTTTCCTTGAGCTCCTCTCATCCATAGATCTGGAGCAATGACTACAAGAATACTAAATTAGTTTCAAAAGGACAACGTGACAGGAATTCAGCAAGTGATAATATTATATTTGGATCTCTAACATCAGATAAAGAATGACATCGCTTTGAAAATTATTGAACAATAAACATGATAAACGAGGTAAAATCCATTGATTCCTAAAAACTTCGTAAAAGGAGCATTCCAGTATTTTGTGAGATAAGGTATCAATTTTACCTTAGCTACAAGGACAAAGGCAATCTGAATATAAAATATTACAATACCTCCCATGCAAAACTTCAAAGGGGTTAGCATTAAGATGAGCTAAAGCATATGTCTAGCATAGTTCTCTAAGGAATAGATCCCAGAGTGTGACAAAAGTCTATGGATAGTTGTAATAAAATAGAGAACTGACTTCACTATTGTAAAGGGCATAAGTTGAGGTATGATCAACTTGCAACAAAGTCACTGTAGGAGCTATCATTTACTTATAGCCATTTAAATTCACAAGTGTTTTTCAGATATGAGAATTCTCATGTACCATACCCATGGGAATCTATCCATCAAAGTGAATGGGGAAGTGGACTAATGGAAACTGTTACTTTCTTGGCCAAGTGACCTCTGTTGGTGGTAGAATGTGCTGTTAAGTCACATCTGACTTATGGCGACCTCTTAGGGTTTTCAAGGCAAGAGGTTTGCCATTGTCTGTGCCTGCGTAGCAACCCTTTTCTTCCTTGATGGTCTCGCATCCAAGTACTAACCAGGGCTGACCTGCTTAGCTTCTGAGATCTGATGAGATTAGGCTAGCCTGGACTATCCAAGTTAGGAATGCAATAGAGGCTATGCAATATTTATTTCATTGTTTGTGTTAAAAATTTCATTCATGCTCATCCTATTTGGTCGCTTGCATTCATTTTCACTATCATTTGTCTTTCTTTTCTTGTCGGAAATTAAAACGATGCTGCCTCCTCCAGGTGCTGGCTGGTGCTGACAAGGAGGTATCGGATCACCTGGCAGGCAAGCTGGCAGAGTCTGTCCCCCACCCACTCTATTCTTGCACTTTCTTCCAGTATCTTGGAAAAAATGGTACTCCTATCCAAGACACCAGAAGAAGAAGACCATAGATTTATACCCTGCCCTCCTCTCTGAATCAGAGTCTCAGAATGGCTTACAACCCCCTTCATCTTCTTCCCCCACAACAGACATCCTATGAGGTAGATGGGGCTGAGAGAGCTCTCACAGAAGCTGCTCTTTCAAGGACAACTCTTGCGAGAGCTATAGCTGACCCAAGGCCATTCCAGCAGCTGCAAGTGGAGGAGTGGGGAATCAAAGAGTCCGCACACTTAACTACTACACCAGACTGGCTCTCTGAACTGAACTGAGAGGAGCAGGTACAGTTACATCCCAGTAACCAGTGAGGTGAGGGACCAGGATGAATCCATTCATACTTCACCTTTAATTCCATTGCTTTAATTAATGGAAAAAACAGGAAAAAAATTTGGCCATTTTTCATTTATTTGTATAAGAATGTGTATCATTAAATCATATACACCAACCAGGCTACATCATTAATAGTGTTCATGAGGTCCTGAAGGACACAGAAACTATTGGTGATATGACAACTAGACAACATTTCCATCAACTAGAAAACAGCTCCTTACTCCTCACACCATCTTCAGGTCTTGTGTTTTGACAATCAGTGTCCAATCCATGACCATAAACACTTCTCTTCCTCTTTCTCATTCTAATCTGGAATAAATATATCAAACTCTGTGGGATCCTCTACAGTCCAAATTCATTACAGGCATCAGATAACATGTGCATATTTCAGGGATTTTCTGTGGGTTATGAGTCTGAAGAATTTTGAAACGGACTCTGTGCACAGCTCTCATCATTAGAGCACAAATATGTAGTGGCGATCTTTTTTGGATCTGCTATACTTGTTTAATCTGATTGAGAGGGCAGAAATTCATCAAATAATTCTTCAGAGACAGATGTGAAGAGAGAGGGGGGAAATTGTCTGAGCTGTTTGGAGGCTGGCAAACTATTTTAGCTAACCTTGTTTAACCTTAATGTGATTATCTGGCATTGCATAGGAAGAACCTCAAAACACAAGCCTTCTTAAAGTATTATTGCTAATGGAACATCAAGATGGCATTATCTTCCTGAAGTACCATGCACGTTATACCAATCTAAGATTGCCAGCCATCTATTATTCATTTTACAGGTGTGATTAACAAAGCTGTTTTCCAGCTGATAATGAGCACCAGAGTTTTAAAAGCCAATAAACTCGAAATCAACTAGACCAAGAATTTTTGATACTGATCCTGCACCCAGCAGGTTCTATTTGAACTCTACCTGTGACCTGTTCTAGTTCTGTCCTGGTTCTATCCATTTTTTAAAGCTCAAAAGCTGACAGTCTCAAATGGAACTAATCCAATAACTTTTTGAAAAATAGGTGTTGAGACTCAAAGCTTCCTTGACACCATGACTGTGCACTGGAAAGCCCCCTAATGCAGAAGGGAGGATCTTGGCAGTTGCTACTGATGCATGCACTTTTAACGTTCCAGACCTAACCTTACATGTGAGTTTCTAGAGCTGTGCTCAGGAGTTTGTAAACACAAAACCCTATTGGTTCTATTAAAAAACAGGTAAGCACAGGGAACTATGCTGAAGCTTACACCTCCCTAGCTCTCTGCATAGTTACTGCTTATAGTTCTTTCTAGGAGTCAACACTCAAGACCTGTGTAATGCAAATCAGCTAATATTCAGTAACTAAATAACTATGTTTTATGTCTCTTCCTTCCTTTATTTATACATATATGCTGCCTTTCCACCTGAATAGAGCCCCCAAAGTGACAAATGTCATGAGTACCAAAAGAGCGTTCTTGTATTCTTTGCCTCTTTTATTTGACCACAATAATAGTGGCATGAGAGATAAGAAACCTTTACCAACAATTTATTTATTTAATTTCATTTTTATCCAGCCCTCCCCGCACATCGTTGCACATCATGCGATACAGTAATACAGACTGATCTAAGCACAACCAAACAAAAAGGTATCATGCAACTTGTATAGCATGTATTCTCAGAAGTAAATTTTAGTTCATCAGGGCTATATTCTCATGTAAATGCAAATAGGATTGCAACCCCAGTCAGTTTTCTGTTTTAGTGATTTGGGAGTCCAAACTGGGACAACTTATTATGACCATTCCAATTATGACCTGACAAATTTCAGTTAACTAACCTTGCTTGGCATCATTTCTCTTCCTACTGCATTGAAAGGAAATGAATACCAGATTCTAAGTTTGTAGAGGCAAGTTGCATGATTTGACTCTAGTTGTACTTGAAAACACAAATGTTATAGAGCCA
The DNA here is from genome assembly GCF_032191835.1 of Heteronotia binoei. Classification (NCBI taxonomy): domain Eukaryota; kingdom Metazoa; phylum Chordata; class Lepidosauria; order Squamata; family Gekkonidae; genus Heteronotia; species Heteronotia binoei. Next base: position 49,301,558 of record NC_083223.1, on the reverse strand, counting down.
GTGAAAGATCCCCAATCATATAATAATTATTAACTTCCCATGCATTCCTTTTTCATGATTGAGAGTCAGTTCTGAAATGCCTCGTGACTGATTTGCAAAAATAATTGCTAACCTGAATGGTTAAGTATATACAATGGAGATGTAATCTCACATGAGTTCAGAGGTGCTGTTTTGTTCACACAAATATCTCTCATGAGCACTTCTTTATTTTCACAAGTCAGCCACCCAGATATCAATAGAATGGCCAACAATCAAATGTATTGATTTATTGCCATGCCTTTCCATATATCAGAGAAGCTTAATATACTTGCCAATTTCCTCAAAATATGTCAAATGAAATACCTTCCTAGATAGTATCATATGTTAATGAATAATTCATTACATTAATGAATAATTAATACATTAATGAATAGCTTGTTTAATAATAAGTAGTTGAATAGTTCACAACTAGTAGTGCAGAATTTTAAATAATATTCAAAAGGTATACTTATTTACCATTTTTTTACATTTAGAGACTACTAAACTTGTCCCTTTTTCTAATGTTCCTGTCATCTTGTTGCCAAATAGCATACTTGTTTCAGAATTTCAAATTATGTGTTAACAGTAATGGAAGATTTTGCGCTTAAAAAAGAGAGAGAGAGAGAGAGCAGATTAGTTCCATGATGCATACCTGTTCAGAAGCAAATACAGATAGGCTAGAATATTTGGTGATTACAGCAAAACTTTGAAGAGTATGGAGTGTAGCAGTTCTTGCCAAAAGTTCTCTGCCTTCTAGTTGGCCTTGGTGTTGCCCTGCTGAGGAGATGAAACCATTACAGATGGATAGCTTCCAGTGCTGCTTATACTTACTCCACACCAGATGGGCATTCTCTCACAGAATAAGGATACATGCTGGGAAGTTCCACTCCCTTCCAGGTCCTTTGTGATGCCAGAACCCTTAGGAATGGATTACTAAAGACGAAAGTTGAGCCACCCCAAGGACCAGCTTATGACATCTCTTTCCAAGATTCAGGATTTGTCAAAATGGCTTGATGTTATTAGTGCTGCCTCCCATTCATCAGCTGCAGTACGAACTGGACACCATCTGAGTCTAATCTCCTGTGAATAAGGGAAAGGAAGCTTGGCTCTTGCATTCCATTCGCCTGGTATGAAGACTTCTGCGAGCATGTGTTTCTGGTCATTTATGAATATAAAGGTACTATCCTTCATTGGTCTGACCTATTTACAATAGGGAAGCTATATTTCCCCATGAACCAATATATTGTTTTTGTTTGTGCAGAAGAGAAGCACAATCTCTGTGGTGACTGGTTGGTCACTGTATCTTCAGGATTATGTGTTTCTGTGACATGGCGGCGTGACACAAAAGCAAAGTCCTGCTTTTCACACTCAGATCTGTCACTTGCTACATTCAACTTTTTTTTAAAAGAAACTTTTGTAGGTAATTGGCACTACTACATCCTTTAGAATGAACATTGTTCTATTTTTACTGGTATTCCTGGGTGATGACAGGGGCATTAAGTGCAGTATGACCAGGAAGCACAAGGACGTTTTACATTCATTGGTCTGCCCTGATTAATTGAACAGAAGGGAACACAGGTGCTGGCAAAAGAAATGTAGGCCAATAATTAGGCATACAAGAAGAGAATTTGAGGAGCAAGTTGCTAAAAGCATCAGGACAGACAATAAACGTTTATTTAAATATATTTAAATATATCCATAGTATGAAATCAGCCAGAGAAGCAGTTGGGCCTTTGAATGACCAAGGGATAAAGAGATTGCTAAAGGAGAGATTGCAGAGAAGCTCAGTGACTTTTTTAGTTCTGTGTTCACTGTGGAAAGTGTGGGGCACACTAGAGCCAGTGTTTTCAAGAAGGGAGTCTGAAGAATTGAGTAAAATTGCAATGATGAAAGATGAAGTTCTAGAACTACTGGGGAATTAAAAAAAAAAAAAAACTGATTAGTCTCCTTGATGGCATATACCTGAGTGTTCTTAGGGAACTATAATGGGAAATAGTTGATTAACTAACTTGTATGTAACCTGTCACTAAATCTAGCTGCTGTATCAGAAGACTGGAGAGTAGCAAAATACTAGAACTCAAGGGCATCCAATGAGGCTGATGGGCAGTAGATTTAGGATAGGAAAAAAGAAAATACTTCTTTACACAGCAAGTGATAAAAATGTGGAATTTGCAGCCAGAGGATGTAGCGATGGCCACAGGCATAGCCAGCTTTAAAAGGGGATTAGATGGATACATGAAAGATAGGTCTATCAGTGGCTACTAGCCATGATGACTAAAGGGAACCTCTACAAGTTTTAATGACATATTTTATATTATTTTATATTCATATATTATGTTTAATATGTTAGTTGCTCCAAACTTTCAGGACAAGGTAAACAAAAACACTAATACAGTAAATTAAAAGTAGCCTAATGAATACCTCTATGGGCAGATTGATGTACCTGCTGTGATCCATCCCTTGGCTATTTCACAGAGCTTTGCTTTATATCAAATACACTGGAATGAACCCAGTTCCTAATTATATAATGCACAGTCTACAGAAAAATACAACGGAAGAAAAGAAAGAGCCAGGAAAAGGTTCTTTTTTGTGTGTGTGTGGAAAGGCTGAAATTAGCTTAATTACAATCAGTTGCTTGAAGGGTTATATTACATTTGCAGTGATACCAAAATGCAGCCACCATGATTAAAGTCATAAATTGAGTGCCAAAGGAAATAATACTTATTAGCCTCCTTTCATAGGGAAAACATTTCCATTAATGTGTACAGTACAATTATATATTTTACTTTCTACATTACACTTGCAATACTTTAGGCTCTTTAAAAAGATGGGGCATGATCCAGCCAAAGTTAAGCATGTTGTAGTTCCGTTGATTTCAGTGGGAGAAAGTTGAACACAGAGTTAAATCTCTCCTACTGAAAACAATGGTCTATGCACTTCTCCCAGTGTATTGCTTAACTTTGTACTTTAGTAGGACCTTCATGTTATCTAATGCAGTTGCAACATCACAGTTCCATGACTAAAACCCTTGATGTATTACAGTCACAGGGTCTAGTGTGGATTAGTGTCATGACACTTGGAAAGATGGGCCAGCTCTCCCTCCTCCCATTAACTAAGCTTGCCAACCTCCAGGTGTGGTGTGGAGAAGCTCAATTAAATTACAGCTCTGAAATTACAGCTAGTCTCAAGACTACTTAGATCCATTTCCCCACAGAAAATGGCTGCTTTGGAGGGTGGACTCTATATTATTATACCCCATGGAGCTCTATCCCCCACCTAACCCCTCAGGCTCCCCCCTCCCAAACCTCCAAGAATTTCCAGACACAGATTTGGCAACCCTACCATTCACTGTTACCCAGACTGAAAATGGCTCCTCCAGGCTGCTATAAGCCCTCTCTCTCTCTCTCTCTCTCTCGGCTTGGCTTCGCGAACGAAGATTTAAGAAGGGTGCAATAGTCCACGTTTGCTGCAGGCTCGCTGGTGGCTGACAAGACCAATGTGGGACAGGCAGGTCCGGCCACAGCGGCTGCAGGGAAAAGTCTGATTTAGGGTTGGTCCTGTAGCAGTGCGATTCTTCCTCAATCTCCTTTTGTCCTCAAGACCAGCTATGCGTGTGTTCTCAAAGGAAGAGACAGCCTGGTGGATGGTGTGCCTCCATGCTTTGCGATCTGAGGCTAGGTCAGACCACTGGTGATGGTTGATGTGACAGGTGCTAAGGGATTTCTTCAAGGAGTCCTTGTACCTCTTCTTTGGTGCCCCTCTATTACGATGGCCGGTGGAGAGTTCGCCATACAGGGCAATCTTGGGAAGGCGGTGGTTTTCCATCCTAGAAATATGCCCTGCCCAGCGCAGCTGCGTCTTCAACAGCAGTGCCTCGATGCTGGTAACCTCTGCCCGCTTGAGGACTTCAGTGTTGGTCACAAAGTCACTCCAGTGGATGTTGAGGATGGTGCGAAGGCAGCGCTGATGAAAGCGCTCAAGGAGTCGCAGGTGATGACGGTATAAAACCCACGATTCGGAGCCATAGATGAGGGTTGTCATCACAACCGCTTTGTAAACATTGATCTTTGTGCCTTTTTTCAGATGCTTGTTGCTCCACACTCTTTTGTGCAGTCGGCCAAATGCACGGTTTGCCTTTGCCAGCCTGTTGTCAATCTCCTTGTCGATCTTGGCATCTGAGGAGATGATGCACCCCAGGTAGCTGAACTGCTGGACTGTCTTCAGAACTGATTCACCCACAGTGATGCAGGGAGGGTGATAATCTTCCTGGGGTGCAGGCTGGTGGAGAACTTCTGTCTTCTTCAGACTAACTTCTAGGCCGAATAGCTTGGCAGCCTCTGCAAAGCAGGACGTCATATGCTGCAGAGCTGATACCGAGTGGGAGACGAGTGCAGCATCGTCAGCAAACAGTAGCTCTCGGATGAGTTTTTCCATTGTCTTGGAGTGTGCCTTTAGTCGCCTCAGGTTGAACAGGCTGCCATCGGTGCGATAGCGGATGTAGACACCATCGTCCTCATCTAGATCTACTGCGGCTCTTTGAAGCATCATGCTAAAGAAGATCGTAAAGAGAGTTGGCGCGAGAACGCAGCCTTGCTTTACACCTGTGCCTATTGGGAAGGGCTCCGAGAGGTCGTTGCAGTGTCTGACTTGGCCTCGCTGGTCTTCGTGTAGCTGGATGATCATGCTGAGGAACCTTGGGGGACATCCTAAACGTTCCAAGATTTGCCACAGGCCTTTCCTGCTAACGGTATCGAAAGCTTTGGTAAGGTCGACAAAAGTCACATACAGACCCTTGTTCTGTTCCCCGCATTTCTCTTGGAGCTGCCTGAGAACAAATACCATGTCGGTGGTGCTCCTGTTAGCTCTGAAGCCGCACTGGCTCTCTGGGAGGAGTTCTTCTGCAATGGTGGGCACCAGTCTGTTCAGGAGTATTCTGGCAAGGATTTTGCCTGCGATGGAGAGCAGGGTTATCCCCCGGTAGTTGGAGCAGTCTGACTTTTCCCCTTTGTTCTTGTATAGGGTGATGATGATTGCATCGCGAAAGTCCTGTGGTAATTTGCCTTGTTCCCAGCAGGTGACAAGTACTTTGTGAAGTGAGCTATGTAGTACTGTGCCCCCATGCTTCCAGATCTCTGGTGGAATTCCATCAACTCCTGCTGCCTTGCCACTTCTAAGCCCTAGAAGAAGAAAAAAACCAGCAGCATATAAATTCCTGTCTTTTCTTAAAGCAACTCGGGGAGGGGAGGTGTCATTCTTATCAGGAATAAGGGATAAGAACAATTTGACATCCTTTTATAAGCATCATGGCCCTGATCTATAACCCCACAACTGACATGCTATTTAGGACCAAAGAATATGCCAGCAGTTCCAATCACAGAGTTCCCATGTCATGTATAGCTTGGCTGTGGCCTTTGCAACCATTGCCCTTTTCTCTTGTTTGAATGAAATCCTACATCTGAGAAGGTGAACTCTGACTCACCACAGCTTACACAAGAATAAATTTTGTTAGTATTTAAGGTGCCACTGGACTCCTGTTTAATTTCATTATGTTGTTTTTATCACTTTGGATCTCTTATTCTGATACTTATCTTTGTTTGTTTTTTTGAAGACTGCCAACATTAAAAAAAAATCAGACTGCAATTTTGGCTACACGTTTTTGGAAGCTGATTGAAAACATCACACTCAATTTCAGTCAGCTTTTATCCATCTTTTTCATTATGATACAGAAAGACTAGTTTAATCTAAATGAAGAAAAGAAATCTACTACATTATTAAAAATGCTATTGCAAATGGTTAAAATGCAGCAGAAGACAGCTTACCTGGGAGCATGGGTATAATGCTATCTAAACTCAGACATGGTAAACATCTGAGTTTTAATGTCTAAGCCATAAACACCAAATATAAATGAAGAATTAGTTTCAAAATACATTTATACAAGCTAGCCCAACACAAAAATGAGAAATTACTGTAGAGCTACAAAGATGTATGTCATCTCAGAGATAGCAGTTCTCTGTTAACAAAATTTTCCTACGTGAGTATATAAATTAATTATTGTAGAATGAATACCTAAAGTAGGCCCCATTTTTTCAATTTCACAATTGGAATTAGATAACAAATATTTAATTTTAGAATATGAAACTAATCTGTAATAAATCTTAAAATCAGGCAAAGGATGTTATCCTCTGAGAAATAACATAGAGGTTTTCTACTTCACCAGTATCAAGAATATCCAATCTGTTCCTCTGCTCCACAGTGTAATCTTAAGAACACTTTCCCGGGAATAAGCTCCATTGCAAAGAATTGAGTAGGATCCTGAGCAGGTCTCCTTAGGAGGCTCTCTTGGTATAACAGACGTCAATTGCCAGGGAAAGAATAGAAGAGGTTATAGTGGTCTTTGCTGTGATAATAAATAAGCTATTTTCCTCTGTCTTTTTTTGGTGATATAAAAAAAAAAACTGTCAAAAAGTTGTCCATAAAAAGAGATTTTACAGAAATAAGAGATCAATAATAATTCACCAGGACCAGGTGGTTTTTATTCAACAAATTCCTGTAGGAGTTGCTGAATTTAAAAAGACTGGAAAATACAAAGCTAATCAGTTTTTTTGTTTTAATTCCCAAAGAATCCTGGAAGTTAAAGGACAATAAGTTCAATTTAAGTAATGCACTTTGGCATAAACCACAGTCAAAAACACATGGATTAAATATACCATAAAAGTCAGAACTGGATTTTTTTATTATGTTGATACATAATGCAATTCATCTCTCACATTTTAAGAACATAAAAAAGAGTCCTTCTGGATTAGACCAACAGTCCATCTAGTCCGGCATGCTGTCTCACACAGTGGCCAAGCAGTTCTGCTGGATGGCCAACAACAGGGCATAGAGGCCAAGGTCTTCTCCTGATGTTGCCTCCTGGCTGTGGGGTTCTGAACATGTAGGTTCCCCTCAGTCACCCTGGCTAGTAGCCATTGACTGACATCCTCCATGAATCTATGTAGCCCCCTTTTAAATCTGTTTATTCTTCTGGCTATCACTACATCCTCTGGCAGCAACTTCCATATTTTAATTAATCTCTGTGCAAAGCAGTATTTCCTTTTGTCCATCCTGAATTTACTTTCCATCAGCTTCATTGGATGCCTCAAGTTCTAGTATTTTGGGAGAAGGAGAAAAATTTCTCTTTGTCTACTCTCTCCACTCCATGTATAATTTTATACACCTCTATTATGTCCTCACTTAGTTGTTTCTTTTCTAAACTGAAGTCTCAGACTCTTCAGCCTCTCCTCATACCGAAGGTGCTCCAACTTCCTAATCATCTTGGTTTCCCTCCTCTGTGCTTTTTCCAGCTCTGCAATGTCCTTTTGGAGAGATGGTGACCAGAACTGTACACAGTATTCCAGATGAGGTCACACCATACATCTATACATGGGCATTACAATATTGGCTGTTTTTTTCTCAATCCCTTTACTAATAATCTTACATAGAGTATGCCTTTTTCACCACTGCAGCACACTGGGTTGAAATTTTCATTGAGCTACCCACTATGACCCCAAGAGGTTTTCCCCTTGCAAACTCAGCAAAAGAACCCATCATCTTATCCCATGACTGCTGAGTTTACTCAGGAGTCTTTGATGAGGTTCCTTGTCAAAATTTTGAAAGTCCAGGTACAGAATGTCTACCAGGTCACTGTTGTCTACATGCTTGTTCACTTTCTCCAAAAGGCTGGTAAGGCTAGACTTCCCTTTACAGAAGCCATGCTGATTTCCCCTCAGAATACTTTCCCCCCTTTATGTGCCTAATTATTCTATCTTTGATTATAGTTTCTACTGATTTGCCTGGGACAGACATTTGGCTGACTGACCTGTAAGTTCCTGGTTTCCCTCTTGATCCCTTTTTTAAAATTGGTGTAACATTTGCTACTCTCCAGTCTTCTGGTACAGTGACTGAATTGAGTGATAGGTGACATATACAAGTTAGTAGATCAACTATCTTACATCTGAATCCCTTAAGCTCTCTTGGCATGTATACCATCAAGATCTGGAGACTTAACATTTTCTAAATTCCCCAGTAGGTCTAGGGTTTCATCTCTGGTCACCTCAATTTGTTTCAGTTTTTCAGACTCCCAGAAAATAGGGACTTGGGCATGGGTACATTCCCCACACTTTTCACAATGAATACAGAAGCAAAAAATTCACTGAACTTCTCTGCCATCTTCCCATCTTCCTTTAGTAATCTCTTTATTCCTTTGTCATCCAAAGGCTCCACTGCTTCACTGGCTGGTTTCTTGCTCTGGACATATGTATTTAAGAATTGTTTATTGTTTAACGATGCTTGTAGTAAACTGCTCCTTTTTCCATGCCTAATTATTGATTTTTGCTGGAGCCTGCAGTCCCTCCAATTCATTGGGGCAAACTTTCCACTTTTTAAAAGAACCCTCTTTACTTTTTATAGCTTCCTTGACTTGCATTGTTAACCATACAGGCTTTTTAAAAGACTTGGAGAATGCATTCTATTTGGGCTTCAGATAGTGTCGTTTTAAATAACATGCTCTCCTAAAGTAAGGCTTTAAGAGATTGCACAAGTAGCAATGCCATTTTGTGAACTTGCAACTAGCAGAAAGGAAGGAAACAGAAGAAAGAACACATGAGCAAATATTGTAGGGAAGAGAATCAAGCAGTGTTGATTTGGAACAAGGGGTCAACTGGATTTGGAACAAGGGGTCAACTGGAGGAGGAAACACTTTTAATGATATAAAACATTTCAGAAGCATAACTGTACTGCTTGTGAAGGAGTAGATTCCAGTCCATAAAGGTTTATTCTGGAATCAAATTTTGTTAGTATCTAAGGTGCCACAAGGCTGTTATGTAAAAAATTACAGACCATTGGTATCAATGAATATCCAATGTAAAACTGAGCACAGGATCTTTAAAAAAAGAAGAAGAAAGAAACCGGATTCATTAACAATACTTTTTAAAACACAGCAAGGCTGCAAAGTGAAGCATACTTTTATTTACTAATTAAAAATTCCCTTCCTGTTATTATAGAGTCACATTACCTGGCTTATTATACTAATCTGTTCAACTGTAATACTTTGGTGCAACTTGATGGTACTTATTTATTATTATGAATTCCACTTAGAACTGTACTGCAAGTGCCCAAAAGGCAGCTAATTTTTGCACACAGAGAATTTCTTCAATGTACTGTCAATGATCATTTAATTAATTGCTATGAACTATGTAACCAAACCAAAGGGAAGAAGAAGATATTGGATTTATATCCCACCCTATATTCTGAATTAGGGGTGTGCATTCAGTTCGGCCGAACCATATATACAGCCGAATCAACACTGATTCGGCTGTTTTCGGAATTGGCCGTAGCCGATTCCCATTGCCGCCTATTATGCGGCAGCTGAATACGGCTTGCCGTATACTGCCGAATAGCTATTCGGAAGTATATGGCTGTCAATGGAAAAGACGGAAAAGTAGCTTCTGCAGCCTCAGTGGAGCTGCTTGCCTACTTTCCCGCCTTTAGTGGCCTCTTCCCACCTCTCCCATAGCCTCCCCGGGATCAGGGAGGGGGGGAGGGGGAAGAGAAGCCCCAGCAGCCAATCCAAAGCATGCATTTGCAAAATGCATTGCAAATGCATGCTTTGCAGGGCTGTTGTGTAGCTGATGGCCCCGCATCAGCTACATTGTTGTTATTTTGATCTTTTGCTTACTTGGGTATCCAAGTAAGCACTGTTGTCTGGCCAATCAGAGAGCAGTGCTATTTTTTGAAATTGCCAGAGAACCTTTTTAAGGAGTCTTCCTGGCTGGACTTCTCCATTGCTGTGTTGGTGTATGTGGGTGGGTGGTGTGAGAGAGATTGTGCTGCTGCTGGCTGGCCCTTGGCTTCAGCTGCTGCCTGCTGCTCTCTCACTCAGCCTTACCAGACTTCCCTGGAGTAGAGAAGACAAGGTAAGACAGTTTTGGGGTTCTTGTTTTAGTTGGGTGGGTGAGTACTGGGTGGGTGAGTACTGGGTGGGTAGCCTATTTGGGGTTGGGGTTAGGTTCTGCTGGGGGTGGGGGCCTGGGGTGGGGGGGTTGCTAATTTGCCCATATCTTAATTTAGTGAGAGGACTTTTAAAAGTGCAGTGTGTCATGGGTGCTGGGGACCCTTCAGAGGAAGTTGAGTCTGATGAGGAAACTGTGCCCCTGCCACCTGCACCAGTGCCCCTGCCTCCTGCTGGAGAAGATCCCAGCCCCCCTGCCTCGCCCTCTCGGGTGGCTCGTGTGCGTGACCGCCTCCGGCAGGACCTCAGGGATCGGAGGAGGGCGGCACGCTCACAAGCAAGACGCTCCCTGAGCCCTGAGTTCTGAGAGGATTCTGGCCCTTCTAAGAGCAAGGATGCTTGAGTGGTAACAGGATCCTGGCTGCCTCCCTGAGCCAGCAATTAGCCCAAACGGGCAACAGCCAGCAGAGGGCTATATAGCTGTGGGCTTTGGGAGGAAGCTTTGTGGAAGCAACTAGTCAACTCCCTGATATTCTAGCATCCACTCCGGCTTGACTTTGGTTCCTGACTCCCTGACTTTGGCTTTGGACTTCTGGACTCCCTGACCTCGGCTTCTGGACCTCAGACCTGCGATACTTCTACAGTGATTCGGATTTGGCGCCTCGGACTGCCTCTGGACTTTGCCTGACCCGGCCCCAGCCGTGACAGATTGCTCCCACCGACAAACACCCACTCCACAGGATGGATGCTGAAGCAAGTGAAAGCACAGAACTACTGGCTGCGCTCCAAGCCCAGGTACAGCAGCTAACACAGGCAGTAGTGCACTTGCAGCAACAACCTGCGGCCAGTGCTCCAGCCAAGTGCCCAGTTCCCCCACCTGACAGATTTGGGGGTGCCGTGGAAGAATTTCCTGCCTTCCTAGCACAGTGTCGGCTGTACTTTGAACTGAGAGCACAGGACTTCCTCAATGACAAAACCAAGGTGTGTTTCGTCATCAGTCTGTTAAAGGGGCAGGCGGCCAAATGGGCCACACCCTTACTGGTCGCGTCCTCTCCCCTACTGACTGATTACCAGGGGTTTGAGGCCCACCTGTCTGCTGCTTTCTCAAACCCAGTCCAAGCAGCCACAGCCAACCGGAAGATCAGGGCACTGAAACAAGGCAACTCCTCGGTGGCTCAATATGCCACTGAATTCAAGCTCCTGACCCAGGACTTGGCGTGGAATGAGGCTGCCCAGATGGACCAGTTTACTGAGGGGTTGGCAGAGGAGGTCCTGGATGAACTGGCCAGGGTGGAGCAGCCACCCACGCTCCAAGAACTTATCACCCTCTGCCTCCGCATCGATGGCCGCCTGGAAAGTCGCCGCCAAGCCAAGACCAGAGGGCGCCAGCTCCCTGCGCCGTGCTACCTGGCTCCTCGCCCGTCCCCAGCTAGTACCAGCACCAAGGATGAGCCTATGCAGCTTGGAGCTGCTCGACCCCGCCTGACCCCAGAGGAAAAGACCAGACGCCGCACGCAGAATCTGTGCCTCTACTGCGGCACGGCAGGCCACTATGCCTCTGGCTGCCCTGCTAAGCATCGGATACCTGGACCTTCGCTGCCACCACCGCCAAAAGGGCAGCCCCAGGCGTAAGTGGACCCCCCAGCCTGGGGCGACTAGCTGGGTCCTCCGAACAGCGGGCTGATACCCCAGGGCCATTCCTGCTACCAGTCAAACTCCGTCTGCCTGACGAACGCTGGCTGTTCGTGTATGCCATGCTGGACTCGGGAGCGGCCCACTGTTTTATAGATGCCGCCTTTGTGAAGCAGCACCAGATCCCTGTGCAGACAAAAGGGATTCCGTCGCTGGTGGAGGCTATTGACGGGCGCCTCCTCCGTTCTGGCCCCGTCACCCAGGAGACCTGTCCCATCACCTTCCACGTCCAGCAGCACCAAGAACAGCTGCGGTTTGATGTCGCCCGCATGCCTCGCTTCCCGCTGATTCTAGGCCTTTCCTGGCTGAAGCTGCACAACCCCATCGTGGACTGGGCCCAGCAGGAACTACGCTTCCGAGACCCATGCCCCCATCTGACTCCTCCCACCACTCTAGCAGCTGGCATCCCGAGTGGTGGTCCTCAGCTCCCTCAGAAGTATGTGGACTTTGCTGATGTCTTCGAAGAGACAGGAGCTGATCAGCTTCCCCCTCACCGGCCCTACGACTGTGCCATTGATTTGGTACCTGGGGCACCACTCCCGGTGGGGCGTCTGTACCCAATGTCGGAGCCGGAGTTGGCAGCTCTGCGAGACTTCCTGGACAAGAACCTGAAACGCGGATTCATCCGACCCTCAACCTCTCCCCTATCTGCTCCAGTGCTCTTCATGAAGAAGAAAAGTGGGGAGCTCCGGCTGTGCAATGACTACCGGGCCCTGAACAAGATCACCATCCGCGACCGGTACCCTCTACCACTGATCCCTGAACACTTGGATCGCCTAAAGGGGGCCCAAATCTACACCAAGCTGGACCTCCGTGGAGCGTACAATTTGGTGCGCATACGGCCCGGAGACGAATGGAAGACCGCGTTTGGGACCTGATACGGGCAGTACGAGCACCTGGTAATGCCCTTCGGACTGACCAATGCCCCCGCTGTCTTCCAGAGGTTCATGAATGACATATTCCGGGACCTGCTCGACCGCTTCGCGATCATATACCTGGATGACATCCTAATTTACTCCCGCAATCCTGCCCAGCACGCCGAGCACGTCCGCCAGGTCCTGCAGCGCCTACGAGCCCATGGTCTCTACGCCAAGCTGGAGAAGTGCGACTTCGACCTGCGCTCCGTCGAGTTCCTTGGGCACATCGTGTCACCGCAGGGGATCCTCATGGACCCGAAAAAAGTAGAAGCAGTCCTGACCTGGCAGGCTCCTCAGAATCGCAAAGACCTGCAGCGGTTCCTTGGTTTTGCCAACTACTATCGGCAATTCATCCCGGCCTACGCATCCCTGACCACACCCCTGACTCAACTACTCCGCCCCAAAGAACCCTTCCACTGGTCCCCAGAGGCCGATAACGCCTTCTCCACCCTGAAGACTCGCTTTGCCACCGGGCCACTCCTGAGATACCCCGACCCCCAGCTTCCCTTTACGGTGGAAGCTGATGCCTCCAACGTGGCCCTGGGAGCAGTGCTGTCCCAGCGCGAGGAGCCGTCCCAGCCACTACAGCCCTGCGCCTATTACTCGCGGCAGCTCACTGCTGCAGAGAGGAACTATACCATCTGGGAGAGGGAGTTGCTCGCGATCAAGGCGGCGTTTGAGGTTTGGCGACATTACCTCGAAGGGGCTCGCCACCCTGTTCAAGTGCTCACCGATCACCGGAACTTGGAACACCTCCAGACCACCCGCCGTCTCAACCAGCGCCAGATCCAGTGGTCCCTATTCTTCTCTCGCTTCGACTTCCGGATCTCCTACATCCCCCATACCCAGAACCGGAAAGCAGACGCGCTCTCCCGGAAACCGGAATACGCCCCTGCCTCAACTGAGACCGCGCCCGCTGCTCCAATCCTGCCGCCCTCAGTATTTGCAGCCACCTCCACTTCACCAGCACTCGTGGAGGACATTCGGGCTAGCCAGGCCAATGATCCCTGGGTCCAGCAACACCTCCAGGCTCTCCAAGATGACCCAACAGGGGAGTTCACGACTCGAGGCGGCCTCTTGCTACACCGCGAACGCCTCTATGTGCCGCCCGGGCCCTTGCGGGCAGAAGTGCTACGCCTGACCCACGACTCGTTACCCGCCGGGCACTTTGGACAGCATAAGACCACCCACTTGCTGACAAGGGAATTCTGGTGGCCACGAGTTCGCGCTGATGTTGCCCGCTATGTCAGCTCCTGTGACGTCTGCCGACGGGCCAAAGACATCCCAGCCAAACCCTCAGGGTTGCTGCAGCCCTTGCCCACATCTTCAGGACCCTGGGATACCATCTCGATGGACTTCATCACGGAACTTCCACGCTCCAAGGGTCAGACTTGTATCTGGGTGGTCGTCGACCTATTTACCAAGATGGCCCACTTTGTTCCGTGCCCGAAACTCCCCACAGCTCAGGAGACGGCCCAGCTTTACCTGCAACACATCTTTCGTCTGCATGGACTCCCAGCCCATCTGATCTCCGATCGGGGCCCTCAGTTCTCCTCTCGGTTCTGGCAAGCCCTCCATTCCAGCCTGGGTACTCGAGTGCACCTGTCCTCGGCCTACCACCCACAGACAGATGGCCAGACAGAGCGCACCAATGCCACGCTAGAGCAATATCTCCGCTGTTACACCTGTTACCAGCAGGATGACTGGACCACTCTATTGCCCCTAGCGGAGTTTGCATACAACAACGCGGTCCATTCATCCACCCAAATGACCCCGTTTGCTGCAACCTACGGGTACCACCCTCGGTTCTTCCCAGCGATCCTACCACCCACGAATGTCTCCGCCGTCGATGCCTACCTGCAAGAACTCCGTGCCAGCCAAGACTTGCTCCGAGAGCAGCTACAGCAAGCCAAGGAGGCATATAAACGGGCTGCGGACCGAAAGAGGCAAGAAGGCCCTCCAGTGCAGCCGGGGGATCAGGTGTGGCTCTCAACTCGCTACCTGCGCCGGCCTGGTCGGTCTCACAAGCTGGATGCACGGTTCATTGGACCCTACCCCGTCGTTGAACAAATAAACCCCGTCGCCTTCAGGCTCCAGTTGCCACCCCACCTCCGCATTCACCCCGTGTTTCATCGCTCCCTCCTTGTTCCGGCTGCACCCCCTGACCCAGCTCGGACTCCTTCCCCACCACCGCCACCACCAGTGTTGGTGGATGACGAGGAAGAATATGAGGTGCGCCAGATCCTGGACTCCCGGTACCATCGTGGAGGCCTCCAGTACCTGGTGGACTGGGAGGGATACGGCCCAGAAGACCGGTCTTGGGAGCCCGAGGACAATCTTCATGCCCCGGACTTGGTGCACCAGTTCCACAACGACCACCCCGACCTTCCAGGTCCCTCGACGGAGGGGGGCCCTGGGGGGGGGATAGTGTCATGGGTGCTGGGGACCCTTCAGAGGAAGTTGAGTCTGATGAGGAAACTGTGCCCCTGCCACCTGCACCAGTGCCCCTGCCTCCTGCTGGAGAAGATCCCAGCCCCCCTGCCTCGCCCTCTCGGGTGGCTCGTGTGCGTGACCGCCTCCGGCAGGACCTCAGGGATCGGAGGAGGGCGGCACGCTCACAAGCAAGACGCTCCCTGAGCCCTGAGTTCTGAGAGGATTCTGGCCCTTCTAAGAGCAAGGATGCTTGAGTGGTAACAGGATCCTGGCTGCCTCCCTGAGCCAGCAATTAGCCCAAACGGGCAACAGCCAGCAGAGGGCTATATAGCTGTGGGCTTTGGGAGGAAGCTTTGTGGAAGCAACTAGTCATCTCCCTGACATTCTAGCATCCACTCCGGCTTGACTTTGGTTCCTGACTCCCTGACTTTGGCTTTGGACTTCTGGACTCCCTGACCTCGGCTTCTGGACCTCAGACCTGCGATACTTCTACAGTGATTCGGATTTGGCGCCTCGGACCCTCCTGCTTACTGGCTACAGACCTCGGACTGCCTCTGGACTTTGCCTGACCCGGCCCCAGCCGTGACACAGTGTCCTTTTACTTCTCCTGATTTGGATGGCTTGGATTTCTTGGGGTTAGGGTGAAGGGTTCTTTTTTTTGGGGGGGGGGGGGTTGACAAAGTTCCTGTATTGTTAAAAGTTGAGATTTTTTTTACTGTTTTAAAAGTATTCCATGTTTGATTTGTTGCTGCTGTGTTGTGCTGCTGCTGTTACTTTTATCTTCAGGTTATGGGGGGGGGGGTTCTGTTTGGTCTAATTTTCATTGTTTAAAAGGCCACTTTTGTCCCCCTTTTCCTGGTTCTGGTTTTAGGGATGGGGGTGTTGTTGTTGACTGATTTGGCCTGAGTTTTCTTATTGGTGAAAGGCCACTTTTTAAACACTTGAGTTGCTTGGCCTTTTTTCCTGTTGTCCCTTTTCCTGGATTGGGGGTGGGGGACTGGGAGTGGGGGTGTTGTTGACTTATTTGGCCTGAGCTTTCTTGTTGGTGAAAAGGCCACTTTTTAAACACTTGGCCTTTTGTGATTCTGCTGGTTTTGTTTTGGTTTTTTTTAATTACCTCTGGTTGGTTTGGGGGTTGGCGAGGGTGTGTGTGGGCTGTGTGGGCTGGGTCACTTTCTTGTTTTTATAAAGTAGATTGTGTGTTCTGTGGCAGGGAAGCTGGCACCTGGGAGAGACCCAGAACCAGCAGGCTTGTTGTGGTTGGCCAGCTCTCCCCGTGTTGTTTGGGGCAGGGCTGGAGAGCTGGCATCTGTAGATTGTGTGTTCTGTGGCAGGGAAGCTGGCACCTGGGTGAGAGACCCAGAACCAGCAGGCTTGTTCTGGTTGACCAGCTCTCCCCATGTTGTTTGGGGCAGGGCTGGAGAGCTGGCATCTGTAGATTGCGTGTTCTGTGGCAGGGAAACTGGCACCTGGGTGAGAGACCCAGAACCAGCAGGCTTGTTGTGGTTGGCCAGCTCTCCCCGTGTTGTTTGGGACAGGGCTGGAGAGCTGGCATCTGGGTTTGCTGCAGCCAGGTCTGCCTCAAACCCCCTGCCCCCCCCCCCAGTAGCCTCTAATTATGCCCTATGTTGCCATTGATGTCAATGGCCCATAGGGTATAATAATGGAATAGGGGCACCCTCTTTGGGTGCCCCTGGAATGGGATCCCCTGGCCCAATCTTTTTGGGACTTGGGGGGGTTGGAGGGGAGAGTCCCCTGCAGGTCCCCTGCAATTTTGGGGGCTCTCCCTCAAACCCCCTCCCCTCCAGGTGGCTTCAAATATACCCTATTTGCCATTGATTTCAATGGCCCATAGGGTATAATGGGGCCGTATATTCAGAAATAGCCGCGCATCTACCGTATGTGCGGCTATTCCAAATGCGGTATTCAGCAGTATACTGGGATTCTGAATTTTTTCCCCCGTATACTTCCGAATCCGTGTAATACCGAATTTTTTTTTTCACACCCCTATTCTGAATCTCAGAGCGGTCACAATCTCCTTTATTCCCCCCCCCCACACACACACACAACAGACACCCTGTGAGGTAGGTGGGGCTAAGAGAGTTCCTACAGTAGCTGCCCTTTCAAGGACAACTACGAAAGCTATGGCTGACCCAAAGCCATTCCAGCAGGTGCAAGAGGAGGAGTGGGGAATCAAACCCAGTTCTCCCAGATAAAATTCCGCACACTTAACCACTAAACCAAACTGGCTTTTTTTGGGGGGGGGGGTTGAACATCTTCCCTCTTGGGGAGGTGTCAATCAATTTTTATTATTATTATTATTATTATTATTATTATTATTATTATTATTATTATTATTATTATTATTATTATTATTATTATTATTATTAATTTTGTTGATAGTTGCTTTCAAATATTTTATGTAGCCACCCATTAAACTAAACAACCACTTATTTCCAGGTATGCTGGAGGGAGGGTTGAATTTCCAGGTTAATTATTACACTGGCTATTATTGCAGGCAGGCGATATAAAGTACAGTTGGCATGATTCAATATAATATATGCATGTACCAACATTGTGAATCATTAGAAGTCTTAGAAAA
This sequence comes from Heteronotia binoei, assembly GCF_032191835.1. Classification (NCBI taxonomy): domain Eukaryota; kingdom Metazoa; phylum Chordata; class Lepidosauria; order Squamata; family Gekkonidae; genus Heteronotia; species Heteronotia binoei. Next base: position 49,283,908 of record NC_083223.1, on the reverse strand, counting down.
AAGATTATCTTTTTTTGGAAAGGTTGCTGAGATTGTATTATATATGTAGGGATACTGAAGTAAAACACACTAGGAATTTTGAAGGAAGCAAAAAAACCCCACGTTTCAGTCAAACTACTGAAATACCTTAGGGTTAGTTCTCTATATCTTAATATTGTTGGTCTAATTCTTAAAAGATTGTCAATCTTGTAATTTGCTATCGAAGCATATAATACTCTTTTATTTCCATTGGAATTGAATCCAATGCAACAGCTTTCCAATTACATGCACAGTAATATAAATTGTGTGAGCTGGCAAGTGAGAGGCAGATGCATATATGGCCTTCCCTTATTGCAGCAGGCTGTAGCACATGGCTTCCCAACTACTTTCACTCACATTTCTACAAGAAACACATGTCAGTTGAGTGTAGTGTGACAAAAGATATCTCTAGTCCATTATTCACCTGTCTTTCTGCCTGGACATTTCTAGTCTCCCACAGTACAATAATTATCCAATGGACATCTTTCAGGCCCCTCTTCCTTAGAGTCAGAATGGTGTAGTGATTAAGAGCAGCAGACTCTAATCTGGAGAACCAGCTTTGACTCACCACTCTTCCTCTACAAGAAGCCTGGTGGGTAGTTTTAGGCTAGTCACAGTTCTCTCAGAACCCTCTCAACTCCACCTTCCTCACTGTTGTGGGGAGAGGAGGGGAAGGAGATTGCAAGTTGCTTGGAGACTCCTTAAGGAAGAGGAAAGCAAAATATAAAAATGAACTCTTCTTCTCCTCTCCTCCTCCTTGTCCTGGTATTTTTGGGGTATTTTAAAAGCCAAATACAGATCAGAGAATCTGACCAACTACCAATATAGCCATTCCCAAACAGTGCTGCTGGGTACTATTGCACTGGTCCTGTTGTCCTTGCAAGCCCCCTCCCCCATGTTCAGATTGTGATTCTGTGCTTGACATCAGTCCTGTTGAGCTGGCATTTGCCACAACAGTACTGGGGTCTGCTGCTGGGCACTAGCAGGTTGGTACTGGGTTCTGGGTTCTGCTGCTGGACACTAGTACATTGCCCTGGATCTGCTGCTGACCTTGCAAAAATGCCCCCATACACTTCACTTTCCACTGCAGAGATTCTCTGGGACATTCTTTCCACTGCAGAGATTCTCTGGGACATTCTGTATTGCCTTGCTATTTCCCCTGATTAGAAACAATGGAGGATGGGGGCACTTTCTCTGAGTGCCCATAGAATTGGACCTTCTGGTCCAGTGTTTTTGAAACTTGGGGGTTCTTTTGAGGAAAGGCTCCAGTAGCTAGGCTACAGATTTGGTGCTTCTACCTCAATCTCCCCAAGCACTGAATGTAAAAATAGATTTGCCCTTGACTTTAATGGTCCCCATAGGATATAATAGACCCCAAAAAATTCAGGGTTCCCAATTATTACCAGATCTGAACACCACATAGAATACCATGGGCCTTACAGAAGATACAGAGAAACCTAGCATAGCTTGGGGGGAGGGATCATATTAGAAAAGAAAAAGTGGATACAGTATACATTTTTTCATGCCCTACAAAATACTTCAGCTTAAAACTACAAACCCAATAAAGATCCAAGACCAGCATGACTTTTCCATTACTCTACCATCTAATGCAGAAAACATAAAATTTTCATTGAAAACATAATATGAAGTAAAAACAGCATATTGAACAGAGTAGCTGAGATAAAGTTACACATTTTAACGAGAAGCAGAATTTTGGATGGCTCCTGTGGAAAGAATGGATACAATAAGTGATCAAATCACCACCACAAAAATGAAAATTAGTGATCAAAACCAATTTTCTAGTAAGCAAAGAGTCATGCTTGTCAAAGAAAGGAAGGAAGAAAAGGGTCCTTCTTCCAGAACTACTACTAATGTTTTGGATCCCAGCTGCCCACACACACTGCACAATATTCTGTGGGGTAAAGAGAAAGAAAGATATTTGTTTCACTCATGCCAATGTGGCCCAAACAGCTTGAGATACTGGCTGACAGAGCAGACATCAGCCAATTCTTCTCTGTTATCCAATGTATAGTAGTCAGGAAATTGGAAGTAATCAAAAATCTTTCACCAATTTGAGTTAAATTTGGCCTGATGTTGTCGCAAAGTCAGCCAGAGGTGTTTCAAAGTAGAAGCAAAATTAATATCAACAAAAAAACAAGCAAGATCTGTTCATTTCTTTGAGGAGGGAAGCCATGTTTGCTCTTTTTCAGATTTGCAATCTGATTTGTCTGTTTTCTTGATTGTTAGTGGTTTGCTTTTTTGGGTTAATGTTAGTTTGTAATTAGTTACAATTTGCATTCTTTTAAAGTAGCATGATTGTTTGGGAAATGCTATGATTTTTTAAAATTTATTTACAGTTTTTTTTAAAAAAATCCTGCCTTTCTGCCCCTACAAGACCCACAACAAACATACATGACAAAATTAATTTTAAAACCATAAAAATCACTTCCTCCAAACACGTCATAAAACAATTTCAAAAACAGAGTTAAAATTTGCACAAAAGAGAGTTAAAATACATATAAAACGTACAAGCATTGGTTAGGAAGGAGAGATCACTGAGAGAATGCCAGATCTTTTCTGCTCAAGAAAGGCTGCAGCTGGCTAGCCAGTTAAAGTTGGATCCAGGTGGGCAGCCATGTTGGACTGAAATAGCAGAACAAAGTTAGAGTCCAGTGGCACCTTGAAGATCAACCAAGTTTTATTCAGGGTATGAGCTTTCCTGTGCATGCACGTTTCTTCAGATACATTGAAATGGAAGTTAACAGTTCATATATATAGACAGATGGCATGTAGAGGCATCTGTCTACATATATGAATTATTAACTTCCATTTCAATGTATCCCAGGAAGTATGCATCCACATGGAAGCCCATACCTTGAATAAAACTTTGTTGATCTTAAGTGTGCAAATGGACTCTAACTTTGTTCAGTTGAAGCTGGTAAAAGGCACTCCTGGACACAATTGCCACCTGCTTTTCCAACAGTAGGTGTGGATCCAAGAGCACCCCCAGACAATAGAGCTTTCTTTCAAAGATTATGCTGTCACATCCAGAATGGTTACCTTAAATCTCAGGTCAGACCTTCTGCCAACCAGTAGCACTTCCTTCTTCTTGTCAGGATTAAGCTTCAGTTTATTAGCCCACATAGACTCCAATTTGGAGTCTAAACAATTTGCCTCATAACAAGTGGGGTGCCTTGGAGCAGCCACTGCAGTTGCCCGCCTCCCACTTCCTCGAAGGAAATCATGGGGGCTAGGATGAGCCTATGCAAGCTCGCCGTGGGAAATTTGGCCAATCAGGGAGTGGCTGGCCAGCTAGGTTTGGCAAGTGGCCACCATTCCCTGAACAGTGTGGCCAGGGCAAGCTATGAGGTGGACGGCACTTTGAATAGGAGCTGATCTGACCATGTGGAGTTCCGGGAAAGAAAGAAAAAATAAAACAAAACAAAACGCAAGGTTGGAGGGACTTCGAAGGGGGGTGCAAGGGAGGTGGGTCAGGCTTTGTGGTGGCAGGGCAGTCTTTCTCTCTCCCCCCCCCCACCCGCGTTGTTTTCCTTGCACTCTCTTCCCCCCTCCTCGGTTTTACTTGCACTCGGCAGCATGGATGTGATTTGTAATTTGCCAGCAGCATTGCTCATGGGTGGGGTTTGTCAGCTAGGCACCCTCCCCATTGCCCCCCCCATGGAGCCTTTCTGCCACGGAGTGGTGGCTGGTGCTTGCAGAGGCACTTTTGGTGCTGCAATAGGGTGACTATAGAAGAGGGAGGCAGGCAGAAGCACCCTCTCTTTCCCCAGCTGAACCTTATCGCCGCTGCAAAAGCTGCTGACAGGAGATTGTTTTCGCTCCAGGTGCCCAGGCAAGCAAACAGGGAACCCTCTCCTTCCCATGCTGGGGCTTCCTGTGCCCTTCTCTGCCCCACACTGGGGGCTTACTGTCACCACAACCAAGGGGGGTTCGCCGGGAGGTGCTCTAGTAGAAAAGGAGAGGGGGGAGTGGGCATGGGCTTAAGGGCCAGCGAGCGTGATGGTGCCATTCTCCTCCCCCCCCCCAAGCCTGTTGGCTGCTGCAGCCCTCTTCTCACGCAATGCTGGCAAAGGGAGTGCTAAGGAGCATTCACCCGAAGTGGAGGGATTTAAGGCAAGGATGCTACAGCATTGCCTCTCTTGGGAGGACACAGCCATTGCTCCTCCCACAGCTGGCTGACGGGGGGCGGGGGCAGGCAGAGAGCTTAGGCTTCTGGAGAGAGGGTAGAGAACTATCAGTATCCTTTTAACTGGATTCAGGAGGCAGGTGCCCAAGACAGAATAGTTTCAATGTTTCCTTTAAGCTGCAGAGTCCTGTGAGCAAAAAAATTCTATTTTATGAGCTACTAGCATGAAAGTTGTGAGCTACGGGCATGAAAGTTGCGAGCTCCTGCATAAATTAATGTGCTCTGGGGTCATCCTTCCTGAGCTAAGACAAAGATGCATGAGCTGGAGGCTAAAGATGTGTGAGCTAGCTCACATTAACTCGGTTTAGAGGGAACACTATATAGTTTATGGCAAGCCAATACGTGGCATATAGGACAAGCAGCTTGAGAGGGCAGGTTATTGAATTACAGGGGCGGTCTAGGGCTCTGGGCTGCCTTATGTGCTCCTTACATGGGGTCTCACTCAGTGGAGGTGCTCCTGCTAAAAGGCAGCACACCGCAGGTTTTTATTCAAGGCAGCTCCAGTTTGGCAAAACAACAACGCAGTGTGTGTGTGTGGGGGGGGGGGCTTGGCCTCTGGAATGGCAATATGAGGGCCGAGGGGCTGTACCAGGATCACTCCTCCTCCTAAGCTCAAGGGTCTTGTGACATGACTAATAATAATAATAATCCACTTTGGAAGCTACTACATAAACTATTTTGCCCTGGGAAGCTGTTTTTTTCCCTGGGCTAAGGCAAAAAGGTGTGAGCTGGAGGCTAACAAACTGTGAGCCTGCTTATAACTCACTCGATTTGGAGGAAACACCATGCAGGATAGTGCTACCTGGTATGCCAGCCTCCAGGTGGGGCCTGGAGATCTTGCAATTTCACATAGGAGCTGCAGCTGGCAGAGATATGCTATATTGAAAGCAAGGCATTTTGCGGGGAGGGGGCCACTATGGCAGTTTACTGAGACCCTTCCCCTCCCCAACCCCACCACAGTCCATTCCAAGCCTCCAGACATTTTAGGTCCAAAACCCTGGCAACATACAGGCATTTTTGGAAACTGTCGAGAGACCTTTGTGGGCACCAACTGTGGGTTATGGCGGCTGGTGGGCAGGGGAGAAGATTTTTGGGCCTAGGGGCATAGGGCCCACTGGCAGACTGCATATTACACTTTCTTAACATTGTTCACCATCCTTTTCCCCATTGGGTGTAGTATGCCAGCCAAGAAGGCAATACAGAAGAAGGGTGGCCAGGCTAAGACGGCACCAAAGCGGGTGCCAGTAGCCATATCCTCTGAGGATGAAGAGCGGCCCTCTTTACGGGACCTGGCAGCCAAGATCGAAGCCATGGAGAAGGCCAAGGCCGAGAAGTGTAAGAGGGGGGACACGGGCAGGTCTGGAGCAGATGCCCAGCCTAAGCACACCAGGAGCTGCAAGCCCTTTATGCCAGGTTGGCACAGCTGGAAGAGTCAGAAGATGAGACCGACACAGGAGCTACATCTAATAACCAGACACAGAGAGGTGAGGCAGCTGGCGTGCGGGGAGGCGGTGGACTGTCACCAGCTATGACTCTTGCCACACCCATTCCTGGGGGGTCACCACGGGGGGTTATGGGCAGCATATGACAGGGCTAGCAGGAGCCTGGTCAAGGGCAGGCGGGAGACTTAGTGGGACAAGTGTGGAGAGGCCCAGGAACTTCAAATGAGATGATGAACCACAGTGGGCCAACACACAATATGACAGCAGACCGTCCATATGCCTATATGGAATGGTCACTTCCCCTGGGTGGCCACCTGCTGCCTGACATAAAGACTAAGATTTGGAAAGGGGAGTATGTAGAGATCTTTACGCTCCTATTCAGGGATGTGGAGCTTAAAGCGAGTGTGAGGGAATTGGAAAAAATTAAGCACATGCAGATAGACAAGAACTTTGACAATTGGCTGTCAGCCTATACCATTTACACGGGGATGGTCTTGGAGGTCCATCCACACTTGGTGTCTGTGTTGGTGAAATACCTGGACCTCATCCACAGAGCATACAAAGAATATTCTGGGGCAGCCTGGCTGCGTTATGATGAACTGTTCTGCTCACATGCAGCATTGAATCCATTCCTGCCTTGGGACAGGGAGCACCAACAGCTCTGGTCCCAATACTTGGGCCCTGCAGCAGCGGTGCAGGGCAGGTATGCGGATAGTGGGCACCTGGTTGTACAGTCGCATACTGAGGTAGAACGAGGAACTGGCAACAAGTAGTGGGTTCAACCCTGCCTCGTCTGTTGGGAATTTAATGCGGGAAGTGCTCCAGGAAGCAGTTCCAATTTAAGCACAGTTGTAGCACGTGCGGGGGCTATCACCCGGCAACTTCCTGCAGGAGAGGTGAGGGTCAGCAGACAGTGAGAAGGGATGAAGGGTACCCCAAGAAGCCCAAGGGAGGTGCTCGCAGAAATGACGCACAGTCCAATCAAGCTTGAAATTTTACAGGAATGGCTACAGGGATATCCCTGTGGGAGGGATGCGGTTTACCTAGAAGAGGGGTTCTGATTGGGGTTCTGAATCCTTTTTGAAGGGGAAAGGAAACACTACATGGCTAATAATTTAAGGTCTGTTAAAGAGCTGGAACACATTGTGCAACAGAAAATTGATAAGGAAGTGCAGGAAGGGAGGGTGGCTGGCCCCTTCAGGGAATTACCCATGGCCACGCTGTGCATATCGCCTCTGGGGTGGTGCCAAAGAAGTCCCCTGGGGAGTATCAGCTGATTCATCACTCATCCCACCCACACAGGAGTTCAATGAATGATGGGATCCCGGATACTCTGGCCACCGTGCACTATGCTTCATTTGATAGTGCAGTGAAAATGGTGGCTCACTGTGGGAAGGGAGCACTAAAGGGAAAGTGTGATATTACATCAGCTTTCTGCTTATTGCCGATAGATCCAGATGATTTTGAGTTGCTGGGTTTTGCATTTGGGGACAGTTCTATTATGACATGGCTCTGCCCATGGGATGTGCTATTTCATGTTCAGCCTTTGAGAAATTTAGCTCCTTCTTGGAATGGGCCTTCAAGCGCAGGGCAGGCATCCAGCGAGTCACTCACTACTTGGATGATTTTTTGTTTGCAGGGAGGGCGGGGACTAATGAATGTCACATTTGCATGGATATCTTTCAGACCATGGCTGCTGGGCTGGGGGTCCCCCTGGCATAGGAGAAGATGGAGGGACCTGCCACTAGATTGTCCTACCTAGGCATTTTAATTGACTCCAAAAGGGAGTTTTGTGCCTTGCCAGCAAATAAGGTAGCAGGGCTGGTAAAGCTGCTAGAATGAGCTTGTTCACCCTAAGGGAATAGCAAGTGCTCCTGGGCCATTTGAATTTTGCCTGCAGGGTGGTGGCTCCAGGGCGGGTGTTTATACGTAGGCTGTGCAATGCCCTAAAAGGGGTATCTAACCCTCAGCACAGGGTGCGAGCCTCAGGAGGGATCAAGGCTGACCTGTACATGTGGCTTGAATTTCTCAGATGGTACAATGGGGTGTCCTTTTGGCGTAGCAACACATTGCTGGAGACTTCCTTACAGATATCCTCAGATGCTGCAGGTGGCCTGGGGTTTGGGGTCTTTTTCCAAGGAAGCTGGTGTGTACAGCATTGGCCATAGGAATGGGCAGCATCTGGCCTTACGAGGGATTTGACTTTCCTTGATTTTTTCCCCATGGTGGTTGCAGTACACTTGTGGCACAGCCAGCTCCGGGACAAAGTGGTTAAGTTCTGGTGTGACAACCAGGCAGTAGTGCAAGTGGTTAATAAGCTCACCTCGAAGTCACTTCTAGTTATGAGACTGGTAAGAATATTTGTTTTACACTGTCTGCAGTTTAATATTATGTTTGTGGCTGAGCATGTGCTAGGTGTTCACAACAACATTGCAGATGCCTTGTCTCGATTTCAGAGGGAACAATTCAGGCAATTGGCCCCAAATGCAAATCAAGACCCAGAGCAAATGCCAGAGGAATTGTGGAGGTGTGGCAGGACGAAGTTGAAAGGGCAGTAGCAGCATCGCTTGCCCCAGGTACGAGGGTGACATACAAGGGGTACCTGGAGGTCTTCTGTGGATTCAGGGGCTTGGTCAGTAGTGGCTGGTGCCGGTTGAGCATTTGGGGCAGTTTGCAGTAGCCCTACAGACCAGGGATCTGGCCATCTGGACCATTAAGGGACACATGGCAGTGATAGCCTTTCAGTCAAAAGCCAGGGGCCTGGGAGAACACACAGGAGACTTCAGGTTGAGAAGGATGCTGCAGGGGTGGTCCAAGGAGGTGCCTTCAGCACCCGACTCTAGGCAACCATTTACCCCAGGGATTGTACAGACACTCCTTGGTCTCTTTAAGAATGTCTGTAAATCCTGGTGGGAGGTGGAATTGTTTGGGGCAGCAACGCTGGTGGCATTTTTGGGGGCACTAAGAATAAATGAGCTGGTAGTTAGGTCACACTGGAATGCCAGGGACAAGGCCTTACAGAAAGCAGATGTGAAGCTGGGGGCAGAAACTTACACTAAGGGTGCGGTGGTCAAAAACAGACCAGAAAGATGCGGGACAGACAGTAACCCTTCACAGAAACACAGAGGAGATGCTGTGCCTGGTGCATGGTTTGGAGTGCTGGTTATAGGTGATGGACCAGAAGTCAAGCCTGCTGTTTCAGCATGAGAGTGGCCTTCCTTTGACACAGTACCAGTTCTGGGCAGTGCTATGCCAGGCCTTGAGTTTGGCTGGTCCGGAGGCAGTAGGGTGGCCATAATGTCTGAAGGTCAGCCAGGGACACCTTTGGGGGGGGGGAAGGAAGGGGTGTGCACGCGCGAAGCGCGCGCGCCACCGGAAACAGGAAGTGACGTCACTTCCGGTGACGGCGTGCCGCCGCCGGAAACAGGAAGTGACGTCACTTCCGGTGACATCATTTCCCCCATGCCACCTGCCAGAAACAGGAAGTGACATCACTTCCTGTGACATCATTCCTCCCACACACCACCTGCCGGAAACAGGAAGTGACATCACTTCCTGTGGCATCATTTTCCCCACACCACCTGCCGGAAACAGGAAGTGACATCACTTCCTGTGACATCATTTCCCCCAAATGACATCATTTCCCCCAAATGACATCATTTCCCCCAAATGCCACTGCCGGAAACAGGAAGTGACTTCACAGCACTTCCTGTGACGTCCCCAAAAATCCCCCAAATATCACCGCCGGAAACACCAAGATTATTTATAGAGAGGGAAAGGGGGAAGTAAAGTTAAATGAAACTCTTTTTTTACTTTTTTCAAAGTGAGAAGACTAGAGAGAACGGGTTCCATGCTGAGAAGCCAGTCAGATTCCAGTGAGATTCCAGTGAGACTGTGCTGCATAATGCAGCCTATTTATTTTGTCCTGTTTGCTCTGTTGGCTCTATCTGCGCCACCTTCATCACTTTCGGGGTGTGGATCCCCCAGTGGGGTGGTCTCCCGACTCCCTCCGCCGGCTGTTTTTGATAGCCCTGCGCCCCCTCTTTCATTTGATATGTGTCTCGTGCGGGTGCCACCCTTCCGCCGGGAGATGCCGCAAAATGAGCCCCCTTGAGGCATTGGTCCCATTGTTGTGGGGCCCCGGGGGCCGGCGCAGCGGCATGCCGAAGCAGCCTGTCACTAATAACACAGGTCGAGATGCAGGACAGGAACCCGGAAGTGACCGACAGGCTGCTTCAGCGTGCCGCTGCGCCGGCCCCCTGGGCCCCACAATGATGGGACCGATGCCACAGGGACGGGCTTGAAACACTCTATAACCCCTCAAAAGAACAGCAGTCTAGCTCGCTTCCCCCGAGCCCTGTCGCCATAAGCCTCAAGGGGGCTCATTTTGCGGCATCTCCCGGCGGGAGGGTGGCACCCGCACGGGACACATATCAAATGAAAGAGGGGGCGCAGGGCTATCAAAAACAGCCGGCAGAGGGAGTCGGGAGACCACCCCACTGGGGGATCCACACCCCAAAAGTGATGAAGGTGGCGCAGATAGAGCCTACAGAGCAAACAGGACAAAATAAATAGGCTGCATTATGCAGCACAGTTGAGAAAGTGCCTTATCCCATATACTGATGAAGTAAATACAGGATCTGAGAACAAAATTGCACCAGAAGACACAAACACAAAGCTCCCTTACACTGAATCAGTGCTTGGTTCCACGAAAGTCAGTATTGTCTAGTCCAGTCACAAACACAAAGCTCCCTTACACTGAATCAGTGCTTGGGTCCACGAAAGTCAGTATTGTCTAGTCCAGTCACAAACACAAAGCTCCCTTACACTGAATCAGTGCTTGGGTCCACCAAAGTCAGTATTGTCTAGTCCAGTCACAAACACAAAGCTCCCTTACACTGCTTGGGTCCACCAAAGTCAGTATTGTCTACTCCAGGGGTGGCCAGAGGGAAGGAGGGAGGGTGGAAGGAGGGAGGGAGGGAAGGAAGGAAGGGAGGAGGGAGGGAGGGAAGGACGGAAGGAAGGAAGGAAGGAAGGAAGAAAGGAGGGAAGGAGGAAGGAGGGAGGGAGGGAAGGAAGGGAGGAGGGAAGGAGGGAAGGAAGGAAGGAAGGAAGGAAGGAAGGAAGGAAAGAAGGAAGGAAGGAAGGAAGGAGGGAAGGAGGGAGGTAGGGAAGGAAGGAAGGAAAGGAGGGAAGGAAGAAAGGAAGGAAGGAAGGGAGGGAGGGAAGGAAGGAGGGAAGGAGGGAGGAAGGAAGGAAGGAAAGAAGGAGGGAGGGAGGAAGGAGGGAGGGAGGGAGGGAAGGAAGGGAGGGAGGGAAGGAAGGAAAGAAGGAAGAAAGGAAGGAAGGAAGGAGGGAGGGAAGGAGGAAGAAGGGAGGGAAGGAAGGAAGGAGGGAGGGAGGGAGGGAGGGAAGGAAGGAAGGAGGGAAAGAAGGAAGGGAGGGAAGGAAGGAAGGAAGAAAGGAAGGAAGGAGGGAGGGAAGAAAGGAGGGAAGGAAGGGAGGGAAGGAGGGAAGGAAGGAAGGAAGGAGGGAGGGAGGAAGGAGGGAGGGAGGGAAGGAAGGGAGGAGGGAGGGAGGGAAGAAGGGAAGGAAGGAAGGAGGAAGGAGGGAGGGAGGGAAGGAAGGGAGGAGGGAGGGAGGGAAGGAGGGAAGGAAGGAAGAAAGGAAGGAAGGAAGGCCGCCCCCTCCCGCCAGCCGCCTCCCCCGCTTTCAGCCCCCTCCCTGCTTACCTTCATCCAGGGTGGGTGGCGGCCTCTCCTCCGGGCGGCTGGTGCTGCTGGCGGGGCTGGCGGCGGCTGCGGAGGCCGGGGAGGGCCTCTGCTGGTCTCTGGAGGGCCTCCAGGGACCAGCGCCGGCCTCTCCGCGGCCTCCGCTGCTCGCTGGAGGCGCTCCAGAGTCTCTGGAGGGCCTCCAGGGACCAGGGGAGGCCGCGGAGAGGCCTCCGCTGGTCGGCGCTGGTCTCTGGAGGGCCTCCAGGGACCAGCGCTGGCCTCTCCGCGGCCTCCGCTGCTTGCTGGAGGCCCTCCAGAGTCTCTGGAGGGCCTCCAGCGACCAGCGGAGGCCGCGGAGAGGCCTCCGCCACCGCTGCCAGGCCCCGCGCGCGGGCGGGGAAGGCGGCGAGTGAGGGAGGGAGCGTCCCTGCGTGTGCGCAGGGACGCTCCCTCCCTCACTCGCCGCCTTCCCCTCCGGCGCCCGCGGCCCACCGCCTCCGGGGCTGGCTAAACCGGGACCTCTAATGGTCCCGGTATAGCCAGCCCAGGAGGCGGGAATAGGGGGCCAGAACCGGGACATTCCCGGGTGTCCGGGACGGTCTGGCCACCCTAGGAGGCAGAAAACTTTGGCACACACTCATTTCGCATTGGAGCGACTTCCACAGCTGCCAGGCTGGGGTTTACCCCTTTGGAGGTCAGGCGTTTGGGATGCTGGAAGTCCCAGGCATATCGGGTGTAAGTGAGGAAATGATAAAGGCTGATACTGTGTTTCTTTACAGGATGCGGCACAAGGACAAAGACCACCAATATATTGATTTGCGGGCATTCCATCGTGTAAGGGCAGGCAAGAGTGCCGGCAGCTCCAGCATTGGTACCCAGCTAAGCATTGGAAATGGTGCTGCTATTGAGTGGCTGGGGAAGCAGGGAATGTGCTGGGGCCAGCTGTTGCCTCTTCTTCATGCTCATTGCTCAACAGGAGCGCCTCCCTGGTTCGTGGTCGTGCATTTGGGTGAAAACGATCTGGTCACTAGGATGGCAGTCTCCTTGTTGGCAGAGGTCTTGAGGGATTTTGAGACCCTGCGACAGTGGTTCCCTGACACAGTGTGGGTTTGGTCCAATATGTTGCCCCGGAGGGTTTGGAAAGGGGTGTCTCACCCAGCTCAAGTGTACAAGCACAACAGTGGCTGAACAATGTCATAGGTGGGTCAGTGGTCATGGGGGGGGGGGGTTGAAGCATCATTCCACACCCCGGGATCCAGTTCTTGTTGCTGCATCTCTTCAGATCTGATGGAGTGCATCTCTCAGAGGCTGGGATGGTCATTTTCTTAGCTGATCTGCAGGGTGGACTGCTTGACCTGGTGGTCCCTGGTTGGCGGGAGGGGAGTTAAGCCCCTGTGGCGGAAAAGCATGGGTTAAAGGGGGTTTTGATCTGGCAAGCACCCCGAGACAGCACAATGGGGGGGGGGTCTGCAATAGGGCTACCTAGAGACTTGGCAGCACGGGTGGTCTAGTTGGGGGCCCTTTCAGGGTTGGGGGAGAATATTACCGGCCTTAAGGCTTCACAGTCATGGGCCAGTGTGTGTGCTCCCATCCCCTCTACGCACTAGCATGTGGGCCATGACGGGTAAGGTATAGAGGCTTCCAGACCTTGCCCTGAGCCGGGGTGAGTTTGCCCTGTTTGGGAGCTTGCTTGGCAAGCTCAATGCAACCCGTGCTTTATGAAGTATGTAAAGGTGAAGATCACTTAAATGTAAATAAAGTCCCAGTTTAATAATAATAATAATAATAATAATAACTTTTAATTTCTATCCCGCCCTCCCCGCCAAAGCAGGCTCAGGGCGGCTTACAACATAAAATACATTATACATCAGATTACATAAATTGCAAATAAAATCCAAGTTAAGACAAATTACAAGTTAAAATTTACAAATTACAATGGTGCTAAAACATTCGATCTTCAATAATTCCATAAAATTCAGTAACCAAGAGCAATTTTTTAGAGGCATTTCCTAGTTTATCATTGGTTGAAGGCTAGTTTATAGAGGTGGGTCTTACAGGCCCTGCGGAACTGTTCCAAACTCCGCAGGGCCCGCACCTCTACCGGGAGTTGATTCCACTGCAGTGGAGCAGCAATAGAGAAGGCCCTATCTCGGGTGGCCTTCAATCTGGCCTCCCTTGGCCCAGGGACGGTCAGCTGGTTTTTTCCAGCCGACCGCAATGCTCTTTGGGGCTCATATGGGGAGAGACGGTCCTTCAGGTAGGCAGGTCCTCGGCCATATAGGGCTTTAAAGGTGATAACCAGCACCTTGTAACGAACTCGGTATCCCACTGGCAGCCAGTGCAGTTCGCGCAGCCCCGGCTGTATGTGCTCCCATCTTGGGAGTCCCAACAACAGCCTAGCCGCCGCGTTCTGCACCAGCTGCAGCCGCCGAGTTCGGCACAGGGGCAGCCCCATGTAGAGAGCGTTGCAGTAATCCAGTCTCGAGGTGACCGTAGCATGGATCACCGTTGCTAGGTCACGGCGCTCTAGGAAGGGGGCCAACTGCTTCGCCCGTCGGAGATGAAAGAACGCGGACTTGGCAGCGGCCGCTATCTGTGCCTCCATTGATAGTGAAGGCTCCAGAAGAACCCCCAAGCTCTTGACCCTATGTGCCGCTTTCAGCAGCACACCGTCAAAAATCGGCAAGGGGATTTCCCTTCCCAGGGCACCGCGACCCAAGCAAAGGACCTCTGTCTTCGTTGGATTCAACTTCAGCCCGCTCAGTCTGAGCCAACCTGCCACGGCTTGCAATGCTAGGTCCAGGCTTTCTGGGACGGAGTCAGGTCGGCCGTCCATTAATAGATAGAGCTGGGTGTCATCTGCATATTGATGGCACCCAAGCCCAAACCTCCGGGCAATCTGGGCAAGGGGGCGCATGTAGATGTTAAATAACATCGGAGAGAGAACTGCCCCTTGTGGCACCCCACACACTAGGGGGTGCCTCCGGGACAGCTCCCCCCCAATTGCCACCCTTTGTCCCCGTCCATCAAGGAAGGAGGAAAGCCACTGTAAAGCTAACCCCCTTATCCCTGTGTCGGCGAGCCGGCGGGCCAGTAGCTGATGGTCGACCGTATCGAACGCGGCCGACAGATCTAACAACATCAGCACCGCCACGCCGCCTCGATCCAGATGCCGCTGGAGGTCATCCATCAAGGCGACCAGCACTGTCTCCGTCCCATGACCCGGACGAAAGCCGGACTGGTAGGGGTCTAAGGCGGAAGTGTCATCCAAAAAGCCCTGCAACTGCGACGCTACTGCCCTCTCTAAAACCTTACCTAAAAATGGTAGGTTCGAGACCGGTCGATAATTCGCCAATTCGGCCGGGTCTGCTGTACTCTTTTTTAAGAGAGGGCGGACCATAGCCTCTTTCAAAGATGTTGGGAATTGCCCTTCCAAGAGGGATCTATTTATGATATCCCGTATAGGATATCTAAGCTCCCTCTGGCAAGATTTAATTAGCCATGAGGGGCATGGGTCGAGATCACAGGTTGTAGAGCGTGCAGTTGAGAGAATTTCGTCGACTTCCCCAAGACTGAGCGCGTCGAAGTGATCCAGGATAACTTCAGAAGACAGGCACGGAGCCCCGGGTTCTTGTTCTGCATCCAATGTGGCAGGAAAGTCCTGGCGGAGTGACAAGATTTTATCTGCAAAAAATTTCGCAAAAGCCTCACAGCCTATTTCCAATTCTCTCATATTTGGTCTGCCCTGGGGCAGATTGGTCAAATTTTCAATTATCTTAAATAATTGTGCCGGGCGCGAATTTGCAGATGCAATCCTGGCCGCAAAGTAATCTTTCTTTGCGGCTTTGACTGCCATCTCATAAGACTTCATAAACGTTCTATAGGATGTTCTTGTCGCTTCGTCACGAGTATGCCGCCACCGTCTCTCTAGTCGTCTGAGCCCCTGTTTCAGCTGGCGAAGCTCCAAGGTGTACCAAGGGGCCAGCCTGCTACGGGGGCGCAGAGGGCGCCGGGGTGCAATCTCGTTGATGGCTCTGGATAGCCTGTCATGCCAGGTCTCTACCAGGTCATCAAGGGAATTGCTAGGGGGCCAGGGGTCCCGCAGAGCCCTTTGGAACCGCTCAGGGTCCATCAGACTCCGCGGGCGAGCCAAAATAGGCTCGCCGCCCATACAGGGTTGAGGCGGCGCACCCACACGGGCCTTGAGGGCTAGGTGGTCCGACCATGGCACCGCTTCTACTGCGATACCGTCCACCAAAATCCCGGACGCAAAGATCAAGTCCAACATGTGTCCGGCCTGATGCGTGGGGGTGGTAACAAATTGGGAGAGTCCCAGTGTCGCCATGGAAGACACTAGGTCCAGCGCCTGATTGGAGGCCGCGTCGTCTGCATGGACGTTGAAGTCACCCAAGACCATAAGCCTTGGGAACTCCAACGCCCAGCCCGCCACCGCCTCCATCAGGGCTGGTAAGGCGTTGGCTGGTGCGTTTGGCGGACGGTACACCAGCCAAATCGCCAACCCCTCCCCCACCTCCCATGCCAGACCGGCACATTCCAGGCCCTCGATCGTTGGGGCCGGGAGAGCCCTGAAGGAGTAACCCTCCCGTATGAATAGCGCCACCCCTCCCCCCCGGCCAGTTGTCCGTGATTGGTGAAAGACCGAGTAGCCTGGGGGCGCCATCTGGGAGAGAGCCACCGTCTCTCCATCCCGCACCCAGGTCTCGGTCACGCAAGCCAGGTCCATATCCTGCTTAAGCAGGTAATCTCTAAGGATTGAGGTCTTATTGTTTATGGACCTGGCGTTACATAACACCAATGACGGAGACTGGCATTCCCTCTTGGCCCCACTACCTGCCACCCTCGGGATGGGACGCAGACTGGAAGGGGGCCGAGCACTGTTTTGTCTCTGCCTCCTTCCCCTGTAGTTCCGTCTGCTCCCACCGTCATACCTCCCCCTCCCCATGAGCACTGGGATCCCTAGGCCAGACATCCACTCTGTGCCCAATCCTTCACCACAATAGGTTGGTTTGCTACCCAGTTATCTTATCCAACTTCTCCCCCCCCCACCCTCCTCTAGTTCACCGTTCTATATTACTTGGCCCTCTAATAATTTAATCTATAGTTATTTAAATTTGAACCCCCAACCCTAACTCCTCAATTGATTAGCTAAAAACCTTGAATCTCTATGGCATATTAATAAATAAGTAAATATATCCCCCCATTGTAAACTCTCAATTTAATCTGCCAATAATAATAAATAAACAGTCAGGCTAAGCAATTAATAAATCACTATTAAATAACTAATTAATAATATCTAATCCTTTAGCTGCCAGTAATATAAGATTTTTTCCCCGGTGGGGAGTGGTTATCAAAGCTGCCAATTTGGGTAGTGATCCCACAGTTCTTAAAGTGCTAGTGCCTCCAGATATCCTTAGCTTTCAACTGGATTTCTGGGTTTCTGTTAGCGCAGTTTGTTGATAGGGTCCGATGAACTCCAGTGGCTAGGGGGCCTAGGAGAACTAAGCTTCCCCTGTGTCCTTCCAGCAGCCCGGGTTAGGACCCTGTGGGCCAAACAGAAGGAGGTCTGGGTCTGCTGTCGCTGCCTCGGGGTGTGGTCCAACCCCTTATACTCGGCTCACCAGGTCCCCGCGCACCATTCGCCCCGCACAGGGCCTCCTGGTCGCGGGCACTTGGCTGTCGGCCTTGTTCACCTTCCGGCAGCGATCACAGTCGCATCGTTTAACCCATAACTTGTGTGCTTTTTTTTCATTTGAGGGGTGGATGGGCAAACAGGAAAACTTGAAGTTGTCCAGCTACCACCTGTTGAATCACCTTGCTCAGGAATGAAACACTTGAGACTGGTCAATAATTAAAAGGAGGGTAAGTACATTTATTAAAGAAAGAGACAAAACTCCAACTGAAAAATGCAGTGAACAACTGCAGGTATCAACAAAGATCACCAGCAGAACTCTCAAGGTCTGGCAGTCAACATCCATAGATTTCAGGCTTATTGGTGCACTCACTGCATCTGGCCCACCAAAACTTTCCTTCTGGGCAAAGCTTTCCTTTGGCTTATATATGAGTACTTATTAAGCTTCATTGTGCAGGCCAGAAAAATGTTCTACTCTTGTGTGCTTGGTAGTCTTCAACAATTATCCAGAGGACAATTTCTCAGAAGTATGATCTGTTGATAGGAATCTTTATAATCATTATTGACCAGTATTTTGAATGCAGTTGGGAATTCATTATATATGTTTAAAGAATAAAAATTACAATACTAGAAAATTAAAAATCCCAGTAAATTCACTAAGTTCCATTAGCAAGACACAAATGATATACACAACAACTGGCAAGTACATACATAATAAAGCTCAAATGAAAACCACAAGTTCTCAAAGATCCAGTGGAAAAAAGAATGGTACGGCAAATCAGCTTGTGAACTGATTCAGCTTGCAGTCTATCAATTGTCATAGAGCAATACAGGAAAACCTTAATTTGGGAAAACTTTATTGCTGCCAATATCCTCACCAACATAACATTTAAAAGTACAAAGGATCTCTACTGACCTGTTTCAGTTTTCCAAAACATTTTTAAATGAAAGGATGGCTTAAACTGTGTTCTGGCCAAATCCCAAAAGGGCAATTTTTCTTATTTGGAATGATAATTGCTTCAAGTTCAGACTTTACTAAACATGAGGGAAAGGGTCAAGGAATAAAAAACAGTCAGACACTGCCAGTCCAGATTCACCACTTTTCTTTGGACTGATTCAGAAATTCCAGCTGCATATGAAACAACAATCACAAAATCGATGTGACGGACTTCAAAAGCTGATATACTACAGAAGTGTGAGTTTGTCACCAAAGACGAAGGGCTGTTTCTCTCCTCTTCTTCTTCTTCTTCGCACCAAACACTTAAAGACCATTGTGGTTTCAGCAAAACAAAGAGAGTGCAACAAAGCATGGTATAGAAGAACTGTGGCTTTTTTGAACAGGAATGCAGGCTTGGCATTGTGGGTGTGGCCTAATATACAAATGAGTTCCTCCTGGGGGTTTTGTAAAAAAAAAAGCCCTGTGTGAAATAGTGGTGATGTCAGGGGTGTGTGGCCTAATATGCAAATGAGTTCCTGCTGGGCTTTTTCTACAAAAAACTCCCTGAAGAATTCTATAAGCCACAGAAGCATATTATGCTTGCTTGTGAAGGCAATCCCACCCAGTCATGATGCCTGCCATTTATATTATGAATATTGGAAGTTAGAAAAATAGTAAGAGGTTAGAACCAGGGGAGATGTGACTGGTTCTACACTAGCCATAGAAGAAGAAGATCTGTTTTGCCTAGTGTATATAGTTAGCTCTCATGGAGAATATCCATTAATTGAGGGGGGATTTTCACCATTTTCCTACAGACCTCACTCATGTTTTTCCTGTAGGTCCCACCTTTTTGAAGAGCAGCATTTCAGGGGGCAAGAGAAAAGCAAGAAAGTAGCTCTCCATTGATATATATCCCTTCCATCTGTGGAAATTAGCGATGGATCAAAGCTATAAGAATAGAAATTAGCAGCAGCAGGTGACTTTTTTCAATTATCTTCATTATTTTATTTTATTTATTTTATTTTGGTAAATTTATATTCTGCCTTTTCCCAGATGGGCTCAGGGTGGATTACATTACTGTGGGTTTTTTTGGGGGGGAGAGGGCTGCCAAGTCACAGTTGATTTATAGCGACCCCATAGAGTTTTCAAGGCAAGAGACTAACAGAGGTGGTTTGCCATTGCCTTATCTGCATTGCAACCTTGGAATTCCTTGATGATCTCCCATCCAATCCTAACCAGGGCCAACTCTGCTAAGCTTTTGAGATCTGATGCAATCAGTCTATCCTGGGGTATTCACGTCAGACTTCATCAAAAATAGCGGCAATATGTTCCTACTAGCAGTCAGCAATTGAGTTATGAAGGTCATTCCAGCAGGTGCAAGCGAAGGAGTGGGGAATCAAACACGGTCCTCCCAGATAAGAGTCACCACACTTAACCACTACACCAAACTGGCTCTACAGTTTCTATAACCTCCATTTTATCCTCACAAGAACCCTGTGAAGGTTAATTACCACAAATATAAGGGCCAAATAATATCAGTTAAAAACATACAACATAAATATTATCAAATATATCAAAATACATGTATTTATAGTATTGGCCCACCCTATACTATAGTCAAAGATGTTGAGAGAGTATATAAATTGCATAAAGCCAGCCAATGGCCTCATTGCTAAGCTGAGACTGGAGGGCAGTCAGTTCTAGCCCATTGCTGCAGCTCTCGACCACGATATTATAGTCACTTCCAAGCAGTTTGCAGTCAAATCACAGGTGCACTTCTGCTCCTCCAACCCTTTTAGTGAAGGAGTTAAACTGAGACAAAATATGACATCCCAGTTGAGGTTCATCACTATTTTCTAACAGTCTGGTTCCCTTACTTTTTTTAAAAAATAGACTCTATTCTGTGAAGAAAGTTTCTGCTGAGTAAAGGGGGGTGTGTGTCAGGCCCAGTCAATTAAAACTGTTAAACACCATCAATACTCCATCTCCATTACAAGCAGAGTTTCTTTTTCTTAACCCCCTGGAAGATTCTGTGGAGTAGGGACAGTTGCACTGGCATCCTAGAGTGCCACCGTGAAGTGATGACATCACTTCTGGTTTTGCACAAGATGTATCAGCATCAATGCTCCCTCTAAGCTGTGGAGTCTTGTGAGCAAAAATTTTACTTTATGAGTGACTGACATTAAAGTTCTGAGGTATAGCATAAAGTAGTTTGCTTTGGGGGCATTTTTCCTGAGCTAGAACAAAGATATGTGAGCCAGAAGCTAAAAAACTGAGTCAGCTCACACTAATTCAGAAAAAAAACACTGATCAGCATGATGTTGTCAAGCCCCCACCCTGCTTTTACTCCTGACCAGCCTAAGAAGCAGCAGTGGGGAATGGGAGCTGATGTTGGGAAACTTCCTGTTTTCTTACCTATTGAATCTCACAGCCTTTCTTCCTTTTTGAAAATCATAATCAACCCACCTATCTCTTTTTGTTGTTCAGTCACACAGTTGAGTCCAACTCTTTGCGACCCCATGGACCAAGTCATGCCCAGGCCCTCCTGTCTTTCACCATCCTCCAAAATCTGCTCAAATTAGTGTTTGTTACATCAGTAATGCTGTCCATCCATCTCATCTTTTGCCGTCCTCTTCTTTCTTCTTTCTGTCTTTCCTAGCATCAGGATCTTCTCCAGTGAGAACTCCCTTCTCATTTGGTGGCCAAAGTATCTGAGCTTCAGCTTCAGCATCTGATCTTTCAGGGAGTTAGAGATTTCACCATCCTGGTTGTCAAGGATCCTAATTGGGAAGAATGGCAAAATGGTGAAAGAGTCATAATATCAAGGAAGCTTAGGGTTGTCAATCCCAAGGTGAGGGCAGGGGATTCCACAGTTTGGAGGTCCTCCCCCTGCTTCAGGGTCATCAGAAAGTGGGGAGAGGGAGGGAAATGTCTGCTTGGGGAGCCCAATTCCTATAGGGTATAATGGATAATTGATCTGTGGATATCTGAGGCTCTGGGAGGGGTGCTTTTTGAGGTAGAGGCGCCAAATTTCCAACATAGCATCCAGTGCCTCTCCTCAAAACATTCTCCAAGTATCAAAAAGATTGGATTGGGGGTCCAGTTCTATGAGCCCTCCAAAAAGGTGCCCCTGCCCTTCATTATTTCCATTGGAGGGAAGGCATTTAAAAGGTACATGGTCCCTTTAAATATGATGGCCAGAAATCCCTTTGGAATTCAATTATACTTGTTACAACCTTGCTCTTGGCTCCACTCCGACTGTCTTCTGGCTCCACCGCCAACGTCCCCAGATAATTCTTGAATTGGAGCTGGCAACCCTAAGGAAGCTTATGATGTTTCCAGCCTCAGGCCAAGAATTCTCTACTATGGGGCTTTGAAGAGAAGAAGAAATTGGATATATACCCTGCCCTTCACTCAGAATCTCAGAGTGGCTTACAATTCCTCTCCCCACAGCAGACACCCTGTGAGGTAGGTGAGGCTGAGAGAGATCTTCCAAGAACTGCTCTTGAAAGAACAGCTCTGGAGAAGTATGACTGACCCAGGATCATTCTGCTGCATGTGAAACTGCATGTGAAGGAGTGGGGAGTCAAACCTGGTTTTCCCAGATTACAGTATATGCTCTTAACCACTACACCTAACTAGCTCCTTATTGTTGAACAATAGTCTAATCACAGGCAAACCTATACTTGAACACCAGAGAAACTGTCAATGCCTTGCTTACGAATCTCTCCCAGCTCCTCCTTTTCTTCTTTTTTGATGGTTTATTGGGAAATACAGCTTCTCTAAATATAGCTGGAACTGATTTTTTAAAAACTGCTTTTTTGTTGTCATTTTTGTTTAAGGGTTCAGTTTGAGCTGAAGCAGCCAAAAGATTTTAGGTTTGGGTTCACTTCTAATTCTTTTTAAAATCCACAGACTTTCAAAAACATAGAAGTTCTCTTCTACGTCTGTTTGGTGAAATGGTATCTACTAGTAAGTGAGTATTTTCTAGAAAGCCAACTATGCAGAAATCTTAGGATTTACAGAATACTACCACATTGTTTCATTGAACAGACTTTCTACCTCAGTGAAAACCTGCAAATGCGATAAATGACCACAAAGCTTATAGAGAAAGAGAGGGAGAACCACATTGAAGTAGGCCCTGGGGGAAAAAAATGCTTCTCAATCCAGGAAGCATACTTTGATTTTTCTTTCTTGACGCCTGAAACATTGCTGAGTTAGAAAGAAATACGCACAAAGATTTGGTCTGCTAAAAATGAGCAGTGCATAGGACTGTCGAAATCTGTCTATGCATTTACAGAAAAGAATTCCAGTGTATGCATAATAGAACTCTGAGTGACATGTGTGAGCATCTTTGTTTTGCTATGTCTGCTGTGTGCTGTATCAAAAATTCATTGGGAGTTCTCTAGTTTGCTTTATCATCAGAGTATTTTTGTCTAACACTGAACTACAGGTGTTATCAAAGAAAATAGTTGCTTTTCTAAAAGAGAAAGAATATTACAGCGCTGACATTGTTCCTGATTATCATGGGGCTGCCAGAGTATCACAGATCAACAGTTATTGCTTATCTTTCAGTATTTTCGTTCCCTCTCAATTACAGGCAACAGTCCTGAGTGGTTTTACATGCAGCATGGATATTGCCATTAATATTATTATTATTATTTATTGATGTATTTAAATCTGAAGCCAATCCCTTTCGAAATGCTCTGCTACCACTCCAGAGCTTGGTGGCTAGGAACACATTGCTTTTCTGCAAGTGGATCTTCCTGATCACTTAACTGGGAGGAACTGGAAGGAGCACACACAGGAACTGAAGTGGAATCCAGCCCTTCAGTTTGTGAGGAATCTAGACTAGACATCGGCAACTTTGCCAGCCCCACCCCACATTAACACCCATCTCTTCAAAGAATAAGATTAGATACCTTTTTTACAATCCTTTTGTTTTTTATTTATTTTTATTTATTTACGTTATATTTATATCCCACCTATTCTATGCAGACTCAAGGCGACTAACAATATAAAATACACAATAAACAATAAGCAATAGTTAAACAATAAAACAATCAGATAAATTGCAACGGCGTTACTTCAGGCATATAATATTTCTTTTCTCAATGTGTACAGATCCTAGGCAGTTAGTACTAAAGTGTGATAGATCCAGATGTGGTGGCAGCCCTCTCCCATTAAATGTCATATGTCATCCGAAACAGTTCAGTCTTGCAGGCCCTGTGGAACTGCAGTAAGTCCCTCAGGGCCCTGATAGCTTCTGGGAGGGTGTTCCAGAGTATTGGGGCTGCAACAGAGAAGGCTCTTGTTCTGGTGGAGTTAAGTCTAGCCTCTTTTAGCCCAGGGACAGACAAAAGATTTTGAGAGCTTGATCGAAGTGCTTTCTGGGGAACATGTGGGGCAAGGCGGTTCTGCAGATAGGTAGGTACTAGGCCATATAGGGCTTTGAAGGTTAATACCAGGACCTTTAAATGGATTTTGTATGCAACAGACAGCCATCTCTTTTCTAGCAAAATATGTTGCAGATGCCACTAATGACATGGCAGATGTTGCAATTTTAGGAGCAGAGATTCTGGACCTCCCCCCCCCCCCACACACACACACATACACAAGCACAGCAGCACCCAAACCAATTCCCAGAGTTGTGGCGCCTTGGGAACAATTGATTTTTAAGGGAGCATTTGGATCACTTGCTTCTTCCACTCACAGGTCTTATGATCGTGCTCTGCTTCTTCCTTTTTAAAAATTTTCCTGGCAGTTTTGACCTCTAGCACAACTTTTCAGGCCTCTGAGGTTCTTATACTTTGTTACATGGCTCATTAAAAAGACCATATCCTTGTATTTAGCAGCAATATCATTTTACAGCAAGGCCTTGGGTTTCGCTGCTCCTTGTAACTCTTTCATAGCCCACCGGCCCATCAAGAGTTGGAAAAGGGCCTCTCCTTTGAGGATGACCCTCAGAAGCCCATCACTATGGAAGTCCTGGTCAGTGTGATTTGGCTGCTGCCACAGATGTGTTAGTCATCCTTTGATGCCACCCTCTTTAGGGTGGCCTTCATGTTGGCTTTTTATGTGGTCTTCTGTTGCAGTGTGCTTGTAGAGCCTTCATGACACGTATCCTCTTCTAATGATATTTCTCTTGAGGGCTCAGAGCTCAGTATTTCCCTGCGGCAATCAAAAATGGATCAGCATAGTAAGGGATCCTGGATATTGTTGCATTCTGCTCCCAGTGGGCTGTCCTGGCCAGTTCAATCCATGGCTGATTATTTGGCACCTAGGCCAGTTTTATCTGGTCCCCGTTTAATTCACAGTGACACTCCTGACTTTTATGATTTCAGTTCACTAGCATTATGCACATATAGGTAATAGGCAGTGAGTTAGCATGCAAAATAGTGAAAATGTTTTTAACAGATTAAAAGAATAACAAGTTTGGTCTCTGGTTATTATCTGCATGGGTTCAATGAGGGGGGGGGAACAGCTTTGTTGACTACAGGCTTAGGAGAATTGGCAGGAGCAGGAAAGAGAGCCCCCTCCTGCTCTTGTGGTGGGTTGGACATTGGGGTGGATCCATTTTGCCATGGCTGGGCCTGCATGCTCACCTTCTCTGGCTGGGGACCCCTTATGGGGTCTTGGGGTGGAGCCAACATGCAGCATGCCTAGATCTGGGGCTGTTATCTAGCTATCACCACCAGTTGTCAAAGGGATCCACCTAGTGGCCAGGACCCAGGTACCACTGGAATTGCCACCCTATGGTCCCCCCACCCCACAGCAGACAGCCTCGGTGGATGGGTTTATCAGGCAACAGGTGGGTTGTCTGATCCTGGATTTGTCCTTATGCTGTGCCAATGCTCCTCAATTGTGGCTAAAAAAGTGGCCATTTTTTGTCCAAAATATCTGGTCGTATTTTCTTTCTCCCTAATAGACCATGGACCCACAATCAGAGGATCTGCATAAGAACCAAACCTTCAAAGTAAGCGCTACCACTTTTAGTAAGATTTTTAAGTAAATACAGCCAAGATCAAAGCCTTTTTTTTGCAGAAAAAGTCCAGCAGGAACTCATTTGCATATTAGGCCACCCCCCCCCTCTCACACCAAGACGACTGGAACTATGTTCCTGCTCAAAAAAAAGCCCTGGTCAGGATTATTTTAGAAGAAGGATTATTTTATAAGCATAAACATTCCTTCTTTAGCACCTTGACCTTTTATCTTTAGCCTAAAAGCTAAAAGAGATTTGGCCACAAAATGAAGACAAATATATTCAGGGGAAGTACAGCAGGTTTAATTTCCCTTTTAATAACTGGAGATCCTATATTATATTTCTGCTTGTGTTCCTCTTTGACCTTTGCCTTGGCGATCCTCTGCTGTGGAGCATGCATTTTTCTGGTGCTAGGCACTTTTCTCATGCAAGACCAAGTCTTTCAATGATCAAGCAACAATAACAAAAAGGCCTAGCACAAGAGGAATGAAGTCCACAGCTGAGGACTACCTGTGTAACTGTCAAAGAGGAGCACAAATAGAAGGAAGCAAAAAAAAAAAAGTGCTTGTGTATCAGAACACAACCTAATTCGTTCCATTGCATCCACTGAGGCCCATGACCAGTGGTGGGATTCAGCCGGTTCGCACCGGTTCTGCCGAACCGATACCTAATGTCTTATTGATTCGGCAGAACCGTTTGTTGGCCGGCGCCTGCTATTAATTTTTATCTAGAGCGTGCAGCCTGCAGCGGTAGCTGCTAGGCTGCTTTCGCTCCGTTTGCCTCCCTGGGAGGAGGAGGCGGAGTTTGCCGGTTTGGGCGCGCAAGCTTGGGGGCGGAGCAGAAAGCGCAGAAGCGCCGCTTGACCCAGCCGGTCCCGCAGCTCCAGCTGCAGTCGGTCGTCCCACGAAGGGTCAGTTTCCAAGCCCAGAGCGGGAGACGTGGCCTCTCTTCCTCCTTGGTTTCGCCTTCCCTCTCCAGCAGCCACGGCCCCTGCTGAGCTCCAGCGCAGGCAACGATGCCGGCGAGTCCCGCTCCTTTCTTTGCGCCTGCCCGGCGGTGGGGGTGTGACTTGGCGGCTCTCTCGCCGTCCTGCCCTGCCCTCGCTCCCCCGGGAGGAATCGGCCGCAGAGCGCGGGGGAGGCACAGCGAGCTTTGCAAGGACTTGGCGACAACCGCCCTCCATGGCTCAAAATGAGAATGTAATTTGCTTTCAAATCTCCCAGAAGAGATCAGAATCCAAGAAGCAGACTGTCTGGCACCCTAGGTATGAAGGAGGGGAAAATAAACTGGGGACACTCAGTACCAGCTTCTTATCACTGAAGTATGTGTGTGTGTGTCGGTGTGTGTTTGGTATAGTGGTTAAGTGAGCTGGTTTGGTGTAGTGAGAGAGCTGGTTTGGTGTAGTGGTTAAGTGTGCGGACTCTTATCTGGGAGAACCGGGTTTGATTCCCCACTCCTTCACTTGCACCTGCTGGAATGGCCTTGGGTCAGCCATAGCTCTGGCAGAGGTTGTCCTTGAAAGGGCAGCTGCTGTGAGAGCCCTCTCCAGCCCCACCCACCTCACAGGGTGTCTGTTGTGGGGGAGGAAGGGAAAGGAGATTGTGAGCTGCTCTGAGACTCTGTCCTTGAAAGGGCAGCTGCTGTGAGAGCCCTCTCCAGCCCCACCCACCTCACAGGGTGTCTGTTGTGGGGGAGGAGGGTAAAGGAGATTGTGAGCCACTCTGTGACTCTGAGTGGTCTAGAGCCAGTTTGGTGTAGTGGTTAAGTGTGCGGATTCTGATCTGGGAGAACCGGGTTTGATTCCTCACTCCTCCACTTGCACCTGCTAGCATGGCCTTGGGTCAGCTATAGCTCTGGCAGAGGTTGTCCTTGAAAGGGCAGCTGCTGTGAGAGCCCTCTCCAGCCCCACCCACCTCACAGGGTGACTGTTGTGGGGGAGGAAGGTAAAGGAGATTGTGAGCCACTCTGAGACCCTTCGGAGTGGAGGGCGGGATATAAATCCAATATCATCATCATCTTCTTCTTCTTCTTCTAACACACACACCTATACACACATGCATAATTTTTTAATTTGGAAATTGAAGAGTTTGCCAGGTAGCTTTCCAGTTACCTGGAAAGACTATGAATGAGAACCCATAAACCAGTGTGTACCATATAAGGCCCCCACACTAAGCCCACTTCCATCTGAAGTGGCTGTTGCCCGCTGTGCTTAAAACCCTCTTTACTGTCTCTAATTGGCAGGTTCAGGAAAAGGGGACTGTAACATTTTTCTCTTCTCTGTGTGACCCCTTTATGACTGATACCTCACTAGCAATTGCTCTGCCCCTGGGCTACTGCTTTCCCCAACATTAAGGGAGCTTGGATTCTTAAAAGCTTATACCTTAAAAAATCTTGTTGGTTTCTAAGGTGCTGCTGGATTCAAATTACTTTTGATAGACAGGGATAAGGAAGGGCATAGCAGTAAATTATGTATTGGGGGATGAGTGTGGGAAGTTCACTAAACAGACAAGCTAGATGCAATGAAGATCTAGGTGGACTTCAGAAAATGGCGCCAACCATTTTCCAAAGGCCATTAACCATAATAGCACCTTGGTGTTCAGAAGAAGAATCCCTCTGATAACCTACTCCTACAGTGCAAAGATGGTTAAGGGTAAATCACACAGCTGATGATGCTCGGATAAAAGCAAAGAAAATTGCAAGTGAGGATGCCAATCAAACAGCAATATGGAAATATCTTCAATAACTGTCAGGTATTTAATATTATAAATCTTTCTTTAAACATAATCTAGTTGTCTTTACCTCTTTTACTGTTCTTATTGCAGTATTTAATGCGTGAATTATTAAACTACCTTTTGGTATATCTTTTGGTATAGTTAAAATGGTCATTAGGACATAGAACCTGTTGTTAATTTATTTGAATCCCACTACTCCCCATGACGTTGTGTTTAACTAACAGCCAAGTTACATGATCAGCAGAATCATATGGTGCAAAAGCAGACTACCTAATTTCAGAATGCAAGTGATGGAATTGCACATGGGAAAGTTCTCCCAAAGGGAAATAAACTCAGAACAACTAGCTGTGCGTTGAAAACCAGCGTTTGACAAAGGTTTGTAACACTGTATTTGACATTCACGTTCTCTATAGATGAGAGATTTCCCCTCATATCTGTTGACTGAAGTGGTACATTCGTTGGAACTGGGAACAGAAAGAGTTCGTGGAATGGAACTGCAACCCACGGATTGTAAAACTGAAGCTGATGAGCATGATGTAGCTCAGCCCTAAACTATAAAAGTCCAATAGGATAATCTAAAAAGGGGAGTCTGTATCTGCTTTGTATCCATCTATCCAAGCTTCGTCTTACTATACACCTATTTCTCCTTGGCACATTAAGCATTTCAACAACAAGTGTGCAAGGCAAAGTCAATTTTTAATTAGATGAGCCATAGAAAAGCACAAAACCTGCCAGCACTGAAAGATCTTAGCCAAATATTTCTAAACAAAGCTTGAGTACACATAACATGCCAATAAATGTTTTTTTTTTTCCCAAAGACAGCAGAAAGGTACCTGATTTGGTTTTGCTCTGTTCTAATTAACTGATCATAAACCTCTGCTGTCTGAACACTCGTTTCCCTAATCTCTTATAGAGCAGATTGTCCAGGAATGTTCAACAGTCAAGAGGCCAGGTTGATAATGGTTAATGAAATACTAATAATCAAACTCAAGAGAGTGTTTGAGACATATCTTAAATTTGCACTGCACATTTGTGGTTTACACACCAGTGAGTCTGGAGATAAAATAGATGCATGTTCCCCATCCCTGAATATTGATTTTTGAACTTACTTTGATGGGCCTGCTCCCCATTTGCAATTTGTGTAACTTTTTTCTGATCAGCTACAAAGAAGTTCTTTTCAGAACGTCTGTTGAGCTCAGCTAGTAAGCACAATTTATAAAACAATGAATGACTAACCCCTGTAACCATTTTAATGACCCTAAAATAAAGTGCTTAGAGCAACATCTGTCCCAGCAGCTGGGTTCTCTGCATGAGTGGGCAGAGCGACACATTGGGACAAATTCTGTTCTCCCTTTTGACAGAAACAATTGCAGCAGATCATTTTTATCGTAATCAATTTAGGTACAGTTTCTTGGAAACCATCTGTGTAGTGTTCATAGATTGTGCTTAAGAATTTAAATGTGTATATTTTGGGTTGCTTGATGTAGCATCTGCTAATGACCACATAAGTTCTACTTTTTATGCAGAAAGCTGTTTCCTTGTAAAGGGATTAGTAGAATGACTACTTGATTTTATCCTTTTAACTACCCCATAAGCAGCCGCAGCTTGAATGGCAACCACCACTGAACGCAAGTTGCAGAATTAATTGCCTTTCTGAGCAAGAGTTGAAGTCAGAAGGATAACAAAGAAATATAATAAACCTATTCCACTCGTGCTATCTTGAATTGGTAATTTAAAATTAATATATGTTTTGTACAGGCCATTTGAATTAAAGAAGGGGAAATGCCTTTTTAGATAGCAGCTTTCTTTTTTTTTCAGTTCTTGCCTGGTTTTCATATTGTCCTTTATAGCTTTTTTTGTTTTGTTTTATATCCTTAGCAAGTTATTAAAATAAAAGAGCCTTTTTAAAAAATCAATAAAGCGTATTGAAGTTGCCAGGTTTATTTCAGTCCTATGCTAAAAGATAATGGCCCTAAAGCAAGAGCAAGATGTTTCGAAGACCATAACAATTCTATTGGAAGGAAAATTGTTTATTTTTATTAAAGCATTTTTTTTAATTTAAAAAGTACTCCAATCTTTGTCCTAATTCTTCCCAGTAGTTTATAGAGACTAACCCAGTGTGCAATTTAAAATTGGCAGGACTTTTTTGGAAGCTTGAGTGGGGGTCAGTTATGGGGGGCAGTTAAGAGGCAACTTTTAACTATTTTGAGGTATAAAATAGAATGACAATGAATGATGTTAAAATGTAGCAGGTTGGTGGGCTTGTATTGAACTCCAAGCCTTATTGTAGATCTTGTTCACTTACTATTTGCTTCCCTTACCCGCAAATGATTTTCTAGCTTTATAGTCTAAACTTTTTGTAGTAAGTTTGAAACATCCACCTGCCATAGATAAATGAGGCAGCATTAAAATGACCAAAAGCCATTAAAATGATCAAAAGACAATGTTCTGTGGTTGCAATCCTGCCCACATTTACTTGCAAATGAATCTATTAGAGTGTTTTCTTTATGAGCACACATGCAAAAGATTGGGCTGCACAACACCCTTAGAAAAATATAACTGGCTACCTCTTCATATTGAGAAGGATGTTGAGAATCCATTTCACCCATCATCAGTGTCAAATGCATTGCCCATGAACAGGATATTTGTCACTGTGATTACTGAAGTCAGCATTCAAGAAAGATGTCTTCAATAGGGGCTTCACCTTCTTTGAGATGGCTAGGATCTTACCCTCCGGAACCCTCCTTTTTTGTATTGTGTGTTTGTGTGTGTGCCTGCACCTGGAAGTCATGTCACCTTTTGGTGACTGACCCCTACTGGAGAATTTGCAGAGAGGTGGCTAAATAAAGCTTGCCCCTGTCTCCCCGACATGGTATTTCAAGGAGGTCTCCCATCCAAGTACTAACCTCTGGAACCTTTCTTGAAGCACATACCATTTGGACATAAGCAAACAATCCCTTCCAGCAACACAGAAGCCTTGATGAGCAAATGTCAAGCATTGAGGTGGTTGTCCTCACACTTCAAAGTATATTTTCAACTTTCACAGGCAATTGAAAGTCATCCAAGCAACTGCAATTAAATTGTACTCTGAACATATCCTGAGACTGATCTGCTAAAACATTGTCCAACTCAGAGTAAATACAGATGATTTTGTCCATAAAATGTCTTGTAAATAAGACAAAGTAAGCTTCTTTGTTATCCCAACTCAGCTGGATGTTCAGTAATGTCTGTCGTGTGTTACAGGATTTATTGCCTGGTGTGTGGGTGGATGTGTGTGTATAGAACAACCTCAAACTAATTTCTTTAGATTATTTTTCAAAAAGTACATCATGATTGTTATTTGTGTTTCTTTCTAGTGCTAATGAAAGTAACAAGGAAAAATCTTATTTGACGTCAGGGGGAAATAATTCTAAAATTACAGGCCTCAGATTCAGCAGGAGCTCCCAGAAGCGCAGCTCCTGAACCTTTCTGAGAGTTCTACCTCCTCCTTCTGAGAGTTCCACCTCCTTGTCCATTGAATAGTATGTGCAACTGTATAACAATCCCTGGATGAGCTCCACCACCTATTTTTCTACAAAATGATCCCTGTAAAATTATATCCAGGCTTTGTTATAAAAAAATTGTTATTAAAAATTCAGCTGTCTTGGGGCAATGAATAATATCTTATGTTATTACTTATTGCATATTTGATTAGTACATTTACTAATATAACAGTGATTTATTTAATAAAATTAGAGTCCAGTGGCACCATTAAGACCAACAAAGTTTTATTCGAAGTATGAGCTTTTTTGTGCAAGCACACTTCCTCAGATAAAATGCAATGGAAGAAAACCATTCAAACATATAGATTAGATTCCCTAAATTCCCTGAAGTGTAAATAAATTCCCTAAAGTGTAAATAAAATTCCCTAAAGTGTAAGCATCAATATTAATGTGGGGTTTTTTGGGGGGGGGGGGAGGGAGCTGGTTGTTGCACAACACTCATGATTCTATTACTCACCTTTAAAAAAAATCAGGCTATCAAAGTTTGAATTGAATCAGTGCATAAATTTTTACTGAGACTGAAAGATCATTGGGAAATTGTGTAGAAGAAGACCATAGATTTATACCCCACCATTCTCTCTGAATCAGAGTCTCAGAGCGGCTTACAATCTCCCTTATCTTCTCCCCTCACAACAGACACCCTGTGAGGTGGGTGAGACTGAGAGGGCTCTCACAGCAGCTGCCCTTTCAAGGACAACTCCTACGAGAGCTATGGCTGACCCAAGACCATGCTAGCAGGTGCAAGTGGAGGAGTGGGAAATCAAACCCGGCTCTCCCAGATAAGATTCCACACACTTAACCACTACACCAAACATGTACCTTCATGACATTCACATTGAAACTATGTAATTTTTTTTAGAGACAAACCTTGCTGTCAATGGCTTTTGGGAAATTCCTTCAGACATCCTTTCAGTTATAGGAAATCTACTCCAGAGTAGGGCTGGCAGGTTGACCTTAAACAAATAATGAACAATATGGAGTGACGGTATACAAAGTTAAAAAAACTCAACACTTGACAATTATGTACAAAGAAATAAAGTCCCTCTAGCCCAAGTGTTCCATATGAAAACCTGAGTATTTTATTTTCTCCATTTCAGTTTTCAGTAAAATCTTTCACATTGGTTTAGGCTAGAGAAAATTAACATAATAAAAATTATTACAATTATCCATTCATATAAATAATTATTAATTCATAATAATTTCTGTAACAGGCTGACCTTCAACAAATGAATTCAAGCATCAATGTTCCAATTCACACCACAAAAATATTTTTGTCACTTCTTTTTTTATCTAAATAACAAATAACACCATTATTAATTACAATAATGAATCAATCATATTTATACTCTTATAATACTAATAGTGAGCAAACCTTATATGTTTGGACGTCAAGGAGTCAATTATGTCTGCATTAATTATTTTGCCTCCTTCTTATTCTTTCTAAATTGTGAATAAAATAAACATTATTAGAAATCAATCAAAGTGTCATATTTATTATATATATAAAAGTCTACACTCACCCTTAAGGTTTGAGCCTCTATATGATTTCATATAGAGACTCAGACCTTAAGGGTGAGTGTAGACTTTTTACCTGAATGGAGGTAAGGAAAAAAATGTAGGGCGCATTGAGCCCCCATTGGTGAGAAAGGCAAGGTTTAAATGAAGTAAGTAAAATTTCAAAACTGGGCTGTATTTACTGCTACCTGAGAAGTGGTTTAAAAGTAGTACCCTGCCCTAGTAATCTGACTAATAAAAACAATGCATTGAAGTCTGAAGCCACCAGTCAGGAGAAAGAAACTCCACTCTTATCATCCCAACAAGTGAAATAAAGACAAAGTAGGATTAAAGTTTCCGGTTTTCTTCATAGAATCACAGAGTTCGAAGGGTCCATACAGGTCATCTTGTCCAACACCCTGCTCAAGGCAGGATCAGCCTAGAGCATCCCTGATAAGTGTTTGTCCAGCCACTGCTTCTAGACAACAGGTGAGGGGGAGCTCACCACTTCCCTAGGTAGCTGATTCCACTGCAGAACAACTCTAACTGTAAAAATGTTTTCCTAATATCCAGACAGTACCTTCCTGCCCTTAATTTAAACCCATTATTGCAAGTCCCATCTTCCGCTGTGAACAGGGACAGCTCCCTGCCCTCCTCTAAGTGACAGCCCTTCACATACTCAAAGAGAGCAATCATGTCCCCCCTCAACCTCCTCCTCTCCAGATTGAACACTCCCAAGTCCCCTAGCCTTTCCTCAGAGGGCTTGGTCTCCAGGCCTCCTTCTCTGGAGTTCTTCAGACTTCTGATGTTCTCCTGCATCCAGCAAGCATTGAGATTAGTCTACCTTTTCCCCTAAAAATCAAATGAGAACCAGTCAGTTAATTGCCTTATCCATACAATTACACAATTTCAGCTATAACGTTGCCATCATCTTTGGAAAGGAAAAATGTAAACATGTATGAAAAATAACACATAAGAAAATCATCTTGGGGCACATCTTCTCAGCAGCTTCCTTCTCAAGCATCTCTCCAGTTGTGTGCCAATGAACAGATTTATTCATCAATTGTCAACCATATGGATTGTGTGATACTAATTGTCTGATACTGCCACCATCATCACAATTCTGTAAGTCTGCTTTCATAGTTCAGGATTATTTGTTGTCATGAACAAAGTAGGACTGAATTGAAAAACCTCTCCCCCCTCAAAAAAAAGAGTCTCCACCCTGTTCAGAAACTACTTAGAGTTGTAGAGAATGTGCAGTCTGCTGTTTGATATTACTCCCCCCCTCCTTTGCTGTACCAGAGCATAGCAGAAAGCTTCACTCTGATTTGGATTCATGCCGATGCCATTTAGACAATCAGATTTGGCTACACAAGGACCTCCCTCTGCTTTCTCCAGGGGAAAAAATGGCACCATGCAGTACTGGAGAATATAGTTACAATCACAACCAAGCAATGAAAGGGGAGACCAAGGAACTCAGTAGGAAGTGACTTTCATCCCCCCCCCCAGTCATCTTTGACCCCCCCCCCCAAAAAAAAAAGATTGCCATCCAACATGTGACTCAGCCCTGGAACAAAGTGTGCCCACCAGTAGAACTGGAAATCTTGCATGTGGCAAGTGTATCACACAATCACCTCCACATGAACTAGTTTTGCCAGTGGGTTGGGGTTATGGCATAGTGGGAAACCTACTTACTGTGCTTACAACTCTTGTGAACTGAAGGAAACATCAGGAGAAAAATAGATATCATTAGATATTTCAGGGTTTTATTTTAAGCTCCACTCAAATAAATGGTAGTTGAATGTTCTTGGCTACATGTTTAAGAAGACTTCTAGGCTACTTAAAAAAAAAAATTCTCTATCCAAAGAAGAAAAATAAGCCCTTTTCTCACAGTTTGAAACTGAGTGGGCTGAATATGCAAAAGCAAAGCAATAATGCACCTGCTGTCCTGCTTCTGATAAAAAGGCATTCTTTATAGCATAACTAGTAAAACGTAAAAATGGTGGATTAAGTAGAATGATCCACACACCCACAAGTTGCACATGCACATATCTATAAATATCGAAACAATGTACGGGTAGAAGGCAAGTCTGAGAACAGCACCAATCCTCTCTGTTAATTTGTCTGGCATAATTTCAGACCATATGAAAATGATCACAAGGGTCAGAAACTTCAACTTGTATTTTCAGTGACCTACATCCTTACATACAGTCTTGTTCTTCTAGAAGTTTCCATATTTTGTTTATGTCATTGTAACTATCCAGAAATAAAAAGGACTTCCTCCATTATACCCTTCAGTTGCTTCAGCACAGAGGTGTCATCATTTAGCCTAACGATGTAACTCACTTTACTTGTGTGTGAGGTACCTAATAAAAATAAATTTGATTATGTGTAGTAGGAACCGATTTAATTTTGGCTTCTTGCGCTGGATGAAATGCTTCCTATTTCAACCCATAGTGGATATTATAGCGCAGAGGAAATGCACTCTTTGGCACATCACTTTATACAGCATTTTGCTTGCTGTGTAATTCTGACTAACACAGCATGACTTACTAATATACATCATAATGTTCCTTCTTTTTAGAAACAAAAAATTTCGAGGAAAAGTGGGGGAGGGGGTGGGTTAGCTGGTAGCTCCTCATTAACAGCGACTGCAAATAACCCATCTGAAAAGCAGGTGGGTTTGGCAGATGGATAGAAAGTAGTAAAGCGAATATATCAATAGCATTTGCAAGCTGGTGAATGCTTACTGCCTGACTTACTTTAAAGCAGTTCAGGAGATTTCTATTTTCTATAATGACAAGTGTATTTGTTTCATCTTGATTTTAAAACTACAGTTAACATAATTTGCTTTTTAGTTGCCGACTGCAAAACTCACTGTTCAATATGAGGAAAGGAATCCCACGTTGAAAGAAAATGGTAGGAAGGAGGGCAAATATAGAATGAGAACACCAGAATTGCCATAGTGGATCAGACCAACAGTCCCCTTCAGTTTGTATCATCTCCAATAATAACCACTACCAGATGTTATTGAGGATTGTATGGAAATCCACATGACAATTACAGAGACTCCTATTTACTGTCATTTGTTTTCCATTTCTGCCATCTGAAAAGTTTAGAGACACCCTAAAGTCACAGCTGAATCATCTGTCCATTTGCACAATGACCTGTTGGCTGTAGATGCATTTATGAACATCTAATTTTTGCATAGTAATCAATGACAATTTTGCAAACTCAAAATCTCATTAAACTGAGCCCCATTCCTCACAAATGCATCATGTTTTAAAAAGTTGCTTTTCCATTGTGTTAATTCTGCTGCCTGCTTATTCTAAGACTTTCACAAGATCATCAAATGTAGAATAGTCTTCTTTAATTTAATCTGATGTATGTAATCAACATGATTCAGGAGCAACCAGGCAGGAGGGTGATCTTAGTGATTCTGTGGCTTTGGGCAAAAATCCAGGATGGAACCCCAGAATCATTGATCCCTGGATCCCCTGCTACACTTAGTCCTTGCTACCAGGGTCCAAAGCAATCCCCATGTAAAATGGATAGGGGTAGATGCTGCCACCAGAACCCAGCTTCTCAAGGATCAAATGAGGTGGGTGTAAATGGCTGCTATTCTCAAACCAGTAGCTTGAGCCCCAGATGGGCAGGCATGAGCCGCTGCCACTGCTGAGTTGGCTACCTCATATTGTTGGGTAGCAGGGCAATTGGGTTCTCCCCTAGCATGGGGTTTAGGGCAGCTAATGCTGTAGTCCATTGGTTAAGTCTGCCCTTGTGGCTAGAGAGGAACTGCATCTACCAAACCTTTGGAAAACCAGTTTCTCCCACTGGAACAAAATCATGAAAGTATATTCCACCACAATAATGGCTGCTTCCATCTTTCTGAAAAGCTATTGTCTTTACACAGTCTCATTGTGTAATCTTTGAGACATCCTCCAGTTTGCTTAATCAGTTTGGTGACATATTGGGCTTTCAGTGAAACTATAGCCCCTGGTGCATGAAGGTATACATTTGCACTGCCACAGTGCCACTGGTTCTTCTGTGCTTGCAAAAATGCCCCCCTTCAGTTTCTACTGCAGAGATTCTCTAGGACTTTGCTGAGCTTTTATTGCTCTTGCTGTTTTTCCTGTTTTTTCTCCATTGGATAGGGTCACCTATCCAATGTTAATACTGTTAATCTAATCCTTATCAATCATGGAGGGCAGGCAAAGGAGGATGGGGGTCACCTTATTGGGGGGCATAATTAAAACACTGTTGATCCTATCCTCATCTATCATGGAGGGCAGGCAGAGGAGAGTCAGCTGGAGATGCCCTGTGAGGTTGGTGTCTCTAGCATGCTGGGGGGCATCCTACCACATCACAATCCTCACAAACTCAACCAGTTCTTTAACTCTTAAAAGTTTGTGACATGCCACGAACCATGAACCAAACCACATTTTCCCAGTTCATGCCCATCCCTAGTAGGAACTGTGCATGTATAAGCTCCCTCCCTACGATCAGGAATACTTCCTTTTTAACATTCTGAGCTCTTTCTTAAGAGCCTACAAACATGCATTTTCTACATATGTAGAATTCTGTGCTCATGTGCTAGTGATTGCACCAGGTGGGGGCAGGAGAATTGTACTACTTTCACTCCTCAACTACATGCACTGGTTTCAATGTGCATAGTTTTGGTTGCAGAGGACTTAATGTATCTTTCTCTTGGCACCATAGAGAACATTTCAGTTAACTTTGCAGATTGTCAACTTTTCTGAACAGGTGCAGATTGGTTATTAAAGCCACCAGGGAAAGGCCAAGTGGGCTAACATGCCGGGGGACCATTCCTACTACAACCTGGTAGAGCCACCTTGGATCCAAGCAAGTGGTACCCATAACCCAATGCAAGGAAGGCAAGAGACACAGCCTCCATGACCCACAGCCCCAGCTCCATGCAAGGCGGGTAGGAGCTTCCTCTTTCTATCCATCCACTTTTCTTGCCTCCCAATCTGCTCCTGTGTCTGAACATGTCACTGCCTGAGGAATTACTCCCTTGAATTGTTTTCTAACTATACATATCAACATGGTAAAAGCTATTAAGCAGAATTTTGGTACTAGGTAGTCTTAGAAATGCCTTCTTAAGTGGCATTACTACAAGAACAGAATTGCATTCATCCTGAACTAATTTGATTCCAGCGCTATTCCCCAGATTTAATTCATTTTTTAAAATTTATTATTTATTTTATTTGCATGGCTGATCTACACCATAAGCCAGAGGTGGCCAACAGTAGCTCTCCAGATGTTTTTTTCCTACAACTCCCATCAGCCCCAGCCATTGGCTATGCTGGCTGGGGCTGATGGGAGTTGTAGGCAAAAAATATCTGGAGAGCTACTGTTGGCCACCCCTGCCATAAGCTATTAGCTTATGGCAGAGTATGCATACAAATAATCATTCCTCATTCAACCCACCCCTACTAATATAAAGCACTGGTCTTGTGACTGATTAGGTCATAATTAGGGATGGCAGGAATAAGGCTGGTTGCTCATGATAAGTAAGGTGAATGGGTGAATACCCTGAGGCATCATGCATTGAAGGAGCACTGTTCCTACAACAGCCCGTCATTTGTTCCAGAGCAGCATCCATCTGGGAGTGAGCATCCTTAGTGCTGAACAGCGTTGACCATGATTTGTCTGTGTGGAATGTTGAGGGATAGATGAAGCCTGACACTTCTTTGCACTGTTCCTATGCAGGTGACAATAAACAAAGTCAGCAATAAATTGCTGGTCTCATTTGGTGCCAGGGTGAAGCTCACCAAATGACTATAGCTTCAAAGGGCTACCTAATGCTGACATTAACTTAGGTCTGTTCTTAGGTACCTTTCTGAGGCGGTTCCCATCCGGTTAGGTTAGAATTCTAGGTTCTAAAAATAATTTCAGGAAAGCTGGTCCTGTGATCTTCTCAAGAGAGCATCTGGCAAGTGTTGGAAAGAGGGGAATGCTGGACTAACTTGCCCTTGGTCTGATCTGGAAGGGTTCGTGATGTTCAAAGGAGCTTCAGGTGACAGGGAGCTGATATCCTCCCAGTTGCTTGCTTGAGATTGTTGAGACACCTGCTCCAGTAACAGAGAAATTGGCCAAACATATGCATGGAGCACAAAGTACTTGCTTGAATGTATTCCAGCTGACTGTGAAAGGGGTTGGATAAAGCAGGGCTAAAGAAACTGGGCTAGTAGAGTCCTGAATCTTAGGCGGAATCATTGCCTCTTTCAGGTAAGACCAATTACCCCATCTCACTCATGGCTCTTGTAAACTCAGTACGTGTAAGGAGAAACCAAGGAGAAAGGGTGTCCTCAATTGCCTGCCCATCTACCTCCTGGCTGTAATAGCTTCTGGCTGACATCTTTCCCTTACCTCACTCCCTAACCAGGCCTCAAAGCTTTAAGTCCTGCATGTTCTCTCTTGAGTTGGGGGTGGACTAGATGGCCCGTATGGCCCCTTCCAACTCTGTGATTCTATGAGTCCTTAAGTGAAAGGTTCAACTTGGGGATCCTACCTTTTCTGCCCCATCAACTGAGGTCATTGAGTCATGCTATGATGGCCAGCACTGACAGTAGCAGCAAGGTCATGCTGCTGGATGTTGGGCATCCATGGCTGTTGCTGGCCACAATGGCAGGTAGTTCTGCTCTTTTTGAGGTGGAGGTGGCTTCTGCTCCAACAGGCAGTCCATGTCAGCAGTCAGCAATCTCCTGTTTCATATCCAGAACAGACTATTCATAGTCTAGCATGGTTGGTGAAACTAGTGCTATGCATAGTGAGTGGAGCATGGAGGAGGTCTGCTTTATTACACCACTGCTTCCAGTCTGAAGGGGGTCTCAGAACTCTGCTTTGGTCCATCCCTGCTCCAGTACATACAGTTCTAGCCACTAGCAGTGCATGAGCTTTCTAACAGGCAACCAAGAAATCATCATAGTGTCAAATGTAGCAGTATGGCATCATCAAGATTTGACACAGCAAAAAAGATTCAAGGGCAATGAGGGCCAGTAACTGAAAGGACAGCAATGGCAAAGAAAGATAATGAGATAGAGAAGAGCAATAGCTTACTACTATGAATGTGTTTCTCGGTGGATTCAAGAAACTGTCAAAAACAGGAGATACTTTCTAATACTTTGGAAGACAAATTTGAAATTAGATTCGTTTCAATTTTTTACATTTATGTTGTAGTCTGCCTTTCTCACAGGGCCTCAAAGGCTGGTTACAGACCACTGGCACAGGGTGGCATCAAGCCAACCCAGAAGTGAGCTGGCCAGAAAAGGAACATCTGGGAGCATGCAGAAAATGCACAGCCCACCTCTGGAACAGGGAAGGACCACGGGCACCCTGGAGGAGCATCCAGAGCACTCATGCGCCCAACTGCCACCTCCATGTGCTCCCTGGGCACTTCCCAGCCATCCAGACAGCCGGGGAGGCATCTCAGGGCTGCCTCAGATATTAGGTACCACTATGGAAGCGGTACCTTTCTGAGGCGGTTCCCATCCGGACCAGGACGGGGTGAGTATGAGCTGCGGATAGCAGGCAGATGTGCGCATTTGGACGTGCTTTTTAGATCCGCTCACCTACCGTCCCCGGGACGGCTTAAACCACCCATCTGTAACCAGCCAGGATGGATAACATATAGTGAGCCAGTTACAAAAATGGGGCAGTCAATAACCAATGTATAAGGATTTTAGAAGTCTGGAATCACCAGAAAGAACTGAAGCATAATATAAGTATAGCCAAGCCAGGCATTCTTGGACCAGCTGGTGCTTCCAAGTTGATTTTGAGGAGACCAATGTAAAATGCATTACAGTAGTTGATGTTACTGTGTTAATGTTACTGTGGCCAGGGCCAACCCTGCCACTAGGCAAACTAAGTGACTGTCTAGGGCGCCAGTCTTCTGGGGGCACCAAATTGGATTCCTCCCCCCCCCCCCCCCGTGACTCAATGACGTTATCAGTGCAGGGGGACACCAGATGATAGCCTTGCCTATGATGCCAGACAGTCTAGGGCCGGCCCTGACTGTTGTATGGATCCAGATGGCCAGGTCAACTGCATCAAGATAAAGGACTATCTTACAAGCTAGTTGAGTTGGCAGAAAGCCTTAACCAATGATGGCTTTCAGAGGTTTGGCATTTATTGGCTATTTTACATATGGTATGTTTCTGTAGACTATCACTGATTTAACTCCGCACTTCTGCATATCTCAAGATAGTTCTTAGGGGAAGGAAGGAAAAAGATCAAAGACACATACTTTCTTTGCTACCAAGGTGATTGATTAGTACAATACAAACTTTCTTGAGTCTAAATCATCTTCACACATGCTCATCATTTTCTGAAGCTGCTCATACATATTGCTTTTCCCCATTATTGAGTAAATATTTCATTGTTTTTTTGAACACCTGGCAGTTCTACAGCAGGGAAGCTCCAAACCATGAGATGCAGCATTAAGCTGATTAACACGGATTCCCAGAGTTATTTCTGAAATACAGTGAGAAGCGAATGCTCAGCCATTACATTCCAAAGATCTATGTCTCTCGGCCCATTTTGTACTCCCCTATGAATTTATGCCCATTCGAGGAATCACTGAAGCATTTACTTAGCTGAGTTCCATTCAGCTCCTCTGATGGCAAGTTAATTCCCACTGCTGCTTTAAAGCAGAGCAGTTCAGTCCTTGGTGGAGAGAACAAAATTGGCTTTGGATTTTTTCATTTCACAACTAATATTATTACAGAATTCTATTATCAGAAAAGTGATCGCCAGCAAAAAATATCTTAGGAGAAAAGGAAGAGAGAGAGAGAGAGAGAAAAAATCTACATGCACACACATCCATACACTAACACACTTGCATATGTTTCCACCGACAAAAAGTTAAGTTTTACTGAGTTATGGCAGTCCCACTGCTGCCAGCCGGGAAAAGAACCATGTTGGCAGTACGTGCTTGGCCTGTGGACCATGTGGCATCCAACTTTTAAGTCTGTCTGGAGTTGGCCAGGGCTCATCTGTTTATGCTGGCAAGGGGGAGGCAGAGAGGGGCCTCAGCACACAGCAGTATAGAGATTTTATCACACCCGAAGTTTCGAGACCAACTTTTCTTCACTGTGGTCTCTGAACAAAACTGGCACTTTCTGTCAGAAGGAAACGTTGCCATACTGTTGGATAATGAATTCTGCATCACTTTGCTACTGCCGCTGCCATCTCCTGCAATATGTTGTCTACAGAAGGGTAGTTTCGCAACTCTTTTAGCACTGATTTGTTTATTATTAGCTTTTCCTTTCTGGACAGTTGACATGTATGTTTGAAAGGGTGGGGGGGAAGCAGCAATTGAAAGCATTGAGGTCTGAAGTGTTTCAGTGCTATATTCTAAGTCTTTAGCTAGTCAGAGATGTCTGCAGATGATTTCACAGCATGCTGGATTTTTGGACAAGAAAAACTGGGCCATAATGTTTTTGAAGATTACCCTTATCCCCCTCCCCCAGATATTTTCCATATATTTCAGTGAACATTACCTAGAGCTCAAATAATTTCAGTCTACAGCAGTGTAATTATATTTCCACATGAAAACAATGTTTGAGTCCAATGGCACACCTTTAAGATCATCATGCACATGGAAAGCTTAAATTCAGAATGGTGTTAAAGATGTCAGTGAACTCAGGGCTTTTTTTGAGCAGGAACGCAGTTCTGGCTGGCTTGGCATCAAGGGGTGTGGCCTAATATGCAAATGAGTTCCTGCTGGGCTTTTCCCCACAAAAACCCTGTGTGAAACAATGGTGATGTCAGGGGGTGTGGCCTAAAATGTAAATGAGTTCCTGCTGGGATTTTTAAAAAGCCCTAAGTGGACTAAAACTTTGTTCTATTGCTTCGGACCAACATGGCTTCCCACCTGAATCATAATCCCACATGGGTAGCTGTTTTGCTCTGTAGCAAAAGAATAAAACAGGAGTCTTGTAGCACCTTAAAGACTCCCAAAATTTATTCTGGCATCAGCTTTGTGAGGCAGAGCTCACTTTATCAGACAGCATCACAGGAACTTAAGGTAATAAAACTATGTTCTACTACAAGTATTTAAGTCCTGGGCATGCCCACAAGCATGAACCAAAAGGCATTTGTCCTTCAGCTCTTAACCTGAGGGTTATAGTCTAGGAGAGGGAAAGAGGATCTGTCAGTAGAGGGAGAGAAAGACATGCTCACCTCCTGGAAGCCTTTTGTCCACTTTTCCATTTCCCCCCCTTTTATTTATTTTTTATTGTGTTTGTTGAGTAGTAAGCCACTTTGAGTCTCCATTGGGAGACTAATGTGATACAAATGAAATAATTTAATATCTACATGTTGTGGTTTATGTATGTCCTAATTCTTTTAAGTATGTGGAATGGGAGA
Source organism: Heteronotia binoei (assembly GCF_032191835.1). Lineage (NCBI taxonomy): Eukaryota > Metazoa > Chordata > Lepidosauria > Squamata > Gekkonidae > Heteronotia > Heteronotia binoei. The sequence continues at coordinate 49,240,798 of NC_083223.1, read as the reverse complement.
TGAGTAAGAAACATGACCCCAAAGAGTTGTACTATGTCATCTGTAATATTCCAGAGTCTGTTTCATGTTTTATATTACTTACAGGGCACTAGAATCCAGAGGAGTTCCAGCCCAGGTTTTACTCACTTCCCTAGATAAGCTTCCTATAGACACCGCGATGAAGGACTCTGGTAGGACTTCTGTTCTTTTATTCATTTCTCCTGAATAAAGTTACTCTGTTTATTTAAAAGGCCATCAGCATCCCCTTGTATGACTGCAACATCTTATACCAGAGTTACACATTTCTAAGGCACTAATGGAAGTAAGGGTGTAGGTCTGTTTAGGACTGCATAGTGAAGAGAGCGTATATGTTTTCTAGGGCAGGGAAGCCTTCAAGAGGGGTAAAGGTTAGGGTTGTTAACCTCCAGGTGGGCCCCTGGGATCACCCCAAATTACAGTTCATCTTGATACTAAAGAGGTAGGTTCCCCCATGGCTGGTGGGTGGGAGTAGACCAGGTAGGCAGCTGCCTAGGGTGCCACTTGGCTGCAGGGGCAGGGGTGGGGGCAGGTACCCCCTCCCCATCTCTGATCATGCTGGCTTGCAACATCTTTTCTCAGCTCTGAGGTGTTCAGAGGATCCAGTAGAGGCTGGGCAAGGCACACAGTGTCTTTTCTTGGCTCTGAGGTATTCAGAGGTGCTCCGAGCACCTCAGAGCTGAGAAGAGACACCACATCCCTTGCCCAACCTCTTCTGGGTCCAGAGAGGCTGTGTGGGGCATGGGATGGAGCATCTTTTCTTCGCTCTGAGGTGTTTGGAGCACCTCTAAATGCCTCAGAGCCAAGAAAAGATGCCATGTGCCTTGTCCAGCCTCCTCTGAGTCCGGAGAGGCTGAGCAGGGCAAGCAACGGGTGTCTTTTCTCAGCTCTGAGGTGTTCGGTGCCTCAGAGCTGAGAAAAGGTGCCATGTGCCCCACCCACTTCCTCTGTCTGGAGGGGGCAGGGGGCACATGCGCTGCTTGCCTGGGGCACCAGAAACTCCAGTGCTGGCATTTTCCCCTGGATAAAATGGATGTTTTGGTGGTTGGACTCTATCACATCATACTCCACTGAGGTCCCTGTTCTCCCCACATTAGATCTCTAACTCTCCAGGAGTTTTCTAACCTGGATCTGGTAACCCTACTCCCATCCCCCACCAAAGTACATGTGAAACTCTGGATTTCTCTATAAGAGATAAAAAATATTTGGGACCCAATCTGGCACACATTACTGAAATGTGAGTAAATGTTCTCATTGGTGGGATGACTTATTTGATCTCCCATTGGAACGATGTAGTGCTTGGATGCAGAGGTGTTTTCTGGTAAACATGGAATGGATGGATCCTGCAGCCCTCTTTCTGACAATGTTGCGGAGCTATACTGGTGGATGGGAATGTGAAAAAATTCTGTGTGCTTTTTGCACACAGATGGTAAGGTACAACACAGTCTAACTCTTCTAGGGTAATACATTAATCTCTGTAGGTGGAAAGAATTTTTTAAAAAAGATCAGTTATTCAAAGCACGTTAATTGGGATAATTATTTGACAGACTTCAATGGAATCGTTCCAGTTTATATCGGCTGAAGAGGTAGCATGCAGAATATAATCAATAAAGGTTCATTGAAACTAATTTAGCTAATATATAGTCATAAGATGAAACATATGATTGGGAAATTGCCAAATTACTTGTCAAAAAGCTCAATTGAATAGACTTGTTGAATATAAAGATAAGCAACAACATAATTTAAAGAAGTCCTTTCAAAGCCTATATTTGTCATTGGCTACTACAAATGCAGACACTAAATAACCTATTAATATCTGATGCAGAATTATGTTATTCTTAGCAATATGGCTGATAGTGTTAAATGCTGTTGTAATTGATCATTTTATATATATGATTCCTTTTTTCATGAAATATCATAATTTTTTGTATCAGTTGTTGGTAAGAAACTACAGGCTTAGCATGAATACTGCCCCTATTTATAAAGTACTTTTAAAAACAATTGCAAACAGTTTTGAAAGCTTTAATATGTTTTTGCCTTTTCAACAACCATTAGTTACATGTATTTGAATTTTTAATTAATAAACAACTATGGCAATTAGCCTGTGGTCATGTATGAGACTTGAATTCAGTTCTCCAGATCTAAAATAATTATCTGGGTTGGATCCAACCAGCTTTTCTAATATTGAAGAGAGGAGGGGAATCGTCTCTGGGTATGATGAGGATCACAGGACTTACAGAGACAAAACCCATGATGGGATGGATGCTACAGTAAGTAGTGGAATTATGTGAGTGTGAATGAGAGGGAAAAAAACCTGGCAGGACTCAACCAAGTGGTCTAAACAAGCTCTCAACACCACTGCTTAAAAATCAGGGGGTCCAGATGCACATTACAAAATAGAAAAGTTTTGATCCATGCTCCAGATGGGCACAGATTCATTCAGATACCCTTCACACATACTGTTGGATAGCAGGCCTCAGATTCAGTGGCAGCACACAGGAACACAGCTCCTGAATCTTTCTGAGAGTTCCACCTCCTCCTTCTGAGAGTTCCGCCTCTTTGTCCATTGAATAGTATGTGCAGCTGCATAACAATCCCTGGATGAGCTCCACCACCTATTTTTCTACAAAATGACCCCTGCTGAATAGTATATGTGGGTATTCTTTATGTGGACCTTCTCCATCTTTCCCATTTAGTCAACACCACACAAAGAAAGAAAGTGCTGATTAGACAGTTGAATCCAATGGGATCATCACTACTTGTGTGTGTTGAGAGCAGGGGTGGCCAGCTTATAGCCCAGAAGCCAGAACCAGCCCATCCAGGGCTATTATCTGGCCAGTGAGCAATTGCTGAGGGTGAGGGAATGCAGGAGGCTGCTCAGGGGTAAGCAGAGGAGAGGGCACATGGAGTGAGGTTAATGTGGTAGAAGCTGCCAAGGAATAGAAATGAACTTGCTAGAGAGCAGGACCATGAGGCTGAAGTAAAATCATTTGGGGACAATGGCAGTGAAGGCCAAGAAAGAAGAGGTGTGTTTTTCCCCCTCCAGCTTCCTCCAACCACAGCTCAGTGAGGACTGGCAAAGCTCCCTTCTCCCTCACACCCGTCCTCAGTCAGTGAAGGAAAAGAGGTCATGGGAAGACAAAGAAAAAACTGCCCTTTCATGGTATCCCTTGGGGAAAAATATAATCATTCATATAATTAAATATATCTATTGGGCCTTTTGTGGATTCCCCAGTAAAGTAATTACTTTCACTAGGAATCAATTGGTTTTGTTATTTTTAATTTAAGTTTGCCTGTATACTTTATAAAGTTTATATATCTGGTACCTGGCATTCATTTTATGGCACATATGGCCCAGCTTAGCAAAGTAACATATAGGTCAGGTCTGGCCCTCCTAACAATGAGTTTGACTTCTCCACACACAATACTCTTCCATGAAGTTGGATGATACCCTGGAGAATCAGTTGACACATTTAGTGTGATGGATGTGAGATGGAAACCACAGCTTATTCAATTATAACATTCCAGCTGACAATTCAGGAGTGGAAAGAACAGTTATCAGTCAAGGTTTTATTTCTGAGGTGAATATTTGGCTTTCTCACCACCTCAGGAATCTCACAGTGTAAGTATGAGCTCCTTTGGAAACCCCCAGTTCTTTAGCTAAATTTCCCAAGAAACTAGGCTTTGCAATGACAGTCTCCTCTTTAAAGTACTACCTAAAATTAGAATGCTTTCCCTGAAAACCAAGCTCTGACAACCAGACAACACAGTCTCCTCTTCAAAGTTAGAAATAAGCCCAGTTGTGCCCAGGTGTCAGCTTGTGATCAATTGCTTCCTATCGATACTAACCATATTGCCTATGCTGTTTATTTACTAACCCTTTTGCCCTGTAATAGAATGCAAAGTATGTTAGGGAGAAGCAGCAGAAAGGAGGGAGGCCTTGGGCGCCAAGAGCCATAAACGGCTAGGGAGGCACCGTGCCGTTTCTCAGGCCAGGCAAGGCCGCCAGACGGGAGGGGGAGTGTGGGTAGACTCAGGAAAGACAGATAGCAGGCGTGTGAATCAAACACCTCTGAAGAGAAAGCAGCTTTTGTTTTAATGATGATTTAAAGTGACCTGCCTTTGATGTATCTCAATATATGCTGGCCCCATCCAATGTATGTTATCACTTTCAATGGTCTTCTCCAGTAGAAACATTGTGTATCCAATAAAGAAACTTATTTCTGAAGAAAGAGTTCTTTTGTCCTGGAATCTCAATGATCACTACGCTGACACCAGGGCCATCTTAACAGTATTATGGCCGCCGGGCAAAACAGTGTATTGGGCCCCTACGACAATTACTCACAGGAATAAAAATGTAAATGGTTATTAGTACTGCATCATACACAGATTAGTATAGGGCCCCTATGCTCGTGGCGCCCACGGGCAAGTGCCCATCAGGCCCATGTGTTAAGACAGCCCTGCACCTTAGAAAAACAAGATTTTAGGGGTATCTGATAAAGGAAGCTTTGACTATTGAAAGCTTATACCTTAAAAATCTTGCAAGTCTCTAAGATGCTATTGGACTGTTATTCACTAGACAACACAGTTATCCTCTGAGACTATCCTCTTCAAAGTATTTACTAAAATTAGCCCGCTGCCTGTCAAGAACCAGGCTCTGAGACAAGGCAGTCTCCTGAGATAGGTTCCCTCCACTATCACACTCTCATGGCCCAGATTCTATATGTCGAGCACTGACATTGTAACAGATTTTTCTCTCTTACACCCCAATCCCATCTGGCTCCATTTAGCTTCCTGATTGGCTATTGGTTGTTGGCTGCTCTGCACGCATCCCACACAAGAATAAATGGCTGTAACCCACTTTGAGCCTGCCTTGGAGAGATGGGTGGGATAGAAATCCCGTAATTAATAAATAAATAATAAAATAAAATTGGTGACTGACAGAAAGGGACGGGATCTTTGTCCATCTAACACAAGCACACTGTCAGAATTTCCTCTGTGTAGGGACAAAATGGGACAAAGGAGCCGAAACTAAGATAATTATGGTTACAAACAACCACTGGGGAAAAAAATCAAAAGAAAATACTGGAAGGTAATAGTTTTCGCTATGTACCTCACAATTCCCCCCCCCCCCCATTTCCGCTTATATTTTGAGACAGATGACAATTATGATTGTAACCCGCCCTGAGCTTGCTTTAGCAGGAAGGACAGGATGGAAATCACATTCATAAATAAAAAATAAATAAACCATCAGAGATGTTTGAATCCACATGGACTCCTGAGGTCACTGACTTCAAACACCCAATACACAATAGTACCACCAAACAGCAGTTTCCACTCCCTTTCATTTTTGTATCACAAAAGTGTTTTCAGGCCAAATGGCTCAAGATGAGTCACACAAGTCAGCCAAGCTCACTATAGAAGCCAATCTGACCCATGAGAAAAACATTGTTCCCACTTCATGTATGGACCACATGAATATAAGTTCCAAAAACAAACAAAAAATGTTTTCAAGCAGTGTAGCTACCTGAAACTCTTTGTGTCCTCTGTGTAATCAAACTGGGTGAAACAGCAAATGAATTATCTCTCCCTGCCCACCCTAATTTATTTCACCCTGTATGAAAACACAGCAAAAAACCCAACAACGCATCCCATAGAAGGAACAATCTAAAGGCTGAGCTTACCTTCTCTCCCTTGGAATTAAAGCAGTCAACCCCAATTCCTCCAAGCCAACCCATTTCATTTCAGCTATTTCCATTGTGCTCCAGTGTTTTATCTAATAGTTCGTTAAAAACCTACTCTAAATATAGAGTAGTGTAACTGCCTAATGATATGTTTACGTTCAGCTAGGGGGGAAAAAAGTAAGTGAAAAGAGTAACAGTTAACAGTGTCACCTCCTGTTGTGCCCAAACTGTGAGATGTGGAAACGAGAGACAGCAGCCTGCGTAGAATTACCAAGTAGCTGATCTGCAGAACCACAGAATCAACCCTCCTTGCAAAACTATCCTGATTCTTCCCTTATCAAACCACCCTCACAAGAATTAGGTAGCATGAAGGTGAATGTGTTCCAAAGCAGGTAATATGCAAAGAAAGTACTACAGCAAAATGAATCATGTCCATTGAAATGGCGATAAAGCCATTATGCATAACAGCACTATGAATACCATGTTAGTAGTAAGAGGAAATCAAAGATTTGACTCAGAGCTTTTTTTAGCCAAAAAAACTACACAAAAGAATCATCAAGATTTTGAATGAGGCATATTAGCATTTCCTGTACCACATAATTACCATATGTACATATCTAACTTGACATTTCAGATCATTAATATATTTCTTCAATATTTCGGCTCCCATCACAAGCAACACCAGAAGAAATCACTTCCATTTTAACAGATAATGAATCTATATCTGTTGCTTACAAAGGCTCACCAGAAATCACAATTGTTGTACTTTAAAAAAAGAAAGAAAAGACAGTGCACTTTATCCTGCCATGAGATGATGAAAGAGAAGCTTTCCTTAAAGCAGTTAAATTTACAGAAGAATTACCATAAGATCAAGTGCTGATTTTTTTCATTTCCAGTCAGCATCCCTGTGTACAAAGATCCAGAGTTTGAAACTATATATATAGGGCACTTTCACACATGCTAAATAATGCAATTTCAATCCACTTCAGCTACTGTTTGCAAGCGCATTTTGCCATTTTGTGCAGTAAAACTCAGTTGCAAAGTGCACTGAAAGTAGATCGAAAGTGCATTATTTAGTGTGCGTGAAAGCACCATATGACATTATTTGATCAAAGGTTCTTAGGCTTGCTGAAATATATTTACACTATGTCTAATTCAAGACGAGATGCAGCCAAATTGATTTAGCACAAGGGCTGCTTGCAATGACTTTCTTGTGCTTCCCCTAGTGCAAGAGCTCATTCAAGCCCCCTGTATCCATCACACATGCCCCCTCTTTCCTGTCAAGATGCCAGGCTTTTTCAGAAGACCAGTGAAAGGGCTGTAGGTCATCTCCATGCATTTATCAGATATTCTATATAGAACAAATGCACATGGCCCTTGTACAATGAATGCGTAAGCAGGGACATTTTGTTCAATCCAGACTCATCCTCTATGTGTTTGCTAGTTGGCTGAAGAAGGTTCTCCATGTTCATGTGTCCTTTCTGAACTCTGTAGCATCCACATCAGTCAAAGCAAGAGTCTATGCATGCACAGCTTACTGCAGAGGATCTGAGCAGTCATGCCTTAAAGCTTGCCTCCAGATTCTGTGCTGTATGCACCATTCCTTTTCCCTGCAGCTATACTTAAATATTTACAAAATGTGAGAGGGTGTACTCACTTCTGTGACATACTGTATGTTTTACTGCCATCTTGTTTTACTAGCTGTTTTAATTGTATTTTATTTATGTTGTTAGCTGCCTTGAGCCTTCCATGGGATAGAGTGGGATATAAGTATAATAAATAAATAAATAAATAACTTAAAATGTAAGCAAGGAAGTGCCTACAAGGAGCGGGGACAGAATTTTTTTTTTTGGGGGGGGGGGTGGAATCTGAGGGAATCTGTATACTCTTGACTTACCTTTGGCCTGGAAGCAAAGGATGGGAAAAACTTCCACAAACCACACTCAGAAAACATGGAGAAACAGTGAACAAAAAGTGAACTGAGTGCTGAAGGGAAGAAACAAAATGTAGAACAAAAAAGAAAACCTGATGGATATGCACAGTGAAAGTGTGGTATAACATCCATGCATAACGGTCCTACAGAACTCAGAATAGCATATCCATCACTAGACTTCCATGATTGCGGCTGAGGTGGTTTTCCAAATCACACAGTTATTGTAGAAGGAAAAGAAGCTGCAGAATGGTAAGAGCAAGGGGAAGCTTAGGCTCCTTCTACTCATGCTTCTTTTACAATGCCCAGTGTGGTACCTTGTCCATTTCTCATCAGTGATGCATTTGGAACTCAGCTCATACAGCTTAGCATGGGAGAGATCGAAATTTTCCTTTTTAAACATTAAATAGGGAGGGGAGAAAACCTTATTACTCATGCATCATTTCATGCAGTTTTGTATAACGTCCAAATGGCACATCATTAGCAATTGGATTTTATTACTATGTATTTATGTATTTATGTATTTAAACGCATATAGAATTAATTAACTTAATTGATTATTTATTTACGTTAGCACCTTAAATTTAGTTAGGAATTAGATTTTATCATTGTGCTAAGTAAGAATTATTTACTAATCTCACGAAAAGACTATGGTGAACTAGATAATTGGGAACCGAGGACGAGGGTGGGTTGGGACCCATGCTGTGTATTTATACAAATTAGCCAGGTGAATACGACCATCTTAACACAACCATCGGAGAATAGGTTTGGATGTCCGGGCAGGGGATTCCAGTGCTCCTGGGGAGGGGAAGATATGACGGTGGGAATGGATGGAGATGCGAGGGAAGGAGGCTGAGACAAAACAGTGCTTGGCCCCCTTCCAGTCTACTTCCCATCCCAACGGTGACAAGTAGTATGACCAAGAGAAATTGCCCGCATCCAACACTGGTGTTATGCAATGCCAGGTCTATAAATAATAAGACCGAGACCATTAGGGACTTCCTGCTTCGGCAGGACGCTGACTTGGCTTGTGTGACCGAGACCTGGGTTCAAGAGGGGGAGACGATGGCACTCTCCCAGATGACCCCCCCAGGTTACTCGGTCTTTCACCAGTCACGGATTAGCGGGCGGGGGGGTGGTACTCATATGGGAGGGTTACTCCTTCCAGGCTCTCCCGGCCCCAAAGATCGACGGTATTGAGTGTGTCGGCCTTGCGTGGGATGTCGGAGAGAGGTTGGCGATCTGGCTGGTGTACCATCCACCTAACGCACCGGTCAGCACCTTACCATCCCTGATGGAGGCGGTGTCCGGCTGGGCGTTGGAGTACCCAGGGCTTTTGGTCATGGGTGACTTCAATGTCCATGCCAATGACGCGGCTTCCACTCAGGCGATGGACCTAGTGTCTTCCATGGCGACACTGGGACTCTCTCAATTTGTCACGACTCCTACGCATCAGGCGGGACACACATTAGATCTGATCTTTGCGACCGGGATCCAAGTGAACGAAATCGCAACGGAGGCGATACCATGGTCGGATCACTTAGCCCTCAAGGCTCGTATGAAGACGCTACCACAACCCTGTAAGGGCGGAGAGCCTATTTTGGCTCGCCCGCGGAGCCTGATGGACCCGGAACGGTTCCAAATGGCTCTTCGGGATCCTTGGCCCACTGGTGATTCCCTTGATGCCCTGGTTGATGCCTGGCAAGATCGGCTATCCGGGGCAATCAACGAGATCGCACCTCGACGTCCTCTGCGCCCTCGTTCAAGGCTGGCTCCTTGGTACACCTTGGAGCTATGCCAGTTGAAACAAGGACTCCGACGACTAGAGAGGCAGTGGCGGCGCACTCGTGGCGAAGCGGCGAGAACATCCTATAGAACGTTTATGAGGTCATATGAGATGGCAGTCAAGGCCGCGAAGAAGAAGTACTTCGCGGCCAAGATTGCGTCTGCAAATTCGCGCCCGGCACAATTGTTTAACATAATTGGACATTTAACTATACTGCCCCAGGGCAGAACAAACGTTAGAGAATTAGAAATAGGCTGTGAGGCTTTGGCAAATTTTTTTGCAGACAAAATCACGTCGCTCCGCCAGGACCTGCCCATCACATTGGATACAGTACATGAGCCCGAGGCCCCGTGCCTGTCTTCTGGTTTAACTCTGGATCATTTGATGAAATCCTCTCCTCTGCACGCCCTACAACTTGTGATTTGGACCCATGCCCCTCCTGGATAATTAAATCTTGCCTGAGGGAGCTCGAATGTCCTTTACGGGACATCATAAATAGATCCCTCTCGGAGGGGCATTTTCCAACATCTCTAAAAGAGGCTTTGGTCTGTCCCCTCTTGAAAAAAAGTACAGCAGACCCGGCCGAATTGGCAAACTACCGACCAGTCTCCAATTTACCGTTTTTAGGTAAAATTATAGAGAGGGCAGTGGCATCACAGTTGCAGGACTTTCTGGATGATGCTTCCATCCTAGACCCTTGCCAGTCTGGCTTTCGCCCGGGTCATGGGACAGAGACAGTACTGGTCGCCCTGGTAGATGATCTCCAACGGCATCTGGACCGGGGTGGTGTGGCGGTGCTGATGTTGCTGGACCTGTCAGCCGCGTTCGACATGGTCGACCATCGGCTACTGACCCGCCGCCTCGCCGATGTAGGCATTAGGGGGTCTGCCTTACAATGGCTTTCCTCCTTCCTTGAGGATCGGGGACAAAGGGTGGCAATTGGGGGCGAGCGGTCCCAGCGGTCCCACACTGGATTGTGGAGAGCCTCAGGGGGCAGTTCTCTCACCAATGTTATTTAATATCTATATGCACCCCCTTGCCCAGATTGCTAGGAGAAATGGGCTTGGGTGCCATCAATATGCAGATGACACCCAACTCTACCTGCTAATGGATGGCCGGCCTGACTGCGTCCCAGAGAATTTAGACCGGGCCCTGCAAGATATGATGATGATATTGGATTTATATCCCGCCCTCCACTCCGAAGAGTCTCAGAGCGGCTCACAATCTCCTTTACCTTCCCCCCCACAACAGACACCCTGTGAGGTGGGTGGGGCTGGAGAGGGCTCTCACAGCAGCTGCCCTTTCAAGGACAACCTCTGCCAGGGCTATGGCTGACCCAAGGCCATGCTAGCAGGTGCAAGTGGAGGAGTGGGGAATCAAACCCGGTTCTCCCAGATAAGAGTCCGCACACTTAACCACTACACCAGACTGGCTCTACTGGCAACCTGGTTGAGGAGGAGCGGGCTGAAACTGAATCCAGCAAAGACAGAAGTCCTTTGTCTAGGTCGGGGCACTCGTGGAGGGGAAATACCTCTCCCAGTCTTCAACGGGGCGCCGCTGAAAGCGGCGTGCCGGGTCAGGAGCCTGGGAGTCTTACTGGAGCCTTCACTATCAATGGAGGCCCAGATTGCAGCCACTGCTAAGTCAGCCTTTTTCCATCTAAGACGGGCAAAGCAGCTGGCTCCCTTCCTAGAGCGTCAAGATCTGGCAACGGTGATTCATGCAACGGTCACCTTGAGACTGGATTACTGTAATGCCCTCTACATGGGGCTGCCTCTGTACCGAACCCGGAAGCTGCAGCTGCTGCAGAACGCGGCAGCTAGACTGCTGTTGGGGCTCCCCAAGTGGGAGCACATAGAGCCTGGGCTACGCGAACTGCACTGGCTGCCAGTTGTATACCGGGTTCGTTACAAAGTGCTGGTCATTACCTTTAAAGCCCTATATGGTTGAGGACCTGCCTACCTTAGGGACCGTCTCTCCCCATATGAACCCCAGAGAGCACTGAGGTCAGCCGGGAAAAACCTGTTGACCATTCCCGGACCGAAAGAGGTGAAGTTGCAAAGCACCCGTAACCGGGCCTTCTCCTCTATAGCTCCGAGCCTATGGAATCAACTTCCAGAGGAAATGCGGGCCCTGCGGGACCTTGAACAGTTCCGCAGGGCCTGCAAGACCATCCTCTTCCGATCAGCTTTCGCTGAAGAAGAAGGAAATTGTTAAGAAAACTGCCATCATAAAAGCAAACATAGCATTAGCACTTTTATTAATTAATTTTAAAAACTTAATCAGAATTTTAACCAAACTGTTTAAATGTAGTTTTATTCAATCTGTATAATTAATGTATGAACTATGTTGTTAGCCGCCCTGAGCCTGGTCTGGCGGGGAGGGCGGGATACAAATAAAATTTGTTGTTGTTGTTGTTGTATTTCATCTTCTGATAATGCACAACTGACTAAGCAAATCATTCAATTTAAAAAAAATATTTGAGGTGCTATGAAAACTCAATGTGTTGATTATGGGAGCAATACATTGATTATGGATATTTCCTTCATCCATTCCAATTTCATCTTCTCTATATGCTTTTTTAACTTGCTCCATCTCTGTCCTCTCTTACCTCAGGTCCTTCTTCTCTTCAATATATTTTAGATGTAGCCTGTCTCTATAAATATATTCCAATGGGACTAATTATCTCTTCATAGACATTGCTGATCAGCTACTGACTGCTGACCATCACAGTGCATTGATGCCTATAGTTTCAATCAAGCCTTGGATTCAGTGGGAGCTCACAGGAGCGCAGCTTCTGAACCTTTCTGAAAGTTCCTCCTCCTTCTGAGAGTTCCACTTCCTTGTCCATTGAATAGTATGTGCAGCTGTATAATGAGCTCCACCATCTATTTTTCTACAAAACAACCCCTGGTTTCAATCATGCTTATGGTAGTTCTCTTCAATGTAATTCTTAGTGATAAAGATATTTGAAGATCAGTCTCCTAGGTGAGAAACTGCCAGTTCCTTGAGCACTGATTATTTCTTCCCTTCCCTCTTCTCTTCACATTTCTTTCCCCTCTTAAGTTGGAAAAGAAATTTAGGAGGAAAAGGCATGAAGATGGATTAACACATGGATTAATATATTGCAGTATTTCTTTTTGTAACAGAATATGTTGATATTTCTGTTGTCCATGGCTGTATAGATAAAACTGGTGAGGTCGGAACATGAGTCTGCTAACACCACCTGTCATTTTTACTTTGACAAGTAGGCAACATAAAACAACTTTCCAGGATAAACTGTTTATGATGGAAACAGGTTCTATTGTAGAACAACATGGGTTTAAATCCAAGCACTTTGGCTTAGGGTTATAGGCTGGACAGTTAAGGAGAAGATGAGGACACTCAACAGCGTATTAGGCCTGCTCCATTCAAGCAAATGGGATTGAGCCAACTATAGAAATAAGCTTGACTGGCAGCACAACAATAGCCTAAGGGTATGTTGACTGAAAATACTGCAGCTAAAGGTTCCATTATTCTTTCTATACCTCTTCAGTGTGATCTTAGGACATGCCCCATTTATGCTGACAGTACATTAATTATGTCTGAATTAACTATGTATTTGAAATATCTCTGATAAGGACAGTATAGGATGTGATTTTCATGATACAAAGGAATCAAGGATACACAGTGGTAAATTCTCTGACATGAGGAGGCATGTGAAGAGGAAACTGAAAGGAAAGGTAAATGCAGTCAAAACCCTTGGGGAAGCTTGGAGGCTATTTAAAGCTACAATCCTAGAAGCTCAGATAAAATATATACCACAAGTTAGGAAAGGCACAAATAGGTATAAGAAAAAGCCTGCATGGTTAACATTAATAGAAGCTGTAAAAGGTAAGAAGGATTCCTTTAAACAGTGGAAAGCTAGTCCAAAAGAGGTTAATAAAAGGGAACACAGGCTATGGCAAATCAAATGCAAGACTGTGATCAGGCAGGCAAAAAGGAACTATGAGGAGCATATTGCAAAAAACACAAAGACCAACAATAAAAATTTCTTCAAATCTATTAGAAGTAGAAAACCAGTCAGAGAAGCAGTGGGGCCCTTGGATGACCAGGGGGTAAAAGGATTACTGAAGGAGGATAGGGAAATGACTGAGAAGCTGAATGCATTTTTTGCCTCCATCTTCACTGTGGAAGATGAGAAGTGTTTGCCCACTCTGGAACCGCTAATTTTGGAAGGAGTGCTGAAGGACCTGAGTCAGATTGTGGTGACGAGAGAGTAGGTCCTACAACTGACAGATGAATTAAAAACTAATAAGTCACCAGGTCTGGATGGCATACATCCAAGAGTTCTGAAAGAACTCAAAGTTGAACTTGTGGATCTCCTGACAAAAATATGTAATCTGTCATTGAAATCTGCCTCTGTTCCTGAGGACTAGAAGGCAGCAAATATCACCCCCATCTTTAAAAAGGGTTCCAGAGGAGATCCGGGAAATTACAGGTCAGTCAGGCTGGCTTCAATACTGGGAAAGTTGGTAGAAACCATTATCAAAGACAGAAAGAGTAGGCACATTGATGAACACAAGTTATTGAGGAAGACTCAGCATGAACAAACATGTGAACAAAGGGGATCCAATAGGATCCAATAGGTGTTGTTCACCTTGACTTCCAGAAAGCTTTTGATAAAGTTCCTCTTCAAAGGCTCCATAGTAAGCTTGAGAGTCATGGAGTAAAAGCGCAAGTCCTCTTGTGGATCAAAAACTGGCTAATAGGAAACAGAGAGTGAGTATACATGGGCAATTTTCGCAGTGGAAGATGGTAAGCAGTGGGATGCCACAGGGCTCAGTACTGGGTCCCATGCTCTTTAACTTGTTCATTAATGATTTGGAGTTGGGTAAGCAGTGAAGTGGCTAAGTTTGCAGATTACACTAAATTGTTCAGGATGGTGAGAACCAGAGAAGATTTTGAGGCACTCCAAAGGGATCTGTTGAGGCTGGGTGAGTGGGTGTCAATGTGGCAGATGAGATTCAATGTGGCCAAGCACAAAGTAATGCACATTGGGGCCAAAAATCCTAGCTATAAATACAAGTTGATGGGGTGTGACCTGACAAAAACTGACCAAGAGAGAGATTTTGGGGTTGTGGTAGATAACTCACTGAAAATGTCAAGACTGTGCAATTGCAATAAAAAAGGCCAACACCATGCTGGGAATTATTAGGAAGGGAATTGAAAACAAATCAGACAGTATCATAATGCCCCTGTATAAATTGATGGTGTGGTCTCATTTGGAATACTGTGTCACTGCACCTCAAAAAAGATATTATAGGATTGGAAAAAAGTGCAGAAAAGGGCAACTAGAATGATTAAAGGCTTGGAACACTTTCCCTATGAAGAAAGGTTAAAATGCTTGTGGCTCTTTAGCTTGGAGAAACATCGACTGTGGGGTGACATGATAGAGGTTTATAAGATTATGAATGGGATAGAGAAGGTAGAGAAATAAGTACTTTTCTCCCTTTCTCGTGGGCATTCAATGAAATTGCTGAGCAGTTGGGTTAGAACTGATAAAAGGAAGTACTTCTTCACCCAAAGGGTGATTAACATGTGGAATTCACTGCCACAGGAGGTGGGGGTGGCTACAAGCATAGACAGCTTCAAGAGGGGAATGGATAAGCATATGGAGCAGAGGTCCATCATTGGCTATTAGCCACAGCTTATCGTTGGAACTCTCTGTCTGGGGCAGGGATGCTCTGTATTCTGGTGCTTGGGGGGGCATAGTGGAAGGGCTTCTAGCCCCACTGGTGGACTTCTTGATGGCACTTGGTTTTTTTGACCACTGTGTGACACAGAGTGTTGGACTGGATGGGTCATTGGCCTGATCCAACATGGCGTCTCTTATGTTCTTAATGCCGCTTTTTTTTTTTTTTGCTTGTGTTCTGCTCACCGGTTGCAGTCTACATGGTTGAACATTTGACAATGGTTTTCTGGGGCTGAAACAATGCAGACATATTCAGTTGTGCAAGAAGTAGCTCATGCAGCTTTCCCATGGGTGTTCCTTCTGGCCATCTTCTCTGCCTGCCTTTTGTCTTCCGTTTGCCATGTTCTCAAACAAGAACGAGTGGGGGACTCACATGGACTTGCAGTGGGACATCTCATTCCGCCCCCCCATTATTTCATCTTTGTCTTCCTTTAACCCCCCAGAGCCTTTGCCTGCTTCCTTCTCTCCTTCCCACAAAGCAACCAGCCTACCTTTATCTGTCCCCTTATCTGCAGCTTTCCCTCCTTCCCTCCCCCTGTCAGCCTCTGTCTTGGAAAACAAAGTCTGAGTTGTGTAGTGCTATCTACAGAGCTTAGTTACATGGTGAGGAACCTGCAATGACTTGTGGGGACACCTCATTTCCCCTGTGTCCCCTTCCCTTCCCTTTTTCCTCTTTCCTTCCTCCTGGCATTCCTCCATATATCGTCACTTCTTCCTTCTTCCGTCTCATCTTCTCTTGCACCAATCAACCTACCTTTAGTTTCTCTTCTATCTTTGGCTATATTTATTATTTATTTATTTATACCCTGCCTTTCTCCAGACTGTGAACACCTTACATCAAACAACCTTGTGACACAGATCCAGCTTGAGAGTGTATAACTGCCTCAAGGTCACCCAGTGAGTTCCCACAGCAAAGTGGGGATTTGAATGTGCATTCCCCAGATCCTAGTCCAATGCTCTAACCACTGTACCACAGTGGCTTTCGTGGAGTGCTTACTGTTGAATAATATCAAGCAACTGGACTTGGGTGGGTCATGCAGGTTTGTGTAACTCACCTGGTGGTTGCTTCCCAGACTGGTCTTGATGAGTCCTTGCTCAAAGGCCAAACAGACCTGAAAGGAACCCTGCCCCATCCCCCTGCCTTCTACGGACTGAAATCAAGGCTTGCAGGCTGGCAGTACTGTTGTGGCTGCCTAGCAACAGCCACACAGAAGGCATTCATTTCTTCAAGCTGTAGTCACTGCTTTTATTATTTAGGACAGGGATTACTCCTGTGTATGTATGTGTGTGTGTGTTATGTGTCAAATTTTTCTGCAAACCTGGTTTTTTTTTTCAGGTTTGTCAAAACCCCTTATCTGCAGCTTTCCCTCCTTCCCTCTCCCCAGCAGCCTCTGTCTTGGAAAACAGAGTCAGTGTTGTATAGTGCTATCTAGTGGGCCCAGTTACATGGTGAGGAACCTGCAATGACTTGTGGGGACACCTCATTTCCCCTATCCACAGCTATCCTATCCACGGCTTCAGTCTCTTGGCTTAATATCCACAAATTTGAGCATGTTGAGAATTAGATACATTGATGCACATTCATAGTGATTTCACAGAGACTTACAAATGTGACTGTTAGAACTGCCTGATTTGGCATTCTTTAATGCCGAAGGCCAACAGACTATCTGGATGTTAATGAATTTTCATGTTCACATTCTTGCAGTCCCCCAAGAGAGTTATAGTTCCCTGTTCCTTCATGTCTACCAAATTTATATTGTTATAAGAATGTTCCACAAAAGAAAGAGATGTCTGAGAGCTGGGTAGTTTGCATTCATGGTCCATCTCACCTGCATGACAATGTTTTTAATAGGAAAGACAAGCACTCTGTTCTTTTTCAGAATACTTCACCTTCTTCCTTTGCTCATGGGAGTTGTTGCTATGTTTTGGAGGCAGATCTATTGTCCCCTGGGCAACCACATCACTCTCAGTTTGAATCATTACAAATATACCCTACAACGTACGCAGCAGCAAGCAGAAAAGCACGCAGGACTGGCTCTTGTGCAGACACAAAGCTGCTAAACGTGGGATTCAGTGCAAACTTCAAACAAAAAAAACATTGGCCGGGATCCTGTTAGAACTTCCATGTATATCAAGGGTGAGAGTGATTCTTGCTGATTCTCCCCTCATGCAGCAACCTGACATGCCCCCACCCCCACCCCACATGCTGTTCATGGGAGACAGTGAACCTCCTGGAATAGCTTGGCAGGCAAATCTCCCACAAGGGGGGAAATCAGCAAAAAAACAACAACCCTTCTTTGAATGAATGGAAATTCTAGGTGGGATCCAAGCCATCATGGTGATCCAGTGCAGGGGCTGTGTGTTAACAGTCTGATCATAGTAAGTCCATTTCAAAGTTCTCAAAAGCTCTGATAAAAAAAACGGTTGAAATGTAGCTTCCAGTTAAGCTACCTTTGCTACTCTATTTCATATTTCTGCCAATAAAGTGCTTGACCTTGGCAGCCAGTGTTTCTAATTAAGTAAAGAGTCAATAAACCCGCTCCCTCACCCCCAGTGCTGGTTTCACTGTATGTTAAACTAGTTTAGCATCTTTGCTGTTTGGCCAATCTTTAGAATTAACTGTTAACTTGGCTTTAATGCTGTGGTCTACGTTAAAGAAGAATATGTGCTGCAGCCTTATCATTTCCATCTTAGGAAGGGGGAGCAGACAAAGGGATAATTATAAACTGTTCCTCATATTGTTATACTTGCATTCAGTATGTGCATCTATTTTTCTCTCTCTCTACACAGAAAAAAAAATGTTACTGCTGTGGAGATAGCACCAGGTGCATGAGGGTGACCTCACACACACACCAAATCGGGAGGTGACATCCATCACACTTTGAAATTTTGGATTTCATCATTTCCTGATCTTTCTAAAGGGATCACAGCACCTGGCCCTCACAGCTGTAGTTCATTTAGAAAGCAATTTAAAAACCGAGGAAAAAAGCAAATGACATCTTGCCGCCTCAGCCTTGTCATTAAGAATAGCAGAATGGCCTTCATTTATGAGACACATGGCTAAGAATTAATATCTTTCAGTGCTTTCTCCAGTTGAGATTACAAAAGGTTTGAAAAGACCACTAAATATTTAGTGCTGTGGCTAACAGGGAGGGGGGGGGTGTCTCTCTTTTCTTCATTGTAAAAATGATGCTGAGGAGACTGTACGCTGCTACATGTTCAACACCATTTACTACATGTTTCAGATGCGATAAACCTTGAATATTGTTGTACAATTCAGCTGCATGCATTCTGTTGATATTCCCTTCCTTTGTTGTCCTCTGTAGTATGGGGAATTATGTACATATACATTTTATGATACTGTTCCAAATGCACTTATCATGGGTCTAGAACCCCAAAATAGTCAATAGTGAAGATTTATTCTAGCAAGTACTTTCCCAAATAAACATCTCCAATTTTATTCCAGAATAGTGCTTCATTCCTGCTTAGTTTTTTTTTTTTTGAGGGGCTGCAGTGCTCATAGAATGGCTAATAATAATACTGAAAGATAAATATAATGTGGACAGCTGCTGTGTAGGATTCTGCCAGGATTCATGCCAGATGGGATCCAGTGGATTTCCAGAAATGGGAGGGCTTTCCAATGTTCTCTGGAATAAAGACCTGACTCAAGTGCTAGAGTAACACTGCAATCCTAAACCAAGTTTTCCCCATTCTAAACCTGTTGACTAGCAGTGGAGTTAGAAGGGCATAACTCTGCTTGGGATGGCACCCTATCCAACTGGATACTGCTGTATTGGTTCCGCAGTTATCATAGTGACTTGAGGATAATGAAGCAGCAAGGATCACAGAAACAAACATGATGTATCTAGAGGTGCTGTGAAACTGATTCCAATATTCAATTTTGGGAACTGAAATCACTGGTAAGCTTATTGTCCTTTCACTGTCTGACCTGAGCAGCTGCTAAACAGTTTTGTAGCTGCACAATACCTGTAGTCATGGAGTTTCAGTCCTTCTACCTTGCAGCTCTTTTTGGATCTGTGCAGTGAGTAAAATCAATTCTCCACCAGGGTCGCAGTTGCTCATATAGCAAACTACAGCTCCGATGAGACCGTGCAAAAGAATACACAGACACAATAATCTTGATAACATGGACTTGGTGAGCACCAATCTGCTTAAAAATGCCACAATGTCTCTTTATAATCATAAGGTGATTAACTGGGCTGCTAACATAAATGCAAGGCCAGGACTTGTATGTGTAGGGAAGAAACAAGCACTCCTGTCAGGCTGTTGGAGAATGCACATGCATGAAATACTGCCAGTTACAAAGGCACAAGCTGCTCATGAACAGCTAAACTGCTTCATGAAAAATTGGTTTACTGCTCACAACCAGAGAGCAGAATATAAGCTGAGCTGGCAAGTGTGAATCCATCTGAATCTAATCCTTGGTGATGAGGGTAGTAAACTTTTATATGTCTCTGTAGACTTCATTTTCTCAGTGCCATCCGAGACAGCTCTTCAGGGCAAATTCAGAGTAGACTACAGAATTCTGATACTGAACAATGTTGTGATAGAACCACTGCTGTCCTTAACCAAATACCTGGTGGAACATCTCTGCCTTACAGGCTCTGCAGAATTGCATTATCTTGCAGGGCCCTGGTGGCTTTTGGCAGAGAGTTTCACCAGGTCAGAGCCAGGCCTGGAAAAGCCCTGGCTCTGGTTGAGGACAGTTGGGTATCTTTAGGGTCTGAGACCACCAGAAGGTTGTTCTCAACAGAGCATAATGCTCTTCTGGGGGCACACTGGAGGAGGCGGTCCTGGAGATATGCTGGTACAGTGGGACAAAAAAATTAACCCGCACCCTATCAATCTACACCTAGGAAGTGCAGATAGATAAGTGGGAAATTGTTAGAGTGCATAGAACATGGCCACAGCTGAATATAAGAGTGGTGCCTCTTGATGACCTTATATCCAACAAGAGGCCACCAGGAGCCCATTCTACATAATTATCTAAAAACAGCCAAGAAGTCTGCATACTCTTTAAGAAATCAAATACAGTTGGGTCACACTTGGTCAGCAAAAAAGCTTCATTCCAAAAATGAAATCAATGAAAAATCTGCAAGTGGAAACTAGCAGTATCTCTTTTACATTACATGTTTACATTATCCCTGCCCTGCTCCTTGCTTCAATGAATCCCTTGCAAGCTAAGTCAGCCTTTAACATTGTCTCTGCTTCTGATAATGAAAATGTTCTTTGAGTCTCCTGTCTCTCCATCTCCAGTGGCTTGTCCTGAGCCATCTTGTTGGATGTTTCTGGCAGGCCTCCCCAGGCCTCAGAATGGGGAAGGGGCAGGCTTGCCTATCCCCAGGTCCCAGCGGGGTTCTTCCACTTTCCCAGGCTCCTTCCTGCCCCCAGTCAGCTGGCCGGCAGGGGGACGCCTCACCCCCACAGAACCTTTCCACCTCCAGAGGCTTCAGTCTCTAATTGGAAAGGCTTCCTCTTGGGATGGTGTGTCTGTGTTACTTTGAAGAAGTTGGCAGCAACTCGTGAGTAGAGAGGCCAATCCCTCACTTCAGAGTCCTCAGAAGCGGCAGGGGGGGTGCGGGGAGGGAAACATCTGCTGAGCACATTATTCCCTATGTGGAGATTGATTCTCATAGGGTGTAATGAGGAATTGATCTGGAGGTATCAGGGGCTCTGGGGAAGCTGTTTTTTGAGGTAGAGGCACCACACATTTTCAGTATAGTATCTAGTGCCTCTCCCCAAAATACCTCCCAAGTTTCAAAATGATTGGACTAGGAGGTCCAATTCTATGAGCCCCAAAAGAAGGTGCCCCTATCCTTCATTATTTCCTATGGAAGGAAGGCATTTTAAAAGGTGTGCTGTCCCTTTAAATGTGATGGTCAGAACTCCCTTGGAGTTCAATTATGCTTGTCACACCCTTGCTCCTGGCTCCACCCCAATGTCTCCTGGCTCCACTCCCAAAGTCCCCAGATATTTCTTGAATTGGACTTGGCAACCCTAGGAAGGGGAGGAGGTTGCACTTACCTTATTCCTTCTCCTTTCCCTAGGACCACAGCTCTTGCCACATCAGAGCTTCATCCTTCTCTCCTCCTTGGCCTTTCCACAGGAACCTGCCTTTAAAGGTCCAAATTGCCCCACATAGGTTTGCCAGCTCCCAGGTCCCAGCAGGGCATCCCTCAGTTTGACAGGCTCCTTCCTGCTGCCAGCCAGATGGCCAGTGGTAGGAAGCCACACCCCACCAGCCACAATGTGCCTTTAAACGTCAGCAGGTGTTAAAAAAAACACCCTTGCAAACTACTTGTGTTGTGGACTGTGTGTGTGTGCCTTTAAATATTAACTGGAGGAAAGCTGCATGGGTGAGGTGAACAAGCAAAGTCGTGTGGCTCTTTCCAGTGAGTGTGTGAATCATGTGAGAAAGGAGCCAGTACAGCCCCTCTGTTTGTTTTGCATTGGTTTCAGAAGTTGTGTGTATAGTAAAATGGCGTTAACTAGAAACTGATTATGGAATAGAGGAAAACTCCACTCCCAGACTACTCTCCTTTCATTTTCCTGTTAGTCTGAAAATGTTGGATGAAATGCAGCAGATTACATTCAGCAACTTGTGAGTAAATTGCCCCAGTGAGATCACAAAAATGTGTGCTTGCAAACTGTTTATTTTGGCTTCTGTGTGTGTGTGTAAGTGCAATTGCTGGGGGATGAAGAAATGAAGACTGTATTCAGGGGAAATGCACTGCTGTATTTCTTTCTATCTATCTATCTATCTATCTATCTATCTATCTATCTATCTATCTATCTATCTATCTATCTATCTATCTATCTATCTATTTATTTTAGGGAATGGGAAAGTCTCCTGGCTCCACCCTCAAAGTCTCCAAGCTCCACCCCAAAGTCCCCAGCTATTTTCTGAGTTGGACCTGGCAATCCTAGCCCCGCCCCTTCTCTGGGTGTCCCTGGCCTTTCTCTGGGTGAGGGCAGTGAGGCCACATCCTCTCCTCCCTGGCTTTTCCCCAGGAACCTTCTTTTAAAGGTCCAAATTTCCCCCACCCCTTCCCTGGGTGTTGCTGGCCTCTCTCTGAGTGAGAACAGTGATTTGCTCCTCCCCTGTCTCTCCTACTGGGCTGCTGCATGGCTCCTCCTCAAGCTGCCCCCCTTCTGTGCTGTTGCAATGCCAGGGATTTGGCTGGAATAACCTGCTGGCTCTATGTCTACACTCCTGTTTTTCCTTGGCCCTCTCAAGTTCTGGCCCCTGGGCTGGGGCTGCTATTAGGCTTGCTTGGCCTTGCTAAGGCTTCTCTGGCTCCACTCTGGTTTCTGTTCTGGCTTGCTTTTGTGTAGGCCTCTCTGAGCCACTCCAGCGTTGAGCTCCAGCTGGTTCTTCTGCCTGTTCCTGGAGTCATAGCGCCAGGTAAGGGCCCTGCATAATTGCCCTGGAAGCCTTCAGGTTCCCTGTCAATGGGAGTGGAGTATCTGGGAACTGTCTCCCCCACAGCTGTCTGGTCATGAGTCCAGTGGTGTCTCCAAACATGTTTATAAGTGAATAAAAACTCAAAAGGAAATACTGATGGTTTCTGAAAGTGTACCTATTGGAGAAGCAACAGCAGAATCAACATGCTGTGGCGATTTCAACAACTACACAACCCTAAATATATGCTTGTTCAAAAAATTGCATTTGTGACTGCCACATCTACTTCCTTTCTCAATAGTAACACATATATGATCAAGAAGACCCAGCTGAATATTCAGAGAATCTTCCTAACTGTGAGAGCAGTTTGAGAGTTACCTGGGAATGGCAAGTGTTGCTGGAGGTCTTCAGGGAAAGACTGGCCATCACTATATTAGGGCTGCTTTTACCTTTGAATGTCCTATATTTGGCAGAGAGGAGGGGCCTAAATGGCCTTCCTCCTCTATGATTTCATGCAAAACAATGTATGTTTGTTAGGGTTTGTAGAATCTTTTGGGCTCAAGTACCGTGTTCTACTGGAGAAAGTTTTTCTTCCAGATGTTTTGTTCTCGGCTGCGGAGAAAATCCTCAGTGGCGTTGCAGCCGGAGCAGGCGCTCTGACCTTCTTGGCTGCTGGGCGTTGAGTGAGGATGTTCTCCGCAGCCGAGAACGAAACATCTGGAAGAAAAACTTTCTCCAGTAGAACACGGTACTTGAGCCCAAAAGATTCTACAAACCCTAATGATGTTACCAGCCGTGAAAACCTGAAATCTCTGATAATGTATGTTTGTACCCAAGACTTTGGATTAAATTGGTTCCTGTCCAACAGATGTGGGTGAAATACCCATCATGTTGAGCGCAGCTGCTTTATTTTAAGAACTATTAGAAGTTAGTTATAAAAAGCAGATATACAATTTAAAAATAGATATACTTTATAGCATGCCAACAAAAGCCATGGCTTCACTTCTAAAGTGATTTTTAAAAACTGAGAAAGGCAGCTTTAAGTATTTATTCAAATGTAAATTTCTATGGTACAAGAATTTCAAACTGGGATGTGTGGAGCAACCATTACATGAGATACGCGGTATAAACTTTTATTAAAAGGATGCTCAGAGAAGAACTGGCATACTGCCTGCTTCAAACCATGATTGAAAAAAAAATTAAAACACACTTTTATATATATATTTTACTAAACTTGTATAGCTGCAATGTTTGTCCTCTCTCTTCTAAAGGGAAATCCAGTTTGTTCACACACAGCAGGATTTATCAGTGCGCATGAAAGCTCTTTTGAAACAAACGAGCAGGTGACAACACACCAGCTCTGATTAAGAGCTTTTAAGTTTCATAACTTCTTGAGCACAAAAGAGAACAAAATGGCTACTTACAGCTTTGCTTCAAACCATATTGCTCCCATCTGGATTTGGAACTTCAATTCATCCCTAGACCTGTTTATTATACTAGATGCCTCTACTTACCCACTGCTAGATGTCTCCCTTAATTTCACACAGAGAGACATGTTCCAGACCAGGGGTGGCCAAACTTGCTTAATGTAAGAGCCACATAGGTTTTGAGTAGAGCTTTTTTTGTAGCAGAAACTCCTTTATATATTTGGCCATACAGCCCTGATATAGCTAATCCTCCAAGAGCTTACAGGGCTCTTAGTACAGGGCACAAAAGAGAACAAAACAGCTATTTACAGCTTTGCTCCAAACCATATTGCTCCCACATTCTACATCCTCTTGGAGGATTGGCTACATCAGGGGTGTGTGGCCTAATATGCAAAGGAGTTTCTGCTACTAAAAAAACCCTGAGTTTGAGAGCCACAAGACATTAACATCAGATGTTGGAGGGAGGGAAAGGCAAATAAAAGGGGAGAGAGAGGGAGGTGGAAAGCAAGCAACTTTAACTTTAAACGCATTCTTCAAGCCAGCCCGCAGCATGGAGAAGTGATTTAAAGAGAGAAATGCCTTCTCCAAATTGGCCAACAGGGTAGTGTGGGCTTTGAGAGCCACATAATATGTGTGAAAGAGTCACGTGAGGCTCCTGAGCCACAGTTTGGCTACCCCTGTCCAGACAAACTGTTTATCACTCATTGAAATTGTTCCTGGACTGTACCACTTCAGATTGCTGGTGAGCAACTGCATACTTGGATGTTTCACCATGTGGGGAGAGGACTCCCCACCCATGAAAGAACAAGCATGTTGGAGAAAGGCAATGGAAAATCCTTCTCTCTGGTGACTGCTTTGTTGGGGAGTCCAGAAATTTTGAAAGGGTGAATAGTAGATAGATGGTTCTTCCCACCGCAGGTGTAATGAGTCCACCTGGGTGTTGAAGTTCTCTAGTGAGGCCCTGTTTTCTTGTGTTGCCACCATAATATCTGGCTGGCCACATGATATGACAGTAATTTGTATATCTAATATTTAAATATTTAATGAAAGAAATACTTTAACAGAGCTGGTTTGTCCATGGACTAAGCCACAAAAATATGTACAACAATCTCGTCATTATGAAAGTGTGTACATGCCTCAGCTATATTGGATGCACTGTGAGAAATTAATCTGATCCAAAATAAGTAGTAAACATATATTTTCTTTGTAAAAACTGCCAATTGTCTTAATTCAGCATTTCAACACTAAACCACTAAATTTTGCTGGAAAAGATCCACCTGCCCCCATATCCATTGTTTATTGCACACATACAATTTTGTAGCTGTGAACTGTGCAAGGAGGGTAGTACTGTGCAAAGGCCAAATATTACAGGTACCATGTATGTATTTCACACACTACTCATTTCTTGTACAACATCTATGTTGGTCGCTACAATCTGAAGCAAATGCATACTTGTTGATCATTCACCACTACCTCAGCAACAGCATGGTTTTCTGTCACTGATGATTCCAGCATGCCTCACGCACTCATTCCATGGCAGGGTTTCTGTGGAAGTAGGTCATTGAAAAGAATGTAATTCTCTGGCACCACAATTTGGTAAAGCTGCAACATGAAGAAAAACCACAGTGGAGCCCCTTGCACATTGGACCAGTCCAGACTACCATGCTTCATGCAGATTCTGTTGTGGGTTAAATGCAGCTACCATCCCATGGAGTCTGGAGATGAACTGGTTGTCCACATAGAATCACAGAGTTAGAAGGGGCCATCTAGTCCAACCCCCTGCTCAATGCAGGATCAGCCTAGAACATCCAGTGTGTGAATGTACACCCATTATTTGCAGGAGTTTTAAGACAGAACATTCATTTGTGTATTCACATGCCCCTTAAACACTATGTTCACATTTATGCCTTTTTCTTTGTATGTTCCCCCCTCAGCTTTCTGTGCCAGATGAAGCTGAGTTCTTCAAAGTTAAAACGGTAAGATACTTAAATGCTAATAGTCTTTTGCAGCTTAACAAACACACGCACATACACACACAAAGAAAGAATTTAACCTCACTTCCTCACTCTGAAATTAGCTCCATTGTCAAAAGATGACAGCTGTATCCTGATTTCAAGAATTTCATGTTGGAATAAAAGAGCATTTTTGAAAATCATTGTGTCGTTACTTCAAACAGACCCGTAATGGTCCCTCAGCAAACCATTTTCAGAAGTCTTGTGTAAGTAAGATAAAAAGGCACCATTTCTGAAGAGATGCTTTTATGGGCTAGGTCAGAGTGCTCTTTCCATGTGGTTCATTCCCAGTCGAATTTCCTAATAGCCTATCTCCTCAGCTAACAGATGCCCAGCCTCATGTCGGAACCAACTCGAGCCACCACTGAGATGATATCCAGCTCCTTTCTTATTGAGCCGTTTCCCTAGCAGATGGTGCAGTGCTGCAGGCACACTCCTTCCTGTTAATTACCAGCCTTAGCTACAGATGGAAATGTCAGTCAGCCTCACAGGTCCTGGTTCCTGCCATTGCCTCAGTCCATAGCCCTCTACCTAGGCAAGATGCTGCCAACACACACCATGTGTTTTGTGACTGCTGACTAGGCAGGCAACAAAAAACAACTTACTTCATGAATATTCATGGAGGAATGTTTCGAGTTCTGTTCATCTGTGATGCTTATAGATCTGCTTAAAGGAGACCGCACTTTCCTAAGCTCCCTGTGCCCCCTTGTTTTATTCCAGTGCGGATATGTGAGTTATCAAAGTGGGTTGCCATGGTAACCTATAAAACATGATCAAATGCCCGCCAGAGAGGGGCACCAAATTCTCATTTTCTCACTAATACCCTTACCATACCTTAAGCACCATTTAATCTTTCTTGCCCTGCAATAACAGACCAACGATCACCAAACTGAACTGATTAGCTAAAAAGAGTTGATTTTCCTGAAAGCCCTGAGTGTCTTGTTTGCGTCTATGCTACCAATGCAAGTTCCTTACTCTTCCCTAGTTTCTTTTAGAAAAGCATTGGATTCAGACAAATTCAGTTCAATGCAAACATTTTCCCTCCAAAGCAGTTTCTAAAAACCTTTTATAGGTGTCAACATTGCTTTTCTTTTTTATACTTGTGTCCCATATTCTGGAGGCCCCGTGGCACACAGTGTTAAAGCTGCAGTACTGCAGTCCTAAGCTCTGCTCACGATCTGAATTCGATCCCTGGCAGAAGCTGGGTTTTCAGGTAGCCGGCTCAAGCTTGACTCAGCCTTCCATCCTTCCAAGGTTGGTAAAATGAGTACCCAGCTTGCTGGGAGGAAAGTGCAGATGACTGGGGAAGGCAATGGCAAACCACCCTATAAAAAGCCTGCTGTGAGAACGTTGTGAAAGCAACGTCACCCCAGAGTCAGAAACGACTGGTGCTTGCACAGGGGACCTTTCCTTTCCCCATATTCTGAAGTGGGGTGAGATGTGAGAGACATTTATTGGAGAAAGATTTTTACCTTGCATTTTTGGTAGTCAAGTTAATTTGTTATTTATCTTATGATGAAGAACATATGAAGCTGCCTTATACTGAATCAGACCCTTGGTCCATCAAAGTCAGTATTGTCTTCTCAGACTGGCAGCGACTCTCCAGGGTCTCAAGCTGAGGTTTTTTCATGCCTATTTTCCAGGATCATGAGATGCCGGGGATTGAACCTGAGACCTTCTGCTTACCAAGCAGATGCTCTACCACTGAGCCACCGTCCCTCCCCATTTCATCTCCATCCCTCCCCCATTTCATTGTGTCATAATAGGTGATTTTAACTACCCACAGATTGATTGGGTCAATATGTCTTCTGGTCAAGAGAAAGAGATTGAGTTTCTAGACGCTCTCAATGACTGTGCTATGGAGCAGATGGTCACAGAACCTACTAGGGGTGGGGCGATCCTGGATTTGGTCCTAAGTAATGCCCAAGACCTGGAAAGAGATGTAAAAGTGATTGCACTGCTTGGGAGCAGTGACCATAACGTTATTCATTTCACCATTTGTATAAATAGGGAGTTTTCCCAAAAGACCAGCACAACCACTTTTAACTTTAAAAGGTGTAAATTCTCTGAGATGAGGAGGCATGTGAAGAGGAAACTGAAAGGAAAAGTAAATGCAGTCAAAACCCTTGGGGAAGCTTGGAGGCTATTTAAAACTACAATCCTAGAAGCTCAGATAAAATATATACCACAAATTAGGAAAGGCATAAACAGGTATAAGAAAAGGTCTGCATGGTTAACAAACAAAGTTACGGAAGCTGTAAAAGGTAAGAAGGATTCCTTTAAGCGGTGGAAAGCTAGACCAAGTGAGATTAATAAAAGGAAACACAGGCTGTGGCAAATCAAATGCAAGACTGTGATCAGGCAGGCAAAAAGGGACCATGAGGAGCATATTGCAAAAAACACAAAGACCAACAATAAAAATTTCTTCAAATTTATTAGAAGCAGAAAACCACCTAGGGAGGCAGTGGGGCCCTTAGATGACCAAGGGGTAAAAGGATTACTGAAGGAGGATAGGGAAATGGCTGAGAAGCTGAATGCATTTTTTGCCTCCATCTTCACTGTGGAAGATGAGAAGTGTTTGCCCACTCCAGAACCCCTAATTTTGGAAGGGGTGTTGAAAGACCTGAGTCAGATTGAGGTGACAAGAGAGGAGGTCCTACAACTGATAGATGAATTGAAAACTAATAAGTCACCAGGTCTGGATGGCATACATCCAAGAGTTCTGAAAGAACTCAAAGTTGAACTTGTGGATCTCCTGACAAAAATATGTAATCTTTCATTGAAATCTGCCTCTGTTCCTGAGGACTGGAAGGTAGCAAATGTCACCCCCATCTTTAAAAAGGGTTCCAGAGGAGATCTGGGAAATTACAGGCCAGTCAGTCTGATTTCAATACCAGGAAAGTTGGTAGAAACCATTATCAAAGACAGAATGAATAGGCACATTGATGAACACAAGTTATTGAGGAAGACTCAGTTCGTTGAGAGGGTGAACAAACGTGGACAAATGGGACCCAATAGATGTTGTTTACCTTGACTTCCAGAAAGCTTTTGATAAAGTTCCTCATCAAAGGCTCCTTAGAAAGCTCGAGAGTCATGGAGTAAAAGGACAAGTCCTCTTGTGAATCAAAAACTGGCTAATTAATAGGAAACGGAGTGAGTATAAATGGGCAATCTTCACAGTGGGGTGCCGCAGGGCTCAGTACTGGGTCCCATGCTCTTTAACTTGTTCATTAATGATTTGGAGTTGAGAGTAAGCAGTGAAGTGGCTAGGTTTGCAGATTACACTAAATTGTTTAGGGTGGTAAGAACCAGAGAGGATTGTGAGGCACTCCAAAGGGATCTGTTGAGTCTGGGTGAGTGGGCGTCAACGTGGCAGATGAGATTCAATGTGGCCAAGTGCAAAGTAATGCACATTGGGGCCAAGAATCCCAGCTACAAATACAAGTTAATGGGGTGTGAACTGGCAGAGACTGACCAAGAGAGAGATCTTGGGATCATTGTAGATAACTCACTGAAAATGTCAAGACAGTGTGCGATTGCAATAAATAAAGGCCAACACCATGCTGGGAATTATTAGGAAGGGAATTGAAAACAAATCAGCCAGTATCATAATACCCCTGTATAAATCGATGGTGTGGTCTCATTCGGGATAACATGTACATTTCTGGTCACCGCACCTCAAAAAGGATATTATAGCATTGGAAAAAGTCCAGAAAAGGGCAACTAAAATGATTAAAGGTTTGGAACACCTTCCCTATGAAGAAAGGTTGAAACACTTGGGGCTCTTTAGCTTGGAAAAACGTCAACTGCGGGGTGATATAGTAGAGGTTTACAATATTATGCATGGGATGGTGAAAGTAGAGAAAGAAGTACTTTTCTCCCTTTCTCACAATACAAGAACTCGTGGGCATTCAATGAAATTGCTGATCAGTAGGGTTAGAATGGATTAAAGGAAGTACTTCTTCACCCAAAGGGTGATTAACATGTGAAATTCACTTCCACAGGACATGGTGGTGGCTACAAGCATAGCCAGCTTCAAGAGGGGTTTGGTTAAACATATGGAGCAGAAGTCCAGCAGTGGCTATTAGCCACAGCATATTATTGGAACTTTCTGGGGCAGTGATGCTCTGTATTCTTGGTGCTTGGGGAGGGGGGGGGGAGAGAAGTGAAATGTCCCCACTTGTGAACCTCCTTTTTTTTTTTGGCCATTGTGTGACACAGAGTGTTGGACTGGATGGGCCATTGACCTGATCCAACATGGCTTCTCTTATGTTCTTTATTATCTCAATGGAGACCCAAAGCAGCTTATATTCTTCTCCTTTCCTCCATTTTATCCTCACAACCACCCTGCAAGTTAGGTTAGACTGATAGTATGTGACTGGCTGAAAGTCACCCAGTAGGTTTCTCATTTGTGATACAAAAAGCACAGTGCAGTAGCAACAGCACCAACATCCATCAATATATCATTTCCCCCGCAATAAGAGTTGATTCTTCTTGGAGTACTTAAGTATGCTATGAAAAAGAGTTCTTGACAAATGCTATTACGATTTCCATTTCCAAAGCATGTACATGGATTAGAGAATGATAGGAATTCCATTCCTCAGGGCAGGGGATTCCTTACATCTGTGGGTCACTAGCCAGCTGGAAAATTCTCTCCCACCCCTCCCCAATGCTTGATATGCTGATGTCACCTGGAAGTGATGTCAGTGAGTCAGTAATGTTGGGGGGGGAGGTGCTCTGCAAAACACTATGACTTGAGGCCAATTTTACCAGAGTTTTGTTCAAAAAGCAGAATGTCACCCCTGACATCACTGACATGCTGATGTCACTTCCAGGTAATGTCTCAATTGTTACACGATGTCCCTGCCCACTCCTGGAATGCTCTCCAAATCCCCCCACTGGTGTGACAGAGAGACCTGGCAACCCTAGCAGATGGCCATCTTAGATATCATGCTTGAATGGCTGTACAAGAAAAATGAAGGGAATTTGATGTGTTCTATTTGTCCAAACTTTTGCACAAATATAAGAACAGTGACAAAGCTTACCTTTGATTTCCCTAAGTGAATTCTTGTGGAAACATGTGCAAAATGGTGCCAGGGCTGTTTTTCTTCTTTGGACCCAATCTAACATCTATTGGCAGTTTGGTTTTTACATCATTTTTGTCAGTGCTCTATTACTATATTAACAAAAAAACCCTCAACACATCCGTGTTAAATGTTGTTATCTGTACCACAAAGTGTACTGAGAGACAACTATCATGTTCATCACGAAGATAATTTTGGGACTGTGACTACACATTTTAGAAACCTTTATTTTGTTTACAAGGGAATTAGCCAGATACATGGAGGATAGGTCTATCAGTGGCTGCTAGCTATAGTGACTGAAATGAGCTTCCACATTCAGAGGCAATGCACTTCTGAATCCCAGAGCCAGGAGGCAACATCAGAGGAAGGGCATAGCCTCTATGCCCTGTTTGTTGGCCCTCCAGGGCCATTGTTTGGCCACTGTGGGAGAAGAAATGCTAACCTAGATAGACCACTGTTCTGATACAGCGTGGGTCTTCTGTTTTTACGGAGTCAAAGTCCAAAATTTAAAACTCTGCATCTGGTTTAAAATACCACTCACCAATAAAATGGGAAAGCAACATAAGGTTTTTCAGGTCTTGCTGCATACTATCATGACAGTAGCAAGCCAGAGATTGTTTGGGACACATACTACACTGACTGAGAATTCAAACTTTCTCTTCACACACTTTCTGTAAACTTTTAATGTTTTAAGTGTTGATTATGTTGTAATCCCATTCGTGGGGTAGGGTGGAATATAAATTTACTAAATAAATAAATGTTCATTAGTGAGATCTGCAGGGCTTTTTTTGAGCAGGAACACACAGGGATGCAGTTCTGGCTGGCTTGGCACTGGGGTTGTGGCCTAATATGCAAATGAGTTCCTGCTGGGCTTTTTCTACAAAAAAAGCCCTGTGTGAAACAATGGTGATGTCAGAGGGTGTAGCCTAAAATGCAAATGAGTTCTTGCTGGGCTTTTTCTACCAAAAAAGCCCTGGAGATCTGTACCATGGTGCCAGTAATAAAAGCTGCTGACAGCTTTCCCATGGTGGCATGAATGAATGAAAATCCACTCCCTCACTTGATGGTGATGCTACTACTAAGACTGTTTACCTACTGATAATCTAAAGCCCCCTTTGATGTGCTCTCTGTATGAATGCTCTGCATCCTAGCAGTGCCTTCACACATGTATCATAAGAACATAAGAGAAGCCATGTTAGATCAGGCCAATGGCCCATCCAGTCCAACATTCTGTGTCACACAGCGGCCAAATATATATATATATATATACACACACACACACAAACTGTGGCTAATAGCCACTGATGGACCTCTGCTCCATATTTTTATCTAACCCCCTCTTGAAGGTGGCCATGCTTGTGGCCGCCACCACCTCCTGTGGCAGTGAATTCCACATGTTAATCACCCTTTGGGTGAAGAAGTACTTCCTTTTATCCGTTTTAACCTTTCTGCTCAGCAATTTCATCGAATGCCCACGAGTTCTTGTATTGTGAGAAAGGGAGAAAAGTATTTCTTTCTCTACTTTCTCCATCCCATGCATTATCTTGTAAACCTCTATCATGTCACCCCGCAGTCGACGTTTCTCCAAGCTAAAGAGCCCTAAGCGTTTCAACCTTTCTTCATAGGGAAAGTGTTCCAGCCCTTTAATCATTCTAGTTGCCCTTTTCTGGACTTTCTCCAATGCCTCCAACCAGAGGCAGAATGGGAAGGTAAAATGGCATTTACTCTCCATTCACAGCCTCATTTAGCCTCATCTGAGATGTCCTCTTGTTTTTAGGGAAAAAACAACAAAATCCAAAGTAATAAACTTCTATTTTTCACAGGTGCTTCTTTTCTGCAATTTTCAGGATTTTATTTATTGGTACATGGTAGATATATTTGACAGGATTGTTGAAAAAAATGCTCGCTACAAGAAGTTCTCTCTCTCTCAAAAAAAAAATATCAATGTTTAATAATGGACAATTTCTTACATTTTTTGTCAAAACAGGAACAAATACCAAACCCATGTAGTAATATCTCACTGGATATTAATGGAATCGATCTCACTGGATATTAATGGATGTTTCATTCAGTTTTATATTACACAAAAAGAACTAGGGCAAAAACTTAATATTAGATGAAACTGCAAAGAATGTTTGGACAGACTACAAAGAAACCTAAAGGTTTGCCATTTACAACTTTCAAGTTATGACTACATTGCTCTTTGAACAAGAACATTGCTACATTGAACAAGAATATCAAAATAACTGTGTGCTAAACACAAACGGTTGCTGGACTGTTTGACAATTATGATCTTCCAGCTCCAATTTACATGTGAAATAGCTACCACAAGTAGGCATGAATAGACATCTCAGAAGAAGACATATTCCTGCAATATAGCCATATTGCAGGGGGAATTTATGTGTTTACAATCATATTTTGAGTCTTTTGCAATGCAGTCCTAAGCAGAGCTACACCCTTTTGTGCTCATTTAATAGATTATTTTTACTGAGATTTATTTAAATCATCCTGAATTATAGGTTGGTTTTGATTAGAAAACTGCTTGACACTCTACATCTAGGCCTAATTGACACATATGGAAAATCTGGTAGAGAAACTGAGAGTTTAATAGTGCAATCCTAAAGAGGGGGGGGGGGGGGCTGAAATAATTTGGGAGTAAACTAACCGCTATGTCATCATAAGTGTGAGTTGTGCCATTCTAACTCCCTCCCCACCAGCACAAACTGAACATGTGCCCATCGTCTGTCATCTCAGTGCACTCCCACCCATTGCTGCCGGTGGGGCAGTGCCCCGCCCTGCCTGCAGCACAGCTGGGGCAGAGGAAGCCATGCCAACACAGGAGGGGGGCAGTTTGAGGGTCATGGCCTACATTAGTCAGCTCCCAAAGACCTTCCAGTCTAGGAATCCACTCCCTGCAAGAGGCACAAAGCTACAACAATAAAAATGCTGGCATATTCCATAGACACTCATTGCAACAGAAAACAAAGTCCGCTGTTGCACAAGCTTGCAAAGTCCTTAGGGAGCCATGTAATTGTATAGCAGCGCCCGCCTCACGGCCTCACTGGATTTCTATATTTTCGTCTCTTCGGGGTATTTTACTTGTTCTGTTGATGGGACCACAGCAGCTTTGTTTATTCTTCCCACAAAATATATAGGCTCATGAGAACTTTAACTTAAACCACAGATTTATTGTAACAAAAAGTCTTAAACTGGGGATATGGGAGATATTTACACAGGCTTTTATGTTGTTCTGTTGTTTCAAGCTTACAATAACTTTTACTTTCTTGGATCTTTCACAGTTACACAGTTCACATTTCACTCACTCTCCACCTCTAGCCAAGGTCTGGCCTCTTGGGATTGATATGTCTAGTCTCACCCCTCGACTGGAGTCTCTCCTCTCAGCCCTTCTTGGTGTCTCAGACCCACATCCACTCCCTCAACCTCCTCACTAGATCTTTAGAGTAGTTTCCTGGTGTCTGTGACCATTCCGGTCTTAACTGAC
Source organism: Heteronotia binoei (assembly GCF_032191835.1). Taxonomy (NCBI): domain Eukaryota; kingdom Metazoa; phylum Chordata; class Lepidosauria; order Squamata; family Gekkonidae; genus Heteronotia; species Heteronotia binoei. The sequence goes on along the minus strand of NC_083223.1, from coordinate 49,206,201 downwards.
TCACACACACACAGCTCTCTTGGCTGGTTTGGTCAAGCTGGCAGTCTCTGGAAGACTTCCCCATCTCCGTCTCCAGCTTCTTCACAGGATCAATGGTTAACCCATTGCTTTCCATCACAAATTGCCTCACCAATCCCCTCATGCCCCGGGCTGGGTGAGCCACCTCCCCAACACTTAATCACTACTCCCCATCTCCTAAAAAAGCTTCTGCCCTGGCCCCACAAAACTCTTCAGCTGGGCAGGGCGTGTGGCGCGGGACTCCCTGCCGTGTGGACTTAGCGTGAGGGTGGGAGCACTTTGGTGGATGGAACTGCACAGAGAAGTCACATAGGCAGTACAGTGTGATCTATTTGACTTGCGAGGAGGAGAGCAAAGTCCCTACTCCGTGGTTAACCTCTCCTCTTTCCAAGCCCCAACAGGTATCTCCCTCCAGAGTGTTCGTGCATGGACAGGTAAGTGCAACTGCACACCCTTGCGTTGCCCCCCTTCCCCTCACTAGAGGCTGGGCAGATTGCCAGTATCTCTGGCACTGGAACCTGGCCGCATGCTCTGGCATGTGGCAGTCGCCCCAGCCCCTGCATGCCGCTGGAGGCCATGCCAGGGAGGCCACAACTGTCTGCTTCATCAGGTGGGATCATATGAGCTGGGTACTACCACAAGCTGGGCACTGGCTGCCTGTTTCACATCACGAGGGACTCTACTCTGCCTTGGGTGGAGCTTGATCAGGCTGGGCACTGGTGTTTTCCTTGCCTTGAGTTGGCTGAGTCAGGCATTGCCATCTCCCCAGCTCATCTCTTGTGCAGGCCTCCTGTGGGCTCGCCTCTGTCTGCCCTGCCTTGCCTCAGACTGGTTGAGTACTGCCTCTCCTGACTTGCACAGGACATGGGCAGGTCAGGCTAAGGCCCTCTGTCAGAGGGGTGGACAGCCCAGGTAGGGGTCAGAAGGCCATCAGCCCATTAGGAGTTTCCAGGTGCTCTTAATTGTCAATCCTGGCTCTGCTTGTATGGAAAATTAGGCTGAGAATGAGTAAATGGCTCAAGGTCATCCACTGAGTTCTCTAGAGCATTGTTCAAGTTTGTAGAAAGCTCTTTCTTGTCCAGCCACAGTGGTAGCAGTATCTGGGAGTTGCTCCAGGCTCTGAAAAGTTCTGGGAGTCTTTTAAGAAGTTTGAGGAGGCTTTTAAGAGCCAGCTGGGAAAAGGAAAGGGAAGGAGAGCTGGTCAGTTTCAGTCTGCTAAAACTGACCATACCGGAGGAGAAGCACATTCCAAGAGCATTTAAATGCCTTCAAAGCTCACTGAGGATGGGATGAACCATGAACCAGTGCATCCAATGGAGGAATTTATTGTAGGGTCATGGTTTGTGAAACCCTGAACCACAGACCTCTAATGAACCTTCATTTCCCCAGTTCATGCCCATTCCTATGGGTCAAACTTAACTATTAAATATAGAGATGGTTTTGCTTTGGAGCAAAGGACCATTTATTTCCTTGTATCTGTTTTAAAAGGAATGCTTCCCTTACAGGGGAGGTAATATATCATTGCCCCATCATTTCAACAAGTGTGGAATACTGAAGCAAAATACATATTGAAATATGTATTCTGGATCAGGGTACAACTGGCACTCATTCACTCATGAAATATATCAAATAGTGAGTAAAATACCTATTCAAATAGTCATTTGTGAGGCAAACACCAGGAGAAAAAGAAATTTTATTTGAGGAGCAGATAGCCTGAGGAACAGAATGTCTATAAGTAGATAAATGAAATTATGACAGAATGGATCCAGAAGAATTTGTTCATCCCTAATTCAGGCGTATTTCTTTCCCTCACACACTGTTCGTTGAAATCAACATGAATGAAAGTACTTAATTCAGGATGGAGTCTGCTTATTAGCTTACCTACTTATGGTTCAACAAGGATTTCCATTTTTTATTTTAGAATGTCAGTAGTGTTGCAAAGAAGGGAAGGGATTTTGTTTTATCATTTTTGACAGAAATAAACAGTGTTAGACATGTAGGTGGCAGTAACATTCATGTAGCCAGCCTTCTTGCCACATGCATCTTGTCATAAGACTGCAAATACTAGACCGCTCCTTGAATCCAAAATTATAAATAAGATCACAATGCAATCTTAAATACTGCTTTCATCAAAATGGAAAGACTGACCAGAAGAGAGAGAGAGAGAGAGAGAGAGAAGAAGAAAAGGAGAGGAGAGGAGTTCTCCCAAGTAATTGAATAATTTGTAACTGTAATCAGGGATGATTTGGTCATCACAAAACAGGTACAGTCAAACTTACCTTGTTCACAATGATAATTCACTGTTGACTTGAATACAGTTCAGAACAGTAGTTTGAGAAGTTATTTGTCTACAAAATGGCATTCATGAAGGTTGACTTTATAACACATGCACAATTTACTGGGCTGTTTGGATTACATATGTCCAGGGGAATCACGAACAGTTCATGCATTAGAGTCTATGTGCTGCTTTAGGACTTCTGCAGTTAGCAGCATTATTCATATTGGCACATGCTCAGAACTTACTGGTCTGAACTGCAGTTCACAGGTAACAGACAGTGCAAGAGCAAGTTAGCTAAGTTAGACTATATATGCTATCTTTGTGCCTATGCAGCTGGTGGCTTTCCTCAGTCACTGGCATTCACTATGCTGGCATGTGTTCAGAGCTCTCTGCATCCAAACCACAGTTCCCAGGCACTGGCAGTTTATTTATTAAATATATTTATTAGCTGCCTTTCTACCTTATAGGAGTCTATTATGAGCCAGGGACACGGCCAGGTATTTTAATTCTCTTTGGGCTGAGTTCAGATGGTTTCTCTAACTGATCAGTTCTAAAAAAAATCATAATACTCTCTCAAAACTATAAAATTTGAGAATCTGACTACTAGTTAATGGAATGGGCTAAACTTGTTTGGATGATACCTCCTTTTGATATTGTTTGGGAGTTTGCTAGTGACACTAGGGATTAAATATAACAAAAATAGTATAATTATTAGACTGTTATAAAAAAAGCCCATTTCATCAATGAAAAAAAAAATCAGATAGCTAATAATGTGCCAAAACTAAGTTTCAAATAGACATAATATTTTAGTAAAAGAATTACGGAAATTTTGATTTTTTTTTTGGGGGGGGGGAGATCGGGATGAAGTAGGGTTCTTTGAAAATCAAAAATAAACAGGAGGCTTCTGAAACCTGAAAGACTAACAGATGAAGTGAGGTCTAACTCATGGCAACTTACAGCAGAATACAATTTAGTTAGAAGATGTCTATTTATTTTTAATACAACAGACCAACATGACTATCCCTTTGTATATACTGACTGTTAGAAATTAAAAAGAACCAAACATGTACATGTGTAATTAATACATCCCACCTGTTTACATGGGACATAAGCGTGGCTGTCAATAATTTCCTGGTCATTTTTGGGAAGAAACTCCCCCTCTTAGTATGTTGGCTACTTTTCAGGCTCTTTGATAAGATAAGGATGCTGATTTTAATGATATTTAACATTTTGGGCCCAAGATCAAAAGCTACTTAAGAACCCTGAGGTGAATTTCAACTGACCTTGGTAATTTATTGCTTTTTACATGAACATTTCAATCAATCATCTCTTTTGTAAGTCAGCTATGGATATCTCTCTGGCCAGTATTGCAACCAGACTATTTGATGGCTCTTTTGTTTATCTCAGCTAATCAGTTTTCATGTCTTTATATCCTCCATAAGATGGTCTGGTTACAGGTTGCACAAATTTCCTAAAAAGAAGCTATTTCTATGTGTTATCAACCTATTCCATTCTGTCCTGGCATGGAATTTAGGGCAGCTTCATGATTAATTCCTCTGGGTTTGCATCCTTGTGCTTAAGTAGACCTAAATGTGCTTATCTCCAGCAAGGCTATATTTTATTCTTCATACTATACTGTGCAACTTTAGCAAATGTAGAGCCATTGCAACCTTACAGCCAGTTTGGTGCAGTGATTAAGAACAGCAGACTCTAATCTGGAGAACCACGTTTGATTCCCCATCCCTCCACATAAAGTCAGCTTGGTGAACTTGAGTCAGTCACAGTTCTCTTAGTGCTCTCTCAGTCCCAACTATCTCCCTGGGTGTCTGTTGTGGGGAAAGGAAGGGAAGGTGATTGTAAGCAATTCTGAGACTCCTTCGGGTAGGGAAGAGTGGAGTATAAAACCAGCTCTTCCTCCTCTTTTTCTTCTCAACAGCCATGAGTGTCATTCACTGGGGTGCTAAGCAGAAATAAATAAGCTTAGAAGGTTGCAACTTCGCTCAGAATTGCACTGTACATATTTTAGATAGATGAAGAGACTCGTGTTTACCCAACTGTCTCCCTACCTCATGAGGTGAAAACAAGACTTCCAAATGCAGTAAGCCTTCTTGCACAGTTTCACTTTGGGCATGGACACACAACACAAAAATGGAAGATGGTGCCAGAGTGTAGCATAGATTGTGAGCTCCATCTGGATTTTAAAATTACAGGACTGACTTGAAGTCTACTGTCCCTGTTTGCCCTGGGATGTTTGGGGAATTTTGGGAAGTCTTTGGAGACCAAGACCAATTCTTCATTCACCTTGTTCTGGTCTCATTGCTCCTTTTCCCATGGTGCTTCTGCTGAATTTTGCACAAGCTGCGAGGCGAGTTGCTTCTCCTCCCTTCAAGTTCCCTCTGCAGTACACAGGATCCTCTGAAAAGTGGTTTCTGCCTGCCACAGAGGGAACTTGAAACAAGGAAAATGGGGAAGCGATCCAAGTATTGGGTATGCTGCCCAATGTTGAGGACAAACAAACAAACAACAGAAAGATGGAGAGATGTGGAAGGGCCTCCAGAGATCTTGGAGAGCCTGAGCATGGCCTTGTGCCATGAAGCAAACCATGGAGCAACTGGAGGAACCAGAGCATCAGTGTCATGCTGCAGTAGCTTGTGAGTGGGCATCAGTTTCCACTGCTTTGACTATGATATTGCTTGTTGGCATGGCAGAATCTGTGGTGGCTGTAGGATGACTTGAACACTGGATGCTGGTGCCATCTGCAGCTGCAGTGAGGAGTATCTCAATGGTCCTAATGGGAGCTTGGGTGACTTCAGAAGGGCTCATGCAGTGACCTTGCTGCACAGTGCCCTGCGAACAGATGCTGGTGTCTCCTGCCTTAGATGCAGCACCTCTGTAGCTGCAGCAGGAGGGAGAGAGAATGTGACAGGAGTGGAGTACTTGACCTTGAATGAGATCTTCAGCCTTGGGAGGTGGCTTCAACATCAGTCCTGTGTTGTGGTGCTCTATGAACATCTCCCCCCACCCCCACAGTACTTCACAGTATTCCCCTGCTGGATGTGGCTATATAAGCTGGCCATATACCTGTAATCTTGCTAGAACTACTTGGGAACACCTATCAAGGACATTTGGGGATGGTTGGTCCCACCCAGCAGCCTCTGGGCACACACGCCTTTCTGGACAAGCAGTTTCAGCGATGGCCAGGCCTGGACTGCCTCTCAAGAGGGCCCTGGGGTGTCAAAGTGAGAACTTGACCAGGACAAAGAAGAAAAGGTCTGGAGACAGTTAGAAGTCCAACTCAGCATCAGGCAGGTTGTACTAACTCCTGCCATTTGAACTGCTTATAATTAGACTAGAAGAAGAAGACTGCAGATTTATACCCTGCCCTTCTCTCTGAATCAGATACTCAGAGTGGCTTACAATCCCCTCTATCTCCCCCCTCCCACAACAGACACCCTGTGAGGTGGATGGGTCTGAGAGGGCTCTCACAGGAGCTGCCCTTTCAAGGACAACTTCTGTGATAGCTATAGCTGACTCAAGGCTATTCCAGCAGCTGTAAGTGGAGGAGTGGGGAGTCAAACCTGGTTCTCCCAGATAAGAGTCTGCACACTTAACTACTACACCAAATTGGCCCTCAGATGCTGGCGTCTCCAGCCAGCAGACATACCATTTCTTCAGCAGGGTGAGAATCGGACAAACCACCTTATGAGTACTTTATAAGCTAGGTAGGGTAGCTAATTGGGCATGATGGTTAATGGAATAAGGAACACTCTTTCCTCCAACCCATTATAAAATTATTAGTCCTACTAGAGGGAGGGAGGAACTATTAAGTAGAAAGGAGTGGGTGGGATATATTTTGGAGATTATTTGATCGTCCAATTGTTCAGTTATATTTTTAACTAGTGCTGTAATTCTTTCTTAATTGTGGGTAAGTTCTGCTGCACTGAGTGATGGAACTAGGATGGGCAAAGGAGGTGAAAGGGGGTTGGATTCTGTGAACATTATGTTAGATGCCAGCTCTAGGCTAGGAACCCCAACCATCCAATAGACAGCTGAATCGAGGAAGGTCGGTGCTGCTGTTGTTGCTAGATCTCATGGCGGTGTTTGACACAGTTGACTATGATCTATTAACTCACTGACTTGCTGATGTGGGAATATGCGAGGTGGCCTTACAATGGTTTCTCAGTCGGAAACAAAGGGTGGCAAAAGAAGAGGATGTGTCCACTAGATACCCCCTGGAGTTTGGGGTCCCTCAGGGGGCACGTCTCTCCCCAATGTTATTTAACATCTACATGTGCCCCCTTGCCCAGTTGGCATGGAGTTTTGGACTTCAGTGTCATCATTATGCAGATGACACCCAGCTGTATTTGCTGTTGGGCAACCCATCAGCCACTGTCCCACAATCTCTGGCCAAGGGATTGGAAGTCATGGTGGGCGGGCTCAGAAGGAGGAAACTGAAGCTGAATCCATCAAAGATGCAGGTTCTGTGGCTAGGGGGACCGAACTGGAGTGTAGATTACCAACCTTTGATAGGATGCCCCTTATGTTGGCATAGTCCATGAAGAGTCTGGGAGTGATACTGGATACCTTCCTTTCTATGGAGGCCCAGGTCACACATACTGCCAAGGTGGCATTTTACCACCTCTGCCAAGCCCAGCAATTGGCTTTCCTCCTGTCTTGTTCAGACCAGGCCATAGTAATCCATTTGATGGTCACTTCCAGGTCAAAGTACTGTAACTGTTGTGAGCCCTGACAAGGATGACCTGGAAGGATTAACAGACCTGGAAGAGTTGCCAGCCAGTTCCTCAGCTGAACAAACAGCAGCTTGCCCATCAATCACTCTCCAGGCACCAGTGTCAGCTGTTGACAATCAATCTTCTCCAAGCTCCCCTCCTCCCATCTCAAGAGTTTGAAGCAGGCTCCGGAAAGAACTTTCAGAGTGAAGGCATGAGGCACGCTGATGCTTCAGATCTCTCCAGGGCCCCTCTGGACTGACGTGCTCCACCTGACCCACGACTCCCCTCCTGCGAGGCACTTTGGCCAACACAAGACCCTGCACCTGCTCACGTGGGAGTTGGCCTCAGGTCCATGCCTACGTGGCCAACATCAGTTCCTGTGAGGTCTGCCGGCGGGCCAAGGATGTACTGGCCAAGCCCCCAGGGCTTTTGCATCCCCTACCCACGCCTGCAGGACCCTGGGACACCATCTTCCTGGACTTTAACACCGAGCTCCCCAGGTCCAAGGGGCACACTTGCATCCTGGTGATGGTGGACCTCTTCACCAAGATGGCTCACTTTGTTCCATGTCCCAAGACACCCACGGCTCCTGAAACAACCCAGCTCTACCTCCAGCACGTCTTTCGCCTGCATGGGCTCCTAGCACACTTGATCTCAGACTGAGGCCCCCAGTTCACCTCCCGATTCTGGCAAGCCCTGCACTCCAGCTTAGGCACCCAGGTGCATTTGTCCTCAGCGTACCATCCCCAAACGGATGGGCAGACTGAATGCACCAACACCACGTTGGAACAATACCTGCGTTGTTATACCAGCTACCAGCAGGATGACTGGGCCGCCTTGCTACCCCTGGTCGAGTTTGCCTACAACAATGCCATCCAAGCAACAGACCCCAATTTCCTCCAAGCGCTCCTTCTCCCATCTCAAGAGTTTGAAGCAGGCTCCGGAAAGAACTTTCAGAGTGAAGACATGAGGCACACTGATGCTTCAGATCTTTCAGCCCTGAGTTCTAGCAGAGTCACTGCCACCCAGGGAGCAGGCTGATTGAGACTCCCATACAGCTCCCACCCAGGACTGGTAACCTTGTGGAAGCAACAAGTCTATTCTCTGGCTTGCATCCACACTCCTTCCTGATCCTGACCTGCTTGATTTCCTTGGCACCTTGACCTTTTGGCTTTTGGACATTGACTTCTGATTCCAGTTTGTGATTCTGCATTGGTGGCTTGGCTCCTGCTTGACTTCCTGGACTTTGACCTTGGACTGGCTTTGGACTCCTGCCTTCCTGCACCCTGAGAATGTGACAGTAACTTTATGCTGGCCTTCCTTTGGGTCTGACCCAAAAGCTCCAATGGGTCCAGAATCTGGTGGTGCAAGTCCTGACAGGAACACCATGGACAGTACATATTCAAGCTGTGCTGCACCAGTTACACCGGCTTTGGTTGAGTATCGAGTCAGATTCAAGGTTTTGGTTATGACCTTCAAGGCCTTCAGCAGTCTGAGACCAACATATCTGCAGGGTCACCTCCTCTGTGTTACACTCTACTGGTAACAACTTGCTGATGATCCCCAGCCCCAAAGAGGTCCAGCTGCCCTTGATGAGGCCAGTGCTTTTTCAGTCCTGGCCCCAACCTGGTGGAACTCTCTGCCTGCTGACACCAGAGCCCCACAGAATCTTTTGCAATTCTGCAGGGCCTGTAAGGCAGAGATGTTCTGCCAGGCTTTTGAGTAAGGAGAGCAACAGTTGCCAAGTTGGCACCTCACTTATCCATCCTCCCGGCTATCCCCCTGCTCACTGTGATGGAGTAGCAGAAATTGACAAGATGCCATCAGGGAGTTTGTAAGATGTTATGTATTTTAGCTGGAATGTTTTATTGTTTTAAACCTATATATCTTCTTCTTGTTGTACATCACTCAGAGTCCAGCATTGGCCGGGATAGGACAATTAATTAAATCCAATAAATAAAATAAATAAATAAACAGGTCTCTGTGAAACTATCATTAATAACAAGGGTTTCTTTCAATAATGATCCATGTAAACCTCTTGATGGAAGAGACTTACTGAAAACTGGGAGGGAAAAATGACTCTGCTACTGATGAAGTGCTGTTTTTTCTTTGTCATTAATTAGCAGCTGTCACTTTCCTCAAGTAGTGGGAATTATTCTGCTGATGGAACAAAGCCTCAAATAAGGAAATCATTCAGTGTTTTTACATGCAGTGATAGACAAAAGGAATTTACTTCGTTTTGAATGCTGCAGGTTGAAAAACTCAGCACTGATGTCACTGAGGTTGGTGAAATATAAAAATGGGAAGGGGGAAAAAAGGAAGATAAAAGAAAGGAAAGGAAAAGGCAGGAAATCATTACATTTAATTTCAAAGAGAGATTAGTTATGAATAGCCTGATCAAAAATACAGTCAGTAGAATTTTTTAAAGGAAATTAAAAAGAAAAATAAACAGGTGAACAAAGAGGCATAGACTTACAATCTTAGATATTCATTTGTACCTGTCATTCCCTGCCCACCTGCCATTTCCTCAGAAAGCACTTTCCTGGGGCACCTTCTTTGTGGAGCCGTAACGTAGACCCTGTAAATCCAATCCTCACCAAACTTGGAGGGCAGGTAGAAGAGAGTCAGCTGAAGATAGCCTATGTGCTCAGTGTCTTTAGCTTACAAAGAATCTTCTTTATAACACTCCTGAACCTACACTTGTTAAAATGACAGCCTCTAATTATTGACTGCGGAAGGCAATGGCAAACCACCCCATAAAAAGTCTGCCATGAAAACATGATGCAACATCACCCCAGAGTAGGAAATGACTGGTGCTTGCACAGGGGACTACCTTTACCTTTAATTTTTGACAGGCACAGGTTAAGGAGTGTATAGAATCGATCCTGTGCAAGTTAGAGACACCAGTCTTGGAAGGCACATAGAGGACTATCCAGGGGAGGTCCCCTGTGATTTTGATTACTCTAGCCTGTACAGGATCCATTCTGTACATTCTTGAACCTCTTGAACCTGCACCTGTCAAAATGACCACCTGTCATTGACATGAACCTCCATGAACAGCTGCAAAGTTCATGGAAAGTTTGTGTTGGTTGACCTGCCATGAACTTGAATTTGTGAACAAGCTGGCCAAAATTCATCATAAGCCGGTTTGTGCCTCTTCCTAATAAGAATACCAGGGTGAGGGTGTGGGATGAATTAATAAAGACATGTTTCAGCTACAGTTTTGAGGTTAATTTGCAAGGATTTGTGCTAAGATTTAGGCTGTCATTTTCAGCTAGTTGTACTGGCACTGGTTCAATTTCTGTTGGTCTATAGCAATGGAGAAGTAAGAACAGTACATAGTAACAGAGTTAATTTTAAAATGCATAAGCTTCCGGGTACTATCTCCAGGTTCTAGCAACTCCAGCTGAAAGGGACCTCAACCCAACAGTCTGAAAAACACTTCTCCCTGAAGCTGCTCATCAAAGTGAACAATATTGAGTTCAAGGCAGATTCTCTGGCTCAGTACAAGACATCTCCATCTTTTTAAAAATAGAGCATCCCTTACATTTCATCAGGAGTATTGTTTCTTTGCTTTCCAATTGCTTCTCTTTGTTTATGTTTCCAATAACATTTTCATCAGTAGAATAAAGCTTTCTTGTTTTTCCTCTCCTGCAGTAGCCCTGATTGAAAAGCTGCTCCTGGGAGATACTAGTGGATCTAACCTCTTATTTGTTACCAGGATTCTCCTGAAGTGGCATCACATGCGTCAGAGGTGCAAGTAGCAGAGGAAATGAAAGTTGCCTTGTGACTTCCCTGTGAAATATTTTCCCAGTGTTAAACATTGGGTACATAAGAGTAGTCAAGTTGAGAAGCAAAGATTATGGTTAATCATACTGTATATCAGAAATGTGAGAGTGGGGTAGTTCTATATCACAGAGGGCGTTTTCGCACTGACCTTCAAGTGGCGCGACCACCCTCTTCACACCGGAGGATCTGCGCGGATTTCGCACAAGAAGCGTCGGAGCACCCAAAAGAGCCGGCGACTTCCGTCGCAAAAGCCGCTCAAACGTTTTCCTGCTTCTTGGCGGTTTCCGTTTGAGCGGGTTTTGCAACGGAAGTCGCCAGCTCTTTTGGGTGCTCCGGCGCTTCTTGTGCGAAATCCGCGCAGATCCTCCGGTGTGAAGAGGGTGGTCGCGCCACTTGAAGGTCAGTGCGAAAATGCCCAGAGAGATTAAAAGATGTTGGCTGCAGAAGGGAAGGAAAAGAGAGGCTAATGATCTGAGAAGTGATTTCACAAAGACTAAGACAAGTGACTTGAGGAATTTTGGATAGAATTGGAAACCTGAATTGTAATTAGCCAACGCCAGAGAGAAGAGAGGACAACAGTGCAATCTGAGGTAGAATTATACCCTTCTAAACCCATAGGAGATAATGGGTTTAGAAGGGTCTCAATCCTGTGTAGGATTGCACTGCAAACATCCAAGAAACAAAGTCTATTTGAAGTATACCTACAAACAAAACATGAGGAAGTTACTAGTGCTAATTCCAGATTAAATTTGGAAATGTTATTAACAAAAAAATTCCCCAAACCTACAAATGTTTCTACAAACCATCATTCAAATTTATTGATCCTTCTGTTTGCAGGTGGGATAAAGAATGTCAAGGTAAAGCAGTGGATGGAATCCTTATCTTCTTTCCAGAGTTTTATAAGTGCATAACTTCTAATCTCACCCCATACATTTTGAAAACCATAAAATCTGAATACATTAAAGGAGGGGGGATGATTACAGGAAAATGAGGAAGAGAGTTCTTGTTGTTGGGGGGAAAGCCATTTGGAAACTGCTGCTTAATAAAATAAACACAAAATTAATTTCACAAGAGGCTCTTTCTGTGAAACGCTGCCTCTTTCGCTGCAGTGTTGGTGATAAGTATTCTTTTAACATGGAAATTACCACTGTAGAACTGCCAGTGTGTGATCTCAGATCACTCTTTTGGCTTTGAAATCTAAGCCTAATAGATATCCTGCCAAGTTCTTCAATAATAGAATCCAAGAAAACTTAGCTCCTATTCAGCTACTGCTTAGCATGGGGGGTACGCCTACATACCTGAAGAGGTGGCTTCTGCAAATAAAAGAAAGATGATGTCTTTGCAAATTTGCTCATTTGTTGCCCAGCTGTAGCATTCTGTATCCGAAGCAATCAAATAAGAATAAAGTGAAGTAAGCAGCTGTATGGGAATATAGGCACATTTGCAAGATGCTCCAATTGTGTGTTTATTCCTAAATGCAGTGTGAGTGCAGTGTGACTAATTACACCACAGAGGAAACCAGAAGCTCTCAAGTTAAAGTATTTGGATAATCATGTTTACTGCGGGAAAAGTACGTCGGCATTAAATAAGTCAAAACACAGCACGTCAGATTTGGAATGGCTCCATTGGTACTGCAAGACAGAGTAAGGAAGCCGAAATGATATGAGTCTCATTTGTCTAACTAGAAGAACTACCAGGAAAGATAAACCATCTGCTTCAACTAACTCAGCCCCACTTGGAAATGATAATTGTGTAGAAAGCAAATGAGCAACACTCTCCCCCCCCCCCTTCATTCTTTATTTTACTGTTTAGCTTGTCAGGTAGCATGTTGCTAAGTGGCTCAACAAGCCAGTGCTCTCTCCCTGACCTTCATAGATGAAGACCATGATGGTAAATAAAAATTATTGTGGCTTTCCTATTAGCCTCCACGTGACCAAACCCACTTCAGGTAGGAGCCATGTATTAGCTACACTGGACAGAACTCTAGCTAAATTGCTAAATTAATCCATTAAACAATCAATAGCGACTGTTAGTTATAACTTGTCATAAACTTACCATTAAATTGTAAAGGAAAGTGGACTGGCTATTGCAGCAGCTCTGGTGATCATACTGAAATCTTCCGTGATTCAACACATGTACAGTATATACAGCATCATCCAGGGAGCTCTTGTCTTATGACTGTGGTCTGCAGGAAAACATTGTTAGCAGTTAGACCCCTCCTCTTGCTGAGGGGCAGTTTATAGCTAAAAAAATCTTACATACCCCTTCTAATATATCATAAGAACATAAGAACATAAGAGAAGCCATGTTAGATCAGGCCAATGGCCCATCCAGTCCAACATTCTGTGTCACACAGTGGCCAAATATATATATATATATATATATATATATATATATATATATATATATATATATATATATATATACACACACACACACATACACACTGTGGCTAATAGCCACTGATGGACCTCTGCTCCATATTTTTATCTAACCCCCCCTTGAAGGTGGCCATGCTTGTGGCCGCCACCACCTCCTGTGGCAGTGAATTCCACATGTTAATCACCCTTTGGGTGAAGAAGTACTTCCTTTTATCCGTTTTAACCTGTCTGCTCAGCAATTTCATCGAATGCCCACGAGTTCTCGTATTGTGAGAAAGGGAGAAAAGTACTTCTTTCTCTACTTTCTCCATCCCATGCATTATCTTGTAAACCTCTATCATGTCACCCCTCAGTCGACGTTTCTCCAAGCTAAAGAGCCCTAAGCGTTTCAACCTTTCTTCATAGGGAAGGTGTTCCAGCCCTTTAATCATTCTAGTTGCTCTTTTCTGAACTTTCTCCAATGCTATAATATCCTTTTTGAGGTGCGGCGACCAGAACTGCACACAGTACTCCAAATGAGACTGCACCATCGATTTATACAGGGGCATTATGATACTGGCTGATTTGTTTTCAATTCCCTTCCTAATAATTCCCAGCATGGCATTGGCCTTTTTTATTGCAAACGCACACTGTCTTGACATTTTCAGTGAATTATCTACCACGACCCCAAGATCTCTCTCTTGGTCAGTCTCTGCCAGTTCACACCCCATCAACTTGTATTTGTAGCTGGGATTCTTGGCCCCAATGTGCATTACTATGCACTTGGCCACATTGAACCGCATCTGCCACGTTGACGCCCACTCACCCAGCCTCAACAGATCCCTTTGGAGTTCCTCACAATCCTCTCTGGTTCTCACCACCCTGAACAATCTCAAATATCTCAAATAACTCATCTCAAATATTGCAAGTGCAATAAACTGCCTGACCCAAATTACACAAAATGAATGCCAGTCAGAGATGAGCCTGGACATGTAATTTAGAAGTGTAGGAGTGGCTGGCTAGCTAACAACCTCCTCCACACCCTAGAGAGATGCATAATTTAGTACAATGAGTCTCCCAAGAACTTATTGGCTCACCTTGGACTAATCTCAACAACATCCAGCCTCAATTCCCTGCACCTGTTTGCCCTAATTAAGAAACACTCAGTTCTATTCACCAAACTTGGTAGTTTCCCCCATCCAGCACTTACAGGGTAATCAAGCCCCATATGGACCTATAGTCCATCTCAGAAAAACCATGAAGTTTCTTCCTAACCATTGTCCACCTCCAAAAAAACCCATCAAGTAATTGTTTCTTTTTTGGGGGGGGGGAACACATCCACTTGCTCCAGGGAGCATTTTGCCCTATATATATAGAAACCCTAGCCACCAGTACCGTGTGTGTGTTCTTGGATCCATACATCCCAATCAGTTGTGCCTTTTCCCCTTTTCACAATGAAACTCTGGTCATTTTACTGCTGTGACCATGGACCTCTTTCTTCAAGACTAGTAATTATAGCCTTCCTCAAAACTGCTTTTCTCCTTTCCTCCCTAATTTTCTCTTAGCTAGCCTTGTACATTTCTTTCAGTGTGTATGCATATATTATCCTTTATTCTCTTTTAATAAAAAAATCTTCCCAGTTGAACATCTGCCTTGTTTATTTTGAGAGTTCTCTTAAGGGGGAAAAAATCCCTGTAAATATTAGTGGAGAATTCCAGTTATAACCTCTCACTTTGTTTTAAAGCTAATTTGCAAATTTCCCCAAGGATTCAAAGAGTCAGTGGAGAAAAACTCTCCTGGTACCCAAAGAGAAACCATGTGGGCATCACTCATGAGAAGCTGCCCAAAGTGATGAAATCTTCAGGCCTGAGAGTCTTTCTACTTCCTGGAAGCACTGTATTGGCTTCCCCATCACCTAATTTCCTTGGGCAGAAGAATTATTGCAAGAAGGAAGAGCCTGCAGGTTCCCATCCCCTCATTCTAGCTAGCAGCCCTGATGTAAGTAGAAGAGAACCAGGACCAGATCCATTTGAACTTCATGCCATCTTACATTTATTTATTTTTTTCTGCTTTTGGGGGTTGTTCAGGACCCATACTGCTTTGGCAATAGGACATTGTTTGCAGTGGACCAAATGATAGTCTATGATGATGAATTTTTGTCATTTTTCAGCTGAGGTTTAGATATGACTTGTCAACTTCTTTAGAATGCCAATATTTACAATTACAACATCTATCGCTATTGAAAATATGGCAATGTACCATTAAGTTTGTCAGACTACCCTTTGGTCCTAGAAACTCTAATTTGAATGAATGCAGTAAATGAAACCTATATATTTGTCTGTAAATATTTTAAGTTTATTAATAAATATGATATGCAATGTCTCAGGAATGAATTGAATAAGGAGATATATCACCCTGTCTTGCCATAGTAATAGAATATGGTCTTAAAGTTTACATTTGCTCTCCCTATGGATCTTAAGTTCTGACTTATTCAGCAAAAATAATGTTTAGGGTAACCTGGAGATCACAGTGACTCTTTGGCAAAGGTCTAAGTAAAGTGTCTTAACTGTTGGTGTTGTAACTCACTGTGTGTGTCCCCTGAACATATGTTTTGGGGGTGTCTAGTCATTCAGTTTTTTCTGGGAAGAAGTTAATACTCATGAAAATGTTCATTGATTTTTGAAGATTCATATTTACTTTTAAACAACTTGCCTGTTTCTTGAAGGCAATTAAAATGGACCTTCCATACCCTTATCACAGCTAAAGAGACTCACATTACAACATTGCAGAGAGAAAGTCCCAATTCCAGTAAATCAGTGAATTGAGAACCTTAGAATGCTATCAATATCTGAACACATGACATATAGACAACAACTGTGTACATTTGGAGGGGAGTCCCAAAACTTTGGGACCATTTTAGTAATTGTCCCCAACTTAACTTTGCCACCCAAAGCAGCAAGATATGCCACTAAATTCTAAGTATGCAGAGTTAATGCCATTGACTGTGAAAAAAAATGTAGCTGATTTACACACACTCTTTCACACATATGCACATAAAAATACAAAAACAATGCAAAATATAGCGAATTTTAAAATTATGTACAATGTGTCTATAATGACTCTGGGCTATATGAAAACCCAGCAAGCTGGCAAATTATAAGCATGCACCAAAAGAGGCTGCCGATGTACTTGAAAGACTGCATATTTAGTTCATCAACATAATATTTTACTGCAATATTTTTGTAGTACTTGGAAGTTTTGCAATCTTGTTATAGTCAATGGCTAATACAATAAAAAGTCTGACAACATGTTGGATTTGAGAGATTGCATTGCAAACAAGGCAACTTAGATTTCTGAACACCATATTTGTGAAGATCAGAAATCCCTAGTTGGGGTAATAGAATCAGTATCCCACGAGCTGCTGTCTTATAATTATTTTGAGGGAGTTGTTCCATTTTGAGCTTTGGTACCAGGCTGTTTACCAGAACTTCTAGTTACGTTGCTTCTTGCTGGGGAGAATGCACACAGTACTGAAAAAGTGGTCCCAGATGGTGAATAACTCTGTTAATCAAATTTTAATAATTTTAATAATTGCTACGTTCTGTTTTAACATTTATATCTTAAAGGTCTGTTGACCATATAATAAGCTTTTTGTTGTTGTTGTCTAATCATCCTTAGTTGCAAATGATTGCAAAGTTGTCATAAAACACCTGCTTAAATGCTGTATGACACAAATAGAACACTTCTATTCCTGATTACCATACCCTGTTGATTAGATTTTCCAGAGTGTTCTTAAATGGCTTTTTACTTCCCTGATGATACATGATTTTCTATTTGCTAATAACCATACTTTACCTTATGAAACTCCAGGGACCGTAAATATGATTACAAGGTAGTAGTGCTTTCCTTTCACAATGTAGTCTCTGGGATCATATTTTCCTGTTTGGACTCATGCACCAAATGTGCTCACTTAATGGCACCTCCAAATTGTTCTGTCTTCTAGGGTGATACATACAGTTGCAGCATGGTCACCATCATTCTCTGCAGTAATCCCAGAACTGTGGAATAGTTTGCTCCTGGAATTTAGGAATATGTCTTCATTTCTGGATTATTCACAAATGCACACATCTGTGTCATTTAAAGACACTTGTGGTTGCTGATTATCCAGTAGCTTTTATTATTCTATTATCAGAATGTACTTTCATAATGTTTTATGATGCAATATATTTTTATTGTGCTGTAAACTGCCTTTGTCCCTCTTCGTACTGTGGGACAGACCAGGTTCAAGTCTTTTAGTAAACAAATCAGCTAGTTTTATGGGTGGGCCTTGTGGCTTTCAAAGGTATCTCATTGGGTTTTTCATTTTGGATGTTTACCTCCAGATACAGTAAGAATGTACTGCTAGAGATGTGGAGCAACTGGGTGGTAGTAGTGGTGGGGAAGAGAATCGCCGTATTGTTTCATTGTTGAAATTAAAAGCCATTTGTGATAATTTACACTATGACCATCAGTGCCTGTACAAACACTAACCCAGCATTTCCAGCATCTACCATAGAGCCTGGAAAAAAATACCTTGTCAAATGCATCTAAAACAGATTCAAAAGGTCCAGGTGTTCAATTTAAGAGCAGCAGGGGATTTTTTTTTTTTGTATTGTTCAGGGTCCCCCCCCCCCCCCGGCTTCAAAATCAACCCAATGATTACAATGATAAATAAAAAAACAATTTCTCAGAAATACTTTTAGTGAGAGAGCAGCGCGCTAGAAAAATTGATAATCTCCTGTACTCAACACAAACCACAGATGGCTGGATGGTTAAGTGGAGGACGCTTATCCTTAAGCAATAAAGACTTCTAAATGTGGTTTCTGTTGCCGTTGTGGATATGATTCTCCCCTGTGGTGCATGTTCCCAAGGTACAAGGTGCTTTTTGATTCTGCAGCAGAGATCCGCTTCCATAACAGACAAAGCTTGTGCACAAACCAAGGTGAGGATCCAAACCCAAACCAATAAGGCTATCAAATACTATGCATAGATGGACCACACACTGACACTACAGTATCTTTGCCCCACTTCCACTTTTGCAGTCCACAAACTACATTCAGAGCCAACATGTATAGGCCTCTGTGCATGTTTTCTGAACTGTGTATGGAAGTCAGGGCAGGCCTAACAGGTATAATCCCACTTCTCCCTTATATACACCTTAATTTGCACCATGATAGATTGCATAAAGATTAACCTCATTCCCATGATGGCCTAATTTTCACATGGACTCAGTAATAATCTTACTCTTCACAGTTTATTTGTTTACTAGTGAAAATATATCTTTCTTGTCTATGTTTACTGAAACTATTTTCTTACCTTTGTTCTATATTAGCCGGTCCACACTGGGGCAGGATATGAACACTGTTTGTTTTGAAGGAAGGTGATCATACAGCACTGCCTGGATGCACAGTGGAAAAGCCTGTGGCAGATCAGCACTAACTAAGGCTGCCCCTCCTCACTGCCACTTTTATCCACGGCTTCCCTTCCTACTTCTAGGAGTCAAAGCAGCTAACAGTACTCCCTTGGTTGTTACCCAAGAGTCCTGAAATACCGTATGGCATGTGTGCCCAATAAGATTTCTCTAAATCTTGCATTTCACGTGGAGTTGTCACACAGCAGGGGACAAAGAAGGAACTTCTGCTGGCTGCCACCACTCTGGTAAGGGTCTGTATCCCCACCCACCTCCTGTATCTTTCTTATTAGCAAGTACCTTTTAGCTGTGACCAAAGAGACGTAAGGACTCAGACAGTTTAACAATAACAACAGGTTTAAAATAGGGCTCCAAGTTCCTGCCAGGGGCAGGGGATTCCCTGGTTTGGAGGGTCCCAACTTACCATCACAGAGCAGGCCACGAGGGGCATCCCCACCCCAAAACAGCCCCGTCGCCACACAATGTGCCCTGCACAATTATGTCACCCAGAAGTGACATCATTGTGTTGGGCATGTAGCACCATGGACACTCTAGGATTTGTGGCAAAACTCTATGGTACCATAGAGTTTTACTGTGGATCCTAGAGCATTGCTCTGGGAATGCTCTAGTATTCATGGCAAAACTTTATGGTACCATAGAGTAACATATGATACCATAACATTTTACCACAAATTATATAGCATCCACAGTTTGATATGCCAGGTGTGGGTGATGTCATCACATGGGGCATGTTGCACAGCAATGGGGCTGTTTGGGGATGGGGATCCCTTAACCTATCATCAGTAGTTTCAATGCTCAGGCCACCAATAGTTTCTTCATCTGTTCTGGTTCCTTAGAAACCTGGCCCTGTGAAGATCTTCTCTTGTAATTGCAGCTTTTCTCTCCTCTTTACAGACCACTTTGGGAGGGTGTTCTAACTCAGTTGCTCCTTTTAAACAGCTTGTCTGCCTCTCTTCTTCTATCGAAGTACGTGTTCAGCCAAATCCTCCCCTACAAATATGAACAGGGGTGTGTTCATACACAGCAACCTTCTACCTCCCACTCCAACCCTCATATCGGATAGATATCCTGGCCACTGGGAGGGTAACTCCTTCAGCTTTGTGGAGGTGTAGCTCCTGCCTTCATTCACCTGGAATGAAATACATAGGGTCAACAAGAGAATGATGGACAGAGGTCAAAAGGGAAGCAGCATCTTGCCAAGCTGTAACATCATGTCCATCCATGCCCATACAGTGATGCTAAGGAATACACTCAGGGTCCAAATCAGAAGAAGTGAGTTCAGGGTTCACTGGAAGGAGGTAAGTAGTGGGACCAGGGAAGAAGCAAGAGGAGTGAAGCCAGAGCTACATTTCCCTCCATTTTTGTGAAACTGTTTAAGAACCAGGCATGAATTCTAAGTCACACCCTGGCAACACTCTTGGTACATTAACCAGAAAGGTAATTAAAATTTCCAACAATGCTTGCTAGCTAAGGGTCAAATGGCTTCTCAGCATCCAGGCAATGTATAACTTTCTAGTTAGCATCTTCTTGTTCAAACTGTTGAACAGCATTCCCATCTCTCTTCTAAAGAGTTAATATATTGTGAACTATCAAAAATAAGAGGAAAAATGCCCACTTACTTCCAAATTATAGAGAACTCTCTTGTCTTTATTGAGATTTGAGTGTATGTGCACTTTAAAAGCTTCTCTCCCCCCCACCCTCATTCCTTGTAACAATAGTGCAGGTGCATTGCCCTTCAGTGTACAATGTATTTATCCTGGGAGGCAGGAAGTTGGTTTCACACCTGTTTCTTCTTTCTATTTGCTCTTGGCCTGGCTAATTTGCTGAATGTCATGATTGGTACAGCTGAGGCTGTCAAAGAGAATTACCACTTTGCAACATGATGGTCTAATTCTGGCAGTTTGGATCTTGCAACAATTTGCTTTTTTGTTCATCCTTTTGGTGACGGTTCTTTGTTGTGTAAACAATACTGAACATAGACCATCAGTGATATCAAAGAAAAGAGGAAAATAAGAAAAAATCTGTCTTATAGGACAAATGATGATTTACTATAGAAGCTATAAGAGAAGAGATTACAGGCTCTGCTCTACAGATAGGGTGATTGCTTCAGGGAGAACCAGGCACTGTGCTTGCTCCTGCAGAGGGGATCCAATGTTCATAACTTTTCCTCACAATAAAGCAAAGTTCATATTGAAAATAAAGGCTCAAATTAAAACAGATGCTGGACATCTAAATTTTATGTAGGCCTCTCATTTACCCATCTAGAGTGGAAATATATCCCCAATCCCCTGAGGAATTGAGGAGAGAGAGAAAAATGGCTTCAGCATAGTGATACTCTAGGGATTTTTCTAGAAGATGGCCCCTAGAGCATCACCTGGAAATGACACCACATCCTCCTCAGATCCCACTGTGACCAGGCACTGTCCCCATCCCAGTTTCTTCTCATTTGGTGAAGCAAATGTGTTTTCTCTGTCTTTTATGTGAGTTGTCCAATACTGCTATAATAAAAATGTCCAAATGCATATCCAGTTCTCTCTCCTACGAACACCCATAATATAGGAAATGCTGACATAAATTGTATGGGGAAAAATACATTCTGCAACATGGAAATCTCAGATTTAAATAGCATAGACTGAAAAATTTCTTTCAGGGATGATATTGTAAGCATTCCTACAATATAGGGTCCCTCTTCTGTGAAAACAAGCAAATAAACATGGCATTTTGTGAAACAATAGTAGTGATGCTAACTTGTATGTGGACAAGGGGGACCCAATAGATGTTGTTTACCTTAACTTCCAAAAAGCTTTTGATAAAGTTCCTCATCAAAGGCTCCTAAGTCATGGGGTAAAAGGACAAGTCCTCTTGTGGATCAAAAACCGGCTAACAGGAAACAGAGGAGTATAAATGGGCAATTTTCACAATGAAGGGTGGTAAGCAGTGGGGTACTGCAAGGGCTCAGTACTGGGACCAATGCTTTTTAACTTCCAGGTGGGATTTGAAGAACTTCCAGAATTCGGCCCCACCCCGGCCGCGCCACTAAAGCGGCTGCGCGCCGTGGGGCCGTTTTTTGCGGCCCCGATAGGATGAAAGGCAGCTTTCCCGGGCATCCGGGAACTTAGTGGGGGCGGGGGTCGGAGGCTTTAAGTAGCCTCTGCCCCAGAGCACTCCACGCAGTCTCGTGGAGTCATTGGCCCACCCGCCTGCCCTGCAGTAGTACAGGTTTCACCGGTCGCCTTATTAGGGGCCAGGTAGGAATTTTTTCGCATCACCTCAATTGGCCTATGGGTGATGTGTTTTTCGCCTACCTTGTACTACCAGCAGCGGTGTGGATTTGGTTAGGTAGCTAATTCGGTCACTTAGCGGAATTTGCAAGGAATTCTGACCTTGCCGGCGAGCACTCAGGCCTCTGTACCGTGGTTGTGCATACGATCCGTACGATAGGCAGATGGGCTTTACGGCTCAATGTCCTGGAATACGGATCGGGTGCATGTATCCCCCCCCCTTTTTGCACCCCTTTCTGGTGATTGGGGTAGGCACGGGGGGGATGACATGCTTGGTCTCCCGCCCGGTTATAGCCATCTGGGTATGGCTATGACTGGGGGTTGGCGGGGTCCGGGGTGACCCCAGGGCTTGTCCTCATAGTTCTCCTTGCCTGTTTGTTCTGTGTTCAGTTAATAAAGTGGCCCATTTCCCAACAACTGTTGTCTGCCTCTTTATTCCGTCTGGGGTCGCAACTACAGCTGAACTTCAGGCAACAGAGGTCATCGCCTTGGAGAAAATGACTGCTTTGAAGAGTGAACTCCGTGGCATTATATTCTGTTGAGGTCTCTCCCATTCCCAATTTCTGCCCTCCTCAGAATCCACTACAAAATCTCCAGGAATTTCTTAACCTGGAGCTGGCAACCCTAGCAGCATGGCCTGAATAAGTCATTCTTCAAAGGCCAAAATAGGCCTGTAAAGGGCTCTGACCACTAGGGTTGCCAGCCTCCAGGTGGGGCCTGGAGATCTCTCACCTCTCATCTCTCACCTCTCAACAGTTCTCCAGCTGGCAGAGATCATCTTCCTTAAAGAAAATGGCTGCTTTGGAAGGTGGGCTCTATGGCATTGTACCATGCTTAGGCCCCTCCCCAAACCCAGCACTCTCCCAGACCCACCCCCCAAAATCTTCAGGTATTTTCTAACACAGACCTGGCCAAAAACACTTTTTTATTCACAGAAACCCAGCTTGGAACACTGTGATTGGCTAGCACAGTTGGTTAAAGCTACAAGAGCTCCTTTTATTATTTTGAGGTTTGTAAAGCCACCTTTTATATATATATATATATATATATATATATATATCTCCACCTCACCCCACTTCAACCGGTGAAAACAGAGTTGGATGAGATCCCCACCCTAGAAGAGACTGTTAAAGCCATCAAGCAACTGAAAAGTGGCAAGGCAGCAGGAGTTGATGGAATTCCACCAGAGATCTGGAAGCATGGGGGCACAGTACTACATAGCTCACTTCACAAAGTACTTGTCACCTGCTGGGAACAAGGCAAATTACCACAGGACTTTCGCGATGCAATCATCATCACCCTATACAAGAACAAAGGGGAAAAGTCAGACTGCTCCAACTACCGGGGGATAACCCTGCTCTCCATCGCAGGCAAAATCCTTGCCAGAATACTCCTGAACAGACTGGTGCCCACCATCGCAGAAGAACTCCTCCCAGAGAGCCAGTGTGGCTTCAGAGCTAACAGGAGCACCACCAACATGGTATTTGTTCTCAGGCAGCTCCAAGAGAAATGCAGGGAACAGAACAAGGCTCTGTATGTGACTTTTGTTGACCTTACCAAAGCTTTCGATACCGTTAGCAGGAAAGGCCTGTGGCAAATCTTGGAACGTTTAGGATGTCCCCCAAGGTTCCTCAGCATGATCATCCAGCTACACGAAGACCAGCGAGGCCAAGTCAGACACTGCAACGACCTCTCGGAGCCCTTCCCAATAGGCACAGGTGTAAAGCAAGGCTGCGTTCTCGCGCCAACTCTCTTTACGATCTTCTTTAGCATGATGCTTCAAAGAGCCGCAGTAGATCTAGATGAGGACGATGGTGTCTACATCCGCTATCGCACCGATGGCAGCCTGTTCAACCTGAGGCGACTAAAGGCACACTCCAAGACAATGGAAAAACTCATCCGAGAGCTACTGTTTGCTGATGATGCTGCACTCGTCTCCCACTCGGTATCAGCTCTGCAGCATATGACGTCCTGCTTTGCAGAGGCTGCCAAGCTATTCGGCCTAGAAGTTAGTCTGAAGAAGACAGAAGTTCTCCACCAGCCTGCACCCCAGGAAGATTATCACCCTCCCTGCATCACTGTGGGTGAATCAGTTCTGAAGACAGTCCAGCAGTTCAGCTACCTGGGGTGCATCATCTCCTCAGATGCCAAGATCGACAAGGAGATTGACAACAGGCTGGCAAAGGCAAACCGTGCATTTGGCCGACTGCACAAAAGAGTGTGGAGCAACAAGCATCTGAAAAAAGGCACAAAGATCAATGTTTACAAAGCGGTTGTGATGACAACCCTCATCTATGGCTCCGAATCGTGGGTTTTATACCGTCATCACCTGCGACTCCTTGAGCGCTTTCATCAGCGCTGCCTTCGCACCATCCTCAACATCCACTGGAGTGACTTTGTGACCAACACTGAAGTCCTCAAGCGGGCAGAGGTTACCAGCATCGAGGCACTGCTGTTGAAGACGCAGCTGCGCTGGGCAGGGCATATTTCTAGGATGGAAAACCACCGCCTTCCCAAGATTGCCCTGTATGGCGAACTCTCCACCGGCCATCGAAATAGAGGGGCACCAAAGAAGAGGTACAAGGACTCCTTGAAGAAATCCCTTAGCACCTGTCACATCAACCATCACCAGTGGTCTGACCTAGCCTCAGATCGCAAAGCATGGAGGCACACCATCCACCAGGCTGTCTCTTCCTTTGAGAACACACGCATAGCTGGTCTTGAGGACAAAAGGAGATTGAGGAAGAATCGCACTGCTACAGGACCAACCCTAAATCAGACTTTTCCCTGCAGCCGCTGTGGCCGGACCTGCCTGTCCCACATTGGTCTTGTCAGCCACCAGCGAGCCTGCAGCAAACGTGGACTATTGCACCCTTCTTAAATCTTCGTTCGCGAAGCCAAGCCGAGATATATATATATATATATATATATATATATATATATATATATTCTTTTGCAAACCTGGGGCTTTTTTCAGTTTTGTAGAAAGATCTGTCTTGCCCATTTACAGCTTTAGTCACTGGATTGAAATATTCTCAGTTTTGCCCAACTTGGCTATTATTGGTATATAGATTGTTGTCATTATGAATTCTCAGGTATCTGACTGGTAGATGGTGTTTGCAACCGGAGATCTAGCCAAGTTCTTCAAACTTCAGAGGTATCTTTGCAGGACTCTTGCTGTTCCAAGCAACACTGTCTTTTGGAGCGCAGCTAGTGTTATTTGCCCAATGCCTAAAATGTCCAGGTATTTCTTGAGACTTCTAGGCACTACTCTTTGGGCTCTAATGACAACTGGCCCAATGATCACCTTCTTCTCCCATGATGCTCTAACTTGGTATTTTGTGATCTTCTCCTGCTCTTTCTTTTCCTGTTCTGATGTCTCCTGGGATGGCAATGTCAATTATCCTATCTGTCTGCACTTTGAAGCCCCAAATAATCTTTGTTTCATCATTCTCCATGATCTTTTCTGGTCTGTGCTCCCATGAATTTCTAGCTGATGGGAAGTCATACTTCTTGTAAAGATTCCAGTGCAAAATAGCTGAAACTCTTTCATTACATTCTTTATAGCCTGTTTGAGCAATTTTATTGCAGGCACTGACCATGCAATTGACTGTTGCCACCTTTGTCTTGCAAAGTCAACATTTGCTCTTCCTCACTGGTCTTCTGAATCTTGGCTTTCATACTTTTCATTTTGAGTGCCTGCTCTTGTGCAGCTAGAATTAGTCCTTCCATTGCTCTCTTCAAGTGTCCATTTTGGGAGCCACTTCCAGGTGTTTTCATTATCAACCTTATTCGCTTTGTCTTTCAAATATTGTCCATGCAAGTGCTTTTTGTTTCTACTTGCTAACATGAGATTTTTATTTCAATCTTTTTATAATCTTCTTTGGTTTGTGTAACCTTAAATAAGTCTGCTTTATACACATCAACTAGAAGCTTCTCTTTGCTTATGTTTGTGCTTGTTCAGTGCTAGGGTTCCCAGGTCTGTGTTGGAAAATACCTGGAGATTTTGGGAGTGGATCCCAGAGAAAGCAGGGTGTAGGGAGGGGAGAAGCCTCAGTATGGTACAATAACGTAGAGCAGGGGTGACCAATGGTAGCTCTCCAGATGTTTTTTGCCTACAACTCCCATCAGCCCCAGCTAGCATGGCTAATGGCTGGGGCTGATGGGAGTTGTAGGCAAAAAAAATCTGGAGAGCTACCGTTGGCCACCCATGCCATAGAGTCCACCCTTCAAAGCAGCCATTTACTCCAGGGGAGCTGATCTCTGCCAGCTGGAGATCAGTTGTAAAAGTGGAAGATCTCCAAGCCCCACCAGGAGGCTGGCAATCCTTCAACTACTTGCTTAACTTTCAAGAGACCTCTTCCACATAAGAACATAAGAACATAAGAGAAGCCATGTTAAATCAGGCCAATGGCCCATCCAGTCCAACATTCTGTGTCACACAGCGGCCAATATATATATATATATACACACACACACACACACTGTGGCTAATAGCCAGTGATGGACCTCTGCTCCATAATTTTATTTAACCCCCTCTTGAAGGTGGTCATGCTTGTGGCCGCCACCACCTCCTGTGGCAGTGAATTCCACATGTTAATCACCCTTTGGGTGAAGAAGTACTTCCTTTTATCCGTTTTAACCTGTCTGCTCAGCAATTTCATCGAATGCCCACGAGTTCCTGTATTGTGAGAAAGGGAGAAAAGTACTTCTTTCTCTACTTTCTCCATCCCATGCATTATCTTGTAAACCTCTATCATGTCACCCCTCAGTCAACGTTTCTCCAAGCTAAAGAGCCTATTATTAATGTTAATGTTATTAATATTATTAAGCCTATTATTAATCCACCTATTATTAATGTTCATATTGTTACTGTTTGTATTATTATGAGTTCTCACAGTTGGATATTTGACTGATGGTGTTCTGCAATTCAGGGTCTAGCCAAATTCTTGGGAATTGCAGATGTGTATCTTCACAGGATTCTTGCTGTTACAAATAATACTTCTGGAGCTGAACTGGTGTAATTTGCTCAATGCCAGATTGTCCAGCTGATTCTTGAGACTTCTAGGCACTGCTCCAAGTATCCAATGACAACTAGTAACTTCCTTCTTCCAGAGGCACTGTAACTCTGTTTGTAGGTCTTGGTATTCTGTGATCTTCTTCTCTTCTTTCTTTTCTGTTCCACTGGCTCCTGGGATCAGAAAGTCAATGATCCAGACCCTACTTCCAATTCCAGGCTAAACAAAAGGCAGTTGTACCGATCACTAGAGGGAACAGAAAAAGTAGAAGTAAAATCAGACAAAGAAAAGGCAGCAATCTTCTGGAAAGAACTCTGGGAGTACTTAAAAGCAGGCCTCGAATTCAGCGGGAGCACACAGGAGCACAGCGCCTGAACCTTTCTGAGAGTTCCACCTCCTCCTTCCCACCTTGTCCATTGAATAGTAGGTGCCACTGCATAACAATCCTTGGATGAGCTCCACCACCTATTTTTTTTTTGCAAAATGACCCCTGCTTAAAAGAATACAGTAAAAGGTAGCAGCAGCCACAATAATGATCTCCGATGACAACAACTGCTGCTATGTCCATTGGAGTGCCAACTAAAGTTCTGCATGCAGAGAACCATATTGTGACCTGCGAGACCAATACTGGTGAAGTCTTCCAAGGGAAGCTCATTGAGGCTGAAGTCAATATGAACAGCCAGATGTCCAACATCACAGTGACCTACAGAGATGGGCATGTGGCACAGTTACAGTAAGTGTACATTTGAGGAAGCAAAATCAGGTTTCCCCATCTTACTAGATAGGTTGAAAAATGTTCCAATGTAGAAAGGCATGAAGAATAAAAAACAAGGTTCTGGAGCTGGAAGAGACAAAGCAACTCTTCAAAGCCCAGGTGGCTGCAAGAGGAAGGGACCATGGAATGGGGTGTGTCAACATTTCCCAGAAGTGAATGCTGGCATTTTTGGCAGGAACAACTTTGTTCCTGTTCAAGGGGGCATTCCCATGCTGGGAGCTGCCTAACTGCTGTCACGCCCCCAGCATACCCCATTTCTCAGCAGTGCAGGGCTTTCCACCAGAGCTCCACCAGAGTGCTATGGCTGCACAGCTGCACTAGCGGTACTGACAGGCGCAGCACTGCTGGTGCCTTGCATTGATATAACTGGTCCTTACGCTAGCAGCAACTGGACATGCCAGCCATCAGGTCAGTCATCTCCCTGTGATGATCCACTCCTCCCCCCTTAGGATTGCACAGTAACATGCTTAAGTCTGAACAGCATTTGTTGACTCCCCCCCCCTCCAATTTCATTTGCCAGTTTGGTTATGCCTTAAAACACTTAACTGCTTTTTTCTTAATGCCCATTTCCAGTTCTCTTGTTACAACAACTGCTGCACTATGCATCAACTGGTTGGTTTCGTTATGTTTGCTGTAAAAATTGTTTCAGTTACTGCACTGATGTTTTCAGGTAGTCGTGCAAGTTCTTTCTTTGATGTTGTTCTGAGCACAGGTAATCTTTGCCTGTCTTGGCTCTTAATATGTTCTAAGATTTTTGCCTTTAGTTCTTCCTGTACAGAGGCAAATGTATTGTCAATATCTCATTATTAATTAGTAGCCTTTCAAGAGCAATTTTTGCATTGTGTTTGTTTTGAAGAGTGCAAAGTTCTAATTTTTACATGTATTATAACCAAAGGAAGGAAATTCTTTAATTCCCCTCCCCAAGGTAATTCCAGATAGCAGAAAGTCCTTGACATATCAGTGCAGATCAGAAAAGGTCAAAGACCTAGGGTTGTGTTTTTTTTTTTTTAATTTCAAGAGAGTTTTCTCATTAATTGAATATGAGAGATGTATTGATGTTAATAGTTCAGAACTAAAATCACCTTTAGTGAAATAATCTGGCAGACAGTTATAATACTATCCTGTGATGGAGAAACAATTTACTGATGGTAAGTTATTAAATTCAGGGGATTATATTAAGATAATTGTTGTGAGCCATATGCATTAGTGCTGTAAATAACACAATGGATAAATACTTTCCATTTGTTTAATGGAATATGGTTATTTTTAAATACCCACATTCTAAGGTACAAGCTTAAAAGAGGTTAATATCTTCACATGATTTGGGGGCTGCCTGATTGATTACAGTAAAAGAAATACATCTTTCTGTGAGCTTATCTAGAGCAATCTGACTTTTTATTTTATTTTTTTTAGACAGGGCAGGATGCAGCCATCTCTTCCATTAGATTAAATGAATATAGCCTCAACATGAATTGAGCCTTAATATTCATAGCTATATTTACAGGTAGTTCAGACTGCCTTTGTATATATTCTATGAATTCCGCCAGAATACCAAATATTTATAAAATTGCTTTGGCATTAGAAAAGAATCCTGGCCTCCATCCTTCATTGTTTCCAATGAGGGAAAATAGCCAGGCAATACAAGCCCTGCAGAATCTCTGCAATAAAGTGAAGTGTGTGCATGGAGGGGGAGTATTGGAGGGCCAGCAGCCAGGGCCAGTTTGCCCACTTGGCAAACTAGGCAGTTGCCTAGGGCACCAGCAAGGCGGGGGCACCGAATTCAACCTTCCCCACTCACCTCTAGGCAAATGCCTAGTTTGCTGCTCTACAGCCTCCTCCCCCTCCCTTCCCCCAACAAGTCGGTTTCAAAGCTGGGAACTGGCAGTGAAGCACTGCACTCCAGGGTATCTAAAGGTGCCCCCCCACAATCAGCTGATCGGCAGGTAAAACTGTGCAGCGCTGTCAATGCCCAGGCAGGCCAGCAGCAGCAGACCACAAAGCCTGAAAGGGCAACCACGGCGCTGCCTCGTCCCCACTTCCTTCCCATCCAGGCAGGAGGAGGCAGCAGCAGCACCACGGCTGCCCTTTCAGGTTTTGTGGTCTGTTGCTGCTGGCCTGCCTGGGCATTGATAGTGCACCAAGCAGTTTTACCCACCAATCAGCTGCCTTTAGATAGCCCAGAGCACACTGGTTCCAGGCATTGCAATGGGTCTGGGGGGGAGGGAGGAGAAGGCGGGGTGAGGGAGGAGGAGGTATGGGGGGGGGCACGGCAGGCTCAAGTCTGCCTAGGGTGCTATGTGCCCAGGGGCTGATCCTGCCAGCAGCAGAACCAATGCAGTGTGCCCAGCAGAACCAGTGCCACTGTGGCAGTGCCAAAACCCAACAAGATGAGAGTGCTCCCCATCAAGTTCCTCAGCACGCAGCAGAGCCTGGTGATAGCTAGCTGGGTGGCCCTGGCCTTGCCAGAAACTAGTTCCCCCACTCCCACCCAGAACATCACTGGCATCTCACCAGTGTCCAAGCCAAGCCAGCCAACAGCTTGGAGAATACATTTAAAGTTAAAGTTGCTTTATTTCCACCTCCTACATCCATCCTTCCTTCCTTCCTTCCTTCCTTCCTTCCTTCCTTCCTTCCTTCCTTCCTTCCTTCCTTCCTTCCTTCCTTCCTTCCTTCCTTCCTTCCTTCCTTCCTTCCTTCCTTCCTTCCTTCCTTCCTTCCTTCCTCCCTCCCTCCCTCCCTCCCTCCCTCCCTCCCTCCCTCCCTCCCTTCCTTCCTTCCTTCCTTCCTTCCTTCCTTCCTTCCTTGCAGCTCTCAAATATCTTACATTTATTCTATGTGGCTCTTACATTAAAACAAGTTTGGCCACCCTGATCTAGAATTAAAAAAAATCTAGAATCAAAAACTGAAACCTGAATACTAATACCACCTAGTAATAATTCAGAATGAAGTCTTGTTCTTGTGTGCAGTTCATAAGCTAAATATGATCACTGCTGCCTTTTTTAAATGAACAGGTATTCTTCATAAAGATAAACTCAGTTGCTTTTATTGAATCAAAAAGCCTGATCAGTTCTTCAAAATAATATCAATGAAAAAGACTAATATGATGTTTGTTCTCAGGACTTTAATCTGGAGAGGTAATGCAAAGTAAGGCATTAGTGATGTATTCCTCTCAAACAGTATAATACTTTATCGAGAAACCTAATCTATGAGGAGACAGGTGGTATAAAACCATGGTAACACCAGGAATGGGCAGTGTGGCTGCATAGATTCATCATTTGATCCTTCATGTGATGTGGTCTCTTAATATAGACAAGATCTCAATAAATTCATCTCCCCTACTAACCATCCAGCCTGTTCTCTTTTTCTCTTTCTTACTCAGCTTCTATCTTGTTCGTAAAACCACACATGATTATTGAACAAGTAACAAGAATAAATATTTGTTTATTTAAATATCTTAAATATATACTCAGGAGAGTATATATCTGCCTCTTCAGTACACATCTGCCCAGCGTAGCAGTTTTCCAGCAATGATTAGAAAGGATATTGAGAAAGCAACATTCATTTTAGGAACAGTTTACTGAAGCCTCATGGAACTTTCACATTTGAGGCTTAAAATAGATGTTTCTTGTGCAAATGTAAAAATCACAGTGGCTCAGACACTTATTCACTTTGCTAAAACTTCTACTACGTGTTCCCTTTTAACTTTTTGAAAATTTAATTATATTAAACAATATACAAATCAGCATACATTATATAAATTAAGTGGAGAAGTAGAACCAACACAAATCTGACACTATAGATAAATATCTAAATAAATACTTAATGTATTCCAGGATTTGTCAGTCTGTTTCTTCATTTTGCATGTCTTCTGTAAATCCTTCTGGTATGAATCCCTGCCCAAAGAATTGAAGCAAATGAAGTTACAATGTAGAGTTTAGCTTTGTGGTGCAGTGCACTTAAAGAGGTAGTTGGGAATGTGAAGAAATACATAGCAGCTGGTTGGTGATTTTTGGAGTAAGATAGTGCTTATGTGAACATCAAACCGTTGGTAGCCAGAAAATGGACCTGTAATGTGACCTTTATGGCTAAATGGAATTTCCATGCTCAGAAGAAGATATTGGATTTATATCCCGCCCAACACTCTGAATTTGAGTCTCAGAGCGGTCACAATCTCCTTTACCTTCCCTCCTCCCACAACAGACACCCTGTGAGGTAGGTGGGGCTAAGAGAGCTCTTACAACAGCTGCCCTTTCAAGGACAACTCTTATGAAAGCTATGGTGTACCCAAGGCCATTCCAGCAGGTGCAAGTGGAGGAATGGGAAATCAAACCCGGTTCTCCCAGATAAGAGGCCGCGCACTTAACCACTACACCAAATATGTTCAGATATAATACAGGTATCTAAGGAACAATAGAGAGTAGCTGAGGCTGGCATGCCCTGCTTGTGCGCGATGCAATGACATCACCCAGAAGTGATGTCATCATGCTGGCGATGCTGCGCACAGCTGCTCTAGGTGTTTCCGGGAAAACTCTATGGTTTTCCTGGATGCTCTATCCATTTGGGAGGGAAAAACTCTATGGTACCTCCCAAATGGTTAGAGCATCTTGGAAAACCATAGAGTTTTCTAGGAAATGCTTAGAGTGGCCGCTGCACACTGGCACGATGATGTCACTTCTAGGTGACATCATCGTACCGGTGACATAGGGGGAGGTTCCCCCCACCGGCACTATGTGGGCCAGTGGATTGGGAACCTCCCAAGCGGGGGAACCCCCACTCGGACTGGGGACTTGGCAGCCCTAGGGCCATCTAGGGCATTGGATTGGCTCTTATAGAAAAAAGAACACCAGATAGACTATTGGTCAGATCCAGCAAGGTTCTTTTTATGATCAAATTTGTGGGACCAGATCTCCCCATATGTTCCCCAGAGAGCTTTGTGCTCTTTGGAACAGTGTCTTCTGGTGGCCCTTTGTGTGCAGTTCATAAGCTAAATATGATCACTGCTAAATATGATCCACTTAGCCTTGACCAGGGCCAGGGCCTTTTTGGGTCTGGTCCCAGCCTGGTGGAAGGCTCTTCTAGGTGAGATCCAGGCCCTGCAGGACTTATTACAGTTTTACAGTATGTAAAATTGAGCTTTTTCCATTGGTTGAGGAGGAGGGTGTCCACTTATATCAGCCCTGCTCCACCCCATTCCTTTTATCTGCATGGTAATATATTATTGGTGGTGTTTAATGTCCACTTGTCCAACTTCGGATCTATCTAATACAGGCATACCCAGGCACACCCAGGAACTCTGTATATTGACTGTTCTTGATTGTTGATTGTTCACCATCTTATATTATGAAGTTTTAAATTAGGCTATTGTAATATATTTTAATTGTTTTTATTTGGTTGTAACCCTGTCGTGCAGAGTGGTAAAGCTGCAGTACTGCAGTTGGAGCCCTTTGCTCATGACCTGAGTTCGATTCCAGTGGAAGCTGGTTCAGGTAGCCAGCTCCAGGTTGACTGAGCCTTCCATCCTTCCGAGGTCGGTAAAATGAGTACCCAGCTTGCTGGGGGAAAGTGTAGATGACTGGGGAAGGCAATGACAAACCACCCCGTAAAAAGTCTGCCATGAAAACGTTGTGAAAGCAACGTCACCCCAGAGTCGAAAACAACTGATGCTTGCACAGAGAACTACCTTTTCCTTTTTAACCCATCCTAAGTCCACTTGCAGGAGAGGGTGGGATAGAAAGGCAATAAACAAATAAACAAATAAATAAAGGCTAAAACTGTGGATCTAAAAATCCACAACTTTAAGGCCATGTTCAGATAAGAAATATTTTTTTCTACAGACCTGGAGAAATCCCAAGATTTATGGAAGAATACAATATATTTTTAAAAATATAAGGATGGTTAAAATGTGCCCAAAAGGATGCTAATGTAATTAATTACATGTAATGAATTGTGAAAGCTTGAGAGGGGATTGGATAAACGTATGGAGCAGAGGTCCATCAGTAGCTATTAGCCACAGCATATTGTTGGAACTCTCTGTCTGGGGCAGTGATGCTCTGTATTCTTGGTGCTTGGGGGGGCACAGTGGGAGGGCTTCTAGTGTTGTGGCCCCACTGATGGACCTCCTGATGGCACATGGGGGTTTTTGGCCACTGTGGGACACAGAGTGTTGGACTATATGCGTCATTGGCCTGATCCAACATGGCTTCTCTTATGTTCTTATGAGAGATCACAGCCAGCACTATGTGGTTGCCTGTGAACCAAGATGGTACAGCATGGGCCTAGGCAACTTCAGTCTGACTGTATTTGTAAGAAAGCAGAAGAGGAAGTAGCAAGGAGGGCTGGGGGGGTGAGAGACTGGATGAGGGGAAAGAAAAAACTATTAAGAATGAAAGAGTGAAAAACAGGGATGGGAAAAGAAAACAAAGAAAGGAGTCATGGTGGAGGGTGGAATCCCCCTCACTACTCAGTTGTGTTGTCTTATAAATCTGTGCTGGTCACATATATCTGGCCAATGGACTGAAGTCATGCAATAATACATGACTTTATAGCATCTTCATGGGTTACCAGAAGCCAAATCATATTATTCAAACTTGCCTATACAATTTGACTTAGCATACATAATCACTCTTTCATGGCACATTCTATCCACCTTGTTAACAACAATGGATCACTTAAAAATATGCAATCAAAGAAACAGAGAGCGTTTTCGGACTGACCTTACTCGGGAGTGATGTCCCTCTTCACCACGCAGCGTCTGCGCGGATTTCGCACTAATTGCTCCGCAGAACCCGGAAGAGCCGCAAAGTCCCGCGGCTTTTGCGTCACAAATGTAACGCGGCTTTTGCGTCGCCAAAAACCAGTTTACATTTGCGACGCAAAAGCCGTGGGACTTTGCGGCTCTTCCGGGTTCTGCGGAGCAATTAGTGCGAAATCCGCGCAGACGCTGCACGGTGAAGAGGGACATCGCTCCCGAGTAAGGTCAGTGTGAAAACGCCCAAAGTCTACAACAAACCATGTTAGCTTTGCCCCATAAGCACTTAGGTAAGACTATCACAGAACCTAATAACGTCATTTCTACCAACTTGGGTTTAGTCAGTCAGTCACCCAGATTTTACAAATACTATGTTTTCAAAAAATAGTGTTACTGTTTAGTGTTGGCCTAAATCTGTACCAGCAACATTATTTTGTGTGTTTGTTTGTGATGCCGGAGCCTACCAGAGCCACAGAATAGAGCCAAAAGTCAACAGTTCTTTGGCTTTCACTAAGCATGGGCACAAACCAGAAAAACGGAAGTTCGTTGGAGGTCCATGGTTCGGGGTTTTCATGAACCCTGAACCCTGAGCCTCTAGTGAATTCCTCCATTGGATGCACCAGTTAATTGTTCATCCAGTTCCAGAGTTCAGCCCCACCAGAAGTGAATCACCAGCAAGGGGCAGCCTTGAAGCCCGTCCGCTGCAGCTTGAAGTCCCCCTGCCCCTGATTCAAATTGCAGTAGGATTCAAATTGTAGCCGCTGTCTTTCCCATGTGATTTAAAGACCCAACCAACCAGCTGGATGACAAGCTCTCAAAATGGAGGGGGAAGCTGATTCAGATGAGTTTAATGAAGACTGCTGTTTCTCAAGAGCTTATGCTACAATGAAATTTGTTAGTCTTAAAGAAGCTACTGGACTCTTTCCAATTTCGCAGCAACAGACTAACGTAGCTAACTCCTCTGGATCTATGACAATGGAAGTTCAGGGAGGGTTCTTGGGAGCCACATTCTCCCAAACCCCTGGTTTAGGATGCATGAGCTGGCCTGGTCCATGCTCCGATCACAGTTCATAGTTTGGTTCATGCCCATCCATAGCTCTCACCAAAGACTTGAGCCTTTAGTTAGCTGACAAGCTTTGAATTATACTTATGAAGCAGAGGTTATATACTCTTAGCAGTTCATATATAGCTTGCTTACAGGTGTTTCTACTCCCCAGTGAGAGCAATGCTGCTGGCTAGCTGTACATGAAAATACAATCAGTGCAGTAATCCAACGCCCCTGCAGTTAGGACTTTTCTATAATTTTTAACAAAACAGTGAGCATATGGAACAGTGGAATGCAGAACAGACAGTTTCACGATTTCATTGAGTTTTGTTTTGAAAATGTATCAGAAGCAATACATTGTGCTATATCCTATGCCTTTGAAAAAGATCTTGGGGATTCAGTTGCTTTTTATTTGGCACCAGTGGACAGCAAGGAGTAATTTTAACCTCTCACATGAAGAAGGACTGCTGCGTACACAGATGTCTTCCACAGGATTCAACCAAACAGGTGTGCTTAGATACAAGGAAGTAGCCTTATTTTCTGATTCACTGTGTGGATGCATCCATATTTTCTGATCTTGTCAGTCTGTCATTGTCACATTCCAGTTTCATAGCACCAGTATTTTATGTGCCAGAAATGAACATTTAAAAGAGTCTGCCATAACTATAGGCCTTGGAAAATGTGATGCCTCAATGACATTAAGCCTTCATATTTACACTTTGTCCAAAAGTGAGAAGTACTGTCAATATCTAAAAACTGAGAAATTGTTACACTCTGTTAGAATGTCTACAAGCCTGATTGGGAACAAGTTTCACTGAGCTCTGCAGAGCTTGCTTCAGAGTAAACATGCCTAGGCTAGGATGAGGCCATGTATTATATGTTGCTTGACTGTGAAACTTCACTCTGCATACTTTCAACAATTCTCTTGGCATGGGATTATTAATTTGCATAAAATATCATTTGGGCCAGAGTTGTGAGGTTATAGTCTGAAATATTAATAAAGTTAAGACCTTATTATAGTTGCTAGAGTCCAATTTATTTTTGAGCAACAATACACACAAAGCTCAAAGAAGCCGAACAGTTCATGCACTCAAGTCCATCTAATTTAATTCAACACAATTTAAAAAAGATAAAGGTGCAAGCACTGGGTTGTTGCCAACCCACGGGGTGATGTCACATCAGGATGTTTCCTTGGCAGACTTTTACGGGGTAGTTTGCCATTGCCTTCCCCAGTCATCTACCCTTTACCCCCAGCAAGCTGGGTACACACTATAAACCGTATAAACTCCTATTAAAAGTAAAGTTCTCACACCACATCACATCAAAAGTTTTTTAAAACCTCTCAAAACCTCATTGTGCATATTTTGAAGTTATCATTTGTAAATATTCAACCTCAAACCAAAGACAACTTCTATTTTGATGGTTTTTATGCTTCTGGGTTTTATTGGCTGGTTGATGGATGTTAATTTTATTTTATGTTTTATGATTTTATCTTTTATGGTCTGAACTGCCTTGAACAGGTCTCTTAAAAAGAAGCATGTAAATGCCTTAAATAAACAGACAGAATTAAATAATGGCTGAAGAATTTAGTGTTAGGAAGTCTTCAGGGGCACAGAGCCTTGTACTGAAGTCTTTTCTTGTGCAGAGACCTCTTCTTCTTTTTTTTTTGCCATCAAGTCATAGAGTATTTTTACATTCAGTTTGATCCAGAGTTCTAGAGTCTTCAAATGGCCTGTCATCGTTCCGCTTTAATTATTTTCCTTCCCCCCCCCCCCCCCGTCGGAAGAACAAGACAAACACAATATATTGGGTAAATAAACAGGGCAACTTTATTGAACCAACATGGCATGGGGCAACCTAAAACTACCGGACAGGCTAAGGGAAACCCCTGACCCTTCCCTGTCCGGATGGGCGAGCCACCCAGCCCCCGGCAGTAGCCAGTTTGTACTGGCTACTGTCAGGCCGGCAAAGGCTGGGAATACCCCCAAATGGCACTGCCGCCCACCCAGGTGCGGCCTGCCAGAGGAGGGAATCCTATAGCGAGCACCACAGCAGAGAGCCATACAGCCCAGCTGCCGTCCAATCCCGCTACTTCCCCTGAAATAGGGAAAACTGAGGGTGCTCACCGATTACCTACATAGCCCCAATCAAACTCCTGCCACCACAATGCCAAGCCTCAGCTTAGGCACTTGGGCCCACCGGTTGGCCCAAGGCCAACCGCAGCCCCAGCCGTAGTTCAAGCAAAAATGCCCTGTTGCCTTTTACAGACAGGTGGACGCCTTCCTGCCACTATAGATCCGCCAACTCCGACCTAATAGCTGGGTGAGGCAGGTAAATACCCAGGCCTCCGCACAGCGCCTTTTTGATCGCCTTATGGGCCTTGCGCCTAGCCCTTTCGATCCCAGCAGGGTTCCAGGCCGCCCTCCAAACCCGGCGAGGCAAAATGGCAGACCACAAAATCAGCACTTCGGGCCACCTGCTCCGTATCACCTTGAGGTCTTCGATCGCCTGCAGTGAAAGGGCCTTCTCCTTCAGCAAGCCCTGATCGTTACCACCAAAGTGGATAACCAAAAAGTGAGGCGGAGGCCATTCCTCCCTTGAAAAAGGAGCTGCAGGAGCCCGGACAACCGCAGGCCACGACGCCCCTGCCACTCAACCACAGCCCACGCACTGAGCCCCAATTGCAATCCAATTGGTGAACGCCGGGCCTGGTGGGCCACCCAAAACACCATGCTATGGCCAGCGATCAAAATCCTCCGCCTCTCATGCTGTGCCACAGCACCTACAAAATAGAAAGTAAGAAAGTGAACCACACAACACTAAAACAACATCAAACATCAGCCCGTTGGGTATCCAAAGGGTGAACGTAACCCTTATATGCCAAGGACCACCAACGGCCAACCCGTTTTGCTCAAACCTGGAAAAGTTCAAATAACTTGTCGCTCGACTCCTGGCTACTCAAGATCCGGGAACACATCGCAATGGACAGAATCCAAGCTTCATTAGACCAATCAGACCCCCTTCAAGCCCACACTAACTATGTTGCAATCTGGCTACCTGTTCTGGAAAAATTGGACCGTGATCCATTTTACATTAATTCTCTTACCAAAAATACAATGTATAAGGATCTTTTGTTGTTCTAAGTATTTACCTGTGATAGTCTTCCCTCTTGATCATCCAATGACCTATCATATTCAGCTCGCCCTGAGTATATGTTCTTCTTTTTCCCATAGTTGTTGAGGTTATATTATTATTTAAATGGTTACACCTTATACTTTGCCTTGGATCATATCTTAACACCAGCTGTGGTACATCAACGACAATTTTTGACATGTATTGATACACAATGCTTACCGTTGAAATTGTATTTACCTTATGTTTGTATGATCCTGTCTATTTCAATAAAAACATTGAAACTTAAAAAAAATCAAGGAAGGCCACAAACAACCTTCTCCCCCCCCCCCCCCCCCCGTACCACTGTATTTCTCTATCAGATAGTTAAGTGTTATGCAGTGGTCCAGTGTAGATTTGCCGGAGCAAAATCCAATCTGTTCTCTACTTGGGAGATTTTGCTCTTGCATCCATGAAGTAAGTTTTCCCAATAGGTGTCTTGCATATAATTTGCTATGTCAAGCAGACTAATTGGGTGGTAGTTCTCTGGTGCTTGCAGGTCACCCTTCTTGTAAATTGGGACCACTATGGAATTTGTCCATGATTCAGGCATGAGACCGCTATATGTGACAGCTGTGGCGCAGCTCCCACTTTTTGTTTATTTATTTGTTTGTTATTTAGTATTTATTTATTTATTAACATGGCTGTAATGGATGCCTGTGAGTAGTTGGACTGAGGGAATGTACAAATGCCAGTGTATGATGTAACTCTGCTCAATTTTGATCCAATGTTGACAACAGGACTTTTGTCAAGTTGTGAAGTGCAAAATTCATGGTACAATGGGGGATGGTTAATAGGGCTTGACTGTGAAGGTGATCATTCATAACAAGGTATCACTGTATGGTGCTAGCTCTGAACGTCTGCCAGAAATCAAGATATCTTACTAAGAAAGTTCACTGAGATGATAGCACAAGTCAATGCAGAACTATCTTCTCAGTGATAGTATGGCAACTGAAACAATAAATCAAGGCTCCAACCCATCCTCAGTCATTAACAATGGAAAGGGGGAAACCCCACAATATAGCTGCTCATCCATCATTGAATTTCAACAATCATATTGTTTGAAGTTTGTGAAATTTTCACAATAAATTGTAATCAATGACATTTGTTATTCATCTGTGTATTTAATGTTATGTATTCTTGATCAAAAGGCTTTCTTTGACTAATTCAAAATGCTGTTCATCTAGACCCCTGAGTCTCTATAGAAGATAATTATAATTTTGGGAAATCACATGTGTAAAAACCAATGGAACAGGTCTTATACATTTCCAAGTGGGTTCAGAACCATTTAAAATGTTGTTGTTCTTCCATTTAGACTGTGGTTTAGAATTTCTTGCTCTGATTCATTAAATAAGATCAATAGGTAGGAGAAAATTCCTCTTGCTCACAATACTCCTTTGGTTTCCATTGATGTAGCTATGGCTAGAAACATCTTTGATTGGAGTGGGGGTCCAAATTTGCATCAAGCCAACACAGGTAGTGCTGTTACAATCTGAACAAAATAATAGTATTGAGACCCTGACTTGGATGGTCCAGGCTAGACTGATCTCATCAGATCTCAGAAGCTAATCAGGATTGGCCTTGGTTAGTATTTGGATGGGAGAACACCAGGGAAGTTCAAGGTTGCTATGCAGAGGCAGGCAATGGAAAACCACCTATGAATGTCTCTTGCTTATAAGCCCTATGCGGTTTCAGTTTATTATACCATCTATGACCAGCACAGGTTGCGTGGCTACAATTCTTATAAAATAATAAAATCGTAGAGAAAAAGAGAGATACAGTTCTTAAAATTTGTAAGTCTTACAAAGGTACATCTGTTTAAAATTTTTCAAGTTGTACAACCAAGGCAAAGGGGTTAAGATTCTAAGTTGTTAAAATGTATGTTGATTTGTAGGATTTCCTGCCAGATCTTGCAGGCAGCTGTGAGGAATCTCACACTGAGGGCTGTGACCTGTGGGTTAACACCTCTAAGAAGTGTCCTAGTAATCTGTAAGTCAGAGTGGCTGGAATACCTTCTAAGTAGGGGGGGAAATGATCTTTAAACAAAGTTCTTGCTAGAACAGAAAATAGAGTCTGACATGTTCTAAAGTTTCAACTTTCCCAGTGCCACAGAGGCAGACCCTTAATCCTATGGGGTTGCTGTAAGTCCACTATGAGTGTTTTTACACTGACAGTTTGTGACCCTCTATCACCGCATTAGAAACTCACCTTTTACATTACCTAATGTTCTCACAACTGTTTTGCATTGTTGCTGCCTGAAGCATCTACATTTGTTTAGGTGATATGAGTTCTGGCGCTGCTGCTGCAACGTTTTTCTCAAAACCAGTTTTGATCTAGTCATTTCTCTACAAGCGTTTCAAACTTGTATTGTAGAAGTTTTCATGCATTTTAAAAGACTCCTCCAAAAGCTACAAGGTGCAGTAATTTACATGAGAACTGACAGCACTTGACATTTTTACATATCATTGCTTGCCTCATCTTGTAATTTAAATTTGTATTGTTTTTGCAGTGTTGATACCAATTGTTTACATTTAACTAAGCACTGGTAATCCATCTGCCCTCTGATCAGAGACCGCCCCCCCAATTGAAATGCTTTCAGCAGGAAATATAGAAGTTTGGCTACGCAAAATGAGTGCAGCAAATCTACAAATGTAATCCGGCCCCTTCCTGCCCGCGCCGACGTCCAGCGGCATAGGGCGGGGGCCGCGTTTGCTGCCTCGGATGGAGCTGAGGCAAATGGACCTCAGCCCATCCAGGGATGTTTGGGGGGGCGTGGACTGGGGCTTTATTAGCCCAGCCACACTTTCTGTGGCGCAGTTCATGGGCGCTTTCGGGTTTGGCAGGAGCGTTTTCCCTACGCTCCCGGCTGGGCTGTTTTGCAGGCCTGTGACTTGCAGCGGTAGCTCACATTTTTCAGCGGCAAGGCTTGGCTCCGGTGCGGAGGAGCATGTTTCCACTCGTTTTCCCTCCCTCCTCTGTGATTTTCTGTCAGGAGTGCCTGTGACAATCCGTCTTTGTTGGTCGGCACGGTTGGCGCAGCCTTGGGTTTGCTTTCTGTTGGTGGGCGGGGCCCCCCTCCCCTTCCCCCCCTACCACACCCCTCTTCTTTCATTAAGGCAGGTATGAGTACTTTGCAGAAGGAAGCAGGTGGTTGGGGTGGCACTTTGCATACTCATATGATACCATACAGGTGCATACTATCCTAATTAATCCTGTTAGTGGCTTCATGTATCTTCTTTAGAAAGTTCAATGTCATACTGTAGAGGGAGCCAGCTTCTGCCACAACGTGGTCCATATCCTTGCCTCTAGTCTTTCTCCAGTAAATAGATCACAGCATTTTCTTGCTTGCTTGCAAAGCAACAGTAAACCGAGTTACACCCTTCTAAGTCCATTGAGCTCAATTATCTATTGTCCTTCCCCCACCTGTAGTGCAGGTTGCTAAGGAATAATAATAATAATAATAATAATAATAATAATAATAATAATAATAATAATAACTTTTTATTTGTATCCCGCCCTCCCCGCACAAGCAGGCTCAGGGCGGCTCACAACATATAAATGCAATACAATACAATAAAATCATATAAACAATAAAATCATCTTAAATCAATATACAGTTACATTAAAATTAACATTAAGGTGCTAAATAGATCTTCTTAAGTTCAGTAGAAAGAAAAGAAAACATCCACAGCGACATTATCTTAGCTCGGCATGGCGAAGGCTATTTTGAAGAGGTATGTCTTACAGGCCCTGCGAAATTGGTCTAAACATCGGAGGGCCCGTACCTCCTCCGGGAGTTGATTCCACAGTAGTGGGGCCGCAATGGAGAAGGCCCGATCCCGGGTGGCCTTTAATCTGGCCTCCCTTGGCCCAGGGATATTTAGCTGGTGCTTACCAGCTGACCTCAGTGCTCTCTGGGGCTCATATGGGGAGAGACAGTCCCTCAGGAACCACATGATGCAAAGCATAATCTTAAATTTTTGCAAGATCTCCATCACTATTCCATTTTACCACACACACATACACAGGTATTTGGATGACTATATTTATTAAGCCTATATTGGAAAAAAAAAATTCTCATATGTCACTGGCCCCATTGAGTGGACTTTTTTGTTTGATTATCTACATGCTGAGGACCAGCTTCAGAATTTGTTATAAAAAATATGCATCAAGGATTACATTAGAGATGATTGATAGACAGACAGACAGATATTTACAAATTACAAACAGCTAGCAAAAATATCAAAGTTATAAAAACAAAATGACAAAGTAATTACCAATTGCTATAGGTGAGGAGGCAAAATGTTCTCTCATTTGCACAATCCTAATTTTTTTTTAAAAAAAAATGCTCAGTTACATTCTGTTATCGAAAGATTTCATTATATCAAAGCTACGTATGACAGGCATGGACAAGGTTTTCACTAATAAACAGAACTACCAATGCAGTAGCAGAGGACTCCCCTTAGTTTGTTTATCACCTCATTAGCAAAATTAATTAGTGAGAATTTTCCACCTGTGACAAGCACAAATAAATTCTGCTATTCTATGGAAGAGACATCTGAGAAGAGGCCTTTCTTCATTATTGTCAGGAAATTTCCTAGTGAATTTTCCCATGTATATAGACCAGGAATGGGGATGTTGTTTTTTTAATAAAATTTAAATAGTTTAATTATTCTTTTTAAAGTCTTAGACATAATCCTCAAGTACTTGGTAGGTAACTTCACTGAAATTAATAGATTCCTCTTGTGGATAAATGTGGATAGAATGAAACATTAGAAAGCTCTACTGATTGCCTAAAGTTCACCTCTGGGAACCAATAAACACTTTATTAATATTGCCTTTTTCTTGGCACTACTCTTGTGCCATTCAAAAAATCCATGGGGGGGACAGGACTTCAACAAGTGTATCCATTTCCAGAATGCAGATGTAGTCATGGGGGAAAGTCAGTT
Source organism: Heteronotia binoei (assembly GCF_032191835.1). Taxonomy (NCBI): domain Eukaryota; kingdom Metazoa; phylum Chordata; class Lepidosauria; order Squamata; family Gekkonidae; genus Heteronotia; species Heteronotia binoei. The sequence goes on along the minus strand of NC_083223.1, from coordinate 49,162,566 downwards.
TAAATGCCTGTGCAGTTAAATGCCCAAGAGCACTGCCAGAAAAAAAAGCAGCCACCCTATTATCTAAGGGGGGGGGGGACCTTTATCAGTACTGGACACTAAATCAGTGCTAAAGCTGGAAAACAAATAGATTGTACCTATTTCTAGAATCAGTCCCTACAAAAGTGAAAACAAATTGATAGAAATGAAAGAGTCAAATCATAATGGCAGGCAAACATACCAAATCCATGTTAATTAAATATCAAAGTGGTATCTGTTATGGCCTTCTAAAATTTAATGTTCTGCAGTAAGGTTTCTTTTCTGGGATGGCAGGGAAAGAATATTGTAGTGCGGGTGCCAAATGGAAAAGACCCCCAATCATACACAGTATGTTTAATCAAGCTCTGACATGGTTATTCCATTATGCTATAGGTACTGCTTTCACTCAATGCAAGACATACAGCACATAAAGAAGAAAGGTAATCCTAAAATATTTCAGCACTGCCTCATTTCTCCTCTTCTGTTCCAAGCATGTTGGCAGCTGCTCACCAGACAGAAAACACTGAGAGAGTGATGTTCCAAAGAGCTGGATGACCTTGTCACCAGTAAATCTATGTGGACAGGTTGGAAGAAAAGCCAGTGTCTACAGGGCAGGACAGACAGATGACAGTTTTTGTCCCAGGGTAAGATAACTCACCTGGTGGACTCAACAGGCAATCTGGATACTGCATCTGTAATCCAGATGGCCATTTGTAGTTAGAGAAAGGCACTGTATTCCTGAGCCCAAACTCATTTACTTATGCAGATGACCTTCTCTGTGTCACCTCCGCACTAGGGGATCAGCAACTGCCAAAAGGTCCCTGTGACAAGCCGTTTCTAACAACTGAAGGGATTCACATAGTCTCCTATGATTTGGGGGGAGCTAGGTTTGTTTTAAGCGATAAACCTTCCCCTGAGTTACCAAGTGTTCTAAAGGCAGCAAACATATAGGCTTAGGGTGTGCTGCCTTAAGGTGAGTGTTGTGGTGAGCATATAGAATACACAGACCAGTGAGGCAGGAATTTTATAATACAGAAGTTTTATTTATTTACAAGTTGATTTCAAAGAGCAAATAAGCAGCACAGGTCTCTGGGTAGACAAAGAAAGAATCTGGCTGAGGCACATTAATTAAAACAAGTTATGGCTTCAGGGAGTAATTTGAATTTTCTTTAATGCTTTCAGGCATAAACTGGGTTTTTACTGACTAGCCACTAGGTTGGATTTGATCATGCACGCAGGATTCTACCCACACCAGCTTGCCTTTTCCCAAGAGTCAGACTGAATGGTACAAGATCTGCTCATTACCAGAAACAGGACTGACTATGGGTACTCTGAGAGCCAGTTTGGTGTAGTGGTTAAGTGCGTGGACTCTTATCTGGGAGAACCGGGTTTGATTCCCCACTCCTCCACTTGCAGCTGCTGGAATGGCCTTGGGTCAGCCATAGCTCTGGCAGAGGTTGTCCTTGAAAGGGCAGCTGCTGTGAGAGCCCTCTCCAGCCCCACCCACCTCACAGGGTGTCTGTTGTGGGGGAGGAAGGTAAAGGAGATTGTGAGCTGCTCTGAGACTCTTCGGAGTGGAGGGCGGGATATAAATCGAATATCTTCTTCTTCTTGTTCTTTCTCCAAGGTAGAGCTAAACCACTCTGTCACATTACGAGGCAGAACTACCCCCCAACTCTGTCTGCCAGACTTGAGCTCTCCCTGAGACAGATCTGAACTAAACTACTGAGCTTCCCTCCAACATTCCACCCCCCTCCCAAAAGGTGACTGGATGCTGGAGCAGCACTCACATCGGCTCAGCTAAGTGGCTGTTTTTTTCCCTTCAGGACAGGACAGCCTCCTGTCTCTCACAGCCCCACTTCCCCACTTATGACAAAAAAGTTCATAGTAAGTATAAGACACAATACTAACCCCTCCCCCCCCCCCAATTTTATTGCATTCGTTAATTCAACCCAGATCAAAGGTTTTCTGAATTTGTTAATTTTACTATTCTGCTATTGGTTTTTAACTTTGTACCACTTGGCATGCCAAACCCCACCAGCTATATGTGGTTCTGCTTACTGTACCTCATTCCTCGTCTGAAGAAGTGTGCATGCGCACGAAAGCTTACGTCCTGAATAAAACTAAATTGGTCTTAAAGGTACGATCGACTCCTATTTTGTTCTACTACTTCAGACCAACACGGCTGCCTATTTGGATCTATCTGCATGGTTCACTGAATACACTGGTTTATCTTTCTTCTATCATCTTGATTCCTTTACCAAATTTAATCTTCTAACAATAATTCTATAATAAAAAATTAAAGCTACATCAACATCCAGTATTAATCCTTCCTTTGTCTACTTTATTTTCACAGCAATCCCATGAAGTATATTAGACTGTGAGAGTGGCTGGCCCAGGGTGAGCATCAAAGTGGAAGAAGGAAGATTTGAACCTAGGCCTCCATCTTTCTACTGCATCATGAACCACTCTAACCAGTTCACTATGCTGATTCATGATTGCTAAATCTAATTTAAAACTAAAGGAAAATAGAAGGGTTATGATAACTATCTTATCAAATGTTTTGGTACTACAGTATTTTGAAAATAAGGTACTGTTCTGTATTTAATGGAATAATAGTGTTTTGGAAGAAGGGATATCTTCCTAAAATGGAAGGTATGCCTAATGCCTTCTATAAAACATGTGTGGTATCTTACAAAGGAATTTCAGAAGGAGAATAGAAAGAAAGACTGTTGAATTGCAAATGATAACAAAATTGAAGACAATGAATCCATCTGGACTGAATTGAGACCTAGGTTTCTTGTCTCATTTCCAATGCTGATTTCTCTCCAATGCCTACTACTTCTCTGCTATCACACCTAATTCAACCACACCTTCTATTGTCATTTGTCTAGTAATGTAATGTGACATCTGAAATCCCACCACTTTCCAATGTATAGGATAGATGAACTCACATTCTAGCAGTATCTGAAGAAGCGAGCAGTGATTCACGAAAATCACAAATTTGGTTAATCTTTAAGGTGCTACTAGACTATTTTCTATGGCTGGTACTGTTTGAAGACTGTGAAAGTGTATCACAAGGAGCTAGGCATGCAAAACTCTTGCATAAATACTTTTAAAATTATTTCAAAACTCTTGCATAATCAAAACCAGTGTTCTTCTTTGGGATATTCAGAGTTTCACATAGCCACTTAGGATTAATTTAAAGCATACTCTAAATATGCTTTAAATAGCTGGAGATCTCCTGGGATTATAACTGATCACCTGGTGACAGAAATTGGTTCCCTAGGAGGAAATGACTGCTTTGGAGTGTGGACTGTATGGCATTACAGCCCACTGAAGTGCCCCCTTCCCAAATCCTGCCCCCTCTACCCCCAAATTCTCAAGGATTTCTCCAACTCAGAGCTGGCAACTCTATGCCAAATTGTGAAATGAAAATGTTGGTAAAGTGGAGGAAAGCTATGAAAAACTGAATTCTCTAAATATGGCATGTGAATTCTCTAAATATAGCATTCAGATTGCAGAAAATCAATATCTGAAGTGAAAGTTTCTTTTATTAAGCCACTTTGTCAAATTTGAGAAGAGGCTAATTATTCGGGCTGCTCATTGTATTTGGTAGCTGTCCCCTGTTTAGAGTAGCCTGCCTTTACTATTGCAGCTCCCATTTTATGGAAAGGGGTCCTTGTTCTGTTGGAGGGAGCACCATCTCTTGAAGTGCTTAGGAAGTCCTAATAAGGCCATTTTATTTTCCTGGGCTTTTAACTAGTCTTTATGGTGGGATCAGGGTTATACTTTATTCTGTATATTTTAAATTGTTATTTGTAAGCTGCCTTCAGCTGCAAGGAAACTCAAGACATAAATATTTTAATAAATGCCTTTTATAAATTAAACTACTTTGACTGCAAAAATTCTCTTCCAAAATTGTACTTCTTGAATTTGCATGTTAACTATTTTCCAAACATTCCCTGAATACTTCCCAAAGACTTTCCTAATATTGCATGTCTATATTAGATGTATACTATTTGACTAAAATATTTTTGGTCTCTGACAGTTTGTGATAGATGGTATGCAATAGCATAGATGTAAAGGTAACTATACTTATTATGCTTCTTCTTTTCAGCCAAAAATTGGCTCTCAAAGCAGCTCGTGGGAATTAAAATCTTAGGACAATTATTCAGTACAAGTTTTCAGAGCTTGGAGTATTTGCAGGAGCCTTAGAGGGTGTTTGTATACTTTGTCCTCTGACAGCCTCATCAGTGTCATACAACTGGAGTATATAATACGCAACATTATTCATTTATTAGAATGCAGCAGTATGATACAATAGATAGCAACCGATAGCTCACAAATAATGGCATTTTTAATCTGGTAATCATTGACATATTAATATATTTTCTATTTGATATCAGCAAAAAAAAACAAAACAATAAAGAGATGCCAAGAAGCCTAAAGCATTCAAATGTTTCTTTAAAAATTCTGCTTTCCAAATAAGTGTAAATAATTCTATATTTGTTCTGAAACTCCTCAGTGGAAAATGCACATGAGGAATACAAGGAATTAGGTGAACACCAAACGTCTGTGATTGTTTCCATTCTATGTGATATTCCTCTGACAAATAGTGAAAGATATGTTAAAACTAATGAATTATATGAAAAACAAAAGCTGAAAAATAAGCTAATGTTGCAAGTGTATGTCATTACTGATCGGTATGACATTTGTTATTTTCTATCAGCTTTTATAATTTTCAAGAGGGGGAGCTAGTTAGCTAATAGTTTGTAGATTCCTGCTAATAGCTTCTTTGAGGGCAAACTGTGGTTGCATGCTTTCCAATGAAGCAAAATGAAAATATTTTACAGCTACAAAAAAAAATCATTGAAAGTGCTTTTTATGACATTCCTGTTCCTGTCTTCCACATAAAACTGACTGATTATCAAGTATATCAGATAGACACAGCAGGATCACTTGATTATTTGTGTCTTGACAATATCTAAAAAAATAAATTGATGTTTTAATCTCTCCGTTCATGCCAACATTATCCTATTCAGAATATCTTTTCATTTCAAGTTTGAAAAAATTTATAAAAGATGCTCTCCAGTTAAGTGGAATGTTGGGAATATGAATGCATAGGCAGAGAAAGAGGAAACAACTTTGACTGAGAATCTTATAACACAAAACATACAACAATTTTAATGCACCACCTGGAAATTCAGAATGTTCATCTGCAAGTCAGGTATCTCATTTTTGGATAATAAGGTGAGCAACAATTAGGTGAAATTTATCCTGCACTTGATGATTATGGAACCATTACATTCTACAGCATTTGTAAGTTCTCATGCTTGGAAGTTTTGAGGTACCCAAAAGGAAACATAGTCCCTTTGTGTAGTTCCCATGTTCCTTCTGTAATCTTCTTTTGCCATAAAATCACAGCCATCCACACACCTGTGTGTAGGTTTGCCCTGTAGTGACTGGAAGCAGCAGACTCCTGACTCTTGGCCCTCCCTCAATAAACATTTTCCAAATCATTCAGAACGGTGTGGAATGATTTTTGTGAATACCTTCTAAATTCAACATGCTGTGTAATACCATGAACAGGTTTATGCACTACAGCTTGAATATGAGAGCTGGCATTTGTAAGATACCTTCCCAAAACAATTCCATCTTGGCAAAAGGCAACACACAAACAAACCTCAGACTGACAGCCCTTTAATACCTGGAGTGTTGTAGGTATCAGGCATACCACTATATAATCCAAATGGCATGCCAACACAGTACTTCAGACGCCCAGGTAATGCCATTGCCCCCCAATTGTTTCCTTGAAAAGATGGAACAGGTGGGTGCTATGAAGGTTGACTGTGGTATTGCATATCATACCTAAAAGCTATCAGAATTCTCTGAGCAATGAACACGTTTAGTTCAATCTACTTCCTCCCAGTGGTGCTGGGAGCAAGCTTCACAGTATGTTGCAGCACAAGCCTCTGCCGGTGCCAAACTAGGTATGATCAGACACCAGTTGTGATATTTATCAGTTGTGTATGGATGGGAAAGTGAACTATCCAGTTATTGGCTCTGTATCCAAACTCTCTATGTATCCAAAGAAAATCCTTCTACCCGCCTCTATCTTAACTGGCTCTTCCTCCAAATCTAATGCAGCCACTGAGGACTTTACAAACTGAAGGGAAATTACAATGGCCTTAAACTGGAGGAAGGGTCCTTAATCTAAAGAAGACTTCACACAGCAATTTGTAAAGCCTTTGTAGGCTTCATTAGATCCACAATGGCAGATATGGGATTGGGAATCATGGGTATCACCAAATCTTTGAAAGTAGTCAGGAAAAGGTGTGATTTGAAGCAACAATTCCTCATCTGGCTACTTTCCTCCATGGCATGGAAAATACAGGTTTGGCTACCAGATACAGGGAAATGACCAGGGGTGGGGGGAGAGAGACTTGAAGTACGTGCAAAAGCATTAAGCAACCTATCTCACAGTGGAAACTGAGTAGAAGTGCAGGCCACCAGGACAGGATAGGAAATTGACCAGAAATGCAGGGGCTGAAGAATCATGCTGGCTCCAGGCTGTCTGGAAAATGAAGCAAACAGGAACCAACAACATGCTATGAAAAAAGGCCAGCTCATTTTGACTGATTTCGCATTAGGCTTGATCTGGGTGGAGAGCCCTTTTGCTTCCAGGGCTTCACTCAGTTTTCACACAAGTTGCCCTGGAGCTGCAAGTTGGCGTGCTGCTATTCCACAGCAGATCCTGACAAGCGGTTTCTGCTTGCTGCAGAAAAGCAGCGCGCCAACTCGCAGCTCTGGGACAACTTGTGTGAAAACAGAGAGAAACCCCGGGGGCAAAAAGGCTCTCTACCCGGAACAAGCCCTAGTGAGAAATCGATCTTCGTCTTCCGGTGTGGTGGGATCAGATTAACCAGTTCAGAATGAACAACGAATCAGCTATTTTTAGCATGAATCATGATTCATGGTTTGGTTCATGCCCATCCCTAGTCTTAAAGTTATACCTGAAGCTGCCCAAACAATAATTAGGATTCTTGTTTCCGTGCTTGCTGCAAAGTATCTAGATAATCCGCAGATTCATAAGAACATAAGAGAAGCCATGTTGGATCAGGCCAATGGCCCATCCAGTTCAACACTCTGTGTCACACAGTGGCCAAAAAAAGCCCCAAGTGCTATCAGGAGGTTCACAAGTGGGGCTAGAAACCCTTCCACTTTGCCAGCCCCCAAGCACCAAGAATACAGAGCATCACTGCCCCAGACAGTTCCAATAATATGCTGTGGCTAATAGCCACTGATGGACCTCTGCTCCATATTTTTATCCAATCCCTTCTTGAAGCTGGCTATGCTTGTAGCCGCCACCACCTCCTGTGGCAGTGAATTCCACATGTTAATCACCCTTTGGGTGAAGAAGTACTTCCTTTTATCCATTCTAACCCGACTGCTCAGCAATTTCACTGAATGCCCACGAGTTCTTGTATTGTGAGAAAGGGAGAAAAGTACTTCTTTCTCTACTTTCTCCATCCCAGTCAATGTTTCACCCCGCAGTCGACGTTTCACCCCACAGTTGATGTTTAATTATAAACTCTGCATCCGGGTTTATTGCCCAGTTACCTTAAATGAGTATATTTGAGTAGCTTTTGCATTAGTTCCTTTGATCACCTGGTTCTCCAGCCAGTTATCTTCTTTTTGTCTCCCAGCAAAGCTTCCACTGATGTTCAGCTGTCACCTGTTCTGTTGCATGTCAGCTAAAATTTACAATTCAATAACATGCAGATTTCTCCTCTCCATCCATCGTTGTGAAAAGTAATCAAGAGAAGGAGAAATCTGGGAATATGTCTGGCAGTTGCATAACTTCTACATTGAAATTCAGTTTCCGCTTCTGTTGCAGGGATATAAGCTTGGGTGTAGCCAGAGACACAAACTTTTGAGCAGGAGGCAAAGGGTTCATGGTGGCAGTGGGTGTGCCAGTTCAGTGGATCCAAGGCCAGCCTAGGGTATTATTACTTGTTTATTATTTATTAATTTAATTTATATCCTGCCCTCCTCACCAAAGGCAGGCTCAGGGTGGCTCACAAACCAAGGGTCGACACAAACACATTAGTGTGACCAATACAATAAACAACAATAAAGACATAAAACATAAAAACAATTTAAAACAATCGCATGTGCTACTATCATAATTTCAGGCAGCTATTTAAATTCTGGTGGTTCGCTCAGAGGTCTCAGGCTCAGAGGTCTCAGGCTCAGAGGTCTCAGGCTCAGAGGTCTCAGGCTCAGAGGTCTCAGGCTCGCCATAGCACAGTGAAGTAGGCCATTGGTGGTATTCTTATGGGCCAGTCCCATTGCTGCATAAAAAAATTATGGTTTTGTTGTCTTGGTTCATCTGTTCTTCACATTGTATTTCTTTCTATTTAAATTGCCTATTTATTTAAGCTTTTAGTATTTTTGTAAAACACTTGGGCCAGGAAAGTGGGATTATTATTATTATTATTATATTATTATTTATTAATTTATATCCCGCCTTTCCCAACAAGTGGCTCAGGGCGGCTCACAGCATAAAATTCCACATAATAACATTTAAGCATAAAACAGTTAAAATTAATTAATACATTTAAAATTATAAAATATTTAAAATTATAAGACATTTAAACCATTTAAAACATTAGGGACAGCAACTTCTAATATAACTACACCTGGATTTCTTGTACCAGCTAGTCATAGGCCAGCCAGAAGAGGGTTGTCTTACAGGCCCTGCGGAACTGGGCAAGGTCCCGCAGGGCCCTCACCTCCTCTGGTAACTGGTTCCACCAGGAGGGGGCCGCCACAGAAAAGGCCCGGTCCCTGGTGGATTTTAAGTGGGCTTCTTTTGGCCCGGGGATAACTAGGAGATTTTGAGTTCCCGATCTCAGTACTCTCTGGGGCACATGTGGGGAGAGACGGTCCTTCAGGTAGGCAGGTCCTAGGCCATATAGGGCTTTAAAGGTAATAACCAGCACCTTGTACCGGACTCGGTAAGCTATTGGCAGCCAGTGCAGATCCCGGAGCCCTGGCCGGATGTGCTCCCTTCTTGGGAGTCCTAACAACAGCCGGGCCACGGCATTCTGCACTAGCTGTAGCTTCCGGGTTCGGCACAAAGGCAGCCCCATGTAGAGAGCAGTGCAGTAGTCCAACCTCGAGGTGACCGTGGCATGGATCACTGTTGCTAGATCGTCGCGCTCCAGGAAGGGGACCAACTGCCTTGCCCGCCTAAGATGAAAAAAAGCGGACTTGGCAGTGGCTGCTATCTGAGCCTCCATCGTTAAGGAGGACTCCAATAGTACCCCCAGGCTTTTGACCCTGTCCGCCGCCGTCAGTGGCGCACCCTCAAAAGCTGGAAGGGGGATTTCCCTCCCCGGACCCTGACAACCCAAGCAAAGGACCTCTGTCTTCGCTGGGATAAAATGCCTAAATAAATAAATACCATTAAAATAACGTTGCAAATGAGAGTACAGGCATATGGAAGAGAATGCAGAGTAATGGATTCTAGAAACTACTGGAACATCTTTTCATTCTGACAGATCATAGAAAATGTGGGGAAAATGTTATGTATCAAAGAAGCAATGTGGCTCAGTAAAGCACATAATTAACCAGAGAGTCAGTTTGATGTAGTGGTTAAGAGCAGCGGACTCTGATCTGGAGAACTAGGTTTGAGTCCCCACTCCAACACATAAAGCCAGCTGGGTGACCTTGGGTCAGTCAGAGCTCTCTCAGAACCATCTACCTCACATGGTGTCTCTTGTGAGGAGAGGAAGGGAGGGTGACTGTAGGCTGCTCTGAGACTCCTTTGGGTAGTGAAGAGCATGGCATAAAAACCAACTCTTCTTCTTCTTCTTCTTCTTCTTCTTCCAAAGAGAGATTTGGATTCAGTTCCTGACATCTCCTGTTAAATACATCTCAAGTAGAAGGGCTAGGGGAAAGCTTTGCGTGACTGAGACCTGAGAGAACTTGTGCCACTCAGAGTAGACAATAGTCAACTAAATGGGCTAATTATTAGACTCCATATAGGACAGTTTCATTGATATCTACTTCAGGCACACCTGTGGATTTGGACATGCTCAGTAGGATTTTGGACTTTCTTCTATTGAACAGCTGACTCTCTACCATCATGCAGGCTGCCTTTTTAAATTTGAAAACAGGGCAATTTGGAAACTTTTTTGGAAGAGCAGTTTGCTGTGGGGCATGAGCAGTAGCTGTTTGAGAATACAGGACAACTACTTCCCCCTTAGTTATGCAGTTTCTTTGGATCCAGGCCTAAACCAATTAAACAACAGAAATAAGAGATAAATGCTGGATATGCAGCGAAGTGGTGCATTTGTCTGAGCCTTGATGAGCTGCAATAGACCCCTTTTTCCATATCCAGTTTAAATGGCATTTCATGAAGGAATTTTTTTCAGCAAACTTTCAACTACTTGGGTGGCTGTGCTCTAACTGCCAGCTGGTATTTGAAATCTGTATACAAAAGGTGTCTTATGGCTCTGTCTCAGCAATGTCACAGCTACGTCAGTAATGGCCAGTAAGCACACACAACTTGGCTTCCATCCCTTCTCCTATTCTGATTTCCATTACATAAGCCATAGACTCAGCAGGATTTGCATTTCTAAGGTGACGAACTCGGTTCCTAAACAGGCAGCACTGTACAGCATCATGCTCTTGAACAACACTCGTAAGTGCAAATATTACACCACTTGTGGTTTCTACTGCCTAATTACATGGCAATCTAAATGCCCCAAAGGTAAATTATCTAAAAGGAGCAGCCCAGAAAACTGAAAAATATTACAAAACAATTAAAGCAATGATTTCTTTTTCCTCTGGGTTCCAGATGACAGCAACAAAAACTAGGAAACTAGGAAACCTTTGACCTAAAGTTGACTTTCCTGTGAATTCACAGTTAAAATTCCCTCTGAGTTGTCTCATTGTGACAATAAAGTTTTCCCACTGAAACATGGCAATAAAATCAGTTACTACGACAATGCTTTTGTACAGACAGCACTTGCTGGCCAGAAACATTGACTGTGGTCTTAAATACAACATATATACACTCACTGGTCTCTTCATGTTTTGTGCCAAAAGTACTATATAAAGGGAATGGGAATTGAGGATGAGAGATGTGCAAAAGATTCCTTTGGCAACCATGTGAGTGGACATATTCAACAATGACATTTTCCTGGTCTCCTGGCAATGAATGTCCAAGGAAATCCTGCTGTCTTTGAAATCTGGCTAGTTCAGTCTGGCATCCGCGCTTCACTATGGCTTATTTCATGCTTCAATTCATGCTTCACCATGATTCAAGCCATGACAAAGGGCAATATAAGGGTGCAAAAGAAATTCTAAAATCTGGTGGCTTCATTCAGAGCTTGGTAATTCAAATGGTTTCTTTAGTACCATGGTTTTGTTCAATTGCTTCTCAAAGTCAGAGCAAAATCATATTGCCACCATATTTTTATGTGCTCATTTTTTTTCAAAGTTCTTTGCTGTTCTTCAAAGTTCATTTTGCATTCCTTCATTGTCTTTGTTTCTTCCAATGCTGCATGTGTTTCCCCAGGGCTTCATACTAAATGTGCTGTTGTGATCTGTAATAGTATTATTGAGAATGCTGGCTGATATTGGTTTTAGGTTAATGGCTCAAAATGGCTGGTTGATGTTTTCTAAATGGGTGCTAACTGTTCAGAGGTACCCCTCTGATGATAGGAAAACAAGAACATAAGAAAAGCACTACTGGATCAGGCCAGTGGTCCATCTAGTCCAGTGCCTGTCTCACACAGTGGCCAACTAGTTACTGTGGAGGGCCAACCACAGGTAAAGAGGCCAAGGACTTTCCCTGATGTTGCTTCCTGGCACTGGTATTCAGTCAATCTGTCAACATTTGTTGTTTGCAGTCAAAGACCATCACAATTGAGGAGATACAACATAAAACATGGTTTACTGCCTCTGAAAGTGAAGATGTATCCATGGAAACTTGCAGAAGGTGACCCCTCCAAAGCTGGAGGAAGAGAGGTGTTTGTATGCAGAAGTACCATCTGTAACTTTTAAATACAATTACTCATATTATGTCAATCAATTAAGAATAACCTGTGACTTACCTGTGACTGACATTCTTCAAGTGGTCATCTGTCAGTCACACTGATGGGAAGCTCAAGCATGAGCAGAATCTGATTGAACAAACATCTAGAACTAAGCTGGGAAAAACCCTCCATAACCCTGGATTATCCATCCTGGACACTTGGTAGCACTATACATGCTCAGGAGAGGCATCCTGCTATCTCTTTCCAAGAGAAAAGTAGAAGCGAATTATCTGTTGCTGAGAAAGTAGGCAGCTTGTGTAACTAAACAGAGGACCAGTTAAAGAATGCAGATAAGCAACCTAAGGACAAGTTTGAGCCCTTTTTGAAGGTCTTTGAAGAACATGGGCATCTGCTTATGGGCATCTGGTGGGCATCTAGGGTATGAAGTGCCCTCTGCTTCCAAGGAAGGATCCTTAAGAAGACTCTGAATGCTTTCACACAGTGACTGTTTGCAAGTGGATTTTGCTATTCTTACACAGTAAAAATCCAGTTGCAAAGTGTGTTATATAGTGTATGAATGCACCCTCTGTCTTGATTTAGGAGGGACTATCTCTTGATCAGAAGTGGAAGGAGATTAGCATTTTTGAAGAAAAGCAGGAGCCAGGCGCAAGATAACATTGTTAGGGTTAAACTGGAGATGTGGAGGGTCACCCCTAAGGGCACAGAGTTTGCTTGCAAAGTTGGCTGAGGTTGTGTTGTGAACTAAAAACACAGTCTTCAAGGATAACATGATGAATTTGCAGACTGTCATGTGCTCAAATGGAAGTTTCATCACCTAATTGAAGATTCCAATAAGGAATGGATTAGCCATTTTTTAAAAAACATGCCTATGCCACCTTTTGACCCAACTCAGGGTCCCCAGTGAAGTGAACATTAAAACATTAGAACACATCAAACATTATAATATTTCAAACATTACAGAGAGGTGAGATTTTGGAATGCAACCTTTGGCTCCAATTTGAATAGAAGGTAGGGGAGGATAGGGAGGTGCTGCAGCAGAGTTGTCTTGGCACCATTTATGATCATATACTTACAGGTATAAATGCATTTGGTGAAGACTTGTGGTGCTGTTAGGAGGCCAAAAGGAAGTGCTCTGTAAAGAAAGTGATATTAGCCAACCACAAATGGAATGAACTTGCAGTGATGGGAACAAAAGGCAACATGAAAATATGCATGACTTTTTTTGAAGAAAAAGCCCAGCAAGAACTCATTTGCATATTAGGCCATGCCCCCAATGCCAAACCAGCCACAACTGCATCCCTGTGCGTTCCTGTTCAAAAAAAGCCCTGGAAATATGTATCTTTTAGGTCAACTGATGCAAACCACAATACTTCAACTGCAAAGTCAGGATGATGCCAAAAGATAGCATTGGAAATTTTTTGGTTCCAAATGAATTGATTCCCCCCTCTGAGGTCCAGGACTGAGCACAGTCCTCCATCCTTCTTGTGTACGAGAAAACCACAGACATAGAATCTTCTGCTTCTTTGAAAAGCCTGAAAGAGATGACTTAAAGGATTTTGGGGGGGAAAGCAGAAGAAATGCTCAAAGATGGAAAAGGTGGGAGGTTTTTTGGGGGGGGGGGGGTAGGGAAGGAAATTGTGAGCAAAATGAAAACTTAGCTCACATGTGATGAAAGGAAGTTCTCTATGATATTTGCAGTGCAACAGTTGAAGAAGACCTGGAGGTTGGGGTAAAAGCACAACTTTACACCTTCTCAGGGTTTTTTTTTTGTAGCAAGAACTTATTTGCATATTATGCCACACCTCCCTGATGTAGTGACTCCTCCAAGAACTTACAGTAGACCCTGTAAGAAGAGCCCTGTAAGTTCTTGGAGGATTGGCTACATAAGAGGGGTGTGGCCTAATATGCAAAGGAGTTCTCATTACAAAAAAAGCCCTGCACCTTCTGAGCATGTGTAATTGCTCCATGGGCTAGTGCTTGTGATGGGTGGAGCCAGCATTTACCGGGGAGGGGGGCGGTCTCAGTTGAACTTTAGAAGTTTCTCCAATTGGATTCTGTGCATGCTTGAGTTTCCCATCAATGCAATGCACAGACCACAAAGAAGAAACTTTGTTGCTTAAAAATGAATGAGCTTGTAGCATGAAATAAATGTTAGACTAGTGTAGAAGAATTATCCAAATTCATATTTTTGAACAAAAAAAAAGAATAGCTGCAAACAGGGCTCCCTCTGCAAGTGAGAGGAAAGCAGTGCTTCACAAACATTTTTAAAAATCACAAAGAATGGAAAGTCTACAGAGCTGTGCATCCAGCTATGGTTTGACATGATGGCTAAATTAGATGCACAAACATGCACTCACCACTCCTTTTGTTGGTTTGTTTTTATATGTTATAATTGTAAGGTATTAAGTTTGGTCCATTTTCATTGCTGGTATTCTCTATACAATTATTTTTGCCCACCCAGTCGGAATGAAGAGGCTGACACAATGTATGGATAAAAATCGGGCCGCTTTATTTAAACATAACTTGAACGAACTAGAATGGCAAGAGGTATAGGCCTAACAGAACAAGCCCTGGGGTCAAAACACAGGACCCCGCCTTGTCCTAGAAGGACGAGCCCAATATCATCTGACTGGTGCTGAGCGGCCAGGCCCAAACTCCGCCTCCACCTAGGGTGGTATCCATCACTCAGGAAAGATCCACCCTGGCAAGACTTTGTCGTGATCTGCACTCCCAGCATTGAGCCGTAAAGCCCATCTACCGTTCATACAGATCACCTGCACCACTGGTGCAGAGCCGTAGGTGCTCCCCTGAAAAGACTGTAGCCAATACCTCATCCTGCCACCGCCAATGCCAAGCCTCTACTTAGGCATTAGCACCCATTGGATGGCCCAGAGCCAACCGCAACCCCTGCTTTAGTTCGTTCAAAAGGCCCGGTTACCAATTTCAGATAAATGAACCCCATCCGGCCTATACAGGTCAACGTTCTCTACCCGTATGGCCGGATGGGGAAGAAATAAGCCCAAACCCCCTTCCATGGCCTTCTGCAAGGCCTGGTTGGCCTTACATCTAGCCTGTTCTATCCCCCCAGGATGAAGGGCAGACCGCCAAACTCTACGCAGCAAAATTGCCGACCAAACCAAGAGAACTCCCGGCCATTGCCGCTTAATGATCTGCAGGTCCTCCTGTGCCTGCAAAGAAAGGGCCTTCCCCTTCATAAAACCCAGGTCATTATCGCCAAAATGGATGACCAGGCTATGCGGAGGAGGCCCCATCCTCCCCCGGAACAACAGTGATAGAAACCCAGGCACAGCACAGGCCACGGCGACCCAGCCATTCAACCGTCGCCCACTCGCTGAGACCCAACTGGGTGCCCACTGGCGATCTCCTGGCCTGATGGGCTGCCCAAAACACCATGCTGTGCCCGCAGATGAGAATTCGTCACCTCTCTCTACGAGCCCCAGCACCTGAAAAACAGAACAATAGTCAAAATCTTGGAAACACAAGCCCTGGCCATCTAATGCCCACGTGCCCCCCATGCACTCACTGAAAAACCAACAGGCGAACATATGACCTATAGGCAGCTGACCGCCACCGGCCCAATCGCTGTATGGAAGGGGGGCCATAACCCATTGCAGCCGCTGTAGATGCGGCACCAATTCGAAATGAATGTGTTCTGAATTTCACACACCCCAATTCCAGCTCTAACAGAGCCTTCCCCGTCACTGCCCAAAATTGGTATTTTGTAAACGGGGCGCCATCACTGTGCTGAAACAAAAGACCATCACCCTCCCCCCTTAGTAGCAAATACTGCTCCAAGGCCTTAACTGGGCACAGCTCTACCACTGCACATTGCCCGATCGTAATGGCAGAGCCCCTCTGCTGTTAGTCCGTTTTTGACCTTCATACGGTCAGCCTAACCTGTCCCCCCACAAATTTAACATCACCGGTATGCAACGCCCGGCCAGAAGAATCCGTTTTTGACTGCACAACCAGCTCACTGATCTGCAGTGCACCGAAAAAGCCCACCAGAGAGGCCGTGTGAAAAAGAGCGGCTTCGAAGGAGGACGAGCATACCTCCGGCCAGACCCTATGAAGATCCTCCAGCACTGAGGGAGATATGGGCTGTCAGGCATCCGCCCTTAGGCCCCGTTCCCTTGCCCAACCTTCCAACATCTTCCTTATTCTAAAATCGCCAGTGCCTTCCGAAAGGCCCTGCGCCTTACTAACAAAAGCCAATGCAGCCAATTGGCCTTTAATGGACTTAACACCTAACCCTTTGACCTTCTGATGTATGCAAAATTGTATAAGGTGTACAACTGGCACCGACCAGGTGTCCGGGAGCCCAACCAAGCTCCTAAAACCCCAGAATTGCAACTCTGCCCTGTTATAGGCTTTCTGAGTACTAGGTGCCAAAGCTAATCTGATTGCCCTACCGGCTTCTCCCTCCCAAGCTGCCAGAGTTCCAGTGGCATTCACGCTGGTTGTAGGTCCGCCTCCGGAGCCAGCTGGCAAAAGCGCTTGATCTGTTGACGAGATAGAGCATTCGCCACCCCATTGCACACTCCCAGAGCATGCTTAGCCAGAAACAAAATGTTCAAACAGAGGCATTGTAAAGTAAATGACCGCACCAGGTTCATCACCACCGGTGATTTAGAGGACAAGGAATTGATAACATGTACCACAGACATGTTATCACACCAAAAATGGACTGTGTGGTTGGCCAGCTGCTCACCCCAAAGCCAAACGGCTACCACAATGGGAAAAAACTCCAAAAATGTTAGATCACAGCACAACCCACTGTCTAACCATGCTGAAGGCCACTGCTCAGCACACCAGTGTCCCCTAAAATAAACCCCGAACCTGGTGGCACTCGCTGCATCCAAAGATATCTGGAGCTCCGCTTCCAATTTCAAATTCTCCCTCCAAAAGGAGACTCCATTGAAGGATTCCAAAAAATCCTCCCATACCTCCAGATCCTTCCGCATTCCAGCGGTCATTCACACCCTATGATGGGGGAATCGTAAGAGCCCCATGGTGTCGCATAGATGACGCAAGAAGGCCCTCCCAGGCGCCACAACCTTGCATGCAAAGTTGAGGTGCCCAACCAGCTGCTGAAGCTCCAGCAGTGACACTTTGCGTTGCCTCTTAAGAGAAGCTAACCGAGCCCTGATACCTCTTACCTTATCCGCAGGCAGCCGTGAAGCTTGCTGCATGGTGTCCAGCTCAATGCCTAAGAAGGTAAGTACTGGGCTAGGTCCCTCTGTCTTTTCATGAGCCAACAGGATCCCAAGCTCCCACGCCAGCTCCTCAAATGCCCGCAACAACTTGGCACATTGCCCATATCCCGCAGGGCCCACAAAAAGAAGGTCATCCAGGTAGTGAACCGTATCACTCAACCCAGATTTGGTCCGAAGAGCCCACTCAATAAAGGAGCTAAACTTCTCAAAAGTGGCACAGGACACTGAGCATCCCATGGGTAGAGCCCTGTCCATGTAAAACTGTCCTTCAAAGGCAAAACCCAAAAGATCAAAATTGTCCGGGTGCACAGGCAAAAGCCGAAAAGCTGACTTAATGTCGTATTTTGCCATTTCCGCCCCCACACCACAACCCCAAACCACCTTGACTGCTTGGTCAAAGGAGGTATACCTAACAGAACAGAGAACTTCCGGAATGGAATCGTTCACTGATCCGCCCCTGGGGTAAAACAAATGGTGTATCAGACGGTATTCTCCCGGCGCTTTTTTGGGCACCACCCCCAAGGGGGAAACCTGTAACGTGGGCACAGGTGGTGTCTCAAAAGGGCCCAGGACCCTGCCCTCTGCGCATTCCTTAATTATTTTCTGCTTAACCACGTGCTCCATCCCAACTACCGAATGAAGGTTAGAGGCCATACAAGGGACCCCAGGTCCCTGATATGGTATCCTAAAACCATGGGTGAAACAATCCAATAAATAGGCCCTATCCGCTAATAGGGGGTAACCCCTCAACAACTGCCTAAGAACCCTCAGTTGTATTGGACCCTTTTCCAGGTGGCTGCTGGTTACCTCCCTCCCCGGGGCGCCTCGACCCTGGTCTTGTTTTGGATTTACTACAAGCTTAGAAGGCATGCGACCCCCCACAGAGCGGGCACTCATGCTTAAATTTACAGGTCTTCCTGGAACACACTCCTTTAGATGTAAATTCCCAGCATTACAACCGGGGTTGAACCGACTGACCCGCCACACTGCGGGCACTTGCGCTATTCTGGTGCTTCTGTACTAAGTGCCCACTGTTGGCTCTATTGCTCGAATTGGGCTTAGCCGGCGACATCAGCTGAAGCCAAAGCTGTTGATTAATCTGGTCCCAAGGAAGCCCCGGGTTAACCGCCGCCCTCATTCTAAAGGCCTCATCATATTGCAACCACGCCGCACTAGCAAAATCTGTATATGCACAGTGTACTATGTCGCAATATTGAAACACAGATGCAGCCCGTAAAGGCTGTACCCTAGCAATTACCCCAGCGTAAATCAAGAAATCTGACAGCCAATTGGACCAGGTCCTATCCACCTTCCTCCGCTTCAGCTTTTCCTTTTCCTTATCATCAAGGTCCTCCTTATCCTTCTTTTCCACCTCTCTAAAGAGGAGGCTGAACACATCAACTTATTCACCCGTCAAAATCTTATCCCGGGTCACCACTGCAAGGTGGTCACCCAAGGGCAACGCCGTATCACCATAAGGAAGGACATGGAAAGAAACGGCTCCATAAGGATTCGGAGGATAGTGCCATGTACCCCACTGATAACCCGGCCATGTTGCCTGCTGTTGCCCCCCCAAGGCAGCACATCCAGGGCTGCCTGGGCAGCAGCGGCGCCTTGTGATGAGGGCACAGCAACTGTCAGAGAAGGGGACTGAGAGGCGGGCCCCACCCCACTTGTGCCCTGTGGCAACACATAAGGTGCCCCACAGTCCCATGAAGGACCTGCCTGCCCGGGTTGCCCGAAAGGCCCTGCCTGCCCTGTCTGCGTCAACACTGCACCCACTGTACTAAGGGGGGGCATTGACTGGACATGACCCCATGGCCATGTCGGACATGGGGTTGCACTAAAGACTCACCCACTACCACAGGGGGATTAACGGCCACTGCCACAGCCGGGGCCGGCTGTACCACTTCCCCTACAGTTCCGTGAGTCACCAGCTCCTCACCAGCTGCATCACTGGTGTCATCAACCTCCTCCTGGTCCGGTGCTCGTTTAATGTCCACGCCCACAGTTCTGACCTGCAAAGCAGAAAGACGAGCCAGAACCTCTTTTTCAAAAGTTAACTTGGACGACCGAACTGACGCCCTGCAGCGCCCCTCCCAAGTAGGAGCGCCTCCTGTGCCCCTTTGTTGTTCTAAAGCGTCTAACTGGCCAATAATGCCCTGCCGCAGCTGGGCTTCCTTCCCAAAACACCTGGGGAACCAGGTTGCTGGGCCTGCTTCTTTGGCTGTTTTCCATTGGAGGGGCCCTGACCCTTCTTGGGTGCCATGCCCCTATGGAATACCAGGCCCGCTAAAACTACCCCCTGGGAGTGACAAAATTAAGTCCTCCTGTGCTTTCCTACTTGTGCTCCCAGCAAAATACTACACACCTGGGGCTGAATTCCTAGGCCGAAGCACCCAGCACCACTGAGCCACTGCCCAACTCCCTTGCAAACAAGCCTGAAATAGTGCCTTTTTCACCGTCAAGTCACAGCTGACTTATAGCGGCCCTGTAGGTTTACAAGGCAAGGGATGTTCAGAGGTGGTTTGTAAGCAGGAAACAGGAAGTGACGTCACTTCCGGTGATGTCATGCCACCACCGGAAACAGGAAGTGGCATCACTTCCTGTGACATCATTTCCCCCGTGCCACCTGCCAGAAACAGGAAGTGACATCACTTCCTGTGACATCATTTCCCCGCACCACCTGTCGGAAGCAGGAAGTGACATCACTTCCTGTGACATCATTTCCCCCAAATGACATCATTTCCCCCAAATGCCACTGCCGGAAACAGGAAGTGACTTCACAGCACTTCCTGTGACGTCCCCAAAAATCCCCCAAATATCACCGCCGGAAACACCAAGATTATTTATAGAGAGGGAAAGGGGGAAATAAAGTTAAATAAAACTCTTTTTTTACTTTTTTCAAAGTGAGAAGACTAGAGAGAACGGGTTCCACGCTGAGAAGCCAGTCAGATTCCAGTGAGATTCCAGTGAGACTGTGCTGCATAATGCAGCCTATTTATTTTGTCCTGTTTGCTCTGTTGGCTCTATCTGCACCACCTTCATCACTTTCGGGGTGTGGATCCCCCAGTGGGGTGGTCTCCTGACTCCCTCCGCCGGCTGTTTCTGATAGCCCTGCGCCCCCTCTTTCATTTGATATGTGTCCCGTGCGGGTGCCACCCTCCCGCCAGGAGATGCCACAAAATGAGCCCCCTTGAGGCTTATGGCGGCAGGGCTCAGGGGAAGCGAGCTAGACTGCTGTTCTTTTGAGGGGTTATAGAGTGTTTCGAGCCCGTCCCTGTGGCATCGGTCCCATCGTTGTGGGACCCAGGGGGCCGGCGCAGCGGCACGCCGAAGCAGCCTGCCACTAATAACACAGGTCGAGATGCAGGACAGGAACCCGGAAGTGACCGACAGGCTGCTTCAGCGTGCCGCTGCGCCACTGAACAGGGGAGGCAGTGGAGAGGCCGGGGAGGCGGCGGAGAGGCCGGGGAGGCGGCGGAGAGGCCGGGGAGGCGGCGGAGAGGCCGGGGAGGCGGCGGAGAGGCCGGGGAGGCGGCGGAGAGGCCGGGGAGGCGGCGGAGAGGCCGGCGCTGGTCGCTGGAGGCCCTCCAGCGACCAGCGCCGGCCTCTCCGCCGCCTCCCCGGCCTCCGCCTGCAGTGGAGGCCCGCGCGCGGGGCCCGGCGGCGGTGGCGGAGGCCGGGGAGGCGGCGGAGGCCGGGGAGGCGGCGGAGAGGCCGGCGCTGGTCACTGGAGGGCCTCCAGAGACCAGCGCCGGCCTCTCCGCCGCCTCCCCGGCCTCCGCCACCGCCGCCGGGCCCCACGCACGGGCGGGGAAGGCGGCGAGTGAGGGAGGGAGTGTCCCCGCACATGCGCAGAGCCCGCCACAATCGCCCTGCGCACATGCAGGGACGCTCCCTCCCTCACTCGCCGCCTTCCCCACCCCCGCGCGCAGCCCACCGGCTCTCTGGCTGGCTAAACCAGGACCTCTAATGGTCCCGGTATAGCCAGCCCGGGAGCCGGGAATTGGGGGCCAGAACCGGGACTTTCCCGGGTGCCCGGGACGGTCTGGCCACCCTACAAACTATCCTCATAGATGGAATGGGTAAGATGAAGTGCTGGGAAGACCTTAAGCTATATATGGGTTCAACACTGTATTTGGCTGCAGTGGTGTTTTAATTTTGGAGTACCCTTTTTAGTTGATTGACTTTGATGCATCATCCACAAACACAAGTAAGACATGTGCTATATATGACTATCATTTTGTGTGATAGGAACATGTATCTTCCCCAGCTTTTGTATGGGCAAACAAAACATTGATTTTTTTTTTTTTTTTAGGGTGCACATTTTACTTACCAAAGCAGAATGTGCACAGAAAATGGTGACCACATATATCAGGAGGATCATGGGTAGCACATCATCCATGATGTGTAGCTGCCAAAATCAAATGTCTGAAAAGGACTCATATGACATAAAATCCAACAGTTTGCCACGTGTCATGTTTAACACATCTTAGCAGCAAATGACAAGGATTGGAAGGGACCAGTCAAAAAGGCCACCATGGGTGTGATCAGACGAGGAATTTGCCATGGTGGTCTCCCGGCTTTGAAAAAGCTGGTTTTCTTTGAGGCATGCTAAGGCAATCACACAGCCCCTGCCCTGCTGTCATGGAAATGTGCCATGTATGTGATTTGGAGATTTGCTACCAGGAAGTTTCCAATGGCTGTTTAATCCAGTCCCAGCCCATCCTATGATGAGACAAAGATGGGCGGCTGCAAAGGGCAAATGTGCATGTGTGAATCCACACATTAAATCTGGGGATGGTTATAGCAGATGAAACACACCATGTGATCACACACCATGTCTAACCTGTGCATCCAGGCTCAGTTGCCACTCATAGCTCTCTCTTCCTAGGATTCACCTTCATAAACTAGGCCATAAATGTACCTCAGCTGAGAGTCAGACCAAACCAGTTGCACAGCATCAAAGCAATGTGTCTACATAAAGATTATTATATACATATCAATCCTTGTGATACTTTCTATGAGAAATGCAGCTAAAAAACTTTTAGAGTTGGATAAGAATGTAAGTGATGTGATTTTCGAGAACTGCAAACTGCAATACAGGCACAGCCAAAGTTTTTCTCAAGGGATAATCATGCTGGAGATTTGAGTTGCACACATTGTTGTAGTTTCCTACCACAAATGAGGTAAAGTCCAAAGATGTGCCAAATTGCTGGTTACAACTGCCTGTAATTCCAGAACCTTGCTCCTTTAGGGGAAAGGGGGAAAACGGCAAATTCACTCCCACACACGCATTATCTGCATTTCATAATCATGATAATGTACAAAGACGACCAATTGTTGTATTTAGAAATTCCAATCTAGTATTGTGAGCAAAATGTCAGTGCTATAACTGAATTAATTCAATATGTATGTTCCAGTTTTTGCTCCATTTTTATGATATACCTCTTGCAAGAGGACTGCTTTCTGAATATCATTTTAAGTTGCTGAGTGGTGCCCCGACTTGTTTTTATGCTGTTAGTTCTATGATTTGAGTAATTTTTAGCTTGTGAGCCACTTCAAGCAGGTCTCTGAGGAGGTAGCAGATACATTTTCTAATAAACATATAAATATGGATACATTTCTAATAGGCTGATGTCAGTCACAGGTTATGTGGAACTTTCCATAGGAAGATTCCTTTTAACTCCTGGAAATCCTGAAAGACAATATTTCAATGTGGTTTATTCATTAAATTTATTCTGATTGCTGATGATTATGAGTGGGTTACAATCAGATTATGACAATGGTCCTGCATCGACCAGATAGCATTCATGCAGTACTTCATGTGATTATTTGCCAGGTTTCTCCAAAGAATACAGCCAATGGTCTCCATGTAAAGGGCAATACTCTTTGGATGACTATTTCAGCAGTGGCTTGGAAGATAAGAGTTATCCTGGTTCTGAAACAGGCTCTAAGGAGGAAGTGAGAGACTACTGGTTTCTTGTTGTGCCATTTTCAGGTCTTTGTGGTGGAAATTTCTGCTGTGCAGCTAACTTCTCATTTGCAATGAATGTAGCTGATAGCTCTGTTGTAGTTCTGGAGCAAGACTCTGACAGGGGGAGAAGTTGACTGCTGTAAGCAGATATTTTGCTGTGAGAACTGTGCTAGATAGATTACAACACAGACTGCTGAGTAACTGGGATCTAAGCATTACATTTTTGGCAGAAAGTCAGTGGCTAAAATGCATTAGAATGGAAAACATTCAATTGTTTAAATAGGCTGCTTCAGTGATAAGGGGGAAAAGATGAGAAAGAGAAAAGCTTCATTTGACAATCATCATTGTTGCCACACAAACAGTATCATGAAACATCTGTCCCGGATCCTAACAGTGCAATCCTAAACAGATTGCGTTTAGAAGGGTGTAACTCTGCTTACAATTGCATGGTAAACTACAATTCATAAGTATGATCTCAAAATATAAGATAATTGTAATTGCAGAGATACCAAGAGTGTGCATCCAGCAACAAACAGAAATCTGCATAACTTCAGCTCTGTTCTTCAATACAGTTATAGCTAATCCAGAGAGAGGAAAATGGTCATCACCATACATTTTAGGGAACAACCAATATTCTGGTGCCTTTTCATCTACTTTTCTCTATTGCACAATGTGAGATCAGAGGGAGAGTCAGGGAAGAGAGATAATTTTATTGAAAAGTTCAGCTTCCATTTTTAACAGTTAGCAGATTTTCTGCCAAAGAGAATTGTCCTCTTGGGGGGCTTTTTGCACAGAACTTTCCTTTCCAGAAATCATTAGTTTCTCAGTTCTTTCATACGTACTGTTCTGTCATCAACTCTGGTGCTGCACCAGTCTGTTTACCAGCAGCAATTTTTGCTTTTACTCTTGGAAGGCAGGCACAGGACTGGATAGATGCAGAGGCTCCCTCCCTATGACAGCTAGTGAGCGTACAAGGAAACAAAGCAAGCACTGTGTCTATAGCCTTTGGGAATGGAGACACTGTGCTCGATGGTGGGGCGGCGGGGGAGGCAGAGGTGAGCTGTGCTATAGTCCTTTCCCCATGGCATGCAGCATGCCTAGAGATAAGAAATGTAATGTTTTACTTATAGTCTCTGGAAAGTAGGCAGGATGCACTGAAGCAAACAGGAGGGGGTAAAATGTGTTAACCATCCAACAAAGTACAGGGGGCAAACAGGCAAGATTGCAAATGTCTTGTGATAAAAAAAAATCTGGGCTCTCTCTCCGTGGAACCTATTTTTCAGGTGTCTTTATTTATTTAAAGGTGTGGTACCATTTCATCAGCACAAATTGTATACAGCTCTTGCCGTGATCAGTCAAGAAAAGGTCAGTTGCTATATTCGCTAGGAGCTGTTTTTGGTGCCCCTTCCCTGCTTTTGCCTTTCCATATTGCCTTTTTCTTCAGGGAAGGTGGGATAGCATAATACTACCAGCCTCTTGGGGGTGTGGCAGAACAGGCCTGCTCTGAACTGCACGCTCTGTTCCACCCTGCCCTCCAAAGTTTTTCTCAACACCAGAAGAGGCTTTTCTTTTCACTGCTAACCTGCCACCACCACCTGACCTTTGTAAGGAATTGCCTGCTGGGAGGGTCAGGACTCCCAACTTCCCTTCCAACCTCTGAGGCTCTTTGTCTCCTGCTGCTCAGCACCTGGTCACCACGGGGACTGTTTACTGCCTTGTGCAACCTGGAGGAATAGCCATTTGGCAACTGCCTGCTTTCCCCCTGAAGCTTCTTTTAAATAGCATTCCTAAGACAGTGGAGGTCTATGTACTACAGATAGCCACTACCAGCATCAAAAGTTATTAAAAAGTAAATGTTCACAAGCATACTTTTAACATAGCACCAGACTGAGCAAGGGATTAAAAAAATGGGTAAAACTCAATTCCTCTGTCCCTCTCTCTGTACATGCCCTATCAGATGTTAAAATATAAGACAGACTCTTTTTGCTTAGAAAGTTACAGATCCCTAACATGTTTTGTTACCTTACCACTTCCTCCAGTTTTTTAGGCAAGCCACATGGTCAATGGCTGCCTCCACAGCTGAGAGCTCTGTCCCCTCTCCTGGACTCAGCATCCAAAGAAAGAGCTTCCTTCTCACTCCTGTGAGTTTTATCACCTCTTTCCCCCTCCTACTGACCTTGTCAGGCCAGGTCAAGGAAGCTTTCCCTGATGTCTTCAGAAATTTCTTCCTGAAGACTTTCTAGCCTTAATTCCTCCAAGTCTCTGTTCCTGCTTGGAAGGCAATGGGAGTTTGACCATCCCATTGTCTAGACCTTTTCACATTTGTTGCTAGGTAGCAGGAGTCATTTTGTATTGTAAGACAGAGTTTTACCTCCCAAATTGCTAGAGCATCTGGTAAAACCATAGTGTTCCTGGAAATGCCTAGAACAACCAGCGTGCTATGACATCACTTGCGGGTGACATCATTGTTCCATGTACACAAAGCATGCATGAAAAGAGTCCCCCACTGGAGGTCACGGGAGATTTGGCAACCCTAATCCTGGGGCCCCCCTGCCCCCGTCAAAAGGCCAGCAAGCCACCCGTTGCCCAAAATCACATACGAAGTGGAGAATGGGTGGCATGAGCTTCTCCAGGGGTTAATGAGGACTGATGGGGGTGTGGCAAAGCCCCTAGTGGCTGACTGGCTGCCCACTCTCCTAATCTAGGGATTGTTATGCAGCTGCACCTACTATTCAATGGGCAAGGTTGGTGGGGAGAAAGAGGGGGAACACTCAGAATGGCTCAGAAGCTGTGCTCCTGTGAGCTCCTGCTGAATCTGAGGCCTGCTAGGTGGATGAGGTAAGCCTGGAGAGCCACTGATTGACCTCCTCCTCCCTGCCTGTTCTCTGCCCAGAGAAGGGGGGTGGGGTTTAAAACTCAAAGACCAATTTCGCACTAGAGCTTTAATCCTGGTTTAACTCTGTTCCCAAACTGACTTTCTACACTAAAACCATCGAATCATAGAGTCATGAAGTTGGTTTCTCTGATTCTCTGATTCTAGTGTAGAAAGTCAGTTTGGGGATAGAGTTGAACCAGGATTAAAGCTCTAGTGCAAAACTGGTCAAAGTAAAGGTTTTGCTCATTTCAAACCTCCAGAGAAGCATTTCTTCTCAGGAGGCATGAGTATAGTATGGGGCTATTTTTTAGCTCTTTCTCCAATTGACCTTGAGTCAATCCTTTTTTCACCTGCTTCATACCATATGGTGGTGAAGTGTTTAGAATTAGAAATTAGAATACACCAGGTCCCAGTAGACTGGTAAGGCCCTAGTTTGTTGGAGAAGCGATAGACTGCTTGAAGTCTAGTTACTGTAAATATGGCTGAGTGATTTAGTTCACTTGAACCCTAGGGGGAGCTGTGGTGCATTCTCTAGTAGTGCTTAGGGTTTATCAAATGTTTTCTCTTGCAGTTTCTGTTTTCTGATGTGCGTCTGTATGTGATAGTGCTTGTGCTCTGAAGGCTCTCTGTTGTATTAATGGCCTGCAGTCAGTTATTGTCTTTTTGCAAAATCCTTTTGCAGTAACTTCAATGAAAGCAAACTTTAAAGCATGGAATGGATTATTTCCTGAACTCTGCCAACATAGTTAAGGTGGCAGTTTTAACGCAGGCTCATCACTGTATTACTTAGACTTCCTGAGGTATCCTAGGATAGGTAACCAAACTGGACACTTTGTGTTGTCCAATCCAAGTGCTTCGGGAAAGAACTCTTTGTTGTGCTGCTGATTAACACCTGACTTTTCATGCTGACGTGAGGAACTGACTTTGATTGGCAGCATCTCTCTGTAGAAATCTGATATGTCAGCAAGGATAAACGAACAGCAGCAATGTAGTGCACTGGGTTTGAATCCAGGATGGGACTGTCCAAACATTAGGGAACCTGTTAGGTAGCCTTTTAGGGTGCCTGCACAAATAGCATGAATAATATATATTTCAGTTCAACCTTTTAAAATAACTAATAAAAGCTTCATTTAATCTAATCTTGGTGTCTGTCTTCTTTTCTAGTATGGACCAAAAGTTAGGCCATCTCATGTTCTGATATGAAGAAAGCTGAAGGAGATTGTGGGTCTATTTTTAAAAAGTATGGATGAGGGATGTCAGCCCATGTCCAATTCTGCTCTGGTATTTGAAACATTTTTCTTCCATCTTGGATTTGCCTTTATTCAAGCATATATTAATATAGTCAAATTTCCAGCTTTAAAAATGTAATTCAGCAATTCCATGCTGCCATTTCACTTTGAAACTCCCTTGGTTGAAAAGTGATAACTTTCTAATCTGCAGCTAAGTATCCTGGGAGATTAAAGTGTGCTCCAATTAATTTCTACATGTTTCTATTTCTATGCTAGCTTTCTGTCCATTGTAAACTGTTTATCTTATACAGGCAGCAATTGGGAATTGTGGACAGAAGATTTAATACTACCACATAGGAAGGTGAGCGAGTGAATAAGCCCCTGATGTAATGGCTGACGTTATTGGGTCCTACAACAGTGTCACTGAAGTGGATATATGGACTGAGTTGGAATCTGTGTTTGTTTCAGGGTCTAGTCTCTAGGCTTTTGCCTCAATAAGGTGACTCGTTGTCACTGATGAGTTTGAGATTAGGGAACTGTCAGTAAGAAATGGAAGACCTACAACCCAAAGTCTATGAAAGAAATATAATTGTAGAACTCTATGTAACTGGAGATGGAGTGATTTTAGCTAATGCTACCCAAATGCATTGTCAGTGATCTACAGCTCATGCCAGACAACCGTGCTTCTTTCTCAGCATTCAACAAAGGGAGATTGCTGCATGAAAAGAAACTGTTGAATTAGAATTCTTCCAAGTTTGAGGATACTATCCAAAGTAGCACTGTCATAAATAATGATAATGCTTTTCCAACTTGCTATAGATATTAAATAACCTTAGCAGAATTAGGGAGATTGCAGGGTTGTCTGGGAAGGGCAAGGTTTGGGGATAGGTGGGATCCCAGTGGCATATAATGCCATGGAGTCCACCCTTTGTAGAGCTGTTTTCTTCAGAAAATCTAATCTCTGTAGCCTGGAGATCAGTTGTAATTCTGCATGATCTCCAGGACCCATCTGCAGATTGGCAACACTTGGAGATTGTGTTATCACCACTTAGTATTGTTGAGAACAGCCACAGTATCTATCTGGTATATATTTTGAGTTTTATACAGAAATATCAGTGCTTGTCCTCTTGCATTCCATGGCCTTTTGATCCTAATTTTACATTTTTTGGTCTACATTGAAGTGTGTCCCAACTAAGGATGCACCTCATTCATTTAATAATGTGGCCTCTATTCCACAAATGATTATGCCACAGTAAAGCTGTTAGTCTTTAAATGGCATAAGACTCTTTTTTTGTTGCAGTCAGCTACAGAATTCTTCCTACCCATGCTAACAGACATATCTAAGGGCATATAAAAACTATCAATTCATTGATTATTCCACAAAAGTCCTAAAAGTTCTCAGAACAATTTTACTATTTTTTTGCTTCTTGAGAGTAGCCTTTATCTCCTGTACATATTCAGGCTTCTCACTTCCATTATCTTTATAATGGGCTGACTCACAAAATAACCAGCAAGCATCTAAATAGTAATGCTGAATAGAAAGGAGAGGATCTCCATGTTTATACATGTTGAAGGTTGATTTGATGGGCTACAGCCATTGCTTCCCAGAGTTGACAGGAGTGCAGCCTGACTTTTTCAAGCTGACACATTGCAAACACCACACAAAGGCTGCTTTGGCTTCATGCTTTTTATCAAAAGTACCAAAGATACAGTAAATGTCACTCCATAACTCTGCACATTCCCAAATTAGTCCTTGTGTCAGTCATAGTCTGGCAGTGGTCAGTTGCCAAGCCAGCATGGTATTTGCAAGGGCTTGTTATTTCACAATGAAAAAGTACAGGCCCATCTATGAAAGGCTGAGGAACTACAGACCCCTGAGGAAAGAGGAAAGAGGGACTGTGCAACAATACAATTCCCACTAGTTCTACCAAATATGGTAATTCCTATTATTCTATGAAACCTGCTTATAGGGTTTGGTGATTGGTAGGATATCTGCGCAGTCCCATTTGAAAGTGAATGATCCACACCAAAGCCAATCAGCAAAATTCAAAACCTAATAGTGCTAAGGACTTTTAAATAGTTTGCGGGGGAAAGACAGAGATGGGAATGCTTAAAGAGAGTCTTCAGTACTACTGAGCATTCCCTCTGTCATGACTTGCACACAATGCTCATTGCTGCACAGAAATTTAACTGCTGTTTACATGTACAAGATATTGCAATTTCATAGTTCAACTGCAGACAGTTTATTTCTTTAGCACACACACATACACTATGGCAACAGACGGTTCTCAAAGAGGTAACCAACAGAAAAAAGATAACAAGTGTACAATAATTTGAGCCATCCATATAGCCCATCCATAAACAAGTTACACTGAAAGCATAGCCACAAATGTATTGACCAAAAATTCTGTCAACAACTTACAGGAAGAGTACAGCCACAGAG
Source organism: Heteronotia binoei (assembly GCF_032191835.1). Lineage (NCBI taxonomy): Eukaryota > Metazoa > Chordata > Lepidosauria > Squamata > Gekkonidae > Heteronotia > Heteronotia binoei. Next base: position 49,132,710 of record NC_083223.1, on the reverse strand, counting down.
ATATTAACAGCATTGCAGCAGTGTTCTCAAAGATCTCAACTGGACTAAAAGGATTCCCTAAAAAGGAAGCTGCTGAAATAAAGAGATAGCCAAATAAGCTTCCCTAGAGAAATCATTCCAATGCTTAGGGGTGCACTATGGAGAATGCCATAGGCAACAACTATTGGAATGCATCCACTGAAACTGGACAGGAAGATTAGAGGTGTACACAGAATCTTTCGAAATTCAGATGCAGCTCATTAAAATTTTTGTTTGGGTTCATTCATGTAGTTTTGGACCATTATTGCATTCAACTGACATTGACATTGGTTTCAACACATTTTCACAGATAACTGTCTCATACACCCTCCTCCCCTCTCCAACTGTGACAAAATCATTGATTATTGTTGCCTGTCAAATTTTAGCCAAAGAGAGTAAAAGGGTTTTTGTTTTAAGGGCTATTCACATTCTCTGTTGCAGAGCGTACAAAAAGATGCGTGCTGATTTTCCTTCTCTGTCCTTTCCTGCCAGAGCAAGAGGCATAGTTTTAAATAGCAAGGGATTCAGTCATTTGAGAAAGTTCCTTCCAGGCCATGTTAAATTCACTTCTAGTGTCATGCAAAGAGCCAATAGAAGAAATCAAATACTTCAAGCCATTGAGCATAATGACACAAGGCACAAGAGAATGCAGAATTTAATCACCCTTGCTCACAGGTTCCATTGTTAGCCTTTTTTGAAAAATTCCATTTTTTCATTCCCTTTGCATGTGAAAGCCTAGGGTTGCTTTTAGGGAAGAGATGGCATCCTTCTTCTATTGATCTAATCTTTTGTTTGCCTCCTTGGTGTGTGCACTGTACAAACACATGCACATGTATTTGGGGAAAAAAATCAAGGAAAGCAAGCAAGTAGGCTCCCTGTTGCAAGGGTCGGGAAGAGAATGGAGTTCAGCAAGACCATTATCTGGCTCATTGACAGAGAGATTGTACTTCAGAGAGAAATGGTCAGCTATGGCAGGATTTTATGAATCAGAATTCACAGGCCAGTATGTGGGCTGCAGGATTCTGGTATAGGCTATAATATTATACAACCCAAATAAATGTTGTGCAGCCAGTCCCCCCAACCCCCCGCCACCATTTCCAACTTTAGAATCTGTCACTTGACTATGAAGAAGTTCAACTCCAAGCTTGTCCTTTTTGCATAAGAGCAACATTGCATCCAATTTTCCTTTTGATCTTGCAGCCTACTGTGCGGTAACATGTTGTTTGCAAATGTCCTCTGAACTTCAGAAGCAATTTTCCAGTGGTGGGGTGCTTATAGGGTCTCCTGGGGAAAGGAGAAGTTGAAGAAGATGAATTTTTTTTTGAAAGCTCCACATTACATTAGGTTTTTTTTTTTTTAAGAAATCCAGTAGTTGACAATGTAACTCCCCCTGTAATCTACAACTGTAATCCCCATAAAAAGAAAATAATATGACTTATTCATAAAATTGCTGTGAGAAATGAAATAATAAATCAATTAGGATGAAGAAGTGGTTTTTTACTGCTTAACAAAGAGCATGTTCTTACTCCAACAGGGACGCTCCATGAGGGAGAAGAACACAAAATGATGTCTTATCACTTCTGCATGACTTAATGGCCCTTCCTGGTTTCACTTTACATTTAAAGAATCACTTCCCATTTGGATGCCTTTTGCATGCATTAAGGTGGGAGGGATGGACTTTGCTTAACACTAAACGTCTTAAGAATTTACAGTGGCAGTCATTGCAACATTAGATTTGTGTCACTTTTAAAATATTCCAGAATTTCTCAGTACATATTTACATTAAGCAGGATCCTAAAAGTTGCTCTTGTGCATGTAAAATCCTTATGATTAGCCTATACCAGGGGTGGCCAATGGTAGCTCTCCAGCTGTTTTTTTGCCTACAACTCCCATCAACCCCAGCCAGCATGGCCAATGGCTGGGCCTGATGGGAGTTGTAGGCAAAAAACATCTGGAGAGCTACCATTGGCCACCCCTGGCCTATACTATAATAGCACATTAAAAAGTATACTATAAAAGGCTATGAAAGAAACAATGCAAAAAAAAAGGCAATACTGAAATTAGATTGCATATCCAGGCCTGTTAAACTAAGAGCTGAAACTGCTATTTTTCCCCCTCCCTAAGGACTTGGCCACCTTTTCCCCAAGGCCACTTTACATCCCCATCAAATATCTAATTCCAAATCAGACCATAGAGTGTGGATCAATAGATTCACTAAATGAAGCTAGGGACAGATGAGGAGGGATTTCTCTGCAAACCTTAAGAAATCCCCCCACCCCAGTTAGATAGATGGGGAGAGGGAGAGAGAGAGAGAGAGAGCACTATCAATCATCTGTCTGTCTATCTAGCTAATCTATATGGGGGATAAACTGTCTACTCTCCCTTTGGCATGCCACTCAAAGAGCACTCCCACCATTCAGCCCCAGGACAGACAAGGACTGGGCCACTGGGGAAGCTGCCTTGCATCCTATCGGCCCATCCTGCTGGCTCGTCCATTCTTACATTGCACTCATATTCCACTCAGTGAATGTTGCTAGGCAACCATGCTTGGTTCTGTCCATAAAAGGCTGGGGGAGGAGGTCCTTAACAGGCCTATTTTGGCCTTTCAGGGACAACTTATTGGGGCCAGTCCTGACTAGGGTTGCCAGCTCCAGGTTGGTGGGAAATTCCTGGAGATTTTGTGGTGAAGTCTAAGGAAGCCAGAGTTTAGGGAGGGGAGAGGCTTCAGATTAATATAATGCCTTAGAGTCCACAGTCCAAAGTAGCTTTTTCCAGGGGGAGAGAGATATGTTGTCTGGAGTTCAGCTGTGACACCAGGAGATCTTCAGGCTCCACCTGTAGGTTGGCTACACTAGGCCTGGCAGCGCCCTCTAGGTGACTTGATGCCACCTGGCTGGCATAATTAACTAGGCCTGGCTGCTTGCTCCTGTTCAGCAGCAGCCTCCCTATGACAGCCAGTGTGGCATAGCAGTAGTGCTTCAGAAGAGGATTTGAAAGAACCAGGCTCTTGCTGTGGAAGCTGACTGGGTGATATTGGACCAGTAACAGACTGTCAGCCTAACCTTCCTCACGGAGTTGTTGGCAGATCAAAAGGGAGAGAGGATAATTATGTAAGTAGCTTTGGTCCCCACTGTGAAGAAAGACTGTACTTTTCCTAGGTAGAGGCTGCAGGGAGGCGAGAGGTGATGGAAATCTGAAATCAGGTCAGTTCCTCTACAGAAAATGGCCACCTTGAGGACCATACTCTATGATATACCATAACACAACTAGGCCAGACCCCCCCAAAAAATCCTGATTCTAAATGCCACAAGCATAAATATGACAGGAAAGGTGGCAACAATGTACTGCAAATGAATGCTAAGCTTCAGTGTCCTTGTGACCATTGTCATACCCCCTTGCACCTCCCATAATTATTCTTATTTATCTCCATTCTGGGCCTCTTTCAGGGCTTTGAGGTACCACAGACATGTGTGTGTGTGGGAGCTGGCATCTGTTTCAGCTGTGGGGTGGGTAGGAAGACAGCAAAGATGGGGATGCATGAATGCCAAGGGTTGGGGGTGGGTGGGAAGACAGCAAGGGTGGGGTTGAGTGAAAGCCAAGGGTTGGGGTGTGGGAAGACAGCAAGGGTGGGGGTGAGAAACTATCACAGGTGGGTGAGTAATGGGGATCAAAGATGCAGGGGTAGCTGGGGGGTGGGAAGACACCAAAAGTGGGGGGAGTGAATGCCTTCATTTGGGTGGGCAGGAAGGCAACAAGGGAGACACTTGCCCAGAGCTGCTTTCTAGAGCCCACTGCATTGTTATCCACAATGGGCCTTATTGTGTGAGTTTGTGTGTGTCTGTATTTCTGTGTGTGCGCATGTGCATAAATCAGGGGATCAAAATTCCCACAAACCACAGAAATAATGCCTGCAGTTCTCAGAAAAGAATGGGGAGGGCTTGCCAGGGATAAGCCAGTGATGACCATCAGATACTTACCTCCCATGCAACTAGACCTGGCAAGCCTGATGGTAATTGCTGCATAACAGTGAACATAAGGGATGCCAATATTGAATCATGCCAATTGTCCATCCAGTCCAATGCTTTGTGTCACACAGTGCCCAAAACCCTGATGCTAAAAGGAGGTCCATCAGTGGTCAGCCTCGGTGCTATGGGTTCTACTGCCACAGGCAAAACCCTGTGTCCCCACCCTTTCCAAGGACTGTCATCATGACGACATGCTTGTGCAAGGTCCCAGTCTTCTCCCACTTCAGAGGCAGCTGGCAAACACCACATCCTTCTTTCTTCACCCCTTGCCCAGCCCTCTCCCACTTCAGAGGGAGCTGGGAAAAGGCTGCATCCTTCTTTCTTCTACCTTGCCTACTCCCACACGCCAGCCCTGCCAGAGGGACCAGATCTCCAGAAGCCCTGCAACTCTCGCCCCCCAAGCACTGCCCCAGACATAGTGTTCCATCTATACCTTAGGGCTAATAGCCACTCATCATGGACCTCTGTTCCATGTTTATCCAAATCCCTCTTGAAGCTGTCTATGCTTATAGCTTCCACCGCTTCCTGTGGCAGTGAATTCCATGTGTTAATTAACCTTTGAGTAAAAATGTACTTTCTTTTATCTGTTCTAAGCCTACAGTTCATTAAATTTCATTGAACTCCCGCAAGTTCATGTACTGTTAGAAAGGGAGGAAAGTACTCCTTTTTCTACTTTCTCTATTCCACGTATAATTTTGTAAACCGCTATCATGTCACCCCTCGGTTGTCATTTATCCAAACTAAGAAGCCATAATCTGTTTAACCTTTTTTCATAGGAAAGGTGTTTCACTCCTCTAATCATTTTAGTTGCCCTTTTCTACACTTTTTCCAATGCTATATCTTTTTTGAGGTACTGTGCTCCCACCCCCCAGGTCTGGCAGCAGTGCCTATCATGTAACTGAGATCGAACCTGACATCATCTGCAGGCAAGCAAATATTCTACTACTGAGCCATGTATTGATATACGGCACTTCCATCTCACTTTCTGCCCATTCAGGGCCACCAAGGAGGTTAACAATTACAGCAGCATAATAAAAAACACACCATAAAACCACTTAAAAACTGGAACTGAACATACATAAAGACAGAATATAGCAAATTAAAACATAAGGAGGAATAATTGAGGGAACAGCTGATTTAAAAAGTCTTTATCCACTAGTGGAAGACTATAATAGAAGGGGACTCCCTTAGAAGGGAGTTCCTTAATTTTGGGGCCATGACTGAAAAAGTCCTGTTTGAGTTGCCACCTTTCTAGCTTCACATGGCAGGAGCACCTGAAGCAGCACCTCAGTAGATGACCACAGCAGTTGGAAAGACTCATACAGGTTGCCCTAAGGTATGCTGGTCCCAAACCACATAGAGATTCAAAGGTCAAAATCAGCACCTTGCACTGGACTTAGAAACAAACTGACAGCCAATGTAGATTGATCCAGAATGCAGTAATATGGTCACTACAACCCACGCCAGTTAGGATTATGACTGCAGCATTCTGTACCATTCCTGCAAGTGAGAGGAATGCCTAAGAGAGAGTCTGAGAGACATACCCGGGAGACTTCAGGATTAACGCCAGAATACAAAATGCTAAAACAAAAACAAAGAGGATACATATAAGAAATACAATATAGAAGGGCAACAAATGTAACTACTGCAAAATGTCTTAAGGCAACACAAGTCATTTTGCCCAGAACTTTTACCACTGCTGTTACTGCAACCATTATGTCAGACAAAAGAAAGGTACACCTCAAACAAAGTGAGAGATCAAAATCAGGTAAACTGCTTGGCCCACAAGAATTAGATCCATAGATCCAACTGAGCTGCACATATAAAATAACACATGATAAGGGAACCAGTGATCATCAAAAATATGAGAAAAGCTTATTTCTCAAAGTCTAAAACGGAGACTGTTCAGATTGGGGAGGGGGAGTATGCATGTTGCCTTTAAATGGTACTGAGAACAGACAGAGGGAAAACCCGTTAAGTTCTCAAAAGACAGGGACATTCTGAGGGAAATGTAAGTACTAAATTTCTGTAAATCATATTTAATATTAAAATGCATTTATCATAGTCTTGATTTATTATGTAATTTGTATTTTTAGCTAAAGGTTAAAAGTGCCTCTCTGTATGGTTTAAAATGCCTGTTTAAATTCATTCATCCTGAGTGAAAAGCGCATTTTAAAAGCTCAGGTCTGGGTTGTCAGGGAAAAATTTCCTGGTACACTCTAAGGATCAAGAATGTAAAATAACTTGCAAATTATACATGTTATATACATCATTTAAAAAGTTAAAGAAATGTTCAAATTATGTGGCAGTCCAGCATCATATATCTAATTCTGAACCAGTCTCTGTAGAGTCATGAATAGACAGAGGGGATTTCTCTCCAAACCTGGGGGTCTTCTTTGCTTCATATTTGCCCCCAAATCATAAAATTATATATATACCCCACAAATAATACAAATGTATGTAATTTTTAAAAATGTCCACTGAGCTCTCAGAAAGCTTTTTTCTGAGATCTTGGTGGCCATTTGGGGGGTGGGGGTGGGATTAAGCAACCCCAACAGCATTGCTGAGGCTTCTAAACTTTTTTTTATGTCAGTCAAAAGTAGGAGAGAGAATGGGATGGATTGGGAGGAGAAAAACAGCCTTGGAAAGAGCCCTGTCCTTTCACCTGTCATGTCCTCTGCCTAGTAGAAGCCACAGTACAACTTCCCTGGGCCTAGGTCATACAACTTCCCTTGGCCTGGGTCATTACCATGCAGAAGACTTGCCTGAGTTCACAACCTACAACTTACACTGCTTAGGCTGACATGGCAGTGGCCACTAAGCAACTCACTACAGTTTACCTTTTAGCAAGAGATTTGCAAATACACCTACACACACACACACTATTACTGGAAATGCCAGGGGGTCTCCCCTTTTTGACGGTGGAATTACCACAAGGAAGACCATTGGTAGAGCTATTTTGTAGCAGGGATCTTTTACCAATAATACGGAGGTCCAGTTTCAGAAAGAAGACTCCAGAATAAATATATTTTATGAGAGGAGCTGGAACCAAGGCCATTGTGCTGGTCCTTCCAGTTTTGGCTTCTTCCCCCCATACCCATTTTCTGCTTGATTCCAGTGAGCAGAGCAGTTGCTTCTGTCCTTCCTAGCACATGTCACTGCCTGGATGGTCTCTGGGTATCTCAAGACTGGCTCCCTGCAGGACTTCCTGGGAGGTGACTTAAGGGCTTCAGTCTCCCTGAAGAGATCTGCTGTATACTGAATCCTTGCCACTAGTTCAGGCCATGGTATTAAATAAATGGACAAATATCCCATGTTTGTCCTTGTTTCTGTATTGAATCATGTATATAGGTCCTGTTTAAACTCCATTTGATCACAGTTATAATACCCCTTGCCAAGTCACAAAAAACCAAGCCCAGTTTTCTGCAACCCAGCTCCTATGTTATAGCAACTAAATTCCACAAGGTAAAATGAAAATGCTATTCTCCCTCCTATCACCAAACCCCACTCAACCTAGGATCTACCCCAGCATCTTCAGGTATCCCCACCCCAACTAGGGTTGCCAAGTCCAATTAAAGAAAAGTCTGGGGACTTTGGGGGCGGAGCCAGGAGACTTTGGGGGTGGAGCCAGGAACAAGGGTGTGACAAGCATAATTGAACTCCAAGGGAGTTCTGGCCATCACATTTAAAGGGACAGCACACCTTTTAAAATGCCTTTCTTCCATAAGAAATAATTAAGGATAGGGGCACCATCTTTTGGGGCTCATAGAATTGGACCCTTTGGTTCAATTGTTTTGAAACTTGGGGGGTATTTTGGGGAGAGGCACTAGATGCTATACTAAAAATTTGGTGCCTCTACCTCAAAAAATAGCCCCCCCAGAGCCCCCAATACCCACGGATCAATTCCCTATTATTCCCTATGGGAATCTTTCTCCATAGGGAATAATAGAGTGCCCAGTAGACATTTCCCTCCCCCCTCACACTTTCTAAAGTGGGGGGAGGGCCTCCAAACCAGGGAATCCCCTGCCCCCTCCCTTTCTCACACACACAAATACTTACTAGATCTTCTTCCTGCAGAACTCTACTTGCTGTGAAAATGAAAGCAAAAGAAAGGGAGGGGCGGTTCTCCATGGAAACTATTACTGACCCTTTCCAATGAAGCCCTTCCTGTTTCCTGTGCAGCCTTAAAGGCACACATTTTACAAATGGAGCAGGAGCTCTACAACTACATGATGCCTACACGCATGTTCTCCCTCCCCCCCCCCCGCTTCCAGATTTTTGGAGAGTGGGGGAGGAGGCTGCAAATTCAGGGGTCCCCTTCCAGGGCAGGGGGGGGGGTTGGGAAGCCTAACCCCAACCTAGAGTTGGCAACCCTGCCTTCTAGTGAGCTCATTGGGTAGCAAGGTATGTGGAAATCATAGTAAGGAGGAACACACAGAAGATAAAACAAAAATAATTTGAGACCTGATCTATTATGCTGGAATTTCCTAGAAACCTGAAACTGACATTTAGTGGTGATTTCTCACTATTAAGTCCTTCAGTTAATAACATTTTAGATGATGTCCTCTTTAAAACATAGGTGAAATGTGTAACATTTATTGGAGAGATGGATTTTTATTTATTGACATACTATTTCAAAAACTTATATATGCTCTTATACTTATAAACTTATACTCAAAAACTTATATATGCATCTAAAATAATGGAATGGAGAAGAAACAGAGAGGGGAACTTTGAATATACAATATTGCAAAGACACATAGGTCTCACATTATCTGATATCAAATTCTGGATGTGGTAAATGCCAATGATGTTAGGGTGAGATTCACTGATTGAGATGAGAATGTGTGAATTTTTCATTCTCTTTCTTAATCTCTTCTGGTTCTTTTCATATTTACTTTCTCATAATGTGGGTCCCTTCCCTTGCTGCTGTTGGTCATGACAAACAGTAGCATACACACTTCCCCGATGAAGATAAATGGAACCAATCTGCATGCTCAGGCACATGTCACTGACCAGACTTTAGGGGAGGCAGTGCACTCCTGTTATCAGAACCTTCTCGTCAGTCTACTGCCATAAGTACAACCTTGAAATTGGCTGGAGAAGAGGCATGGCTAAAGGTGAAGGGGGAAAAGAGAGAGGGCAGAAAGGGGCAGGAACAGGGCTTTTTTTTTTTTTTTTAGCAGGAACACATAGGAATGCAGTTCCAGCTGGCTTGGAATCAGGGAGTGTGGCCTAATATGCAAATGAGTTCCTGCTGAGCTTCTTTTACCAAAAAAGAAGAAAACTCCTGGGCAGGGAAGATAGCAAAAGGTGGAAAAAAGAAAGAATAGAACAGGTGAAGCGTGGACAGGGCAAAATGAAGATGAAAGAGAAAATGAAAACATGACAAGAGAGAAGGAAGAAGAGGTCAGGTCAGGAAGTCGTGTAGCAGATGGTTTCCAAGAAATACATTACAAATGTTACATTGTGCATCACTGCTCTGTTCCATTTTTCTTCTTCCTTAATCCATGTTCTTTCTCTTCACTTTTGCCCTGAACTTGTAATTCCAAAAGCCATCTGGGTAGAAAGCATTTCCACTTCCCTAACAGCAGAACAAGAGTGCGGGATGAAACATTCAACCACCAATAGGTAGGGTTCAAATTATTTTTATTTATTTAATTTATTGATTCGATTTGATTTTTAGCCCACCCTTTCCACAGAACAGGCTCAGGGCAGGTTACATCAAAAAAGACAATCAACAGTTAAAACCAGTTAAAATATATAAAATTTAAAATTACAAAGTAGCAGTAGAGACTAAAATGGCAGTAGAGTCTAAAATTCCGCCTCACAAACATGGCCTATTGTCCAGGTCCAGAAGGTCCTATAGCACTGGGATGGAATGAAAGGGGAGAGGCCAATAACAAGTGACATCCACTGCCTTAGCTGAAAGCCTGCAGAATCTTAAACCAGAATGCTAAACCAGTTTAGAATCCCACTGGTTTACCTTATTTCTCTTACTGCAAATTTTGAGCATAAGAGCTTATACATATTTCTGTAACTTTCTTAGTATCTAAATAAATGCACATTCATTCTGTCAGCAATGAGACTATCCTATATATTAGGCCACCAGTATTATTTTCTAATATATTACAGAAGAGAGGGAACAGAGAAAGAATGGGCGTTTTCCCACAGAGCTTACCTCGGAGCGACGTCCCTCTTCACTGCGCAGCGTCTGCGCGGATTTCCCACCAACTGCTCCACATAACCAGGAAGAGCCGCAGCTTTTACGTTGCTAATGTAAACTGGTTTTTAGCGGTTTACATCTGCGACGCAAAAGGTCCGGCACTTCCTGGTTATGCGGAGCAGTTGGTGGGAAATCCGTGCAGACGCTGTGCGGTGAAGAGGGACGTCGCTACGAGATAAGCTCTGTGGGAAAGCGCCCAATGATAGCAGCTAGCCTATAGCTACCCATGGCATGGACAGGTTAGGTGAGATGAGAACCAAGTATTTCCCAACATTTCTTTAGCTATTACACTGTTCCAGTTACAGTACTATAGAGGACTTAATAATAAAAAGGTAAGATGATACCTTTTTGGACCATCTCCTGCTGGGGAAAAGAATGCAACTATTTTAAGATTCACAGCAGAAGAGAAAAACAGAAGGTGTGGTGAATTAAAGTAGCTTAAATACTGGGTATGTTCTCCAACAATAGAAATATTGTTGTCAATTGAATGTATAAACAAACCTGCATACAAAGAGGTGTTGAATAATAATTCATCTATGCTGTGGCTCAAAAAACAAACAAACCCACAACTCAAGAACATCATTAAAACTGTTGAGTTATTTCTATGAATTGCAGCTTGGATGCAGAAATCTGTTATGGGTCTTTCAAATCTGAGGAAGTTTATTTCTGGGGTCATATGACCTACATGGTTCAGGAGGATGCAGTGAGGAAGAGACCAAAATTCATCCCCACCCACTCCCCACTGTAACCTCCTGGCCCACTTGGCTGTTACTCTATATGGATTCTGAAACCCCAGGAATAAACTTTCTCAATGACAAAAAGGACTGCTGGAAAGAAGGAAAAGCTGGGGAAATCCATGACCCTTTGCACTGTATCGAGCCCGGTAAAAGAAACAGATCCCTCCTCTTTGCACCTCTGTGGCCTCCTTCACCCATGTAAAGTCAGACCAGAGTGAGATATAGGCACAGGGGGGAACTTGCAGAAATAAACCCCATCATCATCTGTTGCAGAAGATATTTCATGGATGCAGCCCCGTAGCTAGGGGCCACGGGGGAGGGGGCCACAGGAGGCCAATGAGGAGGGATCCATGAGGGTGAGTGCAGAAAACTGGAGCATCTTGGGGCCATCCCTCTCCCTCCTGCATGATTTAAAGAACCTGTCAATCAGCTGATTAGTGGGCCCCTTAAATGGCACGAGAGGGGCAGTGACTGCTCCTGTAAGCCCCTCCCATGCAATTTAAATCACACAGGAGGGGCATGGTCCTGGGATGAGGGTGAGAGGCCCCAAAATTGTAAGAGGACCAAGCCCTGTGGGCCCCTCATTAGTTACAGGTCTACGTGGATGGAACAACAACTTGCACAGCAGGGAGAATGAGCTCGGCTTGTTTCTTATAGCTGTAGCCCGCCACTCTGGTTCAGAGGACCCCTTGACCTTCAGTTATATACTAGTTATATCTGTTCTCTCTACTCCTTCCTTAAAAAAAAAAAAGATCAGTAGCTGAGTGTGAAAACTTTGTGTGTAGTTGGACAATTGTTTATTTAAATATTTGTATACAATTTAAATTGTGGCTAAAATATTTCTTTTCTTTTCTTTTTTCAATTGCCAAGTGTGGATCCATCGTTTTGTTCCTCTGCTGAAGAGAGAAACCTGAAGAAGCTGCAGCTCCTTTGAAAGGAATGCTGTTCATTGGGAGATGGCAGGCTCTTCCCCTTTCTCACCACAGGAGGCAATTTAAGCACATATGCAGCTCTCTGCCGTTGAAATAATCGGGAGTAAAAAGTGCTATAAAGATCTCCGCTTTATAATTATTTTAAAAATATGTAGGATCTGAAAACTTAATAAAAATGTTGTAGTTGATGTGCAAATGATGTCTGATGATATTCAATATGTGAAAGCTGACAATTCCAGATTAATTTGTGAATTCCTAGGAACTATTGTTTGGATGCACAAAAGTGAATGCTAATAATTACATTTAGATGACAGTCATTCACAAGAGTGTATCTGAATTTTGGGGCATTCACAAAATGTGTATACAATCACCAGGGTTTACATGTGAATATTGATCATCACTAAATTTCAGAACATTAACATATACCCACATTGCTTGATGTAACACCAATAAAAAAAAATCTGCCATTCTGTCTGTTAAAATCTGCAAAAAGCATGCATCATCCAGATAAAAATGATGCATTGTGTCAGTTTTATTAAATAGACACAGAAAGATGTCACACAATTGTGACATTTAAATATTGAATTAACTAGATGGTGATCTTCATGAAATCAGTATGATTATGCCCATTCTGGCAGTAGTAGATGTCTAATTGTCCTATTTGGAAATGTAATTTATGTGAAGTTTGGCTTCCAAGTCCAGATGGGTGGTATAAGGGGAGACCCTAGTCAAGCATACACATGAAGATGCCTTATAATGAATCAGACCATTGGTCCATCAATGGTCAGTATTGTCTACTCAGACTGGCAGCAGTTCTCTAGTATTGTTTGTAGAGGTCTTTCCCATCACCTGCTGCCTGATCCTTTTAACTGGAGCCTCCAGATGGTGCATAGCTTACCCCTGGAACAAGGACAGGCCATGGGCACCCTGGAGTCCAGAGCACTCATGCTCCTGTCTGCTGCTCCCCGGATGCTCCCCAGGTGCTTCTCGGCCACCTTGGAGCTGCCTTAGATATTAGGTACCACCTTGGAAGTGGTACCTTTCTGAGGAGGCTCCCATCCAGACCAGGACGGGATAAGTACGGGACGGAGATGGAAGGCAGATGTGTGCATTTGGATGCGCTTTTTAGATCTGCTCGGCTGTCATTCCCAGGGCAGCTTAAACCACCTGTCTGTAACTAGCCATAGGGACCATAAAACTGGTCATCTATCTGAAGTTTGGTACCCTTTGTGTACAGTTAAAGGAAGGAGCTCCTCTCCTGTCCCCTTATAATATAGTGGGTTCTATGGATCGATGAGGCGAGGTGGTAGTGAATCATCAGCTCTTTATTGATTACATAGTAAGGGCAAGCATAAGACTGCTGAACTGGGCCCACAAGGCCAACTATATACACACCCGTGTTCCTGCGCAAGTGTTTGATTGGTCCATTCAAACCAGTAGGGGCAGCAGGGTTTTGGATCCTGCTGCCCATTGTTCCCAAGTCCCCAAGCTTTGGCCATCTGGCTCCAATGAGGCAGGCAGGAACGCGCATTCAGTTCTCAGTGAGTCCGCATACATTACACCCCTACACTAGAAAGTTCGATAGAAAGGACACCAAACACAGAACTTCTGGAAGGCAGCAAACCAAAATTTAGCATATCCAAACATTACCTTGGACTTAAAGCAATGAAGTGTCCTGACACAAAAGTTTGTGGCATTCAGTGTATCTGAGGAAGTGGGCATGTACACAAAAGCTCATGCCTTGAATAAAATTTTGTTGGACTTAAAGGTGCCACTGGACTCAAACTTTGTTCTATCCCCAAAACTGTTACTGGAAAACAAGAGTGGTAAACTGCTAGTCTGAGCAGTGACAGTGGAGGAGAGACAGCTTAATCTTTTCCCTCCCTATCATTTGTCTGCTCAGAACTGTTCTCAAGATATGGAAAAAGGTGGGGGGGTTTAGAAGAGAAAGGGATAAGAATCGTGTTCTGCTGTTCCCAATTGCAATGTCTGAGCTTCATTTTTAATCATTCATAAAACATCTGGGGAGACAGTTTACCTCTCTCCTCTGTCATCATATATCACAATTCTCTTGCAGTGGCTAAATTGAGTGTGGCCATTGGCTGATACATGCACTTGACAAATAACTGGCCCAGCACGGCTCTGTCAGAGTCTCTGGCCTCCTATTGGCTGACTCCCCTGCCCCACCTCCCCTGCAGACCCAGGAATGTTGATCAAACTGCCAGAAGCAGTCTTACTTCAGAGACAGCCACATCTCCAACTCTTCTCTGTATCCTCTCTGTTAACTGGCCTCACAAAAAGCATTGCTGGCAACAGACTTCTGCTGCCCCATCAATGGCCCACACAGACAGTACACACAGCCTCCAATGGCTGCATAAATAGCCAGGGAGTTGCTGCCATAATGTGAATAGACAGCAAGGCTGGGAACTTTTCCTCACAGGTCATTGCTCTTTCCGTCACTCCCTCTCTCCCTCCTCCCCTCAGCCTCACCCCTAGACAGATACTTTTGCTAGGCAACCAACTTCTGTCAGTACAGGGAGAGGCCTCAGGTGAATAGAATGGAATACAGTCCATCATCCAAAGCAGTTCTCTCCTGTTGTCTGGAATTCAGGAGATCTTCGGGCTCCGCCTGGAGGTTGGGTGCCCTAGGCCTGGCAGCACCCTCCGGGTGACTTGATGCCACCTCACTGGCATGAATTAACTAGGTCTGGTTGCTTGCTCCTGTTCAGTAGCAGGCCCACTATGACAGTCAGTGTGACTTAGCAGTTCCCAACTCCAGGTTGGGAAATTCCTGGAGACTTGAGAAGTGGAGCCTGGAAAGGGTGGATTTGAGGAGGGATGGGACCTCAGACAGGTACAGAGCCAGTCATTTCCTCCTAGGGAACTACTGTTGCCAATCACTCAGCATTACAGCTGGTCTCCAGATGACAGACATCAACTCCCCTGAAGGTGGTAGGGGAGTGAATGCCTTCATTTGGGTGGGTGGGAAAACAGCAAGGGAGGGGGGCACTCACCCAGATCCTCTTTCTAGAGCCCATTGTATTTTCCTTCTTAGTATGTAATATGACCCTAAACATCAATATTTATTATGATAAAGATTCATGGACAGTTGCTATAAGCTCCTCACTGCACTGGTGCTTTCATGCACCCTGTGCAGGGCATCACGGACTTTCAGATATTCACATACACAAAGCAGTGCTATATTTTGCTGGAAAGCAGAATTTTCATTTTGATTCTTCTAAAATCATTTCCAAGACAAGCTGCTGAAGCTTTGACATCCTTTTGCAAGAAAAACCCATTCCACCCACATCTATAGCACTCTTCATCACACCCACACATCTGTGTGACATGTAGCAACACTGACACATTATCATTTGTGCCTCCACCCATCTCATTACATGGAGATTCTGCAGTGTTTAAAACATCTTTCACACCTTCGTGAAAGCGGCTTGATTTGGAAAGCTTTTCAAAGATTTGGATGTGGCATTTGACATGATCTTTGTACATTATTTCTTTATACTGCATCTACAATGCAATTCCTCTAATTCACATCCTTGTCAATCACATTTTTTTAAAAAAAAAATCATACTTAAATGCAGCAGGGTTTGTTTATGAACAACAATGATAGAAACTAGGAAGATCTGTTATCAGAAGAAAATCTGTCATCACCGTTGTCTTTTCTTTTGCCTCGTATTTTGTATTGTTGGCAGCTGGCTCCTAAATAAGAATGGCTGGCTGATTTAAAACATTTTTTGTTTTGTTTTGGAAGCTTTGGGGTTTTCACAGTATGTGAATCTGAAAAGCTTGAGCACTACAGTTTCAACTCTGACAGCTATCTCTCTATACTTTTGCAAACAAACAAGTTATTCCAAGATAGGGCTGCCAACAGTTGTCCTCTAAAATTCTGGTAGCTGACTAGAGTTGGAGCAGAATACTTTAGAATGGTCAAGAGTTCACAAACTTGTTAAGCCTGCAGGCAGATTTAGAATTTAGAGCATGAGTCATGGGCCTCACCACAGAATGGTTTCCAAGAGGGGCAATTACAAAATGACCACCATGGGCTGCTGGAGCCAGTCACAAAATGTTGGGAGGTTGCAAGTCAAGCCTTCTTCTACGAAATAAGCAGCTGTTTTTAAATGGGTGACACTTCTTGTGTTCTGCTAAAGCACCTCCTACTTCAGTGAGGTAGAGGACAGTCAGGACTGGTGGAATATGTTAGAGCATAAGAAGAGCCCTGCTGGATCAAACCAGTGGTCCATCTAGTTTGTCAAAGAAGGAAAGAGACACCAGGAAACCCACCCATGGATACCATAATGCTTATGGATACCATTCTGGGGATCACTGCTATAGGTCATCCTAGGGTTGCCAAGTCCAATTGAAGAAATATCTGGGGACTTTGGGGGTGGAACCAGGAGACTTTGGGGGTGGAGCCAGGAGACTGTTGGGATTTACATATACCTTTAGCAGAGTAGTGTGGAGAGAACCACAAATAAACAAGCCAGGCACACGTTTTTAGTTTAAGAATAAAAGTAGTTTACTTTTCTAATGAGGAAAGGGTTAACTGGGATTACTAGAAAACAAAAAAAGGATTCAATATCCTTTCCTAGCTTCCAGACTACATCTCGATTCTATGGAGTCCTAACTCAAACGCATGGAGATCTGAGCACTTTACACAAAGGACAATAAAACTGACCAAATGGTTTCCCTCAGACCACCACCCAAATATATGGATTAGCCTATTAGGGCTCTCCCTGAATGGTCACTATACATATTGACACCTAGCCTTGGCGGGAAGTACGTGCATACATTCTCATTGGCTCTACCTCTCACTGGCTAAACATCAGCATGCATATACAAACATTTAATTAACTCATGACAACAGGAAGTGAAATTGCATCAGAAACCCAACAGAGACATTAGGGGTGGAGCCAAGATCAAGGCTGTGACAAGCATAATTGAACTCCAAAGGGAGTTCTGGCCATCACATTTAAAGGGACGGCCCACCTTTTCAATTCCTTCCTTCCATAGGAAATAATGAAGGATAGGAGCACTTTCTTTTGGGGCTCATAGAATTGGACCCCCTGGTCCAATCCTTTTGAAACTTGGGGAGCATTTTGGGGAGAGACACTAGATGCTATACTGAAAATTTGGTGCCTCTACCCCAAAAAACAGCACCCCCAGAGCCCCAAATACCCGTGGATCAATTCTTTATGATTTTCTATGGGAATAACTCTCCATAGGGAATAATAGAGTTCCCAGCAGACATTTCCCTCCCCTCCCCCCGCTTTCTGATGACCCTGAAGCATGGGGGAGGGCCTCCAAACCAGGGGATCCCCTGCCCCCACCTGGGGATTGGCAACCCTAGGTCATCCTCTGGCAGAATTCTAAAAGGATTTAGTTGTGGAGTTTAGGGATAGAACTGAACAAGACCCAGGAATGATTATTACAATGTTTAGGTACTGATACCATTGTAAAATCAGTCTATTCTCTTAAAATATCATTTTTTTAAAAAAATAGCCATGTAAAAAGTGCTTTATTATTTGCTATCCTGGTAACTGATGCAATGTAAAAACTAAACTAAACAAAACAGTCTGGCTGTTTTTCCCTGGTTGGTCAGAAAATCTAGTCCATAATTAGTCCAGCCCTGAGAGAAACATGCAACAAGGTGGTAATCAGGTAAAGAGCTTCTTGATAAACATCATAAGTTTAAAGGATTCTATAGAACCTTTTCCAGACATTATCTTTATGGCTTTGCTCTTCTGAAACAAGCTAACCTTTTAAAGCTAATGTTAATGGTGTGGTGTGATATATAGTGGATAGAGTGTAGGAACAGGATCTGGAAGACTCAGGTTTATTGTGTATAACAGAGGAGGCCAAACTTGCTTAGAATAAACAGCAGATGTTTGAGAGCTACAAGACATGAAAAAATATTACACAGGTGTCTTTCTTAAAACTCTTAATACTTTCTTTGCATAGAAAGATAAAATACATATATGCACTTGACTATGTTAGGAGACTTTTTAAAAACAAAAGTTGGAAATAACAGTCCCCAAAAGACCAGCAGAGGGAAAGGGTTATGGAATTATTTTTTGGCACCAGTAGGAGAAGGAAACGCACATGTACCATATAAATCACTGCCCACCTTTTGCATCATTATGCATCTCTCTTTGCCTTGACACCAAGGTTAGTAAACGCAGCTCCTACAAGAGCTATGAAATGAAGAGAGAACCCTGCATGCCCTCTTTAATTCTGCCCCTCCATCCAGTGGCTCCCTCAGCTCTTGCGCTCTCTTTCCCCACTTTAGGCTTCTGGGTGACCTCTGTGGTGGAGGACAAAAGCTGGCAAACCTGCCTATTTCCCCCTCCCTCCCCACTTCACAAACAGTGGAAATAGTTGCTTATCTATGGGTCAGTGCTCAGAAGCTGACTGAGGACCCAATGCAAAGCATACTTACTTGAGAGTAAGTCTGCATTAAGTTCCTTGGCCGCTGGAAGCCACACAATATGTAGGAAAGAGCCACATATGGCTCCCGAGCTGCAGTTTGGTCACCCCTGGTATATACGATTAAAAAAGTAAAAATGTAAAGTGCCTATACCAAGCATCTGAGAACTAATTTCCTAAGTAATCAGACATGGACACACAGAGACATGCCCACCAGCAAGAGCGTGCACTTGATAAAAATGAAAAAGGAGGAAACTAGGAAGTTTTAGGGAAGTGACAGACAACCTGAAATCCTGGGCTGGAGTTCTTTAGAGGAGCCTGCAACACAATTGCAGGGGTGCTCAGGTAGTAGTGGAAAACCTGACATGCTTTTCACCTGGAATGGTCTTTTTATGGGGAAGAGTCCCATTGCTGGACATGGGAACCCACTTTCTCAGGAACATGATTGGTCCAAGATAAAAAGTTCGAATTTCACAAATCTGTCAAACTCTGGTGGGAAAAAGTGAGGGAAATACCTTGACTAGGTTATTATGAACCAAATCTGTGTGGGCACAAAGAGCCTGGGTGAGGCAACACAATTAGCGTATTTTGATTAAATTGAAATTAGCCAGATCTGCATTGACACAAAAGTTTGAGTAAGTCAAAGAGCATAAATGAATGACTTGAGTGCTTTACTTGATTGAGTAAAAAAGAAGGGCTTGGTTGGTTAATGAAACAGCAACTTCCTTAGGCGGGGCAGACACCTCTGGGATATGCTAGGATATGAAGAGTCTTTTGTTATTGAGAATGAAGTGTTGTTATTGAGAACACTGAGCTGGGGGAGATTGCACTTCATTAGTTTGTAATGTGAATACATCCTATCTTTTCCCTGGATTTTCATGGCTATATTCAGGTGCCTTTGTGAGTCTCTCCAAGTTTCAAGTCCCCTTGGCAGTCTTTAAAAGGGGTGCCTCTTAAAACAACTAAGTCCAAAATAAGATGGGAGCCCCATTAACCAAGGAGGTCTTGGGCTGGAGGAGGGAGTGGGGTTCCTACAATCCCACTACTTACAGTGGCCTGTCTCACATCAAACAGAGCCTGGGCCTTTTCCATCTTGGTTCTGGCTCTGTGGAATGGGCTCCCAGAAGAGGGGAGAGGAGTCTCTTCCTTGGAGATCATCAGGAGGTTCTTCAAGGCCTGCCTGTTTGCCAGGGTTTTTGACAGGGTTTGAACAACACATCTTTTTTTTGGGGGGGGGGGGGGATTTAAGCCTTGTTATTTTATGTTTGTTTTTAGCTGGGGATGTTTTAAATATTACTGTAAGTAGCCTTGAACCAAGCAGAAAGGCAGTATATTTTTTTTTAAGTAAATAACGAGAAGTCTAGCCATCCAGGGGGGGAACCCACTTAGAGACCCTTAAAAACTGACTCATGTATTGGCTGAATTTTATCTTTTTCTCATTCATCTCGGGGTGGTGTCTATTATACAATAGATTCCTTAACAAGTAAGGGTGTAAATATTCTGGTCTGAAATAATTTTAATCAGGCAACTCATTGTCTTGCTTTGGGGGAAATGTACATGGTCTAACAGTACACATCCATGAAAAGTAATAACATCATTATCACAAGTTCTGGTATTTATTCCCTGTATGGAATTATGACTTTGTCAGGAGGAATTTATAAGATTTTTGTACTTGCTGGCAACTATGCTATAGCATTTCACATGCTATCATAACAAGCATCTTGATGACATCCTGTTCAGCAAATACATAAATGTACCAGAGGATGTGCTAAGTTTAATGATGTTTTACTTGGCTTTCATGAGCATCAGTTGGACTTCTGCAAAGTGTATTTGGTTCATGGGTTACCTTCCAGCATCTGGCCCATTGAAGCAAATCAAAATGTGAAGAAAAACTTTTGTTTGTTTGTTCTAGACTGGGTTTTTGTGATGTCCGAGGTTCTGCCCTGAATGGAGTAACAGCCAATATACTGAAAATCTGTAGGAGAGGTTCATAGGAAAGTTCGTATTATCAACATATGCAGGGGTTATTCAAGAGTGAAGGAATGTAAAGTATCCTTTCCTCTTTTTTTCCAATTTGGACCTAACATGTAATACCGGCCATCAGGGAGAGCTGGAGCAATATTTTCCCAGACTTGTATGGGTGGGAAGTGGCCAGGCAGACTATGAGTATTGATCTGATTCCCTAACATACCAATTAGAGAAACTCATGAATCACAGAAGGGAAAGTAAGTTCACAGAAATGTGATGACAAAACTCTGTTGCCTTTATTATTATTATTATTATTATTATTATTATTATTATTATTAAGCATAGGCTTAACTATAAGAAATCTCCCCTACAAAGGATATGAAACCTTAGGTTGTTTTCCTTTTAAAACCTTGTATTTTACTATCCAGCAAGTCATTTTATTGCTCAAATGTGATCCTTAAAGTGATGCCTGGCCCATACTAATCTTCCATCCTAGGTATACTGGCCACTGAAATCTACAAAAATGTGTAGAATTTAGGTTCAATAATGTTGTTTTAGTCACTCCAAATCAAATCAAAATCTGTTTTCTTTTCAGTGTAATCACTTGGAATTTTGTCATGTCTGTATGAACAAACATTACACATGCTCAAAACATTTATCCATTCTGTGCAATGTCCTGTATTTACACCACACCACATCATTTCCTTCATTTAAATATTTGAATTAAAGTGAAATATGCATCTATATGTACAGATAGGGACCCCACTAACGAAGAAGGTCTCAGCTGGAGGATGGAGTGGGGTTCTTACAATTCCACCACTTTGGGTGGCCTGTCTCACAGCAAACAGGGCCTGGGCCTTTTCCATCCTGGTTCTGGCTCTGTGGAATGGGCTCCTTGAAGAGAATTTATTTATACGCCACCCTATCCCACAAGCAGGCTCAGAGCAACTTACAAACAGTAAAAACAACAGCAGAATTAAAAATATCATAAAACAGTCCCAATAAATGAGAGCAGCATATTCAGAAGAAACAGACACTATTTCCGGCATAAGCAGTAGACATATAACAGCAAGTATGGCCAATGGCTGTCAATTCTATACAAGCACCATGAGTGTAAAAATAGAGGGGGGAAGTGATGACATTCAAAGGGATGCCCGGCAGATCAATTAAAGGCCTAGCAGAAGAGCTCCGTCTTGCAAGCCCTGCGGAACTTTGACAATCCCACAGGGCTTGAATCTCCAAGGGGAGCTCATTCCACCAAGAAGGGGCCCAGACCAAAAAGGCCCTTGCCCTTGTTGAAGCCAGCTGGGCATCCTTAGGCCCAGAGACTGCAAGAAGATGTTGTGAAGCAGACCTCAGAACCCAGAAGGGGGCTCATATGGGGAGAGGCAGTCCGGTAGATATGCAGGTCCCTAGCTGTAAAGGGCCTTAAAGATGAGAACCAACACCTTGAAATGGATCCGGTACTCAAGAGGTAGCCAGTGCAGCTTGTGCAGCACCGGGTGCATCCATGGCTGTATCTTCACGCACTGGAGTTTCTGGAGTTGAGAAGACAAATGTGAATGTTGGACAATGAAGAAAGCTGGCAGGAAAAAAGTTGATTCATTTGAAATGTGGTGTTGGAGGAGAGTTTTACTGATACCATAGATCACAAAAAAAGACAAATAAGTAGGTTCTAGATCAAATCAAGCCTGAAAGAAGCTAAAATGGCTAAACTGAGGTGGGATGGACTGCTCTTTTTAAAAGCTTAGAAGTGCTGTATGAACAGGTAAAGGACTGTAAAGGGTTAATTCTTCACAGAAACAGAAGGCCTTGAGTGATAGACTGCTCTAAGAAATCTGATTGGTTAGCATAATCTGAGTAGAGAAATTCTTGAGAGGAGAGATTCAGTCAGATTTCTGCTTTGACTGAACTGAGTACTAACAGTTTGATTTCAGCCCTAGCTCAGAAAAGTTGAATACTGACAAGTTCAGAATTCAGCCTTAGCTGAAAGCAGCATACCACAGACAGGAGAAGTGTGGGGGGAGTTGGCAAGGAAGTTTGGGAAGTAGGCAAATACTCCAATTCAGGCCAAGGGAAGGGGATAGATCTTCTAAGAGAGAAAGAAAAAAATTCCCTACCCAGTCAAACAGGGAGTTAGTTTGAAGAGTACAGAGATCCTGGGTCTGGTGTGGTTATAAATGGCCTTTGGAGACCTTAAGAGTAAGTTAAAAACTCAAGACAAGCACTGGTGCTTGGGTACTGAAAATAATGTATCAGCCTTCTGGAAACCAAAAGAGTTAGAGAAATGATACTGAAGTGTTTGGAGGAAAAAATGGAACAAAAACCTATCAACATAAAGATTTAAGTAACTCTGAATAGTTTAAGAAACTCTCATTTACCTGAAACATAAGAACTAAAGTCTCTTTGTGTACTGGTCTTGCTTCAGAAATTTCAGTCCCTGATTTCACCTGAGCTTTCCCCACTATGTTAAATACAATATTTTTTTTATTTCCAAAACATTTTGAGTGACATTTAAGTTGTTTAAGTTAAAGCAGGCTTCTGATCCTTCTCTTGGGTTCCTGGACTGAACCCAGGGTGGGACAGCCAAAGTTCTTCTGCAAATAAAAAAAATGCATTACCAATGTGGCTCAGGAAAGAAAAACAGAGGGAAAATATTGCCTGTGAGGGAGGGAAGTGGATATATTTCATGGCAGCAGTGGGAATCAGGCTGAATCTCTCATCAGCATGTAGCTCTCTCAAGATCTTCTTTGCTCAGCTGATGCTAACCAATCAGATTGCTTGGAGCAGTCTGTCACTCAAGGCCCTCTGTTGCTACTTAGTAGATTCACTGTTCACATAAAATCCCAACTACATGTTAGATTTCCAAATGATTACTTATCCAATACAGAGGAAGGAAGGAAGGAAGGAAGGAAGGAAGGAAGGAAGGAAGGAAGGAAGGAAGGAAGGAAGGAAGGAAAGAAGGAAAGAAGGAAGGAAGGAAGGAAGGAAGGAAAGAAAGAAAGAAAGAAAGAAAGAAAGAAAGAAAGAAAGAAAGAAAGAAAGAAAGAAAGAAAGAAAGAAAGAAAGAAAGAAAGAAAGAAAGAAAGAAAGAAAGAATTGCTACTGCCTTCAAAAACTAGATATGCTTTTCCTGTACGACCTAAACATGCAAAACCTAATCACATCTTTATCCATTTCAAGGTTTTTTTTGTCACAGCAACAATACAAAAGTGTACTAACTCATTGGCATAGTGTTATTGATGCTGCAAAAATTGCAAATGATACACTTGAAAACTGTATTTATCCTGCCTGTAATGTTGATTTTTTTTTCTGGAAAATTCCCATATACTGTCAAATTACTGATGTCTTCAGTTTAAAAAGAGACATCTTTTGAATTTGTGTATTGATTTCTTATCAGTAACACTCATCAGGCATCTCTGCCCTCTGATATAGTCCAGCAGCTGCTACTGGTGCATGCTCAAAACAACTATCTCAAGAGACACAATAACCCTGAAGCCAACTAATATTACTGCTTCTCTATGCAGGAATCCATGCTGCTGGTAAATGATGAAAAATTTTAACACGTTGATATTTGGTCATGCGATAAAGCATTAAGATATGTGACATATGCAGAGTGATGCATAGTTACCAAGGCAACACAGTGCATTCCCCTGTGAACCATGATCACATATATTGCTTGCTATTTGATTTTAAAGATAGAGTAGAAGAAAGCAACTATGCATGATGCCGTGAGCAAATGAGAAAAATGTAGTGTGTGTGTGTATATATATATAATCAGCACAGGGGTTGGGGGAATATAAAAAACTCTAAAGTCTGTAGAAGGTGAGGTGAAGTAGTTCTGCTGCTTATTGATGCGTGTTCTTGTAATTACAGAGCAGAGGGGACTAAGCCCCCAAGAACTTCCTGTTTAAAAACCTCCACAAAATGGTGCTGGAATGGAAAAATGACATCCTTCATCACAAACCATATGAAAGAAAATATCTAGCATGTCCACTTGTACTAACTTCACATATAAGAATAGGCCTTAATTTAGTTGCTAATTATTGTAATTGTTATTATGAATTGTCACAATTAGATATTTGACTGGTAGATGGTGTTCTGCAAGCTAAGTTCTTGGGACCTGCAAGATTCTTGCTTTTCCAAGCAACACTATCTTCTGGAGCTGAGATGGTGTTACTTGATCAATACCAGAATGTCCAGGTGTTTATTGAGACTCCTAGGCACTGCTCTAAGGGCTCCAGTGAGAACAGGCATGATGGTCACCTTCTTGTCCCAGAGATGTTCTAACTCTGTTTATACATGTTGGTATTTTGAGATCTTCTCATTCTTCCCCCACCCCTCTATTCTGTCTCCTGTGATTTCAGTGTCCCTGATCCAGCAGCTGCTACTGACATATGCTCAAAAAAAAAAAATCTCAGGAGTCATAATTACCCTAATTACCATAATTACACCAGTTTGGTGTAGTGGTTAAGTGTGCGGACTCTTATCTGGGAGAACCGGGTTTGATTCCCCACTCCTCCACTTGCACCTGCTGGAATGGCCTTGGGTCAGCCATAGCTCTGGCAGAGGTTGTCCTTGAAAGGGCAGCTGCTGGGAGAGCCCTCTCCAGCCCCACCCACCTCACAGGGTGTTTGTTGTGGGGGAGGAAGGTAAAGGAGATTGTGAGCCGCTCTGAGACTCTTCGGAGTGGAGGGCGGGATATAAATCCAATATCTTCTTCTTCTTCTTCTAAAACTACTACCCCTATTTATCTCCCTCCCCCTACAATTGTGGTATTGGGGTGCTAGGCTCTAGGTGTTTATCTGTCAATAACTGGAAGTCCCAAATAATCTTTGCTTCCTCATTCTCCATGATTTTGTCTGGTTTATGCTCCCATGAATTTCCTGCTGATGGTAAGGCATACTTCTTGCAAAGATTCCAGTGCAACATAGCTGCAACTCTTATAATCATGTTCTTTATAGTCATTGAGCAATTTTACTGCAGGAATGGAACATGTGGTTGACTGTTTCATCCTTTGTCTTGCAGTTGACATTTGCTGTTATCACTGGTCTTCTGAATATTGGCTTTCATACTATTCATTTTAAGTGTCTGCTCTTGTGCAGCTAGAATGAGTCCTTCCATTCCTTTCTTCCATTCAATTCCTTTCTGGTTAAAATGGATACACAGTAGAGATGAGCATGAACCAGGAAAACGGTGGTTCGTGTTGGTTAATGGTTGGTTTGATTGTGTGAAACATGAAAGTACATGAACTTTTGTTTCCCGAACTGTTTTGTGGTTTGTTTGGTTCAGCAGGTAGCAGAATAGAATCCCTTGCAAGATAGAGATGCCAAACTCACAGGGAGTCTTCAGCAGGCTCTCCTCCATCCACCCTCCTAGTTTGGCAAAGATTGGATTTGGGATGTCCTACTTATAGCTCCCCAAAGCAGGTGCCCTCAGGAAAGCTCAGCTCTAGCTTCAGGTTCAGTCCTTGAAACCTCAGAAAGGAAAACCTTCCCAGACAGGCGAGATCTTTAAAAAACTGTCCCACTGTTTGGGAGGAAAAGAAGTCCCTCAAAATCTCCCCAAAATTAGCCATGTAGCAAACAGTTCTTCTGCTCTCATACAACTAACTCTTCTCTCTTCATGCTGCAAAGTGAAAGCAGCTGAGTCAGGGTGTGGTGTTACACTGGCATATAATCTGCTCCCATAGAGCAAAATAGGAGCTCAATGGCTGGCTCCCACAGCTGTCACTCAGGCTGTGGACAACTGCTTTGGTTGTTTCTAAGGCTCTCCACAAGTCCACCCCTAGCACTGCCTAGGAATTGATTGAATTGGTGCCAGGCTGTCTGGATAACAAACCTCAAAAATGAACCACCCGAATCTCCACAGAAAAAAAGGTGGTCCATTTTTGGGTTCAGGAATAATGTGACGAAATGAACCAGTTCAAAACAAACCATGAACCACCCTGGTTCATGCTCAAACCATGGATCATTTTTTTGGCTTATGCCCATCCCTAATACAGTGAATCGCTTAGTGTTCTACACCTAATGTGTGGAAGATCCAAACAGAAAACTATGGTTGAATTATTTCACTTTTCTATTGAAAGCAGAGACAGTACCACATACAAAGGGGAAAAAAGATAGAGGGCCCATTACAACATTGCAAGAATGCAATTGTTATTCATTGTATGAAAAAACACTGGTAACTTTATGAGTGAAGGGAAAAACCCAACACAAATCACAGCAGGTGGAGGATTTAAAGCTAAACAAAAACAGATTTTGCCTTTGCTGAGTTCTAACATCGGAACCAATTCACTGATGGAGCTCTAGCCAAGCCTGGCATATCTGTGCCCAGCAGTGATCAATTAAAAAGATGCAATTAATCTGCAATAGGTACAAAGGGGCAGATTCTGCAAAGGTGCTAAGTGCCCTCAGTGGCTGCCAGTGATTTATGTTTCACAGGATCTACACAAAACACTTCAGGACTTAATCCAAGACTGAATTGTGATGAGGGGAGGAAAGGGGAGGGAGAGGAAAAATCCAGACATCCATGAACCTTTATTAACATGAAACTTATGTAAATGAACATTAGAAGGGTACCCAGTACTCTTACTTGGCAAGAAGAGAGCCAACCATCTGGACTGATGTGATTAACAAGGTGCCTTCTAATATCCTCTAACTAGAAAGAGCCTAATGTTGCTGGAAATATATATGCATGAGCGAATAGAAGATTTCTTTCAAGTATGTTATTTATAAGTGTAAATTGAACTATGTAATGTCAATTCATTTGGGTAATGAGGTGTGCTGATTTCCATGCTTGGTCCAGTCAATACACACGGCATGCATATGTCCCGTCACCGGAGAGTGTTTATTAATTACATTTAATTGTCATCATTTTTCCTAATGATGGCTAAGTCTCCCACCCATTCATTTTGTGCCTGAGTTGGCAGTTTGGGGAGAACAGAGCATGGTTCAATAAGCAGCTGGAACTAAGGCAACACGACCTGCAGCAGGCAGACAAATTGGCACTCGTCAAGCTGGTCTTCACCACTGGAAGGATCCAGGCCATCATGCGTCAGTGGCCAGGAGAGAAATTTGGCCTAATCTGATCTCTCATCTACAGTTCCCAAAGGGAATCAGGAATAGTTTTACTCACAGCGCTGGCAATTAATTCAGATTATTCCAGAGTGATCCTGTGGTCATGTCTTATGAACAAGCAGAGAACCACCCTAAGGGAATATTTTTTGAGTTCAAATTTGTTTCTCTGCATAGGAAAGATTTGATTTAAAAAAACAACACCACCTGTCATTATAATGCATTAATGTCAGCATGATGTGACTTTTGTTTCCTTTTGCAGAATGCTGAGCCCATGGGAGGCAATTTCTGCAATGCTGCATATTCTTCAGACCTGGGGGCTTCCTTTGTTCTGCAGATCCATGGTCAATCTCACTTTTTACCAGATTAGCACTCATTAAGGAACAATCTTCAATACAAAATTAAAAGGCAAGGTCTCTTATGGTACACCTTACCCTTTCAAAAATAAAGATGTAAATGAAGTATAAATCACTTCAGATTAACATGGTCATACACACTTGAGCACAATCATGTTACTGAGTCTCACTCCATGTTAAGTTATCGCCAGTGGGTTAATTCCTACCCCTATACTACTACTTTGCTGGGCCTTTCTCCAACCTAAAAAGCCTTCCTCCCCAGGCTGAAGGAAGGTTCTTTGAAGGATGTAGGGTTGCCAGTTGTGTTGGGAAATACCTGGAGATTTTGGGGATGGAACCTGAGGAGGGATGGGGTTTGGGAAGGGGAGGGACTTGATGCCATAGATGCTCCCAACTGGGGAAAAGCATCCCTACCAAACCCCAGATTTGATGGATGCATTGCATGGTGATATAGAGAGGTAGTGGTGACCACCATTTTGCTGTCTTCACTATGTCCCTTTGACAATTCCACCATTGTCAAACTTAGGGTTGCCAATCCACAGCTGGGGACAGGTGATCCCCTGGTTTGGAGGCCCTCCCCCCACTTCAGGGTTATCAGAAAGCAGGGGGGGAGTGAAATATCTGTTGGACACTCCATTATTCTTTGTGGAGACCAATTCCCATAGAGTATAATGGAGAATTGATCCACAGGTATCTGGGGCTCTGGGGAGGCTGTGTTTTGAGGTAGATGCACCATATTTGCAGCATAGCATCCAGTGCCTCTCCCCAAAACATCCTCCAAGTTTCAAAAGGGTTGTACCAGGGGGTCCAATTCTATGAGCCCCAAAAGAAGGTGCCCCAATCCTTCATTATTCCCAATGGAGGGCAGGCATTTAAAAGATGTGCGGCCCCTTTAAATGTGATGGCCAGAACTCCCTTTGGAGTTCAATTATGCTTGTCACACCCTTGCTCCACCCCCAAAGTCTCTTGGCTCCACCCCCAAAGTCCCCAAATATTTCTTGAATTGGACTCAGCAACCCTAGTCAAACTTTAGCTGCTAAAAAGTACACTACCAGGATAGCACAGCATCAGCTTCTGAAGAGGATAGCCAATGGTCTGAAAGAATGCAGATAGACAGCTCTCCCATCAGAAGGTTTTTTAGGCCCAATATAAACCTGATGCTTGTTAAGGAAAAACAACTTATCAATGAGACTTTGCAAGTTGCAAGGCCTACCAAGTTGTTTAGCTTGGGCTGCTATGTGTGCTCAGTTAAAAGTCCAGAGACTGGTAGCATGCCAGCACAACACACATCTAGGCTAACTAAACATTTGCAGGTGATATGCATAGGTAGCAGTCCAGTTTAAACAAGATGGTGGGAGGTGAGATATTGCACATTTTAATTCTTTTGCCTTGCCAGTATTTAAAATAGGCCTTGAAGACATGGAAGAGAAGCCAAGACTAGAGCTTTTAAACTATCAGGCTATGGGGCAAAAAATCACCAATGCCAAAGTGGTTTTACTTTTTTATTGGTATTTTTTTTTGTTTTTGATGTTAAAGCTTAAACCATCTTAAATGTACATAAGTTAAAACTAACACTAGCCTAACTGTACAATGACAGCAATAGTATGTACAAAAATGTGCAGATTTATCATAGTTCTGCTGAAACATCTCTTTTATTCTTGTGTATAAATATAATATTACAGACACACAATTTTCAATTTCCACATTTAACATAAATTGCATTAAAGAACCATGTAAATTAAAGAACTGGATCCTTTTGCATCAGTTTTTAATAACTGGTTCCACACCAGCTCTCCTGTCTCTCATCAACTACACCCTCCTCCTTGAAGTATCATTTCCTTTTCTACTGTCTGATGAAGACGAATCTCATATAATGTGCCAACCACAAAAGAGAAGCATCATCTTTGCCTGCAGCATGGTTTTCAGGAAGCATAACTTCAGTTTTACTTTTAGTTCAACCCTACAGGTTTATTTACTCTATTGGCTAGCAATGAATTACATTGTGGAGAGAAAATTCTTAGGGAAGTTTTCTCAACTCAGAATTGTTGGTCAATTCTTATTAATATTCTGAAGATTTAAACTCTGAAGGAAGGACAGGAGATTTGGGGAAATTTAAGGTGCAAAGATGCTTTGAGATTAATCAAAAGTACCAAGAGGTATCTGAATTTTCATTCATGGTCAGATGGAAAGTGAAGAGATTTCAGTACCCAAATTTCTGCTGTCCTGAGGAAATCCAAAACAGTTTCTATATTAGCAAACATAATCTTCCTTCCACATACTATTCTTCTCAGCTCCACATTGTTTTTTCAGAATATTGATACTCTGAAGAGACGATTGTTCAGATAATGTCTTCTTCAACTGGAATATTACACAATTGTTTGATTGCATTGATTTAAATAGGTAATTAAGAGTCCCACATTTAAAGCCAGTCACTGAATGTCAAATAAAGTAGTCTTAAACAACTTCAGTTCTCAGGACTGAGCTAGGGGAGTCGAATTGTTCTTAGCATGCTTTTTCCAGTTAGAATTGGTAAAATAATAGTATCATTAAGTACCATTCCTGCAACTATATCCTGCACATGTTTAGTTGAATGAATCTAATCCTAGTAACTCAGTGGGAGTGACTCCAGAGGAAATATGCATAGGATTAATATGCACAGGACTAAAGCCTTAAATCTAAAGAGAAGCAATGTCAGAAAAACCATGAATGAATCAGAGTTGTTGTTTCACTCTTTTTATCACTAAATAGCTACCACAAAAGGCTGGGGCCATGGTGTGGAGGGAAAAGAGTTAATCCTTAATTCCATTCCATTTTCCTGATTTCCAGCACCCATCTTTAAAGCAGTTATTTGTTCAACTGGAGGAAATGCAGATAAATATAAATCACAAGTAGCACTGATTCAGACTGAATCATAGAATCATAGAGTTGAAAGGATCCATAGGGGCCATCTAGTCCAACCCCCTGCTTAATCAGTTGGTGCTTAAAGACTGCCAGTGAGGGGGAGCTCACCACCTCCCTCAGTAGTTGATTCCACTGTTAAAAAACTCTTACTGCAAAAATGTTTTTCCTAATAACCAGTTGATACCATCCCACCCTTAAATTAAACCCATTATTACGAGTTCTCTCCTCTGTTGCCAGTGCCATAGCTAGCATTTATAAAACCGAGGGGCCTTTATTTTTTTTCACAGGACACGTAGTGACTCCCACTGCCACAGCTGCCCCACAGCCTCCCCTCCACCGCCCTGTGACTTTGACATGGCTTGCCTTTGACAAGCTTC
The DNA here is from genome assembly GCF_032191835.1 of Heteronotia binoei. Classification (NCBI taxonomy): domain Eukaryota; kingdom Metazoa; phylum Chordata; class Lepidosauria; order Squamata; family Gekkonidae; genus Heteronotia; species Heteronotia binoei. The sequence continues at coordinate 49,101,653 of NC_083223.1, read as the reverse complement.
CCACTGCTTTCCCCAACACTATCCCTGCAGTGGTGGCCACCACCTCCCTCCTTCCCTTCTTTGCCGCAATCCCATATTCCCTTCTTTGCTTCCCTCCCTCCCATCCTCCCTTACCCACTGCTTTCTCCACCACTGCAGCCACTGCCTCAGCCGCCAGCCACCTGGGTGATTTAAAGGGCCCACCGATCAGGGCTTTTAAATGGTGCAGGAGGCAGCTGCTCCTGCCGCCCCTCTGGAGCGATTTTAATCACGGGGAGGGAAGGAAGGTAGGGAGGTAGCAGTGGCCATGGCCCTTAAGCAGCAGCTCTCCCTGACACTGGTGCCCCCTTCCCCACAATTAAAATAGTACAGGAGGGATAGTTGGAGCAGCTGCCAGCCTCCCGCACAATTTTAATTGTGGGGAATGGAGGGAGGTGGAGCAGCAGTGGCACCTGTCTGTTGCCAGCAGGAGCAGCTCCCTGCCCTCCTCTAAATGACAGCCTTTCAAATACTTAAAGAGAGCAATCATGTCCCTATTCAACCTCTTCTCCAGACTGAACATTCCAAAGTCCCTCAACCTTGTGAGGAAAAGCCCCCTACTTTTCATACATATGGACATCGTGATCACCAGTATGGTTGCCAGGGTGCCTGGAGTTTTGACTCTCACACATCTGCTCTAAGAAGTGGACTTTGCTTACAGTTTCTAAAGCTTATGTGGACATTATAAGCCTCAGCTTTGCAGCAGCATTCTACATCTGGATGGGTGTTAGCCAGAACTCTGCTCCTTGTGTGCCCAGTCTTGGCCACTGCAGTGGGAGAAGCCAGGCCACCATGTTTCCAGCCTGCCTCCATGAACCTAAGGCTAACAACACCAGGATCCATCGTGCTTTCCTGATTCCATCTCCAGCATCTGCTTCAGCTTTTGCATAAGCTTATCCAAGCATACCCTGCCAGGCTGGACTCCATTCCTTCTTAGTGGGAAGATCACGTACACACCCTGTGTCACCCTTAGCCCTCAAGCAACCCATTTAGCCCATGAATGGATTAACAGCTCAACTATTGATACTCTTTGTCTAGCAAAACACTGGGCAAAGGCCCCCTACTCAGGAGATCAAAGAATAAGAGGAAGGACATTCCCCTGTCACATCCAAGTCTTTTGTATACACCGGGGATACCTAGGTCAATATTCGATTCCTTATTGACACCTTCTCAGATAATCCCAGACCCCCAACCATTTCCATACTGATACCTGTGGAGCCGCCCCAGGCCCTGGCGCCACCTGGAAGTTTCTAGGATGCCCAGGACAAAGGTGAAGCTCATTGGTCAAAGCAAACACCCAATCAGGTGTCACCAAAGAACTCACCATTGGTTCTGCTGATGCCCAGCCTTCGTGGTCATCACAGAGCCTCCCCCTGCTCCTCCCCAAGACCTCCCAGCCCCTGAAGGGTCTGAGGGAATCTATTTAACCTCTGACCCAACTCCACTCATGTGTGCATCTAACAGTATCCCAGTTCCGCTGTCTAGATCCATCCCCAATTCTGGCCACAGTTTTGGGTCCATTTCCCCTGTCCTCTTATGTCGCCATTGGAACTTTCCTTGAAGACTACAATGGTAAATATCACCCTGTATGTGAATCCTTATATGTTCCCCTATCAATCTATCTGTGTTTCTTAGGCCTGTGTGAATGTGTGATTGTATTGTATTTTTATCTTGTGTGAAAGATCTATATTATTCCAAATAAATCACAATTGGTTTTATTAAATTAGAGTCCTTTTTATTGAGCATTTACTCTCTGGATGGTTGAGCCTGGTATACATTGGTAAACGATCCCTGTTTGAGCCAGGTGCCCACCTGACTAATTCCCCAACCTCGTTTTGGGGGCATTTGGCTTAACAACCTTTCCTCATAGTGTTTGGTCCCCTGATCATCCTCATCACTCTCCTCTGTACTCTCTCCATTCTGTGCACATCCTTTTTGAAGTGAGACCTCCAGAACTACACACAATACTCCAGGTGTGGCCTAACCAATGCAGTGTACAGTGGAACTATGACATCTTGTGCTCTGGATGTTATGCCTCTGTTGATACACCCCAATATGGCATTAGCCTATTTTGTCGCTGCATCACACTGGCTGCTCATATTTAATTTATGGTCCACCTGAACTCTAAGATCTTGCCCGCATACACTGCTACCCAGAAGTGCATCTCCTATCCAGTATGTGTGTTTCTCATTTTTGTTACCAAAATGTAGAACTCAGCACTTATCCTTGTTAAATTGCATCTTGTTCACTTCCAGCCACTTTTCCAGAATGTTCAGATCTCATTGAATTCTACCTCTGTCTTCTGGTATATTTGCTGCTCCTGCCAATTTGGTGTCATCTGCAAGCTTAATGAGAACCCCCTCCACACCCTCATCAAGATTGCTGATAAAAATATTGAAAAGTACCAGGCCCAAAGCTGAGCCCTGTGGCACCCCACTGGACATCTTCCTCCATTCAGATGAAATGCCGTGGGCATGGCATGAACGGAAGGGGGTTATCTTCAGTACAACAAAGGTTTCTCTGAGACCCAGTGTGGTATAGCAGTTAAGAGTGGTGGACTCTAGTCTGGACAACCAAGTTTGATCCCCTATTCCTCCACATGAATCCTGATAGGTGAACTTGCACCAGTCACACTTCTCTCAGAACTCTCTCAGCCCCATCTACATCACAAGGTGCCTGTTGCAGGGAGAGGAAGGAGATTGTAAGCCATTTGAAGACTTCTCAAGGTAAACAGAAGTGAGGTATAAAAGCCTGCTCTTCTTCTTCTTCTGCCCTGAAGATCTAGGGATACTCCACATCCAAGCAGGTAACATTGATTGAGGAGGGGCTGTTTTAATCTTCTTGCTATATAACTTTTCATTTACATCACCTGTTCAGAGATAGCATATGCCCCATCTCTAGGTGGGTAGGTTCATACTCAGAAATATTTGAGCAGTTGTAGGGTTAGTAGTGGGCCTAGACATATTTAAGGAGTTAAGTTTGGGTACACCAGAGCTACAAGCAGTTATACAGAAGTTGCAGGGTCTGGATTTGCCTTGGGGGGGAAATTAAATAAACAATTTAATCTTGGCTGTGGTATGGTTGGCCAAGCTTCTTCTGTTGAAGCCTGTGAAGACCAAAAGCCTGTGGAGAGCTTCTGCACAGTTTCCAACAAGGGGTACAGAGAGCCACTGTGGGTCTTCACCAGTCAAAGTTTCTCTCTGCTACATCACTACAAAGTGGAACCCAATTCTCACACAAAAGATCTTTGATTGGAACACAAAAACAGTTATCATTCCTCAAGGGTGCCTGAATTCTAGCCATCGCTGTAATTTGGGTCCCCAAAATTGTACATTCTGGCCTCCCATGCTTACAGCCTCCTTTTCTAGTGACTTGCTGCTTTGGGACATTATCTGGGCACTGGGGTGTTGTCTGACATGAGGCATAGGTTTTTCTGCCATTATTCATTGATTATTTACTGTTTTATTGTTGATGGTTTTATGCTGTAAGCTGCCCTGGGCCCATTTTTGGGGTAGGGAAATAAATAAATATCTACCCCCTCCCCCACTTCAGCAGCCCTGGTTCCAGGCACAATTACTTGGCTTGCAGTTTGAGACAATCTAAGGGCTCTCTGAAAAAGAGGGCTTTGTTCATCTAGACTTTGTTTGGGAACTTCACATAAGAGTTTGGAAATTTAAAATTGAATAAAGAGACACACAGGGCTTCTGTCATTAGGCCTCCTTTCCCTCCTTCTAATTAACAATTAACAGTGTTTAAACTATTTGCCTCACATTCCAATCAAGGCACAGACAGCTATTCTCTTTGTTAAAATCCCTTGCTGAAGTCTGCCTAACCCCAAGCCTTTATCATAAGCAAATCAGTATTCAGGAAGCTGTCACATATATCAGCAGACCAAAGTGTGGCACCCAGGGAGAATCCCCATGCTATTAGAAGCCTCCAGCATGCTCCTAAAAAGAGCAGCTCCACATTTCAGGAAGTAACACATTACAGAGTGATTCTCCTATTAAGATTTATGCCTAAAATAGAGGAGCCAGAACCTTGGGCATCTGCAGACGTTTCATCAGCTGATTAAGCATGACAGATGAAGTCAGCTCCTGACCTTTCTGCGCCTGAGAAAATAAAGAGAGCGGGAGAGAAATGGCCTCTCTTTCACCTTCTTCTCCAACGGTACACTTCCTCAAACAAATAAAATGCAGCTTTGTGGCTGTTACAAGTGGCCGTTCAGTTAGCGGAACAAAGGTCTTCAATCAAGGAGGAACATGATACTGTATGATTTTCCTTCCTTCCCTCTCAGGGTGGGCTATCAGTCTTCAAGGAGAGAAAGAGGGGCTGTCAATAAGGCCTAGCAATAACTTCCAGATCACGGGGTAGACTTCAGCATCCCAAGGTCTTCTATTCCATAGAGGCTAATTTTCCCATATCAACATTATATCACTGTGCAAAGCCAAGATTAGTTACATAAAATAAATTGAAAATAGGTATCAGTTAAGAAATCCCAATAATGAGAATGCATTTTTAAAATTTTTGCATAGATTGGGGCTAGTGGGATTTTATTTGTTTGCAGGACTTTTTTGTAGCAGGAACTCCTTTGCATATTAAGCTACAAACCCCTGATTTAGCCAATCCTCCTGGAGCTTACACAGCTCTTAGTACAAGGCCTACTGTAAGATCTTGGCAGATTGGCTACATCATGTGTGTACGACCTAATATGCAAAGGAGTTCCTGCTACAAAAAAAGCCCTGTTTGTTTGCTTGTTTATGCCCAGTTTTTCTCCCCAATAAGAACCCAAACATTTTACATCATTCTCCACCCCTTTCCATTTTATTCTCAAAGCAGTAACCCAGTGGTATATTAAACAGAGAAATGGTCCACATTATCCCAGAGAGTTTCCATGGCAGACTGGGGATCTGAACCTTGGTTTTCCAGGTCCTAGTTTGACACTAACCACTGTGTGACACTGGCTCTCTCTTCATACAAGAAAGGCAGACTAAAACTCAAATTAAATCAATAAAAATAAATAAATAATAACTATGAAAATCGTTTTCTCCTAAACAAATGTATATTATCATCTATTCAAACAGTTGTGGGGCAAGTAATAGCAACAAAACCCCACTAAATTGATATGAGAACTATTTTTCAATTTTATAGATTGAAATCTTACAGGTATCACATACACATATAGCTCATATATACACATTACACACCCCGTCGTATGACAAGTTGGATGTGGAGTAAACAGCCATCAGAGAAAGTCAGGTGCTTACTGATGTCTAAATATTCATCCCACAGTTCCCAATGTTTGAACTCCCCGTTGCAAAGTCAAGCCATTTGGGATGTCTGAACCTTCCTTTCCATTTCTACCTCGTTTGTTTGTTTGCTTTTGAAAGATCAGGTAGCTATGAGAGCATAAGTGTATAATCATCCTTGGCATTATCCTAGTTTGCCCTTGTGGAGTAGGGGCCATTGAAACTGTTGAACATTCTCCTTTCATGCCAATTTTATCAGGAGATATGGACAAGGTTAATTAGTCTCTTAATAAGTAGATTTCAGGACCATTTCATTCTTTCTAATTTTGAGATCACTAGGAAGTTTCTTATGGGAGTGAACCCACAGATTACAGGTCCTTGTGCGAGGTTCTTTTCAATTGCATGTAAAGTTTGCAATGATATATTATGTTTTGAAGCCAAATTTTAATTGCTATTTTATATAACTTCCCGCTGTTATTTTATGTGATGTTTGAATATTTTGTAAGTATTTTAGCTTTTTTTTTTTAAAAAAAAAAAGCTTTTGTAAATTTTTTCTGATTTGTGCTGGTCATTGTCCATATTAAAATTGAACGAACGAACAAAAACCCTTGGCGTTTAGAATGCAAACCACTAAACCACTGCCTACGAGCTATATGTGTCTCTGCTTACTGTACCTCATTCCTCGTCTGAAGAAGTGTGCATGCACATGAAAGCTTACGTTCTGAATAAAACTAAGTTGGTCTTAAAGGTGCAATTAACTCCTACTTTGTTCTACTGCTTCAGACCAACTCGGCTGCCCACTTGGATCTATTCCCACTAACAGTATGAATAAGAACCTGGTGAACTGCAGTTTTTCTAGCACAGAGGAATAGCTACAGAGTTACAATTAAAGCTTTTTTTATGTCATATAATATCTAGAGTATACCTTATAGTTTTGTAATCTAATATTAACTGATTTTGATTTATATAAACAATTTGTTCAAATACATTGCCATTGAGAGTCATTAAGAACAAGTTTACAATCTCTTAACCAGGCCTGTTGTTGAGAAGTTAATAAAGACCATTTCTCTTGGTTTAAAAGCTGGTAAGTAGATTTCAATATACTTTTTGAACTGCATGTTCCTGTCTTCAAAGGGTGTCAAATGCCTTGCCATTGTTGTTGTTTTTAATTAATCACCCATCCTGGCTCACGCTGGGCTCACACTGGGTGATATACAACAAATGTTTAAAAATACAGAATAATATAGAATTAAATTGACATCTTCATATTTTACCACTAAATTGACATCTTCATATTTTACCACTATTGGACCACATTTTACCACATAGTAGAATGAGCTGGTGACTTTAGCTGCAGCGTCTTGTAACCAGGTTCTTTTGGATGTCCCCACGAGATAATGGACAAGTTGAAACTTAGAAACAGTTCTGTCATATCAGACTAGAGTAGTCAAACTAGCTAGGGTTGCCAGGTCTGACTCAGGAAATACCTGGGGACTTAGGGAGGTGGAGCCAGGAGACTCTGGGTTGGAGCCAAGAGACTTTTCCATTCCCTAAATAAATAAAAATACAGCAGTGCAGTTCCCCTGAATACAGTCTTCACCCTCTTTTTTTTTTGCCTACCCTGGCAGCTGCACTTCCACTAAATGAAAATGAAATTTACCATAACCCCCACAAGTCCTCTTGTCAGGCTTTGGAAGCATTTCCAAATAGGGCTTTTTTAAGGGATACGTGCACACACTCACAAAAGAGCCAAAATAGAGTTTGCAAGCCCACACTTTTGTGAGCTCACTGGGGCAATTTACTCATGGGAGTTGCTAAATGTAACAATCTGCTGTATTTCAACCAGCTTCTTCAAACAGGAACAGGAAAGGAGAGCAGCCTAGGGGGCGGAGTTTTCCTCCATCTCATAATCAGGTTCTAGCTAACTCTTTCCTATCCATTTTACGATAAAAATGACTTCTGAAGCAAATGCAAAACAGAAGACTTTTGCCTTTCTCACAGCTTCACATACTCATGGCTCTGCCTGCTTTCCTGCTGCTGAGATTTAAAGGCACACACTTATTCCAAAACACAAATAGTTGCAAGTGTCTTCTAAGCCTGGCGAGGTTTAAAGGCACATGGTGGCTGTTGTGGTGGTGCTTTCCCCTGTTGACCAGCTGACTGGAGGTGGGGAGGAGCCTACAAAACCAGGGGATTCCCCTGCTGAGACCTAGGAACTGGCAAGCCTAAAATTAGCACAGTAACCTGTTTTCTATAACCACCAATTAAATGCCCCGGAAATAACAAAAACAGGGGCAAAGAGGTTTAAAGCCTCTCATAGTTGAGTTCCCCCACAGTGACTGATATTCAGAAATATACTGCTTCTGAACATGAAGGTCCCATGTAGCTGTTGTGGCTAACAGCCACTTATGAACCTATCTATGAATGGCATATTTCTCGGAGGCTGGCTACAGTAAGTGTCATTGTGGAGAAATTGGCCCCTCCCAGCCAAGCTGGCATCGCCAGCAATAGGCTGGGGGCTGTCAGTTGCTGGCCTGGAAGGAGGGAGGGTTTACTGTTTGTCCCGGGCATCCGGGAGCTTGCTTTGGGCATGGCGTCGGGGCTATATAAGCCCAGGCCCTGCTCAGAAGCACGCAGTTGTTTTTTCGGTTCTCTGGGAAGAGAGCCACGTCGTGATGCTTGGGCTGTCGTTTGAGGCCGCGGTGAGCTGCGCTGGTGAGAGGCATTCCCAACAGCGATGAGGCTGGGCAGTGTGCAGAGGCGCAGCGGTCCCATGGCGTGCAAGCGGTGGAGATTCCGTGGGGGCTTGTGGAGGCCAGCTGCGAGGCTCATTGACTGGTGGTGACGGGTGTGGTGGCTGGGCCCTGGGGCCCCAAAAAGGGGACATGCGTTAGGGGCTTGGGTGGGTGTTCTTTGCCCCCCCCCCCATTTTATCCCGTGGTTTTAGAGAGCAGCGGGGCTAAAAGCGGGTCCTGTTCTCCCTCTGCCCCATCAACATTTAACAGCGTGCAAGGGGCGGTTTTTTTCAGCTGAGAGAGTGTTTGAACCCCCCCGGCCCCCTCCCCACTCCCTCCCCCCTGGTCTTCAGCCCACCAGCACAGCATAGTGGTGGGGTTAGTGGTGTCAAGCTTACATAACCCCAAGATTATGAGGGGTGGGGGCCACCTTATTGGTGGGCCTGGGCCATTTGGATCTGTGTGAGGATTTTCTGGATCGGCAATATGGCTCCCAAGAAGGGTCAGGGCACCTCTAAGGGTTAGCAACCTGCTCGGCCCGCTAGGAGGTAGGGCCAACAACCCAGCCCCGATGAGGACGGGGGTCAAGAGGTTCAGGTAAGGCAAGCTATTATTGCCAATTAGAGGCTTTAGAGCAGCAGAGAGGCACTGCAGGAGCTCCCATATAGGAAGGGCACTGCAGAGCAACAGGGCGTTCATCACGATCGACTTTTGAGAAGGAGGTACTGGTCCATCTTTCTGCATTACAGGGTGGAGCTCCAGGGGTTGACATGAGGCACGAACCAGAGCAGGAGGACAGCGCTGACCCAGGCGAGCAGCCGGTCGACAAGCCCTTGGGTATTGGGGCAGCGCGAGATGTCAGGCAGCAGGCTCCAGTGGTGGCTGTGGCAGTTAGCCCCTCTGGTGATGTCGGTAAGCTCCCTTTACAACAACAGCCCTAGTCTTGGCCTTGGGGCCCATCACAATTAATGGCTCCCCCAACCACAGTGGGGGGAGCACCGGCGATTCCAGGGCAGAGTGGACCTTTGGTCCCCCAATGTATGGCTGGGCCGTCACGGGCTTGGGTTACCCCTGGGGTATTGCCGCAAGGCCAAAGTGTGGGGGGGAGGGTTCTGGTTCACAGGCCTCCATGCAGGTGGCTGCCCCGGCCGCATCACAGAGCACCCCAGCACAACAGGCTCCACCTGGGGTGCTGCCTTGGGGTTGCCAACAGCAGTTACAGATGTATGGCGGGTGGCCGGGTTATCAGCATGGTATGTGGAGTTACCTCCCAAATCCTTATGGGTCTATACCTTTTCATGTGCTTCCATATGGCAACACGGCGTTGCCTTTGGGGGACCATCTGTCAGTGGCTACACGTGACAAGATTTTGAGGGGTGAATACGTGGACGTTTTCAGTCTCCTTTTTAGGGGATTAGAAAAGAAGGATAAGGAAGAGCTGGACAAGAAGGAAAAGGAAAAGTTAAAGCGCAGAAAAGTGGGCAGGGACCTCACCTTTTTGGATTTTTTTCCCCATTTTAGTAGCTGTTTGTCTTTGGGGGGAGCAGCTGGCCAACCATACTGTTCATTTCTGGTGTGATAACATGGCTGTAGTACATGTCATCAACTCCCTGTCCTCCAAATCGGCACTGGTAATGGATCTGCATTCACACTGCGATGGGCGTTCACACTGGGCGTTCACACTGCGATGCCTTTGGTTGAAAATTTTATTCCTTGCAAGGCATGTTCCGGGAGTGTGCAATGGGGTGGCGGACGCTCTATCTCGCCAACAGATTGAGCTTTTTCGCCAACTCACTCCGGAAGCGGACCCGTGGCCAGCACGAATGCCCCACGAACTATGGCAGCTTGGGAGGCTGAAGCCGGTAGGGCAATTCATTTAGCATTGGCACCGAGCACCTGAAGAGGTTACGAGAGGGCAGGATTACAATTTCGGGTGTTTAGGAGCGCCACTGGATTGCCGGATAGTTGGCCGGTCCCTGTGGTGCACATCATGCAATTTTGCGTATATCAGAAGGAGAGAGGCTTGGAGCTTAAGTCAATTAAGGGTCAATTGGCAGCATTTTCCTTTATGAGTAAAGCGCAGAGGCTCCCCGAGAACACGGGTGAGTTAGGAAGATGCTTGAGGGTTGGGCACGGGAGTGTTGGCCGTGGGCTGATACCCGGCAACCCATATCCCCTTCGGTGATGAAGGGGTTGTATGGGGTCTGGCCAGGGATATGTTCGTCTTCATTTGAGGGCGCACTGTTTCATGCGGCCTCTTTGGTTTTCTTTTTTGGGGCTCTGCATATTAGCAAGTTGGTTGTACGGTCCAGGACTGACAATTCTAACCGGGCGCTGTGTGCCAGGGATGTCAAAATTGTGCAAGGGCAAATTCTTTTGACAGTTAGGTGGTCCAAAATGGATCAGCATCAGAGGGGGATGATTATTACAACTGGCCAGTGTGTATTACCAGATTTGTGCCCGGTCAAAGCCATGGAGCAGTATGTACATCTCAGGGGGGAGGGCGATGGCCCCTTTTTCACCATAGTGAGGGCTTCCCCTTACAAAATAGCAATTTTGGGCGGTTACAGGCAAGGCATTGGCGGAGTTGGGGCTGGGGGGTGTCAAGTTTGGAACACATTCATTCTGGATTGGTGCTGCTTCCACGGCAGCAGCGATGGGCTACACCCCCTCCACCGTACAGTGTGTTGGCTGGTGGCGGTCAGCAGCTTTCAAATCCTATGTGTGCCCGTTGGTCACTTAGGAGGGTGCGGGAGCATTTCGGTTGTTTTGTTGCCCATTGGCATATTTCCGGGTGTTGACATTTTTCTGTTTTCCAGGTGTTGTGGCTCGTAGGGAGAGGCGTCGGATCCTCATCTGCGGGCACAGTATGGTGTTCTGGGCGGCCCATCGTGCCAGGAGGTCTCCCGTGGCACCCAGCTGGGCCTCAGCGAGTGGGCAATGGTGGAGTTGCTGGGTCGCCGAGGCTTATGTTGGCCGGGGATATTTCCACTGTTGTTCTGGGGGAGGATGGCACCTCCGCCTCACATCCTAGTCATCCACCTGGGTGGTAATGACTTGGGATTCATGAAAGGGAAGGCCCTTTCTTTGCAGGCACAGACAGATCTTTGGACAATTAAGCGAAGATGGCCGGGTATTATCCTGGTGTGGTTGGCAATTCTGCCACGCAAGATTTGGTGGTCTGCCCTTTCCCCCGGGGGGATAGAACGTGCCAGGCATAAGGCCAACCGGGCCTTACAGAAGGCCATGGAGAGTGGCCTAGGGATATTTCTTCCCCATCCGGCCATACGAGTCGAGAATGCTGACGCATAGGCCGGATGGGGTTCATCTGTCTGAGTTGGGCAACCAGGCCTTTTTGGAAAAGCTATGGCAGGGGTTGCGGTCGGCTCTGGGCCGTCCGGTGGGCGCTAATGCCTAAGCAGAGGCTTGGCATTGGTGGTGGCGGTGGTGGCGGCAGGATGAGGTATTGGCCACAGTGTTTTCAGGGGAGCACCTATGGCCCAGCACCAGTTGGTGCGGGTGGTCTGTATGAACTGCAAATGGGCTGTACAGCTCAATGCGGGGAGTGCAGATCATGGCAAAGCCTCACCAGGGTGGATCTTTCCATGAGGGATTGATGTAGGGTGGCCAGAACGTCCCGCCCTCCCGGGAAAGTCCCGCCTCCACCTCCTGAATCCCGCGTCCCGATTGGCCAAGCTCGGGACCATTCAGAGTCCCGGATTGGCCAGTGCCCCTGTCCGTCATTTTTTCTCCATTATTTTTTTAATGATGAAGCCAATTACAAGGCAGCCTGCCTCCCCCAGCCAATCACAGGGGCACCTGAAAGGCGAGGGGGGCATGCCAGGCACCAGGGCTCTCACCAGATTGGGCCCTGCTGCCTGCCCTGGAGGCTCCGCCTCCAGGCTTCCCGCCCGACTGCAGTTAACCAGAGAAGGAAGAGCGGAGAGAAAAGAAGGTACGATGGGGAGGGGAGGGAAAACTGGGGTGTTTGGGGGAGGAGGGAAGTCCCAGGACCATGTGCTTTTGCACCTCCTGTAGCAGCAACTCGTGAGTAGAGAGGCTAATCCCCCCTTCAGAGGCAACTAGCCAGGAACGGAGAGGAGGGAAGCTCCAGGACCATGTGCTTTTGCACCTCCTGTAGCAGCAACTCGTGAGTAGAGAGGCTAATCCCCCCTTCAGAGGCAACTAGCCAGGAACAGAGAGGAGGGAAGCTCCAGGACCATGTGCTTTTGCACCTCCTGTAGCAGCAACTCGTGAGTAGACAGGCCAATCCCCCCTTCAGAGGCAACTAGCCAGGAACTGAGAGGAGGGAAGCCCCAGGACCATGTGCTTTTGCACCTCCTGTAGCAGCAACTCGTGAGTAGAGAGGCTAATCCCCCCTTCAGAGGCAACTAGCCAGGAACAGAGAGGAGGGAAGCCCCAGGACCATGTGCTTTTGCACCTCCTGTAGCAGCAACTCGTGAGTAGGGAGGCCAATCCCCTCTTCAGAGCCGACTAGCCAGAAAGGGTGGGGGCGGAGAGAGGGAAACATCTTCATTTCCTATGAAAGGAAGACATTTTAAAAAGGTGTGCTGTCCCTTTAAATGTGATGGCCAGAACTCTCTTGGAGTTCAATTATGCTTGTCACACCCTTGTTCCTGGCTCCGCCCCAATGTCTCCTGACTTCACCCCCAAAGTCTCCTGGCTCCACCCCCAAAGTCCCCAGATATTTCTTGAATTGGACTTGGCAACCCTATCCTTAGGCCAGCTTGCTTTTTAAAATTGGGGTTTCCTCTCCCACTTTGCCGTGTAAAATTGTCTATCACAGGGTGCTTAGGCTGCTTGGTGTAAAGATTGCTTGTTTGCTCTCTGGATGTTGTGGTGGTGGTGTATTTTTTTTTTTAAAGAGAAATAATATCTGTCTCCGACAAGAGGCTTGTTGTGGAAAAGACCAACCCCCTGTTGTCTTTTCCCCCCCTCCTTCTCTCTCTTCTTTCTCTCTTTCTTTCTTTTGTAGGGATCCCTGGAGGTCCCTTCCAACTCTGTGATTCTTTAATGCTAAGCAGGTGCTCTGCCACTGAGCCACAGACCCTTCCAGTCTGCTGTAGACTGACCTTTTGTCTAGCGAGATGGGTATTGTCTGCTCAAGCTAGCATTGGCACTCCAGGGTTTCAAGTGGAGGTCTTCACATGACATGATCCTTTTAACTAGAGATGCCAGGGTTGAACCTGGGACCTTCTGCATGCCAAGCCAAAGCCGCTTTCTAGCTGCTTATACTGCTTTCTAGCTGTCTTATACTGACCTTTGGTCTATCAAGATGGGTATTATTCAGAGGTGGAATTCTAGTCGGAGCTCCTTTGCATATTAGGCCTCACCCCCTGATGTAGCCAATCCTCCAAGAGCTTACAAAAAAGAGGGTCTAGTTCCATAGAACTTACAGCAAAACCCAAAAAAGAGTTATAGTGTTTTAAAGGCAATCTTTTTGTGTGTGTGTGTGTGTGTGTGTGTGAAATCCTTTTCTGTTTGCCATTGGAAGTTGTGGAAAGTACTTCTGAGCATCTTTTAATAGAGGCATGTGAGAGTCCTCAGATCTGGGGTGGCAGGGTGGCATCAGGAAATACTTCTTAGTTTTAGGAAAGGAGAATCTAGGTTGTTTTTGTAATAGTTATTTGAGGGTGGAAGATAAAGTGAGTAAAAGTTTTACACTGCCCACAAATAACGTTCCTGAAATGACCAATAATATTAGTACTGGGATCAATGACTAGGAGTTGTTGCATTCATAGGATGTAATAGAATGCGGGCAGAATGAATTACTACAGAAACTCTGAATGTGCCAGTATTCTCTTAATGGATTGCAAAGCATGTCTCTCTGCTGGGAGGGAGGGCTGCTTTTGCTCTTTCCTCAGGATCGGAGGAGCGCCTGTGGGGGGAGCGCGGCAGGGAGGAAAGCCGGACGAGAGTCGAGATTGGCCAGCCGCTGGCCGTGAAAGCAGCCTGAGGGGATAGGGTTGCCAATCCCCAGGTTGGGGGCAAGGGATCCCCCAGTTTGGAGGCCCTCTCCCCACTTCAGGGTCATCAGAAAGCAGAGGGGAAGAGGGAAATGTCTGCTGGGCTCTCCATGATTCCCTATGGAGACTGATTCCCATAGGGTGTAATGGAGAATTGATATAGGGTATAATGGAGAATTGTCGGGTGTCTGGGGCTCTGGGGGGCTGTTTTTTGAGATAGAGGCACCACATTTTCAGCATACCATCTGGTGTCTCTCCTCAAAACACCCTTCAAGTTTCAAAAAGATTGGACCAGGGGGTCTTATTCTATGAGCCTCCAATGAAGGTGCTCCTAGCCGTTATTACCAATGGAAAGGAAAGGTCCCCTGTGCAAGCACCAGTCGTTTTTGACCCTGGGGTGACGCTGCTTTCACGTTTTCACGGCAGACCTTTTTAGGTGGTGGTTTGTCATTGCCTTCCCCGGTCATCTACACTTTCCGCCCAGCAAGCTGGGTACTCATTTTACTTCCTGTTTCCGGCAGTGGCATTTGGGGGAAATGATGTCACAGGAAGTGATGTCACTTCCTGCTTCCGGCAGGTGGCACAGGGAAAACGATGTCACGGGAAGTGATGTCACTTCCTGTTTCCGGCAGTGGCATGACGTCACCGGAAGTGACGTCACTTCCTGTTTCCGACGGGCACGCGCTTTGCGCGCGCACACACACATTCACCCCCCCCCCCCTCAAGGTGTCCCTGGCTGGCCTGCAGATATTATGGCCACCCTAGATTGATGCTAGCCCAGGTGGAAGCGGGCTTTGGGCATGGCCGCTCAGCACCAGCCAGAATATGGGGCTTGTGCTGGAGGCAGGGTGGCTCGTCCTCCCAAAACAAGGCGGGGTCATGGGGTTGACCCCAGGGCTTGTCCTGTTAGGCTATACTCCTACTCATTCTAAGTTTGCTCAAGTTTGTTTCCAATAAAGCGGCCCAGTTTTATCCAACACACTGTGTCAGCCTCTTCATTCCGACTGGGGGGGGGGGGCAAATCGGCCCCTCCCAGTCAAGCTGGCATTGCCAGCGATAGGCTGGGGGCTGTCAGTTGCCGGCCCAAAAGGAGGGAGGGCTTACCGTTTTTCCCGGGCATCCGGGAGCTTGCTCTGGGCGTGGCATCGGGGCTATATAAGCCCCGGCTCCACCCAAAAGCACACAGTTGTTTTTTGGCTCTCTGCCCGCCCGCCCGCCCTTTGGCAGTACAAGTTGATAAGCGTTCACCTTATTAGGGGCCAGGTAGGAATTTTTTCATCTTCACAGAATTGGCCTATGTGGAGTTGTTTTTTGCCTACCTTGTACTGCTTTGTAGTGTTAGGAAGCTTGGAAGGAGTTTTGTTAGTTAGGTCGCTAGGCAGGATGAGGTATTGGCCACAGTATTTTCAGGGGAACACCTATGGCTCAGCACCAGTTGGTGCGGGTGGTCTGTATGAACTGCAGATGGGCTGTATGGCTCAATGCGGGAAGCACAGATCACGGCAAAGCCTCACCAGGGTGGATCTTTCTATGAGGGATTGATGCTAGCCCAGGTGGAGGCGAGCTTTGGGCCTGGCCGCTCAGCACCAGCCAGAATAGGAGGCTTGTGCTGGAGGCAGGGTGGCTCGCCCTCCCAGGACAAAGCGGGGTCATGGGGTTGACCCCAGGGCTTGTCCTGTTAGGCCATACCCCTGCTCGTTCTAAGTTTGCTCAAGTTTGTTTCCAATAAAGCGGCCCGATTTTATCCAACACACTGTGTCAGCCTCTTCATTCCGACTGGGGGTGCAATTCCTTGCCTCAGCTGGTTTGTCGAAAGATTCTGTCTCTGAGCTCAGAGACAAGCAAGAAGGGTGAGGGGAAAGGTAGCTCCTGGCATTACAGTAGCATCTAGGATACCTCTTAAGAGATGCTAATAACAGCTACTTGAAGAGACATGGACATTCTTTTCCTCTAGGCAGGAAACAGAGTGGAGAGGGTATTGAGCTAGACCAGCCCCAGAGACTATCTCCAGGAATGAGCTGGAGATTTCCCAGAACGCATGGGGGGTTTCCCAGAATGGCTACCAGAAGAGAGACTTCCTGGGGAGAACAGGAAAAGAAGCCTAAACCTGGGTGGATCAGGTAACAAGGCGTGGAGAGTGATGTAAAGTGGATGGAGTCAGAAGATTAGTAAAAGTGCTTGCTCTGAAGAGAAGGGGTCTCTTCTCTCTGGGAGCTGGATTGGAAGGCAAGACACTGGTACTCTCCAGCCTAGGGTTTCCAAGTCCAATTTAAGAAATATCTGGGGGCTTTGGGGGTGGAGCCAGGAGTCTTTGGGAGTGGAGCCAGGAGACATTGGGGGCAGAGCCAAGAGCAAGGGTGTGACAAGCATAATTGAACTCCAAAGGGAGTTCTGGCCATCACATTTAAGGGGACTGCACAAATTTTTAAATGCCTTCCTTCCATAGGAAATAATGAAGGATAGGGGCACCTTCTTTTGGGGCTCATAGAATTGGACCCCCTGGTCCAATCTTTTTGAAACTTGGGAGGTATTTTGGGGAGAGGCACTAGATGCTATACGGAAAATTTGGTGCCTCTATCTCAAAAAACAGCCCCCCCAGAGCCCCCAATATCCGCGGTTCAATTCCCCATCATTCCCTATGGGAATCGTTCATGGAGGTGCATGATGGCTCTGGGGGCGGGGCTCCCCCGCTGGCCAGCTGGCTGGAGGAGGGGGGAAGCCTGTAAAACCGAGGGATCCCCCTCTGGGACCTGGGGATTGGAAAGCCTACTCCAGCCAGTACCCAGCAGCCATATTTGGATTTTAATTATTTAATGTTGGATTTTAATTATTTAATGAAATGTTAATTTTATAGTGTAACTTATTTTTATGTTAGTTTTACATATGTTGTAAGCCGTCCTGAGCCACTCGATGGGAAGGGCGGGATATAAATCCCAGATAAATAAATATATATATATATATATATATTTGACCATGTGGCTGGGCCTGGATGGATGCAGGAAGCCTGAAGCATGAGGTATCCTTAGAACCTTTTCGTAATTTACTTAGATGTGCCTGCTCTGCTTAAACATCTGGTAGGGCAAGTGTTTAAACCAGGGACAGAAGGATGCGTTTCAAACCAGCTTTTATTGGAACTTCTGGTTGCTGATTGTGTCCTGTGTAGGGTTGCCAAATCCAATTCAAGAAATATCTGGGGACTTTGGGGGTGGAGCCAGGAGACTTTGGGGGTGGAGCCAGGAGACATTGGGGGTGGAGCCAGGAACAAGGGTATGACAAGCATAATTGAACTCCAAGATGGACAATTATGCCACTGATGGACCTCTGCTCCATATTTTTATCCAATCCCCTCTTAAAGCTGGCTATGCTTGTAGCCACCACCACCTCCTGTGGCAGTGAATTCCACATGTTAATCACCCTTTGAGTGAAGAAGTATTTCCTTTTATCCGTTGTATCCTGACTGCTCAGCAATTTCATTCAATGCCCATGAGTTCTTGAATTGTGAGAAAGGGAGAAAAGGACTTATTTTTCTACTTTCTCCATCCCATGCATAATCTTGTAAGCCTCTATCATGTCACCCCACAGTCGACGTTTCTCCAAGCTATAGAGCCCCAAGCTTTTTAACCTTTCTTCATAGGGAAAGTGTTCCAAACCTTTAATCATACTAGTTGCCCTTTTCTGCACTTTTTCCAATGCTATAATATTCTTTTTGAGGTGTGGTGACCAGAATTGTACACAGTATTCCAAATGAGACCGCACCATCGATTTATACAGGGGTATTATGATACTGGCTGATTTGTTTTCAATTCCCTTCCTAATCATTCCCAGCATGGTGTTGGCCTTTTTTATTTCAACCGCACACTGTCCACAAGTGACATGTGGATCCACCCCCCAATGCAAATCTGCACTCCGCCATGGTCCTGCATCTGGCTGAAATCCCAAAGGCTTTGATGACCAACCCTTTCCTATTGGCAACTCTTTATCCAAAGGCTGTGGGGGGGGGAGGCGCGGCGGGGGGGGGATGCAACACTCCATAAAGCCCTGCTGCTGCTGCCCTTAGGGATGGATTTGTGCCCTGCTGCTACCTTAGAAGAAGCAACCGTAGGGAGGGAAGGCAGCAGGCAGCGCCCTGAGGGGCATTCTGAGGAGCTCTTCCTCACCGCAGCTGAATGGCCCCTCGCTTCCCAGAACCGGGTGAAGAAGCCCAACCCAGTGTGTCCCAGAAGAAGCCAGGCAAACAGGCTTCGTGAAAGCTTCGGCTGGAATGCTGCTCGGGATCCCTGTCCTGGCCAAGGCGGCTGCCCTTCTGGTGCTCGCTCGCCCTTCCCAGCGGTCCCTGCCTTTCCCCACTTTGGCCAGGCGACTGTCTGTCCCCCAGCTTCAAGTGCCCAAGGCAATCCCAGCACCTTCTTTTTCACACTGCCGCTCCCATCGGCCCATTGATTAAGAGCATTCCCCTCCCCAGCAACAGAAGCCACCCACTGGGCTGCCTGCCTGCCTGCCCACCCACTCACACCAGTTCGTCGCCGCAAGTTCACCTGCCCTCCCTGGAGTCAAGGCAGTCAGAAGAGCCAGTCCTGCCTAATCCCGCCACCCGCGTGCTGTCCCATCACCTCCTGTAGAAAGCGCCCGCTCTGCCGGGGGTTTCTCGAAGTGGCTCTGCTGCGGCCCCTGGTGGGAAGCGAGGGCGCGGGGGGTGGTGATGCAGCTGGAGCTGTTGTCACCTGAGGAGTGGCTGCGGGCGCCAAGGCGGTGAGCGCGGCCAGCAGCAACGGAGCACGGGACCAGCTGCCCATCGTGCCTTCCTTCACAGCAATGCAGACACACCAGAGTTGAAGAGCCCTGTTCCTCTGGGGGCGACGCTTCCCCCTCTGGCCAGCTGACTCGGCGGCGGCGCAGGAACCAGTCCCCCCCCACCCCCTCCCCCCACTTCCGGATTTTTGGATAGCGGGGGAGGAGGCTGCAAATTCGGGGGTCCCCCGTCAGGGCAGGGGGGTTGGGAAGCCTAGTCCTGTGCTAAAATTATGCTTGTGACCTTTCACTTTAAAAATAAACCTTTTTTATTGAAGGTTGGCAGTAAAGCTCTGTACCACATAGTTCCCCAACCACCTTAGACCACGCTACTGTGAGAGGGGAGTCCCAGGAAGGGGGAAGGCATGCAGTTGGCCAATGTACCAGTCCTCCAGGGGTTCCCCAAAGAAGGACGTTGGTCACTGTAATAACCAGATGCTGGAACGCAGAGGACCTTGAGGCCAGGCCTCAAAACTGGAAAGGGGGATTGGGAGTCCTGTTCCTCTCAGTCAGGAACCCCTAAATTGAGCAGGTGGTGGCAGCGTTCTCTAGTGGCAGGAGGAAGAATAGCTCCCTCCAGGAGCTGGCAACTCAAGAGGGAGCTGATGGGACCGGATCTGAAGGTCAAATCAGGCTGGTTCCATCACAGTCATATTTCCAGGAGGGCACAAAACAAGTGTTTTAGGGAGCCACCAAACTTAACTGCCAGGCTGTCATGACTCTGGGCCTACATTTCCCAAACACTGTAATAACCAGATGCTGGAACGCAGAGGACCTTGAGGCCAGGCCTCAAAACTGGAAAGGGGGATTGGGAGTCCTGTTCCTCTCAGTCAGGAACCCCTAAATTGAGCAGGTGGTGGCAGCGTTCTCTAGTGGCAGGAGGAAGAATAGCTCCCTCCAGGAGCTGGCAACTCAAGAGGGAGCTGATGGGACCGGATCTGAAGGTCAAATCAATCTGGTTCCATCACAGTCATATTTCCAGGAGGGCACAAAACAAGTGTTTTAGGGAGCCACCAAACTTAACTGCCAGGCTGTCATGACTCTGGGCCTACATTTCCCAAACACCCTCTGTGTCTTGTGAATGAGCATGGAAGAATTGGAGGGGAAACTGAAGCCAATCACAGGTGAAGAGGTGGTACCTGTGCAAAAAGTAGGGTTGCGAAACTTCAGGTGGGACCTGGAGATCTCCCAGAATTACAACTGATCTCCAGACAACAGATATCAGTTCCCCTGGAGGAAATGGCAGATTTAAGGTGGATACTATGGCATAAAATTCCACTGAGGTCCTTCTCCTCCCCAAACTCCAGCACCCAAATCCCAAGAAATTCCCCAACTCAGACCTGGCAATCCTAGCAAGAAAACATAAAAGGCCTTGCAGCAGAAGGGAGGGTGTTCACTATTGGAGGACCAGCTGGAGAGAAGGAGGACCAGCTGGAGAGTGATCCCTTGCCCAGAGAGGGATGAGTGTGGCCTTGAGCTAGTGTAATGGGAAGTAAAAAGATAGATACATTAGGGATTTTTGTTGTTTTGTTGCCAGTTCCTGTTCATTGCCTTGTATTTTACATAATCTAATTTAATCCATCCCTGTTATTACCAAATCTGTTTAATAAACCATACTTTTTGTCACTCTGCTGGGCCATTCAGATGGCCAACTTTGCCTGAAGAGGAAGTAGGGAGGGAGTGGTGACAGCCAGTGAAACTCCCCCTGCACCACCACTCACAACACAGGTTTATGATCAGTGTGTCGTAATTCTCACATCTCATTATCTGTGCTAATCTCAGCAGCATAAATATTGAAAATTATGACAATTTACAATAAATATTTTAATGAAAAAGGCAATCTGTAATAAATGAAATTGTATATTCGATAGAAACCAACCATAATGTTTTGACAGTTACTGACCAAGGTATTTTTCTTGCTACATCATCAATTATGTATGTCATTTATTATTTTTTTCAAAGATAACTCATGGTTAGTGTGGCGAGGGGGGGGGGGATGTCGGCAATAATCAACTGAGTATTTAGCCCACAGTTTCATTCCATCACCCCAGGAACGTATGATGCCAAGGTGTCTACTATGTATGACTACACATTCAAATGAGAGCATGCAGCCACATAAATTGCATATAAAAGATACCATTTGGATTAATAAATAGTGTGGATGGTAAAATACATATGAATATATGAAGCTGCCTTATACTGAATCAGACCCTCAGTCCATCAAAGTCAGTATTGTCTACTTAGTCTGGCAGCGGCTCTCCAGGATCTCAAGCTGAGGTTTTTCACGCCTACTTGCCTGGACCCTTTTTAGTTGGAGATGTGGGGATTGAACCTGGGACCTTCTGCTTACCAAGCAGATCCTCTACTACTGAGCCACCATCCCTCCCTAAAAGTACCTTTTATTCAGCTAACAGCAACTCTTGGGGGGGGGGCACAGAGGCAAATGAGGCTCATAAGGGGGCTATGAGCAAAAAAAAAAGGTTCAGAACCCCTGTGAGTTTCACAAGTTCACTGCATGGAATAAGTATTTTCTTCTGCTTGTTCTAAATCTTTTGCCAGTTAGGTGTATCAGGTGCCTCTTAGAGCTAATGTTTTTTGGGAAACTTGCTCATACTTCTCAGCACTGTTCTTGGGGTTGAATCATTGATTTTTTTTTTCTGGAGAGTGCCTTTTTAGGAGCTATTCTGGCAGAGCATTCATCATTGTTAGTGACTCCCAGCCATAGGATCAAAATGCACAACCATCATGGCAGATCCATTGTAACCCATGAATGAAAAGGCTTGATTGCCTTCCAGCTGAACCTACTCCTCATGTTCAAGAAAGGGTGTTATTGATTAACCCATTTTGTAAGAACTCTAGCAGTAACTTACTTCTCTATTCTTTAGCCACTTTAGCAGGATCCATTTGCTGGCTGCTGTCATTTATCTCTCCATTTTTACCTTGTCACCTACTCAATTCCACTGGAGGCATTTCTAACAACTAGCCTAATAATCTCTGCTAACAATGCAGAACACTATTAGCATAATAAGCATTTCCCATCTGCACAAATGAGACTCCTTCTCATCAGTCTGAGAAACAAAGTACTGTACATAAAAATAGCAGGAAGCCATTAAAGAGAGAGTCCAATTCCTCTACCGCCATGCAATAAACTTCTAGGGGAAACCCCTTTCTCACAAGCTATTTGAACAGGAAATGCAGGCCCAGTAGTTAAATAGCTTGAAGTTCATGTTAGATTAAGAGATTCAAAATTAGTAAACTGCCATGTTAAGCACAAATTAGCAGATTACTGTTGTATTGCTATTTCCTATGTACAGTTCTGTTTGTAAATGAAAAACTGTGTGCTTCAGTGCTGGATACTATTAACAGATCCACTAGGGGCATCTAACAAATTTAGGAAAGGTATGTAGCTCAATGTGTTCCAGAAGGCCCATATTCAGTGCAGGGATATGAAGTACAGAGCAAGGAATGATGTTTCTTTTTGGTCCTAGGTAAGGTTGCCAGCCAACGGCTGGCATCCAGGTAAAAACTGGGTGGGTGGGTGGGCTAGGGTTGCCAAGTCCAATTTAAGAAATATCTGGGGACTTTAGGGGTGGAGCCAGGAGTCTTTGGGGGTGGAGCCAGGAGACATTGGGGGTGGAGCCGAGAGCAAGGGTGTGACAAGCATAATTGAACTCCAAGGGAGTTCTGGCCGTCACATTTAAAGGGTCTGCACAAATTTTTAAATGCCTTCCTTCCATAGGAAATAATGAAAGATAGGGGCACCTTCTTTTGGGGCTCATAGAATTGGACCCCCTGGTCCAATCTTTTTGAAACTTGGGAGGTATTTTGGGGAGAGGCACTAGATGCTATACTGAAAATTTGGTGCCTCTATCTCAAAAAACAGCCCCCCCAGAGCCCCCGATACCCACGGATCAATTCCCCATCATTCCCTATGGGAATCGTTCATAGAGGTGCATGATGGCTCTGGGGGCAGGGCTTCCCCCACCGGCCAGCTGGCTGGGGGAGGGGGGAAGTCTGTAAAACCGGTGGATCCCCCTCTGGGACCTGGGGATTGGGAAGCCTAGGGTGGGCACATAGAGAGCCCATCAATTTAATGGCATGATGTGACTTCCAGGTGAACCCAGAAGTGATGTCACTGCCTCAGCACAATGTTTTAGGATTCACAAGATATGCTATGTTTTACACTATGGTTGTCACATGTGGACACAGCACTCATGCGAGTGTTAAGCAGGTACAAGGATACCTTCATAGGTGCTGCACCCACATGTGGTAGACATGCATACAAAAGGCTGGAGTTGGTTGCAAGCAAGGGGAAGCCAGCATGACAGTTCCCACCTTTTCTGTGGTGGGCTATGGACCTCAAACATACAGGGCTATTGTGATGTGAGGTCATCTGAATGAACATCCAAAAGACTTCTGCAACTTAACCAAAATGTATTCAGGAATCTTTAACACCATCTAGAGTGAGACTTTGAGTTAACTTGGGGTATAGAAACAAGAGGTATTTAATTAAGTTTCAGTGGCTGGTAGTCTGTCCT
Source organism: Heteronotia binoei (assembly GCF_032191835.1). Lineage (NCBI taxonomy): Eukaryota > Metazoa > Chordata > Lepidosauria > Squamata > Gekkonidae > Heteronotia > Heteronotia binoei. The sequence continues at coordinate 49,078,341 of NC_083223.1, read as the reverse complement.
CCTGTCCCTCTCTCTCGCCTGCAAGATTTAGCATTATTTTTGGCATACTCCATGTACATACACTCGAGACAGAATTTGCACTGAAACTTAATTAGGTCTCCAAACTTTTGCAAAGGCCATACTTAATGTATTTACAACGTCCCTCCCCCTAATTTCAGATTTCATTATTGTAATTAACTGATTACAGATATCCTTTAATTAATTAAGCTATTGAAAATGCAGTGGGTTAGACGTGAGTGCTCTGCTTAGCTCAGTTTCAATTAATTTGTTAGCACAAACTTTTAATGATAAACTCAAAACTATACACTGAGTGTAAGTTTTATCATTGAAGAACTCAGCAAACCAGTCATTTAACAACATTTTGAAACCACAGCCATGAATACCCCACTGCTGAGATTCTTGTTTACATTGGCAATTTTTTCTCCATGTGAAACCAAAGACAGACAACACACCAAAAGTGAGTAGCGTCCATTTATAGCCTGTTTAGAAATCTGAAAAAGTTCCAAAATGCAAGAGTATACAACACTGTCATGCTACCTTACATGGATACATTGAGGCAATTGTATATTCTGTTCCAGACAAGTTTACTTCTACACTCAGTTCTCTATTATCAAAAAAGCACAGCCAACATGCAGCACCTTATGTTTCAGCCTAGTTTCATAATTCAGAAGGATGGTTTGGGAACAGAATCAGATAGTTGCCTTATTAAAACTAATAATGTCTGTTACAGAGGGGATGAGGGTTGTAGCATTATACAACTGCAGGACCTCAAGGAAAGTTTTAAAAAATTATTGTTTCCTAAACATGTCAGGGAAATGTTACCATCTCTATCTTTTTTTAGCCTTCATTTAGCAGTATTCATACAAAGATTCTAAACATTGATCATTAATTTAAACAAGGGTATGATGCAAAATGAACGTAATTTCAGTAAAAATTGTTCTGCATCATTATTTCCTGCTCTAGTAGATTTAAAATAGAAGAACTGATAACTTCTAATGGATGTGCAGCTTCTAAATTATTGTTTATTAAAACATTTATACTCTTTTATATCCTTTTCTCTTGGCTCAAGGCTGCTTATAATAATGGTTAAACCTTCCCCAGTGTTAAACCAAAGATAAGATAACAAGCCCCAAATCCCTTCCCTGCTTAAAAGATGCCTGTTGTTCAAATCCTCTCAAAAGCCCTGAAAAAGAGGCAGGCCATGCAGATCCTGAAGATCTCCATGGAAGAGGCCCCTCTCACCTCTTCAGGGAGCCCATGCCACAGTGCCAGAGCCACAGTGGAAAAGTCCCAGGCTGATGTCAGATGGGCCAACCTAAGTGGTGGGACAGCCAACAGATGGCTGTCTGATGACTGTAGTTGGTGCACAGGGAGGTATAGAAGAAGAAGAGGAGGAGGAGGAAGAAGAATTGCAGATTTATACCCTGCCCTTCTCTCTGAATCAGAGACTCAGAGCGGCTTACAATCTCCTATGTCTTCTCCCTCACAACAGACACCCTGTGAGGTGGGTGGAGCTGAGAGGTCTCTTACAGCAGCTGCCCTTTCAAGGACCAGTCCTACAATAGCTATGGCTAACCCAAGGCCATTCCAGCAGGTACAAGTGGAGGAGTGGGGAATCAAATCGGTTCTCCCAGAGAAGAGTCTGCACACTTAACCACTACATCAAACTGGCTCAAGGTGGCTTATAATAATAGTTAAACCTTCCCCAGTGTAAAACCAAAGATAACAAGCCCCAAATCCCTTCCTTGCTTAAAAGATGCCTGCTGTTCAAATCCTCTAAAAAGCCCTGGCAAAGAGGCAGGCCTTGCAGGAAGGAGATGGGCCATCAAGTATATGGGTCCTAGGTCATGAAGGGCTTTAAAGATAATAACAGGCAGCTTGAATTAGGCTCAGAAACAGACTGACAGCCAATGAAGTTATTTCAAAATGTTCCTGGAGGCTAGTTCCTGACAGCAGTTAGACTTCTGTATTCTGAACTAGTTGTAGTTTCTGGGTTGTCTTCAAGGGCCACTCCATGTAGAGCACATTGCAGTAATCCAGCTGTGAGATTATAGAATTATGGATCAGCATGGCCAGATCAGCTGAGTCTAAGTAATGAGAAAGTCGGCAAATCAGATCCCGCTGATAGAAGGTGCCCCCGGCAACCATGCCAACCTGCTTTTCAAACAGCAAGGCAGGGTCCATGAGGACCCCCAACACTTAAACTGCTCTGAAAAAGCCAACATCTTTTTATCGAAGACAAGCAGATTCAGTCCCTCTATAATATCAGCCTTCCCAGCCAGTGTTACCTCTGCCTTGTCTGGATTCAGCTTCAGAGTTTGAAATACTGCTTTTCTAATACTCTGCCAAGCTATGCTTTAAATGAGCATTTTGGTTTTAAAATAGATAACCTGGAATTTACATTGGAGATTACTAAATGGGCACCAGAATCAAACAGGTAAGAATTAAAATATTTAATTAAACAACTGTTAGAATAAGTGGGTAGCTCCCTAGGGTAGAATTCCATCTATAAATATTAGAGAATAATACATTAGGGAATCCAGGTTTGTTTTTGCAGATTGTTTCAGATTCAAGACCATCTCACCTTGCTCTTCCTGAGAGATTTATTCATAATTACGAACAATGAAGGACCCAGTTTCTCCTAACTGGAATTCCTTTGCATATTAGGCCACACACCCCTGTTGTAGCCAATTCTCCAAGAGCTTACAGGGCTCTTAGTACAATGCCTACTGTAAGCTCCAGGAGGATTGACTACATTAGGGGTGTGTGGCCTAATATACAAAGTTTCTGCTACAAAAAAAAAAAGCCCTGTGAATAACCACAGTGGCTTAAATCCAAACTGGCTTCACAAACAGACCTATCTGAAGAAGAGCAACAGGCTTTCCAATTCACTCCCTGCCATGAGCTCCAACCCACCTCTTGAGTTGATCCTGTGACTATACCGCAAATAGCTGACTATACCGCCAATGTTCAGGAAGAAGTTCTGGCATGTGGTGGTAGCAAAGTCACAGGATGCAGGTACTAGCAGGCATTACTAGTAAGGCATTTAATACCACTAACATGGACATCAGGTAATATGACAACAACATGTCTTGGGGCTCCTATGGCCAGAAGCTTCCAGGATAGATGTCCTCTCCAGTACTGAAGTCCATCAAGCTCTGGGTGGAATAAAATCCCTAATTTCTCTGGTTCATGGGAATGGCCTAGCACTGTTCAAAATGCCACAGAAAGGGGGAGATAGAGTCCCTCCCTCCCTCCTTGCTCTAGCTGCTTCCACAGCTGCAGCTGAGCAGGCAGAGGCTCTTCTCCACCCAGATTACACTCTGAGATGGATAAGAACTCTCCAGCTTTCATGCTCTGCTTGAATCAGCATTCATAATCTAAACCTGATGGTTAGGATTTATGGAAGCATCACTGTTGGTTGTCATCAGTGTAGGTTATATGTAGGCCCAAGAGGATTTCCTTCATTACTCCAACTACACTCACAGCGTGAATAAGCAAGACTGGTTTAATCAATTTAAATAAGCAAACAGATCAAGACTGCAGGTGTAACACTCTGAATGCAGTTATGTCTGTGTTTAAATTATGCCCCCAAAGTGAAGCCAAATGAGGGCAATTTAGACTGTGGTCACTGGCAGATGTTTCACAAGAGATAAAAAATATGTCATTCTATTGGCTGCTTTTTGATTTGATGCAATGTATGCAAAAAGCTCTTTCCCATACTGTTTTCAATACAGCAGCCTTTTAAAACAAACTCCCAGTCCTGACATGTAACATTAACAAACCATGATGCCACATATCCAGGGGACAGGTCAATTTCGCATAATATTGCCACTGAATACCTAGGTGACAGAACCTAAATAAGACTCTGACTGAACAGACATTCCATGGATGAGGTTTTATTGCACACCTTGTATCAAATTTAAACCAGGTACTCTGGGAGATGTCGCTGGGATAGCTTAAATTCACACAGCATCCAATCCCCTCCATTACTCTAAATTCTCCTTTGCAAAGACTCAACAGGAAGGTTAAAATATAAAATCCTTTGTTATACTCCCTCATGCAGGTTACAGACCTTATAAGCGAGACAGTGAGCACTTTATAATGACATATAGAACTACTTATTTTTTCAGATCTGCAGTATTTCTTGTGCCAACTGGTTTGCAACTGAAGTGTTGAATCCAGCTGGTAATAATGCATAATGCAAGTAATACTGTAGTGACTTATGTGGAAAGGGCATAAGCCTATAGAACTCCTTCTCAATTGGCAAGAAGTCCAACCATGCCAATTGCCTGCTCAGTAGGAATTAAGGGAGGACAGAGAAGAACAAGTCTTAAAATGGGACATTAGGTTCATTGTATTTTTTCCTGTGAAATGTAATGCTCTTTTAAATATTACAGATATGCCAATCATTTGATTTAAACAGTGTTGCAATTGACTAAAATGATGACTCCCCACTGAGACAAAAAAGGTTCAAATCTTCACAGCCTCCTAGGGATTAAAGCAAAGCCCTTTCAACAGTGATATGCTTAAGCTTCAGAAGCCTTGATTCACAAAATAAACATTTTTTATAAAGCATATGTTTAGTGAGTGGCTCAACCTGTGATTTTTTTTTTATTCCAGTCCCACCCACTGGTTGATCTTCAAGCCTTGCTACATTGTCCAGTCTTAGCCCAAGGCTCTTGGAGAAAAATAGGTGCTCTGGGTTGGATCTAAACAGCTTTCTCAGTGGTGAAAAGGGGATGATCAGGTTCTTTTTGACCACCAAAAAAAGTTATGCAGGGAATCATTGGATCTGCATGAACAAAAACCATGTAGGGATGGGGGCCGTAGTAAAGAAGGGAATTAGGTGAGACTGAGTGAAAAAGCTGGCTGGATCTAACCCACTATTTGCAGTTCTGAAGTGTAATGCTAACATGGTTTACTTCCTGTCAAAGACCTGCATTTATTGTATGGTTTACTATTCTATGTCACATTACTTGAAAGTGTATACTATTTCATTATGCAAGTACCCAATTTAAGACACAATTTTAGTTCTTATTAAATAACTGCCCTATATGTCAGAGCTGTGCCCCCTTTATTGAACATTCAGAGACAGTGCATTAACATGAACCCAGGGCTTTTTTTGTAGCAGGAACTCCTTTGCATATTAGGCCACACACTCCTGATGTAGCCAATCCTCCAAGAGCTTACAGGTCTATTAGTACAGGGCCTACTAACAGGACCTCAAAGTGTGTGACTACTTGTGATGGCAATAACCACCACCACACACCCCAAGAGCCAGAGGAGTCAGCCTTGCTCCCCTCTTTGCTAGATACAGTATGCTTATGCAGCCACTGTGTCAAGATCCATGGTATGTCTTCTGTCATGTGTTATTTTTCTTTCTGAACCATTTTACATACAACATAACTAATACTGCCTGGCTATGGTATTACGGCATTCTTAGAATGGTTTGTGTAAGATTATTTTTATTCTCACACTGAGGCCATTGGTAGCTGTCTGAGACTGTGGGACCTCTCCCCCTCTGCTTTTTACACCATCTGGAGACAGAGGCTGGGAATGCCCTCCACATCTCCAGAGAGAAGGAAATGAGAGCACTGTGAATTGCTGCATAAAGAATTTTGTCTTTAAAGTTCAGGGAGAGGGGAGGAACCTGCACTTTCTCACCCCCAGCAGCCTTTACCTAGGAAAACTGTGGCCCAGTTGCACTGTAGGGAAACCTCAAGGACTTGTGGGATGGCCCCTCACTTTCTCCTCTATCCCCCTATACACATTATTTTCTTCTTCCTTCCCCCTGGCAATACCCATATCCTCTCCCCCTGCCTCATTCTCTCCTCAACCACTCACAACCTGACAAGAATGTGACAAACTGGGTAGGGATTTGTCTCTCTCTAAAAGATCTAGAGAGCCAATTTGGTGTAGTGGTTAAGTGCATGGACTCTTATCTGGAAGAACCAGGTTTGATTCCCCACTCCTCCACTTGCACCTGCTGGAATGGCCTTGGGTTAGGCATTAGCTCTGGCAGAGTTTGTCCTTGAAACGGTAGCTGCTGTGAGAGCCCTCTCGGCCCCACCCACCTCAGAGGGTATCTGATGTGGGGGGAGAAGATATAGGAGATTGTAAACCGTTCTGAGTCTCTGATTCAGAGAGAAGGGCAGGGTATACATCTGCAATTCTTCTTCTTCATCATCTATCCCCTTTCCTTTGATCTGAATGGGAGTCTTCTTCTACTACCCAAGCTTCTTTGCCAAACTTTCCCCCAGTTCTCTGTGTTCAAATTGCTCTCAGATAATGCTGAATTCAGACTGCATTCAATCATGGTTGAAACAACCCGAACAGGATATAATGCCATAAAGTCCACACTCCAAAGCAGTCATTTTCTCCAGAGGAACTAATCTCCATCATTTGGAGATCAGTTGAAATTCCAAATGATATCCAGCCTCCACCTGGTGGTTAGTTATGGGGGCAAATGGCTAGTTTGGAGGGTGGAGAATATGGCATTATAACCATCTGATTTTCCTCTCCTCCTCAAACCCCACCTACCCCAGGCTCCACCCCTCCAATTCTCCAGATATTTCCTAACCTGGAGTTGGTAACCATATTTTCTTCCCTCCCAACTGCCAATCTACATTTATCTGCCCCTTTCCCATCCCCAGCAGCCTCTACCTAGGAAAACTGTGGCCCGGTTGCACTGTAGGGAATCCTCAAGGACTTGTGGGATCGCCCCTCACTTTCTTCTCTATCCCCCTACACACATTATTTTCTCCTTCCTTCCCCCTGGCAACCCCCATATCCTCTCCCCCTGCCTCATTCTCTCCCCAACCACTCACCAACCTACCTTTTATCTATTTTGGGGTGCAGTGTTATTAAGTTTATACTTTAGGTTATTCTTTAAAAAATAAAGTTTCACTTGCTTCAATGTTAAGTCAGAAAAATTATGACAACAGTTAGAACTTACAGTATATTTTTGAGTGGTGAGAGAAAAATATATACAATAATAAAAAACAATATTTGTACGTGCCAACCAGTTGAAGAATTTCTGAATCGACCAGCTGCATTTAACTAATAAATTTAATTTCAATACATTTGCAGATTGCCAAACCTCAATACAGATACATATTGAGATACTGAAGGATGTGCAAATAATAACTTGCAATTTAATAAACAATGACTGCCATTCATTGCTAGAACGAAAGGCCACTTTTATTATCTTTTTCATTCCCTAACATACCATAGTTATTCACCCATACCAAGAAAACTGCAAAAAATTAACATATGCCCTCACTTATTAGACTTAGTCCCCAGTGATTAATCAGCTATTTATATTGGTCAGCAAGTTAGTGTCTTAGGCTGGCCCTTATGATTGGGTCCAGAACAGCAGCTTCTGGCACACTGAAAGCATCTCAAATCGAGCCAGTTCAAAATGGCCGAACCCCAATGAGACACTCCTGCATGAGTCACCCATTTCTTGTGCAGGAGGCACTTTGGCGTGGTCAGACAGCTGTTGTGCACCATCCCCTTGGTGTGGTTTGGTTTGTTTTTTTTCCATACTGCACTCTGGGCAGTTTAAAAAAAAAGAAGAATGCTGGTGAGCACCTAGAGCAGATTGATGAGTTCATACCACTAATCTGCCTCGCTTGCATGCTCCCACAATCAGACACTTGGAAAGGCAGATGGTGTGTGACAGACAAATTTGCTATCTCTTCCCAAGTGGTAGCTCTTTGAGCCGCCTCAGAGTCACCGGAAGATGGGGTGAGTACAGGAGCTGGACAAGTGGCAGATGTGCATGTTTGAACTGGTTTTTTTAACTTGTCTGCGAGCTGTCTCTATGTTGACTTAAACTGCCCATCGGGACCCAGCCTATAATTCTTAAATAAGAGAATAAGTGTGGTATCATGATTAGACTAATGTTGGACTCTGACTAGTAGGATCCAGATTTGAAGTTCCACTTAGCCATGAAGCCCAGGGAGTGTTTTTTGGGTCAGTCACTTTGTCACAGCATGACATATCCCATGGAGATATGAAGATAAAATTGAGGAACAAAAAAACAAGACTGCTGTGGCTTGGCTATTAGGAGGAGATAGATGGACCAAGCATATTATTTCCATTCTGCAGATACTCCATTGACTATCCGTTTCATGGTCTTGCCCCTCTTATTTATGTGAATTTCTCTCCCCCATTGCCACAACAGCTTTGCTCCTGTCAGCAGAGGCTTCTGCAGGTGCCTACTTGCAAATGTGCAAAATCAACAACTGCCTGTACTCATGTTTTCTAGGGATGAGTATGAATTGGCTCACGGGCTAAAATTTGGGCTGAACTTGGGCTGGTTCGGGTCATGGGAAGTGATATTTGGGGAATATGTACTCACCAAACATTTACCAAACTTTGGCCAGTTTTGTTTGACCTTTGGGCCTGTTTGATTTCTCTCTATGGACTTAGCTGTGTCAGACTCCCTCATGCTGCCCCTTTAAATGGGCTGTGGGAGGGAACCCTAGACAGCTGGGCCAGAAGAAAGGAGGGAAAGAAATACACCCTGGGAGGAACTTAACCCCATATTTATCCCTCTGGTTTTCTCCCCACCCCACCCCCGAAATAGGGAGCAAAACCAAAAGATTAAATGGCTGTCAGTCATTTAACCTTTCATTTTTGCTTCCTGCCACTTTGAAGGGAGAGGAAGCAAAACTAGAGGGTTAAATGAAACCCTTTCCTAGGTGATTCTCCCTAGGAAGGGAAGGAAAGCCCCTTTCCCAGCAATTCCCCATACCTTTCTCCTGGCTGTGGCTTGCTAACACTTTCTCCATTATGGCTCCTGCGTTGTGGAATGGCCTGCCCAAGGAGGTCAAAAATCTCCCAATCTCCTAGCCTATTGTAAACTATGCCAAATTGAACTATTCAAGAGGGCTTTTCTGTGCAAGTAACAGGGTTGCACTGTACAAAATGATTCACAAACTTACTGGAATAAATGATTGGGGCTGCACCCTACACAGCTGTATACAGCTTATTGTAAGTAGGTCCAGTTATATCATTTCTGTATCGCTTTATGTGTCATGTGAATACTTACTCTATCCTTCATTTCTGGCTGCCAGACAATCTTAGGATCTCCTGGCTATAGTACACATGAGACTATTATTGTTGTTGTTGTTCCTGACTTCTAAAATCCTAATGCATTGTCCAATTTTGTTGATCTTACAGACTCACTACATGTAATCCACCTTGAGTCTCTGTGAGAAAGATGGACTCTAAGTAACATAAATAAAATAATTCCAAGAGGGCAGCCATGTTGGTCTGAAGGTGCACTTGACTCCTACTTTGTTCTATAAATAAAATAAAGTACAATAAAAGTAGGCTTTCCTGAGCTCATTGGAGCAGTGCTTTTTTGTAGCAGGAACTCCTTTGCATATTAGGCCACATACCCCTGATGTAGCCAATTCTCCAAGAGCTTACAGTAAGCCCTGTAATAAGAGTCCTGTAAGCTTTTGGAGGATTAGCTACATCAGGGGAGTGTGGCCTAATATGCAAAGGAGTTCCTGCCACCAAAAAGGCCCTTCATTGGAGGCAGTTTGGGATTTAAATGAGACAGGAAGAAAGAAGTATTTGGCAGGACATTTCTGTGAGTGATGACATCACACATCTGAGCTTTTTTTAAAAAAAAACTTGCATCCTTGTCAGCTGCACATATTCCTTCCACCTAGCCTTACTAGTATTACAGGAAAATTTCATGCTGGCATGACTTCCATGCTGACCTGCCTTTTTAATACAAATGAACACCAGGATATAACCAGAACACAAGCCATTTTGTGGAATCAGTGATAGACATTGGGAGAAGCTCTGGGTCCAGTCGTGGTGGACTCTGAGCCAAGCTGCTGTTGGGAGCCATTCCAGACTTGAAGTGGCTTGTAGGTACCACTGCCATTAGGCTCATACATAGGGAAATAGAAAAGGGGGTAGAAAGAGAAAGACGGGAATTGTCTGAGGGAGTGGGAAGAGAATGAGAAAGAAGGGGGAGATTGTCTGAGGAAGGGGGAGAGAGAGAAAAAGAAGGGAAAGATTGTGAGGGAGAGAATGAGGGGGGAGGAAAAGGGGCAGATTGAGAAGGGGTGGGGGAAAGGGAGGAGATTGCCATAAAAGGGGTGAGGGGAGAAGGAGGGTTAAGAGAGGATTGCTACAAATGGGGGTACAGGAGAAAGAGGGGGGAAGACTGACATAAAAGAGGAGAGGGGAGAGAGTGGGGGAAAAGATAGGGGGTACTTTTACAGGGGAGAGGGAAGGAAGCAAAGGCAGTGGAATGCTCCCTTCTCACAAGTTTCTTGCAGGTCATCACTTGCAATAAATAAATGGAGAAGGTGATTGAATGGGCATCATGGCAAAAATGGGCTAGTGTTTCTTTTACATCACCTTGTGTGGGTGGGTGGGTGTGTTTCATTTCAGTTTTCTTATTTGCCAAAAGTAATAATATTTACAAAGGAGCATGGAAAGGTTTACTTGTATGAAGGAAGTAGAGAAAAACAATCCAGAGTCCTGATAATCATTGCAAAAATTATTCTTTGCTCCAATTTTTCCTTGTCAAGCCAGGCAGTGTTTTATAGGAATACTATAAATCTGCATGGCCATCCAGCTCCCATGCCCAATCCGCAAACATGCAAAGATGTATTTAAAATGCAGCACTGCAGTGCTTGCAACTCAGACCTCAAGATCTCTTTTCAGTAACAAGGCTCAATCCTTGAACAAGCATAGTTGTAATTAATAGGAGTGTACAAATGCAGGCTCTCTTCCATCACTACCACTCAGGCCTCTTCATCTGGGATTAAAGACAAAAGTGCTTCCAGGCACAATTAAACCTCTGCCTCTCTCATGTTTGAAAGTAAGTCCTGTGGATCTGCAAGCTGTTCTTAAGCATAAAATACTTAAAGACCATTATGAGGATGCCAGCATGGTTAATGAATAGAGTCAAGGAAGACATAAAAAGTAAGATTTCCTTTTTTAAAAGAGGACAAGAAGCAGCACATGCTCTGAGAAAACAAACGTAAAATTGATAAGCAAAATGAGAATTTGGGGAGCATATTGCTAAAGACAGAAACACAAATAATTCGAAAGGTACATCAGAATGAAAAAACAAGTCAAGGTGACATCTGGATCAGTGGATGACAAAAATTTAAAGGATTGCTAAGGGAGGATAGGAAGACTGCCCAAAGAACTGGTTGAATTCTTTGCATTCTCGTTCACTACACAAAATTTTGAGCAGATGTCCATGGCAAAAATACTATTTTCAGGAAGGATGTTTGAAGAACTGAGTCAAATTGAGGTGATAAGGAACAAAATTTCAATGTTAATTGGCGATTTTACAAAAAACAAACAACCAGATCCAGATGCCCTACATTTGAGGGTTCTTGTGAAAATGTTAATCTTTTAGCTAAAATGTGCAATTTATCACTATAGTTGGCCTTGATATAAGTAGATTGGAAAGTAGCAAATATAACACTTTTTTATAGGAGCAGGAGAAATTACAGGATACTTATAATGTTTATTTTCAGTAAATTCTTACTGAGGAATCAGCATGGATTCTGCAAAGAAAATTTCTGCCTCACAAACCTGTTGGAGTTCTTTGAAAGTATTAACTGACCTGGATAAGTATGATCCAGTACACATTGCATGATTTCACTTCTAATTTTGACTACAACTTGGTTCCAAATTATGTTTAACCTTGTTATATCAGACTAAGGGTTCATCTCTTTCCCACAAAGACCACTTGATTTCCCCTCAGGAAGTTCATAAGCAAGGTGTAATACCATTTCTTCACAGCTGCTCTAGCATACTGCCTCCAACAGAGATGATTTATTTAGTTATTGTCCTTTTATCCCATGACCCTTTGTTAATTGTGGTGAGAGACTTTGCATGTGAGATATGAATAGACATTCTAGCTTACTCCTGATGTTCCTTGCAGTACTGGTTGGGATACCCATTGCATCTTTATAAGTGGAAAGAGGGTAATGAAACGAGCATTTGGTGGAGCAAAATGAGATCTGAATGACAACCTGAAAGCCAAATCCCAGTTTAACAGATTATACTGTAGTTTAAGTAAATCAAGGCTTCATTAAACTATATAACTCTCTGAACATGAGCCACTCCACTAACTATTATTTGTGAAGTTTGTCAGACTAGGATCTGAAACCATGGTTTCAAGTAGATTTATTTGTCATGATTAGACTAAACTACAGTTTTGCATGATATATGAATGTGGGCATCATGGCTTAATTTTAACTAGTTCTTCTGCAATGCTCTGTTTAATTCCTTGTTAGATGTATCATCCTATTCAGGGCTGACTCCAGGTTTCTGGGAGCCCTGGGCAGAGAATTCCTAGGGTCCCCCTCCCCTTTCCTGCCCTCCACCAGGCACTCTTGCCCTCCTTCACTCCCACCTACCTGCCTTTCTCCCACTTGCTTGTGAGAGCTTCTCTGCTCTGCTCATAAGCCATCTCACTGCCCATGCTCACAACTGCCTGTAAACCTTTCCCCACAGGCACTGGGCAGGGCATGCAGCAGGAAGCATGGGTGGTGAAGCACTGGCAAGTGAGTGGGCAGGTATGCTGTCAGCAGTAGGTCCTGCCAGAACCTTTGGGCCCCCATAGTTGCCCCTCAGCAGATCCCAGCCCTTATCCTATTAATTGCATTTATTTTATGTCATATAATGTTTCTCAAGTCTCAGTGAGAAAGGCAGACTCTAAATAGCATAAACAAACAAATAAAAGAATCTTCAGTACTTCCAGATACAGAGATACCCAGTCAGATCAAATGCAACAAAACCAGCATCTGAGGAAGAAACCTAGATTTAAGTGATAGTGAGCAAATCCTAATTTCACAATCTACAGTTAAACTAAACAATGGTTTTACATCACATTGGACCGACCTATTGCAGACGACTGGGTTATTGTGGATGATTGAGCCAGTTTGTTGTAGTGGTTAAGTTGCAGACTCTTATCTGGGAGAACTGGGTTTGATTCCCCACTCCTCCACTTGCAGCTGCTGGAATGGCCTTGGGTCAGCCAGAGCTCTTGCACAGCTGTCCTTGAAAGGAGACTGTAAGCTAGTAAAGGAGATTGTAAACTGCTCTGAGACTCTGAGATTCAGAGTGAAGGGCAGGATATAAATCCAATAACATCCTCCTCATCATCTTCTTCTTCTTCATTTTTATATCTGTTCAGAAGATGGAATATTAGCATGTCATAATTTTTCTCAATTGGAATAATAAAATACACCTATCAAAGATCCCTCATCTACAACTGTTAAAAAGCTTGGGTTCCTTTGCCCCTGGTCACAGTACCAATATTATTGGCTTAAGTAATAAATATAGCAAGTCCCTGTTGCCTCTCTCTCCTAAGAAGCTTGTTGGAATCCCTATATAAACAGCAGTTAGCTTCCTGAAGGCCTTCAAGACTCAAGGGGGCATCAAGAGGATTTGGTGGGAAACCTGCCTGCCAACATATTTAAATCTTTATTCCTCATAAGTGAATGTCTGAAGTGCTGATCAGAGTGGCATTTTCCCCCATAAAAAAGCACACACACCCCTCAGTCAGTTGTTTTAATATCATTCTATTTAACACTTCAAGTGCAAACTCTTCTGGAAAAGAATTCCCCTGTTCTAGTCTATCTAGTAGTGTGTTAGGTTTGAATGCCTGGCACCTGTTAATTTAATTAGTTAATTAGTTTACTTGATGTTATTAACAGGGAGACCAGAGATGATGAAAGTCATAACTGTGCTAGAGGGGATTTTTTTATCTTCAACTCCTCAGATGTAACTAAGTAGATAAAGAGAAAATGTACAGAAACATATGGTTCTAACCTGCTCAAAGATGGATCTGTAGGGATTGTTCTTGGTTTGCAAAGTAGGCCACAAGTGTGCTGTCAAACCTGTTCTCTTCCTGCTTTGCATTTCTTGCTAAATGACTGTCTTTCCCTAGTCTGAAGAAAAACAGAAATATACTAGAATCCTTTAGGAAAGGTGCTTTTGCACCTGGATTCCTGGCTTATTCAAAACCTGTTCATATGGCAGCACTCATAAGCAGGCCTATTATATTGGCATCCTAATTTACATTTAAAAGAGAAATGGGTGTAAAGCAATAATCAAACATAGAAAATCCTCAGAAGTCACTGATAAAAACCTCTGTGTACTTAATCAAAATCATCCCTTTTAAAGTTTTGCCCACATGTGAAAGTCTTTCACTGTTAATGAAACAGTCATCTCTATCATAAGACCAAGCAAAATGGTCTTATTTCCTATATTCTAACTATGATCATGGTTTCAATTGTAATGACTCAGTTGTGCAGTCTCTATCATCTTTGTCCCATTACCTCTTTTTGTACCAGTAACAGAACAAACAATGTCTTATTTTTTTAAAAAAAAAAAAGTTTGGAACCAATAGTACACGGATGTTGCTCTACTGTTCCAGTTGTTCCAAGCCACATAGCAGTGCAGGATGTTAACATTTGTGATCTCAATGTTTTTGAGTAATGCCATGTGGGATAGTTTTACAGGACTGCGCATTAGAAGATGGAGGAGAAGGCGCTGAGCTGTGGTGAGGGGATGTAAAACTCATGCAGTGGGTGGATAATTACAAGCCTGACAACAAACCCAACTCCTTCTGTTTTCTTAAGCAATTTGGTGTTCTAATTAGAACCAACCACAGTGCACACATAACAAAGGGGAGCCTTTATAATGAACGACAGCCATTTTAATTTTGTCTATGAGTCCAAGAAAAGCAACATTATACATAACATAGGCACTGTCTGTGACACAGCCAAACAGAGCTGGAAGAAGCTTTGTTGGATGACTGCAAGAAAATGGCTTCGTGAACCAGAAGAGGGAAAACTATACAATTTCCTGTGGCCCAGGACAACCCTGCTCCTGTGCCTTTTAATAACAGTTCGGCATACAAAAATGAAACCAGTGAAACTTTTCCTGCCCTGATGTCTCAAACAGCTTGATTTAGGCATTTTAGGTGTTCTTAGAGGCGCATGAGAAAAGCTATATTAAATTATTAAGACATAAACTCATCTCCAATATGTCAGTGGAGTCACATACAGGCATTATAAAGATCACAGATGTTTGTCTTTTAAAAGTATATTATAGGTATGTATGCTCCCAATTTGGATCTGGATCAAACCTTCAACCTCTGCAGACTTTCACTAATCATACTGCCTCTTCCTTGTATTGTTACTAGCATTTTTGTGAAGGTGGGGGGAAGATGAAAAGACACTTAGCAGCACAAAAGCCAAACAACCAAACAGAAGGGACAAAATGCTAGAAAATCCCTACCCTACCCCTCCCCCCCCAAAAAAAAAGGATTGACTAGACTTCATAAAGCGAACTGCAAAGGTGGTATCTCACCATTCCTCAAGCAAGATTAATTAGACTATATAAATTAAAAAGAAATCTCAAGCCTGAAAATCAGTCATGGAGATTTATGTAAAGTCCTAGGACATTCTCCCCACTGGGACTTCAAAGGAAATAAGGTGCTATTTAATGGAAATGGAAAGACTTGTGTGATTGGTCCCACCATTGTAGCTCTGGCTTCCAAATGTTACCACAAGTCGTAGTGGTTTCCACAGTACTAGGGTCATTTAATAGAAAATGAGCACAACTCATTTGCACAACACTTGTATATGCCACACACCTCTGACATCACTAAAAGGTGTACTAAGTTATATCAGCTCAGCATCTACCTTAAATTACTTTTTGAATTATAATTGTCATAATAAAACCTTACTCCCATCATACTTTTAGAATTACATTCTCCTATGTGACCACAGTGCCATGATGATTTCCATCTGTCTGCTTTATATGTTTTGGCTATTTACCCCTCTTTTTTTGTAGGAAAAAATATTAGGTTGTCAAAAATAAAGTTTGTCAAATCTTTGAGTTCAGCAAAATTCTCACAGGGGGGTTGAACAAAGGAGCCCAGAAGCAAGTATTTGGGGGGCAGTGTCAAGTCTACAGATTCAATGATGAGTCGGTGCGGATACAAAGACTCTATTTTATTGATACTGATACTTGTGGCATAAGCCAGGTCTTGAAAAGACTAAAGTCCATACAGTAGATACATTGCATATAAGGTACACTTCAAAAGGATTCCTACGTGAGGGGGGAACTGTGCAGGGGACATTCACACATAGATGTTACAAATACATTCTCATGTTGATTAGAGGCCCGTTTGGCCTTGATACCTTCAGGCTCCTTCCCCTCCCCCAGGCCTGGGCTGAGAAAGCACAGATAAGACTTTCACACATTACCATTTCAAAGCAGGACCAGATCTCTAAAGGAGGGGGGGGGAGGAAGAGGGAATAAGCTAGCAGCATTTGGTTATACTTTGGTTCTACCCAGCATGCCCTGTGCTTGAGCCAGAGTTATAGACAGACTTGACATACTGCCCCCCCCCAAGCCGCCTCCACCGCCCCGTGAGAACATTTTTGGTGAAATTTTTTTATCAGGTTGGGGGCTGAGATATCTTTCTCAGCCACCCACTCATTTTTTGCTGGAGGGGAAGTGCTTCCATTTAATTAGATAATACCTAATTCCCTTTTTGACTTTAGAGTCCAGAATTTCTTGTACTTTGTGGTGGCTCTGGTTCCCAATCAGGATAGGTTGGGGGGCTGGGGTGCGAGGATGCTAAACAGAAGCTCCGGGGTCTCGACGGAGTAAGCTGCAATGAAATACAGGGTGTACTTTACTAAACATCTTTGGCAGCTCTAACTCTACCGTTACTTGGTTAATGACCCTCTTGATTTTGAAAGGCCCCAGAAACTTGTAGGCTAGTTTTTTGGAAGGCTGGATGAGTGGTAAGTTCTTTGAAGATACAAATACGGAGTCCCCGACTTTAAAGTCCCAAGCAGGGACATGAGATTTATCATATTGCTTCTTGTAAGCTTCTTTAGCCATCTCTAAGTTTTCTTGGATTGTTTTCCAGCTTTCACTCAGTTTTTGCCACCACTGCTCAAAGGAAGTCAGTTTGGGAGAAGGAGCCCCTCCTGGAAGCGATGGGACCGGCTTCCCCTCATACCTGTATACTGTCTGGAAAGGGGAGGCTTTGGTGGAGCTATGCATACTGTTATTATATCCATACTCTGTGAAAGGGAGCAGATCTACCCAATCAGACTGTCGGTGGTTGATGAAACAACATAAATATTGTTCTAGAACCCCATTCACACGTTCTGTCTGTCCGTCCGTCTGCGGGTGGTAGGCGGAAATCAGTCCTTGTTCTATACCTGCTAATTTACAAAACTCCCGCCAGAAGTTGGCAACGAACTGCGGGCTGCGGTCACTAATAATCTTGTCTGGGAACGAGTGGAGTTTGACCACGTGATTGAAAAACAGCTGGGCTAGTTTTTTGGCGGTGGGGAGTTGGGTGCAGGGAATGAAATGGGCTTGTTTGGAAAAGGTGTCCACCACCACCATTATTACAGTCTTGCCATGAGAGGGCGACAGTTCCACAATAAAGCCTATGGACACTATTGACCATGGTCTTTTGGCTGTCTCTAGGGGTTTGAGTAGTCCTGGTGGCTTCCCACCCCTTCTCTTGGCCATGATGCAAATGGGGCAGGAGGCTACGAATTCCGACACGTCCCTCTTTAAAGACGGCCACCAGAATTGCCTGCTGATTAGGTGAAGTGTTTTTATGTAGCCGAAGTGTCCCACCAGTTTGTTGGAGTGGCAAAATTGTAGCACCTCTGCCCTTAAGCTTTTGGGGACATACAGCTTATCCCCCCTCTTTTGGATTTCCCCCGGGCGGTCGTCCCCTTCTTTTTCTGTCTTGACGGCTAGTTTCTCGGTCCCCCAGCCCTCTAGGCTCCGTTTCTTTTGAGATCGGGTGGTTACTACGGCGGCCACTTGTGAGAGGGGAATTAAGGAGTCTACTACTTCCTGCTTCTGACTCTCGGGCTGAGGGAGGCGAGAGAGGGAGTCCGCCAAAAAGTTCTTTGTCCCTGGGATGTACCTTAGTCTGAAGTCAAACTTGGAGAAGAACCCTGCCCACCTAATCTGCTTCTCACTCAACTTCCTCTTGCCTGTAAGGGCTTCAAGGTTTTTGTGATCAGTCCAGATTTTGAACGGCACTTTCACCCCCTCCAGCCACGATCGCCATGTTTTTAGCGCGAAAGTCACGGCAAAAGCCTCCTTGTCCCAGACCGACCAGTTTCTCTGCTCAGAGAACTTTCAGGAAATATAGGCGTATGGCTTCAGTTGACCCTCCCCATCCCTTTGCATGAGTATGGCTCTGACAGCCACATCGGACGCGTCATATTGCACAATGAAGGGGCATCGTTTGTCTGGGTGGCTTAGGACCGGCTCACTAGTGAACACACGTTTCAATTTATTGAAAGCCAACTGGCATTTTGGGCCCCAATTGAGATGGGCTCCTGGCCGTTTGGCCTCCGGCCCTTTCCCCTTGGTTTTTAGCAACTCGGTTAAGGGGAGAGCAATCTAGGCAAACCCCTCTATGAAGGTCCTATAAAAATTGGCGAATCCGAGGAAGGATTGGAGCTGTCTACATGTCCTCAGGGGGGCCCAGTCTAACACCGCCTGCACTTTGGTCGGGTTCATTGCCAACCCCTTCCCCGGCACCCGAAATCCCAGATAGTCCAATTCACTTTAATGGAACTCACACTTAGATAGCTTGGAGTACAGTTGGTGCTTCATCAACATGCTAAGCACCTCCCTCACTAACTTTATGTGGGACTGCTCGTCTTGCAAGTAAATAATGTCATCCAGGTACACCACCACCCCCTTGAAAAGGTATTTCCTGAGTACATCATTTATAAAGTTCATGAATACCCCAGGGGCCCCTTGCAGTTCGAACGGCATAACCAAGTATTCGAATTGTCCCATTGGTGTATTGAAGGCTGTTTTCCACTCATCCCCCTCCTTGATGCGCACTCTGAAGTACGAGTCCCTCAAATCCAATTTGGTGAAAATCTTTCCCTCCGACACTGTGCTTAATAAGTCCCAGATGAGGGGGATGGGGTAGGCGTTGCTCTTTGAGATCGCGTTAATCCCGCGAAAATCTGTGCAAAGTCTAAGCAAGCCATCCTTCTTTTTCCTAAAAAGCACCGGGGCGGCATGGGGGGGCCGTTGCCGGCCTAATGAAACCCCTCTCCAAGTTATGATCTAAGAACTTGCGGAGTTCTTTCTTTTCCGCCCATCCCATGGGGTACAGTTTGGCCCTGGGCAGGGTCTGCCCCGGAATCAGTTCTATGGTACAGTCTGTATCCCGATGCGGGGGCAATTGGTTTGCTCCTTGTTCACTAAACACCCCCATCAAGTCCCGGTATGCTTTGGGGACTGCATGGACTTCCTCCACTGACATGCACGCTCTTTCTCTGGCCACCGGGGCCCGCGAACCCCAGGCGGGGTTCCAGAAGTGGGTTCAGCAGAGGGGATCTATGAACCTAATAGTTTGTGCCCCCCACCGTATGCGAGGCTCATGTTTAGCAAGCCAGCCCAAACTGAGCACTACCAGGTAGGAGCATGAGGGGGCGATCACGAAGGATTCCTGATCCTAGTGATCCTCAATCCCCATTGGTAAGAACTGAGCCTCTAGTCTGCATGGCTCTCCTCGCATTACTGACCCATCCATTTGCTCGAACTGCATCGGGCATGGTAAAGGCGAGTTCTCTAGTCCCAGAGCTTCCACCAGGTTGGGCGTAATTAGTTCCCGGTTACACCTGAGTCTACTAGGGCCAGGACCTGCATGAACCTCTTCAGCTTAGTGTTCAGCAGTTTCACTACCACAAAGTACAATCGTCCCGTCACTCTCACCCTCAGCGGTGCCAGCTCCTCCTCGACCTGCTGGCACCCTTCAGAGCAGGTTGTTCTCGTTTTCCAACAGCTCGGATGCCCAAGTCAAGTCGCTCAGCTCTGCCGACAGGAACACGTCTTCGTCTGGCTCCTCCACTGTGGTGAAGCTGCTCTTCGCCGCTTCCTTAGGGTGGCTGGGCGGCTTCTTGGGGGTCAGGGTGCTTACCTTTGGCCCTCCCGATGGATTCTTGGGGGGGGGCTGGGCAGCTGGAGGCCAGATGGCCCGGGTCGCCACAACGGAAGCAATTGCGGGACCCGGTGGGCTTTCCCCTGGAGGGCTTCTTGGGTTCCCCTTTGGGGGGAGCCTTCTGGATCCCCTTTCCAGACTGGTGTCGCCGCATGGCCACCCTTTTCATGTTGGTCTCGACCTCCCCGGCCAGCTGTATCCAGCCCACCAGCATAGTAGGTCTGGCTTGGGTAAGGGCCCGATCCAGGATGCCAGCGTTCAGACCCCGAGTGAAGTGCTTGATCATCAGCTCACTCCACCCCCGCACCTTGGCTGCGTTGGTCCGGAACTCAGCGGCATACTCTCGGATGGTTCTGGGGCCCTGTTGCATGTCCCTCGGGGCAGCCAGAGCCTGGATGAAGGTTTGCACATAGTCCAGTTCCGGGCTCATGGCCTCGTACAGGCTTACGTACCACCTCTTCACGTCCCCCTTCAGCTTCGACCCCAAGTAGTCAACTCTGCTGAACTCGTCAGGGAAGGTGTTCCCCCAGTAATGCATGTAGCTATTCGCCTGGATGGCAAAATATTCCACCTCATCTGGATCCCCATCAAAGGTGGCATCCAGCTCACGGCCTCTCCCTCCGTCTCGGGGGGCGTGCGGGGCCGCAGGCTGTGGAGCCAGTCCCACTGGCTGGGGCGCCGCTGGGGCTTGCGGCGGCTCCGGGGGTGGGGGTAGGCGGACCGGCGGGGGTTGATGGGGTCTCCGCGGACTGGCTATCCCCAGGGCGCGGGATATCTGGGCTGTCATCACCTGCATCTCATCCTTCAGGTCCTTGACTGCCCCGTCGACTTCGTTTCAGACCATGGCCTGAAAGAGGCGAGCGTCTTCCTTGTGCATGTCCTTCGGTAGCGGTTCCTCTGCCCCCTTCTCCTCCAATTCAGGGTCATCCTCCGGTACCCAGACCAAGAGGATCGAGTCGACCTCGCCTGGCTCCAAGGTGCCCAGGTTGGTGGGCTCCATCTCGGTCATCCGCATCCTCCTCATGTGGCGGGTCAGGATTGTGTCCCTGTGAGCAGGCACCTCATCCATGGTAGTGGTTGAGATCCATGGCTGCCACTGTCAGGGGGTGACCACGAGCTAGAACTGTGGAGGGGAAACCGCGGCTCGCCTGGCATCTAGGACGTGCCAAGGTGCTGCCGGCTCTTCCTCCTGGTTGGGAAGCTTCCCATCTCCTGGAATCTTTTCAGCCATCAGGTTACAAAGTTGCCAGGGTGGTTGAGCTCCAATAGGGAGTCTTTTCAAAGTGTACCTTATATGCAATGTATCTACTGTATGGACTTTAGTCTTTTCAAAATGTCAAGTCTGCAGATTCAATGATGAGTCGGTGTGGATACAAAGACTCTATTTTATTGATACTGATACTTGTGGCATAAGCCAGGTCTTGAAAAGACTAAAGTCCATACAGTAGATACATTGCATATAAGGTACACTTCAAAAGGATTTCTACAGGAGGGGGGAACTGTGCAGGGGACATTCACACATAGATGTTACAAATACATTCTCATGTTGATTAGAGGCCCGTTTGGCCTTGATACCTTCAGGCTCCTTCCCCTCCCCCAGGCCTGGGCTGAGAAGGCACAGATAAGACTTTCACACATTACCATTTCAAAGCAGGACCAGATCTCTAAAGAAGGGGGGGAGGAAGAAAGAATAAGCTAGCAGCATTTGGTTATACTTTGGCTCTACCCAGCATGCCCTGTGCTTGAGCCAGAGTTATAGACAGACTTGACAGGCGGGGGGAGAAAGAAAGCACAATAAAATTTAGACTACATTTGGTGAAAGAGTTCCCAAGGTAGCTCTCTAATGCAAAGTGCTCAGGATTTGCATCTATCTGCAGAGTCGTTACCAAAACACATTGGGCCACAGCTGACAAACTTTTGTAACAAAACACACTGCATAATAATAAACAAATGCTGGCAACCCAATCAGAGCTAAATGCTCTGATCTCAGAAACAGTAAAGTGTGTATGACTGTTTTTTTCCCAGGTGGAGAAAAAAAGGAAACCCAGGTTGTAAGCTATTCCAAGTGTGATTCTGTCACTTTGCCTGGTTCATCAAACACCTTGACATTTATGTTTGGGATTCACTATTAATCATCAAAAAGAATTAAAACTTGGCATCTTTACAACAGAATCCCCTTATTCTCACATGTCACATTTTAGTTTTTATTTCAGCCTCAGCTACAGCACAATAAACTGAATTAATCGGGGCTAGAATTACATTTTAAAAGCCTGTGTTGAGTAGGCATCTTAAATCCGACCCTGGTGAATTTTGAACCCCACGACTTCCAAATTTTTCAAAAAGGCAACCCAAATGTTATAAAGCACAGTTCCTTATAAGTGGCAAAATAAAATAAATCATACATTGTTTAGAATCATAAAGTTGGAAGGAACCTACAGGGTCATTTGGTCCAACCCCCCGCACAATGCAATAAATTCACCAATACCTCCCCCTCCCAAACACATACATACATCCCCAGTGACCCCTGCTCTATGCTCAGAAGATGGCAAAAATCTCCAGGATCCCTTGTCAATCTGACCCGGAGAAAAATTTCTGACAGACCCCAAAGTGTCAATCAGCATTTCCCTGGGTGTGTAAGAAGGGGTCACTGGAACTAAGCACTGATGCAACCCTTCCTGCCTTCCTTCTTATGATCTGCCTAATTCACAGAATCAGCATTGCTGTCAGATGGCCATCTAGCCCCTCCAAGGAAGGAAAGCCCACCACCTCCTGAGGAAGCCTGTTCCACTGAGGAACTGCCCTGTCAGGAAGTTCTTCCTAATGTTTAGCCAAAAACACTTTTGATTTAATTTCAACACATTGGTTCTGGTCCTACCTTCTGGTGCAGAAAACAATTCTGCACCATCCTCTATATAACAGCCCTTCAAGTACTTGAAGATGGTGATCATATCACCTGTCAGTCATCTTCTCTCCAGGCTAAATATAACCAGCTCCTTCAACCTTTCTTCATAGGACTTGGTCTCCAGACTCCTCACCATCTTCATTGCCCTCCTCTGGACATGTTCCAACTTGTCTATACCCTTCTTAAGCTGTGGTGCCAAAACCTGAACACAATACTCTAGGTGAGGCCTAACCAGAGCAGAGTAAAGTGATACCATCACTTCACATGATCAGGAAGGACACAATACTTCTGTTGATAGAGCCCAAAATTGCATTTACCTTTTTAGCTACTGCATCACACTGCTGACCAGGCCTATAGCCAGAAAATTCCAGTTGGGGGGACCCACAGAAAAAATTTTTGGATGGAGGACCACCCCACCTGGCAGTCCCCACTATCTCTGCTGCCACTTTTCTCCCTGAGGCTCTGTGACCCTGCCACCCTCCGCATGGCATCTCCCCCTCCCTCCCACCCACCCACCCACTCACCCACTCTCGCACCAACAGGGCTAAAAAGTAAAGAGTGGGCATCTGGGACTCTTGCAAGGCACTCCCCCATCGATCACGTGATTGCCAGGAAAAGCCGCGTGGAAGCCAGTGGTGTCTACGCCAGCTTTCCAGCATGATCAGCAAGTTCAGCACTGGGGCAGCCAGCACTGAACTTGCTGATCATGCCAAAAAGCCAGCGTAGACACTGCCAGCTTCCGCATGGCTTTTCTTGGCAATCACATGATTGGGGGGGCAGGGGCCACCTTGCAAGAGCCCCAGGAGCCTGCTCTTTACTTTTTCACCCCATTGGTGCGTGAGTGGGTGGGTGGGAGGGAGGGGGAGATGCCATGTGGAGGGGGCAGGGCTACCAGAGCCGTGGAGAGAAAAGTGGTGGCAGAGAGAGTGGGGGCTGGGGAAAGGAGGGGCCATAAAGGTCTGAGGTGGGGTTGGGTGGGGGGCCATGTCTCCCATGGCTCGGGCCTACTGCTGACTCATCTGTAGTCCACTTAGACCCCTAGATCCTTTTCACACATACTACTGCCAAGTCAAGGCTCTGTAGTAGAATTAGCGGCCAAAAGAAGTGGACTAACTGTAGAGGATGTCCCGGACAATATTCCTGCAGAATTAATTGTTTGGACTGACCCATTTGAAGTCTCCTACCGATTTGGGGAAGAAGGGCCAGTCGAGACCGTGCATTTGGAGGACAGTAAAGGCTGCAGCACAGCAGAGGTGCAGAGCAAAAGCAGGAGCAGGCTCAACCCTGAGGCTCAGGCTTTTGTCCCCACTAGAAGTCAGAAAACCTTCTTGTCCAGCTCCCCACCTCCAGCTTCTGACCACTCCTTTAGTCCGACTTTTACCATCGCTACTTTTGCAGCTACCAAGTTTGGCTCCACTAAAGTGAAGAAAAGCTGCAGAAAACTGAATTGGGGTATTGTCCACCCTACAAAATAGGAAGGGAAAAAGTAAAAGTTGCTTAAATAAGTTTTTGTTTCTGTACAGCTTGCTGGAAAATAAGGGGAAAAGGCATCAACGGATCAGAAAATGGCAGAAAGGATGTCACCATCCCCGTCACCGAGGCCTACGCAAGAGGCCCAGGTAGACGTTTGTCTTGATTGGAGCATTGAGCTGGAAGAAAATAAAGTTGTTCATAAAGGACGAGCCAGAAAGACAGCGGCTCCAGCCGGGAAGAAGCGCTGGAAGAAGACCATTGCGAAGACCTTCGGCACTCACGAAGGTACCTACAACCTCGAGATCAAGGGGCAGGAACGATTTCTTATGTTTAAGGAGCTGAATGAGGCCCTGGAGTTTAAAGATGCCCAGGGAAACCTTGAAACGGGGAAGAAGACCTCGAAGGGCCGTGGTGGAGGCAGAAGACCCCCAGACGATCAAGAAGAAAAGAGACCCAGACTTCCAGGTAGGCCAAGGGCCATGCGACCATCATTGGCACGCGACGAGTGCGCCTTTTGCCTCGAGAGGGGGCACTGGATCCATTCCTGCCCAGACGCCCCTCCCCAATTTCGAGACAGAGGAAGAGGCCGAAGGGGAGTGCTCGACCACCACTGGCAGGCGATGCGTGAACCTAGAGTCATGAGAGTAGCCACGGGATGGTATCTCGCCCCCTACAGGTGGGACCACACAGCTTGGAATGAGGTCTCAGACGTAAGAGCTGCAATTGAAGCGACACCAGAGAGAGATGACCACGGAGGCGGAGACGAGGTATCAGGAAAACAGCGTTCTTTATTTAACGTGCACAGGCCCTTGTACACGGGCATCAGAGAGAGCCTGGACTCTGAGCTCTGAGCAATGACTGCAGTTACCTGCTGCCTTTTATCCCATTCTTCTCAACCCATATTAGTACATTTCAGCTCTTCAGGTTCCCAGTCCGCTAACCAGCTTCCTAGGTCCCTGGGCCACTGACAAAAACACGCATCAACCACAACTTGTGTGGGGTGCTAGTCTGTTGGTTCATCTTCCTGGGCTTGTTTACCTTATATGGGCCTTTTCTCGTTGCCAGCTGTCCCTAGTTTCCTTATTGAGAATATTACCAAACACATTCCTTATTGCTAAATTGCTATCCTATAATTGCTTCTCCAGCTACAAAGTGTTTGCATTATGTTTACTTGATTGAATATAGACTGGAGCTTCCATAGCCAACAGATATTCATGATTGTAATGGCTGCAGGTAGAGCTTAAAAGTTGAAGGTTTCTTCACCAAAATCGGTCCTGAGCTTCTTGATTTGACTGCAGCGTCCATTCCTTTGTTATTCTTCAATGATCCACTTCAGGATAATTTTGGAATAGTACTCGGACTGTGCACTGATATTGTTTATGGACATTATTGGTTTACTTATGGACAGTGCCTATTTGTCTGCTACATTTATTTTCTTTATTACAATATACTAGAGCAGGGGTGGCCAATGGTAGCTCTCCAGGTGTTTTTTGCCTACAACTCCCATCAGCCCCAGCCAGCATAGCCAATGGCTGGGGCTGATAGGATTTGTAGGCAAAAAACATCTGGAGAGCTACCGTTGGCTACCCCTGTACTAGAGGTTGGATACAGAAATTGTCATAATTGTTCCTTATTGACATAGTATTATTGTGCTACATAGTTTTCCATTGTTGTCCTGAGGAGAACACTGAAAGGCACGGGCCCAGTCTAAGGGTAGAGCCAATTCTAGCTGCACTCAGCGTGCCGGGGGGGGGGCAAGAGCAGCGCCGCAGAAGAGGAGGAGAGGGGGCCAGCAGCAGGCAGTGTCTACCTGGAGTCTCGGCCGAACGGAGTCTTGGTTGGGTCTCAGCCCAACAGAGGAGCCACAGAGATTGAAGGGGGGATTTAATGGAGTGGCCTGCCCTCCCATAGCTATGAGTCTGTGTCTGGCACAGGTTCAAAAATGTAGAGAATTTACCCCCTGCAAGCTACACACACCAAATGCACAGGGAACCTCACCCTGATGCCCACTCCTCTATAATCTCTCCAAGTTGGGGCATTTCTGGATTCCCAGTTATGGACCCCACAGAAAAGGCCTCCCCAGTGCTCCCTCTGGAAAAGACAGCTGCAGTTACAGGAATCTATAGAATGGCTCAGGAACAAGCCAGGGACACCAAACTCTTAATGAAGCTTCATCTGGACAGATTCCCACCCCCCACTGCCAGACACTGGAAGCAAGGCAAGCATCTCCCCTGTGCTCACAGCCCTCCTCTCAAGTCTCCAAAGGCACGTTCTGAAGGACAGAAAGGCAGACATCCCCAGAGTTTTGATAGGGGCTCCCCAAGTTACCTCAGAACAGCTTGGTGGGCACCCCAGCCCCACCAGACCAGTGGAAATCAGAGGTTTCTATTCAAAGAGATAATGAGGTAGATGTTGGATGAGGGAGCCTACCCATACCCGGCAGAGGCAGCCATCCTCCCACCCAAGCTCCAAGGGTTTTAGTTTGTCTATTGGACTTGTTCACTCCCCTGAGCCTGCTTTGGAAGGGAAGGCAGGATACAAATGGAAACAAACCAGCAAATAAATAAATAAATATGAGCCAGTTTGTACCCATCCCCAATGGTATCCCAATATACTAACATTTGCCGAAAACCCTGGACCCTTGATGCACAAAAAAGACAGAGGCTTGAAAAATTTGAATTCTGATGTCCCACACATGCATATAACCACACTATATTCCCAGACTGTTACCTCTCCCACTTGCTAGCTTGGTGTGTGGTCTAGGATTCACCAGTGTGGTACACCTTGCTTGGCTAAACATCCTGGGACATTATTACTCTGTCTTCTCTGGATTTCTGCCCACAGTGGACAATTTTCCCACTTTTCCATCCTGCAGTAGCCTCAAATGTCCTCTGAAATTCTGTTCCCAGAGGTACCATTTCCAGTTTGGGTCAGTATTTTGGGATGCCTCTCGAGGGAAGAGACAGAAATGTTACATTCCACAGTTGGAAGTTCTTAGATCCAATTCAAGGAATGGAAGCATCATCAATATTACACTCTGCTGTGTTCATACAGCCAACCATGCACACTCATATATAATTCTCTTAGGTTGTATACCTGAAATACAGAAACCTGTGAAAATCTTCCCTTTGCTGATAGTTGTTTAGCCTGCTTATACACAAAGAGCTTGATACTTTCCCATTCTAGCCAAATCTGGATTCTATCATAATGGTTCATGTACCAGAACTTCTTCCAGATGTTTTAGGCAGCTATTCAAACATGAAGAATCCATTTGTTGATCCCCAGTAGCACCCCCTGCCCGATTTGCTGTTGGAAGAAACAAGAAAATCAGAATCTTGTAACAATAGTCTCTCTTTTTGTTGTTGTTGTAATCTCAGTATGGAAAAATAAATGTGTCATACAAATCACAGTGAGAACAGCAACTGGGAAGGTGAAAACTGAAAACTGACAAATCTGCATCTATTACAGAAGCAAGCCTTTCTGTATGGTGATATGGATATCCTTAACAGGACAGAAAAAGGAAGTGGAATTGCACATTGAGAGTATGAATTGCCTGAACCAGGCAAGTCAAATGTACCCTTGTCAAATGTTTAGGTGCTCAAGGAATTATTTCACTGGGACTGCAAGTAACTTCTGTTGTCTGGCATTCCTTCACTAACTCTTATTAGCCCTCCTTCCTATTCGTATAGATATAGATTTGTGAACTTTATCCTAATCAGATGACCCATTTATCAAGCTGGGGTTCTTCTAAATTCTCAGATAAATTAAATCCTCGATACTATAAAATTCAAGTAAATGCTGTCACAGCATAGTGTACTGCTATAAACAGGGTACCAGTCTAAAACATGTTTCCCAGGTTTCATACATAGACAAATCTACTCTAAAATGGTGAACTACAATATGGGGTTATGCTATAACTAGGAAATGAAATCTGATCAATCCTCTGATTGTATTCCACAAGCATAGACTTATCTCTCTTTTCCTACCACTGACTCTAAACACAGAAGACACAGTGAGGGACAGGAGAGAAACTGCCACATGCTACTTCCCATTATTCTGTGTATTGTAATGATTCAAAAGTAATGTTACATGATAAAAATAATCTTCCGGCAGAAAGGTAATGAGATAGACAAGCACTACTGTTGCCAGCAGATTTTCTATGCATTATGTTAACCATCTAGTATGCCTGGGTAAATCTGAAAAGGTATCAAGGCGATTTTGCATTTTAAAGCAGTTTGATGTTAAATAAAATATGTCAGTCAGCTCCATCTAATACTGCTTGCATTCAAAACTTCATATATGCATTACACTTACACACTGACAAAAGAATCCTATAATATGCCAGAGAAGAAAAAGGGGGGGGGGGGAGGAGAGTAGACTGGTGGGACCAAGAAAAGCTAAGAACCCATCCTGTGCACCACTAGAGACCTACTCAATTATCTTCTAAGTGAGTCCCTAGTATTCATGCTTCCTACAGGCCATACAGTTTAACATAAGAACATAAGAGAAGCCATGTTAGATCAGGCCAACGGCCCATCCAGTCCAACACTCTGTGTCACACAGTGGCCAAAAAAACCTATATATATATATATATATATATATATATATATATATATATATATATATATATATATATATATACATACACACACACACACACACATACACACACACACTGTGGCTAATAGCCACTGATGGACCTCTGCTCCATATTTTTATCTAACCCCCACTTGAAGGTGGCTATGCTTGTAGCCGCCACCACCTCCTGTGGCAGTGAATTCCACATGTTAATCACCCTTTGGGTGAAGAAGCACTTCCTTTTATCCGTTTTAACCTGTCTGCTCAGCAATTTCATCAAATGCCCACGAGTTCTTGTATTGTGAAAAAGGGAGAAAAGTACTTCTTTCTCTACTTTCTCCATCCCATGCATCATCTTGTAAACCTCTATCATGTCACCCCGCAGTTGACGTTTCTCCAAGCTAAAGAGCCCCAAGTGTTTCAACCTTTCTTCATAGGGAAAACGTTCCAGCCCTTTAATCATTCTAGTTGCCCTTTTCTGGACTTTCTCCAATGCTATAAAAGCCTGTTTGAGGTACAGCGACCAGAACTGCACACAGTACTCCAAATGAGACCGCACCATCGATTTATACAGGGGCATTATGATACTGGCTGATTTGTTTTCAATTCCCTTCCTAATAATTCCCAGTTTCTAAAGTTTCTAATAGTTTCTAAAGTTATCCATAGTATATTATATTCTGAGATGGCCCAGACTAGCCCAATGTTGTCAGATCTCAGAAGCTAAACAGGGCTGCCCCTAATTAGTGTTTAGATGAGAGATCATCAAGGAAATCCAGGATCACTGTACAGAGGTAGGTAATGGCCAACCACCTCAGAATGTTTCTTGCCCTGAAAATCCTATGAAGTCACTATAAGCTAGCTGTGACTTGACGGGCCTTTCACTATCATTGCAAGATCAGCCTGCATAATTCGATCCGCTTCTATATTTAATTAGAAACTGGATGATTTTAAGAACTGCCTGGAAGATTCAAGACAAAATTGAAGGTGGTTACAATAAAATAACAAACAATTTATTTGAGTTTGTTGTTAGGCTTAGAACAATTCTGAGATGGTTTCTACCTGAAAGCAGTCTGTATATGTTGCTGAATCACAGTGCTGAAAAACTACTTCAGATCAGTTGTTAATTCTCTCATAAAGCACACTGCTAAAAATGCAGTTAAAACACCAGTGAAATTTCTGAGTTAGTAACTGAAGTTTCCCACAAGTTCAGTATGAGAACAACCAACTTGTTCTTAAACATCTAGTTCAATGCAGAAGCCTGTTTGTCTAGTTCTGTTTTAATGCCCTTCCAAACCTTAGCAATAGAAAGTAAGGTTAAAAATTAGCCTCAAAAGGGAGTGTCTGCATTTAGATAATGTGACCAAGAATGAATATGAGTAATCTCGTACTGCTTTTTAAAAAAAAACAAAAGTAATGCTAGCAGTCAGAAAAGGAATCTCTCAGACCCTTCTCAGATCCTACTGCTCGGCTCAGCAAAGCCTGAAGCCTTCCTCCAATCCAAAGAGCATATATATAAATAAAGAGTGGTATATAAAGAGCCCTTGGTGAAAAGTGGTAATGCTGAAGTACTGCAGTCGGAGCCCTCTGCTCATGAGACCTGAGTTCAATCCCAGCAGAAGCTGGTTCAGGCTCCAGGTTGACTCAGCCTTCCATCCTTCTGAGGTCAGTAAAATGAGTAACCAGCTTGCTGGGGTGGGGGGAAGTGTAGATGACTGGGGAAGGCAATGGCAAACCACCCCATAAAAACTCTGCCATGAAAACGTTGTGAATGTCACCCCAGAGTTAAAAACGACTGGTGCTTGCACAGGGGACTGCCTTTACCTTTTTAGTAAAAAAGGGGGAGGGCATGAATTACTTTATCTGGTAGTAGTTGTTATTTTCCCCCAGTCTGAAAAAATGGTGTGTAAATAAGTGCATTAATTATCTTTGTAGGTCATCAGGATAAATGGGTTCTGAGACAACTGTCATGGAGAGCATCCTAGAGGAAGTCAAGTTTGCATTCCCTGTTCAATTGAAGGAGATACAAGAGCACTAACAGTGTAATCCTGGCAGAATTACACACCAGCCTAAACCTATTGAAACCAAAGAGTTTAAAGTAGAATAATTTGGGTTGCATTGTTAAGCAGTTAACACCTCACTAAATTCAGTGAGAGGTGTCACTTTTGTCTTTTGTACTAGCACACTGTACTCTAGAGTTAAATCAAACCCTAAAAGGAGCAGGAGCTGCATTAGTTAAAGAATGGCAAGCATCTTCACTATGTTCATGTTTTAGGTCAAAACTCTGTAGTTTCACAAAATTAGATCAGTCTTGCTGAGCTAGGTTCAAGCCCTCGAAATGGCCTTGTGTTTGTATTAATATTTATATGGCAGTCTATTGCATCAGATGTATCTGAGGCAGGAGGAATGCATGAATATCTAAACAAAGTATGAATGGCAAAAGGAACAAAAGAAATTAAAATAGCAGTGAAAATGAAGCTAACTGGAACGACAACAACACGTGGCATCAAAATGCAACAAAAAGGAGGATATTGGCTCATCCTGTCCAAGGATTGCATTCCAATAAGAATGGAAGTTGCCCTCATCAATGGAAGATTTATCAACATGCAGAGTCCCTAATGGGACTGACTTCTGAGTAAAGAGGCAAACGAAGAAGTAGCACATCACTCAGGTGCCTCAGGAGTTTTTCTGATTTTTATTCTTTTTTTATTAAAGGTTCTGAAAGCTTAGTCTGTTGAATCTCTTTATAGGTCAAATAAATTTCATTCTAGCATAAGCTTCCATGAGTCAGAGCTCATTTCATCAGATACACTGGAATGTATATATCAAACGTAGGTCTCTCTCTCTCTTTAGACAGACAGACAGACAGACAGACAGACCGACAGACCGACAGACCGACAGACAGACAGACAGACAGACAGACAGACAGACAGACAGACAGACAGACAGACAGACAGACAGACAGACAGACAGACAGACAGACAGACAGACAGACAGACAGATAGATAGATAGATAGATAGATAGATAGATAGATAGATAGATAGATAGATAGATAGATAGATAGATACTCAAGTGCATGTGATGAAGTGAGTTCTAATTCACAAAAGCTTAAACTGGAATAAATTTGATAAGTTTTCGAAGTGCTACTGGACTGCTGTCTAAATTTTGCTACGGTTGTTGAGTATGGTTACACTTCTGGATGCTTGCAGATCAGTTTGGAAATCTCCTATGAGCCACCTTTTGGGGGAAAGGAAGATAATAAATGCCATAAAATAGGGGAAATGCGCACATTCACACACATTCATGCATATAAATTCCATCCCTTCATAGAAAGCTTTAACCTCTGCTGTGTCAATTGCTTATCTGAGAAAGGAAAGATATGGAAATCCTATGAGGATCAAAATGAAAAGAAGAGAGGGAACAGCAATGGAAATGCCTGGCTACTACATGAAGACAAGAAAGTAGGAGAAAGACAATTTGTTCCCCTCCTAACACTTCCACTGCATCCTTTGAAAATGATCAGGAAAAATAAGCCATGGGATAATGGACGCTGAAGCTAGAGAGCCATTATCTTCCTTAAAAATAACTTATGCCCAGCCCACTTTTTCCTGTTTAATGTCACATTTATCAATAGCTCATTAACTTTTAACTTTGAAGAACTCCCAGTGCTAGAACAAAAAAAAAATCTTTTCTTATTATTAAATTAGTTTTCTTGTGTTACACCCCATTTGGATTGCGGCATCTCTTCATAAAGATAGCAGAGGGCAATGTATAGTGGGAAAATGGCCTGAAAACATTACACTTGCCAATTAATTCTATTATTAAATGCTAAGAAAAAATAAGTGCCTGCCAGCTGTGGCGTTATTATGCTGCTTTCTGAGAAATAATAAATGGGAAGTCTTTGGGATTTTTTTTTCTCTTTGCAACAGCCAATCCCCCCCTCCCAAAAAATCACAGGCTTTTGTTTCATGCTGAACTAAAATTACTTTCCAAAGGTGACCTGGACAGAGAACATAATGGCACCAGCAGTGGTCTTGAAATTAGCAACACCATTTCCAGGCTAAAATATATGTTTTTGCAGCAGAAGCACTCCGGAGCACACAGGGCATTCATTTCCTTGACATTTAGAATCCTATGAAAGAGTATGTAGGCATCTTAAATGCACAGCTAACATCCCGGCCACTGGCATGCTATGGCTCAAGTACTTAATATGAGTGGCATTCTGTGTTCCAGCTATTCACTGCATTGAATATTCTTGGTTTTAAATTAAACAAAGACCTTCACTTGTACTGCCACAATACTTTGTAAATCAGCATTACTAAACTGAAGTAGTTCTCTGTGTATGTGTGTGTGTGAGAGAGAGAGCACATGTGTCAGAATGTATTTCTTGTTAGTCAAAGCCTGTAATTTGTCTAGAACTTACAGGAGAATAAGGCTTCTCTCCGTACTCAGGGAAGTTGTTCTTTAAAATGCGTTCCCACTGGTAAGTCAATTGCACTTACATCTCAAAAGGGCAGAGGAAAATCAGTAGATTAAAGGAAAGTCCATAATACAGGTTTAAGCCCGTTTCAAATCAGTTTATCAGCTGTACAACAGTAGTGCATGTAGTTCTAGGAGATCTCAGAACTCTCAAAAATATTACCAGAGTTCAAGCAATGAATCTTCAAGAAACCCCAAAATTATGAAAGCGGTTGCCAAATAAATGACCATTTGGACTGTTGAATGCCCTAAATCAGATGCATTGATTTTTGTTTCTGAGATGGGGAGAAGTCTTATGAGACTGTAAGGACAGGTATGATTGGAAGATCAGGCACTTAGTGACAGGTAACATGGAACAATGAGCAAGGAGCAGGGAACATGTGTCAGGGACTCAGGACCTGTTTTTTGGCTGGATGTAGCTGCAGTACCTTGGACAGCTCTGAAGCTGACAAATTGCTCCAACAACATTGAGTAACAATAGACCAGGTTCAGCTCCTACATATGAGAGCAAGTTACAAAGACCTAGGCATTCCCCAGCTTACCAGTCATATGACAGGATGCAGTGATCATCATAAAAATCATAAGCTACAGTGGTAATCTTATTCAAAATGCCTGGGTTTTGTTGAGGTGAAGCTCTCTTTCAATTGCTTTGAAGATTCACTCATAAGCAGTGATATGATCAGCTTGATTTCTCTATAGTGGCAGAATTGGAAGCAGTGGCCAAGTGAAAGTTAATTGCACATCAGTTCATCACTGAATGTTTCTTTTGAAAAACGGATTTTTTTTGCTTCTTTGGGTGGCTAAAGAAAGCCATCAATTTCACTTTAGATTACTAGGCTGGCTGAACTAGTAGAAAAAAGCAAGAGTCCAGTGGCACTAACAAAATATGTATGAGCTTTATCTGACAAAGTGAGCAGTGACTCACAAAAGCTCGTACCCTGCCATATATCTTGTTGGTCTTTAAGGTGCTACTAGACTCTTGCTCTTTTCTTCTGCTACAGACAGACTAGTATGGCTACTCAGCTTGATTTATCTCCTCCAAACTTCTATATAAATGCAGGTCATCCAATGTATGGAAGATGACCAAACTTTTAAGTAGCTTAAACAATTTCTTCTTCAAGATCCTAGGTGAACACTCTGTTTGGAGTTCAGTATTAATGCATTAATTTGGAGGAGACACTGAGGTCACCTCACAGTGCAATACTAAATAGAGTTACATCCACCACCATCAAAGTCTACTGAAATTGATTAAGTCTATCTAACTCGGGCTTTGCTTAGGAGTGCACTGTTGGTAATCCAAAGGAACAGAATGGCAGTTAAGTTGAAAGAAATATTCTGTAAAGGACTGAAATGACTAAGAAGGAAATGGTATCTGAAATACATCCAAAGAGAATTCACAGATTAACTGGACAGAAACTGTGATAAAAATGCCTTTAAATTGTTTTGGGGCTCTTTCTCTCCCCCCTCTCAAGTATTTAGTTTTTCCTTTCTGGCCCAGCACCTGTCAAATTCCTGTTGTATTTTGATTATAATTACAAGCAAGAGCTAATACACATTTAATTAACTGAGCCTCTTTCTTTTTACTTCTTATGAAGCCTCTTCTTCCACCAAAGATAACCTACCAAATTGGATTGTCGCAGAGGCATGAAATTCCCTAAAAGATGAGAGGGGAGATATTAACCAGCAATGACTCTAAAAAGAGCAATATATTCAAATTTATTCCCATGTAGTTAATTAATTATTCTAATTTTATTTGAGCAATGTATCTTGGGAAATGTGCCATTTGATTTTTTTCCCCCTGGTCATTTGATAACAGTTGTTATCTACATTTTTCTGCACAAGTAAAATGAAAGAAATACTATTTTTTGGAGATTTGTCTTTTAAGGATCTCTGATCAATCTCATTGATATCAAGGAACAGTCCTCACAAATGTCCCCTGAAAGTCAGGTTCTGGGACTACAGTGCTAACCTGGAATGTAGCCCTGCTAACTTTTAACTTGTGTCAAAGTAATTATATGTAGATGAAAAAGAGGAGGAGATTGGATTTATATCTCACTCTTCACTACCTGAAGGAGTCTCAGAGTGGCTTACAATCTCCTTTCCCTTCCCCTCTCCACAACAGACACCCTGTGAGGTAGGTGGAGTTGAGAGAGCTCTAACAGAAACTGCTTTTGAAAGGAGCAGCTCCTCAAGAACTTGTGGCTGACTCAAGGTCACATCAGCAGGTGCATGTGAAGAAGTGGGGAATCAGACCTGGTTCTCCCAGATAAGAGTCCACACACTTAATCACTACACCAAACTGGTTCTAGTAAGGTAGTAGTATAAAAATCTTATATTTTAATAGCGAAGTCAGCCAAATCTTTGGATACTTAAATCTGGTGACTGGAGCTGTGAACAGACAAAAGAGATATTTCTAGATACCCCAAAACAGTCCAAGATTTGCAAGAAAATGTGAAATTAAAAAACAAACAAACATGGGGGGAGTTTAAAAAACACAAAAATGTTAAAAAGAGGGCCTACAGCTTTAAGCAATAGATTCAGTGGCTGATGCTAGATGGCCATAGTATTCTCTGAGTAAAAGGCAGAGGGAAAGGGGCAGGGTCATTTCTGGGCCTATTGTGGCCTTTTTTAGGACAGAGTCCTTGAGTCAGGCCAGGCCACTTCTCAGCAAACTTTGGGTAACTTGATACCACCTGACTTGCATGACTCATCTAGGCCTGGCTGCTTGCTACTGTTCAATAACAGCCCTCCTATGAAAGTCAGTGTGGAATAGCTGTTAGACCTTTAGAGTAATGTCTGGAAGACTCAGGTTCAAATCCCATCTTGCTGCTAAAGCTCTCAGTTTGGACTAAGAACATACTTTCAGCCTAACCTACCTTATAGGGTTGCTGTGTGGATAAAAAAGGAAGAGAGGAGAATAATGTAAGCTGTTTTGGTCTTCACTGCAGAGAAAGGTGAGGTATAAATGATGTAAATATAGCTGAAGATGGGAGAAAAAAGTAAATATGGCTTTATGAATGGCTGAGAAGCAGAGAAGGAGACAGATAAAGGGGATAGGATATGAGGGTTGCCAGGGAGAAGAAAAGAGAAAATATTGTGGAGAGGCAGAAACAAGGAAAGTGAGGCACCTCCCCAGAAGTTCTTGAGAGTTCTCTAACATGCAAGAGGACCTGGCACCATACAACTAGGCCAGTTTTCCTAGGTAGAGGCTGCTGAAAAGTGAGGCACCTCCCCAGAAGTTCTTGAGAGTTCTCTAACATGCAAGAGGACCTGGTTGAGTGGCTGGCACCATACAACTAGGCCAGTTTTCCTAGGTAGAGGCTGCTGGCAGAGGCACTTAAGACGGAGGGGCAGATAAAGGTAGGTTGGCTGTTCCAACTCCATGTTAGGAAATTTCTAGAGATGTTGGGAGAGGAGGTTGGGGATTGTGTCATTTGAGGAGGGGAGGGACCTCAGAAGTGTATAATACCATAGATCCCACCCTCAAAGCAATCATTTCCTCTTGGGAAACTTGGGTTGCCAATCTCTGGGTGAAGGCTGAAGATCACTTGCAATGACAACTGCCATCCAGAAGCTAGACTGCTTTGGAGGGTGGACACTGTGACAGAACTTGGGCAGTTCTGCAGGGCCTGTAAGATAGTCCTCTTCTGGTTGGCGTATAACTGACTGGTACCTGAAAAACCCCAAAGGAAGGTTGTAGGATAGCACATTGATAGATCATTTTCTTGTTTTCTTGTTTTAACTGCTGTAAACTATTTAATGTATTTTAATATTCATTAATCTTATTGTTAGAATTTTATGTTGTGAGCCGCCCTGAGTTGCCTCGGTGGGGAGGGCGGGATATAAATTGAATAAAATGAAATGAAAATGAAATGAAATGAAATGAAATGAAAGATGGAGGTCCTGCACCTGGGCCACAGCAGACTGGGATTGGGAACAGGACTTCCAGCCTTTGATGGGGCACCACTGGAATCAATGTTGAGGGTAAAGAGCCTGAGGGTGCTCTTGGATGCCTCATTAACTATGGAAAAGCAAGAAAAAAACAACTGTGTAACAAAATCAATAAATCAAAATATGAAATCTCCCCTTATATTGTGTCAAATCTCATCTATATCTAATTCTTCACAAGCAGTTACACATACAAAAAACAAGAAACAATACCCAGATATCACAAAGAGGAGGGACTCCAGTCCCCTCCACCAGATCTTCTGGTGCATATGGCAGCCATTTTCTTGACTCTGTCCCCACAGCAGCCATCCCCTCCTCCGCTATGGGGGCCTTTTATTATTTTTAATTAGCACAGGAATATAGTTATATCGCTATGTCACTGTGACAACAATTATAGCATGTTCTCTGAATTCTTAGCTTTCATTTTTTTAAAATAAGTAAGTCTCTATTCTCTTCCCTTTCTGAGATATAAGGAAACAGGCATATCTTTGAGATGGAAGGGATACACACTCACTTTTAAAGAACATACTCCACCTAGAGTTAGATTGACATTGGGATATAATGACATTTCTTTGTTATTTTTTAAAGAAAAAAATGGAAAACCCCTGGTGGCCTGGAGGAGTGGCAGCTTCTGGGAGACTAGGACAGGAAACTGCAGGAAAACTTCTGAGAGTGACAAATGACAAGTAATTCCTACAGTGTCAACTAAAAGCCAGTGTAGGGAAGTTGGGTTTGTTATTTAATGTGGTAGGCAACACCTCGCAAGGAAAACAGGAGGGAAAACATATTGTCAGCACTGCAGTTCCATATACGCAAAAAACCCAACAATCTGTGAATGGGGCCTACTTTAAAAACAAGGGCTCATCTTTCTGAATTGTTATACAATCTGATTCTACCCTGGCAGCTCTTTTATTAGGATCATTTTAAATATTTTGTGCTCATTTTAAATGTTTTGTGCTTTAAATTTTAAATGTTTGGTGCTCAGGCTGTTTTAAATGATTGATTTGTTAATTCTTTATTTTTAAAAACAATTTTATGTAGTTTGTTATTTTATTACGTTTTATTCTGTAAGCCCCCTTTATCAGGTTCTCTGGAGAGGTGGCTTATAAATACTGGGGAATGTGAAAATTCCCATTCAAACACATCAGAGACAAAAATCACAAGATTTTCTAAAAAGCACCTGCAATGTTGAGGATTTACCTGCCTCTGCCCTCCCAGTTGCAGCTCACCATGCACCTCAGGGGAGCACAGGAATTTAATTTTAATAACAGTTTATATAATTGGAGAAATATGGTCATGTTCTGACCCCAAATGAATGCTTTGTTTAGACTAGTTGTTTGCATTATTAGATCCCCAGAGTTTTACTCCTGGAGTAAGATTCTTTTCCTGGAGAAAATAAACAGGAAATCTTAGATTGACTTGAGAGGAAGAAAAATTCCACTGATCCCAAGAGCTTCAGGGCTGTTCTCTGCAGGCCTCATACCTGCTGAAGGACAAGTCAATTTGCCACTGGTAACACACAGTTGGAATGAATGACTGAACAGCTTGACTTAATGTGAACCTGGTGGATGGTGATTGCTCATTTCTTATATACTAAATAGATGGATTAGTCTCAGCCATATAACCCTTTAGGCACAGCTTATTGATACATTGATTTATTTGTTAACACTATTTTGGAAAACTCAAGGCGTCCCACATTAAAAAAAAAATACAACAAAATAGTAGTGAAAACATCCAAAAAACTTACAGCTAATTCTAGCCCTCATGATGCTGGCTAATTGTTTCCTGTGTTCTTTCATCAGAACGAAGACATTCAAAGAAGACCTAATCCCAAAGAAGTGAAAGCACAGCAACAGTACTGCAATCTACACTGACATATCCATGATGGAAGTGGCATTGTGACAATGCTGTCAAGCTAGCCATATATGGAACCAGGACTTTTTTTTTAACACGGTGGAACGGAGTTCCAGAACCTCTTTGCGGAAACAAAATTCTCAAAAAATGCAAAGTTCATGAGGGGCACCAGGGGAGCATGACATCACTTGTGACATCACAAAAATATTAAAATAAAATTTAAAAAAAATACAATTTAAACAAGGGGATGCAGGCACGATTTAAATGGTAGTGGCTTCAGACAAGCGGGGAAGCTGCCAGACAGCTCTGGGGACTTGTTCTTGTCAATGTAATAGCTATTTCCTCCAGGGAGTCTGAAAGGGGATTTTCCCAGATTAACCTGATTGCTACTCCAGAAAGGTCCTCCTTGTCAGTCAAAACTATAACATCTTTATTGTTTATAAAAATTGTTGGACCTTCCTTAGCAGTCTTTGTTCCACCAAAGCATATGAAAACATGGTGGCTTCAAGGTCATCGTTCAGCATTAGACACCAAAAAGCAAGACCCAAAAAAGAACTGAGGAAGTTGGTGACATCGCAGGGTTGGGGGTTTTTTTGTAGAAAAAGTCCAGCAGCAACTCATTAGCATATTAGGCCACAACTCCTGACATCACCAGCCACACTCACCTCATAGAGATTCTGGTGATTGATGCTGGAAGTTCTAGAGAAAAGGCACTATAGTCACTCCAGCAGACAAACACCACATGTACCTTAGTTTTAAAGCAGTTTCCAACACAGTTACCAGAGGTGTCATGTTGCTAATTTTTTTAAACAGAGGAAACAGAACACTGAAAAACTCAGGACTGTATTTGTTTAAATTTCTGAACATGCTCTGAGGAATAAAGGAAGCAGACAGATACAAAAACATAGAAGGGTTTTTCATATACCTTCAAAAAGCGGAAAAATAATTATAAAGCAAAAGTATAAAAAGGGAAAACATGTTTCATTTAAAATCATAAGCTCTCCTCTCAAAACTCCAGAAAACCTGGCTCTTTGGCTCAGTGATAGATTCTAAGAACACTCTAGCACAGGGGTGGCCAAACTGCGGCTTGGGAGCCACATGTGGCTCTTTCACACATGGTGTGTGGCTCTTGAAGCCCCCACTGCCTTTTGGCCAGCTTGGGGAAGGCATTTGTCTCTTTAAATCGTTTCTTCAAGTCAAGCCATCTGGTGCCTTGGAGAATGCATTTAAAGTTGCTTTCTTTCCATCTTTCCTTCCTCCCTCCCTCTCAATCTATTTCCTTCCTTCCTTCCATCCATCTTGCAGCCCTTAAACATCTGACATGTGTTCTTACATTAAACAAGTTTGGCCACCCCTGCCCTAGCAATTGTGGGATTTGCCTCAGTCCTTTTAGCACTTGCATAAAAAAAATTAAATAAGTGTCTTCTGCTGCTCAAGATTCTGAAATCAGTGAGCTTCTGAGAGTACAAAAGGAAAGGAAATCATAAAGTACTAATACTGGTGGGAAACACAAATTATATTAAAAAATGAAACCTGAGGGGAAAAATTAATATTTCTAAAACAGTTATTTGAATATATGAAACTGTTTTCAAAGATAGGAAGCTCAATAAGTAAAGGGGTACCTGAAGGAGATATCTAAATATAACAGTTAAAAAGAGAGAACATTCGCAAGCAGACTACAAATCATCCAAATAGTTGTTCAACTCCACCCTCCTCAAAGCAAAAGGAAGAAACACAGAGTAAGGACTATGACAAAGTTGGAAATAATAACCATGTTCAATTCAGAAAGAAGTCACTCCAGATATTAAGCACCATTTAAAGCAGAGTGACATAAAGATCTGTGGAAAGAACTCTGAAGAGGGAAAACAATAATAATACTAATAATAAAAAATAATATAGAAGTTGCCTCTGAGGATTACTCAAGGAATTAAGACACACACACACAGAGCAGCCAAAATAAACACAACACATACACAGGAGAGCTGTTGAATGTAACCACGTTTCAACCAAGTTTTCCAAACCAAACCAAAGGTTCTAGCTTACCCTCTCTTTTTTTTAACTGTGCAAACAATTTTTAAAGGAACCCCCCCCCCCAAAAAAAAAGAAAGAAAAGAAAAGGGACTGGGCTAGTTTCTCTTTCTTACTCACAGCACTGGGAGCAGCCTTTGTTCTTCAAGCTTCCCCCACTCAGACTGGTTTCACTGAAAGGAACACACGCCTTCTAAAAAGGAAGCAGTTCCCAAGCTGCTTCTTGCCTCACCTTGGAAAGGCTGTACATGGTGACTGTTGGAGCTGGGAGTTTCCTATGCCGTCCAGCTGGCTGGCAGCAGTGGATGGTTTAGTGGGTGGGAAAGAAGCCTGCAAAACTGGGACCTGGGTTCCTGGCAAGCTTAGGAGGCAGGAACTTAGCAGTCTTTCTAAGTACCTGCTTTCTCCAAGCTAAACAAATGGAGAAAGCAGGCTTGGGGAGGGTAGGCACTTCAAGCAGGCTTGGGGAGGGCAGGCACTCCCCTAAGTGCCCGTCTTCTCTCCAAGCCTGCCGGAATGCTCTGCAAGCCAGCTGGAACACTTTGGAAGGTAGCAGGAATGCCATTCCTGTGAGTTCTGGTTAAAAATAAAAGCCCTGGTGACATGTCTAAAGTTTAGAAACTGCTTTAAAGTAGAGGTAAGTCTGTGGTACAAGTAGAGGTAAGCATGTAGGATCCTCTGTGTTTCTCCTTCATTTCCCTCTTGAGAGTTCCAGCACCTCTTTTAAAAAAAAAACCTGTATGGAACCAACCAATGATGCTGATGCTGTTGCTGGCACAGCTCTGTGATGTGACCATCCTCTGTTTCACCATCACTACAGAGTAGAGAAAAAACAAAGGCTTGCCTTGAGTCTCAGTGAGAAAGACAAGTTACACATGAAACAAATAAAAACTCCTCAGTAGGGATGACTGGAGTGTCCAATAGGAGCCATAAGCTGATCAGATTTCTGGGAACTCTGCAGGAAAAGGTTCAAACCAATTCTGGCAAAAGCATGCCCTTCTGTCAGGTGGACATAGTACCAGGCAGCATCAACACTCCCAGCATTGCTGTGAATTGGTTTCTGAAAGGCCAATATTAAATTGGTTTAGCAAAATTGCAGCAGATCTTGCAATATTTTAGGGAAAAGAGCATTGTCAAAGGACAAAATTGATTTAAGGCACTATCCTGTTTAAGAAAAAGAGATATAATGTGCTTCAGGCAGTAATAGAAGAGTAATTCTCTCTTTAAAATAGAGAAATGTAATTGGTTTAATATGACTGTAAAGCTATTTTACAAAAGCGTAGCTTTTAAATTACTTTCTGCCATTCCAACTGAGATTAAAATCACTTTAATATATTGAGAAATGTATTTGCATTGTATTCTGGAGAGATTTATTATTTCTTTAACATATTAATGATTTAATAAGGCCTAGCTGGATATGTTTGCAAGTAATATGCATGGTGCCCTGACTGAACAGAAAAGAAACTGTAACTTATACCTTTCGCAGACATCACCAAGGACAACCAGGTGGTTAATTTGCAGTTCATCACATAATTCTATCAACACATACATGTCACCCGTTTCACAGACAAGTTTGGAAAAAAATGTGAGTCAGGGAGATGTTTTTCTGTAACATGGTGTTTGGTCATGCAACAGAATTCCACCTAACATTTCTACTAAAGGAAGGGAGGCATGACCTCGACAATTCCCCGTTCTTGCTGCATATTCCCAGCTCCCCCTTCATGCTGTTTCTAGGGTCAGTTCCTATTCTCCAGGAGCAGAATTTTATGGCCATTTTGGAATGCAGCACAAAAGGGAAGGTTTGGAAGTCACACTCTGCTGATGGATGCCTTTCTAATCACTGGCTGGATCCAATCCAATGTATGCAAAGCAGTTGCTTGCTCAATGGAGTCTGGGGTGCAGAAAGACTTACACTGGTCACTTTTATTTCCTATGCTCTGTCCAGCCTCAAAAGACTTTATGTTTGTGCATCTTATTGTACAGTAGATGGAAGAACTAAATAATGGGATAATGCAAGAGATCTGCCATATCCCCCTAACACTTCTATTTACTGTGTATAATAGTGATCTAAAAATGCAAAGAAAATCAAGAGACTTTACAAATTAACTGTCAATATCTGTTTCTCTTGCTATTCTTGCTATTTCTACAAAATAATTCTGTGTGGTGTGCTTGTGATAGCTTTGTGGCCATAAAAAACCTGTTTCCACAATATCTTGGGCTGCATCTAGTGCAGCATTTCTGTGGATACAGGCAATTCCACTTATAAAGCACAAGTACTCCCTCATCCCATGGTAGCCCCCAAAACATGTCAAAATTCTGTTCCTGGGGTTCCTCTATTCCCAGGAGCATTTCAGGCTACTCCATGGGCAAAAGTCTTTGCTGCCATGAAAATGCAGAGTTGGATCCAACCCCTTGTTTCCAGTGGACCATACTGTACTGGCAGCAGAGACAAGTGTGGAACAAATGGCAAGAGACTGAGGGAAGCCAGTGCCTAGGAAGGGTGAAGTATGGGGAGGATATTATATAATTTCAGGGGGACACACTAGGTTGCCTCCTCTACTCTATGGTCTTTACCACAGAGACTAGAAAAAATTCCTAGAGTATCACTATGTTGAGGCAATTTTTAACTTGTTCCTCAATTTCTCAGGTGCAAGAACTTGCGGCTAGGGGTTGGCAACTCCCTGAACAGAGTGGGTAAATAGGAGGGCTAGATAAGCACTAATTATAATAGTGTAGAAACATACCACACCAACATCAGTGACAGGAAAGGATACACTACATGACAAACTCTATGATTCAGGTGACCCACAATATTAAAACCTCAAACCAAAAGGGGAGTGAGTGAGAACAGCACTAAAGTACTAATTATGTAATGAATTTATTGTGGGCCTTCACAGCAGCACAGTCTGACAGCATTTGAAGCATCCAATCAACAGCATTTGAACCATCCAATCAAAATCACTGAGCTGTCAGCTATCTTCCTGCCAGCCTCCATAGAGAGGATTAAAATATCAAACTAAGAATGGATTAAAGGCATCTACATCTCTTACTGGATCTTGTTC
Source organism: Heteronotia binoei (assembly GCF_032191835.1). Lineage (NCBI taxonomy): Eukaryota > Metazoa > Chordata > Lepidosauria > Squamata > Gekkonidae > Heteronotia > Heteronotia binoei. The sequence goes on along the minus strand of NC_083223.1, from coordinate 49,033,990 downwards.
TGTATAAGGTTCTGAGAAAACCCTATGATATCATTCCACGTGATTATTATTCCAAACAGGGACACAAGCGAATCTTGGCTCAGCTTTTCTTTCTTCTTTTATTTTGTGTTTTGTTTCATTTAGTCCAATTCCTGCATGCATTTAAATCATAATCCTGTTGATATTTGGTTTCTTGGTACAACATTGTATTTTGTTTGTAATGATTACAGGCTAATGTTGTAATGATAGACTTCAGGGTAATTTTTATTATTTTTTTTCTGTATGGCAACAGCTTGGGCACTTTTCTTTAAAAAACGACAATGGAAATGATATGCTGTGGGGAACTATGCAAATGTAAGATCAGTGGAATGAATAGTGAGTGAATGGCACATTGATACATAAATAAAAACATTGGACAGCAGCTCCAAAACTGCAGGCAAAAACAAAACATCCATTAACTAAGGCCTCTCTTTTTAAAATATAAATAACAGTACCTGGGTTTCCATTACCATGTGGGGATGCCCCCCACAGGAGCCTAGACTATCTAAAAACATTGGGAATTTTTAAAAAAGTGGTTCTAAAAATAACTTTGTTCATGGAAATTATTTTTCCCCACCTCACCCTCCTTCAGAATCCCACCCCCCCATTCCATTGGTAAGAGCCAGAGAACCCTCCAGAACAACGTGTTCTTTCAGTAAGAAAGGAAATTGCCTCCTTGACTTGGATAAGCTCTCTCCTCTCATACAAGGGGAGAAGCTGCTGCTTCCATTTTGCATGCAAAGTCCACAAGCCTCAGCAGCAGCTTGCAGGGAACACAGGGGACTTTGAGTTCAGGGAAAGAAGAAAAACCCTGTATTCATTCATTCATTCTTTCCACTTTTAGCTAAAGAACTACAGGTAGAGGCCATGGCTCTCACCTCTTTCATATGTCTTCACATCAGCCCTGGCTAGACTGATAGACAATGGTTGGGATCAGGGGAGTTAGCCATGGCAATCTCTTGGCTTCGTAAAAGCCAATCCAGTTAGAGACACACCTCAGCAGGACTTAATAGCAAAGCATCCACCCTCCAAAGCTGCCATTTTCGCCAGGGGAACTGGTTTTTGTCATAATTACATTATTCTCATCTCTTCCTTTTTATCTGTGAAGTAGGTGAGACTCAAAATATATGAGTGGTCCAGAATCAGCCAGTCAGTTTCTATACCAAGATGGGGATTCAAACCTGGGTCTTCCAGACCCTACTCTGAAGCACTGTTAAACTATGCTGGTTTCATAGGGGGGCTGCTGTTGAAGAATAGCAAGCAGCCAGGCTAGTTGAGTTCTGCAAGTTGAGTGACATCAAGGAACTAGGGTTGCCAAGTCCCACCGCTGCTGTGGCAGGGTGCTTGTTTCATGAGAACAGTGCGATGACATCACCCAGAAGTGATGTCACACTGGGGATGCCCTGGGACTCACAATAAAATTCTATAGTACCCTAGAATTTTTACCACAAGTCCTAGAGCATCCCTGGCACAACATCCCTGTGCAATAATGTCACTTCCAGGAAATGTCATCACACTGGGGACAGTGTGCAGTGATGGGGCTCTTCGGGGGATCCCTCCAGTGGCCTGCTTCCTGCCAGCAGGGGATACCCTACCCCTGGCAGGAGCTTGGCAGCCCTACAAATTACCCAAAGGTTGCTGTCAGACCTAGGGTTGCCAACCTCCAGGTAAGACATGGAGATCTCCCAGAATTACAACTGAATTCCATGTGACAGAGATCTGTCTCCCCCTGGAGAAAATAACTGCTGTGAAGGGTGGACTCTATGGCATTATAGGTAGCTGAAGCCCGTCCCCACTTCAAACTCTGCCCTCCTCAGACTCCACCACAAAATCTCCAGGAATTTCCCAACCTGGAGCTGGCAAACCTAGCCAGGCCTGAATACAATATGCCCTCCCTCAAAGGCCAAAGTAGGCCTGGAAAGTGCCCTGCCCCCTCCCTCGGCCTTTTGCTCAAAGAAACTGAAGCCTGGAAACTGTGGTTGCCTAGCAAGAGCCATGGAGGAAATCTGTTGCGTAACATTACGGGCCCCCTCTTATCATTTTCAGGTTTTTTAAAAAAAAAAAACTTTTTTTTTTTAGATTGAACATTTTTCTGTAGATTTAGGGCCATATTCAGGTTTGTTGAACAATCTATTCTATTCAGCCTTAGTCACTTGATTTAGGTATCCAAAGTTTTGGCTGACTTGACTATTAGTATATAAATGTGGTCATCTATAACAAGTTCAAAAATATTTATTTTACTGTATGCTCATAATTTCAAACAGCTGATACATTTGGAGTTTTTAAAAAGTTTTGTGTGGATTTTGTATCTGCACCGTTAGATTACTCAACATATATTCAACAAAGTTAGGATAGGGCAGCCAGCATCACTGAGGATATGTGTGTGTCTATCCACACACATATTTTATTTAGGATATTTTCAGTCACAGTGCATGCACACCTCTATATACTTCAGAAGAATAATGAACCACTGACTAAACTCTCTCCTCCATTAAAATTCACTCAGCACTATATATCCTTTAAAAAACAAAAACAAAAACAAAGTGGTATCATCTTACAGATTCAAATTGAGCAGGGATGGTAAAAAAGAGATCCAGCTTCAATTGTAAGAGGAAAGGTAATTATGCAAGCTGGAATTCAGCCAAGGCACAGAGTCCAACATCATCTCTTTTGAAAAGTGCCAGGAGACAAGGGATAAGAAATCATTAATTATAACCTTGATGGGATAGGTCATCCAAAAGAACATGATTTCAACAGCAAAGTAACCATTTAAGGTAAGTCTGGGACATACAGTCCATTCCAACTTAATGCGATTAATCCATATTAAAATGATTTGGACTGTACTACTTTGAAACTGTGAGAAATTACCTTTTGGAAACCCCCACCCCACAAAAAAAAAAAAAAAACATATCAAGAAGAAACCTAGGCTACAACATTTCATCTTTTTGTTTCAAGAGTAACTGAAAAAAATAACAAGAACATACTATTTTGACATGCTGTGCTCCACTTGTATTCTAAAATGTAATGTGTGTGTTTCAGTCTCTACAAAAACAAGAAGGATGAATGAAACATTATCTTCATTTATGAAGTGTGGGAGTGTCCAGGATATTTTCTTTTTGGTCAGTTGGCAACCATGGGGGGGGATGTTTCATTTTTCATAGACTCTCGGGGGGGGGGGATATGTTGATGATATACAGGGCCAGTTCCAGGTATTCAGGGGTCCTGGTGTAGCTAAAATAAAGTGCAGCAGCAACAGGACTTCTGGCAAGATTTCTTGAAGACGTTTCCCTGCCCCATTCTCCCCTGGGAACCTTCCTACTCTATACCTTCTGCTTCCTGTCCTGCCCATCCATCTGCCTGGGCTACCCTGTTTACAAGCCCTGACTCTGTACTTCTTTTCACTGACAGTGTGGTGTGGTGTGGTGTGCACACTTGGAGCATTGCCTCTGTGGCCACCTCAGGCACCACTGTGTACCAGCTGCACATCCTTGTCTGTTGGCATTGGGCAGCATATGTAACCAGGAGAACATACGACACTGCATTTGTGAGTGAAAGGGGGCTGGGCATGTGGGTGGGTGTTAAAAGGGATGTGTGGGGGGGGGCTCACTCGCTATGAGCCGTGCCAGAAGTCTTGGGCAATGACAGTTGCCCCACCTGAGGGTCTGCTGTCTCCATTCCTGTCTCTAATTTAAATCAACAGGAGTTCTGCAAGTCTATGGCTGAATTCAGATGGCCAATTTGAGCTGACATAGACTCCTAGGCGGATTTAAAAAGCAAGGTCAGAGAGGAACATCTGCCGCCTGTCCTGCTCCCACACTCACCTCATTTTCCGACATCTCTGAGATGGATCAAATAGCTACTATTTGGGAAGTGGTAACAAATTCTTCTGGCACATGTCATCCATCTTTCTGGGTGTCCGACCATGGGAGCGCACAAGAAACCCAAATGGCACTACCGGGGTGGCATGCAAAAACCATGTGAATGCACCAAAATTCCCCCTGCAGGATATATGGGCACATCACATGGGAGCATCTGATCTGGATTTGGCTGCTCTAGTTTGGGGCAGCACAGTTTGGGATGCCTCCGGTGCACACAAAGCTGCCCACCTGTACCCAGCTTATGGCTGGGACCAGGTTTTCTGCCTTTGAATATAACTGGCCTAAATGTCTACTTTCAGTCTATTTTTTTACCTCATACTGCTTTTTATCTTGTTAGTTCTATGCAGATTACTAAAATATAAAAAGCTACACCTCATTTGAACAGATGTGAAAATTTATCACAAATGTATAAAATCTTTCAGCTAAAAGAGTGATAGGTCTGCTATTATATTCTAATAAAAGAGGTAATTTTTGGAGCAAAGGGAGAATCAAAAGATATCTAGGTTTAGATTGAATTCAAATGTCATGTGATACAGTGAGTAGAACCACAGTTACATACTCTATCAGAGTATGGTGTCTTAAGATACTTCCCTTGCAAAACTCTAGATGGTAAGGCATTTCAGGGCACCAGGGCTTTTTATGTAGCAGGAGCTCCTTTGCATACTAGGCCACACACCCCTGATGTAGCCAATCCTCCAAGAGCTTACAGGGCTTTTAGTACAGGGCCTACAGTAAGCTCCAGGAGGATTGGTTACATCAGGGGTGTGTGCCCTAATATGCAAAGGAGTTTCTGCTACAAAAAAAAAAAAAACCCTGCAGGGCACCAACCTAAAGGCACACCTATACCAAAGAACAATGGCATGTGAACAGTAATTGGGAGGCTCTCTAAGTGGAAGTATACCAGCAAACTGAGTAGAACAAACATGTTCTGTGCTACAGGTTGTACTGGTACAATCACACTTAAATAGACATTTATTAAATCTTCTTATGGCTTCCTGTCTGGTAAAGGGAGTCTGACTAAAGGGAGTCCAAAGAAAAATTGTGGAGATGCCATCATTGCTCAACAAGTTTATCCCAGTTGGAAACATAAAAATCCTCTCTGACTAAGCCAACGTAGCCCTCTTGGGCATCAGAGTGTATATCTGTAACTTTAAAGGGGAAAACCTTCAACCAAGCTTCAAGAGATTGTTGGCCCAATTCAACTTAGAGGACCATCCCTGCTATATAATTCGGAATTCTGGAGATGGAATGTAGGAATTTAAGAAGAACTGAATCCAAGAACTCCCCTATTTTATCAATCCAGATACCAGCCCCATATAAACTTTGCATGGCAACCTTGGGGTTACATAGTTTGATAACAGCAGGGGTATACTGAGCCCCAAATTAATAAAAGAGACTAAATATAATATTTGATGCCACTTTTAACATGCCTTGCACTGGCCAAGTTAATCTCTGGTCAAACCAAATATCTATGTATCTAAAATACGGGACCACCTCAATACCATTATTTTCTGCTTGTGGTAGACATGAGATTGTCCCCCCCCCCCAAAAAAACCCCAATTATCTCAGCAAACATCCTTGACACACTCCCTACTGTAGGGAAATTATATCAGAAAGTTGTCCATCTAACCCATGGTGGACCTGTGCAGTGGGATTAGAATACAGAATCTCTGTCAAAACCAACTATCAATTTTCAGTAGGTATTAATTTTAGCTTGTGCCACAATTAGACATGGGATATGGTATCAAAAGCCACCCTCAAAGCCATGAAGGCAGCAGCAATGATCCTCCTCTTGGTTGTATACTTATTTAGCACTGTAATGTCAGAAGATGGTCATCTGTACCAAACCCTCACCTAGAATCAGCCTGTTCTCCTTCCCAGGATTGTATTAGCCTCCAGCTGGTCCAAGAGTTGGCAATAAAGGGACAGAGCATAAAGCTTCCTGGCCACTGATAAAAGGCTGACTGACCTGTGGTTGGATGAGTCCACTTTGTCTCCTATTTTATAAACTGGTATTATGATAACATGTCTCCAAGCGATGACATAACTCCTGTCGTATTTATCTATGCGAATGCAGATGCCAATACATCCTTCCACCAAGTAATATTGGCTTTGAAGAGTTCTGGGGGAATTAAATCTGCACTGGGGGCCTTTTAGTGACAGCCATGGATATAGCAGTGTGGAAAATGTTCCTTATATTTGGCTTGCATACTCAAGGAGATGACAACCTCCAGCTTCATAGCCTGTGACAATAATATGACACTTGATTAGATAGATAAGTAAAATGTGCCTAATATTCTCCACTAGGCTCCACAGTTAATAAGAAGCCACCTTAATAAGAAAGTGGGAATAAAGTGTCAGGACTTGTCATTCTACTTCATTTCTCTTTCAAAAAGAGCTTGAAATGTGGAGAGACATTTTTCAATCTTGCCAAAAATATTCTGTGTGGTGTAGTCTGTAATGTAGTTAAGCTGTTGATTTGACAGCTGACCTAAAAGACAAAGAATGATGCTGTCTCCAGGGACATGTTGCAATTAGTACCACAGCTCAACTTTGTGGTAAACTGGTCAAAATAGTGAGTAAATTAAGACTGAAGAGGAAAAACTAAAACCTGCCTCCATTCCCAAGGACTGGTAGGTAGCTAATGCAACCCCCATCTTAAAAATGGTTTCAGAGGCAATCCAGAAAATTACAAGCCCCTCATTCCAATGTCAATATTGGGTAGTTTGGTGGAATCCATTATTAAAGACAGAATTAGGAGGCACACTGATGAATAAAAGCCTCACTAACCTTTTAGAGTTATTTGAGGAGGTGTACAAACCTGTGGACAATGGTGACCCAGCAGGTGTTGTTTACCCAAACTTTCAGAAAGCTTTTGATAAAGTTCCTCATCAAAGGCTCCTAAGTACACTCAGCAGTCATAGGATAAGAGGACAAGTCCTCTTGTGGATTAAAAACTGGTTAACAGGAAACAGAGAGTGAGTATAAATGGGCAGTTTTCAAAGTGGAAGGTGGGGTACTGCAGGGCTCATTACTAGTTCATTAAAGATTTGGAGTTGGAAGTAAGCAGTAAAGTGGCTAAGTTTGTGGATGACACTAAGTTCAGGGCAGTGAGAACCAGGGAGAACTGTGAGGGATCCAGAGGGATCAGTCAAGGCTGACTGAGTGGGCATTGGCATGGCATATGAGTGGGCAAGTACAAACATTGGAACCAAAAATCTTAAATATAAATATATGTTGATTGAGTACAAACTTGTGGTAACTGACCAGGAGAGAAATCTTATACTCACGGTTGATAACTCACCAAAGATGTAAACTCAGTGTGAGGCTACAATTAAAAAAGCAAATACCATGTTGGGGATTATTAGGAGGGGATTTAAAACAATTCAGCCTGCATCATAATGCCCCTGTATAAATCTATGGTGCTGCCTTATTTGGAGTACTCTGTACAGTTCTGGTCACCGTATCTAAAAAAAAAGATATTCTAGCATTGGAAACGGTGCAGAAAAGGGCAATTAAAATGATTAAGGGAATGGAACACTTTCCCAGTGAAGAAGAGTTAAAGAGGTTGGGGCTTTTTAGCTTGGAGAAATGATGACTGAAGGGTGACATGATAGATGATTTTATACTTATGCATGGGATAGAGAAGGTAGAGAGAGAAGTGCTTTTCTTCCTTTCTCATAATGCAAGAACTTGTGGACACTCAATGAAATTAATGATCAGTAGGTTTAAAATACTTAAAAAGGAAATACTTTTTCACTCAAAGAGTAATTAACACGTGGAATTCACTGTCACAGGAGGTGGCGGTGGCTACAAGCATAGGCAGCTTCAAGAGGGAATTAGATAAACATATGGAGCAGAAGTCCATCTGTGGCTATTAGCTGTAAAGTGTAGCTAGAACACTCTGTCTGGGGCAGTGATGCTCTTTATTCTTGGTGCTTGGGGAGCAACAATGGGAGGACTTTTGGAGTTCTGGCCCTGCTGGTGGACCTTTTGAAGGCACCTGAGTTTTGGCCACTGTGTGACACAGCGGAGACTTTTTTGTCCAGCCACAGCTTGTTGCTATGCTCCCTTCATCCAACCAGCTTGAAGTCTGTTACTTTTTCAGTGCCAGGTGAAGTCTTATTTATTTACTCAAGTATTTGATTGTACTGAATTTTATAAGAAATGTTATATTTGTAGTTTTATAACAGTATTTTATGCCTTTTATGTATGATTTTATGTACAATCAGTTTTAATTTTATATGATTTTACTGCTTTAAATGCTGTCTTAGGCAGTGAATAAATAATTTATTTATTAAGGGAAGAAACAAAGAGGTCTAGACAGGGTTTTTAGTTTATTTTTGGTTTTAACACTAATTTTACATTTTTAGTGTCAGTGTCTTAAAGTCTGTATTTGTATTTTATGTATATTTTAGGTGGTATCATATTTTAATATATAATAATTATTGTATATTTATACCACCTTTGATTGGTTATGAATTGGACTTTTATGAATTGTTTGCTGGTCTATGACCGTTATAAATGAATAAATAAAATAATGATGATGCCAGCTGGAGTGTATAAGAAATGTAAGAACATAAGAGAAGCCATGTTGGATCAGGCCAATGGCCCATCCAGTCCAACACAAACACACATGTATTTCTTTAACAGGTTATTTAATGCTTACATTTTGATGTTATGCTTTTTATTTACACATTACCCATTTAATTACTATTTCCCTGTTACTGCTGTCTTACTTTAGTCCTTTTCAAATGCTACATCCATGCATACTGGGAGGCCAATGTAGATCTTTCTGATCCTCACAGTCACCTTATTGCCTGAATGGGCCATATTTTGCAGGTATGAGTATGAACAAATCAACTTCTGAATTTTTCAGGATTCTGGTTTGTACTTACCCAAGCCACATATGCATGCAAGATATGCACATTGCCCCTGTCAGACAACATGGCAACCACATATAGGAAGAGCACCAGGTTCCTGGTATGTGGACAGAAAAAAGGGCTCTAGTTTTATGACACTTTATCAGCTGACACAATAAGGCCACCCAATTTAGCATCTTCATAGGATTTTGGTGATGCTGTTAAATTTTAGTGCTGTTCTGTCTTCTTTGGTTTCTAGCTGAATGCTTTCTAAAGAGATCTTTATATTTCATTTTAGTGCCAACTTGATATTTTATGGCTATAAGGCTGTTTGAGAGTCTGTTGGCTGCAGGATATAAATTTCTAAAATAAGTATGTTAAATAATAAAGACTACCCAGTTCTAAAATGTACTGAACAAAGACATTTCTTGAGAGAATGCAAGAAACACTCTGAAGCATGAAGTGCACTAAATCCTAATAGTAATTATAATCATCATTACTATAATCATAATTAATCGCCACAAGAATCCTCTGAGAGGGATTAGACTGAGAGATGTTGGCTTACCCAAAGCCACCCTGTGTGGTTGATGGCCAAGTAAAAATTTTAGTCAATTCCCTCCATTCATATTACTCACAATGGCTTCCATCATAGCTAGACATTCCATCCAAAGTACTGCATAAGAGAGTTCACAAATGTGTACCACAAAGATATTGAGCGAGACATTGCAACTGCAGTATTTTGTTCTTTTCCTTGCCTTAGAACCCTGACTGACCATAATTTTCTCAGACTGCCTCAATTCTCTGAGATCTACAATATGAGGCATTAATGCATTACATTTTCATGCATTCATTTTACTGCATGAAATACTCCAGATACTCTTGCTCATTCCAGACTACAATTGATATCCAAATTTCACCATTCATCCTACAAGCTAATTTGATTTTTTAATTAAAGTTATCTTAGGAGACCATTGCTCCTCCACATTAAGCAAAACAGTACCACTTTTTTTGATACTGTGATTTCGATATTATTATACTTGACTTATTTCCCCTGACTAAATGAGGTTCTTACCAATATATGTCACTTCTCATGGAGAAGCATCTGTCCAATACATATTTGAATACCTATATATTTGAGTGGGCATGACTAGTAGGCAGATGGCAAGTGGAACATAAAATGTTTATTTAATGACACTTTGCAAATTGGCCAGATAAGATGGTTGCATCACAGATTGCTGGTGTGCAATGGTAGTTACATCCTACAGAATGATGTCTGGAAAGTACCACAAAATATGGCATGTCAGAATCTGAAATGCTGTTGTGCACCTATTAGAATTATCATTGGAAAAAACACATATTTAACTGATGGCCTGAAATAATATTTATGTGTTTAGAGTTTCATATATAGTATTCATCATACATCAACTTGAATGTTGTCCATTCATTGTGCCCTACCAAGAGCTTGAAATACTTGTTTTTGTGGCCCCAGAAAGGCAACAAAATGTGATCACTGGACTTAACATATGGCTACTGAGCTATATTTGGCTTGGCTAATTTATCAGGTATTAACAATTTGTCCATGACCTGGATAGCTCAGGCCAGCCCAATCTCATCAGATATTGGAAGCTTGGCAGGCTCTGCCCTGGTCAATATTTGGATAGGATTCTGCCAAAGAATACCTATGTCGGGAGTCACAGAGGCAGGCTATAACAAACAATCTCTGAATGCCTCTTGCCTTGAAAATCCCACAAGGCTGCCATAAATCAGAGGAGAAGAAGAAGTTGGCCCTGACCAGGATGCTTCAGGCTAGCCTGATCTCTTCAGATCTCAGAAACTAAGCAGGGTCAGTTCTGATTAGTACATAGATAGGAGATCACCAAGGAAGATCAGAGTTGCTACATATAGGTTGGCAATGGAAAATCACCTGCCAAGCTGAATGTAAACCTTTGACCACATATGTCAACCTATGGGCTCAATAATCCTCCTGTTTTTGTTGGCTTCCTGGGAGTGCAAGAATAGAACTGTCAGTGTTTCAGCCCTTTGGTCTTTCCCAGCAGCAACAAAAACGTCTAGATCTCTAGGATTATTAACCAGACATTTTTGTTTAGCCATTGAAGGAATGACCAAAACATCCTATTAGAACGGATTTAATCACTGATTCAGGGTTCATTTGACCAATATTGGAATGAATCCTAATCCACTGAGAGTAGACTTTTAAAAACAGTTTTTCCCCTGTGTCCTGGATGTCATGGATATGATAATCATTAATGTGATATTTAAAAATACCTGGACCTCTGATCAAACATCAAGGATTGTCATTGAAAAGGACAATGATGCAATCTGGGAGCATGTCTAACCATGCAATAGTGGTTAGACATGTTCACATGCAGTAGTGGTTAGCCATGTAATATATTGCACAAATATAGGTGGACAGCAAAGCAGGGTGTGTCAATTAAATCTCAGTAACAGCACGTGTATATTTGATTTTGATCTCTGTCATATTCTTAGGTTCTTTGCTCCCCTTCTCTCTTTTTTGATAATGATTTTTGATGATGGGCAGGATTCTATTAATTCCTGGCAATTCTGCTTTTGTTGAGGGTTAAATTTGTTTTATTACTAGTGACAAACCTAAAAATAGGACCTGAACCTAGTGAATTGGCAATAAACAGGATGATAAAGATAAAAATACTATTTTCTCAAAGCCAGTTAACTATTAACAAGTAGGGTTAGTGGACACAAATCATTATCATCTAGAAATCTTACATTCTTCAGTAATTGGTAACTTATATTATGTATTCAAACAGGTGGGGTGAAAAGCAAACTTCAGTTTTACTGGCATTTTTACACAACCTATCTTTATTGCTCCTGGCAGCCAATGATGCTAATGAATAAACCTCAAAAGATTCAAAGTCCAAGTTTGATTAAGAGATAAAATCTCAGTGTAACATGTATTGAAACTGCAGTAATTTCTTCCTGACTACAAACCTGGGTGTGAAACTATGCAAGAGCAAGTAGCTTATCTTGATTTTGATCATTGCCATACTTTAATACTCTGCATTAATTGTATTCACATTCCTCTCCAAGGCACTCACAGCAGCATACTCATGATTAGGGATGTATGCTCAGATATATGTTCCAAAAGCATATACCCAAAAAATAACTTACCAGTATTTTCTAGATATATTTGGGTAACTAGATGATATTCAGTATTCTGAATATACTGGTACCGGGGTCTAAAATATTTCCAAAAATATTACAAAGCCTAGCATTTTAATGATCCCAGTTATTTTCCCATTTAATGGGTCTCCCAGGAAATGGGGGGGGGAGAGGGGTGAATGGACAGAGGTATCTCTTCAAAGCAAATGACACCAGACATGTTATAGAGAAAGTGCTAACTGCACTGTCATGATGATTCACTCATAGCACAGGCAAAGAAGATACAAAGTTGTCCTTGTAGAACCACTGTTCTCTCTAAGCCAGGGGTGCCAAATGCCAGGCCCACTGCATAGGATGAATATGGCCTGCACAGGGGTCAAATACGCACCCACCCCAAGCAACCTCCTTCTCCTGCTTCCTTTCCAGAACTGCAACTGCAGTGACACCATACCTTGCTTTTTCCCTAGCTCCCTCCATTACCCTTTGTTTCCTGCTTCCTGTTTCCTGCCACTTTCCTCCCTCCCCCCTCCCTCCCTCTCTCTCTGCCCCCCCTCTCTATTTAGCATCTATCTATCTCCATCAACAACCACCGCCGCCGCCTCTATTGGCATAACAGCATAGATGTGCACAATCAGCAAGGGAGAAAAACATATATTACCCCAGCATTTGAAACATTCCTCTCCTCTTAGAAGCACAACACAGCTATTTAGCCACAGGCTCAATAATCTCAGGGTTATGAGTGGAAAATAGGATGAGAGTCTTACCACTATCAGACTGTCCCTCATGATTTTGAAGACGAGGATCTAAGTAAATGGCACGAATATCACAGTAAAAAGTATGGTGCAGGAGAACATGTTCAGTACTTTCTATGTCCCTCGAACCACAAACACAAAACCTGTTGTAATATGGAATTTTCTTAAATCTCCCATACAACACAGCAGAAGGAAGGACATTAAAGTGAACTAATATGAAGGCTCTACAAAGGTTAGGGGGAAGTCAAACAAGTTAGATATTTTGCGAAGGTTCCACTAGAGGAGATCCTGCACCTCAAGCATCTCTCTGTCTTGGATTGGTCCTTTTATCTTGGAGAGTGGAGTGATTTCAGATGCCAAATGATACTAGCTCACATTGGTAAGAAGACAGGAAAACTAGCTCTCAGTTCAGCCCACGAGGATGCATTGTCTTCTTGAGCTTCCTTTGCCAGAGCACTGCTACTCTTAGGTCAGCAACTGAATGTTGTGGTTTCTAATGTCAGACTTATGTCCATTTATTCTTTGCATCCTCCTGGACTGAATCCTCCTGGATGGAACTTAGACCTAGGTTTCCTGTCTCCTTACCAGTGCTGGAATCTCCATGGCTACTACCCCTCTGCATATCACTCCTAATCCAATCAAGCCTGCTATTGTCATTCACCTGCTATTGCCATTTGATATCTGAAATCACCTTTAGAAAGCCTATATCTCTGGTACCTCATATTACATTTTATGGCACTCATGACTGGGCCCAACAAAGTGACATTTATGTCAGATTTGGCCCTCGTAACAAATGAGTTTGACACCCCTGCTCTAAGCTGTGCACATGAGCTGCCACCAGGGCTTTTTGAGCAGGAATGCACATGATATTAATGCAGTTCCGGCTGGCTTGGCATCAGGGGTGTGGCCTAATGTGCAAATGAGTTCCTCCTGGGCTTTTTCTAAAAAAAACATAACCTTGTGTGAAACAATGGTGATGTCAGGGGGTGTGACCAAATATGCAATGATTTCCTGCTGAGCTTTTTCTACAACAAAAGCCCTGGCTGCCACTCAACAACACAGGAGGCCCTGCTCAACAGCAAGCTGGAGCTGCATAGGGTCTTGCATTGCCGATTGTTTGTTTTAAGAATACAGCAGTTATATACTGCTCAGGACGTGAACTACTCAGTAGGGGGGGAAACAGAAGGAACATTATTGGCTGTAGCTTGGCTCCGTTTCAGGATGAGATTTTCTGGTATGCTGGTGTGCCACTGTCTGCTCTGGTCTGTCTGCATCTTGGATTAATACTGCTGCCTGCCTGGGAAAACCTCTTTTTTTGTGTCAGGACTGGTGTGCACTTCATTTTAAATATTATTTCAAATATTTATTATTTTTGCCTAGTAATATGTATTGTGTGAGGGGAGCCTGTATTTTCTTTCTGGTGCTGTAAAAATATTTTTATTTGGTTTGGGTTTTGTGCTCTATTGGTTTAAAAGGCTTTTGCTGGTTTGTTGGAGTCTTTTCTCTTGGCTTGTTTTAGAATTTTTATCTGATTTGCATTTTAATTTTAAAAGGATTAGTGTAGTGTATCGGCAGCCATACGCGCCATGCGCAGAGGCGACTGGGCTGTCCCAGGTGCCTCCAGCGCGGGGCGCGAAATCCCCCACCAATCACCAGCTGTGGCGGGAAGTTTAACAGGTCAGGATTGGCCTGACCCGTCCAGTAGGCTGTACCGGGGATTGTACATAAGCGGGACCCGGCCTGCATGTTCTCTCTCTTGCAACGTGCTCCGAATAAAGAATGCTGCCCTACTCGCGTCTCCAGACTGAGTACGTTACAATTTGTGTTTTTTAGGTGGGGTTGGATTTTCAAGGTTGTTGATATTTTAAGAAGTTGATATTTTGACATTGTTCTAAAGTAAAATCTAAGTTGTCTTTTTGGATCTTTGTGTTGTCTTTTTGAGGAGTGGTTTTCTAAAGTTTTGGGGTTTCCTACTGGTTTTGGAAAAAATCAATTGTTCTGAAGGAAATTTCTGCTTAGGTTTTAATAGCAACTGTAGGTAAGGGTTTGCTCCATTTCTCACTTGCCTTGAAACCCTTTGCTGGGTTTATATAAATCAGTTGCAACTAGACAGCACTTACATAAGTACATAGGTAAGGGTTTAGGGTTTTTTTTTTTTTTTTAAAACCCAAATTTAAGCTTAGGGTTCAGTCAGTGTTCTCCAAAAATATAATTAGCTCTTGTTAGGCTTCCAAAATAATAAAAAGCCAGGTGCTTTTAAAATAAATAATAATTGGACCATAAGGTTTGCTTCCTTTTAAAAAAATATTAGGCTGACCTGAGCTTCAAAACAATTGAAGCCAGGTGGTTTTTTAAAAAGAGGTTTAGGCTGACCTTTTAGTCATCCAAAACATTGAAAGTTTTCAGAAAGAATAATGATTAGCTTAATTTGGGGAGAGGAATAGGCTTTGCTTATAGACTTGGAAATATAAAATAAGTGAAGATTTTCAAAAGAAAATACTTCAATCACAGGTTGTAGTTACAAAAAAAAAACAGTTTTCAAGCACAGATGTAGGGCTTTAAAAAAAAAAAGTTAGGTTGTTTGGGTTTGAAAACAAGGCAAGTGCAGGTTAGTGCTGAGGAGGAAAAAAATCAAGGGCTGCAGCAGATTAATAAAACAGGCCCGAGAGGAGATCAGTTAGAGCCCAGATCGTGAGTGCCATGTAGTACAGCTAGCTGACTTTGGTGAAGTAGTAGTGACATGAGGGAAGTATGTCGGAGCTCAGTAGTAGGGGAAGGGAGAGGTGGAGGGGAAGGACTGTGACTTTCATTAGGGCTGCCAATCCCCAGGTGGGGGCAGGGGATCCCCCGGTTTGGAGGCCCTCCCCCAGCTTCAGGGTCATCAGAAAGCGGGGGGAGGGGAGGGAAATGTCTGCTGGGAACTCTATTATTCCCTATGGAGATTTATTCCCATAGAAAATAATGGAGAATTGATCCGCGGGTATCCGGGGGTCTGGGGGGCTGTTTTTTGGGGTAGAGGCACCAAATTTTCAGTATAGCATCTAGTGCCTCTCCCCAAAGTACCCCCCAAGTTTCAAAAAGATTGGACCAGGGGGTCCAATTCTATAAGCCCAAAAGAAGGTGCCCCTATCCTTCATTATTTCCTATGGAAGGAAGGCATTGAAAAGGTGTGCCGTCCCTTTAAATGTGATGGCCAGAACTCCCTTTGGAGTTCAATTATGCTTGTCACAGCCTTGATCTTGGCTCCACCCCTAATGTCTCCTGGCTCCACCACCAAAGTCTCCTGGCTCCACCACCAAAGTCCCCAGATATTTCTTGAATTGGACTTGGCAACCCTAACTTTCATGCAGAGGTCTGCCCCACAGCAGTCTTCTGCCACCTCATCTTCTGGCTAGGGTGGTTCAATGAGGAAATTTAGCATCTTCTGCCTGCCAAAGTTTAAAGGCACATAGTGGCTGTCGGGGCAGGTCTTTCCCCACTGGCCAGCTGGCTGGTGGTGAGGAGGAGCCTGCAAAACCAGGGAATCCCCTACTGGGACCTGAAGACCAGTAAGCCTAATGACAGACAGACAGACTGATTGACCTTTATTGGCATATCAGCAAGCCTAATGTTTGTACTTCTATACCTCCACAGACAAGCAGCACTTCCAGAGAATGAAGGATCCCTGTTTTTGCACCATGTCTGCTGTGTAGGGCTAGTATCAGACAAGATAAAGACCTGGGTCATCATATGGTGGCTGAGCTTTGGAAACATTTAATGAACCATGACCAGGTGGTGCTTCTCCAGGGAAGAAAGAGTCTGGCATGCCACATGCCAGCCAAGAGTGTATCTCCTCCACACATCTGTCTGGTGCTATGCCCTCCAAGTCTCCTGTAGGGATGCCAAGCATTTCTGATGGAGCTGTCTGGTGTGGCTGGCACTGCCATGCTAAGGGGGTGGACAGAATCAGGCAGGACACAGGGTCAGTCACCTTACTGGCAAGATAATAACTCTAGACAGATTTTCCTTTTCTATTATTGAGAACACCTGGTTCTGCAGACACTATGCATACCTTTTCCTGATTGGTGGCAGACCAAAGATGTTCTGGGTGGGGATGTGGCAACCAGTCAGGCCAGTTAAAAGCAGGTTTTCCTCCCTGCTGAAATACTAGATATGGTGTACATAGAAGCCAGCATCTCCTTTGCTTGGTTTGGGTTCTCTTGTTGGGTTTGATTCTGCTGTTGATGCCTACGTGGTGTAGTGGTTAAGAGCAATGGACTCTAATCTGGAGAACCAGGTTCGATTCTGCCCTCCTCCACTTGAAGCCAAGCTGGGTGATCTTGGGTCAGTCACAGCTCTCCCAGCCCCCAAAATAAGCCTAACTTGCTATATAATGCTTAAAAAAAAAAGAGCTAGAGTTTCAGGCTACCAGACAATCCTAGAATCTCCTGGCTATACCACAAACTGCCATACAACATTTTTTTTTTTTTTTTTGCCATGAGGAAAGCATTGATCCCCCCCCCCCCAAGGAAACATTGGAGACAAGTAGAATTGCTGGGGGCACCTTTCTGCAGCCTGTAGCATTGGACCCCTTGATTCAATTCATGTGCAACTCGGTCAGTCTTTGGTGGACAGGACAGACTGACAAAATTCCCTGCAGCTTCCTTGTCATTTAGTTGCAGAAAAATAGCCACTCTAGCTCCCCCAGAAAGAGTCTCTCTCATAGGAAATAATGGCCCTGAAATATTTTGGAATTTATTTTATTATTATTATTATTATTATTATTAATTTTTTAAAGAAAAAACCTGACTCAGAATTCCAGAATCATATTGGGGAACCTGAATATTCCAGAATACTGATATGCAACCCTTTCTCAAAATCCACATCTGAATAATACAGTTTTAAGTGTATATCCTTGCCTGTGGTATGAATGAACTGTACTCACAAAACAATAACCAGCGATTAACACACAAACACTCCTTTATTAGATTTTGATCACCAGTTGCAAGTAGCAGCCTTGAGCTCTGGGGAAAATGTTTATTTTCTAATCTCAAAAATTATTCTAAACAGTATTGCAAATATAGTCCATGTGTTTTCTCACATTGCTTTCCTATAGCTATTCCTGTTCCCCCCATCTACCATCCACCTCAACCACATGACTGGGGGGGTGGGGTGAATTCAGCTTGCAAATAAGATGCTCTCCTTGATGGTCTCAATCTGCTAGGGTGGGGTAGGGAATAGCCTGGATAATCTCACTTGCATTCTAGCCTTGCCCATTTAGTTTATGTCACTCCCAAACCTGAAGTTCAGTCATTACCAATCAAGTGTTCTCAAATAGATTGCAAATTACATTGGAGGGTCTTGAAGTGCTGCTTGGGAACTAAAGCACCAAGGGTCATTTTGTAGAAAAATAGGTGGTGGAGCTCATCCAGGGATTGTTATGCAGCTGCACATACTATTTAATGGACAAAAGATGGAACTCTCAGAAGGAGGAGGTGGAACTCTCAGAAAGGTTCAGGAGCTGCACTCTGTGAGTTCTCACTGAATCCGAGGCCTGTATAGCACTGAACACGTGCCAATATGTCAAATGCCACCAACTATACAGGAACAAAAGCAGCATTTACATGCTTATGTAGGTAACTAAATACTAGATGACCTTACCATGATGACCATGGGGCACTTGTAATCCAAACCAGTATATTGCAAGCATGCAGCTACACAGTCAGACAGCACAGTGGATGCCAGCTATACAGAAGCAAAAGCCATTTGACATTGATATGCTGTCCGTTTTAAATGGTAAACAAATCATCCACGTACTTAAATAGAGTGCTTGGCTCAAGAGGAAATAGGCATTATAAATGAGCCTCTTTGATTTATGAGGAAAAGCAGGATATAAATATTCTAATAAATAAATGAGGTAAGCTGGTTTTCAAAATCACCTGTGAAAACTCAATCTTCACTAAAATATTTAACAATCAATGGTTATGTAATGGGAACCAACCTTTGGGGAAAACCTGAGGTTCTGCTACAGCTTACTATAGTTTCAAATGTTCACTGAAGTTATTCATTCATTCATTCATTCATTCATTTGCAGGATTTTTATATCACTTCTCTCCCCAAAGGGGGGATGGCTGATCTTGGATTATAATAAATGATATGAAACAAACCTCTATGCAGAGAAAATTCTGAAAAACAAAACCATAAATTTATACAATGCATTTTAAATATACAAAATAAAACCCACAAACATATACTAGGGTGATCATGGTCCACTGAACTGCCATACACAAGTCTAAGGCCAGAGAAGGCTCTTGCCCTTCATCTCTGGGTAAGGGCTCTGGCCATAATCAGGCTAAATACCTGTAAGCAGAGGAGAACCAAACTCAGCCCTGGCAGAGTTCAGCTACTGAAAGAAATGAGCAAGACATTTCCTCCCTGGCCAAGAATGCCTCTGGTCATGCCCTGCCTAAATAATGCAGTGTTAGAATTTCTGCCCATTAAAATTATCCATCCTGGTTAACAATTTTATTAAGTTACTCCCGGAACTGTTGGACATCCTAGAACAATCTAGTTAGTTCATGTGCCCAAGAGATCTGTTAAATTATATAACTTTGTGTAGCATGTGCTATTGCATGCTCAGTCCACATACGAAATAACATCTGTATAAGGGAGAAAAGGCTTGGGTCTTGCCTACGTGGCTGCCTGTTCACACACAAAGAAGCATGTGTGCTGTTTATGAGTATGGCATTAAATAATGTCAGATCAGCCAACTTCAGTTGTTCTGCACTTCACTGCTGCAAAAAAAAAACAAACCCCAAAAACAAAAACTGAGAACAGGAAGGAGGTTCCACCTCTGGTTTTTTTAAATAAAAAAAGCCGAGTAACAAAAACCTCAGCCCACGTGACTGCTGTCAACATCTGCTTCTTTTCTTTTCTTTCATAGAAAGCATGCATGAATAATCAAGACCACAGTGCTGTTGTTAATTGTAAAAATCATTAGTAAACTTCCAGGTGCTGTTTACTACATAACCATTGTAATTTTCTGTCCTAAAATCAGCATCTCCCCAACATCATTGTCTGCCCCGGGGCATGAGGACTGTGCAGCTTTTACATTGTCAAAAGGCAGTTGCAACCCCGTTTGCTCGCAATGAAAGGAATGGATCCACACCTGCAGTGTTGGAGGCAGTAATTTCTAGTATTAGCCAGACCTCATGAGGAGAGGGCTTATTTTTTGCCAACCTTTTATGATTCAACACTTTACAATCCATTTGAAATCATTTGAATATTCTTTTATTTTGTTGCTTCTGCCCCATGTTTAATTCCAATTCTGAAGCCGTTTCCATGTGCCAGTGTTCATCTGCACAAGGCAATCTATGGCAGCCTTACCCTACCGGACTGAGAAAGTTTAACAAAAGAACGGAAATGATTTTCTTCTTTTTTAAAAATGACACTTCTCTCAGTTGTTTTATTTGAATCTCTATTCTCCCTATGCTTGAACAAATGTTACGTTTTTATACCACCTTTTCCCCACAGAGCTCAGTGTGGCATATATGATTCTCCTTGCCCAGGTTTATCCTCAGAACAACCCTGTGAGGACTTAAAGCCTGAGATGCAGGAACTGGTCCAATAAGCATCAAGACTGAGTGCCCATTTGAACCCAGCTCTTCCCCATTCTAGTCTCCCAGTCAAATCCACCCAGAATCAATACTGAACATATTTTGCATCAAGGCAAATTCTGAATCCCCTGGTATGTGTGACTGTGAGAACACCAAGGCCCAGTGAAGCTGTTCTAAAAGTCCCTACTCAGAGCCGTTCTATGGCCACTGCTGTATGGAAGAAGCAACAAAGAAGTTGGCTGAAAAATGTCTTGCTGGGCTCATGGGAATTGCTGCTGGGAAGCAGAACATCATGGTTGTTCCAGTCTACATGTTACTTCTTTCATGTGTCTGCATCCATAGGTCTCTCCACATGCAGGATTTAGGGATTAGAGGGATGTAGATGCTGAGAGCTACCAGGGGTCTCTGGACAAAGATTTTTTTCTCCCCCCCCCCCCCATTACCCTAATCCAAATAAAATCACTTAAGAACACAAATCACTTGCCTGGCTGTTACCATGCACCCACAATAATAAAGATATATGCATGTTCATCCATCTGTCCATTTGTGATAGTTGGAAAGATTGTGTGAACATTGATGCTCAGTTTAATGATGTGGTAGAACTCTTTCAGATGAACATATGAAGCTGCCTTCTACTGAATCAGACCTTTGGTCCATCAAAGTCAGTATTGTCTTCTCAGACTGGCAGCGGCTCTCCAGGGTCTCAAGCTGAGGTTTTTAACACCTATTTGCCTGGACTCTTTTTTGGAGATGCTAGGGATTGAACCTGGGACCTTCTGCTTCCCAAGCAGATGCTCTACCACTGAGCCACCATCCCTCCCCCACAAAACTGTGTCATTTGTGTGGATTTGGTGGAGCAAAAAATATTGTTGTGGCTTACTACAGTATGTAGTAGGGTGAAACATTTATTGTCCTTTATTTTCTGCTGGAGGATAAGTTATGTATTGTACATGGCCTGCCTTCTTTTGGTATTTCCACTCTTGGCATTAGTCATCTAATTTCCCCCTTATAGATATTTTACTTTAAAATGGGTGAAGTTAATCAAGTCAAAATATCTTCCAGACTTTGTATGCTTCTGTAAAGTAGTGAAGTTCATCCAAGATTGCCAGGTGTGACTGATCATGATGTGTGATTTGTCTTTAAATCTCACTGGAGGTATGTGCTAGCTTTAGATGCATTCGTTAACTGATGCTCTCTTTTTACCAATGGCAATTGCACTCTATCAGCCTGCCAGAGCCCGCAAGTTGGAACCAAACAAAAGGCATGCAGAGAGAAAATCTTGATGTGTTTGGTAATTCTTAAACTACCACTGTGGAACACTGGCAGAAATATTTTATTCAATCACTATTTTGCATTGTGTCATAGGAAGCACAGTGGTGACTTTTCCACTGGTATAAAATGACTATGTTGAAATGTAGAACTAAAATACAGACTAGGATAGTTATGGCATTTCCTTGTGCTGCAAAAACTTTCTTCCAAACATTGGTGGGCTGCAATTTTAGCCTCTGTTAGCAATGACCAGGGCTTTTTTGGTAGAAAAAGCCCAGCAGGTACTCATTTACATCCCCTGATGTCATCATTGTTTCACATAGGGTATTTTGTAGAAAAAGCCCAGCAGGAATTTGGTTGCATATTAGGCCACACACCCTGAAACCAAGCCAGCCGGAACTGCGTTCCTGCTAAAAAAAAAAAAAAAAAAAAGGCCTGACAATGACTATAATTTACACAAGGAGATGGAGTAGTTACATTTGATCTATGGATTCATTTTTGCCCCTTAGACTTAACCTAGGTGGCTAAAGCAAATAGGCTAGAAATGTAGACAATTCTGTGAGATTCACTTATACATTACTAGATAGATAGATAGATAGATAGATAGATAGATAGATAGATAGATAGATAGATAGATAGATAGATAGATAGATAGATAGATAGATAGATAGATAGATAGATAATTTTATTTGTATCCCGCCCTCCCCGCCGAGGCAGGCTCAGGGCGGCTAACAACATCATACAAATTTCAATTATACAAAAAGCAAAAAACACAAAATTACATTTAAGCATTAAAATTCTGATTAGGTTTAAAATTAGTTAATTAAGTTAATAAAAGTGCTAATACTGTTCTTTAGGATGGCGGTTGTCATTAACAATTTCTTCCTTCGTCAGCGAAAGCTAGTCGGAAGAGGAAGGTCTTGCAGGCCCTGCGGAATTGTTCAAGGTCCCGCAGGGCCCGCATTTCCTCTGGAAGTTGGTTCCATAGGCTCGGGGCTACAGAGGAGAAGGCCCGGTTACGGGTACATTGCAGCTTCACCTCTCTCGGTCCGGGAGTAGTCAACAAGTTTTTTCCGGCTGACCTCAGTGCTCTCTGGGGTTCATATGGGGAGAGACGGTCCCTAAGGTAGACAGGTCCTCGACCATATAGGGCTTTAAAGGTAATGACCAGCACTTTGTAACGAACCCGGTATGTAACTGGCAGCCAGTGCAGCTCGCGCAGTCCAGGCTGTATGTGCTCCCATTTAGGAAGCCCCAGCAACAGTCTAGCCGCCGCATTCTGCACCAGCTGCAGCTTCCGGGTTCGGTACAGAGGCAGCCCCATGTAGAGGGCATTACAGTAATCCAGTCTCGAGGTGACCGTTGCATGAAGTACCGTTGCCAGATCTTGGCGCTCTAGGAAGGGAGCCAACTGCCTTGCCCGCCTTAGATGGAAAAAGGCTGACTTGGCGGTGGCTGCAATCTGGGCCTCCATTGATAATGAAGGCTCCAGTAAAACTCCCAGACTCCTAACCCGGTGCACCGCTTTCAGCGGCACCCCGTCGAAGACCGGAAGAGGTATTTCCCCTTCCCGAGCGCCCCGACCCAGACAAAGGACTTCTGTCTTCGCTGGATTCGATTTCAGCCCGCTCCTCCTCAACCAAGTTGCCATATCCTGCAAGGCCCGGTCTAAATTCTCAGGGACGCAGCCAGGCCGGCCGTCCATCAGCAGATAGAGTTGGGTGTCATCTGCGTATTGATGGCACCCAAGTCCGTATCCCCTGGCAATCTGGGCAAGAGGGCGCATGTAGATATTGAATAACATTGGTGAGAGAACTGCCCCCTGGGGCACTCCACAGTCCAGTGTGTGCCTCCGGGACCGCTCGCCCCCAATAGCCACCCTTTGTCCCCGATCCTCGAGGAAGGAGGAGAGCCACTGTAAGGCAGACCCCCTCACCCCTATGTCGGCGAGGCGGCAGGTCAGTAGCCGATGGTCGACCGTGTCGAACGCGGCCGACAGATCTAGCAGCATCAGCACCGCCACACCACCCCGATCCAGATGCCGTTGGAGATCATCTACCAGGGCGACCAGTACTGTCTCCGTCCCATAGCCCGGGCGAAAGCCGGATTGGCAAGGGTCTAGGATGGAAGCGTCATCCAGAAAGCTCTGCAACTGCAACGCCACTGCCCTCTCTATTATTTTACCTAAAAATGGTAAATTGGAGACCGGTCGGTAGTTTGCCAATTCGGCCGGGTCTGCTGTACTTTTTTTCAAGAGGGGTCGGACCAAAGCCTCTTTCAGAGATGATGGAAAACGCCCCTCCAAGAGGGATCTATTTATGATGTCCCGTAGAGGACAATCTAGCTCCCTCAGGCAGGATTTAATTAGCCAGGAGGGGCATGGGTCCAGATCACAAGTTGTAGGGCGCGCAGAGGAGAGGATTCCGTCAACTTCCTCCAGGCTGAGCGGGTCGAAATGATCCAGAGTTAAATCAGAAGACAGGCGTGGGGCCTCGGGCTCATGTACTGTGTCTAAGGTGATGGGCAGGTCTTGGCGGAGTGACGTGATTTTGTCTGCAAAAAATCTCGCAAAAGCCTCACAGCCTATTTCTGATTCACTAGCGTTTGGTCTGCCCTGGGGCAGCGTAGTTAAATGTCCAATTATTTTAAACAATTGCGCCGGGCGCGAGTTTGCAGACGCAATCTTGGCCGCGAAGTACTTCTTCTTCGCGGCCTTGACTGCCATCTCATACGACCTCATAAACGTTCTGTAGGATGTTCTCGCCGCTTCGCCACGAGTGCGCCGCCACTGCCTCTCTAGTCGTCGGAGTCCTTGTTTCAACCGGCGTAGCTCCGAGGTATACCAGGGAGCCAGCCTTGAACGAGGGCGCAGAGGACGTCGGGGTGCGATCTCGTTGATTGCCCCAGATAGCCGGTCTTGCCAGGCATCCACCAGGGCATCAAGGGAATCGCAAGGGGGCCAAGGATCCCGAAGAGCCATTTGGAACCGTTCCGGGTCCATCAGGCTCCGCGGGCGAGCCAAAATAGGCTCTCCGCCCTTACAGGGTTGAGGTAGCGTCTCCATACGGGCCTTGAGGGCCAAGTGATCCGACCATGGTATCGCCTCCGTTGCGATTTCGTTCACTTTAATCCCGGCCGCAAAGATCAGATCTAATGTGTGCCCAGCCTGGTGCGTGGGAGTCGTGACAAATTGGGAGAGTCCCAGTGTCGCCATGGAAGACACTAGGTCCATCGCCCGAATGGAAGCCGCGTCATCGGCATGGACATTGAAGTCGCCCAGGACTACGAGCCCCGGGTACTCCAACGCCCAGCCGGACACCGCCTCCATCAGGGATGGTAAGGCGCTGGCCGGTGCGTTAGGCGGATGGTACACCAGCCAGATCGCCAACCTCTCCCCGACTTCCCACTAGCATTTTATATATACTACCATTTCCAGTGTTAGTTCTGCTTGCATTTCAGATTTCAAATTCTTCCACGGCCTCTGTGAATTCTATCTTGAATTTCTCTTAAAGCTTCTCAAAGAATTCCCATGACTTGTCATAACTATTATAAAATACTACTCTTAGACAAAACAAATTGTGACCTTGTGTGTCACCCTATCTTCTAAATGAATGAATAAAATAATATGATTGCTTATATCATATATGCCAAGGAAAGGGAGAAATGAACTGTTTGAAAACTGATATAAGAACAGATTACTTCATTTTAGACTTAGGAAGCCAGTTGTTTGGATCCAGTAGTGTGTAAGTGGAAACAGAAAGTGACTTAGCAGAGTTTCACTTGTGCAAGATCTTGTGCAACACTTAGAGCTTTCCTCCCTATATATACTCTGTGTGTGTGTGTGTGTGTAAAGTGCTGTCATATTGCAACCAATTTACAGTGACCCCACAGGGTTTTCAAGGCAATTGGTTAAGCAGAGGTGGTTTGCCATTGCCCCCAAGTTGGAATAAGAGGCAGACACAAGTGAGTTGGTAAAAAACTATGGGCCACTTTATTAAATAAACATATCAACAGCAAGGGCAACCAGAATTGTGGCCAGGTCAGGACCAGGGGTCTCCACAGACCGCACCCCTGCCTTTTCCATGGGCGAGAGACCCAGCCCCCCAGCCAGAACTGTGTGTCACAGTTCCCATCAGGCAGGCCCAGCAGGAAGGCCCGCACTGGAGGGCCCAGTCACCAGACGCGCGTCTCAGCGAAAGGCACCCATCCGATCGAGTCTCCAGGACAGTCTGCATTCACACACCTCGGGTCACCAATACCCAAAGGTTGATCCTGCCAGACCCCTAACTCCCCAAAAGGGGGAGGCTAACCGGTCCTCCCCAGGCCACATGGCACCATAACCCAGTAAAACTGCCATCAAAAGTGACCAGCCTATCATAAGGCACCATTCTAAAGCCAATTCCACAATCCACTGATATGCTATGTAGGGTAGGCAAAAAACACACCCCAGTCATAAGCCAAACAGCTGAGGAGTAAAAAATTCCTACCCGGCCCCTCGCTCAATGAGGCAACCAGCAACTGCCTACATAGCAAACAGGGCGGGCGGGAGGGCCAGCGATCTTCGAGGGGCTGACAGTAATGGGGGGCGGAGGCTTACAGAGGCACACTTAAGCCCCGCCCCCTAAAAGACATGCCTAAAGCACACCTCACCGTCCACTCTCCATCCTGGGAGGCAAACAATCCCCACCAGTCTAGCTGCGAGGTGGCAGGCTGACGGAGATCCAATTGCCTTCCTCTGCAAAGTCTTCTTTGGTGGTCTCCCATCCAACCACCTTAGCTTCAAAGATCTGACGAGACCATCTCCCTTATATATTATAGTGCTCAAAACTTGGTTGCACAAGATCATGCTCAAGCAGAAATGCAAGTAGAGATACAATAAGTTTTCTTTATTGGACTTGTTTAAGCAGCTAACACAGTCTTTTGGTTGTGTTTTTTTTTCTAGTGCCAGCAGAAATGTTGCACTGGATCCAGCCCAGAGTCTAGAGTTCACTGGGGATTATATGGCCATCCATTGAAGAGTTTTGCTTACGTACCATCTACCACACCCAAAGTCATTACTGTATGTGAGTTATTTTTATCACCAAGCACTCCAAAAACAATAGGGTGGTCTTTGTCTCATATGAGGGGACATAGACTCATAAACACCATCCAAATTTAAAGTAGCAGCAAGTCCAAGACGGGAAATGTAATAACAAACTTGCTAGTCAACTAGGAGGATTTCTTCACATATTCCTGGGTTTACAACAAAGTATATTCAATATTGGCAATTGCACCTACATTTGAACAGCACCTCATAAGCATAAGGGTTTCACAGCATGTGTCCATTTCAGCTCCTCTCCACTCAAATGACTTCAGGTCAATATTTAAAACAAAGAACCACATCACTAAGCACTTCTGCAGCCCATGAATTGTTATTGCAAGCTGTTTTCCTTATTGAAAACCTCCACTATATTGTTTCTTCTCAAAGCATTAAGCTTTTGCACTGGATTAAAACAAAATTGTTTACTGCATAATGTGTTTTTATAGAGAGATTATTTAAGGCATGATTTCTGTTTATGGTCCCATGGTATGTTCTAATCACCTTTGTTTGCCTCATATTCCATTTCTTAATTAACCGACAACCTATTAGCATAAGAGTTTCTTTTACCCCAAGAGTATTAATTATACATAATTTATATCATATGCATTTATTCCTTATCAGCTGGATGAATAAAACATTTACCTGTTTATAGCTACTTGGGGTTAATGCTTTCATACAGAAAACTCACCTGAGACTTCCAATCAAATTATCAGATTTTTAATTTTCTGTTATATAATGATACTGTATTAGTCATTGCAGTACTTTATTCCACTCTAGGCTAAACAATCATTTAGCAGAGCAGAGTGTTGGCAGCATTAATTAACCAATGATATACGCTTGGTTCTACAATCAGATGCAGATAACGAAAACAGTAAACGAGGATATGTGCCTTTTCCATGGATGCTATAAAAAGGCCAGAACCGGCCATTTCTAAACTAATGTTTATATACGAAAAGGAATCTGTATAGGAAGAAATGAACAGAGAGTTGTAACAAAAGTCTTTGTCCATTTTTCTGCGTATACAAGTGAATAACAGAAAATGAGGATCCAGATTAAAATTGTCAGGTTTTGAGATGCCACACCCATTGAAAGCTGTTTGTTAGGCTTAGAGATGCTCTCCTTTAAAACAATACCACCAGGGGTGGGAAGTAGGCAGAGATTCTGCATTTCCAGGTTTTGCATTTAAATAAAGAATAGACCAACAAAGTTGCCAGCGCTGAGCAGTGCCCCTGTCCCAGTGCTGCCACCAGAGGCTTGCCTATGCCCATGAAGGAGGGAGTAAAGAAGGAAGGGCAGGCAAATGTCACTGGGCTCCCCACCAACTGAACTGAAGCATGGTGGTGCCTCCTCTCCCACCTGAGTGTGTGCATGCCTAGCCTGGGGCATGGAGGCATGGCTGTGGGCATGGTAGCTCTGAGGGGGAGTACTCAGCTAGCAGTTGGCCTAGGGTGCTGAAGACTCTTGGGACAACCCTGTTTGGCAGCAGACAACTAAAAATGTTGATAGGATTGCTTTGTCCAAAATGTCTTGGCTCCTTACACATTTGGGCTTCACCATTCCCTTGTCATTGGTATCTAACAAAAGTGAGCTTCTTTTGCTTCAGAAGCTCCTTGTAGGCAGATTTCATAGGGATTAAGAAGCCTACGGATAACCCAGCCTTGTTTGATTGCACCTGGCATGAGCATCTTATTAGCCTGTTCCTATGGTATCTCATTCCTGTTCAAACCAGCCTCTAGAGAGAAAAAATTTAGAGGTTGGGAGCTTGTTAACAGACCAGGAATGCATAAGCAGAAGGCACTTCCATTCATTTCAAGAGGGCTGCTAACAGACAGGCAGTTTGGGGCACATGAGAGGCATCCCAAGTTGGGCAGGCTCAAAAAGAAGCATCTCAAACTGTCCACACGCTCTAGCACAAAGTGCTCCTGCCCACCTGCAAGGCACCTTGGCAAATTTAGATGGCTGTAGTACACCATTCCCTTGGTGCAGTCTTGGTTTCATTTTTTTCATACATTTTAGTGGTCATGCACTCATGTGCTCTGTGCAGGTTTTTTTTTTTAAAGGATACCGGTGAGCGCCTAGAATGGATTGGGGGGGGGGGGTTTCATACCACCAATCTACCTTGTTTGTGCACTTTCACATCCAGATGCTAAAAAGGCAATTGGCATGCACCTCAGAAATTTGCTTCCTCTTCAAAAGTGTTAGCATTTTGAGTGGCTCTGAAGACACTGGAGGACAGGGTGAGTATGGGACGGGGGCGGGCAGCAGATGTGCATGTTTGGATGGGTTTTTCTAGTCAGTTTCTAAGGCATCTCTGGGTCATCTTAAACTGCCCATCTGTAAGCTGCCTAGATTTCCCTCTAGAGCTGCAGCCTCCAGAGCTCCATCCCATGTAGTTCTGAACAGCCATTCCTTATTGTTGCTCAACTTTCTGCATTTACCATTCACTCTGGTTTTTTACAGCATTAGATTTGAGATGATTAAGTCCACAGCAAAATAGCATCCAAAGAAACTCAGGGCAACAGTGGGCTGAAACTGGGCTGACTGCTGAAGAAAGGTAACATAATGCAGAATGGAAAAAAAAATGGAATGTTAAAAAAGGTTGAATTCTGTTTTAGTGCAGAATGGCTTAGAGGAGGCCACAGTGAACATGAATTAAAAGGAGAGTGCAGAAAAGGCTAAAGTTAGAAAAGTCACAAAAGCAACACCCTATCCAGGACTTGCTCATTAAAAAGAATATTACTATCACCTCTCTTCCTTGCTGTGCTATGACGTGTGCTTGGATCTACAGAATGTTGAGGTCATGGAAAGCCAGCAAGGAAGACTTTATCACCCCCAACAGCCAGTCAAAACTACAACAGGTAGAGCAAAAAACATACTTCAGTAGCATCACAAGGAGTTTTGACATTCCTTGCCTTCTCCTTCAATAAAACAGCCAGCTTAAAAAAACAACACTTTTCAAATATAACATCCACAAATCTGTAGACAGTTTCAAAATCAGAGGGGCTTAAGGCCACTATCCTGAGCCCGCTACGGGGAGGAGGGATATAAATCTAATAAAATAAAATATCAAGTATATATTAAGCTTCTTCAGCTGTGAATAGTTCAATCTTACTTGTGACAGGAAAATACAGGGTTGTTCTCTTTAAAACTGGTTCTCTAAAACTGGATTCATTTGTAGGGTGTCCACCAAATGTCTGAAATCAACCAAATTATGTGAATGAAAATGTCCCCAAGATCCAGCACTACTACATCTGATTTTTATAACAGTAAACTTCTCAAAAAATTGCAAGGTCAATCAAACGGACAGGGTAAAGAGGGCAAAATGACTTCAAGATGCTTCAAAGATATTTAAATAGAATATCGTGGAAGCTCAGATGGAATTTATATAACAAATTGGGAAATATGCCACCAAATCTAAGAGGATGGCAGCAGGGTTAATGATCAAAGTCAAGAAAGTCTTAGCAGGCAAGAAAACTTTTTTTAATGAAGTTGTGCAAATGAGATGAACGAGAAGAAACATGGATTCTGGCAAAACAACTCTTAAGTTAGGGTTTGTAGAATCTTTCGGGATCAAGTGCCGTGTTCTACTGGAGAAAGTTTTCCTTCCAGACATTTCGTTCTCAGCTGCGGAGAACATCCTCAGTGGCGTTGCAGCCGGAGCAGGCCCTCAGACCTTCTTGGCTGCTGTGCATTGAGTGGGGCCAGGGCTGCTGGAGAGCTGCTAGTTGTAGGCTGGAGGAGGTGTGATGAAAGGGCAATTGGTTTGTGGATGTGCCCATTGTTTGGTGGGGCTTCCTGGAAGGGTAGTGATAAGGAAACTGGCTGTTGAATGTGACCATTGTTCTGTGTTAATTGCTGGGAAGGTTGGAAGGGGTTTGAAGATAAGGAAGATGGTTGTTGACTGTGCTGATTGTTCTGTGGAATTTGCTGGTTGTTCTGAGACTTTCTGCAATTTATAGTCTGTAGGGTGTTTTGCAGAGCTGGGTACCAAGATTGGTGGATGAAAATGCCTTCTTCCTTTCTGTTAAAATTGTGCTGGTGTTTGTAAATCTCAATAGCTTCTCTGTTCAGGCGGTTATGATAACGTGAGACCGTAGAAAGGACAACGTAAACCGCATCACGTGTGCCGCTTCTGCTTATGGAGTGGCTGCAGCTGTAGTATCCTCCACAGCCCTTTATGTATTAACAGAAGCATTCACAGTGGAGAATCCCAGCACTAGATTCCCCCCCCAACACAAATTCCAGAGTTGCGTGTGTCTGTGTGTGTGTATGTGGCAGCTTCTTCCTTTCCCAGCCTCGCTCCCTCCTGGGTGGTGAAGCTGGGATTTCCTCCGCGCTCTTCCCCCTCCCCGGCTGGCGCTTGCAGCCGCAACGGGGACCTGACTGACTCCTGCTGCCAGAGCTCCCCCCCCCCGCCCCATTCTCTCCTTCCCCTTCTGTGGCGTGTGTGAAGAGCGACCTCGCGTCTATTTTCCGGAGTTGCGAAATATCGCAATAACGAAGAGAGAGAAATCGAGGGGGTTTTGTGTGTGTGTGTGTGTGTGTGGCAGCTTCTTCCCTTCCCAGCCTCGATCCCTCTCGGGTGGAGAAGCTGGCATTTCCTCCGCGCTCTTCCCCCTCCCCGGCTGGCGCTTGCAGCTGCAACGGGGACCTGACTGACTCCTGCTGCCAGAGCCCCCCCCCGCCCCATTCTCTCCTTCCCCTTCTGTGGCGCGTGTGAAGAGCGAGCTCGCGTCTGTTTTCTAACCGAGCGGAATGTAGCCAGGGAGGAGAATGCAGGACTCCAACTTCCCATTTTATACATGGCGATTTTGTGCAGGTCCAGAAATGCTGGTGGCACAGCTGAGGGAGGCATTGCCTTTTTAAAACACACACACATGAACGCTTTGGCCCACGCCGGCACTAGATTTCCCCCCCCCCCCAACAATGTATAATGTATAATGCAATTTCGAAGTTGCGAAATAACGCAACAGCGGAAAAGCAACCTCACATACCCGCCGCTTCAGGAGGGTTGTTTTTTTTCCTATTTGTTAATTTCGAAATATCGCTATTGAGCAAGAAAGATGAAGTTTTTTTAAAAAAATGGCCGTGTGGGCACTTTTGGGAAGCGCCGCGAACGGCTGATGATTGGCCAAGGGGGTGGATGGGGTGGGAGGACGGAAAGGGAGAGGGTGACGCCCACAAAGCAGTCGATCCGGCGTGGATGGATTTCCCACAGCAAACTCCGAGGAGTGGATCCGGAGGTTTTCAAAAACTCCGGAAGGAGGTGGATCTAGATACTCCGGCGTGAAACCCCTACAGCACCAGAGCAAGACGCAGCGCCGGAGCAACAGGTGCGAAAACCAGGAAAAGATCCGGAGGTAAATGGGGTGCTATGCCGGAGTAAACGCTAGTGCGAAAACGGCCTTTGAAAGTTGGTTATGGCTTATCAAATATATCTCCACACACTATCTTACTCATACAGAGGACTGCCTGAACTTGTGACAGATCTTCCCATCACAGACCCTTTCCCCTAGCAAACTGGGTATCCTCTAGACTGTAGAGCTATACCCTGAACACTGGAGGGCTCTTCACACTAGCACCTCATTCACTTGTCTTAAGTCCCCTCACACCACTAGGATCTCTGTCTGGCTTCTGGGATTTTCACACAGCCACAAGAACCTTTTGTCCCTCTCACAGTGTATGTGTTGGTCTGACAGAACTCCTCAGCAGAGATTTACAGACTCACTCTGACTTGTGACACTTTGTGGCATAGCCTTGAGAGTTTTTCCCTGGAAGTGTTACTGTTAGCCCCTTTTCACAAATAAACTCTCATACAGACAAGAGCTCTAAATCACAACCAGCTCTGTCTCAGGGACTGAACTCCCATTCAGTCAGCTCTCAGCTCCAATCTCCACTTCAAACTGTAAACCAAACAATGAGGTGATTTCTCCCCCTGGCTGCTTCCTTCCACTTGATACCATGGAAGCAGCTCAGTCAATCAGAGTGAGCTTCTCAACTTCTCAATTCTCACTCAGGCAGACTGCTTTCAGTCCACCACAGTAGCCATGTTGGTCTGAAGCAGCAGGACAAAGTTGAAGTCTAGTGGCACCTTTAAAACCAACCAAGTTTTCTTCAAGGCATAAACTTTTGTGTGCATGAACACTTCTTCAGATACAATGAAATGGAAGTTACCAGTCCATACATATAGGTAGAGGGTGAGCAGTGAATTAATTTACAGCATAATGACAATATTAAACAGATCCAAGAACCAAACTATAGGTATGGCCTAGTAATTCCCATTTCATTGTATCTGGAGAAGTGTGCATGCACATAATAAAACTTTGAATAAAACTGTCAGTCCTAAAGTTGCCACCAGACTCAATATTTGTTTTGAATAGAGGTGATGAGATACAATAATTTAGAATGGAGAATAAACTTGGTGTTAAGATTGGCCTCCCTTCCAAAGTTCTGAGAGGTAAGAAATATAACCCCATCTTTTTTTAAAAAAGATCCAAGTCTAATGTTTCTTCTGGGCAAGTTGTTGAAAACTGTAATTAAAGACAGAATTGCTAAACCAATACAGGAATAAACCCTACTGAAGAAGAATCAGCATGGCTTCTTTAAGGGAAGGTCAGTTTCATCGATGTTTTGGAGTTTATGCACATGAAGACGAAGATGACCCATTATATATTATATACTTGGGCTTCCAGAAAGCTTTTGAAAAAGTCCCTCATCAAAGGTTCTTGAGCAGACTTAGCAGGCAGGAGATAAGAGAACTGATGTGAAAATTAGAAAGTGGCTAAATGACAGGAAGAGATGCATAACTGTTGCAGTGAAGAAAGTCATGGGGCTCTGCAATGACATGATGTAACCAGTGCTATTTAGTTTGTTCAATTAAAAAATCTGGAATTGGGGACGAGCAACAGTGTTGCAAATTATGCTGCTCCACAAATGGAAAGCTTGCTGTATTCAGTCATACTACATAAGAGAGTCAAACCTCACTTTAAAGGGGAAGGTAAATTAGCCAATGTCAGCAGGAGGGGCCCTTACCTGAAATACTGCAAAGTGATCAGTCAGCTCTATATGTGAGCAGAATGTAACAAACAGGTTACTCTGACTAACCTTTTACTGGACGATACAACCATACCATCTAACATGAAGAAATGAACCGCTGATACAGAAACTGACTTGTCAGTCATAAACTGTCAGGAACATAGCCAGCTGTATCTCACTATAGGTATGGATGGAATGTTCTTACCGAGGTCCATTACTTGCACTGAAATTAAAACACAGCAAAGAGGCAGTAACCAGGCAAAGGCATTTTTAGCAGGCTGGGTCAGATCCAGAAGCTTTGTTTTGCCTGTGAATCATAGGGCCTGATGATGCACCTTCCTATCCTCTTCTGGTCCTAAGGAGGGCTAAGATCACGAAGTTCACAGTAGCACAGTATGTATTTTTATTTAATTATTTCACAGGGGCCTCAAAACATACAAACACACCCAGGCACCTTGGTGGCCCTTATGAGGGCAGAAAGGTGGCATATACATTTTGCAAAATAAATGAAATAAAACAAGCCCAGTCCACAGAAAGGATTCTGCTAGGCATCTGAAACTCACAACTTTGTAATACCAGACATAAGCCTACCTGAGCCCACTTGAGGGATAGGGTGGGGAATAAATCCAAAAATTAAATTGAATCAAATCATTGAACAGTTTCCAAAATATCTAGCCCTGTCACTTCAACCTGCTGCTGCTCTGTTGCTGACTTCTAGGGGGGTCCTGGGGGAGGGGTCAATGTTCAGGGACAATCTTAGGTCTGTGAAGGTGCCTCACACCAGAGTTCCTTCTGGGGATCCCAAGACATCTTGTCTCCTCCGATCCCAGTGCTCCTTGGAGAGGGGCTCTGAGCCACTGCTTCCTCAGCCAGTGGGAGTAGGTTTTGTTCTGTCTGTTGGAAAGCTTCAGTAGCTAATTTGTTTTCCTGGCATTCCTAACAGTTTCCTCCTTTTCCCCCACCCATCTGCCTCCTAAGAGATTTTGGTGTTGCACTGATTTTGGCCTTGCACTGATTTTGGCCATGCACTGAGCCAGTGTCTCCCTGCTCCCAGCAGTGCTGCATCGCTTCTAACTTTGCCATGTAGACTCTATCTGAGTCCGTTGGAGTGCAGCAGTGCCATCAGGCTGGCCAATGCAATGCGGAGTCAGACATATTTATTGAAGCAGTTTGTATTCCACTTCTCCAGCGTGTCTCTCAAGGTTGATTCCAACAGCAAATACAAAAAGCAATACAACTCCGTAAGGGCGATTGTAATAAAACAGCATATATAAAAAATCAAAGCATCAGTTCAGCAACAATTCACCAGCAGAAAATAATGATATAGCCAAAAACACATTGAAAGGTCTTGACACAAACTGCAGCATAAGTATAAGTACAAATTCTGTATATTGTGAATACCTGTAAGCAGTGCTCTTTTTTTTTTTGTAGAAAAAGCCCAGCAGGAACTCATTTGTATATTAGGCCACACTGTCTGGCCTGGGAGCACATGGCCTAATATGGCAAGTTGGGCCAGCCAGAGCCCTGGCCAGTCCAGGCGGAGCTCCGCTCCTGTGGGCTCCAGCAGAAAAAAAAGCCTTGTCTGTAAGCCATGCAGTTCCAGCTGAAGGCTCTCATCCAACAATGAGTCCTGTGGAAAAGGCTGGGCTGGTTTACGTGGAGGGATGACACTGCTGCACTGGGGCCAAAGACTTGCTCATGAACATGGACAATTTCCCTGGACTTTTATCACACTCATCCTTAGTTCAAAATATGGATTGCACATTGTGTTTGTAATGCTGTTAAGCTCCCCAGCGCCAAAATTATCAAACAAGTTTTAGCATTCCTAGAGTGCTGCAATCACGTAGATATTGCTAAACCATCTGGGAAGCAATTCCTCCCACCCACACTACTGTGCTCCCTGCAGGCTGGCACTGAGCTTCAGCCAGCTGGCAGGGTAGGCGCATTACCCAAGCACACTCCACACCAGCTGGCCAGAAGAAGCTACACATGCCAAGACTGGCTGACAAGGCTTCCACTCTGAGCCTTCCCAGCTTCTGGTTTGCTTCCTTCCCACTCCCTCCCAACCATTTTTGTTCTCCCATGCATCAAGTTCCTCATTCCTGAAAGCCTTCTTTTCTTCCTCTGTGCTGCAGTCACGCACTGCAGTCTCAGATCTGTCAGCCTCACCTTTGCCCCACATTTATATTTCCACTTTATGCCCTGTCACATTCACAGAAATTAAAGTCCCCTCTCTGAGTCTTTATCTGCAGCAGTTTATCCTCTTTGCTCTGTGTCAGTTGTACAGATTTCCTCCCCTTTGCCACATTCTCTATTGAAGAAACTATGTTTTTAAAACACCCACTATTGATTTTGCTCTTCCATTCCCCTACCAAAACCAAAACAAATGAAAGAGAGGGCTTTCTAACTGCATGGTGTTTGCCACCGAAGTGCTGTCCTGTAAGCAACAGAAGGATGGTACAAAACACATGCTTATTTCAGGCATGAAAGATCCATGAGTGTATTATGCACAGATAATCCCTTCAAAATGCATCAATGCTTATTTCTCTCCAGTCTGCACTTTCAGCATACTTTTTAAAAAGAACCAGGAATTATCTCGCACACAAGTACTTTTAGCAATGGCCATTTGTATGCATCATGTACTTGCATGTCTTTATCCCAATATGCAGTGTTGGTTCAGAATATCCCTAAATTCTTTTCTTTTTAACAGTGTTTTGTGCGGAAAATTTATAAATATGGATGGTACCATATCACATATCTGTTTGACTGGAATTACCTGTAGGGCCTGCTAGTGTCTAAATGATTTAAAATATCTGCTTTATCAGTCACCACAGATGGTTGGGTGAATATGATATTTCTAAGACCCAAAATATGATTGTTTAATGTGAGAAATACAGAATGCTGCAATGTCATCAAGTTGATGTGGGAGGGAAATTGATTTGTGACTCTTTTTTAAAAAAATAAATGCCTAACTGGACTACCTCTCAATTCAGTTTTTTCAAGATAATAATGCACAAAAAGTAATTTTGACATATTTCCACA
This sequence comes from Heteronotia binoei, assembly GCF_032191835.1. NCBI lineage: Eukaryota > Metazoa > Chordata > Lepidosauria > Squamata > Gekkonidae > Heteronotia > Heteronotia binoei. The sequence goes on along the minus strand of NC_083223.1, from coordinate 48,997,303 downwards.
GACTCAGAATATGAATGCTGGCACTTACTAAAGCTGACCCTCAATCCTTCAAAAGCATCAACATCCAAGGATTTCTCTCCACCTCTGAGTGAAGTCTCCACATCCTCCAGTCTCATTTAGCTGGGTGCAACATCACCCCAGAAGATGGCAACATCACCCCAGAGTCGGAAACGACTGGTGCTTGCACAGGGGACTACCTTTTTACAGAAGATGGAAGAGATTCTGTCTTCCTCCTCCCTTTCTCATGCATAGGGTCTTAAATATTGTTTTGGCTAGACTAAGTGCCAAGAGCCCTTGAAAACAGAGAAATGTTGCATGTCAATCCTGGACATCATAAGATTCTGTTTAGGAGTCAACAGTAAAATACTCTGGGTGATGTGAAATTCAGAGAAATAGGTATAGTAGTAGACACGTGTGTGTGTCTTTTTGAATTGAATGCAGATGCAAAATAAATACTTCAATGTTTGTCTAATCCCGCTCCAACTAAAATGACTCCTAGGGCACATTTATCATTAATTTTAGTTAACAGCTGTTGGCCCACAAAAGTTTGGCTGGTCTGCCAGGCTACATATGGTAGCTAATAACCTGATGACAAAGTGACCTTTGCTGTCTGACCTCTACAAAAGTTACCAGTGAAGTTGGTGGTTTGTTTGTTTATTTCCACTGCTACAGAATGGAATAGCTAAGTGGATATTTACTACAAGGAAAATAAGGGCCAAACTCAATGTGATGGAGGCAATTATGTAAATCATAGGAAGGGGAGCTTAGTTGTATGGGTATGCAGGCAAACCCTCCTTATCTCAACTGCATATCTCTTGAGTTTCTTTTTTTCTCTAATTCAGAATAAAACTAAAAGTGTACCAGGTTGGGAAGAAAAGTGCCAGAAGCAAGAAAGCAAGGAAAGTTAAGGTGGGTAAGGAAGGAATGTTCAACTTCCTTCTCCCTCCTTCACACATCTTGGTGTACAAATTAGAGCTTCCTACTCCCTGTTTGATATATGAAGATGCTGTGTACATAAATAAATGAATAAGGCTGCATGGTAACACATAGCGGGTCTCTGTATCCTTTTACAGCCCAGAATAAGGTGTACCTTACTATCTTGGTATGCATATTTCATCTCTCTCTCTCTCTCTCTCTCTCGGCTTGGCTTCGCGAACGAAGATTTAAGAAGGGTGCAATAGTCCACGTTTGCTGCAGGCTCGCTGGTGGCTGACAAGACCAATGTGGGACAGGCAGGTCCGGCCACAGTGGCTGCAGGGAAAAGTCTGATTTAGGGTTGGTCCTGTAGCAGTGCGATTCTTCCTCAATCTCCTTTTGTCCTCAAGACCAGCTATGCGTGTGTTCTCAAAGGAAGAGACAGCCTGGTGGATGGTGTGCCTCCATGCTTTGCGATCTGAGGCTAGGTCAGACCACTGGTGATGGTTGATGTGACAGGTGCTAAGGGATTTCTTCAAGGAGTCCTTGTACCTCTTCTTTGGTGCCCCTCTATTTCGATGGCCGGTGGAGAGTTCGCCATACAGGGCAATCTTGGGAAGGCGGTGGTTTTCCATCCTAGAAATATGCCCTGCCCAGCGCAGCTGCGTCTTCAAAAGCAGTGCCTCGATGCTGGTAACCTCTGCCCGCTTGAGGACTTCAGTGTTGGTCACAAAGTCACTCCAGTGGATGTTGAGGATGGTGCGAAGGCAGCGCTGATGAAAGCGCTCAAGGAGTCGCAGGTGATGACGGTATAAAACCCACGATTCGGAGCCATAGATGAGGGTTGTCATCACAACCGCTTTGTAAACATTGATCTTTGTGCCTTTTTTCAGATGCTTGTTGCTCCACACTCTTTTGTGCAGTCGGCCAAATGCACGGTTTGCCTTTGCCAGCCTGTTGTCAATCTCCTTGTCGATCTTGGCATCTGAGGAGATGATGCACCCCAGGTAGCTGAACTGCTGGACTGTCTTCAGAACTGATTCACCCACAGTGATGCAGGGAGGGTGATAATCTTCCTGGGGTGCAGGCTGGTGGAGAACTTCTGTCTTCTTCAGACTAACTTCTAGGCCGAATAGCTTGGCAGCCTCTGCAAAGCAGGACGTCATATGCTGCAGAGCTGATACCGAGTGGGAGACGAGTGCAGCATCATCAGCAAACAGTAGCTCTCGGATGAGTTTTTCCATTGTCTTGGAGTGTGCCTTTAGTCGCCTCAGGTTGAACAGGCTGCCATCGGTGCGATAGCGGATGTAGACACCATCGTCCTCATCTAGATCTACTGCGGCTCTTTGAAGCATCATGCTAAAGAAGATCGTAAAGAGAGTTGGCGCGAGAACGCAGCCTTGCTTTACACCTGTGCCTATTGGGAAGGGCTCCGAGAGGTCGTTGCAGTGTCTGACTTGGCCTCGCTGGTCTTCGTGTAGCTGGATGATCATGCTGAGGAACCTTGGGGGACATCCTAAACGTTCCAAGATTTGCCACAGGCCTTTCCTGCTAACGGTATCGAAAGCTTTGGTAAGGTCGACAAAAGTCACATACAGACCCTTGTTCTGTTCCCTGCATTTCTCTTGGAGCTGCCTGAGAACAAATACCATGTCGGTGGTGCTCCTGTTAGCTCTGAAGCCGCACTGGCTCTCTGGGAGGAGTTCTTCTGCAATGGTGGGCACCAGTCTGTTCAGGAGTATTCTGGCAAGGATTTTGCCTGCGATGGAGAGCAGGGTTATCCCCCGGTAGTTGGAGCAGTCTGACTTTTCCCCTTTGTTCTTGTATAGGGTGATGATGATTGCATCGCGAAAGTCCTGTGGTAATTTGCCTTGTTCCCAGCAGGTGACAAGTACTTTGTGAAGTGAGCTATGTAGTACTGTGCCCCCATGCTTCCAGATCTCTGGTGGAATTCCATCAACTCCTGCTGCCTTGCCACTTTTCAGTTGCTTGATGGCTTTAACAGTCTCTTCTAGGGTGGGGATCTCATCCAACTCTGTTTTCACCGGTTGAAGTGGGGTGAGGTGGATTGCTGAATCTTGAACTACACGGTTGGCACTGAAGAGAACCTGAAAATACTCCGACCACCGGTTCAGTATGGATGCCTTGTCTGTGAGGAGCACTTGGCCGTCTGCACTATGCAAGGGACTCTGAGCCTGATATGATGGACCATATACTGCCTTCAGGGCTTCGTAGAACCCTCTTAAATCACCAGTGTCTGCACACAGCTGGGTTCTCTCTGCAAGCTTGGTCCACCACTCGTTCTGAATGTCTCGAAGCTTGCGCTGGAGGTTGCTACATGCAGCGCGAAAGGTTGCTTTTTTCCCAGGACAGGAGGGCTGAGCAAGATGTGCTTGGTAGGCAGATCTCTTTTTTGCCAGTAATTCTTCGATCTCTTGATTGTTCTCATCAAACCAGTCCTTGTTCTTCCTTGTGGAGAACCCGAGGACTTCTTCAGAGATCTGCAGGACGGTAGTTTTTAGGTGTTCCCAGAGTGCTTCTGGAGAAGGGTCTGTGGGGCAACTGAGGTCCTCAATTCTTGACTGGAGTTTTGCCTGGAAGGCAGCTTTAACTTCGGCTGACTGGAGGCTGCCAACCTGAAACTTCCTCCGAGGGATACCTCCTCTCCTGGGTGTGGGTTTAAAGTGAAGACGGAGATTGCAGCGTACAAGACGATGATCCGTATGACATTCTGCGCTGGGCATTACTCGGGTGTGTAAGACATCTCGAAGGTCTCTCTGGCGCACCAGAATGTAGTCGATAAGGTGCCAATGCTTGGACCGTGGGTGCATCCAGGTTGTCTTCAGTCTGTTCTTCTGCTGGAAGATAGTGTTGGTGATGGTGAGCTGGTGCTCCATGCAGAATTCTAGTAGGAGGCGCCCATTGTCATTGCAGTTGCCAATGCCGTGTTTGCCAAGTACTCCTTTCCAGGCTTCCGAGTCTTTACCTACTCTGGCATTGAAGTCGCCAAGGATGATCACCTTGTCCTCTGTAGGGGTCTTCCGTACGAGGTTGCGTAGATCAGCATAGAACTTGTTCTTTTCTGCAGGATCTGCTTGAAGGGTTGGGGCATACACACTGAAGAGTGTTGCATGCTGCTTGTTTTGAAGTGGGAGGCGCATGGACATGATGCGATCTGAGTGACCTGTTGGAAGGTTTTTGAGTTTGGAGGCAATGGAGTTCCTGACCATGAAGCCAACGCCAGAAAGGCGGCTCTCAGCCTTTGACTTACCCGACCAGTAGAGGGTATAGCCAGCACCGTGTTCTTGAAGACTACCTTCCTCAGGGAAACGGACCTCACTGAGAGCTGCTATGTCGATATTCAACCTGAGAAGTTCGTGGGCAACTAGAGCAGAGCGTCGTTCAGGGCGACCACTGCCTACTGTGTCAAGCATGGTTCTGATGTTCCAACACGCAAGCTTTAGTCTTTGCACACTTTGTGAGGCAGGTGCATGCCTTTTCTTTGTTGTTATTTTTCGACCGCAAGTAAGGATGCCCGTTGACCGCGGCTAGCCAACTGGGGTGGGGGAGACGAGCTTTGTTTAGGCCACCTTTTCTAGGCCCCTCTCCGTGTGGAGCAAGCAGTGCTGTCCCTAGATAAGGCTGCTTGGTCGTTCAGGGTGCTGCCGAAAGATGCTTTCGTCTCCGGGTTAGCATCAGGCGACCAATATCCTGAACCGCCTACATGCAGGATCGGGACTGCGGCTTCCAGTGGCACCTTCCACCTGCCGTTTCGCCCCTTGCCTATCGCTGCAGGACTTGATGCGTTGTGGGTTGTGTGTGTGGATATGCCCTTCAGGCCTGCGCAGAGGAATTTTTTAGGTGAAGCGCAGTGTGCGCGGTACTGGCTCCACCCTTTCACCTGGGGGTCATCTGCCATGGCCCAGTAAGCCGGGACGCCGGCAGTGAGTCCTCCAGGTGGTAGGTGTTACATTAGCGAGCTCTATCTGCCCGGGTTTGATGTTAGAGTTTTCCTTCTCTTAGGCTGACGAAGTTGGTGGGCCCAGCCTGCCCATCCGGTTATACCGCCGGACAATTCGGTCGCACCATGACGTAGCAAACTCTGTGAAAACGGGGGGGACCAGCGAGAAGGTGTTGCTACGGATGCAGTAATGCAGGAGAGGCCATTGCAGTGACCATCTGCCAGGCATAGCCAGACAGTGACCACGCGGCGTTCACTACACCAGGAGAGGAGAGGCTATGTATTGCGCATGCACTTTCCCTGGGGGGGTAGGATTCCCAGAGGGAGCCCACCCCCCACCCCCGTGACATATATGTTGTTTGCTTTATTGTATCCTATGGTTTTGGCTTGTAGTTTTTAATTGTTCTGACTTTTATTGTTATCCATCCTGAGCCCACTTGTGGGAAAGGGCGGAATCTAAATTAACAAAAATAAAAATAAGTAAATAGAATCGATATAACAGAAATAGGGAGAAATATAATAGGGTGGAGAGAAAACGTCCCGCCGTCTGAACTTCTGAATAAAATCACGAGAGTTTCCAACAGTACTTAACTCCTCAGGCGCGTAAGGATGTTGCTCTATCCTTTTCGGCCTTTATGGCTAGACTTTTAAAAACCGTAACCGTGTTACCGTAACCGTGTTACGGCATATTTCATAAGTACCATTTATATATGCAATGACTTGTGTTCAGTTATCATGCAGCATGACTTGCCATTATACAGAAAGCCAATGAATTGTCTTCTATTTCTTGCTGCATCCCTAGGATTACCATCCTCAAACTGGGGCCTGGAGTTTTCCCAGAATTAGAACTGAACACCAGACTATCGGGAATCACTGCCTCTGGAGGAAATGGTAGGTTCAGAGGGTAGATTCTGTAATATCACTTCCATGCTGAGTTTCCTCCCCAAATTTTGCCCTCAAATCTCCAGGAATTTCCTAAACCCAAGTTGGCAACCTTATGTTACTAGGGAAGATTTATTGGATTGGCATACAAATAGACCACCATTATAATATGTGGTATCCTACCAAACTGAAGGAAGGCTTCAAACTGTGTGTAGTGAAATAGTAGAATACAGGTCGTTATACATGCAGACAGAATACATATACATAGCCATCCCACTCCATCTCCTGAAGAAGGAATCTCAGACATAAGAGAAGAAGAAGAGTTGGCTTTATATCCCACCCTTCACTACTTGAAGGAGTCTCAGAGTGGCCTACAATCACCTTACCTTCCTCTCCCCACAACAGTCACTTTGTTGGATAGGTGGAACTGAGAGAGTTTTGAGAACATAAGAACATAAGAGAAGCCATGTTAGATCAGGCCAATGGCCCATCCAGTCCAACATTCTGTGTCACAAAGCGGCCAAATATATATATACACACACACACACACACACACACACACTGTGGCTAATAGCCACTGATGGACCTCTGCTCCATATTTTTATCTAACCTCCTCTTGAAGGTGGCTATGCTTGTGGCCGCCACCACCTCCTGTGGCAGTGAATTCCACATGTTAATCACCCTTTGGGTGAAGAAGAACTGGCTCAAGGTCACCCAGCAGGTTTCATGTGGAGGAGTAAGGCACCAAACCCAGTTCTCCAGATTAGAGTCCACCACTCTTAACCACTACCCTAGTGGCTCTAGCAGTGAAGGGGAAGCAGAGCAACTTAATTCCTCCTTCCCAGTAAGTGATGAGCTGTATCTAATCTTCTTTTACTGGTCTGTGCCACTGGATCATCTATATGCCCTGAAAGCCTGTGTGTTCAGAAGTTGCGAGATTTTTCATGAAATCTAGCACCCAAATCCTGGCAGGGATTGTGCAGTGAAGGTTTTCCAGTTTAGCCACCCTTCCTCACAGCCAATCTGATGGGCTGTAGCTCCTTTTGGGGAAGACACTGTCACCATCAGAGAGAGAACAGCTACCACTTGCTTCACTCGTCCCCTCTAGCCTACTGAGATTGCCAGGTCTGACTCAGGAAATATCTGGGGACTTTAGGGGTGGAGCCAGGAGCAAGGTTGTGACAAGCATGATTGAACTCCAAGGGAAGCTCTGGCCATCACATCTAAAGGAGCAGGAGGAGGAAGAGGAGATTGGATTTATATCCTGCCCTTCACTCGTAGTCTCAGAGTGGATTACAATCTCCCTTCCCTTCCTCTCCCCACAACAGACATCCTGTGAGGTAGTGGAGCTGAGAGAGCTCTCCCAGAACTGCCCTAGAGCAGAACAGCTCTTTGAGAAGTTGTGACTGACTCAAGGTCACATCAGCAGATGCATGTGGAGGAGTGGGGAATCAAATCTGGTTCTCCCAGATAGGAATCTACACACTTAACCACTACACCAAACTGTACTCCTTTCACTGGAAATAAGAGAGGATGGTGACATCTTTTGGGGCTCATAGAATTGGATCCCCTGGTCCAATCTTTTTGAAACTCAGGGGAGGAGGTTTGAAAAGAAGCACTAGATACTATGCTGAAAATTTGGTGCCTCTACCTCAAAAAATGGGGGCAGAGCCCCAGCTATCCATGGATATATACTCCATTATATCCTATAGGGACCAGTCTCCATAGGTTATAATGGAGTGCCCAGTGGACACTCGACGCCCCCCCCCCTTCTGATAATCCTGAAGTGGGAAAAGAGCCTCCAAACTAGGGGATCCCCTGCAACCAAATGGGGATTGGCAACCCTACAGCTCCCAGAAGCTTAAAAGGGAAGCTGTCTCCTGTGAGCAAGGACTTTGGGCCAGACTATGGTTGCTAAGGTCACCTTGGCCACTGGTGGAGGGATAGGGTTGCCAGTTCCAGGTTGGAAAACTCTTGGAAATTTGAGGGTGGTGCTCCAGTCTGCAAATGAGCTGTAATTCTGGGGAATCCCCAGGTCCCACCTGGAGGCCAGCATCCCTAGGACTACTTAAAACGGGCAGAGATCTTATCATATGCCATGCTCCTCTGCATTTGTTGATGACAGACATATTAATTGTATTTGATGGTTTGTTGTTGCCTTTTTATATTTTAAGTTACTTTGCATCTGCACTGGCTGTTGTCTTGTTTTTGGACACAATTTAAAATGATGGTTCTTACCTTTAAATACCCTAAATGGCCTGGGGCAAGGGTATTTAAAGGATTATCTCTTCCCATATTGTCCATTCTATCAGTTAAGATCTGCCTCACGAGCCTTGCTCTCTGTGGCTCCACCTTCAGAGATGAGGTGGATAGGACTGGTCCGGGCAAGGCTAACTATTTGTGCTCCCCACCACCACCCTTCCCTGGGACAGACAGATCTTTCCATTCTGTCACCACTGCAGCATGACACCAGAGAAGGGGTTTAAGGGTTATAAACCCTTCTGTATCATCATGCCACAGGGACCTGTCTATCTGCGGGACCGTCTTTCTCCACATCTTCCCCAGAGAGCACTGCATTCAGGGACAAAAAATCTATTGTCCATCCCTGGACCAAAGGAGGCTAGGTTGCATTTGACGTGAGCTAGGACCTTTTTGGTGGCAGCACCAGAATTGTGGAAAGCTATCCCGGAGGCCATAAGGGCCCTGCAGGATCTCTCCACTTTCCGCAGGGCCTGTAAGATGGAATTGTTTTGACAGGCCTTTGATATCTAACCAGGAGAGAACTGCCACCCGACATCATATAGAGTTCTAGGTGATCACCGTCAGAAAATAAGAACTCACTTATATTGTAGTGACATAGCACCACAAAATGGTTTTTAAAAGTTTAACTTGTAATTGTAATCATGTTTTATTGTTTTTTATTGGTTTTAACTTGAGAATATGAATGTTGTCAACCGCCCTGAGTCCGCTTGTGGAGAGGGCAGGATAGAAATTTAAAGTAATAAATAAATAAATAAATCGGTGGCCTGATCGCTCCATTCTGTCCTATGAACCCTTAGGATAGAACGAAGTCCATTCTCTCCTATGGGCCCATAGGACAGAGTGGAGAGATCAGGCCACCAATGTGGCATGACACTACAGAAGGGGTTTAAAGCTTTAAAGCCTTCTCTGGGTTCATGCAGCAGTGGCTGCCCGATCCCTTCATTCTATCCTATGGACCCATAGGATAGAATAGACTCCATTCTATTGTATGAGCCCATAGGATAGAATGGAGGAATAGGACGGCAGTGACCCCAGAGAAGGAGTTGCTTCACCAACCACACCTCTTGAAGTCTGCAGGAGGTGCATGGGGGGAAGAAAGCCCCACTGCCCATGCCTCTTGGTCTCTGAGAGGCATGCGGGGGGCGGGGAGAGATTCTTTCCCTGTTTTTGCACCCCAGGGGTGTAAAAGCAGGGAGAAAGCCCAGCTGCCTGCACCTCTCAAAGACTCTGAGAGGACCATGCGGGGGGAACTCAGAGAGTTGGCCAGGCTGAGCATGCTGCCGAGTCACATTCCTGATTTGGCACCCCCAGAAGGCTGATGCCCTAGGCAATCACCTAATTTGCCTAGTGGCAGGGATGGCCCTGAAGGTGGGTGGCAACCAGAGACAGGACCTTTCCAGTAGTGGTACTCTGCTTGTGAAATACCCTTCACTTTGAAGCTTATTTGGCTCCTATGTTATTTTTTTTAGGTACTGGGCCAAAATGTTTCTGCTTATCCAGGCTTTTTATTAAAGGGTTGTTTTTAAAGACATTTTTACCCAGGGTACTGTTGTTTTTAAGCTATCAGTGGTCTATTTTTTGTGATCTATGCTTTAAGACTGGTTTGGGCCTTTTTAATGCTGAATTTTGATTAATATCTTGCATTGTGTTGTTTTAATTTTTATTTTGTAAGGTGCTTTGGGCAGGTTCCTGGAGAGGTGACACAAAAATGTTGTAAATAACTAAGTAAGTAAATAGATGTGCATACAAGCCTGATGGCTGGATGAGGCTGTGGAACTCTGCATCCATTTGCACCAAGTTCCCAAATCCAGCTAGAGATAGGCTCATCCTGCTTTGATAAGCATATATCTTTTAGCTGGATTTGTGTGATCGTCTTAACAAAGGAGCGTCTCAGTTTCTGGACCTGTAGGCCTTAGCACAAGGTTCTCCCCATCAAGGAAAACCCCAGATGGTGTGATGATTAAAGCTATAATTTACTTTATCACCAAGATAATTATGAACATGAAAGATTTTCATATAGTTTCTGGCAAAGAAGTCTGAACACCAGAAAAATCATTTATAAAAATGGTTGTGTGGGGAATTACTCATTCTCAATGGGGACTTTCAGCTTATCCTGATTTCTGTCCCAGAAGGGTCCTTATTTGAGAGATCTGAGCACATCTGTATGAATGTGTACGAAACTTCAAATGGGGGATGATGAAAAACAGTTCACAAAGTAAGTGGAAAGCTATATATAAAATGATATTTACTTCTCATTTCAGATGAAGCCTGAGACAAAAGGCATATAGGTAAACACAGCTGCAACACTTTTAGGCATATAATCAAAAAGAAAAAAAAATATTGGAAAACTATGCTAATTATTGTAATTAAATTGTGAACAGTATTGATAGCAAAATATCTTTATAAAACCTATCAAATCAAAAAGAATCGCATATGGGAATGCATTCTGGTGACAAGATGTACCAGTACAAAAGGACTAGTCCCTCCCCCCCCCCCAATAAATTAGTGTGGTTAGATAATGATACATACAGTAAAAACTAGAGGTGAAAAATACTATATTCACTTCTGGTTCAGTGCTCTTTCCCATACCCAACTTCTGAAGAAAAAGACAACCTGAAAGAGTAAAGTTTTATTTCTTCATATACAAATTAACTCCATGAGCTCTAGGATTCTTTTTGGAGGAAAATATCCAAGTGCCATTTCCCTTCTCCTTTGGCAGCCTGTAAATAAAGATTGGCTGGACTATATTAGAGCAAATTTCACCACCCAATGGCCTTCCCTTTTTATATTCTGGAATGGCTACTGAACATAGACATTGTACTGAGAACAATGCTTGCCGCCTGAAAAATATCCAAATGGCTCCGCAATCTCTTTAACAGGCCCAGGAATTTCTTGCTTTCAGATCACATGGAATGTAACAAATAATAACACTCATATTTATGGCTTACATGTAGTAAAATTTCAGACATAACGAGACTGAAACTTTGATTATATACTTGGTAAAGACCATCAGTTCTTAGGTGGGTTATCTAGCTGTTTTGTCTAGACGCATAGAAAGAGAAACATGCTGTCTTAGTACAGGTGTGTGTGGGGAAACGAGACAAAATACCAAAAATGATGCAGTCTTGTGATTTACTCCTGTAATGTGGTGCTTCCAGGGAATCAGCTAGAGATGCAGTGGGTGTCTGATTCCTGTCCCATTACCAGTCATACATCAGAAATGTGCCTGGGGAGGGAGTAAAAAGCCACCATCACCAGCAGTGTATACCTCAGTATCAAAACACAGGGCAAAATCAAGGAAGCATTAGTAAACATTTCAATGACCACCCCCACCCCCGTGTTAGGAACACATAGTATTAGAATTCAGATATATAGATACTCATACAGATCCTGTGGACTGCCAATGAGACAAATCAGTAAGTTTTAGATCAAATCAAGCTTGAACTCTCCCTAGAAGCGAAAATGACTATTTGTAATTTGGTCACATTATGAGAAGACAAGAGTCACTGGAAAAGACAGTAATGCTAGAGGAAATTGAGACAGCAGGAAAAGAAGATCCAGCATGAGATAGATTGACTCAATCAAGGAAGCCACAACCTTCAGTTTGCAAGACCTGAGCAAGGTTGTTAACAATAGGAAATTTTGGATGTTAATTCATAGGATTGCCATAAACTGTAAGTGACTTGGTGGTACTTACACACACACAAACCAATTTAGAGTGATGCATTCATTTATCAAATGTCAAAAAACAGATAAGGCAAATAGCAAGTATTAGCAATGGATTCCTTATTAAAATTTCTGCCATGTCTGAAACCAGCTCATGGAACAATATATTTAATGGACAGCATATCAAATTTTGTGACATAGGACTGAAACCCAGAACTCTGTATTGCAGTGTTAGCAGTCAGACGCCTCCTTTTGCTGAGGGACAGTTTATGGCTAGTATAGCCATAAACATCCTTCCTAGAATATCTCAAAAATCATAAGTGCAAAAGGACACAAAATGTATGCCAGTCAGAAAATTAAGGGTTTTTTTGGGGGGGGGGTGCAAATAAACCAACCTTCCTAAGGGTATATTTTGCCCTATAAATTATGGCACCCTGCTTCATAGCAGCTTGTGTGTGTTCTTGGTACCAACAGCATGCACCTATACTTCATGGGTTTCTTTTCTCCCCATGAAATGCTGTCCATTTTGTTGCTGCTTCCATGGACCTCTACAAGATCTGGTAATTATAGCCCTTTCCCCCTCAACTATTCTTACTCCTCCCTGATTTTCCGTTTGCTAGCTTGCATGTTTTAAGTGTGTTTAAGTGTGTGTTCTGCCCCTTTATTTATTTATTTATTTATTTATTTATTTATTTATTTATTTATTTATTTATTTCTCAAAAAGCCTTTCCTGCCTGGTTTATTTGAGAGTTCTCTTAAAGGAGAAAAATCCTGGTATACATTGGTGGAAATCCCAGTTACCTGCCTCTCGCTCTGTTTCCTTAAGCTAATTCCCACAATTAAATAAGAGACTGCTTCTTTGAGTAACAAAAAAAAAAAAATTCCTTGGATTTACCTCCTTACATTATAGATGTTCTGAAGGTGGAGATTTGGGAGGGGAGGACTGGTATTTTTCAGACTGGGGTATTTTGAACCTGAACAATATCAGTATAGGAACAATATACATTTCTGAATCCCAATATCAGTGTAGCACTGGGATTTGGGAATTTTTTGGAAAATCCAAAATTCAGCTTCAGTTAAACAGATTGCACACCCATAATGGAGATTATGTTCTCCTTCCAGTTATAGGCAGCCACAATCGCAATAAAATGCTGGCCACCTCTATCTTTCATTTATTTATGTATCTCAGAAAGAGAGGGATTAACTAAAAATTAATTATCACTGGTATATGACTTTGGTCTTCTATGGTAGTTTCCATCAGATCTTAATTCCTTCTGATTTTACTGCATCATGAGCCTTCATGTTAATGGCTACTTTAAAATGCTGGGGAGGGTTGACTGGGTCTAAGAGGAAGGTAATGTCTCATTGAGACAGGGGCTGGTTGTCTGAGGCACCAGTTTTCAGAGGATCTTGCTTGCCGCGGGAAAGAGGCGAGGTAAATCGCAACCCTGGGGCAGCTTGTACAAAATCAGACGGAAGTGTCAGGGGTGGGGGAGGAAGAGCTTCGATGCCAGAACAAACCTAGTGGGGAATCGGTCTTTTGTCTTCACTGGCAACGCTCACCTGCAGGCTCATATTCTACTACCCAGCTAAACATACACACTGACACAGCTCAATACTACTGAGTGGGTTGTAGTGTATCTCAAATTTGTACAAATTAAATTTGGATTTAAAGCCACACCAAATCCTTATGTCTGAATTTGCAACTGGAATTCACAAATAAGCTTCAGACCAAATGCTATGTTTTATTTAGCTGAAAGCATATACTAAAAATTCTGGAAGCCAAGCTATACATATTCTTCCTGGGCCAGACAGGGTGGGTTACACCCAGTTTATCCCCTCCCTATCATCATTATATAATACCATCATGATATTTCAAAATCCTACATAATCCTTATTAATAGTATTTTAACTGTGTCCTGCAATAAGACAGAGGCTGGATTTATACATGAACATGACATCAAGGTAACAAGTCAAAGCCACCAGGTCCTTTTGGCATTTTAAGAAAAAGTCTCTTTGCTTTTGAAAAAGTGATGTTATCTGGCTTCCCAGATTTGGTCCTACATAGGATTTGGTCCCACATAGTCAAGGGAGAAGGTGCCAAGTCCAGAGACATCAGGGAGTCTCTAACTATGGCCATACTGAGGCACCTGAACAAAATGAACTCAGCACTTTGATAGTCAGTCAACAGGTAGAAAGTGACCTGAAGACTCAATAAGCAAGTTGGTACTAGAAAATATATCAGCAAGTGCCATGGCAACCTTATGGTGCAATTCTAAACAGCTACACCTTCTAAATCCATTTAAGTCTGCTTAGGATTTTTATTGTCAGGCTCCACTTTCAGATAGTTGGAGTACTGTTTGCCAAGCACATCAAAGAGTAGTCTTAAAGGCTAAGAAAATTTACGGTTGCATAAGTATTTGCAGACTCTAGTCTATAAAAAGGTATGTATCAACAATTTTCAGGTTCCACCAACAAATGGACAGGCTAGTCATCACCTGAAATTTAACCAAATGTCAGTATTACTATCTAGGTCTACGTCAAAAGACTTACTGTGCTTTAGTCTATGCTGGGTTTTGCCAAGTCTCCAAAGGGTTCTGAGATTATGTTGCCCTTTTGAGTAAGACAACTATTCTCCAGACAATTTGAGAGTGCAGTCAGATGTGTACCTGTGCTGAATCACATGGCTGTCCTGACACTGAACTTCACCTAAAGCAACAATCCTGGTAAATTGGGACATTCTGATTGTACAAAATCCCTGTGGAATTTTGAGGAAGAGAAAAGAGTTCCAGTGAGGATAACAAAATATCTCTTGGGAGTTTCAAATATTCACTACATCCAATGATTGCAGGGTTGTTGAACATATGGAATTGTCTTATGCCATAGATTCTAGCCCATCCATCCAAACTCATTACTGTATGCCATGACTGACACCAGCTTTCCACATTCCCAAGGGGGGGAAAGTTCTTTCCTAACATCTGCAACACAAACTTCCCAAACAGAATATATTGGTGACTGGACTGGGAGCTTGCCTATGAAACATGCATTCTGTACCACTGAGTCATAGTACCTTTCCTTTTATACAGGTATAGAGTTGATGCTAAAAATCATACTACTATAGGCTGGAGTGTGAGGTTCACCATTTAATATTGTTTACCTTCAAAGTGAGGTGCACATCTCAGCCTCATAATTCTTCTCTGACTTAGATGGTACATCTGAAACTGGACTCTTTCTTTCTTTCTTTCTTTCTTTCTTTCTTTCTTTCTTTCTTTCTTTCTTTCTTTCTTTCTTTCTTTCTTTCTTTCTTTCGTTGGTCCCAGGAAACTCTGTTTCCCTACAGCCACACAATAGCTACAAGGTATAGCAGAATTTTTTAATATGGGCCTGACTTTCTGTCTAAATATCATTGGCCTGACCTAATGCTAATAGAGCTTTGCAGTACAGTCAATGTGAAAGTCTTGTAAGCTAGGATTGACTGCTTTCCTTGTGACCTTGGATTTCCTAAGAATAAAATAATCCTATTCCTCCTGGGGAACCACTGTTGCCAATCTCCAGGTGAAGATTGGAGATCACTCAGAATTACAACTGCTGTCCAGATTTCAGAGATCAGCTCCTCTGGAGAAAATGGCTGCTTTTCAGGGGTGGACTCTGTGTCATTATACCCTGCCGAAGTGGCTTCCCTTCACATTTAAACACTCAGGTGGGGTGTTTAAATGTGAGGAAAAGGCAGATTGCCCACCTTTGCCTTCTCCCCACCAGGTGGAGAGACGGCAAAGAGAGCTCCCGTGCTCCCCCCCCCATTTAAACACCCCAGTGGGTGTTTAAATGGAGGGTGAGGAATATGACCCACCTTTGTGGTCTTCCTGCCAGGCGGAGAGACGGCAAAGAGAGTTCCTGTGCTCCCTCCCCATTTAAACACCCTGGTGGGGTGTTAATTTTTTTGACAGTCTATGTTGTTTGATGCCCATTCCGGCCTGTTCCGGCCCATTCCGGCTTTTACCCTGTCCCGTTTAAATGGGGGGGGGAGAAGATGACCCACCTTTGCCGTCTCCCCACCAGGTGCAGAGACAGCAAAGAGAGTTGCCGTACTCCCCCCACCACCATTTAAACACCATGGCAGGGTGTTTGAATGGGGGGGAGGAAGTTCACCCACCTTTGCTGTCTCCCCACCAGGCGGAGAGACAGCAAAGAGAACTCCCGGGCTTCCCCTCCCTGGCTGGGTGTTTAAATGGGGGGGGGCTGATCGCCCACCTTTGCTGGCACCTTTTTTTTAAAAAAAGCAAAAAAAAAAGAGCCAAGTGCGATATCCCACGGTACTGTGCTTGCACGAGTGTGGAATGCCATCTCAAAAAATGAGGTCCAATTGAGACCTCTGATCAACCAACGACGGGACCAACGCTGCTTAGAACTGAAGGATGGAGGGATGTCTGATCAGGAAATTCGTTGTAAAAAAGCTGCAGGGTATAATAGCAACAGGTTAGGGATGGATTTAATGGTGAGTGTGACCGTGGCCAGGGTTGTTGTGCAGATCAAAAGTGGGAGAGGAGAATGATGTAAGCTGCTTTGGTCCACACTGTGGAGAAAGAGGAAGGAAGGAGGAAGCAGGGAGGAAGGAGGAGATGAAAAGCTGAAGTCAAGTAGCAGGCTCTCACTGCAGAGAGTCGTACAGCCCAGCTGCCATTCTAGCCTGCCACTTCCCCATCAAAATGGGGGTAAACCAGGGGTCCTCATCGAAGCTCTTAATAGCCCTAGCCAAGTGACCGAATTAACCATAATGCCAATTAATCCAACCTTAATATTCCAACAGTACAAGGTAGGTGAAAAACACCCCAATCACGGCCAATCGATTGGGATGAAAAAATTCCTACCTGTGTTAGCCAAAATGCCCTCAAAACGAGGTTGGGGAATTAGTTTGATGGACACCTGGCTTAATAGGAATCTTTTTACCAAATGTATACCAGGCTCAATCATCCAGAGAGTGAATGCTCAATAAAAGGACTCTAATTTAATAAAAACCAATTGTGATTAATTTAGAATAATAGTTCTTTCACACAAGATAAAAATACAAAACAATCACACATTCACACAGGTCTAAGAAATATAGATAGATCGATAGGGGTACATATAAGGGTAGACATACAGGGCGATATTACCTCTCGCAGACTCCAAGGAAGACTTCGAAGGCGACAGTTGAGGGAATGGGGGGAAGGGCCCAAAACTGATCAGGAATCGGGGATGTATCTACACAGCGGTAAATGGGTTGCTGAATAGAAGCACACATGTGGGTAGCTAGTCCACATGTTATAAAGCCTCACTTGTACCCTTAGGGGATGGGAGGCAACAGGGAGGAGAGATGGGAGGTTCTGTGATGACAGCGAAGGCTGGACATCGGCTGAACCAATGGTGAGTCTTTGGTGACACCTGATTGGGTGCTTGCTTCAACCAATGAACTTCACCTTTATCCTGTGCATCCTGGAAACTTCCAGGTTGCAACAGGGCCTGAGGCGGCTCCGATGATATCAGTATGGAAATGGCTGGGTGCTTGGGATGAGATGGGATTATCTGGGAAGGTGACAATAGGGAATCAAATATTGACCTAGGTATCCCCGGTGTAGACAAAAGGCTTGGATGTGACAGGAGAGATCCTTCCTCTTTTCTCGTTATCTCCTGGGCAAGTGTTATTGTTCAGGATATTGCTAAGCAGTTAGGACCAACAGTTGAACTGTTAATCTATTCATAAAATGGATAGGTTGCTTGCGGGCTAGGAATGACTCAGGGTGCGTACGTGAGATTCCCACTAAGAAGGAATGAAGTCTAGCCTGGCAGGAAGATGGCTACATGTGGTGTTAGCGAAACACAGTGGTTTCCATGCTTAGCGCTTCAACACCGGTCACCTGGACAGCTCCGTGGCGGCGCAGCTTCTTCCTCACCATGGCGGGCCCGCTCAGTGACGGGGGAAACGTTCGTATATGTTGGCAAGCACTTTGTGCCTGTTTAGAATGCCAGCACAGTAATGCTGCTTGTACACATGAGTCTTATTTAGTTCCTGGATGGCTTTACTCGCACTCTCTGGCCAGACGGGTGCAAGCTCGCTTCTCCAGGCGCCCTGGCAACCGTGCTTGTGACTATAATATTTGGGAAAGAGGGGTCATTTCCTCACACCTGACCCCAACAACATGGCAACCTGCAGAGCCTGTACTATTAAAGGGTAGGAGGGCAGGCCAAGAACCCAAAGTGGACTGCGTTGTCCGAGGCAGGGCTGGGGCTAATAAAGCCACTTTCCGGATGAGCTGGTCGCCTTGTTACCCTCCCCTCCTTCCAGGGAGGCAAACACGGCCCCCGTCCTAGTCTGAGGCGGCGGTGCGGGCATGAGGGGCCGAATTCTCCACAATGTGTTCTTGCTGTGTGAAGGTCTGAATTACATGACCTACTGTTAATGCTTGCTAACACAGAGGTCACAGCTATGCACTGTACTTCCCATGCAGTCAAAACAATTAATTTATCTGCTAATAGTTCCTGGATTCTCAGAATGATCCTTGTTATGATATCTATGATTCTCTATTGATCATAACATCCTTTCTTATCTATGATATGAGTTCAAGGTAAAATGGTACTAGAGATTTGCTTCTGAAAATTGTGTCAGCCTTACAGCAGCCGTTTTGACTGATATAAATTGTGAAAGATTTGTCTCCTCGGGGCTGGCCATAATTGATGAAGTGTCTTATCTCCTAAAAGCTTATAAACTAGTTTTGCTTTAGAACCATTGTCTTTCTCTTCACTAAATTCAGCCCCTTGCCAGTCTCCACCCAACCAGTAAAAGAACCGAGGGCAAAAAATCCTCTGTTTCCCTCCCTCTCTCCCTTAGCATGTGGTAGAGTGCAAACTGGCCAAGGGGAGGCTAAATGCTCTCCTTCCTCACCTGGCCACCTCAGATACACAGTGAACTTGGACCGATTGCACTCTGTGAACATAGTTCTCTGGGCCCCTGACATCTAATGTTATCAAGAATGCAATGAGGTCCTGATTCTTGAGTGTTCAGAATTAGGATCAGGACAATTCAGATTATTCACCAATTAACAAATATCTCAGTTCAATTGATTCCAGAGCAGGCTGGGAGACCTTGTCTATTGATAATAAAAAATCATGCACACCCTTCCAGATCTTCAGCACTGCCTAGCATAATACAGGGCATTGTGCACAAACTAGGAAATACAGCAAGCCCTATTATTCTGGCCCAGTGAGGTTTCCTGTCTGGTACATTCCATTAAATAAATCCTCTTGAATACTACATATATGATTTATTGCATTGTCACTTTGCCCCAGACAAAAACCATCTCCCACTACATGAACACACACACACTGCTACAGAGAGCATTCTGGCCAAAGTAGAAAAATGAGTAATTATTGAACTCATTTAACAAAAACAATAATCCAAGAGCATAAATCTAATTACAAAAGAACAAAAAAAAAGTAATCGTTTCATGAGCATATAAAGATTTGGTTCCACCTTCCTTGGGCACTCAGCATTTCCACTAATTATTTTGCCAATGAAGACATTTGAAGGAATCGTTAATGCTTAAGTAATTTCCATCTAGGCATTGTTTTTCACCTTCCTTCATGAACCACAGAGTGAACACAGCATACAATTCATTAACACTGGGATCAAAATCAGGCTTCCCGGCTTCCAAAACAAATGATCAGTCTTGGAGCCAAAACCACAGATAAAGTAGGTTAAGCCAATGTAGTCTCTGTTTTTATTAAACTTTCACAGTGTTTAGATTTAGTCACTCACAATGGACATGGCTCTTCCTCTGATACATTTTAACATGCACTGCCTTCCCCTTTACAGCAATTAAAATCTTAGATTGCTATTCTTTTCTTTATTTAAGAGTTTGAGATTGTATTTCTTATATGCTACAAAATCATATGCGATGATATCACACTTGGCAGCCAACATGGCAAAGGCTGGGCCCAATTAAAGTGTTTCAGTGTGAGTTGGTGCATGTTTGCTTTCTGGAGATTTCAGTGGTTTTTCTCTCTTAGAAAATTATGTATCTGGATACAGGTAGTGAAACCATGCTGATTCCATCCTTTCAGATGAGCCCTTCTCGTTCTTTACATGCCCTGTTCCACTGCACATATAAACTGGAAGAGACTCACTAAAGTTTAAGCAACACAAGCCATCTTTCCACCATGGCGCATTGTGGTTTCTCCATTTCAGTTCAGTATGTCTAACCATTTTGAGGGTGCTCCAGAACATTCAAGCATAATCTTGAAGGGATAAAGGAAAGCTCCCCCATTTTTGATGGAGTTCAACTGACCTTTGCTGACTCAGTTACAAATCTGGGGATTATACTGGATCTAACCTTACTCTTGGAGAAGTAAGTTAATGCAGCTGCTTTCTACCAACTCAGCGTAGCCTGTAATATGGGCCCTTACTTTGATATGGCTGTTCTGGCCACCTGGATCCATACTGTAATAACATTGAGACTAAACTACATTGGTCTTCCCTGAAAATCAACACAGAAAAATTCAACTAGTGGAGAATTCTGTGGCTTGGCTATTATCAGGCATAGTCAGAGCATGCATATTACTCCCATTTTGCAGAAACTCCATAAGCTGCCCATTTGTTACGAGGCTCAATTTAAGGTATTGGCTATCACATACGAAGCCATTCACAACTTTGGTCCCTCTTATCTGTGGGACCGCCTCTCCCTCATGCTCCACCACAACAGCTTTGCCCATCTGAGAAAAGCCTTCTGCAAGTGCCAACCCGCAAATTACCCCTATAGATACTTTGTTGTGGCTCCCTCTTTATGGAATGGCCTGCCTGAGGAGGTTAGGAAGGCTGCCAGTCTACTGGCTTTCCACCAACTATGCAAGATCAAATTATTCAAGGGAGCCTTTCTGAACAGGTAATAGGATTGTAGTATACAAAATGGTTTCCATGCCTGAATAAATGATTAGCAACTGTGGTCTATACTATTGCGTATAGCTTACTGTAAGTAAGATCCTGTTATGTAATTTTTGTACCCCTTATTGCAGGGGTGTCAGGCTTACAACCTGTGGACTGGAAGCAGCCCACCCAGAGCTTTAATCAGGTCTGCAGTTCTTTTCCCTCCTCCACCTTCTGTCCTTACCCTTTGAAGCTTCTTCTGCCTTGTCTTTGTCAGCTTCAGAAGGAAGCTCTTCTGGGCTTACATAACTGCAAAGAAAATGCAGAATGGATTTTCCATTAAGGTCTCTGTGTCCAGATAGACTACTCTGGGACTGTTTCTAGCAATAAGGCTCAGATACCGTAATGGAAAATCCATTCTGTGTTTTTCCTGCAACTTTGTCTGTCTGCAATATATTTCAGTGGAGTTTCACTTTTCAGCATTTGTATGGCCAGCTGAAGCTGTTGCTTGCCGGAGTTGCCTCCCTGCAAGTAAAGAGTTGATGCTTTGAACCAACTTGTCTCTGCTGAATGGACCTGAGAACTGGTGCCTAGTGAGTGCTCTAACTTGGGGACCCACAGCCAAAGGGGGATATTACACTGGAGAATCATTGCAAATCTGAGTAGATGTGTAGGGGGGAGAAGCTTGCAATGCCCAGGCATCTCATGTTTTCCTAGGCTCAGAGCATTTTACATTGTTTTAGTTTCTACTGTGATCCTTGTGTTTTTTCTTGATGTTTTATTTTTACAATTGCATTGCCAAATCCCACTATTCCCCTATTTTTCCATTTTAAACAAATCATTGCAAGAGTTTTAAGCATGTTTGTATTTTAAGTAAAAAAAAAATCTTTAATTCTGTTTGTCTGTGTCCTTTATAAAAGCTGGTCCTTGTAACGATTGAGTTCAACACCCCTGCCTTAATGTGTCATGTTAATACTTAAGTTGTGCTTCAGTTCTTTCGGGTTGGTTCCAGACTCCTAATATTGTAATGCATTGGTTATTGAATGTCCCATTTTGTCAGTTGTACTGACTCACTATATATAGTCCACCTTGAGCCCCTGGGAGAAAGGTGGGCTATAAGTAACATGATTTTTAAAAAAGAATAAATTTTAGTTTTCTGCTTTTGTTAGATTCATTGTATTGTGTGAGCATGTTGTGTTTAGTATTTACAGTCAGCTATACATATATATGTATATAGTATTAAGGTATAATGTTGATTTATTGATGCATAAACAACATGTATACATTTATGAGGAAACGTGCAGTGAGGAAACAAAATGATGCAGAAATAAAAATCATGCACAAGGAGAAAGCAAAATAAATATGGGGATATTTTGACTTTGACAGCAAGGATGACAAATTCCCTAGGAATCTACATGCTACCCCAATGGAAAACCACCACCACCAAGAATTCTTAAATTAGAACTATTTGCACTCCAGTTGATTGATAGATTCGGTTTGAAGTCCCAGAAATCACAGAGCTGACACACTTTCAGAATTAAAATAATAAAATATCTAAATTTGGGTTTTGAAATTTGACTTTTAGGTATACTTAGTCTTCAACTTAAAATGGTCCACACACAGGGCAGACTTTTATAGGGCTGTCACTACTGAAGTCCTGTTATCAATACAAGATGCCAAGAGCAGTAATTTTGCACCCACTTGCAAATGTACTGATAGGTGAAGCTATTCCACCCTGTTCTGAAGCTGCTGGCTCCTGAGCAGGATGCCCCATGCAGCAGAAAAGGGCTCTGGTACCTTCTACATCTCTGCATAAAATCTGTTCCCACCTACAATGCATTTTGTTGGACTAAACAAGCTTCAGTGCAACTAGATAATCAATGGCCAGCTAAGTTAATGTCAAATCTTCTACAAGAGAAAAGCAAAGGCAGCGAGAGAGAAGAGAATGAGAGAAAGAGAGATCCTTTTCAGGGAGCCTCATTAGGAAGCCCTAGTGTAAGCAAGTTTCCCAGACTACTGTGAAACTCTGTGTGCCAGAACTGGTGGGAGGGATTCTTCACCAGCTGCCAAACATGACATTTCTGGACAGGCTGCTGAACCCTCCATAGGTGACATCTGTGGAGCAGCCTTTCATCTTCCTGTCTCTCAGTGGCTGAATACCCGCATGGGGCAAGGATACCAGAGAGGCTCAATGAATGCAGCCTGTCTCTTTGCCCCAGCTGGACTTCCACATCCACAGTCTGAGGATTTGAGAATTAATGCTTCCAGTGTCAACATCTGCTCTCAGAGCCTCTTTTATCAATTTCTCTCTCTCTTTGTGCGCTGACAGTTTGAGTCCAGTCCAAGCTGCCTAACAACAAGGGCACAACATCAACTGGCAACACATACACACACAAAATAGAATAGTGAAGTACTACAACAATCACAAACACCTAGAAGGGGTCTTCAAACTTCTGATATTCAGATATTTGGGGTAAAGTTAAAAATGAAGAGACTCTCCGCACTCAAAAAGATAGGTATGCGTTTCCTCAATGTATCATAGAACCAAAGGCTAACATACAATGTGTACCCACAAGATAACCCCATTAGGACAGCCGCATACTAACACACATACACACACACCCCAAGTCCCAATACGTTGCTTCCTGGGTAGCAATGTTTCCAAAATTCTTTGCTCCCAGTTTCTTCCCAGAATTTGCAGTTTCTAATGGCCTTTGGTTGTTTCCACTATGAGGCCAATACAATAGGGAATCCCATGGTTTTTTTCCCCAAAACTTTGCACAGAAAGCTGGAGTTTGTTGCAGGTTCTTTCAATAAAATTCATAGACTAGCTTTTTTTACACCAAGTGTAGACTCAGTTCATATACAGCATTTTTCATTCTCTGCATTATTGATTAGAATGAGTTTCAGGACCAAACAGTCTTGATAGGATTGAATGTACAGTTATATTGAGGTGTTTAATCCCCACTTTGCCATGGAAGCTTGCTAGGGAACCTTGGACCAGTCACATACTTTCAGCCTAATCTACCTCACAGGGTTGTTGTTAAGGTAAAATGGAGGAGAGAAGAATGATGTAAACTGCTTTGGAACCCCATAGAAAAAGAGAGGGAGGGGATAAATGAAGTAAATAAATAAATAAATTTTGATCCAAATGACGATACATGTAGGAAGAAGTAAAATGCCACACAAAATAATCTTGATATAATCATAAGTAGACTGTTGTTTTTGTTGCTTTATCCTTGTTCTATCAGTGCACATGGATCCATTAGTCATGGATGTGGTCATGGGTCAGGATGTAAATGAAGAAACAAAAACCAACAAATGATATTCTGAAATTAATTCTGAGAATTTGACTGGTTAAACCCCAATTAGAGAAGAGTGGAACACAGCACAGAGTGAAATTTCAGAAAATTAAAGGAATGGAATGTACTACCCTTATTCCCAGACAGTGGTGATGCTTAAGGACTTCCCTGCATCCTGCTTGCTGTAGCACAGGCGGCTTAAAGGAAACCTGGTGTATCCCTACACTGAACCCCCTCCCCGAATGCCATTCACTGCCCATATATTGGCAGAAAGAGGAAGGAATCGTAAATTTTTTCATGAGTATCTCAAATTGGAGTCAGTGGATAAAGAGACATAGGACTGGGCTGCTCATTGAGATGAGGACACTTCAGCCCATGGTTATGTAGCACCCATTATGTTTTAATGTTTTAGTGTTTTTATAACGGCTCTAAGTTTTAAATTGCTGTTGGGCCTGTGAAACGCCTTGAGCCTGCTTTGGTGGGGAGGGCAGGATACAAATCTAATAAAAATAAAATAAAATAAATCTTACAACAACTTAGTGTGCCCCAGCACAAGGTCTGTGAATCACTGACAAGGATTTGTTGGTAGCAGTTGTAACAAAGAACAAGTACATCAGTGACCCTCTTTATCATGTTGCACTGATACAGATTTTATAGTTGGGTAATAAAGAATGATGTTGTAAAGCCTATTTGCACTTACAAAATTACATTCTTTTTAAAATAGCAAAAGTAGCCAAAACCCAAACATGATGAAATAGTGATTTCTATTGCCTTTTTGCATAACTGCTGTAAAAGGCAAATGTTTTTCTTTTTCACACAGTTCTAAGTAATGCTAAGTGTACTTTATTCATCAAGATTAATGTTATCACAGTGAATACCAAATGAACTGCTAATCATTGGCCACCTTGTTTCGAGGTGTTACATATCCATCTGTCTATTTTGCTAAAGGTATATTGCACAACATATGTTTATTTCATTTCTTCAATATCTGCCAACAAAGGCTACAATCCAATGCAAGCTTACTTGGGAGTAAATCCCTTTGCATTTAGTGAGACTCTCTTCTTAACAAATGCACCTAGGATCCCACTACACAAATTTGGAACAAGTAGGAAGGACAAAGTTGACTGGAACGAAAAGTGAAAGGAGAAAAAAAAACCCAGTAATTAGGCTATAACTTTGTATAAATCATTTCACTTTGAATGGAAAGGCTCTTAATTATTAGCTGGATATTGGATTAATGAAGAAAAGGATAATTCACTTTAGGCAAACAGCAGAAGATTATGGTTACATGCAAAGAGGTAATGTGGAGGTACAGTATTAATCATGCAATGAGTCAAGGGAGTGGCATGACTAATTACTGTACAAAAATCTGGATTAAATGTGGCTGCGCCTCTTCAGTCAAGGTTCAATGCAAATCATGCTTAAATACAATTGCAATCACCGAGGCTTAATTGTGTTTTAAAGTATTGGATTCACATTGATTTCAGTGCAATGTTAAGGTACTTATCTTTGCCTGGGTTGTTCTATCAGTCTCCATAGTTCTTGACACACATATAGCATATGTTTAATGCATACACAGACAAATGAGATGGTAATACTATTCTTGACTGTACAATTTCAAAGGAACTACATGGCTGAATGTTTCCCATGAGGGGAAATCCTTGCTGTACCAAGCAAACAGCCTAGAATAGAGAGGTGTGCTGAATCTTTCCCCTGTCGTTTAATTTTCTGTAGAAAAGGTTTTAATTTGCTTGCTTGTTTGTTTACTTAGAGGAACAGTCAATTGAGTCTTCTCTGGGTACAGTTATACCACCTCATCTATTACTTCTATTTGGTGTAGTGGTTAAAGTGTCTTAAGAGTGCCACTGGATTCAAACCTTGTTCTAGTGGTTAGAGTGTTGTACTAAACTCTGGGAGACCCACTCTGCCACACAGCTCACTGGGTGACCTTGGACCTTGACCTCGCTGGGTAATCCTGGGTGAAATCTGAATTTTACAATATAGCAATGATTGTGAGTGTAGGGACACTTTATGAGAGCCTCTTAAAGGAACAGGAATGTTGTGTCTTCTCACTTTAATATGAGGCATGATACATTTTGTTGAGTGAAATTGGCACAAAAAAAAGAAGCTGAAGTTTTGTAATGTATGAATGGAGGATTTATATTGGTTTGGATCCTCCAGTCTAAATCTCCTATCCAAAAACACAAATAAAGCTAATAGTAATGCTAAATTGTCCTGCTCTGGTAACAAATTTAGTAAATGTACATTGCAGACACTTGTTTAGCCCATGAGCAGTTCTCCTGTATTGAGGTTGATCTGGTGTTGCCTTTGGCCCAATGATAGAGCTCATTGGGTAGGTGCCAAATGGGCTCTACATGTTTTTATGATCATGCTAGATGCCATACAAAATTTTGGGGGGATACCGATGCACTGTAAGAGTGGCTGAATGAAACTGGACGTACCTGTATGTGGGCTACTCATTCATATGAGTCACAATCTAACACTTCAGTACTGATTCAGTCACAACAGTGCCCGGCCTCGCGCAAGCATCCCTCTGCAAAATTCTCTCTTAAAAGGTAAACAATTCCATTTTCCAGTTATGTAATATAGTGATAGTTTCCTCTTATTGTTAATATTAGAAACCAGTCAGAGACTTTAATCTTGGTTCAGAGTTTGGATGTGCACGTAGAGATCCAAGACAACTGAGCTTTTTTTTTTATTATTATTCTTTGAACAAGGAGCTCCCATAGCAAAGCCTTCTCTTTTAGGTGGAAGGAAGTGAAGGATATTAAATGTGCAAAAGTTACCACCTGTTCAAATTCACTGTTTGATGCCTTAAAAATAAGTACTGCTCCGCCTGCTAGCAACATCCAGAAAGAAAATGCTTTACTTCTTTTACAGATTTAGTTTCCTAACCAGGTGCACAATTGTTTCATAAACCTGAAATCCAAAGCATCAGCAGAGCACTTGAAAAAAAAAGTTAAAGAGGCAAGGAAGGGGGAAAATAACAAATGAGAAAAAACAAAATTATCGGGTATCCAGGATATTAAAATGTGTTGGTTAGTGAAGAGGGGAGAAAAGGTTCTCTGGCCAAAGACAGCAACACAATATGAGATGTTTAGGGCTAGAACAAAGGCACTCCATTCCTCTTCCTTTATTTGGCTGTAAAAAACCATTTTGAAAAGAAAAGGCAAAGATAAACCTGTACTATAATGAAACTCATTTGAATGAGAATCTTTATGGAAATAATGATACTTTCCATCCGATTCCAATTTCCTGGCAGGAAAAAAAAAAAGAGAAAGAGAATCAAGAAGGGGCTTTTTCAGTGTTTTAGTCCTTTCATTTGACAGTGCTTTAGAAGCCTGCACAGCCACTCCGGATGGAGGCCTTTTGATGAAAGCTGTTATGGAGTTAATAAGAACATAAGAGAAGCCATGTTGGATCAGGCCAACGGCCCATCAAGTCCAACACTCTGTGTCACACAGTGGCAAAAAATGTTATATACACACATACACTGTGGCTAATAGCCACTGATGGACCTGTGCTCCATACACTGTGGCTAATAGCCACTGATGGACCTGTGCTCCATACACTGTGGCTAATAGCCACTGATGGACCTGTGCTCCATATTTTTATCTAAACCCCTCTTGAAGGTGGCTATACTTGTGGCCGCCACCACCTCCTGTGGCAGTGAATTCCACATGTTAATCACCCTTTGGGTGAAGAAGTACTTCCTTTTATCCGTCTTAACCTGTCTGCTCAGCAATTTCATCGAATGCCCACGAGTTCTTGTATTGTGAGAAAGGGAGAAAAGTACTTCTTTCTCTACTTTCTCCATTCCATGCATTATCTTGTAAACCTCTATCATGTCACCCCGCAGTCGACGTTTCTCCAAGCTAAAGAGTCCCAAGCGTTTCAACCTTTCTTCATAGGGAAAGTGCTCCAGCCCTTTAATCATTCTAGTTGCCCTTCTCTGCACCTTCTCTAAAGCTATAATATCCTTTTTGAGGTGCGGCGACCAGAACTGCACACAGTACTCCAAATGAGACCGCACCATCGATTTATACAGGGGCATTATGATACTGGCTGATTTGTTTTCCAGAGAGATGTTCAGAAGCTCCCAACATAGGGACTGTGGTGAGTCGAATGGTCAAATGATTCCATCTGTATCTCAACCGGCTACTGGAAGCATTTAGGTGCCTCCCAGTTGTTTAAATCTGGGATCCCGCTGCTCCTGAACTATATCTGGAATTTGTCATTTTACTCAAGCAGCCCTTTTGGAAGGAAAGCAAAGCAAACCCTATGCAAGCATTTCAACCCTTTTCAGAAGTCTCAATTTAGAACCCAGAAGTGCCAGGCATTACTCCAGGTTTTGTTGTTTTTTTTAAACCACTCTACATCCAATTTGGCTTTTTAAAGTTTTAACAAATGTGTTTTTTAGCAGACAGCAGAGTTATTCCACACTAAATGTGAATGATGCAGGGGGTGAGGTGGAGTATCCTTCTCCATTCCAAGAGAGGCAGCTGACAGGAACTCCTTTGTTTTTCCTTTGTCGCTATATCTCAGAGTCTCATGAGCATAATGTGAAGATGCATACATCCTTCATCCCAAGGTGATCAGTCTCCCTGGCACAGAACAGTAGTGCATACAGTGCAGCACAGAGGATACATGCTCCTCCTTTCCTAATCAAGAATTCCTAAAGTTGTGAGTGACAACTAGGAAGCAGTGATGCTGAGACCCTTTTAAATAAACCACTCAAAAACTACACAACCCAGCTTGCAGTTCACATTTCCTCTTAAAATGACTGCCCAGACTCTCAAATTCCAGAAATAAGTTTGAATCCAGTGGCACCTTTAAGACCAACAAAGTTTTAGTCAAGGTATGAACTTCTGTGTGCATGCACATTTCTTCAGATACAATGAAATGGAATTTGCTAGTCGATACATATAAGGCAGGGGCTGAACAGCAAATTAGCATATAACATAATGAAGATGTTTTAATAGATGCAAGCAGGAATAGCAAGTTTATAAGGTCACCATTGTTTGGATTTAATTTAAGGGGAAAACAGTGAAGCTAATAAGTATTTCAAAATTAGACATAGATGTGTAAATGTATCTGTCTTAATTGCAGAGTGCTAAGAGTAATTAACTGAAACCTTGTTGTTATGTTCCATTTCTTTGATGTGGGGTAATTAGTAGTACAGTGCTATGTCTAGGGGAGTGTGCTTGGTATATACCAAGCTGAATAAGTACCCCAAAAATGCCTTATCTGTATTTTCAGGTACTTATTCAGCTGAATCAGGTTACAGAATCTAATTTGGCTACTGAAATAGTCACACCCAAATAAAAACTGATATTATTTGGCTTTTATTCAGGTGCAACTAGAAGGCATTTAATGTTTAAATACCTTCTGAACTCATTGAATCATGCTGCTACAAGATGACTTAGAAAGTGAACTCAGAAGGCGTTTAAAGTTTCAATACCTTCTGAACTCACTTGAGTTATGCTGCCACAGCACCAACACTCAGTGAGTGAACTCAGAAAGCATTAAAAAAAGCACTGAAACTTCTCAATCTATTATACCCCTTGGGGATGATCCCCATAGTGTATAATAGAGCAAATAAATTTCTTGAAGATTTACCTGAATCCAGGAGTCATTTTGTAGAAAAAGAGGTGCCAGAGTTCATTAGCACAACTCATTTGCATATGTCATACACCCCTGACATCACTGGGAGGTGTACTAAACTATATCAGCACAGCATCTACCTTAAAATGCTTATTGAATTCTAATTATCATCATAATACCTTGCTCCCACCATACTTTTTAAATTACTTCTTCCTATGTGGCCGCAGTGGCATGATGATTTCCATCTGTCTGCTTTATATGTTTTGGTTATTTTCCCATTTTTTGTGGAGAAAAATATTAGAAAGTTTGTCAGATCTTAAGAGTTCAGAAAAATTCTCACAGGGAGCTTGAACCATGGAGCCCAGAAGCAAGTATTTTGGGGTGGGTGGGTGGTAAGAAAGAAAGAGCACAATAAAATTTAGGAATTCTAGAGCTCTACTTCTGTGAGCTCCTGTCCAAAATGAGGCCTGCCCAAATCCCAATACAATACTGAGATTGAGATTGAGAAATACTTGAGAATACCAATATTTTTCATTTTGAATAGCCCAGAATGGGGAGGGGGGACATTTGTGCACACCCTAATTTTGTCTCCTCTGTTACCAGACTAAAGAAATGCATACCATCCTAATATTCATTGCATTACATTACATCACTATTCTAATCAGCTATTCCAAATAAGAAATATATTAAAATAAAATTTAGCATATGTAGTGAGATAAGAAACCAATATCCCTGTTAAATTCTGGGGTATTATTCTGAGTATTGTAATAATCTTTCAGTCTGTTTCTGAAACTCCTTTGTGATAAAACAGCTACTTTGAGGTCACCCATGTCCTGAAAGGCTGAAGTGTTCTCCTACAGGTTTCTCAGTCTTGTGATGTTTTATGTCAGATTTGTGTTTGCAAAGAGGTCAGACCCTATACCAGGGGTGGCCAAACTTGCTTAACGTAAGAGCCACATAGAATAAACGTCAGGTATTTGAGAGCCGCAAGACATGGACATCAGATGTTTGAGAGCTGGGAGGGAGGAAGAAAGGAAGGAAGGAAAGCAAATAGATGGAGGGGAGAAGTGGAACGAAAGCAACTTTAAATATATTCTCCAAGCTGCTGGCTGACTTGGTTTGGAGAAGTTATTTAAAGACAGAAAATCCTTTTCCAAGCTGGCAGACAAGGGGGGCTTTGAGAGCCACACAATATGGGTGAAAGAGCCACAATGTGGCTCCCGAGCCACAGTTTGGCCACCCCTGCCCTATACTAAAGGATAAATGGACACAATCTGACTAAGCCACCTAAATCACAGAACTGACTAAGCCACCTAAATCACAATCTGACTAAGCCACCTGAATCACAATCTGACTAAGCCACCTAAATCACAGAACTGTTCACAGTTCTAAACAATAGAAACTGCACTGTGTTTCAAGTGTATGTGCTTATTTTGTATTTGCACAACAGACAGCACTCATCAGTTGCTGCTCAAAATCCTGG
This sequence comes from Heteronotia binoei, assembly GCF_032191835.1. Taxonomy (NCBI): domain Eukaryota; kingdom Metazoa; phylum Chordata; class Lepidosauria; order Squamata; family Gekkonidae; genus Heteronotia; species Heteronotia binoei. Next base: position 48,966,311 of record NC_083223.1, on the reverse strand, counting down.
GACAAACCACTACAACTGAATTGTTGCCTTGCACCTGCACAAGATCCACATTCACAAGAAACACAAGAAGAGTAACTTTAGTACAACACTTAGATGCCAGGTAAAAAATGGGCAAGCCACTCAGAAAAGAACAATAGATCTTGTTGTGTGTTTCCTCAGAAACTTCAGGGGGGAAGGCAGGGTGTATGAAAGAGGAGGGGGAATTGCAGCATTTCTTTTTGGCCTGACGCTTCCTCTCCCCAACAAGCCATAGCTCCCAATATATGATGCCAGAACTCACATGCACAAAGTATTTATGCTCTTATTTGTAAGAATGCAGAATTATCAATAAAAAGCAAACCATTTTTACTAGTGTTCAGGAACAGTGTTTGCAATTTGTGATGGGATTATGGTTCAAGCAGTGGCACGATCACTCATTGCTACTTGGGAGGTAGATGCAATTATTGAAAGTAAACACAATTGTAAGGAATCTTAAGAACATGCAAAGATCATTTACAAGTAATTGACTGATGTCATAACCTCCAAGACTGACCGCTTCCAAAACAAGCATCCCTTGTTTTGTGACTTGAGTCTGTGGTTTACACAGCATCCAGACATCCACGATCCATATTTCAATCCCTACTGTAAATAAAAAGTTTTACTCCCCCCCCTCCCATTTTGGTTGTTATTGCAGCAGAAAAAGACCATAATGCTAATGGTAGATAGATATGACATAAAAGCTAGTTAACCAGGCAGTTGGTTGCTCAAAATACGAAAAACAATGCACAGTACAAATGTAGCCAATATGGCATGCTGTAATTAGTAATATAATGTTTGTAAGAGATCCAAAGCCTTACCAAGGAAAAGTCAGCTTTCCCTAGAAAACCTGTTTGCAAATGGCATCGTCTTTCCGCCTTCTTCAACTTTGTGAGTTCACAGCATCTGCTATTTAAATATAACAGCACATATGGCAGCATCATTCCACAAATTGATGCACACAAAAAAAAAATCCCCAAAACTTAGAAGAGACTATTATGATCACTTCTGTCATGTTATTGGGGCACGGCTGTAATCCACTCACATAAATTATTCCAAAAAAAAAGAACCCACTCCTCTCACAGTACAAAAAGGTACTGCCACCACATGCTGACCCAGTAATTCCCATCCTGTGTGCTGTAAGAAATAAAGTCATAACTAATCAAAGGTTCCAAAAGATCCATAGCATCAGTTCACAAAAGAGGCTGCCCATTACACTGAATTCCTAAGCAGAGTTACACACAAAAGGAAATGCAACTCCACTTAGGATGCTACTTTTGGTGCTCTGGCCTTGCTGCATCACACAGAAAAAGAGATTACTAGGATTGGGAAGATCCCTTGGGTCATTTATTCATTTGCATTGAGGAGAAATGCCAGAATTAGCAGGCTATGTGGCAAAACTCTGTGAGAATCATTGCTCTGGGTTTGTCCCATACATCATCATTACTAGTTCTCTATAATGGGACATGCAATATTCTAGGCTAGGCAGGGCTTTTTTGGTAGAAAAAGCCCAGAAGGACTTATTTGCATATTAGGCCATACCTCCTGATGCCAAGCCAGCTAAAACTGCGCTCTTGTGTGTTCCTGCTAAAAAAAAGCCCTGAGGCTAGGTGCTGTAGAAGTATACAAATCAAATAAGCATTGTCCACATTCTTACATTCCAAATGAAACCAAACAAAACATAGCAGAGGAACAAATTTAAGCCCTTGGAGAGGCTGTAGGGCCTTTCAGGGAAAGGAAAGTAGAAATGGTGATGTGGGGGGGGGGGGGGTGAGATGCCCCTCTGCAATTCCCTGTGGGCTCCTGGTTCCTTCTACAGTCCTGAGACAGAATCATAGAATTGGAAGGGACTTCTATGGTCATCTAGTCCAACCCCCTGCACAATGTAGGAAATTTACAAATCCCACCCACACCACCAGTGACTCCTGTTCTATGTCCAGATTTTAGATTCTTATATGTAGCATGCTTACAACCTGGGTTGCACACTCTGGGACCTCCTGAGCCTAGACAAATAAACCTGTTCCTCTTGTTGGTCTCTAAACTATTCATAATATTAAAAAGCATATTTAGACAAACAGAGGATAAATTATTGAGAGAAGTTAAGCTGTCAGACATCTCAAAATTGTTTCTCAAAAGCCACGAGAATCTTCTTTTATACAATGTGGCCCAATGGACTTCACAATGAAACTGGACCACATATTTATGCATTAGTTTTTGGAACTACAAGTATAATTTTGTGACAAATTGGAATAGGAATGATAAAAAATATATGATTCAGGAATGGGGAGAGAGTTTGCTTCCGTCAATTGATGCATTGACAGAAGCAATGCATCAATCACTCTTAGAAATCCAAAGTCAAGTATCAGTTTAAAACAATGATTTAAGTGCTTCTCATACTTTGGCCCTTTTAGCAACAGCCATCCGAAATACCATTTTTGAAATTTGAATTGCCAGACCATGTAATGCAAATATAAATCCATCTATTTCTCTGGAATGAGGCCCTTCATAGTTTACTCAGTATCCAAACTGGCTTTTCTTTTCTTTCTTTCTTTTTAAGTTCAGTGAGTTGAATGTACAGAAATCAAAAAAAGGGGCAACCAATTTGGAATCTGGGTATCATAGTAATAAAACCTTGTTTTAATAGCTGAACTTCAGTCCTGGCTTCAGATGGAGGAAGGTCTCTTGTTTTCTGCAAGTGCAGAGTATCAGAAGCCTGGTGCTAGGAAAGAATTCAACATCCTGCTTGTTTGGGTAATAACTCCTCCATTAGAGACAATATTAGAAATTCAGCTTTTGATCTCTCCTTCTGGACTCTTTAAAATCCAAGCTGTGAACCAGCAGCTGATGCTTTACATATTACCCCAACAGCCAGCAATATATAAAGCCTGGAAAACTGCATGCAAGGAAAATTAATGATGGGCTATTAAGGGATATATAGTCGCTCACATTTGCATTATACTACATAGCAGTGAATGAAAGCTGCCTTCCCTTTGTTGTTCTAGTAAACAAGCAAGTGAGCGTTACAGAGCAGAATAAATGGGAATATTTCCGCTGATCTATTCTAATTGCAAGAAAGCCAAGGAAAAGAAAGACTTTGTCATTATCACAGAACAAGTGCAGGAAGTCACACTGGAACGATGGATGGCAAATGAGCTTGGTGGCATCCTTGTGAAGCTGTACAATAGCATATGGCGCAACAGATCTGGAGCAGCAAATGCCAGAGTGTTGGAACAAGTCATTTGTTAAATTAACAATTGAAAGCTGCACAACAAAAATCGATCGACCAACCAAGACCAGCTTTATTTCTATATACTGAAAGAAGAAGCCTCCCAGTGCTGTGTACCACAAGCGTGGCCATCCCAAAATCTTTAGAATTATATTCAAGGCTTCTTTGCATATTAGGCCACACACCCCTGATGTAGTCAATCCTCCAAGAGCTTATAGGCTCTTATTACAGGGGCTACTGGAAGCTACAAAAAAAAAATCCTGCATATTTTATCTTGAAAATAATCTTCCCATGACCTAAAGGCTTCTTCTAATGCAGGGAGAGGGCACTACCAAGTAGTTTCAATGACCAGTGACAAGCAAGCCCTTTCTGAAGCCAATGGCAGGGAGTAGGTGCCTCTTCCTTAGGATAGTAAAATTAGGGCTGCCAAGCTGCCGCTGGGTAGCAGAGAAAGAAAGCGCAAAACTTCCATGATTGCTAGCCTTACAAAAATAAACAACCAAGAAAATATCTAAAGAATACTGATATATAATGTAGAATACAATAATAAATATCGAACCTAATCACTCTCATACAAAACAAACAGAACGTCACGATTACCACCAGAAAACAAGTCAAAATAATTCTTAATGCTATTCAGTGCTGTCTCTTGCCAGAAAGTCCGGTAGTGAAGTAGAAGAAAGGCAAGGTGAATAGATGATGTCAATCCAGTTCAAAAATTCTCCTATGGGGTGCAGCCAGCAGTCCGTTAAATTGCAACAAGGTTGTACTTGTCCCCTTGTTTCACATTTAGTTCTTTGAGCTTCACATTGTCATTTTCAGATACAGAGTAAGAACGTCAAGCACTTTCCGATTACTTGAAAAAAAACCCAACATAGTAAAAAAAGCATGTGTGACATTCCTGGCATGATGACATCACTTCCAGGTGATGTTATCATGTTGTGCATGCAAAGAACAAGTCCCCTGCCACAGCAGTGGAGGGACCTGCCAACCCTAGCAAGAGTGGGCATTACTGTCTCAGGTGGTAGCTTTGGTAAGGCACTAACAATGAGGAAGGCCCAGAGGTGTTCCACTCTCACTACCTGCACACAGGGAAAGGGGGCTTGAACTACACTGCAGTTCATATGTAGTGAGCCTAATCCTAGATCAACACCTCCTGGTAATCCCCAGCCTGAGAGATGTCTGTTTAGCCTCAACCAGGGCCAGAGCTTTTTTGTCCTGGTGGAATATGTTCCCCACTTGAGATCAGGGCCTTGCAAGAGCTATTGCAGTTCTGCAGGGCCTGTGAGATAGAGTTGTTCCGTCAAGCCTTTGGGTAAGGTGGCAGATGTTAAACTACCTTGGCCTTCCTTGCCTTTTGTACCTGCCCAGTGTCTTCCAGATACTTTTTATTATCTACGGGGCACTATTGTATATTAGGATACATACCACCATCTGATTGAAAACTGTTACTAATCAGGCCATCTATTACTAGTTGTTAATATGTTACAGGAGATGTTGGACGGTTAGTGTTTTAGTGCCATCTTGTTTTAATTGTTTAATGTTTTTATATTATTAGTTTTTATTGTTATCTTATTATGTTGTGAGACACCCTGAGACCACTGATGGGGTAGGGCAGAATATAAATTGAATTAATAAAATAAAAATTAAAAAATAAGTAAATAATAATCCAAAACTCTTGGGGTCTTGATAACTATGCAACACTTCCCACTTCTGATGCCAGTCCCACCCTCCACATAAAAAGCTGTAACGACTCTTCTCTGTGTGACACAGGACACTTTCCACCGCACGTCAAGATGCAAAGAAGCTATGCGGTAACATTTCTTCACTCTGATTACATCTACTAAATAACACTTCACGTGCATTTATTTTTCAGATGAATAGGTGCATTTCTACAAAAACCATACTCAAATTGTAAATGCAAAATGGCACGTCACATGGTTTTATTCTTTTAGTATTTTTATTGAGAATCTGACAGCACTGCAAGTTCATAGGACTGAAGCATAGGTTTCTATGAATTTTCCAGTATGAGTTCACCTTGACATGAGTTCTCACAGCCAGTGAATTCACTAGACCTAGAATGATAGAACGCAGCATATCAGGTGGGGTGCAGGAAAACATGAGTCTAACAGGTGCTGGATATGTACTGTTCTAAGGCATAGATACCACAATATTTTCAGTGATGAGCTCTTCATCGGGGAATACAAAATCACTTTATCAACTTGTTTAAAAAAATTGCTACCAGAAAACTCCTGCAGCCATCACAGATTCTACCCTTGATAAAAAGCTAATGAGTTAGACCACATTTGAATCTACTCATTGTAATAAATATTGTGTCTTATGCATCTATTCAATTCACATAAACTGGGACTTGCAAAACTCCTCGCCCTTGACTTCCCTGTACATTCTATAGGAAAGTGAGATGCCACCAGCAACAAAAACACAGATGCAATGGCATAACAGAACACTTCTTAATTTTTCATGTTATGTTGCCTTGGCTTGGTATGGTTAATAGATTTCCCGTGGCCTAGATATACAGCTCTTGCATATAAACATCTATCACAAACAAAAAGACACAGGCACCATTTTGTTGTGCAGTGCTGCTGATTTCTTCCTTTCTTCCTTTTTTTGCCTTCTACCTGTCCATCTGGCTGATTTTGAGCTTTTAGGATTTTCCTTTGAGGGGCAATATTACATGGACAGAGCTTTGCCAATGGGCTGTTCTGTGTCATGTGTGACTTTTGAGTGTTTCAGCATGTTCTTGGAATGGGCTGTTAGTGAAACAGTTGGATCTCAGGATGTTGTTCATTATTTGGATGACTACATGTTTGTGGGTCCTGCAGGGAAAGGGCGTTGCGCACAGCTGCTGTCTGGCTTCATTGAGCTGGCTGCAGAACTGGGGGTTCCATTGGTGCAGGAATAAAACGGAAGGTCCGGCCCAAAAACTTATTTTTTTTAGGGATTGCGTTGGATACCCTGGCCCAATTGTCCAGAATTCCTATTCAAAAAGAGGAAGATTTGAGGAGTAGGATTAATTCCTTCCTTCTAAAGAAAAAGGTCACATTGCTTGAGGTGGTTGCTCCCGGACGAGCTTTTCTTCTTAGGCTATGTGATGCTATGGCAGGCCTCCGCCTGCCCGAACATAGAACATGTGTTACCAGCAGCATGAGGCAGGATTTAAGGGGTATGGCAAGAATTTGTGGAGTCCTTTAATGGGATTTCATTTTGGAGAGATGACATGAGGCTAGAGGTGGACCTTCAGGTCATGTCTGATGTGGTTTGGTCTTTAGGTTTTGGGGTTTATTTCTGCGGACATTGGTGCACAGATGCATGGCCAGAGTCATGGGCTCAGGCAGGTTTGAACCGAGATTTAACGTTTCTTGAGTTTTTTCCCATTTTTGTTGCAGTTTGGCTGTGGGGGAATTATATGGCCAATCGCACAATTCATTTTTGGTGCGATAATATGGCAGTGGTCCATGTCATTAATTCCCTTTCATCCAAATCTCAAAGGGTTATGAAATTGGTGAGGGCCTTCACTCTGCGCTGTCTGCGGCTTAACATACTGTTTTTAGTCAAATATGTTCCTGGGGTAGATAATGGGGTAGCTGATGCTCTCTCTTGTAAACAGATGGAGAGGTTTCGTCAGCTGGCCCCAGATGCCGATTGAGAGCCAGCCCCAATGCCCCAGGAGCTATGGCTGATTGGAGAGCCAAGGCCTGCAGAGCAATAGGCCTAGCCACAGCGCCTAGCACCAGGAAGTCTTATGAACGTGCTGTGCGGCAGTTTGAGGACTTTAGGGCTGAGGTAGGGTATCACATAGTTTGGCCCCTCCCGGTGGAGCAGTTGTTCCACTACTGTGTTTCTCTAAAAGGTAAGGGATTGGCCATGCAATCCATTAGGGGACTCCTGTCTGCTCTGGTTTTTGCTAGCAAGGTGTTGGGATACAAGGAGGAAACAGCCGATTTTCAGCTTCGAAAGATGCTGGAGGGATGGGCCAGAGAGGCTGGGACTAATCTCGATACTAGGAAGCCTATTTTCCATCTTATTCTTAAGGGGTTAAAGGGGGGTTGGGGTATAGTGTGTGCATCTTATTTTGAGTCTGCACTGTTCCATGTTGCTTCCTTGGTTGCTTTTTTGGGGGTTCTTAGAGTTAGTGAGTTAGTGGCGGGCTCCAGAAATGATGTTTCTGGTAATGCCTTGTTGCTACTGGACCTGAGTTTAGTTGAGGGTAAGGCGGTCATTACCATTTGATGCTCTAAGACTGACCAGCGTCGCAAAGGGACCGTGTTGGAGCTAGGCACGTGCTCTGAGCTTGAGTTGTGCCCAGTTTCCACTTTGGCTGCTTATTTGGCAGTTTGGGGGACCAAGGATGGGTTTTTGTTTTGTCACCTTAATGGCAGCCCACTGACAAAGCATCAGTTTTGGGCCGTGACTTCCCGGACTTTAGCTAAGCTGGGGTTGTCCGGGGTGCGGTTTGGTACCTGATCCTTTAGAATTGGAGCAGCCTCTACAGCTGCTACCCTGGGATATCCTTCTTCCTCCATTCAGCACCTGGGCCATTGGTGGTCATCGGCCTATAAATCTTATGTTCGTCCTCTGCTCAGTTCCTAGCTTCGTTGTTTGTAATTGAGATGTTATGGTTCTTGTTTCTAGTTTGACTGTTTTTTCTTTTTAGATGCTGTTGTTCCTGGCCAGAGGAGCCGAGTTCTCATCTGTAGATACAGCTATGTGTTTTGGGCCGCACATCAGGCTTGGAGAACTTCGGTCGGCTCTCAGCTGGAACTCAGCCAATATGTTACTGTTGAATGGTGGGGCTGCTGGGGTCTTCAGTGACCTGGCCTGCTGCCATTGTTACTTCATGGGAATGCGGGCCCTCCTCCTGAGGTTTTAATCATCCACCTGGGAGGGAATGATTTAGGGCTAGTAAAAGGCAAGGCTTTGGTCTTGTAGGTCCATGAGGATTTTTGGCACATTAGGGAGAGATGGCCTGGGACCACTATAATTTGGTCAGCCATGATCCCCCACCTTGTTTGCCGTAGTGCTTGTGACCCTGCAGGTATAAAGAGGGCCCGTTATAAAGCTAACAAAGAAATTAGGAAGGCATTGGAAGGGGGGTTGGGCCACTTTCTGCCCCACCCAGATATTTCTATGAAATTTCCTGACCTCTACAGAGGGGATAGGGTGCATCTTTCTGAAAAAGGTAACATGCTTTTCTTGAAAGATCTCCAGCAAGGGCTGCAGGTGGCCTTGGGCCTCCCGGTGGGTGCTAAGCCCTAAGTAGAGACTTGGCCTTAGTAGTGGCAGGTTGTTAATGGGTTTATGGTTCTATGTGGCTAGGGGAGGACCAGAAAGCATCCCCCTTTGGGGGAGTTAGGGGTCTGGCAGGATAAACCTTAGGGTTTGATGACCTGGGGTGTGAGAATGCAGACCGTCCTAGAGGCTCAACTAGAGGGTGCCTTCCATTGAGACGTGTGTCTGGTGGTCGGACCCTCTGGGGCTTGCCTCCTTGCTGGGCCGGCCTGGCAGGAGCTGTGCCACACAGCTCCAGCTGGGGGGCTGGGTCTCTCGCCCGCTAATGGCAGGGGAGCAGTCTGTTGAGACCCCTGGCCCTGACCAGGCCACAGTTCTGGTTGCCCTTGCCATTTATTATTATACTTAATAAAGTGGCCCTTAGTTATACCAATACCTTGTGTCCGACTCTTCATTCCGACTTGGGGGGCAAAATCCATTAGCAATTTTTCTGAGTAAATCCCGCTGAATTGAAAGGGAATTTCTATGGCAAAACTCCTTGGTGGATTGCAACCTTTATTATTATTTTTACTCCTGAGTTATGTCTAGCAAGAATAACAACAATGGCATTTAAAAATATTATGGTGATGAACTTCAATAAGCCAATCAATTTATTCAACCAATGCCCAGTACAAGTTAAAAGCAAGAACTATTCAATAAAACATTTAAGAATAGAATTGGTCTAAAAATAACAGAAATATCTCTAAATTTTAACATTTTATTTTTGATGTCTCATTATTGTGAGACAAGCTGCAATACAAATAATAATACAAGGATATCAATAGAAAGTCCTGCTTGTACTTTTGACATGATGGTCAGACAAAATATACTTTGAGAAATCGCTCACCAAACAGACTGTATTGCTTCAGAGAGAGACTAGACAGTGACTTGTAGAGCACAGGATAGAGAGAGATTTATCTGAAACCATATGGTAACAGTTTATGGATCACACTAAGGGCTTCTGCCATTAAAATATCAAAGTAAGTGCTATGGCTGTTATATCTGTTGTAAGAAATGATAACTCATAAAGATTTCATATTTAAGAGGGCATTTGTGTTTCAGCCTTTTTTGCAGCTGTTGTTTTTTATTGCTTTTGTCACAAGTATACTTACGATTGTAAACCCATCCTTGATGCCTGGACGTGGCATCCTGTAGCACAACATTCCTTCGCAGGGCACTAGATGCTTTCTTCTTCATCCATGAAAACATTCTCCTGCAGCTTTTGCAAGTCTTTGTTGTACACAGTTACACAGGAGTAAGTCCCATGGAATTCACTGGGGCTTACTCTGGAAGAAACACACCTAGGATTATGTTGCATTGGCTTTTCCTAGGATGCTGCTTTAATCTTAAACTAGGATACAAAGGCCACACATGGCCTTCTATGTATGTTCTGGGACTTTTCTGGCCCCACAGCCACTGCTGTTCCTTTTGGGGAGAATCAGAAAGCCACCTTTGAGGGCTGAGGGCCATTCAGAGCAGCACCTGATGTAGTACAAGGGGCTGCTATAGAACAAGAATGATTATTGTGTGCTATTACCCTGAGGACACTTGTAGTTTGGCTAGGAAAGTCTCATTGGTCATGTTGTTAGTGCTGAATAGTGGTTTACCCCTGAAGTATGCCCACTGAGTCATGAGAAAGTTGTTCTGATAAAGAGTGTCATTATATCTAACAGCTAATAGCTGGTCCCATACAAATAGCAACATCTACAGAACAGGGTTAAACACATCTACCATATAAGGCCCTGTAAACCCAGAGGATCCTCCACGTTTGCAGAAAGATCTAGCATTGTAAAGCAAATTTTTAGAAATATAAAGGGATAAAATAAAAACCAGGCTGGACTTTGGCCGCCATCATATGTTGTCCTAGCACTCATGACACACTCTGAGATACCCACCTAGAGTTCCAGCATGGGACTTCAGAGGCAGAAGGCCAAGATGAGGAATGGGACTTAGCAAAAGCAAATGGGAGAGGAGAGGCAACTGAGATGGAGGGGGGGGGGGGGGGTTTGAAGAAATGTAATGGAGAGGGAAAGGTAATGACAGTGAGAAGAAAGTGAAGCAAAATAGAGGGAGGGTAGAATGAAGGAAGTAAACAAGAACTCAACTCTTTGAGTTCTTATGTGCATTTTTTTTGTCACTCAGTGAAAGTATGCATACAACAAATCAGAACTAAAATGAATAGAGTGGGTGGATATTCCCTTTCCATTCCTTGATCATTCTGGTATTAGTTTATTAAGAGAAACTCTTAATTCCTCTTTACCCAATTTCTCCCTGGAATCCATTTCTTTCCCTCTTTTTAGGGATTTGGAGTCTGTTTCAAAACGATTCCATTTTGATCAAAGGGAAATCTGAAGAGAAGGGGGGCAGAAAGGGAGGTTCTGCAAAAATTTCAGAATTTCACTCTGTAGATGCTCAGAGGCAGGCAGTGTTTCCCCAAACCCTCCTATCCTCCTGCTATAGCAACACCCTCTGGTGTGTAACATTAAACAACTGCAAGAACTGAAGTTACAAAAGGGTGCATTGATTCCTCTTCAAAGAGGAATGAAAGAGAAACTCTTTTTTTATAAACAAAAAAAGAAGGAATAAGAGGATTCATTGATAGATCTAAAAAAGTGAATTTATGAAAGAGAAATTCCCTTTCTATAACAACACTATCTGGAATTCCTCTCTGTGCTATGATTTTTCCTTCTTAATTCTGGTTTAATTGCTAAAACTTCTGAAATTGATTCCTAGATTGGATTTTACATTGCAGCTTTTAGTTCTTCCAGTTCATTTGCATCTCCCTCCTCCCTTTTATGATACTCAGGAGCACATATGCATTAATTAAGCACCACAAAAGTGTTACTTGGTGTGATTTTAAGATTGTATCAAGATCCTTGTCAAGTAGTGTTTTCCTGATGCACACATGTGCTCTGAATGCTAGTCAAACACAATCCAAAAAGCATCCTGCTATGTACAAATACATCAAGATTGCCTTTCTGCAGTGTTTGACCAAGGTGCTCAGGCCCGTTATTAACCTAAAGAGATGAAGAGGAATGGAAGGAACTGCATGGAGCAGCAATTGCAGATGTACTGTACAAATTAAGAAATAAAAATGGAACCATAGAGAACTTCCTTGATTCCTTGGTTCTACTTTGTAAACAAGACCAGGTAATTTGAAATGCCACAAAGTCCAGTTTGATGGAGATGACTTCAAAAAGCACCTGTTGCCTTGCCTAAGCTGAAGCTACTTCAGGATTGGAAGCCAAAAACTTGAAGCTTCAGGGAGCTGGTGTAATGCAGTGCTTAGAGTGTCAGTCCAGGATAAGAGAGACCCAAGTTCAAATCCTCACTTTGCCCCTTGCCAGTCATGCCCTCTTAGTCTCATCTACCTCAGAGCCTTGTTACAATGATAAAAAGAGAACATAAGAGATGCCATGTTGGATCAGGCCAATGGCCCATCCAGTCACACAGTGGCAACAAAAAAAAAAAAACCCAGGTGCCATCATTAGGTCCACTAGTGGGACCAAAAGGAAAGCAAGAACCATGTATGCTACTTGGAACTCTTTTAACAAAAGCTGGAATAGAAATTATGAGAGAGAAGCTACTAAGATGATTCTGCTGGTTGAAAAGATAATGGCTAAAACTCTAATGAGGGCCAGCTGCAGAGAGGTTTTGGGGGGTAGTGGATTACAATTCTGAAGTGATGTTGCGACTCCAGCACTAAGAGTAGGGAGAGGTCAGTGGGGGCATGTACCCTTTACCCATACATCAAACAACACAGTTGTACACAGGATTTGGAGTAGATGTGGAATAAAATGACCACAACATTATTGGTTACAGCTGTAAGAAGCACTGCCACAGCATGGGTCCACCAGATTCCCCAGCATTGGCTAGTCCAGTGCCAGACTATGTACCTATCCCCACCCAGCCAGTTGGTTGAGATGGGAGATCTATGAGCTGGCAGGTTGCTGGAGTCCACATGGATGGTTACCCCTAAGTGGCCTCCCTTGCCATCTGAGCGTGAGAGGGACCATTGATAGCCCCAGAGTTGGACTTGCTCCCTGAAAGGCCTCATGCCAAGATGCCTAAAAGGGATCACCATGTTCAGAAAATGGCATGGAGGCCAATTTCCTAAAATGGATCCAGCCTCATGCTGATACTGCCAAAAGTTGTGACAAGTAATAAAGAATAAACAGCATAACAGAACTACAGTAGCAGAACAAAACAATTTCTTGCCCCATGGACCCCCAATGACTAACTACTAACAAGTATCATCCCCTGAAGGTGGTACACATAGGGATGGATGGATGGGCAAACCACTTTTTGAGACCAAGAGAAGGAGGCTGGACAGTGCAGTGGGATCTCTCTTCTGTCCAGACCCCTCCCCTCCCTACTCCCACAGAGCCCATTCGGGCCCTGCAATAGGTCCTCTAGAGAGGAGATGAACAGGTTTTCCTGCCATTCAACTTTCCTGGGCCCCTCCCAGATGCCCATGTGGCCAGCCCACATCCCCCAGAGGCAGTCCCATGGCTACCCCTAGTGCCCAGCTGACTGCCCACCATCACACAGAGCCACAAAAGGTTGTCGTAGGTGAGTCAGAGGCCTCCAACATCTGAAGACAGCAACCTTCTAAGATCTAAGCAGGCAACCGTGTTGGTCTGAAGCAGTTGAACAAAACAGGAGTCAAGTTGCACCTTTAAAGGTACCACTTGACTCCTGCTTTGTTCAGCTTCTAAGATTTGACTATGGTAGGAAGGGAAACATCTTGTTTACTCATGTACACAATATGTACTCTCCTAGGGGAGGGAGCATAGCATAGGTCCTTCTTAGTTCTTTAGTGATATCAGAACTAAAAGGAACTTCAAAGATTTTCTGGGTGCCCCTCATAGGAAAGAGAAGATTGAGAAAGAGAGAGAGAATGCACTCAAGAGTGCTCAAAGAACTTTCTAGAAATCTTGCAAAGTCTTTTCCCATCATCTTCAAGTCCTTTTGGAGGACAAGATGTGCCACAAGACTGGAGGAAAGCAAATGTTATTCCAGTCTTTAAAAGGGAGAAGAAGGATGACCCAGGAAACGATGGGCTTGTCAGTCTGATCTCTATCTCATGGAAGATACTGCAGCAGATTTTAAAGGAGTCAGTCTGCAAGCATCTGAAGGACAACCTGGTGATATGGTGAAGTGGCATGGATTTGTCCCAACAGATCCTGCCAGACCAACCTCATTTCCTTCTTTGATTGAGTGATAAATTTACTGGATTGAGGAAATGCTGTTGACGTTGTTTACTTAAATTTCAGTAAAGCTTTTGACAAAGTCCCCCATGATATTCTGATAGGTAAACTAGAGGACTGTGGACTGGACCCTATGATACCTAAGTGGATAGGGAACTGGTTGGAATACCACACTCAAAGAGTAGTTGTCAATGGCATTTCATCTGAGTGGAGGGAGTCATAACGTCCAGATCACAAGATGTCAGAGGCCTGCTGTACACCACATTGATCAGGTCACATATGGAGTACTGTGTGTTCTGGAGGCTTTTGTGATGGACTTAAAGGGGTCTATCTGAGTGAGTGGTGAAAAACTCACTCTGATTGGCTGAGCCGCTTCCATGGAAACAAATGTATCTAGTGGAAGGAGGCTGGCAGAGGGGGGGGGGGAATCTCCTCAGTGTTTAGTTCAGTTGAGGTTTGACTAGAGATTGGAGCTAAGAGCTGACTGTCAACTCAGTTCCTTGAGACAAAACTGGTTATTTAACTTCTGTCTGGAAAGAGTCTAATTTGTGAGAAGGGGCAAATCCCAAGCTCTTTCTGAAGGAAAACTCTCATAGCTGTGGCACACCATGTCACAAGGCAGAGGGGGGGGGGGTGGCATTAACAATTTATTGAATTAAAATCTACAGTGGACTGCCAGAGGGAATCTTTAAGGCTCTGCTGAGGAGTTCTGTCAGTGCTAAAGGACAGACTATTAGTTCTACAAACACAACTGGAAGAGGGACAAAAGGTTCTAACAAACACACTAAGAGAGGGACAAAAGGTTTTTGTGGCTGTGTGGAAATCCCAGAAGTCAGACAGGGATCCTAGCTGTGTGGGACTTAACACAAGGGGATTGAGATGCTGGTGTGAATAGCCCTCAAGGGTGTTAGTTCCTGGGTATTTGCTCTACAGTCTGGAGTGCACCTGATTGCTAGAGGAAAGGGTCTGTGAGGGGATATATCTGTCACAAGTTCAGTCAGTCCTCTGAGTGAATGAAATAGTGTGTGGATCTATATATGAAAAGCCTGAAACTACTTTATAATTTTTTCTCCAACCGAGAGTGTTATCCAGAGTGAAGGAAACGCTGTTTGTTTGTTTTTATAGTACAACTTCAGCATGCCAATGTATAGTGTTCAAAGATCATTTGTTATTTGAATTCCTGCCTGACTACTGATTTTTATAACCATCCAACAATGTATTATTTCCTTCTTTCCTTGCCTTCTGTACTTATTATTATTATTATTATTATTATTATTATTAGATGAATCGCCCTATTCCAGCTAGCGCCAGACTCAATGCAATGTACAACATTAAAAAATACATATATATAAAATCAGTTATATTAAAAATTACAAACCCTGATGGCGTCTTTAAAGTGTTCTTGTTCAGTCATTACATCACATCAGGGGTTGGGGTGATCCCCCCCAAGAAGGGGTGGAGAGGAAAAAGTGCCAGCATGGCAACCATTGCTGTCCTTATACAAAGGCTTGGTGGAACATCTCTGCCTTACAGGCCCTGTGAAACTATAAAGGATTCCACAGGGCCCTGATGTCTTCTGGCAGAGCATTCCACCAAGTCAGGGCCAGGACTGAAAAAGCCCTGGCCCTTGTTGAGGACAGCCAGTTTTTGAATTTAAAATGCTATAAGTGCCCACATATTTTTCTGACAAGGTTTTATTCTGATTCCCTGAGGTACTGGGTAAAGGGTGACAAAATTTAAAGTGGTCCCTGTTTACATGCTGACTGATTGTTCCTCACAGCCTTACTTCAAGATGGATGTGGACAGAACAGAGCAGGTGCAGAAGAGAATGACAAAGATTATTAGGGGCCCGGAGACCAAGTCCTTCAAGGAAAAGCTGAAGGACTTGGGAATTTTCATTCTGGAGAAGAGGAGGTTCAGGGGGACATGATTGCTGTCTTTAAGTATTTGAAAGGCTGTCACTTGGAGGAAGACAGGGAGCTATTCCTGTTGGCAGCAGAGGATAAGACTTGCAATGATGGGTTTAAATCACAAGCAGAAAGATTGGCTAGATGGCCTTCCACTTCCAACTCCATGACTCCATGATTCTATGTGTTATAGCTGCACCCTTGGAGTTGTGACCTGAGAAACTAACACTGGCAGGTTGACAGTTCCTCTCTTCACAGTGCTACCAGTTGTGCCTGCGTTTTATTCAGGTTTGTCAAATACCAAGTCTTCAAAATTCATTTTTCTAATTTAGAGGTAGTTAAGCAAGGATAGCTGTTACCACTTCCAGTCCAACTTCAATTAAGCTCTGTATGTGAGACTCAGCCATTTTCATGGTTATTCAGACACTCTGAAATATTTGCTTAATACTGCTGAAAACAAAGTCATGATTCATGCCTTTTCAAACTGAAATGTAATATGTTGTTATTGAGGAACACCTCACAGTGCTATTCGTTATCATGGGGCCATGATAAACAATCATGAAAGATTGCAGCTGAGCTATTCCGCCAGATGCATTCTTGAAAACCAAAGAGGGGTGGGGAGTTAATTGCATATGTAAAAGATTCACAATACCATATTTCAAATAAGAAACATGATGGGGGGGGGGGACGAAGCATAGCAGCTAAACGGGAGGGGGGGAGAATGAGAGAAAACACATAATAGCTTTTAGTCTGTCATTTCCCCCCACAGAGTAGTAAATAAGTGCTTTGATACATAAAAGCAGTTATCAAACAGTAACAAATTAGCTCTTTGCCATCTGCGATCCACATGAAGGGGGGGGGAGTGGGTAACAGTTTGGGCAAGATTTTAAAATATGAAATCAAGTATTTATGAACTGGTTTCAGAGTCTCGCTGTCTACTTTGCCTCTTCAAAAGTGGCCACAAGAAAGAAATGAGGTTTTCAGTGCTAACTAAAAACAGAAGTTGCGGCCCTGGTTCTTTAAACGATGCTAATTGTTGGCTGACATTCGTAAACAAGATGTTTCCTTTCCTACCACAGCCAGGCCTTAAAAAGTGGCTGCTTACATCACAGCAGAGATGTCAATGAATACAACTTCCTATCCACCCAATCTGTAAGGGACTGCATCTTTAAAAACAAATAACCTGTAAACTCAGTGTTTACTGCAGTATGTGGATATGAAGTGGCAAGACCTTTGGTAAAGAAATTAAAATATGGGTCCGCTCCCCTCCCCCACAGGTTTCTTTACAATTCTGCAGGTCAGTGTGGAGCATCCATAATGTTTTCTCTACAGGTTTTCTTGGGATTCTCAAAGGAAACTTTAAGGAGTAGCTGCATTGTTGCTAAACTGGACCAGATGATAACAAGACATATTATGCAGACTTTTGCACCTTTAAAAACATTAAAAGCAGGTTTGGCTAGATCAGATCAGGGCAATGGCACTAAGGGAAAGTTTAACCTTCCTCCCCACCATGAAATCTTCCTGTTTTAGCCCTCACCTGGATAGTCCAGGCAAGCTGGATCTTGTCAGATTTTGGAAGCTAAGCAGGGTCAACTGGAAAGTACCTGGATGAGAGACTTCCTTGGAATACCAGCAGTCAGGAGGCAGGGCAGGCTTTATTCAGTCACCTCCCTGAATATCTTCCAGGCCCCCAGTAGGTGCACACTCACACGTGCACACACACATGCACATATAAAGCACACACAAAAAAACCCCTTCTAAATTACCCCGTTTGCCCCATGGGGTGGAAATATGCAGGTATCTTTATATTACAAGGCAAACAACAACAGGAGGGAGGTTTAGATTAGGCAAACTGCGAGGAGAAGGTTAACCCTGCCTCGTTCAGAGCCATGACCTGCAACCAATTTGAAGCCCCGCCTTTTGCAGCTGTTTTTAATGCTTAATAAACCCACCCATGAGAGATCTAGTCATGGATCTCCAGCAATCTTGTCCCATAGCTTGGCCTTTACTCTGTTCAGCAAAACAAAGATATCTGATATCTTGGATGAACTTGTCTATGAAACCACATTCCACAGTAAATCAAGTTTCCTCTCAACACTTTTAGGATCCTAGCCACATTACTCAGTTTTGTGGATACTTGCTTGGAAGCAAGTCCCACTGAGCTCATTGGGGCTTCCCCCCAAAAGTGTGCATAAGATTGTGGTGCTGGATCAAAATGATATGTTGTCAGTCAGTATCTTTAGAGCATAAGAGAAGCCATGTTGAATCAGGCCAATGGCCCATCCAATCCAACACTCTGTGTCCCAGAGTGGCCAAAAAAATTATATATATATCTTTTAGCTGCTACCACCTCCTGTGGCAGTGAATTCCACATGTTAATCACCCTTTGGGTGAAGAAGTACCTCCTTTTATCCATTCTAACCCAACTGCTCAGCAATTTCATTGAATGCCCACGAGTTCTTGTATTGTAAGAAAGGGAGACAAGTACTTCTTTCTCTACCTTCTCCATCCCATGCATAATCTTGTAAACCTCTATCATGTCACCCCACAGTTTCTACAAGCTAAAGAGCCCCAAGCATTTTAACCTTTCTTCATAGGGAAAGTGTTCCAAACCATTAATCATTCTAGTTGCCCTTTCCTGCACTTTTTCCAATGCTATAATATCCTTGATGAGGTGCAGTGACCAGAATTGCACACAGTATTCCAAATGAGACCGCACCATCAATTTATACAGGGGCATTATGATACTGGCTGATTTGTTTTCAATTCCCTTCCTAATAATTTCCAGCATGGAGTTGGCCTTTTTTATTGCAATCACACACTGTCTTGACATTTTCAGTGAGTTATCTACCACGACCCCAAGATCTCTCTCTTGGTCAATCTCTGCCAGTTCACACCCCATCAACTTGTATTTGCAGCTGGGATTCTTGGCCCCAATTTCCATTACTTTGCACTTGGCCACATTGAACCTCATCTGCCATGTTGACACCCACGCACCCAGCCTCAACAGATCCCTTTGGAATTCCTTACAATCCTCTCTGGTTCTCACCACCCTGAACAATTTAGTGTCATCTGCAAACTTGGCCACTTCACTGCTTACTCTCAACTCCAAATCATTTATGAACAAGTTAAAGAGCATGGGACCCAGTACTGAGCCCTGCAGCACTCCACTGCTTACCATCCTCCACTGCGAAGACTGCCCATTTATACTCACTCTCTGCTTCCTATTAATTAGCCAGTTTTTGATCCACAAGAGGACCTGTCCTTTTACTCCATGACTCTCGAGCTTACTAAGGAGCCTTTGATGAGGAACTTTAACAAAAGCTTTCTGGAATCAAGGTAAACAATATCTATCGGGTCTCCTTTGTCCACATGTTTGTTCACCCCCTCAAAGAAATGTAACAGGTTAGTGAGGCAAGATCTTCCCTTACAGAACCCATGCTGAGTCTTCTTCAATAACTCGTGTTCATCAATGCGCCTACTCATTCTGCCCTTGATAATGGTTTCTACCAACTTTCCCAGACTGACTGGCCTGTAGTTTCCCGGATCTCCTCTGGAACCCTTTTTAAAGATGGGGGTGAAATTTGCTACCTTCCAGTCCTCAGGAACCGAGGCAGATTTCAATTAAAGATTATTTTATTTATTTATTTATATTTCGATTTATATCCCGCCCTTCCCACCGAAGTGGCTCAGGGCGGTTCACAACATATAAACTTACATAAGTTTAGCTTAAAAACAATTACATAGTTACAGTTAAAACAATAAATTAATAAAACATAGAACATAAAAACCAGCGGTCTGTCAAATGCATTCTAGCTCCATCCAGAAATTCTCATTGTCAGTTAGTTGTTGTAGGCCAGCCGGAAGAGGACTGTCTGACAGGCTCTGCGGAACTGCCCTAGGTCCCGCAGGGCCCTCACCTCCTCCGGCAGCTGGTTCCACCAGTAAGGCGCCGTTGCCGAGAAGGCCCGATCCCTGGTGGATTTCAGACGGGCCTCCTTTGGCCTGGGGATTACTAGCAGGTTTTGTGAGCCCGATCTTAGTACTCTCTGGGGAACGTGTGGGGAGAGACAGTCCCTAAGGTAGGCAGGTCCTAGGCCATATAGGGCTTTAAAGGTAATGACCAGCACCTTGTACCGGACTCGGAATGTTATTGGCAGCCAGTGCAGATCCCGAAGCCCCGGCCGAATGTGCTCCCATCTTGGGAGCCCTAATAACAGCTGGGCAGTGGCATTCTGCACTAACTGCAGTTTCCGGGTTCGGCACAGGGATAGCCCCATGTAGAGGGCATTACAGTAGTCCAACCTCGAGGTGACCGTGGCATGACTCACCGTTGCTAGGTCGTCGTGCTCCAGGAAAGGGGCCAACTGCCTCGCCCGCCTAAGATGAAAAAATGCAGACTTGGCAGTGGCTGCTATCTGAGCCTCCATTGTCAATGAAGGCTCCAATAGTACCCCCAGACTTTTGACCCTGTGCGCCACTGTCAACGGCACCCCGTCAAAGACTGGCAGGGGGATTTCCCTTCCCAGACCACAACGACCCAAGCAAAGGACCTCTGTCTTCGCCGGATTCAGCTTCAGTCCGCTCAGCCTAAGCCACCTAGCCACCACCTGTAACGCCCGGTCCAGATTTTCTGGGGTGCAGGCAGGCCGGTCGTCCATAAGTAGATAGAGCTGGGTGTCATCAGCATACTGATGACAGCCCAACCCATACCTTCGGGCAATCTGGGCAAGGGGGCACATATAGATGTTAAATAACATCGGGGAAAGTACCGCCCCTTGAGGCACTCCGCAATCAAGCGTGTGTCTCCGGGATAGTTCGTCCCCAATCGCCACCCTTTGTCCCCGACCGTCAAGGAAAGAGGAAAGCCATTGTAAGGCCAGCCCCTGAATCCCCGCGTCGGCAAGGCAGCAAGCCAGCAACCGATGGTCGACCGTATCGAACGCTGCCGATAGGTCTAACAGCATCAGCACCGCCAAGGCACCTTGATCCAGATACCGTTGAAGGTCATCCACCAGGGCGACCAGCACTGTCTCTGTCCCATGGCCCGGGCGAAAGCCAGACTGGCGGGAGTCAAGGACAGAAGCATCCTCCAGGAAACTCTGTAGCTGCAACGCCACTGCCCTCTCAATAAGTTTGCCCAAAAAGGGCAGATTCGAGACCGGCTGATAATGTGCCAATTCGGCCGGGTCTAACGTTGTTTTTTTCAAGAGGGGACGGACCACCGCCTCTTTAAGCGCTGATGGAAAATGCCCCTCCAATAGGGATCTATTTATGATATCTCGTATAGGATATCTCAGCTCCCTCTGGCAGGTCTTAATAAGCCAGGAGGGGCACGGGTCCAATTTGCAAGTTGTTGGGCGTGCAGATAGGAGGATCCTGTCAACTTCTTCCAGGCTGAGAGCACTGAAGCCGTCCAGAACACGATCCGAAGACAGGCACGGAGCCTCGGGTTCGCTAACTGTATCTAATATGGCAGGGAAGTCGGAACGGAGTGACGCGATTTTATCCGAAAAGAAATTCGCAAAAGCCTCACAGCCAATTTCCAATTTGTTAGAATTTGGTCTGCCCTGTGGCAGTGTTGTAAGAGTCAGAATTATATTGAACAGTTGTGCCGGGCGCGAAGTTGCAGATGCAATCTCGGCCGCAAAGTATGTTTTCTTTGCGGCCTTGACTGCCATCTCATAGGACTTCATAAACTCTCTATAAGATGTTCGAGTCGCTTCGTCTCGAGTACGCCGCCATTGCCCCTCTAGTCGTCTGAGTCCCCGTTTTAAACGCCGCAACTCCTGGTTCTACCAAGGTGTCGGCTTTGAACGAGGGCGCAGAGGGCGCCTAGGTGCGATCTCATCGATGGCCCCGGAGAGCCTATCGTTCCAAAACTCCACCAGGTCATCAAGGGAATCGCCAGGGGGCCAGGGATCCCGCAGAGCCATCAGGAACCGTTCTGGGTCCATCAGGCTCCACGGGCGAGCTAAAATGTGCTCGCCGCCTAAACGGGCTTGGGGTGGGACGTCCACACGAGCCTTGAGGGCATAGTGATCCGACCATGGCACTGCTATAGAAGCATGATCGTTCACTAAAACTCCTGCCGCGAAGACCAAGTCTAACATGTGCCCCGCCTGGTGAGTGGGCGTCGTAACTAATTGGGAGAGTCCTAGTGTCGCCATGGAAGACACTAGGTCCATCGCCTGATTGGAGGTCACGTCATCGGCATGAACATTGAAGTCACCCAGGATCAGAAGCCTTGGGTGCTCCAATGCCCATCCTGCTGCGGCCTCCATCAGGGATAGTAAGGCGCTGGCCGGTGCGTTAGGCGGTCGGTACACCAGCCAGATCGCCAACCCCTCCCCAATGTCCCACGCCAGACTGGCACATTCAATGCCCTTGATCTCCGGGGCCGGGAGGGCCCGGAAGGAGTAAGCCTCTCGTATGAACAGTGCCACCCCTCCCCCCCGCCCGCTAGTCCACGACTGGTGAAAGACCGAGTATCCTGGGGGAGCTGTCTGGGAGAGAGCTACGGTCTCCCCATCATGCACTCAGGTCTCGGTCACACATGCCAGGTCCATGTCCTGCTCAAGCAGGAATTCCCGAAGGATGGAGGTCTTATTATTAATGGACCTGGCATTACATAACACCAGTGACGGAGGCGAGTAATTTTGCCTTGCCCCACTACCTGTCACCATCGGGATGGGACGCAGGCTGGAAGGTGGTCGAGCACTATCTTGTCTCAATCCCCTTCCCTTACATTTCCGCCTGTTCCCACCGTCATACGTATTTTTGTCAGAAGATCTGCAAGTTCAACTTTGAGTTCTTTCAGAACTCTTGGATGTATGCCATCTGGACCTGGTGACTTATTAGTTTTTAATTCGTCTATCAGTTGTAGGACCTCTTCTCTTGTCGCCTCAATCTGACTCAGGTCTTTCAACACCCCTTCCAATATAAGTGGTTCTGGAGCAGGCAAACACTTCTCATCTTCCACAGTGAAGACAGAGGCAAAAAATGCATTCAGCTTCTCAGTCATTTCCCTATCCTCCTTCAGTAATCCTTTGACCCCTTGGTCATCCAAGGGCCCCACTGCCTCCCTGGCTGGTTTCCTGCTTCTAATATATTTGAAGAAATTTTTATTGTTGGTCTTTATGTTTTTTGCAATATGCTCCTCATAGTCCCTTTTTGCCTGCCTGATCACAGTCTTGCATTTGATTTGCCACTGCCTGTGTTCCCTTTTATTAATCTCACTTGGACTAGCTTTCCACCGCTTAAAGGAGTCCTTCTTACCTTTTACAGCTTCCATTACTTTGTTTGTTAACCATGCAGGCTTTCTCTTATACCTGTTTGTGCCTTTCCTAACTTGTGGTATATATTTTATCTGAGCTTCTAGGATTGTAGTTTTAAATAGCCTCCAAGCTTCCCCAAGGATTTGGACTGTATTTAGCTTTCCTTTCAGTTTCCTCTTCACATGCCTCCTCATCTCAGAGAATTTACCCCTTTTAAAGAATTTACCCTCTATTTATACAAATGGTGAAATCAATAACATTATGTTCACTGCTCCCAAGCAGTGCGATCACTTTTACATCTCTCACCAAGTCTTGGGCATTACTGAGGACCAAATCCAGGATCGCCCCACCCCTGGTAGGGTCAGAGACCATCTGCTCCATAGCACAGTCATTGAGAGCATCTAGAAACTCAATCTCTTTCTCTCGACCAGAACACATATTGACCCAATCAATCTGCGGGTAGTTGGCATAAATTACAATCATACAAAAAAAGATAAATGTAGTCCCCTGTGCAAGCACCAGTCGTTTCCGACTGGGGTGATGTCGCATCATGATGTTTTCATGTTTTTACAGTGAAATCAAAAGGACCCTTGCTACTAAGAGGGTGATATGGGGACACTGATCCGATGAAAGAAGGGAAACAAGACTCACTTCTGGGAGGCTATGCCTGTTAAGCAAAATAGGACTAATTAGAACATCCCATATTTGGACATAAAATTCACATTGAAGCAAAATATGAGTAATCGATTCTGGTTCCCTACTACCGCATGGGCAAATTCTTTCATGGTAAGGCAAATTCGCAACTCTCCCATAAAGAACCGCTGATGGGAAGACATTAAATCATGCAAGCTTAAAGGCATGATGCAATTGCAGGACTGTAATTGGCCAAGAGTAGTTTGTGTGTTATTGCTAGATTTTTTTAAATGTCAAGGGTAGCCCATTTGTCCCTGCAGCTGTGAAAGTTTTCAGTGCCAAAGTTGTGTTACTTTATGGTATCTGTAGCTGGAATACATTTAACTCACTTGTTGAGCAGATCCAGGCCACATTTTTGTGATGTATTCTTGGGGTCCCCATAACAGTGTAGGTTATGCAGCCATGGGCCTGGAGACAGGGCAAAGTCTTCTGATGATGACAGCCTCAACATTATACTACAGATCAATCAGTTTAGGTGGCCATCTTAGGCACACTTATTTGGGAAGCCCCACTGAACTTAAGTAAGTAAGCATCTATGAAATCATTTTGCACTGTTATTTTCCATGAAGTTCTTAATATGAATAATTAACTCTCAATATCCTCAACAAACTACATATCTGAGGGAAGCCACGAAACCTCAAAATGATATAAACAAAACTGGCACTGCATTGTAGTGGTTGGGGGCTAGGCTGCGATCACAGAAACCCATGTATGAATTCTTCCTCAGCTATGGAACATACTGGGTCACCTTAGACCAATCTTTTAATACCACAGGGCTGTCATGCAGAAAAAGTGGAGGAAGAAAGAAAGGTGTATTCTTGTCTTAACTATTTGGAAGAATGGTAAGATAAATTGATAATAATAGATACATAAGCCTATCATATAGATATGCTCTTAATCTTTATGTGCCACATGATTTTATTCTTCTCTGTACCCCAAGCTGTAATCAAAACTGTGTATATCAGGAGGAGAAAGCATATTAAAAACAGCTTGTCCTTTCTGTACATCAGTACTCTTAATTAATTGCCACTAGGCTTAATTCAAAGCTTTCCAGTCTTCCAGACAACAGCTGATTTGTTTCCGTCAATGAACAAATATTGCAAGGACAAAATTGGGGTCGGGGGTGCGGACAGGTGGTTCCGGGTCTAGAAAACCACAGTCTCCCATTTGTTCTTTTTTTTAATTTAAAGAGCCAATATTGTTACGCTCTCCTCACTTCCCCTTGCTGTGAGAAGTTCCAAGGGCACTGCGACTGTTTTTGGTTTCTGTTGGATGTGAAGGCACAGGAACCTGTGTTGTATTTGCAAGATTTGTAACTGTAGAGCTCATGTGGGGGCGGGTCACACTAACAGGGCACATCAATTTCTCAGGGAGAAAAATCCTGCTTGCCAAAGCACTTCATTTTCCATGTCGTAAACACTCTTCCAGCTCTAGATTCAATCTGCTCTTTCTTTCTTTCTTTCTTTCTTTCTTTCTTTCTTTCTTTCTTTCTTTCTTTCTTTCTTTCTTTCTTTCTTTCTTTCTTTCTTTCACCACACGAACATACACATACCTTCCCCACAGCTGAGAGAAGACATGGCACAAGCTCTGTGGGGCCCTTTAACCAAGATGTACTGACACTGAGGACATATCAACAACCATTAAGAACATTAACTTGCTTATAACAAATGTCCTGACAAAGGTGTCCCTTTAATTCAAACCAATAGTAACAGACACAGTCTTTGGGCAGCCAATCACACAAACAATACTGAGCCATTTGCAACAGCAACATAGAAGAAAAAATGCAACTAAGAAGCCCTAGCATGTTTTTTCCTTTCTTAAGAAATAATCCTACGTTTCTCCATGTGCCATTTTCATTTTCACTTTCTGAGGAATACAATGGTTCTTTCAGCACTTAAAAAAAAATCTTAACGAGACCCAGAAATGTAAAACCTGTATAAAAAAAGGGAAGCTGCCACTTCTTCTCCTCAGTTCTGATTTTCTCACTTCTCTTACCTCAGGCCATGGAAGTGTTCTTTGGCATGCGGGATAGGATTAAGTGGCTCAGGCTGCCAGCAATATGTTCCACAGTCTTCAGTGAAGAGCAGCTCAGATGGATATACGTGGCAAATCAAAGAAATAGGCTATAAACAGAGGTCGGAGACAGACTTTTAAAAAATTTTAGAATGAAAAGCAGTATGATATAGTTGTTTGTGGGTTGTTGTTTTTAATTGTATGGTTACAGAGCTTTTTTGTAGCAGGAACTCCTTTGCATATTAGGCTACACACCCCTGATGTAGCCAATCCTCCTGGAGTTTACAGTAGGCCCTGTACTAAGAGTCCTGTAAGCTCTTGGCCTAATATGCAAAGGAGTTCCTGCTATAAAAAAGCCCTGTATGGTCACAATACAACATAGGCCTGGTCAGAC
This sequence comes from Heteronotia binoei, assembly GCF_032191835.1. Classification (NCBI taxonomy): domain Eukaryota; kingdom Metazoa; phylum Chordata; class Lepidosauria; order Squamata; family Gekkonidae; genus Heteronotia; species Heteronotia binoei. The sequence continues at coordinate 48,940,287 of NC_083223.1, read as the reverse complement.
AGATTTGGGGGGGGGGGGGCATCTAAACACTATACAGTCCTGCAAATTCTATTTGAACAGAACTCATGGTAAGCTAGGATAAATTAACATGTGTGCCTTAAAAATTATTCTCTTGTAGCACAATACCTCTCCGGGCAAAAAAATTAAAATCAATTTTGTGCCTTTAGCCAAGGAGGGGAAATTCAAGTAAAAGTTAAAGTCAGACTGGTATAGGGATGTGTATTTGTATATATCCAGTCTGAATATATATCTGAAAACTATCTAACTGGTGTTTTCTAGATATATTTCAGTCTCCAGATGGCAGCCAGAATTTTTCAGGATAACATGTATAAATCCCCAAAAATCTCAGAAACATTCAGGAATAACCAGAAAAATCAGGAGCTGGCATCTTAAGGCTCCCAGGACAGTTATATCTTTATTTTTCCCAGTATCTTCCCAGGGTATAGTATCAGATTACCATGCTGGTTTGGCTTTGCTTCTGGCCTTTTAACATTGATTTTGTTGGTCTTCCAGCACTGTATTCTTTGCACAAATTGCTTCATATTGGAGTTGCTTTTTGTGGAGGATTCTCAGGTCCAACATAGTTTTTGATTCTTAGGTTGTATATTGGCTCAAATTCTCTGATATTACCTTTGTCGTGTTTGCACAGCCTATTCAGTTTGGCTTGGATGATTCTCTGGTGTGACACTGGGTTGGATTCTTGGGTTGCACATTTGTTGTGGCAGGCTTGCCCTACTGTCCTGCAGTTCTGCTAGGATTCTCTAGTTTTGCATTGGGGGGTTTTGAGTTTGTTCATTCTGTCTGCTTTGAGAGGATTTTGACCAGGGATTGCTTTGCTTGCAAACCCACCCACCCCCAAACAAACAATGAAGGATGCCTGGGGGCACCTTGTGCAGGGGCCCACAGAATTGAATCTCTTGGTCCAATTCATCTGAAATGTAGGGGTTATTTAGGTGACAGGCACTAGCTGCTCCACTGTAGTTTCAGTGCAATTGGCTCTCCAGAAAAATTTCCCATAGGAAATAGCGGACTCAAATAATACTGGAATCCTGATAGGGGATGGAAAACCAGGAATAACCTTTTTTTCCAGCTCCCTGATATTTGGATCTGGTAAAAAATATCAATTTTTTTCAAGCTGGACTTCCCTACTGAAAGCTTGCTGAGTGACCTTAAGCCAGTCACTCACTCTCAGCCTAACCTAATCTGGCAGAGTTGTGTCTGTGAGTGGATTCAGGTCTCCCAAAAGGGCTTCCTGCAGAATAATGTTAGTTAGGCTAAGTATGAACTAAGGATGTCTCTGGGCCATGCTTTGCTCACCATCACTTGGCTTGATTTCTCATTCTTTGATGTCTCTGGCCTTGTAATGTTGATGGACTTGGCCACCCCCACCCAGCACCACAGGCCTTGAAGATGTCCATCTGAGAAAATAAGGGAAAGGTGAGGAGTGGGGATGTTAATAAATGGCAGAACAAAGTCAACAAACTTCTTCTGGCTTTTCAAAGTAAAGGACTATGCTTCTGCAATCCAAGCAGCATCTTGCTCCAGTGCAGTTTAAACTGATTCATAAAATAGGACTGATGCATGCCAATGAAAATGGACTTGGATGTAGGTCCCTTGGTTGGCAGAGCTGTAGTTTAGTTTACTATTGAGCCAGTGAAGGAAGCCCTTTGTTTAGATCTAAATTCAGTCAAGAGCACATTCACTAGAATCCCACCTTCTCAGCTCCACCATTTCTATTACGGGGGGGGGGGGGGGGGAATTGGAACCGTAATGATTCAGTGTGTAGAGCGGAGAGTCACAAGAAGACCAGAGTTCTTTGCCTTCCTCCATAATGGAGATAGTCAGCAAGAAGTTTATGCCAGCAAGAGCAGGCAAAAGGTTATTTATCCCAGTCTGTCACTCAGAGGTTGCTCAAGATGTCTTGAAGTCCCTACGCACCCTATCCTTTTTGTTAATCAACTAGTAAGGTGGGCTGTGGAGAAAGCTGCCAGCCCTCCAAGAATGGGCAGACTCTGCGCCATCCCACTGGGTGCCAGGTGCAGCTGTCTTTCATCTGAGCAGGACAACAGAAGCACGAGGGAGAGGGGGATGCTTTCTCTTCTGTCACCAAACACAATTGTGCTGCAGCCCACCAAACTACTTTCTATCTGTCACAGGAATGTGAGCATTGTGTTTTCAAGGGAGATGTGGTAGAGCTCTCCAAATACTTGCCCTGTTGCCACTGAGTGGATTGAAAATTAGTATTTAGGGGGATTGCCCAATCGATCTGCATATCCGTGGTATCAACTTGGTTATGTATTTTATATTATTATATACTTCCTGTGTGTAACTCTGCCATATGATAAATAAAAAACGATACCGCAAGGAAGGTTGGCAGAAGCGGTGACCTGACACCCAAGCTCAGGGGTCGTTTTGTAGAAAAATAGGTGGTGGAGCTCATCCAGGGATTGCTATGCAGTTGTACCTACTATATTCAATGGGCAAGGTGGGAAGGAGGAGGGAGAACCCTCAGAAAGGTTCAGGAGCTGTGCTCCTGTGAGCTCCTTCAGAATTGAGGCCTACCAAAGCCAGGCAGCAGAGGCATGGGAACTGGGGAAGGGGGGATAGTTACTTTAACATTTTCTCCTGTGCCACCCCTGTTGGTCTGGCTTCTGAAGCAGCCTTTTGCTGAAAAATCCTCCCCCATCTTTCTCCTCCATCTTTTCTCCTTGGAAACAACCACCTGTCAAAAAAATCATTCCTGCAAGCGCACCTGATCTTTCCCGGCAGTCTTTGTACAAAAGAGTAGAAAGAAGCTACTAGAAGAGATCCTTGCCGGTACCTTACCTTGAGGGTGCATCTTCATATTTCTCCTTGTGATGTCATCTGTTTCCTTTGCCTTGCTCTCCCCTTATCCAACCCAAAGTATCTATTCTCAGTCTTGCTTTGTCAATTTGCCTGGATTTGTCTTTTCAGCTCTTGCTTCAGCCATGTAATAATCCTACTCAACAAGGAAGTACTGGCAAGCTAGATATGGGCCCAGCCCACTGAATCCCACTTGGGATTTATCTCTGGTCAAAAGAGGCAGGGGAAAAAAAAAAAAAGTTAGGTCTTTGGCCCAATGTAAATGAAGTCTGAAGTACAACAGACTAAGCTTATTGAAGTATGTTTGCTTCAGTGATTAAAGGCACGCGGGACTGTATGCATCTCTTTACACAAAAATAATAGGAATGTTTACAAAAGGAAAAAAAAAGTATTGCCCTGCAATTGAATGCTAATCTAGTTTCTTGTTGTCAGATCTGTTAATTACATATACAGGAAAAGAGTAAAACAGATATTACTGATTCACACTTCATGTGCCAAGAACTGTTTCCAGAATGAGAAATTTCAGTCCAACTTCCTTTTATTGTCTCCTGTTCCATTAAATGTGGAAGCCCAGTCCTTCACTAAAGAACACAGAAAGAAAGAGATTTTATTTACTCACCTATGAATGAGGTGTCAATTTGCATTCCTTAAGCCTATCAAAAGAAAGAATGCACATCAAACCTACTGATGAATTTGCAGGGTATAGATTATTAAGACATCAAATGCAGGAAAGAGCTGTCATAAGAGGTATGGAGATGGTGGTCGTTTTCTTCATCTGAGCTGTTCTGCAATCTTTACGGGAAGTACTTCTTAATTTTTTCAGTCAGGCAGAATCAGTCAGCTATAGTTCCAATACAGACTGAGCATTGGACTTTGTTCTCAGTCAAGTAAATCTGTATACTCTCTCAGATTGCCTGTGCCAGGGAAAGGCCCTGCCACTAGGCAAACTGGGTGATTGCCCAGGGTGCCCACCTTCTCGGGGCACTGAATTGGGCACCCCCCCATGTGACTCAGTGACATTTTCAGTGCAGAGGGGGGAAGAAGTTAGCCTTGCCTAGGCTGCCAGACAGTCTAGGGTTGACCCTACCTATGCCATCCTAAGCAGAGCCATATCCTTCTAAACCCATCAATTTTGGTGGGTTTACAAGACTGCAATTCTGCTTAGATTGGCACCACGGATGTTCTTCTGTACAAAACATTAATGTGCTATACTTAGAAAACTAGTATTTAAAGGAGAACCTAGAATAGAATCATATCCTTAGTATCTAGTTTTCTAAGTGGAGGGAGCTTGGATTGCCATCTTCCAGGTAGGGCCTGGAGTTCTCCTGATCCCCAGACTTCACAGAACAGTTCCTCTGGAGGAAATGACTGCTTCAGAGAGTCAACTATATGGAATCACATTCCTGCTGAGCTCCCAAACTCCACTTTCTCCCAGCTCCAACCACAAATCTCTAAGTATTTCCACCGCCACAGCTGGCAACCCTAAGTTACAACTTTTGCATGGAGCCTGAAGTGATTCGTCCCAGGTTTTAGTTAGCCAGCAGTCTTTCTAGAGTATCTTCATGAAAGCCATCCATAACTATCTTTGAGTTCCAGAAGCTTTGTCCAGTTTGAAAACCTCATCCTAGAATTACCACAGTCTCAAGATTTATGTAGAACTTGTGCATCCCCCCCTCCCTTAACACTTCACTTGAGGAAACAAGTGATGTTTGTAAGATCCTCCTGTTCTGAATTTAATTTCTCAGTTGTGAGGTTCTACAGTGCCGCACATTTTTACCAGAGAGGAAGTAGTAAGTTTTGAATACAGCTTTCTTCAGAAGTTGTATTTTAGAAGTGAAGATTTTATAAAGGTTTTGTTGGGAATTAAGTTATTTTTTAAAAGTTGTATATAAAAATTGCCACTGCAATTGATATCTTTGTGTTTTTAAAATTCCACACAATGTTAACAATAAAGGAGATGAACGAGTTCCATAATCAGAGGGCTAGTGTAGAAAAGGTCTTTAGTCACCCATCTCACCACTGAAGACAGGAATCCTGGAGATAATCTTCCCCACAGAAGGTCTTTTTTCTTGGGCAGGAACTTCAGACTGGATCTCACAACTTCTTTCCATTCGGTCACTGATGCCCCCCCCCCATCTTATTCAATTATTCTTATGCACCCCATGCTTCTCACATTTATATACGTTACTCATGTATCTCATTTGTCTCTCAGTATGGCTGAGAAAGCCTGGGTACCTAACTGCATTCAGTCTCTGCAGAGAGACTATGCGATAGAGTTTCAAGCACAAAATTCCACTTAAGTTCAAATGTCAACCTTGCTCTACACATGTCCTAGATTACTGAGTTGTGGTTTGCATCCATTGTGGAGAGCAGGGATTAATTTTAATTTTTAAAATTGTTGCAATTTCTGTGAATAACAGCAAAAAAGCCCTCGTAGATTACATAAAATGGGAATCTTTTGTACTGAGTTGCCAGGAAAAGGCAAGCTTAACTAAATAATTGTAACCAGATTTTCCTTGACCCTATCTCTCTACTCCACTTCCAAAATGGTTTCCTTCCAAACATTTTTTATGATTCAGTACTGCAGAGTTTAGATCCGAGATATTAATTCATCCTTTGCTAGATTATAGTGGTGCAACTAAAATAAGATGGAAATGAATTGATATGAAGACCTGCAGCCCCCCAAAAGCAAATGAATACATTGGGCACCTATACATGTGCTAACAAAGCATTACAAAACACTACCTCAGTCATCTAGCCTGTTTTACAATGGTGGAAGCACTGAATTAGGATTTGATAAACAAGGGTTCAAATCTGCGCTTCACCATGAAGCTCTCTGGGGATTCTTGGGCCAGTTACACTATTTAAACTTAACCTACCTCACAGAGTTGCTATGAGGATAAAAAAATGAGGAAAAGAGAATGATGATTATCATTTAGCCACACATGTATGTCTGCACTTACCTGACCCTTCATTCAAAGATGATCCCAACAAAAACATAATTTAACACTAAAATCAGGTTCCTAGCCAAAGAACTGGAAAACAGGAATGGCGATGTCAATATTTAAACAGGCATTAAAAAAATTAAGCCCATTATTTTAATGACTGTTCTAGGAAAACTGAAAGCATAACTACTGATTATTAAGCATATAGAAGTACAAGCCCTGCTGAGGAAGAATCAGTATGGCTTCTGCAAAGGGAAGTCCTGCTCACCAACTTTTCAGAGTTCTTTGAGAGAGCTAGCAAGGATGTGAATAGGTATGATGTGGTTAATGTTATTATGCATGGACTTCTAAAACATTTTTGTTGTTGAAGGCAGCTGGATAAATTTAGTACCACAAAAGATTGGATGCTGTTATAATAATAATAACTTTTTATTTCTATCCCGCCCTCCCCGCCGAGGTTCGGTATGGTTCGGTAACTGCTAAAAGAACAGAGAGCAGAGGGTAGGAGTAAAAACCAAAACTCTTGCAGTGGGAGGATGGGGGGGGGAGTGAGCATATTGAAAAAGGTAGGTTGCACAGAGAAAGACATCATAAATGGATCAGCAAAAAATCTTAACCACACATGGTTGCTAGCCAGGTGGAACATGGGGAGAGTACTGTTGAGTGACAGCACAGCACATCTCTAGGAATCATAGGAAACGCTATGGTAAAACCACCAATTCCTAGGGCATTCTGGTACCCCTTCTAACTTTTCCCTGGAAGTGGCATCATGCCATCACCTGGTGGTGATTTTCCCCATGCTGCCAGCTGCCAGAGCTGCAGGAGGAAACAGGAGCTAGGGATGGTAGATTCCCTACCCCTGCAGGAACCAGATAACCCTGCAACCACCCTATTTCCTGCTGGTCTCAAGAGCTACTGTTGCCATTCAAACGTTACTTGCATGCTTGTACATGTCTTGATAAAAACAGAGTCCAGTCACCCAGACGTTCATACCAGTCTTTGCTCATGGGGAAGAAAGGAACGTTTCAAAACCTGGCTGACTGCTCACAATGGGTAGATGAGCTCCCAGCACATCAGAAACAATATCTATATCTGTGCCACTGAGTGAAACAGAAAATGGGATTAACCTGTCCCCAAAGCTATCATCAATTGCTGGTCCAACTCTCTCACCTTCTCCCATAGTGAGCAATGTTAGATAAATTACCATCTAAAGAAAGGGGTGGTGCAACACAGGCTTCAAATTTGAACATGATCACATGATCAAAATACACTCCCATGGATGACAAGCATTATTTAACCTATGAAGAAGGAATGAGGTTCATATGCTCTTCTTGACTACTGTGTCTCTGATTTCAATTTGAACCCAAAGGGGGGAAATGTAACGTACCAAGGCATCAGCTACAATGGGAAGAGACAGGAGAGGTACTCTTCCTGGCAGCATGGATGGAACTAGAGCTGAATCAGGTGCAGGAAATCGGTGGTGGCTGAGAGTCAGGCATACTTGGAAGTCTGCCTCCCTTTATTCCTTGCCAAAAAACCAGGCAAAAAAGTTTTAGACAAAGAAAATGAAACACAAGAGCCAGGTGACTCGTCTATGACCTTGGAAGAGAAGGAGCCTGCAGTCATACCTGCAGCCAGGTGGGATGTTGACTAACCAGTGGTGTGGGAGGTGTCATGGTGTTTCATTTCAATCACGTTTACAGATAGTGCTACCCCAGGCTAGTAGAATTACTAATGCCTTCCCTCCTCTTGTCTCACTCTGCTTGCCAACAGTTGCTCATTTCTGGAAATAGGACATGAGGCTGGACAACTGTGTTTGCCGTTAGTTACTAACTCACTATAGGTATGATAATAAATGTGTAATCACTGACAATTCATTGTCATTGTTTGCTGTATTCCACCCCCCTAGTGCAAAGCATAGTAGGTAACCAACCACCAAGCATATGTAATATAAAACCCATGGGATCTGGGTAGGAAGCATTGCATTACAGCAACTGGACCACATTTCTGAAGCAGCAATGTAAGAATGCAAATGCCTCATGGGAAATGTGCCATGGTATTCCATCACACTGAATTTCAGACAGAAAAACATGCAAGAGGCATTCTAGTTCATTTATATCACTGACAATGCTTCCTACCTCACATAGCACATTTTGAGCTACCCATCAGGAAGACAAAGTTAAGCTTTTGCACAAATACACATTCAGATTCAGCAGCTCACTAAGCTGAGGATATGCATACTGGTCCTATGCATTTCTCTGTTCAGAAAGAGCCCACCATATTCAGTACTAACTCCCCAAAAGGGGCAATCAAAGGAGGTGAAAGTGTTTCATAATCAGAAGGCTGGGAAGAGAATGCCTGGGAAAGAGAACTCTTTCTTTTTCACACAAATGACCATGGCTCCACTGTTTTAAAGTAACCATCAGCTAGCATGAATGCCCTTCTAATATGCCCTGCTTCTTTATGATACTACTCTATTTAGGCAGCAAATCACAAACCTGAAATTTATTTTTGGTTGAACTACAATTAACAGCCACAGAGCTTGGACATGCAGTCAATCATGAGGTGTGACAAGTGTCCCATATTCTTTATTACAATACAAACTGTGCTAGAAAAATTAACTGACAAATTCCCCAGGAGCGACACTCTTGCAAGGATTACTCTTGAGTGCTCTTGAGCTAATGTGGTGACCTAGGAGAAGAAAGAAAGGTGGATTTCTGAAGTCACCCAAGGAATAAGCTTGGTAGCCAATGAATAGAATAAGAGGGAATGTCTATTCATCACTGAAGTGAACCAATACCAAATCTCACTTCACTCTTAAATGCATACCCATGAAACTACCTTATATTGAATTGAACCATTGGTCTATCAAGGCAAGTATTAGGGATGTGCACTTGGATACATCTGGTCCAAATATATATCTGAAAAATACCTTATCAGTTTATTCCATGTATCTGGTATGATGTTTCTGGTATAGTGTATCTGGTATGGTATTTGAAAGACCCCAGTGGAGAAAATGTCCTCTGCCTCTACCACCTGGAAAAGAAATCAGTCATTAAAACATTTATTAAAAACCCAATAAGTTGTCTTGTGATGAGGTAGTCAGTGACCTCGGAGGTCTACTATGTCAAATTGTGGAAAATCAAATATCAGTAGAGGTAAAATAAGAGCTCCCCATTACCAGGAAGAACAAATTCATTGACTTTAGGACACCTGCATGTTATTTCATCAGGTTGCTGATAATGCTAGTGGATAGCCTACAACACTCCTTCCAGTTATATGATTTCTTTGAAAATAAGGTTCAATACATTCGATGGATTTTACTTGTATGTAAGTGTGCACAGGATTATAGCCCCCTCCTCAGAAAAAGGCACTGACGACTTGAATAGGTCCATCAGCTCAGTACATTAACTCTGCACTTTATGATATAAATCAGAAATAACTGCAGTGAAATCCATTGTTAGCCCAGCAAGAGGACGACATTCTTTGCTGGAGTGTTTTATGACCTGCTTCAAATTACACTGGCAAAATATTTCACAATCAAGTCTTGAACTCATTGCGTTCAGCCAGAAATCAAGACCTTGTGTGTTTAAAACTCTTCAGTGTTGGATGGTGTTGAGAACTTGGAAAGCTGCTTGATGCTCTTCAAAACGTATCAACTTAAAATTTCCATGAAGAAGATTCCTATTCCTTCCTAGCTCAGAAATGTCTTTTTCCCCCTTAGTGCTTGCATCAGTTATAGTCCTGAATTACTCATCTCCTAAAGGTTGCTTCATGCATGTATTTATGCAGGTAAACTTTTGTATCCCACTATGGCAAAAACAACTCCAAGCGGCTTATAGTGAACAATGAAAATCAATACAAAACAATTTTACAATCCACAGAAAAGTCTAAACACCCACACACAGAGCTACTCTGGATCTAAAGCCAGTCCAAGCTAGTCTACAGCATACAGCTGATGAGTGATAAAAGGACAACAAAGCCAAATGTTTCTAAGTACCACAATTTCTGAGTATCCTCCCAGAAAAGAGCTCACAGCAATGTACATCATCCCTTCTCACAATGATTTCATGAGGTGTGTTAGGCTGAGTGTCAAAACAATGCATCTCTCACCCTTGACATATCTGGGTCCTCAATATATATATATATTCTTCATATAGGACAAAATGTCTATTCTATCACTTCTGAAGGGCAAAGGGAATGTGTGGTTCACCAGTCATCTATCTACATAGATGCAAACCCTGACTGCCTTTCTTTCTCTGAGCATGCTCAGGAGCTTTTTTGGTAGAAAAAGCCCAGCAGGAACTCATTTGCAATTTTGGCCACACCCAGCTGGAACTGCATTCCTGTGCATTCCTGCTCAAAAAAAGCACTGAGCATGCTAATCATGTCATCCCATCGAGTGCTTGCTGGCCCTCTGTACAACCTGCCTCCCAAGCCTCCACAAGATCCCTGTACCCAGCGATGCCATTTAGGGGATGTTCCCCAGCAGCCCTTATTTGCAACAGTAAATGACCCCACAGTTCTTTGCTCCCATTCCCATTGATGTGTTGCCTCCTTCCTCTTTTTCCTTCCCTGTACTCTGGAAGCCATTGCTGCTTCCCACAATTATGTTACTGAATGGATTTAGTACAAAATTCAGATATCTTGAAAATAATGGGTTCAAGAGATTAGCTGGTCTCTGATGGCACGTTTTTATAGTCAACATCCATCTTCTTTCATCGTGCTTCTTTGAATGATAGGGCAGTTTCCTTTCAAGGCAAGAGTACTTCAGATGTCCTTGTATTTTTTTTTAAATTAATGCACAGGTTGAGAAGGGATTTATTTCCACTTTTTCCTCTTAGTGGAGCCCCCAAACAATGTTGTTTTCCCCTCATCCAGGGGTCATTTTGTAGAAAAATAGGTGGTGAAGCTCATCCAGGGATTATTATGCAGCTGCACATACTATTCAATAGACAAGGAGGTGGAACTCTCAGAAAGGTTCAGGAGCTGTGCTCCTGTGAGCTCCCAAGGCCTGCCCTCATCCAACCACTTTGTGAGGTATCAGGCTGAGAGGGAGTAATTGGACCAAGGTCATTTGGAAAACTTCTAAGGCAGACTGGGCATGCTGGGTCTCCCAGCTCCTAGTCTAAAACTTTGACCATTGAACCATTCTGGCTCACAGAACTCAAGAAGCAAGCACAGATGCCAGGTTGTGACAGCCCCACAGCAATCACATATCAAGACCTCCATACCTTTAACCTAGTTCTGTAAGGGAAACCAAATTTATCTTGCTCTTATAACTACCCATTTCCTCTTCAAGTCAAATTGCTTCTACTCTCTGTGCTAGCAGGCAGGTGTGACTCAAGAGGATTTCTAGTTATCTGGAACACAGGAATTTTTTCTCCTCACACAGCCAGTTTTCCATTTCTTTTCTATTATCTCAAACCAACAAAGTCCTAGTAAAACCTAAACAAAGAGTAACTTAGCCATATAACACCATGGTTTGCAGTTACAGCAGCATTAACTGAAGAACCCTATAGTGTAGTGAGGGACAAAAATAGTAGTTATTAAATTAACCACTAAGTATAGATACCAAAATTGACACTGGGGCACCAAATATATAAATATGGAATAACTGCTGAGGCACTGAATAATCAATAAAGAATGGGAGACCTTTGAAAGTAAGAAAAACGGTTCTCATTACAAATGTCACCAAAATAACAGTGCATGATTTTGAAGTTAGGCACAATGGAGAGAAGAAGCAGATAAGCTGGACTGGGGAATCTTCTGATTTACCCAGGGATGTCTGGCTGTAATCCTAAGAAACAAAAACAAATACGAGCGCTGAATTCAGTTCTACAGCCTCCTGTGCCATTTTTCAAGCGCACATGTTTGCTGTGTTTCTGGATCACCTCTCTCTCTATATATATGTATATAATAAGCTCTATCCCTAAACGCAGTTGAGAAGGACACAACAATAAGGCCTGAACATGGCAAATAAATTTCCAAACAACAAATTTTCAAGTAACCTTTGTCAGACAGTTGTAGTTGGCTATAGCTATCTGTTGGCTGTACACCAGGTGGTAAATCCTCTCCCTCATGTGTGAGGGAAGTAGTCCTTGATTTACACAAGACTATTAGGAAAGGAGCAGCCTACAATCATTTTGACATAGAAGCCTGGATCCTACAGCTGCAGAGCATAAATAACAAGTTTCCTGCTTCTTTTGGCTGTCATCTTCAATGGTAAGAAATTGAGCCCCACTGGTCAATGGACCCCCATTGATCAGGAAAAATCACCTTCTCTTACTTCCACAAAAAGAAATGCCTACCATAAGTAGAAAGGATTGGGATACAAGCCAGAAGGTTTTTAACATGTCAGGTAAACTGATTCAACATGCTTAATACTCATAATCACTCAATAACTCAAAACCTCATTTTTAATGCGTGTTCTTACATACTTCAGCCAATTGGGATGGTGTTCATGGGGGGAAAACAATGTTGAACACTGTATGATAAAAATCTGTTTTATCTGGACATGAAACTTATTGAAAAACAGTTCCTCATTTCACAATAGGAGAAATGTTGCCATATTTTTAGCCTAGGAAAATATTATATCTAAAAGTAATCATGATATATGACACTAAATAATTCTTTGCTATGTAAAAAGTCCAACCAACTTAGTTTAAAAAAAAAGAATAGCAACATGTATAAACTTTTGAAAAAGGACATTTTCAAAATTTATGCCTAATTGTTATTCAAAATAAATTATTTTAAACCCTGAACTAGAAAAACAAATCTGTCTTTTTTTAAAGTGTACTCCATTTTAAAAAGGAAGACAAACAACTCCATTGGTTAGTCAACTACCACATAAACTCATAGGCCATACAGGTCCTCCTAGTAGGGTTGCCAGCCTTCAGGTGGGACCTGGAGATCTCCTGTCTTTACAATTGATCTCTAGCTGGCAGATATCATTTCCCCTAGAGAAAATGGCTGCTTTTAAGGGTGGACTCTATGACCAGGGGTAGCCCTAGGGTATCTGGTGTCCTAAGCACACCACCCCTCCCAGCCACTGTTCCTGCCACTGCCACCCCCAAAGGATGGGGAGGGTGAACATGTCAAGACACAGAGAGGCCGTAAACCCCCACTCATTGATATTCCACTTCCGAAAGCAACAGCCAAGTGGCATGCAGCTTCCCTGTGCTTTGCCACACCAGCATCGGCTCTCTCCCCATCCTCCAGCTTTTCCTGTGGGGGCAGTGGGGGCAGCAGGGGCGGGCACCATGGAGCAGACCAGGTGTGCATGGCCTCTTCCGGGCTCCCAAGATTCTCTCTTCCCAGGTGGTAACCATCACCCTGAAGGCAGGAGTTGGAGGGAGGGCCCAATCCATCACTCTCCCCTGACCCACACCCTAGGCAACTGCCTAGGACTGCCTAGTGGATGGGCTGCCTCTGTCTATGTCATTGTACCATGCTGAGGCCCCTCCCCTCCTCAAACACCACCTTCTCCCAGATCCACCCCCAAAGTCTCCAGGTATTTTTCAACACGGACTTGGCAACCCTACCTCCTAGAAGTCCATAGAAGAACCAAGGGTTTTTCTGCAGTCAGTCTGAGGGAACATAGTGAAAAAGCACAGAATCACCATATTGCTTATCCCAGTTGGACCGCTGGATATATTCTTATAGTTTGCTGTTAATCTAGACAGCCAGGTAATAAAGTAGGAGCAGATGAAGGGATTTAACTTTGACCCTGGAAAAAAAAAGTGTGAGAAAGATGGAGGAAAAATGGGCGTAGTGATGAGAGATGCTGTGAGGAAAGATAAGGTGTGATGGGAAGGAACAATGTGGAACAATGAGATAAAGGAAAAGTGAGGGTAGTGGGAAAAGGAATTACTTTTATAAACTACCTTAAACCCATCTTGAAGAGAAAAGCTAAGGTATATAATATTTTTTAAAAAAAAAAATCATCCAGAAGAACAAATGGGCTGAAAAATGAAAAGATTGTAGAGAGCGTGTAGTTCAATATCTAATCAGAATGACTGGTGCATGGACCGTTGGTCTCACTCAAGAAAATGTTCATAACATGGGAAATGAAGCGTTTTCCAAAATTCACTCAACTTTTTTGATCTTTTCCTCTTTATCAAAGGTAATTTCCTATGCCTTTCATATGATCACATGGAGGTTCTCTTTTTGGTAATGTATAGTGCAGGGGAAGGGGATACATAAAGAGGCTAAAAGTTTTGGCATATGGTTTGTGCTTCTGTTCTGGAATTAATTTTTAACATTTTTCCAATTTTTTCTTAAAGCCACAATTTGAAAAGGAGCAGCACTCAGGCCAGAATGAGAGACTAAAGAATAAAAGAACAGACTTTGGGAAATCCTCTCATCTCTAATAATACAACAGCTACATCAGTAGCTTATCTGCACTGTGTATCCTGATACTTCACATCATTTCTTTGACATAAGAAGGGCTGCACAATGATTTACACCCATATCTACAGGGTGGGCCACATGCGATAAAGACCATTCCAAATTACTCCATTAATTTTTGCACATGGTCTCTGTATCTACGTGTGTATATCTTTACGGGTCAAGTGTACTTTGCAGGACTGGAGCCTATATTTTTGAGGCCAATGATTGTTTTACATTTGCATTTAAAATTCTTGTTCCTGTAGTTACAGGAAAGGTGGTAAGCAAGAGAGCTGAAAGGGGTAAAAAAAGGGGTTAAAAAGATTATGTTCCAAGACAGGATCAGTTCTAGAGATGGACACAGACCTAATCCTTCCATGAACGTTGGGTGTAGCTTGTACTCCATGAGCCATCCCACCGACATGGACCTCCCATGACCCATGTCAGTGGGGCTTGCAAAAGCCATTTAAAGGGAATGCATTCCCTTTAAATGGCTTTTGCAAAGCTGTGTGGCACATGAGTGAAGGCCGAGTGGTAACTTCACCCACCCAGAAGTGGGTGAAGTTATCACTTGGCCTTCACTCGTGTGCCACACAGCTTTGCAAAAGCCCTTTGCAAAAGATCTGGCAAAAGCCTAGATCTGGGTCCAAGAAACTGAATTCAAAGTGCAGCTGGGCTTCTAAAAGCTGAGGCAACATCTGAGGGATGTGAGTCCCAGGACATGAAGGATTTTAATGGTAAGAATCAGCACCTTGAATTGGGTCCAGAAACCAGCAGTAGCCAGTGTGGCAGCCGCATCAAAGGTTGAATATGCCCAACCTCTCAAGATTACCACCCAGCGTCCCTAGTCATTCACTGCACCACTACTTCAGAAAATGCATTGATATTGGGCAAAATGCTGAAGTGCATCGTTTTCTTTAAGTTCATGGAAATGAAGCATCTCTTAAATACTTTATCAGAGGCCTACATATTTTGATTTTGTTGTGAATAAAGACGAAGAAGCAGGGGTCGTTTTGTAGAAAAGTAGCTGGTGGAGCTCATCCAGGGATTGTTATACAGCTGCACCTACTATTCAATGGACAAGGTGGGGGGGGGAGGGGGAACTGTCAGAAAGGTTCAGGAGCTAAGGTCCTGTGAGCTCCCGCTGAATCCAAGGCCTGAGAAGCAGACAATAACATTCTGCATTAGTTCTGAGTTGTTTTTAAGGGCAGCATCATGCAGAGTACATCACAGTAGCTAGTCTTTAAAAATTACAGAAGAACGACCATATCTTTGTTCTCTATCAAGTAAAGTAGCCCAGGTGACAAATGAAGGTGATCATAGCTGCTTCTGGCCAGCATTGACCCCAGTCTGTTCAGGACATTATCATCATACAGGGACATCACCATGCCATCTCTCACAGGGGGGAAAAACACTGTTTCGGTACATTGGGACTATTTACCTACCTTCATCAGTATTAGAGATCTAAACCAAACTTTGTGGAACACCATATGGCCACTGTGAGCTATTTAAGGGCTGACCCATTGAGTGCACAACAGCGTTTCGATGTGTCACAAGCAGAAAGCAGATGCTACATAGGAAAGGTTCCTACAGGACTAACAACATGTAGATGGAACATGGGAGTGAGCCAAGGCACATGCTGCAGGAGAAAGAAAAATACCTCCAAAGTTGACCAGTGAAGAGATTTTATCCCAACCCAAAGATGGAGATTAGGTAGACAGATGCAAGAGAAAGAGAAGAAGGAAGGATTCCTTTATTTTATTTAAAGCTCTGAAACTGTCTCCAAAATTATGAGACATATAAATTTCAGGCGCTTGCAGCCCTGCATATATAATACCACTCATGTCAAAAAAATTCATCAGAGCCTCAATGAAAATCTGAGTACCTTGGGTGTAAAACACAAATGAAAAAGCTTTTTCCATAATAACACTATAAATTAGTATGACATCTTCAAGCTTCCTTGACTCATATGCATTCTCTGCAAAGTACTTGGCAAGACATTGAAGGTGCACAGCTAACTTTGCCTGTGGAATTTAAGCAACTGCTTAAGTGCTTTCTCTAACAGAGGGCATATTTTGAGTTTGTAGTGGGGGAGGAGACACACCTAGGACTTGTCCTTGAAGAACATTTCAAAACAGTGCTTCACATGCCCCACCCCACCCCAGATCCATTCTCTCATTTCTTTGGGCATGCTTTTCATATGGACTTGTTTATAAAAATCAGAAGAAAATCCCTCAGATATAATCCACTTCTCTTAAATGGCAAAGTTAAGATATGGGAGTAGATCGACTCAAGTTGTAGGTTGTGGGAGGAGGAGGAGGAAGGGGGGAGGAGGGGGAGTCGATATTGCTTGTATACACCAGAGGTCCCTTGCTTCCTGTCTCCAGCTGATAGAAGTGGAAAGGAGGGTCAGTGTGAAGGGGGGGGAAGGGGAAGCATTTCCCTTGGTGGATTTCCAGAATGGAGGGATCAAGAGGAGGCTCAATCCATCTGACAGCTGAAACAGATGATGCAGCACACCACCTATGTAAACAGAAATAGACGCTGGGCCTGATGGAGCTCAGAGATATGACCCTGCCCATAGAGCCGCTGAGTCTAGACTCCAGATGTGTTCTCACTGTTACCAGGCCAATTCCAATCTGAGTGGTAAATATTTCTACCAGATGACAGTGGTCTCTGTTACAGAAACAGGGAGAACGGATGGAAATAGGAGGGGAAATGAGCACCGGGCACTATTGCCTGCTTAGCAAAATACTCTGCATCATCTGAAAGATGTTAAGGGGCAATTATTTAAATAGGTCACACACATTCCTTTTCTTTTCTTTGCCATGTTCTGTTGAAATGGGTCCAAAACAAACTGAAGGCGATTTAACTAAATTAGTCACTTAAAATGTACTGAATCAGAGGTCTTCGAAAGGATCAAAAGCCATTTAACATTGTGATTCTGGCATTCTGAGATAAAATATAAGGGTAGAAGAGGGAAAGACCCTCTGCTGCCTGATAGTTAATGGGAAAGGAAGATCAGGGTTTTGGTTTATTTTATTTTTTTTAAAAAAACGAGGCAGAGCTAAAACCACAGCAGAAACTAGAAGGAAGAGAAAAAGGATCTCTTTCTACAATACGTCCTAGAGTTTTAAGATTCGCTGGCATACATCCTGGTATACATCCATGCGGCAACTTGGATCTGCTCAGCAGAGCTTTCTGGCTGTCCCATCCCTAGTCAGGCTGCATCTCGAACCTAGGCTTTTTGTTTGCTGGCTCTCTGCTTTGGAATGACCTTCCAGAGGAGGTGAGCGCATGAGCCACCTTCATTGGCATCACATGGAGCTGAGGACTGCATTATTCAGGAAGGCGTTTGGCTCAATCTGAGTTTCAATTTGGTCATATGATTACTACCTTGGGATTAGGTCTTGTTGGCCACTTATTTTATTGTTCTAAGTATGTTCTTAGGAGGCGTTTTTATTGTAATTGTTGACTGTGCTATTTCCTACCTTGGGTTCCAGTAAATGCAGCGACAACCAGTGTATGATGGATGTTGCTGGCCAACTGAAGTAATTCCCATCTGAATCGCTACAGGATTAATGCAGGCCCAGTGGCATACAAGGGTGGAGTGGTGGAAGTGGTCTGCCCCAGGTGACAAGCTTGAGCATCCCGATGACCTGCCTGGGGGCTGAGCCATGGGGCACCAAGATGCAAGGGCACAGCTGGCACCTGCTGGACAAGGGTCATGTCCACTTCCAGGTGGTGCTGCATTGTATATTCCAGCCAGGTGTAGCTGTGCACGCATCAGCCCCTGGATCACGAGGCACACCCTCTCTGTGTCCTGAGTCTGGCCTCTGCTTGCGCTTTGCTGGCCTGGGTCTGGATCCTGACCTGAGCACACCATCTGAGCTGGCCTTGTTGGCCATTGCTGTGCTGGATACCAATGACAATGTGCCATGCTTTGTGCTCCTGCCCAGCCAAGCAGTGATGCAGCTACACATGGAAGAGACACTGACATTGCAGGCCCAGGTCTGGCAGGCATGGGCCCAGTACACCAACACCAAAACCAGGCTCCGCTACTTCACCTGAGCCATTTAAGCCAAACAGCTGAGCTCAGCTAATTTTCCATGAAGAACAGAAACCAGGGAGTTAAATGGTTCCAAGCCATTTAAATGCCTGCTTCCTGCTCTTCACGAACCACCGCAGACTGCATCAAAATTCGTGGAAGTTCATTTTCAACCATCTTGACTGCCCAGTGACCACTTCTTTGTGGTGCCCCACATCAGTTGCAGACCTGTAGCCACAGGGAGGCCTGTGGGGGTACTGCTCCCTGACTTTCAGGCAGGGCCCCAACTTCCAGGGGGCCTCCAGCATGCAGTCTGCTTTTTTCATTTTCTTTTTGCCATGGCTGAGCCAATTTATTTATTTATATTTCGATTTATATCCCGCCCTTCCCACCAAGGTGGCTCAGGGCGGCTTACAACATATAAAACTTACATAGGTTTGGCTTAAAAACAATTACATAGCAACAGTTAAAACAATAAATTAATAAAACATAGGACATAAAAACCAGCGGTCTGTCAGAATGCATTCTAGCTCCATTCAAAAATTCTCAGTGTCAATTAGTTGTAGGCCAGCCGGAAGAGGACTGTCTTGCAGGCCCTGCGGAACTGCCCTAGGTCCTGCAGGGCCCTCACCTCTTCCAGCAGCTGGTTCCACCAGTAAGGCACCGTTACCGAGAAGGCCCGATCCCTGGTGGATTTCAGACGGGCCTCCTTTGGCCCAGGAATTACTAGCAGGTTTTGCGAACCCGATCTCAGTACTCTCTGGGGGACGTGTGGGGAGAGACGGTCCCTAAGGTAGGCAGGTCCTAGGCCATATAGGGCTTTAAAGGTAATGACCAGCACCTTGTACCGGACTCGGAATATTATTGGCAGCCAGTGCAGATCCCGAAGCCTCGGCCGAATGTGCTCCCATCCTGGGAGCCCTAATAACAGCTGGGCAGCGGCATTCTGCACTAACTGCATTTTCCGGGTTCGGCACAAGGGCAGCCCCATGTAGAGGGCATTACAGTAGTCCAACCTCGAGGTGACCGTAGCATGAATCACCGTTGCTAGGTCGTCGTGCTCCAGGAAAGGAGCCAGCTGCCTCGCCTGCCTAAGATGAAAAAATGCAGACTTGGCAGTGGCTGCTATCTGAGCCTCCATTGTCAGTGAAGGCTCCAGTAGTACCCCCAGACTCTTGACCCTGTGCGCCGCTGTCAACGGTGCCCCGTCAAAGACTGGCAGGGGGATTTCCCTTCCCAGGCCACAACGACCCAAGCAAAGGACCTCTGTCTTCACCGGATTCAGCTTCAGCCCGCTCAGCCTAAGCCACCTAGCCACGGCCTGTAACGCCCGGTCCAAGTTTTCTGGGGCGCAGGCAGGCCGGCCGTCCATAAGTAGATAGAGCTGGGTGTCATCAGCATACTGATGACAACCCAACCCATACCTTCGGGCAATGAAGTGTCATTAGTGGCAGCCAGAGCCAGGATTGCTGAGCAGGGCACAGGGCACTGCAGGCAACAGGTGGAGAGGAGGGAGACAGAGGAAGCCATGTGGGATGGGCTGGGGAAGGGGGGGATGGATGGAGCTCTTAGCTGCAAAGTGCCAGGGTGGGGGAGAGGGAGGTAGAAGGAAACTCCCTGCTATTTCAAAAGGTGCTGTCCTTTATTCACTCCAAAGTTTTAAGGTTGGCTGCCTCAATTTGGGCACAATCAGAGCCTCCAGCTTTTGCCCCTACCCCAGAAACCTTCTGAGAAGCAGCAAGCCCCATAATAGATGGGTGCCCCCTGACTTTCTAAAAAGCCCCCTGACTTGTAAAATCCTGGCTACGGCCCTGATCAGGTGCATGATGCGGATGCTCTCCCCGCTCAGCTGCCAGGCTCCCATCCCACTGTACTGCTTTGCTCACTCGGGTTGTCAAATACACTTGGTATGCCACTGTGCAGGCTGTGCCAAAAAAAGGACTCTTCATCACAAGAATTAGTTCCAATCTAGCTTGAGGATACTGCAGAATATTTTTGGGGGAGAAGAAAAGTCTGCAAAAGTAGAACCATGTTCTCTCTTGCCCAGCTCTCATATTGGTTCAGAAATGTGTAAAAGAACACTGATCAGGTCAGGCATGTGGATAATCCACTAGCCAGCATCTGCAGATCTCATGATTACAGGCATAGCAAGGGTCCCTGTTTTCTAGGGAGCCCACGTGATTCTAAACTGTACATTCTTCACGTGACGTGAAAGATGATGGCAGAGGAGGGGTGATCAGTAAATTGGGCTTTGGATTGGTTTAGAGAGAGGAAAAATTCTTACTGCTTAAGTCTTACATATAGAATGAGAGAGTTAAACAAAAGATATGCTAACTTACTTTCTCAAATACAAATCATAATCTCATTAAATAGGAGCTTTCAGCCAGGTACAAGTAATCAAGTTGAAGCAAAAATGATCTGTGATTAACATGCCCTTTAAAATCCTTTTTCTCCATTAGTTAAATTATAAGTGAATAATCTCCATGGAACACCTGCTAACTTCCTCTGATATCAACAGAGACTGAGTGTATTTATTACAGTTGGGTGTAGATGTACTTGCTAATTGGCACTCCTTTCTTCTTCTGTGCATCTATTACTTTTGCTTTTCAACCTTTTTATGTTAACTAAATGGTAAAAACTGCTAGGCAGAGGGAGTTTTATATTTTAAAAAACCTGTTGGTAGGAATTATGTAGCCATTGCTTGTGTAAACCAATATTTTGAAATCATCATCATATTGCTAAAGTGTGTACTCTGGGCTCTAGGAAAATTGAAGGAAAACACTGCCTTGACATTATTGTTTTTCTTTTTCCCCACAGAGAGTAGCCAAGTTAGTCTATTGAACAAAAACAGAAGTACAGTGGTATCTTAAAGACAAACAGCTCGCTTCTTCAGATACAATGGGAAAAGACCCATCACTTCAGTTTTACAGAAGAATACAGGGTGGGGGGAGAGGGAGGAGGTTAGGGAGGGGCAGTGGCTCAGTGGTAGAGTATTTGCTTGGTAAGCAGAAGGTCCCAGGTTCAATCTCCAGCATCTCCAACTAAAAAGGGTCTTGAAAAACCTCAGCTTGGAGACCCTGGAGAGCCGCTGCCAGTCTGAGTAGACAATACTAACTTTGATGGACCAAGGATCTGATTCAGTATAAGGCAGCTTCATATGTTCAGATAGATACCTAGTATAATAAATCAAGTATAGAGATGGGTACAAATTGCATTTTTGGGGTTTGATTTGTGGTTTGTGGCTGAATCATGAATCGCATCATGAACCATATATGCCAGTTCATGAACTGAACCTGTTTGTATTGCTTCATGAGCCATTTAAAGCTTAAACCCTTGCTTTCTGCTCCCCACAAAAAGCAGCAGGGAGCAAAAAGCAGGGATTTAAATGGTTCTGAGTCATTCAAACCAAACAGCTGAGTTCAGCTATTTTTCCATGAAGAACAGAAACCAGGGTTTAAATGGTTCCAAGCCATTTAAATCCCTGCTTCCTGCTTTTCATGAACTATCATGAACCGCCACAGACTGCAACAAAATCTGTGGAAGTTCATTTTTGACCATTTCTCATCAACAATTCAGAAAATATTTTGAAAAGCTAAAATGAGTTGCCAGGTTGGTACACTATTTAGAAACAGGTGAGCAGAACAACCAAAAAAAGTGATGCTGAGGCTTCCAGATGAGAACAGAATTTTGAGAACCAAAGAAGTCAAATGCTTTGTAGCAAAGTTCTAAGCAAGGCATGAAAACCAATTTGCAATGGTATCTGGAACTGCGTGTCACAATGACCAGGCACTTACTGAGCATCAAAGTAATGTCTTGCACTCTCACTGCTGTAAAGAGTGCACTCTCACTTGCACTCTCACTGCTGTGTCTTGCACTCTCACTGCTGTGTCTTGCACTCTCACTGCTGTGTCTTGCACTCTCACTGCTGTAAATTGTAAAGAGGCTTGTCTTCTAGTTTAATCTTGCAATCACATTAATTACTTCAAGTCCTTCACCATGGTTTACGGAGCTGCCTCTGAACCAATCAGCATTATGGCCCTTCAGCATTTGTATACATGATCAACTGTCCTGAAATAGCAGTGCATTAAGTGACTTATCTTTCTTTCTTTGATCTCCCCCCACCCAGGTAAACCTTCCTTTGTTATTTATTCCCACAGTTTTACCTGAAGAAGTGAGCAGCAGTGAATCATGAAGGCTCATCCTCTGACACAAATGTTGTTAGTCTTTAAGATGCTACTGAACTCTTGCTCTTTTCTACTGCTACAGACACACTAACATGGCTACCCAGCTTGATCGAGTTTTACTTTGTGTTTCTACCATACTGATTCACTGGGTTTGGGTTGCTGAAGTGAAATTCTAGTGACCTAGTGCAGTTTAGTGATTGGAGCACCAGTCTAGGATCTGGGAGACATGAGTTCAAATTCCCACCTCTGCCATGAAGCTTGCTGGGTAACCTTGGGCCAGTCACACTCCTTCAAACTCACTAACTTCCCCAAGTCGTGAAAAAGCAGGGAACAGACAACCATGTCCACCAACCTAATCTAATGAAGTATGTACCACTTTACACAAAGCATAATTAGCTTATGAAGTGTGCTGCCACAAGTTGTTGTAACAGCATCTAGCTTTGATAGTTTTAAAAGGGGACTAAACAAAGTAATGAAGGCAGCATATATATGTTGCTATATATTATGTTTAAATGAGAAGTCTACACTCAGAGGAAGTATAACCCTGGATATCAATCACTGGGAGGGAGGGAGGGTGAGAGCAGGAGGCTGCAATCGCCCATCATCCAGCTTGTTGGCTTACTGGAAGCAGCGGGACAGTCATTGAGGAAACCAGGATGCTGCACTAGAAGAACATTATCTGTCTGCTGTTGAAAGACCTCAGTTGACCGTTTCTAGACAGCTCTGCTCTCCCATTTCCCACAACAAGGGGAACTCAGTAGTATAGTAGGTGGGGGGAGGTAATAGGAGCAGAAGAAATGGCCAATAGAAGCTATGGTTGACTTGTCTCATGTTTCTTAAAGGATCATTTGAAGGTTGCTTGCAACCTGGCAACCCTATCTGAAATGAGGAGAACAGATTTGCCCTTACCTTCCTGATTGGCAACCTTGGACACAACCTTAGAAGGGAATAGCTGTGTTGTCAAGGCAAGGCTCACCTGAGTGAAGAAAACAACCTTATTACTTACTGCATGAATCTATGTTTTCTTAACAGTCTTGAACGGTGTGTCTTTATGTTCTTCATGCCTCATTTTCTCCTCCTCATCTTTGTGCTACACTGACAAGAGTTATATAAAAGTGTGTACACTGGAGTAGTGAGGAGACTGAAAGCCACAAACTTGGCAGTTCAATTTGATTTCACCCCCTCCCCATTTTTCCCTCTTTTCCCTCATGAGGAACAAACCTTTGAGTCGCACACTATTTGCCACTTTTTTTCTGTAAAAATATACACATTTTGTCAGTGTTATCTATACCACATAAAATTGGTCCAGGAAAATGACATTTTAAAAAACCCAGTCATTAACACCACCAACACAAAGAGAGCCAGTGTGGTGTAGTTGTTAAGAGTATTACACTAGGACCAGGTTGAGGTTCAAATCCCAAGGAAACTTACTTCATTTCCTTGGGCCACTGATGATCTTTCAGGTTAACCCACCTCACAGGGCTGTTGTGAGGATAAAGTGGAAGAGAGAAGAATCTTGAGATCCTTGGAGATAGAGCAGGATAAAAAAAGTAAATCAGAAGAAGAGGAGGAGGAGACTGGATTCATACCCTGCCCTTCACTCTGAGTCTCAGAGCTGCTTACAATCTCCTTCACTTCCCCTCCCCAGAATGGACACCTTATGAGATAGATGGGGTTTAGAGAGCTCTTTTGAGAGCTGCTCTTGGGAGTGCTGCTCCGAGAGAACTTGTGGCTGACTCAAGTTAAAGAAAGGAAGACCCAAACCAGTGAAAACCATACAGAAGACAATGGGCATCTGTAGGCTTATTCCTACACTAGTGGCAGTGCTGATTGTTGATAAAAGGCATGGTGAAACAACCACTTTGTATCAGAATTTTTGGAGTAGGTTGCCATCAGAAATGTAGCTCTTAAGTTGGTAGTCACACCAATTCCATGCTGCAGGAATTCACTCAATACAAAGCAGCATGTCAGGATGATTAGGTGCGTATTTGTAATTCCAAGACTGCACCTATCAATGGCTTAGCATTTTATCAAACACTTTTAAAGATAAGGAAATAAGTTTTGCTTAAAATGTATCAATATACATCTTTTCTCTCCCCTGGCCTCTCTCTCCACTGGGTTCATGGTACAAGACTACCTTACAAGTAATAATCTTCTTTTCATTCACTGTTCCTTACCACCGGACTAAACAGGACTCTGTGCATATTTCTGCATTAACTTTCCTTTTGTATTGCTTAAACGTGTTCGCATCACACCTCTTCAGGCATAGCTTCATTATTTTGTCAATAGCGTGTCTATACCAGTAGCTCTTTTGTGCAAGGGAAGCATAGTTCATTTACACAATGCTTTGTTTCAAGATTCGCACGGAATAAAACACTGAAGTCACTTGATGCATCCATGTGTGTTGACTGACACTTCCATATCTTCCTTTTGATGTGTAAAAGGCATGTGGATAAATACAGCCTCTAAGCTTCATTGGTTCCTCTCTTGGAACAATGCTGGTAGAAAAAAAAATATTTTATTGACAAAAGAATACATACTGAATGACTGATAGGATCCAGTTTGGCAGTGATACAAAGGCAACCGAGGATGGTAAATATGCTTTGGCTGCAACCTTCCGTTGCTTCTTCAGGCAGCCATGACAGAGCACATTAATAGAGCCTTTTCACACAATAGACAATGGCAAACCTGGCTTTCTGCTACCAAGTATGCACTGATCAGGATGCTTGCAGCCCATCCAAAGAATGTTGTGGTGAACACATCTGCAAAACATGTTTGTCACATTCAAACTTCCAGGTCTGGCCCTGCCACTAGTCAAACTAGGCAATTGCCTAGGGCACCGGCCTTCTGGGGGCACCGAATTGGGTGCCCCCCCATGTGACTTCACTGACATTATCAGTGAAGGGGAGGGTGCCAGACAGTCTAGGGCCAGCCCTGAACACTTCACATTTTTATTTATACCCAGAAGTCAATTTACACATTACAGTGTACACAGGTAGAGTAGGAAGTCCCTCCCCTATGTCAGACATGAGCTGAGGGTTCTCACACAATTTCCATGAGAAACCCAGCTGTCCTCAACTAGAGCCAGGGCCCCTATCTGGTGGAACTCCCTGCCTGAGGACATCTGTGCCATATGGGATTTATTATATTTCCATAGGGTTTGCAAGGCAGAGATGTTCTGCCAGGCATTTGGCTAAGGACAGGGATGGCCTGTCACTCTCACATCCCAGCCTCCTCCCCTTCACCTCCACATATTCCCTTTATCCCAGGGAGGAAGTAGGTGCTGAAATTTTTATGGCCATTTTGGACAGCATATTGTTTTATTATTGATGCTTGCTATTTTAATCTTGTTTAACTTTTACTTGTTGTTGTGTTTTTTTCTGATGTAAGCTGCCCTGAACCCTATTCACCGGGAAGAAAAGCCAACAAATTAAATTTAATAAATAAATAATAAATAAAAGATCAGGACCATGGCTCACTTAGAGAAGGGTCTTTGGGCTCTGCCCACCCTGTCGGCATTATTTTACATACCTGAACCAATCCTGGATGGTGCTATTTGGGGAAGTTCCATGTCCTTGGAACACATATAGTTTTTCTGAACAGGCCAAATAGTGACCCCCCCCTCCCCCAATCCAGGCATGTTTCAAACTAGGAACAAGGGGTAGGGGGGAAACCTGAAGCCCCTTCTCCATATGCATTGTGGTCTTGACACAAACTGGGTGCTACATAACTGGGGACTGAGGAAAACCCACAATTCACATGTGAGCCCATCTTTTTTACAATAATGTAAGATGTCAAGTGGCACTCGGTGGGTGAGAGATGCCATTTTATTTACTTGACACTCTGGTTATTTCATTGGCAAGCTTTTACAATAGAAGATGCTGTTTTATTATATGTTGCAGTTTTAATAGTAAACTATACTGTCTGCTGCTGTTTAATGGATTGTTTACACTTGTTTATGCCTGTTTATTGAGATCTGTTTTTTACAGACTGTGAAAAGCACTTTCTTATAGAAAGTGCAACTTCCAAATATCCTTTCAAAAATACTCCACTCAGATGTCACACCTAACAAACAGAATCAGTTGGGCAGCAGTGTTGGTCTAAAGTGGCTGTGAGGGATGGTCAGGGTCAGCGTGGTAAAGGGACCACTTTAAAAATGTTGTCACCTTCTACCCAGTACCTCAGGCACCCAGAATAAATTCTTGTCAGAAAATGAATGAGGCACCAAGACGTTTTAAAACTCAAAGCCAAATATGAAGTTTATTAATTTACAAAAGGCAAGGAAGGGAACAAATAATAATTATTGGTTGGATGTTATTAAATCAGATGGCAGGCAGGAATTCAAATAATAAAATAATAAAAGATCTCTTAATGCTAGAGATGTTGACAGGCTGAAGTAATATAAAACAAAACAACAGGCAGGCAGTGTTTCCTTAAAACTGGAAACTCTTATCAGAGAAAGATTATAAAACTAGTTCAGGTTTCTTAAATGTAAAAATCCACACACTCTTTGTCATTCGCTCAGAGGACTGTCAGAAATTGTGACAGAAATATCCCCACACAGACACTCTCCTCTAGCATATGGGTACACTCCAGACATTGAGTAATACCTAAGGACTAACACCCTTGAGTGCTATCACACAAGCCTGTCAATTCCCTATGTTCAGTCCCACACTGCTAGTATTCCAGTCTGACTTTTGGGGTGCATTCACACTACAATAACTAATGCGTTTTACATTCAGATTTTTGCTACTCTTACGCAGTAAAAATCCAGATGTAAAATGCATTAGTGTAGTGTGAATGCATCCTTGGAATTTCTATGCAGTCACAAAATCTTTAGCCTCTCTCCCAGTGTGTTTGTGTGTTCTATATTTTAACCAGGAGTCTGCTCTGCAGCACTGACAGAACTCCTCAGCAGAGCCTTCAGGTTTTACTCTGCTCAAGTGACCCAGTGTGCCACAACTCAGAGAGTTTCGTTCCCTCAAAAGAGCCTGGTTTTGCCCCTTCTCACAACTAAAAACTCTCTCTCAGACAGAAACTATAATTCACCAGTTCTGCCTCAAGGAACCAAGCTCTTGGTTCCTTCCTCAGTTGATCTCCAATTGAACCCCTTCAAGAACTAAAACTGAGGTGATTTTCCCCCACTCCAATCGATACATTCCATATCCATGGAAGTGGCTCAGCCAATCAGAGTGAGTTGTTACACATTCACCCAGGCTAACTTCTTTAAGACCATACAGTTTGTATCAGTAGTTCCTAATTAACTGACAAAAGGATCTACTGACGAAAAATTGCCTTGTCTTGGGATCCACATGTTGGCTGCAACCCCTGACCTGGAAGTGAATTTTTAAAGCTTTTTCTGGTCACACTGAAACTTAACATTCCCAGGTGGTAGGCTTGTAGACCACAAATAACATTCCAGGCATTGGTCTTCTAGGCTTCTGAACTGTTTATCTACCATCCAAGCAAGTGTATCAAAGAAAAGATGATGTAGCAGAGGAGGCTGAACAATAAATTACATACTGAAGTTCCTTTGCCCATATAGGCAGACTTCAATCAAAGGTTTTTTTAAAGCAAACTATACACAAAAGAAACAAAACATTGCCCCCCCCCCCCAGTTGGAATAATGGGGCACACACAGGAGTTGGGTTTAAATCAAGTCCACTTTATTAACAGCTTTATAATGACGCGGGGCAACCAACAACAGGACCAGCCCAGGATATTACCATACCCTGCCTGGTCCTGTGTAGGGCGAGCCACCCTGCTCTCATCATGAGTCGTTTCCACGGCTACTGCCAAGCAGCTGAGTCAGGGTCACCCTCCATCATGACAGAGAGGCCATACAGCCCAGCTGCTGATCCTGCCAGCCTCATGCCTCAAATGGGGGAGGACCCTGGGTGCTCACCAATATGTGAAATGCCCACCTAACTTCTGCCACCGCCAATGCCAAGCCTCAGTTTAGGCATTCGCGCCCCACTGGGTGACCTAAAATTGCCTGTAACCCTCTCTGGAGGTCAGCTAAAAAGGCCCCATTACCCAACTCAGTCAGGTGGACACCATTGGCTCTATATAAGACCGTCT
Organism: Heteronotia binoei; assembly: GCF_032191835.1. Lineage (NCBI taxonomy): Eukaryota > Metazoa > Chordata > Lepidosauria > Squamata > Gekkonidae > Heteronotia > Heteronotia binoei. Next base: position 48,911,797 of record NC_083223.1, on the reverse strand, counting down.
GATGAACTTGGATTCCCGGGTGTTCTAAATAGACCCCCAGCCCACCTTCCAATGCTTTCCACACGGCCCTGTTGGCCTTACGTCTGGCCCGTTCGAAGGTTGCATGCCATACCTGCCAGGGCAACATGGCTGACCATTAAATGAGCACTCCTGGCCACCTACTCCGAATGACCTGTAGATCCTCCACCACCTGTAGTGAAAGGGCCTTCCTTTTTAAGAGGCCCAGGTCATTCCCTCTGAAGTGGACCACCAGGATGTGCGGTGGAGGGCTGACCCTCCCCTGGAACAAGAGTGGCAGCAGCCCGGCCCAATGAAGGCTGAGGCGCCCCTGCCACTCTACCACAGCCCATTCACTCAGCCCCAGCTGCGACCCAATTGTAGTCTGCCGGGCTTGATGGGCCACCCAGAATATCATGCTGTGCCCGTTAATGAGAATCCTCTGTCTCTCCTGCCAAGCCACAGCACCTGCGAAGAAAGAACAGTTAGAACAGGTAACAACGGCTCAATAGGGGCCAACAGCCTGTGAATAACCACTCACTGGTTGCCCAGCGAGCGTACATACGATCAGTAGACTGACGACCGCCAACGACCAACCCGCTGAATCATCTGGCCTGGGAATCCCATGGCCGTGGCCGTAGAAAGCCGCGCCATGCGGAAGGAATGGGTGCCAAACTTGACCCCCTCCAACCCCAGCTTCGCCAAGGCCTTTGTGGTGGCTGCCCCAAACTGATATTTTGTTAATGGCAGCCCCTTACTGTGGTGATATAGGACCCCTTCGCCGTCACCCCGTATTTGCATGTGCTGTGTGAGGGCTTGCACCGGGCAAAGCTCCCTCTGGTCGCACAGGCCCAATACTAACACAGAATCCTCTTGTCTCTGGTCCATCTTTGATCGCTGGACCCTAAGTGTCACCTGGTCACCAACGAACTTCACGTCACCGGCCCTTAGTGCCCTCCATGACAGGTCACCCCGACTGGGCCATTAGTTCACTAACGCACAGGGCACCAAAGAATGCTGTCAGTGAGGCCGCGTGGAAAAGCACTGCCTTGAAACACATTGTACACACGCCGTGCCAACTACTCTGAAGTCCCTTAAAGACCATTGGGGAGATGAGTTGCCTAGGGTCCACTATAGGACCCTGCTCATGCCTCCACCCATCCAACATTTTCTGCAGCCAGAAATCACCGGTGCTTTCTGAAAATCCATGTGCCTTGTTGGCAAAGGCCAAGGATGCCAACTGGTCCCTTATAGATTTTACAGCCAGCCCCCTACCTTTCAAATGCACACAATATTGCATCAGGTGCAGGACCAGAATGGGCCAGCAATCATGCAACCCTACCTGTGTTTTAAACTGGTGGAACTCAGTGGCTGCCCAATCGTATGCGCACCTAGTGCTAGGAGCTAACGCTAACTGGATTGCACTATTCGCCTTGGCACGCCAAGAAGCCACAGATCCTGGGGCATTGGTGCCAGCTCAGCGTCCGCCTCTGGTGCCAGGAGATGAAACTGCTCCATCTGCCGGCAAGATAGAGCATCTGCCACTTCATTAGACACACCAGGAACATGCTTAGCCATGAACAGTATGTTCAATCTCAAGCACTCTAAAGTAAATGCCCTGACCAGGGACATGGCTGGCTCACACCTTGATGACAGCGTATTGATCACATGAACATTGATCACATGTTATTGGACCAAAAGTGGACCACGTGGTCGACCAACTGGGCCCCCCACAGTCGAACTGCAATGACCATGGGGAAAAATTCCAGGGATACGAGCTTCCTACACAGCCCAGTGGCAGACCACTGCAAGCAAAGTTAAGGTGGCCCACAATTTGCTGCAACTCCAGCAGTGATACCTTCCACCTTCTCCTCAATATTGAAAGCTTGGACTTATCCGCAGGCAGCCATGAAGTCTGCTGCATAGTGTCCAACTCAATACCAAGGAAGGACAGCACTGAGGTGGGGCCTTTTGTCTTTTCGTGAGCCAGGGGGACCCCCAGCTCCCCCACAAGCTCAATGAACATAGCCAGGATATGGGTACACTGGTCCAACCCTGCAGGGCCCGTGAACAGATGTCATCTAAATAATGAACCGTGTCACTGGACCCCACCCTGTGCCGAAGGGACCACTTCAAAAAGGTACTGAAACACTCAAAGGCCGAACATGACACAGAGCAGCCCATAGGGAGGGCTCTGTCCATGTAGTACTAGCTCACGAACGCGAATCCCAGCAGCTCAAAATCCCCCGGGTGAACTGGAAGCAGCCTAAATGCAGACTTGATGTCGCATTTTGCCATTTCTGCACCTGTCCCGCAACTGCAGACCACCTTGACAGCCTGGTCAAAGGACATGTACCGGACGGAACAAAGGTGCTTTGGGATGGCATCATTCACTGATCCCCCCTTGGGGTATGACAAGTGGTGAATCAAACAAAATTCACCCACAGCCTTCATGGGGACGATGCTTAATGGTGAAACCCACAGGTTAGGTAAGGGTGGAGATGCAAAAGAGCCCAGCACTCGCCCCTCTGCATACTCTTTGGCAATTTTTTCCCTGACCACTTTCTCCATCCCTAAGACAGAACACAGGTTTGGCGCCATAACAGGGCCCCTGGGGCCCTGAAAAGGACTACTAAAACCAAACTTGAAACCCTCCATTAGATAGACCCTGTTGGCCGTCTTGGGGTACTCAGACAGGAGGCGCTCAAGAACTCTCAGTTGTATGGGACTGGGCCCCTTTACCAGTATGCTGCGAGTCAGCCCCGGGCCGCTTGCCACCTTCCTTGGACTTTGTTTTACTGCACGCAGAGAAGGTGTGTGCCCCACCACAAAGCGGGCATTTGTGCTTGTACTTACAAGCCTTTCTAGCGCATAGCTCCTGTGATGTGTACTCCCAGCATAGCAGTTGGGGTTGAACTGACTGCCCCACCAAGGTGCGGGTTCCCTGGGTTGACATCTGTTTGCTAACCAGTTGCTCACTGTCTGACCTGTCGCCAGAGTTGGGCTTAGCTGGGGACATCAGCTGTAGCCAAAGCTGCTGGTTGATCTGGTCCCATGGCATAAGGGGGTTAAGCACCGCTCTCATGCAGAACTCCTCATCATACTGCAGCCAGGCAGCACCCGAGAAGTCCATATATGCCTTATAAACTATATCTAAATACTGGAATAGCGGGGCTGCCCGTAGAGGCTGTGCCCAGGCTATTACCCCAGCATAAATTTAAAAAACCAGGCAGCCAATTGGCCCAGTTCCAGTCCATCTTTCTCCGCTTCAGCTTCTCCTTATCCTTATTGTCTAGCTGCTCCTTATCCTTCTTTTCCAGTTTGTGATAAAAGAGGTCAAAGACATCTACAAATTCACCCCTTAATATCTTCTCCCACGTGGCTGCTGTGAGGTGATCCCCTAAGGGCATGGCACCAAATGGCCGATGCTGAAAAGGTACTGCCCCATAACGGGTTGGAGGAAAACCCCGTAGTTCCCATGCATGATAAGGCCACCCTTGCTGTGGCTGCACCTGGGGGTGCTGCCCCCCACAGAAGTGCCCCATTGGGTCCTTGCTGTGATAAGCTGCCTCCCAGAGGAACCAACCCAGTAGGGTGCCCGGGCAAAGGACCAGGGCACCATGCATAAAACTGGCAGAGGCATCCACCCTAGCAGAACTGGGCTGCGTAGGCATGAAACCCGCTCCACTCTGCCCAGGTGCTCCCATGACCACCCCAGATGTGCTCGGTTAACTCGTGGGGGCCAAGAGCCAATGCCCCCACAGCCACGTTCCAGTGTGCAGTGTTGCGCTGACCCTACCTTCACCATCCGTTGACATCACTGCAACCACCACTGGCACTCTGCCTGCCGACCAGTCAGGCCCAGCACGTGTACTACAGGAAGTGGTCTTCACTCCAGATGTACCCTCGTCACCTTCCAGCAGTTCCAGCTCGTCCTCATCATCCTTGGGTTCCCTCTCGAGCCTGTCCTGTAAAGCAGATAGCCTGGCCAGCACCTCTTTTTCAAAGGACCGGGTCGAAGTGCAGGCTGCTTTCTGACCCCTGGTCATGTTGGCAGGGCCCGCCTCTATACCCCTATCCTTCTCCAGGGCCACAAGCTGATCAATAATGGCCTGCCTGGTGGTGGCCTCCTCCTCCTCCTCGCCAGGGGGTTTCGTAACTGATCCCCACTTGACCGGCCTACATAGGCTCTGCTTGCCCTTGGGAGGGCCTTGGCCCGTCTTAGGGGCCATGCTATAAAGAGGTAGGGCACCTGAATCCCCCTAGTGAAAGAAAAAGGGGGGGAGGGTGCCTAAGCCTACCACCTGTGCCTCATTCAAAGAAAATTGGCTCCAAAGGGGGGGGGGCAGGAAAGGCACCCTTCCAAGGCCCCAGCCACCTGCCGGCCCCAGCAGGCAAGCCTTAATGGCCACCCAGTAGCGACCCAACGACTCCCTTGCCACTGCCCAACGCCGTCACTGCCACTCTGGCCCCGCTGCACCAACCGCTCTACTTCAGATCCCCCAGCTGACTTGCACTTCGCCACCACCGCTCGGCCGCCTCAAGATCCACGCACCGCCGCACAGGCCAGAATGGAGAGGATGCTAAAGAACGTCCTTCCCCACCGAGATCCGAAAGAGCACTGTGTGCTCTTGGGCGAGGCTGGGGCTACATAAACCCCAGCGTCCTGCCTTCTGTCAATCCCCGGATGAGCAGGAAGGCTGTGCTAGCCTCCCTTCCTTCCGGGGAGGCAATTAGCCGCTGACACGGTGTGGCCAGGAGGGGGTTGGATTATCTTCACACACACACACAAACTTTCCCCAAAACTGTAATTTTAAAAAGATTGAAAATATTAATGACAAAATATATTTATGCAAATGCTTACTATGCCTTAAGGAGGGAGGGAGCAAGAAGCTCCTACATTTAATTTGGGGGCTCTACCATACCAAAAGTTGCTCAGCATGAAGTCAGAAATCTGCAGACCTAAACTTTGCAGTGATTATCAGATTTTGATAGCTACATGGCATTATGGATGTCATATGGTGACTCTCTCAGGCTCCCTGGCACCCAGAATGCATGTAAGGAGGAAGTAACAGCTTCCTTCCAGTGTCTTCAGTCAAGATGACATAGTTAGAGGAATCCTTTGGAGAGCAGATCACATGGAGTAAGCCATCTGGATAGGGATACTACCTCCCAGTGGAACTCCTTCCACATTATCGCATGCTGTTTTCAAAAATACTGTCACCAAATTTATTACTGAACGAATAGACAAAATTACCCAAATAAAGAGATGACAGAAAATGGAAGCATAAATCCAGCTACCTAACTGGATGTAAATGAAGACCAAGAGGATTTTTTAAAAGTGTTCTGTATACAGCGTTTTTTACAATAGAGTACCTGCCTGACAACATCTTAGAAGTCACATATGGAGAAGAGATGAGATATTTTGTGTGGTGGTAGAAGCAGTGAGCAAAGAGTAAAAGCAAAAATCCAAAGTTGGTGCCCCCCCCCCCAAAAAAAAAGCATTTGGGGACAGGATGAGAATAGTGTCAAGGAAACACAGAAACAAAGTGAGTTAGCAGCAAGTGACAAGAGCTAACACAAGCATCATACAGTGGCATTAAGATGCTGAGCAGTTCTCTTCCACCACAATCACAGTGTCATCAGGACAGATGGTAATAACTGGCAAAGAGATGGCACGGCATGAGGCAATGGAAGCGGCAATAAGAAAAGCTGTTCAAAACGTAGAAGGATAAACCACATTGTTGCAGCATTGAAGGGATTTACTACCAATAAGTGATGTGCAGCTCTTCCTTTATTTATGCAGTAGCCATATTCACCTGAGCAGAGATTTACAGGAAAGTAAGGAGCTACCTTATACTGAGTTAGGCTGACTAAAACCATCATCCAGGTACTGTCACTTTCCTTTCTAGAACCAATAATCCAAGCTGTTTTCACAGGGTCTCTTTTAATTGAAGAGATTGTGAAGAACACCATGTTGGCCAGTGGAGACAATGGCATCCTCTGTCCCCCAGGACCAGAATTATATATGGGGCTACAGCCAGAGAACAAACATGAGAAATCTGGGCTGCACAGACAGGAATTCTTCCATCTGCAGAAACGATCCATTGTATCCAAGCCACAATTTCTTATTTGCGGATGTTAACATAGGTTTCCCCAATATGAAGCCTCTGTGCAACATGGCATTTGTGGACACCTTTTCTGGGACCCGCTATGGTTTTAAAAAGTGGGGCCAAGTGGAGCTTTTGCCCAGGAGAGCTTCTGATTGGCTATTAGAGATCTGATTGGCTATGGAGATTTTAAAAAGCTGCTTTTTCAGCAGCTGCCAAGACAGCACAAGGATCTTCACTGCATAACTAAAGATTTTTTAAGATTTTTTAAAAGTATGTTCATTTTAAAAGGCATCATGTTAAACAGAACTTCTGCCTGAAATATTTAAGAGTTTAAGTTTAACAGTTATATTTTGCAACTGGCTCTGCCTCTTGTGGCAGCCATTTTGTGCTTGGCTCTGCTGCTTAAGGCAACCATTTTGTGGTTGTGACTATCATCCAGTGTCAGAATTCCAGTGGTGCACACAGGTTCAAAAAGGTTAGGGATCCCTGGTGTAACAATTCCATGGAAGAGTACATACTTTTCACATAAAAGTTTTCAAGATGTAGTACCTGAAATGGCAATATCATGGGAAGTAGTACAGGAAAAGACCTCTGCCTCAAATCATGGAGAGATGTTGTCAAATATGCCTCTTTCACAAGGCCTGGAAGCAGGTAAGGAGCACTAAGGCATCCACAAAAAATCAGCCTCAAGTATGAAAATTCACAAATTTATAATATAGAAAACTAGTACAAAAGTGCAATGCATATCAACACCCGAATACAACATCCTTCCATTTACAACAAATGTTCTTATTCCTTAAAGTGGTAGATCCGAGGTGTGGTAAAAAAAGGCCGTGAAAATAGAGTCCAATGCTCCAACTTCTTTCAGCAGTAGTCGGTGTAGAGAAGAATGACAGCAAGGCACAAGACCACAACAGGGATGCACATATTGCCCTGTTTCACACAAGGCTTCTACAAGCTTCAAACTCATTTAATCATTTACACATGGCAAATAGCTCAGATATTCTGCAGATTAGCAACGGCTATATACTCTCTCACAGGTCCACTAGGCAAACTAGGCGATGGCCTAGGGCGTCAGGAGGAAGGGTGCGCCAAATTGGGCTTCCCCCCTCCCGATGCCCAAGGCAACTGCCTAAATTTGCCTCCTTCGCCCTAGGCAGGCTCCCCCCCCCGCCACACCCCTGCCGCACTCCACTCGCTCCCCTGACATGCTCTGCTCACCCCTCCCCCCCAGCTTGCCATGACAATGCTGAGCCCTACTACCAGCTTCTCGCAGCCGCGTCTGCTCATTTTGTGAAGAGACGGATGGAGGAGACTTTGCTCCCCCCTCACTTCTGGTTCTGATTCACAAAACGTGCAGACATGGCTGTGAGAATCCGGTAGTAGGGCTCAGCATTGTCGTGGCGAGCTGGGGGGGGGGGGTGAGCAGAGCATGTCAGGGGGGCGAGTGGAGTGCGGCAGGGGTGTGGCGGGAGCCTGCCTAGGGCACTATGTGCTGTAGAGCTGCTCTCTCCGCATTGTTCTCTTTAACCTTAAATGTGAAGATGCTAGTATCTGATACTTTCTGTGCCTTTTGAAGTTGGGTTGGGAAATTCCTGGAGATTTGGAGGTTGGGCCTGTGGAAGGTAGGTATTGGGGAGGGGGAGACCTCAGTTGGATCACAGAGTCCACCATCCAAAGAAGGCATTTTCTTCAAAGAACTTGATCTCTATAGTCTGGAGATAAGGCTCTACCTGGTGGTTGTGCAAACCAGAAGAGATTAGATTCATTTTAAGTTGCAAAACGCTTTATGCTGTCTTTATGCTTTTGCTATGTTTATAGTAGTTTATCCATTTTAAACTACTTTTACACTGCTTTATGTTATTATTCTGTTAGTAAATTGCTTTGAGGAGATTTTTTGGAAAGGCAACATAAAAACTTTCTGAAAAGTAAATTAAAAAGCTTTCTGCTGTGGCCTTTGAAACAGCGCTTTCCACTAGTGTGTGAATTAGAGGAGATCCTCAAAAAGTAGCTTATATTGCATTAATTTGGTTTAGAGAAAGACTCAGGCACAAAGTTAGATTAAGGAATTAGGAATCTAATTCTACCCTGCATGCAAGATGGAAGCCATTGGAAGGTTACTTAGAAACAGGGGCGATCTGATGTTCAAAAAAGGGATGTCAAATGAATTTAATGTGCCTGAAGTGCCCATTAGTTGTTGAATCAACCACTTCACAAGATCACCTTGATGATTTGGTCACAGTTCAAAATGAGCCCCGTTGCAAGTAGCTTTGCATCTGATCAGCACTGGTTTTCATACATGGTGACTAACTGCCTAGGGGCTGTTGGTGCTTGCCCACAATTTATTAGCCTGGTTAGAGTATGCATGTCCAAGGTCATTGTGAACAGGTTTAAAATCAATGCATAAATTAATGTTTTAAAACTTGTTTCTGCTGCTTTTGCACTCGAGCAGTTGGCTGCACTAATTGTACAGGCACATCACCTAATAAATACTGAGCAAACTACAGTTCCCAGGCAGCAATGCAAAAACACATCAATAAGTATTTAAAGATAAATACTTAGAACTTACTGGATCAAACAATAGTCCCAAGGAGGTAGTAAGAAAGCATGAAAAATCCAATTAAAACAAACAAATATAAATATTAGCCTGGCATTGGGAGTCAGACAGGGAGACACAAAGAGCAAGATTGGAACATTAGAAAAGTACTGTATGCAACTTTCACCTCCCTTGCCAGCTAGTTCGAGGACAAAGGAACTCTTTTGCAAGCTATTCCCCCACCCCACCCGCTGTCCATTGAGTATGGTAGCCAAAGGGAAGAGAGGGGCAGCGATGTTAGGCCCATGCAAAACTGCACAGGTACAAAATATTTGCACTCCAGACATTACTGCTAACTAAGGACAAGGCTAGAAATGGGCAAGGCTAGAACAGAGAGGCAAGCTACACTTACATCACATGGACACACAAATTTGAAACTGACAGCAGTTGTGCAAAACCGCAATATAATGGATACCTTCATTGCACCAGTGGGAGAGGGTGGAAAGAAAGCTGCCTTATACAGAGCCAGACCATTGGATTATCTTTGTCAGTATCATGTTGTCCAACTGGCAGTGATTTTTCAAGGTCTCAATCTCAGATACACATCACATACTATACTATCTGATCCCTTTAACTGGGGATGCCAGGGACTGAGAGAAATGAGAAAACAGGAAGTGGATGTGCAAAGTGTTACCCACCTGTTGAGTCAATTGCTCATGCAGTATATAGCTTCAGAATGACAGCTTTATGCTTTTGATCAACAAACATGACGAGCAACTAAATCGATTGCATATCCAAGCATGAATGTCGTGCACAGAAATGATTCAGCTCAACACCGCCAGAACGGCATACTCTCTCTCGTGAGCAGAAGTGGTCTGAACATGTGACGCCAGTGTGCAGGGAGGTGGAAATACCTGCAGAAATACAGGGATAGATTTCACACATCATTCTGGCTGTGCCAACACTCAGCTATCCACAAGCTCCTTACCATCTGCTGCAGCGCAGTACAGATGGAAGGGCTCTTAAGCTCCAGAGATGCACAGTGCTGAACTAACCACACAAGACAAAACTATAAAAAGTGTATCTTTACATTTCTGGTTTAAGGGAAGGAGGGAATAAGAGTTTAATGGGAGGCTGAGGAATGAGATACTGAAGCGGCTCACTCAGGTTTATAATCAGTGTTCCTGCATAGTGATAATGCATGCAAACCTGTACTTCCTGAACCACTTTACATGGGATTGATGCATGAAAGGTTGGGAACTGAGAACCTGATGTCCCTCCCCAGGTTTTTGCCACTATACACCATGCTACAAATAGAATAGGGATTGCAGTGATTATGAGGCACATAAAGAAACGTTTGAATCATGTTCCCCCCCTCCCACAACTTGAATAGAAGCCAAACTTGAATGGAAGTCTAAGTTTAATTCCCATTTGTATTTTCAGTTTCATACGCTATTGTATTTTCTGAGTAGTAAGATGTTGAAATGTTAAAGTAAATTTATTGTCTGAGATTTCAGTGATCAACATGGGGGATGTTTTTTGGAAACGTCAGTGCTTAACTGCTTGCGTGAACCTCAAAACCACTGGAGGGACTCTAGAAGGCAGCAGCTAACAGTGGCCAGGGGAGGGGGAATGTCTGGATTCTTCCTTATCCGGGAGCAGATACAAGGACTCCTTCTCCAAGACTCAAATCAAGTTATTTCAGGGCTATTCGTGCCCCATCCAAAACCTTGCACACATCCTCTTAATTCTCATTAATATTCAATTGAATAATATTCAATTATTCATTAATAATCTGTTCACACAGTATTTATCTTGAAAGTTCTTCCTGGGCTAAGAAGCCATCATCTTAAGCAGCTGTCATGCAAACCTGATTATTATAGGCATTTGGTCCACATCTTTCTGTTGTGTCTCAGCTAATAACAACAGCATTGATCTAAACTCTTAAGGAATTCATCTCCATATCTAAACATTCTGGCTTGTTAAAGTCTCTTTATCACCTTTGAACCCACAGCCTATAACCACCAGTCAAGCAGAGCTCTTTGCAGGAATGATAGATTACTTTTGGTAAAAAATCTGTGAATCAAGCCACATGGTGTGCTGAAAATGTCTTTTAATTTGAATCCACGGCCTATAACCACCAGTCAAGCACAGTTCTTTGAAGGGATTACAGATCACTCTTGAAAAAGCTGTGAATCAAGTCAAGTCTTTTAAGTAGGCCTATGCAAAAGGCAAAAGACCATTTAAGTAGGGCATTCAATTAAAAAAGGCATGTTAGAAATTTACAAAAGTGTAAATTGGCTACACTTTTTAATTGGATTTTAAAAACTGACCTTCCCCACTTTGCGGGGCTCAAAGCAGTTTACAACAATTTCATTGCATACAATATAAAACAGGTTTAAAACATAAAACAATATGTAAAACATTCAGAACATTTAAACATATTAAAACAAGATGGTAGACCTAGTATTCAGTTATTGGGGTAAGGCGGGGAGGTGCCAGACAGATGTTAAGAACCATCACTGGACTCAACTAAAGGCCTGGCGGAACATCTCATGCCCTGCAAAACTTTAATAAATCAGGCAGGGCACAGGTCTCATTCGGGAAAGAATTCCAGAAGGCTGTTAATGTTGTGGAAAGAATTCTCTATCCCTTTTACATTATTCTGGTTGACCAATTACATTTATTGGCATTAGTTTCAAGAGCGACTACTTTTTCTGCCTAATTGATCTACAGAAATCACTATACATGATGTAGTATGGTAATGCACACTAGTATAAATGGGTTTTCAAGAGGATTACCAAAATGCATAGATGATAGACTAGTATAGTGCACTCTACATGGGGTTGTCCTTGAAGGTCACTCAGATCGAAGTGTTTGCCGCTACTCACATGTAAACTGGGGGAAGCTGTTGTGAGAATACACAACTTGAGGGGTGGAACAACCTTGCTAGTTACATATTTTGTTTCTGGGTTCTGTTTAATATGCCAGCTGTTACCTCTGCATTTCTTCTCAAGCTTAGGACCTCCATATCTGAAGGATTAGATAACTCTGTACAGACTCACTTACTTTCTGAAGTCTTACGAGTAGTACCTGTTTGCTAGTCCTTCTGCATCACAGATTCAGCACAATCCACAGCATTTTCAGTGGTGATCCCAGTTAGAATGATTCTTACAAGGAGGCCTGAAAAGCCTCTACTTTAGTGTTCTTTAAGAAATGGTGCAACGTAGTGCTCTTTCAGGGCTAAGCTGGGTCTGGTTGTGTTACAATGCCATGTTTAAGTTTTTTAAACAATTTTTTATGAATGTTTGTATGAAAATTGTCACAAGTGTGGAGTGTTTGTCACCTTGATGAAAGGAGATGTGGGGGAGAAACCTGTTAACGAGCAAGTAAGCAACATTAACTTCTCATTAGTGATTTCTCATATAGTTAAAAGAAAACTTTGTATGCCCAAAGAACGTGTCTCTTTGAACCAGATGCCGGGATCAACCAATGGGGGATGACCAAAGCTTCCATAGCATAGACTCAGAGCAGCAAGGCATCTTAGCGGTTAAATGCATATGAGCTTTCGCAGGCATCTAGTTAGCCATTACTAGAACCAGAAGGCTCAATGAGATGGATCTTGATCCAATCCAGAACGGCTATGTTTATGTTGGCAATGCTGCCACTGAAGTCTCAAAAGCAGATACAGTTGCAAGCCGGTTAAGCATAAAGCCTCATAAAGCAGTCACCAGGTTTGAAATGAGTTGTGTAAACTGGCCCTGAGTTAATGCACTTTTAATCAAGCTGGTGGTCTTCAGTGGAAATCAGTATTTACCTTGAGAGAACAGAAGTTGTGCTTGGCTTGGGAAAAAGTCACCCCCAGAGATGTAGACTATGACTTCTGGCTGCCTGCCTGAGACTCACCATTTAGCAAAACCTTTCTCCTTTGTATATTCAGAGCAAGTTTCTTGTGAAGTATCTCACAAACATCTGCCTTCATTATAATTATATTTCTATTTCAGCTGCACCAAGCTATTTACAGATCAGCCTGTTCATAAAGAGCTTTATAATTAAGCAAACAGAAATATCTTTTTATAGGATGCAGATCTAGGGGTGATAATCGCACACAAAATACACAGCAACAGTTGCAAATTGAGTGTTTAACAGTGGTTATATAGTTAGTGATGTGTTCAATAAAGCCTGACATGTCTTTGTTCCTAAATGCAAGGAAATATGGTCTTTTGTATCGATCCGTTTATAGTCTTTTTTTTAAAACATGGAAAAGGGCCCCTGTTTTCAGAAGCCTCAGTTTAAACACACAGCTATGTCTTTTCCCTTCTCATTCCCAGAACCACTTCTTTTGAATATCTTCCCTTAACCTGTCTCATCTTCAGTGATAAATGCAACAATGATAGAGATGCAAAAGTCTGGCAGAGAGTTCCGCCATGGAAACGCATGAGAGGTGTGATTGTTCCACTCAGTATCCAGTGCATCTTTTTTTTTTTTCAGCCCTACTCTGACATGTGCTTCAGCACCCTCATAGAACATGGCCAGGAGAACATGTATGCTTGTTTGCTTCTGTGCATGCATAGCAGAACTAAGGAAAAAAATCCAACCCAGTCACGGGTCTGTGGTTGCAGCACATTAGCGATGTGAACAACCAGCTTAGGGGGCACCACCTGATCAACAGAAACCACCCCAAGCTCAAGTAGTCTATTTAAAGTCAAGATACTGCCACAGCAATCTGCCCATCTGAACACACCCATTGTCTCCCTCCTGTACTGCCAGCTCCTCTGCTGTCACAGAGATCAAGGCTTTCAAGGGGGGGGGCATCAGGCTGAGGAGAGTGGAAGTAATTCCTTGAAGGATGTTCATTATGGAGCACTCTCCAAGATGACCTGCAACTAGCGATCCTGAAACAAGATTCACATGTTTTATTGCAGCTTCACCTTCCATCCTCCCCTCCCCCACAGTCACAAGAACAAGAGGCTTAGGGCCACAGCCAGGATTTCATATTTGGTGGGGCCCACAGCAGCACTTTCCGGGTTTTTTGGGGGGGCAGGGGCCCACCTGGTTTGACCCTAAATACTTTGGCCGTTTTCGCATTAGCGTTTACTCCGGGGTGGCATCCCATTTACCTCCCGATCTTTTGCTCAATTTCGCACATGTTGCTCCGCGGTCACGGTTTGATCCGCGGCTTCAGCACTTTCACCGCGCAGTATCTGGATGCACATGTTAGCGGAGTTTCCTAAAACCTGTGGATCAACTCCGCAGAGTTTGTTGTGGGAAATTCATCCCATTCCGCATTGACTGCTTTGGAGGCGACATCCTCCTCTTTTTTTTTTTTTTACCATTTGAAATGCTTTATTGAGTTAAGAAGTGCGATACAGATATAACAAACGAAAACCATGAGTATGCATCAAATATCAAAACATGACACCATGAAACATTACAGAGTGCAATTACGAAAGTATTTATTTATTTATATTTATTTATATTAAGATTTATACCCCGCCCTTCTCACCTAAGTGTCTCAGGGCGGCTTACAACATAATAATTCAAACAACTTCAGTTTAAAACATTTAAAAATACAGTTAAACCATAAATTAATAAAAACAAGATAGAATAAAACCGGCAGCCAAGTAATTGACAGGACATCAATATAGCGTGGTATGAGGCATTGGGGATTCTATTATCAGCATAAACTTTATCAATGAAGGGTCGCCATTTTTCTATAAAATTCAAGGAAGCAGTTTGTTGGGAACGATGAGGGCCTAAGTCATAAGTGAGCTTATCCAGTGCAAAATAATCCCACAATTTTAACCACCAAGTTTGTCGTGAGGGGGGAGAGTGTTGTTTCCAAACTAGAGCTATTGCAAATTTAGCAGCCACAAACATGAGCGAGATCAATTCCTCTGCAAATTCGGGGATATTTGAGTTATCTAGAAGATTTAAAAGGGCAAATTTGGGCGTAAATGGAGGAGAGTATGATGTGAGTTCTTGTACTTCTTGATAGATTTGTCTCCAAAAGCTATTTATGATTGGGCAATGCCACCAGGAGTGGAGAAAAGTACCCCTCTGTCCACAGTTCTTGAAACAGAGGGGTGAGATGGAAGACGAGTGCGCTAGCTGCACTGGGGTCCAGTACCATCGTGTGAGGACTTTAAGAGCTTGAAGTTGGACATTCATTGCTTTCGTTTTATATATGGAAGAACCCCAGATGGCTCGCCATTGCTCCTCAGTTAGTTCTATCTGCAAATCTCGAGCCCAGGCACCTTGATAGGAGTGTGGCTTTGCATTAAGGGGGCTGAGTAGCAATTGATATATTTTTGAGATCAGTCCTTTGATCGGGATTGAATCACCGAATAGGATCTTTTCAAAGCCAGCAAGGTGGACGCGCAGAGGGGGACTGAAGGAATGTGTATCTAATAAATGTTTAAGTTGAAGGTATTCAAACCAGGGTAGTCGGAGGTCAGAGTCAGCCTCCAGAGTCACTTTATCTTTCAGTACCCCCTTAAGAAGAACATCAGCAAATCGGGTCAGTCCTAGACGTTTCCATTGCATAAACGAGTCTTTACTCAGCGCCGGAGCGAACCAGGGCTGTCTAACAAAAGTGGTTAAGGAGGAGGTCGGGGGAGCTAACTTATTACGGTGTTTACGCCAAACCTGCAGCATGGAGGCCAAAAAAGGGTTCGGAGAAGAAGAAGTTTTGACGCGCTTAGACACACACCAGAGTTCCTCCTGGAAAGAGGGGGCCCTGAGATAAAAATCGTCGATCGACTTCCAGTCCGCCACGTAGGAGGACCTATAATATTTCACCAAATTAGTGAGGATAATAGCATCATGGTAGTTTGAAATATCTGGGACGGCTAATCCACCCAGCGAAATAGGCCGTCTACTTGAGGCAAAATTGAGCCTTGGCTTCCGATGCTGCCACACAAATTCATTTACTTGGGATTGCCATTTATGCAGCAGAGAGGCTGGAACACACAGAGGGACCGCCCGTAAATAGAACACAATCTTAGGTAGAATTAATGATTTAATTAGATAGATGTGCTCCAAAAGGGTGAAAAATTTTTTCCCCGAGTGGGATAGGAGAGAATTGATAGATTTGGAAATTTCTGTCTGGTTAACGGTTGGGAGAGTAGTGAAGTCTAACTGGATGTGAACACCAAGGTGTTTCCAAGATTTTTTTAACCCATTTGTATCGGTAGTGCTTGCTGATAAAAGAAATAGAGGTAGAAGATAGAGTAATGGGGTGCAAGAGAGATTTATCAAAGTTTATGGTGAGGCCTGAGGCGATAGCGAAGTCCGAAAAATGAGAGTGAGTTGCTGGAAGTGACGAGGAAGGGTTGGTAAGATACAAGGTTATATCATCTGCGAAGAGACTAACTTTAAAAGCTTCGGTCCCCACGAGAATACCATGGATGCGAGCATCGTTCCTGATTTTGATGGCCAACGGCTCAATTGCAAGAGCGAATAGTAGGGGCGAGAGAGGGCAGCCTTGCCGTGTGCCTCTAGACAGACTGAAAATAGCTGAGTTTAAGTTGTTAATCCGAAGTAGTGCTGAAGGAGAGAGATAGAGGGAGTCAATAAGAGTACGAAATTAGGGACCAAAATTCATTCTTTCTAGTAAGGAGTGCAGGTAGAGAGGTTCGACCGAGTCAAAGGCCTTCTCTATGTCTATAGATAGGATACAGGCATCCTGAATAGCTTTGGTTTTGCAATGATGAATCAAATTCAGTGTTTTTTGGGTGACATCAGTTAAGTCACGACCAGGGATAAAACCCGACTGATCAGAGGCAATATAATTTGCCATAAAACTATTTAGTCGCCTTGTTAAGATGCTAGTAAAAAGTTTGTAGTCGGTGTTTAAAAGAGATATCGGTCGGTAAGACTTGGGGTCTAATTCATCTCTCTCTTTTTTGTGTAAAACAATAATTTTGGCAAGACTCCAAGACTGAGGGACTGAGCCAGAATCGAGAATATAGTTAAAAAGAGATAGTAAGTAGGAAGATAATGTAGAAGTATATCCTCCTCTGCCTTTCAGTCCTCCTACTCCATCCATCCCCTTGGGATGTGAAATGCAAATCATGTACGCAGCTGGCCTGGCCAATCATCAGCTGTTCGTGGTGCTTCCGAAACGTGCCCGCCCGGCCAATTTTTTTTTTTAACTTTTGGTTCCTTGCGTAACAGCGATGCTTCGAAATCACGAAATTTCAAAACATCAGGAAATGAAAACGTCATATTTCTTTGAATGTTAAATTGCCTCAATTGCCATTTCTATGATGGTTTATATATAAGCCAAGACAGCTCCTCAAAATAGGTCCTGTATTTTCCCTAGAGCTTACGCTGAGTAAAAGCCTAAACCATTTTTTTTAAACCAAAACAGTTTTCGTTTTTTTTTCAATATAAGAGATATAAACCCTTTTTTTTAAACTTCTACTTAATTGCGTTATTGCGATATTTCACAACTACGGAATTTCGTCATATAAGTAATGCAATATACATCAGGATCGATCCCTGTGGACAATTTTTTATTGGGGGGGGGGGTCTCGTGAGAATTGCAACTGCTGTACGAGGATCAGGGAATCGCCCACATCACTGTGAATTAGCCGATGCTGGGAGGCTTCCAATGGGAGTGACAAATCATGATGCAAGTAGCAGCGATCGTCACAATTTGCATGAGCCGAACAGAACACTGGGAGGGAGAAGGGACCAGTATTACTGGGCACCATTGAACAGCTTACTGCCTCTACCACCGCACAGCAGCTACATGCAATGGCATCCAGCAGCAAGCCAATCGGCGCTCGTGGTGTTTTCTGGCGTGAGAGGGAAACAGAAGCCTTGCTGTCCATTTGGACTGAGGATAAGATCCAGAAGGCGCTGGCCGCTAGCCACAAAAACATAGATGTCTACGAGGAAATATCAAGGGCAATGCATGCCATGGGACACAAGAAGTCGGCGCATGAGTGCCGCACTAAGACTAAGGGCTTGCGTGGGGACTACCGAAGATGCGTTAGCCACAATGCGCAGACTGTGCTGGATCGCATCCTTAGGAAAGATAAGTTCGTGCGTCCCCCAGTCATCAAGAGAAGCTGGAAGATGCAGTTTTACAAGGCAAACAAGGAAAACATGCCGAATCAAGGATCAGAGAACATCTATTCCGCGGACCTCCAAACAATTAACACTGCTGATCTCGGGACGCACACCACTGAATCACCTCCTGGTGAGTATCCAGACCATGCAGTGCTCCCTGCCGTGTACTGCTTATGATTTAGGCTCCCTTTTTACACATAATGAAACCCACGTAAGGGATTCCTATAACTTAGTCATGTACTCCAACCTTCACACCTAGAGCGGTTGCTGTGGGGTGGCCGGTGATAGGAAGCCATGCACCGGTATCCAACGTGCGACTGGAGAATCCCATGTGATGTGGATGGGGGACACTTTAATGAAGGGCAACGTGGTTGTTTGCCTTATTATACTCGCTGCACTTATTATACTCTCTGCACTTCTCTGCCTTCTGTCTACCCTCCCTGCGCAATAGTATTGATTTTTCAACATTACTATAGGCTGAAGCAGCGTGAACCCAAGCAATGCATTCCAGGACCAGGACCAGGACCAGGATTTTACTGCTGAACATCCAGCCACCGCTGAGGAGTCATTGCAGGGTAAGTGCAGCATGCAGTGCTTTGGAGAACTGTTATGTGGAATATGAAAGCTTTTAGTGTAACTTAGAAGCATTGCCCAGGTTAAAATTGCTGAACCCTTGACATCAATAAACCTACCAACACAATTAAGCATACAAAGATCAATGCATGTTGGAGATGCCATGGACGCTGCTGTTACTGCTTCATGTATGAGCAGAACTGCTCCTGAAGAGATGGCACATGAAAGTATTTTAAAGTAAGCATGGGCTTTGGACCACTAAGCAGGTTGAGGAATGAGTCATGTATCAATTTCAGATGATGTTGATGAGGAAGAAGGGTGCAGTATCCAAAGGCGAGGATCTGGAGATGCTGTCCTCTCGGAACAGGAAGGAGGGGAAGGAGGTATGTTCGTGGGCTTTCTGCTTAATCCACAGCAGCAATGCCAATAGCTGCAGTAGAGTAGTACATGTCAGTAATGGGAACTTGTATAGTTACTCAAAAATGGGGTGTATGGCCACAGTTCTTCAGGCAATGTAATCTTTCCATCCTTCTGCTTTAAGATGCTTCAGGAGAGGAGCTGCCGGTATCATCAGCACAGCAAAGAAAGGATGAGAGTCTACAGAACGAAGGTCAACGTCAATGAAGGGTTGCCATGCTGAATAATGTAGCTGAAAGGATGATGAGTCGAAGTATTCTGGATCATGCTGACACCATGCAGCGCTTTGACAGACTGCTATCCAATGAAGACCGCAGGTTCTCTTTCTTAGAGGGGGAGGGGGAGCGTGACAGGCAGGCTTTGAAAGAGGCCACAAAGGAGACTGTGGATGTTATGAGGGCAGCTGTGGATATGCTAGGCAATATTGCCCAAATTATTAGGGAAGGTAGGACACAGGCAAGGGTAGGTGAGGTACCAGCCACTGCAACATCTCCACCATCTGTCACACATAGGCAGCTACATCTCAACTGTGATTGCAGCAATACTCGGGGAGCACTGCCTTCAGATATAGCTTACCCGGTTTTGGCAGAAGACTCTATGCCTAGAGTCAGAGCCTCCTGTGTCCTGCACCCTGCTCAAGTGGCAGTGTGGTGGCTTCCCGTAGGGGCAAGAAAAGATCTTGCACAGGGAAGCAGAGGGTGTATTTTGAGCCCTAAAACCATTCCCTTTGGGATATCTGAGGATAACTCCCTTTAAGTATTGGTTGGCTTCTTCACACGTGTAATACTTTAACTATGACAGATGCAGGTCCTGCTGCTCTGCCTATTTATTTTGCTGCGTTTTTCAGCACTGCCACTTTATGGGTACCAGAATCAATGCCCATCAAGGAAGGCAGCGAGTTGCAGTCATTGTTTACTTGTTGTGAATGCTGTTATTGATGATGTTATTTCATTTGTTATACCTGCACAGCCAGGGTGTTCCTATCTTAACTATTAATATACAACAGCTGTACAGCTGATGTTGTGTTCTTCTCAGGTTAACGCACTTGTAATAAAGGTATGTTTTGCACAGGTCCCACTTTGGTGCTTACATAAAGAAAAACAATATCTTAAGATTTTAACAAGAACATTAATTTATTATAACAAATTTAATTAACAACATTATTCCCCAACCCCCCCCCTCCCTTTCATTCCGGTTTTCTCGCTGTTGGCATTCAAGCCGATGCAACCGCCGCTCCATGGCGTCCATGCGTCTGGTAAAGGCGCAGACTGCAATTTAGGAGAAAAGCAAGTCAGTGCAACGTCCTCAGGAATGCACGCAGAGCACTCACTCACTCACAAGAACTATCCATCATGCAAAATATTGAGCACTCACATGTAGACCGACAAAGGGCCTCTAGCCGTGCGATGGCTGCCAGTGGGGTTTCTGTGGGGACCACAGGCTCTGCTACCTGTGCTCCTCCCGATGGCCCAGAAACACAAGCACACCATGCATATTAGAAACTTTTAAGCATGAGATGCATTGTGTTACAACGCTTCCTCCATAAACCTTGCCTACTTCGATTACTTTCAGCAAATTGGAGTTGGTGATTGTGCAGTGCCCCGAAAGGACCATTAGTATTGTAGCAGGCAGTGTACTCCTGTAATTATCTCATAGAGCAGTTTAAAGGGTTGCAATGTACTGCACATCAGTTTTATTTCAACTTTGCATGCCATGCCTATTGCTTTCTATCAGAAGCTCCTATCCATGTTCCGGCAAACCCACCTGCTTCCTCTTCGGCCTGTGCTGCTGCTGCTGCAGGCTCCACATCTTCCTCCTGCTGTGCGGGGCCTTCTGGGCTACTGCCACCTAAGATTTGTAACATTAATAATGTAATCCTGGAGAAACGGCAATACTCATCTGCAGTGGGTGGCCATAATGTCTGAAGGCCAGCCAGGGACACCTTTGGGAGGGGGAAGGAATGTGTGTGTGCACGCGCTCCGCCGGAAACAGGAAGTGACGTCACTTCCGGTGATGTCATGCCACCGCCGGAAACAGGAAGTGACATCACTTCCTGTGACATCATTTCCCCGCGCCACCTGCCGGAAACCGGAAGTGACATCACTTCCTGTGACATCATTTCCCCCGCGCCACCTGCCGGAAGCAGGAAGTGACATCACTTCCTGTGACATCATTTCCCCCAAATGACATCATTTCCCCCAAATGCCACTGCCGGAAACAGGAAGTGACTTCACAGCACTTCCTGTGACGTCCCCAAAAATCCCCCAAATATCACCGCCGGAAACACCAAGATTATTTATAGAGAGGGAAAGGGGGAAATAAAGTTAAATAAAACTCTTTTTTTACTTTTTTCAAAGTGAGAAGACTAGAGAGAACGGGTTCCACACTGAGAAGCCAGTCAGATTCCAGTGAGATTCCAGTGAGACTGTGCTGCATAATGCAGCCTATTTATTTTGTCCTGTTTGCTCTGTTGGCTCTATCTGCGCCACCTTCATCACTTTCGGGGTGTGGATCCCCCAGTGGGGTGGTCTCCCGACTCCCTCTGCCGGCTGTTTCTGATAGCCCTGCGCCCCCTCTTTCATTTGATATGTGTCCCGTGCGGGTGCCACCCTCCTGCCGGGAGATGCCGCAAAATGAGCCCGCTTGAGGCTTATGGCGGCAGGGCTCGGGGGAAGCGAGCTAGACTGCTGTTCTTTTGAGGGGTTATAGAGTGTTTCGAGCCCATCCCTGTGGCATCGGTCCCATCGTTGTGGGACCCAGGGGGCCGGCGCAGCGGCACGCCGACGCAGCCTGTCACTAATAACACAGGTCGAGATGCAGGACAGGAACCCGGAAGTGACCGACAGGGGCACTCTAGAGGGCCTCCAGGGACCCGCGGCGGCCTCTCCGCGACCTCCGCGGGCCTCTGGAGGCCCTCCAGGCACCCGCGGCAGCCTCCCCGGCCTCCGCCACCGCCGCCGGGTCCCTCGCGCGGGCGGGGAAAGCGGGGAGTGAGGGAGCCAGCGTCCCTGTGCGTGCGCACACCGCCGTGCGCACGCGCAGGGACGCTGGCTCCCTCACTCCCCGCCTTCCCCGCCCGCGCGCGTGGCCCGCCGGCTCCCCGCTGGCTATATCAGGACTTCTAATGGTCCCAGTATAGCCAGCCCGGGAGCCGGGAATTGGTGGCCAGAACCGGGAATGTCCCGGGAGACCGGGACGGTCTGGCCACCCTATCTGCACGCATATATATGCATTCCTGCTTACCACCCTCTCCGCCTAACTTCCCGCCTCCACCTGCAAGCTCCGTACCTGCCACCCTTCTGACACTCCCTCCCTCCTGTATGCATTACTTAATGCCTTCCTCACCCCCTCACCAACCCTCCCTTGCTCAGTAAATGAATGCATGAGAAGCAATATTCGCAATGCATGATTTTCCGCACTGCCCATTTCAATTCTGCTTGCTAAGACGCATATTAGGTTTGGGAACCCCTGCGCACGTCACTGCTTAATGCGTTTAGTGTGCCGCAACCCAGAAGTGGCTGCTTCGTCAGGTAATGTACCTTCTTGCTCCTCTGCAGCCAGTTGAGGACCCTCCCTTTCAGTATCACCCTCCGGATTCTGCTGCTCTTCCTGCAGTGGTGGGCCTGGCTGCTCCCCTGCACCTTGTGGACGGTTGTCAACTGTGGTATGATATAGAAAAGATCCAAGTAATAAAAATACATGCAAGTAATGTGAATGACAGCACATGATACGTGTGAGGGCATCCATTGGCTAAACGACAGTGCCATAAGCAGTGGTGCATTTAATAGGCATTTTAGAAGTCATGTTTGTGCACATAAACCTTCACATTCAACAGCATTCATTGCATTGCTGAGTGTAAGGCTGGCCCATGCTTGGATTGGCTGTGTAATTAAAACTGCTCTGAAATTTGCAGGGCCCCTTTTTTGGATCAAGAAGCCATATCAGAACATAAAAGGAGGGGGATCTTCTACTGCCTTGCAGCATTAATAAAGAAGGGGGGGTGGCATTTGTGTGTTGTGCTCATACCTGCAATCATGGTGCCTATCCTCCCATTTCACATTCAACACCATTCATTCCATTGCTGTGTGTAAGGCTGGCCCATGCTTGGATTGGCTGTGTAATTAAAACTGCTCTGAAATTTGCAGGGCCCTTTTTTGGATCAAGAAGCCATATCAGAACATAAAAGGGGGGTGGGATCTTCTACTGCCTTGCACCATTAATAAAGAAGGGGGGTGGCGTTTGTGTGTTGTGCTCATACTCACAATCATGGTGCCTGCCTCCCAATGGGGACTGCCTGCCAGCTCCCACAGATGCAGCATCACATCGTGGTAGGGTGTCCTCCCGGACACCCTAGGGATCCCACCCCAGGCCTGCAGGCTGCCCATGAAGTCACAACGGAGCCTTTTGAATTTTGACCGGCACTGGGCTGCAGTCCGGTCAAAACCCCTCCGTTGCAACCTCCTGGCTATCGCCTCATAAATCATCTGTGTATTGAGGTGCGTGCTGGACATAAGCTGCTCTGCATGGCCGCTCCTCTCAGCTATGTCCAGCATCACAAGCACTTCCTCCCGCTGCCAAAATGTGCCTTGTCTTCTTCGGCTCACCATTTCGAAATAACAAACTTTCGATTTAGAGAGATAGTGCCCCCCCCTTCTCTTTTGATTTATCCAATCAGGCGGAAAAGCATATGCTGATCGACAGGGCACAAACTGAGGCAGGAGCACATTTAAGAACCCCTCGTGTATCGAAGTATTACTCCCCCCCCAAAGAAATAAAAACAATGAACTCTTCCATTTATACGTCCAAAAAAATTATTTGCTGTAAGAGAAAGCAGTCGCTGAACAAATCCTGCCATAACTTTAATAAACGGGCAGTTTAGTGTCTGGGATACAGGGAACACTTTTTTGAATTAGCGTAATTATGCAACAACGCAACCGCGCAAGCGCGAGAAACAAGGTCCGGCTTTCAGGAACAGGCGGCGGCAGCGGGACTCCTTAGAGAGATATGGTGGACAGAAAGCTGCAAAATCATCTTCTTCTTTGATACATATACTCTGCTACAGCGTCCCGCACAAACTTCCCCCTTTCTAACTGCCTCCTGTTAATAACCCTATAGTCTGCCTCTTCTGGGTCTGGGCAGAAAGCTGTCCCCTTATCTGGAATATCCAGAGTAACCTCATGTCCCTTTTCCTCACATATGTTGTGCAGAATAACACATGCGGTCACAATGGAGAAAACGCTGTTGTACTGTGCGTTCAGTCTCGATTGCAGGACACGCTAACGAGTCTTACGTCTCCCGAAAGCATGCTCCACAACGTTCCTGGCCATGGCGTGCTTCCTATTATAGTGCTTCTGGATGGTCCCTCTCGGTGTCCTGAATGGAGTCATTAGCCAAGGCCTAAGGGGGTACGCTCCATCGGCCAATACAAGCGTGGGGATGCTTACATTGCCCAAAGTCACCTTGGGGTTCCCAGGAACGAAGATTCTTGCATCCATGCCATGGTATAGATTGCTGTTGGCGAATACAAAGGCATCGTGGGTTCTGCCGCTGAACCCAAACTCTGCATTTGTGAAGCGTCCAGTGTGATCAACCGTGCCTTGGAGGATCACCGAACAGAACTGCTTCCGGTTGCAGAACTCCTCAGTTCTCCCCCCAGGCGCACATATCGGAATGTGCGACCCATCCAAAGCAGCCATGGTATGCGGCACCCAAAGTTTCCCGAAACCATCCATAATCTGTTGAGAAATGGAGCACAGTGGATCAGATCATGGTTAATGCATCGCCCAATATATTAGCAATAGGAAATCAACCACATTATGTTCTGATATATCGATATTGTGTTATAACGCAAAACTGACGAAGAAAAATTTAAAAAAACCCATACTTTTCCAATATCGTCACCGAGGCATACGACCTTGGAAAACAAATGGGACTCGAGGGCTTCGCAAACCTCCATCACAATTCCATGAATGGTGGAAACACCGATACAAAACTGTGTGCTGACAAGCCAGTAGACGCATCCGTTTGCGAGGTACCATAATGCTGCCGCGAGCTGTTTTTTAGAGTGGACTGGAGACCTCATCCATGTGCTTTGTCTGTCCATTTTGTCCTTCACAGCGGCATAAATCTCCAGGAAGTTTCCTCTGGTCATCAGGACGTGTTCAAGCCATTGCTCATCACCCCAGAAGACAAGCACAAAATTCTCCCACCAACCCACTTTACGGGGGTACACCCAATACCTGGGTGAGAACTGCAATCCTGCAAGATAGTGCCATCTAAGTTCATGGCGGCGAGTGCCACCTGCATTCAGTCCAAGGTGGCCATTGGACATTTCAGAAGAGAGCAGAGCCCTAAGATTTCATCTCCGGGATCTCCTTGCATATTCATTGAGGAGTTGGCGTCCGGCGCATGGGCACAAAAGCAGAACCTCCACTGTGGAATAAAGATACGCCACAGTCTCGTCATCCAGATTCTCCATTGCGAATGCTTCTGCCAATACAGGGCTGTGTGGAGGATGCTACAGCTGCAGCCAATACTTAAGCAGAAGTGGCACGTGATGCGGTTTGCCCGTGAAAAAAGGGGGGAGGAACAGCGGTGACGTCTCAATGTTACGTTGTTACGCAGTAATGCAACTAGACTTGTGCTTAAAAAAAATGATTGACAGGGCATCAAAGTCAAGTCAATGCTAGTGCGAAAACGATTTGACCCAGGGCTGCATGGAAAGCGACTGCGCAAAAGAGACAATAGTGCAAAAATGAGGGAAATGGTCCGGACAGAATTCCTCCGCGGAATATCAGTAGCAAACGCTAAGTGCGAAAATGGCCTTTCTCTGCTTTTTAAGTGAAGCAAACAGCCCCCTCCCCCTCATTTGTCTAACTCAATAAACCTTCCAGGGGGATCTGGCTGTAGGTAAGCTTCTCCCACCGCCATGCCAATCTGAAGCCCCTCCCCGCTGGTCTCTCTGGCCAACCAAACAGAATACCATGATATAATAACGAAAACCATACAACTATCGTAAGCCCAATTTATCAAAGATTTCATAAATATAGTGATGTTATCATAAATTTTCAAACATTCTAATAACAAGGTCAGTAATTCATACACAGCCACATCAGGCTGTTCACAATAACTGAGCACAAACAATACTTAAAGAGAATCAAATTCCCACAATAAAGTGCTGAGTGCAAAAAGTGCTTGCGTACTAAATTAATCAAAAGTTCATTTTTCTGAAGACTCCACAGGTCTACCTCCGAAGGAGCCTAAAACCAGCTGACACTTGCCATGCCATTTCAAAATCCTTTGTCAAAGAGGGGAGATAGAAGTTCTTCCAAACTTTCACATTAACGAAATATTCAACAGCACATACAAGCACTCACAAGCCTTCCCAGGCAAAAGCGAAAGCCTCCTTCTCACCCTCCTGGAAAGAAGTGCCTCTCCTTAGATTCCAAGGCCCCTGCTGCCTCTGACCACCAAGGTCCAGCTAGCAGGGGCTTGTTTCAGTTCTAAAGAAGGCTTCCTGCCTCGGCATCCCAGCACTTGGAGGGTGTCTCTCTTTTCCAGTGCTCTTCTGAGCTGTCATGGCAAGGTGATCCCAGGAGTGAGTCCTGGCCAGGTGGCATTGGCATCAGCTGCAGCCCCCCCCCCCCAAATACACACACTGTTTCTGGCAGTGCCTCTGCAGGGCTTCCTGGACTGCAGCGTAGGATGCACAGCCTGTGGCGGTGGGTGCTGCTTGTGAGCAGCAGGGGACTGAGCAAAGGGAGCAGATTGGAGGCTCTCCAATAGAGGGGCCATAGAAGTGGAAGGGGGTTTGAATGGAGTGACCTGCCCCCCCCCCCCGGGCCCCACTGTAGCTATGAGCCTGAAGAGATTACATTTCTTTTCTTTTAAGTAAGTTTTAACTGTACATCTGTAAGACTTGCAACCTTAACACAACAATATGGACTGGGATCTAATTTCCGAAATAATCATGAAATTGTAACTGTTGTAAGTCGGATACATTGGCACCAAGGTGAACTAGTTTTAAGCAATGGCTTGTAGTCATCCATGTTTGCTGAAGACTTTAAGAAAAGTTTTGTTTTTGAATCCCAATTTTGATTCAATACTTTAATACTTTGATTTGAGCAGGAATGCACAGGAACGCAGTTCCAGCTGGCTTGGTGCCAGGGGTGTGTGGCCTAATATGCAAATGAGTTCTTGCTGGGCTTTTTCTACCAAAAAAAGTCCTTTGTGAAACAATGGTGACATCAGGGGGTGTGACCTAATACTTAAATGAACTCCTGTTGGGCTTTTTCTACAAAAAAAAGCCCTGTTTTGATTATTTGCTTGTTGATTATTTAGAATTTACCTCCCAGAGAGCACTTTAGTCAGGGTCACAAAATCTACTCTCAATCCCTGGCCTTAAAGAGGCCAGGCTCATGACAACTAGAGTCAGGGCCTTTTCTGTTTCAGCCCGAAGCTGGTGGAACGAGCTCCCCGAGGAGGTTAGGGCCCTGCAAGAGCTCTCACAGTTCCGCAGAGCCTATAAGATGGAGCTCTTCCACCAGGCATTTGTAAATTAAGATCACAGGGTGCAACAGACTCCATAACAACTAGGCCACCTTGAACATGATCCTAAGACTGATCTTTCTATAGAACATCCAGCTGGAATAACAAATAGAAAATTTAAAGATCATTATAGCACCTGAAATGGTTTTATGTCTTTATGTTTTCTGTATCTTTTTATATTTTAATGTGGTTTTATGTTCCATGTATTTACATGGCTGTGTAAGCAGCTGTGTGAGCCTGCTTTCTCGGGGAGGGCAGGATATAAATTGAATTAAATTAATACCCCTGTCTTTGATTTTGTTAACTATATGATGTTAAAACTGGAGCTGCTACCTAGAAGTTGATTAGAAAGAAAGTTTTTTTCTTTTTCTTTTTAATGGTTCTGTCAGATCTAGCCTGGTGCTGTTGACTGAGGCCTAATTCATCTTTAGGCTATAAACAGGGGTTGTTTTGTAGAAAAATAAGTGGTGAAGCTCATTAGCAAAACTCATTAGCATATGTCGCCGGCCCGCCCCCCCCCCAGCCAAAAGCAACCCAATGCAAGAAAGGAGACCCCCGGGTGAGCGAGGCCTGCTTGAGCTGGCTAGAGATCCAGCCAGCCCAAGCAGGCCTCACTCTCCTGGGGCTCTCCTGCTCCCCCCTAGTCAAAAGGCCAGCAAACAACCCACCACCCAAAATCACATAAGAAGTGAAGAAAGGGTAGCGTAGGCTTCTCCAGGGGTTAATAAGGGTTGCTGAGGGCGTGACAAAGCTCCTGGTGGCTGGCTGGCTGCCCACTTTCCTAATCCAGGGATTGTTATGCAGCTGCACCTACTATTCAATGGAAAAGGTGGTGGGGAGGAGGAGGGGGGCCATCAGAATGGTTCAGGAGTTGTGCTCCTGTGAGCTCCTGCTGCATCTGAGGCTGGCTATAAGTTCAACCATGAAAATCACTGAGTGCCTTTGGAAAATTTACTCTCAGCCTAATCTACCTTACAAGGTTGTTGTGAGGATCAGAGGAAAGGAAACTCAAGTGTAGAGCTTTTTAGAGAGATATAATCATTTTTTTTTTAAGTGAGAGAAAGACTCCATAAAGCATTTTAGAGCATATTCCAGAATGGTGTTTAGCAATGTATCTTTACAGAGCTAATGCACAGAGCAGAACTTGGGTTGACTCTTGGAAAGTGTCCTTAGGATTGCACTAATATGACACTTTAAAATTCCTAATACATGGATCATACATGAAAGTGAAAGGATGGGGCCCCCCTTCCCCCCTCTTCTGCCAACTCAGCTGCTGCAGCTGAGGAATTCTGCTTTGGTTGATTGGACTTTTGGCAACTTTTGGATGTGTGTCCATCACTCCTGACTTGAAACATGCAACAAAATGAAAAGTGTCTCTGCAAAGTACAAAAAAAAGCAAGCTTATTGTGCTGCTTGTTTTTCTTGACCATATTTCCTTGACCATATTTTAGACTTTACAATAACTGATTTAAAAAAGCAAAGGGGCTGTTCAAGCTTACGCTGAAAACAGCATTGCTAGAACTGATTTGGAATGGGCAATGTTTAGCCTATTGTGTTAAATTCCTAAGGGGTTTGACTATTTCTGAATCAGATTACTCTTTTATTAGGTACAACTGTTTTTACATTGCATTTTTGTGATTAACGATGGTCAAAGGATTTTGGAATTTCCAGTATTGTACACAAACATAATGGGCAAAATCTTCTGTAAACAACTTCTAAGCTCTTGGCAAACTTTCCTCAGGAGCAAATATTAACTCCAGATAGTGTTTATTGGCTTTTACAAATTAATTGCCGTAATAGTGACATCTAATTGCTGGAGGTAAGAGTAAATGCAGGCCAAGAATTAATCCAGTTTGAGTTTTTTAAACAGTAACAGATCAGGAATCATTTACTTCTTTGTCAGTTTGTATATCAAATATTATGGTGGGGGGGTTTACCATGTGGATTTTACTTCAGTTTTGCAGCACCGACTTCATGCATAATTTTCCATCTGTAGACTGTTACTCCAGTCTTATACTCATTTCCTGAATCAGTTGATTTCAAACTGTGGGGCAAGCCCTTCTTGAAAAGAGAGATGCAAAATTCCAGGGGGAAAATTAGTGTCCTGAAGTTGATGGTTTCCTTCAGTGAAGACTTGGGTTGACTTGAGTGACTCCTAGCAGAGAACTCTTATAGAATTTGCAGGAGATACTCCATCTGTAGCCTGCTATAATCTCACAATGATCTGAGTCAAAAGGAGTTCAAAAAGAGATGCTGCAGTGTTCCCTCTAAGCTGAGTTAGTGTGAGCTAGCTCACAGTTGTTTAGTCTCCAACTCACATATTTTTGTCTTAGCTCAGGAAAAATGGCCCCAGAGCAAATTAATTTATGCAGTAGCTCACAACTTTAATGTCAGCAGCTCACGAAGTAGAATTTTTGCTCACAAGCTTAGAAGGAGTATTGGCTGCAGGGAGTATGAAAATAGTATCCTGCAGTAAGGATGTCTGTCCATTTATTGTGCAACAAATTATCAGTACTGACTGAGAGCAGAACATAACAGAGGTAGCCCATACAACCTGCAAGGATACCAAGTAGGGCTGTGCAAAAAAAACCCCCAAAACCCAGTATTTTTCAGCTGCAGGTATATTGGGCATCAAAATATCAGCATTCCCAATATTCCCAGCATTCCCAGCATTCCCAAACTCCAAATACCAGTATAATATTCAGATTCAAGGCTTGTTTTTTTTTTTGTGGGTTTTTTGGGGGGGTGGGATTCAAATCATTTGGGTCCATTATTCAATTATGGGAAAATTTCTGGGCGGGGGTGTTTTTAAAGATATAGGTACCAGCATAGCTACTAGTGTCTGTCCTTTAAATAACCCCCAAATTTCAAATAGATTGGCTCAAGGGATCCAATTCTATGGATCCATGAGCATGGTGCCCCCAGCAATTCTTCATTATTTCCTGTGGAGAGGGGAAAAGCCCTTCAAGCTGAGTCCAAGGTAAAAGCCATGCCTGCAAGAAGCAATCACTAGTCAAATATCTCTCATGGAAGAGGTTGACTATCCTGTCCCCTGACCAGACTACCCATGAACCGCTTAACAGAAAAGACAAAATTCAAAGGATGGCTTTTTTCATCCACTGGGCATCCAACAACCTGTGTCAGACCCATGGTAGCCACAAAGTCTCATGCCAGTTTAGGCATTATGACATGTCCCAGGACAATCACATGGGGGGGGGGGGAGTGGCAGGTCTACAGCATCAAACCCAAGATCACCTCTGTCAGTTTAGACAAGGTCCCCACTAGTACACTTAGCAGATGGTACACCAGCAAGATACTCAGTCTGTCCCTAGAGCTTTAGTCAGGCCCGTAGCCTGACTAAAGGGGCCCCCAAGGTAAGAATTCTGGGGGGGGGGCTGCAGGGCCAGATGGCCCCGTTTGCATGGGGGGCTTCCCTTGAGGAGCCCTTCGCGCAAACTCCACCAGTTTCCCTGCCTCCTTTGCCCACTCCTTTCCCTTCACACCGCCCGCTCACCCGCCACCGCTGTCTGTGCCTCCTCCACTGGCCCACCGCCACCCACCCCTTCCTTTCCCATTGCAACCTTCCATTGTGTCGCCCACTGCCACAGCCTGTGCCTCCTCTGCTGGCTCACCACTGCCCACCCCTTCCCTTCACAACCCTCCCCATCGCGCTACCCGGTCACCCACTGTGGCAGCCTGTGGTTCCTCCACCGGCCCACCACCGCCCACCTCTTACCTTCCCATTGCAACCCCCCCATCTCGTTGCCCACTGTTGCAACCTGTGCCTCCTCTGCTGCCCGCCCCTTCCCTTCACAACCCCCCCCCCATCATGCCGCCTGCTTGCCTGCTGTGGGGGTCCTGTGCCTCCTCCACGGGCCCGCCACAGCCCACCACTTTCCTTTGCACACACAACCCAGTGTGCTACTGGCCCACCACGGCAGCCTGTGCCTCTTTTGGCGCTGCTGCTGTCCACCCCTCCTTCTCCATCCCTTCCCATCGCCACCTTCTCCTCCACATGCAATCACGGGGCCCTGCCATGATCACGCAGAAGGAAGGGGATGGGAAGGGATGGGATGGGGAAGGAGGGGTGGGCAGCAGTAGCGGCCATGGCAAAGGAGGCACAGGCCACAGCAATGGGTGAGTGAGTGGCATGATGGGGGGTTTTGCAAAAGGAAGGGGTGGGTGGCAACAGGCCGGCAGAGGAGGTACGGGCCGCGGCTGCAAGTGACGGGATGGAGGGGTTGCAATCAGAAGGGAAGGGGTGGGTGGCAGCAGAGGCACTGGATGCAGGGGCTCTACAGGGGGGAGGGGAGTTTAATGGAGGGGTCATTCCCCCCAGCCCCTCCGGTGGCTATGGGCCTGACTTTAGTACAAATAACTATCTCTAAATGCTGGCAAGATTTTACCCTGGGAATCTTTGAAAAGTGAAATACTCATGAAGAATAATGGCACTCACCACCCCCTCGTCCTGTTCATGTTTAATGAAAAACTTCATGGTAAGATGGAGATCTCATGAGGTTAATCACAACATAACAATTCACAGCTGAATGAACATACTTCATTTTTTAAAAAACACTATTTTCTAAGTGATGTGAAGTGATAGAGCATTCCTGTGGTTTGTGATCTGTACCTCAAAACTGTAGTGACTTATACCAGCAACGAACCAGTTGATGCAGCACTTAGACAACATTGATTATATATATGCAAAGCATCCTATAGAAATGCAGACCCATTTATGAAACGGAATAAGATTTCTGTGAATGTGTACCCAGGAGTGCACACATGAAAACTCTACTGATCTTAGCCTGAAAACAAGAAGATTCAGAAAGAGTTTCAGCTTACATTTATCTGTTCATGCTCAAATGAACGCTGGGGTGTGTGAATCTCTTAACATTAGGAAATAATTAATAATTATCATATGACCTTGTGTATAATATTTTTTTTCCAGAACAGATAGTTTATTGAAGTATTTGATCCTGCTTCCATATAACTCAAACAATACATAGCCTTGTGTATAATGTAGCCAAGAGATCCTAAGATTGTCTGGCAGCAAGAAGTTCTAGCTCTTTTAGTGTTATTCAGCTCCAGGTAATGAGCTAGACTTGTTTTTAAGGCAAGAGACGTTTCAGAGGTGGTTTGCCATTGCCTGCCTCTCCGTCAAGCCCCAGGTATTCTTCCAAATATTAGCCAAGGCCAAACACATGTTTAGGTGATCCAGTGATTGCTACCAAGGAAGGGCATCAATTGGGAAAATGGTGGTATGGTTGGCCTATGGTTCATTTGTCTGCTCGAACCAGTGGTTTGCGGTTCATTTGATTTCCTGAACCATTTCATGGTTTGTTGGATCCCCAGTGAGCTCCAAAAGCATTTAAATGCTTTCCAATCTTAACTTCCCCTTGGGCCCTTCCTTTCCCCAGCTGGCCCTCCACAGCAGGCCAGCTTGTGGGAGCAAAGGGAAGGGAGAATGGGTCAGTTTCACTCCCCTGGGCTTGGAAGCCAAGGGGAGTGAAACTGATCTCTCTACCTCCCATTCCCTTCCCCAGCCAGCCTACTGTGGCAGGCTGCATAACTAAGGGAGGGAGGGGAAAGCATTTAAATGCCAGTCCTCCCTCCCCCAGCCTGCCTGCAGCAGCCACATGGCTGAGTGAGGGTGGGGGATGTATTTAAATGCCACCTACTCCCTTCTCCAGCCCATGATTTCTCCATTGTACCTTATGTAGGCATTGTACCCCATGATTTCTCCATTGTACCCTATGGACTCTACAGAGAAGGTGATTAAACCCCTTTTCTCTGAAGTTGCACTGCAGCCATGGTATGATCTCTCCATTGTATCCTATAGACCCATAGGGTGCAATTGAGAGATCTTTCCTCAATCTTTCTTGGCTTCCCCAGTCAGCCAGCCCTTAGCAGGCTGGCTGAGGAAGCCAAGAAAGATCAGGGAGAGGCCTCCTGGTGGGCTCAGCTGGACAGTCTGATGGAAGCCAGACAGTCCAGCAAAGCCCACAAAGCAGCTGATCCTGTGGAGAGAGGTCTCCCTGCGAGCTCACTTGGGGCTCTGAGGGAAGGCAGCTTGAATTACCTTCCCTCCTAGGACTGACTTCCCCAAGTGCCCTGTGGCCATGGGCCACATGGTAAAGCGGAAGCATGGAGGGGGCAGTTTAAACTGCCTCCCCTCCCCAGATTGGTTCCCCAGATAGGCAGCCACAGGATGCCTAGGGAAGCCAAAGCTTTGAGGGGCAGTTTAAACTGTCTTCCCTTCCCAGATTGGCTTCCTCAGGTGCTCTGTGGTTGCATAGTGCCTCTGGGAAGCTAATCCAGGGAGGGAAGCACCCCCCACCACGCCTTGGCTTCCCCAAGTGTCCTGTGGCTTCAGGATGCCTAGGGAAGCTCAGGTTTGGAGGGGGGCAGTTTAAACTGCCTTCCCTTCCTGGATCAGATTCCACGGCTGTGGAGCACCTGAGGAAGCTGATATGGAGAGGCAAGGCAATTTAAACTGACTCCACTTGGCTTTCCAAAGCACCCCATGGCCATGGGATGCCTAGGGAAGCCAAGGCATGGAAGGGGGCAATTTAAACTGCACCCCTTGGCTTCTCCAAGTACCTTATGGCCATAGGATGCTTGGGGAAGCTGAGGCTTGGAAAGAAGGAATGAACCCTCCCAGGGCTTTTTTGTAGCAGGAACTCATTTGCATATTAGGCCACATCCCCTGAGGAAGCCAATTCTCCCGGAGCCTACAGTAGACCCTGTACTAAGAGCCCTGTAAGCTTTTGGAGGACTGGCTACATCAGGGGTGTGTGGCCAAATATGCAAAGGAGTTCCAGCTACAAAAAAAGCCCTGAACCCTCCCAGAACGTAATAAACCTCCATGGGAGGTTTGTGGGAGGCAGTTCTCCTGAACCAGTTTGAAACAAACCACGAATCAGCCAAATTCATGCACAAATCACTATTTATGGGTTAGTTCACGCCCATCCCTAATTGCTACTGATTTCAAATATATTTGGGTAACGGGTGATGATGAGTTTATCTGATGGGTGGCAGTAACATAAAAAATCAAGCAGCAGGTATTGTGTTTGGGAAAGAGTGTAGCTCTGGCCAAACAACAAAAGTGCAGTTAAAGGGTTTTAGTCTTTTTTATTGGTGGGGGGGGGGAGGTTACCATATATATTCCTATTAGCTGAGAAAGTTATCAAAGGTTTGGGTTGAATGAGAAAGATATTGACTAGGAAGCATATTTCTGGGGATCCTGTGATATAGAGTCAGGGCCTTTGTGCAAGAAGACATGACCTTCAATTTCAAGGGTATTTCTGAGACTCACAGGTGTAGCCTCTCCATTCCCTCAATATTACACTCCAATCATTCCCTGTTTACCTCTGTTGCACTTGCTACAAAGGGTTACGATGAGAAAAATCTTTATTTTATTAAAAATAAACAAATTAATAGCTCCCTGACATAACGGACAACAGCTCTACTGTTCACCGGGGGATAAACCAATCTGCACCAGCTGTGGATAGCTATTTATGGACAGGGCACAAAGCCAGAGTCCTGTTAAGTATAATATTCTTTTCATTTTTCCCCCACTGTTTGTATCCCACTGCATACTAATGTTCAGGAAGAGAGGAGTCTCTCTACTACTACCACTGTCCAACCTTTTGAGCCCAAGATTTGAGTCCGACCTCATTCCTCAGGGCGCAGAAAACTCTATTTATTAGTACGTTTTTCATACCTATTTGAAGCTTCTGACATCCAAATGTCTTATAGAGAAAGACAGATCAGAAAGTTATGCTGGTGTATTCTGACAGCCATGATTTCAAATGTTTAGCCTCAGTTGAACATGCTGAGTTTAAGTGGTAAATTGTTAAAAGAGGAATTAATTTAAGCTTAGAGTTTACCTAAACTGGACAATCACATCTGAATATTCAAGATTTCGAACCTGCTATTTACATCTGAATTCCATTTTTTTTATTCACAAAACACCATTTGTTCATTTGTGAGCAAGTGTAAAATGGAAGGAGTTGATTATGTAATCCAAATGTTAGTTACCATTTCTGGGCCAAAAATACTGTTCCTGAAGTGGAGGAGAATGCAAGATGTAGTTTCCTTGGGTTAGCACCTAAGAGTGTGTGGCTTATTGATGGAGAACATCTAATATCTGTCATTTTCTTCTGCTACAAACCTTAGCTGAATTGCCGGTACAGGAATACCAGGATAGCAGCAAACTAACAACCTCTCTATTGAAATGAATTGTTGTGATTGCTAATAACTTTTATCAACATGTGCCTCATTGGTATTTAAATGTTTGATATTGTCTATGTTTGTATTTATATATTTGAAAAAATATTTCAAAAAAGCAAGATATAAATGTTATAAAATAGACACAAATAGTATCAATCACATCATCTTCTTATTAACTGTTCATCACAGCAGCCTGCTAACAACCTCGGCATTTTTACCTTGTTGCATATAAGCAGCTATAAAACTAATGCAAATAACTTCTCAAGTAGGCTCACTATCTTTTGAAGTATGAAACAGAGCCAAAACAAACATGCATAATAGTAATTGCAGTTGTGAAACAGCTGATGAATAAATTATCACAGCAAATGGCTAGTTTTAAATGAGCCTAAGATATGGGTACATAATCAACACAAACACAAAAAAATAAAAGCCACCAACATCCCAATACCACTATACAGCTTACAAAAGCCATCATGAAACAACAGGTCTTGAATAATGTCTTGAGAAGGGTGAATGGATGGGACTTGTGGACCAAAGATGGCAGGCAGTCCAAGCTGAAAATGTGCTAAAGAGACCTTTCTTCCTCCAGCATCATCAACATGAACATTCAGCAGGTGTGCTCTGACTAATTCAAATCTCAAGAAGTTGCATTAGGGAAAAAGTGATCTCCAGAGTAACCATTATGAAA
Organism: Heteronotia binoei; assembly: GCF_032191835.1. Taxonomy (NCBI): domain Eukaryota; kingdom Metazoa; phylum Chordata; class Lepidosauria; order Squamata; family Gekkonidae; genus Heteronotia; species Heteronotia binoei. The sequence continues at coordinate 48,875,613 of NC_083223.1, read as the reverse complement.
CCATACATGGCTTTAATCTATTAACTATACCCAGAAGCAAACTGAAAAAAACAAACAGACTTTTAGATAGTTACACCTTGGTATAACTTCATATGATTCAACTGTGTGAGAGTACCAATAGAAGAGATGTTGATTGATCTGTTCACTGAGGCATTTCACTTTCAGTCACCATGTTAGCCCATTCACTTAACCGATTCATTTGATAAATGTCCATGGGAAGTATTTATTTATTTATTTGACTTATATCCCACCCTTCCCACTAGCAGGCTCAGGCGAGTAACAACAGAACTCATCCAACAATTAAACACCAGTTATATAAGCAATAATCGGGGTTCCCCTTCCCCAGAACACACAGGAACGCAATTCCAGCTGGCTTGACATCAAAGGGGTGTGGTCTAATTTGCAAATGAATTCCTGCTGGGGTGATGTCAGAGGGTGTGGCCTATTATGCAAATGAGGAAATATCTGTCTAGTTAGCAACAATTGATAGATCTCATGATGTTAAGTAAAACAGGCAGCAAGCAACAGAAACAGGAAACCTGCCAACCAGTGGTATGATGTTAGGTCTTTCATATGGGCAAAATTCATAGAACAAGTTCTCAGTAGGTTGTCAACAGGGGAGGCCAAATAATTGGGCATCCACTGCTCAGCCAAAGGCCTGGCAGAACAGCTCTGTTTTACAGGCACTGCAAAACTGCAATATATCTCACAGGGCCCTGATCTCAAACGGGAGCATGTTCCACCAGACCAAGGCCAAGAATGAGAAAGCCCTGGTTGAGGCTAAGTGGATGCTCCTTGGGTCAAGGACAACCAGGAAACGTTGGTTAGCAGAGTGCAAGGCTTTCTGGGGCACATATGGGGAGAGATGGTCCCTTAAATGTGTTGGTCCCAGGCTGCATATGGCTTTAAAGGCTAACACCAACACCTTGAAATGGATCCAGTACTCATTAGGTAGCCATTGCAATTGCAGGAGCACCAGCTGAATGCATGCCCACACAGGCGACAATGCCCGCAGGTATGCTGCCGCATTTTGCACTCACTGGCATTTCCAGATCAGATTCAAGGGTAAGCTCATATGAAGCAAGTTATAGTAAGCTAACCTGGAAGTGACCATTGCATGAGTTGTTGAAACTAAGTCCTGGGAGGAGAGATTGGGGACCAGCTGCCTGATCTGCCAAAGATGATAGAAAGCTGACCTAGCAACTGTGGTGATCTGGGCCTCCATAGAGAGTAAGGCATCCAGAATCACCCACAGGCTTCTTACCCTTGGCGCTGGGACCAATGGTACCCCATCCAAGGCCAGGAGCCTGATTCCTGATCCAACACTTCCCCTAGCTCAAGTACAGGGCCTCTGTCTTTGTTGGATCTAGTTTCAGGCAGCTCTGATGTAACTACCCAGCCATGGCCCCCAAGCCATGTCCAGAATATCTGGGGTGGAGTCCAAGTGGCCATCCATCAACAGATAGAGCTGGGTGCCATCAGCACACTGGTGGCAATCCAGCTCAAACTTCTGGAGCAGTTTGGTGAGGGGGGTGCATATAGGTGTTAATCAACATTGGCAAGAGGATCATCCTCTGCAGCACCCCACATTCAAGTGGATTTTGCAAAGAGACCATCTCACCAAGCACCACCCCCTGTCCCCAACCATGGAGAAAGGAGGAAAACCATTGTCAGGCAATCCCCCAAATTCCTACGTCAGCGAGTTGGTGGGTCCTGATATCATAACCGACCATGTCAAACACTGCCATAAAATCAAGAAGCAACAGCAGTACCAACCCACCCCAATACAGATGTCTCTGGAAGTTATCCATGGGGGTGACCAATGCTATCTCCATTCCATGGCCAGGGCAGAAACCAGACTGGAATGGATCCAAGATAGGTGCATCATCCAAGAAAGCCTGAAGCTGCCCAGCCACTGCCCTCTCAACTACCTTGCCTGGGAATTGAAGGTTTTACACTGGGCGGTAGTTGGCTAGGACTACAGGGTCTAGTGATTTTTTTAAGGAGTGGATACACCACTGTCTCCTTCAATACCACTGGGAAAGTCCCAGTTGATCTCACTATGGTTCCCAATCCCCAGGTGGCGGCAGGGGATCCCCCGGTTTGGAGGTCCTTCCCCTGCTTCAGGGTCATCAGAAAGCGGCAGGGGGAAATATCTGCTGGGCACTTCATTATTCTCCATGAAGACTGATTCCCATAGGGTATAATGGAGAATTGATCCACAATTATCTGGGGCTCTGGGGGGAGCTGTTTTTTTAGATAGAAGCACCCAATTTTCAGCATAGCTTCCTGTGCCACATCCCAAAATACCCTCCAAGATTCAAAAGGATTGGGCCAGGGGGTCCAATTATATGAGCCCCAAAAGAAGGTGCCCCTATCCTTTATTATTCTCAATAGAGGGAAGGCATTTAAAAGATGTGTAGTCCCTTTAAATGTGATGGCCAGAACTCCCTTTGGAGTTCAGTTATGCTTGTCACACTCTTGCTCCTGGCTCCACCCCCAATGTCTCCTGGCTCCACCCCCAAAGTCTCCAGATGTTTCTTGAATTGGACTTGGCAACCCTAGATCTTACCCAGGGGTGCCTGGACACCATCCCCACAGACTTTCACCAGCCAGGATGGGCACAGGTCAAGAAGGTAAGTGGTGGGCTTTACCTAAAGAGGAACAAGGCTTAAAGAAGAACAAAGGGTGTCCAATATCCTTACTGTATCAACTGTGATGGGAAAACATCCAGGTATAATTGGCAAAAGTAAAGAGTCCTTTCCATTAAGCTTGTAACTAACACATTAAGCTAAAGTAAAGCACAGGAATTTCCTTGCAGATTGTCTCTCTTCATTTCCCATAGCATATTATATGGTTTTGTTCTTCCCCATCTCGGTTCTTCTCCATTTACTTATGCCTTTTAAGGGCTACATATATCACCAACCTAGGGTTGCCAGCTCCAGGTTGGAATTTGGGAGTGGAGCCTTAAAGAATTAGACAAAAGGGCTATCATTATGACCTATGTGATTCCTTATGGAAGAGAGGGTCTATGAGAAAAAGTCAGTATCCCTGAATAACTATAGATGTTTCCTTGACGGGAAAAAATAGGCAGGAGATGGTTTCCCAACTTCTCTTTAATTCAGGAACTCATCAAAGCACAGAGAAGTGGGACCTGGCATCCCAGCTGAGGAATGGGGGATAGGTGTATATGAAGAAACAGTGAAAACTGGCTGAAATGAAAGTAAATTGGGCAACAGGACCTCTCCCTCCCTCCTTCCCTCTCTCTCTCTCTGAGGAGCTGGTGTGGAATGGTAAATCTGCTACCTTGCATTTGTAAATCTGTGCAATCTCCATATATTCCCTGTGCTTTTTTCTCCAAAGAAACCAGACCTGGCGAGCACTGACTCCAGAACATCTTACAGTGGGAGCACTCAAACTATAGAGAAATAAAATTGCACACTACTATACCAAAGATTGTTTTAAGGAGAAATGGAATATGAACTGGAAAACATTTTGAAAGACTAAAATATTATGAAAACTTCCATTTTAGAGGGCAAGTAGTAGGCAAAGTAATAGAAAGTGTGAGGTAAAATAAGAAGTGAACAGGAAAAAAGACAAGAGGCTCTAGATCTAGAAAAGAAAGAAGTATTTGGAATAGACTTTGGAATTTTCCATTGCAAATTATCATCACAAACCGGCTGTCTGGGAATCTCTCCAACCTGATGTTGGGTTTCCTTTGATAACATAGTGTTTCTAAGCAACATTTCTAGGCAGCCCATGCATACGAATGGTCAGCCACCATTTCATGACTTCAAATAAGTAAACTTCCTTTGCTAGATGCAGATCCAATTTAGTGTTATTGTTGTTTTTCTAAAATAAAATACAGAAGGTTTTGAAAGATAGAGTCAGTGGAGGAAAGAATAAAAAATCTGTAATAAGTCTTGTGAAACACTCCCTCCCCCATAATATAGTGGATGAGTGGTTTTCCAGTAATATATTAATGAATCTACAGTCTTTGTTCTGAAGTCAAACAGATGGGCATTCAAACAACATGTGCTAACATTGTTGGGTTACAGTATATATTCCTGCGTTCTTTAATGCATAATCAACTGAACGCAGCTCTGAAGTGTATCACCAGTGGCAACTAACTCATTTTGTTCAATTCTTTTCATGCTATTTGTGCTTGGGATCTCAATTAAATAATCTCCAGCCTGGGTGATCTTTGCCGCAATTGTTTGTGAGCATTTCATTTTCAAACCCTGGTAGAAAACATAAATGCAAACCTGGATGCCTACAATGCCTCTGTTTTTTAAAGATGGCAGGCACATGTAACCCCTAAAATGCTAACAGGATGGTGATAATTTTCCTCAGCCTGTAAGAGAATTTAAACAATCTCCCTGCCTCCCACCCCTGGCCCCAGTGTAATTATGTGTAAGTAACTAGCAGGCAAAATACTTAACAGCCACTGTCTTCACTGATTTCTATACCTGTGATGTAAACATGTCGGGGGGGGGGGGGGTTAAGCATATCAGGAAGAAAAGTTCTTTCTCATACTCTTCTAGATTTCACCTTACAGGGAACAACGTAGAGCAATTCTGAAATATACAAGGCTTTTATGTAGAAAAGGCCCAGCAGGAACTCATTTGCATATTAGGCCACACACCCCTGATGCCAAGCCAGCTGGAACTGCATTCCTGTACATTTCTGCTCAAAAAAAGCCCCCCCCCCCAAAAAAAGCCTAGTCTCCAGTCCAAAATGTTCATTCTGCTGCAAGGCTAAATGGCACCTAAACTCTGGGATAATGGTCAAGCAGTAGATGAAAAAGAGACTACAAATAATGACTCTGGTTGTGGAAATTCCTGTAGCTACAGGGGTGGTACCTGGGAAGGGGCACCCATTTTTCCTAGAATCTATGGTATACCATAGGGTCTGCCCTACAATGCTGCTTGTTATCCAAGGAAACTGATCTCTGTAGGCTGGAAAGGAATTGTAATTTTGGGAGATCTCTAGGAGTTGTTGACCCTAAGAATTACCAAGCGTTAGACTTTCGCTGGAAAGTGTAGTGAATGAAGATTTTAAACCTCATTTTCCTGTAACTGTTCCACAACAGTTTCATTGAAAGTGCTTCTTTTGGCCACTATTTTTGCCTTTTAAACTTGTCTGAAAAGTGGTCACAAAAAGAAAACAAAAAATGAAATAAGAATACAGTCAAAATGAATCTACAGTAACAGCAACCATTAATCAATGCTCAGTTTCTATTCTGGTCCTTTTTCTCAAAGTGGGGACCACCTGACTGCAAACAGTCTCTCTGGAGAACAGAGGGTGTCATCAAGACCCTTACTTAGATCCCAAAATGCTATGGAGCATAATGTAAGTCTAAAAATAACTCCAAACAAGAGTAGGGAGTTCTTGTGGTTCACTGCTATGCTCTTGCATACAGTTCAGGGGTTAGCCAAGGACATTTGGCAGGTTTGCCTCACAGGCTTGACAGAAATGTAGTGCGCCTGGAATAGGTATACTGCAGTGAACTAAAATCCATACAATTTATACTTTGGTGGGGCAGAATAGGAATGTCACTCTATTAACTCTTGCTTTTATCTAATCATTTGTGAATGTAAATGCTTGGTCTCCATTCTCATAATGCATGGTTTATGAGGCTAGATCATATGGGACATTTGTTAAAAATATATTTATTAGTGGTAATTGCATTTTTTTATCATCCCAGCATATCAGCAGCTCAGATGACGTAGTATCTTATTACCCACCCAACAATCCTAACAGGTAGGGTAAATAATAGTTGCCACACCAAGAAGTGCAATTAATGCAGAGTTACTGTGGTCTACTGCTATTGAAATTGGTTGGCTTAGATTAGAGTCACTTTGTAAAGGATTGCACTGTAAGTAACCCAGTGAATTTCACAGCTGGAGAAGGACTTGAACCCAGCTTTTCCTGGTTTTAATGAATCCTCACTCTCTCTTAGACCACATACAACAGTGTAAAGTGAAATAGTCCTGTTGTAGCTAATTATTCAGTTTTATATTTTCTTACATTTGTGTGTTTCTGTTTTCCTAACTTTGTGCCTTAATTCTGCAGATCATAGGGCTCCCAGTCAGCAGCTGGCATCCAGTGGAAGACTGGGGGGGGGGGTGTATGGGGGTGCCATCTCATGTCTATGGTTTTACTATAGAGTTTTCATTGAATCCTAGAGCACTTCTGCATTCATCCCAGAAATGATAGTACACCTGGGGTTGCCAGCCAGTGGTTGACAACTGGTGGGAATGTGAGAGGGTGGGGACATAGGGGCATGCCACCAGAATGACAGCATTATGTCACTTCTGAAGAAAATTCAGTAGCAACATCATGCCTATCTAGGAATCACCACAAACTGTATGGTAAAATTATAGAGTTTCTGGCAGTTCCTAGACAGACACAGTGTCAATTTTGTTTCTTCCCCAAAGGTGATGTAATATAATACTGCCAGTGGAGATTTTTTTTTTAAAAAAAAAATTTTTTAATCTTCCAGCAACTGGATTGGCAGCAGGCAACAGGAGCTGAGGGCTCCCCAACTGCAGCAGGTATTTGGCAACCCTGGTCACACCATCAACACAATGACCTATTTTCCACTCCTACCTAGGGATGTAAAAAAATATACATGAACGAAAAAAAACTAGAAATGAACTGTTTCAGACTGGCTTGGGGTTATTCAAAATAACCCCAAATATTCATACATTGCACACAAGTAATTAAAATACTTCTTCTCTCCCTCCTTGTTCCTGCTGTCTCAGTGGGGCAGGAGAATGGGAGGGACAATTAATAAAATATTCCTGAATTTTCAGGATCCCCCTAAAAAAAAAACAACAACCCTGGGAACATGCCCAGCAGCAGTTTGGAGCAGAAAAAATTAATAGGACACCATGGGAGGGAGTGTTGTTGCATAATATAAGATGTTTTAGCTTGAATGGTTTTATGGATTGTAATGTATGCATTTTTATACTGTTGATGCTAGAAGCTGTCATGGCAGCCATTGCTCTGGACAAAATACATCATAGTACTTACAGGCAGCAACCACAGGATCTACCAAATTTTAAACTCAGGCACAGTAGAAAGTTTCCCCCAGACTTTAGCTCCTAAAGAAAGGGAAGAAAAGTAAAGCTGTAAAAAAAGATTGGTCACATTTAATGTTACATTTCTCTGGATTATCGAAGTCCTAGGTATGAGTATAAGCGAAGAGGGCCTGATTTACTGACAGGAGGGGAGTCAGCTGGGAGCAGCCATGGGTTGAGCTGCTTTGGAGAAGGCAGGGGCCAGCCACAGAGGTGGCTGGAAGGGGACCAGGTTGTATAGTCTGTGCAGAAAGTCAAAGAACAAGCAGCACATTTCACAGAACAATCAGCACAGTCAACAACCATCTTCCTTATCTTCACACCCCTTCCAACCCTCCCAGCAATTAACACAGAACAATGGTCACATTCAACAGCCAGTTTCCTTATCACTACCCTTCCAGGAAGCCCCACCAAACAATGGGCACATCCACAAACCAATTGCCCTTTCACCACACCCCCTCCAGCCTAGAAATAGCAGCTCTCCAGCAGCCCTCAATGCACAGCAGCCAAGAAGGTCAGAGCGCCTGCTCCGGCTGCAACGCCACTGAGGATGTTCTCCACAGCTGAGAACGAAACGTCTGGAAGAAAAATTTTCTCCAGTAGAACACGGCACTTGAGCCCGAAAGATTCTACAAACCCTAATAACCTCTATCATATCCCCCCCCCACCCGCTTAGCTGTTTCTTTTGAAACTGAAAAGTCTCAGACTCTTTATGCCATCCGCATTGGGCATTTGCTCCAACCCAGTTCTTCTGGAGAAAATGGATGCTTTGGAGACTGGACTCTATGGCATTGTACCCCACTGAAGTCCCTCTCCAGGCTCCATCCCCAAATCTCCAGGAATCTCCTGACCTGGATCTAGCAACCCTACCCAGTGAAGTCATTTATGACGTCTGAGAATCTCATTTTTACAGCATGAGTTGAGCACATTTTTACCCAGTCAAGGTAGTTGAACTCTCCCAGTATCATAATGTTATCTGTTTTTGTTATTGCCGTTAGTCCCTTCTCCATCTCACACCCTCAAGGGTGTGATCAGGTGGTAAATAGTAAAGGTAAAGGTAGTCCCCTGTGCAAGCACCAGTCGTTTCCGACTCTGGGGTGACATTGCTTTCACAATGTTTTCAAAGCAGATTTTTTATGAGGTCGGTTGCCATTGCCTTCCCCAGTAAACTACACTTTCCCCCCAGCAAGCTGGGTACTCATTTTACTGACCTCGGAAGGATGGAAGGCTGAGTCTACCTGAGCCAGCTACCTGAAACCAGCTTCTGCCGGAATTGAACTCAGGTCGTGAGCAGAGAGTTCAGACTGCAGTACTGTAGCTTTACCACTTTGCGCCACGAGGCTCTTGGGAAACAGTACATCCCCCCTTAAAAGTAATCCTTAGAGCCCAATTATTTCCACCCATAAGCTTCTGTTGGGGAGATCATTCCCATAATGTTTTTGAACTTATTTGATTCTATGCCCTCATTGATGTACAACCCCCCCCCCCCCACCTCCCCCAATATGCCCCTGAGAATTTATACTCAGGGATGACTGTATTCCACAGATATTCTGTGAGAGCCAGTTTGGTGTAGTGGTTAAGTGTGCAGACTATTATCTGTGATAACCGGGTTTGATTCCCCACTCCTTCACATGCACATCCTGATGTGACCTTGAGTCAGTCACAAGTTCTCACAAAGCTGCTATGCTCAAGGGGAGTTCTAGGAGAGCTTTCTTAGCTCCACCTACCTCACAGGGGGCGTTTTCGCACTCACCTTCAGCCAGCGAGACCCCCCTCTTCACCACGCAGGATCTGCGCGGATTTCGCACTAAATGCCGCGGAGCAGCCGGAAGAGCCGGAAACTCCCATCGCAAAAGCCGCGCAAATGGAAACTGCTTTTTGGCGGTTTACGTTTGAGCGGCTTTTGTGCCGGGAGTTTCCGGCTCTTCCGGCTGCTCCGTGGCATTTAGTGCGAAATCCGCGCAGATCCTGCGCGGTGAAGAGGGGGGTCGCGCCGGCTGAAGGTGAGTGCGAAAACGCCCAGGGTGTCTGTTGTGGGGAGGAGAAGGGAAAGGAGATTGTAAACTTTTCTGAGAATTCTTTGGGTAGTAAAGGGCAGACAAGGTATAAATCCAATCTCCTCCTCTTCTTTTTTCCCCATTCCTCCATGTTTCTGAGATACCCACTGTATCTAAATTGTCATTGAGCAACAAGCACTACAGCTCAACCATCTACATAAGAACATAAGAACATAACAGAAGCCATGCTGGATCAAGCCAATGGCCTATCCAGTCCAACACTCTGTATCACACAGTGGCCAAAAATGTGTGTGTGTATATATATATATATATATATATATATATATATATATATATATATATATATATATATATATATATATATATATATATATATATATATATATATATATATATATATACATACACACACACACACACACACACACATATACATACACACTGTGGCTAATAGCCACTGATGGATCTCTGCTCCATATTTTTATCTAACCCCCTCTTGAAGCTGGCTATGCTTGTAGCTGCCACCACCTCCTGTGGCAGTGAATTCCACATGTTAATCACCCTTTGGTGATTAAACTTGGAAACTTCTAGCACTGGCATATAGACACCTATAATGTTTTTTCCTCTCCAGTAACCCTCACCTCCCTCAGTCACTTTTCCATCACAGATGGCCTCCTTTGCTGCGCTACCCTCACTCCCAAGTTCCATTATACCTTCAAGTTCTGTAATGCTCCTATCAATATTACCCTGAGTGTTTATATAATTATCCCTTTGGCCAGCCTTATCATGAATTGGAGGCTCTCTAGCTCCTGCTGGCTTTTCTCTTGGGATTAGTTTAAAAGTTGCTCTGCCACCTTTTTGACATTAATCACCAGAGGCAGTGTATGGACTGGCATATTATCTCATTTCTAGTTGCATTCTTTGACCATCCACCAGGGCTGTCTATGCCAGGAATAAGCAGACAGTGGGAGTTTTTGATGGCGGAGAGCACTAAGCCTGCCTGGCTAATTAAAGTGAGGTTAGTCTTAGGATAACTTCAGTCAGTGGTGGTACATATCTTCTAGGTCTATCGTAAAATGACCTGGTTTAGATTTCCAAATCTGAAACTGATTACAGGATTAAGAAATTTTAAGAGGGGCAGGGTAGAGGGAATCATACTGGGGGGAGAGGAAAGATGACCTTTCCCCCTACGGTCAACATTGTTATAGGGTTTATCCAACATTTGCTAAGATTCATGTCATTCTCTCTCATTTTAAGTGGGTTTCCTGATGGCTATCTTAGAGCTATGGGGGTAACAGGGTTATCTCATGCTCTAAGTTTGATAGCCACATTTATCAATAGAACTGTGAACACTCCAAAGCTTCAATTATTCTGATGCTAGGAACTTTCCCAACATATCCATTATTATGTTGAACTTCAATTGAGTAAACTATTCTTTGTTTTCCAACATTGTCAAAATAACCCCTCGAAGAAGTCCACTCTTACAAAGAGAACTGGCACTGGAGAAAGCAAGTTCTATATATCTACTTCATTTTTATCTTGCCTTTGCTTTCAGGGGTTCAAGATAGTACATCTTGTTCCCTTCTTGTCTGCATTATCCTAACAAGAAGGTTGGGAGGTAGATTAGGATGCGAGAGAGAGAGAAAAACATTGGTGCAGAAGCACCTGAGAGTTTCAGAGTTGAATGGCAATTTGAACCCAGATCTTCTGAGTCCTAGTCTTGATACTCCAACCACTACAGCACCCTAAGTCTCGGTGACTTTGAGATGGAAACAGAATTCAAAGTTTCTCATACCATAATCCAACCAAGCCCATGCTAAATCTTTCTGGATGTAACTTGATATTGCACAGACGCCCCCATAATGGAATGAATGGGAATGCTTTTAAAGCATTCCAAGCACTGTTATGAATAAAGAATTCAAGGGGATGATGAACCCCTGACTTGTTTGACCCTCCAGCACCACCTTATGCATACCAAAGATACTATGATACTATGGGTCTAATGCGTTCTGACCTCAAACCAGGGATACTGGTAGCACTTACACTTCACTTCAGTTTTGTTTTTCAGGTTTCTGGTTGGCTCTACAGCCCAAATCCTATTTCACTATTTAGTGAATGTCACACTCTTCAGTTGAGCAAACTATTGCTCAATTGATTATATTGACTCGCCCTGTGTAATCCACCATGAGTCCCAGAGAGAAAGGCAGACTATAAATAATATAAATTAAAATGAAATAATTTGATAGGAAGTCTCATTGTTTCTGCACCTAGCAAGACTTTCCTTGGGGGGAGGGTAACCTCCTGCCAGTTCTCCACCTTCAAGCCTCCCACCCTCAATTTGAAAATTTATTCTTAATTGTCCAAAAGTCCAACTGCAAACTGTGAGCCAACACTGTATTTCCAGGGGGTACAAGATATTAATAGTGCTACCCTCTGGCCCTACATATCGTAATAAACTCCACTGTGATTTGTTTGCCCACCCCAGACAGTAACTAACAGTCAAATAAATGGAGTTGGCGCCTGCAAGATTTATTATGTACCTCTGTGCTTAGCAATGTTTAATCAGGGAGTTAAAATATTACAGTGTAAAAATCCTTTACAAGCATGCACAAACAGTGATCTACCATTAGAGGCTTGGCAAGCACCCTCAGTGTCGAATAGGACCTCCAGACAATTTCAAAACACAAGGTAGAATATTCATAAAGCAGCTATTAACTTAAGAAACACGATTTGAAACAAGGTCAGGTCCCTTTTAATTTTTTAAGTTCTGGTGGTCTGGCTTTTGAAGTGATATCCTGATCGGCAGGGACAAGTGGGCTTGTCTGCAAGAGCCCGTCAGGCCGAGAGAGGAGTTTTTTCTGGCGGGAGGTGATTTCTGGTCAAAAAGGTGGCAGATGGCTGTCAGAGAGCATTGTGTGTTTGGATAAAACAGGCAAAGCATGTGGGGGGATCAGCATGAAGCATCACACCTGGAGGAAAAGACAACTCGCTCCAGCCCCTGTGCCATAAGACTGGCTCCACAAAGTCTAGCCAACATCTGGAATGGATATCAAGAGACACAGTGCAGCCCCGACTGGCGCTGCACTCTACCTTTGTACTTTTCACTGCAAATTGAAAAGCAAAACAGACATCAAGGATATATTTATATAACTGTCTTCAAGCTGCATTTTCTACTCCCATCTGCTGCACATGATAAGTCTCAAGTGTTTTTCTAATAAAAAAGCATTTCTTAAAATCCTTGTTCTTTGAGTATACCAAACTGACCTCTTTTAAAAAAAATGGTCTCATTTTTAAAGGAACATTAAGTATTTTGCAGCCAAAACAACAGCCCTGGTATATTGAGACGTTCTATTATGAAAATTGCAGATGTCATAAACTAAATGGGCAGTTGGCTCAGCTTTGTGGGTTCATGTGCACAGGAACATGTCGTTATGTGTACGTCCAAGAGTAGGAGGCAGCAAATGCCTTTTTTCAGTGTTCCAGCCCATTGTTAATTTACTTAGGATGGAAATCAAAATGGTGATAAACTAAGTAAAGCTACTCAATATCAAGATTTGAAAAAGAAGCTGAACCAAACACTTCATGCAGTTATTGGGGGGAGGGGGGAATAATTGGGAAGGGCTATGGCTCAGCAGCAGAGCATCTGCCTGGCATGAAGAAGGCCCCAGATTCCACCTTAACAACTCCAGTATAAAGAATGAGGTAGTAGGTGGTGTAAAAGACATAAACCAGAGATCTTGAAGACCTACTAACAGTCTAAGTAGAAAACACTGACTTTAATAGATCGAGGATATAATAGTGGGTTCCATGCAATGATGAGGCGAGGTGATAGTGATCATAGCTCTATTAGATACAGCATAGTATAGCGCTGCATTCAAAGACTGAAGACTGGGCCAACAGGGCCAACTATATATACACACACACACAAGCTTCCCTTGCTAGCATGCTATTGGACCATTCAAACCAGCAGGGGCTCGTGATTGGAGCAGGGCAGCAGGGATTTGGATCCTGCTGCCTATTGTTCCTGAGTCCCCAAGCTCAGTCCTACAGTATCCAATGAGCCAGGCAAGAACTCCATATATTAGTCACAATTCTGATCACATATACAACAAAGGACCTGATTCAGTATAAGGTAGTTTCATGTGTTCATAACTTAGCTGGAAATAGATATTACTTTTCCATATATCTTTAGACATCTCTTATATGTGTTGGCTAATATGAAGGGGTTTTTTTCACATGGTTACTGTGCATGTCAGTATAGCATTCCCAACCACTAAACCATCATGTGATGTCATTTAAACAACAAAGCATAAACAGCCAACAGTTACACTCAACTCAGAAGAACTTCACAAGTGTGTTTTCAGCAAATGGCTGAGGTACTCCTTCCAGCGCCTGGATCACCATAAAAGGACATTTCCCAAAGAAGGACATTTCTTCCTGACATTGAATTGGGTTTGGCATAGACTACTTTGGCATAACCATCATAGTGCCAATCCAGTCTCTTTGGATGAGCAACAATCCAAATAGGGATCCATGCCGTTCCTTCTGTCTAGAACAGAATACCAGGCATGCAATTCTGTACGCCTGTCATTTGCTGAAGCACACTGTTTGCTGGAGGAAGCAGCTCTGGCAGTGCCCTTAGTGTTTCCAGCTGGAGAGCTCACACCACACAACAGGAACAACATGTTGCACATATTTGTTGCATTTGCAGAATGATTATTCATTACATTTTATTTGCTTGTTGTCATCATAAAACGGGCCCTGTTTGACATAGTTAATAAAAGGACTGTTCAGCTTCCTACACAGCAATGATGTTGTCAGCCATCTAAGTAGGAACAGTGGCTACTTACTGGGTGCAATTAAAAGAGACACTCCCAGTGGCATTTAAGGACCTTCGGTGGACTTTGAAAAACTGCACGGGGCAACAATATCCACCAGATTACCATTACTGAGGTAATTAACTATATGTATACTCCTACACTTTCACATTGCTAGCCATGGCAGAAATAAGCTTCCTCAGAGCATCTTTAAAACCAGATTCAATTAGACAAACATCAGGATGAAAATGGAATATTTAACAAAAAAATGTATGTACAATAAGAACTTTGTTTTATTTATTTATTTATTATTTATTTATTTATTTATTAATTTCATTTATATCCCGCCCTCCCCCACCTTGGCAGGCTCAGGGCGGCTAACAGCAATCCATAAAAACACACCATAATAAATAAAACATTAGAATTACATTATAGAACAATAAAACATTAAAACATTAAATTAAAAACCAGTCTAGTAGATACAAATGTGCCATGGTAAGAGCCAGTTTGGTGCAGCGGTTATGTGTGTGGTTACTCTTATCTGGGAGAACCAGGTTTGATTCCCCACTCCCCTGCATGCAACTGCTGGAGTGACCTTGAGTCACTCATAACTTGTCAGGTGCTGTTCTCTCAAGAGCAGTTTCTGTCAGAGCTCTCTCAGCCCCAACTATATCACAGGGTGTCTTGTTGAGAGGGGAAGGGAATGTAAGCCACTCTGAGACCTCTTCAGGTAGTGAAGGGTGGGGTATAAATCCAATCTCCTCCCCCTTCTCCTCCTCTTCTTCTTCTTCTTCTTCTTCTTCTTCTTCTTCTTCTTCTTCTTCTTCTTCTTCTTCTTCTTCTTCGACACATAAACTATACTACATATGTGCTGCTGGATTCTTTTTTAAAATGCATATTTACTGTCTGAATTAATACATTTAAAGACTTTTCAGCCCCACAAGACCTGCCTAGCACAGTGACAGGTATTTTCTTTTACAAGAAGTACAGAACAGCACTGTTTTTTAAGTTGGTTCTCTGCATCACTGCCACAAGAACATCCCCACCGCATTGGGGTTGGCCAGTGTTGAGAAATCCTAGATAGGTTTCATTTAACTGAAACAGGTAGCAGACAAAGCAAAGCATTTTGTGGTCCACTGACATATTTCAGTATTTCAATTATCTATAGTTTTATTGCGAAAAATAAGTCCCCCTCCCCCTTCTGACATCTGTATTACATTTTGAGGTAAATAAAGATAGCTTTTAAATTTTGAACAAGGCACAGCTCCGTGATCTGGAAGTAGCTACTATAATAAACTTCAAATTTATTTAGAGGCTAGAAGTCATCATAAAAGGTTATCTTGTCCCTCCCCAATTTCACCAAGGAGTAATCATGTAAAAGTAACCTATAGCAGATGTTTTATCTAAACTTACTCAAAAACGCCATTGAAGAATGCATAGAACTATAAGACACAGTCACATACCCTGGGTAATTTCTTCCATTTCTTTACTATCCTGTGTATTTGAGAATACCTTATAGTATAATCTTATCCATACTTTCTCATAAATAAATCCTACTGAATTTAAATAAACTGACTCCCAAGTAAGTGCATATATGATTGCAGTCTTTGATATTTAATCTTAATATCCCCCCTTCAGGTTAAGCCAATTGCTCATATTACTGAGATAAAAATGGTTTCCATTCTGCTTAACTGAATAAAATTGTGCCTATGTTCTTCTCTTTTTAAAGCTAAACAGAGATATTTTCTTGATGTCATGAACTTATGATCTCTTATTATTTATCACTATTATTCGACACTCGTGAATTCCACCCAGTTAAGGTTTTCCTTCAAATATAGAGTCCCCAAACTTGGCAAAGTAGCTGGGGCCTAAATAGCTATTCCCTTTTCTTCAAATGGATATGATGCTTCCCTCAGTACAGTCCAAAATGGATTTTCCTCCCATTTTGCAACTACACCAAATTACATCTAGTGTTAACCACTTTAACCCTCCGTTCTACAGAGAAACTTTCACAGTTATGACTAACAAAGATCTAATATTTCATAAAAGACAGCTTCATACCTCAGTTATGTGTTATGTCAAGCAGAATCATTCCAGAAGAGTGTTTCTATGTTCACTCTGTGAAATGATAAATCAGTGTGACTTTGATAAAACTACGATCCTACTATGTAATTTTGCATCAGTTAATGTATCATGTTAATACTTAGGTTTTGCTCCAGCTCTGTTTTTCAGATTTCTGATTGGTTCCACAACTGTAATCCTCTTGTACCGTTTAGTGAATGTCCCATCCCGTCAATTTTATTGATTCACTTTGTGTAATCCATCTTGAGTAAAAGTGAGAAAAACAAATTAAACAAAGTAACTTTCAATTTCTCCTCCTTGGTTTGGCTTCTCCCCGATCTGCATTAGAGATGTCAAGGGGAGGAAACAGAAAAATTAAGCAGGAATAGTTCCGCCCCCTCCCCTGGACCCTTTTTTCAGCATTTCCAATAGGAAAACCAGAAAACTGGGGGGGGGGGGGTTCCTATGTAAAATGCTCCTTATATACTTTCTCTTTCAAATGAGAGAAATGTTTGTTAAAAATGGTTTTTCTCACTCAAAATATATAGCATGAACATTTTATGTAAAACAATCTACAGAATTACATAGTGACAAAGCAGAGGACATGTGAGGATATTTATTTATTTAGTTAGTTCATTTATACCCTGCTGTGATAGAAAAGCAAGTATTGCATAAATTTCAATTTTTAAAGGCTTCAGTATTTCCAGAAGTTGTACATCTTTAGTGCAAGTCAAACCTTATTTTTGGACTAATCTCTGTTTCCTCATTCTAATTTCCCCCATAAAAAGTACGAAGTATTAAACATCATTTGTTTGCCAAAAGAGCGACATTTTTTGTTATATGTACCATTAGCATAGATTCTCATTGAAGTTACATATTAAAACCATATACAAGACAATTAACTCTGCAAAGCCAACAACAAAAAGAGGAGAACTGGAATCATGGATAAAAATGTAAACTATTCCCGCCCCCCCCCCCCCCCAAGTTGGAATAAAGAGTCAGACACAAAGAAGTTGGATAAAACTAATGGCCACTTTATTTTATTTTATTTTAGTTTATTTGTAATTTGTATCCCGCCCTTCCCACCAGGTGGCTCAGGGCGGCTTACAGCATATAAAATCTAACATAAGAATTTAATTTAGATAATAAATGGCAAGAGCTAACCAGGGGTCTCAACAGACACCTCCCCTGCCATTCAATGGGCGAGCGACCCAGCCCCTGACTGGAGTTGTACACTGCAGCTCCAACCAGGCTGGCTCAGCAAGCAGGCAAGCCCAGAAGGTCCGTCCACCAGACGCACATCTCAATGGAAGGAACCCTCCAGGTAAGCCCCAAAGGGACAGTCTGCATTCTCCAACCCTGGGCCGTCCAGCCTAAAGATTGATCCTGCCTGACCCCTAATCCACAAGAGGGGGTACTTTCTGGTCCTCCCCTAGCTGCATAAGATCATCAACCACAAAAAAACTGCCAGAACTAAACTGACCAGCCTATTTAACAGGACCCCCCTGTAGCCAGTTGCACAATCCACTGACATGCTATACAGGGTAAGCAAAAATACACCCCAACATTCATGCCAATAAGCTGGGGATCAAAAAATTCCTACCTGCCTCTCAGACCATGAGGCGACCAGCAAATGCCTACATAGCAATCAGGGTGGGAGGGAGGGCTGATCACCAGACAGAAACTGGCAAGAGCAGGGCAGGGGCTGCTGCTAAGACAGCAAGCTCTACCCTTCCCATCATCACAAACTCAAACAGGCCTGCTTGTCTTCCTCCCTTCCTCACAGGGAGGCAAATGCGTCCCTCCAGCCTCACAGCCAAGGCTGCCAGCTGGTTACAACAAATTATAGAAAGAAACTGAACAGGGAATATTTGCCAATCCCTAACTGATAAAACAGAGAATAAGCCTTAGACCCCCAAGGATGGGATTTTCAAGAATGTCTATGAAAGTGTGACTTAGACCTTCACAGAGCTCCATTACTTGGACATAGAGAGGAACTCTACACCACTGCACCAATAAAGGCAAATTTAGCAGTGCACAGGGCTACCCTGTAACTGTAGATAGCCCAGTGTATGTTCAGGGAGGGTCAGGATATTGGCAGAAAAAGGGATCTCTGGGCATACAGCTGAGAAACAGTTCTGCTGAGACCCTTGACAGCTGCTGCCAGTTAGAGGCCAGATGGATTGATGCTCTGACTTAATATAAGGCAGCTTCCAATGTTCAGAGGATGTTCCAGGCATGTTTATTATAAATATAAGTTATGTCACCTTGGCACCATTGTGTAATTTTATTTAAGAAATCTTAGCATGGCCATTGTGATATGTTTCACGTGGTTAATCAAAAACATTGCATTGTTTTAAGGTCTTTCAAGACTCCACTTTCAGAATACTGGCTAAATGTTTACATGCCGTCAATGTTGCTTTCCTGTGGCGTGTTCTTGCCTGGAAGCTGTCCTTCAAATAAAAAGGCTAAGCTTTGCCAAAAAGTGGTACATTGCCATTGCTGGTTCCTACATCGTTTTTTCGCCGTGTTTCTTGTTATTGCTATTGCTCTTAAGAGGCTGCTGGTGCCTCAGCAAAATTTTAACAGGACATGGTAGTGAGGAAAATGGATTGTATATTTGGTGATGAAAGGCACAGCCTACAAATCCCACAAGGGCATTTCCAGTGCAAACCCATGGTAATATTTTGGCCCTTTTTCCAGTTTCCATCTTGCCTCCTTCCCCAAATTTAGTCTTGTTCATTGTTCAGGTCCAGGGGTCAGTCCTTTGTGTGTGCGCATCAGCTCCGATGCTTGTCTTGAAAATACCATATGCACTCTAATGCAGAACAGAGAATGCCAGAACAACTGCCTGCTTCAGAAATTTGCAAAGAATCTATAAACTCAAACCAGGGATAGAGAACAAGTGGTTGCCAATAATTTTAACTTCATTTATCTATATTTGGCAAAAATTGTGCTGCAGCTGGAGATGAAATGTTGAGTGAAATAACTGCAGGGATGTGAGCTCCAAAACAGCCAATTACTAAAGAGGCCTGCCTTGTGTAAGATCTTACTTTTATTTATTGTATTTAAAGCCACGCTCAAGCTGTACACTGCAAGTGTTTCCCTAATCAAATAACACTTGTGTCTAAGAGTGTCATCCCAATTTCAATGGCTGAAATACTGTGATCAGGACCCATCTGAAACAATTTTGCACTGCGCTGTCTTTATCTTGTTCACATTTACCTTTTTAGGGAGGAGAAGCAGTACTGGTCTATTCACACAGGCCACTTTCAGAGGCATTAAAATAATTTTGATATTCTTTTCTTTGCTGCTAAGCTGAAAGCATTAATTATCCCAAAGAAGAACACATTAACCCATTAGCGTATCAAAATACCTTGCCCATGTACCCACATATCATCTATTGTGACTGGCAGATTTCTGATAGAGGACTTCCCCCGTGTGATCTTTTAACTGGATGCCAGGAGTTGAATCTGGGACTTTCTGCTTCATCACTCAGCTATGGCCCTTTTCCATATTTCCCCCCCGACAGGGTTAATGAGAATATAGAAGATGCATTTAGAAAGCACATAATGCTTGAGTGTATCTACCCAACTAACTGCAGTAGCTTTTTCGATTTCAAGAGAACCAACCCCAAAGTACAGTTGAAACTTCCAGCAGTAATTTAGCATCAAACTACTTCTCTTTTCAAGCAAGTCCCATAGCCTGCAACAAGGGCAAATCCAGCCGTGCTTCCAGCCACAGTCACCCATTGCATGCACACACTTCAATTTCAAGGAGGATCTCCCTACAACCTTAACATTGCATTTCCCCACTTACCCTGTACATTTCACATTTGTTTCTTTCAAAAGAGAGTGAAGAAGGATATTAAATTGAAGGCAACAATGAATTCCCACTAACAAAAGAAGGGAAGGATTTCTGCAGATTCCCATCTTCTAACACATCTTTATGGCCACCTATCTCCCAGGAAGACAGTCAGTGGAAATGAGATGTTATCGCTGCCAAGGTTTCTGATCAGTCAAAATATCTGTGCAAAAAAACAAGGTTTTGATAGCATGAAAGAAATTTCACAGATTAGAGGATTCTTCATTTGCCATTCTATTTTGTCTAAAGCAGTCTCCTTGCCTTGCAGCACTAGCAATTTCACATAAATATAAGCCCTGTATTTGCATCACTTATTTCATTCTTTGGTTCTGTGTGCACAAGGTACTGGGAATGTCTTTGCTTGTACACATTGGCATGCAGGGAGGACAGGAAACTGGGATGCAAGACAGGAAAAGAAGGAGTCTCAGCTGACATTCCACTTTTCTCCAGATGCACATCTTTTTTTTCTTTTTACACTCATAGATTTCAAACATTTCTGTCAGAGAATAGCAGTAAAAGCAATCGTAGTTCTAATGTACTGAAACAAGTCACTGAGTTGGATTCCACAGTCCATCGTCAGAAAGCAATGATGATTATGGATCTTTCCCACATTCCTTTTCCCCCAGAAGTCCATTCCCACCCCAGAAAATATTCTTCAGGAGACTGTGGCAGAGAAAGGGTCAAAATCCCTTTGTCTGTTATATCAGCACAGCTCAGCAGGTAAAAGAGAGAGACGAGGCCAATTTCACTGCCCTTCCCATTTCAGCCTTCCAACCTGCGCAGCTATTAGACAATGCAGGTGCCACAATACTCTGAATAAACTTTCCTGGGCTCAGAAAGAACTTTTGGAAGGAGAGGAATGCAGGAAAGATGCACAATTCTTGCATCTACAGGTTGCAGGATTTAACCCATTAAAGGTTTCAGTTTTAATTATTTTGTAGTGACTATCAGTTTAGACATTCTCTTTATCTGTATTTAAGAATAGTGTAGTTACAGCACATTCCTGGCAGCTTATTTGCATTTTGCAAAGCTTTTTCTCAACTCTTTGCTGATGCTGATACATTACTGATATGTTAATACTTCCCTGAAGCATTGACCTTTTCTCAAAATATTCATCCTTGACTTGATAATATCCTAGTTGGCCCCTAGAATCAGCTTTTTGTCTCAAGAGCCCAACTCTATCTAAAAAAGTCAAATTGTGCCTTTATTGGGGATGCATAGTCAGAGAAATAAATATTCAGCGTTTTCCAACAGCCTGAAACATTTAGCTCTAGATGTCATGCTAACACATCACTGTCAGGCTTCAGTTCCATGGGGAGCAAAAGAGACAACAAGAAGAGAACACAATTCAGTAAGCCCAAAGTCAATGAGCTTAGAAGGTGACTTCACTCTTTGTTTATCATCCTGTTTGGCATTACTGGGCATGGCATCTCTGCCAATCACACTGGTGGCCCATATAAGCAACATGAATCTTCTTCCATGAGCTATTTTGCTATTTGGAGTTGTGCCTGCTTGGCCCAAGGGAAAATGTTTCAGCATGTAGGTTCATACTCAGGGACAGATAGAGGCAGATGCCATGGGTTCCCCGTTTCACGTGATAGGCAGACTGAGACAAATATTTGCTTGCAATGACTGGCAAGCAGGCAGGGCTGGAGGGGAGCAGAATCCAGGATTCAGAGTTTACCGCCAAGAATGAAAGCCACACTGAGAAAAAGGCAACTGGACAGATGCAATTTCAGAGGAAAACATTGGTACGTGATGGTTCAGCATCCCCTTCCCAACAGCATTATACTCTCAGTGAAACCATGACACTTAGATCTCTAGAATGTACAACCAATTATCTCTACTGAAATATCCAGAAAAAAAATGGCTTTGTCACAAGTGTTCAAATTTGGACTGCAGGTTTTTGTATATTACTTTCTTCCCAACCCTGGAGATATTCTTTAGTTCCAGAGTTATCCTCAAGTAGTCAGCTAATGAATAATCTTGGACAAGTGCTCCAGAATTCGAAGTTGCTGGTTAATTTTCAGATGTTCCCTCATCAGTTTACACATTTTACTGGTATACATATTCAAATGTATTCCAAGTCACGCCATGTAACATTGCAGGAGATTAATTGATTTGGTCTTTGTGATGCTGTGACTCCTGATATATAGTTGTCTACTTTTAGTTTCATAAATTACAGACACTGTACAAGGTTAACTTTTGTTCGGTCTGCAATTCTTCAAAATAACAGAAAACAGCAGCTTCAAGAGACATCTAATTTACAATGTAGTGTCTGTATTTTCATCCATAGAACTGAAACATACTACTTCCTTTTAAAATAACCTC
Organism: Heteronotia binoei; assembly: GCF_032191835.1. Taxonomy (NCBI): domain Eukaryota; kingdom Metazoa; phylum Chordata; class Lepidosauria; order Squamata; family Gekkonidae; genus Heteronotia; species Heteronotia binoei. The sequence goes on along the minus strand of NC_083223.1, from coordinate 48,853,437 downwards.
TGCAGATCCTATCATTCCTTGTTACTTTTTTTAAAAGAAGGTTACATAAATGTTTTCAGGATAAACAGTGAAGTTTAGAATCCAAGTTCCACCTGCAAATTTCAATAAATCTTCAACATTAAGATTGCCTTCAAAAACCACTGCTATGAAATATATCTAATACCAAATAAGAGAGCTCCATACTCTTGCTATGAATGTTTGCTCCATAGCTGAGTTTCTATAGGCTTCAATGAAAGAAGTTGATTGCAGCCAAAGAAAGGGTGGGAGGTGACTAGGGAACTCTTTTTAATAACTTGAGATCAAATAATAGTAATAGAACTTGGTGTCTTTTCTCACCATCAAATCAACAGGCAATGTGTTCATTCTAGAGCAATAGATGGCCATTCTGTTTGCCTCAGTTTCCTAATGACATTAAAATGATCTTAAAGATCTTTTCAGTAAGATCAATTTTCCTTACATTAAAGATATCTTTTTGCTCAGTTGCAAAAAGAAGATAGCTCTCCCATAGTTGATCTGCTACGCAAAAAGATTCCTACCTTTTCGGAACCTCTGTATTTTTAAAAACTGCTAGCTGAATAACAAAGGCTTTATATACCTAGTCTCCACTCCTTTGTCCTTTGTGAACATTATACCAGAACAACAGGAGCATAAAATATTTCTACTCTACTTTGCATAGTAAGGATATAATAAAAATACCACTGGAAGTAACTGTTACAGAGTGGGCATGATTCAGTGCCATACTTATGAACTATTTTCAGAATTGTTGCTTATGTTTTCTAGGCAAACGAAGTAGATTTAGACATTTAATTAAAATGCATACAGTTAATTGACTAATGATTTCTTTAATCAGATAACATCCTTAAAAACAGTAAATAGATACAGCCCATTGATTCCACTGAATTAAAGCCGATTTACAGTCAAGCTTGGGGAAATATTGACTATTTATATATATTATCTTTTTAATATTCCACTTTTCATCTAAACGCTTTAGTATGGTACACTTGAAATTATAACAATATCAAACTCAGGTTGACATGCCCAAGGTAATTCAAGGAGCTCCATAACTGACCAGAGAGTAGAATCCCAAGGTCAACTATTTTGTTTACTACACCATGCCCAAATACATTTATGGGTCCACCCAGTGTTGGATAAAGTAGAATTTATCAGATTAAAAACTTCAGAAAATCAACAAAGTGACATATAACAAATAATCATATGGTTTGCAAATAAATTTACATGGATCTGGTGAAGAGAAATAAAACAATGGAGCAATAACCAGGTTACTCTGTGTATAATCAATGCCACATTCTCCTAAAAATTAGCAAGCAACATTCCTTTGTTTCCATGAGAAGCAAAGTATAATTACTAATCCACCTCTGTTATAAAACTCTGCAATATCCCCAAGCCCACTGTCTCTGAATGCTTTGCCTTATAGGATATCAACCACTCCACAGAGTGACTACCTCACCCAGAACCACCAGAAATGTGCTGTTACCACCACTAATAGTTCTGACTTGATTGGCACTACCAGTAATTGAAGTGCAATCTCTTGAGTGCAGCAAGCTCTGTTCATTAGCCCCTATTGTATGATAGGCTATTTACTTCAACCCACTCCATTTTTTTTTCTGTCAGCAGAGAAAAGAATGGAAACAAATAGGCAACAGAAGTCCCACAGGAAGTGCAGTGTTGCATCTACAGTTAAATGTTTGATCGTGAAGTCTTCCACACAAGTATTGACTTTGCAACAGTAGAATAGTAAGTGAATACCACATTGTGCTACCTATTCTCGTGTGAACTATGCCCTCCCTGGCATGAGCTCAGCCTGCACTGAAATAAGAAACTATTCACCAAGTAGGTAGTGGATATTTTAAATCAATTAATTAGATTTTCATTGTTACTGATAATGTTTTAATGACATGTTGTAAGCCACCATCAGCCTGTATGCAGGGTGGAGCAGGATAAAGATCCCGTAAATAAATAAAATAAATAAATAAGCAAGCATCACCTAGTTAAAAAAAAACATGCAAGATGAATGGCGTGTTAAGTAGGAATACTGTCCTACAGATCAAAAGATTGCAGATGTACTCTTTCTCTAGAAAATCCAGTTTCTCTAGAAAAGTTTGAAAGTCTACAGAATATTAAACTTGTGGACTTTTTACACTATACCTTGAGAAGGAGTTTGGCCTGGGGGCCCTGTAGGAAAAGGCAATGTCTGGTGTACAAAGAGGAAAAAGAGAAGACACTGCAGGGGACAGGAAGACAATTATATAAAATACTGATCAGCACCTTCTCTCCTGTTGTCAGTCCTTGTGTGTTTTCACACACACGAAATAATGCACTTTGCAATTGGATTTTACTTCATAAAAATGGCAAAGTCCACTTGCAAACCATCGCCATGTGAAAACACCCTTTGACTGTCTTCCAATTTTGCTACACTTAGGGCAATTTCCCTCTTCTTCCAGAAGTGCTACAGTCTTATCCTCTCTGAGGGCCAGTTTGGTGTAGTGGTTAAGTGTGCGGACTCTTATCTGGAAGAACCGGGTTTGATTCCCCATTCCTCCACTTGCACTTGCTGGAATGGCCTTGGGTCAGTCATAGCTCTGGCAGAGCTTGTCCTTGAAAGGGCAGCTGCTGTGAGAATCCTCTCAGCCCCACCCACCTCACAGGGTGTCTGTTGTGGGGGAGGAAGATAAAGGAGATTGTGAGCCGCTCTGAGACTCTGAGATTAGGAGTGGAGGGTGGGATATAAATCCAATATCTTCTTGTTCTATCTCACAGGGCGTTTTCGCACTTACCTTTTACTGGTGCGAACACCCTCCTCACGCCGGCGGATCTGCAGGGATTTCCCACCAGAAGCGCCGGCGCAGCCAAAAGAGCCGGCAACTTCCGTCGCGGAGCCAGCTCAAACGGAAACCGCCAAGAAGCAGGAAAACGTTTGAGCTGGCTCCGCGACGGAAGCTGCCGGCTCTTTTGGCTGCGCCGGCGCTTCTGGTGGGAAATCCCTGCAGATCCGCCGGCGTGAGGAGGGTGTTCGCGCCAGTAAAAGGTAAGTGCGAAAACGCCCACAGAGATGTAGTTAGAAACCTATCACTGTCTTTTCTCTTTCCTATCAAGTATGTCAATTCCTAAGCAAACCTTTATCTACTCTTTAATCAGGTTGTGTACCATTGCTGTGTTAACTACACTGCCAACACCTTTCTCAGGAAGGGTATGCATGTGTGAACCCATGAATGCACAATATGAGTTGAGCATCTAAACTATTAATTTAAAATATGCAGTGCTACCTTTCTTCCCTAAAAAAGATAGCGATTTGTTCAGAGGTGCGGCTGTGGGCCTTTAAATTGCAGGGTTCCTCCTTGCCAGAGGCACTATTTATTAATAGTGCTAGAACCGATTAAATTTATAATATTTCTACTAATTGATTGGAAGGGAGATTGGGATGGGCTATTAAATTAATTGAGTGAGATATAGGTAGTGTCAAGAACAGGAGGGGCTGGGGGGGTAAATTGGATGGCAGGTGGAGATAAATTGGGAGGGGGTCACACTGTGAGCTCATTCCAGGCAGGTACAGATGCTTGCCCAAGGGATTCCAGTGCTCCTGGGGAGGGGAAGATATGACGGTGGGAATAGACAGACACATAAGGGAAGGAGACAGAGACAAAATGGAGCTCGGCCACCTTCCAGTCTACTTCCCATCCCAACGGTGGTAGGTAGTGTGGCCAAGAGGAAATGCTCGTCTCCGTCACTGGTGTTATGCAACGCCAGGTCCATTAACAATAAGACCTCGACCCTTAGGGAGTTTCTACTCCAACAGGATGTGGACCTGGCTTGCGTGACTGAGACCTGGGTGCGAGATGGAGAGACAGTAGCTCTCTCCTAGATGACCCCCCCAGGTTACTCGGTCTTTCACCAGTCACGGAATAATGGGCGGGGGGAGGGGTGGCGTTGTTCATACTCCTTTCGGGCTCTCCCGGCCCCAAAGATCGACGGTATCGAATGTGCCGGTCTGACGCGGGATGTTGGAGAGGGGTTGGCGATCTGGCTGGTGTACCGTCCGCCTAACTCACCAGCTAGCGCCTTACCATCACTATTGGAGGCAGTGGCGGGCTGGGCATTGGAGTACCCGGGGCTTATGGTCCTGGGCGACTTCAATGTCCATGCCGATGACACGGCCTCCACTCAGGCGATGGACCTAGTGTCTTCCATGGCGACACTAGGGCTCTCTCAATTTGTCACAACTCCCACGCATCAGGCTGGACACACACTAGACCTGATCTTTGCGTCTGGGATTCTGGTGAACGATATTGCGGTTGAATCGGTTCCATGGTCGGATCACCTAGCCCTTAAGGCCTGTATGGAGACACCACCCCAACCCTGTATGGGCGGAGAGCCTATTTTGGCTCACCCCCGGGGCCTGATGGACCCGGAACGGTTCCAAACAGCCCTGAGGGATCCCTGGCCCACTGGCAATTCCCTCGATGACCTGGTGGAAGTCTGGCAAGGCCAACTATCCAGGGGTATCGATGAAATTGCACCTCGGCGCCTTCTGCGCCCTCATGTGAGGCTGGCTCCATGGTATACCTTGGAGTTGCGCCAGCTGAAACAAGGGCTCAGACGACTAGAGAGGCGGTGGAGGCATACTCTGGACGAAGCGACGAGAACATCTTATAGAACGTTTATGAGGTCTTATGAGATGGCAGTTAAGGCTGCAAAGAAAGATTACTTTGCAACCAAGATTGCATCTGCAAAATAGCGCCCAGCACAATTGTTTAGAGTAATTGGGGATCTTATAACATTGCCACAAGGCAAATCAAACGTTAGAGAATTAGAGATAGGCTGTGAGGCATTTGCGAAATACTTTGCAGATAAAATCTCGTTGCTCCGCCAAGACCTGCCTATCACATTAGATACAGTGAGTGAAATTGAGGCTCCAAGCCTGTCTTCGGATTTAGTGCTGGACCACTTCGACCCACTCAGCCTGGAGGAAGTCGATGGAATCCTCTCTGCTGCCCGCCCAACAACATGTGATTTGGACCCTTGCCCCTCTTGGCTGATTAAATCTTGCCAGAGGGAGCTTAGATGTCCTTTACGGGACATCATAAATAGATCCCTCTTAGAGGGGCATTTTCCAACACCTCTGAAAGAGGCCTTGGTCCGCCCCCGCCTGAAAAAATGTACAGCAGACCCGGCCGAATTGGCAAATTATCAACCGGTGTCTAATTTACCATTTTTAGGTAAAATTATTGAGAGGGCAGTGGCGTTGCAGCTACAGAGGTTTCTAGATGACGCTTCCGTCCTAGACCCATGCCAGTCTGGTTTCCGGCCGGGCCATGGGACGGAGACGGTTCTGGTCACCTTGATAGATGACCTCCAGCAGCACCTAGATCGAGGCGGTGTGGTGGTGCTGATGTTACTAGACCTGTCGGCTGCATTTGATACAGTCGACCATCAGCTGATCTGCCGCCTCGCCGACATAGGGGTTAGGGGGTTGGCCTTACAATGGCTTTCCTCCTTCCTCATGGGTCGGGGACAAAGGGTAGCGATTGGGGATGAGCAGTCCCAGAGGCGCACACTAGATTGTGGGGTGCCTCAGGGAGCAGTTCTCTCCCCGATGTTATTTAACATCTATATGCGCCCCCTTGCCCAGATTGCCCGGAGGTTTGGGCTGGGTTGCCATCAATATGCAGATGACACCCAGCTCTATCTGCTAATGGACGGATGGCCCGCCTCCGTCCCAGGGAATCTGGACCGGGCTTTACAGGCTGTTGCTACATGGCTTAGGCTGAGTGGGCTGAAGTTGAACCCGGCGAAGACAGAGGTTCTCTGTTTGGGTCGTGGCGCTCTGGGGAAGGAAATATCTCTCCTGGCCTTTGATGGTGTGCCGCTGAAGGCAGCGCAGCAGGTAAGGAGCTTGGGAGTTTTACTGGAGCCTTCACTATCAATGGAGGTCCAGATAACAGCCACTGCCAAGTCAGCATTTTTTCATCTGAGGTGGGCAAGGCAGTTGGCCCCTTTCCTAGAGCGTCGGGACCTAGCAACGGTGATCCATGCGATGGTCACCTCAAGATTGGACTACCGTAATGCCCTCTACATGGGGCTGCCTTTGTGCCGGACCTGGAGATTGCAGCTAGTGCAGAATGTGGTGGCCAGGCTGTTGCTAGGTCTCCCAAGGTGGGAGCATATACGGCTGGGGCTACGCGGACTGCACTGGTTGCCGATTGTATACCGGGTCCAGTACAAAGTGTTGGTCATTACTTTTAAAGCCCTATATGGCCGAGGACCGACCTACCTAAGGGACCGTCTCTCCCCATACGAGCCCCAGAGAGCACTGAGGTCAGTAGGGAAAAACAAACTGACCATCCCTGGGCCAAAAGAAGTTAAACTTCAGAATACCTGCGCTCGGGCCTTTTCTTCCGTGGCCCCATACCTTTGGAATCAGCTCCCAGAGGAGATGCAGGCCCTGCGGAGCCTTGATCAGTTCCGCAGGGCCTGCAAGACCGCCCTCTTCAAGCTGGCATTCATGAATTGCTGAATTATAGTTGTAACAAGGAAAACGCCAAAAGGATCTGGTTCAGGGACCCTGTTATTATTATGCCAACTGACAGGGATAGCGTCAAACAACGTTAATGTTAGATTTAGTAATGTTTTAATTAAGTATTGACGGGTTTTTAAATAATGTAATTTAATGTCTTTATCTATTGTATTGTTTGCTTATGGATGTTGTTAGCCGCCCTGAGCCTGCTTCGGCGGGGGAGGGCAGGATACAAATAAAATTTTACTTACTTACTTTGGACCGAGCTGAAGGGCTCTTGCCCTGTGGCTCATAGCATAGGGGTCTGGCCTGGAGGCCCTGTAGGAATGTGAGTAGCTCTTCACAAGTAGTCTCAAGATGCAGTTTGGCAGTGGAGTTTTCAGGGAAGTCAAGATTAACAAAACTAATTTTGAAATGGATTGTAGCAGCATGGCTGGTGAGGAAGCTGAAAAGTCTGTGGGATGTTTGTATTCTTACCTGAGGGTAACAGCATTTACACTTGCAGTAAGTGTAAGTTGGTAGCCTTACTGGAGGAGAAGATATGGGGCCTGAGGCCCGCTTGTCCACATTACTGTGTATAAGGGAAGGGAAGGATATAATGGACAGAATTAATTAAGTGCTCTTGAGAGGACAACAGGAGGAAGAGGAAAAGGTATCTCAATGAATAGAGAACACAGGAAAAGGGTGCATGAAAAAAGTAACCTGCAGGAGCAGGAAATTCTGAGCTTTTGCTACTAAGCAACCAGTTACAGGATTTCCCCATAGATACTGATTCTGAACCACTGGAAAAGGGGTTACTTCCCAAGCCTCCACAAAGCTTGAAGGAAGTTTCTCAAGACCCCATGGATGAGATGATCAAACTTCTACTCCCCAGTATTGGAAGAGGCAGGTGCTGGTAATTGAAGATTCCCTACTCAGAGGGGTAGAATCCAAAGTGTGCCAATCAGACTTGTCATCTCAAAAGGTATGTTGTCTATTGAGTGCATGCATCCAGGATGTGACAGAAAGGGTAGGAAGACTTGTCAAGTCCACAGGTTATTGTCCTTTTTTGTTGATCCATGTGGGAACAAATGATACTGCCCAGCACAACCGGGTACATACTAAAAGAGACTATGTAGCTCTGAATCGGAAGGTAAAGGAGCTGGGAGTGCAGGTTGTGTTTTCATCAGTTCTTCCTATTGAAGGCCATGACTTAGGAAGGGTAAGAAGAATACTGCAAATAAATGATTGGCTACATAGATGGAGTAATCAGGAAACGTTTGGATTTTTGGACCATGGCTTACACTTTCAAGATTAAGTTCTTCTATTGGGAGATGGTTTGCACCTCAAAAAGGTAGGGGGAAAGGTGTTTGGTAATAACCTTGCTAGCCTAATAATGGAGAGTTTTCAACTAAATTGTATGGGGGAGCATAGTATGATGCAAATAACTGGAGATAAAAAGCGGTTAATGAGCAGCCATTCGCACACACAGCTGCAAGTAACCTCTTTTTCCCCCTCCTCCAGTATTTTTGGGGTTGTGATTTTCTAGAGGAAAACAGTGGGACTAGCCTCTCTTCCAGCACACCAGTATTCTGCATTCCCAAAAGCTACAGTCTGCAGTCCCCTGCCCCCCCCCCAAAAAAAATCAGGAAATAAGCACAGAACTTACACATAATGCATAGTTCCACACATCAAGTCCAACACTCTACTATGCCACACTGGCCTAAACCGTTTGCCAACGCGTAGCTTTCCAAAGCTAAGAATTTGCCATTCATCATCACAAGGACAAGTGGGATGTTAAGCATTCATCCCTGGTCATCCCTGGTGTGTGTTAACTGTATCCTTTGTTTCACAGCTTACACAGCTCCACATCAACCCCCTGCTGGGATCACTGCAAACAAAACTCAAATACAAACAGGCTGGCTTGTTTCATGCCCTTCAGTTTTCATTCTTTTTGTTGGCCAACATGCCTGTTACATAAATAATCATGGGTTAAGAACAGAGCTACATTCTGCTCCTCTGTTTGACATAGTGAACTTGGTGCAACATAGCCTCAGATCAGCTTTCCTAGAGCAGCCTATAAGCAACACGGAAACCAGATGTGAGTCAGGAGAGACAACCTTGGATAAATAAAGGAGACATAATTTAAGACATATTTTTGAGGGCAAATAATTCATACCCTCTTTGTTCCTTACACCTGTGTGCAGACATGGACAGCAACATGACTAACCCACCCTTCTCAACAAGTAACTGGTAGCCTATTTTTAGGAGTTGCTATATAATCAAGAGATGCTACTGAATTTCTCAGCCTCTTGGTTTCAGCTCAAAAGCCGATTCATTTTTGCTGCTTTCTTGTGAAAATCAATCTTCCCCTGCCATATTGTATCTCTGTGTGCTCAATATTTCCCTTTTTGCCTATACATTTTTAAATGTGGTTCCCCCCCCCAATAATTACATATAAATAGGTTAAATTCATGATATTAATGACATTTTATTTCCAAGTAACACTTTCAGAATTAGGGGAAAGGAGAGCTAACAGTTCTAAAAATGAGTCACCAGCGTCTTTGTGACTTCTGCAAAGAGCACTGATCACAATGGTACTTGCTTGCTCTTAAAAGGAGAACATTGTCCAGGGCTTTTGATGGATTTAGGCATATGTGTTCTAGTGGAGTGATCAATTTTTATTTGGTTCCATTTGCAAGCTGTCTTGTGCTGCTATCATAAGAATCAATCTTACCTTTACTAAGTCAATATGTGGAAAACAGTTGTTTGGCATCAGCAGAACGAGGACCAAAGAGTCTGTATACTTCACTAATGTTTCAGTCTGCTAAATGAAAAGTTTGTGAGTCACAGACTTTATTAGATTGAGACTCCCTAACCTTAGCCAAGATAGAACAACAGGATTTCATTAATGTCATTCCAGTCCTAGAGAAAGCTATATCAAAAAGAAAAGGGGGAGGGAATCATAACACAGATGGAGAAAGGGGCTAGGAGAAGCAAATGCCTACAAAAGTCTTTGCACAAAGCTCACCATGTGAACATGATTGGGACAGGCTGATTTTTACCCCAGTTAAGACACAGAGCGCCCTGACCCGTTTAGCCCAGGCAAGCCCGAACTTGTCAGATCTCAGACACTAAGTAGAGTTGACTGTGGTTAGTACTTGGGTGAGAGACCATCCTTGAAATACCCAGATGAGAGGCAGGAGCAGGCCTATTCAGCCACCTCCCTGAATTTCTTCCAGGCCCCCAGTAGGGGTCAGTCGCCAGAGGTTGACATGACTTCCAGGTGCAGACATACCCACATGAAAAAAAAACCACAGAGGGTGAAAAAACATTTATTTGTTTATGATAGTGGTATGATGCTCTTCAGAGTCCTGCTCAATTACAACAATGTCACAATATTAAAGCATAACAATAAAAACACATCATTGGAAAGCTTAAAAACTATACATAAAACAGAAGCAGACCATTAAAAATCTGGTCAAATAAAATCCATAATTAAAAGTCTGGATAAAAAGATGTGTTTTAGCCTTGCTCCTAAAAGAATATAAAGTAGGTGCCAGATGAGCCTTAAGGAGAAGGTCAAATCAAAACAAATCAAATCAAATCAACCTTTAATGGCATATAAAAAAGTTAAGAAACAATAGGTTAAGAGGCAATGGATAGATTAAGATACAAAATATCAGGAATAAAACACAGTTACATAGGATTACGGTTAAATGAGACAACAAAACTGGTCCTTGTCTTGACGAATCTTTTTGGCCCAGTACAGAAATGAGGCAGTGTTCGCAGTTATGTCAGGAGTAACATCCTTCAGTCTGCATAAAAAGATGTGTTTTAGCCTTGCTCCTAAAAGAATATAAAGTAGGTGCCAGATGAGCCTTAAGGAGAAGGTCATTCCAGAGGCAAGGGGCCACTCCAGAAATTACCCTGTCTCTAGTTGCCACCTGCCTCATTTCTGAAGGTGAGGGCATAGACAGCAGAGCTTGAGAAGATCTTACCTGGTGGGCTAGATAGTGTGGGAGAAGACATTCCTTCAGGCACTCTGGTCCCAAGCCACCTAGGACCTTAAAGTTAAGAACAAGTACTTTGAACTGTGCCTGGAAACAAATAGGTAATAAATCGCTGTTTATTTGTTTTATTATTTTACTGTTTTAATTGTTGTAAATTGATGTATTTTTAAAACCAAAATCTATGTTAGATCTTGTGTTGTGAGCCGCCCTGAGCCGCTTCAGTGGGAAGGGCGGGATATAAACTGAAATAAACTGAAACTGAAATAAACCAATGCAGATCTCTCAGCACAGCAGTGCTACTGTTCCTGCAGCCACCCCCTCACTACCACATTCTGGACTGATTGAAGTTTCCAAAGTATTTTCAATGGCAACCCCACTACAGCACATTACAGTAATTTAACCAGGATATGATCAGAGCAGATCATACTTTATCAAAGAACAAACCTGCAGAAGCTGATAGATGGCACTACTTGAACCTCCAACCTGCTCCACTTCAAAAGCAGACAAGAGTGGAGAGAAAGTCATACTCCACAAACAATGTTCTCTCTAAGCTGTGGGGTCTTGTGACCAAAAATTCTACTTTGTGAGCTACTGGCATTAAAGTTGTGAGATACTGCATAAATTAGCTTGCTCTGGAGCCATTTTTTCTGAGCTAAGAGAAAAATGTGTGAGCCAGAGGCTAAAAAATGCTGAGCCAGTTCACACTAGCTTATCTTAGAGGGAACACTGTCCACAAATGGAAATCCTTCCCTCTTCAGAAACACTCAGATGGATCCAACTTATTCATCCTTATTAACCACTATCACTGCTCATCAATTTTGATAAAACACATAAAATAGCTAAATACACACAGCAAAATGCAATTTCCAAATCATTCATATAGCAGAAAGGTCAAATTTAACCCAACACTGTATTTTGAATGCACATTATTGCAGTGAGTCATTTGGCCCTATCCATCAAAATATTCGATAACTGGATGTCAGCACCCTATACAATAGCTTATAGAATTAAGAACTAGGAACTCCTTATTTTAGATAACTTTGCCTCAAAGTAATCATAATGACCTTGCTAACTGCTAATCCACATGCTTTTTAAAACACTTTCAGCTATGCTTTTAGTACCAGAAGAAGGAGAGAACAAAGGGCATTGGAATTTGAGATGCATCTTGTGTTTCATAATGAGATCTGTAGGCTTTAATCAATTTTATTAGTCGTTTATTCAACTAGAGCTTTGGTTTATTAATAAGGGCAACAAATTTTAATCAGTTGGATAGAGGGTTAAGGACACACTTGTTTACTTTTTAAGGTTATTTGCTTTGGTTGCATTATTGTAGTAGGAAAATTTTTGAAGTATTTAACACGATTTTTCTTTCTAAATATCTTGGTAGTAATGTTTTCAAGTTACTAAAAAATCTGCAAGTTACCTTGGGCAAATATATTGATAGCATCATTAACTAATGGATTGTTCAGTTGGAAGTCAGATATCTAACCAAATGAAAATTTTTCAATAACAGCCCTTTTAAAAATTAGAAAACCATCAGAATTCAGCCACCCTTTTACTTTTTCTCTCTTTTATAATAAATCTTTGTGTGTATGTGTATGTGAGCCAGGTGCCATGAAGTCACAGCTGACCTATGGTGACCCAGAAAGGCATAGGGTTGCCATGTTCCCTTGCCAATTTGGTGGAGGGATTTTGGGGGCATTCCAAGGGTGAGTGGGGATGTTACGTGATGCCCGCAACGTGATGACATCACCCAGGCATGTTCTGTGGGGATACTCTGGTTTTTGGGCAAACTCTATGGTTAAACTGGGCTTAAACCATAGATTTTGCCCAAAAAACAGAGTCCCTTATGTGACATCCCCAATATGAAGATAATGGATTTTATTGGATTTATATCCCACTCTATTCTCTGAATCTCAGTCTCAGAGCGGTCACAATCTCCTTTACCTCCCCCCCCCCACAACAGATACTCTGTGAGGGAGGTGGGGCTGAGAGAGCTTTTAGAGCAGCTGCCCTTTCAAGGAGAGCTATGGCTGACCAAAGGCCATTGCAGTAGCTGCAAGTGGAGGAGTGGGGAATCAAACCCGGTTCTCCCAGACAAGAGTCCACGCACTTAACCACTACAGTAAACTGGCTTCCAGGTGATGTCATTGCATCAGGGACATCACACAGCAATGTCCCTGTTTAAGGGAGGGGTTTCCCCCATTGGCCAGCTGGTCCAAGGCAGGGGAAAGTCCTTGAAACTGGGGAATCCCCTGCTGGGACTTGGGGGCTGGCAATCCTAGCAAGGGACTTTCAAAGCAAGTGAGAAGTAGAGGTGATTTGTCATTGCCTTCCTCTATAGAGTCTTCCTCCCTTCCTCTGCAGAAGGTGGTCTGCCTTCCAAATACTGACATTGCTTAGCTTCCAAGCTGTAATGAGACTGGGCTATACAATGCCACCATCTCCCCCAAAGCAGTTTGTTTGTTTTTAATAAATTCATTTTTCTGGCTTTGCTTAGTACAATTTATTTCTCTGGGACATTTCTCTTAATCTCTTCCCCATGTGCTAGGTTGCACAGGTGCTACCATGTTAGTTGTAAGGTATCTAGAGTTTCTACCCTGTCACTTTGTTATTGCTCTAGTTCTGTGCTGGACAAGTATCTTCTCAGTGGATCAGTTCAGACGTTCTCAGGCAGTCTTCAGTGTACCAGTGTATTGACCAGGGAACCCTTGGTCTAAGAAAGTTTCCCAGCAAGTTTCCCACTGTTTCCCCCTTCTTACCATAACACAAGTCAAGCAGACAGAAGCCAAGGCAAGGATAGGAAGCCTTGTAGGGGGCTGTTGAACCAGCAAAGCTTCCATTCTTCAGCAGTCTTATAAAAGAAGCTGGGAACCCAGCCCTTTCTTGATTTTCTGAATAAACTCCCTGTCAAGAACTACAACAACCTCATCTCTTTCCTGGGAATCTAGAGAAAGGCAGAACCTGTTCATTATGTGTCCCTTTGTTAGGTCGTTGGTCATCCTTCATCTCTGATCCCCATGGTTCTGGGGGATGGGGAAACCTCGATGGGTGTAGGACCTTAGTAGGACTTGTGCAGTGACTCCAGGTCATTGAAAGGTGCTGACAGGATGCAGAGCTTTACGGGTGGTTCCTGGTCTGTTGGCTCAGTGAGGAGTGATTCACACTGGTTGCTGTGGCAGGATCACTGGGTTTGCCTGCTGAGCATTCAGAGAGGTCTGCACCTTGGAACTCTCATGACCTATGAAGGACTCCTCATCACCTGAAGAGGGTACCTTAAGGAGACAGCTGCTGTCTGAAGAACATTATTAGCACAACAGTGCTTACTTGGAGATGCAATTTGATAAACAGAGTTGTCAACAACCTAGAGGGTAAAAAAAGTCTTACCTCTTTAACAGAGCTTATTGTGCTGAAATGAGCAGCTGAAGCTTTTCATGTCACTGAGGTAAATAATATCACCTGGTAAATAACATCTCATTAAGCCTTTGTTAAGGGGCAGGACTTTTTTCCCTCCAAGTTGTTGGCAACTCTTTTGATAAGTATGAGGGCTCTAAACCATAACCAGCACTTTGAATGGATGGAGCAAGAAATAAGAAGCTAGTGCCGTTGGTGTGGCACTTGAATTATGTGTTCTAAGCAACTGCCTCCAGATAGAAGACTTGCTGCTGCATGTTCTACTCACTGGAGCTTCCAAGACTTCTGTACACAAGGTTCCTCCTATTGGTTAATGTATATTATTTGTGCCTAGGACATGATTCCTTAGGTTGTCAAATGTCTTCTGGCCTCACTATGTAAATAAGAATTTTAATAGCCCTGAAGGAGACACTTCCTGAAATTCAACCAGAAGAGGATAAGATTCCACCAGACATCATGATATTTCACAAACTGTAGCTAGTATGTAGTTTGTGTGCAGGGCCTGCTCGTGGAAGTCGGTGGGGTGCTCCCCCGCCTGGGGGCACCTCCAGGCACCCCCTTACTCATGCAGAGCACTCCTCCAAGCCTGCCTTGAAGGCTGGTTTGGATGAGTGCTGCACAGTGCACTAAGCTCTTCAGAGGCATCCAAGAAAGCCTCCAAAGAGTGCACTGTTTTAGTGGTGCCAATCGCTTTTGGGTTGAAGCGGCCGAGTGACACCTTCAGAAGGCACTGCTCAGCTGCTTTCAACCCGAAAGCAGCCGGGTGACACTAAAACAGTGCGCTCTTCAGAGGCTTCCTTGGAAGACTCCAAAGGGCTTAGTGCAGGGGGAAAGCAGCGGCACGGCAGCGCAGCAGCACTCTTATGCACCACCTGTCACTCGTCCCCCGCTGCTTTGCATGATGATGTCACTTCTGCAGGGGAACTTGCAGGGAGCTTGCCGGGGGGGGGGCAGTGCAGGGGTTTGCCTTGAGCAGCAGAACCCCTAGCACCAGCCCTGTTTGTGTATGTTTCCATGGCAGCAACCACACATTATTTATTTATTGCTGTTACTATTGTTGTATTAAAGTGATCATTTGCAACTGAATTGTCTTATCTACCCAGGAAAACCCAATTGTAAATGCTTGCTATAGTGCAATGATAGTATTATATGCAGCAGCATGTATAGGCAGCCTATGTCAAGTACTCCAGGTGAAAGACGAGTCTCATACCTTCATTTGGTGAAAGTCAACCTGGACAACTACATGACAAAAAATTCTTGATCTGAAGGTAATTGTAAACAGACTTGCTGGTTTTCTGAACAGGTACACCCATCTAGTTTTATTAAGGAGATAGCTATATCACAGTTTTTCTCTAGCTTACAACGTATATAGGACTCCTTCCCCTAATTATGGTCCATGAACATGTGAAGCTGCCTTATACTCTCATACTATTTCTCCATTGTCCTCAGTATTGTCTTCTCTGATTGACAGTACAGGATCTCACATGCAGCTTCTTATAGCCAGCATAATTGAAGAGACCTTGAAAGCTAAATGCGTTTTTGGACACTGACTGAAATTAACCCTTGAAAAAAAAGATAACGTTTGAAACAGACCATAGTTAATTATATCCATTGAGTATATGATATTCAGGGTCCAGTGGAACACTATCGGTTCTTGTTATAAATTTTCTGCCTTTGTTTATTTTTGTATTGTACTTTTGGGATGTTTTATGAACATGAATTTGAGCAGACTTCGGAAGATGATGGAAGACAGGAGGGCCTGGTGTGACTTGGTCCATGAGGTTGCAAAGAGTCAGACTCGACTGTACGACTGAACAACAACAAAAATGGTATGATAGAGTAATATATAAATATACTACTTTGATTCGCATAAAAAGAGAGCAAATATTTATATTAAAAAAGAGAAAAGGCATATTTGGTGGTATTGTGTGTGTGTATACACACACACACACAATACCACCAAATATGCCTTTTATAATATAATATATTATAATATAATATAATATAATATATATATTATCACACAGGGATTTTTTGCTTTGTTTTCTTAATCCAGGATTTCAGACTGATACAGGCCTTCCCCCAAAACCAGCCTTTAACTGGAAATGCCCAGGATTGAAACCAGTACTATCTACAAGCAAAACATATGTTGTACCACTGAGTCACGGCCCCTAACATTACTGGCCTTTGTCATTCCTTCTTTCCCCAAATTTATTTTTTTCAGAGTAACTGGTGGAGCAGGGTTTGATGGATTATCTAACACCCATGACTCTGCATAGGGAATTAAATCACCATTCTAACCTTTTGATCACTGCTGCTGCTTGTATTGCTTTGTGGATTTGAACATAAGAACATAAGAGAAGCCATGTTAGATCAGGCCAATGGCCCATCCAGTCCAACATTCTGTGTCACACAGCGGCCAAATATATATATATATATATATATATATATATATATATATATATATATATATATATATATATATATATATATATATATATATTTGGCCGCTGTGTGACACAGAATGTTGGACTGGATGGGCCATTGGCCTGATCTAACATGGCTTCTCTTATGTATGTATATATATATATATATATATATATATATATATATATATATATATATGTATATATATATATATATACACACACACACACACTGTGGCTAATAGCCACTGATGGACCTCTGCTCCATATTTTTATCTAACCCCTTCTTGAAGGTGGCTATGCTTGTGGACGCCACCACCTCCTGTGGCAGTGAATTCCACATGTTAATCACCCTTTGGGTGAAGAAGTACTTCCTTTTATCCGTTTTAACCTGTCTGCTCAGCAATTTCATCGAATGCCCACGAGTTCTTGTATTGTGAGAAAGGGAGAAAAGTACTTCTTTCTCTACTTTCTCCATCCCATGCATTATCTCGTAAACCTCTATCATGTCACCCCTCAGTCGACGTTTCTCCAAGCTAAAGAGCCCTAAGCGTTTTAACCTTTCTTCATAGGGAAGGTGTTCCAGCCCTTTAATCATTTTAGTTGCCCTTTTCTGAACTTTCTCCAATGCTATAATGTCCTTTTTGAGGTGCGGCGACCAGAACTGCACACAGTACTCCAAATGAGACCGCACCATCGATTTATACAGAGGCATTATGATACTGGCTGATTTGTTTTCAATTCCCTTCCTAATAATCCCCAGCATGGCGTTGGCCTTTTTTGTTGCAAACGCACACTGTCTTGACATTTTCAGTGAATTATCTACCATGACCCCAAGATCTCTCTCTTGGTCTGTCTCTGCCAGTTCACACCCCATCAACTTGTATTTGTAGCTGGGATTCTTGGCCCCAATGTGCATTACTTTGCACTTGGCCACATTGAACCGCATCTGCCACGTTGACGCCCACTCACCCAGCCTCAACAGATCCCTTTGGAGTTCCTCACAATCCTCTCTGGTTCTCACCACCCTGAACAATTTAGTGTCATCCCCAAATTTGGCCACTTCACTGCTCACTCCCAACTCTAAATCATTTATGAACAAGTTAAAGAGGATGGGACCCAGTACCGAGCCCTGCGGCACCCCACTGCTTACCGTCCTCCACTGCGAAGACTGCCCATTTATACTCACTCTCTGCTTCCTATTACTCAGCCAGTTTTTGATCCACAAGAGGACCTGTCCTTTTACTCCATGACTCTCAAGCTTTCTAAGAAGCCTTTGATGAGGAACTTTATCAAAAGCTTTCTGGAAGTCAAGGTAAACAACATCTATCGGGTCTCCTTTGTCCACATGTTTGTTCACCCCCTCAAAGAAATGCAACAGGTTAGTGAGGCAAGATCTTCCCTTGCAGAACCCATGCTGAGTCTTCCTCAATAACCCGTGTTCATCAATGTGCCTACTCATTCTGTCCTTGATAATGGTTTCTGCCAACTTTCCCGGTATTGAAGTCAGACTGACTGGCCTGTAGTTTCCCGGATCTCCTCTGGAACCCTTTTTAAAGATGGGGGTGACATTTGCTACCTTCCAGTCCTCAGGAACGGAGGCAGATTTCAATGAAAGATTACAGATTTTTGTTAGAAGATCCACAAGTTCAACTTTGAGTTCTTTCAGAACTCTCGGATGTATGCCATCCGGACCCGGTGACTTATTAGTTTTTAATTTGTCTATTAGTTGTAGGACCTCCTCTTTTGTCACCTCAATCTGACTCAGGTCTTTCAACACCCCTTCCAATATTAGTGGTTCTGGGGCGGGCAAACACTTCTCATCTTCCACGGTGAAGACGGAGGCAAAAAATGCATTCAGCTTCTCAGCCATTTCCCCATCCTCCTTCAGTAATCCTTTAATTAATCAGTAATGCTTTTAATGACTTCCTTTTGTGATTTTTAAAATAACTGTTTTGTTGTTCTCATTGATTAAGCACTACAGAAAGTTCACCACAAAGATTTCAATCTAATTTTTTTTAAAAAAAAACTTATTTGTGATTTGATAGAATTTTTTAAAAGAAGGACTGGTGCTGATATGAGTGTGCTATTTTCCTCCTGCTTAAAAAGCTCTTATGCATAAGTGTCAAAATGTTTTATTTTAATTCCTGGGAGCTGTAAAAGCACAATGTGAGTCTGTATGTAGGAAGAGTCTATATGAACATCATCTGTGAGGCATATTGTCAGAAAATTGTTGAGTGCCTAAGGGTTGGCCCAAGAAGTAATGAAGACTGAAGTGGAATCTTACCAGGCCTTGAATGACATGCCATATTGTAAAAGAATCTTCATCCCTTTCTGGTGCTCATATAGCAGAACACAATGGGGTACCAAACTGTACTTTGATTTGTTCTCACAGAAAATTCTGGACAGTAATAAATGGGCACTGCACAGATCCTGGCCCAAGGAAACCCCAAGCTGCATTTCCTGTTTGGGAAGTGTATCAATGCCCATAACAGTGAGATTGGATTTACTCTCTTTTTTTTTTTTAAATAAAAAACCCCCACCAAATATGTTATTTGTCTAATTACTGGCAGCCCTTAAAGCAATTTTGCGCATGGCAGCAGTCTTCACAGAACCTGTCCTTTAGTATGCACTATAATTAGAGAAAGCCTGCAGCCCAATAGACACGAAATCTACAGAATGGGGAATGCAGAGGTGAAAGAGTTGAGGGGGCGGAGGCCGTTCCATGGAAAAGGCAGCACATCTCACTTTTGCTCCCCAGCACAGAGCCATGCAAATACACCTTCAGAACATTAACACAGCCAGAGAAGAAACATCCCACAGGGTGCATCAATACCCCAGCAAAGGATAATGGGAACCTTGTTCCAGCAGCTGTGTCCCTGCCCTCTGAACATTAGCACCTGTCGGGGGAAGCAATCAATGCTGGTCAATGGGCAGCTCCCCTTACAGCTCAATTCACACAATGATCGTTAGCTGGAACCAACACAGTGGCACCCCGCGCTGCCAAATGGTGTCCTTTTCTTTTCAAACGCAGGCAAGCCATGTCTTTTCCAAATAGCTGGCATGCAGCTCCTTTGTCATCTCTCTAATTTTGTTCTTGCTCTGCCTTTTTCTGCAGTGTGCAAAAAAAAAAAAAAAAAACTGCTGAAAGGTAGAAATTAAGATATTCAGTGTAATGTCATGCCATGTTCCACCACTGGCTCTAAGATCAATCTTGACTGGCATCCATCAGCAACATATTCCACCAAAGTAAAAAAAAAAAAAAAATCATATCCTTGAGTCAATTTTCTGTATTGCATTTACATGACAAGTATCAATAAGGTCTTGAGTTATTACAGCATCTGAGGGTAAAAATCAGGACAAAAATGATGGATGAAAAGGATTGTGTGGAAAGTGGGTTTTTTTTTCTTTTACAATATATCAAGAAACATTGCAGATATTCAGCAAACCACCAGAATAAATTAGGATTCGTTTAAAATTTATAACTTTTTTCCATACACTATTATAACTAAGCTGCCAATAGCTTTAAAAAATTCCCCATTTCTTTACCAATGCAAAATGACTTTTTTCAAAGGTATCTGTTATAACTTTTTTATGGTTTATACTTTTTAAAAAAATAAAACTACCTTTGCTGTGAATGTTAGGGATGAGAAATTACAATATTTGACTGAGAAGGACACAGGTATTACTTTAGTTAATTAGGTTAGTTATTTAAAAGAAATCTCAGAATTGGTGACCCAAATGACAGTTAAAACAAGGCAAAATTGAAGTGACCATTTTATAAAGGGATAAATTCATGCATATGCCAGATGGGGAATGCTATGTGTAACAGACAGATGCTATTAAAAGGACAGAGGTTCTGAACAACCTATTACAACATTCTACAACCAAGTAACAATAATTTAGCAAAACCTACATTTGTAATGAATAAAAGGTTTGTCCACCCACCCAAATGCACTCCCTTAAAATAATTATAACTAATTTATAATAAATAATTATAACTAATTTGCCCCATGGTGCAAAGAGTCCTATGGCACAGAGTGGTAAGCTGCAGTACTGCAGTCCAAGCTCTGCTCATGACCTGAGTTCAATCCCAGCGGAAGCTGGGTTCAGGTAGCCAGCTCCAGGTTGACTCAGCCTTCCATTCTTCCAAGGTCAGTAAAATGAGTACCCAGCTTGCTGGGGGAAAAGTGTAGATGACTGGGGAAGGCAATGGCAAACCACCCCATAAAAAGACTGCTGTGAAAACATTGTGATACGACATCATCCCAGAGTCAGAAATGACCGGTGCTTGCCTTTACTTTTTTTACAATAATTAAGGGCAGATTCCAACAGAGATTTTGTTAAGACCCTGGCAATTTTCAAACCTTACTTTCCAAAAGAGATGTATTCCCCTGGGAAAGAACCGACAAGCAATAGATATATTCTTACTTGTTTGGATAATTTTGCTTCATTGTAGTATGCAAACAGCATTGTGAAGGTCACAACCCATACTTTGTCTAGTGTGAAATCATTTTTATAAGATTGGTTGTCCAGACCTCTTTGCCTTCTCTTTATCTTTCCCTTGTAAAGCCTTGATCCTTGAAAATCCATAGAAGAGTTAAATGCTCTTCTGGAAACTAATATTGCCATGCATGGACTATCCTGTCCTCACAAGCATATATGAGGTGTTGATAAAATCATCCATCTTTCAGTTCAACAGACTTCTTATTCAGCTGATAGTGGAATGACCTAACTTTGAATGTGTCCATTAAAAGAGAGCTCTAAATGAAATAAACCCATTATAATCCACTTACAGTATTCATTATTAAGACTCCGTCAACACAAGCTTAATATAATGTTTACTGATTAGCCTCATTTCATTAATAGTAGCCATTGTCACCCAACTTCTCTATATTTGACAGACAACTTTTTAACGGAACATAAAACATATAAGCTCTATGCACAGAAGTTCTGCTCAGAAATAGCAATGAATTATTGGAAGCTGGCGGACAGCAGCAGTAATAATCCACTATCCCGCGCCCCCCCCCCCCCCCCCAAAATCATTTGATCTCCATTAATATGTTGTCTGAAAAACAGATAGATTCAGGGGTTTTCCTCTCTTCAACCAAAACAAATTTCCATTTCTCCACAACAAGTTTAAGTAGCAGACGTTAAATTAATTATTTTACATTGCAAGATTGGCAATGTGTGCATACACAAAAATACCCTCCCGCAACTGGTCATGTATACATAATGCTCTCAAGTACTATACTCTGATATCATTTTTGTTCTCTTGTGGCATTAATATAACAGTGGAGCTAAAAGTAATAATGTATTCTCCAGTGAGCAAAGTTTGAAGCTATTCTCTACCACCACTATGAAATAACAAAATATCATCCCTTTAAACAAGCAAATGGCCCTAGCATTCCTATTTAATTGTTTCTGAGAAATAATTTTATGTGGTCTAGAACAGTGTTAGTAGATATAGGTTTATTGCCACAAGTCTTTAATGAAACTATCTTTATCTGGCAATTTTAGCACATGGCATTTCCATTTAGGAGGGAAAAAGAAACAAAAGGCTGCACCGATCACCTCCTCCCCTTCTTAAAAAAATAGGCAAAAAGCCAATGGAAAAATAAATTTATTCAGTCCCTATGCACCTCTCATTAGCTATATCAGGGTATAAGGTTGTCAGCCATTGTTTGGCAACCAGCAGGAGAGAGAGGGACAGGGATGGAGGAAATGATGTTGTACCAACAGCGAGATGTCACTTCTGTCATAAACCCAGAAATGACATCACTGTTCTGGCATGATGTTCTTGGATTCTCCTCCCCGCCCCCCCCCCCAAAAAAACCCCTCTATTTTTTTAAGGGGATCCTAGAGCAACACACAAATTCAGTGACATCCCTTCTAAGAAGTGACATCGTGCCATCAGTATGATGACTCTTCTTCCCCATTTTTCATCTGCCACCTTGCTGAATGGCAACTACAAGAGTGGGCAGAAGGTGGGAGGTCTTCTACCACTGCAGAAAACCTAGTAAGCCTATCAGTAGATCTGATAATACAATCATTTCTGAGTTCTTACTTCCCTTTCCAACTTGTGCTTTGACTCTCAAAAGTTTATACCTCAAAAATTGTATATGTCTTTAGGAAAAAGGAAAGGTCCCCTGTGCAAGCACCAGTCATTTCCGACTCTGGGGTGACGTTGCTTTCGCAACATTTTCATGGCAGACTTTTTATGGGGTGGTTTGCCATTGCATTCCCCAGTCATCTACATTTCCCCCCCCAGCAAACTGGGTACTCATTTTACCAACATTGGAAGGATGGAAGGCTCGAGCCGGGTACCTGAAAACCCAGCTTCCACCAGGGATTGAGCTCAGGTCGTGAGCAGAGTTTAGGACTGCAGTTCTGCAGCCTTGACACTCTGCGCCACAGGGCTCTTTCAAATACGTCTTTAAAGTGCTACTAAACCTAGTTCTTAGTAGTTGTACTAACACTTCATATGAAAAGTGTGTGACTCCCCACAATGTTCAAAATAGTATGTGTATATTGTCTCAGAAATCTTTATTAAGAAATCTTTACAAGTCTATAATGCTGGCCAGAATTACTATGCTCCTACTCAACTTAAGCTCTTACTCACATCAAATATCCACTTCTGAGAACAGTAACAAAAAATGGAAACCAACATTCCTACTTGAGCTTTGACTCTCAAAAGTTCATACCACAAAAATCTTGTTGGTCTCTAAGGTGCTACTGGAGTCAAATCTAACTTGCTCCATTTATTCAAATATATACTGCAGCAAAAAAGCTATCTATCTATCTATCTATCTATCTATCTATCTATCTATCTATCTATCTATCTATCTATCTATCTATCTATCTATCTATCTATCTATCATCTTCCTACCTACCTACGTATCAAAGCTTTTTTGTTGCTTTTTTGCTGCAGTATCAAATGCTTTACACTCCATATTCATATAAACTACATTTCATATTCAACGCACAAGTAATAAATGGTCATATTCAAAATAGTTTTTCACTTTCAGGAGTATGTATTTCTGCTCTGTGTCCCATCCTGCATATGCAGCATTTTCTCCTAAAGTGCTTTAATGAGACTTCCTAGGTTTAAATTAGCAATAATGTAAAAAAAAAAGTCTATTAACACAAGCAAACAAAATAAATTGGAAGAGAAATTAAACATATAAGAGGCACACTTGGTTAAAAAGCTATGCTTATTTCTCCAATTCAGCTCTTTTTTTTTTAAAGTGACCTGTTTATCTTTTAAAAGGTAGCAGCAATAGCAAACTGAGTGGAGCTAATTGGCAAGCAGATTTATGAGCATTTCAGCTCTCATCTTTTATATTTATATGATGACAACAGCAAAATTTTCATTTGCTCACATCAAAATCAGATGGTATTGGCATAAGAATGGAAGAAGATGCCTGACAATTCAGATCATGGGGCCCTCTTGCAGCTACAGCTTGTGGGCAGATGAAGTAAGCCAACCTCCATCACTGAGAAACGCAGAGAAGGAAAGGCAAGGTAAAGGGACCGTAACTCAGTGGTAGAACATCTGCTTTACATGCAAGAGATTCTAGGTTCAATCCCTGGCATCTCCAGTTTGGGGAGGGATGGTGGTTCAGTGGTAGAGCATCTGCTTGGTTAGCAGAAGGTCCCAGGTTCAATCCCTGGCATCTCCAACTAAAAAGAGTCCAAGCAAATAGGCATGTAAAACCTCAGCTTGAGACCCTGGAGAGCCACTGCCAGTCTGAGTAGACAATACTGACTTTGAGGGACAGAGGGTCTGATTCAGTATAAGGCATCTTCATGTGTTCAGTTAAGTGGATTGAGAAGTAGGTGCTGTGGAAGGCGTCTTTCAGAGACCCTGGTGGACCAGTTCCAGTCAGAATCAACAAGTC
The DNA here is from genome assembly GCF_032191835.1 of Heteronotia binoei. NCBI lineage: Eukaryota > Metazoa > Chordata > Lepidosauria > Squamata > Gekkonidae > Heteronotia > Heteronotia binoei. The sequence continues at coordinate 48,829,172 of NC_083223.1, read as the reverse complement.
TAGACAGATCAGTAGTCTGACAGGAAGGCAAATTCATGAGAAGTTGGCAGTTGCCACCCTAACCTGCAAACATCAGGCAGAGGCACTAAAGCCACCATGGCTGCAACTACAGCCCAAGAAAAACATATGGGTACTGAGCTGCTATGGAACATGGTACCAGCAAGTGACATCATAAATCCACCCTCATATCAAGTTCCAATAGCCACTCATAGCTGCATACCTTAATGGTGATGCACATGTGGCCCTGGCAACTCCACCAGCACCTCTGGCAACTCACCAGCACAGTAAGAGTAGGCTTCCATGTTGAGGGTTGGCATGAAGTCAACAGACCTTCCTTGTTGCTTATCTGCAGCATCTGCTATGCACTGGTACAGTCATTCTGAATATAGAGGTTCCATTTAACAATTAATTCAGAATCTACAGACTGAACCATTATCCAAGATAACTAAATGGGACCTCCACATTCAATGCCAGTGTACCTCTTAATACCAGGTACTGAGAATAACCAAAATAGAAGGGATACTGTGTTTATGGTCTGCTTATAACCCTCCTAGAACCATCTTAGCTAAAACCAGAATGCTGTCCTAGATGGTCCTGTGTATCAAGCAACTGAGTACAATTTTGGTCCCAAGACAGATTTGTTGTTGGTATTAAAATTTGCATAACATCACTCAGTAATATGACTTAGGCCCAATCTCCCCTTTCTACTTCCTGTTTCCTGTCCTATTGTACTACATCTCCCAGCAGGCCATACTTCCAACTTGGCTGTTTATACCCACTACTATATCTAAGATTACCACAGCATAGTTTCTTTTTAAAAAGTAGATAAGATAACAGGAAACTGCTGTCTATAAAGCAAATCAAAGAAAAAATTTGAGACATCATCATAAAACAATTGAAACTTTAAAAAAAAAATCACTACCACTAGTTGAAGCAAGTGCCAATGAACTCAATGAGCCTTTCTTGTAAGTAAATGCATTTCAGAACAGTTCCACCCATTTCAGTGGTACGGAATCTGTTCTTATGATTTATGAATAATAGGCGGAATCCAAAAAAATTCCACCTGGATTTAATTCAATTTAACAGTATCCAAACTGTTACAATTTTTCTGCAAAAACAAAAAAAATTATTATCACATCCACAATTCAAGTCCAGAATCTCAAATTCAGATTTTTCTCATTGCAAAAACAAATCAGGGGAAAAAAAACCCCTCTACTGCCTCAAAATTGATAGTCTGCTTACGCTCCATTTGAGGCTCCCATGCCAGACCCAAAGACCAATCAAGCCCATAAGATCCATTGAAGCATAGGTACTTCACTGCTATTCCACTAACAACTGAGGAAGCAAATCGACTAAGCAGAACCTATGATATGGTTAATTCCTCAAAGAGCATTCTGGGGAGAAGTAGCAGCACCATACATACCTATTCTCCGGGATAGGATGGATGCGGTGGGGAGTAAAATGAACTCCCTTAAAGCAAACCAGCCAACAAAAACCTCTCACCTCATTTATGAACTGAAGTTAACTTCATTCAAATATAATTCTAGCCCAAAGCAGGGTATGTAGCTGCCACACCCAATACTAGCCAATACTCACTGCCAGCTCTCCTCTCTCTTCCTAGGCGGGGACAGTAACCAGCAGGGCTAACTAAACTAGGGCTGGTTATAGACGGGCAGCTTGGGGCAGCAGCCTCCCAGATCAAGAAAAAGCTGGCATAGTTTGAGATGCCAAGGGGTGCGGTCACACGTCACATTAAAAGCGGGTGTGTAGTGCTCAAATTTGAACTGCTGAATATTGATTTGATGCAGGGCCGTTCAGACGAGCATCCAAGAATGCGACTCATTCTGTTGTTGAGCGATCAGACATCCAATACTATCACGCTCTTTTCTTGGAGCATGCGTGATCAGATGATGATTTCTGAGAGGGGGGGCATCCATTGAACATGTGCCCAACTGTTTGGAGGTGGGAAATCAAATGTTGCTTCAGAGGCGGGGGGGGGGAGTTTCTGGAATTAACGATGTAGATTCAAACCAGGGAACTGCCGGGAATTACTTTCCTAGAAATTGGCAGTGACAATGATATCGGGAAATCCTCCACATTGAAAAAAAAAGATTTTTTTCCTGTTCTGAATAGTGGGATAACGCCCCCCCCCCCCCCGATCCTGTGTTGATTGGAGAAGCAGAAGCATCACCTCAGATTCCTGGATGATCTGGCAATGCGCATGTCTGCTGGGGCTTTTTTTTTTTTTTTTTAAGGTGGGAGGGACAGTAAACATTCCAAGAAGCAGTATTGCGCGTGAGCTGTCCAAACAGGAAAAAGCTGATCTTGTGCCGCTTTTTTTAAAAAGGGCCAGACTTTCTGCGCTGTCTAATTAATGTGGCATTGACCCGCAGCAAGCCGGGATGACCCTGGATGACACTTGATTGCCAGATGTGGATGTCTGGACGAACACATTTAATCCATCAGCGAGACCACTAATGGTACATCTGACCTGGAGTGGTCAGATAGTGTGTACCCCACTGCCAGATGAAGGATGGGCTGCACGTGCCCTGGAGGAGTGGTTACACTGCTCAAATGCATGGGAGGTGCTTCCCTGGTACTCCCTGGATGTTCAGGTGGCTGGGAAAGGTGCCCTGAAAGCTCATCAGAGATTTGCCATCAGTTAGCAACTGTAGCATAGAGGCAGTGGAGGACAAGGTAAGAGCAAGTGCCAACTGGGGCTCAGATGTGCATGTATGAACATGCCTTTTTGGTCTGTGTGTGTGGGGGGGGGAAGGGGGGATCAGCCCAAATTGGCCATCTGAATTCATCCTAGGGTTGCCATCCCCCAGATGCAGAGAGGAAAAGCAAAAAGCTACCATGTCAACACAGCCTCAACCACAAAGTCAACAATCTTACACACTATATTATAAAATTTATTCAGAATTATTCACAAAATACATTCACAAAATGCATTATATATACCAAAATTTTACAAACAGGAGAACAAATCACAATTGCATAGATCAGAACAGAGAATCTAACAGCCTCCACATAGGTAAGGAGGGAGGTGCCCCAAGTACCATATAAGCTAGGTACACTACTGCTGGATGTCATCCACATATTGGTCATACCTCACTCCATATCCCTGGTTGACCTCTCCCAGTGGTAAATGTAGATGTTGAATAGTATTGGGGTTGGCGGGGGGGGGGGAGGTGGAAGCCTGTAGGTATCCATAGCATAAATGCCACAGGAATGAACAGTAGTCCCGCAGCACTACCTTCTGGAATTGGTTGGTCAAATAAAAGTGGAACCATGGAAGCACAGTACCACCCAAGGCTTTTTTTTTTTTTTTAGCAGGAACGCACAGGAACACAATTCTGGCTGGCTTGGTGTCAGAAGGTGTGACCTAATATGCAAATGAGTTTCTACTGGGCTTTTTCTGCAAAATAAAAAAAAAGCCCTGGTACCACTCGGGGCAGGAATTCTAACAGGAGCTCCTTTGCATATTAGGCCACAATCCCCTGATGCAGCCAATCCTCCAAGAGCTTACAAGGCTCTTTTTGTAAGCTCTTGGAGGATTGGCTACATCATGGGGTATGGCCTGATATGCAAAGGAGCTCCTGCTAGAATTCCATCCCTGGTACCACCTATTCCCAGCCCAGCCAGCCTTTCCAGAAGGATACCATGATCCATAATATCAAAACCCATTGAATGGTTCAGGAGAATCAACAACAAAGACTAGTATGATTGCCTAAGAAAGTTCACTAGTAAAGGCAACCAAGGCTACTTTCTGTCAAGCATGCTATTTCTGTGGATTAAATCAATGCAGTTATTGGAATCTAATTCCTCTCTCTCTTTGTTCTGAAATCTCTTCTTTCCCATAATTGCATTTCAAAGCTTACTCCCCCCTCACTTTTCTCGCCTTCTTTTTCCTTTCTCACCTCTGGGTAGAAAATGTAGGAATGCAGTAACTTTAATGATAGAGAGAAAGGAGGCGCCTCCCCCGAACAGTTCCCATTCACCGCTTATCAAGAGAAGCACGAATGTATGGGAACCAGGGCAGTTTCAACCACATGATAGTAGAGGGTAGTATTTTTGCATAGTTGTAGCCATTCACATATACATGTTATTTCTTGAAGGTATCTTTTCTGTTTTCTTTGATGTAGCCCTTAAAACACTATGCTGTGTGAAACTTTGTATCACTCTCAAGATACCATACCTTGAGCCAACAATGGATTATCAATAATCAAACAATCAATTATCAAACAATCGCTTGTTTATTCGAAATACCAATGCTTGACATTTTGAGAGTGATCCTTTTTGGAATTTAACTGAACTGGCAACTTTCTGACCAAATGGCAGAGAGAGCTCCAGATAACAGCAAACTCCCAAACCCTCTGGAGAGAGGACAAGGCGAGAGCCGATAGGACGAAATCAAGGTGCAGACCCCCCCCACCCCCCGTGGCACATACTAGACACTCGACAGGCCACGGGGAGAGGGTCTCCTCTGCATGTGCAGCAACTTCTTGTCACACCCTGAAATTGGGAGCCGTGAACTTCCACTGCCCTGATGGAAGAGGCACCAGCTCGGAGAGAGGCCATCCTGACATGACACTCCCATAGAGTAAGGGTGATGATCGGGGAGAGCGGCCAAGAAAGCGCTTGCGAGAGCGCCCAACCCGTCGGCGGCAGGGAGCAAGAAGAACCCCAACCTGATGAGGGGGAGGAAGGTGAAGTCCCCGAACAACCTGGCCCTGATGGGGAAGATGAAGAGGTTGAACCTGATGAGCGAGGAATACTCCAGATGGTGAGAAATGAGATGGCCGACATGGCGAGGGGCTTGAGGAACGAGATTCAAGCCAATGCCACCTTCATGCCACAAGAAATTAGAAGGCAACTCAACCGGGTACTGAGACCCACCGACCTGAAAGGAGCACCAATACCCCCCCTGGTAAGACAACCTTCCGCACCACCAATACTAGCCTCGATGCCACCACCGATGGCGCCGCTGCAAGTCCCTCGAGACTATGGTAGAGGATGGGAGCTAGATGCAACGTTTGACAGGGACCCCGAAGAAGTGGAGTACTTCTCCATCCAAGCCAATAGTTACATGCAGTATTGGGGGAATACATTTCCTGATGTATTCAGTCAAGTGGATTACCTGGGGTCGAAACTGAAAGGAGCTGCCAAATGATGGTACGTGAGTCCGTACGAGACCAGAAGCCCCAAATTGGATACAGTATCGCTTTCCTACAAGCTCTGCTCACGCAGTATGAAGACCCACTCCAGGAAACTCGAGTGCTGACAGCCCTCCGAGACATGCATCAAGGGTTGAAATCGGTGCATGAGTATGCGGCTGAATTTCAGGCAAACATGGCCAAAGTTTGGGGCTGGAACGAGCAGATGAAAATAGAACAGTTCCAGAGGGGCCTGAATGCGAGCATGCTGGTTAGAGCTCTGCAACAAGCTCGTCCCACCACATTGGTGGGATGGGTGCAATTAGCAAATGAAGTAGAAACTAACATGAAGAGAGTGGCCCCGCAATGTCAGCAGCAGCAAGGGGGGACGTGAGTCTCGGTCTGGGGCAAAACCTGAGGGAAAAAACCCCTGGGGGAGCCACCAAGCTGACTACTCCACACCGTTGCTTCTGGTGTGGGGATCTAAACCATCTGGCTGCTATCTGCCCGGAACGACCTCGAGGCCCCCCCGCTTACTCCGAAGCCTAGCGCATCAGCACCAAAGAAGACTACCAGTCGTCCCAAAGAATCAGCAAAAGGAAGCACCATAGCTACTACTTCACTGGACAAAGAAACCATCACCATCGATGAGCTGAGCGAGATGTCCTGGGAGGACGAGCCAGCGGGAAACGGGAATGACCTGCACTGAGAGGTGCCAAGCAGCAGGTTGTGGAACTAACAGCACCGTTGAGGGTGAGAATAACAGGATCTTTATTTTTTGTCCCATTGACTTTACTAAACTCGAAGCTAAAGAGATTTGTGCATGTACGGGCCCTGATTGATTCGGGATGTATCAGAGACATAATTACCCCCAAGTTAGTGGAAGCTTTGGGTCTCCCCAAGATCCCCTTACCACAACCCATACAATTTGCGCAGATGGACAGGATGGTAATGAAAGGGGAACCTTGCGTTGATCAAACTCAAGCAGTGCCAGTGGGCATAGAAAATCACTGGGATACTGAACTCTTTGTTACTGCTCCTTCCGCATCTTTCGACGTGGTATTAGGAGTGGGTTGGTTGGCGAAACATGAACCAGACATTAAATGGGGAGACCAAACTATAGACTTTACCGATATTAAATTCAAACTCCATCAATGGAACAAAACTTGGGGCATGGAGCCGCCCCCCGCCCCCCCCCCCCCCAGAAATGAAAGACTATGTTTAACAGTAGAAGAAGTATGCTCCATCGCCAAGGAGTATAAGGACTTTAAAAGGGTGTTTAGCGAAGAAGAAGCAAACAAACTCCCCCCACACCGGAATACCGACTGTGCTATAGAATTGGTCCCAGGGCAAGAACTCCCCAAGGCGAAGCTGTACTCCATGGGGTGGGCAGAGAAGGCTGAATTACGGAAGTTTTTAGACAAAAACCTAAAGAGGGGTTCCATTAGACCTGCAACCGCCCCACATGCCACCCCAGTGTTGTTTAGAAAGAAGAAGGATGGGGGGCTTAGACTTTGCACAGATTTTCAAGGGATCAATGGGATTTCCACCTCGAATGCCTACCCTATACCTCTAATCAAAGACCTATTAAGTACCGTGTCTGAAGGGAAAATCTTTACCAAATTGGACTTGCGAGATGCTTACTTTAGAGTGCGCATAAAAGAAGGGGATGAGTGGAAAACTTCATTCAATACTCCCATGGGACAGTTTGAGTACTTAGTCATGCCATTTGGATTACAAACTCCTGGAGTTTTTATGAACTTCATAAATGAAGTTCTGAGGGAGTACTTATATAAAGGGGTCATGGTGTACCTAGATGATATAATTATTTATTCCAAAGACTTAAAATCTCATGTGAAATTGGTACATGAAGTACTCAACACTCTGTATGAATATAAGCTATATGCCAAATTGTCTAAGTGTGAGTTCCACAAAACAGAACTGGATTACCTGGGGTACAGAGTGTCTGGGAAGGGATTAGCGATGGACCCCGCCAAGATACAAGCAGTATTAGATTGGAAACCCACGAGGACACATAGACAGTTCCAATCCTTCCTCGGTTTTGCGAATTTTTACCATAATTTCATTCAGGGATTTGCGCACACCATGTTACCTTTGACGGACCTCCTCAAAACAAAAGGGAAGGGCCCGGAAGCAAAACGGCCAGGCGCAAAACTAGAATGGACAGCCAAGTGTCAGGAGGCGTTTAATAAACTGAAAAGACTATTCACTAGTGAACCCATTCTTAGCCATCCAGATGAACTGCAACCCTTTGCAGTCCAATGCAACGCCTCCGATGTCACTGTAGGAACCATTTTAATGCAGTCAGATGATGACGGGAAGCTACGGCCCTGTGCATACATTTCTAAAAAAATTTTCCCAGGAACAGTGGAATTGGTCCATGTGGGATAAAGAGGCATTTGCAGTAACTTTTGTGTTAAAAACCTGGAGGTCTTGGATAGAGGGAGCCCAAGTCCCGTTTGAAATTTGGACAGTCCATAAAAACTTAGAGGCACTTATGGGACGCCGGAAACTAACTGAAAAGCAAATTCGGTGGGTGGGATTTTTCACCAAATTTGATTTTACCTTAAAACATATTCCCAGATCCAAAAAATTTTAGCGGATGCTTTGTCTCAACTTCCTCAACACAACAGTCAAAGAGAAGAAGTCATTGACTCTATCATATCACCCAGTCATCTAGTGGGGGCAGTCACTACCTGATCCAAAGCAAAAAGAGGAAACAGAGGAGAAAGACTAATTAATGAGGTGGCAAAAGAGGGAGATAATAAACCAGAAGGGGTGTTACTAAGGGAGAAGGAGGGTTCTGGTACCGAGAAGGGAAACTCTATGTACCAGATAGCCTCCGGAAAGAAGTGCTACAGTTCTGCCATAGTAGTAAACTCTCAGGGCACTTTGGGTATGTAAAAAACTTACATCTGGTAAACCGACAATTTTGGTGGCCACATATGAAAAAAGACATCTCGAGCTATGTAGCCACCTGCCCAGTGTGCATAATGGCCAAGAAAAGGGGAGGAAAACCCCCAGGATTACTAAAACCCTTAGAAACCGCCGGGAGGCCGTGGTCAGTAGTTTCAATTGACTTTATTGTAGAGCTCCCAATGTCTCAAGGGAAAACCATGATATTGGTAGTGGTGGATACCTTCTCGAAACAAGCACATTTTATCCTGTGCCCGCAACTGCCTAACGCAAAAAAGCTAGCCTACCAGTTCTTCCAACACATAGTTAAATTACATTCTTTTCCTGATAAGATTATTAGTGACAGAGGACCACAGTTCATTGCCAACTTCTGGCGGGAGTTTTGTAAATTAACAGGCATGGACCAAGGTCTGAGCTCAGCATACCATCCTCAGACTGATGGACAGACAGAGAGGATGAATGCTCTTCTAGAACAGTATTTACCGTGCTATGTAAATCACCAACAATCCAATTGGGTGGATTTGTTGCCATTTGCGGAGTATGGATATAACAACAGTGTCCACAGTTCCACCAAGACTTCTCCTTTCAGAGTAGTGAATGGTTATGAAGGGAAGCCTTTCCCATTGTTACCAGGAGGAGATGCCACAGAATTACCTTAATCTTTTGAACATTGGTGGGGAAACTTAGGGAAAGTATAGAAGGTAATACAGGAAAACTTAGAAATGGCTAAGGACACTTATAAAAGACATTATGATAAAATCATGTTCCAGTATGGGACTTCAAAGTAGGAGAGACAGTTTTCCTATCAACTAAGAACTTACCAATGTCTCAGCCTTCGAGGAAACTAGCTTACAAATTCCTGGGTCCATTCAAAATAAAGAGAGTCATCAATAAAGTCATTGTGGAATTAGAACTGCCAAAAATGTTTAGTAAAATCCACCCTGTCTTTCATTGCAGCCTATTACGCCAGAATCCTGGAGCTATGTCTTGGCACCCTCGACCACAAACTCCACAACCTATCCAGATTGGGAGTCAGAGTCACCATGAAGTTCAAGAAATTCTAGATGCAAAGTTAAAGAGAGGGGTGCAGTATTTTCTAATTAGATGGAAACATTTCCCACCTACCCACGATGAGTAGGTGGAGGCTTCAAATGTAAAAGCAGCAAAATTAATAAAGAAATTCTACCAGTTAAATCCAAATAAACCCCGGAAAAAATCTTAGGGGAGGCAGTATGTCAAGCATGCTATTTCTGTGGATTAAATCAATGCAGTTATTGGAATCTAATTCCTCTCTCTCTTTGGTCTGAAATCTCTTCTTTCCCATAATTGCATTTCAAAGCTTACTCCCTCCTCACTTTTCTCGCCTTCCTTTTCCTTTCTCACCTCTGGGTAGAAAATGTAGGATTGCAGTAACTTTGATGATAGAGAGAAAGGAGGCACCTCCCCTGAACAGTTCTCAATCACCGCTTATCAAGAGAAGCAGGGTTGTATGGGAACCAGGGAAGTTTCAACCACATGATAGTAGAGGGTAGTATTTTTGCATAGTTGTAGCCATTCACATATACATGTTATGTCTTGAAGCTATTTTTTTCTATTTCCTTTTATGTAGCCCTTAAAACACTATGCTGTGTGAAACTTTGTATCACTCTCAAGGTACCATACCTTGAGCCTACAACAGATTATCAATAAAACGAGTCTTTGTATCAAATAATCGCTTGTATATTCGAAATACTGATGCTTGACACTTTCATCCCGTAGAAAAGCCTGAATCCAGATTGAAATGGGTTTAGATAATCTGCCTACTCCAAGACCAACTGAAGCTGTGTAGCCACCACTCATTCAAACACTTTGTCTGGGAATGGAATATTAGCCATAGGGTGGTAGTTGTTTCACTCATTTTGGTCCAGGGATGCTTTAATCAGGAAGGATCTAACAACTGCCTCTTTCAAACCAGTCTGAACTATACTGTCCTGCAGAGAAGTATTCATTACCTCCTGCGGGGGGGCTGTTTTTTGAGGTAGAAGCACAAAATTTTCAGCAAAGCTTTCAGTGCCTCTCCTCAAAAAGAACCCTAAGCTTCAAAAAGATTGGACCAGGGGGTCTAATTCTATGAGTCCCAAAAGAAGGTGCCCCTATCTTCTATTATTTCCAATGGAGGGAAGGCATTTAAAAGGAGCATGGGCCCTTTAAATGTGATGGCCAGAACTGCTTTTGGAGTTCAACCATGCTTGTCACAACCTTTCTCCTGGCTGCAGCCCCAAAGTCCCCAGATGTTTCCTGTGTCTGATCTGGCCTCACCATCCGAAAGTCATCCAGATGGGAATGATAATGTCAGTAGAAGGCTGGTAAAGGGTCAATAAAATCCCCCAAATCTGCATCCTGCTCAGTTCATGATCTTTGTTATGGGAGCACAGAACTGGGAATCCTCCAACCCCTTTCCACTATTCCTGACGAAGGGCAGAGCCAGCATTCAAAGACATATGTGTTTGCAAAATTATAGAAGCCCTAGAACCTCCTTTTTCTACATTACAGTTAAGGTACATAAACAGTAATACATCAGAACAAAAGAAGCAAACAAAAACAATGGAAACAAGGGACCAATACTATAGGCTTGTCAACGGGCCTGGGGAACCTGCCTCTTGTGCCCTAAAGTGGCGCTGATTAAAAGAATAGGGATTGCCCATCACTACACATTATTGCTAGCAACATAGCCAGAGGTCCACAGATGCTAGAAACAACAGAAATATCAAATGGAGCCCATTCAGGTATTCCAGAAGAATAGCCAGAGAGGGGAAGAACAAACAACTTTGGATTCCTCTGCCCATGCTTGTGAGGATGGGAAAATATGAAGGGTGAACAATTTCAGTGCTATGATGTCCACTGACATGTGGCTCCTCAGGTCTAATTCCAGATGCAGCTAATAATGGAACAATGATTTGATCTCAGAGCATAGTCTCAGTGAGGAACTACCCTGGGAAACAGGGAAGAAGTTTTTCTCTTTTGTTCTTTGGTACTGGTTCCTCAAAGTTATATAAAATTTAATGGGGGAGGAGATAGGAGGAAAAGTAGTAAAGGACAATGAATCCCAGTAGAGAGAGAACTGGCAGAAATCCATTTATTGCAAAAATTTAGTAGCAATTCTCTCTCACCCAATAAGCACAGTCTGAGAGTAGAACTGTGCTATCAGTGTTTCGTATCTTCTTTTATGTCAGGAACTAGGATAACTGTGAAGTAATTGTGTTTATTCTATAGAAGACAACTAATATACAACAGTGTCAACCTGGCTTAGGGCCAAAATACACAATACATGTGACATGAGTCAGGTCACATATAATGAACAGGTTGAAATTAAATCAAAAGACTTTTTGGCTAAACATTAAAAAGAACTTCCTGACAGATTGGTTCCCCAGTGGAACAGAAATTCTTCGGAGGTGGTAGGCTCTCCTTCTTTGGAGGTTTTTAAACAGAGACTTGATGGCCATGTGACAGCAATGCTGATTCTGTGAATTTAGTCTGATAACAAGAAGGAGAGCATGGGGAGGTACTTGTGATTTTCCTGCATTGTGCAGAGGGTTGGACTAAATGACCCTGGAGGTCATTTACAACTCTATGATTCTATGAATATTGGAGAAACTCACTTTCAAAGCATTGTGTTGCTCCACTGGGCTTGGGAGTGCTGTGAGGGACTCCAGGTTTCCCTCCCACACCATCTTTACCAGTGGAAACAGAGGTCGGGTTCTTGTCCCTTCCTTGGGCTCTGCATTTCCTGAAATGGACATGTAGATTCCAAGACATTTCTGCTGGCAAAAACAGTGAGGGAGGAAAGCCTAAAGCTCCTTCTCCCCCGCTATAGCACTTCCAAGCCAAACAGAATAATGGTGTAGTGGTTAAGTGCACAAACTGTAATTTCGGAGAACTGGGTTTGATTCCCCACTCCTCTACATGCACCTGCTGAGTGACCTTGGGTCAGTCACAGTTCTCTCGTGCAGTTCTCAAAAGAGTTCACTCAGTCCCTCCGACCTCACAAGTGTGTTATGGGAAGGGGAAGGAGATTGTAAGCCACTCTGAGACTCTGAGCAAAGAGTGGGATATAAATCCAATCTCTTCTTCTTCAGAACATTTTGAATGTGAGTCCTCCCGACATATGTATTATTACAAGTCAGGCTCCTGTGATCCAAATGGTATTACATGTATCATGTATTTTGGCCCTCAGGTAGAACTGAACCCTTGCGTAGAGGCCCTCTGGGAATTGGTGCTAAAGTGATGGAGCCACGGCATTGTATGATTTACAGATGTTTCATGGTAATTTGTGCCAAATTAATTGTTTGTGGGAGAACTGGAAAACGGTGGGATTAAATCAATTTCAAAGTGTGAAGTACATAAATGTATCCTTGTAGCATGTGTAAGCTTTCATCACATATTCAAGGAAGTTCCATAATTATCATACTTTAAAATGAGGCTATAAGACAGATGCCATGCTAGCAGAATTTTGTGGTCTGTGGTACGCATCTTTGCTCTTCAAACAAAAGAAAATTCCTTGTCTTCTTTGGATAAATACAGCCCTATAAAAATAGTGACTTTTCATTGTTTGAAAGAGGACAGATGAAATAAAAAGGGTTCCATAGATGCCTATTGTCGTGTGGGTGTGGTTTAAGTAAGCTAATATTTGCACATGGAAATCATTTACAGTTATAAAGGACAGGCTTTTGTGGCCCACAGAATGATTGATTATACATTTGCAGCTGGAGATTAAATACAACCACAGCTGTAGCAGTAGCAACCTTTTGCTATTGTGCCAGAACAACAGTAAACAACAGCTCATGTCATTAATTGCTTCTGCAACCTCATGTTCTGGAGGCCTTATTTCTAATGTTAAGCATTCTCTGTTTTCTTTTTTAGACACTAGCATGACTTGAATTTGTTTTGAAGTGATTAGATCTTTAAAGAGGTGTTAAAAGAGGTGGATCTAACAACTTCTGTAATATTGGGGATCATTCCATTCTTCAGATCCAGCAGCCAGAAGTATGAAATGTATTTTGCCATATAAGCCAACACATTAATAAGCCAACATGAAGCAACTCCTTTAGCAGTAAAATCTTTGGAGGTAGGTGGGGATACATGAGTGGGTGGGCAAGAAGGGGGTCCAGAAGTGGGTATGGGGGCCCCTGAGTGCTCTCTGCAAGAGTACTCCTGAAACCTAGGTCTATGGTATAGACATTAATTCTCATCCATCTGCAGAGCCAGCACATGGGAGTAGGCAGGGTAGGTGGCCACTTAGGGCGCCACCCCACCTGGGGGCACTGCTGGGCGCCCTGCATGAGCCAGGCCAGGGCTCACGTCCCGCACACCTGCACTGCAGGAAGGCTGAGCAGGGGAAGGGGCTTGCATCCTGCCCCCCTCATCAGCCTTTGTGCATTGCAGGAAGTCTGAGCAGGGGATGCAACTGTCAGCTCAACCCACCCACCCCCCCAATCTGAAAGCCTGAGGGGGACGGGGGGGCCCTGCTTGATGATGTCACTTTTTGTGATGTCATCATTCCGCACGCAAATGTTTTTTTTCTAAAAGAAGATGGGGGGGGGGAGCACTGAGCTGGGGTCTGCCTCCAGGGGCAGAAAACCCAGTGCCAGCCCTGTCCATCTGTATGATTAAAACTCTGACCCTTTACTCACTGTAGGTATAAAAGTTAATTACTTTTTAAAATTATTGAAAGATCTGGTGACTTCAGATATGAATAAAATTCTTCCTTCCTTCCTTTCTAGTTTATTTTATTTATGACAATTTGTGGTTTGCTACCAATCCAAAAAGCTTGCAGTATGGTGGGATGAGGGAAAGTGTGGGACCCTGAATGCCCAAGCCTTCCATTGGCTCATTCACATAAGAGTAAAATCCTGGTTAGGCTGTTACACTTGAATTAAGACTCTTATCACTTGGATCCCTATACTCCTGCAGTTTGACTCCTGGGAATATCAAACCCAAGCCCAGAATTGTGCTTCCTACTGTAAAATTCCTGTTTAACTTCTGTAGCATTTGTGACAGGATGGAGCCATGTCATCCACAGCTATAAGAATCAGGTAGCAAGTGATGGAAGGACCTTTGCCTGAGACCCTGGAGAGCAGCTGCCAGTCAGAGTAGGCAATACCAGCATTGATTGAGGAAGGGACTGACTCAGTGCAAGGCGGCTTCCTGTGACATGTACCTTTTCTAATCAAACTCCATCTAGTGATGTTTCTTACTCCATCAAAAGTCAAAACCACATTTGACCCTGCTGTTTTTGCAGCTTCCCAGTTCAGTGTTTCATGTTACTGTAACCTCAGAAAGTGTCGTTGTAATGAAGGAAAGCAAAGAAAGGAAGACATGAGCTTGACATGTAGCGAAAAGTTCTGGAAATAGAAGTTCTTTATAAATGAAGTCTCTATAATACATATCATTGAAAAAAAGAAAAAAGATTTTACATTGCACCACATTTGCCATGATCAGAGCACAATAAAACTTCAGTTAATTAGGATCCCAAGGGATTTATTTCAAGAACTATGTTAATACTTGGAATCACAGTAACTCTATGGACTGATCTGAGCCTCATTTATAGCAATGGAAATATAATCACTGACTGTGGATCAAAAGCTGAGTATCCCCATATGACAACTTTTTAAAAAGCAATGATTATTTTGAAAGGTAAAGCTGTCTCTTTAACCCCCAAGAAGAACAGCTGCAATATCATTTGTACTTATGCTGCAAATTGCTTCTAGCATACAGCAGAAATAACACCCTACAAACAGTCACAAAATATTTATAATAGCAATTATATCTGCCTACTTTGGCTCTCTGTCCAGCCAGACCTACCGTATTTCGATAAGCACCTTTCTGCTATAACTTCTAGGCTCATCAAAAGACCTTGCTGAGCCTGCTTCGGCAGGGAGGGCGGGATATAAATTTGAAAGACAGACAGACAGACAGACAGACAGACAGACAGACAGACAGACAGATAGATAGATAGATAGATAGATAGATAGATAGATAGATAGATAGATAGATAGATAGATAGATAGATAGATAGATAGATAGATAAAAATGCAGAAAGTACGGCTGTTATGATGGCATGTTTTGAAATAAGTTGCTACTCTCTATGACCTCTCTTTGCAAATCATTTTTAATTGAAATTTTGACTACTAGTACTGATGAAGCATGTGGATTTAAACATTAAGATAGAATCGACACATATCCAGGAACTTTAGCTCAAGAGAAACAGACAGTTCTTAGTGCAGAACAGAAACAATGGCATGGGTTCAACTTCAGACTGGAGAAAGCTCCTTTTGGCTAAAGAGCCTTCCTGCACAAAAGAGACTCTTACATTAGAGGAAGGCTCCTTAGGTTGGTTAGCCCTCTTCCTTCTGAACCAGAATTGCTAACTACAGCTATAGATTGTTAATCTGATATAGGGTTGGGCCCAACCAGCCTTTCTGCTAGAGAAAAGAAAGGAAATGTCCACTTTGGCCACCAAAATGCTGTGCTGTGAAATTATGGGAGCTGCATATATAGAAGCCATGTGGAACACTGGCATATTATGGAGGAGAACTGGACAGGCTTGAGTGAAAAAGCTTACTGGGTTTAATCCATAATGACAAATGTTATGTGGCTTCTTCCTTTTATTTTCCCCTATGGTGGTGATGGTATTATCCTACCTAACCATCACTGTTCTTTCTCAATGTCCTTCTTCTTCTCTATTCATCCTCATTTCACTGCTCCTGCAGGTGCTTTCACACCTGCTCACAACACTCTTTATCATACCCTTTTACTATACTTTGAGAGCATAAGCACAAACACCATTCCTTGATTTGAGGGAATTGTATACCCATTTAATTTTAAAAAAAAACACCTGGGATTCTTCTGCAATCTTAGGGGTCACCCAGATCTGTAGAGAAATCCTTCCGTCTGTACCTGGTTCCATTGCACGGGGTTTTTTATCTACACTGCAGGAGTCAGGTTCTTAGATATTTGATGCATATATTTGCACACTACAGATTTTAAAATAAAGACACCATGTAGTAATGTCCCAGTATTTTCAGCACATTCCATTCTTGTTCTTTCTTAAAGCTGTCTTCTGGAAATGCTGAACTCATTCTGCCAATGCTGAAATGGATGTTTGTACCTGTGGAAAAAAATAGCTGCAAATAATGGGGAGGGGGGAGTCCCCAGTAGTCACTGGTTGTGGGATCTGGTAGATTAAAAGCCAGAGTAGTGTAGTGTTTAGAGTGCCAGACTAATATCTGGGGGAACCACAGGTTCAAATTCCCACTCTACCATGGAAGCTTGCTGGCTGACTTTGGGCCCGTCACATGCTCTCAGCCCAACCTATCATACATGGTTGTTGAGAGGGTACAATGGAAGAGGGTAGAACAACGCGAGGTGCTTTGAGTCCCCACTGGGTATAAAGGTAAGGTATAAATGAAGTAAGGACAAACAAATAAAATATGTTATTGAAGAGATTCTCACCCTATCTGGTCTTGTAAATTGATAGGAATCTTAACTTCATTCCAGTGAAGATAAAGGGCATTGTCAGCAAATTTAGAATGCTGCATAAATCTAGCATAATATTAGGGACAGATGTAAATAATAAATTAGAGCAATACTCAAGTGCTAGTGCTGCCTGTAGCATGATAACTACCAAACTGTGTATTACAATCAAATGCATTTATGACAATCCCAGCGGCCGCATCTTGTTTGAAAAGCACTTTCAGGAAGGGGTAATTTGGAACTGAGATATCAGGAGGGGATGCAGAATCATTTAATCAATTGGTGATTTTCCCATGAAAAGCAACTTCGAAACCACTCCCCTGCCCCCATGGAATTCTGTACATGGATTCTTTCCGCCCATCTCCTGTTCTAAAGCAATTTGTCTTTTTCTTTTATATTATTTATACCAACATCAGCATGTTAAAAGCAGATCAATGTAGCACAGGGTAATAACAAAAGATGTGGGCAGATGCCACACTCAACAATCAACTTGAAGTTCATTTTCAAGGGGACATCTCACTGAATGTCATCAGTCAGGCTACTTTCAGGGAATATTTGTTACAGCTCTGGAAGTGAGTTAAATATTCTATATACCAATACGAAGTTAAGGACCTGTGCTATCAACATATAATTGTAGTGAAATTTTACCTTTGCCAGATGAGTTGCTGTAAGAACTTGAGTGACAAAAAGTTCCCACTGGAAACAATGGCAAAAACATGGCTTTGAGTACAGTACCAGTCCCATGTGCTTATTTCAAACCTATCTCATTTTTGGTAGCCCAACTCATTTTTTTGTAACTTGATGCATGGAGTGTCTAAATGGAATTTATACTTTCAGACTTATTACCATAAACAGAAAACAAAGCCATGCCCCTTAGAGCAGATACCAGATGAAACATATACTATAAATAGTATGTAGAAGCAAACAGACAAATGCGGCTTGTTTACAAACTATCATGCTCAGTTATGTGACAGGACAAGGTTTACAGAACAAACCAGCATCTGGTTTTTCATACAGGGTACTAGGAAGCTTTTAAGCAAGAGACCGGAACGGTTAATGACATCACAGCCACAGGCCCCAGTGTATTTCAAACGGCTGCTGTGCTGCATCATAACTTTCAACCACATTTCAGACAGGGCATGGTAATCCTGTCTGGTCAACTGGTAAATCATCAAATTCATTCTTCCAGGCAGAGTTTTGTTCAAGCAAAACGGCATCAATAAGCATTTGAACTTTGTGCACTATGCAACACAGAGCTCAGGAGAACCTTCACAGGGGATACCGTCTGAACAGCCCTATTTACCTAGGATGTCTACTAACTAACTGTAGCTTGAGAACAAAGTAGGAATCAGGAAGCACCTTTAAGACCAACAAAGTTTTATTCAGAATGTAAGCTTTCATGTGCATGCATGGTTTTAGTATCTGCGGTACCAAACCAATGACACATCCATCTTTACAAGGCATCCCATGGTCATTAAAAGATGAAATTATGTCTGAGCCTGCCAATGCATAGGAACTTAAGTTCTGTACAAGTCTGAAAGCCTTGTGTGACTACAGCACATTATGGGTAGCATCTTTGTTCAATAGCTGTTCCAGACTATCTGAGCAGACTATCTGAACAGACTATCTATGTTTCAGGTGCTTTCATGATCAGGAAGTACAACAGCAGCAATGTAAAATATGTAAGGGAGTAGATGATTGCAACTTCTTCAGATCCAAGTGAGATAGCTATGTTAGTCTGTTGCAGCAAAAATAAAATTGTGTTCCATGACACCATAAAGATAACCAGGATGATTGAATCATCAGCGAGGATGCTCAAACACCTGCCGGTTTAGTTCATATTCTATTTGCCAGTCATGCACAAAGAGTCAATTTTTCACCAAGCAGCTTGGCTGTTTGTGAACAGTTCAAGTTTGCTTTTTAGATTGCTTTGTGTGTATTTAATCAGTACAGGGTAGTGAAATCAGCAGTATTTCAGGCATGCACCAATGGGAATCATAGCTTCTCCTCTTCCTCCAGACCTGCTGTCATTGTTTCCTCAATGTATCTCCTATTCAGTAACATATATTTGTGCAATCAGGTATACTGAACTTTCTGATTCTGTATATTACTTATGTAAACATACTGTGAGAGCTGACAGAGAAAAATGCCATTAACAAAGGAATCTCAAATGTACTGGAAACTGGGAAGTGATTATTTAGATTAATGTCCCGTGTCAGTTGTGCATACAGAGATTATATAAATGCAACCTCTTCGTCACTGTCCCTTCCAGAAAGAAATCTGCAACTGGACCCTTGTAGCTCAAGCAGAGAGTCCACCTGTGTTACACCAGCAGTGATCTAACTTCTGGACTGGAATTCTATATCCGATTACAATTGCCTATTCCTGCTATTTCCCTCTCTGTGCTCTTCATGCGATTAGAATACATGGACACGTGGATCTGAGCCCGCTTTGGTGGGGTAGGGCGGGATATAAATCGAACAAAAATAAAATCTATCAGGGCCAGTATAGATTATTCTAACTGGCAGTATCTCTCCAGAGTCTCTGGTTAGAGATGTTTCTTACATCACTTACTACCTAATTCTTCGATCTAGAGATCGAACCTGGGACTTTGCCCCCCCAAGGCGGAATAAAGAGACGGACACAAATGATTTGGTGAAACTATGGGCCACTTTTATTAAAATTAACCAAGAACGGCAAGGGCAACCGAGCTGCGGCCAAGTCAGGGCCAGGGGTCTCCTCAGACCGCTCCCCTGCCTTTTTCAGCGGGCGAGAGACCCGGCCCCCCGGCCGGAGCTGTGAGCCACAGCTCCCGTCAGGCAGGCCCAGCAGGGAGGCTCAAACCGGAGGGCCCCAACACCAGACGCGAGTCTCAGCGAAAGGCACCCATCCAATCGAGTCTCCAGGACAGTCTGCATTCACATACCTCGGGCCACACCAAAGGTAGATCCTGACAGACCCCTAACTCCCCAAAAGGGGGAGGCTATCCGGTCCTCCCCAGGCCGCCTGGTGCCATAAACCCCGTAGAACCTGCCTTAAAAAGTGACCGACACTACCAAGGCACCAACCCAGAGCCAATTCCACAATCCACTGAAGTGCTATGCAGGGTAGGCAAAAAACACCCCCAGACCAAAGCCAAATAGCCGGGGAGTGAAAAAATTCCTACCCGGCCCTTCCAAACTGAAGCGACCAGCAAATTGCCTGCATAACCAACAGGGCGGGCGGGTGGGCCAAAAACGCCGGGAAGACTGCCACGGCGTCGTACGGGGCTTCAGAAACAACGCTGAAGCCCCGCCCACTCCCCAACGCGCTCAGAAGCGCGCCAAAAGATCCGCTCTCCCTCCAAGGGGGGGCAAAAATTACCTCCTCAGCCACGCTGCTTGCAGTGGGCTTCTGGAGGCTTCGTTGCCCCCCCAAGGCGGAATAAAGAGACGGACACAAATGATTTGGTGAAACTATGGGCCACTTTTATTAAAATTAACCAAGAACGGCAAGGGCAACCGAGCTGCGGCCAAGTCAGGGCCAGGGGTCTCCTCAGACCGCTCCCCTGCCTTTTTCAGCGGGCGAGAGACCCGGCCCCCCGGCCGGAGCTGTGAGCCACAGCTCCCGTCAGGCAGGCCCAGCAGGGAGGCTCAAACCGGAGGGCCCCAACACCAGACGCGAGTCTCAGCGAAAGGCACCCATCCAATCGAGTCTCCAGGACAGTCTGCATTCACATACCTCGGGCCACACCAAAGGTAGATCCTGACAGACCCCTAACTCCCCAAAAGGGGGAGGCTATCCGGTCCTCCCCAGGCCGCCTGGTGCCATAAACCCCGTAGAACCTGCCACAACTAAGGCCAAGTCTCTACTTAGGGCTTAGCACCCACAGAAAGACCCAAAACTGACAAAAGCCCTTGCCGCAAATCTCTCAGGAAAAGCAAATTACCCTTTTCCGAGAGATGCACTCCATCCCCTCTGTAGAGGTCGGGACAATCCTTAGAAATGTCCGGATGGGGCAAATAGTGACCCAAGCCACCCTCCAAAACCTTGCGAATTTCCTTATTCGCTCGGTAACGAGCCCTTTCCAACCCAGCTGGATTCCAGGCACAACGCCACTCCAGGCGTGGAATCATGGCCGACCAAACTATAACGGTACCAGGCCATCTGTTCCTTATGTACCTGAAATCATCCCGGGCCTGCAAGATCAACGCCTTGCCTTTAATTAGCCCGAGATCATTCCCTCCCAGGTGAATGATTAATACCTGCGGAGGAGGGGCCCCCGCCCCGTGAAACAAAAGGGGGAGCAAGCCAGGCCACTGAAGACCACGGCGCCCCCTCCACTCGACAGTGACATGTTTGCTGAGCCCCAGCTGAGAGCCAACAGCAGTTCTCCGAGCTTGATGTGCTGCCCAAAACACATAACTGTGCCCGCAGATGAGAACTCTGCTCCTCCGGCCAGGAACCACAGCATCTAAAAAGAAGAAACACACAAGTTATACCACCAGAACATCAAGGTACCCCCAGCTCCTATTAGCGGAGCAAAGGGCGAATATAGCTTTTGTAAGCCTGAGAGCGCCAACGGCCAAGGCGTCGTATGGCCGTAGCTGAATAACCCAAGGCAGCAGCAGTAGAAGCTGCCCCAATTCGAAAGGAATGGGTACCAAACCTCATTCCAGTCAAACCCAGCATGGCTAAAGCCTTTGATGTCACAGCCCAAAATTGATGCTTTGTCAGGGGACTGCCCCCTGCATGACAAAACAGCAATCCATCGCAGCCTCCCCGCACAGCCAAATAAGCGGCCAATGCGGCAACTGGGCAAAGCTCCCCATCTGAACACGGACCCAACTCCAGCACCGTCCCCGCGCCTTCTTGGTCAGTTTTAGACCGCCGGACAGTGAGGACCGCCTTACCTCCCAGCAACATAACGTCCCTCAACAACAATGCCCTACCTGACACATCACTCTTGGAGCTTGCCACCAGTTCACTAATCCTCAGAGCACCAAAAAAGGCCACTAAGGAGGCTGCGTGAAACAACACTACTTCAAATTGAGACGCACACACTGCGCTCCACACCCCTTTGAGACCCTTAAGGATCTCAAAAGACAAAGGGGCCCTAGTATCAGGCCTGGGCCCAGCCTCCCTGGACCACCCCTCCAGCATCTTCCGAAGACGAAAATCTGCTGTCTCCTCCTTGAACCCCAAAGCCTTACTAGCGAAGGCCAACGCCGACATGCGCCCCCGAATTGAACGCACGGCCAAACCCTTACCTCTCAAAGCAACACAGTAATAGAGCAACTGCTCCACTGGGATGGGCCAAACAATCCGATACCCTACCTCAGCCCTAAAGTCCTCAAACTGCCGCACGGCGCGCTCATAGGACCTCCTGGTGCTGGGTGCAATGGCTAAGCCTATCGCTCTGCAGGCCTCGGCTCTCCAATCAGCCATAGCTCCCGGGGCATTGGCACCGCATCCATATCGGCGTCTGGAGCCAGCTGACGAAACCTCTCCATCTGTTTACGAGAGAGAGCGTCAGCCACTCCGTTATTCACCCCAGGGACATGCTTGGCCAAAAACAAAATGTTGAGCCGCAGGCAGCGCAGAGTGAAGGCCCTAACCAACCTCATAACCCGCTGCGATTTGGATGTAAGGGAATTAATAACATGGACCACCGCCATGTTATCACACCAGAAATGAACGGTGGAATTGGCCATATCCTTCCCCCACAGCCAAACCGCAACCAAAATCGGAAAAAACTCCAAAAAGGTAAGATCCCTGATCAAACCGGCCTGCACCCACGACTCAGGCCACTCTTCCATGCACCAATGTCCACGGAAGTAGACACCGAACCCTAGTGACCCAGCAGCATCTGACATAACCTGAAGCTCAGCTTCAAGCCTCATGTCCTCCCTCCAAAAAGAAATCCCATTAAAGGATTCCAAAAATTCCTGCCACATCCGCAGGTCCTCCCTCATGCTGCTAGTAACCCTAGTCCTGTGCTGTGGCAGGCGAAGGCCCGCCATAGCATCACAAAACCTACGCAGGAAAGGCCTACCTGGGGCGACCACTTTGCAAGCAAAGTTAAGGTGCCCCACCAGCTGCTGCAGCTCCAGCAACGTAACCTTCCTCCTACCCAGAAAGGAATGAATCCTTCCCTTCAAATCCAACAGCTTCTGCTCGGGAATCCTGGATGACTGAGCCAAGGTATCTAGCTCAATCCCTAGAAAAACAAGGCGTTGGGCCGGGCCTTCAGTTTTCTCCTCGGCCAATGGCACGCCCAACTCAGCAGCCAACTCAACAAAGCCGGCTAACAACTGAGCGCAACGACCCGAGCCGGCAGGGCCCACAAACAGGTAGTCGTCCAGGTAATGAACAACCTCCTGCAAACCCACTTTTTCGCGCATAGCCCATTCCAGAAAGGTGCTGAAGCACTCAAAAGCAGAACATGAAACAGAGCAGCCCATAGGCAACGCCCTGTCCATGTAAAATTGCCCTGCAAACGAAAAGCCCAACAACTCAAAATCATCGGGGTGGACAGGGAGAAGGCGAAATGCCGACTTGATATCGCATTTTGCCATCTCAGCCCCCTGCCCACAGCGTCGCACGACGCCCACAGCCTGATCGAATGAGGTATACCGAACGGAGCAAAGCTCCTCCGGTATGCCATCATTAACGGATGAACCCCTAGGATAAGAAAGGTGGTGAATCAAACGAAATTCACCAGGTGCTTTCTTTGGCACAAGGGGGGACGTGAAGGGCGAACAGGCCAAAACCTGCACCTAAAATGGCCACCGCTCCACACACCCTAAAATGGCCGCCGCTCCACAACCCTTACTACAAGCCTCTAAAATGGCCGCCGCCTCCCACCAGGAAAGGATCCAAAATGGCCGCCCTGCACCAGCAAGAAGGACAAACAACAACCTCCCACTAGTGAGGAAATGGCTCCCAACCAAAATGGCCGACCAGCCCAGCTAACCACCAGCCCTGGATCTGCCGCCAGCAATACCACCCAGCCTTCAAGAGAAGCACCCCTGAATGGCCGACCAGCCCAGTTAACACCCAGCCCTGGACCTGCAGCCTTTAATACCTCCCAGCCCTCAAAGAAGAAGCCCCAAATGTCTCACTTGAGGCGAGCGGGGCGGGGGGGGGAGGGGGGGTAGAACAAACCCCAAAGGCTAGGTGCCTGAATGTAGGGGACACCAACCACCCAGAAGGCACCCCAAAGACCCAGAGCTATAAAGAAGCCCAATAAGATCAGCACAGCCTTCAAGAGAAGCACCCCAGAATGGCTGACCAGCCCAGTTAAAGAACCCCCAAATGTCTCACTTGTAGGAGAGAGTGGGGGGGGAGGGGAGGGTAGAAAAACCCCAAAGGCTAGGTGCCCTAATTGTAGGGGCCACCAACCACCAAGAAGGCACCCCAAACACCAAGGGCTATCCAAGATAAAAGATAAACTCAGAAGAAACTCAGCACAGAACAAACGTCCCACGACGATCCCGGCGAAGCCAGCAGCGATCGGCCGAAGCAGCGATCAGCAGAAGCAGCTCCCAGACACCCAGAGCGTGCACGCACGCTCCGAAGCCTCCAAAAACGCCGGGAAGACTGCCACGGCGTCGGACGGGGCTTCAGAAACAACGCTGAAGCCCCGCCCACTCCCCAACGCGCTCAGAAGCGCGCCGAAAGATCCGCTCTCCCTCCAAGGGGGGGCAAAAATTACCTCCTCAGCCACGCTGCTTGCAGTGGGCTTCTGGAGGCTTCGTTCTGCAGGCAAAGCCAATGCTCTGTCCCCGAATCACATCCTCATTTACAAAATTCTCCGATAACTTTCTGATCCCAAGAGCAAGAAATGACAACCCCTTCTTCCATCAACAAATAGTACTAGATCTTTACTACTCTTATCCTTGCTGCATTTCTTTCTCCCTGTTCTCTTTTCTCTCTCCCCCCCTCCCCCCTGCCATCCCCGCAACTCAGCACACGTTTCCATCTAGCAGACATTTTGGAGAGGCTAGTAAATATCAAGCAAATGGTTTTAAAATTATGTGTCCTTCTAATTATGGGGTGTGCATGGCTCTCCAGCTCAACTGCCATGTGCACATCCATATGCTAGTATTTTGCAAAAAGCAAGCATGATTAAGGACTGAAGCTGCTGCTGAATGTTCTACTCTTCTGTCACAGGCAGCATCTTTAGATCCAGCCATAAATGTTTGTTAAATCTTTTTTTTTTTTTTTCGTTTTAAAAAAGTACTCCGTGCTGCATGTCTGACGATTTAAAATGACTGACAGTTTCCTGACAGAACTTCAAAAATAAAAGTTTTATAGCCATCTGATGAAGGGGGGAAAGGGGTATGATCTTTGTCTCCATGCTGGAACAATATGACAAAAGATGACATACTGCATTCAGGTTCCACAGTATGCCAGATTTCTTCATTTTCTCTCTACAAATGGACAGAGCTGAAAGGAAAGCGACTGTTGGCATAACGTTGAAAGTATTCCCATCTTTGTAGGGACTTCAATGAAAGATGCAAAGCAAAGATAATCCAATCAGAGTAAGAAAAAGTTTTGCAGGCAACACTGGTTGAAAAGAAAAGTACAGCATGGTAAAATTACTGCTAGTGTCCTTGCTAACAATGGATTTTTCAAACTATTTTAATACATAGAAGGAAAGTTCTAGGTTTCCTGATTGCACAGTCAGGAATTACAAAAATTGAAATATTTAACCTTTAACCCTAAGCTTACAACTCTGTCATTCAAATATACTAACATTATAAAAATATTGGCAGATGTGGGAGCTCCAATGACACAGAGACAGAGCTTCCCTTACCTGGAAAAACTTTGAAGGAATAAGTTTCCATGGAGGAATATATTCTGCATGAAGTGCTTGCCCCTCCACTTTAGTGAAAGGGGAACACCACATATTCTAGCTCTCCTTGATATAGCAAGGCACTCATGGGACTGCCAAAATTAATACTTTTATCTTTATTATTCAGTTTCATGATATCATTTATATATATTTTTCAAATAACAGGATAGGCAAATAAATTTGTCATTTTAATCAAACCAAATATACAAGATATAGGAAGGTCTCCAGTTCACAGACCTTCAGATTATCTGATTTCAAGGACTGTTTTTCACAAAGTCCTAAAAAAAAAAAAACCAGCCTCCCCATGTATCTGAACATCTGAGAAGCTGTACTTTTTAAAGAAAGCTGAAGGAGATACTAAGGAAGCAGTGTCTCCTATAAGGTACAAACACATTTCTTTTGTCTTGCAAGACTATATATCAGGGCAAATTGGTTTTGTGAATTTCTGAATCGCTACAATGCCTGCAAAATCTGTTTGACCAGGATAATATACACCACAGGAATCAGTTATTACTCTGTCATGTAATCTTGTCTGTCATTCATGTGAATATTTTGGATTTTTCCATACCACCTGCATACATGTTTCATGAAGATAACTGTTTATGAGAGTATTTGTTTATTTGAGGGTCATAGATATCTCATTTTGTATTACATTCATTGTTCCATTCAATAATAGTTTAATCTTGCTCCATTGTTCAAAACCTAGGGATCTGTTTAATGAATGATTATTTACTGCAAAAGGAAAGAGTGATCTAATAATAAATTAAGCTATCAGATGAGCTATCAAACAAAATAAACAACTTGGTTAAAAATGCAGTAGTGATAGTAATTACAGGTTCTGCATTTTCTGCCTTCATTGCAATTTTGTGTAAAGTTTAGTACCACAACATTTAACAACATGGTAGTGTGTGTGGTAAATTTCTACCAACTTCCCTCCCCTCTAAACTCAGACAGAAACAATGAAATGACTGGGGCGGACTAAACCTTTTAAAAGAAAAATGAGGGGAGGGTGGATTGGTAGCCTCTTAAGTAAGGAATAAAACATATATGGAAGCTTATGGGCCCATATTCTGGAAGCATATGTGTCCATTCTTGTGGACAACAAAGAAATCCATAGCTGCAGTTTTTCCATCACATTCTATTACAAAGATCATAATCCATAACAAAAATATACTCCAGAACTATGCACACCTTGAACATGACAAAAAAAGAGGAAGACCATAGTTCAACAAAAGACTAAATGATTCAAGCAAGGGAAGAGCTTGAGAATCATATTATAAAATGAGTGGCCTTCATGGTGGGTGGGGATGAGATAAACTATTGGAACAGAATTGTTGCATTGTGTTCCTCTTCTTTTGTATATAAACAGATATGCACTGAGTAGGGCGACATAGCTAAAGAGGATTGAATGAAACCTTGTCTCTACAAAGGCTGGAATGATGTGAAACTCACTAACACCACTCATGAGTAGGGATGGGCACAAACTGGTAAAATACAGTTCAGTTCATGGTTCATGGTATTCCTGTTGTATATGTCCTAATTTCCAGAGCTTGTAGGCAAACCAAGCGCCTACCACAGGGATGGTGCCCAGTTAGTCTGCCAGGTATAGCCTTCAACTCCAGGGTTGTATCCTGGAGCAAACCAAGGTGTCGCTTAATAGGTGTATTTCTTGTTCTTCAAAATTCCACCTGGGCAGGTTGTTCACATCCAGGAATATCATTTATTATATTATATGCCAGTGTTTCAGCATGATTCTGCGGATCTGACTTCCCATTGACCTGACTTCCTGATCTGACTTCCCACCCATTTAGGTTATCCTCAGGCTTTAAAGTCAAAAAACGCCTATCATCAGTTGAGTTCCTCCTGAGTTGGAGAAATTGCCCACAGGGGAGAATGTTCAGAAGATGGGAGGTGTGACTCCTTGTTCAGAACTATATTTGCAGCTTTCTTCAGATGTGGTCTTGATATCTTAATTCCTCACCCAGCATATTACCAAGATGGCATTTTTCCATCTTCACCAAACACAGCAGCTGGCTCCTTTCTTGTCATGCCCTGACTTCACCATGGTAATTCATGCAATGGTCACCTCCAGATTAGACTACTGTAACTCGTTCTGCACTGGCTTACCCTTGAGACTAACCCAGAAACTCCAGTTGGTCCAGAATAGGATGGCGCAAGTCTTGACTGGAATGTCACAGATGGCACATATTCAACCAGTGCTGTGTCAGCTGCACTGGCTCCTAATGGAGTATCAAAACAGGTTAAAGGTTTTGGTAATGACCTTCAAGGTCTTGAGCAGTCTGGGACCAATGTATCTACAGGACAGTCTTCTCCAGTATGTTGCTAGGAGAGCCTTGCGCTCTACTGATAACAACCTGCTGGTGATCCCTGGCTCCAGGGATGTCCGGCTGTCCTTGACCAGGGCCAGGCCTTTTCAGTTCTGGCTCGACCTGGTGGAACTCTCTACCAAGTGACACCAGGACCCTGCAGGATCTTATACAATTCTTCAGGACCTGTAAGGCAGAGATTTTCCACCAGGCTTTTGGTTGAGGGCAGTAATTGTTTCTCTTATGACTGGCACCCTTCCCTTTTTCCCTCCCCACCCCCTTAGACATTCTGTTTTAAGTTTCCTCTCCCTCCTCCCCGAAAATGGCCAGGTAGCCCAGAATTGGAACAGAAAAGTAATAGGAAGCCATCTTGAACTGTATTTTATTCTGGTTTATAACTTTTATCAAATTGCTTGTCGAATTTTAAAGTTGTATGTTTGTTTTATGGCATTATGCCCTTGTACATCGCCCAAAGCCCAGTGCAAGCTGGGCTGGACTAATCAGTAGATTAAATAAATAATAATAAATAATAATAACTTTAGTCCATGCCCAACACTACTTGCGAGTTCATTCTTCCCCTCTCCTCTGCATTCCTTAGTAAAATGTAAGTCACAATCCCAGAACATTGCGTATTTTCCTCTTTTTTTCTACCAGTGGTAATTATAACTTTTAATTATACTAAAGGTTATAAAACAAAAAAAGAATGGCAGCAGCCATAGTTTCTGTCTACATGACACCATAACCTGATTCCAGGCCTTTGGAATGATACAGATTGGCTACACAGGAAGATCTGGATTTTTAAAGGCTTTAAATCCATCCAGCAATCCAAAATACACCTATTAAGCAAGCTGGTTACAACATGACCCAGTAATAGTTTATGAAGCAAGGATGCCCCATTTGCCTTCTTTAGGGTAACCTTAATGCTGCTGTTTAAACAACCTCCTTTTCTTGTCAAGCACTAATGCACAGAGTCTTTTCAAATTAAATTACTCTTCTCTGAATCACCTAATTAAATTATCTCACTGCTAATTTTCCTTACCCTACAGTTCTACTTTCCTGTTTCACCTTTGTTACTTACTTTCTAATGATACTTTGTATGAAATTCCCAGAAGATGCATTCTCCCAGTCAGGGCAATGTCCTGTAACCTTGTAATAGATAGAGACAGACCTTGGATTAGTTCCCAAGTAAGCTGTCAGGCTTTGCAATTCAGAGCTAGATAGCATTGTTCCTTCTTCCCATAGTATTCAGTAAATGCAAGATCTTCTTGCTAATCAGCTTGCCTTCCTTCAAGACATGCTGTCTACTGGCCAAATCTTCCTTCTTAGGGCTGCCAAGTTCTGGGTGGTGGTGAAGGCCGCCAGCAGGTGATGAGTAGGTAGGGTTGCCAGATCCAGGTTGGGAGATTCCTGCGGATTTGGGGATGGATCCTGGGGAGGGCAGGGACCTCAGTGGAGTACAATGCAATAGAATCCACCTTCCAAAGCATCCACTTTCTCCAGGGAAACTGATCTCTGTAGTCTGTAGATGAGCTGTAATTCTGGGGGATCCCCAGGTCCTACCTGGGGGCTGCAATCCCAA
Source organism: Heteronotia binoei (assembly GCF_032191835.1). Lineage (NCBI taxonomy): Eukaryota > Metazoa > Chordata > Lepidosauria > Squamata > Gekkonidae > Heteronotia > Heteronotia binoei. The sequence continues at coordinate 48,799,820 of NC_083223.1, read as the reverse complement.
TGGTTGGAGATCTCCGGGGATTACAGCTGCTCTCCTGGTGATAGAGATCAGTTCACCTGTTTTGGAAGAAGAAGAGTTGAATTTATACTCTACCCTTCATTCAGAGTCTCAAAGCATCTTACAATCTCCTTCCCTTCCTCTCCCTACAATAGGCATCCTGTGAGGTAGGTGGGGCTGAGAGAGCTCTAGAGAACTACTCTTGAAAAACAGCTCTATGAGAACTGTGGCTAATCCAAGGGCACTCAGCTGGCTGCGTGTGGAGGAGTGGGGAATCAAACCCAGTTCTCCAGATTAGAGTCTGCTGCTCTTAACTGTAACACCAAACTGGCTGGGAAAGTAGATTCCATGGCATTATACTCCACTGAAGACCCTCCCCCTCTGTAAACCCTGCCCTCCTCACGTTTCAGCCCCCCCTCCCCAAATTCAGGTACTTTACAACCCAGAGCTGGCAACCCTGTCCATCTGACTTCTAGATGACACCAAGTTAGCCCTTTGGAACCCAAGCAGGTAAGCAGAATGGCACACATCAAGACTTCAAGCCAAACATTTCCAGTTAGGTCTCTCATCCTGAAATGGTATGAATTCATCTCTTGCTATACCCAGTTTCCCATACCTAAGCTATTGATTTAATAATGGATTTTAAGGTTCTTGGACCAGCTCTGGCTACTTTTTAAGTAGAATGATGAGTAGTCTATATGGTATGCAGACATAAACTATTTCTTCAAAGGACATGATAGTATTGCTAAAAATCTGAAAAGTCAGATATTTAGATATGGTACAAGCATATTTTATATTCTTAAACTCTATTATTCTTAAAGGCCTGAAATGTCTTCAGCAACAAAATGTGATCTAGTTGTGGGGAGAGGTTTATTTATCTATTTACTACATTGCGGCTCCCATCCAGAAGCAGGCTGCACAGCCTTGCTTCTGGGGGCCGTTTTGCCTCCTCGCAAGGAGGAGGAATGGACAGGGCAGCATCAGAGGTGGGGGCGGAGTAAACACGCCTAGAGGCAGGATCCGCTCCCTACTCTCAGGCTGATTTCGCACTGACCTTTTACTGGCGCGACCACCCTCCTCACGCCGGCAGATCTGCAGGGATTTCGCACCAGAAGCACCGGCGCAGCCAAACGAGCCGGCAACTTCCGTCGCGAAACCAGCTCAAACGGAAACCGCCAAGAAGCAGGAAAACGTTTGAGTGGGTTTCGCGACGGAAGTTGCCGGCTCTTTTGGCTGCGCCGGCGCTTCTGGTGCGAAATCCCTGCAGATCCACCGGCGTGAGGAGGGTGGTCGCGCCAGTAAAAGGTCAGTGCGAAAACGCCCTCAGTCTTAGCCTTGTGCTCGGGTTGGAAGGAGCTCATTGCAGCTTCTCCCCAGCTAGAGGCTGTGGATCACCTGCCCTTGTTCCTCACTTGCAGTCATAGTGGCGTGGGAACCGTGGACGTGTAGCGGCGTGTGGAGCATCGGGGGACCTCGGTGTGGACGGTGGAGCGTCACTGAGATGCAGTGGTTTGCAACCAGCCTCTGCAGTTTTGCGTGGCTGGTGTTTTCCTCCCCCCTTTTTTGTGGAAGGGTTTAGGTAAAGGTGGCACTGCACTTTGTGGTGCAGATTGAAAGTGCTCCTTGGGACCCCTTCCCTCCACACATCTTATTACTTGGTGTGGAGAGGGTTTTTTTAGGGGGCTGCTGCTTTAGGTTTTGCTGAGAGTTACCATCTTTTCCACACTCTCCCCTCCACTCCCCCTCCTCGCCCCTAGGGTGTATCTGCTCTGGGCTATCTGTCTTTCTGCCTGCTGTTGCTGGAGCTGATCGGTGGCTATTTTGTGGAGCTTGCAGGCAGCCATTGTAAAGGCTTTTTCTGTGCTTGTTAGCTCTTCTGCCCACTGTTGCTATGGCAGAAAATCAGCCATTTTTGTAGTTTTCTTGCAGGCAGCCATTTTGAAGGCTATTTCTGTGCTTGGTAGCTCTTCTGCCCACTGTTGCTATGGCAGAAAATCAGCCATTTTTGTAGTGCAGGTAGCCATTTTGAAGGCTATTTCTGTGCTTGGTAGCTCTTCGACCCACTGTTGCTAAAGCAGAAAATCAGCCATTTTTGTAATTTTATTGTAGGTGGCCATTTTAAGGGCTTTTATTCGTGTATTGTTAGACATGCCTAAAGGGCAAGGAAAGCCAAAGGGCATGGCCCCTGCTCCTAAACAGCCCAGGCGGCCTGCACCTCCTAAGTGCCCTGCGCCACAGCCCTCATCATTGGATGAAGATTACAGCATTTTTGAGTAACCATGCCTAAAGGACAGGGCAAATCCAAGGGCAAAGGCCCTGCGCGGAGACCGTAGCGGCATGTTCCTAAGCGCTCAGCACCTTTGCCTTCATCGTCTGACAAGGAGGATGGCTCTTTTCAGCAGTCTGTTTTAGAAATAATAGCCGCCTTGGAGGGTTTGTGTAGGAGGCAGATGATTGTATTGGGTGGTCAGGCTTCTAAGGCAGATAAGCGGGCTGCCAAGAAGCACTTCCAGGAGGAAATCCTTAATCTTCCCTTGAAAGCAGGTCTTCCGTGGACAAAACAGAGAGGGCATCACCTCTTCCAGAGGAGGTGCCCGCTGCAGTTGCCGTGCAGAATTGGCAGTTGGGTAGGGGTGAGTTTGCACAACACACTACCACAGCTTGGCCCTGGGGGCAGTCTGCCACCTTCGGGCCAGTTGTTAATAGCCAGCCTGCAGCTTTTAATAATCCCCAGCCTTGGGCTTGGGGTCTTAACCTGGATAACCCTTGGGATCCTTGAGGAGGCCTGCCCAGCCAGTTCCTGGGAGCGTCCAGGGCACCATATGGTGGCTGGGGGGGGGGGGGTTTCTTATCCTTGGGGTCCATCATATTCTGACGTGCCTGCTAAGGCTTTACTTTTTGGTGATCTGGCCTTACCTCTTGGTGATCACTTTTTGCTGGCTACCAAGGATAAGATATTGAAAGGGGAATTCATGGACCTATTTTCTCTGCTCTATAGGGAGCTGGAGAAAAAGGACAAAGAGGATTTGGACGACCGGGGAAAGGAGAAAATCAAGAGGTGTAAAGTGGATAGGACATGGGCGAATTGGGTGCCCGGGTTATTTACTCTGGAATTATTGTCCGGTCACAGCCATGGAGCGCCATTTCCCTTTCTCAGTATTTCGACATCATTTACAAAAGCTACACCAGCTTTACCGACCCGGTCTGGCTTCAATATGATGAGGTGTTCAGAATGAACAGCCCTTTGAACCCAGCCCTTCAGTGGGATTAGATTCAGCTGCAGCTGCGGGTGCAGGTTATGTCTCCAGCACGACCTAACCTGGGTGATAGGTCAGACAGTGGACATGTTGTGCACCGCACAGTCACTGCTTCTGGCGACCGCAGCAGTGCAGGGCAGGTGGTTCAACCCCGCCTGCTTTGTTGGGAGTTTGGGTCCCAGGGGGTGTGTGGTAAAAAGAACTGCCCTTACAAACATGAGTGCCCTCTTTGCGGGGGGGGGGGGTCTCATTCCTTCACAAAATGTTCCAGGGGTAGTTTCAGGAAGGGACAGCACAAGCAGGGCCCGGGCAGCACAGATAAACTATTTGGTAAAGGGTCCCAGCCCAATAAGGGCGACAGTGCTTGATGCAAGGCTCCGTGATTTTCCAAAGGATGAAGATCAGCTTTATTTGTTAAATGGTTTTAGGTTCGGGTTTGGAATTCCTTTTCAGGGCCCCAGAAAGCCGTTTATGGCCAATAACTTGAAGTCAGTTATAGGGATGGAGCACATAGTTCGTCAGAAGATTGGAAAGGAATTAGCCGAGAGTAGGGTGATTAGCCCATTTTCCATACCCCCTGGGAGTACCTTGAGGGCTTCCATGTTGGGCATTGTGCCTAAGATAGCCCCAGGAGAGTTCAGATTGATTCACCATTTATCTTATCCCCATGAGGAATCGGTGAATGACACCATACTAGAGAATTTGTGTACTGTGCGGTACACATCTTTTGATGTAGCATGCAGGAGGACCTTGTACTATGGAGGGAGGGTTTTTTTTAACCTCCTTTAATGGTGTCTCCTTTTGGAGGGCTGAGTTACAGCTGGAGGCTGAGCCGCAAATAGCATCAGACGCAGCTGGGTCCCTTAGGTTTGGCGTTTTCTTTAGCGGACACTGGTGTGCAGAGGTATGGCCCCAGGAATGGGTAGATGCGGGGTGGAACAGAGATTTGACTTTCTTGGAGTTCTTCCGGATCTTGGTTGCTGTTTGGTTGTGGGGGAATGAGTTGGCAAACCACACAGTCCACTTTTGGTGTAACAACTTAGCCATGGTGCATGTTATGAATTTCCTCACTTCCAAATCCCACAGGGTGATGAGGCTGGTGCGGGGCTTCACTTTCCGTTGCCTGAGGCTTAATATTTTTTTTTCCAGGCATGTGCCTGGGGTGGCTAAGGGGTAGGCTGATGTTCTTTTTTGCAAACAGATGCAGAGGTTTCGCCAGCTGGCCCTAGATGCAGATCTTCTCCTGACAATGATGCTCCCTGGGGTATAAATGATTGGCAGGTAGAGGCCGGCAGAGCAATAAGTCTCGCCATTGCTCCTAGAACCAGAGAATCGTACAACAAAGTTTTGGGAGCAAAGTTGGTTACAAAAAGGGTGGCCCCTTCCGGTGGAGCAATTAATCCACTATAGTGTATTTTTAAGGCGCAGGGGGGTTAGCAGTACGATCTATTCGGGGCTGGCTGTCTGCATTGGCCTTCACTAGTGCGGCTTTGGGTTTCCAGGAGAATACTGGTGACTTCCGCATTAAGAAAAGGTTGGAAGGTTGGTCTAGAGAAGTGTGTATGTCAGAGTATGAAATGCTACTGTTCTATGCTGCCTCTCTCATGACATTTTTCGGGGCTCTTTGGGTGAGTGAGCGGGTGGCTCAGTCCAAAAGGGACATGTCAGGGAGGGCCTTGATGGCCCATGACATTCATCTGGCTAGCAGATCTGTATATGTTACAGTTCGTCGTTCCAAGACCCATCAGCTGCAAAGGGGGGGATACTATTAGTTTGGGTTCCTGTTCTGATGTCAAGATCTGTCCTGTAGCAGCTTTAACGCGCTACAGTCCCTTGACGAAGCATCAGTTTTGGACTGTGACGTGCAAGGCCCTTGCTATGCTGGTCCTGTTGGGGGTTAAGTTCAGCACCCATTCCTTCCGTATAGGAGCAGCATCTACCGCGGCTGCCCCAGGGTATTACCTGCCTTCCATTCAGAAGCTGGGTAGGTGGCGTTCCTCAGCCTATAAGGGCTATGTTTGCCCTCTTGCACTGCAGTAATTGGCACCATGTTATTAGGAGGCCATGTTATTCATCGTTTCTTCTTTTCTCAGGTAATGTGGTCCGTGGAGAGAGACAACGCATCCTCATATGCGGACACAGATTCGTGTTTTGGGCTGCCCATTGGGCCAGGAGGACTTCAGCCGGGTCACAGCTTGGGCTCAGCAAGTGGGCCACCACTGAATGGCGTGGATGGCAGGGTCTCCATTGGTCAGGCCTGTTGCCCCTCTTGTTTGAAGATGTGCACGTATTGCTGCCACATGTTATGGTGATACATCTGGGTGATAATGATTTAGGTCTGCTCAAAGGAAAAGCCCTTGTGTTGCAAGCCAAAGATGACTTTAGAGTTATCAAGAGACATTGGCTGCAGGCTTGGATCTTGTGATCAGCCTGGGTATGGCATGCGGCTTGGGACCCACGAGCGATTGAGAAAGTGCACCACAATGCCAATTTAGAACTTAAAAGAGCCCTCAAGGGGGGTTTGGGGCACTTTCTTCTTCACCCTTGGATCCGAGCTGATTGCGCAAATTTATACAGGAGTGATGGCATACATCTGTCAGACAAGGGTAATGACGCCTTTTTAGAGGATTTGAAACTTGGGCTTCAGGAAGTGTTAGGCGTTTAGTGGGTGCGGCTGGGTTTGGACGTAAACTTCCATTATGCAGCTCGGTGAGCACCTGTAGCACCCAGTTTTGGGGTATGGGGTCTCACTAAATCATTCCTGGACCATGCAGGATGGTTGAGTGATGAAGCGGACTGCCTTGGGTTTGCATGGATTGATTCGCCCATTAGCCGTGCGGTTGGGGGTTGAAACTCCAGGGCATAACCTTTGCTAGGCTGCCTGGGTATGGGCCATGTATTTTGGCCAGACCTAGGGGCAGGGTGGCTCGCCCGTCATGCGGAAGGGGAGGGGTATTTTGTCCCCTGGCCCTGCCATGCTGCCTGTTATGTTATAGCCCTTGTGTTAATGTAATAAAGAAAGAAAGTGGCCCTTTAGTTACCCAAACCCTTGTGTCTGACTCTTCCTTCCGTCTGGGGGGGCAATTATATCCCACCTTTCCTCTCAAGAGCTTGAGGCAGTCTACATGCCTTTCCCCACCTCCATTTTATCCTCATAACAACCCTGTGGGGTAGTTGAACCAACAGACAGACTGCCCCAAGGTCACTCATGGATCTGAAGCAAGTATAATCTGTTTTCTAACCATACTGGTTTCCATCACCATAGCTAGGATGAGAAGACACTGCACTGTCAAGGAACTATGCATTGCATAGTTAGTGCTGAACCAAGCTAGCATTTGTGTGGTAATAGCCAAAGTTATTTTCCAGAAGTACCCTCTTGCCACATGGCTTCTAGACACAATTGTGATGGGGAATGTTCAAGAACCTCAAGCAGTAATAACAGCCACAATACTGGTCATGGTTCAAATATCAGGCCAAACATTGCTTTATGGCAGTCCATGTTCAAAAACATTTTCATCTCGAAGGCCTTCCTGCTTGTCAAATTTTCATTCCAGAAGGTTTCGTAAACAGCCAGAAAGAAAAAAAAAACAGGTATAAGGGTGGATTAAATTGCAAATCAAGTTTTATAATCCGCTCTTTAAATTTATAATACTTCTATCTTGTGGCTGTTAACTTCAATTTAGAAGGATCATCAGAACCTGAAAGTGCAGATCAAACAGCTCTGAGAATCCCAGCTGTACTGGCTACAATTCAGAGTAAATATTAACCAGAGCACTCGCTGCTAATTTATTCCATTTGAAACAGACAGATATTCTATGGGAATCCTCACTCTGTGCCGGCTTCATGGTTTCTCTTCAGCTCACAAGGATTTCAACATGCCTTGAAATCATGTGAAAGGTTAGAGTAGACAGATATTGACAATTCTATATGTATGTTTACTTAGATTGGTATTTTTCTATGCTTGGCTTTAGATTTAAATTTCATTTTTGCTAGCAATCACTGTAACCATCAGGAACAGCAGACTTCAAGGAGCTAAATTATCTTTGATAATTTCAGTCTTTTTCATTTTGCAGTTGGAGAGCAGCTGGGCAAAGAAAACAACATTTAAGACAAGAGCATTGCCTTTGTGTACTTCCTTGTCTGTCTCTGTGGTACTTTAGCTGTAGCCTGATGTTTCAAAATAGAGAGCATGCTGGGGAGGGGGACTATTTTAGGAAGTTGATCAGTGATTACACCTTAAAGGTAATCAAAGGAATGGCTAGCAGAAGATACTGAGAGCCATGCTGAATCTGAGCATACCTATAAGAATTATGTATGAAATTATTTCCCAGTCAAATATGCCCACATTTCAATTGATATAACCACATATATACAGTCAAATCTATCTTCTTATTTCCTACACATTTCCTTTGCTGGGTCTTCAATTGTTTAACAATGAAGTATTTTTAGGAACAGTCAGCAGCCACACAAAATACTTGGTTTATAAACTCGACTGTATTGCTAAGATAAAGCAGGAACAGAATACCATGCACACAAAAGCCACTCATACAAATGCTTAGATTATGCATTAGAGGGAAAGCAGCGGCTATTTTAAGTAAGTATTTTTGACATGGCTGCTTACAGTAGGAGAGACATCTGGTGACCGTTGAAGGTCATCTTGAGCACAGAGATTAGGAATAAATTCCCACAGATGTCCAAAACACAGAGAACATGCTTTTTTATCTCTCCATCTTTCCCTCAGACAGACACACTTGCTTTCTTCTGAGCTTACAGTGTGCAATGTTTTTTGCACACGTCTCTTGTCTTGTTTTTCCTCAGTGTTGTAGTTGATGTGGCATCTGTGAAGTGAGAAACCTTTGAAATACTCATGAGACTTTTTAAGAACAAGAGCTCAATATTTCCCTTGTCGATATCTTGATTTTCTACAGAAGTTCCCCATCTTGAGAGGGGGAAAAACAGATAAATATTCTGCAGAGGTTTCTCTCACTTTTTCTATATATCTACTATCGTGCAAGCAACTGTGTAATTAGATGTTTTGAAGGCAAGGTTACAATTGTGCCCTTTGAAGCAGTGAGGAGCGATACAGAGTAGACTCAGGGCCAATCTATGCATGGCAGTGGACATCCTCCAATGCTTAGTTTATGTACAAAAAGGAACTGTGAGGAACATGGATCAATTCTGGGGAAAAGGTTAACTCTCTGATATTTCTTCTATCAGCACTAGTACTCCTACCACTCGGAAGGCAGCTTTAAGACTCAGTAGTGAAAAAGACATATACCTGTATTGTGCATGGTCTTCTCCCCCTTCCCCTGCCTTTATAGGAAATCAAAATAGCTAAGAAACAGTTTCAGTTGGAAAAAATGATGCAAGGGCATAGCATTAACCCCTTACTCCACTCTTTCCCCAGCACCATGACTCTGGCCCATGTCCCTATAGTGGCTATTTTGGAAACTAAATCACCTCAGGGGCTCCATGATCAGAAACCCAATGTCACGTGTTCTCAGCCAGAGAGAGAAAGAAAACAGATCAATGGAGGAAGCAGGCAGGCAGGAAGCAGGTAGAGTACATTATGATTACATCAAGGTTCCTGTCTCAATCAAGGCTTCTCAAAACAGCCTACATGCGGGGGGGGGGGGGGGGGGGAACAGACTCTTTCTTTTCCATTACATGCTCCAGATATATTATGCTTCTCATAAAGCCTTCCATAACACTAATTATGGCAGCGCCACTCGGAAGGCAAAATTCCTTCCACTGTGAAGTGGGTATGAAGCCTCATTCTGCTACTCCCTCATAAAATGGTAAGCCACTATAGAAACAGGGTAGAGTCTGAGCCATCTTACCTCCCTGCATTGAGAATTTGATCAATTTCCCACCACCACCGGGTGTCTCTTGTTACCATCAGATTTTCTTACTTCAGATCCTGAAAGGGTGCCACTATCTTTAAGTGGGACTTCCTTCAGGAAATCCTTTCCTGGTGCGGAGATAATATGATGTTGAAAATGTCATCTGGTACATTTCTACATGTAGGTCAGATATTAAAGCTGAGAAACCCTAAGATGCAAACACTGGAAAGTGAACATCTGTGAACATCCTATGAAGTAATAGCAGCCAATTTCTGTCAAGAAATTCACCACAAAATCAGCATTTCAGTATTGATCAAGAATATGCTGACAACTAGCCTAACTGCTCACTACTGGTTATTTATTTATTTAAATATTGCTTGTCTCCCCCAAAAGGTCCCAAAGTGGTTTATCGCATCATTCTTCTCTCTTTCACTTTATCCTCATCACAATCAACTGTTTAAGGTACTTAGGCTGAGAGACAATGACCAACCCAAGGTCACCCAGTGAGCATCCACAGCAAAGTAAGATGTGAACCTGGGTAGAAAACATTGCTGGAAGCACAGTGTGTCTGAAGTAATGTGTTCTGTTTTAATCTGTCATCCTGTGTAAAATGGACAGATGTCTCTTACAAAGATGCTTTTGATGCATAAAATAGAAGTCAAATAATGGCATCAATGTAACCTTTTTTCCTTCCTTCTCCCACCAACAATGGTGTCACCCATATTTTAACAACTTTTCAAAACTCAGCACTGTAAACCTACAAGATGTATACAAGTATGCATTATTTGCAGCACAGTTCTCAGAAGCAATAACCAAAGAAATATAGTTAGTATCTCATAGGTACAGTACTCCATGCCTGAAAACCTTTGAAATTGCATTTATGGTACATAAAAGGATTTATAGTGATCTCACCCACAAATATCTGTTTTAATCCACATATGAGAGAGAAGAAAGGGGGAGAGAAAGAGAGCAGAAGCAACGAACAGCTGAATGTGAGCACAGCGTCATAAATTCATAACACTTACAGCTCTTTAACAGCCAGTCATAAATGTGACTGATTTCAATTTAATTTATGAGACTTTGTGATGGAATCAGGAATACCTATTTTAAGCTGCACTTTACAGGAATTGTGGGTTGCATGACTTGCCACAAAGGGCAGATGTTTAGCTATAGATAAGCAGAAGGCATCCTGATTCATTGCACTTAAGGACAGGTAAGGGAATATATTCGGCCTATATTGATTGGTTCTTCCATGGGAGAAAGAAGACAAAACACTCTGAAGGCAGGATCCAGCTGCTAAACTGAAATACTTTCAAATGCCATTAATTTCAATTGAAAACTTTATTCTGTCTCAGAGCAGGATCAAGCCAAAGTTAGCACATTCACTTTCCATGGATAAGTGCTAACTCTGGTTTGATCCTGCTCAGAGTGCTTTTCCCACAGAAGCATATTAATGCGGCATGACAGTTGCAATCTTGAGTTCACATCTCTGAAAAAAGATCCAGTAACCTTTGCAGGATTGAATTCCAAGGAAACATGTGTTACAGCAACACATTCACATGTTTATTCCTTAGGGGATACATGAGTATCTAAGCAAGGGATGGTTTCAAAATGGGGAGGGAGGTAACCAGATCCAGTGACCTGTATGCTACCACCCCACTGACAAAAGCCTGAAGCTTTATTCTTTAGCCTAAAAAGCTTTCCTCCAACTTAAGTTCTTCCAGGTTGTGTCTCCCTCACATGGAAGAGCCACTTAAGTTGACAGAAAGTTTCTTAGGCTAGAGGAATTTTCTCTACTCTTGTGGGGGGGAGGCGTTAAGGGTGGTGATATGCAAATATCTTAATAAGATCTTATTTTTAGGTACTAGATGACTCAAGAATCATATGTAGCAGACAAAACCAAACCTAGCTAAACCATTTTAATTCCCATTGATTCAAGAAAAGATGAGGCATGTGAAAAGTCTAATTGAAAAGTAATTGTGACTGTAAATCCTTAATTTTGCTGCAAAGAAGGCGGCAAAAATGTCCTAAATCAACCACTGCAGCAATTTTAATGAGAAAGATTTAAGGAGATGCTTGATCTCATCTTTAAACAAATAGGATTTAAAATTCTGGGTGGAGACCTTGTAAACAGCTATATATTCTAACTACCTTTGCACCTGACCCTGTTAATGCTGTCCTTGAAGGATCTTCCTCTGAAGAAAGAAAACCCAGATTGCCCTATCATTAGGTTGATATTTTTGACACAGTAATCTTCTCTTCATAAAAATCCTTCTCAGTGCTTAGAACATACTGTAGGAAAAAAGAGCCAAAATTTTTAATAAGTTGAAATTTTACGTCAGAAATTGAAATTGGGAGTGCTTTAGATGGGTTGCCATCTCTAGGATTCAAATAGGAAACCTCAAAAGCTACCAACTGTCATCAACTACAGATTCAGAATAACATTTTATATCAACTGTCAAACATGCTAGGTACCCTGAATCCAGTGGCCAACAACTGTGGAGCACCATTTCAGGGCTAATATTGAATTCATTTAAAACCTACCCACTGTTATACGATTTAAGATATTTATACTTCCTAAAACATATGGAAAGCAATTTAACATCGAATGCAATAAAGTAACCTCTGAAACAATAAAAACACTAAAAGCTGATAAAAGCATTAAAAGGGTTTACATCACAAATCGGCAGCCATAAAAAGAATCCAGAAACACCAGATAAATTCATTTGTGTCTGTGCTTGAGCCAGGGATGCCACTGCACTCACCTCTTTCTTCCAAATGTGTCATGGGACACTATCGACAGAGAGGCTTAAAGCTGTTGTGACAGGCTGATCACCCCCTCCCATCCTCTTTTCCTCTATGTGCTTCCAGAGCTCCTGCTGGCTGGCAGGAAAGTTCTACAAAGAGGCAGATCTCAAGAAAGAGTGACTCAGATGCTCCAAATCTGATAATTCCAACCGTCTACCCAACATGCCTAATTGAGGGGAAGAACCCACTGAATTAAAAAAAAAAAGTGGGTTTCAAATAATCAATAAAAGGAAAGTCCAAATCTATTGTCCTTTGTTTTATCCCTGATCATAAACAGAGATATATAGATAGACTCTTAGGACATGTTCCAGCAGATGATGGAATATAAACCTGATGCTGGTTCTAGCAGTACAAGCCCTGCCTGACCACATGATATGAACCATAGGTAAGAATCAAGGTCCAGAAACCCTTCAGCTCACACCAAAGGCTCATGTTTTTGAAGAAGTCCAGGCAGGGGCTGGCTTCAATGTTCCCTTCACAATTCCCACATTTTTTTTTCCTTTCTGAAGCAAATAAACTTCTTTATTTCTGCTTGAAATAAATTATTATTACCTTTTGTTTTAGAGTTCTCTGCACACACCCTGCAGCAGCTACTGTAGGGAAGCAAAGAAAAGGTTAATCTTCAATCTCAGGTAGCAGTGGACTTTCCCTTTCCTCCCCAAAGCTCTGTCCAGGGTCCTGAACAAATTCATAGGTGTAGCTGTGGACACCTGTATGAATAAAGAAGCTGACAACTGGCGGAGGCAGAAATCCCTTACCCTACTTCAGGGAGATTTCTGCTTCTTTCCCCCACATCCTGATCTGAAGGAAAGCTCCTCCCCTTAGCATGTTTCTCCACACAGCCATTAGTGCTTGCTGTTGATCCATCCTCCCTCTTGTTATGAACAATGTGAAATTAGCTGGTTGCCACTGGGGAATGAGCAGCAATTTTTGGAATCTTGATCAAATTGGCTTTGAAAAATTTATGTTATTCCTGGGCTGTGGTGATATAAATTGGCCCAGACTATGTGAATGGTAAAGCCATAGCCATAGCTACAGATGTCAAGAATAGTGCACTTTACTGCTAATCAGTGAGCACCCTGAGGCATCAAAGGCCATTTCCAAGACAGCCCACCATTAGCTTGAGTGGCCAGTTGGGTTAAAGACGAGTCTCCCTGATGCTGAACAGCATTGACAAAATGCTTTGCTGCTTGAACAGCAAGTTAGAGGAAGGGAATGAGGCTTAATTCCTCTCAGCAACATTAATGTTCAGGCTAGGATGAATGAAGCCAGTGGTAACGTTGGTCAAGTTTGGAGCCATGGTAGAATTGCTCAGAAATGCTGGTAACCTGTGGGCTGCTTATGAGCTGCAGCCCACCATTAAAGTGACATTTTAGTGATGCAGATCAGCCATTTAATAAAGTCTAACCCTTACATTAGCATCTCATGTCTTCATGGAAAAAACAAAAAGCTAGGGTTTGGGAATAATAAAAAGCTGCTAAAATTCCATATAGGTAATAAAAAGTTTAATTAAATTAAAACTGCCCGGCACCTAAAAAGACAAGCATTTGGCACTAGGCAATCCTCTGTGTGGAAGGGGCTCCAAAGTCTCAGTGCCATAACAGAAAAGACTCTGTCTCTAGTCAGCAGTGTGATGCAGTGGCTAAAAAGGCAATGCAATTTTGGGCTGTATCAACAGAAGTATAGTGTCCAGATCACGTGAAGTGATGGTATCACTTTACTCTGCTCTGGTAAGACATCACCTGGAGTATTGTGTTCAGTTTTGGGCGCAGCATTTTAAGAAGGATATAGACAAGCTGGAACGGGTCCAGAGGAGGGCAACGAAGATGGTGTTTTTTAAACAGAAGCTAGATGGCCATTTGACAGTAATGAAGATTCTGTGGATTTAGGGGGAGGTATTTGTGAGTTTCCTGCATTGTGCAGGGGGTTGGACTAGATAACCCTGGAGGTCCCTTCTAACACTATGATTCTAATATCCACTTTGCATAATAAAGGAGCAGATTGGGGTTTCATCTACATGCTGATGATACCTCACTCCAAATCTCTGGAGGGCTTCTTCCAGTGGTTTCATACAAATGTTATATGTCTCCAATAAAATACTGACATATAAAAAACAAACCGGCAAAGCCAACTATTATATATTGAAATCAATTGTCATCAAACGTCAAACACAGATATCAAATATTTTGGAAATATTTGAAGAATATTTAACATCAAGACTGTCAGAGAATGATTTGGAGGAAAATTTGGGGATGTAATTTGTTTCAAGCTTGTGCAATAAATTAACGGCGTATAATTGAAAAAGCATACTCAGTTAGACAAGTCTGGAAAAGAAGTAAAAGATTACAGGGCAGACCAGCTCATATGTACACAGTGTTTAAGAAGAAACAAATCTAATGGAAAATATCTATAAAATAACCTTTACTAAATAGTGATAGTCACTGCTTGATTGGGATGATTTTCTCAAAAATAGTGTGAACTTCAGACACTTGAATAAAAAAAAATCGCCCCAAGCTTTGGCAACTAAAGCACCTTGTTTATTTTCTTGGACATTAAGATAGAAATTTATTTTGAGTCTGGCAGAAAACCTTAGAAACACCCAAGAGAATCGTGAGTTTGCTTCAGAGCCCACTGTCTGCACCTGTCAGAAGCTGGGTTTTCTTCTGCTGCACATATTGGCAGATTGGAATGTTAACAAATAAACAGCCTGCTTGGGGTTTTTACCCCTCCTTAAGCTGAAAGCTTTATGGAGGAAAAAAAGGAAGCACAGATTTTTACATGTTAGTCCTTTTCCCCCTTCCTTTACAGAAGCTTGGGATAATTCTAGAAAACATGGAGGAAGCAAATAGGGAAGACATTTTTGGAAGACAACTTTTGCTACCATATTACTAATGGGGGAGAGGATAATGAAATATTTGTTGTATTTTCCTATATTCTGTGCTAGTAAAGTGCTCCACCAACTGGTTTTGTCATTCTAAGCACAACACTTCTGATTTTACTAAGATGGATGCAATAAGAAGGGTATAATTCTACTTATTAACTGTAAGGGTTATACAAATCCAGATTTGGCCAAGGATTCCGCTAATGGCTTTGAGCAAGTACATCCTTACTATCTCCATTATCCTTCTCTGTATAAGCATGAACAGTAACCTATGTTGTGGATCTGGCTAGCCAAATCAGCTGTATCAAGCAGGGGGGACATGTCTCAGATTACAGGGAGGTAGAAGAAAGACGTGTTGTGTATGGGGGTTTTTTGCAGCTCCATTAACTTGCTTCTTCAGCAGTGATGTTGGTTCTAGTATGACCCCCCTAGGCTCTTAATGGAATCCATGAAGGTCAGCTGAATCCCATCAAAAGTGGAGCAGACAATGACACTGAGACATGGCCTTGTCCAGAGCCAGCGGCCCCAGCCAACACTCTAATCAGTTCCACAAGCACTTTGGCAGACAGTAGCAGCAGCAGAACAGTTCTGCCATGAGCCACAGGACATGACCCAGCTGCCTATGAAGGACGAGAATCCTCCAGGCAGCCCCAAGAGGAAGCAGAAGCTAAAGCAGCAGCCATGCCCAAGGGAGAAAGGGCAAGAACAGTCCTGTGTGTGGAAGTGGAAAGAGCCCACACGGGCTTACTCAGAACATGCCGTTTTGAGGCAAACAGGAAGAAGAATGGGGCAGAAAACTCAGATGCCCTGGGCAAAGAACCATTGGCACTGGGTGTTCTGGGATCAGCAGAGCCTGGGATAAGGTTGCCAGTTCCACCCTGGCCATTGGTGGGGGATGGGGGGTAAAGTCTACCAATTCCAGGATGGGAAACTCCTACAGATTTGTGGATGAAACCTGGGGAGGAGAGGGACCTCAGTGAGGTACAATGCCATAGGGTCCACCCTTCAAAGCAGCCATTTTCTCCAGGAGAACTGATTTTCTGCAGCCTGGAGATGAGCTGCAATTCCAGAGAATCCCAAAGCCCCACCTGGAGGCTGGCATACCTAGACTGGGGCCAGCCATACTAAGAAACTGCGCTTATTTAGCAATTTCTTCACCTTTCAAATATTGGTCCAGATATTTGAGCCTAGTCAAGTTACTTAAGGCTCCTCTCTGGGAAGTAGGTCTGCCAAGTCCCCTGCGGCCTCCAGCTGGGAACTTTTTTTGCACACACATGTGCATAGTGCGATGACATCACCTGGAAGTGTACCATACAGTTTCCCCTCCCAAATTGCTAGAGTGTCCAAGAAAACTATAAGAGTTTTCCCAGAAACACCTAGAGTGGTCAGCACGCGATGTCGCTGGCATGATGATGTCACTTCCAGGTGATGTCATCACTCCAGCGATGTTGGGGAAGGTTCACCCTGCCATCTCAATGTGGCGAAGGTTAGCTGGAAAGGGGGAAATGGTGGTGGCTTGTTACCCTGGGCAGTGAGGATTTACTCCCCAGTTTGTTTGGGTTTTTTGTATTTTGCTCTTGAATTTCATCCCAAAGCCATCTTGTGGAACAAGGCTTTGATACTCACCTTCAGGCCGCCTTTTAAAAAGCTGTCTAAGGTTGGGCCAATGAGGAAGAGCCAGATAGACTCTCCAGAGGCTTGCAGGGAGAGAAGAGCAATGAGGGGGCAGAGGTGAAGCTGAACCTCCCCCCTCCTTTCATGCTTGGAAGGTTCATTCCTGGCCAGCACCACAATGGAGGCTAGAGGGTGACCAAAGTCTGGGCTCTGAGACACCAGTGGGTAGTCTGACAGGCCTGTGTGTTTCATACTCTCATAATTCTTTTATTTATCTTCTGTAACCCTCCTTGATGGCATGTTTTTGATTAGGAAAGCACACTGCACATTCCTCAGAAAAATACACAGGTACTGCTTTCATTGGTTTTCAACAGGACTAACTCCTGAAGTTTGGGTCTATTTTTAATTCTTAAATTGTCCATTTAAGCTGAGTCACTTACTAAACTGCATTGTATTTTTTTCCATAGCCAAATTTATCCAGATATAGACTTGTTTTTAGAAATGGTCTGTATTTTGTTTTAACATGTTGCTTGGTAATGTATCCTTTTGGCTACATGTGCACAGATCCTGCTGTCAAGGAATGTGTAACTATCCAAGTCTAGGCACGCAGCTACAAAAAGAAAGGCCTGAATCACCCCTGAAATAGTTCACTAGTCAAAGAGGACATCACTTGCAACCCCTGCTAAATAGATTACTAAATCATCAGACTATGTTTGTCTGTAACCTTTACTTTCCAGGTTATGACAGCAATGAGGGAGACCTGGAAGGATTTCATGGCTGCTTATAGCTGCTGCTATCAGAACAACATATTAGGAATGATTTCAGTTGTATCTTGTTTTAGCTATCAAAAATCTCTTAGCTGAAAACTTGTACGTTATTTTTTTGTTTGTTATTTAAAACAACTAGATTTGAGTCCAGTAGTACCTTAGAGATAAACAAAAAATTGGGGGTATAAACTGTTGTGAGTCAAAGCTTATACCCCCAAAATCTTGTTGGTTTCTGTAGTGCTATTGGACTTCCATCAAACTGTTCTACTGAAGACCAACATAGCTTCCCTCTGAGGTTATTTATTTAAAGTATTTATACCCTACCTAAACTCCAGAAACTCAGAGGAGTTAACAGAGCACAAAAACTGGAAGAACATGAACATCCTAAGCAACCCACTAAGGCCAGTACACAGTTAAAAGACACTGTTTAAAACACAGAGCAAAATATAGTCCCCAAAGGCTCGCTAGAACAAAACAGTCTTACATGCCATTCTAAATGAATTAAATGGAGGCACCTGCTGCACCCAGTCTGGTAAGTAATCCCCAAAGAATGGACTTGCCACAGGAAATGGTCATGACCTAACTGATGTCAAACAGACAATTGGAGGTCATGGTGCTTTCTGAACATAACAGAAACACAGGAGTATACTGGAAGATGCAGTTTGAGGGGGATGAGGCGTTAAAGATGATAAGCAGCATGTGGAATGGGACCCACCAGGAGCAGATAGTCAACCAATGCAATTGATGCAGCACTGGTGTTATTCCAAGTGGTTCACTGCCATGTTCTACACCAATTTCAAATGTCCTTGTAGCCATCTATGAAGGACATACAATAATTATAATGTCCTTCATCTCACCTGTACCACCAACTCCCCTCATAAAATCATTTTCCTCAACTTGCTGGGCTTGCCCTCACAGGAACTTAAGGCCTGAGAGGTGTGGGGGACTTCTTAGCAAAAAAAAAAAAAAACAGAGAGAAAGGCAACAGCTTCTGGGCTTCAGGTCAGGAGAACAAGTGAAGGGGAAGGATTTCCTTTCTAGCTCCTCAGCAGCTGTGGGGAGCTGCAGTAATTGGCCCCAGTTGCAGCACAAGTAGCCATTCAGGCACTGGGCCCTGCTGGTGAGGCAGGGCTTCCAAGGGAGCCTGGAAATGAGAGTTTTCACTCTGGTCCACCCTCCCATATATAGGAAGCTGCTGCCAGGGCCAGCTTCGACAGTGGGCTCCTGCTTCTTGGGGAGGAGGAAGATGGGCTCTGACAACAATTTCCAGCATCAAGCAGTGACACGGGCACCCTGGTGGAGGCATCTGGCTTCTGTGGTAGTATTCTGCCTAGAACTGATCAAGTTGCTCTGTGGCTGGATCATGCCCTACCCCCTGCTGAATCACTCCTGGGGCTGCGATCTCATATATGCTCTCTGCTGCAAATTACATGCCCTCCCACAGGGGGCAGATTCCAGGCTGGTCTGTTTGGTGTAGTGGCTAACAGGGGCAAACTTTAATCTGAAGTACCAGGTTTGTTTCCTAGGACACTTCTTTGTATATCATATATATTTGTATATTTATATCCTGCTTCTCTCCTCAGTAGGGAGCTAAAGTTGCTCCTAATATAGGGGAATAATACAACAAATGTGGAAAGGAGGTAAAGCTTCTGAGTATCAAGCAAGTAGCTTACAGTCCTAAGAGCAAGGGGAAGGGGATAATAAACACACAGACCCATTGATTGGAGAAGAAACAGGCCACAGCTTTCATTAGATACAGCAACATTTCTTGCAAAGCTGTTCTTGGCTGTGATCACACACAGTAAATAATGCACTTTCCATGGACTTTCCAACTGGATTTTGCCAGTTCACACAGTAAAATCCAGTTGAAAAGTCTATTGAAAGTAGATTGAAAATGCATTATTTACTGTGCGTGATCGCAGCCCTGCTCAATAGCAGTTCTCAGAGAGCTCTCTCAGACCCACCTAGCTCACAGGGTGTCTGTTGTGGAGAGAGGAAGGGAAGGAGATTGTAAACTGCTGAGACTCTGAGTGGGATATAAATCAGTCTCCTCCTCCTCCTCCTCCTCTTCTTATGGTATCTGCTCCAAGTGTGGGCTGGCTCCCTTCCCCATAAGCAAGGCATGTGTGCTATCATGCTCAGCTGCAAGGGAGCACTTGGTTCAACCAGGTGCCATCCCTTAGATCAGATAACCACCCCCATCTATCCCAGGTGACCTGGCAATGTTTCAGGGTATTTCACAGGCCCTGGAGTGCCTCACAGAATGTGTGGAGCAATTTTGTTCCCTCACCTAACTTCATGGCCCCTGCCAGACAGGCATGCAGCCAGCCACTTAAAGTCAGCTCAGTTTGACCAGGAGCAGTCACATGGAGGGCTCACTCTCCCAGAGGATACAGCAGCTCAAGCAGTTTTGATGGTGATGCCCCACAGAGGCACATCCCTTCCAAGGGGAAGCATGGCCAGTGTCACGAAGCAAAGAAAGTGTCATGAGACAGGGACATTTCAGACGGTGATGGGACATCAGATGAGTCCTCTTCTGATGAGGAATCTACTCATGCAGCTGGAGAGTACTGGGTCACATACAGTCATGTACCTGGTTTGCCTGCTTGGGCCCTCTGTGGGAGGGGCAGAGGTGAGACTAGCTGAGGGAAATGTGGGGCATGAAACACCTTCTCATCCCAGTTCCAGTTACTTAGCATCATGAGGATTGGTCTAGCTGTCCTGAGACTCCACCCTGGGGACTTTGGAGAGCCCTTCCTTGCACATAGGTGTGTCTACCAGGGCAGATTCCTTCTGCTCACATATAGGCCATTGGACATTCTCTGCCTTCAAAACTTACACTCATCCCTCCCGTGGTTCTGTTTATTAACTCTCTTTCTTCAGTCCTAGCAGGATGGCATGGGTTGGTTTAGACTCCAGACCACATCATTGTACACTGGGCTGGGATCCACACAGCCTCATCAGGATGGTGGAGTAGCCTTGATACTAGAAGAATAGCTCATGATCTCCTGGATAGGATACTGGAGGATGTGCTGGGAGGCTCTTGTGTTATTACACACTGGCCAAATCACCCATTCTAGTCCTCCAAATGCCTTGATCACCCAGCTTGGAAAAAATTACCTCACCAGCAAAAAGGGGGTTGATCTCTCTCTGGCCATGGGTGCAGACTTGCAGTTCCTAATTTCCTGCCTTCTGTACAAGACGCTCTTCTGGTTGGAGTTGCTGGAGTGGCATGTTTGGCACAGGGTCATCTTCCTGGACAAGGCTGACATTGCAAGGAAGAAAGTGAGCAAGTCAGCTGGGAAGCTTGTAGAGGTGGCAGGCAACTCTGTCATACAACATCCGGATGGTCCTTGCAGGCAACTGTCTTTCGGGCAAACAGTGTCCACATCTCTGAGTGGGGTCAGGATATCTGGCTTTACCAAGGACTGGAATGTCATCTGTCTCTTGTGGCAGTTGGGGCATTGAGACAGATCTAATTTTGTGGGGAAGTTGAACATGCATTCATGTCTGTCCTGGTCTGGGGCCATTCAGCAATATCCCCAGCGATATGCCCAGCCGTTGCCTGGCTCTAACCCTTAGATAGTGAGAGAAGCATGATGCTTACACCCATATCGGACCCTGGACTCACCATCCCATGTTGCTCCCACAGCAGGCAAGCTGGTGGAGATGGTTGGTACCATCAATCAAGAGGCAGGTCACCTGGTGCTGGATTCATACCCTATGCAGTACCTGTGATCTTTTGGCTGTATCTAATAAAAGCTGCCACCTGTTTCTTCTCCAGTCCGTGGGTCTGTGTGTTTATTATCCCCTTCACCTTCTCCTTGCCCCTAGGACTCCAAACTACTTGCATGATGGTCAGAAACTTTACCTCCTTTCCACATTTGTTGTATTTTTCCCTATATTATGAGCCACTTTAGCTCCCTACTGAGGAGAGAAGCAGGATATAAATATACAAATAAAGAAACTTCCTAGGAAAATTTCTTACCATTATAAATTTGGGTACAGGTTTCATGGCCAGTTGAAATTACTCATACAATGTTATGTCTCCTTCTCTTAGCACATGTTTTATTTTCCATGTTTTCTGTTTTCAGTGGTGCCCTGAATGCATATGCAAATCCCTATATAGAAAAGCCTTAGAATACAAAAAGTAGGAGTTCAACAAGACATGGACCTGATTGTTTGTTCAAGCAGTAGATCTAATTGAGCTATAATATTCCAGGCCATGCTTGTGTTCATACTGCAGAAACATAATTTTTCTCTCATTTGCTTCTATATCAGAGAATTAACCTTCATTTAACACATTCCCATTTGGAACATTTCTTACTGCAATGTTTTGTCTGCTACTCACAAAAACTCTGAATGATAATTTACTACTGATTCAAGTCAAAATTGACAGACCTGCATAACTTAGCTGGAGATAGGCAGTTATAATTGAATGGATGTCAGCACACCACCTATAAGTAAATGGCTTCACTTGTCTATTTGACTCTTATCTATACACAAAAGAAACAAGATTTCTGCATTTGCAGAAAAGAGTTTGAGAGAACATATGTTGTTTCCTTTGTATGCATATCAATACATACATTACTTGGCCCAGGCTCATGAATTCAGATTCCAGGTTTTCTGTATTTCCTGCCCCAAGCAATTGGCTGCCTGGTCTAAACTTGTAAAGCCTTTTGTTACATCAGAGAAGTAAGCCAATGACAGCCATTGGCACTGCAGCTATTAAAACATAAACATAATCTCTGATGCAATGGAGACGTTTGAGAACCTAAGGCTGGACAGCTGCCTCACTTGAAAGACTAAGAGAGGCCCATTAGAGAAGAACAGGAAATATCAAAGAAAAAGTTAAGGCAGGCAGAAATTGAAGGATGTGGAAGAGATTACAAAAGTAAGATCAGAAGATAAGTAATTAGTAACGGTGTTCTTCTGTAAGTCTTTTAGAATGCAGAACTAAGCAGAGTTACACCTTTCCAAGCCCACTGACTTCAATGGTGTAACGCTGTTTAGGATTGCAGTGTTAGTGCATTACTCTGAAGTCTGATTACATTCTGTAGCGGCATCCTAACAAGTGCTATCCACTCCATCAGATACTAAAATAATCTGAGTGACAATCACACAACACAAATATGCTCACGAGAACAGACAAGCATTGAAAATGGAAGGCACTTTTCAACTTTCACAAAACTATCATGGGAAGAGGTAAAATCGTTTCATCTCAATAATGATTCCAATAGCTGGTACAGGGAAGCTAACATAAGCAGCATGTTCATGGTAATTAGAGAGGCTCAGCTAGGGAGCAGAGTAAAGAGATACAAATACAGGACCAACTATGGATTCCAGAATAACCTCAACAGACGCTTCATGCAAGTAGCTACTGTCACCTTTGCAAGTCCAGGGCTCCCAATCTAGTTCTAATTATGTTATAGTCATTAACGCTCAGGCATGAGCAGAAACCCCTACTGAAATCAGAATTGTGGACAAGATGTTTGTGATCATAAGTTTTGTTTGCATAAAAATAGAAGAATCAGATTTAAAAAAAAATCTTCTGATGTTATCCTGCCTGTATCCCAAACTATGCACATTTTATAACTCAAATACTATTCAGAGATTATTGTGGATTTGTTATAAAACAAACTTCCAGGTTAGGAAAGGAGATCTTTACAAGGTAAAAGAATATCCCTTTTGCCTGACAACTGTAGCCTTGACCTTTGAAGGATTTTAAAATAAGCAACAGTAGATTGGGATCTCTGGATTTGCAAAGGTACTTGCATTAATAATCTAGAAAGATGGTTGCAGAATTCAGCATTTGTTTTAATATTAACAGTCATGATTTGATATTTCCTTTGTTATTAAAATGTTTATTTCCCCATCATAGCTGCTTACAGTTAACTATTATTATAATACTATAATGGAGACATGCAGAAATGAAGAAATCCCATCTTCAGATACAAGTTCTGCTTATTATCGGATAAATACATGAAAACTGGACAATGAACATCACACTTTTTAACTGAGTGAAGATCACATCGAGTTGTAAAAACAAATTTAGAAAAACAGATCCTCAGTGTCTTTTTAGGTTCTCCTCCTTGATCAATGCCTGTTCTACATCCTGCCTGATATTGCTTCTTCAACCTTTCAGCTGTGCTATGTAATAGTAAATCTGCTTTGCTCCTAAGTAATGGAAGTAATATGGAGGTCAAAGTTGACACTCCTGCAATGACTGTGCTACTCTGATAGATAATATTAAGAAAAAGCAAGTCTGCAGACTCCCAAGTAGAAACTAGTTATAGGAGTAGGAGGGGAAGGAGTAGAAAGTGGTGTGCCAGCTCCCTCAGTATGTAACCCTGATCAAGCTTATTTATTATTTATTTTTATTTTATTTGGTAAATTTATATTCCGCCCTTTCTCAGACGGGCTCAGGGCAGATTACGTCCAGGTAAAATCAAATACAAAAAATCAATAAAACCAATAAAATACAATTAAAACAGCAACACAACACTATAACAAAGGCGGGCGGGCTCATATTGCAGGTTAGAGTATAATCATTGGCCCAGATATAATAGTTCAGATGACAGATCACTGTGGGGAGGATAGCCAATCGTATAGGCAATAAGGAAAAGGACGCCCGCTTGCCTCAACCAAACATTTGGTGAAACAGCTCCGTTTTACAGGCCCTACAGAAAGGTAACAAATCTGGTAGGGCCCATATCTCCACAGGGAGCTGATTCCACCAGTATAGGGCCAGGGCCGAAAAGGTCCTGGCCCTGGTCAAGGCAAGACAGACGTCCTTTGGGCCAGGGATGACCAGAAGACGTTGGTTGGCAGATCATAGCAACCTTTGGGGCTCATTTGGGGAGAGGCAGTCCTCCAGGTATGTCGGTCCCAGGCCACGTAAGGCTTTGAATGTCAATACTAAAACCCTGAAGTGGATCCGGTACTCAACTGGTAACCAGTGCAATGCGCACAGCATTGGTCGACTGCTTGCCCATACAGGCAATCCAGTTAGGAGCCATGCTGCCGCATTTTGCACCAGTTGGAGTTTCTGGATCAGTCTCAAGGGCAAGCCTGCGTAGAGCGAGTTACAGTAGTCCAACCTGGAAGTGACCATTGCATGGATCACTGTAGCTAGGTGATGCTGAGGAGCTGCCCTTGGACTTGGACATATTGGAAATAGGATTCCTATATATACAATACACAATCAGCTAGTCATTTTCAATATTTATAATGGATCTTTCAACCTTTGCCTATGCTGTGTGTATAGATAACAACGGGTAGGGAATGAGATCTTTCCAGATGCTTATCCAGTTTCTTCCATTATTATTGTACACATCAATAAAGAAAGGTCTTCTCATTCTCTTTCATAAACAGAGAAATACAACATATGTAAAGCGAATGTTTTATATTTGCTCAAAGCAGTTCTCGACATGAGAGGAACTGGGAAGCACTTCCTGTGCAATATTTTGCATCATGTTAAAAAAAAATACCCAATTTTAATTTTTTAGTGTTATAATACCTGACTCACCCTTGTCTTGCATCCATTGATAGGTAAGTCATGGAAACAGTCACCACATCTTATAAGGAGATCGAATAGTTTAGTATAGTACACGGAGAGAAGCCCCATGAGCAAAAGGGCTCTCCACCCGGAACAAGCCTCGTCCGAAATTGGTCTCCATCTGTTTGGCTCATTATTTGCAAGCAGAGAGCCACATTTTCATCTAGCAGTTCTTTGGTTTGTGAGCAGTTTCAGCCTTTTTGCTGTGTTATTTTTGACATATTCGAAAAGTATTGTATGGCAGTGCAGTGACAGTATTTCACATGTGTGTATTCTAGAGCAATGCTGGAGAAAGCCTCGAGAGGAATCCAACAAAGTAGGGGCTAGACTTCATCTGAAAGCCTGTTCTGTGGCAATGATGGCAGCAAAGGAAAAATATTTTTCTGCCACCATTACATCCGCACAGTGTAGACCAACAGAACTTTTCCGGGTGGTCAGGGGCCTATTAGGTTCTGGCAAACCAGTATAGGTGACTGCTCTGCAGTCTACTGTAATCATTTTGTTGAGTACTTTGCAGATAAAATCTCTCACATCTGTTCTGACTTGGACTCTACAGCAGCAGCAACAGGATCAGATGGTCCCAGGATGCTGATTTGTCCAGTTGTGCGGGCAATATCATTACATCACATGGTTCACGCAACATCCTTATACCATATGGCTTCCGACTGTGTGACTCCACCTTGGTCTGCAATGACGTTAAAGCAAGCATGCACACACACAGCTTGATACTGATCAAAATAAAGCTTAGACTAAAAAGCTGACAGATACAGCAGATACATTAATTAAAGAAAGCATACGTATCAAATAAAATCTTATGTTTGTAAGGCAAATAAGACAGAGTATTTTTATTGATGCCAATAAAAATGAGTGTTGTCTAGGAGACATTCATTAGCAGAGCGGAAAGATGTCTGCAGCAGCTACAGCATAGAGAACTGGTAGATTTTATGGCTTACGCATTTTTAAAATTCTCAAGTTAAATGGAGATTATTAATTGGAGTTGATTCTGTTAGGCCAGCAGTGTTTCATCAGACCATCTTTCAGCTTTAAAATTTTGTTGACATTTATCCATATAATGCTAGCACAATTTAAAATGAATTACTCAGCACCAAAAATATCACCTGGGATTGTAACATAGGACACATATGCAAGGCTGTTAATGGTGTGTGTGTGTGTAAACATACACATACACAAATACACACTCCATGTTCTAATCAATCCCAATAGTTTAGTTAAAGGTTCACAAATATTTGTTACAGCAACTGATGCAAACCAGCACTCCTGTTTGAAATAGATGTTTGATTTTGGTATTATGTCTTGCCTTGACTATATGTGATGATAGTGTCACTTTTGTAGAGATAGAAATGGGTTCACAATTTTACGCTTGAGTGTGCTCTAGTCAATATGATGAATGGTGTACAAAGGAAATGCAAACTCTTTGCCTAAAATAAGCAATGCCAGTGAACAACTTTGAGCTAATTCTTTAGAAATGCTTCGTGATGTTCAGCCTTTATGCAGAATCCAGTATTTGAACAGCAGAATTTTTGACAAGATAGAACAAATAAGGATATAGACTTTACCTATTCTCTTTTGGCTCTGCTTGTCTTGCTACACTGTCGAACACCACTCCAGGTTCAGGATTGATTTTTTAAAAATCAAAGTGGCAACTTTATGTGAGAACTTTATTTTTCAACAGCTATAGAGTCCAACATTTTTGAAGGGCATTGCAAAACTTATGTTTGTGTAGCAAGATTGGGGTGGGGGGAGGTGAAATTAGTATGACAAGCGATATCTTCCTCAATAATTCAAGCATCTGTTTCAAGGCCAATGTGTGTCCCACCTCCTGCATTAGACCAGTTATCATTCCGGTCCATGGTTACCAAAGCCATTAATCTTCAGCTGGGCTTTTTCAAGCAAGTTCATTTTTTAAAAAATGAAAATGGAACATCAACCAATATCCCTTGACAATCCCAGCACTACCCCCTCCCAGAAACAATTGTGTTTCTTCTTCAAACATTTAAAGAACTAGTTTCACTAAGATTCTGTGTTGGATCCAGCCAAATTTTTTTCATTCAATGTCACTTAATGCCCTTCCTTATTGGAGTCCCCATTCACACATAGCTTTTGTAAAGGCAGTTCTCATGACCTGCAAGGCCTTTTATGGTGATTAAAGGGGATCACAGCTACTTTTTCCACCGGCAGATTTGGTTAGATCCACCCTCGTCTCCCATTTTGAGCAATCTCTGCACAAATTGGATGCCTGATGTGTAAGGCAGGTATCAAGATTTTTCATCACATAATGGATTTTCCTTCTTTCTTTTTCAGACAAAACATGAATGTGTGGACAAATATACATGGTGTAGAAGTCCATAAATACATTTTAAAAATAAAGTTAAAATAACTGGGATGGAAGGGAGAAAAACCCTTAAAAGATCAGAGGGAAAGATGAAGCTAGTGCTGAATGAATTAATAGCAGGCAGGTGGCTGGGTGGGTGTCATGGCAGATAAACAGTGAGACGAAGCCAAGGTAATTATAATTATAATCTGGACAGTAATGCTTTCAGCTGGGGGTACATAAATGTCCCTAAGTTAATACTGAGTCAGTCCAGTCCCCACCTGCTCCTTGTCTCCACCTCCCTGAAAAACAACAACATCCCCCACAGCCAAATCCATCCTTCTTCTCTTGGAGCTCTATCAACCAGGGTTATTTTCTAAAAAAGTTGCTAGTACTCAGAGTGGGGGAGGGGAATGGGGGAATTACATACCACCTTATAGCAAACTGAATCTGCCTTCTAACCTCCTTACATTCCCGGACAGAATTCACTCCTGTCGGTGCAGCATTATTCACAGGGGTATAACACACTCAAGCTAACAGAAGTCAATGGCAGATGCGTCGGCAGCTTTCCTTTCTGTAATTTTACTAAATGGATGTAGCCCATAAAAAAGCAGCCTTAATTAATGGAACATTTTAAAGGCACTTCTTTTAGGGGAAAACACTGTTGCCAACAGCCAAACTTTATGAAAAAAAATTATATCAGCTTTCCTGAAATTGACAAAACAAGGGATTTTGCTCTGTTAAATGAATATCTTCTGAATTTTGTTCTTTAACTAAGGGTGGACTTTCTGCCATGTGAGAGAATCTACTGAGTAATCATTTTGTAGCTATTTTTAAAATCAGTTTTTCCTCATTGTCCTTGAGACTTGTTTTATCAGTTTAAGAAAAGCTCTGTGCCAGATCTGGACCTTAAATATGGTATGTACAAGCAGGGTTGAGAGCCACCAAAAGATCTCCTCCAGGTTTCCTAACACCATCCAAAGCCAACCATACATTGGGTGCGGTCAGACGTCCAAAAAACCCCGCTACAGGCATGAGTTGAGCCCGCATGCATGTCGGATTTTACCGGGACGTTCACACATGCACATCTGTGAAGCGTGCTTAGCCCGTGCCCGTCCCACGCTGATGCGCCTTGCTCGCGGATTAATTTGCCACTGCTTTTAATCCGGAACAAGACGTTTCCTGAGCGCTTCCTGGGCGCTCTGGAGCGTCTGGATGGGCAATCGTTGCTGAGTTGCAACAGCGCTTCCCGCTTCCAGCTTCCCGCCACAAGCAAATGCATATCACTGCGCCATCGAAGGAAGGGGGGGGGCCTTCTGAAACGTGCAAGCCCGGCCTTTTTTTAAAAAAAATATTTTAGTTTATTGCGTAATAGCGATATATCGATATATCGAAATATGGAAGGGAGGAAGACGATTCTCTCGGAGCCCAAGGAAAGCGGGCAGCTTTGGCCGCTCCGAGGAGGAGATGGTTCCACTTTAAAAGCCGCCCTCGGGGAGGGCCGGGACTTCCCTGGGCTGGCGGCGACCACCCCGCGCTCCTGCCTCCGGCTGCAGAGTCTTCTCCAAAGGGGGACCGAGAGGCGCGGCGACCTTCCTTCACTTCTCCTCCTCCCTGTCATCGATGTTATGTTTCACGTGCGCTTTTCTAAACAGCAGTTTGCAACATCACGTCCCCCTCCTCCCTTCTAGCTGGGTGTGCGTGCGAGTCGCGTGTCCGGCCCGGGGGACGTGAGAACCTTTGGCCGCCACCATGGGGATGTGTTCCAGCCTCCGGCCCAGGCTGCTGGGGGGCGCCCACCCTCCGATCCCTCCCTACGTGCCGGGAGACGCGGAGGTCTCGGAGCGCGGCGGCGACCGGACGGCCACCAAGCAAGAGCTCAAAAATTCCATTTCGACACAACGATATATCGATATATCGATAGAGCAGCGGGGAAACAAAAAAAAAAAGAGGTTTAATAGCCGGAAACCCCGCAAACCCTCCTGTTAGCGCCCAGCACTGCGCCTGCGCTAATGCGGATTGCCGCCATCTGAAAGAAGTTCCGGGAGGGCGCTGTGTGATCGAGCAGGGGACGGGATCAACACGGCACGCCATCGGAACTCCATGCTGTCTGATCGGGAAACAGGATGCGGCGGATTATCTGACATACGAAATAACGATGGGTTGCTGATGGATTTAATGTAAGTGTGACCGCACCCATTATATTACAAAATCACTTGACTTGCCAGGCTCAGTTGCCCCCCCCCTCCCAGGGTGACGAGGGTCACTAGAATTTTTACCTCAGGTCCCCCACTCTGTGATCCTGAGTACTGGAGAACTGCTCTTCCTACTATGCTCCAAATATTTTGTTCTGGGGGAAGGGAAACAATTTTAGCTCTTTAGCTTTCATTTTAACAATACTTATCTAGTCTTACTGCTTAACAAGATACTGCAACAATATATATATATATATATATATATACACACACAACTGCTCAGAATTAATTTGCTCTTGCCTTGTGATGTTAAGAGTAAGGCCAATGAATGCAAAGGGACTAGAAGTTGACTGATAAAATGAATATAAAATAATACAATGAAGTTTTAAATATGTTACACTAATTTTATTCAAACGTTAGCTGTTTCACACTAACATACAATGCTCACTGTTATATCTATTTTCTACCAAGACAAAATGTATTATTTTGGGCCCATTTTTTAATGTAATGAAACGATGCATTAGAGCGCATTCACATTAAAGCTTGACTAAATATGCCAAGGACAAGACCTTCTTTCTTCTATCTTCTTCATGCTGAAGATGAAGTTTCATGGCAGTTCCTGAAGCAGCTGTTCCTCTTCCTCCTCCTGACCTCTGCAAGTGCCCCCACCCACTCTGCCTCTGGCCCAAGTTGTCTGAACATCAGGCTCCCATCCAAACTCCATCTCCTGCTCAATGTTCCCTCTAAGCTGCAGAGTCTTGTGAGCAACAATTCCACTTTGTGAGCTCCTGGCATTTAAGTTGTGAGCTACTGCATAAATTATTGTGCTCTGGGGCCATTTTTCCTGAGCTAAGACAAAAATGTGTGAGCTGGAGGCTAAAAAATTGTGAGCTAGTACACACAAACTCAGCTTAGAGGGAACAATGCTCCTGCTCCTCGCAGGTCACTCTGCTCTCTTGCCACTATAAATTGAGACCTGCCTCTCAGTGGTGCAGAGTGGGACCTTTCCTTTCCTTTCCTCAGTGGTGAGGGAAAGAGCAAGCTACTACTAATCTCCACAGAGTGGATATGTATGTAGGGGAGGAAGCTCACTTCATTTCACAGTCTGGAAAAACCTATAGCTGGCTCTGGAAAAGTGACCATGTTTTTAAGAAAGTAATTGTTAAGTCATAAACATGCCAGATTATGTGCATAATCCAGCCAAAAAAGGCAGCACTTCTAAATTCCACTGGATTCAAACCCAGATTGCATGAGTAAAAGGGTACTACTGCTCAGGCAAAAATGGGTGGAGAGGTTTTTTGCGGATTCCCTCTTCTCATGGTAGCCCTCATGGACCCATCCCTTATCATTTTGGAGGACAGCAGTAAGAAATGGAGAGATGGTAAAGATTATGGTCCCCAAGCAGAGTTTATGGTTCTTTAGATCCAACCCAAGAAAACTAACTTTGATATATTAGATGAGAGGATCTCTGGCTTCAAATGGCAAAACTTTACATTTAAAATGTAATAGCTGTGTTCAGTAAATGATATGAAGCCAAATGTGAAAGCAACATTTATTCATTTCACAGTATATAATTCCAATGAAGGTACCACATAGCAATACAATCTCTCCTAGCTCAACTATCCGTGCTATAAGATGTACCAGGTTCTATTGTAAACTGTAAGATATGCATGGGACCTGCTTCATTTTGCTTCTGACACTGCCATTTTTGCAATTTTGTTCAGAAAAAGCTTGGAGCACATGCATCCAATACATTTAAAAGCTAACCTGTTTTGCAAATTAATGTCAGATTGCTGTTTTGATTAAAAATATAAGGAAAGCCTCCTCATTTGACCATGGTTTATGTATTGGGGTAGGGCACCAGATTGGTTGTGTTAATCTAGTTTGAAGATTAAAAAAGATTCAGGCACAGAATAGGCCAGGTAGAACCTAAAAGCAAGTCGAGACCTGGCGCTCCTTGCACAGTACCTATTAATATGAAAATTAGTGTAATATGATTAGCTGTTCATTTCAACATGAACGAGAGGAAGTCATGAGGGATTATTTTGCACAATAATAAAGTCTGCTGTACCTGATTCTATCCTAAGGAAAAAGTGGAGGGGAAATATGGATTTCAATTTATGCAATAATGAAATGGTAAGTGATACAGCTCAGGTCTTGTAAATGGCTGTATTAATTTGCAGACTGTAGTGTAAAGCAAGAATAAGGCAAGAGGTATCTGCAATCAATCAGTATGATGGAAAAGCTATGCAGAGAGAGTGCTGCATTGCTACTCTGGATTTGAAAAGGCAGTGAATACGATCCATTCACTAAGAAAGGTTGCCCTTTTCTAAATAACCTTTTTTAGGTCTTCCAAACACTTTTTGAAAATGGCATTTCCCCCCCCACTAATACTGTTTCTTCCATATAAGCTCTTATTTTAAAATAATATGTCTATATGATAATCAAGTTGAATAAGTACCTTTCATTTGATTTTCCATGAGAAACTCTCATAATTTGAAACAGTCTCTTTCAAATAATGTTTTTTTTCTTCTAATTGAGAAAAGTCTTTCCTATTTGACTATTTGATATGAGAATAAATTACTTCACAATCAACAAAAATGGAATTTTAAATACACTGAAAATTTCCTGGCTTACTGCAGTTTTGCATGTATGGCAAGCATCATGCATAAGCAAATGAGAAGACTACAACAAACTACACAGAAGTAAACTTTAAGGATTGTTAATTCCATTGATTCCATCATTACAGTCCCTGGAGCAGTTTCATGACTGTGTGTGTGAGAGAGAGAGAGAAGGGGGGGGGGGCTGTCAAGTCACAACTGACTTATGGGGACCCTGTAGTGTTCTCAAGGCAAGAGACTTCAGATGTGGTTTGCCATGGCCTGTAACCAGGAATGTTTCTGGGAGGGAGCACCAGGGCACTAGGGGGGCAGTAATTTAATTAAGCACCTGATGGCTGCTGCTGGGCTTGCCAGCCCCAGGAACAGGAGAAAAGTCAGTGGCAACCTCCAGTGTTCAACTCAGCTCTCCTTCCCCTCTCCTTCTGCCAAGAGCTTTTCATTTCCTTCCTGTGCTGTTTTCAGGAAGGCATGGCAGGAAAGCCTGAAAGGAGAAGGGTATGCCTGATCCCAAGGGGTGTGCATGTAAGCCCCCTAGGCAGTCCACCAGGAGCCCCTCACGGGAGCTCTCCCTTGATTGCTGCTTATGCCATGTCCCTCTCTTTTTTCTGTCCAAGCGGAGGGAGGGGGAGAGGCTCACTTAAAGAATTGAGGCACAGGCAATAGAGCCTCCTATCTGGTAGGAAGCAACACATCCCCCTAAGTTCTGCCCCAGCCCAGTGCACTCTGCCCTGGCCAGGCACTTTGCAGGCTGGGCATGAGAGTGGCTGGTGCAGCATGGCAGCTCCAAGAGAAGGAAGCACCTCTTCTGATCCCCAATTCCCCCTCTTTGGAGCCCTAATCAGTGGGCTTGCATGCCTACAGCAGCCGCAGGAGCAGGAGAAGAGGCAGTGGCAACTTCTGGCACTAGGTTTGCCCTCTCAGCTCTCCCTCCCCCCTCCATGCTGCCTGAACTCACTTGCCTCTTGGCAGCTGCCAGCCCCGGGAGCAGGAGAAAAGGCAGTGGCAACCTCTGGTGCTTGGAAGGAAAGCTAGGGAGGTGATGCAAGGATTTCCCAGCCTTCCATACCCTCCCTCCCATTTCCTCTGTTCAAGGCAGAGAGGACAGCAGTGTACTTCAGAGGAACTGCAGCATCATCTGTCCCAGGCTCTCTCCCCAGCCAAGAAGGTTTAGACTGGCACTGTGGGTGGGAGGGTATTGGAAATTCAAAAGGGGGTGGAGCCCTCACTGCCTCACCACTGGTTATGACCCTGGTGGCCTCCCATCCAAATACTAACCAGTAGGGATAGGTACAAACCAAACCACAAAGCAAATTTTGCCCTGTTCATGGTTTGCAAACAGAAGTTTATGATGGTCTATCCTCAGGCCTCAGATTCAGTAGGAGCTCACAGGATCGCAGCTCCTGAACCTTTCTGAGAGTTCCACCTCCTCCTTTTGAGAGTTCCACCTCCTCCTTTTGAGAGTTCCACCTCCTTGTCCATTGGATAGTATGTGCAGCTGCATAACAATCCCTGGATGAGCTCCACCACCTATTTTTCTACAAAACAACCCCTATCTATTGTCATGAACTTCCATGACCTTTTAAAGCACTTTAAGGTGGTTTGTGGATGGAACAGAAAGCAAGAACTTAAAGACAGACCGATTTCGCACTCAGCTTACCCCGCGGTCACGTTCCTCTTCTCTGCGCAGTATCCGTCAGATTTCCCATTATCTGCATCGGAGTTACAGGAAGTACCGCGGCTATTGCAAGCCAAACGGAAACTGGTTTTAGCTATTTCCATTTGGTGCGCGAAAGCCGCGATACTTCCTGTAACTCCGGCGCAGATAAAGAGAAATCCGACGGACGCTGCGCAGAGAAGAGGAACGTGATCGTGGGGTAAGCTGAGTGCGAAATCAGTCATATTGTGAGTCCCTTTAAACCCCTGCTTTCTGATCCCAGCAAAAGCCACAAAAACAGTTGCTGTTCAAATAACTAATTATATATGAGAATGGAGAATATTTCCTTCTCTTAGAGTACTGGGAATCTGTTCAAACACAAGGAGAGAGGGAGACAGAGAGAGAGAGCGAGAGAGAGAGAGATCTGCTCTCTCATACAAAACAAACACTTCAAGGATTTATTCTCATGACCATTCATCAAGTGTGTAGGAACAGTCTTGGGGTGATCGTGCAGGAAGCCTATCACATATGAAATCTGGCTTTTCACTCAACACATTAGAATTAATCACACTATATGTTGATAGCTATGGCTGTACAAAAGTAAAGGTGAATCAGTATGTGTGTGTATGCACACATTTTGTACAACCAAAATAACTGCAAGGGGATTGTTTCTTACAAACCTTGTGGGCAGGATAGACTTACCATGCTTGTTTTAGATAGGTTTGAAGAAGGAAAGTAGCTCTATGGCTTTGGAAAATGAATAGTGAGGTGGTGGTAGTGGGCAGAGAGGTTACTACCCCTCAAAATCCACTGCTTGAAGTAACCACCCCCACGTTGCCTCTTGTAAAATCCAGTGCTGTGGCCATATCAAAGAACCATGCATCTTGTTCACAATGCGCTAAAGAACAAAGAGGGCATTCTATATTCTGCATGGGTACTCCATGGGTTTCTTTTTCTTTGCGAAAAGTCTGCATCTCATTTAAGAAGCTCACATTATTGGGCCAAATAGAACTCTCATGCAGTCTCTCATCCTGCTCATTGCCCCTTCCTCCTTTTTTCATTCACAGAACTTCTTTGGTAAATGTCATTGTGATTTTAGGCCATAGAATCCATTCATTCCAGACAACTTGTCAAACTCTTCTTTTATTAGCAGAAGCTGGGCCTGAAACTTCACAATCACAGAAATCAGCCGTGTCACAATTTACATATGTGCGCACGCGTGCACACAGGCACCAATTTTAAAAGTTCATCCATTTTAATTGGGATGTTATAGTGTGAAATTTCAGGAATTCAGCACTTAGTAAACAACTAAAATAAAGCCTGCAACTCCTAAAGGAGGAGTGATGCATGTTCAGAAAATGTTCTGAGGCCAGAGGAGGAGGAGGAGGAAGAAGAAACTGGCTTTATACCCTACCTTTCATGACCCAAAGGAATCTCAAAGTGGCTTACAAACCTTCTCAGCCTCTCCCCACCACAGTCACCTTGTGAGATAGGTGGGGCAGAGAGAGCTGTGACTGGTTTCTTGTAGAGTGGGAAATCAAACCAGTTCTCCAGATTAGAGTCTGCCACTCTTAACCATTGCACCACATTGGCTCACAAAAATGAAAGGGAAAGAAAATACGGTGAGTATAGTGGTAGTGTTGGTCTGCAGTACAACAGCTACATTCAAGTCCAGTAGCACCTTAGAGACCAACAAGATTTCAGAGATATGAGCTTTCAAGGGTCAAAACTTCCTTTGTCAGAGGGTTCTGTTGAAGGGATCTGTTTTGCATGATTACACTGCTTCCTCATAGAACGGCTTTCTCAAATGCCTGGTAAAGTTGTTGGGTTTTTTAAAAAAAAAATATTTGAAGAATGGCTTTCTGAAGTCACTCCCCAACCTGACTCTAATGTTAAAAGGCAAAGAGTAAAAAAAATG
Source organism: Heteronotia binoei (assembly GCF_032191835.1). Lineage (NCBI taxonomy): Eukaryota > Metazoa > Chordata > Lepidosauria > Squamata > Gekkonidae > Heteronotia > Heteronotia binoei. Next base: position 48,764,375 of record NC_083223.1, on the reverse strand, counting down.
GATTTTTTTTTAAAGCTGAGCTTTACTAGTTAGGTGTTTCAGAAGGGCTATTGTGTCTGCACACAAATCACACTAATGTTGTAACTAGTTTTCAAACTGATGCCACTAACTATGCAGGTACAAAAAATGGGCAATGATATCTATATGAGAAGGAAAATCAAGATGATCCAATCAGATGCTCATCTTGCATTTGATTGTAGAAATCTGAATAATTACAAAGAAGCCGACATGGAAGTAATGTTTGTATCAAAGTTTGCAGCATGCCTAATTAATAAAGGATGCTTTGGTTTCCAGTTTTAATGGTTGTAAAACCTCGTGGATATTTTTATATCACGTATAAAAGCTACCTTGTAGAAATTATGGATTGTTTCAGCCATTTACAAAGATAGCTACACAAAATAAGTCAGGGATTGACAGCTCTACTGCAACCATATTTATTTAAATTATTTTAAATAATTAAATTCAGAATTTTTCTCACTGAGAACAGTTTTGAAATTTCATTTCTTATGAAAATTAACTCACTGCAAAATAATTTCTTCCATAAAAACCTTTTTTACTTTTTATGAATTCCTGAAATATGAACTATCCATAAAATTCTTAATAAGTAGAATTCTCCCCGTCACAAGATCTCTAACATCTCTTGAAAGAGATCTCGGGGGAGGGGAGATAATGACTTATTCAGAAGGTATCTTGAGACCAGTTTAGTGTAAGTACAAGGATTCTGCATCTGGCTGATAAAAGAAATTTTAACACAGGAAAACTGTACCCCATTCATCTTGGCAAGTTTGGCAGCCTGTTCACACCAATTCTATCTGTACTACAGATGGCTGACTCAACTGCCTTTCTCCTACAGTACATCATATTTCTCCCAGTGTGCTGCCAAATTGTCCACCAAATTTGTAAACAGTCTCTAATTAGGCAGTGGGCACCCCTTCAGTTTCCCACAGAAATACACACATGCATAGGCTTGCCAGGATCAGATCGCCAAAGTATTATCAGGAAGCTCTGTAGACATTAGTTCATAATGCAAAATGGCCAATAGTACTTGGGCTTGTAATACAAGAAAAAATAACTAGTAGTATACATTCTATGGGAAAGGGCAGTATACAAATTAACTAAATAAAATAAAAATAGTGTGGGATTTATATTTTGCCCCCCCCCCAGTCGGAATGAAGAGGCTGACACAGTGTTGGATAAAAACTGGGCCGCTTTATTAAACATAACTTGAATGAACTAGAATGGCAAGAGGTCTAGGCCTAACAGGACAAGCCCTGGGGTCAAACCCCGGACCCCGCCTTGTCCTGGGAGGGCGAGCCACCCTGCCCCCAGCACCAGCCCACTATCATCTGGGTGATGCTGAGCAGCCAGGCCAAAACTCCACCTCGGATGGCATCCAACCCCTGGAAGGATCCACCCAGGTGAGGCTTTGTTGTGATCTGCACTCCCAGCATTGAGCCGTAAAGCCCATCTGCAGTTCGTACAGACCACAAGCACCAACTGGTGCAGAGCCATAAGTGGTTCCCCTAAAAGATTGTAGCCAATACCTCATCCTGTCAAGCGACCAAACTAATAACTCCTCCCCCAACAACCTACACTACCGAGCAGTACAAGTTAGGCAAAAAACAAATTCACATAGGCCAATCAGTGAAAATGAAAAAAATTCCTACCTGGCCCCTAATAAGGCGACCGGTAAAAAACCTGTACTGCATAGGGCGGGCAGGCCGAAAGTCACAAACGAACTGCGTAGGCCAGAGCGGGGCTGGGACTTAATGGCCCCAGCGCCACACCCCCTTAAATCCCCATATGGCTGGGAGCTGATGCCAGCCTCCTCTCCTTCCAGGAGGGCAAATGCGGCCCCCAGCCTGTAACTGGCGTTTCCAGTCCGGCTGGGAGGGGGCTGACAAACATATGAAGAGCCTTGCTGGATCAGACCAGTGGTCTGTTTAGTCCAGCATCCTGTCCCACACAATGACCAATCAGTTATTCTAGAGGGCCAACATCAGGACATCAAGGCCAAGTCCTTCGCCCTTTGATAGAGCTGTCCTCCATATATTTTGGCTCAGGGAAAACTTTAGCATAACTAGCAGAGATTAACAATCTAGTGCAGATATTCATAACAAAAGACCCTTGATATTTTGGCTATGGTAATATTGAAGGATCATAAGATGATACACTGAATTCAATATCTCATGTATGTTTTGGGCTATACATTTTCAGAATATCTTGGGCAGGCGACAGGGAAAATGAATGGTTTATTAAAATTGTTGCCAGACAAATAAGGACAAAACCCTACAACAATAAAAATATTAGTCTTGTATATAAAGATAGAAAAACCCAGTTTTCTTCAATGACAAAGGTTTCTTACAATGCAATCCTATTCTGACACTCTACCACAGGATATTGCGTAAACTCTAAACAGACATAACTTGAAGACCAACCAGCATCAAGTTGTGCTGGCACCATTCTGGTGCCAAGAAAGTGTAACTCTGACACCAAAAGAGGAATTGGGGGAGGGGGTCAGAGTAGGTTTAGCCTTTCTAGCTCCGCATTATTCCAATACCAACCTCAGCATAACTGAAAAAATTATCAAAGAAGTCAAGGTGAATAAACATTGGTGTAGTATAGTATGATATTTGTGATATGCAGTTTGGTCTTAATCTTGGTCTGCTCAGAAACCATACAGGTGCACCAATGCAGAACATAAATATCAAACAGGAATCTCTTCCAATGGGTGATGCAAGAACAATTACTCCTCCCAGAAAGGTAAGGGAAAATATCCACTGTTCCAGATTGTTCTCTATGTCCACCTAGACCTATTCTGTGAATTGCCTCAACAGCCTGTCCTCAATTCAGCAGTTGCTAGAAGCAAGTGTGAGCAGTACAGAAAGAGTGCACTTATAGATATGCTAGCAAGTGTGTAACCATGCTGGCATAACCCACACTTCTAAGTGAGAAACAGTGCTGGGTGACTATTGCACTCTCAAGTTTGCTACTGCTAGTCAAACACTTACTTATGTTGCCTATTGCCCTGCAGAATACTATTGAACAGTCTCAGGGATGCTTCACACATTGTTTCAATACAACTCTCTACAAGGGATGAGTAAGCATTGGCCCAGTGAGTGCACTACTGAAATGTACTAAATAAGTGTGTCTCAACATGTGGGAATCCTCAGAGAGGAGGAGAGAGAGCCTAGGGAGTTGCCAGAGTACCATGTGCAGAGTTCTGGAGCCCACTTACTGTCTGCTGCTACTGCAGCACATCGCTCTTTACTACAGAATATTGCTCATTACTTTCCTTCTGTCTCTTTCGACTCTTTGCAGGCAGCTGTCTTACAAGAGTAGAGGCCAGGATGGACTCCATTCATAGTGCGGTGCCAACCATCTGCTGAGCTGCAATACAACCAACAGCTGCAGTGACCAGTGTGCATCTAACGGCTCTGCTGTGGGGTTGCCAGCTTCCTTATTCCTGGCTGGCTTCTGCTCCAGTACAAGTTACTTATCAGATACTTCTTTGGCCAGCAGCAGTATTGTCACAGTGATAGGGACAGTTCTACCTTTGGAGTGTCTCTATCAGTTCAGACACAAGCACAAGAGCCTTGATAGACCAGCAAAGATGTTATTTAATATTCAGTATAAACACAGTGCCAAGCAGATGCTTGTGCACAGCAGCTGCTTGAGCACCAAGTTAGATATGCTGTGAACTTTGAAGTGAACACAATTTTCAAGCAAATTTATTTTGTTCAGCCTTACTCAATTACAGGTGACAGGCAAGCCCCTGCTTGAATTCGCTCAATGCTCCTTAGCAAATTTCATCTCAAGCACAGCACCATGCTGAGCAGCTTTGTGCCACATAACCATTATAGCTTGTGGCTGCTTTTGCCCAATTCAATATATATATATATATAAGCCTAGCCATATTGGGAATGACTTACCCACCCTCCCTATGACTGAGTTGTGTGTTGGTCAAAGAACAACCCCACCCTCCAGCTAGGGTTGCCAGCTCCAGGTTGGTGGGAACTTCTTGGCGATTTTGTGGTGGAGTCTAAGGAAGTCAGAGTTTGGGGAGGGGAGACGCCTTAGCTGAATATAAGGCCATAGCGTCCACCCTCCAAAGCAGTTATTTTCTCCAGGGGAACAGAGTTCTGTTGTCTAGAGTTCAGTTGTGATACCAGGAGATCTTCAGGCTGCACCTGGAAGTTGGCTAACCCAGGCCAGACAGCACCATCTGTGTAACTTGATGCCACCTCTGACTGGCATGGCATGGCTTAACTAGGCTTGGCTGCTTGCTCCTCTTCAGCAGTAGTTCCCCTATGACAGCCAGTGTGGTATAGCAGTTAGCACTTCAGAGCAGGGTCTGCCAGACCCAGGTTCTTGCTGTGGAAGCTGACTGGGTGGTTTTGGACCAGTCACAGAGCTTCAACCTAATATGGTTGTAGTGCAAACCAAAAGGGGGAGAGGAGAATTATGCGAGTTGCTTTGGTCCCCACTGTGGAGAAAGACTGTCCTTTTCCTAGGTAGAGGCTGCCAGGAGAGGTGAGGAGAAGGAAAGCTGAAGTCAGAAGGGCAGATAAAGGTAGGTTGATGGTTGTCTGGGAAGGAGATAGGGTTGCTCATTCCAGGTTGAGAAATTACTGGAGATTTGAGGAGTAGAGCCTGTAGAGAGTGGGTCTGAGGAGGGGTGGGACCCCACATTCCCATTTTACCAGGAAAAAAGAGTATTCCCTGTGGCCATGGCCCTACAGGTCATTAAAATGACCAACTTGTAAAAAAGAAAAACATGGAATCACTTCCAGTTTATCCCCCTTTATTCCTGCATAATCGAATGCATCCTTTAAATGACCAACTTTGTATACACTGCATTACCTGATCTTTCCATCTTCACACTCAGTAGTATCCATTTCAGAAGTGATCACAAAAATATATAGCAAAAATTTATGGGGAGATCCAAATACACACAGAGACATCTAAGTAGTAAAGCTAAACTTTAAACTCTCAAACTTTTTTCTTGTTTCATTTTTTTTTAAAAAAATAACAAACACAGACCCCAATCTGTGATTCTTTTAATCTGCTAAAAACATTCCCATGATTCTACATACCAATTCACTGCCCACTTATATTAAGAATTGCTGCTTGCCTTTCCAATTTTGTCTGATGAAGTCTGCTTAGAGCATACGAAAGCTTACATTCTGAATAAAACTTAGTTGGTCTTAAAGGTGCAACTTGTCTACTGGTTTGTTCTATTGCTTCAGACTAACACGGCTGCCTACTTGGATCTACCTGTAATCAGTGCAATAGTACAAATCAGAAGCACAGATATTAATGAATTTCTTAAAGGATGAAACAAATGACAGAAAGAAAACAGATGATACATAATAGAAATACCATAAAAATATGCTTATGTTTGAATTAGGACAAGCAAGCAAGCCCAATTGGGTTGTGCTTTCTCTGTATTATGGTATAAAATTAAATATTCAAAACAAAACAAATGTGAGAATTTCATTTGGACCTCTAGTTGTTTAAGTCCTTCACTAGCAAAAAGCTTTGCTCCCCTAGAATACCAACCAGAGCACTAACTCTTTTTCAGGTTCTAATGAAGTCATGATACTATATTTTATATAAACTATCAATTATCTCCTTGAAAGCAAATGTCATATGATCTATACACCATTTGTCAATTGGTGTGGTATATACTTTCTATAGACTCCCTTAACACAACAGGAAACTCATGGAAAAAGACAAGTGAAACTTAAATAAACAGCAGAAGCGCAACAATAGGAATGGTTATTCAATGGATTTCATGACCAAAGTCATAAATTTGTTAGACTTTCTTAATGCCAGCCTCTGATTATCTGATATATCAATATTTGGAAACCGCTTACCTTTTTCTCTGTTGGTCCATGCTTCTATAAGAGGGAGGGAAACCCTGAGACATATAGAATCAGATTTCTCTTGGCATATACGGTAAATATTTAAATATTTTATAGATACTTGTATTTTAAATGTTTTTTTTAGTGTTTGAAATATTTTAGCATTCATGATCATGGGGCCTTGAATTGGGTAGAAAGACCACAGAAAAATGATATAAACAAATTAAATAATATAGTAAATACTAAATAAAGAGGAAATGTTTTATATTACTTAATAGACAGCTCATTCCATGCTCTCTCCATCTGAAGCCAAGAGGAGACACTTCAGCCAAATTGGACCCTAGTAGACAATGGCTACTGCCAGAGACCTGACACCAAACTATATAATTTCTTTGAAACTGAAATTAAAATTTAACAAAATTAACATTCAAACCTGTTATTCATTCAGTACCAGGCTTCCCAATCCCCAGGTCCCAGAGGGGGATCCCCCGGTTTTACAGGCTTCCCCCCTCCCCCAGCCAGCTGGCCGGCGGGGGAAGCCCCGCCCCCAGAGCCATCATGCACCTCTATGAACCATTCCCATAGGGAATGATGGGGAATTGATCTGTGGGTATCGGAGGCTCTGGGGGGGGCTGTTTTTTGAGATAGAGGCACCAAATTTTCAGTATAGCATCTAGTGCCTCTCCCCAAAATACCTCCCAAGTTTCAAAAAGATTGGACCAGGGGGTCCAATTCTATGAGCCCCCCAAAAAGGTGCCCCTATCCTTCATTATTTCCTACGGAAGGAAGGCATTTAAAAATTTGTGCAGTCCCTTTAAATGTGATGGCCAGAACTCCCTTGAAGTTCAATTATGCTTGTCACACCCTTGCTCTCGGCTCCGCCCCCGATGTCTCCTGGCTCCACCCCCAAAGACTCCTGGCTCCACCCCCAAAGTCCCCAGATATTTCTTAAATTGGACTTGGCAACCCTATTCAGTACAAAGTCTGCAATTCATTTTAATAAGAATTCTGCTACTTCAGACAGAGGGGGTTAAATGAACAAATGAGTATAGATCACTAGGAAATAGTTTCAATTATTTGAATTTATAGAAGCCAATGGCCTACAATCATGGTAGACATAAAATCTTCATGGCTACCAGTGCTTATGCACAAAAAGTGTCCCACTGTCATTTGTACTGTGAATTATTGCATATTTCTCCCCTCAAGGTCATGTGATACCTCTGAATTATTGTTTTCTATTACAAATTTCAATCGTACAGCTTAGTTAATTGACTCTGGCAGTTGTCAGGAAACCTTTGTTCCCCACACGTCCTCTTTAAACTGAAATGTCAGTCTTGAAGACAAAAGAAAAGATCTCTAATCATTTGATGAATTTAATCTATGTGCCAACTGAAGAACAAATGTCCCCTCTAGACCTGTTACAACACTGGAGGTTCACAACTGATAGTCTCAGAGTGAGCCAAAGAAACAGTTACCAGCTAAATGAGTGTCGCTTAATTCACTGAGTGTGTTCACAAGGGGGCTGGATTCTGTGCAGCCCCACTGAAAGACACTGGCAGAAGTGGATTTTTCCCACTTCCTCCTCCCCATGTGATCTTCTGTAAGCCTCCAAAAGGCAGTGTTATTGTATCTGTTGTGTTATGTATTTGCTGTGTTCACTGTTAGTAAGCCTGAGCTTGAAGCATGCTTCCATTACTCTCCAGGATTCTGATGCCTACATTCCAATTGGCCATCCTCTTAGAACCAGCCAATTGGGACATGAGGCATTTCTTCCAGGAAATGCAAATGAAGGATCCTGGAGAGACCAATAAGAGGAATTGCCGCTGACTAAAGGGGGCGTGTTTAACTCAGCCACAGTTTATGTATTGAGTGAAATTGCCTGTGCTGTTTGTGACCCACATGGAATATGGCCTGCTCATGCAATGTGGCCTACTCAGCTGGGGAGAGGTAAGTGGGAGAAATCACCCCTCTGCTAGTTTTACTAGAGATACTGCCATTAGCATATGTTCTGCTGGTGGAAGAAGCAAACGGGGGCACCTTGTCTTGCTTTTTCCTCATCAGTGCCCATGTAGGGTGACTTTTTATTCACATGGGCCACATGGCTCCTGTGTGATGCTATATTCAAATTATGAAATACACAGCCAACACATTGACAAAGGAAGTCGTGGACCAGAAAAAACATGTTTATATAAATCACACAGAGACACAAACAACATGTCACAGGGCATCATCAGAGAGTACCAATGTCTTGGATGGGGTTATACTTCCCTTTAAAAGCCAGGTTCACAGCTTGAGAGTACTGTTCAACACTGTGGTCACCAGGTGGCCATGGTGGCTTGGTGTGCTTATGCCCAGCTTTGGCTGGTGCATTGGTGGTGCCCATTCCTGAGTCAGTCAGATTTAGTCACAATGATCCATGTCTTAGCTACATCTTGACTGTACTCAGGCCTGGTGCCAGGGTTTCTAGCACCCCAGGACCCCCCGCACCCGTGACAGCGAGCACAGGTGCCTACCTGGCCTACTCAGACGCACCAGCACTGACTGTACTATTGTAATGTGCTCTAGTTGGGACTATGCTTGAAGAGTGTTTGGAAGTTGTGGTTAGTGCAGACTGCTGCATCCAGACTTTTGGTCAGGGCCAGCCACTGGGAGCATATGACCCCAATCCCACAACAATTGCACTGACTACTGATCCTCTCCCAAGTCCAATTCAAGGTTTTGATTTTGTCCTTTAAAGCCCTACATGACTTGGGACCAAGGTCTTCTCCCATACATTCCTGTCTAGGAGTAAAGAGTTCAGGGAGCGGCCCTCCTGGCTGTCCCTCAAATCAAAAAAGGTCATCTTGTGACCACTTGAGACAGGGACTTTTCAGGGGCAACGTCACTGAACAACCACCTGGCCTCTCACTGTTGATCTTCAGGAGGGCACTGAAGACAATTTAAGACTACATGTGATTGCTTTAGTTTTTATTCATTGGTTGTGCTGATTGAAGTTTTAAAATTGTGGCCTTTTATATGGTTCTATAATTGCTGTTTTATTCATACTGTTTTCAATTATTTTGTATAATCTTTTTAATCAAATCCCCACTCATGCCATGGAAGCTCACTGGGTGACCTCAGGCCAATCACACTCTCTTGGCCTAACCTACCTCAAAGGGTTGTTGTGAAAATAAAATGGAAGACAGAAGAACAATGTAAGCTGCTTTGGGTGCCCATTGGGAGAAAAGGCAGGGTACAGTTAAATTAAATAAATGAATTAAATACATGTCCCAGTGAACTGATCATCTTAAACCTTCAAATGAAAAGAAGTGTTCAACCACAGCTAGCAAGGAGGAGCACAAAAGGAGAGGATTATACAAGCCTTTACAGGGGCTTCTTATCCCAGGTTACAATATAGCAATTAGACTCTATACTGAAGTTCCAATAATTAGACTCTATAATGAAGTTCCAAATTTTCAGCATAGCATCCAATGCTTCTTGTCAAAGCACCCTCCAAGTTTCAAGAGGATTGGACCAGGGGATCCAATTCTATGTACTCCAAAAGAAGGTGCCCCTATCCTTCATTTCCAATGGAGGGAAGGCATTTAAAAGGTATGTGGTCCCTTTAAAAGTGATGGCCAGAACTCCCTTTGGAGTTCAACTGTGCTTGTCACAACCTTACTCCTGGCTCCACCCCCCAAAGTACCCAGATATTTCTTGAACTAGACCTGGCAACCCTACTCTGAGTCAAAAGCAGCTCCAGCTTCATCAGTCCAGGCTCCAGTCCTCCAGGTATGACTGCAGCAGCAGTCCTGTCTGGGTGTGGCACTGGGCACCACCACCATGACTGCGCCTGAAGCAGTTTCTGGATACCTTCACTGGTGGCTCTGCAAAAGGAACGTAAGTATGTTATCTGCACATGCACAAAGAATTCTTTTTTTAGTATTATTTGGGGGGATTTAACCCACCATGTATTTTTTTTTTAAGACCTGAGATTTTTCTGCAAACTCAGAGTATCCCTAAAGTTTGCAGGAAAATCTTTTTTGTGTTAGAATGGCCCTGATCTGCAGATTTAGAAATCTGATTTTTACCAATTGACCCCTTCCATTGCAATCCTGAGTTCCCTCTGTGTGTGTTCTTCCTGGAAGTCCCCTCTCCCCTGGGAGCAACATTTGAGGCAGTATTTTGGGCTTCACAAGAGGGAGAAACCAAACTAGTCTGTACTGGCAGGAATATCTTTGATCAGTGGAGCTGTACTGCAGAAACTAAGCCAATGCAGGAACAGAACAAAACAGGGATAATTTCCTGTACTCGTCAGTGTCCTGGTTGGAGGACAATGTTGCCATGACTAACCAACACATAGAGTAGAATGGTTACTGTCTGAAGACAGAGCTTAGTCAGAGTGTAGACAGGGCTTATAGAAACAGAGATTTTGCCCAAACCACAACTCTTCTTACTGTACAAGGATTCACCCATTCTCAGACTACATTTCAAATTCCAAGGAGAAATTGCAATTAGCAGTAATCATCTGAAATATCATACTACCTTTCTCAAGCTGGGATGTTTGTTCCTTCTGCAGGATGGTGGGTGGGGGGGATCAGTAACTGCCACATTGTGAGGTAAGTCCCCAGAATCATTATGCTTGTATTATGCTTGTCTCCTCTTTCAGTTTTCTTGTCACATTCGTGTTTTATGGCTTGTCTCAAATTAGTTTACAAATTCCATAGCATATTTATTTATTAGGCACAGTGTTGTCAGCCATTTTTCCTGATACTATTACCAGCCTCTCTTTCAAGTGATTGACTAATTAGCTGATTAAAATTAATGTCATCTCAGTGTACAAAGCGATATTGTAGGTATAGTAATGGAGATAACCATTTGTCTGGGTTAAGTAATATATCAAGAGAAAACATTCATTGTTACATGAAACATGGTTTATCGAAATACAGACTTGCTGTATAGATACCACCACTATACTCTCTGGGGTCACAATGAAATTCAGATAAGAATTCATGTTTTAAAACTGTGATGATAACTTCATTGTGTTGTAATGATATTTAGCTATCTCTATATGCAGCTTTTATATGTGTAGAGAACAAAGTGAAGGAAAATATACAGTGTTTGAAAACACAGTTTAGATATTCTGATCCTCATTTGTCTGTTGCTGAAATCTCTATTGCATTGTGATGGAAGAATTAGAAGGACTGCAATCAAAACAGTTTTGATCAAAAGCATTTATGCTATATCTGTAGCATTTTGTCCTTATGGTCAAAATCCTAGGCATACTTATAAAAGAAAGGTACTGGTATCCCAACACATTACAATATGATATTAGTCAAAGTGAGATTGAAACTAATTTGATAAAATTTAGACTATCAAACATATGATCATGAAGTGCCCTATATTTAACAAGTTGAGGGCTAATGTAGTCACCTCTTTACTTAAAAATATGAAATCACTAAATATGCAAGCCCAGGTGTCATGGCTACTATCAGATACAAATGATTGTGTCACCCTGTCAGTAACAAAATCATAGCACAATACTCAAATATAAGAGCAATAATACTGAGTAAGGCCTTTTAAAATAATTTTTAATTCTAACTTCTGCTTAAGGCAATAGCTGTATAAGCAATAAAAAGGTAAAGGTAGTCCCCTGTGCAAGCACCAGTCATTTTCGATTCTGGGGTGACGTTGCTTTCAAGACATTTTCATAGCAGACTTTTTACAGGGTGGTTTGCCATTGCCTTCCCCAGTCATCTACACTTTTTCCCCAGCAAGCTGGGCACTCATTTTACCAACCTCAGAAGGATGGAATGCTGAGTCAACCTGGAGCCAGCTACCTGAACCAGCTTCCACTGGAATCGAACTCAGATCGTGAGCAGAGGGCTCCAACTGCAGTACTGCAGCATTACCACTCTGCGCCACGGGGCTCTATGTATAAGCAATACTAGATAGATAAGTAGATGATGGATGGAGTCAAAGTGTCACAGTTTCATCAAGTGACCCCCACCCCAAGAACGAAATTCTCAGGGTTCCATGGGGAAGGGAATTATTGCTAAAGCAATCTATGTCAATGTACACTGTGGGTTTCTAAAAACTAATCATCATCATTCTTTCCAAATGATTGAAAAAGAGAGCAGAACAAGGAGAGCAACTAAAAAGAAACACTAAAATGCCTCGTCTGAGGAAGAGTGCATGCACACAAAAGCTTACGTTCTGAATAAAAACTAAGTTGGTCTTAAAGGTGCAATCGACTCCTATTTTGTTCTACTACTTCAGACCAACACGGCTGCCTACTTAGATCTAACTGAAATCATTGTGTGCCTCTCCCCAAAGGTAACAACAAACCAAGAAATGTTGAGGAACTAATCAAGTCTATTCCAGAAATATATGTAATCCAAAAATTGTGCTTTAATAGATACACAATGTTCATAAGTAATAAAGGATTCAAATGAAAGCACATGAGGAACCAGATGCATTTCAAGTGAACAGTATTCAGTGGTCTCCAGTCTCTTACATGAGACTTCCACTGCCATGGAAGTTTGCTGGGTAGTCTTGGAACAGTCATGCACTCTCAACCTAACCTACCTCACAGGGTTCTTGTGAGGATAACATGGAAGAAAATGATGTAAGTCAATTATCGCTTCCCGGCCTTTTAGCTAAGATCAAGTGTAGTGTGTAAGTCAATAAAATAAATGCTTGAGTATTTCATAAACTTAAACATACAGAATCAATGCAATGAAAAAAGGTATCAGACACATTGACACAAAATCAATATCCCAATAAAGGACAAATATTTTATTTGTATCAGCTGTGTTTCTGGAATATACTTGGTTTGTTTCTCAAGATTTCCTGGTTTACTCTTAGGTGTGTTAGTTGTAGGTTCATTTTCCAGGGGAGGGGATTGCCATTGTTTGTCTCTGAATCTTAGCCTCTCTCATATCTCCTGATTAATGTGTGTGTGTTAAGTGTCATCAAGTCTGTTCCAAATTATGACAACCCTATGAATTTATGAGCTTCAAAATGTCCTATCATTATTAGCCTTGCTCAGGTCTTGCAAACTGAAGACTATAGCTTCCTTTATTTAGTCAATCTATCTCATGTTGGGTCATAGTGTTTTCCTGCTGCCTTCAATTTTTCCTGGCATTATTTTCTTTTCCAGTGAGTCTTTATTTCTCATAATGTAACCAAAGAACAATAGCCTCAGTTTAGTCATTTTAGCTTCTAGGGAGAGTTCAAGTTTAAGTTAACCTAGAACCCACTTGTCTTTTTGGTAGTCCGTGATATCTATAGAACTCTCCTCCAACAGCACATTTCAAATTAATCTGCATGTTTAGAAAACACATTCAAAAGCTAGTGTCAAAATCCGGAAGTTCCTGTGCACACAATAGGCTCCAATATGACCAAGCCCTTAATATCACAAATGGCTGCACAATGCACATTTCAGCACAATGGAAGTGATATGTATCTACATCTGTGGTTCCCAACTTTACACAACCAATTTGGTGTAGTGGTTAAGGGAGTGGATTCTTAACTGGGAGAACTGGGTTTGATTCCCCACTCCTCCACTTGCAGCTGCTGGAATGGCCTTGGGTCAGACATAGTTCATGCAAAGCTTGTCCTTGAAAGGGCAGCTTCTGTGAAAGCTCTCTCAGCCCCACCTACCTCACAGGGTGATTGTTGTGGGGGAGGAAGATAAAGGAGATTGTGAGCCAGTCTGAGATTCAGTGGAGGGCGGAATATAAATCCAATGTCGTCGTCTTCTTTATTGAGCCTGTGGTACTTTTGGATTTTGAAAACACAGCATCACCAGAAAATTGCTTGCTATCTTTGTCATTTGGCCAATCACAGTGTCCTAAGTGTCTTAGATTCAACTTCCAAAGAAAGGAGGAGGTTTGCTTCCTGCATATCCACAGGAAGAGGCTACTAAACCCAGATATATAAGAAAGCTTGAATCTCTGACAACCCCCTGGGATTAGCTCAGCATTTTGTCAGTCAACTAGTGAGGAGTTACCCAAAGATCCTTGTAAGATCAAAGAAGCAAGAAGCAGCCCAGAAATATATCACAGGGGATTGCTACACTATAAATGCATTGGGAGTAGAGTAGAATAACAGTAGAGTTACAGTAGAATCATACTCCTCTAAATCCATGGACTTTAATGGATGTACAAAGGTGTAACTCTCTTTTATATGGAAGTGCCTGTCATCCATGAAATCTGCCTTATGCAAGCTGTTATATCTTGAGATAACCCTGTTTTATAGGATTGTTGAAATTCTAAAATCCAATAAAACCCTTGCTTAAAAAAACCCTCCAAGTTCCAAGTGGGATGCTAATATAGTTAGATAACATGTAAATTAAATAGATACACATACAGTGCAGTCCTGAACTGAATTGTACCCTTCAAAGTCTGCTGACTTCAGTGGACACTGACGGGTGTAACTGTGCTTAGGACTGCACTGAACCTTTCTTAGTTCTGTCTCTAGCAGTTTCTCCAAGGTCATACCATACCAGCTTACAAGAGTTGGGAAAGGGACACTCAAAGTCAGGATACAGCTCCATGAGGCAAGCCTCATTTGAGATGGATGCTCACAGTACCTGTATGCCTTCAACCTTGAAGGAGATAAAAAAAGATTTTTAAAAAAACTGGAAGATAATTCTTTGCCTTTGTCTTTTTTAAAAAAAAAAACACATGTATTTTAGTTTATCATTCCATTGCATCATTTCACTTGGCAGCTATATAGCTCGGGAGGCAAACTGAATATATTAACCACCCTGCCACGTCTGACTCACTCACTCCTAACACAGGTTAATCCCTGTATCATAGACTGCCACCAGTTTCCTAAGCAGCTTAAAAGGACATGTTATAACTTCAACAATGACCTGCTAATGGTTTTACATTTCTCAGAAGTATTATGAGCTGTCTTTGTCACTTTTATCTTCTAATGAGATCGATAAATTTAGGGAACAGACATCACTTGTGCAGTCTGCAAGGCTTCAGCCAGGGACAGAGTGTATAACTGCTATAACTATAAATAATAATCCAGAAACCAACATCAGACCTTGACTCCTGCCCCCCCCTCCCCTTTCCTCCCTTCAGTGAGCAACTGAGTTGCAGGTCCCCTGGAGCAACCAAATCTGCTCACGTTAGGAAAATAGGGTAGCCTGTGATTTCTTCCCTCAGATCACACTGTGCTAAGGTCTTAATGAAAAGCCTCACACTGAGAAATAGGTTTTATTCTCTGGCTTTTTCCATCTGCGGGCAATGGAAAGAGAGGTTTTTCTTCACCATTTTATCCTTGACATATCTTTTTTGGCTTAAACAGGAAACAGATATTGGAAAATGCAATCAATACAGACAGTCCCAAATTACATATGAAGATGGCAACGTAAATTTTCCCTAACCACTCCTAAAACTCAGTTCAGAACGTGGTGAATGTGATTTGCTTACCCAAAGATGCAAGTATGAGAGAATGCTGGATCTTCCCTGTCATTGCCAAAGATGCAAGTATGAGAGAATGCTGGATCCTCCCTCCCCCCATGCTTTTCTGCAATCTAGGCTGAGTTCTAGTGTTAAACTGTAATTTAGAGAAACAACTGGAGGAATTGGGGAAGG
Source organism: Heteronotia binoei (assembly GCF_032191835.1). NCBI lineage: Eukaryota > Metazoa > Chordata > Lepidosauria > Squamata > Gekkonidae > Heteronotia > Heteronotia binoei. The sequence continues at coordinate 48,748,915 of NC_083223.1, read as the reverse complement.
GGAATTCAGCTGCCTCTCATTCATGTGCCCCTTGTGTTACATATGAGTAGACCTAGATATAAACCTGTGGGCCTGTCTCTGTCAAATGTAATGTACGCTTTCTGCATGTGGCTTCTAACAACTAATTCTAGAAAAATCCTTCCAAACTACTATGCACGAGTTTTCTTTTTATGGCTATCTTTTAAACTCTACTATTTTCTTTTGCCTTTTAAGCTCTACATCTATTTTTCCTTTTACGGCTATCTTTTAAACTATGCATCTATTTTACATTAGGCATAGCTTAAGAAATTAAGACAGTAGTTCTGCTCATTCCACCTACAGAGAGCAGACTAAAGAATAGCTACAATTCAGTACAACTTTCCTCTACCCTGCCCCATTCTGAATTTAGCATGATTAAAGAAGGGCAGCAACCTTCCCATCCAGTCATTAAGTTATGGGGGAAATTGCTAGAATTGGCCCCCTGTTTATTGTTTTGGAGATCTGGGTTGTTCATTAAGATCAAATTATGAGAGACAAAGCTCCAAGGTCTTGGGAGACATGACCCTCAGCGAAATCACTCTTTTGCATGGGCTTTTGCATGATTGCTGGAGGAGCTGCCCTGCATTCCTTTATGCTCTCAGTGTGACTCATTGACTTTTGATATTAGTGTACTACAGACTCCAGCTATAATCTCTAGGCCTGATGCTGAAAGGTACAGATGTACAAAATGTGGATCAAATGTTACCAACAATGAGAGGCCTCTTGGAGTCAGGGTCCCGGGGAACTAAGCATTCCTTATCCAGGCTCCTATGCAAAGGCTATTGCCTCCCCAGTCGGAATAACGAGACAGACAAAGGTATGGATTAAAGGGGCCCTTTATTTAACAACTCAATGACAAGGGCAAAACGGTGGGGACAGGTCAAGCCAGGGGTCAATACCGGACCACCTCCTTAACCCGAAACAGGGCGAGCCCCAAAGCCCCAGGTGTGAGCCAACCCAACGGCTCAGACTCGGCTGGCCAGGCCACGAGATCCCATTCACCTGAGTTCCACCCTCCCCCAAGCCGTACAGCCTGGTATGTGGACAACTCTCCATGTGACGAGATCCCCAGGCTCCCTGAAACCAACCTTGGGCCATACAGCTTAATGATCACCCCAGGGAGACCATTCACCACAATGGTGCGATGCCACGGGAGCTCACCAATACCCCACAAAACATGTTCCCAACAGAAAACGGCCAGTGACCTATTTAAAGCACCGCCCAAGCCAATAACCAGTGCCCCTCAACAACAGTACAAGGTAGGCAAAAACACTCCCAAAACGGCCAATATGTTTGGAGGTGAAAAATTCCTACCTGGCCCCTTATAAACAAGGCGACCAGCCTTTGCCTGCACTGCATGACAGGTGGGCGGGCCAAAAGTGGCTACTAAACTGCACCACCGGGGGCGGGGACAGCCTTATAAGGCTGCCCTCGCCCCCGCCCAGCCAGGACGAGTCCACTGCCTCCCATCCTTCCAGGGAGACAATGGACGGCCCCCAGCCTTAGCGGCCGCTCGGCTAGGAGGGGGCCGAATTGCCTCCCCAGTCGGAATAACGAGACAGACAAAGGTATGGATTAAAGGGCCACTTTATTTAACTTAGCAGCAAGGGCAAAACAGTGGGGACAAGTGAAGCCAGGGGTCAATACCAGACCACCTCCTTAACCTGAAACAGGGTGAGCCCCAAAGCCCCAGGTGTGAGCCAACCCAACGGCTCAGACCCGGCCGGCCAGGCCACAAGATCCCATTCACCTGAGTTCCACCCTCCCCCAAGCCATACAGCCTGGGATGTCACCCCAGGGAGGCCATTCACCACAATGGTGCGATGCCACGGGAGCTCACCAATACCCCACAAAACATGTTCCCAACAGAAAACGGCCACAGACAGAGCCAAGCCTCAGCTTAGGCCACTGTACCCACACTAACACCGAGAACATGTTCTAGCCCTTGCCGTAAATCGGCCAAAAAGGCCTCATTGCCCTTTTATGAAAGATGGACCCCATCCAACCTGTACAAATCCTGAAAACAGGCCTTAATGGATGGATGCGGCACATAGACTCCAAGCCCCCTCCCAAGGGCTATTTGCAAGGCCCTGTTGGTCTTCTTCCGGGCTCGCTCCAAACCTGCTGGGTCCCAAGCTGCCCGCCACTCCCGGTGCAGCAGCATGGCCGACCACAGGATGAGGACGCCCAGCCACCTTTCCCTGATCAAGGTGATATCATCCCAGGCTTGAAGTGAAAGGGCCTTTCCCTTCATTAGGCCCAAATCATTCTCCCCCAGGTGAATCACCAATATATGCGGTGGCGGGCCCCTCCTTTCCTTAAAAAGCAGTGAAAGGAGCCCCGACCACCTCATGCCCCAGCAGCCCTGCCACTCAATAATGGCCCACTCACTCAGGCCCAACCGTGAGCTGACTGACATCCGTCGAGCCTGATGTGCCACCCAAAAAACGATACTGTGGCCACATATGAGGATCCTCCTCCTTTCAACTCCAGCCACAGCACCTAAAAAGAAGAAGAAGATATTGGATTTATATCCCGCCCTCCACTCCAAAGAGTCTCAGAGTGGCTCACAATCTCCTTTACCTTCCTCCCCCACAACAGACACCCTGTGAGGTGGGTGGGGCTGGAGAGGGCTCTCACAGCAGCTGCCCTTTCAAGGACGACCTCTGCCAGAGCTATGTCTGACCCAAGGCCATGCTAGCAGGTGTAAGTGGAGAAGTGGGGAATCAAACCCGGTTCTCCCAGATAAAAGTCTGCACACTTAACCACTACACCAAACTGGCTCTCCACTAGAATTCTTTTTTTATATATAACAAACAGAACACTTAACAACTTGTAGGGAAAGGTTGCAAAAGGAAAACCGTATATAGGCCTGATAGGCCCCAGACCGCCATCATCCTACCCAACGAACGGCCTCACCCACATAACCCATAGCTGCGGCCGTAGACGCTACTCCAATCCTAAAAGAATGAGTGCCGAATTTCACACCCCCAAGACCTAACTTTGCCAAAGCCCGGCTAGTAACAGTCCAAAATTGATATTTAGTCAAGGGGGTTGTGTCATCATGGCAAAACAGAGGACCCTCAGCCGCCCCTCACAAATCCACATAATGCACGAGGGCAGCAACCAGACATAGCTCCCTCTCCGAGCAGGGTCCAAAAGTGATCCTGCAACCCCGCTGCCTCTGATCCGTCTTTGACTGATGGACATGAAGCACCACCTGACTGTCAACAAATTTGACATCCCCAACCTGGAGAGCCCTAACTGAAGTATCCTTGTGGGAGAGCACCACCAGCTTGGACACCCGCAAAGCCCCGAAAAAAGCCGTCAAGGCGGCTGCAATGAAAAAATGCCTCCTCAAAAGCTGAGGCACAAACCAAGGCCCAAGTGGCATGTAACCCTTGGAGGATGACTGGGGAAATCAGCTGCCTACGATCGACACGTTGCCCCGCCTCCCATGACCATCCCTCCAACATCTTTAGAATACAAAAATCCTTAGTCGCTTCCCAATACCCCCGTGCCTTACTAAGGAAGGACAAGGCAGCCAACTGTCCCTTGATGGATTTCACCGAGAGGCCTCTACCTTTCTGCCGAACACAAAACTGCAGCAAATGCTCAACTGGTAATGGCCATGTCTCTGGTAGCCCCACCCCTTCCCAAAAAGCAGTAAACTGACTAGCCGCTGGGTCATATGACCTTTTTGTGCTACGTGCTATGGCGAGGTGGATTGCCTGGCTAACTTCATCCCTCCAATCTGCCACAATTCTGCCGAGATGCGCGTGGGAAACGGGTCGGCCACTGGAGCTAGCAGATGAAATTGCACCATCTGTTGGTGAGACAGGGCATCCGCCATGCCATTACAAACGTCTGGGACATGCTTTGCCAGAAACAAAACATTTAACTTAAGGCAATGCAAAGTGAATGCCCTAACCAGACTCATAACTGGCTGGGACCTGGAGGTCAGGTTATTGACAACATGGACGACCGCCATGTTGTCACACCAGAAATGAACCATGTGGTTGGCAAGAGAGTGTCCCCATAGGAAAACAGCGACCACGATGGGAAAAAATTCCAAGAAAGTCAAGTTATGACATAACTCGGAGCCCAACCACTCGCTTGCCCAACACTTGGCACTCCAAAGCCAGTGGAGCTGGCAGCATCCGAGACAATCTGAAGTTCCGCATTCAACTGCATGACTTCCCACCAGAAGATACCGTTGAAATCCCTCAAAAAAGCCTCCCAGACCTCAAGGTCCCTACGCATCCCCCCGGTAACTTGGGTATGGTGATGCGGTGCCCGCAGGGCAGCCATGCCATCACAGAACTGCCTAAGAAACGCATGGCCGGGGGCCACCACCTTGCAGGCAAAGTTCAGGTGGCCCACCAATTGCTGTAACTTGAGAAGGGAGACCTTACGCTTAACCAGCACGGCCCGCACTCTAGCCAAAAGGTTCTCCAACTTACCACGCGGCAATCTAGATAGCTGGCACACTGTATCAAGCTCGACCCCCAAAAAAGTCAGAACCGTAGCTGGGCCCTCGGTCTTTTCCACTGCCAATGGAATGCCTAGTTCCTCCATCAACTGTTCAAAAGCTGCCAACAAACGTGGGCATTGCCCAGAGCCCGCTGGGCCCACAAAGAGAAAAACATCCAAATAATGCGCCGTATCATGCACCCCTGTCTTAGACTGTAGCGCCCACTCCAAAAATGTACTAAACCGCTTGAAGGCAGCACATGATACTGAACACCCCATCGGCAGTGCTCTATCTAGATAAAAACTACCTTCAAACGCAAAACCTAACAGTTCAAAATCATCCGGGTGCACAGGGAGGAGGAGAAAAGCCGACTTAATGTCACATTTCGCCAGCTCTATGCCAATACTGCAACGGTGCACAATCCTCACTGCATGATCAAAGGACATGTATTTAACAGAACACAACTCCGTGGGGATGGCGTCATTCACTGACCACCCCCTCAGGTAGGACAAATGGTGAATTAACCGAAACTCCCCACAGCTTTCTTAGGTACAACACCCAAGGGGGACACCTGCAAATTGGGTACCGGAGGAACTGCAAAAGAGCCCAACACTCGCCCCTCTGCGCACTCCTTCTTGATTTTAGCCCTAACAACGTGCTCTAAACTATGAACAGACCGTAAATTAGAACAAGAAAACGGGGTCCGGGGACCCTGGTAAGGAATTCTGAACTCCCGGGAAAACCCTTCCCACAAGTACCGTCTCTGCTCCACACATGGGTAGTCCTACGATAACTCCCTAAGAACCCTCAGATGAATGGGGCTGGGCCACTTTTCCAGGAGGCTGACTTGCCCCCCCCCCCAACTGCCTGCTGGCCCCTTTTGGCTTGGACCTATTGCAAGCCATGAAGGCATGGGGCCCGCCATACAGTGGACATTCGTGTTTATACCTGCAAACTTTTGTGGCACGCACACCTTGGGAGGTGAACTCCCAGCAAAGCAGCCGTGGCTGAACCGGCTGCCCTGCAGCTGTGCGGGTGCTAGCAGAATTAACTGTCTTCTGAACAAGATGACCACTGTCCGACCTATCCCCAGCATTTGGCTTTGCAGGTGCCATAAACTGCAGCCAAAGCTGCTGATTGATCTGGTCCCAAGGGAGGCCAGGATTAACCGCCGCTCGCATGCGAAATTCCTCATCGTACTGAAGCCACGCCCCTCCCGCAAAGTCGTTATACACAAAATAAATAATATCGCAATACTGGAAAAGGGGGGCAGCCCTCCAAGGCTGGGCCCTGGCAATAACACCCGCATATATGAGAAATCCCGGCAGCCAATTCAACCATGACCTATCTATCTTCCGACACTTCAGCTTCTCCTTATCCTTCTCGTCTAGCTCCTCCTTGGACTTCTTCTCTAACTCCCTATATAAAAGGCTGAATACGTCCACGTATTCCCCTTTTAAAATCTTCTCCCTGATTGCCACCGTAAGGTGATCGCCCAGAGGCATGGCTGGATCCCCAAATGGTAGTGCATGAAAGGCCACCGTACTATAAGGGACTGGGGGATGGGATGGAAATCCCCAATTACCCCACTGTTGCGGGGACCAGGTCGGAGGCAAAGAAGCAGCTTGCTGCCAACTCCAAGGCAACACGCCCCCAGCCATCGAAAACTCCGCTGTCCCTGCGCTACCAGCCTGCCCTCCTACTGCTGCAGCTGAGGTCCAAGATGACCAGACATGAAGTGGAAGTGGGCTGCCCAACTGATTTAGCGGTGCACCCGAAGCCGCTTGCTGACTTATGAGTGCCTCCCCAACATAGGGCGACCCTGTAGCAGGGGACACGACCGCTGACCTCGAACCTGATGTAACACTTTGGCCCTAGGGACCCCATGGCCACACCACCCCCTGCTGCCAAGCTGGGGTCTTGCCTTCCGCATCGGTGGGCACCACCGCAACCACTTCAGGCTCCTCCTGCTGCTCTTCGTCCATCGGCACTACTTCACTCGGGCTGTTACTGCCTTCCTCGCCACCCTGTAAGGCAGAAAGTCAAGCGAGCACCTCTCTCTGAAAAGAAATGGTGGCGGCTCTACCTGAACCCTTAAGTCCAGCAAATCTTCATGATGGGCCTGCCACACCTTTAGCTTCCTCTAGAATGGCCAGGCGTTCCAAGATGGCCTGCCGCATCCTCACATCATCCCCGTCATCAGCTGGGGGCTGGACAGGAGCGAGCCTCTTAAGGGGCCTCTTGACTGGCTGTTTCCCCTTGGGTGGGCCTTGTCCCTTCTTAGGCCCCATGCTGACTTCCAAATGCCTCCCCCAAGGTATTCCAAGCCTCGTACCAGCCCGCTCAAGCAAAGGACTCTACAGGCTTCCTTACCCAGATATGACGAAGCTGGCCCCAGCTCCCTCCTTAATTGGTTCAGGCCAGCCTCCTCACCCCCTTAGGGCCCTTACTGCTGCTGCCCCACAAAGCTACCCCTATGATAGCCGACCCCTCGGACACACAGACTGGCCCCCTCAACCACAGACCGTACGAGGGGGGGGGAAACTTCCCAAACCCCCTTAGCTGCAAACTGATCCCCCGATGCTCTTGCCAGCCGCCCTTGTTCAGGCCGCTAGCTGCAGCATGCTCCACGCCACAAGAGTGCTCCCCCGATGCTTGTGCCAGCTGCCCAGATCCAGGCCGACAGGTGCCGTCCACTCCCGCAGAAAAGTCCGCACCGCACACTCCGTGCCTTCCTAGATGCTTGGAACACTCTATCCAGCCGCCGAAGGCCCCACGCCGCTCTAAAAATCGCTCCACCCACACAGACGATGAAAGCAACTACTAAACTGCGCCACCGGGGGTGAGGCCGGCCTTATAAGGCCACCCTCACCCCCGCCCAGCCAGGACGAGTCCACTGCCTCCCATCCTCCCGTGGAGGCAATGGACGGCCCCCAGCCTTAGCAGCCAATCGGCCGCTCGGCTGGGAGGGGGCCAAATTCTCTGAAGAAGCTGGAAGAGTACCACATACAAGGAACTTATCTAAATGCTACGAGATGAAGTGTAGGTGGGAACATGAAGTGAAGATATAACCAAAAGAAAAGAACATAAGAACATGAGAGAAGCCATGTTAGATCAGGCCATTGGCCCATCCAGTCCAACACTCTGTCGCACAGTGGCCAAAAAACCAGGTGCCATCAGAAGGTTCATCAGTGCGGCCAGGACACTAGAAGCCTTCCCACTATTGACCCCCCCCCCAAAGCACCAAGAAATACAGAGCATCACTGCCCCAAACAAAGAGTTCCATCAATATGCTGTGGCTAATACCCACTGATGGGCCTCTATTCCACATGTTTATCCAATCCCCTCTTGAAGCCTGTGCTTGTAGGAGTGCAATCAGTGACAAGGGGTAAGATGAGAAAGCTGTATGGGACTCCAATGGAACCTCTCTGCTGGTAGAGTGAGTAGATTGTATTGATGGTGAAAATGAAGCCAAAAAAAGATGGAGATTCTAAGTGTGATGGAAGTGACTAGAAAACACCTTCTCTGCCCTAAAATCAAATGCCTCAGAAATAATTAGTAGGCACAGTAAGACTTCTACCACACATATAAACATTGATCTTCAACTTAACACATAATTTATGTCTTGAACATTAACCTTATATATTATTTTTATGAAAGAAACAGCTCAGTTTGAGGCTTCCAAATAACCACACATTTTTCCTAGGACTACTATACAGAAAACATATGGCAACATGGCACAGAATTACTAAATTTGAGATAATTAAGTAATAGAATCTCCGTGGCCCAGAAACACTTGACTGGTTTATTGTTCAAATCCAACTGAATAGCTACCAACATGGACAGTTGGCTGCATCATTTAATGATCAGCACTGGATAATTGCACTGCCTACTTTTCAAGGTTGTGCGGTCTGTGGAATCTATTTCAAGAAGTGACTGCAAGAACTGATTGCAAGAATCACTAGGTTCATGGACACACACTGAATGAGCACTGAGATACTTAAATAGTAGGTCTCCACTCAAAAAAACTCAAACTAGGTTGTGGGTTTTTTTGGTACCTGCCTTTTAAAATCGGAGGCAGCATTGGCTAACACATTGGCTAACCAGTGGAGAGGGCAGGAAAGTCATCTAATCATGGAAGCACATCTAAATTTGCTCTAACATATCTGAACAGCTCACAAAACTAGCTCCTTCTTACAACAGGTGAGCAGGCCATGAGCTGAACCACTTAGTGTTCATGCAAAACTGCTTCTCATGTACATTTGAAGCATCAAAAAGTGTCTTCCCTTTCAGCAAGACTGTTTTGATATGGGTCAGAAATATGTGGCTGCTCTAGAGGAACTGTCCTCCTTCTGAATTAGCTTCATTTGTCTTCAATGACCTCAGCACAAATCTGAAATAATACATAAAGTTGTAATCACTACAAGATTTACATTTGGTCAGAATCACCCATGAAAATTATAAAGAAATATGATGATAAAGAAATGAGGTGGATGCACTAAAGTAGTTGCAAGAAAGGCCAACAATTGCAGAAAATTAATATATGTATTTCTGTGAATGGGAGCAGTACTGGGCTTAAAATTGCAAGAAAATATTTTGGAAAGTTAGTACTTATTGAGGCACACAGTCTTAGGGCAACCCACCCCCCACCCAAGAAGCCCAGTCCAGAGTACAATGTGGCTGTTGTGTAACATGTACTTGGGACTTATTCCAAGGTGACATCCACACACTATTGGGTATTATGCTACTGCTGAGCTGTAGCAATCATTTGAAACTGGATTGCCTTGTTCATCTGCACAGGAAAATTCAGTTGTGAATTATTGTTATGATGCAGCAATATTACACTATCCAAAGATGTGCAAGATGGCTGATCTATGAAAAAGAGCTGAATAAGGAAACCCATCTCACCAAGCCCATCTTGCTACTGCATCCGTGACTTGTTTGGATCAGAAGAAAGTTGCCCGTTGCTTTCATGACATGTAGCGACACTTGCTGCCACAGGCAAGTGAGCCCTCTGGGGGATGTTGAAGAACTTTCTTGTTAATATTTCTGCATTCAATAAAAGACTAGCTAGGGATTCAGGACCTGACATGCCTGAAATGTGCTGATAATAATACTTTAAGAAAGGGTAATCCTCCTGGGTCATTGTCCACTCAGAAAAAAGAGGCTTGATTCCTAAGTTCATGCAAGAAACAAATAGGAGATAGAGAAGAATATCTCAAAGAGAAGTGTATCTATTGCATTCTAGCAGAAATATCACCACTTGAGTTGTACACAATTGATGTCCTGGATATAATTAATTGATTGAAGAGCCCTAAGCACTGTGGAAGAAAAAATTGAAACAGAGTAAAAAAAATACCTAGGACCTTCGTTTGGAACTGAGCTATAAGACCACTGAGTTGGACTCAATTATTTAATAATTATTAGTAGTATATTTTTCCCTAAGTGTCGGGTTTTCCTACAAACTGTTTTAAACCATCACTCCCATTATTATTTGTTGTATTATTTGTTCCCCCATCTGGGGGAAATGAAGATACAAACTGCTATGATAAATATTAGTGATGGCCAATAATTGTTGGGAAAGCATTATTGAACCGATCTGAATTTTGAGTAGAAAAATTAAGTTGTTCAGTGATTACCACTCATTGAAAAGAAAATATGGATCTCTCACAAACATGCACACAAGCTTTCTGCAGCTCTGCTTTCAAATTAATAGATTATTGAGAGGTATTTATATATGTGCACATCCATTGCAGATGTTTGCACACTGCCTCATTAATATCTATTAGCTTTCATGTCAATTTTATACATTTTCTGGGCCATATGCACTGTTGTCAAGCAAGAGGATTTGCACAAAGACCAGACAATGTGTACAAACTCCTTCACTGACGTTTCCCACTTGCACCTATCCCCCAACATCACACATTGACAAAACAATGTGCAAAATCCCGAGTCAAATTGTGTGAAAGTGGTTGTGAATCCAGTCAACTCACATTAACTACAACCCATATTTCTGCAGTGGAGTTTGCCACCCTCTCCAGCACACTAGTATTATTTTTTTAGTAACAACTAAAACAGCAAAAGTCATAATATTAATATTCAAGACTTCCTTCTTTGAGCAAATAATTGTGAAAAACATTATCACAGTTTATTACAAGTCAGAGCCAATGATGAAGAGGGGGGAAAGACTCAATATACACATTTACCCAGTTTGCTGCCACTCTTTACAGTCCCAGAGCCAAAGGGAGGAAGGGACAGTGGGGTGATCGCCCACACTCCCATGATTTCAAGAACAATGACATTCTTCTGGATTGAAAATAGCCACAATGTTATTGGTGACAGCAGCTGTCAGAGCCTTGGCATAGCATCCTGGCATCAGCCAACCTGCCTGCTGGCCAGTGTACCTCACCCTCACCTGCCTGCTGAGGGATACCATGCGATGGCAGGATGCAGAATTCCTCATGGGCAAAGGTCATGGCATGATCTCCCCTGCCACTTGAGAGGGAGGGTGCCTAACAGCTCCCAAGCAAGGCATGTCACCTATAAGTCCTCATCCCAAATTCCCCTAAGGGGAACCACAGATGGAGGAAGTGAGCATGCAGGCCACCTTCCCCCCCCCCCAAAAAAAATGGATCCAACCCCATGGATCCAACCCTATGCTCAATGCAGTTGTGATAGTGAAAAGAAAATTAAAGGTAATGAGCTGCAGATTGTACAGAACATCTGACATGAGACATCCAAAACACAAGAAACAAAAGAGGGTGGGAAAAGCCATGAGGTCTACTGAGCCAGGTAATGGGGCAAGGCCCTTAGTAACCTAGCCAAGTGGTCTAGAGAGAAAATTCCCTCTGTAAAGTCTGCCAACCAAAGTTCCCACCCCCGGCCATGCCAGTCTGCAGGCTGGGCAAAAGGAGGCCTGGGAACCCCGAACTGCCATGGAAGCCTCCCCAGCCATTAACAGCTGCATCTTCAGCCTGGACAGTCCAAACAAAGCTCCATTGCTTCCCAGCTTGCCCCCACAGGCTCAGTGGAGCCCAGTTAAGTCTGGGGCCCTCTGCATTTTGATGTCAGTATCTTTGCAGATTGTATTTGCAATATTCCATAATATCATGGATTGTAGAATGTCACCTCAAAAATCTGTTTGTGGTGGTAGAACTCAGTAAGCATCATAACCCCAAAACCTGTTTCAGACTTCCGTCAATCTCTAATACGTTTGGTATATGTGGGGTTATTTTTCTATCTCAAGCACCTATCTGTCGGTGGTTAAATAAGCCCATTGTTTGTGCGCCATATGGACAACACTTTAGATCAATGCTCTCCTGAATCAACTTACCTTTATAAAGTCTCATGGGCCAAAATCCATTAAAGTGAACATGGCAAAAAAGAACCCTAGCTATAATAAGTAGATTTTTGAGGAGTTATTTGATTCACCTGGTATTTTTCTTTTTACAGAAAGAAATCTGTAAGCAATAGTGACTATTCTTTGGGAACACTGCATACAATGTGCAGGCAATATTATCCTAAGAATAAAAAAAAATTAGTGCCATTTCTCAATGCATTCTGTAAAAAAAAAAGCACAGCCAGGATGACGGGTAATTCTAGAGTTTTCCTTTATAGCATACAATGGCTTTTATTTTTAAAAGCTTCTGTAGATGAGGAAAATTTAAAAATATGAATGATGCATTTAAAAAATTCAATCAAAGAGAAGTTTTGTTTGGTTTTTTTTCCTAAGGTTTTTCAATTGCTTTGGAGCAACTGGTGTTTTACTTTTGATGGGAGAAAAATTAAATGAGTAAGAATAAAATGATTTTTTTTTCTGCAGAAATGGAAGAATTAAAAAAAAATGTTGCCACACAGGAGCACTCATATGTTCCTTTGAACGTTTTGTGAAACAAGCGAATAATTTAAACATGTGCATTGGAAAGGGAAGAAAGTGGCTGAGGAAAAATGTTCTTCCATCTATCATGATAATTAACATTAAAAAGTGAGCCAAATTAGAACTCAAATTAGAAAAGAGAGATATATACAGACACACCCAGGCATTTACAGATTACACTTGTGTTTGGTAAACTAACAGAAATAAGGGGAATATGCCCGCCATTACACAAAGCACCCTGGATCCATCCTTTATTTATTTAATTTATTTACAATCATATATTGAGCTAGAGCAGAAAAATTAATTTTAGGCTTTAAAATGACTTAACTCACTTTAAATCAATGATGGATTAAAGTGTTTTTTTAACTGAATAATGAAATCAGATTATATTCTATTAAAGTAAGGGAGGAGGGATATACCAACAACAGCAAAACAGGTAATTTGTATTTTTATCCATATAACCTTTGGTGATTTCTAATGGCAGGCATATGCCATCTTCAGAGGTTATCTAGAAATCTTGGAACATACATTTTGAGCCCCAAATGAGGGCACTTGGATTTTAGGAAGTCCCTTTTTCTTTCAATTGAAATGGCTTCTGTCATCCTGCCCCGACAGTTTAGAGACTGAGGGATTAAGGAGCTGGAGGACACACTGCTCCTGTTGTTTTCTTGCTGCGTCCAATTCCACATTTTAAAAAAGGTGACCAATGAAATGGAGGAAGTGGATGTGTATATTAGATAGTTTGGTATTAGCTATTTGTACAGAATACATTTCATTCTGAGCAAATCTGTTGTTACAAATCTGATCTTATTTCTCTTCCTCACCCAAAGACAATAACTTTTCCAAAGATATCTAGCAAGTCTAGTAACAGAGAAAAAACACAACACTATCTGCTATATGCTCACAGTCACTTTCTGCTTTAGTAAGAGGGAATACTGGTAAAGATGGACACAACAGTTCTTAACAGTGCCATCCTAAGAACATTTTCCTAGGAGAAAGGCCTAATGAACAGCCTTGAGTAGGATCCTGAGATCTGCTTTGGATTGTTGTCAAACAGTGTCACTCTAAAGTCTATCCAGAATTAAGTCTATTTGATGGGGTTTACTCCCAGGAAAGTGTTCTTAAGATGGCACCTTTTGTGATTCTCAGCACACGACCAAAATATATCATTAGACACACTCTATGTTCTAGACAATCAGAAAAATGCCACTGTCGTCTCTAAATATAACATTGATTGTGCATACTGTACAAGAGCTGGTGACCAAGAAAGCACTGAGTCATATAAAGAGACTGGCTTCCAATATGGCACAATGCTGGTGTGTGCAGCAGCTGTTTCAAGAAGGCAGCATTTATGAAAAAGGCATGCCATGAATATGGCACGATCATACTACCCTAATATTCCAGCATCAAGCTGCAGGGAGGCTCAGTGGACTCTTGACATATGGAGAGGGAAGACTAAGCCCTTAGGTTTCCAGAGCCAATAAAATATGCATAACAAAAGAAAACCTTTGAAGGGCTACCATCAGAATGGCAGGACGGGTGTGTGTTTTTCCATGTATGCATGTGCACAGTTTCTGAAATGGAACGCTCAACAGTGCTTTTGTTTTTGCTGCATTCTGAGAAAACAGAATGTCGCAGATATTGAAAAGTGATGTCGACCTTTCACTGGATGTGCCATTGGTCTCTAACAGACAAATAAGCACATTGACATAATGAGAAGATTGAAATAGGATCAGGTATCCCACTCAAAGTGTTAAGAATTTGGATTAATGAATACAATGTCCTCCCAGATGTTCCTTCAATGGTCCAAAGTGGAAAAGAAAAACTGGCTGCAGACCAAATCAGATTTTTATATTCATCCAAGATAGCGCCAGACACTAGATTTCATCAGTGTAACATCTGAGGCACAGAGACAATGACCACGGTTGGCTGACCTCCCATATATTCAATCCATTTTGCTGAAGGCAGGACAAATAAATTCAGAATCAGAACATTCAATGACTCATATCAAAAGGTATAAATTGAAAGTCAACACTTGTACTGCATATAATCTAGCTGAAGAAAAAAAATATAGCCTGAACTTTCCTATGTAGAAAACGACTGCTTTTTGCTGATATATTCCAAATGCTAGCTTTAAACATTTCCAGTCCTTTCAAGTTCTGAGTTCTGTTCTCTTTGCAATATCTGCTGTGTGCACACCATTCTAAAGAGTAAGAAAGAGAGAGAACTTGGAAGAGAAATGAATTACTAAAATGTTTATTTTGTTTCCAAAAAACATGCCATTTTGGTTATATTGAAAGTACTGGGGTATAAATAAGGATGCTGGAGTACTTCCCCACCCCCTTTCATACTCATGGCTAAATGTTATTGAATAACTACCATCAGCTGTGGCACACTTTGCTTAAGAAACATGTTGGGTAAACAGCTACATAACTGTATTTTAAACTTAATGTTATCTTTACAAATTATGTAGGCCAAAATCCCCTCAAATACTACTTCAGTTATGTCCAAATACTGGATATTTCTAGTGGAATTTTTGACTGTCAAACCACAAGCCCAGTTATTTCCTCATGTCAGCCATAGAATGGGTTCTTTCTTTGTTCTGGTGAATAACCAACAGCTGAGTTGCACCTCCCTACATACGCTGGTTTCTCTTCCCTTGTTGTTCTCAGGCGTGGTGTGGTTGGGCATTTAAACAGGAGGCCTGCTCTTGAGGTGTGAGCCTCAGCACAAGCCAAAGGGCAAGAGCACAAGGGTTCTTGGCCTGTGGCGCTTACCTGGGGTGCACAGCCACTGCCCAGCAACTGCATTCAAGAAGTAGAAGAAGCCCCCCCCCTCCAGTTATTGGAGAAGGAGAGCTTCATCAGGTACACTCTTGGAAATCAGAAGTGATGACTCAAAACTACACTTGTTGAACAATGACAACACCAACACATCACTACTAAGCACTGTGTGATTTCTCTGTGTACACTAGACTATTGAAAATGGGGTGCTTGGG
Organism: Heteronotia binoei; assembly: GCF_032191835.1. NCBI lineage: Eukaryota > Metazoa > Chordata > Lepidosauria > Squamata > Gekkonidae > Heteronotia > Heteronotia binoei. Next base: position 48,733,549 of record NC_083223.1, on the reverse strand, counting down.
AAGTGTTTCAGCACCTGAAAAAGCACAAGGGGAACAAGATCCTGCTGTAGCACCAGCCTGATCAGGATTGGGCCCTCATAGTAATTTTTAAAGAACTAAATTTTCTTCTGAAATGGTATCAACAGCCATGGGTTAGACCCATGGTCACCATAAAGCAAAGTTTGGCTCACAGAGAGAAAGCTCACTGTAAAGTTTTATTCATACCTCTCTACTTCCTTTCCCCCCACATAATCTAAATTTGAAAAACTTTATGACAACCCACTGCCTTAACTCCTCCCACTCTAACCTGCCTCATAAGAAGAATCCTTTGTTTGATTTCCATACATGTCTGAAAAGTGAGCAGTCACAAAAGCTCATATAGGAATAAATGTCCTTTGAGGTGCCACAGGGTTTTTGTTTTATCATGCCGACTAGTTCCCACCCAATTCCATTTACTTGGCAGGACTGGAGTCTAATGGAAAGGCAGATTAACAAATACCACTTCTAAAATGTCCAGAATACTAAAAACCAGTTCATATGACAAAAAGGGTGCTCCTGCTTAATCTAGGTAAGCATTTTGCCAATTCCCGATGCCAAGAAAATGGTGCTCAGATGGCTGGTGCATCAAATTCAATCTGAATTGAAGGATATGTCACAGCAGCCTAGACTGAAAGCATCTTAATTTTTGTTTTTGGTGGACTGGTCCGAAGCTTCTCTTGTTAGGAGAATGCATATGTCAGACTATACTTTTGCAAAGGATGCAGAGAGGTGAAGTGCAGGATAAGTGATGTTTTCAGTACGAATGGTTTCTTATATTACCTGGGTACTATATTACCTGGGTATGAGAGCTGCTCCTTCGCATTTTAGTATGGTGACATAAGAAGCCTGGTATGAATGTGTGGCTCCCACAGCACTGAAGTACAGGATGGGATCCTACCCCTATACGGAGCAAAGTTTGAAGCTGTCCTCCAGCCTAAAAAAATATTCCTCCAACTTAACTGCCTCATCCTCCAATATGAGAGCCGCTGAAGTTGGAGGAAGGCTTCATGGAGGATAGTTGGATCCATCCTACTGTAAGAAGAGCTTTTCCTGTGGTCTTTTCCTTCTACATATGCTGAGCTATAAAACACAGGCTATACTGTCCTTCACTGATAAAAATAAAAGATAGTAGCACGTGAGATCACTTTATGTAACTACTTTGCACTAGAAATTATTTATTATTATTAACATAGTCTCAAGAATTATTTAAGTAAAACAATATTCTATAATATATACTTAATTTTTTTACCTGAAATATACTTCACTGAACCTGAAATACACAATCCTGATTCTCTGAAATAATGAATAGCAATAGCAGAAAAAAGGCAATGAAATCAAATTCTGAAAGAAGAAAGTTAGGGAAAAGCTGAATGCCTTTATGTGTAGTCAGACAAGACATTTTGAAAACGCTTTAGTGAAAACGGGCCACATCAGTGCAATGGCTTGGATGATAAGCTGGCTCTGCACACAATAAAGTGTGGTAGAGGTGCTTTACCTACCTGTCCATCTAGCACGTTGGCCGGGCTTCTGGCACCAGTAGGCAACCATGTGGTAAAAGCATACCTCACTTGACTCAGTCCAAAGCATGTAGTCTCCCATATGTGCAACTAAAAACCTGGTTTTAGGAAGCAATCCTAAACTGGTCTACTCAAAAGTAAATTCCATTTAATTCAGTGGGACTTACTCTTGATGAATATAGCAGGGGTGGCCAACAGTAGCTCTCCAGATGTTTTTTGCCTACAACTCCCATCAGCCCCAGCCAGTATGGCCAATGGCTGGGGCTGATGGGAGTTGTAGGCAAAAAACATCTGGAGAGCTACCGTTGGCCACCCCTGGAATATAGGATGTCAACACATTGTATTTACTCACAGCTGCAGGTTATACTATTGCATATATATCCAGAAGGTGAGGAGAACCATAGAACCTCAGAGCTGGAAGGGGCCATGCAAGCCATCTAGTCCATCCCCCTGTTCAATTGAGGAGCAGCCTAGACTAGAGTATCCCTGATAAGAGTTTGTCCAGTTAGAAGAAGACTGCAGATTTATACCCCACCCTTCTCTCTGAATCAGAGACTCAGAGCAGCTTACAATCTCCTATATCTTCTCCCCCCCCACAACAGACACCATGTGAGGTGGGTGGGGCTGAGAGGGCTCTCACAGCAGCTGTCCTTTCAAGGACAACTCTTGCGATAGCTATGGCTAACCCAAGGCCATTCCAACAGGTGTAAGTGGTGGAGTGCTAGTGCTTAAAGACTGCCAGTGAGAGGGAGTGAGGGGGAGCTCACCACCTCCCTCGGTAGCTGATTCCACTGTTGAACAACTCTTACTGTAAAAAAAGTTTTTCCTACTATCCAGCTGGTACCTTCCCTCATTTAATTATTGTGTGTCCTATCCTCTACGGCCAACAGGAACAGCTCCCTGCCCTCCTCTAAGTGACAGCTAGTGAGTTAGGTTGAAAGGGAAGTACACTACTTCTCACCACACATGAAGTCAGTGCAAAGGGATCCTCACTAACCAATGATGCTTGTTAAATGCCTCAAGTAGATTCTACAATGATTTAAAAATATGATTATGACTCAAGGGATCAGGAACACTCAAGGGATCACTACAAAACTAGCTGCCTGAGCCCAAGGGGCTTTTTAGATCTCAGTGGGATGCATGTCCCCTAATGATAATATAGCCAAGCAGCCAGCTAAAGCTTTGGTCCATAATGAAACGGTTTCTTGGTTAATCTTCAAGAAATAAAAAATAATCCCTTGCAGGCATTATAAATCAATTTGTAAACAGTAATAATTTGATAATGAAGAATTTTGGCTTCAGAAACTGGAGACCTGTTCCAAGAGGGCTTTGAGATTAAAATCAGAATTTGTATTAATTCAGGAGGAAGAACTAGATTTCAAGTTAGTACTACCTACAACTTTAACATATGATCTGTTTGCACATTTCATGACGACTGATTAAAACATGGAATTCACTGCCAAAGGATATAGTTATTGCCACAAACAGAAATCTTTAAAAGGGGGTTAGATACATTCATGGAGGAAAGGTCAAAGAGTGGCTACCAGCCATGGTAACTAAAAGAATCTCTACATTCAGAAGCAGTAAACCTCTAAATACCAGTGCTAGGAGGGGAAAACCTTGGGATCTATGACTTGTTGGCAGTCCAGAATAACTGGTTAGCCACTGCATGAGAAAGAATATTGGACTAGATGGACTCATCCAGCAAGATTCTTCTTCTGTCTAAATCTTCTTTGAGTTCCAGTCTAAAGGTTCTTTGGGTTCATAGAAAATTTCATAGTGGTTCCTGAGCACTTGAGAAAGGATTTAGCTCAGGGGCGTCAAATATATGGCCCACAAAATGGATCCAGCACCCACAGGGCTTGTATGCAGCCCACAAACAACTGCCTGTTGTCTGCTTAGGGCTGCCAGGTCCCACTCAGAAAACATCTTGGGACTTTGGAGGTAGAACTGGGAGATTTTCCCATTCCCTAAAAATAAATAAATAAATATACAGCAGTGCAGTTCCTCTGAATACAAGCTTCATTTCCTCCTCCTCTTTTTTTGCATTCCAGTGGTTCCACAGCAGCTGCATTTCCACTAAAATGAAAGTTAACTTTCTCACACACACACACACACACAAAGCAGCCAAAATAAACAGTCTCCATGCCCACACTTTTGTGATCTCCCTAGGGCAATGGTATAGATAGCTTTACTAATCAGAGTTGCTGAATGTAGCAATCTGCTGTATTTCAACCAGTTTACAGAGAGAGAGGTCTAGAGGGTGGAGTTTTCCTCTATTCCATACCCAGGTTCTAGTTAACTCTTTACTATCCCTTTTACTACACAAACAGCTTCTGAAAGGAATGCAAAATGAACAGAGGGATTGGAGCCTCTGGCTTCCTCTCCCTTTCTGGCTCTTCCTGCTCTCCCCCCACAGCTTCAGTCTTGCTGAAATTTAAAGGCAAACACACACTTTCCAAAACAAAAGCAGTTGCAAGCTTCTGAATGCCTGAGATCTAAAGGCACATCTTGGCTGTTGGGGTGGGGTTTCGCCACCAGCCAGCTAGCTGGTGGCAGGGAGGAACCTGCAAAGCTGGGGAATCCCTTGCCCAGACCTGGGAAGTGGCAAACCTATGTGTGCTTCCTTCTCCCCCTCTCTTATTTTCTTCTGTGTTGTATCTTGCTTTGCCAGGCTCTCTCAATCGCACAGGAGCTACAGAGCAAGACAGCTTGCTTTGTCAAGCTCTCTCAATCACACAGCAGAGCTACTTAGCCAAGCATCTCTGCCCTCCATTGGCTGAGGCTCCTCCCCCCATCTTTATCCCCTGGGGAAGGAGGGAAAGATTGAGAGCTTACTTTGCCTAGTTCCCTCAATTGCATGGGAGAGATACAAAGAAAGCACCTTTAAGACCAACAAGTATTATTCAAGGAATGAGCTTTTTGCCGAGAGAGAGAGTTGTTGAGCTGTTATGCCACGGCTCTCCTGGGTACAAATGGGTTCCCCCTGGGTGAACTATTTAGATGAGAAATAACAACAAGCCAGTGAGGTGGATTAGAATGACTGTGTGTGTCTTGACCATGTTCACCCAGCATATTTCCTTTGCAGACTGGGGATTTTGAATTTAGGCTTCCCAGATCAAAGGCTAATACTGCCCATTATACATTGCTGTCTCTCTGTTCTTGCACTGTCTCATAGGAGTTGTAGTTATTTCTCTGGGGAAGACTTGTTTTGTAGACAAGTACATAGCCCTCAATCTATGTCATGGTGCCTTCACATGTTCTTGTCCAGCATAAGAAGCAACTTATGTACAAAAGCTCACAATGCCCAGCCATTTCATGTTTCCCTCTGTGTCTTAGGATCACAGTATTGACCATGAGATTTCTGGAATGAATGTCAATAAATCAAAAGTAGGTTTGCAAATTACAGATAACACATCTGAACAACACCTGAACAGCATTATCTCCAGATTTTGATGTAGTAATTCAGAGCAAGGGGTGTCAGTTGTCAGAGACTGTTAAATAAAAAAAAAATTGGAAGAGTGGTAATCTTTTAAGCATGTTTTAAGTTTTCAAAAAATCTTTAATTGTGTTTGTGTCCTTTATAAAGTTTATATCTTCGCTACCTGGCATTGCATTTTATCACACAAATAGCTCAGCCTGACAACGTCACTTTTATGTCACATCTGGTCCTCCTAACAAATGAGCTTGACACCCTTGGTCTAGACAGAGGGATGGTCAAACTTTCCCCCTTCCTTCAAGCAGGGAACGGAGATTTGGAGGTGTTAAATACTAGACAGTATTCAGGAAGGAAATTTCTGGATATATCAGGAAGAGCATCTCTGACCTGGCCTGACCTGATCAGTGAGTAGGGAAGCAGATATGAGAAAAACTCCTTGCAGCAAGGAGGAAGTCTTTTTTGTGCAAAGTTCACCAGAGCGAACAGATCTCTTGATTGAGGTCTGCAGGGGGCAGCCATTAGCCATGTAGTGGCGTGGTCAGCTGAAGAAAGGTTCCTAAGCTAAGGAGTCTGTCCTATGTCTTATAGAGCATGTATAGAGAGGGACAGAGGAATTGTGTTTTACCCATTTGTTCTGAATCCTTTGCTCAGTCTGGTGCTGTACTAAACGTATGCTTGTGAACATTTTCTTTTAAATAAATATTTTATAACTTTTGATGCTGGTAGTGGTTCTTTGCGCCACATAGACCTGCACTGCCTTGGACATGCTATTTTAAAAGGAGCACCAGAGGGAAGGCAGTCAGTTGGCAAGTGGCTATTCCTCCAGGGTGCACAAGGCAGCAAACTGTTGCTGTGGTGACTTGACACTGGACAGCGGGAGACACAGAGGCAAGTCATCAGAACCTGGAAGGGAAGCTAGGAGTCCTGACCCGCTCAGCAAGCAATTCCTTACAAAGGTGGCAGTGGGTTACCCAAGAGAGAAAGTAAAGCCTTTCCAGGTGTTGGAAACCCCTTGGAGGACAGGGTGGAATACGACCTTCAGGCCAGACCAGGCCCATTTTGCCATATCCTCACAAGAACCCTGTGAGATAGGTTAGGCCAAGGATGTGTGACCAACCCAAGCTTCCAGGTCTAGCAAGATTCCATGGCAGAATGGGGATTACACTCTAACCAGTACACCATACTGGCTCAGAATAAAGGTACTGAATTTATCAGGCAGAAGTTTCAGTTACTTTTTAAATATAATTACATTTCATCTCCAGAATCAAATTTTAAAAGGCTTACTTTTATGACTGTTATGTCGTCCCAATTGCTGGTAATTTTGGCAGTATTGGTTCTTCAGTCAATTTTAAAGTACTATTTTAAGATATTTTATGCTCTGTAAACTGTTTTGGGTACAGTAGCTGGAAAGTAGTCCAGAAGCACTATAAATAAAACTAACTTGAAATGTTATTAAATTTCAACTTTGCACAAAATTTAGTTTTTAACTTTCTTAAAACTGTAGGGAGAGTTATAAGGATCACAATATTGCTATAGTCTTCAAGAAAGACAGAGAAATGAAGACAATGGCTAGTAACCAAAGTAGTTTTGTTCATTCATAAGGATGACCTGCTCCCATATGAGCCAGTTATCTTCAATCATCTTTGCAGGCCCTCTTTCAGGTGCCCCTACACTATGAGGTGAAACAGGTGGCAACCCGACTTGGTCTTCTTGGTCATGATGCTGAAACTCCCTTCATGGGGGGGGGGGATTCATTAGTCCCCCTCTATCATCGCCTTCCATGAAGAAGAGTAGAAGAATAGGGTTTTTATATCCCACCCTTCACTACCCAAAAAGTTTAGGAGCAGCTTACAATTACATTCCTTTCTTCTCCCCAGAACAAGCAACTTGTGAGGTGCGTCGGTCTGAGAGAGCTCTGAGAGAACTGTGATCTAGCCCAAGGTCACCCAGCAGTCTATGTGGATCAGTGAGGAAACAAACCCTGTTCTCCATATGAGAGTCCACCACTCTTATAACCACAAGTGGGTGAATATATTTTTGTTTGGTTTTGTATTCCCTCATTAACACTTATTAGCTCTCCTCCTGTTTGTGTGTTTATGTGTTTAAATGTTTTATTTAAATGTTTTAAATACTTTACATGCATTTGTATTGAAACAGTTTTTAATGTTCTGAAATGCTGTTAATGTTCTGATGTTCACCACATTTGGGAATCTTGTATTGAGTGAGAAGGAGGTACAGATATAAAAAAACAGTGAATTGTATTAGAGTTTCATGTGTGTCTTGCTGGGATTTACAAACTCAATGGAATTCTAGTGCCAAAAGTCCTCTGAAACATCGTTCTGTGGGCCTAGGAACTGATGAAGAGAGTGCACAAAGACTGTAGGAAAATACTCAATGGTAGTTTTCCTGTGGGTAAAGTAATCTTTTATAATCATCCCCAACATAGAAACTTAAGTTGGAAGAAGGCTCATTATGCTGGAGAAAGGTTTCAAACTTTGTTGAGCAGCATGGCTGAATCCACCCCCAAGTGACTTATATCTTGAGTAGAACTAACATAAAGTAAGGCTCCAATTTCACATAGAATTTAGTGATTAAAACAAAACAAAATTAGTTTACACTTGGTGATTTTTTTCAGCACAAAATTACCCTCTCTCTATTTATCCATGGAGAGAGAAACAGGTTACTGCATCTTTGTGCACATGGGTAATATTAATTTGGTAAAAGCTACAAGGTAAATATTTTCACCTCATATAAATTCTTTCTAAAGTTCTCTTGAGTATTGTACAAGCATTTTAGTATAAGTGTTGTCTCTGTCATGAGCTCATGTCAAATTATTGGCAAGTTTCTGTGATAGATTGCTAGGCAGCAAACAGTCAGGGGATTGGCAGTTTCTCTCACTGACAGGCTGCTAGAAAACTAATGGCAATAATCAGGGAGTTCTATCAGGTGACAACATGGAACTGCCTTGCAGACATCACCTGGTTCTCGGGATCTGGCTTGTAGTGATGGCAACCCCAAGAGCCTGCTGGTTTTTTTTCCCTCTGACTTGCTGATACATATTTTAAACCTATCATACCTTCTTTTCTTTCCAGTACATTTTGATCCCACCCCTTTCTCCAAGGAGTAGGGTTGCCAAGTCCAATTCAAGAAATATCTGGGGACTTTGGGGGTGGAGCCATAAACAAAGTTGTGACAAGCACAATTGAACTCCAAAGGGACTTCTGGCGATCACTTTTAAAGGAACCACACACCTTTTAAATGCCTTCCCTACATTAGAAATAATGAAGGCTATGGGCACCTTCTTTTGGGGCTCATAGAATTGGACACCCTGGTCCAATCATTTTGAAACTTGGAGAGTATCAGATGCTATGCTGAAAATTTGGTGCCTCTACCTAAAAAAAAACAGCCCCTCCAGAGCCCCAGTTAACCCCAGATCAATTCGCCATTATTGTCAGATCCAGAGGCAAGAAAAAGACAAGTAAAGTTCAAGATCTTTATTCCAGCATCATAGGCAGTTACAGGCGTTGTCAGAACGGGCTCTCCCACCAGTTCCTTGCACTTATAACCTTTTGGTCTGACTGTTACAATTCAAGCCAAGCGGCAGCTGGGATTTTGCGCGGGTTCCCTCCTAGTCTATCATCACCCCAGGTACTTGTTATCTACCCCTTTGGCTACATCTCCCTTGACCTTGGTTGCATAGTAACACATGAGTTCCCAGACATGCCACTCTCTCTCTAGATAAGCAGTGAGGATGCTTCAAAGCAGTCAGCTAGCATAGCAAGCACAAGCATCAGCATTGTAAAACAGTAACAATAAGCAATATGAATATATATGGCAAGAGGAACAAAGATGGAGTGACTCTTGACATTCTGCCCCCCCCCTAAGGTCCCTTTCTCCCGGGTTTGTCAGGATGCTTGTTGTACAAGTCTTTGATCAAAGCTTTGCAATTTTTTATCTGCGGCTCTAACCCATTCTGCTTGACTTAGTGGGAAATGAGTCCATTTGATTAGATAAAAGAGTTCACCACATTTAAGCTTGGTGTCCAGGATTTCCTGCACCTCATGATGAATCTGACCACAAACCAGAGTCGGGGACGGCGGTTTCATCTGAGAGTGCCATGACGAGGGCCCAGGGTCCTTCTTCAGATAGCTGGCATGGAAACAAAGTGCACATGTTTTTGGGGTTTTGGCAGTTCTAATTCTACAGTCACTTTATGTATAATCCGTTTAATTGGAAAAGGTTCCAAATACTTCATTCCCAACTTTTTACAGTTCTGTGCATTGGGTAAGTGCTTAGTTGAAATATACACTTTATCCCCCACCACCAAATCCCACAGCTCCAAGTGTTTCTTGTCATATTGGGCTTTGTAGGCTTCTTGTGCCCTCCAGAGTTGTTGTCTGATAACTGTCCATACCTCTGCTATTCCTTTCCACCACTCCTCAAAGTCTATTGGAGCTGGTGGGGGGCGGGGGTGATCTCGAGAAAAGGTCTGCCCTCATAACCATGCACCGCTTGCAATGGGCTTATTTTGGTGGCACTATGCACGCTATTATTGTAAGCATATTCCGCAGAAGGCAACTGTGTCACCCAATTGTCCTGTTGAAAAGATGTATAACAGTAAAAACTGTTCCAGCACCGCGTTGGTGCGTTCCGTCTGTCCATTTGAGGGCAATAAGCAGAGCTTAACCCCCTGCTCTATCCCAGCCAATTCACACAGGTGAGACCAGAATTTGGCAACAAATTGTGGGCCACAGTCAAAAATCACCTTGCTGAGGAAAGCGTGTAGCCAGAAGATGTGCTGGATAAATGTTTGTGCTAACTGCTTAGCTGTAGACAGTTCCTTGCAGGGTATGAAGTGGGCTTGCTTGGAAAAGGTGTCCACCACCACCCAGATTACAGTTTTCCCCATAGACGGGGGAAGGTCCGTTATAAAATCCATTGATATACATTCCCAGGGGCGCGAGGTGGGGGGAGGGGTTGCAGGTGCCTGGGGGGAAGTACCTTCTTTGCAATGACGCAAGTAAGGCACCCAGTCATGTATTCCCCCACGTCTTTTCTAAGCCCTGGCCACCAAAATTGTCTTTGAACTAAGTGCAGTCTTGACAAACCCGAAGTGCCCACCCAGTTTGGAGTCATGCAACCTCTGAATCACTTGTTTGCGTAGGAGAGGGGGCACGTAGAGTTTCTCCCCCTTCCGCCAAAGGCAATCCTCAGATTTCTCTAATTGGAGTTCCCTCCCCAGGTGGGTTATCCAGAGTGGCTTGTTTCAGTTCCATTAAAAAATCCCTCCACTGGCTTCAGTCCCTTCCAGCTCTGCGCACACGTAGTGACTAAGGTGCTTAGTTGGGAGGGCGTGAACAACAAGTCTATAACCTCCTCCCTTTTGTTGTCGTGTTGGGGGAGGCATGACAGCACATCAGCCAGGAAGTTCAGTCTCCCTGGAATGTGGCCCAGTTTGAAATTGAACTGCTGAAACAACCCCGCCCACCTCACTTGTTTGTTGTTTAGGTTGCAGGTGGTGATGAGGGCAGCCAGAATGGCGATGTGGTCCATTCATAGCTCAAAAGGTTCCCACGGCCCAAGGTAGTGCCTCCATTTTTCTAGGGCGAGTTATTGGTGGAGGCTTCCTTGTTCCAAACTGACCAATTGCGTTCAGCTGGGCTAAATTTTTGGGACAGATATGCACACGTGTGCAATTGGCTGTCTGGCCCTTCTTGGAGCAATACGGCTGCATGGGCGACGTCACTGGCGTTACATTGAACCATGAACCTCTTGTTTTCATCGGGGTGCACTAGGCAGGGTTTGGATGTAAAGCGCACCTTCAATTCATCAAAAGCCTTCTGACACTCCCCTGTCCATTGGAGACCAGAACTATCTTTTAAGGCCTGCGGCCCCTTTCCTTTCATCTTTAACAGTTCTGTGAGAGGGAGGGGCACCTCAGCAAAGTTATTGATGAACCCCTATAAAAATTTGTGAACCCCAGGAAACTTTGAAGCTGTTTGCGGGTGCGGGAAGGTTCCCAATTGATTACTGCTTGTACCTTGTTCGGGTCCATCCCCAACCCCCCCATGGAGATGCGGTATCCCAAGAAGTCAAATTCCATTTTGTGAAACTCGCACTTGGACAATTTGGCAAACAGTTTGTGCTCATATAGAGTCTGGAGTACCTCCCTCACCAATTGCACGTGCAAGGGGATGTCTTGAGAGTATATTAACACATCATCATCGTGGTAACAAACCACGCCCTTATATAGTTACTTATGTAATACCTCATTTATCAAGTTCATGAACACTCCTGGGGCTCCCTTGAGGCCGAATGGCATGACTAAGTATTCAAATTGTCCAAGTGGGGTGTTAAATGCAGTCTTCCACTCGTTCCCTTCCTTGATGCGCACCCGGAAGTACACGTCCCTGAGGTCAAGTTTGGTAAAGATCTTCCCCTGTGAGACCTCCCCCAACAGGTCCCAAATGAGCAGGAGAGGGTACGCATTACTCATAGAAATAGCATTCAAGCTGCGAAAGTCTGTGGATAGTTGTAAACTGCTGTCCTTTTTCTTTCTGAAAAGCACTGGCGCGGCATGGGGGGGTTTGGCAGGTCATATGAAGCCCCGGCATAGATTCAGCTCCAGGAACTTTTGTAGTTCCTCCAACTCCCCACGACTCATCGAGTACAGTTTGGCTTTGGGCAGTGGTTCCCCCTCTACCAGTTCAATGGCGCAGCCCGTATCCAGGTGAGGGGGCAGCTTGTCAGCCTCCTACGCATCAAACACCTTGTGGAGGTCTTGGTATTTGGGGAGCAGGGAGAGTGCCTCGACTCTGGTAATGCACAACTTTTCCAATTGGGGAGGGGGATACAGGCCCCACTTCTTGTCCCAACGGTGACTTTCACACACCGGGTCTAGGAAATATATCGCGCTCCCGCTCCATTGGACGAGTGGGTCCTGATCGGCCAACCACTCTAGACTGAGGACGGCTTGGAACTTGGTGGCAGGGGCTATAATGAAGGTGCGGGGTTCCCAGTGCTCTCCCACCCCCAGGGCGCACACTTCCGTGCTCGTGCTGCACAGTTCCCCCTTCATCAGGCTCCTGTCCATCTATTCGAATATGTAAGACTCTTAGAGGGGCATAGTTCTCAGTCCCAGTGCCTTCACTAAACTAGGCGGTAGTAAGTCTTTTGAACATCCCGAGTCCAACAAGGCCCTATTACAAGTAAACCGTTTGGTGACTGGGTTAACTAAGGTTATGTGTACATAATACAAAGTCCCGGATAATCTCACCCATAATGGCTTGGCCGTGGCTTGGACCTGCTGTTGCGCGCTCCTCACAGCAGGTCGTTGTCGTTTCCCGTCAGCTGGGCCTCTCCATCCTCCCCCTTGGACTCTTCCAAGATCAGCTCACGTAACTGCAGCACCGCAGACTTGGCTTTGGCAATCGGGGTCCCCGATCCTGTGGCTTTCTTTTTTGCCTCTGGCTTGATCGGCATGGAAGTTCGCGGCTCCCTCGGCTTGCTCGGACACTCACTGGCTATGTGGTTCTCTCCTTCACATTTGAAACACAACTTGGCCCTGGCTCTCTGGTCTTGCTCGGGAGAGTGGTTCGGGGGCCCTCTTGGGCAAGCTCGGCTTGGGAGTTCTCTCCTGGCCCTCCTTGGGCAGCCCACTTTGTTGCTTCTTGTGGAGGGCGATCATCTTATTGCTATCCTCTGTCTCACAGGCCAGTTAGATCCAGCCAACCAGGTCTCTTGGTTCACCCGCCTTTAGGTCCTCTCCATAGATGTTACAGTTCAGGCCCCTCTTGAATTGCTCGATCCTGGCCCCTTTGTCCCACCGGTGGACCTTGGAATTCAGTGCCCTGAATTCATTGAGATAGTCCCAGACTAACCCGGTGCCCTGCTTCAAGTCCTGAAGGGCTGAGATGGCATTGGTCTCTAATAGGGGGTCTTCAAAATGGCGGCGTAGGGCCTGCAGCAGGTCCATGGCTGAATTGAGGACCGGGGACCGACTTTCGAACAGGGTAAAAAACCACTGGGCAGCTGCCCCTCAAAGGCAGCTTCCGATGTATACTACCCGAGACTGTTCTGTTGGGAAGTTGTAGGCCCACACACTGAGGTGGCCACTCACCGATACAATAAAGTAGGTGAGTTTTGCGGGGTCCCCATCGAATCTCGCTTCACTGAACCGCAGGCCGGTTCATCAGGTCTGGGCTGAGGTTAAGGGCCCAGTTCGCCCACTGTGGGCAGCTCACCCACTGCTAGGGGCTCCCTTCCCACAGGTCACCCCCCCACCGGGACTTGTTGGGGGGTGCGGCCGTGACCCAGTCTGCCACCGTCTGCACGTGTTGAGTGAGGTTGAGCATCTCCTGGATCAAAAAGGCATGCATGGCTTGCATCTCTTTGCACAGTTGGCCGCTCTGGCGAGCGAGGGCCTTTTGCACCCACTTGGACACGCCATTCTCCATACCGGCCACACGGGGATAGTCACCTCCACTCTCTTCACCCTGGAACCCCCAGGGATGGTAGAACTGCTGTAGTCCTCAGAGTCTGTTACGCTAGTGGGGGTCCTCTCTCAGATCTCCGATAATACTCTCCTGGAAATCCAAGGAGCCCCATTCTCTCATCCAATCCATCACTGTGACAGGAGTCACCCTTGGTGCTTTGGGCTTTGGTTTCTCCTCCTCGGTCATAGTGGTGATAGTTGTCCATGTAGCTTGGTCCTGTTCCACCCATTCTTAGTCTGGGTTCAGGCCACTCAAGGGTAAAGGAGTTCCAACAAAATGTCAGACCCAGAGGCAAGGAAAAGACAAGTAAGGTTCAAGATCTTTATTCCAGCATCATAGGCAGTTACAGGCATTGTCGGAACTGGCTCTCCTGCCAGTTCCTTGCACTTATAACCCTTTTGCCTGACCATTACAATTCAAGCCAAGCGTGCCAAGCGGCAGTGGGGGGTTTGTGCGGGTTCCCTCCTAGTCTATCATCTCCTCAAGTGCTTGTTATCTACCCCTTCGGCTACATCTCCACCAGCTTTCTTGACTTTTGTTGCATAGTAACACACGAGTTCCCAGACATGCCACCCTCCCTCTAGATAAGCAGCAGGGATGCTTCAAAGCAGTCAGCTAGCATAGCAAGCATAAGCATCAGCATTGTAAAACAGTAACAATGAGCAATATGAATATATATGGCAAGAGGAACAAAGATGGAGTGACTCTTGACAATTATACCCTATGAGAATCAATCGCCATAGGGAGTAATGAAGTGCCCAGCAGACATTTCCCTCCCTCCCCCGTTTCTGACAACTCTGAAGTGGGGGAGGGCCTGCTCCCACCTGGGGATTGGTATCTTTACTCACGAGTTGCTGAACTTCCAACTTCTTCACAGAGCAACCAAAGGTTCAAGTTTACCTTTACTATGCAAACACCTCTGAAAAGATTGTGCAACCAACGGAGGATCTGGGCTGCTTTTCCCAGGCACTGGGAGCAGCCATGTTATTCTGCCTGCTCCCCCGCCCCCATTCAACCTTAAAGACACAGACACACCATCCCAAGTGGAAGCCTTTTCAAGTGGAGTCTGAAGCCTCCAGAGGTGGAAAGGCACATGGTGGCTGAGGGGATGGAGCTTCCCTCCGTCGGCCATCTGTCTGGGAGCAGGAAGGAGCCTGGGAAAGTGGGAGAACCCCCACTTGGACCTGGGGATTGGTAAGCCTACCAAGGAATTCATGGAAGAATATCTGGCTCTCCTTTTTCCATTTTAATGTCACAAAGTACCCTGAGAAGCATTTAACATGGAGTGAAAATGATGGGCCCAAGATCAGTCAATGAGACTTCATGCTGGTTAGCTGATACTCCTTGGGGCTGGCAGGGTAGTCAATGGTAATTAGGGCCAAAAGTAGGTGGTTTTGTCCCCATGCTTTCTTAGAGTAATACAAAAAAATTAAGTAGTAAAGAGTCCAGTAACACTATTAAGATTAATAAATTTTATTCTAGCATAAGCTTTTGAGAAACACAGCTCTTTTTGTCAGATGTTCTCTCAGAGCTGTGTTTCTCGAAAGCTTATGCTACAATAAAATTTGTTAATTTTAATAGTGTTACTGGACTCTTTACTATTTTTCTGCAAACGACTAGCAAGGCTAACTCCTCTGAATCTAAAAACATTAAGCACTGCAGTACAGTTCCTTAACTCTTGACTGTTCCCTATGCTGGTGCCAACCTAATACAACCATTTCTTTTGCAACTGTATCTGTAACAACAGTAGAATACCCAGTATTGGAAAGGAATCCTGCTGTTACTAGAAATGCTTCAATGTACTCTTTTGATGGGGGAATTCACAAGAGATAGACCATAGGCAGAGCTACTATGGAGTGGGTTCTCTCACCAATAATATGAAGGTCAGGTATCAGAAAGAAGACTCCAGATTTGAAATAGTTTAAAATCTTAACTTGGAAAATATGTGTTGGATTACAATCACACTTGAAGCATTCAAAAATACAATAAAGAGACTAGGAAAATTAGGAGGGAAGAACAGAGAATTTTGAGGGATTATTAAGAAGTGATATTAGAAGAAGAATTGCAGATTTATACCCCAGCCTTCTCTCTGAATCAGAGACTCAGAGCAGTTTACAATCTCCTATATCTTCTCCCCCCACAACAGACACCCTGTGAGGTGGGTGGGGCTGAGAGGGCTCTCACAGCCGCTGCCCTTTCAAGGACAACCTCTGCCAGAGCTATGGCTGACCCAAGGCCATGCCAGCAGGTGCAAGTGGAGGAGTGGGGAATCAAACCTGGTTTCCCAGATAAGAGTCCACACACTTAACCACTACACCAAACTGACTCTCCCCAAACTGGCTCTTTACCTTTCCAGAAGTTCAGAAGTCCATGTAGAAATTGGAGATGGGAATATGCATGGCCAGCATGTCACATTAGAGGCCCATTACTTAGAGTAATGGGAGTACAACCTGCCTAGGTGCCCACAGATTACACAAAGGGGTGTGATTTGCTCTCATGTTCTATAGTATTTGGATGGCTGGTCCCTCCTCCTGGAAATATGATCAAGTTAATGGGCCATCCTGGGTACCCTGAATAGATTCCCAGTTTAAGACAAAAGGTGAGAACGGATTCCTGATGGGTGTCAGGAAGAGCCATAATGATTTTAATGTCTGAGATTAATTTTGTCTCGGTACTCTGGGGAAGAAGGTAGCAAGGAAAGGGGGGTTGTGCAATGGGTTATGCACATCAGCATAGGGTAACACCATAGGTGCCACGGTGGGGTTTTAGAGACAAGAGAGGATTAGACAGATGTTGACAGCCACCTTTAGAAATTGAGATACTCACTTAGTAGAACCCATTGTCTTGAACATTCCATTTTAGGATGGGGGGGGGGGGAGAAACTGGAACTAGCCTCGAGGATGCCTGTTTTGCAACCTTAGACAGAAACCCTGTTTTGACAGGCTTGGCTGGCTTTTTGCACAGAGAGTGTTCTCACTTGGCCTGTTTTTTGGCAGGATCTATGGTTCAGGTCAAAATTTGGGGACCCCATAGTTTGTTGGGGTGCTTTCATAGGTCAGGCAGCATCAATTGGCTACACTGCCATATGCCCCCCCCAAAATTCCTAAAACCCACTTAATCAACATACCGATCAGATGAGTAAGACTATAAATACAGGGCTCAATTTGATCCAGAGCTCACTGAAACCCGAGCCCAAGAACTCATTTTCCATGTTCCAAAGCAGGGGTCCCCAACCCCCAGGCCGTGGACCAGTACTGGGCCATGGCCTGTTAACAACCGGGCCGTGGAGTGAGGCAGAGGCACCGCACTGCCCCTTTTGCCTGCCCAGGTCCCAGGCAGACAAAAGGGGCAGGTTCCAGGCAGACAAAAAGTGCAGCCTCACTCCAAAGCTCCACTTCTTTCATTCACCCGGGTCCTGGGTGGGTGGAAGGGGCAGCGCGGCAGTGACCTTCACCTACCCCTCATTTAAAGACCCCCATGAGTGGCAGGGATGGGGTGTGGGCATGGGGGCAGCCTGGGGCAGCAAAAACCCCAGCATCCACACTGGTCCGTGGAAGAACTGTCTTCCACAAAACCGGTCCCTGGTGCCATAAAGGTTGAGGACCACTGTTCTAAAGTAACACAAAGCATGGAGGGCTTTGGTCATATATACAAATCAAAGTCATTCCATCCCTTACCACTAGGCAATTATACAAGCAGCTCAAACCAGAGTGAGGCTTGCTGTTTCCAGAAAAGAAATTTTCAGCAGGAAAAACTTCTCATAAGTTCTGATTTTAAAAATGATGACATATACAAAGTGCTTTTAGTTTATCATTAATGATGCAATTTGTGTTTAATCAGAAGTAAAATGAATAAGACTCAGTTGAGTCAAGCGAAGGTGGGAGATTATATTGGGGGGAGGGAAAGCACCCACATTCCACATAAGTAGATCTTATGCTCACTTCCATTTGCTTTCCCTTCTTTAAAAACTTAAAGCCAAGGAAAAGGTTGAGGAACAGTATTTTCCCCCTTGCATTAAGAGCTTTTCCACACTTATTTTTTCCTGGCCCCATACTGCTTCGATTTATCTCCTGATTTCTACACACATTTTTGTGTTTTTAGTTTTCACTTTGGGTTTTGGGATGGTATTTGCTCCCCGTCCCCACCCAGTTCCTCTGAAACCAGTTTTACCAGGATCATAAGATGGAAGCAACTCACAGAAACCACAGGCGGCAGCCTGATTGCAGAAGTGAATATTACCTTGGAAAATACAAATTCCCCAATATAGATTTGCTAAGGGGAAACAAATGGAGGGACAGAGTAACATTTTGTATTATTATATCAGGGAACAAAAAGCAGATAGAACTCATAAGCCACTGATTTCCCCAGCTAATGCCCCTTCCCTGGACGTTTTCTCTTCAGCCAGATTTAGCCATTTGGGAGTCGAGCTGGAGAAAAAGAGTCAAAAAGCAGAAGAGAGACTTCCACAGGACAGATTGTCAGGAAGAAGTGTTAAGGCCCTTTTTTTCTCCTCCCCATGTGTCCCTCACTCCTCCAATTATCTTATGAAAATAAATGGGGAACTCTTGTGTTTTCTTCTTCACACATGAGGTGTGTTCACACTACACTAAATAATGCATTCTGCAACTGAATTTTTACTGTATAAGAACAGCAAAAATGCAGTTGCAAAACACATTATTGAGTGTAGTGTGAATGCAACCCATAGTTATGCCCTAAACTCTGCTAAAAAAACACACACATGAAGCAGGGTTCTTGACCAAAGAGGTGCTCAAGTGTAGAAGGCAAATACACTTCTCTATGCATTATAAAATGTATGCTATGCATTATAAAAAGGATTACAATGGCATGAGGTAAAATGGATTTGTGGCTGCTCTCAGCTTTTTATCTTTCTGAACTGATTTTAAAACTGAAGCACAGTCATATAGGTTACAGATCACATAGGGCTGCCAAGCCCCCAGTCTGGGTGGGGAATCCCCCACCAGGGAGGTTCCCAACCTGCTGCCCACATTGCGCCAGCAGGGGGGAACCTCCCCTGATGTTGCCAGCATGATGACATCACCCAGAAGTGACATCATTGCACTGGCAACATCTCATGGCAGCCACTCTAGGCATTTTTGGGGAAACTCTATGGTTTTCCCAGATGCTCTAGCCATTTGAGAGGGAAAACTCTATGGTACAATAGGTACGTTTCCTGGAAACGCCTAGAGTGGCTGCCGCACATCGTCAGCGGGATGATGTCACTTGCAGGTGACGTCATTGCTTCATGTGCACCAGGTAAGTCCCCCGGCAGAGGCTTTGAGGGACTTGGCAACCCTAAGATCACAAAATGAATAAATCAGTAAATCATGGTTTTGTTGGTGAAAATGCAAAACTTTTGTAGCCTGTTCTGTTGAAATAATTATAATTTTAATCCAAATAAACCAACAAGAGTTCTGTGGCATCTTGAAGATCAACACATTTATTGTGATGTCAGTCAGCAAGGACCAGAGTCCCCTTTGCTTGCAGTTCTAGAATTTGGTGGACTGAATGTGGTAAATTCAAATTACAGCATCCTTTGTGGCAACTGGATTGTTCAAAATCTATCCTAATTCCTGACCTATTATTGTTACCTTGGGTAATATCCTGTATGTTAGTGGGATACACCATGTGAAGTGACACTTTTCAGTGATTCCACCCCCCCCCCCTCACAGAAGTAAAATAAAGCAACAAAAAAAATCAAAATATTTGCAGATTATTTTAAGACACAAAAGATAATGTGACTGTAAACAAAGCTCTGTGTTTACTGCTGCAGTGAATCAGAACAAACAATGCCAGTTTTACCTGAGAATCTACAATATGAAAACAAATATTTGGGTGTTTGACAAGTTTTTGAAACAAAATCAAGAAACAGCGCAGTAAAGGGCCTCATGTAAGCACCTGTTAGCACTCATTCTCTATTTTCATCTTAATTACTACAAATATTTTCATCTATTGTAATTCTGTTGATCTTGCTGAAATTTTGCTTTGAAATTGGGCTCCTGATTCGCTTACAAATTGCCTTGCCTTTCTTTTAAGCTTCCATAGTCTGTTCATTGCAGTGAATTCTGTTAAGTATTACCACAAGTATTACCACACTGAAATCAACAATTGGCCATACAGGAGAAACTCTATATGGAATTCCACTGCCAGTAACCTAAACAGGCACTTACTGCTTTGAAGTTGCTATATCTCCTAATACAAGGAGATATGTTGTTCAGATTATGGAGAGGGAATTATTTTAGTGCTCACTACAATTTTTATAGCAAGTATTACACTAACTGTGAGGGACATATAGGGAGAGTAGAAGGGAATTCAATCCCTCCTCGGTTTTATTAATTAGACCCAGATTTCCTGCATTTTGATTATCATTTTAAAGGGTGAAAAGACAAACTTTTAAAGGAAACATCTTATTTCTTTCGAAATTCTAACATACTCCCATTTTATATAGTAAGTTCATCTGATGAATTCATTTGTGGTGAAGTTAGCAGCATCCTTGAGCAGGTGGGCTAAGTTTGTTGAGTGAAACTGGGAAGGAGTTGAAGGTAAAATCCTCTCTCGCCACCCTGTATGGCCCCAGTCCAAATGACAGAGGTATATACGTGGAGTTGGCCTTCTACAGATGGATGATCCATGATCTTTGTCATGTGTGCTATGGCCTGAAATGGAGGAAGAGAAGGGGAGAGAGGAGAATGAGACTACTGAAATGTACATAAGAACCCACTATTTGCCCAGACTTGCCTCATCCAAGCTATGGTATCAACTTAGGTTCAAATGGCATGGAGTTCTTCATCACTTTTCATTGTGTCACTTAAACAAGAAGAAGCAGTTTAGGAAAGATGTAATTACCAGCAAAAGCAGAAATTGCTGTGTTACACTTTATCTTCCAATTGTTGTTGAGTTTCTTTCAAAAAATGGTTTAACTTTCTGCTTGCTTACACATCGAGGAATCTATCCTGGGATTCTGATTTTTCCATAGAGAGAAAAGCAGGTGCAAATACTTGAAGAAATATTACATATTTGAAATCATACTACTATCTTTACATCAACAATGCAGACCTCAGCAGACCTACACCCTTCTGAGTGTACTGAAAGTTGGAACTCTGCTTAGGATTACATCATAAAGGTCCTCTACTTGAGACCTTTATTTTCATGTATTTGGGGCAAGTAAAAGGATCAGATATACATAATTTATCCTTTTCTTGTGATAAACAGATTCTTAGTCCATCAGCTAATTGCTCTGATAGTGAGCCTTCCTGTGAGACATAACATCCCTGACCTGCTTTTTCCTTCTATTGAACCTCTGCTTGAATTTTCAACTAACCTACTATGAAGCCTAGGTAACTTTTCCCTGGCAATGACCTTGAACTATGAGAGCAATACCAGTTTGCTGCCTTTGGCTGCCAAATGGGCAGTTTCAAGTTAGCCTGATTAGAGTATTTGCAGGGTAGATGAACTGCTTGGTTTTTATTGGCTCTGAGGTTTTTCTTCTCTTTCACATTATTACTTTATGAACAATGTTTTGATCTTTTGAGTGGTGAAAGGATCAAAACAAAAGAACCCCCCCAAAAAAAAAAAAAAATCAAAAAGGTATTATTCAGTCCTGTCTAGGACCGGAGCATTTTTTACATACCAAATGCACCAGAAAATCAAAAGGTTGACACCAGGCAACTAAAACAGAAAGCACAATAATTCTATGGAAGGAAGTTATATCTCCTGTAGTAATTATCCATCAAGGAGAGGTTCAGTTATTCCAAGTGCATACTTTTCTCCATTTAGAGAACCAAACATCAGCTTATTTTTATCTCCCAAGCTGATGCCCATTTGTTGAAATCAATGCTTTCAAAATGTATTAAGAACAAGACCCTTGCCTCAATAGGGATAAGTAAATTTTCAGTTGGGAAGAAAAGCTGGCTCAATAGAATGTCAAGCTTTACACTAATTCTAATGTAGTATATTAAAAACTGAATTGATAGTTCGTTTCAATTAAACACAGGCACATGGTCATAGCTAAATAAGTACATGCTGATATATTCTAGAACTTCTGACAGGAAAATGGAGTCACAATAATTAGTACTTTCAGTCTGACATAATTTTACAAATAGAAAAAAAAGAGATTTACCATTAAGTAGCATTGACAATATGCATACAGTACACATATTTGTCAATTTCATTAACCTTCCAAATTAGGTATTCACAGTGCACTAATGACAGCATAACACATCATTACAATATTCAATGCAATTTCATGGATATTATGTACAGGGACAATTTTCACATTCTGTCTTCCTTACAGCTGTTAGAAAACATTATACAGTGCAAATATCCCACTGGGGTAAGCAAATGCTAAATAGCTGGATCTGAACAGAATATATCATGTCCCCAATGTAGTCCCCAATCAAAAAGAGGGTGTTGTTTAGCATATTTTCATCCTTTGTTATGTGGCTACATAAAAGAGGACCTGTATGAGTTACTTTCCTTGTACATTATATTCCTTACTGTCAAATCTGAATACTGTTTTCATTTAGAAACCACTTTCTACATGAGGGAGAACAACATCTAGACTAGCTACCTCTTCCCATACCTGACCATGAAACTCCTAAAACCTGCTGGGAAACGCTCATCCATGCCTTATAGAACTTTGGACCTGACCAGGTTTTCTACTTTAAACAGAACATCTACCACTTTGACAGTCAGAGAGCCTGAATCTCCCTCAGATTCTTTCAGGTCCCACGAATGAATGATGCCCTTTGGAGCCCTCTTTCGAGGAGGTCAAGCAGCTGCCGGTCAGGCTGTTTGCATGTTGCAAAGAGGGAGTCAGTTGCTCAGTGGACAGTTTGGGTTGTTCATGAGCAGCTCAAGCCTATTCCCCAGGATACTTTTCATGCATACGTTAACTTTACCATGCATTGCTGCCATTGCTGCACTCTGCCACCAATTATTTTAATGAAGAATGAACAAAAATAATCAAACAATTACCTTTTTTTCCTTTTAAAAGTCTTACCATTTGCTGTTTGCCTAATCACCCTTTACAGCAGCTCACACATGCACAAATTCACACAGTTCCATGGGAGCTACTGTTTTCCACTCCCAGGATTATTTAACCACCCATGCCCTCAAAGGGAACCAAATTCACTTGCCACACAGGTGCAAAAGCAGCTGGAAAACAGAAGGAAATGAAACTGCACCATCACAGCCCATCTACAGATATAAAGTTGTTCAGCATGCCACTCAAGTTGATGGCTGTAAGATGAGCAAATCCAAGGCTCAACTCGCAAATGATCTCAGGTATTGAAAATGGTATGTTCACCAACCAAACATGTTAACTGTGATGGCCAAACTTGCTTAACGTAAGAGCCACATAAAATAAATATCAGATGTTTGAGAGCTGCAAGACGTGAATGTCGGATGTTGGAGGAAGGGAGGGGAGTGAGGGAAGGGAGTGAGGGAGGTGGGGAAAAAGCAACTTTAACCTTAAAGTCTTGACCAATTCCGTAGGGCCTGCAAGACCACTCTTTTTAAAATGGCCTTCACCTAAATGAAGGCTTAATGTAGACCTCCAGTAGATATAATCTACTATATCCATCCGCCACACCCACTGAGGAAAGTATCCGAGATGTAGCACCAAAAATGTTAATTTTAATTGCAAATGATGGTTTTAATTGTGTTGGTTTTAGTTACGAATTATGTATTGAACTGTATTGATGTTTTATATTGTAAATTGTAATTTTATATGTTGTAAGCCGCTCTGAGCCTACTTCGGCGGGGAGGGCGGGATATAAATAAAAATGTATTATTATTATTATTATTAAATGCGTTCTCCAAGCTGCCGGTTGGCTTGGCTTGGAGAAGTGATTTAAAGAGACAAATACTTTCTCCAAGCTAGCCAACAGGCCAGTGGGGGCTTCAAGAGTCACACAATATTTGTGAAAGAATCACATGTAGCTCCCAAGTCACAGGTTTTGCCACCCCTGCTATACCATGTCTTCTTTTCAGTCACATTAACCATTCCACTCTTGTAATATTCTAAAAAAACCTGTAGAAACAATTAGTCCAGTAAGCAGTAGACTTGCTGGAAAAGACAATAAAGCTAGGAAAAGTTGAAGGCAGTAGGAAAAGGAAGACCTAATATGAGATTGATTGACTCAATATGCTTAGGGGCAGAAATATGCTTTAGGACAGATAATTAGAATTCTCTATTTTCAC
The DNA here is from genome assembly GCF_032191835.1 of Heteronotia binoei. NCBI lineage: Eukaryota > Metazoa > Chordata > Lepidosauria > Squamata > Gekkonidae > Heteronotia > Heteronotia binoei. The sequence continues at coordinate 48,709,859 of NC_083223.1, read as the reverse complement.
TTCAAAAATGAAAACAGGAAGTACATAACTTTAAAAAAAAATATAACATAGCTACTGATAGATTGTCCCATAAACCTGAAAAAAACAACAGGCAATATTATGAATCCAAGAATGAGCTCTTGTCCATATAGTTCCCAGATCAGACTTGTAGCACCTAATAGAGTTGAATCTTTCTCCTCTTGGACTAAATAGATGTGGAGGCCCAACTACACAACACTCTCAACTTCTGCACATCTGGTACGCCTTAGCTGTTTTCTCTCCCTGTGACTCGCAGTGCCAAGAGCTGTCAAAACACGTTGCTGTGCTGTTGGAGGAAAAGCCACATACCGTGACATACAAAGATACTAAGGCAGCTGATAAAACTACATATAGGAGCTCCTCAATTTCCATGGTGAACAGAAACATCATTTTCCTAAACAGGGCAAACTAAGTCATCTGACAGGCATATACAGAAGGGGGGGGGTTATGCTTACAGATGTGTAAAGCTTGAGTTAAAGCATTTTTTTGCAATCATTTTATATAATTTCATTGGATTTCCCCCCCCCCTGAAAGTCAGCACAGCTTTTACAGTCATCACATGACATTCTACAAAATGCTTTCCCCCAGCCTTATGTCCATTCCATCTAGACTAGAATAAATTAGCCATACACTTAGTTCTTATCTAGGAAGACATGCTTTGACTTCAGTCTTCAACTTCCACAGTTTCAGCATCACAGAGAGGGGGAAATGCTGGCAGATGCAATGACAAAAAATGTTTGCACTATTTTGGCCAATTTAGTTGCCATGAACAGAAAAAGAACTTGGTACAACTCCACTCAAACTATTTGCTATACTAATCTTTTGTGTGCTGTTCCCAAAAATACCCTTTAAACTCAGAAGAAGAATATTGTTGATCATTGAAGCCAGTCTGGTTGTTTCCATAAGTAAAGATCCTCTGGCATTTCGATATTCTGATGTGCAATTCGGCTTCAGCAGAAATATGCCAATGAACACTATAAAGCAAGTGGAGAGTGGGTGGGGAGTGTGAAAGCATTTCATAACTGCTAACAGCAGCCCTGTTGTGAACCAAACAGCTGTGAGCAAGGCACAGGTGTGCTAACCCAACAAGGCCTATTTGTGCCTTCCCAGTGTGGTGCTGGCCAGGTTTCGTAGAGTCACAGCTGACCACATAATAAACCAGAGATGGGAAAAGGATCCCTGAGAAACATCCACTCAAAGTAAATATTGGAAGCCACACAGGCACACATTCATATGCTTAGCACTACACTCCAGAACTGTCCAGGCAGAAGACCAACAACATATTCCATTGTCCGAAACAGGAGCTGTTATGCAGACGTGTTCCTTGTCCATTTGTTGACAAGATGATTTCCCACAAGGTCTAGCGTACCAGTAAAATGTGCTGCTGCACATCCCTGACTGAAGCATTCTTGTTCTGAATTTCTTTTCATACTAAACCGTGGAATAGGACCTTCAGCGATATACATATATAATAAATATCCTTGATGATTAAAGAATGGATGCATTGTTGGTACAGATGAGTGAGAACAATTCTGTAGAAGGCAGCACCACATTCAATATTAAGAGTCTGAAAGGTTTATTTTCCCCCTCCATCCATAACAACTATAATAGGATACTAAAATGATAATAGTGTCCTGTGTAGAGTTTTATGAGCAGAAAGGGTCACTGGGCTCCAATTCTGATTTTAAAATAATACCACTTGTATACCTGAAAACTAAAATTGCTTAAACAAATGATCAAACCAAGAACACATTTCAGTAAGCCACGCTGACACAAACAACATACCTGAAACAACCCATTCATCTTCAGTGTCAAATGAAAACATCATAGGGGTTTTTTTCTTAATTTAAAAAAAAATCCATGTGAGCACAACAAGCTAGGCAAAGTCATACTTTAAGCTGAGTCACTGCAAATTTTCATAAGCAACACTATAAATAATGCATCCTGAGATGGATTTCTGATGTTTGTGACCCATGGCAAGAAAATGATCCAGCCCTAATCAGTTGACCCCATTCTTTCTTAGCAAATTACTGTAGCAATTGACCTGCACAACCAAGAGTTTTGCATATGTATGTTTCTGAAAGATACAGGTTCCTAACTGAACAGTAAGGAGCCAAGCCACACCAAACTGTTAACTAGCTTACACACAAATTGCTTTGCAACTATGATCAGAGATTCATACTTCACTGTTCTGAGTGTGACTATTCTAGTCCCATTAAGAGTAACCAATATTACATGTGTAGAGTTTTACATTGAGATGACCAGCATCTGGGCCATTTCACAGCTTTATTAAATCAGAGTACCTGCCATTAGTAAGGTTTTGTCACTTTCTGGTAAAACTGGAAGTTTTAAAAAACTTTTTAAAAAGATTATAAATTGCTGTCTGGCTTTAAACAGCTAATTGGCAAGAAAAGCATTTGATCAAAGTAATTTCTTTTAAAATATGTTACATTTGACAACAAACTCCTGTTAAGGTTTAATAATATTCCACCATTTTTTGTGGAAACTGACATTAGGGATGGCCTATATCTCTCCGCAAACCTGTTTGGCAATTGAACTTACCTGGTTCAACACTCACAAATCAGACTCTGAGACAGTCATGAATATATGTTTGCTTTAACTGAGCAGCTCAAACAGCTACCAGACAAATTTGGAGATGGTGAGAAGGCACTAACAGCAATATAGCTACCCCATAAAGGTACAAAAGGGAGAAGAGAAAGAGCTGCTTTCTCATCCCAGTTGGGTCAGGACAGAAACAGTGTTTTTGATCTCTGCATTTCAAAAGGGAGAGGATTTTAAAAAAATGCTTCTCCCTCACCTTCACAAAACTGGATGGGGACAGAAGCAGTACTCCTTTGCTTCCTGTTGCAAAAGGGAGAGCCAGAAGACTTGGTTTTCCTTGTCTCTGGAGCCCAAACCCACAGTTTGAGTTGGTGGGGGAGAAGCAAATGGCAATCAACTGGTCTCCTGTCCTGATCCCCCATAAATTTGCTGCACCTAAGTAAGTCTGTAGGGCAGTAAAGTCTCCTGAATGTGACATCAGAAGAACCTGACTTCCATCTGAGCATCTGGGAGTATCTGCAATATATATATACAATGCTATTACACCATTACATTATTTCTACTATCAGGCAATAATCTCAGTGGGATGGTGCAATCGAGTGCTAATTTTAACTCAATCAAACATACAAAAACTGTATGTTTCAACCTATGCCTGTAGACAGGAAAGAGCAAATTCATGAGCATATGGAGCCCACCTAAATGGTAAGTCTCAATCCAGACATGCTGTTTTCTTTTTAACTAAATTATTTTTAAAAATTGGTGGCAGTGGCAGGGGGAAGTCTGGTGGCTGTGCTAAACTCCTGTAACTGCTGACATGATAGTGCTTCTCCATCTACTCCCTTACCTCAGTGAAGTGTACCTTCCCAAAAAATTTGTAGTGAGAGTCAATTAGCATAATTACGCCAGGTTACCAGGATTATTGCCTAAATGTAGAAACAGTGTGAGTGTGGCAATTGCAATTTGAAAAAAAAAAAAAAACAACCACAGCAAACAGTAGAGGTTGACAAACAACACTATATCTACCAGTGTAATCACACAAAAATAAAGCAGTGTAATCACATAAACCTGACACATATGAATTTGTTTTGGCCACATCTGAACAGTTTGCTGAACAACCAGCTTCCTGCTTTCAACAGGGGAGCTGGCTGTGAGCAAGACTGGCAGGTACTTGCATATCTCTAATAAGCATTAGATCTGTTATCAGAAGGACAGACTAATTATTCTCTTCCCCGCTCCTGGCATGGATACTGGGTTTGATGTAAGATGAGAATATCCATTTTCCAGAGAAAACCACAAATCAATACCACTTTCCACATAGATTGGATACATTTTTCTTTACCACTTGATGTTTTTTCACATTACTTTTTATGGAAATCAGTGTGGAACTAGGCCTCAAGAGAAGAGCCAGTGCATGACTTTGCACAGAAAAAAGTCATACTCTTTACCATTATAATGTGGCTTTTGGACTGGGTTTACAAACTTTCAACTAAGTCTCATCTGCAGATGTGTGCCTGCCATCACATCTCATTGATCTTTCTGGGGAAAGCACTTCAACATCTTCTCTGTCTAGGGTTGCCAGTTCCCTGGAGGAGGTGGAGGTCCCACCACCAGCCCCACCAGCCTCTTTGGGCTGGCAGGGGACTTACCAGGAGAGAGAGGAAGGCCCAGGCAATATGGCTGGTGACATGACAATATCACTTCTGGAGCACACAGGAAGTGATGTCATCACACCAGTGCCATCTATACAATGCACTACTATTTGGGCAAAAACCTCTATGGTAGTTTTGCCCAAATACTAGTGTTGACAAGATATTGCAGCTTGATGACATCACTTCCTGTGTGCACCAGAAGTTATTTTCTCATCACCTAGGCCTTCCTCTCTCTCCTAGTAAATCCCCTGTAACCCCCACAAGTTGCCAGGAGGGATCTGGCAACACTACCTCTGTCTGGTGTACTTCTGTCTTCATAATCCAGTTTCATATAACTCCCAGAATTCTTCTCCACTGAGTGTAAATTGATCTCAAACCATGTGTATGGTGCTTGTGGGAGCTCATGATTTCTATTTTCTTCAGAACCATTTGGTATCCCCCCCACCCAAGTCTTGCATTATAGCCAGATTCTATGCTCTTTAACTTAGCAACCATATGCCAGTGGGATTTACATCTATGAATCCAAAATCAAAAGATTTATGCCACAACAGCTATAGTAGGAATACAGAAAGGGCACATCACTGAGGGAAAGAATATTCCACACACACACACACACACAAATATTCCAAGCATGATTTTTTTTAATCCCAATTATAATTTTTGAACATTTTATCCAAAGTAGATCATCAAAATTAAAACCAATTTGCAGTTATAGCAATTACTGTTTCATAGTCAAAGGAGTACACTAATAGGCCTCATGTTAGCCTTTCATCATTGAGAACAGCCAGCTCAGTGGCAACAATACAGCTAATGCCATTGCAAAGAAATGCAAAGCCCAATTAACATCAGAACACATGCTAATGTTTTAATGAAGCAAATGGACTTCAGATAAGAAAAATGCATAGTACCAATTAGCTGACACTGAAGGCATGTGAAGAAATAGCACCGATTGCAACAAAACAAAAGAAAGGGAAAAGTCACGGTTTAACGTAATTGTACACAGTGCCATTGCCAAGATGTTGCAGTGCCCTTCATCACAGTGAGAGGTCAGTGACTCTTGTTCTTAAGACATAGGCAATTCACATTACATATTGTCTTTCCATGCTGCCCACATGCTCAATTTTAGTGAACAGCAAGCCTCACTCTAGCTTATTTACCTACTGAAGCGAGAACCTACGTTAGCAGAAATGAACATGAAGGAACGGGTTTGAAGGGTGGGGGGAGAATCACCAACAAAGAACAACTTCATTTGAACAGCTGTGGAAAGTCTGTTATTTATCAGAAATTTTTAACAAAAGGCCAAAGGAAAAAAGCAGCCGCTCAGCAGAGAATGAGACAGCTAGAGCTGCCCTCACCCAGCTGTTCGCATGAGAGGGAAGAGTTAGAAGAGGGGGAGGAACTAAAAGCCACAGCACATTTTAACAAAACGGATGTTGTCTTTTGTAACGGACAGGGTGATACTGATGTCAACCGTGGCAATGGAAACTGTGTGGTCATCAAAGTTACAAGGGAACTGTCAATGTAAGATCTACCATACATTAAAGATATGTAGCACCTCATAAAAGAAAAAAACAAATCAAATGGGATGAACATATGAAACAGTCTTATACTGAGTCAGAGCACTGGTCTAATGAGGTCAGTGCTGTCTACCCTGACCAACAGTGGTTCTCCAGCAGCAGTATCTCACATCACCTACCACCTGCACTTTCCACCTGGAGATTAACGGGATTGAACCTGGGACCTTCTGCATACAAAGCAAATGCTCTGCTACAGTCACAACAGAAAACAGTTAGCTACCAAACTACTATTGTATGGGCAATCAAATTTTAATCATGCTTTTTAAAAAAAAAATGTTCACAATTTCACTTGGAAATTCTGCACATATTGAATTGCTGTCTTATTGGTGTGGATGGAAGGCGAATGATTCAGCAGCCATGCTGAAGGTAAGCAAGGGCTGGGTCTGGTTAGTACCTGGAGGCGACATCTCCTGGGAATTCTATGTAAGGCACTTTGGGTTCTCCAATGGAAGAAAGGTAGAGTATAAATGAAATAATAATGATGATGATGATGTCTGGAGAAATGGAAGATTCAAAGCTGATCAGTCTCTTGAAGGGGTTACTTGAGTCCCAGATATTCACTCTCCTCAAGTAATGACCTCAGAGGAGCCAACCACATGTGCTCCGTACCTGTTAATTAATATCAGCTTTAGCAGAGAGTATGGCTATCCACATCCTCTGAGAAAACTAAAAATGGTTATTTGTGCCATATAGAATATTAGTCTCCTCTGGCATTTCTAAGCAAGCAGGCAATATGATCCTGATTTACAGTTACTTTTCTGGACCAACAAAGTAGACACCCACTATGAGCAGCGTTCCCTCTAAGCTAAGTTCACAGTTTTTTAACCTCCAGCTCGCAAATTTTTGTCTCAGCTCAGGAAAAATAGCCCCAGAGCAGATTAATTTATGCAGCAGATCGCAACTTTGATGCCAGCAGCTCACAAAGTAGAATTTTTGCTCACAAGACTCCACAGCTCAGAGGAGTATTACCGATGAGGAGAGAGTCCTCTGCTCCTTTTAAGAATGCATTATAGTAGTGATAGAGGGAAGCAGAAAAGGCATGTGTGGAGCCCAGACTGACATCCCAAATCATCTGGGAGATAGTAGCCACTGGATGCAGCAGTAGGTTCCTTTTCCTTATGCACACAGCAGACATTTCTGAATATGACGGAAGAGCCAGGCAATTAAGCCACACAGAGCAATCTACTTCTGCGTATTGATGACTCTCAACTGAATTGAGATTTCAGGGTGTTGGTTACTTGCCCCATGTCACTTGAAAACAAAACAGAATCCACACTAGGGATTAATAGTCCTTTATATAAATTTGCCCGATTTGTTAAATCCTAACTAGAATATGTACCACTTCTCAGCAGCAAAATAAACATCCTCTGTGGCTAAAAACTGAATCAGGAGAAAAACAAGGTAACAACAAGCAACATTTAATTTTTAATATACTGACTTGATTAAATTATTTTGCATGCTTATGAAGCCAGATTTTCATAGGCCAGGATCCAAAGAACCATGCAACCCAGGGGAGACTCAGGCTTGTGCTGTTCTGCTCCACCATCCTCCCTGCTGCTCTTTTTTGGAAAGTCACTTTTGAAACTGAGGGGCATTTTGGAAAAGATAGATGGTTTCGAATGGGACAGATTGCAGATGCTAATGAAGCATGAGTAGCTGTTTTGACCGCTTTATATGCTATATGGGCCCATGAAATGTTTACAGGTACACTTTTAAAAAATCCTGTTAGCATCACATTTAGTCTCACAGGCAGATGGACTTACTTGCATGTAGGCTTGGAATCATACTGCGTATTATGCTTCTCATCTTATTCCAGGATTCAATAAAGAATTCCCAATTATCTTGGAAAGTCTTTGCCTTTTGCATTCTTTTTAATGTAACCAAATGATATTTGTCAAGTTCTACATATCCCATTCTTCCTATGCTTAATTGAATCCATTACAAAGATCAGGTGCAGATTTTTACCTCACCAGCTTCTAGCAATGCTACCTCCACCATGATTAATGAATTTATTACCAAGCCTCAATCCTGTTGGTTCACAGTATCTTTAATTTCAGCAGTGATGCCATAGCATCTAAAAGGTAAGTTTTGTCCAATAATTTCATAAAAACACAATTGACCTAAAGTTCAGTTACTTTTATTGGCATTAAAGGAGAGATAAAAGAGGAAAAACATAATTGACCTTTTAAACAAATAATGACATACATCTCTTTGAGCAATGTATTTTTTTAAAAAAAAATCATCTTACTTTCTACTCAAACAGCCATCAGACATTTTTAGACTTACTGGCCAAAAATACAATTAGTGTACCATTCTTTAGAAGATTTCCTTAAGCACTAACATTCAAGGTTACAAATACAAAAGACTTCTTCCATATCCCTTTCAACTGTACATTTCTTTACAGCTCGGATATGTCTACTCAGGTGTAAATCCTATAAAGTTCAATGTCTTATTTCCTAATATGGACACTTGTGTTTGCACATTTGGGCTGGTTCATACAGTTCATATGCATGTTAGGTGCCATGAACTGGTGCCATGAACTAGTGCAGCTTAAATTGGAATAGGGGATGCTCAGCTCACATTCTGCTTGTCTATCACCAGTAAGATAGACAAGCTGAGTTCATTGTTCAGCTGGCAGTTTGGGTTGCTCACAAGCAGCTTGAACCTATTCCCCAGGTTACTTTCAACAAAGACACAGTACACTTTAACACCCCTAACCTGTTGCTACAGCTTTGATACATTCTACTGCCAATTATTTAAATGAAGAATGAACAAAAGAGTCATATATATATATACACACACACACATACATACATATATATAATGTATCTTCTTAAAAAGGGGAGGGGATTAATCACTTGTCTCTGCCTCAGGGCTCTTTTTTGTAGCAGGAGCTGTGGGGTGGGGGTGGGGGGGTGGTGTTGGGGGGGTGATGATGATATTAGATTTATATCCCGCCCTCCACTCCAAATCTCAGAGTCTCAGAGCAGCTCACAATCTCCTTTATCTTCTTCCCCCACAACAGACACCCTGTGAGGTGGGTGAGGCTGAGAGAGCTCTCACAGAAGCTGCCCTCTACAATAATTATGGCTGACCCAAGACCATTCTAGCAGGTGCAAGTGGAAGAGTGGGGAATCAACCCGGTTCTCCCAGAAAGCAGTCCTCACACTTAACCACTACATTAAACTGTCTCTCTTGTACAAGGTACAAGGTAGAGCAATTTATTTGATCTTTTAAATGTTAACACATTTTGTGATAAGCTTTGGCTGTGATCACACACACTAAATAATGCACTTTCAATACACTTTCCAACTGGATTTTACTGTGTGGCCTAGTAAAATCCAGTTGGAAAGTGCATCAAAAGTGGATTGAAAGTGTATTATTTAGTGTGTGATTGCAGCCTTTGTCTAGGGATCTACTAAAATAAAGTTAAAATAGACAACAAAGAAAAACATAGATACAGTTACATCAATGCAAGCTAGTACCAATATTACATCATTTGGAATAAACACACAAAATACAGAAAAATTAAAAAATCTTTTACAAAATTAAAATGTTTAAAAGGTTAATTTAAGGCATCCTCTGAGCATGGTATAGAGAACCTAACATATTCTCATAGTGTGATACAAAAAAATGGATAGTTTATAACCTGAAGCCTTTTTATATAAACTGAGACAAAAGAATTTAAAGTAAACTTGAATGCAGGGTCCATATCAGAAAAGCAGACAATGGGGCAGATCCAGGACATTTGTTCCAGTCACCACAGGCCCAGTTTGCGATACTCTCTAAACTTAATCCAAACTCTAAAGCTTTGGCGTAGCTTTAGTGTTGCACTTTGCGGAGCTCATTTGGCTTTTTAAGGCTCTGCGTTCTAAGAACGCTGCTTTAAAATGGTATCTGTTTACAACCTTAACTGTATCCAAAGAAGGTGGCAATGGCTGTATCCCCCCTGGTATTTATAGACTATAGTTTATAGTTAAAATATATAATTACTGTAGAAGGCATAATGAAATCTACTATTGTTAGACAACACACAGCAATTCCAATTAACAGGGGGACTGATAAAAAGAATTTACAGTGGTGGAGCGGCAGGAAAATGCAATTTCTTATTACGGGTCTTGCTGTTCAATTTATATCATTATTTCTCTCTCACACACACACTCATGATTGTTCTGGGGAACTTATCAACAGCAGAACATTTTAGGTACTTACAAATCCAGTTGAAAATATGAAATCCACATTAGAAAATCTCCAGCTCCTGTAATAACCACACTTCATGAACATGCATTAAGTTTCCCCAAAGCCCAGCTGAGTTCTTGTCCTATATCTGTGTCCACTTATTCTGAACAACCATAAGCACATTTAGATTCAAGTCTGGTAACAACTTAGAGACCAACACAATTTCCAGGGTATAAGCTTTCAAGAGTCAGCTTTGACTCTGGAAAGCTTATACTCTACAGAATCTTGTTCTCCAAGGTGCTATCGGACTTAAATCAAGCTGTTCAACTGCAACCCCTCTGAACCATTAAGCACATTGTGATTATTGCAATCCTGTTTTATTTTCACAGGTATAATCACAATTTAAAAGCACATATCAGGAACAGCCAGCAAATAGCTGTGAAACAGAGTGACTAGACAGACAAGAGCAAAGGCAATCACATCCACACTTGATTATTATCACTTAGGGTGTGCATTCGGTTCAGCTGAACCAAATACAACCCTGGAAAACAGCTGATTTGGCTGCATTCAGGCCATATACAGCTGAATCAGATTCTCTGATCTGATTCAGCTGCCGAATACAGCAGCCACAAATAGCCGCCAAATTCGGTGGCTATTCAGCTCCATTATACCCTATGGGCCATTGAAGTCAATAGCAAAACAGGATATAATAAATTGTATCTGGGGGGAGGGGAGGCTCTAAATTTGCAGAGCAACTGCAGGAGTTTCTCCCCCACAGATCCTCCAAGCTTCAAAAAGATTGAACCAGGGGAAATAATTTTCCCCATCCCATCATTATTCCCTATGGGCCACTGAAGTAAATGGCAAATGAAGAAGAAGAAGATTATATTGGATTCATATCCTGCCCTATATACTGTATCTCTTAATAGCTGTTTCATTTTGCCATTTATTTCAGTAGCCCATAGGGTACAATGGGGGCATAAATTTGGGAATAGCCAAATTTCACCAGAATCAGATTTGACTACTGAAACATCTCTCCATCTCTCTCTCTCTCGGCTTGGCTTCGCAAACGAAGATTTAAGAAGGGTGCAATAGTCCACGTTTGCTGCAGGCTCGCTGGTGGCTGACAAGACCAATGTGGGACAGGCAGGTCCGGCCACAGCAGCTGCAGGGAAAAGTCTGATTTAGGGTTGGTCCTGTGGCAGTGCGATTCTTCCTCAATCTACTTTTGTCCTCAAGACCAGCTATGCGTGCGTTCTCAAAGGAAGAGACAGCCTGGTGGATGGTGTGCCTCCATGCTTTGTGATCTGAGGCTAGGTCAGACCACTGGTGATGGTTGATGCGACAGGTGCCAAGGGATTTCTTCAAGGAGTCCTTGTACCTCTTCTTTGGTGCCCCTCTATTTCGATGGCCGGTGGAGAGTTCGTCATACAGGACAATCTTGGGAAGGCGGTGGTTTTCCATCCTAGAAATATGCCCTGCCCAGCGCAGCTGCGTCTTCAACAGCAGTGCCTCGATGCTGGTAACCTCCGCCCTCTTGAGGACTTCAGTGTTGGTCACAAAGTCACTCCAGTGGATGTTGAGGATGGTGCGAAGGCAGCGCTGATGAGACTACTGAAACAGCTATTAAGAGATACACACACACCATTTAAGCCCCCCCAATACCCCCCCCAATCCAGATTTTCCCTTTTTTTTTCCTTTTGCACACCCCTAATTATATTCAGCTTGCTGGGGATAAAGTGTAGATGACTGGGGAAGGCAAACCACTCCATAAAAAGTCTGCCATGAAAATGTAGTGATGCAACATCACCCCAGAGTCAAAAATGACTGGTGCTTGCACAGGGGACTACCTTTACCTTTTTAAATTATCGTCATCATCTCACTATCAACTCAAGCAAGGGAGGGCAGACTTTAGCTTTTTTTGAGCTTCTTTTTTCCAACAAAAAGCTTGGGAGCTACCTGTCACAAGATGGCAATTTGGTGGATGGAGGCAGTTACAAAATGGTGGCTTCTGCGAAATTACAGAATTTCAGAGCAGGTCTGCAATGTACAGGTAGAAACTTTTCCTATGCTGTTTTCTCAAAGCCCACTACCACCACCCCAACCTGTAACATGTCCTATGAGGGGAATTATATTAGTTACCTTTATGTTTTCCCTGGAAGAGACAAATAACAGCTTTGATGCTCCCATCCACATCAAGAGTGCCCTTGTAAAGGAGGTAGATCTCTCAGATGCCCCATAACAGCCAGTAATCTCCCATTCTAGTTTTCAGTCCCCTACTGGAAGGAGTGGTGTTGGTGGCAATGCTCTAGGAATTTTCCCCAATTTCTATGATAAATGGAGCTTTACCTGTAAGCAGTGTTCCCTCTAAACTGAGTTAGTGTGAGCTAGCTCACAGTTTTTTAGCCTCCAGCTCACATTTTTGTCTCAGCTCAGGAAAAATGGCCCCAGAGCAAATCAAATCATGCAGTAGCTCACAACTTCAATGCCAGTAACTCACGAAGCAGAATTTTTGCTCACAAGACTCCACAGCTTAGAGGGAGTATTGCCTGTAAGTAATGCCGCATTTCCCAGAGATGTCCACCCTCCCCAGACACTGCCCTCCAAATCTCCCAGGCGCATTTGTCAGAACATGCCTGGCAACATGAGGAGGAGCAAAGGTGGAAGGGAAAAGGTTGCCAGTACTGTCATTTTCCCCATCCAATAGCAAAGGTGCAAGTGTGCACCCCTCCTTCTCCTTTGCACAAAAAAGAAGAGAGAAGCTGCTGCAGTAGCTTTAAAGCAGGGGTGGCCAAACTGGCTTGGGAGGCACATGTGGCTCTTTTACACATATTGTGTGGCTCTCTAAGTCACCACACCCCATCAGCTGACTTGGAGTAAGGCATTTCTCTCTTTAAATCACTTTGCCAAGACAAGCCAGCCAGCAGCTTGGAGAATGGGTTTAAAGTTAAAGTTGCTTTCTTTCAACCTCCATTTCCCCCATCTATTTGTCTGCCTTCCTTCCTTCCTGTCTTCTGGCTCTCAAACATATGACATTCATGTCTTACAGCTCTCAAACATCTGATGTTTATTTTATGTGGCTCTTATGTTAAGCAAGTTTGACCACCGCTGCTTTAAAGCGAAGGATCAGAGCCGGCCCTGCCACAGGGCAAACTAGGCGATTGCCTAGGGCACCAGCGTCCTGGGGGTGAAGAATTGGGCTTTTCATTTTCCCCACAATTCCTCTGGTTTTGAAAATTGGTTATCAGTGTGGGGGTGGGGCAGAAGTTAGCCTTGCCTAGGGTGCCAGACAGTCTAGGGCTGGCCCTGGGAAGGATAAGAAAGTCCACTGCAGCAGCACTGGAGGAGCTTAGTGACTAATAACCCTCTGTGCACCCCTGAACTTAAGAATCAAGTAAACATCTCTGGGGAATGTGACCTCACTTACAGGTAAAGCTTCATTTATCATAGAAATTGGGGGAAATTCCTAACCTATGGGATCCATGATCAGATCTCCATAGGCTATTTAAAGCTGTAATAATAATCAGAGGACACAATTTGCCATGACACCTGTCAGTTTTCCTCCCAGCATAAATGGAAGCAAGGGAAATAGCTAACCTTCCTTGACAACACCATGGTCCCAGTCTAAATTGTCGTTCCACAGGAGCTACTAATGACTTAAAATAAACTTAGGTGCAGAGAAGATCTGCCCCTATTGTGAATGGATTCCATATCTTAGCATGAAGCTAGGTAAAATGCAGAGAACCTCTATATCCACGTTATGGGCTTTGGGGTCACAACTGCAGAACACAAGCACTGCATTGATAAGGGCTTCGTTGTAAGACCAACGGATTCTGTTTGTCAGGGCTGCTGTGTCTTCAATAACTCACAGAGAAATTCAGCAGCTGCCACTTCTCACATCATATAAATAATCTGCAGCTGTCAAACATTTTCCCAAATCAAACAGAAGTGCAGTAGCACCTTAAAGACCAATGGCATGTATTCCAGCATGAGCTTCATTAGAACTCACTTTTGCAGATGCAACTGGAGTCGTGAGGTCTGACTCATGAAAGCTCAAACTGGAAAAAATGCTTTTTTTCTCAAAGTTGCCACTGGACTTCTGTTTTATTTCGCTGTAATAGACTAAGAGGGCCACTCCTCTGAAATGCTTACCAGTCATATAACCCACAAACAATAGTTGTGCTGGGCAAATTCTGGAAACCCTACCTCGGGGTGACTTTACTATCCTGTTGCTTCTGAAAGTTTCCTCACTTCGATTTCTCAGCTGATTTTTCAGGTTTTGAATTATCCAATCTGGTGTCTAAAGATTCAGACCTGCAAGATTCAGTCATGGGACTTCCTTTCGGAGTCTCTGAGCATGCACAGTGTACCTTTCCCTCACCACTGAATAAGCCCCCTTTACCACATCAAGGAGGCTGGGTTCTCATAAATGTTTTTTAAAAGGACTGATTTCTAGCACCTTTTAAAGTTAGCTCCCATGCAATGGGAAATGTTAGAAATATTCCCGTTCAATTTTTTATGTTTGAATGTAGGGATGCCAGCCTCCACATGGGACCTGGGGATCTCCCAGAATTACATATGAACATATGAACATATGAAGCTGCCTTATACTGAATCAGACCTTTGGTCCATCAAAGTCAGTATTGTCTTCTCAGACTGGCAGCGGCTCTCCAGGGTCTCAAGCTGAGGTTTTTCACACCTATTTGCCTGGACCCTTTTTTTGGAGATGCCAGGGATTGAACCTGGGACCTTCTGCTTCCCAAGCAGATGCTCTACCACTGAGCCACTGTCCCTCCCCACTGTCCCTTGCTGTCAGATGGCCTCCGTTTAAAAACTTCCAAGGAAGGAGAGCCCCCCACCTCCCAAGGAAGCCTGTCCCACTGAGGAACTGCTGTCAGGAAGTTTAACATTTAGCCGAAAACTCTTCTGATTTAATTTCAACCCACCAGTTATGGTCCGACCAGTAATATGAATGTCAGAAGGCGGTGCCTGTTTAAGCTTTGTACTGGAGTCCCTGTTTACAAATAATTGTTGATATTGGGAAGCCGTGACGCATTGGTTGGTGCAAAAGTCTACAATTGAAAAAGGCGTGACCGAAACCAGTATTGTGGACTATCTCTTTGCTACGTTGCTGGCTACTTTCCCTGGATTCACGTCAAGGAACGATGGATATTGAGGATTTGATTTCCATACAGGACTTTTTCATGATATTGACTTCTTGTTTTGCAATTGGTACTGTATCTTTAAGAATACATGCGTTTTGTGCTACTCAGTTTTTGTTGTTTTTCCTAATCTATACTGAGTATCCTTTCCAGGCTAAACATCCCCAGCTTCTTCAGTCTTTCCTTGCAGGACTTGGTCTCCAGACCCCTCACCATCTTTGTTGCCCTCCTCTGGTCACATTCCAGCTTGTCTATATCCTTCTTAAATTGTGGTGCCCAAAACTGAACACAGTACTCTAGGTGAGGTCTAACCAGAACAGAGTAAAGCAATGCCATCACTTTGCGTGATCTGGACACTATACTTCTGTTGATACAGCCCAAAACTGCATTTGCCTTTTTAGCTACCACATAACACTGCATCAGTCTCTCATCAGGCCTTTAGGAGGAGAGGATGCACCTACTGTTGCTATTTTACATCTCCAAGATTTTCTTCATAATGAGGAAGTCACCTAAATATGCAGAAATCTGACCTTATTTATGGGCAGGCCCCTTTTCCAGCTTTGATGATAGGCCTTCAATCATGAAACTTCATGTTAGGGGAAACAAGTGGAGGCCCACAATACTCATGGGCATCTTTTTGTAGCAGGAGCTCCCTTGCATATTAGGCCACACACCCCTGATGTAGCCAATCCTTCAAGAGCCCACAGGGCTCTTAGTACAGGGCCTACTATAAGCTCCAGGAGGATTGGCCACAATTGGGGGTGTGGCCTAATATGCAAATGCATTTCTGCTACAAAGAAAAGCCCTGCTCCTGGGGAGGATCTTCCCACCCACCCCTTATTCTCAAGCCCATCACGGCTTACTGCAGCTCTTGGCCACACCCCTCCACTATTGCCACGGAGCCCGCTGTGGCTTTCTTACCGCGTCATCACTACCACTGTAGGGCTCGGAATGGGTCAAGGTCTCTGTCACCCTCCCACTGTGGCTCCTCCCCATCACCACCGCTGATGGGCCTGGTGTAGCTCCCAACATCCGCTGCAGAATGACCATGGCTCCCAGCCCACACCCCATCAGGGAGCCCAGCATGGCTCGAAGCTTCTGCCGCCAGCCTGCTGCAGTCTCTGCTAAATCCCTCCATCGCTGCTGCTGCCCCACTGGGCATGGTATGGCTCCCAGTCTCCGCTGCTAGGCCCTGAACCACTCCAAGAAGAAGAAGATATTGGATTTATATCCCACCCTCCACTCCGAATCTCAGCATCTCAGAGCAGCTCAAAATCTCCTTTATCTTTCTCCCACAACAGACACCCTGTGAGGTGGGTGGAGCTGAGAGAGCGCTTCCAGAAGCTGCCCCTTCAAGGACAACTCCCGTGAGAGCTATGGCTGACCCAAAGCCACTCCAGCAGCTGCAAGTGGAGGAGTGGGGAATCAAATCCAGACAGATCATCTCCAGACTACAGAGATCAGATCCTCTGGAGAAAACATATACTTTGGAGGGAGGACTCTTTGGCATTGGACCCTACTGAGGTCCCTGTCCTCCCAAGGCTTCACCCCCAAATCTACATGAATATCCCAACCTTGAGTTGGCAATTCACTATCCCCTGGAAACCCTATTAAATGTTTATCAATTGTATAGATGCACAATTTGCAACAACTGTGAGCTCCTTCAATTTATTCGCATCTTTCTGGATTTAGCAATATAACAAACATGGGTAAACAATGCAAATGATCTGGCTTAATAGAATATATCAGGGGTGGCCAACGGTAGCTCTCCAGATGTATTTTGTCTACAACTCCCATCAGCCTCAGCCAGCATGGCCAATGGCTGGGGCTGATGGGAGTTGTAGGCAAAAAACATCTGGAGAGCTACCTTTGGGCACCCCTGTAATATATCATTTGATCAAGTTTCTTTTTGTGGAGTTGTACCTAAGCAAATCTATAAAACACCACACAAAAGAACTCCTTGAATATATGATAGACTGCTAAAACTTGGTTAAAAAAAAAAAAGGAATGCAGCACATAATACAACAAGAGGAAAAGAGAGAGAAATTAACTGAAAGACCTAAAAGAAACCATGAACAGTATATGTTCCAATTCTGGAACTAATTTTAAGAACTGAGTTAACCTAGAAGTGAAGAGTGACAAGCAGCAGAGACCAAGAACAATAAAAGCATGAATCAAGGAACAGCTGCTAAAATTAGCTATTAAAATAAATGTTAAAGATACAAAAAGGCCCTCAAGTTCTTCATGTTTACTTGGTCTTTTAAAATATTTTCCTATGGGATAAATGTACATATTTGTTCCACTGACAATAAGAACCATTTCAGGAAAAAAAAAACACTGGATTTGTCATCAAGTATTTATAAGCAGTTACAATCCATCTGTGGGTCCCTAACAAATGTCCTTTTATGATCCTTGTGTGAAACTGTACTTAGGGTTGTCCTAGACTTCCATGACAGAATCAAGCCAGAGATGGCAATGGGGTAGAAGACTTTAAAATCTTTAAACTTCAACTGAATACCCTGATTTGGACTTCAGTGAGGAGTGGTGGAGGAGAAGTTTATCTTTTCACCCAGATGCCATTTCCACAGTCTGTCACACACAGAGGATCCTTGAGGTTATTATTTCTATTGAATTAGAGCCTCTCATCACTGTAAGGTGGATCAGTTGGATAAGACTGAACAAGGTGAAACTTAATCCAGGCGAGATAGAGGTTATGCTGGTTGGCAAACTTGATGTTCTAGGGAGCTGCTTATCCTAGATGGGGGTGACAGCCCTGCATTCTGAGTTCTCATGGCCACTCGGTGAAGCGGCGGGAGCAAAAATCAGGATAAAACTGGCATCACATGACCCCCTTATGTCACTTCCAGTTGCACACACAGAACTGACATCATCAGCACCACCGGTTTGTAGAGTCTCCATGCCCTCCCCCTGCCCCATGGTCTGGTCCCAAAGGTTGCCAGTCAACACTAGATGAGGATAAATTATCCTTTTTTATTTATTTATTTTTCTTTGATTTATATCCCACCCTCCCTGCCAAAACAGGCTCAGGGCAGTTTGCTGATCATCCTTTGCTGATCATGTGAAGAGCCAGATTAAGACATGCTGAGGCCCTTAAACTATGCTGAGTTTAAGAGGCCCCATAGCATTACCCTAAAGACTTTCTTATTCTAACATTAAAATGCAATATTTTTTTATTATTTTGAGGGCCATCAAAACCTGAGACCCCAGGGGTACTCTTGGACAGTCTTGCATAGGCTTGGCAGTCTCCAGGTCCAGGCAGGGGATCCCCTGGTTTTTCAGGCTCCTCCCTGCCACCAGCCAGCTTGCCGGTGGAGGGAAGCCCCACCCCAACAGCCAAGATGTGTCTTTCAATCTCAGGCAGGGTTAGAAGCTTGCAAACTGCTTCTGTTTTGGAAGGTATGTGTGTGCCCTTAAATCTCAGCCAGACTGAAGCTGTAGGGGAGCAGGGTGAGGAGGCAGAGCTAAGTGTATGAGAGAGCCCAGTCCCTTTTGCTTTCCTTTCAGAAGTTGTTTGGGATAGTTAAAGTGACAGTAAGAAAATAAAAAAGGGATAGTAACAAGTTAACTAGAACCTGATTATGGAATAGAGGAAAACTCCACCCCATAGACCTCTCTCTCCTTAAGATGGTTGAAATACAGCAGATTGTTACATTCAGCAACTCCAGTGAGTAAAGCTATCTACACCATTGCACCAGAGATATCACAAAAGTATGGGCATGCAAACTGTTTATTTTGGCTGCTTTGGGAGTTTCTGTTCACTTTCATTTAGTGTGTGTGTTCAGTTTCATTTAGCAGCTGCTGGGGAGCTAAAAAGGCAAAAAAGAGGAGAAGGAGATGAAGACTGTATTCATGTGCTGCATTTTATTTTAGGGGATGGGAAAGTCTCCTGGCTGTACCCCAAAAGTCCCCAGATATTTCCTGAGTTGAACCTGGCAACTCTAGTCTTGCAGTTGGCAAAACAGTATGGCACTGTTGTTAAAAGACCCCTTTTTTCAGTTGAGTTTTGTTTATAAATTATCATTCCCTTCTGGATTCAGTCAGTCTGGCCAGCCAACCACATAGATCCATGCAAAGTAACCTTGAGGTTACACCTAGGGCTGCCAAATTCCTGGGCCGGGCGGGGGTTTCCCCCCAGGAAGTTCCCAACCTGCTGGCCTACATTGGGCCACTGGGGGGATCCTCCCTCGACATCTCTGGCATGATGATGTCACTCGCAAGTGATGTCATTGCACTGGTGACATTGCACGCCGGCCACTCTGAGTCTTACCTGCAAAGGTCTACATGACTAGGGACCAAATATCTGAACAGGGATCTTTCTGCATATGTAAAACTTATGTGCTTATTGTGCTCCACTCAGCAACTCATTTACTATGTTATTAATGTAGTCATTTACTATGTTATTAATGTAGTTCATGTAATTAGTTCTCCAGACTTAGAGAATGATTCACTTGAGGAAGTCAGGAGGGTAACAACTTTGCTGGTGTTTAGAAACAGATGTAAGACATACTTATTTCAGAAAGCACTTCACTGATCTTTGAGGGCTTTTTTAAAATAATGGAGATGAAGTCTTGCCAATGATCACTTTGTAATACAGGTGGTATTAATGCTATTGTTTTTATGTTAATGAGTTTTTAATGTACTCTTTAATGCCTGTAGACGTACGGCAAGCTGCCTGCCTTCAGGGAAAATGTGAAGCATAAATATTTGTTAAAATAAAATTAAAGAATTTTTTTAAAAATAGTGAGGGTTCCATTCACAAATGCCTCACTGCAAAATGTTCCATTCCGAGATATCACATACAACATCTACTTTGGTTTTTATGAGGACTTTCCCTCAGGAGGTCCGTTTTACCATGCAGTGGGTCATGTGATAAAACAGGGATAAATTAGCCACATTTTCTTGTCTCATAGTGCAATTTCATCTGTAAACGAATCTTTCAGTGAAAAAAATATATGGGCGAATAATGATATCATTGCAAAAGGTATAATATGAATTACACTTTAGCACATGTTTGTAATGGAAATAATGGTAAGAACTGAGACAAGTTTTCAGAAGAATTCATCAAATTATGTTAAAAAATTTACTCAATATGCACAACAACTGATTGGTTACAGTTGTAACACTGTGCAAATCAGGCGGCAGTGAAGGGCATGCAGATCTTATTTTATTTTAAAAAATAAAGTAATGGTACTGCCTACATCTGTTACTCAAGTTATTACAAAGCATCCAGTGTCATACTTAATAAATAATGAGGCAAGGTTTTTAAATGGCACCCTGATGTAAATGTAAGCAAAAAAATGTTCCGTAAAAAATGTGCAGCATATGTAGAGAGAATCTGACAGTTTTTTCCATGCAGAGGAGAAAAATGGGTCTGCTTGTGCCAGAAACTGACACTTTTTTTTTTGCAGTTATCACTCTGCTGGGATGGCTGTTCTTTAGTATTCTCTCAGTGAAAGGTGGCCAGGAGTGAAGGGGAAAATACGCATACACGCACACGCGCTCAGGCCCAGAGACTGCTGGTTTATTAAAGTGCCCTTCATTCACCTGCTCCATCCAAATCAAACAACTCTGATTGGCGTTCAGTCTTGTAAACGGGTATTGTGTAAGCAGTGGGCAGCTGGAGTCCTCCGAGAATCTTCACTTGTCAGAGATGAATCAATCATCTCGAAAGATGTCAGCATCTGCCCAAACCATTTTATATTAGAATAAATGGCAGATGGTGGTGTTTTTATATTTAATCAGTTCCACCAAATGCAGTTTCATCTCTTATAAAACTAAACCATCTGCAGCGAGTAGGTGTACAGATCTAGCTAAATGCCCGCTGCAGAATCTCGCTCCCTCTCTCTTAAAGGTAAACTGTGCAAATTAGTGGTAGCATTTCAGTCCCATACACTAGATTTAACTTTTGATTTTTAAATTTTTTGAAGACGGGTATATTCCTAGAAAAGCTGGTATGTCAACAATGCCATTAATTAATTCACGATTTCAGTGATCTGTGCTTAATTCATAATTTAGATGTGTAAGCTCACACAGGAGGGGGGAGGTAAGCAGAGAAATAATTTTCTCCTGCTAATGTTGATGAGGCTTTCTCTTAAAGATAAGTATGCATAATATGGCAACTTTACAATCACAGTGAGAATATTATCACCATTTTCAGTCAGTGGCAGTAGGATAATGCTTGAATCATCTAGATTTCTCAGGCAAACAAGACTGACATCACTTACTGCAAATGAGTACCCCTTTCCTTACCTAAGAGAGTCTGACTGTCATCAGTTGCTATTATATTTACCCAAAAGCAAGGGGATCCTTAATGTAAGACAATCCTCCTAATCAAAACTTATACACAATATGTATACTGTACAAAACTGTAATTTGTATGCAAATTTAAGAGAACCCCTTATTTTTCTCAGTACTACTCCTAGGGGAAAATAAATAGTCCTCTTTTCAGGTAAATAAGATATACACTTTACTTGCAGGAGAAGGACTTTTTTATTTCTACCATTCCTGTTCTATTTTGTCACGATTTCTGAGGAGAGCAGGTTGGGGACGTTGGCTGCATGGTATTTAACCAAGAAGAAAAATAAAAATAGACACCCACAACTTTAACGTAGATTATCTTTTGAACACATACATTTGGGTAGCACCATCTGGGCGGGGTTTGACCAACAGCAGGCTAGAGAGCTGATTTCCAATATGGGCAGATGGATTTTCCTTACTTTTGGCTGAATTAATCAACCACACATCTTACCACCAACTGGACTCTCCACAAGCAAATAGCATTGTGGGGAGAACAACGTTTTTAATATATTAGACTATGTTCCAGTATATGCTTCTGACACAGTATTTTCTTGTGATTCTTGATTAGGAGCATTTTGAATCCAAGCTTTCAAATTGATTTTTTTTTTCCTGTTGCGCACAAGGTCAAAATTACTATCTTGCAAATAATTACTGAGTCAGAGGACCTATCTGTTCTTCATACTGACTGAAACACACTTCCATGCATGTGTAAGATCAACAGAATCTGTTTCTGAAGCACATAAGGATGATCTTAATTCTTGAAGTATACCTACCCCCAATTCCTTTTCAGCATAGCAAACTAAAACACCAAAATTTAAGGTTGTGTCTTTAAAAGTTGCTTGATGAGCAAGAATTAGCAAATAGCCACCATTATCTCCATGCCTTGAAAAGCTTTACCTGTAAATCCTGTTTATGAGACACAGCTGCAAAAGTCTGTTAAAGTTGGCAACCCCATCAATTTCTCAAGGGCTCAAAAGGTAACACAGAGTTGTGATACCCTCTTATACCAAAGAAGCATTTTCTACATTAACTAACAAGATTTCAGGCAAAAAGGTGCCACACTTGACCTTGGTCCTCCTGTACATTATGAAGAATATGATTTCAACTGTTTTTCTGGCAAGGCTCCTGTGTCTTTAATAGCTGTTTGACAGTCAGAAATTCAGCAGCTGAACCCGTTTTTTCTGGCATGGACAAACACTCAAGGGAAAAGCTTTGCCTGATTTATTCTGCAAGCATCAGAAGCTGAGGACCCGGGCCAGAAAACAAGATAGCAAGTTTATTTCTGAGCTTTAGGTATTGCCTCCAGAACGAAAACATACTTGTCTCCAGGACCCTAAGATGTTGCTTTCTACCTAAGGAGATCTGGGTGTGATTAGGGCTCAGATGGCAGACCACCAGGAAATGTGTTTTGTACACCTCTTTGCATTTTGAGGAAGAAAAAAAGCAGGATATAAATTTATTAAGAAAGACTTCCCTGCTATCTTCTAATGTTTGTCAATCTGTTTGTTAAATACTGTTAAATTCTTTCGATGGAAAGAATGCGGACTTCCAGAGTAGTGATCAGCATCTTTTACTAGTGATTCAGCATAACTATTTACAAGTAACACACATGGGAAAACTCCAGACCCAGACCCTATTATTTACAGTGAAGCTCCACCCCATTGTAGACTCATAGGTCCATTCAAACTTCACCTCAGTCCCCCCATAGGTAGTCCGTGGCAGCCCAGCCAACCAAACTGCAGCTGTTTCAATCCTACCTGTCTATTGTCTACAGTGTTGAAGCTCACACAGTTCTCAAGTAGATAAGCCCAGACATTATGCTGTTCCTGTGTAACCAAGAAGAACCCTGGCTACACAGATCCTTCTACCACCTTTTTTTTTCTCACTGAAGGGTAGGGGATGGGTCAAGTCAATTGATGACAGTTACCTTGTGGATCATCACACAATTAGAAAACTGCTTTGAAAAAAACATTCAAGGTTGTGCAATTTGCCAGTTGACAAATTCAGCTTGGGAAACTCTTGGATTTTTGAGGATGAAGACTGGAGAGGACAGGGAACTCAGCAGAGTACACTGCCATAGAGTCCACCCTCCAAAGCATCCGTTTTCTTCAGGGGAACAATCTCCGTAGTCTGGAGATGAGCTGAAATTCTGGGGGATCCCCAGGTCTCACCTGGAGGCTGGCATCCCTATTAGCATAACGTTCATAAACACAATTTTACAGTGACTGGTGTAAATGAAACATAAGTGTTATGGATATAGAAGCCTTTATAGAGTCAAGATCTTCAATTAGGGTTGCCAACACCGAGATGGGGCTGGAGCCCCCCTCCCCTCCTCAGTGCAATTGATCTGCAGACTATAGAAATCAATTGCCCAGGAGAAAATAATGGATTTGGAGGGTGAACTCTATGGAATTATAATCCTCTGAGGTCCTTCCTCTCCAAAACCACCCTCCCCAAATTCCACCCCAAAGTTCTCCAAACTTCAAAGCCCTTCAAGAAAGGGTACTCTGAACACAGGCAAATCCTGACAGATGGTGCTCAGTAACACACACACACAAAGAAAGTCCAAAACATTAACTTAAAGTCATATATGGTGTCTTTCTCTATATGTCCTGTGGCAGCTCCTCCTGCTGCTCTTGTGCTTGATGTGCTTTAGTGTAGGGCTCCAAATAATGAGCAGTTCCCTCAGCAAAGCTTCATTGAATCACAGAGTTGGAAGGGCCCTTACAGGCCATCTAGTCCAACCTCCTGCTCCATCAAGGATCAGCCTAGAGCATCCCTGACAAGTGTTTGCCTAGCCATTGCTTAAAGACTGCCAGTGAGGGGGAGCTCACCACCTCCCTCGGTAGCTGCTTTCACTGTTGTACAACTTACTGCAAAAAAAAAAATTTCCTGATATCCGGGGAGTACCTTCCCAGTCTTAAAACCCATTGTTGTGAGTCCTCTCCTCTGCTGCCAACAGGAACAGCTTCCTGCCCTCCTCTGAGTGACAGTCCTTCAAAATGATACAGAATGATCATGTCCCCCCTCAACATTTCTAAGTCCCTCAGCCTTTACTTATAGGGCTTGGTCTCCTCCTGCCTTCTGTCTTCTGCTGCTGGGTGCACTGACTGAATAATAATAACAACAACAACAACAACAACAACATTTTATTTATATCCCGCCCTCCCCGCCGAGGCAGGCTCAGGGCGGCTAACAACATATCAATACAATAAATTATACAGTAGGTATTAAAAACAGCATTTAACCTTAAAAACATTCCAGTTTAAAATTAAACATTAAATATTTCTGGTGCTATTCCATCAGTAGATATGATGGCGGATCTCATTTAAGGCGAATCCATCAAGCGTTTAGTCAGGCAAAGGCCATCCTAAAAAGGATGCTCTTGCAGGCCCTGCGGGTTCAAGGCTCCGCAGGGCCCGCACTTCTTCTGGGAGCTGGTTCCATAGGTGTGGTGCTGCAATAGAGAAGGCTCGTATACGGGTAAGAAGTAAGAGTTATTTTAACAATATCTTAAACACTAAATGACTAACAACATTTATCCCCTAAAAGGAAAAATCTCATTAACTATTTCATTGAGCCCATCACACACCTGCAAAGAAACCAGCCATCTCCTCAGTCAAGCTCCAAGCTTTCTCTTTCCCACTACAGGCCAGACTGACTGAGTGGGTGCAGCTCTTGCTCTAGGTAATATGCAAACAATAACTCCCATAAGTAAACTGCCCCAGTGAGATCACAAAAGTGTAGGCTTGCAAACTCAGTATATTTTGGCTGCTTTGTGAGTGTGTGTGTGTGTTATTAAAGCCATGGCAAGGGACTTGTAGGGGTATGACAAATTTCACTTTCAGTTAGTGGAAGTGCAGCTGTCAGGGAACTCTTTGAAAGTAAAAAAAAGAGGATAAGGAAATGAAGACTGTATTTAGGGAAACTGCACTGCTGTATTTTAGTTATTTATTTAAGGGCATGGGGAAGTCTCCTGGGTCCATTCCCAAAGTCCCCAGGTATTTCCTGAGTTGGACCTGGCAACCCTATTTTAAAAGGTGCCCTGTTAAACAGAGCTTCTTCCTGAAATGTTGACGAGTTCCTACTAGAGTTATGGATAATCTCACTTCCTAACATTTTGTGGTTGGCTTTGCTTCTTGTGGCAGCCGTTTTGTGGTTGTGCCACCACCATCCAGACTCAAAAAAGTTGGGGACCCCTGCCCTAGGCTCTGTCTTCCAAGGCAGCCATTTTCTCCAGGTGAGTTTATCTGTCTCATCTGGAGGCCAGTTGTAATTCTGGGAGAGGTTAGCAACCTTAAGGAAAGGGCACTCCAGGTTCCCCCCAGTTTTCTGGGCTTCTGCCTGCCACCAGGCAGCAGGCTGGTGGGGAAAACCCTGCCACCAAACAGCGACATCACTGCACGACATCCCTGATACAATGACATTGCCCAGAAGTGATGTCATCACATCATGACATCATGCTGTGATGCTCTGGTTCAAGGACGAAACACTTCCAGGTGTCATCATCATGTCGGTGATATCAATACATCAGGGATGTTGCAGAACATTCCCCAAATCCCCACATAGGCACAACGGAAACCCTACTTTCCAATACCAGAGCTGGCAACCCTATTTTGGTTAGAAAGGCAGCATAGATATGTTTTAACTAAATAGCTCTATCACCTGCCCAAATGGAGGTTGTTGTTTGTTTACTTCTGCGCAGAGAGGCCTGCAGTGCTTAATTAACATATGTTTTGGCCTATATGTAATGCAGGGATTACTAATGGCTCGACAAAACTACTTTTTCTATTTCAGTTCCAACTACCAGGAGGTAAAACTGAGCCTTTCTCAATTCACTGAGACTGAAACAGAGGAAACACTTTTAATGTGAACCACTGGAAGCTGAAACTACTGTACTAGGTGGAGCATGAAGCTCAGTCAGAATCTTCAGTTAAAGTAATAACTCAGCTCAGATCTGCTGAGGTTTCCTTGAAACACTACCTTACCCTGAGCTTACACTTTTGAATGGAACTGACATATGTAAACCTGTGGAAAATCAGCTGTTTTTACACAGTCACTGCCTGGTGTCTCAGATTTCTTCTTAATATTGGATTTTCCAACGCTTCCGACTATAACTGCTAAATGTCTCCATGTGACAAAATACTCATATAAGAGCCCTGCAGATGTGATAAAATAATTACATTCCCACTCTGTGGGGGGAAATTTGCACGTTTGATCAGGGATTTATACTTATGAAGAACTGTGACCCTTGTCCACATTGTACCTGTGGGGTTTTCACTTGGGCTCTGTGCAGTGGAGGCAGCAGCAAGCAAGCAAGCAGACACAGGAGGGGATATGGTCAGCATATGTTCTCTGTGATGCTCTCTGCTGCCCCCCATCCTGACACATGTGGCTCAGCTGTGAAATTTAAAAGCCCATTAAATGGTTGAAAGAACAGAAAAAAGAGCCTAGTTTTGATATTCTGAAGGGTTAGCTTTGCCCCTCAGCCCTACAATGGCTGTGAAGGAGACCTGGATGGAAGTTCATCCTACAGAGACCCCACCATTTCCCTTTTAAGTCCGGCATAAAGGAGAGTTCCCAGCCAACTCCATGTGTCGTGCTCAGAACAGCATCACATTGTGTGGACAGTTTCCAACTTGTATCTAACAAAGGGAGCCTTGACTCGTTAATGCTCGTACCCTAAAAATCCAGTCTCATAGCTAGATGTTCTACACTGTGTGGGAGCTCCCCCAAAAAAGCAGGAGCAGAGCATGTTGTTCCATCTGGGCAGGTGGAGTCCATGTGGAAGGAGCCTATGATGTTATTGCTTCTGGGAGACTATCCTTTGTTAAACTGGTTGCTTGGTCATAGTTGGGATGGTCAGGTGATTTTTTTCTCCCTGGGGACACTTTCTAATGGGACAATCTGGTGAGTGTTGGAGCATGGTGAGTGTTGTGTCCTAGGTTCAAATGGAGAACTGTTACTTTTGGAGGGAACTGTTACTTTTGGAGGGAAGCTGAACAAGCCAAGCTTGTACTCCACACCAGGGTTCCAGAGAAGGCCTAAGCATGCCCAATCAGGGGAAGGATTGAAACATAAGTAGCCAATCAACATCTAGGCTCATACTGTACCCTGATAGGCCCTTAGGCCTCTGTAAATAGCCAATCCATGTACATAGTTAAGGTCCAATCAGAAGGGGGCAAGAATTGTATAAAGGAGCGGGAGGTTTGAATAGAGCTCAGTTTGTGTTGGTGTTCCTGAAGTAAAGCTTGCTGAAATCACTCTCCGACTCTGGTCTCTTACTGCGCCGACCCCAGTACTTTACAGTGAGTGCTGGAGTAAAGAGAGGAACTAATTTAGGTGTAGACACAGAAAGCTGTTAGTTGGCTGAAAGTACAGCTCAGAACCGCTGTTTTTCTTGATGAGGAAGAAGAGTTGGTTTTTATACCCTGCTTTCCTCTACCCTAAGGAGTCTCAGAGTGGCTTACAATCACACTGCCTTCCTCTCCCCACAACAAGCACCTTGTGAAATATGTGGGGCTGAGAGAGTTCTGAGAGAACTGTGGCTGGCCCAAGGTCACTCAGCAGGCTTTATGTGGAAGAGCAGGGAATCAAACCCAGCCCTCCAGATTAGAGCCCACCATTCTTAACTACTACACCACTGCTCTTCCCAGGCTACTTTCTTTCTTATGGCCTGTTTAGGCCCTCCAGAGCCCCCTACAATCACACACCCCAGTATGCAGGTTTTCCAGCTCTGAGTTGGGAAATACCTGAAGATTTGAGGGGGGGGGGCCTGGAGAGAGGAGGGTTTAGGAAGGCAAGGGATGTCAGCAAGCTATAATGGCATAAAGTCCACCCTCCAAAGCAGCCATTTCCTCCTGGGGAACTGATCTTGCTTCTCTGGAGACCAACTGTAATTCCAGGACACCTCCAGGTGCCTCCAGGAAGGTGGCAATCCTACCAATATAACTCTGAAGCTGCAGTCTGAACCTGGTGGCTCCTGTCCTGCTTCCTGGGTGCTGCCACTGACTCCAGGTGCCTTTCAGCCACACCTGCTGCCCAGCAGGCTCCTGAGCCCAGTGGCAGCTGAAAGCATCCCTGGCCTCTTTGGTATCTTCCAGGCCATCCAGCCCCCAGGTAATACTGGTCATTAGGGTTGCTAGCTCTAGGTTGGAAAATGCCTGGAGATTCTGGGGGTGGAGCCTACGGAGGGCAGAGTTTGGGGCAGAAGTCCAGTTTCCAAAGCAGCCATGCTATATTTCTGTGGTCAATTTTTGAAGGAACAAATTAGATCTTTTTTTTCTGATTCACAGAGTACTACTGGCCTTCTCACTATTCTCAGACATATAAAGATTGCATAACTATACCTATAGCATGCTATCTTTATCCTCATCCTGTACTTTTAAAACAACCTGAGCTCTCAAAGTTTATCAGGTAATGGTTTTCATTTCTTTCTTTGTGCCTGGAAAAGATTCTTCTGGCAAGTTTTTTTGAGTGTCAGATTGCTGTTAAAAGCACAGGTGTTGGGCCAGGAAAAAAACAATGGTATCCCTGTTTATCTCACAGATAAAGTACCTGTGGTTAGTCCCACACTGGAGCCAGTCTCCACAGACCAATTGATACTCTGTCAGCATTTGCTGCATATGAAACAACAACAGAGGATCCTTACATTGATGGCTACTGCAGCACTGAGAGAATTAACTTTCCAGATTTCCCCATACATGTGTGTGTCCCCCACTCCAAGCCCTGCTTATAAGCCCATTGCTCACCAAAGCATATAACCATGATTTATTTCTGCTCCCCCCCACAAAAAACACACACACACACAAACCAATTTGTGAAAGTACTTCTTTATAGCATTTTGGTGTAGTGGTTAAGTGTGTGGACTCTTATCTGGGAGAACCGGGTATGATTCCCCACTCCTCCACTTGCACCTGCTGAAATGGCCTTGGATCAGCCATAGCTCTGGCAGAGGTTGTCCTTGAAAGGGCAGCTGCTGTGAGAGCCCTCTCAGCCCCACCCACCTCACAGGGTGTCTGTTGTGGGCAGGGCTGGATTAACAATTAGGCCAAGTAGGCACTGGCCTACGGGCCCCCATGCCTTTAGGGGCCTCGGACTGGCTCCCCCTCCCAAGTTTTCCCCCTGCTTGCAGCCCTCCCAACCTGTATGCGCAGCCAGCAAATGAGTTGCTCTTTGCCCTGTTGGCATTGTCACCAAATTTGCTGTTGGCATTGTCACCAAATTTGCCTCTCTCTACCTCTCCCCTGCAGATTTGTCAAAGGATCTTTTGAAAAGGTGCTTGCAGGCTGATTCACACAGTGCCGCGGGTGCTGTGGGTGGTAGGATGGGAACGCCAACTCTGAAATAATTTGTGAGCGCCCCCCCCCCCCAAGATTTTGACTGCCTAGGGGCCTCCACAGGGTTTAATCCAGCACTGGTTGTGGGGGTGGAAGATAAAGGAGATTGTGAGCCGCTCTGAGACTCTGAGATTCAGGGTGGAGGGCAGAATATAAATACAATGTCGGAGTCATCATATCATTACCCAGAGAGAGAGAGAGACAGAGAGAGACTACTATTAAACAGCCAATCTGCTAACCCTGAAACCAAGTCCCAGAGAATAATTTGTGAAATTCTTCCCCCCCCACACCCTCCACTCCAGCTGCACCCTAGTTTAAGACAGCTCTAGAGCAAAACTCAAGGCTTTCCCTCTCTAGTTTAAAATTTCTTCTCAGAAACCACACTTAGCAATGACACTGGTGCCAATGGAAAAAAGGGCAACCACAACAGCTTTTGCAGCAGTGGGAACAGAAACACAAACATCATTCACACCATAGAAATTGTGTTTCTATTCCACAAGAAAATGCAAAATATCAGATCCTGGAAAAATTGCCTGAACTCATGATTGTTACCAGCATCATCTAGAACATGGGCTGCCAACTTTTTCCTTAATGAGAACTACTCCTGAGTGATGGAAAAATATTCCAAGCTATTCCCACCCACCCCCACCCGCTAGGCATGTTACCAAATTCAGACATGGACTAGAAAGAGGATGAGAAATTAAGCTATCAGTCCAAGAGAAATCCTACGAAATAAAGGCATTTGTAAGAAAAGGGAAAAAGAAGCCTAAAGCAGATGGTTTTGCAGTCATTTTCCTGGGTCTTCAGGGGTGTCAAATGTGTGGCCCAAGGGCTGGATCAGGTCCCCCCAGAAGGCTGCTATCGGGCCCACAAATGACTCACTGTCTTCTACTTCATTCTCTCTCTCTTACTTTCTTCTGCATCACAGCTTGCTTTGTCAGGCTTGCTGAATCACACAGGAGCTACAGAGCAAGGCCTCTATTTTCTCCATTGGCTGATCAACACATGAATCAGCTTATGTACAAAAGCTCACAATGGCCAGGCATTGCATTCCCTCCCCCCCTCAGTCTTAAATTCAAAGCATTAACCATGAGATTTCTGTAATGAATGTCAATACGAACATATGAAGCTGCCTTATACTGAGTCAGACCCTTGGTCCATCAAAGTCAGTATTGTCTACTCAGACTGGCAGCAGCTCTCCAGGGTCTCAAGCTGAGATTTTTCATGCCTATTTGCCTGGACCCTTTTTTGGAGATGCCAGGGATTGAACCTGGGACCTTCTGCTTACCAAGCAGATGCTCTACCACTGAGCCACCGTCCCTCCCCAATAAATCAAATGTAGGTTTGCAACTTACAGATACACACCTGAGCAACACCTGAACAGCATACTGATGATTGCTACAGCACAGACGTTGTCTCTAGATTTTGATGCAATAATTCAGAGCAAGAGGTGTCAGTTATTTTGATGCAATAATTCAGAGCAAGAGGTGTTACTGGAGGAGCCTCAGCCAATGAAGGTGCTTGGCTCT
Source organism: Heteronotia binoei (assembly GCF_032191835.1). Taxonomy (NCBI): domain Eukaryota; kingdom Metazoa; phylum Chordata; class Lepidosauria; order Squamata; family Gekkonidae; genus Heteronotia; species Heteronotia binoei. The sequence continues at coordinate 48,678,526 of NC_083223.1, read as the reverse complement.
GTAGCTCTGCTGCACAATTGAAGGAGCCTGGTTAGAAGCTCTCAAGCAAAACTCAAGCTGTGCCAGGCTCTCTTAATCACACGGCAGAGCTACAGAGTCAAGCTCCTCCATTGGCTGAGGCTCCTTCTCCCTTGGGGAAGAGGGAGAGAGAAGAGGGAATGAGTGGGTATCTCCTTTGCTCAGCTGCATCTCAGGGGAGAAACATAAAAGACACCTTTAAGACCAACACAGTTTTATTCAAGGTAAGCCTTGCTATAGTGTGTGTGTATGTGTGTGTGTTTAATCTCATTTTGCCAGGGCTGTCCTGGGTGCAACTGGATTCCCTCCCCCTTTTGTACTGTATCATGCTCGCCTGGTCCAATCTTTCTCAAGATGAAAGCAATGCGAACTATTTAGATTAGGAATAACAGCATGCCACCAGTGAGGTGGATTAGGCTGATTGCGTGTGTCCAGCACATTTCCTTTGTAGAATGGGGATTTTGAGCCTAGGCTTCCCAGATAGTAGGATAATGCTGACCACTATACATGGCTATCTCCCTATTCTTGCACTGCCTCATAGGAGTTGCAGTTATTTTTCTGAGGAAGACTATAGTTTTATAGATAAACACATAGCTCTCAGTTTGTTTCATGATGCTTTCACATGTTCTTGATCAGCACACAAAGCAACTTATGTACAAAAGCTCACAATACCCAGCCATTTCATGTTCTCCTCTGGTTCCTATAGCACTGAACACTGAGCATGAGATTTCTGTAATGAATGTCAATAAACCATAAGTAGGTTTGCAACTTATCGATACACCCCTGCACAGCATATTCAAGATTGCTACAGCGTAGACATTGTCTCCAGATTTTGATGCAATAATTCAAAGCAAGAGATATCAGTTATCAGAGACTGTTCAACAAAATATTGCAAGCATGCTAATGTTTTAAGCATGTTTTATTTTAAGTTTAAAAATTGTGTTTGTCTGTGCCCTTTTAAAAGTTTATATCTCCGCTTCCTGGCATTACATTTTATGACATCCATGGCCCAGCCCAACAAGGTCTCATTTATGTCAGATCTAGCCTTCATAACAAATGAATTTAACACCTCTGCTCTAGAGCATTGCTACAGAGGCCATTTTCCCTCCTGCTCTTCAGTTTCTCAATGGCAAGGAGACTGGCACCCAGGGTGGGTAATATCATGCTGGGCTTCAACAATATCCAGCTTACTTTGACTTTCAGAGTGTGACTTTCAGTTCACTGGTGGTGTCCTTTTTCAAAATGAAGCCTGCTACACTTCACTGTGTGGGAAACCAAGATATTAAAGATGACCTTTACATTCTGCTCTCCAGGCTGATAGAGACCAGTGGGTGCATTGTCGATCATGCCTCTGGGGAGAGAGAAAAGAACTGTGCCACTTGCTTCGCTCCATCAGTATCTCTCCCCAGACTATTTATAGTGCAATGTAGGACACATTGACAGGACAAACTGGGGGAAAGCAATTTGTATTAACAGCATGAAAGAATACAGAGGGAGACTGCAGCCAATATATTGGTGAATTAATACGAATATAATACAATACCCTTCCCCTGCAGTTAATTAGTGGACTGTAGGAGAAAATTCTTTTCCAGTCTCTCTTTTACTACTATTCTAATACATTTTTACACCGCCTTTCTCTTTAGCCCCCAATTCTCTCCTCTGCTCTCTCTTTCTTTCATATATACTTCAAGCGCACTCCTATGCATGCTGACTTAGAATTAATCTCTGTTTGGTCTCACTGGGGCTGACTCCTATGTATGCCTACCTTGGATCACAGCCTTACATATATACTTTTGCCTGGCTGGGAAGAAAAAGAAATAGACGATACACACACATACGGTCAGACACATACAGGACCATTCATCCTGCACCTTTGTGGTAATCAAAGAATCCCTTTGCTCGCTCAGCAGCCTTCAGAGTAAATGGCAAATGGCTGTTTTATAAAGGCTACTGCTGCTGGTGAAAACCAGTTTGATTGATGGGGGCAGGATGCAGCAGCCCTTTCCCCTCCCAGAGGGCAAAAATAAGAGTAGCCATATTGGAACAGACCAATTGTCTGTGTAGTCCCATATCATGTTTTCAATCATAGCCAGTCAAGATGATACTGGGAAGCCCACCAGCGGGGCCTGCAGACAACAACCCTCATCTGCTATTTGCTGGCATCTGATAATCAAAGGGATCATGCCTCTTGTGAAGAAATGCATTTTTTTCCCTGTGAAGTCTGAGATGAGCAAAACCCCCACTGTGCGTTTTAAAAGTACGGGTAGAGAACACACAGGAGAAGGGGGAGACATTTTAGTTGCTTCCCAGATGTACCTCAGCTCACCTTCATAGAAATGCTAATAGATCTAACAGGAGAGCTAATGAGCAAGTTAACCTCTTCCACTGCTTCAAGCAGAGAATGGAGATTCAGAGGAATAGAATGCTAGAGTCTTCAGAAAAGAGATTTGTGGAAATTTCCAGGAAAAGCCTCTTCGACCTGGTGTGACCTGTTCAGAGGGTGGGAAAAGGAAGAAGATAAAACTGCTGGGAGCTAGGAGGATAATAATATACAAAGGAGAATCACGGGGAGATAGCAAACCAAACAAAATACCGTGATGCAATTACGAAAACCATTAAAATCAATAACAGCAATTTATCAAGAAATCTTATAAATATAGTGATATTTTCACAGTTTTTCAAACATTCTTACAACAAGGCCAGTAATTCATGCAAAGCCATATAAAGCCATTCACAATAACTGAGCACATCCAATACTTAAATAGAATGGAATTCTCACAATAAAGTACTGAGTGCAAAAAGTGCTTGTATATTAAGTATCAAAAAGTCCATTTTCTGAAGACTCCACAAGTCCACCTCCAACGGAGCCCGAAGCCGGCTGACACTTGCTGCCCCATTTCGAAATCCTTTGTCAAAGAGGGGAGATAGAAGTTCTTCCAAAACATTCACTGTACCGAAAAATGGCATTTTAAACTTATACTCATTTCAATTACTAGCTAGGAGGAAGCACTCTTTTCTTTTCCAAGAGAGAAGGCAGACCTCTCCACTGAGAAGGCAGCTCTTTTGACCATGTGCTTGCTTGAAAAGCTGGAGACAGCTTTAAGGTAATGAAAATTGTGTAGGAATTTGTAAGTGCCTAAGCAAAAGGGTCTGTCCTATATTTTAGCATCTGATAGGGCAAGTACAGAGCAAGGGACAGAGGATTTGCATTTTACCCATTTCTTTTTGATCCCTTGCTCAACCTGGTGCTGTGCTTTGCAAAGCAGAGATGTTCTGCCAAGCATATGGTTGAGGATAGCAACAGTTTTTATTAGCAATTTGGCCAATTAATTGCCTACTCACTTTCTCACTGTGATACATTATACGTTTTGTGCTTATTTGTATATCATCTGTCTGTTTTACGTCTCCTGTATTTTATCTGTATACTTTTAAAACTGTAAACAGCCTCCATGGTGACCAGGCACTGGGCAGCAGCAAGGCCCAGAACTTGTATGGGAAACTAGGAGTCCTGACTCTCCCAGTAGGTAATCCCTACAATGTTCAGGTGGTGGTGGTGAGTTACCCAGGAGTGGAAGAAAAGCCTTTCCAGGTGTTGAAAAAACTTTGGAAGGCAGGGTGAAACATGGCCTACAGGCCAGAGCAGGCATCTTCCACCACACCTCTGAATTAATTCCTTTAGAGCGCCTCCACATAACTTCTGCTCGATAAATTGCCTCCCTCCCCAAAGATGCTTTTCAATGAAGTTTCCAAATGTGAGTGGCCAATCTAATGTGTCATTCCATCCTCAGAATATATACTCAATTGGAAAATAAAGTGTAAATTAAACAGAACGGAGTCCAATGGCGCCTTTAAGACCAAACAAGTTTTATTCAGGGGTTGAGCTTTCATGTGCACTCAAACTTTGTTCTGCTGCCTCAGACCATCCATGCTGCAGTGCTACCCATCTGAATCTATGTACATTAAACACACACTAGATTTGACCTTGTACAGGGGACCAATTTGGAGAAGAAAGCTGGTTGTTAAAAGTTTTGGTTTTTTAGCTAGGAGAATATTCAAACATGGCCTCCCTCACCAGCAGCCTGAAATGGTACAGTCCACATGATTCCTGCAATGGTCTCACATGGTTCCAGAAGGCTTGAGGATGTTTAGCAATGTGCATAAGTAAATAATGCCCCCTTCCTAAGAAAAGCTCTCATGAAGGCATTCATTACATCATGCATCAGGATTGTATAAATGTGAAAATTTGCCACTGTGTTTCAGTATGATTTTCTGGATTTTCAATGCCCTGTGCTTTTTTAAAATCTTTCCTTCTGCATATAAATTAATCTACTGCGTCAAAACAGCACCATTTAAAACAAAAGGCTTTGATTTATAGCTAGTCCCTAGACTCATAAATCACACCTGCAGTGTGGTGCTCTAGGCTCCCTGTATTCTGCCAGCATTTACCTTTTATAAATGGTTGGGGTTTACCTCCCATTGTGATGAAGGCTAATACAATTGCATTCTTCTCTCCCAGCATTCACTCTTGGGAATTCAGACCTAGTTTTTGCATCCATGTCAGGTTTCTTTTCTCTTCTTAAAAAAAGGATATTGAATTCAATACGTGCATTTGCATTCTGCAGCTCGTTGTCCTCAGATACATTATGCTGGGCATTTTCTCCTCCCTGCTAAATAAAGAGAGAGGGGGAAGTATTATTTTATTGCTCAGATAATGATTTAGAACTTAAGTGGCAGCATCTCAAAATGTTCACTGCATAAAGCTTGAAATTTGCTATGTGACTCTTATTAGCCAAGACACCTGTTTCATCTCTTTCACAAAGTTGGTTTTCAACATTTGTCCCTAGATCCCTTCCTTCATTAGAGCCGATTAAGGAAATCTTAATTGGACAACACTGTCAAAATACCTAAAGCAGCAAATGGAAAGGGGGTGGTTACCTGCAGTATTGTCTTTCTTGGAACTTTGTCTGGTTAGCCAGCCCTTTTTGGAATCCACAGAAGCTCCTTCAGACAAAGTATATGGGAGTCCCCAAAAATATCTGCCATTATTCTGCCCTCTAACCATTTCTTCCCTGTCCTCCCTCCCCAGTGTTCAGTACTAATGGGTCATCCAGTTAATGGGGATGCCCATGAAATTGTTTTCTGTCAGACTTCCTCCATCCACTCTTCCCAATTTTTTAAAGGGAGGAGTGAAAGGACACAGCAACAGCACACCAGCAATTTACAGTGTCATTATAAGTACAGTTTCACCCAGTCCATTAATGTCAATGGGCTTAGAAGGAGTAACCCTGCTTAGGATTGCCCAGTTGGAAGGAAAAAATGATGAAGCAGAGCTATGGGAAATTGAGTCATCCATGCATCTCACTCACAGTTAATGGGCAAGAAAGCTCACTTAGGAACTTGACACAAGTTTAAAATACTCTTCTTGCCAGGGAGTGGGGAAGAGTGCTTCTAAGACTCCATTAGATATGTTTTTTCATTTCCCACAACAAGTGTACTGGGTAAACCTAAGTGGAACAAACACTTCTCCTGGCACTAATTTGGACAACATGAATAAACAAACCCATGAAAAAACTACCAAGATACACAGGTTTATTCTTGTACAGGGTTATTTATTCATGTTTGCCTTTGTTCCATGATTCTCTCATTGTATGACCTGGCACTGATTTGGAACCTCTACCCACCATCTGTGGAAAAGTGTGGTTTTGGCATGTCAAAAGCCCAGGTATAGCACATTTTTAAATTCCTCATCTAAGCAGAGGCCTTTTAGCTTGACATTACTGGGTCAACATGACAGACCTTGTTGTAGACACTGGAACTTCAAGAAACTGGAACTACACTCTTAAGAAAACCTGGGTGCATTAATCACCTGAACTAGCTGTTAAATACTTTGCTGAAGGACATTTAGCATCTTTCAGGAATGGTTGATTTCTCTTAGATTTTCTCTCAGACTGACAGCTGTTTGATCCTTTGGTTTTGCTCCCCCTGCCCCCCCCCACATTTGAAGCAGTGGGGAGCAAAGATGAATGGTTAAATGGCTGCTAGCCATTTAAACCTAACAGCTGAGCAGTGCAGGGCTTGTCACTCACTTGTTAGGTTTAAATAGCCGAAAGACATTTAACCCTTCAGCTTTGCTCCCCAGTGCTTCAAAGGGTGGCAAAACAAAACCAAAGGGTTAAATGTAGCCCCTTTCTGGGCGATCCCTGCCCCTTTCTTCCAACTGCAGTGAGCTGTGGCCGGGAGAAAGGTGGAAGGGTATATGTAACCCTTCCAAGGTGATGCCGAGCAGTGACAAGGAACCAAACTTTCCAGACTGGTTTGATTCATGTGGGGTCCTCTTGGCTCAGTCTGGGATTTGGGGTTCGGTTTGTGAGCCTTTTTTAGGTTTGTGCTCATCCCTACTGATCATGACCTCTGTGTCACATTTTCTTCAGAAGTCAAAGGCCAGCAGAACATCCATTACCAAATGGGGATTTCGTTCTCAAGATTCCATTCCAGTTATAAAATATTTACTTGTTGAACTTATTTAATCAGTCATGTTGATGAGAATGCATAGGGTTCTTTTTTATCATTGCTTATCTAGACTTCACATAAGAAATGGCTCATTCTGGATTGTTTGTTTGGATTTAGCAATACTGCAGCTTTTTCCCCAGGATATCTTCCCAAACAGAAAGGAGCTATCCAAAAATCTGGTGTACTTGCATCACTTTTTAGAACAAGAGACAGTTCCCTTGCTCTGTTTACTCAGTCCTTCCAGAAATACCAAAAGCTGCCATCAAAGACTGTCACAGTGGGGGACTTGACAATGCCCAAAGTCTGGCAGAGGGATTACCATCAACCAGAGGTCATTTTGTAGAAAAATAGGTGGTGGAGCTCATCCAGGGATTGTTATGCAGCAGCACATACTATTCAAAGGACAAGGAAGTGGAACTCTCAGAAAGGTTCAGGAGCTGCGATCCTCTGAACTCCCACTGAATCTGAGGCCTGCAACCAACTAGAGTCATTTGCCCCATCTGTTTGCAGCAGAAGTGGGATTTTGTCTCAGAGGCCCTTGCAGTGTTGCTCTTACAAGACAGAATCATGCTCTGATGTTTCCTGACATCCCCAGCAGCTCTCCAACCAGGAAATACCACATGAGCTCCTCGGAGAATGGTTGGATCCACCCCAGCGACACTAGTGCCTTGTGCGTCTTTGAGTATCCACACCTACACAGCTCTAATGTAGTGATGGAAGTTTCACACTAGCACTGAGAAGACCTCCAATCAGCCCCCCCACTCAGCCAGATTTTGGAAGCCAGCCCTATTCTATTCAGTGGAGCTTACTCCCAGGGAAGTGTTTTTAGGATTTCATACTTTATGGATATATATATATTGTTTCAGAATTAGTTGCAAGTTTTATTTCTGCAGAGTGTTAACAGGGCTTTTTTTTTAACAGGAACATGTAGGAATGCAGTTCCAGCTGGCTTAGTGCCAGAGGGTGTGACCTAATATGCAAATGAGTTCCTGCTGGGCCTTTTCTACAAAAAAGCCCTATGCAAAACAATGGTGACATCAGAGGGTGTGGCCTAAGCTGCAAATAAGTTCCGGCTGGGTTTTTTTTCACACAAAAAAGCCCTGGTAACATCCTTTCACGTTTGAGAAATTTTTAGAAGTCACAAGTGCTGCCAACATTATTTACCTTTTTGTTAAACTCCAGAGCAGCTCTGTTCTGAGTTGGTTAAAAACATTTTAAAATTGCCTTAATGGTACATTTAATCAGCTAACCTCAAGAAGCATCTTTACCGTTTTTTTCCTGCAGTAATTGCCTGGATCATTCCAACAATGACTCCAGTAAATGATTTCAGATGTCACAGAATGACAAAGCTGTTCTGTATTGGGCATAAATTGTATCTGATCTGAATGAGACACCAGTCATGGGGAAGCATTTACATGTGCGAGTACTCTATGGTAGGGGTGACCAACAGTAGCTCTCCAGATGTTTTTTTGCCTACAACTCCCATCAGCCCCAGCCAGCATGGCCAATGGCTGGGGCTGATGGAAGTTGTAGGCAAAAAACATCTGGAGAGCTACCGTTGGCCACCCCTGCTCTATGGCATTGGAGTCGCATTTAATGAGAATATCTTATGTATGTGTTGTATATATGTTGCTTAGGTTGGAGAGTGTTCTATACCAGTAATCTGTGGGCCAAGCACTTCATTTAAAACAGACCTAATTCAGACCCATTTGACAACATCTCACAGATATATATACACATTGTGCACCTTCATATTCTCAGAGAGCTCCATGATGCAGTTTGTTACACTTTCCGGACAAGTTTTGCAAATATCATATATGTTTCCTCACTATGTATTTAGAAGTTTGTTTAAGAGACAGAGTTGTACCTTTAAGACTGATAAAACAGTAATTCAGATTGAAGTAACTCTGAAAAAGTCATCTAAACTTCTTCAGTACATTCTGGTGCTTGTTTCCTTTTAGCTTAGAAGTGACATTATAGCAAAGTAGGCTCCCTGGAGACTCCATTGCTATTTTCAGTAGTGACAAGTACCCACCCCAGACAGAACTCCTAATCTGCTCATGCCTTTAGAACAACTAAGCAGGGTCTTTGTGAGTATGAAGCATGCAACCACACTCAATAAAGCAAGTGCATCAAATATACACTCATGAATGCTCTTGTATTCTTGTCACATCTGCTGCCCTGTTCTATGGTATGTCAGTTTTATAAGCTGATCATGTGGTCCGGCTCTCGTGGATTTCAAAGGGAGCAGGATTAGGCCAAATATGCTCTCAATCTGGGGCATGAGATTCCAGAGGGAGCTGTGCATTTAAATCAAGGGCAATGTACAGCATCTAATTAGAAATTAACAACAATAGAAGAGCAATGATTCATCCTCGGTATATTATTTATAACTCTTATTAGGGATGCAGAGCCATCTCATCTATGCTTTGGTTATCAACATAGAAATTATGAACTAAATGAGGTTTTAAGCAAGGCTGGAGTAGTATTGCTTTGGGAAAGGGAAAATAGTGTGTGTCATAAATAAAGGACAAACATGCTTTTCTCTTAAATGAATCATTCATACAAGATCAGATAGTGGTAGAGAAAGAGATGCATCTATTTATTGTGAGGACAAGTCTCAAATGCATGGAAAGCAAATGCCAAAGCATTTGTTCATAAAACTTTTCTTCTTCATTTTTGTTTACATCTTAATCCTTAAAGCCAAAGTGATAGAACTATGGTTAACGAAGGAACTATGAATAAATGTTAGACATTTGGTCGGCTCCCGCAAAGGACTTTTGTTAACAGAAGAGGGGGCAGTTTTTGCTGACACTTCTCTACAGGCCTCTGACTCTCTCCTGTCAACTGACTAGCATTGTGCGGGGTAGAGGTGCGGGGCTGCAAGAGGAAGGAGACACAAGCAAGTAGCACTCCACTGGCAGCAATTCTTGTTAGCAAAAAGCTTCAGCAAGTCCCAAGCCATTATTGGTTGCATTTTTAAAAAATAGGTAATGCAGTAGACATTTTTCTAAGTGACACTCAAAGCAATATCATGAGTAGATTTCCAGATTTTCCACTGGCAAAATCTGTGTTCAAGACAGCCCCTTCATACATGACTGAAGTATAGCTACAGAGTGGACTCCTGTCATGGCAAAGTGGGATAATAGAAGAAAACTCTGCCCCAACCAGAGAATGTTCACTAAACTGTTTGAACAAGCAGGATTCCAAATCACACATACAAATCTACTGCTTACCATTTCTACATGTGTGGCAAACCTGAGTTTACCACTGTGATCTCACTCCCCCTCTCCACAGTGTATGGCCTTCATCCATGTATACAGGGCATCAATTACTTTATGTTATTGTACAATCCTGAACAGAATGTAGGCTTAGAAGGGTGTAACTCTGTTTAGGATGGCACTGTTAGTCACTCATTCTCACATGATTTGTCTCACATGGCTGCTATGTGAATAAAATGAAGGAGGAGCATATACACAGCCCTGCACATCTTTCAGAGACCTGATTAAAATGTCCCTAAAGTTTATTCCACTTTCAATGTGGGAAGCAGCATTTTTAATACAAGTGATATTTCAGAGTATGGCTATAAAAGCCAAAGTATTTTATGGGTATTCATTAACTTGTACTTATAAATAGATAGTGTTTATAATCAACAATAATCACCATACCGTACAAAATAGCCAGATTTTTCTCATAATGCAGAAGAAGGTCTGAAAAGGCTATATGATGTGACATCATTATGGTGATTCTGGACATTCAGAACTGATTGCACTGATTAATCATCAGTTCTAGGAGGCATAATTTTTTTTAAAAAAAATATCTTGTCCAATAACAGCAGAAGCACTGAAGCATCATGTTGAAAATAACCAGAAGAAAGTGGACAAATATTTTGTTACGATTCTATCCACTAGGTCCAAGGGGCTATAATAAATAGCTTCATATTGTCCCAACTCTAACCATGTTCCCCAAAGCCAAATAAAATATGCTGAAAAAATGGGACATGGATGCCATCTCTGGAGGCCAACCCAAATGACACAAAACATTCTGCAAACCAGCTCACACAATGTTTTCTGTCATTTGGTTTGGTCTCAAAGGCATCACATGATTTTGTTACCTTTTCTGGATTTCGCATAGTCTAATATGGCTGTTTACAACTGTTTCCTCTTTACACATGGCCAGCATCTACCTCAGAATCCATGCTGCATCCTACAAGTTTCTCCAGAATTCTGTCACAATGGAATTAATTTATTCCTGGCTCTTTAATAATTCTCGGAACAAAGCCAAGGGTTTCCACTTATCCTCTGTGTTTGAGTATTCAAATGATGTACCTGCATGTGTCAGTGGTCAAAAGGAAATAGAGAACTGCATTATTCTACCTGCTATGGGCATAATCCTTCATTGTTTCACATGGACTAATCAACATTTGATTAATTTTTGCATGCTCCTGAGAACTTCAGCTTCAGAGTCTTCATGGCTCAGAATATTAAACCAGATGATCTTGTTGCTATTACTGAAATGCAGCTATTAAAGTTCTCAATAAGCAAAGTCAGAGACAGAGAAAGAAAATCCTTCTGCAAGCAAGACAATATAGCAGTGTTCTCATTGAGATCATGTTTGTTTCTTGATGTTGATCTTCAGAGCAGTACAGATGAAGTGTGGTGAGATTTGTTTGGATTTTCAACAAATCTAAATAGTGAAATAGTCCCAGATTCACATGCACCCGTATCAGCTACTTACAACATGTTTGACTGGCCTTTGAAATGTATTACTATGATAAACTTTTAAAACCACAGGCTTCTAGAGTGATTCAGAATGGCAGAGCTGAATGATTGTCTTGTGTAATTGCATTAAATTGTTTTCCAAAGTATACCTTCCGCTACTTATAGTTAGCAGCCCTTGATTAAATAATGTTATGTGATTGATTGTGTTTTTCGGGTTGCCGATCAGCTAAATAATGGGAAAAGATACAATACATGTATGAAATCAGCAGCAACTGTGCAATGTACATAAATAAATTGGCACTCTTAAAAAAACATACAGAAAAGGAGCCACTAGTATTCCTGAAAAGCTGTTCTGAAAATAAAAAAGAAACAAAAACTGTCTAAACTACTTTCAAAGCCAGGGGACAGCACAGAGAGCCAGTGTGGTGCATTGGTTAAGAGAATGGTTAAGAGAGTCAGATGAGTATCTGGGAGACCTGGGTTCTAATCCCCACTCATACCATGGATGCAAATCATTGGGTGATTTTGGACGAGTCGCACTCTCTCAGCCTAACCAACCTCACAGCGTTGTGGTTTGGATGACATGCTGGAGAGGAGAATGATCTAAACCACTCTGGGTCCTCACTGGAGAGAAAGGTGAGGTACAATTGAATTAAATAAAAACAACTGAAAGGGGCAGCTACTATCAACACATGGGAGTGCAGGAAGTTCCACACACTGGCAAGCCATTCCTGGTTCACTTCCTCTCCGCTCCACCCACACAGGACTGCTTTTGCTCCAACCCACCTCCTTCCCATCCATGCCTCTCCTCTTGACCTATTTAGAGCCTCCTTGTTCAGAGACATAGACCGTAATATTATTTAAAAATAAAAACAGAGCAAAAGTAATGTAATACCTTTTTCAGGTATCAAAGTAGACAGCAAGATTCTGAGGTCTCCACTCCTCTTCTTTATACCAACCATTCCTTTTAAAAAAGAACAACCCAGCAGTCTGAGCCAGAGGACCGGAAGCTTCTGCTGGTGACTGCACCAGGAAGGAACATCCTGATCACCCTGAAGGGAAGTATGCCATTGAAGCAGGATAGCAGCGAATAGGTAGAGCAAGCTAACTGGGCAGCAACCCAGAGGGCGAGTAAACAAAGAGACCTGCATGGATGTAGAGCTTAGATTGCAATTCTTCCCCTTGACTGATGGATCTTATGAACTTTGGTGAGAGACTGCAATGGATGGACTGTGGATGCTGAGTTTGTGGTGGCACTGGGGAAGTGTGGGGAGATACATTTCTGTACAATTGGCGTGAAGGTACAGTCAGAGTGGCCTGGGAGAATCACAGTAGGGCGACCCCAACCGGAAAGGGCAAAGGGATCCCCATGGTCTGAGGCCACATGGAACTTCACACCCCCTTATAATAAACTTGCCACGCTATAGGGGAGGGCTGTTTTCAGGATTGCTTAAGCATGGTGCGTGATAATGAACCTGTAGTGTACTGAGAGACGAGTCGTGGTGAAGGCATAAGTATTTAATAGCTAGCACACTACCGAACTGGTTAACACGCGGTCGGGTCCGCCAATATATACAAGCATCCCGGAACATCCCCTTTGCTGGCCAGCCCAATCCTGGCCAGTCGAACTTCCCGCCCTTGGAGCTGATTGGGGTGGCTTTCCCGCGCTGCGCAAGGCGACCCGCGGGCGGCTCGGGTTGCGCGGCGCTGTGCTGATTCCAATACGCTACACTCCTCCCCTCCTAGTTTAAACTACATAATCCTGTAGGTACGTTGGTGCCCTGCGTTCCCGGGTTGATCTCCTCGGGGTTGCTATTGGTGTGGAGCCCGACCCAGCTGCGGGTGGCTCCGTTTCTGGCGGTGGATGGTCCGGGTCGGGTAGCGGCTCTGGTACGGGTTCCGCGGCCCCGGGGACCTCGTATATGGGCTGTTCTTGAGTCGGCGGGGCCCCTTCTGGGGACTCCGTTTCCGGCAGTTCCCTGGTCCCGGCTGCCTTCGGCTCTTCGGGCAGGGTGCGGCGGCGCAGCTGATCGATGTGTCGCCGCAGTACTTGGCCCCCTGCTGTGGTCACTTCGTAGGATCGGGAGCCGGTTACTCTCAGGACCCTCCCGGCTACCCACTCCGGGCCGCTTGCGAAGTTTTTCGCGTACACCGGGTCGCCCGGAAAGAATCCCCTTACTGCCTCGCGAACCTCGGGGGACCCGCGGACCTCCGGCGCCCTGTCCGGGTGGAGCCTATCTAACCGGGTGGTCAGTTTCCTCCCCATGAGCAGCTCGGCGGGGCTGAAACCAGTTGTGGGGTTTGGGGTGATCCTGTTGTGGAACAGGAACGCGGAGAGGCGGTGGTCCCAATCCCCCTGGACGATGCGCCCTAGGGCTTCCTTGGTGGTCCGCACCATCCGCTCCGCCTGGCCGTTGGTGGCTGGATGGAAGGGAGCGGACCTTATGTGCCTTATCAGGTACCTCTCGGTGAACTCTCGGAATTCCCGGGAGGTGAAGGCCGTGCCGTTGTCCGTCACTAGGGTGTCAGGGATCCCGTGTGTGCAGAGAACCCTTCTGAGCGCCCGGACGGCTGCTGCGGTGGAGGTCGAGGTGACCGGGATCACCTCCAACCATTTTGTGTGAGCATCTACCAGTATAAAGAAGAGTTGCCCCTGATGCGGCCCCGCGAAGTCTAAATGGAGGCGGGACCACGGCCGCCCGTTTGACTCCCACCTGTGGACCGGGGCGGACGGCGGATTGGGCCTGGACTCCTGGCAGGGTTGGCACCTCCTAACCCACCCCTCTATTTCCTCGTCCATGCCTGGCCACCACACGTAACTCCGGGCCAGGGCTTTCATCCTCACGATGCCCGGGTGGGTCTCGTGGAGATCTTCCAACACCTGTCTGCGCAAGGGGGGGGGGAACCACCACCCGGCTCCCCCAGAGTATGCACCCCTTGTGGGTCGATAGCTCGTCCTTCCTGGACGTGAATGGCCTGAATGCATCTTCCACCTTGCCCGCTGGCCACCCCCTTCCCACCCAGTCCCTGACCCGCGCTAGGATGCGGTCTCTGCCCGTAGCTCGAGCCACCTCTTCGGCGTGTAGTGGGCGCTCGGGGAGGGACTCTATAAGCATCACCCCGTGGGCCGGGGCGGGATCTGGGTCTGTGGCGGGCAGCGGCAGGCGGCTGAGGGCATCGGCGTGCCCCATTGCTTTCCCTGGGCGGTGGACCAACGTGTAGGTGTACGAGTTCAGGAACTGGTTCCACCGTAAAACCCTCTGTGAAAGGATTTGGGGGGTTTGCCGGTCGGGGGCTAGGAGGCCGAGGAGTGGCTTGTGGTCCGTGGCAATGGTGAAGCGCCTACCGTAGAGGTAGTCGTTGAACTTGTGGACTCCCGCCACGATCGCCAGGGCCTCTTTATCGATCTGGGCGTAGTTCCTCTCGGCTGGGGACAGAGTCCTGGAGTAATAGGCGACCGGCACTTCCCTCCCGTCCGGGAGTTGGTGCCCCAGGACCGCTCCCACCCCGTAGGGAGAGGCGTCGCAAGCCAGGATCAGGGGAAGGTTTTCATCGTAGTGATGAAGAACCGCGTTTGAGACTAAGAGGTCTTTGACCGCCTGGAACGCCGCGGCTTGGCGCTTTCCCCAGACCCATGGGGCTTGTTTATCGAGCAAACGGTGTAATGGTTCCGCCACCGCGGCTTTGTGCGGCAGGAATGAGTGGTAAAAATTCAACAATCCGAGAAAACTCTGTAGTTCTGCTTTGCATTTGGGGGCAGGGGCCTGGACAATGGCCTTGGTCTTGTCCGCGGTTGGGTGGATTCCCGCTGCGTCCACTGCGAAGCCCAGGAACTCCACTCGCGGAACACCCAACAAGCATTTTTCTTTTTTCACCTTCAGCCCCGCCGCCTGGAACCGTCTGAGGACCTCTCGCAGGCGGCGGCTGAACTCTCCTTCGGTGGGGGCGGCGATCAAAACGTCGTCGAAGAAGGGCTGGACTCCGGGGATCCCTTTAAGGAGAGAGTCCATTATGCTTTGGAAAATCCCCGGAGCCACGCTCACCCCGAACTGCAGCCGTTTAACCCTGAACGCCCCCCTGTGGGTCACGATTGTCTGTGCCTCTGCTGTCTTAGCGTCGACCGGCAGTTGCTGGTATGCCTGAGCTAAGTCCAGCTTCCCAAAAACCTTCGCCCCGGCTAGCGCTGCGAGGACATGGCTGACCACCGGGACTGGGTAGGGATTGTCCTGTAGAGCCTTGTTGATCGTGCACTTGTAATCAGCGCAGATCCTCACCTCCCCGTTGGGTTTTACGGGTGTCACTATAGGGGTCTCCCAGTCGGCGTATGTGACTGGCTCTAGGACGCCTTGGGCCGTGAGGCGGTCCAGTTCCGCCTCTATTTTCGGTTTTAGGGCGAACGGGACGCGTCTCGCCTTGAGCCTTATGGGCCGGACCGTTGGGTCGATCGGTAGGGTGATGGGCGGCCCCTTGTAGCTCCCCAGGGACCCGTCGAAGACCTCTGGGAACTCCCGGCAGACCCCGTCGAAATTGCTGGTCCGCATGTGGTCTACCCCCACTAGCTGGATTCCCAGAGGCTGGAACCAAGCCAGCCCTAGGAGTGTGGTCAGTTGGCGCTTGACCACCAGGATGTCTAGGGGTCCTCTAAAACTCCCTCGTTCCACATTCACCCGGGCCCACCCCACGATGTGTACCGGGTTTTTTTGAAAGTCCCTTAATACGAAGTCCGCTGGCCTCGTATGGAGGCGGCGGCGGGGGCATAGTCTCTTGAGGGTTTCCTCCGAAATGATCGAGATGGAGGAACCCGAGTCTACTTCCATGAGGCATGGGGCGCCCTCGATCAGGACCAACATTTTGACCTTGTCGGGGGCTGCAAGGGGCAGGTTCAGTACCTGTAGACTGGTGGAAGCCGTCGTGTAGGCATCCAAGGAGTCGTGATGCGCTGACGGTTGGCGGCGGCTGTTTTTGGCCCGGCAAGCCCGGGCGATGTGGCCCGTCTTCCCACAGCTGCGGCAGTCCAGGTGGCGGTACGGGCAGTCCCTTCGCTCGTGGGGGTCGCCGCAGCTGGCGCACCTGGAACCGGTGGTGGCGGTGGGCCTCTCCGTTGCTCGTGGCCTCGCGGGGGCCCGTGTGTCGGTTCTTTGCGGTCGTCGGAGCTGGAACGCGTCTCCCTCTGCTCGGACCTCTGGCTCTGCTTCACCCTGGTGTACTGCCTCCCCGCGTTGCTGGCCGTACGCCTTGGTGGCCCTCTCAAACGCCGTCGCCTCGTTGAAGGCTTGTTGTAGGGTGAGCTCTTCTTTTGCGAAGAGCTTCTGTTGCAGCCGTTCGTCTCGGAGGCCCCAGACGAAACGGTCCCTCAGGGCTTCGTCCCTCTTATCAAAACTGCAGTTCCCGGCGATTTGCCGAAGTGCCGCCAGGTAGACCGCCGCTGTCTCCCCCGACTTCTGGTCCCTCTTGTGGAAGAGGAATCGGCGGGCGACGATGGAGGGTTGGGGCGCAAAGTGGCCCGTGAGGAGTCTCACGATCTCCCCGTAGGATCTCTCGGTCAGCCTTTCTGGAGCGGAGAGGTTTCGTGCGATTTCGAAAGTCTCTTCCCCACAGACGCTCAGCAGGACGTCTCTCTTCCGGTCATCATCAGTGATCAAGTTCGCCCTCAGGTAGCACTCGACCCGTTCGGTGTAGGTCTCCCATCTCTCGGGGTGCTCTGGGTTGAATTCAGCAAGGTGGCCCGTCGTTACGCTAGAGTTCGCCATGGTGGCGGCGGGCTGCTCGGTCGTCGGTCTCTCGCCTTCCTCGTCTCCGGCCAGGGCTGGTTCCCCGCGGGGTGGCCTGGCCTAGCTAGATCCCATCCTCGTCGCCAGTGTAGTGTACTGAGAGACGAGTCGTGGTGAAGGCATAAGTATTTAATAGCTAGCACACTACCGAACTGGTTAACACGCGGTCGGGTCCGCCAATATATACAAGCATCCCGGAACATCCCCTTTGCTGGCCAGCCCAATCCTGGCCAGTCGAACTTCCCGCCCTTGGAGCTGATTGGGGTGGCTTTCCCGCGCTGCGCAAGGCGACCCGCGGGCGGCTCGGGTTGCGCGGCGCTGTGCTGATTCCAATACTCTACAGAACCACTGCTGCTTTTCGAATAGAAAAGACTGGTCTGGTCAATTGAGTGCCATTCAGCACACTATCACTTTGTAGGGAATCAGTTGATATTGTTTTTAACTGGAAATGTTGCTATTCTAAAAACAAGCCTGCATTTTCAGAGCTGTTTGTTCTGTCACAACTTGGGGTTATTTATTTTCCAAGTAGGGGGAATAATGGCTCGGGCTAATTCTGGTGCGTTACATATCTTGAAGTACCAAGTATTAACCAAAATTGCAAGACCAACATAATAATGAACAGTGTTCCTTTTCCCAATTTATTTTTATCTTAAATTTCTGATCTCTTTATCTCTTAAAATCCAAGAATTGCCAGAGCTGCAGACAAGGGATCAAATATATGTAGGTCTATATCCAAAAAGAGCATTCATTATAATGGAAGTGATACTTGAATAGTGATAGGTGGATCAGGCCTGTTATTGCCCTAAGCTACAAGGAGTTTGCTGTCACAGCAGTAAACAGATTTCAATCAGAAGTAAAAGAATGCAGGATCGTTGCCACAGAATAAAGTAACCAATCCTCCTCCAACTTAAGTCAAAGCCCTATAAAAGTGCAACAGGTCTTTGTAAACATAGTCTTTGTAAACATAGAAGGGGAGAAATCCTATGTTATGAGTCTACTCAAACCATTAAGAAATAGATCCCCAAAGATTCATCAGGATAAAATACTAGTGAAAATGCGAAATGCAGCCTGTTAGGAACTCACAGGGCACAAAATCTTCCTAGATTGCTTCTAGCTTGTTTGTTTATGTTTGGACCAATTCATACTGCTCCTTACTTCCTCAGGTGGTGAGAAGTTCCAGGGCTACATTTCTGTCTTTGGAGCCTTTAAGAGACTTGTGGTGTTCCTGTAATGTCTACTTCATTTATAAATGCAGAAGTAGATCAAAGATAGGGGCAAAGAAGCACCAAGCAGTGGAGGTTTTTTGGGATGCAGGGCCTCTCTCTATTGAGGTCTGATATTCAAATATTATCCCACATTACACCGTCGACGAAAACGATCCTGCACCCAAGAAGCTTCACTTTCAGGCAACTCATAGCTCCAACTGTTCACCTATTCCAAAATACTGAAAAGTGACCTTTCTTTACTCCCACTCACAAATCTATCCCCTTCCTTCAGTTTGAGTCCTGATAAGTATCTCATTTGAGAACAAAATTTGAGTCCAGTGACATCTTTAAGACAAAGTTTTATGCAAGGTATAAGCTTCCATGTGCATGCACACTTCCTCAGAGACAATGAAATGGAAATTACCAGTTATAGGTAGAGGGTAAGCAGTACATTAGCAATGACCAAACAGGAATAACACGCTTAGTAAATAAATGGTTACCATTTGTTTGGGTTTAATTCGGGGGGGGGGGGGGGGGGGGCATTGTGAAGGACATAAATATGTTGGAATTGGAGTCTGATGGGCAGATGTATCCTTAATTGTGGGATGTTGAGAGTAATCAACTGAAACCCTGCCATTACGCTCCATCCATCTCTTCTCAAACGTGGAGGCAACCTTACAGCATCTTCTTCTTTGAAGTGGAGTGAATGGCTGTGCATCCCCTGCATTAAAGAGCATTAATGTTCTTTTGTGATATTAAGTCAAACCAGAGAAATAGACCAGTTCACAAAAACCTGACTGCAAATCCACAGTTCTTCATCAGTTCATGCTGTTTTGTGGGCATGCAGTGCTAGAAGGTGAAAAGAGAAGACACAGTTCATTAACTAAAAAAATGCCTTCTAATAGTAGGAGACTAGGAGAGGAGGGAAAATGGGAGAACAATCATCAGTGACAGCATGATGTCACTTCTAGAAAAACCCAGAAGGGATGTCGCATCTCTCTAACAACCACCGTTACTCTATAGCTTGACCACAGAGTTTCTGCCAATTCCTAGAAGCATGCCATCACTTCTAGGTCTCCCCTAGAAGTCACTCCATCACCAATGGCCTTATTTATTTTTCTTTCTTCTGCTAGCCACTCAAGCATCAACAGCCAAATGGCAACCCCACCTATACCACGCATTTCTACCAACTTTAGACTAGTTTAACTATCATGACTCCCACCCCACAAAAAATACTGAGAATTGTTGTTTAATGATGGTGCTAAGAATTGCCACAGTCCCCAAAGCCCCCTTCACATAACTGGGGTTTCCAGCATTGCCTGCACAGAGAGAACAAATTTTAAAGCAATTTATGACTGTATGTAGTGTTGAAACAAAGACATTACATGATACAAAAGGCAGAAAGAAACTGGATTTCAATGTTTTCAGAGTTTATTAAAAGCTGAAAGGCTGCAATGAAATCCTGATCCAGGATCCTGGGAGTCACTGGAAAGGCAAGAAAAAGAGTTCTTTTATCAGTGACTGAAACTCGAGAATGGAGATATGCCAGCTCCTCAACTAAAATAGCAGTTTAATATTATTTCAAAGATTTATCCACTTCCCACCTTCCTTTGCCTTTGTTGGCATCTCATTAGAACCCATTAGTGCAATACTTGTTACAGTTCATTTAGGGAGAAAAAAATCATTAAACACATGTCACTTGAAAACTGTGCGACATAACATGAAATTGAAATGACCTTCGTTCTGGCAGGGAGCAACACTGAGTTAGACAGCACTCTGGAATTCTAAAAATGTTTCTTCGACTGATAATAGAATACCAGCATGCCAAGACAATGAATCCTAGTATATGGTTTGAAGTCAAATCTTATGCAGAAAGTAAGCAGAGTCCAGTCAGCAATGAGAGGGAGGGGGAAGAGGGGACACTAAATATTAATACTGAAAAAGAAAGGGGGTGGGTGGGCTAAATCATAGGAAAAAACTGTGGGAAAGAGCTTAAAAGTAACACAAGGAGGAAATGGATGGTTCCCCAAGAGATAAAGTGAGGCTCCACTGTTCACTGTAAACTTTTGTTTTAAATAAAGTGGCCATTTTATGCAGTCTATATTGTCTTTTCATGTTTGCTATGTTGGCTAGGTTGTAGGAAAGTAGCCAGTCAATTTTAAAATTTAAAAAGCAGCCATTATTCAAGTCACTCTTTGAATAGATAGAGATAGGGAAAGAGTGTGACTTTTTGTATGGGATGACTTAAAAAAAAACAATTAACAGGAGTCTTGGACACCTTAAAGACTAACACAATTTTATTACAGCATAAGCGTTCATGGACTGGATACAGACCTGTAGCTAGGAAATTTCTGGGGGGGAGGCCACTGGAGAAAGTGGCCCAAAAATGATGTCACAAAAAGGATGTTGTCCCCTCTCCCTTTTCCTCTGTGTCAATAAACAAATATGAAGTGTGTGCACATGACAAGAAGCTTGTACACCCAGGTGAATGGCTTGGCCATGCCTCCCAGTGTTTACTTATTGAGCAATGGCATTTCTCCCCTGCTTCATGCAGCACAGGATATCTCCACCACCACCCCCTTTCTCCAGTCTAAAACTTACTTGCCCATATGCTCTTACCTCCCCTCACCAGCCACCCTTGCACAGGTACAGTACCAATCTGGTTTTGTCAATCTTAAATCATTTGGGCTGATATATAATCTAAAAACAGCCCATTGTAAATGCTTGTGCAGTTGTTAGTAATGTTTCAATGCTACTATAAATGACACATTCAAAATACACATGTATTTGAGAGAGATATTTCCACCTCTCAAAAATATAGATGGAATCAAGATGCATGAACCAGGCATCCCAGCCTGAGACACTACAATATGAAAATACCTGGCATAGTACCATCTGTCAGACTTAAAAGAAGCAGATACAGGATGTAGGTTAGGACATTTGCTTCAGCTGACGGCACTGGATTCCAGGATGTTATCTCACTGGGTTCTTGCAAGTAATTAGAAGCTACATACCAATTCCTTTAGGATATCTGGCTTGCCCTTTATAATTTTCTGTAAAAGATAGATTGATATAATTTTAACAATAGTTTCTTGCAATTTTTGGAATGTAATCATGAAGTATGATGGTTTCATGTTTTCCTTTATTTGTTCTTTATTGAAAAACTTAACCAAAAAAACAGTACTAGATAGGCTGTGCAATTTCCCGTAGCTGATGATGCAACAAATAAGCTTCCAGCAGAAATTTCATAAATACTTGCTAAACAATCCAAAAAGTTGAGGAACTTGGACATACAATATCAACAGTCTAAACTTATCTATTTCAAAGTACTAAAACAAAGCAGTAGATAAGTTCACCTTTAAGACCAACTAAATTTTATTTAGAATGTAAGCTTTTGTATGCTCTTAAGCAGACTTCATCAGACAAAATGGAAATGGCAAGTAGCAATACTTAATATAAGTGGGCAGTGTGGAATCATGGGAATGTTTTTAGCAGATTAAAAGAATCACAAATAGGGATCTGTGTTTGTTAGGGTAGAACAAAACAGGGTTGAAAAAACATTGGAGAGTGATAAAAAGCAGACTGCTGTCATAGGTGCGGGTGCCATAAATCTAGGTAACATTCTGGCTTTGTTAGTTTAAATAGAGGACTTGGTTTCTCAAGAGATTATAACATCCATATAGTTTGCCAAAAGATGGGTTGGTATATGCAACAAAACAAACAGCCAATATCCCCCATTTGAGTATGTCAATACAAAAAGAAAAACAAAACAAAAACAAAAAACCTAAATATTCTGATACACTATTCTAAAAGAGAAATAATATAAGTTAACCCTTAGAAAAACAGGGTGCATTAAAGTATAGTGGTAAGTGGTCTAGTATATGTAAAAAGACAAACAGCCCACATCCCTCATTTGAGCATGTCAACACAAAAACAAAAAAGATTATTCTGATACACTGTTCTAAAAGATAAATACATTGGAACACTGTGGATGCACAGCTATACTCAGTGAGAGCTGGTTTAGCATATGTAATGAGATAAAAAAACCAATATCCCTGTTCAGTCCTGGGGAGGTGTTTGTTCCAAGTTTCATGATAATTTGTAATTCAACAATTTCTCTCTCCATTCTGTTCTTGAAGTTCCTTTGCAGTAAAACAGCTACTTTGAGGTCACTCACTGAATGCTCAGGAAGGTTAAAGTGTTCTCCAATAGGTTTCTCAGTTCTGTAATTCCTGATGTCAGGTTTGTGTCCATTTATCCTTTGGCGTAGGGTTTGTCCTGTTTGCCCTATGTAGAGAACTGAGGGGCATTGTTGGCATTTAATGCATATATAATGTTGGAAGATGAACAAGTGAATGAGCCTGAGATGGTATAGTTAATGCTGTTAGGTCCAGTGACTGTGTTGTCTGGGTGTATGTGGCAGCAAAGTTGACACTTGGGTTTATTGCAAGCTCTGGTCCTGGTGTCCCTGCTCAGATGCAATGTTGTATTGTTGTGGGTTAGGAGTTGTTTGAGATTGGGGGGCTGTCTGTGTGCAAGGAAAGGTTTACCCCCCCCCCCCCCAGTACTTTTGAAAGAGAGCTGTCACTGTCCAATAGAGGTTGTAAGTTGTTGATGATACGTTGAACTGTTTTCAGTTGAGAGTTGTGTGTGACCACTAGTGGTATTTTATTGTCTCTTTGGGATCCTTACCAACAGCAATACAACATTGCATCTGAGCAGGAACACCAGGACCAGTGCTTGCAATAAACCCAAATGCCAACTTTGCTGCCACATACACCCAGACAACACAGTCACTGGGCCTAACAGCATTAACTATTAACTTTGTTTTTGTTTTTTGTCTTTTTTTATTAACATACTCAAATGGGGGATATTGGCTGTTTGTCTTATTGCATATGCCAACCCATCTTATGGCAAACTATATGGTGTTATAATCTCTTGAGAAACCACGTCCTCTATTTAAACTAATAAAGCCAGAATGTTACCTAGATTTATGGCACCCGCACCTATGACAGCAATCTGCTTTTTATCACTCTCCAATGTTTTTCAACCCTTTTTTCAACCCTGATTTGTCCTATACTAACAAACACAGATCCCTATTTGTGATTCTTTTAATCTGCTAAAAACATTCCCATGATTCCACACTGCCCACTTATATTAAGTATTGCTGCTTGCCATTCCCATTTTGTCTAATGAAGTCTGCTTAAGAGCATATGAAAGCTTACTTTCTAAATAAAATTTGGTCTGAAAGGTACACTTGTCTACTGCTTTGTTCTATTGCTTCAGACCAACATGGCTGCCTACTGGGATCACACTTCAAAGTACTATTACTGAAGGTAATAGGAGTACTCCAAAGTATATATTTTCAGTCTTTAAATCTGGAGGCCCTTAATGCTAAACAACTCAAAGCCAATTCACACATTTCTCTACAATTTTTCTTTTGCTGTTCTAAGAAAGTTTGGATGGCGGAATCATGAGGGTGGGGCCAATAATGTGGTTCCTACCCACAAGAAGGTTCAGGAGGGCATGTGTAAAGGAAACTTCAATTCTGATTCACCATCAGTTCTTATAAATACTCTATGGTACCATATAGGGTTTTGAGAGCAGTTGCTGAGTTGCTCAGATAACATATATTTTTGCCCTTTCAGGATAAATATAGGTGCTAGTTGGCTACATCTCTGATTCAAAATAGTTTCTTAAAATAGTCTCAGTTCTGGCCTCAGTTAGCTACAGAATACAATTGCAAAGGTAAAAAACCATGAAGGTGGAACCACGGGTTAAATCTAGGAATCGGCAAAACTGAAAAAATAAGCCACGGTTTGAGCACGAACTGTGACAGTTCACAGTTTATTTTGAACCTGTTTGTTTGGTTGCATCATTCCTGAACCCAAAAACAAACTGCCTTTTTCCATGAAGGTTCAAATGGTACGTTTTTGTGGTTCATTCTCCTGACAGCCTGCTGCTGATTCAATCAATTCCTAGGCAATGCTGCAGGTGGACTTGTGGAAAGCCCTAGAAACACCCAAAACAGATGTCCATAGTTTGATCAGGGCCTGATTTACATATTTTTTGAGTGGGGACAAAACCAAAAAAATGGCACCCCCACTCAAAAAATGGGTAGTAGGTGATCTGCCTCCCCCCGCCCCCACCCCGCTCCCATTTAAACACCCCTGGCAGGGAGGGAAGTCCATGGGCTGCCTTTGGGGAGACTGCAAAGCCAAGCAATCTGCCTCCTCCCCATTTAAACAGCCCGTTGGGTGTTTAAATGGGGAGGGAAGCCTGGGGGCTGCCTTTGCCATCTCCCTGCCTTGCAGGGAAACAGCAAAGGCAGGCAATCTGCCTCCCCCTCCCCATGTAAACACCTGCCGCATGTTTAAATGTGGAGGGAAACCCAGGGGCTGCCTTGCAGAGAGGCAGTGAAAGGAGCCAAACTGCCTCCCTCCCTGTTTAAAGACCCCGCAAGCCAGAGGGAGGCAGATGGGCTCCTCTCTGCATGGCAGAGAGGTGGGGAAACCAGCCCTGCATCCATGATCTGTCTCCCTCCAAATGGGAAGGGAGGCAGATCAGGGGTGTGGGGCTGGTTTCCCTGCCTCTCCATCTTACAGAGAGGAGATGACAGGAGCCAATCTGCCTCCCTCTGGCTGGCAGGGTCTTTAAACTGAGAGGGAGGCAGATCAGCTCCTTTCACCGCCTCTCTGCCTTGCAGCCAATCTGGAGGGCTGCTGGCTTGCTCCCCCCACCCACCCTCCCGGGAGCGCCCAATTTGGGAGCTACTCCCACTGCCCCCCCCAGATCCATCCCTGAGCTTGATTGACAGCTCTGGGAGCCAGTCACGGAGTTCCCATTCTGATTGATGGGAGCAGATTATACCACCCCTGCTTTCACTTTGCAGCACAATGAGAGGAGTTTGCTGTCATGAGAGCAGAAGAATTATTATTTGCTGTGTGGTTGATTTAGGGAGGCTTTGAGGGACTCCTTTTTCTCCCACACAGTGAGACAATTTTTTAAACACCTCTTCTGGCTCGGAAGGTGTTTATTGCTTCAGGGATTGAACCTGAAGCTAGAGCTGAGCTTTTCTGGGGGCATCTGCTTTTGGGGGGGCTATAACTTGGACATGCCAATTCCAATCTTCACCAACTTGGATTGTGGGTGGAGGAGAGCCTGCTGAAGACTCTCCATGAGTTTGGCATCTCTAACTTGCAAGGGGGTTGTCCTACCACCTCCTGAAACAAACCATGAGCCAGTTTGGAAAATTGAAAAGTTTGTGTAAGTTCATGGTTCATCCAATCAAATGAACCAACACAAACCACCATTTTCCTGGTTCATGCCCATCAACTTGTATCCTATTATTTTTGCTACTGGTGTAAGGGATCTTCAGGGATCATGGGGCCTACAAGGTCAAAACATCACATGAGAAAAAACTGCAGCAAGGAATTAAATCCAGCAAAATCTCTCTTCCTCCTTCTTGCACCAGTGGAAATGCAGAAGGGATCTAACCCCATGTTTTGACATGTTGCAGTGAAAGATCATGCAAGAAAAATAAACCATATTTCTATCTGATTTATACCCAATATCTAGTTCCCCCCCAGTGTGAAAAGTGCTTGGCAGGGTCTGCTAAATTCAACATCTGATTTCTGTTTAAAAAATTTCCTAAGAGTCATTCAATTACTCTGTAACTAAATTAATTTCTAAGCAATGATGAACAGATTGCAAACTTAGGCTTGTTTTTGGAAGCACAAGAATATGACGTTGTGCTTGTCATTAATTTGTTCTTTCTAACTATGTTGCTGCATCCTACCTTTATTTTGAGTGATACTGGGCTGGCTCACATCAGGCAACACTATTCATGCAAGTTATATTCACCAACGCTGTAATGAATGCATATCATGAATGTGTAGGAAAATGCAGGCAGTTGTTTTTGAAAAATGTGGGTGAGCCAGTGTTGGATGGATTACTACCCTGACATGTTTAAGAAGCACACATACTGATAGGACAGGAGCTGTTTGGGAGGAAAACCAGGGCTAATTTTAACCACGTGAAAATAGCCTGTGAGAGTATCTTTGAATTAGTTTCAAAGATCAAAGAACTGGTGCTGTCTGAACAGATCATTTTATCCTATTTTCATTGTAAAAGTCCTGAAAAGCATTGCATAAACAAAAAAGAAAAGTAATGAAAACCACTGGTGGAGGGAGAGCTGCTGCTGTTGTTAAGGATCAACTAATATAACCGTATTAGTAACAACTGCAATACATTGTGTTTGCCTGGGCACTGCCCCATCCCAAGTTTTGAGAAACTACCATCCCAGCTGTGTTTTGAGTACTTGTGGGTATTTTTGGTACTACTTGCTGACACCATATTTGGTAATGAGGCAGCCTCAGAAGGGTGAAAAATAATTCCATTCTTGACTGGAAATTCCATGAGATAAAACATTTTTGCACTTTGTCCAGTAGAAATAACTGTGCAGCAAATTCCATAATAGTTATCTTGTTTCTGAAGTTTACACTGGATTTAAGTATTGTAGAAGTTGCTTTCTGTTTCGTGCACACACAGAGAGAGAGTTTTTTCACAGAGCAAATGCTTTTTCACACCAATAAAGCTCAGTTTAATGACCAAACTTGCACCTTCCCTTTTGCTTTCATTTTTCCAGGTATTTTCACATCACTGAGGTCATCTTCAAGTCAGACCAATGGAGTTTTACCAACAGTACCATTTGGCACTAAGTTTATTGTTGTCACTGGCTATACCCAATGCCTGAAGTACTATTAAATTAGTTCCTTGTATCCTGTGTTTTAGCTTGGGGGCAGAGTGAGGAAATTTAAACCAATTTAAATTTTTATTTTACTTTGCAAACAAGCCCCCTCTTGGCCAACATAATGAAATTTAATCCTCATCAAGCCTAATCCCTAATTTAGAATGGAGTAAATTGTGCCTAAATTATTGAATTAAGAGTTGCCTCTACTTTGAAAGAGCTTCCCTTATTTCGTTGTCTGTAAACTGCACTGAGTGTTACTTACTTACTATGCGCAGTTGTGGAAGCAAGAAAAAATACCAGAGAAATGGGATTGGATTGTGAAAGTTTTATCGTGGAGTGAGATGGGTAAATTAACAAGAACTTTAAGAGATTGTGATTTAGAAGTGTTTAAAAATGAGTGGAAGAAATTTAAAGGATATATAGAGCAAGAGTGGAACATAAAAAGACATTGGACAATTTTTTAGTATGAATGGGAAGAGAAAGATATTGAACTTTGATTGGCTAGGGGTACCTTTATAATTGAACTTAAATATATAACTTCGGGGGAAGTCTAGTAATGGAGGGAGGGGGGATCGAAAATAACATATGGGTTAGAGATAGAAAGGATATAATTAAATATTGTAACCATATGTTATCAATGAACTGTTTAAAAAACTTACTTCAGGTGCCACAGCATTCATATCTCCTCTATTGTTAACAGGGCTTTTTTTGTAGAAGGAACTCTTTTGCATATTAGGCTACACACCCCTAATGTAAACCAAGAGCTTACAGTAGGCCCTGTTATAAGAGCCCAGCAAGCGCTTGGAGAATTGGCAACAAAAAAGTCCTGATTGTTATTTTATAAGACAACTTTAGAATGAGAATAACAATGTTTTGTTTAATCAGCCTGTTGGATTAATCAAACAATTATCTTCAATTAACTGAGCAGCCAGTGGGTAGCCATGTTGATCTGAAGCAACAACATAAAGTTAGAGTCCAGTGGCACCTTTAAGACCAACAAAGTTTTATTCAAGGTATTGGCTTTCAGATATCTGAAGAAGCATGTGTGCACACAAAAGCTCATACAACTTTGTTGGTCTTAAAGCTGCCACTGGATTCTAACTTTATTCTAACTGAACAGCGACTATTAACAATTAATCATTTTACATATAACAACGAGAGCTTTTTTGAGCAGGAACACAGTTCCAGGTGGCTTGGTGCTGGGGTGCGTGGCTTAATATGCAAATGAGTTCCTGCTAGGTTTTTTCTACAAAAAAAAGCCCTGGTAACAACTGCAGATACTTTAGAAGAGGCATTCCCTTCAGAGACAAGGAAAAATGCCTCTTCAAATGTGGTGCTGCCCGAGATGGTAAAACAAAACAAAAAGTAGGATTTTTTTATTTTTATTTTTATTTATTTTTGCTTTATGGTGGGTTGGATCCCATGGAAGATTTCTGGGGACCTATTTATGCACCATGGGGGGAGCATCTGGAGGTGAAGTAGGTGGAGAGAGTAACAGTGCAGTCACACACACTAAACAATGCACTTTCAATTTCAATCCACTTTCAAGGCACTTTCCAACTGGTTTTTACTGTGTGAAATGACATACTTTCAAGGAGTTTCTGAAATGGATTGCAACTGCATTATTTAGCATGTGTGACCAACACTCTAAATCATACCACGTGGATAGAAATCCTTCCATCAGGAGAAATGTTGGCTGGGATTCAAGTCAGTGTTTTCCCACAAATCTAAATTTAATCATCCAAACTCACACAATGAGTTTGGTCAATGAAGATTCACCAAATTAAATGACATCTCTCCCACCAAATATTCAAAAAGTAGCTGACCTAATAACAGATCATGGTTTTATTGACAGGTTCTCATACTGTAGTCAGAGAAACATATTGTGACATTAATTTTGCAGCTATGGCCCGGGGGGGCGGGGGGGAGGAATTATTTACTTACTTCATTTATATCCCCCTTTTCACCCCAATGGAGACCCTAAGCAGCTTTTGTCTCTTCTGTTTTATCCTCACAACAGCTCTGTGAGGTAGGTTGAGCTCAGAATGTGTGTCCCTACTACTTAATTTATATTTATTCTCTTAGCAATACCATAAGTGTTAAGTTTTAACAGCAGCTGAGGAATGTCACTTTAGAGATTCCAGTATCCCTTCAAAAACAGCAGCAAGATGATAAGACCCCAAACAGACCCCAAATAGTTGATTCTTTTGCAAAGAGGAAAAAACGTTGTGCACATATTCTAGCAAATTTCCCATCTTTCCTCTCTAGTGGTTATGCTCTAGGCATTATGCTTAGCTATACGTTATACTGAGGCATGCCTTATCAGTAGAACCAGACGATTTGATAAGAGATCTGTCAAACAGCATTTGTTCTTGTGAAACCCTTTCCTCATCCTTCCCCCACAAACAGGAAAATATTTAGCAAGAGGTGTACAAACTGGCTGTAGATGCAATACCCAGAGTCAAAGGTGGATAATCGTTGGTTAAAAACACGTTTAGGAATGTGCAGTTCTTCACAACAGAAACACTTTTAATCATGTGTTGAAACATATTTCTGTAGCCCAAGAATGTTAATAACATTTTGCTTCTTTAGAATTGTTATGTCCCCTATCCCTATGTCTTCTCTGGGTCACAAGGTTTTTCGCTTATGCCTTAGCAACTGTATCAAGCTCATCAAAACACTCAAAGCACTGCAGTGAAAAACACCAGCAACTAACAAAATTTATGTAAGTGCTTCCCAGCATGCTTTGCTTTCTGTACCATTCACTTACCCTTCCAAGCACAGGGCAGAATTGGTCACTTCACATTCCAAATCCAAATCACAAACTCGCCGTAGCTAAAGTATAGCTCAGAGAACTACATGTACTCCATGTAGTTCCTTTCACTCTTGGTGCTTAGAAGTTTGTGTCTTAAGAGCTATTCTATCACCTGCTGCTGAGCAGTTTAGACTTACCTTATTTGAAAGAAAGGAAGAAATAGAAGGATAGAGAAGAAAGGGGGCAGGGTCTGTAAGAAAGACAGAAGACTGCATTTGGTATGTTTTAAATCCTGCGACACCATTTCCTTCCCCACATGAAGACATACCAAATCAAACTTATAGGATAAGAAGTCAGGCCACCTTGCCAGTTGAACATATATATGGACTTTACACTATAAAGAGCACAAATGGTTAAAAATAAATCACCTCCTTTTATTTTGCTATGGATGGACAATGTTTGGCATTTCTATGTTATGGGAAAGATCGCTTATAATAATCAGTGCTTTGATAATGAAGATTGTACCTCTAATTTCATATGAATATGGTTTTCTTGGTTGGACTATATGGTGTCAGAGACCAAAATTCCAAGTCACATCTACCCTATAGATTTATTACAAATGTAAATTTGAAGTTATATTTTACTATACAAACAACTTCTGAAACAAATGCAAAACAAACAGAGGAACTGTGCTCTCTTCCTTTCTCACATGCTTCACACACACTCACTGGGAAGAGTCACATTGTTCTTTCCTCTGCCAGTCAGCCGGCTGGTGGCAGGGAGGAGCCTAAAAAACTGGGGGGATCTCCTGCCTGGACCTGAGGGCTGGCAAGCATAGCCAGGACCCAGGGCTTCTGGTGGGCCCACTGCACCTACCCTTTCCCCATCTGTTTGCTTGCAAGCACTCTACCACAAAAGCTCCCAGCTGTATTCTCTGTCCAGCATCAAGGAACAGGCAGTTAGGTGGTGAAGGCAGGTGGTGAATTCAGGTGCTGAGAGGGTTTGTGAAGTATGCACAGGCATGTGGGTCGGTGAGTGGGAAGCCTGGTGGCAGGCAAAGGAAAGAAGGGGGCCCAGGTTCTCTGCCCAGAGCCCTCCAAAATCTGGAACTGCCCTGGGGTAAGCCATCTGAAATGTGTTGAAAGCAAGATAGTGAGTTTACTAGCTCAAATAAGGCTGAAACCATCAAAGTAGTGGCAAACTTCCTTTACTGTGTTTATAAGAGGAGAAGTCTGTTTAGAATGTTTAATTAGTCACCTTTTCCCTTGCTTCCTTGATTTGATGCTATTATTGCTATGCCAATAAAGGTTCTGTGACTGTGTGAGCCGACACCTATTGTTAGCGCTGCAAGGGCTGGTTTCTTCACTCCCAATCCAGCCCTGCTTCACCTCCATTTCTGCCCCACAGTCCTGAGTAGTTATTTGCATAGCACAGCTACATTACACAGAGCTCCAAGGACTCACACATGGCAGCAATGGGGGCAGCGTTAGTAACTAGGAAATGAAGTGAACTCTGATTTCTCATGAAAGCTCATGCTGGAATTAATGTTGTTAGTCTTAAAAGTGCCACCAGTTTTATTCATTTAATTATATACCACACTCAGGATGGTGTTCAACATTGTTAAAAACACAGTCTCACAAGCAAATATAAAATTAATCTAAAACTATTTAGATTAAATCTTAAAAACATTCTGATGGCACAGATAAATCATTAAGTCCTCTTATGGGGTGGGGGGCAGATCAGGGCCAGATATGATGTAAGCCATTGCTATCCTTGTCCACAGGCCTGGTGGAATGTCTCTGTTTTGCAAGCCCTATGGAATTGTCTCAAGTCCCGCATGGCCCAGATGTCACCAGGCAGAGAGTTCCACCAGACAGCCAGATGTTCTTTGGGCCAGAGACCAGCATCTTCCAATTTGCCATGCCTTATCGCAGAACTTGGTCTCTTTTGCCCAGCTTTTTTGACCTATTATAGACTCTCGTTTTGCATTAAACTGCCAGAGGCTTCCTCTTGCAAGTTGTGGCTTTTACCCCAGCTGTTTACCTTTCTCTTTCTCTCCCCCCCCCCTCACATGAGGACAACATGTCATACATCTGAAAAAATACTCAGCAAAAACTTATGCCACAGCAATTGAATTAGACTTTAAATGCAAATAGACTTTTTCTTTCCTGTTTTTGCTTCCTCTGTGTAGCTGCTCAGAATAACTTTATATCCCAAAACCAACCTGAACAGTCAACATGGTTTGCAAACATCACTAAAACACTCAAGCTTTGACACATCTCTGGCGGGGAGTGGGGGGGGGGGAGAGAGAGACTTCTAATACTCATAATTCTCTATTGGCTTCTAATGGAGCTAGTTTCTCAGACTTCTAACGTTAGCATTCATTATCATAAAACTTCCAGCTCTGTGTTGCAACCAAGCCCTGAAAAAACTAATGGAATATCACACAAACCTAAGGTAACCCTTTCTAGTGATGATAATAAAACCATAAACATACCATAATAGTCATAAAATTGCCTTTTGTAGTGGAGAAAGCCAATGTGAGATTTACACACCTGGTTACCCCACACCTTGAACTCAGGATTAAGTAGGATGTAAGAGAAGTATGGACCTTGTGCTGGCCTTCTGTGCTGGTATGGACTTCACTCAGGGATAACATTGTTTGCTCAGGTGTGGTATCCCGGGTGTTCTCTCCGAATTCTAACACAGCAGCTATTCTCTGTGTTCGCTAATAAAACCCATTCACAAGGCCAGCAGCCTATGAATTTTTCAGCTTCCTCTCATGTACTTCTTAGATGGTCAGAAGTCCCTTTGATCCTCCCTGGGTGTCAGCCTTTCTCTTGAAATACCTTTGCTGAAATACTTCTACATTTTATTTGTCAGCTTTATACAAAGACACTTAAAACTGTGAAATGGCATCATCATAACTGAAAGTACATACTGGATCATTTTAAAGACTGCATATTCCATTGACTTATAAATGGCTCCCAGTTAGACCTGTACATAACCATACTTTCCTCATATTTTTAAAAGATCTGGTTGATGTGTCTGTGCTTGCTTCTGAAGGGCTCCCCCACCCCAACCCTCCTATATGATATCTATTTTCTTATTTTAGCCAGTAACGATCTTAGCAACACCAAACATATTAATTGTGTAATTTCTTTAGAGATGGAATTCCCTAAGTATCCTCATAACATTATTATAGGATATGGAAGTATCAGTTAATTATGTCAAGCACTCTCATGTTAAATCTGCGATTAATACTTCAAAATGTCTAAATAATAAAAGGTAGTTAAACCAATCCAAACTAATCATTTACCAGTCATGGCTTCCACCAGGGCTTTTTTGTGACCAGGAACACACAAAAACACAGTTCCGGCTGGCTTGGTGTCAGGAGGCGTGGCCTAATATGCAGATTAGTTCCTGCTGGGCTTTTCCTACAAAAAAACCCATGTGAAACAATGATGATGTCAGGGGTGTGGCCTAATATGCAAATAAGCTCCTGCTGGACTTCTACAAAAAAAAAAAAGCCCTGGCTTCCACACCCAGCGGTGATCCTAATTCTGTTATCAGGACTCTGATAAGGCCTTCCTGAAAGCTAAGGCATAAGTATTTTCTCAACTGCTCACTCATATTACTTCCTAAGGCAGGGGAGATGGGGAAGCTTACCAGACAGGGTGGGTAGTCCTCATATGCAATTACAGAAGGTCTCCAGATCCTGTCAGTGCCATGATGCTGTCTAGGAAACAATCAAAACCCGCCCTCTCCAGATCCAGAGAATAGCTCCTCATCAGTGGAAACATCCAGAAAAAATCTGTGCCATCATTACCATCAATGTCATTTCAACTACAGAATGCATTCATTTCAAAGGATTACCCTACGTAAATATCTGAAGCTGCTTGCCACTGTGCCCACTATTATCCCCTTGTCATTTGCCATTCTGAAATTTGAACTTTATCAAGGTACGGTGACTTCAGTATAAGGGTATTTATTGTCTGAGAGTCGCTCCTGCTGTAGCAGCTGTGGTAGTCAACAAGATGCATTTTTTTATATCTGCAGCTATTTTTCTCCTATATGACTTTTAGCCATCTTGAGCTCCGTAAGGAAAAAAAGGAAGCTAATAAATGTTTTAAATAAAGAATCTTGTTTCTCCATGTAGGATTTTTCAACATTTAACATCAGTTCAGATATATTTTTAAATTATCCCTATATCAATCTCTCTTCTCAGAGAAAACATGGCTTACACTGTGTAAACATGGTTAAAGTCTGCAGATGTTTTTAATGTGTAATTCTGACCAGCACAGTATGCATTTTTTGTTTCACTCTTTTTCTCAGCAATGTTGACCATGACATTTCTTAGTCAATATCATCTGTCTAAGGTTTGAAAAAAGGGCACAACCTATATTTCAATGGCACCTTTCAGCCTTTGTATTCTATTTTAGGTGCTACGTGGAAATGTCTGACCCAAGAGAATCAGTGTGAGAGAGCCAGTTTGATATAAGAGCAGTGGACTCTAATCTTGGAGAAGTAGGTTTCATTCCCCACTCCTCCACATGCAGCCAGCTGGGTGACCTTGGACAAGCCACAGTTCTCTCAGAGCTGTTCTCTCAAGAGCAGTTCTCTGAAGAGTTCTCTCACCCCCACCTACCTCACAGGGTGTCTGTTATGGGGAGAGGAAGGAAAGGAGGTTGTAAACCACTCTGAGACAGACTCCAAGTGAAGGGTGGAGTATAAATCCAATCTCTTCTTCCTATCTCTTCTTCTTCTCTTTTCTTCCAAGAACTTGAGCACAGGATGCAAACCTGGCATTGACTCTCCACTATGATGCCTCTTTATCGGCCCACCATCTCTAAACAGGATCTAAACAGATTGAGCCAAGAATAATCCCTATTTGATATGAGCACATAAAACTGCATTGAACCACTTGCTCTATTAAGCTGAGTACTGTCTACTGAGACTGACAGCGGTTTCCCAAGGTGTCAGGTCAAGGTCTTTCATATCACCTGATCATTTTAAGTGGAGATGCTGGGGAGTGAACCCAGCACTTGCATGAAAACCATATGCTCTGTCTTGGGTTGCCAGGTCCTCCCTGGCCACTGGAGGGTGGTGTGGAGTAAGGTTACCAAATCCAGGTTGGAAAATTCTTGGAGATTTGGGGATGGACAGGGACCTCAGGGGGATACAATGCCATATTGTCCACCCTCCGAGGCAATTGTTTTCTCCTGAGAACTGATCTCTGTAGTCTGGAGATAAACTGTAATTCCAGGAAATACTCAAGTCCCACCTGGAGGCTGGAGCCACAGTCCCACCCTGTGTCTCTAACTCTGAATGAGCCAAGAATAATCCCCGTTCCAAATGCCAAAACTGAAAATACTGTCTCTTGCGCAGAGGGCTTCCCCTCACCGAGCAGTAATCACACACATGTACCTACCAAATATTAAGAGCTGAATTTCTAGTTGGGGGGGGGGGTTGATTTGCAGGCAAGTATCGGTCAGGAATCTCCCATTTGAGTAATTAGAGTACTGATTTATTGCTATCTCATGGG
The DNA here is from genome assembly GCF_032191835.1 of Heteronotia binoei. Lineage (NCBI taxonomy): Eukaryota > Metazoa > Chordata > Lepidosauria > Squamata > Gekkonidae > Heteronotia > Heteronotia binoei. The sequence goes on along the minus strand of NC_083223.1, from coordinate 48,643,249 downwards.
AGATGAATATAGGTACACATTAAATCAACAAATAACTCACTGTAAGATTTGAAGCAAATCACTTTTGCCCTGGACAGCTGATGGTATGCTGTAGTATACCATTTCTTTCATAACACTACACGCCTATACAAATGCTAACCTTTGAAAAGAATTTTGAAAAGTTAACAAATCATAGCAAAACATGAAAAGTTTTTGATGTTTCAAATTGATTTATGATAGTGTCCCCACCCCAACGTTGCCAGATTTCAACTACTGGGCCTAAGACTCAGATTTTGAGGTTAATTCTTAGGACTAGGAGGTACCAAGTTTTGGGGGAAACAGGGAAAGATTTTTTTTTTCAACAGTAATAATGAGGTCAATAGTTTGTCTTATAAGCAGGGCCCTGCTGGGCATACTGAGGCAGAAAACTGACCCAACATTGGAGGGGAAATTCTAAAATACAATTTCTGAAGAAATAATGTAGTAACCAGGGCTTTTTCTGTAGCAGGAACTCCATTGCATATTAGGCTACACACCCCTGATGTAGCCAATCCTCCAAGAGCTATGGTAGGCCCTGTAATAAGAGACCTGTAAGCTCTTGGAGGATTGGCTACATCAGGGGTGTGTGGCTTAATATGCAAAAGAGTTCCTGCTACAAAAAAAGCCCTGGTATTAACCTTCACAGAAACTTGAGCAAAAAAAGTTTCCTTCCCACCACTGATCTCTAAGCAAACATAAAGCAAGACGGACATTGCTTTTGCAACTCATGCATGGGATGCTAGTGCAACATCAGGGACAGAAGAAATCCTAATCTTCTAGAATTGTCCAGAAGGTCCCATTTATAGTCTGTACATGTATATAGATATGTAGAACTGCACAAAATATATAAATAAGAAAAGCTGATTTGTGGAAACAATTCCTGGCATTGACTGATTGACTCTGAAAATAAGGAGATGAAATTTACATTATCCCATGCATTCATCAGTATGCAGTACAAAAATTACCACATGTAATGACTGGAATTTAAAGAGGATCATGTAACAGAGGAAGTAGCTACAGAGAAAGAGGAAGTCTTCCCCATTTACTAGAAAGGTTCCTCTTTCTGGTTAACTTGTCTTCAGAACTCACTATGGTCTGCACAGAACGATTAACAATGTAATTTTACCTATGACTAATAGTGGTTATTTGTCATTTATTCCTTCAGTCAAATATTTTCTTGTGATTTCATCAGGCATCATACAGTTCTCTCAGTAACACAGCATACCTGATAATTTAAAATAGGTGCAGTGACTCATGAAAGTGCATGCTCTGCCACAGATTTTGTTAGTCTTTAAGTTGTTACTGAACTCTTGCTCTTTTCTTCTGCTCAGGCCTTGGATTCAGCAGGAGCTCACGGGAACGCAGCTCCTGAACCTTTCTGAGAGTTCCACCTCCTCCTTCCCACCTTGTCCACTGAACAGTAGGTGCAGTTGCATAACAATCCCTGGAGGAGCTCCACCACCTATTTTTCTACAAAAAGACCCCTGCTTCTGCTACAGACAGGCTAACATGACTGTCCATCTTGATCTCCTTGGCCCTGTAAGCGGGCACCAATTGTGACATAAAATAGTATCTGTCATTTGTTCTATATCTATCATTCATTTGGTTTGTCTAGTGAACAGAGAGAAATTACACAGATTTCCAAGTGAATTGAAATAGGAGACATCCTCCTTTTTTCCATCTGAAAAGGTTTACCAACAAAGTCTTATTCTCGGTATAAGCTTTAAGAACAAAAGAGAAGCCATTTTAGATCAGGCCAATGGCCCATCCAGTCCAACACAATGTGTCACACAGTGGCCAAAAAAAATTACACACACACACACTGTGGCTAATAGCCACTGATGGACCTCTGCTCCATATTTTTATCTAACCCCTTCTTGAAGGTGGCTATGCTTGTGGATGCCACCACCTCCTGTAGCAGTGAATTCCACATGTTAATCACCCTTTGGGTGAAGAAGTGCTTCCTTTTATCTGTTTTAACCTGTCTGCTCAGCAATTTCATCGAATGCCCACGAGTTCTTGTATTGTGAGAAAGGGAGAAAAGTACTTCTTTCTCTACTTTCTCCATCCCATGCATTATCTTGTAAACCTCTATCATGTCACCCCACAGTCGACGTTTCTCCAAGCTAAAGAGCCCCAAGCGTTTCAACCTTTCTTCATAGCGAAAGTGTTCCAGCCCTTTAATCATTCTAGCTTTATACATGAATGCTTCTTCAGAAACATTGAAACAGAGTCGCCAACATTACATGTACGTTGAGGATGAGGAGGGTATTGCCAGGAAGGACAAACAGCCACCCACCTGAATCTACTTTAGAGTGTGTGAGAGTAAAGGATGCCACCCACTTTAATGAGTAAATACAAGGAACTGATTTAACAAAATATAACCTCTTTTCAAAACAGCATAATTGTAAAAGATGTGCTTGATCTTGCATGCAGAGCAAGTCACGCTGAAGGCAAAACTGTTAATAAAAGTATATACTCTTGTACAAAGTATTCTTTAAGACTATGCTTTTATCAGCAACTTTGCCCTTGGTTTTGGTAATCCACTAAATATAAAGAAGAAGGTATTGAATGTATTTAATTGTATCGTAGTTTTTGTTCTTTTCCTCCTTAAATAATATTTATGCTGCTTCATAGAATTTTCCATGAATCTAAGTCATTGGTAATTTATAATGTATATATCATGTAATAAATGCATACAAAAGCTTATATCTAGAATAAAACATTGTTGGTCTTAAAAGGTGCTGTTGGACTCAAACTTTGTTAAGATTTTTTTATAATGGAAAATTTAAAAAAATTACTTAAAATAGAGTTCTGCATTTTTCTGTTAATTATAGAGGAATGCACCACCAAAGGAAGGGGAAGAAGTGATACTAACACTGTTTTGGTTCAGTGTTCCTCCCTCCCTTTTCAACCAAAAGTATATTTTACATTCCGCTCTGATCCTGCCTTCCTCCCCCAAATTATACTTCATATATTTACCTCCTTTATAGCCTGCCCTTTTCCCCAACGGGGACCCAAGGTGCCATACATAGTTCTCCAGAACCAGATTGATCTGCCTGTCCATTTTACAATCCTGGCATACTGCACACTGCTGCACTGATCAATGGTGCTACAGTTTCAAACTGCATGCTAAACGGGACATTCACTTCACCATTAAAAAGCAGCTAAGGGAGTAGTGAGATTCAGAGTGGGAACATGGTGGTGGAGCAGACCGTTACGCTGTGCAATTCTGAAGATATCAGTATCCTAAAGTACTTTCCAACCTGTGGATTCTGACCCAGAAGCGCTTTGAGAAGTATCTGAAAGCAGGGCCCAGGCTTTTGCAGTTTTATTGATTTGTGCATGCTCTATTTTTAAAGTGAGTCGTCATAACCCAAAAAGTTGGTAATCACTATCCTACATGTGTAATGTTAGGGCCAGCCCTGCCACTAGGCAAACTAGGTGATTGCCTAGGGTGCTGGCCTCCTGGGCACTCCATGTGACTCAGTGACATTATCAGTGTGGGGGGAGGGGGTGCCAGACAGTCTAGGCCGGTCCTGGTGAATGTGCCAACTGACCAATTGGGGCCCAAAATTCACAGTAGGATAACCTGAGCCCAACAAAGAAAACCTTCCTTTTACTGCCCGTTACTCCTAAAAGCTGATAACTACATCATCACAGCCAGTTTAAGGGAATGGGCTCAATCTGGGCAATGACACACATAAATGAAAGCCGAGGTATCATTAATAAAATGACCTGGCTGCTTCCACACACAGGCCATTCCCCATTTTCTCTTATTGCCATAACAATACTGAGTCATGCTTAGCTGTAATGGAACTTCCATATGGTGTTTTAACTGAATGATCTTTTTTCATGCACTCACAACTCTGATGGGCCTTTTGCTGTTATTTTTTAATTAGTTATTGACCAATATAACAATATATCTACTTCTGATTTTTTTTTAAAAAACGGGGGGGGACTGCCAATAGTGAGTGAAGGGGAAGTGCGTACAAGGGGAAATGGCATGGGATGCGGGCAGCACAGACATGTAGAAATCCACATCTTCAACCATACTTCCCCTGATTGGTCCAGGGTTTAGGCAGGAGATTACATAGTGCAAATCAGATCATTCTGGGTATCAAAGGGGGATTATCCAAGACCAGCAAGCCCAGCCCCTTCAGAAGCAGGTTGATTCTCAAGCCAGTGGTCAGAAATTTTGTGCTGAAGGGGCCTAACAGTATGCTGAGAGCAGGGGGAGAATCAGTGCAGAACATCCATGGTGACCACATATTTAATGGTTTGGATCCTAAGATGAGATTCCACCAGCCTAACAGCAGAATGGCAGGAATGTAGTAGATGTGAAAGTATAACTTCCAGTTTATTTACCCAATCCATAGCTTGTGTTAAGTTGTACATCCACAACTTGACATGTGTCAAGAATAGTATATTCTACACTAAGGCTAGACAAGTGTAGGTCAAACTCAGGTTTGCCAACCCCCAGGTCCAGACAGGGAATCCCACAGTTTTTCAGGCTCCTTCCCACCGCCAGCCAACTGGCTGGTGGTGGGAAGCCCCACCCAAACAGCCATGATGTGTCTTTAGAACTGATAAAAGGAAGTACTTCTTCACCCAAAAGGTGATTAACACATGGAATTCACTGCCACAGGAGGTGGCGACAGTGGCCAGCATAGACAGCTTCAAGAGGGGATTGGATAAACATATGGAGCAGAGGTCCATCAGTGGCTATTAGCCCCAGCATATTGACGGAGCTCTCTGTCTGGGGCAGTGATGATCTGTATTCTTGGTGCTGGGAGTGGGGGGGGGGGGCAACAGTGGGAGGGCTTCTAGTGTCCTGGCCCCACTGGTGGACCTCCTGATGGTGCCTGGTTTTTTGGTCGCTGTGTGACACAGAGTGTTGGACTGGATGGACCATTGGTTTGATCCAACATGGCTTCTCTTATGTTCTTAGATCACGGCAGGTTTAAAAGAAGTTTTCAAATTTTTTGGTTTGGAATTTGTGTGTGTGTGCCTTTAAATCTCAGCAGGACATGAAAGCTTCAAAAAGGGGGGTGAGCAGGCAGAGGTTCTTCCTAGTGAGTATGTGAGAGAGGAAGAGAGCATAGTCCCTCTGTTTGTTTTGCATTCATTTCAGAAGTCGTATGTACAGTAAAATGGATAATAAAAAATTAACTAGAACCTGATTATGGGATGGATAAAAACTCCACCCCCTAGTCCTCTCCCTTATTTTTGTTTTCCTCTGTTAGTCTGAAGAAGTTCATTGAAATACAGCAGATAGTTACATTCAGCAACTCCCATGAGTAAAGTGGTTTACCATTGCCCCAATGAGATCACAAAAATGTGGGCTTGCAAACTGTTTATATTGGCAGCTTTGTGAGTGTGTGTGTGCTCACTTTCAGTCAGTGTGGATGTGCAGTTGCTGGAAAACTCTTGGAAGTCAAAAAGAAGATGAGGAAATGAAGAGGAACTGCACTGCTGTGTTTTTATTTGTTTATTTTAGGGAATGGGAACGTCTCCAGATATTTCCTGAGTCATAACCACCAGTCAAACTGCAACACCAGTCAAACTGCACATTTTGTGTGGTTGGCTTTCTTGATGTTTATTCAATGTTAAAAAGCAGCAATAAAAAGGCTCAATTCAGATGGGGCTATAATGCTGAAGCAGGAGACAGTTTTGTTTTCCATCCAGTTCAAAAGGTACCTTTAGGCATATTATGAATGGGAGGTTTTTTTAGTATATTTAAATATATATTTTTAAATGCTAGATCTTTTTTGAAAAAGGTTTGTTGATGGAGCCATAATACTGCTGCTCCTTTTTAAGGTCTCTGCTAGTTAAATGTCCAATTACTACACAATTAGTAATATTTTTCCTTGATTAATTCATTATAATAAAAATGTTGCAAGCAGGGGCCATTTTGTAGAAAAATAAGTGGTGGAGCTCATTAGCATAACTCATTAGCATATGCCTCTCCAACAGCCAAAAGCAACGTGATGCAAGAAAGGAGAGCCCTGGGCAAGTGAGGCCTGCTTGGGCTGGCTAGAGATACAGCCAGACCAAGGAGGCCTCACTCACTTGGGGCTCTCCTTGGCCTCCTCCCACACACACAGTCAAAAGGCCACCAAGCCACCCGCCACCCAAAATCACATAAGAAGTGGGAAAAGGGTGGCAAGGCAACACTGTTTGTTCCATGACAATATAAACAGGATCTATTTAGCTTGCACTCTCTCGCACATACACGCACATGCACAAAGACTGCATGAAGCAATTAGCACATCATTAATATGATATAAAATGCTAATTTACCTTACACCCCTAGAGACTCAAAATACCTTTTTACCCATATGGACAAATAATTGTTATCATGGTACAGAGAGCGCAAATCAGGTTCATAGTGCATTAGCAGAAATCATTGTGTCAGTTTTCTGTACAATAGCTATTAGTTAATGAGAACAGTGGCACATATTTAACCTGTGACAGATGAAAGCATCCCTTGGCAGCGATAGCTCCTCATTTGAGTCTGGGAAGGTTCACTCATCCCAGCATAAATACCTATATTGGTGAACGACTTCTAATCTAATTTATAAAAGCAATTTGAAATGAAGAATTGCAAGCACTCAGCCTGGCTGTTCTAAAAGGCAAAAATCAATCCCCACCAACCCACCCTGTAAATTGCATGGCATAGACACACTCTAGCAGTTCTTAGTGATCAAAGTATTTGACTTAAATAATTGATTTATTTTTACTAGTACAAAGATATTATCATACCACTGGGGAATTAAAGACACTCACATGTGCTTTGTGCTTCAAAATGCCCTCTGGGTATGATTAGGCTATCGTACATCAAAGGGATGCGCTCTGAAGTATTTCATACAATAAATTAATAAAAATAATTGAGTTAAATCATTCTGTTGATTGGTGGGATGCCTTCTGTAAGATCTGGCACAAGATGCTGTATGCACAGTTAACAGCTGCATAACAGCCAGAGACAGACCCGTCTAAGAAAATTTAGAACCTTGCTTAAGGCTCAAGTCCAAATCCATCATATGTTGTAATGCACACTCCAACTCTCAGAAATATTCCTGTTGAAACACACATAGAGAGACTCACACTTGTAGGGGGAGCTGAATGTTACAATAGACACAAGGCTGCCACTGAAAAAGACATCCCGTTGCAGCGTCTGTCAAATTTACCCATGTCTTGATGTTACAGCCTGCATCTCCTCATCCCATTCCACATTACTGGCTGCTTCTACCAGAGGCAGAATTATCACATCAGGATTTATACAATGCGAAAGGGAAAGAAAATAACTTCATGTGGGACTACTATTTTTGGCGGCAGCTTCGTGTTTATTGGAACATGTAATTCCATTGATTCCTTGGGGTCCAGTTCTATGAGCCTCAAAAGAAAATGCCCCATCCTCCATTATTTCCAATGGAGGGAAGGCATTTAAAAGGAGTGCAGTCCCTTTAAATGTGATGGCCAGAACTCCTTTCAGAGTTCAATCCTGCTTGTCACAACCTTGCTCCTGGCTCCACCCCCAAAGTCCTGAGATACTTCCTGAGTCAGACCTGGTAGCCCTACATGGCAGCACTCCTATGCCCTTTTAATGCAAATACAGTAAATCAAAATAATAATCAGGTACAGGTTATGGTGATTGTCTCCAACTCTCCAGACCTGAGCCTAAACATGAATATAAATATTAACTCTCTACAGAGACCTGATAAGGAACATATGGCAAGTTCCTGTTTCCCTCTGCCTAGGTTTATGTTTTGAGCACTTGAACACAATCCTGGCATGAAGCATATATAGTAAACTGTGCTGCACCCTCTTCTGCGCTACTGTATGAGAAGCCATTAAAAACAGACTTATTTGTTGTTGGGATGGCACAGCTAAATTTAAAGGAACTTGGGCAGGATTTTTAAAATAAGTTCAAAACACAGAAAAGGGGGTTAAGCAAAAGCTTCAAATTTTCTTCTTGTTAAGAGTGAGCCATGTGGGCTGATGGCTGCTCCAATGACAAGGATCATTATAATATGTTTCAAAAGTATCATCACTAAAACAAAACTCTGTGGCACTGACTGTGTAGCAGAGTAGTCTAAATCCATGACAGAGTTATCCCAAGGCAGAAACAATACTGGAGAGGAAATGTTGAGAGGGAGTTGTGATGAATTCAGGCAGTTAGCCTGGTAGCTAGGAACAGCCTGCACTGATTGGCTGAGCAGCAGCCATGGTTAAGAAATATATCAATTTCAAGAAGGCTTGCAGAGTGAGGCGGGGGGACACCACACAGAGTTAGTTCTGTGGAATACTGAAGCAGTTCAGAGCTAGGAGATAGCTCTGGTGTTAGTTCAGTCTGGAGACTGAGAAAGACAGTTGTGAAAATGAACTGAAAAGGAGCTGAAGACAGCATGTAGGCTGAGTTTCTTGTAAGGCAGAACTGGATTTGGGAGTTCTGTCTGAGAGAGTGAGAGAATTATTGTGGAGAAACTCTCTGACTGGAAACAGAGGAGAAGGCTCTGCTGAGGAGTCCTGTCAACACTTCAAGGCAGACTCCTGTTTAGTTTGAGAACACCAATACACACAGAAAGAGAGACTAGATTCTTGTGGCTGAGAGGAAATCCCAGAACACAGTCAGGGAAACTAGCTAGGTGGGACTGATACACACAGGGGCTTGGTGATAGCACTCAAAAGGTGTGAGACCTGTATGCTAGTGGAAGGAGTGTCTGTGAGGGGATTTATCTGGCACAAGTCAGAAGTCCTCAGTGTGAATGGCAAAGAGTGTGTGACCCTGTTTTTAATTTTGGGGGTTGGGAAGTCATAGCTTAGGGGATAATTCCATCTCTGCATAGAGTGTTCCTATAGTGCTAAGTAAGCACTGCCTGCCTTAGATATAAGATTTAGATGAAAGTAGACTGAAAATTGATGGGAAAACAATTAACAATATGAGATATGCAGATGATACCACGTTACTGGTAAAAAACAGTGCAGATTTTAAAGTTAAAAAGCTTAAAACAGAAAGTGCTAAAGTAGGATTAGAGCTGAACATCAAGAAGATAAATGTAATGACTACTGAAGAATTACACAACTCCAGTTGATGCTAAAGAAACTGAAATTGTTCAATATTTTCCATTCCTTGGCTCCATCCCCAAAGAGAAACTGAAACCAAAAATCAGGGGATCAAGTGTGGGAAGGGAAGCCATGAAAGAACTAGAAGATCCTTAAGTGTGAGGATGTGTCACTGATAAACAAGATCAAAATAACTCACATTGTAGTAGTCCACATTTCTATGAAAACTGGACAATGAAGAAAGAAGAAAGGAAGACAGCTGATTCATTTGAAATATAGCATTGGAGAAGAGTTTTGCGGATACCGTGACTGCCAAAAATATAAATAAGTGGGTTGTAGATCAAATCAAGCCTGAACTCTCCCTAGAAGCTAAAATGACTCAACTAAGGCTGTCATATTATGAAAAGCTAAAGAGTTTCTGAAAAACTCAATAATACTAGGAAAAGTTGAAGGCAGCAGGAAAAGAGCATGAGATGGATTGACTCAATAAAGGAAGGCCTGAGTCTGCAGTTTGCAAGACCTGAGCAATGCTGTTAACAAGAAGACATTTTTGAAGTCATTCATTCATAAGGTCGCCATAAGTGAGAAGTGACATGGCAGCACTCAACATACCTTTGCGAGGACCACCACTACATCTTAACTGGTCCTTAGTTCCTGAAGAATACAATTCTAGTACACTGTATAATGCTAGCATGTTAAATTAAACATTTTGTACACACAGGGAAATAAGTGCTTCATTATTTTGTGCTACATTTGAGGAGAGAAATGTGAAGCATAGGAAGCAATTTAACTTTGCTCTTAAATAATTTTTAGCTGAGAAGTTACGAGCATTTTGCGTTTATTACAGAATACAACTATTATATAGAACCAATTGGATTTTCAATAATTAGGGTATAAAAACATTTATATTATAATCTCTGTGGGCTGGTTCATATGCTGGTTGGTATTTGGAGGGGTAAAGTTTTCACTTGTTATCACTACAGCTATCTTGGAGAGATGGCTTTCAGTGACAAAAGTAGACAGTAAAGACAGTACTATTTTCAAACATTTATCAGTCAACATTTTTCTGCAGAGTACTGCCTTACAGAAATGGCTCCCCATGTGAAAATGGTCTGATAAAGTCAGAATATAGAAATACTTTTATCTTGTTAAGAACGGTGTGGGTCCTCATTGCTTCTGGATGTCTACCCCATGCCCTGACTTGGATGGCCCAGGTTAGCTCAATCACATCAGTAGGACTGCCAGGACCAACTCAGGAAATATCTGGGGACTCTGGGGGGTGAAGACTTTGGAGGTTGAGCCGGGAGACTTTCCCATTCCAAATAAATAAATAAACACAGCAGTGCAATTCCTCTGAATATAGTCTTCATTTCCTCCTCCTCTTTTTTGCTTTTTTTGTTCCCCAGCAGCTGCACTTCCTCTAAATTAAAGTGAACACACACACTCACAAAGCAACAAATAGTTTGCATGCCCACACTTTTGTGATCTCCCTGCAGCAATGGTATAGATATACTCACCAGAGTTGTTGAATGTAACAATCTGCTGTATTTCAACCAACTTAAGGAGAGAGAAATCTAGGGGGTGGAGTTTTCCTCTATCCCATATGCAGGTTCTAGTTAACTCTTTCCTATTCCTTTCAAAAATTATATAACTACCGGTCTTCAGTAGGGTTGCCAGGTCCCTCAGACCTGCCAGCAGGAGAAGGGAGGGCACACTTACAGGAAGGGGAGGAATGCTGAAAATAAATGTGATGTGCCTACATGACCCAGAAGTGACACAGGCATGTCAGGGATGTTGGGGGAAACAGTGAATGAGGCAATGTCAGGGATGTTTTTGGGCAAAACTCTATGGTAGAATCAGCCCAAAGACCAGAGTGTCACCCCCAAGCTCCTCAATGTGCCCATGTCACTTCAAGATCATGTAGATATGTTGTGTTTAATTTTGGCATTCTTTACTGTTTAGGGATAATTGTGCCCTGAAATGGGGCCTGAAAGCAGGGACCCCTGGCCCCCTGCTGGGGAGGGTCTGGCATTCCTTTTCTTTAGCTGAATACCTTGGGAGAATTTAGGCCCATTTAGGCCTTCAAAAGTGTTGGGGAGAGGAATATGAATTGCACTAGCTGTCCTACCTGTTGGTTCCTAGGTTTATCACCCTCCAGATGGGGCCTAAAGTTCTCTTCAAATTACAACCAATCTGCATTACAGGGATTATTTCTCCTGGTGGAAATTGCAGCTTCAAAGGGCAAACTCAGTCTATAGTATGCCATACAGTCTTGGAGAAACAGAAGTCATGGAGTGGCTAGGCTACAGATGGATAATGCTCTAGGACAGGGGTGTCAAATTCATTTGTTATGAGTGCCAGATCTGACATAAATGAGATCTTGTTAGGTCAGGCCATGTCAGGCCAGGCCATGCATGTACTTATTTAGCAAACACAGACAAACACAATTTTTTATATATATATAAAGAGAGAGAGAGGTTTAAACGTAAAACATGCTTAAAACATTAGCGCTCACATTGGTCTTAAGGGTGCTTTCTTTGTATTTCTCCCATGGGATCCAGGGAACTGGGCAAAGGAAGCTGTGACTCTTTCCTTCCTTCCTCAGGGAACTGGGGGGGAGGGGAAGGAGCCTCAGCCAATAGAAGGGAGAGAGGCCTGACTCAGTAGCAGCTCTGCTGTGCAATTGAGAGAACTTGGAAAAACAAGCTCTGCATCCCCCCTTCCTCCCAAGGGAGGAGCCTCAGCTAATGGAGAAAACAGAGATTTTGCTCTGTTGCTCCTGTGCAATTGAGCAATGCTTGCAAAGCAAGCTGTTATGCAGAAGGAAGCAAAACATAGGGAGAAGGAAGCAGATGACAGCCAGTTGCTCGGAGGCCTGATAGGAACCCTCTGGGAGCCTGATTTGGCCCCCAGACCGCATGTTTGACACCCCCTGCTCTAGGACTTCCATGTTGCCTAAGACATAAACTATGAAGACTAGGAGATAATGACTGCCACCTGTAAATACACTAAAGACCAGAGGCAGGTGGGGGATTGAGAGAAAGACGGGACCACTGTTGGCTAGCTTAGTGCTACAGGCCTTCAGAGTGGATTTTTCTCATTAACACTAAGGGAAAAAACCTGAAGAGAAGATTGAGTTTCTTAGGCTGAGTGGATAAGATAACAGACAGTTATACCAACACAAATATTTAGGATCAAAGAGTAAATCTGATATGGCACATGCATACAGAAGCCTCCAGCTGATGTATGGTTGGAGAAAATGGTGGGGAGATGTGATATCAGGTAGATAGGATCATGCCAGTTTTAATTTTAAGTAACTTTGACTAATTACAGAGCCGGATGGCAGGCAAGAAATTCTCCATGTAAGAGCAAATGTATAGATTTCACTGGTCCAAATCTCTAGATATGGAGAACTTTTATCTGTGAAAAGGGCCTGGAGTGCAGTTAAAAGATCGTTTGCACAAATAGGTAAGATCTCAGCTAAAACAGGAAGTCCATAGGATTCCAAATTATTGTGTAGAATATAACGGCAGTTTCAGTGTTCCATTATTGGGGAAAACACAAAAGAGCTTCAGCAGTTGTTTTTTCCCCCCTTCCTTTGCCCTCATGAAGGTGAAAGCCAAAAGAAAATAATAAAGATAACATTCCAATTTCAGAGAGGTGCGAGTGCATTTATCCTGGCTTGCATCCCCTGCCCCCACTGTCGTGCATACAATTAAGTTCAAATCTCTAAAATCTTACCTGTAATTGGAGCCAGCTGCAACCTTGTGACACATACTAATTGCCAGTAATGATTTAAGTGCAGTAAATTCACATGCCGAAATTGTTTTAAATATGGGAATCTCTTGCAGCTTTTCCCTGAGAAAAAAAAAATTGAAGACCTGTTAATCTTTGTTGCTGACTTATCAGATCCTCCAGTCACATGTTTGCCATCGTTTTCACAACCTGATAATGTGTTTATTAGAGCCATAATGTGCAGGTGGGAGTATAAAGGTCTCAGAGGCATGTGAAACTCACCTATAATACATTTACTATGAGAAACCTTTGTCTCACTGTCCTACTTGCCTACAATAGAAAACAAGGGACAAACGAAGGACCATTCAGATTAAAATCTATTTTGTTGTTAGTTTTTTAAAAAACCCAACTGCTTCCTGTGTGTTGTAAATATGTTTTTTCTTTAAGATTTACAGCTCTTCCTCTTTTAACAGCAGCCTAAACTGAACAGACAAAAATGCCAGATGACCAAAGGAAACCACTACACCTAAATGTGCTTGCTGGTGATGTCACCAAACAGGGCTGGGGTGGGGCGCAGACCCCAAACTAGGCATCCCAATCCTCCCGCCCTGGCGGGAGTCTTCTGGATTTCCAGCTCCTTCCCCCGCCCCCCCCCCCAAATGGAAGCGGGAGGAGGGGGAAGGGGGGCAATCTGCAAGTCCGGTTGCTTTTGAGCCCATCTACACTGAAGTGGAGAAGAGGCTGCAGCGCAGTGGCGTCGCCCGCTCTGCCTCTGAAGTCAAATGAGATAAGGGGATGGTGGAGGCAAAGGGAAAAGTGAGCCACAGAACTGGACGTCCCACAACGCTCCTTGCTTCCCGCTGCTGTGATCCACCGACGCACCAGCCTCCCGGCCTAATCACCTCCCCGTTCAGAAACAGCGTGCAAGCACGCTCCCTGCAGCCCAAACACGCTGAGAGGACTGCCGAGACGGGGAGCGGAGGCTTCAATACAAGCGTTGAAGCCCCGCCCCCTCCAGACGCGGCCGAAAGCGAGCCGAAGAGTCTGCTCTCAACACATACATTGGATCCCTCCTTCTTCCATTGGATTTCTTTGCAGAATACGGCAGGTAGTCTTTGCTTTCCCTCTTGATCTGTCCCTCTCTTATTTTCCAAACCACATGTACACCTTTAGCCCAAAGAGTATCCCTTGTTCCACTTTGGAGCAGTTCTGCTATTTGTTGCTATATTTAATAAGATAACGAATGTGTCTGTGTTTTTAATTTAGTACTTCTAGTATTTGCTTAAGGTTATTTCCCCCTGCACACAAACACACACACACACACTACCGTACCAACTCTCTGAATAAATTTTGTATCCCTTTTAAAATCAGATCTCTGCCATCCTTTTCCAACTGAAAACTTGCTCCTCACTGTTGCCACTTGAGGTAAAAGATCTTGGTTTTCTTTGCTTTGTACAAACATGCAAAGCTAATTCTCCTTGTTGATCTGAACATAATATTCATGTGTTTGTTGTGTGGGCATGGTAACATTTGCATAGATATAAGTAATAACAACACCATATAATGTGAAGAATAAGGTGGTATGATCAGCCGTGTCTCTGGGCAGTGAGCTACTTAACCAAGGGTAAACACCAGTGAGTATATTTTTTATAATATTAGTGCCATTATTTTCAGCAAATATTGGCTACTTACAAATATCAAAATCTAGTACAAAAATTAAAATCCATAAAACACAGTGTGTTAAGAATGCCTGTCTTTTTTAACATGCTGTTTTGGGAGGAGGCTTTGCATTATAAGAACATAAGAGAAGCCATGTTGGATCAGGCCAATGGCCCATCCAGTCCAACACTCTGTGTCACTCAGTGGCCAAAAAAAATTATATATATATACACACACACACACACACACACACACACTGTGGCTAATAGCCTCTGATGGACCTCTGCTCCATATTTTTATCTAACCCCCTCTTGAAGTTGGCTATGCTTGTAGCCGCCACCACCTCCTGTGGCAGTGAATTCCACATGTTAATCACCCTTTGGGTGAAGAAGTACCTCCTTTTATCTGTTCTAACCCGACTGCTCAGCAATTTCATTGAATGCCCACGAGTTCTTGTATTGTGAGAAAGGGAGAAAAGGACTTCTTTCTCTACCTTCTCCATCCCATGCATAATCTTGTAAACCTCTATCATGTCACCCCACAGTCGACATTTCTCCAAGATAAAGAGCCCCAAGTGTTTTAACCTTTCTTCATAGGAAAAGTGTTCAAAACCTTTAATCATTCTAGTTGCCCTTTTCTGCACTTTTTCCAATGCTATAATATCCTTTTTGAGGTGCGGTGACCAGAATTGCACACAGTATTCCAAATGAGACTGCACCATTGATTTATACAGGGGCATTATGATACTGGCTGATTTGTTTTCAATTCCCTTCCTAATAATTCCCAGCATGGAATTTGGGCACAAGTAGATTTTTCTTGAAAAGAGGTGGAAATGAAGCTTTGGAGCTCAAATCTGATACTGCTGAGGGAATGATGCTTCATATTGCAGTAAGAGAGAAACGGCAAGCGAGTTTAGACAAATGCTAAGAGTAAAAGACTATTTGACTTTTGCAGTGGTATGATGAAGAGCTACTTCTAGAATATCCATATGACAAATCTTTATTTTGGTTAACAACAAAGCACCATTCTTTAAAACTCAGATTTCATGCTTTTTTTTCTTTTTTCTTTGCACTGGCAAAACACAACATTGTAGGTTCTTTTAGAGTGCAGGAACCTGAGCCACCATCAACACTTGACTGTAGAGTAGGGTTGCCAATCCCCAGGTGGAGGCGGGGGGTCCCCCAGTTTGGAGGCCTTCTCCCCGCTTCAGGGCCGTCAGAAAGCAGGGGAAGGGGAGGGAAATTTCTTCTGAGAACTCTATTATTCCCTAGGGAGAGTTATTCCCATAGAAAATCATGGAGAATTGATCCGTGGGTATCTGGGGCTCTGGGGGGAGGCTGTTTTTTGGGATAGAGGCATCAAATTTTCAGTATAGCATCTAGTGCCTCTCCCCAAAATACACCCCAAGTTTCAAAAAGATTGGACCAGGGGGTCCAATTCTATGAGCCCCAAAAGAAGGTGCCCCTATCCTTCATCATTTCCTATGGAAGGAATTGAAAAGGTGTGCCGTCCCTTTAAATGTGATGGCCAGAACTCCCTTTGGAGTTCAATTATGCTTGTCACAGCCTTGATCTTGGCTCCACCCCAATGTCTCCTGGCTCCACCCCCAAAGTCTCCTGGCTCCACCCCCAAAGTCCCCAGATATTTCTTGAATTGGACTTGGCAACCCTAGCCTGATCCAACATGGCTTCTCTTATGTTCCTATGACATACTATTCCAGAGCTTCATGAACAAAATCCACTTTTCCACAATCTGAATAACTGTACCATAAATGAATTCTGCCATAAAGCACACTGCTGAAAAATGCAGTAAAACATAACAGGGTCTGTCACTGCTATCACCCCTTCCTTTCTGCCTGCAATGAACATCTGCCTCAAGCAGTAGTGAATTTTACAGCAGAGCAAAGACTTGCCAGCTGAACCCCAACACAACATTCAGAACAGCACATCAGCTTTAAAAAGAGCTGAGCATGGGAAGAAGTGGACTTAGTTGGTGGAAAGCAAGGGACTCCAGGCCTCCCGCTATAGTGGAAGACCTCATAGCATTTCAGTGATTTGCCCACTGGCGCCTCGGGCACCTTCAGAAGGAAATGGGGAGTGCATGCCAGCACTGTGCCATTGTGCTTCAGGTAGAAAATGAAAGTGATATTGTAGATGCCCTAGAATTTACAACCATAGAATTTAAAACCATAGAATTTTTGTAAATTCTAGAGCATCTAATGACATTACTTCCACTTTTAACTGCAAGTGATGTCAGCACAGCAGTGCGCTAGGCCCCTCCCCCCAATTTCTCCTGGGGGGTGCTGGCTGTGGTCCAGCAGCCCCGGGGTTTAGAGTTTAACTGCCTTGGATATAGGCTTCCCAACCCTCCCGCTCTGGCGGGAGCCCCCTGGGTTTGCAGCCTCATCTCCCGGTCTTCAAGAAGTGAGAAGCGGGGGGTGGGGGGTGGAGGAGGGGGAAAACATACCCCTAGGCTTCATTATAGAGCTCCTGAGCTGTTTGTAAAATGTCTGCCGCTTTAAGGCTGGGCAGGGAGCAGGAAGGGCTTGGGAGAACAGCCCCGCCCTTTCTTTTGCTTTCACTTTCACAGCAAGAGTTCTCCGGAAGAAGATCTGGTAAGTGTGTGTGTGTGTGTGTGTGTGTGTGAGGGAGGGGGCAGGGGATTCCCTGGTTTGGAGGCCCTCCCCCCTTTTAGAAAGCGTGGGGGGGAGGGAAATGTCTACTGGGCATTCTATTATTCCCTATGGAGAACGATTCCCATAGGGAATAATAGGGAATTCATCCGTTGGTATTGGGGGCTCTGGGGGGGCTATTTTTTGAGGTAGAGGCACCAAATTTTTAGTATAACATCTAGTGCCTCTCCCCAAAATACCCCCCAAGTTTCAAAACGATTGGACCAGAGGGTCCAATTCTATGAGCCCCAAAAGATGGTGCCCCTATACTTCATTATTTCCTATGGAAGAAAGGAATTTTAAAAGGTGTGCTGTCCCTTTAAATGTGATGGCCAGAACTCCCTTGGAGTTCAATTATGCTTGTCACATCCTTGTTCTTGGCTCCACCCCCAATGTCTCCTGGCTCCACCCCCAAAGTCTCCTGGCTCCACCCCCAAAGTCCCCAGATTTTTCTTTAATTGGACTTGGCAACCCTACCCCAAACGTTTCTCACAGGAAAGTGAGGCTCAAACCAAAGTCCTCTAGACAGACCTCTGGAAATCAGAATGCTGGTGGCTGTTGAAAACATACCCCAAATAATCACAGAATTAAAGTAATGACATCAGACTAAACATTTTATCACAACTATTAAACTGTGTGATGGAAAGCGTTATCTGAGATTGAAGAAGGAAAGACTGGCTGACTGTAAAAAACAAAATTATCTTGTTAATTCCTTTGCCTTAAAGAGCATTTTACCCTGCAAAAATAAGTAGGTGAAACTATGAATATGTGTTATTTCTTGCTATGAGTAATGTCTATGCCAAGGGTTGCCAGCAGGTAAACTGGGCCTTTAAAGTTTGATCAGATGCAATGATCAGATAATGTGACTGAGCTCCATATAATGAAAAGCTTCATCTAGCCATTTCATCTGGCAACTGGAACATCTTAGCAACAGTAGGTAAACTGAAAGGCCAGGTTGGGTCAGAAAATTCAGTTATGGTTACTTAAAAAAAAAAAGTAGAGCATAGGAGCAAAGTCAGGGTCCAGTAGTCACATAAGAGCATAATATCTAACTAATGTTGCCCTAAGAGTGAATGGTCAGCATGGCAGGTGAATTACAGCTGCATGCAGGTCCATAAGAACATAACAGCCTTGCTGCATCAGACCAGAGGTTCATCTAGTCCAGCATCCTGTGCCGCACAGTTGCCAACCAGTTTCTCTGGAGAGCCAAAAACAGGGCATAGCGGCTGAAACCATCCTCTGATATTGTATTTTCTGGCACTCAGGACTTAACAGGAACTCTTTTGTATATTAGGCCATACACCCCTGATGTAGCCAATCCTCCAAGAGAATAGTCCCTGTAATAAGAGCCCTGTAGACTCCTGGAGAATTGGCTACATCGGGGTGTGCAGCCTAATATGCAATGGAGTTCCTGCTACAAAAAAAAGCCCTGCTAGCACTGGTATTCAGAGGTCTACCACATTCCTTTTAGTCACCATGGCTAGCAGATGATGATGATGATGAAGAAGAATTGATTATACCCTGCCTTTCACTCATAGTCTCAGAGTAGTTTATAATCTCCTTCCCTTCCTCTCTCCATAACAGGCACCCTGTGAGATAGGTGGGGCTGAGAGAACTCTGAGAGAACTGCTCTTGAGACAGCAGCTCTGAGAGAACTGTGGATGACCCAAGATCACCCTGCTAGTTGCATGTTGAGGAGTGGGGGGGATCAAACCCAGTTCTCCACATTAGCATCCTCCATGAATCTGTCTAATCCCCTTTTAAAGCCGTCTATGTCTGTGGCAATCACTAACTACATCCTCTGGCAGTGAATGCCATATTTTAATCACTCACTATGTAATAACTATTTCCTTTTGTCCATTCTGAACTGACTGCCCATCAGCTCAATTTGATGCTCTCAAGTTCTAGTGTTTTGGGAGAGGGAGAATAAGTTTTCTTTGTCACCTCTCTCGACCGCATGTTTAATTTTATAAACCTCTATCACGCCCCCCTTAGTCATCTTTTTTCTAAACCCAAAAGTACCATAAGAACATAAGAGAACATAAGAACATAAGAGAAGCCATGTTGGATCAGGCCAATGGCCCATCCAGTCCAACACTCTGTGTCACACAGTGGCAAAAAAATTTATATATACACACACACTGTGGCAGATTCTTCAGCCTTTCCTCATAGAGATGGTGCTCCAACCCCCTAATCATTTTGTTACCCTCTTTTGTGCTTTTTCCACCTCTGAAATGTTCTTTTTGAGACACAGTGACCAGAACTGTACAAAGTATTCCAAATGAGGCTGCACCCTAGATCTATATTGGGGCATTATAACACTGGACACTTTATTTTTAATCCCTTTCCTAATAATCCCTAACACAAGGATTTTTCACTGCTGAAGCACAGTGGGCTGACACATTCATTGGTCTATGACCCCAAGATCTTTTTTTCCTTTCCGCCTCAGCAAGTTCGTATCCCATTAGACTACATTTGAAGCTAGGATTTTTTTGTCTCAATATGCATCACCCTACACATCAACACTGAACTTCACTGCCACATTGTTGTCCACTCAGCAAATTTGTGGAGATCCTTCTGAAGCTCTTTCACAGTCATCCTTGGTTTTCACCATCCTGAATAATTTTGTGCCATATAAGAATATAAGGTCCAAGTCAGTGTATAAACTTGACAAAGCAATGGATTTGGACTATATATGGCTACAGGCCTCAATGCACACTATTTACCCAGTATACAAAACAAAAGAAAATAGTAGTGGGGATTGGCTGCTGCAGAGCATCCATATCTACTCAAGAAAACAAACAGCAGACCTTTCAAATGAACCTCTCAAAAGATCGCTTCTTGGAAGAAAGTGAGAGTGTTTCTGCATCACACTGAGCAGAGTTACACTCTTCTGAGCACGCTGACTTCAATGGAGTTAGGACGGTGTAACTCTGCTTCGAGTGGCACTGGTGGTACTGCCTTTGGTTGACAGGAGTGACTAAGCTACCAAGTCAGCAGACATGAAAGAGAAAGAGAGGAAGTTTTTATACCCTGCTTTTCTCTTACCTTAAAGCATCTCAAAGCAGTTTACAATCCCATTCCCTTCCGCACCCCACAACAGGCAGGTGGGCCTCTGAGAGAGAGGCAGGTGAGTTCTGAGAGAACCACCCAGCAGACTTCACGTGGAGGAATGGGGAATCAAATCCAGATCTCCAGATTAGAGTCTGCTGCTCTTAACCATGAAGGCATGCTGGCGATCTTCAGCAGGGGTGTGAATAATAACACATTAATACACCAGGGATCATTTATTCATTGTTTTCCCCAGCTGAAAGAAGCATGAAATGATGTTCTGAAAGTACATCTCATGCACATGTGCACCTTGTAGTTAGTGTTTGTGTAATATTTGTTCTATGGGGCTGTGTTATTGGGCATTATTATTATTGGGCATGTGTTATTGGGGGGGATGTATTATTACTGCACAGCAGCAAATGGAGATTTTACTGTGTCACTGTTGAGAGATCAACCAGAATTTCCACTGCTATTACATTCCTTTTCTCATCATCTTGTAAGCTAAGCAGACATTTCACCATGCAGTTACATTTGTGCAGCTCTCACATCTATGCTGCCTAAACCCCGTGGGCATGTTGAGCATAGCTGTGTCAATGCACAAGATGCTGAGAAGTTTGGTGTAGTGGTTAAGTGCGTGGACTCTTACCTGGGAGAACCGGGTTTGATTCCCCACTCCTCCATTTGCACCTGCTAGCATGGTCTTGGGTTAGCCATAGCTCTGGCAGACGTTGTCCTTGAGAGAGCAGCTGCTGTGAGAGCCCTCTCAGCCTCACCCACCTCACAGAGTGTCTGTTGTGGGGGGAGAAGATAAAGGAGATTGTAAGCCACTCTGAGTCTCTGATTCAGAGAGAAGGGCGGGATATAAATCTGCAATTCTTCTTCTTATGTGGGATCCTAATATATTCATCCATCTTTTGACAGAAGACCTTGTGCATTTTTAGATCAGAAGTTGAAAGAAGTACTTGCCCAGATACAGGTATAGGTGAAACACAGCTGTGGGTATAGGTGAAACACTGATGCTCTGTATTCTTGGTGCTGGAGGGGGCAACAGTGAAAAGTCTTCTGGAGTTCTGGCCCAGCTGGTGGACCTCCTGATGGCACCTGGGTTTTGGACTGGATGGCCTGATCCAACACTGCTTCTCTTATGTACTTATGAAAAGATAAAACTAATCCAGGGGTCTCCAACATGGTGCCCATGGGTGGCATGGCACACACTAACACCTTTCCTGGTGTCTGCCAAGTACTTTTTAGAAAGCTGGTAGGACCAGGTGGGGCTTTTGCCCAGCAGGGCTTCTGAGTGACTGTACAGATGCTTTTTAAAAAATGTTTCAGCAGCAACTGCCACTACAGCCCAAGGATCTTTACTGCATGACTGAAGGTAAGCTGTGTGTTCTTTTGAAAAGCTATACTATTAAGCAGAGCTTCTGCCTGGATTGTTGAAGAGTTACTTAGGGTTATACAAGTGGGAACCTGCAAAGATTTGCAGGAGGCATCTCACTTTCCCCCTCTCCTACTATTTCCTCTTTTCCTTTTCTGAAAGCCCCCATAGTCTCTCCCCTTTTCCTGCTTGTTTCTCTCCTAGGGTTGCCAGCCTCTGGGTAGGGGAGCTAGAGTTCCTGAAATCACAACAGATCTCCCAGCTACAGATATCTGTTCCCCATAGGGTTGCTAGATCGAGGTTGGGAAATCCCTGGAGATTTGGGGGTGGAGCCTTGGGAGGGCAAGGTTTGGAAAGGGAAGCAACTTCAGCAGGGTATAATGCTATAAAGTCCAACTTCCAAAGCAACCATTTTCTCCAGGGGAACTGATCTCTATCAAACTTGGTCTCTGTCAAGCTCCCACCCTAGGGATGCCAGTCCCCACGTGGGGATTGGCCAGCGGGCTGGTGGAGGAGGCCCTGCCCCCAAGCCCCACCCCCAAGAGCAACCACTGGAACCAACCCTCTCCCTCTCCTCCTGCAAGATTTAAAGGGCCCTCTAACTGATCAGCAGGAGCACATGACCAGCCAATCAGCTGGAGAGCCCCTTAAATCTTGGAGGAGATAGGGAGAGGGGTGGCCACTGGCTGCATGGCAGAACTCCAAACAGTGCATTCACCACTGGAGTTCAGGCATGCATGGCTCCCTGCTTCTTGCAAGCAGCATTTAAAAGATCCCTTTAAATGCTGTTTGCATAGAGTGGTGCCTGAACTTTGGCAGTGGTGAGTTTAGGTGTGTAGGGAATCATCGTGTTAGATGTCATCATGTCATCACTGCCCCCTCCAAGAACACACAATGTTCCCCACTAGGGAGGAGGCAGGACCTGGCAACTCTATCCCACCCCCAATTTCTAGATATTTCCTAACTGCTTTCCCTCCTCTTGGAAATCTCCATATCCTCTCCCTGCCTCATTCTCTCTTTCTCAGCTATTCACTAACCTACTTTTATCTGCATCCCATGGTCAACTGTATTTATTCTTTATTTACTTCATTTAGATGCCATCTCTCTGCACAGTAAGGAACAAAGCAGCTTACATTATTGTCTTACATTTTGTGGTTGGCTGTGCCTCCTGCAGCAGCCATTTTGTAGTTGGCCCTACCCCCCTCTGGCTGCCATTTTTTGGTTGTGTCCACCACTCTGTGAGAATTCCAGAAGTGCCTACAAGGCTCAAAAATGTTGGGGATCTCAGAACAATCCATTCTATAATGCTACACCAAGTAAGACACTTCTAGAGTTTAGTTTTGTAGTTTTAAGACACAAGACAGAAACCATCTAGCTAACTAACTTTTATAGCCATTTGGTTTCCATAAGTGCTAATGAAGCATTTTTCGGGTATTTGAAGATGGCAGAATGCATGGGTAGGACAAGTAGACTATAGCAGTAAGCTCTACCTCCAATTTATATTGTGTTCATTTGACCTACAAATGTACAGATGTATCATTCAGAGAAACAGATATGTCTTTATGTATTCATACATGAGCTCAATATGTGTGTTCAAATTGACTAGGATTCGACCAGAATGCAGCAATCCTACCCCACCCCCACCCCCCTGCAATTCTTCTACCTCTTTTGAGCATCTGAAGGCAGCAATGGGCTCTATGATCTCATCTTTGCAAACCAGAATTTAATCAGCAGGCAATTTAATCAATAGACGGATGATAAAATACCTCTGAGTGTGGGCATACAAATGAGTGATTTTATTCCGAGTGCTGGAGATAGTCCTGCAAAAACTGAATCCTTGCTAGCCTCAGTCCTCTGTGTGCAAACTGGCATGAATGTACCATATACAGTGGGTGACAAAGAAATGGGGGACCCTCTGAGTATCAATGTACTGTTGTGTACTCTCGTACGTAATGAACTAGTACAACTCTAATTAATTTGTGCTGAAAATAAAACAATTGTGTGAGGAACAGCCAAAGAAAGGACCCCTAAAATGAACTGTGTTGGAAAGAGGCTCAGCTCTGAATGTACCTCACCTCCTAGGCCAGCAGAGGATAGGCATGTGGAACCGTTTGGCTCACTGAGGAGGGCTGGGTTCTGGCGTTAATGTGGGATTTCTGTCTTCACATGTTTTGGTTCACAGTTTGAACGGTGGCAGCAATACCGGGACCTGTCACACAATTGCTCTCAGAGAATTAAAGCAATTTTTGCCTAACACATCGTCAGTGGCTGTCAGCCATCTCTCAGCCCAGTCCCCAGGGACAATGAGACACTGTCTTGGTCATTCCGTAGCCCCTGCCAAATGCTCTGTTCTAAAGAGGTGTTTAGCATACTTAGCGCTAACTGCAATCTTTCTGGCTTAACATTCTTAAGTGCTTTAACATTTATAATGTTCTTAAAGCCTGTTCTTGTGCCCAGTAATCTCCTGAATCTTCACTTTATGTAAACTCTGTGCCAGTGCTGACGGTGCCCAGACGAACACCCCCTGGAACAAGGTTTCCCACAGTAGAATGCTGAGCCAGGGTAAATAAATTCTCCAATTTACTGAGTAACCTATTCCAAAGCTCCTTTAACTGCTTCTCATACTTTCAAGGCCTGCAAGAATAGCTTGTTTACTAGTTCTACTTGCACAAAGTTATATTTCCACGTTAACACTTCTTAGATTTGTAAGTTTCTTTACACAGCAGCAGTGAGTGAAAGAAAAAAGGACACAGTCCTTCTCTTTGGACTCAGGGTAGAACATGCAGGTTATCTGGAGTGAGTGCTGTTGGGACTGGATTGACAACTGATCTCCAAACTGCAGTGATCAGTTCCCCCTAGAGCAAATGGTTGCTTTTGAGGGTGGACTACATGGCATTGTACCTCACTGAAATCTGTCCCTTTCCCAAACTCTGCCCTCCCCAGACCCCACCCCCAAATCTTCAGGAATTTTCCAACCAGGGGGCTGGCCTCCTTAGCCCCTGTTGCCAGTTTGTGCCAGTGAGAAAGCAAAAGAGTTGTGAGGCCAAGCGTGATGATGTGAAGGCCAGTCTGTGAAAACCTCAACAATGAGCATAACCCAGTGTCATTATTCAGGTTGCTGTGCTACACCATCGACATACAGTATACATTATTTGTGTCTACATACACCCCTTCGTGGCTAATCTGGCAGTGCTCTAAGGACAGGCCACAAACCAGCTGCATCTCGAGCCCTGGAAATAGGGCAGGAAGTTTATAATGTCCACATGCACAACAAAGTTCTTTTGACCTACACTGCAGTCTTGAACAGAGTGGCACCTTCCTAAGCCCACTGAAGTCAACAGGCTTAGAAGAGTGTAACTCTGCTCGAGACTGCACTGATAGTGCAGCCGTGGCATGGTGGCAGATAGGTCCACGTGTACACTCAGCCCAGAAGCTGGATCAGTTATTCCAGGGTTGCCAGCCTCCAGGTGGGGCCTGGAGATCTCCAGCTTTTATAACTGATCTCCAGCTGACAGAGAACAGTTCCCATGGAGAAAATGGCTGCTTTGAAGGGTGGACTCTATGACATTGTACCATGCCGAGGCCCCTCCCCTTCCCAAACCCCACCCTCTCCCAGATCCATCCCCAAAGTCTCCAGGTATTTTCCAACACAGACCTGGCGAACCTAGCAGTTCCTACCTTGCTCCCGTGTAGCTTCAGAAAGAGCAGAATCTGCAGCCTACTATATGTACACACCAGATCATGTGTAGTTCAGTATCACTGTTCTCCATCACTCATGGCAAGAGACACAGGATGGGGCTGTGGCTCCAGCCTCCAGGTAAAACCTGGGGATTTTCTGGAATTACAGTTTATCTCCAGTCCCATTGCCTTGGAGGGTAGACTATATGGCATTGTACCCCACTGAGGTCCTTGTCCTCCCCAGCCTCCATCCCCAACATCTCCAAGAATTTCCCAACCTGGATCTGGCAACCTGGCAACTCAGGACACAGCATCTGCTTTTCATGCAGGTCCTGGGTTCACTCCCCAGCATCTCCAGTGAAAAGGATCAGGTGATGTGAAAGACCTCAGCCTGAGCCCCTGGGAAACCACTGTCAGTCCGAGGAGATAGTACTGAGCTGGACAGAGCAAGTGCTCAGTGTGAGGCAGCTTCATGGGCTCATGTCATATGAAAAGAGGCATTATTACTTTATGCTTGGTCTGAGGTTCCAGCACAGGCACAAGATTTACTGAGCGGTTGCAACCCTCAAAGGAAACACCTAGTTATTCTTTGTAGTGGAATTATGGGGTTGAAGGACACAGAACAAGAAGGTTAAGGGGCCGGAATAACAAACACTGAAATGTAACTTGCAAAACTTTTGAGGAAAAAAGGTCTAGATTAATTTATGCTATTAAAGTGCCTCGAAGTACTTGCTTTGTGTAACAGTGCAGACAGTAAATTGTAGCCTGACAATACTGCCATAAAAACAGCAAGAGGGATGTCTTTGTCTTATCATTGTTTAGAAGATTTAATGCTTGGTTTGAGCTTGACATTCAGGGCCATGGGAAGGGATGTGTTTTCATCCATGTTTCCCCAAATGGTTGGCTGAAACAGCACGTACATTATGTTCCATGTATTAAGAGGCAGCTCATGGGAAAGCTGGAATAGTCATTTGTGATTTAAAATAATAAAAAAATAAAATAAAAAGCTGCCCCTGCCTGGTTGCCTGATGAGTGATTCTTATTCACCGCAGGCAGTCAGGCAAGTGCAACTCTCATTTTTTTCTATCTGGGGCATGGAAAAAGCTAGCTGAAGACGCAGACCTCTGATAATCCTTCAATTAGTTCACTTCCTATAGAATTCTGCTGTTGTGGAATACTTAGGTCCCTTGCCTAATCAAAGAGCCAAGCAATCCTGTGATTTCCTCAGTCCGGCTTTTCATGGTCAGTCTAAGCTTTTACTATGTGATGTTTTACTATGGCTATATTTACCTGAGAGGAAGATGACTTTGAATGTAAAACAGTTCCCCTAAATAAAGATTATATACAAAAGATTTCCATAATTTCTGTACATAACTGGAACTTGTATGTGAAGGAAGGATGGTTCCCTCTTTTTCTTGATGGCGTGTTATCAATAAAACCCCAACTTCTTGGTCTTCCTTTCAGGTAAAAAGTGTATATTGATCCTCAGGCTGTTTCCCATGTGTATCTTCAATGGCTGGTTGACGGGAGCACCAAATGATGATTTGCATGCATGAACCATCCATTGCACATGCATTAGCAAAGTTAAAACTTTTTAATATGCACAGTTCACATACTAAAACGGATCAAATTACATACATCTTTATATGCGAACCAGTCCTATGATAGATTTATACATAAAAAAAACCTGTAACCCTTCTAAGCCCCAAATCAAAAGCACTGTGTGCTAAAACAAACTGCTCTAATGCAGGTGTAGTGGACGCTCTGACAATAAATGATCAATTAACTGCTAATCTGAGAGGATCAAGATATCAAGTGAGTTTCTGTACAGCATTGTCATCTTCATTTCTCTGGATGAATGCAGGCCATACAACAGCAGGCAACTAGTATGGAACTGCAAACTCCTTGGAGAAGAGGCTTGGATATGAAATCACCTATCTCCTGCACAAGTAGATGGAACATTTTTAAAGAGTAATAATATTACACATGGGAATCGCAATTGCACAAGGTGTCCACATTTTATAGAGGACGTATGCAATTGGCGATGCAGTCTTAGAAGTTAAGATGCTAAAAGAATCCAAGGGCAATCTCTGAATTGCCTGGCTTTCTAAATGTAAAATCAAATTATCTCAAGGTTTTTCTATTGCTCTCAGCCTGCTAGATTTTCTTTTTTTCTGGTTGCTTCTAGCTTAATCTAGCATGCTCCCTGTTATGATTCTCATTGTTTTTTAAATTAATTTTATTGTTTACTGTTTTTTTAGTCCTGTTTTGAAATCACAAAATAAAATAAAATTTAAAAATTAAAGAATCCAAAGGTTATTAATACTACCCTTGACTGGAACTTAATGTGAGGCAAAATCTGATGCTGATGTTGCAAGGGAGGTTATCAGGAACATGAATGCAGCCTTCCTCGATCTCAGAGGTTACCACAAAGGAGAGAGGATGATAGTTCCTTCCTCCCCTGACAGGAAGGAGAAAAGGTGATGGGTTTCAATTGCAACAGTTTTGTTTAAACTGAGCGTTAAGCAAAATTTCCTAACGGTAAGAAATTCAGATGACTAGGTTGTTAGGGAAGTTGAACAAGATCTTTCAGAAGAGTCTTTTTAGAGATAAAATTCAGATTACCATCTGCCAGAGATGCTTGTGGTATAAGGGTATCTTCTCTCAGGTTAAGGAGGCTGGACAACCTTCTAAAATTGTTGTCAGTTTAGATATAAACCCACCATTCTCATTTACAGTCATTCAATTCATATTTGTTACTTAAGGAAGCAAATAGAACTGCTGCTCAGAAGACTCCACTGGTGTCCTTCCCAGAAGGCCCAAACCTGTATAAACCAGTATTCAGGAGGCACACCATTTCCAAGCCTCAGAGCTCTTCCTGCTGTTCAACTGGAGCAGTGTGCAGAACTGCTTTACAACTGCACAACAGCTGTACTTGCTAACTTTTGTTTCTTTGTTATTTGCAGTCTGCTTTGACACCTGTGCAATGGGGGACATCAATCTCCCCCCGCCCCCATCACCTGCTTCTGAGCATTTGTAAAATGCCACATAATTAAAGATTTCATACCACCTTTCCCCTCCTCCAGGATTTTCAAATCCGAGAAGAGTCTGGTTTGTTTATAAAAATTGGGCACAGGGACAATGGAAGTTTAAACATGCCCCTTCCCGCATTGTATCTTATTGTACTCTGTTTCTTTTACCACTTTTCTCCCAACCTGTCTGACTTCCTTTTATCAGAACTCTGGCTGGGGGAAATATGCTTTTGAACCACAGAACAAATGTTAAAGCAGATCGTTATTAGCCCCCATCCATCCATGAGCCCTCATTTTACTTAAATGAGTGATCAAAAGACCTCACACATACCAGATTCTTCACGGATTGCATGAATCATAGAACTGGAAGGGACCTCCAGGGTCATTTAGTCCAACCCCCTGCACAATGCAGGGTATTCACAAAGACTTCCCCCAAACATCCCCAGCAACCCTTGTTCCATGTCCAGAAGATGACAAAAAACTCTCTAGGATCCCTGACCAAACCGGTCTGGAGAAAAATTTCTTCCTGACCCCAAAATAGCGATCAGCATTTCCCTGGGCATGTAAGAAAGGGCCATGAGAACTAAGCACTGATGCAACCCTTCCTGCCCTCCTTCTCCTGATCCGCCTAAGTTCACAGAATCAGCATTGCTGTCAAATGGCCATCTAGCCTCTGTTTGAAAACCTCCAAAGAAGGAGAGCCCACCACCTCCTGAGGAAGCCCTGTTCCACCGAGGAGCCACTCTGTCAGCAAGATCTTCCTAAGGTTTAGTTTCAATCCACTGGTTCTGGTCCGACCTTCTGGGGCAACTGAAAACAACTCTGCACCATCCTCTATATGACAGCCCTTCAAGTACTTGAAGATGGTTATTATATCACTTTTCAGTCCACTCCTCTCCAGGTTAAACATAAATGGCATGCTTTTAATAAAATAATTACCTAAGAAATATTGACACTGAATTAACCATTCTCTCTTCTATCTCCTAAGTGTGTACATGTTTTCAGTTTACCATCACAAGGGGGAGGAAGCCATCCTTCCCCCCAGCCCTGTCATAGAAGTAGGCAAACCTTGAGCCTCTCCCCATCTCTGCAGCTCAATCTGCCTGCCAGCATATGCAAGCTGTCTTTCTCCCTTGCTGCAGGTGGGTTTCCTACTATGGGACAGTAGCTATGGGGCAAGCCTCTTCTTCTGTTCTCTGTGATTCTCCCACATGCATATGCAAACAGGTTGTTCTCTAGCCCAGCAGGTGGCAAGAACAGCTCCAGAGAAGGAAATAATAGTTCATGCAAACAGAGCCTGGGTTTATCTAGCATAACAGAAACTTTCCAAAGCCAGCACAAAGGTGCAGCATTGATGGGAAGTAGAAACACTGTGCACGGGCAGGTCAATCAGGAAGACTCTTCAGCAGGAAGACAGCCTAACTGTTCTGGATGGACAAATCAACCAAATTACTCTCTGGCCCTGTTCAGACGCACAATATAATCAGATGTCGCTGCTGTTTCCTTCTGGATTTAAAGTGGCTGATCAGACAGCAACATCTGCCTCCTGATATTGTGGTAGCCCCCCCCCCAATCCCCCCCAGATTATTTTGTTACCTGCTCCTTTGCGGTGTTTTTTTAGTTTTCTGGTTTCACCTCATAGTTTTCTCTGTCTGGATAGTCCTGCTGTGATATTAACCAACTTCCAGATGTCTGAAGGCTGTCCCAGAGCAAAAGGAGCCTCAGACATCCGGTTTACGGTCGCCATTTTTTTTTACTACTTAGCAATATGTGCACAACCGCATAACCACATAATGTTTTAACCTATGTGCATGCACATGTGAAGATATGCGCATAATGCATGCATGTGCATAATAGTGGAGAAAACAAGAACTGCATGGTGCCGTCATGTGGACAGCAGAAGACGGTTTCACTGCAGAGTGATTTGAAATGCAGTAGTCTGATCAATAATATCCAGAACGAAGATATTGGGAACAGAACTGGGTCAGTTTAACATGGACTCAACACGCTGTGTGAACAGGGCCTCTCTGTCTTTACAGCCCTACTTTTCTCCTAAGCTATCAGAATAAACTATTAGATTAGAAAGTTTCCAGGTTCTCATGAATGGTAGAAATAATTCTGTGCAAACTCAGATAGAGCATATATTTATATTTGCCAAATGGACAGAGCTTTGAGTGAATCTCAAATTGCAAGGTTCTGACCACATATCACTAAGAAATCCCTAAATTTACCTGAACACTCAATCATATAGTCAATACTAGAAATTACCTTTAGATACATGCACACCTGTCTAAAATATATCTCCATGGACTTCCGGGCTCTGTCATCTTGGCTTCAGAGGTGTCCGCAGATCATCCTCCTGCAGCACCTCTGAGTCTGGCTGTTGGAGGGGTGTCACAGAAATGAAAACCCCCATAGAAAAGCCCAGAAGAGGCTTTTTTTCAGCATGGGACTTTTATGGGGAGAGAGGGGTTCAGCGGCGGCTGCCCCTGTGCTTACTGTATGTCCTGAGGCTCCGCAGCCATGAAAAGCTGGCGCACCAGCAGAAAAAGAAGAACGCCCGACTGCTTTCTTGCTTTTCTTTTCTCCAGTATGCCTTTGATGTAGCGTCTTTCCACTCCTAATGCGATGATTCTACTTGACAAGTAGGTGTTTTCCTAATTCCGATGCTTGATGGGTCCCTTTACATAACAACGAGAGACTAGCTCAAAAGAAGAGAAATGAGGCCTCGAATAGTTACGAACAGCTTTAACTATTTAAATTGGATTGAATACAACTACTAAAATTGACCCGGATTATAATTGGACATATATTAAAGAGATTATTAGTAGGTTGCAATATGATCTGAACATAAAGGAGATACATTCTAGAGAGATCTGTCTCTATCGCCTGACTGTATTTGAAAGAATGGCATTTGAAATCTCAGCTGGAGCTGTGGAATGTGGATTAGCAGGAGCTCGAAGCTATTTTACAATTTGAACTAAGAGACTGAGTCTGCTGTCAGAGAAAAATGGCATTGCCTAGCAAAATGTCTTATAAAAAAGATATCTTATTAAATATCATCTCTCTGAAACAGGATCTTGCCTCATTTATGCAACTTATTGAAGACCAAATGAGTTGTTTTATGCTGAAAGCTAACGAAATTGCAAATCTACAGGAATTAAGTGCTAAAGAGAGCCCGCTGAATCTGTGGAATTCAAATTGGAAAGTTATATGCTCCGAAACAAACAAAGGAAAATCAAAATGGTCTCCCATGTCGCAGTATTAAAACAAGACCGGAAATTAAGATCTAGTGAAGTCATGCTGAGAGGGAAAAATGGTGTTGAATTCTTCCTCCCACTGTTGAAGGGGCAGGCCACATTGAGAAGAGAAAAGGTACACTCCGATCAACAAATTAAGATGTGGAAAGCTTTCCGGAAGAAGGATTTTGAATTTTTTTTCATTTTTGTGAATGGTTGGATATGGAACCCTGAGTAAGAAGAGTATGCGATTTTAAAAGGCAACTGTAATTAAATGGGCTGTCTCTGATGTAATATGGATGCAGAAATCAAAGGAACTTAAAAGCTTTTGATCTTTGGGAAGAAGGATTCCTGAATATTTTTTTTTTGGGGGGGGGGGGTTGTGGGTAAACAAACATGCAACTATTAATAATTAACATATATCCGATTTTAAAAGAATAAGGGAGATTTTGAAGAAATAAGAGTTGGTAAAATTGTAATTAAATATATAGTCAATTTGGATTTATGCTAAAAAGTGCAGATAACATTATAGTTAGTAGATGTATCTACAGTATGCTTAGTAAGTGAAATTGCTCATACTGATGTAAGAGCTGGATTAATGGTTGAAAAGGCAGACAGCAATGTTCTGTAACTTGGTAGATTTGGTAACTTGCTAAATTTGTTTCTAACATGCTCTTTCGGAGACACGATTTAGACTGAGATAGACAAACTATTAAGTTGTATCTTATGTAATTTGTTAAGGATAAAGATATGATTTTTATATGCTTGTTTTAATAAGGATTTTGTTAAACCAACAATCTAATTTGTGCCTATAATAGGGTTAAGTTAAATTAGACAAAATTGGCATTGAGATAGAACTTGCTATACTTATTTGTGTTTAAGAAGAATTGTTTAGATTCATATCCCTACTACTAGTTTATTACAAAAAAAAATTTTGGTAATGAAAGAAAGGAAGGTAAAATATAGCAAGATTTTTATACTTGCAGGTAGAATGACTTGAGTATTTTATTGGGAGGTAGAATTATAATTAATATATTTGTACTGCTTTCTGTTTCTGTTTTCCCCATTCTGTCAATGCCCCTTCCCCACCCTTTTTATGTACTCTCTGTATTGCTTTTTTCTTTTGTAGTTTAAACCAATAAAAATTATAAAATGTAAAATCTACCTGCATTCCAGTTATGGATTCCATGAAAAGGGGTATTGCAGTCAGTTTGTAGCTCAGAGGTGGCCAAACTGTGGCTTGGGAGTCACATGTGGTTCTTTCACACATATTGTGTGGCTCTCAAAGCCCCTGGCAGGCTTGGAAAAGGTATTTATCTCTTTAAATCGCTTATCCAAGCCAAGCCAGCTGGCAGCTTGCAAAATGCATTTGAAGCATGAAGGTTCTTTCTACCATATGTGATGGACTTGTGAAAAAGTGAAACAGTTTTGGCAAATGATTCAACAAGAAATCTCTAAAACTTTGGGATATGAACTTAAGAGAACTCCAGAGACTTTCCTATTGGGATTATAAATGGAGAAATTTCCAAAAGAAGATAGAACTGTAATTTGGTACTTGCTTTCAGCTGCTACGACATTATATGCACAGTTATGGAAGCAAGATAAAATACCAGAAAAATGGGACTGGATTGTAAAAGTCATGTCATGGAGTGAAATGGATACTTACAAGAATCTTGAAAGACTATGATTTAGAGGGATTTAAAAGGGATTGGGATAAATTCAGAAGATATATAGAAAAAGAATGGAAAGTAAAAGGACATTGAGTGATTTTTGAGAATACCACCTAGATTTTTAGGAGAAGAAAGAAGATGAACTATAATAACTGGGTGGGACTTTATAAAGTATAAGAAATGTGTTTGTTTGTTTATTTCTCAGCAAAATGATATGTGTGTGTGTGTATATATATATATATATTTCTTTTTTTAATTAAGATTCTTTTAAAGTTAAAGATACCTTTTGATATTAGAATTTTAGGTAATTGGCACCGGTGGAAGTCAATTTTGGGGAGGAGGGGAGGTGGGAAAAGTGTAATGCATGGGGAAGGTAGTAAGTGTTTATTAATATTTTATTAGTATTGGATATAATTACCATATATTACCAAATAAAATTGTTTAACTCAACAAAATGCATTTGAAGCTGCTTTATTTCCACCTCTCTTTCCCCCATCTATTTTCCTCCCTCCCTCCCTCCCTCCCTCCCTCCCTCCCTCCCTCCCTCCCTTCCTTCCTTCCTTCCTTCCTTCCTTCCTTCCTTCCTTCCTTCCTTCCTTCCTTCCTTCCTTCCTTCCTTCCTTCCTTCCTCCCTCCCTCCCTCAAACATCTAATGTTCTTGTCTTGTGGCTCTCAAAAATCTGACATTTATTCTATGTGGCTCTTATCCTATATGGCCGAGGACTCGTTTACCTGAGGGACCGTCTGTCCCCACATGTTCCCCAGAGAATGCTGAGATCTGGATCCCAACATCTCCTAGTGATCGCGGGGCTGAAGGAAGCGAGATTGTCGACCACCAGGGATCAGGCCTTTTCAGTGGCAGCCCCGTCCTGGTGGAACCAATTGCTGGAAGAGGTTGGGGTCTTGCGGGACATTGCTCCGCAAGGCGTTTAAGACCATTCTCTTCTGGCAAGCCTTCAGTTGACTGTAGGATAATCCTGGAAGAATCCTGGAACAACTGTCATCTTGAGAATGAGTACCATCTAATCTAGCACCAACTGTATATTGTTTTTAATTTATATTGTTTAATGATTTTATTGATTTTATTATTGTGATCATTGTTCTATGATCTGTTGTAAGCCACCCTGAGTCCGCCTTGGTGGGGAGGGCAGGATATAAATCAAACTAACCTTGAAACTTAAGTTAAGCAAGTTTGGCCACCACTGCTCCATACTGTGTTCAACTTATTCTTCCCTCCTCCTAAGGACCTTCTACCTAAATGTGTTTTGACTCTAATCTTCCTCTAAGGAGCTCAAGGTTATGAATATGGCTTCACATGGCATCAGCAAACCACAAGTCACTGAGTAAACATAATTTTGTTAAATGTGGATTTGAACCCCAGTTTCCTTGGTCCCAGAGTCCAATGCTTTGAGCACTATATCACATTAGCCTTCTAATGGATTATCTCCCTCTGTGTCTATGCAGGACTATGTTAGCTTTAATTGAACCTGAAAAAATACAGGACGGTAATTAAAACTGAGAAGATCAGTTCTAAAGGGCAAGATCATGCAAGGTAGACTGCCTAGGCCTATAAAGGATTTCACATCCCCTTTATTCATGCAGTTAAAGCAAATGATTCATCCACATATCCTAAAGACTATTTAGTACTTGTGATTTTAAAAAAAAATCCATATTCATAAGTTCACACAGGGAAATGTTGCATGGCTGTCATACAGATGCATTGTGAGGATGGGGGGGGAAGAACTGTTTTTAATTACACTTTAACTAAAATTAGTGGTTAAACATGCCAAGAGGTAGTTATTCCACATAAACTGACACTGTTAACACACCAGAGCAGAACATTTTCTTTCAACATATTTCATTTTAGTGATGATCCAGACAAGAGGCAGTATTTTGCTTCCCCATAAGTGACTCAGTCCAACAATAAAAAGGAATGACCTTGTTCACAGCTAAGAGACAATTATCCAATCTGGATCTGGTCATGCACAACAGCTAGCAGCCCTAGATGGCGATGAACATCT
This sequence comes from Heteronotia binoei, assembly GCF_032191835.1. Classification (NCBI taxonomy): domain Eukaryota; kingdom Metazoa; phylum Chordata; class Lepidosauria; order Squamata; family Gekkonidae; genus Heteronotia; species Heteronotia binoei. Next base: position 48,608,031 of record NC_083223.1, on the reverse strand, counting down.
ACACCAAAAGATACAAACAGGCAAACAGTTCAGGGAGGGGCTCAATGAGCACTGTAATTTGTAGAAGAATGCACTACTCTAGGATTGCCAGCCTTCAGGCGGGGCCTGGAGATCTCCCACTTTCACAACTGATCTCCAACTGACGGAGATCACCTCCTCTAGAGAAAATGGCTGCTTTGGAGGGTGGGTTCTATTAAGGTTGCCAAGTCCAAATAGAGAAAAATCTGGGGACTTTGGGGGCGGAGCCAGGAGACTTTGGGGGTGGAGCCAAGAACACGGATGTGACAAGCATAATTGAACTCCAAGGGAGTTCTGGCCATCACATTTAAAGGGACAGCACACCTTTTAAAATGCCTTTCTTCCATAGGAAATAATGAAGGATAGGGGCACCATCTTTTTTGGGCTCATAGAATTGGACCCTCTGGTCCAATCGTTTTGAAACTTGGGGGGTATTTTGGGGAGAGGCACTAGATGCTATACTAAAAATTTGGTGCCTCTACCTCAAAAAATAGACCCCCCCCAGAGCCCCCAATACCCACGGATGAATTCCCTATTATTCCCTATGGGAATCGTTCTCCATAGGAAATAATAGAGTGCCCAGTAGACATTTCCCTCCCCCCCACGCTTTCTAAAGGGGGGGGCCTCCAAACCAGGGAATCCCCTGCCCCCTCCCTCTCTCTCACACACAAATACTTACCAGATCTTCTTCCGGAGAACTCTTGTTGTGAAAACGAAAGCAAAAGAAAGGGAGGGGCCGTTCTCCCAAGCCCTTCCTGCTTCCTGCCCAGCCTTAAAGGGGCATACATTTTACAAACGGCTCAGGAGCTCTATAATAACATGAAGCCTACAGGTATGTTCTCCCCCCCCCTCCACCCCCCACCCCCCGCTTCCCAATTTTTGAAGAGCGGGAGATGAGGCTGCAAACCCAGGGGTCTCCCGCCAGAGCAGGAGGTTTGGGAAGCCTAGGTTCTATGGCACTGTATCATGCTGAGGCCCCTCCCCTCCCCAAACCCTGCCCTCTCCCAGATCCACCCCCAAAGTCTCCAGGTATTTTCCCAGAGATCTGGCTACCCTATGTACCCAGAAGTCTTGTTATGAATGAGATCTCTATCTCTTGTTGGACTGGGGTAAATAGTAGACTCCCACCTCCCCAATGTGTTTAAAGTGTAATTTGATAATATGTTCATGGGAACTGTTAGGCTACCAGAGGTTAGGGGGACTAATAAATGCTGCAATAGCTGTTTTATCACTAACTAGATTAAAGATGCATTTTATTCAGTCCTCCTATACTTATGAACCTAGAAATACTATAGCATCCCTCCATTACCCCAAATAATATCTGTCAACAATGAGAAATATGTTTGTATTGAGTGCTGTGGCAAAACAGCCTCCCGGTTCAAAGTTCCATTATGATGATTATCATTTAAAAACTCTCATAAAAAACAATAACTCATCAGTCCCAAAGGACATTTCACATCAACCACAAGAGAGAACTAAAAGGACAAAGGTCAAGAGAATTCATTGTATGGCAACAAGAAAGGGAACCTACGATAATCATCCTTCCCAAAGAAGACTAGATTATGAGTCACTTTGACAAGATTTATATGAGTAGCAACCAAGCTACTCAGGTACCAGCTGCAGAATAAACCAATAATTTGGAACATGGAAACTCTCTTACTCATCAGGTTGGGGCCAGGGGGGTGTTTTTTATCCCCAGACCCAATTTATTTTAATTACATGTTCCCTAGGGCTGGGATTTAAAAAAAATAATAATAATAAAGCTTGTAAAATTACCTGTATATCCCTTGCTTTGATATGCCTGCCTCTAGGCCCCGGATGGGGGCCCAACCTACTGTATGGTGTTGTTTGTTTTGTCTTAATTATTTTGAGAGGATTAAGGAGTGTTTTCTTTATATCAGGAGACATTCCAACGAAGTCTGAGAACCTCTGATCTAATAGGTGCAAAATACATCATTCACCTCAATCCGTTCCCTGCAAAGTAAATTTATTATATATCATTAAATAATGCTGACAAACTTTCACCTGAAAACCAACCAGTGCACAACATGTATTTCTGACATAAATAGTATGGACAAAACTATGTTCAGCTAGAGGTGTCTGCCTCCAGGCAAACCTAGGGTTCCTCCAGAATTATATCTCATCTCCAGACTACAAAGATCAGTTCCTCTGCAGAAAATGGATCTTAGGGAGGGTGAACTGACTGTATGGCACTGCACCCCCATTGACACTGTCCTCCCCAGTGTCCCTCCCCAAATCTTCCAACTTGGATCTGGCAACCCTAACCCCCATCCCCCACTGATGGCCAAGCGGACCTGGCAACCCAAGATCCCTGTGGTACCTTAAAAGCTAACCAGTTTGTAACAGAACCAACTTCAGTAGACTACAGTCTAATTGGTTGGATATATAAAATGTTACCTTCACTAGATAGATTAGATAGATAGACATGGATAAAGAGACAGAGGTTTGCACACATCTGGGATCAAAACTAAGCTACATTATTTTTATTTATAGACATCTGAACTCAGCACTGAAATGTGACACACCTAGTGCTTCATGCCTTTCCGGCTTCCTTGTTTACAAATATATTTCTCAGTACATGTATAATTGCCACCTGAGGATGCACCCCCCCAAAATGGGCTCTGGATGATAAAACGGTAAGCAGGAGAAAACTTTGGGGTTGTGCCTGGTAAGGAAAAATCTACTGTGGGAAATTTCATATAATGTGCAGTTTTAAAACCGTCAATGTAGGGAATTTCACTTCACTACGGAGGAAATGGCCCCAGTGTTATGCAACATCCTATCAAACAAAGAGATTTTTAATTCTCCTTTGGATTTTAGGTAGGAATCATACTATTTGCTTCATTAGTTGGCAGGACAATGCAAGGCCAGAGTCTGTTAAATATATGGCTGCCCAGTGCAAACAGCATCTCTGTCTAGCTATAGTGATCCATACTCTGATTACACCCAGGTTAGGTTACTGTAATATGCTCTGCATGGGTTGCCTTTTTCTAGAAACTTCAGTTGGTTCAAATGTAGTAATATTAGTCAGGCTAATATTAGGGGCAGGTTACAGGAACAGCATCACATCTGCATTGGCTGGTGCTCTCTTTCTGAATACAATTTAAAGGGCTGGTTCCTACCTTTAAGGCCCCAGAGTATTTCTTCCATTCTGTCCATTCTACAAAGGGTTGCCAGGTGCCCCACTATGGTGGAGACCTCCTGCCCAGTGTTCCCTCTAAGCTGTGGAGTGCTGTGAGCAAAAATTCTACTTTGTGAGCTACTGGGATAAAGTTGTGAGCTACTGCATAAATTACTTAGCTCTGGGGACATTTTTCCTGAGCTAAGACAAAAATGTGTGAGCCACAGGCTAAAAAGCTATGAGCTAGCTCACACTAACTCAGCTTAGAGTGAACACTGCTTCTGCCAGCAGCCTCCACTTCTCATCATTGTGCTGTTGGCGGGTGGGAGAAAAATGAATCTAAAAATTGCCATTGTTGCAAACCCAGAAATGATGTTATTGTGGCTCCAGGGACCAGCTGGAAACTTACCATAGAATTTCCAGCAGTTCCTAGAGCAGCACAATGTTAGGTCTAGGTTTTCCCCAGAAGTGTGGCATGCCAACGGTGCCTCACCATGTCTCTACTCCCATATCCTGCCAGCTGCCTGCCATTATCTGGCAACCCTAATCCGTACCAGCTAAGATCTTGCTTGCAAGCCTTACTTTTTGGGGTGCCCACCTTCAAGGGGAAAACAGGTGGTAACCAGAGACGGGGCTTTTTAAAGTAGTGGCACCTTGCCTGCGGAATGGAAGGAACCTACTCTCTTTTAGTCAACAGGCCAAAATGTTTCTTTGTATACAGGCTTTTAATTGATCTTTTAATATCACTCTTATAGTCTGCTTTTAGCTTGAAAACTGCTTTATGAGACTTTTAAAGAGGATCCATGATTCATGCAGAGGGAAGGCAGTATGGTATAGTCCAATCTATCAGATCTTGGAAGCTAAGCAAGGTTGGTTCATGGATGGAAGACCATCTAGTTTCTACTGCTGAAAATTTCACATAGCGCAGTTTTTAAAACATCAATGCGGGAATTTCACTACTGTAGAAATGGTCTGGCTTACCCAACTGCTCACCCAAATCAAGGTCCCATAAAGACACACTCAGGGCTTTTTTTGTAGCAGGACCTCCTTTGCATATTAGGCCACACCTCCCTGATGTAGCCAATCCTTCAACAGCTCTTGGATGATTGGCTACATCAGGGTTGTGTTGCTTAATATTCAAAGGAGTTCCTGCTACAAAAAAAGTCCTGGACATACTTGTAGCTGTACCATGTTGTTGGAAGTTGTGTTTTAAAAACAAAATTCAAAGAGCAACACGAGAGACCTGGAGCAACACAGCATAGTGGAATGGCACCCATCTCACACTATATTTACTGGGGGAAATGAGTGCTTGGAGAGTGCTTAAATTTCAACAAGCAGTCCTTGAATTCCCCCAGAATATGGCTGAATCTAGTGAGAGGTGTCGCAAGGTATAAAAATACTGTTAAATTTTTGGAACAGGGAATTGTCTCTTTCAATATACTGTACAGCAGTTTACATTTAGATAGCAACACATGAGATTAAAGATTTCCCTCTGAAAAAGAAGCCACCCTCCAAAAAACCATCTTCCTTCAGGACAGCTGAGGAAAGCAGCCTCACTGTGGTAGGTTCAGTCGGGCAGCCTGACAACCAACAGCAGTCTCTCTCCATACTAATATTATTCTATCAATTTGGGCCACTTAGCACCGATCACCTGTGTCAACAAGGAATTTCCTCTTTGGGGCATTGTGAGCCATCCCGACTGCACCTGCATGCGAGGGAGGAGACTGGATTACCTCAGCTTTAAAAAAAAATAATAACAACAAGCTCCAGTCACCCTCTCAAACTGCTTTTCAGAGAAAATACCCTGAGTCAGCCCCTGAATTGTTATTTCTCTCATTTGGAAGGGGGGGGGGGGAGCCCTCAGATGTCACTTCTAAAAATGCAGGGCTGAGAAAGCATGACCTCACTGTGAGTCACCACCCCAAGCAAAACAGTGTTGGGGAAGGCCGCTGGGGAGTTTGTCCAGCCACACTGCTAGGGACTTTTTGCACACCTGCTATACAATTTGCATTGTTCTTCATGAGCATTTTTTTTTTCAGTGAAGAGGGGGGAGGGAACGGCCGCCCAGAGAATCCACATGCCCAAGACATGTTCAAACATGTTGATTTCACTACCTGGATTGGGCCACCAGTGGGAGTCATTAGTAAACTCTCTCTCCAAGCACTCCTGCTGGCTCTGCTCCAAGCCCCTGGCCCTTGCAACATGTCACCCCAGGATATTGCTCAGCAAGCTGCTCAAACCAGTGAGGCAAGAGAAAGAAGTCCCCAGGGTTCTTGTTTGTGTTGCATTTTACCCAGCATGAGCTAACACCAGCCCTCTTGGGGTTTTAAAGTTAATCTCAAAGGGGTTGGCTAACTACGGTGTCCGTTCTAACTAATCCTGATCAATTTTCCTTTGCAAACATATCTCCCCACCCCAACAGTATTTTTTTAAAAAGAAAGAAAAGAAATCACTACTCAAAAAGTGCTGTTTGGCATCATAAAAATCTATGGGCCGAATGCCCATTTATTGAGACAAGGCTTATAAAAGATCCCTCTCACAATCGGCTTCAAGGAGCAGCAGAGATTGCAGCTGAAGGATAAACAGGAACTTGTTAATGCCAACTAGCAAAGGTTAGATAAAGAAAACAGGTGCTGAAAGACCTTTCCTTTGAATGTTCAGCTTCCATCTGTGAGGAGGTATCACTGCTGCGTTTCATTCTCCCCTATAACTCAGACCTTTCCTGCAGAATTATCCTACCAATTAGAACTGTTTAATGATCTCTTGATCCATTTCCTTATAGTGCTGTAAATTTAAAACAAGCTCTCCTCCCTGCCATCGTAGAATATCATCTTATTCCTTGAAGTTTTGACATTTGTATTCCTGCCCCATGTTCTAGCATAGCAGAGGGCAAAGAATCAAGAGATAAAACACAGTGGGAAAACACTTGCAGGTAGCTGAGCTCTGTGCAAGAGATCTTGCACTTGCAAGAGATCACTGAGTTGGGACAAATGGAGGGCTAGTTTAAAGCAGCCAAAACCTGGCTTTTGGGGGCTTCCCACTCATGCAGAGGGATCTGTACACACATAGCCTGGATCCACACCTTCCAATGAACATGCTTTGCTTGCCAGGGAAGGGAGGGGTGGTCTCACCACAATCCTGCTCCCCCATAAACACCCAACCTGAACAGGGCATGAAAAAAGGGCTGATTTGTAATTTTTTTAAGGTAGTCACTATTACTCCTTCTCTTTAAAGATCTTGTTCACAAACGCGTTCAATCCTCTAATTTCTCTGTACTCGATGACTCACAACAGAAAGTGCAAACTAATTTGACTCTTAAGTACTGGGCTCAAAATAATAATAATAATAAAAAGGTTCAACCTGTAGAGTTGGAACTGTGAAGTGCATTCAGATAGGCATGCCATCACTTGAGTTTGCAGCAAATGGTGAACATGCATGCGTGAACCAGCTAAAAGATCCGGCATATTCTGGAAATGAAATTATTGAACCGGGCACTTGAAAACCAGACTCTCTTATATGCACAGTTGCTTTCCTCAGAATCCTGAAAAGACTGCTTGTAATAGCCACTACATTTCTTTATACAATCAAAATATTTTGTCACTGCACAGTAACTTGGGGTGACATTTAATATGCTACCAAAGGGTGTTTCCCCACCCCCAGAAGTCCAGCTCCAAAGAAATAATTACAATCTTTTCATTTTAGTATCTCAGAGGCCTTTTTGTTCAAGCAGTTCTCTTTTTAAAAAAAAATCCGACTGCACTAAACTGACTACTGAATCACACACATACCCATCACCTTATTTTTCTCTACATGTGCTGGTATTGTAATAATGTAGCTATCAACCATTTTGCAAGTGTTAATTACTGAACAAAAAAGGGGAATTGTCAAAAAAAACACTTGTATTATTAATAACATTGTTATCTTCACACAAAACTGAGAACAGTTTGAATCGTGCCCATACGTTTGGTATATCAGCCATAGTTAACAGAACTGAAGAGAGTTATACATTGGGGGGGGGGGGGGACATTCTGTATTAATTGCATAGTATGAGCTGATCCTTTACTTTGATTAGATTCCATTGATTAGATTAGAGCCAGGGTTGTACAGGGCTCAAATCCTCTATCAATCATGAAACTTATGGGACCAGTCACTGTACCTCAGTCTAACCTTCTACCAGGGGTGGAATTCTAGCAGGAGCTCCTTTGCATATTTGGCCACACCCCCTGATGCAGCCAATCCTCCAAGAGCTTACAATACTTTTTTGTAAGCTCTTGGAGGATTGGCTACATCAGGGGGGTGTGGTCTTATATGCAAATGAGATCCTGCTAGAATTCCACCCCTGCCTTCTACACATAAGTATGAAACGTAAAGGGCCATGTATGGTATCCTAGGATCCTCAAGGAAGTATGAAGTAAAAAATGCAACAAGCATTTCAGGTCTGTTCCAGATGCAGGATTGGATGCTCAGAAATTCTGACACCTGAAGGATCTCCTTGTTGGTCAGACTATTTAGTTTAGGCTTGACTTTAAAAAAAAAAAAGCATAGGGGAGATTCTACATGTCAGAATTGCATGAGATTTAGACCTGGCAATTGAAGACAGTGACAAAATGGGCTGTTCTGCTTTAAATTACAGCTGAGGAGTGCAGTTTTTTTTCTTTTTTTTAAGAAGAATTGCAGATTTATACCCTGCCCTTCTCTCTGAATCAGAGACTCAGAGCGGCTTACAATCTCCTTTATCTTCTCCCCCCACAACAGACACCCTGTGAGGTAGGTGGGGCTGAGAGGGCTCTCATAGCAGCTGCCCTTTCAAGGACAATTTCTGCGATAGCTATAGCTAACCCAAGGCCATTCCAGCAGGTGCAAGTGGAGGAGTGGGGAATCAAACCCAGTTCTCCCAGATAAGAGTCCATGCATTTAACCACTACACCAAACTGGCTCCCTTTTTAAAATTCTTCATATGTAAAGGGACTCCTGTGAATAAACGAAACTAGTAAATCAAGAGGAAAGGTTCTGTCCCAACCTATCTCCAGATTAGGGTTGCGAGTCCCCCAGTCAGGGCAAGGGTTCCCCCAATTTTGGAGGCTCCAATCTACCACTAGCCAACTGGTCAGCAGGAGAAGCCCCATCCCCAAACAGCCCCCTCCTGAATCAATGACAGTTTGGAAGTGACGTCATCAAGCCAGGCACATCGAGCACAGACATTCTAGCATTTTGGCCGAAACTCTATGGTTAATACATAGAGGCTTTTGGCCACAATGCTAGAGCATCCATGTGCATTGTGCCCAGCATGCTGATGTCACTGAGTGTCACTGCTTGCACAAGAACATCCCAGAACAGACTGGGGAGCCCCCCACTGGAAGCCAAGTAGGACCTGGCAATCCTATTCCAGCTGCACCAATTTTCTACTCGCAGGGTTGCTTTTAAAATATAAATTGCAAAAAAATTACCTGCCACCTGCTGACTGAAGTGGCACAGTCAACATACTACCACTCCTGCATAGACCAAGCCTGAAATTACAACAGCCAGCGTGTCCTTCTGCCAAGATGGAAGGGAGGCTAGTGAACTATCAAGCGGACAGCAAGATTTCAGGCCCAATGCACTTTGACTCTACCACTCTGGTCCTTGTCTTCCCAACATCAAACTACTTGAAAGTAAATAACCAACAGAACTCAGTGTGTCCTTAAGAATTGTGTATCTATCAAACCAAGGTTGTGATCCAATAGCACTTCCCTGGCGTTCAGCCCCACTGAATAAAATAGAACTTCTCAACAGACCTGCTTAGGTGATGCAAGATGGTCTCTGTCTCTTACAGAAATAAGTCTGTGAGTTAAGCAGGGCTGGTGCCAAATTTTTGCATCCTAGCCCCCCACACACACACACACACACAAACCTGTGTTGGTGAGGGCAGTGGCAGCAGGGCAGTGTCGCAAGGGAGAGCAGGCTCTGAGCGCCTCAGAGTGCACCAGCTGCTGTGCCGCCCCCACTCAGCCTTCTCAGTCCTGTACTTTGGAAGCACAAAGGCAAGGGAGGGCAGCATACCAAGGGAGGGCAGTGCAGCAAGGGAGGGTATGTGTTGCTATCTAAATATTTAGATAGCAGCCCCCAGAGCCCCTTCCCCGCTGCCTGCCTGCAGCACTCCCCAAAGAAAACCCCCAAAGAAAAAAGGCATAGAAAAATAAATTTGAGCAAGATGTTTATGACCCACATTCTCAAGTATGTTATGAACAAGCAGAAATATTCACTCTGACCTATGAGAAGAGATGTATATGATAAGTACATGACACAGCAACACAAAGGGAAGCAACGCCTTCATAGACAGTGAGCCAGTTTAAGCATGCATGTAAAATATAAAGTACCAGTGCAGCAAATGTGCATTGGAGACACATGCACAGCACCATGTATGCCTCTCAAGGAGTCAGGACCATCTGCTATTCACAAGTACATACTTGCTGAAAACTCAGCAAGTTGTCTCTGTATCTATATAGCTGATAGAGAAGTGTGAGCCCCATTTGTGGATATCTAAATCTGTGGATATGTAAGGATCAGACCACAAATTTTCCTGCAAATCTGAGGGAGCCTCAAGGTTCACCGAAAAAAATCTGAAACCTTCATTTAAAAAAAAAAGATATATGGAGAGTAATTCAGGCGGCAGCAGAAAGCCTCACTGGAAGCCCCCCCCCTCCCAAATGAGCCAGCAAACCCACCCACTGAATTGGCAGCCAGGGAGTCTGATTGGAGGGTGCAGAAGTCCTCACTGTCTCCCCCCACCAACCCCCCACTGAGCCAGCAATGAAGGAGTCAGACAGGGGGTGAGGGAGTTCTCACTACAACCCCACCAAGCCAGCAAGCTGATTGAGCAATCAGGGAGCTAGTTCTGGGGCGCAGGAGTCCTTACTCCTGACCTGACAGGGTATTGAGTGGGAAGATGCAGCAGTCCTCAGCACGAACCTGAGCTGGCAATGAGGCAGCCAGGTGGCAGCAATGGCGAGATCAGGTGGGAGTAGGGTTGCCAAGTCCAATTCAAGAAATATCTGGGGACTTTGGGGGTGGAACCAGGAGACTTTGGGGGTGAAGCCAGGAGACATTGGGGGTGGAGCCAGGAGCAAGGTTGTGACAAGCATAACTGAACTCCAAAGGGAGTTCTGGCCATCACATTTAAAGGGACCACAGACTTTTTAAATGCCTTCCCTCCACTGGAAAGAATGAAGGATAGGGGCACTTTATTTGGAGGCTCATAGAGTTGGACCCCCTGGTCCAATCATTTTGAAACTTGGTGGGTATTTTGGGGAGAGGCACTGGATGCTATACTGCAAATTTGGTGCATCTATCTCATAAAACAGCCCCCCAGAGTCCTAGATACCCGCAGATCAATTCTCCATTATACCCTATGGGAATCGTTCTCCATAGGGAATAATGGAGTGCCAGCAGCCATTTCCCTCCCCCTTGCTTTCTGATGATCCTGAAGTGGGGGGAGGGCCTCCAAACTGGGGGATCCCCTGCCACCACCTGAGGATTGGCAACCCTAGGTGGGAGAGGTGGGGGCAGCATTAAGGGTGGGAGAAGATGCTACAGTAGGCCTAGTGATGGAAGCTGGGAGCCAGGCCCAGTGGAGGCAAAGGAGGGGAGGGAGCTGGGAGCCAGGCTGGCCTAGCAGCAATGGTGGGGAGGGACTCTCCTGTGGGTATAATGGACCCCCACTTGTAATGTATAATTCATACATAAAGGGAAAAGGCAGGTGCTCAGCTCAGGTCTTATTCAGCAAGTTCAGATATTTTCAGTTCCTTCCCCTACTCCATGATGGAATTTTTCCTCATGAAAAGTAATTGTCTGGTTTAAAACCAGAACCCATAAAAACCTCTTGCATATAGAAAAATTAGCTAAGGCAAGGTCATCTCTCTGATACGCAAGCTTTCTATGTGAAGGGACTTGTTTTGGATAGAGGATAATGCAAAATACCATGAGTACCCTCCTACCATCTGAACTGCAGGATGACCACCTCATTTGCTGTTTTTGAGAACCAAGCCTGGGCTGAACTACTGTATGATAGGTAGGCTCTATCATGATCACCCAGGTCCCTCACTTCCTCCTCCTCTGTCACTTAATCTGACAGTAAGCAACTGAGAAAGACGAGTTGTCCAACAAGGAATAACAACCCCTTTTGGAATCTCCCCTTTCTCTCCCTCCAATCCTTCGGAAGAATTTCTGTCATCCAGTGGTCATTTCATAGAAAAAGAGGTGCTGGAGCTCATTAGCACAACTCATATGCATAACTCATTTGCATATGCCATACACCCCTGTCATCACTGGAAGGTGCACTAAATTATATCAGCTCAGCATTGACCGTAAAATGCTTCTTGAATTATAATTGTCATAATAAAACCTTACTCCCATCATACTTTTTAATTACTTTCTCCTGTGTAGCCACAGTGGCACGAGGAAGATTCCCATCTCTCTGCTTTATATGTGTTGGTTATTTTCCACATTTTTTGTGGGGAGAAATATTAGAAAGTTTGTCAGATCTTAGAGTTCAGCAAAATTCTCACAGGGGGTTTGAAAAATGGTGCCCAGAAGCAAGTATAAGAAAGAGCACATTGAAATTCAGAGGTCCCAGAGCTCTGCCCCTGCGAGCTCCTGCCCGAAATGAAGCCTGCTCTCATTACCCAAGAATGTATGGTCTCCCCAAAACTCCTCTAGATACACCGGGCCATCTAGAAAGGGAGTCTGCATAGCCTGCCCAAGTAGCCTGTGGCAAGTGGGGAAAAATTCCTATGTGGTCTCACACCCTTTTAAGAAGGTGGTTGTTTCACTAATACACATTCTACTCAACATATCAACACAGGTGCACTAGAATACACCAGTGTCCAAAGGTGCAATCTCTAAGAAATAAAGCAAAAAAAAAAAAAAGAGTAACTAACCTAGGCCAAATAAAAAGTTACCTCGCTTTTTTACCACCACCACACACACACACACACATACCCCCCACACACACTTTGAAAAGGATGGGCTTGAGCCAAAAGGAGACTAGCTGTGTCTCTATGCCTTTATGCCTTTAATTATAAGACTCCCTTTTCCACACGGACCAGCAGTTGCCCGGATCTCTGAGGGGCCAATCCTAGCTTTCTGGGCTGCCTCTCTAAAAGCCCACCGAAATTCTATTGCCCAGTCCTTTGGCGTTTTGCATCACTGATCTTTAGGGCTTGCAGCTGCAGATATTAACACTTGTCCATCTTCCCTGCCTGACAGTGGAGTCAGAATGTTCCAGCCTTCCTTGACTCTTGTCACAATAAAAGCATCCTGAGTGCAACAGAAGGAGCTTTGTGGCTATTTTTGCATATCTGTGTATTTTCTTTGAAGGCAGCTCACCCTCATCCACAATGCCACCAATGCTCATGCTCAGTGCTACCAGTGCCCTCCCCTTAAAGAGCAAAGCTGTGCATTATGGGGGGTGGGGTGTCCATGAACAAACTCAGGGGGGGGGGGTTGTAACAGGATTTCCTTTGCATATTAGACCAAACACCCCTGCTGTAGCCAATCCTCCAAGAGCTTACAGGGTTCTTAGTACAGGGCCTACTGCAAGCTCCAGGAAGATTGGCTACATCAGGGGTGTGTGGCCTAATATGCAAATTTATTTATTTATTTTATTAGATTTATATCCTGTTCTCCCCGTAATGGGCTCAGCGCTTCTCAATCATTTCATGCTCCAGCAATCTTTATAATAAGGTTTAGGGTGTGACTCTTTTTCTTTTCTTTTTTTCAATAAAAAGCAAAGGAGTTCCTACTACGAAAAGACCCCTAAACAAACTGATTCTATGCTTTTTTCTCTAGAACTTAAAAACAGCCCTGCATTTGATTGGGGCTGCAGCCATGGGAGTTGTTTTGTACCTAATTGTCTACTAGGGTTGCCAATCCCCAGGTGGGGGCAGGGGATCTCCCAGTTTGGAGGCCCTCCCCCCGCTTCAGGGTTGTCAGAAAACGGGGGGGAGGGGAGGGAAATGTCTGCTGGGAACTCTATTATTCCCTATGGAGATTTATTCCCATAGAAAATCATGGAGAATTGATCCGCGGGTATCTGGGCTCAGGGGGGGCTGTTTTTTGGGTTAGAGGCACCAAATTTTCAGTATAGCATCTAGTGCCTCTCCCCAAAATACCCCCCAAGTTTCAAAAAGATTGGACCAGGGGGTCCAATTCTATGAGCCCCAAAAGAAGGTGCCCCTATCCTTCATTATTTCCTATGGAAGGAAGTGTCAGAACTTGTATCTTTACTGCTGGTTCCCTATAATGTGACCAATGCTGTATTGTACTCTTACTGTGGCTTAGAGCTGCTTTGTTACTGAACCAAACTGACTCCATGTTGTAACCCTTGCTTGACCCAAAGTGCTTGAATAGTAATTAACCTTGCCCCACTGGTATCCAAAATATTTGGGGCTGTAGAATGAGTTATGTTATGTCTCTGCACATTCTCACACTGGGACCCTTTGAAGCCGAGCAGCATGGCCTTCGGAGTAGGGAGGCATCCTCTCTACTGATAGTGATGGTGAGAAGACAGATGTGCCTGTAACGGTGTGAATTGTGGCTTTGTGAGATGTTTGCTTTACGTGTATAAAATTGTGCTGGTGCTGGCTCTCGCCATCACTGTTATCTTGCCTTTTCCAGTGCTTAGTTCTCTTCAATAAAATCCTAACTTTGTAACCAAGTATGGGATCCGTTTGAAGTTCTTAAGTTCTGACATTATAACAGTGATCCCATTGTTCGTGGCTTATCTGTACTGGAGGCTTGGCCCGATGGCGGCAAAAGTGCCAGACGACGGAGAGCCCACCACCCCAACAGAGGACCCGCCGCTCGACCCAAAAGTGACGGGGGTTCGGCGCAAAATTAAGGTCCCAGCGCCTTTCTCAGTCGACGCCGCGTTCCCCGCCCCGCAAACCTGGAGCCCGCGGAAGTCCACGGCAGCAATCGACGCCGCGGAGCAACGGTACCGAAGCATGTTGGGCGAAGGGGGAGCCGGAGACGGCGACGACGACCAGGCGGAGGGCCCGGAGCCCCGAGGGGGAGACGACCAGATCCGGACTCTCCGCAACGACTTATTCGACTGGGTGCGGGAGATCCACGACGACGTGCATCGATCCCGCGTGACGATGGCCGAGGAGTTGCAGCAGAACCTGGGTGCGATTTACGACCAGCTCCGCACTTTGCAAACTGCGGTCCTGGGAGTGCCGATTGGAGGGCTACCACTGGGGCAACCGCCCGTAGCCCCGCCGGCTCCGCCGGCCCCGGCCCCGCAGGCTCCGGCCGCCCCGGCCCCGCCGGCTCCGGCCGCTCCGGCGCTGCCGGCTCCGCCTGCCCCGGCACCACCAGCTCCGCTGGCCCCGGCCGCCCCGGCGCCACCGGCTCCGCCCGTTCCGGGGCCCCCGGCGCCACCCGCCCCGATCCTGCCGGCTCTACCGGGCCCAGCGCCGCCGCCGGGGGCGCCGCGAGCCCCGGGGGGGGCCGAGGGTCGAGGAAGGGAGTTGAAGATTACTTTCGATGGGAATCCGGAGGACGTGGAGTATTTTACCATACAGTGCGACACGTTCTTCACCCACTGGGGTGCAGATTACCCGACCGAAGCCAGCCGAGTGTACCACATCGCGTCCCGACTGAGAGGTGCGGCCCGCAAGTGGTACGTGGGGCTTTTCATGGGGAGAAAGCCCGAACTAGCTACCGTGGCGGGGTTCCTGCACGCGATGCTCCGCCAGTATGGCGATCCTCTACGGGAGGAGAAGGCTGTCGCCGCCCTTCAGCGCATAGAGCAAGGCAACCGCTCCACCCGCGAGTATGCCACCGAGTTCCTGGGGTACTGCGCAGCAGCGAGGGGATGGAACGAGGTCATGAAATATACCGCGTTCATCAATGGTTTGAACCCGAACATCCTCGACCGCTGCTACAGTCAAGGGAGGCCCGACACGTTGGTCGGATGGATCCAACTGGCCGGAGAAGTGGAGACCAACCTCCAACATGTGGGGATGCGACGACAGCAGCTGGCGAAGAAGGGGGCCAAACACACCCCGACTAAATCCGAAGGGAGGAAGACCCTGGCGACCTCCACCCCGTCTCCCGCCCGCAAGTGCTTCCAATGCGGAGACCCAAATCATCTCGCTGCCAACTGCCCAGTGAAAGCGGGTTCCACCCCACCCACAGCGAAGCAAACCACTCCGGGGCCGAAAAAGAAAAAGAGCAGCCGCTCGAAGGAGCCCAGCCGGGGCTCCGTCGCCACTTCCATGGCGACTGACGAGGATTTTACCACCGACTTGGCGACAGTGGAAGAATCGACCGAGGAGTTGGACGACACCGAGTCGGCGGGAAACGACAGCGACCTGCTTTAATGGGTGCCGCAAAGCAGGTCCAACAACAGCCGGCACTCCTCACGGTGAGAGCAACAGGGGGTTTACTGTTTATGGCCGTTACCCTCCTTAACCCGAACCTAAAGAGATTCATGCACGCCCGAGCGCTGATCGACTCAGGGTGTAACAGGGACCTGATCACCCCCCGCCTAGTTGAGGCGTTGGGATTAGCCACCTCACCCCTGCCACAACCGATGCAGTTCCAGCAGATGGACGGGGGGCCCATGAGGGGGGAACCATGTACTTTAGAGACTCAGGCGGTCCCGGTGGGAACCGAGGAGCATTGGGGGATTGAGACTTTCGTAATTGCCCCCTCTTGCTCTTTCGACGTGGTGGTAGGCTCGGCTTGGCTCGCCCGCCACCAACCAGACATAAGGTGGGAGGAACAAATCGTCCGGTTCCCGGATTGGAGGTGTGAGCACCACCACTGGCGCCCTGAATGGGGGCCGCATGCCCCCCCTCAAAACATGCGGGCTTGCCTCACACTCGAGGAAGTCGCCTCAATCCCCAAGGAGTACCGGGATCTAAGATTAGCGTTTAGCGAGAAGGAAGCGGACGAGCTACCGCCCCACCGCCCTACGGACTGTGCCATTGAGCTAATCCCAGGGCAACAGCTTCCCAAGGCGAAACTGTACTCCATGGGTTGGGCGGAGAAAGCTGAGCTCCGAAAGTTTTTGGACAAGAATCTTAAGCGCGGCTTCATACGACCGGCCACTGCCCCCCATGCCGCCCCCGTCCTCTTCAGAAAGAAAAAGGACGGGTCTCTTAGGCTTTGCACAGATTTTCGTGCTATAAACGGAATTTCCATGTCAAACGCCTACCCGATCCCGTTGATAAAGGATTTGTTGAACACCGTAGCAAAGGGAAAAGTATTTACAAAGCTTGATCTCCGAGACGCGTACTTCCGCGTCCGCATCAAAGAGGGGGACGAGTGGAAGACAGCGTTCAACACCCCCCTGGGACAGTTTGAGTACCTAGTCATGCCCTTCGGACTGCAAGGAGCCCCTGGTGTATTCATGAACTTTATCAATGAAGTGCTACGGGACTTCCTGTTTAAGGGGGTGGTGGTGTACCTTGATGACATCATTATCTATTCACAAGATCTAAAGTCTCATGTGCCCCTAGTCCGAAAAGTGTTGAGCACCCTTTGCAAACACAAACTGTATGCCAAATTGTCAAAATGCGAGTTTCACAAGACCGAACTGGACTATTTGGGTTTCCGGGTGTCGGGGGAGGGATTGGCTATGGACCCCGCAAAGGTCCAAGCGGTACTAGACTGGGAGCCCCCTCGAACCCGCAAACAATTACAAAGTTTTATCGGGTTCGCTAACTTTTACCGCGACTTCATTAAGGGGTTCGCTACAGTCATGCTCCCCCTCACGGAACTCCTCAAAACCAAAGGGAAGGGTGACGAGGCGAAGAAGCCAGGCGCGCGCCTAACGTGGACGCCTGACTGCCAAAAAGCTTTCACTGAACTGAAACGCCTCTTCACCTCCGAACCCGTGTTGGCTCATCCCGATGAACTGAAACCCTTCGTGGTCCAATGCGACGCCTCCGACGCCGCAGTGGGAGCCATATTAATGCAGAGAGGGGAAAATGGGGTGCTCCGACCATGTGCCTATATCTCAAGGAAATTTTCCAACGAACAAAGGAATTGGTCGGTCTGGGACAAGGAGGCGTTTGCAGTCATGTTTGCCCTAAAAACCTGGCGCTCCTGGCTTGAGGGAGCGAGAGTGCCCTTTGAAATCTGGACCGATCATAAAAACCTTGAAGCCCTCACCGGGCGCCGCAAAATGACTGCAAAACAAATCCGGTGGGCAGGTTTCTTTGCTAAATTTGACTTTGTGCTAAAACACATCCCAGGCTCAAAGAACTTTTTAGCAGACGCCCTCTCTCGCATGCCACAACATGACAGTCTCCGGGAGGAGGTAGTGGACTCGTTAATTTCCCCCTCAGCCATCTCGGGGGGGGTCACTACCCGCTCCGGCAAGCAGACCAGCCCTCCGGATTCAGATCTGCTGCCCAGATTCCTCTCAGAATATAACCAGGAGGCCGATCGCCCACCTAACTTGGTTAAAGCCGAAAACGGGCTCTGGCTGCACAATGAAAAAATCTATGTGCCCACTCCCCTCAGAAAGGAAGTCTTGGAGCGTTGCCACTCGAGTCGCCTGGCCGGCCACTTTGGCTATGTCAAAACCCTCAACTTACTCACCCGCCAGTTCTGGTGGCCAAAAATTAAAAAAGATGTGTCAGAGTTTGTTCTTTCATGTCCCACCTGCCTCATGGCAAAACGAAGGGGGGGTAAACCCCCGGGCCACCTGGTTCCCCTCCCTACAGCCACCCGACCTTGGTCGGTAGTCTCCATGGATTTCATTGTCGAACTCCCACCTTCACAGGGCAAAACAGTCATCCTGGTTGTAGTCGACACATTTTCAAAGCAAGCCCACTTCGTCCCGTGCAAAAAGCTACCCACGGCCAAAAAACTCGCCCAGCTCTTTTTCACCCACATTGTACGCCTACACTCGTTCCCAGACAAGGTCATTAGCGACCGCGGGACGCAGTTCGTTGCCAACTTCTGGCGGGAGTTCTGCAAACTCGCTGGCATCGAGCAAGGACTAAGCTCTGCCTACCACCCCCAGTCGGACGGACAGACGGAGAGGGTTAATGGTCTTCTGGAACAGTACCTCCGCTGCTTCATTAATTTCCAACAGTCCAACTGGGTGGATCTCCTCCCTTTTGCAGAATATGGCTACAACAATAGCCTCCATAGCTCGACCAAAACCTCCCCTTTTCAAATTATCAATGGTTACGAGGGCAAGCCGTTTCCCACACTCGCCCTCCCCGCCAGCCCGTCCGAACCCACATCCTGTCAACAATGGTGGGAGGGCCTCCGTGAAGGCTGGAAGGGTATTCAGGAAAACCTGGAGGAAGCGAAAAAAGCCTACAAAAAGCAGTTTGACAAAAAACACTCCCCAGAGTGGGACCTAAAGGTGGGGGATACAGTTTTCCTGTCGACAAAAAACCTTCCCCTTCCCCAGTCCTGTCGTAAACTCGCACTGAAGTTCCTTGGGCCTTTCAAAATAAAAAGGGTAATAAACAAAGTAACGGTGGAACTCGAACTACCCAAATCTCTAAGTAAGATCCATCCTGTTTTTCATTGCAGCTTGCTTCGGAAAGACCCTGGTGCTACGTCCTTCCATCCCAGGGCCCCACCGCCCCCTCCGACGACAGTGAGGGGTCAGAGTCACCATGAAGTCCAGGAGATCCTGGACTCCAAAGTCAAAAGGGGGAAACTGTATTATTTGATCAGGTGGAAACACTTCCCCCCGAGCTGTGACGAGTGGGTCGAATCTCAGAACGTAGCCGCTCCGCAACTGCTGAAAAAGTTTCACCTACTGTACCCGCACAAGCCCAAGGCTGGCCCCGCGGGAGGGGGCGCTTAGGGGGGGCAGTATGTCAGAACTTGTATCTTTACTGCTGGTTCCCTATAATGTGACCAATGCTGTATTGTACTCTTACTGTGGCTTAGAGCTGCTTTGTTACTGAACCAAACTGACTCCATGTTGTAACCCTTGCTTGACCCAAAGTGCTTGAATAGTAATTAACCTTGCCCCACTGGTATCCAAAATATTTGGGGCTGTAGAATGAGTTATGTTATGTCTCTGCACATTCTCACACTGGGACCCTTTGAAGCCGAGCAGCATGGCCTTCGGAGTAGGGAGGCATCCTCTCTACTGATAGTGATGGTGAGAAGACAGATGTGCCTGTAACGGTGTGAATTGTGGCTTTGTGAGATGTTTGCTTTACGTGTATAAAATTGTGCTGGTGCTGGCTCTCGCCATCACTGTTATCTTGCCTTTTCCAGTGCTTAGTTCTCTTCAATAAAATCCTAACTTTGTAACCAAGTATGGGATCCGTTTGAAGTTCTTAAGTTCTGACAGGAAGGAATTGAAAAGGTGTGCCGTCCCTTTAAATATGATGGCCAGAACTCCATTTGGAGTTCAATTATGCTTGTCACAGCCTCGATCTTGGCTCCACCCCTAATGTCTCCTGGCTCCACCCCCAAAGTCCCTTTGCTCCACCCCCAAAGTCCCCAGATATTTCTTGAATTGGACTTGACAACCCTATTGTCTACTTCCCTACCCATGTCTACTCATGACTGCTTGGGAAGGGGAAATACGGTGGGAGGGTCAGTTAACAGTACCATGCACCTGTAGTCAAATACAACCCCACGTCTGTATTTGAATCTTAAATCATGAATCTCGCACACAAGGTGTAATGCCAACCTTAGCTGTTTTCAATAAGATATTTGGCTACTAGAGTTTTTAAGCAGTGTTGTTGTTTTAAAAAAACATCTGTCTGCAGGACTGGTAGCTCCTCTCACCACAGGGACATTTAATATCACTCAGAGGCTCCTGCTTTGTATCAGGCCAGCTGCCCCAGCAGGCCCTGATAGCCGGATGAGTGTTACTGGAAGGTGGAGAGAGGAACATTCTGTTGGTTTGCGGCTTCCCGTGTCCCTCGTCTCAATAATGTCACCAAACTACACAGTAACAAATCCATTCGAGACATTAAGCATACGTCAGACTTTCATTATGAATCTGAACAAGAGGGAGGGGAAAGTAGAAGTTTGCGGATTCCGGGGGAATTTTTTTCTTCTTCCCTCATGTCAGAACTTTATTGCCCTTTAAAAAAAAAAAAACCCTAAACCTTATTATAAAGATTGCTAGAGCATGAAATGATTGAGATGCACTTTCAACCTGAAAACAGTTTCACTTCCTGCATGTTACCACAAAGAGCCTTCTTAATAAAAGTTTGTCTTGATGTTGTTTGCTTTTCCTCTATCATATTTGTCCATGTAAATGTTCTTGACTCTTTTTCTTTTCTTTTTTTTCAATAAAAAGCCTTGTTTACTGTTTACCCTGTACCTTTTAAAAGCTACCTATGTTTTGTAGATTACCAGGGGTAGAAATCTGGGAATGTATCCTCAAGGTGGGGTGAGCAGCAGAGAGCTAGCAGCAGTGATAGCCAAAAAGAGCATCTGGATTCAGAAGCTGATCCCCATAGGATATAATGGAGAATTGATCCACAGGTATCTGGGGCTGGGGGTGCTGTTATTTGAGGTAGAGGGACCAAAATTTGCAGCATAGCATTGATTGCTCTCCTCAAAACACCCTCCAAGTTTCAAAAGGATTGGACTAAGAGGTCCAAATCTATAAGCCCCAAAAGAAGGTGCCCCTATACTTCATTATTTCTAGTGGAGGGAAGGCTTTTAAAAGGTGTGTGGTCCTTTTAAATGTGATGGCCAGAACGCCCTTTGGAGTTGAATTGTACTTGTCACAACGTTGCTCCTGGCTCCACCCCCAAAGTCCCCAGATATTTCTTATATTGGACTTGGGAACCCTATTCCTCCCTTCCCCAAACTCTGCACTCCCCAGGTAACATCCTCAAATCTCCAGGAAGTTCCCAGCTAGAGTTGGCAAGCTATTCTGTAGCTTGTGGGCCCGCTTGTGGGCTTTTTGTGACATCTGGCTACTGTTGGAAACAGGATACTGGATTAGATGGAGTACTGTTTAATTTTCAGGATAACAGCTCCCATCTACTAGTTTCAGAAGCCATCTCTAGAGGGAAGAAATCCCAAATGCCCCCATGTGCTTTCAAACATTCTGAATGACCCCCAGCTTGATTTACAGATTGACAGGGAATGCATGGCCCTAAGAATAATTACTTAGAGCTCTTCTGTTTGTTAGGGGAGTTTGTGAAGCAGCTCTGAAGATACAGTATCTGGTTCACTGCCTGCATTTGGCTAGGTGAATCACAGATTTTGTGGCCTTGAATTGCAGTAGTAATTATTTCATTCTGAAACTTCCACAAAAAGTCTATTTTAACTCTGACCTGACAAATAACCTAATTATGCTGCTCAAGATAAGCTTCTTTAAAAAGAGAAGTCTGAAAGTCAAGGCCTAAAATCTTTCTCCCCATCACTTTGTGCAAACACCACAACAATATGCTGCTTCACTATAAAATATACAGTATATATAAAAATATATTATATAAAATATAATATAATATAATATAATATAATATAATATAATATAATATAATATAATATAATATAATATAATATAATATAATATAATATAATATAACCAAATAAATTAACTTCAAGGGTCAGGCAAAATCTTGAAATTAAAACCGAACACCTATAAGGAAATGGAATTAGTAATGAAAACCAAACACTTACCTATAAGTAGGAACATTCCCAGCAACCTCTGCTGGGGGTGGAGCCATGGGGGCCATGATGTTATATGTGCCACTTCTTCACTCCAGTTTTTCCCCAGAAGTGTCATAGAATAGTTCTAAGAATCACTGGAAACTCCGCTGTTTACCCACAGGATTGCTGGTGATTCCTAGAGCACCTCTGTGGGCTTTTCTACATTCTCATTTTACTAGCAGTTAAGTTCCTGTTTCTTCTGGGAGGGGCTTCCTGTTCTGCACATGCTTTGCTCCCTCTAGCGGTCAATTTGATATCAAACAGCTTTATTTCCAGTTTATCTTCCTACGGTTTAAATTGACAGGGAGATAAAGTGGAAACAAAGCTGTTTGATATTCAGTTGACCACTAGAGGGAGCAAAACACATGGGCAATTGTAGGGGGGAACCCCCAAACAGGAACTTAAGTGAGTACAACACGTGAGTACAACGCGTGAGTAGAACAGTAAAGTAGAATGCGGAAAAGCCCTATGTCATTTTCGGGTTTCCCCCAGAAGTGACATAGCAATGCAAATGGCACTGCTTCTCCACCACCAATACTTCTTTTGAAGCAGCAGCAGGCAAGATGGCTGCCAGTGGGAGCCTTCTTGGCATAGCAGGAGGCATGGCAGCCTTAACCTATGTCTAACATGGCCTGATATTTAGAACACTCCTAGGGTTGCCAGCCTCCAGGTGGAGCTGATTCTATTATTGTGACTTATCTCCAGGTTACAGAGAGCACTTCCTCTGGAGGAAATGGCAACTTCAGAGGATGAGCAGACTCTACAGTGTCACATCCCCATCCCCCACCCCCGGCATTACTCTCAGATCTCCAGGAATTTATCACACTGGAGTTGACAACCCTTACTATAGAAGATCATACCACAAATGGTTGAAACTGAAAGCAGTCTTTCTTTACCAATTTACTGCATTGCAAACTGTTGCAAAGCTGTCATAAAGCAGGCAGCTGAAGATCTGTAAAACTCTGGATTGCCAGTTCCATCTGTGTTGAAGGAAAGACGTTTTATTATTGCCTCCCTTGTGCCAAAATGAAACTTGGCAGTGAAATAAGCTTGTGAGGCCAAGCCTTGACTGGCGTTAAGCTCTTCTTAGGTCAGATTAGGGTTGGTTTGTTGGTTTGTTTTTGCCTCATACTATACCCCAGCTCCCAACCAAGTTTATGAAGAACATCATCTTGTTCAGATTTTATCTGCACCAAAACACTATCCATGTGTCCACTTTTCTCCTTTTATTAATGTCAGATCTCCAAACAGGTTTGCCAGCCCCAAGATTCAACCTGCACCCAGACTTAAGAACCAATCACATACCCTCTGGGAAATTAAACTGACCAAGGGCGAGACAAGTCAAGGGACTTCTTGTCAGGCTCTGTAACTATCATATTAAAATTATAGAATACTAACCAAATGGACTCTTCATACGTTAACCCAAAGCCTTTTGTTGTACTGTAGCTAGCATGCATATCAAAGGGGGGACGTTTGAAGTGTTAAGCCATGCTTAGGTTGTAAAAGGAGCAAAGGAATGCGACCGTTAGTAGATACCGTGGTCGACCAGCATCTTCCCAGAGGCAAAAAGATAAGCGGAAGCTCTCGTGTGAAAGTTTGCACCTTCACTCCCTGTCGTTTTGAGAATAGTGGCTTTGTTTAGATATTGCTTTGATGTAGATTCCTTAAGACTAAGAGACACCCAGTCCCATGTATTAGTCTCAACTTTTGTATCCAGATATGAGTTTCCAATAAAGTATACATTGTTTCAATGAATACTGCATTGAGTCTCCATCGCCTGACACTTCTGCAGCTTTACATACCAGAACAGCAGGGAGTCATTCAGCTCCAACATGGCCAGTGTTACCAACAATCACTGTTGCTGCTGAAGAGCCCAAACCAAAGGGTCCTCTGGCACAGGCACAGTTACTGGGGTTTGGCTTGGCTTCCTGCCAAAATGGTGGCTCACCAGGATTATTCCCTGTAAGTGAATAGCCAGTCCACCCCATCATATAACTGGTTCTGCCAGAAAACTTTCAGAGCCAACCCTGGCAGACGACACTTCCTCATCGAATTTCTCCACAGTAATCATTAAGGCCCTGGAGCCTCCTGTAGTTTGGCCTCCTGTTTGACTTCTCTGTCTTCTCTGTTTGCTCTGTTGTATTAATGCCACACAACAAAGCCATGCTGAGATTCCTTGAGAGAGCCGGGTAACATTAATTAGCCTAATTTTAACAACACGTAGAGTGTATCAGGTTATCAGGTGTACAACACAGGCGTCCGTGGTGCTATTTCTTTGCCGGGGGGGAGGGCGGTGCTTGACATCACTTCTACACTTCATAGGGTTGCCAAGTCCAATTCAAGAAATATCTGGTGACTTTGAAGGTGGAGCCAGGAGACATTGGGGGCAGAGCCAGGAACAAGGGTGTAACAAGCATAATTGAACTCCAAGAGAGTTCTGGCCATCACATTTAAAGGGACAGCACACCTTTTAAAATGTCTTCCTTCCATAGGAAATAATGGATAGGGGCACCTTCTTTTGAGGCTCATAGAATTGGACCCCCCTGGTCCAGTCGTTTTGAAACTTGGGGGGTACTTTGGGGAGAGGCACTAGATACTATATGGAAAATTTGGTGCCCTTACCTCAAAAAAACAGCTCCCCCAGAGCCCCCGAAACCTCCAGAACAATTCCCCATTATACCCTATGAGAATCGATCTCCACATAGAGAATAATGAAGACGTTTCCCTCTCCCCCCCCCCCCCGTTTCTGGCGAGTCTGAAGCAGGGGATTTGCCTCTCTACTCACAAGTTGCTGCCAGCTTCTTCACAGTAACACAGACACACCATCCCAAATTGAAGCCTTTCAAGTCAAGCCTCCGGAGGTGCAAAGGCACATGGTCCTTTGCGGGCTGGGCAGGGCTCCCCCCCCCCGCCAGCCAGCTGACTGGGGGCGGGAAGCAGCCTGGGAAAACGGAAGAAAGGCTGCTGTGATCGAGGCTGGGTGGGAAGGGAAGGGCAAGGAGAAGCTGCTGCGATCCGGGGTGGGAAGGGAAGGGACGAGGAGAAGCATCAGGGATCGGTGAGAAGGGAAGGGACGAGGAGAAGCATCGGGGATCGGTGGTAAGGGAAGGGGCAAGGAGAAGCTGCTGGGATTGGGGCTGGGTAGGAAGGGCCGCCATTCCCCCTCCACCCCCTTTCCAGATTTTTGGCGAGCGGGGGGAGGAGGCACCAAATCGGGGGGGCCCCGCCCAGGCGGGGGATTTGGGAAGCCTAACACTTCATGAGCTTTATTCAAAACTGTTTTACTATATTTTCCTTTTCAGGAGAGACTTGACTTCCCCTCACCCCCGAATTGATCTATGCATTACACAGACTGAAATGGTAGTTTAAATGGGGGCAGGGCAGAGAGTCCAGTTCCTGCCACTTCAGACTGCAATTGGAAAGGGGCTATATTTTCAAATGCTTCACCAAGTTTTAAAGAAACTAAACCAAACTTCCCTTTGCTTTTCATAACATTCTTTAAAAGTAGGGTATTTCAAACATGCAGGAACATGGAAAATACAAATCCTCACATCTGCAGTCTGACCTGGAACAATCCAAAATCCTGTTTCCTCAGGGTCAATTTAAATGAGGGTTATGTTGATTAGCAATTAACAGCTGTAAATTTTAATTGGGCTTGCAGAAGGCAGGAGGGATTATTCTCTTTTCCATGTTAGTTTCTTAATTTCAAAAGTGACAGACGCAACATACAGGCAACCTGCATGTACATTTATACTTTATTTCAGATTTCTATAATCCTAGTCCTATGACTTTGCTTATCAGATATTTTATCAATGTGTCTAATTCTCAACAGATCTGGGGACAGTTAAATTCAGAAACTGGAGCCATGGATGGACAAGAAAGCACTTTTGAAGGGAAGGGAAGGGAAGGGAAGAGGAAGGAAGGAAGGAAGGAAGGATCTTTCCACAAACCTGAGGGGGGGGGGGAACAGGACAATCTTCTTCTTCTTAAGGAGATTACAAAAAGATTGAAATCAGAATTCATTTCAACAACTGGAAGGAAATGCCCATGCATGGGCAATATTTGAGACACAGAGAACAAAAGTTGATAATAAAAACACCTTGAAGTGGCTCCAAAATGGGCACTTGAAGAAAGAAATGGAAGGACTCATTCTAGCTGCACAAAGAAGGCACTCAAAATGAAAAGTGTGAAAGTCAAATTTCAGGAGACCAGTAAAGACAGCAAATGTCAACTTTTCAAGACAAAGCATGGAACAGTTGACCACATGGTCAGTGCCTGCAGTAAAATTGTTCATACTGACTATAAAGAACAACACAATAGAGTTGCCCTGGAATCTTTGCAAAAAGTATGGCTTACCACCAGCCAGAAATTCATAGGAGCACAAACCAGACAAGATCATGGAGAATGATGGAACAAAGGTTCTTTGAGACTTCTGATTGCAAATACATTAACATCTGGAGCATAACACCCCTGATATAACAACTGAATAAAAAATGAGAAATAGGGTTTGGGCAGCAGAACAGAAAAGAAAGGAGAAGTTCGCAAAATAGCAAGACCTACTAAAAGGGTTAGAGAACCTCTAGGAGAAGAAAGTTACCATTGTGCCAGTTGTCCTTCCAGCAGAGCCTAAAAGTCTCAAGAAATACCATGGGATGCTAGCTTGTCATGAGGGTGGGATTATCGTGCTTCAGTGAAGCAGAGGGCTATGCTATCAGCAGTGTAGCTACTGGAAGTGTCTCCTATGGTAGACAGGTTTCTGCTAAGGAGTCAGACTAAATTAGGGTTGCCATCCCCCAGGTGGGAGAGGAGATCCCCAGAGTACATGGTCTCCTGCCTGCTGCCACCCAGCTGGCTGATGGGGAGAAGCCCTGCCCTCAACAACCACAAGCCCGTGGGACAGCCCCAAAATAGTGACATTGTGTAGAAGTGACATCATCATGCTGGGGTTGTTACACAGCAAAGCTCTGGTATTCAGGGCAAAACTCTAGTTTTGTCCAAAATACCAGAGCATCATTGCTCGATGTCCCCAGATTGATGATATCACTTCCGTATTATGTCATCATAATACCTCCCCTCCCAACCCCCACTGGTGCCAGGTAAAGACCTGGCAACTGTAGACTAAAGACAGTGACAGATCCAGATGGGCAGCCGTGTTGAAGCAGTAGAAAAAAGCAGGAGTCAAGTACACCTTTAAGACCAACAAAGTATAATTCAGAATGTAAGCTTTTGTGTGCTCTAAGCATTGTCAAAAGAGTGCTTAGAGTACACAAAAGCTTACATTCTGAATAAAACTTTGTTGGTCTTAAAGATGATGCTTGACTCCTGCTTTGTTCTAAATGCCGTGACATTCAATATGGTGACAAAATTAAACTTGAAGTCTATACTGGCTCGGTCATTGCCTCGTTAACAAGGACCACATCAGAAATTGGTGTTCTTGAATCTCTGGTGAAAAATGGGCTACAGGACTGAGGCTCTTCTGTTGGGCAACCAAGACAGAGGCCTGATGTGCTACTGGAAACAGAATCTTCTATAAAGCTACTGGAGAAGTGGCCTGATCAGCTACTTGAAAATCAGCAACATCCCCCCCCAAAAAAAGACTCAAGAACAAAACAGAATTATCATGCAATGTTTTTGAATCAATGCCTGAACAGCATGGATATTTGAAACAAATGTCTTAAATACGGAAAGAAATACCATCACTGAATAGCGACTAGCAGATCAGTGCCATTTTATCATGTGAAACAACTTTTTCACAGCAATAGAGGTAGATGAAATAAGAAACAAAAGCCAGCCAACCAACAATGTTTGATTGTTGTGTGCACGCACACCAATGTTTGATTGTTGTGTGCACGCACACCAAAGCTTAAACTTGGAATCAAACTTTGCTGATCTTAAACAGGGGTGGCCAAAATTATTTAACATAAGAGCCACATAGAATAAACGTCAGATGTTTGAGAGCCACAAGGCATGAACAAATATTACACTCATGTCTTTCTTAAAATTCTTAATACTCTCTTTGCACAGAACAATAAAATACATATGTATGTACTTTACAACACAGCCATGCTAGAAGGTGACTTTAAAAAAAAAAAAAGCTGGGAGTAAGAGTCCCCGTAAGACCAGCATAGGGTAATGTTAAGGAATTGGGGTTTTGGCACCAATAAGAGAAGAAAACAGACATGAACCAAATAAATCACTGACCATTATTTGCATCATTATGCATCTCTCTTTGCCTTGACCCCGAGCCAGTTTGGTGTAGTGGTTAAGTGTGCGGACTCTTATCTGGGACAACCGGGTTTGATTCCCCACTCCTCCACTTGCACCTGCTGGAATGGCCTTGGGTCAGCCACAGCTCTGGCAGAGGTTGTCCTTGAAAGGGCAGCTGCTGTGAGAGCCCTCTCCAGCCCCACCCACCTCACAGGGTGTCTGTTGTGGGGGGAGAAGATATAGGAGATTGTGAGCCGCTCTGAGACTCTTTGGAGTGGAGGGCGGGATATAAATCCAATATCATCATCATCATCATTAGTAAATACAGCTCCCACACAATCTATGATACATTTTATATATTTTTATTTATGATGTACTTTATATTTTTTATGTTATGGTTTATTAATACTGGTTTTTATGACCTTTCAATGTGAGCCGCCCTGAACCTGCTTGGGCAGGGAGGGTGAGATATAAGTGGAATAAATGAATGAATGAAAGGGAAACCCTGCACTGCCCTCTTCAATTGTGTCTCCATCTAGTGGCTCCCTCAGCCCTTGTGGTCTCTTTCTCTGCTCTTGGCCTTGTCTAGGCGACTTCTATGGTGGAGGGGAAGGAAGGGAAAACCTGCCTATTTTCCCTTCCTTCCCCATTTCACACACAGCAGAAATAGTTGCCTACCTATGGGTCAGCTAATTGATGTCCCAATGCTAAACATGGTTACTTGAAAGTAAGCTTGTATTAAGTTCCTACGTGTTCTCTGGGAGCCACACAATACATGTAAAACAGCCACATGTGACTCCCAAGCCACAGTTTAGCCACCCCTGGTCTTAAAGGTGCCACTGGGCTCCAACTTTGAGATATCTGTTCCTAGATCTCTCAGACCCTCACCAACCTTGGCTCTCAGTCTGTTCCTAATTTTGTATAATGCCAACTCTTCACTATTATTTATTTTCCCCTTGTTATTTGTGCTGCTGCTTTCATTATTTTGGCTTTTAAAAAACTTATTGTTAACATGCAAAAATGTTCAATCCTTAGCCAAAAATAAAAACCCTTTTTTTCTTAAAAAGTTTAAGACTAGCCACTCAAGTGTAAATAAAGCATGCTCAGATAATGCAAGGAAAAAACCGGAGCAATCTCCCCACCTCCATTGTCCAAGAGATAAACAAAAGTTACTAAATAGTACATGTCAACACACACACACACATACACAATCCCTAGTATGGTTGCTGTACAATTTTAGATTTAAAAAAGAATGGATCTGTGGGGGAGGAATTGTCATGAGGATAAAGATAAAGCCTTATGGAATACAATGCATATAATTTCCCACTCTTTTGCTATTGTGTGAGCCCTGGCTTTCCTTAGAGACTTAAATTCATCATGGTCTGCTGATATTTCTAGCACAACCACTGCAAGTGGTACATCCTCCTTACAGATTTTATACATTTCAGGTTATTAAAAACAAACAATGGTATGAGTTGATTACCTCTCAGTTTTCTTGGGGGGGGGGCAGGTTTGAGAGAAAGAAAAGGAGAAAGGGACCAGTCCAGATGAGATTGCATGTGCAAGGCAGATACTGTTCCACATTTACTCGTCCCCTGCAGACCCCCAAATTATCCTTTATGCTAGATTCAGGTGCATAGCCGTGTTGGTCTGAAGCAACAGAGCAAAGCTTGAGTCCAGTGATACCAACAAAGTTTGATTCTGGGTATAAGCTTTCATGTCCATGCACACTTCACCAGGTATTTTCTGTCTTTAATGTTTTACAGTGCTGGGACACTGTGAAATGATTTTTTTTTTTTTTTTTTTAGAATGCTATCTTGTTTTGCAAGGGTTAAAGATTTGATTGTACTAGAATTGGTTTTACTGTTGTGAGTTTTATGTTGCAACCCACCCTGAGCCCACAGGCAGAAAGGACGGGATAGAAATTAAATAAATAAATATTTTCAGGTATCAGAAGAAGCATGCATGCACATGAAAACATACACTCAGAATTAAACTTTGTTAGTCTTACGGTTTCACTGGACAAACTTTGCTCTCTTCTTTATTCTGCTACCGAGGGTCCACTGTGCCCAAGGAGCAGTGTCTCAAGGAGCATTTGAGGCAGCAGCAGAAGCTAAACAAGCAAGTCTCATCAATTCTGTTGTTAGAAATGTCTGCTGTCAGTGGAGTTTTACTGTGGGGTCCAAGCTATGGAGCTGTTGGGACCTCGTTCTCTATGATGGTCCTCCAGAGGGACGCCTCTGCTCTTTTCCCTCCTACTGTATGCTCTTTTATGAAGATGCTCTGTATTCTTGGTGCTTGAGGGGAGGCGCACAATGGGAGGGCTTCTAGTGTCCTTGCCCCACTGATGGACCTCCTGATGGTGCCTGGGATTTAATGGCCACTGTCTGACACAAAGCGTTGGACTGGATAGGCCATTGGCCTGATCCAACATGGCTTCTCTTATGTTCTTATGTTCTTAAGATACATATGGTAACAAGGTGGTTCCCTAAGTGCTAACCATCATGAAACACAGCTGAAACTTTCACATCTTTTAGGGAAGAGTGAAACCTAACAGATGAACAGCTGACTTCCCACTGGTCACTACTGTTTCTGCTGTGTTCCCTTGTTAGGGCAGATACTATTATTATTTATTAGATTTAATTAATTGCTCCATCCCAGCCAAGACCGGGTTCTGGGTGATGTACAATGGATAGAAAATTCATAAAAATATATAAAACAATGTTTAATTTAAAACAGTAAAATTCCAGCCCTTGATGGCGTTCTAATTCTGTTCATACTCTTCAGACTGTTGGAGCAAACTGGGGGGAAGGATATTTTGGAGGGGAATGGATAAAACGATAGACACCAGCTATCACCGTCCTCCATCAAAGGTCTGGTGGAACATCTCTATTTTACAGGCCCTGTGAAATTGTAGAAGATCCCACAGGGCCCAAACATAATCTGACAGAGAATTCCATCAGCTAGGGCCCAGGACTGAAAAAGCCCTAGCCCTAGTTGAGGACATTAGAGCTTCTTTGGGGGCAAGGGATTACCAGCAAATTGTTGCTGACAGAGCACAAAACCCTACCAGGGACATAGCAGAGAAGATGGTCCCACAGATACGCTGGTCCTAGACCACTCAAGGCCTTAAAAGTCAACACCAAAACTTTGAATCTGACTCAGTACTCAACTGGAAGCCAGTGTAGCTGGCGCAGCACAAGTTGTATGTGTTCCTGACAGGAGTTGCACCACCACACTCTGGACACTAGGGCTGCCAAGTCCAATTCAAGAAATATCTGGGGACTTTGGGGGTGGAGCCAGGAGACTTTGGGGATGGAGCCAGGAGATGTTGGAGGAGGAGCCAGGAACAAGGGTGTGACAAGCATAATTGAACTCCAAGAGAGTTCTGGCCATCACATTTAAAGGGATAGCACACCTTTTTAAATGTCTTCCTTCTATAGGAAATAATGAAGGATAGGAGTACCTTCTTTTGGGACTCATAGAATTGGTCCCCCTGATCCAATCGTTTTGAAACTTGGGAGGTACTTTGGGGAGAGGCACTAGATACTATACTGAAAGTTTGGCGCCTCTACATCAAAAAACAGCTCCTTCAGAGCCCCTGAAACCTCCAAATCAATTCCCCATTATACCTTATGAGAATTGATCTCCACATAGGGAATCATGAAGTGCTCAGCAGACGTTTCCCTCCCCCCCCCCCACCCCGTTTCTGGTGAGTCTGAAGCATGGGATTGGCCCCTCTACTCATGAGTTTCTGCCAACTTCTTCACAGCAACACAGACACCCCATCCCAAGAGGAAGCCTTTCAATCGGTGACTGAAGCCTCCGGAGGTGCAAAGGCACATGGTCCTCTGGGGGCGGGGCTTCCCCCCACAGGCCAGCTGACTGGGGGTGGGAAGGAGCATGCAAAAGCGGAAGAACTCCCACTGGGACCTGGGGATTGGCAAGTCTACTGGACACATTGGAGTTTCTGGGTCAGTTTCAAGGATAGGCCAAAACAGAGCGAGTTACAGTAGTCTAATTTGGAGGTGACTGTTGCATGGATCACTGTGGCTTGGTCCAAATGGGACAGAAGGGGAGCCAGTTGCCAGACTTGGCGAAGATGGGGGTGGGGGGAAGCCACTTTGGCAATCTGCATGACATGGGCCTCCATTGAGAGGACAGCATCCAGTATCATGCCCAGACTATTAATGGATGACTCCAGTGTCAATGGTGCCCAGAAGAGTCAGCAATCTGCATTCCAGCCCCAGTACTGGTCCCCTCAGCCACAGGACTGCCATCTTTGATGGGTTCAGCTTCAGCCTGTTCTTTCTCAGTCAGCCCATCACAGCCTCTAATCCCTCAGCCAGATTTTGCAGGAAGACAGCTGAGTGGCCACCCAATAACATGTAGATGTTAAACAACATCCAGGAGAGGAGTGCCACTCGATGAACCCCAAATAAAAGAGGCACTTGGTCGATATCTCCCTCCTCAGCGCCACCCTCTGTCACTGCCCATGAAGAAAGGAGGAAAGCCATTGAAGGGTTACTCCTCATATTCCCACAGCGACAAGGTAGTGAGTCACAGCTCATCGTCAACTGTGTCAAATGCTGCCATAAGAGCTAACAATAGCAGCAGCACCAACCTGCCCTGATCCAGCTGCCAATGACCCGCACAGTCTCTGTCCCATGTCCAGGGCAGAAGCCTGACTGGAACGGGCCCAACACCGATGTGTTCTCCAAAAAGTCCTGCAGTTGTTCTGCTACCGTTCTTTAAATCTACCTTTCTTATGAGATGGCTGGCACAGGAGTTGCAGTTAGAAGAAGGAGTAGCTCGGATTATTTCAAAAGCTTATCGACTAGGACCTCTGAACAATCCTAAATGCAGGGGGCCCTAGGTCATTATAGCAACGTTGCCTGATTCCCGTTCGCGTCAGGCGATCCTAGAAGCAGCCCATTCCCAAGGTTCACTGTTGTTTAATGACATGGCTATATTGGTCTTCCCAGACCTCCCTCCTGCTGTCCTATTCAAAAGGAAAGAGTTGAAGCCAATTGCTGATGCACTTCGTCAAGCAGGGATGCCTTATAGATGGAGAGATCTGACAAGAATTCAAGTCGTTCATAAGGAAAGATCCTATTTTGCCTCAGACCTAGACTCTGGGCACTCTCTGTTACAAGCCCTGATGATTCCTCTGCCTACTGACTTCAGTAAACAAACACAGAAGAAGAAGCAGGAGCAGCCACCCTCTCCTCCGAATGAAAACAAAATCCTGATCCTTTTAAACTGACTGTGCATTTACTTGTTCCTGCAATGATTTTAAGCTTGCCTCTTATCAAAGTGCCTAGTGTGTCACCTTGGTCGTGTGGGTAGCGTTATAAAGTTTAGCTTGTTTGACATCTTGTGGGGTTGGAGGGGAAGGGGGGGAGACATTGTTTCAGTTGCTCCTTTCTTAGCCAGTTAGTGAGTTTGAGAGAGTGTGTGTGTGTTTACATTGATTTCTGACAGTGTTGAACAGTCTGCCTTAGCATCCAGCCTTACTGTTGTTACAGTTCTTTAAACTCGCATGAATCTGCGTGTGAAATAGTTTTAAGGGTTTTTAAAAATATACAGTACTACAGTTTCAATTACATCCTTTTACATTAATTTTAGATTGATCCAACAGAAAGAAAGAGAAAATAAGAAAAAAAATTGCTTAGAGACAGATATATTTAGAATATAGTTCTGATTCTAGGTTAGTGTTAAACATATACTGTTGCTGTATTTCAGGAAACTTCTATAATACTCTAAGGATTTACTAGTTTTACTGTGCAGATCCACAGTTTCTCCATAATTTTGAATAACTTTTCCCAAGTCTACATATACCATCTATTGTAATATCCTCATACTCCCACTTCAGCTGACATTATTGGTAGATTATTGGTAACTAACTGATTATAGTGTGTTTAGAGCATAATTGATTCATAGGTAGTTGTGATTAGATAATTCATCAAATTTATATTATTTATTACAATTAATTCTGTCATATAGATACCGTCTATTATTTAGGAGCTTGATTGTATTTATATAATATTTATGCTTATTAACTATCTCATTAATTTTCATAATTAATTATTTTCCATTATTAGGAACCTGAATATGATCAATTGTACCTTGTAATCTACCTATTCTCATTTGAGTAGCATAGTACTGCCTTCTCTACACAGCTTAGTTATATTATCATTTGACTTCCAGGAATCTTTACATAGCACGTTACCTTGCATACCCCGAACCTAACTTTAAAAAAATATAAATAAAAATAAAACCAATCTATATTTTTATCTCTCATCTCATTCATTCTAAACTGCACAGACTTCTGTTTTTTCTCTAAGTTCTTATCCCTTACCTTAATTACCTTTTACAAACTAGTCATTTTTATAATTATTTGCTCACTCTCTCTCTCCACTTTGCTTTGACTTCTAGGTACTCTGACTCTCTTTTCACGTGGTCGCGTCTTTCTGCTCAGCTGCGGCTTGGATTGAACTGAATAATGCACATTACATCTCTTAATGTTAGAGGTCTTCAAAATCCAATCAAAAGAAAGAGGATACTTTCTAATTTATCCAAATTATGTTCGGACATCTTTCTCCAAGAAACACAGCTACATTCTCCAGTGCAGCCTCTTCTAAAAGCAAATTGGATCCAACACCAGTTTCATTCCACAGGATCTTCCAAATCGCATGGAGTCTTGATTCTCGAATAAAGTACAATTTCATCACAAAGCCACAAAAACTGATCAGCATGGCAGATTTATTTTTGTCAAAGGTTCCATAGGAGATCAACTAGTTACACTTGCTTCAATCTATGCTCCAAATGAAAACCAGATAACATTCCTGCAAGATGTTTTTCTGAAATTTCGTTCCTTTTAAGAAAGTAAGTTGATATTGGGTGGAGATCTGAATTGCATTGTTAACAATGAATTAGATCGTTCTCTCCCTATCTCTCACCATAGACAACAAAGCTCCCAAAATACAAAACTGGCTTCCTTGTTGGATGAATTTCATCTTCTGGACACATGGCGCCATATGCATCCAACTGAAAAAAATTACACCTTTTTTCCCCCAAGACATAATGTCTATACCAGAATTGATTTTATTTTGACTTCTGCTATCTTAATGGATAGAATAAAAGAAACAGACACCAGAAATATGAATTGGTCGGCTCATGCCTCAGTGTCCTGTTATATGCAGTTTAATAAAGAAGCCAAGCGCTCCTCTGCCTGGTCATTAAATAAATCCCTTCTTTACTCTACCCTTCACACATCCAAATTAGAAAATAGCATCCATCAATATTTATCAGAGAATCGACCAGATGAAACTTCCTCGACCATCCACTGGGATGCTCTCAAGGCAGTTCTCAGAGGAAAACTTATATCCATGTCGTCACATATGAAAAAACAAAAGCAAGCTGTAATAGAAGAATTGAAAAATAAAATTGGTCACCTGGAACAACTCCACAAAACTTCTGATAGTAAGAAAATCTACAATCAGTTACAACAAACTCGTAAATTATTGGAAACAACAGAATGTTCCAATATACGGAGGAAT
Source organism: Heteronotia binoei (assembly GCF_032191835.1). Classification (NCBI taxonomy): domain Eukaryota; kingdom Metazoa; phylum Chordata; class Lepidosauria; order Squamata; family Gekkonidae; genus Heteronotia; species Heteronotia binoei. The sequence continues at coordinate 48,572,448 of NC_083223.1, read as the reverse complement.
CTCCTATACTTGAAGCAAAAGACATGGAGTAATTCTGCCAAAGCTTTACATTTGCTTTCTTGGAGAGTAAAGGCACAGCATTCATCTAGAATGGTAACTTTTATCCAGGACAAGAACAACAGTCTGCATTCTAATTCCCAGAAAATTGCCTCTGTATTTGCAAAATATTATAGCGCTTTATACACCTCTAAAAAGCCATCACTGAACTCAATTGCAGAATACCTCAAAGATAGTCCTTACAGTAAATCTCTTACAGAAGCTCATCGAGAGATATTAAATAAACCTATTGAACCTCAGGAAATTCTTCAAACCATAAAAGCTTTGAAGAAGAATAAAGCCGCTGGGCCTCTAGCAGATGCCTGTAATGAAATTATGTCCTCTGGAAAATTACCTCAATCTTGGAATGATGCCTCTTTCATAATAATACATACACCAGATAAAGACACCACACTTCCATCTTCGTATCGACCAATGTCTTTACAAAATCAAGATTATAAAATTTTCACCTCTCATGGCTAAACGTCTATCAACCTTCATTACTGAAAACATCCATCCTAACCAATCCGGCTTTATGCCAGGCCGCGATTTAACGATCAATATTTTTAAAACTATAAGTATCATCTCTATATGTTCTACAAACAGCCCTGAAACTGTTGCTTTCCAGGGACATAGAGAAAGCTTTCGATTCTCTGGAAACAACCTACTTGCTTTCTTTACTTCAACATATGAACTTTGGGGATAACTTCATCAGAGCAATATCTTCCATTTATTCATCTCCCGCAGCACAAGTCAAGGTCAACCGTTTATTTGCAATGAGGTACGCGCCAAGGCTGCCCGTTACCGCCTATATTGTTTGCTTTGGTCTTAGAGCCTTTGGCAAGTGAAATTCATCATAACGTCTGCATTAAAGGAGTTAAATTTCATGATCAAGAATTCAAGTTAAGTATGTTCGCCGATGACATGTTGTTGTATGTTACAGATCCACCCTCCTCACTCCATTGTCTACAAAACCTTTTATCGTAGTTTAGCACAATTTCAGGCTTGAAAATAAACACCTCAAAATCTGCTATACTTCCAGTTAACCTATCTACATTGACAACAACAGTTCTTAAAGAAAATTTCACATTTCAATGGTCACACACCTCTTTGCCTTATTTGGGCATTCTTCTCACACCTAATATTAAAGATTTGTTGAAAATCAACTACCTCAACAAATTTCAGGACATTAAATCAGATCTAGGAAGGTGGGAGAAATTGTCGCTCAACTGGTATGATCAATACCACTTAATAAAATCATTTGTTCTTCCTAAACTTCTCTTCCTCTTCCGCTCCCTTCCTTTGGACATTCCTTTGTTTACACTGAAGCAATGGCAAAGTACTCTCAATGAGTTTCTATGGCATCACAAAAAGCCAAGGACTGGCTTCAAAACCTTAAGATTACACTTCACTCAAGGAGGCTTGAATTATCCGGATGTGATACTTTACCGCAGAACTGCTATACTTTCGTGGGACTCATTGAAGCACAAACTCTTACCAAAAATTTCTAGGCATACTACCTTTCTGCAACAAAATTGGTTTCCCTCAACTTCGAATCCTATACCCATCTCAAAGTGGAGACAAGCCAGAATCACAAGATTAAAAGACTTGGCATCAAAGCAGGAACTTCTTCTAAAACAGAAGCTCGAGCATTGGTTAAAGGTAAAAATTCCATGTGTTTTTTTATTTTCAATTACAACATGTAGCTTCACATATAAAGCTTTCTTCAATATTGCAGACTCCTCAGACAGCCTTTGAAAAGCTACTAGATACGACTGAATGTGACTTTCGAGGTCTGACTTCACAAATCTACAAAATATTGCTTACTTGTACCAAACCAAAGATACTCCACTATCAACAATCTTGGAACAGAGACTGTGTTACAGAACTTACAGAAGAGCACTGGTCAGAAATTTGGAAATCTGCTTTGGCCAATTCATCATCTCATCATATGAAGTTGCAGGATTTTAACCCTATGGTACCTAAGCCCCAAAAGACTTGCTTCAATTTCCTCATTATATTCCAATTTATGTTGGGAAGGCTGGTACATTGCTGGTGGCAATGCCCACTAATAGGAGCTTTCTGGAGACAGATTCTTGAACACATTAAGCACATTACTGGTTACAACATCCCACACTCTCCTGAAGTATTTTTTTTTTTTTTGCAATATTGCCAAACTTTGAAGATTCCAAAGCTTTCTTGCAAATTGATTGAAAGTCTTCTTACAGCTGCTAAAACGGCTATAGCATCTCTGTGGAAATCCAACACCATACCATCACTTGAACTCTGGTTTACAAAAATCTGGGACATTTTAATAATGGAGAAAATCACAGCACAACCTTCCTTGTCCAACATTTACCCCAAGGTCACATCATTTGAAGAAAAATGGCTTCTGTTTCTGGAATATACTGAATCAAAAAACATTTTACCTATTAACACAACTTACCTTCAATTTCTCTCACTATATTCTTTCTAACTTATGCTATCCCTTCTTTCTCTTTGTATGTAAATATTCTCTTTTGTTTGGCTTGGGATGAAGCAAGGCAGTATTTTTAACTTAAGAGTCAAAATTCTAGCCCAATTACCAGTTAATTTATCCTTAGAAGATATTTATTTATTTATCTATAGATTGATTGATTGGCAAACTGGATGTTATCTTAAATGCTAAATAAGATGTTCTACAATGTTATATATACCATAGTACTTTATGCATAGTAAAATTTTGTTATATATGGAATTAATCTACTTGATACTACTTCACCCAGCACCAGTTCTGTATAACTTGGAATTTCTAATAAACTTATCATATAAGAAAGAAAGAAAGAAAAGAAAGACAAGAGAAAGAAAGAAAGAAAGAAAGAAGAAAGAAGAAGAAAGAAAGAAAGAAAGAAAGAAAGAAAGAAAGAAAGAAAGAAAGAAAGAGAAGAAAGAAGGAAGGAAGGAAGAGGAAGGAAGGAAGGAAGGAAGAAGGAAGGAAAGCCATTGAAGGGTTACTCCCTGCATTCCCACAGTGGCAAGGCGATGAGTCACAGCTCATAGTCAACTGTGTCGAATGCTGCCATAAGAGCTAACAATAGCAGCAGCACCAATCTGCCCTCATCCAGCTGCCAATGACCAGCACAGTCTCTGTCCCATGGCCAGGGCAGAAGCCTGACTGGAATGGGTCCAACACCGATGTGTCCTCCAGAAAGTCCTGAAGTTGTTCTGCTGCCACTCTTTCAATTTCCTTACCCAGGAATGATAAGTTAAAAACTGGGCAGTAATTCACTGGATCTGATGGATCCAATCAGGCCTCAGATTCAGTGGGAGCTCACAGGAGCACAGCTCCTGAACCTTTCTGAGAGTTCCATCTCCTTCTGAGAGTTCCACCTCCTTGTCCATTGAATAGTATGTGCAGCTGCATAACAATCTCTGGATTAGCTCCATCACCTATTTTTCTACAAAATGACCCCTGGATCCAATGATGACTTTTTTCAAGAGCAGTTCAACCACTGCTTCCTTGAGGCTCTCCAGGATTTCCTCTGCCACCAGAGACAGGTTAATAATCTCCTTCATGGGGCCCTGTATCCTCTCATCACCAGCCATAACCAGCCAAGAGGGGCATGGGTCAAGGAAGCATGTGGTCAGCCTAACAGCAGCCAGGACTCTGTCAACATCAAAAGAGGAGAGCAAATTGAAGGAATAAAAAACTGAACTCAAAGAGAACCAAGGGGCCTCCAGTTCACTTACTGTATCAAGATTGGCAGGTAGATCCTGGTGGAGTAACAAGACTATCCACAAAGAAACTCAAAAAACCCTCAAAATTGATAGCTGAATTACTATACCTTTTTGGGTCCCTCATTGAGACGGACATTAGAAACTGAATCTTCCTAAATAATCACACTTGGCATGAGTTAGCAGATGTGATGGAAGCTGAGTAGAAATCTCTTTTCACAGCCTTCACTGCCACCTCATAGGATTTCATAAATGCCTTATGAGATGCTCTTGCCACCTCAGTCTGGGAATATTGCCAAACTCGGTCTAGTTGTCTAAGCAGTCTGAGAATATTGCAAACTCAGTCTAGTTGTGTAATCTCTTACTTCCTCCCCCTGAGTTCTTCTATATACCAGGAGGATGATTTGCCATGGGAGTGTAGAGGACATTGGACAGCTATCTGATCAGTGGCTTCAGAGAGATCAGAATTCCAGTCCCCTATCAGTCCATTCAATGAGATGCTGGAAGGCTGTGGATCCCACAGAGCATTCTGGAATCCGATAGTATCCATTAGTCTCTGCAGGCGAGCATAAATCAGCTCACCACATAGATGGGGGGAGCAGGAATGTCCAGCCGGGCCTTCAAAACCAAGCGGTCTGACCATGACACCTCTTCCATTGAGGTCAGATCCAGGCCTGATTGTCGCTGGAAGCCATTGTCCAGGAAGACATGTTCACCTGGAGGCTGCCAGGTGGGATTAAACTCCCCCGAAATATACCTGGCCACAATTCCAACAGCCTGAGAGCATCCAAACTGGCAGGTGTCTCATTACACCACTAGTTAGCCAGGAAAGGTGAAAAATCAGTTTCTTGCAGATCCTGTAAGTTTCAGGCTCCCCTTGGAAGCTTCAAGGAGACCAAAGATGGCTTCCAGTCCCCCTGGGGTTGCACATAAAGTAAGGGGTGGGTCGGGAACAGTACAATGTGAGTTTTGCCACCGCAGTACAATTCCAATTGAAGCAGCCTTCAATGTCATCTCCAGATGGAGGGCATTGCAACAGCTGTTTCAGAGGCTGGAGACTCAAGCAAGAGCGTCAGTGCCTATATCCCAAAGTTGCAGGGGAACAAACTCCAGTCTAATATAACTCTGATGATGCAATGTGATTGGCAATAAAGTTAGAATTATATTCTCTAATGCAGTAGAAAGGCAGTGCCTCTCTCTTTATAATTGCTGTCTCCACTTATTATCTTTCTTTCATTGGTGTACCTCTATGTCCCCTTTGGGGCAGGTGCAAACCCCTAAATGGGCAGTTTTGCTCCTCCTGTCCATTTTTGTCACTTGCAGAAAACTACTTGTAATATGTATTTCTTTGGCATAAATTGGCATAAATCTATCATGGTGGAGTAATTTATTTTCATGCGCAAGAGGGCTCAGAAGTGACTTTATATCCCACCCAACAGGCAAAAAAGAAGAAGAGAGAACCATGGGAAGTCCCATTAAAAATCAGTGGAATTCGCTTTTGTAGACTGTGACCGATTTCGCACTCACCTTACTCCACTGTCACGTTCCTCTTCTTATCACGGCGTCCTTCGGATTTCTCACTATCTGTGCCTGGGCTGCAGCAAACATCACAGTTTTCACGTGGCAAATGGAAAGTGGTTTTTAGCGATTTTTGTTTGCTGCGCAAAAACTGCAATGTTTGCTGCAGCCCCGGCGCAGATAGTGGAAAATCCAAAGGACACACGCTGAGAAGACGAACTTGACAACGGCGTAAGGTGAGTGCGAAATCTGTCTGTGGTATTGATCTTAAAAATATGAACACTAACTTAATCACATTCATAATCTTACTTTCTTTCAAATTAGTTTGCTAGTTATGCCTTTAAGCATAACTAGCAAACTAATGTTTGTTCAGGCTGTGGTCTTCTTCCTTGTATTTTCAGAAAAGGTGAGTCAAACCTAATCACATTGGTCCTTTGCACAGCTGGCATTCAGCATAAAATGACTTATGAAGTTCTGTGATCTTCATCAACATAATATTTAAAGCCTTACGTGGCCTGGGACTGACATACCTGCAGGACCGCCTCTCCCCATATGTGCCCCAGAGATCGCTGCATTCTGCTTCGCAGCATCTCCTGGCCATAGGACATTCGACTTGCCTCAACCAGGGCCAGGGCCTTTTCAGCCTTGGCCCTGGCCTGGTGGAATCAGCTCCCTGTGGAAATCCAGGTCCTACCTGAATTAATACCATTTTGTAAGGCCTGCAAGATGGAGCTATTCCATCGGGCCTTTGGTTGAGGCAGCAGACATCCTTATTTCCATCTGGTTGGCCTCCCTTACCTGTCATGATGCTATCTTATTTTAATCTTATCTTAATCTATTATTCCATCTCTGGGCCTACTGTTGTATTGATATATATAATGTGCCCAATTGGAAACTGCCTCCTGTGACATATACATTGTTTGTTTTATTGTATCCTATGGTTTTAGCTTGTAGCTTTTAATTGTTTTAAAATTTGTTGTTATCCGCCCTGAGCCCACTCATGGGAAAAGGCAGAATACAAATTAACAAAAATAAATAAATAAATCAAGTCTAGTTTGTTTGTTTAATTTATATCCCACCCTCCAGAACATTCAACGGATGATCTCAAAGAAGCTGTTTTATTGCAAAGGAACTTCAAGAAGAAACTAGAAAGGGAAATTTCTAAATTGCAAGTTATTACAACACAGAACAATGGAATCTCCAGAACTTAACAGGGATATTGTTTCTTATCTCACTACATATGCTAACCTCATTCATCCTTTACATCTGTATTTTCACCAGTCCCCCAGAAGGGGATTTTATCTCTTATTTGGAATACTGAAATTGATATTTTATCTCTCATTTGAAATAACAGATTAGAATAGTAGACTGCAATGTAACATAATGAATAGTAGAAAATGGAATGTATTTCTCTGGTCTGAGGACAGGTGAGATAAATCTGCACAGCCCGTCACCCCCCCCCCCTTCAAAGAAGAAGATGTTGTTAGGTCACCTCCATGCTTGAGAGGAGATGGATGGCAGGGTCTCTGTTATTCAGGATTTCTATTATTCTTGCCCCTCCTGCTCAAATGGCCAGCCAAACTGACCACTGGACTAGAACTGCTGGAGAACACATCAATCAGACCTCATATCTTTCAAAATGAACAGAACCAAGATATGATATTTTAGAATTTCATTTTGTTATTGTCTTTGTGGTTTTAAGAAATTATGTTTTTAGGCTTTAGATTGATTTTTTTGCTAGATATTTCCTTGACGTAACCCGCCCTGAGCCCACTTGTGGGAAGGGTAGGAGAGAAATCAAATAAATAAATAAATAACTCTCAGCATTCTACAATTAATCTCCAATTTTGACATATTTTTCCCTTCACTGTTTTTGCCCCAGAATTGAACTCAAACAAATGGTTACCATATAAACTAAGCTTATCATTTTTGTTTAATCTTTGAATCAGTAAAACATCTTCATCATGCTGTATAATAATTTATTGTTCACCTTCTACCTATATTTATGGACTGGTTATTTCCAATTTGTTTCTGTCTGTTTCTTGACTCTAATTGACCCTTCCTGGCAACTAACCCCTTCCTCGGCTCTCTTCCTACATGTAATGGTTGAGGAAATTCTGTCTCACTGTATCTGAAGAAGTGAGATTGCATGTGAAAACTTATACCTTGAATAAAACTTGGCTGGTCTTAAAGGTAACACTGCACTCAAACTTTGTTCCACTACTTCAGACCACCATGGCTACCAACCTGAATCTGTGAAATGAACAAATAATCTCATAAACTGTTACTATGTTGTTAATTCATAGCTTATCTTTATGTCTATATTATAGTACAATGTTTCATTTTCATTAGCAAGCCTTGAGTGTTCCTTTATACAGAAAGATGGGTTACAAATAGATAAATATAAATAGAGAGAGAGAGAGAGTACACAGATGGGTCATCTTGCACAAGTCTGCTTATACGCTCTTATCACCTTTTGAGTAAAATTTCCACAGTGATATCTGCAACACAAAGGGAAAACTGTCCCTTCTATGTTAATCAGCGCTGTTAGAATATAGAGTAATCTGAGCCTCATTCTGATTGTATTGTTACACACCTAAATAACCTTTTGCCTGGCTTAGACATACTCCCAAGATTTCTGTATTTAGTAGCCCTTCATGTTTTATGGGTTCCACCTTGCATGGGCATCCTGTTGATCCAATGGCTCTAGTAACCCTGATCTTATCCAATACTAATATGTATATATAGTACTTTTGTTGAAAAGTAACATTTTGCAGAGCAGTGGGTTTTTTTAACTTGGTGTCTTTACTTCCCAGAAGGCAAGAAAACAATTGTTTCCAGTAATTGGACAGTTTGATTAGAGGCAGGTGGTGAGGAGCTGAGGAAAGTGGAGCCACGGAGCCAATTTTAGCGTCAAGCACATTTCCTTTCACTTTAGGATCCTGCAGCATAACATGCAAATTGCTTCCAACAACAAAGGGGGGGGGGGGAAGGAATGTAAATTTAGTTTCTATTTATTACCCCTATCTGGCACATTATTCAAAGTAGAGGTCTGCAGCACTTCACATATATGTTGTGTAGAGCCGCCTCAGGCGCTTCGGGCTAACAAAACGCAGAGATATAAGATCATGGGAGTTAAGGAGGCTACCTACTAGATCAATCGACAAAGGCAGATTAGAGGTAAATTTAGGATTTGATCCTGCAAACCTCCACTCAGGCAACTAATCTTCACTAATACTTATAATCTTGTTGACTTCATTAGGTTGAAGGCTCAGATCTTCTCCTTAGCCTCCAGGTTACATGGCCATGCATTATTCAGATATCAGATAGATTAAATCTTGCAAAGAAAGCATGTGGTACCAACCTGTGCTCCCCCCCCCCCCCCACTCAGTAGAATATATTGTCACATCCAGCACACTTATTGTGCAAAAACATTGACTTGGTCAGGATTTTCAATTGACACGCATGCAAATCACAGTCCGTGGAAGAAGGGCTGTTTTGCCACAACAAAAGGCAGCAAACACATATTCATCATTACAGATACATCAAGAACAACCAGCTAGCTAGCCATCTTCATAACATGAATACCTATATGACATCCATGATCCTCTACAGAAGTATTTTAATGGACTGATTAAGGGCTCATCTGAATAGGCTTTTTTCCCTTGTGCTTTTGTACAGTCTTGCATCTTCCAGATCAAACCCATCAGATGTCCATGTCAACAGGAACCACCATGAAATTTTTGAACATAACATTTTTGATGACTGTCATCTTATCAGACATCAAAGAGATACAGTGCTTAGGACTGGGCTGTCATAGCCATGAGTGGAAACAAAGAAAACCTAAACCGAGTTGTACCATCCTAAATCCATTCAAGTCAATGGGCTTAGAAGGGTGCAACTCCATTTATGATTGTGAGATATAATGAATAATGTCACACTCAGCTCTCATTATTTCCCCAGGCACCAAACATAGACAAACAATGCTTACACTCCTGAGATACTAGCAATGAAAAGATAAAATGGATGTTTAGTATAATGCACTGTGAATGGGCATATACCATTTTTAACATTTAGGTTGGGAGCCCTACCCTTAGTTGAAAGTAAATTAAAATAGGAATGGAGTTCAACTCCCTCCTAGGCTTGTGAGAGTTGTTATCTTCAACCTATTCTACTTCACATCGCTGTTATGAAGATCATATGAGATGACTCAATGCAAGCCACCTTATACTCCTTGGATAAGAGGGGAGGGATACAGACGGGCTAGGATAGATATGTGATGTTCTTCCATTTAAAACACAAAATCTTCAAAGCAGTTCAGTTTGTTTTTTTCATAAATGTAAAACTATGCAGAGATGATGATGATGAAGAAGAAGAAGACGACTGCAGATTTATACCCCACCCTTCTCTCTGAATCAGAGTGGCTTACAATCTCCTATATCTTCTCCCCCCACAACAGATGCCCTGTGAGGTGGGTGGGGCTGAGAGGGCTCTCACAGCAGCTGCCCTTTCAAGGACAACTCCTGTGATAGCTATGGCTAACCCAAAGCCATTCCAGCAGCTGTAAGTGGAGGAATGGGGAATCAAACCTGGTTCTCCCAGATAAGAGTCCACGCACTTAACCATTACACCAAACTGGCTCTCTGCACATATATGTGTGCAGGCACATGACCGAAATTATATAGGAAAGAAAGCTACAGGGGATGTGCAGTTTGCAGCACACAAATGGTAGGAGGAGGATATCTCTATCCCACACACCCACAAACACACACATACCACAAATACACTTCTCTGCTCTAATGTCCTCTCTCCCGAAACTGCTTCCTTTTTCCAGAAGTGCCCCTAAGGATAATGGTAAACATTTTTCAGTAATCATTCTTATCTGCCTTTCTCTCAGCATTTTCCTCACTTCTACACATTTTACCTTTTGTGCAAGATCTTCCAGTATCACAGGGTATCTGATACCAGCCCTGCATTTCTATCACTTGTTACAAATTAAGTTTTCAAATACTTTGATTTTGGAATCCCCTATTTGGTTTGATTCTGATCTTCTGTAGCAATTCCATCTCATCTCAGGGGAAATTTGAGTCTGTTTCTGCCATCTGTCCCCATCTTGTTTTTAGAATGCCAAGGATGACAAGGAGAAAAACACACACAGCTTTAAAAAGAATAGTGTTTGATTCTTCTTTGTAAATGTCCTTGCCAATAGACTTTATGGCCTTTTGTTCCAAATGCAATCACAACAGTGTTATTAGTTATGCCATAAAGTAGACAGAAGCAGTTCGGGAGATACAAATTTAGCAGTCTCAGCAATCCCAAACAGGGATTGTTTGCAGTCCTGAAGAAGTTAAACCCTTTTAAATCCACTGAAGTCAATATATCTTTTCTTCTAATCTAACGCTACTAATCTACAGATTACAAAATCCTCACATTTGTTGGGGGAAAACATGAGGACTCTGTCTCACACATGTGATGGGAGTTTGTCACCACCTTGAAACAAACCAGCTTTTTTTCTATTTGTGGCCACAGCATGAGGAAGAAATGACTTTAGCACCCAACTCCTGCTCTTTCTATATTTGCAAACTGCCCCATACAGCCATTCTTGGCTCCAGTGTCAAAATCACATTACTTATTTGGCTACAAATAATTTTCACCATGGAGCCAATGGCAGGTCCACAGGGTGGTTTGAAGAGGCAAAAACAGTGTGTTGTGAGAGGGGTGCACAGCTGCTTCTCATTCCAAACAGACAAGGCTTTTTTTGAGCAGGAACACAGCTCCAGCTGGCTTGGTGTCGGGAGGTGTGTCCTAATATGCAAATAAGTTCCTGCTGGTTTTTTATTTTTACAAAAAAAGCCCTGCAAACAGAAAACAACCAATGTACATGTATTATAAAGTCCTGGTATTATCCCTCAACAAACATGAGGATTCTTTGTTCATGTGATATAAAGTCCTGGTATTGTCTCTCAACAAACATGAGGATTCTGTAATGTGTAGATAGAGCCTAATTGTGAAGTCCCTCATCCAACACTGGAGACATCCCATTGCTTAGTGACAGAGCTCTTGCTTTGCATGTATATGGCAGTCCTTTGCATGGCTTATTTCAAAATATCTTTATTTTATTTCATTTTTGTATTTTGCATATAATGTGTGAGTGCATGTGTGTCTGTGTCTGCACCTGGAAGTCATGTTGACCTCTGGTGACTGACCCCTGCTGGGGGCCTGGAGGATATTCAAAGAGGTGGCTGAATAGAGCCTGCCCCTACCTCCAGCTCTGGTATTCCAAGGAGGTCTCTCATCCAAGTACTAACCACAATCGACCCTGCTTAGCTTAAAGGGCTCCAAAAGACCTCTGTCTGCCTGAGAGCTGGGAGGGCCAGTGGAGGTCAGAATTGACAGTCCTAGATAGGCCAATGATTTCACTCTGTATAAGACAGCTGATATAATAGATTATTCCAGCTTTCCTGTCTTGGTGCTCCCAGTGTGAGGCAAGGCTCCATTGCAGAATAACATTGAATAACAGTTTCAGTTTTAGATTCAGGCCCCATTTGTCCCACAAAGGGCCTTAAGACTGGCTGGTAGTCCTCAAACCAAAAGATGTCCAGTTGGCCACCACTAGGACCAGGGTCTTTTTGGCTCTGTCACCTCCCTGGTGGAATGAGTTTACCATGGGCATCAGGGGCCTGCAGGATCTCTTGCAGTTCTGCAGGGCCTGCAAGATGGAGCTCTTCCACCAGGCATTTGGGTGAAATCCTTGTTGGGGGTCCAGACGTCTGCCTGATTTATTTGCCCCTCCTGCTGCAAGCTATATGTTGGTCCACTTGCTGTATGTTGGCTCTTACATTGCTCATCATATTAAGTACCTGAAACTCTATTTACTACCAGTAGGCTTTGGCAGACCTAAGGAATATAGCCATCTGGAGTGCTGTTACATTGTTAACTGTTTTACTGATGAATTGTCTATGGTTTTAATGAAGTTGATGTATATGTTATATGTTGTTACCCGCCCTGAGCCTGCCTTGGTGGGATGAGCGGGATATAAATCCCAATATTAAAATAAATTTAAATTAAATTATACATACACAACACTGGAATCTTGCACTGCCAATCACCCCACCTCAAAGAAAAGGATACTGTAAAATTACCTCCATGCTTGAGAGGAGACAAATGGAGTATAATCTCAGTTAATTACTCTCAGCATTCCACAATTAAGAAAGGTAAACCTGCCCAATCTATCTCCAACACTGATACATTTATTTCCTTCACTATGTTTTCCCCTGGAATTAAACCCAAACAAATGGTGATTGTCTAAACCAAGCTTGTTATTCCAATTTGGTCCTTGCATCTGTTAAACTGTTTATTATAATTACGCTAATTTGCTGCTCGCACAGTATGTACAGCCTAGTAACTTCCATTTCAATGTATCTGAAGAAGTGTGTGTGCACATGAAAGCTTATACTCAGAATAAAACTTTGTTGGTCTTAAAGGAGCCACCAGACTGGATCTAAAACTGAAACCGTTACTCAATGTCATTTTGCAATGGAGCCTTGCCTCACACTGGGAGCATCAAGAGAGGAAAGCTGGAATCATCCATTACACCAGCTTTTATAAATTTTGTTTCTGTCATATCCATTGTCATTTGCTCCAGACTTCATAGGCATTATTAAATTTTCTGCTGTTTCCATTTACCGATGCTGATATTGCAAAGATGAGCATGCTAATGAAATATTAGCAGCAAAGTCATGTGTAATTCTGACCTCAGCTATTATGAAATGTTGACACTGTGACAATAATAAGAAGCTAATTGGCAACCAATTAACTTGATGCAACAATAGAAGATTTGCTATGTTGTATGAGTACATGGGGGGGGGGGGGGCAGAGCTCACTTCTGCCCTTCACATATTTATCCCACACAGAACATTATAGTTCATATAATTGTTTGTAATGGTTCCTGCTGACAAAACTAAATGAACAACAGAAGAATAAACTCAAGTAAGACAGACACAAGGTCCTTTTAAAAAGTATTTTGTTTAATCAGAGGAGATGTTTCTATTCTTTTCTGTCTCAGAGCCACTGGTAGTGTTTGGACTTATGTCAAAAATATTCAGAAAGGGAGAGAGATGGTATACATGTAGCAACAAGGTTTTTCCTTATGGACATTATTTTAGGAGTTCCTTGGACTTGTGTGCTCCACTGCCTGTGCATGTCTTGAAACTGATCATTTCTTGCTTTGTGGCAAATCATAGTTTGTTGTTAGACCCAGGGTTTTTTTGTAGAAAAATCCCAGCATGTATTCATTTCCATTTTAGGCCACACCCCCTGACATCTTACCATTGTTTCACATGGGGCTTTTTTGCAGACAAAGCCTAGCGGGGACTCATTTGCATATTAAACCACACCCACTGACATTTCACCCTTGTTTCAGACTGGGCTTTTTTTGTAGACAAAGCCCAGCAGGAACTCATTGGTCGTTTTCACACTCACCTTAATCAGCAGCGACGACCCTCTTCACTGCGCAGGATCTACGCGGATTTCGCACTAATTGCCGCGGAGCACCCAGAAGAGCCGGAAAGTCCCGGCGCTTTTGCGGCGCAAACGGAAACCGCCAAAAACCAGTTTCCATTTGCGCCGCAAAAGCGCCGGGACTTTCCGGCTCTTCTGGGTGCTCCGCGGCAATTAGTGCGAAATCCGCGCAGATCCTGCGCGGTGAAGACGGTTGTCGCTGCTGATTAAGGTGAGTGCGAAAACGACCCTTTACATATTAGCCCACACCCCCTGCTGTCAAGCAGAGCTGGAACTGCATTTCTGTGCTTTCCTGCGCAAAAAAAAGCCCTGGTTATACTCAAATCATAAACACTGATATGTCTTCTCTTCCCTTCAAAGTGGAATTCTAAACCAGGATTAACCAATACTTTGGAATTCCAGACTAAGGTCTGATTTACATGTTATAAAAGTCCACATAGCTCCAGGTATCGGACGCATATGAGGAGTTCCCACTGAGGATTTAATTCCCAGGTGCATACAAGACTAGTTTGGATCAGATCTATATTGCATAGGGAAGTGATTAAGCCCCCCCCCCCCGCCCAGTGCCATTTTCTTGAGTCAAATGGCCAGTGGGAGCTCCCAACAGGCAACACCAGCTGCATCTATGATAGAGTTCTTGCAGTAGCCAAGAGGGCTTCATAACATGTAAAGTAACCTTTACAACTAAATATGGTTTACTGTGAATGCAGAAGTGATTGGTGCAAGAGGAGAAAAAGAAGGAAAGGAGGGGAGGGGTCTGAGAGCCAGAACATTTGTTTATTTTATTAAATTTCTAGCCTAGCAAGGTTCAGGGCAGGTTACCTCAATACAGAACCACAATAACACACAAATAGAATAGGTTACAATAAAACAGTCAATAATATCAATAAACTATTAAAATCCAATTATAAAATAATTTTGTTTGTGGCTCTAAGTACAACTATTGCAGGATGTAGGCAGATGAGAAAAGATCATAGAAGATGAAAATGCATTAGAAGTGCCCTGGAAGGCTAATACCAATAAAGCTCTGCTGCCACAGCCATAGGGCTGGCAGAACATCCCCGTTTTACAGGCCATATGCAACTGTAGTGAGAGCCTGGATCTCACTTGGGAGGGTGTTCCACCAGGCCGGTGCCAGAGCCAAAAAGACCCTGGCTCTCGTCGAGGCTAAGCAGACCTCCTTCAGGCCAGGGACCACCAGCAGGTTTTCCCGTGATAGGCTGTTACAAGTGAACCATGTCCTGTACCATCTCCTTTTCTAAGACATATTGAGTCCAAGCCTATTGTTATGGCTGTCTTTTGAATCCTGTATGTCTATGGTATGCCAGAACCTTCTGACACATGAAAAGCGAAAAATGGGGGAAATGTTGCTCTTCTGGAAACCAAATTCAGATTAAAGTGGCTACAATATAGTACTGTGGCATTTTAGTTTATTTTATTCAAGCAACCCGTCTGTGGGATGGAACAGGCCTCTTTTCCAGTAAGTTATAGTACAATTCCCTCTTCCTTCTACAATGTGACATACTGTTGCATAGCATCAGGAACGGGCAGCGGAGAGCACAGGGGGGAGCACACTAGAAATCTATCTCAAGCACTTACTAACAGCTCATAAATGTCCCTGGCCTGTGCAGCACAGTCACTTGAATACAAACAGACTGCACTTACTTTGTATCAAACACACTGAGAGACCATACTTTGTCTCATAAACAGGAGCCTTCTTATTTGTTTTTTTTAAAATCAAGGTTTCACATTTTTATTGTACAAACAGCTTCTCTCAGCATGCAGATATAGAAAAAAAAGAGAAGCGCACAGCATGGGTCAAAACAAACACTTGCATTTGAAAATGTCTTTAATTTCAGCTCAGTTTGAAATCTTGACCTGTAGACATTACACTTGACTCCACATAAAAGTCTGTCAATAAACCCTTTCAGAATTAATGGATGTATATTGACTTTCTGGATTGAAGGCTCAAGCTGTTTACTAGGTGATCTTCTCTTGTAATTTGAATGGCAAATGAATTATTTAAAGATTTAATTAATTACGTAATTCCACATTTCATCATTAATTGAATATTTCACAACTTAATTATCATAACTAAGTGAATTATTTAAACAGGTCTGGGGATCCTTTTAGTCTTTGGGGATCAAAAAGAATGGATTCAACAAGAGAGGCAGGGAATTTATGTACTGAGCAAATCCATCCTCTTCATCAAAGGGAGTTTGATTCAAGAAAACAAAGACACCCCCCCCCCCAAAAAAAACCCAACCAACCAGCTGAATGATTTATTTTTTATGGAGTTACACAGCCATATTTTGGAAATGCTTTTTTAATCAATTCCTCCCTAATGAAAAGCATTTGCTCAAAATATGTTGACGTTGCTGTTCTTTCAATACTTTCTGTTCCTATCGATTCTGTGCCTTCTGATCTCCATTAACCAGCAGTAATTCATGCAGTGCTCCACAGAGACTACCAGCTTCAGCGACTGAGTGCTACTGAATAAGGGAGGAAGATCTCAGGCCCTCACTACATGGTGTCACAAGGCAGTAGAAGATGCACAGGCTGCAAATCTAGTGCATGAAGCTGCCTTGCACTGAGTCTGACCACTGGTTTCTCAAGGTCAGTATTGTGTACTCTGACTGGCAGTGGCTCTCCATGATCTCAGACAGAGGTCTTTCACATCACCTTCTTATAGCAGTCTTTTAACTGAGATGTCCGAGACTGAACCTGGGACCTTCTGCAGGCTAAGCAGATGTTTTATTACTAAGCCAAGGCCTCTCCCAAGTTACATGGCTACTGAGCTGAGCCATTATTCAGAATGGGCCATGCCTCATACCAAGCAACACTACCTAATCAGTGCTCCTGTGTTTCTGGTTCCCATTCCTGCATTCTGTGGTGCTCAATTGACGAAGCCGATATTGCTGTGAACTGTTGGTACCTTTGCACTTTGCTGAGTAAAGTTTTAGACAGTAAACAATTCCAAGCATCACAAAGTGTGCACAATTTAAATGTATAAAAATAATGTAACAATAGGCAAATACTTACCGTAGTTACCAATGTGTACATCTGTTGTCAACCCATACGCTACGTGAGTGGAACCACTCATTAGTTCTGCTTCCAGAAAGTAGCTTGCATTTCTGTCATCCCTGCCAGAAGTCTTCAGTGCCTGAATCATCTACGGAAAGGACAAACGCTGCCACTGAGTAGTGTCTCAGCTAGCAAGAATGCTGATGAGGTGGCAGGTTTTCCTTCCCTTGGCAGGTCGTGATCTAGTTTCCATAATCTCCAGCAATAAAAGAAAACAAAATAATACTACCTACCACTCATGGGATGACAATACTAGAAGTTCTGCAAGTTGAGGTGTAATGTA
The DNA here is from genome assembly GCF_032191835.1 of Heteronotia binoei. Lineage (NCBI taxonomy): Eukaryota > Metazoa > Chordata > Lepidosauria > Squamata > Gekkonidae > Heteronotia > Heteronotia binoei. The sequence goes on along the minus strand of NC_083223.1, from coordinate 48,555,293 downwards.
CCCAGTTTGCATTTAATGCATTATGCAATCCTGTATTGGGTGGAATAAGGAGACAAGCAGGTAACATTTATTGCTTATCTATATGAAATTTTATCAGTAGAGCTGCCAGGTCTGTGTTGGAAGACTTTGAGGGGTGGACCTGGGAGAGGACAGGGGTTGAGGAGAGGGACCTCAACAGGGTACAATGACATACAGTTCACCCTTCAAAACAGCAGTTTTCTCCAGGGGAGCTAATCTCTGCCTGCTGGAGATCAGTTTAAAAATGGGACATCTCCAGGCCCCACTGGAGACCGGCAACCCTACTGCCATTGGAAACCAATAATGTCATACCTAAGTCCCCCTCTCTTCCTTGGAATATGAGGACATGAGGTTGAGAACTTCCCTGTCCCAATGTACACTAGTAAGATGAGGAAAGAATACCTGGAGGGCCACTTCTCCTGGTATGAGCTCACACAGAAGTTTAATTCAGCTGCTAGAATCGCCAGCCTCCAAGTGGGGTCTGGAGATTTCCCACTTTTAAACTGATCTCCAGCAGACAGAGATCAGCTCCCCTGAAGAAAATGGCTACTTTAAAGGGTAGACTGTATGGCACTGTACCCTGCTGAGTCCCCTCTCCTCCGCAAACCCCATCCTCTCCCAGGTCCACCCCCAAAGCCTCCAGGTATTTTCCAACACAGACCTGGCAATCCAATTCAGCTCAGAAGTGCCTTTTGATCATTCCTATGCCTGCCTGGATAACAGTCCACTTATGCCTAAGAGCTTTTTTTGTGGCTGCCACCATGTTATGAAATAGCCTTCCAGAGAAAATTAGAAGATTTACATTTTTCTTTCATATTGAGGAGGGCTTGTATATGTTGGAAAAGGCAACATCCATTATACAAAGAAGAGAAGAAGACCCTGCAGGGGGCAGCAAGAAGACAATTAGATAGGATATTGAGGTCAGCAGCACTTTCTGTCCTATTAAATGTCATTCCCTATCTGTCTCCAGACTGCTACTCTTTGGGCAATGTTCTCCTACTTCTCAGAAGTGCCACACTCAGTCTTACCCTCTCTCTCAGCTAGAGATGTAGTTAGGAACATACCTCTGTCTCTCTTCCTTCCTATCTAGTATATTAATTCCTAAATAAACCTTTATCTGCTCTTGAATCAGGTTTAGGGTTGCCAGGTCCTACTTGGCTGCTGACGGGAGGACTTCCCTCTCATGTGCAAAGTGTGACTGAATGATGACATCACACAGAAGTGACATAATCATGTTGGGCATGTCCCATGGGGATGCTCTAACATTTTGGTATAAAACTCTATGGTGCCATAGAGTTATAAACCAAAATGCTAGAGCATCCCCACATGACATGCCCGGCACGATTACGTCATTTCCAGATGATATCATCAAACCGGGCATGTCAGGCACCATCAGAGCTCTTTGGGCGTGGGGCTCCCCCTGCTAGCCAGTCCTGTGCTGATGGGTTGGAGGCCCTGAGATTGGAAAAAAAACCACCCCCAGTGGGAGGTTGGGAACCCTGATCAGGTTGTACACCGTTGTTGTGTTAATTACTCTGCCAACAGTATAATGATTCTCTACTTCCCAATTCCATTTTTCTATTTCTTTGTCTGGTGCCATAGAGTTTTAAACCAAAATGCTAGAGCATCCCCACATGACATGCCCGGCACGATTACATCATTTCCGGATGATGTCATCAAACCGGGCATGTCAGGCACCATCAGAGCTCTTTGAGTGTGGGGCCCCCCTGCCAGCCAATCCTGTGCTGATGGGTTGGAGGCCCTGAGATTGGAGGAAAACCCACCCCCAGTAGGGGGTTGGAAACCCTGATCAGGTTGTACACTGTTGTTGTGTTAATTACTCTGCCAACAGTATAATGATTCTCCACTTCCCAATTCCGTTTTTCTATTTCTTTGTCTGGGCAGTCCTTTTTCTTGTTCTTTTTTTCACTCCCTGTTCCACCCAGTTATTTAAATGTATATAGGGATGTGCCAACTCAGCCTAGGAGACCAACTAAAATCCCTCTTTTGACTTCGTCTCTTAATGGTACACAAGAGGCTAATAATAATTCAACACTAATGAACTGCTTTAATTCACTTTTGAGGGGAAGTGGTCAGGTAGGTATCACATTTAGGACTTAGAAGGTAAACAGGTAACAGGAATGAAGTAACTGTATAAATATAAACATTAGGTTGTCACAACCGTGGAAAGCAATCTCTTGGTAGTCGCTGCTTAAATAAACACGCTTAAACTTATTTGTCTCAAAGGACATCCACTTAGCCTCAACCAGAGCCAGGGCCTTTTCTGCCCTGTCTCTGAACTGGTAGAACATGATCCCATCTGAGATCAGGGCCCTGCAGGAGCTATTACAGTTCTACAGGGCCTGTAAAGTGGAGCTGTTCTGCCATTAGGCTTCCCAATCCCCAGGTCCCAGCGGGGATCCCCTGGTTTTACAGGCTTCCCCCCTCCCCCAGCCAGCTGGCCGGCGGGGGAAGCTCCACCCCCACAGCCATTATGCACCTCCAGGAACGAGTCCCATAGGGAATGATGGGGAATTGATCTGTGGGTGTCAGGGGCTCTGGGGGGGCTGTTTTTTGAGGTAGAGGTGCCACATTTTCTGTATAGCATCTAGTGCCTCTCCCCCAAAATACCTCCCAAGTTTCAAAAGGATTGGACCAGGGGGTCCAATTTTATGAGCCCCAAAAGAAGGTGCCCCATCCTTCATTATTTCCTATGGAAGGAAGGAATTGAAAAGGTGTGCTGTCCCTTTAAATGTGATGGCCAGAACTCCCTTGGAGTTCAATTATGCTTGTCACACCCTTGCTCCTGGCTCCACCCTGAATGTCTCCTGGCTCCACCCCCAAAGTCTCCTGGCTCCACCCCCGAAGTCCCCAGATATTTCTTGAATTGGACTTGGCAACCTTATCTGCCATGCTTTTGGTGAGGCAGCAGGTGTCCATTTATTCCATCAACTTGGCTTCCCTTGCTGAAGCTTTCCATCTGATACAGCCCAGACTCAGTAGTCTGGTTTATGGCCTAGTTGCTCTGGGGTTTTTTTGAGAGCATTGTATTTGTAACTTACAATGCCATCTGTTCTAAATTCATAATTCCTTGTTTTTAACTGTTTTAACTGCTTATTTGTCATACTTGTTTTAATTGTTGTTATTGGAATGCTGTGGTAATCTGCCCAGAGCCCACTTGCAGGGTGGGCATAATGTAAATTTGAAGCAATAAATAAATATAAAAAATACTTAGCTTTGTGAAGTCAATAAAGGTAAAGGTAGTACCCTGTGCAAGCACCAGTTGTTTTTGACTCTGGGGTGATGTTGCTTTCACGTTTTCATGGCAGACTTTTTACAGGGTGGTTTGCCATTGCCTTCCCCAGTCATCTACCCTTTCCCCCCAGCAAACTGGGTACTCATTTTACCGACCTCGGAAGGATGGAAGGCTGAGTGAACTTGGAGCCGGCTACCTAAACCAGCTTCCGCTGGAATCAAACTCAGGTCATGAGGAGAGGGCTCAACATTCACACAAGTTCCAGTTTTCCTTCTTAACCATTTAACAGGTACCGTTTTCGCACACAGCTTACCTCGCAGTCACAATCCTGTTCCCTCCGCAGCGTCTGGTCGGATTTCCCACCATCTTCGCCAGAGTTACAGGAAGTGCCGCAGCTTCTGCGTAGCAAACATAAAATGGGTTTTAGCGGTTTACGTTTGCTACGCAAAAGCCGCGGCACTTCCTGTAACTCTGGCGCAGATGGTGTGAAATCCGACCGGACGTTGTGGAGGGAACAGGATTGTGACTGCGAGGTTAGCTGTGTGCGAAAACGGTAAGGGACTAGTCCCCCCCCCCTTAACTAGGATCTATTTCCCTTAGGGAAGGGCTGTTCATTCCACTTCCCTATTCAGGATCTTCCTTGATCCTCTCCTTCTGCTTAACTCTCCTTCACTGACCTCACACTCCTCTTTCAACTGTCACTCTTAACTGACACTCTGAGTTGTAGAATTCTGTTTGATTTCCCTGTCAATCAAGGTTGTCAGACAGGGTTAAAGCATTAATTACTTACTGTCCATTACAGCTTGTAAAACAGAACTGTTCTAAAGAGACTTCAGCTGCTCAAGATAATTACTTTGCGAGTGCTCAGAGTTTAAAACTTTTTTCCTGATGATTATTTTAATTTTGTTGTTTTTAGAATTATGCTTTTGTACAGTTTTTTTTTTGGATATATGAAATTTTTATTAAGAAAAGATGGACATACAAAGAAAAGAAAGAATAAAGAACGAACAAATACAATCAACATTAATCATTCCAAACACCTTAGACGCTTGGGCGCGCCATACAGTCAAAAACACATCTATGTCTAACGTCTACCACTACATCCCAATCATACACACTGGGGGATGGAGAGGATTTGAAAGGAAAAAAAAAATTCTAGCTACTCCATGTCGAAGCCTCTACTTTTGACCCATTTATAAATGGGGTCCCATTCCTCCTGACATTTTTGCACATTACCCTCTCTTAATCTTGTGGACATTAGATCAGATTCAGTGACTTCCAACAGCTTATTAATGAATTCATCTCTGTTCGGGATTCTATCATTTTTCCAATACTTGGCATACAAAGTTCTAGCAATGGTAACTATATACAGTAACACTTTCAGTTTGGTCGTAGGCAAATTTTGCCTACAGATATTCAGAAGATACAATTCTGGCACATGCTTAACTTGTATTTTCAAGATTTTTTGAATCCAAATATTAACTTGAGCCCAATATTTCCTGGCTTCTTTGCATCGCCACCATATATGGAACAACGATCCTTCAACTTCTCGGCATTTCCAACATTTATTAGAGTATGTGGGGTAAATTTTGGCCAGTCTATTTGGTGTAAGATACCATCTATATACCATTTTATATAGATTTTCTTTGAGATCAGTTGGCTTTATTAGTTTTAAATTCTGTTTCCATAATTTTTCCCATTCATCCAGATCAATATTATAGCCAAAATCCTTAAGCCAGCGGATCCAAGCTTCTTTTACAACTTCATCCTGCATCTTAACTTGAAGTAGCCAATCATACGTTTTAGAAATTATCTTCTGCTTGGACTCTAAGATAAGATCTAATTCAATTGGCTTATTCGAAAAGCCCCTTTCTTTGTCTTTCTGAAATCTTGATTTGAGTTGACACTGGAGCCACCAATTTAACTTAGATAGTTCTTCCTCAATCAAATCATTTTGGCTATTCAACAAATAGGCATAATCTTGTGGGTTATCCCAATTATACAAGTTGGGGTGAGTCAGAGCTTCTATCGGAGATAACCACTTTGGAGTATAAGTATACATCAGCTTAATTTCATCCCAAATCTTATACAAGGATCTTCTTATTTCGTGTCTGAAAAAGCGCCCAGTTTTTACAGGAGTGTGATACCACATATAATTGTGCCAGCCTTCTCCCAAACCTACGCCTTCAATAGTCATTAGCCTCTTATTATCTAGCTTACACCAATCCCTTAACCATGCAATACAACAAGCCTTATAGTACAGATTCCAATCTGGGAGAGCAAGACCACCTCTTGATTTGCTGTCTTGTAAAATTTTCAGTTTTATTCTGGCCTTTTTCCCTTGCCAGATAAACAACTTGATCATAGAGTTAAGTTTCTGGAAAAATAGTTTGGGTAAGGTGATTGGGATTGTTTGGAAGAGAAATAAGATCCTTGGAAGAATGTTCATCTTTATTGTAGCGACTCTACCTAAGAGCGAAATATGGAGATCTTTCCAGTTAGCTAGATCATCCCGAATTTCTTTCAATATTTTTTCATAATTGTCTCTGTACAAAGTCTTTAACTCATTCATCAAATAAATTCCAAGGGACTTTCCGGAAGATGGCGGAGTGACGCAAAGCTCCTTTCCCCGTCTCGGAGGGAACTTTGTTTGTGGGGTAATCGAGGGGGCTTCCCGGCCGGGAAGTACCTCTTAAGGAGCTGTCTGGAGACGCTCCGAAGCCTGGGGGGCTTTCTGGACATGGGGGAGGAACGGAGGTTCCTCACTCAGTGCCAGTTTTCCCCCTGGCCGATACCTCAGCAACACCTCGGTGCCTAACTGTGCCACCGGGAAAGGGAGATTGGAGAGGAACCTTAACTCCCTCAAGTGCACCCCGTAGCATTTTTTCCTACCTGGGTTGTCCCACCCTTGGAATGCGAATGGTGCAGCTCATGGCGATGGCGAGAAGAAAATAAAGCTGGTAAGCGGTTTGTGTGCTGCACAGGCTGTTAGGGAGCGGAGCCGCGGCGTGTGGGCTTCGGTGGAGGACGTGAATGGCTGAGGAGGCGGGCGGCTTGGCAGCTTAGCGGCGACTGAATGAGCGATCGTTTTGAGGGGAAACAACAAAGAGCTTGGCTGTGATCAAAGAATATTGGCAGAAGGAAGACAGGGGGAAGTAGGGGGTTGAGAAGCGAGTTTTCTTTTCCTGTCTCTGAGACATTAAAAGTGGCTGTCAGTCCGTGACCGATGTGAGAACTGTGATCTGAGTTAGGAGAGAGGAAGCTGTCGGTAATGGCGGACGGGAGCTGAAGTTCTCCTTCAGGAGGCCGGACGTGGAAGACGCAGGCGGCGCTGGTGGTGAGCTGAGACAGAAACTTTCTGAGTGCGTTTGAAGATCTTAACTCCCCCCCCCCCTTTGCTTGTCCACCTCTGGTTTTCTTTATTTTTTTTGCCTTTCATCTGCGCTGTTGCTGGAGCCTTATTTTTCTTTTGTTATTTTACTTTTCACCTTGTTGAAGAGGATGGGTTTTGTTTATGCAAATACTTATTTTTGGGATAATTAATCGTTGGTATCAGCTCAAAGGGTAGAGTAGTGGTTCTTAGCAGCTTTTGCTGCGGCTGCTCTCTATTGAAGATTGTGGTTTTTAAATTTATAACTATTGGAAATGGATTAGGCACTATATCTGGATCTTTGAAACCTTCCTTCTTGGAGTATAAGAGACTGGAACTTTTGGACTCTAGAAAACATTTTCCTTTTCATCTTTCAAAACGTGGGGATTGATTAGGGCTAAAACTAGAACTTGGCTTTTAGAACACTGAAGTCAGCTAAAAATCTATTTGACACTAAGACACTAAGACATTAAAATTGGACACTAAGCTACCAAGACAATATTAAGATCCTGAAACAGTTAAGTAACAAGAGAAGGGAAGAAAGAAGGAAGAAGGAGCAGAGAAGATAAGATAAGGAACAGAGAAGATAAGACTGTGTAAATACTTATGGTGATTATTTCTTGACTCAGAACTGTAATTTTTGATTTATTTACTTATTCACTTACTATAAATAATTCTAGGGCTAAATTTTGATAGGTAATCCCTAATGCATTAATGAAATGAATTGATTTAATATCTGATACCTAATAATTAATTGAATTATTGACTGAGCTTAAAGAATTATTGATTTTATAGAATTGCTGTATTACTTATTGAGCATTTTTATTGGATCCCAGATAATCTTGAATCACTGACTGAGCTTAAGAAGTTATTTAGCTGAATATTGATTATTGATAGTCTTTCCGCTTATTGATATATTGAGCTGTTGAAAATTACAAATTGGGTCAGTTTATAAGGTTAGTGACTGCAGCATCATTATGACGGAAACAAAGATTAAAAAATACCTACAAGGTACTCCTCCGGCAGGGGGAGGTAAGGTGCAAGCCGCTGTCAACCAAGACGCGTTGGAAAAATTACAGAGTACAGTTACTGCTGGATTTAAACAGAACCAAGATGCTTTAGATGGACTGAAAACAGACTTGATGACTCAAATTAGGAAAACCAATGATCAGTTGGCAGAATTTCAAAAGCAGCTGTTGGCCAATACACAACAAGTTCATGGTTTGACAGCTAAAGTTGAGAGAATGGAAGATCGGGAGAAGCGCACAATCAATACGGTTAGAGAAAACCAAACAGGATTGATGGAGCTAGAAGAACGGGTGATGAGGCTCGAAATGGAGAAAGCTTCAACTATTCTTCGCTTTCAAAATCTACCAGAAGAAAAGGAGGAAGATATAATCAGTAAAATTAGAGACATCTTAATTATTGATGATGAAGAACTATTGGAAGAAGGTCCAAGAGATATTCTTTGGGCCAAAAGAGTTTCTTCGAGCTACATAAGGAAATTCAAACTTCCCAGAGAAGTTCAAGTAAAGTTCGCCCGTCCAGAAACTGTGGAAAGGATTCTGCGGAAGGCAAGAGATTATGAAATGAATTGGAAGGGAACGAAGATCAAAGTATTGAAAGAGATACTCTGGAGTGTCCGACAGAGGAGATTCAAGTTCAAGAAATTGTCTACTTGGTTAATGAAGCAAGAAATTCAATTTAGATGGCTTCTCCCGCAAGGTCTTTTCTTTACATTTCAAACTAAGAGATACAATATTACTACTGAGGCAAAGATGGAAGAATTTTGTGATGAGTTTGTGAAGCGAAATGGATCTGAATCGGGAGACGAACAGGAGGTAGAAGGAGTTAAGAAGTTCACTGATGATAAGTCTCCCAAAAAGAAACCTGAGAAGATCAAAACCAGGCTCCAGACTAAGAAGGACTCAGCCATGATATCGGATAGTATTCACTCACCAAAATGAATTCGAAGATGGAAACTAAAATACTCTCTTTGAACGTCAACGGATTAAATGAACCCGGGAAGAGGAAGAGAACTTTTCTGCAATTGAAAAAATCTGGCGCCCACATTATCTGTCTACAAGAAACGCATATTAGGAAGGACAATGTGAAGTATTTGGAAAACAAGAAATTGGGTACTTTATATGCTTCATGTGATCCTTTTAAAAAGAAGAAAGGGGTAGCTATTTTTGTTCCTCATCACATTAAGTCGAGCTGCCTATTTTCGGATGAACAAGGAAGAATCATCATAGTCGAGTTGGAGTTAAATGGACTTAAAACAATCCTTGGGAACATTTATGCACCTAACGAAAATCAAGAAAAATTTTATCAAGTATTGTGCACGAAACTTAGGGAACTCAATTCAGATAGGTACTGCATAGTTGGCGATTACAACGCGATATTTGATATCAAAATGGATAAAAAATATGACGACCCTCAAAAAAAGAAGAAGAATCGGAATTTACTACCTAATTCTTTTTTTTTCTTTTTTTTTTTAAACAATTTATTGGTAGCATATGGTTACAAAGCTTATCTATTTCTTAATTTTTTCTTTTTTTTTCACATTAACCCATATGACATTTCCATCCCCCCTCCCTCCAATGTTGACTTCCCCGAGGTTATAAGTTCAAATCCATACTAAAGGCACTTCTGATTGCTCAAAGTTCCGTATATATATTCTTACAACTAAAAAAATGTCCAATATTTCTTTACTTTCCAAGTTTTCTCCATATATCCTTTAAATTTTCTCCACTCCCTTTTGAATATCTCTAAATCATAGTCTCTTAGTGTTCTGGTTAATTTGTCCATTTCACACCACGATAAAACTTTCATGGTCCATTCCCATTTCTCTGGTATTTTTTCTTGCTTCCAAAGCTGCGCGTACAAAGTCCTAGCAGCTGATAACAGGTACCAAATTAAAGTCCTGTCTTCTTTTGGGTATTTTTCTAATTGTAATCCAAGTAAAAACGTCTCTGCAATTTTCTTAAAATCATAGCCCAAAATTTTGGTGATTTCTTGTTGTATCATCTTCCAGAATTCTTTCGCTCTTTCACATGTCCACCACATATGGAAGAAAGAACCTTCATGTTTTTTACATTTCCAACATCTATCCGACATTTTCTTACTTATCTTAGCCAATTTTTTCGGAGTCATATACCACCTATACATCATTTTAAAACAGTTCTCCTTAATGCTTTGACAAGTTGATATCTTCATTGAGTTCTTCCAGAGGTGCTCCCATGTTTCCATTTGTATTTCTCTATTCACATTAATTGCCCATTTGACCATTTGAGACTTTACTACTTCTTCTTCTGTAGACCATTTCAATAATAACTTATATACTTTTGATATCAATTTTTCATTGTCACCTAACAGGACTCTTTCCAGTTCTGTTTGTTCTCGTCTAATCCCCTCTGATTTTATGTCATTTTCCATCAAACTTTTAATTTGTTGCATTTGAAACCAATCATAATTGTTATTTAGCTCTTCTGAGGTTTTTAATTCAATTTTGTCTCCTTGAATCTTAAGCAGTTGGTTATATGACATTTCTCTTTTTTCTTCAGAATCAGCTGTTATTTTTATTACTTCTGCTGGCACTATCCATAATGGTTTTCTCTCGTCCCCGTATTTCTTGTATTTTATCCAAGTATTTAGTAATGTATTTCTGACATAGTGGTGAGAGAAAAAACCATCCATTTTATTCTTCCCATAGTACATGTATGCATGCCAGCCGAATCTATTTCCGTGAGCTTCTAACCACAAAGGTTTTTTATCTAACAGCATTATCCAATCTTTTATCCATGTCAAACAAACTGCATCGTGGTATAGTCTTAGATCGGGAAGTTGAAAACCTCCTCTCTCTTTGGCATCCGTTAAGATCTTCATCTTTATCCTTGGTTTCTTTCCGGCCCAAATGAAATCAGAGATTTTCCTTTGCCATTTGTTGAATTGTTTTGCTTCTTTTACAATCGGGATGGTTTGAAACAAATACATTATCCTTGGCAAAATATTCATTTTGATTGCAGCTATCCTGCCCAGTAAGGACAAGTTGAGTTTATTCCATTTCATCAAATCTTTGTCCATCTTACACCACAGTTTTTCATAATTGTTTTTGTATAAATCAATGTTCTTCATTGTTATCTCTATTCCAAGGTACCTAACTTTGGTTGTGACTTCACAACCTGTCACCTTTTGTAGTTCGTTTGTTTTATTTGGTTGCATGTTTTTACAGAGGAATTTCGATTTCTCCTTATTTATGTATAATCCTGCTAGTTCTCCGTATTCTTTTATCTTAGCTAACAGCAGTGGTGACACTTGAACCGGATTCTCCATTATGAACACTATATCATCTGCAAAAGCTTTATATTTATAAGAGAATCTTCTAATTTTTAGACCTTCTATTTTTTCATCTTTTTGAATTTGTTGTAACAAAATTTCAAGAGTCATTATAAACAACAATGGTGATAGCGGGCATCCTTGCCTTGTTCCTTTACTCACTTTCAATTCTTTGGTAAGGTCTGCATTTATACACAATTTTGCATGCTGATCTGTATATATTGCTCTTGTCATTTTTATAAATTGTTCCCCTAAATTAATTTTTTCCATTACCGCAAACATAAAGTCCCAATTTAAGTTGTCGAAGGCTTTCTCTGCGTCAACAAAAAATAAGGCCACTTCTTTTTCCGGGTGCTTTTCATAGTATTCCACAACATTAATAACAGCTCTTACATTGTCCCTTATTTGTCTTTTAGGAAGAAATCCCGCTTGGTCTTTGTTTATAAAGTTGGTCAGGTATTGTTTCAGTCGCTCTGCTAAAATTCTTGTATAGATCTTATAGTCATTATTCAACAATGAGATTGGTCTATAATTTTTTACGTTTGTGCTATCTTTATCTTCCTTAGGAATCAGAGAGATTACAGCTTCCCTCCAGGTCTTTGGGATTTTCCCTTCTTCTCTTATCGTGTTTAACAACTTCAACAGTTTGGGTGTTAATTCATCCTTGAGAGATTTGTAAAATTTTGACGTGAATCCATCTGGCCCTGGAGCTTTACCCTCTTGCATTGCTTTTATTGCTGCTTCTATTTCAATTTTCTCTATTGGGTCATTTAATATCTTTTTCATATGTTCCGTCAAAGGTGCCACCTGAATGTTTCGTAGATACTCTTCCACTTTTTCTTTACTTACATTCACACCCTTGAATAAATTTGCATAGTATTTAAAGAATTCTCTTTTAATTCCTTCTTGATCCACTACTGTTTTCCCATTTGCCATGATTTTATTTATAGTCTTATTTTCTTTCCTTTTTTTTAATTGCCAGGCCAGGTATTTACCAGGTTTGTTTGCACTTTCAAACGATTTCTGTTTCAAATTTTTTAAATTCCATTCTAATTCTTTATTCAGCAAATGTTTAACTTGGGATTGTAATATCGTAATTTCTTTTATTAATTTTTTCTTCCCTGGTCTTTTTTTTAAGTCCTTTTCTTTTTTATCTATTTCATTTTGCAGTGCTGACAGCCTTTCTTCTCTTGCTCTTTTGTCTTTATTATTCAATGTAATTAATATACCCCTCATTACTGCTTTATAAGTGTCCCATACTGTTGGATATTCCATATCATCCGTTTCATTTATTTGGAAGAATGCTGCAGTCTCCTTTTCTAAGAATGATACAGTGTCTTTATTTTGTAGTAAATCCTCATTAATTCTCCATCTTCTTGATTTTCTTTGCAATTTTGTTGACCAGCATATTGGATTATGGTCCGCCCAAACCTTTGGAAGAATCTCAATTTTTTTTGTTATGAGGCCCAAGCCTTGGGAACCCCACAACATGTCAATTCTGGAAAAAGAATTATGCCTTGCTGAGAAAAATGTATAGTCTCTTACCTCAGGGTTGAACTTTCTCCAAATGTCTTCTAGATTTTCCTGTTTAATCAACTCAAAGAAAGAATTGGGCAGCTTCCCTTCTTTATCATTCTTCTTTGGACTTGATCTGTCAAGGTTATTTTGTATTGTCCCATTAAAATCGCCCATCATCAATACCTGGTCATAAGTCTCTTCGTCCATTTGTCTATTTATGTCTTTAAAGAATTTGTCTTTCGCTCCATTGGGTGCATAGAGTCCTAGTAGTAACGTTTTTTTCGCCTCTATCGTCACCTCAACAGCAATGTATCTTCCTTCTTTGTCTTTAAAGATTAATTTTGGGTCAAGTTGTTCTTTAATGTAAAAAACCACCCCTCTTTTCTTTTGCTCTGCTAGTGAAAAAAATTCCAACCCCAAATTTCTATTCCACAAAAATTTACTGTCCTTGCGTTGTATATGAACTTCCTGTAAACAAATTATATTACATTTTTGCTTTTTAATCCAATGAAATGTTCTCCTTCTTTTCTGTGGTGAATTTAGTCCATTTATATTCCAAGATAGTAATTTGTACTCCATTATGATGTTGGTTCTTTATTTTCTTCAAAAAAGCTATGCATCTCTTGTTCGCTTCTTATTGTAATCCTTTTGCCATTTTGTTCAAATCCAAGACCCTCTGGTATTATCCATCTATATCTTGTGCCCTCTGCACGCAACTGATCGGTTAGCTTCTTGTACTTTTTCCTATCGCTGATCACTTCTCTTGGTAACTCTTTCATTATTTTAACTCTGCTCCCTTCTATTGCCCAGGCTTTTTGGTACCCTTTCCTCAAAATTTTCTCTGCCACTTCTTTTGATCTTAATCTTATGACGATGTCTCTTGGCAGACCTTTATTTTTCGCATAAACTGAGTTGACTCTGTAGGCACCCTCCAACATACTCTTAAATCTGTCAGGGTCTTCTTCTATGTACTCAGTGATGATATCCACCATATAGCCTTTTAAGTCTGTGTCTTCTTTTTCAGGTACCCCTCTTAGACGCACTTGTGACTCCAGCAACTTACAGTCGTGTATTATGACCTTTTCTTGAATTTTTAGCAAGGCAGAGGCCTGTGTATCCACTTTCATCTCTACCTCTTTCACTTTATTTTGAGTCTCTTCCTTAAAATTCTCTATCTCCTTCTTAAGGTCTCCAACTTCTTTTTTAATATCTTTTTTTATTGCCAAATGCAATTTGTCCATAGCTTTTAACATTTTTGCCTCCAGAGCGTCAAATTGAGCCTGCATCTTGTCAAATGATTGGGCTCTTGCACGTGTTGTTCTTTCTACTGACATATAAAAAATCACCAAACCTTAAAAAAATCCCCACATAAAATTTAGCATCCAATCCAATAGCTTAGAGCCAGTTCTTTCAGATGAGACTAATTTCGTTTTTCTCCCTTCTTCCTGAGCAAAGATATTGAATTTTAACAATTTTGACAGTTTTTCTCCCTTTTAAAATGGCAATCGTTATTTCTCTATGGTACAGTTCCAGCCTAGAGAGGTCTCTCTTCGTCTTTCTTGATCTGAGTCTTGGACTCAATTCCTTCCTAGTTCAAAGGTCGGATGTCACAGCTCTTGTTGTCCTTATAGGCTCTGATTTATTGTCCAGCCCCTTTTAGTTTCACTTCCTGTCACAGCTTAGACTGATCTCGTGTCTAATCTCGCAGTTTTTTGAGCTGCATGAAGAAACCGCAACCACAAAAATTCACAACAATATGTCCTTTCTCCAAAATATCTTTGAAGGCAATTGTTTTTACGGCGTTCAGTTTTCCCAAGCTGAATTCTTTTCCTGCTGTGCCCCCACTCAGCTCAGTTCATTCTAGGTTCTGCAGTTTATGGGCATATATACACGGCAACTCTCTTTTCTTTCTTCTGCGTCACCAGCCTCCCATTGCCAACTTTCACTCTTATCTTGAAAGGTTTTTTTTTTTTTTTTGCTGTTGTTCACATCCAAAGCCACAGAGCTCAGCTTAACAAGGTAAAAGTTTTTTTTCATTCAATTATGCTTTGCCTTCGTCTGTTATTAATCCACTCAGTGTTTAAACTATATTCAAAGTCTCTCAGAGTGAAGATAAGAATGATGAGTCTACCTTTTAGATGTTCTCAACTCCCCCGGCTGCTATTTTCTTGCAATTAAAATCAGTCCTTCTAGCGTGCTTGGATTCCGACAGCCTTAAGTGACCGAAGTCACTTTAGAGTCACTGCAGACGATGGTTGACATTCCATTGCCGGACATCAAGAAATGAAGGAGTCAGCTCCCTGACTGCTCCAGTTCGATATCAACAGCATTAAAGGAAGATAAGTCGTCTTGGGTTAACCCTTGCCTAGGGTTAATGAGCATAGACCTTATCAGGGGTCTTTAATACCCTGAACAGTGACAATAAAATCCCCCTCTGTTAGGGAGCTGCAGACTGTCTTCCAGCCAAACAGGAAGTCCACCTACCTAATTCTTTTTTGAAGCTGGCTGAAGAATTAAACTTAGTAGATGCCTGGAGAACAAAGAACCCGAACACGACAGATTTTACTTTTTATTCACATTCACATAAATCTTGGTCCAGAATAGATATGACCTGGGTATCCCTGAGTATGATTTTGTCAGTTAACCAAGTTGACATCCTCCCTCAGTCATACGCTGATCACAACCCAATTTTGTTATCTCTACAGGAGCAATCAAGAAATCCTCGATGGTCTCTCAATTTGCAAATTTTAAAAGAAACTCAATTTTTGGAAGTAGCTAAAAAAAGAGATTCAGGAATTTTTTAAACTCAACTTGGAGAAAGACACGAAGATCCCAGTTATTTGGGACGCATTCAAGGCCTTCGTTAGAGGAGTCGCCATCCGTTACTTAAAGAGGAGGAAGAGAGAACAAAGAAAATCTTACAATGAACTTGTAACAAAATTGAAATTCTATGAGAAACAACAGAAAACTGGGAATCCAAGAGAGGTGAAGGCCAGAATTACTTTTATCCAACATCAGATAAATATTCTTTTAGCAGAAGAAATGGAGAAAAAACTAAAATGGACAAGACAAAACTATTTTGAAAATGCTAACAAAGTGAGTAGATGGTTGGCTTACAAATTAAGGAAGGAAAAGGAGAAGAAGATCATAAAAATGTTGAAAAATGATGCCAAGGAGGAGGTGTTTCAAAATTTTCAAATGAAAGATATTATTCAAAACTTTTATAGGAATCTGTACAAAAAGCAAGAGATTGAACAATTCAAGCAAGAAAATTATATTAAAGGAGTCGAAATGAAACAATTAACAAGGGAACAGCAAGCAAGTTTGGAGAGCCCAATCTCAATGCAGGAATTGGTTGATGTAATTAAAACCCAAAAAAGCAACAAGACCCCAGGTCCAGATGGACTTCCGATTGAGTTTTTTAGAGCCTTTGAAGATTTGTTATTGTTGCCCTTTAAGAAGGTAATTGAGAATGTCTATCATTCAGGCGAGACTCCAGATTCTTGGAAAGAAGCGCTTATTACTCTCATTCACAAAGAAGGCACCGACCCATCAGAAATTAAAAATTATAGACCAATTTCACTTTTAAATAGTGATTATAAGATTTTTGCAACAATTTTAGCGAATAGATTGAAAAAAGTGATTACCGACTTAATTCATGAGGATCAAACAGGTTTCGTCCCAGGACGACTAATGAATCAGAATGTGAGGCTACTTTAAAATGTGATTGAATATTACAGAGATCACCCGGACAAAGAATTTGCTGCTATTTTTGTGGATGCAGAAAAGGCTTTTGACAATGTTAATTGGAATTTCACCAAAGTGACATTGGATGCGATTGGTTGTGGTGATAGGTACCGCAGAATGGTCGAAGCGATTTACTCGAAGCAGAATGCGAGAGTGAGTTTTAATGGAGTGATGTCTGATTTAGTAGAAATACAAGGCACTAGACAGGGATGCCCGTTATCCCCATTGCTTTTTATCTTGACGTTAGAACCTTTAATAAAGAAGATTAGAGAAGACAACAAAATTCAAGGAACCAGAATTAATAACGTGGAATTTAAGTCTTTGGCGTTTGCGGACGATTTAGTATTTATCTTGGAACAACCCATCTCTTCGATAGTCCCTCTGAAGCAAAGGCTATGAGAATTTGGAGAAGTATCTGGTTTCAAACTGAATGTGTCTAAGACAAAAATTTTAATGAAAAATATGGAGAAAATTCAAGTTGAATCTTTAGAACAGCTGTCAGGATTTAAGCAAGAAAAAAAGATAAAATGCTTTTGTACAGTTTTTGTTGTTATTACTCAACTTAGGATCCAGTTATCTGGGACAAAGGTGAGTTTATAAATCCACTAAGTGGGCCAAATCTGATAAAACATGGGCAAAAAAGTTGTTTTAAACTATAATCCATGATGGCGATAGCTGCCACTGTTACATCTGCACAGTATAGGCCACCATAACTATTCCGGCAAGTCAGAGGTCTCTTGGGATCTGTGAACTGCTGGGTGGTCCACTGTGACCATTTTGCTCAGTGCTTTGCAGATAAAAATATCTCCATTCCAGTTTAGACTCTAGCAGTGACAGGGTCAGATGGAGCCAGGGTGCCAAACTGTCCAATTGTTTGGGGTACTTTTCAGTCTATTCGGTTTGAGAATGTGGGCAGGATCCTTGGAAGTCTAAGACCAACCACCTACTTGTATGACCCTTCCTGTTCACTTAAAACTTCCAGAGCCAGGAGGCTGACTAGGTTTGAGAAGTAGCTGATGCTTCCTTAAGAGAAGGGGTGGTTATCGCAGGCTGTGGTGTGTCCACTTCTCAAGAAGCCTACCCTGGCCTTGACCCAGGAGATCTCAATAATTATCATCGAGTCTTAAATGTTCTGTTCCCAAGCAAGGTGATTGAACAGAACACCTTCAAGCTTTCCTGAATGAAGCTAATTGTTGACATTCTTTCCAGTCTGTTTTTAGACCTGGTTATAAGATTGAAACAGCCTTAGTCACCCTGGTAGATAGCCTGCACTGTAAGAAAGACAGAGGGAGTGCAACTCTGTTGATTCACCTGGACTTCTCCTTGGTTTTCAATACCATCATGGTATCCTTTGGAGCTACCCTTCTGAGCTGGGCTACCAGTCTAGAAAAAGACCTGTTAATCCTATGGCTGCTAAATTTACTTGGAAGCCTTTTGCAGACCAGCAGTCCAACCATACAACTTTTACCAGACAAACATATTTAAATATTTGTCAGCATTCAAAAAATTACAAAAGATTTATGTTAGGATCAAGGACTTATCTTTGCAAAAGCTGTGCTGCAACTCTTGTTTTTCTATATGTCTAATCATTCTAGTTTTAGCAGTGTTTTCCGCCAGACTTGTAACAATAACATATTCCAAGCAATTTCTTGATTCGCCCTCCCACTCTTAGATGGCTCTTTTAAAAAAAAGTGATACATTGACTAACATTTAAATTTATGTTAAGAAGGCTAATTTTAGCAAAGTTATTCTGAGATCAACCGTTTCAGATCTGATTTTCTTAAAAATTCTTGAATATATGCCATCCAGTCCAAGTGGCATAAACAACCACAGAGTACCTATGATGGAACAGCACTTCTGTGTGCAGAAGAGGGGGCACTGATTTCTACCAATTTGTTCCTTATGGGGGAGGGGTCAGGGGGCTACAGCAGTAGGGGAAAGTAGGAAAGTCCCAATTTAAAAGTTTAATTTGTGAATTAGCCCTAGCATTTCATCCCTTGTCACTTTCTGTAGGTGATTAGCCTCCTATCACCCAGATCTTTATTCTTTTTAGAATACTAGAGACAACCCTAATATTCTAGGAGAAACCATTGGATTGACACACACTGGTATATCATTGGCTGATTTTTAACTGTACCATTCCATACACTCTTATGAAACAGGAATCGTTCTCAGATAATTTGATAATTTCTCCTCTCTGATTATTCTACTATCATATGCATGCTTTAACAGAGACAGCTGTTGAAGGAAAGTATGTTCTGCCTAATCCTGATTTATCTTGTTGGCAAAATATATTCCAGTCGTTTTAGTAAAATTCCATTTTCACATTTTCACTTTCTCTGAGTAATTCAAGACACACATGTATGTAGAACTCTCAGAAACCCTTGAAATGAGACACTGTCTGAATGTGTAAAGCACAAAATAAATTTTAATTCCCTCATAATTAGAGTCAATTATGTAATCCCTACCACTCTGAAAACATATCATTACATTTTACATGTTTTGTGTAGCTCATTTTTGGAATGCAAAAAGCATTCTGTAGATGGTATTCTATAATTTAAGAAGCTGCTCTCCATAGCACAGGAAAGAAAAGGAAGAGACTCAGAGAGGCTCATACTAGACATGATGGAGATCCTGGACTGTTGTAGCTCTTTTAAAGTGAGGGGTTTTACATTTCCATTCTGCATGGCTTCACTCACAGAAACTGCCCTCCCATTCTGCTTTTAGCCCCTTAACAGAATCATGTCTTTTGACCATCTTTTCTTTCTAAAGGACAACAATACAGGCACCTCAGTTCTGATTTACAAAAACATGTAGAGGGAAAAGAGTTAACCCTCCCCATTTCCATGTGACCCTGATCCAAATCCTGGCTGTATGGAGTTGTAATTTGACCCTAAAAGACACTGGGGCAATCCAATCATGGATCTCCCAGAGTCCCTTCTATTAATTCACCCACTTTCAGACTGCGAGGCTCAATGACACTAAACCAGTTCTGAAGATACTTCCCCCACAAGAATGAAGGCTACAATTGATAAATGCCACTAAATTCAAAATAAATGCAACTTTATAAAATGCTGAAGGTTCATGGTGTCTTCTAATGGCCAGGCTTCATTATGCTGCTCCCAGCTGCCTCCCACTTTTGAACACTTGCAAGTTTTACAGTCTACCTAGTACAATGAACAACACACTACCCAAATTGTACATTACCCCTAGGGCTTTTTTGTAGCAGGAATTCCCTTGCATGTTAGGCCACACCAGGGGTCATTTTGTAGAAAAATAGGTGGTGGAGCTCATCCAGGGATTGTTATGCAGCTGCCCATACTATTCAAAGGACAAGGAGGTGGAACTCTCAAAAGGAGGAAGTGGAACTCTCAGAAAGGTTCAGGAGCTGTGCTCCTGTGAGCTTCCACTGAATCCGAGGCCTGGGCCACACACCCCTAATGTAGCCAATCCTCCTGGAGCTTACAAGTCTCTTAGTGCAGGGCCTGCTGTACGCTTCAGGAGGATTGGCTACATCAGGGGTGTGTGGCCTCATACACAAAGGAGTTCTTGCTACAAAAAAAAGCCCTGCCCTATGTAGGTATTTGTTCCATGTTCAGCTGTATGCATAGATGTGGAGTCAGGGTCAGCTCTGCCCTCTAAATGTGCCTGATCTTCCTACCATGGATGAGATATCTGATGCAGAATAAGGTTAATATGTATTATGCTCTCTATTCCCTCTATTCCCTACCTCTATTTTTTCTGAAACTAATAAAACTTTTTAAAATTTGAGATATCTGCTCGGGTGCCTGACTGCATATACAACATACATTTAAAAAGCATTTTCCGTATCTCTGTGCAGATGGAAGCCTGCAGAGGTTGTGGTACAGTGGCCTTTTATTGCATGTGTGTTCTGTGGCTACATATATGTGAGTCTAAATGTAAGGGATGAGAGGAGTATTCAGTTTTCGAAAAAAGGAGGACATTAAGTTTTTGAAAAAAGGACATGATAAGAGTTTTTTTTTTTAATTAGGTGTGACGAGAGACAGTGGCAGAGACAATGTTTTCTCCCTCTCCCAAAACACTCAGGGACACCCATTGCAATTGATAGGCAATACTATCCTCTGTGATGTGTTAAGAGAGGAAAAGGAAATGTTAAAGAAACAGAGGCAACGGGGGGGGGGGGGGGGTTGAGCAGGAACACACAGGAATGCAGTTCTGGCTGGCTTGGTGTCAAGATGTGCCTAATATGCAAATGAATTCCTGCTGGGCTTTCTCTACAACAAATCCCTGTGCAAAACACACATCAGGGGGTGTGGCCCAATATGTGAAAAAAGCCCTGTAGGCAAGGACATACCTCTAAAGAATATCTGCAGGTTGCTAGGTACTGTAGGTCAGCCATCAAAGAGGCCAAAGAGGCCATCACAGAGAGCTAAAGCTGGCCAGGGAGGCTTGCTACAACACAAAAATCTCTTCAGATATGTGAGGAACAAACATAAGATAAAAGAGGCATTGAGCCCAGTGTTTGGTGGAAATGGAGAAACTCTGACAGAGGACAGAGAGGAAGCAGAAAGGTTCAACTCCTATTTTGGCTCAGTTTTTTCCCTGAAGAAGAGTACAGATTCATCTAGATATGCAAGTAGGCAAAGCACAGCATTTGGGCTGCTGGTTGACATGGACAACGAGGTAGAAGCACCGAGCCGCATTGAATGAGTACAAATTCCCCTGGCCAGATGGTATGCACCCAAGAGTGTCCAAAGGACTTTCTAGAAAGCTTGCAGGGCCTTTGTCTATCATCTTCCAGATCCCTTGGAGGATGGAAGATGTGCCCCAAGTCTGGAGGAGGGCTGATGTTATCCCAATTTTCAAAAAAGGGAGGAAGGATGACCCAGGAAACTACAGGCCAGTTAGTCTAATCTCTGCCTCATGGAAGATACTGAAGCAGATTTTAAAAGGATCAATCTGCAAGCACCTAAAGGACAATTTGGTGATCCAGGGAACTCAGATTTCTCCCTAATAGGTCCTGCCAGACCAACCTCATTTCCTTCTTTGTTCAAGTGACAAGTTTACTGGATTGAGGGAATGCTGTTGATGTTCTTTACCTAGATGTCAGTAAAGCTTTTAACAGAGTTCCCCATGATGTTCTGGTAGGTAAACTAGAGGACTGTGGACTGGACCCACGATAGCTAGGTGAATAGGAAACTGGTTGGAAAACGACACTCAGAGTAGTTGTCAATGGCATTTCATCTGAACAGAGGGAGGTGTCCAGTGGAGTAATGTGTGTGGTTCCAGAGGCTTCATTTCAAGAAGGATGTGGGCAGAATAGGGCAGATGTAGCGGAGAGCAACAAAGGTGAACAGGGGCCTGGAGACCAAGCCCTACGATGAAAGACTGATGGACTTGGGAATCTTCAGTCTGGAGAAGAGGAGGCTGAGGGGGGGGGGGACATAATTGTTCTCTTGATGTATTTGAAGGGCTGTCACTTAGAGGAGGGCAGGGAGCTATTCCTGCTGGCAGCAGAGGATAAGATTCGCAATAATGGGTTTAAATTAAGGGAGGAAGGATACCAGCTGGATACTAGGAAAAACTTTTATATAGTAAGAGTTGTTCAACAGTAGAATTGGCTGCCATGGGAAGCTGTGAGCTCCCACTGAGTGGCAGTATTTAAGCAGCAGCTGTACAAACACTTGTCAGGGATGCTCTAGGGTGATTCTGCATTGAGCAGAAGCTTGGACTAGATGACCTGGATGGCCTCTTCAAACTAGGGTTGCCAAGTCCAATTCAAGAAATATCTGGGAACTTTGGGGGTGGAGCCAGGACAAAGGTTGTGACAAGCATCACTGAACTTCAAAGGGAGTTCTGGCCATCACATTTAAAGGGACTGCACACATTTTAAATGCCTTCCCTCCATTGGAAATTATGAAGGATAGGGCCACCTTCTTTTGGGGCTCATAGAATTGGATCCCCTGGCTTAATATTTCTGAAACTTGGGGGGTATTTTGGGGAGTGGCACCAGATGCAATACAGAAAATCTGGTTCCTCTACCTCAAAAAACAGCCCCCCAGAGCCCCAGATACCTGCTAATTGAGTCTCCATTATTTCCTATGGGAGTCAGTCTCCATAGGGAATAATAGAGATCCCAGCAGACATTTCCCTCCCCCCACCACTTTCTGATGACCCTGAAGTGGGGGGAGGGCCTCCAGACTGGGGGATCCCCTGCCCCCACCTGGGGATTGGCAACCCTACTTCAAACTCTATGATTCAGGACAGACAAAAGGAAATATTCCTTTACTCAATGAGTTATTAAATTGTAGAAGTGTCTGCCAGTGGACATAGTGATGGCCATGAGCATAGCTAGCTTTAAAGAAGATCAGACAGATTCAAGAAGATTTGGTCCACCAGTAGCTAGCTATTAGCAAGAGTGGCTAAAGGGAACCTCCACATTTAGAGGTAGTCAACCTCTGAATACCAGTACTAGGAAGCAACACTGGGGGTGGCCTCTGCCTCTAGGCTGTACATTTTTCATTAATTACTTTGGTAATTGTTGTATATGTGATCTTAATGTGAATAAGTAATGGCGTTCTTGCCTGGCTCATTGGATCCTGTAGGACAGAGCTTGGGGACTCAGGAACAATGGACAGCAGGATCCAAATCCCTGCTGCCCTGCTCCAATCATGGCCCCCCTGCTGGTTTGAATGGTCCAATAGCATGCTTGCGCGGGAACCCTGAGTGTATATAAGTTGGCCCTGTTGGCCCAGTTCCTCAGTCTTTTAGTGCAGCCCTGTACTATGCTGTATCTAATAAAAGAGCTATGATCACTACCACCTCGCCTCTTCCTTGCGTTGAACCCATATATTATAGTAATTAATCTGGTATTTAATTGTCAACCAGTGGCTACTACCTATGGTGAATAAATAGAACCTCCATGTTCAGAGGCAGTAAACCTTTGAATACCAGTGCTAGGAAGCACAACAGGGGGAGGCCTCTGCTTCTATGCTATGTTTGTTGGCCCTCCACAGCAACCGGTGGACCACTGGTTTGATCCAGGAGTGCTCTTCCTATGTACGCATGAGTTCTTGCTTTAAAATTCTGGCTCCCGGCAAAAAGAAAAGAGAAGAAGCGGGCAACCTTAGCTGTTGTCATTTTAATATCTGCAGCAGAGAAGTGTATAGGGCAGAACAGAGACTGTCTCCAGCCAGCCTTGAGCTGAAAGCCATTATGCAAACAAACATGAATAAATTAGAACAACCTAGACATAAAAGGGGGGAGGAGCAGGCAGAGAATGACAAGCCAAGGAAGAAACATTAATTAGATTCAAATGGCTTGATTTGCCTTGTTTGTTAAAAAGAAATTAATTACCAAAAAAAATTGTAAATTACAAATAAAAAGCTCTCCACAAGAGAAGCCAAAGGTTTTTTTTCCACTAGAATCCATGATGAGGATCTGAAAAAGGGGATTGTGTCTAATTAAACATTATTTTATGTCATTCTAATTAAGATGACCTCATATTATAATTAGAGATATGCTAAATTACTTGGAAATAATTAGAATGATTGGATACCCAGCGCGTATGCCAGTTTGGAAGCTTTCACGCTCACATGGATTCTGTTCACCTCAGTAACTTTCAGTCAGAGGTTTCATCTTTGAATTGGAAGCAGGTACCTGCCTGGGAGGGAGAAGTTGGAAGGCACATCTACCCTATGTCCAGTGATGTCACTCTCTTCCTCATTAGTGTCATACTCTCAGAACACAGCACAATAACAGATTATGTAATATACCATCGATGTCATTGTAAGGCAAGTATCCAGTCCTGAGTCAAGAAGATTTCACTGCCACAGTCTTCGTAAGCAAAGACAGATTTTTATTTTTGATTATCCTCCGGAGAATCATAATAGCAAACAAGCCAATAATAACAATAAAGAATGATTCATGAAAGATTATTTTGCTCTATTGATCTCCAACTAACACAAGCATTTCCCAAAACATGAATCAAGACCAACCAGGAAGTTTCTGTGGAAATTCAAGAAAAGATTAATATGGATTTTTTTAAAGTGACTTGGGACAACACAGCCTTCATTCAAATCACACTATGGTCTCTCATATTGATTGAGGCATATTTTATGTATTTTTTAAAAGCATATTGCTAAAAGGGTGAAGTGTAAGTGTGTACAAGAACACACCTCATGGCTACTCCAAATATTGGCTCCATCCAATTAATTATGGTTATAACTAAATTCTGATGAAATTAGTGTGCTTCAACTGGAGCAACTCTACATAGGATTTCTCTGTCAGGGCCTTCTCTGTTAGCTGTATTTTAATCTGTAAATTGTAATGCTGTTATTTTAATGTTGTGATTCTATGATGGAGGCCACCCTGAGTCTGCTTGCGGGAAGGGCAGGATGCAAATCCATAAAATAAATAATATATTCTGAAGCCTTAAAAAACAGCCATGATGGAGATGGATCAAGTTAGAGAGAAGCTACAGTAACAGAGGTAAGTAAAATGCTTCCTCTTCTCTCTGAGCTGCTACCTACATGGCTGATCTGAAGCTAATAATTCATTTGTCAATTGGAAGCAAATAACTGCTTAAGGGAATCAGTTTCTAACAGAGACATGGCATTGTGAAGAGTTCACACCTACTTTCTCTCGCTCCAAATTACCTATTCCAAATCCCATATACAGAGTTATTCTTTACAAGTCAGATAACTTTAGAAGATTAACAACAAAATCCTATGCAGAGTTATTCCCATCTAAAGCCATTGACGGATGGAGGCAAGCAAGCATGGTATTCCCTGATCTAATCAGATCTCTAAAACTATGGAGGGTTGGTACTTCAATGGGAGACCACCAAGGAAGACTCTGCAGAGGAAGGCAATCACAAACCTTCTCTGCTTCTCACTTGCCTTTAATGTCCCTTGCTGGGGTTGCCATAAGGTGGTTGAACTTGATAGCATTTACATATGTATGTAAAGCCATTGACTAACTGGATTGGGGCCATTATGATTGTGAAGTGTACACCTAGAAATGTAACGTGTGAATGAAATAAAACCATTTGAATCAGACCCTTGGTCCATCAAAGTCAGTATTGTCTACTCAGACTGGCAGCGGCTCTCCAAGGTCTCAAGCTGTGGTTTTTCACACCTATTTGCCTGGGCCCTTTTTTGGAGATGCCAGGGATTGAACCTGGGACCTTCTGCTTACCAAGCAGATGCTCTACCACTGAGCCACCATCCCCCCCCCCTTATTATTAGTACGTTATAGACTATCATACTACATGTGAGGTTGGTGGAAATCCAATGTTTGTTATCAAATGAAAAATGCCTTCAGATTCCTTCCTATGGCAGTAACTAGTATTAGCTGACCAGGAGGGACATCTTGGAGTCTTAGCAGATAACTCTCTGAAAGGGCAACTAAAACCATTAAGGGCATGGAACACCTTTCCTATGAAGAAAGGTTAAAGAGGTTAGGACTCCTTAGCTTGGAGAAATGTCAACTGAGGGGTAACATGATAGAGGTTTACAAAATTGTGCATGGGATAGAAAAGGTAGAGAAAAAACAACTTTTCAGCCTTTCTCACAATTCAATAACTCATGGGTACTCAATTAAATTAATAAGCAATAAGCTTAGAACAGATAAACGGAATTATTTCTTCACACGAAGAGTAATTAACATGTGGAATTCATCACCCCAAGAAGTGGTGGCAGCTGTAAGCATAGATAGCTTCAAGAGGGGATTGGATAAATATATGTAGCAGAAGTCCATCAGTGGCTATTAGCCACAAGATACAGATGGAACACTCTGCTGGGGCAGTGATGCTCTGCATTCTTGGTGCTTGGGAGGGGGGACAGTGGGAGGGTTTCTGGAGTTCTGACCTCACTGGTGGGCCACCTGATGGCACCTGGTTTTTGACCACTGTGTGACAAAGAGTGTTGGACTGGATGGACCATTGGCCAGATCCAACATGGCTCCTCTTATGTTCTTATGGCTAAAAAATGAATGTCCCCCAGAGCTTTTTTTGAGCAGGAATGCACAGAAACGCAGTTCTGGCTGGCTTGGTGTCGGGGGTGTGGCCTAATGTGCAAATAAGTTCCTGCTGGGCTTTTTCTGCCCAAAAAGCCCTGTGTGAAACAATGGTGATGCCAGGGGGTGTGGCTTAATATACAAATGAATTCCTGCTGGGCTTTTTCTACCAAAAAGCCCTGCCTATGACCATTCCTTGTGATCACCTTGCATCATTAGCACTTCACCAGAATTTCTGAAATACCAACAACAACCAAGCCTGGCAATTTTTTGAAAGTATTGTGAGGCCTTTTAAATTTGGTGTCTGAAATAACAACACTGAGTGAGGACTTTATAACATTTCTTCAATTCTCACTGCTTAAATGACTGGGGCAGTTGTTATTTTTTTAAAAAATCTATCAATACCCTCCCAAGCTTTTAGGATTGCATCATGCTGTGCTTATCATAGTAAGATAATATTTAAAAAAAAAAACCATAGTACAACAAGAGTTAACGAGAAAGTCCTGCTGGAACGTTTTTCTTCCTTTATTGGTCATGCATATACCTTGAGAGGAATATATCAGGAGAGCAATAGCTTTTACCAGACCCACAATTGTACTTTTGGGTCAAGGCATCCCATTCCAATATCCCCAATACTACTGTACTGAAAACAATTATAATATTTTAAATGTGATCTTTCTCAATAAGAACTGGAGACATATCATTAGAGTTACAACAGTACTGCAAAAATTATGGTTATAGATGAGCCCCAAGTGAAATATCAGAATGGATGTGGCAATCATTATTCTTATCATTTTATTCATCTCAGTAGCCCAGGACACATCCAAAAGGCATGCATAATTAGATGATCATATAAATGCTAATTCTATATGGTGACATTGGCTTGGTGCTTTATGAGTACAATTGGGCACTAAGAAGTTTTAGACAGTGTGCAGATTACAGAGGTTTCTGCTGTCTACTATTTGTGCATCAATTTCATTTCTATCTCTTGACCAACATCTACTAAATTCTTTATATTAATTTCCTTTATATTAACTGGAATATTAACTTTATATTAACTGGAATAACAGTTAAAACTGAGAAACCAGGATTGAAGTGAACAAGCTTCGGATTTGACCATGTTAGCACTAGTCTTATGGGTTATGCTAATGGGTTGCTTTATATCTCCATCACCATAACTTTATCCAAATTCTGCTGTTTCTTTCAAGGTTTCCAGTAGGACTTCAAACTCTAATTAGTTGAATCAGTAGATTAATCAAGTAAAAAGCTTTGCTTGATTTTATCAGTGGGGTCAGGTTTAGTCAGCAAAAGGCAATGTCAAAGGGGATACAAGTTTATTTATGAGGCTACTTTGGTCTAGACTTTCTTTGGGTTATGGTATTGTAAGTTCTCTGAAACAGGGTAGGGTTGGGAAAGTCCTGGAAATTTGGGGGTGGAGCCTTGGGAGGGTCCTCAGTGGGGTTTAGTGACTTGGAGTCCACCCTCCAAAGCAGCTGTTTTCTTTAGGAAAACTGATCTCTGTTGTCTAGAGATCAACTGTAATTCTGGGAGATCTCCAAACCCCACCCAGAGATTAGCAGCGCTAAACAGGAAGCTCAACTGAGGGTTTGGGATATGCAAATCTAATTGACTGATCAGTAAAATGCAGTTAATCAATCAAGTAAAAACTATTTAATTATGTGGCAGCCTTAGTTTTAAACCTGCAAAACCATGGTATAGAACTGAACCATGGTATAGAATGTCCAGAATGAATAACCATTACAGTTACGGTGAGGTAAGATTTCTTCAC
This sequence comes from Heteronotia binoei, assembly GCF_032191835.1. Taxonomy (NCBI): domain Eukaryota; kingdom Metazoa; phylum Chordata; class Lepidosauria; order Squamata; family Gekkonidae; genus Heteronotia; species Heteronotia binoei. Next base: position 48,527,258 of record NC_083223.1, on the reverse strand, counting down.
CCAATCTTTGAAGAGCTATGTGTTATATGCAAATATATGCAATAGAACATCAACATCGTTTTCCTTTAAGTACATCAGCTATGGGCTTCAGGTAACAGAGAGCAGAGAAGTGTAGGAGGTGTGCTTAACCTTTTCTTCACCCTCTATTTCCCTGCTTTATATTACTATCACAACCTCAAAGTAAATCTCCCTCCCCCATAGAGCTTCCACAGCTGAGAAAAAAAGCCTCAGGAACACATTTGGAGCAGGGAAATTGTAGATGAGTTAAAGATCTCTGCCACGTCTTCACTTTCAATAATTTTTTTCAAAAAAATAAAAATAGTGTTGGAACATAGGCCTTCAGTTATTTCTTCTGGCACTCTCTTTCCTGCCATGTTCTCCCTTTCTTCAACAACTATAAATACTGCAAGATGAAGAGAAAAAAATCCATGCCCAAATTCTGTCTACCAATGTAATCATTACAGAAAGTTGTTAAAATTAAGGACATTATATGCATTGCACATCTGCCCACAGAATGTGAGATGCTTTATTTATTTAATTTAGATGATTATTTCTATTTACTTATTTTATCACATTTATATCCCACCCTCCCCTGACGGGCTCAGGGCGGCTAACAACAACAAATTAAACCACATAAACATTAAAAACAGATTATAGAATAAAATCATTCATACAATTTACAATCCTAAAGCTAAGATGTGCATTTCTAATTTCTCTGATGTTCTTGTTTCAGCTATAATAATTCAGTGGGATTATCAGTGCCATGGAGTAATAGCTATCTCCCTTCAACCGTTAAAAGCGAGTTTAAATAATTTGATTTTACAGGCCCTGTGGAACTGTGGCAGGTCCTTCAGGGTCCTGATGTTTTCGGGGAGGGCATTCCACAAAGCAGGGGCTATTACTGAGAACGCTCTGGCTCTGGTGATGGACAGTCAAGTCTCTTTTGGTTCAGGGATCTTAAGGAGATTTTGAGACCCAGAGCGAAGTGCTCTCTGGATTGGCCCAATGTTACCCAGTGAGCTTCCACGGCAGAGTGGGGATTTTGAACCTGAGTCTCCCAGATCCTAGTCAAGCACTGGCAGAGGCCTTTGAAACCTAGATTTCTAGGCTGTAACAAGTCTCACCTGATTTTGCTATCTTATGAAGAGTAATCATATTTCACATATTAATAGTGTACTCATTTCCCACAGTAAACATATATGCAGACATACATTTTGATGCAGCAAGACATGCCAACAGATTAACTGCAGATCTCCAGTTATGTGTCCATTTGTTTGTCTAGAATGCGGTCTGCACTGCACACTTTACACACTTTACTGCATAAACCCGAAGGTAATGACTACTATATAAACTACAATACAGCCTTACTTTTTTGCCTTCTGATCGTCTGATATGAAGCAGTTTGGTTCTGAAACCCTGCTTGGAGGATTTTTATGACAATGGCTTATGAGTCCCATCCTGTGGTGACATTTGTACCCATGAATAATCCTGGCAAAAAAAGTTGGGAGGGAATAATTAGTATTTCACTTTACCAGAGGGATTTACTTAAGGGGGAAGCTGTCTTTTCGTAAGAAGCAGCTGATATTTGTCACCTGGAGGAAGGGACTAATTAAATGCATCACAGGCAACGGTGACAAGAGGCTGAAAAACAGCCTGACACTTCCAAAATGACTTATAGCACATGATTAAATATAAGACATTTTATTAATATACACACACGCACACAATGCAAACAAACACACACAGGTGTGCCCCCATTTGCTAAGTACCTCCTGTGCTTTTTGTTCTGGTGCTTAAACAGGTGCAGAACAGATTCCCTGCTCATCAATACACTCTGCTTCCATGGCAGCACATTGGTTGCTTAGCGGGTGGTTGCCACAAAGGTCTCGCCTTAGAGAACAAGGCAGACAAAGCGGGAAAGGTCAATTCAGGTGTCCCCTTGCATTGGGAACGATGGAGCTGGGGAAGAACAAACAGTTTTTAAAAGTGTACAGTATAGATGATAGATGATAGATAGATAGATAGATAGATAGATAGATAGATAGATAGATAGATAGATAGATAGATAGATAGATAGATAGATAGATAGACAGATAGACAGACAGACAGACAGACAGACAGACAGACAGACAGACAGACTTCTATGAATGTATTATAAAGATTGGGAAATGGAATATTGCAGGACCCCGGTGTGAACATCTGACAAAGCCATTCAGTGTGAAACGGCCGGCTCCAGCGTGCAGCCCCATGATCAAGTCATGGAATTGGGGTTTAGCTCTTGCACCACTGACAATCTCTGAAGAATGGCACTGTGATTGCCTCATAAGGGTGAAAATGATTGTGGTGGAATCTGTTATATTTTGAACTGATTATTCGAGTTTTCCTGGTCTTGCCAGGTTTTTGCCGAGTCAGTTTGAAGTCATAGGAATTCACGTGTAAATCCGTGTTATCAGTTTTGTGCTAAATGTATTTTTAAGACATTTTCTGAATTATACACTCTAGTGGTTTAAATGCGTTGCCAGTAATTTACAATCGCTAGCCTTTCTTGGTGTTTACATTTGCATTATTCTGCGGTTTCCTCTTATTGATTTTGCTGGACCAATGAGGATGGCAAGGCGACAGGGCTGTTCCTGGACCTTTCACACTGCAGGCCCATCAGAGTCACTGAGGAAGAGTCCCCTGGCCTTCTCTTGTTGACTAGAGTGAGGACGATGCAGTTGCTACATCTGTACCCACCATAGCCATTGCTCTTCAAAAGTCTATTAGCTTGCTTGCATGGAAGCTCCTGAACAACAACAATAAGAAACACATTTGGGCAATCAACCACAGCATCTAACCAGTTGTGCAACATCCTTCATTGGCAGTTTCATTAGATATAGGATAAACAAGACAGGAAGTGAGAAGCAAAGCCTGCCAACAAAGAACTAGGAAAGGTGAACTGAGAAATTCCTTGCGATTGTATTATTATTTAAACAAGGGAGTAATGCACTACTGTTTGGGGAATAGCTTAGGAAGCTTTTGGTGTATCAGGATGAGGACTAATTTCCAAAGGCAGAGAGTCAGTGAAGGGTAGTAGTTAGAATGTTTGACAGTGACCAGGACTCCTTCAGCCTAACTTATTTCACAAGGGTTGTTGTCAGGATAAGATGGGAGAAAGAGAACCATGCACACCTCTATGTAGTAATAATCAAATTGAAATTCAAGGAGGACTTTTGTCTACATGCTAGGTTTGTGGGTTGCACTAGAAGTGACCCAGGATAGCTGTAATCAAGATCTCTTGCAGGTTTTTCTTTTAAACTAAGTGCAACTCCAATTGGCTACACCAAATAAATGATGCTTTCCTCACAGTGGAAAACATTTAAGTACCTTGTGTTTATGCTTTCCTCAGAGGGCAAATAACTGGGAGGGGGCACAATAGAACTCAGGGGAAATTGTGCAGGGGAAAGAGTGAAAAAAACCCACTTCCTTCCCATTCCATAGTTCTGGGTGGTCCTCCCATGCATACTCACACTGCTTCATTTTAACCTGAAATCACCCAGAGAATGGCCATACAAAGCACAAGGAGCTGAAGTGGAAACAGTAGGAAAGGGATATACATTAGAATAAAGCAGAGAGAAGAGGCTTGTCACAAACCTTTAAATCCTTTAAATAAAAGAAGATTGTGGTTTTAAAAAGCAGAAATGGAACTCCTGCTCTCTAGGGCAGAATTCAGACATGCCAGTTAATTTTATTTTTATTTATTTTATTACATGGGCTAAGGGCAGCTAACAGCATTTAAAATAACATAGAATTAAATCATTACAATAAAATCACAATAAAATCCTTAAAACATCTCAGACTTATACAGTTCTAATCCCTAGATGGTATTATTATTCGTTTTTGATTAGCGCTCTTTACTAAGATGTTATTAGATGTTGTTTAGTGCATTACATTTCTGTTTGGGATGGGTAGGGTATTGGTGCTGTGGGGTAGTGTGGTACCGGTCACCTCCATTAGATGTTAAAAGCCTGTTTAAACAGTTCTGTCTTACAGGCCCTGCGGAATTGTGGCAAGTGCCACAGGGCCCTGATGTTTTCAGGGAGAGCATTCCAGATGGTAGGGGCTGCCACCAAAAAAGCTCTCACTCTGGTGGTGGCATCTACCGCTGATGCACCCAAATATGAGAAAAATAGAAATGCTGCTCTGAATTAACTTGTGTCGGCCTTCTGAATCTAGTGATGGGTATACAGGAGGTTGATGCACGATCACTTTCCAACTTTCTTGTGCTTTACAACGCATGCACAATTTCAGTCTTGGGTGCAGAAAGCCAAATTTCCTGTGCACAAATATTAATTCCCATGCTAGGCAGCTCCCAACTAGACAAACACATCAAAAACTACGTCATTAACCTCTAGAGGCAGAGACAAATGGTTATCCAGCAAAAGGTATGGCTTATTACATTTTATAAAATAGCATATGGAATATGAAAATTACACATGCAGCTCCCACCAATACTATAGTGTGGTATTTCATGCAAGAATAAGTGAAATGACTCACAATGTGCAGGGTGAAAAAATAAAAATCATGACATTGATTCCTGTGTTATCAATGAGTGTGTGTGTTTCACCCCCCTGTATAAAACCATGCATCAATGTACCTATATTTGTAAATAATATATATATTTGAAAAAACCACTCACTCTCCTTATTGTCTCTCTGATTTGTTTGTTTAAATCACAAACACTTTCTTTTAACTCTTTCTATGCAGTTTTTAATTACAGCGGTTGATTAATGTTATGAATGTACAGCAATGGGATTTCTACAGGTATAACAAAAGCGACATACATTTACAAGCCCAAAAAGCTTCATCATGTTTAGGAGTCCTTAATACAAAAAACAGCAACTTTGTAATTTATATACAGAGTGGGATCCAAAGGTGGTCTTCAACTGGAACATGGGTGGATTCCCATTAAGGCTACTGGGAACTCAGTGGGTTGAAGGCCTAGGGAGCCATAACCACCCCAGCTGAAGCCACCATGGCCCAAACCTGGAGAAGCCTTTGCCTGGCATGAGGCAAGCATGAGAAAAGCACCACCACAAACAGGAAGGTGGACACAAGCAGACACCACAGTCCCATCCCCAAGGGAGCCTGCCCTTACTTCTTCCCCTGCTTGCGGGGGAGGGGGGGCAAGACTGTGAGCAGGCTGGTGGTCACAGCCCTTTCCAGATTCATTTTTGCCTCCTCTATCGTCACTGCTAGAGCTACAGCACTGCCTTGTTGAGAGGATTGAGAACCTAGACAGAACCATGTTCAAAAGAGATGTAAAATCTCTCAAGAAGTCTCTGAGGACTAACAATAAATCACAAGCACTTACAAAAGCTCAATGCCAAGATACATTTACTTTAAGGCTAAGTAATAAAGTTATAAATGCATTTAAAGCAATAAGCCTATTTTTACATGCTCACAATTTATGAAAATACATTGAAATCATTACAAATCATACAAAACCCAGAGTCACTTAAAGAGTCCACCCAAAAGGGCTGCTATAGTGTAGCAATGTCGACACACAGACCTCTCTGTGGAGAAACAAAGTTATTGCTGAAAGACTCTCAAAACAACAATGTTGCAGTGTAGTGAAGACTCAAGGATGAATAAGAAGTATATTTGATAACGCGTTTCCCAGGTAGAATTTACGTGTTTCGATATCAACTTCCTCTGATCACAATACTTCATAATCTGGAACCAATGCTGAAAAAGAATATGCATGCAGTTAGTCAATTACTCCAAAGAGGCATTAGTGGGTTGGCAGTTCCCCTTTTCCCACTGCAGAACTCTACTTGAAGTTCAGGAGGTTCCCCTGAACCCCAGAAAGAGAATTTCTGGAGGCTTAATGGACAGAAGCAGAAAGGGAGAAAGACCCATCCTGCAAGCTTCACTCTTCTCGTGGTGTTTTGGGTTCACTCTGCTAATAAAGACATCTGGCACACATACAACAGCCTGCAATGGTTATAGTTTTCCCTTTAATTTAAAGGGATAAAAACCTGAAGGACATGACTCAAATTAAGCCTTGGAGGAGGAAAAGAGAGATTGAAGCAGCCATCTTCAGCTACAAACCCCTGCTGTGAAGAGTTCTTTGCTGTAAATAGGTGTAACTTTGGTCAAAATGGATTTTCTCTCTTTGTTGGCTAATTAGAATATAGTGCAGAGAGAAAATAATTCATGAGCCTCCCATGCAAATATGGTCTGGTTTTTTCCTACATATCTTTTCTGAGGGTAGGGGAGGAGAGAAGGAGAGTTGTCTCTTTGAAGTTACAGACTGGTTTCTCCCTTTAGGTTTTCTTTAATTGGAAAAAAAAAAACCTTGATACCAGGACAAATTTTAAATGTGAATTTTAAGGGCTTTGTGCGGTTTGAAAAACATTGCTGTAAAGTTGTGCACAAGGAGCCAGGTAAATTTGTGAGCATATATGGACCCCAAGGAGCTGTAATGTAGAGACACTGAAGTGATATCAGATGCAAATGTTTCTGGCCTCTTTGGCAGCCACACTTTCAATTCTGCACTGCCTTCTGGGCCAGCTTCAGGTAGGGTTTCCAGGTCCCTCTTGGCAGCCACAGGGATGGGGGAACTTTTCTGGAGAAAGTGAAAGACCCAGACCTCATCGCCAACATCACATAGGAAATTATGTCGTCACGCTGTGACATCCAGGCAATACTCTGGTATTTGTGGGGGGGAAACTCTATAGTTAAACTGGCTTCTACCATTGAGTTTTTGCCAAGAAATCAGACTGTCACCTGGATGTTGCTGGTGTGATGATATCACTTCTGGTGTGGTGTGACAATGAGGCTGGGCCTTTCTCTTTCTTCACGTAAATCTTCCCACCAGCCAGTTCATCTTGGAAGCAGGGCCTGGCAGCAGAGGATCCCCGGGGGGGGGGGGGCGTCTAGCAACCATAGCATCATGCTCTGCTGCCTAGAGTAATCTTGTGCCTGTCAAAGAGCATCTGAGCATCTAGAACATTCAGTAAGTGCTGCAGTTCAGAACTTTGGCAGGAGGACCACAAAACTTTAGTAGCAAATTCCATCCATGAAATTTAGCAAGGTTCAGGGAGGAGTACAAGGATGCATTTCCACAAACAGGGAGCTTGTGATATAACTGTATTCTCTGCTCTTTTTTACTGGAGAAACCTTAAAGGAAGTCACTTCCCGAAAAGAAAGGAAAACTGGTTATTTATACATTCTTGTTTTAAGTTCCACTGCATCTTAATAGAAACAACTATGTAACATTAATGTATGTTGTGGGTCAGCCAGGGCTCAGCAATAGTGAGGACTTCTCAGAAGAGGATTCTTCAGAAGAAGAGTAGCCCCATGTAGCCAGCCTTGAGTTAACAGAAGCTGCCCAGCAGGAAAATGAGCAGCAGGCTAGCCAGGATTCACAGCCAACAGCTGGTGCTGAGCCACTGACACCCTCCAGCCCTGATTCAGCAGAATAATCTCAGTTGGCCATTCCCAGCCCACCAGTATCACCACACCCTTAGAGCACCACAGACAGAGGCTGAGAACAGAGCTACAGAAAAGATGGCAAAGTGCATGCCTCCTGGCCTGATGCCAGCTGCTTGCTGATAACAAAAAGTAGTAGTTGCAAGATTGCTTCGGATCAGTTGGCTGCAAACATGACTCTGAGGCATGGGGCTATAAAAAACAGCCAAGAAAGACTGTTAAGAATGGACACAATGGGTACAATAGACGCCAAGCCATCAACTCTGCTTTGCCTGACTTCTGGATCCCTGACCCTGAACTGAACAACCCTGCCTTGCCTGAGTTCTGGCACCTGATACTTGGAGCCTGCAAGCTAGGACAATGTATCATCTTCTCCAATATGTAGTAGTGGAGACAATTCAGAATTCTTTGCAAACACATCTGAATTCAAAGTGAGCAAATGTACAACTAAGAATAATTTCATTTATATTTAACCTAGTGGGGCAACGCATATTAAATACACTAAAATATTGAATGATGTTGGTGCACGTGCAGACATTATATGAAAAAAACAGCATGCGGACAAGAAGATAAAGGTAGTGGGGGGGGTTGGCTCACTGGCTGGATTGAGGAGGGAAGGAGGGAGAAAAAGCAAGGGGATGGAATTCCCCCTCAAATCCCCCTTGTGTAAGATCCTAAAGGAGGGAGTCCCACTAAGACTCTGGCTTGCAAGAGCAGACTTTTTTTTTGGGGGGGGGGGGGTCTGTTCTTGAGGATGCATATTTAAGATGGTTTTCCCATTCTGTGTCCAAGCTAATGGTGGATTTCAGTCTGATTTGTCAGGAACAGAGTCTGTAGTCAGGAAGTTTCAGAAAGAGAATATGGTATTGGTTGCACTTTTCCCCCATCAGAGTGCTGCAGTGATAGGTGAGACACACGGTATAATTTTCCTTTCTGTACTACACCTAAAGAATTTCTCCAGGTCTGCGCTTGTCAGGCACTGTTATATTACATCATTAGACTGCCTAAGAGGCCCGGCTTTGCCTGCGACCCTCTCGTAAGCATCAGGGCAGAGAACATTTCATCATGGGTACCCAATCCTATCATATTCTGAGAATGGTGAACATTTTTAACTCTTAGCCTGTGTTACCGGCAAGCTCAGACCTGCCCATTTGCTTTCTCAGGCCCCCACACCTGCAGAATGTAGATAACAACATTTAACTTACTACCTCTGCAGGATGGTATGAGGCTTAATTAATATTTGCAAAGAACTTTGAAATCCACAAATGAAGAGTGCAAAAGTACTCTGTTTTTTATTTCAGTTTCATTCTTTAATTAACAGACTGCCAAACACATTTTCCAAACCACTAACCTGCCTAGCTCAGAATTTTAAAAATAGCTAAAGTGAAAGTTTTTTAAAAAAAACAAAAAGCGCTAAAAACAATAAGCCTGTCAATCAGTTTGATTCCTTGCTCAACAAGAACAAAAGACTGGGAAACCAACACCCTGAAAAAAATATATATTTGTATTAGGTAATTCATTTGTTTGGTTATGAAGCATTACTATTTATTTACTACACAGTCTACATTTTGAATGGAATTTTAAATAGGAAACACCTTGGTGAAGATCCAGGAAATACCTGCAACAAATTGTTGTATTTCATCGGACTCACTAGCACATGACTGAAAGCATTATCGGTTAGATCAGTGACGTACTACAGCATACATTTTAAGTGTGAGCCATGTATAAATGACTGTGTTTGATACCATGTCCTTCTATCTCAGCAACAGGGAACCAATACAGAACCTCTCAGATATGACAAACACAAATGGCTGGATCCTGTGACTCCCCTCAGCTAAGTTGGATCATATGACTCTCTTTTGCAAAGTCTTCCCACAAGGGAGAAACACTTTTTCCAATGGAGCACGGCATTAGCCCTATCTAGATTACCTGTCTGTGCGGTGACCCACCACACATGGAAGGAGAATGGGTAGGAGCATACAGGCCCCACTTCCAAATGATCATTGACTGGTTTACACTGTGTGAATGCATGCATGAAGTGCCTATGCATGATGCTGCTGATCATGAGTGCAAGATGGGTAAGGATCCAAGTTGGCTGAAGAGAGTCAGAAGAACCCTGAGTTCCACCCTGGGAACTCAGAGTACAATTGCTGCTGAAAGTAAATTTGAAACAAATGTGGCATTCTATCTCAAATTAAACTTTGGAGGAATTTAAAGGAAAACAAAGAGAGACCAGTTAATATTCTTAGAGGTCTGTCCTCCACGCATCCATAAGTGTCTTCTGATTTTTGCATAAAGTATAATTTGAAATGAATTAAGTTCTTCCTCTGACAAGATACCTGAGGCATTTGTAAGGGAGCTTAAAGTGTTTTCATAAGTCCAGTGAAATTTCACAGAGAAGGGAAAAGATGTTGCATATCCCTAGCTCAGAGTAAGTTACAATATTGAACAATAAATATGCCCATCAAACAAGGCTGCTACCTGATTCAGGAATTCACATTTTATTGATTGTATGGATTTCAGTCAATTAACTAATTCTGCATAAACCAGTATATGAGAAAAATGGTCCTAAAGAAAGACACTTTGTTTTTAGATGTGGCAGTAGACAGCATCTTAGATGAGGCCTTTTCCTTTTCTCTCACATACAAGGATGAAAGCCTTTTCTAAGATAATACCTGCCATTTATAGTTTTAATAAAGACCTGTAGTCAGGGCTTTTTTTGAGCAGGAACACTCAGGAATGCAGTTCTGACTGGCTTGGTGTCAGGGTGTGGCCTAATATGCAAATGAGTTCCTGCTGGGCTTTTCCTACCAAAAAAAGCCCTGTCTATAGTACAAGGAATTTCAGAAAGTAAAAATCTGCAACTGATAAATCATGGTGAGTTGATCAAAGCATTTTCATGGACTAAACATGGCAGCAAATAATAATGAAATGCAAAATGAACTGTTAAACCACTGTTGACCCCAGCTATCCAGATTGACACCGGCTATAAAAACCAGGCTTTAAAAATGTCCCACTGCCTTTCCCAGATGTCTTAGGACTTTGTAGCATTTTCACCTAAGGAAATTATAAGACCAAGAACACCACATTAGGGCCCCACATGCAGTCTAAGCTTGCCACATAGACTTCCTTCTTTAAGACGATGATCTAGTATCACTGCCAGTCAATAACCTGTCACAGTGGCCTTGGAAAATAGCTCTGTCTCTCAACTTGAATCCCCCATCCGCAAACTGAGTCACAAATTACCACCTCTACTTTATTGGTTGGGGGGGGGCAAGAAAGGCAAGGGGAGGTCATCCACACTACTGAACACTTGTCACTACTAACACAGATAGCTGGGTGTGCTAGTTTTTCAAAATTTTATTTTGCCCTGTTCTTTGAATGTTGATTTGATTTATAAACTGACCTCCCCTGTATAGGACTCAGGGCGGTGAACAACATATTTAATAAATAAATTTGTGAGTCAGATAAAAACAATTTAAAACAGCGAACAGGTTCTACAACTATTTCAAATGGCCTTAAAACCATGGGGCCCTTACCCCATGAGGGGAGAGGGGAGAAGAGGGAGGCCAGGTTTGAAAAAACTGTTGCTGTCCTGAACCATAGGTCTGGCAAAACATCTGTCTTACCGGCCCTGCAGAACCGCACTAGGTCCAACAGCGCATGGATGTCATTATTAATGGTGACAAAATAAAGAATTAACATGTCCCTGCTGACAACTTTGGATTGAACCTACAAAGTTCTCCCGTCCTTTGAAATTTGCCTCAAACAGGAGACAAGGTAGCTGCAGTATCTCCCATGAATAATTTCAACCACTCTTTTTGACTAGGACACAAACATGGGCAGAACCCTGGTTCATTTTATTGAGGCCTGGGAGATACAGAGAATTCTAGCAAAATTGCAAGACCATTACTGGGATAAGGGCTATTGATATGGTTTCAACAATGAAATAGCATTTTATCTTACAGGATTCATGGGGTTGTATTTTTGGAATAAAATACGGTAGATTGTATTTATAGCATAAGTGGAAGGGCTCACATTACAAGTTTGTTCCAGGGTGCAGGAGAACGATGCTTGGGCTCTGACCTCACTCACCCAACCACTAGGATACCTGTTCACTGACGCAGACAAGGTAAGAAAGGCCCAAAGGACAAAAAAGATAAAGCCATGACTTTCAACTCTTGAGTTAACAGTCAAATGTAATGAGTATCTCCAAAATATGACTGCCAACGTACAAAAAGGCACAAACACATGCACCATTCACCTACCGCACCCTAACTTTGTTACTGATTGAGTTGCTGACTGAGTGATACATCTTCAAGTACTTGAAGGGCTGTCATTTAGAGGATGAGCAGAGTTGTTTTCTGTTGCCCCAGAAAATCAGACCAAAACCAACAGGTTGCAAATCGTCATCTGACAGCAATGCTAATTATGTGAACTTAGGCAGATCATGAGAGGAAGAGCAGGGAGAGGTACATGTGATTTTCCTGCATTGTGCAGGAAGGTTGGATGAGAGGATCGTGGGGGTCCCTTCCAGCTCTATGATTCTATGATATTTTGAAGGATTTTTTAAAATGCTTAGCTGGTAGAGGACCCAGGGAACTTACAGGGACAGTTACTCACAGTGGTTCATTAGGGACAAGTGACATTGCTGAGGAATTTAGGAAACACAAGACTAGTTTGGGTGTAATGAACAACCTTCATTCCCAAGGCATTTGTAAGACCTGGGTACTATACTACAGAAAAAATATTGTATTAATGTTGCAAAGACTTCATTAGTACAGAGGTTAATTGCCTTTCCCTGTCATACTTTTGCTTCCTACATCTGTGTCATATCATTGTGTGCTTCATTAGCTTTTAAAGTGGAACAGCAAAAGCTCACAATATTGAAATAACAGGTGCATTCGCTGTGCTTCTGTATGGTGCTAGCAGCTCACAGCTGAGCTGATTAATCACCTCCATTTTCAGCAGCACTGGCCTTGTGCCTGGAGCAGAGCCAGGAATCTGGGTCAGTAGGGAAAAGTATTATCAGCACTTGGCACTCCCACCTTGTACCAGAAGAAAGTAACATCCCCTTTCTCATTTCCCTTGGTTCTCCTACAGGAACAGCAGCTGACTCCAATAATGTGTACATGGCTACTGGTACAGCACTTGATAAGTCTGTTCCTCTCAGACATTTGGTATTATTTGTTTCCTCAAAGAACAATAAATGCCAAACCACAAGCCCATTCCCTCTTTTAGGACTTGGTTCTGTTCAGAGCATGTTTGCAGCTATCTCAAAGAAACTGGTTCACACAACCGCGTAAGTCAGTTGACCGTTGGCAGAGAGCCAGTTTGGTGTAGTGGTTAAGTGCGCAGACTCTTATGTGGGAAAACCAGGTTTTCCCCACTCCTCCACTTGCACCTGCTGGAATGGCCTTGGGTAAGCCAAAGTTCTGGCAGAGGTTGTCCTTGAAAGGACAGCTGCTGTGAGAGTCTTCTCAGCCCCACCCACCTCACAGGGTGTTTGTTGTGAGGGAGGAAGATAAAGGAGATTGTGAGCCACTCTGAGACTCTGAGTGGAGGGTGGAATATACATCCAATGTCGTCATCGTCTTCTTCTTCAATGTGAAGAACAAATGCATTTTTTAAAAATTGCATGATATCATCTTCAGGTGCTCCTTGACCATTCATTAACCCTGCCAAAGAATGTACTGTATTGAAAAGCCTAGCATTTGAAATAAGGATAAGATTAAATTTTGATAAGTGGTTGTTGTCAGATCTGCGATAGCTGATTCACACATGTAAAACTATACTCGAGGTTGTGATTAATGAACACTGCACATATGAACCAGCTCATCTCTGCTGCTGTAGCTCCTGTCACAGGAAGTAGGCAGGCAGGAGCAGCCATGGAGAAATGATAACAGCATCTTCCAAACCACTCCCCCCCATTCTGAGCACAAACATGACCTGCCTCTTTCAGTTGTCAACTTCTTTCTCCTAATGATAAGGAAAAAGAGGATGTGGCAAGGTGACTGAGGAAAGGGAGGGCAGTGGGAGATCAAGGAGGAGGCGACCAGTTTTAGGACTAAAGGGGGGATGAGGGTAGGAAGAAAAAAGACAGGAGGAGCAGGTGGCAGTGGAAGGGAGAGATATAGAAAGATGGCAGGGGGTGTAAGACACCAGAGGAGAATTCCCCCTTGAGTTTCTAATTTGTTCCCACTTGTACTGGCATATCCTTGTATTGTTACTCCAGGACTGGTCTTCGTGCTGTGCTAAAACAGAGAAGCAAGTTGTGCATTTCAGATTAGGAGTCAGAGACTGAAGGTTTGCATTTTCTAATTATCCCCACAAACCCTTCTTAGAAATCAAAGCTACCCTAGAACCTTCTCCAAGACCTGCTAGTGGGCAGTATTTTGCGTGGGCGAGAATGCAAATGTTGAATCCCTTACTTGTAGTTCAAAATACTATAGTTTACTGGTGTGACGTTTTGGTTCATCTGTTCAAGTTAGGGTTTCTAGCTCCAGATTGCAACATTTCTGGAGATCTGGAGTCAGTTCCTGAAGAAGGCAAAATTTGGAGAGGGTGGAAGGCGTTCATATCTCTGAAGCTGCCATCCCCTCCAAAGGAACTGGTCTTTATAGTCTGAAAATCAGTTGTAATTCTAGGAGAATGCCCCCCCGCCCCCACAAAGGCTGACAAGCCTAATCCAAACAGATGCAAATTTCAAGGACTTGTCTTAGTGGATCATTCATTTTCCATTCCAGTTTGTCTTCTTTTAAAGCACTGCCTCTGAGCAACGGTGCTGGGAGCAAGATAATCAAAAAGTCCATCAAGTGGAAACTTGTTAATTAGTAATTAAGGGGATGGGTGTTGAAACACGTTTTCCGTGGTTGTCCAACATGCAAGGGCAGGGAAGAAGGAACTTTCCCCCCAGACACAGCTGTTGATGGTGTGTCCACTAATATTTCTGGTGAATAGGATTTGCAAGTTTTTATAGTGCTATAAAGCCTATTTACAAGAGATCCTATTAGGATAAAATATGTATGTACAGAATGGGAAATGGCATCTCTATCTCACCACGTTAAGGTATCTTCAAAACTGTAGCATCTCTGCAGTCTGGGAACATGCAAGAGAAAAGCAGCTACTACTTCTCATGACTCTGTCACTGGGTGGGTGAGTTGAAAGCTGAGTTCCCCTGTCACCAGCAAAACTTCATGATGTCCCTTGTTCATGTTCCTCACCACCTATTCTTGAGTCCTCCACACCTGTGAATCCAGCTCTGTCATAGGGGTTTCCAAACATCTGTCTCAAGCCCCCTTTCTTTTCATTCAAAGGTTGGTATTTATCTTCTCTATTATGCAAGAATCACGCAGTACTGGAATACAAGGTCTCCAATAGGCTTTGTTCCCTCACATACCCTTGTTGTATTTCTTCTCCCTCAATACTCATGCAAAATATTCTGGGGGGGAAATATTTTACATGCCTTTGACAACTCTTCAGCATTGGGAGGAACCATATACAAAAGGATCCTATCTTTCAGAAAACACTCTCGTCAAGCAATTCCTTTCCATTCTTCTCCAGTTTTCCTTCCTCCCCCCTCTGATGTTCTGTAGAACAAATCACTCACTGTATAGTACACATGAGCAAGAGAAAATAATTACACACGCTATATCTCAAACCCTTCATAATTACACTTTAAATTGGTTTACTCTGAATCCTTTCAGCTCGTCGTCGTTACCCAACTCTAATCAAGCCCAGCTATGAAAGTCAATACAGCAGCATCTCTACCTTTATGTTCCCCTCGTTCCCATCTGCCATATAAGGCTTCTTTCCTATTCACAGCCTTATCAAACCACCAGAATTCAGGATGTAATGCAAAGTCACTGTCAAAATCTCAGGCTTGACTTTTGCTACTATTCTACCACAAGAGCTGAATTTTCAGAACTATT
The DNA here is from genome assembly GCF_032191835.1 of Heteronotia binoei. Lineage (NCBI taxonomy): Eukaryota > Metazoa > Chordata > Lepidosauria > Squamata > Gekkonidae > Heteronotia > Heteronotia binoei. The sequence goes on along the minus strand of NC_083223.1, from coordinate 48,511,851 downwards.
CACTTACAATGATTCTGACAGCATCCGCACAGAAGCAGATCTTTTGCCAGAATTGTTCTAATATATTATTCTAATATAAACATTCTCTCTTTCATTTCTTGCATTTGAATTGTGGGGCCTTTCTAGAGGATGCATTAATTTTCCCATTAGCCCCAGTCTACTAGTAAAATATCTTATTTACATGTGATGGCCAAAAGGATTTTGTGGGTTTTGTTTGTTTGCTTGCTGCACAGGATAGGTATGGTTTTATTGCCCACATTGTTGGTAAACTGCAGAGAAACACTACAGCATAAAAACAAGATAGAGGCCAAATAAAAACAAGATAGAGGCATAAAAACAAGATAAAAAGCACAATGGAAAAAGTTCCACCTCACTTGCCATACCAAAAGTTCTGCCAAACCTCAGAAATAAGGGCTGTAAATGGAAAGGCTGCAAGTTTCACCATCTACCTCACCTCACAGGGTTGTTGTGAAGACGAGAAGATGCTATTCTGAACTCCATGGAGAAAGACCAGAAATAAAAATGTTATACATAACGACAACCCCCACTGCGGATCAGATATCTTAACATAACCCAAAACCTCACATAGTTAATAAGCATTAACATTACTTTTGTTCTAATTATGGACATTTGTAGTAATGTAATTAGTTTACATTGTGCTTTGTTTAGTCTTCCCAGTTTCTACCTACAGAGACAAGGGGATTGGAAAGATTAGAAACTATGTGGAAATACCCCAAACTAGAGTGAGTAAAATAAAGTTTGAGACTGGTGGCACCTTTAAGACCATCCAAGTTTTATTCAAGGTATGAGTTTTTGTGTTAAGACTTTTTTGATCTTAAAGGTGCCACTGGACTCAAACTTTGTTCTACTGCTTCAGACCAAAATGGCTACCCACCTGAATCTATAGTGCATAAAGGCATCTTATTTTATAACCACTATAGTTTCCATGTGTGTTTAGTGTCATGTTGGTTTATGGTTTGTTTGATTTCCATAGACTGGTTTGTGCTTTTTTTGGTGTATTTGGCTAATAAGGTGTGAAACAGCCCCCTCATGAGTTAGAGATGCCAAACTCAGTGGGAGTCTTCAGAAGACTCTCCTCCATCTACCCTCCAAGTTTGACGAAGATTGGATTTGGAATGTTTGAGTTATAGCTCCCAAAAGCAGGTACCCCCAGGAAAGCTTAGCTTCAGCTTTCTCATAAGAATGAACTAACACTTCTCCCTTTGCGCTGCAAAGTGAAAGCAACTGAGTCAGGGTGTCTGCTTCCATACAGCAGAATGGAAACTCCATGATTGGCTCCCGGAGCTGTCAATCATGGACAGCAGCTATCGGTGTTCCTAGGGCCCCCAGAAGTCCACCCACAGCGTTGCCTGGGAATTGATTGAATTGTTGCCAGGCAGTCTTGCAAACAAACTATGAAAATGAAACAAATGATAAACTGCAAAAGAAATTGTGACGACACAATTCCATTAATTAGTTCTATACAAAGCACAAATTGGCCTGATTCATGCACGAATCGCAATTTGTGTGTTGAATCATGCCCATCCCTAGTGTGAACCTTATACACATACCTACATGGATGTTGCCTATTTTGCATTTTGGTCCAAATTTACTCTAGTAGAGCCCAAGTGTAAGGTAGAAAAGCCTCCTTCCAGCATTTCTATATTAAAGGAGCACTTATGTTTTATACCCAGTTAAGCGTGCACACACCCCTATCTAGCCAACAAACAGCAAAAAGGGTTTGCTGGTGCATCTCCTCCATAAAACTTGAAAGGAATACTGAAATCAGAACAGAGTGAATTCAGAAATTAACAGTGCAACCATAAACTGAGCTGTACACTGTAAATCCTTGTAGTCATTGGGCCTAGAAAGGTGTGACTCTGCTGATGATTGCACTGGTAGCAGGTCATTAAGGAGAATAGCACAAGTGGCTGCCAATTAGCAAGACTAACAATAATATCAAACATACAGTAATAACATCCAATACCAACATGTCGTTAAACATCCAGTATTTCAAGCAGCTTCTACATACTGTGAAACATGTTCTCCTCAAGAAAGGTGAGGGGCAATGCCAAATAGACAAAGCAAAAGTGTAAAGAAGGAACTTATAGCTATTTATCCATGCAAGTTCTGTTCACTGGGGAGGGGGTTGAGCATCCAAGCAGCCAATAGTCTACATGGCTTCAGTGAAGAACACCAGGTGCCAAGCCTCAAAAGTAGGAGGGGCAGATATTCACAGGTAAGATAACACATCAGTCACATTACTGGGCAAGTAGGAGGAGCAAAAGGGTGCAGAGTCCAATTAAGAAATGGAGGGGGAAAGATTCCTATGTTGAGGAGGCAGGTTGGAGAGCGTTTTAGTTAGGATACTGGGTTGGGGTTTTGATAGGAAATGAAAAGCAGTCCAACTGCATCAGTGGCAAGAGTGCCAATGCACCAGAATCCTTTGTGTCTAAATGTACCTTGATTAGTACTCTGAGAGGTCCTGATAAATAATCTGATTGCCCAATAATCAGAAAACCTTGTCTTCTCTGTATAGCTGTTATTTCCCATTAATATGATGAATCAGTAGCCCTGACCTGGATAGCCCAGATTACCCCAGTCTTGTTAGATCTCAAAAGCTAAGCAGGATCAGCCCTGGCTAATATTTGAATACGAGACCTCGAAGAAATACCAGGGTTATAACATGGAGACAGGCAATAGTAAACCACCTCTGAACACCTCTTTCCTTGAAAACCCTACAGGGTCACCATAAATCAGCTTATTGTGGATGGCACTTTCCACCACAACATGAATCATAAGAACATAAGAGAAATCATGTTGCATCAAGCCAATGGCCTATCTAGTCCAACACTTTGTGACACACAATGGTCCAAAACCAGATGTCATCAGGAGGTCCACTGGCAGGGCCAGAACTCCAGAAGTCCTCCCACTGTTGCCCTGCAAGCTCCAGGAATACAGAGCATCACTGCCACAGAAATAGTGTTCCATCTATACATTGTGGCTAATAGCCACTCATGAACCTCTGGTTCCAGTCCTCTCTTGAAGCTGTCTATGCTTGTAGCCACCACCACTTCCTGTGGCAGTGAATTCCACATGTTAATTACTCTTTGGGTGAAGAAATACTTCCTTTCATCTGTTCTAAGACTACTGCTCATTAATTTCACTGAGTGCCCAAAATCAGTTAGGTGCTGTCCTATTTCTTCTGATCATTCTCAGTTTTTTGAGGTGCTGATCCTCAGAAATTCTTCTTCTTGACTTCATGCGACTACAGAAGCCAACAGTTTCTATCTAAAAACAATGGCTCAGATCCTATGCCTTTTTTTCTGCTTGTGGGCCTCTTTTTCCATCAAGGAGGTGATCCTCCACTGCAGGGTATGTTCCTCTCACATAGGCACTGTTTGTTTCTTTGAAAGTTTTGTGGGGGTAGAAGTGCCAGCAGCAGAGGAACACACGCTCCACTACAGCAATTCATCTTCACAATAGATAACATGGATCACAAGCAGAAAAAAAAGTATAGGGTCCAGGATCCAAGTGAATTGCCACAAATCGTCTCACAGGCTATAAAGAAACATTTTACCTCAACAACTCTTGGCAAAGTCAATGAACTCATAATGTTCTTCTAGTTTTGAAAAGGTCCCAGTAACAAATACTGACAGTTTAACATCTGTGAAACATTTGTTTCAATAGACAGAATGGTTTTTGCATCCTGTACAGTAGCCACTTAGGCAACCAATCCTATAGGTTTAGTGCTACATATGTCAAAATCATTCATCATGACCATAAGTTCATGTAATTTTTCTATATCTGTTCCATAATGCCATTTGCACTTCCCACTACTTCCTCACTGTGGGTTTTGTGTCTGCACTTCAGAATCCTCCAGGGGGAAATTTAGTTTCATTTCAACCAAAGTTCTTAGAACTCTCCATTTGCCAGAGACGTTCAATCATTTTCACCTTGTTCACTTGCAAGTTAAGCAGCAAGGTTAAGCCATACTTTATAAGAACAAAATAAAGGGTACTCCTCTGGACAAAAACAAAGACTTAAGTTTGTTATATTACAGTGTATGCTATACTCTGTTTTCCTTGTGATGGCACTGATGCAAGTACTTTTTTTTTGGGGGGGGGGGTTATAAAAGGTAGGTTACAGAGTGTAGTTTCTAACAACATACAAAGTTCATGCACAGAGTTTTGAAAGCGATCATTTGAGTGCCTCTACATGGAAATCTAATATTGCAATTCACCCTCCCCGTAACTCTTCCAAACTTAATTAATAGGGCCTAACAAAAATCTCAGACTATGGATATGTCCAAAAACTGTTCTTCAGAACATCACTATCATCTATAATCAAATGTGCATACAGGGCTCTTGTGCAGTAAACAACGGCACAGCACACAGAAATCTATCCTTCCTCAACACAGAACTGCAGAAAGCTTTACATGTTGGCTTTGCTCTGGGTTATGCGCTCATTAAATACGCAGGAACTCTACTAGAAAATAGTGTCTGGCTACCCTAGTTGAAATACACACTAAGCAGATCTTTTTGGAACTAAGCCCAATTTTATTCAATCACCTACTGTCAGGAAAGTGTTCTTAGGGCTGTGACCTCTGCTTACCAACCCTAGAAATATTCTTAGTGCATACAGCACTTTTCAGTGAGAGTTATCCAGTTTCCTTACATGATTCATTTGTGCTTATTATCATCCTGAGCACTCTCACTTGAAAGTTTCATTTTAATCAATAGGACTCACCAAGATGTTTGGAATGGGGCGTTAAATCTTTCTCTGTCCTGGAGAACTCCTATTATTCCCATGATGTAAAACAGAATAAGTTTTGAGTAGAAAGATCCACAGCTGCAATGTTTGTTGAAAAGACAGAGGGAAGTTTCTTGAGGTCCTGAAACGTCCTATCTGGTTTGGCCTTAAGTTCTGTTGAAGACATGCTCAACACAGAGAGAAACATTCTCTTCAAAAGAATGTGAAAGATCAGTGCAGTCCATCTGACTTGATGAGAATGACTGTTCTACAACACTGAGAGTATATAATTTTTCTTTTTATTCCTTCATTCCCAGAAAGCATTTTTCATTAAGACTCAGGGCACATTACAAATTTTTTAAAAACTATTTCCTTCCAAAATAATACATGACAACTACAACAGTAACCCCTGTTGAGGTGGGGAGGGCGGGATAGAAATAAAATTTATTATTATTATTTATTATTAAAAATAAAACTTCCTAAAAAGTTCTGTCTTATAATTTCTGCAATATAAGGCACATCATTCCATCTGATGGGGGCCACCGATGAGAATGCTCGAGCATGAGCACCCCAAACCTTACCCACTTGCAGGGCTGCACCTTCAAATAGCCCTGCACATACCGGCAACATGGTACAGCACAGCACTGCATTTCAGGAAAGGTGGAATGGCAGTATGTTTTATTACTAGCCCCTTCGGCTTGCTCCATGTATTCCTTTAGCACATATGGCAGGCATCCCTGAAATGCCTGTGCTGTGGCAGAAAGTTTCATTGGTTGTCTTTCTTAAGGACATTGCAAGTTATTTGCCCTAACTCAACTCTAGTTCCTGGGTTCTGATAGGAAAGTAAAGTGTTCATGTAGTGCACAGCGTATCTGGGAAAATGTCACGCTTTGTGTATTCAGTTATCAACCACTCTGGCAAGTGCTTTATGTTATCTACAAAAGCAGACTTCGGAGGGGAATGAACCACTGCAAATCAAAGTATATTATTAAGGAAGAGGGAATAATGGCATGCCGGACTTATGGTATTCTCCCAGCTGCAGCCACAACTCCACAAATAAATTTGCCCAGTTTACTGCACAGGCCAATTAATGGTTGCTTAGACTTGATGCATAATAACAAACCCTTGAAGAGGTTCCTCGTTTTTCCTGGCAGGGCTCCTCTGCTTTCAACATCTGTCTGACTGCCAGAGGATCATCCAGGGAAACTTGCCCCCACTGCAACTCTTCCATGCTGGTTATATGTATGCCTGTTGAATACAGTTGTTATTGTTGTTGTTGGAAGAAGAAGAAGAAGAAGAATCACCCCATCCTGGCTATCACTGGGCAATGTACAATATGTATTAAAAATAATATATAAGTTAAAAAACAACATAGCAATTTAATTTAAAAAAAACAGATCAGATCACATCCTATAAATTTTTCTGCATTCTGGACTATCATGGCATCATATTGGGGCAGGAGAGGGGGGGACTTACACAGATACATTGGTCCCAGACTGCTCAAGGCCTTAAAGCATCAGATGCTGAAACTGGAGTTCCTGTTCAGCCATCATGACTAATAGCAAATGATAGCCCTACTCTCCATATTGCCAAGGTGGCATTTTTTGTCTCTAATTTGTTCTATGCTGGCCTACCCTTAAGACTGACCCAGAAACTTCAGTGAGTGCAGAACACAGTAGCATGAGTCCTTATGGAAATGCAATACATGGCACATATCCAACCAGTGCTACACCAGCTACATTGGATCCTGGTGGAGTACTAAGTCAAGTTCAAGGTCTTGAGAAGTCAGTGACCAACATACCTACAGAACCATCTCCTCCATTATGTCCCTGAGAGGACATTGCACTCTTCAGATAGCAACCTGCTGGTAGTCCCCAGCCCTAAAGACTAGCCTCAACTAAGGCTAGGACCTTCTCAGTCCTGGCCCTGACCTGGTGGAACCCTCTGCCAAATTCCATCAAGGCCTTGTGGGACCTTATGCAATTTTGTGGGGCTTGCAAAGCAGAGATGTTCCATCAAGCTTTTAGCTGAGAACAGCGACAGTTTCCACCTTGGCTGGCACCTCCTTTGTTATTCATGCTCACTTCACCCCCTTCTCCCCTGCCTGTGGCATGGCCAGCAGTCCATACATTTGGATATTTAATGCATCAGTAGTTGCCACCTGTTTTTATAAGTTGTTTATTGGTTTTATCTGGTAAATGCTGAGGGCCCTGCAGCAGCAGGGACTGGCGATTCACAAATCAGATAGATAGATAAGTAAATAAATAATACAACCAGCCTCTTCTTTCATTTGATGGGGGGTTAATCTGCAGACTCTAGCAAGCCATAATGCTTATATATATGCTACAAAAATACTTCCTATTGAGTTCTTCTGAGGTTGCTGGAACAAGCCAGCTACTACTAAACTAAACTACTAAATCTATTAAATAAGTAGGGACTGGAACTAGAGATCCCATAAACTTTGCAGTAAATATATGTGGTAGGTGAGCATACTGTTTTTGAGAGCCACAACACAAGCCACACAGGACCTGTGGTGATGGAGTTGCATTTCCTTCAGCCTTGCAACCACTTTTGCAACCGTATAGGAGTTGGAATAAATTCCTCCTCGAGTCATGTATGGTCAGGTCATGTAATTACATGATGAGGGAAACTGCAATTCCCTTAAGACTGTGCAAAATCACACATGTGTGAAGCAATCTCAATAACATGAACAAACACCAACCAGTAAGGCTTCTTTAAAAACCCAGCATGTATTTATGACTAAGGCTCCCATTAGGCTGCATAAGAATGCACATGTATGAAATGCTACTGACTGTACTGTACAAATCCGTGGCAAGGAATCCACTGAACAGGCTTGAAATGCTCACGAGCAGATAAACTGCTCACGGAAAATTTGACTTCCTGCCCCGCTTATGGTTCAAGTTTATTGTCCCTGGCCTTTGGCCTTCACAGTTAAAATGCTTTTGTGCCCTACTTATGAGCAGCAAGCAGAGGGTAAGCTGAACAGGTGGGTGTTTGAATATCCGTAAGTGGAGCCTGAATTCTGCTCACTATGTCACACTTGGTCTATGGATGACTCAGATCTAGGCTGAATCTTATTAAAGGTACTTTTACACAAAAGATATCCAGCTATTTATTCATACTGACCACAGTCCCACCCCCTTATTCCTATGCCAGGAGCCACCGATGCAACCCTTGGACCTGGGACACATAGCCACAGGGATCAGGAATAGGAAATCCATTCGTGCATTTTCAGCCTTCCACTAATACCATTTCTAAAGCCTTGAACAGCCCAGGACCATAGCACTTAAACAACCACCTCCTCTCATATGAGTCTGGGTAGGGCAGTAAGAGCTGAAGGAAAAAGACCTGTCCCACTAACAGAGGACTAATGGGCCACTGTTTACCAAGTGTTACTATTTGCCTCTATGGCATGAAAGCTTCCGACTGTCCATTTCCACATGTTAAGCCTCTGTTTAAAGGGGACAGGACACTGTTCTCCAGGCCTGTTGTGTTCCTTATGTGTGTGTTCCTTATGGCCCAGTTTTTACTGCCACAATGGTTCATTGCTAATTTTTACTGCTACTGGGTCTTGTGAAATATTTAATGGCTTCAGTAGGAGGAGAATAATTCCATGTTCCATTGGTCTCTTACTGCGATTCATTGCTTGTATTCTTATTGTCTTATTCTTATGCCACCTTGTAGATGTCCCTGCTAAGAGAGTGGAGTATATGTATTTGAAATAAATACATACATTTGCAGACCACAGTTACAAAGAAGCCTTGCAAACTATTAGACTCACTGATATGGTAAAGCCAGGAACCTGGATCAGTTTACCAGAGTGCACAATGGCTACATGTATCAGCAGCTTCTTTGGTCTGGATGTGCTAGCAAAGTTACAGAGCTACACAGAGCCACTTGTTAGTTTCAAACTAATGAAGAGTCCTTTATTTAGTGAACTCCTTTCTAGACAAGATAGATAGGAATAGACTCTACCTATCTACCTATGATGGATGCAGATGCAGAGATGCATGTCCTGCATCCATGGTGGAGCAAACGTGTGCCCTCTTTGTGTGTGGGGGAGAGAGTGAGTGAGAACAGATGGAAGCAATTCCCTGGAAGTATCAGTCTATACATCAAAGGGACAGAGGTAGAAGACTTAAGTGGGAAAGAAACTCACACTTTGCCTGCCTGTCTTTCTTGTAAACCGCCCCCCCACACACACACACACACTGAAAGCTAAGAGACGTGTCTGAATACAGATGGCCAATTTGGGCCAACATAGGAAATCTCCATAGCCAGATTTAAATTGCACATTCAAACATGCACATCTGGGCCCAACCTCACTCCTACTCTTATGTCATCCTCCAGCACCTCTCTGCCTCCTTAAAAAGCTACCACTTACTAAGTGGTAGCAAATATCCAAAGCACTTCCCTGTCGCCTTTCCCAGCTCTCTGAATGGCCAGGGAGCACCAGGGAAGTCCCTCCCATGTGCTTGAGCTGTCTGACAGCTCCTTCAGAGCGTGCCCAGTCTTTCCCTCTTCTGGCGGTGGGATGTGCACTCTCTGACCGCCCTGGGGCACCTCAGACTGAACCAGGTTTTTTTCTGAGCCAGGAGGCTGCTGCCCCAAGCTGCCCATCTGCACCTAGCCAGTGTCTGGTCCTTCTTTTCCAACACAAACCAGTCTCTTGCCAAGTAAGGAACTGAATCTCACCCTCTTGAACCCCATGGAAGTATCCTAAGCATCATCTTATCTTATATCTCCATTAGAGACTCTCAGGCTCATCCCATGAAGAAGAAGGCTGGACACAGGAATCTTCTGGGAGGAAAGACAGTATTACAATATGCTGTTTTATGTTCAGAAAGACTAAGCCCCACTGAGGGGGCATGGCTTAGAGGCAGGAATCTTGCTTGGGATGCAGAACGTCTCATGTTCAGTCCCTGCCAGCCCCAGTTAAATGAATCAGATAGGATGCAATGTAAAAGTAGCTCCTAAATTTAATACAATTTATCCAAAAAAGCAAAATAAACGAGGGGGAGTCTTGTTGATACAGAAAATCCATCCACGGACACAGGGTGTTCAACGGTAGGAAATCCTGTGCATTTCTGCTGTTTCAGTGGATAAATAGTGCAGTCAAAGTCTTAATGCCTACATGCCTAAGCAATGTAACTGAAAGACCAGTAGCAGCTGGCAGGAAATGGGTAAGAAAGCTGACCACAGATAAACTGTAGGACGCTGAACAGCAGTGGAAGATACACTCGGAGAGAGGAAGCAGCACTGTCAGGGTACTGCGAGTGGAGTGCATGCAGCACATTCACCCCGACGAGTGAAGTATGCAGCCATCAGATAATGGTCAGGGGACACAGCTGTGAGGCCATGATGAAGTAACTCCCAGAAGCCCGGTGCTTGCTGCGGTGCAGCTGCGGATGTTTCTGTTAAGGAGGATAAAGGCTGCCTGTCATAAGAGGGCTGTAGTAAACTCTGTGTCATGGGAGAGTCAGACATTATGAAGCAAAGGCTCGAAATGCTGGCTGAAATCTCCCCATTGATGAAAATGGGGCACTCACAGAATGCTCTGGGGTAAGTTCCTGAACGTTATTATGTAGGTTACAAAGCAGCACAATGCATGCAACTGGCACTGCTTAGATATCAATGCACCCTCCCACTATGCATCATCCTTGTCATACGGGACGTCCCCCTTCTGGGCTCCCAGGAAATGTTTCCTTTTCTGATATGCATCCTGCACCTCCTTTCTGCACTGTTTGAGGTCTTCCTTCATCTTCAGAAGTTTTTCCTCCAGTGTAAGAGCCGCTTAAGTTGGAGGAAAGCTTCTTAGGCTGGAGGAAGGCTTCAGGCTTTGCTGAGCAGTGTGTTGAGATACCAGACCAGTGTGTTAAAAGTTGGGTCTCTGTATTGGCAATAATATGTTACTTGACTGAGGAGGGCCCACCTAGATGATATTGTATTCCTGAGTCCACTTCAGGGACAGGGAGCCATTTTAGAGGTTGGTTTTTAGCTATAGAGAGACAGCATGATGCTGTGGATAAGAGTGATGGACTCTAATTTAGAGAACTGGGTTTGATTCCTCAGCCTTCTACATGAAGCCAGCTGGGTTACTTTGATCCAGTCACACTTCTCTCAGAACTCTTTCAGCCCCACCTACCTCACAAACTGATTGTTGCAGGGAGAGGAAGGGAAGGCAATTGTAAGCCACTCCAAGACTCCTTAGGGTACACAAAAGTGGAGTATAAAAAGTAATTTGTCTTCTCTCATTCTTTTCAATATACACTGTCAGGGCTGGATGTTGCCAGGGAGTGTGGTATGGGGGCCTGTTTGACTATCTGGCTCTTGAAAATGGCTCATGAGGAAAGAAAAGAGCCCCTTTCCCTCCCTGAGCCACTGTCCCTAGCATGATCTGGCCCTCACAGCATTTTGAAAACCTTAAAACCAAGTTCTGAAATGAAGCCACATTCCTGTCCAGACTTAGGGACACTATCATCTATTTCAACCCTGAGAGAGCAAGGCAGAACCTCAAGCCTCTGATGTTATTTCAGACTGAAATGTTCTACCTTGCCAGCCTGGATCCTAAAGTATCCACCACTCAATAATGGATTTGTGTACTCTAATGAAGGAGTGTAACAAGAGATCCAAACCCAACTAGGTAGCAACCATCACAGACAATACCAGGGCTTTTTTTTGTAGAAAAAGCCCAACAGGAACTTATTTGCATATTAGGCTGCACCCCTTGATGCCAAGCCAGCTGGAATTGCATTCCTGCTCAAAAAAGCCCTGAATAACACTAAGTATAATCCAGGGAAACAGTGTTTTTTGCAGGATCCAGTGGCATTTGGTTGCTGAACTCTGACAATCATTGTGCTCTGAAGCAGTTTGCAAACAGCTCTCCCAGCGAGTTGCTGCATTGCACTTTCAGCACAAAACCAATTGCTCTGGGTTCGCTCTGTGTCAGCCAAAGTACTGCAGGGTAACAACAGCGTTGTTCTCTGGCTGACCCACAATCGATGAGGGTTTTGCTGTTTTCAATGAAATCCACACAACAGCATTCTCAGAAGCCTGTGAAGAGCTCCCAAAAGCCTTCCATGATGGGCTACAGAAGCTTCCCAAACAAACACCCTGATGTTTTGCCAAATACCAGCTGCGAAGGGACTCCCACCTCTTCTGTGATAGGAAAGAGCCACTGAACCAACCAGCAGAGAGCAGCTCACACACTCACCACCACAGCGATGCTGCGGTTCATTTTGCCTCCATCGTCCCCTTCATGCCCCAGGCCCATAGAGTTATCTCTGGGGTTACTCAGTCAGCTGTCTACTTTCCTTCAAGAATGGCTGGGGGACTAGAAAACTGGCTGTGGCTGCTGCAGGCCTCATTATGGGCAGGAGCTCACAGGAGTGGAGCTCTGGAACCTCTACATTTCGTTGTGCTTGTTCTTTCTTTAAAAGGTAACGGCGGTCCCCTATGCAAGCACCAGTCATTTCCGACTCTGGGGTGACATCGCATCATGAAGTTTTCATGGCAGACTTTTTATGGGGTAGTTTGCCGTTGTCTTCCCCAGTCATCTACACTTTCCTCCCAGCAAGCTGGGTACTCATTTTATCAACCTTGGAAGGGTGGAAGGCGGAGTCAACCTTGAGCCAGCTACATGAACCCAGCTTCCACCGGGATCAAACTCGGGTCATGAGCAGAGAGCTTCTGGGCTCTATTGTTCAAACTCCCTGTGAGAATTTTGGTGAACTCCATGATTTGACAAACTTTCAAATATTTTTCCCCACAAAAAAATGGGAAAATAACCAAAACATATAAAGTAGACAGATGGAAATCTTCATCATGCCACTGTGGCCACATAGGAGAAAGTCATTTTAAAAGTATGATGGGAGTTAGGTTTTATTATGATAATAATATGATGATAATTCAAGAAGCATTTTAAGGTAGATGCTGAGCTGATATAATTTAGTACACCTTCCGGTGATGTCAGGGGTGTGTGGCATATGCAAAAGACTTGTGCTAATGAGCTCTGGCACCTCTTTTTCTACAAAATGACCCCTGGGCTGCTGCAGCAGCTGGAGAAAAGGAATGGAGTCCAGTGTCCTTCTCAGTCAGCACGGCAACATCAGCGATGAACAGGCAATCTCTGACAACCGTGGAACACCACCCGGTGCAGTTGCAGGCGCTCACTTTAGCAGCTCATGCTGGGTATGGTTGTCACTTCAGCGCCTGCATGGTACTGACCCAGCAGTTCCCATGTTTCCACTGCTGCCTCACAATGCCCACAGAGAAGAACTACAAGCACATCGGGCCCTGGTTACTCAGAATCACGGAAAGAAGAACTACAAGCACAAGCTCCTCGGGCCCTGGTTACTCAGAGAGTGGCAAGGCAGCCCATCTCGTTCTTGTCCTCTCAGAGGCATGATGCCTGTGATCTTGGCACTTTTGCAACAAGAAGCGTCTCAAGGAATCTGCAGTCATTCATCTTAACCTGTTAATTGATTTGAAATCATAGCAAGTGGCCTCCTGCAGCAAGAGTGCGCTTGCTGCTTTTCAGTTAAATTGGGTGAGCCATTATGGATTCCTGGGAAGGATTTTCCTTCTACTGTTCCATTAAAGACTGGCGAATTCTCATTCACTCAAAGTGTGTGGAGGTGATCTAGGACTCTTTTTCCCCAGGGGTTTGTGGTGGCTCTTGGTAACCATAACTGCAACAAAAGGTATCAAAATCCCTCCCTCCTGTGAGCAGTGACTCTTCCTTCTTAGCACACTGCCTCAACAGCCAGTACCATTTTTCTTGCACCAAGTTTATCTAGCAATTGTGATTTGCAATAAATATGAAGAAAGGAGAACTAAGGAAGTTATACAAGCCCTCCAGGCCTCCTCAAACTCTCTATGGAAGAAGAAGAAAAAGAAAAGCAAGATGACAGCATGAATGAGGTGAAAATGGTGGAAGGTAAGCTGCTATGTTTGGTCACTCACAATTAGGCCTATGGAGTATTAAAATCAAATCTGGGCAAACTAGTCGGTGGCAAGATTCAAGTGGGTAGCCCTGTTGGTCTGAAGCAGCAAAGTTTTGAGTCCAGTGGCACCTTTAAGACCAGCAAAATTTTATTCAAGATATAAGCTTTCATGTCCACTCACACTTCTTCAGATACAATGAAATGGAAATTACCAATCCATACATACAGGTAAAGGGTTAGCAGTAAATTAGGATACAGTATAATGAAGATGTTTGACAGATCCAAGGACCAAATATGAATAACAAGCTCAGATTATATGGTTACCATTTGTTTGGGTTTAATTCCTAGTGGTGGGAAGGGTGCATAGTGAAGGAAATAAGCCAAAACTGGAGATTGATGGGCAGAGGTATCCTTAGTTGTGGAATGCTGAGAGTAATTAGCTAGGACCCTGCCATTAGGCTCCATCCGTCTCCTCTCAAGCATGGAAGTGACCTTAACAGCATCTTCTTTGAAGTGGGGTGATTGGCTGTGTGGAGTTAGTGACAAGACAATCTTGAAACTGAGAAGGATCCCACATTAGTATGCCTATCACATTTGTTTGCCTATCCTACATTAGTATGCCTATCACATTTGTTTGCCTATCCCACATTTGTATGCCTATCAAATTGAGAAGGATCCCACATTTGTATGCCTATAACTTGGACTATCACTGAAATTTAAATGATCAGAGATCCAGATTCTAGAAATACTACCAGGATTCAGGACAAGAAAGATGAAAAGAAGTGACTCCATTCTGGCTGTGATTAGGTGACGAACCTTAAAACCACCATCAAAACTAGTCTAGAAAACATTCCACCCGTCCCCTGAAAGGTTTAAAAGTGAACTTCAGTATTAAGACTGCGTTGTTCACATATTCATAAAAGGAAGGGAGTCAGCAAAAAAAACCTTGCCACATTCAAACTAAGAGACTCTGACAGGCCCAAAGTCACCCAGTGAGTTTCCTTGACTATATAGGGATTAGAATTTGGGTCTCTCTGATCACCATCCAACCCTCTGTCAGCCACAGCTACCCTGTGACAGCAGCCAATACTTTAATAACATTAACGTTATAGAGACTAAGGGTCCATGGACTGGACACGTCTACATATTTTTCTGTAGGAGGTCCTCATGGTGATATCAAATAGTTAACACTGCCTGTGCTTGGGACATAGCTCTCACCAGAGCTCTGCTTTTGTTGCTCAGTGAAAGGGAAGCCTTGTGACCCTGGAGTTCAAAAAAACAGAAAAAGCAAAATGAAAAGAAAACTGCAAGCTGCTGCCAAGCCGGTTTTGATTTCACAACATTCCCTGCGACCAGAACAGTTGATGCGTGGCTGTGACTTTTGCCCAAGTCATCTCCTTCCAAGCAAGGTCCCGTTTCCAAAATGAAAAATGACAGCGCTTCACACCTGGAACGAGTCTGTTGCAGAGCTGCAGCCGGCATCTCTGAGGGCAGGACAGCAGGGTTAGCGAAATACAAGCTCAGCTGCGGGGCTGACTCACCACTTGTTCCTGGAACTGTCTGAAGGAGGGAAGGATGCGGTGGGTAGGCTTTGTATCATCTGGGTTAGGGCCGGTAGCAGATGGGCCTAAAAAAAAAAAAAGCATACTTCCATGTGGGTTTAAAATAGAAGAGCACCCACAATCAGCTGAATGGGGAAATGTGCAAACGCTTGTCACTTGAAGAAGCGCGCTAATGCTGCTGCTGCTGTGCCACAACGACTTTGGCTCAAACTGAGGTATGCTGTGTTTGATCAGCTCACTAGGGAGATTGTCTGAGGTGCTCTGATGAGTCTCTGATGAGTCTGCCATCCTGGAAGCCATTTATTCCCAGTTGGGTCAGGGATGTTCTGCCAGATCATCAGAAAGCCTCACATCAGTTTTGTGGTCATGGTGCAGAATGGTAAAGCTGCAGTACTGCAGTCCGAGCTCTCTGCTCACGACCTGAGTTCAATCCTGGCGGAAGCTGGGTTCAGATAGCTGGCTCAAGGTTGACTCAGCCTTCCATCCTTCCGAGGTCGGTAAAATGAGTATTTAGTTTACTGGGGGGGAAGTGTAGATGACTGGGGAAGATAATGGCAAACCACCCCATTAAAAAGTCTGCCATGAAAACGTGATGTGACATCACTCTAGAGTCGGAAACAACTGGTGCTTGCACAGGGGACTACCTTTACCCTTTTATTGAAATTATAGTGTCAGAGAAAGGTTTGGGCCCAATGAACCCAAACCTACAACTACTGTCTGATGCCAGAAAAAAAAAGAGAGAAGGAGTAGGCTAAAAATAGTCTCAGCACTGAAGAGAGGTAGGCATTTAAGAAGCCCTGATCCACACATGATATAGGGACACCAGTCAGCAGGCCTCCCAGCAGTTCTCTTTGATCCCTGCTGGTGCCTCAGGCACCAGGGAGAAGAAGGGGAGAGAAGGTTTGGCTCACAGGTCAAAGTTATACAGAAGTAAAGTTACTGGGGCCTGGAGTCCCCCCACCCATTGCACCTCATTTCCAGACTACAGAGGTCAGTTCTATTGGAGGAAATGGCAGCTTCGGAGATGTGCTCCTTCCCCAAACTCTACCTTCCTCCCAGGCAGTATCCACAAATCTCCCTGCTAGGGTTGCCAGCTCTGGGTTAGAAAATACCTGGAGATTTGAGTGGTGGAGCCCTTGGAGGGCAGGTTTGGGGGAGGGACGGAACTCAGCAAGGTGTAATGCCACAGAGTCGACCCTCCAAAGTAGCCATTTTCTCCAGGGGAATTGATCTTGGTTGTCTGGAGATCAATTATAATAGGGGGTGATCTTCAGGTATCACCTGGAAGCTGGCAACCATAGCCCTAGCCAAATCTTCCCTGTCTCCTTGCAGAGACTCTACTGCCCAGCCACCACCAAAATATGTAGAAAGGGGGAGCCAGTTCAAGGTGGACAATTTTGTTTTGGGGCTCTGACGGTGCGGGTTGGGGGGGGGGAATCACTGCTTCCAAGGTGTATAGTCCCTTCCCACTTTAACCTGGAATGACTGCCAGTGTGGTGTAGTGGTGAAGAGCACCAGATTCTAATCTAGAGAGCCTGGTTTGATTCCTCATTCCTCCACCTGAAGCCTGGTGGATGATCTTGGGCCAGTCACAGTTATTTCAGAACTCTCTCAGACCCATCTAACTTGCAAGGTAGCTGTGGCATGGAGAGGAAGGGAAGGTGTAAGACTCCTTAAGGTAGAGAGAAGCAGGGTATAAAAACCTACTCTTCTTCAATAGATCACAAATTCTGTTTGAACAAAGTTGACAGTGGGCCTAACACAATGTGTGTGCATCACGGATGTGAACCCTTTCATCCACCATTTTGAATCACTCATAAAAGCTACAGTAATGTTTCCAACCTCAGAATGTCTCCACAGCTTACAGGAAATGACTATGGTATTGATTTTGCATGTCAGGTCAAACAAGGAACAGAAAGGCCTGCGGAGTGCAACTCCCTCCCCCACAGTTCGCTATGCTCCCCAAAATACCGTTCCCCAGGGGATGGTGACATCACCCCAAGAACAGTATGGGGAGAAAGTTAGAGGTCTGGTGTAGGAGGGAGAAAGGGTAAAAATTTTGCCCCTTTGCATGCATGAAAATTTTCCAGGGAATTTGTGCCTGTATGATATACACAAATACAACTAAAGTGGCTAGCTTTTAGGTCACAAACTTATTGTCACTGACCTTTACTCTACCCATATCTGCACTCTAGGTGGGCCACCCCATCCAATTTCCAACATATCCACATGCAGCCACCCCCGCCTGAAGCAGCTTCACACTTTCTAAACGGCCGTTGACCTAGTTACATAAATTAGCAAACAGATGTGTTGGAGTGAGCAACTTCAGGATTCCTGGACATTGGGAGGCCCTACATCATATCCTCTCACTCTCATTTCACATGGCCTTCCAGGGCGACACATGTCTCTTGTACTGTCATACATGTGATGCCAGATTAGCTGTCCATTTGAGATAGGGAAAGCACTCTTTAGATTAGGCTTCTTTCTCTTCTTTTGACTACAACCTGAATGTGAACTGCATCTACTTGAATAAATGTAAGTTTACCTTCCCCCCACCCCCAATACTACTAGGGAGATTTACTTAATGCACTCAGTGCCACACTTCTATGATTGGGCAAACTCTGCTATAGAAACCAAACATCCCAATAAGATGGGCAGATCTGCCTGTTAAAACTGCCCAGGTGAAGTACTTGGATGGAAGACTTCCAAGGAATACCAGGGCCAGGACACAGGGGCAGGCAAGCAAGTCACCTCTCTGAAACATCCAAGCCCCAATAGGGGTTGCTAGAAGGCAACCATTACTTCCAGGCCCACATGCATGTGCGCACTTTTTATTGTTCAGTCACACAGTCAAGTCCGACTCTTTGCGACCCCATGGACCAAGTCACACCAGGCCCTCCTGTCTTCCACCATCCTCCAAAGTCCGTTCAAATTCATGTTAGTTACATCACAAGTACTCACCAAAAAAAAATTAAAATAAAAAACAGCCCAGAAGTGACACAGGGCCTCTTGGCTTAGATCCATTCAGAAACAAAGGCCATAGGTCCCCACCCATTGCCTCTTCCTGGGTCCGAACAAATGTCAGTCAGTGGCAGCTCAGAGACAGGCTCTGCAAGCAAGCTTATATCTGTTTTTCACTGCTGCTGGACAGCTCTGAGCTGAGCTGAACCTCCCCTGCAGTGCTGCCAGCCATGCTGGAATACAGCTTAGACTTGCTTCACTCTACTGGCAGCCTTCAGGAACTATCCCAGGAAGTTAAAGGCCCAAGTCATGACTGCACATACGATACATACTGCGGTGGTACGTGACTCCACAAGATGAAAATCTAGGTAAAAAAGATCTGATTCTTTCAGTGTTAATCTCTCCCTTTTAACTCTGGTATATCCATCTCTTGGTCATATAAGCAAAATTAAAGCTGACTGGTTTTAAGCAGCATTAGATAAAGATCTGTCCTAGTTAGTATTTACAGAGATACACAGTTTCCTACTTGGTTTGTCCAGAGAAGCATTTCAATTAAACTCAACATAAAATGGGGAAGTAGAAAGGCATTTGCACCTCAGGCTAATGTAGATGTTTCTTTCTGCCAGTGGTTGCTACCTACATCTCTTCTGCACACACACAATCCATGCAGAGGCAAGTAACATTCACTGGTCACCATGATGTGCACTAGAATGAACACAATGGAGTGTTAGCATTCCAGTGTCAGTGGTCCATATAGACGTGTGAAATTCAGATGCTTACCTGCATTCATAACTAACCCCCAATCCTAAACATACTCAAAAACAAACTCCGTTGAATCCAGTGACATTTTCTTCCAAATAAATGCATTTAGAATGAGGCTATAAGTGAAGAAGAATGGCTGTCACTGCTGGCAAGTCACCTGTTCCACATACTTGGGCAGCAGGCATGACTTCTGTTCTAATATCATAAGCCAGATAGAAATTGGTAGCTCCCTTGAAACAAAAGAGGAGATGGCAGGAAAAAGAAATCAGCATCCAGTTGCAAAATATCTGAAGGCCAAATGAACCCTGGCTGAAGGGTGCTGAATGCTAGTAAGAAGTGCAGACTAAGAGCAGATGCACATCACCTGCCACTGGAGCTTATTCTAAGACATTCAATTGTCTGTCTCTCTCACACACACACTTCTCCCTTGCTGGCACTTGCCACACATTGAGAATGAGTCCATGATATTACTTTTTGTGTGTGCTGGTCAGTTGTTCTTTTGCTGCATTCAGTTGAAAACAAAATTGAAATGGGGTTTCCACCCAGCATTTAATAAAATGCTATATTCCCCATTTATAATGCTATATTCCCCACGGACAATATCCTGCTACACATCTCCATGGAAGAAGCAAGGTTGTGCTTCTTCCCGCAACCTTCCTCTTGTTCTGTTGTTTCAGACTAATTTATCCCTTCCTGTTTTCCAGAGTTTGTGTTTTTGATGACTTGGTTATCAGCTGGGGCGGGGGGGTGGGGGAGAATGGGCTTAAGTTCTTTTCTTTTACTTCATAGTATGCCACACTCACTAGGTTAGATCCAGAATCTGGGGTGGAATTCTATCAGGAGCTCCTTTGCATATTAGGCCACACACCCCTGATGTAGCCAATTCTTGCAAAGAGCCTTGTAAGCTTTTAGTGGATTGGCTACATCAGGGATGTGTGGCCTAATATGCAAAGGAGCTCCTGCTAGAATTCCACCCCTGGATCCAGTTCTAGCAACAGAACCAGACATGCTCACTTCCCCTCCTTGGCTGCAGGCCCAAACGCTGTCCCCATGAACTGCATGAGGGACATGTCTGAAGTCTGCAGTGAAGGGGGGGGGGGGGGTGCAAAATCAGCACAGATCGCTCACCTGCTTCTCTTAGTGGAAATCTACCACTAAAAGCATCCCAGCACTAATTTTGTGATTGTTTATTAGCATTACAATACTATAATGATCACTAGAAGAGAACAAAAAGACTTAACTTGCTGTAAAGTTTTTTAAAAAATTAACAACTTCTTAAGCCCATTTTCACCTCACCCAACATGAATAGTCAAGCATGACGACAAGTTCAGAGAAGACAGGAAGTAATTAATCAGATTGAAAGAATAAAATAAAGCTATGAAAAGCTTTAAAGGGATAGTAGTCCTGGGAAACCTTAGTAGCACTCTGATGGTCCATACAGAAGCACCAAGCACAGCAATTGTACTGGGGGGGAATCACCACAAAAAATGGAGAAGCTACAAGAAAGCATATGAATGCAACAAAGAGACCATGACATCACCTGGGTGGTTGATTAAAACTAAGTGAACAAATAATGGCCACTTTAAATCAAATGGCAAGTGTGGAACCAGCTTCATGATGTGTCTTGCAAATGGGATTTTTCAGCTGGCTGGCATGAAGAAACCATATGCTACCAGCATCATCTCCTGGGAGGAGGCAGCATAAAATCCAAGCCAAGCCCCAATAACTGTACCCTATATAATCAATGCTCAAAAATGTCAAGATTCAAAGCTTTAAAATAAAACAAAACCCTATACCACAACCATATTGATGCCTACTTGCTACTGATGAGTAAAGCTCTTGTCTGTGGCATCTTCCCACATTACTCCAGGATATGTTGGACTACAGAAGTCCCATGAAGCCCAAGCAGGCCTTTCTCACCTGGGGCTCCCCTTGGCCACAAACCCCCCACAGTCAAATGGCCAGCAAGCCACCCACCACCCAAAATCACAGAAGTGGAGAAAGGGTGTGTGGGCTTCTCCAGGGGTTAATGAGGGCTGCTGGGGTGGGGCAAATCTCCTGGTGGCTGGCTGGCTGCTGCTCTCCTAATGCAGGGATTGTTATGCAGCTGCGCCTATTATTCAATGGACAAGGTAGGTAGGTGGGGAGGAGGAGGGGAAACCCTCAGAAAGGTTCAGGAGCTGTGCTCCTGTGAGCTCCTGCTGAATTCAAGGTCCCTGAGGAACTGCCTATGGTCTGCTTCCTTCTCCCTCTCTCCTGCTTCTGTCATCACTATTTTTGTTTTTCTCCATGGGACTGAGGCAGCCAAGCAAAGCAGTCTCTCTTCGATCTTCCCCTCTTCCCCACAGGAGGAGCAAGTTCTATGAAGTATGGGACGATGAGGCACATTTCCAGCAGGAAGCTGGCCCATACAGTACTGGGCAAGAAGAAGTACCCAAAAGTTATTATTTACTAACTAGGAGTTAATAAGGCTTATTGTCTACTTGGCTAGCAAGTAAGAAAGGTTCATTCCACAGGGTTTTTTTAATATCTGCTTCCTCTCTTTTTTTTTAAAGCTGATAACTCAACCTCAAAAAAATCAATCCCATTGTTTCTTATTTCCTGAAGTTCTACATATATGAGTGGAGGATGTTTGACTACAGGAGTCCCCAGGGCTTTTTTGTAGCAGGAACTCCTTTTCAGATTAGACCACACACCCCTGATGTAGCCAATCCTCCTGAAGCTTACAGGGGTCTTAGTACAGGGCCTACTGGAAGCTCCAGGAGGATTGGCTACATCAGGGTGTGTGGCCTAATATGCAAAGGAGTTCCTGCTACAAAAAAAGCCCTGGGAGTCCCAAATGTGATACACACACACACAAAAGAGCAGGAAGACCAACAGCTTGGAAAACACAGTATTGTCCATGACCCCAGCCCTTGTCTTTCTTGAATTATTCTGACTTTTTGATCAATTGTCTTTGCTTAGGGAGCAATATGGTATCCCCTGGATTTGGGATATAGTATTCCTTGTTTTCAGTATATTGTATTCATTCTATTTAGGGTAGTTCCGGGTGGTTCTCCATTCACTTTCAGGTATTGGAAGCATTTTTATCAGGGGTAGTTCAGATCCTGCTCATCTTTGTCAGTCCTGACCTCTATCATAATCTCAGGATCATCTGGATTCAACTGGGAACATTTGGATCTGCACCCTTTGGAGCAAACAAAACTCCTGGCAAATGAGCAGGGCTTTTTTTTTTTTTTTTTTGCAGGAATGCAGTTCCAGCTGGTTTGGCATCAGGGAATGTGGCCTAATACACAAATGAATTCCTGCTGGAAAAGCCCTGTGCTAAATAACGGTGCAATCAGGGTGTGTGGCCTAATATGCAAATGAGTTCCTGCTGGGCTTTTTCTACAAAAAAAGCCCTGCAAATAAGGAAGTGGGGGTGATCACTACACCAGCAAATAAGTACTTTATAAGGGTCTTATAAATGAATGCTATGCAATTCAGCAGATAATGTTTTTAAATCCATTGATGTATTATAGATCTCAGAATCCTTAAAATTCTCACTAATCACCTGATAAAATGTGGGTTTTTTCATACTCTCCTTTCCCCCAGTCAGTCAAGAGGGAAGCATAATAGAAAGAAAATGTGTCAAGTACATGTTTTAAAACAGCAGATAGAGGGTTGGATCCTCTATATTTTCTGTGAGCAGAACTGAACTTTCTGGCCTCCCCGCTCTCACTGCAGTCTACTGATCTCCATGAAAGGTTGCTTCTGAGGTACAGCAGTCTCTGAGAAACAAAACAAAGCAAGTATGTGGTAGGAAAGATAAACAGGTGGAAATTACTAATTTAGTCTGCATTCAATTCTGCATTTTTAAGACTGAAGCTAATGGGAATGGCCTTATAATTTGGTAGAGTAATGCCATCTACTTCCAGCAACAGGATCTGGGTTACCATTAAAGGGTAGCATCGGATTGATTATTTCAGCATAAAACAATTACTTTATCTCATCCTTCCTTCATGGAGGTCAAGGTAGCATGTGATACTCCTCTCTCCAATTTTACCCTTACAGCCACTATATGACTTTGTGAGAAGGCTACTGACCCAAGATGAACTTCATGTATCTTTGGTCCTAGCCTGGCATTTTAACCACTGCATCATACCGGATCTCTATATTGTTTCTAGTTTTGTTAATTTTATTGCACTGTTTTTAGTCTTGCTTTTTTCCCATTTATGAGAAAGGGCAGAATATAAGCCTACAAAAAATAATAATAAATAAATAAATAACATGTAAAAGGTTTTTTTAAAAAAAAAAATTACTACCACCATGAGCTTCCAAGTGGTAGTATTTTAAAAGTATTAAATAAATAAATATTGACATGATTTTGCACTAAATATCTCAGTCTGATATATCATTAGGGACAAGAGATTATGGAATTCTTGTTCATTTAATGTTGCAACCCTTTGGCTTACCTACATATGTGAAAAGTATATCCAATAAAATTTAGCAAATAAATTCCAAATTCTGTAAATGCAGCTAATTTGGAGCTCTATTTGGACAAGCTCTCTTACCAATAAAGAAATGTTCCCTTTTTTCCCTTCTTCAAATCATTTCAAGGGACTCTACATCTTTAAAATATTAACCACAAGTTACCTCACAACCTGACTTGAAGTCATGGATCCAACTCCATCTAAATCCAACAGAAGCTTTTCTCTTGATTTCAAGCTGGCTCAGAGTTTTGTTGGTATGGAAATACAGACCTTTGCTGCATCAGCTAAAGTGCTTCTGACATACTTCAGAAGCAGACTATCATACTGTTCATGCTCTGAACATAAATTACTATGAAGACTCTGGCTCGATTTCTACAAAACAAAGTTAATCTGTCACATGCATAGTTACGTCAGATAAATTGCACTATCTTCAGTAGAACCTACTCCCTAATAAATGTGCGTGAGATTGCAGTTTGAGGGATGCATCAAAATGAGCAACATATGCTCCTGTTAGCCAGCCCTTGACAGTAGTCAGGCTGCTGTATTCTGGGCCACCTGCAGTTTCTGGGTTGCCTTCAAGGGAAGCCCAATACAGGCTGTTTTGCAGTAGTCTAACAGTAGGGTTACAGATGAGACAAGTTATTTAGCAACAAGTTGCAAGAACACAAAAGCATACATTAATTATCAAGATAAAAGCAATCCTGCAAGGTAAAACAGAAGTTTAAAAAAAATACAAAGTGAAAACAAGGAGTAAAACACAGATTAAACACAGATGCACAGATTAGAAATCAACATTTAGATTGAAACAACAAACAAATTTGCCTAAACAGTTTACTTTCTGCCAAACTGTCTTGCAGCCTTTTTAAATACAGCCAAGAAAGATTTCCTCTGCACCTACTCTGGTAAAACCACACCAGAGAATTGGCCCTTCCTCTGAAAAAACCCATGATTGGAGACACCCATGATGCTGTTGCCAAATGGACAATTGTAAAAGAGGGCACCACAAGGAGATGGCTGTCTGAAGAGGGTAACTGGTGCGTGGGAATATATCACATATAGTTCAATAGGCATGAAGGCCCTTGCTCATGAAGGGCTTTAAAGGTCATAGTTAGCACTTTGAACTAAGTCCAGAAGCAAACAGGCAGCCAGTGCAATTGATGCAGCACTGGAGTTGTAGGCAGTACAGATATAATTGAAAGAAGGCACTCCTACCAAGAAGACCCCAACTTGTTTATCTATCAGCAAGGCCAGGTGGGTCCTGCAGCTCTAGGACTGCGCTGTCCTGGGGTCAGGAATGGCTGTGGCGAGAGAAGAGCCAGGAAGACCTGCAGGCAACAGTGCTTTTTGCTGACAGGCCACAGGATCCAGTTCTAGGTACAGAAGAATACGGATTATCCACAAACAAGTCCAAGAACTTTCTGTTTTGCTCATTCTGATGTCTCAGCCCAGTGAACCTTAGTTAGGACTAAGCAACAGGTTAGTCAGTAGAAAGGAGAGGAAAAACTCTGCAGAGGCTGATGGCTGCCATCTTCTTCATAAGCGCTCTCAGGCAACTGGCTAAACACTATGAGCTGGAGCCAAGCATAATTTCTACAGGACCAGCAAGAACTTCTATAATGCCCTTCTCAACATCATCTCACAAATTATGGCAGAAAAATCTATTTAATTTTTGAAATGACACAAAAAGATCAGATAAGAGACTGTGCTGAGTCTCTCTGGATGCATAGGGCCTGGCAAAGTGCATCTTTTCTCTCAAAACTCAGGGATTTAGAAACAGAACAAGGGATTCCGCAATCTTATACATGTTAATAAATCAAACAACATCGCAACCATAATAACATAGCACAAAGCAAAAAGTTATGATGATAACTTTGAATCACTTTCTCATTTTCAAGGGGGGAGGGAAACACTCAAGACATGGAATGCCAAAATTGTCACTTAGCATCTACCACCACCCCCTGCATTGCTCTAGGACTAATATACAGTTTAAATTCACCACAGAGAAAATGCGGGAGAACAGCCTCTTCATAATAAATGCTCGATGTTATTTGGAAATGTATGAAAAATAAAATGGCCAGTACTATAATATCTTTTCAGAAATCTATAGTACAGCTGTATTTGAAATACTCTGTTCCATTCTGGTTACCCCATTTTAAAAAACAAACATAAAACTAGAAAACATTCCATCAAGGAGCTGGGAAGGTGCCTCTAAGTCAAAAGCTTTTTTAGTTTAGCACAAATGTGATTTAAGTAGGGATGTGACACAAAATTACAAGGTTATAAAAAGATTGGAGAGGGCCAGTAAAGGATGAACTTCACAGGCTGGAAAACTGGGCTAAAACAAACTAAATTTTAACATAGATACTTGCAGGGCTTTTTTTTGTAGCAGGAACTCCTTTGCATATTAGGCCAAATCCCCTGATGTAGCCAATCCTCCTGGAGCTTACAGTTGGCCCTGTACTAAGAGCCCTGTTAGATAGATAGATAGATAGATAGATAGATAGATAGATAGATAGATAGATAGATAGATAGATAGATAGATAGATAGATAGATAGATAGATAGATAGATAGATAGATAGATAGATAGATAGATAGATAGATAGATAGATAGATAGATAGATAGATAGATTAGATAGATAGATAGATGATAGATAGATGATAGATAGATGATAGATAGATGATAGATAGATGATAGATAGATGATAGATAGATAGATAGATAGATAGATAGATAGATAGATAGATAGATAGATAGATAGATAGATAGATAGATAGATAGATAAATATATTGTCATTGTTCTCCACAAAAAGAGAGCAACGAAATGAGGTGCTCTTCCACAAACATACCAACACATCAAACACACATATTCATATTCATACCATTTAAATACATCTAAAACCATTAAAACCATTAAAACCACATTAGGGTTGCCAAGTCCAATTTAAGAAATATCTGGGGACTTTGGGGGTGGAGCCAGGAGACATTAGGGGTGGAGCCAAGATCAAGGCTGTGACAAGCATAATTGAACTCCAAAGGGAGTTCTGGCCATCACATTTAAAGGGACGGCACACCTTTTCAATGCCTTCCTTCCATAGGAAATAATGAAGGATAGGGGCACCTTCTTTTGGGGCTCATAGAATTGAACCCCCTGGTCCAATCATTTTGAAACTTGGGGGATATTTTGCGGAGAGGCACTAGATGCTGTACTGAAAATCTGGTGCCTCTACCTCAAAAAACAGCTCCCCCAGAGCCCCAAATATCCGTGGATCAATTATCCATTATTTTCTATGGGAATAAATCTCCATAGGGATAACAGAGTTCCCAGCAGATATCTCCCTCCCCTCCCCCCGCTTTCTGACGACCCTGAAGCGGGGGGAGGGCCTCCAAACCGGGGGATCCCCTGCCCCCACCTGGGGATTGGCAACCCTAAGCCCTGTGAGCTCTTGGAGGATTGGCTACATCAGCAGTGTGTGGCCTAATATTTTTATTTGTATGTTTGTTTGTTTTATCAGATCTATATCCCTCCCTCCTATGCAAGGAGTTCCTGCTACAAAAAAAGCCCTGAATACATGTAAAGTTCTGCATTTAGGTAACAAAAGTTAAGTTTATAATTATAGGATGGGGAAGACTTGTCTTGACAGTAGTATGTGTGAAAAGGATCTAAGGGTCTTAGTAGACCGTGCATGAGTCAGCAGTCTGATGTGGTAGCTAAAATGGAAATGTTGAGCTATATCAACAGAAGTATAGTGTCCAGATTGTGTGAAATGATGGCATCATTTTACTCTGCTCAGGTTAGACCTAGAATTCAGTTTTGGGCATCACAATTTAAGAAGGATGTAGACGAGCTGGAATGTGATCAGAGGAGGGCAATAAATATTGTGAGGGGTCTGGAGACCAAGTCCTGCTAGGAAAGTTTGAAGGAGCTGGGTATGTTTAGCCTGGAAAGGAGATGACTGAGAAGTGACATGATAACCATCTTCAGGTATTTGAAGGACTGTCATATAGAGGATGGTGTGGAGTTGTTTTCTGTTGCCTCAGAAGGTCAGACCAGAACCAACAGGTTGAAATTAAATCAAAAGTGTTTTTGACTAAACATTAGGAAGAACTTCCTGACAGAGTAGAGTGGTTCTCCAGTGGAACAGACTTCCTGAGGAGGTGGTGGGCTCTCCTTCTTTGGAGGTTTTTAAACAGGCTAGATGGCCATCTAACAGCAATGCTGATTCTGTGAATTCGGCAGATCATGAGAAGGAGGGCAGGTTCTCGTGACACTTTCTTATATGTCCAGGGAAATGTAGTTCACCACTTTCAAGTCAGGAAGCAATTTTTCTTCAGACCAGTTTTGCCAGAGGTCCTGGAGAGGCTTCCCCCTCCCCCATCTTCTAGGCATTGAGCAGGGGTCACTGAGTGTGTGTGTAGGGGGAGGTACTTGAGAATTTCCTGCATTGTGCAGGGGTTTGGACTAGATGACCCTGGAGGTCCCTTCCAACTTGATGATTCGATGAAATGTTCAGCCTTTCAAGAACAATCAAAATTAGGATCACCCAATCAAGCTGGCTGGCTGTAGATTCAGGACAAATGAGAGCAGCTATTTTGATGTGTTCCCTGTCCACCCAGTACCAATGAGACACCAGATACCACAAATGCAGCCCTATGGGGAGGTGGCAACAATCAACAAAAAGGTGTGCAATTGACCAAGGCTGCAAGCCTGGAAGTAAGCCCCATTGAGCACAATGGAGCTTGCTTTGAAGTAGACATATACAGAATTGTGGGGCAAGCCGCTGAGTTTAGCCTTGAAGCCCTCACCAGCAAGTGGGGGCTGTTTCTGGTGAAGCCAACACAGAGTCTTGATCTTGGGCAGATCCATGCCAGCATTTGTTTCACATAAAACTATGCCTATACCCTGTCCCGTTATTGGGCCAGTGATTCTGGGACCCCATTCTTGACTTTTGCCCCAGGCCCCATAAGACTGTCCCTGTACCCTACTGGCCGCTAAGCTGCTTCTGAGTTCAGTTCAAGGTGCCAGCATTAATAACCTGGGATCTACATACCTGAAGGACTATCTGCCTTTGATCCCACAAGGTTTTCAAGGCCAGCTCACCAGTCCATTTCTGGCAGTCCACTTCTGGCACCAAGTCAAAAGAGCAACAATGAGACAATGAGCTTTTACGATTATTGCACCTCTCTTATAGAACTAGCTTCTCACAGAGGATAGGAGCAGGCAGGTGGGGGCAACTTTGCTACTGGTTTTTATCAAAGGTTTATAAAATAAAGGTGGAACCTCTCTTTTTGAGTTTTTCATTTGTGAAGCAAGTAATATAATGTTTATGAATTGTTGTGTTGCTTTTGTAGATAGTAAAGTTTAGTTATTGCTTGGCTCTAAACTGAATTTTAGGGTTGGATTCAGAAGTAAGTTTCTGTTAACAGAAAGCAGAGGTCAGTTTTCACCTGTTCCTTCCATCTTCAGACCTTAAGCTCACCCCTAATATTATCCATTCCGATCCCTTGTTCTTCCCAGGAGCAACATCTGGGGAAACATTTTGGGCTGCAGTGACAGGTGGGAAGAGATACTCTCACTCTGTTAAATTATTTCCATATGTGGACATGAATGTTATCATAGATCCAGCCCTACATCAGAATAGATTTTTTTTGTATGCTGTGTTGAAGGAAGGAAGGAAGGAAGGAAGGAAGGAAGGAAGGAAGGAAGGAAGGAAGGAAGGAAGGAAGGAAGGAAGGAAGGAAGGAAGGAACATTTGCATCAGCAGTTTTTAAAAAAAGGATTCATGATATTTGAGTTAAACCTTCACCTTTATAGACAGTATACCTCTAAATACCAGATGCTAGGGAGAAAGAATGGCAGAGAGTTCTTGTCCTACGGGGTTCCTGGAATCATCTGACTGGTCACAGTTGAAGAGAGGATGCTGAAATCAATAGGCCATTGGGCTCTTGTTACATTCTTATGTGAAATTTTTATAGGCCAGTGTTGCCATATATAATCTGGGAATACTGGATTTATTACCTCCCAGAAAAGGCTGTTTGTTTATTTATTTGGCTCAGTTCCATTGTTGAGTAATAGCCCTTCGTCAAAAAGGCACATGTTGAGATGTGTTAGCATGTACTAAAGAACAGTGGCTGGAGAAGAGGCCTTCCTCAAGAGGTGGCAGCCCAACCATAGCAGAGCATCCGTCTACTTCCTATGTGGCCCATCCCCCCTATTAATATCACTCAGAAAGCTTAAGGAACAAAAATATTATTTCTTGCTATCCTTTGCAGCGTCTCATTAGCACAGAGGCACAGAGTGTAAATATTTACAAGTAATAATCTCTTTTCCTTCCTTCCTCCTCCTAATGACTATTTAAAGAATGCCAGGACCTTGTAGAAAATCAGATGCTGTGTCTGAACTGTGCTTTTTCTGGGCAAATAAACATTAGCAAAAATAAAAATTAAGATAAAATTCAGTGTGTAATCTCAGTTGAGTGGTGTGCCGTGCTGGGACTTCGGCATACTCACATGAAGAGAGAGCTCTCAGGGCATACCAAAGTCGTATGAAAGAAAAAGAAATAAAAACAGTTGCACCTAGCAAAGTCCCACCACTACTTTTTAGCACCTTTGAATCATTTTATTACACTCATACCCTTTTCTCCCTTAAAAAAAAAGCCAGCTTAAACATAGTTCTAAAACAGACTGTAGCAATGTTCCTTCTAAGCTGCAGAGTCTGGTGAGCAAAAATTCTGCTTAAGAACATAAGAGAAGCCATGTTAGATCAGGCCAATGGCCCATCCAGTCCATCACTCTGTGTCACACAGTGGCAAAAAAAAATTATACACACACACACTGTGCCTAATAGCCACTGATGGACCTCTGCTCCATATTTTTATCTGACCCCCTCTTGAAGGTGGCTATGCTTGTGGCCGCCACCACCTCCTGTGGCAGTGAATTCCACATTTTAATCACCCTTTGGGTGAAGTACTTCCTTTTATCCATTTTAACCTGTCTGCTCAGCAATTTCATCAAATGCCCATGAGTTCTTGTATTGTGAGAAAGGGAGAAAAGTACCTCTTTCTCTGCTTTCTCCATCCCATGCATAATCTTGTAAACCTTTGTGAGCTACTGGCATTGAAGTTGTGAGCTGCTGCTCTGGAGTCATCCTTCCTGAGCAAAGACAAAAATGTGTGAACTGGAGGCTAAAAATCTGTGAGCTAGCTCACACTAACTCACCTTAGAGGGAACACTGGTCTGTAGTCCAGAAAGCATACCAAGCCAGACCTGCTTAGTTTTTAGCAAAAGAAATGTATCATCAGACCATGGCCTATTTTTTTTTTCTAGTTATGACCCAAGACAAAGTAAACTCCTTGACATGATTCCTAGTACTCCCAAACACCTCAGCTGAAAATATATTTGATAGATTATTAGCCTAAATACTGAACTATGCCATCTCCTTGTAAAGTTGTCATGAAAGCTTCACAGTGCCATGCGGTGTGTTTGAAGGGACTTTTTTTTAAAATCCAGCCACAGACTTCTTCCTTTACATCAGTATCTCAACTTTCATTTTCTAGAAGTTTATTATGCTGGAGAGAACAGTACAGTACAACATCTCCCAGGCTACAAAACTAATATGATAGATGTACAAAACATAGACTCATGAACTGGACCTCTTACCAGCAATTCTAGGCCTGAAGAATGAAACACTCCATCAATATTAAGGTCTCCACTCTAAGTCCAGACAGTGGTGACTGAAGTCCTCCCAGGTGACACAGAATACCTTTTGACCCAATGCTAGCCCAGTCACATCTGATCTCAGAAGCTAAGCAGGGTTCACCCTCGCTAGTACTTTGATGGGAGACCACCAAGGAAGTCCAAGATTGCTGCACAGAGGCAAGCAATGGAAAACCACCTCTTTGCATCTCTTGCCTTGAAAACCCTACATAAGTCACTTCTGACCTGATAGCATTTTCCACCACCAGTTTTAGCAACCCTCACTACCCTCATCAGAACTTGGAAGATAAACAAGGTTGGCCATTGGAGACCACTAAGGAATAGTGGGCTGCTATGCAGAGGAAGGCCGTGGAAAATTGCCTCTGCTCATCTCTTGCTGTGAAAATCCCATGAGAGGTGGCCATATATCAGTTACAGCTTGACTGTACACAATTATTATTAGGTCCTGACGTGGATGATCTAGGCTTGCCAGATATTATTTCTTGGATCTTGGAAGCTAAGCAGAGTCAGCTCTGGTTAGTACTTGAATGGGAGATTGTCCAAGTACTAACCAGAGCTGACCTTGCTTAGTTTCCAAGATCCAAGAAAGGACTTCTCAGGAGGAAAGGACATGCTAGGCAGAGGCAAGCAATAGCAAACCATTTCTTACCTTGAAAACCCTACAGGGTTGCCAAATGTTAGCTGCAGTTTGATGGCACTTTCCTCCACCACCAGGGATAGGGTTCCTAACCTCCTGCTGGGGACGGGGGTTCTCCCAGTCTTGGGGCCTCCAACCCACTAGCACGTGATTGGCTGGCAGGGGAGCCTTGCTCCTGAATAGCTCCGATAGTGCCCAACATGCCCGGCACTATGACATCACCCAGAAGTGACATCATTGCACCAGCATGTCGCATGCGGACACTCTAGCATTTTGGTATAAAACTCTATGGCACCATAGAGTTTGATATCAAAATGCTAGAGAGTTCTCATCTGACATGCCTGGTATGATTATGTCACTTCCATGTGATAGCATTGCACAATGTGCACAAAGCATGTGCAAGGAAAGTCCCCCTGCTGGCAGCCAGGTAGGACCTGGCAACCTTAACCAGGGACCTAAAAAAAACTTACTACAATGTTACCCTTTCCTTTATTTTATCCTCATAACAAACACCCTTGGGGGTAGGTTAAGTTGAGAGAGAGTGACAAGCACAAACTTGGGTTCTCCAGAGCCTAGTCCAACACTCTAACCAGTACACTAAGTTGGCTTAGAAAACAAAAGGCACAGGGTAGTAAAAAGGAAGTGGTTTGACATTCAGCAATCTATTTATACATTGTCAAGAGCTAGGTACAGTCAGAGTCCAGAATCAACATCAATGTCAGTCCAAAGTCAGGGTTCCAAAAGTCAGGCAAGGCAGGGTTGTTTAGTCCAGAGTCATACACAACAAACAGGTCCCAGATCCTAATCCAAAACCAGTCCAAAGGACACTGGAGTGAAGTAGAATCAGGAGATGTGGTTGCAGAGTTGCATGTCCAGCAGTGTCCCTTGTCTGCTTTTACAGACATCTGCTGAAAGGTGTTTCTTGCAGCCAACTGCTTGGGAGTAGCAGAAAACCTGTTAGGGTTATAATGCCATAAAGTCTATCCTGCAAGGATGCCATTTTCTTAAGGGCAACTGGTCCTTGTAGTCTGGAGATGTGTTGTAATTCCAGAAGGATACCAGGCCCCACCTGGGGGTTGGCAACCCCATTGTTTTTTGTTTTTTAAAAATGTCTTAATATTTATATAAAAGGTTGCACCAATTTCCATCAATTCACCCTCCCAAAAGGTACTAGTACTCAGCAGCAATATGTACAGTCACCAACCCTATCACAAACATAACAAATGCAAAATTAAACTATAGACTAGTAATAAGGCCCCTAGTGGGTGAGTGTCATGGCCTTGGTGGTGGGGCTGAGGAGGGTAGGGAAAGATAGAGGGAGGCAAGGTATGTCGAGAAGGCAGCTGTTGGGAAGGGAAGTGGAGAAAGTGGGGAAATGTGGGATAGGTTATCAGAAAAGGGGGATAGATTGAGAAAGAAGGGATGGCACAAAAGTGATGGGGTAGATTGCTTTCTATCTCTTCCCCACTCTCTGCAGCCTTTACCTAGGAAAAATACAGTCTTTCTCCACAGTAAGGACCAAAGCAGCTTACAACATTGTCCTCTCCCCCTTTTGATCTGCACAACAACTCTATGAGGCAGGTTAACATGAAAGTCGATGACTGTTTTGAACCCCCCCCCCCCCCCCAGTCATCTTCCACAGCAAGAAGCTGGATCTAGCAGACCCTGCTCTGAAGTGCCAACTGCAATGTCACAATGGCTGTCATAGGGGTGGGAATGACCTCAGCAGGGTATAATGACTCAGAGTGTACTATTTTCTCCAGGGGAACTGATATCTGCCCATTTGGAGAGCAATTGTAATTCTGAGAGATCCCCAAGCCTCACCTGGAGATTAGCAACAATGGCTTCCCTGGAGGAAATGTCTGGTTTGGAGGGTGGAGTCCATGGCATTGTACCTGTCTGAGTTCCCACTCTTTCTCAAACACCACCCTCTCCAGGCTCCACCCCTTAAATCTCCAGGAATTTTCCAACCTGAAGTGGACAACCATCTCTCCTTCCCAGCCAACCATCAACCTACCTTTATCTTCCCCTCTGACTTCAGCTTTCCATCTCCTCCCCCCTCCCTGCAGCCTCTGTCTAGGAAAAGACAATCTTTCTCCGAAGTGTGGACCAAAGCAGCTCACATCATTCACCTCTTCCTCTTTTGATTTGCACAACAACCCTGTGAGGAAGCTTAGGCTGAAAGTATGTGGGTGGTCCAAAATCACTCAGTCAACTTCCACAATAGGAACCTGAGTCTGGAACCAGCTCTGAAGTTCTGACTGCCATGTCACACTGGCTGTCATAGAGGGACTGCTGCTGAACAGAAGCAAGCAGCCAGGGCTAGTTAAGTCATGCCAGTCGGGTGGCATCAAGTCACCCAGAGAGTGCTGCCAGGCCTAGGGTAGGAAACCTCCAGGTGGAGATTGAAGATCTCCTGGTAGCACAACTAAACTCCAGACAACAGATCTCTCTCTCCCCCTGGAGAAAATAACTGTTTTGGAGGGTGGACTATGGCATAATATTCAACTGAGGCCTCTCCCCTCCCCAAAGTTTGGCTTCTTTAAACTCCACCACAAATTCTCTAGGAATTCCACAACCTGGTGCTGGCAACCCTAGTTAGGGCTGGCCCCCAAGAGTTCTCCCTCAAAGACCAAATAGGCCTGGAAAGGGACTTCCCACCCCACCTCTTACTGACAAAATCAAGCTTGGTTGGCTACCAAAAAGCACTGAGGGGAAAGTGAAGGCAGCTTCCCCAGCAGGCCGGCCCTAGGCTGTCTGGCACCCTAAGCAAGGTTAACTTCTGGTCCACTTCCCCCCCCCCGCACTGATAATATCACCAAGTCACATGGTGGCACCCTAGGCAATTGCCTAGTTTGCCTAATGGCAGAGCCAGCCCTTTCGCACAGTGGCCCAATCTTAAATACAGAACTCCATAGTCTCTCTCCTTCTGTCTTCCCCTGTCTGTTTGTATCTAGAATAAAACATCATTGTTCTGCTGCCAAGGATGCTATTTTTTTCTCTATGTCTCTCTGGCTGTTTGATCATTAGAGGGGGAGGGGGAGGAGCTCTCAGCCAATCAAGGGAAGGCTTTCTGTTGCTGTTTCCGTCCTCCTCCCTATCTCAGCCAATTGAAGGAAGGCTTTCTTTATCTCCTCTGTGAAGCAGTGCCAATTGAGGTAAGGCTTTCTGTGGCTATTTCCCTCCTCTTCCCTCCCTCAGACAATCAAGGGAAGGCTTTCTTTATCTCCTCTGCAAAGTGCCAATTGAAGATAGGCTTTCTGTGGCAGTTTCCCTCCTCCCTCTATCAGCCAACTGAAGATAGCCTTTCTTTCTCTCCTCTGTGAAACAGTGCTTCAATCCTCAGCCAACAGAATGCAACAGACCTTGAGTGGCTGTTGTTGGGTCAAAAGTTTATGTAGTTCACCCCGCAGACAATAGGAGAGCCAGATTTGGCCACTACCACAGGGCTTTTATTATATAAAGGATAACTAAATGTGCACACACGTTTACACTGTGCTGAACCACATTTACACTGTTTATATTTTGCCATACAAAACATATAAATCACCTGAAACCATGAAACAGTTAGAAGCTAAAATTCACCTGCAAGAAAGCAATAGGCTGCAGTGACCTGCAGTGGTAATGTTTGCCAACTGGTTTTGGGTATCAAGGTCCAGTCATGCTGAATTGTGGTTAGCCTGTTTAGCTTTGGCTAAAGAAATGCTCCAGCTCACCAGCAGGGGACTCTGGGAATAAACAGGCTTGCAGTAGGAAAGGCCTTAAAGAGGGTGTTGGGCTTTCTGTTTGAATCACTGTATGCCCAGAAGTATGAACAGCACCAACAGCTGACATTATTCAAGAATAAAAATAGTAAACGAAGCATTTAAGTTTATTTACAGTAGTCACGTTGTCATGTTTAATTTTGCTTCTCGGTGCAGATAAAACTGGGTGGCCACAGACCACTCTTATTTATTGTGTTTGAAAAATACACTGATAACACTAGCAAAATACTCATATTATAAGAGTACAGCATTTGGGGAGTTTGCATACTCTGTGTACAGCCTTTAACAGTTCCATCCCAAGCAAAAGCACACCCTTCAATGTCCAAATAGACTTAAAAGGGTGTAACTGCATTGAATGGCACTGTTAAGCACTTCCTGCCATATGTTGCATGGGAGGATTCTCATTGGCAGCCACTCACTTATTTGGAGTAAATGCAAAAGACACACTTGGAACAACCACTGGAGACAGCATTTAAGAGTGGTCTTGTCTCTCCTCTTGACTGTATTTTAGCAGCTGCCTTATTTTGTCCTATAGAGTTCAGTGGGAGCCACTGGGCCAGAACCTGTTTGCCTAGCCTCTTCCATTAATCCACATAACCCCATTGAGGGTTCCATTTCATGGAGGCAGGTGACAGAATAAATCAAAGAAAAGCTCATTGTGAACCTTTAAAATTCTAGCTTGCAAAACAGGCAAAGGGGAGATGCTGGGGAGGGGGAACCTTAAGACGAGACAAATGCTAACTGGGGCTTGTGAGAAAGATCACTAATATATGCCTGTTTTTCTGTAACTGAGGGAGGGTTACCATCTTCCAGGTGGAGCTAGAGCTCTCCCAGAATTTCAATTGAGCTCCAGACTACAGACATTAGTCCCCCTGAGGGAAATGGCAGCTTCAGAGGTGAAACTCTATGGTACATCATGGGTAATATCCCTCCCCATTCCCCCTCTCCACAGGCACCATCCCAAAATCTCCAGGAATATCCCAGGCTAAAGTTGGCAACCCTAAAACAAGGGCATACTCAAGACAGGGACTATGTTGGGAAAGGTGGGGGATAAATTTTTTAATTAATAAATGAATAAAGTGGTAAACTATGGGTTGGATTCAAAGGTTTGATTCACTAACAGTGGAGCTTTCCCCTGATGCATGAAGCCTCACTCCAGGAGAAGAGGTGTGTTCTGTCAGAGCTTCAAGGCTCCTGCTGGTGAAACAAAACCTTTGGCTTTAACCCCATGTTTCATGTTTCCTCAGTGGGGATGTTCTGAATGAGGATGGTTCTAGTTTACCTAAACCAGGGGTGCTGTGAACACTGCAAAAAAATATAATAGACATTTGAACTGTAAGTGACTGATTGGCTCATTTAAAAGCCCTCATTTAGAGGCCTTGGTATTTTGTTCAGCACTTGTCTTGGACGCTACAGTCAGCAGATTTGTTCCTGCCCAGTAGCTGCTTCATAAATTATGCCTGGTTAAATAAGCTATAATTTGTGAATTGTGCGCTGCCGCTTGTGGTAGCTTTTGTGCCTGTACAGTCAGCAGACAGAATGTTCATGATCATCAATGACTGTGATCACCAGGGCTTCTGGTACGAGTTCCTCTCTTTTGCAGGCTATGCAAAAGATCCTCTTTATGAGGACTTTTAAACTGATGTACTGGCTATTATTGGCCTTGTTGATGACAGTTGACCTTTGATAATGTTTAGGTTTCTAACCTGGTTTGCCTAGAGCATTTGCCTAGAGTATTTGCATGTGAGTTGACCCCACACTGGACCACCTTTAGTTGACTCTGAGTAAAGAAGGTGTTACGGAACCATTTTAATAAACAAAGCAATGGTCATAGTAGGGTTATTAAAAATACCTGCTTGTTGAATACAGATAACTCACCAGTTCATTTCTCTGCAACCAACATACAATATTTAAACGACCTATGCAAGGAGTAAATGACTTCTAATTCCCATGATACAGTAAAAGAAGATGTGAATTGTTCCAGTCCTAATGCTGCCTTTGCTAGCATTAAGGAACAAAAAAGGAACTTCATATCTGTAAGTCACTAACTATGAATATCTGAGTACTTAAAGAGCAGCAGATTTGGAAGAAAAATAGAGGCAATGGATGGGAAGCAGGGAAGCCGTAGAAGAGCAATACAAGAACGCATAAGTATAATTAGTTTCTTCCTTTTTTTGCGAAAGAACAAACACATTCAAGTTGCTCAACTATAAATGAACAATTTTTTGAAAATTAGATTATGCTGACTTGTGGATGTATGAACCTCTAGGGATCATTTCTTCTTTAGAGAGGAGGCTGTCAACGTTATAATATATCAATACTCCTGTTGTTAGAATGTAATACATTTCACTTAGAGGGAAGGGCAGCAAAATAGCTTGTGATAGTTCTTGTTTTAAGGGAAAGTGGGAAGGTGTAAGTGAGAAAGCTATAAATTTTGCTCAGCACTTGAGAATTTATGGAGTCCACACATCTTTGTTTTTGAAAACCTCATCTACAATCAACAGTTTTGCTGCTGACTGTAAGCATCTATTTGCCTCCACTGTGTTCTGCTTATATATTTGTATATAAGACAGAACAAAGAAACTAGCGGTCTCCAGTGCTGTCTCATCCAATGAAAATTAACCCTTGTACCACTGCTCCCAGACTTATCACTATCAGGGGAATCGGGGATAAGTGATAATGTACACATATTTGTGATTCCATAACTGTGGATTACAACCTATTGTACTGCGAGAAAGACTGAAGTAAGTCCATCAGAACTATGTGACTCTATACAACATAGGTTCTCTGTCTCAGTTAATATATAGGTAATGATGTCATCCTTAAGAAAGAGAATAAGAACACACTGGGAATCCATGGTGCCACCTATGCAACAGCTGACAAGCACAGGAGATTTCAGTAGTACCACCATTATCAGAAGTATGTTTCCATTCTGAGGCCTGACTGGGCAAATGTGATACGAGACAATAATACTTAGAGATAATTCCGGATGGGTTCATCAATAGCAACAAAATAAATCAGAGGTCCAGCGGCAAGTAAGAGATGAACAAAATTTATTGTAGCATAAACTCACTTCAGATGAATGAACTGTATATCGATAACATTGGTGCAATGATATTTACAACGGGGGATGGGGGAGAGGCATTATAGAAAGAGGCACCAAGCCAGCCGGAACTACGTCCCTGTGCACTCCTGCTCAAAAAAAAGCCCTGGAAAGTGGTCAGTTTAAAATAAGGTCCAGTTTTGAGACAACACCCAACTGTTGTTAGATAGGCAAAGAAGGATTAAAATGAAATCTAGTGCGGGATGAAAGCAGATATGATAGGTATGGTTGGACTATCTGACATTCCCAAGGGGTGAGATAGGCACAGCATCTATCCAGCAGCTCATGCGTCTGGAGCTGATCAAGAAAATATGAAAATATCTCCTTGGGAGTATAAGAGAGAAATGTGCCTCCAATTGTAATGCAAACCAGACAACATAAATAAAATGCTGCAAGGGATTGGCATGGCCAAACAGAGGCACTGGCAGTGGGAGTCAAGAGGATTGATTAGTTTTTATGGCGATCGTTCTTTACACATAGAATTCTCTGTTAAAGATTAACAAGGGCAAATGAACAACAAATGTCATCAAGGGGAACAACAGCTGAAGCACAATTTGCACACGTCACAGCTGAAATGGCTTATTCAGCTCTCTCACTACCTGAGTTCCCTGTGAAACACACCTGCACCCAGAGTTCTTTTCTTAATAAGGTAACATTTTCAGCTGTACTTTGATAGTATGAACTCTCTACTTGCTTGCTCTTTCTCTTTCTCTCTCTCTCTCACACACACATTCCTTTGGTGAATGTGGTTTGGAAAGAACCCTCTACCTACATATGACATCAGAAGTTACACACATACAAAAAGCCCCAGGTAAAATCAATGGAAACTCTAACCACTAACTAGACACCTGGTGTTTTTACAATACCCAATAGATCTTAAGGCTTCAGGGATGATGTGTATGTGTGACTCTTCCATTAACCATCTATTCATAATTTTAAATATGGGGTGAGAAACATTTGTCTTACTGAGTTTGCCCAGCTAGCTGAAAGGAGAGAAAAGAAAGCTGTTAAGAATTTATTTTTAAAAGACACAGAGACAAAGTTGTGTGGCAATAATTAGGATGCTAGTTTTAATAACTATCAATAGAAAATGTTTTTCTAACGCTAAATTTGAACTAAAGGGGTAGGGATGCTGCAGGTCAAAAATCTACTGGAAGATAGCCCAGAGCGCATATATGTGTGTATGTGTGTGTGTGTGAGTGTGTTTAGGGTAACTGAATCTCCAATGAGCCTGGAAGATTTGTTATTGAATTGTACTGATATGGAACAAGTTCTATAGAGAGAAAATATGTTAAATATGTTGACAGTGGCAAGGACAGTTTTGTGAGCTATTAGAAAAGCCTACTGCTCCCCAGTTAGTAAAAATGGTTATTGAAGGGCTGGGATTCAATGAGAATGGTTAAGTATTTCAGTGGGTTAGAAGTCATTTATTTAATATCTGAAGTTAGAATTATTATGATTTGTGTATTTGATGTTGGAATCATGGGAAACAGGAAAGTAGTAGATTTAAATTTGTGTTTTATGTATCAATTACCAATTGATGCATTATTAATTAATTGATGGTTTAAGTAAATATATTACTATGATATTTTTACAGATCAAGTCTGCTAGTCTTGATTGCTTTGTTTATGACTACCAGAGTTATTGTGAAGCCTGCCACAGAGGAAAAAATTGTAGGATATGATGTTACCGGCATCACATACCATCTCGACTACAGTACAGTGACTTATGCCCGAAGCAACATTGAAAATGTGAAGTTGGTATCAACCAACATTCACAATAACATCCACACAATTGTAGTATAACTTGGGGAAGTAAATGTTGTCAATGTTTATAAACCTCCTACAGTTTCATGACCAGCACATGTCCTATCAACCTACTTAGCCACACCCCTTATGCCAAGCCAGCTGGAATTGCCTTCCTGTGTGTTCCTGCTTTCACTTCTTTATCAGATCTTTTCTCCTCAGAAGGTACTTTGTCCAAGCTTTAATATATATCTTGCTCAGTTAACTCTTTCCCTTTCTTTTATCTCAGGTTTCTGTCAGCTTCTTTTTTCCACACTCTTATAATACTTTGACAATATTAGGATTTGACTCTCTCTAGTCACTAATATATCCTCTATACATTTTCTACTTCCTTTTTAGAATCTTAATGCTTTCCACAGCACTATATGAGATTCTAATCAGAAGACTTCAGACTGACCACAGCTGATCATTAACTGCTGACTGCCGATAACTTCTTCCTTCTCTCTCCACACACATTTCTTAGCTCCACTCATATGCTCACAATCATCAATCACCTCACTCATTCCCCTCTTTCATCCCCTTGTTCTTCTGCAACTTACCAAAAGAAACGCAGACTTAAAACATCATTACAAATATTGTGGAAAGGCACCAGGTATTGACTGCATCCATAATGAATTCCTGATCAACAGTGGAACATTCTTTAAGAAGTGCTCACAAAGTTTTTCACTGACATGAGAACAGAAAAACTCCCATGGGAATTCAAGAAAACAAAGATAGTTGCTATTCTGAAATCTGGAAAGTCAAAGCATCTGGTGGAAAGTTACAGACCTATCTCTCTTCTGAGCTCCTCTTATAAATGCCTAGAAAGGCTAATCCTGAACAGAATCAATGACAGAATTAATGAAAATGTCCCTATAGAGCAAACAGGATTTAGACCTCATTCTGGTTGTGAGGATCAGGTTCTCAGCTTAACCACTTTCATTGAGGCATGGTATCAAAAATGTGTTAAGATATCAGCATGTTTCATCAATCTGGCTGCTGCTTATGACAGTCTGGAGGGAGGGCCTCTTGTACAAGTTTTTGCAAGTTTCCCCCCGCAGAATGTTAATTTGACTCTTAAATATGCTGAGCCATAGAACTTTCCAAATAATTATGGACCAGTTGATAAGCAAGCAGAAGAAGCTGAATAACGGTTTACTCCAGGGTTCAGTCCTCCAGTTCTTTTCCATTTATATATCTCTGATGTTTCCAGGACAATATTCAGAAAGTTTGCTTATGCTAATGACATGGTAATTGCTGTAAGGCACAAATCGACTGAAAGGAATGAGGAAATACTGACTAGGGACTGCAAAATTTTGACTGACTATTACCATAAATGGTGGCTCATTCCAAGTCCAGGAAAAACAGAATGCACCTGTTTCCATCTTGTCAACCATGAACTGGATGGCACCCGACTTACAAACAGCCATATTCTTAAGTACCTTGGCATCAGTGTTCCCTCTAAGCTGAGTTAGTGTGAGCCAGGTCACAGTTTTTTAGCCTCTGGCGCGCACATTTTTGTCTTAGCTCAGGGAAAATGGCCCCAGAGTAAACTAATTTATACAGTAGCTCACAAATTTAATGCCAGTAACTCACAAAGTAGAATTTTTGCTCACAAGACACCACAGCTTAGAGGGGACATTGCTTGGCATTACCCTGGAAAGGATCTTGAGCTATAAACACCATTTTACCAATGTGGCAGAGAAAATACACATGTGAAACAACAAATTATGTGGCACAACTTGAGGT
The DNA here is from genome assembly GCF_032191835.1 of Heteronotia binoei. Classification (NCBI taxonomy): domain Eukaryota; kingdom Metazoa; phylum Chordata; class Lepidosauria; order Squamata; family Gekkonidae; genus Heteronotia; species Heteronotia binoei. The sequence continues at coordinate 48,469,625 of NC_083223.1, read as the reverse complement.
ATATCCACTACAACACTTAGATGTTCAGCTTTGGGGTTGGTGTATAGCACTGCAGAATGTGGTGCTTCAATGTGGCTCAACAACCCCCATGTCCACAAACTTGATGCCCAATTCAATACAACAATGAGATCCATCAGCAGATTATTACACCCACTCCGACTTACTGGCTACCTATCTTGTGCCACATCACTCCCCCACATCTCTGAAAACAACATGCTCTTCGTTGTGAATATAGAAAGAGCATTGAAAATGGAGAGCTGCCCATTCACAACGACATGGCTGAAGCTGGCCTATTCAGACTAAAGATCCAACATTCAGCAATAAGATCTCCACAAATCTAGCAATCACAAAATTTCTATCTAAGGAATGAATGGTCACTAATATGGTGCAATCAGTTCCACCTGATATCCATAATCTGATAAACACCAAGAGGCCTGCAGGATTTAACTTGTCACATAAAGTATGGAAGATGGCTAATAGAATATGAACAGGTTTTGGCAAATGCAGAGGGCTGTTGTTTAAATGGGGCAAAATAGCAGGACCCAAATGAGATTGTGGTGCAGCCTGCCAAACTATTTTTCATCTGTAGCAGGAATATGAGCATCATGCTTCCCAGGGAGGTGTGACAGAGCTCCTTAAACCTTCCCCAGCTGTGATTGAATGGATTAAAAATTTAGATTGTAGTATTTAGTGGGATCATTCAATCATTCAGTCTGTATTCCAGTTGTATCAACTTGGTTATGTATTTGATATTATTATATGCTTCCTTTGTGTAATTTTGCCACATGATAAATAAATAATTTCTAATAAACTACTCAGCACCCAGCAACAATTCCCAGGATTCTTTGAGGGGAGCCATGACAGATAAACTGGTATGAAAGAAATGTAAGTTTATAATGCAAGATCTGCCTTTGTAGGAATGCTCTTGTTTATGTTCCTTCTTTCCCCTGCACATATTTTCACATGACGTCTTTACAGTGTCAAATATATTACTGAATGAGTTACATTTCACCTATACTTGGAGCACAAAGGCATTTAAGAGAAATCTAGCTGTATCAGTGTTATACGAGACTGCTCCAGTTGTCAAGCAACACAAATCATCTGTCACTTCAGAAGGACAAATGCTCTCCATGTAGGTGACACAATTCATCTGGCAGAGGCCTGCTTTTTCTTTTGAAAGCAATGCCGACAATGCAGGGCAACGAGCCAGAAGCCACATCTACATAGGAAGTAACCAGCACAAGATGAACAGCTTAACCAAAGTGAAATCATGCATTATTTCTTGATTTAATCTTGTAGTTTGGTATCTGGAAACTGCTTTGTGCCTTCTCAGGTGCTAGAGTTAAATTTGCATAAGCTTTATACTCAACAGGAATTACTCATCAATTATCAACTAGTCCTTTTTAAAAAGTATTTTGGTTCATTTATATTCCGCCGTATCCCAAGCGGGCTCAGGGCAGATCACATACATATAAAATCAACATATAATGCAATGACTGCAATGCAATAAAACCAATAAAAACCAATAAAAGCCAATAAATACAATTAACATAGCACACACTACAGTATAGTATAACAAAGTGGCAGACTAATAATACAGACTGGGGTAAATTAGTGGACCTGATATGGCAGTTCAGATCACTGTTCAGATCACTGTGGGGGAGGATGGCCGATGGTATAGGCAGTAACATAGGGGCATCCGCCTGCCTCAGTCAAACACCTGGCAGAACAGCTCCATCTTACAGGCCCTCCAGAAAGGTAACAAATCCAGTAGGGCCTGTATCTCCACTGGGAGCTAATTCCACCAGGATGGGGCCAGGGCCAAAAAGCCCCTGGCCCTGGCCGAGGCAAGACAGACATTCCTTGGGCCAGGGATGATCAGAAGATGTTGATTGGCAGATCGTAGCTGCCTTCGAGGCTCATATGGGGAGAGGCAATCCCTCAGGTATGTCGGTCCCAGGCCACATAAGGCTTTGAATGTCAATACTAAAACCCTGAAGCGGATCCGGTACTCAATTGGTAACCAGTGCAATGCGCATAGCATTGGTCGACTGTTTGCCTGTACAGGCAATCCAGTCAGAAGCCGCACCACCGCACCTTGCACCCGTTGGAGTTTCCGGATCAGTCTCAGGTCAAGCCTGTGTAGAGCGAGTTACAGTAGTCCAACCTGGAAGTGACCGTTGCATGGATCACTGTAGCTAGGTCCTGAGAGGTCAGATAGGGCACCAGCTGCCTGGCCTGCCGAAGATGATAAAAGGCAGAACATGCAACTGCAGTTACCTGGGCCTCCATGGAAAGGGAGGTATCCAGTATCACCCCCAAACTCCTCACCTGCTGGGCTGGCACCAAAGGGGCACCATCTAGGGTGCAAAGTCGGATGCCCAATCCTAGCCTCCCCCCGCCCCTTGACCCAGGTACAGGACCTCTGTCTTAGTTGGATTAAGCTTCAGCCAGCTTAACTGCAACCATCCCACCATGGCTTCTAAGGCCCTGGTCAGATGGTCTGGGGTGGCATCCAGCTGGCCGTCCATCATCAGATAGAGCTGGTGTCATCTGCATATTGGTGACAACCCAGTCCAAAACCTCTGGCAATCTGGGCAAGGGGGTGCATATAGATGTTAAACATCATTGGTGAGAGAATCGCTCCCTGCAGCACATTCAAGTGGGTGCCACAGCGAGGTCTGCTCACCAATTGCCATCCTTTGTCCCTGACTGTGGAGAAAGGAAGAGAGCCACTGCAAGGCTACCCCTTGAACTTTAATGTCGGCAAGGCAGTGGGTCATTAGATCATAATCAACTGTGACAAATGCTGCTGAGAGATCTAACAACAACAGTAGCGCTGACCCGCCTTGGTCCAGGTGCCGTCTAAGGTCATCTGTGAGGGCAACCAAAGCTGTCTCCATCCCATGACCAGAACGGCAGCCAGACTGGAAGGGGTCAAGGGTAAAGGTATCCTCCAGGAATGATTGAAACTGCTCTGCCACCACTTTCTCAATTACCTTACCCAGTTCTAAAGTAGATAGATCCAAATAGGCAGCCATGTTGGTCTGAAGTAGTAGAACAAAATAGGAGTCAATTGCACCTTTATGACCAATGTAGTTTTATTCAGAACATAAGTTTTCATGTGCATGCACACTTCTTCAGACGAGGAATGAGGTACAGTAAGTAGAGAAACATATGGCTGGTGGGGTTTGGAATGCCAAGTGGTACAAAGTTAAAAAGCAATAGCAGAATAGTAAAATTAACAAATTCAGAAAATCTTTGATCTGTGTTGCATTAGTATGGGAAACCATAAAACAGTAACATGTCAGAATGTGAGAATTCCTGTTAATTATTCTATTCTATCCCAGGTTTATTAGCAATAGAATAATTAACAGGCATAAAACTACGTTCTGAATAAAACTACGTTAGTCCTAAAATAGTTAACACCACTTGGGATGGACATGAAACAAAAAATAAACTACAGTTCAAGCATGAACCAGGCCAATTCATGGTTCATTTAAAACCTGTTTGTTTAGTCTCATCATTCCCAAACCCAAAAATGAACTACCTTTTTTTCATGGAGGCTGATGTGGTTCATTTTTGTGATTCATTCTCCAGCCTGGCACCAATTCAATCAGTTCCTAGGCAATGCTGGGGCTGGACATGTGGAGAGCCTTAGAAACACCCAAAACAGTTGTCCATAGCTTGATTGGCAGCTCTGGGAGCCAACTGTGGAGCTCCCATTCTGCTTTATGGGAGTAGATTATATACCAGTATGATACAACACCCTCTCAGCTGCTTTCACTTTGCAGCATGAAGAGAGAAGAGTTAGTTGTGGAGAGAGCAGAAGAATTGTTTGCTGCATGGCTGATTTAAGGGAAGCTTTGAGGGACTCCTTCCCCCCCTCCCCACACACACAGTAGGACAATTTTTTTAAAACCCCTCCCCTGGTTGGGAAGGCATTCTTTGCTGAGGTTTCAGGAACTGAACCTGAAACTAGAGATAAGCTTTCCTGGTGGCACCTGCTTTGAGGGGCTATAACTCAAATATCCCAAATCCAATTTTTGCCAAACTTGGAGGGCAGGTGGAAAAGAGCCTGCTGAAGACTCCCTGTGAGTTTGGCATCTCTAACTCACAAGAAGGCTGTTCTAACTCCTCCCGAACCAAATGAACCATGAACTGGTTCAGGAAACAGAAAAGTTCATGTACATTCATGGTTCATGCAATCAAACAAACCATGAACCACAATTTTCCTGGTTCGTGCCCATCCCTAAACACCACCTGAATTAATAAAATGTATTCAGCCCAGGGGGGGGGTCTGATTCTTGTTTCTGGGGGGTGGGAAATGCTTTACTCAGTGTCCCATTATATGACAGGATATAAATGTACTGACATTTTAAATAGAGTTTAAAATCATAAAGAGTGACCTTAGCTTTAAGAGTTATGTTTTGCTTGTAAAAAACGTTTCCTGGAGTCCTGGGGATAGAACTAGATGTTGTGAGAAATACAGAGCTGAACACAGGAAAGCTGCCTTATACTGAGCAAGATCATTAGTCTGTCATGGTTGATATTATCTACTCTAACTGATAGCAGGTCTCCAGGATCTCAAGGTTTGGGATTTGGTAAGGAGTTGCATCCCCTGATCCTTTTAATTGGAGATCTTTGGCAAGGAACCTGGAACCTTCTACAAGGAAAGTAGATGTTCTGCCACTGAGCCAGAGCCCCTCCCCTCCACTGCTGTCACTTCATATTTCTTCTCTTCCCCTTTTCCTAGTAATGACTCATTTAACATAGCGCACAGTGTGACGTCATTGTATGGTATCTTGTTCCTGTTCCACCTCAAATTATTGTCTGACTGGACCATGCTTTCACACCAGGTATTGTGTTAAACTAGAGACGGGGAAGAAGAGGAGAGGAGAGGAGAGAAACAAACAAGGAGCTGCAGCAGCTCTCACAATGTCTCATTCTAGCCTGGCTGAGACCCATAGCATGGAAGAGAAAACAGTCTGGTTAAGTTGCTCCTAAGACTAGGTGGTCTCAAAATGCTTTGTTGCAAACTTCCTATTGACTGGGGATTTCTGTATCTTGATGGAATAGAAGGTATTGCTGAAAACAGAATACCAAAATGCCCCTGATATCTGGGACATCTACAACATAGAGAACTTCCTATAGAATCCTAAACCCTTTCTTTTTTTAGCAAAAAGGATCGCTTTTGCCAGGAAATCATAAGAACAATAATAATTTCTTTCTACAACTTAACATTTTCTTTTGGCACAGTTAGCGCATCAGGTTCCAATTATTTTTCTATCTTTCTATCTGTTTATAAACCCACTGCTGTGCCAGAAGTTCATACACTGAACATTGCCAGCTATTTGTTTACTATGATGAGATCCAGAGGCTTCTTACCACTACAGTGGTCTTGTGCACACATAATGCTTAACCATGATTGAAATTAGTCATGACTAATCCTGACCCATGACCCCAAACATACAATGAAAAGAGTGGTTTGCTGAGGTAAACTGATGCCAGAGGATGAATATATCAGCAATACTTACCAGTCACCTTCCAAGCAGAGAAGCTGCAGAAGCAGAGAAACTGCTCTAATTATGGTTTCTTGGTACAGATAGACCATTTTACTATATTTAATACAAATCGAAGACCAGGATTGTGTGCCATTTTAGTCAGTCCTTAATCTATGGGTTTTTTTAATCCCATCCTTTCTCAAGGAAGCTCAGGACAGCATACAAGGTTCTCCCCTCCTCCATTTTAGTGTCACAACAAGTCTCTGAGGTAAGCTGAAATGATGCATAATGACTAGCCCAAGGTCATGCATCCAGGGTGAAGGCTGAGAAGAGATCTGGATACAGGCCTCTCCAGCTCTAGTCCAGATGTAGCTCAAGGGAGTCAAGGTATGGTTACACAGAATATCTGCATAAAACAGATGAGAAAAAGAAATGGAATGAGTCATGGAATGGTTATTTAGTAAGATTCAGATAGCACCAGTAAGGCTGCCAGATCTTACCTTCCTGGGGGTGGGAGACTCCAGTCCCCTTTCCTGAAGTCTTTTGCATGCACACCCCAGTTACAAGCCGCCCTTGCCTCCCCAGTGCCGGAAAGGTTGGGGGTCACTGGTCTAGTCTACCAATGTGTAACAGTTGGTGACTTCTGTTTCAATGTATCTGAAGAAGTGTGCATGCACACAAAACCTTATTCCCAGACTAAAAGTTTATTGGTCTTAAAGGTGGCACTGGTCTCAAACTTTGTTCTAGAAAAGGCTGTGTTACTACCTTTTCAGTAACTGATGTTTACATATTGCTATACAGTTCTACATATTTTAATAGTATGCTACTTCAAAAGCCCAAGGCAGAGACAGCAGTTTTTAAAAGCCCTGAAACTTTAAATAAATAAAATAATAGCTGTGTGCACCACAGCCACAAGTAAACCTATGACATTTGCAATGTGTAATATTTGGTTTCCCACCGCTTCTTGTTACACTTTTATGGTCAAGCTAGAAATGAGTGCAGACAAGCAAAGACTCTCGTGGTTCAAAAATATTAAAAGGCAGAGGGGACAAGCAATAAAAATTGGCCTTCTGCTAACCCTTTCCAGGGATAAAATATTAACTAAAGGTTACACTCAAAAAAGTGATTATTCGGTATTGCAATTAAAGTTTTCCCCAGTCACATAATAAAAAATTTAACTTGCTGCAGAGTAATACAGAGCAACATCTCTCTCTCTTTCACACACACTAGGAAGGCTTTTTAAAACAAAACAAAACTCTAACCTTCAATAAAGAGTGAATTTGTGTGAGAGAGAGAGATGGATAGAGGTAAATATCTTGCCCAAAGAAAATAGAGTGTGAGCAGTGATCTTTGATTATGTACAGGGAGGTACATTAACATTAGTGTTAATAGCCCAGTCAATTCCCGTGAACCAGTCTGGAAACAATGAAATGCTGCTGAATGTTTGCTGTTTTTATTAGGCTTTGTCTGTGCTATGCCTTTTACTGTGGGCCATTTTTTAGGCACATTCTCTGTGTATTTGGCCCACGTGGCTGCACTGTAAATATCTGGGAATCTGGCTATGCTGAAAACTTGGAAGGGTGGTAGACTTCTTTGCCACAAGTCACTGCACTTTCTAAAACATGTGCGAAAGGAAATCCCATCCCACAAAATGAAACTGTGGGACGCTGCAGACAGCTCTCCAGGGTTGCCTTATAAATTACTCCAATAAGTTCAATGCCATACAATGTGTAGGTTTATTCTTCAGTGCTTATCTGACAGCCAAGTCATAGCATCCACGGACATCCTTTCCCCCAAATTATGACTTTCTGTTACTTGCCTTGGTGTTTTGTTGGGAGCTGGTGGTCAAGGTTATTGCTTTGTATGTGGCTACATGTGAGTGAGTCTGAGGCAACATATGGTGACCCCAGAAAGGGCCTTTCAAGGCAAGTGAGAAGCAGAGGTGGTTCGCCATGCCCTTCTTCTGCAGAGTCTACCTTGGTGTTCTTCCTTCCGAGTACTGACCCTGCTTAGCTTCTGAAAACTTTTATTTATTTATTTATTTACTTTACATTTATATCCCGCCCTCTCCGCAAGCAGACTCAGGGCGGCTTACAATATCATAAAAACAATCAATTCCATAAAACATATAAAACCATAATTCACTTATCAATTTAAAACTATTTGCGCTGTCTCAATCCAGTCTGGCGGTATTGGGTTCTGACTATGATCGCCAGCTTCTGTAGGATGTCCGGTGGCAGCCCATTTTCAGTCAACCAGAAAAGCCTGTCTAAACAGTTCGGTCTTACAGGCCCTGCGGAACGCCGACAAATCCCGCAGGGCCCTTATAGTTTCTGGGAGGGTGTTCCAAAGTTCTGGTGCTGCCACCGAGAAAGCCCTGGATCTTGTTGCACATAGCCTGGCTTCTTTTGGGCCAGGGGCAGACAGCAGATTTTTTGTCCCTGATCGCAGTGCTCTCTGGGGGATATATGGGGAAAGGCGGTCCCGTAGATAGGCAGGTCCCTGACCATAAAGGGCTTTAAAGGTTAGTACCAACACCTTGAAGCGAACTCGGAACACAACAGGCAACCAGTGCAGCTCTCTCAGCACTGGCTGAGTGTGCTCCCGTCGTGGTAGCCCCATTAACAGCCGTGCCGCAGCGTTCTGCACTAGTTGTAGTCTCCGGGTTAGCGTCAGGGGTAGCCCCATGTAGAGAGCATTACAGTGATCTATTCTTGAGGTGACCGTAGCATGGATTACCGTCGCTAGGTCACTGTGCTCCAGGTAAGGGGCCAGCTGCCGTGCTTGCCGAAGATGGAAAAAGGCAGATCTAACAGTGGCTGCCACCTGAGCCTCCATTGTAAGGGAGGACTCAAGGAGCACGCCTAAGCTCTTGACCTTGGGGACCGGTATCAGTGGCACCCCGTCAAGGGCCGGCAGCTGGATCTCTCTCCCCAGACCGCCCCGACCCAGGTAGAGAACCTCCGTCTTCGTCGGATTCAATTTCAGCCGACTCAGTCTGAGCCAAGAGGCCACGGCTTGTAATGCCAGGTCTAGGTTTTCCAGGGTACAGTCAGACTGGCCACCCATCATTAGGTAGAGCTGGGTGTCATCCGCATATTGATGGCAACCCAGTCCATACCTCCTGACAATCTGGGCAAGGGGGCGCATATAGATATTAGATTATACCATGCTAGAGATTAGATTATACCATGCTACCTATGTATGCCAAATTGCCCTCAAATGAGGTAGGGGAAATAGTCAGGTGGGCACAAGATGGCTAATTTAGGCGGGGTCTAAACCTGTGAATACAGCAGGTGGTCTCCCAAGAATTTCCCCTTGAAATAATGAGAACTTTGGTAAACTATATTTGTTTTTATTAGAAAATTAGTCAGACATGCAAGATAAAATCACAAAGTCTTTTGTCCAGGTCCAAAGACATATTAGCAAGCCTATTGTTAAACATTGGCTTCCCTATTTGCATCTTTAGGTTTAGGTTTATTAAATTTATACCCTGCCCTCCCCGCTGAGGCAGGCTCAGGGCAGCTTACAATAATAGTCATAATAACAATAAAAGACTAAGACATTAGAGCATCATCATAATAAAATCAATTAAATAATAAAAACAATTTAAAACAGCTGGTGCTAATAACATTTTAGTGTTATTCGGTTATGATGGCGTCAATATTTCCTGGATTCCTCCTGCTGTTATAGGTCTCAAAGTCAGCTGAAAGCAAGCTGGAAGAGTGTGGTCTTACAGGCCTTGTGGAACTGGGCGCGGTCCCACAAGGCCCTAATCTCTTCTGGCAGCTGGTTCCACATCTTAATTACATTTCCAGAGTATGTGGGGCTCTCGCCTCGCTTTCATGGCATTAACAACAACTTGCAGTTGTTTTAGGTTAGGACATCACAAACATGGCTCCTATAGAGACTGCTTCTTGACAAAGGCTTTCATGGGCAGGAACGCAGTTGAGATCTGCAGGGCTGAGCAGCTCTGGAGAGAAGTGCAATCTGGAGTCTTTTCAGGCAAAGGAAGCACAACTGGTCAGGTCCAGGCACAGAGTCCTTGTGGCTTGGCTGGAAGGCTTGCTGCCTGAGATCACATTGTATGAAAATGTCCATATTAGGTTAGTTCTCAGTACAAAATACTTTATATTGTAAGTTAAATGTCCATTGAGGCAGGTTTGCTTGTGCTTACACAATATGAGTCCATACTGTAAGTCCATAACAATGAGAGTTCTGTATTTCTGACACTAGGCCAGAGTAAACTCAGTCCGTAAATGGTGGGAAAGGGGTTCAGGTACACCCTGAATGTGGCTATAAGCACCTACAATTTGTCATAGCCCACAGATTCATCACAATGAGCATCAGAGTATCCCCTAACAGAATGTCAACCGCCTAAAATGTTGACTGTGGAGGGGGAGGTGCAATTAGGACAACCTCATTGACCTAGAATACTCTGATGAATGTTAATAGAGAATGAACCTTCTGGTGGTGGCTAAAGCTCTTCTGGGATTATAACTGAGATCCAGACAACAGACATCAGTTCACCTGAAGGAAATGGCAGCTTTGGAAGGTAGGGTCTATGACATTATATCCCATTGAAGGCCCTTCCCTGTCCAAATGCTGCTGTCCTCAAGCTCCTCCCCCCAAAATCTCCAAGTATTTCCTGGCATGGAACTGACAACCCTAACTTTTACTATGGATCAGGTGAACAAGATGGACATGTAAACAGCAAGTAGGATCAGAGATTTGATAGCGGTCATTGTGCAAGTGCTGGTAGGTGGCACCATGGTGAGGGTCTTTTGCATGCCATCACATTTTCAGGAATCTGCCACCATCTATATGAATGATCACTACATAAAGTAGTTTCTAGGTACTGGGATGTCTGGGAGAGAAGAGGAAAAGGAGCAACCATTTAGGATATATCTACACTAAAGACTGCAGCTGATTTTTAGCCATTCCCTCTTCCTAAAGAATCTTGGGGATTGTAGTTCTGGAAGGAATATTTGATACCTTGAAAAACTACCATTCTTAGATACTTGGGAGGGGGAAGGCAATTAAAGTGGTATAAAAAAAAGTATAGTATTGGCCACCATATTACCTATAAAGCAGGGGTGGCCAATGGTAGCTTTCCAGATGTTTTTTGCCTATGGCTGGGGCTGATGGGAGTTGTAGGTAAAAACATCTGGAGAGCTACTGTTGGCCACCCCTGCATAAAGAAAGTTTCCAAAGGTGCTGGGACCCAGAAGGCTTATGAATGCAGCTTCTCTAGCCCCATGCTTCGAAGATTATTGCAATGCGTATAACTTTTGAAAATTAAACAAAGCATGTTATCCCAAAGAAAACAATACCATGAAGTAGGACTTGGCCATGAATCAGTGTGAGTGACCTTGATTCCTTCGTATTTTATGGACAATTGATTTGTAATGCAACGATGGAATGGAAAGCAAAGCACTTTAGCACACAATGTTGGCTTATTATTTGGCAGTTGCAGCCACAGACATCACTGCATTAATTCAAAGCAAATGAAAGTACCCCTCTTCCATCCAAAACACCAGTTCCCACCACTAAAACCAAATCAAGGTGCTGGGAAGATTAAATCTGTGAACTGAGGAAGGTTGTGGATTTCATGAGGTTAGAGCAGTGTGTACGAAAATATTCAGATGAACAAACAAGCCCCAATGAGTTTTCCTTTTCCCTTGAAAATGAATGTGCTCTCCACCTTCAGAATCTGTGGCTGTGATTGTCGGGGGTCGTTTTGTAGAAAAATAGGTGGTGGAGCTCATCGAGGGATTGTTATGCAGCTGCACCTACTATTCAATGGACAAGGTGGGAAGGAGGAGATGGAACTCTCAGAAAGGTTCAGGAGTTGTGCTCCTGTGGGCTCCCACTGAATCCAAGGCCTGGTGATTGTACAGAGTCCCAGTTCAATGTCGGACTTTCCATGTTCTCTTTATAGGACCCTCGCTGCCATTTAGCACTAACCCACTAAAGCCCAACACCAGAGCAAAATAACCACATTCTGCAGAGAAACATTATCGAAATAATGGAACAAGCACTTCATGCCATTTGTTAGGAATGTTATTTGAAACACCAGCAGCCAAAACACAGTAAAATTAAATGGCAAAAGCAAACTCAATATTCTGAAATGATTTGCAAACACACTAGCGAGCATTACAGAGATGGAAAAGACATATTTTCTACAGGGATAAAGCATCCTTGAACAACGCTTCCTGAGTTCTGACGACTAATATGCTTTATTTTCCTATGGCTTCTTCTCCCCTCCTTCTTTTTCCCTAGAACAAATATTTACTGCATCCAATAAAATATCTCCTCCCTTCCCCATTTATGTTTGCATTAAATAAATCCATCTCTCTTTATAATATGTGATACAAGCATACATGCAGCATATGTACAGAGCAATATTTGTAGATGAATGTCAATCAAATGATTCACTGAGAATAACATGAATTACAAATTTGGCACTTTTTTTTTTTAAGAATATGTTTGGCTCAAAGCAATACAGTCCCATTTACATCAAAGAGACTCAGTAAGTCTAGTTAAAGGAACACGTTTTAGAGGGAAAGTTATCCACATGACAAGCTTAAGGCCTTTGTTTCTTTAAAACTTGGGTCATTAAGAGCCAGACGGCATGTTCAGAAATATCACAAGATACCACACTGCTCCATATAGCAGTGGAAACCTAATGTGTCAGAGAGAAGGAAATGCTAAGCCTTTCTAGAAGCATTTTTAATTATTATTTTGAGCCCTAAGGGCAGGAGATATTATTGGATACACACACACCTTGCACTATTTGCACGCGCTAAGGAAATACTTGTCCTATATCCAACCATGCAAGCACAGATGGCATGTTGCACTTTCCTGCATTCCTTTCCAACCCCTGCAGTCCCCTGTGACTCCTAGGATTGTCAGGTCCCCATCAGCAGGGAAAATGGGGTGGTAGGATGATGGATCACCTGTGAGAAATTCCTAGAGATTTGGGGATGGAGCCTGGGGAGGACAGGGTCCTCAGGGGAGTACAATGCCATGGAGCCCACCACCTCCAAAGCATCCATTTTCTCCAGGGACACTGGGAGATTCTCAGGTCCCTGACTCCCAGAAAGATCATTCTTGGAGTTGCAAGACACACAGAGAGGAATTGGCATGTGGGTTGGGGCACTGCAGTGAGGAAGGGGATGAAATCAGCCCTCCTCCATGTTCTGCTAGTGGGGCTGTACTTGTAAAAGACAGGGAAGGACCAATGTTACCTGCATTTTCTCTCTTCACTGCAATCCCCTGACATGGAGCTACAAGAATGGCAAGGAATGCAGTAAAATCTGTGTTCTGTGCAAGCATGGTTGGATACAGGCCATTATTTGGAAATTGTGCCCATATTTAACTGCATATCACTTTGAAGTAGTTTAGCATAAACGTTTAATCAGTGTGTAGGGTTGCCAAGTCCAATTCAAGAAATATTTGGGGACTTTGTGGGGGAGGGAGGACCAGGAGACTTTGGGGGTGGAGCCAGGAGACACTGAGGGTGGAGCCAGGAGCAAGGGTGTGACAAGCACAATTGAACTCCAAAGGGAGTACTGGCCATCACATTTAAAGGGACTGCACCACCTTTTAAATGCCTTCCCTCCATTGGAAAGAATGAAGGATAGGGGTACCTTCTTTGGGGGCTCATAGAATTGGACCCACTGGTCCAATCCTTTTGAAACCTGGAAGATGTTTTGAAGAGCGTCACTAGATGCTACACTGAAAATGTGGTGCCTCTATCTCAAAAAAACACCTCCCTAGAGCCCCAGATACCCACAGATCAATTTTCCATTATATCCTATAGGAATCGGTCTCCTTAGGGAATAATGGAGTGCCCAGCAAACATTTCCCTCCCCCCCACCCGCTTTCTGATGACCCTGAAGCAGGGGGAGGGCCTCCAAACCAGGGGATCCCCTGCCCCCAACTGGGGATTGGCAACCCTATTGGCATGCCTATTTACAGCATAACATTTAGCTACAACAGATAACAGAAGGGATTTTTATCTGTGGCCGGAAGGGCTCCCAGAGAACAATTCACAAATCATGGGGTGAGGAGAACAGAAAGCATTTTGGATTTTAGACATACCCTTTCCCTCCCTGCTTCAAAATTATTTATTTATTTAGACATGTATACCCCACTTTTTTCCAAATGGGGAAACAAAGGGACTCACAACACTGTTCCCCTACCCTCCATTTTATCTTCATAATAACAACAATCCTCTTAGGTAGGTTAGGCTAAGAGAGGTTGACTAGCCCCAAGTTACCCAATGAGCTTCTTTGGCAAAATGGAGATGCAAACCTGGGTCTCCTACTTTATTCTGACCACGACATTCCCCTGGCTCTTTTGATAGGCAGTTGTATCCCTCTTGCAGTCCAGGCTAGCCTGGTAGCCTGACCTGGACTAGGGTCGTAGATGCACCTGTTACTAGGAGCTTTCTGAATCTTTTTTTTAAAAAAATGGATGAATACAAAAGGGCAAGAAGTGAGCCAGGGCCACACCTTTGGAATATCACATAAGCGACTGGCTGAAAAATAATCAGAACCCTTCTCTTTCTAAACTTTCATCCCACATAGCTTGTCAGGCCATGCACAGACACACCTTCAGGGGCACATGGGATATTATGGGCCTCATCCCTTGCCCCTCATGGATATTGCTGGCCTTGTCCCTGAATTTTTGGCTTCCATTTTGAAAAAAAGTAAGTCTCTATCCTTCTTATGGAGATAAAAGTTGTATTGGTACCCAATTGCCAGCCATATTGATACACAATTACTGGCTAAGAAGAAAGCCTACTTTTAAATTATCATTTTATGAAATGTATAGAGTTTCCTCAGAGCTGATGACTGAAAGTTGAAGTCATAGTAATATTTCTACCCCCCTGCTGCCGCCACCACCACAATTGATGACAACATACTCCGGCTTTCCAACATACCGACCTGGGAGTGCTAGATAACCACAATGACTGACGTGTACTAAGCATCTGTTTTACATTTTATAACCTTATGTTTTAATTAATTTAATATAATTAAATCATTTTAAACATATTTAGGTTGTAGCTATTCTACAGAGCAGGTGTGACACTGTGATAGAGTTAGATCTGGGAGACTCAGAGTTGAATGCCATGGCAGTTTGCAGAGTGATTTTTGGCCAGTTACATAATCTAGACCTAATTTACCTCTCAGGGTTGTTGTGAGAATAAAACAGAGGGGAGGAGAATGATATAAGTGTGTCCACACTGGAAATATAGATGGGATACAAATTAAGGAAATAAATAAAAAAACTTTTCACTCAAACCATATAATTTGGCCTGGTCTCCTGCTCACAGTTGCTGTTGTTTGCTGCCACCCAGTAGGGGAGGAAATTTCTGGTTTCACCTCAGAAATTATGTCATACTGTCAACTCAACAGTGCCCCCCCCCAACATTATTCCTCCAACCCTACATACACTGGTATATTCTATAACATTTCTGGCATCCAACTTTATTTGAGCAAACGTCTTCCCAGAGGGTTCAACAATTTGTCCACAACATATCTGTGGATAGGGTAAACACACATGTTGGGGGCGGAGTAAATCTGCTGGCTCCAAATCCTGTTTATACAAAGCAAAGCTGTTGCCTTCTAAGTCCAATGACTTCAGTGGACTTGAAATGGTGTAACTCTGCCTATGATCCTACGGCAAATGTGCTCTTCCTGCCTATTCACATTCACTGCATGCAAGATTTCTCTCCATGTACACAGGCTCCAGCCACATGCCTGGGAACATTCAGTCCCAATTACAAGGATAGAGTTTACACACATACAGTTTATACAGACATAGGCTGTTTGCCCACATTCAGGTAAATGCACATTAGATGGGATAGAACAAGAGTAGTTAGGATGGTAGGACTCTGGCTCACACTTTTCCTGTATGAGTGCTGACTATGTATACAGTACAGAAGTGCATTTATACAGTTACAGATTTTTATTTTATTTTATTTATTTTATTTTATTCGATTTATATCCCGCCCTACCCCACCGAGGCGGGCTCAGGGCGGCTTACAACAGTAAAAGCTAACAGAGATCGGTTTAAATATGATTAAAATTATACAATAAAATACATAAAAACCTAAAAATACATAAAACTCACATCGATATACACTATGCTACATTTTCCTTAAATCAGTCCTTCAATTTCCAATATTCAGTAATCTGATGTTTGAAATTTACTATTCGGCATTCTGATCACAATTAATTATATGCCAACCGGAAGAGGGTTGTTTTACAGGCCCTGCGGAACTGTTCCAGGTTCCGCAGGGCCCTCACCTCCTTTGGCAGCTGGTTCCACCAACAGGGAGCTGCAATCGAGAAGGCCCTGTCCCTGGTCGCTTTCAGACAGGCCTCCTTTGGCCCAGGGATTACAAGGAGGTTCTGAGACCCCGACCTCAGCACTCTCTGGGGAACATGTGGGGAGAGACGGTCCCTAAGGTAGGCAGGTCCCAGACCATAAAGGGCTTTAAAGGTCATAACCAGCACCTTGTACCGAACTCGGTATGTTATCGGCAGCCAGTGCAGTTCCCGAAGCCCCGGCTGAATGTGCTCCCGTCTAGGGAGCCCTAACAACAGCCGGGCAGCGGCATTCTGCACTAGCTGCAACTTCTGGGTTCGGCACAGGGGCAGCCCCATGTAGAGGGCATTGCAGTAGTCCATTTTTCACACAATTTTTGAGAACTGATTGAAATAGAACATAGATTGAAATAGAACATCAGGATTATCATCCTCAAGAAATGGCCTGGTGTTCTCCTGGAATTACTGCTGATCTGACTATAGAGATCAGTTCCTCAGGACAAAATGCCAGCTTCAGAGGGCAGACTCTGCAGCATCCCGTCCCATGTTTAGTTCCCTCTCCTCTCCAAACGCAGCCCCCTTCAAGTACTACCCCTAAACCTCCAGGAATTTCTCACCTTAAGTGGGAGGCAACATCATGGAGGCAAGCCCCACTCCCAGGTGTGTATCCATGCACAGAGCTCAGAACTTTTGCTTTCTTCACCAAACACACACACACAAAGAGGTTCTTGCATATGTACAGTTGTTGGAGTAGTCTTAGTAATACTGGGTTTTTCCCCTGGGGGGGAAACCAAGGATGGGGCCACAGAAACAATGAGCAAAGTAGATGCCTTCAGTGCAGCAGCTGGTACACAGCTGTAGGACAATTGGTTTCCCCTATAGCTTAAGGGTGGCCAACGGTAGCTCTCCAGATATTTTTTGCCTACAACTCCCATCAGCCCCAGCCAATAGCTGATTGTGGACTGCTGCCTGAGTGATTCCAGAGGTATGACTCCAGAGGCAACAACAGTGAACAATGGAGGCTGGAGAGGGACTCCACCAGCCACTCACCTGCTGGTTGCCCTTCCTGCATCACTGCCTCTGGGGTCATGGTGGCAGCAATGTCCCTCAGGCTGCAACTGCTATCCTAAATTTACCATGACTTTAGAGATGATGCCAATGAGGGAAAGAAGAAGAAGAAGAATTGCAGATTTATATCCCGCCCTACTCCCTGAATCAGAGACTCAGAGCGGCTTACAATCTCCTATATCTTCATCCCCCACAACAGACACCCTGTGAGGTGGGTGGGGCTGGAGAGGGCTCTCACAGCAGCTGCCCTTTCAAGGACAACCTCTGCCAGAGCTATGGCTGACTCAAGGCCATGCTAGCAGGTGCAAGTGGAGGAGTGGGGAATCAAACTTGGTTTTCCCAGATAAGAGTGCACGCACTTAACCACTACACCAAACTGGCTCTCTGGAAAGAGGAGCAACCAGGTACACAGTGGCTAGGGAAGGCAACCTCCATCTTTGACCATCCTTGCCTATGTAGCTATGGGGGCAGCAGAGAAAGCAGCAACTGGCAAATGGGGCTGCTTGCTGCATAATAGTTAGGAATCCCTCATAGCATGGAGCCCAGGGCAGCAGCCACAGTTGCCCCATGGCTAAGACTGCCTATATCGCTTGAGCATATGTAGGACCTTTATACACTGTTCATAAAGACAAGGAGATCAAGGGCAGAAAGTACCTTCACAATGCAGCTTTCCCCCATTTCAGCCTCCATGGAATATTGTGTGAAAAGGGCTTTGGAGAACTGTAAAAAAAGAACTAGGAAAAACAGAAACTGTGGAGATAGGGTCATCTTTTCAGCTATGGAGGGGGGTCATACTTACTGACCAATCATTTGGTTTATTCATATTATCCAGCCTGTCTATTTGATTAATACATGCAAAGCTCCTGCTTTAGATCTTGGTGTCACATTGGCTTCTTCTTGTATATTCAACGAACTAACAAAATACACAATTCTTCAACAAGCGTAAATCAACAGATGCCCCTGGACTTCAGAATTACAATTGCTTGTGTAAGGTGTTTAAAATATACTGGAGGAAAGACAAATAAACTCAGTGCAGGCATTGCTCAGCACAGAGTTGCACCCATCTCTCTTTTAAACTGTGCTGAACCATTTGAGGAAGTGCAGGATTCCACTGAATTCTGCTTCAAGAGTCTCATGTCAGAAGAGAAAAACATGGTTCATGGACACCTGCAGAGCAGAAGTTCCTTCTTTGGGAATTGTAACACAGGTTTCTGGTGGGGGTTTTTATTTTTTTATTTTTTGGACTTACAGTGTACAAATAAAACACAGAGTGATTTCCTTTGTACATCCCCAAAGCATGTGCAGAAAAGCAAAAAGAGGTGAGGAAAGCTGTTTTGCCACTGTAGAGGGGGGAGGTGTCCCCTCAGAATATGTGACAAAATTTGTTTGTGTGCTTCTGATTATATTTTGTTTGGCTGGCATTAGATTATTTATTTATTTCATTTATACCCTGCCTTTCTCCCCAATGGGGGTCCAAAGTAACTTACATTGTTGTCCTCCATTTTATCCTCACAACAATCCTGTGAGGAAAGTTAGGCTGACAGTGTGTGACTGGCCCAAGGTTACCCAGCAAGCTTCCATGGCAGAGTGGGGATTCAAACCTGGGTCTCTCAGATTCCAGTCCCATATTCTATCTACTATGCTATGCTAGCTGGCCCACTCTTCACTCAGGTTCAGGGCTCCTTTTGGATTTTTACTCTTCTCATTTCTTCTCATTATTACAAGCATTTTGCTGTAGTCAGGGATGGAATTCTAGCAGGAGATCCTTTTGAAAACTAGGCCACACACCCTGATGTAGCCAATCCTCCAAGAGCTTACAAAAAAGAGCCTTGTAAACTCGTGGAGGATTGACTACATCAGGGGTGCGTGGCTGAATATGCAAAGGAGCTCCTGCTAGAATTCCACCCCTGGCTGTAGTTATGCTTTGTAGTGAAACCAGTATCTATTGGATTGACTCCCTAATATGAGGAGTGTTTATTCTGGCATGAAAGAATCCAACTCAAGACTTTAAAACAGCAACCAACATAAAGCAAACTCTCCCTCCCTCCTAGGCTTCCCAACCCCTCCGCTTTGGCGGGAGACTTCTGGGTTCGCAGCTTCATCCCCCGGTCTCCAGAAATCAGGAAGCGGGGGGGTGGGGGGGTGGAGGGGGGAGGGAGAACATACCTGTAGGGTTCATGTTGGTGTAGAGCTCCTGAGCATTTTGTAAAATGTCTGCCCCTTTAAGGCTGGGCAGGAAGGAGGAAACAGGAAGGGCTTCAGAGAACGGCCCCTCCCTTTCTTTGCTTTCGTTTTCACAGCAGGCAGAGGGAAGAAGACCAAGTATTTGTGTGTGAGAGAGAGGGAGGGGGCAGGGAGGGAGGATTCCCTGGTATGGAGGCCCTCCCCCCCTTTAGAAAGCGGGGGGGGGGAGGGAAATGTCTACTGGGCACTCTATTATTCCCTATGGAGAACAATTCCCATAGGGAATAATAGGGAATTGATCCGTGGGTATTGGGGGCTCTGGGGGGGCTATTTTTTTGAGGTAGAGGCACCAAATTTTTAGTATAGCATCTAGTGCCTCTCCCCAAAATACCCCCCAAGTTTCAAAACAATTGGACCAGAGGGTCCAATTCTATGAGCCCCAAAAGATGGTGCCCCTATCCTTAATTATTTCCTATGGAAGAAAGGCATTTAAAAAGGTGAGCTGTCCCTTTAAATGTGATGGCCAGAACTCCCTTGGAGTTCAATTATGCTTGTCACATCCTTGTTCCTGGCTCCACCCCCAAAGTCTCCTGGCTCCGCCCCCAAAGTCCCCAGATTTTTCTTTAATTGGACTTGGCAACCCTACTCCCTCCCTCCCTGGATAGTGCCATGAGAGTTGCATTTGTGAACAAAAGTTCATGCACAGACACTCAGGTGCTTTGCTGGTGGACACATTTAACCTGTTTTCCTCCTGATTCTTTTTCTAGCTTCCTTAGAGTTCATGTCCACATTCAAAATGAGTCACATGATACAGCCCTCATGGGACTGTCTCACTGTAGATTGCAGCCACATGTCTGAACACTCCCTGGCTTTTAAAAATGGCAAACTGACCCAGAAAGGAGAGAGCTAGACAATAAACTTTCTAGTCTCAATCTTCCCCTCAGTGTGGGTATTCCAGCAAGACAGAGATACTTCTTGGCTCCCCTGCCAGTGTCCCCAGTTGAATTGGTAAACAAATAACTCCTAATCTTTCAAACCCCCTCACACATTTCTCTGTCACTACTGCAGATACTGTTAATCTCTCCAGAGTAATCTTTGGCTGTGGACAGGCAATAGTTTTTTGGTTTGGGTTTTTTTTAGAAAGTTTGAGGCAATACTGTTAAAGCTCTCACCTATCGTGCTACATGTAGACATTGGCCGTTTTCGCACTAGCGTTTACTCCGGCGTAGCACCCCATTTACCTCCGGATCTTTTCCTGGTTTTCGCACCTGTTGCTCCGGCGCTGCGTCTTGCTCCGGTGCTGCAGGGGTTTCACGCCAGAGTATCTAGATCCACCTCCTTCCGGAGTTTTTGAAAACCTCCGGATCCACACCGGATCCACTCCTCGGAGTTTGCTGTGGGAAATCCATCCACGCCGGATCGACTGCTTTGTGGGCGTCACCCTCTCCCTTTCCGTCCTCCCACCCCATCCACCCCCTTGGCCAATCATCAGCCGTTCGCGGCGCTTCCCAAAAGTGCCCGCACGGCCATTTTTTTTTTTAAACTTCATCTTTCTTGCGTAATAGCGATATTTCGAAATTAACAAATAGAAAAAAAACCCCTCCTGAAGCGGCGGGTATGTGAGGTTGCTTTTCCGCTGTTGCGTTATTTCGCAACTTCGAAATTGCATTATACATTATACATTGTTGGGGGGGGGGGAATCTAGTGCCGGTGTGGGCCAAAGCGTTCATGTGTGTGTGTTTTTAAAAGGCAATGCCTCCCTCAGCTGTGCCACCAGCATTTCTGGACCTGCACAAAATCGCCATGTATAAAATGGGAAGTTGGAGTCCTGCATTCTCCTCCCTGGCTACATTCCGCTCGGTTAGAAAACAGACGCGAGCTCGCTCTTCACACGCACCACAGAAGGGGAAGGAGAGAATGGGGCAGGGGGGGAGCTCTGGCAGCAGGAGTCAGTCAGGTCCCCGTTGCGGCTGCAAGCGCCAGCCAGGGAGGGGGAAGAGCGCGGAGGAAATCCCAGCTTCACCACCCGGGAGGGAGCGAGGCTGGGAAAGGAAGAAGCTGCCACATACACACACACACACACGCAACTCTGGAATTTGTGTTGGGGGGGGGGAATCTAGTGCTGGGATTCTCCACTGTGAATGCTTCTGTTAATACATAAAGGGCTGTGGAGGATACTACAGCTGCAGCCACTCCATAAGCAGAAGCGGCACACGTGATGCGGTTTACGTTGTTACGTTGTTACGCAATTCGACTTGCGCTTAAAAAAAAAATGATTGACAGGGCATCGAACTCAAGTCGATGCTAGTGCAAAAACGATTTGAGCTGGGGCTTCATGGAAAGCGACTCCACTAAAGAGGCAATGTGCGAAAACGAGGAAAATGATCCGGACATAATTGCGCCGAGGAATAAGGGGAGCAAACGCTAAGTGCGAAAACGACCTTTTTTTCTATTCCTCCCTATTCTCTGGCTTAACTGGCTCGCAGATGCATACAGTTCTTCAAGCAATATTATTGAAAAAGCATTAACTACCGCTCCGCTGCTGCATTAAGACTGAATACACTTTGGTTGTTGCCACAAGTACTGATTGGATAGTGCCAGTGCCAAGCAAGAAATATGCTCTATTCCCATCAGCAGTGGTTAAAAACTGAAACATGGAAAAAATGCTTAATTATAGGTATACTTTTATATAAGTATATGTATACTTTTTCATAAGCGCACGAAAAAGTAAGCACTTACCCACATTGACACATGCAGCCCTTTACAAAAAAGAAGAAAAGGGGGAAAATCAAGGCTACAACTCACTCTCTGCAATGCCATCCCATTCAAGGACTTTTATTCTCTCCCTCTGTGTGTGTGTCTTTTTTCTTTATTTTTCTTTCTTTAGAGAGAAATCAATTAGACCAGAAGCTGCTTATGATTCACCCTCGTAAATACGTCATTGACTTCCATTGATCTAAGTAGGAAACAGGAAAACAGTGAATAACTCTGCTTGACCCCACCACCACCACATCCCTAGCACATCCTGGATATTGTGTTTGTGTGATCGTCAAACTTCCAGTTCTGGATTAGAAACAGGACCATGGCAACACTTAAAGGGGAATTCACCTCCCCCACTCCTCCTATCACTCTTCAGAAACATTTATCTATACATAGCCTTTGGCTCTTCAACATCATTATTTCTAGGATTCACCCTTTCTTCGCCATACCTACAGTCAGGGCTTTTTTTGAGCAGGAACGCACAGGAACGCAGTTCTGGCTGCCTTGGTGTGAGGGGGTGTGACCTAATATGCAAATGATTCCTTGCTGGGCTTTTCCCACAAAAAGTGCCATGTGAAACAAGTGACATTAGGAGGTGTGACCTAATATGTCAATGAGTTCATGCTGGGCTTTTCCTACCAAAAAATCCCTGCCTACAGTTAAGCTTTCCCCCTCCCACCATGTTTAGATCACCTCTTGTCCAGATGAGTCTTAGCTTCATCATCCTGGCTCATTCTCCTGCCATATTCGTCCTCTAAAATCAACTAAGGTTTCCTCTGCAAAAAATTCCTTGTCACATTCTGCATCACCCTCACATTTCCAGTCCTGACTGCCAGAAACACTTAATTTCTTCCATCCCAACTTACATTTCATCCTTTCTACTCCCATTCTCACCCCCTCCAGGCTATAAATCACCTGCTTTTAGCTCTCTTTGTATCCTGTTAACACTTCTACCCACACTCATCTCTGCCTTGTCAATCTGCTGCAGATTATAAATTCTAACCCAGTGGTTCTTGATCTGTAAACCACAACCGTCCACCTAGAACGCATCATTAACAAATGCCCCCAAATGTGCATGGAAAAAGAGTGAGGATATAAAACAATAGACCACACAAGGAAACTTTATATAGGTATGACTATTTATTTATTTAGGAAATTTCTACATTGTTTCATTAGGGTCTTGTCCTCAGAGCTGGCGCATGGGAATAGGCCAGATAGGCAGCTGCCTAGGGCTCCACCTGGTCTACAGGGGCGCCACCAGGCACCCCTTATATCCACCCGACCATTCTCAGCTTCCCAGGTCTGCACAGACCCAGGAAGGCGAGAACAGCTGGGCAGCACGTCATCATGTGCTCTCCTCCAAGCCCACCTTCCCTTGCAAGGGAAGGCATGCTCAGAGGAGAGTGCACCCCACCTGCTCACTTTTGCCTTGAAGGCAACAGTGGCCAGATGGGGCGTCAGTGCACCCTGCCCCACCACATTTGGCTTTGAAGCCAAGAGCAGTGGGGCGACACAGCAACCTCACCATCCCAGGTCTGCCCAGGGTGGGGGCAAGTCCTAGGGTGCCAGGAAGTCTGATGCCGGCCCTGCATTCCAAGGAAATGCCCTACCAACAGGGAGCAACAGGATAACATTCTGATAGCCCTCAGTCAACTCCTTTGTGTGAGATCACTGTGTGACACTTTTAAAATGGCCTAGGAGAAGAAAACTGGGGTCATCATCACAGCAGAAGAAAATAACCTTCCTCCAACTGTAATCAGAAGCAGGGCATAGGAGTTAAGAGTAAGTTCAAATGCCATGGAAGCTCACCAGTGACCTCAGGCCAGTCATTCTCTCAGCCTGATTTACCTCACAGAGTTGCTATTGCAAGAATAACTTAGAGGAGGGGGGAACAATATTCTAAGGTGCTCTGGGTACCCATTAGAGAGAAAATCTGGGTATGTAAATGTCTAAATAATTAAATAAATTGGAAGTCGAAAGAAGGAACTGCCTAAAATCCCAGATGCTTCCAAAGTTCAAAATTCGCCCCCCCTCCCCTCCCCAAGATTTTGTAGATTACCCTTGCTTGCTGCTGGCTGCACTTAAGAACCACTTGTAGTCAGTTGCCACTACTTTATGCAGAGAAGGGCAGTAAATGTTCATAAGAGAAGCAGCAAGAGCAGAATTAGTACTAGAGTGCAACAGAAGTGAGTATGGGGACATGCACAGACATAGCTCACCAACTCTCACCCCCCCCCCCAAAAAAAAAATATTGACACACTACTATTTTAACTAGAAACACAGAATTTGCTAAAGCCAAACCTAGGCACTCTCTAATGTGTGCTAGCGGTCCCAAACATGCAGAAATTATGACTCAGATAAGTAGATCTGGCTTAGGGTTAAAAGCTAGAAAGGCCAGGAAGCATTAATTACTCACTGGGATTAAGTGATTAATGTTTTTATCACAGTTCAAACTAGAGCTCTTATTAATTGGAGCCAGCCACCTGCAGTCCTCAGCTACTGCTAAAGACTGGGCTGGCTTCTTTCTATCCCTTCACTTCCCCACCCCCATCACTGCAGTGTTGCTTCCTCCATCTAATCTCGTTGTTGGAGCCTTCAATTGATGAATTCAAGACCCCTGTGGACCATTTCTATAACAGTCTCAATGGTAACTGAGAAGAAGGAAGAGAAGAACGGGGCAAATATATACATATTCCAGCGTGATTTTTTAGATTGACAGATGTCTTTCTTGTGGCAAGTCAACAGGGAGCAAGTTCTTCACTGTGGGTTAGATCCACAGTGGCAGAATAACACAGAAGCTCTTATTCTGGTACAAGGACACTTCTGAGTAGATGAAGTCTTCCCATAAAGTCACTGCCATTGATAATAAGGGAGTTTATCTCCATAACATATATGGAAATATATGGCCTTTGTCTTCACTGTTGGCCTTGTCTGCCTCGCAGAGTTGCTGTTAAGATAAATGAGATAAAAATCTTACATATCAGGCATTATAACATCCCTTGGGGAGGGGTAAGAAACCTAAATGCCAGTGTGATATAGTCATTAAGGATGGGTATGACCTGGGAAAATGTGGCTCATTTCAGTTCATAGTTCATGGAATTCCCAGTTCACGAGTCATGAACTGTCACAAACTTAAGATCCAAACAAACCAGTTCAGTTTGTGATGCAGTGGAATCCCCTCTCCACCCCCACCCCCAGTGTGCTAGAGACACCAAGCTTGCAGGGAATCTCTGACTGACTGTACTCAAAGTTGGATTTATGCAGTCTGAGTTAGAGCCTCCCAAAGAAGGTGCCCCCATCCTCCATTAGTTCAAGTGGAGGAGGAAACCAGCAAAAAATCCAAAAAAGCAAGGGCAATAGAAGCCCAGCAGAACAGAATCAAAGTACTAGAAAATCTCTGCAGCAGAAACTGAAGATGGGAGCATTTTTGCAAGCCCAGCACAGCCAGTACAATGTGTCCAGTACAATGTGCCCCACTGTGGCAGTGCAGACCCAAAGGACTGAGATCAAACCAGAGAATCTCTGCAGCAGAAACTGAAGGGGGGCATTTTTGCAAGTCCAGTAAAGCCAGTGCAATGCACTAGTACCCAGCAGAACACAGTGCCATTGTGGCAGCACATTCAATGGGAACAATGTCAAGCACAGAATCACAATTCAAGCTGGGGGTGGGAAGCCCAGCAAAACCAGTGCATTGTACTAGTGCCCAGCAGTACAATCACAGAGTGCCCAGCAGAACTCTGTCACTGGCATTGCAAGGTTAAAAGGACTGTTCTCAAAGCACAAAATCACAAAACTAAGCAGGGGGTAATAGGATTTTGCAAGTTCTGTGCAAGAAAATGGGAAATGCACAGACATAGTTCACCAGTTCTCACCCCCAAAACATTGATACACACTACTATGTTAACTAGAAACACAGAGTTTTCTAAAGGAAAAGCAAGAAAAGGAGGGGAAAACTCTCACAAAACTGACCTGAGTAATTTTAAACTGACAATAGTGTTTCCAAGACTGTAGAATTCCTCCAACCACCCTGTTGCTTTAAAGTTTGGTAGACATTTTGTTTGAGCAGAGACAGTCTGTAGAGCAAGGTATCCATTCATGAACTGACACAAACCTCCATGAACTGCTTGAAAGTTTATGGAAAGTTTGTGCCGGTTGACCTCTCACTAACTTTATTTTGCAGACCATGTACCGGTTGAAATTTGTCACAAAGTTTAGCTCATGAACTGGTTTGTGCCCATCCCTAATAGTCATTACAGTGACAGACTAGGCCTGGAGAAGACCTAATTCCTCATCAGCCATAAAAGTCATTAGGTGACCTTGGGTCAGCTTCTCTCAACCTAACATACCTTGAACAGTTTTTATAAGAATAAAATGAAGTGAGAGACACTGTGACCCCACTGGAGGAAGGGCAAGATAAAAACATGATACACTGATAAAAACAAGCTCCCTTTATGTGCCATTTTTTCTGAAAGCCATCATGTGAAGGGGTGATCCCATTTGCAATAATAAGTATTTATATATGTTCCATTCATTTTAATTTAGCATGTTTGTATGCTGCCTCTCCACAAAATGTGCACAGAGATAGTATATTATACCACAAAAACAATATTAAAACTAGACCAGTGACATAATCCCACAAACAATCAGCAACCATATAAAATTAAGCAAAACCAAAGCGGACAGCTAAAACCACTCAATCAGTAAAAACAATGGCAGCAGCTTAAAGCAAAGATCAAACAAGTGAAACAAGGAATAATTATGGTAATCAGCAGAAGAGAAAAAGCAAGCCAATTAAGCAAAATAAAGCTGGAACTGGAAAAAAAAAGTCTTCACCTTGTGCTGAGGAGCTTCATCAGAGGTACCAGGTGCAGGGAAAGAGAAGAATGTACCAGAATCAGAGGACAGCAACCAAAAAAGCCCTGGACTCCATGACCACCTGACTCATTTCCAAAGTTGAGAAACATGAAGCAGGGCACTTCCCAGGCTGGGCTACATGGAAACAGGTGGCCCTTCAGGTAGCCCAGGCCCACAAGTGAAGCTGACACCTTCCATTTGAAAGAAACAGGCAGCTAGTGAAGTGTTGTGAGTTTTATTTGCTGTCTATGTTCCACCTCAAGTAGCTGTATTGCTGCTGCAGTCTGGATTGACTGAAGTTTCTGAAGCATCTTTAAGGGCAACCCCACATAATGATTACATTAGAGTGATCTAACAAGTGATTAACAATAAGATAACATCCAAAACATGAATCACTGTGGACAGATCATGCTTCTTAAGGAAATGCCACACAGCAGGTGAATGACCCAAAGTCGGCTAATCGCTCTATGCATTACAGCCAAGATCAGAGCAACCTTCTATAAATCTGGATCGAACAGCACCTCACAGCTATAAATCTGTTCCTTCAGGGGCACTAAAATATCCAGAAAAAGATATCTCCCAATTCTGCAATCAGCCTCAACCAACAGCCTTTTCCGGACTGAGTTTTGGGAGGGGGAGGGGGTTTGGCCATCATCAGGTCCATTACCACATTCAGATTCAAATTGTAACTATATGATACATCATTCCTGGATCTGTCCCTGGGTTCCACTTAGGAGAATGTCAAACAGGCTGTATACTGTGTATTCCCATTTAAAGCTAAATTCCCAGGCATGAGGGGGCCCAATTCAGATTGTGATGGTGGTGTACAGGGAGAGGGGCTTCAGGCTTACCCCCACATATTGTTTTCCAACATGAAATGGCCCCAGAGAACTGGTATTCATCTTGCTGGGAGGTGACAGGCTGCACCTTCTTTCCTTCCTCCTTTCCCTTCTTCCTTCTGCTAATTTATATTCCACCCTTCCCTGCAGGCGGGCTCAAGGAGGATTACAACATATAAGATAACATAGTTAGCTAAAATATATATTTTTTAAAATTGTTAGAATAAGACAACTATTGGTCAGGAATACAGAGTCAGAGACCAGAGTCACTGAGTACAGGAACTTCTAAAGAGCTGGGCCCATGCAGAGAGAACTGTGGCAGGGATAGGGTTGCCAATCCCCAGGTGGAGGCAGGGGATTCCCTGGTTTGGAGGCCTTCCCCCCACTTCAGGGTTATCAGAAAGCATGGGAGTGGGAAATGTCTGTTGGGCACTCCATTCTTCTCTATGGAGACAAGATTCCTATAGGGTATATGAATTTATCTGTGAGTATCTGGGGCTCAGGGGGTATTTTTTGAAGTAAAAGCACCAAATTTTAAGCATAGCATCCAGTGCCTCTCCTCAAATTATCCCCCAAGTTTCAAAAAAACTAGACCAAGGGGTCCAATTCTATGAGCCCCAAAAAAGGTGCCCCTATCCTTCATTATTTTCAATGGAGGGAAGGTCTTTAAAAGGTGTGTGGTCCCTTTAAATGTGATGGCCAGAACTCCCACTGGAGTTCAATTATGCTTGTCGCAACCTTGCTTCTGGTTCCACCACCAATGTATCCTGGCTCCACCCCTAAAGTCTTCTGGCTCCACCCCACAAGTCCCCAGATATTTCTTTAATTGGACCTGGCAACCCTACAAAGGGCCAGCTTAATTGGACACTCATCACCTCAACCAAAGGCCTGGCGGAACAGCTCCATTTTGCAGGCCCTGAGGAACAGTAAAAGGTCTGGCAGGCCCTGATCTCAAGGGAGAGCATGTTCCAACAGGCCTGAGCCAGGGCAGACCCTGGATCTGGTCAAGGCTAATCGACACAGGCTATGGAGCTGTAGTGAGGTGGGGGGGGGGGGTAGGCCACTCCATTCACACACTCACCCTTCCATTTGTATGGCTCCTTCATTGGCAGACCTGCCTGCCTTCCTGGCGTTCTGAGCAGTGGTACTTGCTGGGCCCAGAGCACCTCCTCCTTCTTCTACCCAAACCACCCTGGATGCTCCCAGTGCTCAGAGTCTCAGAGCAGTTTACAATCTCCTTTCCCTTCCCTTCCCCACAACAGAAACCCTGTGAGGTAGGTGGGCTGAGAGAACTCTCCAAGAACTGCTCCTGAGCAGAACAGCTCTGAGAGAGTTATGATTGACCCAAGGTCACTCCAGCAGTTGCATGAGGAGGAGTGGGGAATCAAACTTGGTTCTCCCAGATAAGAGTCCACATTTAACCACTACACCAAATTGGCTCCCACTCAGCACTGAGAAATCTAACAGAACTGTTATGCATGTGAAGACATGCCTGAACATGTTGGGTGTAAGCTCCTGTCTGGCTCATTGGAACTATAAGACTGAGCTTGAGGTGAATCACAATAGAGGATCCTAGGATCTGCCAATGAGGATGCATATTCTAATGAAGGATCCAAAAAGGGCACAATGACAGATGAGTTTCTGCTTCTTTGGAGCTGAGTTTCTCCTGCCCCAACTGTATATATTGCCACATGTTCTGGTGCTTAGGAGTAGTTTGTAGTCATTTAGTAGAGATGCTGAATCACTAATAAAGAGCTTTAATCACTATGCAAGAGCCTCCTCAAGCATCGAACCCAGTATTTAATAAGAACTAACAGGGATGAGGTGCATTTCTGGTGATGATAATTCCAAATGCATAGCTGTGTTAGTCTGTAGCAGCATGATACAACAGGAGTCCAGTGGTACCTTAAAGATTTATTCTAGAATGAGCTTTTGAGAGCTACAACTTAGTTCATTAGATGCTGGATGCATGCACCTGATGAAGTGAGCTCTGTCACATGAAAGCTTATGCTGGGATAAATTTTTGTTAAACACTGAAGTGCCATTGGATTCCTGTTTTATTCTCAGTTAAGGTCATCCATAAGGGCAACCAAAGCTGATTCTCTTCCAAAACTGTGCTTGAAACCCAATCAAAATGGGTCTAGATAATTGCTTTCAGCCAAGAGATAATCGGGCTAGTTGACTCTTGACCTTTTCAGTTAATGGTTTATGAC
Source organism: Heteronotia binoei (assembly GCF_032191835.1). Classification (NCBI taxonomy): domain Eukaryota; kingdom Metazoa; phylum Chordata; class Lepidosauria; order Squamata; family Gekkonidae; genus Heteronotia; species Heteronotia binoei. Next base: position 48,439,863 of record NC_083223.1, on the reverse strand, counting down.
TTTCCTGATGCTTAAATATTTAAGATTCCTATTGTCCAACTTGTTTTCCTTCACAGGACTGCAAAAATGCTTATTTCATTAAAAATCAATCAGCTGAATCCAGAAAATGACACTTGCAGTATTGCAAAGGGTTCTGCAATGCAGCAATTCCTACATGGTACACATATCAGCTGATTCTACCTCCTTGCCACCAAATGTTAGGTGCAGTATACAGTAATCAGTCTGAAACCTCCATTGTACTGAACTCAGCAAGAGGATACTGGCTTTGGCAGGTACACAGACCACATGATTCTGCCTTGAACTTTAAATGACCCTGAAAAGCCAGGCTGTTGACCAAGAATGCTGGTGAGAAAATACATGGCAAGCCTGCCATTCAGACTTGGCAACTGCACTTTGCAAGGATCTAGTGCATATAATAAAGCAAGAAAATCTAGATGGTTCACGGGACCACATCTGTGTCTCAGGGTTTCAGAACCTACGTCTTACGTGCAACCCCTGGCATCTACAATTAAAAAGGATCGGGCAGGAGTGGGACCTGAAAGACCTCTGCCTGAGACCCTGAAGAACTGCTGCCAGGCAGTGTAGGCATTACTGACCTTGATAGACCAAGGGTCTGACTCACTAGAAGGTAACTTCATGCGTTCATGATGCATCATCCACTTCATCTTTGAGCAGTACGGAAGATTTTTACTCACAAGTGAACTTCAGAGCATGCAAGTGGGATTGAAATTGTACTGAAAACAACTTGATATTTAGAGGCTGTATCATCTTAGAAAGTATCTGTCTTATTCACATGGACATCTGTCCTACCCACCCACGATGATCTTTGTTTTTTTCTTCATGGACAAGGAAGAGAGCTGACTGTACTTCAAAACCCAAAACACCACTTCACAATCTCAGACGTCACTTCGGCCTCCTTTTATCACTTCCAAGGATTCTAGCATTTATCTGTCATCATTCCTGCTCCCCCTCCCTCATTTCCCATTTTTTAGTCCCCAGTCATCTCTAAAATAGTATATATTATTTCTCACGATAAAACTTCTATAATTCCACATTGAGCCAAGAGGAGCCAAAGCACAGAAGGGAAAAATGATTTGAAGGTTGCATTGGAGATGTGTGAAACTTCAGTGTATGCCTTACGTTCCAGTTATCTAGTTAACAGGCTGATCCTATGCATTCAAAGAACATTTGGTGGAGGGTAAATTGTTTTGGTGGAGCGGCTGTTGTGTTTTTATCTTGTGTTTCTGTTTTGTTCTTTCTCTTCTGATTTAATGTTATTTTTTATGCATTTGTGACTGGTTGTTGCTCTGATAAGGCAGGAGATAAATATTTTAAATGAAGAAACAAATTGTTACAGAGTTTGATATATGAAGCTGCCTTATACTGAACCAGACCCTTGGTCCATCAAAGTCAGTATTGTCTTCTCAGACTGGCAGCGGCTCTCCAGGGTCTCAAACTGAGGTTTTTCACACCTATTTGCCTGGACCCTTTTTTTGGAGATGTTGGGGATTGAACCTGGGACCTTCTGCTTCCCAAGCAAATGCTCTACCACTGAGCCACCGTCCCTCCCCAAATTCTTCTTGATGGTGCTTACTTCCAAGAAGAATGACAACCTAAATTACAGAAAACCTTTCCTCTGTTTCTGTTGAGCTCTTTGATTTCTTAAAATTTTTATCCAGACTCAAAAGCCAATCGAAAGAGCAATCACTCCATTGCTGATATTTTAGTTCACACACATAACAGAAGGGAATATACGGAAGTGGTACTTCTCGCATGTGATCACTGGTCCTCCTTTCCCACTACGCCCTGTTCCTCATCCTGTCTCCTGGCCCATCTGGAAAAGAGATAAGAATCACTTTTGCACAGTTTGAATTCCACTGCCTTGGAAGCTAAGCAGAACTGGCTCTAGCTAGTGCTTGGATGGGAGACAACCAAGGAAGTCGAGGGTTGTTATGCAGAGGCAGGCAATGGCAAAACCACCTATTTTCATCTCTTGCCTTGAAAACCCGATGGGGTCTCCATAAGTTGGCTGAAATTTGACAGCACTGCCCACCACTGCTTCCATTCACGCAAGCCAGAGCCTTTCAAATCAAGGTTCTGATTCGTGTGAAACTGCATGGAAAAAAATCTACACATCCAATTCCCACAAGACAGCTATCACATATATTGGATACTTTGGCATTTCGCATGAATGAAACGGAACCTTGTGTATTTATACCCTCATCAGGATATTACTTTTTACCACCAAGAAATTGAGCAAGGTGGAGAGATTGAGACCTGACAAGATCTAACCCCAAGGTGGCTAAAATTGCTTAACCTAAGGGCCATATAGAATAAATGTCAGATGTTTGAGAGCTGCAAGACATGAAGGTCAGATGTTGGAGGGAGGGAGGAAGAAAAATGGGAGGGAGAGGGGTGAACAGAAAGCAACTTTAAGTGCATTCTCCAAGCCACCAGCAGTGGGGGCTTCGAGAGCCACACAATATGTGTGAAAAAGCCACATGTGGCTCCCAAGCCACAGTTTGGCCACCCCAATCTAGCCCATGGTGGTAATGGACATTCATTGGCAGTTGTTATTGAAAGCCAGTGGAACCTGAGTCACACCTGGGAAAGGTGCTGGTGTTCACCACTGAGTAGCCCCAGTATGACTGTCATCAAACTCATTGGAGTAGCAATGCTCTGTTGGAGCTAGCCTCATTGGTTTGCATGCTTGCTCTGCACTTGTGTAGCGCCTGCTCTATCTCTCAAAGATATGATCCATTTCCAGGGTTCTCAGCGCAGCTTATAAACACCACCATGAACATCCTACCACTTCAAGATGAGGGAACATAAAAACAATGGAGAGAGAGAGAGAGAAATCCATTCAGGGCCAGCAGACTACACAGAGGAAATGTTGGAAACTATTGTATCTGATGTCTTTTGTTAATTGTTGCTTTATAATTAAACCAGTGAAACGAGTCCTGAAGAGAATGAACATTCTAAAGAAACAATTTCAGCTGTGTTTTCCCTTCCTGAAGCCAGGGAAGAGAACCCATTAATTTACACCACATTTTTGCCCCTGCAAAATCTTTGCAAGTTGTATGGAAAATATGATTTGATATCAAGCAATGCAAAACTTTCAACAAAGATCAAATGTTGAGTCTGGCCCATAGAATTACAGTCACTGTTCCTGCTTGCTGCGGGAACAAAGATGTTTTGAAATATGCTGACCATAGACTCTCTGTCTCCTCTTTTTTCTTTTCTTTTCTTTCATTAAAGCCTGCTATTTGTGGGCTCAAATCCAGAGCAACTCGATTTCGTCCCCCATCACATTGTGAACAATGTCCCACAGATTCTCTGCCCTAAACAGGAGACCCAGCAGGCAGGCAGGGAAGGTGGCATGCGCAGGGAGGGGGCACACGCCACCCCTATGGCCAGATGGTGCCCTAGGCGGCCACCTACCTGGCCTACTGGGTAGCACCAGCCCTGTATATGACCAGCTACCATTATCTCATACATTTATACCCATCATGGAATTCAAGGTGAAATGTATAAGCAGACTAGGCAATGTCCCATTTAGGCACTGACTGGATCCTGACCTGCTTAGCTTCAACAAGGTGGCAATCTCACATGCTCTCCACCACACCTTGCTACAACCATGACGCCTACTTCTTGCTACCAAACTCCCCATCCTGCTGTGATGCACACGTTAATCATCCCCACCACAAACAAACCTTAGTGCAAACACTTCCCCTATTCATCTTAATTTGTTATTTGACTATCTTAGGAGCATTAAATGGAATGGTCATAAAAATAAAATCTTCCCCAAGGGGTGCAGACATATATACAGGTTTAGTTTGGACAGAATGTGAATCACAGCTTATTTTAACTATGGTTAGTTGTGTGACAAAACCTGGTTTACCTCCACAAATGCTGGTTTCATCACCTTCCACCTGGCCAGGTTTCTCTGTAGCTGGGAAGAGTACAGCAAGAATATTTCTGGGGAACAAGCCAGGAGGATGCAATACTGTCTGTGTCCATAACTAACCATTATACCATGGGGTTTTGAATTAAGTATGTCTTGAAACACAGTGGCAGTATTCCTTAGAACAACAGAAAGGTGGTCCTGTATTGTTGCTCCAGTATTTCAGGCGGTGGGGTTGTAATTGAGAGGGGCTGCTGGCATAGGGAATGATGGAATCCTCATCTCCACTACCTGACAGCTTAAAAAGGGTAATTCAGGAAGCTTCTTAGACAATACCTCATCATCTGTGCCCATGACCAAAGATCTCAGACTACAAAAAAGGGACAAATGAACAATCCCTTTTAATATACAAGGTATGTATGAGAAGTTTAAGAAAAGAGGAACTAAGGGAAGCTCAGTGGCACCAATTAGTCCTCCAATATTTTTTTTCCCAAAACAGATAAGGCCAACTAGGGAAGCAGAACAATAAAAATAAGACTAACGTGATCTCAATATGGTGAGTGTGTCTTTGCCCACTGAAGATGAAGAAAGGCTATCAGGTGCATTGTGTCTAAAGCACTCCAAAGACAGTTGGGTAACATCACCTTAGCAGCATTACGTTCTCAGAAAGCAAGGCTTTTTTTTTTAGCAGGAACACCCAGGAACAGTTCCAGCTGGCTTGATGTCAGGGGGTGTGGCCTAATATGCAAATGAATTCCCGCTGGACTTTTTCTGCAAAAAAAATCGCTGTCAGAAAGTGTTTTACAAAACTCAGAAGAGAGTAATGCGCTATAACCTGATTCATGTTTCCCTTCTCCTAAAGACTCAGACCTGTAATCTAAAAAATAACAGGTTCTGTCAATTTAAAAAATTGTTATATCTGGTGTCTCGGTTCTTGAAGAAATGGGGAAATTATTAAAGAGTGCTGAAAGATGTTGGTGGACATGGTTTTCTTGAATTTTTTCCTTAAATAAAAGAATTCCAACAAGATAGTAGATTTCAAGATATTGGCTTGTTTGGAGTGCTACCAACCAAAAGCAAGGAGTCATGCTCTACCATATCTGAAAATGAACCAGTCTTTAGCCTGAAGAAATATTTTCAAGGCACTTTTGGAAAATGTTATTTGCAAATATAGCCCAGAATCAGAGCAACCAATAATGTTTGGTTTACATGCTGTTCAGTTGTAAAATACAAATAAAATATATAAAATACAGTTGAGCCTCGGGAACTGTAACAACCTTCGCTTCTAAACATCTACATCACAAGTACTCTACAGATCTTGCTGAGAATCTTCCTTGTGAAACGTGGCATCTGAAAACAAATATTCAAGTCTATTGCTGGAAAAAAGTATGAATTGCTCCCTCATATTAAATGAGATTGACAAAAGGCAATGCCACTAATTTTCAGGGACGTGTGCAAAGCTCTATAGATCTTTTACACACTGGCAGAAGCTGAAGAAAGGTCCAGCAAGCCAGCACTCATCAAAAAAGTGCAGGCATTCTATCCTGGGGCAACCACAATTACCGGCCAGCCACCAACCGATTGTCTTTGGAGTGTGAACTTGCAAGAGAAATTAACTTGGAGGAGATAATTCATGGTTTTACAATGAAAAGGAATGGAAAAATAAAGCTCGGAATTTATAAAATTTGCAGCCACATTGATAGGTTAAGCCAAAACATTACGAAGTCATTAGCAGACTTGTAGTATTCTTCTTCAGACTACAGCTAAAGCAGAAAAAAAGGAGTGGTGAGAAAGGGGGCATGGTAAAAAAGCCACTGTGGACATAGGATTGCCAGCCTCCATGTGGGGCCTGGAAATCTCCCATATTTATAGGATTGCCAAACCCCTAGGCTGAGCAGGGTACCATGGAGTTTTTACCTCCCAAATTGCAAGAGCATCCAGGAAAACCATAAAGCAGGGGTGGCCAATGGTAGCTCTCCAGATGATTTTGCCTACAACTCCCAACCCCAGCCATTGGCCATGGTGGCTGGGTCTGATGGGAGTTTTAGGCAAAAAACAGCTGGAGAGCTACCATAGAGTTTTCCCGGAAACACCTAGAGTGGCCGGTGCACAGCGGCATGATGATGTCACTACTGGGTGATGTCATTGTGCTGCTCCCCCCCCCCCACTGGAGGCCTTGGGGAACTTGGCAACCCTATATGTTTACAGCTGATCTCTGGGTGGCAGAAATCAGCTTTCCTGGAGAAAATGGCTACTTTGAAGGGTAGAGTGTGGCACTGTATCATTCTGAGGCCCCAAACCCTGCCCTCCCCTGGATCCACCCCCAAAATCTCAAGGTATTTACCAACATAGACCTGGCAAGCAACCCTAAGAAAATATAATTTTAGAATTAAAACAGAAACTTTTCTTTCATGACTCATGAGATTGTTTGTCTGTATGCATATACAGGATGAGACTGTGGTATTGTGTAGAAGTTTTGTGTTAGAAGTTTACACAGGACCTCCAAATCCCACTTGCGGGACAGGGCGGGGTATAAATTGAAAATTAAATGAAATTAAATTAAATTAAATAGGGTTGTCAACTCTGGATTGGGAAATTCCTGGAGATTTGGGCAGTGGAACCTGGAGAGGACAGGGTTTGAGAGGGGAAGGAGTTCCACAGGGTAAATTACCACAGAGTCCACCCTCTGAAGCAGCCATTTTCTCCAGGGGAACTGACATTTGTCATCTGGAGATCATCTTTGATTCTGGGAGTTCTCCAAGCCCTTCCTGGAGACTGCCAATCATACTCCCTTAAAGGGTGATTGGGCCTTGCCATAGTTACAGACTAAACCTCCAGAAATGTTTCAGTCTTCCAAAAGCTTTTGAATTGCTGAATGACAACATTAAATGAAATTACTACAGCACAAGCTGTAACCTATTTCCTTCAAATAGAGCCAGAGAGGATCTTATAAAACTGTCAGCTTAGATTTGTCCTGCAAAGTCACTGCTAAAACAGAATCATGCTCGATCCCACTGATGTGCTCACCTCAAGCTGCATGCAAGTAAATCAATATTATCATTAGTACCACAACCACCACCCACGAGGGGGCTGCAGTCAACAGAGGCTACATAATCAAAGCTGACCAGCTTTAATAAAACATCAGAAATATTTATGGTTTTCTTTAAGGCTGGATAATCTTTAAAAAGTTAGAGCACTGATGATACAAAGTGCACAAGCAACGTTTTGACAGCATGCCACTTTAAGAAGATGTTTTCTGACACAATTCTCCAGACCCTTCTGGACATGCAACAGTGAGGCACTTCAACAAAGACGTTGTGTACAGTATGCCTAATGAAATCTGAGGTTAGAATGATCCACCAATGAAAAAACTGTATTTACTGACCATCTGATTGACTAACAAATAGTCAGATGCATCATTCACCCATTGTTAGATGCTACAAGCCAAGGGCTAGCAATCCCAGGAGCTTTCAGGGTGGGGCTAAGGCTTTATCTTTATGATAGGCATTATTATATGAATTTGGAGATTGCTGGAGAGTCACAGCAATGTGTGGTATCATTTCCAGTTACATAGCCAGAAGTAACACCATGGCATTGCCACAATGGCACTTTCCCCCTCCATTTTGCAGCAGGACCTGAGACCATGGATGGAAGGTCTCCCACTATAGAGGCCTCCCTAGTATGGAACTACCATTGCAGTAAGCCAGTATGGTGTAGTGCTGGACTAGGATTTGGGAGAACTGGGTTGAATCTCTGCTCTGCTGCAGAAGCTTGCTGTGTGACCTTATCAATTTATTTTAGTCTTTAGAAACCCACTAGTCTCCCCAAAGGGATAGAAACAACAACAAATACAATAGAAAATAAACAACAAATACAATAGAAAATAAACCACCAGCCAACAAAAACAATTATATGGGTTGGGAATCAATTGCTGGCTCATTCACAGGTACCTTCTGCAAGCCACAGGCAAGAGCTCACACTCAAGGGCTTGCACCTCTGGCCACACCCAAGCTATACCTTGAAGCAGGCTTTTCTACAAAAAAGCCCAGTAGGAACTCATTTGTATATTAGGCCGCACCCTCTGGCACCAAGCCAGCCAGAACTGTGTTCCTGTGCATTCCTGTCTTCAAGAAAAGGAATGCAAACTTGGAAAGGATGAAACTTATTGACTACAAATCAGCAAGAGCTTCCTCACTAGGGATGGGCATGAACTGGCTCAAGAATGAAAGTTCATGACAAATTTTGGGAAGTTCATGGTTTGTGGCAGGTCAACTAGCACAGTTTTACCACAAACTTTCCAGCTGTTCATGGAGGTGTGTGCCAGTACATGAGTGTTCACTCTAAATGTTTACAGAACTTCACAGCAAGAGGGGGGTGGAACTTGGAGGACATGTAGAGGAGCATCCAGGAGAAGTCTCCTGAGACTTTGATGTCTCTAGCTTGCACAGGAACCATTCTATATACTCCTGAACCTCTGCCTGTCAAAATGATTGCCTATCATTGACAGATTCAGGAATGTATAAAATAGATCTTGTGCAATCTAGAGGCACCAAATTTACAGGGGATTTCCAGCTGACTGTCCTCTACCTGCCCTCCATGTTTGGTGAGGACTGGATTTATGGGGTCTAAATTACAGGCCCCTAAAGAAGATGCCCTCTGGAGGCACTTTCATTTTGGGGGGAGGGGTGTAACTCAGACTCCATAAATCCAATCCTCACCAAACTTGGAAGGCAGGCTGAGAAGAGTCAGCTGGAGATTCCCTATGAGTTTGATGACTCGAGCCTGCTGGGGCGGGGGGGGGGGGGTTCTACTGGGCCATGAACCTCATAAACCGAACCTGTTTGTTTGACCCCTAGAAATTTGTGACGGTTTGTGGTTCACAAACCAGACATGTTATGATCCACAAACCAAACCACATATTCCCAATTTGAGCCCATCCTTACTTCTCACTCCCTCTGTCCCAGTCCAGTCAGCCTGTCTCAGCCTATTCTACCTTCTAGAGTGGTGGTTGTGAGGATAAAATGGTGGAGGGTCTCCATAGAAAAGGAAGGCCAAGTATAACTAAATGAAAATGAAATTTATGTGAAAGTGATCTCACTGTGTGGACAAGTTGATCCATTTCTGAATGAACATTATGACACAACATCAGACAAGGGGTGTTTTTACATTCAGTTTGATCCAGAGTTTTAGAGTCTGCCACTGTTCTGCTTTAATTATTTTCCTTTTACATTTAAGCGTTTCAATTTTGAGGGGGGGGGTGTCTCTGATCAGAGGACAGCTGAAATACCAGTGCTTAGTTAAATGTATACGATTGCTTGGAAATCGAGTCAACACTGCAAAAACAATACAAATTTAAATTACTAGATGAGGCAAGCAATGATATGTAAAAATTTCAAGTGCTGTCAGTTCTCATGCAAATTACTGCACCTTGTGGTGGCTTTTGGAGGAGTCTTTTAAAACGCAGGAAAACTTTTACAATACAAGTTTGAAACACCTGTAGAGAAAAGACTGGACCAAAACTAGTCTCGAGAAAAACGCTTTGGCGGCGGCGGTGAAACCCATCTTGCTGAAACAAATGTAAATGCCTCAAGAAGCAACAATGTGAAACAGTTATGAGAACGTTATGTAATATAAAAGGTGAGTTTACAATGTGGAGATAGTTGCAAACTGCCAGTGTAAAAACAACCAAGGTGTGGATGCAGTCACAGAAAGGAACAGAACTTTATCACTATATTCAATATATACTTTCTATGGGTGTGGACAGTAGATTCTAGTGTGCAGAGAAACCTGGAAGGAGGATGGAGAATTGTTCTGGTCAATGTGTAGCTATGTCATGGTATAGCAATTACTCTCTCTCTTCTTCAAACTATATAACTATGATTGTAACAAGTATTTTGCTGCAATCTCGGAATCGTGGAACTGCCATGGAATATACGCAGACTGAAATGCCAATTCAACAGGACCTCTGAACATTTTTTAAGTCTTCCCTCAATAAGGGTTGTCAAAATCAGTGGATATCAGGGGCATAGACAGGATTTTAAAAGTCAGGGGGCACCCTTTCCCATCCACTGTGGGGCTTGCCACTTCTCAGAAGATTTCTGGGGTAGAGGCAAAAGCTGGAGGCTCTGAAAGTAGCCAAGCTGAGGCAGCCAACCCTAAAACTTTGGAGTCAAGAAGGGACTGCACATTGAGTGATAGCAGGAGGGTTTCCTTCCACCTCCCTCTCCCTCATCCCAGCACTTTGCAGCCAGCAGCTCCGTCAGCCCCCCCCCCCATCCCCAGCCAATTCCACACAGCTTCCTCTGCCTCCTGCTTCTCTGCCTCCCTCCTCTTCACCTGCTGCTTTTGCTGCTGCAGTGCCCTGTGCCCTGCACAGCTCTCCTGGCTCTGGCTGCTGCTGACGCTTCACAGGCTCAGTCATAGCAAAAAAGTGGGGGGAGCAGGCTGCCCCCTGGAGGGCTCCCTGGAAGTCAGAGGCCCTGCCTGGAAGTTGGGTGCGGTACCTCCCACAGCCCCCCCCCCGCCCCGTGGCTATGAGCCTGGTAGATATGCCCTACTTGTGAGAAATTTGAGCCAGTCTACATCCATGCAATATTGGATACTGTGCAATAGCTGTGAAATAGCAATAGAAAACAAGAGTGAAATTTCTGGCAGTGTGCAGAGGCAGCTAGATGATAAACTTGCTGAGGCTTTTGTCTACCTGAGTATAAAGAGTGAAACCTGCTCTTCAAGAAGTATAATTTTTTTTCCTGAATCTTTTTTGGAATACATGCATAATAGATATAACTTGGGATGTTCCTTCTTTTTCTGATGACTAATGCAGATGTGCGGACCCGCAGTGGGCACACAGACTTGATCTCTTCACCTCATTAAAGCTTCTCTATCAGGGATGGCGCATTTTTTGCCCCTAACAATGACCTTTTCCTGAAATGCAATATTAGTCTTTGTGAGAAAGCCGGCTCTAAAAGGATGAGTACCAGGTCAGCAGCTGAGACTTCTTTAAATTGCCACAGGCTTGAGGCCTCAAATTAATTTACGTGCCAGTGACTTTTCCTACAGCCTTCGCCAGGAGGAGCTAACAGAAACTAGTGAATAAAGTGGCTGCTGTCTCAGCTCAGCAAAGTGAACTACTCCGGCAGAGGCAGCCAGAAAACACAATGGAGAGGCAACATCAAAGAAACCTAAGCCTGCCCAAGTCATAAGCCTTGTAGAAATGGCACTAAAAACAACATGGGTTGATGGATGACCATACATCCAGGTGGGCAGCCATCTTGGTCTGAAGCAAGAGAACAAAGCTGGAGTCCAGCAGCACCTTTACGACCAACAAAGTTTTATTGAGAATGTACACTTTCGTGCGCTAAAAGCACACTTCATCAGACAATGAAATGGGGTACTAGCAGTGCTATATATAGCTTGCGCGTAGTGGTTAAGCATGCAAAATAGTATAAAGTTAGAATCCAGTGGCAAGATAGTGAAATTAACAAACTGAAAGAATAACCGCATGGTCTGGATAGTATACGATGTGTGGGAAAACAGCAAAAGGCAATAAACTTGTTGGAACTGGAGGACGATGGTGAGAATGGCAGTCAATGCTAATTGCTCCAAGCAGTGGTTAAACTGAGAGAGCACCTTTTTCTCAGAGGTGTTTATGTCCACCCAATATACTTTTTTAATACGTAGCATAGCATTAGAAATATCATTCCCGTTTGCCAGTACAAAAAAGAATACATTAGAATACAATGGAAGAAGGGTTTAGCATATGGAATGCGATAAAAAAACAATATCTCTTGTTCCACCTTTCCTTTACTGTGTAGAAGGCATCATACATAGGCTGAATCAATCTAAAGAGGGAATACACAGAGGGCAAAATGCAGTGGGTGCTGGTGTTGGATTGACCATTTTCGCTTTGCTTCAGAGCAGAAGTAGGGAGCAGGGGAAGAGGGAGAGTGATACACCCTAGAAGTGGTGGAGGTTTAGAAACCATGGATTTGTAAGCTGACAGTAGTAGTAGATAGGGGATCCCTATCATCATCAAAGTGACAGCTGCCCCGCCCACACATGTGCGCGCACACACAAAAAATGAACGCCTTATTGGGGAGTGATGCAACAGTCTCCGAGGGGGCAGATAGGGATCCGCCCACCCCAAGGAATGCCGGATGTTTCCTAAGGGGGAAAGGAGGGTCAGCCACAGGTGTTGCAGGCTTCATATTGTTTGGGGGAAAGCGTGTTTTGCAACACAGACATTATTTAGAGAATTTTGGAGATGCAACGGTTCTAAGCAGACATAGTTTGAAGAAAGGTTAAAACGCTTGGGGCTCTTTAGCTCGGAGAAATGTCGACTGCGGGGTGACACGATAGAAGTTTACAAGATTATGCATGGGATGGAGAAAGCAGAGAAAGAGGTACTTTTCTCCCTTTCTCATAATACAATCAGCAAAGGGTGATTAACATGTGGAATTCACTGCCACAGAAGGTGGTGGAGGGTACAAGCATAGACAGCTTCAAGGGGGGCAGGGGTTAGATGAAAATATGGAGCAGAGGCTATTAGCCACAATGTGTGTATACATTGTGGCTAATAGCCTCTGCTCCATATTTTCATCTAACACCCCCCCCCCCTTGAAGCTGGCTATGCTTGTAGCCGCCACCACCTCCTGTGGTGGTGAATTCCGTATGTTAATCACCCTTTGGGTGAAGAAGTACTTCCTTTTATTTGTTTTAACCTATCTGCTCAGCAATTTCATTGAATGCCCACGAGTTCTTGTATTGTGAGAAAGGGAGAAAAGTACCTCTTCTCTGCTTTCTCCATCCCATGAATAATCTTGTAAACTTCTATAGTGTCACCCCGCAGTCGACGTTTCTCCGAGTTAAAGAGCCCCAAGCGTTTTAACCTTTCTTCATAGGGAAAGTGTTCCAAACCTTTAATCGTTCTAGTTGCCCTTTTCTACACTTTTTTCCAATGCTATAATACCCTTTTTGAGGTGCGGTGACCAGAACTGTACACAGTATTCCAAATGAGTCCGCACCATCGATTTATACAGGGGGGCATTATGATACCGGCTGCTTAGTTTTCAATCCCCTTCCTAATAATTCCCAGCATGGCATTGGCCTTTTTTATTGCAATCGCACACTGTCTTGACATTTTTTTCAGTAAGTTATCTACCATGACCCCAAGATCTCTCTCTCTTGGTCAGTCTCTACCGGTTCACACCCCCATCAACTTGTATTTGTAGCCTGGATTCTTGGCCCCAAAGTGCATTATTTTGCACTTGGCCACATTGAATCTCATTCGCCACATTGTCGCCCCACTCACCCAGCCTCAACAAACCCCTTTGGAGTGCCTCGCAATCCTCTCTGGTTCTCACCACCCTGAACAATTTAGTGTCATTTGCAAACTTGGCCACTTTGCTGCTTACTCCCGACTCCGGATCATTAATGAACAAGTTAAAGAGCATGAGTTGTATCGACACGCAACCTGATGCAACCTGATGTTAAAGGGACGTGTTACACGTATAAGGTTAGCCGTGTTCAGTTTTAAAGCCATCATTTTATTCATTGGGTATGTCTCCTCTCCAAACTAGGTCCGCTTAGAACCGTTGCATCTCCACAATTCTCTAAATAACGTCTGTGTTGCAAAACACGCTTTCCCCAAACAATATAAAGCCTGCTACACCTGTGGCTGACCCTCCTTTCCCCCCTTAGGAAACATCCGGCATTCCTTGGGGGGGCGGATCCCTAACCTCCCATCGGGGACTATTGCGTCACTGCCCCATAAGAAAACATACGGGCGTTTGTTTTTTGTGTGTGTGCGCACATGTGTGGGCGGGGCAGCTGTTACTTTGATGATGATAGGGGCCCCCTATCTACTACTGACAGTTCAGTCTGCTCCTACCGCAACTGACACCACATGTGCTGCATTTGCAGTGTCGCCTGGTGTGGGATCCATGCAAGCTAAAGAGAGGTACATTTTGGACCTCACTAGGGGGCATTTGGTGCATCTGTCACCCTCTCCCCCCACCGCTGGTAGATCCATCATGACAAAGCTGATCTTCTCCTACTCACATATACTGAGACGCAACTTTAAACTTCAGGGATTCTTTATGTCAGATGTTATAACGCATTCATGTGAATTTTTCCCTGTCTCAGCACCAGAACCATATGTGAATCCAGGTCAGCCAAGGTGAGAAACTGATGCATTAATCTCCGGTGTGATGCCATGCATTTGAAATGTTCATTATACATATAAGATTAGCAGAGGGAGTTCTCTGAAAAAAACAGACAGCCTTTTGAATTGAGAAAAAAAATCATTGTAAGCATTTCATTAACAAAATGGATTCTTATTATGTACTGTATCACTCTTGTATAGAATGCCTGTTGTATCTGCCTTCTATGCAAGAGTGATACAGTATCAGCATTTATGTGGCATAAATGCGGAGGGTGGGGAGTGGCCTACAGAATTAGGAAGGAACTGGCCATCATGCCCTTTGCTCAGAAGAAGAGTTGTTTTTTGTACCCTGCTTTTTTCTTCTTTATAGAGTCTCACAGCTGCTTACAACTGCCTTCCCTTCTCTCCCTACAACAGGCAGCTTGTGAGGTAGGTGGGGCTGAGAGACTTCTGAGAGAACTGTGACTGGTCCAAGGTCACCCAGCCGGTTTCACGTGGAGGAGTGAAGAATCAAACCTGGTTCTCTAGATCAGAGCACCACTCTTAACCACGACACCAAGCTAGCTCTCAACAGAGACAAATGCAGTCCTAATCCAAAAACAGACACACTGTGGCACTGACAGCTGGCTGTGGGGCAGTTCCCCCACCCCTCCAAGTTATTCTCTTTGCTCTACGTGGATCTAAATCCGGAAAAGGTATTAGCATGTGGTCTGCTTAGTTCTCCCCCCTGCTGCATTAAACTACTCTAGTTTGGAGTCCAGGTTTGGAGGGAAGAGTACGTACCATACTTGGCAATTTGGACAAAAAGGCAAAATTACAGGTTGCCACAAAAGCAGAAGTGGCTAATTATCAAGCTGCATGTGAGGAAGGCAATAGGAGCCAAAGAGTCCAAGGAAACAGTTTCTGGGTCTTTAAATACCTTTGTGCTTTGAGACCCACATATGTGAATGACTGTCTCTCCCTGTACAGGTTTGCCCATCTCCAGAGGTCTACGAAACATTTTTTATTGGCAATCCCCTACTTTTGGTGGGTGTATTCGAGCCTGCCAAAAGCATCAGTTTTATCAGTGGTGGCCTTACTTCTTTAGAGTGATTTGTCATGGAGCTCATTCAGCCCTAGTTCAGCAAGATTTCAGTGGCTAAAATCTTTTGTGCACAGACATTTATACCGCTCTGATTTCTGTCATGTTGTCATTCAGCTGGTTTGCTCATTATTGATACTCTAAGTCATGCAAATTTATTGTGTTGTGTTTGGGGTATTCCACAGATGTTTGAAGTTTCATTGCATTGTTTTGTTTCACTATTAATAAACCTACTATATGCTGATAGAGTTAACCCTACTGTTGTATTTTACATTGTAAGCTGCTTTATGGAAAGAAGCAGCAGAATAAAAATACATGAGTACCCCCCCCCCCCGTTAATTCACATAATGTCTGAACTGTTCCTATATATAATAATGTATCATGCATTTCTATAATATACTTCTGCTGGCTTTGCATATTTGACATTAAAAGGGAATGAGAAAGATTTGTGGAGGGTAGGGTCTGTCACTGGCTACTTGTTATTGTTCTTGCTGTTGGGAATAAGGCCTGTTGTGAAGAAAAATACAACAGGCTCTAGAAAGGTTCTGGGCAAGTGCCCCTCCACTCTTGCTGTCTTCCCACACACCCAAGAGAAGGCATTCACTCCCCACACACACACACACCTCAAGGGGACCTGATCTCTGCCATCTATGAGCAGTTGTAATTCTGAGTGATCTCCAGTCCTCACCTGGAGACTGGCAATAGAATGAAATGGCTGGTTTGGAGAGTGGAGTCTATGGCATTGTACCCCTCCTCAAATCTTAACCCTCTCCAGCCTTCATCCCACAAATCCCCAGGAATTCCCTAACCTGGGGGCTAGTCACACTGGCTGTCCTAGGAAGGCTGCTGCTGAACAGGAGCAAGCAGCCAGGCCTAGTTAAGTCATGCCAGTTAGAAGAATAATTATAGGGGGTGGGGGTGGGGCAGGACAATGGTCACACAGACACTGAAGCTTAGCATTCCTTTTGTTTGCTGCCTTTTCCTGTCTTGTTTAGCCTTGTGGCATTTAGCATCAGCATGAGTTTGTGGCATAATCTGGGTTTTTTGCCCTGGCCTGGTTGTGTTATGGTATACCATACAGCAGAACTGTCAAACTCCCAGCCCACAGGCCATACCCGGCCCACCCAGGGCTTCAATTCCACCAGCTGGAATTTTCTCCCCCCCCCCCTCCCCTCCTATCCTCTCCCTTTGAAGCTCAGAGGCTGCGGACAACATTCCCAGCTACTTCTGCCTTGTTTTTTCTGGCTTCTGGGCTTGCAAAGCTGCAAGAAAACATATGAACATATGAATATATGAAGCTGCCTTATACTGAATCAGACCCTTGGTCCATCAAAGTCAGTATTGTCTTCTCAGACTGGCAGCGGCTCCCCAGGGTCTCAAGCTGAGGTTTTTCACACCTATTTGCCTGGACCCTTTTTTGGAGATGCCAGGGATTGAACCTGGGACCTTCTGCTTCCCAAGCAGATGCTCTACCACTGAGCCACCATCCCTCTGCATAACCACCATCCCCCCACATATGGAATGGAATGGAGAGACCTTAATGGAAAATCCATTCCATGTTTTCCTCGCAATGTTGTGCTGAAATGTATTTAAATGGAATGGAAGTAAGGCAGTTTCTCTTTTTGCATCGTTTATGGCCATTTGAAGCTGTTTGCAAATGAAGGGTTGCTTTGAGCCAGCTTGTCCATGCTGAACGGGCCTGAGAACTGGTGCCTAGTGAGTACTGGGAACCCACATCCATATTACACTGGAGAGCTATTGTCAATCTGAGTAGACCTGGGGGAGGGGGGGAGAAGTTTGCAATGTCCAGCCATTTCATGTTTCCTAGATTCAGAGCATTTGAATTTTTAGTTTCTGCTGTGATCTTTGTGCTTTTTCTTCCTGTTTTATTTTAAAAATCACATTGCCAAGTCCCACTATTCCCCTCCTTTCCATTTTAAACAAAATATCACAAGAGTTTTAAGTATGTTTGTATTTTAAATTAAAAATAATAGATTTAATTGTGCTTATCTGTATAAAGTTTATATCTGCACGACTTGGCATTACATTTTATGACATGCATGGCTCAGCCCCACAAAGTCCCATTTGTGTCAAATATGGCCCTAATAACAAATTTGACACTCCTGCCATAAGTCATACTGGCTGTCATGGGGGGCTGCGGCTGAACAGGCACAAGCAGCCAGGGCTAGTTAAGTCATGCCAGTCAGGTGGCATCAAGTCACCCAGAGGGTGCTATCAAGCCTAAGGTAGCCAACCTCCAGGTGGAGCCTGAAAATCTCCTGGGATCACAACTGAACTCCAGACAACATACCTCTCTCCCCCTGGAGAAAATAACTGCTTTGGAGGGTGGACTCTATGGCATTATATTCAGCTGAGTGCTCTCCTGTTACTGTCTAGCAACAGTCTCTGACTAGCAGCTTCCCCAGCAGCCCAATCCTTGTCTGTCTTGGGGGAGACTGAGGGGAGGAAGGAGGGAGTAACAGGAAAGAGGCAGCCATAATGAGGCCACAGTAGAGCAGAAGCCTTTTCTGAGACTGGTTGATGGAGAGGACACAGAGAAGCATTGGAGATGTATTGTCTCTGAGATAAGACTGTTTTGGTGGTTTGTTCAGTGTTCCCAGGTCTGCAGTAGGTGGGGGACAGGGGAGTCAGCCAGTGGAAACCCAGAGATGGTGACGGATTCATGATGGACCAATGGTTTGTTGAGTGCACCATCAGCCAATGGGAGTGCTCCATTTGGCCACCACAAATAGGGAACTATTATTGATGATGATAATGATGATGACGACAACGACAACGATGACAACAACGAAGATGATGATTTAGTCAATATGCTTAATCAGCCCAGCCCAGCTCAGACTCTGGGTGATGTACATCAAATAAAAACAGTACATGGGTTAAATGCAAGACAATACAAATTAAAACAATAACATTTCAAAAACTCTGGTGGTGTCCTGCTAATTGTGTTCTTCTTCCAGACTATCGGGTTGGAGGCCCCAAAACCCCACCATATTCAGAGGCAGCAAATCTTTGAAACTCAGTGCTAGGAAGCAACATAAAGATGAAGACTTAACCTCTATGCCTTGTTCGTTGGACCTCCAGAACAACAGGTTGGCTGTTGTGTGAAACAGGATGCTGGACTAGATGTTCTGCTCTAACATCTCTTAAAGGCTCTTAGGTTCATTTTGTTTCACTGCACTGTTGTTCGCTTTTTATTATAATTATGATATGTTCAACAATAGAAAACAAGACAATAATGCTACCTAAGTACCTGACACAGGTAGCTCCATTGGTCCAAAACAAAATCTAAAAATATAAGCCCTGTAATACCCTTTTAGTAGGACCAAAGTGACAGAAAACAGTGTGCAAGCTTTCAAGTTCACCCAAACTCTTAATCAGGCTGGAGTTTTTTAAAAAGCAGGCAGAAAAAATATCAGCATGTTTTTAAGGCTGTATCTTGCCAGCATTCTTGTGTGAAATGCTGAGCAGGATTGTGAGTTTGAAATGGTGCTGGCATGAGGTTGCACTCTTGGCTTTCTGGGAAAAAGAAGCAAATGTAGGTTTATGTGTGTAATGATACAGTGTAAAGACATGCATTGCTCGCATAGTGTCTGTATGGTATGTGCACACACACACACACACACACACACACTCAGGGGCTGGCCATGTCCATACAATCAAATCATCCAGTGACAACTTGCAGCCAGTTCAGATCTTAAGCAATCACCAGAGAAACTCACTCTCTGTCACATGTTGCTGCAGTGTGAGTTTGCCTTACTAGGACAGAGCGCCATGCAGATGTTACCCAAATGCTTCCATTAACTTAATCTTCCTCAGAAGAGCCCTTCTGCTGCCAAGTGCTTAAGAGTGTCATTCGGGATTTAGATGCCATTTTTGTTCACTGCTGAAGACTAGTCATGTGGAGCAATCTGCGGGCCTGATAATAGGGCTTAGAAGAGAATGCCATGATAACAGATTACTTGCTGCACTTGAAGAAACACAACACAAATTCAAGGCAAAATAGTAACTCAAGTGTCCCTCGCACAACCAGTTCCTCATCATTCATTTTGCTGTTTGCATAAAAACATGCTAACAGTAAGCAAAAGTACTACCCCTTGCTAAACAATGTAGAATAATATATTTGACAAGATTATCCTGTCACTAGTTCAAAGAGAAATGCATTAATCTACTGAGGAAAGTTTAAAAAAGAACTACAGAAAAGCTAAAACTATATACCTTAATACAACTTTTTTAAAAATCTGTTTTTTGAGAAGCAAATGGATCGGACTTTGTCCAGTTGTCTTGGCATATGGTGTTGTCTAAGTAATGAAGCTTGCCTTTATATGTTTTTAGCTCAGTTGTTACGTGGGAGGAAATAATTGTACAAGGAAAAAACAAGGAAAGAATGTGAGTAAATTTAACTTTTTATGGCCCAGTCTTCTGTTGAGGCTACAGAACACTCCCAGGATTTATCGTTGTGGTATATAACAAGAAGTACGTAGTTCCACGTCTTTCACCAGTGTAGCTGAGAACTCCAGCACTAGGATGGAATCAAGGGAAAGACGGGTTGGACCCATTCATGCAAACTGTTTACTTCCTCAGGGTTTAAAACTCTGGGATGATGAATACAAAAGCTTTTCTGCAGCTGTGACCTATAGTGATTCCTGCTCACTAGGTAGCCCTCTCCTAAAATCACTGGTTGAAGAGCAGATACATTGGCACCTTGAACCTGCAAAGCTGAAGAATTGCGCAAATAGAGCCAGCTTGGCATAGTGGTTAAGAGCAATGAACTCTGATCTGGAGAACCAGGTTTGATTCCCCATTCCTCCACATGAAGCCAGTTGGGTGACTTTGGGTCAATCACAGTTCTCACAGAGCTGTTCGCTCAAGAGTAGTTTTCTCAGAGCTCTCTCAGCCCCACCTACCTCACAGGGTGTCCGTTGTGAAGAGAGAAAGGGAAGTCAGTTGTAAGCTGCTCCAAGACTCCTTCACTTAGTGAACAATGGGGTATAAAATCAACTCTTCTTCATCTTATTTAATTATAACAATTAATATTCATCTTATTATTTAACAATAAGAGTCCCCTTACCCCCAAGCAGGCTCTCCCAGCTGCTGTTCAACTAGTTGCTGGGGGTAGGGGAAATGGCGCCAAAATGGGAAAGATATCAGCAGCATCATGACAAGCTGATATAATTCCCCATGGACCCAGAAGTGGCATCAGCACATCACTGGGGAATTCCAGGGATGCTTTGGCATTTGGGCAAAACTCAGTGGTTTAACCGTAGAGTTTTGCTCCAATGCCAGAGTGTTGCCATTATTGCCAGCAACATGCTGAAGTTAATTCCAGTGCACACGGGAAGCAAATTCAGGACACTGCCAGCTAGAGGCCCCCTCCCCTTGTACCCTGCCAATTTCTGGGGGAACCTGTCAACCTTATTCATAACTATATCTTGTGAAAATAAATTACAAGTTTAACAACCTATAACCTACCACTCCACCAAGCAAAGTCTGAAGCCTTCTTCCAGCTTCTGGAGCCTTCCTTCAACTCAAGGTGCCCTCTCTTCAGCAGAAGAGTCACTTCTGGAGGAAGTCGGAGGAAGCCTCCTAAGGCTGGGGGAACGTCCTCCCATGAGAAGATCGGAGGTGATATCAAGAGGCCCCACAGCACTACAAAAACCAAACAAAAGGGAGGAAAGCAATTGTGATTTTAACTTTTTTGATATAAATATTTAGAGGCCCCTTATAAGCCAAAGCCCTCATGCTCAAATTCAACACCACCTCCAGCCTGGAACAGAATGCTGCCTACTATGAATAAACGCATATGCCATGATTGAAAGGGTCATTCAGGTATAACCAGGGCTCCTACGCACAAAGTGACATTTCCCTTTTTCATGACTACACTTCCTCCTGCTGCTTCAAAGGTTTCCCCTTTTAGGAACACCAGAGGGACTATCCTGAGATGAAGAACTTCCAAAGCCTTGCTGTGCACATCTGCTGCTTTTCCCCTACCCCATTGCCTTTTGATCCCAGGCATAGCGTGCGTGGCTAATCACTTCCCAAAACTATGACCACAACCACTCAAGGTATTTCATTAGTCTTGATACAGGGCCTAGAGAAGGTATGGAAGGGGAGCATATGAGGGCAGACAGTGGGAGAAACGGCATGGCATGATACCGTGATGTCACTTCCAGGCAGGTACCTGGAAATGATTGTACAGGATAGGCAACCTCACAAGGCTGACAGGATCTAATCCAAGTCAACTGGATCCTATCTAGCACAAGTGGAGCAGAACTGAACTTTCAAACTGACTCCCTACTTTCCTCTGTGGCCAGGGCCAACGCATGGGAGTAGGCGAGATAGGCAGGCAGCCGCCTAGGGTGCCACCTCACTGCAGGGGGGAGGGCACCCCCTCCCTGCTCACACTGAACCTTCCCGTCCTCGCCGTTTCCCTCTCCATCCCTGCTTGCACTGTTTCAGATACTGAAGAGGGAGCTGGCTGGGCAGTGACCGCCTGCGTCCTTCTTCCTTCACTCAAAGGAAGAAGGATGCTGGCGGCTGTTGCCCAGCCAGCTCTCTCTGAAGAGGGAGAGGGCTGGGCGAGGGGTGGGCCAAGCGAGAACACTCAGCCCGCCCCTTGCCAAGCCCTCTCCCCTGCTTCATCGCAATGACGTCACTTTCAGATTAGAGTCCAGGGGTGGGGTTCCGCCTGGGGTGGCCGAACCTCTAACACCGGGGTTGTCTGTGGCTTCTTGCACCACCACAATATAGAGATCTGCAGTGGGAGAGGAATCGGTGAGAGCTGGCTTCCTCTTCCACTGGTGAAAATGTCTTCCAGTAGCAGGAAAGGCAGATTGCTGGCACATGGAAAGACGGAAAGTCACCACCGTTGTGGATGCAGAAGCAAGCAAGGTTGAGCTGTATGGGACTTGTAACCACATGCCCATTGCTGTCTCACTTGCTGAAGCCATTGCCCCACCCCCATGCCCACACCAGGAATCTCACCATGCCCTTCAGAGCTCACCATTCCCCCTTCTCCCCAACAGATGATCCAGAGTCCAGCTGTTATTTAAAAAAAAAAGAGCTGAAAGGAAGGATCAAAGCAGAGCTTAGTTCTGCCATTTCAAATGTGGAAATTCACTTAATGCATCAGTAGTCGCCATCTGCTTTGATAATATAATGTTTATTATTTTTATCTGGTAAATATTTTAATGTTACTGTACGTTGCCCAGAGCTCTGCAGCAACAGGGACTGGGTGATTCAATAACAACAACCCTCTCTCCAGAGTGGCTGCAGATCTAACATCCATGTGCCCTTTTGTCCACTGCTACTATACCATTTCCCCTTCATACCTAAACAAAATAAAAACTTGCTGTACTTGGGGAGTAAAAGTGAAACCAAAAAACCTGACCAATTTCATACTAGCAGGCACTGTCGTCTGGGTTCTTCAAACCATGGTTTTCAGAATCACAGTCCATCCTTTTATCCCACAGTCCCATTAAGGAGCAAAATTTGTCATCATACAAACCCTGTGATATAGGTCTGACTGAGAGCTGGTGACTTGCCTAACGCTACAGAGTGCACTTCATGGCTGGGTGGTGATTTAACGCTGAGTTTTCCGCACCCAAACATCACAGAACAATCCCATCGCCAAACTATAGTACTGGGACTCAAAAGGGAAAGTAAGTAAGAATCAAGAATCTTCCCCTTTCAGTAACAATTCTGAAAGCAGTCCATGTGATGGTGTCTGTGACGGAACCGGCCCGATTCTGCCTTCAGACCTGGTCCCGTCAACTCCCTATTGAGTCGCCAACTCCTGGAGGGAGCTATTTCTCCTCCGGCCACTTGGGCTCGCTGCCACCACCTGCTCAGTCTAGGGGTTCAGATTGAGAGGAACAGGACTCCCAATCCCCCTCTCCAGCTATGAGGCCAGGCCTCAAGGTCCTCTGCCACCCTGTACTTGGGTATCACAGAGACCTCAGCACTTCTTTGGGGAACCCCTGGAGGATTGGCACCTTATCCAACTGCATGCCTTCCCCGGGGCCCCCTTCATAAAGCAGCGTGGTCTAAGCGGTCAGGATCTATGTGGTACAGAGTTTGTCTGCCAGCATTCAAAACAGTAAAAAAGTTTAATAAGAAGAGAAAGAAAAAATAAAAATAAAAATAAAAACAGTTACATGTAAAAGTTTAGCACAGCACCTGATCAGCAACAAGCAGGACAAATAAAAGGTGGATTTAAACGCATCCTCTTGTCCCTGGTGTAAACTTGGTCTACCTTGTGAATTACTTACTCGGTCTGACTGCCTGGGGTCCTCCTCCTCTTGAGTAGGCCTCTCCCACAGTCAGGAGCCCACAGACTCACAACCTCTCTCTTGGAGGGCCAGCTGCGGACTGCCCTTTTCCCGCCTAATTCAAATAAAAAAACCAAAAGAACTTCCTGCCCCTCTAGGAGGCTTTCCCCCTAGAGTAGCTGGTTTAACTCCAGAAGGGAGGAGGGAATGAGGAGAAGGCTAAAGAACTTCCTGCCCCTCTAGGAGGCTTTCCCCCTAGAGGCGCTGGTTTAGCTCTGGAAGGGAGGGGGGAGATGAAGGGATGGCTAGGCCCCAAAGCCTGCCTAGCAGTTTCATGTTCCCTCCCAACTAAGATGGCGTTTCTCCACAGTGTCGACTGTGAAAGTTTCCATTTTGCTTTTCATTAGAAACTGAACACCAGAATAGAGCAATAACTCAGAATATAGTTGTTGTCGTTGTGCTTTTTTAAAAAACCCTCTGGCCTCTTATCTATTACTCACCCCGTCTCATATACAGCTTACTGCTATCTACACTACAACATTACCAGGAACAGTTTAATCTTAACATCTTGGGGATTTGAGCTATCAAAATAAACGGGCTAGCTAGAAAGTCTTCCATGTGTCCAAGTGATGTATAAGCAGAGAGGCTATACAACAATAGAATACTCAAGGGTTAGTCCACAACTGTCCTTGGCATGGCTTTGACTTCAGCTGATGAAAACAGGACTGCAAGAATAGATTCAGGTGGGAAGCCATGTTGGTCTGAAGCAGGACTTTTTGGGTAGAAAAAAGCTGAGCAGGAACTCATTTGCATATTAGGCCACACCTCCTGATGTCACCATTCTTTCACACAGGCCTTTTTTGATGAAAAAGCCCAGCAGGAACTCATTTGCATATCAGGCCACACACTCTGATGCCAAGGCAGCCGAAACTGCATTCCTCTGCATTCCTGCTCAAAAAAAGCCCTGGTCTGAAGAAATAGTTTGCATTAAACTTTGGTGATCTTAATGGTGTCACTAGACTCAAAGTTTTGCCTGCAAGGAACCATTATTTTCAGGCAAGAATAGAGCAGCATGGGAGATGCTCACATCTTTTGTTGCCACCCATACAGGCAGGGAAACCCTTTGACTTCAAAACTATATTTGGAAGCTACCTCTACCCCAACCTGTGAAATATGAGTTTCCTGTCCCAATGCTGACCTCTGCTCTACTTTTTTTCCACTCTGGTTAAATGGCAAGGAATCAATGTTGTAATTATTAGCACTGTTAAAGTACAGCTGTTAGAGAACAGCCTGAGGTTGTGTCCATACAAGTTTCAAAGCAGCTGAACAAAAGTTAAAACATGCTAAAATAAATTAATAAATTTCAGGGGAGAAATGATAAAACAAGATAAGACCAATTACAAATTTCAGAAAAGACAAAAACTATACCCCAAGAATGAAGCCAGATTCCATATGTTCACTTCTCTTCAACAGTCCTCCTAAACAATTTAGCTCTGTGACTCTTTCAAAGTCAAGTGAGCCGAGGCAGTTCTTCCAAAAGATAGGGGCTGCCATAGCAAAAACCTCAGAAAGGGAAGAGGAAGATTTAACAAATCTGCAGGAAGGGAGAGCGAAGAACTTTCCAGGGAACAATGAAACAATGAAACTGCCATATGGGATCATGAGACCGTTCTCCAGATGGTGAGGGGTCTGGAGACCAAATTCTATGACGAAAGGATGAAAGATGTTTATCCTGGAGAGAAGGCGGCTGAGAGGTGATATGATCACCATCTTCAAGTACTTGAAGGGTTGTCATATAGAGGATGGTGTGGAATTGTTTTCTGTGGCCCCGGAAGGTCGGACCAGAACCAATGGGTTCAAATTAAATCAAAAGAGTTTCCGGCTCAGCATTAGGAAGAACTTCCTGACCATTAGAGCGATTCCTCAGTGGAACAGGCTTCCTCGGGAGGTGGTAGGCTCTCCTTCCTTGGAGATTTTTAAACAGAGGCTAAATGGCCATCTGACAGCAATGAAGATTCTGTGAATTTAGGAGGAGGTATTTGTGAGTTTTCTGCAGGGGGTTGGTCTAAATGACCCTGGAGGTCCCTTCTAACTCTATGATTCTAGGTATGAGGTTCCTTACAAAAATAAGAACAAACACCTTGAACTGGACCTAGAAACAAACATGCACCCAATGAAAGGTTTTAAAATAGGCTACCCCAAGTTAACAAACAGGCTACTTCATTTTCTGCCAGCTGCAGTTTCTCAGGTGTTTTTCTGATCAGTTTCATGTACAGCATAATATACTAGTGGAGGTTACTGTAGCATGGACTGGAGTGGCTAGATCAGTTGAGTCCAAAATTGAAGACAGCACCAGTGCTAAATGTAATTGAAAACACACAAATATTTTGCCAACATGTAAGTTCATTTTTCCAACAGGGATGCTGGATCTGGATGAACTCAGAAGCCTTTCACCAAGTCTGTCAAAGATGGTCTCAATCCCTTCCAAAGTAAGCAGCACAATTTCAGATTCTGAAGAAGTGTGCATGCATACAAAAGCTTATACCCATAATTAAACTTTGTTGATCTTAAAGGTGCCTCTGGACTCATAATTTATTCAATTCCCTTCATGGTCAGCCCTACCAACCAGCATCACCTCTGTCTTATTTGGGTACAGTTACAGTCTGTTCTCCCAGAGCCACTTAACAATTGATGCAAAGTATCATCACAGAATAGAGATAGAAGTTTCTGGAGGCTTATCAGAAAAGATATATAACAGAGTTTGACCAACAGATAGATGACAACCCACACCAGAGTTTCTGACAGTCTTGGCCAAAGGTCTTACTTACATAAACATTAAACAGAATCCTGAAGCAGCCCACAAGACAAATCCCGGACAACAGATTCAGAAGTTCCCATGATAAACATTCTGCAACACAACCTAGACCTGTAGATGGCATTTCTCTAATCCTTGTTCCATTGTCTGAGTGCTATACAAGTACCAAATGGTCAGCTGTATCAAAGGCATCTGAAAGACCAAATAAAATAAAAATGGAAACATTACTTGCATCCAGGGCTTTTTTTGTAGCAGCAACTCATTTGCATATTAGGCCACACACCCCTGAAGTAGCCAGTCCTCCAACGGTACAGTACAGGCCCTAAAGTAAGCTCCAGGAGGATTGGCTACATCAGGGATGTGTGGCCTAATATGCAAAGGAATTCCTGCTACAAAAAAAAGCCCTGCTTGCATTCATCTGTTAAAGAGGTTTCTCCACCAGAGCAACCAAAGCTGTCTCCATCCCATAACCAGGCCTGAAGGCAAATGGAAAACTGTCAAGGGCAGAAGATGTTGACAGAGTAATTAACACAACAACCCTGATTAAAGAGTAGATAAGGATTTATTTAGGAACTAACATACTTGATAGCAAAAGGGGAGGGGAACTGAGGGTGGCACTTCTGAGAAGAAGGAAGAAATTGCCCTAAGAGTAGCAATCTGGAAACAGAAAAGGAATGATACTTAACAGGAGAGAGAAGGTGCTTTCCTCACTGTCCTATCTAATTGTCTTCTTGCTGCCCCCTTCAGGATCTTCTTCTCTTCTTGTTTTTACACTAGAAATTGCCTTTTCCAGGGCTTTTTTTGAGCCAGAATGCACCGGAACGCTGTTCTGACTGGCCTGGGCAGCGTTCCAGCTCAGTCAGTCGGCATTTCGGCTCAGCCTGGGCAGCTTCCCCTGCTGTTGGGCAGGGCTCAGGGAGGCCAGCCAGGCTTGCGCCGGGCCTCCGGACATCCGGGTGTTGGTGCAGGGTTCAGGGAGGCCAGCCGCACTTGTGCAGGGCCTCCGGACGTCCGGGTGTCAGGCAGGGCTTAGGGAGGCCAGCCGCGGTTGCCCGATGTCCCGCTGTCTGACGGGGTTCAGGGAGGCCAGCCGCGCTTGCGCATGGCCTCCCAACGTCCAGCTGGCCGGCGGGGCTTCAGGGTCAAGCTGCAGAGCCTGGGCTTCTTGGGAGTCAGCGGTTTTACAGGTGAGTTGCTTTCTTTCAGTTTCTTTCTTTTCCTTTCTTTTTCCTTCTTTCTTTCTTTCCTCCTTTCTTTCACTCCTTCCCTCCTTTTTCCTTTCTTCCTATTTCATTTCTTTTTCTTTCTTTTTTCCTCTATTTTTTCCAACTGTCTCCCCCTCCCTCCCTCCCTTTCATTCATTTATTATTTCTTTCTTTTTGTCAGTCTTTCTTTCTTTCTTTCTTTCTTTCTTTCTTTCTTTCTTTCTTTCTTTCTTTTTTGTCTGTATGTCTGTCTTTCTGTCAGTCTTTCTGTCAATATTTCTTTTTCCATGTTTTCCTTTTCCCACTACCCCTTCCCTCCCTCCCTCCCTCCCTCCCTTCCTTCCTTCCTTCCTTCCTTCCTTCCTTCCTTCCTTCCTTCCTTCCTTCCTTCCTTCCTCCCTCCCTCCCTCCCTCTCTCTCAATCAGTCTTTTTCCCTGTCTATTTGCTTTATTTTTCTTTCTTTCTTTAAGCACTATACCATGCTGGCTCTTGTGATCAAGTAGTGTGTTGGAATTTGACTTTTTTTTCTGGGATGGCTATATATTTATGGCTTTGTATATGTATATGGCTATATATTTCTGGACTTTTTCCAGTGTTAGAATATCTTTTTTGAGGTGTGATGACCGGAATTGTTACCACACCTCAAAAAAGACATTATGGCACCTTCAGTGATGTCAGAGGTGTGGCCTAGTATGCAAATGATGGCCATGTCAGAGGTGTGGCCTAGTATGCAAATGATGGTGGTGTCAGAGGTGTGGTCTAGTATGCAAATAATGGTGATGTCAGGGGTGTGACCTAGTATGCAAATATTGATGATGTCAGAGGTGTGGCCTCTCATACTAATGAGTTCTTGCTGGGCTTTTTTTTACAAAAAGGTTCATCCACAGAACCTTGGAATTGCTCTGCCACTACTAAATTATTTTACCCCAAAAGGGCAGATTAGAAACTAGCCTGCGGCTGATCAAGAGCCCTTTCTCCAAAGACTTTTTTGAACAATGGGTGAATTACTGCCACTGGCAAAAGGTAAGAACAACAGCCTCTGCTAGGGATTTGTTGATAGTCTTCCTACAAGATGGTATACCAGCAAGATGCCCATCCTCTCCCTGGAGCCCATCACCAGGTTCATACAACCAAGACCAGGCATAATTTGTACCAGGAGTCTGCGAAATGGGAAAGACTCAGAAATTATTATCACACACACAGACACCAATTCAGGGTTGATGTAGCCTTGATTTGGCAATCTGGCAATCTTGTTTAAACTTTAGGTCCAAAAGCTCATTGTTTTCACTTACTTTCTTGCGTGACACATTTGGTTGTCACTAAAAGTCAAAAATTAAAAATGCAAATAAAAATAATTCAGTTTCAGTAACATACAACTATTTCTTTGCACAGGTGTGCCTAACCTCACAAAATGCAAAGCAGCAAAACAAAGTTTAAGTCCAGTGGCACCTTTAAGACAAACAAAGTTTTATTCAAGGTATAAGCTTTTGTGTGTATGCCCACTTCTTCAAATACAATAAAATGGAAGTTACCAGTACATACATATAGATAGAGGGTGTACAGTAAATTAGCATACAGCATAATGAAGACATTTAACAGATTCAAGAATAACAAGCTGGGTTTATATGGTTACCATCTGTTTGGGTTTAATTCTGGGGGAGGGGGAACAAGGTGAAGGAAATACATGCCAAAATGGGAGACCAATGGGCAGATGAATCTTTAATTGTGGAATGCTGAGAGTAATTGAGACCTGCCATTACATCCCTCTCTTCTTAAACATGGAGGCGACCTTAGCAGCATCTTCTATGAAGTGGGGTGATTAGTTCGGTTGTGTAGGGTTATCTCCCCTGTCCCCAGATCAAAGAAATACATTCTAATCTACCATTCCAAATTACATTACATTCTACTATTAATTACATTACATTGCAATCTACTATGCTAGTCTACTATTCCAAATAACGTCACAATAAAATAAAGAGAACGATGGCCCTTCTGTGGGATTGGTGAGAATACAGATGTCAAGGCTGAATGAGGTTAAACACAAAGCAGCCCGTCTCACTCAGCCCTCTGAGTCCTGCAGGTAACTAGTTCCATTTTCCCCAGTTTAATAAAATGCACTGAATTATTTGGGTATCTATTGTCTTTGCTTGTTAAGTGTAGCAAATAGTTATTTTTGAAACGTGCACTTCGGCAGATGCTTTCTCAGCTTACATCTATGAGCAAATTTGGATTTCCAGAAAATAAATGGAAGACTGTTTCTTTATAGCACTTGGGAAAAGCCTTCTTTTGCAATTGCTCTCTCTCTCTCTCTCTCTCTCTCTCTCTCTCTCTCTCATCCCCCTGAACAAAAATTTCTAATAATGTACTATTTTTTTTTACCAATGAAAGGTGAAATTAGGCTAGCACGTGCAGCTGTTAACTATAGCCCAAGTCCTGTGAACATTTATATATGCAGGCAATATCTTCATGCATATATTAAATTTGGTTATTTACGTTTTTGTGTATTCATATCATGCCCACATTATATTCCATCTTTCACATTCCAGTTTTCATGGAATCTGGGAGGAAGATAATGGGTTGCTGAACATTCCTTAAAGCAGGGGTCGCCAACGGAAGCTCTCCAGATGTTTTTGCCTACAACTCCCATCAGCCCCAGCCATTGGCCATGCTGGCTGAGGCTGATGGGAGCTGCAGCCAAAAAACATCTGGAGAGCTACTGTTGGCCACCCATGCTGTAAAGCTCCTCTTCAATCAGCCCATGTTAAGTTTCTCCATTGGGCTGCCAGGCCCTTGGCCACAGGCTGGGGATGGAAAAAGAGAGGGTTACCACATCCAGGTTGGGAAATTCTTGGAGATTTGGGGATGGAGGCTGGGGAGGACAGGGACCTCAGTGGGGTACAAGGCCATACTGATCACCCCCCAAGGCAACCATTTTCTCCAGAAGAGTTGATCTGTGTAGTCTGGAGATGGGCTGTAATTCCACAGGTGACCCTCATGTCCCTGGAGGCTGGCATCCCTATTTCTGCAGAGCCCCTGAATGGACAAAGGTTTGACTGGGGATAGACTTTGAATAAAAGTGTGGGGGGGTGTCTTTAAAGGGCACACTGCATATTAATACTGTTATTTTGATTTGCAGAGTGGTTTTCCAGTTTCATTGGCACAGAGTACTAGGGTTACCAACATCCAGGTGGGGCATGGAGAGCTCCTAGAATTACAACTGGTTTCCAGACAACGAGTGCCATTAGTCCTCCTTTCTGTGCAATAACTGATATAACAGATTCACAGTTGTGCCCTGTTTGTTGCAAGGAATCCTCAATGCATTCTATATAACACATTCCCAGGAGAGAGCAGTAATTTGCCTCCAGACCTCAGTAGTGCATCTTCCCCCTTCTTGACACTACTGAGGTCTGGAGCACTGTGAAGAACGTGGCTGCATGAATGTCATGGGCACCTACTAGGCAGTACCTGTTACATCAATGTTGACTACTTACACAACCATCCCATCCAGTTATCATTGGTATACACTTAAAGGTTAGAGGCGCTCACTTAATTGCGGGGTGCCCCAGGGAGCGGTTCTCTCCCCGATGTTATTCAACATCTATATGCGACCTCTTGCCCAGATTGCCCGAAGGTATGGGCTGGGGTGCCACCAGTATGCTGATGACACCCAGCTCTATCTACTTATGGACGGCCGACCGGTCTGCGCCCCAGAGAACCTAGATTAGGCATTACAGGCCGTGGCTGAGTGGCTCAGAATGAGTGGACTGACACTGAATCCTGCGAAGACAGAGGTCCTTTGTATGGGCCGTCGGGGTCCGGGGGGGGGGAAATCCCCCTGCCAGCTTTTGGCGGTGTACCGCTGAGGCCAGCGGACAGGGTCAGAAGCCTGGGGGTGCTACTGGAGCCGTCCCTGAAGATGGAGGCTCAGATAGCGACCACTGCCAAGTCCGCGTTTTTTCATCTTAGATGGGCAAGGCAGTTGGCCCCCTTCCTGGACCCCGACGACCTAGCAACAGTGATCCATGCTACGGTCACCTCGAGGTTGGATTACTGCAATGCCCTCTACATGGGGCTGCCCCTGTGCCGGACCTGGAAATTGCAGCTGGTGCAGAATGCCGCGGCCCGGCTGTTACTGGGCCTCCCAAGATGGGGGCACATTCGGCCGGGTCTTCGGGCTCTGCACTGGCTCCCAATAACATACTGGGTCCGGTACAAGGTGCTGGTCATTACCTTTAAAGCCCTATATGGCCTGGGACCTGCCTACCTGAGGGACTGTCTCTCCCCACACGTTCCCCAGAGAGTACTGAGGTCTGGGACTCAAAATCTTCTCAACATCCCCGGGCCCAAGGAAGTGCGTCTCAAGACAACTAGAGACAGGGCCTTTTCTACAATGGCCCCTATGTGGTGGAACCAGCTACCGGAAGAGGCGAGGGCCCTGCGGGATCTTACTCAGTTCCGCAGGGCCTGTAAGACGACCCTCTTCCGGTTAGCCTACGCCTGACTGGATAAATGTAGCTTTCTAGATCTCTGTGATTACTGTATAGTTTTAATGCTAAAAATTTTTAAGGTTTTTAAATGCTTGATTTAAATGTAATTACGTTGTTCCGATTTTATTGTTTGTTGTAAGCCGCCCTGAGCCACTCGTGGGAAGGGCGGGATATAAATCCCGGAATAAATAAATAATAAAATAAATACATTATTACTGAGTCTCGAGGGGGAAATAGTGGTTGAGGAGCACAGTGGGCACCATCATCTTGTCCCACAGCAGTGCTTTTTGTTTTCCTTGCTGCTACTGCTGAAGGTATGTCGTTTTCCTTGCTGCTACTGCTGAAGGCTCCTCGCCACCACTGGTGACTGCTGCCTTCCCTTCCTCCCCTTCCCCTCATCTTTTTATCTTCTCCCTTCCATTCCCTCCCACCTTCCTGACTTCAAAACAGAGCTGAGCCAGGATGACTGGACAGTCTGTGGGGGAGGTGCTCAAGATACTGTCACAAAGGCTAAAGAGGTGGGCTTCCTTTTTCCCCTGGCCCCCCTAAACAAAAAATCCTGCCCCGCCAATCATGAAAACCTGGCTACAGCCCTGAGGCAAACTCACTTTGACTGTGTCTCAGCATGAAGCATCAAATCAAAAGTGGTTTGAGAAAGTGGGAGAAAGACAATGGGAAGACATTGGATTGGCAATGATGCTGGGAGGAGGCTCAATAATTATTATTCTAAAGGGCAAAGTTCAGGAAACCCCCGATTTTTGCTGCCTTAGCACTCAATTCTAAAGCAGGTTCTTCTAGTTTAACCACCTGCATTATTGATGCCCGGATACTAACATCAGGGTTGCCTTCTGGCAAGGCACTCTTGTCTTTAAAAGCTGTGTGACAAGCAGAAAATATGACAGGGGATGCCTGGAGATGAAGTGATGGAGAAAGCTGGACTTGGTGATTTTTTTGCACCTGTTAAAGACATAGAAGCCCTGTCAGAAAAGGTACTAACACCTATCAGCTATTCATGTCCGGTGTATAACATTAGACTCACCTGAAGCCATCATGCAGAAATAATTAAAGCATCAGAAATTTTTGTAAAGACTGCAATCCTATGGATACATACTTGGGAATAAGCCACACTGGATTCAGTGAGATTTATTTCTAATTAAACATGCATTGGATGAGACTGCAGATCTTCCACAATGTCTTGTGTCTAACATGTTGTCCTATGACAATTTTAAAAACTTAACTCCCAGTTAATGAAAGGGATATTAATTAAATTGCATGGATCAAATCTGCATTACTCCAAGCTTTAGCAACAGGAAAAAATCCTTAAAACAAGGGGTAGTGTTCACATTTGTGCAACTATTGTGTTAAATGGAATTATTTGTGTCTCTGCTCCCTATAGCTGGGTTTACTGTGCCCATCTCATTCTCCATAATATATGGTAAACCCAGGTAAAGTCATACTGGCAAAACTTTATTTTCTGGCACTACTGATTTTGACTATTGCACAACTTAGAAACACTGTGTAACATTGCATGGATCTTAATGTGAGGATTGGTTTAACACAGCATACACACAGATGCACGTGCACCTTGCACATCACGCAGGATGAAAACTGCAAGTCTCTTCCAGTTTAATTCAAAATGCCTCGACAGAAAATCTCCTAGGCCACCAAATGCTATTATAAAGCACTGTATTCTCATTAAAGGTCTGAGCCTCCCCCCTCTCCCTGAGGGCAGGCTCCTGGTGCGATTGTCCCTCTGGCATAACATGTGAGAGAGCTAATCTGTCTTCAGTTGGACAGCACTGCAGATATGCAAACCCAGGTGGCACTAATAGGTTTACAGTAATAACTATGGAATTGGATACAGTATGTTACACTGTGAGAAATTCCCATAGATCAGTTTTGCAGTGAAGGTTAACCGACAAACAAGGAACCATAATATTCTCTTCCCCCCCACCACCCCACTCCCTGCTAAGAATTTTATGCTTTTAAGAATTAATGCAGGGAAAGTCTCCCATATCAAGACAAAAGAAAAATGTTTAACTTGTTGGTTGATTTACATACCCACAAATTCAAAGCGGCAATTTCTGCTGTCAGGTGCTACAGCTCTGGGACATTTGATGGAAATTTTCTAGCCGTTTAATCCTATCCCTAAGATTGTATATGAATGCGTCCACATTCTTCCCTGCCAGTATAGCCCAAAGACACAGTGGTGTGATGAACTAGCAGCATTTCAAGCCATATAAAAAACAACATGTTGACAATCCTGTTCCTCTCTGCTGCTGCCAGCAACTGCTAGGCCAAGGAGGCCTTGGACAAGGCAGGTGCTCAACGCGGTGCATAACCGCATGTTGATTGGTGCTTTCCATGCATTTTTAACATGGGGCATTGTCACTGTTGGTTGGTTGATGGCCAGCAGCACTGATTCCACTGGCAATAGATTCCAGAATGGCCACAGGTGTCACTGTAGATGTTATTACATTGTCCCTTGTCTGTGCAGTTATTCTTGTGCTTCCAGTTTTGCTCTGGGAGCACAGAAGATAGAGACTGCTTTATGCTATCTCACAGCCCAGGGCACCTTATCCCTAGGGGGAAAGGGGTGGAGCAGGGGCACAGTCCTTGGGAAGGCATCAGCCCAGCTGCAGCCACCCTCCAAGTGGGACCTGGAGATCTCCCAGAATAACAACTGACCTCCAGACTACAATGATCAGTTCCCTGTGAGAAAACAGCTGCTTTGCTTTATAGCATTATACTCCACTGAGGTCCCTCCTCCCAACCCAGCCTTCTCAAAGCTTCACCCCCAAACCTCCAGGAATTTCCCAACCTGGAGCTGGCAACCCTAGCAGAGCCAAGTGAGCCTACAATAATAAGGGAGGGGCAGCCAGGAGGAAAGTCAACCAGTACTAGCTCCTGATGGAGCAAAGGTGTCCTCCAAGGCAAAGGCTTCCTCAAGAGGGGAGAGCTTAAGAGCATAAGAGAAGCCATGTTGGATCTGGCCAATGGTCCATTGAGTCCAACACTCTGTGTGACACAGTGACCAAAGCCCAGGTGCCAGCAGGAGGTCCACCAGCAGGGCCAGAACTCCAGAAGCCCTTTCACTGATGCCGCTCAAGCACCAAGAATACAGAGTATCACTGCTTACTCAGGAGTTGAAGCAGGAACTAGGAGTAACCAGGGGAAGAGGGATAACAGGCTTCATCTGAAGTGAGCAGGGAAGGCAGCTGGCTGTTGGGGGAGGAAAAATCAGGAGACAGTCAGGCTTGGAGCCTTTTCAACTACAGAGTACTAAGTCTCCTGGAGGCTGGAAAGGTGACATTCCTAGCCCAGAAGGAACTTCTCCCGGGGAGGTTGGCTGGTGCCTCCCTGGCTTAACCCTGCAGAAGGGTTGTTGCAGCCAGAACAGGAGCTTAAGGGCTTGAGAGAAGAACTGAGGCTGGGAGAGTAGCCCAAGTCCCTAGACATGAGCAGGTGGAGGTGATGAAAAGGGGACTGGCCAGGCTATAGGGTGGTTGGTGGCTAACCTCAGGAACTGGTATTGTAAAAGGGCTAAGCAATTAAAAGGCAACCTAAATAGTATGTTTAGCTTGGAGAGGAGACGACTGAGAGGTGATATGATAGACATATAGAGGATAGAGTGGAGTTGTTTTCTTTTGGCCCTGAAGGTTGGACTAGAACCATGAGATTGAAATTAAATCAAAAGAGTTTTTGCCAAAACATTAAGAAGAACTTCCTGACAGAGCAGTTTCTCAGTGGAACAGGCTCCCTTGGGAGGTGGTGGGCTCTCCTTCTTTGAGGGTTTTTAAACAGAAGTTAAAATGCCATCTGACAGCAATGCTGATTTTGTGAATTCAGACAGATCATGAGAAGGAGGACAGAAAGGGATGAATGCCAGCGCTCAGCTCTTGTCGTCCTTTCTTACATGCCCAGGGTAATGCCGATAGCTGCTTTGGGATCAGGGAAGAATTGTCCTGTAGGCTGATTGGCCAGGGATTCTGGAGGATTTTTGCCTTCCTCTGACATAGAGCAGGGGCCGCTGGGAGAATGGGGGGTGGGGGGTGGGATGGAGGTAGTTCTGGATTTCCTGTGTTGTGCAGCAGTTTGGACTAGATGACCCAGGGTTGCCAGCTTTGGCTTGGGAAATACCTGGAGATTTTGTGGGCAGTCTGAGGAAGGTGGGGCTTGGGGGCAGAAGGGAGCTCAATGAAGCATAATGCAAGAGAGTCCAATTTCAAAAGCGGCCATTTTCCCCAAATGATCTGATCTCTGTTGCCTGGATAACAGTTGTAATACCAGGAGATCTCCAGCTACCACCTGGAAGTTGGCAATCTGCCTTCCAGAGCTGTGTTTCTATATATTTCCTGTGTTGACTGGTCTTTGGGACTGTGGAAAGAAGATGCCCCCCCCCAAGAGAATAAGGCCCTCCTCACGCCAACACTGCCCTAGAGCAAGGGTCCCCAACCCCCGGGCTATGGACTGGTACCGGTTTGTGGCCTGTTAGCAACTGGGCTGTGAGTATAATCGTATTTTTTTTTTCATTCAATATTACAACGTAGCAAGAAGAAGAAGATATCCTGCCCTCCACTCCAAATCTCAGAGTCAGAGCAGCTCACAATCTCCTTTACCTTCCAGAGAGCCAGTTTGGTGTAGTGGTTAAGTACGTGGACTCTTATCTGGGAGAACTGGGTTTGATTCCCCGCTCCTCCACTTGCACCTGCTGGAGTGGCCTTGAGTTAGCCATAGCTCTGGCAGAGTTTGTCCTTGAAAGGGCAGCTGCTGTGAGAGCCCTCTCAGCCCCACCCACCTCACAGGGTGTCTGTTGTGGGGGAGAAGATATAGGAGATTGTAAGCCGCTCTGAGTCTCTGATTCAGAGAGAAGGGTGGGGTATAAATCTGCAATTCTTATTCTTCTTAAAATACAAGAAGGCTGATTTTGGTCAAAATGCCAGTTTTATACATTCACACTAGCCATTTTGTAACCCCAACATAAAGCAATGATTTTCATGTGTGAAATGATCATAATAGATAAATGACTTTTTTGAAAAATACTGCCCAATTTACACTTTGCAGTGGAAGCTGTTCTTCTTCTTCTTCTTCCTCCCCCACAACACTTTGTGGGGCTGAGAGAGCTCTGACAGAAGCTTTCAAGGACAACTCTGTGAGAGCTATGACTTACTCAAAGTTATTCCAGTAGCTGCAAGTGCAGGAGTGGGAAATCAAACCTGGTTCTCCTAGATAAGAGTCAGCACACTTAACCACCAGACCAAACTAATAGAAATAAGTGCACAATTGTATCATCCCAAAATCACTGCCCGCCCCCCCCCCCCCCAATCTGTGGAAAAATTGTCTTCCACAAAACCGTCCCTGGTGCCAAAAAAGTTGGGGACCAGTACCCTAGAGTACTACCTGCATAATGGAACCATAGAATCTACCTGGTGTTTAATGTAATCCAAAATTACACTAGTCAAGGACTTTCAAACAAAAGCAACATGTAAACATCGATAAAATATTTAAGTGAGAAATTTCAATAAGGATACTATCTAATTAAAAAGGACATTGACATTATCGCCTCAATAGCAATATAATTTTATTATAAAGTGCTTGTTTGCAGTGGAGAATTTTAGGCTAAAAAGATGATGAGCTGATCATCTATGGTCATTAAAATTCCCAGGGCACTCTTTGTAAGATTAGTGATTTTTAATCTTACTGTTTGGCTTAGTTCCAAACATAGGTAATAAATTACATTCCTCTCTTACTCAGTTCACTGTATTTTACCCCAGAGACTGACATGCTTTCACTCTTAGATGAAGGCTCCCATGAATGTAGTGTGGAAAAAATGCCATAGAAAATGAACAGTCTTTATAGTTATACAGAGAGGGGCAAAGATAACATACTAATGCCCAAACAAACAATTCAGTGTGTGTGTTCTGACATGACCACCGTAATCACAAAAGTAGCCCCAGGGCTATTTTTGTAGCAGAAACTCCTTTGCATAATTGGCCACACACCCCTAATGTAGCCAGTCCTCCAAGAGCTTGCAGTAGGCCCTTTAATAAGGGCCATGTAAGCTCTTGGATGATTGGCTACATCAGGGGTGTGTAACCTAATATAAAAAGGAGTTCCTGCTACAAAAAAAGCCTCAGTAGCCCTATTAATTTAAACACGAAGGACAGTTCATGCCATGTATACTTGTGTGTACAACATGGAGCAGCCCATTCTGCTGAAGTGAACAGGGCCACCTGGATACTAGGGTTGCCAGCTTCCAGGTAAAGCCTGGAATTCTCCTGGAATTACAGGTCAGTTCCCCTGAAGAAAATGGCAGCTTCAGAGGATAAGCTCTAAGGAAGCTGTCTCTCCTTCCTAAACCTCACCCTTCCCAAGTCTCCCAGAATTGGGAACAAATGCACAGGTGCTCCAGATTGGCTGCTAGCCCAATCAGTCTTAAGTTCATTCAACATCAGTTGATACCAGGTAGAAAGGCAATGTTGTTTGCACCAGATGCTTTGTTTGTGCTGAGAACTGAGTTCCTCATTAAACAACTTTCCAGGGACATTTTGAACAGAGATGGAACCACTGGATCTATTCACAGGAGCCTCTCAGACAGCACAACTGCTCATGAGTAAGTACACCACTTGGAGTGCTTACTCTAGGGCTGCCAAGCCCCCGATCCGGGTGTGGGTTCCCAACCCACCGGTCCACATTGGACCGGTTGAGGGAACCTCCCCCTACTTCGCTGGTGCAACATCACCCGGAAGTGACGCTGTTACACCGGCGATGCTGCACAGTGGCTGTTCTAGGCGTTTCCAGGAAAACTTTCCCGGACACTTTAGCCATTTGAGAGGAAAAACTCTATGGTACAATAGGTTCCCCTGAAGAAACTCTATGGTACAATAGGTACCATAGAGTTGTTACCTCCAAAATGGCTAGAGCATCCAGGAAAACCATAGAGTTTTCCCAGAAACTCCTAGAGCGGCTGCCACACACACCGCCATTGCAATGACGTCACTTCCGCAGGACGCTGGGGACTTGGCAACCCAAGCTTACTCGCAAGCAGGGTTTCTTTGTTGAAAAAGCCCAGCAGGAACTCATTTGCATATTAGGCCACACCCCCTGATGCCAAGCCAGCCAGAACTGTATTCCTTTGTGTGCCTGCTCAAAATAAGCCCTGCTCATGAGTAATCTTCCACAGGGTTGTTTTTTTTTTTGCAAGTCTGAAATGTGACTGCCCACACATCTTTGTGACGGTGAGTTCCACAAGACAAGTCCCTCTTATGTGGAAAAAGTACTGCCTTTTGGCTATTGCCAGTTTCATAGTGATCCTAAATTCCAGCATTATGGGGAAGAAAAACAGTTTCTATTCTGGGGTAAACTCTGCAGGGAAAAAATACACACTAGAGTTTTAATCTTGGTTTAACTCTGTCCTCAAACTGACCTTCAACAGTAGAATCATAGAAGCAGAGAAACCAACTTTATGACTATGATTCTATGGTTTTAGTGTAGAAAGTCAGTTTGGGGACAGAGTTAAACCAGGATTAAAGCTCTAGTGGGAAATTGGTCATACATTTCTACTATATACTATTGTTCAGTTTAAACTAAGTGAAAAGTCCATTGTGAGTGGCACCTATTGACTAGCACCCATAACATCCCTAATAAGCCTTTCCCCCTCCCCTATCAGAGCAATTCTGTAACTTTAAGAAGAAAAGGTGTGTGAATATATTTGTGAGGTAAAAGATGTTTATGACTGCAGGCTCGAAGGAAGCATACTTGACTGACCACAACTCAGAGCAATCGAAACACTAAGCTGTGGCCTGATGTCCCCCACTCTGGTTTATCTGTCTTGTCTTTCTTTTCTTCTTCCCATGGCTTGTTTCCATTCTGAGTGCTAATCCAGCTGCCTGCTGAAGACAGGTGCATCTCTTGCATCTGAGCAGAAGACTTTGGGCAAGTCACAACCCAAATTTTCACTTGAAGTTCCCATGCCACCATCCACATGGCCCTGCCTCTTGAAGATTGCAGGGTATTGGGCAAGGCAGGGCTCTCCCTCTGATAGGAGCCAGGCGTTTGGTGTACATATATGTGGATCGACACTTATGTGCTACCCAGGGGTGGAATTCTAGCAGGAGCTCCTTTGCATATTAGGCCACACACCCCTGACGTAGCCAATCCTCCAAGAGCTTACAAGGCTATTTTTTGTAAGCTCTTGGAGGATTGGCTACATCAGGGGTGTGTGGCCTAATATGCAAAGGACCTCCTGCTAGAATTCCACCCCTGGTGCTACCGTTAAAAGTAGTAAGCAACCCATCAGAAGCACAAAGGGTAGAAAAAGACTGAGACCTGACCCAGCATTCGGCTTGTTGGTGAGAGTATGAATGAGGCATGCTGTAAAGCTGGATTCATACTACAGGGGGAAACGTACGGTGAAGAATGTTGTGTTCTTCTCTCACATGCAAAGACAGTGAATTCACTCCATTTGTCATTCTACAGGAGAGAGCACCAGCTCAAGACAAAAGCAAGCTGCCTTTGCTCTAGACAAATGATAATTTAAGATAGTTCAGAACTGTTATCAAAAAGAAGGAGGGAGAGGTGCAAATAAAGAAATATGAAAACTCTCTGCATAAATATTAGGAATGAGACACAGAGTCATCTCTGCCACTCAGGCTGAAGGGTACCTGTGCTCTGGGATCAGGAGTAGCTATTTCCCTGAACAGTTTCTTTCTTCCATTGTGATGCCTCCCACTTTTAATGCCTACTCATCTTCATGTTCAAGGGATGGCATATGGGAAGAAGCATGTGGGACAATGAGCTCAGAATAATTTAAGTGACAACAAATACTAGACCAAGTGATGGCTGCACAAAATGATCTTTATATTGTTATCAGGTTGTATTGTGGCAGGAGCCCCATTGTTGCAGAGTGGTAAGCTGCAGTACTGCAGTCCAAGCTCTGCTCAGGACCTGAGTTCGATTCCAGAGGAAGCTTGGGTTTTTAGGTTGCAGGATCAAGGTTGACTCAGCCTTCCATCCTTCTGAGGTTGGTAAAATGAGTACCCAGCTTGCAGGGAGGGGAAGTGTAGATGACTGGGGAAGACAATGGCAAACTACCCCATAAAAAGTCTGCCGTGAAAACGTCATGATGTGACATCACCCCAGAGTCGGAAATGACTGGTGCTTGCACAGGGGACTACCTTTACCTTTTTGTATTGAAGCCCGTATCTCAAAGAAAGATCTGAGAAAGTTTGCCACCATGATTTCTAGGAGGATATGGCATCATTCGCCTAACCTTAACCCTCACACCAACAACCCAAACCTTTATCTTTTTGTATTGAAGCCGGTATCTCAAAGAAAGATCTGAGAAAGTTTGCCACCGTGATTTCTGCTCTCTGGTAGGCATTATCGGCAGTTGGGCTTACGTAATCTTGGTTTTCTTCCCCTCCCCTCCCTCTTTTTGCCATCAAGTCACAGCTAATTTATGATGACCCCGTAAGGTTTTCAGGGCAAGTGGCGTTCAGAGATGGTTGGCCACTGCCTGCCTCTGCATTTTGACTTCCTTGGTGGTCTGGTCTCCCACCTAAATACTGACCAGGACTGACCCTGGCTAGCTTCTGAGATCTGACATGATCAGGCTACCCTGGGCTATCCAGGTCAGAGCTCCAAGGCCATATATACATCCAAAGTCGTATGTACATGCATAAAGCAGAATGAGGTTGCAGGCCAGACTGTACCACTTCAACAGTAGGCAGAGAATTCCATTTTTAATGCTCCTCTATAAAACTCCCTCTGAACTATTTAAAAAAAAAAAAAAACCAAGTAGGCAATAGAGAGACAGGTTCTATCCCAACATCCTTCAGCTTTTTTTTTAGTTTTCTGTTAATAGGGAAAATTTATGTAGGAAAAGTACTGCAACAATTCCCCAGCATCACAGGCCCTGAGTCTTATGGACAGGGCCTTGTGATACAAGATACAGAGCAGCATTACTAAGGTAGTAGCTCCACATACCACTAAGTATTGTACTTTAAGGTATCTGTAAATACATGCAGTCCCAATCATGTGGCTATGAAGTAAGTTTACCAGCCTCAAGGTAAGGCCTGCCATTCTCCCAGATTTACAGCCAATCTCCAGACAACAGAGATCACTTCCCCTGGAGGAAATAGCAGATTTGGAGGGTGGACGGACTCTATGGCATCACATCCCAGCTGAACGCCCTCACCAAGCTCCAAGTACAGAAGATTGTATTTGGCATACTTTTTCCAAGAAAGCTGTGCCATATTTGTCGTTTTCTTCAAAATGTGTAGCGGCCCCATGGCGCAGAGTGGTAAAGCAGCAGTACTGCAGTACTATGATCTGAACTCTCTGCTCACAACCTGAGTTCTATCCCCGCGAAAGCTGGTTCAGGTAGCCGGCCCAAGGCTGACTCAGCCTTCCATCCTTCCGAGGTCGGTAAAATGAGTGCCCAGCTTGCTGGGGGAAAAGTGTAAAAGACTGGGGAAGGCAATGGCAAACCACCCCATTAAAAGTCTGCCATGAAAACGTTGTGAAAGCAACGTCACCTCAGAGTCGGATGAGTACCCAGCTTGCTGGGGGAAAGTATAAAAGACTGGGGAAGGCAATGGCAAACCACCCCGTTAAAAGTCTGCCATGAAAACGTTGTGAAAGCAACGTCACCTCAGAGTCGGAAACGACTGGTGCTTGCACAGGGGACCTTTCCTTCCTTTTCCTTCAAAATGTGTAAAATGATCCTTACTGGCTTTCCCAAGGTCAAAAAAGAAATGTGAATCAGAAATGGTGGGGAGAGCCTTGTGTCTATGCTATACAAATCCAGAGCAGTATAACAGAGTGGTGAACTAAGACTGAGAGAAACTGGGATCCAACTCCCACTCATGAATCTCCCAGGAGCAACATTCTGCCAGCAAAGTTTACCTTCCAAGGCCGTAGTGAGAATAAGAATAATGAAGAACCATACAAAAAGCTGTAAGCAGATGTAGGAATACAAAAAAAAAATCACCTTTCCCCTCAATACCAAGCAGTTTGACTCTGTTGACCTTTACATCTCAGGGCATTGTGAAACTCAAATATTCGGGTCAGATTTGCCCCAAGGAGTCTAGCAGCCTTGTTTTTACTTTCTGTCTTGTTCACTTGGGCTTTTATCAGTATAATCTGAAGGAACATGAAAGCTTTACAGAGGTTAAACACCAAAAATGTCTCCATTAAGCTTAGTAAGGCCTTTATCTTAAACTAGAGAAAAAGAACAATATGTAGAACCACTCAGATAAGCAGGATTGTGAAAACTCTTCATATCTCAATGAAGACTGAATAACCATTCACATTACTGAGTTGGAATAATTAGGTGCCTCCCTCCCTGAAAACTAACAGCCCATTCCTTGTCCTAAAATGTCTTTTTATTTCATTTGAACACCATCCCTCTTCCATTGAGCTCAGGAAACTGTATACATAAGGCTGCCATGCTATTGAGATGAGCTCATCTAAATAAAATGGCTGTTTTGGAAGGTGAACTCTATAGCTCCCACACACACACACACACACACACACACACACAAATCTCAAATGATTTCTCAACACAGAGCTGGCAACCCTACAAAACAGGAGCTATACCAAAAGTAGGTAACCCACAGCACACATACTGAAAAGCAGCACACCAGATCATTTTGCCCAGCATGCTGGATGGTACAGTCTTTCTCCACAGTGAGGACCAAAGCAGCTTACATCATTCTCCTCTCCCCCTTTTGATCTGCACAGCCCTGTGAGGCAGGTTAGGCTGAAAATCTGTGACTGGTCTGAAATCACCAGTCAGCTTCCACAGTAAGAAGCTGAGTCTAGCAGACCATGCTCTGAAGTGCCAACTGCCATCTCACAATAGCTGTCATGGGGGGGGGGGGGGTGACCTCAGCAGGATATAATGACTCAGAGTGTACCATTTTCTCCAGGGGAACCAATATTTGCCCATCTGGAGAGCCATTATAGTTCTGAGTGATCTCCAGGCCTCACTTGGAGACAGGCAACAATGGTTCCCCAGGAGGAATTGGCTAGTTTGGAGGGTGGAGTCTATGGCATTGTATCTGTCTGAGTTCTCACTCTTCCTCAAACACCACCCTCTGCAGGCTGCACCCCTCAAATCTCCAG
This sequence comes from Heteronotia binoei, assembly GCF_032191835.1. Taxonomy (NCBI): domain Eukaryota; kingdom Metazoa; phylum Chordata; class Lepidosauria; order Squamata; family Gekkonidae; genus Heteronotia; species Heteronotia binoei. The sequence goes on along the minus strand of NC_083223.1, from coordinate 48,395,791 downwards.
GAGTTTCCCAAACCAGAGTTGGCAACCCTCTCTCCTTCCCAGACAATCATCAACCTACCTTTATCTGCTCCTCTGACTTCAGCTTTCTATCTCCTCCCCCCTCCCTGCAACCTCTACCTAGGAAAAGGACAGTCTTTCACCACAGTGGGGACCAAAGCAGCTTACATCATTCTTCTCTCCCCCTTTTGCTCTACACAACAACCCTGTGATGTAGGTTAGGCTGAAAGTATGTGGGTGGTCTGAAATCACATAATCAGCTTCCGCAGTAGGAACCTGGGTCTAGCAGACCCTGCTATGAAGTGCTGACTGTGTTGGAACTCAGTCCTAAAATGGCTGACTGACTCCATCTTAGTAATAGTAATGTTGTTTCTGCAATGTCATGCTGAGTCATGCTGCATCATGATCCAGCTGTTACCTGTTACTGAGGTAAGGTGGGATGATCTCACCTGTAATTAGGCTTTGTGCTGACTCACAGAGCTGATGCAACCCTGATGATTGGTACGTGTACTTAGGGAAGCTCAGTGAGCCTGCTCAGTCTGCCTGTAAGGATTGTGGGTTCTGTGAGGCCCACTATCTGGGTGGCAGCGAGACACTGCTGGTGTTGGATCCTATGCTACTGTGCTTGGATCGTGCTGTGTATACTTACTGCTGTATACTGTTATCTACTGAAGTGTGTACTGATTACTGTGTATGACCTTGGCCTGGCAACGACTCTGAATATTGGATACTATCCTGGTAAATATATCTACCATTGAATACAGCTGTTTCTCTTGTCTATTAATTCTTGTGTTTTGCCTGTCCCTCTCCTTCAGCTCTTCTGCTGCGTGCAAAATACTCTAACATTGGTTATGGGCCCAGAGCTCCCAGTGCTCCCAGTGTTTCCAGAGGTGCTGCTGTTCTGAAGACAGAGGAGGCAACACAGTGTTTTGGAAGAGACGGAGGCAGACTGCCAAGTTGCCCAGGTGTCCAGTGATAAGTAGCAGAGATGGAAGCTGCAAATGTTGTTTCCTTCTCTGGGCTCAGCATTACTAAGCTGAACGGGACTAACTATGCTACGTGGTCCCAGAAGGTCAGTCTGTTATTAAAGCACCAAGAGCTGTGGGAGGTGGTGGCTGCTCCTTTACGGGGGTTGTTGGCAGCTGCTGAAGACAGAAAAGCTGCAGACCTTTTGCGTAAAAAGGATGTTAAGGCTTTGTCTTTAATAGGTCTTTCTCTAGACGACTCCCAGCTGGTGCATATAGCAGGACTGGAGAAGGCTCATGACTGTTGGAATGCTTTGAAGGAAATTTACGTCCGAGGAACTGTCGGTTCTCAGATTCGTTTGGTGAGGAAGCTTCTGCATACCAGGCTGGCAGCTAATGCAGATATGTTATCTCATATAGAGTCTATGCGTAGGATGTTTCTAGAGCTAAGAGAGCATAACCAAATGTTTTCTGAATCACAGGAGGTGTGCATACTTTTAAGTTCTTTAGATGCATCATATGACGCTGTGATAACGAGCCTGGAGGGTTTGCCTGAGACAGGGTTAACCATGAACGTCGTAACTGGACGGCTTCTTGATGAATATGGCAAGAGACAGTCCAATTCCTCTCTACGTGTGGAGAAAAAGCCTGTCTGTAAGCCAGAGAGGGGCAGTGGATTTACTGTTAAGGAGGATCCTGACTGTCAAACAGGTAATGTAATGGCTGTAAGGAAGAAATGCTTCCGGTGTGGCTCATCTAGACATTTGTTTAGGAATTGTCAAGGCCAGAAAGGGAAAGAGAGACGGTCTGAAATGAGGTCTGCTGATAAGAGTGGTAATGTGCATCTCGTTACTACTGGTAAGTCAACTAATCACACTCAATCTTTCCTAATTGACAGCGGAGCGTCGGAAAACCTCTGTAGAGAGAGGAGTTTGTTTACTTCTTACACACCTGTTGATAACCAGTCTGTTGTTTTGGCAGATGGAGTTAAAGCAACTGTTTTTGGCAGAGGGAAAGTGTTCCTGCCAAGCCTAAGGAAGGAGCTGCTTATGGGTTTTGTTCCTTCACTTAAGATGAATCTGCTGTCTGTGTCTGCTCTGTGCAGGGAAGGTTTCAAACTGCAATTTGACACCTCGTGCTGTGAGCTGAGGACCAGTGACGGTGTGTGTGTAAAGGCAATGCTGAAGGAAGATTTATACTTCTTGCATACCAAGGTACAAACGTGTAATAACGTCTGTGTGAATAAACCAGTGCATGATAATTGCTGTCATCTTTTACACAGGAAATTAGGCCATGCTGGTTTTCCTGCTCTAAAGAAGACTGTGGAACAGGCAGAAGGCATTAATCTTAAACCTTGCAAGGAATTTCTTGACTGTGAAATCTGCAAGCTGGTAAAGTCTACAAAAGCTCCTGTGCGTACTCCAAGTAAATTTACTAGTAAGAAACCTCTTGACCTAGTGTTCTTAGACCTGATAGGGCCCTTTAAGGAGTCAGTGGGCGGGGCCAAATATGTCTTAAGTATAGAAGATCACTATTCAAGGTATGGTTTTGTTTACCTGTTGAAAGCTAAAACTGAAACCTTTCAAAATATGCAGAATTGGCTAAGGTTTGTTAAGAAAAAAACTGGAAATGTGCCTGCATGCATTATTTCTGATAGAGGCTCGGAATTTGTTAATAAACGTTTTCAAAGTTTATTTGCAGAGCTTGGGATTGAGCACAGATTGACTGCTCCATACAGACCTACCCATAATGCTTTTTGTGAGAGAAGAGGCCGTACATTGCAAGACATGTGCCAGTGTATGTTACGTGATGCAGATATGCCCTGGAGATTTTGGGCAGAGGCTATGTGCTGTGCCAACTACAACCTGAACAGAGTTTGGTGTTCATCTACTGGCAAAATACCAGCAAGCCTATGGCATGACAAGGTAACTAACTTGGCAAATTTGCATGTATTTGGAGTTACAGCTTTTGTTCATATTCCTCAACAGCTCAGACGTAAAGGCCAACTGAAGGCTAGACGTATGAGGTTTCTCGGGTATGAGAGAAACGGGAGCTGTTATCGTTTTGGCACGCTCGACAGTCGTGAGGTGGTGATTAGTGCTTCAGCCACGTTTCTGGAGAGATCAGAGGGCTGGGATCGTTGCACCCAATCGCCAGCGTTCTGTCCTGAGGATGACCAAGGAATCCGGTTACAAGTCAGCTCAATGCCTAGCAACCCAGAGGAGGGAGAGGCGGCTGAGTTAACCCCAAAAGAAGAGATGCCTGACGAGGAGGAGATGGAGGAGAAGCCTACTCGTGAGGAATCATCCGGGAGGAATGTGCCAACTGATGAGCCTGCATTGAGGAGATCTACACGTGAAAGAAGAGCTCCTGAGAGATTTAGTCCTGTAATGTCTGTTATACATGAGCCTGAGAAATATACTGACATTTTCTCTTTGTCCAAGGAAGAGCAGTGTAACTGGAGGGCTGCTATGGACGATGAACTTTCTTCCCTGAAACGTTTAAATGTTTATGTTGAGACTGATACTGTACCTGCCGGTGTAAAACCCATAGGCAGTAGATGGGTATACAAGGTAAAAACAGACCAGTCTGGGGGAAAAAAGTATAAGGCGAGGCTTGTAGCACAAGGTTGCAGACAGACTAATGAGACTTATGACGAAGTGTTTGCTCCAACGTTAAAGAGCAGTTCACTTCTGACTGCGTTAACTGTGGCAGCCAGAGAAAAACTCCATTTTACCCATTTGGATGTCTGTGTGGCATACCTAAATGCTACTTTGGAGCACCAAATTTATTTAAAGAGACCAGAAGGTATTCCTGGTACTGGAAAGGGATACTGGTTGCTTAATAAGAGCTTGTATGGTCTAAAGCAAAGTGGTCATCAATGGTCAAAATGCCTAGTGGGTACACTTAAACAGCTAGGGTTTACCCAGAGCATTGCTGATCCATGTGTGTTTACCAAGGGAAGTGGTGAAACAAGATGTATTGTACTTACTTTTGTGGATGACTTGGGGATTCTAACCAAGACGAAGAAACAAACAGATGATATTGTTTCAGCCTTAAGTAAGAAGTTTAAACTGAGAAATCGTGGTACTGTACAGACCTATGTGGGTGTAGATATTGCACAAACTACACAAGGTTTTAAACTGTCACAAAAACCTAAGCTCATAGATTTGTTGGACAAGTACAAGATGACTGATTGCAAAACTGTTTCAACCCCTATGGTGACTGGCTTTGTAAATGATGTTACAGATAGCCCACCATGTAATGTTGAAATGTACAGGTCGTTAATTGGTAGTCTGAGCTATATCAGTAATTGGACACGGCCAGACATATCAGTAGCCTGTAATCTGTTGGCAAGAGCTACCCAGAACCCTAAGCAGAATCACTGGATTGCTGCTAAGCGAGTGTTGAGATATTTAAAGAACACTGCTGACTGGTGTCTTTATATCGAACCTAGGGGGGAGCTAGCACTGAAAGTGTATACAGATGCAAGTTTTGCAAGTGACTGTGAAACCAGAAAGTCAACAACAGGTCTTTCCATATATTTGGGAGAGGTATTAGTATGCTGGAAGACACAGAAGCAGCGTGTGGTTGCCTTGTCCACCACAGAAGCAGAGTTCTGCGCCCTTTCTACCGCTTGTACTGAGGTAGAATGGTTTAGACAGCTACTAAAGGACCTGCATATAGAGGCAGAGAAGCCTGTTGAAGTTCTGGAAGACAATCAAGCTGTGATTGAGATTGCAAAAGCGGAAGGAGTAAAGACAAGGAATAGATACACTGACATAAGGTACCAGAATGTCAGATCATGTATCATGGAAGGGTTGATAAACATAAGGTATTGTGATACTGGCCGCAATACAGCAGATATGTTTACCAAACCCCAGACTATGGAAAAACATAATGAGCACTGTAAAAAGCTCGGATTGAGAAACGAACAGAACTATTAAGAGGAGAATGTTGGAACTCAGTCCTAAAATGGCTGACTGACTCCATCTTAGTAATAGTAATGTTGTTTCTGCAATGTCATGCTGAGTCATGCTGCATCATGATCCAGCTGTTACCTGTTACTGAGGTAAGGTGGGATGACCTCACCTGTAATTAGGCTTTGTGCTGACTCACAGAGCTGATGCAACCCTGATGATTGGTACGTGTACTTAGGGAAGCTCAGTGAGCCTGCTCAGTCTGCCTGTAAGGATTGTGGGTTCTGTGAGGCCCACTATCTGGGTGGCAGCGAGACACTGCTGGTGTTGGATCCTATGCTACTGTGCTTGGATCGTGCTGTGTATACTTACTGCTGTATACTGTTATCTACTGAAGTGTGTACTGATTACTGTGTATGACCTTGGCCTGGCAACGACTCTGAATATTGGATACTATCCTGGTAAATATATCTACCATTGAATACAGCTGTTTCTCTTGTCTATTAATTCTTGTGTTTTGCCTGTCCCTCTCCTTCAGCTCTTCTGCTGCGTGCAAAACAGCCACATCACACTGGCTGTCATAGGGGGACTGCTGCTGAATAAGAGCAAGCAGCCAGGGCTAGTTAAGTCATGCCAGTCCGGTGGCATCAAGTCACACAGAGAGTGCTGCCAGGCCTAGGGTAGAAACCTCCAAGTGGAGCCTGAAGATCTCCTGGAATCACAACTGATCTCCAGACAACAGATCTCTCTCCCCTGGAGAAAGTAACTGCTTTGGAGGGTGGACTCTATGGCATTATATTCAGCTGGGGTCTCCCCCCCTCCCCAAAGTCTGTAGGCTCCACCACAAAATCTCCAGGAATTTCCCAACCTGGAGCTGGCAACCCTAGTCAGGACTCACCCGAATGAGTTCTCCTGCAAAGGACAAAATAGGCCTGCAAAGGGCCTCCTTCCCCCACCTTTAACTGACAGAACCGAGTTGGTTGCCCAGTCTTAAATACAGGGCTCCATATTTTCTCTCTCTCTCTCTCTCTGTCTCTCTGTCTCTCTGTACCTAGAATAAAACATCCTTGTTCTGCTGCCAAGGAATGCCATTTTTTTCTGTCTCTCTGGCTGTTTGGTTCCCCAGAGGAGGAGCCCTCAACCAATTGAGGGAAGGTTTTTTGTGATTGTTTCCCTCCTCCTCCCTCTCAAAGCCAATCAAGAGAAGGCTTGCTTTTTCTCCTCTGCAAAGCAGTGCCTTGATCCTCAGCCAATGGAACACAACAGACCTCAATTGGTCTGTTGATCTCCAGACAACAGTCAATGAGAGACCTGAATCTTTCACCACAGGGCTTTTATGTATAAAGAACTTAAGTATCAGTTGATAGCATCAGTAACGACTTGCCTTCAGTTTCATCTGAAAATCTTCACAACCAGTGGAAAACAAAGGGTTTGACTGCAGATTGTGCCTCTCCCTCAGCAATCCTCGCTAACCCCAGAAAGTTGATTCCTTAAGCTGTGGGGCCTGAAAGGGCTAACAGCCATATGTGTTTGTGAGGTGGCACTGCAGAGAGGGAAGGAAATGAAATTACCCATCCTATTTTTTTTTTTGTCAGCACAGCTCCACTGTTGGGAGAGGAGCTCCACTGATGGAAGAGGTAGGAGAGGTAATTTAAATATTTTCCCCTCCTCAGTGCAATCCCATCCTTTCACATGGCTAATAGTTCCCACAGGTCCTCTGACCCCACAAACCAACTTTCTTGGGGATTGAAAAGGATCGCTGGGGGAGGAGGCAGTAACAAGGGAAAAATCTGCATCCATCAGCACCTTCTGATGACAGAGAGCTGGATCCTACCCATAATGTGGATCCAAGCCACAGTACTACATACAGAGCCTGACTCATTTGAAATGATTTTACAACAGGAAATTATGCGTTTTTAAACTTGCTTTAAAAAATCTTATGCATGTTAATTTCTTTTGACATCCACAAGCTACCACAATAAACATTTAAATGCTTGTGTAATCATAACCACATGTGGAGTTGCTTTCCTTGCTCTATTTGGAGATAATTTACAGAAGCCGCCGCCCCCTGCACACTATTACACATTCTTTGTATTAATGTCAATGAGGTGAACAACCATAAAAGAGACTTTTTAAGTAAATACCCAGAAGCCTCTGTTTTGGCTGCCTCATGCCCATCATTCACAAGTTAAGCATGTGTGTCCCACTGATTTCAATGGGAGAGATTTGAACATGTTTCGCTCTCCAGTTGACATCCAGGTACATAGCTAGGGTTTCATCAAATTCTTAGCTTGATTACTGCCAATTTTAAAAAAAAACTACAAAAGGTTATGGTTGGTGTGATTAGCAACCACCCTGCTCAGGTACTTGATGGCGTCAATATAGTTGGCTTTCACTTACATTTCACAGGCCTTACATTATCCCTTTCCAATCACTGCATTTTTGGCAATCCAATCATGCATAAGGTATTGCATGCTATTTGTGATTCTTTTTATATGCATGGACACAATTTTGTATGAATAGAGCAAACAAGCAGAAGACCTGCAAGGACTTGCTGGGGACATCTCATTTCCTCCATCTGCACTATTTCCTCTCTCTCCTTGAAAGCTTCTATAGCCTCTCCCCTTTTCCTGCTCCCTTCTCTCCTTCCCTGTTTCTGTTTCCCCCTGTTTCAGCTTCCCCTCTGGCAACCTCTGCCTGGGAAAACTACAGTTGTGTGTGGTGCCAGTCACTGGGCCAGGCCCACTTGCATGGTAGGGAACCCACAAGGACTTGTGGGGAAACGCTTCACTTTCCCCAGTCTCCACACATTATTTCCTCTTTTCATCCTTCTGGCAGCTCCCATATTCTCTCCCCTTTCCCTGCTTCCTTCTTGTCTTCTCCCCAGATAAACAACCCATCTGCCTGCAGTTTTGCCACCTCAGCATCAGCACAGACAATTTTTGGAGGGATTTAAACCGCCAATGTTGGTTTTTTAAAAAAAAAAAAAATAATTTCAGATTTTCCTGAAATCTTGGGGAGCCCTCCAAGTTTTCAGAGCTATCCAGTTTCTGTCAGTGTGGGCTCTATCTGTGTGGATTTAGATATTGGCACACACTTGACTATTAGACTATGAGATGATGGTGGTTATGATGATTATAGAGTTGGAAGGGAACTCCAGGGTCATTTAGTCCAACCCCCTAGATGATGATAACAACAACGACAATGATGATGATGTCATTTTTCAGTTTCTGTACATGCAATTGGAAATGCAGATTTTTTTTTCAGGGTACATATTTGTGGGTATTGAAACTGGAAAATATCTGTGTTGCCCAATTCAGATCAAATGGTGATCACACATATTTTGAGGCTCGTGGGTAATACACACTCCTATTAAACAAGATTAGATTACCAAAATGGTGTTTAATGCAATGTGAATAGGGCATCTTTAAAAGACTATTGATTATATATGGTAAGTCTCAGTACAGTCTCTTACATTCCATAAAATCATTGAAACTGTACATCTTGAATCAATTGGATGAGCTGAAATCTGCTTTGCATAGAATTTGCTATGATTAAAGGACTTATCAAAAGAACAAGCACATAGGTTTACAGCATCAATATACTGACACTAAAGGACTAGATAAGTCTCATGTTCCAAAGGCTTCGCCATACTGATTGACAGCAAATGTTACTGAATTCAAAGATTTCAGGTTTTCGCGGCTGGTAACATCATTAGGGTTTGTAGAATCTTTCGGGCTGAATTCATTTGGATATCCTGGCAGTAGTATGTGCAAAAAAGAATCTAGGAGGTCTTATAGTTGTTCAGTCATACATTGAACATGAGTTCAGTTCAGTTATACACTAAACATGAGTCAGCATTGTGATGCAGTGGCTAAAAAGGCAAGTGCAGTTTTGGGCTGTATCAACAGAAGTATAGTGTCCAGATCATATGAAGTGATGGTATCCCTTTATTTTGCTCTGGTTAGACCTCACCTACAGTGTCATGATCAGTCTTGGGCACCACAATTTAAGAGGAATATAGACAAAATGGAACATGTGCAGAGGAGGGCAATGAAGGTGGTGAGGTGTCTGGACACCGTCCTATGAGGAAAGGTTGTAGGAGCTAGGAATGTTTAGCCTGGAAAAGAGATGACTGAGAGGCGATATGATTACCATCTTCAAGTACTTGAAGGGCTGTCATATAGTGGATAGTGCAGAATTGTTTTCTTTTGCCCCAGAAGATCTGACCAGAACCAATGGATTGAAATTAAATCAAAAGAAACATTAGGAAGAACTTCCTGACTGTTAGAGCGATTTCTCAGTGGAACAGGCTTCCTCAGGAGGTGGTAGGCTCTCCTTCCTTGGAGGTTTTTAAACAGAGGCTAGATGGCCATCTGACAGCAATGAAGATTCTGTGAATTAGGCAGATCATGAGGAGGAAAGGAAGGGTTGCATCAGCATTTAGTTCTCATGGCCCTTTCTTGCACACCCAGGGAAATGCTGATTGCCACTTTGGGGTCAGTCAGCAATTTTTCTGCAGGTCAGTTTGGTCAGGGATCCTGGAGATTTTTAGGCATGGAGTAGGGGTCACTAGGAATGGGGGGCATTTGTGAAGTTCCTGCATTTAGCAGGAGATTGGACTAGATGACCCTGGAGGTCCTTTCCAACTCTATAATTTTATGATTCTACTTCTGGGTACACAGTACTGAACAGTTGAATTTTTAGTTTATGGGCCAAAATACATGGGAATTCTTCATCAGAATCCTTGCCATGTAGATTATGCTACTCTGAAAAAAAATACTTCTTTGAGCTTTGACCTCCACTTACAAAGCTCAAAAGCTGTAAAGCAATTAAAATACAATAAATGTGCTGCTTTTTCTTAGTTTATACCCTGATCTTTTTTGAAAGAACTCAAGGCTTTGGACATGCCAGTAAAATTTTATTCACTGTGGAGGTAAGATAGTCTGGTTTGTTCATGGGCACCTAACTCAATGAGCTTCATAACTGAGCCGGAATTTAAATGTGAATTTTACATATCCAAGGGCTCATCTATATGAGACATGTGATGCAAATTCAATCAGGAATCCCCCAACCTGACTTGCAGACAGATATACCATCAGGGAAAGCACTCTGTCACTCAAGAGTGCTGTGCAAGGGGAGAAGTGGCTTCTGCCTTCCTCTCACACTGTTTTCCCAAGTAGAAATTGCTGTGGGGAGGGGGGCTCCACATATCCTTAATCATATGATGCCAGGACATGTGGAGCCCAATAAAGGGGCAAGCATCTCCCATGGGTGTTTCTGCTCAGGAAAATGGTGCGGAAGGGAAGGTAGAAGCCCCTTCTCTTCTCGTACAGCAGTGCTAAGTTGCACTGAATGATGGAGCACTTTTTAAAGTAAGTTCCCCCCAATGGTATGTGTGACTGCAAGTCACTTCTGGAGCACTTGATCTGACACACATAACTCGTCCTGTATAGGCAAAACCATAGACTTGTAGATGAGCCCTGTGGTGGTCTTGCTACTGTACCAGCCTAGCAATCTACTGTAGACAGACAACGACATATGCACACTGGGGTGGATCCTACCCTATCTACCACTCCACAGAGCAAAGTTCAACATTTTTCTCCAGCCTGAACAGCCTTATTCCAACTTAAGGGGGTCTTTTCTTTTTTAGGATGGTTGGATCTTCCTTTATTATAGGAAGGTTGGATCTATTCCACTGTATACAGGTATATTACATGGGCTACTTTGACTCTGTCATTTGGATATTAACTTGGATAGCATATTTACACAACAAATGCAAACTTGGCATACAACTAGGGCAACTTTGATCACTCAGAAAACCTGGAAATGGATTCATTTTTATTTCTCCCTACCAACATTCACCACTTGGTCTGTTGCATAATGGAGACCAGCACAGAGCAGACTTGACAGCATGTGTGCAGCTCCCTGCCACACATTCAAACAGCTTCAGATTGGACTGATTAGTTTTATAGGGGAACTCAAGGGTATACATCTGGAAAAGCGACAATGTGCACATATGAAACAAGTCTTTTTGTGTATCTGAATAACAGCATTCAGACAGGAGGCTTCTAGGCAGCCATGTGATTTATCTATGTTTGCTGAACACAAGTTGTATGTACATATGCACGCACACACAGACTGCTTTCACACTGTGAACTTTCAATGCACTTTAGCAACCATTTGCAACTGAAACAGGAAAATCTGCTCGCAAACAATTGCTAAGGGTGCATTGAAAGTGCATTATCCAAGGGGTGTGAAAGCAGTACATAGACGCACCAACACAATTATTGCATCTCATACCACTACAAGTTCTGTGGTATGGGGAAAGAATGCCTTGCCCCTTGAGGCTTGGCCTTACCATCTTTTTATGCACAAGCTTAACATATTTTTGTCCAGGTTCTTTTAAAATAAGGTTTTTTTAAATCCTTTTTGCTGCTTTATTTTCTGTTTCTGGTCTGAGGACTCTCTTGTGGATTTTTAGGTTGCTCAGTGGTTGTTTTATTGCCCTTGGTTTGCTTTTAATGGCTTCTTTGATTTTTACAGCAAGGTTTTCAATACTTTTATTATTTATTTTATTGTTTTCACTTGTAAGCCACCTCAAATTAGACTCTGGAAAGATGACATCTAAATACCCCAAATAAATAAATAAAATACTGCTACAGAGTTGACCTTGTGAATTAGATCATAAACAGGCCTACAGTTATTAATCATAATTTCTATATCCAATAATTAATGTGCTATACAGTTTTTTGAGATTGCCCACCCAACAAGCTTATGGCTGTTGTTCCCATGTTACAAATGAGGAGTTGACATGCCTAGGGGCACCTAGCAGGTCAGCGGAAAGAGGCCCCAAACCAAGACTTTGTAGATGCAAGTCATTTTCCCCTCATCATGATACCACCAATGCCATTTATTCATTTCTATTATGTTAGGAAATCTGTTCCATTTATATCATGGCCTTTTTCTCAAGAAACTCATGGAATGTGCGTGCGTGCGTGCGTGTGTGTGTGTGTGTGTGTGTGTGAGAGAGAGAGATGAGATATGTGCAGTGCAGTCAGAATGCTGAAGATTGCTTACAAAGAATGATAGTTTCTTGCTTTGACTCTGGCTAAGAACCCAAACTACAGTGAAACCATAATTCACTTTGCCTATCTGAGCTCTGTCTCTTGGAGTGTATATAAAGGGAGACAGTCACCAGACCAGCTGGTCATCTTGCAAGCGGAGAGGTTGGATTTTTAAAAATTATTTGCTTTTTTATTATAACACTAAGGCCTGTTGTGGAGGGACAGTAGCTCTGTAGAGCATCTGCTTGGTAAGCAGAAGGTCCCAGGTTCAATCCCCGGCATCTCCAACTAAAAAGGTCCAGGCAAATAGGTGTGAAAAACCTCAGCTTGAGACCCTGGAGAGCCACTGCCAGTCTGTGTAGACAATACTGACTTTGATGGATCGAGGGTCTGATTCAGTATAAGGCAGCTTCATAAGTTAATAAGTTCAAAATACAATGGCTCCAGAAAGGGGCTCTGGGTGAGTGCTCCCCACCCTTGCTGTCTTCCCACCCAAGTGAAGGCATTTACTCCCCCCACCTCAAGGGAAGCTGATCTCTGCCATCTGGAGAGCAGTTGTAATTCTGAGTGATCTCCAGCCCGCATCTGGAGATTGGTAACAGTGGTTTCCCAGGAGGAAATGGCATTGTATCTGTCTGAGATCCCACCCCTCCTCAAGCCCCACCAAGCCTCACTCTTTAAATCTCCAGGAATTGCCAAACATGGAGTTGGCATCCTTATCTCCTTCCCTTTATCTGCCCTTCTGACTTCAGCTTTCTATCATCTGCCCCCTCCCTGCAGCTTCCACGTAGGGAAAAGACAGTCTTTCTCCACTGTGGGGGGGGGGGGCAAAGCAGCTTACATCATTCTTCTCTCCCTGCTTTGATCTGCACAACAACCCTGTGAGGCAGGTTAGGCTGGAAGTCTGTGACTGGTCCGAAATCACCCAGTTAGCTTCCACTGCACAAACCTGGGTCTGGCAGACCCCAATCTGAAGCTCTTACTCCTTCTACCACAGAATCTCCAGGAATTTCCCACCAACCTGGAACTGGCAACCCTAGTCAGGACTGGCCCCAATGAGTTCTGCCTCAGATGCCTTTAGTGATACCTTTCAGACCAGCAGTGTCTCTCTGATAACGTTGTTGGTCTTAAGCACAGGACTTCAGTCTCTCTCTTTGACTCGCTTTCCCTTCATATCTCTCTCTGTATCTGGTCAGGGGCCACAGGATGCCATTTTTCCCTTTTCCAGAGGAGGTTAGGGAAGAGTCCTCAGCTAGCCAAGGAAAGGCTTTCTCTGGCTGTTTCCCTCCTCCCGCCACCAGTCAAGGAAAGGGTTTCTTTCTCTCCTCTGTGAATCAGTGTGACAGGCAGCTCAGCCAATGGGAGAGTAGGATGTAACTGCCAGAACTAAAGTTGGTTGCCTTTTACAGACAGAATCAGCTTTGATGGCTAGCAACAACCGCTTGGACAGGAGAGAGGAGAGGACTCAACCAAGTATTTTCAATTGATAGTTTGATAGGCCATAGGGTGATGCATCACAGTCCCGCCCAGTCCCAACCAATCAGGGAGCTCAGATTTGCCAAGATGAAAGGAGTTTTATTATAAAGGATTATATTCCAAGGAAGAATACAGGAGGTTTCAGAAAAGTTTTCTATTCAGGCACTGATCAGAAAGGCTTGTCAATGGGGTTAAAGGTGTGAGGGGGAGTAGGGCAGCTATGAAGTAAAAGACAGTCTACCTTCTTTTCAAATGTTCTTAAGGCAACACTTGTCCCCTCTCTGGAAAGCTGCTGATCACTCCTTCAGAAATGAGGGCTTCATCCTTATATTTGTTCACAAAAACCACCTTGGCTTTCTTCCCTTCTCTCCAGCTTCAAAACCAAATGTGTTTGGTCCTTCCAACATCCAAGGCCAGTCCTACACACATTTTTATGGTACTGTTTACAGTCCATTTAATCACCTTCAATTCCTACTGATTCAACTGCTTTTCTTTCTGCTGCAACTCCCCCACCTTCGTAGGTCAACAATATTATCCCGCCTATTGTCTGCTCTAAGGTCTCTTGGTAAATTCCTCCAGTTGCCTAATATTTACTATTTCAGCACGGAGGCCAGAAGGCAAGTTGGAAAGGAGCTGCTCCCAATTCTCGTAAACATTTTTTTGGAATAGTAAACCATTTTTAGAAAGGTAAACAAGATACCTGGAATATGCTGCGGTTGTCACACCACAAAGTCTATTTAGACTGGCCTTGTTAGCACCTTTTATACTCAGCTCTGCTCTTGCTGTGCACTTCTCAACAAGCTAGTCTGGAACCATTCAGTGTGATTCCATTTATTTATGTTTTTATTCACCCTGAATATTTATGTTTTTATTCACCCTGAATGAAATTCAAAGTAGAATTCTGATCTTCTGATCTTCCTGTCACCTATTCTTGTTGAAGTCAGTATCACTAATATCATATCTATACCACGGATTTGATGGTGAGAGGCAGGGGTCATTTTGTATAAAAATAGGTGGTGGAGCTCATTAGCATAACTCATTAGCATATGCTGCCCCCCACCAGCCGGAAGCAACCCGATGCAAGATAGGAGAGCCCCGAGCAAGCAGGTCTCGCTCACCTGAGGCTCTCCTTGGCCACCCCCCCCCCCGAGTCAAAAGGCTGGCAAGTCACCCACCACCCAAAATCACCTAAGATGTGGAGAAAGGGTGGCACAGGCTTCTCCAGGGGTTAATGAGGGCTGCGGGGGGGGGGGGTTGGCAAAGCTCCTGGTGGCTAGCTAGAAGGATCCTTATCCAAGGATTGTTATGCAGCTGGACCTATTATTCAACAGACAAGGTAGGGGGGGGAGGAGGGGGAACCCTCAGAAAGGCTCAGGAGCTGTGCTCCAGTGAGCTCTTGCTGAATTCAAGGCCTGAAAGGTGCCATCAAGTCACAACAGACTTTTTAAGGCAAGAGACGTTCAAAGGCGGTTTGCCACTGCCACTCTCAATTTACCTGTTAAATTGTTACCTTTTCTCAGAGAAACCTGGGAAAGCAGTTCTCTCTGTGAAGCTAACAGAGAAATGACAATACTCTCACCAAACTACACTTTGCAACAACTTTCACAGGAAGCCATGACAGTTAACCCAAAATAAAAATATTATAAATTTGTAGCACGGGTATATCCTAAGAATGTACAATACACAAATGACCAATGTGCAGGGTTTAACCTATATCAGCGTCCACAAAATATCATACCCCAAAATTTTATTGTCAGTGCTATGGCTCAGTCCTAAAATGTGAAAAAAGATTCTCTTTGAGCATGTGCAAAGTGGGGCTTATTGATGTGTAATCACAGATTTTCTACTGGGCTTGTCATTACCATCATGGGATATTATTGGAGATTTGGAGGCCATTTCTGGAAAGGACAAATTTTAGGAAAGGAAGGGAGCTTTGAAGGGATCTGTTGCTATAGAATTCACCTTCTGAATCTGTCATTTCATCCATGAGAACTGATCTCTGTTGTCTAGAGATCAGTTGTAATTCTAGGAAAACTCCAGGCTCCACCTGACATTGGCATCCCTACTTTCTACCAACTATGTGTGATGAAAAGTAGTAACTTTACCTCTCAGTTTACAAATGAGAAAGAACACCAAATAGATGTCAAAGAACACCAATCAGCCCCAAAATTGGTCATTCCCAACTATTTATGTAGATTAAGAAATAGTGTACATGTCTGTGTAAATAAGAATAATCCATAATGATGCAACATTCATTCAGTGAAGGAGGATTTGGTTTCCCTGATCTTAAGTTTATATCATCAAGCATACTTGTTGACTTGTACTAATTATTGGGATCACTTGTATTTGGACTCCTTTGGAGGCCTCTTGTCTGGTGTCCTCCTCTAAGTGAAATGTACTAGGGCCTACCTAGTGTGGATTTCATTCCTCCTGGAGTTTCTACAACTAGAAAACATATAATGGCATGACAATATCAACTGCTCCATTTCCACATTCTAAATTAACATTGTGGACCAATCCAGTCTAAAACTTGGGAAGAAACCTTTTTTGCGGACGGATAAACAGATGTTTACTTTGGATAAATTGATAATTTATGAGGAGTTTTTCTCATTTTCTCAACTGAGGTCTAGATTAGGGATGTGCAAAAAAAAAATTCGGTAGTACACGGATTCGGAAATATACGGGAGGGAGGAATATGGAATCCCATATATTTCTGAATTCCATAGTCGGAATAGCTGCATATACGGTAGATGCGCGGCTATTTCCGAATATACAGCCCCATTATACCCTATGGGCCATTGAAATCAATGGCAAATAGGGTATATTTGAAGCCGCCTGAAGGGGAGGGGGTTTGAGGGAGAGCCCCCAAATTTGCAGGGGACCTGCAGGGGACTCTCCCCTATAAACCCCCCAAGTCCCAAAAAGATTGGGCCAGGGGGTCCAATTCCTGGGGCACCCAAAGCCAAACCTAACTTCACACCAGAGAATCTCTATAGGACCCAAATGCACTCTATACATCTATCTACTCTATGAACCCTGCCACACAAAACACAATCTGCTCAAGGTCTGCTCTGCAGACCTGGCTGCAGCAAACCCAGATGCCAGCTCTCCAGCCCTGCCCCAAAGAACGCGAGGAGAACTGGCCAAGCACAACAAGCATGCTGGCTCTGGGTCTCTCACCCAGGTGCCAGCTTCCCTGCCACAGAACACACAATCTACAGATGCCAGCTCTCCAGCCCTGCCCCAAACAACACAGGGAGAGCTGGCCAAGCACAACAAGCCTGCTGGTTCTGGGTCTCTCACCCAGGTGCCAGCTTCCCTGCCACAGAACACACAGTCTACAGATGCCAGCTCTCCAGCCCTGCCCCAAACAACACGGGGAGAGCTGGCGAAGCACAACAAGCCTGCTGGTTCTGGGTCTCTCACCCAGGTGCCAACTTCCCACCCCCACCCCCAAAAAAAAACCAGAACCAGGAAAAGGGACAACAGGAGAAGGCCAAGAAACTCAACTGTTAAAAAAGTGGCCTTTTCACCAATAAGAAACCTCAGGCCAAGTCAGTCAACAACACCCCCCCCCCTAAAACCAGAACCAGGAAAAGGGGGACAACAGGACAGGAGGATGCAAAACCTGCAGCAATGGAGAATAGATCCAAACAGAAGGCCAACACAAACTCAACCGTTAAAAAAGTGGCCTTTTAAACAATGAAAATTAGGCCAAACAGCACCCCCCCCCAAGAACCAGAACCAGAAGAGAAAAGGAACAGCAGCAGCACAACACAGCAGCAACAAATCAAACACAGAATCCTTTTAAAACAGTAAAAAAAACCCTTAACTTTTAACAATACAGGAACTTTACCAACCCCTCCCCCCAAAAAAAAAAACCCTTCACCCTAACCCCAAGAAATCCAAGCCACCCAAATCAGGAAAAGTAAAAGGACACTGCACTTTTAAAAGTCCTCTCACTAAAGTAAGATATGGGCAAATTGGCAAAAAAAAACCCCACCCCAGGCCCCCTCCCCCAGCAGAACCCCCTAACCCTAACCCCAAATAAGCTACCCACCACCCAAATCTGGATAAGTAAAGGGACTCTGAGTCTTAAAAAGTCTTTTTATCAACTAAAATAAAAACAAGAACCCCAAGACTGTCTTACCTTAGACGTCTTCTCTACTCCAGGCAAGTCTGGTAAGGATGAGAGAGAGCAGCAGCAGCTGAGGCCAAGGGCCAGCACAGCACACTCTCTCTCTCACACCAACACACACCAACACAGCAGCAATGGAGGAGTCCAGCCAGGCAGACTCCTTAAAAAGGTTCTCCGGCCCTACAGAGAGCAGTTTCAAAAAATAGCACTGCTCTGTGATTGGCCAGACAACAATGCTTACTTGGATACCCAAGTAAGCAAAAGATCAAAAGAACAACAATGTTGCTGATGGCTAGGGGATCAGCTACACAACAGCCCTGCAAAGCATGCATTTGCAATGCATTTTGCAAATGCATGCTTTGGATTGGCTGATGGGGCTCCTCTTTCCCCTCCCCCCCTCCCTGATCCCTGGGAGGTTATGGGAGAGGCAGGAAAAGGCTACCAAAGGCGGGAAAGGAGGCAAGCAGCTCCCCTGAGGCTGCAGAAGCCCCTTTCCCGCCTTTTCCATGGATTTCCGTATACTTCCGAATATCTATATGGAAACATACGGGGAGCCATACTCAGCTCCCGCATAATGGGCCCCAATTGGATTCGGCTGTATGCGATTCCATATACAGCTGAATCAGGGGTGATTCGGCGGTTGATTCGGTTCAGCCGAACCGAATGCACACCCCTAGTCTAGATGTTATTTGTCACCTTCTGTAGAATCAATAGAAAAAAACTGTGCAATGGTGCAATATGATTTCAATATTAATTCCATTCAATTACTATAATAATTCAATACACACACTACTGGATGGACAATACAAACAACAAAAAGATGTAGCATTATCTCAATGTAGTACAATATAAGTTGTTTCCACAAGGTGCGGTGAAGCTCCCAATAGGTTCAGTAAAATTTCAGAGTCCATTGTAGCCATTATTCAAGAAGAATCCAAGTAGCCAATGCCCTATTCCGGAGTCATTCTTGTTCAGAACCGTATACTGATCTGAAATTGACTAGACAGCAATCACATAGGAGAAGAAGTGACCTTGTACTGTCAGGCTGAATTGTTTAAGGCTTTGGTTCCAATGTTGATTCATATGGCGTTGATGAAGACTGAGGAAAGTATAGATCTTAAAGTCTAAACTTACTTTCTCTATAGATCTTAAATTGAGTATTCAACAAAAAAATTATGTTTAAGATATACTGGACACCACAGCAACTCTTTAGCAAAGGACTGAGTAAAGTGTTTAATTGTGCTGGCAATGTAACTTGAGGGACGCATCCCTTAAATTTATGCTTTGAGCATGTCCAGTCATTCAGTATTTCTGGGAAGAAATTATTATTCGCATCAGTTTTGTATTAGAATGTTCATTGATTTTTGAGGATTCTTATGTACTTTTAAATTATCTGCCCATATCTAGGAGGCTAACTAATGGTGAATGGAAATGGACCCTCTGTGCCTTTATTACAGCTAAAAGACTTGTATTATGACATTGGAAAGAAAAAAGCCCACCTCCAATAAATCAATGGATCACGGATCTTAGAACTCTATCAACATTTGAACACATGGCGTATAGATGGTAATTGTGTATGGACTTATTTTTAGACACTTGGAAATCGTTTATAGAAGATTGTGTATAGATCCACAACCAATATTATTATAATTTTGTCTTATCTTTATGCATTACAATGCCAATTATCTGAAATCATATTTAACCTGAATTATATGACAATCTATTAACGCCTTCTAAGACTTTGCTGGCATATCCAATGCAGAATCTGCCTGGCTTTGCCCTATTGGACATATGAGAATAGAGACATCCCTGTATTTTTATCCTCTTGCTAAGCAACAGTACTTGAAGTCCACCTCTTTCTTGTCTGCATACTGAACTTTGTATCCGTTTGCAACAGCCCGTCCTAAACTAACTTCTGAAGCAATGAGTAAGCTGAACGCAGCAGTTTCCTTTTTTAAAAAGGTCATGTTTAAGAGAATGTTTAATTTCACAATGACTCCAAATGTGCCAAGTTGTTCACACACATCCAGCAACATCTATCTGGATGGGTAGTGGTGGGAAGGAAGAAGATCAGGAATGCATGTGCACATTTAACCATATGTTTAAAGTCATGATGATTCCTCCCCAATGTATTTAATTTCTGGAGGTTGCTGCACCATTTTGGAAAAAAAATTGCATGTGCACAAACCAGTACAAGTTTTTGAAGACACTTTTAAAAATCGTTTAAGGCTCAGATTTGTAGCTTGCATGTTTATAAAAAGAATTCGTGGGCTTGATCTCTATCTGCTCCCCGTCAAGCCCCATTTGCAGGGTTTTTTCTTGAGCAGAAACCCGCAGTTCCAGTTGGCTTGGCATCAGGGGGTGTGGCTTAATATGAAAATGAGTTCCTGCTGGGCTTTTTCCACAAAAAAGAGCCCTGCCCACTTGAATGCCACATGGGCTTTTGTGAGAGGAAATGAGTGAAGGATAAAGAAGAACACTAGCAGGCAAAGGTGGAATGGACCATTCTACTTTTTGCAGCATTCTTCCATGAAAGGGACTGAGCTGCCTGCATGGGGAAGCTCTTCCTAGCAACCAGTTCTGAAGTGGGTAAAAAAATGGGTATTGGGCTAAAAACCCCTAAGGCAGAATGTTCTGAGTAAAGGGGGGGGGGGCGGATCTGAATTTGTATTTATTGCTGAAGGGAAGAAAAGAGGATAATTAACCAGTGGAAGGCAGAGGGGAATGAAGGGAGGGGTTAAGGAATCAAGACCAACCTAATGGCTCTGGAAACACACAGTTACCAATTTATCCCTGTTGTTTGGTCTTATCCAGCATCCGTATATTCAAAACACATTATGGAACCACATTTGGTTCCCTTCTCCTTGTGAGCCACAGTTTAGATCCAAATTGGGCAACACATCCTTGGAACTGCCAGCCACATGTAACAGATGACATAAGATAAGGACTAGGGTTGCCAGGTTTGGGGAGGGGAGGGGCCTCAACATGGTACAATGCCTTAGAGTCCACCAATTCCGCAGGGCTTGTAAGACCACTCTTTTCAAGCAGGCCTTTGTAGACCATTGATAGGATGGCTGTTTAATCCACCAACGATTTTATCTAGTGACCCCTGCCATAATATAAATATACAGAATAACATCAAGAAGATCACCGCCGTCTAAATTATGGAACGACCCAGACAACTGGAACTGGTTTTAGATTGTTGTTTTTAAACTACTGTATAATTTAATTGTTGTTTTAATTTACCTTATATTGTATAATTTTATTGAACTGTTGTTAGCCGCCCTGAGCCTGCCTAGGCGGGGAGGGCGGGATATAAATAAAATTATTATTATTATTATTATTATTATTATTATTAAAACAGCCATTTTCTCCAGGGGAGCTGAGCTCTGCCAGCTGGAGATTAGTTGTAAAAGCAGGAGGTTTCAGGCCCCACCTGGAGGCTGGCAACCCTAGGGACCCCAGAGCCTACACAACCTGTTTTCTCCCTAAAGCATGAAGCATGAAGAGAATCATTTGAACATGGAGTTCCTATTTAACTATCATGAGTAGTAGCTGTTGATAGACCTCTCTTCCATCAATTTGTATAAAAAGGTAGTCCCCTGTGCAAGCACCAGTCGTTTCCGACTCTGGGGTGACATTGCTTTCACAACATTTTCACAGCAGACTTTTTATGGGGTGGTTTGCCATTGCCTTCCCCAGACATCTACACTTCCCCTTCAGCAAGCTGGGTACTCATTTTACCAACCTCGGAAGGATAGAAGGCTGAGTCAACCTCGAGCCGGCTACCTGAAACCCAGCTTCCACTGGGATCGAACTCAGGTCGTGAGCAGAGTTTAGGACTGCAGTACTGCAGCTTTACCACTCTGCACCACGGGGCCCTTCTCAATTTATAAAAGTCATCTCTAATCAAGGCCCTATGCTCATTAATGCTATAAGATAATTGTGAACCATGTGACAAAGTAAATGTACAACACTGCTTCGGGAGGCTTCCTGGATGCTTTTTTCCCTTTGTGTAGGCAAACTAGGAGGTAGAAGTGGTGATAGAAAATACCATCAGGTTACAGCTGTCCTATGGCGACCCTGTGGGGTTTTCAAGACAAGAGATGTTGAGAGGCAGCTGGCCACTGCCTGCCTCCATGTCATGACCCTGATATTCCTTGGTGGTTTCCCATTCAAATACTAGTCAGGGTCAACTCAACTTAGGTTCTGAGATCTGACACGATCAGGCTGAAAAGAAAATACTGCATGTGACATAGAACAGCAGAGAATAAATTATCTGAGGTGGTTCAGAGCCCCATCTCTGCTTTGTACTCAGCTTGTGAACCTGGAGAAGAAACTTGCTTCCTACTAGTCCAAGCTCTTTGGCTGGAGAAAAAGTTTTTTGTCCTTATCATAGAAACTTAATGGAATTTTTTTATAACCAGGTAATGTCATTCTAACCAAGTGATGCCACAATGCTAAGAAAGGCTTCAAATGCCCATTTCTGATCAATAAAGCTCTAGAAAAGGGATGAGACCAGGGCTTCTTTTTTCTGGGGGAATGTGATAGAATAGAGATCTGGAACCTCTTTGTGGAAACAAAATTCTCAAAAAATGCCATGAGGAGCACCCATGTTCTTCTCCTTCATTTCCTTTTTGAGAGTTCTGGCACCTCTTTTTCCAGAAAAAAAGCACTGGATGGGACATTTTTTCCTTCAGGCTTCTATTGCCAAATGATCTGGAGAAAAATGATCTGTCCCTGTCAGTTTGTGGAAAGGGGTCACTGAAGCTTTTCATGTCATGGAGGTCAATAATATCACATTAAGCCTATATTAAAGAGACAGGACATTTTTTTTACCAGTCCAGTTGGCAACCATAACTGATTCTCCAGCCTGTCAAAGTTCTGGGAAATGTATAAGCAGGCCACAAAACAGCAGTTTTCCTTTGTTGTTTGCTTCCAGCACCTGGTATTCAGCAGGATACTGGCTTCTGAACATGGAGGTGCCATTTATCAGAGAAAAGGGATCTACACTGATGGAACATGTAAAAAGAGCCATGTGTGGATGGAGCTGAGGGATAGAAGAGTAGGAATGGTACACCACAGTGAGTGGTACTTGGGGCACCAGCACTTTTGGGAGGTACCAGCTTTCAGCCCAGGGGGAGGGAATAGAAACCTGAAGAACTCTAATATACATGTGAGCATAGCAAGACCCCCAGAGAGTATTATTACCAGAGAAGGAACAGAAATAGGGTAAAAAGAGACAGCTGAACCAATGTCAACTAAACATTTATGTTAATGGTTCATCTATACGTTATGCTTTTTAAACAAAAAAACAGCATTTCACTTAGTTTTCATGAGCCACTTACATTTCAATCAGATTTTTAAAGAAGGAATCCTTTGGTACTGATTTTACAGATGCCACACTGCAAAGGTATTTCTCTCTCTCTCTCTCCTCTAAGCAGAAGACTTTTATATTCTGTCACTTCAGAGACATATGTTCCACTATCCCACCAGTTATGAAGTGATTATCTGGCACAAACAGATTTTTTTTAACAAAGTGAAGGTGCTATTTTCTCAGGTTCTGTGAGAACACACACACTTATTTTTACCAATCCAATCTGTTCTCCAGTAGCTGAATGTCCGCAGGGTTTGTGAGGCCATCTTAGGTGTTGGAGTCATAGCAACTTGCTGGGTGCTACCTAACAATGGAAGTTTGAACAAGCGGGGGGTGGGGAGAGTGTGGGGAATAATACAAGTTTCAAAAGTTTGTCGGAAAATAATTTAAATACATTAAAATGTTGTTCTCTTTCTTCCCCAGTGTTTGCCTTTTGTATGCAGACTTAACGCTTTGACAATAAAGAAAAGGTGAGAAACCTAACTAACAAAGTTCTACAGTTAGAGCAAGTCACCAATGGTCAATTAAAATATATGTAGTAGCACCATGGAACTGCAGTGGATAACCAATCTGAACTGCACTCTGCCCTATGAACTTCAAAACTACCTTCTCCCATCCAAGGCTTTGTTCCAGGTATGTCAGCCTTTGAAAGTCAAGGAATGGCTACTAGACGTAGGGCTGCCACACTTGGGATGGAAAATACCTGGAGATTTTGGGGGTGGATCTGGGAGAGGGTGGGGCTTGGAGAGGGGAGGGACCTCGTGGTACAATGCCATAGAGTCCACCTTTCAAAGCAGCCATTTTCTCCAGGGGAGTCAATCTCTGCCAGCTGAAGATCAGTTGTAAAAGTGAGAGATCTCCAAGTCCCACCTGGGGGCTGGCAAGCCTATTAACTAGAGACAGATCCTTTTCTGCAGTGGCACCTAACTGGAAAACTCTTTCATCAGACATGTTTTGCCTGGAACCAGTGTTATTTTTGTTTTTAGTATCAGGCTACAACTGTTCATATCTCCTCATCCTTTGTAAAGTATATGTACTTTATTTATTTTCAGATGTTATCGTAAACTGGTTTTAATGTATGTTTGTGGGGTTTTTTTAAAAAAAACATAACTCACCTTGAAAACCAATCTTGGTGTCACAGCAAGGAAGGATTTTTTGAAAAAAGAAATAAATATGTAGAAACCATGTGAGGTTGGCAAACTGTTTTCTGATTATATCTAAAAGGATTTCAGAATGGGAGTTAGTACCAGTTTTTACCACAGTTATTATTACACCAGTTATTACCACATGTAATAGGACATGAATGTATGAATTGGCCTTCAGCAATAAGCCTCTACAAACAAGGAAATAACCTGCTTTGGAGGAACTTCTTGGTAGGGTTGTCAATCTCCAGGTGGAATGTGGAGCTCTCCTTGAATTACACCTGACTGCCAGACAACAGAGATCAGCTGACCCAGAGAAAATGGCTGCTTTGAGGATGGGATCTATAGCAGGGGTGGCCAACAGTAGCTCTCCAGATGTTTTTTTGCCTACAGCTCCCATCAGCCCCAGCCATTGGCCATGCTGGCTGGGACTGATGGGAGTTGTAGGCAAAAAGTGCCAGGAGAGCTACCGTTGGCCACCCCTGCTCTATAGTAGCATATCCTGCTGAGGCCCCTCCCTGCTCAATGCCCTGCCCTCTCCTCCACCAGTAGCTTGCACCCCTGGTCCCGAGGTTGGACTACTGCAAGAAAAGTTTAAATAAACACACTATATTTAAATATGTATCCATTATGCTTTAGCCCTGCTATCCTATATTTAAAGCAGAGATCAGGATGGACATCTTTACTTGGTTCTTTCCAGATTTGCCACATCCCCTCAGGGGGATTACAGAAGCCTAAGCAGATCTACTCGAAGTAAGTCCACAATATTCAGTGGGGCTTACACTCAGAAAAAGTCTAAGACAGCAGTCTATGGCAAGGGTTTATTTGAAACACCTGCAGGAAGCTGCCACAATTTTCACAGTTTTGGGTTTTACACAACTGGCCAAAGTGAATTAAGCAATCCTTTAAAAAATGAAGAATTAGGATTACCCACATCATTATGTGCTAGAATTCTGTGCATGTTTCTTCGTCGTGTTAGTTGCTTTGCAAAAATAAAACTTCGACATAGCTTAGATTCCTTGCTTTCACAGGGACCTGGCAACCCTAGCTTCCACTAGAGGAGGAGGGGGAGGAGGAAAAGGAAGGGGAACAGGGGGAAGAAGAAGAAGAATTGGATTTATACTCCACCTTTCACTTGGAGTCTCAGAGTGGTTTGCAATAGCCTTTTGCTTCCCCTCCCCACAACAGACACCCTGTGACCAATACTCCCTCTAAGTTGTGGAGTCTTGTGAGCCAAAATTCTACTTTGTGAGTTACTGGTATTAAAGTTGTGAGTTATTGCATAAATTAGTTTACTCTGGGGCCATCCTTCCTGACCTAAGACAAAAATGAGTGAGCTGGAGGCTAAAAAAACTGAGCTAGCTGACACTAACTCAGCTTAGAGGGAACACTGCCTGTGAGGTAGGTGGGGCTCAGAGAGCTCTTTTGAGAACTGCTCTTGAGTGAACAGTTCTGAGAGAACTTTTGACTAACCCAAGGTCACAGCAGCAGCAGCATGTGGAGGAGTGGGGAAACCTGGTTCTCTCAGATTAGAGTCTATGCTCTTAACCACTACACCAAACTGGCTTTCTTCAGACACTACTGTGAAGCTCTAACCACCAAACCAGACTGGCTTTCATAGGGTGGCTGCTATTGAACAGCTGTAAGCAGCTAGGTATAGATAAGTCATGCTAATTAGATGGTGTTAAGTCACCCAGTGGTTGCTGCCATGCCTAGGGTGCCAACCTCTAGGTGGAACCTGGAGATCTCCTGGAATTACAGCTGATCTCTTGATGTTCTTAATGACCAGACAATTGATCTTCCTGGAGAAAATGACTGCTTTGGAGGGTGGACTCTATAGCATTATATCTGACTGAGGCCCCTCCCCATACTCCACTTCAAATCTACAGGAATTTCCCAACCAGGAGCTTGCAACCCTATTTAGGCCTGGCCCACTGAATCCTGCCCCTTTTTATTCATGGAAACCTAGCCTGGAAAGCACTGATCACCTAGCAACAGCCACTGGGGGCTTCTGTTTCTTAAAGTTACAGGCATTGCTTTTAATATTTTTGTGAGTTTTTTTTTTAAAACAAAACCTCTCCTCTTTCCTTTCCTTTTTTAAATTTAAATAAAAGAGTTTTCAGATTTTTCTGCAAACCTGAAGCCCTTTTCAAGTTTGGAGAAAGATCTGTCATGCCCATTCACAGCTCTGGTCACTGGGTTTAAGAATCCTCAGATGTGGCTGACTTTGCTATTAGTATTCGGTATATAATTCAGTTAGGATTTCCAGTTTATTGTTTTATGGTTTTGCTTGTTGGGTTTTGTTTTGTTTTTGGTAGGCTAGTTGCCTGCTCTTGACTGACATTTAGCAGGTGAAAGTTTTGGTAGGTAGGAAAAATATTTCCCTGTTTCATTTAAACATGTCTAACTGCTTTCAAAATGGCAGCAGTAGTAGATAGGGGGCCCCTATCATCATCAAAGTGACAGCTGCCCCACCCACACATGCACGCACACACACACAAAACCGAACGCAGTATGTTTCCTTATGGGGGAGTGACGTAACAGTCCCTGAGGGGGTGGCTAGGGATCCACCACCCCCCCCCAAGGAATGCTGGCTGTTTCCTAAGGGGGGAAAGGAGGGTCAGCAACTGGTGTAGCAGGCTTCATATTGTTTGGGGAAAGCGTGTTTTGCAACACAGACGTTATTTAGAGAATTGTGGAGATGCAACGGTTCTAAGCAGCCATAGTTTGGAGAGGAGACATACCCAACGGATAAAATGATGGCCTTAAAACTGAGCACGGCTAACCTTATACGTGTAACACGTCCCTTTAGCATCAGGTTGCATCAGGTTGCGTGTCGATACAACTCTCTGGGGACTCAGTAATGCCATGGAGTTTTGCACGAATCCTAGATCCTTGGTTTGTCAGTCCCCCCCCCCAACAGTTATTTGTTGAGAGGATGCAGTTGTGTGTGTGTAAAATGGTAGCTATTTTTGCACCAGTTTGTGTTTGCAATGGGGGAGGAGCTTTTCAAAAACAGACGCTTTGCTTTTGGACCCCCTAAGTCAATAGTTTACAGGTGGGAAGTGCAGGCGCCAGAAATGTCGATGTACAATATATCTGAAATGTTGCCGGCCGCCCCTGGTTGTCACAGGGCGTGTCCCCTGTGACATTTAAACACACCAATGAGTGTCGGTGGTGCTTTCTCACGGAACTCTTTAAAATAGAGGAGACCCCCCCACTCCATGGCATGCGTTTGTTGCTTTTGGTTTCCCAGCTCTGTTGAACCATCATTTTATGAAGAAATGAATGCTGTGGAGGCTGACAGGGTTCCAGCTTTGGAACAGGCTGTTCATGATTATATGAACCCAGTGGAGACCGATGGGGGGAAAACCGATGCTGGTGAGGAACCTGTTTATGAGGAGATGATGCATCTTTCACCCAAAAGCGATGGCAAGGAGTCTGGACATGATGAGGGAAAAGATGAAGCAGAGGATGAGGAAGAGGAATGGGTGCATTGTGTTCAGAATTGGAAAGAGGATGAAAGTAGCACGAAGGAAACGGAGATGTTGTTGAAGGGGGGCAGGAAATATTTAGAATTGTGTTTTTTCTCTTGCAGATGGAGGATGAAGGACTGTATTGGAGACTAATTGATCGAATTCTGGAATTGCCGCATAGTAGAGTGGGAACCAACTGTTGTAAATTCTGTAGGATAACATATTGTCAAGAGAGTAGTTGTGTGAAAAAAGCGACACACAAGAAGACTGAACAGGATGAGGAAGAGGAGGTGGAGGAAGAAGAAGAAGAAAGTATAGTGTGTGCTGAATATTACCTAGAGATGGTAAGTAGCGGGGAAACGTGAGAAAGATCCAGGGTGGTGTGGAGGACAGAATAAACAGCGCTGGTTTTTTTCTGTTGCAGAACGAATATGACGATGTGGAGTGGAAACAGTTTACACAAATTGTGGAAGTTGCACATGAGAAAGTGAATCCTTCATGCTGCGTTTATTGTGAAGAAATAGCACAGTATCAAAAACACAGCTGGGTGAGAAAGAAAATGAAACACCCACAACCTCCCTGCGTGCAAGATTTATATCCGGTTGTAAGTTTTTTATTTTAAAGGGGTGGGGGATGGGACTGTCTAGAAGGGAAATAGAAAGACTTAGACACTTTTTTTTCCTGACAAGGTGGGGAAAATTCACCTGTATTTGGAGGTGGCGGATGTCATCCCTGTGAAGCCAGAACCAAGTTGCTGCTGGGAATGCATGACTGTATATAACATGATTGTATATAACGTTCAACCTGTAAAGAAGGATGACGAGGAAGATTCCCTAGCAGATGCTGAGCACGGTACCGCCGGTGATTCTGGAGCAGACATGGAGGATACCTCTGGAGATTGTGGAGCAGACACGGTGCCTGAAGCTGTGGAAAAGGCAAGGGAACCCCTGGCTTATGAAGCGCAAACACATGTGCCGCCAATGGATAATGATCCAGCCAAGGAGGGGGAAGAAGAAGACAACCGCCCATCCATTGAGGCTTTATTCCCCGATGTGAGTGTAATAAAACTGCACCAACTGTGTGAATGTAACAAACCAATATTTGAACTAAAAATGTGTTTTCTTCTTTGAACACAGGTGTGGGACAGACCCATTGATTTTGCACTACTGGCCAGATGCGTTAGCGAGGAGATAAACCCAGGCTGTTGCTACTGCTGCGGACTGGTCGCCCTGTTTCAAAAGGAGGGATACAGTGCCCAAAGTGCGTCTGTAGATGTTCCAAAGTTTACGTTGTTTGAAGTAAAGGGGACAGACCTGCGTAAATTTCTGCAAAGGAAAGCCATGGAGCGTGCTGAGAAGCAGAAACAACTCAGAGAAAAAGATGAGAATCAGAACAAGTCAGAGTGAAGATCCAGTTTTTCTGTATATATGCAGCCTAATAAAAAATACTTTCATTGCGGCAAAAGAGAGCAAAGTGTCATGACGTGCTACGGGGATGTGTTAAAAGGGATTTATTATAATCCACAGGAGTTTGGTAGTTTTGGGGGTATTGAACAGCTATTTCAGGCAGCATCTAAGAGGGGGTATAAGCTGAGCAGAAATTAGGTGAAAGAGTGGTTGGATGATCAGGACGCATACAGCGTGCATTTCAAAAGGAACAAGGAACGCATACAGGGTGCGTTTCAAAAGGAACAAGGTAATCGTGGGGAATGTTGATGAGCAGTGGCAGGCGGATTTGATAGATATGCAACAATATTTCAATTACAACAGGGGCTATAAATATATTCTGACAGTGATAGATATCCTGTCTAAATACGCGTCGGTGGTGCCTCTAAAAGACAAGGGTGGTGCCGAGGTTGCAACTGCTTTTAAAAGCATTTTCAGAGAGGATCAGGGAGGGTCCTTCAGAAGCTGCAGACTGGGGCAAGAAGTTTCTCAATAAAAAGTGGGTGCTCTGTTAAAGCAACACGGAGTTCGCCATTTTGTCACCAACAATGAGGTGAAGGCGGCCGTAGTGGAGAGGTTTAATAGAACTTTAAAGACCAGGATATGGAGATATTTTACACACAATAACACTTTTAAGTATACGGAAGTGTTACAAGACCGAGTCAAAAGTTATAACCATAGTCACCATAGAACTATTCAGACGCGGCCTGTAGATGTCAAACCCTCTAACTCGCTTACAGTGTGGAGGCGCATGTATGGTGCGGTCCTGGGGTCTCCCAAAAAAGAAACACATTCTGTTTAGAAAAGGGGACCATGTGAGGGTCTCTAGAACAAAGGGGACATTTGAGAAGGGTTATGAACAGAATTTCACAGAAGAAATTTTTATTACAGAAGAGGTGGGGGGAAGGGGCGAGAGGCCCGTGTACCACCTGGTAGATTTTGACGGTGAACCGATCCTAGGAGGGTTTTACACGGAGGAGTTGCAGAAAGTGACTCGTTGGAAAGACAGAACATACAAGATAGAGAAAATTATAAAAACCCGGACAAACAAGAAACAGAAGCAGATCTTAGTGAAGTGGAGGGGGTGGCCACCCAAATTTAACAGCTGGGTCCTGGCTGAAGACACAGTTGAACAGGATGGAAGATGACGGTTTATACATCACGCTCCCCAGCAACTCTTCTAAGAACCTATTTCCTGAAAACACCAGTTCGGCTTTCACGGTGCGCTTGTTTAAGCCTCTGGATTTGAGGGGGGAGTGGGAAGTGGGATTGGTGGAAATTCAGTACCCCCGCACCTGTTACACGATCAGTAAGCCACAGATGTTCCAAATCTGTACCGAGACTACTAGAAATGAATTCCGGGTGAAGCAGGGCTATTACAAAGACGTTCGCCATATATTAGATGCCATGCAGATGGCTGTACGGAAACATGCCAACACACCGCTTGATGTGCGTTTCCTTTATGACTAAACAACAGAGAAAACTAGAATTGTCAGTTCGAGCGTTACACACTTCATCGTGGGTGACAAATTAGCGCTGCCGTTCAAAAACATTCAACATGCAACGGATATTACCAAAGGGTTTAATTCTCTGTACCTATATACCAATATCATAGAACACCAGCTGGTAGGGGACACAACCGTACCCCTTCTGCACTGTGTTCAGATAAGAGGGAAAACTCACGATTTTGTCACAGTCATCTATGATGAGCCCCACTATGTCCCCGTCAACAAACAGCATATCAAAATGATCCACGTAGAAATAAAGACAGATCAGAATCAACCCGTGTCATTCCGTTACGGCAAGGTCATCGTAAGGTTGCACTTACGACCACGGAAAAAATGGTGATTGTGAAAGATTATAGGGACCCAGCACTGTTTAGGGGCTATTACCGTTCACAGGCCGGTTACGCTCTCCCTGGATTTCATGGTGCACCCATTATGTATGGGTCAGGAGTTGGAGGGATTTTTCGGAGGCTTTTCCAAATGGCCGTACCGCTTTTTTAAAAAGGGGCGGACATTGTCAAGCCGCACTTGAAAACCGCAGCTCGCAATATTGCTCAATATGTCATGGGCCATGTGACATGTCGAGTTATGAAATAAACTTGACCCCCAGGAGGGATTGGGCTTTCTGTATCTTAAAAGAAGGGGCAGACTTAAAAGAAAATGGTCTACTACATGCAGGGGCCCCCCAGGACCCGTTAAAAGAAGCCACGGGGGCCCCAAGAAGCAGAAGGCCCTGAGGAAGAGGGGAGGAAAGAGGAAGAAGAAGAGGGCTCCTCACAGGGGACTCAAAGACGTTTTATAAGGGGCCATGGCATTCATCCACTGTGGCTCAGAAGAGTGTGTGAAGTTGGAGCTCGATCTGTTCCAGATAGCCCCGACATAAACTTGCATCGAGAAAAGCCTGTATTTCGAAGTCCCACCCCTATCAGCCCTTACAGTATCTGCGCCTCTAGAGTTCTACATAGCTGGTAATGGGGAAGATTACATCAATTTAAACAATACACTCCTCTATGTGAAATGCAAAATTACTCGAGAAGATGGCACAGACCTCCCTGCTGACGCTAGAGTGGTGCTGGTGAACTACCCGATAGCATCCATATTCAGTCAGCTGGATGTGACCGTTGGAGATCGGCTGATCAGCCAGAGCAATAATTGCTACCCCTATAGGGCAATGATTGAAACTCTGCTCAATTACAGCAGGGAAACCCTAGTCACACAATTTTCAGTGGGTGGTTTTTATAAGGATACGGCTGGCCAGCACGAGTCCACCATCCTAACAAATTCCATCAACAAGGGGTTTGCCAAGAGAGCAGAACTAAAGGCCGAGAGCAGGGTGATAGACCTTTTAGGTCATCTCCACGCGGACCTATTTTTTCAAGAAAAACTGCTACTAAATGGAGTGGATGTGAAAATCAAACTAACCCGCAGCAGGGACACCTTCTGCTTGATGAGCGGTGCAGGAGACAGGACACATTTTAAGCTCCAGAAGGATTCAGCCTCTCTCTTTGTGAAAAAAGTGAGGGTGTCCCTGGGTGTCCGACTGGCCCATGCTAAAGCACTGATTACCTCCACACAAAATACCCTGTGGACCGTGTCAGCATGAAAGTGTTCAGTATCTCAGCAGGAGCCCATGTAAGCAACCAAGACAACTTGTTTTTGGGACAGCTTCCCAAAATGGTAGTCATGGCTCTGGGTGACAATGATGCTTTCAGCGGCGGCTTCACCAAAAACCCTTTCCACTTTAAAGATTACAACATTAACTTTGCAGCCCTATATGTGGATGGAGAGCAGATCCCCCCTAAACCCTTCCAGCCCGACTTTGCCGCGGGGAACAACATGAGAGAATACATGAGTTTGGTGCAAATGGCAGGGAAGCATCTTCAGGATAGACCGCTCCTAATCGTGACGAGTATCGGAACAGGTACACTCTGTTTGCCTTTGACCTGACTCCTGATCAGGAATGTGCAGACCATTACTCCCTGATCAAAACGGGGAACCTGAGAGCTGAAATATGCTTTGCAGATGCACTCCCCCAAACGGTGAATCTGATCGTGTAAGGGGTGTTTGACAACGTCATTGAGATCAACCAAAACCGCAACGTGCTCTTTGACTATATGTAACATGGATACTGTCCAGCTAACATCCATCTTACTAGACAATCCTCACACGGTCACACCCGAAAAAGCTTCTTGAACGTCTTCCCCAGCAATCAGCTACCTGTTGAAAGGCTGTCCCAGAGGCCCGTCTCTTTAGTGATGAACACTCATCCCCACTACCTCCCGGGAGAACACTGGCTGGCGATTTATCTCAGCAACCCCGGGAACTCCGAGTTTTTTTACTCATTTGGCAACCCACCCTCTAGCCCCCTCTTTCCGCCCGCAATTCTGGACTTTTTAAACAACAATTCTAATGAGGTGCGTTTCCAGAGGAACCGTCTCCAAAGATCAACATCTAACACATGCGGACAACACTGCCTGTTCTTTCTCCACCACCGCTGCAAAGGTGCCCCCTTTCACGAGATTGTGAAGATGTATTCTCCCACCCCCAAACTGAATGACAGGATGGTCATGAGTTTTGCAAAAAGCACCCTGAAGAATTCACGGACTTTACAAAACATGTACACCCGCACCCAAACCTGTGTTTCTTGTGGTCCCCCTAATAAAAATCTGTTGGAATATTAAAATGGTGTAAGCGTGTGTCTTTTGTCCATAAAATACTCAGAGATGAAAGGTTTGCGTTTACAAAAAAATTATTCTTCCATAGTCAACCACGCAGGCCGTCTTTTTTTTTCTTTTAGAAGAAATAAGGAGGGATGAAATTTTTTGTTTTTTAAAAGAAATTACAGGTGTGTGCTTTAAAGCTGGAGGCTGTGGGCTTTTCAGGTCTTCCAGCACTTTTCTAGCAGCCAGGGTGCCCACCACTGAAGAGGGGACATTGAATTCGGCCAGAGCCCTCATAAACATGTCCATGCCTTTAGGTGAGGGGGCAGAAGAGGGAGGGTGAGTCTGAGTAATAGCCTTGACAAAGTCAAGCAGATGGCTTCCAGCAACAGGGGCCCCTCTGTAAAGAAAAGTTCCCCTTTCATCCCAAGAGGCAATTTCTTTGTTTTGATCCATTTTCTTTTGCAGCACATGGGCATTGTTCCTGTTTCAATGTGGTAGATTCTCTATCACCTCTTCAAAAACCACTGCATTTTTTTTATCGACGTTGGATGTTAACTCAGTTTGCGGGAGATACAGATCCAGCTTAGTTTTCTCTTCCTCACCCATTCTGACGTGCGTGAGATATTTCTGAAGGAGAGAGGCGTAGACCTTGGCCTTCTGACAAATCCCCCTTTCTAGAACCATTTTCATCTCCTTGTCTAGAGAGTGCACAACGGCGTGCCTAATGGGTTCACTCTCAGAGGGCTGCTGAATAGTTAGACGATCTAACTGCTGGCTAGGGACCAGGTACATCTTCTCCGCATGATCCATCAGGAGGGTTTTAAAAAGCTGGTGAGCAAGGGCAGAACAAAACCCAGCAAGGACCCTATAAAGCCCCCCTGCTGTCTCACCAGTTTCTTCTTCTTTATAAGGGGAGTCTTAGAGCTGCTCAGGGTTTTAATCAGGGACCGTTTTTTTCGCAGGACAGTCTTCTGCCGCTGTGACAGGGGGATGACGCCTTTTAGCGTGTTTAAAGCTATCTGCCTGATAGTCTTTATTAAATCATTTGGAGCTGCGCACAGAATAGCATTCCTTAGATGAGGGGGTGATTTGGAGATGAGTCTCAGGAGACTTCCGTTTCTTTTTAAGCATGCAGACATGCTTCCTCCGTGCCAGGCTGACTCTCCTTAAAAGCCCTGCAGAGTTGAGCATCAGCAACTTTTAATCCCCCCAACTCTTTTATTAATAACATAGCAGACCAGGAGGTCTGGGGGGAACATCCCTGTACGAAGTCTGTAAGAGTCCGGCGTGGTCATGTTTAAATCCACCATCAGGTAGCCGAAGGGCTTTCCTGTGGCATCTTCATAAGCCTCCATACAAAAGACCACTTTCCCGGGGTACATCTGTCTGGCTAGAGTCGCTAATTGTAATTTATCTCTGGGGGTTTTAAATAACACGTACTTGATGTTCAGATTGATGGTTCTGCTGCTCTTCCCCTGGCAGAATAGAGTCTGCACGATGTAAATAATACTCAGATTTCTGTGATGAACGTATTTGGTGAAAGTGTTTTTGATTTCGCCGCTATTGGAGGCACATGCCATCAGATCGTCCACAACATCAAGGTTTATTTTATTAAGAGGTAGCAATTCATCATCATTCAAATTGGAGGGCAAACCCTCTACAAACTTTATAAAAGAATAGTGTCTGAGCAATTCTTCATACTATGGTTGCCAGCATGCGTAAAACCACACAATATTTTCAGACGTGACAGAAAGCGTAGACTTTGCGTTCACAAGTAAATTTTTTATAAAATAACTTTTCCCGCAATTGCTGGGTCCTGCCAGGATGGCTGAGAAAGGGTGACGCCACCTTGTATCCATTTTAATAACCGTAGGGCAGACTCTTAAACCCCTCCCTGAGCACTCGTTTGTCATAAACCACCTTCTGAGTTTTTTTAAGAAGTTTTGTTTTAATAAAGTTCTTTTTGTCTCTGACTATGCCTGGGTGACTCACCGTGATCTCACCAGGCTCAGAGCCAGAAACGTGCGTGAAAACCAAATCCTTCAAACTGTCAAAATGGATCTTTTCACTATTAGAGGCATTCAGAGTAACACCCTTAACTTTCAGACACGCTTCCCCTCCTGATAGCTTGTATCCGTAAGTCTTAGGACCCGCAGAAACAAACTCCGTTATATACTGCCCCGCAGAAACTTCACTCGTCAGCTGATCTAAATAGCATCCTAGGGGGGGATTAGAGTCACAGGGACGGCTCACAAAGATCACGGAATCAGTATCTGAGTACAAGCACCTCTCTCCTAAAATTATAATGAGAGCATGGAGTTCCAATCGCACATAAACTGTGGTGAAAGCAGCTATGAACACATTTGTGTATCTGGGAGCTGTCAGACGCTCCCCAGCGTGCTTCCAAGACACCCAGGCTACATCCTCGCTGATGAAACTGCAGGCTGTGGGCTCATAATTCTCTGAAAATACCAGCTCAAAAAAACAGTTTGGATCTCTCATAATTTCAGTGTTTGTTCTCTGTGCAAATTTACCCCACAGAGAATTGAGGAAAAGCTTAGCAATCTGGCACTTTGCAGGGTTGGGGCAGATATGCTCAGGGCAGAGAAGGACACCTTCCTTTTTGTAAAAATCAGCGATGTATTTCTCTTTATCAGCCTGTGTCACACACCAATCTGGGTAGCCAGAAGATTCCTGCTTCTGCCTGAGATGTCTTTTAATGTATTTTGCAAAGAGCTGACTGCTTTTCCCCTCAAAATGCCAAACTTCAAAGTTTTTCACAACCCTGTAGCCTTTGGCCAGAGCCGCATGCAGCTCCACAGTGACCCACGTGCCCGTCAGAGCCCTCTCCTCATCAGAACGCCAATATGTTTCCTGTTGTTTTGTTTCAGTGCAGGTCCTGCATAGTGTAAAAAACAGCTTCCCACCCACCCGGGATGGCAACACAGGGGAATAGTCTCGGGGGCTAGACTTTAACCTTAGCCAACCCAAAATATTCTGTGAGAGGTGCAAAATTATTTTGAACGATCTCGGAGTGGCCTAGAGGGTACACCTTTGTCGCATTCACAAATGGGTACAGACTGGTGAAATCGTAGTAGTGTATTTGCTCTCCTTCTCCAGCTTTGTAGTACAGGGTAATGGCAATAGTCCGCCCCCCAAAAAGCGCATCTCTAGGAATCAGAGGGTCAGGAAAGTCTGCTGCTTTAAGAAAAGCTTTCACAGCCTCATCAGTGTTCTTAAGATGGTTCCTCTCGTGCGCCCATATGCTCTCAACTTGAAACCCCATCCTTTTAAGGTCATCATACTTCCGCCTTGTAGCACAGTAAAGCTGGTCAAATGTTTTCCCTGCTAATCTATTGATTTTGTTAGGTTCATAACACTGGACAGCCGTGCCAATAGCAGCCGTTAAACTCAAAAGCTGTTTTCTTCCCATTCAGCACCACAAACCCATCTAGGAAATACTTCCCAACCTTACGTTCCCTCCCCTTTAACGCATGTTGGATGTGGATCTTTTCAGAGTGCTCCAAGTAGCAGAGCTACTGAATAGAAGAAGTTGAAATCCTCTTTGTTTCCCTGTGATAGTGTTCTGGAGGAGGAATGGCCACTGAGAGCAGTGTCAGAAAATTAAACCTGTACATGGCTAAACAGACCCCAGCCAATGTGAGATATTGTAGGGGGTCTATACTGAGACTGTCCTGGGCTGTCATGCTCATGATTTCGGTTCGGTACAACGTACAAGCCTGTTCCAGAATGTTCACTTCTTGCTGGCAATAAAAAGCTAGTTCTTTTTGGAGATCAAAAGTTCTAGATTTGTTCTCCTCGTGCCATTTTAAGAAAGCCGCCCTTTCTTCGGGCATCATCAGGTCTACCCCATAGTATTTGGGCTCTGGTAAAAGTCCCACATAAGACTGATCTTCCTCAGTGTTGAAAAAAAATGAGGAAAATAGCCCTTACTCTGGGAAAATCCTAGAGCTTTTGGCAGCTTAGAGAGGGCCATGGGAAGATGGTTCAACGAATCAATGAATTTTATGTCAAGACTTTTTATGTTCACACACATTAACTTTCCCCCTAAGGCTACCAGTTCGGTATCCAACCTCTCCTCAATCAGCTGCTTAACAATAAAGTAAGAATCGTAAGCCTTGGAGTTATGGGCAATAAAGGTAGTATGCTTAAACTGCTTTTGTGCAGTAATTGTGTTAACAAACTGATACACAGACATTTCACCCCTGAATTCCCAAGATTTACCACTGGCTCGCCATTTTTTATCTTCCCCCAAGGCTTTAGCAAAAACATAATTGGGCCGGTGCACCCCTCCTACGTTGTCTTGTGTGCATTCAAAATCATAAAATATGTATTTTGACGAAACGTTGGGCTGTTTCAGAGGTTCTAAATAACACAGCCTGTGGAAATCTTCACCATCCTCCACCTTCCCACAACATTGTCTACAGGCCCTCCCATGACACTCTTCAAACAGGTGCGTAACATCCTTGTAAGAACTGCATTTTGTACACCATGCCCTGGAGGGACATGCTGTTTCATCTTGGGCCGCCAGCTCACCATGCCTCTTAAAACAAAAGTCGCTGCTACAATACATGCAGCAGTTGGGACATTTCTTAGGTGCTCCTAGGATCGTTTTACATTCTGCGGTGGAACACATTCTACAAAATTGAGAACAATTATGGTGATGGTTGTATAGGGTGTGACAATACCTGCAATAATTCCTAGACCCAAAAAAACTCTTAATGTGAAGAATGCCATAAAAATGATTACTCTGTAAAAGCATAAAATGGGTCTCAGGATATTTCAGGGGCTGCGTTTTAAATATACTCCATCCCTTATCAGAACACAACACAACATGAATGTTCACTTTTAAATGTTCCTCAACTGTTGATATGTCACAGAGACCCACCTTTTTCTGATCAGACCATCCTAATTCGCTGTATAATTTTCTAGCTACCTCTAACAGGATTATGTCAGAAGGATCCCCCGCTGTTTTCATTACACCCATGAGCCCTGCTGCGAAGCATAGGTTGTTGTTGTAATCTGAAAAATCTACCAAAAAACCCACCGTTTTTTTTTTTTCAATTATTGAACTGTAAGGGTTAGACTTGATTTTACGGTGAGCACCACCCCTCGGGGGCTTTGAAACAGTCACAATTAAGCGCAGTGTGTCGGTGCTGAGTATTTTTCTATTGCTTTACAGCATATTTACCACAAACTCCAGAAACTCATCCGCATTGAGATGGTCTTTCTTTTTCTTAAATGAAAATAATGGGTTTTGTAGACCTTCCCCCTGTAGGCGCATTTGAACAAAATCTCCCTCATCTATGCCACCGTTAATCCAGAACATCCTGGATCCCCCTCGTTAGCACACCCAAGACATGTGCAAAGGAGCGCACATGTTCTAAATTTACAAAGCAAAATTCCTCGCTGGTTACCAAAGACCTAAATCTTTCATAGGGCTTCTGCCATCCCCTCACACCTTCCACATAGACTTCAGGAGGTTGTGGGAAAGCATTTGGACCCCCCAGCACCGCCTTTACCTCCTTCACACCATTGGGGCTGTCGGAGACTTCGGGAGGTGATGGAGAGATTGCACATCTCTCTGCTGCTCCCTCCCCAACCCCATTGGTGCTAGCAGAACATGCTTCCCCATCCTCCTCTCCCCCCACCTCATCAGCTTGAACAGACATCAGGTCTGGGGAGCCCCTTACCCCTTCAGAGACATTGTTGGGCAGAGCCGCCCCTCCATACTGTATAGCGCTATCAGCACATGCTGGGTACTTTGCATAATTTTTAATCAATTCGGTCTCATAGTTGTCAAACAGCTTGGAGATCTTGTTGGAGACAACATTACGAGCCTCCTTGGCTTTCTTAATAAGATTATCTTTCTCTTTGAATTGTTGAGTGAGTTTGAAAAGAGATTCAGTGAATTCCATCCGCTTTTTAGGTTGATCGCCGTCACTTATTATACCCCCTTGGTTGGTTCTTGCACTATCAGTTTTTCTCTTTTTAGGCTTAGGCCCCTTCTGGCTGTTGGTAGACACAGAACGTTTCTTTTGAGGTGCACCATCACCCTGCAACAGCATAGAAGCTTGTGATGTTCCAGGTACAGCTTCTAGAAAATAAACATACATAGATGTAGACCAAAAAACACGCTGTGATCATGTAAAACTGTGCAATTATATTGGACAAAAGTACATTAAACTTGTACAGAAAGTTTTAAAAGATGATTATGACGTTTAAAACTAAATTATTTTTGTTAAATATGACTCCACAAAAAACCTTACAAGAATTGTAACCAATTGATAATACATATGGGATATACATAAGGAGAGGGACTGTAGCTCAGTGACAGAGCATCTGCTTGGAAAGCAGAAGGTCCCAGGTTCAATCCCCTGCATCTCCAACTAAAAAGGGTCCAGGCAAGTAGGTGTGAAAAACCTCAACTTCGAACCCTGGAGAGCCACTGCCAGTCTGAGTAGACAATACTGACTTTGATGGACCAAGGGTCTGATTCAGTATAAGGCAGCTTCATATGTTCATATATGTATGTTGGTTTATGGTAACTAATGCTGGGATAATTTTGCCAAACAGTGGAAAACGTTGGAAGCCCCAACTATAGGAAATACGTGAAATGGCTGAAATAGACATCATTACAGTGGTTCTAAATGTTGAACCTATGCAGGAAGTGTTGGATATTTGCAGAATATTAAGGTGTGTCAAAATGTTATTCAGAAATCCCCTAAAATCTGTTGATAAAACCTTCTACAAGTCTCGTGCCAGCATTATAATGTTGTAAAAACTAAGCATCTTTAAGTGTTAAAATCTTTTATACACAAACCTTTACTGTAACGTTCAAATTTTAGTAATCCCCTAAAAAATCTATACAGCTCTCATTAGTTTCATATAAAATGCAAAAGCTGCTGCATTACAGAGTTGTGCAGTATTGATTTTGAATCCCATACGCTGTTAAAAGTGACTCTCTCACACACACACACACACAGAGTGAGATCTGTGTAACAAACAAGGCATTTCCAAAAAAAACCCAACCATTAAAATAACACAGAGCTGATTAATTAATATTCTTACCAGGCTCCTTAAACACAGTGGCTGCCTGGGGGTGTGGTTGTGCTTTTTGATCTTCCTTATCCGAAATAACCTCTGTCAAAAAAATCAGATCAAATTAATTCAGGAAACTTTACATTTACATCTTTACAGCTTGTTTGTCCCATTAAAAAAAGAACCTGTAAAATTTTTATTTACCTATGCCGTTAATAGTGTATTGATTCAATTCAATCATGCTGTTAATGGCTCCTGCGATTCCATACAGAAATCATCATTGAGGTAATCTGAAACCTGGATAAGGTACTTGTTAAATGTCTATCTGGTGGTAGTTCTACATCCACACAACCTCCCCACACACACATACACCAAAATTTCTTACCTTGATAATCATTGAGCTGGGTTGCCATTATGATGAAAGTTGTATGCTAACACTGAATCTTAAAAGTTTTGCTGCATTAAAGATGGTCCTTCACACATCCTTAATATAGTTACTTGGAGGTGGGAGGGGGACTCAGAAAATATATGGCAGCTTGACTCTGAAAATATATCGTGTGAGAACCTAATTTCCTCACTTATCTCTGTTTATCTTGTCCAGTCTAAACTGTGTCAGCTTTAATAATATCCGTATTTTGTCAAGTTTCTTGCTGAAGCGCAGGTGTGTGCTCTCCTACGTCTGAGAGGTATACATTTCTACGCTTCTCACCATAAAATCACTGGTCTGGAGCAGTTGACCTTTTAGGACAGTTTGTGGGGTTAAATACTTTTGTCTCACAATTAGCAATATATAAGATCGATCGACTTAGAAGGTGGGAAACGATACCTTGGAAATCACTTTCCCAGACACGGTTCTGTGAGAACTCATTCGCAAGGTTGTGCATTTTCTTTTGACAGCCAGAGCTAGATTCTCCAGCCTGGAGACTGGTAACCTTCCTGTGCTCGCAGATGATGAGAGACAGTTTTTGTTCCCCCTACATGGAGAAGAGGCAGTCTTTATCCCCAACAATGAAGACAGGGATGGGTTTTAAGCTATATAGCTGTAACCAGACACAATGATTATTTTTCATTTCAAGGGGTGAGATATCAACATTAATACAAAATTTAAAAATTGATGCAATAATACCATTTATAATATGAGATAGTCACAATAATTTGCAATGTTATAAGCAAATATTACTAAGGTAGTGTTGTGAATGCCTAACTGCTTAATAAGTACTATACATTGTGTAAAAAATAAAATGTCTTTATTGGGTGATTCATATTGTGGCAGGCACTCTCAGGCCACTGAACTAAAAAATTTTTAAAAATGTCCATTGCTTTGAAGTGTGAGGGAAACTAATTACTTTAAAACACACTGAGAACATAAGAGAAACCGTGTTGGATCAGGCCTATGGCCCATCCAATCCAACACTCTGTGTCACACAGTGCCCAATATATGTGTGTGTACGTACACACACACACACATACACATATATATATAAAGTGTGGCTAATAGCCACTGTTGGACCTCTGCTCCATATTTTTATCCAATCCATTCCTGAAGCTGGCTATGCTTGTAGCCTCCACCACCTCCTGTGGCGGTGAATTCCACATGTTAATCACCACACATTGCCAATCTTAAAAACGGCTCAAGTAAGTAACAGTGACTTTAAGCGTGCACCAAGTTGTGAAACACAAGTTGCAGATCATGATAAGAACATAAGAGAAGCCATGTTGGATCAGACCAACACTCTGCGTCACACAGTGGCCAAAATATAATAATAATAATAATAATAATAATAATAATAATAATAATAATAATAATAATAATAATAATAATAATAATAATAATAATAATAATAATAATAATTATTATTATTATTATTATTATTATTATTATTATTATTATTATTATTATTATTATTATTATTATTATTTATTTTTATATCCCGCCCTCCCCCGCCAAAGGCAGGCTCAGGGCGGCTATACACACACACACACACACACATTGTGGCTAATAGCCTC
Organism: Heteronotia binoei; assembly: GCF_032191835.1. NCBI lineage: Eukaryota > Metazoa > Chordata > Lepidosauria > Squamata > Gekkonidae > Heteronotia > Heteronotia binoei. The sequence goes on along the minus strand of NC_083223.1, from coordinate 48,353,551 downwards.
TGCTCCATATTTTCATCTAACCCCCCCCCCCCTTGAAGCTGGCTATGCTTGTAGCCTCCACCACCTCCTGTGGCAGTGAATTCCACATGTTAATCACCCTTTGGGTGAAGAAGTACTTCCTTTTATTTGTTTTAACCTGACTGATCAGCAATTTCATTGAATGCCCACGAGTTCTTGTATTGTGAGAAAGGGAGAAAAGTACTTCTTTCTCTGCTTTCTCCATCCCATGCATAATCTTGTACACCTCTTTCGTGTCACCCCGCAGTCGCCGTTTCTCTGAGCTAAAGAGCCCCAAGCGTTTTAACCTTTCTTCATAAGAAAAGTGTTCCAAACCTTTAATCATTCTAGTTGCCCTTTTCTACACTTTTTTCCAATGTTATAATACCCTTTTTGAGGTGCGGTGACCAGAACTGTACATAGTATTCCAAATGAGCCCGCACCATCGATTTATACAGGGGGGCATTATGATACCGGCTGCTTTGTTTTCAATCCCCTTCCTAATAATTCCCAGCCTGGTGTTGGCCTTTTTTATCACAATTGCACACTGTCTTGACATTTTTTCAGTGAGTTATCTACCACGACCCCAAGATCTCTCTCTTGGTCAGTTTCTACCGGTTCACACCCCATCAACTTGTATTTGTAGCTGGGATTCTTGGCCCCGATGTGCATTACTTTGCACTTGGCCACATTGAACCTCATCTGCCACGTTGTCGCCCACTCACCCAGCCTCAACAGACCCCTTTGAAGTGCCTCGCAACCCTCTCTGTTTCTCACCACCCTGAACAATTTAGTGTCATCTGCAAACTTGGCCGCTTTGCTGCTTACTCCCGACTCCGGATCATTAACGAACAAGTTAAAGAGCATGAGTTGTATCGACATGCAATCTGATGCAACCTGATGTTAAAGGGACGTGTTACACGTATAAGGTTAGCCGTGTTCAGTTTTGAAGCCATCATTTTATCCGTTGGGTATGTCTCCTCTCCAAACTATGTCCGCTTAGAACCGTTGCATCGCCACAATTCTCTAAATAACATCTGTGTTGCAAAACACGCTTTCCGCAAACAATATGAAGCCTGCTACACCTGTGGCTGACCCTCCTTTCCCCCTTAGGAAACACCCGGCATTCCTTGGGGTGGGCGGATCCCTAGCCTCCCATCGGGAACTGTTGCGTCACTCCCCCATAAGGAAACATACAGCGCTTGTTTTTTGTGTGTGCGCGTGCATGTGTGGGCGGGGCAGCTGTCACTTTGATGATGATAGGGGCCCCCTATCTACTACTGGCAGCTAACATAATTATATACCTTGCCCTGTCACGAAATCTTGAAGAGTGCTAAAAATTATGTTAATCACCCATACATGTGAGGCAGCTTCAGCAAATATATTCTGTATACTCTTGTGGGGGTTTTTAAAACTCTCACTTGTTGAACCCTTAGGTGAACTTACATGCTGCCATAAAGAAGGGAGTAGTCTCTAAGGCAGAGACTAGGCCTGCAACTGCACACTATTGGGCACTGTACTATCACAATAATTCAGAACAAAATTTTCCTGAGTGGACAGGACAAACCAGGAGATGAATGATTTCTATAGCACAATTAGAACAGAAGCTTGAGAACAAGGGCAGAGTGGTGGTTAGAGCTGCAAACTAAGCTTGTAGAGTCCTTGGTTCAAATCCTCTCGTAAGCACAAAGCTGACTGGGTTTTCTTGGGATTGTCGTTCTTTCTCTCTCAGGGCCAAACAGCACATTATGTTTAATGGGGCAAATGACACCTCCTGGGGCTAATTTGGCTTGGGAAAACAGCACATGGGTGGAGGCAAGAGACCCTTCTCCCTTCCCTTCACACCATGGTCGCACACCAAACTGGGCCCATGAGGCCCTTTAGAATGCTGCTGTTGTGAAATGTTGTGTGGCTGCAAGGAAAATGAATTGAATCCATGGGCCCAAATTGATAAAAGCATAACATGTAGTTTGGCCCTCAGCCTAATCTACTTCATGAGGTTATTGTGAAAACAGGAGAAGGAAGAACAGTAAATGTAATCATAAGCACGTTGAAGGAACAATGGGATCAAAATGTGATAAACCAGGCCTCAGCAGATTACAGATCACACCCAATGTTTACAGAGGTATTAAGGTTTATTGTACCAATGACCATTTTTGTTCCTCCGTGAACGTTACAGACACTTGACAATTTCATGTCAAAAGTTAATGTCTCTTTTATCCATTATCAGGATCAAATAGGTTGTGGTGGGAATTAATTTAAAGCAGTGAAATATTGCTTAGGGCAGAGGGCTTTTTTATAGTATCAGTAGATCTGAGAATGTCAATAGAATGAAAATGTTCTCACTGTTAAGAGGAAAAAGAATCAACCAATGTTTCCAGAAATAGGTATGGTTTGTACCAAGACAAATATACTTACCACTTCCTAATAAAGAATGTACAACGAGTCATTTCTTCTCTTCTGTTGAAACACCTCTGCATTATCTTCTTAGAAAAATTAACCACAGCTGCTATCAACTTTTTGAACTGGGGCATTTTTAAAGAAAAAAGCCAACTACGCCGTATCACATGGGGGAATAACTCCACAATTCGCTTGCCGGGTTCAGCCAATATCTTGTGTATGCAAGTGGTTGGAGGAGCAAGATCCAAAGGCTATGCAAAAAGAAAAAAACTTTAATGGAATTCAGCATTCTAGATGAGGCTTGAAGCACTAGCATCACGCTGAACCATCATTCTTTGTAATAATCATATCATGAATCCTGAGCATGCTTATAAGAAACAAGCGGGGGGGGGGGGGAGGACAGATGGCGAGAAGGCTCACATGCTTACTGGATCACCCCATGAGTCAGTGAGTGACTGAGGAGGGCTGAGTTAACAACATCACACAGACTTTGTTAGGCTGCTCCAAGAGGCTCCTAATGGTCTAAGCAAGCATAAACCAATAGCAAATTGGCTTATGTAGCTTACTAAGTCCTTTGTACTGGTACATGGCTGCATGCCTTTAATGAGTGTACATGGAGTTTTCCCTTCCTTAGTCACCCTCACATCAGAGGTAGCCAGGGCCTTTTTTGTAGCTGGAACTCCTTTGCATATTAAGCTACACCCTCCCCCCCGATGTCACCAATCAGGGCGACATCAGGAAGGTGCAGCCCCCAGGATGACTACATCAGGGGGGTGTAGCGATGCTTGAAAAAAAAACATAGAATCTAATCCTCTACTCAGAGGTAGCAGACAAGATGTTCAAGAGTGATTCCTTCAATGAATCATGACAATTCAATTGCCCGTTCAGGCAATTTAAAATAGAATTGCCAGACAGAGGCTGTCAACTGGCAGGAGTTGGGCAAGGACATCAGTGAGGGGAATGGCATCAGCATGACAGCACTATGTCACTTCCAGAGAAAACCCAAAAGTAATGCCATACCTCTCTAGGAATTTCCAGAAACTTTGTGGCTTTACCACAGAGTTATCATTGATTCCTAGAAAGGCATGCCTTCTCGTCTAGGTTATTCCTGGCAGTGATGTGACACCATTGCACTGATGACAATTTTTTTAGTTTATTTTTCTCCCACCTGCCAACAGAGTAGTAGTGGGCAGTGGAGGTTGCCAGCAAGAGGTCTCCTGGCATAACATCATGCAGGTGTACAAAGTTCAAGCCCAGTGGAACCTTTAAGACCAACCATGTTTTATTCAAGGTATAAACATTCATGTGCACGCACACTTCTTCAGATACAATGAAATGGAAGTTACCAGTCCATACATAAGAATAAACAACAGATTAGCATAAGCATAATAAAAGATGTTTAATAGATGTAAGAACCAAACTAGAATAACAAACTTAGTTTATATGGTCACTATTTGTTTGGGTTTAATTCCAAGTGAAAACATAGTGAAGGACCAGGCACCTGGGTATTGGCCACTGTGTGACACAGAGTGTAGCACTGGATGGGCCACTGGCCAGATACAACATGGCTTCACTTACATTCTTAAGAAATAAATATATCATTATTGGAGATAGATGAGCAGAGAACCCTTTGAACTGTGGGGTTCTGAGAGTAATTAACTGACACCCTGTTGATTTTCTCCATCCATCTCCTCTCAAGTGTGGAGGTGTGTTCAGGGATCTTCCATCACTCATCCGTTTCCTAAAATTAATGTTTTAAAGCTTTTTGACGTATAGAAAACTGATACCATCACAATAAGCAATTTGCTGTTTAAAACAGGCCAGAGCCTACAAACTTCAAGTGAAACACGCTCACACTTGCTTATCTTGTCTGACATTAATGTTCCCTCCAAAGGTGAAGAGCACATTGTTGGAACATAGTTCTGCCCTTTGTCTGCCCATGGTGAGTAAGCTCCTGCTTTTGGCACCAATCCCCCACCCTTCAGAAACTGAGAAGCAGGAGGAAAAAATGGCAGGAAAATGACCTCTATAGTGACAATATTGGGATTTGCCTGTGTCTGTATGAGCTGAACCACACAGATACAGGAAAGTTCCTAGACTGTCACCCAGAAGTGTAATCACAAAGCTCACTGGGTGTTCTTGGGATAATCCAAACTCCACCGTTCTCAAGCACTGCCCTCACAATCTCCTGGAATTTGCTGGGGCAATGCTGGCAACCCCAGTGGAGCAAGCTTTCCCTTTGTGTAAGGAGGAAGAGCAGTAGGGTATGCAAGACATACTTATGCCTTTGCATTCTCACCTTGAATAACAGGTGCTGTTCTTATACTACAGCTGGGTTGCTATCAAAGACACAGACATGGCTATGGATCAGATAATTGTACTGATAGACCAACAATATTATCCAACAGACATCATTTACATGAACTGCTTTCATCACTACAGGCAGATGTCTCAAAATGTGGTCATGCATCATAATAGCTGCATGAGAGTCCCTATGGCACTGCTACTCCAGGGTCATAGGAGAACTTTGAGCCCTGTGGGAGAAGTCCATACTGAAGTTCCAGCTTGAGTGACATTCTGAAGAACAGAATCCATGTTTTAATCCCTTGCATCCCTTCTCATGTGTCTTGGTGACTTCATTCTGCCATACGCAGAATGCAAGCTCCTCAAGGCCTACACAGACTCAGCTCCTTGAAAGAGACATCACAATAACTTTAATACTGCATCCACAGATAACAGTGTCCACCCATCTAGGTATAAAAACAGATGTAATGTACACCATTCAAATGCTTTTGCAGGAAGAATCTAGCGGAATCCCTGTGGAAACTTAACTCAGTTTCTCCCATTGGTCTGGCTAGAAGTCCAGACATCCTCCTACCAAAGTAAACATTTTCAACTAAAAAGTGCTCATAAATAAGCACAGATACATACATGGGATGTTATATCACGCAACAGAAATCTTTCTCTCCCCCCCCCTCAGAAGTCTATCCCCCGACCCCAATTTTCAGGTAGTTTAGGACCATGCTTTGATGTCCAAGAGCACACAAGTACAGAACAAGGCCTCCTGATCATGTAATGGTGTACTGCAATAACGTTTTGTGAACCTAGGCTACATATTAGAATGTAATTAGGTGGACAGAAACACCTCTAAGAGGAAGATGTTAATTTAACCCATGCTTGCGAGGAGACCAATGGAGCATAACAGCAAATTCTAAATTCATTACTCTTTTACAGTTAAGAAACCTAATGATATAGACTCTCACCATCAGTCTCCAATTCTGACATGTTTATTGCCTTTGCTGTCCCCCCACTGAACCCAGGCAGATGATAACCAGAACCAAACTTGTTATTCTTTTAATCTGTAAAAATATTTTCACTGTTTTGCATGCTAATTCACTGCCCGCTCCCTATATATAGTACTACGTATTGCATTCCATTTCATCGTCTGATGAAGCGTGCTTGACACACAAAAGCTCATGCCCTGAATAAAACTGTGTAGGTTTTAAAGGTGCCACTGGACTCTAACTTTGTTTCATGGCTTGTAAAAAACATTTTGTTGTTGCTGTTGTCCAGTTTTGCATTCTCAGGTCACTGAAAGGAGGGGAGCAAGACTGCAATGAATCAGAATATGAAGGTTTGGTTTGGGGTTTTTTGAAAGCCTTCAGTGTGGTCATTCACTCTAAATATCTTTAGTGCCATAAGAAAGGAAAGTAAAACATCTATGCAGATCTTGTCAAACTAAAGTGCAATGCATGCCATATCCTGTCACAATGTTCAGCAGCTTTTGATACATGTTTTCATGTGCAGGAGATTGCTATAGAGATCTCTGCATCACCATTTGTGTACTTTCTTGTTTCAAAAGAAGCAAATTCCCTTGATTAATAACAAAAGGGTTCTGTTCGGTTCTTTTTTTAGGGATCAGAGCTGTTTCCCACTCTCTATTGCATACCCAGCAACACAAACTATGCCTATTAGCATTTCAAGGAGCTTCCTATTAACAGCATCAAGAAAAGCTCCTCTGGGTGGGTAAAATCCATTTTGCCGTCTCTGGTGACATCTGTTCTAACTTTTCAAGCCAGAAAGGAAACCAGATAATGCCAGAGAGGATTTTGATTTAGTGTATTGGCACATGCAGTGAGGTGTCAAACTCTTCAGGCACGTAACCCTGGTGGACATACATTGATTGTATCAATAGGAGCATCTGCACATTCCCACCATATAGGAGGCAAGTCAAAGAAATTCCACAACTTCTCTTTGGAGCTCTTTACTATCAAACATCAAGATTTGTGCTTGCTTTGCCTGTAGATGGACAATTTAAAGCTTGACAGAGCAATTCCAAACAGAGTTAAATCATTCTAAGCCCATTGACTTCAATGGACTTTGAAGATTGTGACTCTGTTGAAGACTGCACTGTCCATCTCTCTCTCTCTCTTTCTGTATGGGCGTTTTCGCACTGACCTTTTACTGGCGCGACCACCCTCCTCACGCCGGCGGATCTGCAGGGATTTCGCACCAGAAGCGCTGGCGCAGCCAAAAGAGCCGGCAACTTCCGTCGCGAAACCCGCTTAAACGTTTTCCTGCTTCTTGGCGGTTTCCGTTTGAGCTGGTTTCGCGACGGAAGTTGCCGGCTCTTTTGGCTGCGCTGGCGCTTCTGGTGCGAAATCCCTGCAGATCCGCCGGCGTGAGGAGGGTGGTCGCGCCAGTAAAAGGTCAGTGCGAAATCAGCCTATGTGTTTTTTGAGGAGGGCCAATGCGGCTCACCTCTTTCCAGGCAAACTCATTTTCATCATTTATACTGCAGGAAAAGATATTCAAGCAGAGACAAAAAAAACCCAGGTGGTACAGATGACCATTGATCAAATTTTCATAGTTGAGTGATACCATCATTAGGTAAGCTGATCATGTGATCCATATCAAGCTGTGAGAAGAATTTTACCTCACAACGTGTGTGGTAAAATGTTTGCCATTTCTTTCCAGAATGGGGAAAACCAGAATGCTAAAATATGTATTTCAGTTTAAATAAAGCAAACCACACACACACACACACATACCAGATAGATACTACGTAGGTTAAAACAGTGCATTTTAAAGCCGGTGTATTTCTTACTCCCTTAACACTGTCTGTGCTGTATAGCTTTTAGGTCTTTTTACATTGGTCATCCTGGGAACAAAGAGCTGAAAGCAGATTTCAACAGTTTTTCCATTCACTATTCATTCAGAGGTTCATCAGCTCCATATGGATTCATCCAAGTGCTGTGTTAAATCAGAGGTCTTTCCCAGAATTGACATGGTAATGAAGTCATGGCATTAGTCACAGAAAAGACCTGAATAGGTATCCCTCTCTTTAACCAGCCCAGCCTTTCCACTCAATTCAGTCCCCAAAGTTTTTTTTAAACCATTCCAACATCTGTGAACTGATTTCAGGTGAGCAACACATGCTTCATTACACACTCATGTTGAAACACTGATTAACAGGAGTTCTACACAACTCAGGAAAAAATTGATAATCATAAATATTTTGCCCTTTCAAAGCCTTCCCTCTTTCTTTGCCCAGATGCTTAAACATCATATTGCATTTTCCTTAATCAAGGAGGCCTTAAATGTAAGCTCTGTGTAGATCATATCTTGACTCTGCCAAAAGTAATTTGTTTACATTAATACTCTGCCTTTCTCCCCAGTGGGGACTCAAAATGGCTTACATCGTTCTCCGGTCCTCATTTTGTCCCTGCAAGAACCCTAAGAGAGAGGTTAGGCTGAGCAGGTGTGATTGGGCCAAGATCACCAGCAAGTTCCATGGCACAATAAGAATTCAACCCCAGGTCTTCCACAACTGAGTCCAGTGCTCTATCCTGGTTCCCTTCAAGTCCAAATAGTAAAAACCGGTAAGTAGTTTAATGACACTATAACTGATAAATATATTTTAATCTTCACTGGCATATAAAATTCAAAATGTTGTTATTTTGCATTGATGAGGGTTAAAGGAAAAACATACTTTTATTTGTTTATTTATTGTCATTAAGGCACAGCTGACTTATGGAGTAACCTCATGAGGTTTTCAAGGCAAGAGACATTCAGAGGTGATTTGCCATGGCCTGCCTCCACACCACATCACATGCTTATTGGGCAGGGGTGGAAAATGCCATCAACTTGCAGCCAATTTAAGGTGACCCCTGTAGGGTTTTCAAGGCAAGAGACATTCAGAGGTGTTTTGTCTGTCTCTACATAGCAACCCTTCCTTGGTGGTCTCCCATCCCCATACTAACCAAGGCAAAACCTGCTTAGCTTCCAAGATCTGAAGAGCTCAGATAGCCCGGGCCATCCAAGTCAGGGCACTTGCTGGGTTCTAAACTACAAACTCCATTTCCTTTTATTCTTTCACATACACAGCAAAAGGGTAAGAAAATCAACATCTGGGAAATCAACAGAATTCATTTCTCTGACAAGCTCAAGAAACCACAGACAATGCATCCATTACTCTTAAGGCAAGATACAAGAAATGCACTGTTTAAAACTGACAACTTCAGACTCTTTTGTGTAACAGTGAACATTTAGTGCTTTCATGTAACGTTTATTGGGGGGAAGCGGATGTTTGAATGCACCCAGGATCGTGTTCTGTATTATCATATGCTTGCCTGCAACTCTCCCTCGCTCTCATACACACATACGCCACCAACTGCTCTTCATTTCTTTGTGTTATCCTGCCTCCTATGTAAAGTTTTGTCATAACATTTTATTTTATTGTGAAACATCAAATAGATTCAGAGTATACACATATGGAATAAGAATAAGCAAATTTATTTTTTCTTAATTTGCATCAAACTCAGGTTTAACACAACATCTGGATTTTTTGGCACTTAATAGCAACATTCCTGTGTGGATCAGCTATCTTGGTGAGGCAGTACAATTAAGTTTACTTCGAAGTTTTCTTTGAAGATCAAAAAGACTTCATTGAATATATCTGCAGAAATGCAATGCGAATAGTGAACTGTACAGGCAGCTGCAGATGACAATTACCTTGTGATGAGCAAGGAAGGGTTAAGACAATGTATCTTTTTTACAAAGTCAAGTAAAAGCTTGAGAGGAAATACTCTAGTCGACAGATGGATCTTGCATAGTAGATTACTCAGAAAAGTGTACTTCCCATGATGTAACTGTACCACCTGAACATTAAGATGACATCTGCTGAGTCACGTAGAGCCAGTCTGTCCCATGTGATCCTGCATTACCAAATTCTTTACAGTTTACAGTTTAACTGAATAAACAAGTCAAAAGAACTTTTGTTAATAGCAGTGCAGGACAGATATTTCATCCCAAAGCACTGGGGGCAAATTTTTTCTTGAACACAGACAACCTCCCAATCTCAAACAACGCCTCACCCACAGTAATACAACATCTAAATTGAACATGGGCACTGGTATCAGAGCTTGCAGCAAACCCAGATACCAACTTTGCTGTCACATGCACCCAGACAACATAATCACTGGACCTAACATCAATGACACCATCTCAGGCTCATTCGCTTGCTCATCTTCTAACATTATATATGCCTGTCAAGATCTTCAGTCTAGTGCAGCCAAAAGGCTCCAGGAAAGCCTGTATTAAAGTAGCTACAGAGCCTATATTTCCCAGGATCCCTTCAGTTCCTCTGAATGGGTAGGCAGCGGTCTTGGAGAGAAATCTGTGGAATGGCCTGCCCTAAGCAGGCCAGGAAGACTCCCACAATATTGTCATTCTGCAGCCAATGTAAAACAGAATTGTTCAAAAGGGCATCTTTATAAGCCAACATGATATAACAATTAACAGAGGCACACTCCAAACTGGAGAACCGGGTTTGATTTCCCCACTCCTCCTCCACGTGAAGCCAGCTGGGTGACCTTGGGTCAGCCACGGTTCTATCAGAACTCTCCCATCTACCTCACAGGGTGACTGTTGTGGGGAGAAGACGGGAAGGTGATTGTAAGCTGCTCTGAGACTCCTTTGGATAGTGAAAAGCAGGTATAAAAATCAACTCTTTTTCTATAAAGGGAATGGGGTCACACTTAATGTCTCTAAAATTAATACTGTTATAATTATATTGTTGCACTTTAACTTCACAACCATTTGGTTTCACTGTTTATTGTATGTATTGTAGTATTTTATTATATATTTTATTGTAATTGTTTTATTTCATTGTTGATTGTATTATAACCCTCTGACTCCATAACTGTGGAACCTGCTGAGTTTCACTAACAAAAGCCTCCTATAAGTGGGGTTGCCAACCTCCAGATGGCTGGAGACCATCTGGGATTACAATTGATCTCCAGGCAATAGAGGTCATTTCACTTGGAGAAAATGGCCACTTCAAAAGGTGGACTCAATGACATTATACCGCTGATGACCCTTCCTCTCCAAACCCCACCCTCTTCAAGCTCCATCCCTCACATCTCCCAAGTATTTCCCAACCCAGAACTGGTGACCCTACCAATGTTCCCTCTAAGCTGTGGAATCTTGTGAGCAGAAAGTCTACTTTGAGTTCCTGGAATTAAAGTTGTGAGCTAGTGCATAAATTAGTGTGCTCTGGGGCCATTTTTCCTGAGCTGAGACAAAAATGTGTGACCTGGAGGCTAAAAAATTGTGAGCTAGCTCACACTAACTCAGCTCAGAGGGAACACTGGATCCTACCTATAAGCAAACTCAATATATAAACAAACAAACAACATAGATGATGCTTTCCTGAGCCTTCTGAAGAGGAGTGTTCTGCAAATGTAGAGCGCTTGGTGTTCAATCCATGACATAGATTCAGTTCAGCATTTCTGTAGAAGGGAGAATCTCTTGCTGCAGAGCGCAAGTTTCTCATTGCCTCCTCCTGCTGCAGCCCTAAAAGGCCCCCATGCAGTTCTTGGAGCAGCATTTTGGGTTGGAGTGGGAGGGTGAAGACGAGGAACTCCACAGCCAGAAATCCTTCCATTTGCAGGAACACTTTGGCAGATCAAACCTAATGATGATATTGGATTTATATCCCGCCCTCCACTCCAAAGAGTCTTAGAGCGGCTCACAATCTCCTTTACCTTCCTTCCCCACAACAGACACCCTGTGAGGTGGGTGAGGCTGGAGAGGGCTCTCACAGCAGCTGCCCTTTCAAGGACAACCTCTGCAAGAGCTATGGCTGACCCAAGGCCATGCTAGCAGGTGCAAGTGGAGGAGTGCGGAATCAAACCCGGTTCTCCCAGATAAGAGTCTGCACACTTAACCACTACACCAAACTGGCTCTCCTAATGCATTGACAGTAGTGTTAAACTGTCACTGGAAGTTGAAGGAAAAAATTTCTGTAGTTTTCTGTAAGGTCTAGGGGTCCAAGTTTGGCACATTCAAGGTGTGTTGCTAAGAGTCCTGAGTATATATGTCTTGATATGACCTTCTCCAGCAGCAGCCCTCCAGTAGTGAGATCATCCCTTTTTAATATAGACATTAATGTTCTACCACCTATACTATGAACTTCTGGAGTATGGCTAACTCCAGGAAGGTAAAGAAAGAAGTGGCACACGAGCAGATCCTAACTGAAACCAGGTTTCTAAATATTTAACATCTCGATTTATTTCTTATTTCTACACGCAGGAAGACATACCTTTTTTTATATGCTACTATAATATATATGTAATATATTTGAGCCACCTTGCAAGAGTATCTTCCTTGCAACTCAGGACTGAGGAAGTCACCTGCTACATCCTGCATCAAAACATTCCCATCATCCTGTCTGTTGGACGTCATAAAACTACTTGTTGGATTTATTTGCATTTATTGGCCATTCTCCGACTGGAGGAATATAAAGATTAGCTTGGAACCTGCAGAACGTTTCCAGAGACAGAAGGGATTTCCATCTGTGGAAAGGAATTGCTTGCCTCCCTCCTTTTGCTGTAGCCCAGAATGTCATGCAAAATGTTGCTCTTAAGGGATGTGGGAAGGCCCAAGAACAGGGTTTGTGGGGCAGTTCAGGCTATAACGAGCAGGGGAGGCAAAAAAGTCACTTTGCAGTGTGTCCAGCATCAGGACCTGCCCTAGACTTGCAAGATTAATTTACCTTGACTGAGACAAGCCATACACTACTGGCAGATGAGGAAGCCAGACCAAGAGGCATGCAGAACAGGCCTGGTGGGGCTGCAGTCTCTTAAGTCCCGTAATAGAGTTTGGCAGTCATGTGAAGCCAGCCATGTCATCAAGTCCTTCCTGAGAAAGGGAGCAACTTGGGGGCAGGGCTTCACCTTCAGAGCACTTCTGATTGGGCAAAAGGGTAGAGGAGAGGAACAAGTCAGGGGAGGGGATTGGAAGGGTGGCCTATTTAAAGAAAGTCTCCAGGGAGGATGACGTTTCCCCGCTCAGGCAGTGTGGAACAGTGGAGGGTAAAGAAAGGTGGTGGAGCAAGGTGGTACAAGCCCCTCCCCTCTCCAATCTGAGGCCTTGCAGGTCCTCCACTGCAGGGAAGGTGAGCTGAAGCAACACAGGCTTGACCAAGGAAATCATCATACAGTGTACCTTATAAGCACATTATTTCAGAGTGTTGAAGGAGACTGAATAATGACCTACAGTTATCTTGTCAGAACATAAAGCACTTATTTCAGTTTCCATTGTGTCCATTCTGCTGGCCCAACAACAAAAGTAATGACAACAATCGTTGCATTGTTACAAGACATGTCATTAATCCAATCAACATTCAGCAACATAGAAAATATCCCAGCCTTTGACTCTGAGCTTGGGTTATTATGCAAAAGAATCTTATCAACCGCTAATCTCCATGTCTGAAACAGGAATTATTCCACATTTGTATCCTCAGTTTTAAACCTCTTGGAGAATTGTGTCCTAGAGAGCACCACTGCATTGTGCAAGTGTGTTGTTGTGTGCCAAGACTGTAGAAATTATATAGGATCACAGCAAGCAACAGCTGGGCTGTGGTAGATATTTGAAAATGACTGATAATAAGCACCATGGATACTTCCCTAATGCCAGTAATAGTAGTGTCAGTTAAGTCACCCTGCTGAAAGCATCTGTTTTGTGTTACTTTCCCCTTCCTGACTTGGTGGATTTACTGGGTCAAAATGGAGAATAAGGTAATGTCAATCGAGCGAGTCTCCAAATTCAGCGAGAATTAGCTCATACATAACCTAGAGATTTCAACTCTACTCTAAAGCCTGCCACTATTATTATTGCAGTGCCACGCAAAAAGGGTATGGTGCTTTACACAAATTCATTAATGCCATTTCCCTCAAAATAGCAAAGACTGATTTCACACACACAAACACAAATAGCCTCCTGAAACTTATTTTCAAGATCTCCTTGCTAATCCAGTATCCCATTCACCACCCAAAAGCCTTCCAGCAAGAACAAAATGGATCTCTCTATGGATATTCCTTCACGGGGCCGCCCATGAAATCTAGTATATCCAGTGAATAGACTAGGTGGTGGCTTTTTGAACAGAAAAAACCCCCCTAGCAACCATTGTTTTCCATTGGGCTGGTCATACTCTTCTCACAATCCGAATTTCATAATAGATTCCCTGGTTTATTTACTCCATAACTTCTCCTAAGTATAAGATTCAGAGCATCATTTTAGGAATCCAGAGGAACTATAAAGATCAGATGCATTCTTGTGATATCACACGGGCTGGCTGAAATTCAAAAATGAAGATGGCTCCCCCTCCCACAGTGCAGATGTGGCACATGCAGATAACGGAGCTTTTTCTTGGGAGGAAGAAATATAAATTAAGCCAACTCAAAAGAATTATGTAAGCACATATGAACAGCTGCCACCATTCCTGTACAAGCAGGCTCTACCCATAGGGTTATCTGTTTTTTGACCACAACCAGGTTGGATAACTGCAACTTATGCAACATGCCTTTGAAGACCATTCAGAAGATTTTGCTAGTGGGAAATGTGAAGGCAGGATTGCTGACAGGTGATGTGTGTATGCTAACTGCTGTCAAAGCACTTCTGTTATGACAACACAGACACTGTGAATTACCAACCTCCAAAAGTCCTATCATTAACAGTCTTGTTCAGGTCTCGCAAACGGAGGGCTGCGGCTTCCTTGATTGAGCCAATCCATCTCATGTTGGGTCTTCCTCTTATTCTGCATCCTTCAACGTTTCCTACAGTAATCGTCTTTCCCAGTGATTCTTGTCTTCTCATAATGTGACTAAAGTTTGATAGCCTGTTTGGTCATTTTAGCAGGCTTGACAGATGCTAGACATTAGAAATACGTTTCCCCAGTCAAAGGGTTATACTGGTTGCCTATTCACCTCCCTCCAGGACCAATTCAAATAGTTGGTTATTACTTTTAAACCACTAATAGCATGGAATCAGGGGTACTTAATAAGGACATAAAAGATAAATTCAATTACAAGGATTTATTAAACTAATGTTCCAGTTACAAGGCATTTGATCCTTATCCCCCTGGCACCAAAGGGCTATGCCAGGCATTATGAGACCTTGATACACAAAAAGGTCACGAGATATAGGCTACAATCAGGCAAGGTCTGTTTCACCAATAGCAAAGCTGATAAGACAGAGCCCCTTATACACCACCCCGAACTTCTTGGGGGAAGAGCAGGAGAAGAGCAACAAAGGAGTAAACTGGCACAACTGAACACAAGAATAAGTGCTGTAGTCCCACAGGGCTAAAGAAATAAGTCAACTCATGGTGTGCTACCTGAGGAAGGCAGAAGACTGAAACAGCTTGCGGCTGACTGTCCCTTCATTCCTAGCCAAGTTGGACTGGCCTTTTGCCTGACTGCAGAACTACCACATATGTTAACAGCATCTGAAGTGAGAATTCTTTCTTCTTTGGTATGGAGATTCACATCCTATTTTCTACATTACCTTTGAGTGCCCTGAAACTGTCCCATGTAATTGGACGCCCATCCCTATACAAACATGTACTGCCATGACTATTTGTGGCTTCCTGTGGAATGTTGCCACAGCATAATGAGACACTTCGAGTACTGTAGGTACAGTAGTGTTTGCTGTGGTAAATTTTAAACTCTTCCCCACAAGGGAACGAAGCCCATATCTGGAGAAACCCAACAGAGTTCAACAGAGGTAAATTCATCCTACAAACATGATGTTCACTGACATGATGTAGACTGCACAGAGCCAACATTCACCCATCAGCCTCCCCCTCTGGCTCACCCAAATTATGCCTGCTCCTAAGTTCACACAATTGAGCAGATGGGGACGGCTAGAAGGGACTCTGGAGACACACAAGATATCTCCCTTCCCCTGTACTGGCCTGATGCACTGACACTCCATGTGTGAGCACCAAGGGAGCTGAGCCCTAACATAATCTGTCCACTCATCCTTAGTGTTTGTGTGTGCAGGGAAGATTAAGCCTCTTGAAGTATGAAGGTGCTAAGTGTGACCCTGAGCTCTCAAGGACATGGGATGGGCATGCCACAGTGAGGACCAATGGGCTGCACCTCCCTTCTTCATGTCCACCGCACATTTCTCTTTTGTGCTGCCACATGCTTACCACAACACCCCATGTCAAATTCTAGCGTGCTCACAGTGAAGGGGGTTCAGTGCGCTGCACAACTTTCTGGATAGGCTGCAAGACAAACCAGAAACAGCTCTATGTAGAAAAGTGCTCTCCCGTGGCCAGGAGCCACATGACAGAAACCCATCAAACTTCAGTTTTGTTTTGTTTTTCCCAAAGAGTTTTTGGTAGAGCTTAGCTAGCATATTCTAAAATATGAAGCATTCACAATGCAGGCGGAGGAAGGGAAACATCCTTCAACGCCTGTTCCTGGAAATTAAGAGTTCTTCTGGGACCATGGTCCCAGTATCAACAAAACGACTTGAAGGCTAGCCACGCTAGGCTAGCCAAACGCTAGGAAAAGACTGGCTTTCTGCCTGAGGCAACAACCCTGCCTCCTCGGTGGGGTGTGGGCGGGTGGATGTGCTATCCCAAGGCTTCCCTTTGTAGGCCCCGCACACTCCGCGCAGGGCTCTCCTCTCCACACCCACACAACTGGCTTGAGCTCGGACAAGGGCCGCAGCGGCTGCTTGCAAAGGGGAAGCCACGCCCAGCTGCGCGCGTCCCCTCCCCACTCGGGAACCGGAGCCACCGGCAAAAAAAAAAAAAAAAGAATTAAAAAGGGTTTACACGCATCGCAGCACGCGACAGGCGTGTGGCAGAGAGTTTGCAACAGCGGCGCCTGGTGTTCCGCACGCCGGGCGGCAAGGCGGGAGTTGCAGAGCGAGGAAACTCGGGTGGCGATTGCTGCTTGTGTGTCTGAAGGGTCAAGCTGAAGGGAAACACCTTCGGAAGCAGCCGCGTCGCCGGTGACCGTGCCGGGGCTCCTCTCCGTCCGCGATCAGAGCGGCGCATCTTGAATCGGGGGTGGGGGAAAGGAGGAAATGAGTCAGCAACATCTGAGAGTGCAAACGGGGAGGGGGGGGTGAACTTGCAGAGGGCGCCCAAGTAAGATAAGCGAAGGGGGAGACCACTTCTGCAGGGTATGCTACTTATGGGGGGGTGGGGGAGCTGATCATGGGATCGAGCATTCTGAAGGCGAAAGTTTTCAAAGTTGGATAAGCCCGCTTTCCGCTACGCCCTCCCCTCTCCCCCCCCCCCCCCTTCTTCAAGAAAGAACAAGAGCACAATGTGTTTCTTGTTATGGGGCCCGGCTTTTTTTCTGTATGGGTTACATCGTAATATTAAGCTGCAAGTTTAGTTCTGGACAAACAATCTCTTGTTGGATCTCTGGGATTCGGCGGGGGGGGGGGGGGTAATGAATTCCCACAGATGATGTTGCCCAAACAGTGATCGGCTTGTGACTCGATTTCCAGCATTACGGTGTGTGTATGGAAAGGGGGGGAGGTCAGTACAGAAAAGCTCTTTGAAGGGGAAAAGCTGCCTACAGCAGGATTGTTTCTACAAGCTAATTGTACTGAGTGCAGCTGCATAAAGCTGGATCAACAGTAATAGAAGGCGGCGCAGACTTCCTGACGCCAGCCCTGCAGAGCTCCCACCAACACTGGCAATTCCAGATTGTTTTCCAGACCTTATCTCTCCCTAGTTAATTTCTTTCTCTCGCTCGTTTCTTATTTTGTGACCGGAACAAAAGTAACAAGGGAAATCCTTTGTGAAAAGCAGAAAACGCTCTTCGACATCAGTGCACTTCACAAATTCTGTGACAATGTTTTTACATGCGAGCTCCCATCCCCACCACTCAAGCTGTTCAAAAACTTCTTTCTCTTGGAGAGACTGGCGACGCGATACAAACAAGGACGAGAAAAAGGGGTCAAGGCAACTGAGAAAGTCATTGGGCTTAGCAAGGGAGATGATACAGTACGCGGGGATTTTTTTTTCAGACGTCCACATGGGTAGAAAATCCAAGCACAGACTTTTTTCCCAAGGTTTTTTTTTTTTTTAATTGCAATGCTTTGTTGCAATTCTATAATGTGCCAGGCAGACTAGAGGGCGGTTAACACAAACAAAACAGCGAGCGATCCTTGC
Organism: Heteronotia binoei; assembly: GCF_032191835.1. Classification (NCBI taxonomy): domain Eukaryota; kingdom Metazoa; phylum Chordata; class Lepidosauria; order Squamata; family Gekkonidae; genus Heteronotia; species Heteronotia binoei. The sequence goes on along the minus strand of NC_083223.1, from coordinate 48,335,667 downwards.
AATTTGGCCCTTCGGATTAAATGTTATTTTTCATAATAAACGCGTGTGATCACAGCAATCAACACTTGGCATTGCGTCCCACTTTCTGAGTGTGTTTGCATGGTAGGGCTGTAATCCCAATGCACCCTTTCCTGGGAGTAAGGCCCATTAAATGAAACGAGTTATTTCTGAGTAAACATGCATATAGCCGCTAAGACTGCAATCCTGTATTCAATCGAAACTCACAGCAGTCATTCAGCAGCGCAATCCTATATAAAGTTCCTAGGGGAAGAAAATACAACTTGCTACGCCCTTAAAAACTAAATCCAGTGAGTTACTCCAGAACAGCCCTGGCTGGCGCTTAACCCGCAGAATTCTTTGGAACGGTCTTTAAAGCGGGAGGGGGTGGAGGAAAATTGCACTGGAAATAGTCTTTTTAAAGAGTACGGCGCGGGACCCTTCAAACGGGTCCATCCCCCCGCATACACCCACTTAGAAAGCCCAAAGCTGAATCCAAGGAAGGAAACAAACGCCTATTATCTTAGCCTGCAAAGGCGCACGCATAGGTGAGCGTGCTGAACCAAAGGCAGTGACAGAGAGAAAGCAGCCAAGAAAGGAATACGCTGGTGCCAGAACGCAGGTAGATATTCCCTGCCAACAGCTCTGCAACACAGTGCTTAGGCTACAACAGGGACTCCTGTCCCTCCTTCCTCCTCGATCTCTTAGCAGCGCTTCCTTGCACCCAGACAGAAAGAGCCTGGGACCGGAGAGCCCTGCCTTCGCTCCCCCCGTTGCAAAGGCAAGCTCGCCCCACTGCAGGTGCTCCGGCCGCCCGGGTGAGAAAGAGGAGCAGCCGCCGCCAAGCTGGGTTGAGCCCCGCTGCAGCCTCCCACAGCCCAGGGCCGAGCCCCGGTCGCCATGGCAGCCGCCTGAGAGGCGCCGCCGGCCTGGCCCGGGCGGAGGGAGTGACGTCACGGGGCTGGCGCCGCTCAGTCGGGCCCGGCCTCTGCAAGGGCGCGGAGGAGGAAGGCCCGGGCGGGGGCGGGGCGGCCCTAAGGACTAGAGCGCAGAGGGGGAAAGGGAAGCGGCTGTGCTGCCTGGCAGAGCCAAAGCCTCCCCGGCTCGCCGGGACCAGGCCAGGTGCAGGACGGGGGGAGGCGGGTTGGCGTTGCAAACCTGGCCAGAGCGATTCCGCGGGAATAAATGGTGCTCGTCTCTGAAAAGGCTACGCTGGAACTCTGGGTCGTTCCCTTGGAATCGGGGACGGGGAGGTTCAGACTGGCAATAAACTGGGTTTAAACTCCAGCCGGGGTTTAAGGCTGGAGGCCGGGGAAGTCAGGCTCCGAAGTAGGAGGAGGACGGAGTGTGGGGTGGGGAGAGCCAGTTTGGTGTAGTGGTTAAGTGTGCGGACGCTTATCTGGGAGAACCGGGTTTGATTCCCCACCCCTCCACTTGCACCTGCTAGCATGGCCTTGGGTCAGCCATAGCTCTGGCAGAGGTTGTCCTTAAAAGGGCAGCTGCTGTGAGAGCCCTCTCAGCCCCATCCACCTCACAGGGTGTCTGTTGTGGAGGGAGAAGATAATAGATTGAATCAGATTCAGAGCAGCTTACAAAGATAAGGGTGGGGTTATAACTCTGCAGTCTTCTTCTTGTAGCTGTGAGAACCACAAGGCACCTGAGGGGTCTGCCTGAGAATGACACACCCTTCCCCATACACAAGTGTCAGGGGAGACACTATCTATACGTTTGCTAAGGATTGTGTACCTTTGTACACTCTTGTCTGTCTTCCTCCTCATCTGCAGCACCAGGCTGAAGATAGTAAGAGAAAGCCGGCTCCATGTGTGTGTAGGGCAGGGGTGGCCAAACTTGCATAACATAAGAGCCACATAGAATAAATGTCAGATGTTTGAGAGCTGCAAGACATGAATATCAGATGTTTGAGACCCACAAGGAAGGAAAGGAAATATATGGGGGAGGGAGGAAGATGGAGAAAGGAAGGCAAATAGATGGGGGGGAGAGGTGGAAAGAAAGCGACTTAAAATACATTCTCCAAGCCATTGGCTGGCTTGACTTGGGAGACGTGATTTAAAGAGACAAATGCTTCAGTGGAGTGGTGGGGTCTTCAAGAGTCACGGAATGTGTATGAAAGCCACATGTGGCTCCTGTGCCACAGTTCAGCCACTCCTGGTGTAGGTTAGGAATGTGTCTGCATAGAGCCAACTCACTTTGGCAACTTCTCTCATAGAAGACACTGAATCTGTGCTGGTTCACTACTAACAAGGCACTAAATTCCTGTGACTGCCATTGCCTTTACAGTTGTTTAAATGGCTGCCCTCCCCCTTGCAGTACACAGGCAAGGAGGAAAGAGGCACATATTGCTTGTAAGGAATGGGGTAAGGTGTCCTTTCCAATAGATGCTCAACAGCCATCTTGTGTGTCTCCAGTATTCAGGCAGGACATAAAATAAGGTCATTACCCCTTCCCGCCTTCCCCAACCTCTAGAACTATTTGTTTATCGCTACTGGAACCCTGAAAAGAGGGGAGAGAAATACTGCATTCATTGCAGCTTTTAAGACTATACAATAATTAGCTACTGTCTCCAGCCCACTGCACTATGTGCCAGGTTCCCAAAGAAATGCTCACATCACTAATAGATCACAGATAAAGAGGTTTCCAAATCAATGTCATTTGAATTCAGATTCTTCCAGTGAGAGAAACCTTGTAATATTTTTTTAAAATCCAAAATATGCAAAGTCTACAGAAACAAAAGTTAAAACCACTCACCATGTCTGTAGAACCAGACCAGTGAAGCACCAAGAGCATTTGACAACTACAAAATTTCACTTTAGGATGGTTTTTTTTTTTTTAATTATTCTTTAAAAAACCCTGACCTGCATAGGTCATATCTCTGAAGCCAAGCACGGTCAGCTTTGATCAGTATTTGGATGGGAGATTGTCAAGGAATACCACCTCTGAAAGTCTCTTGCCTTGAAAACCCTATGGGGTCACCATAAGTCAGATACGACTTGATGGCAGGAAAAGAGCGATAAAAGTAAAGGCAAGGAAGAAGAAAGCTGTTGCTTCTGACAAATCTTTGGGCTCTCTAATGGCAGCACCGGGAACCGGTTCACAAATTGTTTTGCTAATGATTGTCTTCATACACACTCCTTTTTCTTCTTTTATCAGTCCAGCTTAAATGAGTCCTTCATGACAGAACAGAAGACGAGCCCTGATCAGACCAATGATACAGAGGCTGAACAGATGTCCCAGAAGGCCCACATCAGGGACACATGCTGCAAAGCATTTTCCCATTGCTGCTCCCTAGCAACTGGAATTCAGAGGTATACTGCCTACCAAAAATGAAGTTCCCAATCAACCCTTATAGACCTATTCTCCATGAATCTCTCTTAACTCCTTTTAAAGCCATTCAAACTTTACTTACTTGTACTTGCTTTCAATCTCCTGACCATCAGTGTCAGGTCTGATTGTGCAAATAACTTCTCACATAAAAACAAAATTAATAAACAAGGTCTACAAGATGATGCATGGGATAGAGAAGGTAGAGAAAGAAGTACTTTTTTCCCTTTCTCACAATACAGGAACTTGTGGACATTCAGTGAAATTGCTGAGCAGTCAGGTTAGAACTGATAAAGGAAGTACTTCACCCAAAGGGTGATTAACACGTCGAATTCACTGCCACAGGAGGAGGTGGCAGCTACAGGCATAGCCAGCTTCAAGAGGGGATTGGATAAGTATATGGAGCAGAGGTCCATCAGTGGCTATTAGCCACAGTGTACTGTTAGAACTCTCTGTCTGGGGCAGTGATGCTCTGTATTCTTGGTGCTTGGGGGAGGGGGCACAGTGGGAGGGCTTCTAGCCCCACTGATGGACTTCCTGATGGCACTTGGTTTTTTGGCTGCTGTGTCACACAGTGTTGAACTGGATGGGCCACTGGCCTGATCCAGCATGGCTTCTCTTACGTTCTTACATTAATCATGTGGTCAGTCGTAACAACTAATACAAATAAGGATTATAGGGTAGGTAAGGAAAAACAAAACAAATTTTACCTGAATAATACATTGCTAAAGGCTGTATGAATTTGACCCAAAATGTCGCAAAAGGAATGCATCCACAAACATACACTATTTGAACTTTTGAAAGACACCTGGAAATCCATCTCCTCAACTGAGCAATTATATTGCTATTATAGGACGGATACCGTTCTGCCAAAGTTAAGCACCTTGGAGTCCCACAGTTACAACAGGACACTTAAGTTATGTGCATAATCTTTCCTATTGAAAACTGTTTTGTTTTACACCCAGGCTAATTAGTAATACCAATATTTTATCAAAAGGCATGACCCGGCCAGTGCTAAGTCTTTCAGTTGCATTGAGTTCAGCAAGAGACATTAGCTTTCCCCTTGAAATAGCCCAAAACTTTAGTTGGATTATGTCCAGTGTATTCAATTAAATTATCATGTGTCAGAAACTCAAGGTTTAACAGTGCCACGGGTTTTGACCACTACCCATGAATGTCTGACATATTATTTTTCTAGACACCTGAAAACAAATTGCAGCAATAAAATGCACTGTATTTACGCAATCTAATCTAGTTATGAATGTTAAAAAATAGATTGAATTAATCAAAAAATAAAATTATCAAAAGACCCTCTCCCAAACACTGGCTGAAGAATATATTAATTATGAGAAAATACAAAATGGTATAGTTGTGGGTTGCTCCTTATGTATTATTAATTTGTATGAGTTATTTTAGGCATGCTTACTTAGGAGTGAGCTGCACTAACTGCTAGGCAAAGATGCAAAAGGTCTATCTACAAAACACTTGGTAGAAATTACTAATATTTATTTTAAAAAAATACTGACTGGTCTAAGAACATAAGAGAAGCCATGTTGGAACAGGCCTGTGGCCCACCCAGTCCAACATTCTGTGTCACACAGTGGCCAAAAACAAGGTGCCATCAGGATGTACACTAGCAGAGCCAGAACTCCAGAAGAGAACAATCCTAAACAGAATCCTACTCAGGTCTATTCAGGAGGGCTTACTACCGGGAAAGCATTATTCAAATTGCACTAGAAGTACCATAAATATGTACTGGGTTGCAGTCCCTGCCCCCCCCCCCCCATCATTTCTTCAGATGAAGGATAAGATGCAGGCAAGGCTTCAACCACTCAAATTGATTGAACGTGGATTTAAGCACACAAGTTAGGAAGAAATATGATCTTGCATTGGGGATGTGAAGCCTTCACAAACAGTGCATGTGTCAGGTAGAACGAAGCAGCAAGGAGAGAGGGGGGAGGAAGGGAGATTGTAAGTTTTAGTTTGTATGTTGATCATGGCAATAGCTGCCACCTCCCCTATATCTTCTGCAGCAAAAATGTGTGATCAGAAAACTCCATACCACACTAATGCCTATTTGTGTGGTGGTCCCCATTCAAACAACATCTTGGGGAGGGGGAGCAGGGAGAGAACATGAACACCACTCCAACCTTCACTAAGAGCAGGATCAAAATGAAAGAGAAAGAATAAAGGGGAACCATAAAAGTGTGAAATTCTTACTCATTGATTTTATGGGTTGTGTAAGGAAGAAGTACCCACCTGCTCTTCTTATCTGCAAGGGTTGTCACCTCTAGTGGATGAACTGGGATAGGTGTGAGCAATTAATGCTTGTGTTTGGGTGAGATGGGCGGTTGGTTTGGATTTTAACAGTCCAAACTTTGGCTGCAGATCAAAGGCTCTTTAAGCAGCCCCGTGGCGCAGAATACGCAGTACTGTGGTCTGAATTCTGCTCATGACCTGAGTTCAATTCCGGCGGAAGCTGGATTCAGGTAGCCGGCCCAAGGTTGACTCAGCCTTCCATCCTTCCGAGGTCGGTAAAATGAGTACCCTGCTTGCTGGGGTGAAAGTATAAAAAGACTGGGGAAGGCAATGGCAAACCACCCCATAAAAAGTCTGCCGTGAAAATGTGAAAGCAACATCACTCCAGAATCAGAAACGACTGGTGCTTGCACAGGGGACCTTTCCTTTTCCTTTCCAAAGGCTCTTTAAACTGCTATCTGAAGGGCTGAACTGTGGGTTCTGGGTTACCTCCCCCCAGTGTTCCCTCTAAGCTGTTAGCATGAACTAGCTCACAGATTTTTAGCCTCCAGCTCACACATTTTTGTCTTAGGAAGGATGATTCCAGAGCACACTAATTGATGCAGTAGTTCACAACTTTTATGCCAGTAGCTCACAAAGTAGAATTCAAGCTCACAAGACTCTGCAGCTTAGAGGGAACATTGCCCCCCCCCCCCCTTTCAGAAACAGCACCAAGTCTGAGGAGGACATGCTGGGGCTGAGGGAGCAGCTACAAATTACTGCCGATTATGATAAAATCTTGGATGTCTCAGAAGATTACAGCATGTGGAGCTCTTCCAAAGAGGGCAAAGGGAACAAAATGAATGGCTTTTTTGGAATTCTGTCCCTGCCTATGGAATCAGTTCTCTCTCCCCACTGGGAGAATGCATTTTGATGCACAGGCATTGCTCCATTGTAACAGTTTTATACCTAACATGAACTCTCCTGTGATAATTAAACTTAGAGAACCTAATGCAACACTAAAGTGATTTGCCCTTTTCATTGTCAGAATATTTTAAGAGTAGAAAAGAGTAAGAGTCTGGTAGCACTTTACCAACTAACAAAAGTTGAGTTTTGTGAGTCATTGCTCACATCTTCAGAATATTTTAAGGTAGTGGTGGCGAAAGTATTTTTTTAAAAAATCACAAAGCTGTAATGTTATGTTTGAAATCTACCTGGAAGCACCAGTTCCAGGGATTACCTTCAGGAAAGCTACATTAAAAACCCACACTTGCAAGCATTCATAACGTACCAAGGATTCATTTATGTCTAATCCATTGCCATATAAATGAAGAAGGGATGTGCCTTTCACGGTCAATGTTTACATCCTTGGGTACTAGAAATGCAGGTTCGCTTTCCAGTTATCATTATTAGATTAGCTACTGAGCAACTTCTCAGTCTGTGCAAACTCCCTCTGTTTCTCGCTCAGAGGTCAAGTACTCTGCTGCTGGCAGAGGGGACCTTTCCATTGGCTCCTGCATGTTTGACAGATGTGCCTGACTGAGTTACAGTTTCCCCCGTTACAGCATCTACTGTAGTCTGTTGGCAGAAATGTCATTAAAAAAAAAAAAGAGTAGGGCACAACAATTTTAATGAAATCTGGAAAGTACACCGTCTAATAGCTCATACACTTCTCCCAAGCTCTCTTTTGTGTCTGTCATTACCTAGCAATGGCAAACCACCCCGTAAAAAGGTAAAAAGTCTGCCATGAAAACATCATGAAAGCAACGTCGCCCCGGAGTCGGAAACGACTGACGCTTGCACAGAGGACCTTTCCTTTCCTAACCTAGGACCACCTGCGATTCATGGGTTGCATCCAAGAATCTTTGGGCAACCAGAACTTGCAGCATCCCAAAATGCCACCAAGCAAGATGCAGAGATGCACTTGCTGTTCTGGTCATGTCCTTTCCCTTTGGAGCACTGCGCATATCACACCAATCTTTTTTTGGGGGGGGGGGGGGGAATGTGTGTGATATTGCTATCATTCACTGAGTCGAAGATTTGGTTGTGGTTTTAAAATCGTTATATTGAGTGGAAGTTTGCTGCTTGGATAGAAGCCAACGTGCTCGGGTCAGAGCTGTCTGAAAAACCGAGATGCACCCCGCTGTGGTGTGCGGGGAGTGGGGGGGTGGGAGAGGAAGAGTTCTGCCCTGGGTTCACAAACCCCTTTCTGTAAAATCGTCTCAGGTCGACTCAGACTCTGCACTCTGCGTGCCGTATTTACTACCCACAGCTGTGCTGGAAACACGCCCCCCCTTGCCGAAGATTGGCTGAGAACGCGGAAGGCCTGAGCCTTCTCTTCGGCTCTCTCCGTGCCAGTGAGAAGTGCCTGCGCGCCTGACGGACGCGCCGAGCGCCTCCAATAGCAGCCGGCCCAGGCTGGCTCGATCAGCTGCAGAACGTGCTGTATAAAAGCAGGCACAGGCGGGTTCAGCTTCATTCTGACCGAGTTCGGGCAGCCGCAGGGAGAAAGGAGGAAGTGAGGGGCAGGCAGAGCAGCAGCAGCACTAGACGAGGCGGCGGAGGCGCTTCTCCCACCGCGTGCCTGTCATCGCGAGCAGCCGGGGCTCCTGTCCTTTCCTCCAGCATGAAAGCTTTCAGTCCTGTGCGATCCGTCCGGAAAAGCAGCCTTTCGGAACACAGCCTGGGTATATCCCGGAGCAAGACCCCGGTGGATGACCCGATGAGCCTGCTGTACAATATGAACGACTGCTATTCGAAATTGAAAGAGCTGGTGCCCAGCATCCCCCAGAACAAGAAAGTGAGCAAAATGGAAATCCTGCAGCACGTCATCGACTACATTCTGGACCTGCAGATCGCTCTGGACACGCACCCCACCATCGTCAGCCTCCATCATCAGAGACCGGGACCAAACCCCTCCTCCAGAACCCCTCTGACCACCTTAAACACGGACATCAGTATCTTGTCCTTACAGGTAAGCGCCCTACTAGCCTTGGCTGACTTCTCGCAGGCTGTTTTCACCTATAAATAATCTTTCAATCCGATTTGATTAACGGCATTGTTGGTTTGAATCTGTTTCGTGGTTGGAATAAAGGAGGGGGGGGGGACTACATTCTTAAAATCGGAGCGTAATCACCAAAAGTGAAATGCCACCCATTGTTGGAAAATGGAATTATTCCCGGTCATGTTTAATGACTCGGTGCATCTGGAGCGCCTCATACATGCTTTTTTGAACTGTTAAGATGCTTAACACCCTCCTCTGTCTCTCCCGTCCTCTCTCCACCTCCCTTACAGGCAGCTGAATTTCCTTCAGAGTTAATGTCAAATGACAGCAAAGCACTTTGTGGCTAAATGAGTCGGTAAGTGCTCAGTTCCTGGTTTTTAAAATAATATCTGTATGATCTAAATGACTCTCTGGTTGGAGGGCAAGGAATGTGTGTTATGTGTGTATAAGTGCTTGTGTATGACCGAAGTTCCAAGAATGGACTCTGAGAAGTGTTTTTATAGCATATCTACGCTGAAAAGTTGTTTAAAAAACTAAACTGCAAGCAAATCGTAATAGCGTGGTAGCTGTGGTTTAATGCTCAAACATTATCTGCTGTACACTGAGTGACACACAGCCTCTCTTAAACCTCCCTCGGGACAGTGAAAGTTGCATTACAATGTGATTGTTCCTGGGATCAGTTAAAGAACTTGTAATCTAGTAATTGTTCCAAGAGGCTGCCTGGTGCCTCTTAATCACTGCAGACATTGATCCAAATACAGATTATATAGGCAATTGGGTTTTCTTCCAATCACGCCCCCTAGACATTTGTGTCTGTGAGAGAGAGCTAGAGAGGAGTTGCGTGCGCATACTGCATCTGGACACCAGGGTTTGCCCAATCTTTGAGTGTTTGGTTAAATGTTAAAACTGTGGCTTCCTCTCTGGCGCCAGTCTGTCCGGATCTCTGCCCTGTTAGCATTCTTCTAAAATACGCCTCTTTTCAATCTTTTGCAGGTGTTTGCTGAGTGTTTTTTTTTCTTTGCACAAGAAGAGACTTTTTTGGCAAGATGCTGAATCTGATTTTTTTTTTTTCAGTATCTGGAGGGAAAAATCCATCTCTAATCAAATGGACATTTTTAAGGAAATTGTGGACACCATCTTCCCTATTCTACGAAATGGACTCAATTCTTAATTATTTATGAAGAAACTTTTAAATGCCCTTTCCCCAGTTGGAAGGCTTCATTTATATACTATTCCCACAACAGGGAGTGAAATGAAATGTAAAAAAAAAAAAACCTCAAAGGAATTGCCCATTTTAAAGCAGACTTTGCCTTTTTTTCCTCCAAAAGGTGGAGCGTGAGTACTAGAAGGATTTAGTGTTCAGTTTTTTCAGTGAAGTCTTTGTCAAAAATTATCCTTTTTTGACACAAACCTAGGACTGAATGCTGTGTATATATTTATATATAAATATGGGAATGAAACGTTGAACTCTTTAATTAGAGTTTTCTTGTATAGTAGCAGAAATACGTATTTCTGCAAAAAGGGTAATGATGTACGTAATCATGCTAAACTTTTTATAAAAGTTTAGTTGTAAACTTAACCTTTTTATACAAAATCAAAATAAATCACGTGTGTTTATTGAATAGTTTGCTTGCATTACTTATGCGGGGGGAGGGTGTGGGGACTGTCAGTTTCTTGACTCTGATTTTAAAAATGAGTATTTATTAGCAATAAGCCTGTTAGCTTGTATGGGTTATAAAACTTGAAGCTCACTATATTTTTACATCCTAAACGTCTAGTTGTGATAAGCTTGTAAATTACTGTGAAATCATTTAAGTTGCTCATTACTTAAAAGGATAATGTATAAATTTGGAAAAGCAGATTGAGCTAGGGAAAGTAAAATTCCTTTGGTCATCACCCTTTGTTGATTGACTTATGTGAACTTCCCAGAGCAACGGTTCCAACTCCAGTAAACTTTTGTGGATAAATTATGCATACCAAGTCTTGCAGATGGGCTGATTTCCCCACTGCTCGGTTTCTGCAAAATCTGATTGCAAAAGTTGATGAAGCATAGTCATTGAATTCCAGCTTTACGTGAAGCTATGCAATATCTTGAGGAAAAGTGAATTTGTTAATCACTCACAGTAAATTTCCTATATGACTAAGCTGTTCAAAAATGAAAGTCACACTCCTGTTATTGATTAAACTCTGGCTGCTAGAAGCATCACTGTTTCTCCTCCCACCAGTGTAAAACTGCATTTATATGTACTGACTTCAAGTTGTAATCCTACACTGTCAGGTTGCCTACATCCTACTGAACTTAGTGGCACTGAGACCACATAACTATGTACAGGACTGCAGCTCATATATTCCCATCACTAGATTCTTCCAGCCCCTCTTTAATGCTGTTTTCTTACTTGTACTGCCAACCCCATTGCAAAGTATACCAGGATATGTACTGAGTTGCCCTGCAGCTCTTGCCACCCAGCATTACAGTTTCGCCTAAAGGTGGAAAAATTAGAACAGATGGTTTCTTCAAGCAGAATCTACAGCACACTTGGATTGGAAAATCTGTAGCAAAGTTTTAGGAAGGAGTCCTCCTGAGGAATGCGTTACTTGGCACCTGGAAGAAAGGCTGGGATCTCTTTGCTCTGGGGACTCTTATGGTGAAATGCAGAAGCCTCACCTGAGGCCTGTAACACTTTCACCAAAGAGAACAGGTGTGTAGGTGGCGCCACACAGTCTGCAGCAGCTGCCGTTCCTTGCCCTTGACATCAAATCCATGCACAGAGGGGGGGGCGGGGGAGAAAGAGAAGCAGCTCTGATCTGTTAACAGAAGCTGCCCCAACCAATCAGCAACACAGCTTTCTCAAAAGAGAAGCAACTGAAGTTAGAGAAAAGGGTAACTGCTGCCCTCTCATGCTTCAACAATATTTGTGTCAAATCAAACAATCCCAACAGGCAGGCAAGTTTTAGTCATATAAGTGAACTTTTCCCATGCACTTTTTAATATGCCCAATGTTGCAATACAGAAATCATTGGCTGTTCCTCAGAACAACCCAATAATCCCACATAATGCCCACTTTGCTTTTAAGGCATCTGTAGGATTCCATTTCATATTCAAATGCAGGATCATTAAAATAAACAGTTCTCACCAACATTTGGCTCTTTATTAGAAACCACAGAGGATGCCACTGGAAAACTTGGACAATTTCCTTACAAAGCAGCTGCATGGTTTTTGAACCTTGGATTAGCCATGCATGACACAACAGCAACTCCAACTAGATTTTCAGTACATGTAATAAATGGTGTGAATTTTCCAACTTCCCACTGTCTTATCAGCTGTATTCTTCTCTGTGGCAGATGACACAAATTCCAGAAGCCCTCCCTCCAAATTTCACTATTTCAGTTTGACATATCTGCCCTTTGCACCCTTTTTGCATACTTTTAAATACAGATCCTGATAAAACTCCTCCAAAACGTCAAACAATCTTGGAAGGCAACAGCCCTATGGCTTTTATGTCAGTTCCAGTTCTATTTGTTTACACAGTTCCCAAGCAAAACCACCAGAATTTGAGAGAAAAATGAACTTTAAAGAACTACTACACACCTTTTTACTCCCAGATTAATAAACCCAGCTCCTGCAGGCTGCTCTCAGTCAGTGTGGCCAGCACCTTTGAAGTAAATGCTTCAAGAGCTCTTAACATTTTATTGTATTTAACTATCACACGCTGGCTCTCATAAATAAGTTGGTAACATTTCAGACTTAAGTAATTTCTCAATCAGGGCTTTGGGGGCATTGGCTAATCTGGCAAGGATTCAGTTGCACTCCAGAATCAACAGGCTATCCTTATGGTCACTAATACAGATTAAATGAGTAATTCCATAGTGTAAAGGTATTTTGGAAGAGTGGCCAGTCTCACCTTTCCCCTAACAGCTGCTTTCTGAACAAAAAAAAAAGAGCTGAAATTAGATAAGGTTTGATGGAAGTGATTGGGAAAATCTGTTTACCAAAAGTTTCTGACTGATCTGAGAGCACCAAGCCCAAGTCTTCCCCTTCTTTGGGGCCCTCTCTTCTACCAGATCAATTTACTGATTCAACACTGAATGCAAAAAAATCAGTATGGAGCTGTGGAGGCTACGTTCAGAGATTCAGTGTCAGCTGAGGTGAGCTGCCATCAACGGTGTCCACGCAGAATCAAATCCATGCAATATGCAGTCGTCTCAAACTGCATTCATCAATACAAATTGCAGGTCCACAGTTACAAACATCAAGAAATTAAGGGAAATGTTCAATCACAAAGAAAGATAGCCTTGTTTGCTTGAAGCAGCAGAATAAAGTTTGAGTTCAGTGGTACCTTAAAGACCTGCTTGTCTAAAGGTGACACTGGACTCAAAAATTTGTTCTTATCCAATCACAAGTTTGCTGTTAATGACACCTTTGCCACTAGAAGGATCCTTAAATCTACCCTTAAGTCAGATAAATGAACCACCAGCTCTAACATGTAGTTGTGAGAAAATGCATGCAAATATTTTAATACACTACTGAATAATACTCCTATTTTTCAGTCGCATTCCATTCATGCCAAGCACTTTTGATCCACTTTTAAGGTCTGTGGTAAATGGGTGCCACCTTCTGGCCCAGGTAGAGAATACACCCTCAAGTGTTTAAAAATTCCTGTTCTTTTTACACGTTCATTAGTAAGAATTCATATAGAAAAGGAATCTGGTGAACTCTGCCAATCCAGTGTATGTAAAAATTAATATCAATGATATAACAGACACCGTCTTCCCAAATTATGCAGCTGTGCCAAAAATCAAAAGGCAAGAAAAAGGAGTGGGAAACCTCTTTACAGCCGTGGGTTCTTCAAGAAGTATTCTTCATATTCTCTGGGTTCCCATTGTCTTTCAGAGGATAAGATTCACTGGAATAAGGAACATTCTTTCAAATGGAAATATTTAATTCAAATTATTTATTAACAAGTTTAACTATTTCACAAGAACTACATCCCTTATGGGTGCCATGCAATACATCAACATTCGGTTTCCAAAAGCAACCAGACACACACCTCCTAACAATATGTAACAAGTCATTACCCACTGCATGGACCCCAAAAAATTGGTCCTCAGAGGGATATCACCTCTGAACCTGGTTTCCAATGAACTCTCAGCTGTTTTAAGCCATCTGAGAGCCATGGTAAGTCAACATCCTCTATGATGGCAGAAAGGTGGCCTCATATGTAATTAATAATAGATAAAACAAAGTCTGAGTCCTTTAAGACCAACAAAGCATGCTTATACCCAGAATTAAACTTTGTTAGTCTTAAAGGTGCTGCTGGACCCAAACTTTGTTCTTTTGCTTCAGACCAATATGGCTTCCCACCTGAAGCTAACAACAGATAAGCTACAGACAACTAGGCAGCAAATTCCAGGCATTATGTATGTGTTATGTAAAACAGGACTTGGTTTTGAACCTACTGATGGTCAATTTCAGTGGGTGAATCAACTTTCTGGAATAAAAGAAGATTCCAAATTCTCCTTTTTGCCCAGGCTCCATTGGAGTTTTCTGCCAGCTCATTTCTCTTTCACTAGTAGAATTGTCACAGTTTATTTTACTTTCAATGGTTCTCCTTAAGCATGGGGTCTGTGTTTGTTTTTTTTAATGACATTTTAATCATTTACTGCTGCTTGGCAGTTGCAGTGGTTTCATGCTGTGAATAGTTTTCCTGTTGCTGGTCTTTGATTTTAATATTGACCAAGAGTGTTGTAGCATCTTAAAAGGCCAATTAATGTTCTATAGCGTAAGTTTTTGTGGACCATAGTCCACTTTGCTGGTCTTTATGCATTTAAGTGGAGTCTGGCTCTAGGAAACTTCTTCCATAATAAATATGTTCAGACTGAAAAAAGTCACTGTGTCTATATAAGTTAGAACTGTTAGAACTATATAAGTTGGAGCCAGTCTGGTGTAGTGGTTAAGTGCATGGACTCTTATCTGGGAGAACCAGGTTTGATTCCCCACTCCTTCCACTTGCAGCTGCCGAAATGGCCTTGGGTCAGCCATAGCTCTCACAGAACTGTCCTTGAAAGAGCAGTTCTCTCAGAGCTCTCTCAGCCCCACCTATCTCATAGGGTGTCTGTTATGGGGAAGGGAAGGGAAAGGAGATTGTAAGCCACTCTGAGATTCAGAGTGAAGGGCATAGTATAAATCCAATATCATCTTCATCTTCATTTGGAGGTGAATAAAAATATATTTATTAAAAAGTCTTAATATAAATATTTATTGAATTGTCTTAATATAAATAATATTATACAAAATAATAGCGGTAGTAGCGTTCCACAAAGGGAATTCTGAGAAGCACAGGAGTATAAACATATGGACTAGTGAATCACACTATAATTAGAAGCACAGTGGATATTACTACTAGAATTAAAGACCCTGGAAGATGGATTCAATCTGAAATGGGAATCAGACCGGCAATTCATTGAGCTATTGTCCACTGTTTGGAACAGTGTGTAGTGACATTCACTGTTTGGACCTGTGATCATCAGGGCTTTTTTTTGAGCAGGAACGCAGTTCCGGCTGGCTTGGCACCAGGGGGTGTGGCCTAATATGCAAATAAGTCACTGCTGGGCTTTTTTTACAAAAAAGCCATGTGAAACAGTGGTGATATAAGGGGGTGTGGCCTAATACACAAATGAGTTTCTGCTGGGCTTCCTCTACCAAAAAGGCCCTGATCATAAAAGCTATATGTATATAGTACTTTCAAGTCTGGAATATTGTGTTTAGAGATTGTATTAGTAAACCACTCAGAAACTGTACAATTAAGCTTTAGAAGGCTGTTGGATGAATATAGTATATTTTTTATATAATGTTTATATTAAGACAAGGATACACTTTTAATAAGTATATTATCTTTATTCACTTCCAAATATACAGTTCTAACTTATATAGCCACGGTGACTTTTTTCAGTCTAGATTGTTTCCTGTGTTCCCGTGTCTCCTACAATAATAAATGTGTTAGCAGGTAAAGTGCCACAAGACTTCTTTCATTGCAACTTCTGACATTTATTTTAATAACTATTCCTGTTTCGAGCTTGTAATTGTGCTGGAAACTGCCTTGGCAGCTGCATAACTGGATGCAAAATACTGGATAGGAGATAAGCCTCTCTTTAACCACTACAACCAGGGCATGCATATTTTTATAAACCTCTGATTTGTCCCTCAATCAATAGAATTTCTAAACCAGAAGCCCCCAATACTTAATATCTTTACTCATAAGCAGCCTTGAGCACGACTCTGGGGAGGTGGCAGAGGAATCTTTTAAACAAAAGCAGTCTCTTTGTGGGAAAAGTTCCTCAAACCCTTGAGCAGTTTTGTTGCTCTTTGAAATATCTCTCCAATACTAAATCCTTTTTTGATATTGACTATGATTGTGCTGTGATAATGGCACATTGTGATAACTGGATTTTATTGGTGGTGGGGTCATTCATTTCCCCAATAAGTCCTGACATTAAGCTTGCTCCTTTTTATTACTGCCATACATCAAAGCTGACATTCAGTGAACTGACCACCATGAACCACCGACTTCTCCTTCATGGATAGTTACAGCCATCAATGTTTATGTGAAATAAGGACTTTTCCCCCCTCCCAACATGCTACTTGCACTGTTTTGTTGCCCATTCACCCATCCCGAAAAGATCTCTGAAACACTTCAGTCTGCTTTGAATTTTGCCACGAGCAAACTTGGCTATGTCTCGCAGTGACTCCAGAGAAGTCTGCAGTTAAACAGCACGGGTCCAAACACGACTCTAGCTCCACTGATTTGCTCATTTGTAATGCTTCAATTTATTCTGAAAACGTCATCCCTTTGTCACCTCTATTTGACATAGCTCCACAAATGCCCTCTGTGGGCGTGGGTGTCTCCCACTGCGGCAAAAAAAGATTATGGCTTCTGCACCATTTCTGACTTCATTCAGGATGGTTTCATACAGTTGTTACCTAAAAGTCAACAATCTAAAAATGTAATGAATACTCAACTTTTGGTAAGTGGGGGGAAAAAAGAATGCTGGTGGCAGCTGTGCTGATAGGAAAAAAATTCAATTAGGGTTGTGAGGAAAGGAGAGGATCCCACTAGATAAACAAGACCTAAAAGAAAGGGGAAAGAGAGCAGCTGGTTGAGGTTAAAGAAGACAAAAAGGTCTTCCATATCAGTTATCTGCCACAAATGCAATGCTTTTAGGGAACATATATTTTCCTGCTTCCCCACCACATCATGGTGTATTTGTGTACCTCTGCGGGTTTTCCCAGCAGTTTCCCAGTCTTTCGCACAACTGCTTTGCTCTGAAGTTTTGTAAAAGATTGCAGTTAAACCTGGATAGCTGTTGTGTGGGCACTGAATGCTCCGGCCTGCATGACAGCTATTTGCCCTGACTCTGTCCCAGGGCAGTCATTTCCTCTCCCACCACCAGGCTTTTAAAAAACAAAAACCAGCACCAGAATATTGCTATGTTGCTATGCTGTTGTACCAACAGGCGTAGTAAGTTCTCTGAATTCCTAGGTTTCACTCAGACTTTGGGCCTCCAACTGAAGTTAATTTCACAGTTCCAAGAACATTGCTTTACATGCCCTTTGATTTGCAACCTGAGGCACAGATGGCAGCCTGGATTTAGACTGGCACTCCTGTAGACACAAGCTTGGGCGGCATGAATCTCCTCCTTCCTGGGGTATCCCAAATACCCCCAAAGACTTCCTGAAAGATTGGGGAGGGGGGGGGATTTCAGCATATTGCAGGAAGGGGGGGGGTCAGAAAAACTGCACTATGCAAGTGGAAATCCTCACACCTGTGAAAATGGTTTGGATCCCAGCCAATTAAAGGGTGCTCTCAGATAGAGGCTGCAGTAGAACAAAGCACTGGAGGCAGCCTCTTATATGGGTTAAAGCCTAGGGTGTTTGGGCTCTGTAGGTCATATTCAGCACCTTGTATTGATTCCATAACACGTATTGGGACATGGCTGTCATGCTCCTGCAATCTTGCCATAGTTGCAAGATGGATAGCAGCGGCCTGTGTACACTGAAGCTTACAAATTACATTCCTAGCTGGAAATTCGGCCAGCACAATCCCAAACTGTATGTGCCAGACTGCTTTAAACTCCTCCTCTATTCACCTGTACATACAGGTACATCCACCAGGAATTTGCAAGGATTAGGCTAACTTCCACGCAGGGCAACCATCATTACAGGTCCTTCAAAACAAAGGCATTTGAAGCTGAAGTTCCATTTCCGTCTTCCTCAAGCCAGGCCTCCAGATTCAGCACACCAGTATACAACATGCACCTTTTTAATGAAGATCGCTATACATGGGATGCACAATGGAACCAGCAAGATGCAAGGGACAGTGCAAGGCTATCTGAAAGCAGCGGCAGGTTTAAAGCACAGTTCCTTCATGGAGTATATCTCAATGGGTCAAATAATTCCGGTGGAGTGGGCACAGATTGCTGGCTGATAAAGTCAAGAAGGCCTCCCATTTAAATAATAATAATAAAAGGGAACAGGGTTGCAGTTTTAATTATCTGTGGAAGTTTTAGGGTGTTTTCTTCCCTCCCACCACCATATTGCATTGTTCATTGGATGCATGGTACTGCTTTTACTTCACTGTTCTAAAAAAATTATAGGTTTCCTACTTGGCCCCCCATCCCACCATGACTTCCAAGGCCACCGATCTCTATCTCCATGAGCAAGCAGATTTTGAACCAATTAAGAAAGAGGGTCTATATTATTCAGTCCGAACTCTCTCCCAAACAGATTGGGGGGAGATTAGTCACAGCTGCTGTATGCAGGAAATCCATTTTTGGTTATTCTATGCTCAGAAAGGAAAGGTGGGTGTGCCTTCAAAATTAGTGGAGGAAAGCAATACCTAGTGCCTGCAGTTTAAAGCTTTCTGAGCTGAAGGCTGATTGGAGTCACAATGGAAAAAGCAAATAAATCTTGTTGTCATTCTATACCTGGGGCATACACACATGCATTCAAATGCTCAGGTAAAAGAATAGTGGAGTGTCAAGAGGACTTGGTAGGGGAGAGAAGCTGATAATTCTCAGGCAGCCTAGCTCCCCAACATACTTTACTTCTTTTCTGCATATATTTTCTGGCAATGATACACATTGGCCCAGCATTCTGGTGAGCAAAGAGCATAACATTAAATCTCAAAGGTATTTATTGTGCTGGTCTATTTTAGACATTTTTCTTTATACACCTTCTCTGTGTTGACATACATAGTCAATGGAGGTAAAATCTACATCACTGTCCTTTGAAATGCAGATTTGAGCAGTGCAAAGACTGACAGGGTGACTCAAGACAGTATTAATGAACACAAAATATAATATTTAAAAATATACAACACTATCTTACCATAGGCATTCACCATTTCCTAATGATTGGCAACTTTCGAAATT
Source organism: Heteronotia binoei (assembly GCF_032191835.1). NCBI lineage: Eukaryota > Metazoa > Chordata > Lepidosauria > Squamata > Gekkonidae > Heteronotia > Heteronotia binoei. The sequence goes on along the minus strand of NC_083223.1, from coordinate 48,316,661 downwards.
ATGTACTAACTCAGACCTGTCTTTCTCCGGGGCTTTTGGAATCTCTCAATCTCTATCTCTCTCGGGTCATCTATCTTCCTTGCTTTTTCATTCTCACTACAGAGAACTGCTCAGCTTTCTGTTTTACTTACGTTGAGTCTGTAAAGATCAATGACATTTGCAATAAAAATGGATTCCACTAATTAAAGCATCATCATTTTCATCTTATTCTTTAAAAGCAGAACTTCTTTAGAGCACTAAGGAGGATCTAAGGGTTACTGTTTTATATTCCATGTAATTATTGGCTATGCAGCACTATCCACCTACAGGAAATCGGTAAGCTAAAGCACACCCAAGCTTTTGTTGGGTTTTGGTGTAAGTCCCATGTGGGTTCCGGATCCTGAGTACATTTCTAGTGCCATCCAGTCAAAATGACACACAACAATTCAAGTAAATAAAACGCTCGGACACAAGAGCAGCATGCCCATTATTTTATTATCCTCTAAACTAATGGAATACATATGATTCACCAATCATTGTGAAATTCATGCATGTTTCGTTTGCAGTATGTTTTACTGACATCTAACAGAAAGGACAACATTCTGAGCTTACTTGCTAGATTGAACCAACCAGTACATTTTTAATTACTCCCAGCGCAAGGGCAACTTCTAACTGCTCTTTCATCTTCCAGAGTCAGGTAAAACTGTATCAATCTGTTCGTTTAAAAAGTGAAAATACTTCATAATAAATTTTAAAGGCTACATCCCAACGTCAGCCTGAACATGGCTTCATCTAACACCACGGTCACACAAGTACTTTGTGCAGTCCCTTGAATGCAACTATATTCACCTAGAGAGAATTCATCCAATGACATCAAACCTTAGACACAACATTTTCAGCATGCGGTATTCTTTTTAAAACTTGACCATAATCCTTACACATTTAATGTTTCCCAGGACCACATCATTTAATGAAATGTAATAAGAGTTGCATTTAAAACTGTTTGGGGGATCTCTACTAGGACTGTCACCACTCAACTGTCACACACAACACTTAGAAATGTAAATTAGTAGTAGACACCAACGTAGGTTTGGAATATTCTGCTCTTTTGCTTCAGCTGACGTAAATCAGTCCCCCTATCTCACTCAACCAGCAAAACCAATTAATTAAAATTGCTAATTGGAAGGGGTTGTTTTTTAAAAGAATATTCATTTCTGCCTCTGCAAGATCATCTTAATACTAAAAAAAAAAAATCCTTTTCAGAAGTCAGAATTTCTGCTTCCACAGGAAAAGTTAAAACACTGCCTTTATTTGTGATGGGATTACTCATTAACTCTGAATCGTAAACCAAACTTGCAGAGCACACCAAAATCTATGGGACGAAAGGGCACAGTCCAGCCATGTTTAAGTACCTCTAATTTTTCATGATAATAACTGGGTAGGGGGACTCCAAACCATAATATAAGGAGGTAAACCAATAAAAAGCTTGATCAGGGAGAGCAGGAAACTATGAAGAAGCAGGAAGTCATTGAAATGTTATTATTCAGGCATGCCATATGAACGCAGCAGACCTCTTACAGAATACTCTCTCTCTCTTCCCCAAAGCCTGCAGCATCAGAGCCAGTAACAGTAAGGAGCTCAGAAGAATCTTTCGAAAGCCTGGCATAACTTGGACGCTGGCTTCGCTTGTGGGCCACACCTTTCAGGTTATCATTCTGCACTGCAATCGCGTTAGAACTGGATCCAGGGCGCAGAATGATTTGAGAAGGCTCTCTGATGCTTTCAATCTCTTCAAAATTTTGGTTAGCTCTGTTGGCCGGGGCACTGTTGTTATTTAGGGTGACTGTGCTGGGCGTTCTGTTTAAATTGTAAACTTTCGGGCAAACTGGCCAGTTCTCCTCAGGACTGCTTGCTATTAAGCTACTGTCTGAAGGGCTTTTCTTATCTTCTGAGCAAATCGACATACGGGCCAGTGTTGCATCTTGAAGGCCACTTAAGCTGTGAGGGATTCCTCTCTTCCCACTGCGGCCATCATCTTCCAGCTCAATGAGATTGGCTTTTTCAAGCTGTGAGTCATCACCATCATTATGGAGGGAGTGGTTGGGGGAGCTTTCACTCGATCTCACTCCAGAGTCAGAGGAATCCTTCTTGTCCAGGAGAGCATCTGTCAAGTACTCCTTAGCTTTAATCAAGGTTCTGATGGGCTCAGGTCCATGTTCTGGGGATTTTGGCTGCTTCTCAGTTTTCCCTTCTATTTTTCTGTCTTTACCTTCCTTGAGCAGGGGGGTGTTATCCGATTCTTCTGTTCCCGACTCGTCTTCATCGCTTGGAAGTTTCTGATAACGCAAAGCTACTCCCTTGAGCTTTAGGTCTGCTGCTTGGAAAATGCTGGTCCTTTCTGAAGACTTCTTCCCCGAAAGAAGCTTGGAGCCCGACTGATCTGATTTTTCATCTTCTTCAGTAATAGGATCCAACGGAGATGCATCGTTAGTAGACACCCCTGATGTACTGTAGTCTACATCATTCCGTTTAATCAAGAAAGACTTCCTCCCATCGTCTTGTTTCTGTTCTGCATCCTTTCCCTTATCTTGCTCAGTGCTGGAATGCAGGGAGCCTGTTGATGTGCTCTGGCCCATATAAAAAGCTGCTGAGCTATGTGGGGAGGATCTGCCACTCACGGTACTAGAACTTGCACCCCCTTCTAGCTGAGACATTTGAGCAATATATTCTCTATATGCATCTCTATATTCTGCCTGTACCTTATCAGTAAGCTTTGAGATTTCAATACTAGAATCTTGAGAATTGAGGCTTGAAAGGCTTGGAGTTCTTCGAGTTTGTGACTGTACAAAAGAGGGGGAAAAAGACCGTTAGTTACAGGAGCATGTGCTTGCTCTTAAAAGTAAAGGGTCATTGCCTAACATTGATACTGAAATATAAATTAAAGATCTAGTCATAGGATTTCTTCAGGATTCAGCAAGAACTTCTCAATACAGTACACAGGGTATGAACAGAAGTGCAAGGGATTTGATCTCTGATCCTGCATAGCCAGTGAAATCCAGCATGCTGTGGTGGTTAAAGTATCAAACTATTCCAGGTTCAATTCCCCACCCTGCCACAAAGCTTGCCGGACCTCATAGGGTTAGTGTGAAGAGGAGGAGAGGAGAACAAGGTACTCTGCTTTGAGCTCCTTGGAGGAAGGAAGGGATACACACATACTAAATGAAATAACAGATCACATACTTCTCAGAGGACAGAAACTTAATGTTCTAGACTTGCCAAACTATTCCCTCCCCACACACACATACACACACAGAAAACAAGTATTTCACTCTACAAGCAATTACATATCTATTTGTATATACAAAGTTGTTCCTTCTGCTGAAGAGAATGGGGAAACACTGCCAGTCATGGGGGCGAGGTGGGGGCTCTGTATGCACAGAGCTCGAACAGGGCATGTAACCGCGTTCTGCTTAGGGATGTTGAACTACACAGACTGTGGTCGCTCCCCTTCATATACATTAATGTGTAAGCAATCACTAACCCTGTCTCAGTACAGATTTATTTTAACTCCTTAAAAAGGAAGTGTTTACTAGTAATAACTGCTATGGTTCAAACACAGGAAATGAATAAGAAAAAAAACTACTTTCAAGTTACCTGCCAGCTTAGGTTACTGTGACGTGGAGGGTTTTCATCTAAACCAATAGTGTTTAGCTCTTCAAAACTGAAGTTGAGACCATAGGGAGGTTGACCAGAGAGGCCCGTAAGTTCCGTATGAGGCAACTCGCTATTCAGTGCAGGACGACGAGTAAGGTCGTTGTGGGGATTGGAATGTTCAGTTGCTGCACGCGAATCTTCATGGACTGCTTGGCTCTCTGCATTTCTCATTTCAAGTACCTGGTGAATGAAGGACAGCTATTGTTATGATGGTAGGGAAACTAAAATCTGGCTCAAATTGCTAGGAAAAAAATCTGTGTAGACAAAGTCCATGGAAGTTTAAGGATTTCATCAAACACGTTTATGTATAGGAATCAAACTTCCCGGAACAGAGCTTCTATGAGCAGATTGGGAGATCCTGATTCATCCCCCCACTGCCACCCTTTCATAATCCCTAGAAGATGACTCTAGAAATTCAAGAAACCTTCCAGAGCAGCTTAAACTGCAGCATTCGTTTGTTTAAAATGAATCCACCAAGGCAGATAACAATGGAACAATAGGATAAAAATGAACACTAGATATACAATACACTGAAAAGGCTAAAAAAAACCAAACACCTCTGCCCCACTCATCACCTTTTTAAAAAGTGATGGTTATCAGTTGGCTCATTCTCCAACAAGCAGAAAAGGGCAGCTGTCCAACCCCATCCCAAGTGAGGGGTCTAAGCTCTCCAGGACAAAGGAACTTCCATGCACACTTTGCTTGGAGAATGTAAAGGGCACAGAGGTCTGGTTCTGCAGGGACGTGTCCATGCAGGGAAGGCACACATGCAATATGCTAGGGGAAAGTTTTAGCGAGCTGTTTCTTTGCTGTCCACTCCTCATGCTTTTCTTATTGACCCTTCTATCATATCCATACCACCTTCATTTTCTCAATACTGTTTTCCTCCCTGGAACTTGGGAGTATGTGACATCAGCACACTAGGGACCATCTCCTCCTCTAATACTATTCAGCCCACCCGTTAAGATCTGTCTGTCAAGCCCTGTTGTCTGGGGCCCCACCTGCAGAGGTGAGGCTGATGGTGACTACGGACAGGGCTTTTTTGTGTGAGAGAGTGGTGGCCTTCGGAACTCCTTCCTTCCCCCTTGAGGCTTGCCTGAACATATGAACATATGAAGCTGCCTTATACTGAATCAGACCCTTGGTCCATCAACGTCAGTATTGTCTTCTCAGACTGGCAGCGGCTCTCCAGGGTCTCAAGCTGAGCTTTTTCACACCTATTTGCCTGGACCCTTTTTTGGAGATGCCGGGGATTGAACCTGGGACCTTCTGCTTCCCAAGCAGATGCTCTACCACTGAGCCACCGTCCCTCCCCTGGCACCTACTTTACTTTCTTTTTAGGCACCACGCTAAAGTATATCTTTTTACCCAGGATTTTAATTAAGGGTTTTATCTTACCGGTTTTAATGGTCTGCTTCTGTTTTATGGGTAGTTTTTATGCCGCTTATGTCTAATGGCTTGGGTTTGTTTTTTTAAATATACTTTGGTTTTTAATTGCAAGCTGCTTCCAACAGGACTCTGAAGAGGCAGCACAGACATTTTCCACGCACATCCACACCTTCCATGACTAAATTGCCATCCATGCTGCCTTGAACTAACTCTGAGCTGCAGCTTGTTTTATTTTTATCTGTTAGATTGCTTATTGTTAGTTTTAATGGTTTACTATGTTGGAATCTGCCCTGGGTCCACCATGGGAAAGGGCGGACTACAAATTAACAGAAATTAACAGAAATAATAATAATTAAATAAATAATACGGTGTCCAGCTATTCAGGACTTTCAGGACAGAACAAAGGGCTGGCAGGGAATTTCCCTATTGGCTCTTTCCCTGAGACTCCCAGATTCTTCCAAGCTGTCTCACAGGAGCAGGAATAAGGGAGAGAGAGAAAGGTCTCCGGAATACAAGGACCAACTCAAGGTAATGCTGTCTGGGAAGGCTCTGGGAGAAAATGCTTTCCCTCCTTATACTGTGACTCCTATCAACATATGGTGTAGTGCAGCGGTTAGAGTGTCACGTTAGGATCTGGTTAATCCTCATTCTGCCATGGAAGTTCATATCACATATGTGAACTGGTGGTAAAAAGTTTATTAGGTGCTATTACAGCAATTCATTCTTTTTCTTTCATGCTCTATCAGCTGTAAGCCTTCTTATACTATAACGAACTCAGTCTAATCAATCTCACAGTGTTGTTGTGAGAGTAAAACGGAGGAGCAGATAACAATGTAAGTCACAATGGGTTTTCCCATATTTTCATTTTCCTCACTTGTGTGTTTCCTGTTGCTTTGGGGGAGAGAAGGGGTCTGTTCCCCCACATGTTTTGCTCCCTCCATTTTATGTGTGGCATATCTCCCTGCAAATTTAAACTGCCGGTTTTTATGCCAGACATAAAGTAACGTAATATAGAATTGACCACTAGAGGGAACAAAACATGTGCAGAACAGGAAAAAAGCCTGAAGCAACAGAAACATAAAAATGAGAACGCAGAAAAGCCCTCTCTGTTTCCACTGCACAGAACAGCAGCATAAAAATGAAGAAAATAAAATATGTAGGATTAAAAGAGTTCCATGCTTTATTAAAACTGAAAACACCATGCCTGACATAGCTATATAAAGCTACAGATAAAAAGTAATTTTTTTCAAAATAAACTAAGCCTTGAATACAGAGTAAATAAATTACTGCAACCCGCAATCCTATGTACAGACACCTAAGAGTACGACTAGTGAACACAGAGGCACTTATGTCTCAATAAACACATGTGTAAAGTGCTATCGTTGGAACCGACTCATAGCTACTCTGGGGGGTTTCCAAGGCAAGAGACAAACAGAGGTGGTTTGCCATTTTCTTCCTCTGTGTAGTGACCCTCAACTTCCTTGGTGGTCTCCCATCCAAGCACTAACCAAGACTAACTGCCTAGCTTCCAAGATCTGATGAGATCAGGCCAGCCCAGTACTGACTACCCAACAAGAATCTCCATTTACAGATAGGATTTTAAATGGTCTTACTGTGCTCTTGAAAAGATGCCAGTCACCAAAATTCATGTTCATCTCTCGCTTCAGTTCATCGATGTTGCACTGCACTAAAACACGGCCATTTATGTTTGCCTAAAAACAAAAAGTTTCTGGTAAATACAGACCAATTTCCCACTAGCCTCACCTCACTCTCAGCCTTCTCCTCTCCTCTCTTCTCAGCGAGGCTTTTGGATTTCGCAGAAGCTGCCCCGAGGATGCAACTCGCTCTGCCTCTTTCGCACAGCAAACAAGATCCTCTAAAAACCAGTTTGCTTGCCGCGCGAAGAAGGCGAAACTAGTTGCAGCCCTGGGGCAAATAGTGTGAAATCCAACAGAAGCCCCACGGAGAAGAGGAGCGTGAGACCGGCATAAGCCTAGTAGGAAATCAGTCTTTCTTTAAAAACCTGGAAGTGGATGTTAGTTGAGAGTACATATGAATGGTGTAATCAGAAGTAGGAATTTATGCATTTACATTTTTTTGTTATGAACGAAAAGAACAGGAAAAAAAACCATTAAAATGGCAATATTCTGTTTGTAATGTCAAAAATGAATGGTTATTTATTTTTATTTATCAGATTTATATCCCGCCCTCCCCGGACAGGCTCAGGGTGGCTAACAACAGTTAAAACATTAGCAATTTACAAACATATTAAAATTAGATATATAAAAACATTTCCATACATATTAAAAATCCCACACTGAAAGTGCTGGATGGGACTGCTTTTAACACAGCTTCTTCTGACTCCATTGTGACAATATGGGACAACCTTTCAGGTCTGGTGAGATATGAGAGATATGTCACAAACTTCTACAACACTTTTAAGTACACTGTTTTGAGGGTGGAGGTTGCTTCTTTCTTCTGGAGCCAATGCATCCGCTTTTTCACCCTTAGCACTTTCTCAAAATACTCATCTTTCTTCTTCTGGTTCCATGCAATTGCAATGCGTGTGACCACTAATAAGAAAAACAGCACCTTAGGATGTTTGCCTGATGGGAAATTCTCTGGAGGATTGGTAGCAAGGGGACTGGCCTGACAACTGAAATTTCACTACACAAGTTCATCAAGTTTTGCAGGGCCTGTAAGACCAACTCATTCAACAGCTAAGGGGAGATGACTACTACTCCACAGCACTGACAATCTAACCAAAACCAATATAACTGTATCTGCAGAGTGCTAAATAATATATAGTAATATCAATTAATGTAGCCTAAAACAACAATCAGAAATGTGACTGTGCATCTTGGACTTCTGGTGGCTGTAAACTTGTATGAAAATGGTTTGTTATTGTATATTCTGTTTTTTAACCTTATATGTTGTTTTTACTTGTTGTTAGCCGCCCTGAACCCATTGGTGGTGGGTGGGATATAAATATGATTAAATAAATAAATAAACTATGTATTCTCCCTCTTTTTCCACCTAACTTCCCAACAGAGGGAAAGAGAATGAGAACTAGAAAGAAAGGGAATAAAACCAAAGGTCATTGAAGAAATTAGGCAGAAAATGTATAGAAATAAATACCACTTGCACAAACAATAGGATTTTGGATGTGAAGCTCAGATAAAATGATAGGAAATGAGAAGCAGGGGCTTGTAGTATCACAAGGCAAGTGGTAATTTTCAATAGCTATACAACATAAAATTGTTGGGACTGAGGCAGGTCAAGTCAGGAGTTTCTTTTTTCACTGGTCTACAGGTAATTGCTACCCCACCAGGCAACAACCTCAGCACCATTTTTGGTGGAAAAACAGCTCAAACAGTGATGGTCACAAAGCCAGATTTGGCTTTTCCACAGTACTGCCTTTGTTCTGGTGGAAAACCAAGCTATTCAGTGACATCAAACAGCCAATTCAGGGTGGATACATGACAATGGCACTACTTATTTTGAAAAAGACAGCAGCAGAACCTGCAGGTCATCAGGGCCAAACAGAGGCTCACAATGGAATGCCATGACCACCCCCATGCCATTTTATTGTAAGAGCTCACCTTCTTTATAGTTGCAGAGTACTGAGGCACCATACTCTGGTCGAGACCCTCTATCTGCTTCAGTTTCTCACATACAGCATCAACAGTCATTGAACTCAAAGGCACATGAGGCACTCCTGAGCTTGGCCCTGGGATTGTTCCTGGTCCCTGTGCAAGGGGAAAGTACACACCTATGTGATATGTTCAAATGCTCGTGATGCTTGCACACTGTGCAAAGAACAAGCTTAATGCATATTCCACTCACCACTGCAAGGTAGAATCACTGGCAACTCAGAACACTGGTATACTGTCAGCACCATCCCTGCCCCCGCCACTCTGTTCCACTGAGCCTGTCTGGCAGACTTCTAATGGTAAGGATGGGCACCGACTGCGTGTCCTTCTCCTAAGGAAAAGAGCCAACGGCCATGCCCATCGGAAGCAAAGAGGTCTCCCCCACACAAATAGTTCTTTTGCGCCAGTGTTTCCAATGAGGAGGAAAAAATTACTTACGACACAGAAAAAAACCCTGACTATGTACACTGATACTAGAATGACTATTTCCACTGAGAACTCAAAATATACAACTTTGAACTGGAGATTAAATTGCTAGCAGATTTTCTCTCAGGGCTAATCTTTCAAAGTTCCCAACTGTCTTAAGGCTACCACTGCAGTAGATGAAAGAACAGTGGAAAGGTGCAGCTTCGTCCCCCCTGGGCTTGCATAGTCCTAGCTGTGTTTAAGGGTGTGAGGATTTTTGCACCAAGAATGTTCGTTTTCTGAATCAAGGCTTTACGCAGGTGCACAGTCCCTAAAATGTGAGGCACAGAAGCCTTGAAGAAGTAACACTCAAAACTCTCAATAGCTCATTTCTTCATTTCCCCCGCCTCCTTTAATGAGCAGAATGGGAAGACTGACAAAAGTGCAGAAATGTGGAAAATGTTCAAAACAGTCCTGGTCATGTTCCCCTGCCCTTGCTGAAAAATAATGAACAGGGGTGCCTTGTTCCACAATGACAACAATCAATGTCGTGTCCTTGAAACTGTTTTATAAGAATGAGTTCTAAGGCGGTTGATCAGTGGAGGAGGGAACAAAAGCTTTCACTTAATGATCACACAGAAGTGTTAGGACAACAGAAGGACTACCTTCATAGGTTTAGCTTCCACACATAATCTTAGAAGAAAATGAATGTATGTTTGGAAAGTGTGCCCAAGTAGGTCACAAAGGCTACAGCGGTCTGTTGTCCCCCATTACTTGTACAGGTCTTTAAAAATACATGTTTCTGTCCTGTCAGTGAAGTGGCCCGTACTTAAAAGGTGGTGTGTTCATTCAGCTTTTTATTCAGACAGCAGCCAGTCCAATTTAGAATCATCACCCCACCCCCTTTTATAATCCAGATGACTCCAGAACTTGTTGACTGCAGAAGCCTAAGTAGATAAACGGGAGCCCAAAATTATAGGAAAGGGTGTACTTTCACTGCAGACATCACTGAGAGTCTTTAAGCATGAGAAGTCCCAGAACACTGAGGTAATTTTGACAGGGGTCAGAAAAGATATATGCTATTTTCTTAGTTTCCCCATAAGCTTTCAGGGGTGGAAGGGTAATCATCCTCTTGGAGGCTCTTTTTCCCATGTGAAGTCACTTCCAGAAATGGGTGGCAGCTTAAACTGAACACAGTCAGAGGAAGCCAACTGACAGCATCCTGAAAAAGTCTGAAAAACAGCCTGCAGTTATACTTGAGGGCGGTCAGAAATAAAACAAAGGTTTGCAGAGGAGCTGCATGTCCCTTGCAATCTTCAAGAGTTGCTTTCATTTAAAATGAAAGCCCAGGTTTTCAGGACGCTGAAGCTGATGAACTGGATCCAGTGGAAAAGCACATGGAAAAAGCTGGCAAACAACATCTTTTTATCCTTCTCCTTCCCTCAGCAGATTTCTGTTTGTCTCAAAAACTCTCCAAGCATTGGGGGAACTTCATGAGAGTTCCCTGATCCCCAAAGGAGATTTTTAGGACAAAACAGCAGGATGACAGAAGAATGGGGGTGGGGGGTGTTTCCTTCCCTCCAAATCTTTCCATGAGCTTTTCTGCTGGATCCAACCTTGTGTCTTGTACAGCAAAAGAATCAGAATGACTGGAAATTCAGTCCTGTATTATCTGGATAACCTGACCTAGGGATAATGCAACTACCACTCCGAAGTTTTATGTAAAAGACATGTGAAATAGGTTAGCACGCAGTCAGTAGGTAACAAACGAAATGTGGGAGAAGGATTTTATGATCTTTAGGACAAGCTTTTAAAATATTTATTACAGAAGTCAGGATCATTCCTTAAGTCTTGAAATTAGACAATTAAATATCGACAAAGTATTAATTTGGTTTGTTTGTTTTTGTTTTTTTACAAACCCAGGAAGTCAGCTATACAATTTATTTCTAAAAACCTCTTAAACATAGTGATCTATCCCACCTATTGTGATCAGGGTAAAAGGGGTCTACAGTGGAAGGATTTTTTTATTCCACAGTGACTGAAAGAGAGAGGGAGACTCAGACAGATTTCACACCAGGGCTTGTTCTGGTCGGAGAGCCCTTTTGTCTCTGGCACTTCTCTCTGTTTTCACACAAGCTGCCACGGAGCTGCGAGTTGGTGCGTCACTTTCCCACTGCAAGCAAGTTCCTCTGACAAATGGTTTCTGCTTGCCGCAGGAAAGCGGCATGCCAACTTACAGCTCCATGGCAGCTTGTGCGAAAACAGAGAGAAGCGCCGGTGGCAAAAGGGCTCTCCACCCGGCACAAGCCCTAGTGTGAAATCAGTCTCAGTTTATTACAGGGTACATGCTCCCATCATCTTAAAAACTGCATTCAATGCACAGGTAAAAGAGGTCTTCACATGTGCACTGTATATAACAGACATATAATATGCAGACTGTGGACAATACACTTTATAAATCTGGCCTTCTAACTTTCCTGGGCAATATGCAGCAGTAGTAATCTGGGTTTTTATACCATGTAGCCTTCTCCAGAAGCCAGTCCTGATGAGCATAAAATTCTTTACAAAAGTCACCCTTCTTATACAATAATACTATTAAAAGTGAACGAGGATATCTAGCTAAAATTCTGCACAAAGGACTAAACATGCACACATTATAATAAAGCATAGATGAATTACAGTAAAGCCAAGTGGTGCAGTGGTTAGAGTGCCAGACTAGGAACTAGAAGAACCAGGTTTGAATCCCACCCTCAGCTCAGCCATGGAAGCTCACCAGGTGACCTTGAGCCAGTCACCCATTCTCAGCCTAACCTAACTCGCAGGGTTCTTGCTAGGAGAAATTTGAGAAGAGAAGATGTAAGCCATTTGAGGTCCCCCACTGGGGAGAAAGATAAAGCATTAATTAAATAATTAAATATATGCACTAGTCAGGCTTATCTACATTAAATAAATCTCACAACTCTACTAGATTTTCCATATGTGTACAGAATTCATATTTGGTAACCTGCCGCACTCAGATGCTGGACAATGTAAGCAATAGAGAGAAGGGCAGAAAAGGACTAAGATCTAAAATGTAACAGATGCAGATGTTGGAAATCCTCCTGACAGATCTAAGCAGTGAAGAGCAACTAATTTCTGCATGCAATACATGGTACCTTAAGAATGAATTTTTCATTAACATTATGAGAAACTGTTAAAATATTAACATTCCTGATGCCAGCTCACAAACCCTGTGAAGGAGATTCACTTTAATCCAAATCGCTCCTTATAACAAGCAATGCTTGAATAAAGAATGCAAACGCTTCTTGGGATTAGAGGTGTGCAGATTTCTCCCCCACCAGGGGCTTTCAGTTCAGGTCTATTGACCCCCCCCCCCCAAAAAAATCAGGATTTCCGGAAAAAATCCTGGACCATAATACCAGCAAAATACTCAGATCCAGGATTTTTTTCCAGGTCCAATAGACTTGAAATGGGGGAAAATGGGGGGGGGGGGGATTCCAACCCAGGAATGGCAACAACTCAGCCGTAGCTCCTGCCTCTCAGTCGTTTCCTTGATCTTCTGTGTAGTCCTTTTAAAACAGCCTGGCTTAAATGGACTGCAGAAGAAAGGGGGGGCAGCTAACAGGTGGGGAACAGCTTCCCAGCCTCTCAGCTGTTTCCCCAATATTTTCCGCATTCCCTTTAAACCAGCCTGGTTTAAACTGTAGAAGAAGCAGAAGTGGGGACAGCTGATAAGCAGAGACAGCCTCCTAGCCTCTCAGCTGTTTCCCTGATCTTCCTGGTTCCCAAAAATATCTAGGATTTTTTCAGGATTTCCCCTCCCCATCCTGGTTTCCCCCCAAAAAAATCCCAAATACTTTTGAGATGCCAAAATATACCCAAAAATATCAAAACTTTTTTTCTTGTTTATATTTTTGGCGTAAGAAGATCTGAATGTACAAACCTTCTAGGGATACTGAGGCTGTAAATTAAACCTGTACTTAAAACTGGCACATTTTTTTACCTGTAGTGTTTTTCCATTAAAGTTGCTAAGAGAACATTCTTCTACGAAGTATTTGCCATGCAGGAAAAAAAAAATCTAAAAAGCAGGATGTCAAAGCAAACCTCTAAGCTGGTCAAGTGCATTAGTATGTAAGCAGCCCAGCATGAAGAGCTAGCATGATATGGTGTGTAGTGATCATCTAAAAAAACAAGCACAAGAAACTGCTGTACCTGTCTCTGTCTGTTTAAGCCAGTTTTACACTGCTTTAAGAAAAGGACAAAAAGTGACACAAAAGTCAAATGCTTAACATGAAACATGAAGAAGAAAAGCTTATAAAGAATCAGCAAATGCACAGTTACTTCTCCCCCCCACCCTCTTTAAAGTGATGGAAAGTAGAAATTTAAAAGGACACCCCAACAGTATTTGCCTCTTTTGATCAACTATAATTGCCAAGATCCAAAGAACTATGTGGGCAGTTCTGCACATCCAATGGGTCTTTGAGCCTGTTTCTCAAACTCTAGAACCTCCCAACCCAAGAATAACAAACACATAACTGCTTTCCAAAACACAAGAAGTTTTTAAAGTAGCCTCCTGTCCAATGAAGAAAGAGGCAAGAAGCCTACTGGACTCCCCTGTCTTTACCTTGCACACACCTAAAGCAACTTTTTAGATAGTACACATCGAAGAATATTTTTCTACACCATAGTGGCTTATTATATTTTTTTTACTTGGAATAATCTTAATAATGCCAATTAAATGCCAGCTCAGGTTTTAGCGTACAAAAGATCTGTGACATTTGTTATGGAAAAAAAAATCATGGCTTCCCAAGAGGCTCAAATATGTAATGTGCTGACAATATTATTAATCTGAGGACAGAAAGTATAGCTGGGACTTCCCCCATGTTGCATTACAGAATGGCTTGTGCTGGAAGTTGCTTGCTTTCACTGCCAACAGGCCCTAGCAGCAGGTCACAACACTGTTTTGCAACATTTTACTGGTGTACCGGCCTTGCAAGCGATCTAGATTCTGAAACCAGCTGAAGACCCAATTCTGTGGATCCTAAAAATCAGTTACACGTTTGCAATATGCCGAATTTCTAAAAGTGAACTTCACTGTCTATTTTAAAAACCCTGCCTTAAATCAGATTTAACAACAGGGAACTGGCCTCTAGCCTAGAGGACGTGAACAAGAACATTTTCTGTATCCTTTTATCCATTTATGTGACCCATTTGCTAAAAGTAAACTTCACTGTCTATTTCAAACACCCTTTCATAAATGAGATTCAATGACAGAGAATTGGCCTATAGCCAATGAATATTTTCCATATCCATTTATGTGACAGTGTATGCATCATAATGGAAGATGTCATGAAGCAAAGCAGTCTTTCTGAACGCAGCTTTAGAGTGGGCGCTATTCAACACAAGCACAATGGCAGGGCAGATCTTCAAAACTTGTAACATAACCCCATTCCAGTTTTCTTTTCACAACCCTCCCAAGAAATCAGGGTATTTTTGACCCCGGAGTCTTAGCAGGGGGGAATGGTCTACCCGTTTAAAGCCCGTTTCTACGGGCACCAACTTCCTGTTATGCCTTCTCAGTGAACTGCAGTGCTCTGAAGTCCCTCTCTTTCCTCCCTCCCCACTAACTTTTTTTTAAATTTTGAGTTTCATCAAAAGGGGGAAAGGGGTTAATCTGGCCCCAATAGACTTGGCTTGAAAATGAAAGCACTACACATACTTGTAATTTGGGGTACTACTGGCTCCAAAAATATTGAAAAAATGATTTTAGCACTGTTCCCGTGTTAAATAGATGGACCAACGTCTATTATCTCCGTTTTATAGAAAGGTGGAGCAAACAGTGAAAACAAAGCCTTTTCTCATAATTTATATCCATGGACTTTTTTTGGCTTGGCGGATTTAGAACGCTTTTGGAATTGGCGGTTGCAGTGACCCTCAAGGGAAAGCTGTCTTTGCAACCTAAATTGTTGAGTTTATAGTAGGACCATGTAAAAGTTCTGTGTTTGTGCTTTGTCAAAGCTTCCCTCGTGCCCATAGCCTCTTGTAAAAGCTCAAACTGAACTGCACTGCACTTCTGGAAATGGTGTCATTCCATACCCCATTGCAAGAAAAAGCAGGACGTGTCTGCGGGCATCCTCTGAACCTCACATTTTCCATACTTGAAGGAGCCATGAAGCCTGGAACTTTAGATGACCCCTCGCCATCTGCTTACTGAGCTAATTGGTTTCCTTTGTCCTTCAAATTTTGCAAACCTCAATGTGATCTTCTCACCTCGGGGTGGAGGGAGTATACTAAATGACCCCAGTCACCTGTCCACTGCATTTTTCACCTTCATTTTCTCCAAATTTCTATCACCTTTTCAAGTTTATATGGGGGGGAGTGAAGGTTGAAATGACAATATAAGGAGTTGCGACATCCTTGCACAGCCACCAGCATTTCTACCTTGGCACATCAAGAATGCATATCGCTGCGGTTTTGCCTGGGCTTGAAATTCAGAACTTCATTGAACAATGGAAGAGCTGGTAGCTCAGGGTCCTTCTCAGCCCTTTGAAGCAGAGATTTATAAATTCCCAACTGTGTATTCTGCTTTAAAAATAGTGGGGAAGTCAATTTGAACTCATTTACATTTTTGTGGGGGTTTGATGTTTTTCAATGAGGGATATTCCAAACGCCAATTTCAAATTTGTCTCTCCTTTGCCCTGCATTTCTGAAGGAAGTTATTCTTGAGGCCTGACTTTTTTCTTAGTAGCTCTAATGCCATGACACAGAGTTATCATGTTTCCATGGCTTTTGGGGTCACTTTGACCCCTATGCCAAAGTAATATAGTCAGTTTTTTCATCTTAGGAGGGATAAAACTGGCTCATCTTATTTCTCCTAAGCTTTGCTCTGACACTTGTGCCAGTTATGGCCCCTGTGGTGTTAGACTTGCTATAACTGAACAGCAAGGTATGTGGGAGAGAGGAGGGGGGAGGCTAATTGCCATAGACCAGGGATGGCCAACAGTAGCTCTCCAGATGTTTTTTGCCTACAACTCCCATCAGCCCCAGCCATTGGCCATGCTGGCTGGGGTTGATGGGAGCTGTAGGCAAAAAACATCTGGAGAGCTACCATTGGCCACCCCTGCCACAGACCACCACACAGGCTCATGAGTGTTTAGACTATGAACACCAAACCCAAATCATACCAGTGAAAGCTGTTGCAGAAAACATCATAAAGCCCTCAGTAGCTCAAGTGTCAGTCATAAAAGAATTTTTACTGTTTTCAGATGACTGAATTAAAAGAGAGAAAGGCCGGCGTTTTGGAAATCAGAACTAAGATGCATGTAACCATTTCTATCACTACATATCACTCTGGTGGAGAAATATATAGCCTGTCTCATCTCCTAAGACTCATGACTGAAAACCTCTCCTCCTCTCTTCCATTCTCATGTCCAGCTCTAAATGTTGTAAACTGCAACAGCTGTATGTCCAGATAAAACTGAGAAAAGATGGTGAGTGGGTTATTTGGCTAAACACATTCAGAGAAGGCATCAAGCACTCGCTTCTACAACAACAAATAAGCTGAATATACTAAGTACCTTTCTCTAGCCAGCACAACACTGCTAATGAAGAAGGAATACACTGCATCCATTGCTAAAGACACTGTACTGCACGGATGACTGCAGGCAGCAGGGAAAGGCAAATAGTTTGCTATATTTTATGAGTATTAGCTCTGGTATTCATTCACAAACTATGCTTATTAGTCTCCATCTATTCTATTTGCTCGTCAAGCCACTGATGCAGTGTTAGTGGACTGCAGTTACAATTGAAGCAGACTCATCACTGTCAAAGCAGCAATGAGAAGCTAAGGTTCCACACCACATGGCTACTTGTTTACCATTGAGGGGTCTGTGGGTGAAGGAAGCCCCTCATCAGCATCCTCCTTGATCATATCCTAGCAACAACAACACATTATTACAGTCTGGATAAAAAACGGTTAAGCACTCAGTGAACGTTTGAGAGAAATAACAGCTGAACAGGTATTAAATTCTGCACCATTCTAGAAAAGCAATGTTTTCAACTTGGGGACAGGGGAAATGACACCAAGACTTTCTGCCTAGCTAGTGCTAACAGCCATGCACAGCCACACGGCAGTGGACTAGCCATTTACAGAATAACTGAAGAACAAGCTCTTCTAAAATAGAAGCTTCCCCCCCACCCTCGAATTACAGCTCATCTCTAGACTACAGAGATCAGTTTCCCTGGAGAAAATGTATGCTTTGGAGGATGAACTCTATGGTATTGTATCTCACTGAGGTCCCCAAATCCCTGGGAGTTTCCCAACCTGATTTTATCAACACCATCCCTCCTCCACCTCCCCACCAATGGCCAAGGGGGACCTGGCAACCCCAGATGTGACCTGCAGGCCTTGTGTTGCCTACTCCTGGTTTGAAGAAATTTGTAAGAATGTTTTAAAACTTCAGCTTAAAAAGGCACCTAACTGGTCAAATTAATTCTTCTAAGATTTCCTACGCCCATTTGAACCAAGTTCTCTATGAGAACAACTGTCAACGAATTTTTATTTATGGACTCATGGCACAATTTTGTATTGTAAAGGATAATTACAATTTTGTTTTAAGTCCATTCTAACTGATAAATAAAATGTTTTACGTTTGAATGTAAATAAGTGAATGATTAATCAGCTGGCTCCCGAGATCTTTCTGATATCAATCATCTTAAAACTAATCAGCAAATGAATTTTTAATTTTCTCATTAGGCTTGTAAATTACAAAGTCAATAATTTCATTCTACCAAATGAAGCCTAAATTCACAAAAAAGAATGTTAGGGGCACATATCCCTACACATTACTTACTGTAGTGGGAATTCCTTAATTTCAGTCAAAACTGAAGTCAAGCACTTACAATACATAAGTTTCCATGGATACCAGCTTGTGAACTGGTGAAACAAAATATGGTTTTGTGATCCAAGTTATATTTAGATTATGTATATCCATGCACTAACATCAGTTTTTGTATAACTGACTAATTTTAGTATAAAAGTCAGTACATTCATTTACTTCCCCCACCCACCCGAAGATACTTACTAGACTCTGATCTCTGGACAAACTTGATTTTATTGATGAACGTGGGATGAGATGAGAACTGCCAGGGTAATACCTTGGCATGTAAACATATGGGGCAAAGAATGGCTATGGAAAGAAACATGTAACAAAAAAAAAAGACAATTACAAAAATCCAAAAGAAAACTTACTTCAACAAATACCACGTTTGAGAATGGAAAACAAAAAACTGAAAATTTTCACTCTGAGGTAATTTCCAAAGTCTTGTTTTGAAATGAGCAGAAGATAGCATGTTAGACAGTTACCTACCGCACCCAAGGCCAAGGGAAGATTTCCAAATTAGTCGAATGAGAAAAACACTAAGACCAACATAAAATGTAATGAGATTATGACAATTATATTATTGCATTACAGAGCTGACTAAATGATCTAATTTAGAATTGCCAGAGCAGCAACATTAAAGGAGAGTCCATTTAGCTACATTCTTATGGTAGAAGAAGACAATGACGATGACATTGGTTTTGTATTCTGCCCTATCTTCCTCCCCCACAACAGACACTCTGTGAGGTAGGTGGGGCTGAGAGAGCTCTCCCAGAAGCTGCCCTTTCAAGGACAAGCTCTGTGATAGCTATGGCTGACCCAAGGCCATTCCACCAGCTGCAAGTGGAGGAGTGGGGAATCAAACCCGGTTCTCCCAGATAAGAGTCCGCGCACTTAACCACTACACCAAACTGGCATCTCGCATAGAAGTAGGATCGCAAAGAAGTAGATAGGATCAGGAACTTATGCTATAACCATCTATAGCATTCTTAACTAAGTATCCATAATATTAGAACAAAATACAATCCAGAGCAAATTTTAAAAGCAGCTTGCTTTTCTTACTCGGTTATAGAATGGATGTTGGGGTCCGGTCATACCACTGTAGTAGCTGCTGTGCGGCTGTGGTGATACTACTCCACCATTGAAAGGCCCGTTAAAGGAGTGTGTTGAGGAGCAGGCTGATGATTGCTGGCTAAAGACTGACGATGCTCTAGGAGTCGGCTCATGTAAAGACAGTGGGGGGTATGGGATTGCTCCAATGTTAATCTGGTCTCTTGCAGCACGGACATCTGAAATATTCAACATGAAAGATAAGACACAGCCAGCGTGCACCATGTTTACCATTTACATGTGACTGAATGCCACTCTGCCTCCACCACCTCTCACTGCCTCTGCCTGCCTACTCCACCCACAGATGCCAACATGTACTCCTACCTTCCCTGTTCCCCAGATGTGCTTTAACACAGTGTGGCAACCCAAGTTCACCCAACTGGCTTCCCAAACTTTTGTGAGATTCCTCTTGTAAAAGTCTGTAGACACCTAATTGGCAATCAGCAGCTTGCCACACAGTGCTTGAAGAAATGGGAAGGGGGGGTGTTGAATGTTTGTGGCTCTGGCTTCTGGTGAGGTGAGGTGAAGCAGAGACTGTCTCTCCCCCTAAAAAAAAATACCACTTGAGGCTACTCCTCACCTCATTTCATTACAAACCTGACTCTATGAAAAATTTCAAATTATCTTGACATGGCAGCCAGAAGGTCAGAACACAGATGTGTGGCTAAGACTGCTCTGTCTTGAGACAGTTCAAAAGAACTCTTCTTTTTGTGGAGATAGGGGAGTTTTCCTTAAGAAGCCTATCTGAGGGAGGATAAGCAACCCATGACCATTTTTCAGGGCAGGGAATTTTTGGCAAAAAAACCCAGCAGGAACTCATTTGCCTATTAGGACATACCCCCTGATGTCACCATTGTTTTGTGCAGGACTTTTTGTAGAAAAAGCCCAGCAGAAACTCATTTGCATATCAGGCCACACTCCCTGATGCCAAGACAGCGTTCTTGCTCAAAAAAAGCCCTGCTTCAGGGACAGAAGACGCTGAAGAACCTCTGTCCAAAGCAGGTTTTTTTATTAGGGTTTGTAGAGTCTTTCGGGATCAAGTGCTGTGTTCTACTGGAGAAAGTTTTCCTTCCAGACGTTTCGTTCTCAGCTGCGGAGAACATCCTCAGTGGCGTTGCAGCCGGAGCAGGCGCTCAGACCTTCTTGGCTGCTGTGCATTGAGTGGGGCCAGGGCTGCTGGAGAGCTGCTATTTCTAGGCTGGAGGGGGCGTGATGAAAGGGCAATTGGTTTGTGGATGTGCCCATTGTTTGGTGGGGCTTCCTGGAAGAGTAGTGATAAGGAAACTGGCTGTTGAATGTGACCATTGTTCTGTGTTAATTGCTGGGAGGGTTGGAAGGGGTTTGAAAATAAGGAAGATGGTTGTTGACTGTGCTGATTGTTCTGTGGAATTTGCTGGTTGTTCTGAGACTTTCTGCAATTTATAGTCTGTAGGATGTTTTGCAGAGCTGGGTACCAAGATTGGTGGATGAAAATACCTTCTTCCTTTCTGTTAAAATTGTGCTGGTGTTTGTAAATCTCAAGGTTTTTTTACTTTACAAAATTTATATTTATTTGTTTACGTTATTGTTTGCGTTATTTGTAGTTCACCTTTCTCATATGGACTCGAGGCAGATTATGCAGGATCAATACGATCAATAGATGTGACTGTCAAGAGACCTTAAAGCCAAGGTTCTGTTTAAGCAGCAGGCTGGGCAAGCCAAAGCCACCCCCACCCCAACCCTCAAGTCTGAGTCTTCACACTGCAGGGAATTGCCAACACCAGTTCCCCTCCAATCCAGTCAGCCACTGACCAAGGGACAAAGCCTCCAGCCCTCCTGGAATCAAAAACAAAAAAGTCAACCCTGTAAGGGAGGATGTTTGCAACATGAGTTCCAGAAAACAGTTACTCTGGCAACTGTAGCCAATATGTTCCTAAAGTACTGGATTCACATTGAAGCCCCCAAACCTGAGAACACCACAAAATGTAAGTGGATTTACTATAAAACTGTGCAGGAACAGACAATAAAAGAGCAATGAGTAGTAAGGAATAAAAATAACAGAACAATAAATCTAAGCTAAACACATTTACAAGCATTGGTTCAAGATCTAGATGTTACCAAGCAAGACAGAGTCTGATAGGGTTTCAAAAGCTAAGGCAAGAGTTCTGGTCAGTATGACCCACATGGAATCAAGAAGTGTCCCAAAGTCAGATGTAATCCAGACACAGGCAAAACCAGAACGATCTCTCCTTTATGCTTAGTGTGTCAGTGATCCATGTTGACCTGACTCTAGCTGAGCAAGCAAATGTACAGCAAATTATGTAACTTGACCAATCAGGTATATTGCCGACCAGGTGACTTGACCAATCAGGTGAGTTAGTCAATTAGACTGCACACTATGCAGCTGCATAGGGTCAAATTAAACAGACACTTTCTCCCACCCATGAACTTGGGTACTAATGAGATGGAATGTAAATTCCTGAATTCTTGTGGCCTTGTGAGGCCTTGAAACTGCCAGACAGGCATCTGGGGTTGCCTCCCATCTCCCTTATCTGATGCTTTGAAGCTACAAGCAGCTTGACCTAAGTTCTAGAGATACTTTCATGATTTTTCACAGGCTTCACTGTGAAACACTGTTCGAATTTAGCTAGAAACTGCTTAAAGTGACAAGTTTCTTGACAGGGCTATTCAACAAACAATGAAATAGGAGTAAGGTCGTAGAGCCGCCTAGAAGTCTAAAGACATAACTGAAGTGAAGCATAAGTATTAACATGTCACATTAAAGAATACAAAATTCCACCCTACGATTCTAGTTTCAGCGAGCTACGTACGTGCACTGGTATAAACCACAGCCCCTAGTAATTTTTCCAAGTAATGTTGGGAATCGTTTAGTACATTGCAGCTCTGTTGCCTCTGCAGAAAAGCCTTCTAGAATAATTCAGTTTTTGCATAGTTTGCAAAATGTCAGGAGACTGGGAGCCTTCCTGACCCCACAAGCAGGCTGTTTCATAAAGTGGGAGCCACAACAGAGAAGGCATGTGTGCAGGCAGCTGTTGATTTTGCTCATTTGCAGGCTGGCCCCTCCAGAAGACCTTGCAGAATGTAGGGGGAGAGGCAGTTTCATGGATACGTGATAGCTAATATCTTAAATTGAGCCCCGTAACTGATGGGCAGCCAGCAGAGTGCCTGCAGGATGGGAGTCCTATGTGTGCCCCACCCAATAATAGCTGAGCAAAGGTATTCTGCACCAGCTAGAGTTTCCAGATTGGTTTTGACGGGAGACCAATGTATAGTACATTGCAGTAGTTTAGTAGTCTTGATGTTATTGTGACATAGATCCAGGTGGCCAGATGGGCAACCTCTCTGCCTTCGCAAGAGCCATCAAGGCAACTAAGAGAGCCAGTTTGGTGTAGTGGTTAAGTGTGCGGACTCTTATCTGGGAGAACTCCTCCACTTGCACCTGCTGGAATGGCCTTGGGTCAGCCATAGCTCTGGCAGAGGTTGTCCTTGAAAGGGCAGCTTCTGTGAGAGCTCTTTCAGCCCCACCCACCTCACAAGGTGTCTGTTGGGGGGATGGGAGAGACGATAAAGGAGATTGTAAGCCGCTCTGAGTCTCTGATTCAGAGAGAAGGGCGGGGTATAAATCTGCAATTCTTCTTCTTCGTCTAACAAATTAAAATACACATACTAAAACTACATTTTATTGTGAGACTAAGGGGGACTGTGTTACAGTGGTTCGAGTCCTATCTGGAAGGTTGGTCCCAGGTGGTGGTGCTAGGGGATTCCTGCTCTGCTCCATGGCCCAAGAGGGTTTCCACCAAGTTCAGTCTTAACTCCCAAGCTATGTAATATCTACATGAGTATCTACATGAAGCCACTGAGAGCACTCATCAGGAGATCTGGGCTGCAGTGTCATGTCCAATATGTGGATGATAACCCACCTCTACATTTCTTTCCCACCTAATTCTGAGGAAGCTGTTGATGTTTTAAACTGATGCTTGAAGTCAGTAATGAGATGTATGAAGGCAAACAAGCTGAAACTTAATGGGACCTGACTATAGCTGCACCTAATAACCTTTTGTCCCCATGGTGGTTATACTGAAGAAAAAGAAATTACTATACTTATGTATCTGGGGGTCCTTCCTATAGTCTTAGGTCAATCTAAAAAAGACCATCAGAAAATGGAATAAAACTCCATGGCTAGAATTTTTTCTTGATGCTAACCTTGCATCATATTTCCTATGGCCAGGGGTCCCATTAGCCAGGGACATACCATGGTGTATCCATATGGTCAAAGATGAGTCACCACTCAAGAGATGAAGAAGTTGCCCATTTTATTGATCAGCTCAGTTCCAATCAGCCATTCCAAGGTTAATAGTCATCTTGCAGGCAAGCTAGTATGTTTCCTGGTTACTTCCACCTGCTTTCACTCAAGTTCTTCCCCTGCTGAGAACTCTCACTTGGTCTTGGTAGCCCCCAACTCAGGCCACCTCCTACTTGACTCACAAGAATATTATTCACAAAGAAACTCTGACACAAGGAGAGAAGCACCGAAAGTACCTCAGAAAAATGTCATACAAGTAATACTAAACTCTTGCACACTATGCTATTAAAATTTACCTGCAATGATTTCTCGGAGCTTTGGATCAAGGTTCACTGTACACGGTAAGAAGGTCTTCACGTCACGTGCTACAAGAACAGGAGTTCGAGAAGACAAAAATACTTCAAAGTTACGAATATCCCCATCTATTTCAAGAAGCGGTTCAACATCTTTCGTTGTTGGGATATTCTTTGAAATTCTGAAGAAAGCAAAAAGAAATGCCAGATGATAACCTACACATATAATCTACAGGTTTATTAGTTATTTCTTTTAAACCTGACCCCCCCAAAAAATCACAAATGCAGAACAAGATCTATAATTGTGAACAAAATAATTTGTAAAGTAAATGAAAGTAAGCTTCACCAAATTTCAGCAGTCTGCAAATTGCAGCTCCTGTCTTGTGGGATAGACTACTGAGGAGGTCAGGAAGGCTTCTACATGTCCGTCATTTCAAGTGTAAAACAATTTTTAGAAGAGCATTTTTATAAAGGAATGTATCTAGCCAGGAACATATAAAACACTTTTTATAAGGATTATATGGCTGTAATTTAAATTGTATAAATTTTAAAACAGCTTCCCCCCCCCTTTTCTCACATACTTTGTTTACAGTATTTTATTTCATTCTTTTCTAATGGCATAAAATCCAGTTTTATTGCCATTGTTCATTGCCTAATGATGTGATCCAACTTTATTGAATTGTTCACTGTCTGCATTACAAATGTCTTTATTGCATTGGGGTTTTTTTTATTCTGTAATTCATCTGGAATCTTGGTAAGAAAGGAGTATAATAAATAAAATTAACAAACTGGATAAAGTTAATATGCACTTTCACGTGGTTAAACTATGCCACATGAATCTGAAACAAGCACAAACATTTAGACAGGTTAACAAACAGTTAAATGTTTCCCAACCATTCTGATTTTTGCAAAACAAGACTCCAAAAGAAGCTAAAGGCTTATATGAAAAAAACACAGCTGAGAAGTCACATGAAGCAAATTAGCTCAATTTTAATGCCAGCTCTGCTTAAGTCTGAATGTGAACAGTGTTCTCCATATGATGAACAATGCCACTGTTTAGAAGCCAGTACCCTACTGCTGGTTTATAGATTGAAATCTCTGTTCTAACCTTCTGAGCTCAGTACATTAAACTAGTATGTTGAAAGAGATATTTATGTAAATTATAAACTATTGGCAAAGAGCCACAAAACTATGTGACTGAACTTCTCAGATATAAAGACAATGAAATATGTTCACATACAAGTATTTGCAGATTGACACGCCCTTAAAATCTAAGCCAATTGAAAACTAAGCATTATGAGGAAGGCAGCAGAATACCTAGTTTTAGATTGTTTAGGGCCATTAATAGAGCTTTGAAACTAGCAACACCAAGAAGGAACTTGAAATTTTCAAAATAAAGTAATCTGTCCCTACAAAGAGACTAAGGCTGGCAAGTAATTTCATTAAAGTCTATAGGTGGGGTCCAGAAAGTAATACCACCTGCCTGTATACCAGCTCTTCCCTCCAAGTTATGTTGGCAGCCTGAAGGGTATGAGAAACTGATGGAAACTGGAATGCCAACTGATATTTCTAAGATGGACAAAACCAAAGAATTTTCTCTTATCAAAAAGCAAGTCCTTTAAACCAACCATGGTTGTTTGAACTGTGGAGTATGCTCACCTCTATTTTTTTGGTCTTTCTTACCCAATTTTTTTTTAAAAAACCCACCACCAACACATGTATTATTTTACAATCCCACATTATTGCAGAGCCTTTTTGCAAGACTGAACATAATACCCACAATGGTTTCACAAGGAAGATTTTTGAATAGGCCCTATACTGATAGAATCTGCCCCGTGGCATCCTTTCCCATGGCTGGAATGCAGATTTTTTTTGAGATTACGAGGAATTACTATGTTAAGCCTTTATTCAACTAGTTGTTCCCCCATACTCCGGAAACCCTGGCTCTTTTGCTCAGTGATAAGGAACCTAAGATCACTCTAGCAATCGCAAAATTTGTCTCAGTCCTTTTAGCCCTGGCATTTAAAAATACAAAATAAGGGTCTTCTGCTGTTCAAGATTTGTGAATCCATGAGCTTCTAAGGGTGAAAAAGTTAAGGAGAGCTATGAAATGAAAGTCTTAAGTCCAGGCCAGGTCTACAGGCTGGTCATCTCAGCATCAGGAGCAGCAAAGCTCCTTGAAACCTTGCCATTTATGCAATGGCACTGACCCTATATATATTTATCCAACACTTCATCCAAGCAGCTCAGGGCGCACATGACAGGACTCAATCCACTTTCACAGGAAGCTAACAAGCTACCACATTGTAACCCTAACTCAAGGGCTGAGATTGTCATCAGATGCACTGAGGTTGGCTGTGGTGCCAACAGATTCTGCATCGTTTCCATTGGCTTTTCCAACCAAGATTTGTCTTACGTCATCCATTTACAACACTGCTCCCATTTTTTAAGTTGCTTTTTTCTTTCCTTAGGAGCTAACCCTCAAGATACGCAGTTTGTCACGCTCCTGGTTTAGACTCTTATCACCATCATCCAGGCAAGGAGAATTACAACGTCACAGTCAGCTCTTCCTAAATGCATCAAATCCACAGGCCAGTCTGAAGACACATTATGCCGATGAGGCCGAGTAAGTATCATCTTGGTCAGTGTTTGGGTGAGCAACTGTCCGAATGTCTCATGGGAGCTGTTCTGAAGGCAAAGCAGATGAATACCAGACTACTTAAAGCCAACCTGTTGTGACACCACTTCTGCAAGGTGAAGATACAATCCTCCTTCCTCCAAAATGATAGGATATTAAGAGAAAGAGGCATCACTACATACCTACACTAATTCCTGGTGCCATCTGCACAACCAGATGCATCTTAAGTAGTCTGAACTTGATTGGGGGATGTGATAAGCTAGTACAGAAAGGGCCTAAGGCTTCATTGCCCTGCTTTTCATTTTTATGGCTTGAAAAACATCTTGTATCTCATTCCAGAGTTCAGCTATATTTGCCATGCTGAAACAATATTTGCTCTTTGTCTAATGTATTTGAAGCCTGCAACCCTATATAAGCAGTAGGTCCCACCGAATTTGCTTCCACATAAGCAAATCATATTTTAATAAATTATAACATAATAGGCCTTAACTTTGTAAAGGTATTTTTTTCTCCCATGCATAGGAGATATTTTGCAATTAAAAACTTTTGATAGTCTCATTACTGTGTGAAACAAGCAGTCTAATTCCTACACGAGAGCAAGTCTGATTCTGATGTAACCAGACTACCCTCTAGTGGTGGGTTTATGTAAATAACACATACAAGACTTGAGAAAATATTACAATTTGTTTATACATGATAAAAATTCAAGAGGACTAGCTATGTTCATCTGTTGCCACAAAACTACACAGGAATCCAATAGCTCCTTAAACACAGACAAAACTTATTTCAGAAAGGGCTTCTTTGAATAACTTTCACATCTTAATATTGGACTCTTGCAATCTACAATCCTCACCACAGAAATCGCCTCCTCCATCCCAATCTTCCTATGTTGTCAGTACTCTAATTAAGAGTCTGAGAGGGCTTTTGTTCAGCACCATAGCTGGTTGCAGAACAATGAGGTTCTGCAAGGTTCCATCTTGTCCCCTATAACCCACTACATGAGATCATCCAGAGATCTAGGTGGGGTCGTCACCAATATGCAGAAGACACACAGCCCTATTGTGTTTCCAGCTGATCCAAAGGAAGTTGCAGAAACCTGACTGGTGCCTGGAGGCAGTTTTGGAGTGGTTGTGGGCAAATAAACTGAAGCTTAATCCTGACAAGATGGAAGTGCTACTGGTGGTAGAAAGCCTTACCTTGGATTTAAAGTGTCAAACATTCTGGATGGGGTTGCAACTGCCATGAAGAATGACATAGTCTGGGAGTGCTCTTGGGCCCAGACCAAATCTGTGCTAGCTGTGGCCAAGATTACCTTCTACCAGCTTTGATTGGTTAGCCAGCTGCAGCCTTTTCTGCAGAGAAAAGATCTGGCCACCGTAGTGCCATGGTTACACCCAGGTTAGATTACTGCAATGTGTTTTACACTGTGCAAACTTCACCTGATACAGAACATTGCATCCAAGATGTTGACTGAAGTGGGTTGTAAGGACCACATCACTCCAGTCTTGGCCCACCTACATTAGCTTTCAATTTGTTTCCAATTAACAGTACTGGTCTTGACCTTCAAAGCCATATATAGTTTGGGACCAACATACTGACTACTGTGGTCATTTTTGGAGGACTTGATTGCTATGCCCTTGCTTTCTGATATTAGACAGGTGGTAACCTGGGTGAGGACCTTCTCAATCATGGCACCAAGTTCTGGAGCTCTCTCCCCAGGGACATTCATCTATCCCCTTTGGTTGCCACATTCTGCCAGTGGGTGAGGACTTTGTTTCTTGCAGGGCTTTTTTCCTGGGGGAACGCAGTAGAATGAAGTTCTGGAACTATGCAAACAAAACTCTCCAACTCTGTTATATTTGCAGGAGAGCCAGTTTGGTGTAGTGGTTAAGTGTGAGGACTCTTATCTGGGAGAACTGGGTTTGATTCCCCACTCCTCCACTTGCAGCTGCTGGAATGGCCTTGGGTCAGCCATAGCCCTGGCAGAGGTTGTCCTTGAAAGGGCAGCTGCTGTGAGAGCCCTCTCCAGCCCCACCCACCTTACAGGGTATCTGTTGTGGGGGAGGAAGGTAAAGGAGATTGTGAGCCGCTCTGAGACTCTTCGGAGTGGAGAGCGGGATATAAATCCAATATCTTCATCTTCTTCTTCATGAGGGCACTGGGGGAGCATGACATCACAAAAATGTTAAAATAAAACTTTTTAAAAAGATTTAAACAAGCCAGTAGCGGCTGTGGACGAGTGGGGCAACTGTCAGACAGCACAGGGGACTTGTTGCTCTCACCAAGGGTTAGGTGTGGGCTGCAAGCCTGGGGTGGGTTCAGACTTGAGAGAGAAAACCAACTGCAGTCTACCCAATGGAGGCTTCCCCCCCAACCCCAGGTGCAGTCTGCCCCAGCTGCTGCTCCACGTGCTGACTCCAAGGTGAGTGTGGCTTGGATCACAGGATGTTATAAGAGAACCTTCTGGCATCAATAGATTGAAAAGTTTTTGGGACAAGTTGTATGTTATGCATCATGCAAGTTGTATGTTATGCAAAATGAAAGGCAACTCAAGTCATGTTGGGAGGTGGAGATTTTAAAAATTGGAAGGATTCTATCTCCAAGATGGGTTGTGTCTAACTTCAGAACTGTTTTGGCTATTTGGCAGGATTATGAAGCCCTAGTGCTTCATTTTGAAAGAGGTAAATTAACAAATGGTCAAGACTGAAAGGAGAAGTACACATATGAAGGTCTTCATAGAAACATTACATCAGCTGAATTTATTTTGGATTTGTGAAGCTTTGCAAGAACTGTCAGAACTGAGAAGAAAAGCACTGTTCCCCATGACTTTATAAGAAAGCACTTGAGGCAATAGAAAATCTGCCGTTTAAGGGTGTCCTGTAACAAAGAAAAAACAGAATTGATGACCCACCAATCTCCCCCAGTTGCATTCTATGTTCAACTTTAAAATTTCTCTTCAGAAAAGACTGTTTTCAAAAGAAGACACAGAACTGTTAAGGTGCGGAAGAGTCCTGAATTCTAAGAATTAGCCAACAAATTCAAGGGATAACATTCTCTATGGGGAAGAAAGGATACACACATTGAAAGAGATGCCATTCGAGCCTTCAGAACACATCTAACATCCAGAAAAGAAATGCCCAAAGAACTGTCTGGGATTTGGCACATTCTCAATACAAGAGCTATTTCCTACAGTTTGTGTGAAACGGGATTTTCCCAGATAAACCTGATCACCACTCCAGAAAGGTCCACAACATCTTTATTGTTTACAAAAATTGTTGGACCTCCCTTAACAGTCTTTGATCCAACAAAGTATGCTAAAACATGGTTGCGTCAAGGTCATCATTCAGCGTTAGGCACCAAAAACAAGACCTGAAAAAGAACTGAGGAACCTGGCGGCTTGCCTGAAGTTTGGAAACTGCTTTAAAGTAGACGTAAGTCTATTATAGCACATGAAAATAATATTGTTTCAAAAGAATCCCATGTGTTTTCCCTTCATTTCCCTCTTGAGTGTTCTGCACCTCTTTTTCCAGAATAAAAGGATTTTTCCAGAATCTTCTGGTATTCCTTCAATGATCTAACCAACTTTTTAATGTTTTGTATGCATTTTATCCCTTTTTTTAGGAAAAAAAACAAACCTCTTTTAAAAACTGTTTTAACCATATATGTTTGGGGAGGTGGTTGATTTCAACAGTTTTTTCATGTAATCTTATCGTATAGGTTTCAAATTGTTAACTGCCTTGGGAGCCCTTGTAAGGGCAGAATGGCAGGGCATAAATTTTGTAAATAAATAAATTGTAAATAATACTCCTCAAAATATCTTGACCCTGTCAACTGAGTTCTCACTTTTAAGGCAGTGAAGGGGGGGGGGGTCAGTATGCTTCTATACTGTCAATGCACACATATTAGCGTTAACGCCAGCAGCTAGAGGGCAGCAAGTTGTAATGGAGGGCATGGGCTGCTGATACCATTGTCATTCTGCAAAATATTTTAGTTAGTGGTCAGTTCTAGAATACAGAACTCTGTCTAACCCTATCCACAAGGTGGCAAGCTGTCAAAGTTGTTCAGAGCCGAGCATTTAGTTTTCCATTTGAGATCCTGCTAGATTCCTTCCCACACCCCTTCTATTTCCATTCTGTCTCAATTCTTTTTAATACAAAGGATCATCTCTTGCTATATGAACCTGAAGATAAGTTGCATTCCTCAAACCAGCATACAAAGAGGCTTTTCACCAGCTAAGGCCCTCCCCTATTTAGTTGATGCAGACTTTGAGAGCCTTAAAAATATCTAGGGTCAATTTTGTCCCCTTGAACTGCTCATCTTAAAAAGACTGCGCCAACTCCTACGAAAGACAGAAATTTAGTTTAAGTGAGATGTATTCTCAGCATTATGCTATCTGGGAGGAAGATGAAAAGCACTGTATAAATGTAAGTAGAAAGGAAAAGAAAGATGTATAGGAAGTTGAGGCATCCTCTCCTCAAATGGTACCCCATTTACAAGATTACTTATTGCAAACCCACCAGCCCAGCTGCTATGCTATGTACCTAGGGACAGTGAACATAGTATACTGGGAATGCACAGCAGGGTGAAATCTCCTTAAAAACCAATTCTGTAAAGGTTGCAATCTTAGGTGTGCATATCAGGTTGTGGCTGTGGTAGAAGCCATCAGTCCTAACAGCTTCTGGGAGGGGGGGGGGGAGGATTAATTGAAATCTGTCGTTAGGCAGGCACCTTAATCAATGCCTTGATGCGTAACACTCTACTGGTAGTACAGCTTTGACCACTGTGGCATCCAGAAGGGCCCCAATAAAGAAAATCTTCTGAGAAGGTTGCTGTTAATTACCAAATCCTATTCCTAGTACATTTGTACAATCAGAGAAACCCAAGACTCTAGTTCAGCGCAGGAAGGCACCATCACAAGTTAGTCATCCAATTATCAGTAAACAGGACAACCTTTAGATCTTAGGTGTGCTACAACAATTGCAACGCACTTAGGAAATACCTGTGTGGCAGTTGCCCACCCAAATGGAAAGCCAGGCACTGGTAAGAAACATGATTATATTTAAAGTGCAAGAACCTGCAACAACCAGGGTGGATAGCTATATGGAAACAAACATCCTGAAGGTCAAGAACAGAAAACCATCAGTTTAATGTTAACAGTTGTAAGACTAACTCCAAAGAAAGAATTTTTGACTTTTCTAACATTCAGAAAATAATTCAAATCCCTTAGGGCCAGGATTGGTCTAAAACCTCCATCTTTTGGGGTTACTAGGAAAAACCATGAGTAAAAACCCTTGGGCAGTTCCGCAAGGCCTGTAAGATGGTCCTCTTCCGGTTGGCATATAACTAACTGGTATTAAGAACTACAAAGGCCTGTAAGACGGTCCTCTTCCGGTTGGCATATAACTAACTGGTATTAAAAACTACAAAGGAAAGCTGTGAGAATAGCACTGAACTGTCAGATCGTTTGTTTCTTGTTTCACTGTTTTAATTATTGTATATGCTTTTTAATATTTATTGATTTTATTGTTTTAGATTTTATGTTGTAAGGCGCCCTGAGCCCGCCTCGGTGGGGAGGGCGGGATATAAATCGAATAAATAAATAAATGATGGGGTCTGAATCAGGAGCTCAGTACTGCCCCCTTGTGGATAAGGGACAACAGCGCCAATTCAGGCATGGAGTTGTTCAGAGACTGATCTGGATTTTGGAGGGGTGGCCATTGCCAAGACTCTGGTCTATAACCCAAATTAACAATTGACAAAACCTAAATGTCATGAGTGACTTCCTGCCATTTGTCACTAAAAACAGCCAACCTGTCTTTAAAGATGGTAGATGCCTGGTCTATTACAGGCCCTAGTCAGAAAAAAACTTTTGGGAGCCTGCTGTGGCTCTTTAGCAAGTGGTTGATGTTGTGAGCCCAACAGTCAAGTCTATGATTGGACCTGCTGCTGCCCTGATCCATAGACCCTGAAAAGGGGAACTGTGTAGGATACTGTGATAAGTGCAG
This sequence comes from Heteronotia binoei, assembly GCF_032191835.1. Lineage (NCBI taxonomy): Eukaryota > Metazoa > Chordata > Lepidosauria > Squamata > Gekkonidae > Heteronotia > Heteronotia binoei. The sequence continues at coordinate 48,284,293 of NC_083223.1, read as the reverse complement.
CTGCTGATGTGAGTGCTGAGAGTATGGCGACTGACTGGTGGAATCTATACGTCTGTCCAGACCTGTATAGAGTAGCAGGACCTGCTGTGATGCCAAATGAAAAAGACGTTTGCTTGTTTTTCTTGAGATAAAAGATCCTCTGTCAACAAAGCAAAAAGTGTCGTTCTCTCAAATGGGAGGTCTTCCACTTCTGCCAGGTGTCAGGAGGGAGAGCCATAGAGCACAGCCAAGCATGCCTTCTCAGTATTAGTGCTGAAACCATGGCCCTGGAGGAGGAGTCTGCCTGCATTAATTTCTTGCTTGGAAAGGCACAATGCTTCCACTTGGAGAAGATTAGCCAAACACTTCTTGTCTTCAGGCACAAGCTCTATTTAAGTAGCCATCTTTTCCCAGAGCAACAATTGGTGTCTTCCCATAATTGCACCACAGCTGACAATGCACAGGTTTGTGTGCAGCAGAAGAGTAAACTATGCTGGGCTGTGACAACAAGAGAGCACCTTCTCCCATAAACTCACCTTTAAGCACACTGCTCAATCTGAGCGGGCTTTCAGGGTAAACTGGGAGACAGCTCTGGCATCTGGCTGTATTATAAGCCTCGCCCAAGCTGAAAAGACAGAGAAAGTGCTCATCTGAACAGGTCATTTTTGTACCACATTGGATACGGTTTTTTAAAAAATAATAAAGCCTTCTGCACCATATCCCAAAAAGAGGAGAGCGCCCAGAAGCAAAGGGGTTTCAAGAAAAACTTGGGATACCAAGAGCTGTAGAGAACACATCCTCGCAACACAGTGGCGAAAAAAGGACCAAGGGAAAGGGAAAGCTTCTCCCAGCACAGCAAATGACCTTTAAGCAGGAAAATGGCCTCCAACAAGCTCTGGAGGGGCTCCCCTTGGAGGGGAAGACAGCCTCCAGTGGCTGGCCTGCACAAGTACAGTCCCAATGTGGGACTGCACCGAAGACTGGAGATGAATTTAAATGGTATGCTAAACATATGCATATTATTTCTGGCAGCCAAACTAAGCAATTAGTGGAAATTAGTTAATTGGGTATATTTTAAGGCAATCTTGGAGAAAATGCAATGAAAACAGAAAGAAATTTACTAACAAAAACAATGCACATCCAAATAACAATGCCTGAGTTGTGCTGGAATCCAGGCATTGCAGATGATTCCTACAGGGACCTCTGTCAGGAGACAGCAAACAACAAGCTTTTGAGAAGCAGGAAAGCTCTGGAAATAGCAACCGGATGCCATGGTTATTATAGACTGATGGTCGGCAAGGAGCAATGGACAGTCTTCAATGCACAACCCTAACACAACACAGTTTCCCTGCCACGCCTGTGACTGAATATCCTTCTAAACCCTTCGTTGGTCAGCCTCTCTCAAAAGATGCTCAGACCTAAAATTCAAAGCAGCAAGTCTTTGAGTCTTTCCTTCAGAATTGTTCAGAATTCAAGTCCATTGCAGGGTGGTACAATTCACTTCTCCGGGTTAAAGGGGGATGACCACAAGTTCTGAATCTCAAGGAGAAGCAGCAGAACTCCTCGTTCAGTAAGAACTGTCAGGTATATTAAACTGCCTTCCAACCAGAGCTGTTTTTAATGGAGTGTTTTGTGCTGAAAGGATTATTATAAGTACAAACGGGGACCCACAAGAAACTTGTGGGAACAGTGATCCCATTCCCTCTACCTTTGCTTACTCCCTCTCTCCCCTTACCTTTTTCTCAGTCTCTCACTTTCTCCCTCCTGTCACCACCTTTCATACTCACACCTCCATGCCTGCCACTTTCTCTTTCTTTCTGACTTCCCCATCCCTCCCATCACTCTTTGCCTGTCTCCCCACCTCATTACTCTTTCTCTTTCTGCCCCCATCACTCTCCCAGCCTCCAGCCTGCTCCGCCCCCAGCAGCTGCAGCAGCTGTCCAGGAATCACAACAGATCTTCCAACTATAAAGATCAGTGCTCCTTAGGGTTGCCAGCTTCAGGTTGGGAAATTCCAGGAGATTTGGAGATGGAGTCTTGGGATGGTGAAGGTGGGGGAGGGAAGCAACAATAGCATGGTATAAGGTCAGAGTCCACCATCCAAAACAGCCATTTTCTACAGAGGAAGTGATATCTGCCACGTGGAGAGCAGTTGTAATTCTGTGTGATAGTCCCACCGGAGGCTGGCAACCCTACTTCTCAAAGGTACTGGCTGCTTTGGAGAGTGCAATCTATGGCCTTATATCTTTCAGAGGCACCTCCCCTCCTCAAATCCCACCTTCCCCAGTTTCCACCTCCAAATCTCCAGGAATTTCTCAATCCAGAGTTGGCAACCCTACCTCTTTCCCACCCAACAACCAACTTACCTTTACCTGCCTCTCTGTCTTCAGCCTTCTCCCTTCCTGCAGCCTCTACCTATGAAAACTATGGGTCTTTCTCCAACTTGGGGACCAAAGCAGGTTACAATATTCTCCATTTTTATCTTCACAACAACCTCTTGAGGTAGGTTAAGCTGAAAGTATGTGACTGGTCCAAAATCACTCAGTCAGGTTCCACAGCGTGATGAGAATTTCCGTCTGAGTCTCCCAGACCCTACTCTGAAGCACTGCTACACCACTCTGGCTTTCCTAGGGAGGCTGCTGTTGAACAGTAGCAAGCAGCCAGACCTAGTTGAGTCATGCAAGTCAGGTGGTACCACATCATCTTGAGCAGGGGTTCGCACCCCCTGGGCCACGGACCGGTAGCAACTGGGCCACGAAGCCTGGCCACCCTGCCCCTCCGTGGCGCTGTGCAGTCTCACCACCCCATCTTCCCCCCCCCCACGGCACCTCCACCCTCCGTTTCTACAATTTTAAGGCTGGGGAAGAAGTGGTGAAGCGCCGCCTTCCCCAACTCTTTAAGGACCAACCCCCCCCCGCCCGCCAATCAGGTGATCAGTGGGGAAAACCTCCGCAGCAGTGGTCAGCAACCCACCGAAGAAGCGGCGCTGCCCTTGCCTCCTCTCCACTTCCTTCCTGGGCAAGGGAAAGAAGTGGGGAGGAGATAAAAACAGCAGAGCTTCTTCAGCAGGTCGCCCGCTGCTGCTGCGGAGGTTTTCCCCGTTATTCGGCGGGGGGGGGGTGTCAGCCCTTAAAGAGCCAAGGAAGGCGGCACTTCACTGCCCCTTCTCCAGCCTTAAAATTGTAAAAATGGAGGGTGGAGAAGGCGCTGCAAGGAGAGACAGGGCAGCAAGGCTGCCCGGTCGCGGGGGAGAGGGGTTGGTGAGGCTGCACAGCCATCGGGCGGCGAAGCTGTGTGATGCCGCGGGGAGGCTGCACAGTCTCAGGAGGCTGTGTGGTGCTATGGGGGGTGGGGCTGAATTTGATGCCCCCACCCTTCTGGCCCTGGGGCCATGGTGGGCAGGCCGGCCCTGGTGACGGTCCCCGGTGCCACAAAGGTTGGGGACCACTGACCGAGAGATCACTGCCAGGCCTGAGGGTGCCAGTGTCCAGGTGGAACCTGGGGATCCCCCAGAATTACAGCTGAACTCCAGACAACAGAAATCTGCCCCCTGGAGAAAATGGCTACTTTCAAAGGTGGGCTCTGTGGCATTATACCATGCTAAGGCTTCTCCCCATCCCAAATCCTGCATTGCTCAGACTCCACCATAAAATCCCCAGGTAGTTCTCAAACTGGAGTTGGCAACCCTAGCCAGGCCTGACCCCAATATGTCCTTCTTAAAAGGCCAACAATAGCTCTGGAAAGGGCCCTCCCCCTGCCTTTTACTCAGAGAGCCAAGCCTAGAGTAACAGTCGTTGCACAGCAACAACCACTAAGGGAATCTTCTGCTTAAAGCTACAAGTGTTGCTTTTATCATCTTTGTATTTTTAAGCTGCCCAATGGTTTTGTTAAAAACACTTCTTTTTTCTACATGTCTAGGGCCCTTTTCAGGTTGTAGAAAGATCTGTCTAGTACACTGGCCAACTTCACTATTAGAAAATAAGAGGATATGACCAAGTTTACAATCCCATTGAGATTTCACTGGGACGAGGGTAAGCGCATGGTTAATCCTCCAGCTGAAACCAAATGGCTAAGACTGGATTTAGCCCATAGTCGATTAAATAAAACAGTGCAAATCAACACCACATCCAAATAAATTCCATAAAACTCACATTTCTCAATTTAGAAAACGAACAGCACTAGCTAAATTGTCAAACACAAATGTTTCCATCACCACCTGCTGGAGATAAATAATTTTAAACCTACAGTGTTGTAATTTTTAAAAGGTGTACTGAAAACTCAAGTTCAGTTTATAGAACGAGTAATTATCTGTCTAAATGTGGTACTGGGTAAGTAGATAGAAAATGCTTGAGTTTTCATTTTACTTTTTCCTCAGTTATGTATATTAACAAAAACCTTCAAATGATTTAGACAAAGGCTTTTAACTCAACACATAATTGCAACAAAATTACAATAATTGTACCAATTAAAATAATCCTGAATGAACAGTCTGTCATCTTAATGTTCCGATGGTTTATAGAAGGATCTGCTTAATTAGCTGAAATTGCTTTCCAATGTCATTTGTTAAAAGTTGAACGATTTAGAAAATAATTCAACAAAGCAACTTTACCAAACACCAAGAACCAACATTTTCTTTTTCCAGCTGAATAAAGCAAGCAGATGTGTCATCAAATAGTCATAAAAATAAATGAGGCTTTTTATAGAAAAAATAAACTTTACTACTAGTACTAAAGATTCCTTGTTCTGATTTTTATGAAATCAGATCTCTTTAATAAAGTAAGGTGTATCATTTATAACTCCGTCTTAGGTATACACTGCAAATATTTTTCTACTTCACAAAAACTAAGTAGTACATTCTGGATCCTAAATTTTAGAATTATCCTCCTCAACTGGATACTGTTAGGAAGCATACAGAAGATGATGTGCACGGACTCCTCATTAGACCTAGAAAAATACCAAGAAACTACAAGCAAAGGAGCATTGTGCTGAACATCTGCTTGCAAAAAGGCTTGGCATTAAAACAATGCCCTCCAAAATTCCAACATTTCCCTTTGCTCCCCTGATGCCCTTTAAGGGGAGGGGGCTCTCTCTTAGAAAAAGTGACGGCAAATGGACAGATTTGTCTGCATGATTACATTAATGAGACAAATGGAGTCTTGCCATCTAAATGGTACCAGAGGAGAACATGCCTGTTCTGCAGACACTGGGAGGGATCCTACCCCTACCCGACTGCCATTCAAAGTTTGGAGCCTTCCATCAGCCTAAGGAGACTTCCTCCAACTTAAGTGGCTCCTTGTCTGATGGAAGAGCCATTTAAATTGGAGAAAGGTTCCTTGGAGGATGGTTGGGTCCAGTTTATGTTCACGTACTTTGAACTAATCCCTGAAATAATAAAAAGTATGCATACACTAATACACATATTTTGCCTCTGCCCTAGGAGTACTATGATGCAAAACTCTCCATACTGACACTCATACCTACAGTTAAAGAAGGAAGTTACAAGGATCTGATGCTGTAGAACAAAGTAGGAGTCAAATTGCACCTTTAAGACCAATAAAGTTTTATTCAGAACGTAAGCTTTCATATGAACATATGAAGCTGCCTTATACTGAATCAGACCCCTGGTCCATCAAAGTCAGTATTGTCTTCTCAGACTGGCAGCGGCTCTCCAGGGTCTCAAGCGGAGGTTTTTCACACCTATTTGCCTGGACCCTTTTTTGGAGATGCCAGGGATTGAACCTGGGACCTTCTGCTTCCCAAGCAGATGCTCTACCACTGAGCCACCGTCCCTCCCCTCCCTTTCGTGTGCTCCAAGCACACTTCATCAGAAGAGGAATCAGATACAATGAGCAGAGCTACATATAGCTGGTAGGCAGTGGTTTAGAATGCAAATGGTACAAATTTAAGATCCAACGACAGAACATTTTACGCAGTCACACCCTAACTTGTTACACTATTGAGATGGATCAAGGCAAGGAGCCGTGTTACTCTGCTGTTTTCTTCTCATAATTAAATCCAAACATTGTGACCTGGAAACTTAGCTAGTTACTGCTGTTTAGCCTTTGTATATGCCAAAACATCTTCATTAAGCTGTATGCTAATTTGCTGTTCACCTATGTAGAGGCATATGAACTGTTAACTTCCACCTGCACACATACTTTGAATAAACTTTTGTTGGTCTTAAAAGTGCCACTGGACTTAGTATTTGTTCTTTTGTTACACTATCGTTTCTCAATTCCATATCACTTTGCTTCCCAAAAGAAACATTTCTGGTTTTAATGTTTGTTTGTTTAAAGAAATCTATACAGGATCCAGATCATGGAGATGAGAACTCCTTGTTAGTTATATAGATGTGGAAACAGACACTCTAGCACCTCGTTAAAGAAAGGACAATAAAAAAAACCACCTCTTCAAACAGAATAAACCCCTTCACAAAGTTCTCTGCTCCTCCCTCAAATCCAACTGAAAACAGTCTGGTCTTCCAGTGATTCTGGAAGGTTCTATGGCTTGACTCTGGTGAACTTCCATCAGGAGAAAATGCTGTAGCTGGTAGCAGACAATGAGAACACTGCTGTTGCTGTCTGAACACAATGAGAACACCACGGTTTCTCTTGTAAATTAGTAACTGAAACCATAGTTTGAAGCCTATCTGTAAACTATGGTTATGAAGAAACCTGGTCAACCATAGCTTATGACAGTTCACCTCAGGAGAAGACATGTTTAACACCACAGGCAAGAGAATTAGTCTCAAAAGGGGGGAAAGTACACTTGTGTAAAGAGGCTGGCTCCCAAATTTGTAAAAGCAGGATTTACTGTCTGTAGTGGACCTAGGAGTGGCGCACAAGTGGTCTTCCACCAACAACAGCTTATTGCCAGGGGGGGGGGGGGTTCCCTACTTGTAAACCAAGAAGTGTTCCTGGCCTATTTCAGTGCTTTAAAAAGTTAGATCAAATATTGAAATATACATGCATTTAAATTCCTGTTTACAAGTTACAGCACGGCCTAATAAGACTTTGATCACTGGTTTGTTAGTGCCACCTGCTGGTAGAATGAGGACAGTTACAAACAAAAGCATGTACCTGAACTGTTCCCTGAAGATGGTAACACTGAGAGCAATGCCAAGTTAGAACGCTGAGTGCATCACGTAGAAGACTAAGCTGTCGGGCCCTGCCTCTAACACAGCAGTAGCTATGGCAGCCCCCCACCCCCCCCCGCTCCCCTCTGTCCTGTTGTCAGCCCCAGCTTATCTTTCAGAGCAAGCAAGACACTCATTCTGCTCCAGAGCAGAGAGAGGAAGCTACATACGCAACCATGTTTTGTAGTTGCAGAACTAACCAATGACCTGGCAAGCCTAATAAGAGTCAAGAAACAACACAGCTTAGCAAGTACCATCCTACAGAATTTAAATAAGGGCTCTTATCAAAAAAGAATCTAAAAACAGTTATCTCTGGGAGCATGCATCTCCAGTTTGCATGTACCACTTTATTACTTGTGAACCAGTTAACATATATGTAATAGAGTCACAGTTCCCAGAGGTTGAAGAGATACTTGAACTGCAAACTTCTCAAAAATTCACCAGCTGATTTTTTTGCACCAGCTGATTTTCACGCTGCTGTATGTGAAAATATTGTAGACGCTTTCAGAGATTTACTCTTCATCCTGTGTTCTGACCAATTAGAAACAGAGCTGGAAGGAGCCAAACAGGCCATCTAGTCCAACCTCCCTGCTCAGCCTAAAACATCCCTGACAAATGGTCCTCCAGCCGCTGACTGAAGACTGCCCGTGAGGGGGAGCTCACCACCTCCCTAGACAGCCAATCCCACTTCTGAACTACTCTTACGGTAAAAAACTACTTACTGGGAAATTATGTCATTACTGTTACATTAAATTATGTATAATTACTACTATAGCTGTCAGCTTTCTTGTTCTAATGCAGCTGCTATGTTCACACATATGAGTCTTCACTGATCTTCTTGTCATACCTACATACATCAAATTGCAGGGGGACTGTACAAAATTTATTACACCTCTAGAGTTGCAACTAAGGAATTAATATGAAAAAAATTATTAGATGAATTCCGAAATGTCTTCCTTTTAACAGAACAGGCCCGCACAGAACAACGTCCACAAGGGAAATTTTCTTTTGGCATTTCAATTGCTGTATTTCTAGTAGTGGCTTCTTTTAATGTATTCCTCACTAGCACACCCTTAAGATCTGTGGATTTTTTAAAAGTAAAAAGAGGGAGAGAACTACACCTTGGGATACCAGGTAAGAACTACCAGTGTTGTATTATCCATCTTACCCCTCGCTATCATTATTCCGCTCACTACTCATGCTGCCTACCACCACCAGCAAAGGGTCGGGGAGAGGGGCAGGTAAGGGTGGCTATGAGCAAGGAAGAATGCTCAGGCAGGTGAGAAGCACACAGGTCGGTGGGTGGACACCTGGAACCCACCCTGCCTCTATCAGTCAAAATTAGTTACAATGTAATCTAAAGGGGGGGGGACAAAACACCTTACTGGAAAATACAATATAACTCCCACACATTGTCAACAGGGGAATGTCAGCAGGAGAATGTCAGAACCTATGTAAATATTTCCCAGAAGCCAAATCATGCCTACCTTTCATAGATTGTTTTTAAAGTTAACTGATCAGGAACATTTTCAGTTTCTTCCAAATACAATATAAGCCAAGATGTTCTGTATGGCCACTGTTCAGTCAAGTTGATCCAGCTAGCCAGCCTGTCCCAGTTGAAAGTGATCTGATTAGCTCTCAGTAAACGCCCTGCAAAAACACAGGAGAAAAGAATTATTATTCACATCACCTACAGCAGAAATTAATTCAGTTTCTCTAGTTAATATTCATTCGCCCACATCTCAAATCTTACTGATACAAAATTTGTTCAGAAGCTTTTCCAAGTTTATCAATAAAAAAGATTAAAATTAAATCAAAAGTAATTAAATTATGACATCTGCTAACAAAGACAGTTACCAAATTAATTTGTGGAAGATGCCACAGCTTAAAAGAAAATGGTTTATTCTACAGAAATATTTCAAAATCTCAATTTAAACATACTGTGTACTTCTCCCCCTAATTATTCTCTATGCTAGAAAAAGCAGCAGTTTAGTCAAACAAAATTAAGAGACTCTAATTATTCTATATGTTTCTGTTAACTCCTTTATGAGCCACTAGCACCACTAAGACCTTTGCTACAGGGAGTTCATCAGCACATATTTTCCAGTATCTTGCAGTCTGACATATCTCCAGTTATAAAGTTCCAACTATTCATGACATCTAACAATTGTGAGCTTCTTTCTCTCCCCTCTAGCATGCTGGCTCCTCCTTCCACTTCCTTCTTCTTTCCAGCCATGATCTGTCATGACAACCATCTCCACAGCCCAAGACACTCTCCATAATTTTCAGTATGCAAAGGTCTCAGCAAACTATCATTGGGAAAGAAAAATAGGAGGCAGAGTTGGAAACGAATATATGTGACTTCACAGCACATTCCTTTGCCGACAAATCATAGTTTGTAAGCAAACCATGATATCTGAACTAAACCTGTCTGGGAACAGCTTCCACTGAAAAGTGTAAGTTGGGCAGTATTTTTCAAAAAGGGCATTTATCTATTATGATCATTTCACACATGAAAATCATTGCTTATGTTGGGGTTACAAAATAGCTAGTGTGAATGTATAAAACTGGCATTTTGACCAAAATCAGTGTTCTCGTATTTTAAGAAGAAGAATTGCAAATTTATACCCTTTTCTCTAAATCAGAGATTCAGAGTGGTTTACAATCTCCTATATATTCTCCCCCCACAACAGACACCCTGTGAGGTGGGTGGAGCTGAGAGGGCTCTCACAGCAGCTACCCTTTCAAGGACAACCTCTGCCAGAGCTATGGCTGACCCAAGGTCATTTCAGCAGGTGCAAGTGGAGGAGTGGGGAATCAAACCCAGTTCTCCCAGATAAGATTCCACGCACATAACCACTATACCAAACTGGCTCTCTAAATGTTCTTATTTTTAAAGAACATTTATACTCTGCCTTCCCTCTTGGCTCAAGGTGGCATTCTCAGTAGATAGGGTAAAGAATGGTTCCTTTTCATTGAGACCACTCTTAAAAGCTGAAAGCCTCTGGTGGGCTACAATGCATGGGTGGTATACAACATACAGCAGGGAGGCTCAAGGAATCTTCGTGCTCAACAGTATATTTTCAAGCACATACACACCTGTCACAGAAACAATATTGAGCAAGCGTCTCATGGTCTGTGGGCTGATATCACTGAACCAGTCCTCTGTAACTAACAGCTTGGTCAAATCAAAAGACATCTGACGTGTAATGGTACGCTGCATTTGTCGCCTTCTGTAGGTATCCTAAGGAAGAGAACAAAAAAACCCACAGACATAACTTCTTGTAAAAAGTTATGACTGTTTTCAAATTTATGGTTTCCTAAATAATAATTTATTTTGTTGGCCCACTCAGAAGCAAGAGACTTAAATTATCAAGAGCAGACTTGCATACCTAAAGGTTCTGTTGTTTGAGTCCCATATGAACAAAAATATTTAGATATTACAATACTTACAGCAGTCCATTTTTAAAGGTACTGTTTTTATTAAAAAAAAAACCCACTCGTCTCTATGTAATACATCTGTCCTAAGACTATTAGCAACATGTGAGTCTTGGAAAATAAAAGACTAATTTGTGCGATGGACATAATGTTCCAAACATGCACTTATGGTCTCAAAGCTTGAATTGGAGAAGTCTGTCCATCAAACTCCTGCATCACCTACTCCTTAAGGACTGTTTGATCTGTTGCACTAGCACCTACTGATACTGATGTTTTAACAATTGTGTTTATGTTTTATTGTTGTTTTATTTGTTTGGTCACTGTTTGACCCTAACTTGTGAGCCACCCTGAGCCTGCCTTTGGCGGGGAGGGCAGGTTTATAAATTAAATTAAATAAAATAAATAAATAAATAAAAATAAGGACAAATCCATAACATTTACTTCCCAAGCACAAAACAAGCAACAAGGACTAAAAATTTCCCAGCCTACTGTTCCCAGTTCATTTTGCCACTTTAATGCAGCATGAGCCTTCTGCAGCATGTCCTAAAACGACCACACTGAGGCCAAAAGGAGTAAGGCACATCACGGCCAACAAAGAGCTTGAACTGAGAAGGATCACCTGAAAGCTGGTACACGAAAGCATAGTTCAGATACCATATTAAATAGCCATGTCTGCATGTATTGCTCAGGTTTTTCCCCCCTGTTCAACAATCTCGCCCAATTGTTTATGTTGTCTTACTAGGTATCTTTGCCGTTAGATTGAAATGTCATTGCATCTTGTAAGCCACTTACTGATTGACTGAAAAGTTTATCATACTTTTAATCTGCCTTGGGTCCCAGTGAGAAAGGTGAATTGCTACACAAATTGTTACAATGGTATACTGATATATTCTAGTGCTGATATAGCCTGGTGCTGATTTAAAAAAAAAAAATGCAAGGCCTTGATGAATTAGGAGAGAAGGGCTGGCTGCTGCTCGGGAACTTGGGCAGGGAAATCCACCATGTGGAAAACCTGTTGCTGCCACGCTTTTATCAGCAGCCACACAGCAACAAGGAAGCCACACAAGCCCACATCCATACAGAAACCAGCCAGCACGACCAAGTTCACAGACACTACTTTTCAATAATGATCTCTGGGGAACACCCCCCCCCCACACACACACACCCCTTTTGACAACCAGGTGGTATCTAGTGCAATCTAACAGCCTACTCAACAGTGCTGCCAAGTCCACACAAACACTCTGCTTTGAGAACTTCACTATGTCTCGACTGGGTTTAATGATTCTCGTTAATTACCTGATTTAAGCAGGTTTGTTACAAATGTATCCCTAAGGGTTGGAGGGTTTTTTTACAAGTTGGCTAAATTCCAAAAACAAACTTCCAGTTTGCCCTTTCTGTTTCTTACCCGTCTATTGAGAGCAGTTTTGCTTCCAAGCTTGGTCACATCGCCCAGGCTATTCTGTGAAACCCTTCGATCAACATCTTCATGGAATGCTAAGAAATATTTTTTACATTAAAAGCCTTTTAGTAACTTCTAATAAATTACAATATTTACATACAAAAAAACCACATTAAAATTACATATGAAACATTGTATGATGTATAACTTTAGCCCACCCAATGCCCAACAAAACTCCTGCAGTAGAGGAAGCAGGGAAGAGCCTGACCAGAAGTCTTTTTCCTTCTCTGCTTCTCACAGGTATTATATGCTCCGAGGCACATGACAAGGGCCACAGCCTATGGCTGGATGGAAGATCTGGCATGCAAAAAAAGAGGGGAAGACTTGCTCTTCACTTAGGAATCTCCTCCCCCCTCCCCTCGTTTCTGTTACAATTTTTTCCCTGCTACTGTATATCACTTTGGGTTCTTATTGGAGAGAAAGGCAGAACATGAAATAAACTATTGGTATTAAGGCTTATTCATCACCTTGCCACCCATACCTGAACCATCTGTGTATGGAATGTCTCCATTTGTGGTTGCAGCTACCATCATCTTTTTAGCACTGCTGAGTCCACGACTGTTAAGAAAAACAGGGAGATGGACTATGTTTCTCATGTAATCGTGTCCATTTATATTTGAATCACGCAGCACACTGTTCAGATTTTGATTAATTGCCTTTATAATGATGTGCGGATCACTAGCAAAAATAGCAATAAATGGGCCCTTTGAAAATAGGACTCGAACCTGTGAAAAGAAAAAAATTGAAAAAAGAATTTATGAGTAATTGTTTCCATGGCTGCTTGGGGAGGGGGGTGCAGGACTCAGGACAACTCCCTCAGCTTTGTGAGAATTCTGTCTTCCAAGCCACTATTGATCACCTGGGCAGCAGCCCTCCACAGGGGCCATTACCCCGGGGCATCCATCTCTGTAGAAGGGCAGGGGGACATGGGTGGTCACAATGAATCCCCCTGCCCTTGGGACATTCCTGCTTATATCCCATGAGTGGCCAATAAGAGCGCTACGTGGCGTAGCAGGAATCTGCCATGCTCCTGGACAGAGGCAGGAGGGCCAGTGGGCTCAGCAGCACTGACACACAGAGAAGTGGGCTTGCCTTGGGTTTGCACTGTATTGCACCATGGGCTATAAATGTGCAACAGAGTGCACCAGGAGTTTCATCACATACTTTGGACTTTTTTGTTTCATTTGGCAATCCATCAATGATTCCTCCTTCCTAACCAGTGTTTTATGCTTTGTATGTTTTTTTACTTTGTTCTTAGATTCTTTTTAAAGCTGTTTTAATGAAGCAGGCTTGGGAGAGGGGTTTATTTTCATAGTTTTATAATACATTTATCCAGGGCTTTTTTTGGTAGAAAAAGCCCAGCAGGAACTAATTTGCATATTAGGCCACACCCCCTGACACCACTGGGAGTGACACCACCCATTCAGAAATTTACTTCCTGCATATTGACACAGCGTAGTACAGTGTCATCAGCTGCATTTCACTGATGTATGTTCTCACACAACCCAATGAGAGACTGTTTCACGCCCCCACAGAAAAAAACATGGCTGGAGAGAAATTACGACATTGGATTTATATTCCACCCTCCATTCCGAATCTCAGAGTCTCAGAATGGCTCATAATCTCCCTGTGAGGTGGGTGGGGCTGAGAGCTCTCACAGAAACTGCCCTTTCAAGGACAACTCTTGTGAGAGCTATGGCTGACCCAAGGCCATTCCAGTAGCTGCAAGTGAAGGAGTGGGGAATCAAACCCGGTTCTCCCAGATAAGAGTCCACATATTTAACCACTACACCAAACTGGCTCTCACATGCAGCAGAGCGGGCAGCAGCAGGCCCAGCTTCTCCGGAGGGCAGACTTGTGGGCAGCTCCGCATCTCTCACTCTCTTCAAAACCCTGTTGGAGGTTGGAGGAAGCAGAGAGGACAGAGCGCGCAGTCCGGGAGCACATGGCTACCTAGTGCCTTCCCTTGCCAGAGACCATTTTTTGAGCAAGAACCCTGGCCAAGCCAGCCAGAACTGCGTTCCTGCTCAGAAAAAGTCCTGCATTTAACATGAATATACTAAATTGTTAACTGCACTGGCAGCCCTTTATAAAGGCAAAAAGGTGTTCATAAATATTGCTGCAATCCCATGTACTATTACTTGGAAGGAAACACCCTTTTTGGGTGGGGTTTACTTTTCAGTAAACACACACTGGACTGGACTGCCAGTTTGACTGAAAGCAGTGAGATTTAACATCACGATTCATTTGTTCCATAGGTTCGATAGGACTGAATCACAACTCACTTCAGGAGGGTCAGGGCCAAAATCGTCCTACTTTTATATGTCATAATGCCTACCAGAAGAGTAATGAAACACTTAACTACCCAAAGCAATACTTACAGTGTCAAGCATCTGCAAAACTTTGTCCTGTTCACATGCATCCAGTCCATCAATGATCACCACAAGCCTGGTCTGATTCTGAGTGAAGCTATCAATAGTTTTTGCCATTTTTGCCATTAGCTCCACTTCACATTTTAGAACCTATCAAAGTCAAAATAATTGAGAAATGGTATCATCTGTGTATTGCCAGAAATATTTTTAAAACAGGAACCTCATTTGAATGACGTATGCAACTTTTAAACATTTAAAACAGACTTTATTACACTCTTCTATCTCATTTGGATGGCTGATGTACACTAACTTGACAGCTGCAGCTAAATATTCACTTGTTTGTTCAATGGGAATCAATTAGGTCACTTCACTGCAAACCAAAGTAAAATTGTAGGACCAGGGGTCGTTTTTTGGAAAAATAGGTGGTAGAGCTCATCCAGGGATTGTTATGCAGCTGCACATACTATTCAATGAACAAGGAGGTGGAACTCTCAGAAGGAGGAGATGGAATTCTCAGAAAGGTTCAGGAGCCGTGCTCCTGTGAGCTCATACTGAATCTGAGGCCTGTGTAGGACCAATGAGCTACTTTGCTCCTGTGGTTCCAATTTGAACAAACACAACTGAACTCAAAATGACAGTTGTATCTTGCTGTGATAAGAACACACTTATACTTACTTTCATAAACCCCTCGCTTTTTAGTTTGTGAAGCTTTGAAGCAGCACTATGAAGCCGTTTTCTCTGGGAATTCAGGATCGAATCCATCACTCGCCACCAAGTGCGACAGTTCAAGATGAAGGCCAAGCCCACAACACATACAAATGATATCAGAATTGCATTCACAGTCATGTTCTTAGGGTTCACATTAAAAATGGCCAGGAGAGTGATCCCAGCAATTACGCAACTCAAAATGAAGAGAAAAATAACAAAGGATGGGAGACAACATGTTTTCTTCCATTTCTTTTTACCTAGAAACAAATCAACATCTGGTAAGGACGTTTCTGTGCTCTTCAGGAAACCCCACATAAGTGTCAATTTAACAAATCTGTTTTAAAACCAAGATTACTGGATATTAAACAATAACAACATAAATCAGGTCAACTCAACTAAGGAGCATATTTGAACAAATAAAGTATTTTACTAGGCCTGATTAGTTTCTTCAGTGGATTCTGAAGGAATCAGTTGGACAAGCCTTAGAAGCGTTAACTGATGTATACCCAGAAAGCTGAGGGAAAGACCCTGCAAAACAATGCTGGATTTTGACAGACGAACGGAGCCAGGAAATTGCAGCCTAGTTAGATTGCCTTCTGTTTGCCAGGTAAAAGTTGTAAATCAACAAAACAGCAATATGTACACATACAGCAGACAATGGAGAGAGATCCCAGTGGGCACCTGTATTGGTCTGAAGCAAGAGAACAAAGCTGGAATCCAGTGGCACCTTTAAGGCCAATGAAGTGTGAGTTTTGTGTGCCAAGCACACTCTGTCTGAGAAAGTGTGTTTGGCACATGAAAGCACTTTGAATAAAACTCTGTTGGCCTTAAAGGTGCCACTGGATTCCAACTTTGCTCAACAGACAACGCAGTGATTCCTAGATAAGTAGTTAAGGGGTCGCTTACAGATGACAGCAGAACTCAAGACTTAGTGCCACACCCACTACAAAAGCTTGGATAATATATCCAAACCATATAGCAGGGGTGGCCAAACTGCAGCTCTGGAGCCACATACATACATATTGTGTGGCTCTCAAAGTCCCCAGTGACCCGTTGGCCAGCTTGGAGAAGGCATTTGTCTCTTTAAATTACTTCTCCAAGCCAAGTCAGACAGTGACTTGGAGAATGCATTTAAAGTTAAAGCTGCTTTCTTTCCACCTCTTCCCCCCTCCTCCCTCCCTCTACTTGCCTGGCTTCTAAAAAAGAAGGCACCTCTGTTTCAGTTAACTCTTTTACAGACAGAGGCTGGAAAAAATCCACTTGCTAATCTGAACTCGGTCTTTGGTTCCCATCCACTACAAGCAAGTAAATGTGGTTTTCAAATTGATATTCTAATTTCAGCTGAAAAAACGCATATTTCCTTGTTTTCTATTTGTAAAAATGTTTAAGATGTACATGCACAGTGGAACAGTGAAAACAAAAGGAAAGAAAGAAAAGCATTCTGATGAAAAATTACCTTGTGTTTCTTCAGTCTTAAACACTCGAAAAAGGCGGGTTGCTAAGAAACCAAACTCTCGCTCACAGGCATCTGAGAGTGTGGCGATCATCTCAGCCAGTGACGTTTCTCCACCTACACTGGACAGCCTATTGTAATCTGTAAATAAAAACCTGAAGCAAAACAAACACATATTGTAACAGAAAGCTTTATATTTAGCTGGTACTAGTAAGTTTATTCCTGCCCTTTTGGCGCATGTCTTCAAGTGGTTGTGCTGCTACAAATACAATATCCCTTCACCATTTTTCCTTCCCCTGTTTTAACAGACACTCCTTGCCACTCTAAACAATTAGTGCACTTCTTAATTTTAACAGTGTTTTTAAATCAGGGATCCTGGAAAGGCTGTATCACATAAAGTCTGAGTCGTCACTTTTCCTTTAAAGGTATGATAGAACCTGTCACAAGATAATCTTCAAATCCTGAAGTTACTAGACACACAAGCACGTCCAGGACTGTGTGTTAGAGCAAATCTAAGCTAAATTTTGGTGGCTATTTGTTGAAGATGCCTTTGTACTAAAAACGTTTTACAGGGAAATTTTATTCCCAGTTCTCCCTACCAATTTACATTTTTCTTCACCCTGTACACCTCTATTTTGGTGCTGCACTACTGCACACTGTTTTAGATGGACAAATAACACTTTCACATTAACAAAATCATGTTATCACAGCAAGACAGCATCCAAAGTAAACCCAAACAGTACATATGTGCATAGGACTAAGAATAACATGAATGCAGCTGGTCATGGAACAAGTGGATGGAGCAGATTCCCCCTCCCCCTTCCCTAAGTGTTCTGCCATTTGTCCACAAAATCCTCCCTAAAGCTAGGAAGAACCTCTCAAACAAAATTGACCACAGGACAGATAATAAAACCAGCAAATAGTGCCTTTCTCCCCCTTTCCCACTGACACACACCATGAACTGAAGACACATTGTTGCTGTAGCCCCTTGTCCTGTGGAAAATTTTGCTTGCCATGTGTTTGCTATCCTTTGAGAGGAGTTTTGGGACAAATGCCTGACTGCCTGGGGAGGTCAACGGCAGACAAAGATCTGCTGTGCCAACTCCTCTTGTGAATTCCTGCACTGGATTCAACCCAGGATTACAGAGCACTGCCACAAGAGCAAACAGAATTTCAAGTTTGAAGATACAGAAGCAAAACATCTGAAATCAAATGATTTCCCATTTCCAATGGGGCAAAAAGTCACACAAAAGCACAACTGGATTGCAGATAAAATAGCTAGTACATAACAGCCATGATTCCAATCAAACCCAGTTGCTGACATTATTTTCAAGAGAAGAATGCGTGAACTTATGCTCACCTGACAGGTAAGGCTTTCGTCGTCTGCTCTGGCAGCTCTGGAGGATTGACAAACATGAGTTTAAGAAGCAGCTCCATATAGCCAATGTGTCTCGCCAGTCTTGTACTCAACACCCAGGCCCAGTTCCAATTCTCACCTTCTCTTTGGCCACCAAAATATATCACAGCTGGAAACAAGATGCCTTATGAATATCCTCAGCATTAAATAACAGTTACAGAAGATTCCAAATGGAGCAAAGAGAAACAGCTGTTACCACTGCTGTTAAAAGCACAACTAGCTTTAGAAACACAACTTTAGATACATATGAAAAGTCAATGGGCAGCAGCTGGGGAGGGGGGTTATTTCATGCCGCATTGGGAAGGTAAAGGGCAAGGAAGTCTTTAGATGGGATCCAAACCAATGTCTGTTTTCATTTAATGCTATACTTTCCAGATCAGCCGTTATAAAAGCTTTATAAAAGCTTTGTCATTTTTTATTGGAACCATTCTATACTTTCCAGATCGGCCTTTATAAAAGTTTTATAAAAGCTTTGTCATTTTTTATTGGAACCATTCTACTACATCATGCCATATCTTTGAAACCTGTATCTTCCACAATTCAGTTCTGTCTGTAGATAATTGACTTCTGTAGGAATACTTTAATCGTTGAAAAGTTAATAGCAGACTTACTAAAAAATACATACAGTAGTGCCAGTAAGCTCAGTGCCACTGCTATGCCAAGTTTGGCATCTACTGTGAATGCCAGTAACAAGCCAAGACCCCCACATAACAGAAGTGTCAGGAATACGATAAGCCAGGAGAACTGGAACAGAGGTTCAATCTGCTGCCCAGCAAAAGTTTTCATTTCATCTGAAAAAGAAGGGGGGGAATAATCAAATCAACAGAAACCCCCGTAAAGGTTTTTCATACAACTACACCTACTCTGCATTAGAATTTTTTTTTAATGGTTCCCCTTAATTTAGTCCTTTTTTTTAAATTAAGACATAGTGTAACAGTATAGGCACACCCAAAGAACTAGTGTTTTTGATCCAGTTGATATTTTTAAACAACTTATATTGGGGTTATCCATCTACACATGATTTGACAAATTAAGGACCTTTGCCAGGGACACTGCTTAAGCAACTAGACAAAACCGGGACCACAATAATACAGCTATAAAATAGTATACAAACTAAGCAGCTAAAATTTAACGCAACATTCACTTGAAACGCTTAAAATTTTTACCTTCCAGTTTCTTCAGCAGGAAAGATTTCCCGCTCCCCCACTGAGCATAGAGTCCCACACAGATAGGTGGCTGCATGGTTGGCTCACTAAGAATATCAGCCAATGCACTGCTATAGAGATCATAGCCCAACATGTCGCCATCAGTCTCAGTTGGCGATAAATGTCCTGCAACATCACACAGGCATCATGTCATTAAATAATACTGCCACGAAATCATGACCCAGCCCACTTTTAATTCCAAAATAAACTCTCAACTCCTCCTGTCCCTTCCAAGGCACTTCTGCTACTGACATCTTGATTTCCTCTTTCCAACATACAGAAGTATTGCTATGGCTCCCTATATACTAAAACATATTCATTTCCTCACAAAGCATTTTGATCTTCTTTCCCCAAGCTTCCTTTCATGCTAGGTACACCTTTAAATGACTCTTCTTTATAAGCTCAGTTGACAAGGATCAAGTCAGCACTCTCTAGCACTAAAGATAAAACCAGAGCTTACGGAGGATTTATTATAGATTATTTTGTGTATACTTCCTTACAGATTTAAGAACATGGAGATGTGCACCAGTATTGCTTCTATATATAAGAAAAAAAATTATAGTTTAAAATAAAGAGAAATTAGATCAATAAAACTTAAACAAGAGACCAGGCCTTGAATTCAGCAGGAGCTCACAGAAGCACAGCTCCTGAACCTTTCTGAGGATTCATCCTCCTCCTCCTCCTCACCACCTACCTTGTCCATTGAATCGTAGGTGCAGCTGCATAATAATACCTGGATTAGGACTGTGGGCAGCCAGCTGGCTACCAGGAGCTTTGCCATACCCCCAGCAGCCCTCATTAACCCCTGGAGAAGCCCACACCACCCTTTCTCAACTTCTTATGTGATTTTGGGTGGTGGGTGGCTTGCTGGCCTTTTGACTGTGGGGGACGGCAGCCAAGGAGAGTCCCAGGTGAGCGAGACCTGCTTGAGCTGGCTGGATCTCTAGCCAGCCCAAGCAGGCCTCACTCACCCGGGGCTCTCCTTTCTTGCATTGGATTGCTTTTGGCAAAAGGGAGGGCGGCATATGCTAATGAGTTGTGCTAATGAGCTCCACCACCTATTTTTCTACAAAACAACCCCTGCAAAAGACCAATAAAATCTGAGGCTGTTTATAGCTCTCACATGGTTTTCCCGGAATTTTTTTTTTTTTTGGGGGGGGGGGGAGAATAATGGATTTGGGTATGCACACATTCACACTGAAATTCTTGAGTAAAAGAACTGTTCCTACTTTGCAAGTCCTGAATTCCTAATTTTTGTTTTTCTTTTCTAGATGCTCCCTCTTACCTTATCAGACTACTGTGAACTCTGATGAAGATCAGATCTTCAGGAACAGTGTCGGATACAGTGATGGGAAAATTCATTTACTGACCCTTACAGGAGTCCCAGCACTCTGTGAAAGAGTGGGGATGGAACAGAAGTTTCCATCAGTTTTACTTGTCCAGTTCCTACCTCTGAGCTGCATTTCCAAGGGTATTGCCAACCCTTGGGAACAACATTTTACAAGGCTCCGAGGGCACAAATGCTGCCAAGTTCCCATGTCTAAATTTTCTTAGGATATTAGGTTAGAACCAAAGCACGTTAAGGAAAATAACCAGTCAATACTCACTAGCACCAAATATTTGAGTCAAAATGCTTTTCTGGTGGCTGCAGTCTATGTTGTAAGGTGTCTCTCCTGCTTTATTGGGTCTGTAAAGTAGCCTGCCATCCTTGGGATTTCTTAAAAGCAGCTCTGCAAGCCTCCGACTTCTCCCTCGAATAGCAATATGGAGTGGAGTATCTCCTTTCTACAGCAATTGTTACAGGACAAACAACATCAGTGTTCCAGGATAAGAAAACACACATTACTACAAAACAATGCACATGCCTGAAAGTTGAAATGGTCCATCCCATCCTACCCACATTAGAATAGAGGCCTGTCCTTTTGCATTTTCTCCTTAGAATCAAAATGAACAGCCTGCCAGCCCACCGAAGTTATATACATGCCTGCAGCAAACACATTTTGCCTGCCCTCAGTCAGTTGTTTTCAATTGACCTTAAACATACCAATCACTGGTTAGATTTTACCTTGTCTACAGCAGAAACTTTAGCTCCTTTGTCAAGCAGTAGTTCTACTATTTCAATATTTCTCATCTTGGTGGCCTTTATAAGAGGTGTTTCTCCATCCTAAGTGTAAAAATCAAATCAAATATTTCTTGAAAACAGGAGTACGTCTGCATTAGTACACTCAATATGAGTGAAGCAAGATTTGTAACTGCTAAGAACTGCTCCCTCTTACCTTATTCCAACATTTTTATACTGTTGAAATGCACTACAAGCACTTTTCTTTCTGGGATGTTACAGATAAGCTTCTGCCTTCACTTTGCTTTTCTCAAGATTACCTACTATCACTCATTTCTATCTTTAAGGCCAATAAAATTAGGAATACTACAACAATTGATAATTACTAATCCTTTTATCATTACTTAGGCACCCTCGTTTTGAGTACAAGACTAAACATAAGGAAACGTTTAACTTTATTATGCAAAACTGAGCATGTACCTTGAGGGAAATAGCTACATAAAAACACTTCCCTATCAGACCACATATCAAACGAACAACTTAAAAGAAATGTGATAAAAACTGTTACCACTACAAACTTCTACAAAGGAAGTAGCTACAAATCTAAGTCTAGATACCTCAATATATATTCATTCCAGCATATACTATTGCTACAAGCCATGTCTGTTTTTAGAGCTAAAATTTCTCGCCACCAGATAATCTTAGGAACTCCTGACTATACTACACACTCTACCATATGATTATGATTATTATTCTTTAAAAGCATGAAAAAGAGAGAAGAATGGAGGCAAAAGAGACAATAACACACCAGCTGAGCCACTGGTAGCTCAGCGACCGGGAAGTTCTGCAACTACAACCCTGTCAAGGAAATATCTAGTACAGAAGAATAATTCTGAAGTTAGCTAGAGCAGCAATTGAATACACCGTCTTCCTCTTCAGTGAAGACCAGTTTGTAAAAGCACTGTAAAATTTAGTACTGCAGAGATAAGAGAAGAAAAAAATGCTTGCACGATACACCCCACACCAGGCTGATTCCAAGATAAAAACATTCACCATACATTTACCTTTGTACATGTTTCGGTGTCTGGATTGCACTGTAAGATGTCTCTGACCATCGTAGCATTTCCTTTTTCAACAGCCCAATACAGGGCAGTTTTGTTATCCTGTGAAACAAACACACCACATCTTCAATGAGCACTTTTTAAAGACAGCTGGATTCACTTCATAAACTAACACTTGTATTTGACAATACACTGTAAAGTGAAACAATGCATAAATGGAAAAGAGGAGCCTGCCTTCACAACCAGAGGAAGCCTCTTATTCAGTATTAGAGAAGCAAAGCAATTTCCTAATCAGACTTTGACTCAAAATTAGGGTGACCGGTTAAGAGACTTATTTACTATTTTCGCACAAGCGCCAGGCCTTCTAAAACTACTTCACTAAAAAGCTATTATGCGTGACATTAATATCCCTCTATAGCTAAATGGGATGAAGAGCACTGTCTAATTACTGTGCTACTGCCAAGTCTAGATGCATGGCTATGCTTAGAATGTGCCTTGGGATAAAGGAGAATTTTTTTTTTAATGTAAGCTTGGATGAACTGACTGTAAAATTAACATGGCAACTGTTAAAAACTACAATGTGGTGTGTATGCACTGGGCTACATGTATCACAGCAGTAGCCAAGGGCTCCATAATATGAGAGCCAGTTTGGTGTAGTGATTAAACGCATGGACTCTAATATGGGAGAATCAGGTTGATTCTCCATTCCTCCACATGCATCTCCTGAGTGGCCTTGGATGAGTTACAGTCCTTGAAAGAGCGGCTTTCTCAAGATCATTTCTCAAAAGACCTCTCTCAGCCTCACCTACCTCACAGGGTCCCTGTTGTGAGAAGGGGAAGGGAAAGGATATAAATCCAATCTCCTCTTCTTCTACTACTTGGAAGGGTGGGGAAGTCTATATATAAGACATTAAATCCCAGGTACCACTCCTTGTAACAGTGGAATACCAGAAATACATCTGGTTCTCTCTTCAGGACAAAGCTGAATTAAATGGTTTCATTATACACGACTCCTTGGCAATATTTTATTTCCTAATCCATCTCCAGCCATTACTGAGAGAAGTTAGCTTCAGCACATTTCACTTCATAGGAAGCTGCCGCTTCCACAGGTGAGCAAAGGCAGCCATATCCCAAGGATGGCAAACACCTGCTTTCAGGGTCACCTGACTGGTATCACTGGTAAACAGAGTGCGTAGTGCCCAGGATAGGTGTGTGTGCCATTTTTATCAGATCATATTAAAAGCAATGGCTTTCAAATTTAATTTGAGAAAGCAACTAAAGGTAAAAAAAAGGTAAAGGTGGTCCCCTGTGCAAGCACCAGTCATTTCCAACTCTGGGGTGACATCGCATCACAATGTTCTCATGGCAGACCTTTTACGCGGTGGTTTGTCATTGCCTTCCCCAGTCATCTACACTTCCCCCCAGCAAGCTAGGTGCTCATTTTACCAACCTTGGAAGGATGGAAGGCTGAGTCAACCTTGAGCCAGCTACCTGAACCCAGGATCAAACTCAGGTCATGAAGCAGAGAGTTTGGACTGCAGTACTGCAGTTTTACCACTCTGCACCACGGAGCTCCTAACTCTACTTCTACAGTGATTAAAAAGACAAACTCAACTTTTGTGTTAATCACACAGTTCTTTCACGTGTCAAATCCGGTAGTACAACTATCTCCCACTGAGAAGGCAGCAGCCTTTTCTGTCTACAAACAGCCTCCGCTGACTATGCTGAAAAGGATATTCTTGGCTCTTTTGGTTCACCCTAACGTCAACACTGAATTACTTACCTGACCTCTAATGTCTATGTCAGCATACTTGTGAAGCAGGGCCCTCACAATCTCAACGTGGCCCCCTCTGACAGCCCCAATCAGTACAGTATCTCCACTCTGCAATTCAAGCACAATAGACATAGGTTACTCACATCTGAACCAAAATATACTTCTGATATATTCAAGCAGCTTTTAAAGTCACAGGTATGAGTAAGACACAAGCATGTCATCACAACACTCACCCTGTCAGGAATATTCACATAGGTTCCTGCATCTAGGAGATCCTGCACAATTTCAGTATGGCCCTCCTTTGAGGCGATCATCAAAGCTGTGTTCCCGTCTTTATCTGTTAAGTTTACGTTTGGATTCCGCTTCAGAATTTCTTTTACTGAGTCTGTAAAACCACCTTTTACTGCCACAATAAGTGCAGTCATGGAATTCTGGGGAGGGGAAGAAGCAAATACATAAACAAAAGATTAGCACACACAGAATGCTTTTGTCAAAGAGAGCCCCTTTTTGGATTTTTTTTATTTTCCATACTTAAGGGTATTATTCTAATCCAAAACAAACCATGCATTCTAAGACAGCTAAGAGAAATTCCTTGTTGCTGGTGTGATAGTTTATGCAGCAGCCCTCTCTCTCAAGTGTGACCACGGCAGATACACACTGGGTGAAAGAGACCAGGAGAGCTGGGATCCAGAGTTCAGGGATGATGGTGTGTGCTTGTTCTATTTGTTCATTTACTGCAGCTGAACTTGGAAATTACATCAGAAACAAGGACATACTCATTTTACTGCTCAGCTCTTTCATCAGGCATTTTTATTAAGTAGAAACACCCCTTGAAGATTCAAGTTACAGCAGAGAAACAGGAGGGGGAGAAGAAGGGGCTGCTTAACCTTCTTTCCGTTGCCACTTGCTATAATGGAACTCAGGAAGATCCTCCAGCTTCCACAAAGAACCAATTTCAGTCACTTGTGAAGGAACCTGGTTTTAATTACATATATCCAACTTGGACTTTAGAACACTACCTGCCACAACTCCAGCAGTCCTCTTAACAACAACTTCTTCCTAGACTCCACCAGATGGGAGCAGATGGCCTCACTTCCAAACATTAGCATTTTCTTAATTGTATCACTCTTTCTGATACTTTTCATTTATTTTTTTGCTCAAAACAGTCACAGAGTGCAGCCAAGGGTTGATTTTACACTGACAAAAAGCTGGAAGGGAAAAGGATCGCAGGTGGAAGTAGAGGTTTACATTTAAGCCATTTCCCATCTTCAGCAGGCTCAGCAACTAGTCCCTTAACTTTGCACTTGCAACTTGGCTACAGTGATCCATGTAACGGTCACTTCCAGATTGGACTACTGTAACTCATTCACTCAATGTGGGCCTACTCTTGTATCTGATCCAGAGGTTGCAGGTAGTGCAGAATGTAGTCGTGCACCTGCTATCTGCAGTGTCTTCATGGGCACACGTTCAGTCAGTGCTGTGTGAATTGCACTGGCTGCTGATAGAGTTCCAGATGTTTCAAGGTGTTGGTTTTAACCCTTAAGGCCCTGAGCTGCCAGGGACCACCACAGCTGCCCAACTGCTTGTCCCCGTACATTCCCTGAAGGGCCCTATGTTCAGCCAACCAGCATCTGCTGGTAATCCCTTGCCCAAAAGATGTCCATCTAGTCTCAGCTAGGGCCAGGGCCTTTTCAGCCCTGGCCTTGACCTGGTGGAATGAGTTCCCAATAGAGATCAGGGCCTGCAGGATCTCTTACAATTCCACAAGGCCTGTAAAACAGAGCTATTCCACCAGGCTTACAGTTGAGGCATTGGACATCTGATACTACTCAGTCTCTCCTGCTCCCCTCCCCTACAACTGCTACATTGTTTTGCCCCACTGCTACTGGCAGGGAGCTAGCTAACCCAGGGACTTTTGGATGTGGTTATATCTGAATATCTACAACTATGACATAGACTCGGGACAATATTGCTATCTTTATTCATTCCGACTGGAACTGATGTTCAAGTTTTTATGATATTATTGTTACGGTTTTTATGTTGTAACCCACCCTGATTGAGACCCATTTGCAGGCAGGGTGAAATAGAAATTAATTAAATAAAATTAAAAAATAAAAACTTTAACATTACATTCCGGCCTAAAAGATGGCCCAACTCGTGAGAAAAGCGTCACATATCTCTGGGCCTGTCCAGAAAATGGCACCAAGGACAGTCCACAGTAAGAAACTGCTTGGTGTTCAGAATGCAAACACCCACAGTTCACAACAGACCCAAGCCAAAATACTCCATTTGCAAAAGAATAAAGTAGGGAAAGGAGATATTTTGAGGATTACAATCTATCATTCCCAAAAGTAGTGAACAAACCTGAGCACAACATAAGCAACTAGTCCAATTTCAAAAACAATCCTTTAAGAATGTTTCTATTGGTTAATTATGTGTTCCAATTATTACTATTTATACTCTATCATATTTACAGTATCAGTTTAATCACAATACAAAAAAAGATTGCAATCAAAATCCACTTTGACAACTGGAAGGAAATGCACCTGCATGGCAATACCTGAAAGACACTAAGGACCAAACTGATAACAAAACTGGACAATTCATAATAATAATAACAACGATATCATCTACACACATTTCTCCACATTATTTTGTTTCAACAACTTTCCTACGATTTTTGTTGCAGAATTAATGCTTAGTAAGTTTTATTTGAACCACTCTCCCACTGCATCACCTAGATTTAGAGTTACCATATTTATCTCAATATGTTGCAAACATTATATTTGAAACAAATGGAGACTGGGTACTCACAGCTCCCTCTTGATCAACATCTGCTCCCATATGCAGCAAATATTTCACACATTCCAGATGACCTTTTCTTGCTGCCCAGATCAATGATGTAGTACCATACTGGAAAGAGAAAACACCTATTCAGTGATCTGATAAAGCAGAAGATGGAATGCCATAGATAGCATGATATACACAGAGGTCAGAAAATTTCCTAGTCCTCCAATAACATGAGAATGATCTTAATCATCAAGCCAGCTCTCCACAGGAAAAACTGTGGAGCCCTGATCCACCCCACCCCCAAATTGCATGGTGCCATTGGCTCTGCTTGCAGACTGACCTGAAGAGTGAATGCTTCTCACAAAGATGCCCCAACAATACTGCCCAGGCTGAACCAGCAGCTTATCTGGAGTTCCTTCCACAACCCTCCTTCCTGTATTTTGTATTTTGTTGAGCTGATGTTTTTTATGATTATATGCAGGGCTTTTTTTTGTAGCAGGAGCTCTTTTGCATATTAGGCCACACACCCCTGATGTAGCCAATCCTCCAAGAGCTTACAGGGCTTTTAGTACAGGGCCTGCTGTAAGCTCCAGGAGGATTGGCTACATCAGGGGTGTGTGACCTAATATGCAAAGGAGTTCCTGCTACCAAAAAAGTCCTAATTATATGCATTTTTAAATGTTTTTAATGTTTTGACTTTGAGGCACTGAACTGAGTAGCCTGAGCTGGGGGGAAAAACAGAACAAATATGCTCTTAATAAATAAATGCAAATAAAGTGCTAGGAGCACAAGAACCCACTTTTAGCTGCACAGGCTGCTGAGGCACTAAATGTGCAAAACCGCAAGACTGCAGAAAGGACCCTAAGATGGCTTTATGCAAACATTTTCAAAATGACCTGAAAGCAAAGTATGTTTAAAGCCCATAAACTGGAGTATTACATTCTAATGCTACAACTTCTCTGCTGCAGACTATCCCAACTCCTGTCAGTAAGACTAATACAACTCAGGGCACTAAATTTCATAATATTCTGAATAAATTTAATTTCTGAAGGTACCAGAGTTCAATCTGTAATTTAAAGAAAACACTAGTTTAGCCTACCTTATCAGAGCAGTTGACCTTAGCTCCATGTTGAAGCAGAAGTTGTACTATGCGAGAATGGCCTCGCCCTGCTGCCCAAATGATGGGATAGACACTGTATTGCTTGAAAAAGAAAATATGTTTAGACGCTTATAAAAATAAAAGTATATACCTTTTATCTTTCTTAGGAAACATTTATAAATTCAGATAAACTAGGAGACAGAAAAGTCAGTCAGTATTTTAATAATCTTCTAATATGGACAAGTCAATTCTGTTATAAGGAAAGCACTAGAAACAACCTTCATGAATTTTGAAAACTTGTAAGAATGAGATTCAAGACAGCTTGTTTTCAATGACAGATTCAGTCTATGGCCACAATCCTAAACTCACTGTTGCAGTGAAAAGCCCCATTCAATAACACTGTACTTATTTTTAGCAAACCTAACAACTCTTAATTTCAGAGTTCCTCTCACGATGATTCTAGTGTAACATGTAATAACCTTACCAGACCAGTGATGTTTGGGTTAGCTCCTTTTTCAAGAAGCAGCTCAGCTACTTCTGTACGGCCCTTGTAGCATGCCCACATGAGAGCTGTCCAGCCGCCCTGTGAAAAAGAAAAAAACAACAGTTTTAAACACAAGAATTTAAATTGTATTGTGTTCCCTTTCTAAGAGTAATAGAAAACAGGGAAAGGCAGTTCAAATCCAGACTCTGATGTCTCCAACCTGCCCCACACATATAATTTTCCCTGATGCAAACTGCCTTTCTCCAGCAGAGTTCTTTGCCCCCTCCAAGGGGAAAGGGAGAACACAAAAATACCCATCAGGTACCAATAAGTTGTCTCCAGTAAAGCAAACAGCTCTGGTGGAAGCACAATTTCCCTCCAGGAAACAGCACAGACAGACAGGGTTAAACCACTCTTTTCCTGCACTAGGATCCCAATCCAAGCTCCCTTTAACTGCTAGTAAGGATTTTAAGAAACAGAGATCCTGTTCACATATTTCCCCATTATGTATAGTAAAGATCTCTATTTTTAGCCAAAACTATGGAAGTCATAGAAGTTATACTAGTTTGCCATTTTATTGGTATCCATTACCATAAACATCCATAAGATTTGTAATTCAGAAATACAAGGATAACATTATTCAGATTCAAGATCATCGTCCATATAGCTCATTCATGGTTTTTAAACAAAAAACAACAAAGAAGGGGCGGGAAAGGTGTGCTAAAACTTCCCATTTCTGGGCTACTGAAAGTGTTCCTCACAAAGCTTCTAAAGAATCCTCAACTTTCTGCAAACCTTCAAACAATGGAAATTTTGCAGCTTTGGAGAAAAGGCACCAGATACACTGTTCATTATCCTAAAAACATACTGATTCCCTTATTATCATTCCTTATAGGGAAAAAAACAACAACGCAATTAGAGCTCATGTGTTAGTGGTTGAGAAAGGCTTAAAATATACAAATCCTTTGAAAGCCAAAGATACCATACCATGTCTCGATGTTCCAAGTTCACATTGCAGTTAAGTAACTCTGACACAATGGCAGTGTGCCCCTCTTTAGCTGCTGAGATAAGAGCTGTCCAGTTATCCTAAAGGAAAAAATAAAATTAGCATCCAGTTGGTAATTAAAAGCATATACTCAAGAGACTGCGCCAGTTAAAATAAACACTCATAAAAGAATGAAAACTCTGAAGAAGTGATTCCCATATCCTACACTACTTTATTAATAATGAATGATTGCAGGTGGCTGGGAGAGAGAGACAGGTAAAGTATGATCCAGTATGCAGAGTAGCACATACAATAGAATGAGAGCAGAAAAGACACAGCAAAGGAGGACCAGATCAACCTCTATACTCACCGAATCTTCCAAGTTGCAGTTAGCACCTTTCTTTATCAATTCTTGGACAATTTCTAAATTGCCTTGCTCAGCTGCGAGCATCAATGGAGTCTGTCCATTCTGAAAACACATAAAGAACTGTAGTTTGTAAAACTTATATACAATTAAAGAGCATCTGGATTCTGGATTGATGGAGAATAAGGCTGAGAAAGTCCTGGAGATTTGAAGGTAGAGCCTGGGGAGGGGTTTCACTGGAGTATAATGCCATAGAGTCCACTCTCCCAAGCAGCCTTTTTCTCCAGGGAAACTATCTCTGTAATATGGAGATTAGTTGTAATTCCTGAAGATCTTCACACCCCAGCCCTAACTGATTTATTTCAGTGTGGCACACAGGAGGGAAGAGGAAGGTAACCATAGCAAGTCTCCCAAACACAGCACAACCTTTCTTATGAAATGCAGGTGCTAGGGCTGGCATTTCAAGATTTTTTTGTCCTGTGGGGGAATCTTGCAACTGCCCACTGGGGGAAAAAATAAATTTCTCCCTGCACACCCTTGAAATCACAGCCCAGTAACAGAAAATAAATCATATTAGAACTACATAGAACTACATATACTGATTAGCTCTACTCTGAAATGAGCTGCTGAAGACCTATACAACTATCATGAAAACATATTTGTTCCATTTGTACCTTTTGACCCTTGATGGCCATTTCATATATGCAAGTCATCACCAGATATAAAACAAGTATAATTTCTTGAAATTAAATAAAAATAAAGTTAATTCTACATGAATTTTATATTGCTTAGTGGAAACAGGTATTAATTCAAAACAAATATTCACTTCCTCAAATGCAAAAGCAAATGAGAGAAACATTTAATTATGCCATTAAAGTAAAAGTGAATAAGATTTATTCACAAGTAAAAGTGACTAAAACTACAATCTTCATGGCATATACAGCATATGAAGATGTAGATATCAAGTTCTGGTCAACACTCATTAATCACATCTCTTTGATATAAATCAAATTAGGGTTTAATGATTAACTGTTAACAGCAACACGGTTCTTGCTAAAACTGACCTGTGCTGATCAAATCACACTTTTAAAATTACAAAAACAAAAATTAGTTACGCAGGCCTTAGGTGGCTAAATTCTGGCAGGTGTAATATTCAAAGCAAAAAATTCTCTAGTCTTGTAGATAACTGGTGACCTTCACAACTCTGAGAAGGAATGCATATAGCTGGCTAGGGTAGAATGGTTACTTATACAAAGTTACAAAGAATACAGACAGAATCAGAACAAAGCAGGCAAATAATCCAGACATGATAACATGGCAAAATCAGAGCAGAAGTGTATGAATACATAAGAAATGCAATCATGGCAAGACTCAGTTCTCGAAGGTAGAAAGTATTCAGAACGTGACACATTGAACCCTTGTTCCTCCAAAAAGCACTGGACTGAATACATGGGGCGCTTGGTCAAAAGGTGGCCTAAGTCACACAGGTTAGCTTCTGATGAAGAACTGTACTAAAACTTAATATGTCGTTTCTATTGCAATTTTTTTAAACCACCATCTACATTTGGCACATATTTCTGTGCTCTTTCAGAAACCTCCATACACATGTAGGAGGGACTATCATCTTAACTCATTGCTGTAAAAAATGCCATAACATGACTTTAAACAACAGGGAGACAGACCATAAATCACGTCTAAGACCATATTAAACATTGATGATGATGACCGTAAATCTAAAATAAGACAACTGCTATCTCTAAAATTTAGGATCTTCCCAATTTAGTATCAATTTTTTTAGAACATCAAGGTTAACTGGATGGCCCATCATTTATTTTACTTTCCAGAGGTATGTAACATGCCCCAAAGATGGCTCAGATCTTCAAGGCATGCCTATTTGTTAATGGCATTCAACATTTTTCTAAGTCATCTTGGGAATTTATCTTACCTCATTCCTCTCATCCACATCTTTGCACTTCTCAAGAAATGCCTTCAATGCAGGAACATTTTCTTCTTCCACATACGTCACCAAACTCTGAGACACAAGACTTGACATCTTGGAATAAAAGATCAGGTTCCTTAGTGCTGTTTATCTGTATCAGAAAGAGAGACAATTTTAGTCTCTTGAACCAGAGAGCGTTATCAAGCTTTCCATACCACAAGAAAACGCTGAGTTCCTGCTGCTCTGATATCCCGATACCATGCCTCCCTCCATTATATACTATTGAGATTGCACCAAAAATGTTCTGGGAGCTAGAAAGAAAACAGAAGCAATGCATAGTTCTGCAAAAAGGCAGGGAAAAAACCTTTATTATAAATAACAAAGCTGAGTAGTAATGAACTGGCAGAGTAATAGGATAAGTGACAGACCATGCAGAATAGAAAAATACAGGCTTAGATGCTTCAGACAGGGTTCTGTTAGAACAAGTGGACTACGTGGCTAAAATGGGTATTATAAAAAGAGTTTGACCAAACCAAAGAATTAATTCAAGACAATATGGTTACATTTTTTCAACTAGTATTTTCTTGCCTGAAATAAAATGTTTAGAATGCCATTTCCATATAGACTTTTTAAAAATGAAGCATTTAGGTAACACAATTCAGGAATTTAAACCCTTCCCCAGCACTGACAGTTTTGCTAACCAAAACCAGCTCCTTCCAAGCTCATTGTTAACTCAAGAAAGATAAAAAGAGAACAAACTCCTTTAACCTGCCCTTTGTCCCTTTCCAGCATTATAACAGCACAAGGGGTGTTCAATGAAAGTTAATCATCCCCCCCTTCCCCCACACACACCACAACCCCAATATGAACTGGGGCTCCATGTGGCTGCTTTTTCTCTTTTATGCTGGGAAGATACATTCAAAACATCAGTTCTAGTTCGGAACTACATAAACAAAGTTTATAACTGACATCTCAGCTACTGACATACAGAGATTTTGAAAACAGTAGCAGCATAGTAAGTAGAACTTGCCATATACAAGACACATACCCAGTTCTGTGGTGATAACTCAGAAATCTTTAACCAAATTGGTATTGCTTGGTATGGTATAGTATTGCTTGAGAATTGATTGCAGAATTTTCAGATATACTGCTGCCATTCTACTAAACCTTTGAGTAATCTGATTGCTAGATTTTTCACTTTCCAATCTGTCTAATAATTTCAAGTTGAAAACAGAATGTTTTATTACCCCATTCATTACCCCATTTTATTTCCTCAAATGCCTGATCACCCCCACCTTAGTTACACTACTCCTGTGATAATACAGACCTCATTCTAGTGAGAGGAGCAACCAATTTTACACATTTCAAACTATTATTTAATTACCTTGTTGCTGA
This sequence comes from Heteronotia binoei, assembly GCF_032191835.1. NCBI lineage: Eukaryota > Metazoa > Chordata > Lepidosauria > Squamata > Gekkonidae > Heteronotia > Heteronotia binoei. The sequence continues at coordinate 48,251,177 of NC_083223.1, read as the reverse complement.
GTCACTGAATTATTTTCTCTAACAGGGAGAGCTCCTGTTTAAATCCAAGAGGCAGCCAATCTGCTGATAACAGAATATGAAAAAAGAAGTTTCACTCAAGAATCTGTTAGGAAAGATAGGACTACAAATGCAGTTTTAAAAGGTTAAAGTAATATGAAAATAAGCTATTTGCAGCAAAGAAATTCATGACTTTGCACAGAGTTGCAAGAGTCTTTCTGAAGCTTTCACCATGTTAAAAAAAATGTAATGAGAAAAAATAAAGTAAGGCATGCAAGTCTGGAACACAGAACTGCAAACAAAGCAAGCTGCAGAAGAGAAGAGGGGGCAGTTTCTACTAATTCTTACTTCTGGCTGCAGACCCCAGTGCTGCATCTCACCCGAACCATCCCTACAAGTGCCCCAGCCCTCAGGAGCAAGTGGGATAGGGGAGACACAGTGAAAAGGGGTGGATAGCAAAAAATCCCTTTACCAACATCATTCTGTTCACAGTTCTACAAGATCTATAACCCATCATCAAAAGAGAATGCTCTTCCCTAAAGCTTCTCCAAAATGCACAATCTTGAAAGCACAGCCTTGTTGACAAGTAATGCCACATGAAAGCCTAACCTGAGGTATGAGATTTTGCGAGTGTTAGAGTAACCCCCAGCTAGTAATGGATTGAGCCAGGAAGGGGTGAACCTCTAGATGCAGAAGAGGTGTGATATGTGTGGAAAGCAGTGGAGGGAAACAGGACTGCCCTGTTGCAGAGTTTAAACCTTAATCATAGGCTCTTAACACCTTGTTTAAGGGCTGTGTTATCTAATGGGGAGATCATTTGGGACCCTCATTTTGGAAGCCTGGTACATGGAGGGTTCAGTGGAGACTTCTTGAGCCACCAACAAGAAGAAAGAGATGGGCTTTGGGGGACAGCTGTGGAGGAGGAAAAAGTTAATTGTTTGGACTTCAAAAGATCACTGTTCTGTTGTGTTCCCAAAGTAGAAATGATTTATTCTGTTTGAATTATTGCAAGATTCATTTCAAGTTGTGCCCCACAGAACCCACAAACAAGCTACCTTAGCACAAATGCAACTGGTATGCAGCCACCCCGATCCTGCCAAAATCTGGGAGCCGTTATGCCTCCAATCTATTGACAGCAACGCAGCACTATGCAAGATCTCCAAAGGATGGAAGCATAGCAACCCACTTGCAGTCTGATGCTGCACAATCGACTTCACCTTAGTGGAACTCTACCCCCTCATTCTACTGTATGGCAATTTAAATCATGGTCTTGGGGACACACGCCATGTTACATTCTATGTGTACACAGATGAACTGTGTGTATGCGATATGCTATCAGCCACAGCTCACAGCTTCACAGGGCACGGATTATCTGGTATTGCATATGCAGTGTCCCTAAGAAAACCGACCCCAAGGTAATGCAGGAAGTTGAACAAAATAGTAAACATAAAGGGCAAAAAGTTCAGGTGCTGAGGCAGCAGATAACAGCTGTTGTATTTATAAACCTTGCACTTTGCCTAAAACAAACAAGTCTAATTCTTTAGAGAGATCAACCTCAACTCTTACAGCCAGCCTTCCAGATTCTTAATTATAAACCTACGTCTCCGTGTACCCTTAATACTCCTATAGGCCTTCAGTTTTTAAAACCATCTTTCCACATTTAATCACTGTGAACTGAATCATGTGTAGAACAAAGATGCCCAGGGTGTAAAAACTGCACCTACTCCTCCATTGTGTTACCATTTGTCAATTAAGTTTATACCCTGCTTTTTGAACATGAAGGTCCTCCAAACTAGTTTGAACTTGCCTCTAAAATGCCATCATTTGTTCCACCCGCACATCAGGGGGAGGGACAGTGGCTCAGTGGTAGAGCATCTGCTTGGTAAGCAGAAGATCCCAGGTTCAATCCCCGGCATCTCCAAAAAAGGGTCCAGGCAAAAAGGTGTGAAAAACCTCAGCTTGAGACCCTGGAGAGCCGCTGCCAGTTTGAGTAGACAATACTGACTTTGATGGACCGAGGGTCTGATTCAGTATAAGGCAGCTTCATATGTTCATCTGTTCCCAGGCCCATAGCCCTCACTCTGGGGTCTGGTCCTACTATCAACTGCACCACCTTGACATCATCTTGCTGCCCTCATCACTTACCTCATGCTGGGCCCAGTCTTCTGAAGACAAGCCAGGCAGCATGTACAGGCAGGCACACATTACTACAGATGTCTCTGCTAGAGACCGTTTCATAGAACTACCAAAGTCACAGGTTCTCAGGTTTACAAGACCAAAGCATTAGCTTGCACTATTATCTAGCAGGTATCTAGATACACTGAAAATGCAACAATTTAAAGTGATCTTGTTTCCTTTGTACCTAAACATGATTTAAATTGCCAGTGTAAAGCAATCTAGACCACCTTACCAAACATACCGTATGTGTCCCTAGCTGTAACTACTACCACTATCTACCTACTTTCCCTCCAAGGGCAGGTTAGTGAAACACAGAACAAAAATTTGTGCAATTATGAGGTGATGTCACTGAATGAAGAAAACACAGGAATGCTGATTAAGCCTGTAACTTAAACACAAAAATGACTGCCAAAATACTGTTATATAAATCAGCGATAACGTACCATATATCCATTATTAAGTAATGATTTCATTAATTCACACACAAAGATTTTTTTAAAGGAAAACAGACTCAAAATATCCAACATATGGTTTAGATCCTGTCTAGCATTTCTACAGATGCAAAGACTTATGCTTCTGGCATGCAATTTTCCCACTTCTTCCCTACTGTGGGACCCTCAAATGCCCCAGAGAAACAGCATCTAAGCCCGTATCTTAACTCAACATACCAACTTCATTGCAAAGGGAACCTGCACTGCTCACTAATGTTGTATAATAAATATTCTAGAGATAAAACATCAGTTTCGGTATTTGGCCTCTCTTGACAATTGACACTTGAGACACATACAAACAAGCATGCACAGAATAATTAATTTAATTCTGGCATTACTGCACATTTGCATGTCTTTTATATATTTAGTGCTGAGACAATTAAAATGTAGACTTTTTTCTGATATTCCGACAGACTTTCGATAAACATAATTTCATGTCCACCACTGGTACCTGCAGCAATTAATTTATACCTCATGATCATTTATACCTTATGATGAATTTATACCTTATTGGAATCACAATGTGGAATAACTAGCCAAAACAGGAGCAGATGAAGAGTAAGGGAGATGCGATAGCAATCCCAGAGAAGACGTTTTTACATGCATGGGGTACACTCCATTAGAGACAATGCCTACTTAACCACGTTGTTCTTCATAACTGAGATATTCTACCAGTCATGATTAGTGGTTTCGAATCTTATTTTGTCAGTAATCAGTCAGAAACTTTTAATCCAAACATTTAAAAGCCTGACCAGTAACAAGATAACTATGGCTTCCAATAAAGTGCTTGTCAATTTCTGAAGTGTCTCAGATATGATGTATAGTGTTTATTCTTAAAATCTTGCCCTGCCTCTACCTGGCAACAGAATATGCACAACAAGAAATAAAAATGATATCATCTGAGACAGTACAGAGAAGAATAAAGCAGCAGGACAACTTTTCCATTACTGGCAAGATCGACACCCATTCTCAACATACAACAAAACTATTTGGCACCCACTGCCCTGCACATCTAAGTTTCGTCCTCGGTTTTAAAGCACAGCTTTTAACATGCAAAATAGAGCAATTAGATGAAACACAGACCAAGACTTAAAGCCCTGCTACTTTGTAGGCAAGTTCTTCTGATCCACACTGTAGTTTTAACATGTGTGGCTGGATCCTGGTATAGCTGCCCTGCCACTACAACCTCATTACTCAGCTCCTCCACAAGAGTTCCCTGATGCCATCTCACACAGCCTTTGTACTGCCATTCTAAGGGCACAGCTACATCATGAGTTATAGAATTCACCTGGTTACAAGTTAGGAAGTGGTTAGCTAAGGACATGACAGAATCAGGCAACATAAAAATCCTCTCTGCACTGAATGCAGAGATGTCAAGAACATCAAGCACTAGGCCAGGGATGGGGTAGCAAAATGCCACACTAGCAATGGGTACACCAAAATATACAGCTAAGGTGATGTATATAGACACAGCTAAGCAATGTTCCACAAGAGTTATGTCCCAAGTTTTGATAGGGAGAACACACGTGAATAAAGGGTGTGTTTAAGGGCAGAGATGGCCACCACATCTTGTTGTCTTCTTATATGCCACCCAGGTCCATCTGTTCTCAAGTCTCAGTTGCACTGCGGACTGGATATCTCTCTCAGCAATTTTCATATCCTCTCACGTCATTCCCTATGAGTGCAACTGGAAAAGGGCAGGCAGGCTTTAAAAATGGAACTGTACATATGCAGCTCAACATGTACATATTAAGAGCTGGCAAGACTGCAAGCCATTGAGTGCTACAGTTAAGACTTCTGCTTTTGTCCAACACAAAAACCTCATGATTTCCCAGTTTTTCTGATGATGGTCTTATTCATAAGCCAAAGCATCATCCAAAACAGTGCTATATTTCCATTAACTTACGGTTGCCTTCAGCAGCATTAGGTTATTTTTCACAATGAAGGCTTACATTTGGCCATGTTTTAAGCCAGCCCTTATGCATTTAGAACCTGCGTTGGCTGAACTGCTTATTTATTTATTTCTTCTGATTTTTCTCCCAAACCAGCACCATTTGTATAGAGCAGCAAATGCACAGGAAAAATCCACATGTGCTTCAAGCAATAGATCTTTAATCAGAAGGACCGTTCTACCAGACTTTTTGCCCAGTAAGTGTGCCTGGAATGGCAACCTTAGGTATGAATGTGGCTGTGAGCTATGGAGTGGGCACCACTGCTTTAGAAGAGCTGCTGCACACTGACAGCATTTCAACCCACCAGGGCAAAAGAGCCTCAGAGTCGCCCTTCCCTACTTTATACCCTTCATAAAGTCTTCTCCTTCCCATTTGCTGTGCAGCATTATGCTCTCCTGCAACATGAGCCCACTGCTCTGATTGCAGCCTTTACTGATGAGAGGAAAATTCAATTTAAAAGGTACACTGAGCAGCAAGTGAACTTATCAAAACTCACTTCCAACGAATGCAGGCTCAGCACTACACCCCTTAAAAGAGTAACTCCTCAAAACAGGCAAGGCATCTGCACAACATTTACAGCATTGGTCTGACTCTAGAATGGCCTCTCATCAGGAAGGGTCCCCCAATATTCAGTCTGACTAGAAACCCACTCCAAATATCTACATGGAAATTTTTTTATGCTTCCAGTGGACTTCCTCCTTCCCAAGTCTACTAAATTTATTCAACATTCTCCTGTCAATATTCCATGACAGATTTCTTTTCACTGCCCTACTTTAACTGATCCAAAATTCACTATTAGTTTTCCTTATATCCTAATGAAAGCATACAGAGTCCAGCCAGCTTTTTGTCACTCACTAGATTTTTTTATATAGAATACAGTGGGGGGCGGGACAGAGGAGGTTGATTTGAAGGCCTTTCCTGTAGGTCTCTGCTGTTTCTTCTCCCAAAATGCCACTAAGGCTCAGCCACAATTTACTCTGTTTTTTCTCTAGACAAATGCAGAAAAATATGCTAGGAAAGTACATATACAGACTGGATATCCACTGAGATGACAAGGTGGTTCAGTAGTCTTGTGCAGACAAAACGCACAAGGAAGGGAAACAGGGCTGACCTTACCAGCCCTGTCCAAGAACTCCAAGCACAGATAGGACCTTGAGGAGTTGCATAAGCCACACACAAAGGCCTCTGCATTCAAAGTTTGATTATGCTAAAGGGGAGGGGGGGTTGCAGTGCTACCTCTAAGCAGAGTTAATGTGAGCTAGCTCACAATTTTTTAGCCTCCGCCTCACATATTTTTGTCTTAGCTCAGGAAAAAAGCAAACTAATTTATGCAGTAACTCTTTTAATGCCATTAGCTCACCAAACAGAATTTTTGCTCACAAGACTCCATAGCTTAGAGCATTGGTTGTGGGGGAGCAAATCCATTACATTTCTCCACATTTAAATATCAGTATCAAGACTAACAAGTCCAAGACAAACCACTGGTTCATTTAACTCACTATCTTCTGCTCCAACTATTAAGAGCCGTTCTGCAAAGTCTCTTTTATCTTATAAACATATGCAAACTTTTAAACTTCTGTAGACAAGTCTCCTAAATTCTTAAGATAATTCCTATAACCATAATATGATGCACAGGACTGCATCCAACCAGAGTTTCTACTGCTGAAAAAAGGAGAATAGGGTTTCTGTGTGGATCACAAAAATGTCATCCCATGCACCTGCATGGACAAAACCCCTGCAGGATGGGGGGCTGTGGTAAGAAGGGGAACTGGGAGAGATGGAATGAAAACCATTTTCAGACACCACATGCTTAACCGAGGCTGCTCACTATTACAGCTACTGCTTTGCAATATCCATTCTTCATCAGCTGCAGGCCATGTGTGAATTTCATTTTTTTCTTCACACAGGTGGCGTTTTTGAAAGAAAAGACATTAGAGACGCCAAACCACTTCAAACAGTAATTCCACTGAACCCCAAAAGGCTTGTAGATTCCCGACTATGTTTTCAATCACTTCCGTTTTATTTACATTAGTCAAACTGCAAACCCGCTAGGCACGGTGTTGTTCTACATTACTGACAACCCAAGTCACCTGACTTGAATGCTTTCGGCACAGAAGATTGGAACGGCTTCCAAAGCCACCTTCAGGGAGCCCTTCCCAAGCAGCAAGATGCTCCCTGCAGACCGTGCTGAACAACCTGATCACGATCGCAGCACGGAGCTACCTTTTCTTCACTGCATCGATCGGACAAAGCAGGCTGAAACCCACAGGAGCGTATACCGCCAGGATAACGCGCGGCTAAGCCTTTAAAGTGCACCAGACATCCTTTTTAACTCCTACGCTGATCAATTAGATACATTTAAAGACCCACTTACACGCTCTGCTTTGCTCTTCCAGGAGAAAGAAACCAATTACCACCATGACAAGAACCCACAAACATTTCTACCTACCCTACAAACAAGCACCCAACCCATTCTCACGCTGAGAAATGACTTCCCTGGGAGAAAACAGGGAGGGAAGATGGTCTTCCACCGTGAAGACCTGAACAAAGGAAGCCAAACCCTACCTTGTTTCTCAGCCGGACAGCGGAGTCAGCGCCCTCCCCAGCCGGCTACAGCCCCACCATTAGCCGCGCTTTCTTCCCGAGGCTCCAGCTAGCCCCGCCACCGCTTTTGTCTGACAGCCCCGCTCACCCGACCACCGCCCTCTCCGCAGTCCTCCTCAGACCCCCCCCCCCCCGCTTGCCATCCCCATCCTCACCGGCGGGAGAGCCCCGACTAGACGGGAAAGAGAAGGCAACTTCGTGGCGGAGCGGGAAGAGAGGGCGGGCGCGACGCCGGGGGAGCTCGCCTCTTTCTCGCTTTCACCTCGCCTTGGAGCCGAGCGCGGCCGCCATCTTGTCTCCTCCCCTCTCCCTTTCGCTCGCCGCCCCGCCCCGCCCGTCACGTGGACCACGAACAGTGCTGAAGATTCCATAAGAAGCCGGATCGCGGATTCCTTCCCCGCCTGCTTTGTGGTGGCTCCCTCGGCGAAGCAGCAAAATGGCCGGGGGGGGGGGGCGTTAAAAGTCCTGCTTTTTGTTTAACACTATCTTCCTCTCCGCCCACCTCGAATAGGGGCTTCCCTCACTAATATATTCTTGATAGCACGGCCCACTCTTTACAGGCGATAGATCATTTTAGCCTGTCCCTTTTATACGGTTCCTTCCTGTACTGCCTTATTGAATTTTCTCGTCATGTCTCCCTGTACTTTCCATAATTAGGCTGTTATTCTTACCCTACCTATCAATTCTAGAAGTGGCAGCTCTCTTCCCTCACTCGCTGCCCTTTAGGTTCTTGTTTTTCAGTGGTCTCCCACGTCTTTCCTTCCTGTAGCTTAGGGTTGCCAATCCCCAGTTGGGAGCAGGGGATCCCCGGTTTGGAGGCTCCCCCTTCAGGGTCATCAGAAAGGGGGGGGGGGGACCATTCGTGCAAGTAACATTGTATTGTAATTTGTGGGCAATTGCCGTTAGCACAGGTTCCAAAGCTAAAAGAAAGCAGCCAGTGGAAGGTGAACGAAACATAGAACTGAACCAAGGACCTGTGTAGCCGCAGCACCTGTCAGACTTCGGTCTGCTACCCATAGGACGAATCATATACAAGTGTGGTACTGTCTACCTCTTTCAAGCAAAGGAGAACTGAGACAGTGGACTGTAAAATATTACCTTACAAGAGTAATGTGAAATAACATCTTGATTTTGAAAGTACCTTTTAAGAGTGGTGTGAAATAAGTTTTTGATTTTTCTATGGACATTTAATGAATTTTGGTTTGTGATGATAATATAATTGCATCCTTATGAAAGAAATTGCTTAAGCATTTATTTGCAACATAAAAAAGCAGTGGCTTATTTCTAGTGTTTGCTAATCAGTACACTGCAGTTTGCAGTTTGCCCAATCCCCAGTTGGGAGCAGGGGATCCCCCAGTTTGGAGGCCCCTCCTTCAGGGTCATCAGAAAGCGGTGGGGGAAGGATGACTGCTGGGCACGCAATTCTACCATACGGAGACCGATTCCCATAGGATATAATGGAGAACTGATCTTTGGCTGGGGGGGGGGCGGGGTCTGTTTTTTTAGAGGCACCAAATTTTCAGCATAGCATCTGGTGGCTCTCCTCAAAACACCAAGGGATCCAGTTCTATGAGCCCCAAAAGAAGGTGCCCCTATCCTTCATGATTTCCAGTGAAGAGAACGTATTTAAAAGGTGTGTGGTCCCTTTAAATGTGATAGCCAGAACTCCCTTTGGAGTTCAACTTTGCCTGTCACAACCTTGCCCTGGGCTCCACCCCCAAAGTCCCCAGATATTTCTTGAATTGGACTTGGCAACCCTACTGAAGGTGGAATTTTAACTATAAATTTAGCTGGAATCCAGTGGCATCTTTAAGACAACAAAGTTTAAATTCTGGGTATAAGTTTTCATGTGTATGCACATTAATGGAAAGGAGTGTGCATGCACAGGAAAGCTTACACCCAGAATTAAACTTTGTTGGCACCATTGGACTCAAACTTTGTTCAATTGCTTCAGACCAACGTGGCTGCCCATCTGAATCTATACATTTAGCTGTTTGGGACAGGCGCTCAGGCTCAATGCCTCTAAAGCAGTGGTCCTCAACCTTTTTGGCACCAGGGACCAGTTTTGTGGAAGACAATTTTTCCATGGACTGTGGGGGGGGGAGGTGATGGTTTTGGGATTATGCAATTGTGCACTTCATTTCTGTTAGTTTGGTGTGGTAGTTAAGTGTGCGGACTCTTATCTGGGAGAACCGGGTTTGATTTCCCACTTGCTGCTGCTGGGTCAGCTATAGCTCTCACAGAGTTGTCCTTGAAAGAGCAGCTTCTCAGCCCCACCCACCTCACAGGGTGTCTGTTGTGGGGAAGGAAGATAAAGGAGATTGTGAGCCACTCTGAGATGTGGAGGACAGGATATAAATCCAATGTCATATTATTACTACTACTACTACTACATTGTAATATATAATGAAATAATTATACAACTCACGGCCCAGTTGCTAACAGGCCACGGACCGGGACCGGTCCACGGCCCAGGGGTTGGGGACCCCTGCTCTAAAGGAACAAACTCTGCCTATGATGCATGAAAACTCAAGCCGTTACAGAACTCCTGTTTAATATTGCTACAACAAAATAAATCAGCATTGCTTTAATTAGGGCAGGCAAGACCACCCAGACCAAGAGGCAAGCAACTACTATATATAGTAGTTGATGTATTCAAAGCCTGATTCCACCCAGAGTTCAGGCTGAGGGGTGTGTTATGGAGGATGGGCCCCTTGAATTGTGCAGGAGGCTGGTGACTGTTCCTGCTGGCCCTCCCATGTGACTTAGAGCTGATTGGTGGGTCCTTTAAATGGCATGGGAGGGGCAATGGCTGCTCTTGGGTGCCTCCTGCATTGGAGGGGAGGGAGAGGGGCAGCCCTGGGATGAGGGGTGAAGGCCTCCCAAAACTGTCAGGGAGCCAGGCCCCATGGGCCCCTGATTAGCTAGGGGCCTGGTTCAGACATCCTGCTAATTATAGAGTGATGATGCCTAACTTTGTGTAGGATCAGAAGTACTCTGGAGAGGGAGGTGGGAAACTGGAACCCTAGCTGCGGAATACCAGCAATTGGTTTAGGGTTGCCAGGTCTGTGCTGGAAAATACATGGAGACTGTGGGGGTGGATCTAGGAGAATGCAGGCTTGGGGAGAAGGGTCTCAGCATGGTACAATGCCATATAGTCCACTTTTCAAAGCAGCCATTTTCTCCAGGAGAGCTGATCTCTGCTGGCTGGAGATCAGTTATGAAAGCGGAAGATCTCCAAGTCCCACCTGGAGACTGGCAACCCTAGGTGAAAATCATGCAATTTGTGATGTTATGGTTTCCAATGTAAAATGAGATCATGTTTTAAAACAGAAATGGCATTTAAAAAAAACACTGTTACTGCCCTGTTCCTCACATTAGCATTTCCAAAATTTATTCCCATCACCCACCCAGCACTTTCCACTCAAGACTGACTGTGGCCCTGGGTAGGGTTGTCCATGTCACTTCCTATCCTTAATTCTGGGGTGGGGGGCGTTTGGGATCCCCCATGTTTGACTGAGTTTGATACAGTATTTAAAAGTAGCATTTTGAAGGAGTTCTCCTGCAGTCTGAAACCCATTATACCACCTCAGGATTTTACCACCCTTTATTCTGCTGCGTGTGTTGACTAGGCCTGACACACTGGCACCTGGGCGTATAGAAATAGCTACTGATTTCTCATTCCTTTCATCGTAGCCCCATTTGAAAAAGTGACTGCCACAGCTTTTTTTTTTTGTAGAAAAAGCCCAGCAGGAACTCATTTGCATATTAGGCCACTAAGCCAGCTGGAACTGCGTTTCTGTACGTTCCCACTCAAAAAAAGCCTTGGTGTCCACCATACATAGAGATGAAGGCCAACTGAGACCATGCTTTCGGACTGTAATCTAGCTTGTGGCCTCTTTTAAACTCAAGAACAGGGTAAGGAAAATTATTACTATCAGAAACTGTAGGGAAGAGTCTAGTTCAGGGAAAGAGTATACAGATCTAATTATACCCGTCTGCAAGTCATGACTCATTTGTGCAGTTGGCTGTATGCCGCCCTTGAATAACACTTCATGGAACCACTCCACATTTTGCATGGGAGCAAACACACTCTTGTATTGTCCGTTGTTGCCAAAAGACCTGAAGAAAATGGTGTGTCCCTTTAGTAGAGGCTTAATGTATGGAAATAAGTAAGCTTTTCCTGGCATGGAGGTAAATAACATCCCATTTAGCATCTAAGAATAATAAACTAAAATCTGCTGTCATCTTTAGATTTCTGCCTTTTTCTCTAATCCCAGCCCATGAGAAGCCAAAGAAGCCAATTATGAGCCTTGAATCTATTGCTGGATGATTGCTTTCAAAACAGAGAGCCACTTGGTTTCTATGACAACTAAACCATGTAGATTTAGAAATAAACACTACAATCGGTCTCATTTTGTTGTGAGTGCTAAGTGAAAAGTCACATGATCTGATGTCTCAGCTCTTTCTTTTTTCCACTTCCTATCTCTTTGTAAGGCTGTTTGCCCAAGTTGTAGCCAGATACTCATGCCTTTAATTTCATGAGATTTTCAGTGTCACATTTTATGAAATACTTTGTTTCCCTTTCCTTCTTTTTCAGGTTCAAAGCTGCGGTTGCTATCAAAAAGGGGGGAAAGACTTGGCCCTAGAAACATCTTAAAGATTAGCTTGCTCTATTTAAAAAAGGTGCTTTAATTGGCTATTGGCTCTTTTTTCAGATACTGTAACATATTGAACAGTACCAAAGGGCAATTTGAATATTTAAAAGACTGGTATCAAGAGAAACCTCATCTTAAAGTGATACAGCTTTATTCCTGGGATTAAGTTTTATAATAAAAATAAAACATAGTGAAAGTAATTATTTCAAATTAATATGGAATAGACACATTATCCCATGCAAAACACTTTCATGTCAACAAACTTGACGAGGTGAGGGGATCATGAGAGCACTGAATATCAAATCAATTTTGGGGAGGCTAGATAAACCTCATAGGAGCCTCGTGGCACAGAATGGTAAAGCTGCAGTACTGCAGTCCAAACTCTATGCTCAAGACCTGAGTTCGATCCCAGCGAAAGCTGGCTTCAGGTAGCCGGCTCAAGGTTGACTCAGCCTTCCATCCTTCTGAGGTCAGTAAAATTAGTACCCAGCTTGCTGGGGGGAAAGTGTAGATTACTGGGGAAGGCAATAACAAACCACCCCATAAAAAGTCTGCCGTGAAAATGTTGTGATGCAACGTCACCCCAGAGTTGGAAACGACTGGTGCTTGCACAGGGGACTACCTTTACCTTTTTAGATAAACCTCAACTGAAGCCCAACAAATGAGAAAGTTGGGAAATTCACGGACAGCTTTTCATCTTGATTGAATAATACTGTGTCCCGATTTTTAAACCTAATTAACTCTCAAGCAGTCTGTCAGATGTAAAACATCTACACTGAACTTTAACAGCATGCCGTATTAGAAAGGGCAGGTCCTTTTATGAGATGGAACTTTTCTGGAGACTCTGATGCAGCAACATGTCACGACAAAAGGCAAAGCTGTTTATTCTACTGGAAAAAAGAAAGGTCCCCTGTGCAAGCACCAATCGTTTCTGACTCTGGGGTGACGTTGTTTCACGTTTTCACGGCAGACGTTTTACCGGGTGGTTTGCCATTGCCTTCCCCAGTCATCTACACTTTCCCCCCAGCAAGCTGGGTACTCATTTTACCAACCTCAGAAGGATGAAAGGCTGAGTCAACCTTGAGCCGGCTACCTGAAAACCCAGCTTCCACCGGGGATCAAACTCGGGTCGTGAGCAGAGCTTAGGACTGCAGTACTACAGCTTTAACACTCGGTGCCACAGGGCTCTACTGACAGCCCCTTATATTTGATATTATAAAATATATTCCCCAGCTCTGGCTGACCGAAGACCTTTCAAAATTCTATGCAGGGAAAGACCACCACATTTGAGCACTAGGGGCTACCCTAACTGAAAATGTCTTGTGTATGATACAACAGGTGAGGAAAGAAAATATTTCTTCCCATAAGGTGAAATATAACATTACCACAGATTTGTTTTGCCATTTCATATTTTAATAACCAAGATGCTATGAGATAAGGGTTATTTTAAAAGATGTAGTGTGGGGGGGGGACTGGCTGGGGGAAGTAAACTATAGGTAGATAGGGTGCATGGGGGCTGGACCAATCAGGCAGGTTAGGAAGGAAAAGCAAATGACTAGGTGAGTTGGGGAGAGGGAAACAAAGAAAGAAGTGAACATGATGAAGAATGAATTTCTATTATTTCTTGCTGGTCTCCCTCCACATTGGATATTGCTGCACTATACTCCATGTCCAAAGTCCATCTCCCATCCCATTCCCCTTTTGGAAATTTTTACTTAAGAAATATTTTATTTATTTATGTGGATTTGCATTCCACCCTTTCCCATAAAGGCTCAGGACAGATTCCAACATATCAAACAGTGAGAAACCAAAAATACATCAATAGATAAACAGTTAAACAATTAAAATATATTAAAAGTTTAAGACAACTGACAGTTGAGCCAATAGCTCAGATTTAATGTAAGTTAAGGCAGCGTGGATAAGGTAGACACTTAATTTTGGTGTCCAAAGATGCCAGCTATATCGGCCCGATTTCCTCCAATCCAGATGGTAGTCAGTGTTGGGAAGCCAGTTAGATGATATAACTAAATAAGGACACCCGCCCGCCTCAGCCAAAGGCCTGACGGAACAGCTCCGTCTTACAGGCCCTCCGGAATGGTAAAGATCCATTGCTTATAGGGTTATGGGAATTATCCTATAAGCCAGGAATGGCCAATGGTAGCTCTCCAGATGTTTTTTGTCTACTACTCCCATCAGCCCCAGCCATTGGCCATGCTGGCTGGGGCTGATGAGAGTTGTAGGCAAAAAAAATCTGGAGAGCTACCGTTGGCCACCCCTGCTATAAGCAATGGTAACAGATAGTTTCCTTTTAAGCATTTTTGATTGAAACTGCACTCAGCTTCTTTCCAGGGCTTGTACTTAGGACCTCAGCAGTGCTGTACCTCAGTTAGAGTTAGAGGACACGGCTACTGCTTACTGAGGGTAGCAAGATTCACACTGCCCTGGAAAGTTATTCTATGTATGGTAAGTCCACCAACTCTCAGAATATATTTTTGCATTTGCATATGAATTTGAGTTAGTCCCAAACTGTCCTGAGAACATCTATTCCTATATTATTTATTTTTGTATTAAACTTACTGCCCAGTCCTCCTTGAACACATTTCCTCTTCTGAACATTACTCATTAAATGAAGTGTAGTTTTATTGTACAAATATTCATTTCAAAAGTCCCCCCTCCTTTCTCCCCTTTGGCAGCGCCTCTTCTCATTCAGAACCTTATGGGTTGTAAAAAAAAAAATGCATTCCAGTTTGTATCATAACAATCAGATCACAGCATCAAACAGAAAACAAAATTCCAGGTTTTTTTTTAAATTACCGTTTAATCAGATTTGAAAGACACAAATTAGAAAAACATTTATAGGCGAGTTAAAAACACTTTTAAAACATAGCAGAATGCTACTGGTGTGTAGCGCTGCTGAGACAAAACTAGAAATAAGTAATTATTAAAATATCACATCACAGTGTAAACTAACACAGTGGTATTTTTAATTACCATACACTAAGACCTAGGTTTTATGGATCTGTTGAAAAATAACAATTCTTTAAAAATATATATATATTGAATAATAAAAATGAAATTCATGGGCAACGCCTTTATATTCTGAACCAGGGAAGGCAAAATTGAGGAAATACTGCAACTATCCACTTTTGAAGCATATTCTTATCTCAAAAAGCAGATATTTGAGGGGGCAGGGAACATACCTACCACTGCATTGAGCTACCCTTTCATCATTTGACCAGGTAGGAAATAACTAAAATTCCATTCTTATATCAAGTATTTTAATTTTTTTTTCATAATCCTATAAGCATCCTTCCTGAACTTGGGTACTAGCTTTCCATTTAATACATATGGAAATCGTTCTCTCCCTAACTGAACTAGAATACACTTGAGGTCTGGTTTCAAGAATAACTATCTATCTACTACTGTATTTGTATGACACTTTTTGCCACTGTCAGACACACCCAAAGACTTCATGGAAAGAGTCAAGATCAATGAAGATGGGAAACAAGTATGCCATGACAATATAAATTTAAAAGGGTGTTAAGAGCTTCACACACACACACACACACATAAAAGGCAGAAAATGAAATGTGTAGGCAAATGTTCTTCTACAACCCCCTTCAGTGTTGATGTACCTTTGATATGCATTGCTACATGATGCCTTGTATGCAGCAGCTCATCTCATTTGTTTTAAGCGCAGTGGAAATTCAAGAACTAAGATCTCAAATCAAGATGAGCCTGGTGACCATAGTAAGTGAGTCAGAGGGTTAGCCCAGCAGCTGCACCGAGTAAGTGCCAAAAGTGATGGATGCATTGTTTACCCTGGTAAATTTTATTGGGAAGGTGGGCAGGGAAAAGCTTCCAGTGTTTCCAAATGAGTCCAAAATTGAAACCATGTCCTAGGCTGAAAGACTCTCTCCATTTGGGGTTAAAGAGCAACTAGCTCCATGTCCATGAGTATCAAAATCTCAACTAGCAGGAGGAACTCTTTGCCTTGCTACAGGACTCTGACATTACACTGCTGAACAAAGAGCTCTAATGTGGGGATGACTGGTGTTTGTAGAAAAAAGTCTTAAGATGTGTACTTCAAATCAAAGTATAGCGGTTTTTAAAGTGAGAAACAGAAAATGTTCACCTAGAAAAAGCACACTTACTTGGCTAATATCAAGCTTTGTGGTGGAAAGCCCAAGCGGAATTAGTTTTGATGTTTCAAAACATTTCCTAGAATCCTGTCCAAAATAAGATGAAAGCTACCAGGGTCAGTTTGTATCACAGAAAAATTATTTTTGCACTACTTTAAAATGGTATCTCACATACTTGACTGTGCTACTGGGAAATAATCAGCTACCTTCATAGTACTGTGAAACAAGTGCAGTTGCCACTGCTCCTATCAAAGAACTGGATAACACTTTGCCTGTATACTCTTAATGATTGCTCTTGCTGACAAAAGGCAAAGTCTGCTTTCATATCATCAGCTTAGAAGCATCCATGAGATGAGAACCTCTACCATAAAACCCTGTTACTTGCCACCAGTTCTGCATGAGTAACCATACTGAGTTCAGTGACACTTACGGTTAACTAGGACAGGAGTCCCACAGTAGTGAAGCGTGGCAACAAACACAATGAAAAGTTCTGTGGTGCTTTAAAAGATTAAGCCAGAATCCAAAGAGCCCCACACATGTTTGGAAAGTAGTTGTGCATGTGTGGGATGGGAGGGGGCGAAATATTTCTAATTTCTCTTTCCACCACAGGCCCTTGCCTCAAATTGAATGTGTCTCCAGAAAATTCTCACTTTCAAGACCTACTTTGGAGTGGATTTGAGGAACAGTAAAGGGAATGACGAGGGTCTGATGCACACACAGCCTTTCAGATCCTTCCTAGCCTCACAATTTTCTTATGACGGGACAGATATTAGAGGCTGGATGGTAATCAGTGTCTCTTAATCTTAACATCTGCATTGTTATTGGTTTTTCATCTAGACAGAATACACTAGGACTTCTAATTAGAAGTGAAATGGTACCATTTAAATAATTTATGTGTAATGTAGCCAAAGTTTAAAGAAAACTCAGACTTTGCCTGAATATAGGGCTGCTATTTCTGTAAATTCCTTAGTGAATATATGACGGGAAGCATATGCAAGCAGAGGGCAATTGATATCAGGCATTATGTAAAACATTGTTGCACATTACCAAAATAATCTTCCATACAGAGAACTGTATACGCACCCCATAAGAGGGATGTCAAACGTAACAGATTAAAATAAATCCTTGCCTAATTTATGAAGTGGTTGTCAGAATTAAACAGCAAACAACACACTGAGTTCTTCAGAAACAAAATCATTTTTGAAAATATCCAGATATAGACTATAGATCAGAGGTGGCCAAATTTGCTTAACCTAAGAGCCACATAGAATAAATATTAGATGTTTGAGAGCTGGGAGGGAGGGAGGGAGGGAGGGAGGGAGGGAGGGAGGGAGGGAGGAAGGAAGGAAGGAAGGAAGGAAGGAAGGAAGGGAGGGAGGAAGGGAGGGAGGAAGGGAGGGAGGGAGGGAGGGAGGGAGGGAGGGAGGGAAGGGAGGGAAGGGAGGGAAGGGAGGGAGGAAGGGAGGAAGGGAGGAAGGGAGGAAGGGAGGAAGGGAGGAAGGAAGGAAGGAAGGAAGGAAGGAAGGAAGGAAGGAAGGAAGGAAGGAAGGAAGGAAGGAAAGGCAGGCTGGTGCTAGGCTTTCTGGCGCCCTAGGCGAGTCATCCACTAGCCCCCTCCATTATTAAAAAATATAGGGAAATTGAAGGGTGCCAAACTTGAAACTTTTCACATTTTTAATTTACTGATTTTTAATTTTAATTTTTCCAAAAAAAAGTGATGTTATATTAAAAAAGTGAAAATAAGTGCTTGCCGGCCATGTCAGGAGGGAGGGTGGCAGGAAAGAATGAGGTGGGAGGCCAAGTCACAGATCGGGGAGAGGGGGGTGGCTTGGCTTTGTTGAGGGCAGCTTGGTGATGGGAGAGGACAAGGTGACAGTGGTCAGGAGCCAGAGTCATGTGTCAGGGAGGGGGCATCCAGTGGTGCCCCTAGGCCAGGTGACGCCCTAGGCAACTGCCTACTTTGCCTACTCCCACGCACCGGCCCTGGAAGGAAGGAATCATAGAGTTGGAAGGGACCTCCAGGGTCATCTAGTCCAACCCCCTGCACAATGAAAGAAGGAAGAAGATGATATTGGATTTATATCCCGCCCTATACGCTGGATCTCAGAATGGCTCACAATCTCCTTTATCTTCCTCCCCTACAACAGACACGCTGTGAGGTGGGTGGGGCTGAGAGAGCTCTCACAGAAGCTGCCCTTTCGAGGACAACTTCTGCCAGAGCTATGGCTGACCCAAGACCCAAGGAAGGAAAATAGATGGGGAAAGATGAAAAGAAAGCAACTTTAACTTTAAATGCATTCTCCAAGCTGCTGGCTGGGCTTGGAGAAGTGATTTAAAGAGAGAAATGCCTTCTCCAAGCCAGCCAATTAGGCAGAGGGAGCTTCAAGAGCCACACAATGTGTGTGAAAGAGCCTCATGCGGCTACCGAGCTGCAGTTTGACCACCCCTGCTATAGATCAAAGCCCATATAACTGGAGATATATATTACTTGGACTAAATTCATCTGAAGTTAATTTGACATGGATCCCACTGAAAACAATTGGACAAGTTAGCCACAAGTTCCAACTGATTTGGGGAGGTTCTATTCAGAAGAAAGTTCCAGTAAACTCTTCTTAGGGTAGCAGCCTTAGTTCCATTGTTTTCAATGGAATTTAGCCTCTGCTGGTTTTGGCTTGATTGGGGACCTTCTATAAAGGATGACTATTTTAATTCTCTTTAAATCCAGGAAGAAATTTAATTTAATTTAATCATAATGTGCATGGAATTTTTATCAGCTATAAAATTAAAAATAATAATGCCCAGGCCCAAATGTATATAATAACTATGCCAAATTGTCATACGTAACAAAAAACATAATTTGGCACACAAAGGATATTTGGGTCAACAGTGAAAACGTATGGGTGAATGTAAAATGATGAAACTATAAGATTTCACTGTAGAATAACATATAAGGGAACAGACAGACAATCGTGGATCTTAAGGAAACTATTCCTTGCCACCTCTCCTATCCAGAGCAAGGGAGGACCATTTCTTGCCACTTTCTCCAGGCCTGGAGGTCTTGGCTGCTGCAGGCCATATCTGAAAAGCCAATCCTGCTCTTGCTCTTCCTCAGTAAAAGATACACACAAATGAAGCTGCTTTATACTGAATCAGACCATTAGCCAACAGAAATCAACACTGACTTCTCTGACTGGTAGCAGCTACCCAGAGTCTCAGGTCTTCCACATAACCTACTACCTGGTCCTTTAACTGGAGATGCCAGGGATTGAACCTGCAACCTTCTGCATGCAAGGCAGATGTTCTACCACTGAGACATGGCTCCTCCCCTCCTTGCAACAAGAAAGCAGGTAATATAGACAGAAGAGCATTCTAGTCTCATGCTTCATTTCCCAGTCCTATTCACTACCAGCCTAGTAAATGGAGCAAGTTCAGATCACTGACTTGGGGAATGAATATATTGGTAGGGGCATGGAGTATCACTGGCAGTGGGAAAGGACTGGGCCTATCTATCTCTTCTCCTTATCGATAAATCTGACAGGCCTTCCTCTAGACATAAATTAAAGCTTAGAGATGCAAGTGGCAAGAACACACCTTTCAATGGCTACCAACAAACTCTGTGGGAACAAAAACATGGGCTGCAGCTTTGTAATCAGAGAGATGACTTTCACCAACTTAAACTCAAGAGCTACACAGAATAAGGTGGGGTTTAATACCTACACTGCTGGTCTCTGCATGTACCCCTTCAGCTTTTTCCCCATAGAAAAGTGAACAGCTGCCACTCATTCACTCTTAAATCAGGAATTTAGACACTTACAGATGGGACAAAATATATTTCAGCCTTTGATGCTGGTTATCCAGTTCATACGCATACACACCTCTTTTAATAGCATTACAATTTTATGACACTGTCACTATTCAAGCTCTTTTCCATATGCACAGCTACCTACTTTACCTCTTTTCTGTATTAACAACCTCATTAATATTGGAACAAAGTTTAAATTCAGTGGCACCTTTAAGACCAATAAAGTTTAATTCTGGTTATAAGTTCATGCACACGAAAGCTTATACTTCAAATTAAACTTTGTTGGTCTTAAAAGGTGTCACTGAACTCAAACTTTGTTCTTTGCTTCAAACCAACATGGCTAACCAACTGAATCTCTCATTAACATTGGCTAACTTCCATAACAGAAGTTACCTGTCCCCAAATATCCAGTATATCAGAGAGGCACATCATTTAAAAAACCAAAAACCTAGAACATTCTGAAGTGGTAGTGTGTCCTAGTCTTATTCCTGATTGAAGAGTAGATCTGTAAGTTTAAGGATGTGTTTTCTATATCACTGACACCAACAAAGACGTAATCTTACCTTCTGTGCTCATTAAAAAAATTATCAACTTCACAGCAATTAAAGCACAAAATATTATCAGAAATAAAATTAATCTTATGGTTAACATAATCACATCAGGATTTTCATTACTGCTGCTGCGGCATTCATGAAAAGTTTTTTTTAAAAAATTATGCAGAATAAGCAAATGAAAAATTATAGCCCTTTAGTACTTCATTAGCAGTATTCATATTCACAATAAAGTGACCAGTAGTTATCATTTCCCTTGATAGACTTTTCAAAACAAAACTGTGAAAAAAACAGAATGGTCAGGAATATTTTATCAAAAAGGTACAGCATGATCTCCATATCCAAAACGCTGGCTTAGAGACATATCCCAAGCCACAGGCTTTCCAGTGTTACAGGCCATGTAATGTTGAAGATGAGCTACACAATACCTATTTTAACAATTTCATCTTTTGTTTAATATAAACTGAGTTATAACCATAAAATAATCTGGCTATACTTATATCATAAGCACCTTCTCACTAATTCTTTACATTGCTGAAAAAGTTTCTAAGTGACTGTATCTTAAAGTCACTCCTTGAAAAACGGTTTGTATATAACAAGGAGGAATTTTATTGGAAGGGTGCAGCTCTGCAAGCGCCATCTTATACCTAATGGCAAAAAAGAGCAAACTAAAATAAAACTAGAATATTTTGCTCTGGATAAAGGGTATATTTTTGGAGTTCAGAAAATATTTTTTGGGGGGGTGGGCAGGCTGTTCTGCAATGAGAACATTTGTTAAACTAAAACTTCCTGTAATTTGGCATTGGCAGTCCTGTATGATAATCTGATACACTAAGGAAACCCTCCAAATACTGAGATGCTTATTGCAATTCCTTTTTGTAGATTCAGACACAAGTGACTTTCTGCCTCCATTTTCCTATTTTGTCCTTCAGCACACCCAACCGTTTTAACTATGCTTCCCATATTTAATATTAAACAAGAAAATACCACTTAGAAACATTATTTCAGTAGATAGAGGGTTTAAGGCAAGGCATCTGCTTGGAAAAAAATATTTTCCTGCTGTTACTCTGGATTGACGCGATTTGTTCTTCACCCCCATCAGTGCCTTGGGATACAGAGCGTACATTCAGCAAAGGGCACGCCTAAGACCCGATGGACATATGCTGTTAAGTCCTGAGTGCCCGTTGAAATAATGGTAATTTTTTTTCTATAAGGCGTGATCCACAGGAACATGGCATGGGAGAGGTTAATTTGCTTTGTTTCCATTCTTGCTAGTGTATTCAGTATTCCCTAGGGATATAGCATTTTTAAACTAATCATCTTTTTAGACAAATACAAACCCCTTTAAAAGGTACTATAAATGGGTTCTGAAAATATAAAATATATCCAACATAGCATCTCCTAATCATTGTTTCGTCGTCGTATTTCTGCATGTGATTTCTCGTTTTTGATTGAAATTATTTGTTGTGGAATAGTTGTTATGTCCCCTAATGCTTTCGTCGTCTTCTTGCTTTTTGGACCAAGAGGACTGGATGCCTTCTTGCTCTTTACTTCCTTTCTTAGTTCTTTTAGTTGTGAATATCAAGAACACTAAGATGCAGATGATGTGGAGGCAGAAATGCCAGGAGCTGAACAAAGAAATAAAAATAAACATTAAGTCAACCTGATCGCTAGCATTTTACACTAATATCTAACATCTACCTTCAGAAATTCATATAAATGATTTCTCTGCCCTAAATTCTCCCTTCCCCCTCCCCTTCTGTAACTTTCTTTATAAAAATGTGGGAAAGGGTTTCTTTTTTGTGGCACCTGAAGAAGTGAGCTCTGACTCACAACAGTTCATGGTGGAATAATTGTTGCTAGTTTTTAAGGTGCCATTGGACTTCTGTTTTATTTTGCTAAGACAGACTAATACAACACAGCTGAAAGTATCTTCAAAAGGTACTAACCAAGGTCCTTCAGGTATACTTGTGTATTTTTGTAATGGCCAAATGACAGTTTGGGAACCTTTATATGGATAGTTCAAAATGCCCAGTTTGAAAAGATAGGCGATAGATGGGGTGAGTAGAAACCTAAGAGTACTTTAGCATGGAGGAAGTTTGGCTATCTTTGAAGCTGAAAGACAGCTTACAGTGATGAGAGGAAAGGGAAAAATGTCTGTGTGACAACACTGTCTGTGTGAGAACTGTTATAGACAGGAGAGGTCAAATCCCTTGCAAGTTAGAGTTTGATTTATTTATTCCTCCTTCCCTGTAACAATTTGACCATTGAAGAGAGCAGAGATTCCTAGTGATTTTTTTTTGTTTGTTTGGCTGCAAATAAATTCTTCACTTCCGTTTCTGACATGTTATGAATTTCAGTACAAAAAGTAACCAAGGTGCCAATTTTTATACAGCCTGTGTACTGTGGGCTTTTGTCCATATTCAGTTGGCACACAGCTCCTACTTACTGAGCATGTTTGGGGGAAAATACTTTATTGTCAACTGCAGAAGAAATAATCCATGAGTGCCAGAAGGATTTCAGAAAATATTTAGTGCTCATGAGAGAATCAGGCAACTATTATGTATTTATTTATTTATATCCCACTCCCCCCCCCCACCCCAATTGGGAACTCAAAGCAGTTTTTCAGATCATTCCCCCCTCCACCTAATCCCCACAACAACCACCTTGAAAGGGTAGGTTAGGCTGAGAGATGGTGATGTGTCCAAGGTCACCTGACAGGCTTCCATGGTTAAGCAAGGACCCAGTTGTCTCAAGTCCAAGTCTCACACTCTAACCACTACGCCACACTGGCAAGGTATCCTTAGAACCTCAGAGTTCGTTTGAACAAGAAGCTCCTAAAATTATGGAGAAACAATGGAACATATTTGGGTAGTACCTGCAGAAGTCCTCCAGTGTTCACAGGGGAGGAATTTTCATACCCTTCATCATTCTGTGCACTCTTTCTCTTTGTTTCCAGTCATTTCATTCTAACACAAATAATCTAATCCACACTATGCATACGCCATAAACAAAACTTGCCATTAGGATATTTTTTGACATGCTAATAAGGTGTCCACTTACCTGTAAAACTTGATAGATGGTTTTACAGAGAGAAGTACAAATGGTACAACTGTATAACTTATTGCTACTTGAGTTGTCATCCATGTCACAATATCGTAACATAATTTAGTGGCTGGAGAATCAATGAAGTAGTGCCTAATGTTCTTCCTTATCTAAACAAAAAAAGTGACATGCTTAAATAGAAGAATGTCAGCATTTTTACAGTGCCTAGAGGAAACTACAGTCTAGACACAGCTAAAATGATCTTAACACAATATGACTCAATATGGTTTCAACATGATTCAATATGTTTTCATAAGAAAGGACGCCACCTTCTGTAGATTTCACAGCACCTTTTGGAGGCTGATCTCTGCGTGTCTATGAGTGAACCCTAGTTCTTCTCTTTCTTCTTTTTCCATCAGACATTTGACTACATATTCTGTCAAGCTCATATCTAGTTCTATTGTTGGAGAAACCAACAGTCTCAAACTTGTTTCCATCATTTTCTTTCTGAACAGATTTAAGCTGATGTGCTTGAGCCTACTGAAGGCTTTAGAAGTAGGAAGCAACAATCCATGCTTAACTAACTACATGGTTCTTTTTACTCCCTGGAAACCCTGATAGCTTACCAAAAAATTCTATCAGTCCTTGCCTGAATAGATAAAAATCTGGGCCATCTACTGTCTGGCTTCCCACATTCCCATTTCCTGCTAGAATCAACCTTGCCATCAGTCCCTGTCAACTCCTTGGACTTAATATTTACTGCACTCGTATCTCAATACCCAATCAGACAATTCTCTAGCATTAACATGGCCTGCTTTTGAGCTAGCATATGGACTGCTCTTACAAAACCATTTACTGTTCCTGACTACTTATTCAAAGTTTAAAATTACATTAAAGACAACAAATTAAACCACACCATCAAGTATCAGACAATAGATCAGAACAAAAGTAAGATCAACTGAGATACGAATGAATACAGGGATTTCCTAAAGAGTCGGGCCTTCAGTGCTAGGCAATATACGTACCAAGACAACGGGTAGATTTCTTCCAAGGCAGCATTCCGTAACACGGGTAGATTTCTTCCAAGGCAGCATTCCGTAACTGCAGTGCCCCAGAGTATGTTTCTACCACATTCCTCAACTGGTTGCACCTCAGATGACAAGGAAATGCCCAGTAGAGTAGCCCCTACATTGTTGTTGTTGGTTTGTTTGTTTGCTTTTTTTTGGGGGGGGGGGTGCAAGATAGGCACATATGGTAGCAGATGATCTTGCAGACAGCCATGTCCCAAGTTACTTATGGCTATATTCAAGATGTCATGCAATGAAAGTCCTGAGCCATGTCCAATTACCGTATTTTTCGCTCCATAAGATGAACCTGAGCATAAGACGCACCTAGTTTTTAGAGCCGTTTGTGTGAATTTAGAGGCATTTGTGTGATTTTTTTGCAGTATTCGCTCCTTAAGACGCACACACTTTTCCCTCCACTTTTTTTTGGGGGGGAAGTGAGTCTTATGGTGCAAAAAATACTGTAATCCTTGATATCTGTTGTTGTTGTTCAGTCGCACAGTAGAATCCAACTCTTTGCGACCCCATGGACAAAGTCACGCCAGGCCCTCCTATCTTCCACCATCCTCCGAAGTCTGCTCAAATTCATGTTTGTTACATTAGTATCACTGTCCAGCCATCTCATCTTTTGCCATCCCCTTCTTCTTTTGCCTTCTCTCTTTCCTAGCATCAGGATCTTCTCCATTTTGTGGCCAAAGTATTGGAGCTTCAGCTTCAGCATCTGACCTTCCAGTGAACAATCTGGGTTGATTTGCCTTAGGACTGACTGATTTGATCTTCTTGCAGTCCAAGGGACTCTCAAGAGTCTTCTCCAGCACCATATCTCAAAAGCATCTATTCTTCTGCACTCGGCCTTCCTTATGGTCCAGCTCTCACAGCCATACATTACTACTGGGAATACCATCGCTTTGACTGTATGGACTTTTGTTAGCAGGGTAATGTCTCTACTTTTTATTATACTGCCCAGGTTCGCCATAGCTGTCCTTCCAAGGAGCAAATGTCTTTTAATTTCATGGCTACAGTCACCATCTGCAGTGATCTTGGATCCCAGAAATGTGAAGTCTGTCACTACTTCCATGTTTTCCCCTTCTAGTTGCCATTTTGTGATGGGGCCAGATGCCACAATCTTAGTTTTTTTGATGTTGAGTTTCAAGCCTACTTTTGTGCTCTCCTCTTTCACCCTCAACAAGAGGTTCTTTAGGTCCTCCTCACTTTCTGCCATTAGAGTAGTGTCATCTGCATATCTGAGGTTGTTGATGTTTTTACCGGCAATCTTAATTCCGGCTTGTGCTTCATCCAGGCCAGCATTCCGCATGATGTACTCGGCATATAAATTAAATATGAAGGTCGGGGACAAAGGGTGGCGGTTGGAGGAGAGATGTCCCGGAGACACCTACTTAATTGTGGGGTCCCGCAGGGGGCAGTTCTCTCCCCAATGCTGTTTAATATCTTTATGCGCCCCCTTGCCCAGATTGCCCGGAGACACGGGCTGGGTTGCCATCAGTATGCTGATGACACCCAGCTCTATCTACTGATGGGCGGCCGGGCCGCCGACACCCCTATAAATCTGGATCGGGCGTTGCAAGCCGTGGCAGACTGGATCAGGCTGAGTGGGCTGAAGCTGAATCCAGTGAAGACAGAGGTCCTTTGCGTGGATCGCTGCAGACTGGGAGGGGAGATCTCCCTACCGACTTTTGACGGTGTCTCACTAATACCAGTGCGCAAGGTCAAAAGCCTGGGAGTGCTACTGGAGCCCTCCTTGACAATGGAGGCACAGATAGCTGCCACTGCGAAATCCGCCTTCTTCCATCTTAGAAGGGCAAGACAGTTGGCCCCCTTCCTGGAACGTAGCGACCTAGCAACAGTGATCCATGCAACGGTCACCTTGAGACTAGACTACTGTAATGCCCTCTACATGGGGCTGCCCTTGTGCCGAACTCGGAAGTTGCAGCTAGTGCAGAATGCTGCGGCCAGGCTGCTACTGGGACTACCTCGGTGGGAACATGTGCGGCCTGGGCTGAAGGAACTGCACTGGCTTCCAATTATATTCCGAGTTCGCTATAAGGTGCTGGTTATCACCTTTAAAGCCCTATATGGCCGAGGCCCTGCCTACCTTAGGGACCGCCTCTCCCCACACGTTCCCCAGAGAGCACTAAGATCTAGTTCTCAAAGCCTTCTAAGGATCCCTGGACCAAAAGAGGCCAAACTAAGAGTAACAAGAGAGCAGGCCTTTTCTGTAATGGCCCCCCACTGGTGGAACCAATTGCCGGAGGAAGTGTGAGCCCTGCGGGACTTTAATCAATTCCGCAGGGCTTGCAAAACCACTCTCTTTCTGCAAGCATATGAGGAACCCTGAAAGCGATATCTCGCCATCGAAATACGTCAACTGAATATAGCACCTTAACTTAATTTTAACTGTAATTTAATGTAACTGTTTTAACTGTATGTATTAATTGTATTTTAAAATTGTTTTATAAATCATGGTATACCATGTCATGTTAGCCGCCCTGAGCCTGCTCC
The DNA here is from genome assembly GCF_032191835.1 of Heteronotia binoei. NCBI lineage: Eukaryota > Metazoa > Chordata > Lepidosauria > Squamata > Gekkonidae > Heteronotia > Heteronotia binoei. The sequence continues at coordinate 48,224,173 of NC_083223.1, read as the reverse complement.
GGCGGGAAGGGCGGGATATAAATAAAAGTTTATTATTATTATTATTATTAAATAAGCAGGGTGACAAATAAACATCCTTGCCGAACTCCTTTTCCTATTCTAAACCAATCAGGTGTTCCATATCCCGTTCTGACAGTTGCTTCTTGACCCTTATACAGGTTTCTCAGGAGACATGTGAGGTGGTCTGGTACTCCCATCTCTTTAAGGACTTGCCACAGTTTGTTCTGATCCACACAATCAAAGGCTTTAGCATAGTCAATGAAGCAGAAATAGACATTTTTCTGATACTCCCATGCTTTCTCCATAATCCATCGAATGTTGGCAATTTGATCTCTAGTTCCTCTAACTCTCCGAAACCCAGCTTGAACTTCTGGTAATTCCCGATCTACATACTGCTGAAGCCTAGCTTGTAGGATCTTTAACATACTTTAACATAATCCTTGATATTATTCACTATCAAATTATGCAAAGACAGTATAAGTAATATTGTTCCATGTTCTGGAGAGGCAGGCTGGGCTGGGAGTAGAGAGTCCCATGCTTTGGTGGTTCCACTCTTACTTGACCAACCATTTCCAGGAGGCGGTGCTGGAGGACTGCTGCTCAACTCCATGGCATTTATGTCAAGGGGTCCCATCTTACCCCCAATGCTGTTTAACATCTACATGAAACCACTAGGAAAGGTCCTCCAGGGATTTGAAGTAAGGTCATACTGAGTTCTATTTATCCTTAACAACTAAGCCAGGTGGGTCCATGGAAGTCCTTAATAGGTGTCTGGAGAAGGTAATGGGTCAATAAACTGAAGCTCAGTCCAGAAAAGACTGTGAGGCTGTTGGTCAATGTAGGGACTGTGGAGTCACCCTGTCCTGGAAGAAGGTTGCACTCTCCCTGAGGGTGCTAGTAGATTCTTGCCTATACCTGGAGGCTCAGATCTCCTCTGTGGCACATAGTGTCTTTGCTGATATATCAGCTAGCCATTCCTCAAGAAGTGAGATCTGGCCATGGTGATCCATGCTGTGATCACATCTGAGTTGGATCACTATAATGCGCTGTGTATGGGGCTGCCTTTGAAAATGGTTCAGAAACATAAATTGATCCAATTGGCCAGGGTACGGCCAGGGGTTGGTTACAGGGATTATATCATCCCTGTGCTGAAAGATCTGTACTGGCTACCCATTTTGTTTCTGGGCACCCTTCAAAGTGTTGGCTCCTATCTTTAAGTCTCTAAATGGTTTGGGGGCAGGGTACCTGAAGGACTGTCTCCTCTCACACTATCCAGCCCAGCAATTAAGATCTGCTTCTCAATCCCTGCTCTCTGTGCCCCAAGCTTCAGAAATGAAACAAATGGTGACTAGAGACAAGGCACTGTCTGTGGTGGCACCTTGCATTTGAAATGACGTTCCCCTTGAGGCTTGACTGGCACCTAAATTACATTCTTTAAGGTGCCAGACTAAAATACATCTTTCTACTCAGGCATTTAATAAGGGGCTTTTCTTCTCAGCTTGTTAATAGTCTGTTCTGTTCTATGGATATTTTTTTTATGCTGCTTGTGTGTGTTTTTATAATGGCTTGTAGTTTATACTGTGGTTTTTCATGGTAAGCCACCTTGAGCAGGACTCTGAAGACAAAGCATAGGAATATTCTAAACGAATAACTAAATACTTTGGTAATAATTCTTAGCTGGAAGTTTCAGCGACTTGGAGAAATCAGCAACTTGCAGTTACTCACCTGTGCAACAAACTGGTGCTTTAACACCCCTCAAAATATACCAGATTTTGTGAAAGACATTTCCCCAAACATCTTAAGACTTTTCTCTCTCTTGAGAAGCACGGCTTTGAAGTTTGTAATGTGGGCCTTTTGTTCGGAGAATTATTAATCATTAATTAATCATTAATAATACTTGCAGTGGTACTTACTGTTCGAGCTGCAAGTGTCATTAGTACCCCCGTTAAGAATGTTAAATAATATCCTGGATATACCCCATGCCAAATTGCTGACAAGATAAAAGTCTGTATTGTTGGACTGAAGGAGGCTCGCTCATAACATACTCTAAAAGTTCAAGGAAAAAAAAGGATTAGAAAGAAGTTCATGTTTATAAACTGCCTCCATAAAATAATTCAATTTATACTTTAGATTAAATTAATATTTTACACAAGGGAATCATCCAAATGACTCCCAATCCAAATCCTTTAAGAAATTTGATGGCCCAGCCTGAGAATTAATTTGCTTACAAGAAATGCCATTATTTTTCCACAAAAGAAATTGTTAGCAGAGATCCTCAATCTCTGCCATTGCTCTGAGTACCAATCTTCCAGGAAACAGCTTCTGGACTTACAGCACAAGCAACTAGAAACTGACCAGACCCTATTTCGAGAAACTCCAAGACGACCCTTAAAATACCCACTGAAAGCACAGTGCTATCCATCTTTGGTCAGCTCTTTTCTGAGGTGTTTACCAGATCAGGCACAGAACTGTTTCAAGAGGCCTTTGGTATTTTGAGGCTAGCATCACGCTGTCATCCTCATAAAGTATGGAGAGGTGGACTCCAAAATAACTATTCAACACCAAATATAATTTCATACACAAAAGAGTGGCAAAACTATTCTTGGTTGGCACACAGGCAAAGCAAGGCTAGCCAGAGCAGAAATACTTCAGACCTGTCTAATTAGGCATTACTCTCCCATACTCCCTGAGAGAAGACTAGCAAGAAAAGGACATTACAGACTGTACCTTTTGAGCCAGAGAGCTGTCTGGATATTCCAGTTATCAAGGAACATCTTGAAACTTGTTGAAAACTGTAAAATTAAACATATTTTATTTTTTTGTAAAGCAGAGGTAATTTCCCACATGCAGTCATTTATACTATGTACAATAAATCATATTAATAAGATATTCAATTTATAGAGACGAAGCATTATTTTAGGATAGAAAAAAATAACACAATTTTGAGCTGCTTTGGCTGCACTATTTCAAATTCTGCAGCTGTACAGTGCCCAACGGAGCCAGTAAGCTACACTTGCTGGCAGAGCACAGGTGGCTCACCCACGCATAGGGATTCTGCAGCCTTCTGGGACTGCGCTAGACAAGGGATGCTCCAACATGCCAGAAGCAGCTGCTGTGCTGGTTATGCCACAGACAGCTGCACACATGTACCCAACAAACACACACACACACCCAAACCAAGAGTGCATCCAGAATAATATAGAACTTAGCCACTCACTCATTTCATTCAGGAAGGCCCTTGTCTCAATTCCTGCACCATACTGCCCCCACCTATGGTGGCAGAACACAAACTTTCAGCTGGCCCAAGCCACAAAACCAGGAAAAAACCCAATCCAACATTAGAATTCCCCACTGCCACCCTGCTAACCTAGCAGATACTGTTGAGGCTACACATTCTGTTTACTCCTGGCTACTGATAGCTGTTCCACATTTGAAGTAGCAGGTGGTCTGAGAAGATGTTGATTCATCCACAGTTAAAGCCTCAGATATTACTACTCTTTAATACCCTGAATAGGAGCCCTGTGGCGCAGAATGGTAAGATGCAGTACTGCAATCTAAGCTCTGCTCACGACCTGAGTTTGAGCACAGCAGAAGCTGGGTTCAGGTAGCCAGCTCAAGGTTGACCCAGCCTTCCATCCTTCCGAGGTCAGTAAAATGAGTACCCAGCTTGCTGGGGGGGAAAGTGTAGGGGAAGGCAATGGCAAACCACCCTGTAAAAAGTCTGCCAAGAAAACATCATGATGTGATGTCACCCCATGGGTTGGTAACAACTCAGTGCTTGCTCAGGGGACTACCTTTACCTGTTTTTTAGTACCCTGAATGGAAGCAGCTACACATGTTGCTGCTATATTGGAGGTATAAAAGTTTTGGCAAAATGGAAGAGCCAACTTAGAAGAAGGGAGAGACTATGACCAAAGCATGTCAAGACATAGAGAAACAACCTTTTCTAGCACACTGTGATCTTTCCATCCCCTGCTTTTCTTTCTTGGCAGTATTTTTTTAAGCCTCCCATCAAAATCCTTGTATTCTGCAAAGAGAGAATCTCCGGATCTAGCCACAGCACAGTTCTAGATGTTTCTTGCCAAGGTTTATCCCTGAAATCAGTTTTCGATGCCAGGGTTGAACTGTGGCACATGTGAAGGAATTATACCCAAGCCCTTTGGGGTCACTGAAGCAATTCAGAATACCAGTTGCCACGTCAAACATTTAACTCGGCAGCAACAACTTCAGTTTTGTACCCCTTGCCTCAGGTTACATTTATCTCATAATTAACAGGCATTGAGGACTAGATAGAAATGTTACATTTTTAATTCCCACAAACTTTTACAAAAGAATTAAGTACCAACCTCTATATGCAGAATTCTCAAATTTGATATCAAATCCCAATGTGAGACTCCATTTTTATCATAGCCTCTAAAACCAAACCCTGCTGCATTATTGATTGCATCAGCTGCGAAGACACAAAAAAAGGGAGGCAATCCGTTATAAATAACTAGAGACCAGGTTATTAGCCACATAAAAGTTGCTTTGCATTTTGGGAGTTTTTCCCACATTGATGACTGAAATGTCAGTTTATGAAGGTTTGAAATATTTTTCACAACTTTTTAATAAAAAGAATTCCTTTGGCTCTTAATAGTTTTTTTGCCATCACAGGTGCTGCACAATTCCTGAAACCACAGGATCCACAAGATCCCAAACAACTCATTAGTCATTTGAATACCACCTCCTAAATGCAGGCAACCTGTACTGGGCCTTGTATTTTGAAATGCAATGCTATCTAAAGTGAAATAACTTAAAATGAGCAAAAGATAAACGCAAAGGCTATTTTCCTCCCTCAGAGTCACAAAAACCTACCGCTGTCTGCTAAAAAGCTGCAAAAGTGAAGCTATCGTATTACTGGACTCAAGCAAGATATATCTAATCCCCCAAACAGCAGGAAACTATTTGTGTTACTGAAATGTCAGGGTGATAAGCAAAACTGCAAGGCAAAAAGGCTGTTAGCCTTTTTGAAATTCACTGCATGTTAATTTACACTTTTCAGCCCCTTCCCCTTAAAACAATGCATAAAATTATGGACTAAGTACTCAGATATGTTGGCAATTTTAATAAAGCAGGTGTAGAACTCAGAACACAATAATTTTAAGCTAAACTATTATACAGAATGGGCTGGACCTAAACCATAGAATTAAATCCAAAGGTATGCTCACAGAAGCAATCCTTCCACTCACAGAGGGTAGTGTTCAACTCAGGGAAGGTTTCCATAAGTGGAAAAGCAGATTTAGATCCAACTCCATAGTTTGGTTTTAGGCCAACATTTAACAAACTTTATAAAGCAATAATGCTATTACGATTAAAAAGCAATAACAGCTGCTATTTAATGCCAAGCAGTACGCATCTGCATGCCACTTTTTAACATTAAACCTAGGTAAATTAAATTGTTAGTAGCTAGTTATCAACTTGTATCTGGTTCCTCAGGAAAAACTTCACAGTCGTTTGCAAGGAGTTTGCTCTCAACCCACAAGAGGGCACTGTCTCAAATGTGTCCTTTAAGTTAAGACAACACTATATAGCATGTACAAATACATTCTAAGAAACTGCTTACCTAAAGTCCATGCAAAATAGTATTTGGGTCTGGCAGCCATTAGAGACAGGTACAAGTAGATAATCCTTGTAGGCAGTGATGCTGTGGCTCTGAAATGATCATCAATGTTGTACTCTACAGGCAAAGTTTTGCTAACAGTCATATGAAATAATAAGGATAGTCCGCACACTACGAGTTTCTGCGCCACAGCTGTCTGAAACATGCAAACATGTAAGGCTTTGTGAGCATCTTTTAAAAATAAACTTTCAAATGGAATGATTTAACGGGGGAGGGGGGGTTGCATTCAGCCATTGCTGCTTCTTGATCAAAACAGGGATTGCAGCCCCAACATAAACTAACTAGCTTTTTAGTAGTCTAGTGGCAACTAAAATCCCTTAAGACTTCAAGGGGAAGATAGAAAATAACATGTGGCATCATATCTGGATAACAGAAGCACCTCACATTTCCACTTTGCATATGAAAGGGTTTATAACTCTCAAAGTTTCGATGATATGGGCGTTCACATATATATTGGCGCACTTGTTGTGTGTGCACTGAGTTCATGCATGCATCCCACACCCACCTTTAGATATAAGAACATAAGAGAAGCCATGTTGGATCAGGCCAATGGCCCATCCAGTCCAACACTCTGTGTCACACAGTGGCCAATATATGTGTGTGTGTGTGTATACATACACACACACACACTTACATACATACATACACACACACGCACACACACATATATATATACTGTGGCTAATAGCCACTGATGGACCTCTACTCCATATAATATACATAGACACCTCCCTCTCCCTCCATCCTGCCCTAAGCAACCCAGGCTGAAGGTCCTGATCAGCATAACATTTATTCTGGGCAAGAGGGGGAAAGGGTGAAACTAGGGTGGGTTTGCAGCAAGTATGCAATGTTGCATGCTCTAGAAACTTATCTGCCTGCAAACAGAACTGCACCATGCTTATTGCTGTGCATGCTTCCTACATAACTTACGGTATCTTTTGGCATTTTACCACCTCTGCTTCTAACCTGTCTTTTATTTTCAGTTCTCTTGTTTATCTGTTGCTCAGAGAAAAAACTACACCTGCATTTGGTATACCTTGCTTATGTTGCTCCAATGCCTCGATTTTACACAGGGAACAAAAGGCAGCAGTTATCGACATTTTAACAAGCTTAATGCCTCATCTGTCGTTTCACAACAAACAGAACTTCAAGGAACTCTATGGAACTCTTGCCTAGATTATGAATCAATCAGTTTTGTAAAGATTACAAATGTCCTGTGTAATCCTTAAATTCTAATCTCAGCTGGCACACTTGTCATCTACAAGGAAAACTTGTATTTGAATCTATGATACACTGTTTGATTTAAACTCATAAACTGTAACAATACAAACCCAGTGTAAAACTTCTATTGCCTATCATTATGATAAGGGTGTAAAAATTATGTTGACTAATTTGCAGTATTCAGCCTGGAAATTTATTATCTGAATTTCATATCTCTTTTCTACCTTACAGCATACATTCTATTTCTATAAAAGTAACCAATTTTACTTAGTTATTTATTGGGATTTCTATCCCGCCCTCCCCCCCACAAGTGGGTTCAGGTTGTGTTACAGCAGAAAAAAAAATCCATATACTCCATTAAAAAACAGAACCAATTTAACAGATGATGGTGAACTAAAAATACTTAATAAGATAGGCTATTCATGTCCATTTTTTACTGTTCTTTATAGGTTGAAAATTACATTGTGTGTCAGTTTATAAATCTTTTTAAAAAGGATTTTGTAAATTTCCTGCTATTTCCACAGAGACCACCTTAGGTAGCACTAGACAAACTTTATATGAAGTACTATTAGGGAATGAATTGAAAATAAAATGGCTGATATTATAATGCACCTGTATGGTGCAGCCTTATTTGGAATAGTGTGTGCAATTTTGGTCACTGTATCTCAAAAAGTATATGGCCAATTATGCATGCACATCTTACTGCAGATTTTCAGAGCAGTAAAACTTTAATCTTGACTTCAAATTCTGTGCCCGCCTTACACACCGTTGTTTTTCTTCCAGTGTATTTATTCTGCAACTACATTAAAATGTTGAAATTGACAAGACTTATTTTTGAAACTGACAAGCAGCTGCAAAGCCCCCATTTCAATACTGCAGAGTACTAGGGGATTCTCTGCTGTGTTATCAGCCACTATGAAAAATGGGAGTCACGTGATTATAAGCTGTGATCTTTGGCAACGTGTCTGTTTGGCAACATGTGGGTCTGTGTTTGTGCGCGTGCCTGTGCAAAATTGGCTGCAATTCCACCACACTTTGCACAGGCCTGCAATTTGTATGGGGGAAGTCCTTTGGCAGAAGCTCTTGAGAACTTTTTTAGTCTTGTGCCACTAAATTGGAAAAAAAAATGGGGGTGGTATTTTTATGTTTGGCAGTTCACAGAAGGTCCATGTGGTTTAGCTGCCATTTTAATGTTAGTTTTCCAGAGACAGCCAAAATGCCTCCCCCCCCAAAAAAAGAAAAAGAAATCTTGTTCACTAAAGCATTAAAGGGGGGAAATGTTTTCAAAGTTTTAGGCTTCCTAGCCAAGTCTGTCTCCTTATATCTCATGTCAATTTCATTTTTCACTGATCCCCCTTTATTTTGTTTGCATGCAGCACTGAAAAAAAAAATTGCACTGAGCATGCTGCCATTTGCCTCCTCTCCAATCAATCCCCCTTTCAAATCAATACCAGCAAGGAACTAAACCTAAAGCATAATTCCTTTAAAACTCTCACCCTGTCATTTTCATTTTTTAAATTCAGTGATCCAAGACTACTGATAGTCTCATATTGTTAGACTAATATGGCTTGTAAAAAAAAATTGAAACAAAGGGGAAATGGAGTTTGTACACCGATGAATGGGGAAGATGCTAGAAGGTGCAGAGTGGGGAAAACAACCTTAATCTAGGCAGGGAGTGATCTTTGAAGGGCAGCAAAAGGGCAGGGGGAATCCAAGGAAATCTGGACACTTTTGAATTACCGTACCTTCCGCTTGGAAATGAATCAAAGGGAAAATTGGTACAAAAGCACTCTCAGAAAATGCAGGAAAATAGCAACCAGAAAACAAGCTGAGCAATGAAAGAAAGAAAATCAATGCAGAACAACAAAGAAAACCTGACGGACATGTACAGTGAAAGCAAGGGGGAAACCCTATGCATAATAGGCCTGTATCAAAATAGGGAAAAGTATAGAAAAGGGCAACCAAGGGAGTTGAAACATCTTTACGAAGATATTGTTGGACCTCCACAGTAACCGGCTGGCCACTGTGTGAGACTGGATGTTGGACTAGATATACCACTGGTCTGATCCAGCAAGACTCTTCTTATATTATTATATATTTTCCACTATTTTTTCTAAGAAACATTATCCAAAGCATATCCAGAATATACTATGCTAGTGCTAAGCAGTCCAGTTATATGCAGTCAAAGGAGACTGACGTTCACGGAAATGTAATTAAACCAGAGGGAAGGAAGAGAAAGGGTAACCAATGCTTACTATTCAAACTAATCTCTTCCTGCACAAAGATGGGGAAAGTGAAAGCGATACCGTTATAACAATAAGAACTACACTGAACAAGCTTCAAAAGGCATGACAATGAATGCAAGAAGCAACTTAAACAATAGAGATAAACAATACTAGCTGGGTATAATCCCACATTAGCTGACTAATCAATATATATGAAAAGTATTCCTGTTTAATTTATGCAGCAGGACACTAGCAGATGTATTTAACAGCAAACTGCTAGATCTTGTCCTTTGGCTTCTATATCAAACATTATTTTACAGTAATTATAAGAAGACATTCCTCTTTATCAACAGCTATGAATTTTGGTTATATAAGACCAGGAATGTTAGCAGCCTAAATATGGCTAATTTATTCAAAAGTTTTTATTTGCTTTCTAAATGCAGTTTCTAGAGGAAAAAGTCATGTTTTACTGGCAATAAGGGTCTTCTTTCCTACTGCGAACTCAGATTGTATATTTGATCCTAGGGATCCTCATAATCTGCTCACATTCTCTTACTGAAAGCCTTGAGTCTTCCCATATATGAAAATATTCTTCTTCTGGACATCTCTAATAAAACATGCACTAGTGAGACTTGAGCCAATAAAGATTATTGTATGCAGTTTTATAATGTTAAATTTGAAGTAAATCTGACAATTCCTGAGAAGGAATACCAACATACCAGCAAATATAAAAATGATTGTGAGAAGTTACTTTATTGTCTCTGGCACTTCAAGGGTAGGAAAGGTTTTCATGCCAAAGGTGTCACCAATAACATTATCAGGGGTGGAATTCTAGCAGGAGCTCCTTTGCATACTAGGCCACACATCCCTGATGTAGCCAAAAGCTTACAAGGCTTTTTTTTGTAAGCTCTAGGAGGACTGGCTACATCAGGGGTACATGGCCTAATATGCAAAGGAGCTCCTGCTAGAATTCCACCCTTAATTATTATACCACTGTGACATAGTGTGTGTCTGTGTGTAATTGCCATCAAGTTGCTTCTGACTTATGGTGACACTATGAACTAATGACCTCCAAAACACACTATCATTAATCTTATCTTGCAAACGGAGGGCCGTGGCTTCCTTTATGGAGTCAATCCAGCTCATGTTGGGTCTTTTATTACTGCCTTCAACTTTCCCCATCATTATTGTCTTTTCCAGTGATTCCTGTCTTCTCATGTGACCAAGGTACGATAGTCTGATTTTAGTCATCTTAGCTTCTAAGGGGAGTTCAGGCTTCATTTGTTCTAGAACCTAAGTATTTGTCTTTTTTTCGGTCTATAGTATCCGTAAAACTCTCCTCCAATACAACATTTTGAATAAATCAGTTTTCTTCCTATCACTTTCATTGTCCAAAGTTCATCATAACAGTAAAGTATAAAAGCAGTAACAACACAGTCCTACCACCACTTTCCTGAAACTTAAGCCCCACTAAACAGACCTGAACAGGATTCTGAGTAAGTGTGTTTAGGAATCTCAGAAACCACAGACTAACCAATATAACCCTTATAAAACAGCATGAAGCCACATGCAGCACCATTACATAGCCCAGTTTGCCCCACCTTTTTGCGCTAGGTACAAGAGCAAACAGAAACAGATTTCTCACTGATTTACTTACTAAAAAATTATTGTGACATGCTGTTTTCATGAATTAAAACCCACTTCATCAGATGTAAGAAGTGTACCTTCTATTGGCAGACATATACAAGTGTATGTAAATGCAAAAACAGACATGGCTATAGAGTAATCACTTATGTGATAAAAAAAGATATCATAACAAAACAGATCAATGGGGACCCAACGCAGTTTACATCGTTCTCAGCTCCTTTGTTTTATCTTCACAACAACCCTGTGAGGTAGGTTGGTCTGAGAGTGTATGATGGGCCCAAGATCACTCAGGAAGCTTCCATGGCAAAGTGGGGATCTGAATCTGGATTTCCCAGATCCTAGTCCAAGATTTTAACCACTACACAAGCTTAGCTTCCATTGCAAGTAGCACTTGAGAGGGGGGGGGGGATATCTGCAGATATTCCAATTCCTTTCATTTTTGGCCTGGAACTCCCACAATCAAACTGACACCAATGGCCAACTTTGAGATTCCTACTTTTATTTTCTGATGAGTCATGGTTGCTACACAAATGAAGAACAGTAGGTTTTTATACTCTGCTTTTTTACCTTAAAGAGCCCCGTGGCGCAGAGTGTAAAAGCTGCAGTACTGCAGTCCTAAACTCTGCTCACGACCTGAGTTTGATCCCCAGTGGAAGCTGGGTTTTCAGGTAGCCAGCTCAAGGTTGACTCAGCCTTCCATCCTTCTGAGGTTAGTAAAATGAGTACCCAGCTTGCTGGGGTGGGGTGGGGGGGCGGAGTGTAGATGACTGGGGAAGGAGGCAATGGCAAACCACACCATAAAAAGTCTGCCGTGAAAACATTGTGAAAGCAACGTCACCCCAGAGTCGGAAACGACTGGTGCTTGCACAGGGGATCTTTCCTTTCCTTTTTACCTTAAGGAGTCTCAGAGTAGCTTACAATCGCCTTCCCTTCCTCGCCCCACCACAGGCATCCTGTGAGGTAGGTGGGGCTGAGAGAATTCTGAGAGAACAGCAATTGACCCAAGGTCACTCAGCAGGCTTCATGTGGAGGAGTGGGAACCATGCTGGCTTTCACCATGTACAAACAGATGAAGTTGTGGATTCTTTTATTATTATAGATGCATGGTATCAGCCAGCCAAGTGATCAGTTTTGTTGTGATATTTGGTTTGGATTAGGGCCATATGTCGGGGGGGGAGGGGTAAATCTTTGTCCAGGGACACATGGTGGCAGCCCGATTCCACATGCTGCACTGACAGACTACTGTTTAGCAACACACATACATAAAATCAATATTTCATATCCACTTTAAGGAACTGAAGTTGAATTTACACTGCCAAATGATATTTTACATCATAAAATTTAAGCAAGAGAAAGTCTCTGTTCCAAGAATACTTAACACTGATTCCTAGGAATCTGACATTGTTTTTCTAGTCATGTAATTGTCTTTCTCTTTTACCACTGTCACCTTCGCTTCTACATGAACTCCATTGAAGGCTTTCTAGCTCTGGAGTTTTATATCAAAAACTGCAATGTTCAGCAAAAGGTATGACACCACAGTCTGCTTTTGTTATGATTTCTCTCTCAATACTTCAGTGAGTCAGTATGAGACAGGGCACATAGTGGTGGGTTTAAGATATATAAGCAACCCAGTTAAAAGCCCAGGTTAGCTCACTAGATGATCTTAGTATCATTTCAGCCTATTCCAATTCACAGAATAAATAATGAAGAGGAGAGATGCACAAAATACTCTGCATACATCAATCCATAATCTTCAAATACTGACACTGGCCTGTCTAATAGATTACAGAGGCAGAGCTGCAGCAAGACCATCCAAAGGCCAATGCGAGGATTTCTACCAGCACTGCCCCCTCTCCTCCTCCACAGCAGTGCCACAAAGAGTACAGGGCATGCCGGAGAATGTGTAATCTTAACAACTGAGGAAGGCATGGACCCTGATGATGGTGAACCAATGGCAATGAATGAACTCCAATTTCTAGTGACGAGATATTCAAGGTCTGAGGTTAGCATCACTAAAATTCCCTTGGCCAAATCAGAAACCTGATGGAGTACTAGTTATTTGAAAACTGGTACTCAAGCTCTGGGGGCCATTACTGGAAGAAAGGGCTGGGTTGAAATGCTCTGAATATATTAACAAATTGACATCTAAGGCTGAGAAGTATCATCCAAAGACCTCAACAGACTTCATGGTTGAGAACTTCTCAGCTCAGGTTCTCAGGAGTTTTACTATACATGCTATGCTGTGTTAGTAATGCACAATTGTAAACTGCAGAAGAATAAAATTATACTGCAGGTCTACTGAACTTGTCAAGTGTTTTGCTTAGAAAGAATTATTTGATGTTCAAATTCATCTCTTGCTCAAAATCAATAGAAAGACACTGACTTATCTCAGTGGATCAGGCCCTAAGTGATTAAAACTTTATTTTAAGGTACCTGTTGGAGAGAGTTCAGTTTGATGCAATCCTGGCAGCTTCACAAATTGTAATTAGCTCAGTGAAGCTTTTTGAGTGCTTGTGGCATTTGGGATTGCCGCATGTTGTTATGTGCACACTGCAAGGCAATTAGCAAGGGGTTCAGCATCTAAAAATATTCTTAAGAAGCCAGAAGCAAGGGGGATCTGTTCTACAAGAACACAAGAATTTAAAGGGTAGCTAATAGCTGTAAGAAAAAGAAACTTACGAAGATAGACATTTATTTCAGACAGTTGACACCACTTTGAGCCCCAACAAATGATAGCTTGTAAAAAGGCATAACAGGAGGGAGATATGAAATCAATCACTTAAGAAATGTTGACTAAATTTAGTTAACATGCAATTAACACAGTAGAAACTGCTACATTAAGCTCGTCATCATGCGCCTAACATAGTTAACAGAAGAAGGGGCTGTCACTAATTTTATGTTACAGAAATAAAATTCAACCAAGAAAGGAAGCTGATTAGATTTGGCAGACCATGTTTCCTTCATCTTCAGCTTCATGTTTGCTGATGTTCATTACTTATTAAAGTTAAACTTAATCTAATGATGCATTCTTTTAAAGAATAATTTTTTGAGAATCCAGCAAAAGAAAATTGACAAGCATTTCAGCAAGATGACAAATTCAGAAGTGTGACTCTTTATGTAAGAAAATAAACTGATGTGGCAACTTCATTTAGCAAATGCAAGAGGAGTTATTTCCCAAAACGCACGCAAAACTTACTGGTGTTGTCAAAATTAAGCTAAAGTTTTCTTGACACCAGTTGGGAAGTGTGGAGTACCAAGAGCATCATCCACTTAACAGTAACACCAGAAAGCTAATGCAGCATTTACAACATAAAATGTCAAGCACATGGAGCAATACAAATAAAGGAAACCTACCTGTGACACGTTATTACTTGATATTTTGAAGGTTTTCTATAGATTTTCACATTGACCAAGTACTTTTTGGACCCTTTCTGGCAAGTTTATACAGTAAAACACCACCTTTTTATCAAATACATAAGCCTGCATAAATGTATTTATGGTGCTAAAATACTATTAAAAAGAGTAAGCATTTACTGCTTGAAATTTTCCAAGGTGTACACTGCCCATGATAGTTTTGGGTTTTTTAATCAAGCAAATTACACTCCTACCCAAATCAGGGTTTGCATGGGGAAAACCCATTAATGCTATAGTTTCTCAATGGAACATATGCTTCAACTGTAGGCACGAAAGCCAAGCCAGGACTTTATGTATGTTAGGGATGACTTGCAGTTGCTGGCAAAAAACCAAATAAACGGCCCCACGTCATCATCTCTTTTCACCCATTCTTCTGAGACATGCAAAACATGCAAAGTGATGCCAAACTAACTTTCCAGCCATTGCCACACATCTTCAGCTGTGGTATGAGGGAACAAAGAAATGCACAATGTGATATCATATCACACATCTGCATTCCTGGGGGACAAGGTGTCGGAATGCTGCAGGGGGGTGGCCTACCTTCTTACTCTACTGAACAACATCTGAAGAATGCCTCCTGCCAAAAAGAACCTTCCTCCAACTTAAGTGGCTTTTCCAATGGAGGAAGGGACTTTGATGAAAAGAGGCAAAGTCAAAGGATGGAAGGCTGAGTCAACCTTGGGCCGGCTACCTGACTCTAGCTTCTGTCGAAATCAAACTCAGGTCATGAGCAGAGAGTCCAGACCACAGTACTGCAGTACTGCTGCTTTACCACTCTGCACCACGGGGCCGCTCTGAAACATGTAAACTGCATAATGTAAACTGCACTACAATTATGATCACTTCCCCATTAATGAAATGCATATCCCACATACCGATGCACTGACACCAGAAAGGATTTAAGGAGGGGACTCAGATGGGTGTCTTTTTGGTGTTAGTCATAATGTTCAAATTCCACCTTAGCTGGATTCTAGACAGCCAAAGCTTTTCAACCATCCCCTTTCTACTTTCAACCCGCCTTTAACTGATAAATGTGGAAATTCTCCTCTAACACCTACCAGAAGCTGGCAGTCTGAGATATACTAATTGTATGATTGTTAAAGGTTTGTTGGAAGAATCCTTTCTTTCCTGCCAGACTAATCGTAGTTGCAAAATGGCTGATAAGCAGTCTCTGTCAGAAGAAAGGACTCCATTGTTCTTAGGTGGTTTGGTTAAAGGTAACCTTCCTGCACGTGTCAGCACCTCCTTGTTTGCAAGTTCCACTTTTCGGTGGCTATTTGAGTAAATTCTCATTGAGTAAGAAGCATTTTATTCTGCTGCGTAGGAACTGCTTGCCTTCTGGGTTAGAACAGAGATTGGGGGCGGGGGGATGAGAATAGGTAATCAACAGCTACCCTTCTTTGTTTGGAAGAAGCTATCTTTGAACTAGGCCTTGAACAAAGGAAGAACCTGCAATGCATATAGCCAAGAACTTAGACCAGATTTATTCCAGCATATTTTTATAAGGGTTCTTTCTGCCAATCTTAGATTTTTTTAAAAAAATCTGTAAATACTGTGAAGATACAGTAATTTCATTATACGGAAATTTAATGCAGGTTCTTAAAGTTTGTGCATGAATCTTCATGTTAATTCTCTGCCTGTCTCAAGCTGGGTTTCTCTTTTAATACTGGAGTTGTTTGACTTCTGTTTTATAAAAGGACTGGAGTCTTTAGAACAGTTTAATATCCAAAGGGGTTGAATACTGGGTACTGAACCGTGTGAACAGATGACATTATGGCAACTTCTGGTTTTGCAATTTCAAGAGTTTAGGCTGAAAGGTATTTTGCATGATCTCAGAAATACAGGCTCTCTAGAATTAGTCTCTGCTAAGGAAACCTTGAGATATGCATCAAAAGGAAACATTATTGAGAATCCAGTAACACAACAACAGCTGAGAGCTGTGTGCGTGCACTGGCATTCCCCCATCCACTGGGATATCAACCCCCTGGCCTCTCCATGTACAAGGAGAGGTAACTTGGCCAATGGATGAGAGGGGTTCATCTGAGTGGTGAGTAAGCGAAGCAAGCATTCTACTCAGCCTCAGCATAAATTAGGTTGAAGAGAGGTTGAGTGAAATATGAGAGAAATTACATGCTGTTCCACAGGCTTCTCTTAACAATTAAGAGCAGCTTTTAGGGTGTGTTAATGGCTGTAGCAGGACAGGGCTGAAAAGAGTCATTACACAGATATCATTTCACTCATAGCTGACTGGATACAAAGCCACAGTGTAATATTCCCTTGGACAATAAATGGTATGCAGCATTTCCATTTATTCTTGTTCTTTCTCTTCTTGGCCCAACAGAACTCATTTATACTACAGACTTCAAAACTAGGTGGATATTTTACTATATGAAACTGTTTCCAAGCTATTAAATATTGGTCCACAAGGCCAAAACAATACAGTGAGCATCAATGGAGAATATCTACTTGAAAACAGAGGAACTACTTTCTTTCTTTCTTTTTTTTAAGGCACAAATGCATAATTCATGGATGCCACCATTCATGGTCCACATACAATTTCAGAAGTATGCCTGTAGAACAAATAACACAAACCAAGCTTTTCATGCAATCACAATGTAAGAATTAGCAGCACTGCAAAAGTCATAGATCTTACATTTGGAGAGGGATCTGTTTGTTCATATTTTATCTCTTCTTTCCCATTTGCTTCAGACTGTGTCGGTTGGTATGATCTGCCTTCAATGAAAGTAATATAGTCTTTATAAGAGCATAATGGGCCTGCCAGGATACCCATGAAATTACAGTTGTAACTTAAATACTCCAGTAGACTTGGCATGCGTCTGTAATTCAAAGACAAGCAACTGGTGAGTTTTTACTTATGCTTTTAAAGCCTACTATAAGACCAGTATTAATACTGCACAGTGATGATAATGTAACTGAAATTAAGAAAAGAATGAAGATATAAGATCTGCATTTTTATCTATTCAGCTGGAGAAAGAGATAATATAGCCAACACTCAGGAGCCTTACACCCACTAACGACTTACAAAAACTTTGCATGTGGGCTGAGAAGCCATTAATACAGAGGTCCCCAACTTCTTTGAGTCTGTGGGCACAACTACAAAATGGCTGCCAAAAGAGGCAGAACAAGAGGCAGAGGAAGCTCAAGTACAGGGGAGAAATGGGGTAATTTAAAAACATCCTGTGAAAGAGGAGTGAGAAAGAATAAAATCAACACAGTGAAAGCAGCGGCTGCTGAACCATCATTATTTTAATCAGATCTCTAATGGCCAATCAGAAGTGCTGCTAGGCAAGGATCCAACATGGCCATGCCCACTTTCTAAAAACACTTGGGGGGACCAGAAAAGATGTTGGCAGACACTATGGTGCCTGTAGGCACCATGTTGGGGACCCCTGAACTAATAAT
The DNA here is from genome assembly GCF_032191835.1 of Heteronotia binoei. Classification (NCBI taxonomy): domain Eukaryota; kingdom Metazoa; phylum Chordata; class Lepidosauria; order Squamata; family Gekkonidae; genus Heteronotia; species Heteronotia binoei. The sequence continues at coordinate 48,206,584 of NC_083223.1, read as the reverse complement.
TGGATTGAGGAGAAGCACCATTTAGAGGATAAATCCAAAAGCAAGTCTCAAACACACCACATAAAAATGAGCAAGAATGAGCAACCTTGAGACCCTTGTTGGGGGGTGGGTTTGTGATGTCAGGACACTCTAAACCAGTGCTAGCACAGGACAATGTCAGGCAAATATCCCCAGGGATGGTGGCAACATGGGGATCAGTGAAGCCAACCGAAGTCCAGAGGAAACAGAAAGGAGCAAGGAAGACAAGCCAGGAGCTAGGATGGATGGCAGGAGGAGGGCCCTGCCTAATGCTGTACCCTCTAATGCCAGATCAGGGGTGGTGGAAAGAGGAGGGGCCAGGGTGTTGATATCCTCGTGGACGGGGGAATACTAGTTGAGCAAGCTTAGCCTCCAGGGATGGAAGATTGGTGAAAGATCAGGGAAGCTCTGGGGCAGTTTTAAAAGACAGGAAAGTGATAGGTCACGGAGGAAGAGCACAGGTGCAACCCAGAGACAACAGGAGAGGGTCCTCAGGGAAAGGGACTGGAGTGTGGTTTAATCTGCCCTCCCCCTGTAACTCTGAGGCCTGCTGAGGAGCTTGCCGGTGGAAAAGGAACCCTGGAGGTCCTACCTTGCTGGATTCACCCCTGGAATTCCCAGACTCTGACAATCACTGTAACATTAAGCTGCAGTGGTATGTCTAGAACAATGTTAAGCTACAGAGTATAGATCCCCAACCTTTTTGGTCCTACAGGAAGCTTTGGAGTTTTGAGCATCACCCCAAAATGGCTGGCATAGGACTCAGAGACCAACCCAAAATGTCTCCCATAAGAGGTGGATACCTTCCAAATACAATATCTTCCTCTTTGCTTGCAAAAGAATGGCATAATAACCAAGCTGAACCAATGAAGTTGCCTTATTCAGAATCTGGCCCTTGGTGTATCAAGATCAGTACTATTTCTACTTTGGATGGAAGCATGGATCAGCCCCTGAGAAGACAACAAGCTTGTGGAAGGAGGGAATAGGTTTCTATATTTGAACACTACCCTTCCTCCCCCCGCCCCAACAGCCAAGCTTCCTGGACTCTAAGACAAGAAGAAAGCTCCCTCCCCTCACTGCTCAAAGGGAGAATGGAATCACATACTAAGTTGCTTACCAGTCCTCTTGTTCCTCCAGTGCCTATGGATACTATTGCAGCCATGGAAAAAGCCCTTCATTGAACAGTCAATGATCAGCCTTGCCTTACAATGGCACCACCCACCTTCTGAAAAGTTTGGTGGATGCCAGGGGCACCATGGAGCCCATGAGTTCAATGCTGAGGAACCCCACTATAGAGATTTATCAATCACCAAATAAAATTGATATCCTGCTATAGTTTAAATTTGATAATTAACATATCACTTTAGTTTAATGACAGCAAATTGTCAAGTACTTTTTTTTTTAAGCCCAACAGTGTTACTGAGGAAAACAGCAGCCATAAGGTGGGGGATGAGGCAAGGAAAGTGCAGGGTGAACATTTGTATGGCCACTCTGTGGCCACTGTGAACATCCCTGTATTTGCAGTTTGCAGCAGAAGGAACAGGAAATCATCACCACCCTGAGGATGCAACCTGAGACAAAGTGCAAAACACAAAGCGGATGAAAGCAGGACCATGGAAGGAGTTCCTCTGTCTTCTCCTGCTATGCTGCAGACTGTCTAATAGCTGTTGGAATTCAGATAGCAGTTCACAGTGTAGTAAAGAAAAGCTTACCTCACAGCCAAGCACCGCTGAGATGGAGTCAGTGCTTCATCCTTTCGAAACATTCCTGCGGGGGATGGGGAATAATGGAGTGGAACACATTAGCTCTCAATTTATCTGGTGAATGAAGAATCAGGGACATTTTGTAGTCTCAAAACATATTTTTTAGAAGTGTGTCTTTCAAAAGCAATCAGTCATTTCAACTTCAACATATGGACGGATGAACAGCTATTAGAATACCATGTATTGCCACAAACCACCCCATTAAGAGTGTAATCTTTATTAACAACTGTGTAAAATCAAAGCAGAATTCATACTCTGAATTGTTTGGGAATTTCTGTGCTTTGCATCTAAGTGAGACTCCTTCCCTCACTTCAGCTCACAGAAGACCCTCCCCTCTTCTGCTCCTAGGAAGTCAAGAGACTCTTGGGAGCAGTGGGGGGGGGGGGGCGGAAATGAAAGGTGGAAAGTCACCCCAGCGATGGAAGTACCGTTTCATCAGTGTAACAATACCTTTGAATCCAAACTTTAATTTGTTAAGAAATAGCTATGCTGAACTTGCTAAGGTTCAAGTTTTGGCTTTACAAGCACTATTTCCCAGGAGTTTTTCAATATATACACTGAAACTAAAGGTTGATTTTGAAGGGTCTACTGCACATTTAGGATAGACAAAAAAAATCATTTGAGAAGTTTCAGACTGTCATTCACACTATGTATTTATTTTCTACATTTAATTTGCTATCCTATAATGTGTCACTCAGACAAGTTAGTAAATTCACACAAAAGTTGCAGAAAGAGATAAAAAAATAAATATAACATGCCTTATTTTTTTAAGCTTGAAGAAAACGTTTAAATGACAATTCAGCTTGGGGAAGAAAACTCTTACCATCATGAATTTCATAAGCCAAACTTGTAATCTTCTGTGTAATTATCATCATTGGGCTGCAGCAAAGGAAGAATAAAGAAAAACTTCAAAAGCAGAAAATTCAGATTTCACTTTTTGAAAAGTCTATTTTATGGAGAGATAAGCTTGAAAAGGATAACACATTTCTGCCACTTAAAAAAAAAATCAGTTGTATCATTGATAACAAATGTATACTTCTGTGCAGGTAGACAACACATGTATAAGGAGGCATTCTGAAAAAATAAACTTAACTCATCTTAATGCCAATACTAAGCCAACAATTTTTAAAATACTGAAATATTTGCCTTTTACCTAAGGGTACAATCTTTGTCTAAGGAGGAGGGGAAAATTTTGAACAGGCAAGGCTGGAGTCAAGGATTGCTGTATTTTGGGAGGACATGTGACTTTCGTTCTGTTTCAGAAGGATGAAAAGTAATGTTAAAAGAACAGCAGGGCTTTTTTTATAGCAGTAACTCCTTTGCATATTAGGCCACTGCCCTGATGTAGCCAGTCCTCCAAGAACTTACAGGGTTCTTCTTACAGGGCCTGCTGTAAGCTCTTGGAGGACTGACTGCATCAGGGGTGTGTGGCCTAATATGCAAAGGAGTTCCTGCTACAAAAAAGCCCTGAAGAACAGTAACTAACATCTCATGCAGTAATTTTAAAAAAGGATTCCCAAAATTCCGCCCAAAGACAGAGCTGTTTAGCATGGAAAGTTACCAGAAAATAAGCACTGTCCTTGGTAAACAGACTCCATTGAAATAACTGTATATTTCCACCTATTCACCATTCAACCACTTATTTGCTCCATGCATATAAGTATATTGTTGACTTTGAAAAACTGAACTTATTTTAAAATAATAAAAGTGATTAGCATCTTTGTGCAGCCAGCCTGTAGGGAGTAGATTGGCTTTCCTGCACAGTCTTGAAAACATTGCTTGCTGCTTTTTAGACACATGGGTAATGATAATAGCAGAGAAGGCAATATAACCAAGATTCATCAGCACCCAGGAGAACACCATTCCCTGATTACGCATTTCAAAGTAGAAAAATAACACATACTTTTTAGAGCACAAATTTATTTTAATAAGCCTTTGGTATTGTTCTGTGGTATTTATTTTAGTAATTTGGTATTATTTCAAAGATGACTGGCTGAAGATGCTCCAAATTTAAAATTTCTTAAGATGTCTGAAAGCAGATTGTCAACTCCCCAATTCAATCCACATAGCTGTTTACTTTCTAAGAACTCAAAGTTAATTGAGTCCATTAATTACTACAGTCACCCACTAATATCTCTATCCTAGTAGGTCTCTGGTTTTACTGCTCTTTATACCCATTGACCTTAAACTATGTAAGTTTCTCTTATCCAGTTATTTTTTTTTAAATTTTCATTAAGTATACTCTTGTGTCAAGCCTCTAGACCAAGAGTGGCCAAACTTGCTAAATGTAATAGCCACACAGAATAAACGTCAGATGTTTGAGAGCCATAAGACAGGGAGGGAGAGAGGGAGGTAAACGGATAGGTGGGTGAGAGAGAAGTGGAAAGAAAGCAACTTTAACTTTAAATGCATTCTCCAAGCCACCAGCTGGCTTGGCTTGGAGAAGTGATTTAAAGAGAGATACGCCTTTTCTAAACTGGCTGACGGGGCAGTGGGAGTTTCAAGAGCCACAGGATATGTCTGAAAGAGCCATATGTAGCTCCCGAGCTGCAGTTTGGCCACCCCTGTGTTAGACCACAAACATAAGCAATAACTATTAAAATAGTTATATACTGAGTCTCTGCATTCGTTTATTATGCATTCACAGCATACTAAATCTGCAACAAATTCTTAAATCCATTAAAAGCTATCTTTAAAGCAAACTGAGACACAAAAAAATAAAGCTGCACTAATAGCAAAAACCAGGAGACCAACAAAGGGCAAGGAGATTGATGATGGGTGGTGGATGGTGGGTGATGGTGATGATGATATTGGATTTATATCCCACCCTCCACTCCAAATCTCAGAGTGGCTCACAATCTCCTTTATCTTCCTCCCCCACAACAGACACCCTGTGAGGTAGGTGGGACTGAGAGGACTCTCACAGCAGCTGCCCTTTAAAGGACAACTTCTGCCAAAGCTATGGCTGACTCAAGGCCATTCCAGCAGGTGCAAGTGGAGGAGTTGGGAATCAAACCCAGTTCTCCCAGATAAGAGTCTGCACACTTAACCACTACACCAAACTACCACCAAGCATGTTTTTGCACGTGGAAAGAATCTTCTGGTCACTAAAGGACGATTTCACACCTCATGCTAGAGCACTGCTCAAAGAAAAGCGAGTCTATATCACAAAGCATTCTTTTGCTTGTACAACTGGAAGCATAAGGACTATTTAAAATACTGTAGCACAACATAGCCCCTCTTGCAGCCACTGGACATCTAACTCAATACAGTTAAATTCCGGTACTGCAGAAGCTATACTGAATGTGATATGTAGCAAAGGCATTTAAAAGCCACCTAAAAACAAACATGTCAAGAACTCTGATTTTAATATTCTTGGTCGTATTTCCAAATTATAATGAAAGATTCATTGCACTTTAAATTCCCCTTTTCTACCACAAGCCTCCACATCACACCCCACAAGATTCTTAACCTTCAGGAATGTCCTTTGGGGAAGTGCAGGGAATTACTGTGGATGGAGGAGACAAAAAAAAATTAATTCTGCAAAGAAGAGTGCTGTTTGTGGTTCTTTGGATCTAAACCATTGGCAACATTTATACTTCATTCCCTTAGGGTTTAACAGTGGTTAATTTTTTCCCAATACATGCAAATGTGAGAAATATAGAGTGCTTTTTTTTTAAAGGTGCCAATAATCATATATAAAGGTGTGTCAATTTCCACCATTTCCTGCCTCCCAGATTGTTCCTGAGTGGTCCACTCCCTCTTTATCGAGATAAGTGGGGCAGGCTGGTGCACAACATGAGGACTTGGAAAAGCCTCCCCTAATGTTGGACTGGCAAGTACCATCATGGGGATGGGGGAGAAATCCCTTTCTCTCTCTACACACAACATACACACACACAGACCAGGAATAATTTTGACATATTCATTTTTGTGACATAACAGATTCCCCTCAGATTTTATTTGTTTATGATACAGAACTTTAATGATAATATAACAAACACACAGTCTCTGGGAGATATAATACTGTCAAGAATTTTATGTGCACATCAACTCAATTTCATTACCCATGTCCACTAGCCACCTATCATGACACTCCGCCTTTTTTTCATGCTCCAATAGAAAAACTATCTTTTGCTACTATTCAGTTACCAGTTGTCTCAGGCAGCCTGTGAGGTGAGACGGAACTGTAAAAATCAAAATGTGACACCATTCCAACATCTGCTATGTTACGAGCTTACAACAATACCACAGAATTGACTTGTTTCAGAATCTAACACAAAGCCTTCAGTAGTTGGGGAAGACTGGCTTGTCATACAGAAATCTCTACACAAAAAAAATGGTAACTGTATTGGTCCAGAGCAAAATCCAAAACTAATGTCCATTCCAGTCTCTACTCAGTTTCTTAGAGTTAAAAAGCAGGGTTTTAAGAATGAGACATGAGGTATTTAAGATAGACACTGGGGTGGAAGCACATTCCACACAGGTTTCCCTGATGAAGGAATTATCCAGTGCTCCCCTGCTATCACAAATACATAACTATAGGAACTAATTACATCTTTCTATTATGCATATATCTATGAATTACTATGAAGTTTATTTAACTCCATCATATTAACAACAGAAATAGCTAGTTACAGGAAATATTACTTATTCTTACCCAGAAAAATCGGCAGAGTACTGTCCATAGTCAAAGATATAGACTCTAGAAATTTGGCACACAGTGAGGTATCCCAAAGCAAAAACAAAACAATATCTGAAAAGGAAAAAAAAATGTTAAGCTATCTATAATATAGGCCTACTCATTCTTATAAACAGGCGTGAATTATTTAAAGACATCAAAACCATATTTTTCCAACTATTACCAAGGCTGTATGCATTTATTTTATAATCCTATTTTAATACATTGTAAATATTATGCATGCTTTGCTTCTAATTAAGTAGCTTTAGAATTGTACGTCTGCAGCCCAAGTAATGATCTTACTCCCTACTATACTTGGATGCAAGATCACCAGTCTCAATAGCCTTACAGCCAGGTAAACCTATCCAGATTTAAATGCATATTAAAACTAAGATGATACAGTATGAAGCTAATTCACTCTTCCTGAGCATGCAGTCCACATTTTGAAAGAATATTTACTTTCAATTTTTAAAAAATTGTAATAGTTAACTGGTTTCACAGAAGAGCAATATTTTAACCAAATACAGCCTGCCTTACAGAATTATACATACAGCCTGCGCAGTGGCACGCCGAAGCAGCCTGTCACTAATAACGCAGGTCGAGATGCAGGACAGGAACCCGGAAGTGACCAACAGGCTGCTTCAGCATGCCGCTGCGCCGGCCCCCTGGGCCCCACAACGATGGGACTGATGCCACAGGGACGGGCTCGAAACACTCTATAACCCCTCAAAAGAACAGCAGTCTAGCTCGCTTCCCCCGAGCCCTGCCGCCATAAGCCTCAAGGGGGCTCATTTTGCGGCATCTCCCGGCGGGAGGGTGGCACCCGCACGGGACACATATCAAATGAAAGAGGGGGCGCAGGGCTATCAGAAACAGCCGGCGGAGGGAGTCGCGAGACCACCCCACTGGGGGATCCACACCCCGAAAGTGATGAAGGTGGCGCAGATAGAGCCAACAGAGCAAACAGGACAAAATAAATAGGCTGCATTATGCAGCACAGTTGAGAAAGTGCCTTATCCCATATACTGATGAAGTAAATACAGGATCTGAGAACAAAATTGCACCAGAAGACACAAACACAAAGCTCCCTTACACTGAATCAGTGCTTGGGTCCACCAAAGTCAGTATTGTCCACTCCAGTCAGAAACACAAAGCTCCCTTACACTGAATCAGTGCTTGGGTCCACCAAAGTCAGTATTGTCCACTCCAGTCACAAACACAAAGCTCCATTACACTGAATCAGTGCTTGGGTCCACCAAAGTCAGTATTGTCTACTCCAGTCACAAACACAAAGCTCCCTTACACTGGATCAGTGCTTGGGTCCACCAAAGTCAGTATTGTCCACTCCAGTCACAAACACAAAGCTCCCTTACACTGAATCAGTGCTTGGGTCCACCAAAGTCAGTATTGTCACATAAGAACATAAGAGAAGCCATGTTGGATCAGGCCACTGGCCCATCCAGTCCAACACTCTGCGTCACATAAGAACATAAGAGAAGCCCTGTTGGATCAGGCCAGTGGCCCATCCAGTCCAACACTCTGCGTCACATAAGAACATAAGAGAAGCCCTGTTGGATCAGGCCAGTGGCCCATCCAGTCCAACACTCTGCGTCACATAAGAACATAAGAGAAGCCATGTTGGATCAGGCCAGTGGCCCATCCAGTCCAACACACTGTGTCACATAAGAACATAAGAGAAGCCCTGTTGGATCAGGCCAGTGGCCCATTCAGTCCAACACTCTGTGTCACATAAGAACATAAGGAGGGAAGGGGGGAAGGGAGGGAGGGAAGGGGGGAAGGTAGGGAGGGAGGGAGGAAGGAAGGAAGGAAGGAAGGGAGGGAGGGAGGGAGGGAGGAGGGAGGGAAGGAAAGAAGGAAGGAAGGAAGGGAGGAAGGAAGAAAGGAAGGGAGGAGGGAGGAAGGGAGGGAGGGAAGGAAGGAAGGAAGGAAGGAAGGAAGGAAGGAAGGAAGGAAGGAAGGAAGGAAGGAAGGAAGGAAGGAAGGAAGGAAGGAGGGAAGGAAGGAAGGAGGGAAGGAAGGGAGGGAAGGAAGAAAGGAAGGAAGGGAGGAGGGAGGGAAAGAAGAAAGGAGGGAAGGGAGGAGGGAGGGAAGGGAGGAAGGGAAGGAAGGCCGCCCCCTCCCGCCAGCCCCCCCCCGCTTTCGGCCCCCACCCTCCCAGCTTACCTTCTTCCAGGGGGGCGGGGGGCGGCCTCTCCTCCCGGCGGCTGGTGCTGCTGGCGAGGCTGGCGGCAGCTGCGGAGGCCGGGGAGGGCCTGCGCTGGTCTCTGGAGGGCCTCCAGGGACCAGCGCCGGCCTCTCCGCGGCCTCGGCTGGCCGGCGCTGGTCGCTGGAGGCCCTCCAGAGTCTCTGGAGGGCCTCCAGGGACCAGCGGAGGCCGCGGAGAGGCCTCAGCTGTTCGGCGCTGGCTGCTCCGCGGCCTCCGCTGGTCGCTGGAGGCCCTCCAGAGACTCTGGAGGGCCTCCAGGGACCAGCGCCGGCCGTGGAGAGGCCTCAGCTGTTCGGCGCTGGTCGCTCCACGACCTCTCCGCGGCCTCCGCTGGTCTCTGGAGGCCCTCCAGAGTCTCTGGAGGGCCTCCAGCAACCAGCGGAGGCCGCGGAGAGGCCTCCGCCACCGCCGCCAGGACCCGCACGCGGGTGGAGAAGGCGGCGAGGGAGGGAGGGAGCGTCCCTGCGCACGCGCAGGGATGCTCTCTCCCTCACTCGCCGCCTTCCCCGCTGGCGCCCGCGGCCCACCGCCTCCGGGGCTGGCTAAACCGGGACCTTTAATGGTCCCGGTATAGGCAGCCCGGGAGGCGGGAATTGGTGGCCAGAACGGGGAAAGTCCCGGGAGACCGGGACGGTCTGGCCACCCTACTAGAAAGAGACTGGCCCTGGCTTTTACTAACAGAATACAAGGTTTGTAGCTGGAGAAGTGTGGTGGCTGCTGTGACAGACTACACTTTTAAAAGCTTAGAAGTGCTGTACAAACAGGCAAAGGACTGTGAAGGGCTAATTCTTCAAAGAGCCAGAGAGCTGTGAGTGACATCTGTTTCAAGCAATCTAATTCAATAGCATCAGCAGAGCAGAGAAAGACTTCTGAATTGGATATTAAGGAGAATAGTCTGATTTCAGTTGAGTACTGACAGATTCAGAAATGAGAAGAAACAAGTACTGACAGATTCAGATTCAACCCTGACTGAGAGCAGTTTAAGACAGAAGAACTGGGGAAAGTTGGCAAGGAAGTTTTGGAAGTATATGAAGACTCCAATTTGAACCAAGGAAAGGGAATAGATCTTCTAGAGACAGAGCGAGAAGAAAATTCCCTACCCAGTCAAACAGGGAGTCAACTTTGAAGAGTGTAGAGATCCCTGGTCTGAAGAGGTTAGAAACTGCTTTGGAGACCTTGGAAAGGAAAGGTCCTCTGTGCAAGCGCCAGTTGTTTCCAACTCTGGGGCAACGTTGCTTTCACGCTTTCACAGCAAACTTTTTTACAGGGTGGTTTGCCATTGCCTTCCCCAGTCATCTACACTTCCCCCCCAGCAAGTTAGGTACTCATTTTACCGACCTCAGAAGGTTGGAAGGCTGAGTCAACCTCAAGCCGGCTACCTGAAAACCCAGCTTCCGCCAGGGATCGAACTCAGGTCGTGAGCAGAGCTTAGGACTGCAGTACTGCAGCTTTAACACTGCGCCACTGAAGATGAGCACTGCTGTTTCAAGAGAAGGAGTCTGGATACTGGAAAGAATGTACCAGCCTTCTGGAAACCAAAAGTGAAAGAGAATACTCAAAGAAAGTGTGTTGGAGTGTCTGGGAAAACACTGGAACAAAAATCATTCAACATAAAGATTTAAGTCACTGTGAAAAGCTTAAGAAGTTCTCATTAGCTTGAAAAGAACTAAAGTCTGTGTATGTACTGGTTTTACCACAGAAATTTCAATCCTTGGTTTTACCTGACCTTTCCCCTCTGTGTCAAATAAAATATTTTGTTACTTTTAAATTTCAAAACACCTCAAATGCCATTTAAATTGTTTACGCTAAAGAGGGCTCCTGATCTTTCTTTCCCTCAGGTTACCCTCAGGCTGAGTCAACAGCCAATATATTGTCCTGTGACTGGATGGGACAGCCAGAGAAAAAAGAAAAAAAGTAAAGAAAAAAACACATTACTAGGATAGCTCAGTCAGTAAAGGGAAAGAGAAATGGAGGAGAAATCTTGCCGCTGAGGGATGGAAGTGGACAGGTGTATGTGTCATAACTACTTAGCAACAGCCACGGAAGGTATTTATTTCTTAATGGTATAAGCACTGCTTCTATTAGGGTTTTTTTGGGGGGGGAGGGGGAATTAAGAAATAAAAAATATAACAATGGTGGCAAGTGTCCAGCTAAGGCTCTATAAAAAGTTTCACAATCTCTTAAAAATACGTCCATGAACAACTGCCACCTATATGCCGTATATTCAAATGTTGATGAAGCTTTAAATCCTCACTCTACTGGACAACTATAGGTGAATATTTATCTTTCCAGTGTGATAATATAAATATTTTGGCAACTGTGAGGGCAGAGAGGATCCATTTTCACTGACCATCAAATTTGGCCAGACTGAGAATTTGATAGACAAAGCTGAAAATATCAGCCTATGTACAGTTGTAATTTTATATAAACTTTTGTCACAAGTTAGTGACCAGATTTAAGTGAATCTTTTGTAAGAGAAAAATATCACCAGAATTCTCTTCCTTAAAGGCACCCAAAATATGTTTGAAAATTAATCTTTTCAATGATTTCCTAATTTTGTCATTTAACAAAAATCTCTAGCTGAACTAAAAGCTGTTCCTTCCAAAATGTGCTGTTCGCAACCAAGTAACACCTGTCAGGTGTTCAATCTTCTTTGCCACAAAAAAAATGCTTATTAAAGCACAGTCCAGTCATCCATGAATAAAAGACCAGAGCATGCACATAGGCACAAACCTACAGCACTGAAGAGGAGATGGTAAAATCCTACAAGAAAGGAGAATCACTGAAGTCAAAGAAAGGCTCTTTGGAGGATAGATCCTCCCTGCTGTTTGAGCATACCTGGCATTGTAGTTCCCAACATCCCTATATGTTGCTTCACCTGCTCATGACAGCATCTAGGACTTATGTCTTGAGATCTTCTTTTACTAATTTTGCTAATTCTTTCCCTTTCCCTTTTGCTAATATACTAATTTTGCTAACTCTTTCCCTGTTGTGCTGACTTGGGCAGCACTGGAACAGTTCTATCTGGCCAACAATCTCAGATAACTGTACTGGTGGGACATTACTGGGTATCTGGAATGCTTAAAACTTTCATGCTAAAATTGTTTCAGGCAGTGTTCTTTGCTGTACAAAGGAGATGCATTCTTACACTAGTGGTAGAACCTGTTCTAGCATTTCCCTCTGAAGTCAGCAGATTAGGAATGGAGGGATGAGAAGACAGCGCAGAAGGGATAATAAACTCAGATAGTGTACCTGCTAGAGAGAGGGAGGGAGCCTCTGAAAGCAGGTGTGCTACATCAAATATTTTTCTGAAGTAAAGTAGCTAAGGTGGATGTAGAAAGAGGAGGGAGGAGGTGAAGATAGGAGTCCTTTTATACTCAGTACAATAGTTTACAGCAAAACCTAACTATTTTGAGGTTCTGAGATGAGATGTACAATAAAAGTACCTGTGTGTGAATGTGTTACATATACGCCTCTCAAACATTTCAGGAGCCTAGGTAAGCATATCTGCCAGCACTAGTCTGTTCCAGAATCTGCTTATAGGGCATGACTGGAACCTTTTCCATGCTGAGCCATGCCTATGCCTATATCATATGGCAAGGCCAGCCTCCCACTCACTTTAGGCTAAACTTGGTTTTCGTGCCCCTCCCATTCTCCCTCCAACAGATGAGCCACTTATGCTGGACAAAACTACTGTATATAGGCTGGAGAAAGGCATCGATCTTGGCTCAGTAAAATTCATGGCAGGGGTACCTAGGGCTTAATAACATTCTTATTCATAAAAACAAAGGGAAAGAAAGTTCTTAGATGGGGAAGGCTACAGATCCCACGGTATTCCCAATGGCACCAGGAGCCAATGGACCCAACTATGATGGGTTCGGTTTCAAGCCAAATTTGAAGTACCCAGAAGACTCCCTCCAAATCTTTCTGACAGAAGTGGCCCCACTCTAAACAGGATGGTATAGGTAAGTGGCTGTGTGCACACACATCGCAGCATTTTAGAAGCCTGTTACTATTTGCAATAATAATTTCCTACAGATTCAATTGTATTGTGCCTTCACATATTGGATGCTCTTCTGATTTAAATATTCAGCTATCCTGTGAAGAATTCTAAACAGGAAAATGTACTGTGACTCGAAAATAACTAGAAACTATAATTAGGCTTCTACAACTTTATTTTATGAAATTCTTGCAATTACTTTGCCAGGAAACAAGCTGTATATGATATAGCAGTTGTCACTGTTTTCATTCACAGCAACGTAATACTATCCAAAATTATCACACTGCAAAGGTAGCAGGCACTGCACATTTTTGCAACTAAGCAATAATATGTTTTTGCTAAAGCTGATATGTTCACATTTTTATTTGCACATGAATTGTCATGACAAAATGTTCACATTTTTGTAAACAAGACAGACCACCACTTGTCACCAAGATCTCCCAGTGAAAGCTCATATCCAACTCATCAATGATTTACAGCCTATTGCAGAGACAAAGATGCTTCTCTTGCAGGCCTTGAATGGTAGCCCTGTCCTCATATAAACAGAAACAGCTATTCACCATAGCCATGGCCATCTAACAGACACAGGGACTAGGCTCCACAACTGTGGCAACAGCTCTCCTCATATCTGCTCTGGCATCCATTATTACAAAACCTATCTTGATCAGCAGCTCATTCTCAGTGCCATCATCTACCAATGGTATACTCTGCTACTGCCTACACAGGATGAACATAAATCCATATACCATAAAACAGACAGTAGCCTGACCTTAAAAGCTGCTAATTTCAGAAGTCGTTAGGAAAGTCTTCCAGTCTGTCAGAACACTTTGCTGCTGAAGCAACCATACTTCAACAACAACAAAAACCTCTTTAAACAAAGCACCATGATGAAAATGCAGAACTAGGATTTATCAGAAAATTTTATTCTATACAATTTGGATGTAGTTGGATTCACTGGTTTCCATCAATTTTAAGTGTAAAATTAGCATAGCACAGTTATAAAGATGGTAATAACAATTCATAGTAGTGGAAGGTCACTATTTTCAGTATGTACACACTTTGGCTCTGCATTAAAATGTCACAGACCTACCTATAGCCTCTTGTATTTTATGGCCTTTTCACCCTAAAGTTTATACCTTTGTGCATACAGGAGGAATCACTCCCTTGGCTACTATTAGCACTCCTTTTAAACACATTATTTCTTCTTTGTAGCAATGCATCCTGATTTTGTTCTTTCCCTTCCACCAAATTATTCCCCCACAGAAAAATCTCACTGGCTTTCAAGCAATCCTTCCTTTACAAAATTAGCAAGTATAAAACACATTGGCATATTAAACCCGGTAATATACAATTGATTTTAATTCTTCACAATAACATTTTAACTCACATTTGTACAGTTCTTTGCAAATACAATACATTTACAAAGGCTTCTTTTCATCAGCTAAACTCTGTATGCCAATTTCAAGCTAAAGTTTATGGTGAAACAAATTGAAGGACATGTAATACGCAGTGCTGCTGCCAGGTAGAAGCATAATGAATACTAGGATATTGTTCTATGTTCACTTAGAGCTAAGTGATCTCAGCTATTCTAATAGACTAGTGATTTTCAAAGTCTTAACATTCTTGGCAAATGCAATGTATGCAGTCCAGGACAAATGCTAGTTTCATTGCCAGTGGGCAGTTAGGTTATTTTTAGCATTTTAAATGCTATCAGAATGATATCCACTAGGTTTTCAACATCAAATTATTAAAATCAGACAGGTATTAAAGATGCTCCAGTTATATATTCTGTCTAAAATCTTCAAGATTTGGGAACAGCAGCACCATTAAAAATAACTTTAAATTCATCACCTATAGGCCTATATGCCTTCTGTATTTGTGAGGGATAGTGAAGAATCTGTATCCTTTATATCTAACATTTCTGGGAGGTGCATAATTTACCTCAAATGAATACATCATAAATTTAATTTTTCCTTACTGGATTGCCACATGAAAAACAGTACTGAGTGAAGTCTCTTTTCCCCTCTTATCTACTCTCAATAACAATGCCATACAACTCAAGCCCTTTTTGCACTCAATCTCATTCCCTGCAGCATTTCTTTCATCAACTGTTATAGAAGCTTTAATTGGCTCTCCTCCTCTCCTCTATCTTCTTGTCATGAGCCCTGATGAGGGGAAGCTGGAAGGGTTAACAGACCTGGAAGAGTTGCCAGCCAGTTCCTCAGCTGAACAAACAGCAGCTGGCCCATCAATCACTCTCCAGGCATCAGTGTCAGCTGTTGATGATCAATCTCCTCCAAGCTCTCCTCCTCTCATCTCAAGAGTTCGAAGCAGACTCCGGAAAAAACTTTCAGAGCAAAGACATGAGGCACACCGCTGCTTCAGATCTCTCAGCCCTGAGTTTTAGCAGAGTCACTGCCACCCAGGGAGCAGACTGATTGATTCCCTTATAGCTCTCACCCAGGACCTGGTAACCTTGTGAAAGCAACAAGTCTATTCTCTGGCTTGTATCAACGCTCCTTCCTGATTCCTGATCCTGACCTGCTTGATTTCCTTGGCACCCTGACCTTTTGGCTTTTGGACATTGACTTCTGATTCTGGTTTGTGATTCTGCATTGGTGACTTGGCTCCTGCTTGACTTAAGAACATAAGAGAAGTCATGTTGGATCAGGCCAATGGCCCATCCAGTCCAACACTCTGTGTCACACAGTGGCCAACCCCCCCCCCCGTGCCATCAGGAGGTTCACAAGTGGGTCTAGAAGCCCTCCCACTTTGCCCCCCCCCACCAAGCACCAAGAATAAAGAGCATCACTGCCACAGACAGGTCCAGTAATATATTGTGGCTAATAGCCACTGATAGACCTCAGGTCCATATTTTTATCCAATCCCCTCTTGAAGCTGGCTACGCTTGTAACCACCACCACCTCCTGCGGCAGTGAATTCCACATGTTAATCACCCTTTGGGTGAAGAAGTACTTCTTTTTATCTGTTTTAACCCGACTGCTCAGCAATTTCATTGAATGCCCATGAGTTCTTGTATTGTGAGATAGGGAGAAAAGTACTTTCTCTACTTTCTTCATCCCAAGCATAATCTGGTAAACTTCTTGCTTTGGCCTTTTTTATTGCAACCACACACTGTTTTGACATTTTCAGTGAGATATCTACCGTGACACCAAGATCTCTCTCTTGGTCAGTCTCTGCCAGTTCACACCCCATCAACTTGTATTTGAAGCTGGGATTCTTGGCCCCAATGTGCATTACTTTGCACTTGGTCACATTGAACCTCATCTGCCACGCTGACGCCCACTCACCCAGCCTCAACAGATCCCTTTGGAGTGCCTCACAATCCTTCTGGTTCTCACCACCCTGAACAATTTACTGTCATCTGCAAACTTGGCCACTTCACTGCTTACTCCCAACTCCAGATCATTAATGAACAAGTTAAAGAGCATGGGACCCAGTACTGAGCCCTGCGGCACCCCACTGCTTACTGTCCTCCACTGCGAAGACTGCCCATTTACATTCACTCTCTGCTTCCTATTAATTAGCCAGTTTTTGATCCACAAGAGGACCTGTCCTTTTACTCCATGACTCTCGAGCTTACTAAGGAGCCTTTGATGAGGAACTTTATCAAAAGCTTTCTGGAAGTCAAGATAAACAACATCTATTGAGTCCCCTTTGTTCACATGTTTGTTCACCCCCTCAAAGAACTGTAACAGGTTAGTGAGGCAAGATCTTCCCTTACAGAACTCATGCTGAGTCTTCCTCAATAATTTGTGTTCATCAATGTGCCTACTCATTCTGTCCTTGATAATGGTTTCTTCCAACTTTCCCGGTATTGAAATCAGACTGACTGGCCTGTAGTTTCCCTGATCTCCTCTGGAACCCTTTTTAAAGATGAGGGTGACATTTGCTATCTTCTAGTCCTCAGGAACGGAGGCAGATTTCAATGAAAGATTACATATTTTTGTCAGGAGATCCAAAAGTTCACCTTTGAGTTCTTTCAGAAATCTTGGATGTATGCCATCCAGATCTGGTGACTTATTAGTTTTTAATTCGTCAATCAGTTGTAGGACCTCCTCTCTTGTCACCTCAATCTGACTCAGGTCTTTCAACACCCCTTCCAAAATTAGTGGTTCTGTAGCGGACAAACACTTTCCATCTTCCACAGTGAAGATGGAGGCAAAAAATGCATTCAGCTTCTCAGCCATTTCCCTATCCTCCGTCAGTAATCCTTTTACCCTTTGGTCATCCAAGGACCCCACTGCCTTCCCTGGCTAGTTTCCTGCTTCTAATGTATTTGAAGAAATTTTTATTGTTGGTCTTTATGTTTTTTGCAATATGCTCCTCATAATCCCTTTTTGCTTGCCTGATCAAAGTCTTGCATTTGATTTGCCACAACCTGTGTTCCCTTTTATTAATCTCATTTGGACTAGCTTTCCACCACTTAAATGAATCCTTCTTACCTTTTACAGCTTCCATTACTTTGGTTGTTAGCCATGCAGGCCTTTTCTTATACCTGTTTGCGCCTTTCCTAACTTGTGGTATATATTTTATCTGAGCTTCTAGGATTGTAGTTTTAAATAGCCTCCAAGTTTCCCCAAGGGTTTGGACTGTATTTACCTTTCCTTTCAGTTTCCTCTTCACATGCCTCCTCATCTCAGAGAATTTACCCCTTTTAAAGTTAAACGTGGTTGTGCTAGTCTTTTGGGGCAACTCCCTATTCATACAAATGGTGAAATCAATAACGTTATGGTCACTGCTCCCAAGCGGTGCAATCACTTTTACATCTCTCACCAAGTCTTGGGCATTACTTAGGACCAAATCCAGGATCGCCTCACCCCTGGTAGGTTCTGTGACCATCTGCTCCATAGCACAGTCATTAAGAGCATCTAGAAACTCAATCTCTTTCTTTCTACCTGAACACATACTGACCCAATCAATCTGTGGGTAGTTAAAATCACCTATTACGACACAGTTTTTATGTTTAGCCGCTATCTTTAATTCTTCCATCATATTATAATCGTTCTCTATCTTTTGATTTGGTGGGCGATAACAAGCTCCTGTAGTTAAATTTCCTTTTGGGCCCTCTATTTTGACCCAAAGCATTTCTAGAAGGGAATCTAATTCTCTGACCTCAGTCTTACTGGACTGTATACCCTCTCTGACATACAGAGCCACCCCACCTCCAACCCTTCCCTCCCTATCCTTCTGATATAACTTATATCCAGGAATCACCATGTCCCACTGATTCTCCTCATTCCACCAAGTTTCTAAAATTCCACAATGTCTATGCTTTCTCCCAACACTAAACATTCCAACTCACCAATTTTACTTTGAACACTTCTAGCATTTGTATACAAACATCTATAATCTCCCAGGCAAGTTAGGCCCGCAACCTTCCTCCTGCTGCCTCAAGACTTACCTTATTGGGAACACAAGGAAAATAGGGATCTGGGTTCCTGGTCCTTACACAGCCCCCAGGCTAAGAGCCACAGGCCAAGACTTTTGAAAATTTGCTAAACCCATTTGGGGCTGGGTTAAGCTTTTGTTGTATTTCATGGAGAGGACTCTATGTATATTGTGATAATACCTATTACTTGTTGAAGTGAGTCGTCCATATAGATCTCTGTACTGAATTTTAAATACTACAAATCCATTATATTGAATGAAATTTATGTTTTTTGGCATGGTGTTTCTTCTGTCAACTTCCATAGTTCACCATGGTCCCTTAGGGTCAACTAATTACCTTCATACAGTTGACAGAAGGTTGAAGTTAAGCAACTTCTGCTGTAATTCATACTCATCTCAAAATGGCTACTGTCATGTTCGGTATTCTACTGGTGCTTTTGTTGGGAATGCTTCCTTCTACATATCCCATGCACAGAGGATGTTGCCTCCTAACATAATGTGGGCAAGGGCTATGTGATCACCCGCTATACTTTTCTAGATAATCCTACTCTGAAGTTTGTCTTTCCAAACTGACATGACTCCTTTTTATTGCAAAATACCATTAAAAGCTCCAAATCAATGACTAGTAAAGCCTGAAGTATGAGACAGTTGCATTGGTTCATACACAGCATCAGTTCTACAGGACTGATAGACCATTCTGGTTATGTAACTGGATAGACTGCCATTTTTATACTAAAAACTAAGATCAACTATGCATTACTTTTAGGGTTACCATATTTTGAAAAACCAACAAGAGAACATATTTCCTGTCTGACTACTTTAAACAAGCGATAACTGCCAAATCTCATTTTAAATACTCCTGCTATTTATGCTATGATAATTGCTACTAACTAGGAATACTCCTAACTATTCAATAAAAAAAGGACATTTTCATCAGGTTTTTTTTAAAAAGCCCAAAAGAGGACAGACATCAAAAAAGAGAACATCTGGTAACCCTATATTAAAGGTATTGCCATGTCTTTACATAGAAGTAGTTTTGGTTGTCTGGAGATATTTTTTTTATCCAAGTCAGTTATTTGAAAAATATAAATGAGATGTAATATTCACTGTTGCAGGTCAAATTTACAAAATCTACAAAAAAGCAAAACAAAAAAAATATTTTGGGTAGAACAATCTACAACTGCACCCTTTCCACGCAGCTCCCTTTCCCTCCCCCCCCCTTTGTTTTGCCAAATAATAGAAAAACTGATGCTGACAAAACTTGTTTCCGTTAGAACACTGCTTTGAAAATAATAAACGGAAGATGGCATTTCGGATAATTAGTGCTATGGAAAATGAATTTGAGCATAACATGCATAATAATAATCTGACGCACAAACTTTACACAGTCATTAGTATTCCCTTATTGCAGCAGAATGTGCTGTAGCAATGAATATGGAAGCTCACGATTTATGAAAAACCCACAGTTACAAGCAAGCAGATGCTCAGTACTGCAACATTTATTAATAAGCCATGTTAATTAAAAATCTTGTTTATAGTAAATGATTTTGGCAATAAAACAGAAACAAGCAATGCTGTTGCTGACTACCTAGAAATTCTAGAAAGTCCCATGAAGTCCAAAGTGTATATCTGGGAATTAAACAAGAATGATAAAGAATCAGGGCTTTTGGTAGAGCTATGACTGAATTGAAATCTATACAAAGAATTGAATACTCACAGGAATCCTTGTCACCCATCCCACTTAGCAAAGGATTGGTTTAGGCTGGATTCTTACCGCCTGTTCCCTTACCCCCTAGGTTCTCTTCATCCCTTCTCTACTGATAATAGCAGTTTTGTGGGGCAATAGGTAATAACATTAGGGTATCTTATCATGAACATGGATATTTAAGCTGCTACATGAACTGAAAGGACAATAATTGACTTAAATAGGGACCAATGCAGTAATATACATTCTCACATCTCTTTACATCCTGTAAAAAATCAGCCAAATATTTGTAAGTATAACAGTTTTGGATTAAAAGGTAATGTTTAGCTTTAAAAAACAGAAGTTACAAGTGAAACGTGAGTAACGTGGCAGCCTATACCATTGCCTATTCTCTGAGAACTCTACCTCCGTTGGGAAAGAGAAGGGAGGGTTCTTAGGCTTCAACCTTCTCTTCTTTCCTCCAAGTTGTGTGTCCCTCCCCCAGGTGGCTCCAGGAACCAGTCTAGGAGTTCTTCTTGGCTCTGGGCTGCCAAGAAGCCCCACCACATTACTGAGGTATTATGAGGCTGCCTGACCTTTCTTTGTCTCTTTCCCCTTGGAAAATGATCCAATATATGAATTCAGCATCCTTTTATGCAGTGCAGTAATCCTCCAGGACTACGGCTGCTGATGCTGGCCCTCTCTCCCTTGTCCCACCACCACCACCACCACCACAATGAGCCTCAGTCAGCATCTTTGACTAGCACCAGAAAATGCACAACTCCAAAATGATCAGCAGCTCAACCATAGGGGTTAATCTGGAGTCACCCGCTTACTGATCTGTGGTCTGCCCAACCGGCCATAACAGACTCCAAAAAAGTACTACTTGAAGTGAATATGAAGGCCTCTGGCAGCTTGCCAAGTAGTGAAATTAATGCCTAATTACTACTGCCAAGGGAGTGTCTCTGAGGGTTCCAGCATCTCATATTTATGTGGGAAAGAAAGAAGTCTTGGTCTCTCTGCCACTCCTTAATTTCCAGAAAACAGGCAGTTGGTGTGGGGGCAAGGGAGAGATTTAAGGAAATGTTCCTGTAGCCATCATATTATGATATTAAAGCTTTGTCACCTTTTCTTTTCTTCTGTACCTTTAATTTTTAAGATGAATGTTCAGATGCGGAGGGGGGGGTTTCAGGCTCCACAAGGCAGCAAACATAAAAACTCCAAAACATTTAAGCAATTAAAAATTGACATGGAGGAGGAGGAAGAAGAGGAAGAGTTGGTTTTATACCCCTCTCTTCACTACCTGAAGGAGTCATGAAGTGACTCTCCCCACAACAGGCACCCTTTGAGATAGTTGGGGCTCAGGGAGTTCTAAGAGAACCGTAGGGTTGTCAGGTCCATGTTGGAAAATAACTGGAGACTTTGGGGATGGATCCAGGAAAGGAAGGGGTCTGAGGAGGGATGGATCCAGGAAAGGGGGGTGGATCCAGGAAAGGAAGGGGTGCAATGCAGCCTCCAAAGCAGCCATTTTCTCCAGGGGAGTTGATCTCTGCCAGCTGGAGATCAGTTAAAAAAGCAGGCGATCTCCAGGTCCCACCTGGAGGCTGGCAACTCTAGAACTGTGAGTGGCCCAAGGTCACCCAGCTGGCTTCATGTGGAGGAGTGGGAAATCAAACTCCAGATTAGAGTCTACCACTCTTAACCACTACACCAAGGTGGCTCTCTATGCGATTGCATTCCAGAATACCTGCTCCAAACACTGCCGGGAAAGTGGGAAGGGAGGAGAGAGGACTGAAAACTCCCATCCCTTAAAAGGATTTCTGCCAACCGGCAAACAAAACTTGTTGTGGCATCTGAGTTCCTGACAGACATCTCTTAAGTCCACACTTCATGTGAATTAAGCCAGAGCAAATCGCTTATGGGCTTAGATGGTTTAAGTCACATTGATTGAGAACTACCAACTGAAGGCAGGAATGCATGATTGCCACATGAAGACCCCCCCCCCACAAGCCACCAGACCATCACAACTACTCCTTGTGGCAAACACATGGCCACCCTCTCCCACCATTCTTGTAATCATCTGACAGTCTATACAGATACATTGCGCTCTGGGGCACCCCTCAACAATGAATAATGCACAAATTTATGGAGCCCTCTAAACCAGGGGTGTCAAACATACAGACCAGGGACTGATTCCGGCCCCTGGAGGGCTCCTATCAGGCCCCCAAGCAACTGGCTCTTGTCTGCTTCCTTCTCCCTCTCTCTTGCGTCCTTCTGCATCTCAGCTTGCTTTGCAAGGCTTGCTCAATTGTACAGGAGCTACAGAGCAAAGCCTCTATTTTCTCCATTGGTTGAGGGTCCTCCCCCTCCTGGTGCCCTGGGGAGGGAGGAAAAGAGCCGGAGCTTCCTTTGGATCCCATGGGAGAAATACAAAGAAAACACCTTTAAGACCAACAAGTGCTAATGTTTTAAGCATGTTTTATTTTAAGTTTAAAAAAAATCTTTAATCATGTTTGTTTGTGTCCTTTAAAAAGTTTATATCTCTGCTACCTAATCTTAAATAGGTACACACAAGGCCCGGCCCAAGACAGCTGGCCCGACAAGATCTCATTTATGTCAGATCCAGCCCTCATAACAAATGAGTTTGACACCGCTACTCTAAACGCACACCTCCTCATGCTGACCTCCAAAGAGGCTTTGAGTTAACTGGCCCAAGAATGGAGAGTTATGCAATTAAACTTTAAAACTGTATTCACATCCTTTTTATTTCAGTTGTTCAAAAGACTATAATAGAAGCAGTACATGGTAGTAGTAGTATATGGAAAGTATCAAGAAGTATATACCTGGCTATATCTGCTATTGCTCCCACCAAGAGAAAAGCGGTTTAGAGGTATTTGTGGATAGATCTAGATTGTACGTATCTTTTGTTCTTGAACAAAAGCTCCTGGTCCTCCAGATTCCTGCTAATAGGTGGTATTCATATGATGGCGGATTCGTTGAAGCTAAGGCTACAAAATGAGCAAATGACCTTAATGACCTTAAGTCTTCTTTATTATATATGCTAAATTAATCCACTTGCACAAATGAACAATGTGCATAAAACAAAATGGGAGGTATCTCTCTCTTTTTGGAAGAAGCAGTACTGTGGCACTGTTCAGAGTCCCTGCAAACAGTTTGGTGAATAACCATTTGCCTACAATTAAAAACTGTTGCTAGGCAAGTGGATCCCAAATGACTAGTTTAAGATATTGTTTGTGCAAACAGTGATATCTGTGGAACCATAAATTTCCCAGACTTACTTGTAAGGCTGCCTACAAGCACAATGTATCTGGCATTGAAATAAAAAAAAGTTATGTTTAAAACCAGCATTTTCCAAGGAAAACCTGGAGGGCTGGGTTAAATCCACATTCCCACTTGCACTCATATAGGAAGGGAGGATGATTTCGGCAAATTCCTCATTCCCCACTGCCTCCCATATTTTTCCAGAGAGCACTTTGACCCACAAGAGTAGTTTTTTGGGAAGAACAGGTAGGCGGCTGAAGTGGGAAGGAGAAAGCACACAACATTCCCAGGAGTAGGAGCACAGCATGCAGTTCTTTGTATCCAACCTACTGGCCTGCATCCAACAATAATCTTATTTACTTTCTCACTGGAATTTTCAGCAACAGTGTTTCAAAGGGAGGAGAGCTAAAGCAGGCACTACAGATCACAGAGTTAACTCCTAACGTTCTCCCATCAAAAATAACTGGAGAAACTATTTCAAATACATTACTGTCCATACTCACAACTGCAAAGGGCATCAACTATGCAGTATAGTACACTTGGAGACCCAAGTTCAGATACTTGCTTGCCCTGAAACTCAGTGCCTGGATGGGAGACTCTGCTAGAAATTCCATAAAAGGCACCTCTGGGTTTTAGAAAGGCAATATTTAAATGTAATAGACTCTTGGAAGTGAAGGCGCTATCTCCTGTCTCAACCTCCAAATGTTGTAGCAAAGGAAAGTAGATAGCTACACAGTCACAATAATCTTTCCATTCTGTGTTTACTCTTCTACCACTATCCCCTTTGAAATGTAGCCTGTATTCTCAGGGACGGCTTCTTTCCTTCCTTCCATTCTTTCACATGAAAACTTCCCTTCTCCCTGCACACACCAAGAGATATGTTGTCCTCTCTTGGCACTATGAGGCAGATGGCCCTCTTGCCATCTGCTTCCATCCTTAGTTAGTAAGTTAGTACTCTATCCTGTTTCTACTCTTTCCTATCCAAAAGTCTACTCTTTTAAACTTGCAATGTGGCTCTGTGTAGCTTTGCAAGCTGAGTAACCTGGTAAAGAAATGCTCCTGCATTTCATAGCTTTATTTAAGCACGGCTAACTAGTGGAACCTGGACTAACTATACCAGTTAATCCCAACAATATGCAACTAAATCAAAATACAAAAAGGCAGAGAACCACTGAAAAGCCAATTATTTCCACATTTTAAAAAAAAAAATAGCACACACTACCAACCACAGAGACACTTCCAGTTTTCGATTAGTTCCACATTAATCCTTACGCTGGAAGAAAAAGCCTGTGGGAGAAGAGCTGCTTCATAAATGTCTAGTGTGTGTTATCTCGCCTGTATCATGCTCATCTAATGGATAAGCATGAAATGGCATTTTACTACATGAAGGGCAGACAGCTTCTTTAGCCTTTTCAAAACTCCTTTTTGTAAGTTACAAGGCATGACCACTGCCCTTCTGACACCTATTTTACATGACATGCTTGGAATAAAGGCTCTGAAAGGAACACCGCATTGCAGTGAGGAGAATGCCTGACCACATGCCACAGAGTACGGAACTTCTCCCAGGCGTATTACGTGGCCGATGTCAATCAGTTTGTGGAGCGTAGGCTGACCACCACTCTAAAAGATTAGCTTTGTTTTTAACTGACAATATTACTACTCTTGCTCCTCTTTTTTTTACTATTATTTGCTCCAACGGCAGTTTTTCTGAACTGTCAATTTATTTAAGTTACATTCTAAAATGCTGAATTTTTTAAGAAAAACAATTTAGAATGCCTGAAAAAGACATAATATATCCAACTTCACAAAGGACCCACTAGCTACTTTAGTTTGTTCCCTTCTATCAGTCTTCCACCAGCGAGTGGAGACTTCTTTGTTTTGCCTGTCATTTCCCCAATGATCCATCATTCCCTGTCTTGTGTTTTAATTTGCTGTCCTTAGTTTCATGTATTTAGCTGTATTGGTAATTGGTTTTTATGACATATTTTATTATACCGTTTTAATTGTTAGCCACGTTGGTAGGCCTGATTAGGCAGAAAGGCAGTATTCAAAAGCTATGAATATAATAAATACTTGACTGAATTTGGCAGCTTCCTGCCCTCGGTGCTCACATCTGCAGCTAAGAAGTTAATGCTGTCAAGTTACACCAGTAAAAACTATATTGGAGTTTTACCAGCTTTTCTCCCTTTCTATGCATAAATGAAAGCAGTATGCATGAAACATGAAGAGGCCACTGGGAATCAGGTGACATCTTTTTCTGCCAAATGAAGATGTTCCTCTGATTCTGTATTCTGCATGTTATACCTTCAGCCAGCTATCAACCTAGTCATTTACATATCAACAGCAGTTTGCAAAAGTGTTTTCTAGAGTTTTTGTGCTGCTCTTTGAAGCTCCCTCTGCGATACTTACTATTCCCATTACAGAGGAAGGGGAAAAGAGGCTAATTACTGTGACTTGCTGAAAAATGAAATTCTGGCAGGTACACCTCCTCCTCGCTTACCTAAGTGCCCACTCCCCAGCTATTTGTCAACAATGGCTCTTTGTAACGGTACTTTTCATTTCGAAAATTTCACTTCTTATCATACTATATGGTTTTCAAGGCTTTTCTTTCTTTATAACCCCTCAGCTTTTCTGACCCTTCCAGGAAAGCAAGTGAACAACAAGAATGGGAGTTATAACACAGCACCACTGTTTTTGTTACCTTAGGAAACACAAAGAAACACCAAGGAACTTCACTATTTGTGCTTGTCAGACTAGCATAAATTGTGCCACAATTTTCTGAATACACGAGTTACAAAAATCACATCTCTTTTTCCCACTGCTTCTCACGATGACAAAAGTAGGGAAAATTGGAATCAGTCTCCAGCGTGCTCCTCCAGCCAATTTAGGCTCAGATCATTTTATTTGTTCATTTATCTTTTCCCCTCTCAAAGTCTTGATTACTTTCTGCATCAAAACAAACCAAAAGTGCCCCATAACTTTTGTAGAATTCTCTCCCCAACATGCTCATCTTTCAAACATTTCTCTTCTACAACTTATCAGTTTGTCTTGGCAAGTGAATTGATTCAGTTATGCTCTCAGTAAAACAAAATGCTGTTTTCATTTTTTTTCCCATGTAACATTTTGTTAACTGTCAAACCTCTTCAGTCTTTCAGTCCCCTCCATCTTCTTTCCTTTCCAGTTCTCCCTGTAATGAATGCTGTGTGATATTTGTCACCAGGAAGGGCAACTTCAGGCAGAATCACTGCCATCCCACTTGCTGCTACTGGAGTTAGCTCTAATTATAGCATCAAAGCCTAAATGGATGGGCAAAGTTTGGTGAGTATTTCCATACTCACACCTTCCCCTTTTGAAAATTATTCAGAGATCAAATGCAGGAGATTGTTTGGGAAAACAATGCATAGGTCTATTGCCAAGATAAGCATGTTCACCATCCATCTTCTTTCGGTGACAGGGGAATTAAACCCCAATACAGTACTGAAAGACAACAGCCCTTACCTAATTAAGGAAACTGATGTGTAGAAACTCAAACCTTTGAGGGCTCACTGATGCCATTTTTGCAATGTACAACAGTTCTCACCAAAATTCAGTGCCACCTGTTATCACAATTTTTACAGATCCAGAGGTGGTTGGTTCTGCCTTAGTCATTTTCTAGGTTATTTTTAGCCTACAGAATCTTAACTAATTTAAAAACAGCTCTTACGAAATATAGTTATTGTTTCCCAAAGAAAGAGTATCAACCCAAAACACCGGATGCCAAGGGACAGCACTGGGCCTTTTCTTCTCACCTCAACATTCTTCTCCCCTCCACACCCTGGATTAGTGCCTCCTTCCATTCTTTGTTTTTCTCTAAATCATATCCAGACCCTACCATCAATCAATGGTATATAAAAGTCTGGGACTATTTTATATTTGATACAGTTGCTGAAAATATTAATGAATTAGAAAGCAGTCCTGCTTCCTACCTAGAAAGATAGCCTCCATTTTCGGAGAAAGAACAAACCATCTCATTGTTGAGCCAGTCTTGACAATTACATCCTTCATTCAATGTTTTAGCCCACTTCTGATTTGACAATTCTTATTCATAGATTATAAACTGGTTGTATATTTTAACTATAAATATTAAAAAAATAAAAATAAATCATATCCAGACAACTGAGTGGGCTAAGGGAAACTTAGGAAACAATTGCAGTTCGGATGTTCATGAGCCACTATGTTAAATTAAAACAGTGTCATCACTGTTTGGATTATGTTCCCAAAGGGCAATGCCTCGCTGATGAACAGTTAAGCTGTTTTTTGCTTTAAAGGAACAGGTGCTTATCTGAGGCTCATGCATGTGACAGAATCCTACCATTCTAGTTATCCTGCTCTTCATTCATTCCTTCTCAGTTTGCTCTCAACTTTCATACTCGCTCAGTTTCAAATATCCTCAGGTTTGGGTTTTGTTTTTTTTAAAAAACAATCCAGCCTCAGGCTGCTAGCATATAGAACAGATGGGTCATATTTTAAAAACATCCATAAAATTCAAAAAAGCAGCCAACTGGTTCACTTGGTCCTGCATCAGAAGGAGCGAGGCCTAGCTGCTCACAGTGCTGCTGTCTGCAAAATACAGTTGTTGATAATAAATCAAAATACACTTTCAGCAGCTAAAGCAAAGGCTAGGATTCGGCCAGACTTGTTGTATCCAGGAAGCTTTTACCAACATCAGGAGAATGTTGCACATTTAGAATGGCACAGATGATGACACTGCTCACAAAATAAAAATTGTTTCCTACCTAGAAGTAATACTCATCTAGGAAACCCATCATGTGTGAAACAGCCCAGAAACACTGATGTAGAAAGCAGTAAGAGCAGGGGCTAGAGAGGCTGTTGTGCCAGTAATCCCTAAATGAGTTTGTGTTCTTGACCCCTCTCCTTAACACCAAATGTTATTATAAGTGCTATTTTTCCAGGTAAAGCATAGATTTTAAGCACCTCTTCAAAATTACCCACACATCCAGGCACATCTCAATTATATACTTGTGAGGGAAGATAAAAGTTTGATCCTAAAGGTGTTGAAGTTGCTGCTGTTTTCCTTTGCAATCTTGCTGCTTCATTCTTCTCCACAAAAACAAGAAGAAAATCCCCAAAGGAGCTGCAGAAGACTAGATTTGTTCACAGGAATGGCCAGGCCTGTTTTGAGTTTTACAGCTCTTTCCCCAAGGGTAGTAGAAACTGCTTCCAGAAAGGCAGGCATGTTAGTACTTTACAGCAAAACCCACAAACAACATCTCGAGATGCCTTAAAGGCAACAGTTTTATTGTGACATAAGCTTCTACTTATTGCAACCTGCGCCTCTTGCCTTTTGACCTCACTGTTAACAATTCTTCCCTCTGTCTCTATCTCCTAAAGTAAAAAGATTTCAGTAAGTGGAGGGGCATAATCCACACATACACACAAAGCCCCAGCAAGGACTAAATGTATTCCAGAAGATCCAGAATGCTGACAGCAGTTTGTCTGAGCTAGTCTTGAAATTCAGACAAGGTTTCAAAGCAGATATTTCCACTAGAGGAACTGATCTCTGTAGTCTGTAGATCAGTTATAAATCTAGAACTTCAGTTCCCACAACTCTAATGAGGCTGAGGTAGAAAAATGGAAGTCACAGGAATGGGATTACATGTGTTTTTAAAAATTCCGTATATTCATAATGTCCTGTAAACAGAATAAACACAAAAAGCACTAGGCTTTCCCTCTCCTGTGACTCTTCATTCGCTTTCACGTACTCATTGGTCAGCTGGATACACACTTCATGGATATAATAAATAAAGTTCCAGTCACAACAGCTTATGCCAAAAGCCTTTAAGGTGACCTCATTTTTACCTTTTCAGGTGAGTCTGTGCCCCAAACAATTTCAGTCAGCATGGGAAAAGCTAACCTCAACCCCTTGCTCTAACAAGTAACCCTAACAAACTGCAAAATGAAAAGGTATATCAGGGAAAAGAGCTCAAAATGCATCAGGGCCTTCCTAAAAATAAAAGCAGATTTCTACCACACCTATCAATATTTCTCTTTCATCTTAGGGGTCGGATCAGTACAACTCTTTTGTTTTTTATCTTCTCTGTAGATACTTTTTGTGGCCAAAGCTTGAAAATAATGCACCTAGGATCCAACAACAGAGCTACAGTACATGGAGCCAGAAAACACCGACTCCACATACAATTTGTGTATAGAAGCCTGCCTGATACACACATACATGCAGGCATCATATATGTGTTTCTCTGTGTGTGTGTGCATCACACTGCTTCCAGTTTAAGGTGACTCTAAGAATGACTGGGGAAGGCAATGGCAAAACCACCCCATATAAAGTCTGCCATGAAAACGTGAAAGCAACATCACCCCAGAGTCGAAAACGACTGGTGCTTGCACAGGGGACTACCTTTACCTTTAAGAATTAATGACCTCAAAATATTCTTCCAAAATGTCCTATCATTAACAGCCTCGCTCATTAATAGCCTCTTGCCAACTGAGGGCCATGGCTTCAATCCATCTCACGTTGAGTCTTCCTTTCCTGCTGCCTTCAACTTTTCCCAAGCATTATTGTCTTTTCCGGTGACTCTTGTCCTCTCGTAATATGAACAAAGTACAATAGCCTTCAGTTTGGTCATTCTAGTTTCTAGGGAGATTTCAGGCTTGATTTGATCTAGAACATTTGTTTGTTTTTGGCAGTCCACGGTATCTCCAAAACTCTCCTCCAACACCACATTTCAAACTAGTCAGTTTTCTTCATTGTCCAATGGGAAATACCACAGTATGAATTCTCTTAATCTTGGTCATCGGCAACATATCCTTACAGTTAAGGATCTTTTCTAGGTTCTTCATGGTTTCACTTCAATCTCAGTCTCCTGATTACTTGGTTGCAGTCTTCCTTTTGATTGATGATAGAGCCACGAAACAGAAAACATTTAATAATTTCAATTTCTTCATTGTCAACCTTGTGTAATTGTGTAAATATCTTAGCAGCCACTCCTTTGCCTTCTTGATGCTCAATGATAATCCTGCTTTGGCACTTTTTGCTTTAACTTTAATCAGTAGTCGTTTCAAGTCTTCACTACTGTAAGCCAAATTGCCCTAAAATTAGGTTTGGGGAATTAGTTTGGTGGACAACTAGGCTCTAGAGAGATCAGGAACTGTGTATACAGAATTCTCCTTTGGAAGTCACCCAATAACAAGGAGATGTTGTCTAATAATCAAGGGTGTTTATTATAAAATAAAGGCAAGCATACAAGGGTATAAAATCATACATCACACATACAGGTCTAAGAAAACAGCATGAAATATACAGGGGTAACACGAGGATGGACAAACAGGGTGATAGTTACCTATCGTAGTCTTTGAGGAAGGCTCCAATGGCAACAAAAAAAGAAGATGGGAGAGAGGGGCCCTCAACGGATCAGGTATCGGGGCCATATCTAAACAGCAGGGTAGGGGTACTGTCAGATGCACACTTGTGGGATGTTGGGTCAGAGGTTGTAAGGACTTCCTTGAGCCCTGAGGGGATGGGAGGTTCAAGGACCTGTGACACAGGGTCAGATGGGTCATGATGCTGCATCACATGGTACATTACCTCAGAAAAGGGGAGACTCCAAAGTGACAATTAGGGCAAGGCATGGGTGAAGGGGATTAAAACAAGCTTCACAAACTTATCTAAAGTGACAACAGAGTGCCAAATTGATATCTAAGGTGACACCCATTTTACACAATAGCTCTCGCTCTGGATTGAGACAGGTCTTCCTCTTCTTACTCCTCTGGCTGGCACGGTCCTTTGTCTAATATTCCGTTTGACAAAAGCTTGGACAGTCCAGCAGGATACATGCCTAAGATAAGCATGATGACCTTATGCAGATGTTTGGAGCAGCTGTTGGATATGTGAGGCTCCCATTTCTCCCTCATGGAATCAGGATTCTGATTCTTTGTCACCTTTTATTTTTATTTCTCATCCTTCTTTAACACACTAACAAGTTTCATCAGTCATTCATCAAGGCTTTTAATTTCTTTTGGCTACAGGAATAGACTTTGCACATTCTTTTTTTCATCTCAGGGGGGCAAGGCAGTTGGCCCCTTTCCTGGAACATGACGATCTGGCAACAGTGATCCATGCAACGGTCACCTCAAGGTTGGATTACTGTA
Organism: Heteronotia binoei; assembly: GCF_032191835.1. NCBI lineage: Eukaryota > Metazoa > Chordata > Lepidosauria > Squamata > Gekkonidae > Heteronotia > Heteronotia binoei. Next base: position 48,175,351 of record NC_083223.1, on the reverse strand, counting down.
ACACCCTCTACATGGGGCTGCCCCTGTGCCGAACCCGGAAGTTGCAGCTAGTGCAGAATACCGCTGCCCGGCTGTTATTAGGGCTCCCTAGATGGGAGCACATTCAGCCGGGGCTTCAGGGACTGCACTGGCTGCCAATAATATACCGAGTTCGGTACAAGGTGCTGGTTATTACCTTTAAAGCCCTATATGGCCTAGGACCTGCCTACCTTAGGGACCGTCTCTCCCCATATGTTCCCCAGAGAGTACTGAGATCGGGTTCTCAAAATCTCCTTACAATCCCCGGGCCAAAGGAGGCCCGTCTGAAGTCAACTAGGGACAGGGCTTTTTCGATCACAGCCCCTTGCTGGTGGAACCAGCTGCCGGAAGAGGTGAGGGCCCTGCGGAACCTTGGGCAGTTCCGCAGGGCCTGTAAGACAGTCCTCTTCCGGTTGGCATACAACTGACCGGCATCTGAATATTTTAAAGAAGACCGTGGGATAGCACACTGATGAATTGCATTTTATTGTGTAAATTATTAATGTATTTTAATTTTTAATTTTATTGTTAGAATTTTTATGTTGTGAGCTGCCCTGAGCCCGCTTTGGTGGGGTAGGGTGGGATATAAATTGAAATAAATAAATAAATTCTTCCTTGGTAATATCTCTGATTTCAACCCATAGTTTTTCCAGTTCCTGTTCTCTATTAATGCAAACTGTTATTTACATGGTCTTTAAACTCTTCAGGAATGTTGTTTAGATTGTACTTTGGCACTATGAATATTTTGGTGTTTTTCTTTGGCTTGATTGTAATTTTCAATATTAACAAATCATGATCTGTACCCACCATCAGCTTCTGGTCTTGTTTTAGCAAAGAGAATAGAGTGTTTCTGTCTTCTGCTTCTGTAATCTACTTGATTTCTGTATGGTCATTGGTGATGTCCACATATACAATTGTCTGTTTGGTTGCCTAAAGTATTTGCTTGTAATAAACAACTTGTTGACTTCACAGAATTCTATGAGTCATTCTCTAATTCATCTTGTGCTCCTAGTCCAAGTTTACCAATAATACTGTATTCTACTATGTTTCCCACTTTTGCATTCCAGTCACTTTTAATTATCAACACATCTTGCTTAGGTGTGTGATCAATTTCTTACTGGACATCTGCACAGATTTTTTCGATTCCTTCTGTGTCAACATCTGTAGTTGGGGCATGAACTTGAATTATGGTTATGTGAACCCATTTTACAAATCAATTGTTTAACTTGTTTATTTTATACATTTATATACATATATACGTGTGTGTGTGTATGTACGCATATAAAATCAACTACTTTCTGGAAACAACCAATTAGTAAAATGGTTCACATATCAAGCATTAATCTTGATATGCAAAGACTTGCACACATATATGGTAATTAATCCTTACAACTATTCAAGTAAAAGAGAAGTGCTGAAGTCATTAACTGATTTGCCTCTGGTCACATAAATGTTTGTAGTAAAGCCAAAAACCAGTGCTCAGGTTTACTCCCATTTTAAAATAATAATAATAATAATAATAATAAATTTTATTTATATCCCGCCCTCCCCGCCTAGGCAAAAAAGGGTTTTTGCAAAAGTAACTTGGAATTCCAGTGTTCCGTTTTTGCCTTTATATAAATACACTCATTTGAAAAGGAGTGAACTGTAAGCATGACAGAAAGCAGAGTATATTAAGTATTAACAAAAAAGGTAAATCGTACTTTGTATATAACTAGTTGTGCCAGCTATCTGGAAGCCAAATAAAGAAACATTGAATCTTATATTCTAACTAGGAACAAGGCCCATTGTGGAGAAAGATACAACGGGCTCTAGAAAGAGGCTCTGGGCAAGTGCCCCCCCGCACCTTGGTGTCTTCCCACCCACCCACAAGTGAAGGCATTCACTTGTAATGTGGGGAGGGGAATACATGAGACAATGAAGTGATCCCCATAAGTCTTCACAGGTACCCCACTTGTGTATATATATTTATAGGACACATTTAATTCAGAACTTGAATTTGTTTTGTAAGCAAAGATGTTTATTAGCATTGCAAATGACAACAAGGATGTTGCACACAGTCAAAACTGCATACATTTAAACCTGACTACAGCAGGGATTCACGTTTATCATGTACACATGCAAAAAAGTTCTCTCATCTTTGGCATTATACCCTTAACACTTCTTAAATTTATAACCTAAAAATAACCTAATGCATGAAACATCTCTCCCTAAATCCACAAAGACAATCCAAATTCACACTTCCAGATGGTTTCTAACAGAGATCTTTGAACATGGCTTCCAAATTTTAAACTACACATATTGATAAGCAAAGCAAAAATTGCCATATATAATGTGAATGAGAACACTTTGCTTCTTATTTCCGATTGGGCTTAATAGAGTTGATTAAAGAAATATCTTAGGGAAGAGCTGCAGAAGGTCCTGCTAAAACAAGAATTGACTAGGAAATTGAACCAGCAAGTAATTTTCATTAAAAATGCAAACCACTTTGCCACACCTATGTATCAAAGGTATTGAGTATTAAGAAGTTGCATATTAAATACTACTGCAATTACAAACAAACCCTCAAAATCAAGAAGTACAATGCAAACTGTGGTGATACTATGTAGTGTGTTCTACACTACACTATAATACAATATGCCACAGTCAGTCTGAGTAGGGGGTTTTTTAGAGACCAAAATATATGATACCTAATCAAGCAGCTATATACTTACGCAATGAGACCAACTCCTAATTGCCAACACAGGAACTCTGATCCTTCTCTAACTGGACATCACCCAAGATTGGTCTGCACATCAAAATCTCGTAATATTATGGCAACTGCATCCACTCACAAACTATTTTTTGCAGGACAAATGACGTGTGGACCAAGCATAAAAGCTCCTAATTCTGATAAACTCTCTGTAACACATGCTTATCCAAATCCTCCCATGAGAAAGTTTGTGACCATGCTGCTTCTTGGTTGCAAGCACCCAACCTATTAATTCTTTGTACTGCTCTGAAACACGCCGCCTAGCAATAATCACTGTGTTCACTCATAATTAACTACACAGTTCTCAGAGCTGCTCTTTAACTATGGTCCTTTTCACATTACTGTTCTAAACTGGATGTTTTTCATTGCTGACCCAATTTCAAGTAAAGTGATACAGGGACCAGGGTTTCATATGGTGAATTTTCTCTGTCTCTGAACCACCATGGTCATTTCATACAGTGCCACTTTCCTCCCACTGTTTTTCACCAAGCAATCTTCTTCAGACTTATAAGAAATGTTCTAAGGTGAACACTACAGCATATCAATGATGCTGCTATAGCACTTCAGTGCTGCAGCAGTTTAGCACTACAGCACTCATCTAAGAGTATTTTTAAAAATCTAAGATCAAGTTCATCTGAAATGACAGAAAAAATCCATTAGCAACCAGTTACTAAAATGGAACACAAAGGCAGTTTGAAAAGCGTCTCTATGTTTTGCATTCCATTTCCACCATCCAGATGAAATACTAAGTACACCAAGAGTACATGTGCATATAATTCACATCAAAGGATCTGAGCACTTGACATTTCCCAGGTATCCCATGCATGTATTCTAAGGGGATACTGATGAGTTAAACAAAAAGGAGGCTATCATAAATTGATATGACTGGGTACATATTGTGCAGTGGATAATGGAAGCAGAGTACAAATGTATCATAAGGAAGAACTTTCAGATCTTTGTCTACAGATGAAGGCCTGAGTTTTATGTGCATCATGGAGGCGCTTTCTAGATCCAACAGGTTTATCACTTGCACACCTTCTCAAGAAGCAGGATCAGGCCATGGTTATGTGTATCCTGATCATCTCCAGATCAGATTTCTGCAGAGACTTGAGACAACACAGATCTCCAATCTGTAAAAGATATTCACCACTCACATATTTGTTTCCAAGCCCAATTCCAAGTGCTGGTTCTTGTATTTTAAATTCTAAACAATTTGGGATAAATTTCCCTGTGGGCAAGATTGCATTTATTTCCCAAGCTGAAACTGGCAATTTGGGGGCATTTCTTAGAGAAGGTGGAATTTGGGGAGGAGGAAAGCTCAGCAGGGATGTGATGTCACTCTTAGTGTCATGGGTGCTGGGGACCCTGCAGAGGAAGTTGAGCCTGCAGAAGAAACTGTGCCCCTGCCACCTGCACCAGTGCCCCTGCCTCCTGCTGGAGAAGATCCCAGCCCCCCTGCCTCGCCCTCTCGGGTGGCGCGGGTGCGTGACCGCCTCCGTCAGGACCTCAGGGATTGGAGGAGGGCGGCACGCTCACAAGCAAGACGCTCCCTGAGCCCTGAGTTTTGAGAGGATTCTGGCCCTTCTAAGAGCAAGGATGCTTGAGTTGCAACAGGATCCTGGCTGCCTCTCTGAGCCAGCAATTAGCCCAAATGGACAACAGCCAGCAGAGGGCTATATAGCTGTAGGCTTTGGGAGGAGGCTTTGTGGAAGCAACTAGTCATCTCCCTGACGTTCTAGCATCCACTCCGGCTTGACTTTGGTTTCTGGACTCCCTGACTTTGGCTTGTGACTTCTGGACTCCCTGACCTCGGCTTCTGGACCTCGGACCTGTGATACTTGTACAGTGATTCGGATTTGGCGCCTCGGACCCTCCTGCTTACTGGCTACAGACCTCGGACTGCCCCTGGACTTTGCCTGACTTGGCCCCAGCCGTGACACTTAGCACTTTAGGGTTTTTTAGACTACATAGTATACCAAAGAGTCTTCCCTCCAAAAATGCCATTTTGTTTAAGGGGACTGATCTTAGTAGTCTGGAGATCATCTGTAATGCCAAGAACCCCCAGCCCCACCTTGAAGCCCTGCCACAGATCTAAGATATTTACATCAAGGCCCTTCTCTAGCTCCCTCCGCCTATGAATGCTGCAAGAAGCAGGGGGGATTTTTGTTCCAGTGCCTTGTCTGTGAAACTCCTTTCTCTTAGGTCTCCACCTAACACCAAACTTCTTGACTGCTCTTTAACTTTGACCCTTTCCCCTAGTTTGTGGCAGGTCAAAGTTTGGAATGTACTGAAGCCTTTGGAAGATGTCGTTTTGGGGTGGCCTTCTTTAGCTTTGCCTTATTCTGTTGTTACTTTTATTGATGTGCACAGTTCCTGCATGCTGCTTTAGCCTTTTTATATCGCTACTCTGAAAGATTTTTAAGTTATTGGTTTTAATTGTGAATTTTTGCCCCTCACTTAGCTTAATCAAAGAAATCACGGTTCCTGTTAAAACTTTGTTAATATCCAATTCTGGGTTAAACCACAGATTAAAAGGCAAGTCAGATAAAAGTCTTTCTTTTATAACCAGTTAATCTCCTAAAATGAGTGTAAAAATCTCTGGTTTTACCATAGAAACAGAACAATGGAAGGTTATTTGGTCTTTACCATTATACAGGACACACTCATTGAACATCAAATCGCAAAGCTGTAAGTTATTTACAATATGGTACATAATATCTACAAAATTGTTTCTATTTATTTTATTTTATTTTATAGGCTTATATTCCACCCTTCCCCATAACAGGCTCAGGATGGATCACAACATAAGCTGAACAATAAAATCCTACCATTTAAATTTAAAACAATACAATAAAATTGGCAGTTGCTGGGGAAATATTATACTAAAGGTGTTGATTAACAGATGCATTGTTATTAGACTAATAGTACTAAGTTTGCAAGCAGCCCTGTGGCGCAGAGTGGTAAATCTGAGTACTGCAATCCAAACTCTCTGCTCATGACCTGAGTTCAATCCTGGCAGAAGCTGGTTCAGGTAGCCAGCCTCATGGTTGACTCAGCCTTCCATTCTTCTGAGGTCAGTAAAATGAGTACCCAGCTTGCTGGGGGGAAAGTGTAGATGACTGGGGAAGGCAATGGCAAACCACCCCTTAAAAAGTCTGCCGTGAAAACATTGTGATGCGACGTCACTCCAGAGTTGGAAACGACTGGTGCTTGCACAGGGGACTAACCTTTACTTTTACTTTACTAAGTTTGCATATTATAGTTTTGATTTTCTTTCATGACTGAATGTTTGTAATAGTTATGTTGGAAAATTAAAAACGTTCATCTCAAAATGGAAACACGATTTATGCAAGTTACTTTTATCCCATTTCTCTGGTGGAACAGGGGCTCAAAGTATCTCACAACAAAAAGAACCACAAACAAATCCATACACATGAAGCAGCAAGATGATAATATCCTAGCAGAGGAGTGCTAATACGATGCACTCTAACAAGAAACTTGCATGATTTTTTTGAAAAGAAGTTTATTGAATTTTATGTTCCTGTGCCCTATTGCAAATAGTTCTTCTGTTTTCTTAATGCAAGTCTCTTACATACTCAAGTTAAACAGCTGTAGTAATTATATTTACTGGGTGATTCATGTCAGTCGTATTAAGATTGTCCTAATCAGTAGCTACACAACAAAAGCATATTTTAAGAGCTCTGTTCAACGCCCACTCTAGCAAGTCTAAGCTGAGACTAAACACCCAAATCAAGTCTTTTCATTGACTGAACATTCAAGTCAACACACCAACATTCCAAAGAACAATTGCATCATTTACAGCTTGCCCAGCACCGAAAATTCTTAATCCTGTTCTGAGAGCAGCCTTTTTATGCAATGACAATGGTTAAAAGACACATACATTCCAAACTGACTTTTTCTAAACGCAACAGATTTTGCCACTTTCTTTGGTAGGAGAGTCTGATTTGACCGGTGTAGTTTTTTTGAAGCCAATACTTACATGTTTCAGAGCTCATTTGTTCCCAGCCAAATCACTTGGCAGAACAACAAGCAGAGTAACAAGCATTTCAGAAACATCAGAACGTTACAGTCACTCCTCAGTGAAAACTGAAGAGATAAGAGAGAGGGAAACATGGTTTCACCTTCTGAAATTTACTTTCCCCGTTTTAAGAATGAAGCTTTGTACTCAGGCTGTATTGTAAGACATACAAGATTTATGAACTACTTAACTTGCTTGCCTGATCAACCTAACTTGCTCATGTGCATCAGCAGATGAAAGTGTACTTTGAAGAAGCTATTTGGATCTTGTTCAAAGTTTTTTCCCAGTTAACAATGGAATTTGTTCCATGAAGCCAGGAAATTTTAAGCTTTAGTGTCTGGACTGTGACACACATACACACACTCCATGGTATAGTTCAAATTAATTACAGATAATTTCAAAAGCACTGTGTGACATGAAAGCGGTTATCAACATCTTTTCAAAAAATGAAAATCTACCAAATAAGCCCCTTGCCAAGCCCATGATGGCTTAAGTAGCAATCTGAATTTCTGCCCTTGATAGTAAAGCAGAGGTAAACTGATAGTAAACTTGACCGTAAACTAACTCATTTGTGTTCTCAAATGTACACATTTATCACTGCATGTTCTATACATTACTACATTTACAAGGGAAGTGACCTCTCCAGATCTGTCACAGTTTTACAGGCCAACTGCATTCTGGAATTAATCATGCTGACTTTATATATTACTCTAGCTAAGTGGCGCCCAAGAAAAGCTTTCATGTGACAATGATACTGCAAAGAGGAGAGTGGTGGGATATGCACACAATGCAACCCCCTGCATGAAATCTGACCTATGCAGAAAGAGCCTTCGAGTTCCAAGAGTTAAAGTCCACTATCATCACCATGAAGAAAGCATTTCTTGGTAGCCTTCACATAGCTCTCAGGCCTTTATGAAGAAGTTCCCAAGTACACAATTTAAAACTGCAGCAGACTACAAGTTTCAGAACCAAAGATACAACAGTTGATGAGTGGATATTACCACTCAAGATATGCAGAGCATTCTGTACAGCTTCTTAGGAGACCCAATGGAGTAAGAGCAGTGCAAAGCAAGCAACAATTTTTAAAACAGACTTATCTTTATGCCATTAAAGGTTTTTGACTTTGAAATAGACTTATCGTACTTATTTGGTTTAATTTCTATCCTGCCCTTCCTGCAAACAAGCTTGCAACACTGAATCAGACTTTAAAAATTTTATAATCTTTAACCCCTGAAACAATGGCTTTCACGAGGCACATGTAGGGAGAGGTGGTCCCACTGATATGTTGGTTCTTGGCCACTCAAGGCCTTAAAGATTAACACTAGCACCTTGAAACGGACCCAGAATTCTATTGGCAGCCAGTACAGTTTGTGGAGCACTAGGTGAATGTGCACCTACAAAGACAGCACACACACTGCAACTTCTAGGTCAGATACAAGGGTAGGACCACATAGAGTGAATTACAACAGTCCTATCTGGACTGTTGCATTGGTCACTGAAGCCAAGTTGCGGGTGAAGAACTATGGAACCAGTTGTCACATCTGTGAAAGATGGGGAAAAGCTGATTTAGCAACCATAGTGACCTGAGCCTCCATAGATAATGAGGCATCCAGTATCATCCTAAATTCCTCACTCTCAGCACTGGCATCAGTAACACCCCGCCAGAGCTGGGAGCCGTATCTCCACATCCAGTCCCCCACAGTTCAGGTACAGAACTTCCGTCTTCAATGGATTCAACATCACAGCCAGCTCTGCTGCAACCAACCAGCAACAGCCCCAAAGGCCTATCCAAAACATATGGGGCTGAGTTTAGCTGCTCATCCATTAACAGACAGAGTTGGGCATCATCCATATATTGATGGCACCCTAGCCCAAACCCCCAGATTAGCTGGTTGAGGGGGCACATATAGATGCTAAAAAGCATCGGAGAGAGGATTGCCCCCTGAGGGACATTGCAGTCCAGTGGGAACCACAGAGAAACCTTCTCCCCTAGCACCATCCTCTGTCCCCAGCTTTGGAGAAAGGAGATACAATATACAGATACCTCAAAATAACTTTGATGTATTGGTAAATACAGCAATTCTAACTGGCAGTTCCTTGCACAAACCAGAGCTCAAATACACATATGAAATTCCAAGCTAAGAAAGGGCTTCTCCATTCAGTTCCAAAGAAAAAACTGAGAACCTCTGCCTCATCAGGAGATTCCTATGCATGCTAATTTTCCTCTAATCTATCCAATCTGTCATATACCCAATATAAGAAATTAAGATATTATACTAGACTGTTATAACGATGCTTTAAAAAAAGACTCACTATACATATAACAAAGATTTTGCTTAAAATGCATTCAGCAAAAGCACCATCATAGCTCATATTTTTACAAACCATGCAATAACATTTCATTTTAACCAAATGATGTATTTCATTTGAACCAAATGATTTATTTCATTAGGTTGGTGAACACAAAATACCAATTTACAAAACATGGAATACACACACACACAAAGAGAGAGAGAAAATAATGGGCATGTGGGTGGGTACACCTGATCCCCAGCCCCAATGCTCCTTGAAGTAATTTCTCCCCCAGCCATCCTCACTTCCTGTTTCAGAGTATTGCTAAAGAAAGACTCCTATGCCCTAGTGCCCACATTAGCATTATGAGTAAAATACAGGGTGAGAAAAACTTTGGCTTCCCTCCTGATGCCAAATCTTGGTTACCGTTTAAAAAAAAAACAAACCTTTCCATTCTTGCTTACTGGAACTAAACACCAGTTTAATTAGATCCAAGTGGTCAGCCGTGTTGGTTTGAAGCAGCTGAACAAAGCAGGAGTCAAGTTCACCTTTAAGACCAACCAATTTTTATTTAGAACGTAAGCTTTTGTGTGCTCTTAAGCACACATCATCAGACGAGGAATCCAGGACAGTGCTGGATTCCTCGTATGATGAAGTGTGCTTAAGAGCACACGAAAGTTTACATTCTAAATAAAAATTGGTTGATCTTAAAGGTGCAACTTGACCCCAGCTTAATTATTACTAATGAATAAAAATAATTCCTAATACATATTATTGAAAGTGAAACACTTGCACATCCATTTTTCAAAGACAATCAGCTCTTATCTTCAACTGATATTGCTCCTGCTGAGCGAAGGTCAATGAGAACAATAGTTTAATATAGAAATTGAGAACCTGCTCAGTCTTGTCTTTTTTTTTTTCCAAATTTGACATCAGACTGACAAGGCAGCTGAAGAAAACACAGCTACACAAAAGAATGTGGTTGACTAGCATCGAGTACAGCTGCCAAAACAGTCATGTTTAAAAGATCGGTGATGATTAATCCCAAAGATGCTTTTGGCATCTTTAAACAAAAGTTGCTTCCAAATGAACACAGTGAATACCTGCTATAACAAACCACGCATAGGATTTTGTTCTATTGGATTACAGTCCTTCAGTAAAGCCAATCTGCTCCCCTGGCAGAAGATGGAGCAGTTTTACCCAATTCTCCCCTCTCCTTGTTATCAAAGCTTTCCAGCCATGTGACTTTTGTCCATTCAGGACCTATAACCACCAGCTTCACCTGGGGGGGGGGGGAGAGTTTCAAAGGGATCTGCTAAGAGAAGCGGAATGCAGAGATGCTTCATGTGCTACGCAGACCAAGTCTTTCTAGCTGATACATCTCTTTTCTATGACATTGCCCATCTTCTAAATAAAATGTTGTTAGCCGCCCTGAGCCTGCCCCGGCAGGGAGGGCGGGATATAAATACAAAAAATAAATAACTAACTAAAAAGGCAACCCATCAAAAACAGAAGAGTGACACAATACATGTCAAAGATATGAATCACAGATGAAGTTGTGTGAGTACCACTGGTATCTATCAATACTGTTTGACAGATTATCAAATGCAATGCAATTTTAAAATATGGGAGACACAAATAAGATGACCCTATTGTCTTGCAGCACTGTGGGGACTGAACTAAATGAACCTGGAGGTTCCTTCCAGCTCTTCTGTGATTCTAAGAGAAGAAACTCAAGTCAGGAGCTCATGCCCAAGAGAAACCAGGTGGTGTCAATCTTTTCAGAAGCTACATAAAGAAACACATGCCCTGAGAGGAAAATAAGGGCTTTCCCACACACTCTACTTCAGATTTTTTTCAGGGAGTCAATCCACAAGAGCTGGAATTGGTCTGCACGCGGTTCTTCTGCACATCTGCCCTCCCTGCATTTTCACGGTTGCGAGTCAGTTGCTCTCTCATGTGCCTTCAATAACAATGGTTTTCAAGGGAGAGTGCTATCATTATCATGAGGAAGAATCGCACTGCTACAGGACCAACCCTAAATCAGACTTTTCCCTGCAGCTGCTGTGGCCGGACCTGCCTGTCCCACATTGGTCTTGTCAGCCACCAGCGAGCCTGCAGCAAACGTGGACTATTGCACCCTTCTTAAATCTTCGTTCGCGAAGCCAAGCCGAGAGAGAGAGAGAGCTATCATTAGTGGCATCACAGCACCCACCCTTATTAAAGCCCTAAAATCCTTTATAATAAAAGCCCCCTGGTGAAGCCAAATCCAGGTCCCCAATTGGCTTAGAAGATGATGATATTGGATTTATATCCCGCCCTCCACTCCAGAGTCTCAGAGCGGCTCACAATCTCCTTTACCTTCCTCCCCCACAACAGACACCCTGTGAAGTGGGTGGGGCTGGAGAGGGCTCTCACAGCAGCTACCCTTTCAAGGACAACCTCTGCAAGAGCTATGGCTGACCCAAGGCCATGCTAGCAGGTGCAAGTGGGAGTGGAGAATCAAACCCGGTTCTCCCAGATAAGAGTCCGCACACTTAACCACTACACCAAACTGGTTCTCCCTTAGGGCTGTGCTGTATCAACCTTTGGCCCATCAAACCTAATATCAAGTGTGCTTGCATGCCACTGGCTGACTCCATTCTCCCCCACCCACTGCCACCTGGCCATGTTCACAGAAACCAGTAAAATGCACAGAGAGCCTGGTTGTCTACAGCTGTCGCCTCTGCCACAAGTGCTCTCCCAACGGCTCCTGCAACATATGAACTGGCCATGGAGCCACAGCTGCCTCCACTCTCCCACACCCTGCCAAAGCTGCCAAGAGGGCAAAGGAGCCACAACAGTCACTCTCCCATGGCCTACAAAGGCCACCAACACAGCCAGCAAACCATCCACACCTCTCTCTTGCTGCCTCAGAAAGGGGCTGGGGGACATTGCCAACGCTGCCATTCTTCCGTGGCCTCCACAGGCCTCCACAAGAACACAAGAGCCACCGCAGCCCTGGGGATCCTCCTGCAGGCTCCCCAAGGCCCTGGAAGCTGCCGGTGTCCCTTAGGCCCTGCCTCCACCCCTCCAGGAATCTGCCTCCACCCCTCGAGCCCTCACAGGGCCTCCATAAGGCACCAGCAGCCTCTGCCACTCTGTAAAGCTCTGCCATGGCGTCTGTAAAGCTCCAAGAGCCACCAGTGCCCATTGCCCCCCCCAAGACCTAAGCAAAGTCCCGAAAGCCGCCGCCACCCCTGCGGTCCTCCTGTACCCTCCCTGGCTGTTGTAGGGGGCTCGACACCACAGGACAGCGCTGGCACCTTCCAGGACCTTGCAGGAGCCTACACAGGCCATGGCAAGGACACAGCGGCAGTGGTAGCTACAGGTTAAACAACCATGTGGGGGGAGTGGGGAAAGCTGGGAGATATACTGGCAAATGCTGGAAAGACAGCAAGGTGGGGGGGGGGGTGAGTTCCAATGGTAGGGGGCTGGGAAGACAGAAAGGTGGGAGGAGAATGATTGCCCAGGCTGGCAGAGAGGTGGGAATACAATGGGGGGTGGGGGTGGAAATCAGCAACAGGGGAATGAATGGCAATGGTTGAGGAGGGAACAAGTACTCGGGGGGGGGGGGTGTCATGGCAAGCCTTTGGGGGATAGGCAGACAGCAAGGCTTGAGTGGGAATGCCAGGGCTGGGAGGAGGCTGCGAACATGACAAGAGTGGGGTGGCTAATTCCAAGTGCTGGGAGCATGTGCAGGGAAAGCAAGGTTGGGGGCAGTGCATCCCAATAGATGAGTCGGAAGATGGAAAGGAAGACAGCTGTGTTGATGCCAAGACTTGGAGGTGGCTGTGAGGGGAAACAGCCCTGTATATTTCCCTTCCCTCTACAGCCCCCCACCCTAGCCCAGGGCCTCTCTCTACATTCCATTGTACTTTGTCTCCCTTCCTTGGGGAAATTTTTGTTTGGCAGGATGGGAGCACCTGGCACTCACCCTCAGCCTCTTTCTAGAGCCCATTGTATTTCTTTGTACAATGGGCCTTCCTCTTAGTATCAATATATTGCTGGAGCATTGTAGCAAAGGCTAGGCAGGTTCTCTGAATTAATTGCTTTCTCTAGCCCCTCATGGAGTTATAAGGAAAAGGACGTAACTCCATGATAGAGGGGACTAGAGACTTAATTTATTTTTAAATGAGATGAATATTTTAGGCTGTTTTTAAAAGGGGTGTGCTGTGACACCACCGATCACACCACTCATAATAACAGCACATACCAATATTTTAGGGCTGTTAAAATAAATAATTCATCTTCAGAGTAGGGAGGAGGGGAGGGAGTGGCTTGACCACCACAAGCCAATCACTGAACAGTGGACTGGAGGTGAGTGGGAGTATACGAAACAAAGAAAACCAACAAACAAGATTAAAGAAATGCACACGCCATCAAGTAGTTAACTTTACTATTTATTTAAAAAAAATAGCAAAAAATATAAAATACCAATGTTAATATCCCCTTCCGTAATGGCAGCATTGGCTATCACAAGGCCATTCCCCCCTCCCTTATGATGACCCCCCCCCCTCCCAATTTACGTATTTGGAATCACAGTGAATTTGGGCACCATAAAACAGCCAATTCAAACTAAGTAAAATTGAGAAGCAAGAAACATACTGGACATTTCTAAGACCCTTTTCAGCATGGATCTAATTTTGAGATCTTAAAGAAATACCTCATAGTGGGAAAGTACCATGAATTCATACTCAGTTTATAAATGAAGTGGTTCTCAAACATGTACTATCAGTTTTGCCAGCTTTCATTTCTCAAAAATCTTTACAAAGCAAAGCACAGACCTGAAGTAAGAGGGAGGGAGAAAATCTATATGTTGAAAGCAAGTACTATGTCAATAACTGATGGGAATAGTTTTAAAAACTGAAGCCTGCAAAATAGGGTAGAATACACATTCAAACTCTAGCTTAGGAAAAAAAAACATTCATGCTATAAAAAAATATTTTATAAATAAGTTTCACCAGAATATCCTATGAGAAAATATAGGTCAAATTTTAGATTTCTGATGCACCTGAAACGCACTGACAGTGCAACTATGCTGTTCATGAGAAAACACAGCCACATATACTGTCAATTCTAAAATGGAGCACAAAGTATTTTGCTACAAAAACATCAGTTATGACAAACTTGCACAAATAAAAGCAGTGGTCATATTTGCAGCATGTGTACTTGGAAGCTTATTTTGCAATACTGCTGAATGCTCATCACTAAGGGTATTCAGTTTCTTTTTCACTTCCCACATACCTGCAGCAGATAGGGTTGCCAGTCTCCAGTCAGGGCCTGGAGATCTCTTGCTTTTACAACTGAACTCTAGGTGGCAGAGATTAGCTCCCTTGGACAAAAATGGCTGCTTTGAAGGGTGGGTTCTATGGCACTGTACCATGCTGAGGCCCCTCCCCCCCCAAACCACACCCTCTCCTGGCTCCATCCCTAAAGTCTCCAGGTATTTTCCAACACAGCCCTGGCAACCCTAGCAGCAGACCACAAATGCCACATAAAGTTCAGCATTACTGTGTTATCAAAGCCAGTGATACTCCAGAAAGTAACACTATACAAACAATTGCTGAAGGGGTCTAGAAATTCCTAGAGCTGGAAATGTGAGAGCCTTTAGCGCCATGGATATCTGAGACCTGCCACAGAAGACTATTAATCTTAGCTACAGGTTTGGTTTTAAAAAGGAGTGGTTTTCTATTATTCATTATTACAAAGACCTGAAAGTTGGCAAATATTGACAACTTCTTTTAACAAGTAGAAACATATTTTAAAACTTCCTGCTATTAGGAAATGGATGGTACCTGATTACAACAAATACCTGTTCTTCACCAACCTTTTCTCAGGCATAAGCAAGAACCAAACCACATGACTACTCAACTGTAATAAAGCGTCAATGGTGCATGGTGCATTTTTTTTAAAAAGGCTACAATTCTGAGATGAGGAAGGACCAGGAGGGAGTGCTGTCTCTTTCTATACAAGCTGTTTTCCAACTGCTCCTTTGCCTACTTGCCAGTCTTGTACACAGAGTTTTAGATTTGTAATTACCCCTATAAATGCTTATTCGGAACTGTACCAGAAAAGAAACTCCTTTAAGCACTTCTTCCCTCCCTCCTCAGCTGATCACGTTTTTGCTTTTCCTTAAGCAAGCAAACAAACAAACGCAGCACTCTTTCATAGGCATATTTTCCACTGATGTCTGCACAGTATGCTGGGAACTGTCTCAATAGCAAAATTTACTGCTTTACCATAAAGTATAACATGTGAACCTTCTCTATCAGGTAGTCCAAGCATTCAACAAATTTATAAAGTGTTACACTTTGAAAAAGATCCACATCAGAGTCAGTTTGAATCTAGTTGTACTCCGCCCCCCCCCCAAAAGGTCTTC
Source organism: Heteronotia binoei (assembly GCF_032191835.1). Classification (NCBI taxonomy): domain Eukaryota; kingdom Metazoa; phylum Chordata; class Lepidosauria; order Squamata; family Gekkonidae; genus Heteronotia; species Heteronotia binoei. The sequence continues at coordinate 48,159,829 of NC_083223.1, read as the reverse complement.
TAAAAGGTATATAATTAAGGAATTGGACCTTGCCTTTGTTATCAGCAACTGTGCTGAGTGGTTTCTTATGTCTCAGAAGAAAGCATGAATCACCTAGTCTCCAGCACCTCTTAAACAAGAATTAATATTCTCAAACCGACTTTCACAGCCACCTAATTGCATTTTGCTGTTCTGTTGAGCACACCACACTTAAAACTTAGTAGTCAAACATGCTAAGTATCGTTGGTTTATCTTTGCCGAAGTTAACAAATAAGTTTTTTCTTTGTCCCAAATGGTAACCCCGGATAACTGTACTCCTAATCTCAAAGTATATTCCCAGTCTCACTCCAAGATCCCATACAGCATATTCAAATCCACATCAACATAAGTTGGCAAGCATCACAAACACCACCCAACCTGGGAACAGGGCATCAAGGTTGAGGAATTCACTTACATGAGGGGAATGAGCACAATAACTCACAGCCTACATCCTATTCTGAACTTCCAGTTAAGCATACATCACGACCAGGACTGCCACTACTTCCCTAATGTGTTTAAGAAAAACTACACAAAAGTCATTTTTCATTCCATGTTTTTATTCTGGGATGCATTTACCGATCTAGATTAATGCTATAGCTGCAGAGTTCATTTCTGAACCCACTGTTTAATTTAACAAAACCCTTCAGGGTTTTGAATAGATTACACTATTAACAAGTACTCACAAAAACTTAATAGACTGTACTTGCTCATGTTTCCCAGCAGTTTTTTCCCCTATGGCAACATTTTCTGATTTATGGTGAAAACATTTATGGCACAGATGACAACTTGAATCACATAAACATCAGCTTGCATCAGATCACCCAGCTGTGGAACTGCTCACTGCCTTCCAGACATCCACAGGACACATAAACTGCAAAACAGCCCTGAGCAAAGATTTACATCAGTCTTCCATACACTGTCCTGTAATCATGAGTAAACACTCAGAAGGTGTTTGTAGACATAATTGGCCAAAAATCAAAATCCAAAAAAACAAACCACAATCTACATAATACCCTTACTGGGACCAGCAACAGTGACCCAAAAGAACGTGCAAGCTTTTGAGTTCAGCAGAACTCTTCTGCAAGCCAGATGTAACAAAATAAAAATTACGAAAGGAGGTGGGTGAAAAAAAAAAGATGTTCCAAGCCATGATCTTAAAGGCTTTCTCTCAAGGTATCTCTGTGATGATTGCTGGGGCAGGTGGAGGTGAATGTTTGCACACACTTTTGTGTCATTGTGGCTGGTGCTAATGAAATTTTTATATGGATTGTAGTTTGTTTTGGGGTTTCAGACAGGTATGACACAAGGCTGAATACATGAACAGAAATCTAGATCAAAGGTCTCAGCAAATCCTGCTCACATAGTCTTGTGACCATGCATGACTATTCACCAGGGCTTTTTTTGTAGAAAAAGCCCAGCAGGAACTCATTTGCAAATTAGGCCACACTCCCTGGCATAACCTTTGTTCTGCGCAGGGCTTTTTTGTAGGAAAAGCCCAGCAGGAACTCATTTGCGTAGTAGGCCACACCCCTTACATCAAGGCATTCGGAACTGCATTCTTGTGCATTCCTGATCCAAAAAAGCCCTACCTTAAAAAAATATTTTTTTGGCCCCATCTCAGAATGTGCAACTTCATTAATATATATACTTCTATGCCTGAAGGCTACTGTCAGCCAAACTCATATGCTACGTTTCTAGTGTCAAAATCAGAACCAACTATAAACCCAAGGAGTTATCTTCATAATACTTAGCTATTTAAACATTACTCTGTTGATCTCAAGTGAAACAACTGCAGTGCCACAGCTATTAACAAATCCATCTATCCATTTAGCTCAACATGATAGATTCAGCTTTCACTTCTCAAAACACAACAAACACATCTGATGTACTTGTAACTTTCACATCAAGCTGAAATAATCATCAGTATGCAGCAAGAAGCACTACTTCCACTCAAGAACAGGATATAAGACCATAATGAATGATTATTCAGAAGGCAAGCAGCCTATGAAAGTTTTATGTTGCTACAACACTGATTTCCTATTTTTTTTTTTTAAAAAAAAAACACCTTAAGCTCTTTTTTAAAACTGGGAAAAGGGCACATATTAGAAGTGGGCACAGTTGAGTAAGAGAGGCCTTCAAAAAGCTATCTAAATAACTGAAGACAGGTTGGTAGTCCACATTCCACCACTCCATGTAGCACATAAAATCCTCAATATATTCTGCATATAATATAGTCTCACCTGCCCTTTCTTGGGACCAGTGCAGATACAACACCCCTACAAACTGCTTAATGGATCAGAAGAGAAACAGCATGGTGCAGTAGTTAGAGTGTCAGATTATGGTCCAGGTGACCCAGGTTCAAATTCCTACTATGTCATAGTAGCTTGCTAGGTGACCTTGGGCTAATTATAGGCTCATTAACATCTTTAGCCTTGTGCCAATCTACATCTATTATAAAACCTCCCCCTTTTTTGGTCCTAGATAGATTTGGTAAATGTTTCAGTTTGTATCATGAGTCTGTATTTATACACAATATGTTTGACCACTGAAGGCGGCCTTTTAAGGATGAAATGCATTGGGTCCCATTGGTTATGTTATGTGTTTTAATTTATAATGAGGCTAATGTTGAGGTTTTACATGTTTTTAACCATTTAAAAATAAATGCATATATTTTTGATAAGTTATATATACTGTTTTTAACAAAAGGTCCTAAATTTGGTTTGTACTAACCTTTTTGGTTCCTGATTCCAATATTTTTGGGTTAAGTCCCGTCCCCTTCATTTCACATTTCTTTCTTAGACTAAACCTACCTCATAGGGTTGCTGTGAGGCTAAAATGGAGACGAGGAGAATTATGGCAGCCACCTTTGGTCCCCACTGGGGAGAAAGGTGGGGTATAAATGAAGTAAATAAAATAAAGTCATGAGTAGACTATACAATAGAGGGGTTTCCATTATTCCCCATAAAGAAAGCTTTATATTTTTGTAACAATCATACTAAATTTCTCAGTTAATCTAAAATTTTCTTGTTCTATTAGTTTGGCAAAAAAATAGGGAAAGTGTACCAGGATTTAACACAAAAACAAAGACACAGCACTGGCTGCTAGCTGCAATCGCACATGCATAGTAGTTCCAAGTTAAAAGCTCTTTATTAAAATTGGATCTACATGTCATAGCTGTTGTATGAAAGCTACTTTCAATGCCTGCGCAAACCAACTCCCATTCTGACGGACCTTTCACATACAGCAAGCTGACAATACAATTAGTGTTGATTGAATCTCTCACTCGCTTGCTGCAGCAAGAAGAAACACTAACTGCTTGTAACTTACAGCAGTCTTTCATGCAGAAATGATGTTAAAAGGTAACTGAAAGAGACTGCACTTTTAAAAGTTTAGACGGGCTGCGTAAATATATAAAGGACTGTGAAGGTTTAAGCCAAAGAGCCTTGAGTAACAGAGATCTGATTGGTTAGCATCAGCTAAGCAGAGAAAGACTTCTGAACTGGATGCTGAGGAGAGTCAGTCAGATTCCTGCCTTGACTGAGGAGTTGAGTCTGCTTTCAGCCTGCGCTGAGAGCAGATTTACACAGATGGGGAACTGGGAGAAAGTTTGGGAAGTAGGCAAAGACTCCCATTCAGGTCAAGGAAAGGAGATAGATCTTCTAGTGAGAGGAGAATTTCCCTACACAGTCAAACAGGGAGAGTTATCTCTGAGTACAGAGATCCCTGGTCTGGTATGATGAGAAACTGCCTTTAGAAACTGTAAAAGTCAGTTAAAAACTCAAGATGAATTCATCTTGTTTCAAGAGAAGGAGTTCGGTTACTAGAAAGATGGTAGCAGACTTCGGAAAACCAAAAGTCAGAGAATACTCAAAGGAAGTCCTGGGGAAAAACACTGGAACAAAAGTCTCTTCACATAAAGAGTTAAGTCACTGTGACTAGCTTAAGAAACTCTCATTAGCCTGGACCATAAGAACTAAAGCCTGTGCATGTACTGATTTTACCCCAGAATTATCTATTTTGAGTTACCTCCGAAATTTTACCCCTGATTTCACCTGACCTTTCCTCTCTATGCTGAATAAAATATTTTAATTCGGAATATAAAAACATCTTGAGTGCCATTAAAGTTAAAGTTAAATGGCAATCCATAGCCTTCCCTCAGGTTTCTGGGCTGAGCCAACAGCCAAAATACCAGAGTTCTTCAGAAAAGAAGAAAACACATTACTAGGGTGGCTCAGTCAGTTAAGCAAAAGTTAAAAGGAGGGAGGTGGATGGGGCGCCATGAATGCCTTAGACAAATATTAGCTACTTTTTCCCATAGTGATAAAAAAAATCACCCAAGTAAATACTATGCTAACAAAGGCAAGCCTCAGGGGCCAAAGAAACTCTGCAGTGCTAGTGCAATATTGTGCCACCAAAATTAATCACAATGGGCTGCCAGAACCTTTTAAAGGTAAGTTAAGTCAATTTCCACAGTCCAATATCATTGGCTCTGCATGCCTGTGGGTTCTGAAGGCAAACTGTTGGGTCATGAGCTTTTTTTTTTTTTTAACGCTTTGTGGAGAGACCTGGTCCTGACTCTTTTTGCAGACTTGCCAAGGAGTATGGAAGAGCCACCCACTGATGAAAAGGATTGGTTCTCTGCCCACTATTCTAGTCTTGAAACAACTGAGGTTATCACTGTCCTCCCTATGTCCTGTCATATGACTGAGACATCACATGACAAGCCATGTGCTTGTAGTTCCATGTTGCTACCTAAGGATTACAGATAGGTCCCAGTTCTAGAACGGTAGAAAGGCATTGCTGTATAGGGTACACACGTTTTTGAAGTAACACCACGAAATTAAGCCACCAGCTTTACAAATCCTGATGTAGTTCAGCATACTGCCCATATGGTGTTGTCCTTTTTCCCATAGTGATAAAAAAAATAACCCAAGTAAATACCATGCTAACAAAGGCAAGCCTCAGGGGCCAAAGAACCTCTGCAGTGCTAGTGCAATATTGTGCCACCATGACGCATACCATGACTACTCAAGGATAAAAAGTGTCATGTATTTTTTTATCCTTTTAAAAGATGACAGGGAAACCGCCCATATGGTGTTGTCCTTCTTACTCCATGCTCATAAAGTGATTCCCAAAAATGTGCAAAATTAAGGTTCAAACTGGTACACTGAAAGCACACCAAGATAACAATATTTAACCACATAGTTTGCCTTTAAAAAAGATTGTGAAATATCCATATCATTTATACTTTTTAATTATTCAAATCAATTATGTTAAGCTTTATCATAAACAAAGGAATCCGCTGTAAAGAGATGAACCAATGTAAAAGACCCGATGACTTTTACAGATCAATATCAACCATTTCTAAAACATAAGAGCTATTTCTCCTGTAACATCCCCCAGAAAAAAGCTATATAAAGATACATCTACAGCTGTTACGTATTCTGATTTTACTGAACTTTTTCATTGCGACTCCCCCCCCCCCATATAGGACCCTCAAACATCCTCTTGCGCTGAGTAAAGATTCTCTCAAACATTCATAATCACATCAATCCACACAAGCAGCACACACAGATATGACAATACATACTCTAGTGTGACAGAATGAGCGTAAGGGAAAGACAAGCAAAAGCCATGCATTCCTCAGATGGCCACAAGTGGGCTGAATAAAAACAATCCCAGTTAAATCAAAGCACGCATATCATGACTACTCAAGGATAAAAAGTGTCATGTATTTTTTTTATCCTTTTAAAAGATGACAGGGAAACAAAATACTACACTCTCACCTGTCACAAAACTCAGCACTCAGATGTATTACAAACATTCAAGTCACATAATTTATGATGAAGCAATGGAATCATGGTTAAGCGCTAAATACTGAGAATTACAGCATCCTCCACAGGGCTCATTCTTGTAAACAATAAGTGCAACTCACTTTTGGTACTCTGAAAAGCAGAGAAGAGCCATTGTGCTATAGGTGTGTATGTGTGTATATGCAAGCATGTATGTGTAAAACTGCACAATCTTCTTTACCATATTATATTCAGACACTGGAAACAGTACCTAATAAAATATATTAAGTTCAATATAAAATATGCACCGTACAATCCTAAAGGTAAGTTACACCCTTCTAAGCCAGTGGGCTTCAGTGGATGCTTAGGATTGAGCTGTAAGTGTGCGATGATAAATCTTCTTGCCATATCTTATGCCAGGGGTGGCCAATGGTAGCTCTCCAGATGTTTTTTTGCCTACAACTCCCATCAGCCCCAGCCATTGGCCATGCTGGTTGGGGCTGATGGGAGTTGTAGGCAAAAAACATCTGGAGAGTTACCGTTGGCCACCCCTGCCTTATGCAATTAACTCTTCCAATTGCAAATGATAAGACAAACAAGACCACAAATTTCTGTAACTATCACAGTAATACTTTCACTAAATTAACTGGATACAGCACTGTTTAGATAAAATATTATCTTCCAAACAAATCAGCAAAGGCCTTTCTAACTCTTTGCAAAACAGGTCCATCTTTCAATTACTCTATTTCACTCAATTTGGACAATAGGATATTCTAAAGCTCTGCCCATCTGTTTGCCTGTAAAGTTCACTAGAACATTTATAACAGTCTCAATACTCACTTGTGCATATTTTCCACTCCTATAATGATCATGATATAGTAGGAAATTCCACTTTGTATAACAAAATGTAAGGCATACCTAAGGGGGACAAAAATGTTAAATATTGTTAGTCCAAGAACACCTTCACATCCCCCCAAGCAATAAAAGTATTGCCCTGCTTAATTAATTCCTAAATCATAAAATCATCTTTATTTAATTCATTTCTACCAAGTCTGCATATAAAGTTTGAGGGGCATGGAGATAGTACCACAGAGCTCTAAACTCCCATAGGCCCCATGTTCACTGTGTATCCTGCAACAGCCCCTGGTCACACAATTTTTCAATGCTTGTAATATTTCAAATTATATCTTGGAAACAATGAAACTGCAACCATTGCTACTATGGAGAGCTCCATGATACTGTATTATTTGAAACAAGTGGTTTAACACCTATGTAATATACTCCCCTACAATACTCTGATGATTTTTTTTCATATAAGAACATGAAAAAATGTGCTTACCCTAGAGTGGACACTTTCCTACTGTATCCTTAAATACAAAACAATATTGCACTTACCTGTTAACTGCTGTTCATCAAGTGATCACCTGTGCAATCACACATGCGATCTGCACACACACTGGCCTGCCATGGAGTTTTTTGAAGCTCAAAAACACCTACTGGTGTTCCACCCCACCTCCCCCATATTCTCTCCCCATCTTTTACAGTGTGATATAGAAAAAAGGCTCAGCACCCTCCCCTCAGTTGCTTTCTGCCATCAGAGCAAGGAGAATTGTTGGATTTAAATAAGAGCTCACAGTGGGGCAGAGCTGTATGACTGCACAGATGACCAATCGGTAAACAGCAGTTAAAAGCAGTGATGGACACAGACTGGGAAGACTCAGTTTAAGAGTCACAAACCAGGAAGCCTTGAACCAAACCCAAGCAAAAAACCTGCCTGAGCTGAAACAGCTCAGGTGCCCCGAAGACACACTTGTCTCACTTCTAGGTGGTGTTGGGCACTGTCCCTGGCGTGCCCATATCATCCAGAAGCGACGTAAGCGTGTTACTACTCCAATGTGCTCGTGTCACTTCTGGGTGGCATTGGGCACTGCCCCCAACACACCCGCATCACTCAGAAGTGACACTTGTGCAGCAATGCACTCACATCACTTCCAGATAACGCAGGCATGCCAAGGACCGGGGTCCACCACCTGGAAGTGGTGTGCATATGTTGGCAGCTGAACACCCAAAGCAAAACAAACCAAACCAAGAAGTTCACTGAGTGTTCTGGGAAAGCACATTTTCCAAACCTCAGTTCAGGGTTCATGAACCAGGAAAAGTCCAGCCTAGACTTTGGCTCAGGTTCAGGTCTGTTCCCATCCTTAGCTACAAGTCAGGGCAACTCTGTGGCACCTATGCAGCCCCACATGGGAAAGCAGCGAACTGACTTACCAGTTAGAGGAAGTTACGTGTGAACTCTCAGTTGAATTGAAACTACAGGACCGCTCTTTCAACTGCTACATCTTTCGTGGCATCTATGTCCATTGAGTAATATCTTGTGCAAATGCACACTGCAGGCTTGAAAATGTATTTGCTGGACAGGCCATAGCGGAAAGCAGCTGAAGTGGACTGAACTCAAATGGAGCAAGCACTCAGCTGTAGTGCACAGTCAACTTGTGTCAATTTATAGCATGCTGGGATGGGGGGAACAACAATTTTGATTTTGGCTGCTTGTCTGTGTTTACATTTGGGGTATGCCTTCTTGGAAGGTGGTTCTAAGTTGCTACCTTCAGGGGGCATGGGAGTGAAGTTTTCCCTGATTATTGTGATGAAACTGAGGTGGTCAGGTTTGGTTTTGGCACTGTAGGAACCAAGGAAGCTCAGATCCATCTGCTGGCAACAGAACGCAGCATATTGCTTGGTTTTTCTCACAAGCAGCACTGGACAAGGGCTTTTCAAAGAGCACCACTTTTAGGCAGGAAGCTCTATCATGCCTAACTCTTGGACTGAATTGGTGACATATAGAGTAGTGCAAGACATCATGCTCTTTGCCAAGTCACATAAGGCATTCAGTATGTCACTGTGGGGAATTTTGGACCCACAGGATCTGCATTTTTTGAAGAGCATGTTTTGTACCATATTCTAGACCAGGGGTGGCCAAACTGTGGCCATGAAGTCACATGTGGCTCTTTCACACATTGTGTGGCTCTCGAAGCCTCCACCACCCTGTTGGCCAGATTGGAGAAGGCATTTCTCTCTTTAAGTCACTTATCCAAGCCAAACCAGCTAGTGGCTTAAAGAACGCATTTATAGTTAAAGTTGCTTTCTTTCCACCTCTTCCTCCCTCCCCCATCTATTTGCCTACCTGCCTGCCTCCCTGTCTTGTGGCTCTCAAGCATCTGACATTTATTCTATGTGGCTCTTATGCTAAGAAAGTTTAGTCACGCCTGCTCTAGGCACTTGACTCTAAGGAGGCAAAGGGCTGAGGTAAGTAGCTGTTGGCAATAAGAGGCTGTTAAAACAGAGCTTCAACAGAACCTCTCTTTGTAGTGGCAGACAGCAAACTGAGGGAAGGATATTCTGCCCCCTCTATATCACACTGTAAAGGGGGGGGAGAAAGCATGGGAGAGGGGGACAGAGCACCAAGCATTTTTGAGCTTCAAAAAACTCTTCTTAGCAGACCTGTGCATGCACAGTAACCATGTGTAACTGCACACATCCCACAACAACGAATACAGCAAGTACTATCAGTATTCCCTCTAAGCTGAGTTAGTGTGAGCTAGCTCAGTTTTTTAGCCTCTGGCTCACATATTTTTGCCTTAGCTCAGGATAGACGGCCCCAGAGCAAACTAATTTATGCAGTTAGCCAAATCATTTGTTCACAAATTTAATGCCAGTAGCTCACAAAGTAGAATTTTTGCTCACAAGACTCCACAGCTCAGAGGGAACATTGAGTACTATGTTAAGTACACACTAAAATGTTTAATTCATTTGTATTGTCTCTACACAACGTATGAGGTCAAGTAACTAATATGGATCTGATCAAGTTCTAACCAAACTCATTCCTTAATTGGAAAAGACTTTGCACCAAACTGGTTAATAATGTCTAGACAGAGATGAGCAAAACAGTAGTGAGAAGGAACCTGGAAAAACTTCAGGTTTCTAAGAGAAAGAGTAGCGCCATACAAAACAAGAACTTCTGGTATTCTACAGAAAACAGCCATTGGTTTTTATTGCCTGTCTCTATGCTGAAATAATCTCCACTGGTAATGAGAGTCTTAAAATTTTACCTCCTTGGTGTCAGTCAGGCATTTAGAAGTTCCTATTTCTTAGCTACTGAATCCCAACAACCTATCATTATATTTTCTGACTGGTAAATCTACAAGCGCTTTGAAAGGAGTAGATGATTCTGTCACCTTCTCCTCAAAGAAGAGAGCCCCTGGGCTCCATTTTCACATTACCTAGATGGGCATGAGAAGGTCCCCTTCCCCATTCTTACAAAAGACTTGTGGCCCTACTGAAGAACGCTCACGGACCACCAGGGATTCCTGGACAAAGCAGATACGTTTTCAGATAGTACTTCATTTATTCTTCAATTTTAAGCTTCTATCCCACAAAAAAATGCAAGGAAACTTTCAGTTCTGTATTCAAGGCTTTTTTCCAGCCTTTCCACATTGCTGAGATTAATGCAGCATTTGAAGCAACAGCAGCATTAGGAATGCCACTCTGGAGAATAAATCACCATATTGATTATGTTATTCTCGCCTGCTCTGAGCCAGATTCAGCACCATCTGTCTGGGGCAGCTTAACAAGCTAACTTGTTTACTTACTAGATGAGAGGTATACAACATAACTACATATTATGCAAAATGCATATAAGAGATTCTCTCTCCCAGAGGTAGGCAGAACTAGATCCTATCAGCTTCTTTCTTTCTTTTTGAAGAGGGGTTCTCTCTCAGTTCCCTGCCTCACCGTAACACCATCCTGTGTGACTTTGTGTCTACTTGGGCCCCACAGTCTCTTACACAGTGTTTTTAGGGTCCCTCCTGTGCCATGCAGCAGGGAAGCAGCCATAGTTCAGCAGTAGAGCATCCTGATCGACATGCATTCCAGGTTAAATCCCTGGACATTTCCAGTTAAAAAGATCTCATAGTAGATAACATGAAAGAGCTCCATCTGAGACCCTGGAGAGCTGCTGCCAGTCTGAATGGCCAATACTGACCTTGATCCTGATCAATGGTCTGCTTCAGTATAAAGCAGTTTCATGTATGATAGGATCCAAATCATATAGAATATCTATACATTCTAGGAGGGGTGAATTAGGAATGCAGAAGTGGTTGGAAAGGGAATAATTAACTAGTTCCCAGTCACAAAGCGCCTTTTGCAAATGGCGTTTCAAACACAGGAAAATTGGCAAACACACACACACACACACACACACTTTGAATTCCACGGTGGAAAAGCAACACAGAACATAAGAGTCCTGCTGGATCAGACCAGCAGTCCATCTAGTCCAGCATCCTGTCTCACACACTGGCCAACCAGTTCCTCTGGACAGCCAACAACAGGGCATAGAGGCTGAGCGCTTCCCCTGATGTTTCCTCCTGACTGGGATTCACAGGCTTATTGCCTCTGAATGTGGAGGTTCCCTTCTGTCACCATGACTAGTAGCCACTGATAGACCTATCCTCCATGAATCTATTTAAACCCTTTTAAAAATGTTCTATACCTGTGGCCATCACTATATCTTCTGGCAGCAAATTCCACATTTGAATCACTCCCTGTGTAAAGCAATATCTCCTTTTGTCCATCCTGGATTTACTGCCCATCAGCTTCATTGGATGCCTTTGAGTTCTAGCATTTTGGAAGAGGGAGAAAGTTTCCTTTGTCAACTTTTTCCATCTTGTGCATAATTTTATAAATCTCTATAAGTTGTCTCTTTTCTAAACTGAAAAGACCCAAACTCTTCATCCATTCCTCATAGGGCAGGTGCTCCAACCCCCTAATCATCTTGGTTGCCCTCCTCTGTGCTTAGGGGTGGTTTAGAGTGGGTGGAGAATTGTGCCCCCTTCCCCTGCAATTTCTTTGATAAGAGAAGCTGTGTCTGGCACAGCTGTTTAAAAAGGGTCAGGAAGCTGTTAACATTCATTTTTATACAATACCTAGTTTGTCCCACAGCAAGATTCTACCACTTCAGAGTACAAACTGAAACAATCATTTGAATGCTTCCACACTTTAAGAATGTAATGTATGTGGAGATCGAGTCTGTTAGGGGAAAGACTTTTTGCCTAGCCATCTCTGAAATTTTTTTCTGGCATACAGTTTAACTGATAATGTGTAATCTCACATCCTAAACTGGTACACCTCATGCTCTTCCTGAATATTTGGACAGTTTATTGGTGGCGTTCTTTATGATATCCTGCCAGAATGTCATAGGATGAGAAAGAAGGCATCTAAAAAAGCAGAACAACCAGATATACTGCCACACCTCTACAGAAGAAAATGCCTAGCACACCAAGTTTCCCTTCCAAACTGAGAAGGCAAAAACAGATGAAATCAGCAGGTTACAAAGACTGGAATGCTGGTAGTAATCTGCTGAAACTGGGAATAAATTTAACAAGGCCACTCTTTGAGGTTCAATAACTTATAGCAATAATAGTATTTTGCATTTAAATAGTACTTTCATACATTTTAATATACTTTGCATATAGAGTCTTGGATCCAAAGGAGTGTTTCTGCTGATGGAAGAACAATCAGCAGAGTGTGATTTTCTCACCTCTCTTCTCCCACTACAGCCCAAAATGCTCACCTCAAAATGCAATGCCTTTAAGGGATAGGGAACCCACAGGATGAACAGGAAGGGCATGCTGGGCTTCAGCAGGAGGGGAGAGGTAAGAAATTCATGTTCCACATTTTACATTTAGGACAGCCCTATAAGTTATGTCAGTATTATCATCCCCATATTGCAGCAGAACAAGGATGAGAGGCAGAGATTTATGAGAAACATTTCAATGGCTTTAGGTGAGGGGCAAAGAGCTGCAACACAATCACTTTTGGACCAGGGAGCCAAATACTAGTTTACTAAAAGCACCTAATCTCTGTTCATCAGTCAGATTCCCAATTCAGCCACACAATTATCCAGGCAGACACTAATATTGCTTGAAGAATCTATATCATAGGACTTTTGTGAGACAGAGGGAGGGAGGCGAGTATTATGCGTGCTGCACTAAGCTCTCTGAATGAAAGGTGGGGCAGGGAGGAGAAAGAGAGAGAAAATGAATGAATAAATTTTGCATTTCAGCTTGGATAGTTTAATGCTTTTACCTTTACAGTGTGCTGAGGCAACAAAAACACTCTCAAGCTTTTAGTTAGTGTACCATGATTCAGAACCCATCACATCAATTTTCCTGAATGTGGTACCTGGAGGGCTTCAATCACTCCCCCCAGCCCCCTTCCCAAGGAACATATGCACTAACCTTAAAGCAATAAAAACTCAATGGTCAAATTGATGTGAGAAAGCAAAACCTGCGTACTGCAAGGGGTGGAATCAAATTACTTACCATCCGAAACAAAATAGTGCAAGATAAAGGCCCAAAAGGGTGGCAACAACATGCCTTATAAATGGACTAGCTTTGCTTGAATGAAGGTAAGTTCGAAACCAAACAGCAGCAAGCAAGGCAAACAGTTGGCACACTACAAAGTTGACCTGCAGAGAAAAAAGAGCTTATTATTCACAATATATGCAAGATTCTCTGCCCTGTCCAACACTGTGTTCACTTAGCTCATTCTCTTCTTTTGCTCAGCAGTAAGGCAACTGAGCCCTTAGCATTTTAAAAATCAAGCATGAGAGCCATGAAAAGCTGGTATAATCCATAAACCATCACTCTCTTTAATGCTTCCAAAAAGATTTCCCTCAGCTAGTACAGGATGACAATCTAACATTAAAAAACCAACCACAAGGACACTGGCACGAGATTCAAAACTCAAAGAATGTAATTTTTTTCCCCTATCATATCTCATAAGGACAGGAAATTCTGCAAAATGCCATATCTGGAACTAGGGGTAAGCAGTGTAGTGGCCAAGTTTTCAAACACAAAATAATTCAGGATGATAAAAAAAACCCCCACAAGGATGGCTCCAGGAAGATTCTCTGCAAATTGGCTGAGTGGATGACAATATAGCAAATGTTCAATGTTGCTAAATGTAAGGAAATACACATAGGGACCAAAAAAAAAATCAAACCTCAAAAATAGGCTAGCGGGGTCTGAACTTGCTGAGGGGTGGAGAATATCTTGGGCATTATAGTAGGTAGCTTGATGAAAGTGTCAACCCACTGTGCTGCTGTGATGAAAAAGGCAAACTCTAAATTAGGGATCATTAGAAAAAGCACTGAAAATAAATCATCCAATATTACAATGCCCCTGTACAGATCTATACTGTGGCTTCATTTGGAATACTGTGTACAATTCTGGTAAAAACCTAAAGGTACAAGCACCCTGTGCAAGCACCATTTATTTCCAACTCTGGGGTGACGTCGCATTACGACGTTTTCACAGCAGACTTTTTACAGGGTGGTTTGCCATTGCCTTCCACAGTCATCTACACTTTACCCCCAGCAAGCTGGGTACTCATTTTACCAACCTTGGAAGGCTGAGTCAACCCTGAGCCAGCTACCTGAACCCAGCTTCCGCTGGAATCAAACTCAGATTGTGAGCAGAGCTTGGACTGCAGTACTGCACCTTACCACTCTGTGCCACAGGGCTCCAATTCTGGTAATTGTATCTTAAAAAGGACATTACAGAGCTTGAAAAAGTGCAGAAGGTGGCAACCAAGATGATTAGGACATTCGAGGACCTGCCCTTTGAGGAATGGCTGAAGAACCTTTGACTTTTCAGTTTAGAAAACAGATTATTAAGGAGGGGGGGGCATGACAAAGATTTATAAAATTATGCACAAGGTGGAGAATCAGCAAAGAGAAGTTTTATCCCTCTCCCAAAATACCAGAACTTGAGGGCATCCAATGAAGCTAATTGGGAAGCAGATTCAGGACAGACAAAAATAAATATTTATTTACACAGGGAGCGATTCAAATGTGGAATTTGCTGCCAGAGGATGTTCATGGGCATAGGCAGTTTTTAAAAGAGATTAAATAGATTAATGGAGGATAGGTCTACCAGTGGCTACTAGCCATGGTGACTGAGGGGAACCTCCACATTCAGAGGCACTAAGCCTCTGAATCCCAGTGCCCAAAGGCAACAATAGGAGAAGGCCTCAGCTTCTGTGCTCTGCTGTCAGCCATCCAGAGCAACTAACTGGCCAATGTGTGAGAGAGGATGCTGGACTAGATGGGCTACTGGTCTGTTCCAGCAGGGCTCATATGTTCTTAAAAGATTGTCACATGCCCCATATTTATCATAAACAAATACAAGAAAAAATGGTTAAACATATATTCTAAAGCAGTAACAGGGACTTCTCTCACAGGGCTATTTGTAAGGAAATAAAACGATAAACACTGTGCAAATGAAGTGACCTCTATATGAAGTGTAATAAAAATGATTGCTACTAGCAGCTTTCCTCTGAAGGGCAGTTAAAATAGATAGTATTGAAACACTTGCAACTTGCATATGTAATATTTCCAAAACTAGAACAAAAATACAAAGCTCACACATGTAAGATATATACAGACCTGATCCAACAAATCCTGTTAAGTGCATGTATTGCTTGAGACAAATGAAATACAATCATCAAATCAGAAGCTGCTTTGATTTGATGACCAGAGAAAACTGCCCTTCAGAGAGCAGCATAAAAAACTGAACTGTGCACAAATTAAGCCACATAACTCTCTGGATCAGGCCCACAAGTTAATAGTGAACCAAGATGGAAAGATACATGCAGTGTCTCATGTATTCAGTTGATAATGAATAAATGGTGGCTGATTCATACATTTTCAGTTTGAATATTCAGCACAAGAGGTAAATCTGCAGGCTGCCTTTACAGCAGACCATGTGACAAGGGGCACATATACATAGCCACTCACTGAATATCCATATTTTCACAATCTTCCTAGCTCCAGAAGCAATGGTAGGAATCAAGGACATGAATGTATACACACAGACATGCTCACTACAAGGGACTCACAACAGAGTACAAGGCAGAGGATATCCTTTCACCTTTACAATATGCTTTTCCTCACCATTTTCTTGTTCAATTCTCCACTCACCCAGTTCTTCCTGACCCCAGTGACTCAACCCACTGCTCTTTCTTCCCTCTTTCTCACTGCACATTCCCTGCTCCTGACATTTCAGCAGTTTCTCCTCTCAACTTTTCCTCCCCTCTACTCACCTCTTTTTATTGTCAGGCACCATTCTGGGTTGCTAGGACAATTCAAAATACCACCCAAAGGTTTCTCTGTCATATAGGAACAGAGATCCTTGTTACCAGTTTGGAGCCAATACTACATAGTGGTCAAAAAGTCAGACTAGGGTTTGGGAAACCCTTGGGCCAGTCATACACTCTCATCCTAATATACTTTGTAGGGCTGTTATAAAAATAAAAGAGGGTGAAAGGCTTTTTGGAATCCCTATTGGAAAGAAAGGTAAGACATTTTGCAAAATTTTGTTGCCACCTCCATATTTTTCAGCACACCTCAGCTTTCCTTCAAATTTGCAGAAAAATATACTGTGTGCCCCCCCTCCATTCATCTGCATAATAGTGCCACTCATGGTTACTTTTATAATACAAGGCTGTCCACATACACATCATTGTGGGCAAACATATCAAATGTGGGTGCACACACAGTTCTGCTATGTAATCACATATTCAACATCAATTTATTATAGGCATGTGAATAGGTCTTTAGAATCACCAAAAGCAGCATTACCCTAGTGACCATCAGTGATCACACTGAGAGTAACATTTAGAAACACCTTATGATGACTCATTGCTTGAAGGGAAAACTGTAAATAGTTTCCAAATAAACAGATAAGTTAAACTGCTGACATCTTGTTTTGTTATGTCACTCTAAGACATGTTCATGATGCTTTATGCAATACAGGCTACAGACACTTGAACGGTGGCAAAACTGTGTGGAGTCTTATTTGAAATCACATTTCCAAGTAAACTTTAATTTCTGTATTGTTTGCAAGCTTCGTGAATTGAAGAAGAACCTTCTCCTTTTTTCTCAGTCACTTTCTCAGTTATCTTCAGTGACTGTCAATTTTGCCTGTGAAATGCCTTCCCCTTTGGCCCATGACTGTTTTAAAGCAACAGGCCAAATATATTTCTTTAGCCAGGTTATTAAATGAAGACATCTGATCTTTTTAATTAATTTATTTAGAGATTTGATCTATTTTTATTGTCTGCCTCTAGCCTGAGGACTTGTTTTAACAGATTTATTTTAGTTGACTAAATGTTTTAATGCTGGCTTTAGGCTCTGGCTTGGTTTTTAATGGCAGAATTCGAATGACTTCTGCTGTTTTTATTATTGTTTTTACATTGTGATTCCAGGGTCCCATGCTGGACTTTTGACCAGGGCCCAGATTCACTAAAATCAGCCCTGCCCATGTGCACATCTCAGGGAAGTGACTGCTAGAAGCTCAACCAGAGTCAAGCTAGATGGCCTCTTTAGCAGGAACAGCAGATATATTAGGACATAGCAGATATATAGCAGGGTCCTGCAGGACTTACCACAATTCTGCAGCAGTGCCTATAAAGCTGTTCCATCAGGCCTTTGGTTGAGGTGGCAAGTGTCAAATTCTATTGGCCTCCTCTGCTGCTCTGGTTATCATACTCAAGTGTTCCTGTTCCCTCTAAGTGTAAGCTCTAGATCACAATCTTTTAGCCTCCAGCTCACACATTTTTGTCTTAGCTCAGGAAGAATGACCTCAGAGCACACTAATTTTGATTGTTGTTAGCCGCCCTGAGCCTGCTTCGGCGGGGAGGATGGGATATAAATACAAAGAATAAATAAATGCAGTAGCTCACAACTTTCATGTCAGTAGCTCCCAGAGCACAATTTTTGCTCACAAGACTCCACAGCTTAGACTAGAGGGAGCATTGCATACCATCTGTTATCATCTGTCCCATGGGCATGGTCTGGTCCCACCTATTAATATCCCAGCCTCCAAGTTTGCAGGCAGTATAAACCCTGTGCCTGGAGATCTTATTGGACTGCCATCATTCAGATACTAATTGTCTAAAATTTATGACATTTAGGCTGTGACCTGCTCTGAGCCCACTTGAAATAAAATTAAATCTCCAAGTGTTCTGTTTAAGAACAGAAACAAGCAGTTTAGTCAACAGTAGATATTTACAGAATGTAAGTAAGAAGACAGTCTTGTAGCACCTTAAAGACTACCTTGTTTATTATGGTGTAAGTTCTTATAAGGCAAAGTCTACTTTGTCAGATCTGATGAAGATCTGACTCACAAAAACTTATGCCATAAAAATTATAATACTCTGGCTACATCAGAGTGACACTGCTACCGCTCTGCAACATACACACAAGATAATCCTTTAAAAATTCTAATCTGAGAGTATAAGATCTTTACATCAGTCCAAATCACCTTCTAATATCGGCTTTCACATTCCTTCCTTCATAATAAATTATTGTCCTGCTTCACTCACTATCAATATATCCAATTGCTGACATGGCCAGAAACTTAAATTCAGAGACTAGAGCTATGAACGGACACGACAAATCTTTCCACAAACCTGAAAAATGTCCTGAGTCCACAGAAAAATCTAAAATTCAGCAACAGGCCCCACAGAATTGGGCCTAGCTTGCTGGCCAGAACTATGCAACTGACGCGGGGAATTTGGCTTTCCCAGCGAGTTTCCTGCACTTTCTGGCAGATATCAACCAGACTGCTTACTGAGATCACTATTCCTCATAGCCACAAAAGGGTCCTCATGGAGAAGGAGGGAAGGCCTCACACACCTAAATCATGTCAAATTAGTACCACTTCTGAAGTATTCTTACCAAGCATCAACTGAACATGCAACAGAGCAGGAAAACAAAGAGGGCAGATAAACTTCTCAAGCATCTGTGTTTAAACCTATATCCAAGTCACAAAAGGATATATTGAAGGGTCAATCTTCATTCATGAATAACACAGGAAATTTACAAGCAAGACCCACTTTACCTCAGGCAGATCTGATGGTTCAAGCTGGCCCACAATGGGTTTAGATCTTCCTGGAATGTCAGTTAGAAGCACCCTAAGGAGGATCCCTGCAAGTGTCCTATGGGAAACAGTCCCCACCAAAGTGCTATCTTGACATGCTGAGGTGAAAAGATGAATGTGTGCCATATCCTCATGAAAAGCCTCTGTTGTAGCCAGGGATATAATCTATACATGCAGCCAGGCATGTAACCTAGACACACTTTGAAATATGCCACAATTTCAGTATCCGAAAAGCTATTCCTACAAGAGGAAGTTTCAACTCACAGCAATGGCTGTGGCCAAGAGAAAGCACCATTCCATTGAACAGAGTACCCTTTGCGCACCTGGTCGGGGTGGGGACACAGAGCAATCCTGCCCTCAACTTATTAGGAAAGTTTTTAACAAAAAAAAGATAACATTCATAATACATAGCGAGCAAAAAAATGGCTAAATCCAATAAGCTTAAAAATCTTACCAAATCATTTTAAGTCACTGCAAGAGGAGAGAACCTATGTAAATAAGGATTTTAAATAACTTGAATAAATATATCATCAGAATACATAAGATGTTAATTTTATAAGCCTCACACTGGCAGAATTCTTCTCAGCTCTCATAGTTTGATGTATCACCAGTCAACCAGATGAGTTACAACAAAAATAACACTAAAACAAGAGTCCCAATACAATGTATTCTGCATAAGGCAGCAGGTCTTAAAACTTTCTATAGTGGGACACACTGTCAAAAGTAGCTCCATGTTACTTTGCCCTCCCCACACAACTTATGTATAACAAGTGGGGACCCACAAGAAACTTGTGGGAATGACTATCCCATCCCCATCTTTGCTTCCTCCCCTCTCTCCCTACTTCTCTCACACTTTCTCCTTTCTTCTTCATGCTTGTCACTTCCTCTTTCTTTCTGCCCCCTCAGCACTCTTCTTTTCTGCCTCCCCACTCCATCACTCTTCCTCTTTCTGTTCCCCACCTATTTCTATCCTTCTTCCCCTATCACTCTGAGCCTCACGCCTCCTTCTTCCCCTTCCGCACAAAAGCAGTGGTGGCGGCAGCACTCCCAGCTGCCCACCTGCTTCTCCCGTCCCACAGCAGCAGTGGCAGGAATCATAATGGATCTCCCAACGACAGAGATCAGTTCCCCCTAGGGTTGCCATTTCCAGGTTGGGAAATTCCTGGAGATGAGGGAGTGGAGCCTTGGAAGGGCAAATTCTGGGGAAGGAAGCAACTTCAGAAATTTACATATTGTAAAGGTGAAAGGCCATTTTCTTCAGAGGAACTGATCTCTGTCATCTGGAGATGAGTTGTAATTCTGGGTGAGCTCCAACCCTCCCCTGGAGATTGCTGTTGTTATTTATTCAATTTATGAACTGCCTATACCCTGCTAATTCAAGGCTTTAGGCTATTTACAGACAATAAAAACAGTTTAAAACAAAACCAAAAACAACGATATTTCAGATGGTAGTAAACATTTGCAACCCCACTCCGGATTGCACTGTAGACTTGCAGGCAGGTGCGGAGCAGACTGAAACAAAGATTGAGAAATGGAGAGTGCTGCCTATGGTGGAATTGTCACTGTCCTTAACCAAAAGCCTGAGGAACATCTCTGCCTTACAGGCCCTGTTAAGTCCCTCAGGGCCCTGGTGGTATTTGGCAGAGAGTTCCACTATGTCAGAGCCAGGGCTCCCTTTGGGCCAGGGGCCACCAGCAAGTTGTTCTGAGCAGAGCTCAGTGCTCTTCTGAGGACATATCAGAGGAGGTGGTCCCAAAGATACACAGGTCCCAAACTGCTTAAGGTCTTAAAGGTCAAAACCAAAAGCTTGAATCTGACTCAGTATTCCACTGGGAGCCAGTGTAGCTGGCGCAGCAAAGGTTGTATATGTGCTGTCCATGGCGTTCCCATCAGGACTTGGGCCACCGCATCCTGGACCAGCTGGAGCTTCTATGTCAGTCTCAATGGCAGACCAGCATAGACTGAATTACAGTAGTCTAGCCTGGAGGTGACCGTTGTATGGATTACACTGGCTAGGTCAGCACACGACAAGAAAGGGGCCCGTTGCCTGGCTTGGCATACAAGGAAAAACTCCAGTGTAGCAATATTCATGACCTGGACCTCTGTGGCAATAGTAGTTCCTCTAGAGGAAATGGCTCCTTCAGAGGTTGGAGTCTATGGCAGGGGTGGCCAATGGTAGCTCTCCAGATGTTTTTTCTAGGGTGGCCATAATGTCTGAAGGTCAGCCAGGGACACCTTTGGGGGGGGGGAAGGTAGGGGTGCCGCCGGAAACAGGAAGCGACGTCACTTCCGGTGATGTCGTGCCGCCGCCGGAAACAGGAAGTGACATAACTTCCTGTGACATCATCCCCCCCCCCCCACGCCACCTGCCGGAAACAGGAAGTGACATCACTTCCTGTGACGTCATTCCCCCCCCCCCGCACCACCTGCCGGAAGCAGGAGGTGACATCACTTCCTGTGACATCATTTCCCCCAAATGACATCATTTCCCCCAAATGCCACTGCCGGAAACAGGAAGTGACTTCACAGCACTTCCTGTGACGTCCCCAAAAATCCCCCAAATATCACCGCCGGAAACACCAAGATTATTTATAGAGAGGGAAAGGGGGAAGTAAAGTTAAATGAAACTCTTTTTTTTACTTTTTTCAAAGTGAGAAGACTAGAGAGAACGGGTTCCATGCTGAGAAGCCAGTCAGATTCCAGTGAGATTCCAGTGAGACTGTGCTGCATAATGCAGCCTATTTATTTTGTCCTGTTTGCTCTGTTGGCTCTATCTGCGCCACCTTCATCACTTTCGGGGTGTGGATCCCCCAGTGGGGTGGTCTCCTGACTCCCTCCGCCGGCTGTTTCTGATAGCCCTGCGCCCCCTCTTTCATTTGACGCTCCCTCCCTCACTCACCGCCTTCCCCGCCGGCGCCCGCGGCCCACCGCCTCCAGGGCTGGCTAAACCGGGACCTCTAATGGTCCCGGTATAGCCAGCCCGGGAGGCGGGAATAGGGGGCCAGAACCGGGACATTCCCGGGTGCCCGGGACGGTCTGGCCACCCTAGTTTTCCTACAACTCCCATCAGCCCCAGCCATTGGCCATGCTGGCTGGGGCTGATGGAGTTGTAGGCAAAAAACTTCACCCTCCCAAGGCTCCACCCCTCAAATCTCCAGGAATTTCCCAACCTAGAGTTGGTAACCCTCCTTCCCACTCAACAGCCAGTTTACTTTTATCTGCCCCTCTGTCTTTAGCTTTCTGTTTCCTTTCCACATACTGAGTAAAACTATGGACTTTCTCCACAGTGGGAACCAAAGCAGCTTATTCCCTCTTTCTTTTTATCTGCACAAAATTCCTGTGACCTAGATTAGGCTGAAGGTATGTATCTGGTCCAAAATCACCCTGTCATTTTCCACAGTAAGATGAGGATCTTATCCTGTGTCTCACAGAACCTACTCTGAAGGGGTTAACTGCTGCACCACATTGGCGTTCGTAAGGTAGTTGCTGTTGAACAGCAGCAAGCAGCCAGGCCTATTTGATCCATGTAAATTGGGTGATAACAAGTCATCCAGAGAATGCTGCCAGGCCTAGGGTTACCAACCTCCAGGTGTGACCTGGAGATATCCCAATATTATGACTGAACTCCAGACAACAGAGCTCTGTCCCCCTAGATAAAATGGCTACTTTGGAGGCTGAACTCTGTGGCATTATATCATGCTGAGGCCTCTCCCCTCCCCAGGCCCTGCACACCTCAGACTTCATTACAAAATCTCCAGGAATTCCCCAACATGGAGCTGGCAACCCAAGGCAGGTCCGGCCCCAAGGAGTCTTCCCTCAAAGGGCAAAATAGGAATGGAAAGGGCTCTGCCACCTCCCCCTGCCTTTTACTCACAAACACCGAAGCCTGGAATACTGTTTTGCCTAGCAAAAGCCACTGAGGAGATCTGTTTTTTATAGCCATAGGCACTCCTTTTATCATTTTCAGGCTTTTATCATTTTCACCCCCCACTGTATACAAGGCTGGCCCTAGAGTGTCTTGGCACCCACAGAAGGCCAACACCCTAGGCAATCGCCTACTTTGCCTAGTGGCAGAGCTGGCCCTGATTAGATACCCTTCACAGATCCAGTCAACAGAATAAAGTATTCAAGATCTGGCTGACCTGGCTATTAGTAGGATGTTGGGGGGGGGGAGGGAGAGAACAAACTACACAGTAATAGGCTGTATTTTCATGGCCATTTCACACATTATGCAGAGGGAAACCCAAACCAAAACCTCCTTTCACAGCTTGTTCTGTTCTGCCTCTTCCCTCCAAGCTTCCCATCCCATCAAAAAGAGTCACAACCACTGGGTCCTGACTCTTAGGCTTAGTCAGAGAACCACAGAGTTAATTATAGGTTATCTGCTTATACTCTGCTCTTGTACTGAATGGGAGACCCAAATGGAAGATCCAATATCTTCTGCCCACTTCAAAATCATCTGTCCACTTCAAAGCTTAAAACTTAAAATACCAAAATTCACAGATTAATCATGAATGAAAAGTGTCAATATGTCTTTCAGTGCCAACACCAATTCATCTTACAGATTAATTAGAGAAGGAAGTGGCAAGACATTGAAGTATGAGTAGCTGACTAAAAGAAAACATGCTGTAAACAAATTATTCTTTCAGCAAAGTAGTAGTAGAATTCAGCTCTACATGCATGCAGTCATAGGCAGCTTTACATGCAGCTGAAGGCACTGGTGTTTACGATAATTTCCACATAAAGCCTCCACTGTTTACAGAAATTTGGTTCCTTAGATCAGCAAAAATGGTGAAATCCATGGTGTCAAGGGGGATGGGGGAGAGGGGATGTCTACCATCTCCAGAGGCAAACTGGGAGGCTAAAGGTGCTGCTCTCTTCCCTACCACACACTCTCTTTTAAGGAGGCCCAGCGAAGTCACACATGGCTCTTGGCTGGGCTAGCATGCACATTTCTTTCATGAGTAGGCACAGAGTTGGCAAGCCAGAGTTTGTACCAGAGACCACAAATAAGGGAAACTGCAAGTAGCAAATTGCAAATGACAACAGTCTGTTGCACATGCATAATCAATCCATATTTAATGGAGACTGGAGCCACAAATGGGCAAGATGGATCTTTCTACAAATGTGAAAAATGCCCCACAGTTGCAGAAAAATCAAATAAAAAAAAATTACAAAGGAGTTAGGAAAGGAAAGGTCCCCTGTGCAAGCACCAGTCATTTCCGACTCTGGGGTGACGCTGCTTTCACAACATTTTCATGGCAGACCTTTTTACGGGGTGGTTTGCCGTTGCCTTCCCAGGTCATTACATTTTCCCCCCAGCAAGCTGGGTACTCATTTTACCGACCTTGGAAGGATGGAAGGCTGAGTCAACCTCAAGCCGGCTACCTGAACCAGTTTCCACTGGAATCGAACTCAGGTTGTAAGCAGAGTTCAGACCACAGTACTGCTGTTTTACCACTCTGCGCCACGGAGTTAAAGAACCCTCAAAATAATAGAAACAGCACCTATAGCTTTAAGAAACAAATGAACTCAGTGGCTGTTTATAGACAATCACATATATACTGCCAACCTTCAAGCCTCACTTTCTTGAAAAATGGCAGGAGGAGGGGGTAGGGCCCTTTCCAGGGATCTTTTCACCTTTAAGGGAAGACTCACCAGGGTCAAGCCCAGCAGCAAACATTAGCCAACTTGCTGCCATATACAGCTTGCATGAATCACCCAGGCCTCTGATTGCTTGCTATTATTCAATAGCAAAAGCCAGTGGTTAGAATCTCAGGCCAAGATCTGGGAGACCCAGGTTTGAATCAGCAATCTGCCATGGAAGCTCACAAGGTGACCTTGAACCACTTATACATTCTCAGCCTATCCTACCACACAGGGCTCTTGTGAGGATGAAATATAGGAGAGAATGATGTAAGCTGCTTTGGATTCCCCACTGCAGATAAAGGAGAAGTACAAACGCAGTAAATACAGCCGAAGATGGGAAGGGATAAAAGGTAGGTTGACTGGTGGATGAACAGAAGAGAAGAAAGCTAGGAAAAGTGATACAGAATGTTGCCAGGAGATACAGGAAAAAGTGAGGTACCCCCGTGCAAGTCCTTCAGGGTTTTCCAATTCCAACTAGGGCCAGCGGCCTGCATCACACAACTGGACCATAGTTTTGCTGGGTAAAGGCCAGGGTTTTTTTGCAGCAGGAACTCCTCCGCATATTAGGCTACACAACCCCAATGTAGCCAATCCCCCAAGAACTTACAGAATTCTTAGTACAGGGCCTAATGTAAGCTGCAGGAGGACTGTCTACATCAGGGGTGTGTGGCCTAATATGCATTGGAGTTCCTATTATAAAAAAAAAGTCCTCGTAGAGGCTATCAGGGGAGGGAAGGTAGGAAAGATGAAGATACCTCCCCATCAGTGTTCCCTCTAAGCTGAGTTAGTGTGAGCTAGCTCACAGTTGTTTAACTTCCAACTCACACATTTTTGTCTTAGCTCAGGAAAAATGGCCCCAGAGCAAACAAAGTTATGCAGTAGCTCACAACTTCAGTGCTAGTAGCTCATGAAGTAGAATTTTTGCTCACAATACTCCATTGCTTAGAGTGAGCATTGCTCCCCGCCGCCACAGATAGAAGTAGGCTGGCTGGTGGGTAGGTGGGAAGGAGAGTAGGAAAAGAGGAGAGGCAATAGTAGCTTTCCGAGAATGGAAAGAGGAAATACAGAGCACAAACACACCTGTCTTTCAATACAAGGAGGCATCTGTTGGAAACTAGTTGGCCTGATCACATGCATGCCCACTTTTTAAAGAGACTGTTCATGAACTCTTGGCTATTCCAGTTACTCAAGCAAGTGTCCTAACTATACAGTATCACTCCATTATAAACTTCTGCCACAACTATAGAAACATAATCAAAAGGTGCCCCGGAGTCAAATAGCTCTTCCCTTTATGCAGCAAGGCTTAATAACTGTACGATAATGTTGTCACAGTATGAAGTAGGGCTGCATATGGATTACAGTTTTATTTTCTTGCAGACAGCAAATTAACAGTGACAGCACAGCATAGCAAACATATCATTAACACACAGGACATGACATAAAATACTGGATTTTATTTAACCCCACTAGTTTAAGGATATAGAAGAAACTCCCTGTTGCCCAAACACACATTTTGAAGACTGGTTTTTTTTTTTCTCCCAAACCTACATGAACTGCAGCACTGACAGAGGAAAAAAGAACAGTCCTTTAGAGCAGCAGACCCCAACCTTTTGGCACCAGGGATCAGTTTTATGGAAGACAATTATTCCACAAATGGGAGGGAGTGATGGTCTCTGCTAGCGTTGCTGCCTCAGCTCCGCAGTCTCATTGGGCATGGATGAAGTGTGCATGTACAGTTCACAGTAGGTTCATGCTCCTTCTGGTGCCATCACTGATCTGTCTATCACTTGAAGCATAGACAGCTTCAAGAGGGGGTTAGATAAAAATATGGAGCAGAGGTCCATCAGTGGCTATTAGCCACAGTGTGTATATATATCTGTGTGTGTATAATTTTTTGGCCACTGTGTGACACAGAGTGTTGGACTGGATGGGCCATTGGCCTGATCCAACATGGCTTCTCTTATGTTCTTATTATAGTGGACAGAGTTTGGATGGTGGTGTGGGCTGCAGCAGCTGTAGGTACTAACTTGCCCGCTGCTCACCTCCTGTACAGCCCAATAGCTGAGAGGCTGTGGATCAGTACCAATCTGTGGCCCGGGGTTGGAGACCCCTGCTTTAGAGTATCAATAATCTAGAAGTCCAAAGTAAAGTTAAAATATAATGCTTTTGTTAGGAGGTTGTATGTAGTTTATAAGGTTCTATAGTTGATATATTTAACACACAGATCTCACATTTTAGTACGTTAAGACAATACTTAAAAGTGATACCACTTAACTCACTACATGAACAGATTGTTTAAAAATTAAATTCAAATTCTTAGAAGCACATAGGAGTTGACATTGTTTTTAGGTATTATATGCCATAAAGTATTTTTACAATGGAAATTCTGTAGCAGCCATTCTCGAACCTATTGGATTGTTGTTTTTGAGCTCTAGGAAGGTCCATTTGTAGAGTTCGGATGTCAACATCCTGGAAAGATAATAAACATAGTGAAAGTAGCAGTTCATACATCTGATTAAATGGGCTCTGAATCATAGAAGTGTATGCAACCAAAAATTGGTTCACCTTTAAGGTGTCCCAAGACTTCATTATTTATCCTGGAAATGGTAACTTGGAAATTAAAGTTGCTTACATATTGCAAGGTGACCTTTTTTACCACAGAAGTAAATATTTTGCAATTTGGAGTAACTTCTGGGTTCATTTACTGATTTGTGAAATGCTGCTGAGGTTTCCTCTTAGTCAGATTTTTTAAAGACACTTAAAGAATTTTAATTTTGACTTGTAGCTTTAACTACTCATATTAGTTCATTTTAGAACTGAAATTTAACTACTTCAGTATGTTGCCTTTGTGGGCAAAATCAGGGGGAGGGGGGAATAACTGAATATAGACAAGAAACTGAAGAGCACTGTGTTCAGAAGTCTGAGTAGAGATACATGAAGTGAACTATTAGGGCAGAATGTCATGTTGCCAAACTCAGTCCTTTGTGAAGAAGAAATCCGCAGAGCCTTGAGAAAGTGTGTAATCCCATCCCTTACTTGCAGTCTCTTCAACAGTCCTTTCAGCCATTTTTTCACCTGGGTTCATTGCCCAGAAACAAGCCTAATTTAAAAGAGGTGAATGCCTGAATGGGAGGGCAAAGGAGAAATCAGTTTGTATGCTATTCTTACTTCAATGTTTCTTATGAAAAATTGGAAAATGGGTGGAGGGGGTTAAAAAAAACCTTAGGAAGTGTTTTATTTTTTATGGTGATGGGTAAAAGGTTTTATATCTTGCAACAGCTGCCCTTTAGTCCCATCAAATGATCTAACAACTCTATAAAACAATCCTCAATGTAAGGTACAATTCCTATGTGCTTGATTATATGTGCAACTTTCATATTCTCTTGCCTGCTTTGGCCTCCTCCATCTTTTCAGCATGTACAACATGTTCAGAAATGTCCACCCAATGAAGAACAGACAGAGTTTTTTATTCTCATCTCCAATCATGTAAAAGAGCAGAGAAGGTTTCGTCTTCCAATCTCTATGTAAGTTGTCAGTTCTTTGAAACCCAGAGACAAAACTAAAAGATCAGAATCAAACTATAGGTCAGGGATGGCCAAACTTATTTAACGTAAGAGTCACAAATAATAAATGTCAGGTGTTTGAGAGCTGTAAGACATGAAAATCAGATGTTTGAGAGCAGGCAGGCAGGAAGGCAAATGTGGAAAAGTGGAGAGGGAGAGGCAGCAAGAAAGCACTTTAACTTGAAATGGCTGGCTTGGCTTAGAGAAGTGATTTAAAGAGACAAATGCTTCCTCCAAGCTGGCTGACAGGGTGAAGGGGGCTTCAGGAGCCACACAATGTGTGTGAAAGAGTCACATGTAGCTCCTGAACCAGAGTTTGGCCACCCCTGCTATAGGTTTCCAGACACCAATTCTGCTTTGAGAAACTTGCTAATCTTTCAAATTACTGTATTTTTTGCACCATAAGACTCACTTTTCTCCCCCCAAAAAGTGGAAGGGAAAGTGTGTTCGTGTCTTAAGGAGCGAATACTGCCAAAAATTCACACAAGTGCCTCTAAATTCACACAAACGGCTCTAAAAACTAGGTGCGTCTTATGCTCAGGTGCGTCTTATGGAGCGAAAAATACGGTACTATTTGTTGTAATAAATGACTAATTTTGGCTAATTCTGTTCACAGTTACTATGACACTTACTATGTGTGATGATGTGGTACTAAGCCAACATTATTCTGAAGTTTTTTATTCAGCGGGTTACATACTGAGCACTATGAGCAAAGTTCCATTCCAAGGACCTTCAGGAACAGCATGGGATAAAGTAAAAGAGTTGCAATGGAAAGTGTCCATTTATGCTACTACACAAGATTGGAATCAAGCCCTGTTATCTGTTAGGCTACATCAGACACTAGCTTTCTGCAAAGAGCTGGAAACAGTCAAAAAGATGGACTGTGGCTTGGAGTGAGTATCCTAACCCCACCGTTGCCTCTGGAAAACAGATGTTACAAGTTTTTAAGCACTGTTTCTGGATAATGTGAGGAGTACAGAGAAGTGACTGTTTTTCAGTCTAGAAATCAAAACATCCTCTGTTAAACACAATGCTCATAGTATTTATTTTGAACTCTTTCTCCAACTGACACTAAGACTGATTCCTCACCGGCATTTGCTCCACCCTCGCGCTTCTCCCTGTGCCAGCGCAAGCAATGGATTCCCACTAGTTGCTCCACGGGCACCTCTTACGTTGCGGCTCCTGCCTATTACTGTTGTAGCAACAGGATGCTGGTTTTTTGGCGTTCCAGTTGCCAGGACTGGAATGGGAAGGAGCCCCGAAGCAAGAGGCACTGTGGTGCAACTGGTGGGGAATCGTTGGCTTGTGCCGATGTAAGGAGAAGCGTGGGGGAGGAGCAAATGCCGGTGAGGAATCAGTCACAAAAATATATGATTATCTTAGGGTGATGGCCCTCAAGCCATTAGTATATTTACTACCAGTGGAATGCAGAAGCAGTCTAGGTAGAACACAGTTTTGATAATAATTACTAAGAATTTGTTCTCTCTCAATCCCCCTTGTCCACTGGCTAATGTGATATGCTCCTATCAAACCTACCTGCCACAGCTAATCCATCTGTGGTGTGTGAGTAGTAATCTTGGACACCTGGCTTTTCTCCTATTTCTCCATTTCCTCTACACACCAGCGAGAGCTTTTGACATTCTGCTTCTTGCCAATCCTACCTGCCAGAGTGATCTGTTGTGCTTCTGCAATTTTTTATATCCTTTAAATTTACCATAAATGATACATTTAACATAATGGCTGTAAACATACAGACATCTTTCTTAGATAAAGTAGGCGTTTTGTTTCTATCATGGAAGGAACCTTGGTTCTTAGACAAATTGATAAGATGTAAGATACAAAAGGTTGAAAACTACTGCCATAGAGCACCAGTTTAAAGATCCAGGTCTTAACTCTGGTTGTATTGATAATTACTGAATGAAAACTCTATTTTTCTTCTAAATATTATACTATGTTATGCACTAAGTTATACATAATGCTTTTTATGCTGCTGAAGTAAGGGGTTGAACTCCAATATGATAATGTATTGCACTTTTTTTCAAATCTGTTCTTCCCCCTCCTCAATAACAGTATCAGAAACCTTTGTTTCCCCCTGCAGCATCAAAATTTGGGGGATTTACAACTTTAGCTTCACTGGGTGGGGGGAGAACAGCATCGGGGAAAACAGCCTTAGGGAAAGTGTGACAAAGAAAAATAGAAGAACAAAATAGGAGAGGAAGCAACCCTTCCCATCTGTCATTTACTCTACCTTGCACAGGCTTTCTGACACCCACACTTGTTACAGTTCAGAGTCTGTATTGTACAAGTAATGTGTAGTTCGGTGATCAAGGACTTGCAAAGCAGATAACCATTTTTTTTGTCACAGATGTTCTGCTCAGCAGGATCACAGAACAGACAGCGGAGGGAAATAATTTGAAAGTTGTTCCAAACAACACAATCCTATGTGGATGAATTAACACAGAAATTAAGCTCCAAGAGTTTGGAAACGAGTGGAGAAGGGAATCCTCCAAACAAGAACATAATAAAGGAACTGAATAACAGGTTAGCATTACCCTGCATTAAAAAGTTAATGTGTCTTCTAGCAGACCATTGCTGAGTCAGGCATTTTAACAATGAGCTCTTGCACCTGCCACCTATATTGGCAAACAAAAATGAAAACTCCCAGTATGAGTAGGCAGAGAAAACCCTTAGTACCATTGCAGCCTGGATGGGGTGACATTGATGTCATCCTTTGATGAATGCATAAGTCTATGGCCCATCCTTGGGTGTGGAGTTATTTAGGATTTTCTTCTCTTAACTACATAAGACCAAGTGAAACCAAAATCATAAATCTTAGGTGTGTCGACTGGAGGTGGGACACGACTGTCTGCTTTGGTACTGCAGAGCAGTAGCTGGTTGTTGTTTTTTTATATCCCACAGACCTTTCTGTACTGAAAGAAAGCTATTTTCCCAAGAATGATTCCAGTCAAACCATTTTCTCTCATGAACCTAACTGTGGAAACTGATAACACTTTTTAATCTACCCATGCCATTATACTTGATGTCACCTTTCAGGGCTACCAGTAAGCTCAAAGAAGATCATTTCTAAATTAAAGAAAAAGAGAACTCCAGCTGCAGTATTTCCTGTTGCATCTATTCTTGCAAAATGATTGAGGGTAGAAACAAATTCCTGCTCTTCCAAGTTCAAGATGCCACACTGAAATGGCACTGGCAAAGACTGAATGCCATTTGGTTCTGGCATTGTTTCAGTCTGAGTGCAATACCCTAAACTGCTATTTAAAAACAATGGAACTTACCACAGCTCCAGGAAAGTCTTAAAGAAAACATCATATTAAAATGAAAGAGCTACAATTTATCCACCTCAATACCTGAGAGAAAACTTTGGCTTCAACCATTTATGAAGGATGCGGTGTATTTCATTATATGGCTTCTCTGCCAGCTATCATTGACAATAAAGTTAATCCATATATAAAACTGAATTATTTTTCATTAAAATGGTATTAAGCTTACATTTTTAATTTAAATTTAGGGTGACATCTTAATCTTCCACATACATTTTTACTATTAAAATGGTGCTCATCTCACAAGTTGAAATTGAATCCTGACAGGACAGAGGTAATGTTGGCTGTCTGGAAGGACATTGTGCTTCCCATGTTTGGTGTGGGTCACCCTTTCAAACTCGGTAAACAGCCCTGAAGTTATACTGGAGAAGGAAGTTGATACAGCCAGGGGTGGAATTCTAGCAGGAGCTCCTTTGCATATTAGGCCACATACCCCTGATGTAGCCAATCCTGCAAGAGCTTACAAAAAAAGAGCCTTGTAAACTCTTGGAGGATTGGCTACATCAGGGCTGTGTGGCCTAATATGCAAAGGAGCTCCTGCTAGAATTCTACACCTGGATACAGCTGAAAAGAGCACTTTCTTCTACCTTCATTTAGCCTGGAACATGGATCCCTAGCTTGACTCAGCTGATCACACCACACGGATCTATGCCACAGTGACCTGCCAGCAAGTCAAAATGGCTCCCACACTTCAATCTTTCCAAAGATTCTATAAAACAGGACTGTTCAAGGAGAATTTTTGTAAAACAGAATACAGGAGTGAAATGACCGAATGGCTCAGGAGGGCACTTCAATGAAAAGAACAGGATTGTAGTCTACTTCACAGTTCATTGTACATATTATCTTGCTTTTACTGCACTGTTTTCTACTGCTGTAATTCCATTTTCTTAATGGAATGTCCTAATTCTGTAATCCAAGTAATATTGCACTGTTTATTAAATGTTGTATGCTGTCTGACTGCAGTTTTATATTTTGTCATCCACCTTGAGTCTCAGTAAGAAGGGAGGGCTATAAAATATTTAAATTTTAATGGAGAAACACCTACTGCTGAACAAGATAATATTTTAACATAAAAAGATTATACTAGGTGCATGGAACAGGGCCAGATCTGTGTTCCTGGGAAACACCTGTGCTTTCTTTCAGAGGCTGATGAACAAGACTCAAGAAGCAATTTTATAAAAACTGTAACCCAGTCTAAGAAAAGGGAAAAGTATTTTCCTTTCCTATTCATCACACTGAAGAATTCACACAAAATGATGTGGAATACCTGCACAGGTCAATAAATGAACAACAGTATGAGGAACCAATGCAATTTCAACCCTAATTTTGAACCAAGCAAGACACTTGCCAGCAGGCAGAATCACCAAAGAGACTATTTTTGATGAGTTCAGCACCGTCACTATTTCTAAAAATCTCTCCCCATCTCCTGCTCCTTACTTCTCTCAAGAACTTCACCTTCACTGTAACCAGCTCTGTACATTACAGTTTCCACAAAGGTCAGCATCACCATGGTGAGTACCCTGTCTCATGAAATTAGGATCATCATGTTACGAGTTTTCTTACGCCAGCAAATGCCATTGATACAGATAATGGATGGCAAACTTGTAACATGATGGCTTGAATTTATGCAATGGGCTGGGGGAGTGCAGGAAACTTAGCATGTGATTGCCACAATCTTACACTTGATATTTCCTTTTAAAAAAACACTTGAAAATGATTCTTGTGTGGTTCCAAGTTAGCCTGCTATAGCAAGATACACAAAGGGTGTTATGGCACCTTAAAGAAATAGATTTATTGAAGAACAAACTTCTATAGATAGAGCCCACTTCATCAGACGCTTCCAACAACAAAACAGGCTCCAGCCATGGGTGTTTATGTTTTAATAAACCTTTTAAGGTGCCACAAGTCTCCTTCACTTTTTTCCTAGAAAGTATAAATCCAGTTTATCACTATACATACAAGGAATATAATCCAGGCAGAGTTACAATGCTCTAAGTGCCATGGGTTTCAATAAAATCAAAAACATGTTTAATTCTCCCCATGAAAAAACTACAGTTCCAAGGAGGAAATCAATGAGACGCTATCCCTGTTCACATTACACATAGTGTCAATGCACATATAAGCTGCATGTATGAGTGTATGTCTGACTGCACAAAAGCAGTCAGTCTTGACAAATGAAACTGGGAACACTACCTAGTTAAGTGTGGCTGAACGTAACATGATAATTACTCAATTCACGCATAAAGAAAAATCAAGTATATGCTGTACACTGACTGTACATGTGTTCACTGTAACTTTTGAACAGGGCTAAACCAGGAGTGTTAAACTCATTTGTTATGAGGGCCTGATCTGACATTAATGAGACCTTGTCGACCTGGCCCACGTGTGTCATAAAATGTAATTTATTGATTGATTGATTTTAGTATATTTCTATTCCGCCCATTCCCTGTGGGGCTCAGGGTGGAGTACAACATATGATAAAACAATAAAATACAATAAAAACAACCTATAAACAGACAGTGCCAGGTAGTGGAGATATAAACTTTATAAAGGACACAAACACAATTAAAGATTTTTTAAAAAAACTTGAAATGAAACATGCTTAAAACATTAGCACTCGTTGGTCTTTGTATTCTCCCATGGGATCCAAGGAACTGGGCAAAGGAAGCTCTGGCTCTTTCCTTCCTTCCCCAGGGGACCAGGAGGGGGAGAAGCTTCAGCCAATAGAAGGAAGAGAGGATTGGCTCAGTAGCTCTGCTGTGCAACTGAGAGAGCCTGGCAAAGCAAGCTATCCCTCTCCCCCTTCCTCCCCAAGCGAGGAGCCTCAGCTAATGGACAAAACATAGATTTTGCTCTGTAGCTCCTGTGCGATTGAGCAAGCCTAGCAAAGCAAACTGTGATGCAGAAGGAAGCAAGACAGAGAGAGAAGGAAGCAGACAACAGCCAGTTGCTCGGGGGCCTGATAGGAGCCCCCTGGGCCACATGTTTTGACACCCCTGAGGTAAAGAGTTTAGGTGGAAAAACACATCACTTTCCCTGAAATGGTAAAGGGATAATACTGAAACTGGTTTGACAAGGGAAAGAAGGGTTGCTTTTGGTTTCTCATGCCTATTTAATCTTACAAAATACTTGTTTAAAGAACTTACAATCTGCATCTGTGCTGAGGGCAGGGTTCTCTATTTTTTTAAAGCAGAGACAGGCAAGGCAACTGGAAATTTATAGACAAAATTCTGGCCACAATTGTGCCCATTGGTTCACTTGTTCCTTTGTAGCATTAGCTTAATGGTTCAGAGGTAAGTGGAAAAGGAACAGCATAGGAACAAACAGGCTAAATTGCTCCTGCATTTTCTGCAGTGTTTGCATCCTACCCTGGAAAGGGTACATACTGTTCTGAAACTCTGTCAGCTGTTATGTTGGTAGTGGTATGCAGGTGAGGATGAAGAGGAAAAAGGCACCTCACCCACTGTCGCAGTCCAGGATCTACAATTTCTGACCACTGCCTCAAGGTCTAGAAAACAAAATGCTGGTGAAAAATGAGTCATATCAGCCACAGCACCCTCAGTTACCATCACAGAAGTGCTGTGGATACACATTCCACTTCCCAGATGTATCCACAATAAAACAAGATTGGTAGAGGCACCACTGCATTTTCTCTATACAAGGAAGAAAAGTGGCAACTTTCCATTCCATGAGCACAGAGAATTTCTCATCTGAAGAAAAGCAGCATCAAAATGCAGGCATTATAATTATCCACGACGTAAACTTCTGTATTACGCATGGGTACAGAAATACTGGCTGCTATACTGAACCCAAGTTGTCTGACACATTGCAGGTTTGCTTTTAAATGCAGCTGTACATAGTTCGCAAATTTACTTGCAAAAGCAATCCTGCCTAATAGGTGAGAAAACTATTCTAGCAGTTTCCAAGAAGTGCTGTTCTTATGAAACTTGTTTAATTAATCACATCCCACTAAGTCCAGGTATCTTGACAGCTCTTGTCTTTGCATCCCCAGTGACGCATGGGGCAGCAATGGGCATGGGCAGCAATGGGCATGGGCAGCAATATTCAAGCTAGTACTTATCGAGGAGATGGAACAAGCAGCCACTTAAAATGCTAGCTCCCAAAGAAAAACTATACATATGACATCTTAATAAAAATTCTGTGAAATTAGAAAGAAATTTTGGTTATATTACAAAGGCCATTTCATTTGAGTGGGGAAATTTAACACCCGTCTACTAACAATGTATGATTTTTTAAAAACCCTCTCATGCTAATGCTACATTATTTCACCACTGATTATATATAGAATTTGGCCTTTAACTCCTTCAGCTTTCCCATTAATAAGAACAAAAGGTCCCTTCAGAATTTCTCCCAAATGCATACACCAGGTGCTTTTCTCACCTCAAGCCAACATGCAGTATAGGAAGAAATATTAAGTCAGGACTTGACCCAATTCTGATACAACTCTACTGAAGTAGATAAATAATTTGTGCCGTACAAAGAGCACAAATGATAATACCATATTGAGTCAATACCATTTTTATTAAAAGGATTTTTGTCATATATAACAAGCTAGGAGACCAAAAGGAATTCTGGAAGGGGAGAGGATCTCCCTCCAGGATTCAGCGAACTCTCATGGATCGGAACAGCCACATTTTCAGTTCAACCCTTTTTTCTCTTAACATTCCATGTTGGCTGGAGCATTTTTCAGTTCTTTTGCTTGCCCTGGAGGGCTGGAGAATTGCTGAGGAGGGAGAGCAGTAGCTCAAAAATACATACAACCTTTTGACTTAAACCCTCCTCCAACCAATCTCTGTTGTTTCCAATTTTTAAAAATCTCAGGTATCAGATATTGGGAAGGTCTGCTGTCAAAAATGATATAGCTCTGATCTTGATGGACCAAGTAGTCTGACTTGCTATCTGGTCACTTGTTCTGTACCCGAAGAAATGGAGGAAGAGAAGCTGCTGCATAACCCCACACAAAATGTTTGATCTCCCTCAGAGACTAAACCTGTAAAGTAGTTTCCTCTACTACTTTTACCTGCTAAGTGGCTTCCTCTACTACTTCTGAGGGATTACAGTGACATACCAAGTTGCGCCAAAGGATATCACAGAAATAACTGTACATGAAAGTTGTGTTTTTATCCTGTTTTATACTATATTAATTTTGCAATTAATTTATTTTTCTGCCTCTGTTCTAAGAGCTAAATTAGATAAGGTAGCAGAATACTTGTGTTTGAATCAACTTTTTTTTTAAAGTTAAAACTCAGCAGGGTAAAAATCAGACTGGTAATCTGGAAGAATCACTCCCCCTCCCCTTCCTTTCTTTGTTACTATTTTATAGTCCACCTTTCTTGCTGAGAATCAGAGAACATTTCAGGATAAAAAATAGTGCAATCAGATAGCATTAAGAAAACTGACGAACAATGCAATAGGACTAGGATTACAAAATTTGGGGAAAATTCAAAAACAAACTAAAGTCAATAAGCTATAAAAATATAGAAAGCAGGTTGCGTAAGAATCTATTAGCAAAGCACTAGGTCAAGGAGTAATATACTTAGAATTTACCTTTTATGCACAAAACTACAGCATTAATTCTGTCTTTGTTGCTCAAATGCATCTTATCCAAACATTTTATTCAGTAAATGATTCAGAATCCAAATGAGTGGTTCAGAAACTTTAGCAAACTGACTGCCCCCATTATGATTTAAATTTTTCACAGACTCCTTAACCCACCCCTCTTCCATGTGCCTCATGGAAGCCTCTGCAGACAAACAGAAAAACAAAACTTGGACTTCCAATATTCGACTGAAAACTCACTGGCTACTGCTGCCTTTGAAAACGTAGTCTATATGCTGACT
Organism: Heteronotia binoei; assembly: GCF_032191835.1. Taxonomy (NCBI): domain Eukaryota; kingdom Metazoa; phylum Chordata; class Lepidosauria; order Squamata; family Gekkonidae; genus Heteronotia; species Heteronotia binoei. Next base: position 48,122,604 of record NC_083223.1, on the reverse strand, counting down.
CTGCAGAGACATGCAGAAAGCAGTTCACAAAACAAGAAAAAATCATAAAATGTTTATAATCCACAACCATTAAGCACCCGCAAGTAAAAACCAAAAGCATAAACCTTTTGACAACAGTCCCCAGGCTAGAAGCACCATGTAAAAACAGTTTCAAAGATCCTGGTAAGAGTGGTGATTATGCTGAAATCTTATGTACACAAATATAGAAAACCAGTTCAGTTTTATACTGGAAGTAACTATACTTTTATACTGGAAGTAACTATAATGACTTCAAACAGTTTTACCTCTTTGATGCCACTTAACCAAGATTTCCTAGAACTTCTCTGTGAAAAATTGGTGTGTTTTCTGGCTAGTATTCTGAAGTGATTTGGAAGCTAGGTGATTGTGAGGGGCAGCAAAATTATGAGTTTCAACCCCTCAAAACCAGAGAAAGAGAATCTGCCCCCCTGCAGTGGAAGTGTTCCTGCCCCCATTCCTAGAAAACTACTTTAGCCAACCTTCTGTCCTTTCAAAGAACTCATGGACCTAAGAGACTTTAGTCTGACAAACAGTATGGAAAATGAAGCGTTTCCCTATATGGTCGCATATAATTAAATGCTTCAATGTTATTCAATTGAAGCAACACCAGTAGTTTCAGGGAAACAGCTCACACAAGGAATGGTACATGATAACAGAATCAGGGAACTATGAAATATACTGTACAAATAGTAATCAGTAATATTAGCCCTGACCTGCATAGCCCAGATAAGCCCAATGTCATCAGATCTTGGAAACTAAGCAGGGTTGACTCTGGATGGGAGATCTCCTTGGAATACCAGAACCTGGAGGCAGGTTTATTCAGCCACCTCTCTGAATATCCTCCAGGTCCCAGCAGAGCCGGATTAACAATTAGACCAAGTAGGCACTGGCCTATGGGCCCCCATGCCTTCAGGGGCCCCAGGCCAGCTCCCCCCACTCCATTCCCCCTCTACTTGCAGCCCTCCCAGCCTGCACATGCAGCCAGCAACTTGCCTGGTGCAACCTGATGTTGTTGCCAAGTTTTGCAGTTTAGTAAAAGTAGGCTTTAAAGAAGGGCAGGGGCCATGGGCGGTGGGGTGGGTGCTCCGATTCTGAGATGATTTGCAAGGGGGGGAGGGCTCAAGATCTCAACTGCCTGGGGGGCCTCTGCATGGTTCAATCTGGCACTGGGCCCCAGTAGGGGTCAGTCACCAGAGGTCACCATGACTTCCAGGCAGTGTTGCCTCTAAGCTGAGTTAGTGTGAGCTAGCTCACAATTTTTTAGCCTCCAGCTCACACATTTTTATCTCAGCTCAAGAAAAATGGCCCTAGTGCAAACTAATTTATGCAGCAGCTCACAACTTTAATGGCAGTAGCTCACAAAGTAAAATTTTTGCTCACAAGAGACTCCACAGCTTAGAGGGAACATTGCTTCCAGGTACACAAAAAATATATATTATTGGCATAATCAAAGCCATACTTAGCTAAGAATTTATACAGCTTGTTTAAAACAACTTAACCATACATGGGACAGTCAGTACTGAAAAATGGAAACAAAATCTGAAGCCGAAACACAGGTTTGTGGATTAAGTGAACATGGGTTTGCTACATCAGTGCACAAACCCACAAACTCTCAGAGCTCCTTTCTGCCTAAAGGCTGCTCCAGCAAAGGCTAAAAAAATTCATGAAACCTTTAAAAACTCATGCAAACAGGAAGCAAACCAGGCTTCCATTAATTAATTAAAACATTCATATCCCGCCTTTCCTCTTGGTTTAAAGGAAGCTTACACTAATCCTCCTCCTCCAAGAAAGCCCTAGGCTGGCTTCCTAACTAACTAGCAGAGGGGGAATATCCATAGACCTACCTAGCAATGAAGAAGGAAAACTCAAGACATCAAAGTACAAGTATTCACATTTTATATATAGCAATTCCACTTCCCACAGAACTGCTTTTAATTCTCACAGGAAGGGGGGGAAAGAAGTTTTGACTTTAGTACAAAAAAAGACCATAATTCTTTTGGTATTCCTTTTATAAAAAGGGCCCCTGAATATTCACTGGCATACATATCAGAATTCCTTAATTCAGATTGTTTACAAAAAGTCAGTCAGGACAAACTCAGAAACATTTACAAAGGCTGCATTAATGCAAATGTACCATTCACAGTCACTTACATCTCTGACTGTATTCCTCATAGTAGTGACTTGACTAATTACAGTAAACCTTTCTACAAGATGTATGTGCCTAGGCACAAAACCCTTTTCTTTTTCCTTTTTAAAAGAGTGGGATATGTGCATGTTTATCTCATATTCCCAAGGCTGCCCAATAGTTAAAAACGTTCTCATTTTAAAAAAGTTTTCACTACTTTTACTCTGAATGCATCCAAGATTAGGCTATGGACATAGTGAATTTCTACAACCATGTACAAATCTTTATCATTCTCCTCCACTGAGTCACAACTCAGAAGCTCTGCAAACTTCTTGCAAACTCAACAAGTTAGATTGACTACAACTATACAATCTAGTGAAATGTCCCTAGTTTATGGAATGTGTAAAATTGGTCTCCTTGCAAACTCAACAAATTATATTGAGTGCAACAGCCATATGTATCTGTGAAAGGTCCCTAGTTTATGGAACATGTAAAATTGGTCTGGCTATATTTGTTACAAGCTCAGCAAACTTCATGGTCCTGGAGAGTAAACATGCTTTATGTCTCTTTACTAGGTTCAGTTCAAATACCTACATCAATGTGAAGACATAACAAAGTTTTGAATCCAGTGGCAACTTTCAGATCAACAAAGTCTAAGTATAAGGCAGGGGTGGCCAAACTGCGGCTCGAGAGCCACATGTGGCTCTTTCACCCATATTATGTGGCTCTTGAAGCTCCCACCACCCTGTGGGCTAGCTTGGAAAAGGCATGTGTCTCTTTAAATCACTTCTCCAAGCCAAGCCAGCTGGCAGCTTGGACAATGCATTTGAAATTAAAGTCGCATTTTTTCTACCTCTCCCTCTATCTATTTGCCTTCCTTGCGGCTCTCAAACATCTGACATTCATGTCTTGTGGCTCTTGAACATCTGAGGTTTATTCTATGTGGCTCTTATGTTAAGCAAGTTTGGCCACCCCTGGTATAAGCTTTCTTGTGCGTGAACACTTCTTCAGAAATATGGACATGAAAGCTTATATACAGAACTAAATTTTGTTGGCCTCAAAGATGCCACTGGACTCAAACTTTATTCTGTTGCTTCAGACCAACACAACTACCCACCTGAATCTGACATTTAACATGTTCTTCTAATCACAAAGCAGTTTTAATATTCCATTCTCTAGCTACAGAAAAACCAACCACCTATGCTTCAAGATACATTTCAAAATCTGCTACAAGGTGCACTCTCCCAGTTGCTACATATAATGAACTGTTAAGATTCATTACAAGTCTGAATACATGTTAAAAACTGGAAAATGTGTTTCCAAATTCCTCTGGGCTAGCTAGCATCAGTGTTTAAGCATCCACCTAACCAGGTGTATAGGAATTTTCCTATCCTGCACGCACAAAAAGACAGCTTCATAGAGAAAACCTTGATATGCGAATAAAATGCTTCTGTTCAGCAACATCATAAAAGCTTGTTTACTGTATTAAGCTTAAATGACTTCAGTAGTACTACCCATGTGAATATGTAACTGTCATCTGTACTTGCTAGTAAAGCCATGACATTTCATGTTATTTGCACAAGGAAAAAATTCATCCTTTAAACTGAAAGGTCAGCGTGCACATTTATTACTAGCCCACATTTGGATAAAACCGCCATACTGGTTTTATTAATTTTAATGCCGCTTATAATGTATGGATTCAGCACTATAGAATGGTTTTAAAAATTGTAATATGTTTTTAAACTGGAAAATGTAAATTATGGTTTTATATATTTTATTGGTTTAACTGTGTAGATATGATACTGTGAGCCGCCCTAAGTCCGCTTGCGGAGAGGGCGGGATATCAGTCAAATGTAATAAATAAATAAATATTAAATATATATAACCACATGCATCCAGATTCCACCTTCATATTCATATGGTGGCTACATCTTCTACTGAATTAACTCTATTCAAATTCTTGAGAATAGTTCTTAAGGTGCCTAGGAAGCCCTTGGATTAGAAACTGGTTTTACATCACTTAAAAATTTGGCCTGGCTAGCAGCTTTTAGATTTAGAATCCAACTTCTGTTCATCAGTGATCAGAACAATTTTCTTTACAACCTAATGACTGTTCCTTATATTCAACTTGGCTCAACCCAGCAGATCGGAAACTGACCACCTCTGGTCTCTCCCCTTCCCAATTTTAAAATCCATGGGGTAAAGCAGAGCTAGTTTAGCATTTAGTGACTGTATACAGGATGCTGATTGTCAAAAAAACTTTGGCTAGAGCTTGCAGTGCATGCTTTCCCTTACTATTACACTTAGCTCTAATGATCAATATGCACATTACTTAACTATAAACAATAGCAAGAGTCCAGTAGCATTTTAGAGACTAACAAAATTTGTGGTAGGGTGTGAGCTTTTGTGAGTCATTGCTCACTGCTTCAGACATCTGAAGATATCTGAAGAGGTTGAACATATGAAGCTGCCTTATACTGAATCAGACCCTCGGTCCATCAAAGTCAGTATTGTCTTCTCAGACTGGCAGCGGCTCTCCAGGGTCTCAAGCCGAGGTTTTTCACACCTATTTGCCTGGACCCTTTTTTGGAGATGCCGGGGATTGAACCTGGGACCTTCTGCTTCCCAAGCAGATGCTCTACCACTGAGCCACCGTCCCTCCCCTTTGTTGAACTTTGTTTCTCAATCCTGCTTGTCTCTGCGGTCTGAGTTTTGTTTGGAGAACCTAGGATTGTTGAATCCTTTTCTAAAGGGCTGTCTTGGCTGATTCCAGGACGATCTTTTATTGCCTGAGTAGGGTCTAGATCTGGCCAGTGAGTGTGAGGAACAAAAAGGCTGAGTGTAAAAACCTCTTTTATCAGGTCTCCTAAAAAGGTGAACAGTGATTCGCAAAAGCTCATAGCCTACCACAAATTTTGTTAGTCTTTAGAGAGCCACTGGACTCTTACCAGGGCCACAGCCAGGATTTTAAATTTGGTGGAGCACAAAGACACAATTTTTTTCGGAGGGGCCAGGAGCAACCCCCCCCCCCAAAAAAAAATAACCCAACCCTACACCACTTTATTCAAACCTTTCAAGTGAGGTGCATAAACGTTTCACCTCACCCGCCAGAGTCCGACACCTCCTGCCTGCCCACAGAAGGAGGAACATGGAGGCCCCCACTGTCTGCTCCTCCCTGCTGCTCTCCAGGGCTTTAGTGAGCTTCTCCGCTACTGACAACAGGAAAGTGGCCCTTAAGCAGGGGGATACTGGAGGAGGTTGAAGGCTGGCCACCACCACCACCCCACCAGCTGGCACTGAGTGCCAGGGGAGCCAGGCTGCAGCTCCAGAAAGGGCAGGCCAGACAGAACAGGACAACTGGAGCAAGATGGATGGGTGAGGTGAGCCCCGGAGAAGGCAGGCAAGGGGCAGCAGCAGTAGTTGTCACAGTGGATGTGAGCACAGCATCGTAGGTGGGCACCTACGTTGCCTTCAAGCAGGAGGCACTGCTGGGGCCCTCCGAGTGGCTGCATGCCCCCAAGCGTGCACCTCCTGGCCTCCTCCACAGCCAGGTAGGTCATCACTCAGAGGAAGGCTGTTCTGATATGCCTGCCCGCTGCAATGAGAGAGGGAGCAAGGCAATGTCTTAATCCAGCCGACGGGCAAGCAGCTCTGAGGTGGCTGGCAGGGCAGCGGGAGCAAGTTGGGATGGTAAGTGGTGAGGCCAGGGCCTCTGGCCTTGGTGTTTCAGTGATAGGGCTGGACCCTGTGCGCCCCACTGCGGCTACAGGCCTGACTCTTACTCTTTTCTACTGCTACAGACAGACTAACACAGCTACCCATCTTGATCTATTACCTAACTATATTTCCAGTTCCAAGATGTCGCCAAGCTTTTATGCTGGCTAGATTTATCCGTACTCCTGACAGGAAGATACAAAAACATTGCATCGGATTGTAGATTTTGTCCTTCCTCCATTAACCCAATTGAGACATTGGTTTGCATGTAGGGATGGGCATGAACCAGGGAAACGGTGGTTCATGTTGGTTCGTAGTTTGTATGGTTGCCTGAACCACTTCATAGTTACTTTGGTACAGGATGTGTAAAACTCACCAGGAGTCTTCAGCAGGCTCTCCTCCACCCGCCCTCCAAGACTGGATTTGGAATGTCCAAGTTATAGCCCCCCAAAGCAGGTGCCCCCAGGAAAGCTCAGCTTCAGCTCTCACAACTTCTCTCTTTGTGCTGCAGAATAGGAGCTCCAGGAGCTGCCAATCAAGCTATGGACAACTGCTATAGGTGTTTCTAGGGCTCCGAGAAGTCCACTTCCAGTATTGCCTAGGAATTGATTGAATCAGCACCAGGCTGTCTGGAAAAACAAACCACAAAAATGAACCAAATAAATCACCAAGGGCCAAATCAGCCCTATTCATGAACAAATTGTGATTTGTGGATCAGTTTGTACCAGAGGTCATTTTGTAGAAAAATAGGTGGTGGAGCTCATCCAGGGATTGTTATGCAGCTGCACCTACTATTCAATGGACAAGGAGGTGGAACTCTCAGAAAGGTTCAGGAGCTGCGCTCCTGTGAGCTCCCACTGAATCCGAGGCCTGGTTTGTACCCATCTCACATTTTTTTACAGTAGATTCTATATACAGGTACCCTTGGATTTATCGGAATCTTTGCTGGCAGAAAAGAATTTGTTCTCCAAGCAGAAGATTCTCAAAATCTTATTGCAGGGGCAGACCAAAAAGCTACTGGACCTGTAGTGACGTTTCTGTGTTCTGAAATAAAAATACAGGCTGAGATAATGTCCAGTGCATAATTTACTCAGATTCTATAACTGGGAAGGAACAAGATGCCAGATACATTCTTCACAATATACTGGTGACCACTGTGCCTATATAAAGGCAGGATATACATTTCATAAAACATAACAAAATAAGTAAACATTGCACTGTATTATGCCAGTTTCAAAATCAAGAAGTTGACTACCAAAATAAGTCTGTTTGTCCCTCTGCCCAGATCTTGCCTTATTTTGAACCTTGACTTTCTGCCACTGAGTATTGATATAAACAGAAAAATGGAAAAGGAAAGTTCACAAAGGTGAGAAATGTGTTTAAAATTAGCAAAGGAAGACAGTTGAGTAATTTGTGCTAAATGGTAATTTGTGAGATTTGTTGATACATTAACAAAATTGAGAGAGACAATGCATTACAATATTATAACTTTGTAAAACAAGGATTTGGGAGACCTAAATTCCAATCCCCACTCTCCCTTGGAAGGTTGCCAGTGACCTTGAGCCAGTCATATACTCTCAGTCTAATCTACTTCACAACATTGCTGGGTGAATAAAACTGAGGAGAGGAGAATGTGGTAGGCTTGCTTTGGATCCCCATTGGAGAAAGGTGGGATACAAATCAAAAATTTAAAAAATCTCACTATTCAGTGCTATGCAAAACCCTACTTGATCCCTGAAGCCCCAAATTTATAATAGAGCTAGCGCATGGTGCAGCGGTTAAGTGCATGGACTCTTATCTCGGAGAACCAGATTTGATTCCCCATTTCTCCACGTGCAACTGCTGGAGTGACCTGGAATCAGTCATAATTCTCTCAGAGCTGTTCTGCTCAAGAACAGTTCTTAGAACACTCTCTCAGCCCCACCTACCTCACAGGGTGTCTGTTGTGGGGAGGGGAAGGGAAAGGAGATTGTAAGCAGCTCAGAGACTCCTTCAGGTAGTGAAGGACAGGGTATGAATCCAATCTCTTCTTCAAATTAAAACATATATATATAGCATATGTGCACTAACCTTCAAACTGTATAATGTAAGAATTGGATAATCCCATAAAGCAGCATTTGCTGTCATGCACCATGCACTATGGAATACTTTATTTCACGTTACATAGCTCAGGCAATTTTTGTGATTTCTCATTTTCTGAATTCTTGAACTAACATGCCTCCAATTTGTTCTGTGTCTTCCTCATACAGAAAAGCAAATACTTCATTGTTTCCACAAGGAGTAACATCCTCAAGCCAAACTCAGAAACATCTCAATTCATTCTCTCAACTTCTCCAAAGGATACACTGAACTAAAAAGCATGCTTTTTAAAAATATTAATTTTATTAAGCCAAGCAGAAAAAAAAATTAAGGTAGCTCTAAAAGCTGGAGGACTACTCAATTCTAATGTTTTAAAAATCCTGTATAAATGTACAAATTGAAACATTTTAAAACATCTGAAAAAGAACTGCCACCCAGCCAAGCAAAATCTGTCTCCACACTTCAGGACAGGTTTCTAGAAGATGCACTGACTGCTGCAAGCTCCGTGACAATGTGTGACTTGGAAAGGCAAGAGAGCTGAAATTTCTAACACTTGGGTGATCATAATTCCATGCATTTGAATGGGGTTCAGAAGGCTGTAGTCAGGCTTGATATAACAGAATGTGTGACCTTCAGGTGCTCCCAGACTTAAACCATAAATACACAGCTGTTAAACTGAACTGGAGACAGTCTGCAAAAATACCCACTATATACTGCAGTTTCCCTCTTGCATATGTTCTCACATCTATTTAATATGTTTCATCATATAACCTACCCTCTGAAATTGTCTCTTCCTTGCAGACAGACCCCACACATCTGTGTGTGTGTGTCATTACTTGACATCTACACAAGACTCAGGATATGTTCATTCCATACAGAATTTTTTACCTTTTTTACATCTGGTTTTTGCCAGCTGCTGTCATTTGGAGTTGGATGCTTTCCCAGGTATCCAGCTTTGGAGTTCAAAATAAATTGCAGCAAGCATGAGGCATTTAGCTTATTCTCCACTTCTGGCCCAGTCCTGAACTTGTATGAGGCCATTCTGAGGCCATAGGTCAAGAGCGGGACCAGGAAGAAGATAAAAGCATGGGGTCAACAGAACACAGCCTTCTGGGTAAGGGCCCAGCAGCATCCAGCCAGCTGCTTGGGTCAATCTAGAGGGATGGACCAGGGGAGGATCTGAACAACACGGTTTTCCCTCTAGTCTGTCTCTCCCCCTTAAAGGCCACATGACTGCCAAGTTTGTGCCTAGTTGGTTTCAGTCATCCCTTTCTTACAGGTTGTGTAGTGTGGCTGTATTTCATGTTATTTCTTTCCTGTCACCATTCTGGAACAGTTCCAGGCATTAGGCTGGACCAATTTGCAGGAGGCTGTACCTGCATGCTTGCTTCCCCTGGCTGCGAACCCCCTGAAGTAGTATGGGGGTGGAGCCACGCAGCACCTCAGGGTGGGGAAACTGTTGATTGGCTCCACTCACAAATGGCAAGGAAACCATGCAGAGGCTTGTGCCCAATCCAGGTTTACCACCAGCAAAGACAGCTGATGAAGGGTTCCACTGACTGACATGCAAATAGCCTGATTCCTGGATCCATGCCAATGTTTTGGTGGCTATAATCAACAAAGCTGTACCTTATTTTACCCACATGGGTTTCTGTGTGCATTCTACCCCACTTCCCACCCCATCCTTCTCCTGCACTTAGGACCACCAGGTCTGGTCTCTTAAGTCTAACATGGCAATTTTTCTTCTCCACTGGCCTTAGAAGAAGCTGTACAACACCTCTTGTCTATCAACCAGCACCAATTTCTATGGCAACCAAAAAGCAGCAATGCAAAAAAGGATCTCCCTCTTCCATAGTCATTGGACTGATTATGAGCAAAGCAAGAAGAGTATAGAATAGATCCATCTGGAGAAACAGGGAAGCCCCACCCAAGGGAAAGAGGCAGGAACAGGCTGAAAACAGGCAGAAGTAACTGAATACTAAGTGGGAAGTTTCTTAATTGGTAATATGAAGGGCTTTTTTGTAGCAAAAGCCCAGCAGGAACTCATTTGCATATTGGGCCACACCCCCTTTTGCCAAGCCAGCCAGAACTGTGCTCTTGCTCAAAAAAAGCCCTGTAACACCCAACACAAGTCATTCCACCCACTTAAAACCTCAATTGATGTGAAAGCTTTTGAATGTGGCCCTTGGTCACCAATACAAAGAAAGAGACAATTCAGTTTCATATGAATGAAAATTAAACCACAACATTTTCTATTACCAGCTTCTTAGTATCTTCTTAATAACTCAATGAAAACTTCAGTGACTTCACTGCTGGTCAATATGATGGTTTTCAAAGTTATTAGCACACAAGCATTCATTAAAATCTTTATTTTATCTGAAACTTTTGTCTGTTTCCTTTCCACATGAACAGGGTCCCCAAGACAGTTGCACATAAATTTTTTTTATTATAATTATAAAATAATTCAATAAAAAAGCAAACAAACATCACGGTCAGGGAAAAGAGCCAATGGCTGTTATTGTGGATATGCCAAATGAATCAAAAAGTTTTCAGTCGCTGGCAGAAGATACTCATAGAGGGAGACAGAAGAAATCTCCCCAGGGAAGCAATTCTAAAGTTTACTTTGTCCATCCATGTAGTATCCCTAGAACAAACGGCCACTTGTATTTTATTCAGACTGCAATAAACTAACTTTCATTCATGACTGATGATGAATATGAATCCAAAACTCAGTCTAATTTCATGCATGATTCCAAAACCAACACTATCAAAAAAATGTATTTCTACTATTTCCTTAAGTGACTATGTAAGCTTTGCCTCATGAAGGTTTAAACCATAGACTTATCTTTAAGGTGTTACTGGGCTCTGATTTTCAGCGACTACATTTAGACCCCAGGGCTGCAGCAGGAAATTTTGTCATGGAGAACAACACCAAGTTAAAACAAAATACTGAAACCCTGAGAACAAGCTAATTACATAGTGTAACAACATTTTATGGCAGCTATATTAAAAATTAAGTGCAAAGTGAACTATGTGCCTCTGAATTCACTGGTCAAAACACTGACAAGTAGGAACAAGTTTACATATTCCTGGCAAACTGTGTAGAACATTGTCTGCATTTTATTGGCTCTAAAGCAAAAGGATTTAACTTATTTCTTTAACAAAAACTAAGAATTCACAGAAGGGTCCTGATGCCTACAATCTTCTGTCCATGGGCATAGCCTAGTTAGAAATTTTATTTATTTAGAGCCTGACTTTCTCATTGAGACTCAAGGTCTCAGTAGGATCAATAGGATGAAGCAATTAATAAGCAATGCAGACATCATTAACAAAGCCAAAGAAGTACTAGAGGTGTGTCAAACAATGCAGAAAATATTACTGCAGAAGTAGAAACCAGTGCTGTAAGACACATTATTATTTATTTTCAGCAAATGGCAGGAAGAGTTATATCTACCTAGAGGTCACTTTGCATGTGGAAAATAGCAACACAAATCCTTTCTTTATAGCACATTGCTAGAAAGCTAATGAGAGCAATCCAAGTTGTAACACCAGTTTCAATCATTGCATGGAAGCATGAGATTCTGCTGCTTCAGAACAGAGAAGGAGGGGAGACGGGGAAAGGTGAAAATGTTTATAATAAAGGAAGCAAGGACAAACATGCAACTCTCGAGAGATCCCTGAAGCAGGATATGAGAAACAAGTCATGAGGGCCCAAGGTCAGGAGTCTGAAATATGGGCTTCTGCTGCTCACCCTCCCACAGAGGCACTGGGTTCAGAGAGAAGTCAGTAAAGGAGGAATTCGTAATAAGAACCATCCCAGAGGAGATCCTGGAATACTACCAGAGAGGTCTGGATGAACCAAAACCAACACCAAGGTGAAGTGAAGGGGCCATGCCACACTCAAAAGCACTGTGCTACTGAACACCAGTTACTTAGACAGCCATTGCATATTAGCCCAGCTTTTGGACTCTCCTGATGAAGTCTGGCGTGTAAAAAAGGACTAACTGTGGTCTGATCCAACAAAACTCTTACACTCTTAACTTAAGGGTTTGTAGAATAGGTGAGGACTTGCCACCAGTCTGAAAAGCATCAGGATGCAACATCATATTGTGCTGCCTTATTAATCCACAGAGCACCAAACTATCAAAGGAAGTCCAAGCACATGCTTCAGGAGCTTTCATTTACAAGCACACCCATTTCTATTTTTAAAGTTACAAATCTGCAGCGTTCTGTCCTCCAATAGCATCTGTAAGACTAGGGGGGGCGGGTTGTTTGTTTTTTAATATTGGTACTCTGGAAATAAAGCTGTTTCATTTGGTTAATCTTCTGTCTATAACTGGGGTGGCAAAACTGCAGCTCGGGAGCCACACGTAGCTTTGTCACACATACTGCACGGCTCTTGAAGCTCCCACTGCCCCACTGGCTAGCTTGGAGAATGCATTTAAAGTTAACTGTTGCTTTCTTCCCATCTCTCCCTCCCCCCACTGTCCCACTGGCCAGCTTGGAGAATGCATTTAAAGTTAAAGTTGCTTTCTTCCCATCTCTCCGCCCCCAAAAAATCTATTTGCTTCCCTTCTTTCCTTCTTTGTGGTTCTCAAACATTGGACGTTTATTCTATGTGGCTCATGTTAAAAGAAGTTTGGCCACCCTGGTCTACACTATACAATGCTCAGCACAGGAAGAGCATACTCCTGTCTCAACAACCAATAAAAGGAAAGTTATTTTTCAGTGGTCCAATGAGTGATAAAACTTTGAAGTACACACACTGATTACCACAGAATTTTTAAAAGCTATCCTGACAACTGAATGAGAACACCCACACCTCAGTTAAAAAAAAACGAACAAAAGTAAGACTTTTTACACAGAGGTATGACAGGCCAAAACCCAGAATTCTGTCCCCTGCTGCTAGGAATCTTCCTGTCTCTCACAGATTACAAGTATTTATTGCAGTAAACATGTTCCTAAACATCCAATGGGCATAGGTTGGAATGTTACTGCCAAACAGGACTCTGTCCTTTACAGTGATGTATGTGCTTCAGAAAAATGTTGGTTCAATACCAGTGCACTCACAACAAACAAAACTCACAAAGTAAGGTGTGACCACATGCACTTGGCTGCTTAAATACTAGTGAGAGGCAATAAGGGGGGGGAGGCAATAAGGCTTAGATCGCAAGGTTGCAAGTCAGACAAAGTTAAGCACTGCTGAGTTTCACACTCAACACCAGTGTGGTGTAGTGTCTGAAACTACTACTGCTCTTCAGAAAATATGATACTGAAAAAAGTTTCCTGTGTTAGTTATGACTTAACGTCTATTAAGGTAAGCCTTCTATTTCTGTTTTGTTTTTTTTTGGGGGGGGGATGCATGTTTGTATGTCCTGCTTACCTCATTTTAATGGGATGAATGTTTCAGAATCAGTGTCCTAGCATGGAGGGGAGGGCTAAAAATTTCCTAAGTATATTCACTAAGCAGCCTATCCAGTGAAGCCATACTGCTCCTTTATTTTATAGTACCAGGCGAATAATTTTGTACTCCTCAGTTACCACATAGGTACTGGACACCTTCCAGTCTACATACCTTACTTGCAATACTCATGGACTTTACAACAGTTTACGCTTTTTTCTGAAGCAAAAGTGTTACACTACACAGCTTTTAGGCAAAGTTCTCTCAGTATACTGTATTCATTCACACCGAGAGAGAAAATAAATCCTTGCCACTCATCTACAGCATACTCCATCCATTAGCACTGTTAAAGCTTTGCTCTATCCCATACCACTGAAATCCCTCTTACATGTTAGAGAAAGAAGGGTGCCACCGGTGTTACCCTCTCTGGGGCTACACTGAAACTGAGGAAATCCTCACCCACCCACCTCAGGAAAATCAATAGAAGGGAGTTCTACTCAGAGCTTTCAATACAGCCAGAATGTTCTCCATAGTCAACAGAAGAGCCCAGGGATTCCAGCTCCCAGTCTGTTTTCTGCTTTAAAAGGTTAAGCACAAAGTAAGCCACTAACACTGCAATCCTAAAGCTACTGACCAGGGAACCACTGAAGGAAATGAAACTTCCTTCTGAGTAAACGTGCAGTAACCACCTTACTTTAAGACTGCAGTGCATACCCACTGACTGTGATTTCTGAAACATTTCATGCATATTGCTTATTACTGTAACACCTGTAACCGGTTTTTTTTTTTAAAGTCACAGTAGCACGTCGAGGTCCTTAGTCGCACGTTCAAAGGCACAGACGTATTTCCATACAGCATTTCGCATCCCCAGTGGCTCCTAAGAGGAGTGAGTCGTGGGCATGCAACCACACATACCCAGCCTTACGAACATGACGGCACATACAAAAGGGTTGATGTGAAAATCCATCGCCTCCCCCTTCATCCACACACACCCTCTCTTCCAGACCTCTGTGCATAAGACAGCCCCGCAGCGCGGACGCACACGAGAAACAGTTCTGCACCCACATTCGTTCCCCAGGCAAATCTGCAGATTAGAATTCTGTATTTTCAGATGCAACGTGGGGTGGGGTCGTGATGAGGTGGAAACGAAGAAGGAGGGATTGCTGGCTCGAAAGAGGGGGATGGGATAAGATGGGAGCGCAGGCACAACCCCCTCCCTCCGAAATTTTTTCGCTTTCTCCCAAAATTGCAAGGGTGGCAGCGGCTGCCGCCACCGCCGGGCTTCCGGAATCCTCACCTGGTCTATTGGTAGCCGCACAGCGTTGCTGAGAGGCTGCAACAGCGTGGAGCCGGTGGTGCTGGTGGCCATGGCGAAGAAGGCGCTTCCCCAACTCTGGAGCCGGCCCAGGAGGAAGAGGAGGAGGAGGAGGAGGAGGGAAAGTGGAAAGGGGCCAGCCGCCACCTCCCGCCCGCCCGCCCGCCCTTATGCCCAGCACATCACTAGCAGCAGCGGCTGAGGCAGCGCGGAGAGGAGAAGGGAGGGGAGGAAAAAAAAAAAAGCCCAGCCCCGAGCGGCGTCGTGACAACAAGGAGGCTCGGTGAGCGACAACTACGCCGTCCAATCGACGCACGCTCCCGGCCCTTGAGTGACGGGCAGAGAAGGCCGCTGTGCGACCAAGACCGGCGTCGAAGTCTTTCGGCTGTTGCGGTGATAGGCGCGGAGGGGGAGAAAAGGGAGGGCCAATCGCGGGCTAGCCGGGGGCGGGACGAAGAGGTTGAGGCGGCTGCCCTTGTTCTTGGCGTGGGATTGGGGCGGCGGAGAGAAGGAGGTTGAGTGGGTTTGAGGCGGCGGCAGAGAGGAAGATGGTGGCAGCAGCGTTTTCCCGGCGGGAGGGGGGTAGCGAGAGGGCTAAACGCGAGGTGGGGGAAGGAGGAGAAGAAAGGCGGGTTCTTCGTCAGCGCTTTCAATAAATAAATCACGGCGGTCAAGTGAGAGGAGAGCGTTGCCTTGCATGAGTCGGTGGTCTGGAACCCCCTCGCTAGCGGTGGGAACAATAGAAACAGGGTCCCTTGCGGAGAAGCGCCTGTTTGTAGCTCTGGGAGGGTTGGGGGGGAATAGATATTAATTCGTATATTTAATAGACGAGTGAATGCTTCTGCACCAGTGCTGTGCTGGCAACGATGCGAGACTGTGCGGAGTTACTCCACTTTTCGGTATACAGTTCTGTATATAGGATTGTACTGCAACTTTAAGCCTGCGTGCATTTTCAGTAGCATCTTTCTGACTGCGTGAGTGACCAAAAATTACCCCTATGCGTACTTCAGGGTGAAATATGGTACGTTTTGGAAGAAGCTGAGTGAAAAGCTTTTAAGTTATTCAGTAGTTCTTTCAGACAGTGTATCCCCCGCATATTTACCTTTCTCAAAACCTATATATGTTTACTTGGGAATAAACCCTGGCGGATTCTGTGCAACTTCCTTCCAAATAAATTCCTCGTGGTTCTGCTACTGCAATGTGCTTATTCATATATGTGGTAGTCTGATGCTTCTGTGATCCTCATCACCTTGTAGTTTTGTTTTTTAAGAGTGACTGAGTTGATGTTGCATAGGTCTGAATGTGACATCTAGTTTTGTCTTAATATGCATACAGTTCAGCTGCACATACTGAAGTTACATCCTGACTTCTGCATTCTTGGAAAGGCTAGACAAACATCTGCCAGACTATGAGATAGTTGGGATACTGAGATGGAGAGGTTATGGCTCAGTGGCACATCATCTGCTTTGCATAGAGAAGGTCACCGGTTCAAGGTCAGGCATCTACAGTTAAAAGGATCAGTTAGTAGGTGATGCGAAAGACCTCTCTTCTTTGTCTGAGACCCTTCAGAATAGAAAGACAATTGACAGACAATTGATATATCTAGTATATGGCAGCTCTATGCATGGTGGCTTCCAGGCATGAATGCCTTAATTAAATGTTACAGGCGAATACATGAAAGAAGTCTCACAGGTGTTATTAAAGAGAAAGATTGCTTAGGGAGGTATGATTTAGAACAGAGGAGTGCATTTGGAATAATGCTTGAACGGGAAGCACTTCCTCCCCTGCTTCTCCAAATCCTCCTTTAGAAAAGCAGCCATTCAGTTTCTCTTAAAGCACAGTCTAACGGGCAACATTGATTGATGCATACTGCATAGTCGCTTCATGACTTTATAGGCGGTTCCTCAGAGATCTAAACTACATGTGAAGCAGAGAAACTTTTGATAAATTCTTAGAATATATTTTTAATGTTGAAATAGAATTGCGAGAGACCCCAATTTGGATTGGGGCCAGAATGGACTCTATGCCATTTTCCTAACAGAAGGCACTTCCCCCAGCTGCTGTTAATCTCACTAAGGAGCAGGGTTCATATTTTTCAGTCATCAGGTTATAAGGTCTGGGGGCAATTTTTATCAGGAAAATAGTGCAGGGGAAAAGCTTCTCCTCTTCCTCTCTCCCACCCATCAACACACACACGAGCCCTATGCCAAATCAGTCCTCCCCTTCTTAACAGCTGCTTGGATATCTTTCAAACCTGATGCACCAGCCTACTAAAAGGATGGAGTGTATTCAGTCTTGTCACCACTGACATTTTCCCCTTTATCTCCTAGAAAAGCACTGACAAAATTGCCCTAAATACATGCTATGTAAAATTCGTAAGTGACACATTCACTGCTACATAGAGAAATTACCATTTAGGAGATTTATTTTTAAATGGAAATATTTCTTGCATTTTGGAAACACTCTTCTGTGCAGTGTCAGAGCATAGTGTTCAGAAACCAGATTGAAATACGCTTTTCAGTCAATCTAATAGAACCAGAATATTGAAAATAATTGTGAATTACTATATCACTCACTGCATCATCAGTCTGTGGTACATAAATCCATTAAACAGACCACTTATCAGATATATGTGTGGCAAAATTTGCTTCGTGAGCTATAAGTCTCCAGAAGCAATTCCTAAGGGAAATACCCAATTGAATGCCTTGTTCCTGGAATTTAACCAGTGTTTTAATCAATGTTTAATCAGTGTCTCAATTTAATCAGTGTTTTGGGGAGGAAATCATATTTTATACTGTGTATGTTATATTCTCATTATAGTACTGCCTGATTGTATTTTATCAAGTTATTTTGTATTTAATTGATTGGTCTTTGACCGTATTAAACTTTGACTGACACTTATCAGATAATTTTGTACCCCAATAAATTTAGACAAAAAAGTATTGCTTACATAGGGAGTCCATGAATATAGAAGACATTATATTGTCATGTTTCTCACAAGTATGCATTATATGTACTCCGACTGGTATGCTGCTCACTGGAACTTTGAACATTTAGGAGACTGAGATAGTTTTGATGATCCACTGCTCATCAACAGCACACATCTGAAGTACAGTTTCATACCTCCACATGTCTCACCACCAACAGGGTATTGTTTGTTTGTCCCTTATCACTGATCATGAATGGCATTAGTAGCTGGAGTATAATCTTATGCATTTCTTTGCCCTTGAAGTAACATTAATGATAGCTGATAATGTAATATTTGGATTTGCCACACAAGCTGGTTTAGCATCCAAACTAGAGCATGGTTTGTTTAACGGGTGCATCCACACACTGTCCATGTTCTGAGTTTTCTCTTGTGCTCTTTCTCAAACTTGGTTTGATACAATCTTTTTGGAAAGCCACAATACATTTTCACTCTGTGTTGGGAAGGGGTAAATTTTTGAAGGTCCCATTAACATTGGCACATTTACCTTGCTTGAACTGCCCTCCCAGCAACCATTTTCCCCCATACCACCAGTTTTTTTTTTTTAAACAGGCTTTAAAAATAGTAATTCCTATAATGCTAAGACATTATAACAATCTTCTGCTAATGCCTACTAGGTCCTCTGAATTTCTAGCCTTTTTTGCTTTTAAGGCCTCTAGTAGTCCCTTTTGTTCTGGAGCTATAAGAAAAAAGCTTATCTCTGCAATTAAAAATGTTAGAAGTTTATTTTTTTAAAAAAATGATGTGTGCATTGTTGTGTTTCAGTGAAGTGTTTAAACTATGAAGCTCAGAGGTTCTTTGTGTCTGGTTCCTGCTGATCAGGTCCAGCCCTGGCTTGTGAACAGCAGCTTGGAAGTGAGTCACATAGGGTTGCCAGCCTCCAGGCAGGACCTGGAGATCTTGCTTTTATAACTGATCTCCAGCTGGCAGAGATCAGCTCCCCCGGAAAAAATGGCTGCTTTGAAGGATGGACTCTATGGCATTGTACCATGCTGAAGTCCCTCCCCTCACCAACCCCCCCCCTCTCGTCTCCACCCCCCAAAGTCTCCAGGTATTTTCCAACCCAGAGCTGGCAACCCTAGTCAGGAGGTGTCTGTGCATGGAGTTTTCATTTCTGAGCCCAGAGCCAAAATATCTAAAATCTACTTGAAACACCTTCATGTAAGACTTACCAGGTTTGTGAAGCTTCATCTTGCATACTGATTGTCTGTTTCGTTTGTTAATAGGTCACACACTTTTTATGTGTTAGGTCCACCTAACAGCCCACCATAGTAGGTTTGGAGGGCACCATTACTTGCTACATTCAAGAAGGCGTAAGATGGTTTTATTTCAAGGGGCATTTGGTGGAAGATAATTTTTTTGTTAGATTGGCTGCATTATGCATTGTTTTTAACTTGTTGATGGATGTATATGATGTTTTTGTGGCCTTGCACCTTTAGCTGCTTTGTTTACTGCCTTGAGTCTGAAAAGATGAGGTGAGTTGTAAATATTTAAATACTTAACTGAGAGTACAAGTAAATGCTACACCTTACTGTGTGTGTATTATAGCAGGACTTGCAGCATGCAAGTGAGGAAGGAGAAAAGAATTTGGTCATGCCAGCATTTAAAGAAGAGACAGGGGGATCTGTTATTGAATTTTAGGGTGTGTGAGAGCATCATCATATAGCTATGACCTGTCTGCTCTTTTTGACATCATATGTGTTTATTGTTGTTGAGCATACTTCACCGTGAGAGACTTCCATTCTTGGCAAAATTTCACATACTGTCCAAGTAGTGAGTGATTTGAGTAGACAGATGCTTGTGAAAATCAATAAGAGGACAATATCCATCCTTCCAAGGTCTGTAAAATGAGTACGCAGCTTGCTGGGGGGGAAGTGTAGATGACTGGGGAAGGCAATGGCAAACCACCCCGTAAAAAGTCCTCCGTGAAAACGTTGTGAAAGCAACATCACCCCAGAGTCGAAAACAACTGGTGCTTTCACAGGGGACTACCTTTACCTTTTTATATTTTTAAAAAAGATCTGGAAGCATGCATACATATAGCTGGGATTACAAAAAATTAAATTTTTGCTCTTGACATTTGTGTGTAGCCTGCAATACTTTACTCCTAGGCGGAGTTACACCCTTCTAAGTTTACAGACTTCATTTGACTGAAGGGTGTACCTCTGTTTAGGATTGCACTGCAAGGGTGGTTGGGGAGCTTTGATTGCTTTGTGCCTAAATTAACATAGGCTGAAATTAACCTAAATTCCTCATGTTGTTCTACGATAACAGAATTTACATAAGTCATTAATTATACAAAAAGCTTAGAAATACAAGAGAAAGTCCTCAGTTATTAATAACTTAATTGTTTGGATAAACATGGAAGGAGGAGACAGTAATTGTTAAACACTTCAGAGTCAGAGTATTCGCTAAAGTATTTCCTCAAAGATGTCCTCAGTGACTAAAATTAAAGCTTATATGCTTAATAGTATACCTGCATGCAAGTACTGAAATAATAGTCAAATATGGCTAGAATAATACTCAAGTCTGGCTATCAGCGTGCATATTCCATAGCTTGTCTTGCAAGTGTCCACTTTTGAATATTAGAATGTTGAATCAAACTACTATTATTTCATAGTAAGGATGGTATTTCCTAATAGTAATTCTCTTTAGCGATCCTGATTGTGTTTTTTCTTCAAAGTACTTTTGTAGATATTAACTGGATAGTTTGGGAATGATGCTCTAATTTTTCATTCACTGTATGAAATACTTGCACAGCATTTGGCCTTTCTCTGTTTGATCATTCATTCAAGTTTTGAACTTGCCCTTATTAGCTAAGGTACCATTGGTTATTTAAACACATCTAAATGAGTTTTTAAAACACATTTTCCACAAGTTAGCCATTATGTTACAGTTTTATATATAGCTTAAGGAATCCTAAACCTAGCGTTGCCAACCTCAAGGGCATAATTAAAAATACAAGCAACTTTTGTAAAACTATAAGCAAATAGGCATTGCTTAATTAAGAAAAGACTTCTGAGAAGAGGGGAAATTGCATTGTGCTGGAAGTAAAATCACTCTTCTATTAAGACTCATATTTCCCCCCATTTTCCAGAGAGGAGGAAGAATGGTCACTCCCATTTTTGTCCACTGGTAGGAGATGAGGGGGTGCTTACATTGGATTGTGTAACAACTGAACAGCCTTTTCTTGCCTCTCTTCAGGGGTGGGAGGGATTGCCCATCTAAGCAAGGCCATTAGATGCAGAAACTTTCCACATACACACCCAAAAGCAGCTCTAGTCAAACTCAGTACATGTAGCTGGAATTTTAAAGGTTTTCGTAGTACATATCCAGCAATCCACTTGGACACGAGGGATCTGTTGATGTATAATAATTAAATGGCTATTATTCAGGAAATGATGAACCACAGTGATTGAGTTGAGAAAAATCTGAGATTATGGAGCTTCCAGAGGAACAACAGCGGTTCTCAGGTTGGTGTAGTGGATTAGTGAGTAGACTCTTATCTGGGACAACAGGGTTTGATTTCCCATTCCATTCCACTTGCAGCTGCTAGAATGGCCTTGGGTCAGCCATAGCTCTTGCAAAGTTGTCCTTGAAAGGGGACCTTCTATGAGAGCTCTCTCAGCCCCACCTACCTCACAGGGTATCTGTTGTGGGGGAGGAAGGTAAAGGAGATTCAGTTTCAGACCACAGGCATGATATAAGATACACGGAAAGATTTAAATGCACAGAATAAATCAGAGGAAAAACACTTAGACATAAAACCAAACATAATCAGAATTGTGTTGAAAAATAACAGCCAAGAATTTTGCAGCAGCACAGGTAATTCCTGAATTAGAGTCATTCAGGGGGGAAAAGGAGATTGTAAACTGCTCTGAGATTCAGGGGGTATAAAGCCAATATCCTCCTCCTCCTCCTCCTCTTCTTCAAATCAAAAAGAAGACCTGACAAGGAAGAAGGCTGAGGGTCAACATACATGTTACATTTGACATGTGTGGGGACATAAGTGCCCCACCAGATTCATAGTCAATGTCAGAGCAGGGACAAAGCTTTAAAAAGATCTTTGTCACCTTGCACAGTAAGGGAGAAGAGAAAGTTTTGGGCTTCCTCCTCCATTTTCACACTGTAAAGTTTAGTCCTCACTCTAATGTTTGACTACAGCTCAGGCACCTGTGTCCTGACACGTGTCAAATGTAGTTTGTCTTTTGGCCCTTTCAGTGTCCATTTCCATGACTTCTCAGGCCAGAAACAGCAATAGGTTTTAACCACCTTGAATACATTCGCAGAGAAGCATTGCTGTGGTTCCAGTGCTGCTTTTTGCCAAACAAGTTTTGTAGGTTTTTGAAACAATGTAGAATTCTGCAAAGCCTATCTACCAGAGACAAAAATAGAACAAGCACATGCACCCCACCCAGCAATCCGTATTTTATACTTCAGCTGTCCAAAGAAACTTATCACCTGTCTTCAGCCACATTCCTCCCAACGTTTCAAATTCTGCTTATCTTTTATACCAAATTACAGCCAGTCACAACAAAAAAGTATAGTTTGGCTCGAAGAAGTTGAATTCTATCACTATTCACACTTCTAACACATGTCCAATTAATTTATCTTACTAGTTAACCATTTATCTTATTACAAATTTGTACCCATCTACCTTCTTCATTGTTAAGGCAGGTAATGGTAATAGCCAATCACACTATAATATAGTGGGTTCTATGCATGGAGGAGTCACCAGTTGCGTGATAACAAGCTCTTTAATAGACATGATATTGGATAGGGCTACATTACAAGACTGGGGATGGGGCCTACTGGCCCAACTTATATACATCTCTGGATCCCCATGCAACACATTGGGTCATTCAAACCGGTGGCGGCTTGTGATTGGTCTAGGGCTGCAGAGATTTGGATCCTGCAGCCCTTTGTTCCCAAGTCCCCAAGCTCAGTCCGTATGGCTCCAATGAGCCTGGCAGGCACACCCAAAGTCTTCACTTAAGTCCACATCCATAGCACAAACGCAATTAAAAACACAATGCTACATAAATGTCTTACCTAAACTATTTATTTATATTTATAATTTATATACCATTCACAGAGCTCAGGGTGGTTAACAGAAAACTGCACAATTTAAAATCCAAAAATTAAAATAGCTAAAAATAACATCAGATGGCACCAAAGCAATAATACAATATGCATTACTTTCTTGCAATAGGTGGGAGAAAATGGGGGAAGGGGAAGGGAGTGTCAGGACCCATTGCTGTCCGCACCCAAAAGCCTGGTGGACCATCTCTGCCTTGCATGGCTTGCAGAACTGCATCAGGTCCCACAGGGTGCAGATGTTATCTGGCAGAGTTTCACCTTTCTTTAGGGCTAGGAATCACCAGTAAGTTGTTCTCAGCAGAGCATCAAGCTCTTCAGGGGACGTACCAAAGGAGACTGCCCTATAGATATGTGGGTCCCTGACCACTCAAACCAGGGCTGATAAGAGACGATAATAGCCTACACACCCCACCCCACTTATTACTTGATGACACAATCCTATAAGCAGCTGGTTGTTTCTGAAGTTGATAGGACATGAACTATCCCATAGGAAGAAGCCCTGAGTCAGTAGTAGAGCACATGCCATACATGAGGTAGGTTCCAAGTTCATTACTCTGCATCTTCAGTTAAAAAGATCAAGTAGCTGGAGATGTGAAAGACCTCTGAAACCATGAACAGTCATTGCCAGTCAACACAGATAATTCTGACCTTCGTACTACAATAGTCTGAATCAGTATAAGGCAGTTGTATGTGTTCAAACTCCGACCTAAGGTATGGGTTTGAGCCAGTCAGAATGTTTGCTTTTGCATGGAATGTGCCCACCTAGAAATGTGTCTTTACAGCTGTCACCTTTTCTTGTGCCTATCGATAGGCTGGCTTGTATACAGTACATACCCTGTGTGAAAAACAGAAGGAGGAACAGTCAAGGCAACATACAGTAACGGGGCGGGGGGGGGGGGTAGGATTGCCAAGTCCTCTTCGTCCTGGAGCAGGCTCGCAGCCGCTCTAGGCATTTCCGGGAAAACTCTATGGTTTTCCTGGACGCTGTAGCCATTTGGGAGGGGGGAAACTCTATGGTACCTGTTGCTCATGTTCATACACAAAGCTAGGGTCCCTTGAATGGCCAGGGCAATGCATGATGGAGATAGCATGGGGCAATTCAATAGTCATAAGCAGCTCTTCAGTTAAAGGACCATGTCCTACTGGAGTTCCTGCTGCAGTTAGGAATCCCCTATGTTTCAAATTTTGTGGCCTGCAGCATGGCAGACACTAAGTGCATAATGTGAATCTGTATAAATGTTGACCCATGCTCCTTCTGTCAACCTGCATGCCCTTGCCAAAGCTATTTGCTCAGCTGCTTGATCACTGAAGCTAGTAGGGAGAGCATTTACCACCTCCTGACCCCAATCAGCAATTGCATAACCTACACGTAGATTTCCCTGGCCATCTCTGCAAGCAGCTCCATCTGTGAAAAAACAAAACTCAGGTGAGTCCAGGGGCACATCTGTTAGGTCCTGGCGAGGTGGCGCTATAGAGGCCAATTCAGCCAGACAGTCATGTTCATCCTCCCCTTGGATCTATACTGGAACTGGCAATAATGTTGCTGGATTCAGCTCTGCACACCTCTATAAAGTCACAGCTGGGTCCAGCAACAAGAGCTGCTCATATTTTGTCAGTCTTTCATTTGTCAACGGCTGTGTTGTACATTTGAGCAGAAGTGCTGCCACAGCATGCCCTACCTTCACTGTCAGCTCATGTCCAAGTGTTAGATCCTTGATTTTCTTCACAAGCAGTCAGGGTCAGCGCATGGGAGTAGGCAGGGGTAGGTGGTTGCCTAGGGTGCTACCCACCTGCACTCTTTGGAGACTTCCTTGGAACCCTCTGAAGACTGCACCATTTTAGTGGCACCCAGCCGCTTTCAACCCAAAAGTGGCAGGGCACCGTGAAAACACTGCACTCTCCAAAGAGTGTAGTGTTTTAGTGGCATCAGGCCACGTTTGGGTTGAAAACGGCTAAATGGCACCCTCATGGAAAGTCACAGCTCATCCACTTTCATCCCAAAACCAGCTGGGTGCCGCTAAAATGTCACACTATTCTGAGAGCACGGTGTTTTTGTGGTGCCCCGCTGCTTTCAGGTTGAAAGCAGCCAAGCGGCGCCTTTCCATGAAGGCGCCACACGTCCGTTGTCATCCCAAAAGTGGCGGGGCGCCGCTACAATGCCTTGCTCTTTGGACGCTTCAAAGGAATGCGTGGGGCCTAAAAACTGTTTAAGCTCATCCACAGCTGTCCCTTCCTTCTCTGTACAAAACAAAGAGTTTGTCATAATTTGGAAAGCCCAAAGCTGGTGGAGTGAGCAACAGCTCTTTCAATGCTTTCCACCCCACTTCCATCTTATCTGTCCATTGTAGAGGATCAGGTCTACCTGCCTGGGTAGCCAAATGTAATGGATTAGCAAAATATGAGAAGTTGGCCAACCATTGCCTAGAAACTGATGACTCCTCATATCACACTTTGTCACTGGTTTTGGTCAGTGCAATATTTCCTGGACACTCTCTGGGGTAGGGTTGCCAAGTCCAATTCAAGAAATACCTGGGGACTTTGGGGGTGGAGCCAGGAGACATTGGGGGTGGAGCCAGGAACAAGGGTGTGACAAGCATGATTGAACTCCAAGGGAGTTCTGGCCATCACATTTAAAGGGACAGCACACTTTTTAAAATGTCTTCCTTCCATAGGAAATAATGAAGGATAGGGGCACCTTCTTTTGGGGCTCATAGAATTGGACCCCCTGGTCCAATACTTTTGAAACTTGGGGGTACTTTGGGGAGAGGCACTAGATACTATACTGAAAATTTGGTGCCTCTGCCTCAAAAAACAGCTCCCCCAGAGTCCCTGAAACCTCCAGATCAATTCCCCATTATACCCTATGAGAATCGATCTCCACATAGGGAATAATGAAGTGCTCTGCAGACATTCCTCCCCTCCCCCCCCTGTCTGGCGACTCTGAGGTGAGGGCTTGGCCTCTCTACTCATGAGTTGCAGCCAACTTCTTCCAAGTAACACAGACACCCCATCCCAAGTGGAAGCCTTTCCAATCGGAGACTGGAGCCTCCAGAGGGGAAAAAATCACATGGTGGCTTTGGAGGTGGGTAGGAGACTGAGAAAGCTGAAGAACCCCTGCTGGGACCTGGGGACTGGCAAGCCTACTCTGGGGAGAGAGCTCTTCCCTTTGCAGATATACAGTGTCCCAGGTACTTAACCTCCTCTTTTACAAACTGCAATTTTGATTTTGATACATTATACTCTTAAGAGGCTATGAAGGAAAGCAAGGCCATAGAATCCTTTACACAGTTCTCCTTAGTAGGACTGGCCACCACAAAGTTGTTTATGCAAACAGTGAGAGCTGAATGACAAAGAGACTGAAACTCTTTCAGGTCTTTAACTAGAGCTTGTGCAAACAATGTGGGACTTTCATTAACCCCATAGCTTGGAAAGAGTGCATGCAAGTGCATCCCCAAGATTTATGCTTTACTAAGGGAGGACAGAGACAGCAATGTGACAGAGGAAATACCTCACACCTTGCTATACAGTGGGAGCAAGAGTCCAAGACCTTAACAAGAGGAAGACCCAGAGGCCAAAGGAAGATCCCACAGTGGAAGAAGGGGACAACAAGCCTGTCGGCCTCAGCCAACACACCTGTACAGGAGTGGTGGAAACAGTCAGGGCAGCAGATTAGGAGGCTGGGCTGGTCACCTTGCCCACACTGAGGCTATAGGTGGGAGGCCCACCAATTAGTCCTAACCAAAGGACCACAGTTATGCTGTATTAAATTATCCTGCGCTCAGTTCCTTTATTACATTCTTATTATATACTCACACAGGGGTATGGTGGTATGCCAGGATCAGCATGCATGCCATCACAAAGTTACCACAGATCATGCAGGAACTGCAATGTAATCTCAGCTATGTTCCATTATATTAAAGAAGAGGACACGGGAGGTAATGATTGAGGGACACTATCCTGCCCTTTAAACAGGGGCAGACTGTACTTGTGTAGAAAAAGAAGCACTAGCAAGTGTTTATTGCTGGGGCCTCGAAAATGCCAGGGAAGCTCACAGCCTGATGGAGTGAATAGGTCAGCTTGTGGTGACACCGGCCATCAAAGAGTAGAATGCATCCTTATGACTGCAATGTTTGCTGGGCTGTCTGTGAGTTCAGTCACCTATTTATCATTCAGTGGCCTCCAGTAAGTAAGAAAGCTTCCCTGTATCCATCCTAAGATATCAATCAGTGATGTGGCTTGTTTGTGCCTTTACCCACCCAGCAGGTAGGGCTGTCAGGCTGAAGCCCTGCAGCTTGTCCATAAAATCAGGAAAAAGGCATGGGGGGGGGGGAGCAAAGGCTGCTGGACTCCCAAATGCAGCGCTCAGGTCTTTGCCATGACAAACTAGGCAGGATGTCAGGCTCTGATGCCAAAAGCAAATGGGTACAAATGTAAACTGCATGTATCGTTACATGCAAATCTTCTGAACACTGCCCTTCATATTCACCAGGGGTGGCCAAACTGTGGCTCAGGAGCCACATGTGGCACTTTCACACACATTGCTTGGCTCTCTAAGCCCCCACCAACCCGTCAGCCAGCCTGGAGAAGGCATATCTCTCTTTAAATCACTTCTATAAGGCAAGCCAGCCAGCGGCTTGGAGAATGCATTTAAAATTAAAATTGCTTTCTTTCCCGCTCTCCCTCTCCCATCTATCCACCCTTCCTTCCCTCCCTCCCTCCCTCAAACATCTGCCGTTCATGTCTTGTGGCCCTCAGACATCTGACATTTATTCTATGTGGCTCTTACATTAAGCAAATTTGGCCACCCTGATATACACTGTGAAAAAGCAGGATTATTGGTTTTTGGACAATATCTAAGGCCTACATTTGGTTTCATGCAGATGTGCTTATTAGGTATTTTAAATGTGCAAGTGTGCACATTTTATTTATGGAAAATCATTAGTCTCAGTATTACAACAGATCTTTTTCTGGATTCTTTGTCTTTTCCATTATTATTAATTACTCTTGTAGAAATTATGATGTGCATAAATAAATCCAATGTGACCCATAAGTTCTGGTTTTACAGATAAAGCACTTCACTTTTGAAGAAATACCAAGTGGGAACTCACAAGGACTTGTGGGGAGCATCTCATTTCCCTCTATTTTCTCTTTCCCTCCCCGGAAGCCCCACAGTCTCTCCCCTGCTTCCTTCTCTCCCCCCCCCCCCTCAACAGTCAACCTACCTTTATCTGCCTCTCTTTCTTCAGCTGCCCTCATGAAGCCTTTACCTAGGAAAACTAAGACCTTATTGTGTGGTGTCTGCTGGTCTCTTCCCCCTCCTCCCTTCAGTGGCCCACAATACTCACGAGGGGGGAATCACTCTCTCCCACCATTGCTGCTGCCACCACCTGGCTCCCTCATTGCAACCTGGGGGCGGGGCTGCACAAAGACTGCCATTCTGATTCCCTGGGTGAGAGCTTTGGGATATGGGGCAGCAAGGACCCATACAACCTCCAATTCCCTTCGAGCAGGTGGACAGTCTTGTGGGCTCGGCAGGAGTGGGCAACAAGGACTCCTGCACCCCCCCCCCCCCCACACACACACTTGATTCCTTACTCCCCAGCTCAATGGTGGGGCCCACAAGACTTGAAGGAGGGGAAATCCCTTCTCCCACACACAGTTTCTAGCTGGGCTTCTGCAGCTCATGAGCTGCTCAGCTACCACCATCAGGCCCAGTGATGCTCCTAGGCTATGCTGACGCCACCAATAATTGCTGGGGGAATTTAAGCCCCCCCCCCCCCCCGATGCATTTTTAAGATTTCAGATTTTTCTGCAAACCTAGGGGGTCCCTGAAGTTTACAGTAACATCTGTTTTGGGTTAGTGTGGCTCCAATCTGTGGAGAATATAGATACTGTATGCTAATTATAATGTATTAGTATAAAAATGTATTAGTATTAAAAACTGAGCATTTTTAATGAATCTATGCAAGAGAATCTCCAGGAAAAAGCTTACCTTTCTCCCAGCTGTGAAAAGATCATGAAGCTGGCAATAACATTATTAACTTTATCATCAACAGAAAACATTTTTAATTACTTTGAGTGGGAAGCAATTCATATTTGCATGTCGAGAAGTCATTGAACCAGCCAATGATGCTTCATAGAACCAAACTACACATCTGGGTTTTTAGTAAGTTGGGTTTTGGTTTCCCATATCCAACTCAGGATCCCTGCAGTTACACAACAGCTGCCGTGAATGGCTTTTTTAGAAATAAAGGAGAACCCAAACAGGCTCGAATGCTGCTGAGGCGAGGAGGGAGAATAGTTTCTGCCTCCCACCCAGCCATTTTCCCATGCATAAAAAGCCCTGGCCCTGGTTGAGGACAGCAGGATCTCCCTCGGGCCAGGGACCACCAGAAGGTTCTTATCTCCTGAGCATCAAGCTATGCTTAAAAGAGGGGGTAAGAAGAGCAGACTCCTGCCATCACTTGCCTCTTCCCCTGCTGGGGCTCAGGCAGCTGTCTACCAGTAACAGTGGTGACTGCAACCCATGTCACACAGAGCGGGGGCCACCCCTTTCTTGGCTGCAGTGGTGATTCTTGGGGCCCATCCTGAACCTTTGGCCAGGGCCCCAAAATCACAAAGACCTCTCTGGTTTTAAAAAATAATGTAAGAATTTCCACAAAGAGCCGCAGCCTTGAAAAACATGTTCATACAAATGTTCATACAAGTTGAGCAGAGTTGGCACTTGCAGAGCATGTCGAGACCCTGGGGCTGTTCATGGACTCAGCTTTGCTCTTTGAAATGCATGTTGATATACTAGCCAAGAGTGTCTTGTGCCATCTTAAGAACGTAATAGAAGCCATGTTGGATCACGCCAATGTCCCATCCAGTCCAACACTCTGTGTCACACAGTGGCAAAAACAGGCGCCATCAGGAGGTCCATCAGTGGGGCCAGGACACTAGAAGCCCTCTCAAAGCCCCTACGCATTTCACCGTGCAGGCTTTGTCAGGGGGATCAGAGAATTCACTTAGTACTGGATACTGTCAACAGCAATAATTTAATTGCCGGCGCCAGGTCCATCTCTAGGTGAATTCTCTGGTCGCTGTGACAAAACCTGCACAGCGAAATACGTAGGGGCTTTGTCTGAAAATAAATCAGTCACTTATCACCTGGCATTTTCCCCTTTTGTTTTGTTGGCACATTGTTGGGTGTAGCCCAGTTTTTCTTCACCCTTGTGCCATCTTCACCAACCCCTTTTTTATTTAGCTGATCTAACCATGTTGATTCATATTTTTGTAACCTTGAGGATGGATAACTGTAATGTGCTCTTTGTTGGGCTACCCTTGAAGGTAATGTGGAAATTATTGCTGGGTCAGAACGCAGCAGCCTGATTATTGTCAGAGGTTAGTGCATGGGGCTCTGTCTTGATCTTCTTAAAACAGCTACATAGGCTGCCAGTTTGTTTCAGAGTCAAATTCAAGGTCTGGTTATACATTTTAAAGCCCTTCAAAGAGGAGGAGGAGGCACCCTTCACTTGGTGTCTCAGAGCAGCTTACAATCTCCTTTCCCTTCCTCAGCCCACAACAGACACCCTGTGAGGTAGGTGGAGCTGAGAGAGCTCTGAGAAAACTGCTCTTGAGAGAACTATGACTGGCCCATGGTCACCAAGCTGGCTGCATATGAAGGAGTTGGGAATCAAGCCCAGTTCCCAAATTAAAGTCCACCAGTCTTAACCACTATACTAAACTGGCAAGGACCCACATATCTAAAGGATATCATATGTCCCCATGCCCCAACTACAGTTTTCAGGCTGCCACCTAGGGGCTGTTTCCCCTGTTGAGTGTCATGCATGGTGACATTCCATTGATAATTGATTGTTATAGGGTCCTGCCTGAACCTGGTCTGTGAAGTATCATGGGGGATCCTACTTTGTCAGCTTTGTTATTCTTTCCCTTCCCCCCGTCCTGCTTTATGGCTCAAAAGCAGAATTAGTGAGAACTGAAACGAACATGAGAAGAAGTAATCAGCACCTTCCCATACATTCCTGTAAGGGAGTACGGGACATCTGGGAAAAGCAAGGACGGAGTCCTGATAACCCTATGGGAACATAGACATTTATGATAGTTTATGTGTGAGTGCTACCCTGCACCCCCCTCCCTTGGAATCCTTTTGAAGTAAGCCTTAAAAGTATTGTATCAATGTATTGGCAGCATTACTCTCAAGAACTTGTTAAACAGAAAGTATCGGTATCTCAATAAACGTAGTCTTTGTATCAACTTTGACTTGTCATTGAACCCGCATTCTTGACATTTTGAGAGTAATCCTGCAAGAAGTTTAACTGCCCTGGCAACTTTATAACTGAATGGCTGAAAAGATTCCAGTAAGCAGTGAACTTACAGAACCTGAAGAAGGGGCGAGAGCACCAATCCCATTGTGGCACGTGCTGGACGCCCGGAGAGTCGCTGGACCGAGCTCCTGTCTCCACATTCAACAACTCTTGGTCACCCCATGGCAGTGGCAGCCATGTACCTCTACCACCACGATGGATGAAGCCCCAGCGCGCTGAGAGGCCATCCTAACCAGGCACATGCGCCAGGTGAAAATGGCTAACGAAGGGGATGAGGGCCCCGGACACGGAGAGGAAGAGGGTGCAGCAGCCGCAGTAGTACCCAGTGCAGAAGCCGACCCCCCACTGGGCGTGGGAGCTGGGAACCCTGAGGTACTGGGCCTGAGAGAGGAGGAAGACAAGATGGCTCAAGAATTTCGAGCGATGGTCGTAAAGGAGGTTGAAGAGGTCACCAAGGGGTTGCAGAATGAGATGCAGGCGATGACCACCATGATGGCTGGGGAGTTCAACAGACAAATCGACTGAATCCTGGGAACGACCAACCCGAGAAGAGCCCCACAACCGCCTGCGGCCAGACCTTCGGCAGCACTGCTGCAACCACAACCAATGGCGCCCCCAGCCCCTCGAGAGGGGGGCCGCGGGAGGGAGTTGGAAGCCACCTTTGACAGGGATCCCGAGGAGGTGGAGTATTTCACGATCCAGGCTAATAGCTACATGCAGTATTGGGGGAACACCTTCCCTGATGAATTTAGTCGTGTGGACTATCTGGGATCAAAATTGAAGGGGTCCGCCAAAAGGTGGTACGTGAGCCTGTACGAGGCCATGAGCCCAGAGCTGGACTTTGTGGCCACTTTCCTACAAGCTTTACTGGCCCAGTATGAGGACCCTCTGCAGGAGACCCGCGCGCTGGCCGCCCTGACAGATATGCAACAAGGCTCCAAGACGATCTGGGAGTATGCTGCTGAGTTCCGTACCAATGCGGCCAAGGTGCGGGGTTGGAGTGAGTTGATGGAGATCAAGCATTTCACCCATGGGCTGAACGCAAGCATCCTGGATCAAGCCTTGCAGCAAGCCAGACCAACCACCCTGGTGGGATGGATCCAGCTGGTGGGAGAAGTGGAAACCAACATGAAGAGAGTGGCCATGCAATGCCAACAGCATAGCAGTAAGTTAGGTCATGACCCGAAAACTGGAAGGAAGACGGAGGCGAAAAAAATCTCAAGTGGCGGGAGCCGGCGGGAAGCCCCCCCCCCCCCCGGGTACGCACAAATGCTTTCGGTGCAGGGACCCAAACAATCTGGCCAGCAGCTGTCCGAACCCCCCTAGACCACTATCGAGCGCCTCCAAGATGAGCGCTCTGGTTCCAAAGAAGCAGGTCGGCCGCCCTAAGGAAGCGGCGAAGAGCAGCACAGCCGCGAGTTCAATGCCTGACGACGACACCACAGTCACTGATGAGCTGAGTGAGATGTCCTGGGCGAACGAGCCGTCGGGAAACGAGGACGACCTGCTCTAAACGGTGTCAATCAGCAGGTCGCCGATGAACCGGCACCACTCAGGGTGAGAGTAACGGGGTCACTATATTTTGTGCCAGTAATTTTGCTAAACAGCAAACTCAAGAGGTTCATGCAGGTGAAAGCCTTGATTGACTCAGGCTGCACAAGAGACATAATCACCCCCAAGCTGATGGACGCGTTGGGGCTTCCCACAACGGTTTTGCCGCACCCCATCCAATTTGAACAGATGGATGGGTCAGTGATGAGGTGGGAGCCATGTGTGCTAGAGACTCAGTTACTTCCGGTGGGCATTAAAGACCACTGGGACCAGGAGGCATTTGTAATCTCCCCCTCCTCCTCTTATGATGTCATTTTGGAAGTAGGGTGGTTGGCTAAGCATGAGCCAGACATTCGGTGGGGCAACCAGACAATAGAATTCAATGACCCGAGATGAAAAGCCCATCACTGGACTAAGGAGTGGGGTCCCGGTCCGCTGCCCTGAAATGAGAAGGTCTACTTGACAATGGAGGAGGTCCGGATATCCCTAATGCTTATAGAGACTTGAGGGGGCAGGTCTCAGTGAGTGAGCAGGGAGCAGATGAACTTCTGCCCCATAGGGACACGGACTGCGCCATTGAACTGATCCCGGGGCAGACCTTACCTAAGGCCAAGCTGTATTCAATGGGGTGGGCAGAAAAGGTGGGACTGCGGAAATTCTTAGATAAGAACTTGAAAAGAGGTTTCACCCGACCCGCTACAGCCCCCCATGCAGCCCCTGTCCTTTTTAGGAAAAAGAAGGACGGCTCACTCAGACTTTGTACTGATTTTCGGGGGATTAATGGGATTTCCACCTCCAATGCCTATCCAATCCCCCTCATCAAGGACTTACTCAGCACAGTGTCGGAAGGGAAGGTCTTCACTAAGCTGGACTTGAGGGATGCGTATTTTAGGGTGCGCATCAAAGAGGGGGATTAATGGAAAACGGCGTTCAATACACCCATGGGTCAATTTGAGTATCTAGTGATACCATTTGGGCTACAGGGAGCACCGGGAGTGTTCATGAACTTTATCAATGAAGTGTTGAGAGAATATTTGTTTAAGGGGGTGGTGGTGTACCTGGATGACATAATTATCTATTCGGAAGATCTCCAATCGCATGTGAAGTTGGTGAGGGAGGTTCTCAGCACATTATTGAAGCATAAGCTGTATGCTAAATTGTCAAAATGTGAGTTCCATAAGACCGAACTCAACTATTTGGGCTTCAGGGTATCAGCGCAGGGACTAGCTATGGACCCAAGTAAGGTTCAAGTGGTACTAGATTGGGCTCCCCCGAGGACACGTAGACAGCTCCAATCATTCTTCGGGTTCGCCAATTTTTACCGAACCTTCATACCGGGGTTTGCCCAAATCATGTTACCCCTCACAGAATTGCTGAAGACCAAAGGGAAGGGTCCAGACTCCAAAAAAACGGAGGCAAAGCTAAATTGGATACAGAAGTGCCAGGAGGCGTTCAATAAGCTCAAACGGTTGTTCACCAGTGAACCGGTCTTAAGGCACCCTAATGAACTGAAGCCCTTCATTGTGCAATGCGACGCCTCCAACGTCGCCGCCGGAGCCATCCTCATGCAAAAAGATGAGGAGGGGAGACTAAAGCCCTGTGCTTTTGCCATGACTTATGCTTTAAAAACCTGGAGGTCATGGTCAAGTATCGGTATCTCAATAAGCATAGTCTTTGTATCAACTTCGACTCTGGGATACAGGGGGTTTATGTGCTTTATTCCATTGATTTTAAATCGTAATTATTATACTATGATTTATAAGCTGTCTTGAGCTACTAGATAAGGTGAAATAGAGATATTTTAATAAAATAAATATATAAATACAAATGACCATTTTAAAAATATAAAAAGTAATTTTTAAAAAATGGCTTCTAACTTTTTAGATTTCTAATTTATGCAATAAATGTAATTATCCAATGAGCCAAATTGTGATGGTGTGAATTAACTCACCCAGAAAGCCTACTGGGGTGAAAAATAAGAAACAAAATGTAGGAAAGAGATGTTAAAGTGTTTTGTAAAGAATAAAAGCATTAATTTAATAGGAAAGGAGGACATGTTGGAATTGTAGGTTTAGAAGGGCACATCTATAACAAGAGAGCTGCCTTTCTGGATTGTTCCAAAAAACCATCTAACTAGACTTTTGATCTGATCCAATGAGGCAATTTTTGTGCTCTTCTATTCTCGTTCTAACCTGCAGTTGCTGCAAGGCATGAACAGATAAGATAGTTACTGAAAAGGGGTGGTTAAGTTTAACACAGCTTTATCTGTAAAGACTGCTGGGAATTCGAGTATTCTGGCATATTTGTGACCTGTTTCTTAAGGCATCAGACATGGTGTTTCCTTAGTTTATTCTCACAGCAACTGTATGACACAAGTGAAACTATGGTGTAATGACTGGGCATAGACACTGAGTTTATTTTATGGCTGAGCAGAAATAAACATACCACTGGGCAAGTGGAGTGTCCTACAGCAAATGCTATCTTGAAGGAAAATCCCCTTCAAGAGAATGAACTAGGATTCCACATTTATTGTGTAAAGTAACTTTCAGTCAGAGGGAGATAACATTCAACAAGTAACTGACCTCCAAAGTGTTACTTGCATGCCAATATCTGAGGGAAGGAGGATTAGAGCCAGGCACTCTTAACCACTATACCAATGTCTCTCAATTGGACCTCAATATCAGTGGCATACCTAGTATTTGACACCCAGAGTAGATCATTTTTTAACACCCTCCCCTTTTATGCAACAAAGTTTTCTTTTATTAAACTGTGCAGTGCCTCCATTCCTGTCTGTGATACCCGGGTAGTATAAACAAGCCTAGCTGCCATGATTAGATTTTTAAAAAGAGGCTGAAGCTTCCTTGGACACGTAGCTGCATGATTAAGCAAAAGTAATTCTAGTATGTATATTGTCACCCTGCTTATTTAATTTATATGCAAAGTACATCGTGCGGAATGCTGGCCTGGATGAAGCACAAACTGGAATTAAGATTGCCGGGAAAAACATCAACAACCTCAGATATGCAGATGATACTACTCTAATGGCAGAAAGTGAGGAGGACCTAAAGTGAGGAGAACCTAAAGAAAGGAGAGCACAAAAGTAGGCTTGAAACTCAACATCAATAAAACCAAGATCATGGCATCCAGCCCCATCACACCTTGGCAACTAGAAAGGGAAGACATGGAAGTAGTGACAGACTTCACATTTCTGGGATCCAGGATCACTGCAGATGGTGACTAGCCATGAAATTAAAAGACAGAAGGCAAAAGAAGAAGGGGACGGCAAAAGATGAGGTGACTGGACAGCATTAACATGAATTTGAGCAGACTTCAGAGGATGGTAGAAGAGAGGAGGTCCTGGCATGACTTTGTCCATGGAGTCGCAAAGAGTCGGACTTGACTGTGTGACTGAAAAACAACAACAACAAATTCTAGAATCATAAGAATTTCTCTGCCAAGACTGAAACGGATCAATTCAGGACCAGTAATTATAGCAGCCTTGTTTGCAAACCTGAAATAACATACTCTTCATGCACAATTTCAGGCAGTTGTTCTTTAAAACAGGCTTCCATTTTCCTACTTTGAAGACAGCCAGAATACTCACCTGCTCACAGCCTTGGGGCAAATTATAGAAGATGCTGCCATTTTGGCACTAAGACAGCAGCAATTTGCTGGCACAACCTTACCAATGGCAATACAGTAAGAAGCAACATGGAGATGGAGTGGGGTTCAGAGAACTGCTTTGTTAGAGACTGCCTAGAATGGAAAACAAACCCCTTTGGAATCAGAACTCCACTCCATTTTGGATTCTGATGCACAGGAGACATCCAGCAGGGGGATAGGGCAGAGTAGTTAGGTCAGGAATCCCCAACACGGTGTTCATGGGTGCTATAGTACCTGCTAGCACTTTTCCTGGTGCTCACCAACTATTTTTAGAAAGGAGGTGGAGCTAGGTGGGGCTTTTGCCCAGCAAGGCTTCTGATTGGCCACTGGAGGTTTGATTGGCTGTGCGAATTTTTTTAAAATGTTGCTTTGGCAGCAGCTGCCACCACACCACAAGTATGCTCACTGTAATGGAAGGTAAGCTCCAACAGCCACTGTGTGTCTCACTCTTACTCTGCTCTTTAGTGGCTGTGCCCACCATGTTGTGTCAGAATTCAAAAGGTGCTCAAAAAGCAGGCTCAAAAAGGTTGGTGACTCCTGAGTTAGGTTGTCCAAGTAGGCCTGGTTCCAAACCTGAAGTGGTCTGGGCCAACTGATCTCTTATTCTGACTTACCTCACAGGATATTGTGAGAATAAAGCAACAGAGAAGAGCAGGGTAAAAAGATAGGAAGTGAGCCATCCTCCTCCAAAGGGATTAGATTAGATAAGTGTTCTTAAATTTGAGAAGATTTTGGTGATGCTGTTTAGCAACCAACAACCTGAAAAAGAAGCTCTGGAAAGAATTACCTTATACAAAGGTGGGGGTAAAAAACAAGGATACTGCTTGAAAATTAATTTTTTTTGAACAAGTAGAGAGGATTAATTCTGAACCAGAATGGCTTTTGCATTGGATTCCATGGGAAGAGAAAAATTATTGTTAGACCAATAATGAGAGCTTGGCTTGGAAGCTGCATTGAAATCCAAGCAGTTAACACATTCACATGGAGAAAAACAAATGAGAAAAAGAAATTAGGAGCCTTGGCTAAATACTCCAGTAGGCAATTCTAATCTTAGCCCCTATCCTCCCCTCCCCAAACTGCGGCAAAGATGCCAGACAGGCAGTTTGAGCCTCTAGTTTCAAAAGAATTCATCACTGGGGGTGCAAAAAGACCCCCACCCCTTTAACATGAGCCAAGGAAGGGCATTTAAATACCGTGGAACTGCAGAACCCTCTCCCCCATGACATTATTTTTTTTGCTCCCACTTTTAGACAGTTCTGAACATCTGACATCATTTTAATACTCAGAACAGACCTCTTTTTGGCATCCTGAGCATCCCACTTTCTAACTTCTGGGGCTGGTGCTTCTATATTTAACTACTGAGTTTTCCTACAACTGCAGTTCTAGAATTTAGAGTGAGTGTGGCCTTATGGTTAGAGCAGTAGACTGAGGAGACCTGGGTTCAGATCCCTTGCCCGTTCTGAAACTTGCTCAGAGACCTTAGCCTAGTTACTCTCAACCAAGTAGCCTATCTTACAGGGTTATTGTAAGGGCAACACAGAAGAAAAGGGAATCACATAGATGCCTTAGACGTGAGGCAGGGTAAAAATGCAATAGCTAGATTTATTCTCTAGGCAGCTGGAAATTATTGGAAAGCAATGTTTGCAAATGAATAAGCACACAAAGAACAAAAGGACAGATCATGTAACGTCTGCAGCAGATCAAGCAGAAGTGATACAGAAGCCGAAGCCAGAAGGGGTATGTGCGTTGAAAA
Source organism: Heteronotia binoei (assembly GCF_032191835.1). Lineage (NCBI taxonomy): Eukaryota > Metazoa > Chordata > Lepidosauria > Squamata > Gekkonidae > Heteronotia > Heteronotia binoei. The sequence continues at coordinate 48,084,572 of NC_083223.1, read as the reverse complement.
CTCCACTCGCTCACCCCAGCCATAAACAATTGTAGAAAGTTCTTTCAATGCATCAACTTGGAGCAGATACCATCCATGTAATTATGTACTCCCCACATGCCTTTCTCCTCTTCCTCCCAGGAAGCAAAGAACAGCAAAGGGACAGGAGAAGTTTACAATTGGCAACATGACTACCTGTTTCTTGCAGCTTATGACTCTTCTTAAAGAAACACTATCCAAAAAGTTTGCAAGCGGAATTGGTTTTTTTTAAATGAATCCCACCGAATGTGGGATCGCACCCCCTTAGTGCCTGCCCGTAGGGTGAACTGCTCCCCCTGCCCCATCCTTGGTACACCACTGCTTTATGTCCATAATCATTATAATATAGTGGGTTCTATGCAATGATGAGGCAAGGTGGTAGTGAACATAGCTCTTTTATTGAATACAGCATAGTATAGAGCTGCCTTGAAAAGACTGAAGACTGGGCCTACAGGGCCAACTATATATACACACAAAGTTCCCATGTTAGCATACTATTGGACCATCCAAACCAGCAGGGGGCTCATGATTGGAGCAGGGCAGTAGAATTTGGATCCCACTGCCTATTGTTCCTGAGTCCCCAAGCTCAGTCCTACAGGCTCCAATGAGCCAGGCAAGAACTCCACATCATAGATACAATTCTAGTCACATATACAACACTAAGTAAATGAGACAAAGAGATCTGCCTTGGCTAGGATTACCAGGTCTGTGTTGGAAAATAACTAGAGACTTTGGGGGTGGATTCAGGAGAGGGTGGGGTTTGGAGACGTGAGGGGCCTCAGCATGGTACAATGCCATGGGGTCCACCCTTCAAAGCAGCCATTTTCTCCAGGGGAGCTGATCTCTGCCAGATGGAGATCAGTTGTAAAAGTGGGAGATCTCCAGGCCCCACCTGGAGGCTGGCAACCCTAGATTCTTGACAGATGTGATAGGAAACTACACATTACAGAGCACACAGGTTGGGTCTGGGCTCCCCACCCTGTGTCCTGTACAACAGTCAGATGTGAGTTGGGGGTTCTTCAATTCCTGTACTGATTCAGATTGTGAAGTGTATGAAGAGGCTTCAGTTTTCCCACATACACACTCACAATTTTCCTGATCTGAAATGATCGAGGGGAGGGCCAGGCCCAACTTGCGTACTCCATAATGTGTAAAGAGGCAATTTAATACTAAGCTACCCAAAATCATGCTACAGTGAGCCACCAATATCCACACTGTCACCCTGGCATATACAACTTCTTCTGTTCCCTTTGCACTGCGACTGCAGAAACTGCAGCATTTGATTCTCCACCCCCACCATCATCTTGAGCATCTCCACAGATTATTATATATTGCTTGTCTCCAAGGACAAACTGCTAAATGAACAGATCTCCCTTTCTGCGTGTAAATGCTGTGAATGAATGTGCAATGCATTAATCTGAGAGACATTGCAAACTATGAGGAAGTAAAGCCTACTTGGTGCCAAGTAGAATGCTCTGGTGTATAAGTAATAGAGAGATTTTTTAAAAAAGAATATCATGGATAAAATTATCCATAGAATGAAGAGCTCAATGAAGAACAGCAATAAACATGATTCTTACACACCCAGTACATGCGACTGCTTCAGGGCCGACCCTAGACTGTCTGGCACCCTAGACAAGGTTAACTTCTGCCCCCCCCCCCCGGGTAGCATCACCCAAGTCACAGGGAGGGCTCCCAATTCGGTGCCCCAAGAAGGCCGGTGCCCTAGGCAATTGCCTAGTTTGCCTAGTGGCAGATCCGGCCCTGGATTGTGTAACAAATACATGTGGAAATGGCCTTTGGCCTATCGTTATTGCAGTCCATAATTCTCTCTTTCTTTTTCTCTCTCTGTCTGGAATTAAAACCGTGCTTTTTTTCCCTCAACAATGTTATAGATTAGGAGCATTCTTAATTGTGCAGTTATGACTCACTGAGATTTCTGCTTTCACTTGAAATTGGTGGCAGCTGCTCATTGTTGAAATGTACTAAAAAGAAATTTTCTGTCTCTTGTGAAAACCCTTTAGAGTATCGGAGGTCTTCTTAAATACCCACAATATATCCCTGTCTGTATTGTGTAGTGATAGAATTTACAGTTCAAACACCTTCCCCTTAGGGGTGTGCAATTCTTTGTTTTTTTTCCAATTCGGGTCTATTGAGCCCCACAAAATATTCCCAGATATTCCTGAATCTCAATATCAGTATTGTGTTGAAATTTGGGTAAATATTTAGGAAACCCAAATGTATTCAGCCCCATTATACCCTATGGGAACCATTCCCATAAGGTATAATGGAGTTCAGAAACTTTAAATGCTTTCAGGTAGGGTTGCCAAGTCCAATTCAAGAAATATCTGGGGACTTTGGGGGTGGAGCCAGGAGACTCTGGGGTGGAGCAAGGAGACATTAGGGGTGGAGCCAGGAGCAAGGGTGTGACAAGTAAATGAACTCCAAGGGAGTTCTGGCCATCACATTTAAAGGGACGGCACACCTTTTCAATTCCTTTCTTCCATAGGAAATAATGAAGGACAGGGGCACCTTCTTTTGGGGCTCATAGAAATGGACCCCCTGGTCCAATCGTTTTGAAACTTGGGGGGTACTTTGGGGAGAGGCACTAGATGCTATACTGAAAATTTGGTGCCTCTACCCCAAAAACAGCCCCCCCCCAGAGCCCCAGATACCCGCGGATCAATTCTCCATGATTTTCTATGGGAATAAATCTCTATAGGGAATAACAGAGTTCCCAGCAGACATTTCCCTCCCCTCCCCCCCCCCCCCGCTTTCTGACGTCCCTGAAGGGGGGGAGGGTCTCCAAACCGGGGGATCCCCTGCCCCCACCTGGGGATTGGCAACTCTACTTTCAGGCCATGCCCAAATAAAAACTGAATGATATCTGCTTTTATTCAGGCACAGCTATTTTGATGGCCAAATCCAATTATATAATCTGATTCGGCTGAATAAATACCTAGAAAAACCACTAAGGTAAAATGCCCATTGAATAGACCTGAATAGCAGACTTGTTTAGGATTTCACTGTTAATTGTTAATGATCAAGTTGTCACATTAGTTGTGTTTCTAGTATAAAATACAGTCATATAGACATGGCATTGAAGTAAAGAAAAATATTGGGACAGAAATACATAAATCCCATGCTGGTATAAACTCAGCACTGCTGTAGCTGGCCTAGTGTAGGATCCAAAAATGGCCAGAATCAGGGGGCATACTGGGGGAGAAACAGGACTTCATCATTAGCCTTAGTTCAGTTTATTTGTAGGACATCTTTCAACTAAAAATCTCTAAGGCGGGTTACAGTACAATAAAATGCACTGGACTGGATGATCCAGAATAAATTTTCTAGCAGAACAGAATTTTCATGCCATCTCCTCCCAACAGATCTCCACAAAATACTGCTCCTGGGTAGGGTGGGATTACCAGCCCTTGTAACCTCTGGGAGACTGGCAGGGGCAGGAATACCTTAATGGTGATCTTCCAGTGCAGTGATGACATGTTGTGGGCCACTCTAGTATTTCCCTAGGACTCTTTGGTAAAAGAACTGATTTTGCAGCATTGGAATATTGCCATTCCCCCCCCACCCCACAATCTTCCCCAACTCCTCCCCCCCTTGAGTGTTGGTGGGGAACAGGGAAGCGAGAAGCAACCCTGCTGCTGGGAGACAGGGAGGGGACCCCGAGGAGTGACATAATGGTGGATCTGCAGTGGGAAGGAGAGAACTGGTGGAAACTGCAGCTTTAGTTGGGATCTGCCATCCAAAGTGGCCATTTTCTTGCCTGGAGATCAGTTGTAATAGCGGATCCCCAGCCACCACCTGCAGGTTGGAAACCCTCGGTGTGGATGGTGTTGATATTTTCCAGAGTTGGTGATACGCCCGAGACTGGGGCTTTGTATTAACCTGTTACTATCCTGATTGGATTTATTTTCCTTCCAGCTAAGAATGTTAGTATTCAATAGCTCAACATGTTGGCCAAATATTTTGCTATAGATACTCTACATGTTTTATTTCTAATACTTGTTTGTAAAGATAATAAAAACAAAACTCTACTGTTTTCTTTCAACAAGAAAGAAAACTGTTTTTAAAAGAATTTTGAAACTTTGATTTACCCATACTTCTCAAGGTTTTTTTTTTAGTTATCATTTTCTTGATTGGGTCTAAGTTTTCAGTGTTGGTTTGTCATCTCATGAAGACGTAGGTTTATTTCTCAGAATGGATTCTTTCATAAATTTCCTTACCAATTCAGTTGTAGAGAAAAGCCTCCAATTCTGATGTTTTTGGAAATAGTAATTTACTTACATGGAACAGATGTATGTGCCCTATGTCATGACACATACATATTATGCCTGTCATTTTTTTTTCTGCTTGTTGAATCTGACATCTCACAATCTGACAAATCTGACAGTTTGGATCTGCATCTGATGAAGAAAGCTGTGCTTCTCGAAAGCTTATGCTACAATAAAATTTGTTAGTCTTAAAGGTGCTACTGGACTCTTTACTATCTTGATTATTTACCATGATGCTAGATTATTTCCAGCTAGTGAAACTGGACATTCTTCTTAATGTATCTGGACATGTTAAGTCATTGCCACTAGCTGCTTAGTGATATAGTGCTGGATCTGGACTAAATTTTCCACTAACAGAATGGAGGGAGACGGTTTAAGTGCTGTCAAGTCATATCCAATTTATGGTCAACCTATGAATTAATGATCTCCAAAATGTCAGGTTTCTTTATTGTTCGCCAATTCTCTTTTCCTGTCACAGGCCTCCAACTTCCCTCTCATGTTGCTTCTAAGGATCTCCTGTCCCCCAGGAGTTTGGGGAAGGTCAGTGGGCTGCAACAGGACATGGGGAGACAGGAGCATTCTGTTCCACTGACAAAAAGTGCCTTGTGTGGGTAGAAATTTTTTAGTCTGGATCCAATAGTTAACTATGTCACTTAAAACATGACAGACCTTGGACCTTAAAAAAATATTATATGAAGAAGGGTGGCTAAGGAGGCAGAGAGAATCACATCTTTAGTAAACATCTAATGGTTCTATGAAAAAAGCCCACAGGAAAAAGCCCACCTAAAAAACCTCATGGTCATAAATACTCACAGGAAAAAAAAACTCACACGGGAAAATGCCCACCTGGAAAAAGCCCATACAGAAAAAAGCCCGGAAGGAAAGGAGCCCACATGGAAAAATACCACTCAAAACCCCATAGATATTTATAATTGTGGATAACCATTCATCTCTATGAAAATTAACATTTTATGTTGATACTCAAGAGCATGAAAGCCGTCTTCATACAGACCACTTTTGTATAGTAATGAATTAATACACTAATAACATAGCACAATTATTATTTAATTATACTTGATAAAATCACAACACAAATTGTTGCATGTGAATATGACATATTTTAATCCTAAAATAACATAAAATATAGGTAATGCCTGTTCATTCTCATAAAGATGAATGGTTATCCAAAATTATAAATAACTATGGGGCTTTGCATGGTATTTTTCCATGTGGGCTTCTTTTCTTGTGGGCTTTTTCCTGTATGGGCTTTTTTCCATGTGGGCTTTTTTCTATATGGGTTAATTTCCATTTGGGCATTTTTCTGTGCGGGCTTTTTTCTTGTGAACATTTATGACTGGGGGGGGGGGTTCTGTGGGCTTTTTTCTGGTTACCACATATAACAATTGCCATAATGAAGATTGGTCTTCATAATGAACATTTAATTGAAGGGCTACTTCACTTCCCAGGTGATATATGCAGTGTTTGGACAAATACTGTGGGAGGAACATTCACCCCCAGAAAGCTGACCAGTTGCAATTGTAAAGTGAGTGTGCTTAATTTGCATGTTAAACTGTTCCCAGAAGGCCAGCTTTCTGTTTCAAGTAGCAGACTGAAAACCTCAACCTTGGAATTGGTTCTCATTCTTTCTCCACGTGACAGGGATGTCATGACCTTCTTGCCAAGTGACAAGAATGTCATCACATTCTCTTCATATGGCAATGATGTCAATACATCATGAGCCACTGAGCAGGGCAGAGGGAAAACCTCGTGAGTACACCGCAACTCATGCAATGAGGGCCATTAGATGTTACAGGAGATCAGGGAGAAGGCAGATTAGCCCCACCACCAGCCTGCCTGCCATTGGCTTGGACGGCCTCAGAGCCCCAGGTACCCGCAGATCAATTCTCCATGATATCATATGGAAATCAGTCTCCATGGGGAATAATGGAATCCCCTCCCCCCACCCCCGATGATCCTGAAGTGGGGGGAGGACCTCCAAACTGGGGGATCCCCTGCCCCCACCTGGGGATTAAGGAAACAAAAAGCAAAAAGCCCCACGTGAAACCAGCTTCTATGTCAAATTACATAAACAAGAAAAAACATTCATATATAAATAATTGTATTTAACCTACATATATTACTTTCATCAAAACAACCATAATACTCAGTCCTTAGAACAAAAGGAAGCATTTACACCAAGAGTTCTTTTCCTTTATATGGTAAAATTGTCCAGCTTTTCCATGTAATCTTGGTGTGATATTCCAAGTGATGAATGTCTCTCAATGGATGCAGCCAAATAATTCAATTTTCAAAGAGGAAAGGGACAAGGTTTATATATGAATGGTTTTTCTGGTTTATGTAATTTGATATAGAAGCTGGTTTCACGTGGGGCTTTTTGCTTTTTGTTTCCTTGTTCCTTTCTGCCGTGATACTCTTTGTATGTTGTACCCACCTGGGGATTGGCAACCCTAGTTGGGAGTGGTATGGGCTGAAGAGAGGATGCAAGTCACCGCCCATCATGCTGCAGGTGGCTGGGAGCAAGATGAGCCCCCGCGGTGCATCAGCACCCTTCTCACTTTGCTATCCTCATGACTATTTATTTAGTTAGAAGACTCTAGGTCAGGAAGAACAAACTTGCTGCTTTGACTCACCTTGATTGTTCTTGTGAAGAAAGCAAATCCCAAGAAAAGGTTGGGCTGTGTTTGTACAGGTTGGTGAAACTATGTGTTCACAGCAACAGTGTTTTCTTACTGTTAAAATGAATGATTAAACTCCAGAGCCAATGAAATGAGTGACATTTACAAGAGCCTTTAATCGCCAGAACCTGTGCTTTAGATGTCTGAAATGGTACGATTAGCTATTTTATATGCAAACCAGAGCTCCTGACGCTTTCCAATAACAATTGCCATACCTGTATTTTTCCTCCATAGGGTAGCCTGGAGGCAGGGCCAGCCCTAGACTATCTCGCACCCTAGGCAAGGCTAACTTCTGACATCCCCCGCCCCCCATTGATAACCAACTGCTAACAGATGAATTGTGGGAAAAATGAAAAGCACTAAAGTTGATCTTGCTCCCTGACCTGGATAGCCCAGGCAACTGAGCAGGGCAAACTCTGGCAAGTATTTGGATGGGAGATCTCCTTGAAATAAAGTTTGGAGGGAGGCTATATTCAGCCACCTCTCTGAATATCCTCCAGGCCCCCGGTAGAGGTCAGTCACCAGAGGTTGACATGACTTCCAGGTGCGTGTACACACAACCCTCCCCCAAAGAAACCAACTTGAAATTGCTAAAAAAAAATTAAAAAATTTAAAAAAAAATAGTGATAACAAGTAATACAACAATCCTTCATTTCTTTTCTCAAACAGAAAGCAGTTTTAGCACACAAATCAGAAACCATTTTGAATAATCCTGTGGATTGTAATGTTACAATTTACATCTCTTGAAAGAATTTTAGAATGAGCATCAGGCAAGAATAAAAGCAGCCCTGAGCTGCTGGCACAACTTCTTTTTTATTTCCTAAAAATTTTCTTGAAAGTGAAATATTTTGGCCCACAGTATTCTCTAGCTCTCATACTAAATATCACTTGCAAGGGGAAGGGCACATTAAAAGCCACCTATTGTACACCCACCCTCTTCCATCACAAGCATAAGTCAAGCCACAAATCCGATGCTTGCCTTAAAATCTGGGTTGCTGAGGATGAGAAAGAGTTGGGGGGTTTTAACCACTAAATTCTTAGACCCCAATAAGTCTATGGGTCTAAACTACATTTATTGAACATTACCATATTATCTCAGCACCAAAACAGCAAAGGCAACTTTCTAAATTATTCCTGGAGCCCCAAAGGTAAGTGTGTAGAAGACTCAAGTCTATCTGAAGCAGTTCATGGAGTCCAATATCAAACAGCATAAGAACAAGACAAGTGGTAAGACCACTTTAAGTAAAATATAACAATCAAAAACCTAACTCCCTCACTCTCAGGTGTAATAAAATCTACACAAGCAAAGTATGGTTTTATGCAGGGCCTTTTTTGTTGAAAAAGCCCAGCAGAAACTCATTTTCATATTAGGCCACACCCCCTGGCATCACCATTGTTTAGCATTGGGCTTTTTTGTAGAAAAAGCCCAGCAGAAACTCATTTGCATATAAGGCCACACCCCCTGATGCCAAGCCAGCTGGAACTGTGTTCCTGTGTGTTCCTGCTCAAAAAAAGCCCTTTTTTGTATAAATGTTTGTTTATAGTCCACTTTTCTTACCGGGACTCAAAGCAGAGTACATCTATACTATATACATATATTTCTCCAGGCTACATGAGAGGCAGAATTATTGCAAATCTTCCAGAATGCAAGTTTCAGGCATAAAAGCCAGCAAATGAGAATTTTTAGCCAGATATTTCACAAATCAAAGCAGCTGCTCTCTTTTCCTAGCCAGCTGATTCCCCAAGGATCTAACCTGGAATGGGGGTGGGGTTACAAATAATCAGAACTCCCCAACATTTGTTAAAAAGCAATTATCTGACCCAAGACTCTCGAAAGCTCATGCTTCAAATATCTTGTCAACCTCTAAGGTACTACTGGACTCAAATCTCACTCCTCTTCAGTAAACCAGTACAGCCACCACCAGAAACTAAAAGCATATAGCAGCTGATTGTTGAGACTGCAGTGTGAGAAGAGAAGGAGCTTAATCATTCCACCCCCTGGTGGTCTCCCCCATTGAAGTAAGACTCCAGTCAGCCCCCCCCGCCCCCACAGATCTGTAGCCTTGTTCCCAAGTTACAATAAACCTATGTACAACCTGCACCCATTTTAGGCTTGATTCTTCTTTGCACATGCATTGAGTAATTCTCACATCACATTAAATGCATGTACAAGCTGAACTTATGACTAAAACCTCCCGTTTCTCCAGGGATCAGTCCCTGGTTTCCTTTGTCAAGCCAACCCGTGTTGGCTCTTTCTCACAGTGCAGGTTGGGTATGTTTTCACAAGTAACACGTGAACTGGGTTCGTGTGTCTTGATCTTCCAGATGGGTTTTATTTATTTTAATATTTTTGTATTTATATGTGCAGATACCTGTGTGCATGTGTGTGCATGCACACTCATGGTGGGTCTCTCACAACAGACCTGCATGGCCCACCAAGCTCCCCCCAGCACACCTACCCACCCAAACACACAAGTGGTTGTCAAAACTCCTGCAGAAAGGTGACCCATAGGTGCTTTCATGGCAGCACAAGCAATCAGGGACTCCATATGCCCAAATGTGCCCACAGGCACATCTTCTCCCTCAACTGGGGGAAAGTGCGGCCATGACACTCAACCTGGTCAGCGATTGCTGGTCAGCCTCTCATCACCCAGACTAAGTATGCATCCTCAGGACACCCTATGTGGGTGGAAAGATGGCACATATTTTTTTTAAAGAAAATGCTTTCATCTTCCCTCCCCGCTTCTTCCCAGAATGTCTTGTGCTATTTGGGAGTTGAGAAGTACAGCTGCAGGTACTTCCTTATGCCTTGATCTTCATGAAACATGGAAAATACGCCGCCCAAGGGGGCAAGGACAAATTGCCTTACCTGCCACTCCCACAGTGGCCAGCATGACTCCTTCCTCACCTCTCTACTCCCAAGGTCTGGCTTCCTCCTGTCCCTTGGCAGCTTTTCTTCCCTGTCCAACTCCCCCACTGGTGTCTACTGCACTGCCACCAACCTGTGAGTGCTCTTCCTTGCCAACATGGCCAACTCTTCATGTCTGTGCACTTGCTTCCCTGCAGCCAGGTGACCATGTGTGCTGCTGCTGCCAGCTCTCTCTGCCAAAGGGAGGAGCTCAGTGCTGTGCTGTTCAGCTTATGGGGAAGCTTGGAAGGGAAGTGGGCCAGCGGCAGCAGCATGACATCACTGAGTCACATGGAAGGCATCCAATGTGGTGCCCCCCCAAAGACCAGTGCCCTAGGTGATCACCTATTTTGCTTAGTAGCAGGGCCGACCCTACTGCAAGGCAATTTTGATCAAGACAACAGTGCGAGGAGGAAAGGATGAAAGCACCTACACCCTTACTACCATTCTAATCATACCAGTAGCTCTCTACGTCTATAATAAATCAAGAGTTCACCCATGGATCTCCCAGATAGTATGTAGTTTGGCAGGCAACCATGACTTTCTCCATTTCCCTTCACTGATATTTTCCATCCAGGTTTTCTCTTGCTATTGTGTGAAACAATTGGAATTGTGCTTAACACAGCAGGTAAGGAAAGTGGGCAGAAGTATTCACAATTGGCAAGTTTCCTGCTTCACTGGGGAGTTTAAAAACTAGTTTCCATTAGTCTTCAACTTGCAACCTGGCAACCCTTTTACATCCACTGTTTTTTAACCTGTTAGACGATCTTCAAAAATATGTCACCCAGACTACTAGCGAATGAATAATTCACATTACTCTGCCTCATTAGTATCATATTATTTATTTCAACTCTTTGCCCCTGTGGAGGAGATGGAAGCAATTTTATAGCTTCCACTTTGCAGATATCTCTCTTCTAATGAGAAGAGATTTTTCTCAAAAGCAACCACAAACTTATGTCCATTCTATCTCTAGAAGAAGAGTTGCTAACTTGTTGTTTCTAAGCTCTAGCAGCTGCTTGGGAGGTAGAAACTCAACAGGTATCACTTCTGCAGAAGTGCAAAAGAGGGCAACCAAGATAACTAAGGTGTTAGAGCACCTTTCCTCCCCCCCCCCCTCTCTGTGTATGTGTGTATGGTCTGGGACTTTGCAGTTCAGGAAAGTCTCTCTCTGTATATGTGGATGTGTATGTGTGTGTGTATATATATGGTCTGGGACTTTTCAGTTCAGGAAAAGGATGATGTTATAAAATTAATTATAATAATTTGTAGAATCATAAAATTATTATAAAATTATGCATGGGTGGAGAAAGTAGTTAGAGAACTTTTTCTCCCTTAAGAATATTAGAACTCGATGGCGCCCAATGAAGTTATTGGGCAAGAGATACAAGACAGACCAAAAAGAAAATACTTCTTTACTCAGTGATTAATTGTCGTGAAAAAATTAGTAGTCAGAAAACACCAGCTGTCTCCCTCACCCAATGAAAACAATGTACATAAATACACAAAGCACTTGAAAAATACACAAAACACTAGTTGTATAAGAAAACAATCGATAAATGCAAATGACAATAAATGCAAAAGTAACTATATACCAAACCACAAAATAGCAATACAATTCCAGGTTTCCAAGGAAAATGTTAGCAATGTTGAACACTCAAAATTGTATAAATATGAATTCTCCAAATGTGCATAAAGTTCTCACTCAAAATTGTATGAATACGAATTCTCCAATGTTTATAGAGGCACTAAAAACATTTTGCCCTTGATGCATAGCAATGAGAACTTTAATGTAAAGTTGAGTTGCTTACATGTGCATCTCTTGATAAAATTATTTATCAAAATGGGAAGTATAATGATCAAAATTCTGTTGAGAACTTTGGAGGCTATGTGTACTGGGAGGCCTTTGTGAGGCTGAAGTAGCTCTGCTTTTGGCAGCCTCTTCAACATTCCTGGGCCTGCTGCAGGCAGGGGCAGGGGAGTCAGCCAATGGGAGACCAGAGACAGTGACTGATGTGAGATGGGCCAATAGTGTGTTACTAAGGTTGGTTGCCTTTTACTGACAGAATCATCTTTGCCGGCTAGCAGAAGCCACTCGGGCAGAAAGAGAGGAGCAGACTCAACCAATGGCACACAAATACTCTTGACTGATAGCCTTACAGGCCAAAGGCTGATACCCCATATTCCCACTGGGCCCCAACCAATCAGAATGGTCAGATTTGCCACCATGACAGGAGAATTATTATCTTAAATTCTGTTTTAAAGATTGGGAGGCCAGAGAATTAATTGTTTTTAAAATGTTTTAATTGTTATATTGTTTAAGGTTTTAATTAATGTTTAATATTTGTACATGTTTTTACTGTTGTGAGCCGCCCTGAGCCTACTTCGGCAGGGAGGGCGGGATATAATCCAATAAAATAAATACATAAATAAATTGTGAGTAGAATACATAATTTCATGTATTTCTGGGGAGGAGGGGAAGGTTCTCTTAGAACTAGAGCAGTCAGTTGGAATGTTAGGTTCTCTGGAAGATGTATTGTAGAAGCAGCAGTTATTAGATATGGCACTACCATTTATCTAATTTAACTCAATTTTAAGATTATTTCATTATGCAGAAAATGTATATGCTGCCTCTTCAAAGACCAGCTCAGAAAGTTAAGACAATGCAGTAAAATAATAAAAAACAACAGTGTAAGAAATATCAATAAACTACAACAGCAAGCCACAGAAACAAACTAGGAGCATAAAACATACTGTAGAACAACATTCTATAGCCTAAAATAAAATAGTCCTCTGGCCAATTTAAAAATTGGAAATCTCAAGTTAAAGGCCTGAGTAAAAAGAGTTTGGCCTGGTGCCCAAAAGGACAGATGGTACCAGATGGATACCAAATGGTAGCATCCTTATGCTTTTATGCTTTTTATGATTTTATTGCATTACTTTAACTTTCTGAGCTGGTCTTTGAAGAGGCAGCATATACATTTTCTGCATAAAGGTCGGCATCCTACTAATTTTTCCAGTAGAAAATGAGGGAGGATGGAGTCCCTTTTCACCACTGAAAAGGCAATGGTGGGGTTCTGAAACCCATATTAGCAGAACCCCTCAAGGGGGGAAATATTCCAAAGCCAAATTGCCACTACTGGAAAGGTCGTGTCTTTTCTTGAAAAAGACAATACTTCCTTGTATCCAGTATATATATTACAGCAACACAGTCCTATGTGTAAAATATGAATATGTGGCTCCCAAAATAACAAATGGATATTTATTAGTGTATCACAATGCTAAGATATCTGGCAGTCAGGCGCACAACGATGGTGGGAAGTGCTGCGAAGTCACAGCCAGCTTATGGAATCTCCATATGGTTTTCAAGGCAAGAGACTAACAGGTGGCCTGCCTCTGCATAGCAACCCTTGACTTCCTTGGTGGTCTCCCATCCAAGTACTAACTAGGGCCAACCCTGCTTAGCTTCCAAGATCTGATGGAATCAAGCTAATGAGGCCAGTCCCCAGGTGGCAGCGGCGGATCCCTTGAGTTTGTGCGTTCCTGCCTGCTGCTGGCCATAAGCCCAGCCCCCAACAGTGACCACCAGCAGCCACCCTCTCCCTCCCCTCCTACAAAATTTAAAGGGCTCTCCTGCTGATCAGTGGGAGCACATGGGAGGATGCTTAGTAGGATGTTACCTTTATGCAGAAAGTTTATATGCTGCCTCTTCAAAGACCAGCTCAGAAAGTTAAAAATAATGCAATAAAATCATAAAAGCCATAAAAATGTGCTCCCACTCATCAGCAAATTTGCTGCAGGCGTGCACCTCCTGCAAGAAGGCGTGTAACTTCTGCAAGAAGCCAGGGGACTGAATTCACTGCTTGGAGTGCTGGTGTAGGGGGCGCCGGTTGATGATGTCACTTCTGCGTGACATCCTCACATTGGGGACATCCCCACCTCCTCCAGAAATGGCCCCTAAAGTCCCCTAGGAAGGACCTGGCAACCCTAAAGCAAGATATCATGGACCATGCAGGTCAGGGCAGGTACATTGCATATTAATCACTGGTACATTCTGTTAACTTCTGTCCATCTTAGCTATCAGGATAATCCTAAACAGAATTACACCCTTCTGTTTTAAACATTGCCTTCAATAAAGGGCGTAACTCTGCTTAGAATGGCACTGCCAGGGAGTAACCTGTCAGCTCAACCTAAAAATATATGTTGTTAATGCTTATAGAATGTTTGGGTTGGTCCTGGATGTGACTGATAACTGTTTAGATTGTACAAAGCCTGGAAAGGAAAGTTAATTAACAACGAGTCCATTCTTCAAACAGCAGCTGCTGCGCCACAACTGGAACTCTTTGTTGGAAGAGACTGGTGTACAAAGAAGAAGAGAAGGAGACACTAAGAAGGGGGCAGCAAGAAGACAGGATATTGAGGACAACACCTTTTCTCTCCTGTTAAGTGTCATTCCTTGTCTGTCTCCAGATTACTACTCTTAGGGCAATTTCCTCTTTCTTCTCAAGAGTACCACACTCAGTTTCTCTCTCTGTGTCATCTAGAGATGTAGTTAGGAACGTATCTCCATCTCTCCTCTTTCCTATCATGTGTGTTAGTTCATAAATAAAGCTTTATCAGCTCTTTAATCAGGTTGTCCACCATTGCTTTGCTAATTACTTTGCCAACACTCTTATTGGAGAGAAGAGAAAAAAGTCTAACTTTGCGCTCTGGATGGGACCATGAATTCATAGTAGGGTTGCCAATCCCCAGGTGGGAGCAGGGGATCCCTTGGTTTGGAGGTCCTTACCCTGCTTCAGGGTCATCAGAAAGCGGAGTGGGAGGAGAGAAATGTCTGCTGGGCACTGTCTATTTCCCCCTGGAGACTGGTTCCCATAGGTATAATGGAGAATTGATTCATGGGTATCTGGGGCTCTGGGGGGGGGGCTGTGTTTTGAGTAACCAAATTTGCAACATAGCATCCAATGCCTCTCCTCAAAGCACCCTCCAAGTTTCAAAATTATTGGACCAGGGGGTCCAATTCTATATGCCCCAAAAGAAGGTACTCCTATCCATTATTTTGAATGAAGGAAAGGCATTTAAAAGATGTGCAGTCCATTTAAATGTGATGGCCAGAACTCCCTTTGGAGTTCAATTGTACTTGTCACAACTTTGTTCCTGGCTCCACCCCCCTAAGTCCCCAGATATTTCTTGAATTGGACCTGGCAATCTCAACATATAGGCTGTGGTCCATCCCCAGCTCCACCAAACACTGTTGCCTCAGGCTGACAGTTTTAAGATCAGGTGCACATAGGATGTAATTAACACCTAAAGATTGGTTGGATTCATTGTCCTGAATGACTGGCTGGTTTCCAAAACATCATCCAACACATGATACATTCTACTAGACAAGGATATTTTGATGAATTTATGAACATGTGAAGACTGGGGGGGGGGGGGGCTGCCTTTCAACTATGCCTTAGCAATTTTCTAAACACATTATAGATTTCTGTGTCACTTGGAACCTGAAATGAATATTTCATGGTAGTGTTTTGGTGCACATTACAAATTTTGCTGCCAGGAAATACAATAACTGTCACAGGAAGCAACATTGACTTTAGCTAGCTGTTGTGACAGTATTAATGTACCAAGTCCAATTAGATAAGATCTGTAACTGATGACTCTATTATTTCCTTGTAGCATCAATGACTTTGGCAGTATAATTAGATGCAAAAAAATTATTAAGTGTGGACCTGATCTTTTGTAAAAACTACAGTTTACTCTTTTATTTAATAAACAAATGCAATTATTCGTTTTATTTCAACCTCTTCTATGCTCTTATGCCATTTGCATGGCTGTCCATACCCTGGTCACTTTTCAATAATTTTTTTTTTGCCTGAGGCAGAGGCTTAGAACTGATAAATATTCATTCATTCATTCATTCAATTTATATCCCACCCTCCCCACAAGTGGGCTCAGAGTGGCTAACAAGCCAAACTGTCTTCTTAAAAACACAGTAATGAAACATTAAGATGATAAAACATTAAAACAATAACATTGGTGCTATATCACAATTAGGACATAGCGCAAAAAAGGCTAGGTGGCATTCCTGTAATTCTCTTCAATTTCTGATGGCACCTATCAATCACCTACAGGAGTGTGATATCGATGGTTTAAAACAATCAGCTTCCAAGTGGTTCAGCAGCTCTCTCCCATCTTAGTTTCCAAACGCAAGTTGGAACAGCGCAGCCTTACAGGCCCTGCAGAACTGGGAAAGATTCCACAGGGCCCTGATGTCATCCAGGAGAGCATTTCGCAACACAGACACTGCCACAGAGAATGCCCTGGCCCTGGTCGTACTCAATCTGGCCTCCTTCGGTCCGGGGACTAACACAAGATTCAGGGCTCCTGAATGCAGTACCCCGCAGTATGTGCAGGGAAAGGCGATCCCACAGGTAGGCAGGTCCCAGGCCATATAGGGCTTTAAAGGTTAGCACCAGCACCTTGAAGCAGATATGGTATGCAACAGGCAACCAGTGCAGCACTTTCAGCAAAGGTTGGATGTGCTCACGCATGAGCAGCCACAGCATTCTGGGTTGGTGCTTCAGGTTGGGAAAGTCCTGGATATTTGAGGGTGGAGCCTGAGGAGGACAGGAACCTCAGTGGAATACAATGCCATAGCATTCATTTTTTTCCAGGGAAATTTGGGGGATGGAGTGTCTCAGGAAGGAAAGACACCCTTTTCCCCTTCAGATCACAGCATTCTGCACTAGTAGCAGCTTCCAGATCTAGGACAAGGGTAGCCCCATGTAGAGGGCATTACAGTAGTCTATTCTCAAGATGACTGTAGTGTGGATCACCGTTGCTAAGTCAAGGATGGGGGCCTACTGCCTTATCTGCTGAAAATGGTAAAAGGCAGATTTGGCAGTGGCTGCTACCTGGGTCTCTATTGTCAAGGAGGGTCCCAGGAGCACTCCCAGGCTCTTGACTTTTGGGGCTGATACCAATGGTACCCCATCAAAAGCTGGTAAGGGGATCTCCCTTCCCAGGCCGCCACGGCTTAGGTGAAGGACCTCTGTCTTCATCAGATTTAACTTCAGTCAACTCAACCTGAGCCATCTCACCATGGCTTGTAATGCCAGGTCCAGATTTTCCAGGGTGCAGCCAGACCACCCACCCATCAATAGATAGAGCTGGGTGTCATCTGCAGATTTATGGCACCCTAGCCCATACCTCCTGACAATCTGGGCAAGGGGACACATATAGATGTTAAACAGCATTGAGGAAAGAATTGCCCCTTGAGACACACCACATACAAGTGGGTGTCTCTGAGACGATTGCTCCCCTTTGTCCCCAGCCTTGGATAAAAGAGGAAAGCCACTGCAAGGCGGACCCCTCAATCCCCATGTCGGCGAGGTGGCTGGCCAGTAGCTGGGGGTTGACTGTGTCAAAAGTAGCCAACAGGTCTAACAGCAGTGACACCACTGAGCTGCCTTGACCCAGATGCCTCTGGAGGTCATCCACGAGGGCAACCAAAACTATCCCGTGACCTGGGTGAAAGCCAGACTGAAATGGATCCAAATAGTCCACTGGGATTCAATAATACTACTATGTTACCTTCATACAGTCATTGGCTTAAGGAGCTAGCATTGGGGATTTAGACAGGGTTGCCAAATCCCTTCTGCCCACCAGTGGGGATGGGGGGCAGGGTTGCCATCTCCAGGTTGGGAAACTCCTGGGTATTTGGGGGTGGAACCTGGGGAGGACAGGAATACAATGGGGAGGAGTGGAATACAATGCCATAGCATCCATTTTCTCCAGGGAAATTTGGGTGATGGACTAAAGGAGTGTTTCAGGAAGGAAAGACAGCCTTTTCCCCTTCGTATCACAACATTCCACTAGTGGCTGGCCTAGACTGCTGAAAACCTATGAGCCTGCCTGCCTGCCCTAACTCGACAGTGGTTTGATTTGGTATAAAGCAGCTTCACATGTTTATATATTCAAAGGGTCTATAAACATAGCACAACTAACCATTACCAATCAGGCTGTTGGGAACCCCATTGTGAGTGTCATTGACAGCTTATCAAACTCCTAATTTAGATGCAGATCGACTTGTCTTGAATGTTCCCTCTAAGCTGCAGAGTCTTGTGAGCAAAAATTCTACTTTGTGAGCTACTGGCATTAGAGTTGTGAGCTACTGCATAAATTATTGTGCTCTGGGGTCAGTTTTCCTGAGCTAAGGCAAAAATGTGTGAGCAGGAGGCTAAAAATCTGTGAGCTAGCTGATGCTAACTCAACTTAGAGGGAACATTGGTCTTGGTGCTGTTGTTCAAATTTTGACTTGAGCGCCACGTTGGGCAGTTTTATGCCTGTGCAGACTAGCTACTTATGTTACAGGGTCATGGCTAGGTTGCGGCCTTAGTAGAATACCTGATGTGTTGCAGCTTGTAGACGTGCTTGCACTGGCACAGCTGGCAAATTAAATCTCAGTCACTGGAGAAGGTAGCACGTATAGGCTCATGGTTAGGTCATCAATATGACCTACTTGCCAAGCCCAGAATCACTTGCAGTTCTTCCCCTCTTTGCACCTGTGCAGCACGTGCATCACTTAAATGACCTACAATGGACACATTGCCTGTGAGAACACACATGCTCAAATTTATCCCATTTCAAACAGCTGGTATGCTTTTCTTTTTAGCTTTCAACTCAGGCATTGCGTGTTAGCAATACTGCACCAATGGGTGTGTGTAAAATAGGCAAGCCTTAGACTACCTGTTTGCAGATTAAATCCAACCTAAGACCGTTTATTTCAGTGGTCTTAGACCAGAGCAACTCTACATTGCTCTGCAAAATACTTAAAACTCCCTTGTTCACACATTGGTATTCAGCACAGGGATCTTTTGAATTCAGGAGAATATCAATCATGGTGTACCAGTAAGCGGCTGAGGCAACTGTAGAAGATCAAAGGGAAAGTTCATTTTCTTAAAGGAAAATGTCGGCACATCTAAATGCACACAGGACATCCTCCATGGGCCCTCTCATATGCTTCAATGACAAATGGAAGTACATGTACTTAAGATTAATCCTTTAAAAAAATTTTTGATGAATTCAGTTGAGGACAGTGACAGCTCACTACATAGTCTGGCACTCCCTCTATTCTCACTCCTCCTGCCTCCCTGCCCCTTTATGAGCAGAGGTCCATCAGTGGCTATTAGCCACAGTATGTATGTGTGTGTATATATATGTGTGTGTGTGTGTGTGTACACACACAGATATATTGGCTGCTGTGTGACACAGAGTGTTGGACTGGATGGGCCATTGGCCTGATCCAACATGGCTTCTCTTATGTTCTTATGAGCCTTCCTCCTTATGAGGCAATGGCATTTTTCTGCTGGATCGGACAAATTCTAAAAGTTTTGTATAGTTAAATTTGTTATTTTTCTAGATGTTATCTGTAATTTAAACAGTATTAGGCTTTTACCCATATTTAAATAGTACTGGGATGTCATTATGTTGTACATCGCCCTGAGCCCTGTTCTTCAAGGGGAGCAGCCTAAAAGTTGAATCTAATAAATAAACATAATAAATACAACAAAGAAAATTCTTTGATAACGTCTTCAGCCAACTACAAAAGTTTTAGTAAGGGTGTGAAGAGATGCATTTTTCCTTTGGAGGTTTGAAATGAGCAAAACCTTCACTAATATTTTTTTCTCTCTCTGGGCACAGAACAATCAGGAAGAGGGAAGTCAGGTCAAGTGCTTGAGCTTTTGGAGGTTCTAGCAGGGGAGCGCAGCTATTGTATACCCTTGACCGAAGAACAGTACACTCCTTCTATCTGGGATGGTCATCCTCTTCCACCAAGTGCACAGCTTCAGGAGGAATGCACATGGAGCTATGAGGAACGCAGGGGATACCTGCCTAGCCAACCAGATCAGCTGAATCAACCCTGGCAATCAATGGGGTGACAGATGTTGCAGCCAGATCACCCTCACATCAAGTCAAGCCAAGTGCTTTCCAGATGTTCCTCAGCTCACCTTCATACAAATGCTAGTAAATCTAGCAGGAGAGATAATAGTTGGGTCCAGCTGTCCCCCTTCTCCAAGCAGGGAACAGAGATTTGGAGGACAAAGGCTCCAGAAAGAAGCTACAGAAGGAATCTTCAGGAAAAACCTCTCTGACCAGTACTACAAATTAAGCAGTCCTCATCTAGTAATCTTACAAGTTACCACTGGCCATGAAGAAGGCTGCTGGAACTCCTGAGGACCCTTGAGAACTATATAGACCTTGGAACTTGAGTCCTTCATACAGTTAAAGCACTTGTGTTCTAGTAAACAACATGGAAACCCCAGGCTTCACAGTGTGGCACCAAATAAGAATGACTTGCTCACTGTCCTTCAGAAATATGGCCACTTGCTAAGATCCAAAAACCTCACATGTTTTGCTGGCAAATGAAATAGAAAATAACATCTGATGGTGGAAGAGTCACCATGCCACTTTTAAATTTTGCTTAAGTTCCAGCTCACTGTGGGCCTTTAACAGGAGAATATGCTTAGCGGTCATGGGATAAGAAGACAGGTTCTCTTATGGATTAAAAACTGATAAAATGACA
The DNA here is from genome assembly GCF_032191835.1 of Heteronotia binoei. Classification (NCBI taxonomy): domain Eukaryota; kingdom Metazoa; phylum Chordata; class Lepidosauria; order Squamata; family Gekkonidae; genus Heteronotia; species Heteronotia binoei. The sequence continues at coordinate 48,064,076 of NC_083223.1, read as the reverse complement.
GGGAACAAAGAGTAGAAATCAGTGGACAGTTTTCACAATGAAGAGAAGTAAACAGTGGGGTCCCATAAGGATTGGTATTGGGGCTGGCACTGTTTAATTTATTCATAAAGGATCTGGAGCTAGTGGTGAGTAGTATAATGGCCAAGTCTGCAGATGACACGAAATTATTCAGGATGGTGAAATTTGAGGTTGACTGTGAAGAGCTCCAGGAGGATCTCCACAGATTGGGTGAGTGGGTGACAATGTGGCAAATGAAATTCAGTGTTGGCAAGCATAAGGTGATGCACTCTGGGACAAAAAAACCCAACTTCAAGTATAGGCAAATGGGGTCTGAACTTGCTGAGACTGAGAGGAGAAAAGATCTTGGGGTCATAGCAGATGGCTCAATGCAGCGCAGCCCCAAGGGCGTGTGACGCCCCAGGCAGGCACCCCCCGCCGCTGCAGTGCAGCTCCACACTCCATCACACACCCCAGGTGCTGCGGGGCAAGCCGAGGCAGCGGTACCCCCTTCCCTCCCCCCCAACCCTGTTCACAGTACGCTGGACATGGGCTCTGCCGGCCCTGATGCAACGTACATCTTATCTTTAGAAGGACAGTGCTGAAGTGAAGGCTTCTCCCCCCTCATTTCTGGAACCAGAAGGGAAGGGGACCCAAGTCTTCTCCAGCACCTTCCTTCTAAAGATAAGATGCATGCCGCATCAGAGCCAGTAGGGCCCACATGCAGCACGCTGTGATCATGGTGGCAGAGAAGGGAAAGGAGGGATGGGTGGTGGCAGGCAGACGAAGGTTTGTGCCTCCACCCTCCCGATGCCCTAGGCAACCGCCTAGTTTCCCTAGTGGGCGAGGTGGCCCTGACTCAATGGAAGTGTCAACCCAGTGTGCTGCAACAGCGAAAAAGCCAAACTCTGTGTTAGGGATTATTAGGAAAGGGACTGAAAATAAAACAGCCAATACGATAATTATCCAGCTGTTTCTTCCTTTGCCTGGAGTCATGGTGCCAGGTGGGGACCCTGTGTTGTCATCCATGAGGCCACTGGACTCTGTCAGCAGGGATGCGGCCTCTTGAAGCTGCATCTCCTATGGTGGCAGTGGAGGATCTGGTTCTCAGTCTGGCAACGTTCCACGGAGTTCCATTGGTCGCTGTTAAGGGGAGGTGGAACCTGTCTGACACAGTGACCTTTGGGATGGTGTGCAAAAGATATTTTTGGGGAGTCTTTAATTTCCTGAATGTGAGGTTCTCAAGTGGAAGAGATGGCAGGAAAGAGAGGTAAATGAAGATGTCAAGCCATGGGATGAGCCCTTCCATTGATTTTCAGTTGGTTATAACATCTTCATAAATATTTCCTCAGCCAGAAATACAATAATTTAATATATCAAACAAATAAGCAAAACAGTCTGTTAACTTGAAAGACCACAGACTTCAATGGGAAGCCAAAGACCCAGGCATAATAGGCAACATAGGTCCCAATGCGACTCTTATAGCACATGGTTGCATCTGTTGGAATGCACATGAAATCATGCTACTGTTAAGTTCTATGCCTTGGTGATGTGCAAAAGCAGTCTGCAACTGTGTGCTGCCATGGTATGGCCCAGTATGTTCTGTGGCATTACATGAAAGCACTGCAACTATTTTTTTTAAACCAACCCTTTCCAACATAAAAAGATAAAGGTAGTCCCCTTGTGCAAGTGCCAAGTCATTACGGACCCATGATGTCACATGACGCCATTTTCTTGGCAGACTTTTTAAGGGATGGTTTGCCATTGCCTTCCCCAGTCACTCACATTGCCTTCCCCAGTCTACACACCACAAATGTAATGACTGGATGCAATTTCAGGAGCACTGGAAAGATCAGAAAGTCTATCTGCTCTTTCATATGGTAAGGAGCAGCTTTATGGCCTCTGTAAAAATTGCACTAAAAAGCAAAGGTGAGGAGAATATTTAGCTCTTTGATCTGCCTTTCTCCAGATTCTGGTGCCTATGGAATGACTCACCAAGGGATTAAAAAAAAAATAAGCAACTCCCAAACAAAGTAAAAAAATGGAATCCATGCAGAACAGAAAGTGCTGACTGGAACTTTTCTATTCAGGTCATGATGATTGCATAGTTGCTGGGAACTCGGGTTTGCAGGTCAGCAAAGTTTTTTTCCTTGCAATGTTAAGTCCTTTTCTCCAAAAAGCGCTCTGTTAGGAGAACAAACCCGAGTTTCTGCCTCAGCATCAGAAGATTAATATACAATCCTTTCAATTTATTTTCAGCACCCTTTCAGTATTTTTTTTAGTTGGATTCTGGCTGGTGGTAGAGCAATTTCAGAAAGCTCTTACTATGCCACCCTCCCTCCTGCCTCCTCCCAGACAATTATATAAAATCAGAAATTCAAGCCAATCAGAATAGTCATAGTAGCTATTTCAGCATTATGTCAAAAGTCTAAACTACATACGATACCGGTAAGTTACACTGCAGACCTAAGTAGAGTTACACCCTTCTACATCCACTGAATTCAATGGGGTTAGAAAGCCATAACTCTTCTTAGGATTTCAGTGTCCTCAAAATATATTTTATGGACTAAGAACAGGAGCATTTTCAAGCAGGTAGGCAGAATGCAGTGAGGAGATAACACCCCCCCTTCTCGTTATCATGACCTTGATCCATATTAACACAGCTGCTTCTTGAGGCAAAATTAGACAATTGTATCCTTTGTGCAGTTTGGCCCTAAATTGTAAAAGGAAAAGATTATGCCAGTCACACAAGCAGCAACACCAGGCTGCCTATAGACAAACCAGCTTCCCCCCAGGGAGGCAGAAAAATATGACTTTTGTTAATTAAAAAGGAAGGAAAGGAGGGAAAAAATCCAAAAATGGCCAGATGAGCATGCTCTAATAAGTATGGAATGTTGAGCACAATTGACTTCAAGGGAAGGAAGGAACAGGGGAGAGGGAGAGGGGGCTGAAATTTGCCATGAGAGCACATACAGTATATCCTGACATCAAGTACCTATCAGGAGAGCAGGGAAACAGAACCACTGAGAGAGAGGGTCGAGGTTTCAGCACGATCAAAGGACTCTAGAATTTCAAAATTACAGCACACTCCAGAGTCCCAAATTTATTTCTTTCATTCCTCCCAGAATTTAATCAATTTAAATGTTTTATTTTTTTAAGAAAAGCATTTTAAAATAGCAAGTATGCTACCAACCAATTTCTGCAAGAGGCTTCTTCCTATCTCTGGGCTACTAAAAGCTTGCCCTGAGAAAGAGGTCTTGCATTACTTTTAGAAAATGCTCAAGATTGGTGTTTCTAAATCCCTGGAGAAAGGAGGTTCTAAATGTAGAAAGCAGGCCAATGAGGACATTTCCAGGGCACTCAGAACTTAAGGAGAATTCTTCATAGTCAGACATTCCAATCAGATACCAGAGTATAGCTTCCCAAAAGGACAAAGCAGGAAGGAATCCTGTGGCTACACCAGAATAACTTGGATGAATTTAGTTAAATGTAAGGCAACACACAAAAATCCAACAGCATGGACATCAAATTTGACTTTAAATATGGTGATCCAATAGACTATGAAATAAAAACCCATGTGTCTACTACTCAGCACAATGGGACATTCCCTCCATCCTTAATTTATTCATTTATTTATATTTGTATTCCGCCCTCCCCACTGAAGCAGGTGGGGATGGTCGTTTGGGGATTTCCCCCGCCAGCTAGCTGGCCACTGACGGCCAAAGCCTAGAAAATCAGGGAATTGTCCGCCCTTACCTGGTCCCCACTGCCCCCTAGCCAAAGGGCTCTTCACTTGTGGCTCTTATTTATTTATTTAGTAAATTTATATTCCACCCTTTCCCATAATGGGCTCAGGGCAGATTACAGACATAATAAATAGCAGTTAAAACCCAACAATAACATGATAATAAAATAATCAAAACAAGCACAACAGGATAAAATACAGCATAGTCAGTGTGGGCACATTTTACAGATTAAAACATAAATGTTATAGATAGCCTGAAATATAATAGTCAAGATGGTAAGTTAAGGGAGGACAAATAGATGATATAAGCTGTAAAGTAAGGACACCCACTTGCCTCAACCAAAAGCCTGGCAGAATAGCTCTGTCTTGCAGGCCCTATGGAATTGTAGTAAATTTGGTAGGGCCTGAATCTCTGTGGGGAGCTGATTCCACCAGGTCGAGGCCAGGGTCAAAAAAGCCCTAGCCCTGGTTGAGCCTGGGGATGAGGCCTCAGGACCCTGTATCATTCTAGTTACCTTTAAACTGCTCACCAGTTTTTTAAGGTAGAAAGCCAGCAGGGGAGTGCGAGCTATCCACTGTTTTCCAGAAAGTGCCACACGTATGAATATCTACCCATTGGGTGGAAATTGTGAATGTGTGTTCACTGCATGGAACTCATGGCTCTCAGGGAGCAAGTTCGTTCCCTTGAGATTAGGGTTGCTGACCTGAAGAAGCTGAGGCAGAGACAGAGGTTCAGGGAAGAGACCCTCAGGGATTCACCAGAACAGTCCCACTCTTGTACTGATGGCTCTTCTGTTGTGGAGAGTGAGAGTCTTGAGGTTGGAGGGCATCAGTCTGAGAAGCAGGAGGGATGTGATCCCTTAGAAGGGACCCCTTCCTTGCACAACAGACCAGCATCCTCTCATACTAAGGATAAAAGTAAAGGTAGTCCCCTGTGCAAGCACCAAGTCGTTACCAACCATGGGATGATGTCACATCATGAAGTTTTCTTGGCAGACTTTTTATAAAGTGGTTTGCCATTGGCTTTCCCAGTCATCTACATTTTACCAACCTCAGAAGGATGGAAGGCTGAGTCAACCTTGAGCCGGCTACCTGAACCCAGCTTCCGCCAGGATCAAACTCAGGTCATGAGCAGAGCTTGGACTGCAGTACTGCAGTTTAGCACTCTGCGCCACAGGGCTCTAATCTTACTAAGGATAGCCCTGGGTTTTCTCAAGAAAAAAATGTCCTCCCTCTGGTTAGATCTGATCCATTCCACGTGGTATTCCATCTCCGGGTGTGGCTATTTGTGACGCACAGGCTCTGTCAAACAGGACTTCATGATATTAACCCAACTATATGCCCAAATAGCAAACACAGCGGATCTATCAGCTTGAAGGAGGAATGGATAGAATAGCATTTCCTGAGAGACCTATGCACACATACATGAAGTAAGCTTCTTTAACTCAGTGAGGTTTACTTCTGAGTAAATGTGCATTAGTTGAAAACATCTGCATTCTGCTGCAAAGCGTTGAGGCTCTCAGAGCCCTTATTTATATGCCCAGGGTAATGCCAATTGCCACTTTAGGGTCAGGAAGGAATTTTCCTCCAGACTAGATTGGGCAGGAATCCTGGAGATTATTATTATTATTGCCTTCCTCTGAGCACAGAGCAAGGGTCACTGGGGGAGTGGAGGCAGGTAGTGGAAGGGGCACTGGGGGCAGCGAGGCATGCGCAGGGAGGAGGAGAGTCACCCATCACCTGCCCCATGGCCAGGTGGCATACTGGGTAGCACTGGCTCTGGCTGGGGGGAAAGCAGGCACTCCAACCCTGCTGCTGCAAGATACAAAAAATGGCTCTTTGTAAGATAGGAGCAGGCAGCACCCACCCTTTTCAAGTGGGGCCCTAGAGGACTCTTGGGGGTGAGGCTTCTCTCCAGCCAGCTGGCTGGCATTGGGGGGACCCCAAAAAACCAGAGGGACCCCCAATGCCATGTGGAGACTGGCATCCCTATCCCTACACAATGGAGGAAATTCACAACTACCTAGAGACCCTACCCTATATTCCCAGAGACCCCTGTTCCATGCTTACAAGATGGCCTGGAGAAAATTGCTTCCTGACTCCAAAGTGGTGAATTCCCTGGGAATGTAAGAAAGGACCACGAGAGCTAAGCACTGATGCACCCTTCCTGCCCTCCCTCTCATGACCTGCCTAGTAGGTTTACAGAATCAGTATTGTTGTCAGATGGTCATCTAGCCTCTGTTTGAAAACCTCAAAGGAAGGAGAAACCTGTTCTACTCAGGAACCGCTCTGTCAGGAAGTTAGACACACAGAGGACTAGCTGTGAAGCTGGGTTGCATACATGGCCTGATTTCCATGGGTTTGGGCAGATGCTTAAATATATTGGATACTCACAGACAGGTGGCACCCAGGAATGGCTGCCAAACTCCATGTGGGGCCTCTAGTACAACTGATCTCCAGACTACAGTGATTAGTTCCCCTGGAAAAATGGCTGCTTAGGAGTGTGGGTAGCTTAGGAGTGTGACCTTGCTAAGATCCCTCCGCTCCCCAAACCCTGCCCTTTCCAGGCTCCAACCATGAATCTCCAAGAATTTCTCTATCCAGAACTGGTAACCCTATTTCATGACATCAAAATTGTATAATTCCTCCTCAGGGAAATCTGGCTATCCCCCTTAATCACTGTCTTCCACTAGTGAGTGAAGGCTTTTCAGTTTTGTCCAGCATTCCCTTACTGACCCTCCATTATGTTTTTAATTGCTAATACCTACTGTTTTATAAGTTTGTTTTAAATGTCTTTTTAATCATTTGTTGCCCTGAAGGCCTTAATGTGGGGAAAGAGGGATATGTTTATAATAATTATTTTTTTAAAAAAAAACAAAACCCAATTTTGTGAAAATGCCAAGTATTGCCACTTTATTTAACTTGGATTTACTGTCCAAATGGCTGTAAGATGCCATCACTCAGGAATATGCTAAGGGTCTTCTAGGGTTGCCAGCTCTGGGTTGAGAAACACCTGGAACTTTAAGTGGTGACACTTGAGGGAGGGCGGGATTTGGGGAGGGGCTTCAGCAATACAGTCCACCTTCTAAAGCAGCCATTGATGTCTGCTATCTGGAGATCAATCATAATCCCAGGAGATCTCCAGTCGCAACTTGGAGATTGGCAACCCTAGCCTGGTCGTCTCAGGTATACTATAATTTAGTTAAAGTATAACAGAATTTAAAGTATAAAAGAGGCTTTTCATACCAGTTTGCTTACAACCAACGATACAGAGACATAGGTAAAACTGGTATGGAGCTTCAGATTTTGGTACCTTGAAATATACTAACAGATGTAAATATACTAACAAATCCAAATATTACATTAGTGCCATGTTGTCCATTTTACATCAGCATAGCATCCAGTACCACAAGTTAAGCTAATTTATGGTATTTTTAGTCTGAATTGTGCAATGCTCTACAGTCTATATTCTGTGCTGCTGGTTTTAGAACCTATGAAAAAGCTTAAAATGGTAACCAAAAGAAAATCTAACTGAAAGAATTAAAAGATGCAGGATGTGTTTCTACCACTAAGGGGCAGTGCAGTATCACATCAGCAAGTAAAGCTGAGAGGAAGGTAAACGTGTATATATCCTCATCAATATAAAATCTGTTATGGGTAGGGACAACCATTCCTCTTCACTATAATTCTGTGAGTTTGCTCTGCAAAGGATCTGCTTTCCACTCTCATTTGGAGATTTCTAAAGTTAATTTAAGAAGTGATGTGACAGAAGGTTGCCAAACTTTTCAGCCTATTTTTGTTCTAATTGATGTGCGTTGAAACATCTATATATTGATTAAATCACAGTGCAAGAAGAAAATTGTGTGGTCAACAGTGAAATCCTAAACCCACTGACTTCAATTGATTTAGAAGGGTGCAACTCTGAACAAATGCCTACATAAGAGATGGCAAATCAGCTATGGTGCTTAGCATTTAAATTGAAGCCTAATCAAATAAGAAGAGACAAGACAGATGTACAAACACAAAGGCAAAATCAAACACTCCCCTCTCAAATGAGAAAGGAGTCAACTGTGGATAGTACAGCAATGCAAGATGACAAAAGGAAGTATCACTGAAGAGAAGGGTGTTTGAACTCTGTATTGACTGACAAGCAATGGGTGTGAATCAGTTTATTTAAATAAAAATAATAAAAGCAATGAGAACCAGCCTGGTATAATGCTTAGAGTGTCAGCTTCAAATCCCCACTCTCTCATGAAGCTTATTGGGTGGGCCACTGGATTATTTTCTTAGCCTGACCTATCTCACAGAAGGCAGAACAATGTTGTAATCCCCATTGGCAGGGGGGGTGGTGGACTGGGAAAAGAAAGAAATAAACCACAAGCAAAGCACATGGAGTCATCTAGTGAAAGCAGACCATGGCTCAGTTCAGAGATTGCATGGTTTAGTTAAGCTACCTGTGAGTAGTATGCCTGTCCAAAGGTAGGCCACTCAACTAAATATGGCAGGGGTGGCCAACGGTAGCTCTCCAGATGTTTTTTGCCTACAACTCCCATCGGCCCCAGCCAGCATAGCCAATGGCTGGGGCTGATGGGAGTTGTAGGCAAAAAACATCTGGAGAGCTACTGTTAGCCGCCCCTGAAATATGGTAATCTATGGTCTATTAAAAGACAATCTGAAACCTTGATTGTTGAAACTGGTTTGTTACCCACAATTACACTTCTACTGTAAGTGGGGTTACACCCTTCTATGCCCATTGACTTCAGTGGACTTTGCAGGGTTCATGTCACTTAGAAATGCAGATATCCTGCCTTAATCCTGTCTTGATCCCTATTAGGACCATCTCTTCCCACACTATCCAGCCCAGCTGTTAAGAGCTGCCTCTCAAGCCCTGCTGTTTGAGGCCTGGCCTTCAGCCATGAGGTGGGTGTGTTGCCTTGGGAACACCCTCCCCCTTGAGACTCACCTGGCACCTGCTTGACTTTCTTTTAGGCTTGTGCACATTTTCCTAGGGCTTTCATTTTATCAGCATTTTAATGGTCCACATCTCTTTTATGGATAGTTTTCATGCTGCTTACATCTAATGTATTTGGAAAAAAAATACTATGTTTTTTTAATTGTAAGTGCCCTTGAAAAGGACTCTGAAGAGATGGTATAGAAATATTCTAAATAAATAAACACATAAACATTACAGCCCACACTGCTGGCTGGGGACAACTGCTGGGTCTCTACTCTGCAGCATAGGTGGGGGAAGGAGCAAAAGCAACAAAACTAGCATTTGTTGAGGCAAAACGAGGTTTAAGTGATGGTCTGTGAGTCTACGCCTGGTTTCAGATATTAACCATAGTTAAAATCATGATTTCATCTTACATGTCAGCTGAGATACTGATCACTGCTTGCATATTGCCCTAAAGGTAGACTTTCCATATTCATTCCAAATAAGTATGCTTCTGCTTTCCAAGGTGAGCAGGTTTTGTATGCTCTTTGACAATCAAATAGACAAGCTGAAATTCTCCAGGCGAACAGATTTATTTATAGCATAAACTTGCACAGATGCGAGTCCAGTTCATGAAATGCATGAAGTACATCCATAGACAGCAGAAATTTATGTACATGAGTATGGAGAAAATTTTAAAAAATGTAAACAGGTCAAAAGGCTATGAAAGAGAAAGGTTTCAGGGCTCATTTGAGGAGCATTTTCTTTGCATATGGTAGCTTCCAGATCAAATACAGATTATCTAGAGTTAAAAGACTCAGGCAGCAAGTGAAGGACCTCCACCTGAGACTCTGGAGAGCAGCTACCAGACAGAACAGACAACCCTGACCCCCCGATAGACTATTGGTCTGAGGATATGGCAGCTTCGTGTGTTCAAGGTTGTGATATTTCAGCCTGTTTAGCTCCAGGACATTCAGATGGCTCATGTATTGAAGTATTATTTCTCTTCTGAACATGGAGATAAAGTACTTCTTTAGCTACTCATTAAACCAATTTCTATGGGGCTATGATGGAGCCCTTCCACTTCCCTCCCTCAGAGGCTAGATTTTCCCTCCATTTTTCTGTCCCCTCACTAACTGAGCAGCCCTGGTAACATGTTTTCTTCTCCCCTTGGCTGACCCATCCTGTCAAGAAGACATATTTTGACTGTTTGCTCAGCCCAGGAACAGGAACCTGAGGGAAGGGATAGGATTGTCCTTTAAGTTAAACCCTTGAAAATGGCACTTGAGCTGCTTTAAAATTAAAAAATAACCAACGGTTTTATTTAATATCAAAGGGAAAGGACAGGTGAAATCAGGGGTAAAACTAATACAAGCACAGGCTTTTGTTCTTATTTATCAGGCTAATAAGTGGTTCTTAATTCATTCACAGTTACTTACATATTTATATTGAGAGGCTTTTGTTCCAGTGTTTTCCAAATACACTAGTACACGGGTGGCCAACGGTAGCTCTCCAGATGTTTTTTGCCTACAACTCCCATCAGCCCCATCAATTGGACATGCTGGCTGGGGCTGATGGGAGTTGTAGGCAAAAAACATCTGGAGAGCTACCATTGGCCACCCCTGCATACACTTTATCTGAGTAATTGCTGACTCCTTTTGGTGCCCAGAAGGCCCAGAACAATTGAAAGACACTTTCTTCCCAATACCAAAACCTCTTCTCTTGAAACACCAGTACTCTTCTTGAGGTATTCACTGACTTTTAAGGTCCTTACAGGCAGTTTCTAACCACACCAGACTAGGGATCTCTGCTAACCAATCAGATCTTTGGAACAGCCTGTCACTCAAGGCTCTCTTATTCTGTGAAGAATTAACCCTTCAAAGTCCTTTAGTTGTTGGTACAGCACTTCTAAGCCTCTTAAAAAGTACAGTCCATCACAGAGGCACTCACTGGAATGAAAACAACTGCATTTATTGTTAAACTGCATTTATTGTTAAACTGCATTTATTGTTAAACTGAATACAGTGAAACACTGTGTTCCAGTTAGTATTTCTCTGTAGAGCCTCAGTCAAGTTATATGGTCAGCTAAAGAGTGCAGGGTAAGTTCTTTCCATACATAAGAACACGGAAAACCTGATGGATCAGACCAGTAGTGCATCTGATACAGAATCCTGTCCCATAAAGTGGCCAACCAGTTCCTCTGGAGGACCAACAACAGGGCATAGAGGCCCCGATGTTGCATCCTGGCTCTGGGATTCAGAGGTTTAATGCCTCTGAATGTGGAGGTTCCCCTCAGTCATCATGGTCAGTAGCCCCAATAGATCTATCCTCAATAAATATATCTATCCCACTTTAAAGCTGTTTATTCTGGTGGACATTTGCTATAATCTCTGGCAGTAAATTAATTTTGTAAGTCCTGAATCTACTGCCCATAAGTTTCAGTGGATATCCTTGAGTTTTAGTATTTTAGGCGAGAGAGTCTATCAACTCTCTCTACCTGACCCTATTGAGATCTGAGAGTGAGCTCTGAAGGCATTTATAGGTCTTCAGAGCCCACTTACAAGCCACGCCCACCTGTAAGTAGGCTCTAAAGGCCTATAAATACCATCAGAACGCACTCTCAGAGCTCAGTCAAATCAAGCAGCCAAATCATATCCACCCAGTCAATGTGAGGATAGTTAAAGTCTCCCAGTTTAATAACATTATCTGCTTTAGTCACTTCCCTTACTTACTTCCACCTCTCAAGATCAGCCACAAGGGTTTAATTAGGTGCACTCCCACTTTTCACAAACCTGTAGGGCCCAGTATTTCTACCTATATCACTTTTGTTGGGGAGTTAATTCCCCAGTGTTTTGTAATGTATTGGATTCTATGCCCTCTTTGATGTACAGAGCCATACCTCCCCCAATCCATCCATCCCTGTCCTACCTATAGAGCTTATATGAGGAATGACTGTATCCCATAGATTTTCCCTATTCCACATTGCTGTATATTGCTAACCTGTAAAGAATTTTGTGAACTGAAAACTGCAACAAACGGCACCTGTTTAATGATCCGAAGAAAGTCAGAAAAATTAAAAGTGGAAGAATGATAGATCACTTCTGCATCTGTTTCAGAAACAAGTTCAGATTATTGAGAAACCCAAAATCTAGGGCGACACTTGGATTGGGGAAATATCAGAAGCACTCATGATGGTAAAATTAAGAATATATTGGATTTATATCCCGCCCTCCACTCTGAATCTCAGAGTGACTCACAATCTCCTTTATTTTCCTCCCCCACAACACCCACCTGTGAGGTGGATGGGGCTGAGAGAACTCTCACAGCAGCTGCCCCTTCAAGGACAACTCTTCAAGAGCTATGGTTGACACAAGGCCATTTCAGCAGCTGCAAGTAGAGGAGTGGGGAATCAAACACAGTTCTTCCAGATAATAGTCTGCACACTTAACCACTACACCAAACTAGCTGGGATTGATTAAACAAAAACAGCAAAACACAAAAAATATTTTCTAATGCAAGCAGAATTGTCTGTGATTTGAGCCCAGATTTAACTCACTCTTCATAGTGACAAAATGCCTTGCTTTCCAGAAGCCAATGAATTTAACACAATTGTGGGGCAGGGGGTGGGGGGAAAGTGAGAAGATTGAGTAATTGGAACAGCTAGCCAGTGCAAAACAACAGTTGTATCTTGAAGCGGCTTGAAAATCATATTTGAAGAAAGGCAAAACATAAATGACACAAAAAACTGGATTGGAGCAGGGAATTAAGGGTAGCAAAAGCTCAGCCCCTCCACAGAGTAAGAAATACTACTGTAGATTAACTAGGGATGTGAATTTAATATAGACCAGTTTAATCCATATTGAGTCTCCCACGTGGTCTCTTATTTACTCTTAAGAGTGGATTGTCGTGTATTCTTTTAATCTTGTTACAGTATAAACGAATCTAGAGTAAACCATTTTTTAATCTGAAGTGGATGTCTGCACAATGGCTAGAATGCAGATTAACTGGAGCGGTTGAATTCACTTACAGAAACCCTATAGACAATTGCTTTTCTACGTGATAAACATTTTGCTAAGCTTGCAATACAAGCAAGTGTCCCCGTTTCCTGGGGTGAAATGTTCTCTTTGTTTTAGCAACTCAGATTATATACTGGCAGCAAATCACCTTAAAGTGATAACTTAATAGTAAAGGAAAATCCTTTGAGCCCCGTATCTTCGAGATGAGTTCTCATAATGTGGGATTCCTTTCAAGACAAAAGCCACAGCTGCATGCCTCCTCATTTGCTTGTTAAGGATTTATGTATCTGTCAATAGGAGGGCTTTGGCATAAAGAGTTTTCAATAATAATGAATTGATGGTCAGTAGACTGTACTTGCACAACCGCTTGGATTTCCCAGGAGTTTTCACTATCACCACCTCAGCCTCCTGTAAAATGAATCATGTCTGTCAAGTTTCAGAGTTCAAGGCAAGTTTCTCCTCCCCACTTTCATGACTGATGTGATGTTTCACACTGAAGCGTTCTGTGCAAAAGGAACAACTGAAAGACACTTTGTTCACCCCTACTGATTACAATCCCCCAACAATATTTGAAATAACTTGTCTATTCATAACTGAAAGACCCCCTCAATAACAATTTTGTGAGGCTTTTGCTTTGTCTCTTAACTGTGCAAAGAACTGCTGACATAGAACAAGTTTTTCCAGTATTTCAGGTAGCCCCAGCTCCTTCCCCCATGTTCGTCAAGCTGCCTTATGAATGAAAATGTTTTTCAGCAAAAAAACAACACCACCATCCTCTCTCACAGATATATAAAATAAATGCCTCAGTAATAATGTCAGGAAGAAAGCCATGGAATCACTAAGCTACAAAAGCAGGCATCCTCTTATGTTTCTGATTAATAAACCAAACTTTTTTTTCCAATGTAAAAAAAAAATCCTCCAAGAAGCATTTTGGGATGCTAGAGTGGCAATTCAGACATTGGTGCACAGTTCATAGACCTCTCTCTCTGTATCCTACAGTCCTTGAGGCACATACAGCCAAACATACAGCCAATTTAGTGTAGTGGTTAAGTGTGCAGACTCTTATCTGGGACAACCCGGTTTGATTCCCCACTCCTCCACTTGCACCTGCTGGAATGGCCTTGGGTCAGACACAGCGCTGGCAGAGGTTGTCCTTGAAACAGCAGCTGCTGTGAGAGCCCTCTCAACCCCACCCACCTCACAGGGTGTTTGTTGTGGGGGAGGAAGGGAAAGGAGATTGTGAGCCTCTCTGAGATTTGGAGTGGAGGGTGGAATATAAATCCAATGTCTTCTTCTTCATATGCAGGGTGATGCATGTAGAGGCAAGAGGCAGCTCTATGACAAACTCCTCAGCAAACACCAACAGAAGTTTTGGGACATCTTAAACTGATTTATTGGGATTCAAGCTTTTGAGAACCCATACTGACAGCCATTGCTTTAAATTGTATTCATTTAGATATTCATACCCTGCTTTCCTTCTCAGTGGGGAATCGACGTGACGGAGCATTGTCTCCTCCTCCTTTATTTTATCCTCTCAACAACAACCCTGTGAGGTAGGTTAGACTGAGAGAGAATGAGTGGCGTGAGGTCACCCAAGTGAGCTTTCCCAGGAGAGCGTGGATTTGATCTTGAGTCTTCTAGATCCTACTCCAACAATCTGACACCATACTGGTTAATAATTGCAGGATAAGTATGCAATATTGTTTTGGATCCTACCAAAAATTATCACTATTAGAAGGATTTCTGCCAAGCAGAGCACATTTCTTACCTCCTCTCCTGCTGCAGTCCAAAATGCTGGGTCAGTGCAGCTACTAGGAGGACCTTGGTGAATGCCTTGGGCATCAGAGGGGAGGGGAGAACCACAGGGGCAAGCAAGAACTCTGAGAAGCACCCCAGTACTGCAGCGCAAGATAATGTGTTCACTGTCCCCTACTTCACCTACATGAAGGGAGGAAGGAGGATGAGCAGGTTTGCCATGCCTGGTTCTGCTTTCTCTCATTTTGTAAGCAAGTCAATGAGACTCTTTATATTCTATCTATTGTGGATTTATATCCCGCCCTCCACTCCGAAGAGTCTCAGAGCGGCTCACAATCTCCTTTACCTTCCTCCCCCACAACAGACACCCTGTGAGGTGGGTGGAGCTGGAGAGGGCTCTCACAGCAGCTGCCCTTTTAAGGACAACCTCTGCCAGGGCTATGGCTGACCCAAGGCCATTCCAGCAGGTGCAAGTGGAGGAGTGGGGAATCAAACCCGGTTCTCCCAGATAAGAGTCTGCACACTTAACCACTACACCAAACTGGCTATATTAAATTTTCGTATGAAGTTCAGAGAATTACACTGTGAAAAATATGCAATAGTGCAACCTCCCACGGATATACACACAGTTCATAAAATTTGGAACAGGTAATCCTGCCATCTTGAATAGGAGTCCACTCCTTCTGTAATACATTTATTTCTTCTGTTCCAAGTATGGTATACATTTTAAAAAATCATCCAATGTACAACAAATCTGTAACCTTGTGAGAGTGGACAGTTTGCTGAGTGTTCCTTAAAAAGCTTGGAAAAAGCAAGAGTGAAATGAGACATTGTATTCCGGGTCTGCTCATTGCTACACATTGGGAGTCAAGTTGGATGATCTTTTTTTGGTAAGGTTATATTCTAAAACCAGATTGTACCTAATTTCCTCACTTTGACTCATTTCATCCACCAAACATTAAGAACAATCTCCCATGTGGCCAATATTTACATATTAAATGCAACTCTACTGCAACAGTTGACTATCATAAGGAGAGTTTAAAACTGGGCAGACAATTCAGTGAAAGAGGCTATCCAGAACACACCATAAGGACAGCCAGACAAAGAGCAAATTGTGTGGCTAGAAGTAAGTTATCACAGGTTAAGCAGCAAGGGGGCAAGTATGAAGTGATTTTTGCTTGCTCATTTCAATATTCCTCTATGGCAAAACACATTAAAGTGATTTTAAACAGACAGTGACACATTATGGGTGCATTCACACTTCGCTAACTAGTGTGTTTTGCAGCTGGATTTTTACTGCGTAAGAATAGCAAAAATTCATTTGCAAAATGCATTATTTAGTGTTGTGTGAATGCACCCTATAAAAGACTTACCTGGGTGTTCCACTTTTCCTAAAATAGGTTGGGAAAGGAATAGAAGCATACAGGATGTGCTTATCCATTTGGACATTTGGAAAGGTCAATTAGAGTGCCCCAACTCCTGATGGGGCACTTACATGGTAAATGCTTAATATATCCCCAGACAATGAAGATCAAGGAATGAATTTTGAATAATTTCACATGGAGACTTCCCCAGTTTACAACCTGTTGAGTCCAAGAAGGTAATATGTGTCCTATCCGTGTAAGAATTATAATATAGGATCTAGCATACGGAGTACAAAAATGTGGGTTCTTGAACACAGATCAAGGATCAGGAACAAAATTCAGGAAGCTCCAATTGTTTCCCAATGCGTGGACTTTAATTATACCCTGATGATATAAAGCATGCTGTGTCGTATAAAGTTAAATCCCACCAATTTAACATTGATGATACAACTAGGATTTCACTGCAGAAAGAAACCTTGTTTTATCCACAGGTTTCAGACTCTTTCCCCTAAGGGATTAAATGCATCATTGAATCTGGCTGCATTTATATAAATTGTGTCTATGGAATTATAAAAAATTGTGTGGAAGTGTTTTATAACATGTAACAACTACTTGCAATGCTATGTTCCTTTAAATGTAATGAATGGCAAGCACAGGTGTTACTGAATAGCCGGAGTGTTAGACATTTAATGGTACACGCCAGATGGCTTTGTATGAGAACCTTTTGCCTGTATGAATTGAAGAAGGCTTGAGTCCACATGTATAATACTTTTGAGCCACAGGTAAGCACATTGTCGGGGATGGTCGCAATATATTATTATGGTTGCCTTATATGGTTTATATGTATTTTTGTCTTTTCTGATAGTTCCAATGACAAATAATTTAGCAACAGGAAGAAGATTGCATATTGAAACATGCTTGGTTCAGCCCAGGACACATATTGTCACCTACTAGCATCACTTGAAGAGCGACAGCTTTGTTGCTGCAAGCAATAAGTGGGTGACATGTGGCTTTTTGGACTTTACCTGTTCTGAATTTAAGAAGACATGTGGATGTGACAGGATTGGAACAATTAATATTTTTCAATTATTAATGAAAAAAAAGACTGGGACTACTTTGGAGTAACAATTCTTTATTGATTGTAATGCAACATGCTATATATTACATTGTTACACAGTATTTTATTTGTTTGCTGTAATCTCCAGGTGGCACCTGGAGATCTCCCACTATTACAATTGATCTCCAACTGATAAAGATAAGCTCCTCTGGAGAAAATGGCTACATTGGAGGGTGGATTCTATATCATTGTACTCTGATGAGGTCCCTCCCCTCCCCAATCCCCACTATCCTCAGGCTCCCCCCCCAAAAAAAAATCTACAGGTATTTCCCAACTCAGATCTGGCAACCTGGCCTTGGCAGACCCTTCTTGTGAGGCTGGGATTGTGAGCCAGCAACAATACCAGCTCCTGAGCCAGCAGGGCCCCCAGGCTTAGAAGCCCCAGAGTAGACCTGCCCACAGTCAGACCCACATGGTTTCCTAGAATGTTATCTTTTACAGCAGTTCAGCCACTGCTTGGGAATCTGAGGAGCAGTGCTGTTGTGAAGATAATGGAATCGCCCCTAATCGCAGGGGTGTCAAACTCATTTTGTTATGAGGGCTGAATCTGACATAAATGAGAACTTGTCGGGCCAGGCTAGGCCATGTCGGGTCGGGCCTTGTGTGCACCTATTTCAGATTAGGTAGCAGAGATATAAACTTTATAAAGGACACAGACAAACACAATTAAAGATTTTTTAAAAACCTTAAAACATGCTTAAAACTTTAGCACTCATTGGTCTTAAAGGTGCTTCTTTGTATTTCTCTCATGGGATCCAGCGAAGTGGGCAAAATAAGCTCTCACTCTTTTGTTCCTTTCCAAGGGGACCAGGAGGGAAAGGAGTCTCAGCCAATAGAAGGACTCTACTGAGGCTTGGCTCAGTAACTCTGTGATTAAGAGAGCCTGGCAAAGCAAGCTCTGCCTCCCCCCTTCCTCCCCAGGGAAGGAGCCTCAGCCAATGGAGAAAATAGGGGGTTTGCTCTGTAGCTCCTGTGCAATTAAGCAAGCCTTGCAAAGCAAGCTGTAATGCAGAAGGAATCAAGAGAGAGGGAGAAGGAAGCAGATGACAGCCAGTCACTTGGGGGCCTGATAGGAGCCCTCTGGGGGCTTGATTTGGCCCTTGGGCCGCAAGTTTGACATCCATGCCCTAACGTATTCCACCCTGAGTTCTTTGGGAGGAAAAGTAAGAGGCAAATGTAATCAACGTAAAATTACTTTATTTTAATAATAAAATTTAGCCTTTTTCCAAGGTTAACTTTCATCCCTAGGCTCCACCCCACAACTCACCAGGTATTTCCCGAACCAAAGCTGGCAACCCTATGGGCTCTTGAAGCCTCCCCAGGAGCAGAGGAGGCAAAGAGCTAGGACTGAGACATGGATCAGGCTCAGAAGGGCACCCCTGGCAGCCCGCGTACTCCCTCCTGCTAAGGAACTACTATAAGAGACTGATATGACACCCCCCCCCTTCTCAGATATGGGCTTCAGGAGCCCTCATGAGTAGAGGAGCTGACTCACCTTGTAGGGAAGGGCCTAATGTGAGAACCTGTAAGAAAACTTCCTATACAAGGCTGCAGCTGGTGCAGGATTAATGCAGCTGCAGATGTGCTGACTCCCCCACCTGTTGCCTCATCTGTTTTGTAGCCTTTCTTGTTTACTGACCCCTTCTAGTGTTTTTGACCCTACCTTTTGGAATGTGTAACTGTACCCTGGACTGGAACCTTGGATTGCCTTCTGACTTTGCCTCTGATTGCGCTATTAGACCCTTGGACTGTGACCTGAGAACCCCTGTTGTCAGAAGCTGTGGTTACTGGGACTTGCCTCCCATTTGGTGGCAACAAGCTACCTCACCTCACGTAACCTCAGATGGGAATTATAAGGGAAAAGGCCAAGAGATGCATGATGTCTATAGTAGTAGAAGATAATAGCAGGTATGGTGGTATGCATTCAAATCTGTTTAGTGCTAGTTCATCGGATTCCAGATACATCCCCGGGAGACCATAAAGCCAAATAGTATTAGATGAGCTTCTGTGTGGGGCAGCTTGACTAACCATTGCTTGATGTTTACGTAAAACCATTCATTTAATTAACTTCAAAGATTGCCACCTGCTTGCAATAGGCACCCACATCTATCTATCTATCTATCTATCTATCTATCTATCTATCTATCTATCTATCTATCTATCTATCTATCTATCTATCTATCTATCTATCTATCTATCATCTATCAGATTTATATCCTGCCCTCCCCGACGAGTTCAGGGCGGCTAACAACAGTTAAAAAACATTAACGATTAACAAACATAGAATATTAAGAAGTAAAATATACAATAAAACATTTCCATACATATCAACAATTATCAATCCATTCATTAAAAGTCCAAGATGGCAGGTTTCTGATTTCCATTATATTAATTCAGTGAGATTGTTGGTGCTGTAAGGTAATAGCCACCTCCCCCTAACTGTTGAAGGTGAGTTTGAATAATTTGGACTTACAGGCCCTGTGGAACTGTGGCAAGTCCCACAGGGCCCTAAAGTTTTTGGGGAGGGCATTCCACAAAGTGGGGGCTATTACCAAGAATGCTCTGGCTCTGGTGGTAGACAATCAAGTTTCTTTCAGTCCAGGGATCTTAAGGAGATTTTGAGACCCTGAATGTAGTGCTCTCTGGGGTATGTATGGGGAAAGGTGATTCCAAAAGTAGACAAGTCCCAGGCCACATAAAGCTTTAAAGGTTATAACCAGCACCTTGAAGCGAATCCGGAACGCCACAGGCAACCAATGTAATGCTTTCAGCACAGGTTGAATGTGCTCCTGTACAGGTAGCTCCATTAATTGCCTGGCTGCTGCGTTTTGCACCAGTTGCAGTCTCTGAAGTTGAGTCAAGGGCAGCCCCGTGTAGAGGGCATTACAGTAGTCTATTCTCGAGGTGACCGTCGCATGGATCACAATTGCCAAGTCGTTGTGCTCCAGGTATGGAACCAACTGCCTTATCCGCCTAAGATGGTAAAATGTGGATTTGGCAGTGGCTGCTACCTGGACCTCCATTGTCAGTGAAGGCTCCAGGAGCACCCCCAAGCTCTTGATCCTCTACACTGGCTCTAATGGCGTCCCATCAAAGGTTGGCAAGGGGATTTCCCCACCCAGGCTGCGGCGATTTAGGCACAGGATCTCTGTCTTCATTGGATTCAATTTCAGTTGACTCTGCCTGAGCCATTTCACTCCAGCTTGCAATGCCAGGTCCAGATCTTCCAGGGCGCAGCTGGAATGGCCTCCCAACAATAGATAGAACTGGATGTCATCCACATACTGGTGACAACCCAGCCCATATCTCTGGACAATCTGGCCAAGGGGGCGCATGTAGATGTTAAACAACCTCGGGGAGAGAACCGCCCTCTGAGGGACACCACATACAAGCAGGTGCCTCTGGGACAACTGCTCCCCTATAGCCACCCTTTGTCCCCGGCCTTTGAGAAAAGACATAACCCACTGAAGGGCAGACCCCTGAATCCCCATGTCGGCAAGGCAGCAGGACAGGAGCTGGTGGTCGACTGTGTCAAACGTAGCCAACAGATCTAACAACAGCAGCACTGCCGAGCCGCTCTGATCCAGATATCAAGAGATCATCCGTGAGGACGACCAGTACCATCTGCATCCCATGGCCTGGCCAGAAGCCAGGTTTGAACCCCACTGCGCTAACCAAGTGAAGCTTTTCCTGGCATTCCAATAAAGAGATGGGATAGGCTTCACATGCATCATCCTTGCAGATTAGATTGCCATTCTTTTATATTGTAATCCTATGGGAATTGATTTTATTTACTTAATTTACACTTTTCACCCCATTGGAGACCCAAGTGACTTACAACATTCTCCATCTTATCTATCTTATTGAATGCCACTTGTTGAGTGCCATTCAATGAAACTTACTTCCAAGCAGGGCTTTTTTTGAGCAGGAACACACAGGAACACAGTTCCAGCTGGGTTGGTGTTAGGGGTGTGGCCTAATATGCTGAGCTTATTCTATTAAAAAACCCTGTGTGAAACAATGGTGATACCAGGGCATGGCCTAATATGCAAATGAGTTCCTGCTGGGCTGCTTCTACAAAAAAGCCCTGCTTCCAAGTAACTGTGCAGAACAGATATGCAATGCACATAGATAAACCCTTTTTAAAAAGGTTTCCAGACTGCCATTGCATTTTTGATATATGTTGGGGTTTTTTTTGTTATAGTTGGAAAATTAAAAAAATTAAGGATAAAAAAAGATGTGCAATATACATACTTTAAATCTTTTTGTTTTGTACAACTGTTCCAAGTATAGAACTTAGACAGACTATATATTTTTGAAATAAATTACATGGTTAGGCTGTTAATAGCACATAAATAAATACATAAAAACAGAAACACAATGCCAGTGAAAGTCAGCATGCATGAAGTATTTCAGTTTCAATGGTTATTTCAATGGTTTCTTCTGTCAGAACAGTGCTCTTTGAAGGTACTCATCCTTATAGGTCACAGAGTATTTATAGTCTGAGACTCACATCTTGCTCCCAAGAGCAATGTCAGACTGTAATGGTGCAGGTAGATACAAGATCAGGTACTCTTTATAAACAGCTCAGGGTTCAGCTGTTCCTTTTGATATTTTGTTCCAGGAAGAGACTTTGTGGCAAGCCACTGCTAACAACTGAGGGGACCCACTCTTCTTTCTATGTTTTTTGAGGGAATTAGGTTTGTTATAAACCTTCTCTTCAGTTACCATAGTGTTCCCTCTAAACTGAGTCAGTGTGAGCTAGCTCACAGTTTTGTAGCCTTTGGCTCACACATTTTTGACTTAGCTCAGGAAAAATGGCCCCAGAGCAAACTAATTTATGCAATAGCTTACAACTTTAATGCCAGTAGCTCACAAAGTAGAATTTTTGCTCACAAGACTCCACAGCTTAGAGGGAGTATTGGTGACCAGGTTTCAGGCAGGTTTGTTGCTGTGAGGTAAGTTTTGTGGTGAGTAATAGAATGTGGAGGGGAAGTGGATGAACCCTTAGTGGTTTCCGTAGCTGCTTTTTAACTATGACTGACGGAAATCTCTATCTATGTAAGTTTGGCATAAAGTGGAGTTCTAGCTACCTACAGGAGCAGTAGGGCTTTCCAGGGCTTTTTTGTAGTAGAAAAACCCCAGCAGGGACTCATTTGCATATAGGCCACACCCCCTGGTGGCACTATTGTTTCACACAGGGCTTATTGTGGGAAAAGCCCAGCAGGAACTCATTTGCATTTTAGGCTACACACCCTGATGCCAAGCCAGCCAGAAATTCATTCCTGTGCACTCCTGCTCAAAAAAAGCCCTGGGGCTATCCAAAATGGAGGATCAGTCTTTGATCTCTCCAATAGGGGTCTTCACATAGCGGTCTTCACATTTGCTGTTCAGTCGTACAGTCAAGTCCAACTCTTTGCAACCCCATGGACCAAGTCACATCAGGCTCTCCTGTCTTCCACCATCCTCCAAAGTCCGCTCAAATTCCTGTTAGTTACATCAGGAATGCTGTCCAGCCATCTCATCTTTTCTGTCCCCTTCTTCTTTTGCATTCTTTCTTTCCCAGCATCAGGGTCTTCTTCAGTGAGTGCTTCATTCACAAGACTCTCAAGAGTCTTCTCCAGCACTACAACTTGAAAGCTTCTATTTTTCTGCACTTGGCCTTCCTTATGGTCCAACTCTCACAGCCATACATTACTACTGGGTAGAGATGGGCACAGACCTGAACACCGAACAAAATCTGGCCCGGACTTTACCTTGTTCGAGGTTCAGACAGTTTGGTTCGAAAGTCACATGTTCGGACCAGGTTCAGAACCTCTTGTGTACTCTTGGCAAAGAAACTCCACCCATGGAGTTTCGCACTGAAAAGTGGGTAAGGGTGGGATATTTCCCGCCATCGAGGGACCAATAGTGACAGTCTGAAGCTGACAGGCAAGTCTGATTTCCAATGACAGGCCTCGATCTGACTTCCTCAGGATGGGGAGTGAAATGTATATAATCACTGGAGGCACATCCTGTCCTCTGTTTGCATCTGGTTTTTGCAAGTCATGTTCTCCTTGCACATGAAAGAATATCTTTTAGTGGACTGAGGGGGGATTACTGGGGTGGGTGGAGAAACCTGTTGAATTTCCTGGCCTCT
Source organism: Heteronotia binoei (assembly GCF_032191835.1). Taxonomy (NCBI): domain Eukaryota; kingdom Metazoa; phylum Chordata; class Lepidosauria; order Squamata; family Gekkonidae; genus Heteronotia; species Heteronotia binoei. Next base: position 48,041,010 of record NC_083223.1, on the reverse strand, counting down.
ATACAAACTGTCAAGAGTAAAAGCATTACCTCTCTCTTTTTTCTCCTTTCCTTGCATTCAGAGCTACATTTCTTCCCCCTTCCCCACCTTTTTATTTGCTGTGAGGAATGGGAAATATGGATAGATTTTTTTCTTTTAAAACATGTTTTTGATTTGATTTGGGGGTGGACTGTTCACTTTTGTGGGTTATGAAAACCACCCTTTCTCTGCTTGCAGGCTGTGGGGTCGCCTTTCTGCTCCTCCAAAAAGCACTTCGTTTCTTCCTGCATTGCTTGAGTCTCTGCCTGGGGGTTTCCTCTCTCCTCTCCCACTCAGGCACCCAAACTATCTACAGATTTCTGAGGGGCTTGGCCAACTGCCCTTTTCCCCGGCTGTGGGCTACCCTTTTTGCTCCTTCAAAAAAGCATCCTTTCTCCTGAACCAGCAGAGGTGACATCCCTTTGAAAAGCATTGCACTGAATGACCTTTTTAGGGGTCTGTAACTCAGCCTCCCAAAGTCCAATGTGGACCACACTCGGTGGGTACATTGAAGAGAATGATTTGGAGACAACCTGCCATTTTGAAACCTCAAAGCCCTGTGTGGGGCTTTTAAAAAACCGGACCAGTTTGCGAACTGGTTCGTGAACCAAGCTGTGGTTCGGTTTGCGAACTGGTCCGGGAACTGGTCCAGTTCTGTTCTTGAACCAAACCAGCATTTTCTGGTCTGTGCCCATCCCTACAACTGGGAATACCATCGCTTTGACTATATGGACTTTTGTTGGCAGGGTGATGTCTCTGCTTTTTATTATACTGCCCAGGTTGGTCATAGCTGTCCTTCCAAGGAACAAACGTCTTTTAATTTCATATTCTGCATAGTCCTACCAGGAGCAAGTGGAGGCATAACTTAACCAGTTTGGATTACTTCCCTCACTGAAAGAGAACTACCTTTCACTCTGTCTGTTGTTGTTTTGAGCCAGGTCTGAGCTTTCACTGCTCTCTCCCTGAGGCAGGTCTGAACTAAACCCCTGCTGAGCTTCCCTCCAACATTTCATCCCCCTCTTGAAAGGTGATTGGAAGCTGGAGCAGCTCTCCCATTGGCTCAGTTTATTAGCTGTTTTTTTCCCTTCAGGGGCAGGGCAGCCTCCTGTCCATCATAGCTTCCATAATGCTTATAGATGTATTAAAATATGCTCTCCTTGTAGAGTTGATTAAAGTGTGTGGTGAAGACACTGTATTAGAATCAGAAATAAACCAGAATACATAGGCCTTGGCTACTACACCAGCAATACCATGGATAGATCAGGTTACCTGCTTTAAGGTGGAGCCTGGACCCTATGGCATTATACAGCACTGAGGTCCCTCCCCAAACTCCACCTTCCCCAGACTCCACCCCCAAATCTCCAGGAATTTCTGCACCCAGAGTTGGCAGCTTTCTATATAAAGTGACAATCGGGCATGTCTTTAGAAAGCGGGCTAATCTCACATCATTTCAGGTTAGCTTGATTAATCCAATTAAACAGATGAAGGTACAGAGGCAGAGAGGCCAGACAGATTTAGCTAAGGTTCTGCGATAGTACCAGAGAACATTTGCACTACAGAAAGAGGATTAAGAGCAGCACCAGTTTTACATACACTTGAGAGAGGAGGCACTTGCATATTGATTGCTGTAATGCAAACAACCATACATGCAAACTCAGATCTAGGGTTGCCAGATCCGACTCAAGAAATATCTGGGGACTTTGGGGATGGAGCCAGGAGGCTTTGGGGGTGGGTTGTGACAAGGACGATTGAACTCCAAAGGGAGTTCGGGCCATCACATTTAAAGGGACCATGCTCCTTTTAAATGCCTTCTCTCCACTTGGAAATAACGAGGGATAAGGACAGCTTCTGTTGGGGCTCATAGAATTGGATCCCCTGGTCCAATCTTTTTGAAACTTGGGGGGTGTTCTGAGGAGAGGTGCCAGATGCTATGCTAAAAATTTGGTGCCTCTACCTAAAAACAAATAGCCCCCAGAGCCCCCAATACCCATGGATCATTTCTCCATTATACCCTATGGGAATTGGTCTCCAGAGGGTATAATGGAGTGCCCAGCGGACATTTCCCTCCCCTGCCCTCCACACTTTCTGATGACCCTGAAGTGGGGGGAAGGCATCCAAACCAGGGAATCCCCTGCCCCCAACTAGGGACTGGCAACCCTACTCAGATCCCACTTAGGCTCTTCTAAACAATAACAGAAGTGTAAGTGTTGAAAAGCAGCAATGGTATGAGAGTAGGAAAATGAGCTACCATAGACCTGCAGGCAAAGGCTTGGGCATGGGAGAACCTGTATATCTTTCATTCAAGCTTGTATCTTTTATGTGTAAGTTGCTTTGAGTCCCCAGTATGGGAGAATATGAAGATAAAAAAATAAACTCTCTGTTCATAGCTAATGAATGGATTCTCTGGAAGGTGAGACTGCGAGGCTAGTTTTGGTGCAAAGCTCCCCAATCCTGATGCCCCTTTTATGCATTTTTCTTATCTCATAATTTAGCTTGTGTTTCTAAACTGCATCGCCTTTTTGATTTGGAGGGACAGGACAAGTTCTCAGACAACTCTACCCAAGTTGCCTACCCAAGTTTCTGCTGCTGCATTAGATCATAAGTCAAGCAAGGCTTATTCCCTAGAGATAAAACAAAAAAGATTGAAAAAAGTTCATATTGTTCATTTTCCACTGCCAAATGTCATGAAACATAAACTGGCTTAATTCAGGGATGGAGTTGAATGATAAATAAACTGTATTCCCTTGAGGAACTGGATGCTTTTCTGGTAACTGCTGTCTTCCCTTTTAAAAACACTATAAACTCTATGTGCACTTTCCCTTTCATTAAACATTCTTATTTCCAGATTCACTGCCTTCAATCTAAGCCGAGCTCCACACTCAACATTTTCCCTCCTCCACGTTCCTGGTACAGCCTCTACATGCCTTGAAAAGTGACCTTGGGACCTTTGGCAACAGTGTGTGTATGGGGGGGGGGGGTGGTCTTCAGTGGTAAGGGGAATTTTTGAAAATAATTACCCTATTGTAGAAGTGGAGGTACTCTTTTGTTCACATATGAGGTGCTTTGGATCCAACATGTTGCCTGCTTTCATCTCATACTGGGCCACAGGACTTCTAGGCAGTGAGAAAATGAGATTGGAAACCAATTCTTGAATTACTTGCAAGACTGGCATAAACAGCACTCGGAATCCACCAGGAGGCATTCAGTTCACTTTCAGTTTTCTTGGTCTGTTATAGCATTCAGCTGTTCCAGCCATGATACCTTCATTTTCTCTGGGGTTTATTTTTAATCAATTTTTATTGGCTTGGTGGGGGTAATAAAGCTGGATGATTGCACGCTTTGGAGTCATGCATGTCTCTCTATGCAAGCTGAGGTAGACATTTTGAACAGGCCCCGCCTGATCTCTGTACCATGCCTGTATTTGTTATTATTATTAATAATAATTAGATTCTTTCCTCTCTCTTGAGATCAATCATTCTGCCAGAACAATTAATGGCAGCTGAGATTCTCAGGACATCATTCTGCAAGCCTGGTACAACATTTGCATAGCACTCCTATAAAATTAAAGGATATGAAAAGGCAGTAGCTTGGATATTGGCTTGGGTTCCATGGGAATTTACCACAAAAGGTAGGATTTTCACTGGCAGGTTGCAACTTCCTTGCCTCCCCATCCCCCGTCACCCCAAATGCTGTTCCTAATGGATGTTGGAAGCGTAGGAGCAGCACAAGAGGGGAGTTGAAGTGTTGCCATAGGAAGTGCTCCTATGGCCAGTTTGGTGTAGTAGTTAAATGTGTTGACTCTTATCTGGGAGAACTGGGTTTGATTCCCCACTCCTCCACTTGCACCTGCTGGAATGGCCTTGGTTCAGCCATATCTCTTGTAGGAGTTATCCTTGAAAGGGCAACTGCTGTAAGAACTCTCTCAGCCCCACCCACTTCACAGGGTGTCTGTTCGGGGGGAGGAAGATCAAGTAGATCGTGAGCCGCTTTGAGACTCTGAGATTCGGAGTGGAGGGCGGGATATAAATCCCATATAAATCCAATATCTTCTTCTCCTTGGTACAGAAGACCCCAGGAATAGTTTAGGAGGATTGCCATCAAATGAGGGAATAGGTTAAAACCTGCGGCCCTCTGGCACACATGGTTTTGATCAATGGAATCCAACCATAGTCTGAGCAGCCAAGAAACAGACTACGAATGCAGAAAATGCTGTTGAAAGGGGGATTTCTGTAGACTTTGTAGAATAGGCTGGCACAACTACTCTGCATGGAACCAAGCCTAGTTTTCTTGGTCTGCAAAACTGGGAGAGATTGAAGCATCTGGCAGGCCATCATGGACTTTGCAAGTCCTAGGTTGTCCAAGGCTTCCTTTTGACTCACAATATAACATTTGGACACTCACAATGGGCACTATATTTTCTGTTCTTAACGGCCTTGATTCCTCCTGCTTTGGTACCTTGGAAATAGCTGCTTGCACACTAACATGCTCCACTGTTTTCCTCCATAATTAAATCCTAACATATTGTGACCTATAAATTCATCTTGTTGTTGCTGTTTAGTCTTTGCATATGTCAAACATCTTCATTAAGTTGTATGATAATTTGCTGTTCACCTGTGTAGAGGCAGCAGCCTATATATACTGTCAGGGGTGGAATTCTAGCAGGAGCTCCTTTGCATATTAGGCCACACACCTCTGATGTAGTCAATCCTCCAAGAGCTTACAAAAAAGAGCATTGCAAGCTCTTGGAGGATTGGCTAAATCAGGGGTGTATGGCCTAATAGGCAAAGGAGTTCCTGCTAGAATTCCACCCCTGTATACTGTTAACTTCCATTTCTATGTATCTGAGGAAGGGTGCCTGCACATGAAAGTTCATACCTTGGATTAACTTTTGTTGGTCTTAAAGGTGCCACTGGACTCAAAATTTGTTCTATGTTCCCAGCTTGCAGCACTGTTACAGGCTCCCCAGGGTTAGCACTTACCCACTCGTTCTCTTTGAAGCGAGAGCACTGAAGACATGTGGTGATTTCATACTATTTTTTTTAAATACAGGTATGCACAGGTGGAGGAACAGAGACATACCTACAGGGCAGCAGATCTGCTATACCACATCAGAGATCCTACATTCTCAAGGTGCTTCAGCCAAGCTACTTTAGCAGGGTCTATATGCTTCCCTGTCCCTTTCAGAATCTAAAGTTGTGCTTCCTTTTCTGACATGTGTTTGTCCACTCCTCCCAAAAAGAGGGGGCTTGAACAGCTCATTTCATAACAATTAAGACCAACTATGGACATGCTGACTATAAGACGTGTTACAGTTCCCTTTGTCACACATAGGATAGAATGGCCCAAAGAAAAGACTTCCATTACTGACTATTATCTAGTTGTTTATTTTATTTGTTGCTCAAAAATCTGGCTCTTGGGTTTAAGGATGTTAATGTGACCCTGCAAGGAAAGTGCTCTTGGAACAGAAGCACAATAAAGTTGAATAGCAGCTAGATAGTTTCCTAGTTATTATCTGTGTTTTGGACCACAGTAAAACAACATGCTCAACAGTACCACTTAGACATTAAAGACATTACGGTAATTGGTTTTATGGACAATAGATTGCTTAAAATATTGGATTATTGCCCAGGAGCATACTGGAATGTATTATCAAAGCAGAAGTTTTTTTTTAAAGTATGTTGCTTCAAATAAAAATCTTATTTCCTAGCCCTGATCTAGCTACTTTACAGTGCAATCCTGAAAGGGGGGCGAGGGGGGCTGTAATCAGAAGTTTTTTCAGGGGGTCAGAGTGGGGGAGGCAGAGACAATGCTGAAGCAGGTGGTGGCTAGGGACGATGAGGCATGCCTGCCAGAGCTGTGCACCTGAGGAGTGACTGGCCGGCTCACTTCTAGCTGGGCAGGTGGCACCTTCCCTGGACTGAATCTATGCCCTGTGCTGGCCACACTGCTGAAGGAAGCACAGCCCACCTGCCCAGCAGCCACCACTGATGCCACTGCAGTTCCTCCTGCTGCCAGTAAGCCTGTGGCCACATTAAGTTTCCTGCTCCCTGAGTTCCAGGGAAGATTCAAGGGGTTGGGGTGGGGGACTGCCCAGGATCCTGTTTCAGCTGGGAGCTCAGGAGATGCCAGCCTGCCCTGAAGCTCTGCCAGCATTCTGTGTGCCCAAGCAGCATTGCCACTACCTCCTCCCAGTCCCACTGAGTCCTTCTCAGACTTCTCCCTCACCTCTGGCCCAGCTTTCTGGCTGGCTACTCACTGCTGCTGCTGGGCTGAGCAGAAGCACAGTCAGCAGGAGCACCTCTCCAAAACCAACATCCACCAAGGTTGCCCGTAGTCACCTGGCAGCCCTTATCCCGGGCTGCATTTCTCCTGTGGCTCGTTTTGGGGTGGGGGTGGGGACATACCATATTTGGGAGGGGACATCACCTAGCTATGGGCTGGGGGGAAGTGTTCAGGGAGCCAACTGATCCGTGTATCATCATAAGTCCAAGATATGCCAGTGTGAGGGCCATTTATGATGGTGCAGGCCCCCAGTGTCACTCTGTTGCTCCTGGTGGTGGACAATGGTGGCCACCCAGTGATGCAGGTGAGATCTAGGCCTCTGTGCCAGCATGGTTGTGGATATGCCATGATCCTGGGCCTCATGAGGCCTATAAGCTCCAGAGAAGCCTGCCTAGAAGTTGCTACAGAAAGTTTACATTTCTCAGGATTCCTTCTGTCCCTCTGATTGGGTGACAAAGTTTTGGAGGGAAACTTGCCCAGAGAGGGGTGGGACCTGGAAGGAAAGCATAAAAGGGCCAAGCACAGACAGTGTGTGTTCTTTCCTGAACAGGCTGCAGGCAGTAGGCTTCCCAACCCTCCCGCTCTGGCGGGAGTCCCCTGGGTTTGCAGCCTCATCTCCCGGTCTTCAAGAAGTGGAAAGCGGGGGGTGGGGGGTGGGGAGAACATACCTGTAGGCTTCATTATAGAGCTCTTGAGCCGTTTGTAAAATGTCTGTCGCTTTAAGACTGGGCAGGGAGCAGGAAGGGCTTGGGAGAACAGCCCCGCCCTTTCTTTTGCTTTCACTTTCACAGCAAGAGTTCTCCGGAAGAAGATCTGGTAAGTGTGTGTGTGTGTGTGAGGGAGGGGGCAGGGGATTCCCTGGTTTGGAGGCCCTCCCCCCTTTTAGAAAGCATGTGGGGGGGAGGGAAATGTCTACTGGGCATTCTATTATTCCCTATGGAGAACGATTCCCATAGGGAATAATAGGGAATTCATCCGTTGGTATTGGGGGCTCTGGGGGGGGCTATTTTTTGAGGTAGAGGCACCAAATTTTTAGTATAACATCTAGTGCCTCTCCCCAAAATACCCCCCAAGTTTCAAAACGATTGGACCAGAGGGTCCAATTCTATGAGCCCCAAAAGATGGTGCCCCTATACTTCATTATTTCCTATGGAAGAAAGGAATTTTAAAAGGTGTGCTGTCCCTTTAAATGTGATGGCCAGAACTCCCTTGGAGTTCAATTATGCTTGTCACATCCTTGTTCTTGGCTCCACCCCCAAAGTCTCCTGGCTCCACCCCCAAAGTCCCCAGATTTTTCTTTAATTGGACTTGGCAACCCTAGCAGGCAGGGAGGTTCTCTCTCTGGAAGGCTGAGCTGGAGGCAAGCTGTAGTCTAGAGAGTTTACAGCAGGGATGGGGAACCTCTGTCCCAAGGGCCGTATGCGACCCTTGAGGTCACTTGGTGTGGCCCTCGGGGATTGCTGGGCTGAACTGAGCAATGTGGCAGCCTCTCTGGGGCCTGGCTGGCCAGTGAGGATTGTGGGGCCCAGCTGTGCTGAACAGCAGCCTCCCCAGGGCCAGGCAGGGATCACAGGGCCCAGATGTACTGTGTGGCAGCCTCCCTGGGGCCTGGCTGCCAGCCAGAATTGCTGCAGGGCCTGGAGAAGTTACTGTCACAGTTCAGTTCACACTTGATTATCCCAGATGGTGTGGCCTAATATGCTAATGAGTGTGTGACCTAATATGCTAATATTAGGAAATGTGGTCTAATATGCTACTGGCTTGAATCATTCTCCCTCGGCGGAACACTCTTTTTTAAGTTGATAATTTTTTATGGCCACGAATGATGTTATAAATATCCATATGGCCTTTGGCATAAAAAAGGTTCCCCACTCCTGGCTTACAGCTAGGAAGAGATCTCTCACCCAAAGGAGGTGAGTTTTGATATTAGTAGAAGGAAATGTCTAGTTAGTCGCATCAGGGCTTCTGTTTATTTGCACCAACCTTTATGGTTTTCATATTTACTATTGCACTAAATGTTTATCACTCACTTTTTGTTTTATTGCACTCTTTTTGTTGTTATCCTGCCTAGGTGGCCTTGTGAATTAGGCTTGCTGACTATGGGCTTGGCCAATCACCACCCTCCTTCCAGCTGCCAGCACCCAATTGCACCCCCCCCCCAAAAAAAAAACTTCCATCAGGACATCTCAGAACTCAGGGTGTGCGGCATGGGACTCTGTTTTTGAGCTCCCTGCCGTGCAGACTTAGAGCAGGCAGTAAGGCACTTTGGTGGTGGGAAAAACACGAAGAGCACCTTAGCACTACAAGGTGAGTACTTTATGCAAACATCCAAGGAGGAGAGCAAAGTCCAAATTCTGTGGTTGAGCTCTCTCATTTCAGTACATCACTGTTGGAGGGTTGACCCAAAGGGGAAACCACACTCTGACAGGTGAGCATGGGCAAGCATCCCAAACCTGTTCCCCACTCCCCTCACTTAAGGCTGGGTGCTGCGACAGCATCTCCTGCAGCCAAACCCAGCACTGAGTTTGTTCATGGGCAGCACAAGCCCACTGTGTAGCTCCATGGCCCTGACATGCCATGGGAAAAGATCCCAGGAAAGTTTCCCAGGAGACGTGTGTGTGGAGGAAAGCTCTGTCATTTGTCTGGTTCCCTCCCGTGGCAGTGGACAGGGCATGTCTGTGGTGGTGGGTCTGGCAGTTGCTGCATCAGACTACCATGTGATCCTTTAACTCATTCCTTTGCAGAATCAGAACCTCAAGCAGCAGTTGCAGGTGCTGTTGTGATGGGTTCTCATCAATCTATGAGCACTTCAGCACAGGACAGGTGAGTGTAATTTGGATGGTACAAGGGGGGGGGGTTGTGATGAAGGCCCCCCCCCCCAATGAAGTTGCATTTGCAGTCCCTGTCAAGACAACACATTCATGGCTGAGCCCAGTTATGGCACTTGGGACCAGTTACCATGGCTGGACATATGTCTCTGTTTTATGTGTCTACAGGTGGAGATTCAACAAGGAGACTTGTGGGTGTGGCAAGTCCTGCCTTGCCCCCCCTCCACTCTGCTCTGTCCACTGTTCCAGCCCTCCTCTTGAAGTAGAGCATGGCATCCAGCCAGTCCTTCCAAGTTCCACCTGCAGTGCCATCCTGCTGAGACAGGTGCCATGCCAGGAACCCTCAGTCCTCTTCCCCATGGCCCCATGGAGGGAGCAAATGGAGTCTTCACACCTTGCCATGGCTTGCAGCTCAATAAAGTCTGTTGTTATGCCACAACTGTGTCTCTGCTGATTTGGTTTTGACTCCATGCCAGTCCCTTCTCATTCCCCAGCTCATCTGCCGTCTCCCCGAGGGCTTCCTGAGGACATGTCTCAGAGGGAGGCCTCTCATGTGCCTTGGGTGGTTGTGCAGGTCCCACTGGTCATTGTAATCTGCCAAATATAGCAGGGGCCAAATGGCACGGACAAGTTCCCTCCCTCACCTCACATGATTCTGTGTCGAGGGGGGAGGGGCCAGAGGATGGTCCCTCCAGTTTGGTGCAGTGGTTAAGTGTGTGGACTTTTATCTGGGAGAACCGGGTTTAATTCCCCACTCCTCCACTTGCAGCTGCTGGAATGGCCTTGGGTCAGCCATAATTATCGTAGAGGGCATCTTTTGTGACAGCTCTCTCAGCCCCACCCATGTCACAGGGTGCCTGTTGTGGGGGAAGAAGATAAAGGAGATTGTGAGCTGCTCTGAGACTCTGATTCAGAGAAAAGGGTGGGGTATAAATCTGCAGTCTTCTTCTTCTAAGTCAGCTTGGTGCCATGATGAGAGCATGAGACTGGATCTGAGAGACCCAGATTCTGTTCCCCACTTGTACCAAGGAGTGCTGCATGCCCCCACATCAGAGCCCACCCCAGTGGGTCCTTCTGTTCTGCTGCTGCAGGAATGCCTTTGGTATAGGAGTGCCCTTGGCAATGGACAGCTCGAACCCCTTCTCCACTATCAGGCGCCTGGATCTTCTGACAGGCATTGGTCCCTTTGAGGAGGGGGGGGGGTGTTCCTAAAAATGAGCAGAATGCCTGTGGCCCACCCCCCAGCCCAAGATGGATGCTGGATTCCACCCCCTTGCCACAGGGCCCCTGATTGGCCTTGGCAGCCCTGTCTACCATAATGCCACCATTTCCCTGCAACACCTCCACTGACCACCACTGCAAACCCACCAACTTTTCCCACTGACTGCTGCACAAGTTATGCCCATAGGGAACAGACTAGCACCACCACTGTCACATTGTCACCGTTGCACTGGTGTAGCTCAGGATTGCTCTATTAGTGAAACAGCTAATGTGCCCTCATGTATATGTGCTTTTTCATTAACATCAAAAGATGTATCCAGCCAGTTCAATAAGACCAGGATAATAATATGGTTTAGGATTTGCATCCAGATGCTGAGATGCTTTTGCATCAGCAATCTGTACAGGTCTTTCTATCTAGATCCAGCAAATTTAATTACCACACTTTGCACCAATCTTCAGAAAATCTTCTTTTTCCTCTTCCAGGCCTAGTAACAGCTGGTATATGTGGAGAAGTCAGTTTCAATCAGTGAAACTGTACAGGAGGAGGAGGATTACCTTTCTCCCTTGTACCGCAGCCCCAATCTAAATCTGGCCCTGCACATCTTTTAAAAATGCTTGGAAGATGCATTCATAGATCTTCCCAGCATCCTGTGCAAATTACCAACTTCTGTTGCTTGCAATGAGTCTATTAAGGGCATCTGGCAACCTGATTTGTCACAGTCCAGGAAGGGTCACTTCATTTATTTGCTTGGATCCACTGGAGCATTTTTGCCCTTGGAGTGTGTCTTTCTCACCTCCTCTTGCTGCAGCCCCCAAAGCCCCCCTCCATTCTGTTCCACAAGATTGCTGCACTCCGCAGATGGAAACACCCTGGTGAATCCCAGTAATTTCTTAGAAGATTATTTGGCATTTCAAGATTAGTCAAAAGGATTTATCGAAATTCATAGCAGACAATCCAGCCAACAAAACCAGAATGATTACTATAAACTGAACTAGAATTTGGATCTTAATCCTTTTTGCTGTTTCCGCAGTGCTTTTCTCCACTGCTGAGGGGATGCTTTGTTGTGGAGTGTATTCCGGGGTAGGCACTCTCTGCTCATGCATCAGAAAGCCTCTGAAACAGAGGACAGCTCTGTGGAAACAGAAGAAAGGTTTTGGAACCAAGCCACCATGCCATTTTCTCACATGCATCAATGATTAGGGACCTATTGAAGAGAAGTAGCGTGCAGTTTGCACTCAGTTTTTAAATGAAGCTTGCAGAAAACAGATGCTTAAGAAATGTAAAAACTCTAATCTCCTGAAAATCTGTCTGTAACTCTAGTTAATACTATTTTTAAGACCGGTCACATAAGTTCTAACATGCCCAATGGTTTGTAATATTAAAATATATACAAATAAAATAGTTTAGGATTAAGTAAGAGATAAAAGTATTCCCTTGGGAAGTGTTTGATCCAGTGATTGACTTGTTCTAGCTTGCAATCTCTTTTTTATTTCTTCAAAACATTCTGCTTCTTACTTTAGGTTTCAAGCTATCAGAAGGCTAAACACGTTGTAGTCGATTTTGGTGTAGTGGTTAAGAGCATGGACTGTGCTGTGCTGGGTGATCTTGGACCAATCACAGTTCTCTCAGCCCCACCTACCTCACAGCGTGCCTGCTGTGGGGAGAGGAAGGGAAGGAGACTGTAAGTCTCTAGTGAAGGGCGGGGTATAAATCCAATATCCTCCTCCTCCTCCTCTTCTTCTTCATTTAAGCCATCAATAAATATTAGAATGGCATGGGAAGTATATTTGGAGCCTCAGAATATTTTTGAAGCTAAAGTAAAAGAAATGTTTGCATTCATTTCTGCTTTTTTTAAAAAAAAAAGTTTGTGGAACATAAAGGACTGGTTATGGCAGTACAGAGGTTAGAAGATAAACAGAAAAGTTGGCTATATTGTAGAACAATCATAACTTGGCAGAGAAGTGGTGATATTAAGGGCCCGCTAAAGGTTATACCTGCCATGAATCAGGTCAGGATCCCCCAACCCATTTTTTAGACAGATGTGACATCAGGAAAATAATATTTTCCCACCACACCATTTCTCCAAGCTGGAATGATTACATCATGGCAGACAAAACATTTAGTTTGTCCCTAGGGAAAAGGTTTTAGCCTTCATAAGGTTTCCTTTGGTAAAGGAAACAAGCCAGATCGTTTATTAGCTGAAAACTTAGAATCCCCCTTCCCTCAGCAAGGATCTGTGGTACTAAAGCTGCTTCCTTGTGGACTGTTCGCTCCACCTTAGCAGGAGATGGGTATTTGGCAGCATCAACACAAGGTTGTCCTCTAATGGTTCTCCTTCTGAGGTTTCCTCTAGTTTGCCATGATGTTTTCCAAACATGCTTTGCTCCAATCTTTCTGGAAAGATCACAGTCAAAGAAGGTTTGATGACTATGTGGATGGGAAGGTGAGGACTTTTGCTGGCTTTTAAAATTGGTAGTAGGCATATCACTATAGCATCATAACACTGTAGTGGTATACCAATTACTGAATATTTTTAAGCCAGCAAAAAGTACTCTGGTGGTGAAGGATGGTGGGGGGGGGGGGGACAGATATGACAAGATACCACAAATTACAGCCCTGTGTGGATCCTCCAATTCCACTGTGTGATTGCATTCTTACTACATTACAAGGCATGACAGAAGCAATTCTTAGTGGATATGGAGAACCCATGGATTGATTTAGCACAAGACATATTACAAGTCCTGCTAGAAACAATTATGTGGCTTAAGGAGAGGGGAGATTATACAACATAAAATGCTACCCTCACAAATCGTAAAAAGGTGTGATAAATATGAGTGGACATGAGATTAAATGTAAAGGCCTCTGAGAGGAATTTTCCATCTTTTTTCACTCATGGAAGGACTCCATGAATGGAAGGATTCCTCTTAATGGAAGATTCTTCTGAGCAGAAGAACATGTTTGGATCCAACCTGTTCTGTCTTCGTACCTCCCCATTATTAAAAAAAATCACACTGGATTAAGATTTGACTATAGTTTTGGTTGTTCAAGATATGAATGCAATATAATAGGCTCAAATATATACATTTTGTTAAGAATGGAAGGGTAATTGCATAATGTGAACTATTCTAGAGCAGGAGTATCAAATTTTATTTATTTTTTTATTTACTTTCCATTTATATCCCGCCCATTCCAAACGGACTCAGGGCGGCTAACAGTCATATAAAAACCAACATCTCAATTTCAAATATAAAGCAATAGATCAGTCAGTTATAATTTAAAACCATATAAAGCAAAGTATTGGTACTATACAGAATATACAATTTATCTGTTGGTGGTCCTTCTGGTGGAGTTGCCCAGTAGCATAAAAGTAGCAGCCTTCTCCCCTAGTTGTGATAGGCCTGTTTAAAAAGTTCAGTTTTACAAGCTCTGCGGAATTGGGAGAGGTCCTGCAGAGCTCTTATGGACTCAGAGAGCGCATTCCACAGCATTGGTGCTGCCACTGAGAAGGCCCTGGCCTGTGTAAAGCCCAGTCTGGCCTCCCTTGGTCCGGGGATGGACAATAGAGTTTTAGTTCCTGAACGCACTGCTCTCTGGGGAACATATGGGGAAAGGTGGTCCCTTAGACAGACAGGTCCTCAGCCATATAGGGCTTTAAAGGTCAATACCAGCACTTTGAAATGGACTCAGAACACAATAGGCAACCAGTGCAGCTCTTTCAGCACTGTTTGAATGTGCTCCCATCTCGGGAGTCCCATTAACAACGGTACTGCAGCATTCTGCACTAGCTGTAGTCTCCGAGTCAGAGTCAAGAGTAGCCCCATGTAGAGGGCATTACAGTAGTCTATTCTCAAGGTGACCGTAGAATGGATCACCATTGCTAAGTCGCAGTGCTCCAGAAAAGGGGCCAACTGTCGTACCCACCACAGATGGGAAAAGTGGTTGCTACCTGGGCCTCCAAAGACAAGGAGGAGTCTAGGAGCACGCCCAGGCTCTTGACCTTTGGGACCGAAATTAGTGGCATCCCATCAAAAGCCAGCAAGGGGATCTCCCTTCCTGGGCCACCGCGGCTCAGATAGAGAACCTCTGTCTTTGTTGGATTCGACTCAGCCTGTGCCAAGATGTCACAGCTTGTAATGCTAGGTCTAAATTGTCTGGGACACAGCCAGATCGGCCACCCATCAATAGATAGAGCTGGGTGTCATCCGCATATTAGTGACACCCCAGCCCATACCTCCTGAAAATCTGGGCAAGGGGGTGCATGTAGATGTTAAATAACATTGGGGACAGAACTGCCCCTTGCAGCACACCACTTATGAGTGGGTGCCTCTGGGTCAGTTCGTCCCCTATCACTACCCTTTGTCCTCAACTTTGGAAGAAAGAGGCCAGCCATTGCAAGGCAGACCCCCGAATCCCCACGTCGGCGAGGCAGCTAGACAGTAGCTGGTGGTCAACCATGTCAAATGCGGCTGACAGATCTAACAACAACAGCATTGCTGAGCTGCATCGATCCAGATGTCACAGGAGGTCATCCATGAGGGCAACCAAAACTGACCTGGATGTCCCATGACCTGGACGAAAGCTAGACTGGAACAGATCCAGTGCAGAAGTGTCATCCAGGAACCCTTGTAACTGAGTCGCCACAGCCCGCTCTATAACCTTACCCAAAAAGGGTAGGTTTGACACCGGCCAATAGTTTGCCAATTTGGCTGGGTCTGCAGTTGACTTTTTTAATAAGGGGTCTACCACAGCCTCTTTCAGAGGTGTGGGAAAAATCCCCTCTAAAAGGGATCTGTTGATAATCACCTGTAGTGGTTCACATAGCGTTGCCTGGATGGCTTTTACCAGCCAAGACAGGCATGGATCCATGTGCATGGGCACGGAAATGTGCAGCCTGAAGGCTGGATCAGGCCCCTGGAGGGCTCCTATCAGGCCTGTGAGCAACTTGCTGTCATCTGTTTCCTTCTCTCTCTCTTGCTTCCTTCTGCATCACAGCTTGCTTTGCTAGGCTTGTTTAATCTCACAGGGGCTAGAGTAAAGTCTCTATTTTCTCCATTGGCTGACCAGCACATGAAGCAACTTATGTACAAAAGCTCACAATGCCCAGCCATTTCATGTTTTCCCCTGGGTTGTAGGCTCAAAGTATTGATCATGAGATTTTTGTAATGAATGTCAATAAATCAAAAGTAGGTTTGCAATGTACAGAAACATACCTGAACAGCATACTCAAGGTTGATACAGCACAGACATTGTCCCTAGATTTTGATGCAATAATTCAGAGCAAGAGGTGTCAGTTACCAGAAACCGTTAAATAAACAAAATATTGCTAGAGAGCTAATCTTTTAAACATATTTTATTCTAAGTTTTAAAAAAATCTTTGTTTGTCCATGTCCTTTATAAAGTTTATATCTGCACTACCTGGCATTACATTTTATGACACACATGGTCCAGCCCAACAAGGTCTCATTTATGTCAGATCTGGCCCTCATAACAAATGAGTTTGACCCCCCTGTTCTAGAGCATGTTAGATTGTAATTCTCTCCTATAAAGCATATATTTTGTAATGGACATATTAGAACAAAGTAGTGGCTTGGGAAAGAAATCCAGAAATGGGAAAGTCAGTAGTAAAGCAAAAGCAAGAAGAGGACATTATCCCAAATTTATTACATATTACCAAGTCTGATTTATAATGAGCTAGAATAATTATAGCATCAATGGCATAGAGCAATTGGGTATCAATTGTCACAAGAAGATTAGAAATTGGTATTTCAGACAGCAGCACATAAATTTTCTTCATATTTAAATTTTAAAAGAAGTCTGAGTTAAGATTATTTATTAGTAGTATGTGACTCAGCAGAATGTAAATCCATCTGGATGGTGGAAGCGTACTGAAATGGATGATGATTTTATACATATATTGTGGATTTGCTTTAGGCATCAGATATTGGAGCATGATCACAATCTTTTTGAAATTGTTGACTATTGACCAAAAGTACAAAAGATCTTATTAGGTATCATACATGACACTAATATAAGGGGGGGGGGGGGAGTGCAACAAATGTGTTGAGAACTGGTAAAATTGCTTATGTGAGACATTGTACATTAAATACAGTCCTAGAACAAAGAGAGTATTGTGGAAAAGTTTAGAAAGCTGGAAAAACTGAGATGTTTACTTACAGTATATGAAAGACCAGAAAATGGGAGTTATATCTGATATGACTCTCCGTGTGTATACATACTTCATTTAAATACCAAAACCACCAACACACAAAAAACAATTTGCTTTACGAAACAAGAGAGAAAAGTGAATCCAGGAGGAGTTCCTTATATCATTAACAGAAAGAGATCTGTAAACTGGAGAATACTCAGTTACAAGAGCTGTGGGACTGTATCATTCAGAAAGAAGAATTCCAATACGCTTCTAGTTTTAATAGACAAAACTGCAGATGTCTTTGGTACAGCAGTGATGGATACTCGCTCTCAATATTCTACCCTTTGGATGTATCAGTGGAGCAAAATAGCAGAGTAGGCGTATTAGCAGTATATTTACTGCAAGGTCTTTGTGTTTGCTTTTCTGTGTTCAAAGATATTACTACTGTCAAGGGAACCATATGCATATGTATTCAAACAAGCATGAAAACGTCCATATAAAACAAAATACCTCAACTGGGTTTTTTTCCACTAATAAAATTAACTATCTTTCCCCTCCATGTGTGTGTGTGTGTGTGTGAGAGAGAGAGAGAGAGAGAGAGAGAGAGAATGTCTCTCTGTGTGTGCGCACCTGGAGTCATGGTGACCTCTGATGACTGACCCCTACTGGGAGCCTGGAGAATACCCAACTGCTGGTAGTCCATGAAGGTCTGCCATCCAAGTACTTGTTA
The DNA here is from genome assembly GCF_032191835.1 of Heteronotia binoei. Taxonomy (NCBI): domain Eukaryota; kingdom Metazoa; phylum Chordata; class Lepidosauria; order Squamata; family Gekkonidae; genus Heteronotia; species Heteronotia binoei. Next base: position 48,023,782 of record NC_083223.1, on the reverse strand, counting down.
GAGCTGACCCTGGTTAGCTTCCAAGATCTAACAACATTGGGCTGACCTGGGCTATCCAGGTCAGGGCACCACTAATAGAATTAACTATCAATAAGCTATTAACATCTATAAAAGCAGAAAACCTGAAGAATTTAGCACAACCTACAGAAGAAATGTAGTAAACATTTCCCTTACATCCACAGATAAGGAACAGACATAAGAGCCTCCTTTCTTATAACACCTCCCTCCCCCTCCCAGCAGTATATGTTTTAATTTCCTGCAACTTTCTATTTTAATCACATCCACAGTGAGTAATGTAGTGTTGGCTCTGAAATGACATTTGCTTGTTAATCTCCAGGAACCCACTAATTTTATAATGCACTCAATTTAGTTTTTCGGTAACATGCTAATAAGGTGCTGAATTGTGCATCCAGTCGTCAGCAAAATATACAGCTCCTGACGATAATTTCGGAAACTTGTGTGGCTTCCGTATAAGGTATGCAGAGGTTACCCGGCATGCCTTATGAGGTTCTTGCAGTTATGTAATACAATTCATGTTCTGCAATGATATCTGCATATAATAAATTTCATGTAAATCCCTTTACATCACACTGGTAAGCCTTCTACAAGATCATACCTAATTTGAATTCACTTTGCCAAGTACTTTAGGCGTCATTGTTAATTAGTTCCACAGCTGCCTCCAACTATTGCAGGAGTTCCTGTTTTTATAACTTTTATCCAGTGACCTATTTGATATATTTTGTTTTCTCCTCCCATCGGAATCCAGCTGTTGGTTTTTAAATACGGCATGGCAGTCATCCAAGTTCCCTCAGAACTTGTCTTCTGGAATATCCAAGGATCATTCAAAGGTTGGGATGGGGAATTAATAATTCAGATGTACATGGGATGGAAACTGACACATTTCCCTGCAGCTATCCTCAGCTATGATTATATCACTTCAGCGTACTGATAAATTCCACAGAGAAGGGTTCCGTTCCCTCTTCTACCCACCACCAGGCCCCCAAACAGGTCCTTCTTCCCTCCCACCCACCAGCATGCCTCCTCACTGCCTGCTTGGAGTTCTCCCCACTGCCTATGCTCACCCCCATCTGAAGCCCTTTTCCAATAGCAGTGGGTGTGCATGTAGGACAGAGCAAGGCAGAGCACTAGCAAAGAAGAAGACTGCAGATTTATACCCCACTCTTCTCTCTGAATCAGAGACTCAGAGAGGCTTACAATCTCCTATATCTTCTCCCCCCACAGCAGACACCCTGTGAAGTGGGTGGGGCTGAGAGGAGCTGCCCTTTCAAGGACAACTCCTGTGATACTGAAAAGTGAAAGCAGCTGAGTCAGGGTGTGGTATTATATTGGTATATAATCTCCTCCCATAGAGCAGAATGGGAGTTCTGTGGTTGGCTCCCAGAGCTGCCAATCAAGCTATAGACAACTGTTTTAGGTATTTCTAGGATTCTCCACAAGTCCACCCACCCCACCTTTGCCTAGAAATTAACTGAATCGATGCCAGGCTGTCTGGAGAATGCACTGTAAAAACGAATCAAATGAACCATCATGAAAACATGTTTGAAATGAACTGGTTTGAAATGAACCATGAACCAGTCTGGTTTATGCTCAAACTGTGGTTCATTTCTCAGTTCATGCCCATCACAGCACAAGGATCTCTCTCTCTCTGTATGCAAGGAAATATTTTTATAACAATATGTTCATTTTAAAAGGCATCCTGTTAAACGGATCTTCTACCTGTTGTATTGGAGACTTGCTGGTAGAGCTATGCATAACCTCACTCTGACATTTTGTAGTTAGCTCTGCTGCTGCAGCCGTTTTGTGATTTGCTCTATATCCTGTGGCAGCCATTTTGTGGTTGCACCCACAATCTCCAGGAATTTCCCTGCATGGAGTTGGTAATGGTAACCTGTCTGGAGTGTGGGCTGTTAGCCCTCCACTCTTGTCTTCTCTCAGATGCATCTGTGTGAGTCTGCTGCCTCTCCTGTTCCTGCCTGGTAGGGAAGATCCTGGAGGGCTAGTGGTCCAGGCCCTGATCCCACATGACTGGTACATAGCTGTCCCAGGATCTGGGAGGGCAGCTAGAAGTTCTGGTGGCACGCCTCAACATCTGGCTCTTTGAGATTGGCCTCTGGATCTGATGGAGTAGGGTCTGTGGGGGCTGCTACTATGGGGGAAGCCTCCATTACTTCCCTGCTTTCCTCAAGGGACATTCCTGATTCTTCACCTTTTCTAGCACTTAAAAAAAAAAAAAAGCCAAGCACAATATCCCACGTACTGTGCTTGCGTGAGTGTGGAATGCCATCTCAAAAAATGATGTCCGGTTGAGACCTCTGATCAACCAGCAACGGGACCAACGCTGCTTAGAACTGAAGGATGGAGGGATGTCTGATCAGCAGCTGTGGGGTATAATAGCGACGGGTTAGGGATGGATTTAATGGTGAGTGTGACTGCGGCCCAAGGGTCTAATTCAGTTCAAGGCAGCTTCATGTATTCATGTGTCCTGTGCACCAATGCCATGATAAGAACAACAGAGAAAAATGTCAGAGGCAAATGTTCTGCCACATACTGAAGAAGCAACTTGCAGTGCAGCTTCAGTTTTACAATTTAAATAAAAAATCAGTTAGCCATTTTAGCAGTGTCCATAACTGCAATGGAAATCTGAGTGGCTCTTCCCTACAAATGTGTGCACTTCATGATCATTTGCAGCAACAAAGAATAAACAAACCAAATCAGTATGCTTCAATACTGGCTCAGTTCTAACACTACTTGAAACCATGGTTTAATTAAACTTACTATTTATGCAATCCACAGACAGACTAACAGGATGAAGAATGGCTTAAAACAAGTTTAATATGAACAGAAATTAAAAATATCTCATACAACCACCTACTTCACAGGATATCTGTTGTCGGGGAAGAAAAAGGAGATTGTAAACTGCTCTGAGACTCTGATTCAGAGAGAATGGTGGAGTAAAAATCTACCTTCTTCTTCTTCTTCCCTTTGTTCTAGAAAAATTTAAGGTTATGTGATCTTAGGAAGCCCAACAAATTACCAGTTGGCTAACATATGAGGAAATGCGTCTGAATTGTAAATCCTATTACTACATCTTCTCTCTTAAGCTATTTAGAATACTGATATAAAGTAATACATAAAATAAAAATAAGCCATATGTATTTAAATTACATGATGAAAATATATTATCTATAAAAATGATCTTCAATAGTTTATAACATAAATTACATTTTGTTCATTAACATATCTCTATTAATCAGAATTAACATATCTCTATTCCTCAGAAGTACAAGCTGGGTTTCGAAGAGGTTAGAGGAACAAGAGATCAAATTGCCAATATTCGCTGGAAGTAAGATTGCTGGAAAAAACATCAACAACCTCAGATATGCAGACAATACCACTCCAATGGCAGAAAGTGAAGAGGACCTAAAAAGCCTCTTGTTGAGGGTGAAAGAGGAGAGCAAAGAAGTTGGTGTGAAACTCAACATAAAAAAACCCAGGGCATTTTTTGATAGAAAAAGCTCTGCAGAAAATCATTTGCATATTAGGCCACACTCCAAGCCAGCCGGAACAGCATTCCTGCTAAAAAAAAAAAGCCCTGAGAAAAACTAAGATCATGGCATCTGGCCCCATCACTCCTTGGCAAATAGAAGGGGAAGACATGGAAGTAGTGACAGACTTCATATTCTTGGGATCCAAGATCACTGTAGATAGTGACTGCAGCCATGAAATTAAAGATGCCTGCTCCTTGGAAGGAAAGCTATGGCAAACCTAGGCAGCATAATAAAAAGCAGAGACACATCATACTGCTGACAAAAGTCCATATAGTCAATGCAATGGTATTCCCAGTAGTAATGTATGGCTGTGAGAGATGGACCATAAGGAAGGCCAAGCACCAAAGAATAGATGCTTTTGAACTGTGGTGCAGGAGAAGACTCTTGAGAGTCCCTTAGATGGCAAGATCAAATCAGTCAATCCTAAAGAAAATCAACCCTGACTGTTCCCTGGAAGGTCAGATACTGAAACACAAATACTTTGACCACCAGATGAGAAGGGAGCACTCACTGGAGAAGACCCTGATGCTGGGAAAGATTGAAGGTAAAAGAAGAGGACAGCAAAGGATGAGATGGTCAGACAGTGTTATCGATACAACAAACAGGAATTTGAGCAAACTTAGGAGGGCGGTGGCAGATAGAAGGGCCTGGCGTGATGTGGTCCATGGGGTTGCGAAGAGTCAAACTTAACCGTGCAACTGAACAACAAATTCATCATACTGGAGGTTTGATTTTTCTAATCCAATGCTTCAATATTAGTTCATCAGGGATATTTACTGGGCCCTTCTGCTGATGGTGATGTGCAGGGGTTATTTTGTAGAAAAATAAATGGTGGAGCTCATCCAGGGATTGTTATGCAGCTGCACATACTATTCAATGGACAAGGAGGTGGAACTCTCAGGAGGAGGTGGAACTCTCAGAAAGGTTCAGGAGTTGCGCTCCTGTGAGCTCCCACTGGATCTGAGGCCTGGTGATGTGATAGATCTTATGTCATACGGTAAGTTTTCATTGCAGTCTAGATCACATAAGCAGGCTGGATAAGGCTGTTCCACAATTGCCCTTTTCTGATTCCCCCATATAAATAGATTGATTTGTCATAGAAGCTTTCTACAATTCCATTCAAATGAGGAACGTTTTGTCTAGACATGGGTGCTGAAAATCCCTGTCTTTGGCAAACTGCCTGAATTCTGCACAGGCAAAATGTGAGGCACTGTCAATGAAAACTAGCTCTGGATTACTGTATCATGCAAATACTAATTTCAGGCTGGTAAATCACCAGTTGGTTGATGGTTATTTTTAGTGTATATATTTATGAATAGAAATAATAATATGCTGCTATTAAATAATCTTTCGAATCTGTGCCTTCTTTCTAGTATGTCCTATGAGGAATTGGGTGTGGATTCAGTAGCTCTGATTTTTAGTGGCATCTTATAATTTAGGCAGATGAAACAGTATTATTACTATGTCAGGATTAATCCTGAACCAATGCATTGCTTTCATGTTCATTTTTCTGCTTTTCAATGCCGAGAAGATCCTCATAGATTTTCTGTAACATTTCTCCATGGAAGCTACTCATTTTGCTGCTATGATGCCCTCCCCCATCCACTTCCCTCCCTCAGAAGCAAGATCTTCTCTCTGTTTCTCTTTTCCGTACTGACTGAGCTTCCCTATTAATGTGTTTTCTTTTTTGATGAAGAACTGGCTGTCCCACCCTGTCACAGTATGGTACTTTGTTTGCTCAGTATGGTACTTTGTTTGCTGTTTGCTCAGCCCAGGAACCTGTGGAAAAGGATCGGGAACCCTCTTTAACTTAAACAAATGGCACTTTAGGTGTTTCAAAATTCAAAAATAAAATATTTTATTTAACATGGAGGGGAAAGGTCAGATGAAACCTGGGGATGAACATTTCTGATGTAACACAATATAGATAACTCTTGAGGTAAAATAAGTGATTTAAATCTTATGTTGAGAGATTTTCATTCCGGTGTTTTCTTAAACATTCCTGTACATTTTCTTAAGACTATTCTCACACTCTTTCCTGTAACCAAACCCCTTATCTTGAAACATCAGTACTCATCTTGAGTTTATAAATTACTCTTAATGTCTCCAAAGGCCGTTTCTAACAACACAAAGCAAAGGATCTCTCCACTCTTCAGAGGTAACTTCTTGTTTAGACTGGGTAGGGAAATTCTCCTCTCACTAGAAGATCTACCCCCTTTCTTTGGCCTGAGTGGGAGTCTCTGTCTAACTACTCACTCATCCTTGCCAATCCTCCCCAGTTCTCTTGTCTGTCAGGAGACAGGAGAATTGCTGTCTGTCAGGGCTGAATTTTGAAACTGTCAGTACTTGACTCTTCTCAGCTAGGGCCGAAATCAGACTGAATTCTCCCCAGCATCCTGTTCAGAAATCTTTCTTTGTTCAGTTTATGCTACCAAATCATATTCCTTGAAGCAGCCTGTTACTCAAGGATCTTTGTTTCTGTGAAGAATTAGCCTTTACAGTCCTTCAGCTGTTTGTACAGCATTTCTAAGCTTTTAAAAAGTGTAGTCCATCACATCAGCCCTTAAAAATCACTACATCTCTCGTTGCAAATTCATTCCTACATTCAGGTAGTCCATGATTTTCACATAAAAGTGTCTTTCGTATCTGGCCATTGATCAGTCACCGTTTGACTCATACACCTATCATGGATGGCTACCTTGCTTTCACCATGCATGTTTGTTGAGTTTTCTATATCAATCTGCATTGTTTTTCCTCCCTTCAGAACTCAGTTTGCTTTCCATTTGCTATTTTCTCAAGTTTTCTGAGAGTGCTTTTGTGCCAGTTTTCCCCTTGCTTTGCTTTCAAGCCAAAAGTAATTCAAAAGCATACAGATTTCCTCGGATCCACCCCCCCTCTGCTGGATGCCTGGAAAAGGCAGAGCAGAGCTGTGCCTGCAGAGATCCATCAGCTCCCTGCATACACAGTAAGCCTAGCTGTGGTGCCCTCTCCTGCCACAGAGGCAGTGCACAGCTCTCAGAGCAGAGTTCTCAAAGCAAAACAACTATGGTGCAGTTCCACCTGATATTCATAACATAATTAACACCGACGAGAAGCCTACAAGATTTGACTTGCCGTGTAAAGTATGGAAGATGGCTAATAGAATATGAACAGGATCTGTTGTTTAAATGGGGCAAAATACCAAGACTCGAATGTGATTGTAGTGCAGCCCACCAAACTATTTTCCATCTGTCACAGAAATGTGAGTGTCGTCTTTTTCATGGAGATGTGATGGAGCTCTTTCAACTCTCTCCAGTTGAAATTTAGTGGACTGAAAATGTAGATATTAGTATTTAGGGGGATTGCCAGTCTGTCTGCATATCCTTTGTATAAATCTGATTGCGTATTTTATATTCAAGTTCAAGACCTTTAATGGCATAGTAAAATAATAAATAAAAATACAAACAGGAATTAAAATGAAAGAAGCAATTAAGACAATGTCACTGAGAAAAAAAATACTAAAAACAGAATTAATCAAATACTCATTGCCTTTCCCTAGATATAGAGTAACCCTTATACATTACAATAGCCAAATACTCAGCCACTATTGCAGTCAAACTGGCAGATTTATCAGCAAGTAAATACTGGGTAATTCTTTCTGGAGGGCCAGAGAGGTTAGAAATAACAGGATCAAGAAGTTGCTGGCGCATCTTACAGAACATGAAGCAACAGAGAAGAATATGGGTAATTGAATCTGGTTCCAGTAGACAATATTTACATAATCTGTTCTCGAAAGGAATATTATGGTATCTGCCAGAAAGAACAGATGATGAAAAAATATTCAATTGGGCAAGCATAAAGGCCCGATGGTGTTGGGGATTAGTAAGATTTTGCATGTAAGCAACTCCTTGCCCAGCAGAGGACAACAACAAAAAAATTGAGAACAAATCAGATTAATTCCTGCTACAATAGTCTGGCTCTCAGTGTCCCAAATTCTTTGACGAATAATGTGAAATAGCTGAATCTCTTTACAATTTACTAGGGATTCTAAATCGATACCAATCGAGATAATTTTTGATCTGATATGTAGGTACCATTTGGAACTATAAGAGTCACTCAATAAATCATATAACAGAGTATTAGGACCAATCCAGAAATGGAGTCTCAACCAGTAATGGTAACCATCCAGGCTATAATTGAAGGAAGATGAAGGCCGAGTTCATTAGAAATAGTAGTAAGTCTGATCATGCTTGGAAGACCCAGAATGCAACGTAAAAAAGTAGCTGCAATACGATCTACTTCAGAATTTGCTGCCAGGATCCAGATTGGAATTCCATATAGAAGTTGATTTATAATCTTCATCTGGAAGATCTGTAAAGTAGCTGGGACATACTGGTTCCCACTGTAGAAATGGAATCGAGAGATTGCAGCCAATTGGTTCCTTACAGCTGTAAAAGCCATTTTCCGATGAAAGCCCCAAATATCTGAAGGATTTAACCTGTTCAACAAGTTTCCCATCTACCCTCCATAAGCAGGGTTTCCAAATCTTGGTAAATATCAGAATCTTGGTTTTCTCGTAATTGATGGACAAGTCATTTTGAGAGCAAAAATCAGAGGCTGAGAGCAGGCAAAATAAACCAATCTTGGAGATAGATAGAAGGACAGTGTCGTCTGCATACAACAGTAAAGGAACTGGAAGCAAATTCATCTTGGGTGCATGATCTTCAAATCTAGTTAAATATACTGGCAGATCACACATAAATAAGAGCAGGAGCAAGAAGGCATCCCTGCTTTATTCCTTTTGTAACAGGGATCTGTGCAGTCTCATCTACTTGCATATTTTATATTATTATATGCTTCCTATGTGTGATGCTGTCATATGATAAATAAATAAATAATTGCACAGCTGCAATAGGGCAACAGTGGAGGCTAGTGCCTCCAACTGCATTGCCATCTCCATTTCTTCAAGTTACTCCATGGAGAATGGGAAGGAAAATGAGAATTTCCTTCTATTTTTTTTTAACCAGTCAAACACCATGGAAGGATCGTTTGGATGGTAAGGCGAAGCAGTGCTAGACTTATTATTAAAATGCATGTGCGATAACTCGCTGACAGGAGTCTTATGCTCACAAACCACAGCATCGCTTCTGCGCATGTCGGGTGCCCTTTAAAAAAAATATGCTTCCAATCATGATTTTCATGACTGTCTTATCATGCGGTGATGGGATTGATACATGCCTAGATGGGATGCAGATGAGAAGTGTGATCATGCAATTCCATTTTAAAAGAACGGCAGACTATAACGGACTCACCTTACAAGCCAATACGTGTGACCGCAGCCTTTGTGAATTTTTTAAAAAGTTGGGATGCCATCCCTCACATGTCACAAGTTACATTCCACCCCAATTTAGAAAAATTGCATGGGGTGTTTGTTTTTTTTGTAGCTGCAGAATGAATACACTGGAGGAAAAATAATGGTGTGTAAGATGGAAACAGAATCCAAAGTCAACTTAAAGGCTTACTGCTTGGAAAATCTGCATAAGCTCTGCGTGCATAATAGGCCATCGTCTGCAATGCTTGATCTTCATCTGTTTGTTCTTAAACATGATGCAATTTTTATTTGCCTCTGGAAGTAAAGGGATAATCATATCCACATAAGCTTTCATGTGTTTCCCAATACTACAGAGAAGGGGAACTGCTCTAAAAAGTGCATCAGCAATAAAGAAAATTTGCCTGGTGTATAAGTCACAGCCAAATCATATTTCCATAGCTTTGGATCCGTGATGTATTTACTGTACCTTCTTAATTGTCTAACATATCGCTAAGGGGTGAAAAAAATGGCACCAAAAAGGAAGGTATATTTCCCTTCTGTTGTGACTTGATTGTGTGGGAAAAAGATCAGACATTGTGAAAGGCACAGTAGAACTGTCTACCCTAGATTTCCCCCAGTGTTGAGAAATTCGTGCCAAGAGTGGGGTGAGTATGGGAGGCCAACAAATGGAAAATGGGAGGCAAATATTGTCTGATCGTGCATTTCAAATCCTTAAGGGAGCAGCAACAATACCAGATCAAGCACCTCATCTGATTGCACCCATCGTGATCCAACATTTGATCTGCTTTTTGCATGCAAGTCAAAAACTTGTTTCTTTTTAAAGTTTAATTTTTTCTTAGGCATTTAATATTTTTCAAACTCGCTCAGTATTACTTCTAAGGAGAAATCCTAAGGAGAAGTAACAGGACTTGCTCCCAGTAAAATGTTCTTTAGTGTCATATCTTACTTTTTTCAAGCCCAAGTTATAAATGTCAAGAGCAGAGTTGACCAAACTGTGGCTCAGGATCCACATGTGGCTCTCAAAGCTCCCATCGCCCTGTTGGCTGGCTTGGAAAATTCATTTAAAGTTTCTTTCTCTCCACCTCTCCCTCCTATGTCTTGCAGCTCTCAAACATCTGATAGGTCAGGGGCCTGTCTATTTGTGGGACCACCTTTCTCCACATGTTCCCCAGAGAGCACTGCGTTCAGGGACAGAAAATCTACTGTTCATCCCTGGACCAAAAGAGGCTAGGTTGCATTTGGCACCGGCTAGGGCCGTCTTGGTGGCAGAACCAGAACTGTGGAATGCTCTCCCAGAGGCCATAAGGACCCTGAGGGATCTTTCTACTTTCCGCAGGGCCTGTAAGACCGAATTGTTCCAACAGGCCTTTGATATCTAGCTGGGAGAGAACTGCCACCCCACATCATTATAGAGTTACTATGTGATCACCATCAGAAAAGAAGAACTTGCTTATATTGCAGTGGTACAGCACCACGTAATGGTTTTAAATTGTAACTATGTTTTATTAGTTTTAACTTGTAAATATGAATGTTAGCTGCCCTGAGTCTGCTTGCGGAGAGGGAGGGATAGAAATTTAAAGTAAATAAATAAAATAAATAAATATTTATTCTATGTGGCTCTTACATTTGGCAAGTTTGACCACTCTTGGTCCAGAGCCTCCTTCCAAGTAACAGATAGAAAAATGGAGGATTTGTCTTTATAACTTCCCCCCCTCTGCTCCTATAACTATCAAGTGGAGTTCAAAACTTTGCCTGAAAAATTAGTTATCTGCAATATCCCACAATAGTAAAACAATATCTGAGCTGCACCGATTTTACTAAGTTTTGTCCAAAAAATTCATTCATGTAACTTGACACACTGAGTATGTGGAACGACTGGTTGAGAATGCAGAATCGTGCATGTCCAATGTCTGCTTCAACTTGCAGTTCAGCTCACATTTACTGTTCATCAGAGGAATCCAGCAAACCACTGCTGCTTGCTAATGAATATTAACACTGGGTTCAGTTCTGTTGCTGCTGTTTAATACTGAAAGCTTTCTTGCAGATTCTCCACAGAATTATAAGGATAATGCAGATCGGGTTACCAGGGTGTAAGCCAGATGGCTGTTCTGTTTCATTAGGATCTTGATTGAATAGGAGATGAGGCAGGTTCAGTTTTGCTACCCATTTTCTCTCCAGTCTTTCTGTGCACCTTCAGATCTGCCTACTGCATGGCCTTATGGACTCCTGCTCTCTACTGGTGGTAGAGGGATGGATGAAAGGGCTAACAAAGGACCAGTATGATGAAGTGTACCTTTTTGAAAGCCTCAAAGTAATGTACAGACAGAGTAAAGGTAAGTGAAAGGTAAATTCTTCGCAGAGCCAGAGAGCCTTGAGTGATAGGCTGCTCTGAATAATCTGACTGGACAGCATCAGCTGAACAAGCACAGTCTTGAGAAAGCTGGATGCTGAGGAGAGTCAGTCAGATTTGTGCCTTGACTGAAGAGAGTCTGATTTCAGCCTTAGAGTGGTTTAACAGACAGGAGAACTGGGGAAAGTGGCTAGGAGGTTTGGAAAATGTACAGAGATTCCCATGTAGGCCAAGGGAAAGGGAAAGATTGTCTAGGGAGAGAAGATTCCCTACCCAGTTGAACAGAGAAAATAGCTCTGAAGAGTACAGAGATCCTTGGTCTAGTGTGAATAAAAACTGCCCATAGAGACTTTAAAAGAGTCAGTCAAAAACTGGTGTTTCAAGAGAAGAAGTTTGGGCACTGAAAAGGGTATACCAACCTTCTGGGAAACCAAGAGTTTGAGAGATACTAAAGAAAGTGTATGAGAGTATTAATGAAAGATACTGGAACAAAAGCCTCTCAATATGTTTCAAGAATCTGTGAAAAAGCGTAAGAACTCTCATTAGCCTGTACATGAGAACTAAAGTCTGTCCAAAACCCAGGTTTAGTTCTGAGATTTCAACCCCTGAATTCACCTGACTGTAAAATAAATCTATATATTTTTATTTTTGAATGTTAAAAATGTCTCAAGTGCCATTATCAGACGTTTAAATTAAGGGGGGGCAGGGCTCCTGATCCTTCTCTCAAATTCCTGGGCTGTGCCAAAAAGTCAAAATACTGATCTGTCAAGGGGTGGGACAGCCAGACTTCTTAACTAAAGAAGTTGACATATTATATGGGGCAGTTCAGTCACAGAAGGGAACAGAAAAACTGAAGAAAAACTATGCCTCTGAGGGAGGGAAGGGATCCTTCATAACTGGGCAAGAGAAACCATCAGCAATTAATCATCTGCAACATACGTAGCTTTAAAACTACAGTCCAACTCCCCTATTTGCAAATCTAAATGTGAGCAGAAATTTAAATTGTATCTGGGTAATGGCACTGACTTAAATGTACAACTAAAAATGAATAGGGGAAATGTGATTATTTGGTGGCACAATCCCAGTATGATAATTATAAAATAAAATAAGGCAATTAGTACCATAAAAACATTATTTCATATAATTAATGCTTTTGCTGCCTGAGTTGATTTATACCAAATATGCTATATTAATCTCTGAGTGTAACATTTACTAGCCTCTATATTATGCCATATAACAATTAGCTGTAAAATAAGCCAACAGTATTTGCATGAGTGCAACATTATCTCTCTCAAAAATGCTAAAGGCAATCAATGAGGCTAATGAGATTTTATGTGAACCACCTGCTGGTTGAATTCCCTTGGATCAAACGTCTTTGATGACGGTGGGTAAAGCCTTTAATTACGTGCACAACAATATCTTTGAAAATACCAAAATGGACAAGAAAATTCATGTTTCTAGCATGAAACAAAACATATACAAGTAGTTAGTTTCATAGCAGTTAGATGCAGAAAGAAGGAAAGGTTTCAGTGCCCCACCAAGTATACATTTACACTGCAATCCTAAACAGATTTATACTCTGTGTTACACCCACTAATTTCAATGGATTTAGAAGGATGTAACTGTGCCTGGGATTGCACTGTTAATATATCAGGTCTTACGGTAAAAAGTTATCAATGATGTTATTGTGTCATTTTTTTCCACATATACATCATCCTGAAATAGGTGGACCTGACATGATGCCCCATCCCCAGCTGATGCCCAGGGGGGACCTGGCAACTCTATGGAATCTAAGAAAAATAACTTTTAAACTGGATTTTTAGAAGCGCATCATTTCTGGCACCGGAGCAGAGGCCTAGATGATTTCAAAGCAATCCCTTTTCCGTGGCTGTTGTGAGAAGCTGGAATAGATGTTTAATCTCTGTTTGGAAAGCCAAGACTTACAAGTGGTTGACAATAATCATACATAAATATGGTCCAGTAATTCAACTATAATTATATAATTTTCTGATTATACGTATTAGGCAATAAATTGCAGAGCCAGAAGTGGTTCAAATCTGATGTATCACTCCACTGAAGCCTACGTCTAGCCTAAGGAGCATTTCTCCAACTTAAGAGCAGGGTGTAGCCAGGATTTCTTGTCAGAGGGGTTTTAAAAAATTCGGACCGGGGGAGGGACCTGACCTAAAAAATCCTGACTTCACCCCCGTCCCCTCGGCCTCCATCCCTCCTGGCCTGGCCTTCCTCTACCCTGTGATACAAATCACATGGGAGGGATGTGCTGGAGCAGCCATGGCCCCTCTCGTGCACCCTGCCTAGCACCTGATTGGTGGGCCCTCTAAATCATGTGGGAAGATGACATTGCTCCTGCCGCCCTCCTGCACAATTGTAAACCTGCACCTTCTCTCACCACCTGAGGGCCACTCCTCCCTCCTCCCATACCCCATTATTCCAGCCACGAGGGAAGGGCAACAGGTGCAGCTGCTGGCCTCCCATGTGATTTAAAAGTCCCACCATTCAGCTGTTCAGCGGGCCAAAGTGGGAGGGGTGGAGGCTGCTCCAGCACACCTCTCTGGCATGATTTGAATAGCAGGGGAGAGGGAGTCCAGGGTGGCCCTCAGATGGTGGTGGGTGGCTGTGGGGGAGGATGGCCATGGGTCAGGGCCCCTGAGTGGGGCCTCCACCCAGAAGTCAGGGCAGGGTCTCCACAGCCATCCCCCCCCTTGTGGCTACAGGCCTGCTTAAGAGGCTCTTCCTTCATAGGAAAAGCCATTTGAGTTGAAGAAAGACTCCTTAGGCTGAAAGAACTCTCTCTAGTCCAAGGTAGCATACATGCTACTACTTAACAATAATTACAGAACTTTTCACACACGTCAGTTCATTAGTTTCGAAAGCAATGACATGGCATTGTTGCCTTTCCTTCGCTAAGAGCTGGGCAGGGTCTTATAGAAAGTCACGAGGACTGAAGACCTTGCCCTTCCAGAGATGAGCAAGGTCTTTACCCATAACCTCCCGGTTCCAGCCTTCTCCTTTGTATGACTCCCTCCCAGCATCTGTATGGCTTATTAGGAAAGGCAGCCCTGAGTTGGGAAGTACCTGGAGTAATTAGGGGTGGAACCTGAGAAGGGCAGGGTTTGGGGAAGGAACTTCAATGGGGTACAATGCTGCAGAGTCCATCTTCCAAGTGCCAGGGAGTCCACCAAAAAGTAGTCATTTTCTCCAGCTGGAGATAGTTACAATCCCAGGAGATCTCCAGGCACCACCTGCAGGTTGGCAATCCTACCTAGGAAATATTGCTTCCACACAGCCTGTCCCATTTTTAAAAATGCAGAAAACACAACAACATCCCACTGTAGGGTTAAATTAAAAATAACCTATCTCAATTACAGTATGGATTACACATTTAAACCAGCATCTCTCAGCTCATTCCAGCAGGGTAACAGTCATCCATTTTGAGGGAAGTCAACTGTCAGTGTAGCATTCTACTCTATGAATATATGTTTCCCTTCTTTTCAGGGGAGCACAACTTGCACCACCCTCTAGTTTCAAGTGGATTTGAGTACAGAATGAGGAATTTGTGTGGCAAGGATGTTATCTTGTTTCTTGTCATTGCTGAGCACTTATCTTGCTAATTTTGCATACATGGAAATAACAGAGGTTAAAAAAGATTTAAAATCTCACATTTCAGGGCAATCAGACCTGAAAATGGTAGCACACAGCATAGTCCCAGCCAATTAGACAGATACCAAAGCTTAACTTCAAGCAAGAGCGTTCAGATTTCTCTAAAACAATAATGGTCATGGTCTTCAATATCCAGGTCTTTATCTTCCCAAGTCCTACCTAGGAAATTTCTAGGCCTGCATCTCTCTCTTTAGAGAGCAAGATCCAAATTCACTGCTGACAAGGAGAAATAAGTTGACTTTGTTTCCTTTTGTGCAGCTCAGTGGGTGCCTTATATGAATTAACTGGCTGTCCTAGGGGCTGGCCAGCAGGGGGATCCCTCCTTCCTAGGGTTGCCAAGTCCAATTAAAGAAAAATCTGGGGACTTTGGGGGCAGAGTCGGGAGACTTTGGGGGTGGAGCCAGGAGACATTGGGGGTGGAGCCAGGAACAAGGATGTGACAAGCATAATTGAACTCCAAGGGAGTTCTGGCCATCACATTTAAAGGGACAGCACGCCTTTTTAAATGCCTTTCTTCCATAGGAAATAATTAAGGATAGGGGCACCATCTTTTGGGGCTCATAGAATTGGACCCTCTGGTCCAATATTTTTGAAACTTGGGGGGTATTTTGGGGAGAGGCACTAGCTGCTATACTAAAAATCTGGTGCCTCTACCTCAAAAAATAGCCCCCCCAGAGCCCCCAATACCCATGGATCAATTCCCTATTATTCTCTATGGGAATCGTTCTCCATAGGGAATAATAGAGTGCATAGTAGACATTTCCCTCCCCCCCCTGCTTTCTAAAGGGGGGGAGGGCCTCCATACCAGGGAATCCCCCCTCCCTGCCCCCTCCCTCTCTCTCTCACACACACACAAATACTTACCGTACTTGGTCTTCTTCCAGCAGAATTTGCTCGCTGTGAAAACGAAAGTAAGGCTGCACAGGAAAAGAAAGGGAGGGGCCGTTCCTGTTTCCTGTGCAGCCTTAAAGGGACACATTTTAAAAACAGATCCCAAGCTGTAAAACAACATGATGCCTACAGGTATGTTCTCTCTCCCCCCGCCCCCAGATTTTTTAAGAGCGGGGGAGGAGGCTGAAAATTCGGGGCTCCCCCACCAGGGCGGGAGGGTTGGGAAGCCTACTCCCCCCCCCAAAAGCTCAGTTGGAACTTGACATATCTGGCACAACATTACCCAGAAGCGCCGTCATTGTGCCAGGCACATCATGTGCAGGACCCTCTAGCAACCAGGTAAAAAACTCTATGGTACCATAGATTTTACCCAATTGCTAGAGCATCCTGCGCACAATGCACCTGGCATGATGATGTCACTTCTGGTGACATCATCGTGCTGCACATGCTTTGTATATGTGAGATGCTTCCCCTGCCAGCAGTCAGGTCTAGCAGTGGGGGTGTCATGAACCTAAGTCTAGTGAGGCCTCCAGGGAAGCCTGTATTAAGGCAGCTACAGGGCCTACATTTCCCAGGCAAAACCTTATCAGAGTGATGGCAGACAGCAGAAGGCCGTCCCTGGTCTCCTGCATGTGACAATTCCCCAGACTCTGGAAAGCCATTTCCATTCAAAGTAGATAATACCAATGGTCTGATTCTGTAGTGCTATTCACAGGTTATACTGAATGTACATACAATTATTCAGTGTGCATTTGATTGTTCTCTGTATATTCACTGAGTAGTTCTCATGTTATAGTCAACTCACATAAAGCTGAGCATCTGATACAAGCCCCACATTTATCCAGGTAACTGTCCCTGCTTTCATTTGTAAAGTGAACATGCACTGGCTGTTTCTTACAGATGTATGTATGTACAGACAGGATGTACATTAGGCAGCTTTGTGTGTTCATGTGAAGCTTCAAGAGGTCTCTACATTATTGCAAAGCCTTCTGGGAGAGTCCTTTTTCCAAACAGAAGGCACCTGCCAGGTCTGAAGTGACTTTTCACTCAGTGACCTGCTAGCTGCTTCCAGCTTGGCAAGCACTCAGTGGAAAATGGAAGAGTATCTTCAAGGCCTCGTATTACAGAGGACCCTGAGATGTCTTTTCATTTTGAAAGAGTGCACACCAAGTCAGGAGCACTGTGCTGCATCACAAAACAGCACACTGTTTTCAGCTTGTTTTCACCCATGTTAGGTGACAGAAAGTCAGGAAAACAGCACTCTGCAGGTGAGAAGTATGTGCGTGTGTGTCGGGGGGTGGGGAGAAGCTATGCAATATTAGGGACTCAGTGGTTGCATGATGCCCTAGATCTTTCCTTTTGATTTAAAAGTCCTGCCCAGATGTTCAAGGGCAGGTAGTAGTTATTCAGTAGAGCTTCAAATACATTTTGTACATACTGAGAACTACTTTTTCCTGTATGATTACTTCATGCTTCCATGACTGAGGCCTGATGCAGAAAAAAAGCATAAATAACACTCTGAACAGGCTTCAGTTCCAGCACTCAAGAAATCACCCAATGTACATTTGATTATCTGAAATTATTCAAGAAATTGGTACAGTCTCTCCTGTGTCCAACATGTAGAGTAAAAGCACACTGTGCACACATACAGTGCATTTACTTTTAGGAGTGAGTGAGATAGAAACAAGTGGGCATATGGAGTAAGGACTCTGCCTCCCCTTCAAAAAGAAAGGTTTCTTGTATGCCAGTATGCCAGTTTGTCCTTTGAGACTGGAAAGACTAACAAAGTTTAGTTGAGCATTAACTTTCGTCAGAGTTCATTTCATCAGATGCATAAAACAGAGGCCTACCTACCCAAGCTCTTGGTCATGAAAGCTGGAATAATTTTTATTAGTCTTTAAGACACTTGTTTTATTTTGTTACAGCAGACTAACATGTCTACCTGTCTAGATTCAAGCGGGTAGCCATGTTGGTCTGACACAACAGAACAAAGTTTGAGTCCTGTGGTGCCTTTAAGACCAACAATGTTTTATTCAAGGTATCATGTTTCGTGTGCATCTGAAGAAGTGTGCATGCATACAAAAGCTGGCACCTTGAATAAAACTTAGATGCTCCTAAAGGTGCCACTGGACTCAAACTTTGTTCTTACCTGTCTGGAATTATTGTATATTCTCAGCAAGGCAAACAAGGCCACTGAAAACTCCCATATTACTGAGACCAATACCCCAAATCGTATGAAAACAAATCATGTGATTTGCCTGGCTCAATGGATCCTGAGAGTGACCAAGCCCCCCCACTCCGCCCCCCCCCCCCAGTGACAAAAGCTTATGTGTCTAGGTGGTAGGTCTTTTACTGCATATTAGGAGTGAATGTAGGTTGTCAGGCTTGGGGAATACAGCTAGACACAGATGAACCAAAACCTGCAATACTATGGGAACTGTATCCTTGCGGTTTGTTTCTATGCTAGTGTGATTTGGATAATGGAGTGCAGAAAAAAGGGTAGGGCAGACCAAGGCAAAACAAAGAAAAATAAACAAAATGATGCAGAGCAAAGTCCAGTGTATGTATGGGAATGGGAACAGTACAAAAAAGTATCTGAAAGATTCCCCCCTACATGTAAGGGTTGTATAGCTATTAGATATTCAATTCCCTCTGCCCCATTTTCTTTATTTTTCTTTATTTTGGATAAAGGAGTAAGATGGATGGACCAGCATCACCAAATTGCCACTCTTGCTTTTAGCCTGAGAATGTGCACCTTCTAAATAACATTAATCCCACACTACAGCTGTATGAGACTGTACCATGGAAAGCAGCTTGGGGCATGTGTGAATAGGCCTTCTGTACACTCACCCTTTAGCCAAGGATGTGGGTACTAACAAGGAAAGACCACAATCACTGATTCCTTCCTTACGTCTGCAGAAATTTCTGGGAACTGCCTTTCCCATAGACTTTGTACCTTCTTAGGACAAGAATCTTTGAACTGACACTCCAAAGTGATGCATTAGCAAATATGTGTTAGTCAGCATGAGTAAACAAGCAGTTTGAGTCCTGCTCATCTGTCTCCCAACCTCTGAGGGTTTTTCTGCCAATCCGTTTCTGTGTGAATGGCACTGCTTTCTCATACATGCGTGTTCACCACGTGTTTATTGCAACACAAAGTAGGGAGCTGTGAGCATAGGAATGGGCAATTTCACAGGTATAGCTGTGGTATCTCCTCTCATTGCAAACACTGCTTTTCAAGGGAGTCCAGGCATTCACATATTTTTCTAGATCTGATTCACACATGCACATACATCATTTGACTCCTTCCCACTTAGTGCCTCATAGCTGAATTTGTGCATGAACTCCACTGAAAAACATTGTGCTTGACCTGGAACCAAAGTTATGCCAGTTCACACCTATCATTCACATCAGGGCATGTTGCCACCATCACGAAACAATTACACGTGTACAGCAATCAAGTGTAATGAAACCCCCTGATGTGAGACCAGAAAGGATGATTTTTATGTAAAAACAATTGTGTGAAGCAAGCCCGGAGAAGAGAGATTTGCAAGGCTGTCTCCAGATATTAAGGAGGACTAGCGTGGCTTTTCTCCTCTCCTGTAAATGAACTCTGAGTGTGTGTCTCTCTCCCTCTTGATGATGATTCCAGAGAGGCAGCCATGTTAGTGTTTTTACAGCAAAAATTAACAGTTGACAGCTTAGAAAATTTATTCAGCTTCAGAATCTGAAGTTCAACTGCTGGAAGCGTGTATCTGCCTAACAGATGTTCCCTTCATTGCATCTGATGAAGTGAGCTCGGACTGGAGAAAGCTGAGGCAGAAATAGAGCTGAGGGATCAACAGACTCTTGTTGAATTTTTATCTCGTTCTTGCTCTAGAAAACCAGGAGAGAGGCTAAAAGCAGCAGCACCAACCGTCCTCCAGCCGGGGCTGTGTTGGGGCGGGAGGTGTGTCTTGTTCCCGGCCTCCTTTCAGCGTGAGAATGGGCGTGCTTGGAGTCTCCCTCGGTGCGTTGCCGAGTGGGAGGAGTGTGCTTCTGGTCTGTCCTCCGTGTGCAGGAGAGGCGAGGCGGGTTGCGTGTCTGGGTCTCTCTTGGTTTCCCGCTTCCCCCGCCACAAAATTAGGGCATTTCCCCCTCAACCTCTCTCGCATCACAACCTCCCCCCACCCCTTGCCTGGTTGCAAGGAGAGCGGGCTGCAGCGGCTGCTCGTTGCCGAGCGATGTGAGGCGGGGAAGGCTTCCCTCTGCTCGCCTTCGCCTCCCGCCTCCCAAGCCTGCCTTTCCACCCTGCCGCCGCCTCCCCCCATTCGCTTTTCCTCTGCTGGAGCCGCCCCGCCGCCGCCGCTCTCCTCCCGTCCCTTCCCTCCCTCCCTCCCTTCCCTCCCCGCCATGCCGGACCAGATCTCCGTGTCGGAATTCGTGTCCGAGACCAATGAGGATTACAAGTCGCCCACCGCCTCCAACTTCACCACCCGGCTGGCGCAGTGCCGGAACACCGTGGCCGCCATCGAGGAGGTGAGCAGCCGAAAGGGGGCAGAGCCCAGCCAGCCGGGCCCCGCCGCCACAGCCGCCGCCTGGCCTGCAGAAGGCGGCTCGCCCGCCCGCCCTGGCTCCCGCCGCAGCCGCGTCCCCCCCCCCCGCCCTTCCGCTGGCGGCTTCGACCTCAGGGAAGGCGGGAGGTGGGAAGAATGGAGGGCCATGCCCAGCTCCCCTCCCTCGCCTCCGAGTCCACTCCGTCGGGCACAAAGAGGGCTCCGTGCCCGCCTCACCCCCCCTTCCAATATTGGGGTTGGCGCCCTGCTTAGCAACAGAACCCCCCTTTGCCTACCTTTTGCCCGCCTTGGGGTTTGCAATGGCTGCATGGGATTCTGCTGGAGGGCGCCTCTTCCACTGAGAGAGCCCCACTCTCCCTTCTGTCACAAAGGGCTTGGCTGCCCTCAGCCCCGGGGTGGGGGGGGGGTGGGGGAGGCGATCCAGCCACCTGTATTTGGCGTGACGACCGCCGACCATTGGGCCCTCCCCTCATTCGCCTGGCTCAGGCAGGGCAGACCCCTCCGCCCGTCTCCACATCTCTGAATACCTAGCAGAGGAGAAGACGACCTGCCTTTTTAGGGGGAGGTGTGGATTGACCAGACCGTCTCTGCAGCCTCTCTCCATTTCCCCTGCACGGATTCTGCGTTGCAGAGCACACCACAATGGGGTTGCTGCGCTGCTTACTCGGAAGTAAGCGCCACGGGCTTCAGCGCCCGAGAAAGTGTGCAAGGATGGCACCTTGGGACAGACTGCTGTGTAAAGAGGTTTAGGAGCAGGCTGTTAAGTTTTACACCAGGCCTGGGTGGGTGTGAGTGTTCCAGGGGGACCAAACAATTTGTGCTGGATGCTTAGAGGAGACTATGGCTGCTGCATTTGTGAGAAATGATCACTCCCTTCCCCTCGTCTTTAGAGACCCATGGCGTTTTCCACCGCTGTTGGGCTTCCCAAACCCTTTCCCAAACAAAGGGGTTAGTCCCTGGCCAGGTTGTGGGACTTGCTTTATCATATCTACTCCACTGGGACCTTTCTTTTGTTGACTCCACAGACTCCCTTCTCCCAGTAAGTTGTAAGAGCCCCCTGGCATGTGAGAATTCCAGTCCAGTTCCCTTCACACAAAAGAAGCAAACAAAAATGCATGTTCCCCATTATGCCTGGGGTTTTAAAGCCAGAGGGGATTTTTGCAGGGTTAGAACTCTGCTTTTGTTCATCTCCATGCTTTGCTATGGCAGAGAAAATTTTGAACTTCAGTTGGGGATTCTTCATGTGATTTCATAGGGATTTGCAAAGTAGAAAATCTGATCTATAAACTAAATTCTATACAGACTGAAAAATTCTCCCTGCCTAATGGAAAGGACCTCCCCCTCCCCCATCCCTTTCCCCCTTCACTGCCATGGGGCGGATTTGGGGGCATGTCCAAACAGGGCTTGAACGCTTCTCATTTGACGCATGTGATCTGTATACTCACTGCATTTTTATTAGAACTGCAGCATCTCTGAACCTCTGTCATAACACCTGGATCTATCACTGTTCACACAGTTATTGTCAACTGTCATGGTCAGTCTGCTTGTTAATTGCATTACAAAGCAGATTTAGATTGTTCATTCTGCCACTTTTTCTGAATACTTGAATTCATGCTCACTTGCTTTTTTGATCTGAAGAATTATTATTTGCTGCTGTGGTCATTCCCCCAATATACATTCTGTTTTGCTCTGGAACTGTTGTGCTTTGTTTATTCCTCTTAAAACCTTTATTAGTATAGTTTTAGAATCTTTGGAAACACAAAGCAGCTCTTTACAAGCAAATGTGCCATTTCTGTGAATGTTGCGATGAGTTGAAAACTTGGTGCGATCATTTGTGTTTAGGGCAGAAGGTAGCAACCTGTGGTTTGTGAACTGCCTCCAAAGCGCCAGTCTCTTCCTATGTGGATTCCCTCTATCTCTTTGATACAGGTCTACTGGTGTGGAGGTGCATTGCCATGGGGATAGGCCATGAAGGCCTAATGCTACCTGTGGTCCATTTGTTGTCTAATCCTGGTCTGAACTAGTGATGAAATGTTGCTTTAAATTGCAAGATTTTTGTGAGCTTTAAATTGCAGGATTGGAAGGGATCCAGAGATAATTGATTTCTACCTTCTGTCCTAACACAGAATTTTCCATTCCCCAACCGTATAAGTAACACTTTATAGGTTAATCCATACACTTTGGTTTGCTGTACAACACAAGAGAAATCCATTTGATATTTACTAATATTTTCTGGGTTTTCAGAGAACGTTTATTTTCAGTTTTAAAAGATTAAATGCTTATGGATTTAGGAGAGCAAAACAAAAGCATGATCTTAAGCCAGGAAGGCAGAAAGATTAAAAGGTAAAAGAAAAAGTGCAGTCAGATTGTCACTTCGTGTCTTATGATCATGAAATGTCTCTTTTTTAATCTTAGTGACTCAGGCACCAGAATATCCTGATTTGTGAATGAGTGTCTTTCACAGTTCTCTGGTGGTGATAAATTTGAGTTTTCAAGCACAGAAGGATTGCACTAAACAGGATTCTGAAAACATGTTGCTATTATAACTGGGAAAACTAATTAAAAATGGATAATGCTTGATTGTTACTTATAGTGCCATCCTAAGCACAGTTACAGCCTTCTAAGCACATTGATTTCAGTGGATTTAGAGGGGTATGCTTATAATAACATTTTCCCAACATTTGTTGCAAGTCACACACGTAGGCCCTTTTCACACTTACCACTGGAAACCGGAAGGGAGTCGGTATTGTGCCGCTTGCAGTAATCCGAGACAGCGATGGGAGTTTTCAGACACATGTTTTTTTCCCCGGTAGGGTTCCGTGATTGAAGCGTGATTGAAGCAAGCCATTTCACACTGTTCCGCTCTTATCTCGCTTCCACCAGCGCCAGCCGGTTTCGCGCCATTTTTCACCTGCCGGCGCGCTATCTCCGGCTTTTTTTTTTTTTTTTGGAACGTCAGTTTAGATCGATATAGCGATATATCGCTATATCGACCTGTCAAAACAGCACCACCATAGGGATGGCTAGGCTCCGTTGAGATGCATGTTGAGATGCATAGCCATCCCTATGGTGGTGCTGTTTTGACAGGTCGATATAGCGATATATCGCTATATCGATCTAAACTGACGTTCCCCCCCCCCCCCCAAAAAGCTGGAGATTGCGCGCGCCAGCGGGCGAAAAAGGGCGCGAAAACTGCTCCCGGGTTAGATACTGGACATTTCACACAGCACCCCATAGCGAATTCAACCCGGAAGGAGGGGTTGAAAAGTGGAAGAAGCTGCTCTTTGTTTGTGACGACTCAGGCACGCCTCACTACCGGGACAGCCGCGGGAGTGTGTGAAAAGGTGAGAGTATTCTGGTAGCAGCCAGTTACTGAATCGGGTCTGTCTGAAATGCCAGCAGAAACCCGTTACTGTTCAGTAACTGGCCAGCTGCCATACCGGAATACTTAGGCTGTGTGAAAAAGCTCATAGGCTTGCTAGCTGGTGTCAAACCAGCACGGTCAGTTTTTCTAAATCAAGCAGAGATATTTTCAGTATTGGATATTGAACCAATTATTGAGAGCCAGTGCTAGATTAGGCCTAGGGAGATCTGGGTTCAAATCCATACTGGCCATAAAACACTGCAGAAAGCTGGGCTAATTATACTTTCTTTCAGCGTGCCTTGCCTCACACAATTGTTGTGAGAATAAAATGGAGGCAAGGAGAGCCATGTATGCTGCCCTGAAATTCTTGGAGAAAGGGTAAGATAAAAAAAATGCAGTAAATAGTGATTCTTGTTGAAGAGGGGTGCAGAAATAATTAATTTTCATATATCTCAGCCTTGTTCATTATGCTTTGTATTAGGGAATGATTCTAATAAAACTAATATTTTACCACTCTGTCAAGAAATTTTCACTAAGGGTGACTAGAATTACACAGAACTGCATTAATTAAAGCTGTGTTGGTAGCAGCTCTGCTCATCCACCAGTATTAATTTCTTTGGT
Source organism: Heteronotia binoei (assembly GCF_032191835.1). Lineage (NCBI taxonomy): Eukaryota > Metazoa > Chordata > Lepidosauria > Squamata > Gekkonidae > Heteronotia > Heteronotia binoei. The sequence continues at coordinate 47,999,439 of NC_083223.1, read as the reverse complement.
GAATTTGGCACAACATCAGCGGTTCTGAATTGGTCACATTGAGCTGCTGCAATGATTTAATTAAACTGAGCGCTTTTATTCCAGAGTGCCTAAATAGCTATTGCTTTCAAAGTGTCAACCTTTGGCCTCTGCTGTGTAGTGTTACAGTTTGCAGCTTTTTCAGCGTTAACCACATTTAGTAGACTGCCTGGTTTTTCAGGTCTGTACATGATGCTATGATAAGGAACAGTTCACCAGCTTCCTAAGTCCAGAGAGGAAGTAACAGTGGTAGAAATTTTATTGGTCTGATTCTGAACCATTTTTGCAAGTATATTGTGTGGACATTTGCAGAAAATAAATCTATTGAATATAGTGAGTATTTTGTTTTCTGTACAAGTTATGGAAACACTAGGAAGCGCACTTCCATCATCACTCCACTACAGCAAATGCTGAGTCATTTAAAATAATGGGAACCTGTTTAGGTACATGTTCTCAGACTAAAGGTCTAGTTTTCAAAGGGTGATGGTGAAAGTTTTCAGTCTGTTGGCTAAATGGAGTTTTCATCGTGATGACACTAAAGAACCCCATGAAGGAGATTTGATACTATCTTGTGATTAGGTCTGTGTTGATGACTTTAGATTATTATAGCTTCTGCTTTTGCTTTTTAAAAATTGCTGGAGCAGTTGTCCTTGGCTGTCCATCTGTTGTGTGGCCAGGTACAGAAATAATTAAACTAAAAGCTTTTTCTTTTGCTGACTATGTTCTTTTCTTAGAACATTCAAGGAATCATAAGTTATTTTAAAAGTTATAAAACGTTAACATTGCTACAAGTTGGCAGCTACAATTGCTGAGAATATTTTGAAATACAGATGCTTAAAGAGTGCATTGTTTGAATCGTGCTGAAATATTCAAGAACCTCTTTCAGAACCATGCTTTTTGTGGTTATGTGTGCTTGTGTATACATCTTGACAATATATTGACAGTATATTGCATAAATAGGCTGCATTCAGGTACAAGCACAGTTTGTCCCTGTGCTCCCATGTGCCCTTTCCCTTCTCCTTAAACACAGAGTGTGATCGAAGGGTTCCTGATTTCAGAAACCAACTCCAATTTGCTGTGATTGATTGAGTTTAAATATTTATGTGCTGCTCAGACCACTCAAAGTGGTTAAATGGTTAAATGGTGGTTGAATGCTAGGTTGAAAGAAGCAATGGCTAAATGTAGACACTGGGCAAAGTGGTATTTGTTTCCTACCTACACATTTCATTTAATCCCAGTTGAAAGTCACTGGTTTTGGGAAAGAAACTTCATTTTGTACAGGTGCTTGCATCTGGACATCCCAGATGATTGGAGCTTGATCAAGGTTTGTGAAACTACTATTTCTGGTAGCACTCTACTATACTACGGTGTAGGTTCCATGTACCAGATTGTAGCAAAACATAACATTTGGAGTGTGTCTCTAGGCTAGTTGATATAAGAAATGAAGGTAAAGATGCAAGCAGCAGTCGTTGCTGACTCTGGGGTGATGTTGCATCATGACATTTTCATGGCAAGCTTTTTATGGGTGGTTTGCCTTCCCCAGTCATCTACACTTTACGCCCAGCAAGCTGGGTACTCATTTTACTGACCTCAGAAGGATGGAAGGCTGAGTCTACCTTGAGCCAGCTACTTGAACCCAGCTTCCGCTGGAATCAAACTCAGATTGTGAGCAGAGCTTGGACCGCAATACTGCAGCTTGCCACTCTGAGCCATGGAGCTCTCTGATATAAGAAATATAACAGTATAAAGCAAATATCACTTTCTTTCTGCAGTCAATGACAAAATATGACAGTCCGGACTGTGTGTCTATGAAATAAGACCACAGAGAAGTTTGAAAAAAATCTCACCTAGTTCTCCTGTCCCATGAACCAAAGCAGATTCTGCCATGCTAAACACTCATTCAGATTATGCTGCCAGTTGGGCAGAGTGAAGGAAGGACCAAGAATGTGGAATAGTGTGCATTTCAAAGGACGTGTATAAAAAACAAATCCAGGTTGTTTGAGCAAGTGAGTAACAGAGAGTAGTGAATTTGACCTGGAGAAGATTCCTTTCTGATCCAAGAGGTGATTATCAATTAGACCTGAGCATGAAAGAAAAACCTGTTCATCAAGTTTCCCTGAGAGAAATAGATTCAGGGGGGCAGCCCTGTTGGTCTGAAGCAGTAGAACAAAGTGTGAGTCCAGTGGTACCTTTAAGACCAACAAAGCTTAATTCTGGGTATAAGCTTTTGTGTGCGTGCACGCAAAAGCCTGTAGCCAGAATTAAATTTAGTTGGTCTGAGAGAAATATTTCCTTGCTGGTCTAGGTCATTAGATATCCCAGGACCACTTTTTTTTTTTTTACCATACCAAACCTTTAATGGCATAACAGTTGTGAATAAAAATACACAGAATATAAAAATTTAAACATTGGAGATAAAATCAAAACGAAACCGAGCTTACAGATGCATTCATACAGGGTCAGATTTAAATGTAAGGATGTCAGCCAAAAATTTTGCCACAGCCTCGCTGACCGCCCCCTCAGTATCGTTCAATAAATAATAACAGGGTGGCAGAATAGACAAATCTGGGGAGAAAGAAAGCTTGCAAAATAAATCTTTACGGAGAATTTGATAAATGGAACAATCAAGCAATATATGCTGAATTGAGTCGGGAATATTCACTCCACAGGAACAGAGTCTGTCACCTAAAGGGTCTCGATGATATCTCCCTTTTAAAACTTTGGAGGGAAATGCATCTAGCCAACATAAATGCCCTGCGATGGAATGGTTAAGTCTGATAGATAATGGGGCATTTTGCCGCAGAAAGCATAAAGACCCAAGGAAGCTGGGGAGCAAATATAAAGGTCTGTTGGACGTAGTTTTGTTTCCTCCAACTCCAACAATCTCATTTTAATACATCTGACGATATATGACTCATCAAAAGTAAAAAAAGTCATCAACCTCTATCTCCAACTGGTTAAGCTTGGACATAAGAACTGCTGACCAGGATTAAATATATGGGTCTCTTTTCATACAATCAAGAAGGCTGTTAGGATCTGTTCTAAAGTGAATTTTGAGCCAGAATTTAAACACTGTAATCCAGGCTTTTGTCTCCACCAAAGACTGACCCACTTCAGAGCAGAGAGCAAAGTAGGACACACATTTTGGCATACCAAGAATTTATCTAAAGAATGAGGCTTGAATGCCCTCTACTTTCCTGGTAAATGCTGAGATCCATATAGAGATACCACAGAGAATTTGGACTAGCGTTTTAGCTTTGAACACCTTACTTGCTGCCAGAACTAATTGGTTGCCCCTTGCAAAGAAAAAATGTTTAATTTGAGCAACCGAACATTTAGCCAAGTTGATGGTGTTGTTACGATGTGAAACCCAGCTTAACTTGCGGTTAAAAGTGATCCCCGAGTATTTAAACAATTTTGTTTGCTCAGTTGTTGAGTTGCCAATAAACCATCTCTGTGGGCGCCAGCAATTTGAAAAGACAACTACTTTAGATTTGCATAATTGATAGAGAGTGAATTACAATTACAGTAGTCATAGAACGCATTCAAATACCTTTGCAGGCCCACACTTTTGCAACAGAGGATGGTAGTATCATCGGCATAAAGTTATAAGGGGACTGCTCAGCCTGCTAGTTTAGGAGGATGACCGTTAATAGGGTTCAAATATTGTACCAGGTCAGTTAAAAATAAATTTAAAAGATGCAGGGCCAGCAAGCAACCTTGTTTAACCCCCTTTAACACTGGGATTTTGCATGTCAGGTCACCACTAGAAGAAAATTTCACTTGGCAAAATGTATTAGAATGAAGTTTCCTCAAGAGAAACAGCAAACAAGGGTCCATTCCCAGGTAACCTAGCTTAATCCATAGTTGGGCTCTATCTATTGAATCAAATGCGCCCTTCAAGTTGATGAAGGCAGCATATAATTTTTTTTGTCCCGTTATGCATATATTTTTCAGCAAGGAAGGCCAGAATGCAGCAATGGTCTATAGCAGATTTGCCTTTGGAGAAGCCAATTTGTTCAGGCCCTGTGATGTTGCCTAGGCGCATCCAGTCAGTTAATCGGAGTTCTAAATGCTTGGCATACAATTTGCCCACTATAGATAATAAACTAATGGGGTGGAAATTTTCTGATAATTCCAACCCCCCCTTTTTTGTAAATTGGGATAATTATAGAATCAAGCCAAGAGTCTGGGATGGAACCATGCAGATCAATGACAGAGAACAATTTTGCAAAGGGCAGGAGCCACCAATCAGCAAACTTTGTGAATACCTCACCGGGAAGGTCATCAGGACCTAGTGCTTTACCCGCTTTTAAATCCTTCAATAAATCACTGATTTCCTCTAGAGTTACTGGAGGCCATACCAGCATATCAGTAACTGTGGGGTTTGCTAAGATAGGAGGGGATACACATGGAGCAGCAAAAATGTTAGAGAAGTAATCAACCCATGTTTGTGCAGAAATATTTAGGTCAGTAACAGAATTGTTTTTTGATTACCCGAAATGATTCTCCAGAAAGCCTTATTATCATTAGATTTTATCGAGTGGTAAAGTTGGTCCCATTTATTCTGAAAGAAAACTTTCTTTTTGGATGTAATAAGCTTCAGGTAGACTGTCTCACAAGCAATATAGGCCTTAATTTTTGTTGGGTCTTCGGAGCAACAGGCCTCTTTAAATAGTGCTCTCAGTTCTTGTTTCCGAGCTAAACAGTCTGTATCGAACCAGCTAGACAAACTGGACCTAGACAGAATCACAGGTTTAGCTTTAACACTACAGTAATCAATTAGTAATGAGAATCCTGAAAGGATTGTATCATCTGAATTGGAATTTATGATTGAATCCCTTAATCTGTATAGTGCTTCAGAGCCAAAGAGGGAAGAAAACTCCCTTTCTAGGGCTGGGGACCACTTGAGTTTTTTTAGAACATTCTCAGAGGGCTTCACAGATTGGGAAGATGATACCATATTAACCTCCAGATCCAATCTTAAAGATAGAATTAGGGGCAAGTGGTTACTTTCCGTCTGCGAATCAATGTAAAAGTTATCAATAGATGACAGAAGGTTGGGTGAACCCAAACAAAAATCTATCACAATGCAACCCCGTGTGGGAAAAAAAGTAAAATCAGTTGCAGCCGAAAATTTGTAGAGACCATTAAATATTATAGCATTGTGTGCTATGCAGAATTCAAATAATCTAGGACCCACCTTATTGGTTAAAGTATCTTTAGAACAACGGGGCAAACATAATTGTAGTGGAAGGGTTCCAGGACCACTTAATAGCATTGCACTTTACATATATGCATCCTGAATTCTATTTGTTAGGATATATGCAGATTTTGCATAGCTTTAAAGTACCTAGGCTGGTATTTAGGAGGAATTGATTTTCCAATTCTGTGCAAGGTTGGCATCTAGAAGTTTGAATTTCATTTTAAATCTTGGCTATTAAAATAACTAAATGCAGTGCTTGAAGTGGTTTGGAATGCTCTTTTCCAATGGGCATATGAGCCCCCCGGGTTCTGCAGTTAGCTTCAATGAGGGCCAAGCCCTTTTCGGTCCGGGCCGCTACCTGGTGAAATGATCTCCTGCTACAGTTCTGGGCCCTGTGGGACTTATCTAAGTTCCACAGGGCCTGTAAGATGGAGCTCTTCCGCCAGGCTTTTAATTGAACCAGCGGGTGCCCTCTGAAGTCATTGCTTCCCCAGCGCCTTCCATCTAGGTGTGTAAGTTATGCTGACTACTACCAGCCTATATGTAGTTTTATTACTGGTAACCAATGACGTGGATCCTGGTTTTTTATCTAATCTGATAATCCTGTAATTATGATATTGTTTTTTGGATGTGGTTTATTTAATGTTGTAAAGTTTTTAATGTTGTAAGCCGCCCTAAGCTCACTTGTGGGATAGGGCAGGGTATAAATCAAAAAATTAAATTAAAATTAAAACCATCTCACTTATTTTTCAGTTAATAAAAACCGTCTCAGGATGGAGTGGGTTATACCACTGTTTCAGAATTCACTAAGAATCCTCTGGTCCAGGCTAGCTGGGTGTGGGATCTGATGAGCTCAGGGCCTTCAGCAAGATGAAGCTGTCTTTGGGCAAGTCTAGATGACAATTGTCAGAGTTCTGTTCTGTCCAAAGCATGCTCATTAAGGCCTTTTTTTTTTTGGAGCAGGAACACCTTTGCAGATTAGGCCACACCCCCAATGTAGCCAATCCTTCAAGAGTTTACAGGGCTCTTTTTACAGGAGGGTATGGCCTAATCTGCAAAGGAGTTCTTGCTACAAAAAAAAAAAGTCCCTGATGCTCATGCCTGTGCTGTTTATGGAGCTGGGCCCAGGAAAGTCAGGCAGTGTTTCTCTTGGAGAAACAACTGAAGCCTCTCAAAGCTGTTATCTTTAAGCGCCTGCCTCTGGGGTGCTTTGCCTGCCTCTCCTAGTAGCACAAACTGCACAGGCCTGGTAAGGCAAGAAAATGAAAATAGGTTGGTCTTCTGGGCTTGCTGAAATTTGCACTGTATCCACATCATCTTGCTGACTACATGTCTTGCCTTGCCTCTGCAGTGAGGAAACGTCTGGCGTATCTGTTGAAAGGGATGTCCTACCTAATGTGAGGTCAAATTTATTAATGTTCTTTTGTAGTGACTGCTCTTAGTAATGATTGACAGTAACAATTTCATAAAAAAATAAGAAATGTCTTTTGCTGCTCAGGATTTGTGAATCAACGCGATTCTAAGGGTACAAAAGGAAAGTAACGGTTTCAAAGTGTGAATACCTAATTCAGCTAATAAATAGCTTGTGTAGCAGACAGATCCAGGTGGGTAGCTGTGTTAGTCGGAAGCAATAGAATAATGTTTAGAGTTCAGTGGCACCTTTCAAGACCAATCAAGTTTTATTCAAGGTATGAGCTTTTGTGTGCAGGTGCACTTCTTCAGATACAGTGAAAGAATTTTCTCAACCACTGGATTCTAGCTTGTGTAGCAGTTGTATATGTGAAATGGTGACTAGACCACATGATCAGTTGTATTTGGTCTAATGAAACAAATCTATTCTAGTTCCGTTTTCTCCCACTTACAGCACTCGTTAAATGGATGCCTGTTTTGCTAACAAAACTTGGAATCCAGTCAGCAGAGTACATGTCCCCAAATTGGAAGGGAAGCATGAGTCTTCCAGACACTAATGGAATTAGAAGATTAAATCTAAAAAAAAGGGCTCTTCAAAAGTTGATGCCTAAGTTTTTAGAAACAGTTTTAAAGACCCTTTTTTCCAATGGGTATTTTTAAGCTCATAAAATATCTCTGTAATTAAAATAAGACTTTATTAATGAGTTTATTTTTGTCTTTTCCTTCTCTCTCTTTGTGTGTATCTTATTAAACATTGCATCTTATTATTTTATCTTGTGTGTATCTTAGTAAACATTGTTCTAAATCCTGTATGTATCTTAAGGAAACTAAAGTGACATTTTTGTCAATAAGCAGTTAAGAATTATTATTTACAGAAAGCTTCAACATACAAACATCTGTTAGACAGAAAAGCAGTATGGACATTTTAAAGCAAATAACAATATTGTCAACAACTTCCATACAAGGGGTGCTGTTTTTGAGCACCTGAAAATTTTGATTTTTAAACCAAGTTGGGTTGGATCCTTAAGTGCCTTTTACATGCAGCAGACACTTTCACAAACATAACAGTAAGGCTCACACTCAAAATGCAGCTTTACATTGACTTCCATTCTGTTCCCAATGGTCTCCAGCTCTCAGTTTTTCAGGTGATGTGGGGGAGGTAGGAAATATCTCTTCCACAAACAGAGTGTATCTTAACATCCAACCCTTTCACAATACATACCTCCTTTAAAAGAAAAACACAACTAGATTTTATTTGTAAGCATGTTAATCTCTGTATGTTCTATTCCTGTATCCTTTCAAGAATCATAACCCACTTTCATGACAATCTGCATGGCTTCTGCAGAAATTATTATGACCAGGGTTTTTTGGTTAGAAAAAGCCCAGCAGGAAGTCATTTGTATATTAGGCCACACCCCTTGCTGCCAAGCCAGCCGGAACTGTATTCCTGTGCATTCCTGCTCAAAAAAAAGCCCTGATATGCATACATGGATCCAAGCCTGTGACTTCAGCTGTAAAGTTTATTGGGGTAAGCCACATTACCAAGAAGTATCTTCCAGCAGTCTTTAAATGTATTTTTGTTAGTGGCCATGAAGTAGGGGAGACTTTATCAGTAATATTTAATCCTTAATAGGTAAAGGCTCCTAACCAATTAGAAAGTGACATAATACAGAAAGCTATGACATAGCCTACATTCTCTTATTGGGTTTTAAAAATTCTTAATATTGTAGGGAAAGATAGAAAACAAGGCAATGATTTCTTTTGTTTCAGCCCATCAGTATTTCTTGGTTCAAGAGTGACATTGTTTGCATTTTTTCTGAACTAAGAAGAGCCTTGTCTCATGACTGCTATGGTATATGCCGGCCATAGGAAAGGTGTATCATGCGCTAGATGTCATACTTTTCAGACTGTGCTGAGAAGGTGATGTGTGTACATTACTACTGGATGGATTTATTTCTTGGAACTCCGCATAAGCAATTCTAAATTATTTTACAAAATTTCTATCCTGCCATTCTGCCTTCACAAGGGCCATCAAGGAGGCTAAGAAATTAGAAACATACATAAAATCATATTTTGAAACAATTGAAACTAACCAAAAGGACAACACATCATTAAAAACAATTAAAACAATAATTAAATTACATAAAAAGAACTATTAAAACATTGATTAGGAGGACAGTGGGAAGTAGTGGCATACCACAGTCAATTTAAGCATCTGGTATCTTGTATTCACAACCTCATCAAGACTGTCTCTATATGTCCATTTTACCACACATTTACCACACTTGCTGCTGATGTGTGAAATTTTCCTGCCACTTAGCAGGAACTCACTGTGGGGCAATTCTTTCTGAAGGCTCATCACAGATTAAAACAGGTAAAAAATAGCACCACCTAGACTTTTGTTCCTGCCTGCCTTTATACTCAAATAGCCATGAAAAGAAGTTGTATTTTGGCTAGGGCAATAGTGAATGTGAACATTTATTGTAATAGAGTGTTTTGTTTGTGTCAAATGTAGTGCGACAGTAAGTGATTGCTCTAATGGTCTATAATTTGGAGAGATAAATTAAATAGCAGATTCATATTGAATACAGAACAAGTGCAGAGCTTTAGCCTCAGCTGGGAGGCAGTGATTTCTTTAAAGCATAACATCTTGAGCACAGGCCCAGGAGTAGGGGTAGAACATGGATGCTGGCTGAGGAGAGCTGAGTTAGCAAGATATTTTACACTGGATGCTGCTGCTTCTACTGGTAGGTGCATGTGTGTGTGTGTGAGTGAAGGAATGAGTTCTCTTTGGGGGCGTATTGGTACTTGAGCATGGTGAATTGCATGGCACCACCTGTCCTTGAGGTAGCCTGGGACACTTCTGGGGTTCCTTGTTCCATGTGATGTTGAAGCTCTGGGCTTCGTTCATGGAAAGACTTCCCCCTCTTCCCATGGAGCATGGAGGTGGGGACTGGGGAGGAGGTACATGTGGAAAGGGCTACTGAAATGTGGGAAGGCAGGGAGCAGGTGGTGTGACTCACCCACCAAAGATTTGGCAGCATCTCGTCATAGTTGTCTCCATTCTTAATGGGATATGGGTGCTTTTTGCTAGCCCTTGTGGTTGGTAATCTGCAGTAGGAATTTGCCTGAGGGAATGGGACCCTTGACTGTCAAGCCATACCGACTTGGGTATGAATCTTCCCAAACAATAGATGCTGACCAAACCTTATCTGCTCAACAGAAATCCTCAGGCCACTGGTCATTGTTTGTCTTCCTGGAGCAAATGAATATCTTTGTTCCAGAGATCAGTTTGTTAAATAAATTAAATCTGGCCAATGTGTGGCATTTTGAGTGTCCCAACTTTGATTTTAAGACATTGCAAATTGCAATTTTTGAGGACATTAAACCTAAACTTTGTAGCAATAATACAGAGAATGGTGGGACAAAATTAAAAAAGAAAGCCATTGTGGTATTTTAAAAATCAACACTATATGGTGTGTGGCCTGATGTTACAGGGTGATAGAAAGTGAGTCTAGTGCCTGCATTTTTGGATTAACTCCTTGATCCAAAGAAAAATTGCCAAAGTCTGAGAAGAGATTGCAATTAGATTGTGTCATTCTCCATTATTTAAAATGTGTGTATCTCTCACTCTGTCAATTTGATTCCTGAGGCAGCTAACCACATCCCAAATCAAAATAACATCTAAATAAAAATGCTGCAATAAACTTTTAAAACAAAAATGAAATAATATACTAATTAACCACAGCTATCCTAAAAGACAATTAGCAGTATAAAGAAATTAAACACCCATTTAAAGCTAAAATAGCGATATAACTTAATTAGCATAATAGTAGCGTAAAAGGATAAAAAGAACCAAGACATCATAGAAACACTAAAAAATATCTCCACAATGGAGAAAGCCCTATTCCTTGTGGACACTCACTTTATTTCAGCATTGGAAACATTCCAAAGTTGATCTTCAAAGACCACCTCAGTTTTCATTCAAGCTTATATGGGAGGTGGTATAAATGCCGTGAAGAGGGAAGATGGCATGGTTAGTCTCATCTTAGAAGCTAAGCAGGGCCTGTATTGGAAGAGGGACCACCAAAGACGACTCTGCCAAGGAAGACAATGGCAAACCACCTCTGCTTTGCACTTGACTTGAAAATCTTTTGCTGAGGTTGGCTTAAGTCAGCTGCAACTTGATGTCACTTTACACACCCAGAGATAAGTGCTGTGGTCCTATTTAATTTGGGCTGTAAAAGTAATAAAAATCATTTTTAATTGGGTCTAGAAGCAAATTAACTTTCAGTACTGGTGGACTGTGCTCCCTGTAGCTTGTGGTAGTCAAAGTGCTTGGGGCCCTTTAGTTTGGAGGAACGTCGACTGAGGGGTGACATGATAGAGGTTTACAAGATTATGCATGGGATAAAGAAGGTAGAGAAAGAAATACTTTTCTCCCTTTATCACAGTACAAGAACTTGTGACTACCCAATGAAATTGCTGAGCAGTTGGGTTAGAACAGATAAAAGGAAGCACGTCTTCACCCAAAGGGTGATTAACACATGGAATTCACTGCTGCAGGAGGTGGTGGCAGCTACAAACATAGACGTCTTTAAGAGGGGATTGGATAAACATTTGGAGCAGAAGTCCATCAGTGGTTATTAGCCACAGGATATAGATGGAACTCTCTGGGGCAAGAGAAAATCTAACAGCATCAAATTGTGAACTGGTTCCTGTAGGAAAAGTGCATCTCTGTCTAGAGCAAGCAGACTTCCCTGCTTGGCTGAGCTATGGACAAAAAACCCCTTTGTTTTGTTTTAGTTTATTGGTTCTCATCCAGCCCATTACTGCTTCCAAACACTGTCTCACCTGAAGCTGGTGGACACAAGAAGTAGAGTCAGAGTAATCTGCACCTTGCTTCAAATGCCTGGATGACAGGTCTCAGCAACGCGTGTAGACGTCAAGACATGGTACATTTCAGCATCTCTGGTCCTGATTGGTCAATAGGAACTGAACCACTGGACCACACAGCTCTTGATACCCATCTCTGATAGTACTAAAGGTGACTAAATTAGCAGGGTGACACTCCACCCCTGTTGTTTGCAAGAAAGGTCATTTTTCGGGACTGTGAAGACAGTTTCTAAAGCCTTTTGTCCAGTACTATTTGCTCAAACACCTTTTTCCCAAGAAGGAAAATCTGCTGTCAAGTGATAGGTAATTGAGATCATTTTGACCCAGAGGGGATTTCTTCAGGCTGGATTTCATTTTTGCCTTTTTCAAAGTTTTTGGTTTTTGGGTGAGCACTTCCTTCAGGGATGTGCTTACCTTCTGGGATTCACCCAGGTAATCACTTTTAGCAAGAAGGAATAAGCAGGGATCAAACATTGATGCAGTAGACTGGACTTTTAAAAGCAACTTGTCCACATTCTTTGCCCATAATAACAGAAATTGATCCAAGTAACTGAGACAAAATTCTGAGGTTGTACTGCTGAAGTTGTGGAATCTCATATAAGCCAATTTCATATGCAAAATGCATAGCCAAAAATGTCATAATAAGCTGCTGAACATTTCAAGTTTACATCATGAGGGTCTAACTCTAGGATGAAGCTTCACTACCAGAGCAGTGCAGCTGGAAGGCTTTGCAAAGACATGGAGTGGTAGAAAAGTAATTTTGTTTTGCTGCCAACACTGCCACAGAGCAGGTACAAAAATGCAGAGATGATGAGCTAACAGGAGTTTAAATTTCAGCAAATAGCATTTGGAGCATGACAGGCATTGCATATACATTCCCTACCACCAAACCAGCTGGAGTTTGCTGCTGCACAAATTGAATGCAGGGAGGATGAGTAGATTCCTCCAGCTCTGTCCTTGCTAGGATTTGTTTAATCCAGGACTTTCACTCTGATGATCTTCCATTGAATTTCATGGATCTTTGAGGAGCAGAACCCAAGGATTAATGGATGAATGTTCCTTTCTGTTCCACTGGTGTCCATGGAGATCTGATAAAAGGGGACAAAATAAGACCAATGGACTGCATATTTGTGCCATCCTGAGGACTGGGATTACTAGAATAGATGAATCTATATGTTGCAGTGTAAAGAACAGCAAACTCAGAACTAGTTATTTGCCAAAAATTATTTTAAAAACCAAACCACAAGATTTTCAGTATATGAAGAGCTAAATTTTACACTGATTCTGATTTTTTTGTATGTTTGTTTTTGTGATGCAAAAGTGCAGAAGTGCATTCTTCTCTACCAAGAAACAAGTTAAAAATAGAAGTCTGTTCAAAACACCACCTCTTTGTGTACTGAAAAACAAAAAGGAAATTTTTTTAGAATACCAAGGGCTTCGCTACCAGAGTGGCTTTTTAGTTGAGTGAATGGAAAGAGAATCTGCAAAGATTTGTTCCATAAACTGCTCTTTTCAGTGCTGTTTGGGTCAATGTCTTAATGATGGGAGGAACATATGAACCATTCAGTGTCAAGTCTAGAATGTGCACAACAGCCTTGCAACTTTAAATGTGGTTTGCTATAAGGACGTGTTATTTAAGGCAGTGGTTCCCAACCTTTTTGGCCCCAGGGGCCGCCTCCAGGGCCAGCCCGCCGACCATGGCCCAGAGCAGGCAGGGTGGGGGGGGCCAATTCGGCCTCCCCCTCCGCAGTGCCTCCTCCCTCCTGTTTTCCTCCCCCATTTTTCTCCTCCCTCCCTCACCGCCCCCGCGCAGCCTCACCACTTCCTCCTCCCCCCATTTTCCTCCTCTCTCCTTTCCGCCCCCCGTGCAGCCTCACCACCTTTTAATGGTGCAGCTTGACTCCTACTTTGTTCTACTGCTTCAGACCAAAACAGCTGCCCACCTGGATCTATCCTCCCCCGTTTTCTTCCTCGCCCCCTTAGGCAGCCTCGTCACCTCTCCTCCCCTTTTCTCTATTTTAAGGCTGGGGAAGGGGTGGTGAAGTCCTCTCAGGCCACCCCCACCAAATAGCTGCGAGGGGGAAACCGCTGCAGTCAGTGGCAGCCGAGGGCACATCGCGCCTCAGGCAGGCACTCCCCAAAGCACTTCAACCCCCCCCCCCCGACCTGTGGTGCTCACCCTCTCCTTCCCTTTCTATCCCATCGCCTTCCCCCCCTGCCTGCAATCACAGCGTGCCACCGCCACCAGGATGGGGGGGAGGCGATGGGACAGGAAGGAAAGGGAAGGAGGGGGCGGGTAGCGGTGGTGGTCTTGAAGAAGGAAGCAGACACGCTGTGGCCGGCAGGGCCGGGAGGAGGCAACAGGAAGGGAAGCGAAAGAGGTGACAGAGGAGGAGGCAGGCACGCCGTGGCTGCAGAGCCCAGGCACAGGGGGGCAGGAGGCATAGGGACAGGAAGGGAAAGGAAGGGCGGCTGGCAGCAGAGGCAAGCTAAGGAGGAGGCAAGGGCAGCATCGCTCGAAGCTGCTGTAGTGGCTTTCCCAGTCGATCAGCTGATCGGTGGGAGGGGGGAGGAGGCGGGAAGGCTGTGTGGGGACGAAGGAGGGAGGAAGAAATGGGGGGGAGGCAAGTCTGCGCAGCCCATGGGAAACAGGCCAGGGCCCACTACTGGTCCCTGGCCCGGGGGTTGGGGACCCCTGCTTTAAGGTCATAATTATGTTGTTAGTGTGATATTTTGTACTTCCTTTGAACAGAACTGCCATATCCATAAGTATTTTGGATGACCCAAAGTTTTTGCAGAGTTTCCTAGAATGCTCTTATATTAGCCATGCAAATACAATATTTAAGTATACAAACATGTGCCTCAGCGCCTGCTTACACCTGAGTGTGCTGAACTTTTATATGCATACTGACTACATGTAAGCACAACAGTTGTGAGTAAGCTGAACAAAATACATCTACTCTATCCCTGTGATTGGCAAAATCATTCTTGATGATGGGAGCAAGGTTGTGTGCTTTTGACATGCATAGGTGTTAGATCCAAGTGGGCAGCCATGTTTGTCTGAAGCAGTAGAACAAAGTAAGAGTCAAGTGGCACCTTTAAGACCAACGAAGTTTTATTCAGAATGTAAGCTTTTGTATGCATGCATACTTCTTCAGATGAGGGGGTAGGGCACTGTATCCTATCCCCTCATCTGAAGAAGTATGCATGCATACAAAAGCTTACATTCTGAATAAAATTTTATTGGTCTTAAAAGTGCCACTTGACTCCTACTTTGTTCTAATGCATAGGTGTTGTGTGAGGTCATTCAGATTTCTACCCTGTGGATGGAGGTCATGCAAGCATCTTCCCCATGGTATGTATTAGTTGTATATGATGATTTCTGGCTGTTACACGCAACCCAGCTACAATGAAGAAGTGGGAGACCAGTGCAGGTTTACAAATAGTGTAGTGATGTGTGTCTTTGCAACACACTCATCTGGTTTGTTGAGATATATAACTGTGCTAGTAGCTTTTGCTAACAAATGTACTACTATAAAACAAAATCAATATAATGGTTACATAAATAGATTTTTCTTCCAGTTGATTTTGTCCTATGCACTACTGCAAACTTTCTGCAAAGCTGGTGGTGTCATGTGCCCTGAGGATAATGCAAGAACAAATCCAGATAAATTCTATAGGGTGGCTGGTTGTAAGGTCATATGGGCAAGAGGATGAACATCTATTCACTGATTCAGAGGAGTTAGCCGTGTTAGTCTGTTGCTGCAGAAATAGTAAAGAGCCCAGTCGCACTTTTAAGACTAAAACATTTTATTGTAGCAAAAGATTTTGAGAAACACAGCTCTATTCACTGAATATTTGATTGCTAAATAGTTAAGAAGCTGTGTTAAAAATTCATCAGCTGCATGCAGGAATTTCTGATGAAGTCACTGATGTAAATAATGGAGAAGAAACCATTCAGTGGCTGTTAACATACTTTGTTGTTGTCATAGGCTTGGTCCTCTGGTGATTTCTCCCTCCTCCCAATATATTTTTAACAACTGGCTAGCAATCTTATTTTTTCCTAAGAATTACAAGTGGTGTATAGCGCACTTGCGCAAATGTTACAGCTGTTCTTCTTAGCAGTTCTTCTTTAATGGCAGTTTCTACAGCTGCATCCTCAATATTAGCATCTTGACTTTAAAGCAACAAAAGCTAGAAATTAGAGAAAGGCTGTGACTTGGTTCTTTAATCCTCTGCATTGTCTGGGAATTGCAGTGTGCCACATAAAACCACCTGCTGTGCAGAGACACCCCCCCACCTTTTTGCACCAGAGTAAAGGGTAGATTATCATTGTAGTTTTTTCAGTTGGAAGTCTATAATTTTGTCTAGGCATTATGTTAAGTACGTATATGACTACCTCAAAACAGCTGAAGAGATTATAGTGGAACAAATTAGCTGAGCATTCCTCAGAAGCCTTTGTTATATATTTTAAAAGACGCTCAGAGGAAAAGAAGGAAGCGTGAAAGCCAAGTGAACTTCTAGTGTGCTTTATTTGCTGTGGTTCATTTTCAATGAAGACTTCTTTTCTTAAAAAAATATAGGGACTTGGTTAAATCTATTTTAAGGAAAGCCATTTAGGAAGCAACATACATTGACTAATCATTTTAATCCCTATCAATCGGGCAGGATTACCATTTGAATAAAGGCAAAAGAATGGAAATATCTTAAGGAAAAATGGCCCCTTGCTTTGGTTCCTGTACCCCAACATGCATTATGTTGTGAATTTATTTGTTTGTTTAATAGCCTTTATTGTCCACCTTTTGCCAAAAGCAGATTTTAATTTGCTTTCTAAGTATTCTGTGAACCTGCTATACATAATAACACATCCTTTTAATTTGTGTAGAATTGACCTCCTTAAAAATTAAATCCAGTGATCTTATATGATATGATCTTGTAGCTAAAAATCTCTCTACTGGCTCCCAGTGTGTTTCTGGGGCTGGGCACAGTTAAAAGTGCAAGTGTTGATCTATGAATCCCTAAATCAGGGGTGTTGAACTCTTGTAGGCCTGTAAGACTGTTCTCTTCCAGCAAGCCTTCAGTCAGCTGTAGGAGAATTCTGGAATAACTGTCGTTCTGAGAATATGAGTAACATCTAATTTGTTAGCACCAACTGTATATTGTTTTAACTTATATTATTTAATGGTTTTATGATTGTGATCATAGTATACTATGATTTTGATGTAAGCCGCCCTGAGCCTGTCTCGGCGGGGAGGGTGGGGTATAAATCGAATTAAACATAAACATTTGTTATGAGGGCTGGATCTGACATAAATGAGGCCTTGTTAGGCCAAGCCATGTGTGTACTTATTTAAGATTAGGTAGCAGAGATATAAACTTTATAAAGAACACAGACAAATTCAATTAAAGATTTTTTTTTTTTAAAACAAACCCTTAAAATAAAACATGCTTAAAACATTAGCCCTCACTGGTTTTAAAGGTGTTTTCTTTGTATGTCTCCCATGGGATCCAGGGAACTGGGCAAAGGAAACTCTGGCTCTTTCCTTCCTTTCCCAGGGAACAACAGGCTTGGCTCAGTAGCTCTGCTGTGCAATTGGGAGAGCCTGGCAAAGCAAGCTCTGCCCCCAGCTTCTCCCCAAGGGAGGAGCCTCAGCCAATGAAGAAAATAGAGGCTTTGCTCTGTAGCTCCAGTGCGATTGAGCATGCCTGGCAAAGCAAGCTGTGATGCAGAAGGAAGCAAGAGAGAGACAGGGAAGCAGATGATAACCAGTTGCTCAGGGGGCTGAAAGGAGCCCTCCGGGGGGGGGGGGCTAATTTGGCCCCCAGGCCACATGTTTGACATCCCTGCCCTAAATGGTTTGGGACAAGGGCATTTAAAGGGCCTACAACTACCTTCATTTTGATATCTTCTGGAGTCTTTCTATCCCTTTCTGAGGATAGAAAGATGATGACGGGGGACTTGGCATGTTCTGTGCTAGCACTCCAGTTATCCCTCCCCCAGATAAGTTAGCTTGAACTTTCTTTAGTAAGATTTAGGTTCGAGATCTAGAAGATTTTAATTTTTTAAAATTAAATTTCCACTTTTTTACTGTGCTTGCCATTTTTTTTAATGATCTGTTGCTTGGCTGTATTGGTTATTTTAAACTACCCCATTGCTGTTTGTTGCTATCATTGTTGTATTGCATGTCTGTAAGAGAATTTGGAATTTTTTTGTTGATGTATTTCTGATGAAGCAATTCTAATCAGATCTTTTCAGAAGTAAGTCCCATTTTATCCAGTGGGACTTTCTCGCAGGAAAGTGTGCTTACAATTGCATCCTTATGATGACCTTCCTCAGATTCTTTTATTTTACATATGAAAGGTGAAGTTACCTAGTTTTGTAACTGAAACCTGGGGCCGTATG
The DNA here is from genome assembly GCF_032191835.1 of Heteronotia binoei. Taxonomy (NCBI): domain Eukaryota; kingdom Metazoa; phylum Chordata; class Lepidosauria; order Squamata; family Gekkonidae; genus Heteronotia; species Heteronotia binoei. The sequence goes on along the minus strand of NC_083223.1, from coordinate 47,981,506 downwards.
TTTATGATGTCATTCCTAATTTAATTCTTAAATATAAAGGTACATCCTGCTGCTGCTGTTTAATTCACCCTCTGGGGAAGGGTTTAAAGCTAGATAGGATGATGGCATTTGATATAATTAAGGTATGCTACGTGCAAAAGAAAATGATATGGAAATACATTAGCATCTTGGCAGGTTTACAAAACCAGTGTCTGGATTATACTTCAGTATTTTAAAATATAATATGACCCAGACATTAGTTTAACTACTAGATGGTACTTTTTCCATAACTGGATCATAAGCAGGTAGGTATCTAGGAATCAATTTAGAATATGCATTAAGGTTCTTCCTGTCTTCTATACAAAACATGATTGAATTAGTTAATCTGCATCCTGTTCTGTGGTTTAGTTGCACTTAATGTGAATGGCAAGTTTTAAAAGAAACATGGAACTGTTGTAGGTTCTGGTGTTACTTGATATGCTAGTGGAGCCTGACATTTATTGTTAATTGTGATAATAAGAGTCAAGCGCAGGTTCATTTCAGTTATGATGTTGCTTTGTATTTATGTTAAACTAACACAATTATGGGGAAATGTTGGGGAAAACTATAATAAATAAAATCCAATGCAGCCTACATTTTTCTGGTACCAATTATATATAAAGGATTGCAGAATCAGAGATGTTCATTGGTTTACCTTGTGAATTTTTGCAGATTTTCATTCTCAATAGCATGTTTCGCAAGTGATCTATCATATAGTATAAATCTCCTTTTGTGGTGGCAAATCTGACCATCCTGATTTGTTGGGGCTTTGTGGGACTTCGTGGTACAAGCCTTTGACCTGTCAAACTATCAATCAAGAGTACTTGCATGCCATTGGTTGAGTCCGCACCTCTCCCCGAGTGGCTGTTACTTGCCAGCAAAGCTGATTCTGTCCGTAAAACACAACCAACCTTAGATCTGGCAGTTACTGCAGGAACACACTATTGTCGCATCACACGTCGGTCACTATCTATGGCCTCCCATTCACTGACTTCCTTGCCCCTGCCTTCTGTAGACCCAGGAACATTGAACACACTGCCAAAAGCAGTCATACCTCAGAGACAGCCACATCTCCAACTCTTCTCTGCCAACCAGCCTCAGAAAGGGCTGGCTGCAGAGGGGATCAGGTCTGTTCAAATCTGGCTCCTGACCTGTCTCCCATCTCCTCATTTACAGGACAACCATGGTTTCCCCCAGCGCAGCATTCACCCTCATTCTCTATCTGGAAAAAGACCTCAGTGGTTTTCATTTTTCAACTTTTTTTCTAAAAATAAATTACTAACTAAAGCTCAACTAGAAGAGAAAATGGCTTCCAAAATTCCTTGGTTTGAATATCTACAGTTATGCCACTTTTTGAACAACTTGCTCTGCTGCGAGTTGGTACTACGCCCCCAAACAGAGTGTGAACATCTCTTTTCCAAACCCCAACCTAAGTCTAAAGGTCTTATCTCCAAAATTTGATATGCTAGTGGAGCCTGACATTTATTGTTAATTCTGATAATAACAGTCAAGCGCAGGTTCATTCCAGTTATGTTTATTTTGTTGTCCAAAATATTGGTGTCCAAAATTTGCAGTACCCTACCCTCCTACTGTAATTGCTGGCATCAAGAAAGTTAAGCTCTTTTATCAGCTTCACAGTGGGATTATATTTGGGAGACTGAAGCCTTTCGTACAAACTCTATCAATACCCTTCAACAAAATTACAAACTAATGTCACGATGGTAGCGCGCACCGCAACATTTTGCCTAGATAGAGCCTCTCTATTCTCCTCTCTGCTGGCGGCATTGTGGCACAGTCGCATCACCCATCCACTGTTGGTGGGAATGCCCAGTAATCCAAACTTTTCGGAACAAGGTTCTACCTCTAGTTGATAGTGTTTCTGGTGTAACAGTTCCTAGGCGGGTAGATGTAATTCTTCTTAATAACTGGCAATCAGTTGAGGAACTACCATCTAAAATCTCACTACTTATCTCTCTCATAACAGTGGCTAAAACTATTATAGCACAAAATTAAAAGTCACCCAATATTTCAAACACTGATGGTTGGCTGCTCAAGATCTGGGAATATATCACGTTAGAGAAAATTACTGCTGACTTAGACTCTTATGATCCTATAAAAGCTGCTAAAAATATTATGCAAAGTAGTATCCGGTTTTAGATAAAATTGATGTAGACCCTTTGTATACTGATTCAGTCAACAAACGTGTAATACATAAGACCATTATACTGTCTTGATTTATAAATGATTGCCTCCTCACCTTGTGTATAATAGGTTTACTGTACATGTATCTGAGAATATGTTGCTGTATAAGGTATTTATGTTTGAATACTGTTTTTTACTTGAATATGTATACAATAAAAATAAAATTGTTTGTAAAAAAAGGGGGTGCTGCAGAGCTACTGCGGCCTCACGAAAGGCCCTATCAGTTGCCCACACAGACAGCCTCCTAAGTCACCTTTGCAACCTCAGGTTTCCTCATGGAGCCTAAAGCTCTGATGGCCATCAGCCTGTAAACTCTTTTAAATAAAGGAGGTAGGGAAGGGAGAGAGGGTCAGACTTTAAAAGAAATGCCCCACAAAATGTCTAGCACAGAGATAATCGGTTGGTAAGATAAAATATTTGCTGCAAACAGAAAACAGATTGTTTTCTGGGTCTCCTTTGCCTTTTGGGGGGGAACTTCTGCTCTCTTCTGCTGCAGCTGGGGGAAAGCTGATGGCAATCAGGTGGCTGTGCTCAGTGGGGTGGGCAAAGGTAAGACACTTTCCCCTCAAGGGTGGAAGGAGCAAAAGAGATACTTGGCCTGGAGAGAAAGCAACAGGTCTTTTAGTCTTTTCAAGCCAACTTTCAATGGTAGAGGAATATTTCACAGCATAAATAATAGAGTAGACCATGAGTAGTTTTATATTCAGGCATGGTGTACTCATTGTATATGATCCAGATTTACTGAATCACTGAAGGTGGGTGGGTGGGTGGGGGGAGGCTCCTGTTTGAAATCTGTTCACTCCCCCTCCCCCCAAAAAGGACTTCATGCTTGAGCTGAAAAAAGAATAATTATTGGGTATTTCTCTTCCATTACTTCTGTTCTGGTTACATAGCAGTCTAGTGGTAGCAATTGGCTTGCCCAATGGAATCCGTTCATCTTGGCCCAGTTTTTTTTTTTTCAACTGAGTCAAATGGTGGATTTTTTTTATTATTACACAGAACATCCAATATGCATGATGCTTCACAGAACACAAGAAGGCAAGTTCCTGCTCCAAGGACACTACCATCTAATATCTGAGACAAAGTAGATGACAGAGGGGAAAGAGAAGATGAAGTGGAGAGAAACTGGGGAAGAATATTTGTGTGTTCCACTGACCTGCAAATGGATTTAGTTCCTGTAGGGGAGGGGGGGAAGTAAGATGTTGTGTGGAAGTTTTCAAGTTGAGGGAGGGGCTGTACATCTTTAGGAAAATGTCCTCACGTGCACCACATCTGACAGGAGGAGGAGAAGTAGACCTGCACCTTATACAGGAAGGCATTCCAGAGGCTTGGGAAAACTGCAATTAAGTCACTGCACTTCTCAACTTACTGATGTTCTTCCTTCTTAGAGTGGGACCTGACTCGCTGAAATTATGGTAGCCAACTGGTGTGGAGAAAAATGTCCTGTCCCTTTAATAGAGACTTAATATGTTCAAGTAGACTGTTGAACCTTTTTGTGGAATGGTGGTGAATAACATCGCCTAATAAATAATGTCCCATTGATCTTCTGTTAAAGGGACAGAAAAATATTCCCCATGCCAGTTAACAACTCATAAGCAACATTAAACTCGTTTAATATGACAGAAAATTTTGTATTTGGTATGGATGAGTTGGGCTCCTTAATTTTTAAATTTGCCCTTCATTTTTAAGTTTGGAAAAGCCTGAGCTGATCAGCAATACTGTTGTTGGCTTTTCTGGCTTTTAGAATATGCCACATCTTAACTGATCTCTGTAACTTTTCAGAGGTATTTTTGAAGCTGCTGACTGCCTGGAACATTCTAGAACGTGTACCTCACATGTTAGGAATGAAGTCTGGTTCTTTATTTTGCCTTTCCCCCCCCCTTGAAATTTGGTAGCTTTCTCCCAGCTGCATTTGTTAAGAGTATGGTATATATATATGTAGAATTGGGACAAATTATGAATATGGATGGTTTGTAGACTTGATTCCACTGGAGGTTTATATCAATTTTCTCTTAGTGGTGAATTAATTCCTGAGACTAATAGAAGTCAAGAAGTGCCAAGTGCTGATGCTGCTATAAGCATTAATCAGTCATCAGTAATTTCTAACCCAAACACTGAGTCAAATACTAAAGAAGAAAAATGCCTTGCACATGCTTTACACCCCGCCCTCAGCAATCCATTTCCTTCTTTCTTAGTGTGTCAGAATTCTTGCCCTTTTGAGACAATAAAACTTGTCAAGGTGAGAAGTCAGTTAACTTTGCTTAGCTTGAGTCTCAGAATAACCACTACGGGGTGAACATTCCTATGTTAATCTTAGACCATACAGGGCTTCAGAGGTCATTGCTAACAGGCAGAAGCGACCAGGAAGCCAATGAAATATAAAGACTGGAGATTGATGACCAGAAAGAATCTATGTGGACAAGCCAGTGATAAATTTGTTCCAGGTGCTCAAGGCTGCTTCCGTTAAAAATTTGCTCACAAAGCAGCAGTGTACACTCAATACCAAGTTGTGGTTGATTTATGTCTGTTTGTAATATAGAATGTCCACACTAATTGGTGACTAGCCGTGTAAAGAGTGACTGTTGGCATCATGTATGTGGGGACTTAGCCGTTTAGTTGAGATGGTGGTTGTGGACACTTCTTTCGTAAACCTAGATATATGAAGGTTTGTGAAGGAGGGACCCCCCCCTCCACAGGAAAATTACAAACAAAATATTTTTTCCTCCTGTTGTCCCCTGAGGATTTCCTTCCAGCAGTTTCCATTTGAAAAACTGGTTTGATTTTTGATAGCCCTAAAAGAAAAAAAAACCCTCTTATGAAATACTTTCCCAGTTGGATTAAGTGAAAGGCTTTTTAAGACAAGGGTTTACTGACTCAAAATGTGTAGTATGAAGATTTTTGCTTAGGACAGTCTATTGGGGAGGGACGATGGCTCAGTGGTAGAGCATTTGCTTGGGATGCAGAAGGTCCCAGGTTCAATCTTTGGCATCTCCAAAAAAGGGTCCAGGCAAATAGGTGTGAAAAACCTCAGTTTGAGACCCTGGAGAGCCGCTGCCAGTCTGAGAAGACAATACTGACTTTGATGGACCAAGGGTCTGGTTCAGTATAAGGCAGCTTCATATGTTCATCATTAGTGAGTAAGGGTTCCTGTGCACAATGTACATGCATCTCAGATCTAGCCACAATTATTCATGCCTTAGTTACATGTGGACTGGACTATTGCCATGTAGTCTACTTGGGGCTGCACTTGAAGAGTGCTTGGAAGCTGCAGCTAGTGGCAAATGCTGCAGCTGGACTGTCGGGGACAGCTACAGTGAGCATAAGACTCTGATTCTCCAGTAATTACACTGGGTACCAATCCGCACCCAAGCCCTATTCAAGGTATTGGTTTTGTCCTCTTAGGGTTGCCAGCTCTGGGTTGGAAAATATCTGGAGATATGAGGGTGGGGAAGTGGAGCCTAGAGAGGGTGGGGTTTGGGGAGTCCTTAGAGTCCACCTTTCAAAGCAGCTGTTTTCTCCAAGGGAACTGATGTTGACTGCCTGGAGATCAACCGTAATAGCTGGAGATTTCCAGGTGCCATCTGGAGTTTGGCAACCCTATCAGTCCTCTAAGGCCCTACATAGCAGACAGATAGACAGACAACCTTTATTGGCATATCAAAGATGTTAAGAGCTAAAAGTTTAAAAATGCAGTGAAAGAACAAAGCAAGGCATAAACAAAATATATCAGTTAATAGATTCCCCGGTTCAAATTGCGAGCTGAAGGAAACAGGCAACATTAGAGGTTATAAGAGGGTTATAACCAGAAAGTAACTGCTGGACCTTAACTCTGTCAGGAAGGCCATACCATGTACAATGAAGGGGATTCAAAATTTTTCCTCAGAACTTGATATAAAGTGGACAAGTTAATAAAACATGAGAAACAGATTCAATAGCTCCCAAACTACAGGGGCATCGTCTTAAGTTCATAGGGAATTTTTTTGAAATTAGATTATTGACATTCCTCTGGACTCATACCTATCATCTGCCTCAACAATATTCCAGATAATTAAACACAGGCTTTGATATGCAACTTCAGTGCCTGATTGCTAGGAAAACTAGCTCTCCAACTTATCAGGGATTGTCTCCAACCCCCGAGCAGTTAGCTACCTATCTCTAACTGACCCTCAGCAAAGAAGGGCATTCATGCTGGCCCGATTTAATGTACAGCCCTACATAGCTTGGGACTTGGATATCTGTAGGACTATCTGTCCTGGTATGTTCTTCCCTGGGAATTAAGATCAGAGGGAAAAGTCCTCCTCAGACTGTCCCATCAATTAAACAAGCTTGTCTGGTCTTCAGGAAGCAGTTGAAGACAGCCTTGAGGAGGGGAGGGGTATAATGCCATAGAGTCCACTTTCCAAAGTGGCCATTTTCTCCAGGTGAACTGATCTCTTGTCGCCTGGAGATCAGCTGCAATAGTGGGAGATCTCTAGCCACCACCTGGAGGTTGGCAACTATTTAGTTTTTAATATTTTGGCAGTTCTAATTGGACTTTTTAAATGGTGACCTTCTGTGTGTTCTTACAATTGTTGTTTATTCCTATTGGTTTTATTGTGTTTTTAATAATCGTTTTATTTATATTGTAAGCATCCTTGAGTTTTACAAGGGAGAAAGGCAGCTAATAAATGTTTTCAAACAAACTGGGCTTGTCAGCAACCAAAACAGAAGATGCCCTGGCCCCTTAGCAGAAGCTTAATACGATGTTATATAGCAGGTGATGTTATTTTTCTCCTTGCTGTGAAAATTTTCTCTTGCCTATTTCCAAACGTTAAGCCTGTTAAAGGGACAATAATTTTTTTCTCCAGGTTGTTGCCAAACCCCATCACATACAGTAGTTTTAGCAACATAGTTGTTTAGATTTGACTGATTTGGTGAGCAATAAATATTATATAATCTATATTATGATAATGCACTGTTGAAGAGTTCATAAGTATGCTACTAGAATTATTGTGACAGAATGCAAGTGTTTGTGTCCAAACAACAAACAAACTTCTTTTGTGTTTACTACAAAATATGTCTCTGGGGACTGGGTAGACTCAGACAGGGAAAACAAGAGTGGTCAAGCTGAAACACTAACCAGAGTTGTGTTGTCGAGAGTTCAGTCCAAGAGTCATGCATGGAAGGAGCCCAGCAACAGTCCAGAGACCGGCAAGGTCAGGAAAGGTCCAAGAAACATGTTTGAGCATGTCCAAGTGTCCAAGCCAGGAGTTCAAGAGTCACAAGAGGTAGCAGGGTCCAGTGTAGCAGTTGTAGCATCAATGGTGATGTTACAAGCTGCTCCCAGGCCTTCCGCCACCCTTTCTTTTATACTGGGCTCACAGTTGGCTCATTGGGCTCTGAGCGAGCTGTCCACCCAACTCATTAGCCTCAGGTGCTCCTCCTGACTTGGTAATTGTTGGGCAGTGAGGCACATGCTTTACCTCCTCTTGAGGAGTTCCAGGTGCGCCTGCAACCTCCTGTATTCCAGTGACTTCAGGGAAGACAGGTGAAGCAAGTGAGATGACCTGTGGAATCTCCTCAGGATTCTAGGTTGTTGGGGCACTGCCTTGTAGCGTTACCCCTTTGGTGGTTCCAGTGCTCTTGGGATCCAACAACACACTGTCAGCAACAGCAGCAGCCTGTGTGCTGGGGCCTGCCCTGAGAGAAGAAGGAGGATTGGATTTATACCCTGCCATTCACTACCCAAAGGCATCTGAGAGCAGCTTACAATCTCCTTTCCCTTTCCCTCCCCTGAACAGACACCCTGTGAGGTGGGTGGAGTGGAGAGCTCTGACAGAAACTGTTCTTTCTAGAATAGCTTCTGACTGACCCAAGGTCACTCCAGCAGGTGTAGTTGGAGGAGTGTGGAATTAAGCATAGTTCTCCCAGATAAGAGTCTGCGCACTTAACCACTACACCAACTGGTGTGGAGAAAAATGTCTGAGTTGGCACCAAACTGCTGCCTCTGATACACTGACATGGCCATCAGTGTCATCAGAATTGGCTGATTTAGGCTGACCCATGACAGTATGCTATTCTGCTGTCAATGTTTAGTTTTTCTTTCTTTTCCAATGGCATAAATCTAAGAGATTTGCTAAGGTAGCATAGGGTGTGGCAGTTTGCAGCTCTCTCTCTTTCTAGTTTCAATATATTAGTTTTCCTTGTAGAATATTAAGGGATTATACTTTTAGATTTCATAAAAATGCAAAACAGCTACAGAAAGTGCCCCACCCTGTCATGTTGGTGCCATAGTGTGTCTCCCTCAGGAGCTTCCCCAGCCCAGTAGGTTGGGTCCTCCCACCACTGGAGGGACATACATACATGAGAGGGGACTCTGATTTGTTGGTGGGAGTGGTTGATGTGATGTCCAGGTAGAGGAGGAGCCATTGTAGTAATTTGGTAAGGGACTAAGTCTATGGCTGCTGTACTGAGGCTTGGCCAAGAGCATCACAGGTAGGTGACAATTTGATCTAATTTAGGCTGGCAGTGGCTCTGATCTTGTCTATCTGGAATGAATGTGCTTTTCTCAAAGTTTACAAGGAAGCCATGGTTATTTAGGAATTGTGGAATCTTTTTTTTACATTGGATCACTTGTAGCAGAGGGATGTGGAGCAGATCAGAGGTTATCCAGGTAGGGCTACATGTGGAGTCCTGACCTCATATGGGCTGCTATTGCTGCCATTACCTTGGTGAAAGCTTTCATGGCTGAGAAGAGACCAAAGTGGAGTGTCTGGAACTGGAAGCTGTTGTAAATGAAATTCAGTAGCCCTCAGTGAGTGCTGTGGATGAGGATATGTAGGTATGCTTTCTAGAGGTCCATGAAAGTGTGACAGTTGCTCTTCTGAAGGTTGCAAAGGGGTAGCTCTGTGTCATAGCAAAATATCCATCTTAAAAACTAACAACATTTATTTCAGTATGAGCTTTCATGCATCATTGCGCAGTTTCTGACTATGTGTAAGGTGTTCATCATATGTATGTTAGTGTACTTTAGGTCCAGTATGGTCTGTCAATCTTTATTTTTCTTTGGCACTATGAAGAAAATGGAGTACCCTTTGATGGCGGGGCCATTTCTGTTGCCTTGTATCAGAGAATATGGTCTGTGGTCATTTGAGTTTCGCCTCTGTTTGGATTTTAGGATATTTACAAATCTGTTTAGAAGGAGGTTGCTGAATGTGAAGGAGTAGCCCGGTGAGATGGTGTCCCATGAGTTCACTAAGAAGTAGAGCATGTCCATTGTTGGCCAAACTAACACAGTGTTCCCCTGATCAGTAGCCTGAGGGATCACTGAGCATTTTGTTGGCTCCCTGCTAGAGCTTCTGTTGGGGCGAGGGGACCGTAGGATGGGCAAGGGAACCATAGGTTCTGCTAGCTGTTTGGATCTTGAGGGGGCAAAAGGGTTACTTGAACCCCTTGTCCTGGGTTTACTCTTCCTCCTGGGGACTGATTCTTCTCTTCTCATGTGTAAGTAGGACCAGAAATTCAGACCACTCCCCTCCTTCCAAAGCCTTAAAGAAAACTGTTTGTTCGTCTTGCATCTGCAAGTGGGTGTTAGGGGCTACCTATTCCAAGATGTCCTCCTTCACTCAGAGAGAATGGACCTTTGCAGAAATCCTTCAGTGAGCAAACGCCTCTTAGAAAAGAAAGTTCAAGCTGGATGAGTTCTGCTCACAGTTGAAGCAAGCATGCCTAGACAGTGGTCGGCGTGTTAGTCCCAAATAACGATACACGAAGTAGACAAAGTGATGCCTCTTTATTTTTATAGTGTTTTGTTTGCAGAGGATTTTATAATTTATGGATGACACAGGGATGTAATTTTTTTACCATTAAGCCAAATGCTGTGGTTTGGTGGCTTTGTCTTGCTTATTCATCTTCTTTAGTACATGGGATCTTCTCTGCATGGCTAGACACAATCTTTGTAGGCAGTTCATAAACATGACTCATATGCTTGTGCTCAAACCTTTCCAGCAGGCTTTTTTTCAGATTGTTAGCAAACAGGTTTTGTAGGAGAAAGGGCAGGCACAGGAAATCATAAGAAAATAAAAATTAAAGGGGGATACAAAGATGGAAGATGAGTAAAAAATAGCAATATGGGATACTTCGTATATGTGTTATTAGCTGACAGTTCAGAAAATGGATTAAATTTAACTCATGAGTAATTTCATTTGTGCAGGAGAGGAAACATAATGGGTAGTATCTTACTACAGCACGTATCTCAGGGCAGCACAGTATATCTGTGCAAGGTGTGTTCTGCCAGTGCAAGAGCTTCTTGTGTCTGTGGAATACACTTTTTAATCAACAGAATGTGCCTGCATGTAGTGCTGGCTATACCCCCATGATTTTGAATATTTGTTGATAAATAACAAATGACTAAGTGCAGAACTGTTCAAATCAAATATCATTCTTTTCAGCTGCCTCCCCTGGTAAGATCTTGAATTTTAGGCTTATTTTGCACTATGTATTCTAGTGATTTACTTCTAATACACTACAGTTAAGCTAAATTGCACATAGCAAAATATATGGTGGTAACAATGGAAACATGCTGAAGTGAAGATGGTACACAGGAAATAAGGCAACATGTTAATTTGGAAATTTTGTTTTCCAATTACCTTGGGTTTTAATTTCCTTGGGTTTAAAAATGCTGTCTTTATTTGTATTATTGAACTGACGTGATCATGGCTTTCCTCTCTCTGTGACATGATAGAAGTTTACAAGATAATGCATGGGATGGAGAAAGTAGAGAAAGAAGTACTTTTCTCCCTTTCTCACAATACAAGAACTCGTGGGCATTCGATGAAATTGCTGAGCAGACAGGTTAAAACGGATAAAAGGAAGTACTTCTTCACCCAAAGGGTGATTAACATGTGGAATTCACTGCCACAGGAGGTGGTGGCGTCCACAAGCATAGCCACCTTCAAGAAGGGGTTAGATAAAAATATGGAGCAGAGGTCCATCAGTGGCTATTAGCCACAGTGTGTGTGTGTGTGTGTGTGTGTATATATATATATATATATATATATATATATATATATATATATATATATATATATATATATATATATATATTTGGCCGCTGTGTGACACAGAATGTTGGACTGGATGGGCCATTGGCCTGATCTAACATGGCTTCTCTTATGTTCTTATGTTCTTATGTACAAGGAGTCAAATAATGCAGTTTTTGTAGGATTGCTTTAAACCTTGCCAAATTCCTACAGATACTCTAAATATAGACAGGGTATTTTAAATGTATGCAGATCCTGCAGTGGTTTTATTTATTTATTTTTAATTAAAAACTCAAAGTTACATGTAAAGTAGCGTAGAGAAAGAAAAAAAGAACTATGTTTATCAAAACTAAATACTTAAATCCATTTTCTGGATAAACGGGAACCATATTGAATCTAGTTTATTTATACATTCACCCTTTTGTAGGTAAGTAAATTTAATCAGGAAATATGACTCCTTGATTTTCCTGATCCATTCCCAAATATCTAGAGACAATTCCTTTTTCCAATATTTGAAGAATATAAAGGATTCTATGTATTGTGATCAAGTAAAAAATAATGTCCTGATATTTTTTTAGGAAAATTCATAACATTGTTCAGCAGTACTACTTCAGGCAAAAAAGGCACATGCATACAGCCAAACTGCAGTTTCTCAATGAAAATCCTGCTTCAGGTCAATTATAGAACCAACACCTACTCAAACAAGAGCCATAAATTTTGGCAGATTTTTGGGGGGTGAATAATTTTGAAGGTATTCTTTCTTAATTGAGTACAGATGAAGAAGAAGACTGCAGATTTATACCCCACCCTTCAGAAACTCAGAGCGGCTTACAATCTCCTATATCTTCTCCCCCCACAACAGACACCCTGTGAGGTGGGTGGGGCTGAGAGAGCTCTCACAGCAGCTGCTCTTTCAAGGACAACTCCTGCGATAGCTATGGCTAACCCAAGCCCATTTCAGCAGCTGCGAGTGGAAGGATAGATTTGGGTGGGCAGCCATGTTAGTCTGAAATTTGAGTCTAGTGGCATCTTTAAGACCAATGGTTTTATTCAAAGTATGAAAGGATGTAATTTGAAATTGTTCTGGAACTGCATAACCAAGAGCCTTACACCATTTTTCTAAAAAAAAAAAGTCACTACTTTTACTTACATTTAAGAGTAAATTATAAATCTTAGACATAAGGTATTTACCTCCTTTCTTTAATATTTGCTTAAACTTAGAGCAGTTTCTGAGATTTAAACCAGATCTTGCAGTGGTTTTATAAGCTGTGACTGGCTATAGTGTTCCAGTGTACGCCAATTCTTATACCGTCATGGAATCATAGAGCCGGAAGGTATCTCCAGGGTCATCTAGTCCAACCCCTTGCACAGTGCAGGGAATTCAGAAGTACCTCCCCCCTACACACACACCCAGTGACCCCTGTTCCAACCCAGAAGATAGCAACCAAACAACCTCCAGGATCCATGGCAAAATTGCCTGGAGAAAAATTGCTGCCTGACCTCAGAGTAGTGAACAGTATTTCCCTGGGCATGTAAGAAGGGGCCATGAGAACTAAGCACTGAAGCAGTCTCTCCTGCCCTCCTCATGATCTGCTCAAGTTCACAGAATCCGCATTGCTATCAGATGGCCATCTAGTCCATAGAACTGCAGCCTTAGAAACAGGAGAAGCAGGTTCTTTAGGTTTATTGGCTGATGGTAAGGTCTTCCCCTCAATTAATTGAAAGAAAATGCCCTTGTTTCTATTTAAATTACATTTCTTGGGAAGCTGTTTCCTGCTGCTGCTGCAGATTTTCATTTTAACTTTATTATATTCTTGCTACTTAAAACTATTCAGTAAAGTTCACTGATATCTGTTTCTTGGAAAACCATTTAAATCCTGAAGCAGATGTGAGATTTAAAGGTCCATGTCCCAAATTTGGGATTTCAGTTAATCCTATTCCATGAGCCTGAAAGTAAATTGACTTCCTTGTTCCAAATAAGCTTCCATTTATATTTTATTCTTCAGGAACAGAACATTCACTTTTTTGCTTGCAGTACTTTATATAGACTTATGAAGTTACCTTATATACTATTGGTCCAACTAGCTCAATATTGACAGGCAGTGGCTCTTCAGGCAGATATTGGTTTTGCCAGTGCTTTTACACTGAGCATCCTGTGGGCCTAATAGGCATAGACCCAGTTTATATTAAGATGATATGGCATCTGGCAAGAACATGCCAGTTGGAAGCAAATATTGGGACACATTTTTTATTCCTTTTGAATGGATTTGTTCAGTATTGATCTCGGCTCAAGAAAATGAATATAAAGTGGGCCTATGCCTACTTTACAAAAAAAAACCCTGGTGGAGTTGCATGCAGTTTGGCAGTAGAACTTGTGAAGCTTGGCATGTGGGAGAACATCACAGTGACCTTAATGCAAGCAAAAACTCATTTTGGCTAGCAAAAGGGGTTGGCAGTTTTCATTGATTTCACCATCTTGCTGTAGTCCAGAGCTCTGCAACGTGCAACTCCTGGAGAGACAGGAAACTCTCGGGAGGAGCGTGGGGTATATGTGTGAGAGCTGGGTTCTGGTGGAATTTGGATTCAGTCATACATAAATGGGTCCACAGAATGTCAGTGACGGTGCAGCTGCTGGAGAAGTTGGCAGCAAGAAAAATCACATGAATCATAAGAAAAAGAAAGATTCTATGTCACAGTGGGTCGAGAAGCCAAGGAAGCTAGAGAAGGGACTGAAGGGTGTAGATCATGAAAAGGGTCAAATTTGCATAATAAAAAGGGTGTGGGCTAAGAAATAGGGACCTGCGGATCCCCTGGAATTACAGCTCATCTCCAGACTACAAGAGATCTGTTCTCCTGAATAAAATGGATGATTCAGAGGATGGACTCCAACCTGGAGCTGATAACTCTAGGAATGAAGGTTACGTTTGTTGGGTTCAGAACACAATATATAAGAAATTATTAGGACACAGTTTTTAAGTTGTGCTTTCGATTGAGTTTCAGTATTTCATACTTGGAATACCCTACCGAAATTATGACTTAAAATAACTTTGTAGTGTGTGCCAGAGCTAAGGTTGCTGTGGAAACTGTAGGTTCTAATTATGGCTAACTAAGCAGAACCACTTACAGGAACACCATCAACCTGATGTGTGGCCACTTAATTGGCAGTTAAAAATAAATTACTATGCCTGCCTGTGCCAATCTGTGTATATCATTGTACCCTAATGATTATTTCCTAGGTTTGTATGAAGTGTCTCACAGATTAGAATGAAGTCCAGAATACTGAACATGAATGCTTGACTGTTGTGAAAAATGCATCAAACTGATTAATCAAAGAAATAGCAAAATATTGTGACACCTTTTAGTAGTTTGTTTGCCAGCTGTTTTGCTCCTTCATGTGCATAGACTGCCCCAAAACAGTGGGGAGAAGTGGAGGCTCAGGTAACAGTTGGCCTGTATGAGATTTTTCTCATCAGTGGAGATTTGAATATGTGAGGGAAACATATTCTAATGCATTCTAGAATAAGGAAAAATAATAATTTTAATTGATTACTATTTGGTACATGAGGTGCTGATGGGAATTACTTTTTAAAGTCTGCAGCCCTACTATTTTTAAATGTTTGTTAAAGTTTTAAATGGTTTGGGTTCAGAGGATCTGAAGGACTGCTTTGAACTGTATCAACCCTCCTAAATTCTGAGTGTTGCAGTGGGAGATGTAGAATGATCCTCCAGATTCCCTGGAAACTGGTCCCTGCCTTTCATAAAGGAAATAATTGTGTTTGTATATTATATAATTTGGGCCTAGAAGTCCTAAAATGCAGCCACCCCATTTTACAGCATGTACTCCTGGTTCTTCCTGCCAGATTTTAGCAGGGGGCAGATAGCCTGGTGTCCAAACATTAAGACCGATTCCCCACTAGTCTTGTTTTGGCCTTTTTGCTCCTTTTCCTGCTGTTGCTTCTGCTGGATGTTGCACAAGCTGCCCCAGGGCAGTAAGGGCCCCTTTTCAAATTTCCCCTGAAAACCAGTTTCTGCCTGCCGCGGAGGGAACTTGAAAAGAGGTGGGGCAACTCGGTACTCAGGGGGAGCTTGTGCAAAATCCAGCGGAAGCACTGAGGGAAAAGGATCAATGAGACTGGAACAAGGCTAGTGGGGAATCATTCTAACTCTATTGATCATATAATCCTTTTGTATACTGTTCACCACACTGAGGCCAATAGATCTTCTTTCAGGGAACCCTCTGAAATTAGACTGGCCAGGATATACTGGAGGGGTTTCTGGAGC
This sequence comes from Heteronotia binoei, assembly GCF_032191835.1. Taxonomy (NCBI): domain Eukaryota; kingdom Metazoa; phylum Chordata; class Lepidosauria; order Squamata; family Gekkonidae; genus Heteronotia; species Heteronotia binoei. The sequence goes on along the minus strand of NC_083223.1, from coordinate 47,965,985 downwards.
ACACAGAAGACTTTCTTCCCCTGGAATTGCCTAGAACTGGATACAGCGAATTGAACAGTGCTTGATGTTTTATAGTCCCTGAGGTTGTTTATAGATTGATTTGATAGTTTTATGGTGATTTTATGATTTTATTATGTATTTTAATTTTGATATGTTATATGTTTGGAAGTAGATTTTTAGTGGACCCATATTGGTAAAAAAGAAATGGCACATAAGCTCCTTGAATAAATAAATAACTTCCTAGGACCTTCGAATAAGATTAATATTATGTTTGTCTAGTTTAAAAAGTTTCTGGACTCTTATTATTTATATTATGCTATCAGTGTTTATAGCAAAAAAGATAAGAGAAGCTTACAATCTAAAATGATATCACTTTTTGAATCAGTGATTCTAGAGACACTCTTTCTCTGGTATAAGAAAATGCTTTAAAGACCCTTCCCCAGCTTCTCCAAAATGATCTTTGTTTATGAGTTTGGAGCATTAATTAGGATCTACTTGATACATCAGTTGAACTGATCTTCCTGCTTAGAGTCTTGGCATCAAAACTTAAGAAGTGTAGTGTAAAAGTATTGTGTTAGCAGGAAAGGGAAGCAAATAAAAGAAACTGTTTTCAAAACTGAAGTGTGTTTGGAGTACTGCACTTACATGACAGTGAAGTGTAACCAATTTGTGGAATTGGTGTTGTACAGCAGGAGTTGTAAATAAGCACTTACTGCTGTGCTAAAATAACCGAGATGCAGTAACAGTAAAGTCTGATGTCTTCAGAATAACAAATATCAATGTAGATGTTAAATATACCACTTATTCCAATTACATGGCTATCTTAGTTTCCTAGAATTGGTTGGACTTGGCAGAATTGTAATGCCAGAAAGTGCAACAAGCATCAGAAACCATGTTAAGTATCATTGCTTCTGGCTCTTGCTGGAGAGCAAAAGAGAGAGAGGCTCCATTCAGATTGGCAATTTGGCCCAACACAGCCAGCCCCGGATTTAAAGGGTGCATTTACATGCACACAGCTGGGTCCTGCCTTGTCTCCAGCCACCTCAACTCCACCTCAGAAAGCCACCAGGTACTTCCCAGTGGCAAACTGTTGAAGCACTTGCATGTTTTCAGGCCATCTGAATGGCCTTCAACACACATGAGTGGTGTGACCACTCTTTTGGTTGGGTGCAGCCCATGCCTCTCTTGGCAGCTGGGCACGCGCTGCCTGCTCACAGCGGGCTGCCTCAAACTGTCAGCTTAAAAAATAAAAAACCAGAGAGGCTGCCACTGCGAGTTGCTCATCCAAATCCAGCCAGAGAAGAATGAATGATGAAGAAGAAGATGGAAAATGAAGTGCATTTTGACGTACTTTATTTGTGCAAAACATTTGCATGCTTTGAGAACTCAGCCCCAGGAAGAAAAGGCATGAACTTTACTTCAAATAATTTGCTGATGCTGAAAGGGGACAGGCATAAAAATAACAAAAGCGGAATGATCTTCACACAGTAGAAACTCAAAAAGCAAACCCTATTAAGACATGGGCCTTCTTGATTCACCACTCTGTTACCCTAGTCCTACAAAGGAATTATTCCATTGAAAACAGGAAGGAAATGTATAATGCAAGCATAATTTTAATTTTTGTTTATAGCTAGCGGAAAAACAGACAAAAGGAGCAAGGGATGTTTTACAAATGTGTCTGATTAGCTATATTGGAAACTCTAGGTTTGTTATGTTTTGTTTTTTCCAAGGACTTAATTATTCACAGTACAGGAATACATAACCCAGCAGGGTTTCCGCACAATTTAAATGCTTAACGCTTCCTGGGAAGAACAAAGCATGCATAATGTTGTTGTCACCCACGACAGTTTGACATGAATGTTGTTAGTTACAAGGATGTTATATATTGTAAATATATGAGAATATATGTAAACTGTCATCCTTGTGCTTTTTTTTTTTTAAAAAAAAGGCTACCTCATAGAGCGCTGAATTTGCAATTAAATCTAGACCAAATTTTATCTTTTTCTCCACCATGTATTTGTATTTTGTTAAAGTAATGCATATATATGTTGATGGATGTTCTTATTTGTAGTTAATCCTTGTAGACATTTTAGTTTTTAGGTGAATGCATATTTAAAAAGTGGAAATCCAATTAGATTGCAACTAGAGTTTTGCTAGAAGTATTTTCTATATTGTACTATGCAATTTGCCTGCGTGCTTTTAATATACAATTGCAAAAATAAAATTCCTTCTGGAGTAAATGTTGCTTGCTTTAAAGATGCTTCATTTAATATTAAGAGATTTTCTTGATACACAAGCTGACCTTTTGGGAGACAAAATCAGCATTGTTTTGAATGGACTGTGGATAAGTTAGTAGGCTTCCAGACTACATGGAATTGTAACCAGTTGTGTGTCAGCATAAGATGACTTCTTGGTAGTGGTATCAAGATTGTGGGATCGCCTTCCCTCTTGGGTTTTAGAACAATTGTGGCTTGAACCATGACTAGCAGCAGTTGAAAAAGCAGATCTTTGCCTCTCCCTTCTCTGCTTGCTGAAAAACCTTTGCTGAGGACCCCCCTGAACAATATGCCTTGTGTCATAAACGTGCTGTACCAAAGAGGAACAATTGGACAAAATCTTTGCTTGATATATCCAAAAGCAGAATGTGAATATTTTAATAACACGATAAAGAAACATTTTAAATATTAAACTGCTGTTATACCTTCTTAGCTTCATACGGTGGAGCAAAAATGCTTGGGATCTGTTTACTGGAACAGTTGTAGGCTTGGCGAATGTTACTATTCATGTGGAGATGTGCAATCATTATAGCCATTTTCTGATTTCTGTGAGGGTGCAATAATGATAGAAGCTCATGAATATAATTTTGATCTTTCTCTTGGTGGTAAAAAAATTACATCGTTGAAAGCTGCATCTGCTCAGATGAAGCACAAAAAGCAGAAAATTAATACAATGAAATGCTTTTTAGTTTAAAAAAACCCTGACCAAACCAAAGGAAAGCCCAATGTTAATGCTGCTGTCAATAGAGTAGCTTGTTTAGCTACCTCACCAGTGGGGAAGCTCAGTGTTTATTGGAAATTTCCATTTCACTTCAGTATTATAAGAATATTAACTGTTGATGCTGGGAATATTAAACGAATAGCAACAATAAGAACAAAGTGGTCTTGCAGAGTTGACAGTAGCCTGATTATTGAAGAAAATGGAAAGTAATATAAAGCATGCTAATTAGAGCCTATAATGATATCTTGATGAATATTCTATATCGAGAGAGACTTGAAATATAATTTGTCAACATGCTGCTTCATAGGTCTTCCTATATTTCTGCCTGAAATGTTCACATGAGCTTTATTTACAATATTGAAATATGACTTGAACTTTTTATAATTTTAGGCACTGGATGTTGACAGAACTGTGCTTTATAAAATGAAGAAATCTGTAAAAGCAATAAATATTTCTGGCTTAGGTACGTATGCAGTCTGATTACTATGTGTATAGCTAAATTTGGAGGCATCTCAGGCATTTATTTGAAAATACCTCAGAAGGTATGGTATGTTACACCTGGTGCATATGTAATGTTGGCTTTTGCTATGTGCTGGTGTGCAGACTGAGAGCCAGCTTTAAAAATGGGCACTTCTTGTTCTTTCCCTCTCTGCAGTAAATTAATGATTGTTTATGTTGTATATGCATAATACAAACTGCAGTGAACATAATTCATGGTTCCCTCTGAAAACTCAAAAACATGATTTGAAGTGGGTTTAGAAACCATGGCTGCGATCAGACAGGCAGTATGGCGCGATATATTTGCTTTTCCCTAATGGATTAAGCAGCCACATCTGGCAGCCATTCACCAGTTGCACTCATCCGTCATAAGATGAGTTGGAGACAGAGTAAATAGACAGTAGTTGAATTCCAGTGTTAATGGATCGTTCGGCATTTATCCCATGTTTCTGGATGTCTGAACTCCCTCAGTGTGTGCTCAAACCGTTTTGGAAGTGTGAACCTTTAGTTCCAGTTTCGCTGTTCTGTTTTTTTTAATGGTAGAACATATTCTCATGGGTGCACATGTGCACCCAAGAAATGTTTTCCAAAAAAAGGTGAAAGTTAAAAAAAAAGACTAGACCCCGCACTTTGTAGTTGATGCATAGCACTAATCTGAACAGTCATTCATTGAAGAAGTGCGCAGTTTGGCCAGATGGGGGTTGGAGTCCGATAAGAATTATCTGTCACAACATACGATGGAGGGTACTTAGCGCTGCCTCCAAAGCACCCCAAGCTGCCAGTCTGACTGCAACCCATGTTTCTAAGGGGATCTCATAGATATTTTATTGATGATAATAGATGTTAATGAAACACAAAGCCACAATTAACACCAGAGTCTCTTACCTAAAAGGTTGTTTGCCTGCCTTGGATGATCTTGAGGAGTAAGTTGTTTCACCACTTTCCTACAACAGCCTGGTGTTTCTCTGTTTTTTCTTGCAATGTTGCTGTGATGTTTCAGGGAAAATTGTGGCATGTCTCCATCATCCCATACCTACCCACATCTGCTCCATTTTCCCTTTCCCATTCCCCCAAGGCATACATTTCCCTACACTGCAGGAGGGCTGTTTTCAGTTTTTTTTTAAAAATGATTGGCATTGTGATAGTGTTATAATGTTATAACAATCCGTCTAATGTTACAACAATCTATCAGATTCTCTGATTTCTACCTGTCGTATAAAAAAGTCTCTAAGCCCTTTCTTTTCACAGATATGACTTTCTTCTTACATATGAATGTGGAAGACACACAGGAAGAAAAGAGAGTGGGTGGGATATGTGTTTAGGCTGCTGGGTTCTGTTTTGCAAACCATACAGTTTAGTTATATGTCCAGTTACCTTGTTCATACAACAAAACTGTATATAAGCAGAGAAGAATAGCATCTGCTAGTTCTTCCCTTTGCCTTCAAAAGCTCATCCTAATGTTGTCATGGAGCATATTTGTAGGCTGTCCCCCTCTGATGAGGAACTCTCGAAAAGCAACTGATTGTGAAGGCTTTGTGCTGAGCTAGGATGAATACACATAGGTAAGAGTGCAAGGCTAATGGGTGCTGTTCTGCTCCCCTTCCTTGTACAAGCATGTAACACAAAGGAAGGGATATATATGGGGAGTTGTACTTATCATGGGAGAATCAGGTGGAAAAGGGATGCTTCAGACTTCTCCTAAATACTGATTCTCCCTTTCTCATGCATCTTTTCTAGGCTACTTTTAATTCCATTTTCCTCCACATGGGCTCCAAGACTATAAATAAGCCCATTGGGGAAAATTACATTGAAACATTTATTAAGGAGAACCAGCAGGTGGAGAAAGAGTTAAGCCTCCTCCCTCCCCCTGTATTCAGGCTTACTCAGCAATCAGAGGCTGATTTGCATTTGCTGAGGTAACTTGGAGCGCTTCCCTAAAGTTAAAGGGCCATATGTTGGGAGGAACCTCTGTCTGTGACCTCAGGAAGCTTGCTGCTAGTCAGAGGAGGCATTACTGCACTGGTCTAACTCTGGCCCAGTTCAGACAATGCATTCCAATCCCATAAAGAACAGGCCACATCGTTTGTTTATTGAGCACTATTTTACTCCTCCATTTCCTGATTTCTTTTGCCATGACGTCTGAACAACATCACATGTTGTGATTTCTTTTGCCATGACGCCTCACCCCAGGATGGGTTCCTGAGAAGGAGATAGGGAAGCCCTTCAGGGTTGTTGTTCAGATCAAAGGGGGGGGGGAGAGGAAATATAAAGGAAGGTAAACTTTTTGTTAAATAGTTGATTTAACAAAGAGCCAAATAATAAATCCCCCTCTTTTGTGTATTCTTGATGGTAACCAAATCTTTTCGTAATAAAACCCATGGCATGGTGGCAAATCCCAGCTCCCTCATTCGTTGGATGTGGGGTATCAGCTATTGGCTAATGAACTGTCTGTCACTGTCTCTGGCCTCCCATTGGCTGATTCCCCTGCCCCAGCTTACTGCAGGCCCGGGAATGTTGAACACACTGCCAAAAGCAGTCTTACCTCAGAGAGAGACACATCTCTGATGCTTCTCTCTGTCTTCTGTCAGCCAGCCTCAGAAAGGCCTGCTGCTCTACTGCGGCCTCACAAAAGGCATCACGGCCACCGCTGACCATAGATCTCTGCCACCACCCTATCAACAGCCCACACACACAGCGTCCCACACACACAGCCTCCGAAGGCCACTGAAATAGCTAGGGAGCCTGGCACCACCAGGTGTTTCCTCAGAGGGCATGACTGTCCCACTTTTACTGTCTTTCCTGCCTTTTTCCTATCATTCCCTCCTCCTCTCAGCCTCACCCCAGGATGGGTGCCTGAAAAGGAGATAGGGAAGCCTCACAGGGTTGTTGTTCAGATCAAGGAGGGGGTGGAGAGGAATGAGGAGAATGACGTAAGCTGCTGTGAAGAAAGACTATCCTTTTCCTGTGTAGAGATTGTAGGATTGCCAACTCCAGGTTAGGAAATTCATGGAAATTTAAAGGGTGGGGCCTGGAGAGGGTGGTGTTTGAGCTGGCGTGGGACCTCAGACAGGTATAATACTATTTCCTCCTGGGGAACCACTGTTGCCAATCTCTAGGTGAGGACTGGAGATCACTCAGAATTACAACTGCTCTCCAGATAGCAGAGATCAGCTCTCCTTGAAGTAGGGGTGAGGGGAGTGAATGCCTTCACTTGGATGTGTGGGAAGACAGCAAGAGTGGCGTAGCACTCACCCAGAGCCTTCTTCTAGAGCCTGTTGTATTTTTCTTCACAATTGGCCGTGCTCCTAGTATTTATATAATATGACTTGTACAGCTGACATTTATTTACATTTCTTGTGCATATCTAATCTTCTGAATCTTTGACTATTTTTTTAGGTTTCATTTAAAAAAAAATGATTAAAATATACGTTTTAAAAATAAATGTATTCAAATCCACTTATTTAATAATTTTTATAACAATGTTCCTGTTTCTTTTGTGAAGACCCTACTATAAGCTAATGCAATATTTGTTCTTCTTGAAGCTCATGTGGAAAATGAAGAGCAGTATACTCAAGCTTTGGAGAAATTTGGAGGCAACTGTGTTTGTAGGGATGATCCAGACTTAGGAACAGCGTTCTTAAAATTTGCTGTATTTACAAAGGAGTTGACGGCACTCTTCAAAAACTTGGTAAGAAATAATTTTTTCCTTCTTTAAAAATGCATTTTACTAAATTGAAATGGAACAGTAACTTTAATTTTCAAGTGGAATATATTTAATCTTTAACACAAGATCTTATATAAATCTAGAGCTTTGATAGATTTTAAGTCACTGTACTAAGTTTTGCAGTTGATATCTGACAAAAGTAATTTCAGCTAACTGAATTTAAAAAAACAACTAAGTAGCTGCTTCTGAAGCTTAGCTTACAGTACTTGAAATGGGAAATGCGGATGTCTAGGAGCTAAAATGTGATTATCTCGAGGGAATGTTGTATGTACGTATGCAGTGGATATTGTAAATGGATGTAAAGACAACTTTTGTTATCCAGCTCTCTTTAGGAGAGCCTTCCAGCCTCATATAATTGGTTTCTTTCTAAATCATTTGTAACACTAATTGCTGTCCTCTGACTTAACCCTCTCATGGGGCTGGGAATGAAAGAGGGGGAGAGAATAAGCTATTTTGCCCTGACTCTAGGTTGCATCATGGTAACATATGGATAGTGCTTGTACTGAAGGTAGAAGAAATACATTAAAAAATAAAAGTACCTCAAAAGCCTCTAAACAATATAGCAATTAAATAACCTTTTGTCCCTCACAAGTGGTAAGGCTGGTAAGGCCTTCTTGTCCTTCGTTGTTTTGTTGTTGTTGTTGTGTTTGTTAAATTATACAATTGGTGAAGTGTCTTTTCCATTAACATCTGGATATGTGTGAACAGATCTGCCTGTAGTGCTAGTGTAACATATTTATTAAAACATTTATATTTCACCTTTTCTCTTGGTTCAAGGGAACAATAATAATTAAACCATCCCCAGCTAAAAACAAAGATAATTTAACAAAGATAATTTAACAAGTCCCAAATTCCACACCCTCCCTCCCTTAAAAGATGCCTGCTTTTGGTCCCCCCCCCCCCAAAAAAAATGCCCCTGGTGAACATTCTCCTGAAGATCTCCAAGGACGGTCCCCCCTCATCTCTCCAGGAAGCCTATTTCACAGAGCCACATTGGAAAAGTCCCAGGCTGTGGTTAGTGCCACACAAGCCACCCTAAGTGTCCACATCCTCAAAGCACTATTTCAGAACCAGGATGGAGGCTTGGATAATGAAACACAGAACTGGGGGCCATCTGCATATTGTTGACACCCAACCCCAAAGCTCCAGGCGCTCTTACTTAGTGGCCTCATAAATATTAAAAGAGCATGGGTAAAAGAATAGAACCCTATGGCATCCCACAAGGTAAGTTCCACCCAGTTCATTCTGCACTTTTGGTTAAGGGTCGTGGTGTCTGGCGAGTCAGCAAAGAGCAAAACCTCTGAAGGGCTACTCCCTGAATACCAACTCCATATTTAAGCTGGGGATAAGGATGGAGTGTCAACTGTATCAAAGACCACTGAAAGGCTCAACAGTATCAACAGGGAAGATTGTCCTCAGTGAATGAGTGAAGATTGTCCACCAGAGCAACTGAAGCTGTCTCTGTGCCATATCCAGGCCTGAAGCCAAACTGAAATGGGTCAAGGGCAAATGTGTCATTCAGGAAATCCTGGAGCTGCTCTGCCACCACACACTCTGGCTGTTTCTACACTTGCCAGAGGATCTCTCTTGTTGCACATTTAAAATGTTCATTTACATTGCATGCTGCTGTCACTTCTGTCTCGCTTTGCATTATTTTAAGTCATCTACACTCATTTTCTTGAATTGGCACTGAAAGCGGTTTCACCCCGGAGTTGCTCCTCACTTTACAAGAGTACTTTTGAACAGGAGTTTTCTGCAGGCAGATTCAATGCTCATAAAATCATATGATTATAAAATCATAAAATTATACCCCGCCCTGAGACACTTCGGTGCGAAGGGCGGGGTATAAATCCCAATATAAATAAATAAATAAATAAAATCAACCCTGAGTGTAGAAACAGCCTCTATCACCTTCCTTAGAAAAGGTAAATCGGAGACTGGCTTGTAATTGACTTCCTGATCTCTAGCTGATGAAGGTTTTTTAAGAACATAAGCGAAGCAATGTTAGATCAGGCCAATGGCCCATCCAGTCCAACACTCTGTGTCACATAGTGACCAAAAAAACCCAGGTGCTATCAGAAGGTCCATCAGTGGGGCCAGGACACTAGAAGCCCTCCCACTGTGCCCCCCCCCCCAAGCACCAAGAATACAGAGCATCACTGCCCCAGACAGAGAGTTCCAACAATATGCTGTGGCTAATAGCCACTGATGGACCTCTGCTCCATATGTTTATCCAATCCCCTCTTGAAGCTGTCTATGCTTGCAGCTGCCACCACCTCCTGTGGCAGTGGTCTAATAACTACCTCCTTTAAAGGCCTAGGGAAAGCCCCCTCAGTCAGGGAGAAGTTGATGATTTTTGTAATGGGTCCTATATTTCCCCTCAGCAATATTTTAAAAGCCATGATGGGCATGGATCCAGAGCACAAGTGGTAGCGCTCATATTTCAAAGGACCCTGTCAGCATCCATAGACTTGATTAGTCTGAAACGACATGATGAAAAGACAAGCAGGTCCTTCTGGCACCTCAGGAACCAGATTTGCCCTCAGTTTGGCCTCCAAGTCAGAATGGATGAAAAGAGATTTTACCAGCAAAGGATCTTGCAAAAACATCACAGCTGGGAGCCAAATTTCCATCAGCCTCAAGGTTGCACTTAGATGTTATCAATTCATGAACCACTTTGAACAGTTATGCTGGGTGAGAGTCTGTTGACTCAGTGGTGGCAGAGAAGAAAGTCTTCTTTGCTGCCATCACTGCCTATAGGTTTAAAAATGGACTTTATGACATGCTCTGTCTGATTCATCCTGAGTCTTACGCCTATGTCATTGTAATCATCTTCCAGTCTGCCTTATGTTGTGCTGCTCCCTGGGGAACCAAGGAGCTGGGGGCCTCACAGTACGTGGAAGAGGACGCCAAGGAACAACTCTGTTATGGCCCCAGTCAGCCTATCATTTCATGCAGCTACAAGGGCCACTACAGAGTCACTTGTGAGGCTCTCAAAATACCGGCAGGATCCATTACTCTCTGAGGGCAAACCATCCAACTAGGTTCATTTCCCCCACAGGAAGGAGGCAGCAAGCTCAGCCATGCTCTCAGAAGGTAGTGATCTGACCACAACAAGGGCCAAATTTCTAATCCCCTAATCAGATCACCGGCAAGCCACTTAGGTAATCAGTCCTTTTTCATGTGTTGGACCCATTACAATTTGAGACAAACCCATGGTTGTCATGGTAGACATGAAGTCCTGAGCTTGACCCAACAAGGTACTCTCAGCACATATATTGAAATCCCCAAGGACAAACATTCTCAGGGTAAGGGTTTGTAGAATCTTTCGGGATCAAGTGCCGTGTTCTACTGGAGAAAGTTTTCCTTCCAGACATTTCGTTCTGGAAGGAAAACTTTCTCCAGTAGAACACGGCACTTGATCCCGAAAGATTCTACAAAACCTAATTATGTTACCAGCCGTGAAAACCTAAAAACTTTGATTCTCAGGGTTCTCAGCACCAGGTCCAACATCACCTTGGTCAGCTCAGACAGAGATCCTGCTGGTTGGCTGGGCAGATGGTACACTTGCGGGATCCCTAATCTGTCCCTGGTACTCAGTACAAGGTGTGTACAATCAAGGTCAGCTTCTATCTGCACTGGATTCCTACTGATGGAGAGATGTTCATAGAAAAGAAATACTACCCCCTCCCCCTCCCCCATCCTCCCACCGGAGGCGTTGAAGGACCTCACTGTAAAGCTGGAGTAATAACATGACTCATGGCAACACCGAGTTAGGCAGGCACATTTGTTTGTTGCCCTAGCAGGCCTTAGTATTTGGCCAAGAAACTTAACCTGAAGTCATCTTTGTATGTTCATCGCTTGATAACAGCAGCATCCCAAGGTGAACAGTGTGGACAGCCATCGCACCCTTGACAGAGTTGGCAGTTCTTCAGATACAATCCTTTTCAGTTAAATCACTGTGCAAACTCTGCAGTAAGTTAGTCTATCTGTTAAACAGGTTTCATTTGGGTACTGGTTCTGAAGCTGTTTGCTTAACCCTTTTGGTCACTTCATCTGTTTGTTTGGGTTGGGTCCCCCCCCCCCTTACTTGTTTTTGAGCTTATTTGTTTGTGTCAATCAGCCCTTTTGATCTTTGCAGGGACTGGTTTAAAACATTTATAAAAAGTGCTTATTGGTTTTTGAGCAGTAAGAGCATCTGGTTTTAAAACTTCCTTATAAAATGTTATTTATGGTATTTGATCATATTGCAAAATTATATGCAATCAGAAGATTTAAATTGCACTGTCCTATTTGTTTTTGCATGTTTTCTTCATTTACATCTTCTTTTCCTTCTCTGTATTTTTTTCTATTGTTCTGTTTTGTAATATTCAGGCAATAAAATTTTAAAACAAATTTTGAACTTTAAAATTCCACAGTTTAAACCACATGCAACCCAAATCTAAGTACTGGGTTAGTTGCTATCTTAAATGCTTCAAAGACTGATTAGGATTGGACTTTAAATACAACTTGCAATTTTACTATATACAGAAGCTCTTTTTAAACCTTTTCCAAAATGATTATTCTGTTTTGTTTCCCCATGTGAAACAGAAAATTGAAATGCTGTTATTTTTTTCCTTAATTTACAAATAGATATAGTGCCCGCACCCCCGGCCGCATTTTTACTTTTTGGAGAGAGCCAGCATATTGGCTATAGTGTTGCTTGGCACTTTTTTTTTTTTAATTAGCAAAGGCCTTTCCAAAATCTGTTTCATTGTTTGCTTTTATATGGCTGCATGGGACATTTTTTTAAAAAAGCAATTAGGCCCTTTGCTTGGCATGCACCAGGTTGTTCTTTGCCAGAGTTTCCGTTCCTTTGGCACTGATCTTCGAACAGAGTAGTGTCAACAGCCTCTGGAAATATTTAAGTCAAATATGTTATGAAGACAGTCTTGGGTATAAGTTCAGGTACTTAATTTCCTTAGGCATATTCAGAGAACTTCACTTAAAGCCAATGAGTTACCTTTTAATAACCTTTGACCATTGTGTCATGCTCACAACAAAGGGTGGAAAAGTGTCTCTCTCTGCACATAGACTAGGTTCCCAGGTCTGTGTTGGAAAATACCTGGAGACTTTGGGGATGGATCCAGGAGAGGGTGGGATTTGTGAAGGAGAGGGGCCTCAGCATGGTACAATGCCATGGGGTCCACCCTTCAAAGCGGACATTTTCTCCAGGGGAGCTGCTTTCTGCCAGCTGGAGATGAGTTGCAAAAGCGGGAGATCCCCAGGCCCCACCTGGAAGCTGGACACCTTAACATACACACCAATGCCAAATGGAAATTCATTCCCTGTGGTTCTATCGCACATATTATAAGAATACCAGCTACATGGGTAGGATAGGTCTTTGCCATCTGAATGGAGATGTTCAAGTGCTTGTAGCACTCAAATACTTTCTGTAGAGTTTGTTTTCTCCTGATGGTGACTCACATACATGTTTGGAGCATGGAGTAGTGCATTTTGCCTGCAATAGAATAGACAGTCAGTTTTTTACCTTAGACCAGAGAATGTTTTTCCAGCTTAACAGGGTCTTCTGTTGGAAGAAGAGTCTTCCCATGGTGAAGGACGGCTTTAGACTTTGCTTGGTGGACTGACCAGTGTCTGTGGGTGATGAATAAGGGCTGTACTCCAAATGGTTCATCAGGAATTTGGCAGTGGGGAAACCTTGAAAACGGCTGATTTGTAATGGTGTTTTGTTTCTAGTATTTCCTTCCCCCCCCCACACACGAACTTTGCCTTCTCAACAATAAGGCTGGATTAGATTGCTGTTTGTTGCCTGCTGATGTGAATTGTACTGCTGGGATGTATGTTGGTTAGATGCTTGTTTCATTTCTCTGGTGCTCATATATAATTATACAAACAGAAGCTAGTTAAGCAAAGGATTTTCTCAGCAAAATACAGGGTGGGTTGATCAAATTCAGTGGGTTTAAAATAAGCCAGCCAAAAACAAACCTACCGTTAATCCATTTAAAATTTTTACTTGTGGTCTCTTTACATATGTTTTGAATAAAGAACCATCTAATTGTTAAAACGAGTGCCTCTGCATTTGTCAGATGAATTTGCTGCCTCAGGGGATGCCGCAGTGCTTGCTGAGGTGGTAAACCGGTTTCTGGACTGAATCACTTCATACTGTAGATGGAATGTTGAATTGTATAGTCCACACAAAGTTTCCCTGCACCTAGAAAACAAGAATTACATGAACTTCACTGCCTGACTGATAGTGGCCTCGTATTGATTCTGTTTGATCTCTTATCAGCCTTCAGTGCCATTAACTAAGGCAGGGATATTGAACTCCTTTGTTATGAGGAATGAATCTGACATAAATGAGACTTTGTGGGGCCGGGCCATGTATGTCGTAAAATGTAATGCCAGGTAGCAGAGATATAAACTTTATATAGACGAACACAGTTGAGCGATTCAGAGCTTCTGCCCCTCACCCCTCTAGAATTAGATGGAAAGGAAGGACAGACAGCGTGTCATCAGCATATGGATGACACTCAGCCTCACACTCCAGGTGATCTGTCCCAGCAGCTTTATGGAGCTCGTTGCCATCCATATACTGATGACATGCAGCTCTATCAGTTCTTTAAAAAGGCCCCCTTTCTAGAGCGTCGTGACCTCACAACAGTGATCCATGCAACGGTCACCTCAAGATTGGACTACTGTAATGCCCTCTACTTGGGGCTACCTCTGTGCCGGACCCGGAAGCTGCAGCTGGTGCAGAACGCGTCGGCCAGGCTACTATTGGAGCTCCCGAAACGGGAGCACATACGGCCGGGGCTGCGCGAACTGCACTGGCTGCCAATTATCTACCGAGTCCAGTACAAAGTGTTGGTTATCACCTTTAAAGCCCTATATGGCCGAGGACCAGCCTACCTAAGGGACCGTCTCTCCCCATATGAACCCCAGAGGGCACTGAGATCAACGGGTAAAAATAAGATGACTATCCCTGGGCCGAGAGAGGTCAAACTTCAAAACACCAGAACACGGGCCTTTTCAGCCGCGGCTCCTGCACTGTGGAACCAGCTTCCGGAGGAAGTGCGGGCCCTGCAGAACCTTGACCAGTTCCGCAGGGCCTGCAAGACCGCCCTTTTTAGACAAGCCTATGCTGATATTGATTGCTGAACTGCTAAGAATAAAGAACCGCCATCCATAATACAACCTTGGAACTATTTAAACTGGCAGAACCAGCGCCAAACAATTTTATTGCTGCCAGATATATTTAATATATTTAATGTAATTTGAATTATGTATTTTAACTAATTAACTGGTTTTTATGTTCAATTTTTAACTGTTAAATTTAAAGTTTATCTATTTATGTTAACTGTGAAATGTTGTTAGCCACCCTGAGCCGCCTAGGCGGGGAGGGCGGGATATAAATAAAATTTTTTATTATTATTATTATTATAAGTGGAGGAAGTATCAGTATCTGAAGTCATAAAAGACTGGCCCAATTTCACACTAGACCTTTAATCCTGGTTTAGCCCTGTCCCCAAACTGACATTCTGCACTAGAATCATAGAATCAGAGAAACCAACTCTGCAACTCTATGATTATATGATTTTAGTGTAGAATGTCAGCTTGGGGACAAGGCTAAACCAGAATTAAAGGTCTAGTGAGAAATTAGTTGAAGGGATGAACAAATTGAAACTGAATCGAGACAAAACAAATACTGTGGTTTGGAAAGATGGGGGAAAGGCGTTAGACCGTTTCTAAATGGGATAACACTACTCCTGAAAGAATGAGTACGGAGCGTGTGGATATTTCTGAGTGCCTGGCCACAGGCTATGGACTCAGTTGTGGTGGCACGCAGAAACTTGTGGCTAAAGAACTGGACCATAGATTCTCTATCTTGATCTAGTCAGACATCCTGGCCTTTCTTTAAGAACCAGCTATCTAGAGATACAACAGATGGCATTCTGATCAAAACAAAGGAAAGGAAAAAGTTGTTCTTTCTTTTGTATGTGTGTGTTCGCACACATGCACCTGGCAATATCTCTGATGACCATCCCCTACTGGGACATGGTGGCTGAATAAAGCCTGCCCTTCCTCCAAGCTCTAGTATTCCCAGGAGGTCTCCCATCCAAGTACTTGCCAGAGTCAACCCTGCTTAGCTTCCAAGATCTAATAAGATTGGGCTTGCCTGGGCTATCCAGGTCAGGGTGGAAAAAGTTATGTTCTTGTACAGAAAGCATGAGGACAGATGTCAAAAAGGCTATGAATAGCAGTCTTTTCATACCAAAATGACACTTCCTATGTTTTGGGAGAACTATAAGAGATCCTCATGGATTAAGTCAGAAAAGTTACAGATCTACCAAACAAACAAATACATCTGATTGTCCTTCAGAAACAGTGGAGGAATGCAGTGTCAGCAGTGCACCTGATGCCTGGCAAGTCCTTGATGGTGCAGATCCAAATAATTCATCAGGCTAGGCAGACATCTGCCATGGGTCTATGGGTGAGACAAACAATTCTAAATAGCTAAGTTAAGGAGTTTCCCTACCACACAACTTTATAATCTCTGGTCTCCAAATGTCCAGTCAGGAAATCAGTGCACACTGAACACCATAGATCTACTAAACATTGATGCCATAGAGCCCATTCCATTGCACAAAAAATGCTCTGGAATACATTCAAGTTTTCACCATTCTGAAACAGAATGGGGACAGGAGAGCTGTCTATGTTTGCCCCATCTCTGGTTGCATTTGCTAACTCCCTTTCTTTTAGTCCCAGGGGGACAGGTCATGTTGGTCTGGAACATGGGCCACAACATCATACACTGGGCTGGGACCTGTGCAGCATCAACTGGTTAGGGGACAGCCCTGGTTCTGGAGTAATGCCTCACAATTTCCTGGTTCAAACAAAGGGGAATATATTGGGAGGCCTTTGCTTAAACTGTCATCTGGCAAACATTTATGAACCTCCAAATGTCATCCAGCTGGGAGAAAAGGGTGACTTAATATGGGCCATTGATGAGAACTTACAGCTTATTGCTTATTGCCTTCTGAGGATGTGGCTCTTCTGGTTGGAGTCGCTGAAACAGTGCAAATGGCATGGGGCTGTCTCCTCAGACAAGTTGGACATGGCAAGACAGAAAGGGAGCAAGGTGGCCATGCAGCCTGTAGAGGCCTCCAATAGTTCCATCATACCACATTTGATCATTTCTTTCAGACAGATGGCCCTCTTCTGGGTTGATGGTGTGCACCTCTACAAGTGGGGGCGGGATGTATGTCTTCATGCCATTTGCAACATCCTGCTTTCTTGCCTGTAGTCACAGGAACTTTGGCAGGAGATGGGTGACTGCTGTGACAGTTTACATATTGGGCCATATCCAATGTTGGGTGGAGGCTGAGCCTGCATGTCTGCCTCCTTTGGTCTGGGGACCCCATAAACTGGGGGAAGCCCAGATCCAAATCCCCACTCTCTCAGCCTAACCTGCCTGGGACAGCTGGGAGGGACGGTGGCTCAGTGGTAGAGCATCTGCTTGGTAAGTAATGCCCAAGTAATGGTCCTAAGTAATGCCCAAGACTTGGTGAGAGATGTAAAAGTGATCGCACCGCTTGGGAGCAGTGACCATAATGTTATTGATTTCACCATTTGTATAAATAGAGAGTTGCCCCAAAAGACTGGCACAACCACGTTTAACTTTAAAAGGGGTAAATTCTCTGAGATGAGAAGGCATGTGAAGAGGAAACTGAAAGGAAAGGTAAATACAGTCCAAACCCTTGGGGGAGCTTGGAGGCTATTTAAAACTACAATCCTAGAAGCTCAGATAAAATATATACCACAAGTAAGGAAAGGCACAAGCAGGTATAAGAAAAGGCCTGCATGGTTAACAAACAAAGTAATGGAAGCTATAAAAGGTAAGAAGGACTCATTTAAGGTGATTTTAACTACTCACAGATTGATTGGGTCAATATGTGTTCTGGTCGAGAGAAAGAGATTGAGTTTCTTGATGCTCTCAATGACTGTGCTATGGAGCAGATGGTCTCAGAACCTACCAGGGGTGGGGCGATCCTGGATTTGATCCTAAGTAATGCCCAAGACTTGGTGAGAGATGTAAAAGTGATTGCGCCGCTTGGGAGCAGTGACCATAATGTTATTGATTTCACCGTTTGTATAAATAGGGAGTTGCCCAAAAAGACCGCCACAACCATGTTTATCTTTAAAAGGGGTAAATTCTCTGAGATGAGGAGGCATGTGAGGAGGAAACTGAAAGGAAAGGTAAATACAGTCAAAACCCTTGGGGAAGCTTGGAGACTATTTGAAACTATAATCCTAGAAGCTCAGATAAAATACATACCACAAGTTAGGAAAGGCACAATCAGGTATAAGAAAAGGCCTACATGGTTAACAAACAAAGTAATGGAAGCTGTAAAAGGTAAGAAGGACTCCTTTAAGCGGTGGAAAACCAGCACAAATGAGATTAATAAAAGGGAACACAGGCTGTGGCAAATCAAATGCAAGACTGTGATCAGGCAGGCAAAAAGGGACTATGAGGAGCATATTGCAAAAAACATAAAGACCAACAATAAAAATTTCTTCAAATATATTAGAAGCAGGAAACCAGCCAGGGAGGCAGTGGGGCTCTTGGATGACCAAAGGGTAAAAGGATTACTGAAGGAGGATAGGGAAATGACTGAGAAGCTGAATGCATTTTTTGCCTCCGTCTTCACTGTGGAAGATGAGAAGTGTTTGCCCGCTCCAGAACCATTGATTTTGGAAGGGGTGTTAAAAGACCTGAGTCAGTTTGAGGTGGCAAGAGAGGAGGTCCTACAACTGATAGACGAATTAAAAACTACTAAGTCACCAGGCCCAGATGGCATACATCCAAGAGTTCTGAAAGAACTCAAAGTTGAACTTGTGGATCTTCTGAACAAAAATATATAATTTTCATTGAAATCTGCCTCTGTTCCTGAGGACTGGAAGGTAGCAAATGTCACCCCCATCTTTAAAAAGGGTTCCAGAGGAGATCCGGGAAATTATAGGCCAGTCAGTCTGACTTCAATACTGGGAAAGTTGGTAGAAACCGTTATCAAGGTCAGAATGAGTAGACACATTGATGAACATGGGTTATTGAGGAAGACTCAGCATGGGTTCTGTAAGGGAAGATCTTGCCTCACTAACCTGTTGCATTTCTTTGAGGGGGTGAACAAACATGTGGACAAAGGAGACCCGATAGATGTTGTTTACCTTGACTTCCAGAAAGCTTTTGATAAAGTTCCTCATCAAAGGCTCCTTAGTAAGCTTGAGAGTCATGGAGTAAAAGGACAGGTCCTCTTGTGGATCAAAAACTGGCTGAGTAATAGGAAGCAGAGAGTGAGTATAAATGGGCAGTCTTCGCAGTGGAGGACGGTAAGCAGTGGGGTGCCGCAGGGCTCAGTACTGGGTCCCATGCTCTTTAACTTGTTCATAAATGATTTGGAGTTGGGAGTGAGCAGTGAAGAGGCCAAGTTTGCAGATGACACTTAATTGTTCAGGGTGGTGAGAACCAGAGAGGATTGTGAGGCACTCCAAAGGGATCTGTTGAGACTGGGTGAGTGGGCGTCAACGTGGCAGATGCGGTTCAATGTGGCCAAGTGCAAAGTAATGCACATTAGGGCCAAGAATCCCAGGTACAAATACAAGTTGATGGGGTGTGAACTGGCAGAGTCTGGCCAAGAGAGAGATTTTGGAGTCGTGGTAGATAACACACTGAAAATGTCAAGACAGTGTGCGTTTGCAATAAAAAAGGCCAACGCCATGCTGGGAATTATTAGGAAGGGAATTAAAAACAAATCAGCCAGTATCATAATGCCTCTGTATAAATCGATGGTGCGGTCTCATTTGGAATACTGTGTGCAATTCTGGTCACCGCACCTCAAAAAGGATATTATAGCATTGGAAAAAGTCCAGAAAAGGGCAAGAATGATTAAAGGGTTGGAATACTTTCCCTACGAAGAAAGGTTAAAACGCTTGGGGCTCTTTAAAGTGGAGAAACGTTGACTGCGGGGTGACATGATAGAGGTTTACAAGATAATGCATGGGATGGAGAAAGTGGAGAAAGAAGTACTTTTCTCCCTTTCTCACAATACAAGAACTCTTGGGCATTTGATGAAATTGCCGAGCAATCAGGTTAGACCTGAACCAACATGGCTTCTCTTATGTTCTTGTGTCCCAGGTTCAATCCCTGGCATCTCCAACTAAAAAGGGTCCAGGTAAATAGGTGTGGAAAACCTTAGCTTGAAATTTTGGAGAGCCGCTGCCAGTCTGAGTAGACAATAGTGACTTTGATGGACTGAGGGTCTGATTCAGTGTAAGGCAGCTTCATATGTTCATATGTACTTCACAGAGATGTTGGGAAGATAAAATGGAAGAGAGAATGATGTAAGCCACTTTGGGTCCTCACTGGGGAGAAAGATGGGGCATAAATGAATTAAATAAAAATAAATAAAACTGAACCTTGGTTTGGGCCCTTGTGGGACCCCTGGACTTGCAGGGAGCCTGGGGGTTTTGTTGATGCCATTGGCTAACAGGTGGGTTGCCTGATGCTTAGATCTGTGTCATGTGCTGTGCCGGTGCTTCTGCAAGTGCATGAATAAAAGTTATAAATATACATTTAATAGTACCACTTCATGTGACATGTCAATACTTATGCTTACTCAGTTCTTTCTTATGGTTCCAGATTTCTACAATCCTACTGCATTGGTTATTGAATGTTCCATTTTGTTGATTGTACTGACCAGGGCTCATTTTGCAGTAAAATAGGTGGTGGGGCTCATCCAGGGATTGTTATGCAGCTGCACCTACTATTCAATGGACAAGGTGGGGAGGAGGAGGGGGAACCGTCAGAAAGGTTCAGGAGCTGCACTCCTGTGAGCTCCTGCTGAATTCAAGGCCTGGTACTGACCACTATTATGTAATCTGTCTTGAGTCCCTTTGAGAAAGGCAGTCTATAAATAATGTAAATAAAATTTTAAAAAAATAAAAGCGGTGTGCTGTTTCCCAACCCCCTCCTGTCAAAGTGTTGTCTGATTATTCTCCTCTTCTCCCATGCCTTAGTTGTAAATATTTTGATTGTGACTTGTAAGCTTCCTTGAGCTGTGAGGAAAGGTGGGATATAAACATCAGGGTTTTGCCATTGTCCTTAAGGTAGAAATAATGTTCAAAGTAATACCAGTGCTCCATTCTAGAAGCAAGTTTTAATTTGCAGAGCAGATATATTCCACCATCGTGTTACTTACATGTCTGTCTCATTATTTGCACTGAGTTAAAATTTAACATAACACACCCACACCTTGAATACTGCACCTTAAAAATAATACAGCAAGCCATTCCCAGCTGCTTCTGGACACTTAAGAAGATCATATCTCACTCTCTTGTATTCTCTGCATATGTAGAAAGTGGTGTCTCTTGGGAAACAAAGCAGAGAGTATGAAACAGGAGGGGGTTCCTGGTAAATCTGTGTCTACTGAGTCAGACATGCCTTATAGCGACATTGCAAAGCCTGATTGTTAAAGTTTATAGTTCCATATCTCTTGGATTGTTCATTCCTCAAGGTTTGAGTGCTTCTAGTTCTGTCAGATAAAGTAATAGAGCCTGGTTGTGGGAATGTTTAAAATGTGACTTCGTTATTTGTTGTAGATCCAGAATATGAACAACATAATAACCTTTCCACTGGACAGTTTGCTGAAGGGAGATCTAAAAGGAGTTAAAGGGGTATGTCTGTACTTTTTGTCAAACAAGCAAACATGTTTTCATTCGCAGCACTGCTATGTATTTAAAAATGGGTTAACTGTTTTATATTATCATTTTTTCTTGTCTTTTATTATGTTGTGAGCTGCCCTGAGCCCACTTGTGAGGTAGGGTGGGATTTAAATTTAATAAATAAATGAGCTCATTTTGAGTTTAGTTATTGAAAAATAGATACTTCCTCCACTAGATTTGCTCTCTATGCTCAGGAGACAACAACAAGCCTTTCACTTGCTGTGCCAGAGATTAAAGGAGTCCCTGTATGCAGTAGTAAGCAGAACTTACTCTCTTTTGGCCTTAGATATCGTCCCTGAGTATGGGACTTCGGCTGCATATTTCTTCCATGTCAGAGCTCCTCAACTACGCAGAGCCATTGCGCTACCTAGGTTTAACATCTTGCCTCCTGCAGTTCTCCATGGCAGATATTCACGGATGCCTCACGTCAAAAAGCTTGGCCCATGACAGGCTAGTGTCCCTGAAACCATATCTCATGTTTTACTTTATTGTCGGTCACCATCATCTTGAGCAGAAGCATCTTTTAAGTAGCCTACTCATTCATAATTTTATCAGTTGCTCTGACAAGAAACCTGTCTATTTTAAAGTCCTAGGCAGGTAGGAAAAGCACAGGAGACTTAACAGGCTCTTGGTGGGGTCCTCATGCTTGGTGAGTGAGCTGTGTTCAGCTTCTTGCATCGCAGGAGTTGTGCAGACCTGTTTTATTTCAGTAGAAAAGAGCAAGAGTCCAGTAGCACCTGGAAGACTAACAAAATTTGTGGCAAGGTATGAGCTTTCAGATATTGAAGAAGTGATCTGTGGCTCATGAAAACTCATACCCAGCCACAAATTTTGTTAGTCTTTAAGGTACTACTGGACTCTTGCTTTTTTCTACTGCTACAGAGACTAGCGTGCCTTGATCTGCTTTATTTCAGTTTTCTATGTGGGATACATTATGTGGAGCCAGTGCTCTCATGGTAAACAGTCTCCATGTCAGATCTTGGTTTCTGAGCTCTATGGAGTCCCTGTTCAGATAAAATATTTAGGATTTGGGCCCATGTGCTGTGCTTTGATGCTGTATGATGGCCTTCAGAATGTTTATACTTCCGGCAGGTGATTCAACAAGAGATTTCTAAGATCTTGGGATACGAATTTAACAAAGTTGCAGAGACTTTTCTGTTGGGATTACAAATGGAAACATTTCCAAAAGAAGATAGAACTTTAATTTGGTACTTGCTCTCAGCTGCTAGGACATTGTATGCGCATTTGTGGAAGCAAGAAAAAATACCAGAGAAATAGGATTGGATTGTAAAACTTATGACATGGAGTGAAATGGACAAGTTAACAAGGACCTTAAGAGACTATGATTTAGAAGTATTTAAGATGGAGTGGGAAAAGTTCAGAAGATACGTAGAAAAAGAGTGGAAAATAAAAGGACATTGGACAATTTTTGATAATGACTAAGTACAAGAGGGAGGAGGATATTAATTTTGGTTCTTATTAATTAAGGGTACCTTTAATATTAAGATTTTAAGTATATAACACCAGCGGGGGTCAAGTAATGGGGGGAGGGGTGGGTAGAAAGTAATATATGGGATAGATTAAAAAAAAAAGAAGTAATTATTAATGAAGTAAGAAATTGAAATGTATTACCATATGTTACTAATAAAATTGTTTGGAAAAAAAGAATGTTTATACTTCCATTAAAGCATATAATAAAACCAAGAGAAACCCCACTAACATTGTTGGTGTGTTTAGATAGGGTGTTTTTTACTGCCTAGACCTCTACCAATGTAGATTTGGGGTGATTCGAAGAACAGAATGTCTGAATAATTGGATCATTTTTTTATTTCCATAGGACCTGAAGAAACCTTTTGATAAAGCTTGGAAAGACTATGAGACAAAAGTGTACGTGTTTTCTTTTATTATACAGTAAGAGTCTCAGAAAATCATTGCTTTGATCCTTTACTACGCAAGGACAGGAGTGGTCATGGAAGGGAACTTTTTGGAGAAAAGCAAAACAAAGTGAAAGCTAGAGACCCAAAAATGCATCCATAAACCAGGGGATAAACCAAAGCAGTATGGGACCCAAACCAATGCAGAAATGCCCATAGACTTAACTCTGAAGTTCAAGGATTTGTTCCTGAGCGGTTCCAGATTAGGTAGCTCATGCTCATCCATGTGTGTATATCATTCTGTGGCTTGCTGCTGAACACGTGAAGTGACTGCTTTGAAAGGTACTGCACATCATTGGTTGATATAGAAGCTCAGAGTGGTGGTTAAGCTGTGATGGCTGTAGATTGCATGCAGCTTATACTGCCAGGACTATAAATGTATGATATGGAATGGCGAATTTTTTAATACCCTGAACCGTTAAGATTTTCTGAAACATCAGAATTGGGAGACTGTTTCGGACAAGTTTCTTTTGATCCATTATGGTTGTTGTTATGGAAACTTAGACTACATTCCAGCAAAGCAGTATTTTCTGACAGCATCCTCTAAGGAAAAGCCTTTCTCAGCACTCATCTCTCCTTCTTTGCATATGCCACAAGATGTTGCATATTGTTTGAAATGAATGATGTGCATGAACATCTTACAGCATCAGGCATAGGCTGTGGACAGGGCAGCCTAGGACAGT
Source organism: Heteronotia binoei (assembly GCF_032191835.1). Classification (NCBI taxonomy): domain Eukaryota; kingdom Metazoa; phylum Chordata; class Lepidosauria; order Squamata; family Gekkonidae; genus Heteronotia; species Heteronotia binoei. The sequence goes on along the minus strand of NC_083223.1, from coordinate 47,942,367 downwards.
GAGTCACTTCCTGAATCCAAGAAGCCCAAATCTCACCCGGTGCTCTTTTTACTGAGCTGTCCTTTTTACATTGAGCTTTTATGTGTCTCAGAGAATCTCCTTCTAAGGAATTTTCACACATACTGTGTCTTTGAGGATATAATAATAATAACTCCACAGTGTATCTTTTATTTTAGTACACTTGGTTCATTAATGTCTTTTCCAGAATAATAATCTGGGTACCCACAAACACATTTGAATGGACAATGAAGACACTCATCCCAGTGAACTATTTTTGTTTTGTAGGTCTCGATTTTCCTGTTTGGCCTCTGCCATTTTGTCACTCATGGATCAAAACAGGCCTTATGAACTATGAGCAGTGACCTTTGCATAGTCAGGGCAGCTGGACTAGTTTGACTTGGAACCATCAAATCCAGCCATCTTCGCTTGTATTCACAGTGCCAACTAGCTCAGCAACAAAAAGGAATGACAGCTGTTGCTCTGGATTGTCTAGCAGTGCCAGGGGAGTGTGTGGGAGGGGGAGCTTAGAGAAAGCGAATCCTGATACAGAAAGCTGTGCAAAGCTGATAAAATAAATCAGTGGTTGTTGAGAAAATATGGTAGGGTACATGATGCATAGGCTCTGTTGTGATGATTGGACATGTCACATGGATTGACGTCACGCTGATTTGCCACTTGTTTCTATAGCAGATGGGCATGGATTTTGTGGTATGGGGGGTAGGGCTTAACGTGAGCAGCACAGTCTGTACCCCACCAAGATTCAAAGCTGGCAAAGAATTTTCAAAGCTGTGCTGTGCCTTGCAGAGGATGCGGAATGGTATAGTATAGCTCAGTCTCATCAGATCTTGCAAGCTAAGCAGGGTTGATACTTGGGTAGGAAGCCACCAAAGAAGACTCTGCAGAAGAAGGCAGGGGCAAATCATCTCTGCTTCATCACTTGCCTTGAAAACCCAGTGGAGATGGGATAAGTTAAGTTGACAGCACTTTACGTACAGACATTGTACTTTCCTAGGAATTTCTTCTTAAACTTCCTGGCTTGCATTCCAAAGGAATTGTGGTGAACTTTGCACACAAATAGGGGTATCTCTGATCTCTCTTCAAAAGATTCAGTGCATGAACTTGAACAGCCTTTTTGAATCTTAGCTCTAATACAAGGCTGATATGTTGTATTGGAACCATAGAAGGCCCCTGTACAAATATACCCTGAGATCAAAGACTGGTTTGATTTCTCAAAGGGTCTCAGTTTTTTCTTTAATATCTTTCCTAAAAGATGTGCACATAATTGCTATTTAGATTGGTTTTCAAGATTCTGGTTTTTATATCAATCTGGATGGTATGGATGATTAACACAGAAGTGAATTCTTCTGAATTTACTGTCACATACTCATATTGCCAGCAAGTCTGTGAACTAAAATAGTATACACCTTTGAATCACTATTATAGTTCTGTTTGCAGATGGGCTAATTCATGACTGATGAAATAATAGTTCTTCCTGTTGCTTGCCACCCTGAAATTAAATATTTCATCTGTTCTTGTGTGTTGGGAGACCCCATGGGGAAGAAGTTCAGTAATCTGGCAGAGTGTAGGCCAACTGTCGTCACATGGAATTAATCCAGCCCCATAATAAGGGCTGCATGGTTAACAAACAAAGAAATGCAAGCTGTAAATGGTAAGAAGGACTCCTTTAAGCGGTGGAAAACCAGTCCAAGTGAGATTAGTAAAAGGGAACACAGGCTGTGGCAAATCAAATGCAAGACTGTGATCAGGCAGGCAAAAAGGGACTATGAGGAGCATATTGCAAAAAACATAAAGACCAACAATAAAAATTTCTTCAAATATATTAGAAGTAGGAAACCAGCCAGGGAGGCAGTGGGGCCCTTGGATGACCATGGGGTAAAAGGATTACTGAAGGAGGATAGGGAAATGGCTGAGAAGCTGAATGAATTTTTTTGCCTCCGTCTTCACTGTGGAAGATGAGAAGTGTTTGCCCGCCCCAGAACCACTAATTTTGGAAGGGGTGTTGAAAGACCTGAGTCAGATTGAGGTGACAAAAGAGGAGGTCCTACAACTGATAGACAAATTAAAAACTAATAACTCACCGGGTCCCGATGGCATACATCTGAGAGTTCTGAAAGAACTCAAAGTTGAACTTGTGGATCTTCTAACAAAAATCTGTAATCTTTCATTGAAATCTGCCTCCGTTCCTGAGGACTGGAAGGTAGCAAATGTCACCCTCATCTTTAAAAATGGTTCCAGAGGAGATCCGGGAAATTACAGGCCAGTCAGTCTGACTTCAATACCGGGAAAGTTGGTAGAAAGCATTATCAAGGACAGAATGAGTAGGCACACTGATGGACACGGGTTATTGAGGAAGATTCAGAATGGGTTCTGTAAGGGAAGATCTTGCCTCACTAACCTGTTACAGTTCTTTGAGGGGGTGAACAAACATGTGGACAAAGGAGACCTGATAGATGTTGTTTACCTTGACTTCCAGAAAGCTTTTGATAAAGTTCCTCATCAAAGGCTCCTTAGAAAGCTTGAGAGTCATGGAGTAAAAGGACAGGTCCTCTTGTGGATCAAAAACTGGCTGAGTAATAGGAAGCAGAGAGTGAGTATAAATGGGCAGTCTTCGCAGTGGAGGACGGTAAGCAGTGGGGTGCCGCAGGGCTCAGTACTGGGTCCCATGCTCTTTAACATGTTCATAAATGATTTAGAGTTGGGAGTAAGCAGTGAAGTGGCCAAATTTGCGGATGACACTAAGTTGTTCAGGGTTGTGAGAACCAGAGAGGATTGTGAGGAACTCCAAAGGGATCTGTTGAGGCTGGGTGAGTGGACGTCAACGTGGCAGATGCGGTTCAATGTGGCCAAGTGCAAAGTAATGCACATTGGGGCCAAGAATCCCAGCTACAAATACAAGTTGATGGGGTGTGAACTGGCAGAGACTGACCAAGAGAGAGATCTTGGGGTTGTGGTAGATAACTCACTGAAAATGTCAAGACAGTGTGCGTTTGCAATAAAAAAGGCCAATGCCACGCTGGGAATTATTAGGAAGGGAATTGAAAACAAATCAGCCAGTATCATAATGCCTCTGTATAAATCGATGGTGCGGTCTCATTTGGAATACTGTGTGCAATTCTGGTCACCGCATCTCAAAAAGAATATTATAGCATTGGAGAAAGTCCAGAAAAGGGCAACTAGAATGATTAAAGGGCTGGAACACTTTCCCTATAAAGAAAGGTTGAAACGCTTGGGACTCTTTAGCTTGGAGAAACGTCGACTGCGGGGTGACATGATAGAGGTTTACAAGATAATGCATGGGATGGAGAAAGTAGAGAAAGAAGTACTTTTCTCCCTTTCTCACAATACAAGAACTCGTGGGCATTCGATGAAATTGCTGAGCAGACAGGTTAAAACGGATAAAAGGAAGTACTTCTTCACCCAAAGGGTGATTAACATGTGGAATTCACTGCCACAGCAGATGGTTGCGGCCACAAGCATAGCCACCTTCAAGAGGGGTTTAGATAAAAATATGGAGCAGAGCTCCATCAGTAGCTATTAGCCACAGTGTGTGTATATATATATATAAATAATTTTTTTTGCCACTGTGTGACACAGAGTGTTGGACTGGATGGGCCATTGGCCTGATCTAACATGGCTTCTCTTATGTTCTTATAATTTTTCTCCAACTTCTGGTGACCATATTTTTGTGAAAGTGTGGTAAAAAATGTTCACTATTCACATGTAAGATAAAGAAGGAATGGGTCCCTGTTTGTATTTGTTGTATTGCTTTCTCATATGCATTCAGACCTCACTGTTAATGTTTCAAGTGCATCTTGTAGAAAATTCATTTTTTTTTTGCCTTTCCCATCAGTGATACTATACCCCATTTGACCACATGTGCTCCTTACTTGTTTAGTGAAAATTCTTTTATTGTACAGTAGAGAATGACTCTCTGAAGAGATGTGGGGCAGTTTTCCAGTGCTTTATTTTTTCATAGATTTCCCTCCCCCTCCCCTATTTCTAAAGGTTCATTGTTTCATAAAACTAACAATAAATTGATGCCATTGCCAATACAGTATTAGGCAAGCTTGGCAGTTACAGAATTGTAATTAAGATTTTTTCAGTTTATCATCCATAGTGTGAAGGCGTATATGTGTCTTTTGTTGATTTGTAACCCAGGGTGGTAGAGGAGGGTGGTAAAACCACAAATATCTAATAAAATATAATATAAAATCAAGTTACAAGTAGTCCACCTGATCAGCTGTTTGGGTCAAATCAAAATGAAAGCTAAAATTCTTTTTTATATGTCTTCTCTCACATGGTAGAAGAGCTATTGTGGTCACCAATCTGTACGCAAATAGTAAGTATTGCTACAGAGAGTGACAGTGAAATTGAGGTACCCCAGTGGCCTCCATGGACAAGAGCTAAATTATTTTGAAATTGAGGAGTGGACAGCCACATTTATGGCATTTCACTCCCTGGGTTTGCTAAAAGTCATGTGTCAAAAGTTTCCCCTTTCCCTTTTTAAAAAAACATAGCAAGTAAAGTATGTGCTGTATTGTCTTTAAAAGTTTACAAGTATTATTCCTTCCATCCTGCTGAGGTCAGTAATATGAGTACCCAGCTTGCTGGGGGTAAAGTGTAGATGATGGGGGAAAACAGTGGCAAACCACCCTGTAAAAAGTCTGCTGTGAAAACATTGTGATGCTATGTCACCCCAGAGTCAGAAAATTGTTTATTCCAATAAAAAATAATTTCCATGTAAAACCTAATTTGTTTGCTTATAATATTGGAACCACACTTGATTTTTCCCCATATCAAATATTTCAGTTTATGGCTGTTAGAACATAAAATCAACATGCTGTAGTTTGGTGTAGTGGTTAAGTGTGCGGACTCTTATCTGAAAGAACCGGGTTTGATTCCCCACTCCTCCACTTGCACCTGCTAGCATGGCCTTGGGTCAGCCATAGCTCTGGCAGAGGTTGTCCTTGAAAGGGCAGCTGCTGTGAGAGCCCTCTCCAGCCCCACCCACCTCACAGGGTGTCTGTTGTGGGGGAGGAAGGTAAAGGAGATTGTGAGCCGCTCTGAGACTCTTCGGAGTGGAGGGCGGGATATAAATCCAATATCTTCTTCTTCTTCTAGTTTTACAATTTTATTTACTAAATAGAAGTCAGAAGAAATATGCTAAACCAGATCACTCTTGATTTAAGACACAGGAACAGTTACTGATTGATATATTTTTTAGAAATCTCACATGAAGGGAGAGGTTTGGCATTGGATTTGGTGTTTGAAGAACAGCATGCCCCTTCAACCTCAGTTAGCCATCCTTTATTTTGCACATTTGGGAAATGTTTGGCCTGAATGCAGGTACATAGGAGCAATTCAAAATCAGAATACAGCTTGTTGATGTTGAGGTAGCACTATTACACTGCTCTGGAATAAATTTGGCTGTGGATTATACTTTAAAACAGGGGCAAGCAACCTTCTGTTTCAGATTCTGGAGGGGGGACATAGTCTACCCAAGAGGTTGCTAGCCAAAAAAAGGTGGCAGAGGAGATAAAAGCTTTGTACTTGCATAGACACACTAGGTATAAGCTGCAGCACCACTGACAGAGTCTCAGGACTTGCCTCAGGGCCTGGAGGTGACAATGAGGTGACTCATGCCTGTCACTTTTCCCCAAGCTGTTCGCCCTGCTGATGCTGCCATTGCTTCATGGGCTTACCTCAGTTGCTTGGGTGGATAACCAGCTGTGCATACCAAGCAAGAAAGTCTGGTGTGAGTGTCAACGATGGCCTACCCCAGTTCAGCAGACCTCTTAAACAAACTGAGGAAGAATATTTGGGCTAACATCCTGGTTTTATTGGTTCTCTTCCCTACAGGACAAAAATAGAAAAAGAGAAAAAGGAACATGCTAAATTGCATGGAATGATCCGTACAGAAATAAGTGGGGCTGAAATAGCTGAAGAGATGGAAAAAGAGAGAAGGTTCTTCCAGTTACAAATGTGTGAGGTAAAAAATGGAACCCATTTCATTGACACTGTCATTCATAAATTCATCTTAGTCTTTCGTTATCTGTGGCAAGTGCTAGTTTCAAAAGGATTTTGAAATTATCTGGATGTGTCAACTTCAGGAAAGTATTTGCTGCGCTTTCCACAAACAATTGATAAATTGGCAAGCTGCCTAGTTCATTATTTGTGGATTAAAAACCAAACAGGCAGAGCCTTTCCAACACTCCTATCCTAGACTAAGAGGATTGACTCCTGTGCCTATGCAAGTTGCCATCTGCTGCAGCATTGTTGGGAGAGGAAAATCTCATTTTACTTGGTTAAGTAGGGAAATTTAACAGCTGTTGGGAAAGAGCTGCTGATGCCCTCTAGGGTTTTAATGAACTTGCTGCCTTATGGATTTTCCCATAAAAGCACAGTATATTAACTGCAGTTTTAAACTTCACTCCTTTTTCACATTGTACAATAGTAGGTTGATTTGGAGAACTGGGAATGTGTTGTAGATGTGCACTGTGGCATTTGTCAGCATTTCCCTCCCTACTACAATTCCTTTAGACCTCTGGACAGATTGTTCCTTGGGTTGTGGTAGCTGTGTGAGTGAGGAGCCAATCAGGTTTGGAGGCTACACTGAGAAAGGGGAGAAATTGGTGGGTGGAAGAGAAAGTGGGGGGCAATTCACCCCCTTCCTCTTACACAGGTCCCACAACGCCAGGGATTATGATCTCCTGGGTCTAAGGGTCTTCTGAAAGGAAAGGGAGTGGTTTCCACCTTCCATCAGTAGTTGGCTGGATGCAATACCTGACTTCTTTAATAAGGCATGCAAGTAAGAAACAAATCTTCTGCTGGTAGAAACCACTCTTGTGTTGGAGGAGGGCTCCTTGCACCAGAAGAAAGTGATGTCATTAGTGGAATGGATAAATTAGATCCAGTCCAGCAAGTTGCTAGTCCAGGCATCATTGCAAACTATAATTGCATGGGCCCATTAGAGTATTTCCATAGACTGAAGGATTTCTGCCTGCTGGGTGTGACTTCTGTTGCCGCTCCTGTCCTGCTGCACCAAAACATGGCCCCCAAAAGCTGCTCCTGGAGGGGGGGGTCACATCCTCATGGAGCAGCATTTTGGGAGAATTTGAGGTTGCAAGGGGGGGGGGGGAGATGAGCAAATTTTGCTTCATGAGCAGAAAGCCTTCCATCCACAGAGATGGTACAGTGAATCTAAAGCACAGTTTGTCGAAACCAGGAGGACAGAGATCAAAGAGAGAGGCAAGCCAATGTTTTTCTGTTATATCTGAACCAGGTATATTTCCTTTTGTCCCTTTCATTTGGTTCTTGGGACAAGGTTTCCTGTTAACATGATATCTGTATATCTTGTGAGTTATTGAGGAAGCAGCATAACTACCTGCATATAGGGTTGCCAAGTCTAATTCAGGAAATATCTGGGGGTGGCGCCAGGAGACTTTGGGTGGAGCCAGACTTTCCCATTTCCAAAATAAATACATAAAAATACTGCAGTGCAGTTCACCTGAATAGTCATCATTTCCTCATCCCCCAATAGTTGCAATTCTAGTAAATGAAAGTGTAAACACACAGAAAGCAGCCAAGATGCACAGTTTGCAAGCTCACATTTTTGTGATCTCATTGGGGCTTTATTCACAGGAACTGCTGTTCTTTAGGCTAACACTGGCAAATAAAAAGAGAGAGAGGTGTTTTCCTGCATCTCATAAACAGGTTCCTATACAAAGACTCTGAAAACAATGCAAACAAACACAGACACACACACACACTTACTGGGTCTGGTTCCTCCACAATGACATCTGAAAAATACAGGGGCTACCCTGCTGCCGCTCTCTCTCTCTCTCTCACACACACACACACACACACTCTCTCTCTCTCTCTTACTTACTCTGAAACGAAAGCAAAACAAATGGAGGCTCTGCTGCTGACCCTTCCCCATGAAGTACGTCCTGCTTCCTGCTCAAATTTTAAAGGCAGGAACACACACAAACACACATTTTCAAACGGGACCTGTTTGCAGGTTTCTAAACCTGCCGGAGATCTAGATGGCTGTGGGAGCGGGCTTCCCTCCGCCAGTCAGCTGGCTGGGGGTGGGGGGAAGCCTGTAAAACCGGGGGATACGTGCTGGGACCTGGATATTGGGAAGCCTACCTGCATAGTCTGTTCTCAGATTCACTTTGTAGTGTTCACAGCTCTCTTACTGTCCTCAGTTCCCTCTTGATTCTTTTCAGCATTCTGAATTTTGGAGAGTTCACACCTTTTGAGGATTGCTTCTTGTGCTGCACTCTAAAGTCATAGGACCATTCCCACTAATTGTTCCCTTGTTTCAAAATGTAAAAATTATTTCACTGAACTGCTTTGCAAAACACACAGATGTTTCCAAGCCACTCAGCATACATGTATAACGCCTTTGCCACATTATGTTTTTAGGCAAGAGAGTGACTGACAGGAACAGTTCTGTAGCTGAGATAATGTTCCTATGAACAAAGAGGAACAGATAACTTCAAGGTTATTTGATTCTCTTATTTTACTATCAACTACTATAAAGGATTTTTTTGTGCCCATTCACAATTTGTTCTTTGGAACGTAGCCTTGTAGTTCCCTTGCTTATGTTTGAAAGCTGAAGGAATTTTTTCAGCATATATTTGTCTCCAAATGCTAATATTTTGAGTCTTCAAGCTATGGTTAAAGGAGGTTTAAATATTACTAGCCCTGTGACTAGTTCTAAAACAATAATTAATGTCCTTTGCATGCTTTCTATCTTTTACAGTACCTGTTGAAAGTCAATGAAATCAAGATTAAAAAAGGAGTTGACTTGCTTCAAAATCTCATCAAGTATTTCCATGCGCAGTGCAAGTAGGTTTTTATATCTTTGTTAGTAATATTGTTCTTGAAACATATTTATGTCTTCCGCATATAAACTAATTGTGGCAACAATGTTTTTGAAGACTCGAATGCATAATCTCACAATCAGCTGTATCTATTCTGCTGCTGTCTTCCCATCAAACTGAATGGTTGAAAAGGTCAATTATTGTCATGTTTGGTGTAATATTTTAAGTGAAATGAAGCATTAAGCTGAAGCACGCAGTTGTCTGCAGTCCGTAATTTCCACATGGTCATTTGGCATGATTAGTAATTTCTTTGTGAAAAGGAAGGAGGCAGGCAGTTGTAACAGCTTTCACATTTTGCAGAGTATGTCTAGTGACAGACCTGATTTTTTTCAAAGGGAAAATGCACAATTAGGGATTAGTGTTCTGACAGCTCTGAGTTCTTACTTATTTTCAGTACTGAAACATTAAAGGATGAATGATTTGAAAGTGGCAGTGGGGTATTAGACAAGGCGTCCCCTTCTCCCTTGCAAGTGCCCTGCAGCCATTTTCTCCCCAGCAAGGCTGTGAGACTGGACGTAAGCCTGGCTGGGCAATAACCAGATGGTGGAGAGACATTTGAAGGGAACAATGTGGATTGTGTGTGGGGGGGAGGTTAAAGTACTCCCTGCCAATGTCTGCTTCTGTCCTGCACGTGCCTCCTCCCCCCTACCTCAGCCCTGCATTAGCGTTGCAAGATAAACATTAGAGCGGGAACCCTGTAAATGTCTCCTAACATTTGGTTTTGCCTTAAAGAGAGAAGTTTTGGATATTTCTTACATACTTCCCAAGTTTTTAAAGCAGAGTACTGTGTACCATGTTAGGATCTGTAGCACTGCCATATGCTACCTTTCCTGACTGCATTTGTTCACTGGGAAGAGTGCATCTTTAATTCTTTTGTGTGCAGATAGCTACGGTGTATTGATAGAGTTGTATTGATAGAGTTGGATCCCAGGGCTGGCGGGGGGAGGACAGTGCTGGGGACGATGCCCTCTATCAAATCTGCAGTGCCCCCACTCCAATCTTCCCTTTCGCTGAAAGGATTCAGTGAACCCTGAGTAAAAATTTTATGTACTTAAGGGTGTGCATGATTTTCACTAATTCCCCCTCCGTAAAGAAGACCTCCAATTGTCCCCAAGCTATTATAGATGCCCCAGTCATCCTCCAGAAAGTCTTTCTAGGGGCATTTTGAGGTGTTGTAGCAGGAAGAGGAGGGTGGGAAAGGCGTGCTTCTGCAGACAGGAGTTCTCCTATCTGCAGAAGTTTATCACACATTGGATAATTGTTTTGTCTGCTTTGATTTTTATGTCCAATGTTATGTATCAGTTTGAGATTTATTTATTTTTTTTAAAATGGAATTGCTCTGAACAGTGCTTTGGGAGCAATGGTTGAAAAATGATCCAGAAAGCCTGGAAAGAAATAAAGGAAAGGGGGGGGACTCAGCAGGGAGGACGAGGGTCTAACTTCTTAAGGTGAGTTGCCAGGTCCCCCCTACCCCACTGACAGGGGATGGAGGGGTAGGGTTGCCAAATCCAGGTTGGAAAATTCCTGGAGATTTGGGAATGGAGCCTGAGGAGGATAGGAACCTCAGTAGGGTACAGTGCCATAGAATCTACCTTCCAAAGCATCAGTTTTCTCCAGGGGAGCTGATCTCTGTAGTATGGAGATGATCTCTGTAGTATGGAGATGAGCTTTAATTCCAGGTAGGAATTCCAGGTAGGATGGCATCCTTATTCTCAAGGATACCTCAGATTTTGGAGCCTTTAATAAACAATTAATGAGATGTAAAGAATATGCATATACTCCAATTATTCTGAGAGCGGATGCTGCTTTGGGGTTGAGATGGGACTGGGATTCCTCTGGCTTCTAGTGATTGCCTACACAGTTTCAACAATGATTGCATTATTGCTAGGGCTGGAAATGTTTTATTTAAGAATAAGAGCTGAAATGCTCAGTTCTGTATAAAAATTCCAAATTCTGAACTTCCTGCATTTATATGGCCATTTCAGAGGCTGGTGGATATATCCACCAGCCCTGTGCATGCAGTAAACATCACCACCCAGTCAGGAGCTTTGCAGAAGTCCACTTGCAGAAATGTGCATGAGTAAAGATTCCTTTTTGTTTCATTCATGGAAGAATGCCAGTGTCACGGCTGGGGCCGGGTCAGGCAAAGTCCAGAGGCAGTCCGAGGTCTGTAGCCAGTAAGCAGGAGGGTCCGAGGTGCCAAATCCGAATCACTGTAGAAGTATCGCAGGTCTGAGGTCCAGAAGCCGAGGTCAGGGAGTCCAGAAGTCCAAAGCCAAAGTCAGGGAGTCAGGAACCAAAGTCAAGCCGGAGTGGATGCTAGAATGTCAGGGAGATGACTAGTTGCTTCCACAAAGCTTCCTCCCAAAGCCCACAGCTATATAGCCCTCTGCTGGCTGTTGCCCGTTTGGGCTAATTGCTGGCTCAGGGAGGCAGCCAGGATCCTGTTACCACTCAAGCATCCTTGCTCTTAGAAGGGCCAGAATCCTCTCAGAACTCAGGGCTCAGGGAGCGTCTTGCTTGTGAGCGTGCCGCCCTCCTCCGATCCCTGAGGTCCTGCCGGAGGCGGTCACGCACACGAGCCACCCGAGAGGGCGAGGCAGGGGGGCTGGGATCTTCTCCAGCAGGAGGCAGGGGCACTGGTGCAGGTGGCAGGGGCACAGTTTCCTCATCAGACTCAACTTCCTCTGAAGGGTCCCCAGCACCCATGACAGCCAGTGAGGTGAATCTGCAGTGCTTGATTGCTCTGTGTGCATATCACATGCTCCTGAATGGGCAAGGAGCTACAAAATCTGGGCTGCTGCATTCAAGTGGAAGTACAGGATGCTTTAATTTCTTTGTAATCTAAGTGCTTATTGTAGGTGTTCTCACATAGAGATACAAAAAGTGACTTGGGTCATGAATGACCTGCGTGTGAACGAGGCAGTAGAAATTCTAGAACAGGAAATCAGAAATTCTTAATTTATGGCAGTCACATTGGAGACAAACTCATAATAAAACATGGAAGGGTACAATTTTTTTGTGGCCATGATCCAAAGCAGCCAGATTAGATGTAGCTCAGGAACCAGACAGGTAAACTAGAAATTTCTTTGTAGTATCCATTGCTACAGCTCTTAACAAGAGTGAACAGTGGCTTGTCTTGTTGAGTGTGGAAGTTGCAGCAGCTGAGACTCCAAAGAGTGCTTCCGCGGGTGCATTTTCCATACCTGAGGTGCATAAATGACTCTGCTGGATCACAGCCAGTTACTCCATAATGAGACCATAAAGTGAATGGGTTTTTTTTATGTGAGAGAGAATACCATTCTGTCTCTATTTTTAAGCCCTTTCAGACTGCTACAAGTAATGTCAGGGGTTTTTGTTCTTCATTAAAATTTGGCAGCTGGTCAGTTTCCACTTTTGGCTGTCCTATGTAAGTAAAAAGCTAGTAGAAATGCAACATATTATTGGAACAAATATAGCAATGGGGATACCATAACCATCTGTTTTTCCTCAGAGCATCAAGCAAGAGCCTAGGGCATTGAGGGTGAGAATTTTGTTCATGTAACTTTTTCCTCTTCCTCTTCCTCCTTCCTCATTATGGAAATCCCTTAAGATGAATCACAAGATTTGCAGAAGAGCTGCTCTCCACCCAGTGTTACTGAATCTTGCCAGTCCCTTTAATTTCATATCGGAAAGCAAATATGTTGGTGATAAAGTTCCTTCACAGAATTCTTCTTTTCATCAGTCTGTCGTGGAGTACATAAGCATATATATTAGTCAAAGCTTTTGTGCCTTGTCTGTTCAGCAAAATTCAGGTGCTTTAAATTAATTTTTACAGTTTCCTTTTTTTTTAAGTTACTTTCTTCCAAAGCTTCTTTCAGGATGGTCTGAAAGCTGTTGAAAGCCTCAAACCTTCAATAGAAAAGCTCTCCACAGACCTTCACACAGTAAGTCACTTGGAGGTTGTGAAATGTAGAATTCTGATTATATTTAAAAAAATTTTTACAGCTATTTTCATCAAAGCCATATTTTGCCAAAGAAACTTGTATGCCAGTCTGAATGCTACTTAAGTGTGATTATTTTAATAGGAGTTACTTCTAAGTAAATATAAATAGGACTATGGTGTTAATTTATTTAGATTTATTACAGGATTTAACATGCTGTACTTTTGAAATGTCAGTGTGATATGGAAATTACTCCTCATGCTTTTCTCATAATGTTATGCTAGATGCATAACTTATCAGTGTAATTGGACAGTTTAAGGAAGGAACTCTCAAGGTATAGATCCTGATGTAACCTTTCCTACATCAGCATCTGAACCTTGAGAGAGATCATGAGATCATGCATACCCTGTACCTATCTACTGCATTCATATGGGCAAATTATTACTGGCACCCACACCCTTCAGCTTGTGACATCAGCTTCAAATTAACTGTGATCAGGGCCAGCTTCTCTCTTAACTTGGACTTGATAACCAGTTTCAGATTCCAATTTCAAGTTATCTGTGGGTAGCATTATCTTCAGTATATGTTGGGGTTGATGTAATACATGAGGCTGTCCATCAGGTATGATCTTCCACAAAGTCCTGACTCTGTATATTCTAGGGATGCCAGGTCCTTCCAAGTCCCCAGAGGGGGACCTTGGGGGGCATTCCAGGAGGGGACAGAAACAGCCCCAATGTGATGATGTCACACAGAAGTGACATCACCACATTGGGGACCAGTGCCTCCACTCCAAGCCACAAATTCACAGCTTGAATTGCAAGAACATCCTGCCTCCCTCCCCCACATTTCCCAAAGCACTTAAAGGATCCCTTTAAATGCTTTGAGGAAGAAGCTGGGGGCGGGAGGGGTCACACATGCACTCCTAGCTGCAGATTTGTGGCTTGGAGTGCATGGATGCACAGCCCCCCCCCCCCACTTCTTCTCAAAAGGATTTAGAGGGATTTAAAAGTGCCCACCCCTCTCCCTTCTTCCTGCAAGATTTAAAGGACCCTCTAGTTGATTGGCAGGCCAATCTAGTGAAGGGCCCTTTAAATCTTGCAAGAGGAGAGAAGTGGCCACTGGCAGTCAGACTTGAAGATGGGACTTCCTTCAGCCAGCTGGCCGGCTGACAGATTGGAGCCCCCAAAACCAGGGGAACCCCAGTGTGGACCTGGGAGATGGCAACCTTGGTATATTCCCATTTTTTGAAGTAAAGTACACAACAACCAATAATGGAGCTCTTTTTTGGTTTTAGATTTTCCTCTCACAGTGGTTTGCTTGGGGCCAAGCTTGTTAGAAAGTAAATTTCCTGCCATATATTTTGCTGAATGTGTGTTTTTTCTTTTTCTCCTTTTCCTTTGCCCTGTATTTCTGCTATTGTATTGTCATTTACTGTGTTGTTATATAAGTAATTATTGTCAAATTTTTAGTACAATGGTATGTTTTGAGAGTCTAATGTCACACTTTGCTAACAAAGATGTGTTTTTTATTATCTGCTGCTCTTTAGATTTTTTCAGTTTAGTTTCATGTTGGTTGTTTTAATTGATTTTCTTGTAAACCGTCTTGGGAATTTTTATAAATGACTTAAGTAGTAAGAGTTTAAGTCAGGACTTTTTTTGTAGCAGGAACTCCTTTGCATGTTAGGCCACCACCACCACCCCATGTAGCCAGTCCTTCTGGAGCTTACAGTCGCCCTGTACTAAGAGCCCTGTAAGCTCCAGCAGGATTAGCTAAATAAGGGGTGTGTGGCCTAATATGCAAAGGCATTGCTGCTACAAAAAAAGCCCTGGTTTAAGTAAATGAGTAAACTGTGATAAAAGCCAAGGGGTGACAGGGAAAAGAATGGAGAAGGAAGGAAAGAGGACACATTATTCTACAGCCATGGTTAAGGGATCAGGCTCATTACATCTGCATCAGCCAAAATGTTCACTAGTGACAAGCAGTACATATCTAATTTTGAATTCTCATCATGTCTCCATTTCAGATCAAGCAAGCACAAGATGAAGAAAGAAAACAATTAATTCAGCTTAGGGATATTTTAAAATCTGCACTTCAAGTTGATCAGAAAGAGGTGAGCATGTAGGGTGATACATCTGTAATGGGAATATTAAAGTGTTGGGTGATTTTTTTAGCACCATCTTCATGAAATCAGAACTCTGTTTTTAAGAATTAATAATTACAGCCATATATAGATTTCTTAGAGAGGTTCTGCAAGACATTTTCTTTTTTCCCATAGACTTCCTTGCTTGCCTTTCAATAAAGTAGCATCAAGCATATACCGGAACTATGGATTATTTTAATTACTCAGGGAGAGTTCAAATATCATGTTTTGCATCCAAGTGATGGCTTTTGGAATGGTTCCCAGAGATGCATATAAGTGAAACAAAAAACATTTTTAGTTCAGTGTGCCACATTGATGCAGTTTGTTCAAGGACAATCCTGTAAACTAGCAGTGGATTTTTGTTCTAGACTCACACTTGAACAAACTGTATAGGTTCAAAATTTGGAAGCATTAGAAAATGCACCCTGTGGAAACAAAACATGATGTTGGAACTAGTACTCTTTCAGATAGTGTGATAACTGCAGTTTCACATAGAATTCTGTCAAGGGGCAACCCAGCCTCTTTGGGCCCAAAAGTCTGCCACCAACTACAGATTTAGTTATTTTTTAGGTCAAACGATAATTCTTGTGTAAGATAAGGAAAAAGTTCCCTCCTTCCTCTTTTCTGCCTTAGTTTGTAGAGTGTGCTTGAATAAGTAGGCTCATGAGGGAAAATACAGTCTCTGAATTAAATAACAAATTGAAAAATGTGTTATCATCATTGAATTTTAAAATGCTGAATTAATGTGTTTAAATCTTTAGGATGTCTTTCCCAATTATGGTAGAGATGACCCTCAGCCTACTTGCAGGGCCTCTAGTTATACTTGGGTGGAGTTGAGCTCCATTCAATTCAGCAAGAAATGGGAATGCCTTGTCTCAGCAGTAGACATGCCTAAGCATTCACATCATTGTCCAAGAGCCAGAGAGTGCTGAAGTTGTATGTAGACCAGAGGTTTGCTTGATGCTTCCTCCACAACCACACACTGTGCAGGAGAAGCAAGATTACGGAATCTTACCAGTCCTCTCCAGACATGCTACTTAGTCCAGGATTTCTATGATTCATTCATTACGTTTTAATGGGAAATTCTGATAACCTTGTTGACTTTTCATTGCAGTTCTTTTTTCTGTGTTGCTTTTCTGTCTTTTTTCAGATCTGATTTGTAGGAGTTTTTTTTTTAATGCTGTTGCAGTGCCAGGGTGCGTGAACTGTCAGTGTACATCTGAGGTTTCCCAGAGCTACTTCCCCTTTACATATTCATCCATTCCTTCATCTTCCAGCATAATTAATTTCTTCCTTTTCTTCCATGAGTCTGCTGGTTTCTTGACTATTTCTGAATAAATTGTAAAATCTTCCCTGGGGTTTGCAGAGGGAGGCTTGTTTTGCACTTTGTAGCTTGCTGAAAGCATTGTTCTTCAAAATAAAAATGCATTATTATTTAATAATTTCAGTATAATAATTAATACAAATTATGACCAGTGTCTTTGGCTGGCTACAATATATTTTTTAAAAGTTTAAGCCATCTACCTCCCAAGGGGGATAAAAGCTGATTCTTGTTTAAAAGAGCAATGAGTGCTGGGAGAGAATCAGCTAGCGCCAAGGGAAGAGGAAGTTATTAATTTCCCTAAAAACAATGGACCAGAAGAAAAATCACGGGGAGAAGTGGGTCATTTTCTGAAATGGCTGGAGTGATGGACCTGTGTAGCTTAGGCTCACCTAATCCCATCAGATCTTGGAAGCTAAGCAGAGTTGGTCTTGGCTAGTATTTGGAGGGTGACATCCAAGGAATACTGTGGTTGTGACACAAAGACAGGCAATGGCAAACCACCTCTGAAACATCTCTTGCCTTAAAAACTAGCTTGCTACCTAGTGGTGCATAATGCTAAAAGAGCTAGAACTTCTGGTTGCCAGACCATCTTAGGATCTCCTGGCTATCCTACACACAATGCCATACGATGATTAATTGATTGATGGACTAGCCTCTGGGAGAATCAGGTTTCAATTATTATTCTGCTGTGGAAGCTACCTTGAGTTAGGCACACTCTCTTAGCCTAACCTACCTCACAAGGCTGTTGTTGTGAGGGTAAGGTAGAGCAGTGGAGAAAGATGCGATGAATCACTTTGGGTGGTCACGGGAGAAAAGCAGAATATAAATTTTTAAAATAAACATACAATAGGATTTTGTTCATGGATTTTAATAAGATTATGGAGCTGCATTTCTACTTAGAGCTAAGTGCTTGGGGGAGCACAGTGGGCGGGCTTCTAGCCCCACTGGTGGACCCCCTGATGGCACTTGGGTTTTTTGGCCACTGTGTGACGCAGAGTGTTGGACTGGATGGGCCATTGGCCTGATCCAGCATGGCTTCTCTTATGTTCTTATGCTAGCAAATCACTCAGCAGTTCTCATGAATGGTCCCTTAAGGTGAAAAGTTGTCTGAACCTTGCGAAGTGCAAGTGACTGGTGAAAAAATTCAAAGATACAACCAGCACATGTATTTCCTATGTATCTATAATTTTGCTTGGCTGTGGCTTTAGGTACTAGTGAAGGCGCTGGTTGAGGCAAGGGGCCTTAGGAACATAAATCCTTTTTGTCTGAGCTATACTCATAATCCAGGTCCAGGAATAAAGCTTGTATCTATTTCTGTAGTGTTTGAATTCTGTATTTCTTGCTTGGTAGATATAAATATATATTTCAAATGGCTTTCAGTTGCACCAGTTCTTGATTGCACTAAGAATATGAGTGCAGGCATACAATGTAACCATCCTGAAAATCAGTGGAACATTATGAGTGCATGTGCAAAAGAGCACTCACAAATCTTTAGTACAGCTTTAATTTAACCTGTTAATATTTCTCTTTGGTACATTGCCCTGTATATTTTTATACCATAACTGATCTTCTTTTCTTTCTA
Organism: Heteronotia binoei; assembly: GCF_032191835.1. Classification (NCBI taxonomy): domain Eukaryota; kingdom Metazoa; phylum Chordata; class Lepidosauria; order Squamata; family Gekkonidae; genus Heteronotia; species Heteronotia binoei. Next base: position 47,924,486 of record NC_083223.1, on the reverse strand, counting down.
AAATGCATTTGCCTTTTGTGACCGAAGTCTAGGAGAGTAAGTCCTTTTAATATTTTTGGAACTCGTACGTTGCATGTTTTGTATGTGCATTTCAAATAACTGGGTTGCTCTTCCTAAAGTGTCTGCCTGAATCTCTCTACAGATTTGTGTTTTCCAAATTGTTGGAACATAGACTGGCTAATCAACATGTACTAGATAGTGGATACAAGCCAAATATGGGGGAAAAAACATTTTCTGCTAAAATCCAGACGCTTGGCTTTTCTTTACCTAGAAGTCTCTCAGAACTCTTTGTTATGTTGTGATGGGTGTTCAGTAAATCCATTTGTATATAGATTAGTGTTGTATATTGTCTCAGGTGTGTAATTATTAACTGGCTGTAATAGCATGTATTCTTTTTCATGTTTGCAAAAATACGGCTTTTGAGGGGGAAAGTTCCTAAGAAAATGAAGCAGTTTGTGGGAGCCTGTTGTGTTTGCTGTAGTTTAAAAACCCTGGTTCTGGATGTGCTTGACTGATGGAGCAAGCTGTGTTTGACTGATGGAGAAAACATTAATTTTAGTAGTTATAGACTGCCTTGAAGGATCTGGTGAGGTTCTTCACAGCTTAACTCATTTTGGATTCCAAAGGGTATTATATGAAAACTGAACATGTGTGTACACAGGGCTTTTTTTGTAGAAGAAGCCTAGCAGGAACTCATTTGCATATTAGGCCACACATCCTGACACCAAGCCTGCCAGAACTGCATCCCGGTGCATTCTTGCTCAAAGAAAGCCCTGGTGTGAGGGGTTTTTTACGGAGAAACAAATTGCTAAATGTGTGTGTTAGTACACTCAATGGGATCATGGGAACTTTTCCTAATTAGCATTGTATCATTAGCTCAGTGACCTATGGAAGTTGTCTGCAGATATTATCAGAAAATGATATCTAGGTGGTGTCATCAAGGTAGAGCAGAGCTTTGTAGGTTCATATCGCTAAGGAATCTGGAACAGTATTTAAAGAGCTCTCAAAGGCAGTCAAGATGAATATTATGGAATTGGCTCACTATAGTGACTTAAAAAAAGCATAATAAAAAAATCAGGTACAAGATAAGATATAAAAGCAAGTAATATTGAATTACAGAAGTGCAATTACCATTACACTATAGTGTTTTCAGCTGGGAAAAAAACTTGTGAAGGTGGGGAATTTTAAGGGCATGGATGTTGTCTGGATTTCAAGTGGCTGCTTTTTTGCCAGGCAGTAGAGGAAGTGAAGGTTGCTTAGACATTGTTTGTGATCTAAGCAAGTTGCAGAAATGTGTAGCTATTTTATTTGGTCTCCTGTAATGAGTCATGGAATAAGAAAAAAAATGATGGGATGAATTCTGAGAAGATGAAGCTGCAACTGGCAGGGGCCCAGCATTTTGTTGTAACCCATTTTCTTCCCCCCTTTAGGATTCTCAGCTCCGTCAGAGTACCACATACAGTTTACATCAGCCTCAGGGAAATAAGGAGCACGGCACGGAAAGAGATGGGAGCCTCTATAAGAAAAGTGATGGGTATGTATCATAGGGACTGCTGCTTTAAAAAGGTAGCAGACAGCTTGTGTTCTTGAGAGTCTGAATTCCAGTTACACCAAAATTTAGATCATGATGTCTCTCGTTTTTAAAACTAGAATCAGAAAAGTGTGGCAGAAGAGGAAATGCACAGTTAAAAATGGTTTCCTTACCATTTCCCATGGTACAGTAAGTATTTGTTTATAGTATTCTATACACACAGTTTGTTGCTAATACAAAAAAAAGTCAAATTAGGCTGTAATTGTATTTAACGGAATAGTATGGAATCAGCTAGAGTCTTTGCAGGGTATGTTTTTTTAAAAAAAGACAACTTGGCAAAATTGCCATGAGAATTAAACAATCTTGGCAAAAAAACCTTCCTTTAGTATGCTGATTATAAAAACAACCACTGTACTGTGTTAAAAATAATGAAAGGAAAAACGGCTAGATGTTTAACTTCTTCGATTAAAAATAACAAGAGTTTGTTCAGTGCCAACTGGTGTGCAGACTATAAGAAACATTCTGTGAAAAATGCTGTGTTGTGGTGGCATTACATTTGGAAGAAGATCTCTAATGCACAGGGATTTTTTAAAATGCAAAGTGAAGTAGAGTGAAAGATGCTAATTCAGCCTTTTTTACTTGCAGGAGTGGGTGGAATATTTACTCACATGCAATCTAAAAATCATTGTTGAGGAGAGGGTGGGTAGGAGAGCTGTCACGGGCGAAGTGGCCCTGTCAGATGGATTTTAATTATGTTTTGCAAAGTAAGGTCTTTTGTAAAAAAGGTTTCAGTCAATGAATATGGCAACAGTTCTCCAAACTGGAAATAAAAGTTAAGAGTAAGGTTAGTAGCTGCCATTCCTTTGGAAATGAATCTAAAAATATGAAACATGCTTCGGTAGATGTACCTGGTTTTAAAGATAGTGGTTTTTGTTTCTGGATGCAAGTACTCCCTTACTAAGGCCTAAATATGTCTACAGATGCCTTCCTGCCCCCACAATATGATGTTTGTTAATTTAATAGATTAGTGCCTTCTAAATTTCTCTGAGGTTAACATCTTTAAGAAAGTAGCTAAAAAAAGAAATGGAAAGAAATTTTAATCTGTGCGCCTTGTTGATAAGTCTTTGTTGGTTATCATGCTGAGTTTGCGCAGTCTAATGGTTCTAAATTGCAAAATGTGTTCTCCATGAAACTGGCCTGCAAGGTAATGCTAAAGGGCTGCTAGTCTGGTGTTTTACCAGCTCTTATGTACTGACCAAAGCGCTGTTGATTTCCATTTCATATGCAAAAACACATGTCATTGTTGTACAAATAGAAAGGGTCATGATAAGAATAAATTAGTGATTCGTGGGTAACATGTTGATCCATTTTCATCTTCAGAATCTGTTTTACATTGCTTTGGAACATCAACAGACTCTACCAAGGGGTGCCAGCTAGCCAGTTTTTGTTTTTATCTGACTAGTTTCCCACCCCCGGTATCCAGTTAAGAACAGTGACCACGCACTGAAATCCCAGCATTCACAGAAACTGCCCAGGTGCTAGAAGGGGCACTTCATAGCTTGAGCATATTTCTCCTGAATGTATTGTATACATCATCACGGTTGTTCTTGCCCTGATTTCTTACTTGGTGACTCATATATCCTTGTCGCTTCAGAATAGATATCAATTTTCTTCAGCCGGGAAGACTTAGTTTATGGCTTTTAAAGTTTTGGCCACATACTCATCCCAAGATCCATTTTTGCTCCAGGTCATAGAGCTGTTTATAGTGCTTCCTTTTTTTCTGTAACTTGATAAGGTCATTACAATAACTGACCATATATTGTGGCTGAAATGGTTTCTTTTGTGTCTGTGTGTAATGCTTGTGTTGGCATTCTTGAAGAGGTTATTGTGGGTGGAAAAGAGCTGCTGAGGTATGAATTTGCCAGGGTTTCATTCCCCATGAGTAGATTTAATAGATTTAAAAATGCCAGATTCATTGGCATGGTTATAGTTTCTCCTTGGGGAATGAAAGGAGCAGAACGCATCCTTAGGAACACTCCCTCCTTAGGATATTCTAGGAAAGAACTCCATCTCAGATCAGACCCTGGTGTCATAGTGCATGGATTTCAATACTTTACATGTGTGGTGTCATTTATTTCTAACCTTCCGGGGTCATTTTTCAGTTATCTGCATTGTACATCCCAATTTCCGCATGTCCCATTTATGGAGAAAATATGGTTATTGCCTCTTTCCTGTTTTCCTTATCAGATGTACATCTCAGTATCTTTGTGCTGGGTTACTCTATAATAATTAGATTGTCCCTAGGGCTGTGGGCTGTGTTTTGTCACAGTCATCTCTTACCTCTTTCTAACTTTAAAAAAAATGTTTAACAAGGATTAGGCCAGTAATCATTAATGCATCTTGTTCACATTTTGTGTTGTTTAATTGCAGAGATTAATTTGCTTGTAGATGAGTAAGTGCAAAGTTTAACAAAAGAAGATAGACATTTGCTCACTTTGGCTCTGTCTCTCTTTTCATAGCCTTATTGTAGTCGCTCCATGGCTCCTGGAGAGCCATTTTCCCAATTACTATGAAGTGAAAAGACTCACATTTACGTCTGTCCCTGTTATGGGTCTGCACATCATAGGCTTGCAGCTACTCATTCCTTCAGCTGTAGCTGTTTCAAGGTGGGAACCACCTGCCAATCACAACCTGTAGGCCCACTTTTCTGAGGCAGGTGCTATCATGAAGGTAGAATGCCAACAGGGGGCTGGGGGCTTTCCAGTGTTTTGCACTGAGTGTCACATGTATGACTATCTGCCCGCAGGACAGAAGTCTTAGGTGTGTGCTCGATGCAAGGAGCTCCTGGTCCTCAGGGAACGAGTTAGTACCCTTGAGGCCAAGGTGACTGACTTAGAGAAGCAGAGGCAGTCAGTAAGGCACTCGGAGAAGACTCTCGGGGACGTATTAGATGAGCCCCACTCTGAACATGGCAGCCCCATTGCTGCTAGGGAGCATGAGGGTTGAGAGGGAACAGGGCACCGTGCTGAGGATAAGGGGAATGCGCCCTCAGAAAGGACCTCTTCTTCAGTTGGTGAGCGGGTATCCTTTCGCGCCAAGGAACCATCCCTGGGCAGGGAGAGAGGGGGGTCTTGGTAGTTGGTGATTCGATCCTTAGGCAAGTAGACAGCTGGGTGGCAAAACCGCGTACCATATGGTGACTTGCCTGCCTGGTGTGAATGTAGCAGATATTATGCGTGTAGTAGATAGGCTGATAGACGGTGCTGGGGAGGAGCCAGTAGTCGTGGTGCATGTTGGCACCAACAATGTGGGGAAATGCAGTTGTGAGGACCTGGAGGAAAAAATTAGGCTGCTGGGCAGGAGACTTAAGGCCAGGACCTCCAAGGTAGCCTTCTCAGAAGTGCTACCTGTTCCACGTGCAGGGCTGGAACAACAGGCACAAATTAGAAGTCTCAATGTGTGGATGAGACGATGGTGTAGGGAGGAAGGGTTTAAGTTTGTTAGGCACTGGGATGCTTTCTGGAACAAGCGGAAGCTGTACAAAAGAGACAGTCTCCACTTATCCCCAGATGGAACCAGGCTGCTGGCGCTTAAAATCAAAAAGGTGGCAGAACAGTTTTTAAACTAAATCTTGGGAGAAAGCCAACTGGAGATTAAATGTCTCTGGTTCGGGAGGACTCATCTCAAAGAGATGAAGGGTTAGCTGTTACTTTTCTACCACGTAATGGATCAGAGTTGTCCACTGAGATGGTGACAAACAGTATGGACTGTCTGCCAAAGTCTTGAGGCAGCAGGAGGAAGGTTGCAGGCCTAGCTTGCCTGGGAAATTATAGATGTTTGTATACAAATGCTAGAAGTGTTCGAAGTAAAATTGGTGAGTTGGAATGTTTAGTGTTGGGAGAAAGCATAGACATTGTGGGAATTTTAGAAACTTGGTGGAATGAGGAGAATCAGTGGGACACGGTGATTCCTGGATATAAGTTATATCAGAAGGATAGGAAGGGAAGGGTTGGAGGTGGGGTGGCTCTATATGTCAGAGAGGGTATACAGTCCAGTAAGACTGAGGTCAGAGAATTAGATTCCCTTCTAAAAATGCTTTGGGTTGAAATAGAGGGCCCAAAAGGAAATTTAACTATGGGAGTTTATCGCCCACCAAATCAAAAGATAGAGGACGATTATAATATGATGGAAGGATTAAAGATAGCGGCTAAACATAAAAACTGTGTCATAATAGGTGATTTTAACTACCCGCAGATTGATTGGGTCAGTATGTGTTCAGGTCGAAAGAAAGAGATTGAGTTTCTAGATGCTCTTAATGACTGTGCTATGGAGCAGATGGTCACAGAACCTACCAGGGGTGGGGCGATCCTGAATTTGGTCCTAAGTAATGCCCAAGACTTGGTGAGAGATGTAAAGGTGATCGCACCGCTTGGGAGCAGTGACCATAACGTTATTGATTTCACCATTTGTATAAATAGAGAGTTGCCCCAAAAGACCAGCACAACCACGTTTAACTTTAAAAGGGGTAAATTCTCTGAGATGAGGAGGCATGTGAAGAGGAAACTGAAAGGAAAGGTAAATACAGTCCAAACCCTTGGGGAAGCTTGGAGGCTATTTAAAACTACAATCCTAGAAGCTCAGATAAAATATATACCACAAGTTAGAAAAGGCACAAACAGGTATAAGAGAAGGCCTGGATAGTTAACAAAGTACTGGAAGCTGTAAAAGGTAAGAAGGACTCCTTTAAGTGGTGGAAAGCTAGTCCAAGTGAGATTAATAAAAGGGAACACAGGGTGTGGCAAATCAAATGCAAGACTGTGGTCATGCAAGCAAAAAGGGACTATGAGGAGCATATTGCAAAAAACATAAAGACCAACAATAAAAATTTCTTCAAGTATATTAGAAGCAGGAAATCAGCCAGGGAGGCAGTGGGGCCCTTGGATGACCAAGGGGTAAAAGGATTATTGACAGAGGATAGGGAAATGGCTGAGAAGCTGGATGCATTTTTTGCCTCCATCTTCACCGTGGAAGACGAGAAGTGTTTGCCTGCTCCACTAATTTTGGAAGGGGTGTTGAAAGACCTGAGTCAGATTGAGGTGACAAGAGAGGCGGTCCTAAAACTGATTGACGAATTAAAAACTAATAAGTCACCAGGTCCGGATGGCCTACATCCAAAAGTTCTTAAAGAACTCAAAGTTCAACTTATGAATCTCCTGACAAAAATATGTAATCTTTCATTGAAATCTGCCTCTGTTCCTGAGGACTGGAAGGTAGCAAATGTCACCCCCATCTTTAAAAAGGGTTCCAGAGGCGTTCCGGGAAATTACAGGCCAGTCAGTCTGACTTCAATACCGGGAAAGTTGGTAGAAAGCATTATCAAGGACAGAATGAGTAGGCACATTGATGAACATGAGTTATTGAGGAAGACTAAGCATGGGTTCTGTAAGGGAAGATCTTGCCTCACTAACCTGTTGCATTTCTTTGAGGGGGTGAACAAGCATGTGGACAAAGGGGACCCAACAGATGTTGTTTACCTTGACTTCCAGAAAGCTTTTGATAAAGTTCCTCATCAAAGGCTCCTTAGTAAGCTCCAGAGTCATGGAGTAAAAGGACAGGTCCTCTTGTGGATCAAAAACTGGCTAATTAATAGGAATCAGAGAGTGAGTATAAATGGGCAGTCTTCGCAGTGGAGGACGGTAAGCAGTGGGGTGCCGCAGGGCTCAGTACTGGGTCCCATACTCTTTAACTAGTTCATAAATGATCTGGAGTTGGGAGTAAGCAGTGATGGGGCCAAGTTTGCAGAGGACACTAAATTGTTCAGGGTGGTGAAAACCAGAGAGGATTGTGAGGCACTCCAAAGGGATCTGTTGAGACTGGGTGAGTGGGCGTCAACATGGCAGATGAGGTTCAGTGTGGCCAAGTGCAAAGTAATGCACATTGGGGCCAAGAATCCCAGCTACAAATACAAGTTGATGGGGTGTGAACTGGCAGAGACTGACCAAGAGAGAGATCTTGGGGTCGTGGTAGATAACTCACTGAAAATGTCAAGACAGTGTGCAATTGCAATAAAAAAGGCCAACACCATGCTGGGAATTATTAGTAAGGGAATTGTCAGGTCTTTGGTGCCCCTCCTGGTCCCCCGGCGTCGCCGTTGCCCCACCCGGGCACTCTGGGGCGTTCCCCGGAGGTCTCAGAAACAGGGGGGTGGGCACTGGGTTACTTCACCGCAGGCCCCCGTTCCCTCCTGGCTGTGCTATGGCTCCTGTCCCTCTCTCTCGCGAGGCAGCCTCTTTGCGCATCAGCCAGCTCTCCTCAGCGACCTCCTCCCTCCCTCCTTTTATGCTTCCCGACCCATCCCCCCCCTCCCAGGACCTGCCCCTCTCTGGCTCCTCCCCCCTTCAAAGCCCCAGACGCCCAGGAGAGGTGCGTCGGGGCCGGGCTGACTGGGCGTGCCTCAGGCGTCCCAGCCCTCAGCGGCGTGCTGCAAGGGAGCGTCTCGTGCTGCGACGAGCTGAATGGCTCTCCCTCTTGCTCTCCGGCGTCTTGCCCCGGCCAGACCTCACGGACTCGAAGCCGGGCTCGCCGTCTGGGAGGCATCGCTCGGGTGGCTGCTTTCGCCCCGTCAGTCGAGGTGAGGGGTGGGGCCTCCACAGGGGCTTGGAGAGGTGGGGGGGGCTCTTGGGGCGATGCCGGGGGCTTGGAGCGGCTGGCAGGCGCCGGGGGGTCTCCTCCGCGCAGTCCCTGCCCGGGCTGGGCGGGACACCCCCCCCCCCCCGTGTCCCTTGCTTCTCCGCTTCCTCCTCGAAGACCCGGGAGAGGTAGTCGGCCACGCGGTGGTCGGCCCCGGCTTGATGGTGCACTGTGAAAGAAAAGGGGAGAAGAGACATATACCAGCGAAGGACTCGGTCATTGGAGTCCTTCATCCTCGACATCCACAGCAGGGGGGCGTGGTCCACCACCAACCGGAAAGGGTTGTTGGTGAGGTAGAATTTCAATGCCCCGACGGCCCACTTGACCGCCAGGGCCTCCTTTTCTACGGTGGAGTACGCCCGCTCGGCGGGCAGGAGCTTGCGGCTGATGAATAGGACCGGGCGTTCGTCCCCAGGGCCCCCCTGGAGCAGGGCTGCCCCGATACCGGTCCCCGAAGCATCTGTGTGCAACACAAAGGGCTGGGAGAAGTCCGGGTTTCTCAGCACGGGGTCTCGGGAGAGGCTCGTACGCAGTGCCTCAAACGCTGCGTCTTGGGCTGGCCCCCACTGGAGGACGTTCGGGCACGCCTTCCGCAGGCAGTCCGTCAACGGGGTGGCCACTGCCGCAAAGTTGGGGATAAATTTGCTGTAATAGCCCGCGAATCCCAAGAAGCGCCGTAGCTGCTTCTTGGTGCGCGGGCGGGGCTGCTGCTCCAGGGTGACGACCTTCTCGGGCAGGGGTCGGAGTTGGCCTTTCCCTACCAGGAACCCTAGATATTTTAGCTCCTGGAAGCCGAGGCGGCTTTTCCGCGGGTTAGCGTGGAGCCCGGCGGCCTGCAGGGCGTGGAGTACCTGGCGGAGGTGGAGCAGGTGGGCCTCCCAGGTGGGACTGCACACCACGATGTCGTCGATATAGGCCCGAGCGAAACCCTCGCATTGGGCTAGGGCCTTGTCCACCAGCCGCTGGAATGTGGCCGCAGCCCCATTCAAGCCAAAGGGCATGCGCTTGAATTGGAACAAGCCTTGTGGGGTGGCGAAAGCGGTCTTTTCTCTGTCGGCCGGGTGCATGGGCACCTGCCAATAGCCCTTGGTGAGGTCCAGGGCGGAGAGGTACCGGGCCTCCCCCAGCTGGTCGATTAGGATATCGGCCCGCGGCATCGGGTAGGCATCGAATTTGGCCAGTTTGTTCACTTCCCGATAGTCCACACAGAAGCGCACGCTGCCGTCGGGCTTTGGCACCAGGACCACCGGGCTGCGCCACTCACTCTGTGATGGTTCGATGACGTCGAGGCGCAGCATCTCCCTTACCTCCCGGGCGATCACGTCCCAGCGCTTCTGTGGGACGGGCCTCCACCGGGCGCGTGCCACCTGGCCTGCAGGGGTTACTACCCGGTGCTTGACCAGGGTGGTCAGGCCCGGCTGGTCGGAGAATACCGTCGGGCACTCGGCCAGGACCTTCTGCAGCTCCTGTCGCTGGCTGGGGGTGAGAGCAGCGTCCAACACCGGGCCTCCCCCGGCGCCCCCCACGGTCGTCCAGGGCAGGGTTCCGTCCGGGAGCTCGCCCGGATCTTCGGCCACGAGCCCCTGCTCCGGCTGCGCCTCCCGCCGCACCCAGGCCTTTAGGCTGTTCACATGGAGGGTCTTCCTTTGGCGAGCACGAGGCCCGCACTGGACCTCGTACGTCAGGGGACCCAGGACTCGGGTGATTTGGAAGGGTCCCCGCCACGGGTCCCCCTGGCTCTGGCCCATCGCTCCCCTGTGGACCAGGACATCGTCTCCCGCCTGGAACCCGCGGGCCCTAGCGCCCTTGTCATAACGCCTCTTCTGGACCTCCTGGGCCTGTGCGAGGTTCTCCCGGGCCTCCCGCCGCACGTCGTCTAGGCGTCCCTGCAGCTGCCTGACGTACTCCTCCGGGGCCTCTCCCGGCACTGCTCTGCCTTGCACCCACTGCTCTCCGAGCAGGCCCAGGATGCCCCGGGGTTGCCGCCCGTACAGCAGCTCGAACGGGGAATACCCCAGGGATGCCTGGGGCGTCTCTCGGATGGCAAAGACCAGCGGGTCCACATAGAGGTCCCAGGCAGTGGGGTGGTCATATGCTGTCTTCCTCAGCATGGCCTTCAGGGTCTGGTTCATCCGCTCCACCAGCCCGTCAGTCTGGGGGTGGTGGACGGAGGTGAAGAGCTGCTTGATGTGCAGCGCCTGGCACACCTGCCGCATGAGGCTCGCCGTGAAGGGTGTGCCTCGGTCTGTGAGTATCTCCCAGGGCAACCCCACATGTGCGAAATAGTGCATCAAGGCCCTGGCCACGCCCGCGCTCTTCATGGTGGGCAGGGGGATAGCCTCCGGGTACCGGGTGGCGTAGTCCATGAGGACCAGGATGTAGCGGGCCCCACGCGGGGTGCGGGGTAGGGGCCCGACAAAGTCCATAGCCACTCGTTCGAACGGGACCCCCACTATGGGCAAGGGGGCTAGGGGGGCTTGCGGCTCGGCCCTAGACGCGAGGCGTTGGCAGATACCGCAGGAGCGACAGTAGGCCTGGACCTCCCGGGCTACGGAAGGCCAGAAGAAGTTGGCTAGCACCCGGGTCAGAGTACTCTTCACCCCCTGGTGGCCCGCCCATTGGTGGTCGTGGGCGCCCTTCAGGACCTCGGGCCGGTACCTGTGAGGGACCAACAGCTGCTTCCCGGGGCCCAGCCGCCCTTTTACCTCTCTGAACCACACACCCTCTTCCCGGATGATTCGAGGGAGGCGCCGGCTCCGGCGCTCGTCTACAACCACCCCGTCTCGGACTGCTTCGTGCCGCCGCAGCGCCTCCAATTCTTCGTCTTCGGCCTGAGCCTCCACGAACTGCGGGTCCGCCGGCCACGCCTCTCGGCCACCCGCCACGGGACGTTCTGCGTTGGACGGGCCCTCCCCGGGGTCGCTGTCCTCTGTCTCCCCAGCGGGGGCGGCGTCATCATAACCGGCCCCGGCAGGCTGGCCTGGTCGGCCGGGGTTGGCTGCTTCCACTACGTCGCCAAAACGCGGAGCGTCCCGCCCGAGCAGTATTGGGTAGGGCAGGCTGCTTACTTTGGCGACCGGCACGCTCCAGTAGCGGCCTAAGTATTTCAGTGGGATGGACACCACCGGGCTTCTTTCGATGTGCCCATGGACGCACCGGATGGCGGCGGTGCGGATGACAGGCAGCGGGGCGGGCACCAAGTGGGCTCGTATCATAGACAGCGAGCTGCCGTTGTCGACCATGGCCTGCAGTTGCCGCCCTCCCAAGGACACCGGGATCGTCCAGGGGGGGGGGCGAGCCCCCGCCTCAGCCGTCTGCCAGGACTCTTCCCAGCTCACGTCGCACTCCATCAGGGGGCACTCGCGTTTGAGATGGCCCCACTGGCCACAGGTGAAGCAGGGCCCTATGTCTCCTGCTGGACGGCGGGCCTCCGGTGGCGGGTGCCCCTCCTTCTCCCCCTCGCGGCCTCCGGGGCGTAGACCAAGTCCGGGTAGCGCCGGGCGTGCTCCGGGCCTCCACCACCCCGGCGTGGCACGGGCCGGCGGCGTCCGCGCCCGGCCCCCCCGGTCTCCGGCCCCGGGCGCCCTCCCGGGTGTCGCTCCTGGGGCGGCCCGTCCGCCGGGTGGGGGCAAGCCCTTCCCTGGCTTGCCGCCCTCTGCGCGGAAGGGCAGGCCGCGGTGGTCGGCGGCCTGAAAGTTCTCCCACAGCTCCTGGACCTCGCTGAGACGGGTTGGCTTCCAGCAGGCCACCCAATGGCGGGTACGCGGCGGCAGCACCTGCAGCAGCTGCTCCACTACCACCAGCTCCACGATGCGCCGCCCGTCGCTGGTGGTGGGGTTGAGCCACCGGGTGGCGGCATCCTTGAGGGTCGCTATTGCTGAGCGTGGTCGCGTCTCCCCCGTAGGCAGCCAGGAACGCAGCTTCTGGCGGTGGGCCTCAGGCGTGATCTCTAGGCGGTCCAGGATGGCTGCCTTGAGCGCTGTATAGTCCGCCGCCTGAGCCCGCTCCAGGGCCTTCATGGCAGCTTGGGCCTCCCCGGTCAGGTAGGGTCCCAAAATAAAGGCCCACTGCTCTCTGGGCCAATGAGCGGCCTCAGCCACTCGCTCAAACGCTTCCAGGTATGCCTCGACATCGTCCTCCGCCCCCAGCTTCGTTAGAGGGGGCCAGGGGCTCCTCCCGGCGCCGAATGGTGTTGGCCCCGCCGGCTCCGGGCGGGCGAGGAGCGCCTGGTGAAGATCCCGCACGAGGGTGGCTTGGGCCGCCGTCTGCTGCTGGGTGACCTCCCGTAGGAGCTGCGCCTGGTGGTCTGCGAGCCACTGCCCAAACTGGGCCAAATCCACGGGGGCGGGGTTAGTGTCCATGGCGGCGGTCCGCCCCACGTGTATCACGGAGTCCTCACTTGACTCGTCCGTCGACGACTCGCTGGACTCCGGCTCAATGGTTGGGGTCGCCACTCGGCTTGAGTGCCACCCGGGCGGGGCCGGAATATGGGGGCGTGGTCGTCCTAGGCTCGGGAGAGTGCCCGCCTCCTCCACCACGTTGTCAGGTCTTTGGTGCCCCTCCCGGTCCCCCGGCGTCGCCGTTGCCCCACCCGGGCACTCTGGGGCGTTCCCCGGAGGTCTCAGAAACAGGGGGGTGGGCACTGGGTTACTTCACCGCAGGCCCCCGTTCCCTCCTGGCTGTGCTATGGCTCCTGTCCCTCTCTCTCGCGAGGCAGCCTCTTTGCGCATCAGCCAGCTCTCCTCAGCGACCTCCTCCCTCCCTCCTTTTATGCTTCCCGACCCATCCTCCCCCCTCCCAGGACCTGCCCCTCTCTGGCTCCTCCCCCCTTCAAAGCCCCAGACGCCCAGGAGAGGTGCGTCGGGGCCGGGCTGACTGGGCGTGCCTCAGGCGTCCCAGCCCTCAGCGGCGTGCTGCAAGGGAGCGTCTCGTGCTGCGACGAGCTGAATGGCTCTCCCTCTTGCTCTCCGGCGTCTTGCCCCGGCCAGACCTCACGGACTCGAAGCCGGGCTCGCCGTCTGGGAGGCATCGCTCGGGTGGCTGCTTTCGCCCCGTCAGTCGAGGTGAGGGGTGGGGCCTCCACAGGGGCTTGGAGAGGTGGGGGGGGCTCTTGGGGCGATGCCGGGGGCTTGGAGCGGCTGGCAGGCGCCGGGGGGTCTCCTCCGCGCAGTCCCTGCCCGGGCTGGGCGGGACAGGAATGGAAAACAAATCAGCCAGTATCATAATCCCCCTGTATAAATCAATGGTGCGGTCTTATTTGGAATACTGTGTACAATTCTGGTCACCGCACCTCAAAAAGGATATTATAGCATTGGAAAAAGTCCAGAAAAGGGCAACTAGAATGATTAAAGGTTTGGAACACTTTCTCTATGAAGAAAGGTTAAAACACTTGGGGCTCTTTAGCTTGGAGAAATGTCGACTGCAGGGTGACATGATAAAGGTTTACAAGATTATGCATGGGATGGAGAAAGTAGAGAAAGAAGTACTTTTCTCCCTTTCTCACAATACAAGAACTCATGGGCATTCAATGAAATTGCTGAGCAGTCAGGTTAAAACGGATAGAAATAAGTACTTCTTCACCCAAAGGGTGATTAATATGTGGAATTCACTGCCACAGGAGGTGGTGGCGGCTACAAGCATAGACAGCTTCAAGAGGGGGTTAGATAAAAATATGGAGCAGATGTCCATCAGTGGCTATTAGCCAGTGTGTGTAGTGTGTGTGTGTGTGTGTGTGTGTGTGTGTGTATATATATATATATATATATATATATATATATATATATATATATAGGACCACTGTGTGTCACAGAGTGTTGGACTGGATGGGCCATTGACCTGATCCAACATGGCTTCTGTTATGTTCTTAAGAACTATGGGCAGTTTATCAAAAAGCCACATGTGATTCCTGAGTCTCTGAGTGAGCGTTATTGCCCTTGCCCTTTTGAACAAGAGAAGGGAAACAAAGAAATGGTAGGGGTGGGGAGGAAGTCTAGAAGACAGACTCACCTTATTGTTGGTGGCAGTGATGTCTGGTTGGTAGGGGTTTTGCCAGAACACAGTTGCATATATGCATAGTAACTACTGACATTCCAAATCTAGGTCTGTTGGTTAAATTCCCATGATTAGCATCTCAAAATCTGCCACTAGAATAGGCAGGTTGGTGGAATAAACACCAGTCCCCATCAATAGAAAGCTATTTGTGCACAGGAGCAGATCTTGCTATGTTTGACTTAGTTGTATACTGCCCTGCAGTTATACCAGTCTATGATGCGAGAGGATCATCATGGAATGAAGCCCAGTAAGGCCTATGGACCTTATTGATTAGAAATGCAGAACTCTCTTTCCCACAATAAGTGCCTTGTAAATGTTTTCTTAGTTACCATAAGGAAAGCTGCACCTCTTTAAGTTACAACAGTCATATTGTGCAATACATTCAGCGTGTACAGTATGGATGAGCTGCATGTGCATTAAAACAGTGGTGACTAATGCCTCATTTACCAAATGCATTTAGTTTAAAGTGTTCCATGTTGATTTTAATAAGGTGTAGTTCCAAGTTATCATGCTTCGGTCTAGAAGTTTAGCATATCATTCATAAAAGTGAAGCAACCAGCTGGAGACAATGACTAGTAGTTTGCAAGGGCAGATTCTATAGGAGGGATGGAGTTTATGTTGTGCTGCCTTATCGTTGACCATGCAAGCCGGTGCAACCTCAACCCCATGCATTATGCGATGATTTGCTAGCCATGGCCCGGATTCAGAAGACTGAGTCCTGCTCTAGGTGCTGTCTCCTCTTAACACAAAGCAGCATGGGCTGGTGATTTGGAAAGTTGAATGAAATGGGCAGGATGGGCTGCCAGAGCTTGTCATCTCTGCTGCTAGTTTCTCTCCTAGGGCTCGCTTATTTATTTATTTATATCCCGCCCTCCCTGCTGAAGCAAACTCAGGGCGGCTCACAACAATAAAACATTTACAATTCTGAACTTTAACAGTTAAAACCTGAAACAAATTAGACAATGAACAATTAAAACATTTTAAAAACAATTTGGTGCTAGTGTTATTTCTAGTGTCTTCAGCCCTCGTTGGGTATCCTCATGGCCTAAATGTGGTGTTTACATTGTTCAGCTGCCCATCAACACACCCATGCCTGTTGGACATGACTGGAGGCAGGTAACAGCGTTCGTTGCTGTCAATGGATCATGTCCCTGTTAGTAGCACACGGTGGTCACTCTTAGTGTGTAAATGCGAGCTTTGACCATTCTGCTTACCTCAGCACATCCTAGCTGTACTTCTCTCTTTTCAAGTGTTAAGGCAGCTGCTGTCCTCTGAAAAAAATTATTGTTTCCAAGAAAAATGATGTTGACTTGTACACTGAGATATCAAACAGGAACCTTCCAGAAAAAAAGGGAAGAAATGCTCTTTTCGAAGAATGCTTTTCCTATAGGCACTGGCTTCTTCGTAACACCAACATAAGGTCTCTGTAGTGTAATGGATTTTGCAGAGATGTAGCAGTTGTTCTGAGTACTTGACTAACTGATGCAACAGACTCCTCTGGGTCAGGCTTTTAATTAACATCCATGGAAACTCTGCCCAAATAAGAGACCATTGTCTTGTTCCTTATTCCGGTTCATAAACTTTATATTTGGTTGTTTGGGGGGCGGGGGGGTTAGCAGGAAGATAAAACCATGATTGTGGCTTTCAGCTTGCTTCCGCTTATTGTATTTGAGCTAGGTTTTTACTGTCAGAATGTGCTACTAACACTGTTTATGTGTGTAAAACAGCAGTGGGCTATATGATTTTTTTTCCTGTCAAGGGACCTTTTCGGAATTACTCTGTCTTGTGTTTCTATGGCAACATTTTATACGTACCTTTTAAATGTTAGTTTTGTCAGTGACTATAACCATTTAATTATGTCGAGCCTTGCAGCTCTGGCTATAAGAAAAAGGAGAGCCAAACATAACCTGTAATGTTGGGGTCTAATGTTGCAACAGCGACATGACTCCTCCATGCCCTGCTGAACACACTATAAGAATACAAACGACTTTGATTTTGTCTAGCACACCTTACAATCAAAGCAGATGTTGGCCACATCATCTATATGCTATCGGTAAAATGTGGCCATGGTAAAAGGGCCTCCTCAGTTTTCTCAGAATTCCATTAATGCCTCAGAAGTGCTCCTGAGTTGTATTTGTGCTTTTAGAGGGACATCCATATGGAATTTTAGAATTATGGCATATTCATCAATGATATGTGAACTACCAAAATGTTTCTGGAGTCTCACATCTTTTCTCTCTCTCAGACAGTACATGTATTCAAGTTGTGACACCAGAAGTGGCAACTTAACCCAATCCATTTATCTTAAAAAACCAACATACCTGAGTAGAGCACCCACCTACATTGTGAATTTCTGTGGGTACACCTTGGATGTATTGTAACTTAGTTGCAGGAGGGTTGTGCCTTCCAAGAGCAACTTGTAACAGAAAACGTATTTATTCTTTATGCATTCTTACTAAGGGATATTCCTTTTTGTTTTGTTTTTTCCCTTTAATTAGGCAAACCGGCCTCCTGCAAAGCTCAATCTGTTAACTTGCCAAGTGAAAACAAACCCAGAAGAGAAAAAATGTTTTGACCTCATATCACGTAGGTTTGTTGTTCAGTTCCTTAGGTATTTTCTCTCAGGCAGTTTTATAGACCTCCATATTGCTTCAAAAAACAAAAACAAAACCCTTAATACTGAGATTCCAAAATTTAGGCTACTATAAATTGGAATACATTACTGTTTACTGTTAGCTTGCTTTGTTTAAACATCTTTTGCCTTTTTACATGGGTCATGTGTTTGTCAGCAAAAGCTATTTGTTTTTTCGTCTCAGTTTTTGTTGTTGGATCTGCCCTTGGAGGCGACTAACCAATTGGGTATCTCAGCACAGAATCAGATCTTCTCAAAATGATTATTGTCATGTGTTTAGGACTAAGAGATTATGAATCAAGTTATGTTATTATATATAATTTTAAATTGCTATTGTGAAGTTCTTTGAGGTTAGGCTTTTCCCCATTTAGAACTGGAAATATCACATTTCATAAGAATGATAGGTTAAAACCCATCTCTTGTCAGGCGCTCTCCATTGACCACTGCCTGAACTACTACAAGATCCTGGCATGCTCATAGGCATTCAACCACTGAGTGAAAATAAACAGCCACAAAGTAGAGGTTCTGTGAGGGAAATGAAAGGTCATTATGATTGATGGGGAAGCTTCCCATGTAGCCAAGGGACAGAAAGGAAAGGAATGGGTGGCAAGAAATGTTGGGTGGGCAGGCCAGGAAGTCTTGGGATAGATTGAATATGCTGGCTTTTATATATCGATTTGAAATAACCTACTAATTTTAGCTATCTGAATAACCACTACAACAGGGGGCAAAGGCTGAGCAAAGGCATTAGTCATATTGTGTTCAACGCAAATTCCCTTTTTATCTTTTCATTGGATTTTATGATTTGCTTGTTTAAATTGCTTAAGGAGTTTACTTTTAAAACAAAAATAGTGATAATAAATGGTACCAGTACTATTTCCGTAAGTGTGACAGAGTGGGGCTTCTCCTGGGGAACCTCTAGCACTGAGGCCTCTAGCAAGCTGGATAAGGCTCTGGAGTCCATTGGTCATGTTCCCCCAAGCACACACTGGACTCTTAAGCCAGTTCTTTCAGCCTTTTTTTCAGACCCTCATATATACTGAATGAGGAAGTGATGATCAGCACCCATCCTGCCTCATCCTGCTTCAAGATCCCCTCACTACTCCATCAGCTACCCTCTTGCTGTACCCATCTCTGGGCTATTAGTTCACATCATCTCCACGTGGGGCTTGCCTTATGTTTCCAGAGCAGGTTTCTCAGAGAGTCCACTCTTTCACTTCCAGCAGCTCCTCAGTGCTTTCCTCATGGGGTGCACTTTCTGGCTTTACCAGCCTGTCCCTGTCTCAATAAGGAACAAGAAGTCTATAACAAACAGTCTTAAAAACATAAACCCTTGTGGATCAGTCCAGTGGTCCATCGAGCCCAGCCTGTATGTTCCACGCGGGCTCAACAAGTTGCTCTCAGTGCTGCCTCCTAGCACTGCTATTCAGAGATCTGCTGCCTTTGTATGGTGGTTCCTTTTACCCTGTAGTCTTTTACTTTAGGATAACATTGGTTTGAATGTTTGGCAATGTATACATGTTTAAAATAAAAGTTTATTTGATTCTCCTAAGTGTTTCATGGGGGCCATCTTTATTGTCAGTTTCCAAGCCTTCATTGTAGGCTACACATTTCCTGCTCAGTGTGTGGCTTTGTGATTGCATGTTGCTGGCTTAGCATAGATGTAGCATTCCTGATGGAGATCAGAAACATACAGAGGGTTCGCATTCCTTCATTCCCCTTCCTGTAGAGAAATTCTCATTTCTTTCTTTAACCATAGTTTAATATTACCCCTACATCGGTCTGTTTTTAAACATTTGTTTAAAAGATGTATAAGCTTGCCTTTGTCTGTCATGGTTGGAACCAAGGTAGATAACAAAAATAAAAAAGTCAACATCAAAAAACAGAAGAACAACAACGATATGCTAGTCAGTTGTCCATAACTTCCTTTCCTATCTCATACCTTTAAATATTGCTTTTCTTCAATGAAATAGTTTGCCTTTTTCAGAGTGCTGGTTTTTGTCCTTTCTTATAAAGACAGAAATCTTTTCAATGTACGCAGTTTCACTTGAGTACACATCTAGAACAACTTGATCAGAATGTAATTTCTGTCACAGCTAAAACTTTTTTCAACTAAAAAAAATCAAGATTTTTACTCTGAGAATTAGGGTCATTCTCTCTCCCTGTCTGCCTTGAATATATCTACCTTCTACCTCTATGTTTCATAATATCTTGGACACAGATGCTCTTTCTTCAGTTCTCTTCTGGGTACAAACATCTGTCAACATAGTCCATTCCTTGAATAAGCCAAAACATTTTTTATCCATTCTCCATCCTCCCCTGTCATCAGCCCCTTCTCTGTTAATTGCCGAAATGTACCTCACTAGCAGATAGCATGGTATGGTCCTTGCTGCTTGCCACAGAGTTACTATCCATGCAGGTCCACTATTCCTGTTGATTTCCCATTCTGGAATCAAAATGGCTGCCTTTTTAAAAGACCTTTTCTGAACTCAACTGAGCATAAGAATCATTCCTATAATATTCTTCATCCCTCTTGCTTGTGGAGGACTACAGGGCCCTCCATTATCTTTTAAGGCAGTTTTAGTTGGTCTTCTTTCATTCTTTTGTTCTGAACAACTTTTTATAACTCCTGTCTCTTAAAGCATGGTTTCTTGGCATATTTTATGAATTTAAAATTCTTATTCTTTTGGAGTTTATTGCTGTAACAGAATTATATAACTTTGTAACAAGGGCTTGGATCCAAAGTGGAAAGCACTTCCATGCTTAAGGAGGGGAGAGTAATTGATTTTCCCCTCCCCGTGTTACTCCAAAAGCTCATTCTAGACATTTTTCTAATCCTCTGGAGCAGTTGGGGCCAATGTTCCCTCTAAGCTGAGTTAGTGTGAGCTAGCTCACAATTTTTTAGCCTCTGGCTCATACATTTTTGTCTTGGTTCAGGAAAAATGGCTCTGGAGCAAAGTAATTTATGCAGTAGCTCACAACTTCATTGCTGGTAAGTAGCTCACAAAGTAGAATTTTTGCTCACAAGACTCCACAGCTTAGAGGGAGTATTGGTTGGGGGCAGAGCCAGAAACCACTGAAAGGGGACAAATCCTGGGGGTGGGGAGACCTCCCTGGGTAATTGTAAATGCATTCTACTCATGCAGTGGGATCGTGTAAAGCAAACCCTGCTGTTTGCTTATAAAGGTAAACATTTGAAGTGTTTGTCATCTGCAAATATAGCTTTGATGCAAACACAAGTGAACAGGCCTTTTTCCCTGCGGAGACAGCTCTTGAAAGGAAGTTATTTGACCGACATGATCATTTTAAATGTTACTAGAAAGGTATGGTAAGCAGGCAAACTGCCATAGAGTTAATGTTACAAATCAAACTTCAGTGCATACTAACTGTAATGAAAAGCCAACTTCCCATTGCATGCACCTAAGGCTGAGGGAAAGAAGAAACTATGTAGCTACCTCATTGCTTGAGCCAGTATGACAACTCAGGGCCCCTCCCACCCTGGATTCCTGCCCAAATGGAACTGTACCTGAATGCCTCCCTCAATAGGAAACAGATTAGTTTGGTGATCCATCAGAAGAGTTTAAGCCACTTATTTCTTAGTAAGACTCAAGTGGTGTCCTTTGAAGTACAAACCTCTGAATGGTTATTTTAGGATAGTCCCATGTGTCAATTTCAAAGGGCTATTTAGCTGCTTAGAAATCATCTTTAATGGAAGAACAGGCTTGGAATTTTTTGATATAGGCTTCTGAGAAGACCTTCTTGAGAAATCATACTTTCCCTACATAAATTAGAAGTCTTCAAACATGAAGGAAAGTTACAAGCGACAGCCAGTGTCGGCCCTGGGGCGCATGACGCCCCAGGCAGGCTCCCTGCCCAGCGCGCCCCCCCCGCTGCGCTCCGTCTCACTCGTGCGCCCCCCCAGCAGCAGCAGCCATCGCTCTCCTCCTCGCCACAATGATGCTGGACCCTGCCTCCCCCCCCCCCACCGCCAATGTCGCCGCCAGTCCCCGGCCTTCCCTTCTGCCACTTTTCCCCACCCCAGCTCGCCACAAAAACGCTGGGCCTTACTGGCAAGACAGCTGAGAGTTTTTTGAAGGCAGCACTGCAGGAGGCTTCTCTCCCCCTCACTTCCGATTCCAGAAAGAAGGAAGGAGAAGTCTTCTCCCGTGCTGCCTTCAAAAAACACATGGCTGCCTCGCTGGTAGGGCCCAGCATCATCACAGCGAGCTGGGGTGGGGAAGAGTGGCAGAAGGGAAGGGCAGGGGCTGGCAGCGGCAGGAAGGGGAGCACCCGGAGGGGGGGAAGCCCAATTCGGTGCCCCCCCTTCCCGGTGCCCTAGGCAACCGCCTAGTTTGCCTAGTGGGCAAGCCGGCCCTGGCAACACCATAGAAAAAAGCAAAGGAACAAGACAGGCTGGTGGGGCTCCTGAGATCTAAAGAAGCAAACATCCGTTAAAAGATAGATGGTTGAATCCAGCAGAAGATTTTAAGGAAGGCACAGTGAATCTTTGTCTGTCTTCTCCTTACTGAAGTAGCCTGCATCTTCATACATAAGTGATTGTAATTCTATATAATTTATTGTCTAGTTACATTTCCAGAAGTGATATTAGGCAGAATTTACCACTGAAATTGTCATAAATGGTCTGATGAAATATATTATCTACGACTTTATTTTGGGTCAACTTTAGAAATATTTATTGTTCTATAGATGACAGAACATATCATTTCCAAACAGAGGATGAACAGGATTGTCAAATGTAAGTTGCATTTCTATTTTTCTTGAGTAATAATTGCTATTTCATTTTGCTTGTGATGATCATGTGTTCTGTAGATAAAATAGCTATTTCTTACTTGAACACATGCCTTGATTCTGGGGACAATTCACCTTTCAATAGTTCATTTACAAATAGTAGTGTTTAAAAAAGGAAACCTTGGAATTGTAATGCTTAGTTGGCGAATACCCTACTCCTATAGTTTCAACAACTGGGAGATTTTCAGCTTCAGTCAATATAAATCTGGATTACAGCTTTACACTTGAGAGTGAGAGAGAAAGAAATTTCACCTTTGAATCTCAAACGTGTGGGGATGGATCCAGTGACTTCCTTCCACTTGGTAAAGAGTCTCTCTCCAACAGAAGGAAGGAGCTGTTCATGGGAGAAGGGAGACTTTGGAGCCAACCCTTGGGAGACACTTGTTTTTACTTGACTGTAGTTAAAATATATACCAAAAAATTAGGCTGAAGCTGTCCATCATACATTCCATGGCCATTCTTTATGGCATGTGGGGGGAGGGCGGGTTAAAAGTTGCATAAATAAATTATGACTTGTGTCTGATTTAACAGCTCTGGACTTAAATCTAACTACTGAATCACAGAACGTCTATTCCTGAACCTCCCTACACTACACTACTGCCAAAATTATTTTGTTTGCAGGTCCTCCTCCCAGAAACACCTAGACACACACACATAAATGATCAGTTTTATAAACAGATTTTCAAATACAAACCTCTGTCAAAAGATGATGATAAAAACCCTGAAAAAAGCAAAGGAGCCAGATGACTAGTACAGTTGAAACAGAGACATGTGAATGTTTTGCTTTTTGTAGCTGGATATCTGTGCTGCAGAACAGTAAAGAAGAAGCTTTAAATAACGCATTCAAAGGCGATGACAACACAGGAGAAAATAACATTGTCCAAGAACTGACAAAAGAAATAATCTCTGATGTGCAGAGGATGCCTGGAAATGACGTGTGCTGTGACTGCGGAGCACAAGGTGACCCTACAGGGCTGGTGGAGTATCTCTTTGACTGTTACAATACTTTCCCCCCCTTCCCACCAAAAAAGGCAGCAGTTAATGTTGCTATGCAGAAGAAGACAGTAGCAAACCACCTCTGCTCATCTCTTGCCCTGAAAAACCCATGAGAAGTCGCCATGAGTCTGTTGCACCTTCACAGCTCTTTATTATCAATAAATCACAAACATATAACGTGTACACTAATCATATATAAAACTGGGCACACTATTCAGACATAACAATCAGAAGCACATCTGCCAAACCAAAGAAACTGTACTTCTGTACAGTTAGATCAATCTAGCACTCTAATATATTTAGACAAGTATTGTTATTTCACCTTATTTCTTTTTCAGTTTTGTGGTTCTGTAATGGAGCCCTGCTAATAGTGAGGTTGGCAGTCGTTTGCTCACCTGTGTTCTTTCACTACACCCTCCCACACTCATTATCACATGATCCCAGTTGTTTAAAGCCAAGACTGGTAGCATGTATCTTCCCTCCAGCCAGTAGGGTAAAAGGAAAGCAGAAGCCAAGAGCATAGCCAACAGGCTTGGTTTTCAGCTGGAAGTAGCTGGTTCTGGTCCTAGAATGGTTCAGTGGCCAACAGGGGCAGAGCCAGCAGTTCTAGTTTGCCCTTTGGTCCTCTTACTAAGGGGCAGTTTCTGCTATCCACAAGAATGCGGCTAATTCAAGAGTTCCCCAATGTGGTGCCTATGGATGCTGTGGCACCTGCAAACACCTGCTGAGATGGCCTTGGGTCAGCCATAGCTTTCATAGAAGCTGTCCTTGAAAGGGCAGCCGCTGTGAAAGCACTCTCAGCCCCACCTACCTCATAGGGTTTTTGTTGTGGTAGAGGTAGAGGGAGGTAGAGGAGATTGTGACCGCTCTGAGACTCTGATATTCAGAGTATAGGGCGGGATATAAATCCAAAATCATCATCATCGTCGTCTTTCTTGGAATCCACCAAATGTTTGTAGAAAGTGGGTGAAGCCAGGCAAGGCTTTTACCCAAAAGGCCACCGGAGAGCTGATTGCCTAGAAAAGTTGCTTCTGCATCAGCTGCCACCACAGTACATGGATTTTCACTGTGTAACTGAAGATAAGCTGTGTGTAGGCAAGAAAACAGTTTAGAATATGTTGATTTTAAAAGGCATCCTGTCAAACAGAGCTTCAGCCTAAAGTGTTGAAGAGTTACTATTAGAGTTATGCATGACCCCACTCCCTGACATTTTGTGTTATGGTGGCTCTACCTCCAATGGCAGCCATTTTGTATCTGTACCCACCATCCTGTGTCAAAATTCTAAATTTCTAAATTTGCCCACAGGCTCAAAAAGGTTGGGGGAAGCCTGGGCTAATGTATGGCAGCCCCAGTGGAAGGAGAACATCTTCCAAAATAGCAGTAATGCAAGATACATTTGCAAGGCAGATTATTGCATTGTTTTGAGGGACTAGTTGCCTCAGTTTTGGCATAGTAATAATAAGGAGCCCATGAATTTCACAGTAGGTCAATTTTATAATATTATATAAACAACTATAATAATTAAAGTTAGGATTTTTCAAATTGACTGGAAGAATAAGGTTTAAATAAGGTAGTGCCTTATTTCCTGCTTGTATTCACACATGTTAAGTTTTCCTCAAGGTGATATTAGATTTTAATTGTCTCCTAATGGATAGTTAATATATTTTGGGAGATCATTCTTAGAATTTAACACAATGTGTTCTTGCTGTGTGGACTAAACATGTCTCCATATGATGGACCTAATTTTGTTTCTTTCTGCTTGTATTTTTATGGTAATCTAGATATAAAAACCTCTTCAAAGAGGATTGATTCTCCCCCCCCCCCACAGCCCCTGTGCCCTTCTGACCTGTATAAACTTTTCACTGGTAAAAGGGGGCTGCTGTGGGGAGAGAGAGCCTGTGGGCAAATTTAGAATTCTGACACAGGCTGGTGTGTGAAGATAAAAAATGGCTGCCTTAGGAGGTAGAGCCTCTATGCCTTCCAGCCCTTAGGTGCCATGGGGCTTTGTTGTTGTTTTTATCATATGTTTACCAGAGCAATCCTAAGCAGAGTTAAACCATTCTTCTAAGTCCATCAATTTCAGTGGGTTTAAGGTAAAGGTGGTCCCCTGTGCAAGCACCAGTCGTTTTCGACTCTGAGGTGACATTGCTTTCACAGCATTTTCACTGCAGACTTTTTACGGGGTGGTTTGCCATTGCCTTCCCCAGTCATCTACACTTTCCCCCCAGCAAGCTGGGTAGTCATTTTACCGACCTCAGAAAGATGGAAGGCGGAATTGACCTGGGATTGAACTCAGATCGTGAGCAGAGAGCTCCGACTGCAGCACTGCAGCTTTCCCACTCTGCGCCATGGGGCTCTTTCAGGGGGTTTAGAAGACTGTAAAATTGCACTGCAATGTAACTATCCCACTGAAATACAGTCTTTTTATTCACTTTGCAGACCCTACATGGCTCTCAACCAACCTGGGCATTTTAACTTGTATTGAGTGCTCAGGAATTCATCGAGAGCTTGGTGTCCACTATTCCAGAATGCAGTCACTGACATTAGATGTGCTGGGAACATCTGAATTGCTGGTAAGCTGAACGTATTTCCATCATTTAAATGTTGACTGAGTGTCTAGACAGTATATTCTTGTCAGAACCCTTTGGTTATCCATTAAAGGAAGTACAGTAGAATGATATTGATTCTAAAGCAACTGCAGCTCTGATAGTACAGTTTGGATTATGTATTGGATTATTGTGTATTAAAGTAGCCTTCTCAAAAAGAACTTAGAGATTAAAGTAGTGCATTATAGGCACAGAATTTCAGCAGTGTATTTTGTGTTAAGCTTTGCCTTAAGGGTTTGTACTGAGAAATGGAGTAAACGTGGAACCTCTGAAGAGACACTCGGGGATGCAGCCAAAAATGGCATCCGTGTATTTGCTTTCCCAATGTTAGGTATTCTCTCTTACCCTGCAACACAGTGTTGGCTTTGTCATACATTTCCCTACCCAGTCTCACCATTAGCTGCCCCTGACATGCGAGCACATAATGTTTTAGTTGTGCAGGTGAAGATGATGGAGAAATATGATGTGGGAAAGTTATTTTCGATGATAGCTGGATGTTTGCTGTAATGTGCAACTTCTCCCTTATTGCATATTCACACATACGCAATTTGTATATGATGTATGTTTATCTGTTTTATAAAAACCTAATGAAGTGAATTTATGGTGCCTTCTTAGTGCAAAATTCAGACTGTATTTTCCTAATGCAAAGCCTTATAGTGCAGTCTCGTTCTTCTTACGTTTAGCTAGAAATCGTACCTGAACCTGAAGACTAACACTTGCCTGGTTTGCTAGTAGGTCAAATGAGAACACTTCTAGCCCATTCATAGGTGATTTAGACATAAAAACTTCCATGCTATGAGTCTGATGCTAATTAAAAACACATTATGCAACCCTTTCATAACCTTGGAATTGTTGGTATTTATCTTCATAGCTTGCCAAGAATATTGGGAATGCAGGATTTAATGAAATTATGGAATTTTGCCTTCCTGCAGATGAGATAGTCAAACCCAATCCAAGCAGTGATATGTAAGTGTGAAACACGGAATGTATGAAGAACTGGTGTAATGTAATAGCTAAAAGTATAAGTTCACTTTTGCCCCAGTCAAGAACTCACTAGTTGGTCTTTGGCAAGGCACTGTTTTCTTAGCTTCACATACATATGCATACTCACACATCTTATTTGCAGTATGAATTTGCAGGGATGTTGAGGATTACTATGTCTTTGGACACTCAGTACTACTACTATACAGGGCTTTTTTTGAGCAGGAATGCAGTTCCGGCTGGCTTGGCATCAGGGGTGTAACCTAATATGCAAATGAGTTCCTCCTGGGCTTTTCCTACAAAAAAAGCCCTGCTACTATATAATATTTCTATAAAAATGTTGAGTTCCACAGAAACTAAAAGAAGTATTTAAAAAGTACCTGTTTCTGGAAATAAGCCAGTAACAAGAAATAGGCATCCTGTGGTTAAATTAAGTGGAGAATATTGTAGAACAAGAAGATGACCTTATAAACAAAGCCAATGCAAAAAGGATTTAGAAGTGGCATCCTGTTATTCAGAGCTAAATATGTTGTTTGTGCCAGTGTTAGAGAATAAATTTTTTCCCTGGTTTGAAGCCAAAATAAAGCCCTTTAAAAATTAACAAAGACCCCTGTGTACAAGATCCTGCATGTAGGTGTCCGTGTTCTGTCCAAATGCTGTATTTGGGTAGATGGATCTTTTGCTATCATATCTATGCACAGTATTTCTTTAAAACTGGAACTCAGTGAAAAAAGTAGACAAATGGCTGCTGTTAGAAAGCAAATGAAAACAGCCTCCGCACGTCCACAGACCATGGTGTATTTTGAAACTTCCTTTATAAAATTCCTTCACTTGATTTAAAGAAAAGGAATGGAAGGGAAGATCCAAATAAATTAAATTGCAGCAGCATTAACAGGGTAACCAAAAATGTAAGCTTTGGCTTTTCACTGAAACCCAAATTTATATTCTTGCTGGGTTTTATCCCCTTTTGTAACTTGTTTTGAAACATAGGGGGTTCTGTCCCACCAACCATGAGTTCTGCTCGTGGAACAGAATTTCCCCACATCTTTTTAGTTGCCACCCACTGCACAACCTGAAATGCTCCACCAGGCCATGATGTATGGGTCTGTAAATGGAGGGGAGAATCAGCAGAAATGACATCTCAGTGACAGAATACAACTACTTGATATGGTCTTGCTCTTAATTCATTGTTTTGTTGAACTGGTTGGCAGTGCAGTCCTGTACATAAAGCAACTGGTTTAGTTGGAGTAACTCCACATACAATAGCACTGTAAATGACAGACACCCTAGTCAGGGGTGGTAAGAGCTTGATTTTATATCTTCGTTGTCAGTAAACTTTCAGTCCTGCTAGGAATAGGCTTTCGTTTGTCACCTATGTTAAAAATTACCAGGTAAACTAGTTAAATGAGCAACCAAAGAGGAAGGATGGAAAAAGAGCTGTTGTCAACACAGAAAAGATACAGATAAATAGTTTTAGACTTAAAAATTTGCTGCAGCTTTTACAGTGTTTTTGATAAACAATGACTATAGTCCAGACAAGTAGCATTTGGATTAAGCATACATGATCGGTTTACCCTCTGCGATCTGTAACAGAGCCTATCTTAAATCATGCATGACGGCAAATCTAAACAATTGACCTGAGGCTAAATAAAGTAAAAGAGTAACAGAACAGTGAATGTTTAAAGATTCAATGCAGGTTTATCCCCAGAAGAATTGAAGGATGCATCAGTTTAATGATTCCTGCGCTTAGTTTTAATTTAATTTGCAAAATGATTGTACAGATTTGCTGTGCAAAGCTAAAGGGGTTTTACAGAAGTTGAGTTCACTTATGTAGTCTAATTGGTTAATTTAAATGGTTTGTACTAGCTAAAGGGACGTAAGTACATCATGCCTTTTGTATATATGTTATAGAATAAAGAAAGTATTATAATAAAAATGAAACCTAAACAAATTCTGGGAGCACCCAACACAATATCTGAGTAGGTAATGTCAGTTTTCTATAAACTATGCTGTGCCTTGTTCCAGGAATGCAAGAAAAGATTATATTAATGCCAAATATATTGAAAGAAAATATGCAAGGAAAAAATACACTGACACTGCAGCTAAGCTACAAAGTCTCTGTGAAGCAGTCAGAACAAGAGACATTTTTGGATTGCTTCAAGTGTATGCTGATGGTGTTGATCTAACTGAGAAAATTCCACTAGCGAATGGACACGTAAGTCTTTGCAACCTTCAGATATCATTGATCAATGTAAAACTCTTTATGACAGTGGAATCATAAATTAAATTTACAATCCTTTGAAGATAATTCATAATCACTCTCTGCTATAATACAGTGTTGATGGTACATGAAACATGCCAGTGAAATGTTTACATCAAAATAAAAGCACCCCCATCTGTTGCAAAAAAAGAAAATCCAAAATAGATACCTTACATGAGTGAAAACTGTTTTGCACAGAAATTCCACTGCAGATGTATCTAGGCTTACTGAAAATCTAAAGATAGAGGATTTTTGTTTTGTTTTACTATATTTATAATTTAAGATACAATCTAATGGCACAGGTGTGGTTTCTCAGAATTTTGAAGCCCTTTCTAAATTTTGAATTGTTGCCTCCCCCAGGCCATGGGCAGCCATTCTTTGACAAGCAAGACACAGAACCCTAACACAGATACATATCTGCAGCCTAGTCTGTATGTGTAAAGATCAATGACTTAGGAAATTCATCTGTCTCTCTCATTAGAAGACAAACGGGACAGGATAACTCACTCTTCTAAAACCAGCCATAGCAAGGCATAAGTCTTTACCAACATGCTGTTTCCCATTTGAAATCTGTCTGTGGGCTAGGGTTGCCAATCTCTGGACCCAGCAGGGGATACTCTGGTTTCAGGGACTCCACTCTGCCACAGACCATCTGGTAGGCGACATCCCCACCCACCCCAAGATCACCCCCCAAATCCCCTCCGCCAGATGTGTGAGGGGTCATGGCAAGCCAGCTGTGGGCTGCCACTAGTTCAACTAGAAAAAGAAAGACAGGGAAAGAGAAAAGGGGTCTGTTCTTGTTTTGTACCTGGGCTAAGTCAATTCTAGGAGAAGTTTTGATCAAGCAAATAGTGTGGGATGGAAAGAGAAACAATTTCCCTCCCCCTTTTTGTCAACACCACCATCCTGATCTAACTCAAGAGGCCCCTTATAAGCTCTTTGTCCCTTAAGGTCAAACTCTGTATTATGTTTTGTAACTAGTCGAGTCTGGGCTCCTAATTTGCTTTCTCCATAGTCACATTGAAGCTGTGGAGAATGGCATTTTAAAGGTCCACTGTTCAGGACTGTGGAGTGGTGCAGCACATTCTTGTCTCTGCCTTGTGGTCCCCATTTTGGAAATGCACAAGATTGGAATAGGATATAAATATGACATCCTGCTTTTTAGAATTTGTTCAACATGGCTCAACCATCAATATGGTGCTTTAAAATATGTGGTGTTTTCAAAATGACAAAAACCATTGTACGAGTATGATGCAATTTTCAGGAACAAGATGAAACTGCCCTTCATCTCGCAGTGAGATCAGTTGACCGAACCTCGCTTCACATAGTTGACTTCTTAGTGCAGAACAGGTGAGCAGACCCTTTTTTCAAAACTATGTGCACAAAATTATGTAAACATAATTGTACAAGAATCTCTTGAGAACTGGACCACTGTAAACTGAGCCATTGCCTTTCTCTTTCTGCATAGTGGAAACCTGGACAAGCAGACGTGCAAAGGCAGTACAGCTCTCCATTACTGCTGTTTGACCGATAATGTTGAGTGCCTCAAACTATTGCTGAGAGGGAAAGCTTCCATCGAAATAGGTAAAAATACCTTGATGGGCTTTCTATAAGCTATGTGCAGTATACATTTATTTGTTTAGTTGGTTACTTTGCATGCTACCTCTTCAGAGCTTAAGGCTGTAATAAAAATAGTACTTTAATATAATCAAAACAGCAACATAAATTATCAGTATTAAGCTATAAAACAACCATCGAACTTACAGTGGAAAAGCAGCTTATGAAGGCTTTCAGTACACAGTGAGTTCGTTCTTATGTAATATAGAATAGTTCTTGTTTTTATGGGCAGTACTTGAAAGATCATTAATTTTAATGAAAATCATTAAAAAGTGTCTTAATACGCAGGCTCTTGTTTTATGGAATCTTATTGGTTTCTATGATGCATTATTATATGGTAAATACTGAATTAACCCAATGAGGGAGGAAACAGCTAGTTACTGCTAGTATTTCACTGAAGCAAAAACTTCAGCTAAACCAGGGGCAGCCAAATTGTGGCTCGGGAGCCACATGTGGCTCTTTCACACATATTGTGTGGCTCCTGAAGCTCCCCACCACCCTGTTGGCCAGCTTGGAGAAGGCATTTCTCTCTTTAAATCATTTCGCCAAGCCAGCTAGCAGCTTGGATAATGCATTTTAGGTTAAAGTTGCTTGCTTTCCACCTCTCCTCCCTCCCCATCTATTTCCCTCCCTCCCTTCCTTTCTTGTAGCTCTCAAACATCTGACATTTATTCTGTGTGGCTCTTACTTTAAGCAAGTTTGGCCGCCCTTGAGCTAAATTAAGGGAATACATTTAATATATATCACAGAATTATTTTTTTTGCCCTGAGCTGGATGCCCCAGGCTAGCCTGATCTCATCAGATCTTGGAAGCTAAGTAGAGTCAGCCCTGCATAGTATTGGGATGGGAGACCACCAAGGAAATTCAGGGTTGCTGTGCCAAAGCAGGCAATGGCAAGCCACCTCTGAACATCTTTTGCCTTGAAAACCCTACAGGGTCTCCATAAGTTGGCTGTGACTTGATGGCACTTTCTACCACCAAAGTATTTTTAATGTTCTTTGAGATGCACTCTGCTGTCATCAGTGCTGACAAGCAGAGTGTTTTGTTCTCTTCTGACTCCAAAGCTATCTCAGTTGTAGTAACATGAAGCAAGGTTTCAAAAAAGAACATAACATTTCCCCCTCCATTGATTTACAGCTAATGAAGCTGGAGAGACGCCACTTGATATAGCTAAACGCTTAAAACATACACGCTGTGAGGAGCTGGTAAGATCCCCACCCCCCTGTGTTCTTAAAAACAGAACTGTTCCTTATTATCTCGTTTATGTACAGTGAGGTTTCTGTGTTATTTTATTTAGAATGATGGGAAAGGTTTCATAAAAGATGAACTCTTTGTTTACTTGGAGCAGGTGGTCTTCAACCCATACATTGGGACTCTCAGGAGAGTAAAGGAGCCCATCCCCTGGGTCATGAACCCCTGCAGAGAGTCCCGTCATTTTCTGCTTTTTGGAAGCACCTGATGCTAGTTATTTATATAGTGTATTTTTATCTTGATTTTTTCCCCAGTGGGGACCCAAAGCATCTCACAGTAAATACAGTTTAAACACATTTAAATAAAGCACAGCAGAAGAACAAACAAAAAGCAAAATGTGTAGTCTATGAAGGCCAAAGCCATGAACTAAGAGCCCAGGGCCTTTGGTCTCATGCCCCTGACCACATCCAAATTTTAAATATCTACAGCAGGAACAACAGAGACACTCAAGCTAGAATTTACAAACTGGCAGCCATCTTCCCAGTTTCCCCTCCTGCTGAAAAGAAGAATGTGTATGCAGAGAGCAAGGGTGCCTTGCCTCTTGCCTTTCTTCACATAGGGGGGGGAATAGCAGGATGGCAACAAGAGGTCTCCCAGGGTAATAAAATATTCATTTTTAGCACAGACAGGTTCAGATTTGGGCTCCTCTTCTTCCTGTGACATAACTGTGATGTCATGTGCTTGAAGGTCAGTGGGTCTTGTGCTGCTACCTAGGGATAAAAGTGGGCCATCGTCTGGAGATGCTGAAAACCATTGTCTTAGATCACCTGCCAGTTTACATTTTATTCCTAAACATAACATACACATGCCCAAATTGTGCATGTGTGTGTGTGGGGGGGTGCAAAATGTAAAGAATCAAGAAATATTGGTGGTTGTAGATTTTCTGGGCTGTGTGGCCATGGTCTTGCATTGTGAGACCTGACGTTTCACTAGCAACTGTGACTGGCAACCTCAGAGTTGTAACCCAGAAACCTGGAGTTCTCTCTGGGTCAAATTGAGAAGAAGTTGGTAGGTATGTAATTTATATCTATTCAGGCAGGTGGGGTAGGGCTGAGTCATTATCTTGTGGGAGCTTCATGGGCTGTGACATGCTAATAGAGGAGCTTACCTGAGGGGGTTCTTTTGTATATGGATTGGCTATTGAGAGAGCCAGTTTGATGTAGTGGTTAGGTGTGCGGACTCTTATTTGAGAGAACTGGGTTTGATTCCCCATTCTCCACTTGCATCTGCTGGAATGGCCTTGGGTCAGCCATAACTCCGGCAGAAGTTGTCCTTGAAAGAGCAGCAGCTGTGAGACCCCTCTCAGCCCCACCCACCTCACAGGGCATCTGTTGTGGGAGGAGAAGATAAGGGAGATTGTGAACCGCTCTGAGACTCTTGAGATTTTTTTAAGGATTCACGTCTATTGGATCTGTTAGGATTTGGGTATATAGTCTGGAAACCTGAATTTATTCAGTACTGTTATACCCTATGGGGACCATCCCCATAGGTTATAACGGATAATTGATCTGGGGGTATTCAGGGCTTGGGAGCTGTTTTTTGAGGCACCCGATTTGCAGCATAGCTGCTGGTGCCTCTGCTCACCCCCCCCCCAAGTTTTAAAAAAGATTGGACCAGAGGGACCAGTTCTGTGGACCCCCAAAGAAGGTGCCCCATACTCCATTGCTTTCAATGGAGGGGAGGAAAGGCGTTTATTGGGATTGTGGTTTCTTTAAATGCCTTCTGAGTTCACTCACTGAGTTCTGTGGCAGTGGCATTTAGAGGAGTCTCTTTAAATACCTTCTCCAAGCTGTCCCATGCTGCCTCAATGGTGGTGGAAGATTAACTTGGTGAGTGAACTCAGAAGACATTTAAAGAGATCACAGTCACTTTAAATGCCTTCTCCTCGCTGTGCCCGAATAAAACCAGAATGTTATTGGCTTTTATTAGGGCTCAGCTCAGCTGTAGCAGTAGCTGAATCAGATTAGAGAATCTCTATTCAGCTGAATAAATACCTCAAAAATACCAAGAAGGTATTTTTCATGTATTCAGTCTGATTTATACTGAACACACACCCCTATTGAGGACCCTTGGTTGGCTGCAAAGGAAGCAACAGAAGTTTGTTCTATGAACTCATACCATTCATAGTTCATTTCAGCACAGGCTTTTTACATTATTACATTTGCGGGCAGGCTAGACTTTTAAACATCTTTTACTTGGGAGATCATTTAGTCAAACTATTTCAGCAGGGTCTGGACATGGAATCCAAGAGCTGAAATAATTAGCCAGGGTTCCTTTTATTAACGCCAGAAGTGATTCTCATGTGCACTATCTGAAGAACATTATTAGGGGAATGTGATAATTTTTAACTGAGTGTGTTCTTGTATATGAGGGAGGTTGCTGTGCAGATTCAAGACTACACCTTTCCAACTCCCAATACGAACTTTTAAAATTGCTTCAGCATTATCTTGTGCTTAAAGTAGAGTGGGGAGAACTAAAGGAAAGAACCTGGTGTAAGAAATGAGTATTTTCACCACTGACATTCAGCTATGCATCATGATGCCTAACTTTGGTTCCTCAGCTGACCCAGGCCTTGGCTGGAAGGCTTAATTCCCACGTTCATGTAGAATATGAATGGAGGCTGCTTCATGAAGACCTGGATGAAAGTGATGACGATGTGGATGAAAAGTTACAGGTAAGTGTGTGACTTCAGTGGCCTGCCAGCTTTAAAGGTTTCTCAGATTAAACAGAATATTTAACATGTTATTGGATACCCTTGTTGATAAATGCCCATTCCTGTCCCTGTAATACAAGATGGGTAGCCATGTTAGTCTGTCTGTGGCAGTAGAGAAGAGCAAGAGTCCTGTACAGGATATTTTTTTTGTAGAAAACTTCCAGTAGGAATTCATTTGCATATTAGGCCATGCCCCCCTGACACCAAGCCAGTGTTCCTGTGCGTTCCTGCTTATAAAAACAAAACAAACCCTGGTCCTTTAGCACCTTAAAGACTAACAAAATTTTTGACAGGGTATGAGCTTTCATGAGTCACTGAAGTGAGCAGTGGCTCACGAAAGCTCATACCCCACCACAAGTTTTGTTAGTCTTTAAAGTGCTACTGGACTCTTTCTCTTTACTATTCCTATAGTACACTACAGGGACAGGGATAGGTACTTATCAACAAGGGTACCCAACAGTATTTTTGTCTTTTTTGCTGGATCATCTTTTCCAGGGCTACTTTCTACTCAGTGGTGTTTTGAGCAGAGGAATTTTGTTGTTGTTTGTTTTTACATTATAAGTAGCTATTGTGTATTTCCCCTCTTTTATTACCTCTCCATATTTGCATGTTAGTGACTGGAGTTTTGATTTCTGAATACTACATTTCCTGTTTGCTAAAGGTCAAGAAGTGTGTGGTCATATTCTTCTCAGCACAGTGCTAATTTACTCTTGTATTAGTGCTATACAACACTAGTATTCCGATCCTACTGTAGGAGTGAATAGCTACCACATGATGGGTGGGGCCACTTGCAAAAGCACGTGGGTGGGGGAGTGAAATCACCTGGTGTTGGTTAGGACTGGGCCCTCGTGGCAATTTCTAAGAGGCTTCCCCCCCCCCTTTAAAATTGTGTTGGTGACCATGGGTTGGACTTGCATCCATACTTGTACCTGAGCCTGCCTCGGCGGGGAGGGCGGGATACAAATAAAATTATCTATCTAAAATAAATTATCTATCTAACATGTAGTTTGGCCCTTAGAAAGAATAGAGTCTGCAGCTGTGTTCCCTGTACTCCTCTGTATTCCTCCTCTAGGGCAGGGGCCTGACAAGTGATGCCTGTTTAATCAGGCAGCTGTATGGGATTCAGTCCTCAGTGCTTAGTAGTGAGGTTAAGAATAAAAAGATGTTACACTGCTCACCCAGTATAAGTAAGCGTCTAGGCTACGGGGATATGTGAGGAGAAGATTAAGGGCTATTCATGACAAAACTGATATTTTTGTTACTCTTGAATTTTGTTACTGCATGTGGTTTGGGTCATATTAAAATAATAGCAACATAGAGATCAGTTTTCCTAATTTTTTCAGTCTGCAAAACAACATTTTGAAATGAGCCTTAGGCAAAGTAACCAGAGTTCTTTTAAAAGGGGACCTGATAGTGTTCGATTTTTAAAATTAGTTTTACTCCCTCTCTATATATAAAGGTATGGTGGTTTTGCTTTGATACATTGCTTTGATTACTGGGAACTTTTATTAAAAATGAGAATTTGTTTCTTTGATTCCAGACTAATTAAACAGCACCTTCTCATTTCAAATACATGTGTGGACAATATTAAAGCACAGTTTTACTGTGGATAAACTTGCCTAAAATACTGCCCTCAGTGGCTGAACATAGGGTTGGATGTTGCAGATCTATTCCACTAAGAGTGTCTTACACTAAAGGAAGGCTTCTTACACTGGGAGAAAGTGCGTCTTTACTGGAAAGGATCCCCAAGATCCACCACGTGGTCTTATTTGATGGTGTGTTGGGTTTCTGTGGTTTCGGTCTGTGTCTGCAGTGTTTGAAATACATGCCCATGTGTGTGTGTCTTTCTTTCTTTCTTTCTTCATTCATTTTTTTTAAAGCAACCAAGCCCCAATCGAAGAGAAGACAGGCCTGTCAGTTTCTACCAGCTAGGATCTGGCCAACTTCAAACAAATGCAGCATCTTTGGCAAGAGATGCTGCCAGCATAGCCAAGGACAAGCAAAGGGGCTTCATGCCCAGCCTCTTGCAGAACGAGACTTATGGAGCTATACTCAGCAGCAGTCCTCCTCCCACCCAGACTCTGGCCTCTGTCACAAATGCACCGCCCTTGCCTCCCAGGAATGTTGGAAAAGGTACTAAATGTTGTAGAGTTTTGGAGCAGCAGAAACTTTGTTTCTTCCATTTTGTAGATGCATTTTAGAGTCATTTTGGTCCAGGTAGGTATTGGCAATATAAACTGATGTGATTTTTCTCCATTTAATATAGGAAATAGCTCTACTTTCTAAGGGTTTTTTTGTTAATAAGTATGTACAAGTAAATATACATATATTCCGTATATGTGTTTGTGTATCATTCAAAGCATTTTCCCCATGCAACTCAGTAGTGAAAATCAACTTAAACGGCAACATAATGAGAAAGGCTAAAAACATGAAATACAATCAGTACATGGAGTTAGGCTTTAGGACTTCATTCCACTGATGGCTGAGGCCTCCTCCAGAGCAAGGAGTCTTGCTCTAACAGAAGGGGAGTATTCTGCCAGCACAAGGATCCACCCTTATTGGAGTAGAGTCCTGCAGATGCTGTAATCTGTGTTACACAGATTGTGTACATAGCATACATAATATATGCAAGAAGCAAAATCAAGCTCTGGTTTTAAAAGTTCTCCAAGCTGTATTTTTAGCAAACATTCTATTTACTGAATCCACCAAAAAATATTTAAGGTGAGGCTTTGCAATTGTGTGCCAGAAGAGTTGTGGTTAGTTGAGCATTGTGGGTAGATACTAGTACTTGAAGAGAAAGGCCTGTCAATTTCTACCAACTAGGATCTGGCCAGACAAATGCAGCATCTTTGGCAAATGCAGCATCTTTGCCAGCATAGCCAAGGACTAATATGGATGCATCAGATTGGCATGTGAGGGATTTGAAGACCAAACAGTAAGCATACAACTACTCTCCTAGCTACATGTTGATAAGTTACATCATAAGATCTTTAATTGCAATATTGAAGACTGGAAGGTTGAGTATACATTATTATAATCATATTAGATTGTTCTGCTGGTCTATGACTAATAAATTATTGGTTGATTGAATATTGAACACAAGTCTACTTTATTTATTAAATTTATTTAAACTAGAACTACGTTCCATTAACAATTTGCCTTTTTGTCGCTTGAAGAGTACAATTGAAGCTTCTACATGATCAGCAAACCTTCTAAGTAGGCAGGCCTGAGCTAAACATCTCTAATCTCATTCACATGAAGTTAAATCCCGTGAACAAGCACAAAAAGCTCATAGAGGCATGTCTTCCATACTTTTCCCCCTATAGCAACCTCCTTTATCCCCCCTCCAAAAAAAAAGTATAACTGTCAGTCAGCAGAACAAAATAACATGTGGCATTAGATAGCTGCAGTGTTGAGGGAAAGAAGGAAACATTGACCCTCTTGCTGTTATATGGGTGGAAAGTTTGCTCTTCCAAGCTTCCTTTGCGATCAGAAGAGGGAGGTAAATCCAGTTTCTTCCTTTCTTACTGCAAGTCCCCATGTCCCAAGGCATTTTGTCCACAAGGCTCCCCTGATCCCAAACATCAATTTTGGGGGGTTCACAGGGGAAGGGAAGGCAGGAAAGATCTATCTCTATGAGCACATTTTGCTTGTGGTTTGTAGGATCCAGCCTATAGTTCCTTCAAGGCCAGGATGAAGCATGTTTATTATTCATTTTGATTTACAGGCTGTTCCAAGTTTCAAAATGAATGTCAGCATTTCGATTCCTTATGTATTCTTAGAAGTTTCTGAGGTTTTATTACTACTTCATAGAAGGTGCCGAGGCCAATGTATTTACTTGCTCAAGGCTATTCAGTAATCCAAAACTAAGCTGCCATTTGAATCCATGCTTGAAGGTGGTCAATACAGTATAATTTGGGGACTTTCTGTGGTGAAATAAATTTTATGTTGTTTTTTAAAAAAAAACTTTGAATGAACAAAAATGTTCCTTGCATATCAACTCTTTCTTGGCCCCCTTCTATGAAGCATTCAGCCAGTTGATAAGAATGTGTCATTACAAAACATGTGGACCTCTGAGAGAATGGTTACACTTCATAGCTACAGAAACAATCTGATTAAAATTCCTTCAAGGGGAACAGTGATGAAAAAGAAGAAAGACTGGCCACTTGTGAAGAGCAAATCCTCAGCTAGAAACAAAAAGATGGTTCTCTTCCTTCTCAGTGACTTGCATAGCAGAGTAACTTGCATTCTTTGGCTAATGTTTCCTCACATCATATTCTGTCCTAGTTCTTGCTTTGTTACTGATTATGCAATCTTTCTCATCAGTATTATAGCTATTGTCTTCATTCAGATGTTACACAAAACAATGGTCATGTTAAACTATCTAAGGTTAATGTTGAGTCTGCTTGCTATCATTAGTTAGGGCCTGTCAGGCTCGGGTCTGAAACCATGGTTTGAAGCCTGTTTACTATTAGGGATGGGCACGAACCGGAAAAATGCGGTTCAGTTCATGGTTCGTAGCTGAATTATAAACCAAACCTGTTTGTGTGGTTTATGCCCTTCAAACCCCATGAAAGGGTTTGCAAAAAGCCCCCCAGATGGCAGAGTGGTAGGAGGCAGCATGTTGCCTGCTGTTCAGCTATTTCAAACTGTCTTTTGTGGTCTCTTTAAAGTTTAAAGGGACTGCAGAAGACAGCCTGAAACAGCTGAGTGGGGGAAGCCTCTCTACTGTTTAGCTGTTTTTGTGGCTTTTGTGGGGAGCATGAAAGTCATCATGGGTCCCTCCTCTCACACTGTACCTCCTTTTTTAGTTTGAAATGACCTTTATTGGGAAAATGTACACCTGATGAATTATTGCCTTTGATTCAACTGTTGAAAACCCAGGTGACCTGCAATGACAAAAACGTTCTAGTGGCTTTGATGGAAGGAGGCACAGTGAGCTTTAATGGAGGTATTGTAGCTTTAATGGAGGGCGACTGCATTCTTTTAAACATTCAGGGGATGGTGTGCAGCAATCTTTGGTTTGAGGTCAAGAACTATAGAGATAGCAATTTTCACACAGTTTGGCCTTCAAACCAAAGTGTTCCTGGATGACGTCCCCAGCGTTATGATATCACTTCTGCATGATGTCATTGCACTGGGGACGTTGTGTGGGGATGTCACTGTTTGGGGACGGAGCCCTGCCCTGCTTTTTGCTCCATCCACGAACCTCTCTAAAAGCTTCACCATCATGAACTTCTGTTCCCAAACCACAAACAGGGCAAAACTTGTCGCAAATTTTGCTTTGTGGTTCAGTTCATGGTTAAGTCTTAAGTATGGTTTCATATGCTGTGTGAATATGGACTTCCTGCCTTGTTTCCTTAGAACTGTCCTCAGTTTAAAGGAAGGCTTAGACTTCAGCCTGGTTGCTGTGGAGTCATGGGAGAAAGAGCAAAAGCAATGAGACCTGCGTTGATCAAGGACTGAATGTCTGCTTGCAGACTAACCATAGTTGAAGTAAACTATGATTTTGTGTTACGACTGAACTGAACCATGATTTCACTATTTGCCAGCAGAATACTGTTTCACTGCTGCTTAGTCAACAGAGATTAGTTTGCTAGTGTACATTTCATTCTCACTTCTTTCTAGAGTTGCCAAACTTTTACATCACTTAGGTCTCCTGATGCAGCGCGTTCTTGCTCACTCATCCTATCATCTGTCCCCCTTCCCTTGCCTTGCCTGCTGTGGCAGATATACAGGCAATCCTGCTTCTCACAGCAGATGAAAGGGAAACAGATGATGAGCCTGATAGCTGGGAGCAAATGCAGCTGGCTTTGTCTAACGCAGCATCAGAAGTCCTCAGAACACTTTCCTGGAGTAAACCCTATAGGAAAAAAAATGGGACTGACATCTGAGCTGTCCAGTTTAGGATTGCTCCTTTAAATATCTCTCTCCAATTCATGGGGTAAGGGGCTTTCCAAAATGGCTGTTGGCTGCTTATTGCAGTTTCCCTTTTACTTTTAGAGGGATTTTTATACCTGTCATACAAATTGTTGCTTCCCCCGCCCCTCAGCTTCTGCATTCATGGTATTTTTTCCTTTTGTTTTGTAGTTGTGGTTATAGGCTTTAAATTGTATGGATCTAGCAAAACACCATGTTAAAAATGTGTGTGTTAAATAAATTGGGGGAAGTGAAAAGCAAGCTCATTGTCCTTGGAAGTCATTCTGAGCACAGAAAGGTAAGCAGAGTATTGCAGTCTGAAGCAGAGTTATAGCTTGCTAAATCCACTGAAGTCAGTGGGCTTAGAAGGGTATAACTCTATTTAAGATGGCGCTGTTCTAAGGTTTCTCACTAAAAAGACACCAAAAAACAAT
The DNA here is from genome assembly GCF_032191835.1 of Heteronotia binoei. Lineage (NCBI taxonomy): Eukaryota > Metazoa > Chordata > Lepidosauria > Squamata > Gekkonidae > Heteronotia > Heteronotia binoei. The sequence continues at coordinate 47,883,996 of NC_083223.1, read as the reverse complement.
TATAACATTATCTCCACATGCCTTTAAGTCAGTATGTTCTCAACTTAACCACTATCAAATCACTAAACTTCCGTATGTGTAGCTCCATCTGCAGGAGATAGTAGTAGATTCACACAGGCACTTGCTTTAATTAAGGAAGCATCCTTTGACCTGTATTTTTGAAAGCTGTGCATACGGTATACCCTTTGCAATAGCCATCCACACATTTTTACTGCTTGATCTTACAGTCAATAAATGATGAACGTGGAAATATGAAATGAGCTGGGTACCACCAGTAATGAGGGATATGGAGCCGGTGTAGTTAAGTACTTGCAGTTTTCTGGAATTAAAGGGTACTTTGGTGTTATCTTCCTGCCTCTCAATATCGAGTATCCTTTGTTGAATCAATGCTTTGGTATGAAAGCTGTCTAGTCGGAGGACACTGTCTTCTGCCAATCCAATAGATTAGAGATTCCGAAGGACCCCTTTTGCCCAGGATGAATAAAATCTATCTTTTAAAAATAAAATCATAAGACCCTGTGGATTTCGCCTTAGTCTCAACCAATGAAGAATGGAAGTAAGTTTCACCTTAGCTTCAATTTTAACCAAGCCCGATTCTAGATGTAAACTTGCATTAGTCACACACTTAGGTACTTGGAAGATAGATCTTAAAAATTTGGATTGCACTTTTTCCAAAAGAGAGGTATAGTTAGTAGGTGGAGGTCCTAACATAGAGCCATAGAGCAATTCTGGCAGAACTTTTGCCTGATAAAGGACTGTAATATGTATGTGGATATCCGTGTGAAGTTCATTGTCCCTCTGCTTCAATCTTACCCCGGATGTTCTGATAAAGAAATCGCAGTGGTTCTTCTGAAAGGGACTAACTCTCAAACAACTATTAACTGTGCAAAATTCTTCACAGCTGCTTATAGAATATGCCAAAGATCCACAGCAACAAGTTGATTTGTTTTATTACAGGGTAAAATTGAATTGTTCTCTAGCTTTATATTATTTCCCTCGATTGATACCTTTTTGTTTTATTCTGTCTATGATCGTAATAAATATATTGATTGATCGATTGAAATGAGCTGTAGAACAGTCCCATATTTGACATATGTACACTTTTGGAGGGCAGCCAGTCCACTTCAGGAAAGCTGCTGGGTTTTTCTCTCCCCTTCTCCTCTTTACACAGCCAGCAGTATTTATAATAAATAATACAATGTTTTCCTTTCTTTTTAGTTCAGTCTTCATTTCTTGGCAGTGCTGTTCAGACAACTCCTTCATCGAACACACTGTGGAAGACAAATTCATTAGGAATGGAAAGCATAAGCAGGCAGAGGTCTTCATCTGATCCACCAACTGTCCATCCCCCTGTTCCACCATTGCGTGTAACATCTACAAGTATGTTCACACTTTTCCCCTGCTTTCCTTTATTTTTCTGCATCTAATCATGGTTGACCTCAGCTTTCCATTTTCACTACTCCATGCCTTTTCCTCTCTGGTGGATGTCATTTCAGAGCTTGCTTTGCCAGCTGGTTAGTTGATCATCCATGGCTTATTCCCACACTTACGTGGAAAGGATACCATAGGGTAGTTTAGCAAGGAATTCAGGCTGTAGCCACAAGATACTGGTATGGCCTTTCTTAATGCTTATTCCAGAAGTCACACAGTGATTTTTTTACTCCATTTTTCATGAAATACATTATTAAAAAATGAACTATACCGTGCAGTCCATCCACCCCTTTGTTCATTGTGGGTGGAATGGACAGGCTGTTGTTGTTAAGTCCGCCTTTTTCAGTGGGACAAAGTGGATTATGAGTATGATTAAAACTTGTCAGTGATTAAGCTGATTACAAGATATGACAGCATATGAATTTAACAGCAAGGATTCCTGGTAAGACAAAATAAGGCAGTTGGGCTGGGATGATAGAACAATGGGGGAAAAACAGAACAATGCAAGCCAACGTAAGGCAGTTCAAGGCAATATAGGAAGAACTTTATACATAATAAAACTCAGCGCCTGAACTGAGCCATTACAGTGCAGTTTTGTTCCCTCTACAAGAATGTCCTCCCAAACAATTCTGTTTTGTATGTTTTGTGAAACGACTGCAGTGTGGGGGCCTTTCTGATAGCTTCTGGTAGCCTATTCCAAAATGTAGAAGCCCTGCTCACATATAAATGTGTTCACAAGGGGCCTGGGCTCATACTAAGCACACTCTGGGGGAGTGGCATGAACCACAACCTGCACCCCAGCAGGTAGAATGTACATAACACAGCTGTGTTTGAAGGACAAACTGGTTTGCTGCGTCTGGTCCTTAGATTTTGGTACAAATGAAGGATTTTCCACGTTTTGAACTGTATTTCAGAGAGTGTGTAATACTAACTTATTTCATTTTAAAATTGTTTGGAGGAGTCCTTTTTAAGCATGCCAGCCTCCACCATCATTTTACTGTATGTATATGTGCATTTTTCTAGGTATTCTTTCTCCAGCACCACCTCCAGTTGTGAAGACAGCCAGTGTGCTGGAAGCTTTGAGCCACCAGTCAAAACAGCCAGCTGCACCACAATCCAAACCTACACCACCTCCACTTCCTCCCCAGCCTCCAAGTAGAGTCTCTCAGAAAAAGCCTGCTGGGTAATTTTGTGATTTACTTCCTAAAATTCTGCAAGCTGATTACACAGATTTTAGTGCACCAAATTAATGCACATTATGTCACACCTACTGAGATGCCATTTCCCCTTTCTCTTAAATTTATGAATAGCCATTGGTTAGTATTTTATGTTATTTTATATTGAATTCACTTTTGAGCAGGGGGTGGACAGGCTCTCTAGCAGTAAGGGTGTATAAAATTTATCAGCAGCAAAAACTACAATTACACTTCTAATTTGAAACCCTGTAGTCGTACAAAACACTTGGTAAATACTGTATATTGGGCATGGGCAGATTCCCTAGATTGCATGATCTGATTTTTTTTTAATGGAACTCCTACTAGAACTTCTGTAAACCAGTGACAAGTTTTAAATTTACAGAGCAAGAATGAATACTCGGGATCAATCTGTGCTAACTCTCCCCTGAGTGTGTATTAGGCATAGCTTCAGGACTAATCTGCCTAGACTTTACTTTTCAAGAGTTTACAGTAATCTTCAGGCCTTGGAAGTTTCCAAAAATGGTCTTTGGTTCTTTGATTGACTGCAGTCTTCCATCCGTCTTTGTTTGATATTTTTTTTACACAAAAGAGCCTACCTCCACATCCCAGGCTGTCCTTCCACATGTAAACCATCTATCTCTTGATTCCCTGTTTTTCTTTTAAAATTAACAAGTGATGGCTTTTGGTAGGCGTGATGTTTTTCCCTCTTGCCAACAAAAGCCTGTTGGATTTTCCCCAAGTCCTAGTGGTGTTGCTAACCCACTTGGAGCTGAGGGCTGCGTACTGTTCCGAGCTGTGTGTTGGTCTCTGCATAAGTGTAAATGGGAGCAGGGAGAGAAATAACATGGTTAAATCAAATCACCTTCAGGTCTGCAAGGAAGCTTCCTGCTCGTCTTGATTAGTGCTAAATCAGGAGTGTGGGCAGGGAGACTTGTGCAGAAGTTGGTGCCAAAGTACAGCTGCATTCTCCCCAGCAGCTGCATTAACAATCAATGAACTGTACCTGGGCAAATATTGCATTTTCTCATCTTTAAAATGTTGCTCAGTGGATCCTCAGAAAATGCATCAGAAGCACAGCCTTGAAGAATGCCAGTTCAATAAGTTGAGAAGCAAGTGAGCACTTGCCACATAAAAAAGAGATAGTCCTGAAATGTCCTTATTTTGAAGGGAAATTCTTATTTGCACCTTTGTCAGCACTTGTCAGATTTTTCTGGGATTAGCTGTTAGGGAATACTGAAAGCTGCAGAAAGCAAAATAGCGAGAGTTCACAAAAATGTGGTGGAATCCACCCCAGAGGTGATCACTGATAGGAATGGTTGTTTCTCTCCTGAACAGGACTGACAAGTCATCCAGCTCAGCTAACAAGGGGCAGAACAAAGGAGCTGGATCTTTGCAGCAGTCTTGTGGTAATTATTTTTAAAATTCTTATTTTTAACCCTTGGAACAATTTTAGGCCGGTGCATGGTCTTATTCTGCACGTGGTGAAACCAGCACATCGTCCCATTTTGGCATAGACTGCTGTTTGTGCAGAGCTGTTCCCCATGATGGAAAAAAGCAGAGTTAGTAACTCACAGGAAGTACCTAAAAGCAATCTCCTATCCCAGAGGCATCTCCCAGATCTTCAGAACGGATGAGTGGGAGACAGAAGCGGTGGCTTTACAGGTTAATGCGCAAGTCCCATTGTTTTCAGTTGCCCTTCAAGTTCATGTAAGTGCCCGTTGCACTAAAGCCTGGATGCTGAGCTAGTTGACCTAGGAAGGAGAGGTTGTTGCCATGAAAAGCAGTAAGCAGTTTTGGTGGAGCCACAAAAAAGGCTTGTGTGAAGATACAGAAGAGAGAATAAATGTGCATTTTCTAACAAAGTAAGGTATGTAATTTAAAAATCAATATTAATTTTTTAAAAATCTCTTTTCTTTTAGTATCAGGAGAGTCTTCGTCCGTGTCTGAGATGCCTGGATCACAGGTTGCCCCTTCTGCCAACATGTCTGTACCGATCCAACCTCCTGCTCCAATGCCAAGGAAGTCCCAAGTGGTAAGTAGGATGGAGTCAAGATTGTTCAGGCTTGGATTTGGCAGCACCTCCTTTAGGTAGTAAAGACATTGTGTGGCATTGGATAATTCGGAAGGGAGAAGGCAGCTGCTTCTCAGTTTAGTTGGTTCTCTGTGATCTTCTTTGTGGTCTCTGTACAGCTCTCTTTGTTTTCACTTGCTTCTCGCCCTTCAAATGGGAATGCACATGGGGTAGAGCTCAGAAATAAGGGGGGGGGGGGAGAAAGATGGATCACAGCCCATACCTCTAATTGTAGAGGCAAATGTTGAACAACTGCAGAGAAAATAGGCCCCTACTGGGGGGAAAGAAATCCCCCACATGGGACTCCTCCCCCTGAAACTGATCAGTTGGGTGGCAGTGGGACCTATGGGCAGCAAAGGGAGGTCTATGCTAGCATTGCCAGCAACACAGCAACAGCAGTTTCCCTTCCAGTGTGCACTGGAAGTGATATCCTCATGCTGCTGGTGACATGAGGATGGTCTGACTTCTACCATAGACTTTTTGCTCAGATAGCAGAACATTCCCATATTGCCAACAATGCAGTGACGTCACTTCTGCTGTATGCTGGAAGTGACACCACCACATCACTGGCATAGGCCTCCATATGCTGGTAGAACGTTCCTACCTCATACCATCCCACTGGTTGCCAGGAGTATCTGGCAACTGTAAGAAAAAAATCATTTGTATGCTATGGCAATAAAGCACAGTCTTCACCAAATTGCTAAAATCTAGCCTGCCCATCATATATTGATGCCATACTAATTCTACCCCCTTTTAAAGACTTAGAAGGATGTAACTTGTTTGTTAGGATTTCACTGTTATTCTGTTTGCTTCTCAATCCATGTCTGTTGTAAAACCGATCACATCCTAAGTTTAAGAGCTTTAGCTAAACAGATCTTATCAAAGCACCTTAGCGGCTTTAGTATAAGGCCTCAGCTAAAGGATATGAGCTAAATGAGTTTAGCTTAAACCAGGTCTGCTAAAATAGTCATTCCAACCTCTGCTATGGTTTCTTGTTCAGACTCATGAAAGAATTTCCCTAGTTTTAGCTGGAGATAGGAGAGTTGGGCGGGACAGATGAGAGTTACACAATTAGATTTTCTAGGAATACTGAATAAAATGTACACATATGCAATATTTTGTCCCCCAGCTGTGTATTATACTGCAGAGTGATAGTCAAAAAGGCCCAGGAAGGTATTTGAAACAACATGAAGTGAAACACAAGGTTTATTAGCTTTCACCAGATCACAGGCTTGGTTGGCAGTCTCCTTTACATGCTCCAAAAGGATCTGTATACATCCATCTTTTTCTTGTAAGCCATGATCTGTGTCTTAATAGAGTATTTGAATTGGAAACCAGTGTATACAGCCTTTTTTGCTATCTTTCTTCCTTGCCAGTGTATTGTGGGCAAATTGTCCATGTCCCAAAGTTTCTAGTGAGTATTAGAAAGTGAAAATGCCATCTTTTTTTTTCTGCTACTAGTGTGGGCTGTGATGTTTGGAGAATTTCTGAAAGAGTAATGAAAGATCTTAATTGGATGTTTTGGAAGGAGAAGATTCTTGTTGGTGCCAATGACTATGTACTTGGAACAAATGTCTTAAATAGTGGAGAAGGCAGCTGCCAGATTGCTGGAAAGGGCAAAGCACCAAGGGATGTTTCTTTTCTTTTGTTTCATCTGCACACTTTCCAGTTAGTTTTTGGGCTCAGTGCCATGTTCTGGTTGCTGATGCTTAAAATCCTGAGTGGTCTAGGACTCCAGTGTATCTTAAAGATTTCTTCATCCCACGCTGCCCTACTCAGATAATTTCAGCTGTTTTTATTTTTATCCGTCTTGGGGCAGGAGCATACAAATTGTAAAAATCTAAGATTTCAACAGAAGTACAGTTGGTGTTTTCTTCTTCTTGGTGGTGGCTGGGTTAGCTGGATGACTGTTTGATTTGTGACTATTTCTTGTCTAGTGACTAATTTTATTCTGTGTTTTCCTGTGAGTTTTGTAGCTATTGCGTCAACTGTTTTATATATAGGTTAGAGTGGACTGGAAATGTGGTAAATAAGCACCTCAAAAGTTTATTAATATACTTGACTCTCAGACTTGATATTAACCTTTGTGACTCATCTGAGAAGATCAAGTCCAGTACAGATGCAAAAGTATACATCACAGCATTTGAAGTTGTTACATATGCTTGTTGTATTATCTGCACATGTGGTGACAGACATGTAACAATATGCTGTGGCTGAACCCTTTCCATTTGCAGAAGTCCAAAGTGTGTACCTGTTGCTGGTGAGATCTTTTTGAGAGAATATTAGGCTGAATCCCACTAGTTTTCCTACTGGCCCAATCCCCCCGCCCCCAGGGATTGTGGAACACATGTGCACAAAAACCATCTGGGATGGGGATGCAGTTAGATGGGAAATTGGGACATTGCCCCTTTCTTGCCAGCTGAAGCACAAGTAGGATCTAAACCATTGGATATCCAGAAGGCAAAAGCAGTGTGGAAATCTTCCTAAATTGTTTCATACATAAGTAGGCATTAAAACCTGTTTGTAGTGATAGTGTTAGTGATAAAAAGCTGTGACCATCAAAGCATGTCGTGTGTTTTTATTCCATTTGCATACTTCAAGAAGCCAATACATCTAATATATGCACACATTTGTGGGAGGGTGGGGGAGATTCACGTATGGGCTGTTCTACTTACCTGACCAGGGCCTTTTTTGTATATTAGGCCACGTCCCCCTGAGGTAGCCAATCCTCCTGGAGTTTACAGTAGGCCCTGTACTAAGAGCCCTGTAAGTTCTTGGAGGAATGGCTATATCAGGGGTGTGTAGCCTAATATGCAAAGGCTTTCCTGCTACAAAAAAAAGGTCTGCCTGAAACACTTGCATACAAAAGGAAGCAAGCAGCTCATAACTTCCCTGGAGTTAAGCATTTCTATTCATCTGTCACAGTGTTAGTCTTTATAAAAAGGTAAAGGTAGTCCCCTCTGCAAGTACGAAGTTGTCCCCGACCCATGGGGTGATGTCAGATCACATTTTCTTGGCAGACTTTTTATGTGGTTTGCCATTGCCGTCCCCAGTTAGTCTTTATAGAAAATAATAATAAAATAAAGCTGCACTTCTTGTAATAATTTATCGTTTTCAAAACCTAGCCTGCTTCTTCAGATGCTAGTGCAACTGTTAGCTGAAAGCAAAGGGAATAAAATTGCTGTTGTATCTGGCGTAGGTCTTCATTGTGATTTACCTATTTTGTCTCTTTCTGTTGCAGTCAAAAACAAAACCCAAGAGAGTAAAAGCAATTTACAACTGTGTAGCAGATAATCCAGATGAGCTAACATTTTCAGAGGGTGATATCATCATAGTTGATGGTGAAGAAGATCAGGAGTGGTGGGTAAGTATTAGAATTTGCACCTTCGCAGGGCTTTCCTGGCATTAATTAGCCAGTACATCACTTACTGTCTCATTGCATACATAACACTATAGTCCATTTTTTGGTACAAAACTAAATTGCTAAAGCTGAAGAATTATTTTAAAGCAGTTTTACATGGAGAGTAGCTGAACAAAGAGAGACTTTCAACCCTTAACTCTGAAATTATTTGATGTCTTTTCCAGATTGGACATATTGATGGTGAACCTAACCGAAAAGGAGCTTTCCCTGTATCTTTCGTGCACTTTATTGTTGATTAAACTGCTCCTTGCACATGGAGAGACTTTCACTTCCAGAGTTTGTAAAGCCTTTTGACAGATATGTTACAAGGATTGTTCTTGAAAACTCACCAATGTTGACCATTATTGCAAGTCTTCAAATGGAATTAAGATTTTTTGTTTGCCCATAGGAAGTCTGGTTTATAACAGCAGATAAACTGCAAATATTCTCATGGTGAACTGGAAAGCCCTTAAAAACATCATACAGCAGGAGCCCAAATCCATGAAAAAGATGTGATGTGTATTTCATATATGTGTTGGCATAAAATCCTTTAAACATTTTCTCCAGAACCTAGATGTAACAGCTTCTCCCTTTAGCAAAGACATTTCTGAGACACACCACGGGGCTAGGTGTTCTAGATGAGCATAGAGATTTTTGACTGAACTGTGCTGCGAGTACATTATATCTTACATTGCATACCTTGTGTTTGTTTTGCACAGTAGGGGTTCCAAAGCCTGTGTTGAGGTACAGCATACTAGCACTGAAAACTCCCATGAGAGTCAATTTTCTTTGGTTTTACTTGGTACATTTCAAAAATGTGAGGACAGAAATTCCAGCTCTCTTGGAGCAGAATTAGTGAAGCCCTTATCTCCCCCCCTTTTTTAAAAAAAAAAAGGAAACGGGCTTTGCCATGAGGAGAGTTGAGAGAACTTGACTACCTTGTGGAAACACATGGGTTGCCCTTAAAAGAAACACTCTCCTCCATTTGTTTAAAGGGAGAGGTGCTCATATGCAGACATGATTACTATCTTGGAAGACACAATTCTCACTATGGATTTTTTAAAAAATTGCATGGATCAAAGAGAATGATGAAAAACACGCCTTAAGTAATGGTCCAAATGACAATCCAGGTGCTCATGAATTAATGTGTATACACATTGGGAGTATGGAGGAGACTAAGGGAGATGAGAGAGGTTGAACGTTACCAGATGGAAATGAAGGCATCTGTTCATGTACACCTAGGACTGGATTCTTGCAGGCTCTTTCAGCAAGTTGCAGCAAAAATTATTTTTATTATAATACATCGGAATGGCAAGCATATGCACTTTTTATGCATGGTAAGCACATGCTTGCAGAGCACCCTCACTCAGGCAGAAGTGCTTCTCCTTTTGCAACACCTTGAGCCTAAAAAAGCCAAAATCTGTTGCAGATGCAACAACTTCTAAGTCTAACAACCAAAACATAGCAAAACTTTCATTTAAGTTATTATAACTCCTGTATTTCTCTGTTAATACTATATTGACTCTAGTGGAGACCTAGACTAATAATCTGCCCCTTTGTAAATGGAATGGAAAAGATTAATCAATTCCTTTATAAGCAAAAAATAAATAAATAATGCAAATGGGATGTATGTTCCAGCAGAGGATGCAGAGAACTAAATAAGACTGGGAAATAGATGACAAACAAGGGAAGTGTTTACCTTGGAATTCCCGTACTCCATAACTCTGGGAGGGCATTCTAAATCCTTTGGAATTATACTTTGCCCTTGTAGAGTTGAAGCAGAGCCTAGTCCTCTAAAAGAAGGGCCTTCTCCAGCTTCCCAGGCCAGATTGGAAAGAGCAAGGAAAAACCCTTAAAACAGTAAGATGGAACAAATATAGCAATTCCTAATGTTTGGCACAGGATAAAAAATAAACCATCTACCAAACTGGAAAGAATTTGGAGAGTACAGAAAAGACATCCTTACGGGAACCTGCCTCTCCTTCCTTAAAACAAAAATACAGACAATGAGGCAGAAGCATTAAGCTGGTCCCACATAATATAGTTGCAGAGAAAATGTTTCCAGAAGTCACAAGAAATGTGTGTTCATGGCAAGAAAATTTCATCCCCAGACTCATTCAAAACCCACAAAAGCAGTGTGGCCGCATGGTTTACCAGCTGGGCTTGGGAGTTAATGGTGTCACTACCATCATCCCAAAGCTGGCAGCCAGAAAAGAAAACATGTTTGTTTTATGGTAACTAATAAATGTGTGGCATTAAAGTGGTTGTCACACTTCAGCTTCCCTCTTCAAGGAAGGAGGGACCTCCAAAAGTGGCAGAATTAGGTCTAAACCTTTGGGAGAGTGGTTCCATAGGTTTCATAGACCAGAACAGTACTTTACCTCAGGCAGCTGAAGATGATGTCTTCTATAACGGGGAATTAAAAGGACGCAAATAAAGCCACTGATTTCAAACAGCTGTGCTATCCAGATAGAAAATAGAGAGCCCTCTACTCAACCAACATGTACTAGTTCTTTTCCTACTTGTGAACTGGCAAAATGATAGTAATCATTTTGTTATCCAGATAGTTATCCAGGATAAATACAGTGTCTGTTTTAAGTAGCTCATTGAATATAAACCGGTATCAGTAGAACAAAAAGGGTAGCCAGCATCAACAGTTGTGATAGCTGGAAGAAGAGGGGAAAATCTTTTAGATCAGAATGTTGGGTTACACTGATGACCGTGGACTTAGATTGGAGCGGGTTCCCTCATTAAGGCAGTGAGAACTTTATTCAGGTTCCTTGGAAAACAATTTCACAGCCCCTAAAGAACCAAAAATCCCCCCCTGAAATCCTTTTCCTAGTGGTCCTTTGTTTTCCAGGAACAGGATTTCAGGAGGCATTTTGAGCTAACATGGGAGGCAGGAAAATTACACCCAGAAGTGGAAATTCTCACATCTGCAGAAACACTAGTTAGAATCCAAGCCATTGACCATCCTCTCAAGAAAATGAAGAATCTGATCCTGGAAAGTCAACCAGATAGTATAAAACTCCACCCAGTTGATTCTTCTTCTGGAACTCTGTTACCATATTTCTCTGAGGAACTATAACCAGTTGATACGCTACCCTGCTTCTTTGGCACTAGACAGAGCTAGTCTGGAAAGATAAGAAAGGCTGTGTGCCCTCCCAGTGGTATGTGTGTGTTATGAATTACTTAGAATTCTCTCTGTGAGGCTGTAAAAAAGAGCAAGGCACCACTTTAGTGGGAGATGATTAGGTCATTCTTTTTGTAAGATAAATATGCCTTCCAAATAGTTACAATGTTGTTTTGAAAAACCCTTCCATGTGCACATAAAATTGCATCGTAGGCAGTGGTGGTGGGGAGTATCCTTCATTCAGTGTTGTACTATCTAGTAGATGTCCTCGACTTGCCGGAAGTCACAATCCGTTCAGCAATCACAGGAGCAAAAACGGACATTTAGTAGGCAGGAATCTCACTTTCCAAACAAGAGCCTGTTGCCACAGGAGTGCAATAGGTATGCACTGCGCACACACAAGACTGTCTGGAAAGACTTCAGTTTTCTCTGAAGGAATCTTTTGATGATTTGATGGAAATATTACCTTTAAACCTTGAATCTTCTTACCTCAGAGTTTGTAGATATGAGGTTCAACTTTTGTATACTAAATATACATTTAACCTGTATATTTTATTTCATTCTTAAGTTGTTTTTGAGGCAACTACACTTTGTTAAAGGAAAATACGGCAAAAATTATCAGTTAAATAAACTAGGTGTTCATTGCCGTTCATGAAATTCTGCTCACAGTCCCTGTCTTACAAAATGATGTCTAAACTTTGTACTGTATTTCTCTCTCTTTTAAAACACATAGAGATATGTTCGCACTCATAAGATATTGTGGTGAAGTAACAGAGCAGAGAATTGATCTAAATGCTCACTGTATTAAGATACACACCACTACCTTGCAAGCGTCTCCATCTGCTTGCTAGCTCACACTGGCTTCTTAATATATACACCAGACCACGGTAGTTACACTGTTAATAATTGTGAATAGATTTCATAATTCGGAATTGACAATGGAATATTCCAAAACATAGCAACATCCTTTTACTGTTTGTATATTGTGATATTGTAGCAGGTTTTTTTTTTTTTTAATGTTGCCTATGCTACCAAAAAAAACTGCACTGGTAGCATAGGATTAGAATACCACTGCCCAGGTCACACTGGCTTTGATCACAAGTTTTGTGACTATCGTATCTCTAGATTTATCAAGAGAAATTTGAATTTCTGACACAGAAATTATGTATATATTGACTAGCATAGGTTGTAATAGATGAGAGGAAAAGAGCCAATTGGTATATTTATATTGGGAAAAGAAATATGCTGGATCTCACCCTTTATACTGCCGTGCTGAAATGGTACATTCAAGGCAACTCGTCAACTGTGTGAGTACAGTCCATTGGTTTATATTTGAAGCAAACCCATTTTATCATACACTGTTGCAGTGTAATGGGAACAAACTGGAATGTTTCAGAATTCTTGGTTTCAAGTTTTAAAAGCTATGTCTACATATTCAAAATTCCCAGGACATATATATGTATATTTAGAAAGAATAGTTTCCCACTACAAGTTTTATTCAGATGTTGGTGAATTTGGTTTGGCTTTTAACGCTATTTTGTATGTTTCTATCCTTTGGTAAACTATAGAAAATAAATTGGCACATTATTTTGCACAGTTCACTTAATGTACAGTATTTTTAACACAGAATCTTACAGCTAACGTGCAGAGCTGTCTTGGGGAAGCTTCTCTGGCCATCAGATTTCATACTGAAGTGGATCAAAACAATCACATAAGCTAGTTCTATTCATCCAACATGGACTAAAGTCCACCGGGCACATCTAAGTTCTCGGGTATGCCTAAAGATAGCTATCTCAGCCTCAGCATCAGTGCTTTTAACTGTCCTTAAAAACCCTTTGAATACCTTTGAGTATTTTCTCATTGTTATGTGATGGCATTGAACTTGTACCCAAGACTTGACCTTCAGATCTATGGCATTTTGTCCTTTAAGGTAGAATTAAAAGCTAGATATTCAGGATTGTGGATTTGTTTTACAAGTGTCAAATGCTAAGAATTCCATTTCATGGCTGACAGTACAGGATGATATTCAGCAGACTTTTAGTGGGCACATTACAAGATGGCTGTTTATTTTAAAAAAGGAGCATAAGACACTTAAAGTACAGCTCAGAATGCTACTTGAGATGTATAATTTTGATGTGATGGTTTGACTGTTTTAGTTGCAGAGCAACTGTATACATTGTATAACCTAAATCAATTCTTATTTTTAGTGTCTGGATGCAGTGATTTATAATTGGAGCATGATTAATTTTACTTCTGTTGAACCAGTCAATTGACTGGGAAATAAACTACTTTTAAACCTTATCTTGACTGTCCATGTGTATATAAAATCTTTGGTGAAAACCATACTTTGTCTTAAGGGCAGAGTATCAAATCTTTTTATTCAATATTCACTGTGAATCCCACATATTTTTAGGACATTGTCCAATTTTGACAAATGCTATTAAGTCCAAACTGATTACCTATTTTATGTATGTTTATTTACTTACTAATAACTGCCTTTGTTCCCAATGGGAATCCAAAGCGGCTTACATCTTTCTCTTGTCTGTTTTAGCCACACAACAACCCTGTGAAGTAGGTTGGGCTGACAGTATGTGTCATAAGAACATAAGAGAAGCCATATTGGATCAGGCCAATGGCCCATCCAGTCCAACACTCTGTGTCACACAGTGGCCAAAAAAACCAGGTGCCATCAGGAGGTCCATCAGTGGAGCCAGAACACTAGAATCCCTCCGACTGTTGCCCCCCCCCAGCAGAAAGAGTACAGAGCATCACCACCCCAGAAAGAGAGTTCCATCAAATGCTGTGGCTAATAGCCACTGATGGACCTCTGCTCCATATATTTATCCAATCCCCTCTTGAAGCTGTTTACGCTTGTAGTTGCCACCACCTCCTGTGGCAATGAATTCCATGTGTTAATCACCCTTTGGGTGAAGTACTTCCTTTTATCCATTCTAACCCGACTGTCCAGCTCAAGGTCACCCAGCAAGTTTCCGTTAAAGAGCTGGAATTCAAACCTGGGTCTCCCAGGTGAACCTCTAAGCACTACAGTGTAGGAAAGTCTATAAATTGTGAGTGACTTCAAACACGCAGTAATTAATCAGCAAGATCTATCATACAATATTTTTATTAGCATATACAAAAATCTTAGCAAAATTAAGATTTGATATTTATGAGACTGAGCATATCGTACAACATTGAGTCTTTGCTATGCTCTTATTATTATAATAGCTTTCATCTTCCTTCAAGGAACTTAAGGTTCCACACCTGGTCTCCATCCCATTTATTTGCACAACCACCCTGTGAGGTAGGTTTGGTTGATCAAGAGAACGACTGGCCTGAAATCACCCCATGAGCTTCATGGCTGAGGTTTTTTTTCTTCATCACACAGATTTAGCAAGCAAGTTATATTTACAAAAAGCAAAACAAAACCTTGCTCCTTTGAACAGTATGTTCAAGCGGTTGTTTAGAAGTTCACATTTGTTCCATTCAGAATCCTTGCTTTGATTTCTGTTTGCTGTACAGCCACAGCAAGTGGTACTTCCCTCTCCGTATGAGATGCAGCTGCAGAAATTCAGGGCTTCTCAGATGTCAAAACTGAGTCAAATGCTGCTGATAATACCTTACAAATAGCTTGTGCTTGTTCCTGTATTTGAGAAAACATGAGATGCTTAAGTTTTGTTTGCTGCATGTCAACACATAAAAGCATTCAGCCTTCTAGGATCCCTTCTCAAGGTTTTTGTTACTGTATTTAGACGATATGCTCAGTTTAAAGGTGAAGAGTGCCTATTGTGTTGTCAAACAATCAGGACAGCCCAGGAATGTGACTTAAGTGCAGTCCAAAGTACAGTTAAACCCTTCTAAACTTTCTGAAGTTCTAGGACTACAGTGGCATTAGAAAAGTGTAACTATGCTTAGGATTTTTCTGTTGGGAATCTAATGCTATTTTTAAAAACCACTTAGGCTTGTGTGGCATATGAAACTGTTCTTTCTTACTAGTAAAACAACACAGTTCTAACTACAGACCAGATTTTCTTCTTTGTCAATATGCATTCTTGATTGTTTATACTGAAACTACAGGGTACCCACTACCATGAACTGGAGCTTGAACAGCAGCCAGCCATAACAAATTTTTAGCACAGAGCATGTTTTAAGTCGTTCCCCAGCAAGCTAAAACTTTTTACTCGTCAACCTTACCAGACTATTACACTGGTATATCCAAAGGCTGTATTCTTCATAGTTTGCATCTGTCGTCTTCAGAGCCAGTAGACTCTTCCCGGCCCCCAGGCCATCATCGTAGCAAACCATCCGCACAATCAGGTAGAGTGCATGTCTATGCAAGACATCCTGAAAGGTCCACATATCCGTTTTAAGCTTCATGAAAAACAGATGTGGCCTTCAAGACAATTATTAGCAAATTGTCATTGGGAGTTTTAGGGAATATGGCAGAGTAGTTCCACGTTTTATTTGCCAAAATGAAATAATCCTTTTATTTATATATTTGACCACCAAAAGTCAACTCACTTTTGGTTGCACAGAAGACACTGAACTTATAAAAACCAGTGTAAAAGACCTCATCTTCCTGCCCTGCAGCCACTTTAACTCCCTGCCAAAAATTTCTGTAGGTGTGTTTGGGGGCGGGGGGGGGAAGCAATTTCTGTTGAATCACCCTAAGCTATTCCTGGGGGGTCCCCTGTTCTCCAGAAGCAGTATTTCAAGTAGTGTTTGGTCAAAAGTCAGCTCCCTCTTTCCCCCAGTAAAGCATGTCTAGGCAGGAGCCGAGCTATTGGCATTGCTTCTTCAGCATTCAAAAAGAGTGCAGGTGCTTCTAGTGATGGAATGCAGATATTTTGATACCTCCCCTAAATTCACAGGATCCTCATTGCTGTCAGATGGCCATCTAGCCTCTGTTTAAAAATCTCCAAGGAAGGAAAGCCCACCACCTCCCGAGGAAGCCTGTTCCACTGAGGTCTTAGGTCTTTCTACCACAAACTTCAAAGGAAACAATTCCTACAGCTCCTGTGCGAATATACACTGAAGGAAACAAAAATCCCAGGGAAAAGAGGAAAACCAGTTTGGAGAGGGATAGTCAATGTTTGGCTGTGATTCTTCCTAGAAGGGCAGTTGCACAAAGACATGCAAATCTCGGTAGAGCAACCGCAAGCTATTTTCTCTATGTCTATGCACCAGGGGAAATTATAAGGATGCACGTCTTGAGATTGAAGGCCAAAGAGCAGACTCTTGCTCAACAGTCGCTTTTCCCCCCACTGTATCAGATCTGAAATAGATCAAGTATACCAGAAGCTTTCATACCACTAAATAAGTATCCAAATAGGTGTCTCAGCATGTCAGATTTTCAGAATCATTTGCCTTTCCCATAGCTAAACCCACTGCAAAGGGGGGACTAGAGAACTCTCAAGATTCCTACTACGGCCAACAAACAGGATTTTAAAAAATAATTACTTACATACTGATCTAAAGTTGTGACTTTAATACCGTATTTGGAAACACCCATGATGAATTCTTCTTCTCCAGGCACAAAGGGTAACCTTCCATCTTGCTTTAAAGAGACAAACAAAAAGTATTACATGCACACACATCAGCATAAGTGATTAATGACTAGCCCTTTGGTTGGCGGGTTTAAACTTTCAGTTCACAATTCTCGGGCCTCTGCAATGGGTTGGTACCAAAATAAGCAAATCCAGATCTTGAGCATGCTGAATAAAATCTAGAAATTTCTCAAGTGAGACTGTGAGCCAGAAAATAGCTTGGAGAAGTCCCTGGAAGAAGAGAGAAAAGAGCAGCCCACAAAGCAGAGCGCCAAGAGGAACACTTCACACCAATCAGTGTGAGATTTCCATGCCTACAATACACATAATTGAAAGTAGAGGGGAAACAGGATACAGACCTTGCTGTAAGTACAAGCTAAAAAATGGCTTTGGCCACTGGCAGGCCAACTGAGGACAATTACACAGCGTGAAACAAAGCACTCCAGGTCTCATCACCTTAGAAATGTCCTGCTGCTCAGGTGGCAATTGGAACCTACCAGCTTGTTTAAACACTTAAACAGCTGCAGGATGGATGAGATTTCCTGAAGTTGAAGGATGGGGGTTTTTCTTTGAAGAACCTGTCAGGCATTTACAGGTAGCTTTACAGATCGCTATGCAATCCTCCTTCAGGGGGATAGTGGATGCAGAGCAGCAGTTTTTAAACAGGAGCCACACTATCCCTTGTATTGTTCCTGCTTCCCCTTTCTAAATTATTGTTATAATCTTTATCTATATTCCACCCATTCCCCAAAAGGGCTCAGAGCGGAGCACAACATGAATAACAAAATCACAATAAAATCAACATAACAATAAAACAGCATAACAGTAAAACCAATTTCAATATACAGTCCAACAGAATAGTTCAGCAGGACCAGATGGCACAACAATACGATGCAGCAAAACAGCACAGTAGGATAGTACAGTAGGGGAGGCCAACCCAAGTAACTCTAGGTCTGTTTGCAGTTTTAACTTAGTTAATGAGATGACTTACTCTAGAAGGAAGTTGCAAAATATGAGAACAGAGTGCTCACTGTGCACCCTGAAGACCTTGTTCTGTACAGAAAAAAAGAATAACTAACTAGAACGTGATGGCAAAAGCATTTGGGAAATGCAGCCCATGAAGGTACTGCATCCAGAACAGTTTCAGAAGGGGATAGAAAGGTGATCAGAAGCATTTCACTTTCCTTCTTCCTTCGTGTTCATCTAGAAAAGGAACTGTATTCTTATCAAGATACCAAACACAAGCAAGTAGAAAAGCTGCACAGCTATTGCCTTGCAGAAGCACGCACAGTGTTTATACACAAATGAATCTGAATGAGCTAAATTATAAAGCAAATTGCACAGTAACTATGCAGGTCACTCACATCTGAAAATGTCCAACTGTAACAGACAATTCTTTGCAATATGTTTCCTGAGGCACATCAAGTCCTGAGAAAAATCTCTATATAAAATGAACGTTCTAGATCCCCAGCCCAGCTTGCTGCTTTATAATAATATGGGAGTCTGGCAGGAGCCAGAAACCAAATTCTGAAGAGCAAACTCTGTTTACTTAAACCATTTCAGAGGCCACATTTGGCACACAAAAGTATAAAAGGTGACATGCGCCCATTTAATCTGTAAAAATATTGACAGAAAGTCTTTACCTGTGCAACATCGATGTAATTTATTAAGTCCAGCGGTCCCTCCAAAGTCTTGCTTTCATCGAGCTTCAGGTTTTCAATGGCACCAACATATTTAATTCTAAATTCCGCACAAGCATCTGAATTGCTGTTACTTTGACCTATAAAGGAACACATGTTGAAATAATTCCAGAAGGGTAGCCATGTTAGTCCATTGCCAGAAAATATTTTAAAAAGTAAGTAGTGCCTTAAAAAATTTTTTTTAATTCTTCCAGCATAAGCTTTCACATCACCAGATGCATAGTTGCATACAAGAATTCAAACTATACTTTCAAGGCAACGCAAGCTAGAATTAGTGTGTTATTTTAAGCTATGCTTAGGGTACACACTTGCACAGTTTATGTTTGGCCTAGGCCTTCTCTATGTCCAATCATTGGATTTCTCCATTCACCCCTTGAGTCCAACTAGAGGCAGCAGGCTAAAACGACTTGAACTGGTTTGCAGGTGCACGACCTAGTAAGGAGAGGTCTTACAGAAATCCACAAAAAACACACTATCTTTTGGAACAAAATCAGGCCACAGCTTGTATTGATTACAAAGCAGGAAACATTGGCAAAGCATAGGGGTGGATCCTAGGAAATCAAATAGCCTGCCTGCTGAGAAAAAACCCAGCAGTAACAAATATCCTTGGTGTCACAAGGGCAGGTGCCTTTAAGCGGTTCCAATTTGCCTGGGCTGGGCATCCCGCATGGGCATCCTTAAGGAAGTCCCCCAAGAGGGGGGAGGTGGACACACAGGCCATCCTCCCCCCCCAAAAAAAAAGATCCATCCAGATGAGCAGAGCTACTAGCTGTGACAGAAAGTGAAAAACCACCGAAAACATCACTGCATGGAGCCTGCCAAGATTTGATCTGGCCAATCCCCCAGATGGCTCCCACCCAGATGACGTGGGGCCAGTCAGTGTGGTTGCCAAAGGCTCCTGCCTTTCGACTCTTTATACCAAGGTGAGGAGGATCTCCTAAGCCCTTTTCTGCCTGCACAGCAATCTGGCCCCTTCAGGTGAGTCTTGGCCGCATTTATGTTTGTTAAACTGAAACATAAACAGCATCCAGATGTACACCCTATAAGTACACTGTTGCAGCTTTTAAATATTGCAACAAACCACATGCAAACTGTGACCTGGCACTAACCCAGCTTCTTGCTAGGATCTCATGCTCTCCTCGTGCCAACTAATTTCTTTCACTTTGCCCACACACTGCTACTGAACACAGCATGCAACAGTGCCCCATTTAAGCAAGTTCCAATGTACTGTGACAGCTTAAATATTGGCAAGCTGAAGTGCAGTGGGGAAGAACTAATCCATCAGTTGCATCCAGATATCATGGCAAATTGGCAGTGGACTGAACTAAGTTTTCAATCAAGCACCTCTTGCAAAATGAGGGAGATGAGCACTGCAACAAGCTGCGCTCCTGTCCAACTGCAGTTTAGTTACAGCTTGAATGCAGCCTGTAAATATGCTGTGATCGTGAAGGGAGTGCCTACAATCCACCCCAGAATGAATCTGTCTGCCACATTTTTATTCCCGCTCAAGGTAGTGCACATGCCCTCCATTTTATCTTCACAACTACTCTATGAGAAGAAGAGCTGGTTTTACACCCTGCCCTTCACTACCCAAAGGAGTCTCTGCTCAATTTCCTTCCCTTCCTCTCCCTACAACAGACACCCTGTGAGGTAGGTGAGGCTGAGACAGCTCTGAGAGCACTGTGACTGACCCAAGGTCATCCAGCTGGCTTTATGTGGAGAAGGAAATCAGATCAGAGACCACCACTCTTAACCACTACAGCAAGCTAGCTCTCACGGTAGGTTGGGCTTCACGGTAGAGGGGATTTGAATCCAGCTCTCCATGCTATACCACACAGGCTATGTGCTATGGGCCAGATCAGTCAGCTTCCTAAGAATCTCAGCTTTCATTAAAGTAAATATGAAAGCAAAGATATGCTTGAAGGTGTGTGGGCAAAACTTGATAAGATATGTGGACCAAAGTGAAGACTATCTGTGTGTGTTCCTGCCTGGCTCATTGGAGCTGTAAGGACTGAGCATGGGGACTCAGGAACAATGGGCAGCAGGATCCAAATATCTGTTGCCCTGATCCAATCACAGGCCCCTTGCTGGTTTGAATGATCCAATGGCGTGCTAGTGTGGGAACCTTGAAGTGTATATAAGTTGGCCCCGTTGGCCCAGTGTTTCAGTCTTAGAGTGCAGCCCTATATTATGCTGTACTGAAATAAAGAGCTATGATCACTACCACCTCACCTCTTCCTTGCGTTGAACCCAGTATATTATACAATTGATATAGCTTTATCACCTGAATGTTTATCTGTTTCCATGACTAGTTAGAAATAGAATAACTTATAGAAACTAAAACATTGCAAAACAATGAAATCGTGCAGTTTTATGTACATACACTTTTGTATCATATAAAATATGAACACATGAAGTAATTTATAAACTACACAGGCTCGCAAAGTTTGGATTACCCTGTCACAGTTTTGATTATTTTCTCCTTTTTAGTATCAAAAGCACACAATCCTGTATATAACCATAAGTTGTTTCAAACACTGAACCACAAACATCCCTAGAATTATAATGTAGTTGCTTCAGGCCTTCACTGGGTACATACCTGAACTTTTTGTGGAATCTGTATCTAGGCTAGCAACAGTACTAGATCTTGAAAGCCCTCCGAGACTAGAATCTACAGACTAGGCAAGAGAAAATAAATGTGAAAGTATTGTTAAGTTACTCAGTTAAATTGATTTTGTATGGTATGATCAGACCCTTTTACAGGATTCACCAATACCCACCCAGCAGATAAGGTGATGACAATGTCACAAGAATAATGGTAAGCTATCAACATGTCCAACTACATGGGAAAATCCTACAATTACAACTGGACTGAATCTTCCACATTACTGAAACCAACTTACTGTATATGATTTCACAAATCCTTTAGCAAATTAAAATTTCTCCCAAGCAAAGCAGCATTCCTCCAGTTATTTACAATCTACTTTTTCAATGAGAATTTAAGACAACTTTAAGATAATCAGTATCTTCTTAAGTCCTCTTTAAAATAAGCATATAGTTTTAAATGGGGCCAGTTTACTTTCTAAATCAAGATTTGTAAATCTGAAACTGGATTACTGTGAGGCTGGATAAGAAATACCTCTTGATCACTCAGGTATCTGCATATTTCACAGCTGGCACATTTGAGAAATATATTCTCATCCTTAATCCCATAAAAGAAACATTTCCAAAATCATGATCTTGTGACTAGATTCACCTTACCTTACTTTTAGTGCTGATTTCACTGCTTTGCGAACTGCTGCTACTATGCCGTTTTTTCCCTTTCCTGAACATTATTTTATCAGAGACCGTGCTGTCAGGACAAAAAAGCAAGTCACGTCTGCCACACTTTTAAACCTACAATCCTTAAGATTAAGGATTAATCTTTAAGCATTAAACTTAAAAAACAAAGTATGTTATTTTCATGCAGACAATCCTAAATATACATACGCATATAGCTACTCCAATTTCCCACATAAAACACAGAGCCAAGCTACTGATGTCAAAAGCATCTCAAAGCCTAACTTCAGCAGTCCTACGCTAATTTTAATGCAGACACTCAGCAGATGGGACTTCCACAAGTGGGAAAAAAAACTGCCCAAGGCATCAGAGGTCCTGTCAAAATAAGAATTAAAAAACAACAGCCGCGGCCAAACCCCACCAGCTTCTCACAGGTATCTCTTACCCTCCAATACCGCTTCAGCACGCTCACATCACTCCCACAGCCCCGGCAACAGCAGAGAAGGGACTGAGATGAAAGCAAATCCCTCTTTCTTCTCGGCGCCGCCCCCTTTGAGGATGACTTCCGCTTCTCCGGACCTTTTTGGCGTCTCCACACCGGACAACGTCTGCACGCAGGCGCAGAGGGGCGGAAGTGCGGTCTGCAGAGACGTTTCCGGGCCTGATGGGAAAGGCGGCTCGAGAAAAGGAGAAGAGCTAGGCTCAGCCAGGTGCAACGGCCGGCAAAGGGCGCGCGCTTGGCCGCGTCTCTCTTCGTTCCTCGGAGATGTCGGCGAAACGGAAGGCCGACGCGCTGATCCCGGCCGAGGAGAGCGACCAGCTGCTGATTCGGCCCTTGTGAGTGACTGTGGCTTTCCTGGAGGTTGTTTGTAGGCAGGCGTTTCTTGGGGGGGAGCATTAAAGGCTGTTTATGTGCTTTTTTGTTGTTTTCCATTATGGGGTGTGTGTGTATGCATGCATCTTCTCTTTAAGATTGCTACCTGCTTGGAGGGGGAAAGGTTGTGTCCCTTTAACACGGATTAAGTGGGTATTAGAACAAAGTTGGAGTCAACTGACACCTTTAAGACCAACAAAGTTTTATTCAGAATGTAAGCTTTCGTATGCTCTAAGCACACTTCAGACGAGGAATCAGGTACAGTGAGCAGAGCTAGGCATAGCTGGTAGGCGGTGGTTTAGATCTATGTTATATATCTATGGCTATATGTAGCTCTGCTTACTGTACCTCATTCCTCATCTGATGAAGTGTGCTTACAGCAAACGAAAGCTTACATTTTGAATAAAATTGTGTTGGTCATAAAGGTGCAGCTGGACTCCTGCTTTGTTCTACTGCTTCAGACCAACATGGCTGCCCACTTAGTGGGCTATTATTTATCCGGTGATGTTGTTTATTCCCATCATAGTATGAAAAACTTCAGCTGCCCATCTCCACACATTTAAGTCTTTTAAAAGGATTTTATTTTCCGGGCTTCTTGGCAAGCCTGATTCTCTCACATCTTCCCCCTTCCCCTGTTTCTGCCATGTTAGGCCTGGTCTATACATACAGCCGAATGAGGTGATGGAGAAGGGTGTATGTAGGGTCCCCAAGCCACCACCTGCCATCCCCAGAAGCTCTCAGGATGGGGTGAGAGGCAGACATGATGTTGTGATACAGATTCACATCATGCTGGGCTATGTGCTGATGTGACTCCTGGGTTTTTGCCCAGACATTATTTCCACCATTCTTGCATCAGCCCCTGGGATGGTAAGAGGTAGGCAAATGCCCCCCTGAAGCAGGTAAATGGTGTCCCTAGCTATACTGAGTCAGATAGGGAAATCTGCATTTTTACTGTTCCCCTTCAGCCACCCATGAACAAAGAAATCTCTACAAATTTAAGAATGAACATATTTGCAACCCTTTATATGCTTGCTTGCTAGAGTGTAACAGACTCCAGATATCTTTGTATTGGCTCTGACAACACAATCACTACACCTAACAATACAAGCCATACCACTTCATTTGTTCATTCATTTGTTCATCTTCCATTGTTATATTTGCCATTGAGTGTCAACAGATATCAGACAAACAGGTCAGTCCACATGTAAAACAATAAATGGGCATAAATATTACATCAAAAATCAGCATGCTCAAAAATCAGTGGGAGAAAATTTTAATCTTCCAGGTCATTCTGTTGCTGACCTAATTGTGACAGTCTACAGAGAAGCTTCAAGGGGAGCTGATAATGTGAGATTGCTGAACTTGAATTCATTCACAAATTCAGAATCATGGACCCCACTTTCAGGGCTAAACAGACATACAGGATTCTTATCTCACTACAGATGTTAATTTTCCACCCTTAGGCATTTCCCCTCTAACCAAGCTGATTACAATGTGCATTGATCTCTACATTCTGTCTTCTTTCACTGCAACACCTGTCCCACCTTCTGGCCAGAATATAAGGACTCATGGATCCCCATTTCCCACTTGTATCTGACAAACAGAGCTTTTATTCTTGAAAACTGACACACACACACTCTAAATTTTGCTGGTCTCTAAAGTAATATTGTACTTGAATCTAGCTAAACTCCGGAAGGGTGCCACAGTTTGTCAGATCCAACAGAAATGAGAGTTTTGTGGTGACCCCAAGACTTTTTGATGTTTTATTGGAGAGCAAGTCCAGTTGAACATAGTGGAACTAAACACACCTATAACCAGGCTGTATAGATGCAAGACATAGAAACTGTGGCAAGTTCTGCTATGGTGCTGTGTTATTGTAGTATATTATCAAGCAGCTCTGGAAACTTATTTCTTGAATGAACTAGTGCTATTTTTAAGTGGGGAGCCAGTCTGAAATAGTAGAACAAAGTAGGAGTCAGGTGGTACCTTTAAGAGCAACACAGTTTTATTCAGAATGTAAACTTTCATGTGCTCTAAGTACACTTCAGACAAGAAATCAGGTACAGTCTGATTCCTTGTCTGATGAAATGTGCTTGGGGCACTTGAAAGCTTACATTCTGAATAAAAATTTGTTGCTCTTAAAGGTGAAACTTGACTCCTACTTTGTTCTAGTGTTATTTTTGTTCTGGCTAAGGTGAGATAGCTGTAAAGTTCCTGTCAGGTAAATTAAAATCCAAATCTAGTCTTTTTCCGGTCATTTAACAAGTAAATGACAGTATTCATAAAGCTGACTTTGGGTGTTGCATCAAAACTGTTGGCTACTTTTCTATTTGTTGTTCAGCTTGCAAAGGAGACAATTCACAGTGTTTTACTTGTTTCATGTCCTCCTTGAAAATGGGTGGAACTGTGATGTTGATTTTTAATGGAAATTTTATTGAAATTGTCCTGAATATATGTACACAATTTATGTACTGCCTCAGTCTGTAAATGAGATATCACATTGTATTGTGTCTTGCAGCTTTCTGGGCTCTCATTGAAAACAGGCTTGGGGGCTGAGCTAGTTAGATCTTGAAGAATGCTGATTGTTGTTTTGCACATGCATGCTGACTTTTATTCTGTGCTTCACTGTTGAAGAAAATATATTACATTTTCTACTTCCCTCTGAAAATGGGGTGAGCAGATGTTCAAACTTGAAACACAAGATGTCATTGCCCAGTCTCATTGCAGCATCTCAGTATTCAGTGGAGATTTCATGTTAACTAATTAAGTTACAGATAAGCAGTGAGTTAGATCTGTTTCCCCTCCACTGAGTGAAGAATTTTCTATTGGAGGAAGGACTTCTTCCTCCTGCAGCAAGGCTCTCACACTGAAATGGAACCATAGGATCCATCCCAGATTGCAAAGCTATCGGATATGACTCAAAGGCCTCATTTCACTTGCCAAGTAAAAGCTGTTGTTTTTTTTACTATGGATGGGTGATTGTGTCAGGAAATTACTGTGGCTTTCTTTTCACACAGGGGTGCTGGGCAGGAAGTAGGAAGATCATGTATTATCCTGGAGTTTAAAGGAAGGAAGATCATGGTAATTGTTCATTGTGCTAAGTTATTTACAAATTTTCTTTGTTCTGAGTTGCATATCTGTTGTATGTAAGTTCTTAGCTGTTCACTCAGGTGTAGTGTTAATAGTTTGATATGTCTTAATTTACTAGAATATTGTGTTCTAGAGAAAATGATAAGTGATAGACATAGTGTATTAAAACATATCCTGAAATAAACTTTGTTACGTTCAAATATTAGCAGACTGTATGGTGAAGTCCTTGTTTTAGTGTGATCTCTGCTTAAATTTATGTTTGACTGTAAATACCATATCCAGCTGTATCACCTGTGTACCATCTGCCAACAATATACTTTTCCATCATATAGATTTAATGTTTTGTTTATGCACACACACTCCATGTATGCATTTGCAAGTGCTGCCAGTACATCTCCTTGGAGGCAGATTGTTGTGAGATAGACACAGTGAATCTCCAAAACATCCCACCAGTGCAAAATTGGAGAATCCCAGTTTCAGAACATGGATGTTCTGTAGTGCATAAAGAAGCTCCATTTCTGTGCTGTACATTCTTGACCAAAACAGAGTGGAATCTATGTATGCAGGCATTTTAGTGGATTGATTGGATTAAGTATTTATACCCCCTGTATGAAGTACAGCCAGCTTTCAGCTGGGGGAACCTCCATGTAAGACACGGAACATCTGAAACACTTCAAAGATAATATATTGAAGCACAAGACATGTAATGCAAATAGCAATCATCAGTTCATTAGTCTGTATTATAAACCACTTGCTTGTTTTGTTTTTAAAAAGCATTCTGATGTGTGTTTTCAGCTTGATTGTGGAATTCATCCTGGCTTAGAAGGAATGGACGCTCTTCCTTATATTGATCTGATAGACCCAGCTGAGATTGATCTCCTTCTGATTAGTCAGTAAGTTTCGTGTAGATCCATGCAGAGGTCTTGGGGATTTGCTCTGAGCATTTTATTAGCCGGGAGGCAAACTGTATGTGTAAGGAAGGGCAATTATGTTCTCAGAGACTTGATAAAATTCCAGGATAAAGCCATTAAAACCTGGTGCCTTTTTTTGTTTTATTTTTCCCATGTTCTTTGTAGCAAGTTTAACATTTTGGAGTGAGATTGGTTAGTCAATACTTCTCCTATTGTGCATAGACATCTTAAAGACTGGTATTTTATTAGATATCTCAAAGATTGGTATTTTAGTGTCTTGGTGTTTTACATAGTTTGATTTCAAATCTAATATTTCAGTTTCCACTTGGATCATTGTGGAGCATTACCATGGTTTCTACAAAAGACGAGTTTTAAAGGCAGAACTTTTATGACCCATGCGACAAAAGCAATTTACAGATGGCTTCTTTCAGACTACGTCAAAGTTAGGTGAGTTAAATAGTTTTCACAGCTCTTTTTAAGTTGTGGGGAAAACAAATGATACAGTAATTTGAACAACAGTTTCCTAGTGATCCTAGTAACAGTGTTGCCTGAGAGGGGCATTCTTTTCTTAAAGCTACAATTGCTGCTTTTGTTATTTCATTTTAAAATTTTGGTTTTGGTTTTTTTGTTAGATTTCAGTTTTTTTC
Organism: Heteronotia binoei; assembly: GCF_032191835.1. Classification (NCBI taxonomy): domain Eukaryota; kingdom Metazoa; phylum Chordata; class Lepidosauria; order Squamata; family Gekkonidae; genus Heteronotia; species Heteronotia binoei. Next base: position 47,856,718 of record NC_083223.1, on the reverse strand, counting down.
TCAAAACTGGACTTTTCTTGGGTTTGTAGAAATATTTGTTTTGTTTGTCCTGATTTATGTATCCACAGATGGGGCCATGTTGAGAATTAGATTTCTGTAACCAATCAAAAATGCCTAGTGATCAGGATGACATTTTTCCTTATTGTCCCTTACAGCAATATATCTGCAGATGACATGTTGTACACAGAGACAGATCTAGAAGAAAGCATGGACAAAATCGAAACTATCAACTTCCATGAAGTAAAAGAGGTGGCAGGAATCAAATTCTGGTGCTACCATGCAGGCCATGTTCTGGGGGCAGCCATGTTCATGATTGAAATAGCTGGTGTGAAGGTATTTCCTTAGTACTCTGTAGAAATTCAAGCAGGCTTCTGTCACTGAGTGCTTATTTGTATTATTTTATGATCTTTGGGATTAAAAAGTAGCAGTAGTTGAGGGAAGGGCATGGGGAGATTTTCATGCCATCATGTGTTTTAAGTCACACAAAGGTTAAAAGACTGGTATAAAGGACCATTGGCTGTGGTAGCTCTGCTATGTCTCTGGAAGGGCATTACACTCTACTGATCTGTAACCTGCTGGTAATCCCTGGCCATGAAGAGGCACGACTGTGCTCAACAGGGGCGAGGACTTTTTCAGTCCTAGCCCAAATCTGGTGAACGCTGCCTGATGACACCAGGGTCCTGCAAGATCTTTTATAGTTCTGCAGGGCCTGTAAGGCAGAGATGTTCCGCCAGGCTTTTGATTAAGGATAGCAGTGGTTGCTGAGCTGGCATCCCTTTCTCCCTTCCCCGATGCAACATCCAGCAATTTGGACTAGAGGAATTTTAGCAGGACATCATCAGGGTTTATAATTTGTTTTTATTCTAACTGATTTTATTGATTTTAATGCGTGTATCTATTATATATTCTATAATAAAAGCCCTTTTGTCTTGGCAAAACAGAGCACCCTGTTAGGTTGAGACTGGGTGGGACTGTGGTGCATCAACTTTGGACTGTCAAACCATCAATCAACTGCTCTTGCATCGCATTGGCTGACTCTGCTCTCCCCAACCCACTACTGGCCCCAGAACAGATGAGGATTGACCCTCTGGGGAAACTGCTAGGCAGTGGCTGCTGCTAGGCAACTAACCTTGCTTCTCTCAGTAAAAAGCAACCAAGCTTGGTCCTCTCTCAGTAAGAGGTGGTGGTGGGGAGGCCTTTTCAAGTCCTGTTTTGGCCTTTGAGAGAGAACTCATTGATTGACTCCACTCCTCTCTCCCATCTGAGTGGCTGTTGCTAGCCAGCCAAGATGATTCTGTCAGTCAAAGGCAACCAGCCTTGGTTCTGGCAGTTTATGGCTCTCCCCACTCTTAATACCAGGGTCCTCGAAATAACAGGGGCAGCATGTTTGGAAGTTAGCCGCCCTGAGCCTTGTTGTTAGCCGCCCTGAGCCTGCTTCGGCGGGGAGGGCGGGATATAAATAAAAAAGGTATAAATAAAAAAAAGTTACAACAGAAGGATAGAGAGTAGAAAATTCCTTTCAGTGAGCAGAACTCACGGTGCTTTGGATACAACTCAGTATGTGAGAGGCTGTGTGGTGTAGTAGTTAAGAGCAACATACCCTAATCTGGAGAGCTGGGTTTAATTCCCTACTCCTCCACATGAAGCCAGCTTGGTAACCTTGGGTCAGTCACAGCTCTCTGAGCTCTCTCAGTCCCTCAAAATAATTATAGCTCTTGCATAGTGCTAAAAGAGAGAGAGCTATAACTTAAGGCTGCCAGACAATCTTTGGATCTTCTGGCTACACACAATCAACAAAGATAAAAGGGTCAAGCTAACCTAAAAGTAAATATTAACACACACACACACACACACACACACACATATATATATATATATATATATATATATATATATATATATATATATATATATATATATATATATATATATAATTTATTTTGATGGTGTATACAGTGGTAAAGATTAAAAACAAATGGCCTGAAGATCAGACTACATAGAACATCAACATGAGCTTTAGATAAGCTTTATATAAGCTATAATTTACATATAGAGTTGATGATTTCACATACACAGTGGATAAAAATATCAGATGACCAATAGGATCATATGTGTTTTGGCCTCAAGGGGCTTCCTCAGTGATAAATAATGCTTTTATAAAGGAACACACATCCAAAAGTAAATTTATATAAATTGAAACCAGGTATTACTTTTTCATGTTGTGCGGTTGTTGAAAATGTATGCAGTAGGCCATGGATAACTTATCCCGGTGACTGTACATGTGCAACAAAATCTTCAATAATAGAATTTGGTATGAACTTTCCTAGGTCTTTGGATGTGTGTCATCAACCAAGAATTACAATAGGGTGGCCATAGATATAAATATATATGTTTGATAATATTTATTTATTTTTAAGTTTAAAAGGTAAAGGTAGTCCCTGTGCAAGCACGGATTACTGACCCATGGGGTGACATCACATCATGACGTTTATTTGGCAGACTTTTTACACGGTGGTTTGCTATTGCCTTCCTCAGTCATCAACAGTTTACCCCCAGCTTAATCCTTTTAACATTGTCAGTAGATTTTGGGCTGAGTCAAACGATAATTAATTTACTCAATATGCATTGTTTCTTTATCAAAGCTTTTATACACAGGTGATTTCTCAAGACAAGAAGACAGGCACTTAATGGCAGCTGAAATTCCCAATATTAAACCTGATATTCTTATCATTGTAAGTCTTTGTTTACTCATGGCAATTTTGATGCTAGTATTAGAATTTGGTCCCAGGGTATGGTTGGAAGGCGTGTGATCCAGCAGCTTTGCTGAAGTCCTAATAAATAAGGAGCCTTGAGCAGAAGAGACAGCATACATTTTTGTCAATAAATTAATATATTTGGGTCAGTTTGGTGTTTGGTTTGGAAACTACCAAAGATTTCCTTGAATATGGCTTTGAATTCCATGGTAGAAGAAAGATGGCATGCAAGTGTGATAAATAATATGAAAAGGGTACATGTCATCTCTAATTTCTGGCATCTCAGAAACAAGATGTTACATATGTTAAGCATGATGTAAAGACTAATGTACACTTTTTCCAGAATATTATTGTTAAAATATCTACTTTTATATGATGAAAAGTAAGTTTTGAGTGTTTGAAAGACTATCTTAGAAACTTTCCATATGGTGTTGTTATTTCTTGTGATATGTTTGCTTATTAATAATAGTGTGTGCAAGAGTAAAACGGCCATAGTGGGGGGGGGGGAGTTACGGGGTGAACATGACTTTAAAATCTTGTGTACTCTTTTTCTGGGAAAGCACATTGACCAAGGTTTCTTTTCATACCCAGAGTCCATGACTTTACTATGTCAGTTTTCCCACTTTCACCACGTATGAATTCTCCCACTTTCTGTATTTGCCTTGCCATGGTTTGCTTTCACTTAGAGGGAAGAGTGTACCTTGCCAGTGGTCCTTAGGCCTCAGCCCAGTGAAGAAACCAGGCTAGCCTTCATTTCTGTAGTCTTACAGCACAGCTAGTGAAGTAACACCTGTCAGATGTTTTCCTCTGCCACCCCACACTAGAAAAAATTATTTTGTAGCTTCCAGTTACTTGTAAACTATAGAATTGAGGGGATATACACACCCAGAGCTTTGTCACCAGCCACATGACTAAAAACCACAGGATAGTTATACCACCTGTCTGAACAAGAACATCAGCAAGGAAAGATCAGCCTCTACTATCAGACTGCAAGTGTGAATCACATTTTTTCTGCTCAGGATTCCCTAAAATGTTCTGAATTCCCTAAAAAAAAGAAATTGGAAAACCAAGGAGATAAAAGTTTTAGTCCAGCTTTTTCACGTACTGTGCTGATTTTCCACCAAGAGGGATCTGTAATGCTCCTCTACATTATCTAATGTAATTTCTCACCGGCAAGCAGAGGTAGTGCAGTCAGTTCAACTGGCTTTGCACTTGGACTCCTCATTCTGCTGCATATGCAGACCAAGCTGTAGGCTCAGGCCTGCCACCCCAGCATTGCTCCACTGCCACAAACTAGGCAAAACCACATCAAAACATAGGGGTAAGGAGAGATGCTGTGCTGTCCTTTGGATCTGATGTGGCATGCTTACCCAAAAAATTGGCCATCTTTTCTTTATTCCCCCCTCCCTGCTGAGAGTAATTAATGAATCACTTCCTTTGCTATGGTAGAGCTTGGGTAAGATTTTTTTTTCCCCTCCTGCAGGGGACATAGGACAGGAGGTGTCTGCCTGCTGTTGTTTTAATTATGTGACTTATGTCCTTAGGAGTCTACCTATGGTACACACATCCATGAGAAACGGGAAGAGCGGGAGGCAAGGTTCTGCAACACTGTGCATGATATTGTAAACAGAGGAGGCAGAGGTCTCATTCCTGTGTTTGCTCTAGGAAGAGCACAAGAATTGCTTTTGATTCTAGGTACGTATCTACATATTACCTTTTTCTAACATATTAGAGATGATTTTTAATGTGCTTCATATATTTTTTGTATAACAATTAGGAAAACGTCCCTTAATTTTTAGATATCCTGCTTCTGCCATGTGCGTGGAAGCCTAGACATTTTTATTAAACAAAGCATTGGTTCATTTCCAATATGGAAGACTTTAGGGAGAGGCAAAGGGCAGCATTTAGCTGCCAACATCTTTTTTCCAGTTCCCTAATCTACCTGAGCAGCATTGCCATCTGTTACTGTATTCAGCTACACTTGGCACACCAAACAGCAACCCCAGCCTGCTGGTAGCTGATGGAAATTCATGACCCCAACATATCTCCAGTATAACCCTTTGTTGCTTGTTTAAAATAAGCTTTTTCTGTTACTTCTGGCAATGCTGTTATTTTACAGGAAATAAAATTGGTGCTTATTGCCAACTAGGCAAGGCTTCTTCTATCCAGTTTTCTAGTAGAGAAAGAAAGCATTTTATTTTAAGCCATTTATTTGTCCAGAATGCTTGTATGCCCAGTGCAATCTGTCTCAGGTTCTGCCTGTTAGTTCCTTTTTATGCTTGAAATTAAGATAACAAGCTTTGGGCTGGATTACGTGCTGGTGAGGCAGATGTTTCACACCTCCCTCTTACCCCAGCAGGTGCTGGTGATGTGAACACCTTACAGAGGTGATGTGAAAATCTGGGGGACCCACGTAGGGCTTGTGCATAGGAGTAGGGCAGGTAGGTGGGAGGATCCGTGGTGGTGTGTGCAATCCTTGGAGCCTGCCTTCCTTGCAAGCGAAGAAAGACTCCAAAGAGCACAGGTGCTGCACCACCACTTTAGGAAAGTGAAAGCGATGGGGCAGCATGTGCCTTCAAAAGAGTGCAGGCACTGCCCTGCTGCTTTTGCTTTCCGGAAGGTGAAGGTGGAGGATGGTGCCTGCATTCTTCGGAGACTGCCTTCCCTTGGAACAAACAGTGCAGGTGCTGCCCTGCCACTCTCATCTTCCCATGTTTCGCAGGGGTGGGGCCTAGGGCACCAGAACCTGTGGCGCCGGCCCTGAGAATCACAGCATATCTGTTCCATTGTAAAATAACTTCCCAGAGAGCTCTTCCCCCCCCCCCCCCCGAGTTTAGAGTGGTTTTGATACAATTTACAAAAATTGACTGGGGTGTCTTTATCTAGATGAATATTGGCAGAATCACCCTGAACTCCACGACATCCCTATATACTATGCTTCCTCTCTGGCAAAGAAGTGCATGGCGGTGTATCAGACCTACGTCAATGCCATGAACGATAAAATCCGCAAGCAGATAAACATCAACAACCCCTTTGTATTCAAACACATTAGTAATCTGAAGGTGAGTGAATAAAGGATGTTTTAATATGATGACAACATTTAATCAATAAATTAATTAATATTAACAGATTGAAAACTTTGCATAAATTAAAGAGGTGCCCCAGTTAATCAGGAAGCCCCTGACTAACTTTTTTTTTAAAGTAAAATTTACTTTCTAAAAAGTAAATTCAGTATCTTACAAACTATTTAAGTAGCAGGCATCATCTTAGGAAAAAACGTTTCTCTTTTTCTCTCACAAAAGAATCCTAAGGTGCTTTCTGCTGTGACATAGTTCATGTATAACCTAAAAACCATTATGCTTTTTGGTTGTTTTCCAAGCAAGTAGCATTGTTTTATTCATTTGCAAATCAGCCAACATTTATTGAGCTGGCTAAAATTCATTAAGAATTCCTTTAACTGGAAGACAGCCCTAGTTAACTTCACAGGAACATGTAGTATGGTTTAAAATAGAATTGGTTAAAATAGAATTTCAAAACCTATTAGAAAGAATAATAATAATAACGTTTTATTTATATCCCGCCCTCCCCGCTAAGGCAGGCTCAGGCTAACAACATATCAATACAATAAATTAACAGATTGAAACAGGTATTAAAAACAGCATTTAACCTTAAAAACATTCCAGTTTAAAATTAAACATTAAATATTTCTGGTGCTATTTCCTCAGTAGATATGATGGCGGATCTCACTTGAGGCGAATCCATCAATCATTCAGTCAGGCAAAGGCCATCCTAAAAAGGATGGTCTTGCAGGCCCTGCGGAACTGTTCGAGGCTCTGCAGGGCCCGCACTTCTTCCGGGAGCTGGTTCCATAGGTGTGGGGCTGCAGTAGAGAAGGCTCGTATACGGGTGTTCTGTAGTTTTGCCTCCTTCGGCCCAGGGATAGTCAGTTGGTTCTTCCCCGCTGACCTCAGTGCTCTCTGGGGTTCATATGGGGAGAGACGGTCCCTCAGGTAGGCAGGTACTCAACCATATAGGGCTTTAAAGGTGATAACCAGCACTTTGTAACGAACCTGGTATGTGACCGGTAGCCAGTGCAGTCCGCGCAGCCCCGGCACTACAACTTTGTATTGTTGTTCTGCAGGACAATGGTAGGGTAATGCATATCAGGGTGCACCCTACCACTCCACTGAGCAAAGTGTAAGGCCTGTCTCTGGGATAAGTATCCTTTAGCCATAAAATTATAGTCATAGAGTTGGAAGGGGCCATTCGGGCAATTAGTCCAACCCCCTGCAAGATCAGCCTAAAGCAGCTGATTTCATTGATGAACCACTCTTGCTGGGAAAAAAAAAATTCAAAACCTATTGGTACTTTTCCACCTGTAATTTAAATTCATTATTGTGAGTCCTATTCCATACTGCTAACAGGAACAGCTTCCTGCCCTCCTGTAAGTATCAGCCCTTCAAATACTCAAAGAGAATGATCACATCTCTCCCTTCAGCCTCCTCTTCTCCAGACTGAACATTCTAAAGTTCCCCAGCCTTTCCTCATAGGGCTTGGGCTATGACATCTTGTGATTTGGATGTTATGCCTATGTTGATACACCCCAAGACCACATTAGCTGCATCATCATGATTGCCCATATTTAGACACACTGCAGCCCAGAAGTGTATCCCCCATCCAGTATGCATGGCTTTGATTTTTTTACCTCGATGTTAAACTCTGTACTTATCCTTGTTGAATTGCGTGTTATTCACATCTGCCCACTTTTCAGTGTGTTCAGATCTCATTGAATTCTATCTGTCTTTTGGTGTGTTTGCTACTCCCTTGGCATCATCTGCAAACTTAAAGAGTAGCCCCTTCACCCCCTTATCCAGATCATTTATAAAAATATTAAAGTACCAGCCTCCGAACGGAGTCCTGTGGTACCCCCCTGGACACCTCCCTCCAGGCAGATCAAATGCCATTGACAAATACGCTGGCTGTGCTTCTCCAACTAGTTCTCTATCCGTGTAACTACGCTAGAGTCCAGTTCGCAGTCCTCCAATTTACCAATCAGACCATCAAGACAAACATTATCAAAAGCTTTACTGAAATCTAGGTAAACAATGTTCATGGTATTCCCATGATCCAGTAAACCTATCTCTCTTATCAAAGAAGGAAATGAGGTTGGCCCTTTTGGGGGCAAACCTGTGCTGACTTCTCCTTAACTCCAAGCTGTCCTTCAGATGCTCACAGATTGACCCCTTTAAAATCTGCTTCAGTATCTTTCTTGGGAACAGAGGTCAAACTGACTGGCCTGTAGTTTCCTGGGTTATCGTTCCTCACTTCTTTGAAAACTGGAATAGCATTCACCCTCCTTCAGTCTTGTGACACATCTTCCATCCTCCTAGAAGTCTAACCAAGAGGTACTGACCTTTAAAGCCCTTTGCGGTCTAGGACCAACATATCTGCAGAGTCTTTTCTCCCAGTATGTCCCCAGAAGAGTGTTTAACTCCTCAGAACAACATCTCCTGATGATCCCTGGCCTAAAAGACATCTGTTTAGTCTCAACCAGGGCCAAAGCTTTTTCAGCTCTGGCTAGTGGAATGTGCTCCCAAGTGAGATCAGGGCCCTGCAAGACTTCTTACAGTTCCACAGGACCTGCAAAACGGAGTTCTTCTAGGCCTTTGGTTGAGACAGCAAGTGTCCAAATTGCATCGGCCTCCCCTGCTTCGCCCTGTTCCACCCTGCCCACCTACTTCTCGGGGCTTGCACTAATTCAGCTGTGCCATTGATGGTTATGTATACTTGTCCGACATTCTGGCCCATCTTGGGCACTCATGCAGGAGCATGTAGGAGTTCCTTGCAGATTATGTTAGGTGGAGGGGGTTTGTTGGCTTTAAGTATTCTGTGATGTTTTTAACTGGTTTATTCTGTTGTAACCTGCCCTGAGCCTGCTTGTGGGGGAGAGTAGGATAGAAATACAATAAAATATATAACTTGTAGATGATGATCAAACGCTCTACAAACTCTGCACCGAGTTGAGTGGCTTTTCAGCAGACTTCTTAGACTAGAATAAGGTTCTTTGGAGGATGTTTGGATCCACTCCATTCATTCTCTGATTCCTCTTTATGACTAATGACTGCAGAAATTACTAGCCAAATGTTTTACTAGAGGACATATTCCAGTCTGTCTAATCAGTTATTGTAGACCATCTTCATCTATTCAAAGGTGATTGGTGGGAGAAGTAGAGTGCTGGGTTCTGTTCATGAGAAACAGTAGTGAGATGGAGCTGCTAATACTCAGAGGCTCCTTCTCCCTGCAGCCCACGGTGCGACATATGTGGCATTTCAGTATCCCACAGTAGACAGCTTCCAGTGTGTATAGAAAGTGAACTACAAATGCACACTGACCATGATGGAACAGTTTCTAAGGCTGTCACAGAATGGCTGTGCAGTTTGAGAGGAAGGGGTAGGGTCCCACTAGGCACGAGGTCTGTCACCACAGCATTTCAGATGGGAGAGGGGATTTGCTATGGATTCCTCTGGTTAAAGGGTAGGGGTGGGCAGTAAGCTCGAGTATCTGGCATGTTTAAGAAAGAACATAAGAGAAGCCATGTTGGATCAGGCCAACGGCCCATCAAGTCCAACACTCTGTGTCACACAGTGGCAAAAAATGTTATATACACACATACACTGTGGCTAATAGCCACTGGTGGACCTGTGCTCCATACACTGTGGCTAATAGCCACTGATGGACCTGTGCTCCATATTTTTATCTAAACCCCTCTTGAAGGTGGCTATACTTGTGGCCGCCACCACCTCCTGTGGCAGTGAATTCCACATGTTAATCACCCTTTGATTAAATGGCAACCAGAAGATGTCTCAGTTGCAGGGTGGATCCTGTCCTCCATTCCAGTAAGCAAAGTCTGGATCCTTTCTGCAATTTAAGTGACTCTCAGTGGAAGAACCCCTTAAGCTGCAGGCAGACTCATGGGAATATGGTTGACTCCACCTCCACAGGGCTAGCAGCTTATTTGTCTATTGAGTTACCCTGTGTTGATCAGTTCAGTGTTAAAGTTCATCATCCTGTACTGTCCAGCGTATTAATTATGGACCACATTAAAACAACATATTCTTGAAAATATTGAGTTTGCTGACCCAAAGGAGTGTAATATAAACAAAGACCACTGCAAACCTTCTGTACAATAAGCATGGTATCATAAAGCATGCACAAATTGGCTAGGATCCTTTGCTCTAGTTTTGTCAATTGAATTAATGTATTTTTTTGTTGTTGTTGCATAGAGTATGGATCATTTTGATGACATCGGCCCCAGCGTTGTGATGGCTTCCCCTGGAATGATGCAGAGCGGCTTATCCCGAGAGCTTTTTGAGAGCTGGTGTACTGATAAAAGGAATGGAGTCATCATAGCAGGATACTGTGTGGAAGGAACACTTGCCAAGGTGAGTTTTCATTTTATCGCTGTGTTGAATACAGAATAGCCTGACTGAGAAGTGGCTCTCTTACATATAAACTTTTTATTGCTCAATCAGGATTTTCTGAGTCTGTATATTTGCAGACAAGTACTCTTTAATTTTAACGATTTTACTCTTTAACGATTGTAATTTTGCATCAAACTTGTCATAGTTGGGAACACAGATAGTACAGTGGCCAAGAGACTAGGGTCGTTTTCGCACTTAGCGTTTGCTCCCCTTATTCCTCGGCGCAATTATGTCCGGATCATTTTCCTCGTTTTCGCACATTGCCTCTTTAGTGGAGTCGCTTTCCATGAAGCCCCGGCTCAAATCGCTTTTGCACTAGCATCGACTTGAGTTCGATGCCCTGTCAAACATTTTTTTTTTAAGCGCAAGTCTAATTGCGTAACAACGTAACAATGTAACAACGTAACAACATGACAACGTAAACCGCATCACGTGTGCCGCTTCTGCTTATGGAGTGGCTGCAGCTGTAGTATCCTCCACAGCCCTTTATGTATTAACAGAAGCATTCACAGTGGAGAATCCCAGCACTAGATTCCCCCCCCCCCAACACAAATTCCAGAGTTGCGTGTGTGTGTGTGTGTATGTGGCAGCTTCTTCCTTTCCCAGCCTCGCTCCCTCCCGGGTGGTGAAGCTGGGATTTCCTCCACGCTCTTCCCCCTCCCCGGCTGGCGTTTGCAGCCGCAACGGGGACCTGACTGACTCCTGCTGCCAGAGCTCCCCCCCCCCCATTCTCTCCTTCCCCTTCTGTGGCGCGTGTGAAGAGCGAGCTCGCGTCTGTTTTCTAACCGAGCGGAATGTAGCCAGGGAGGAGAATGCAGGACTCCAACTTCCCATTTTATACATGGCGATTTTGTGCAGGTCCAGAAATGCTGGTGGCACAGCTGAGGGAGGCATTGCCTTTTTAAAACACACACACATGAACGCTTTGGCCCACGCCGGCACTAGATTTCCCCCCCCCCAACAATGTATAATGTATAATGCAATTTCGAAGTTGCGAAATAACGCAACAGCGGAAAAGCAAACCTCACATACCCGCCGCTTCAGGAGGGTTTTTTTTTTCTATTTGTTAATTTTGAAATATCGCTATTACGCAAGAAAGATGAAGTTTTTAAAAAAAAAATGGCCGTGCGGGCACTTTTGGGAAGCGCCGCGAACGGCTGATGATTGGCCAAGGGGGTGGATGGGGTGGGAGGACGGAAAGGGAGAGGGTGACGCCCACAAAGCAGTCGATCCGGCGTGGATGGATTTCCCACAGCAAACTCCGAGGAGTGGATCCGGTGTGGATCCGGAGGTTTTCAAAAACTCCGGAAGGAGGTGGATCTAGATACTCCGGCGTGAAACCCCTGCAGCACCGGAGCAAGACGCAGCGCCGGAGCAACAGGTGCGAAAACCAGGAAAAGATCCGGAGGTAAATGGGGTGCTACGCCGGAGTAAACGCTAGTGAGAAAACGGCCTAGGTGTACCTTTCTGAGCAGAATTAAAGTTTTCCAAATCCATGCAGGTCAGTGGGCTTAGAATGGTATAACTCGGCTTACAGTAGCACTGTGAGTTTTGGGGTTGAATCTCCCCTCCGCCGCAAACCCTATTTCAGTCTCAAGCCCTTCTTTTTGCTCCTTTTAATATTGAAACTCACATTGACTTTGTAGAGTAAAATCAAGGCCAACGTTTTCAGGGCTAGGCTTTTAGGATGCATATGCATCATGGTATCTTTTTAAAAAATCTCAATGAACTGATACAACATATTACTGCAATTTTGTTTCATTACAGCATATAATGTCTGAACCTGAAGAAATTACAACTATGTCAGGACAGAAACTTCAGCTAAAGATGTCAGTGGATTACATTTCTTTCTCTGCTCATACAGATTACCAACAAACCAGTGAGTTTATTCGAGCACTGAAACCTCCCCATGTGGTTAGTATCTGTTTTTGCTGCTTTCTGGGAGAACAGTATTTGTCACATTCCATAACTTGGCCGGGGGAGGGGTGGGTGTAGATAATAATCAGTGGTTCAAAGCAAGGCTCCTTTCTGAAATAATTTATGGTTTAACAAGTTTGGCTGACACGTTTTTATGGCATGCGATTTTTATCGTGAATACTGCTGCAGTTAATATTATGCAAAATTTATAAAAGAATTATCACAAAATGAGCTTAAGAGTCACTGTTGCTCAAAATCATTGTTTTCAACTGCTGATGGGAGAAAACCTCTCTGATATCGTTTGGAAATGAGATTCATCCAGGCAGGGCAGGGCTTTTTTGTAGAAAAAGCCCAACAAGAACTCATTAGTATATTAGGCCACACCACATGACATCACCGGATACCCCAGCCAATCGCAGCAAGGACGCACAATCAGGCAAGGCTGGGCCATCCAGATCAGGGTGGAATTTAGCCATGTGCAAGGGAGAAAGATACCCAGTCCACCATGCTCAGGGCAATAAGGAGCTTCTCACAGTACACAACACACATTTAGGAAGATTTTCATTGAAAAGTATTTTTAACTCCTTCAGCACTGCGGAAAGGATGCTTGGGGCGCTGCATACCAGCTGAAGGTCACAACCCATATTACAACAAGACAGCTGTGTTCATAATATCAGAAGGGAAATAGGGGGAGGGCTTCTGTTTCAAAGAAACAAAAAGAAGTCTTCATAGGACAAACCTCCAGAACGTCCTGCTGTGCACAGTTCAGAAACAACACCGTGCCAGGTACTGTACAAAGCAGAGACATTTACAAAACTAGAAGAATAGGATGGAGCAGAAGAAATCAGAAGCTGAAAGATAATGGGGATGGGGAGAGGGTGCTGATGGGGAGGGGGTGCTAAGGAGTTTCAAGAGTGGGCTTAGCTATTCAAGATACTGAGTGTTCCATAAATACTCCAGCAGTATTTTTTTTCCTTTAAAAATTAGGCTGGGAGTCATGATTCTGATTAGAATTATGGCATGAGCAGGGGATAAGATTTTTCCTTGTATCGTGTACCTGATCTGAAATTATCCCAGAGAATCTTTGTTTGTCCCAGTGGAAAAAACAGGTACTGAAAAAAGACATGCAGGGAATGGAATGAAAAACCAGGGATGTTACTTTTAAAGCTCCTCGAAGGGGAAGACAAAATACAATATCATACAATACAATATCATTCCTTGAAGGGGAATACAATACAATACAAAATACAATATCATAAATTCATATGTCCCACTCTAAGTTTTCCTCTTAAAATAATTCCCCTCTCCTTTTTCTTGGTTTTTACTGTGCAATGGAAAAGACCCAGTTATCAGTCTCTTGGCTCCATCAAGACAAAAGCAGTTTTGGGGAGCATGATTTTAGTGAGGGGGGAGCTAAAGGAGAGAGACTAAGAACCCCCTCCCCACATAGATCTTCTACTCCAAACTACAGCCTCCAGGTCTGTATTTTATAAAAGAAGAAAATATCAAGGGCAAGCTGTTAGTGTTTGTTGCATGTATTTTGCACCTCCCCCCCACCAATGGATGGAGAAATCAAGAAGGGGATAAGGAAAGATGAAAAATGATGAGTACCAAGGATGCAGAGGGGAAGAGACTTTCAAGGAAGAGCTCAAAGCTTGCAGCTGATGTAGAAGGCAACAGGGAACAAATGCGTAAGACAATAAATAATCTGCCCTAGAATTTTGTTCCAACACCTCTCCCGCTCGCTCTCTTGCAGTCTCACCCTTGACAGCTTTAGTCCAAAGGACCAGCAGCTCCCCATAAGGCAGGCATGGTGAGCGTGAGCTCCATGTGTGGTGGACACCCAGCCACTTCTGGCTCGTCAGCCCAGCCCATGCTTCTGGAAAGACTGGAGAAGCTTCAGTGGCTCCAGTGGTGATGACCCTTGGCACCGCTGGCTCCCAGGCCCTGCTGAAGTGCCATCTTGCCACCCACCTCCCCAGGCAGCCTTCCCTCTGCCAGAGACTTTTTTTGAGCCAGAGCCCTGGCCAAGCCAGCCAAAGAGCACTCCAGTGCATTCTGGCTAAAAAAAACCCTGCATCCAGGCTAACCTAACATGAAGGAATGCATAAGAAAGGGGTATTAGAGAGGAGGTGAGGTGATATGGGGAATGGTAGAGATTCAGAACATTTCAAAAATGCATCTCAGGTTACAAAAGACTGTGACCATTATCCATGTGCACCCCAGGCTTTTCTGTGCCCCCCACTTCCCTCATGGAGCCCATGACCCATACACACCCTCCCCTAAAGGCCCCATCTGAGGTGGCGCTGGGCAGGTAGGACACAGTCTCAAAGGAATTATTTCTGCTTAGCAGAGAACTACTTGGTTTCTGACGAAAGAATTGTGCCAAGAAGCTGATGAGAACAAAAAGAAACAAGCCCAGCAGCAGGCGACAAGAACAGGGTAGACTTAATGCAGTTGCTGAGGGCATGCTGTGCACAGCTAGGATGCGTCCCTTTTTTCTTCTTGCCCCAGCCATACGCTGAATGAATACACTGAATAAAAAGTGCCTTTAGCAATACACAATAAAAAGTGCCTAGACTCTGAGATCTTCCTGTGTTGACTCTTTAATATAGATACTTGTGCACGGTGAGCAGAATGAAATGGCCAGGTTGAAAGCTGCACTAATTCGAGAATATGAAGATAATGACGAAGTTCACATTGAGGTCCACAATCCCAGGAATACTGAAGCTGTGACCCTCAACTTCAGAGGAGAAAAGCTTGCCAAGGTAATGAATTTAAAAAAAACCCAAATCTAGTCTCTGTCAAAAGTAATATTTTGCCCCCTTCCAAAGCTGTGTTTTTACCCTACAGTGATAAGAGCTCCCTGTGCTGTATGAGGAGCTTAGCAGGGAAGGGAAGAAGTTCTCTTTCAGTCTGACTTTATCATGGAAGCCTCCACACCAGGCTTCAGAGAGCCCTATGCACAAGGGAAGGAAGTTGCTGATTTTCTGTCTCAGCTGCTGTTTTGAATCCAAACTCAAAAGGGTTTCCCCCTCCAAAAAAAAAAATCCTCTGGAGCCAGTCTCCTAGGAGAGTAAGGGATTACTCTGGCAGCAGAAAGGGGACAGTAGAAAAACTGTTCCTGCATGTGGCTGGGATCCTGGCCCTAGTTGCTCAGTTGTCTTGGCTGGCAAGAGTTCATGATCAGATACTTGGTAAAAGCCTCAGGATCGCAGCTTCGTTCCTAGAGACTAGGAAGAGTCCAGCAGCCAGCATCCTCAGCAAGAACCAACATGAGTTATTCATTATGGGCATTTGCCCTTCCTCTGCCTGTATGCCCACTCTAAAGTTGAACATCAGACACCAGGCCAGGTTATTGGGAAAGAGTTGTTCATCAGAATGAGTAAAAGGCATTTATTCTACTGTGGATGATCTATTTGGGTGCAGGGATACACAAGATATTGTGTAAATAGTGTCCATGCTAGCGTGAAAATGTCAGTCTGTACCTGGCGAAAAGATCTAGCGCACTGCTGCCACTGTCTCCTGCTTAAATGGAGTCCACTTTTCTTCTCCGCAGTTTAATTTCCATTCACCTTTCTTGTATGTTGACCCTCTCATTAATCTTCTGTGGTTGTCCCTTTTCTCAGGTCATGGGCTCTCTAGCAGACAAGAAACCAGAACAAGGGCAGAGAGTTTCAGGAATACTGGTGAAGAGGAACTTTAACTATCACATCCTTGGTCCATGTGACCTGTCCAGTAAGTAACAGTGGCTGGAGAGTATGACCATAAGTTCATCTCAGTAGGCTATTTCTTAAGCCCAATTTATGTTCCCTATTCATCCCCCCCCCCCCAAATTTCCTACAGACTACACCGATCTGGCCATGAGCACTGTGACACAGACCCAGGCTGTTCCGTACACCGGCTCTTTTACTTTGCTTTACTACCAACTGCAAAAACTAACAAGTGAGTAACTGAAAAGAAATGCTTGGGATCCATTTGAGGTGGTTGTTTTGTTTGTTCTATCATTTGTTTTTCCAAGTTAGAAAGCTTTAATATGCAGCTTGGTTTTGAAATGCTTGCCAAAGTATATAAAACAGAAGTAGCCAATATGCTGTACTGAGAATTCCCCCCAGAACGTACCACATAATCCTCTGCAGTTGCAAAGGTTCTATGGCTAATGGAGAAAAATTCCTTGGCTGATAAATCAGTATGGAAAGCGTTCATGAGGGCAGGAGGTTTGAAAACCACAGCCCTAAACGCTGTGTCTAGTATTTGGTTTCATGTCTTTGCTGTTGCCAAACAAGCCATGATGCTTGTAAGTTAAATCACTGTGGTCTATAGTGTATACCAGCAATCCCCAAATGTGGCACCTGCCAGGGCTGTGGGATTCACATGCTGCCCTGCCTTTACTTTCCTTTCTCCCTTTTCATGGCCCGTTCTTCCTTCTCCTCACTCATCCCATTCACAATCTTCCCTTTGTCACTCTCCACATTCCTTACTTTGCCGACTCCTCTTTCTCTATTGAATCTCTGTCCTCAACCCCTAACTCACAGCACTTCTCCAGCTGGCTTGAAGGACCTGCTACATGCAATAAGAAGATGGAGAAGCTGCTGAAGAACAACCCTGCTGGATCAGTCCAATGATTCATCTAGTCCAGCATCTCATTTCACACAGTGCCAACCGCATGGACCCGGAAGGGCTTCATGCAGGACACAGACACCAAGGCCTTCCCCTCATGTTGCCTCCTACCACTGGTACTCGGAGGTTTACTGCCTTTGGAGACAGAGATTCCTTTTAGTCATCTTGGCTAGTAGCCACTAGGGGTATGCAGGGGGGGGGGGTTACCAGTATTTTTTGGTTCAGGTTTATTGGACCAAAACAATTTTCAGGATTCCTGAGAAATTTGATTCCAGTACAGTATGGTATTTGGAGCCAAGATTTTTCAGAAATCTCAAAATTTTTAAGGTCCAGTAGACATGAGAAGGAAAATACCAGCCTGATCCTGGGGCTGGCTTGGTTTCTTCTGCTGCCTATTTAAACCAAGCCACAGGAGAAGGCAATGCAGAGCTGCACCAGCAGTGAGCTCTCGACTCTCCACCAATCCAGCTGATCTTGGACTGGTTTCTTATGCAGTCCCATTTAAACTGGACTCTTAAGAGAAGGCAGCCACAGCTGAGGCAGCGGAGAGCTTCAGTCTGCTCCTGTCTTTCTGCTGTTTTCAGTTCTACCCGAAATCCCCAAATATATCTGGGATTTTCTTGGGATTTTTCCCCCCTGAGAAAACCCAGATACATTTGGGAAGCTGAAATATACCTAAACACCAAGAAGGTATTTTGGGGGTATATTTTCAGCTCAGGTAGATCCCAATGCACACCTCTAGTAGCCACTCATGGACCTATCCTCCATGAATCTGTCTAATCACCCCTTAAGGCCAATTCAAATAGTAGCCAGCAACATCCTGATGTTAATTCCTCTTTAACTCGCATGTTGTTATAAAACAGCAGATGCTAAAGGTAGGATTGCACAGTGATCAAGTGCTTCAAAAGAATGCAGGAGAAGAAGACATTGAGTTTGGCTAATGGAAACTAAGAGTCCAGTCACACAGCACATCCTTTGTCACAGTGAGCCAAATTGGCCGCTGATCACATCTACAATTAACTGCCTGGCTCATTTACAGTTTGCTCCCATACAGGTATGTTCTGAGAAGGCTGGTTCAGTTCTCCAGGAAGAAAACTGCATTGTCGTTCAGGCAGTTATAACTTTCAAAAAGGAATGTTTGATACATCCAAACAAGGAGTTAATATTTGTATTGAAAAAGTAGATGCTGCTTATTCTGGGCACATTCCACTTAACTTAGTTTTGCTGTTGTGATTTTGGTCATTTTTAAGGTGATGTGAAAGAAATAGAAATCCAAGATAAGCCGGCTTATAAAGTTTTTAAAGCCATTACTGTGATCCAGGAACCAGGCATGGTGGTGCTCGAAGTAAGTATGGCCAGGGGGAAAAGGTATTTACTTGTAGCCTTGGCAAAGTGTTTGCTAAGAATCATTCAGCCATTCTGTCTTTTGTTAGACTTAATGGTGGTGCCGCCTCCTTACCTTTGCTGTCGTTCGCTTTGTAAGGTTTGTAATTTACAAAGCTGCCCTCCCACAATGAGTTGATGTTGAAGATGCAGTGCTTGTAATTTCTCAGCTGGGATCAGAGTAGGCTGCAATATTATATAAAGGCTCTGTCCTTTAAAAAGAGTGAATCTTGACCAGGATTGAAATCTCATTGATGGGGGGTGGGGTGCCAAAGACCACTGCAGGCTCCCAGAGATTTCCTTTGGGCCCCTCTAGAATCATTCATATCCCACCCGAACATCTTATACAAGCAAATCATATGGCTTGCCTGGCTTCTTGGGCTTCTGTGATGATCCAGTCTCCCTGAATTTTGTTCACCTGTTCTCCACCACCTCTTTCTTTGCAGCCTTGCATTGATATAGGAGACAAAAATTAAAATGTGTCAAGTGACTTTCCATAATATGCAGTTATTAAAAATGATGATCCTATAACCCTGGTTTCACTTCTTGGCCTCTTTTCTTCCTAGTGGGTAGCAAACCCTGCTAATGATATGTATGCAGATACCATAACGACAGTGATACTGGAAGTTCAGTCGAATCCCAAATTACATAAATGTAAGTGCTTAATATCTTTGTGCTGATATGTAAAGAAAAGTGAACCAACTTACATCACGTATTTTTGATAACTGAGGTTAAATTGGCAGATCTGGGCCCCTAAAACTCCATGTTGTTGGAAGGTTGCAGTTCATCTACATTTTTAACTGTTATCATTTTTGTTTGTGTGTGATGTTGTCAATCTTCAATCAAGGTGTGTATCTTAGGCCTTGTTAATTACAAATATCTCAGAGGTAGAACGGCAAAACATGACTCAAGTTAATAAACAAGACCCAAACCATAAAGTACACATTCTAAGCCAGGGGCGGTGAACCTCCATCCCGAGGGCCATATACGGCCCTCGAGGTCACTTGGTGTGGCCCTTGGGGATTGCTGGACCAAACCAAGCCAGGTGGCAGCCTCCCTGGGGCCTGGCTGGCCAGCGAGGATTGTGGGGCCCAGTTGCGCTGTGCAGCAGCCTCCCCAGGGCCAGACAGAGATCACAGGGTGCAGATGTACTGTGCAGCAGCCTCCCTGGGGCCTGGCTGACCGGCCAGAATTGCTGCAGGGCCTGGAAAAGTTACTGTTACAGTTCAGTTTGCACTTGGTTATCCCAAATGGTGTGACCTAATATGCTAATATTAGGGGATGTGGTCTAATATGCTACTGAGTTCCTGCTGGGCTTTTTCTACAAAAAAGCCCTGGACTGATGCATTTGTAGGGCTGCGGGATATGTGTGTGTGCACGCCAGATTAGGCTCTCCCTGCATGACTTCAAATAGAAAAACAATTATTTACATTAATTTTGCTGGCCTGAATCATTCTCCCTCGGCGGAGCACTGTTTTTCAAGTTGATAATTTTTTATGACCCGCGAATGATGTTATAAATATCCATATGGCCCTTGGCAGAAAAAAGGTTCCCCACCCCTGTTCTAAGCTCTTCTCATCTGTTTCATGATGTCAGTTTCCCTCCCCACCATAAGAATTGGGAGCATGTTTAATGTTGAGGAAATGAGTGTAGGAACCTTTTCATGCATTTCAATCCCTACTGTATTCATTTGGGGAGGGAGAGAAGCTGGTTTCTCAGTTGCATCATGAAAGAGAGACAGTTGTTCTAAAAAAAACCCCTGTTATTTATTTAACGTCAATCCTAAATGTAAATTCATTGAAACATAAAAATCAGGTGTGCAGCATGCAAAATTAACCAAATTACTTAAATACCCAATTAGGATGCATTGTAATTTTATAAAAGATGTATCCTGGTTATTTTGTCAAATCCCATAACGCAGGGTGGTTGATAAATTCAGTCCTTAAATTCCATTTCCCATCTATAATAGCCAATGTAACTGTCAATCAACTCTGTGACAAGATTTGATATATAGTGATATACACAACCAAGCTCAGCCCTTTCTCTCTATTTCTCAGGGTCAAGAAGGCCAAGGAAACTCAGGAAGACCTAGGATAACTAAGAGAATTGAGGAAGCTAGGTTCTGATACTCTAGCTGTTTAGAATTTGATAGTATATAAACATTCCAAAAGTCCTGTGAGGCAAAAGATACATACAGAATTATCTGTACCTGGAAGGTCACATCACCCAAAGTGTCCTAAAACCTCCTAGGAAACAGAACCGAAGTTTCAACTATAGAGTCTAATTACTGTATAAATAGTATATTTTTGGCACAGGCAGACAGCAGAACCGCAATCCAGCCCTAATTTTGCAACATTTAATTTAGCATTATTTAGTGTTGAAGGCAGTTATATGAATTATTCATGTGCAAAAATGTGTATAATATGTTCAATTAAATCATGTTCATTACTGTATTCCTCTAAAGAGTTCTAGAGAATTCAGCTTTGTAAAAGAACATTATGGTCTGTGGCAGATATTTCTCTCATGCCTCAAATCCAACTCTGCCAACTGAAGAAGTATCAGTTATGGTCCACTGTAGACATAGAATCAAGTGGGTTGCAGTCTTTTTTTGAAGCATCTTTCACTTGGCAGATGTCTAAAATTATTGAGCATATGTATAACCTGAAGTGAACTTGCAGGTTCAATAACTTTCTAGCTCCCTTTTTTCTTGCCATTATATGAAAAAAACATAATTTAGTATTATTATGTAAAGGAAACTTCTAGGAACTTGATAAAGGTAAAGGTAATCCCCTGAGCAAGTACCAGTCATTTCTGACTCTGGAGTGATGTTGCTTTCACAACATTTTCATGGTAGACTTTTTACGGGGTGGTTTGCTGTTTCCTTCCCTAGTCATTTACCCTTTACCCTCAGCATAGTAATGTTTTCTTTGCTCCTGAAGACCTGAAATCAACTATGTATTGTCACAGATGAAAAATAAATGGAATGTTCAATCTGTTTTTCAGCTGCAATGCATAAACTTCCTAAAAAAGTAGACATGGATATGTATCACAAAAAGATGGAGATTATGCTACAGTAAGTTCTGACATTATAATAGAGGAAAAACTTACCAGTATTTGCAGCTAATGTTAATATATTGCCTTTTGAATAAAGTATCTTCTAAAAATGCAGATTAATGTTCTAAATGTTCTTTAAGTTATTTTTGCATTTTCTGCTTTAAATTTGTGTGGTGATAAACCGATTAAGGAGTATTAATACATTGACTGAATTAAAATGTTTGCATATTAACAAAACCCCAACGTGGACATGTCTCTTGGAAATATAATTTACAATTTAAAAAACATTTCCATTTATTGTTGGAGAGCAGGAAGGCTCTAATATTTCCATTTTTTCAGTCTCTCTTAATTGTACACCCCAGAAACAAATTACTTTCAGAAAATAAATATGTGTCCTTAATTTGCAGCCATCCTCTGATTTTAAATTGATTCTTTATCATAACCCAGTTGAAGAGTTAATTGATTAAACTGTTTAAAATTGTGATCTTCTCCATGTGGTTGCTTTAAAATCCACTTAACTCGAAGATGATTTTGGAGTTTAGTGATAAGAATAGCAGACTCTTCTAGGAAACTCCTTAAACCCAGAAGTTGCCAAATTTACATTCCCTGAATACTATTGTCACCAGTTGCACTTTGGGAAGAGGGATGGCGTGGATGTTTCATTGTCAGAATGCTTCAATACTGTATTTGTGGAAACATAACTAAAAGATCCTACCACCTTAGGTTGAGGCATGAAAGCATTGCTTTCTGGGACACCAGAGCATATGGCACTGCCATGACCAATCACACTGAAGTAATGTAAGGAGGAGGATTGGAGGAATCGGATTCTTCAAGATTACTACCTTTTGCAGCAAACCCAGCACAGGACATTTGGGAAATGAATATAGGCTCCAACGTATATCATTTGACATTTGCATACTTAAGATTACCTGCTGCAGTCTTTATTTCCTGCTTCTTTTTTTTTTCTTTGTGAGATTTGTCTTTTTATTTTTTTTTCTTTGTGAGATTTGCCTTTTTATGCTATCAGCTCCTGAATAGAATGTGCTGAAGAGTAGTTTGATGCTGTTCTGCATTTGTAATGATGGGTCTTCATTTGCAGGGACATTTTTGGAGAAGACTGTGTAAGTGTCAAGGAAGATAACATTATAACTGTCACAGTGGATGGAAAATCAGCAAATCTTTCATTGGATACACGGGTATGTTCATCTAAATGTGACACATTTTTCTTAACAGCTAACATTTATTGAGAGTGTGCATATCTGAAGTTATAACATTCCATATGAGTTTTTAAAAACAAATATTTAAATATTGTTGTTTCTGTAAATAAGAGAGCCAGTTTGGTGTAGTAGTTAAGTGCATGGACTCTTATCTGGGAGAACCGGGTTTGATTCCCCACTCCTCCACTTGCACCTGCTGGAATGGCCTTGGGTTAGCCATAGCTCTCATAGGAGTTGTCCTTGAAAGGGCAGCTGCTGTGAGAGCCCTCTCAGCCCACCCACCTCACAGGGTGTCTGTTGTGGGGGGAGAAGATATGGGAGACTATAAGTTGCTCTGATTCAGAGAGAAGGGCTGGGTATAAATTTGCAATTCTTCTAAATATTTGTTTTCAGAAATTTTCAGAGTCACTTTGTTTACCACTTTTATTGGTTCTCTTCTGGTAATCAGACTTGCTAGAAGCTAGTATAAAAAAAGGAACAAAAAAGAATTGTGAGAAACAATTTATTAAAATTCTACATTGCTTTCTATTCACAGAGTAACTTACAGTTCTGCAGTATTTTTTAAATTATAAACTCTTTTTGGAACTTCAAGCCCAGAAAAACTTTAAAAACCAACGAAATTATCCAGGGTACTATAAACTTTCACAAGTCCAAGCTCATTTCATCAGTGACCTATCTGACCAAATGAGCTTTGACTCATGACAGCTTTATACCCTGGAAAATTTGCTTGGTCTTTTAAGATGCTGCTGGGCTCCATTTTGTTTACTGTTATAGATTTTCCCACCTGAAACGGTTCTTAAAATTGCTTGCCATATGTCACAAATATGCTCGTTTTAGAAAAACAACTGTGAAGTCCTCTTGTCATTTTTTCCCCCAAGTTGACTTTTGAAAAAGGATGCTTTTAACTGCTTCAGTTCTAAGCACGTACCCTCCCAAACAGATCCATTTGGTATTTAAAATAAAAATGAGAGAAACTGTATATTGACTCTGTTCTCTCTTTTTTTCTTAGACTGTTGACCATGAGCCAGGATGTGAAGATGATGATGAAACTCTTCGGGAAATGGTGGAGGTGGCTGCGCAGCGACTCTATGATGCTCTCACCCCTGTACAGTAAACTGTGGCCAGTGTATATAGCAGAGTCAAGAGAACAATTTCTGCTGATCAGTTGATTCTTGTTCTGTTTTTTTAAATTAAAAAAAAAGTTCTTTAGTAAAAGTGCATACTCTTATTACCTAATATGAAGTCTGAAGTTACCGGGCTTTTAATGTGCACAGTGGAACTTGGAAACTTCCAGTTGCATACATCATGCCATCTGAGAAGCTGTTTCTGAAAATGAAGGAATTTTTAGAAGTATTTTTTTATAAACCTCAAGAAACTACTTCTGGGAAAGGAAATTGGGAAAGTCCTGGAGCATGTGTTACATTATACCTTAGTTAGGCTGAATCCTTTCCATCAGCTGTCACAGATCTTCCCAAAGGAAAAAGGCTGCAGATAGTTGTGTTGATCCAAAGCTAAAAGCCACATAATCAAAATGGCATGGGCCTGAGAGCCCTCTCACCACTTTTGAGGTATGCTGTGTTCTTGGATTGGGTTGGTGGAGGGGCAGTAGTTTGAGGGTATTCAGGATTACCCTTGCCTAAATTTGTATTCATTAACCTTCTTGAGTTTCTCTTTTGAAAAAAGGAAGGTGACATATAAGATAAATACTTATTGTGCTTAATCTAGATACATTGAGCCAGGCAAAGTAGTATGAAGCAGGAGTGTGTGTTTTCTAACTGCAAGATACATAACTAATGATGATCCAGCAGCCCAGTAAGCATCTTGTCATTCCAAATCCTCTGATGATCTGATGGTTCAATGCAAATATTAAACAACAAGGAAGACAAGAGGGATCCTTGTGAGGCCCCACAATAAAAACACCAGCACCACTTTTGGGAATTGGCCAGCCAAGTAAGACTGGTACCCATTAAAGTGGCACCGATTACTCTTAATGTAGCATACCATGGTTTATAAGAGGGGTGGCCAACAGTAGTTCTCCAGATGTTTTTTGCCTACAACTCCCATCAGCCCCAGCCAGCATGGCCAATGGCTGGGGCTGATGGGAGTTATAGGCAAAAAACATCTGGAGAGCTACTGTTGGTCACGCCTGATTTATAATGAAAACCACAATAAGATCCCAGAGAATCAACAGGAATGTATTCCTGTGATTATCAGCAGAGACAAGGTGGCCAAGGCCATTTCTGTCCTAAACCCAGCCCTGAATTCAGGTTAAAGGAGGTAGATAACCTGCCTGCTCCAAGACTTCCGACTGAACAGTCTATTCAAACACCTTGCCCCAAAAAAGGAATGCTACCCACCAGGTAATGGTTGTTCACGTCAGTGGGGTCCAGGGATGCCTTATTCAAGAGGGTTTCATGACCACACTTTTAGATCTGTTGGAACTACACTCTCCTCATAGTCACTTAATGCCTCCTGGGACCACTTGACTAAACCAACCCAGCTTTGACAATATCGGCCACAAAGGGCAGTTTGTCCACTTCATCAGGCCTCAGCAACTGAAAGGGCAAACTGCTACCCCACAGGAAAGTCATCCATACAAGTTGGACCAGGTGGCCCTTCAATACTGTGACAGAACTGCCCCAACGATGGAACCTAAGTTATGGCAGATGCAAGGGGACCAGCTGAGAGTCAATTTGGTGTAGTGGTTAAGTGCACAGACTAATCTGGGAGAACCAGGTTTGATTCCCCACCCCTCCATGTGTGACCTTGGGTCAGTCACAGTTTTCTCAGAGCTATTTCTCAAGAGCAGTTCTTGGAGAGCTCTCTCAGCCCCACGTACCTCACAGGCTGACTGTTGTGAGGAGGGGAAGGGAAAGGAGATTGTAAGCCACTCAGTGAAGGGTGGAGTATAAGTCCTGATCCTAAAGGGCAAGCT
Source organism: Heteronotia binoei (assembly GCF_032191835.1). Lineage (NCBI taxonomy): Eukaryota > Metazoa > Chordata > Lepidosauria > Squamata > Gekkonidae > Heteronotia > Heteronotia binoei. The sequence goes on along the minus strand of NC_083223.1, from coordinate 47,831,358 downwards.
GCTACCCCACGGGAACAAAACTGCTTGAGGTAAAGTTTCAGAACCACCAATGGGCTGATCCAATCTATAGCTTACCTCAAATGTAACAGTGTTGACCAAAGTAAATCTGCTCAGTGATGTGCATTTTGAAGTTTGTAGCATGCCTTGTTAAAAACCAAGACTGAGCAAAATACAAACTAATTAAGCTTCTTAAGGGTATGGGGTTTTCACAGCAGGAAGGAAAAAAGATAGAAAATAGTTTATGAGAGGCTGTCCAAGTGCCATCAGATCCAAGTTTGTGACTGCAGAAAGCCATGCGTCCATTTTCAAGCACTTAAGAGAACAAGTTATCCAAAGGTACAGCCTGTGCACTCACTGTCAATCTGTGTACTCTCATATAACCCATCTTTATCTGCCCCTAGAAAAGTGCTCCAGAAATATCTGGCCAAACTAAACTTAAAAGGGGGACTTAATTTATGTACTTTTCTGGTCTGTTTTTTCTTTTTGTTGAATTATTTATCTTCACATTTTTGCAATAATTCAATGCTCAAAAAACCTTAAACTAGCACTACTGTACAGCAACTCTATCTCATCTATCTTTAAGTGCTCTTAAAACACACATCAAGTTAATTCTATTATTGAAAAATTATATCTACAAATTGCATTAAAGCTTGATCTAAGGATGCAACATTTATCTTTTAGGAAAGGCTTTAAAAAGAGACAGGTACACTCTGCCCTTCTTTGGACTGTACTCCAGAACTACAGAATCTGGAACTCCAGAAGTAGTTCAATTGCTGGAAATCACAAAAACTTAAACCTGAAAAATATTTACTCAGAAGTTAAATCAATGGAACTTTCAAGCAAAACCAGCTAAGGCTGAGCTGGAAGTCTCCTATGCATTCATTTTTAAAGTTTGCACAGTAAATTTCTTAACCCTTTCCAGAGAATATTAGGAAAACAACCCTTAACCTTACAGTCCTTTTAAAAAAATGAGTAAAAACAAACCATGTCTGTTGTAGAAAAGCTCAGAACATACTAGTATCAAATGAGCATCTGATGGGCCAAATCTAACACTGAACTAGGTGCACAAAGCCCCGGCAATGAATAGAGTTGAGACTTTATAATCCTGCAGCTAGAGATTTAGACAAAGCAGTGAATATTAAGTATATTCTGATTATTATCCATAGTACAGATAACAGAGGTATCCATTTACAACCAAATCTGCAAATCCTACTAACTTTGATGAGCCTCATTTTCAAGTAAACATGCATATTGTAGCCTCAGTTAATACTAACAGATGTAAAGATGAGACAAAAGGCTAAGCAGATATAGGTCTGGGTAAATGTTTAGATGGAAAACCTGAGCTTGGATTCCATGGCTTCCCAAGTCTCTTGGAGTTTGCACTGTAGCATTTTGCAACTTCAGTGCAGATACCAGATGCATGACATTTAACCAGTACTTAAGACTGAACATTTCCTTAACAGTCTTAAGAGATCTATAATATTAATTAATGCAATATCCATTCTGGTAACAATCAAGCCTGTAGGCAGAGGAAAAGTCCTTTAATTTAAATTAGTAGGTGATTCTTGATAACACATTTTAAAATCCAGATTTCAGAATTCAGTCTCTGAAATGTGTATAATTCTACCCCCTGTGTCGTTTTTGATTCCTAAGGGTTCCCTTGTACCTACTACTAAACTTGCTACCATGCACTTGCTGTTCCTTTTTTTGCTCTAAAGGCACAGACCTATGGGTAACAGAGGTAAAAAGAATGATTCACAATAAGAAAATTATTACACACACACAAACACACACAAAACACAAATCCCGAAATCTCTTCCAGCTTTTCCATTCATGGACTTGGCTTTTTTATTCTCCTTTTCTGTTCCTTCAGCAGGTATTATCTTCTCCCTCCTGTCTTTTTTCCATGTGGAACCCTTTCTCTCTTTAGACCAGGGGAGGCTTAACTTGCCACATAAAATAAACACCAGATGTTTGAGAGAAGGAAGAAAGGAAGATGGAGATGAGGGAAAAGTGGAAAGAAAGCAACTTTAAACGCATTCTCCAAGCCGCTGGCTGGCTTGGAGAAGTGGTTTAATGAGAGAAATGCGTTCTCCAAGCCAGCCAATGTGGTGGTGGGAGCTTCAAGAACAACACAATATGCGTGAAAGAGCCACATGTGGCTCCTGAGCTGCAGTTTGGCGAGTCCTGCTTTAGACGTTTAGCTAAGGCTGGTCTCTAACTACAGAAACTGCTAATTACACACCTCGGCCTTTTTGTTCTGCATGTCTCGGAGCCACATTTAGGTGCTATTGCTGTGCTGCAAAGTACTGGATTCGCGTTTAAGGTTCACTCTGTGGTCTCGGCTTTGACATGTGATTTGATACCGGACTCGTTCGGGGGACTTTGTTGGAAAACACCAGAGACCACTCGATGAGGCTCCCTCCCTCCAGATCCGTCTTTTGCTTGCCCCTGCAGCCCCTCCCAGTGGTGCTTCTGAACGACTGCAAAGCGAAAGCGGCTTGGAAAGGCCTCTCTCTTCCTCCCGGCGCTGCAAGACAACCTCACGTCCGGCTCTTGGATGGAGCCGGGCTCGTCGATGGCCGGGGCGGAGGCGGGCGCCTGTTGCCGCGGGCTGTTGCTGCGGCGGCCTCGTATCATTCTTTTCGGAGACTCCATCACGGAGGTACTTTTGGGCAGGGGTGGGCACATCTTGAGGCATTCGTGCCTGGCGGCAGACCTCTTTTACTCTTGGCTCCTATTTCTTGGGGGAGCCGCTTTGAAAAAAGACCGTTCCCGCCACTTTTCCTCTCTTTTATTTATCTCCCCCATTAGCGTCTGATATCACTTCCCCTAGTTATGGCTGCCCCGGCCCCCTTGAAGAGCAGACGTAACATTCAGCAGGTGAAATTTTCTGGCATCGTGGGAGAGACATTATGGGGAAAACTGCACCTTCTGATCTTTTGCCTTACCAAACTGATGCTGCTACGAATATAGATGATCAGATCTGGAACTGACACGACTGCTGGTGATCTTGGTGGACCAAGGTGGCTGTGTTTGAATTACAGGTGGAAGGCTGCATCCCCTTGTTGGTGGCTATTGCCTTATATTTGCTGCGCTGTTGGAGTCATTTGCAACTCGATTGCCTTGAGCAGGGGTTGCCAAACTTGCTTAATGTAAGAGCCACACATAGAATAAATGTTTGAGAGCCACGAGGGAGGGAGGAAAATAGATGGAGAGAGGAAGGAGGGAGAGGTAGAAAGAAAGCAACTTTAAATGCATTCTCCATGCCACGAGCTGGCTTGGCTTGAACAAGTGATTTAAAGAGAGAAATGCCTTCTCCAAACTGGTCAGCAGGCGGGCGGGCGTCAAGAGCCACACAATATGTGTGAAAGAGCCACAGTTGGGCCACCCCTGGCCTTGACCATCCACACAGGAAATGCTGTTCTGACTAATAGCCGTAGTGATAGATCAAGGTGGGCAGCTGTGTTGGCATTTATATATTTACTTATTGCACTTATAGCCTGCACTATCCCATGATGGGCTCATCTAAATTCCATTTGATGGAATTTCTAATTCCATTTAATTGTCCGAGGAAGTGTGCTTGCACACACAAACTCTCACCTTGAATAAAATGTTGTTGGTCGTAAAGGTGCCCCTGGACTCCAAATTTGTTCTAATCACCATAGTGCAATGATAACACAATATCCTGAGATGTGTGAGTGTAACGCGTAGATTTCTGTGTGTTCTCGCAATGTGAAGGCTCATGTGATTTTTGTTGTTGTTTCCATCCAGTATTTGGATATGCTTTATTTCCTTGCAGTGAGCTTAAAGCAGAATATTTACTGAAGTAGTTGTATATCCCTTCTAAGATTCATGGCAACTTCTAATAGGCTGGAGTAAACAGTGTGTTTGAGCCTAATGAAGTTTTCCATTAGCCAAATGAAACTTTCCTTTCTCTCTTCTCCTGGTATGGCCCCAAATGCTCCCTGAAATGATGTTCTTGAGGATCAGGAATAACAGGAGGGAGAAATTGAGGAATCTGAAGGGGGGAGGTCAGCAAAAAGCTTCTCCTTCTGTAAATGGAAAGTTTCCAACCTTGTGTAAAATGCAGCTTACATAAAAAGAAATGGGGTGGATCCTAAACATGCCACAGAGCTTTCCCACCTCTTTTCTGCAGTAGCATGCTGAGATCTCCCAAAGCGTCCTTTGGGCTGGGGAACCTTTGGGAACTATTGGGGTGGGGGAGCTCAAGGGATAAACAGTAAAATGGGCACAAGTGGAAGTACTGCTTGTGTGAGAATCAGTTTGGATCTAGGGGAGTATTTCTATGAACACAAAGATGTCTGTGCCTAAAGCATGACTTTCCCACCTCCTCCTTCTGTGGCAACCTGAAATGTATCCCAGCATGGTGTTCCTAAGGAACAACAGATCCCTGGAGCAAGATTTTGAGAGACATTTTGGGCTGCCTGACCCAGGTGAGGTGCGGGGGGGGGGGGGGGGGAGGCAGGAAATGTATACATTACAGGTGGATCTCCTTGCACCAATAGAAATGTAGCTCTGAATTCAGGCTATAGGATACATCTCAAGGAACTGACCACAAATTTTAAAAAGCTATTTTTAAAAAAACCTAGCACAACACCAGGACAGGAATCACAGCACAAATAAACTTGCCATCCTCTAAATAAATAGCATAATATTCACAGAGAGAGAGAGAGAAATGGTGGCTTGTTGAAGTATGCAAATATGGGATTGGATTTTTGAGTTATTTACGGGGACAAAAATAAACTCCTTGCATACAGAAAAATACTGGTGGAAGACTTAACCTCCAGTGTGGCTCGTTTTCTCCATGAAGAGGGTGGGAGCATTTTTGTGGGGCAGCCCTGAAACGAATTGTTTGCAATTGATTCTGTGGCTGTTTAAGCTTGTCTGCATCTTTTTCTCCATCTTTTGCCTCCCATGTAAGCTCCTTGAAGCACAGTCCTGTATTTTTGTCCTTACCTGTAAAGCACCAAGCACGCTGCTTGTGTTGTGTTTATACGCAATTCCCCAGTGGCAGCCTGAAATGGGAGAGTCCAGGGGAAGCTCTGCCACCTGACCCTGGTGATTGTATAAATGGACCATTTATTTTCCCCGCAAAATGCCAGAGCAGCCATTAGCACCAAGGAGCGACCCTGGTTCCTAGCAAATAAACGCATCAGTTTCACAGCTTGTTTTTGGAGGCTGTGATAGCACAGCACAGTGCTGGGAAAAGACGGCTGGCTACAGCAAATTGCAACTGTCTGTTCATTTCACTTAATTGTCCATTGTGTGTCCCTCTCTCTTAGTTTTCCTTCCAAGAAAATGGATGGGGAGCGTCACTTGCCCACAGACTGGTTAGGTATGAGACATCAACTTTATGCTTCGGCAGTATTTACAAATCAACTGATGAAAAGTTTTGGTGACATTTACTTTTTCTTTTAAATGAAAAATAAACATATCAAGAGACCATTACATTTCCTAAATATACTGACTGGGAGCCACTGGAGCATTTCCATGGATGGAAAGATTTCTGCCTATGCAGTATGACTTTCTCACATTCCCGCCCACCCCCCCCCCAGCAGCCCCAGCACCCTCCTTCCCAGATTTTTGGGTTGCAGTGGGACAGAGAAGGCAAGAAATTTGCACTCTCTGGGCAGAAGTCTTTCCATCTGTGGAAGCACTCCAGGGAATCAAAGTCATTATTGTTAAACGTGAACCATTATCAGTGTGAAATATAATGTTTCTGCTATGGAAGCTTGCAGGATGACATTGGGCCAGACAGAGATCCCTGGCCTAAATCTACCTTTCAGGGTTGTTGTGAAGATAAAATGAAAGAGAATGATATAAGCTGTATTTGGTCTCAGTTAAGGGCAAAATCTGGATAGAAATGAACGAAAAAAATAAATAAATGTTGCATGCCATGGTATAATTTGTTTTCTCCCACTGTTTAATTATGAACACTTTATAGTGAATATTTAAAGCCTTAATTTTTAAAGAGACCAAGGCCAATTCTAAAATGAAGAGCATGCAAATAAAGTCCGCTATCAAAGAAATCAGAAAATGTGTGCAAAAGTCTGATGTGTATGTATAAGCATGTATATGTTTATTTCAGAAAATGTGATGTGTTGAATCGTGGGCTCTCTGGCTACAACACCAGATGGGCAAAAATTGTTCTTCCGAGACTGATTCATAAAGACTCCAGTGTGGAGAACACTGTGGCAGTCACAGTCTTTTTTGGAGCGAATGACAGTGCTTTGAAAGGTATGGCATGCTTTCTACTCCTTTCCTTCCACAGTGGCTCTCTTTCAAAAAGTTTTATTAGTTACGGATGCTGAACGCTCACTATCACGTAATGAGAATCTTCCATACCATCTTGCTAGTTTACGTCGTCTTATATAGCCAGTTCCTTTTTTTTGTCAGTTAATTGATGGCATTGTCTTGCCTTGCCTTGCCTTGCTTAACTTGTCAATATAGAGTGAGTTCTCTGCTCACATTTCATGCGGCTGCAAAGGAAGGGAAGAATACCACCTGTTATGAATGTCAGCTATATACTTGCTGCTGGAGGATGTGGTAATGGTATAACGATCCCCCCCACCACCACACACACCCCGGTTCTCTTTCTTCTTTGTTTCTCTGTCTGTCCCACTCAGGTGTTTAAATGTATATAAATATATGCTGACCCAGCCTAAGGAACTGAAGGAAACGACTAAATCCTTTTTTTTCTGTCTGATAATGATATGCAAGAGGCTGTTGGTAATTAAAAAAACCTGCTTTATTTCACTTTTGAAAATAAATAGGTAGGTGTCAGGTTTAGGACTTAGAGGGTGAACAGGCAGCTGGAATGAGGTAACTTTGCATAAATATAAACAATTGTTTGTCACAAACAAGTAATTGTTCAGTTATACAGAAAGGTCTTTAAAATTGAAGAGAGAATTTTCTTGCAGTCTCTAGTTACATAAGCTTCTTTGTCTCAAAGATATTTAAGCTGGTGAAGGCAGGAACATTCACAGAAGTTCCAATATCCCTTCTTAACCACTTGATAGGGATCACCCACTTTTTGCTAGGAGCTATTTCCCACAGGGGAGGACCACTCATCCCACTTCCCTAATTCAGGATCCTTCTTGATCTTTTCCCTTTGCATAACTCCCCTTCACTGTCAACTGTCATTCCTAACTGCCACTCTCAGCTGTAAAATTCAATTTGAATCCCCTATCACTCAAGGTTCTCAGACCAGGTTAAAGCATTAACCATGAACTATCCATTATAGATGGTCACAAACATAGATCACTTTAAAATTAGGTTAAACTAATTCATGGAGGATGCAGTCTATCAATAGCTACTACCTTGGTTACTGAAGAGAAACTCCGCATTCAGAGGCAATAAACCTTCGAACCTCAGTGCTATGAGGCAACATCAGGGGAAGGCCTTGGCCTTTATGCTCTGTTTCTTGGCCCTCTAGAGCAATTGGTTGTCCACTGTGTAAAACAAGATACTGGGCTAGATGGACTGCTGGTCTGATCCAGCAACAAACTTCTTACGTTCTTATATTCACTGTACAGATGTGAATCCTAAGCAACATGTCCCACTTGATGAGTATGCTGACAATTTGAAGAGTATGATACAGTACCTAAAGTCTGTGGACATTGCAGAGGATACAATTATTTTGGTGACACCCCCACCCCTTCAAGAAACAGCCTGGGAAAAAGAGTGCATTGCCAAAGGTAAGAAAGGGTTTACATCCTGACCTCATCTTATCTATTTTGTATAGATGGAGATTCTCTTTTAAAACAGAGATTCTTTCTCCTTTAAAAGGCTTCCTGCGCCAAACATTGCCGGCAATGAATGTGGAGGCCTGCCTTGGGGTGCCAGGGAGAGGGTGGGAGTCTTGCTGGTTTACCATCCGCCCACCTGACTCCCCAGTGAGGCTGGCTGAGGCAGTGGCAGAGTGGGGCTTGGGTTTCTCCAAACTGATAGTTTTGAGGACTTCAGTGTCTAAGCTGATGCTACATTGCCTGGTGCCTCCTTGGATTTTATGATTGCCGTGGCATCCTTAGGATCCTCCAAGGCTGTACTGGCCCTCTCGCATAGAGCAGGCTGCACACTGGATCTGATATTTTGTTCAGGAATTGGTCTGGATTCAGCAGTGCTTTGCAAACCAGTTTCTGTGAACTGATCATGACCTTGTGAAGGTCGCTTTGAGATTTGCCTTCTTCAAGCTTATTTTTTGGGGTATTGTAACTGTGCATGCAAGAGGGAAGGAAAGGGTTAAGAGAGTTCTCTCACTTGGGTACCCTTGGCAGTTGACCCCAACCTCTCATTGGGTTAAATGTTGGGCCTCGTTGGCCATTAATTGCCTTCTCTTTCATCTGAGCCTGCTTGCGGGGAGGGTGGGATACAAATCCAATAAGTGAAATGAAACAATGAAATGAAATCTTAAGTCTTAAAATCTTAAACAGTGCTTGATAGATGAGTGGGACAGAGCCAATTATTACCCAGTATCTAATCCTCCATTTCTGGGGAAAGTGATTGAGTAGTGGCTGAATAGCTCCAGGAATTCCTGGATGAGACATCTGTCTTAGATCCCTTCCAGTCTGGCTTCCAGACAGGGTTTGGGACCGAGACAGCTGTAGTTGATGATCTCCAGTTACACCTTGGAACAGGCAAAATGGCACTACTGATCCTGTTGGATCTGTCAGTTGCCTTTGACATAGTAGACCCCTTGGTCCTGGTGAACTGCCTAACCTCCCTGAGGGTGAGGGGTACAATCTTGAGCTGGTTCTCCTCATTCCTTCAGGACTGGTCCCAGAGGGGAATTGTGGGTAGAGAGAGGTTGTCACCACAGGCCCTGACTTGTGGAGTCCCGCAGGGGTTGATTCTCTCCCAAAGTTATAAGCATCTATATGCTTCCTCTGGTGGAGATTGTCAGGAGGTTTGGAGTGGGGTGCATCTTGGCAGATAGCTCTACTTCTTATTTGAAAAGCCTCTGGTGGCTGGAATTCTGGTGTTTGCCTCCTGTCTGGATGCAGTGGTAGAATAGCTAGGTGAGAGTTATTTGAAGCTAAATCCATCTAAGACAGAGATCATGCAGCTGGGGAGCCCCAGGCCGCTGGGCTGGCCTACTGACCCTTGTTGGGGTCCAACTCTCTACAGTCAACTTGGTCATGGGGCATGTGGAACTTTCTCAGTCCCACCTACCTCACAGGGTATCTGTTGTGGGGGAGGCAGGTAAAGGAGATTGTAAGCTGATTTGAGACTGAGATTCAGAGTGAAAGGCGAGGTATAAATCCGATATCCTCTTCTTCTTTGTCTGGGGGAGAGGCTCAGTTCTTTGCTCTCCATGGAGAAACGTGTCCTCAGTGACAAAGACAGCATTGTACCATCTATGCCAGGCCCGCCAATTGGCTCCGTAACTATTTTGGGAAGATCTTGCCACAGTAATTCATGCAACAGTTGCCTCAAGACTGGACTGCTATAATGTGCTCTGTACATGGTGTCTTTTGACAATGCTTTGGAAACTGCAAATAGTTCAGAATGTAGCTGCCAGATTGTTGACAGGAACATCCTGGTCAGCACATACCGTATTTTTCGGTCCATAAGGTGCTCGGGACCATAGGACGCACCTTCCTCCTGGGGGGCGATCTGCTGCCTCCGCCTCCGATCCCGGTGCTTGCCCTGCGCCTGCCTGCTTGGCTCCAGCTTCTTCCAGCAAGCACTGGGATCGCTCCACGCTGCCCCCACCGCTTCACGAGCACCGGCTGCGGAGGGGGCAGCGTGCTTCCTCTGTGCCTGTCTGCCTGGCTCCAGCTCTGACGCTTACAGCAAGCGCCAGGATCGCTCCCTCCGCCCTCCGATCCCGGCGCTTGCTTTACGCATCAGAGCTGGAGCCAGGCAGACAGGCACGGAGAAAGCACGCCACCCCCTCTGCAGCTGGCACTCGCGAAGCGCTGGGTTTGCGGAGGGGGCGGGTGCTTCCTTTGTGCCTGTCTGCCTGGTTCCAGCTCTGATGCTTAAAGCAAGCGCCGGGATCGGAGGGTGGAGGGAGCGATCCTGGCGCTTGCTGTAAGCGTCAGAGCTGGAGCCAGGCAGACAGGCACGGAGGAAGCACACTGCCCCCTCCGCAGCCGGTGCTCGCGAAGCGCTGGGTTTGCGGTGGGGGCAGCGTGGAGCGATCCCAGCACTTGCTGGAAGAAGCTGGAGGCAGGCAGGCGCGGGGGAAGCGCCAGGATCGGAGGCAGCAGATCCACCCCCCCGGAGGAAGGTACCTTCGCTCCATAAGACGCACACACTTTCCCCCCCACTTTTTTTTTGGGGGGGGTGCGTCTTATGGTCCGAAAAATACGGTATAACACCTATCCTTCAGCAGCTGCACTGGCTCCCAATTAGTTTCCAGTGTTAATTCAAAGTGGTGGAACATACCTTTAAAGCCCTAAATGGCCTAGGATCCTCATACCTTTGGGACCACCTGTTCTGGCATCATCCTCCCCATTTTTTCTGATCTTCATGTCAGAATTTATTGCTCCACAAACTGTTTACCTTGTGTCAACAAGGGTAAGGGCCTTCTTGGTAGTGACCGCATACTGTGGAATCAGCTGTCTGAAGAGGTAACATTGTAGTTATCAATAAATGCAACTTAGTTTTTAACAAAGACAAGTCTGATCATTTTGGAACTTCAATGAACCCTTTGCTGACATTAGGTTCCACAAGGCATGCAAGCCTGCTGTTTTTTGGGCAGCCTTTGGGTGATTGTGATCCACCAGGCAGCTGGTAAATTATGCTCCAACTGTGTCTTCACTATCCATGCATCCTACCTTGCTTGATAGTGGATAGGTTCTAACTGGGATAGATTTTTCATTGTTTTATATTTTAAAGTTTATTTACTGTATCTTTTGTACTGTGTTATCAGATGTATTTTATATGTTGCTAGCTGAGTGGTGCAGAGAGTTAAAGCTGTAGTACTGCAGTCAGAGCCCTCTGCTCATGACCTGAGTTCAATCGCAGCGGAAGCTGGTTCAGGTAGCCGGCTCCAGGTTAACTCAGCCTTCCAAGGTCCGTAGAATGAGTACCCAGCTTGCTGGGGGGGGGGGGAGTGTAGATGACTGGGGAAGGCAATGGCAAACCACCCCGTAAAAAGTCTGCCGTGAAAACGTTGTGAAAGCAATGTCACCCCAGAGTCAAAAACAACTGGTGCTTGCACAGGGGGCTACCTTTACCCTTTTTTTTTTTAGCTGCTTTGAGTCCCATTCAGAGGAGAGGGAGCAGGATATAATTTTGGTAAATAAATGAAATAAATATATCTGTGCTGCCAAATCCTTTGCATGCTCTTTGGGAAATGACTTGCCAATAGGCCTGGCTCCTTTTCTCTAGACTAACAGCCATGCAAGCAACCAACTAGCTCATTAAAAACAAAATGTTATGCATTGTTGGCTGAATAGGGCAGTCTTCTGAAGTCAGTCTGACTATTAAAATCCAGATTTAGAATTTGATATACAGAGTTACCCCACCTGCAGCATAAAAGAAATAGAAGGGTGCATTACATAAAACACACTGGTGTGCATGTCACAATCCTCTGTTGTGTGCAAATAACTACATAGATGTTGAATTCTGTCACTTTTGAGCAAAGGAGGAGGAGAGAGAAGAATTAATGCTGGACATGGAGCTGATTCATAGATACTAAAGCACAGGAGAGCTTTCTCTGGATTGGATCCTCTGTCAGTCCATAATATTTGTTAGTTCCTATACCTCTTTCTTCCCCACTGGGTACTCAAACTTACAAAAGAATACCTGAGAACCACAAATATATAGAACTCCAGCTTCGGGGGTGATCCTGGATCCACTGGGCTGTGAGCTGAGAGCTCTTTGTCTCTTGACAAGAGGCTGTAGCCGTGCCCAAGCTTAAATATCTGTTAACAGGAAGGGAAACAGAAGTTCAGCCCCACATTTTAACCAACTGGGGGCACACTCCTAAGATTCTCCATCTCTTGTTAAGGCAACCTATGAGATACTTCTTTCCCAAGCCAAAATTGTTCAAATGAAGCTGCTCAGGTGCACATGAGAGCCTGTGTGGTATAGTGGTTAAAGTGTCAAACTAGGGAGACCCAGATTCAAATCCCCATTTTGCCATGGAAGATTGCTGGTGACGCTGGGTGACCCACGCTCAGTTGAACCTAGCCCACAGGGTTTCTTGTGAGGAAGAAGAGGAGAAGAGAGAATGCTGTAAGCCACTTTTCCCCATTTGGGAGGAAAGTAAGGTACAAATGAAGCAAATAAATCAGATCTCAACCTAGGTGTGTGCACTTTGTCCACCTAGTTTAATCATATAGATAGCCTGTTCAGCCTGTGCATTCTTGAGAGGCAGAACCTCAAAATATCTTTAGATTAGAACCCTGATTGGTAGTTGTGTGTTAATTCCGCCCCCCCCCCCCCCAAAAGCATATTATTGTTATCTGAATTTCTTCTATTCTGATTTGTACTCTCCCCCCATCCCCATTTCTCAATAGGTGAGAAATTAAATCGTCTCAACACCACTACCGGGGAGTATGCCAAGGCATGTGTTAAAATAGCCAGAGACTGTGGCACTGAGGTTGTTGATCTGTGGACGCTCATGCAAGCAAACAATCAGGTATACATTTTCACACTGAAATGACTGCCTTTCCAGAATGTGTGGCTGGAAGCAGCAGAAACAGAGGTGTCCTTTCTGTTTCTGCTGACTACTACAGCTGTCTGTTTCTGCTGACTACTCATACTAAAGCTGTCTGTTTCTGCTGACTACTAAAGCTTTCTTAAACACTGCTTCAGTATTCCTTCTCAAAGACCACCAGAGAGCTAATTACAGCATCTTTTCAACCTCCACACTAGGACTTCAGCCGTTACCTATCAGATGGACTTCATTTATCTGGGGAAGGAAATAATTTTCTGGCCAACCAGCTTTGGTCTGTCCTGGAACGAAGGACGCTGGCACTCCCTCTGCAGCTGCCGTACTGGCGTGATGTTGACCATCTGCATCCTGAAGCCAGTCTCCTAGGGAGTCTGCACAAGTAATCAGAGGGACAAAACTTTAGCGTCTTGACAAGACAACCTCAGTGTGTTTGTATATCTGCAAAATAAAAATGTTTTACTTCGCAAATTTGATTTTTCTCATTAAACAAGGGACTTTTAGCACCACTTGCTGTAATAAACAACTGAGTTGCAATAATTTTGTTCTGTTTGGGTGTGCAGCTTTGAGAAACTCTTAACCATTAGCTGTTTGTACAGAACATCTGCTGAGCTATATTTACTGAATGCTGTACAGGACAGGATCCTGACACACATTTCAGTCCTAACCACCGACTTCAGGTTGCAGGTGGAAATTAGGTGCCTGTGGAAGCTTTTTTATTATTTGAGGCATTTTTGCACAACCCATTGACGCAACTGCTTAAATCCCACTGAGCTACTCAGGTAAATTTGCTAGGATTACATATTTATGGTCAAAAGACCATCACATAAGCAATGTTCATCAAAGATAATTGTCCCAAAGAATCTCTGCTGAATAGGCCACATCCATCCAATCACTGATGGCACTTGCACAAGCACCTCCCCCTGCCCTTAAACATAAGTTCAGCCTTTTGGCTAGTGTGGGATGGGGTGAAGATGAGTTTTCCTGATGGGTGCAATTCGTGACTTCCAAGTCAAGGTGTCTGGGGATGAGCATGTGCATGGCAGGAGCTATTCAGCTGCTCAATAAGAACTGACTCAGTTGAAGGTTCTGAGCTTGAGCTGTTATGCATAGTCTGTTTTTCAGGACCTTGCAGTTCATTTTCTTGCAGCTTCCACAGAAAAAACAAGGCCACCAGCAATGGGCTCTATCTTAGCCCAGCAATCTCAGCCATTGCATCCACAGCTGCAGTGGCATCTGCCAGTGGGTTTCCCGGCATCCTCTTGCATGGTAGGAGCTATTGGGATTAAAACTGTGGATGGCAGAGGAGAACAGGGGGGCTTTGAGTTGCTTCTGATAAGCTGACCAGCAGTGTACTGAGCCCACCCCCAGCTTCTTGCATCAGTTGTGTCTTCCTAAACTTGGCTATAGCCACAGTGTTCCTTGTGCAAGCTGTCACTGTGACCATACAAGGAACAAACCCTCTCCTTTCTTCAGAAACACGCCATCATGAACCAAAGCCTGGGTCCCTCTGGGTCGCCACTCCTTTTGCAAGTGATCCAGCCCAATGGGTCCTCGAGATTCAATGCACACAAATAAAGCAGACCTTTGTAAAAAAATGTATAAAGATTTATTGAGTAGACTTTTGAAAAAGACAAATATTACGATGCAGCACAGTCTCCACCGCTTAACAGCGAAGAAAACAAGAAAGCTGACTTTCTAATACATTCAGTACCTGATATTAGATGGCACGCCTTGGGATACAAGAGTCCAAGCAAGAGGCTTAAGCGTTCTCTACATGGCTTTCCGTTGTGATGTAGCATGATATAGCAAGACCAATAGCATAGCGAAATCTAAAGCCGGCATGGCTTCCCTCTGGCCTAATTATAGTCTTTTGCCATCTGGCACCAGGTGGTCTCCCCAAACCCAATCAGGGAGCTCGTTTGATGGAGCTTTCCAGAAGATGTTAACATCCACTCCTGGTTTCCTCCTCCTATCCAGTTACACAGCAGAACATTGGTTCTCACAATTGACCAGTTCCCACATTCTTGGCCTTGAAAGAGGTAAGGAGAATGTCAGCAGGAAGTGCCAATTACAGACACTTGCAAGAAAGAACATTCCTGCTAGTAATCACGTTAGCCCTTGAGGAGAAGCAAGGTGCCTTGCCTCACACAGACCAGATGGCATCTCTTCCACAAAATACTCATCTTTCCCCTTGGCTCTGTGCTTTAGAAGAGCCCAGGAGGCATTGGGTTGGATTGAGATTAAATTTCCCAATAGGAGAAAGGCACTTTTCTGCCTCCCTCTTCCCACTGCACCCCACTACTCTCTATGAAAAGCTGCTCCTGTAAGAGAGACCCTGAGGAATGACTGGAGAGGGGGGTCTGCAGGGGTATGGGTAGAAATTGCCAATATGCTGAGTTCTGCAAAGAGAATGAGTATTGCTGCTCTTGCATCATAATACACAACTCTCACATGCTGACTATAACCAAGTTATCAAATCTGTACTGTGAAACAATAGGAATTTGTGCTAGTTAAAATGCCCAACTCTCAGGACACACGTTAGTCTCTTCACAAAGCTGCCATACACATTCAAAGGCACTAAACCTCTGAATCCCAGAGCCAGGAGGCAACATCGGGGGAAGGCCTCGGCCTCTGTATCCTATTGTTAGCCTTCCAGAGGGACTGGTTGGCCACTGTGTGAGACAGGATGCTGAGCTAGATGGACCACTGGTCTCAGACGGCTGTTCCATCTAGCACCGTACCACCAACTCAAAACAGCTTTGCAGCAGTTTAGGCTGAATAAGGTCCCCCCACCCATAGCTGCAATCAGATCCTTTAACAAGGAATACTTGTAGCATACTAGGGTTGCCAACTCTGGGTTGGGAAACATCTGGAGATTTGGGGGGTGGGGTTTGGGGAGGGCAGGAACCTCAGTGAGGTAGAATGCCATAGAGCCCACCTTCCAAATCAGCCATTTTCTCTAGGGGAACTGATCTCTGTCATCTGGGAATCAGTTGTAATCAAAGGAGCTCTCTAGGTGGCACCTGGAGGCTGGCAACCCTATCCAGGCTATTCTATACACAAGCATCTGGAACATAGAGGGCTCCAGGGAGCTGTACTACTTGGTATCAAGGCTATGATGACTTGTCCTAGCCCTCCTTGGGCTTTGGTGCTCTTAATGACTGAAGCAGTAGTCTTGTTTCCTTTAGTAGAAAGAACTGAAGTCACCACCAGTGCTGTTTTCCACCTGTACTTTCTCCTTCCCCCACTCCAACTCAGGCAAAAGCAGCTGCCTCGTTATGTTGAAAAGGAGGACTGTGATAATGGTAAAAGAGGAGCGGCACTGCATCTTTGCCCTTGCAAGCCATAACGGTAGTGTATTAGGATCTGCTCAATTTCTCTAAACAGCTTTTTGAAACATTTCAGGGTTGAGAGAAAACCATAAGGAAAGCTGTTAAAAGCTATCTGCAGACAATCTTGATATAGGAATATTCAAATAATAAGATACATGAATAGCAGAGATAAAATGCAGGAACTTTGGTCAAAGATCTATTTGACTGTTCTAACATTAGACTAGTCAATCCTGGCTGTTTCCAAAATGCATGCGCTTAGATAACATCTATAATCTTTTGGTGCTGTAGTTCTTTACTGGGTATTGCAAAGAACATTCCTTGATTGCTGTAAAGGACAATATACATTCAAAAGCTTGTAGAAACTGGGACACATTGACCTGGATGCAAACTTGCCCTTGTGCAAGCGGAAGGGTATTTCACTTGTTGATTCCCACTCCTACACCATCACATAAGGGTAGTTCACTTTGTAATAACCTGTAAAGAACTACACCACCAAAAGATTATAGATGTTATCTAAGTCACCTTTGAGAGCACCCATCCTTAGGATAAGGTATTGGGATGTACAAAAGGCTACAGCGGAAGGGAGAGATGGAAAAACCCCGTTCTAAAATGTGGAACTCCGCTCAGTTTATTGACTCTCTCTGACCCTTCAATGAAATAATTCTTTGGATAAGAGTAAGTTCTGAACCAACAGTCCCTTTGCATGCAAACAGAATACTGAAGTACTCTGTGTAAGCCCTACTTATTGCCAGAAGCTTTGTGTTTTCAATAAAAAAATAATTCTGTAAAAACTGATTTTATTACATTGTACTGGGAGTTTTTATACTCCTCTCACAAAGTTCTCTACTATGTATGAAATCTAAAATTATTAGGTTATAGAAACAAATACCCAAAAGGCACAAATTCAAGTATTAGTGTAACAAGTATCCATGAAAAAAATGCACATTTGTCACAGGTTTGGTTAATTTCTATCAGATATGTAAATACAAATGTCTCATAATTAAGGCCATGCGCTCTTTCTACTTGTAGCAGACATCTGATCCAGCTCATGTTTTATACAAATCAAACTTACGAGTATGGTAAAGGAATTGTAAACCACCCCCCCTCAAAATAGCGGTCCAAACAGAAATACATTATTGTTTTCACTGTTACTGTCCACGTGTTTCTAAAAAACTTGTGCTCTGATCCAGAGATCAGATTTCTTCCAGCCTTCACTAGCAGGTGGAGAATGAGGCATTTGTAGTCTCTCTGCACCACAGTCACTGCCTTTCCATGAATTCGCCATCAAGAATCTCTGGATAAGGGGCGAAACTATCCATGCAAGCCTGGGTAGGGGCACGAAGGAGAATCCATGTGCAGCAGCATTTTTTCCGCCTGGGGAATCACCCCATGTTATATCGGGGCCAAAGCACAGAATTGAGTGAGCAAATTTTTAAAGAAATCTTCACTGAAATAAACTAGAGCTACCAACGTGCAGTGCTAAATAGACTGCAACTCAAAACAAAGTTCGTGCCTAAAAACTGCAATCTGTTTTTGCACTTACATCATATGAAAGCCATGATCAGCAGTCAAAATTTTTTATCCCTAAATCAGGTTCTCCCTCCACAACTGAAAGGGTCAACATCACCCATTTTACTTTATAATAGAGTCCACAATCCAGCGCACAGTTACACCTCTCTAAATCCTGCTAAAATCAATGGGCTTAAAGTTGTCAAAGTCACTACTGGTTTCTGGCCAATTACCACAAAAGTATTCTTAGACTCAGATCTGCATTTAAGCACATCACTACTGCACCAGTCCCTATCACACATTCACTTTGCACCTTAGAAACCTCAATTGGCAAAATGTTCACCCTCATTTAAAAAGAAAAATACTGGGTTTTTTTTTAATTATTTGGGTATGTTAATTGCTAAATGCTCTAATCTAAGAAGTCACTAAATGGTTCAGCCGCATTCCAGCTGAAGTCAGTCAAAACCAACTATAACTGGGTTGGGGCTTTCATATTAAGAAGATGAAAACGGTCTATCAGTGTTGTTCAACTACAAAACTGTACATTATAAAAATATTAACATGTACAATCTAGTGTCAGGCAGATTACGCCACAGGCTGAAGGAAATGTTCAACTCAAGACTATAGAAAAAAATCAAAAAAGATTCAATAAACTCTGAGGCTTTAGTTTCTTTTCTTTAAGTGGGGTCTCATATATTGAAACTAAGGAAGATCATACACATGGCCAGCATCTGCAGTAAGTCACCTCCTTGTTTCCCTTCTCAATATATATACACATACATATATATACACACACACACTGTATTTGACTAATGAAATGGCTTTAGATCAAGACGTAGAACACGGAGCCGAAAGCTCAAAAGACAGAGAGACAGACTAGCACTCTGTTTCCTTGCTGTCCACTCTGTGTTGCCGTTGTAGTTTGAAGGATGACGCTTTCTCACTCCTCGTGACAGGGTTATCTGTCAGGTCCTCGAATGATTTGGCAGTTGTGCTGTTGTTTGGGAAAGGATCCTTCTCGAAACAGTCGTCTTCCATGTGAGAGTCTGTGCTTGGGTCCTCTTGAATGGTGTCCATCCTCTGGTGGTCCAGTTTGGGGACCACTGCTGCCACAGGCACTGGCACCACAGGCTGCAGGGGCTGGTGGCGACTCGTAGATGGTGCAGCAGGAAATGGTTTGACAATTCGGACCGACGCTGAGTCCATGCTGCTGAGCATTTCCACATTCTGCAAGAGGTGAGTGGGACAATTACAGAAGAACGCAGGGAACAGCACTACCACTTGTACAAGATCCCAGAGCCCTCTATGTGAGTAGGACGTGCTCTGCCTAGAGGCTACCTTACCTACACAGCATGTTTTAAATGGGAACCTGCCTCAGAGCTTGGGTTCTAATCAGCAGGCTGAGAAGAATTCAAGGACAGGATTTTGCCAGTGCTTGGAAATCAGAATTGCAGCAGCCCAGCATAGGTTTGAGGAGGGAAATGTCTCTGAAAATTATGGATATTTATTATAGTCCAACAATTCGCTCAGTTTCATCTCTCCAGAAACTTTGGGATAGATGTTGCACATGGAATGTGTAAAATTTAAATATTCAGGAAGGCATTTTTGTAAAGGAAACAAGGCTGTAGTATAGTGAAATGGTTCCAGAAAGGGCTGTTATGATGATAGAGGAACACAATCAACTTCACCTGCCTAAGGGATTGTTTCTGCTGCTTTGTCTTCTACTTTTGTAATCCATGTCTGCATTGCTTTTGTTACAACACATCTCACTTGTAGGAATTTTATGATCCTAGACCAGTTACACTGCTTACTGGATGTCCTTTTCTGCCTGACTGCACTGTTGTTATATGCTATAATATCCCTTCAGTCTCAGAGAGAGAGTAAATAAATAAATAGTCTCCTGTGTATCACTGATTAAAGCCAGACAAAAAAAAAAATAAGACTTCTTCAGGAAGCTCATGGACTTCTGTGTACCCCACACCTACTGCTTAAGAACGAAGACCCAGCCAGCCAAGAGAACTGCCAAAACTCAGTACTTAAGCAAAGCAGACATCCTTCTCTGGAAACCGTTTTATGTTTACTTATGCAAAGCACACTGGGTCTGGTTTTCACTGCTGAGAAATCTTTACAAGCTCTGTCAAGAGTATGATACTGAAGACATTCTTTAACAACATACTTACACTGGGGCCAAAAAGAGACTTGGTGTTCTCTTCATATTGCTTATCCAACTTTTTGTCCTATTAAAACAAACAAAAATCGGTTCTCAAACTGCTTACCAAAAGCATATATAACCAACTCTCCAGGCTCCCAACAAGAATCCAAGAGCCGGGGCAGATGTTATCACAACCAGCTTACCTATAGAAATTCCTACTCATACAGAATGGCAGTAGAATGTGGGAGAAGAGAAACACATAAAAGTGTGTGTGTTTCCATAATTAGAAAACCACATCTTACAAACTACCCATGTGATCAGTTGTTTACATAAGTAAATCAGCTGTTGGGTCTCTTGAACTGGCTTCCCAGGCTACCCAAATTCTCTGATATATAACAAAGAGCATGGACATCAGGATTATTCTGTTTAGGTGATGTATCTATAGGGATGAAATAAACAGTCAGCATTTAAAAGCCTGTAAATGCTAGGAGTCAGATATGAACAAATGTGTTTGGGGAGAAGGGAGAGAGTGAATAAAAAAGGAGAGGCTCCTCACATTAGTTGTCTTACTTTTAAATGTTAAATTACTTATGATCTATGAGAAAAAACCCCAGTATATGACAGTTACCAGGCTAAATGTAACATGCAATAGCACAAGTCATGCTAGACTCTGAAATACTTCTGGAAAGCGCACCAAGTTCAAACCAAATTAAGTGGATGTCTTAAAATTCACTTTACTCACCACACAATGTACAAGAATGCTCAGAGGAATCCAAAACAGCAAGGAGAATACAACCACAGACCCTACTATGTTGTCTGCTAGAAATTTTCCTGTGTTAAAAAAAAATGAAGACAAAAAGAGATGCCTAAATCATAGCTGTCTCACTCAACATATCCTTGGCCACCAAGATGGGCCCAATCCCTCACATCTTTTTCAGGAGACCAGTCAGTCTGATGTCTCAAGATCACAAAACTCATTCTGTGTTGAAAATGTACTGAAATGAATATTCAAGATATTTAAATGTTAAATGGTGTACTAGGAGGTCACTCCCATTATTTCAGAATAATTTGTATGTGCATGTTGTTACATGTCAGCTTTAAAAATCATAATGCGGCAGAGAGAAATTTAGATATACACAATCTGATTATTAAAGAAAATAGGAGACTATATCGAGTTAGATGAAGGAGATCCCATAATATTCTTTCTGCAATAAGCCAATACTATGAACTTTCATTAGTTCAGCAATGATTCAGGAAGCATTCATATCCCTTTTTCAAATGAACCTTGCCAGTTATTTAGTACTATTTTCAGTATTAAGCTTGACATTCTACATCTTTTGGTTTATACAGAGCCAAGCACACCGCTGGGATGATGTACATTTTTTGTAAGTTTCATAAGATTATGTACATTTTTCATACCAATTTAAACATACCTTTAAATCTGTATTTGGCCACATCAATTACAAGCTCTTCCTTAATCTGAAGATAAACTACATTTTTTTTGTACTGAATATTAGGACAGACTAAACCAAGACATTTCTCATATTTTAATACAGCCCAGAGTTATCAAATAAAATGGATAGCTGGTAAGTTAGGCAAAAGAAAGTCCAAAACACAATACAAAGTTAAGTTACCAAATGCATTGTTATAAGGCAAGGGTCACTAGTTTAAATAGATCCAAGAGGGCAGCCATGCTGGTCTGAAGCAGCTGAACAAAGCAGGAGTCAAGTTTCAACTTTAAGACCAACCAATTTTTATTTAGAACGTAAGCTTTCGTGTGCTCTTAAGGACACTTCATCAGACGAGGAATCCAGCACAGTGAGCAAAGCCATACATAGCTGAGCAGAGTCATACATAGCTGGTAGGCAGCGGCCTACCATAATGCTATCATAATACCACTGCCTGCTCAGCTATGTATGGCTTTGCTCACTGTGCTGGATTCCTCGTCTGATGAAGTGTCCTTAAGAGCACACGAAAGCTTACGTTCTAAATAAAAATTGGTTGGTCTTAAAGGTGAGACTTGACTCCTGCTTTGTTCAACTAGTTTAAATAGTTTCATAAAACAATAAGACAGTCCTCATAGCGTGTCTATTAAGACCTACTAGCTATCATGGTTCAATTAGAATTGCATCCTATAACTTGTAAATAAAGGCAAACAAAACAATAATTGTTTTCAAATATGGCTAGCAAGCTTCTAAATCTACTGGATCATGTTGGAAACAGGACACTACACAAATCTTTGCAACACAGCAAGGCAAGACATGTGTTCTTAGTCATCACATCTTTGATGCCTTTTGTAAGAAAAAGTCTGAAGCAGAATTGTATCAGCAATATGTGAACACACCACAATGAATGTCATGTAGTACTATTAGGCTGGTTTATGTTCACACTAAGTAAACGACAGTATATGCCCTCAGATTATGTGGCGGGGGGAGGGGGGCCAGAATTTAAAAAACTCTACAATTACTAGATTACTATTTTTAGTACAGCTATGGGACCTTTTAAGCATGCCATAGCTTAGGCCTTCAGCATGTCTAAATCATAGAGAAAGGTCATTAAATATGCTGCATGGTATTTTAACGTAGGGATGGGCATGAACTGGCTCACAAGCCAAAATTTGGTATGAACTTGGATCAGTTTGGAACCCCAAACTGATGTTTAAGGAAGGTGCCTTCCCCGAACATTAACCGGATTTTCATCTGGTTTGGTTCAGCTATTTGGGACCATTTAAACCTAACAGCTGGATAGTGCAGGGTCTTCAGCTGAACTATTAGATTTAACTGGCTAGCAGCCATTTCATCAGTGGGTTTCACTTCGAAGGCTCACCACAGCTGGGAGACAGGGAGACCTGAAATCTCCAGGCCAGCTTGATCTGGGTGGCGGCCTTTTGGATCTGTTCAGGGTCCACCCTGAACCCCAAACCAAACTGTTTCTTTAGGTTCATGCTCATCCCTATTTTAAACTACTACAGGAGTTACTGAAGTTGTTACATACAACTTTTGTGTATTATTTGCTTATGCTCTGAGGCCAAAAGTTGCACCTCACACCCTCCAGCCTAGAAGAGGCTAGCCTCTTTAAATGGCATGTTTTTACAGTTCAGCCTCTTACATAAAAATAAATGTGGTTTTGCACTTTATTGCCAAACAATGACTACAAAATAACAATTATCAGTAATCGTGATATAAAGGTCTGATATAGAAACCTGTCTTCATGTGCAGAAATCCAATATATTTCACACGAAGAACACAGAAGGTTTAAGAAGAAAAGTTGTGTATTTCAAGACACAAAATAAATCCTTCTTACCAAATGTATTGATGCTAAGTTGATCGATGAAAACCCAAAGTCGTTCAATCACATCCTGTACTCGCTTCTCACATTTACCCTGTGAGACACAGCATTTGCTTAACCCATTTTAATACAACAGACATTTCAACCAAACCATCATGAGAGAAGGAACGGGCCTCACTGGGAT
This sequence comes from Heteronotia binoei, assembly GCF_032191835.1. Lineage (NCBI taxonomy): Eukaryota > Metazoa > Chordata > Lepidosauria > Squamata > Gekkonidae > Heteronotia > Heteronotia binoei. The sequence goes on along the minus strand of NC_083223.1, from coordinate 47,808,238 downwards.
GGAAGAGGTTGTGAAACCCTATGAATTGGTGCAGAACCCAAAAGTACCTACAAGGTCTGATAATCAGACCAGGGATTAGCAGCAGTTCCTCCATTCACATCAGCAAGAATGGGCATTCTCAGGCACATGTTTTCTGGGTGGAGGACCTGTGCTATGAAATGGGATTTCAGAAGACATAAAGAAAGCCCCAGCCCTGCAAAGGTTCTTGAGCTCTGTAAAGCAGAGCTCCTCTGATAAGCCTTTGATGGCCTGTGAATGCAGGCTGTGGTTTGCTTCTTTTTTACATCTATTTCTGTTGGTGCACATCTGCGTTTAATTTACTTTGTTTACACCCCACCTTTCTCTCCCAGGCTGACCCAAAGCAGCTTACATCAATTTCCTCTGAACAGCCTTGTGAGGTAGGTTAGGGCTGAGAATGTGTGACTAGCCCAAGGTCACCCAGCAAGCTTCCATGGCAGAGTGGGGATCTGAACTTGGGTCTCCCAGATCCTAAACTCCCCAATCAAGTGTACATAACTCACATTCATGTCACAGAATCCCACAGTGCACGGCTTCCCCTTCCTCAAGTATAAGAAATTCTGGTTGAAATCCACATACGGACTGCATCTCCCATGTTCATCTCGACAGCAGACCTTGCAGGAATGGTCCGTTTCTGAAATTAAAAAAGCCAATTACATTTCTTTCGCAACTGCTTTTTACTTAATTACATATTGTTCCTTATACAAAGGGAAACCATTCCCCTTGTCTGTCCTGTTCCCATAAACAAGCAACAAAGGTAGTCAAAGCAGTAATGGAACCAACAAGCTGAACAAAAATGCAACCGGCAGGAAAGAGGAACACTGGAATACACCAAGTCTAAAAAACAGAAAACAAGGGCCGGGGTTGGTTGAAGGTCCCTCAGGAGCCACCTCTCCCTCTCTAAGCAATTGAACGTAGCTCTGCTCCTCCTCCTCCAGTGCTGCTGTAATCCCTTTCATATCCTTTAACGAAACAGCAGCCACTTCTCTCTTCTTGCTTTTATGCAAAGAAGGCAGCACATACATGAACCTTTGCTTTGGACAGCATAAGCACCCTTTCCCATCTGCTTCTGCTCCTCCACGCACACCCACCTTGCATGCACGCACAGGAACGTTACACAAGGTCCAGATGGGAAGGGCCCCTGCCACTGACTTTTACTGTTTGTGTCAAAGCTACTATTTGCCTCTTCCAGGGAAAACAGAGGCAACTGTATATTTTTCCTCTGCAGGACAAGTTACAGTTTCAGGGGAATGGGGGGTGGGTTGCTTTAGAAAAACAGCAAAAGAAACGTTAATATATTGCCTCAAGCACACTTGCATATACATAGGCCTAAAGATCCTGAAACCACTGTTAAAAGTTGCATTTGTGAAGGTGCTTCCATGTGTCTCCTCTTGTTTTCTGGGTAACAGGGAAAATATGAAAAGGTAGCAACTACTCGGAGCTTGGGGGACTTTCAAAAGGAAGCCAGCAGTTTTTTCTCACCGTTACAAGCGCATGAACTTAGGTTCTTTTCCCTCTCACAGAATGGGACGCATCCCCCATCTTTGCACTTTCCCAAGTCCACACAGACTGTGTCATCCGGAGCATTCCCAGGAGGAGGGCACTCACTGCTATTGCCTAGAAACAGATTTGGTAAGAAGGAGCTACTGCTTAGTATGAGCATTTCTGGGTACCAACAGGTTACTAGTATCCCACAAGTGTGATGCACAGAGACCACGAAGAAGATCTACCTAGAACATGGTTCTTCAACCTTTCCAGATTCTAAGAAGGCCACATGACAAAAAAGAGTCAGAATTAGGATCTCACTGGAGTGAAAGCCAAGGCTGCGGGTAGCAGACCAAGAGAGTCAGGGACATGAAAGAGAAACCAAGAACCAAGAGATGTATCACAATGAGGAACAAACCAAGGGCCAGAGCCATGGAACAAGAACCATCTCTACCATTAAGTGGCTATATCTTGTTATCCTGATGCTCCATGGAGCATGGAGCATTCAACTCACAGCATTCTGGACCAGCTGGCGTTTCCAAGCTAATTTTGTGAGCAGACCAATGTACAGTGCATTACTGTAGTCCAGTCTCAATGTTACTGTGGTGTGGATCCAGGTGGCCAGGTCAACCGTATCAAGGTACAGGGCCATCTTACAGTCTAGGCTGAGTTGGTAAAAAGATTTTTGCAGCTGCATTAACTTGCTTTTCCAGTAATAAACCTGGATTCAGTATGACCCCAAGGCTTTTAACTTAGATAGCAAGGGTCAGCTAAACTCCAACAAAACTGGGAAGAACAATATTGTTCAAGACCCCTGCCTTCCCAATCAGCAGTACCTCTGTCTTTTCAGGGTTTTAGTTTCAGTTTGTTCAGTTTTAGCCAGTTAATGATCATGGCCAGGCAGTGATTCAGGATCTCTACTGCATCACCAGGAGATTTGGATGATATATAGAGATGAGTATTGTGAGCAGCAAGAGCCCCATGGTGCAGAGTGGTAAAGCTGCAGTACTGCAGTCCATGCTCTGCTCATGACCTGAGTTTGATCTCGGCAGAAGCTGGATTCAGGTAGCCGGCTCAAGGTTGACTCAGCCTTCCATCCTTCTGAGGTCAGTCAAATGAGTATCCAGCTTGTTGGGGGGAAAGCGTAGATGACTGAGGAAGGCAATGGCAAACCACCCCATAAAAAGTCTGCTGTGAAAACATCGTGATGCGACGTCACCCCAGAGTTGGAAACAACTGGTGCTTGCACAGGGGACTACTTTTACCTTTTTTACCTATTGTCGGCAGCCCCACAACTATTTGTCCTAAGCACTTTACATAGAGACTGAAAAGCACGAGAGATGAAAGTGCGTCCTGTGGAACCCCACAAGATAGGTCCCACAACAATGACAACAGGTTTCCAAGAGCAACCCTCTGAATCCAACCCATGAAGGATGCTTTGAACCAATTAAACGAACATCCTGATACCTACTTAACTGCCTCCAGGTGCCTCCACAAGATGGCATGATCAACTCTACTGTATCAAAGGGTTGCAGATAAATCCAGCAAGAGCAACAGAGAGGCTTGGTCTCCGTCTACACTCAGATGGAGGTCATCAACTAAAAACAGAAGAACCATCTCTGTCCCATAACCTGGTCTGAAACCAGGTTGAAAAGGGTCTAGAGCAGATGAATACCCAAGAAAACTTAGGATTGTTTCACTACTGGTCTTTCAGTCACTTTGCCGAGAAAGGGTACATTAGAGACTGGGTGATACCTGGCCACATCATTTTCTTTAGGGATATATTTTATTCACATATACAAGTATGGCTATATCCTAAAAAGGTCCAGATTCTGCACCAAGGGACTAATTTCCCCCAATTGCTATCTATGTTTAAACAAACAGCCATTGTACGTTTTGTTTTTCGCCCCACCTGCCAGGTGGTTCTTACGTCACGAGGGTACATTCTCTTGGAACAGCACATTCTTAGACCACCATTCATTACAATTACCCAGCCACTACAGGCAACAACACACTTATTCCAAAATCAACCATACAGGTTGTTCTAATGGAAACCGAAATCAGGAGAGAATAAAAGATGCACAGTGATCGGTTTCAAGGGGGCATATAATAACTAAATAAAAGGACACAATAACACACCTGTGCAATAGGACTCTCCCTTACAAGTAGCATTGATGGCTTCTTGGCACTTCTTCTGTGCACTTTCAAACTGGCATCCTTTACAGCAGGGGCTGTTCCGATCACTATGAAAGGGTGGTAGAAAAGCAATAGGAGAAAGAATGAGTCAACCCAACTGTGTGAATTTTCAGTTTACAAATTCATGGAGCAGGAAGAAGCTTGGAAAGATATGTAATAGACACAGCTATAACGATAAGCATAAAAGTTAAAAGTACCTTGATTTAGGGAGGCAGCCTTCAATTGTTCTCTTGCCTACCCAACAGAGTTATGAGACTCAAAAGCTCATACCCAAAAAACTTTACTGGTCCTGAATGTGCTACTCGACTCAAATCTAGCTTGACCTTTCTCATTCACCTCTACCCTGCATACAATATAATGAAGGTATAATGATGCCACTTTCTGCTTGCAAAGACAAGCACCCACTAACTGTTTAGCCCCATAATTTTTTTGCAACTAGGACTCTCCCCTTCCCAGCAGCCAACTTACCTACATGTTGCATTTGGCTTCAGTGTGCATTCAGATGTGCAGCAAGGATCAATGTACCGATGCAAGAGGCCAGGGTCACACTCCTCGCCTTCATCCACTCTGGAATTGCCACACACTTTGTTGTTGTGCTCTTTGAAGCACTCCGGGGCTTTGGTTTCAATAGTCCGAAGGATGGATTCTTTACTGCAGCTTGAAAACATCTAAAAACATTGCAGGACAAGAGAGAGGGGTATAGTCAGGGTAAGAAATAATCACTCGCAATTATATGCCCCCTACAGATATGCAAGCATGCGTGAAATAATGAACTTGGCCCTGAATTCAGTTTCCCAAAAGTATCATTTTTGTGTTCATTCACACTTGTTCTGAAGAATCTGTGAGGTGCTGTCTGCATTCACACATAAACAAAACACACACATACAGCCCAATCACCATGTCATTAAAAATCTGAGAAACACAGAGTACAAGTTCTGACCAATTATTCCATTCATTTCAGTCAGGCTTCAATGGGATCTTTCTAGAGTATGTTCGAAGAATCAGGTAAATTTCTTTACAGCATCTCAGACACCCTAATGCATACAGTGTTCTGATTACACCAGAAAAATACCCATGGTACAAGGTTGCCTGGGCATAAGTGTCAAGCATATGTATTTTTGTTAGTATAGAACTGTATTGTTTATCCTTGCTCTTTGCTGGTGCATATCACAGCCATGTAACCCATTCTCTAGCTTACACCTCTTGTAACAAATGCAGGAATGCCAGCTTTGAAGATAACGCCTCTCGGGACAGATTCCTAGGCCTCAGCCTGGGACCCAGGATGTTATTAACCACAAAAGATAACTGAACCTGTGAATGTAGCACTTCACATGCCTATGTGAGAATTCCTAGCAATCTTTAGTATTCTTTTGATGTACTGCTTAAATCCAGCTGCTATACAATACAATGTATCACTCTCAATATGGTCCTTTGATAAGTAACATGGATTATCAATAAACTAATACTTTGTTTCTAAACATTGTTTGGATCTTTTGAAACTCCTATGCTTGACAATAAGGAGTTTTGTACTATAAGCTCCCAAAAAGGACTACAGTCAAGAACTTGTGTTCTCTGCTGCCATGTCTCCACAAGAGATTAGACCAAAATTCATAGCTAAAAGGAAAGGGGTTCTTTGGACTGCACTTGGGATGTGTGTTCAGTTATTTCCAGTCTGAATAAATATCCAGGAAATACTGATAAAATGCTGGTATATTCTGTGTCCAGATGGTATCTGAGATTTTCTGGGATACCAGTAAATGCATTCCAAAGAGTTCCAGAAATATTCAGGAACAATTGGGAATATTGGGAGCCATTTTTTTAAGACTTTCAGGACTTTTACCCTTTAATTTTACACTCTCACTCTCTCTTGCTGTCTCTCTGTGTGCACACACGCATGTGCGAGATAAACTATTTGCCAGGACTTGGTATTGGCAAGAAGTTGTTGCCCTGAATTTGGTTCTTTCAGTTTTGCAACATTATGTGCTCAGCTCAAGTTGGTTTGACCTTGAGGGTATGTACTAAAACAAATGACAGGATCGCCCTTCAACAATGGGTGATGATGGAACGCCCACTGGATATAATGGGAGCCCTGGGATTAAATTAAATACATCACAGCACACAAAAGTTGCAATGAAAATGTGGAATGGATTTACAATGAGGATCTCTGGGACCAGGTAGACTGCTCTGGTACTGGGATGACAGCCCCCAAAGCAGAATTATGGACTCTGGTACTGGAATCAGTGCTCTCAGGATGGCAGTCCTGGCTCCCAGTATATCCAATGCACATTCAAGCATCTTCCATTGTTGCCAATGGGCAAACCTGTCATTTGTTTTAGTACATCCTGTTTTATTAAATCAGTTTGGCTCGGATTCCCAAATCTGACAACTACATCACAACTTCAAACATTATTCTTATAAATAAAATCGATCACCACTTCCCAAAGCACATCTTTCCTTGAAGAGACTACAGACTGTACAAAAGAGTCCCTTTTTACCAATTCTGGGTCAATAGGATACACAACAGGGCATAGTTTTCTTTGCAAATGTGACTTTGGTGAACCATTCTGATCTGAGGCCTGCCTGCACTCTGTTGTCAGTGTTCAGAACCCCTACTAGTTTTAGAAGAGAACAGGGATTCCTTTTGTAATGTTTTTTTCCCTGCACATTATCAGAGCCTTCATGCAATCTGTATAGTCCTAGCCTGTGATTTTCCACTAAGGATAACCACTTTGTTAATACAGGAAGTGATAAACACACACACACATTAAACAGGATTTTAAAAATACCTTGTTGTTTTCATGATCTCCACTCACAGCAATTGGATACATAACATATTTCCCTCCCTGATCTTCAGTTGGAGCACACTCTGGCAGTCCATCAGGATCATGCTCTGCTCCAAAGTTGTGCCCTAGCTCATGAGTGGTCACGAGGTCTGCTTCCTTGTTATAAAAGAGAAACACATGTTAGAAACGTGCATTGTGTGGAACAGAGTGGACTGAAATGTTTGAGATCCTAGTCCTATTGCATTGTTGGATTTTATTGATTCATTAATTTTTATACTGCCTCTTCAGGAACTTGCCTAAGGTAACTTACAGAATAAGAAAAAAATAAAATAAAAAGCAAAACATCAAAAGATATTGATTAAAATCCAGCATTAAAAATTCATCTCAGCATAAAAACAGGCCACTGACAGCTCTGTTTACAGAACAGAATAGTATTAAAAGATCAACCCTTTAATTTATGGCCTGGGTGAATAGAAGCATTTTGGCCTGGAGCCTTCACGAAAGCAGCACAGGCACCAGCAAACCTCAATGGGAATGGCATTCTATAAGCAAGGTGCCATTACTAAAAGAAGTCCAGTCTGTGGTTGCCACCTGCCTTACCTCGGGGGGAGGGGGGGCACAGAAAGCAGGGCTTGTGAAGCAGATCTTAACTCAAAGACTGGATAAAGTGGGTGGAGATGATTCCAAGCCATTTAGGACTTCAAAAGTAAGAACCAACACTCTGAATGTCCCTATAAACAAACGGGCAGCCGCATGCAGATCTTTCTGCATTGGAGTGATATAATCCCTTTATCCTGCCCCTGACAATAGCCTGGTTTGTATATTTTGGACAGACTGAAGTTTCCAGACCATTTTCAAAGAAAGCCTCAAATAAAGTGCATTATGATAATCTAACCTGGATGTAACCAGAGAAGGGCTCATGGTGGCTAGATCATGGTTCTCAGGGACAGTTGTAGCGGGCGTATCAACTGAAGTTGATAAAAGGCACAACATGCTATAGAGAAGATCTTGGCCTTTAACTGTAGGCCAGGATGCAGCTCCCCCAAGCTATGAAGGAACAGTCCTTCAGGGGAGTTCAACACCTTCCCCCCCTCCCTAGACCACCTGGCTCCTGGATGTCTCATACTGTTTAACTGTATCATCTTACACTGCAGAACCCGTGTTGATTCTTAATGACAAAGGTCTGCTATAAAGTAAAAAAGAAAAAAATATATCAAGAATATTATTTGAAGCCCCAGAATGTGACCCAGTTTAGCATGCTTATTTAGTAAAAGTATTTTAAGTACCATCCCATGTTAATTTAATAACATAATAGCAACAAATATTTGAACTGAAAAATCTGATTAGTGGGAAAGCACAAATGAGGTATGACGGAAGGGTTATATTCAAATAAATTCAAGGCTATGCAGAAATTATTTCAACAGAAAAATGAATTCCAGGCTATGCAAAAAAATTTCAATAGAAAAATAAAGCACTGGAAATATTTTCAGCTCCACATCTCAGTCAGCAATAAAGACAGAATAATGATATACATAGAGACAAGCTAACAAAAGTAACTCTGGCCGTTCTCCAAAACCAAAATAAAACACAACTATTTATTACACCATGCAAAGAATCTTACAAATGAAAACAACATATGTAGGGAACCACCAAAAACTCAGAACATAGCAACAAGTTGAAGTTCCGCATCCACTATCAGATAATCACAACAATGGCTACACATGTACGTTAACCAAAGCACCCAACACATTTCAGCCCTGATATATACAAACGTGTTTTGGCCCCGATATGTTATATACAGACACAGAATATTTCCCCATCCTAGACCATTCAGACAGTTCAGTATCACACTAGCTCCCTCCCTTCCTGTTCCCCCCTTTCTCTTCCTCTTTTTTCCCTACCCTCCCTTTTAGAGTTTGAAGCCTGGTTACACAACCTGCAGTAGGATTGCATTATCCTTCCTCCCCTCTAACACCTATATTACACTTCCCTTTATTTTTCTTTGAATACTTTGGTCTCTGGTTTACACATGAACACACACTGGGAACTTAACTACAGCCCAGGACAGATCCGTATATGTAAACTTCTAGGAATACTTCTGACTTTTATTGAGGCATACTGCTACTTAATTAACATTCAAATTTAACTGTACTTTGTGATATGCCATTGATTTTATTTACAGAATAGTAGTCCTTTGTTACCATCTCTGATGAGTGAAGGCTCCTCAGTTTATGTAGATTTATAACCACTATTTGGAGTGTCACATTTTTAGTCTAAGTAGCTACCATTCTTTATAAAGGTTTTTTGTAAAAACATATTCTGTTATCAGTCAGCAGCTGTAATTTCCTCATATCAGTATTTTTTTTTTATCAGCTTCAGGACAAGCTGCCTGGCCTGAACAAGATTTTTTAACATTAATATAGTTAAGTTTTATGTGTGTGTTAGTGTAATATTGACCACTGAAGAAGGCCCTCACAGCCAAAACGCATTGGATCCTTTGCTTAATACACACGTGTAACCATTATTGTGATTCTCTGTTGGATGTGCAACTTCACCTTGTTGCGGAATACTACAATTGGAGTTTTTAATGGTACTCTACATAGGTAGTTTTTAATCCTAAGATTCTGCGCACTGTTTAATTAATAGTTTCATTTTAATTTTTTAGCTACTCAACCTTTTGGTTCCAGACTCGATTTTCTGGTTCGTTCCTCCCCCCACTTTTTTCCTCTCCTGTCTCCAAAACTGCCCAGACATGGAATGTAAGGTTTGCCAGTGTTGTTGTCTGGTCCTGCAACCCTTTTAACCCTCAGAAAAATCATTACTGGGGCCACGATGCCCATGTGGAAAAACAGCTGCATGGGGTGGGGAGCCTAGAGTGGCATTCCCTTCTCACTCCAGCACCCACCTCGTGCAACTATGCCATGCAAGTCCTGCAAGACAACAGGCAAACAAATTATGCTTTGAGGAAAAGTGGGTTTGAGCAACCTGGGAGATTATCACAACAAGAAAACCCTATCCCATATGAAACACCACTACCCTGTATTCCTTGTGCTGTTCTGAGCCATTGCCTTGAACTAAAGGATCACTTCAACACTAATGGGAAGGAAACAAAAAGCTCTTTCAGACATTCATTGTTCTTTGGGCTTTATTGTCACAGTACTTGAAAAGAACTGCATAGAACTAAGATCAGGCTAACCCGCATCATGCAGATTATAGCATGCCAGAGAGATAACATACTGAAAGATGATACTGATAGAAGAAAATGACTTCTGAAGCTAGCTGTGCAGTGCAATCCATAGCAGTTACATCTTTCTAAACCCGCTTAAAAATATACTTTGAAGAACACAACTCTGCTTAGTATGGCACTGTTAGTGCTGTGCAATGTTAATTTACAGCGCCAGTCTAAGAAATGTAATCCCTCACCATTACATTTCCACCAGCTAGACCAAATATCATCAAGCTGAAGATAAATACAGCAGCTCACTATTACCGCTGTCTCTATGGAGAGACAAGAAAGCAGTCAAAGGATAGTCTGTCACCTTCTAGCTCACTTCCTATCATCAGTCTCTGAATCCAAAAGTCATCAAGACCAACAAAAGCTGTCATAGTAATACCACTCCCTTGAAACTCAGTGCAGCATGGCAACTACCCATCTTCACTCCTTTTAGGGAAGGTGATCAGAGTTCAAGGGCAAGTGAAGACAGTCAGACAAATCCAGCAGGGAATGAATGGACATAGGCATTTCTACACAGGGACTCAACATTCAACACTAATATATTTACAAAGCACCAAGTTAACTTGATTCCGGAATCCTTATTATTAAACTATAGACCAGAAATAAAAGCTGCTAAAGTGGTACATAAAACAATCGCCTTACTTTTGTTTGCAGCTAGATGGCCAATATAGAGCAAATAGAAGCTTGATAAGACCCCAATCTCAAATCTCTGGATTTTGCATATTGTGGCAAAACTAGATATCACAAAATCAATGAAAAACTAATTATCAATCTGATTTTGTAGCAATATGGTTTCCAATTTTGGAATTTCTACAGTAGCACACTGAGACACCTAATGTTATAGATGCCTTGCATTTATGGCAATTGTTACTCTATAATAAGATATATTCCTATTCTGTGAACACAATGTCATATCTATGGATTATAAATTATCACATAACTCTTGAACTCCTTAGAAAAGTGTAAAACGCTAATGTTATTGTTTAATAATAAAAGTTTATTGGGGGGGGCGAAAGAATGCTCAACACTAGTTAAAATGATGATATGAATCTACTGCTTAATAATGTTTTCAAGTCCCAGTTTGAGACCCAGAGCTTTTGTAGGAGGCAATATAAATACTTGTTACACAGATCAGGTTCTCTGACCTTAAGCAGGCAATTAGTTCTAAAGAGAGAAATTTTGTTCAGCTAATCAGAAGATGCAACATATCAGCACTCCAGATATTGCTAGATAAACAGTAAAGATAGGCTCCAAGACATTAACTTAAAGCCAACACATGCTGGAAAAATACCCACTTTTTTTTTTAACTATACCTTAGTAAGGATAGTTTTGCCATAGTTCTTTGTGCTGGTTAAGCCACTGTTGAGGTAGACATCCTTCCCAGCAGCTGCATTGTAATATGCTACAGGAATAAGAGAGCACATAAAGTCAAAGTTATAGGGCTGCACCGTTAATTTGTACAGCATTTGCATGAGAAACTCTGCTTCTTCAGTTCTCAAAGGACTTGGAGCTTCAATTTACACTGTCCTGGTAGATTAGTCTCTGACGAACTGTTAATCTAGGATATGAGTGCCTGGTGGCAGAAGTGTCTGGATGACAGCAGGAGGATTCACTGGCCTCTCTATGACATGGAATCACGCTGCCTCTCTTGTTCTGCACTCCTACCAATTTCTTCTCCCAGTACAACCAGACAGTTGTGAACTGTATGTGCAGTACAGCTCATATTCATACAGTGGATGTCATTTGTCAGTAGCTACCCTGAGCCACAAAGGCCAGATATAAACAGTCTAATAAAAATTGTCACTCTTCTAATTTTGACAGAGAATTGCTCTAAGAATCTGCCAGATGTATGAAGCAAGACTATAAACATCTGAGCAAGAAACAAATATGTTTAGCATCATGGTCTTAATAATAAATGAGGATAAAATAATAATAAAAAACATGTTTGTGTCAATCTATAATGTATATGTTACCATTGAGAACACCTACAAACCCTTTAATAAGACTTCTTTATTGACTGTTTAAAAGATTTATATCCCACTCTCTCTAGAATTTGCCAAAGGTGGCTAACAGAAACAAATATACAATTTAATTTAAAAAAACAACAATTAGGCTACAGAATCAAAATTATCTCCTCATGTACAAATAACTCCTGCTATAGGGGTGAAAGCTAGTTCATTTGTACCCTACCACCAATTTTATCCTGTACCACCCCTTCAGCCACATTCCTTCTGGTGCTCAGTACTGGCTGGTAAAGGCTTACTTTGTGCCCTATTCTACTCACACAAAGAAATCTGGTTCAAGGGTCAATTTTGTGATAATGAACTGATCTGAAAATGTCTACACTGGATGTTTTATTTTCATCTTCAGGCACTTCTGCATCATTGAATGAATCAAGAAGAAGAAAAATCATGCCTTATAAACAAGGGAGAAAGTATTACCTTTGGGACAGATCCCACCATGGCTGTTTTGTCTTTGAGAGCCAACATACGCCAATCCAAGAGTGCCCATGTCAAAGTCTTGGTATGTAAAGAGGTGTGCAAGGCACACATGAGCTGCCTTCTCAGCTATATCATAGCTGAATTGCTGTGTGGAACAGATATGCCAACATGTTTTAATGAAGGGAAAATATTTACTTCATAACTTAGCAACAACAGATCAATAGACTAGACAGATTTCAGTTCACCATCATTAACTAGTTGTTACCCACCCCGTCCTCCTGTAATGACAGAAGAAATGCTTTCTCTACAAATAAATTTCAGTTGTCACTGAAAACCAAGTAAGTTAAAAATCTCAAAAAAAAAAAATAAAGAAAAAACATCTTCAAAAGATTTATGTGAAATGAATATTGTGGAGCTAATTACACCACACTTGATATGACCAGAAACATTTTTGCCACCGTTTTAGAAAGTAATAAGAGGAGGAAAATATAAGGCATGACAAATTGCAATGTAAAAAATGTTGGCCTATTTCATTCTAAGACAGTGGAGGCAATTATTTAAAAATAAAAGATATTAATTATATCTTGCAATTAATTGTTGTGCATAGTCTTCTAGATTCCCCAGACTAAAATAAGCTCTTAAACATATTCCCCTGAAAGCATGTTTCTCCCTGTGTAACTTACATTTCCACAGTCATAGACAATCAAATCTTTGTAATCCAGTACTTGCATATCCAGAACACTCAGTTAACTGTCATCACCCAAAGGGCAAGCTCCTTAGCCGCCATACTCCGGCATCTTGTGACAAACGCATGCATCTCTCCCACCTCTTCATCTACTGCCTCCATCTATCACTAGGCTTCTGACAACCAGCACCACCAGCAGACATCACTGGGTGCCTCCTTCCGCTTCAGCCTGCCTTGTTACAGAGGTTTTAGGTTTGTCTGCCTCTGGTGTATGAAAGCTCCATAGCTCAACAGAAAGGGGAAGACACAGGGGCTATCACTATGATGTTCCCAGTGGTGCAGGGTTTGGTTGTGTGGATTCCTCTGGATAGGGGATAGAGCACAGCAAGCCGGAGTATCTTTCACACTTGATCACCTGGAAACCTCAATTCCCCACTAGCGTCTGTTAAAGTTTTTACAGCACTTGACTGAATCAAGACATACAGGCCCTGTGCCTTGCTTATAAATGGCGTGGTTAATGATAATACTGTAGAAAAACACCCAGCCTACCTCCAACAGGTCCTTTACTTCCCAAGCATCCTTCGCTTCATTTGGCTGACTTTTTGCCATGTTATAATGTCTTTCCCCAGCGGATACATTCTGAGGATCACTATGAACAATAATCTTTATTTAAGAAAAAATTAACAGATTAATGTGGGGAGATTTAAGCAAGGAAGTGACAGCAAATCTATGAAATAGCCTGCCTCCTTTCAACCTTACAAAATACTGTATTTCCTCAAATGCAAGGCGAGGTTGTTGGGGGTTTTTAACCAGGAACTCCATCTCAAAGGGGGGAGGGGTGTCTTACATTCATGTACAAGTTAACAGTTATGTCCACTAATACATTTTTTTTGTATGCAGCATTATTTGGGGAAGACGGGACATCTTATATTTAGGGTTGTCTTCCTCTTGGGTAAATACAGTAAAAGGAAATCTTGCCATGCTAAAACTTTTCAGCCACTGCAGAAGACTGCTTTCTATTAGCAAAGGTTCCTGAAGTCTCGATCTACTTTATAACTACCACAGAGGAAAATTCTACACACATAGCAAATTAGAGCTGCGCACCATCTCATTAACATTTTCCAAGTCAATGCTCCATTTCAATGCTGTACAAAGGATTCTCATTTTAGTCGCCCAGGCTCTGTATCAGACAGAACTTATACAAAGACATTGTACACTGAAGTACAAGTCTCAGCTTTCATTCAAAAGGTTGTGGTTATGTCAGGAAGTTTAGAACATAGGCAGATAATGACTAATACAGACAGAGACAAAAGGTATGACTGACCAAGACTGCCAGTGGCAAGAACAATTAAAACACTGTGATGGTGTAAGCAACCTTGTATAGTTGGACAGATCAAATGAAATCAAAGGTCACGGCATTGCACTAAGAGCATTACATGTGGATTTCTTCTGGTAAAGAACTGGATCACTGATACTTTTGCATGCTCATCTACACTCATTAGCGCCCCACTTTTGCATGATGTTATCAACTTAAAACCGCAGCCTCTGTGTCCTATTCACAGGGGCACACACACTAAAGCGCAAAGATTAGAAAAAAAAGAAGGCTGTTTAACCAAAGGTCAGAATATATTTAGAGCATGCCTGAAGCACTAGTTTCTTGTCTGACAGGAAAACAAGATGGTGGAATGGTGATGAAGAGTTGATAAATACTAGGAGATTGCACACTTTGGTGTAGTGGCTAAGTGCCCGGACTCTTATCTGGGAGAACCAGGATTGATTCCCCACTCCTCCACCTGCACCCACTGGAATGGCCTTGGGTCAGCCATAGCTTTTGTAGGAGTTATCCTTGAAAGGGCAACTGCTGTAAAAGCTCTCTCAGCCCCACCTACCTCACAGGGTGTTTGTTGTGGGGGGTGGTGAAGGTAAAGGAGATTGTGACCACTCTGAGACTCTGATTCAGAGTATATGGCGGGATATAAATCCAATATCCTCTTCTTCTTCCTTGTAATTAATCTTGCAAGTCAACTATAATGGAACACCTCCTTTCAGGTGTAACATTTACTGATTCAAGTCTATCCACTCCCCGTTTATTTGTAATCTGTAATAAAGAAGTGGCTAACTATATTTGATCATTCTTACCTACAGTCAGGGCTGGCTATGGATTGTGGGAGAATCCTGAACAAGATGCCTTCCAGAGATATTTGCATATACACAGACTTTCCCTCCAACAGGAAGGAGCAGAGTGGCTCTTTCTGCCCCTGCTGATGCTTAGAAGGGCCCAGAAGCACCTCATTCAGCTGCTAAAGACAGCAGGGCAGGATTCTTTCACACTGCCAAACCATTGCATCATGCTCTACCACCCCTCCCACAGAAAATGGCAGATTTCTCCAAAAGTTCCTTCATGTTCTAACCCTGCTGGCAGCAATAGGACTTAGAAAAGTGTGAAAACCATGCTCTACTGCTGCCAGCTGCTGGAAGGAGCACCTCTCCCAGCAGCTGAAGACAACATGACTCATGCTCCTCTAATCCCTGTTGGTGCCTGCGTGGCTACAAGGCCCATTAGGAAAAGAAAGGGAGATGTGTTCTGCTCCCTTCGTTCCTGAGAGACACCTTGGAAAGCAGTGCTGGAAGCGGTTCTTCCAGGCCCCTTACATGCCTCGTCTGGCACACTTGATCTGCATCACATCCCTTCCTCCATGAACCTCTCCCCACAAGAAATTATACAGCATAAAAGAAAAAATTAAGTTATAAGAGCCTCTTCTCAAGACTTGCTCTTCATGCCCCACCACCTGCAGAAGCAACGCAAGAGGCAACCAAAGACGGGGCTTTTTCCAGTTGTGGAATTTCACTTCGGGAATACCCTCCCTGCCTTGAGGCTCGCCTGGTATTTAGCTTACCTTCATTTGTGTGCCAGTCCCCAACATTTCTCTTAACCCAGAATTTTAACTGAGGGGTTTCGTTTTTAGCAGTTATTTGTATGGTCTGCATCTAGCCTGAGACCTGTTTGATGATTATCATTTCAAGCTGCTGAATGCTGTTTCACATGGTGTTCAAACCCTAGCTTCTTTTCATACTGTGGCTTTGTGATATTATTGTACTGCTTTATGTCAGAGTCATATTAAGCAGCTTTCCAGAAAAGCAATATGAACATTTTCTTGAATAAAGACAAATATATATGGATAGACTAGCTTTAAGGACACCAGAAGAGAGACACTAGTTAGTGGGGGGGGGGGGGGAGGAACTCTGCAACATTCAAAAACACTAGGATGCTATTTTGCCTTCATCGCAGTCTATTTTTTAGTAATACTCTGTGGGAGGGCTTGAAAAAAATAACTCAACAAAACTAATTAAATGCAAAATGACACTTAGCAAAGAAGAATAGTACCAAAAGTTTATAAATCATCCCAAGAGTAATCTAAGTACCTGTTCTATTTGTATGCCATATCCTTTAAAATTCTCATTGTCCCACGAGGTATTGCGATATATGTCATCCACTCTGTCTATTAACTCAATCTATGCACAGAAAAGAAAGGATTATTCCATTCCCGTCTCTTGTTATTAGCTTTCTGAATGCCATGGATTATGTCTGAATACATGTATCAAGGAATACAAACAGAAGAAAACCCTTTCTTGATATATGTCTTAAGATCAGAGCTTCCACAGGACATGCTTTCAAACAAAAACAAACCATACATATTATGCTTATAATTTTCTAAAAAGCACAAATAAATATGAAAACCATAGATACAAACAAAACCTTGTTCCCATAATGGCTTCCATATTTTCTGAAGGAAACCAACAGTGACCTGTCTACTCCGTTCAGGATGTAAGGCAGATCCAGGCCTGGTTCTGGGGCACATAGCGCCCCAGGCAGACTGACTGCCCGCTGCCCCCTCCACAAGGGCACCCCTGTACAACCCCCCACCCTGCAGCGCTAACATGATCCTTCTGCTTTCGCGCTTCATGCTGCTCGCTATTAAGAGAATGGGCGCCGAAGCGTGGAAGCAGGAGGATCGTGTCACTCCTCTGCACCCCCCGCTCTCTGCACCCCCCGCTCACAGCACTTACAGGAGTGACGCGATCCTCCTGCTTCCACGCTTCGGGGGGCGTTCTCTTAATAGCAAGCAGCAGGAAGGGGCCTGCTGCTCACTAGTAAAAGAACACCTGCTGAAGCAGGACAGGAGGAGGATCGCGTCGCTCCTGTAAGCGCTGGGTGGGGGGGTGGCCTCTGGGAAGCACACAGGGAGGAGGAGGGGAAGGGTCGGGCAGAGGAGGAGAATGGCAGGTGAAGGGGGAAGGGCCTGGTGGGCGGAGGAAGAAGACTGCGGGCGAGCAGGGTAAGGGGCTACTGAGGAAGAGAAGGGCCAGGGGAGTGGAGGAAGAGGACAGCAGGCGAGGGGGGGAAGGGGTGGGTGGGCTACTGAGAAAGGCTAGGCGGGCGGAGGAAGAGGGCAGCAGGCAAGCTACTGGGGGAGGGAAGGGGCGATCGGCGGCAGCAGAGGCAAGGAAGGGGGGAAGTGCGGTGGAAGGTAAGGGAGTAGGCTGGTGGGGGGGAGGCAAACTATGCGGTTGTCTTGAGCACTGGGAGGGGGGAAGGCCAATTTGGCATCCCTGCCCTTCCCGGCACCCAAGGCAACCGCCTAGTTTGCCTAGTGGAAGAGCTGGACTTGGGCAGATCCCACCCCCCTCCATCACATCTAACACAGGCTTTGTAGGACATCAGAATAATAATGCATGTTTTTTTCTCAGATTCTTCCAGAGAGAAAACAGTACTTGTGAAACATATGAGCCATGACAAATTAAATTACATTCAGACTGGAAATGAATTAATGGTAATCAGAAATAAAGCAAACCCATGAAACACCAACCAACCTGGTAGTTCTGCATACTATCAGTATATATACCACTAAGACACACAAAGACACTTCTCACTGTAAGCCACTTTGGGTCCCCATTGGGGAGAAAGGCTGGGTATAAGCAAAGCAAACAAATCAAGATCCATTACCCTTTCTTCTGCACTTGCTAAACAGTACTTTAAACATTTTTCATACCTTTTTGAGTCGCATTCTAACTACAGCAAAGTACAATAATCTATGGTCTAGCTTCCTCAAGCAATTGGCAAAAGACAGATAAACTTACCAAGTAGTTAATGGTAGTGCTTTCTTCTTCTCTGCCCATGTGCTTAAAAAAGCGATGATCTGCTACTACTAACATTCTGCAGGTGTTCCTGAAGGGATCTGGGATAGCTCTTTTTCGCCGAGAGACTTTCCCTATGATGACAATTTACAAGTCGCTAAATAGGCCACATTGTTTAAAACATCCTTTATGTCAAATCAAATATGTAACATTATAATAATATGCATGAAAACACTGATCTGCTTAAATTTCCACAAGCAGGTATTAATACAAGTCTACATAGACCAGGGGTACAGCAGAATTATAAACCTAT
The DNA here is from genome assembly GCF_032191835.1 of Heteronotia binoei. Lineage (NCBI taxonomy): Eukaryota > Metazoa > Chordata > Lepidosauria > Squamata > Gekkonidae > Heteronotia > Heteronotia binoei. Next base: position 47,789,946 of record NC_083223.1, on the reverse strand, counting down.
GAAACCTAGGGCCTCTTGCTGGAACTTTCAGAGATTACAATATGTACTTTACCTATGATAAAGAATATAGTTTCCATAGTGCTGAGTTTTGTTTTTACTTGCTGAACACAGCAAATGTGAAGAGAATTACTGTTTTTATCTGCAGATACAGGAAGAAATCTATCAGGCGGAATGACGTGAGGTGACTATGGAATTTGCCTGTTATAATACAGGATACAGAGTCTGGGCTTGGCTGGAGATACTGAGGGGAGAGAACTGGGAATGTCTGAACTACCTGAATAGGTCCTGAGCTCAGTATCCTGCCCTTCCTCTTTCTGTGAACTTGACCAGTATCATGGGAATTAAAGAGTTCCTGACCTCTGGGGTCCTATCTCATGGCCCCGTGTGAGCCAAACCAGTGGAACCGACACTAGCCCATGCCAACCTTGTGGTTTATCACCAGCTTCAACTGTGTATGGGGGTGGGGAGGGGAGGCTACTGGATTATGTCTTTATTAAAATGGTATGTTATGTGCATGTTTCACTTTAGAAACATATTTAATCCCCAAGGCAGAAGGGAAAATACAGTCAAGTATTTCAAGATAAGCATTTAGATGAAGAAGACGACGACGACATTGGATTTATACTCTGCCCTCCACTCAAGAGTCTCAGAGCGGCTCACAATCTCCTTTATCTCCCTCCCCCACAACAGACACCCTGTGAGGTGGGTGGGGCTGAGAGAACTCTCACAGCAGCTGCCCTTTCAAGGACAACCTCTGCCAGAGCTATGGCTGACCCAAGGCCATCCCAGCAGGTGCAAGTGGAGGAGTGGGGAATCAAATCTGCTTCTCCCAGATAAGAGTCCGCACACTTAACCACTACACCAAACTGGCTAGATAAATAAATAATACTTCTCCAAGTTTCTGATTAGAAATACATATCCTCAATTGATAGTTTCTACTTTATTTTAGTGGATTGCTAAACATACATGTCAAAACCAAGAAAACTACTTTAAAAGTATCTGCAAAGCTTTATTTCCAAACAATGGGGTATGGGATTAAAAACTATAATAGTATAAACTGAAGTGTCTGGACAATATTTGCCCCTGACTCAAATTACACTTTCTGCAACTGTTACTGTGAAGTTTTGTGATGGATGGGGGTTTTAAAAGTGTATTCTCCTACTTCACAAAGGCAGCAGCAAATCTACAAGTTCCTTGCAGTAACAGTAGCTGATTGCTTAGAAGGACAAGGAGAACATAACTAATGCTTTCCTCTCACCACACAAAGGAAACAGAAGGCTGCCCATCTTGCAGGCCTATGACAAAGACTTAAAAATGCAAGACAGGTGTTGAAATAGTCACAGTACAGTCAGTCACTGAATTCATCCTGCATTAGGGCAAATCTTGTTCCTTTAAAAATTTGCTCCTTTAAAAACAGAAAGACTCCTGTATATAATAATGAAATAATGTGTTGTAGCTACTTAGGTACTTACTTTCATTTGATACACTGCCCTTTGTCCCTGTACCCATCAGGTCTTCATCTTCTAACTTAATGTAACCACACACTTTTGGAGATTGTAAACGTGAAACATCCTTAATGTCTTCTGATTTGTAGACCAAAAGTCTTTTATCCTTCGAACTATTAAGAAACCTCCACAGGGGCTGCAATCAGAGGAGGCGAAAATAGTAACTTGCGCTCCCTTTTATTCTCACTTTATTCTACTTAACACATTCACATGAACCTGCAATGCTTCTTTTAAATACAAGCCTAGAAATCTTAGGTTTTCTTCCCTCACTGAACAAGCAACTGGACAAGAAAAAAAATTGGACTCTTTGTACATATTTAGGCTTGCCATATTTAAGTCCTCCAAGTCCAGCCAACCCAGTCTAAATAGTATACAAATCAATCATATTAATTGCTGTTTTATCTACCAGCAGCTTTGCATCTCCTTCTGTTAAGCAACACAAGAAAGTTGGGGAAAGGCCCAAGTCTTTACCCAATCCTTTGTTGATACCGAAATTTGCTAAGGAGACAACAGCAAAACTTGTCTGGGAGAGAGAAAAATGGAGCAAGGCTCTTTGCCTGATGGTTTCAGGTTTTGCTGCTCCAGCAGCACACGGATCAGCTTCTGTTCAAGCAAAGCACAAACAGAAGTTCCCATGTGGGAGAAAAACAAACAGGAAGCTCCTAAGTCTTAAGCCTTTGTAGTCTTGATTTCAGCACGGTTTCACTGGTCTCAGAGAAATTCTAAATGAAAAGGGAATAGGACCAGAGTCTTAAAGTCTAATCCTAGCATACTCAAACGATTAACTTCCAAACAAGGGTGCTATGTACTGCAAGTTAAACAACTCAAATCTCTACCAATACCACATAATAATACTGAGTTTCTCTGCACGATTTAAGAAGCTGCTCACAAAACTCAAGATTTGTATCACAGTCTGTAACCTCAGCCAATTAACTGATCTCCAAGAAGCATTGCTACAGTCTCCTTGACAACAGCAGACTATACTGCAACCAGAAAAGTTATTCTGACCTCAACATTTTTGTGAAAATGTCCATAAAAATTTCAAGTTCAAGACTAACCTTTCTGTACAGTGTTACTGAAGACTTTTATTCAACTTTTTAAGCAGTCCAAAATCAAAGATAATTGAAAAAGTGGACTTACAACATTCATTTACTAGGTAATGCCACCCAGTCTGGCACTTTTTGACTTACTAGTGCACCAACTAAAATTATTTCCTGGTTCTCAAACTATGAAAATCATTTTTTTTCTCCAGATCTTAACATTATGGACAGAACTAGGGAGGGGATTAGTAAATCATGTCCTAAAAGAGACAATTTACGCCTGCACCCCATTTCACACTCACCTACAACATTTTTAAAGCATTACTGTTGTAGAGGTTTCCTTTGGGAATAAGTTGGAATTCCCACATTTTTCACTGATTTCTCCTTCCTATGGGAGACCCCTCATTTCCACCCAAGCTATTCCTGGGAGCCAGCCCTCCTCCCCTAAGAACAAGTTTTCAGAAGTGCATTGGGCTCAACAGAAATGTTCAGATCAGAGATATTCACTAACCTACGGCATTGTCCAATTTCTTGTCCAATTACTTACACATAGTAATTAAAAACTGATACCTTCATTTTAAAAGTTTATACTCATTTTACAAAAACAAACAATTCTAATGGTGTTCACATCTATGATCTCTTGGCACATACTTCATAATATGGGTCCACAGAACAGAGCATGTTTCTTACACAAACAGTAAAAATAGCAACCTCACCTTTACTTCCTCTGCTCATATTAAACAAGAGAAAATGAAATGACCAGCCTAAAAATATAATTTTCTTTTAATGATGTTTATATTGACTAGAATCGGGTTCTAGTAATGGGGACTGGAGTACCTCAATATTATATTCTTTTGCATCAGTATTTATCCTCGCTGTGAAGTCTTCCTCACTTATATGTGCAATGACCTTGGAATTTTTCTTACCTATTTAAAATAGAGTGAGAACACAAATGACTTAATTCCTGCTAGATAGAAACAAACTGCCACTTACCTCAACCCTCACACCCAAGTAACTTGTCTGATGAAAAAAGGTGCATAAGGACTATTTTAAATAGGCACTTTTAAAATGGATCACCTCCCATTTTTTTTAAAGGTATTTGAGGTTTTTGTAAAAGGTTACCGGATTAGTACTACTCTGCCTACCACTTATCACCTGCACCCCATTTCACACTCACCTACAACATGTCCTCTGAAAAATTCTTGCCATTGTACATGATACTCTCTTTCCTTGCCTTGGCCATCCATTATAACTGCTTGGAAGTTTTGGGGAAAACGTTCTACTGAGGATGTTAAGTATAATTCAAAACGTCTGTAAAATAATTTGTTTCCATTTAGCATTAAAACACACTTCAGGAAACACTTTTACCTATTCAAAAGTTTGCTGTAACTGGAAGACTGCAGCACTTATGCATAATACATATGCAAAGCCATTTGCCTGCTAACAGCTCCCTGTGGAATTTATTTCAGAGAACAAAAAGAACGTTTGTTACAGAATAAGGACATTGCATCAGCAGCTACAACTGTTTCCCCACCCCGCCCTGGTAATTTATACATCAATTCCTTTTTAATACCCAGGTTTTCTAAGAAGGATAGGTAGGAAAATGTACCTATGAATTATTAACACAGATCTAGAAGCCTTACTTGAAGTTCAGACAATTAACTGGCAGATATCTGTAAACATTTCATGTATATGTCTTTCCAGCAGAAATCAAAGAACAGGCTTATCTTCTTATGTTGACCTTAAAGTTATTTCCTCTTCATTCCTAATAGACACAGCGCTCTAAACCAATGTTTATCAATTTCTAAAATATCAACTAAACCTTATAAGGAATATATTAATAACATCCATTTTTCTGTAACATAATTGGTCATTTAATCTTATATTATACAAGAAGATCTGTGCAGACAGAGCAGTGCAAGGCTGTTGTTACTGAATAGGAAGCACTAAGGGATGGGCACAAACCTAAAAATTTCAGTTTGGGGCAGCCCCTGAACCAAACCCCAAACTGTACCAAAAATGCCCCAAATCAAACCAGCCAGTTCAGATCCCTGTTTCTCCTGGCCACAGCAAGCCACAGCCAGAAGGGGGAGGGGTTGGCTAAGGGTTAAATGGCTGAAGAGGGGGGGGGGTCACCCAGAAGAGTTAAATGGCTGGCACCCATTTCATCCATTCATTTCACTTCCCCCTGCTTCATGCCAAATTTTGGCTCGTGAACCGGTTTCTTGCCCATCCCTACCAAATAATACTGATGTTTTAAATACTCAATAAGATAACAATATTAAGGCTCACATCTGCCTGCTAATGTTTTATTACCTATGAAATGCTGAAAAGTTCAAGAGTCGCTCTATGTGGGACTCGGGCTGCAGGTCTCTTCTTCTTAAGGAGTGCTGTTGGATATCGGACGCAGAAAGAATGTCATAGTCTGAGAGAATAGATTCTAGACTTTCTGCAAGATAAATGAGGAAGTTTAACACAACTAGAAACAATGCATAAACTTTTTTTTAGGATTCTCCCTCTCCACAACTTGAACAACAAACTTTATAGTTATAGCCCATTACATTACCTCAACAAACGCAAGTTTGAAACAGTAATTCAGGGTTTAAAAAATAGCCAAAACCTTCGAACAGTAACAGAATTAGCATGCTTCTGCTATTTCGGTATTTTCAAATGAACACTTGCCCAAGTAAGCATATAAATAATTTCTTTTCTCTCATTCTCACCTATAAAGCAGGCATAACAAAGAAGATCCATATTTCCAAAAGAGAATTTCACAAATTTTGTGGCACAAAAGTTATGACCTGGTATACTGAGGAAGACAGGTGATTCAGCAGAAAACCAAAGATGTTCTCATCCACTAAGGAACAGCATTCTAGCTATCATCAATACAGAAGTACCAAACCTGACTCTCATTATTCCTCAACTAATTTCTCCATTTTTTTACAATTAACATGTCAGACAAAGTTCTGAGAGACAAAGGTTCAAATCCCCACTATGTCATGGAAGCCCATGCGGTGACCCTGGGCTAGACACTTTATCTCAGCCTAATCTACCTTATAGGATTGCTCTGAAAGTAAAAAATTGATGAACGTAAATAACAATGTTGTAAGTCATTTTGGCTCTCCACTGGGAAGAACAGTGGGGTACAACATCTAGCCTATCAGTCACGGCAAATCAAAGATTCTGCTTTTTCTAATGGGGAGATGAATTGATCTGATGTAGAAGTAACATGCACGGAACTAACATTCATATCCAGCTCATGTTAAAGCCCTGTTTACTTAAACAAGTTACTTGCATAAAGATACCATATCTTGATATATATGTCTGACTGATCATAGGGCCTCATGCAGACCAGAAACTGATCATACTGAATACACATTTAAAAGCTAGATATTCATCAGATTTATCCCATTTCACAGTTTGACACGTTACCCCCCCCCCCCCAAAAAAAAGAATTTGATCTATCATTAATTTTCCCTTATTGCATCTATGTATTTGGGAAGGGAGGTGGCTTGGTATAGCGTGATTTTGTGAGATCTTGGAACTTAAACCTCATCAACAGGTCTCAGATTCAGCAGGAGCTCACAGGAGCACAGCTCCTGAACCTTTCTGAGGGTTCCCCCTCCTCCTCCTCTCCATCTACCTTGTCCACTGAATAGAAGGTGAAGCTGCATAACAATCTCTGGATTAGGAGAGTGGGCAGCCAGCCAGCCACCAGTAGTTTTGCCACACCCCCAGCAGCCCTCATTAACCCCTGGAGAAGCCTGTGCCACCCTTCTTATGTGATTTTGGGTGGCAGGTGGTTTGCTGGCCTTTGGATTGGTGGGGGGAGGCAGCCAAGGAGAGCCCCAGGTGAGCAATGCCTGCTTGGGCTGGCTGGATCTGTAGCCAGCCCAAACAGGCCTCACTCACCTGGGGCTCGCCTTTCTTGCAACAGGTTGCTTTTGGCTGGTGGAGGAGCGGCATATGCTAACAAGTTATGCTAATGAGCTCCACCACCTATTTTTCTACAAAACAACCCCTGCTGGTCAGTACCAGTGTTCCCTCTAAGCTGTGTACATGAGCGGCCATACATTAACACAAGAAGCCCCACTCAGCAGCAATCTAGAGCCACACAGGGTCTTGCACTGCCCATTGCCTATTATAAGATTAAAACAGCTATATTCTGCTCAGGATGTGAACAACTCTGCTCAGTAGGGTGGGGGAAATTAGACAGAACATTGGTCAAGAATCATTATGGCATTGTGTGTAGTATAGCTAGCAGAACCTAAGATTGTTTGGCAGCCAGAAATTCTAGCTCTTTTAGTGTTATGCACCACTAGATGGTGAGCAAGACTGGTGTGTGTGGGGGGGCGGGCGTTAAGGCAAGAGATGTTTCAGAGGTGGTTTGCCATTGCCTGCCTCTGCATCATGGTTCTGGTATTTCTTGGAGGTAGCCCTTCCAAATCCTAGTCAAGGCCAACCCTGTTTAGCTTTTGAGATCTGTCTAAAACAGGCTACCCTGGGCTATCCAGGTCAAGGCAGAACTTGGAATAGGAGACCAAGGAAGGCAATGGTAAACCACGACTGCTTGTCACTTGCCCCAAAAACTCCTTGATGGAGTCCCCATAAGTCAGTCGGCACTTATGTAGTACCTATCTGTACTGTAGTACTACCTATCTGTAGTACTGTAAGCCGCCCTGAGTCCGCTTGCGGAGAGGGCGGGATATAAATGCAAAGTAATAAATAAATAAATAAATCTATTCAGTTAGATCCAAGTGGGCAGCTGTGTTGGTCTGAAGCAGCTGAACAAAGCAGGAGTCAAGTGCACCTTTAAGACCAACTAAGTTTTATTCAGAACGTAAGCTTTCGAGCTTACGTTCTGAATAAAACTTAGTTGGTCTTAAAGGTGCACTTGACTCCTGCTTTGTTCAACTATCTAGTCAGTATTTGTGATAATGATTGCAGAATTAGTGCAACTGTAAAATTAAACATATTTTAAAGAACTGAGGAAGACAGGAGAACTGCACAAACTATAAACTTTTTAAATGCAGTGTTAGCAGCAGTACATATGAACATATGAAGCCGCCTTATACTGAATCAGACCTTTGGTCCATCAAAGTCAGTATTGTCTTCTCAGACTGGCAGCGGCTCTCCAGTGTCTCAAGCTGAGGCTTTTTACACCTATTTGCCTGGACCCTTTTTTGGAGATGCCAGGGATTGAACCTGGGACCTTCTGCTTCCCAAGCAGATGCTCTACCACTGAACCACCGTCCCTCCCCTGACTGGCAGCAGCTCTCCAGGGTCTCAAGCTGAGGTTTTTCACTCCTATTTGCCTGGACCCTTTTTTGGAGATGCCAGGGATTGAACCTGGGACCTTCTGCTTCCCAAGCAGATGCTCTACCACTGAGCCACCGTCCCTCCCCTAGAAGCAGTAGATGATGAGATATTTCACTGGAGAGCTACAGTCATCAGGAAATGAAACCAAGTATTCCACACCCCATTCCAAAGATTTCTTTTAAAAACTGCCACTATCAGCTGTATCTGTAATTACCTGCTTCTTTCTTCCCACAAAGTAGGCATTGACCAATTTTCTTTGACTCTCGTCATCAGCCCAAACATTTAAGAGCCATATTCATTTTTTTTCAGCCTTCGAGTTTAGTCACCATATTTTCTAACTATTGCTACCACAGAAGCTAATCGTAACATCGTCACAGTTTCTCATAATGTGATTAAAGGTATGACAAATAGCGCTGTAGCATGTAACTAAATATAGCGGTAACCAGTTGTCATCACCAAAACAAAAAATTCACCTCTTAACACTAAGGTAACTTCTCCCCAATTTATCATAATTCCATTGTTGCTCTGAAAAGTTTCATTAATTGAACATTACAGCCAGTATAGACATCAACTGGCTAAGAAGCAAATTCATCCAACACTACTGAGTGGCATAAAGTTAAGCTTACATATAAACAAGTAGTGACAAGAACTTTATGCACATTTATTTTATGTCATCGGATAACAAAACACTCTGATATGAAATGAAAGCAGTTATGGTTTGTATCCAGCTAATCTCTCCAATTCCTAGTTGCAGCTTCAGTTCAAAACTAGACTGGTTCACATAGGTCCCATAATCCCCAGCACAGCTTTTTTGGTAGTCAAAGAGGACCCCTTCCTCCCTTCTGCACCACTGAAAAACTGGTAGGATCATCCAGCTCTTTGTACTTAAAATTGATGAGGAATGTTACAATAAAATCACTGCTGAAAACGTCATTGCTAGGTGCCACGGTAACCTGGCACCTGGGATTTGTCAAACCCTGATATACACTCAAGACTATTAAACAGTATTTTTTTCTTATGAACATATGAAGTTGCCATATTATCAGCCCATTGGTCCATCCTGATTACTGTGACATCTGACTGGAGCAGTATCTCAAAATCTCAATCAGTCTTTCCCAGGCCTGCTAGATGCCAAGGACTGAACCTAAGACTTTCTGCATGTAAGACATGTTCTCTACCCTGGACTTTCAATGTGTAGCTCCATGTGATATAGTATGTTAGTAACTGTAGGGACACATTACTTGCAAATTAATAATCATAAGTGCTACTTTCATATTAGTAATGGTGAGAATAATTCTGACTGTAAAGAGAAAGCAGAAAATTAAATGAAACATTTTACAGAACTGGAGTTACACACCTTCCCATGCATCAACAGTAGAAACTATCTGGATAGCAACAGTCAGGTGTTTATCACATAGCTTCGCCAATGAGGTTGTGGGGTGGGAGACATGTAACCATGGAAGAACTCATCCTCCCTTTACCAGAAGCTTGTTCACTGAATTGTTATTTTATGTTACCTTACCATTTACACATTGTACAGCGCACAGACTGTGTCAGATGTAAATTACTGATTCTTCTCAATTCCCATATATACTGTTGCCTATTAAGATCAAGAGCCCTGTGGCGCAGAGTGATAAAGCTGCAGTACTGCAATTCTAAGCTCTGCTCATGATCTGAGTTCGATCCCGGCAGAAGCTGGGTTCAAGTAGCTGGCTCGAGGTTGACTCAGTCTTCCATCCTTCAGAGGCTGGTAAAATGAGTACCCAGCTTGCTGGGGTGGGGGTGTGTAGATGACTGGGGAAGGAAATGGCAAACCACCCCATAAAAAGCCTGCCGTAAAAACATTGAAGCAACGTCACCCCAGAGTTTGAAATGACTGGTGCTTGCACCTTTATTAAGATAAAGACCACAGGACACATGGAGAAGGGCCTTCTGTCTCTCTCGCCATACATGCCATTATCCCAGACAACAACAGTCCTGCACGGGAGACATTATTTTGCCTGTTGGAGAAATCCACAAATATCCCTAGAGATGCCATTTGGGGAAACACAGGTTTCCCCAAATGGCATCCCCAGGATTGTTCCAGATTGGGAAAATGGAGGTGAGACTGAAGCCCTTTCTTTATGCACACTGTGGTCCATATCCAAATCAAGCAATGTACATGCAGGAATTGAGGAGAATCTACAACTCCTGTGTGACTATGTCCTATTGGAAAGAGGGTGGAGACACTAGATTCAACCTGCATATTTGTTAATGTGTATCTATTATATCTTGCCCCATGCTGCAGACATCCAAGTTTCTGCATGCCCTGTGATAAGAATGCAAGCTGCAATCATGTAACGCTTTAGAGTTATCTAAAAGCACAGCTCTTCAGCCATTAATAACCCTAGGCCAAATACATGTGCTAATCAGGAACCCCTTCTGTTAATCAGGAACCCCCACCTGCTTTCCTATGGTGATACAGCCATCAGTGGCCCCATCCCTCAAAAACCTGCTCAAACTAAATTCCCATGAACTCAAAATGAGAATTTCCCCCATACACTGCTGCTATCATTAAAAGGCATGCAGGCAACACAAATGTTTCTCTTTCTCTTCACGATCACGGAACAGTTTGTGTCCCACAACTGTCACAGGTTAAAATTTGCACCAAGGCAGAGGAAACAATCCACTGTACATTGTTTTATGCTGTTGACGCTTTCATCATTTAAGATAGCTTTCATACTAAGTAGTTCACCACTGGAAAACTGCTTGAAACACATTTTACTGTTAAACGCCTATTATCTATCCTGTGTTTTGATAGCTGTGACTAGGAAGAGTTTGGAGGAGAGCACAGATTAAAAAAAAGAGGCAAAACAACTGATTTTCCCTCACAATCACTAATAGAATATCTCTGTACATATTAAGAGTCCTCAGCTTAACGCCATATATTATTCATTCTGCAGCCTCAATTGTAAAAGGAAAAACAATAACAAAAGGCCTTTATGTATAGTTATATGCCTTGGGTTCCAGGTGCCACAAGAAAAGCAGGTTTATAACTGTCTCAATAAATAAGTAAATATGGGCATATACCCTTAAAACAAACCCTTGTCCTGACACCTCAAACCCCAGCAAGGTCTTCCTTCTTCCCTACTTATTTTAGTATATCTTTATCCCACCCTTTCTCCAAGGAGCTCAGGGCGGTGTACACTGTTCTTCCCTCTTCTTTCTTTTCTTCACAACTGTGAGGTAGATCAGGCTGAGCCACGCTGACTTGCCCAAGGTCACTCAATGAGTTTCACAGTAGATCTGAAAAGATCAGGATTCCAACTCTGATCTCCCAGAGCCATCACCCCACCTTGTTTTTCACAGCAACGAGGATACACACGAAACATAACCGGGAAACCAGCCTTCTCCTCTCTGTCACACTCCCAACTCCACCTCAGCGTGGCTCACATTTGACAAAGGACTGCTGCCTATTAAGGTCATGACCATAAGGAAGTGTGGTGTAGTGGTTAAGTGTGATTCCCCACTTCTCCACTTGCAGCTGCTGGAATGGCCTTGGGTCAGCCATAGCTCTGGCAGAACTGTCCTTGAAAGGGCTGCTGCTGTGAGAGCTCTCTCAGCCCCACCTACCTCACAGGGTGTTTGCTGTGAGGGAAGGAGATTGTAAGCCGCTCTGAGTCTCTGGTTCGGAGAGCAGGGCGGGGTATAAATCTACAGTCTTCATCCTCTTCCCTCCCCTGGCCGGGATTTCGAGGACAATGCCCCCTTCTCTTCCGTGTCCCAAACGAGCTTGAGAGATGACGGAGGAAGTCAGCAAGCCCCCCTTCCCGTGCACTCTCGCTCACCAAAGTGCGGCGGTCGATGTTTTCCTCGGCGCTGCTCCACGAGATGGGGCGAGTGTTTCCGCGCCTCCGACCCAGGAGCCCGGAGCCCCGACACCAGACAGAGGAGGGCGGGAAGCCACAGAGCGGTCCGACAGGGCTGGAGGCTCATAGCGGTCCTCCAGCGTGCGGCTCGGCCCTACCTTCCCCCCCACTTTCCCTCGCATCAACAAAACAACCTTCCCTCGCCGACACCCAACCCAGGACGCCGCCGCTTCCCCACTACTGAATCCGGAAGGGAAGCCCGGGTGACTGGGGCTGTCCGCGAAGCATGATGGGTGCAGACGAGGGCTGACATCTTGTTCCGCTGGGCGAGGCCTAAGAGGGGAGGGTTTTGTCATCCCGCCCTTCGGGGGACAGCTGCGGCCGGGGTAGTGGCTCAAGTGCAAGACGGCGGGAAAGGCTGGCGACTGGAGCGCTGCTGAGGTCTGCTGCTGCTGCAGCAAGGCAGTGGGATCTCGTGGCCCCTGAGAGGTGCCGATTTTATTTTAGTAGAAGCTTTAGTAAACTGGAGCCGGTTTCGAGGGAGGCGATGTGTAGGGAGGCTGTTTTGAAGCAAGGAAAGAGGAGAACGCCGCTTTAGGAAACGTACGGGTGCGTTCACCCTACACTAAATAATGTGTTTTGCAACTGGATTTTTACTGTGTAAGAATAGCAAAACTCCAGTTGCAAAATGCATTATTTAGTGTAGTGTGAACACATCCGTAATGAAAGGGAGCCGACGCACAGCCTCTTCCAAAAGCCCTGCGCTGCCTCCCTCGAAACAGGCTCTAGTTCAGGGGTGGCCAAACTTGCTTAATGTAAGAGTCACATAGAATAAATGTCAGATGTCTGAGAGCCGCAAGACATTAATGCCAGACGTTTGAGAGCCGCAGGAAGGAAGAAGAATAGATGGGGAGGGGAAAGGGAGAGAAGTGGAAAGGGTGAAAGAGCCACATTTCCCGAGTCACAGTTTGACCACCCCTGCTCTAGTTTAATAAAGCTTTTACTAAAAACCAGCACCTCTCAGGGGCCATCAGAAGTAAGCTGCATTGTTGTCCAGTAATGCTTACTTCCAGCATTTATGTAGGATTTCAGCCATAGTCTCGCTTTTGCTCTAGCTAGCCCTGTGTTTTAGCCTAGTGCCTGTTTGTCAGTATTGGGGTGGGAAATCGTTGCATCTCTCTCTCTCTCGCTCTCTCTGCTTGGGGCGGGCGGGCTTCTGGAGCGGCAATTATGCAGCTGTTTAAGAACTACTCACCGGAAATGGCTGGCAGATGTATCCAGAAGTCGCTCGGTATTGCTGTATGTGGGAGTCTGCTTATTGTACACTTCAAATCCAGCCAGATACCGTAGTTATACCCTTCCTTCTGTTTCTCCTGAGCTTTTTAAGAGGGAAAAGCAGCGGTGCAAGGGCACTGCGCAAGTCTACAGATGAACTGCATTTCACTGCTGAGAACTTAAAGCGTTAGGAAAAGCTTGAAGTTATCTGGTAATGCGACTTGGAGCATTTGCAGAAACATCAGGCAGAAACTGTAGTAACAAATTCTCCTAAGACTTGGATAGGAGCGCACGGAGGAGGATGGTGGCAGAGGGATGTTCTCAGCAGGGAGGTTCAAAACAAAACGGGAGGGGGAGAGCCTGAAAGTTTAAATTTGGGTGTGAAAGCTATTGAACTGTATGAGATTTTTCAGAAGTATGACAACAAATTAGCTTTTATGGTACATTGTACACTGTGGCTGCAATCACACACACTAAATATAATGCACTTTCAAACTGGATTTTACTGTGAACTGGCAAAATCCAGCTGGAAAGTGCCTTGAAAGTGCATTATTTAGTGTGATCTCAGCCTGTATGTTATTAACAAACTTTCGTTTTGTTAATTTTTTTAAATGCTCCAGGATTAACTTGCTTGAATTTTTTTAATGCTCCAGGATTTTTAAAATGCTCCAGGATTAACTTGCTTGAAGAGGAATTATGGTCTAATTGTATTCTTGCTTTAAAATCTTAAAAAATTAGTATTTCCTTTTTTCCTTAAAGAGGGCCTTACATTGTACGCCTATTTTTTCATTTGCCAGGAACACTGCAATAGATATTAAATTGAATATTAAATAAATATAGATTGATAACCTGTTGATGATTTTATCATGAATTCAAGAATGCTTTAGAGTCTACTACAAAATAGCATAAATATTATGTTACTTCAGTTATGCCCTTTGTTTCTGATGAGGACCCAAAGCAGTTTACATTGCTCTCCTGTTCTCTATTTATCCTCACAATAACATGGGAAGTAGCTTAGGCTAAGATTATGTGACTGGCCCAAGGTCACTCAGCAAGTTTCCATTGCAAAGTGAGGATTTGAACCCAAGTCTCTCAGATTGAGTCTCCCAGATTCACTGGTACACATTCAGCTAGACCCCATATGGGTTTATCAAAGTCCAGGTCTGTGTTATCACTTAAGGTTTAAAGTGGATGGACAAAACAGAAAGGAAAAAGTTACTGTAGGAGTAAAATTAGGAGCTACTACTGTGGCAGAAGTATGAAAAAGATAGATTTACCTAGTTATATTCAAATTTATTTTTATATAATTTCTGTGTGCATTTAAAAATTGATACAGCGACTTGAATATAGGAAAATCCTTTTTTACTTCTGCCACAGTAATAGCTCCTAATTTTACTCCTACAGTAACTTCTGCTTCTCACTCCATGAATGACCATTTAAGTCAGAACTCATCAATATCACATCAGTGTTTTTAGTTCTCATTACACAAATAGATTCCTACATAAAATCTATCATTAATTTCTTCAAGTGTCTTAACTTCCGATTGAATCAAGACAAGACAGGACCAAAGTGGCTGTTGATCGAACTCAGGACCAGGAGGGGAAGTCTGTTATTCTCTCAGCTTTAGAAGACTCCAATCTAGAATGGAGTAGAATTATGAGCACTCCTGGTGAAAATACTGTGACCCTTTTAAACTTTTGCCATTAATTCCTTCAGTTCCTCTAGATAAAATGGCTGTTTTGGAGGGTGAAGTCTATAGCATAACTGTGATGAGGTGGGGAAGCAGAAAAAAAGTGATGAGATGGTAGAAAGAGAGGAAGTGACATGAATGGAGAGGGGAGTACAAAAAGGGACTGCAGAAGGGAGAAAGTGTAAGAGCGGGGGGGGGGGGGGAGCAAAAGAGCTGGGGGGGGGGGTATCTTGCCAGTCCTCATTTGTTTTATTATAAGAGACCTTGGATCCTGCTTGGTAGTTAGAAGCATTCTAAAAAAAAGCATCTAGTGATGTGACAACATAAGAACATAGGATCAGACCAGTGGTCCATCTAGTCCAGCATCCTGTCTCAGTGGCCAGCCAGTTCCTCTAAATGGCGAACAACTGGGCATAGAGGCGAAGACCTTCCCCTGACATTGCCTCCTGGCTCTGGGATTCAGAGGTTTAGTGCCTTTGAATGTGGAAGCTCCCCTCAGTTGCCAGGGCTAGTGGCCAATAATAGATTTATCCTCCATTAATCTAATCCCCTACAAAGATGTTTATAAAATAGATGGTCAAATGCACAAGTGATCAAAGGAGCCAGAACTATGGCCTCACTAACTGGCAGACCTGGGCCACTGGTAGTATACCAACAGAGCTAAGGACAGGAAAATAAACTGGGTACTACTGTATTCTGAGGAATAACAAAGCACAGGCAGATTCCTAAATTTCCTCTTAAAAGCTCTTCCCCAATCCAGCTACCATCTACTTGCTCCTTTGTCTGGAACTCCCATAATTCCAAAGGATCAGCTTTCTTGAGAAAGTTTCAAAGGACAGCCATGTGGGTCTGGACTAGAATAGTAAGATTTGAGTTCAACAGCAGCTTAAAGACCCAACAAAATTTTGGGGGTATAAGCTTTTGTGTGCAGGTCCCTTTAGAGGCCTCTCTCCTCCTTTGGGAAACATTTGACAAAGCTTATACAGCACCAACACTGTAAGACTGCCAATAACTGGATCAGTGTATTCAGCTGCTTCTTAAACCAATCCCATGAGAGTAACCCACTCCATCGCTTAGGCATGTTTATGGAGTGTTGCATATATGATTGGTAGATGAAGCAGGGAAAGATCGTGCAAGTAAGAGCTTCACTTGAGCAAGAGGAACTCCGCTAATACAGAGTATTGGTGGATCACCTGGTGGGATGAGGATGGCCAGGCTGGGCAAGGTAGGAGAGAAAAAAGGACTTTTGTAGGTGGAAGGATGTTGCTCCATCTGCTTGTGCTGCAAAAGAACTTTATCTGCTTCTGAATTACCTCACTTCAGCGTACATAGTGAAAGGCAGAAGACATAGAGCTGTTGCTGTGCACACACAAACTAGCAGCATGTTCTTCCCAAAAGTAGCAGCGTCTATGGGTCCTACTAGCTGGATTTAAGAATACTGATCTAGGTGATTGGAAAAATTGTTTATAAAACTGTATAAATGTACTTTCTTACAAATGATTAGGATGATCTACAGAAATGCCTATTTCCAGTGCATGCTGCATACCTCAGGCCAGCTGGGCAGAATCAGATTCTAGCAGAAGTTACACCTTGGAAAACTGATGTCAAATCTGCCAATATCCGAACCAGTGTATTCAGCTGCTTCTTAAACCAATCCCATGAGAAAAAGCAGACATTTCCTAACAGCAGAATTACTCTAGGCAAAGTGTATTTACTAGTTTCATCTAATTGCAACTATGATCAGTTTGCAGCCAATCCCCATCCCCCAAGCTATGCAGCTGGAAGAAGCCACACTTTGCAACTTAATCTAGTTTCCTTTCACCATTTCTAAAGTTCTAGGTCAGTCTTTAGACCAAAATACTGTTTTACAAGTACTGAAAATTGAATGACTGTTCAGGCTATTCAATTCAGTGTTACAGTGCCTTGGGAATTGAGACTTGTACGTAATACTTTTAAGCATTTGTGTCACTATTTGACTTACATCCATTTTTGCCTGTCTGTCCTGAGTCATTGTGGCTGTTCTAACGATATGCACTGCCTTTTTAAAAGACATTGTCAGTTGAGCCAGTTATGTATCCAGGAGCACCAGCACTGTAAGACTGCTGAAGCAAATGTAGCATAGAGTTGGGATAGGAATCTGAAAGGTTATACTATGCAAAATACAAAAGCTTCCAAGTACCAAAGTTTGTAATATTGCATGTTAGGCATATTTGTAGATTATGCATGCCACATATTAAGATTTCCTCCCCTTGCATATCTGTTAATTTTTACTCCATGCAGTGCATCAAAGAGGTGCAACCATTGCAGACTTCAGTCATTCAGCTATGGGAAAAGCTATTTAGGGATTTATTCTCAGAAGCAGCTGCATGCAAATGTTACAAAGCAACAGTTTAGTGGTTTATAAAATGTAATTTTATT
The DNA here is from genome assembly GCF_032191835.1 of Heteronotia binoei. NCBI lineage: Eukaryota > Metazoa > Chordata > Lepidosauria > Squamata > Gekkonidae > Heteronotia > Heteronotia binoei. The sequence goes on along the minus strand of NC_083223.1, from coordinate 47,772,851 downwards.
TAATGTTATTTTGTTACATAGGGCATTAACATTTTCACAAGGCTTTTTTGGGACTACAATCAATGATTAGCAACACACAATAGTGGTCCATCTATCTACGGAACAATCACTGGACGAACTTGACACCTTCATACATGTGCACAAACCTGCATGGAAAAGTTTTATACTTGGACATGTGAACTTCCCCCCGCCCCATTCCAGTGTTAAAGAAATGACATGCACTTTAGTCTGCCAAAAAGGCACTCCCTGTATTCTGGCAGTAACATGCTGCTTCTAGTACATAATTGAGTGAATACCAGAACTACAAAGGCAGGAGTGTAAGTGAATTTTTATTGGGAAGGGATAGCAGTTGAACAGCAGCAACTGAAAAGTAAAAAAAAAAAAAAAAAACCAGAGTCCCTGTATTTAAACACAGTAGCTCCTGCTTGTATACATGTATGGGAAAGCCACCATTTGCCATGTGTCCCATTTGGCCCAATACTCCCCAATCCTACAGAAAGAAATATGCAGTAGCATGTGACAGTCAACTCACTAAAGTAACCCCTGCAGAATAAAAAGGGAATGTGGACAACTGAACTGTGTTTAACACTCTTTAGTTGCGCCAACTATAACGTCTTTACGGTAATACAAACACAGTCACTTGCAGGAACTGGTACAGGTGTTTTTTTTGAATACCAGGTAACTTTAGCCTGCTATGTAAGTGTTTGGAAGTTATGTTTATATGAAATTAAGCCAGTATTAATACTTTTCTACAGCAGTAACCGCACACCAGGAAGGCCAGTACAAACAAATCAAGGAATGGAGTTTTCCCAAAGCTGCAGTGTGAAAAGACTATAAATTGATTTCCATACACATGGATGGGTTCTCTTTGCTATAGGAAAACCAAGTGGAGCTATAAGGAATGAGACGTGTAAAAAGGTTTCTTGAGAAGGGGAATGACACTTCATATGCAGTTTAATTTTCTGCACCTTCTGCAGCATCACATTCTTCTCCTGCACTGTCTGATGTCCATAGCTAGAAAAAAAAGAACAATATTATTCAAAATCACTCTATTCTCATGCAGGCCTTCCTTTGAAACTAAGTGTAGCACTAAAGCTGCAGTTGAACTAATAAATTAGAGACAGAAACCAAGGCAACAGGACAGCTGGTTATTTCAGCATGTCACAACTAGCACTGAAGTTTCCAGTTTAATCTAGGAAAATATTCCTATAACCAAGTTATAAGATCAGAAATGCCATGAAACACTACAGGAGTAACACCCCCTCCCCACACCTTTCCAAACAGCATCAAATTATGTGGGACTGGTCTAAGCACATAGTTCCCTATAGCAGGGGTGGCCAACGGTAGCTCTCCAGATTATTTTTTGCCTACAACTCCCATCAGCCCCAGCCAGTATGGCTAATGGCTGGGGCTGATGGGAGTTGTAGGCAAAAAAAAAACATCTGGAGAGCTACCAATGGCCACCCCTGCCCTACAGGAAGGATAGGGAAGACAACTTACTGTGAGGTTGTCTCTAAGCAACTGCATGATGAGAGTGCTGTCTTTGTATGAGTCTTCATTCAGTGTATCAAGTTCTGCAATGGCTTCATCAAAAGCCTAGAAAAAATTCAAATTGAAAGAAAAACCCATTACACATTAGTCCTCTCAAGATAAGCGAAGTGGCCCCATATGAAGATATTTTTAAAAGTTTAGGCCGCTTCTGCATTAATGCCAATCACTTTTATAGGATCACTATTTTCAATTATCTACAGCTGATTTTCACAAAATCATCTATAGAAAGAGTACCATGTTAATATTCATTGAACACTAACTTGTATACAACTATATCGTTTTCCAAGTAAATGTTTGTTCTGGGGGCAGATGTTTGTTTTAATATTCCACCTCTGGATAAGTATACATGGACGGAGATCTCCATTTGGATATTGCCGAATATTTTGGATATTGCCAGATTTTTTTCCAGTACCAGTAAATGGGCAGCAAAAAATTCCAGAAATATTTGAGGCCAGTATTTTAGGGGTCCCAGGATGTTTGTCTTCAGTTGTATGGTGGCAGGTCTTCGTATTGGCTTATCAGGCTGGTATGGGTTGGGCTCTTATTCGACATTGTTTTTGCTGGCCATTTACATTTGGAGGCTTTTAGCCACTGGTTGCTCTTGTGTGTTTGGCTACTGTCTCCTTGCATCCTGGAGAAAGCATGCAATTTTCTCCCCGCAGGAAAAACACAACTAGGATGGCTGGGGGCATCTTGCTCAGGGACCTCATAGAATTAGACCCCATGATCCAATTTACTTGAAACTCGGTAATCTTTTTAGTGAATAAAAAGGTAAAGATAGTCCCCTGTACAAGCACCAGTCGTTTTCAACTCTGGGGTGACGTTGCTTTCACAACGTTTTCACGGCAGACTTTTTACCGGGTGGTTTGCCATTGCCTTCCCCAGTCATCTACCCTTTCCCCCCAGCAAGCTGGGTACTCATTTTACCGACCTCGGTAGGATGGAAGGCTGAGTTGACCTGGAGCCAGCTACCTGATCCAGCTTTCACTGGGATTGAACTCCGGTCGTGAGCAGAGAGCTCCGACTGCAGTACTGCAGCTCTACCACTCTGCACCACAGGGCTCTTTTTTTAGTGAATAGGCAGGCCTAAATTCCCTGCAACTGTGGTATAATTTGCTTGAAAAGAGCTATTCCAGCCCCCTGTGAAGATTTTCCCCATAGGGAATGGTCTAAAAATACCCCAGAGTCTACATACCAAAAGAGTACTGGGGGCACGCAATAACACAGAATATGGATATGTATGCCCTTCCCCAAATCTGAAAATACCATTTTCCCCAGGTACATATCTATGTGGAGCAAAAGGTTTATGATAGGAAAAGACTGTAGTAGCAGCAGCATCCAAAGCATGTTTACTCAAGAGCCAAGTTTAACTATATTCAATGGGGCTCACTTCAAGATCATGTCTAGGATGGAAGCTCCTTCCAATAACTTGTTACAGAAGTGAGATTCTCCTATATAACTCCACATTCAAGCTTATTCACACTTTAGCAGGACATTAGCATGCTATAAGGGAAAGTACAGCACACCATCCATGAAGTAAACATATCAACACAGTATATACAAAACTGAGATGGTCACTTGCTCATACTAGGTTTCTTACAAGTGCAATAGTCAACTTACTGTCTTCGCCAATGTACAGGCCAGCTCCGGGTTGTTAAGGATCTCATAGTAAAATACAGAAAAGTTAAGCGCTAGGCCCAAACGAATTGGATGTGTAGGTTGCATCTCCTTCTTGCTGATGTCAAAAGCCTCTTGGTAAGCTGCCTGTGAGTTTTCTATTGTTTCTATGAAGCAAAAGAAAAACACCAGTAAACATGAAGGGAAAAAACCAAGGAGCCAGCCAAAACTCTGCATTATCTTAAGGGATGCAAAATACAGTCATCTTTTATGGGTTCTTACAGATTTGACTCCAGTAAGAGCTAGAACTCTTAAGAGCTAGAATTTTTAAACAAAATTTTAATTGTTTTCACACAAAGAAGTTAACATAGCAAACAAGTCCCATATAACCCACCCCCTCCCTCTGCCCTGATGTGTCCTATTAACAGAGAAAGAAACAGGGCAGGAAGAAGAGATAAGGTTAGTAAATGTAGGTTAGTAAAATAGGATGCAACATTATGGATTCATTTAATTAGCAAATAAAGGTAAGGGTATATGACTGCTTGAACAGGCACAAGAATCCATGTCCAGTGGAGATGAAGGTTCTGGGAGCTTTTTGTCTGCTATATGGTATTCTCTGTATTGTACAAAGGTATAGCATATTATTGACCCAGACATCTGCAGAGATACCTGAGATTTCCAGTATTGCAAAATGTATTTGCTTTGTAACTAAAGCTGCCCTTTGGTTCCAAAATATGTGGTATTTTGAGAGGGCTCATAGAGTTGGTATATATTCTAGGATTAGATTATTGGCTGTGAAGTCTTAAATTGATCCTGGGTAGAACCAACCAACATCACTCCAGAGTCGAAAACGACTGGTGCTTGCACAGGGGACTACCTTTAGAACTTCATGCTAGAAATGTGTGATTTTAGGGCAACTCCCAAACATATAAGGTTAGCCCCAGACTTCTGGCAGTGCTAACAGAAATCATTTTCAGTGAAACCAACATGATAAAATTTAGTTGGGTACCAGTGCACTCACAAGTTTTTTGACTGATAAGCCTTAGTTGGAAGTCCACAGAGGTGGTTTTAATGGCTTTTAGTGCAGTTTGTCACTGGATCAGTTAAACTGGAGTACTTAGTTCTAGGTTCCACTGAGAGCAGGTATAACTGAAATTAAACTTGGCTTGGTATCTTAGAGAATTCTATATAAGGATAGGCCACCTAGCAAGTATTGCTAAGGATGGAAATAGGTGAAACAGTATGTGTGGGGGGGGGTTCCTGACACTGCAAAAAGTTCTTGTCTCAGTACAGTAGACAATATTTTAGTTGTATATATTGCCAACTGGCTGTGGAGATTAAATTCTGTGGACAAAATGTCAAACTGAGTTCCAATCACACACCAAGCTAACCTAGCAGCTTCAATTGCATGTGAATGAACTTTTAGTTTAGATGAGTAGAATTCAACACAGCCCGCTTAACAGACGATAAAGCTGGGTAATTTCCAACTTAGCTCATTCAAGTGTTTCCTGTCCAGGAACTAGACTCCAGAATTGTACATTACAAAGCAGAAAGGCAAGATGGTATTGGCACGTATTAGGGAGATTAAAGCCCACCTGTTCTACAGGTAGCTAAAGCTTTTTATTTGCAATTCTAGGTCAGTCTGAGGGGCTCCAAATGAATTACCAAAACAGAGAGTTTACAAAAAACTTCAGGAGAATATGTATTATGAGTCTTCTCAGGATATGAAAATGTTCATTTTAAGGGTGTTGGTTTTACCCCAAATTCTCATTGTTAAAGAGGAAACCTAGAAGTTAAATGAATAAGGTACTCACGTTTTCTGTCATCTCCACTTGCAACTTCTGCAAGGTATCGGAAGTAGTCTCCCTTCATCTTCAGGTAAAATACCTTGCTCTCTGGGTTAGTTGCATTGGCTATTAAATATTTATCCAGCAGCTCCTAGCAAAACAAAACCAGTATGCAAAAGCCTGTTCAGGTACTGCAATGCAGTTGGGCAAAAACAAGGACTTTTTTCAGACTAATCAATACTACTTTGTGATACTAACCAGGTCTATGTTCAAAGACAGTGTCAGGTATAAGGCAATAAGCAAACAGAATGGAACTTCAACATCCAAAGTCAGGAACAAGGAGAGCAAGATTTCATGTAAATCCAGCAGTATGGAAAGAACAAGGACATTTGTGTTACAGCCAAATTCCTTCTCAACACTCAACAGCAGACAATTACAAATATAAAGCATATCTCTTCCCAGTTACTAAGAAAGCACTGAGCACACACATCCCACTATGCCGGGGGTGGCCAACGGTAGCTCTCCAGATGTTTTTCTTACTACAACTCCCATCAGCCCCAGCCAGCATGGCCAATGGCTGGGGTTGATGGGAGTTGTAGGCAAAAAAAAAAAAAACATCTGGAGAACTACCGTTGGCCACCCCTGCACTATGCCATCCCCTCATTATGAAATGCTCAAATGAATAAGAGGCTCATCAAGTAAATGTACTCTTCAAATATACTCAAATGTACTCACAGAGAAAATGTACTCTTCAAATATACAGACCAACTATCTTGCTGATTCATATTACTATTCTAATTGCTCTTTTCACAGTTTCTATTTTACATCCACTTTGAATTTTAACAAAAAGACTGAGGTGCTCTTTATGAAGCCAGATTTTACTACTTCAAGTGCCCTGCTTAAAGGGCTAAACTTCCTCCCTTGTGACTAAAAACACAGTCAACGGCAATTTGGTAATGTCTATGACCCAAGGTATCTCCCATCACAGCCTCACAGTGCTCCATTATTAGTTGCTTAATTAGATTTTTTGCTATTCCTCAGTAAAAGCAATTTCTTGCAACTTTATTCATCATGCTGAAAAACCTCATGGTGATTTAGTCACACTTTGCATGTTGTCCTGTAACTTAATACACATACAAACACATATGATTTACTTTTGTAAATGAATGGTAGGTGACCTATGAACCTATAGTTGAAGTCTCCCAGTATTTCAGCTCTTCAACTTAACACATCCTACCTGACAATATTACAGAGCGGTGTGGTATTCCATATTCCTTCACCACAGGTCCTCTCTCTTTCACTCATGCCTGCCTTACACTTCTCATCTGCAGTGATACTAGAGTCCGATTCATACACATATAGTCACCAGCATCATTGAGTAATTGCTGGTATCTAATTATGCATTCTTTGCCTAATGTTTGGTATGATCACCAAACCGGTACATTGTACTGCAGATATACAAATATCTATTTCTCTTTTTGTCCCTTTCTTCAGGTGATCTTTGCTATTCATACCTCTTCCAAGGGCAACCAAATTTCACGTGGTATATATAATAAGATTTTGTCAAGTCTGGATACAAATGTCATTTTCAGCCTACACTTTGAGCCTCAGTGGGAAAGGTAGACTATAAATGCAATAAATGCGTTTGGAATAAATTCTGAACATACACACTTAAGAAATTTCCCCAGACAGATAATTCTAAACATCAGTCAAACCTTGAAGTAGTCAAGAGAGCCATTTTCTCCAGTAGCCCCATATATAAAGAATCTTTACCTCATTTGCAGTGTTTTATAGCTTTTAAAATGTTAAATCTGATCCATTGAGAAAGTTCAGTTATGAATCTGTATTAATACTTCAAATAAATACTGTATTTATACTTTTTAAAAGTATAACAGAAGGAAGCAACCAGTCCTCTTGTTAAATTGATTTGCACCTTTGAGTCTGTTGGAAATTATGCAAGAATCTGATAGCAGAAAGGTGAGCTAGATGTAATGTAAATAAAGAGTAACTATGCTCAGAAATAGAAGAATGGAGTCTGTCTACTCCAAGTATGGATCATCTCCTTTTGTCTTTTGGATGGGTTGAAATTTAGGTTTTAGAAGCTGCCATTTCAGTTCTATCATTCTATTCTTCTATGGAATTTAAAACCTTAATCAAAATACCACATGCCAATTTGTTTTTGAAACTTACAGAGGAAAACATGCAAGTTTCAAGATGCTGTCCTGCCTTAACAAGGCACGTGTTTAACCAAAAGAGGAAGAAGTTTCTTGTGAATGGTAAAGCTATGGGTACCTCCAACATAAACACACACAAGAACATCTCACAATATTTTTGAAAAAGAGGGGTGGTATGGGAACAAACTGGAAACCCTACCCACCACCAAGACTATCCAGGATCTTTTCAGGGGCTTGGGCAGGAGGTCCCCTTCTTTTGCCCTTTGGCTCAGTTGCTTTTAACATTTCATCTCTTCAGGAACACGCTTAGTCCTTACCCCATTTTCTTTATACGTTAAATAAACCACTTTTCTGCATATCTGGAGAGTCCAATGTGGAAACCCCTCTGTCTTTTGTGGGTAGCTCCACTATGTGGTTGTTTTTGTCCACAAAGGGGCTGGGCAATTTACTATTAAGTAATGACAAGTAGGGGATCCACAACAACTTGCAAAGGGCATATAATTCACTACCCTGTATTTCCTCTCCTGCCAGCCCCCATATTATTATTATTATTTTATTCATACAGCCTTTTCTGCTTCCTTCTTTTAACCTTATTTCATTGGTTTATACTCCAGTCCGTGGCCTGCTAGCAACCGAGGCAGAGGCGCCGCCCAGGAAGTCCCCACCTCAGAGCGAGGTCGCACTGCCCCACCGCCCCTTCTGCCTCCCTGGAACCTGGGTGGAGGAAAGAGGCAGTGCAACCTCAGAGCGAGGCCACATCGCCTCTTTCCTCCACCAGGACTGGCAAAAGGGGCAGCACTGCTGAGACCTTCACCTACACCTCATTTATAGACCCCCCACCAATAAGATGATTGGCAGGCGTCTTTAAAAGGGAGGGGGGAGGCAGATTGGCCTTCTGCTGCCTTGCCACCTAGTAGGGAGGTGGCAGAAACAGCCCCAGTCTCCCCATTTAAAGATTCCCCCCATGGGGGGCAGGGATGGGGCATGGGCAGCACTGCCCCCACCGGTCTGTGGAAAAATTGTTTCCCACTGAACCGGTCCCTGGTGCTAAAAAGGTTGGTGGCCACTGCTCTAGACTGTCTCTTCAATGGAGCCCCAAAGAGGCTTACATTCTTCTCCTCTCCTCCAAGTTACCCTCACTACAATATGACTGGCCCATTTTTAACTCTACTAATTCCTAAATTAGCTTAATTTCCTATAAGTACATGCTTTAACTCTTTACACCAAAACGCCCAACATGTAAATTAGTACCATGATCTCTCTGGTTTCCCTGCTATCCATTTTGATACAGTTAATATCCTTGATAACACAAACCAAAACTGAATAACAGATTCCAAACTGTGCTGCTCTGACCAAGGAATAAGTGTTATAGGTTATACAACTCAAGATTAGTGAAACTATTCTGATTTAGATAGTTATAGAGGAAACAAGAACTTACACAGAAAACCTTGTTCAGTCTCTTATCTTGAGATTAATAAACTTTGTTCATATGTTTACAGAATCTTTTAAAGATGAAAAACCATGTCAAGAAGCTGAAACCTAAATTAGTTACAGCTACGGATATTCTGCAGACCTGCAAGATCGTAGTATATGCACATCCCATTTCAACACACTGTATCTGAATCTTTAAAGCAGTTTGCTTTATAGGGTGGATCCAGTGGAAAGTTCATGGAAGCTGCTGGCAAAACAATGACTCCCTGTCTTCCTCAAGCAGCCTGCCCTTTGAAAATCCTGCGTGTAATACAATATAGGACACTGCATCATCAAGGGGAAAACCAGGTAAATATGACTTCCTCCTTCCGCAAGTGGCTTGCTTCAGTTGAGGGGACCGTTTCCTGCTTCTTCTGTTGTGTACTTTCTTTGGGATGCTCTGCTCATCAGAGTATTTTCCCAGCAAACAGCAACAACCTGCTCAAGGAAAGTGGAGAAGATCCACACAGCCACCTCATCCTTCTGTTTGACTCAACTCTTCATTTGGAGCATAACTAATGCTAGAGCCGCATTACTTCTGAACCTAGTTGAATTTAGACCATTTGGACTTGAATCTATTGATAACCATTTGCCTTATAGCCTGATCTGGGTAGAATCATTATTTCAGATTAACCTATTTCAGATATGTGGCAGGAATAACCAACCACTAAAGACTAATTAAGGTTCAGATAAACATCTTAAAATACAAAAAGTAGATTCTGAATGCTTATACATTTATTCTATTAAAAGCTAAGCAATTCCAAGGAAATGGCAAAATAAAGGCTTGGGCATGAGTTATTGTTTGGGCTGTAAGGTATTAGAAGTGGACAACATCTAGAAGCCAAACTAGTATTAAAATATCTCACTGTGTTGTGAGCACCACTGTTTATCCAAGTTCATATGCCAACTTCACTGGACAGGTGACTTCTATTACAAGGGGAATATCTTTGTCTACATCTATTCAGTCATTATAAGTATACATTTAGAACAAAAATTCAACACAAACCCAAGCTACTAGAACTGACAAGTAAGGTACTCTTTGCACTGGAAAATAGCGTATCTGTGATGCCAAAGCTATTTCTATCAAGATCAAAACAGTGTAACGTGAAGTAACAGAATGTTGGATTAAGATCTGGGGAACCTGGGTTCAAACTGTCAAACTGCCACAAAGCTCCCTCAGTAACCTTTTAAGTTTAACCCAACCCACAGTTAGATGGGAATACACAGGGAAGAGAGAACCATGCTCCTTGCAGGAAAAACAGAATAATAATGTAGTGAAATTACTTTAAAAAGTAGTGAAATTAAAGGCCAACAGTTCCCAGTAAGCTTAACTATACATGTACTAAACAGTTCATTATATGATGCAATTGAAAAAACTATATATACCCTTCACCTAAAGGGGAATTCCCTCTCATGGATTGCTGCCTTGTCGTGACAAGAGGGCTTGATGGTTCAATAAGGCTGTGGGCTATGCCATGCAGGGCCATCCAAGATGGACAGACCACAGCTGAGAACCCAAACTAAATGTAATCCACTGGAGAAGGAAATGGCAAACCACTCCAGTATCCTTGCCAAGAAAACCCATGAACAAAAACAAAAGGCTAAAAGATATGGTGCTGGAAGATGAGCCCCTCAGGTCAGAAGGTGCCCAATATACTACTGGGGAAGAGCGTTCAAGTAACCACAGAAAGAGTGAAGCGGCTGGGCCAAACCGAAAGGACGCTCAGCTGTGGATGTGTCTGATGGTGAAAGAACAGTCCGATGCTGCAAAGAACAATACTGCATTGGAACGTGGAATGTAAGAGCTATGAATCAAGGTAAGCTAGATGTGGTCAAACAAGAGATGGCAAGACTGAACATCGACATCTTGGGAATCAGTGAACTAAAATGGACGGGAATGGGTGAGTTTAACTCAGAGGATCACTACATCTATTATTGTGGGCAAGAGTCCCGTAGAAGTTAGCAAGAGAGTGAGGAAGGCAGTAATGGGATACAATCTCAAAAATGACAGCATGATCTCAGTCTGTATCCAAGGCAAACCATTCAGTATCACAGTAATACAAGTCTATGCCCCAACCACTGATGCAGAAGAGGCTGAAGTGGACCAGTTCTATGAAGATCTACAACACCTTCTAGAATTAACACCAAAAAAAGATGTCCTCCTCATCATAGGGGACTGGAATGCCAAAGTAGGAGGTCAAAAAGTGACCGGAACAACTGACAAGTTTGGCCTTGGAGAACAAAATGAAGCTGGGCAAAGGTTAATAGAGTTTTGTCAAGAGAACAAGCTGGTCATAGCGAACACCCTCTTCCAACAACCTAAAAGGTGACTCTACACGTGGACATCACCTGATCGGCAACACACAAATCAGACTGATTATATACTCCGCAGTCAAAGATGGAGAAGCTCCTTACGGTCAGCAAAAACAAGACCTGGAGCTGACTGCGGCTCAGATCATGAGCTACTCATCGCAAAATTCAGGCTTAAACTGAAGAAAACTGGGGAAGCCATTAGGCCATTCAGGCTTGACCTTGATCACATCCCTTACGAACATACAGTGGAGGTGAAGAATAGGTTTAAGGAATTAGAGTTGATAGAGTGCCTGAAGAACTATGGACAGAGGTTTGTGACATTGTACAGAAGGCAGCAACCAGCACCATCCCAAAGAAAAAGAAATGCAAGAAAGCAAAGTGGCTGTCTGATGAGGCTTTACAAACAGCTGAGGAAAGAAGGAAAGCGAAAGGCAAAGGTGAAAAGGATTCGCCCAACTGAATGCAGATTTCCAGAGAACAGCAAGGAGAGATAAGCAGGCCTTTCTGAAGGAAAAATGCAAAGCAATAGAGGAAAATAATAGAATGGGAAGGACAAGAGATCCATTCAAGAAAATAGGGACCTAACAGAAGCAGAAGAAATCAGGAAGAGGTGGCAAGAATACACGGAATTATACAAGAAGGATCTCAATGTCCTGGACAACCATGGCAGTGAAATCGATGACCTTGAGCCAGACATCCTGGAGAGTGAAGTCAAATGGGCTTTAGAAAGCATTACTAACAACAAAGCGAGCAGAGATGATGGTATCCCAGTTGAGCTGTTCAAAGTTTTAGAAGATGATGCTGTTAAAGTGATGCTCACATTATGTCAACAAATTTGAAAAACACAACAGTGGCCATAGGATTGGAAAAGATCAGTTTATATTCCAATCCCAAAGAAGGGTAATGCCAAGGAATGTTGAAACAATTGCACCATAGCACTCATTTCACATGCCAGCAAGGTCATGTTAAAGATCCTACAAGCTAGGCTTCAGCAGTATGTCGATCGGAAACTACCAGAAGTTCAAGCTGGGTTTCGGAGAGGTGGAGGAACTAGAGATCAAATTGCCAACATACGATGGATTATGGAGAAAGCACGGGAGTATCAGAAAAATGTCTATTTCTTCTTCATTGACTATGCTAAAGCCTTTGATTGTGTGGATCACAACAAACTGTGGCAAGTCCTTAAAGAGATGGGAGTACCAGACCACCTCACATGTCTCCTGAGAAACCTGTATAAGGGTCAAGAAGCAACTGTCAGAACGGGTTATGGAACAACTGATTGGTTTAGAATAGGAAAAGGAAAAGGAGTTTGACAAGGATGTATATTGTCACCCTGCTTATTTAATTTATATGCAGAGTACATCATGCTGGCCTGGATGAAGCACAAACCAGAAGTAAGATTGCCAGGAAAAACATCAACAACCTCAGATATTCAGATGACACTACTCTAATGGCAGAAAGTGAGGAGGACCTAAAGAACCTCTTCTTGAGGGTGAAAGAGGAGAGCACAAAAGTAGGCTTGAAACTCAACATCAAAAAAACTAAGATCATGGCATCTGGCCCCATCACACCTTGGCAAATAGAAGGGGAAGACATGGAAGTAGTGACAGACTTCACATTTCTGGGATCCAAGATCACTGCAGATGGTGACTGTAGCCATGAAATTAGAAGACGTTTTGCTCCTTGGAAGGACAGCTATGGCGAACCTGGGCAGGATAATAAAAAGTAGAGACATCACCCTGCCAACAAAAGTCCATATAGTCAAAGCGATGGTATTCCCAGTAGTAATGTATTGCTGTGAGAGCTGGACCATAAGGAAGGCCGAGCGCAGAAGAATAGATGCTTTTGAGATGTGGTGCTGGAAAAGACTCTTGAGAGTCCCTTGGACTGAAAGAAGATCAAATCAGTCAGTCCTAAGGGAAATCAACCCAGACTGTTCACTGGAAGGTCAGATGCTGAAGCTCAGATACTCTGGCCACCGAATGAGAAGGGAGCACTCCCTGGAGAAGATCCTGATGCTAGGATGAGGTCCATGGGGTCACAAAGAGTCGAACTTGACTGTGCGACTGAACAACAACAAAAAGGGAAATGGATGCCTGCTAATAATTTGCCAAAAACACTGTCTAGTCTACAAGGCAATCGATTCTTCATATCAAAGAACCATAGTAATACTAGACAGAAAAGCTGTCCAAGCCAGCAATAGCTAGGATCAAATGCAGTGCTCTGTCCAAGCCTCAGTTATTTTCTGCCTGGCTCTCCTATTCCTTAAAAGCTACTCTTGAAGGTCAGGTGACTAGAACTGTACCCAACAATGTTAAGATACTAACTTGTACATTGTTTCCTATCAGTTGTTGAATATTTTATTTTTCAGTTTATTTCATCCTCCCCAAATGGGCTCGGGGCTGATCACAACAGAGTCAGAGACTCATTACAATAAATTAAAATCATGAAAACAGTAAAATTCAGTAAAATTCAGACGGTAGCAGCAACTACAGAGAAAAAACCTATTAAGGCCACGTAGGTGGAGTCAATGGATGCTTCAGTAGGCTGGGAACTAGAGCAAGGAAGCCAACTGAGATGGACGAAGTCCTGGCCTTGGCTAAGGATGTCCTTTGGGCCAGGGGTAACCAGCAGGTGTTGATCCAGTGAGCACAGGACTCTTTGGGGGTCATATGGGGAAAGGCAGTTCTTCAGATATGTTGGTCCCAGGCCATATAAGGCTTTAAAGGTTAAACAAGCATCTTGAAGCAGATCCGGTGCCCAACTGGTAGCCAGTGTAAGTGGCACAGTACCAGCAGAATACATGCCTGCACAGGCAATGCCATCAGCAGGCATGCCACTACATTCTGTACCACCTGGAGTTTCTGGATCAGTTTCAAGGGCAAGCCTGTGTAGAACAAGTTACAATAATAAAGCCTGGAAATTACCATTGCATGGGTCAATGTAGCAGTGTCCTAGGAGGAGAGGTAAGGGGCCAACTGCCTGATCTGCCAAAGAAGGCAGACCTGGTAACCGCAGTGACCTGGGCCTCTATAGAAACTGAGGCATCCAGGACCCAAGGCCAGCGTGCCCGCTAGGCGACCTTAGGTCATCACATGGCTTGTAGTGGTGGGGGTTGCCACAACAGTGGTGTCAAAGTGATCCTTCTGGCTCTTCCCAAATGCCATACCAAGTTACCAGAAACACCCTCCTCCAAAAGCTGTTTTCGTTGTCGCCCACAACTAGCCACAGTCTTCTCGGATCAAGAGCTAGCTAAACTCCCCGCCGCATTCAGGAGAGGAGGAGCCCAGCTACCACATACCACGCTGGGCTCACACAGCAACACTCGGGCTCTGCTGGTGGGGAGTGGGGTGTGTTACTGCAGACAAAAGGAACTCTGGCTGCTGGTCTTGCTGCCTGCCAAGAGCCTGGAAGGAGGCAGAGCAAGCCACTCTGCCCTCAGCCCCTTCGGCCACTCAGCTCACCCAAGGTGCTCAGAGTGAGGCAGCGACATCCAAATTCAGCCAAATAGGCTTTGGGTGGAACTGCGGCTGCAAAGGACTCTTTCACTCAGCTAGAGAGGGACTTCCTTTTTCCTATTAAAAGTGAGAGATAATATGGAAGTGAAAGAATTGGGGGGGGGGAGGGGGGAGAAGGTGAGACATCATGCTGTTCCCTATATCATCCGATCATGTTCTGTATGGGAAAACACTGAATTTAGTGGTGTTGACTTCCTGGTAAATAACTGCCTTCTGGGCTGCAACTCACAAGTTTCAGAGGCGTTTGCTTTGATCACATGAATAGATGCTGCTCTGTCTTCTGAAGCACATGCGGGGGGGGAGGGGCTGCTTGGGTCCCTGTTGCAGAGAAGCTCTCCCCTGGCAGCCAGCAGTGGAATTTCTGTAAGTGGATGCGGAAGCCTGCTGCAAGGGGACCCCTTAAGGCAGGAAGCACCAACGGGGCTGGGGGAGGCAGGCACTCTGCATGAGAAGTGATCTGGCCAGGCCTGGAGGGCAGAAATGGACCAAGCACCCCCACCCTTCAAGCCTAGGGAGTGGGGGGGGGGGCTGGGGTAGGGATGAGCAGGGCTTGGCTTCCAGATGGTAAAAACCACAGCAAAGATCTGCTTCCCATGTTGCATAGGATACAGGCAGGTTTTCCATGCCCAGAAGCCAACGGGTTCGCATTTTGACTACAGTCTTTGCTGGGTTGGATTAAAGTTCCAGAAAATGTAGATTTAGCTGCCTCCCAAATGTGTGGATCAGCTCCACTAAAACATATGAAACCAGCTTGCCTCCTACTAGGTTAGGATGAAGGGGGTGGGGGGAGAGTGCCAGGGAGCCCAATTCTACCCATCCTCACTTCAAAACCAGCTCAGTTAGTTCAGTGGGGCTTGTTAACGTATGTGCTTTTACAATTCTGCTCAGCTCCACAAGGCGTTTATGGGGTGAAATACCATTGTAGCGTAGCAGCAGAAAAAGAGAAAGAGTCCAAGAGCATTCCATTTTATATATCAATTTAACTCAAGCTGTCTTCCTAAGCTACACCCACATCTGCAAGTTGCACAATGGAGACACCAAGCTGCTCTAGTACATCACTGCACCAAGTACCATTCTATTATATTACCTGAAAGAGTAAAAGAGCAGCAGCATAGTTTAAATGTCTACCGATTTTGCATACTGTAATTTCAATTTATCAAAATGCTCAGCTTCACTCTTTATAGTCTGGAAACTCCTGATGCACTTTATATTTGATTTTCCACTCAGATTTTTTTTTAAATGCAACACACTGGACTGGATCCTGTAAACCATGACTAGTTTATCTTTTCCCCACCATACTATCTCTTAACCTTTTTCTCTGACTGCCAAAAGGTTGACGCTGGAGGGTTGCTGGGTGAGCCTCTTGGACAAAATGTTACGGCAGCTGTTGCGAAGGAGAATGCAGCAAAATCATTTACAACTGCTGACAAAACAGGGAGTTGGAAGCAATTTTACCACATTCCCCTTCTCAGTGTGGCCCTACTCTCAAGGTGTTTTGTATAAGGTTCACCCAACCCCAGGCATCAGATGTTTCTCAGTTAACGAGGGAAGACCAGAAAGATCTATATTCACCTTTTATTCACAGCTTGTGGGACCCAACTCAGTCTAAAGCCTACACAAGCTATTCCTGCTTATGTTTTAACTATTACAGAACCTGACCGAAAACATACCTCCTCCTTCCAGTGATGGTGGGACAGTGCCAACAAGTCACTGCCTACTTATAGCAACCCTATAAAGTTTTCAAGGCAGGAGACTAACACAGGTGCTTTGCCATTACTTGCCTCTGTGTAGCAACCCTTGACTTCCTTAGTGGTCTCCCATCCAAGTACTAACAAGAGCCAGTTCTACTTAGCTTCTGAAATCTGCTAACTTGAGCCTTCCAAGTCAAAGTACTTACTGGGTACTAAACTAAAAAGTCTATTTCCATTTATTGTTTTAAATACACAGCAAGGAGGTAAAATTAACATCTGAGAGTTCAACAGATTCTGAAGAGTTCTAGAAACCTCCTTCCACTACCCCATCAGTTCAGAAAGGGAGCATGGCTTGTGACAGAGCACATGCATTTCAGTTTCTGGCATTGTCCATGCAAAGATTCTAGGCCAGGGTGTCAAACATACGGCCCGTGGGCCAAATCAGCCCAACAGAGGGCTCCAATCAGGCTCTCCAGCTGTTGTCTGCTTCATTTTCCCTTGCATGCTTTTTTCGGTCGCCATTTTGTGTTTCTTTCCAGATAAGCCAGAGCAGCAAAGCAGCCTCAGCCAATGAGGGAACTTGGCTCTATAGCTCTGCTGGGTGATTAAGTTTGCCAGGCTCAATTAATCACTCTGCAGAGCTACTGAGACAAGCCTTTCTTCCTTCTAATGAATGGCTGAGGCTCCTCCCCCTCCTCGTGACCGGAGAAGGAAGAAAGAGCCAGAGCTTCCTTTGCCAATCCACACCATCAGGAATGCTACAAAGAGTGTTTTTAAGACTAGCAACATTTTAGTGAAGGTATGAACATTTTGCCTTGCTACAGAGAGAGAGAGTTTTGTTGGCTTGTTATGGGTGTAACTGGGTTCCCCTCCTCTTTTTCACTGTACTCAAGGCCTCCAGTCTTTCTCAATAGGAAAGCATGTGAACTATTTAGAAGAGAAATATCAGCATTAAGTTGAGTGTGTGTTCCACCCCAGGTTTACCCAGCAAATTTTCCTTAATTTTTCTTTCATATTTTCCTTTGATTGGGGATCTTGAATTTAGACTTCCCAGACAGTAGCCTGACACTGACCACTGTACATGGCTGTCTCTCTGTTCTTGTAGTTGTTGTTTTTTTAGTTGTAGTCATTTTTCTGGGGGAAATGACAGTTTTGTAGACAAGCACATAGCCCTCAGTCTGTGCCATGGTGCGTTCACATGTTCTTGACTAGTACATGAAGCAACTTCTGTACAAAAGCACACAATGCCCAGCTGCTTCATGTTTCTCTGGGTCTTAGGCTCAAAGCATTGATCATGAGATGTCTGTAATGAATGTCAATGAATCAAAAGTAGGTTTGCAACTTACAGATGTGCACACATGATCAGCACATATTCAAGAATGGTACAGCACAGACATTGTCTGCAGTTTTTGATGCAATAATTCATAGCAAGAGGTGACATTTATCAGAGACTGCAAAAAAATATTGCAAGCGTGCTAATATTTTAAGCATGTTTTATTTTAAGTAAAAAAAATCTTTAATTTTGTGGCTGTGCCCTTTATAAAGTTTATATGTTCGCTAACTGGCATTACATTTTATGATACACATGGCCGGGTCTGACAAGGTCTCATTTATGTCGAATCCAGCCCTCATAACAAATGAGTTTGACACCCCTGTTCTAGGCACTGGCTGCATAGAAATACATTCCTTTGCCCAAGAATGTGGAAACCCACTACCAAAGCAGACAATAATACACAAAGCAGTTTTTTTTTACAAAGCAGTTTTAAGCAGTCATCTGATTATAGTAAAGATTGGTCATACCCCCAAGCAAGCATGAACTATCTTGGAACCAAACATTACTCTGAACAACTTAAACTAAATATGGGCCTAACTGTGGCATCTAGTTTACATGCAGAATCTATGGCTTCTAGCCAATTAAGGGAACTGAATTATTAGAACTTGATATAAAACCTATTAAACAAGATGCATGCAAGAAATGGTTTGCTATGAATATTCAGCAGCATACAGAAGACAATGGTAGACAAAAGGTCTACCATTACTACCAACTGCACCAGAAAATGACCATTAAGATATTTTAGGTCATGAGATACTTAGGTCCAACTTACTTTAAAAGCAAAACTTTAAGCATATGCAAAAATTACTTGATTCAATATTTACTTAACTATACACTACTTCAGAAGTAAAATGTCTGCTTTCCTTGTTCCCTCCTCCCCCTTTCCATGGGAGATTACTACTTCCATGATAAAGTTCCACAAGGCTTGATACTGCCATCTCTAGACAGTCCTCAAGTCCGAGGGACATGCACAGCACACAAGTCAGAGAGCTTATTTATCAGCAAACTGGTAAGACACTCATTTCTGAACAGCTACAAGAGCAATTTGTTGGGACTGGCATGCAGTGATAAAGACACTCAGTGAAGCAAGCACCCTGTAACATCAGCACCAGTTTTACATAACCTGTTCTTGCACCCAAGTTTTTATTTAGAAATTTAATTTCAAACGGTTTGGAGGTTCAAATGCTACTAAATGTAGATTCTTAAATATGCACACCAATAGCAAGTGGCCAGAATGTTTTGTCATCCTAAAGACTTGAAAGCAGTATTAAGGCCACGAGGATCCTCAAATGATAGCAGCAATAGCAAATAAGGCTACTGACTGGTTGCTAGGGCAACAGGAGCAAAACCAGGAAAGGCTGGGATGTCCCACAAGAGCCAGCTGCTGCCATATCACCCTCAATGATTTCCCCGCAGTGAGCCACAGGAAGACAAACTGAGAAGGAGCACTAATAGAGCAATCTCCATACAAATGAGCAGAGTTGTTACAGGCAAAAAAATGGAAGAGAGGCAGAGGCAGGGTTGAAATGCTTGAGGCGTCTCATCATGCCTTTTTGTTAGTGAGAAAAATGATACTAATAAGAGTACTAAAGAAGCCCCTTCCTCCTTTTCTTCCCTGTGCAATCACATGGATGTCCTCAATTTCTCCCCACCTTCCAACACTATTCCTGTGTTTTCCACCATTTCCTAAGACTTCTTTACATTAATAATAATAATAATAAATTTATTTTTGTATCCCGCCCTCCCCCGCCAAAGGCAGGCTCAGGGCGGCTAACACGACACGGTATATACCATGATAATAAATACAATATTACAACAAACAATTGAGCGATTAAAACAAATAAAATTACACTCATAAGTTAAAATTAAATAAACAATTAAACCATTGTAAATTATACATTTCAGTGCTACAGTTCAACTAAGAAGGCTAGATGTCATTTCCCGGGTTTCATCTTAATGCAAGCTGAAAGAGGGCAGTTTTACAGGCCCTGCGAAACTGGTTTAGGTCTCGCAGGGCTCGCACCTCTTCTGGTAGTTGATTCCACCACTGGGGAGCCATAGTTGAGAAGGCTTGCTCCCTTGTTGATTTCAATCTAACCTCTCTTGGTCCAGGGACTTTTAAAAGGTTTTGAGAGCTAGATCTCAGTGCTCTCTGAGGGACATATGGGGAGAGGCGGTCCCTGAGGTAGGCAGGTCCTCAACCATATAGAGCTTTAAAGGTAATAACCAGCACCTTATAGCGAACTCGGTACACAATCGGCAGCCAGTGCAGGTCCCGCAGCCTAGGCTGCACATGTTCCCACAGAGGCAGTCCCACTAACAGCCTGGCCGCTGCATTCTGCACTAGCTGCAGTTTTCGCGTTCGGTATAAGGGCAGCCCCATGTAGAGGGCATTACAGTAGTCTAGCCTCGAGGTGACCGTTGCATGGATCACAGTTGCCAGGTCTCTACGTTCCAGGAAGGGGGCCAACTGCCTCGCCCTCCTAAGATGGAAGAAGGCGGATTTAGCAGTGGCAGCTATCTGGGCCTCCATTGTCAAGGAAGGCTCCAGTAGCACTCCCAAACTCTTGACCCTGCGCACTGGAATCAGTGACGCACCGTCAAAGGTTGGTAGGGGGATCTCCCCTCCCGGCCCGCCGCGACCTACGCAAAGGACCTTAGTCTTCGCTGGATTCAGCTTCAGCCCACTCAGCCTGAGCCAGTCCGCCACAGCTTGCAGCGCCCGGTCCAAATTTATAGGGACATCGTCAGTCCGGCCGTCCATCAATAGATAAAGCTGGGTGTCATCAGCGTACTGGTGGCAACCCAGCCCATACCTCCAGGCAATCTGGGCAAGGGGGCGCATGTAGATGTTAAATAACATCGGGGAGAGAACTGCCCCATGCGGCGCCCCACAGTTAAGTGGGTGTCTCTGGGACAGCTCTCCTCCAATCGCCACCCTTTGTCCCTGATCTTCAAGGAAGGAGGAGAGCCACTCTAAGGCTAGCCCCCGAATTCCTGCATCGGCGAGGCAGCGGGTCAGCAGCCAGTGGTCGACCATATCGAACGCTGCCGACAGGTCTAACAACAGCAGTACTGCCGAGCCGCCTCGGTCCAGATGTCGCCGGAGGTCATCCATGAGGGCGACCAGAACTGTCTCCGTCCCATGGGCCGGGCGGAAGCCGGACTGGTATGGATCTAAGGTGGAAGCGTCATCCAGAAAATCCTGCAACTGCAACGCCACAGCCCTCTCTATAATTTTGCCCAAAAAGGGCAGATTTGAGACCGGCCGGTAATGAGCCAATTCGGCCGGGTCTGATGTAGCCTTTTTCAGGAGAGGGCAGACCACTGCCTCTTTCAGGGGTGTTGGAAAGAGACCCTCTGAAAGAGATCTATTTACGATGTCCCGTATAGGGCATCTTAGCTCCTCCTGGCAAGCTTTAATTAGCCAGGAGGGGCATGGGTCCAGATCACAAGTCGTTGGGCGTGCTGTGACAAGAATTCTGTCGACTTCCTCCAAGCTGAGTGGGTCAAAGCAATCTAAGATCAAACTAGAAGACATGCATTGGGTCTCGAGTTCACTTACTGTGTCTAAATTGGCAGGGCAGTCGTGGCAGAGCGACTGGATCTTATCTGCAAAAAATTTCGCGAAAGCCTCACAGCCTATCCCAATTCCTTAGCTTTTGGATTGCCTTGTGGCAATGTAGTGAAATTCCGAATTACCCTAAATAATTGTGCCGGGCGCGAGTTTGTAGACGCAATCTTGGCCGCAAAGTATGTTTTCTTTGCGGCCTTGACTGCCATCTCATAGGACTTCATAAACTTCATATAAGACGTTCTAGCCACTTCGTCACGGGTACGCTGCCATTGCCTCTCTAGCCGTCTGAGACCTTGTTTCAGCTGGCGTAACTCCGGGGTATACCACGGGGCCAGCCTAATCCGAGGTCGTAGAGGGCGTCGAGGAGTGATCTCATCGATGGCCCTAGAGAGCCGGGTGTTCCAGGTCTCAACCAGGCCATTGAGGGAATCGCCAGTGGGCCAGGAATCCCGCAGAGCCATTTGGAACCGTTCCGGGTCCATCTGGCTCCGCGGGCGAGCCATAATACGCTCGTCGCCTAAACAGGTTTGGGGTGGCATATCTACACGAGCCCTGAGGGCGAAGTGGTCCGACCACGGCACAGCTTCAGCGGTTATATCGTCCTCTGTAACCCCGACCGCAAAGATCAGGTCTAACATATGCCCGGCCTGGTGAGTGAGTAACAAATTGAGAGAGGCCTAGCGTCGCCATGGAATACACTAGGTCCGTCGCCTGACTGGAGGCCGGGTCATCAGCATGGACGTTGAAGTCACCCAGGATTACCAGCCTTGGGTACTCCAGCGCCCAGCCTGTCGCCGCCTCGAGCAGGGACGGTAAGGCACTAGCTGGTGCGTTAGGCGTACGGTACACCAGCCAGATCGCCAACCCCTCCCCAGCCTCCCACGCCAGACCGGCACATTCAATACCCTCGATCCTTGGGGCCGGTAGCGCCCTAAAGGAGTAAGCCTCTCGTATAAATAATGCCACTCCTCCCCCCCGGCCCGCTAGTCCGCGATTGGTGGAAGACTGAATAACCCGGGGGAGCTGTTTGTGAGAGGGCTACTGTATCACCCTTTCGATTCCGGGTTTCAGTCACGCAAGCCAGGTCCATGTCCTGCTCGAGTAAAAACTCTCGAAGGACTGAGGTCTTGTTAATGGACCTGGCGTTGCATAGCACCAATGACGGAGGCGGGTTATTCCACTTCCACTTGTACTCTGCAAGTTTGCCACTCACCTGCCCTACAATTTGTTTTAATTTTAATTTAATTACCCCTTCCTTCATCTGAAAGCTTTTGGTTTTCTGATTCTTCAAGAGTCTTCGCTCAGTTTGTTATGGCCTGCCTTGCCTTTCAGCTTCCCAGGTTTTTTTAAAAAATATTTTTCATTGCATTGAAGGGTAGCTGACCTGGTCTCTCTTTACATCCTACCCTTTTAAAGCAGCTTCTGGCGCTTGCTTTGGGCTTTCACCCTAATATCCTTCGCCGTCCTCTTTGTCTGAGAAAGTCTTATTTTTATTTGCCCTCTTCAGAGAGATCTCTTTCCACCTAACTCATTATCAAAGAAAAGTGTGGATCTATTTCTATTGCAGTCTTAATTGAAGGAAAACAGAGTGATTTACATGGTTGTCTATTTCATATGGGGGGAGGGGAAGGAACAGGGAAAGAGGTCAGGAGAACTTCTGGCCTTGGATACCTAGAGAGCTTTACAGCTGAATGTCCCCAGTCCTAATGCATGGGATGGAGAAAGTAGAGAAAGAAGTACTTTTCTCCCTTTCTCACAATACAAGAACTCATGGGCATTCGATGAAATTGCTGAGCAGACAGGTTAAAACTGATAAAAGGAAGTACTTCTTCACCCAAAGGGTGATTAACATGTGGAATTCACTGCCACAGGAGGTGGTGGCGGCCACAAGCATAGCCACCTTCAAGAGGGGGTTAGATAAAAATATGGAGCAGAGGTCCATCAGTGGCTATTAGCCAGTGTGTGTGTGTGTGTGCATATATACACACACACACACACACATATATATATATATTTTTGACCGCTGTGTGACACAGAATGTTGGACTGGATGGGCCATTGGCCTGATCTAACATGGCTTCTCTTATGTTCTTAATCCAACACTAACACAGGACTACCACCTACATCATGGAGTTGACAGCCAGCGTTCTTCTCTCCATCAAAATATAATGGAAAATTCACAGATGCCTTCAAATACTTGAAATTAAAGGAGTTTCCTTAATACCTTTTTGGGGGGGGCAGGGGGAGAAGGGTTCTATCTCTACCCTCCATCCCTGGCCTCTTTCAATTTGAGGGTGGCTTTTCATAAGTCCTGAGACACTAGAATAGGGAAAGGTGACCTTTTTTTAGTAATATATATATTTATATTTATTTTTAAATAATTATGTAAAAGTGGTACAGAAGGGAGAAAGATGAGATACTTATATAGGGATTATGAAACAATTCTATTTTTACAGACTATTATATTTATACAGAATATATTAAACTAAGAGGTAAAGAGCTACTTCTCGCTAGCATCCCCTTCATTGTAGTTAAGACCAGGGGTGTCAAAACTCATTTGTTATGAGGACCAGATTTCACATAAATGAGGCATCAGGCCAGATGTGTCATAAAATGTAATGCCAGGCAGCCGAGATACACACTTTATAAAGGACAAAACCAAACACAATTAAACGTTTTTTTTAAAAAAAATCTTTAAATAAAATATGCTTAAAACATTAGCACTCTTGTAATATTTTATTTAACAGTCTCTGATAACTGACACCTCTTGTTCTGAATTATTGCATCAAAATCAAGAGGCAATGTCTGTGCTGCAGCAATCTTGAGTATGCTATTCAGGTGTGCATCTTTAAGCTGCAAACCTACTTTTGATCGACTGACATTCATTACAGAAATTTCATGGTCAATGCTTTGAGCCTAAGACCCAGAGAAAAACATGAAATGGCTGGGCATTGCGAGATTTTGTAAATAAGCTGCTTCATGTGCTGTCAGCCAATTGAGAAAATAGAAGCTATGCTCTATAAGTTGATTGCAAGTTGATTGAGCAAGCCTGGCAAAGCAAGCTGTGATGCAGAAGGAAACAAGAGAGAGAGAAGGAAGCAGGCAACAATGGGTTGCTCGGAGGCCTGATATGGCCCTCAGGCCGCATGTTTGACCCCCCTGGTTAAGACATTTCCTACAGTAATTTCATCATTGACACATATTCTATAGTGCACATTTAATCAATACTGTGTACTTGCAATAACTTTAATATATCAAAAATTGAAGGAATTAATATCAAAACTTATTTTTTCTACATCAAATTACATTTTATTTCTTAAAATACATTTATAGATATTTTTGAACTGTTTCTCATTCTAAGGTTATCTCCTGTTTGCATAATTGATGCTCCATCTCAGACATTTTCTACTAAAGTTTCATCATTAATGCATACTGTTTGACATACTATTATATCTATCTCACAATAAAAATTAAGAAACATTTTTTCAAAACCCACTTCTTTATACATTTATATTCAGAACTTGTTCTCCTTTTTCTGCATTATATTACATTTGTACGCCTCAAAATACATTTATAGACCATTTTAAAACTGTTTCTCATCCTAAATTTGTTTCCTGCTTGCAAAATAGACATTCCATCTCTCCAAATTTCGAGATGAATCTGTTTCTCAAATAAATTGTTAATTTTGCCACTACTGCATAATTGGTGAGTTTGTTTTCCCATTCTTCTAAGCTTGGTCAGAAGTCTGATTTCCATTTTGCTGCATAAATAATTCTAGCCACTATCACCATATATTTAAATATCTCTTCCAAAGCTTGGGAATTTGTTGGGCAATATTCCTAATAACATATTCTTAGCTTCCATAGCAAATCTGAATTTTAATATATTCTGCATTTTTCCATGTATTTCCATCCAATATCTTTTTGCTTTTTTACAAGTCCACTTCATATGGTAAAAAGTTCTATGTCTTGACATTTCCAGTATTTTTCTTAGTAATTTTTTGTCTACTTTCTCAGTATCCTTCTAAGTAATATATCATCTGAAAAACATTTTATACCACTTTTTATTAGCACTTGTGTTCCTTTTCCCATAACAGTCACCACTGATGCAAAGGTATCTGTTCTCTAAAATTCTGCATCCATTTAATCATTTCACTTGTTCTTCTTCCGTTTCTAGCTGTAGTAGTAACTTATATATCCAGCTATTAAGATGATTTTTTGTTTTATAATCAGTTATTCAAATTCAGTCATCTGTCTTTTGCCATGAAGTCATTTTGCCATGACTTCAGTTTCCCCTGGGCATTTACCATGTTGTCATTTTTTTAAGAAATCACTTACTAGGGAGGTGACCCTGTTGTATGATTTTGTGCTCCATTCCAATACAGCAAAATGATCCTCTCACCCTCTATTTAGTATAAGGCCCAATTAGTTTAGAAATTTATAACTAAGAGTCGTACTGTGGCTTAGACGTCACAGTTGGCTAAAAGGACACTTGGCAGATTCCAACCCTAGCCACAACTTGTGGGCCCTTGACTTTATATAATGTGCAGGACATGGTCCTGAAGGAAAACCAATTATTTCTTAACAATCGTACAAGAACAATGATGACAAAAATACACCTTGGTTTTTAAGTGTTAATCCTTTCTATCTCTAAAAATACTTCAGCTAAAACTCAACACATTTTTGAATTCATAGAATTGTTGGTATGCAATAAAGATGACTATGCAAGTCACATTGGCTGGGCGCCAGAAAACTACTTTACGCATGCCTAATGGAGGGGGTTTTTTTAGCATTGTCCTTTGAACTACCCTCATGCTGTATCAGAGTTTTTGAAAGTTCCAAATTTAGAATATATGTCTGCTATGCGGTATAACTCTGATAATAGACATGCCTAAAATTTCCTTTCATGGTATATGGAACTAATTCACAAAGTGGACATTTGTATCGTGCCAACATGAATTACAAAACTGAATTTGCATTTGTAATTGTCCTGGGAGCCTGTTCAGCACAGAAGTATGCTTGCTTTGTTCCACAGGCAAGCAAATAAAAGGGGATAATTGTAGGTACATTGGGCATATTGACAGCTAAGATTTAGGAGACATACTGGGCAGTGGACCATACTTTTAAAAGAACTGAACACAGAATTCTGGCATTTTATAAAAGCTCATCAAGTTTAATATTTGATAAGAGACTCATCAAGTTAAATTTATCAAAGATAATGACGAACATAATGTTGACAATAACATTTTCTGTCAAAAAGGTACAAAAACGTACTACTGCAAAATTCGAAGAAGAAAATAACGAAGTTATCTGCCTGCTTTTTTGGAAAGCATGGACAGTTTGGGCCTGTTTCTTCATTTCCCTCTGGGCCTGTAATACACTTGGCAGTTGGCCATCACTTCTAGTAGGCTATGTCAAGCCAATGCCAGGACCCACAAGAACAGAGCACAGGAACAACAGGCCAAGGCAAATCTGGTAGGAGAGGACCACAGGCAGTAGATTCCCTCCTCAACAAATTCCATGAACTCTTCTTTAGTGAGTTTAATATATAGATTAGCTAGCTGTTTCTACATTCCAAGAACAGTCCTAGTTTGCTGAACAATAAATAGTCCTAGTCAGGTACAACAGTTCATTTTTTTTCAACGTATACACAAAGTAATATGTTGCAGGATTATATAGAGAATCAGTATTAGAAAAATTCCTTCACTGAATAACGTGATTCACATTTCTTCTTATATTTTCTAGGATATGGACCATCAGCCTTAAAATAGGCCTCAAATAATTACCAGCAACTTGCTTCCCTAGCTTAATACAGTTGTTATTTTAATGTTTTTATCTAAAAGTTATATCCAGCCAGTATTGGATAGTGGCTAGTGTTGGACTAGGCTCTAGAACACCTAGATTAAAATCCTTGCTCTGCCTCAGAAGCTCGCTGGGTGGTGCTGGGACAATCACACTCTCTAAAGCCTAACCTATCTCACAGGGTTGCTGTGAGGATAAAATGGATAAAGCTACAATTTGAGCTGCTCTGGGTCCCCACTGAAGAGAAAAGCAGCATATAAGTGACTATCTTCTCAAAGCAGCAAACAATGCAGCATTTTCTTGATTCTGTCAAGGTCCCATAAAATTATATTCATCCCCTCTTAGATCTCAGCATTCACAAGTAACCATCCATACACAAAAATAAAGCCAGAATGTACTTGCCTACTTACCAGAACGGTTGTGCAGATGGACTTAAGTTCAGACTCCACTTTCTCTCGGTAGTCCTTGACAAGTTGCATCTTCTTATCGTTGCCATCCGTTTTCTGCTCAATGCTAGAAATCACCCGCCAAGCAGAGCGCCGCCCTCCTACAACATTCTTGTAGGCCACAGAGAGCAAGTTGCGTTCTTCATTGGATAATTCAGCACCTTGCTCCGTCACTGCCTTCATGCAAGTAGCCATATCATCATAGCGTTCTGCCTGCTCAGCTAGCTTGGCTTTCTGGATCATTTCGGTCTTTTCCATTTTGATTGGCACTGGTAGAAGCAGCAAGGCAACTTAGGTAGAAAGAAGAGAAGTGCTTTCACAGAACTAGAAGGCACCTCAAAACCTGCAAAAGCAGACAGACGTTTTGAAGCCTCCACATTCTCTAGCCAAAAAGGTAAAGAGTTGTGTGTGTGTGTGTGTGCCGTCAAGTCACAGCTGACTTATGGTAACCCTGTAGAGTTATTAAGGCAAGAGACATTAAGAGGTGGCTTGTCATTACATGTCTCCATGTCACAATCCTGGTATTCATTAGAGCAGTGATTCTCAACCTTTTTGGTATCAGGGACCAGAAAGGGGGGGGGGGTTGGATGATACAATTGTGCACTTTATTTCAATTATTACATTGTAATATATAATGAAATAATTATACAACTCACGGCCCAGTTGCTAACAGGCCACGGACTGGTACTGGTCCACGGCCTGGGGGTTGGGGACCACTGCCTCAGAGGTCCCACATTCGAATAGTAAGTCCACCCTGCTTAGCTTCTGAGATCTGACAAGATCCAGCACCACACAAAAGATCAAGACACTGCCAGAATGCTGTGAATCTGGTGAGACTTACAAGGGAGGCAGCAACTTAAAGAAAGCCAGTAAAGTAGAAAAACAAAGAGAGAAAAGCAGAGAGAAATCACACCTCAAAATGCTCTGTCCGCCCATGTAAAGCAAAGCAATACAATCGGCATTGGAAGCAAGATCCTGGAGAAAAGGCAAAAAGGGGTGGCTGAGAACCAGCTAGCAACTCATGAAAGCCTCATGGCTACCCAACACAACCACCTTCCCCGCATCTGTGGAGGTCCAGAATTTTAGCAGTAACCCCCCTCCCCACAGAAAAGGTCAAAAAGCAATTACTAAAGCACTCAAGAAAAAAAAATCATATATTTATTTCTCGGGGCGGGGGGAGGAATACGTGCGATGAAAACAGAAAAGGCGAGATATTAACGGGCGCCAAGGCAGGGGAAAAAAACCGGCAGATCCGGTGGAGAGCACGGGGGGCGGGGAACTCACTCGGGCGAAGGGCAGACTGAAGAATGCCTGGTAGGCGGAGCGGGGAAGGGAGGGAGAAAAGAGAACGATTAAAAAAAATAAGGAGCAAAATTCTTGAATCTTCGGGGGGAGGGGGGGCGACCGCTCTCGTGCAGTGAAAAGGGGAGAGAATGAAACAAACACACCCCCTGCGGGCCTATGGCTAACGAAGAGACCTCCCCGCCTTTGTCCCCGGAGGCGAGATCAAGCTACAGCCACGGCCTCGCCTCCCGTCGAAGGAATCCCGCGGCGGCGACAGGCCGGTACGAAATGGCGGTAGCTGCCTCCGGCAATGAGAAAGAGGAAGGTGGGGAGGGGGGAGGAAGGAAGGAAGGAGGCCTCCGAACTCCGCGCCATCCTCACAAAATGGACGCCGCGGCACAGGCTGGGCAGGGAGGGACTGGTACTGAAGGGGTGATTCTCCCGCTCCGCTCCTCTCTTACCTGGGTCCGCTGGCGCTAGGCCGGGCCGGCTGGCGCCTGCTGGGTCGACTGGCGCTCGCTTCGCTCTGGGGCTGGGTCAAGAAAGTGGGGAGGGGGGAAAGGGAAAGGAGGAGGGGAGAAAAAAAAAAGGAGGAGAGCGTGTGAGAGGAAAAAGCCGCTCCCGTCTCGAGCAAGGGAGACACAGCGCAACGAAAGGGCGTTGGCACAGGCCGCCTGAGGCACCGCTAGACCTAGCTCGCGCGCCTCGGCCTATTGGGAAGCCTTCTTCGAGTTCTGGATCCGCCCTCCGGTCTGGTTTAACCAATCTGAGTTTTGCGCGCCGCTGCGAAGGTGGGCAAAGTCGGGGCACAAGCTCGGTTGACCCGTAGGCTGCTGCAGCTGGGGCCACGGGGTTTCCTCCAATTAGATCCAGGGTGAGCTGACGTCACTGTCGCCATGGCGATGCTGCTACAGCCCCCTCCTTCCTTCCTAGTCTTTCCTAGCTGACTTCTTTTTCTTTCGTTGGCGGTCTGGGCAGGGTGAAGCACGAGACGGCGCGGAAGCGAGGCCAAGGAGAGGCTCGTGCTGCTGTGGCAGCTGCAGGGCGGGAGGAGGAGGGGTCGCTTGGTGCTGATGGTGCGAGGCAAAATCAGGAAAGAGAGGAAAGCAGGCGGTGGGTTGTGTGTTTTTTTTAAAAATAGTTTTAATTCTACTTCTGCCACATTGTTTCTTGGAAGAAATGCATGCCTGAGATAAACGGTTGCAGAGGCTGGGTGCTGCGGAGAGTGCACTGGTGCATACATCTAGGTGGGGGGTGGAACTTCACTGTTAGGTGCAAAACATACTATCTAACGAGGTTGATTTCCAAAAAACATGAGCAACAAAACAGAACGCTGATAAGACAATTCCACTGGAAAAGGGGAGACGTTTCCCAGACCAGTTTCTGAAAAATTGTTCTTTAGAAAATTTGTTTCTCTGCTTAAGCAGCTTTGTATGTGAGAATAGCCCTGCTTCATCAGAGCAGTGGTTCACATGCTCCAGCATCCTGTTTCTGACAGCGGGAGGTCAGTTACCACGCAAAACCTGCAAGCAGGGCCTGAGACATCAACCTTGCCTGCAAAGTTTCCAACTATTCCCCTGTGGCCTTCCACCTTCCAGTTCCATAGATAAATGAAAAAGAAACGTTTTAAATAACTAAAAAACACTACAACACAGTGCCTAAAATCCCAGTCTCCTAATGGCAATCCTCTCTCTGTGAGAAAACTTGTGGAAGCAATTGCCTTTGCCTCCATTTGTAATGTTACCAGTTTTATCAACTTCCGTCCCTTTGAGAAGTGTACATTGTTCTCTCCTCCCATTTTATTCTCGCTACAACCTTGTGAGGTAAGTTAGGCTGAGGTAGGCGATTGGCGCAAAGTTGCCCATTTGGCTGCATGGGGAAATTCTAACTACTACATCACACTTCCTCTCTGGGGTAACTGAAAGTAAAAAAAATTGGATGACTTTTGGCATAACAGAAGAGTGAGAATTAGATGTACATCTCATTTGGGTCTTTTTGTTAATTGAGAAGAAGTGCATTGACATAAATTATTGAAGTCCAGAAGACCTTTTAACTCCTTTTGAACAAATTTTGGGGAAAGGCTGTTGACTGAGTTAAGCTATGGCCATGAGCATGAGCGGTTACAATGGAATGGGTTCTGTTTTTGCCCTCCCCAGCCAATATCTGATATATGTGTTATTTATTTTATTGTATTTTATTGTTTTAGCTTGTAGTTTTTAATTGTTTTAATTCTTGTTGTGATCCGTCCTGAGCCTGCTTGCGGGAAAGGGAGGAATACAAATTAACAAAAATAAATAAATACATTTTAGCCTCGATGCTTGAGTTGTTAACAGTGCAATCCTACAAACACTTTCCTGGGAGCAAGACCCATTGAGTAGACCGGTGTTAGACTAATTTCAGATGCATGCCATTAAGAAGGCAGTTGCTGACAGTCTTTCATCTTTCCATAATTTAAATTGAAGCTGCCAGTGTCCTTACACATTTGCCAAGTGCTGGCTGGATGAACAGTTCAGCGTGGTTTCATTTCATTGGATTGAATGATGTGCAGCCCAGTCTTAAGTACGCTTGCCCAGTATTCTCCATGGAGCACAATAGAATTTAATTCCTAGGTTCCTTAGGACCAACCTATATGTTGTGAGAGAGATACAGGATTCACAACCCCCTACTTCCCTTGGGCCTTAGAGAGCAGAGCTTGTGAGCAAAAGGCGGAAGGGAGGTCATTCTTAACACTTTTTTTGTTAGCAAGTTCTCTTCAAGTACACTTTCATCTTCTCTGTCATTTTTAAATTACTTCTCCCAGCCAGACTTTGATACCCAAAGGAAGTCTAGGAGAAATTTGTCTTTGAGTATTTTCTGGGGAGAATCTGCAGAATTAACACTTGCCAAGAAGATAAGATGTTTCCTAGAAGTCTTTCCTAATCATTGTGGTGTGGCATACGGCAGTGTGAGTCCTTGCAGGAACATCACAGACAGCACATATACAACCTTTGCTGCACCAGCGTCACTGGCTCCCAGTAGAATACCAAATCAAGTTCAAGGATCTTCTTTGTGGTCTCTATGCTTCACACCCATGGGATAGTGCGCCGATCCCCGAATTGGTACCTGAAAAGCCCGGGATTTTTCCGCGCTTGGCGCCAATGGGCATGCGCAGGCATCCCAGTACGCATGCTCACCGGCGCGGGGATCCCGCCAGTTCCTTTCTGACCGCTGCGCTGAGAGGCTTACCTTTCGTGTTCCCCGGTCGGTGAGAATCTTTGGCTTTGCCTTTCTCTTATTGTATTTAGCCCGTTTATTATTTTCTTAGTGTAGATAGATAGATAAGTTAGTTAGTTAGTAAAAAAAAAAAACATATCCAGCTGTCCTTGGCCAGAGCCCGGGCCTTTTCAGTCCTGGCCCCAACCTGGTGGAACTCTCTGCCAAACACCATCAAGGCCCTGCAGAATCTTATGTTTGGTTGAGGGAAGCAACGATTTCCATTCTAGCTTGCACCCTCCCTTATTCTTCTCCTTCTAAGACTGTCTTTTCCCCCTTTGTGCACCCAGGAGGCCATCAGGATCTGGAATAAAGAGCTGAATTGTAACTCTTGTTTTTGTCACTTAATTGTTCAGATTGCTATAGAATTTTCAAGTATTTTAGAGTTTTAAAAGTTTTACTATGCTGTATGTCACCCAGAGCCCTGCAATAGCAGGGATTGGGCAATTCAGAAACCAAATATAATAAATAAATAATTCTGATATTGGGATGTGTGTTTCTTGACTTAACAAGAGGATCAGTCTTTATCATCTACACCAGCAAATTGGTGGAACTGAAATGTTCCCAGAAGTTCTAAAGGAAGCTGTGGTGACACCCCCTCTTCTGAGGAAAGCTCAGTGGGGTTTTTATTTTCTTTTAATCCTTTCTTATTAGCTACTGATACGGGAGGCTCCTGTGCTGTCTTTCTCAGCCAGATTATGAGTAATTACTTTTGGACAAAACAGAAGAATGAGGTGTTATACAAGATAGCAGGAGATGAACTCGCTCAATCATCATGGACAATCCTCAGTTAACAGATTTTATTCACACAAAGAAAGGCTCATTTCTGTCAGGAGCTCCCTTCCAAAGAACAACTGCTTTAAAATAAGTCCTACTGAAAACAATAGTCTCTATGGTAACAACCTGGCTGTTGGTACTTTAAGCCTCAGTACATATTTTAAGTTCATAGTATGAAGAAACTTCACAAGATATTTAGGGTGTGAGCGGGTTGAGTTCTTTAAGCTGCCTGCCAGAATGTTACTGAGGAACTTTCTGAAAAGATAATAGGATTTTCCCTTTCTGTAGAGGACGGAGATACACTAACATACCATGATGCTTCTGTTTATTCAGAGCCCTGAACCTGAGCAGAATTGTAAACATGGGTGGTAAAATGTCCCTGGTGCTACATCTTTCAATGTCAGCTGCTGGGAGGGGGAGATAAATGGGGAGCCTTTACCTTCTGTACTTCTGCCTATGGGCGTCTGGGACATCTTGTTGACTCCTATAGGAGATAAAGAGGAAGTCTCTCTTCATAACAAAAAGGACTAAAAGCTTAATATTTTTTTAAAAAAAATGAAAGCTGGGGATTCAGGGTAACTAGAAGATTATGGCGATATATCATGTAACCGCACTGTAAAGAAATAGCAATTGCTTTTTATTTTTTTTAAATAAGCCCTGTGGTGGCACAGTGGGAAAAATGGCTACCACAAGGGGCTAACAGAAGGGATATTATATGTCACTGTTACAGGCAGGTCCTTGGAAAATGTATACCGTGTACAGAGAGCTTGCAAAAATGCTTAAATTACATTTATTTCAGAAGGACTGTACCAGATCAAGTATGACAAAGAAAGTGCAGATGACTGGGAAAGACTGGAGTATGGGTGATTAGAGGACAACATCATATAGAGGCTTCTCTCCTCCCCCGAAATAACCCTGCAGTTTGAAAACAAGGTTGCAGAAAAACCTTGATGCATCTACAGTGCAAAATGCTGCTGTGTGGTGGGGAGGCAGTATTATGCAACACTGAAACTATGGAGAATGAGTGGGAATAAAATGTGATCAGTATGGGGACAGGCTTGATGGAACATAAAATAGTATTAGAGCTGCTTTTCTACTGGGTGCTGTGCACCAATTTACTGTGACTCTTGGAGAAATGGGCTGGGTTTGCTGCTGCTGAATATTGATCTGTGCTGTGGGTGTAGGCTTGCTGTGAGCTGATGTAATGAATTCCATATTGATGACTGTGATCAGCATGACAGTAAATTAGAAAGGAAGCTTTTCTCCTCTTCTTTATTCCAGGGGCTCCTTTTCCCGTTTCATTTTACAACGCAGTGGTTATTTTATTGTTAGATCTGTAGATAGATGGTGCTAAACTTCTCAAAACTTCTTGCAGTAGGAAAAGCAAACTGATGCTGTTTTAAAGTGACTCAGTTGTCCACTGACCATTGCAAAATCATGTCCATGGGCGCTGTTCAAAATTGCGAAGATGCAGATAGCATCATGGCTGGAATGGGGATGGCTAAGAGGGAATGCAGTGACACGGTTGGTAGCGCTGAAGATACTGGTTTGGCAGTCTGCTGTTCCTTCCCTCCCAGACTGTCTTTCAGCATGGGTGGTTTTGAGAGTAAGCTGGGAAAGCGTGAGACTGTGGTCAAACAGTTGCACACCAAAAACTGCGCTGAGTATGAAAATGAAAGATACAGGAAGCAAGCCTAAGCAAGTGTACTTGGAAGTCAGTCTCATTTTATTCAATGATGCTTATTCCCAAGATATTGTTTTCACACATAGAGGCACTTATAGTTTTCCAACAGAATATAGACAAAACCCAAGAATTTTGAAAAGACATACAAAGAGGACTTTTTTGGTAGAAAAATCCCAGCAGGAACTTATTTGCACATTAGGCCACACACCCTGACATCACCGTTGTTTTTGTGGGAAAAGCCCAGCATAAACTCATTTGCATATTAAGCCACACCCCCTGATGCTAAGCCAACCGGAACTGCGCTCCTGTGCATTCCTGCTCAAACAAAAGCCCTGCATACAAATGAAACACAAACTGTACTGACCGTTAGCCAAATTGCCCTCAAAAGAAGTACAGGAAATTATTTAGGTGGGCAAAGATGGCAAAATATATGGGGTCGATAACAGGAGTCAGTCCTCCAAATGAGCCCTTTTAAATAACAAGAAGACTGTATACTTCAAATAGATTTTATTAGAAAAATTACTCAAGCACAAAAGAAACACAATTATCAGCAATCACACAGATCTAGGAAAATAAGTGGGAAAATTGATAGAGACATAAGGATAACACCGACAGGGCGATACTACACCGCTCAACAACAGAAAAAGGATGATCCTCCAATGAAGATGGGAAGGGGAAACAAGAGACAACCAGTGTCACTCACAATAATGGGCCCAAAACTGATGAGGAATTGGTGGCTCTGGCAGCAAAGCAGGGGTACTATCAGAGACATGCCTGAACGGTCAAAAATCTAGCCTTTTAGCCAATTTCATATCCTGAGGTCATGTGATGAGGAACACCTATCTGGAGATAGCTCCCAGGAGAGAGGACAAAATTTGATGGGCCATGATGGTTTGCTGAGTGCAAACCATATTCTATACAAAGACTGGAGTAGTCAGTTGAGAGCCAGATCTTTCCCTATCGTAACACCTTGGAGGGGAACAATGATAAAACAATAGAAAGGGGACATGTGGCTGTTGACAGATTATTATCCTCAATGATGCTCTTGTATAAGAAGCTTGTCTTGATGGCAACAAGAAGATTATTTTGTTTGGTGAGATGTTGTAGCAGCTTATTGTTGACTGTTATGCATCTGACTGTTATGCATTTCCAAAGCATTGGCTGAGTCTGGAATGTAGTATGGTGGAGAAACCTCTGCATGGTGGTTTGCTAGAGAGAGAGTTGTCTTTTTTTGACATCTCAGGAACATGGCTTCTCTCAGGACTACTTCTGGTGCTGTCTTGGTGACAGGGATGCAGTTGCT
This sequence comes from Heteronotia binoei, assembly GCF_032191835.1. Taxonomy (NCBI): domain Eukaryota; kingdom Metazoa; phylum Chordata; class Lepidosauria; order Squamata; family Gekkonidae; genus Heteronotia; species Heteronotia binoei. The sequence continues at coordinate 47,737,274 of NC_083223.1, read as the reverse complement.
GTTCTATAGGGCTGAGCAGCTTATCAGGAAAGCACAGTCTGATGTCCTTTCTGCATGGCAGGCATAGGCAATTCACACAATAAAAGGCACAGGCAGGAAGCCTGCTGAGGCCTGGTTTGAAGCAATGCTGTACAATCCATAGAAACTAAATGTCCATAGTGAGGCTGGCATAGGAGCCAACTGATTATAGTCCATACTAGTTGGAGAGGGGATCCACGGCTAGCATGACAAACACATCCACATCTGTCATACAGCAATAAAAAGCAAATAACCAAAGAAAAGCTAGCTCCAAAAAGCATATTGAAAAGGATTTAAAAAACAAACTGTCTGCAGAACCACAGAAGAGATAATGACAATCCATGGAATGGCTTTCTGGAGCAAATGAAAACACCTGCCTTCTTGTAGATGCCAGTTTGTCTCTGAATAAAATTTGGAGCTGATTTTAAATTTTGGGGACATTCATGTACGAGCAGGATAGGTATTGATTAGAGTCACTATGGTCAATCACCAAGTCCCTTCAACCAGAAGAATACCTAACCTCAATAGATCTGATGGAGTTTTACCTCCACATACCAGTCTTTCAAAGTCACTGCAAATTCCTACATTTCTGTATCAGGGAGCTCCATCTTCAGTTCAGCACACTACCTTTTGGTCTCTCCACAGCCCTGAGTGTTTTCTCCAAATTAGTGATCAATCCAGTGGTAAAGTTAAGAGAGCAAGGCATACACATTCACCCTTATCTGGATGACCTGTTAATCAGGTCCAGTTCACATCACTGGTCAAGAGAGGACACAGAGAAAACCATCTACTGTCTACAAGACTACAGATTTCTAGAGAACCTGCAACCTGGAACCAACACAGAGACTGGAACACCTAGGTGTACTCATAGAAACCATGTCCAACTGCCTGTTCCACACAGAAAAGGAGGACAAAAGTAATGGTGACATCCATAATACAGAGCAAATCCTCCTCACTAATGTCTCTCACCAGTCTTATGGGTCTATTCATTTCAAACATAGATGCAATACAATGGGGCAGACTTCATCCCAAGCATCTACAATAGCTTCTGAGACCCTTCCAAGCTCAGATATCAAGAAAGGAAGACTTGTCCATCCACGTTCCACTAAAAATGAAATCCACTCTAGTAGGGCGGACAAAGATGCCCAATCTTATGTAGAGCAAAAAATATTTTATTACAGAAGTGAAACAAATATTCACAGATGCATGGGGAGTGACACTGGAAGGGGACCCAGTACAAAGGCAGTGAAGCAAGAAGGAAACGGCTCTTACCAATCAACCTGCTAGCACTCCGGGCCATTTATCTAGTTTGTCTTTACTTTGAACTCAAGCCCACTCCCACATATTGATAAGAACAGACAATATAGTGGCAAAAACATATATCAGACAGAGAGGTTCCCAAATCCCGGTCATCAACACTTGACAAGGAAGCAATCAAACTCCTTACATGGGCAGAGAGGAACCTGCTATCCATCAGAGCAGAACACATAAAAGGAACAGCAACTATACAAGCAGACTGGCTCAGCAGACATGTGATCCAAGAGGGAGAATGGGCCCTCAAGGAAGATCTATTTGACCTGATTACATATCACTTTGGCCTTCCACTGGTGGACCTCTTTGCATCCTTGATGAATCGTCAAATGGATTGGTTCTTTATGAAGTTTCATCACCCCCAGGCCAAAGCAACAGATGCATTAACATCAAGCTGGTAAAGAGGCCTATTATCCATCTTCCCTCCACTACCAATTCTGCCAAAAAATGATCTGAACGATCAAGGAACAGTCAACAGAGATCATTCTGGTGGTTCCCTTTTGGCCACTGGCCGTGGTTTTCAGCTCTACATAAAATGTTCACAGTTTCACCTCCAAGGCTTTCAGTATCTGTAGATATATTACACCAGGGACCAGTCTGGCATCAGCATACAGAGTGGTTAAACTTGACCATTTGGAAGCTGAGAGGGACAACCAACAGAAAATATAATTTTACCTAGAAGGCCTTTGTTCGATGTTGTAAGAGGAAGAGAATCAATGCCTTAAATCCTCAAATAACCTATTTTAGATTTCCTACAAGAAGGCATCAATAGAGGTCTGTGGATTATGACACTTAGAAGGCAAGTTGCAGCACACAGTGTTACCTCAAACCAAAGGTGTTACTTTCTGAAGGCACCCACACATTTGCTGATTTTTCAAGGGAGCAGCCATGAAAGATTCTCCACAAATACATAGATTTCCAACCTGGAAACTGCATGCCATGCTTTCATCTCTTACAAAATCTCCCTTCGAACCAGTTCGAGAAATTAAATTGAAATGGCTGAGAATGAAAACTCTATTCTTAGTGGCAGTCACTTCCGTGAGGTATCAGAACTTGGAGCACTCTTCATCAAACCTGAGCTCTGTGTCCTCCATAGGGATGAGCACTTTTGCACTTTAAGTGTTGAGAACGGGCCCAACCTTTAGACCAAAGGTAAATTCTACATTTCATTGATCTCAAGAGATCAACTTCCATCTTTTTGCCTGAACCGAAGCCACCCAAGGGAAAGGATTTGGCACACACAAGATGTCAGGAGAGCACCGAAGACTTTAATATGCAGAGTAGAACTCATCAGAAAAACAGATGCCTTGTTCGTTGCTATCTCTCTGCCAAACATGAGGAACAAGATGTCTAAGTCAGTCATCAGCAGATGTCTCAAGACTTGCATCATCAAGGCTTACAAACTTCATAAGTTGGATATTCCACATGGAAATACAGCTCATTCTGTGATAAACACGGCAACCAACACAGCCTTTGCTAGGCAAGCCACAGTGGAGGAAGTGTGCAAGGCAGTGACATGGTCGTCCATTTCTATGTTTGTTAAACACTATAAGATAAACATTTACAGTTTGGCAGAAGACAGTGACCCATCCTGAACATGAGGTCACTGCTAAGGAAGGTCTCTCCAAGATGTCCTCTGCCTCAGAGGGAGAATGGACCATTGGAAACTTACCTTCTCCTTTGAGCGAAGGAGGACATCTTGTCCCTCCCAAGTCATCGTTAACCAGTCAGTCAATCAAGCAACCAATTTCTGCAGAATTCCTTCCTGTGTTAACTGTTCTACACTTACTTGTCTTATATTATTGTCATACATTATCTGTTCTATCCAGTTGTAGATTATAGAATAGCTTAAATGCTTTTGCAGTTGCCAGAACCAAAAGGTGGGTGACTCCCACAGCAGAGACAGGAAGGATAAAAATGTTCTTCCTGCCTTCCTGAGTGGATAGTGGACCCACTAAGATATCCTCCTTTCCTCAGAGGAGAAGGGCGCTTCACAGTAATGTAAATGTAAAATTTTATTTATATCCTGCCCTCCCCCGCCGAAGCAGGCTCAGGGCGGCTAACAGCATTTCAAGTAAACAATACAGTAATAAAAACATTAAATTCACATTAAAATTCACATTAAAATCAGTCAATAATCAATAATTAATTAACAGTAAGCATCCCATGGTCCAGTCTCTGAGAACGCATATACAGAACTAATATTGCTTGGGGTAAACACAAACAATAGGAGGTAACACTACAAGTGAACAATTTGGGAAATTCTTGGAGATTTGGGGGTGATGTTTGGAGAGGACAGAGTTCAATAAGGAGAAGGAGTTCAGTGGGGACTGATGCCAGAGACCCCATCTTCCAAAGCTACCATTTTCTCCAGGGGACCTGATCTCTGTAGTTTGAGGGTCAATTGCAATTCCAGGAAAACTCCAGGTCCCTCCTTAAGGCTTGTAACCCTGTGAATATAATATAAAGTGCAAAAGTGCTTCTCCATGGATGATGTTTTGAAGTGTTTGGCCAGCTGCTCATTCACAATCACTAAATGACCTTGTGAGTCACTGTAGTATATATAGTTTGCTCAAAATAGGAAATATTAGGCACCTCGCCACATTTTGAAAGGAACCTCCTACAGTGCAATTCTAAGGAGAGTTACACCCTTCTGACTCCATTGAGGTCAATGTGCTTAGAAAAATGTGACTCTATTTAGGATTGCACTGTTAACTGCTTTCTGTGTTAACTGTTAAACTTTGACAGAGAGGAAGCCTTTTGTCTTGGGAAAATTGCTTTATTTAGTCTCCTGAAATCCCATGCTAATAATTTTCATAGTTGTTTTCCATGTAAAAATACTGGCAGCAGGTCAGAATAGTATCTGGAAGTGAACATTCAACAGGCCTAAACTTCTGCGAACAGCCATTAAAGCATTTTATAGAGAGCACTGAACAGAAGCTTCTAGACTAGTAAAGGAATTAGAAAAAATTGTGCCAGATACGCTGGAGTTGCAGCACTGTGGTTTGAAATGGAGCTCTGGCCACAAACTAATCCTGTGTGTATGTGTGTTTAAAAAATCAGTTCTCAGTAGTAGGCGGTGGCTCAATTTAAATTTGCATGCATGTATATTTATGAACGTATACAAATTAACAGGGACATTTGAGCTCTTCGGGAGAAGTTACAGCTCTGCTAAGGAAGCATATGTTCTCAGCATTGTGTGAAAGTTTCAAGAGAGGTGGGAAGAAAAACTGCCTTTCTGGAAAGATTTTTTTTTACTGTGTAAAGTTTATTAACATTTCACAAATATAAAGGAAGTCCCAAACCAAACCGACCCTCATCCACAGACACTTTCCTGGTGGTGAAATAAACTAGAAAAGGATGAACAATACCATTTAATTGGCTCCCCATTCTGATTAGAAAGATTTCAATGCAGGGAAATATCCCTATGTTGAAGCAACTCTATATTTATTGCTGAAAGTTTGCAATTAGCTTTGAAATATTTCTGGTGTCTTTTCTAGGTTGTGGTGTATATATATACACACAGATAACACTGTATAGTTCAATATCGACCTTGGATTTATTGGTCTTTAGCTCACACTCACTGCATCCTCTCATCCCCCAGTTAGAGAACTATATTTCCCTAGGCTACCTGGTTGTGGTTTTTGTTAGCTTTATGCAGATTAAAGGCAACGTGCAGAATACCAAGATAGCAACCCAATCTGCAATACATAAAAAGAGCCTTGCTAAATCAGAACAGTGGTCCAATATCCTGTTTCACACAATGACCAGCCTGTTGCCCTGGAGGTCAACTAACAAGGCATAGAGATCAAGGTTTTTCCTTGATGTTCCCTCTAAGCATTTGTATTCAGAGGTTTGGTACATCTGACTGTAAAAATGCCAGGCCATTTAACCCTATTCTTGAAGTCCAAACTGAAGGTACAGTGGAATAAGCCAGAATATCTCCTTGGAAGCCAGCTGATTTCTTGTTAATAGTCAAATACTTCTGATAAGGATCACAGAAGGAAGACTGGCTGATTAGACATGGAATTCATTCTCATTAACATCAGCTGAGAGAGGAGGACCCTGCCAGTGAGTTTGCCTTGTACTTTTCTTTTGGTAGTCCTTTGTTGGAAAATTCACTTTTCTTGATTGTCGGACAAACCTTTCTAGATATTCAACTAACTGATGGTGGCTTTTGGGAGAGACTGCTGAGTTGCGTGCATAGTATCCGTTTTTGAAGACTATTGGCTATCTGATTCTTTCCAAAGACCATGAAAAGTTGGGGAGCAGCTAAGACTCAGTAGCAGAACATCTGCTTTGTATGTAGAAGGTCCCAGATTCAATCCTTGGCATCTCCAGTTTATAAAGGAGCAGGTTGTAGGTGATATGAAAGACTTTTGCCTGAGATCCTGGAGAGCAGCTGTCAATTGGACGTTATTGACCTTGGTAGACCAATTGTATGGCTTGGTAGACCAACAGTATGGCTTGGTGTGTTATGACTTCCTATCATCCACGGAAGTATTAAGGTGCTGCATTCAGAGCAATATTTCAAATTTGAGCTGGTACCTATGCATTTCAGACACAACCACTTTATTTTTCTATTAAATAGTAAAAAAAAATAATCAAGCATTAAAAACACAGACATAAGCTCTCTTTTTCCAATTCTTGCTCTTTGGTACTTCAAGTCAGCCCACTTCCCCTCTCTTACAGACACCTCATTCTGTCAATAATTAGCCAAAAGACTTGTTCACCTTGAGACTCTTCTGTTTCAGCTTCTTGGCAGATCTGCTTCCTGTTTCTTCCTCAGCTATACAGATTATATTTGGTTTTGGGTCAACAAATCAGGAAGTCTGACAACCTGTGCTATTTTTGCTCTTCAACTCCTTGTTTCCTTTTGCCAGACCGACCCGAGGAGCATCTCTTCCCACAGTGAAGGCACGGCCATTGGGTTTGGTCTGCTGCTGCAAACCAGTTCCAAGCTGTCGATAGGGAAGAGAGTGCAGATAATTTAGCCTAAGGCAACAACATTGATTACAGGAAGTGCTGAACAACACTGCATGTTAACAACAGGAGGGAAAGTCATATTGTGTAAGTATTGCTCTGTAAAAAAGAATTTTTATTAAAAACAAATCACTTTCAGCACCATATGCTAAGTAACTACACTACAACCAAGTTAGAGTGGTAAACTAAGACATTAGGAAACATTTGCAATTGTGTGGGGATCCATAATGTTCTTTATTCTTAATCTCCTGTATGTGGTTTTATGGGGAGCAAATGTAAGGGATAGAGCTAATTTAGCCCTAAGAATGTGAATCATGAACAAAGCACATAATTCAAATCTTGGGCAGCCTTAGGCTAGCTTTGCTCTGACAACCTCAGCCCCCAATTTACTGTGGTAGGGATTAGAATACAGGCTTCTTTTAAGGAGTTTTTGAAAGTAATACTAGCATGATATAGGCTTGCCAATCCCAGGTCCCAGCGGGGGTTCTCCCGCTTTCCCAGGCTACTTCCTGCTCCCACTCAGCTGACCGGCGGGGGGAAGCCCCACCCCGATGTACCTTTCCACCTCGGAGGCTTCAGACTCCACTCTGAAAGTCTTCCTCTTGGGATGGTGCATCTGCGTCTTTAAGGCTGAAGGGGGGCGGGGGAGCATTCAGAATAACATGGCTGTGAAAGCAGCCCAGACCCTTCATTGGTTGCACAATCTTTGCAGAGGTCATTTGCAGCCCAGACCCTTCATTGGTCGCATAATCCAGGGGTGGCCAATGGTAACTCTCCAGATGTTTTTTGCCTACAACTCCCATCAGCCCCAGCCAGCATGGCCAATGGCTGGGGCTGATGGGAGTTGTAGGCAAAAAACATCTGAAGAGCTACCGTTGGCCACCCCTGGCATAATCTTTTCAGAGGTCAGTTGCTCTGTGTTACTTTGAAGAAGTTGGAAGTTCAGCAACTCGTGAGTAGAGATGACAATCCCCAGGTGGGTAACACAACAAAAAATGCAAGCTAGTGGCCAATTTACTAAGAAGTATATAGAAATTAGTCCAAATGTCCAAAACATGTATATTCAAGTCCCAAAGTAGTGTGGTGACAAGCCAATCGATTAAGTACTTGTTTCTTTCCAGTCTTCATCAGACCTGGGACCACTAACAAAAGAAAATATTATACAAAAATATCAGAAGGACATTCAGACACCACCAACCCTCTTCCAGTGAAAAAATATATCATACTTACATATTGATTCAATTACGGTATATAGATTTTTTACACAATTTTCAAAAAAGAGGGACGCAGAGCAGCTCCAGCAGCAATTTCACCTTGGCTACAGCTCAGTATGTGGCTTCTTGTGCCCCCTAATGGTGCAACTAACATGGAGAATTGATCTGGGGCTCTGGAGGGGTTGTTTTTTGAAGAAGAGGCACCAGATTTTCAGTATAGCATCTAATTATGATCCTCAAAATGCAATCCAAGTTTCAAATGAGTTGGACCAGGGGGTCCAATTCTATGAGCCCCAAAAGAAGGTGCCCCTATCCATTATTTCTAATGTAGGGAAGGCATTTAAAAGGTATGCGGTTCCTTTAAATGTGATGGCCAGAACTCCCTTTGGAATACAGTTGTGCTTGTCACAACTTTGCTTATGGCTCCACCCCCAATGTCTCCTGTCTCCACCTCCAAAGTCTCCTGACTCCACCTCCAAAGTCCTCATATATTTCTTGAATTGGACTTGGCAACCCTAGCATGATATGTATGACGTATCTGCAGTACAACCCTAAGCAGTTCAGTGGTGTTCCTGGGATTTCCCCCTTTGAATCGGAGCAAAGATAAATGCACTATGATCTTGAGCAAGGAGGCGGTGCAGCATGGCTGCAGGTGGAGCATCCCTATCAGGACTGATGTCAGCATACCAGAGCTGGAGCGGTTGCCAAGGCCCAGGGCTTCCAGTGGGGCCCACTGTCACTACCTACCACCCACTCAATGTCCCCCACTACTTACCAATTTGCTTGTAAGCCTTCCTGCTACCCATACTCCTGACCATATCCAGTGCCTGGCACTGCCAAGGGAAGGGCATATGACCACTAAAAGAGCTGGCAAGCAAGCAAGCAAGTGGGTAAAGGAAGAATGCATGGGTAAGCAAAGAGAGAGGAGTACATGGGCAGGAAGGTGGTGGCATCAAGCAAAGGAGGGAGGGCCCACCAGCACTCTGCCCAGGGCTCACCAGAACCTAAATCTGGCTCTTGTTCCTATGGATGCTGCAACCATCACCAAATCAGAGAGGGGGAATGGAGCTGAGCTCTGCTTTCAAATTGGTGCAGGGCAGTTTGCTGCTGTTTTCTGTGCTCTCCCTGCTTTAGTTCTTTAAAGAACTTTTTGCTTTCCCCTGACAAGCTGTGCCATAGCAGTACAGCACATGAAGAACACAAGAAGAGCCCTGTCCATCTACCTCAGCATCCTGTCTCACACAGTGGCCCACCAGTTCCTCTGGAGGGCCAGCAACAGGGCACAGAGGTTGAAGCCTTTCGCTGATGTTGCTTCCTGGCTCTAGGATTCAGAGGATTAGTTTTTCTGAATGTGGAGATTCCCCTCAGTCACCATGGCTAGTAGCCATTGACAGACTTATCCTCCATTAATCTGTCTAATCCTCCTTTAAAGCTGTTTGTTAACTCAGTAAGGAAAGGGAAAGTGAGGAAAGGAGTGTTTGGGGCTGTGGGAGGGCTCCATGATCATTATCACACTGAGGTTTTGCATTGGTATGGAGAAGAAAGGGAAGAAGAGTAGGCAGGAGTGGGAGCAGCAGCATTAATGAGAAGCATAGGAATAGACACTGTTCCTACTCCTTCCTAACTCATCCGCTGTTTCTGTCATGGCAGGGATGCATTTTGATACCCCTGTATGGAGGCACCCGAATGGTTCATTTGGGAATATGTTTTGCTGCCATTTGGTGTTCATGAACACATGCGTCTCCCATGTCATCTGAGGCTTAGAGCCATTTATCAAAATGAGTTCACAATGCCCATGGGCTGAAAAATTATTCCATACACAACGGCTGTTCTCATTCTTGTGGTGCCTCAGGAGGTGGCAGCTGGGCAAGTAAGTAACATCGGGAGGACAATTAGATTTGCATCCAGTAGTACCTTAGAGACAAAGGAGATTTTAAATCAAGGCTCCCTTTCTCAGATCCCATCGTTGTATCTGGCAATGGGAGCCTTAACTCTTGAATGTTTATGCCCTGAAAATGTTGTTGGTCTCTAAGGTGCTACTGGACTCAAATTTACTGCAAACCAACATAGCTGCCCTCTGAAACTAACATCTGAAGGAGGTTTCTGGTCTAGGAGTGATTGAGCAAGGGCTGTGTTAATCGTAGCAGCATTGTTCAGCAACAGCAAAACAGGGGAAGAAGATACTGAAAGCTAGCACAAAAGCTAGAATCAAAGACCTTCCGGAAGCAAGTAAGTTTTCTCCCTGTGGAATGAGGCACCATCCCAGGTGGGGCGACTCAAAATCACAGTTGAGCAGCATTCTGCAGCGTGAGTTGTCCATGACAGAAGCCATTTGGCCTTTAATTCCCAGTATGGGTGAAAGTGTGTATGTTCTGACTTAACCTGTACAATTATAGCATGTACAGTTATCAATGCTTCTAAGTCCTGGAGTCTTGTGAGCAAAAGTTCTACTTTGTGAGCTACTGCTTAAATTAGGAGCCCCATGGCGCAGAGTGGTAAACTGCAGTACTACAATCCAAGCTCTGCTCAGGACCTGAGTTTGATCCCGGCAGAAGCTGGCTTCAGGTAACTGATTCAGGGTTGACTCAGCCTTCCATCTTTCTGAGGTTGGTAAAATGAGTACCCAGCTTTCTGGGGGTAAAGTGTAGATGACTAGGGAAGGCAATGGCAAACCACCCTGTTAAAAGTCTGCCAAGAAAACGTGATCTGATATCACCCCATGGGTCGGTAACAACTTGGCGCTTGCACAGGGGACTACTTTTACCTTTTAAATGCTTAAATCAGTTTGCTCTGGGGCCATTTTTCCTGAGCTAAGACAAAAATGTGTGAGTCTGTGGCTAAAAATCTGTGAACTAGCTCACACTAACTCAGCTTAGAGGGAATGCTGGTTACAATATTACATTCTCATGGGGAGGGTGCAGTGACAGAACCATGGGATTCCTAAGCTCTGCTTCTCCCTTGACATCTCTGTTTTACCCATTTTGGGTCCCTTGTATTTGCTATTCTGTATTACAGGTAGCAGGGCTTTTTTTGTGCAGGTACACACAGGAACGCAGTTCCAGCTGGCTTTGCATCAGGGGGTGTGACCTTATATGCAAATGAGTTCTTGCTGAACTTTTTTCTACAGGAGCCCTGCATGAAACTACATCAGGGAGCGTGGCCTAATATGCAAATGTGTTCACGCTGACAGGTAGCCTTCCCTAGATAAAAGGTTGTTGTTACATTAACATAGGTGGGGGTGGGGGCTGTTTTGTTTTATTTTATTGCCAGCATGGTGCTATGCTGGAGCAGAACACAGAGATTTAGGAGCAGTCTGTCCAAATAGCCAGCATATGTCAAGGATTATTTTCGAATAATTTGGGCCTCTGTCATACTACAAAATAAATAAAGTCTGATTGAAGCTGTCTGGAGTTTGCTGAAATGAATAGGAACTGCTGAACAGTATTGTCTGAGTCATCAAATCATTTCTCAAACATCTGTTGCCGTGTTGCATCAGTCTGTTTGACAAAGTGTACACTAGATCAGGGGTCCCCAACCCCCAGGCCATAGACCAGTACCACTCCGTGGCCTGTTAGCAACCGGGCCTTGAGTTATATAATTATGTCATTATATATTGCAATTTAGTAACAATAATAATACAACATTGGATTTACATCCTGCCCTCCACTTCAAACCTCAGAGCAGCTCACAATCTCCTTTTATCTTTTTCCCCCACAACAGACACCCTGTGAGGTGGGTGGGGCTGAGAGGACTCTCGCAGCAGCTGCCCTTTCAAGGACAACTCCTGCGAGAGCTCTGGCTGACCCAAGGCCATTCCAGTAGCTGCAAGTTGAGGAGTGAGGAATCAAACCTGGTTCTCCCGGATAAGAGTCCGCACACTTAACCACCACACCCAAATAAAGTGCACAATTGCATCATCCTGAAACCACCCCCTCCCCCTCTCCAGCCCATGGAAAAATTGCCTTCCACAAAACCAGTCCCTGGTGCCAAAAAGGTTGGGGACCACTGCACTAGATCAGGTGAAGGAGCTAAAGGTAAACAAGAACAAAGTACTTCCTGTAGGTTCTGTGACTGAGCTTCAGTTTGTATTAGAAATTTAAAGTTGGGTCCATTAACTAGATTGGCATCGTTATTTGAAAGGCCAAAGCCTCCTTGCTTCCTAGGCTTAAATTGCCTGTTTGCATGTGGACATGACATTTCCTAGGTCTGTCGCCTCAGTAAAAGCTTCAAATTCTTTCCCTTAGCCTGAGTTGAAAAGTTTTGAGGGGATTTCTCCCATTCTGTCCTTAAAGACATGAAATGGTTTATCTGATTCATAATGGCTCAATCTTTTTCAGGTGCTTTCAGAATTTCCTCTTGGGAGAAGCTGGTACTTGATGTGTGCTTGAGCTCAAATGTAGCTAGGAATGGTCTGCATTTCTGGTTCTCTTTAACACATGGTCTGAGAGCCAATAAAGCTCATGCCATTCTAAAACTACTAAAGACTTGGATAATCACTATGACTTTATAGTTTATAATTTTATTCCCTTTTATTGCCTTTTGGAGTGTTCAACTTTTCACTTGTAAATGCCATGTAAATTCTGATTTCCCTTTATAATAAGTATTTTTAACCTGGTAATTATGGCTTCAAGATATTTTTACTTCTGTCTATGCATGTCATATATTGGTCATGTTATTTGATTTACTCCTCATAGGGTTGCCAATCATAGCTGGCACCCCAACAGGAGAAAAAGGGGGATGCAAGTGATTCTGCATCAAATGTGTGAAACTGGAACATTATTGCTGTTTTTATGCCAGAAGTGATGTTGCATATCAGTGCTATTCAGAATCACACTCCCCCCTTCCCTGCTATTTCCCCCCTTCTTAGGGTTGCCAGGTCTGTGTTGGAAAATGCCTGGAGACTTTGGGAGTGGATCCAGGAGAAGGCAGGGTTTGGGGAGGGGAGGGGCCTCAGCATGGTACAATGCCTTGAGTCCATCCTTCAAAGCAGCCATTTTCTCCAGGAATTGAAAACTTTGTCAGGCTTCAGTGTAAATGATAATGGAAACAGAAACATCGAAAAGCAATACAAAATGTGTAATATATTATATACAGTGATATATCTTCTAACTCAGGGGTGGGGAACCTTTTTTCTGCCAAGGGTCATATGGATATTTATAACATCATTCGTGGGCCATACAAAATTATCAACTTAAAAAACAGTGCTCCACCAAGGGAGAATGATTCAGGCCAGCAAAATTAATGCAAATAATTGTTTTTCTATTTGAAGTCATGTGGGGAGAGCCTAATCTGGCACACACACACGGTCTGCCACCCTAGGCAAATGCATAAGTCCAGGGCTTTTTTGTAGAAAAGTCCAGCAGGAACTCAGTAGCATATTAGACCACATCCCCTAATATTAGCATATTAGGTCACACACTCATTCGCAATTTAGGCCACACCATCTGGGATAATCAATAAAGAAATGAGAATAAAGAGGTATAAAGAGGAACAAAGAAATGGGGGGAAGAAATAGAACGAAAGTGAAATAAAGAAATGAGGGGGAAACTTAACTGAACTGTGACAGTAACTTTTCCAGGCCCTGCAGCAATTCTGGCCGGCCAGCCAGGCCGCTGGCAGGCTGCTGCACAGAATATCTGGGCCCTGTGATCCCTGCCTGGCATAGGGTTGCCAAGTCCAATTAAAAAAAAATCTGGGGACTTTGGGGGTGGAGCCAGGAGACTTTGGGGGTGGAGCCAGGAGACACTGGGGGTGGAGCCAAGAACAAGGATGTGACAAGCATAATTGAACTCCAAGGGAGTTCTGGCCATCACATTTAAAGGGACAGCACCCCTTTTAAAATTCCTTTCTTCCATAGGAAATAATGAAGTATAGGGGCACCATCTTTTGGGGCTCATAGAATTGGACCCTCTGGTCCAATCGTTTTGAAACTTGGGGGGTATTTTGGGGAGAGGCACTAGATGTTATACTAAAAATTTGGTGCCTCTACCTCAAAAAATAGCCCCCCCCAGAGCCCCCAATACCAACGGATGAATTCCCTATTATTCCCTATGGGAATCGTTCTCCATAGGGAATAATAGAATGCCCAGTAGACATTTCCCTCCCCCCCCACGCTTTCTAAAAGGGGGGAGGGCCTCCAAACCAGGGAATCCCCTGCCCCCTCCCTCACACACACACACACACACACTTACCAGATCTTCTTCCGGAGAACTCTTGCTGTGAAAGTGAAAGCAAAAGAAAGGGCGGGGCTGTTCTCCCAAGCCCTTCCTGCTCCCTGCCCAGCCTTAAAGTGGCAAACATTTTACAAACGGCTCAGGAGCTCTATAATGAAGCCTACAGGTATGTTCTCCCCCCCACCCCCCGCTTCTCACTTCTTGAAGACCGGGAGATGAGGCTGCAAACCCAGGGGACTCCCGCCAGAGCGGGAGGGTTGGGAAGGCTAGCCTGGCATGGGGAGGATGCAGCTGGGTCCCATGATCCTCGCTGGCCAGCCAGGCCCCAGGGAGTCTGCCACATGGCACAGTTTGGCCCAGCAATCCCCGAGGGCCACACCAAGTGACCTCGAGGCCCGCATACGGCCCTTGGGACGGAGGTTCCCCACCCCTGTTCTAACCTCTAGTAACAACAAACAATTAGTAAATATATGAATCACAATCAAAATTTCGATGTTCTTCTTCAGCTCAGTCTCTCATATATAAATTCATTCCTAACGGAGCCACAGAATACAATTCTTGTATATGGATCAACTCACACATCTCTAACTGCACACAGCTCGTTTCCAGTTTCTCCAGGAGCTGATCTCTGCCAGCTGGAGATCAGTTGTAAAAGCACAAGATCTCCAGCCCCAACTGGAAGTTGGCAACCCTACTCCCACTGCCCTGTCAAACAGTAGCAGGAAATTAAGGTATCCAGTCCATTATAGCGAGAGACCCAGACTGCCTACATATCACAGTGGGGTTCTTTGACTCTTTTTGTAAGACAATTAAGGGACACCCTAAATGACTTAGTGAACAACCAAGTACTAATAAGGTTTTAATAAATCTGGTTAGATTGTATGTGGCAAGACCTTAAGCAGAAAAAAAAATTCTACATGTCACAGAAACCTGATCTCCATATAATATGAACCAACAACTCAGTAAATTCTTGATGAGAAAAGAGGAGAGGGAGGGTTACAGCTGAAACAATATAAAAGAAAGCACATATTCTAACAAAAACAAATGCATACAGAAATCTAGTGCATTTTTAGCCTATACTTCTTCCAAGGAGCTACGGGCAGTATAGATGGTTCTCCCTCATATTATATCTTTGCGACAACCCTGTAAAATAGATTAGGCTGAGACAGATTGATTCACCCAGAGTTTTCATAACTAAATGGGATTTCAGCTATGGTCTCCCAGGCCTAGGCACCATGGGGACGGACTGGGCCCTAGTGGTAGAGTGTTATTTGCAGGGCTACTTTTGTAGGAAAAAGTCCAGCAGGAACTCATCTGCATATTAGGCCACACCCACTGATGTTACCATTGTTTCACAAAGGGCTTTTTTGTAGAAAAACCCCAGTAGGAACTTATTTGTATATTAGGCCACACCCCCTGACTCCAAGCCAGCTGGAACTGCGTTCCTGCCCAAAAAAAAGCCCTGGTTATTTGTATGCAGGAGGTCCATGGTTCAATCTCAGATATCTTTGGTTCAAGGATCAGCTTGGTGATGCAAAAATCTTCAATCTGAGACCATGGAAAGCTGTTGCTAGTCAGAATAGATAACACTGACTTTGATGAACCACGGATCTATCCTAGTTCAAGGCAGCCTCGTGTGTTCAGATTGGCTCTGAATTAAACAAAATGAACAGAGCTTTTAAAATGAAATTGGAGGGGAGGGGAGACCCAGAACATTCTTAGTGTGCAACAGTTTAATGCTACCCTCTCTGTAGAACTGTATTCATCTCATACAGCAAACACACCTAAATGTGTCTTCCATGTGAAGTGTGAAATGGATTCATAATATAAGTACATAAGAATGCATTTCAGCTGGTAGTTGATACACTTTCATCAAACCTTCAAAGTGATGAAGCCTTACATTCTACTTTAGGCACATTTCTAATGTTTAGCTTTCATTAATCGAAGAGAAGAATCAGAATAAAAGGCTTGTTGTCACTTTTTTTTGTAGAAAATGCCCAGCAGGAATTCATGTGCATATTAGGCCACAACCCCTGACATCACCTCTGTTTCATTCAGGGCTTTTTGTAGCAAAAGCCAGCATGAACTAATTTGCATATTAGGCCACACCCCCTGATGCCAAGACAGCCATAACTGTATTCCTATGTGTTCCTGTTCAAAAAAGGCCCTGGTTGATACATCACATCCATTTCATAATAAATTCCAGAACCCTGTTTCCAAAATGCATCCTGGGACACAATTGTATTGTCATATTGTGCATGATTAGGAACTATTGCATCTCAGCTGTGCTTTTGCATATGTTTCATATTTCTAATCAACTTCCGTGCAGCTCTTCTCTTATACCTGAGGCCACAGGGACTGAGGCATGTTCAGACTTATTCCTCACATAATTCCCAGGGCACCACACCCAAATATCTACGCTAATATCTCAACTAAGTAGTTCACACCCTAATTAGAAATGAAGTCTTTGTATCTGATGAAACAACAATATTTCTGTCCTGAAGTCTATGTCAATTTTTCATAGGACTGACAATCCTAGCAAAAGGGATGCTCAGGTCTTTTTGGATGCCAGAACATCTGAACTGAACTGATTCAGGACAGACAAAAGGAAGTACATCACTCACTGAGTAAATTGTTGAATTCATGGTCAGGGGATATAGTGATGGCCATAAGCAGAGATGACAATGAGCTTCCAATGGGGATTAGAGTTGTTTGAGGATAGGTCTACAACTGATAGCCAGGATGACTAGACCTCCTTGTCCAGAGGCAGTAAGCTTCTGGATACCAGTGCTGGGAGGCAATATAGGGGGAACCCTTGGCCTCTATACAGGCCCTATTTGCTGGATCCCCTGTGTGAAACAGGACTCTAAATTAGATGGACCACTGGTCTGGTCCAGCAGGACTCTTCTTTTGTCCTTCATACTATATTCAGTATTATTTTCGACATTAATTAAATATTGTTGGTAGTGCAGCCATGATCTGTTTACATTGACCAGTACCAAAAATAGATGGGATTTGGTTTGACTTTTGGTTAGTTTATTTCTGAGTGTACACCACCAATCAAAAGTTCAAAATCCTCACTATCACTCTAGTCAGGAAAAACTGTGCCAGATGATTGCATGAGCAGTTTAGTTTGTTTTGCAAACTTATAGATCCACTGGCTCTGGAGAGAGTATCTCCACCCTTCTCATTTACTAGAAAAGAAAAAGAACACAAACTGGAAGCTGATTGAAAATTCTTATCTCAAGACCTCTTCTTTTCAGGAGGAGCTCTGGGGTGTCTCTAGACGAGTTAAATCTTCTCTTTCCTCGAATCCCTTTCTAGCTTCTCTCCTACAAGTTTGGCGCAAACACTGCAATCTGCTAGCCCCTCCAACTTCCCCCTTAGCCACATTTGTCGGCCAACCCTGGTTTACTCCAGGTTTGTATAAAAACTCTTTCTCAAAATGGAGACAATTGCGGCTGACTCGCTTTGTTGATGTCCTCTCCAAGGGGATACTGAAAGATAAAGTGACCTTAGAGGCAAACTCTGAAATTCGACTTCCTTGGTTTGAATACATGCAACTCAGACATTTATTAGATACTCATCTCTTTAGCCCTCCCTTGCGGATTCATCTTGGTGATTTTGAAAAAAATTTGTTTAATGACTCAGCCCCTATTAAAGGTTTGATATCGAAAATTTACAAACTGCTACTTCACTCCATTGACACAAAACCACACTCCTATCAAGGGGCCTGGCACCGAGATCTGGGTACCGAGCTAACCAAAGAGCAGTGGCAGGCTATTTGGAGTTCTTCCATATATAAAACGAAGGCAATGAACGTGCAACTTCAAGCCATTAAAGTTCTCACGCGCTGGTATAAGACCCCGGTGCAATTATCACACTCCTTCTCTACTTCGCCCCTCTGTTTTAAGAACTGCGGCCAGAGAGGCACATTCTTTCACTCCTGGTGGCTCTGCCCCGTTATACAAAGCTTTTGGAGGCTAATTTACCAAGAAGTACATGCCCTCACCTCATACTCCCCACCTTTCACGCCGGAGTACGCTCTCCTGAACCTTGTAGGCACCTCACGCATTCCTGAGCACGCGGAGGAACTAATTTCACATATGTTCGTGGCAGGTTAATTTGCAATTGCCCTGGTTTGGAAGCAACAAACTCCTCCCTCGAGACAGGCATGGTGGCTGAAACTATGGGATTATTTTGTTTTAGATAAGCTCACCTATGACTTAGATCCTCGTTGCTCCTCCCAGACCGCTTCCTCGGACTTCGTGTGTAAATGGCGTCCCTTTATTGATAAAGTCTCAAAAGACAGCAGAAACCCTAATGACTCACACCATGCTATATTAATGTCATGCCAACTACTGTTGTAATTAGTTTTTTAATGGTTAACATTGTATGTATCCACTTCCTCACTATATATTGGTATATGCTATGCATCTGCTGATGTACTACCACCTTTGTACCTTGAACTTTATACCAATAAAGCTTTTATATTAAAAAAAAGAAAAAAGAACACAAGGATTATAAAATGACAATGACTTTAAAAGTCATTTACAGTGCAGTCTTAAGAACACTTTCCTGGGACTAAACCCCACTGATAGACCTGAGTGTGATTTTGAATAGACATGCTCAGGATTGGTTTTTTAAAATTCTATTGTGATATACAGAATTTAGGTACCACAGTGCTGTGAGCAAGATATGATCCCAAGAAATGTAATGAAACCGATGCAAGTAGATGCTTCTGTTGAAATCAGTACAAGTACTTACAATGATTTCAGTGGCAACAGAATTAGTTGGTCCTTTCCACTCTATTGACTGAAATACAGGCTATAGTGCTAGATACACTTACGTATGAGCAAGTGATTGAACAAAGTGAGTTTAAGTTCTAACTAAACATGCCATGTCTGTGAGCCGCCCTGAGCCTGCCTTTGGCGGGGGAGGGCGGGATACAAAAATAAATTTACTTACTTACTTACTAAAATGGCAGTGACAAACTTACAACCGTTGATCTTTATAATGTTCATACCTTTTGATTCAAAGGAACATTTTATTCACTTTAAGCTAGAATGGACTCCACCTTTCCTTGAAGAGATATACATTTTGTACAAAGCACATATTTGATGTTTGATACCATCTCATGTTACAAGCACACCCCTATTACTCATAAGCCTTCCAGTGCCCTTATATGTACAAGCATGGAGAGACAGCCTAACTTTATCTGAATTCATTGTAATGTGCTGATGTCAGGTAACTAATGAGTTTCCTACACACTGCAGTATATCCGCTGCTACAATTTCCCATGGAAGCAATGATTCATAGGCATTGCAGCTGATCTTACAGGGATCTCTCACAGGCCTTTGTTCTGGATTTTATGGAACAATAAAATATTTATTCCTGCCAAAAGGCGATTACATTTTCCTTCTGTCCGTATCATCTGATGTGTAACTGCAAGTATAAACAGCACAAGGCACTAATATTTAAAAGGTTGCATCATCTCTCTAATCAATAGCACTCATTTCTGCCTTGTTCACCATTCACATTTTATGTTTGCTGCAGCGCTAAATTTTAGGGGACTTTCTCTTCATATAATGACTGCGCTTCTACTGTTTTGGAAGAGCAAAGGGTAATAAAAAGTCTAAAGACCTGATGCTGTAGAGAAACTAGAGAAAATAAGAGGCAAAAAATATGTAGCACAACAGTAGAAAAAATGAGATGAAAGAAGTCAGTGGCCTAGGTGGGGGGCATGTATAGGTTAACAATAGCAGTCCTTTGGCACATGAGCTAAGGTGGAGATCATCAAATAGGTGTGTGCAAGTGTGTGCCTCCTTCTGCTTTGTGCCAAAGAAAAAGAGGAGAGAAGCTGCTGTGGTTACTTTAAAAAGAAAGATACCAAAGTGATTACAGTAGCTAAAGATATTAAAGTGAGTACAGTACAGTACTCCCTCTACAGTAGTAGAGGGAGGAGAACTACTTTTGGTGTAGTGGTTAAGTGTGTGGACTCTTATCTGGGAGAACAGGGTTTGATTCCCCACTCCTCCACTTGCACCTGCTGGAATGGCCTTGGATCAGCCATAGCATTTGTAGGAGTTGTCCTTGAAAGGGCAGCTGCTGTAAGACCTCTCTCAGCTCTACCTACCTCTGTTGTGGGGGGGCGGAGAAGGTAAAGGGGATTGTGACCGCTCTGAGATTCAGAGTATAGGGCGGGATATAAATCCAATATCTTCTTCTATCTTCTTCTTTTAATTGCTTGGGGAGTGACTGGTCACTCCTGAGTGACCTTCTGCCCACACCTGCTTCAAATGACTGACATCATCCAGATTGTATCACCAGCTTTTTGTGCCCATACAGTCAGCAATATCTGTTCAAGACATGACTGCATGATCAGCTGGGTTCAAGACATTATGCTGAGAGTCTCTGTTCAAAAACCTCAAACTTTCCACTCCCATTTTGCCAAGTGCCCTTTTAGAAACTGGTGGTGGTGAGCGGCAACAATAGCAGATTACTGGTGAGGAGGGGGCAGACAGAAAAGTCTAATTGTATGATACATCATTTATTTATTTGGATTTATTAGGCTGCCCCTCCCTGCAAGCAAGGCTCAGGGTGGCTTAAATCAAGAACAGGTACAATAAATAATTTAAATTTAAACCGATATTAAAATGCCTAAAACATATCAGCAGATGAAGCAGTACACTTCCAAAGATGGCAGAGAAGATTCCAGCTTCCACAAGCCTCCTGTGGGGAGGGGTTGCAGAGCATGGGGAAGTGTGCCAGTTTTCACTTTGTCCCGTCACTGTCCTCAACCGAGAAAGAAAGAGATAAGATGTTATGCAGAAGGAAACGAGAGAGGGAGAAAGGAGCAGATGACAGCTAGTTGCTCAGGGGCCTGATAGTTGCTTGGGGGGCCTGATTCAGCCCCTGAGCTGCATGTTTGACACTCCTGATCTAGAACAGTGGTCCCCAACCCCCAAGCCGGGGACCACTACCGGGCTGCGGTCTGTCTGCATGTGGGCCGCAAAGCCTGGTGGCCCCCCACCACTACCACAGAGTTTAGCTTCATCACCCCCCTGCCGCTGCCCTCCCTTTCTCTCCAGTGCTGCAGTGCAGTGCGGCACTCTATCGTTTCCCTCCCTGCCCTCCTCCCTCCCCCCTCCCTCCGATCACGCCAAGCTGCACTGAAACTGGGCCTTACCAGTTTCGATGGGGCCAGTGCACTAACACTTTGAAGTACACGCAAGAAAATGCTTCTCCCCCATCCTTCCTGGAACTGGAAGTGAGGGGGGAGAAGCATTCTTTTGCGCGTACTTCAAAGTGTTAGATGGCATGCTGGCCCCATCGAAACTGGTAAGGCCCAGTTTCAACTCTGATCTGCTCGATCTGAGGAGGAGGGGGAGAGAGCGCCGGGGAGGGGGAGAGAGCGCCGGGGAGGGGGGACCCGAACCTTGTCGCACAGGGTGGGGGGCAACAGAGCTAAATTCCAGCGGGCTGCTTCTTCAGCGGGTTGCCCGCTGCTGCAGAGGCGCTGTGCGGGGCGGGCAGAGAGGGGAGGGGGGCAAGGTGGTGAGGCTGCATGGCACTGGGGGGGCAGCGAGGCTGTGCAGCACCACAGGGGGCGGGGAGAAATTCAGTGCCCCACCCTGCTGGCCTTGGGGCCGCGGTGGGCGGACCAGCCCTGGTGCTGGTCCCCGGTACCAAGAAGGTTGGGGACCACTGATCTAGAAGATTCCTTCTGTTCAAGAATACAGCAGACAACAGTATTCACATGAAAAGAGTTGCACACATGAAAAGCCATGAACATTCAACTACAGATGCAATTTGGGCAGAACATAATCACAGCAACAAGTCAAGGCAATTCCAATATAGGATTACGGCTGTCAAACAAAGGAAAAATGTCAAAGCTTGCATAAGAGATATAAAGACTCATGAGAGCTGCATCTCCAATTTTTACTCACTGTGAGTGAGTGGTTGACTGTAAACCTCTAGGTGGAATTTCAGCCCCCTTCTCCTGGCTTCTCCATGAATCAGTTCTTTCTCCAGCTCTACCACTTCTCTGTTCTCTCAAACAATCCCACTGGCTTCCACTTGAGACCTTTTATGCCTGGAACTCCATCCCAGGATATCTTCCTGGTGCCGGCTTCAAACCTGTCAACAAAAACTCAGATTTCCCACATAACATGTCCTCTTCAAAAACGAAATGAAATCTAGGAACTGGTGATTGCCTTGAAAGACCTAAATCAGGGCTCCCCAATCTCACTGTGTTTGTGTGAATCTTTGGAATTTTGACAACAGCGAATGAGCATTCCCATAAAATGGTTGTTCAGGCCAGTTACAAAATGCTATCGGCTGCTGCAGCCACTCACAATATGGTGGGAAGGTGCCAACCAAGCAGCCTCCTGTGATTGTGGCAGCTGTTTCTGAATGGGTGGTCCCTGCAGACACAAAGGTGTGGCCTGTTGGGCTCTTCAGAAGTATTTCCTACTTCAGTGAGGTGTCAGGAGGGGCTTTTTGCTTTCGGGAAGAGGTGCTTTGAAGTAGTGAGTAGTACCAGGTCTGCTATGGCAGGAGACTTCCCAGGCATCCCCTGCATTGTCTGCCAGCACTTCAAAGGCCATCAGGAGACAAATAAGGGGAAAATGAGGGTTGCACCGGCATCAAGCCAGCATGTGACATCATTTCCAGTGAAAATGGAAGTGATGTCAACTCTCTAGACCTGCCCCAAACTCTATGGTTTCAGCAAATTCTAGAGCTTCACCCCTGATGTGATGACGTTTCCAAGTTTTTTTGCCAGAAGTGACATTGTGTGTGATGTCAGTGCACTTGTTGCCATCCTCAAAATCCTCTAGGGGAGGTGCCAGGAGACACAATATTAACAGGCACCATGTTGAGGATTGTCATTGCTACTCTCTTTTAATCATGTGGTTAGATATGGTGTGTCTTTAACTTTTCCATCCCTTCTTTGTAATCCTGCCAGGCCAATCATACCAGTACTGTGTAGAGTTGCCAGGTGTGTGCTGGAAAACACCTGGAGACTTTGGGGGTAGATCCGGGAGATGGTGGGGTTTGGGGGGGGGAGGGGCCTCAACATGGTACAGTGCCATAAAGCTCACCCTGCAAAGCAGCCATTTTCTCCAGGGGAGCTGATCTCTGCCAGCTAGATACCAGTTGTGAAAATGAGAGGAGTCCTCCACTGCAGTGGCAACTCTATTGATATGTGACATTTGCAGGACCAGCCTTGCCACTAGCAAACTAGGTAATTGCCTAGGTTGCCAGCTATGTTTCCTCTAAGCTGCAGAGTCTTGTGAGCAAAACTTAACACTTTGTGAGCTGCTGGCATTAAAGTTGTGAGCTACTGGCATTAAAGCTGTGAGCTACTGCATAAATTAGTGTGCTCTGGGGTCATCCTTCCTGAGCTAAGAGAAAAATGTGTGAGCTGGAGGCTAAAAATCTTTGAACTGGCTCACACTAACTCAATTTAGATGGAACACTGGTTGCCAGCCTTCTGGGACACCCAATGTGGCACCCCCTCCACGTGACTCATGATGTTATCAGTGCAGGAGGGGGGGGGGCACCAGAAATTAGCATTGCCTAGGGTGCCAGACAGTCTAGAGCCAGCCCTGGACATTTGAATGTGGCCTATAATCTTTTCTGAAACTTTTAAAAGACTACTGACAGTGCAAAAAAGGAGGAAATCCCTTAGAGTATGAGATAGCTCAACTTGCAGTTCCTCTACCCTTCCCTAGTCCTATGTGCATGGCATAAACTATAAGCCTTCTGGGTAGAGACTGTAATCATTTGTGAGTGCAGCTACACAACACTTAGTACATTGCCAGGATGAAATTAAGATATTAGGAGTATGAGTAGTGAAGATGTCTGTGTGAGTTCCCCTTACTGTGATGTGGATTACAGTGGTTTATTGTATAATCAATTCTTTTGTATTTAAAGGGAAAGTTTGGCCAGGCGATGGTGTGGTGGGGAGTAAAACCAGAAAAGTAGAAGTTACAGGGTTCCTTTCATAATGTTACAGCTTAAGTATTTAATTTCGTTAAGAGATAATTGCTAATAACTCTTGTGTAACTGATAGTTCACCCTGATTAGCATGTGAACCCTATGCCTTTAGGCTATATGCTTATCATATAGGTAGATAATTTTCAGTGCACCTTGAAGTTCTTATTATTAGTGGAAGAAAGAACATCTACCAATCAGAAGCCAGCTGAAGCAGCATTACAATGCAATCATTTGGACTGCCTATGGGAAGTGGTTAGGAGCCACTTTAGATCTCTTTTTCTAGAATTGTAGGAGAGTCTGCAAATTGTCCAGTAAGATGTTTTGCTCTTCTATATAAGGCTGGTACTTAGAGAACTTTTCTCTTACATGGCCTCTTATAATAATACATTTTATTAAAAATATCCAGAGGTAAATTTGGGGTAGACCTGACTTACCTAATGAGTGCATGAGCAGTAGTTTAGCTGATCCAAATTTGCACTCCTCCTTTGGTTAGAAACCTTATACTGAGCTGTTGTTTCTAACCTAGACCGATTCCTCACTGGCATTTGTTCTGCTCCTGTGCTTCTCCTTGTATTGGCACAAGCCATCAATTCCCCACCATCAATTCCCTTGTATTGGCACATCCCTTGTATGTAATACATACATCCCTTGTATGTAATACAAGGCTTCTCCTTGTATTGGCACAAGCCATCAATTCCCCACAGTCATTCTGCTGTGCCTCTTGCTTCGGGGCTCCTTCCCATTCCTGCCATGGCAACGGGAACTCCAAAAAAAACAGCATCCTGTTGCTGCGACAGTAATAGGAGGGAGCCATGATGTAAGAGGCACCTGCGAAGCAACTAGCAGGGAATCCATTGCTTGAGCCAGCGCAGGGAGAAGCGCGGGGTGGAGCAAATGCCAGTGAGGAATCAGTCTTATTTTCTTTCCTGATCTGCATCTTTCCAGAAAAATACCACTTAGAATTATTGAGGGGATTCACTTTGGGGCTTGGGCTAGAAAATTATTCATAATGCATTGCTTTCTTATACAATATGTTTGCATAATATTTATATGCATATCAGTTTAGCATGATCTTACTGTGTGGTCTCTTCATCCACCACACAGTAAGATCATGCACAATTTACTGTCATTAAAAAAAATCTTCTGACTCATGATAACAAAGAACTGCAAAAATTGTGTAAGGGAAGTCATAATCAATGGAGTAGGGTGAACACAGAAACTTTGCATTGGATCCGATAAGGTTTTTTTCCACGTATGAAAAAGGGAGGGAGGAGTCCCCCCAACCCTGACCACCAAAAAGGCTATGTTTGGAACTGTGGGATTTGTATGGACAAAGCCAAAAGGAAGACTTTGCCCATGGGGGCTGTAATAGGGAAGGGAATTGGCCAAGACTGAGTGAAAAAAACTGGAAGAATTCAATCCAACCCAATTTGGGTATAATTGCTTTGAAAAATGTCCATTTTGGAAGATGGTATTAAAAGATATTGTTAAGATTAATAAGGTGCCTTACAGAGACTTTTGTGGAGACCTAGTGAACCAAAGGAGATTGTTAAGTGAGTGTACTTTCCAGTGTGGATTTTCAATAATCCCGTGCCTGAAGAAAAGAACTTTGAAACAGGCAAAGTAAGCTAGCTGTCCTGTTGCACTTCTATAAAAAACCGAATAAAATATAAAAATATTATAAATAAATAAATACATACATGCATACATACATACATACATACATACATACATACATACATACATACATACACGTCTTCGTCTTGAAATCAGTGTGGAAGTCACCACTGCAAGTTGTGTTAACAAAGGATTTTGGAATTTATTGGATATCCTATTGGGGCTATTTTCATATTATGACTGGTGAGTGACTATCGTAATTAAATTTTGTTTGTTAATTATCCATGGTAATTTGGTCACAGTATCATTTGATGTTCCACATTGTTCCTGTGTGACCACTCTTGTTGTGCAGTCTCCAGGTGGGGCCTGGAGATCTCCCAGATTTACAACTGAGATCAGTTCCTGCTTTGGGGTGGTGGATTCTATGACCTGCTCAAGCTAGGCTCTAACCCCAAATCTACAGGAATTTTCCAGTCCAAAGTTGGCAACCCTGCTGAGCTGCTGCTTAGGTGATATCTTCACATTGAATGAGGTGTGGTGAAGTGAAGAGTGTCAGAATAGTATCTGGGAGGACCAGGTTTGAATCCCTACTTTGTGGTGGAAGCTTACAGGGCTGGGGATGCCAGTCCCCAGGTAGCAGTGACAGTTCCCCAAGTTTTTAGGGTCCCCTCCCCGACATCAGCTGGCTAGTGGCAGGAAGACCTGCTCCCAGCAGTCATCTGAGGCCCCACTTGAAAAGACCAGGTGCAGTTGGCTCCCACCTTGCAAGAGGCAATTTTGCCTCTTCCAAAGCAGGAACACACAGTGCCTGGTCTTTCCATGCAGGTGCTGCCAGCTCCCACCTTGCAAAAGGTGATTTTGCCACTTGCAGGGCAGGAGATGGTGGCCTCTCCACCCCCCACAGCCATTTAAAGGAAAGTTTCTCTTTAAATGGTTGGAGGAAAGTGGGGTGTGTGGGAGGTGTATTGGGAATGTGATTATGTTACTTCTGCGTGATGTTATCATGTCAGAGATGGCCATGCGCCTCCCAGAATGCCCCCCGACAACCCCACCTTGGGCTGGTTGCATGTTTTCAGCCTAATCTATCTCATAGGGTTGTTGTGAAGATAAAATGAAGGGAAAGAGAAAGATTTTAAGATGCTTTTGCTCCCATTAGGGGAAAAAGGCAGAGTGTCAAGGAAAATTACACTGGATATTCCTCTGTGAACTAGACAGTCCTGGTGATTCATGATACAGAAATATCCAACCATGCGTCGATGTAGCCTTGGTTAACCAAACTGCATCTACATATTGTTTGATATTGTTCTACCATTGTTAAATTGGCCCTGACTCATCTCAGTCTAACTCGAACAAGACCTTTCCTTCATATGTATACAGGGCTTTTTTTGAGCAGGAACGCAAAGGAATGCAGTTCTGACTGGCTTGGTGTCAGGGGGTGTGGCCTAATATGCAAATGAGTTCCTGCTGTGCCTTTTATTTTAAAACCCGTGGGAAACAATGGTGATGTCAGGGGTGTAGCCTAATATGCAAATGAGTTCCTGCTGTATGTATAGCAAAAATTGTATTAAGCAACTGTACAAACTATCATGAGTTTTGTTGCGATAACATATGTTTTGAAGTTCCAGTTTATTTTTATACCACCCCAAGTGGATTTTACATCCAATTTGATACATGCATGTTGTATGCAGCTTTTCTTATATTCATGAGGGGAAAAAAAAAGAAAATCAAGTTTGAGGCAGGCTTTAGTTATGTGCTTTCAATCTTCTATGGGCTTCTAGCCTTTGGTAGAGAGCAAAGTGATCTTGTCTCTCAGCTGCGATTTATGATGCAGCAACACACCCAGTTCTGAATAATGATTGTGATTAACATGTCTTGTGAAATTCATCTCACCTTTCATTACCAGAGACTACTGTGGACAAGCCATTTCATCATACAGGCCCATCAAGTTAAACCACCACTGAAACAGCGTTTCAGAAAATGGCTCAGCTCTGTAAGAGTTGTTTGCCACGATACAAGTCAAATATTAAAATCCAAAAAGAGAGCACAATCCACATAACACCATTTATTAAGACCAGCCAGAACGACACAAAGCAGTGAACAAGCTTTCGAGCTCACCGGAACTCTTAATCGGATTGGATGTTACAAAATAAAAAGAGGTGGGGATCAGCACCATAGACAGGAATTTTTCGGGGGGGGGGGGAGGTGAGTAGGGGGCTGTTTAGCAAGGTGGAGTTTACTTCTGAGGAAACCTGCTAAGTGGAATGGAGAAGACAGAAAATGTGTTGTGTTAAAAATGCAGGCAGTGATATTTTCTGTTATGATGCCTCTGAGCATTACAATGAATGAGGAAAGAATGAATGAATGAGAAAGGATGCTGTAAGAGGTCTTGCCTGCAGCATACAAATTTTTCTTCAGGCCAACAACACTTTAGAAATGCTAATGACCTCCCTGGCTGGAAATGGTTACCGTAGTTTACACCTCAAGCTAGAAGCTATCAACTAGCAGGGAAATGAAAACAACTTTTACCTTCAGAAGGGTTTTCCCCCCTCCTCTCTCTGTCTCTCCTACCAGAGCAGACATGGCACAATCAATCTTCTGGCAGGGCTGGAGAAATTGGGGAGGGGGCTTTGCCTGTTAAGAGCCCTCTTATAGCTGGCGGGGAGGGGGGGGGAGATGCTTCAGGCTATGGGTTTGAGGTGAAATTGGTGGGGAGAGGTTTTGTCTGCCAGCTCTTGACTCTGGGCCATTATTGTTTTTGCAAAAAAAGCTGTGCCCCAGAGCAGAGCTCAACAGCCTGTCTCACTTGTAGCCCATGCAGGAAAGTTGTGCAAGAATGAGGGGCAGCAGATCAGAAACCAGATGGACATGAAAACCTTGTGTCGCTGGTGTGGTTTACATGCTGGGTGGGGGTGCTGCCTGAGCAATGCATGCCTGGTTCCTTCCTTCCTTCCTTCCTTCCTTCCTTCCTTCCTTCCTTCCTTCCTTCCTTCCTTCCTTCCTTCCTTCCTTCCTTCCTTTGTACCTTGTTGGTGCATCTGCCATGCCTCACTGGCCATGTGTTTGGCTTCTCCTCTTGAGGGCACAGATCTTTTAAAACATTTAACTGCATACAAATGCATGTTACCTCTAGCCAGGAATCGTTTTGTAGAAAAATAGGTGGTGGAGCTCATCCAGGGATTGTTATGCAGCTGCACTTACTATTCAATAGACAAAGGGAGGAGGGAGGGAATGCTCAGAAAGGTTCAGGAGCTGTGCTCCTGTGAGCTCCTGCTGAATTTGAGGCCTGCATCTAGTCAAAGTTTTATAGCATTCTCTGCCAATTAGTTTTTTCTCCAGTGGTCCAAGATTAGTGATAAACTCATATTGCTAGAGTTAACTTGCTTGTTTAAAATACCCCAAAATGGAAAACCTAAGCAATTGAGGCACTTGTACACCAACAAAGGGGCGAGGCACTAGCATTCTGCTAAGAGAGTACCTGAGAGTAAATACACCTTGAAGAATCTCCTATTTTAAAAACAAAACATGATCAGCATGAAACTGACCAACCATGCCTCGCCAAAAAAGGAAGAAATTTTGGCATGGCGACGCTATCCAAGTTTTCTCACATTGGTATATATACTCCAAATATATACTCCACGATTCTCAATAGAAAAATCAGAAGGAAACAAAGGTGTGGAATCCAGCATAGCATTTGAAGTAAAGCTTTACCAACTCAATCTCAGTGAAAATTGAAAGAAAGCTGTGCAGCACATGCATTATAAGCTGCGTGGCTTACAGATGTTATGAGAAAGATGCAAACAGGCACTAGGAATCAAACAGATGGCAATGAGCAACACTATAGGGATCACTACCCTGGATATTGCACTGCATCTTACTGTGGGTCTCTAAAACCTGGAGCTTTCCCACATGGAATGGTTCTGAAGAGCACTCATCCTCAGACTAGGGTTGCCAGATCCCCTCTTTGAGTGCAACATCCCTGACGTGAAGATGTCACCTGGAAGTGACGTCATCACATCAGGGATGTTGCAGGCAACACTCTGGTTTTTGGGCAAAACTCTATGGGGTTTTTTGCTTCAAAATTATAGAGTCTGCCCAAAAAACCAGAGCATCACCATGCAAAAACCAGAGCGTTGCCTGGCAGTGCCATCATCATGCTGGGGATGTAGCACAATGACATTACTGTTTGGGGGTGCAGTTTCTTGCTAGGACCTGAGGGCTGGCAATCCTACCTCAGACACATAGTAACAACAATAGTAATAAATGCAGTATCTAGAGCAGTGATGCCCAAGGTAGTGCGTGTGGGCACCATGGCACCTGCTGATGCTTTTCCTGGCACTCACTTGCTGCTTCCCCATGGCACCTTTTCCTGCAAGCAAAAAGACAACCCTGCTTTTTCTACATTTCAAGGGAATAGGAGGTGCTTCAGAAGAGCTCAGGAAGCATCACCTTTGTGTCTGCAGGGAACACCCTTTTGGAAACAGCTGCCTCTGTCAAAGGAGGCTTGGAACCTTGCAGCATTTTGTTGAACCTCACAACATTTTGTGATTGGACTCAGCCCTTGTAGCAACCATTTTTTAAAAAAATTAGTCCTGCCTGTGACACCTACTACCTGTTCTCATAATTCCCAGATTGCCCTCAAGGTTAAGGACCCCTGATCTAAAGGAAACATGGTATCGTTTCATCTATGAAACCACCATTTCTTGAAAAAATGCAATAATTCTGCAACAAAAGATCAACTTCAAGTGATGATGTGCAGACCTCACACAGCCAACTGGAAACAGATTTTTATTCCATGGGACAAAAATACTTGCTGTGCAATAAGACTCCCAACATTGTCCTAAAAAGATAGCAAGGAGCTGACATATTCTGTGGGATTGTTTAATGTTTTAATTATCTTGCTCTCTAGCAAGTAATTGCCATAGCAACCTCACTGTTGCATAACTCTGCCTCCTTTTTACTGATTCCAAAACAAAGATGTTAACTGTAATTTATTTTAACTACTTGTTAAATAACCTATTTAAGCAACTGTGTGATTAAGTGATTAGAGATGCTTAAAAGCAAGAGTACATGACAGTGAAACGTTTGGAAAGGCAAGAGTCAGGAAATCAAGGCCTTTCACACAGGCTGCTGTCTGGTTCAGTTTATGCAACTTTATTTAGCAGTCCTGTAGCTATGGGGGGCCTCTCGGGGCCCCAGCCCCAACTTCCTTTGGCTGCACCCCAACTAAGGGCCCCCACCTGGCAGACCAGGAAGGGAGAACGAGAGGTGGCAGCAGCAGGTCTTTGTGCTCTTGCAGCCATTGGCTGCAAAAGCAGGAAGACCCGCCCTGTTGGCCCTGCCTCTCTCTCCCCTCCCTTCTCAGCCGAGCAGGATGAGAGAGTGAGAGGCAGAAGGTCTTTGTGCTTCTTGCAGCCGTTGGCTGAGAGAAGCAGGAAGACCCAGCCTATTGGTCTTGCCTTTTTAGATTGGGGGGGGGGGGCTTTTTAAAAATTCAAGTCTCCCCTGAATTTCTAAAAAGGCCTTGACCTAAAAAATCCTGGCTACATCCCTGTTATTTAGTCAGAATTGGGGGGTATCAACAAAAGTCTTGATTTAAAATATTGTTACAAAACGGAATGGAATCCTATGTGTCACCTTTACAAACAGTAACATGTAGGGTTGCCCGGTCCCTTCTTGCCATAGGTGGGGGATAGTAGGGGTACAGTTGCCAGATCTAGGTTGGGAAACTCCTGGAGATTTGGGGATGGAGACTAGGAAGACAAGGACCACAGAAGGATACGATGTCACAGAGTTCATCCTCCTGAGCAGCCATTTTCTGCAGGGGAACTGATCTTTGTAGTCTGAAGATGAGCTGTAATTCCAGGGGGATCCCAGGTCCCACCTGGAGGCTGCCAACCCTAATAAAGTGTATGGTTCCCCTTGTTTTTATTATGAAAGCAGCGAAATGAGACCGCCCACAGACAACACAGGGTTGCTGGATGCTTTGGGGATTTCTCAGTTTTGCAGGGGGGGAAAATACGATTTTGTAAATTAACCAGAAGAAAAACTAACAACTCCCCCCCTGGCCTGTTAAGTAATATATTTCTAAAGGCACTGGAATGTTGAGAGCAGATGAGTGCAGCTAAAAGAAAGGGTGAAAGATGGTAGATGAGTCTGCTGACACCTTTGAGAGCTGCTAGGATCCTGGAAGGGAAGATTCTGAAGGTGGGGTGGGGATTTCCACCACTCCCCATATCATAGGGTTGCCAGGTCTGGCAGAAAATATCTGGGGACTTTGGGGGTAGAGCCAGGAGGCTTTGGGGGTGGAGCATGATTGTTAATTGTTAAGTGGCATGGATTTTTCACCAGAGTGAAGCAGAGAGTTAATTCTTTGATTAGGGAAAGAATAGGCTGTGGGACCTGGGATCATTGCCTAAAAGAGAGACTACTTAAGGAAGTTGATCTCACTCTAGAATGATGCCTTGACACAAGGAGGACAGCAGAGACCTCCAGAGAAAGGTCCTATGGAGAACTGGAGCTTCTGAAATACATGCACTGAAACAGCTGGTGAAGAAAGCAACTATTCACTGTAACATACCCAGCGTGAGATGTATTTGTTGTGGAGACTTCATGAAAAAAAAAAAAAAAGGAGAAATGTCCAGCTCTGGGCTAGGAGGAAAAAAGAGCTACAGACAGACAGGAAGACTGGTAGAGGGAAAAGAAAGGAATCAATAGTGATGACATGGCCATATATGAGCTGATGTAGACACCAGGTTTCCTCAGACGAAAAGAACCATTACACCTACTGGAGTTAATGCAACAATGCTGGTGGTGGAACAGCCAGTGCAATTTCAGCTTGATAGTGGCCTCCTGTAATGTGACTCCACAAAGTGAATTGAATTAAAACACATCCACTCAAAACAGCAGCCAGATTCTAATTATGTGTAATGATAGTACCATGCAACCCATAGGAAAATGCCAGCTGATAATCACAACCTCCCCAAATAAGAGGGTACCAACTGACATTTGTTCTTGTGGCAGGAAAGAACTACAGATCTTAGTTAGGAAGCACTGCAATAAAGGCTGTGGAGTTAATCAAGGTCCAGCCCTGAAAATTTTCTTAGCTCCAGTTCATGAAGCAGTTGATTGGACAAAGGCAGGACTCTTTATTTCAAAAGGCCCAGCAGGAACTCATTTGCATATTAGGCCACACCCCTTGACATCACCAGTGTTCCACACAGGCCTTTTTCATAGAAAAAGCCCAGCAGGAACTCATTTGCATATTAGACCACACATCCCTGATGCCAAGCCAGCTGGAACTGCATTCCTGAGTGTTCCTGCTCAAAAAAAGCCCTGGACAAAGCAAAAAATTCTTTTAAAAAACCCTATGGATATGTGTTCAGGAAGAAAGTTGCCTGGAGGGTAAGTTATGATTAGAAGTAGATTCAAAAGTAGAACCAGTATGCCTACCTCAAGAAAACTAGCAGCTGCACTATACAACTCCATGCAAGAGCAACTTCATAAGTTACAGAGCAAAGACATTATAGCACCAGTGGGTGGCAACACTTCCTGGGTAAACACCATGCAGTGGTGAAGTCTTCAGGCAAACTATGAATTTGCACTGACTCAAAGCCACTGAACTTAGTGCTGAAGAGATGCCATTATTTGCTTTCCACCATTGGTAATATATTGCCAGAACTCTCCAAAGTAGGGTTGCCAAGTGTCATGAGCCCTGACGAGGAGGATCTGGAAGGGTTAACAGACCTGGAAGAGTTGCCAGCCAGTTCCTCAGCTGAACAAACAGCAGCTGGCCCATCAATCACTCTCCAGGCACCAGTGTCAGCTGTTGACGATCAATCACCTCCATGCTTTCCTCCTCCCATCTCAAGAGTTCGAAGCAGACTCCGAAAAGAACTTTCAGAGCGAAGACGTGAGGCACGCCAGTGCTTCAGATCTCTCAGCCCTGAGTTCTAGCAGAGTCACTGCCACCCAGGGAGCAGACTGATTGAGATTCCCATATAGCTCCCACCCAGGACCTGGTAACCTTGTGGAAGCAACAAGTCTATTCTCTGGCTTGCATCCATGCTCCTTCCTGATTCCTGATCCTGACCTGCTTGATTTCCTTGGCACCCTGACCTTTTGGCTTTTGGACATTGACTTCTGATTCCGGTTTGTGATTCTGCATTGGTGACTTGGCTCCTGCTTGACTTCCTGGACTTTGACCTTGGACTGGCTTTGGACTCCTGCCTACCTGCACCTTGAGAACGTGACAGCAAGTCCTCTTAATCCTGGAGCGGGGGACCCGGAAGTGACGTCATCACCCTGGTGATGCTGCAGCCACTCTAGGCATTTCCAGGAAAACTCTGGTTTTCCTGGACACTTTAGCCATTTTGGGAGGGGGGAAACTCTATTGTGCCTATTGTACCATAGAGCTTTTCTTCCCAAATGGCTAGAGTGTCCAGGAAAACCAGAGAGTTTTCCCAGAAACACCTAGAGTGGCTGATGCGTGCTGTTGCCGGTGCGATGATGTCACTTCTGGGTGACGTCATCATGCCGGTGATGTAGGGGGAGGTCCCCCACCCCACCGACCCAATGTGGGCCTGTGGGTTGGAACCTCCCCGGCAGGGAAACCCCCACCCGGACCGGTGGCTTGGCAGCCCTACTCCAAAGCCAGATTTAAAAAAAACAATTATCTGTGATGTTAAGAATTGCTTCTTGCATTGTAGATTCAATGTGGGGTCCAGTAGATTCACTACTTTCCCCACAACATTTGGTTGCTCCAGATGGCTGTGATTGCCAATGGGAATCAGCCCCATCCCCAAAGTGTTTCACAAATGACTTGTGTGAGCATCCGAAGGGGTACCTGGAGTAAAAATAATACCAGATGATATTCTCATAGTAGGTGAGGGACAAGATGACTAAGAAGCTGAACCAGATCATGACTGGAAGCTACTGACTTTTCTTCAGAAATGCAGAGACAAAAATACTAAGCTGAATTTTGAGAAAATGAAACTAAAAGAACACAAGGTAGCTGTTGTGTATGTGGACTCTGTATACAGTTTCATGTTTTGAGTTAGTTCCTGCCTGGCTCATTGGAGACTTTAGGACTGAGCTTGGGGACTTGGGAACAATGAAAAGCACGATTCAAATCCTTGCTTCCCCAGACCAATTGCTAGCCCCCTGCTGATTCGAATGACCCAATGATGTTCTAGCGCGGAGACTCTTGAGTGTATATAGTTGGCCCCGTTAAGCAGTCTTAGTCTAACAGTTACCATGCTGTAACCCGAAGTTCAAATACTTTGGCCACCAAATGAGAAGGGACACTCACTGGAGAAGACCCTGATGCTGGGAAAGACAGAAGGCAAAAGAAGGGGACGGCAAAAGATGAGCTGGCTGGACAGCGTTACTGATGTAACAAACACGAATTTGAGCAGACTTCAGAGGATGGTGGAAGACAGAAGGGCCTGGTGCGACTTTGTCCATGGGACTGCAAAGAGTCGGACTCAACTGTGCGACTGAACAACAACAACAACCCGAATAAAGAGCTTTGACCACTGCAACCCTTGCCTCCTCATGTATCGAACCCACTATTTAACAGTAGCATATATAAAACACCCTTAGAGCTGAAGTACTAAAAGCAGACCCTTGTAAGAATAAAGCTATCTGAAATATGCCAGCCCCAGAAAATGTTAAAGGAGTACAGTGGCTTATTGGAATGACAATTTTTAACCTAAGTTCTATCCCTGTTTGGCTGCAGATGCAGGACCCATGAGGCAATGTACTAAGCAGAGTACATTATTTGAATGGGGGACCCAGCAGCAGTAGGGTTGAGATTTGGTGAAATAATCTATTACTAATGAACCATTTTACAATATTACCATCCAGGGCATGAATGCTACAGTGTGATTAATCTGAAAATGACCTATGTGTGGTTTTGTTACAGGACTGTTTAGTTGCATATGTGAGTAGAGCCCTGTTAGAGACTGATAGAGGATGTACCCAAACTGAGAAATAGCTGCTGCTGCTGGTGGTTTTTGGAATGGAACAATTTCCTCAATATACCTATGGTCAGGCAGTTCACTGTGTTTTCAGCCCACAGACCTCTTGAGAAAATAATCACAAAACCTTTACTGAGTATTCTAAAGTGATTACAGTGAATGTTGATATGATTACAACCAGGGGTCATTTTGTAGAAAAATAGGTGGTGGAGCTCATTCAGGAATTGTTATGCATCTGCATCTACTATTCAATGGACAAGGTGGGGAGGAGGAGGGGGAACTGTCAGAAAGGTTCAGGAGCTGCACTCCTGTGAGCTCCTGCTGAATTCGAGGCCTGATTACAACACTAAGATATGGATATCAAATACTGTCCAAGTCTACAAATGGTCCACAGTCAGAGACAACAAGGATTTTTCAAAATAATATATTTGCAAAGACTCATGACCCTGACTCCTGGAACATCTGTTAGAATCAAACCAGAAGAACTGAACTACAAACTCCGATGAAAGGAATGGTGGAAGTAGAAGTAGCACCCAGATCATTACAAAGTCATTACACAAGGAGGGAAAGTGGTCCGTAGGAAGAGAAAACAACTATGACATAATAGATACAATATGCCTGAACAACTTGAGAACCAACATAAGTGGCAGTTGAAGAAGAGAAAGCTATACAGCCAGGGGCCATGTGTGCCATGAAATATAATGTTGGGTACCTACCAATGATAAAGACTTTATAAAGGGCACAGGCAAACCCAACTAGCAATATTATTTTTTACTCAGAAATTAAACAAAAGCAATTGATTTCTAGCAGTGAAAGCAATTGATCTACTGGGGAACCCACAAAAGCCCCAATAAATTCTGAGAGAAGTCCAAACCTCACCTTGAGGTTGGTAACCCTAATACCACCTTCTGTTCAGCTTATGTTCCCTGTTCCTGACTCATTCTTTACACCACTGAGAGCATAACTCTGGCTCCTCCCCTCTAACTATCACATAATCACTATATCACCTTTGTGTGGCTCAGTGCATTTCATACTGCCTCTTAGGGAAATAAGGTTGGTCCTGAGACTGGAAATGTTGAAGACCACTGTCTTAGTGGAAAAAAACAGATGAGGCAACAGAGAGAAATAAGGAGCCAAAGAGATGAGGTGTGGGGGGCTTCTGGAGTTCTGGCCCCATTGGTGGACCTCCAGATGGCACCTGGGTTTTGGTCACTGTGTGACACAGAGTGTTGGACTTGATGGGCCATTGGTCTGATCCAACATGGCTTCTCTTATGAGAACTCGAGTCAAGGGAAAGAAAAGAGTAGGCAACAGCAAAAAGGAACAGGAAAAGAAAGTTGGATCTGGGATCCATTGTAGCCTACATTTTCACACACATTCCTATCGCTGTTAGTCATGTTTGAAATTGCCAGAAAAACTTTTGATTCTTCCAGCAGTCATTTTCTCATCACTGAATCTTGTGTAATCACTTCAAATTACATGTTGAAACAATCACTTCAAATTAAGATTTTGTTGTTGTTGTTTTGAACATCTATAATCTTTATTCCACTGTCATAAATTTCTCATTGTAACAAGATACTGCAGTGGGAAGCAGGTGGGTGGACTGGGATTCTGTGAAGATGTTACTGGTGGGGAAGCACATTAGTAGCTGACATAAATATTGTTTCTGATTCATTTTAACCTTAACTTGATAATCCAAATGTACAGCAACTCCTTGATGCCGATGAGTCTATGAAATTTAAAAAGCAACATACAGAATCTTAATAAATCACATTAAAATGTCTTAATCTGGAATGTATTGACAGTTATACCTTGTTTTTCTAGTGTGGGAGGGAAGATTGTTCTCTGATCATTTTAAAATGTTAAAACGAAATAATATTCCTTATCACAAAGATATTAAACAGGAGCTTCCATTTAAATCCACCTCAGTTGTGGTTTTGGAACTGAAGCTCCCCTGAGAAACCTAGGGGGAATGTGTTTCTGTTGGTTCTTATGGACCTCAGCATGACATTGTGTTGACCTGATTGGCTGAGATGGTTATCATGGGTACTGCACTTAAGTGGTCATCCAGCTGGCTGGGTGGTTCTGGGAGCTAGAAGTTTAATCTTGGGCACCTGTGCTCTGAGGTCCCACTAGTTTGGCCTTTGTGCAGGCTGGTAATTTGTATGCTGGATTAACATAAGGATAGTAATTGTTTACCTAACACCTGTAAACTGATGGGAAAGACCAATCTATTCTGAAGTCCTGTATATTTATGTGTCATAGTTACAGAGCAATCCTAAACAGAGTTACTCTCTTCCAAGTTCATTGTAACCCATGTCATCTGAAAGACCTCTGTCAGAGGCTCTGGAAAGCCTCTACTGGTCTGAGTAGATAGTATTGACTTTGATGGCCAGTGGTCTGATTCATTATAAGGAACCTTCTTGAGATGTATATACTGTAGAGTAACAAAAGGGTTTTGTAAATTTTTGTTAGTTCTCTAATCAAACATGTATCGGCTACAACTAGCTTTTTCTTTCAATTTCACCACATTCTCCTCCTTACTACAACCCCTGCTCTGTATGGCTTTTGTATAAGCAGGTCCTACAATAAGGATCATAGTATTTTGGGATAGTCAAAGGGAAGCATTCATCATATTTTTTCCAGTAGAATAGCTGTTTGGGCCCAACTCTGTGTTTTTCTTCTGTACAACTCCCGCAGGTTTTCACATGCTGACCATGGGGCCCGTGAAGATGGAGTGAAAATAAAATGGAATAATCCCATATTCATTACCTTGAACTCCTTGGTGGGAGGGTGGGAATCAGTATGGATATGCAAAAACAAAGGCAAAAAACAACCTTTGTTTGATTTTCTGTTCAAAATGTTTTGCCAAGAAATGCTGGGGGGGAAATCCAAAAATAACAGTAGAGTAAAATCTTTATTAGGATCACTTTATTAGGATCACTTTATTAGGAACACCATGATGCAGTGAATGAGAACTCTTCTTTAGAATGGTTGTTAAGCAAAACGAAAAACATAAATGAAGGGGGCAGAAACTAAGTCTGCAGACTGTATCCATCTTAAAATGGTAGTGAAGCAGAATTAATTCAGTTCAGGCCAGCTAACATGCTCATGTGTCCTTGTGACCTTTCTGCCCTGTCAACAGATGAGGTCTGAGTTCCATGCTCAAAATGTAATTACTTAATTCCTAGGTTTGTTGGGGGTCAGATTCAGATTGGACCATGATGTCCAGGGATTTAGCAATCTCCCCTGACATCATTTCCCTAAATTTAACGGCTCCAGGGAACATCTACTTGCCCCTCTGGGGAATCTTACATGTAGCCATCAATACATATACATTTTCCTGATAACACAAATAGGAACTTCCTGGATCAGGAAATGGCACAGGGTGGGGGGAGGGTTAAACTCCCTCTCTCCACCTGCTGTGGTCCTGATGTGAATCAGCTCCTCATATGCCTTCTAAGCATGGACTTTGCAGCATATGTCTGATAGAAGGAGCTGGAGAGGAAACAAGGAATGCATAATATACCTTTAAACTCAGGTGGGTAGCCATGTTGAATAGGCAGAACAAAGTTTTAGTCTAGTGGCAACTTTAAAACCAACCAAGATTTATTCATGCACACTTCTTCAGGTACACTGAAACAGAAGTAATCAGCCATTACATATGGGTAGAGGGTGGGGAGGGTGTTGCCAGGAAGGGCTAATTACAGTCAAGATGCATAAATAACTGAGCAATAAATATAGCTAAGACTGGATGAAGGCAATTGGTAAGACCTGTGAATAGCAGCAAATTAGCATACAGCATAATGAGAGTTTACAAACAGATGCAAGAACTGAATGATGTAAGCATGTATAGTGAGATAAGAAACCAATATCTCTGTTAAACCCGGTGGGCGGGGTGCCATTGTTCTGAGTGTTGTAATAATTTGTAACTCTGCAATCTCCCAATCTAGTCTGTTTCTGAAATTCCTTTAAAATAAAACAAGTAATCTGAG
This sequence comes from Heteronotia binoei, assembly GCF_032191835.1. NCBI lineage: Eukaryota > Metazoa > Chordata > Lepidosauria > Squamata > Gekkonidae > Heteronotia > Heteronotia binoei. The sequence goes on along the minus strand of NC_083223.1, from coordinate 47,697,984 downwards.
GTTCACCACTGAATGTCCCGGAGGGTTGAAATGTTTTTCTACGGGTTTCTCAGTTTTGTGATTCTTGGTGGCAGATTTGTGTCCATTTATGCTTTGGCTTAGGGTTTGACCTGCTTGCTCTATGCAGAGACTGAAGGGCATTGTTGGCATTTAATGGCATATTCTATATTAGACAATGAGCAAGTGAATGAGCCAGAGATGGTGTAATTGATGTTGTTAGGTCCAGGGACTGTGTTGTCTGGGTGTATGTGGCAGAATGCCAACTTCATCTGCTCCTGTGTCAGGTGAGCTTCAGAGGGAGAGGTATGGGAGCACAAATATCCTTCAGTGCCCCAAAGCACCCACTGGGGCCGCCTGCACATTGAATCAGACCTGCACACAGACCTCTTTTGAAAAATAAGAGCCAGAAGCAAAGAAAAATGCAGCAGTTCTTTGTTTGCTAAACTGGAGTAAATTTCTGGTTGTGCTCTAGGGAAGGATTCAATAAAAGCTAAATTAGGTTGTGTTATCTTGTGGTCAGAGGGCATATAGCCTCTATCAGCAAAGGAGAAAAGAAGGTGTTTTCTCCAGATGAGATAAATGATTCAGGCGGCATTTATCTTACTGCATTTCAAACAGATTTTTCTTACATGAGTCAGCCCAGGCTGGGTCGTTTTTTGAAAGAGCGCCCTGTATGCACAAGGTAGTGGTCTCAGTGGGCTATTGAACCTCACCTGATACAATATGGTATGTGTGTGAACAAGGATTTATTGTACCCAAAGATCCTTTTTCTGAGAAAAATAAAGTCCACAATTTAAAAAAACAAACAAACCATATATCCGGAATTACATGCTATACATAGATGTGTTTCTTTATTCTCCCTTTAGGAAGCCCTGTAAGGCTTCACTTTTCAGAAAGCTTTTGGATAGCATTATGCAACACTGTTGTTGTGAAATTATCCTGTGTATTATTTTGGTGTTAGAGGAGCATTGCCAAGAGTTGGGGCTCAGCATCCTAACCCCAAGTCTCCCTGGCTCAGCCACAGGACCTCCATCTTTGATGGACTCTGCTTCAGCCACCCAACCACAGCCCCCAAAAGCTCTGCCAGATTACCAGGGGTGGTGCCCATCCATCCATCAACAGATATAACTGGGTGTTGTCTGCATACTGATGACAACCAAGCCCAAATCTCAGCACTAACTGGGCATGGGGGGTGTATTCCGATGTTAAATATCATTGGGGAGAGAATAGCCCTTGAGGGACACCACACACCAGAGGGTATCATGATGAAACTCTGTCCCCTAGTGCCACCCTCTGTCCCCAACCTTGGAGAATGTGGACATTTCATGTTGCTCTGTTGGAATCCCAAATACAGAACTGAAGCACAATGGATCTGGCTCTCAAACCATGCCTCAAACTCATCAAATGACTGTTGTGTGTACCCTAGCAAGATTCCCTGATGGTTGCATGATGTAAAAGTTAGTCCTGGTTTAACACAAATACATTGCTTGATTAGAATAGCAATACAGATACACTCCCCCAGTGAAACCAGCTTTCTAATTTCCATCTCCAGCCCCCAGCCCTGCTGGCATAGAACACTTGGATTGGAACCTTATTACATTTTGTGGAACCTGTCAATCATTTGAGTGGCCCCACCTATTAGCACATCCATTTGCAACCAGCTCTAGCCTCCTCCCATAATAGCCATTTTAAAAAATCCTATTCTTTCTCAAAATTTCAAAAATGCCCACAGGCTGCTGAGGACCCTGGAGGAATTGCTTTTTTACCAGTGCCTAAGCTTGAGCTGTTATTTGCAACAACAACAAGGACTCATCAGAGCCAGGTCTGGCAGCAACCACTGGGTGACCAACCAACTTGTATGACTCCCCTAGGCTTGGATGCTAGCTGCTGTTCAACAACAGTGGCTCTATGAAAGCCAATATGGTATAGCAGAACTTTGTGCTAGGGCCTGTGAGACCCAGGTTCAAATCACCATTCTGCCATGGAAGCTCACTAGGTGATGTTGTGCCAGACACATACTTTCAGACTAACCTAGCTCATAGGTTTGTGAGGATGAAAAGGAGGAGAAGAGAATGATGTAAGCTGATTAGGTCCCCACTGTGGAGAAAGCCAGGGTATACATGAATGAGTAATAATATAGCTGAAGATGGTAGGCAGATAAAAGGTAGATTAGTAAATGGCTGAGAAAGAGATTGAGGCACAGAAAGGTGAAGGGATATGCAGGTTGTCAGTAGAAAGGAAAGAGGAAATAATGTGGGGAGGGGATACAGAGGGAAATTATGTGTCCCCCCATAAGTCCTTGAGAATTCCCCACCCTGAAAGCAAGCCAGGCCCAGCAGCCAGCACCGCACAATAGGGCCTTTGTTTTCCAAGGTAGAGGCTGCTTGGGGAACTGAAGACACGGGAAGTAAAGGGTAGTTTGGCTGTTGGATACGAAGAAAAGAAGGAACAGGAAAAAGGGGAAAGCTATGGGGGATTTCCAGAAAGGGAAAGAGGAAATAGTAGGGAATGGGGAAAAATGAGACCATCACTCCGTGTGCAAGTCCTTGCAGGCTGTTTGCTCTATGCACATTTTTGTTTTACTGTTGTTGTTTTACTGTTTTCAAAAATATAGAACTCGACAGCAAGAAACTCTCCCTTTTCTCCTGCACCAATCCTTGTGATTGAAGCTCAGATATTCTGGAAATCAATTCTAGTATATGTAGGTCACCTCAAATGAAGTATAGAAATTAACTCATTCATTACCTTTGTCAGACTGGTAAAAAAAGGTTGAGCCTTTCTAATCAGTGAGTGCCAGTTTCTGACTGCAGCTCTGCAAGCAGTCTGGGAATGCAGTGTGGTTACGCCTCTCAGTGGATTCATTCAAGTATAATTCATATGCTTTCTTACAGGCATATGTGCCAACAGATGAAAAGAGTACAGTTTCAAGAGTTAGACACAAGAGTACAGTCAAGTAATAGAACCACTCCCATCACACACCATGGAGCATTATGTGCAATTATAACTGGAGGAAAGAGCTTATAGGGCTCTGCAGTTTGTACCTTCCTGAGATATCAGCAGAGAATACTGCAGTCATTTGCATGAAATTTAAAGCTGTCCTGATTCTCCTTTCTCTCTGAGCTTTTCTATGCTGCAGAACATTGACACAAATACTTACATGATTTATTCAGATTGCTTGTGATAACGTAGCATCTGATCATCTGCTTTTAAAACAGCTGCTGAATTATATGCAGCCTTTTTGCACAGAAGTGCCCCTAAACTAAACATGTTCTGAGGCATTCTGTGGTTTTAATCTATATATTAAGGGGCTACTGTGGTGTTGGACTGGAGTGCCAAACCTCCAGGTAAGGAGTAGAAGGTAAAGGTAGTCCCCTGCGCAAGCACCAGTCGCTTCTGACTCTGGGGGTGACGTCACATCATGACGTTTTCATGGCAGACTTTTTTTTATGGGGTGGTTTGCCATTGCCTTCCCCAGTCATCTACATTTTACCCCCAGCAAGCTGGGTACTCATTTTACTGACATTGTAAGGATGGAAGGCTGAGTCAACCTTGAGCCAACTACCAGAAACTCAGGTCTTGAGCAGAGCTTGGAGCAAGTAAGGAGACCTTGATACAAATCCTTGCTTGGCCATGAAACTTGCTGGATGATCTTGGGTCAGCCATTCTTGGTCAGTTTAACCTACCTCTCAGGGTTGTTGTGAGGATAAAAGGGGGGGGAGAGCATACTCCTTATATTAGCACCTTCTTTTGTGGGGGAAAGGGCTGCAAAGACACACCGTCCTAAGTTAATTTGTTTCAAGTTGACTTGTTCTCCTTTGCGAGGGAGGTGGGTGAAGGAACTCCACATGTCTTGTTTGATGGCCATTTAAAACGCCATGTGTGGGTAAGGGTAGGACTTTGTAATGATCCACAATGAACAAAGTGGACTCTAGGGACACTGTAGACATGATAGGCCTGCATCAACTGATGCAGAGCAGTGAATTGCTCCCTTTCTGAGCCCTAGAGATTTCAACACAGATCCATCTCTCTGTTCATGACCCTCCAATATTAGCTTTTTTGCTGTATATCCTATGCAAATCTAGACAGGGAAGATGCACTGCAGGGGAGAAGATTTGGGAAGGACTAGGGCACTTACTCCTATCTCATCTCTGCAACTATATTCATTTATTTAATACTAATCTGAAACCTGCGCTTTGCTACAGTATTTAACTACCTTAAATTAATATAGATGAAGTGAATTTCAAAATATTTGTTGAAGGAATTTAAAAAGAGTAGTTTGTAGTGTAAAAATGAAGTGAAAACTAATTGCAACTCCCCCCCCCCTCTCTACTGAAGGACCTCTTTGTAGACCACATTGGTGATTCTGCCATCAAGTGCTAGGATCCCCAGGCTGCTAGGTGAGCTCATGCTGGAGCAGCCCACGTAGAACTGCCCATGTGAGAAGCAGTCCTCTGTTAAGTCAATTCCTGCCACCTTCAGCATCTGCCCCTGGGATTTGTTGATGGTCATAGCCAAGAAGACCTTGAGGGGGACTGCAGCTGCCTGAACTCATGGTATGAATGGTATGTGTGGTGTGAACACCAACTCTCCTTGAGCACTGCCAATGAGCAGTGTGGCCTCAATGATGTTCCTGTGGAGGGCCTTCACTTGTGGTGGCAATATCCTTGTTGTTTAGTGTGTTAGAGTCCTCACTACTGAGGCTAGGTCTGCAGGGATGGTAAGCTTTCTGTTGGACTGAGGATATTCTCTGTCCCTATTTTTAATAGGAGTTCAGAGAATTCTCTCTTCTTTTCTTCAAGGAGCTCAGGGCAGAGTGTTTAAGTCTCTCTTCCTTTATTTTACCCTCAAAACAGCCCTGTAAAGTAGATTAGGCTGAGATAAAGTGACTGGCCCAAGATAAATAAATAAATAAATAAATAAATTTTATTTTTATATCCCGCCCTCCCCCACCAAAAGGCGGGCTCAGGGCGGCTCACAGACATGACTACGTCATGATTCAATTAAAAGCAGATAAACATTATGAATACAATACAATTACATATATAGATTAAAATACATAAAAATAGGTGCTATAATTTCTGATGTCACAATTACATATTATCAGCTTCAGTTACAACATAAGATGGCTAGAGTTAGAATGATTTTATCAAGTTAGTCTGGTCCTAATTCAAATGCGAGTTGGAAAAGAGAGGTTTTGCAAGCCCTGCGGAACTGGTTCAGGTCCCGCAGGGCTCGCACCCCCTCTGGGAGTTGATTCCACCAGCGCGGGGCCACTAATGAGAAGGCTTGCTCCCGAGTTATCTTCATTCTAGCCTCTCTTGGCCCAGGGATTTGTAGGAGGTTTTGGGAGCTAGATCTTAACGCTCTCCTGGGGATATATGGGGAGAGGCGGTCCCTGAGGTAGGCAGGTCCTCGGCCATATAGGGCTTTAAAGGTAATAACCAGCACCTTATACCGAACGCGGTAGACGACCGGTAGCCAATGCAGATCCCGCAGCACCGGCCGCACATGTTCCCACCTAGGTAGTCCCATCAACAGCCTGGCCGCTGCGTTCTGCACTACCTGAAGTCTTCGCGTTCGGCACAAGGGCAGCCCCATGTAGAGGGCATTGCAGTAGTCTAGTCTTGAGGTGACCGTTGCGTGGATCACAGTTGCTAGGTCGTCGCGTTCCAGGAAGGGAGCCAACTGCCTCGCCCTCTTGAGATAGAAGAAGGCGGATCTTGCGGTGGTAGCTATCTGGGCCTCCATTGATAGCGAGGATTCCAGTAGCACCCCCAGGCTCTTGACCCTGCGCACTGGTGTCAGTGGCGCACCGTCAAAAGCTGGCAGAGTAATCTCCCCCCCCGGTCCGTCCCGACCCACGCAAAGGACCTCAGTCTTCGTTGGATTCAACTTCAGCCCGCTCAGCCTGAGCCAGTCAGCCACGGCCTGTAACGCCCGGTCCAAATTTGTAGGGACATCACCAGTCCGGCCTTCCATCAATAGATAGAGCTGGGTATCATCAGCGTACTGATGACAACCAAGCCCATACCTCCGGGCAAGCTGGGCAAGGGGGCGCATAAAGATGTTAAACAATGTCGGGGAGAGAACTGCCCCCTGAGGCACCCCACAATGAAGCGGGTGTCTCTGAGACAGCTTCCCCCCAATTGCCACCCTTTGTCCCCGATTTTCAAGGAAGGAGGAGAGCCATTGTAAGGCTAGCCCCCGAATTCCTGCGTCGGCGAGGCGGCGGGTCAGCAGCCGGTGGTCGACCATGTCGAACGCCGCCGACAGGTCGAGCAGCAGCAATACCGCCGAGCCGCCCCGATCCAGTTGCCGCCGGAGGTCATCTATGAGGGCGACCAAGACTGTTTCCGTCCCATGGCCCGGGCGAAAGCCGGACTGGCATGGGTCCAAGGTGGAAGCGTCTTCCAGAAAATCCTGTAACTGCAACGCCACAGCCCTCTCTATAATTTTGCCCAAAAAGGGCAAATTTGAGACCGGCCGATAATGTGCCAATACGGCCGGGTCTGATGTAGCTTTTTTCAAGAGAGGGCGGACCACTGCCTCTTTCAGAGATGTTGGGAAAACACCCTCCGAAAGAGATCGATTTATAATGTCCCGTATAGGACATTTCAATTCCTCCTGGCAGGCCTTAATTAACCAGGAGGGACATGGGTCCAGATCACAAGTTGTGGATCGTGCAGTGCCAAGAATTCTGTCAACTTCCTCCAAGCTGAGCGGGTCGAAGCAGTCCAAGGTTACATCCGAAGACACGCATTGGGCCTCAAGTTCACTTACTGCGTCTAAATTGGCGGGGCAGTCGTGGCGGAGCGATTGGACCTTATCTGCAAAAAACTTCGCAAAAGCCTCGCAGCCTATCTCCAATTCCTTAGCTTTTGGGTTGCCCTGTGGCAGTAAAGTAAGGTTCCGAATTATTCTAAACAATTGAGCTGGGCGCGAATTTGCAGATGCAATCTTGGTCGCAAAGTATGTTTTCTTTGTGGCCTTGATTGCCATCTCATAGGTCTTCATAAACTTCCTATAAGATGTTCTAGTCGCTTCGTCGCGGGTACCCCGCCATTGCCTCTCTAGCCGTCTAAGGCCTTGCTTCAGCCGGCGCAGTTCCGGGGTATACCACGGAGCCGGCTTAGTCCGAGGCCGCAGAGGACGCCGAGGTGCAATCTCCTCGATGGCTCTGGAGAGCCGATTATTCCAGGACTCAACCAGGCCATCGAGAGAGGTGCCAGAGGGCCAGGGATCCCGCAGAGCCATTTGGAACCGTTCCGGGTCCATCTGGCTCCGCGGGCGAGCCATAATAGGCTCCTCGCCTAAACAGGTTTGGGGAGGCAAGTCTACACGGGCCTTGAGGGCAAAGTGATCCGACCATGGCACCGCCTTGGCGGTTATATCGCTCACAACAACCCCGGCCGCAAAGATCAGGTCTAACAGGTGACCAGCCTGGTGAGTGGGGGTTACAACAAGTTGAGAGAGTCCCAGTGTCGCCATGGAAGACACTAGGTCCATCGCCTGACTGGAGGACGGGTCATCAGCATGGACGTTGAAGTCACCCAGGATTATCAACCTTGGGTGCTCCAACGCCCAGCCCGTCGCCGCCTCCAGTAGGGATGGTAAGGCGCTGGCTGGTGCGTTAGGCGTACGGTACACCAGCCAGACCGCCATCCAGATCATCCAGCAGGCTTCATGGTGCAGTGGGGATTTCAACCTGGCCAGACCCTAGTTCAGCACTTTAGACACTAATAGTTCCATCTTAAGAGTTATACCTTTCTAAGGCCACTGAAGTCAAAGGGTGTAACTCTGTTTAGGCTTGCATTGTACATCATGTTATTTTTCTCAGGATTCAGACCTTTGATAGCATCAAAAGAGGGGGGTGGTTATAGACATTGGGTTTGGGAGAACCAGCTATAAAAGGGAGTTGTGGAGGAAAACCAGGTTCAGCACCCTCTTCCTCCCCAAAGCATCTCTGCTGAAAATCACAACCTTCCATCCTCAGCTGCACAGGAGACAAAAGAGTAAGCAGCATTTAAAGGCTGGGAGTGTGAGTTAGTTCCTCAGGCATCAAAAACCAGCAGCCAAAGAGGGCCAACATCCCTCTTGGCCGTGCAGTTTTAAAATGCAGTCTCATGCCTCACACAGATAGTTGCATGTGAAGCGGGTTATGCTCTGTCTCTGTGGAAGCCAAATAAGGTCAGGCAAGTCTTGGCACAGTTTCGATCCCAGTAAAGCCGCAACTGGGGCAAAGGATAAATCTCTCACAGCCCATGGAAAGGAGGCATTGTGCTGGCTGTGAATAAGAGTGCCCTCATGCTGAAGGGTGTGCCGTGGCCTCATGGAGACACCAGGCTTCTGTGTCCCTCCTCCTAATGTCATTGCACAGTGAGTCAGCATGACGTCAACAGAGGAGTGGGGAGTGCTGCTGGTGCTCTGGCAGGGAGAGTGCAGCAAGACTGCTTGTGTCAGCAGCTTTTCTTTTCTGCCCAGCTTTCACTAAGGGATATTATTTCAAGGGAGAAAAAGAAACTGCTTCAGGGAGAACTCTAGGAGAGAATGTGTTGCTGACACACTGAAATTAATTCTCGTTGATTATTTTCTTCTTGCCAAACCAAACATACATCAGTATGCCACAGCAATTCGTTTTAAAGTGTTTATTGCTCTTAAAGTCCTGGCGAGGATCAAAAGAAGGGCTGGTTCTCACGACCTTCTCAATGTACACAGCAGCCAGTATAGAGATAGGTACCATCCGAGAAAATGTGGTTCACTTCATGGTTCAGTTCATGAAACACGAACCATCAATGGATTTTTAGCTGCCTTACAAATTAGTTTGGTTTGTGAGGTTCATGACCTGGTAGAATGCCCCCTCCCCTACATACTGGAGACACCAAACTCTCAGGCAATCTTCACCTGACTGTTGTATACCTGCTCACCAAATTTGGCAAGAATTGGGTTTACACAGGGCCATATCTGGGGTGGGGGCTGAGGGGGCACTTGCCCCAGGCGCCGACGGAGGGGGTGAGTGTGCCAAATTGGGTATGGAGTCCATTCTGTTCTATGGGCTCATAAGAGAGAATAGGCCTATAAGCGGTCACCATTTTTTAATTTTGCCCCCCACCTCAAAAAACATAGATCCGGTCCTGGGTTTACAGGATCCAAGTTACAGCCTCCCAAAGAAGGTGCCCCCAGGAAAGTGCTTTTTGGGGAAATGATGGGGAACAGGTTTAAGGCTCCTCACCTTCCACATTACCATGTCAATCTAAAGGCACCTGGAAATTAAGTTCCAAGTGCTGAACGTCTAGCCAACATATGAGTGACAGGACCCATGGAGACCACATAATGGACAGAAAAACTTTGTAACCTATGAAGCAGTTCTGGCTTTGTGTTTGTCATTCAGCTGTAGAATGCACAGGAGTCCGACTGGGGAACACTCTCCCCTCCAAAACTGGCTATCCACATTTTAAGTAAATGCATATAACAATTCATCTTACCAATTATAATGCTTGTATTGTTAAAGTTCAACTGAAAGTAGAGATTTGCACAGAAAATCTGATGTTGGAATCTGCAGAAATAACACTCTTTAATAACTGGATGGGTACCTTGTGAGGGAGCTGGTTCTTAATTCTTTCATGGAAATCAATGGGACTTTTAACTGGATTGTGCCCAGTGTTATTAATGTCAGCAGCATATGCTGGTATATTTCAAATGGGAATGCAATGATGAGCTCTTGCTAATGCTGACTTTATTTAAGCGCATTAAAGCAGCAATCATTTGTTCCATTGAAATCAATTAAGCATGCAAGCAGATGGAAGTAACTGACGTGCCATTTATTTCAACGACATTTACTTTTCTTTGGGCTGGGAATTTAACTGTGTCATGGTGTCTTGCGTTTTTAAAGTGGAAGAAAATGTTGGTGGCAATTCTGGCTCCATGGCATCCATGTCTGGGAGGATCAATTATAGGAGTCTTTTTTAACGCCTCTTTTCTCAACTGAAATAATGCTGCTCACTATCTTGTTTATGTCTCAGCACCCAATGCACTAGTGACTCAGTTTGCTTCAGTGATATTGCAAACATTCAAGAACCAGATCAGCAAGAACCAGATCATCCATGTCATTTCACATGACTAATAAAGCAATCAACCAATCGAGTCTTCGAGCTGAATTGTGACTGGTGGTCTGGGTGTTACAGACACAAGGAGATGCCTGTTTCCCACACAATCCTATCACACAGAAGAATAATCAGGGGTTTCATTCTGCCACCTAGATGAATGGATAGTATCCACTTAGGATAGTGAATGGACCTGGAAAAAAAAGGGACTGTCTCTTTAATGGGAGGCTTATTGGGCCATTATTTATGAGATTATGTTATTTATCTTCATAGTCATGAAAAGTTTCAGCTGTCCATCACCACATGTTATTAAATGGACAGGACATTTTTCGCCAGGCTTGTTGGAAATCCTGTAGGATTATCAGTTTCAATGGTCTCTGTCATGCCCTGGATAAAACTGGTATGGTGGTTTGATTAGGGTGTTGAACTAGGCAGGGCCGAATTAAACCCTGTGGAGGCCCCTAGGCGGTCAAAATCTTGGGCCCCCTTGCAAATTATCTCAGAGTCAGAGCACCTGCCCCACTGCCTTTGGGCCCCGCTGCAGCCTGCAGGCACCTTCTCAAAAGCCCCTTTGACAAAGCTGCGGGGGAGAGGCAGAGACAGGCAAACTTGGCGATGACACTAGCATCAGTCACACCAGGCAAGTTGGGCAAAGAGCAGCTCAGTTGCTGGCTGCGCATGCAGGCTGGGAGGGCTGCAAGCAGGGGGGAAACCAGGAGGGGAAGCCAGCCTGAGGCCCCTAAAGGTGTGGGGGCCCATAGGTGAGTGTCTACTTGACCTAATTGTTAATCCAGCCCTGGAACTAGGAGTGGGGAGACCCCAGTTCAAATTCCTGCTCAGCTGTAAAAGACGTTGGTTAATGGTGGGTAGGGTTGCCAAGTCCTCTTCATCCCTCAGCAGGGGATATTCATGCACATGCCACATGCCGAAATGACATCACCCAGAAGTGATGTCATCAAAATGGTGGCACCCATGTGGAGCCGCTCTAGGTGTTTCTGGGAAAACTCTATAGTTTTCCCCGGACACTCTAGCCATTTGGGAGGTTAAAACTCTATGGTACCTATTGTACCATAGAGCTTTACCTCCCAAATGGCTAGAGCGTCTGGGAAAACCATAGATTTTTCCCAGAAACGCCTAGAGTGGCCCCGCATGGGTGCCGCCATTTTGATGACATCACTTCTGGGTGACGTCATCATGCCAGTGACGCAGGGGGAGGTTCCCCCCGCCGGCCCAATCTGGACCGGTGGGTTGAGAACCTCCCAGGCATGAGATTCCCTGCCCGGACAAGGGGGTTGGCAGCTCTAATGGTGGGCCACTTGCACTTTTTCAATTTAACCTACCTCACAGGTTGTTGTGAGGTTAAAACAGAGGAGAGGAGAACAGTGTACCCCACACTGACCTTCTTGGAGGAAGAGCAAGATGGCTCATGCAGCCATTAACAAGTATTCATAGCTGTAGTGCTACTGTGAAAACTTTCATTTGCTCATTCATGTACTTTTCTATTAATTCTTCTAATCTGTCTGAAATGCAATAAAGCAGCTGTGAAAGAAAATAAATGAGCATCTCTTAGATGTGGCAAAGGCAAGTGTGTTGTCTGTCAAGAGATGACCAGAAGAGAACTGCTTATATACTGATGGCTGTAGAACACAGACTAGGTTAGATTCCTCTGTGCCTAGAATTACCTTGTGACACCAAAATATAACCATCTTGCTGATGTGAGGAAGAATTCTTGATGTCACCCACAGCGCATCGGGACAACCAGCTTTCCACAGCAATTGCTGCACAGTCAAATATTTTCTGCTGCTGTTGCACTAATTTAATTGAGCAGAAAAGAAATTACATTTGGATGCATATTAGATGGATGCAGAAAATTAAATTCAGCAATAGCCCATAGAGTTAAAAAAATGAAATAAACTGCCAACTGCAGAGATAGAAAGAACTGATCAAAGAACTGATCAAGCATAATAGCGGGGAAATCTAACTCATCTTTAAGAAATCTTTAAGAAACAGGGAGGGAAAGCTTTCAGGGACAGAGTGGCAGGTGTGTGATGGGTTAAGCATTTCCAGCTCACACAGTTCTTTGAACGCAAGTATGGTGTTGCCACTTCAGCCAGGAAACTCTCTTGTAGTCAGCCCCATAGCTAGGGGCTATGGGGAGAGGATGCCACGGGGGGCCGTGGTAGGAGAGGGTTCTGTAAATCATGCAGGAGGCAGGTGACTGCTCCAGCCACCCCTCCTGTGTGATTTAGAGCCCACCAAACTAGGCTTCCCAATCCCCAGGTCCCAGTGGGGGATCCCCTGGTTTTACAGGCTTCCCCCCTCCCCCAGCCAGCTGGCCAGCGGGGGAAGCTCCACCCCCACAGCCATTATGCACCTCCAGGAACGATTCCCATAGGGAAGAATGATGGGGAATTGATCCGTGGGTGTCAGGGGCTCTAGGAAGGCTGTTTTTTGAGGTAGAGGTGCCAAATTTTCTGTATAGCATCTAGTGCCTCTTCCCAAAACACCTCCTAAGTTTCAAAAGGATTGGACCAGGGGGTCCAATTCTGTGAGCCCCAAAAGAAGGTGCCCCTATCCTTCATTATTTTCTATGGAAGGAAGGCATTCTAAAAGGTGTGCTGTCCCTTTAAATGTGATGGCCAGAACTCCCTTGGAGTTCAATTATGCTTGTCACACCCTTGCTCCTGGCTCCGCCCCCAATGTCTCCTGGCTCCGCCCCCAATGTCTCCTGGCTCCACCCCCAAAGTCTCCTGGCTCCACCCCAAAGTCCCCAGATATTTCTTGAATTGGACTTGGCAACCCTACACCAAACAGCTGATTATAGGGTCCTATAAATGGCATGGGAGGGGCAGCGGCTGCTCCTGAATGCCCCTCCTGTGCTATTTAAATCATGTGGGAGGGGGCAGCCCTGATATGGGGGGTGAGGGACCCCCCCCAAAAAACACTGTCAGGGGGCCAGGCCCCATAGGCCCCTGGTTAGCTACAGGCCTATTTGTAATGCAATCCTAAACACAGTTACTACTGTCTTAGTCCACTGACTGGTCTTAGAAGGGTGTAACTCTGTTTAGGATTGCACTATAAGTAGGGTTGCCAACCTCCAGGTCTCCCAGTACCCATATCCAGGCAACATAAATAAGTTCTCTTGGAGAAAATGGCCCCTCTGGAAGATGGATTGTATGGCATTATACCCCCTGAAGCCCCTCCCTCCCTAAACCATGTCCTCCTCAGGCTCCATCCCCCAAATCTCCAGATATTTCTGAACCCGGAGCTGGCAACCCTAAGAAGCACTAGACAAGTCATTTTCTTCACAGGACCGGATCAACATGTTTTTTGAGGGGAGGCAAAATTTAAAAAATGATGCCCCCTTATGAGCCATTTTATCTCATGGGCCCATAGAATAGAATGGACTCCATAATAGATTTGGCACACACACCCCTCCGGCGGCGCCTAGAGCAAGCGCCCCCTCTGGATCCAGCAGCCCTACACCCAATCCACTGGCAACTCTAACCCCCCCCCCCCCGCCTTTAGCATGGCAGGAATACTTCACTGTATGAACAAGTACACTAGGGAATGTCTACAGGACTATTGGAATAAGAAGGAAATCAGATGAGAGAATGTTAGTTGAAGCTGCAAAATGCAACATAGAGGGGGGTATTTGTTTTTACTTCATTTATACCTTGCCTGTATTCTCAACGGGGACCCAAAGCAGCACTCTTTTTCCCACTCTTCCATTTTATCCTCACAACAACTCTGTGATGCAGGTTAGGCTAAGAGTATGTAGCTGGCCCAAGATCACCCAGCAAGCTTCTGCTGCAGAGTTGGGATTCAAACCTGGGTCTGCACCCCAGGAAATCTAAAAAACAACAGCGGCACATCAGGGAGATACGGGTTCTAGCAACATTTGTCTGTCATGCTGGTTTTCTGCTTGCAGGGAAACAGTAATATAGGGGAGGGCATTAAAATGTTATCTCTCATCCATGCTCAAATGTGTTGCGGTCCATTCTGCCTCCTTTATTTGCTATATGTGAATACGAAGCCTGTTATTTTATTCCACATTTATGCCTCTGCATCAAATTAAACTGGAATTAATATACCTTCTGCAGCCTTCTTCTTCTCCTTTTTCTCTCCCCTGCTTCTAATGTAATTTATCATGAGCTGTGGAAGGTACCGTGTCTCATTTGGGCAAACTGCAAAATCAATATAAATTTAACTGAAAAGAGAATACTTTGCCCAAAAGCCTCTTTTTAGCTGACAACAGGCTCTCTGCTGCAGTAGTTTCTAGGTTTCATGCAGAAAAGGTTTTGCATAACTGTGACCGTTATGAACAGACATCATTGCTTGCCTGACATTTTGGAAATTCCTACAGAAAAAGAAATACAATTTATAAAGCAATGGCCATGAAACCATTTCTCCTGAATATTTTTCCATGTTCAGATATGTGCACATACTCCATTAAGTGATAAGGAATTAGATGAAGCACAAAATACTACAGTGCTTGTCTAACTTGTTATCCTAGTGATATAATTTTGCAGAACCTACAGGTGGGGTTCCCAGGTCTTACCAGGCTGCCAGTGGAGGACTCTGGGTCTCTCTTCAGGAGTCTTCTTTGCGGACCTGATGTGCCCAGTGCAGACATCAATCAGAAGTGATGTCATGCTGGGCACATCACACAGGAACACTCTAACATTGGTGGGGAACTCTATGGTCATCAAGCTACGGGGTGGGGGGAGTGAATGTCTTCACTTGGGTGGGTGGGAAGACAACAAGGGTGGTGGGATACTCACCCAGAGCCTCTTTCTAAAGCCCGTTGCATTTTTCCTAGTTCTCTTATAAGGGCAGAGAAGGGTATTATGTTTGTGAATGAAAAAGAGATAAGATTTCTCTATTTCATCAACAACTGTGATGACATCTGAAAAACATATGTAATGTGTACTCCCTTGAATGCAGCATGTGTGACAGAGTGTTGGGCTGGATGGGCCATTGGCCTGATCCATCGTGGCTTCTCTTATGTTCTTAGGCTTTTATGTTGTAATTCACACATGCTCCTTTCTGTGTGCAATGTCATGAAATAAATTTCTAAACTAGTCATAGCTGCATTAATGTAGTGGCCATTTACTAGTGGTGTTCCATTATTTGCAACTGCCATTTCATGGTTACGTGTGAACTTGAAAAGCTAATGGCATTGGCCATGGAGAAGCAGTGGTTCTCACATGACTACATGGACTGAGGACTACATGGACTACATGGACTACTTAATAGTGTACCCAGAGCACGGGAAATGTTGACTAGCCTTACATTGGGTATGCAATGTGGCAGCAACCCCATAAGCAATAGTTCAAATGACGTGCCCCACCCTCCCCAAATTTTCACTCCTCCATGGATCTTCCCTGGACAATGCTTGCGAGCAACCATTCATGACGGCACTCGCTCAGGTGATCGTGCAGCAGTGAGATACTGATCAGTAACTCAGCGCTGCGTGATCAGACAAGTAACGAAAGTGCGTTTGGCTAAAAAGAAAGGATGTGCGAAGCTAGGAATTTTGGCAGGGAATGATAGCAACGCTAATCGTGGCGGAAGACGTCTGGTCACAACACACTTGAGTCAACTACTTGATTGGTCGGTCTTCCAACTCTATAGATCACTCCGCTGGTTCATGTCTTCCACCTCGTGCTCCACATAGCTGTCAAGGCTTCCCGCCTCAGTTTGAAAGATGGAGCTGGAAATCTTGACCACTGTGCTCGGTCTGTTGGCCAAGACATTGTCTCTGATATTCACTCTAATGCTGGCTCTATGCAATGGTCTGGATGAGCCAGCGAGTGCCAGGAGAGTGCTTGCGGCTGCCTACGAAGTCGGTATAGATGGCTTAGGTGGCTCGCCCAATGTAGTAGCGCCAAAATTGCAAATGTTTGCCGACTCGCAGCATTGACATGTCACCAGAGATGGTGGACCTACCCACGGTCCACAGAGTGGTGGCGTGTCTTTGCCACATATGCGTGGGAGGATGAACAATGGATACTCAACTTTAGGATGTCCAGGTAAATGTTGTAACAGTTGACCACTCGAGATTGACATGCGCCACTATCAGTGCCCTTCCCTCGGGTCCCCACAGTTATGATTCCATCCCCAATGTCTCGGAGTATCGTGATGCTGCATGCATTAAAGGATTACTCCACCAACCCAGGGTTGGTGTCTCCTCCCAATGTCCCATCCCATCCCAGTGGACTCAGTGCTGACGCTCAGCTGCGCACTGATGTCCAATGAAAGGGACCTGTCTCTGCAGTGCTGCACGGCTGCAGAGAAACCAGGGAGCACACAACATGACAATTCACGCTGGGGTGTGACAAAGCGTTTAATACAATTTGTGGAAGGATGGGCTGTGGAGGAGCCACTGATGTCATGGGATAAAGGTCTACCTTACAGTAGCCTGTGCTACCTGGAAAGTCCTTCAAGCTAAAAGCGAGATGCTAGGAAAGGAGAATGGGTGCTGGTAAATGCAGGTATGAATGATCTTCCATGGGACCTATGGTCATCACATTGTAAGGCACTGCACTACTTTTTTAAGCCTTCCCTCCAGTTGTGAAAATGATGGATGGGGTTTCTTTCCCTCGTGGAACCTACAGGTTTACTCCAGAGACAGATGTCCTTTAAGCTTCGTGACTTGTCTTGAAGGAGTCAATTCCTGGCATGCTGAAGATCAGCTGCCCCCAGTTCATGTCTCCCCTGCACAGTTCCCAAGGGTGATTTTATCCCTGGGAGTCTTTCTTCATGGCGAATGATGTGCTGGCCATCAAACATCCCCCCCACCTGCTCTCTAAAGGGTGGGCTCTCATGCGTTGGGTATCCCCTGCCCTGACCTTGGGGTTGACAGCGCTAATTGGGAGGCAACATATGATGGTTTCAGTTTTGTAAAAGAACTGCACATGTATGGGGAAAGGTGGATCACCACCACGTGCTTAATGACTGGTGTGAGGGGAGCGGCGAGATGCCATCATGAGGGATCTCGTTTAACAATGCTTGAGTGGGCCAGAGATCCATTGGAACATGCTCACTGGTGGACCTGCAGAAACTAAATGCCATGTGTTGTTTGCAGGGGAACATTCGCGTGGCTGGTCCGCTGCCTGAGACCAAGATTGGAGCAGCAGACTATGTGCATGCGGCAGCCAGTCCCTGTTGAGAAAAGGGTCGCTATTGCGATCTGGTGGTTGGCCAACACCACAAACTACAGACTGGTGGGAAACCAATTTGGCCTGGCTCACTCGACGGTGGCAGGCATAGTGCTGGAGGTCACACAGGCTATGGAGGAGGATTTGCTTGACCGTGCAGTCTACCTTGGTTCTCACGATTGGGTGCGCCGTGGGTCATGTTGTTTGGCAGATGTTGGGAAGGGTTATTAGGGAGATGGTGCAACATGCAGCACACAGAGTATCATAATGAGGGTTGGCCGAAACGCTAAAACAATGACAGGAGAAGTTTCACAGCCCTCATGGTTTTGATCGCGTGATGCTGAGTGCAGGTCCATTTCTTGTAAAAATTAGTCCACAGCTGTCTTCCTTGTGTCGGCCATCTATCAAAGTGATCTTCCAGAAACATGCTCCAGAACTCCCATCATGATGGCCATGTGCAATGTGTGGGATACTCAAACCTGACATTTACATTGAGCTTGGGGAAGAGTTGTTTTCTCCTGATTGATGAGAAAAGGATTTCTTTTTGAGGACGGGGAAGGTTTTGGGTGTTGGGCGGCCTCTGGTAGCTCACTACATTTCCCTCCCCACAGATTATGCAAGCTTTCACGAGAATGGGTTTCCCAAATTGCGTGGGCGCTGTGGATGGGTGTTATATACCAATCCGTGCCCCGCCTGGACTTGCAGACGACCACATCAACCGGAAACGTTTCTACTCCATTCTTCTTCAGGGTACAGTGGACCACACCAGTCGCTTCATGGATGTGGTAATAGGTTACAGTGGCAAGTGCCATGATGCCTATGTTCTACACTGCTCAAACCTAATAGATCTGATGGATTCTGGGGACTGGGTTCCTGGCAATCCCACGGTGACAATCCAAAATGTGCAGGTTCCTCCTCTGATCCTGGCTGATGCAGCCTACCCTCTGAGATGTTCGCTAATGACACCTTACACTGGGCACCTGGCACCAGAGCAGGCTAGGTACAACGCGGCGCATAACAAGTGCCTTGCAATACAGCATGAATCATGGCTTCATGGAGTTGACACTGAACTCCTACGGATGTGCCGTGCCGCCCTGTGTCCCAACGTCATTGCAACCTACAAGCGGGTGAGGCATGCCTGTCACCAATATTGGCTTTTAGTTTTTCTTTGGTGTTGTGGTCCTTCCCCAATGCTCACTTGTCTCAATCCCCAGGTCTTACAAGTGTTTATTAAAATAAGTTAATATTTTGACCCAGCTTGCTGTCAATCTCACTTTGCACGTTTCAATGTGTTCTTGGATGTTTTAAATTTCCTGTATTGCCAATTTATCATGCCCCAGAGTCCACAAACCTCCCTTTCCCCCCTGTCAATGTGGACCTGTAAGCTGTCTGCTCCCTCTTTACCAGCCAATCTAATCCTAGGAGCTCTCAAGCCACCATTTGCACCATCATCCTGACTGTGGTGGTCGTTGATCTCCCCTTTCCCAATGAAAATGCATTCCTTGAGTCTGTCAATGTTCCCTTTGGCTCAGCTTTCTACTCACAGGCAATGCTGCACGTGGTCTTTCCCTAGCTTTCCTGTCCCAGATGGCAGTCATCCACTCAGTGATGGGGTAAAGCGTTCTCCCGCGTCTGCCTCTCCACCCTACCCGCTCGCATCGCACTACTGGATTGCAGCAAGCCACCTCTGCCTCCCAATCGCAGCACAAGGTGCTTGAAGCCTCACTTACATTTTTTCTGTAGTGATGCTTTTTTCCACAACACAGCTTAGAGAACCCACAAGAGATAATGTTGTGAATAAAGCAGCTTGTTCTAGAAGGTGCTGGACATGTTTAGCCTGGAGAGGAGGTGGCTGAGAGGTGATGTGATCACCATCTTCAAGTACTTGAAGGGCTGTCATGTAAAGGAGGGTGTGGAGCTGTGCTCGGTGGCCCCAAGAGGTTGTGCTAGAGATTAAAGCAGAAGATTAAAGCAAAAGTTTTTCTTAATGTTCCGCAATGTGCAGGGGGTTGGACCAGGTGACCCTGGAGGTCCCTCCACCTCTATAACACCATGATTCTATTAGTCTATGTCCACAGGTGTGCATGTGTGAGGATCATCATTTTTGGGTCGTCTTCTCCCAACCCCCAGTCCCGGCCATGGTTAACTCTTTATTAGTGTGTCCTGTAATGTTGACTCTGACTCCAGTGTGTCTAAGCCTACCCTCATTTCTAGTTTGGATAAAATGAGTTCCCACCTTGCAAAGGATGGCATGTGAATTACCTACAAAGGCCATTTCAAGCCACCCCACAAAAAGTTTCCCTTGAAAAGGATTTAAAAGGCATGTCAACAAAAGGCCAGAGAGAATGGGGGAACTGCAGGGAGCAACCAAAGAAAACCACGGAAGTGAGGAGATTGAGGAGGGGTCACAGAAGCAGGGGGAAGAGGAGGAGGAGGAGAAATCTTCACAGGTCAGCCGAAAGGCACCCCCGCCCATGGTTAAAATGTTGGATTTGGGGTATCTGGAAAGTCCGATATCTAGTTGAGTTGTCCTCAGTCTAAGAGGAGTGCATATGCAGACGGTGTTGGTCTTCGCAGCACTCCCTGAATTTGATTTGTAGTTCTCTGTATGGTTTTTGTCACACATTAGCTCAACATGACACCCCCCCTTTTCATAGAGGGTGGAGTTTGCAATCTCTGTGACTTAGTGAGGGGCCGTGCGATGGCCACTCACAACCACAACCTTTAATGTAGATGTTTAAATAAAAACCTACTACAAAATGGCAGATTCAGGAGCCTTTATTTTAAGAAACCCACTACAATTGCAGATTTCACTTCAGGCCAAACCTGCATGAACTGTGGGGAAACGACACCAACTCATTAAGATTGCCATGGCATGACATTAGAGGAATCTTAAGATCATTTTGTCAATAACTGAGTCGTGATCGCTCTATAGCCAATGGACTTTTGATAGCCAACCTCCGCTGTGCCATCATCATGACATTTCAGTTTGGCGGTGTGTAGGGGGTTTTCCTTTTAGGGGAATGCCTGGAGCATTGATTCTTGCTATTAATGCTGGAGTCTTTAGGGGACCCTGGCTCTCGGGCAGCGTCACCTACAGAGGCCCCTCTCAAATTGTTGCAGTCAGCAATGCTTTGCTGCCGTAATTCGAGATAAGAGTCTTGAGCCAAATCATCACCTCTCAAAGGGCATGGGTAAAGACTGTGATGATTCCCCGTCTCACAGTGCTCCCACCCAAACTCCCCCAGCCCGAGGGCCCCAGGGGAAGAGACCAAACTAATTTCTGTAAACATTTAACCAAGCTTTTAGCAAGAACAAACATCACTAACTCACCTTCAACAAGCCCGTCACCCGTGCCAACACTTCCATTCACATCCACCCGAACCAGGTCCAGTGCGATTGTGTGTTCTGTAAAGAGAATTAAGTCTCCCTTAGTCCAAGACTTGGGAGGAGTGATGTGAAACAATTCTTACTTAGAGTTAATCATGCACCGCATGTGTTGGATGAGGAGCATGGAAAGCTGAATCCAAATTGTCAAGCACTGGTCAAAACATACATTATAGCATCGCACGTGACGTAGCTTGACAACTAGGACACCTAGAAGCGGAGAGGCTGAGAAGTAATCATACCAGGTTAAATTCACCCAAACTCTCCAGGAAGTCCACCTGCGTGGCATCACTATCCAGGATCTCTGCCTCCACATCATCCATTGCTGGTGAACCGCAAGAACCTGCAGAAAAAGAAATAAATCAGCATGTGATCATGGGGTGGGGGGGGCAGTAGGCCTAGAGGGAGGGAGAGAGGGGGAAAGGAAGGGAGACAGGAAGAGAGGAGGGAGGGTGGGAAACACGAAGGGGGGATTGAGGGGGAGAGAGAGGATAAAAGGGAAGACCTTTGAGTGTTCAGAGCTTTCTCTAATGTGGGGGGCAGTGTTCCCACCAAAAGCGGTCTACCGCAGACCCTGTGGGACACGGCAACAATGCGGTCACAGGAAGTTGCTCCATTTCACCACCAGAGTTGGTTGCCCCGCTGAATGCCCCCCCCCCCAAAAAAAAATGTGAGGCCCATTCCCCATGTCCCAGAGCACCCAAGCCTTGGGAAAATAAGGCTTTCCATCCCAATCTCACCGCCACCAATCCTGTTTTGAGAACCCCCCTCCCCAAACAACATGGAGACGCTTACAGGTAGACGGGACAGTCACGATTGTTACCTGACATGACGGCTTCTCTTGCAGCCTTGCCCTGCCTCTCTCTGGTAGCGCTTTCCTCCTGGGAGAACAGAAGAATGGAGTCTGGAGGCTCACCTCCCTGCTCCCCCTCCAACCCGAAGCAAGAGCTCTGGCTTCTAGTGCTCTGCGTCACACGGTTCAGGCGAATGTCTGCCTCTCCGTGTAGAATGGCATCAAGCTCCTCGAAGTACGGGCAGCTTTTCTTGTTGGATCCCGATTTCACATTAGCTGCAATGACTTTTTGATACTCCGAACGAAGTGCCTTGGTCTTGGTGTGGCACTTTAACGCCATCCTCTTGTGGCCCCTTGTGGCCATCCCCTTTGCAATCTCCTCGTAGATGTCGATATTTCTGTGGGATTGCTTGAGCACTCTCTGCACCCTGCTTTCCCCCCAGAGTGCAAGCAAGTCCAAAACCTCCTCTCTCCTCCATGGTAAGCCCCGAACTCCAGCCATATTGTGCAACGTGTTCAAAACGTTCTCTGCAAGGCGGACAAAAGTGTTTAAAGCGATAGGCGGGTAGTTCCATCAACCAGCCAGTGGATTTCAAATCAAGTTTCGGCGGGGGCTACTTCGTTGTGCAATCAATTATAAAAAAAAGATAAACGCATTTCTTATATTCTTTACATCTGGGAAAAGGATACATTTCCCGCACCGAACATCCACACTGTGAAAATCCGACCTTGTCATGGGTCTTTGGAAAAGGACCGGACTTTGTCCGCAGTCAAATTATCCCGATATAAATGCGGTGCAAGCCGGGATGATGATGACTCCACATCGGTTGACAGATGTGGATGTCTGGACGTCCGGTTTAACTCCGCATTGGGGGCGTGGATGAATCGCGGTTAATGTTCCATCTGACCGCACCCCCTTTGTCCTAGTGCTGAGAGGCAGCTCAGTAGGATACGATGCTCAAAGGTACTGAGATGCAAAAGAACTAGCAGGGTTACATTCTCATTGTCTAGTTCTTAATAGAGATCATCAACTAAGGCAACAGAAGCGGTCTGTGTTTCAAATCCTGGCCTGAAGCCAGACTGAAATGGGTCCAGAAAATCAGACTCTTTCAAGAACCCCTGGAGCTGAGAGACAAGAAGTTGCTCTGGAACCTTGCCCAAGAGTGGAAGATTTGGAGGACCATCTGGAAATGTTCCAACATAATGGGGCTCAGGGATTTTTTTTCCTCTTCAAAACAGATCTAATCACTGCCTCCTTGTTACTGCCTCCTTGAGCACAGGTGTCACACTTTCCACTCTCACAGAAGCATTTCCCACTCCCCTTATCTACTGAACCAGTGCTCTTCTGGCAGCTTTCATCAGCCAGGAAAGGTAGGGGTTGAGAACACAGGAGGTAGATTCCACCTACCCAAGGATCTTGTTCACATCTTTGGATCCATACAAGCTCTGGTTTTTGGACAACACTGATTTTACCATAGAGTTTTGCCCAAAAAACAAAGCGTCCCCCTGCTGATGTTCCCTACCATACAAGCCCAGCAGCTATTACCAAAACTGGGCTGTAGTTTTCCTAGATAGAGGCTGCGGGGGATGAGAGGGCTGAAGAAAGGGGGAAGATAATAAAGGTAGGTTGGCTGTTGGATGGGAAGGAGAGAAGGAAGCAGGAATAGAGGAAATGCTCCAGGGTTTTTAATGGAGGGAAAGAGGAAATAGTGGGGGAGGAAGAAACTAGGGGGAACTCCCTCAAGTCCTTGTGGGTTCCTGCTTGGTATGGTATAATATGATAGAAAATCATTTTATATATTAAAAAAAGGGCAGGCGAGAACTTTTTCAATGTACCAAGTAAAAAAACCCTAAAGTTTCCCGGTTTTCAGTGTCTGAGGCAAGTCTTAAATCTTCCTGGATTTCCTTCTTGTTTATTTCCTGATCAGTACAGTGGGGGAGGGGGGGGGAATGCAGGCAAAAATTACATGCCCCTTGCAAACCCCTGCAAGTCCCTGCTTGTATATCACTGTTTTCAGGTGAAAATTCTGAGAATTTTTGAGGTAAAGTCACCTTGTAAAGCCAAATACCAAATACAATGCAGTCAACAGATGTGCATACTTTCATTCACATAGTTCAAGAATTTTGAAAGATATTTGAAAGATCACATAACTAGGGAGAGTAAACCTGACAGACTGATCATTTTAACATTCAGTCAAACTTGATTAGACCACAGAGAGAGATGGTAGTTTCTATGGTGACAAAGAACAGCATTTATGGAAAGTGTTCTGTGTGGGCGGCAGAGGAAAAAAACCAGTTTTTCGTCCATTTCAAAGCAGCTAGGTTGTTTTGTAGAATAATGGAAAACTGAGGAAATAGCATCTTTGAATAAGAAATAGCATGAAGGGAAAGGTAAGTGAACAGGAGAATGGCGGTCCAACAAAGAATGTCAAATTTGTTATATACTGGGGTGATCTGAAAAATTATCTGTCTTCCAAGGTAAATCAGATAGATATATTGCATAACTTGTAAAAGGCTGGAAATTTTTATTAGGTATTGTATTGGTATCCAGGCTCAAACACTTCAACTTGTTGGATAAGAAGAGGACAGAATGGCTAGATGTGCAGAAGAGTGACTGTTACATAATCTTATAAAATGTCCTAATTTTAAACACCTTGAAGGAGCTCTCCCAATTATCTTTAAAGATGTTATCATTTACCTTTTCTGAATGGCTCAGTAAACACTGCCATAAAATTATATTTTATTGCATTTATATCCTGCCCTCCCAGCAAGTGGGCTCAGGTTGGGTTTCATCATAAAAACACACAATAAAATCCATTAAATGATTAAAATGCATCTAAAATAGTTAGAACATCAGCATTAAAACTAATTGGTGCCTTACAGATATCCACCCAATTGGGTCAAATGGCTACATACAGGACTCATATGAGGAAATGGTGATAAAGATGGTGATTCTGAGCCATGGCTTCATCATAATGGCTGGAAACTCTACAGCAGAATATAGAAGTGTTTAGAAACTCAGTACAACCCTGAATAAGAGCAGTAACTGAACCCTGAATAAGAGCAGTTGTAATCCTAGGAGATCTCCAGCCACCATCTGGAGACTGGCAATCCTAGAGAAGAAATGATGACTTTCTTGCAGGTAAACCTAAAATCAAGGTTTCCCTGGAAAATATGGTGAAGAGGAGCTGAGAAGTTTGGCAGCCTCACCCTCTGCTTCCTGTGCTTGGGCAGCTCCGGTTTGAGCTTGGAAGGGTAAGGTCTGGCAGGGGAGTGGGGGCAGGGGGGAGAGAAGACAGTCACAGGATGGATTAAAGCCTTGGGCAGACTGGTTCTGGCCTGAAGGCCATAGGTTTGGCACCCCTGATCTAGAGTGACCCACTAAGAAGGCACTCTTTGTCAAAGCCACATTGTCTAACATGAAGGCTTTGGGATGTCAAGAGAATGCACAGAACTGGGCAGCCCATCTAAAATAATCCTCTACTGAGAGAACATGCTAAATACACACTACCTACTAAGCTAAACACACATTACCTCCTCTGCAAAAGGTTCCTCAGAACATGTGCAGAGTTCCTCATGATAACAAGAGGTTGAAGGGGTTGTTAACCCCTACCAACCTCCTATGGACTCAGTTTCCACTAAATACTGGAAAGTGAAGTAAAGGGAACATTCCAAATGTCCAGATATTTATGGTAAATGGAACTGGACCTAAGGCAGCCTCCTTTCTAAGAGTGATTAGCTGCTTTAGCAAATTCCATGCAAAGCTCTATCTCTGATGTTAGAGGGTACTGTTACCAATCAGAATTGTATAAAATATAGCGCCACTTCCATCAAGCACCTGATAATTGCTTTGAACTACCATGACAAATAGGTGTTTTGGTCCAAACCAGATTGTCCATTGTACAAAAGAATTTAAGTGTGCAAGTATAGTTCAATTTGGAATGGAAATTAATGGGTCATTCTAATGGATCCCAAAGATTCTTGGTGGTGCTCTTGCTCTTGAGAACCAGTTTGGTGTAGTCGTTAAGTGTGTAGACTCTTATCTGGAAGAACCGGATTTGATTCCCCACTCCTCCACTTGCAGCTGCTGGAATGGCCTTGGAACAGCATAAGTCTCACAGAGCTGTCCTTGAAAGAGCAGCTTCTGTGAGAGCTCTCTCATCCCCACCTACCTCACAGTGTGTCTGTTGTGAGGAAGGAAGGTAAAGGAGATTGTAAGCCACTCTGCTCTGAGATTCAGAGTGAAGGACAGGGTATAAATCCATCATCATCTTCTTCTTCTCCTCCTCCTCCTTCGCTAGTAAGGTGTTAGGGCTTCTGTCACAGGCACATAGCCGAAGAGACAGACTATGAAAGTCACGTACAGGTTATAGGTAAGAGCAACCTGGTTTGTAAAGACTTTTGCCCCTTTAGTGAGAACTCAAGTAGGTGCTGCTTTCCTTTCCCCTATTCCCTACATGACAAACAGCATCTGCTGAACTTCCGTCTTCTACTTGGTTATTACAATTACAGGAGTGCTACCCTTCATGGCCTAAGGACCACCCTAGAATGCCTGTGTTCTCTAGCCCATACAGTTTTACAGATGTCTTTGTAAATCTTCATAGATCTGATCTATCCAAAGAGTTGATCAGACTGAGCAAGCAGGCTTCAGAATCTGTGCAGATTTACATTTTCTTCAGGAAAAACAGCATGTTCGTACACAGTGTTAGCTGATCACCCAGGTGGGAAATTGAAAAGCCGACATCCCTGGGTCAAATGAATATTTGATTGAATATCTGAAATAATATAACAGCCTAGGGTTGCATCTGCATGGGGGATGCTTTCCAATTTTGCTTTCATTAAAACTGCAAATACAAAGGCATTTACAACAGCAACTATCTCTGCATGGGAAGTTTCTCTGTACTTTCCGTTTGTGCCCATCATTCCACCCCTCACCTCTGGAATGGTTTTGCCTTTTAAAAAAAATCAGTGGCAGAAATACCCCTATAGAGTTAGAACCCTATAGCAGCATACTACCATTAAAAAGCAGCAAAACTGTAGCTGGTGATAGGAGGATAGCAAGGGAAAATCACTCTGAATGACAGTGGGGATCTGCACATTCCTACCTACACTTTTTCAAATGGTATGATCATGTTTGAAAGAATATATTCAAAGCAGGTTTGGAAAACTGGAAGGTGGATGACTGTTTGATGAAGCCCTAAAGTGAAACACTGCAGTTTGCAGGAAGGTCATGGAACAAGAGCTCTGGGTGGAAGCAGCTTAGGTCTGGTTAGCTATACTTGATCTACAGATGAAACTGCCCTATATGGAGTCATACCATTGGTTTTTCAAGGTGTCTCTTCTGAGTAGCATGGCTCTCCAGGATCTCGGACAGAGGTCTTTCATGTTACCTCCTACTTGGTCCTGGAGATGCCTGGGGTTGAATCTGGGACCTTCTGCATGTCAAGCAGATGTTCTGCCACTGAGTCACAGTCCCTTCACAAGTCAGCATGTAGCACTGAGGGTCATCACTCTTTTTTGTTTTCCTATCCAAGTGCTTTCTGCCTTCCAAAGTGGTCTTGCTTGATCAAGATTCTAGTCACCCCTTGCTAACAACACTAGGAATTGACAGGTTGCAATTAATACTCCCTCAAAGCTGTGGAATCTTGTGAGCAAAAATTCTACTTGATGAGCAACTGGCGCTCAGCCGCCCTGAGCCACTTTGGTGGGAAGGGCGGGATATAAATCATAAATAAACTAAACTAAAAAAACTAAATTAAAGTTGTGAGCTACTGCATAAGCCACCCAGAGCTTGCTTGCGGGATAGGGCGGGGTATAAATTGAAAAATTAAATTAAATTAAATTAGTTTGCTCTGGGGTCATTTTTCCTGAGCTAAGACAAAAATGTATGAGCTGGAGACTAAAAAACGGTGAGCTAGCTCACACTAACTCAGCTTAGAGGGAACACTGGTTGCAACCTGGAGATTTACTCTGTTCCTTTCAAACTTTCATTTAAATGTGAGATACTACATGATCGTTCTTTTTCTGGTCCTCTTACTGAATATCCTTCCCAAAACACCATTCTATATTGCAGAATTACTGGTACCCCTGTGTTAAAGAGATCCAAAATCTCTTTCCAGTCTCTGATTTCTATGGTTATTATTTATCTTATGTAAATTCCTTTTAAATGGGTAAAATGTATTATGTTATCTCATTAATTAAATACTTTATTTTGATTTAAAATATATATTCTGCTTTATAGTAACTTGGAACACACATCTAACAAAAATGCCTTCACTGCATAGAGAAAAAACAAGGGAAACCTTACTGTTTAGGGAAGCAGTCAAATTTAATTTAAAGAAAATTACAGTGTGATTAATCAAATCCTGTCTTCTTCCCCAACCCTGAGGGCCGAACAGAAAATTTACTGACAAATCAAAGAATATTATAACAGAATACTTTATTTTAAAAAGAAATTTGTCCCTTTTCTTTTCCCACATATTATAAATTGTACATCGGAGACATCTTGTGTGGTACTTTTTCTTGGATTACAGTATGTAAAAAAAGCAGAATTTTCACTGTGAGCATGCACTTGTCTGCATAATTTGTTACTTGGGTACAGCAATATTTGATAGCTTTAGTGGATTCATGCTTTGCTTGGTATAGAAAGGTAAGGAAGATGGTTGTATTAAAAAGTCATAGTGCTTAAGGCACGCGAGCTGTTCTGTGAATTCCAATGAACACTTTTCCAACTGTTACTTCTGTATTCCACTCCTATCCATCCATTTGTGCAGTGCAATCCTAAACAAAGTTGCACTCCTCTGAAATCAATTGGCTTAGGAGGATATAACTCTGTCTAGGACTGAACCATAAAACAACACTGAAGAAAGCAAAACAATTCTGCAAGGGAAGTTTCAGTGGAACTACCTGGAAATATTCACCCTACTGGAGAATCATAGAGTTGGAAGGGACCTCCAGGGTCATCTAGTCCAACCCCCTGCACAATGCAGGAAACTCACAAACACCTTCCCCTAAATTCACAGGATCTTCATTGCTATCAGATGGCCATCTGTTTAAAAACCTCAAAGAAAGGAGAGCCCACTACCTCCCAAGGAAGCCTGTTCCACTGAGGAATCACTCTAACTGTCAGGAAGTTCTTCCTAATGTTGAGCCGGGAACTCTTTTGATTTAATTTCAACCCATTGGTTCTGGTCCTACCTTCTGGGGCCACAGAAAACAATTCCACACCATCCTCTATATGACAGCCCTTCAAGTACTTGAAGATGGTGATCATATCACCTCTCAGCCGCCTCCTCTCCAGGCTAAACATCCCCAGCTCCTTCAATCTTTCCTCATAGGACATAGTCTCCAGACCCCTCACCATTTTCATCGCCCTCCTCTGGACCCATTCCAGCTTGTCTATATCCTTCTTAAAATGCGGTGCCCAAAACTGAACACAATATTCTAGGTGAGGTCTTACCAGAGAAGAGTAAAGCGATACCATCACATCACGTGATCTGGACACTACTTCTGTTGATACAGCCCAGAATTGCATTTGCCTTTTTAGCCACTGCATCACCCTGTTGACTCATGTTCAGCGTATGATCCACTAAGACCCCTAGATCCTTTTTGCACATACTACTGCTAAGACAAGTCTCCCCCATCCTATAACCATACATGGGATTTTTCCTACCTAAATGCAGAACTTTACATTTCTCCCTGTTAAAATTTCATTTTATTGATTTTAGCCCAGTTTTCCAGCCTGTCAAAAGTCATCCTGTTTCTGTCCTCTACTGTATTTGCAACCCCTCTCAATTATCATCAGCAAATTTAATAAGCATTCCCTCTATTCCTTCATCCAAATGGTTTATAAAGATGTTGAACAAAACAGGTCCCAGGACAGATTCTTGAGACACTCCACTTGTCACTCCTCTCCAAGAGGATGAGGAACTATTCACAAGTGCTCTTTGGGTGTGATCTTTCAACCAGTTGCAGATCCACCTAACGGTAACAAGATCCAAACCACGTTTTACCAATTTGTCAACAAGGATAGTGTTGTGTCTTGCATTTCAGTCCCAAAATGACAACACAGCAGATGTTACGGAGGTGACCAGTGGAAGTCCACTGGTCCCCGGATGTAGCTCCACAAATACGCTCCGCCAATCAAGATCTGTGGCGGGAAGTTCAACTGGCCAGGATTGGACCTGGCCAGACTGAGGGTTGTTCCGGGGTATGTATATAATCAGGACCCGGCCTGCGTTGCCTTGCCTTGTGATGTACTCGCTAATAAAGCATGTTGCCTTCAACACGTCTCATCACTCAGTACATTACAGTGGCGATGAAGGTGGGATGCTAGCCAGGTAACTCCCCAAGCGGGACTACGCTGACCTGGCCGGAGATGAGGAAGGCATGCATTTGAGGGAGACGGAAGCACCCACCGCCGCCATGGCTAACCCAAGTGGGACAACCGGCCACCTTGCAGAGTTCGATCCCGCCAACCCCGATAGGTGGGAGACCAACATGCAGTGGGTTGACTGCTACCTACGAGAGAACATGATTACAGACCACAGCCGTAAGAGAGACATGCTCCTGAGTGTCTGTGGGGAGGCCACATTCGAGATCGCAAAGGGTCTCTCGGCCCCTGCAAAGATCACAGAGAAAACGTACGAGGAGATAGTCAGACTCGCCTTGCCTTGTGATGTACTCGCTAATAAAGCATGTTGCCTTCAACACGTCTCGTCACTCAGTACATTACAGATAGTATGTGGAACCTTATCAAAAGCCTTACTGAAATCAAGATAAATGAGGTCTACAGCATTCCCCTGATCCAGCAAGGTAGTCACTTCCTCAAAAAAAGAGATCAGGTTAGTCTGACATGACTTGTTCTTGAGAAACCCATGCTGGCTCTTAGTAATCACATCCATTTTTTCTAAATGTTCCAGGACCAACCGATTATTTGTTCTAAAAGTTTTCCAGGTATAGACATCAAGCTGATGGGTCGGTAGTTACCTGGATCCTCTTTTTTCCCCGTCTTGAAGATGGGGACAACATTTGCCTGCCTCCAATCTTCCAGTACCTCTCCTGTTCTCCAAGAATTCTCAAAAATAATAGCCAGAGGCTCAGAAATTACATCCGCAAGCTCTTTTAGAACCCTTGGATGCAATTCATCTGGCCCTGAGGACTTAGTTTCATTTAAAGAAACTAGGTGTTTATGTACTACCCCTATGTTGATCCTAGGTTGGAACTTCATACCCTCCTTATATGTTCTGTTTTTGCCATGTTGAACACCGTTTCCCTCAAAAGAGAAGACTGAGGAAAAGTAGGAATTGAGCAGTTGTCTCCTCTCTTCATTACCTGTTACAATTTCACTTTCTTGCCCTTGCAACGGGACTACCATGTCCTTGCTCTTTT
This sequence comes from Heteronotia binoei, assembly GCF_032191835.1. NCBI lineage: Eukaryota > Metazoa > Chordata > Lepidosauria > Squamata > Gekkonidae > Heteronotia > Heteronotia binoei. Next base: position 47,667,151 of record NC_083223.1, on the reverse strand, counting down.
TCTTACTCTGAACATAAGAAAAGAACTCTTTTTTGTTGTTTGTAGCATCTTTGGCCAGCCTAAGCTCCTACTGAGCTTTAGCTTTCCTAACTTTTCTCCACAAGCACTGGTGATTTGTTTATATTCATCCTTGGTTATAAGGCCCTCCTTCCAATTCCTAAAGGAGTCTTTTTTATTTCTCAAGTCTTTAGAGAGCTGTTTATGGAGCCAACTCAGCTTCTTTAGGCTTTTTCCATTTTTCCTTCTCATAGGAATCATCTGAGAAGAGGTAACTATAATGGGAGACCACCTCAGTGATGTATCTCCATTCCTTCTCTCAACTTCAGTCCCAGATGTGGGATGAGCAGCACAGAAGAAAATAATCTAGCACAAAAGTGTTAACATATTCTAGGTGTGAGACTCCTTCTTCACCAGCTCCACCCCCTGGCCCTCAACAATCATGCCATTTTCACTTTCTGGGGTCTACCCAGGCCTCAGAATAGAAAGGGGGAAAGGGTTGTATCTAGGGTTGCCAAGTCCAATTCAAGAAATATCTGGGGATTTTGGGGGTGGAGCCAGGAGACTTTGGGGGTGGAGCCAGGAGACATTAGAGGTGGAGCCAAGATCAAGGCTGTGACAAGCATCATTGAACTCCAAAGGGAGTTCTGGCCATCACATTTAAAGGGACGGCACACCTTTTCAATTCCTTCCTTTCCTTCCATAGGGAATAATGAAGGATATGGGCACCTTCTTTTGGGGCTCATAGAATTGGACCCCCTGGTCCAATCTTTTTGAAACTTGGGGGGTATTTTGGGGAGAGGCACTAGATGCTATACTGAAAATTTTGTGCCTCTACCCCAAAAAACAGCCCTTCCAAAGCCCCAGATACCCACAGATCAATTCTCCATGATTTTCTATGGGAATAAATCTCCATAGGGAATAATAGAGTTCTCAGCAGACATTTCCCTCCCTCCCCCCGCTTTCTGACGACCCTGAAGTGGGGGAGGGCCTCCAAACCGGGGGATCCCCTGGCCCCACCTGGGGATTGGCAACCCAACCTGCTTAGCTTCCAAGATCTGACAAGATTGGGATTGCCTGGGCTATCCAAGAACTGAACAGAATTTTCTTGCTCAAAACTTTCCCAACTTACCGTTTGCTCTCTTGGGGGGGGGGGCGGGGAGAGACACTGTCTCCTTCAGGGGTCATTTTGTAGAAAAATAGGTGATGGAGCTCATGCAGGGATTGCTATGCAGATGCACCTACTATTCAACGGACAAGGTAGGGAGGAGGAGGGGGAACCTTCAGGAAGGTTCAGGAGCTGTGCTCCTGCGAGCTCCTGCTGAATCTAAGGCCTGCCTTGATCCATTTTTCATGAAGAAATTTGCAGAACCCACCCCCACTGCTGCATTTAATTAAAAAAATTGAAATCCTGTGTATCACCAAATCCACCTTCTCTTTCCTGAAGCATTGTCCTTGTCTGGGCAATGCTCCCTCTCTCTTCCCTGGCCTGGTTGTAGAACTGCTATTTATTTTTCCTCCCCACTCTTGTCAATCAGCCCCAGCACATATGGCCTGAGTCATTATTTGGACCAGGGGCTGGAGCATCACTCCCCCCAGTCTTCTTCCCCATGCTTGCTGACCCTCCCCCTTTCTCTCACTGGCTAGTGCCATGAACTCCTTCAGCCAGGCCAGCCCCGTAGCCAGAAAATTTGGGGTGGAGGGGCCCAGGAGCTAAAAAAAATGGTGGGGGAGGGCCACAGGGCTTGGCTGTTTCTTCCCTCCAGAGGCTAGCCCATTTGGTCCCAGCTCTCTCTCATACTCTTTCTCTCTCTGGCTGTTGCTCTCTTGCTCTCCCCCATCGCTGTCACTCTCCACTTTAGCTGCCGCTCTCTCACTGTCCCCCCTCTCTTGCTGCCGCTCTTCCACTCTCTCTCTCACTCACACTCTCCCATTCTTGCTCTCACTGCCGCTCTCTCCATCTCGCTGCCCCCTCTCTCTTTCGCTGCAGCTCTCTCGTTCTCTCTCTTGCTGCCGCTCTCCCATTCTCTCTCGCTGCTGCTTTCTCTCTTGCTGCCTCCTCTCTCTCTCTCTTGCTGCCGCTCTCCCATTCTCTCTCGCTGCTGCTTTCTCTCTTGCTGCCTCCTCTCTCTCTCTCTTGCTGCCACTCTCCCATTCTCTCTCACTGCCACTCTCTCTTTCGCTGCTGCTCTCTCTTTCTCGCTGCTGTTCTCACCTCTTGCGTTCTCTCTTGCTGCTCTCTCATGTGAACAAAGCAAGAGTCAAGTTGCACCTTTAAGACCAACCAATTTTTATTTAGAACGTAAGCTTTCATGTGCTCTTAAGCACACTTCATCAGACGAGGAATCCACCACAGTGAGCAAAGTCATACATAGCTGAGCAGAGCCATACCTGGCTGGTAGGCAGTGGCCCAGAATGCAACATGGTATAGATTTAAGAACCAATGAAAGTGAAGTAAATTATCTGGTAGGCAGTGGTTTAGAATGTAAAATGGTGCAATGACAGAATAGTAAAATTAACCAATTGAGCAAACCTTTGGTTGGTCTTAAAGGTGCAAGTTGACAACTGCTTTGTTCAACTGCTTCAGACCAACATGGCTGCCCGCTTGGTGCTCTCTCTCTCTTGCTCTCCCTCCCTTTTCCATGGGTCCTGGAAGCCCTCCAATGGAGGGGCTCTACATAGAGAAGGGGACTTTTAATAGAGAGGCCTGCCCCCCCCCACCCTCCCTGAGCCAGGCCTTCCCTTCCTGGCTTCTCCCGGCATCTTGCATGGTTGGGTCCCTCCCAGAGTCTGCCTAGATCGTCGTAGTTGGTTTTTTGCTAGCTACCTACATGTTTGCTGGCTGGCCAGATGGCCTTTCATCTCTGGCATTGTCTTTGGTGTCCTTGTGCTGGAGATGATGTCATTAGCCAGCTACGTGCCACTCAGAGCTCCATCCTAGGGATTCTGGCTAAGTCAGTGGTGGTTGCTACAAGGTGTGAGGGATGTGAATGGGTCCCACTTCTCTCTGCAGCATTGGAAAAGTCCCCAACTTTTCCGCAGATGCCTCAGCTGAGGACTGGCCAGGTGCTAGCCCCAGGCATTAGGCTATAGATATGAAATCTGCAGGGAGTGTGTTGGGAGCAGAATGTGGTAGTTGGGCTTCATACAGCTACTATTATTATCATTCTGAATTGCTTTGAAGTCCTATACTAAATTAGCATTCATTGTAATATCATTATTGACATTCATGATCTGAGTGTTGTTGTTGTACTGTAATCGATGTGTTGTGTTGTTGTTGTTGATTGGCCTAGAGCCGTATTAAATTGACTGACTGACTGATCTGAGTGTCTACTTTTAAATTATGAGAGCACAAATTAATTTTAGCATAATTGGAAAACATTTGAAGTTTTTAACTGGAAAATTCTTGAGAGAAGTTTTTTTTTTTTGTCTCTCAAACACATTTTACATAGGAGGGCTGTAAAATGGTAATTAGCACATGCAGTAGTATTTCAGGCTTCAAAGATCTGCAAACATGATTGAAACACAACTCTTAGCACCCCTGTGGTCTAAGTAGAATTAGATTCTCATTTTGAATATTAGGAAACTGAAGGCAAAGAATAACTCAAAGTTTTTTGTATTTATTTATTTATGGCCAATAAATTAGAATGTTGAGTGCTGGCATTCTTATTTTACAATAAGTGCACTTATATAGAGGAAGAAGAAGAAAGGAGTAGGAGTTGAATTCATACCTCGCCCTTCACTTGGGAGTCTTAGAGCAGTCTCCTTCCCTTCCTCTCCCCGCAACATACACCCTGTAAGGTCAATGGTGCTAAGAGAGATCTTTCGAGAACTGCCCTTGAGAGAACAGCTCTGAGAGAATTGTGAGTGGCCCAAGGTCACCCAGCTGGCTGCATATGGAGTAGTGGGGAATCAAATCCATTTCTCCAGATTAGAGTCTACTGCTCTTAACCACTATACCAAATTTGCTCTACACCAAAATTCCAGAAGACAGGCCTGCCTGCAAGCTTCCTAGAGATTTGTATTGATTCCTGTGACTTAGGTTTTCAGCCACTAATGAGATGAAAAGATGATCACCCCATGGCTGATTAGTTCTCTCCTGGGCTAGTACTTGCAAATGCAGGAGGAGATCTTCATGGAGTTCCTGAGCCATTCCCCCCCCCCCCCCCTAGAATTTAAATCATTCTTCTGCTGTGCTACACTCAATAGGTATTTATTTTATGTAGGTCTCGATCTAACAGCACCCTCAAGGTGTGAAACTTCAGGGGGACTACAATCCCATCCAGAGTAGGTTACATCGCAATTCCACATCTGACACCATAACCAACCCCAAATACCTCAGATTTATCTGGAATGACCTTCAGTCTATTGGTATTTATCCAGTCCGTTAACACATGGCTGTGTATGGGTGTGAACGCATGTTTCTCCATTTGTGCCCTGGCCACTGCACCACATTGGCTGTCGATGTCCACTGCATCTTGGCTTTTGTCATTATAGACTACGCCTCAGAAAGCTTCAATGGCGTAGAGAGACTACGCCTCAGGGTTTCAATGACAACCACAGAGACTTGGTTAGTTTTCAAAATTAAGTTGCAAGTGTACACATAAAATAATAAGTAAACCACATCATTCTAATTCCTTTGTGGCACAATCAAAGCTGCTCAGCAGAGTAGAAATAAACAGCTGTTATTTTTTGTTGGCTATGTGAAACATGTCAGGTCAGCTGCATCAGTCTCTGAATCAACAAGGCAGGATGCCAAGAAAAGACAACATTTCTCTAACTATTAAAGGAACCAGAGAAACTGATCCTGACTTTCACCCAAAGCCACTGTAAGCCATGAGCTGTTCTTCGGACACTTTGTGCTAATTGATAAGTGCCTTTTAAATTGATTTTATGCATATTATCTTTGCTAGATTTGGCATCAATAATATGTTTAGGTTCTTAAGCATACGATTCTAAGAAAAACACTACAGAATCTTACCAAATGTTGCTGTACTGACTAATAGGTATAGAAAGAAAGCACAAAAGTACTACAGGGTTGAATTAAAAACTGGTGAACTGTGAATTGATAGATGTTACTTAGTAAGATGAATAGCATATGATGCATATGTAACATTATCAAACAATTGTAAATACATACACAACAATGCCAAGTATAGTTGTGAGAGTATGAATGACAAGACTAAATAACAAGTTGTAGAGTAATTACCGTATCAAAATGTGCACACACAAACACAAAACATGTCAGATTTCAATTGTGAAAGTAAATGACAAAAATACTAACTGTAGAAATAACAGATAAAAGCTAGCCAAAATCTGTTAAAAAAACCTTCTTCAAAGGTGAAATCAACTATCGTAATCCACGTATGAATAATGCTGATAAATATTTCAACTTTGGTCCTCCTCTGAAACAAACTTTCACAGAAAGACGGCATGTATCCCCCTGGCAGCAACCATCATGCTGACCAGTTCCAAGAAAACACACCTGTGACTTTCTGGGAGGAGAAATTTATAGATTTTTCCAAAGTCCTTTCACCTTTGTGAGAAGCCAGGCTGTGGTGTTTTGCTATGAAAATATTGTGTGAGTGTGTTTTATTTCTGTGATTTAATGCAGGTTTTTAAAGCTCTGGGTTAAAATGTAGGCCTCTAGTAGGGTTGCCTTCTCTGGGTGGTCAAATACCTGAGTTGTGTAACTCTATTCTAAAAACAGGCATAATGCCAGAAACATGGTCCCAAGCCAATATTATAGTTATCCCTAAACCAAATAAGAATCCATTATATCCATCTTCGTATTGCCCAATTTCTCTTCTGAACTCAGACAATAAAATCTTCACTAAAATTCTTGCAAATAGGTTAAAAACAATTTTTCCTTCATATATTAATGTGGATCAAACTGGTTTTCTCCCTAATCGAAACCTCACTGATACTATTCGTAAGACTATTGATATTATTCAATATGGTAAATTACAAAAGGAAGAATCACTAATTTTGTCACTAGATGCAGGAAAAGCTTTCAATAGTGTGGAAATCCCTCACCTCCTCAAAGTCATAGACCTTATGCATTTTGGCCCTAATTTCAGACATGCAATAGAAGCTTTGTATAGGAATCCCACAGACACACTAAAAATTAATGGTCTTTCTTCTCAACCTCTACATATTCAGAAAGGAACTAGGCAGGGCTGTCCCTTGTCCCCTCTTCTCTTTATATTGGCACTGGAACTGCTTGCTGGAATCTTGATAGGTGACAAACAATACAAAACTGCTATTTATGCTGATGACCTAACAATTTTTTTAGCCAATCCAATACAATCTATCTCTGCTTTGCAAAATTTGTCTTCCACCTTTTCCTCTATATCTGGTATCTCTTTCAATAAAGATAAATCTGAACTATACCCAATTCGAATTCACCAACACTCTAAAGGTCCTTAAGTCTTTGGAATATAATAAATGGACGGCCACTTCTTGGAGACTCCTAGGAATCCAGATTCCTCTGGATCTTTCTAACCTGATTAATTATAACTTTGAAAAATTACTTGGTTCAATAAGCACTCAACTAAAAAGATGGGATAAACAGAATTTTTCATGGCCTGATAGGTATTTCTTAATTAAAAACTTTATTTTCCCAAAATTTTTGTTCCTGTTTCAAGCTCTTCCTATTCTTATTCCTAATTCTTCTATTAGGAAATGGCAAAAGACTCTTAACAAAATTTTATGGTCCAACAAAAAGGCTAGAATATCTCATAGAACATTGATCCGACAGTTGGCTAGAGGTGGTATGGATTTTCTGGACTTACAAAACTATTATGTAAAATAAAATGTTATTAAATGTTATTATTATACTATGTTGCTACAATCCTTACTCAAGCTATTGCTGTATTACTTCATAGGAATAACTTAGATTGGGAACAAATAGAATCCTCATACTTAACCCTATATGATAAAGAAGATTTGTTAAGGAATGCAAAACTTAAAGCACAGACTAAGTGGACTGAAAATCTGTTCCTGAATTCCTTCTTCACGATCTGGCAAAGATATAAAGATAGGCTGGTGTCGGATATATCAGTATATACTTTGTTCTTAAACCAGAATTGCTTTTCATTAGGTCAGGACCATAATTTTATCAAACATTGGAGAGCAACAGGCTGTAACGGTCTTATCAACTTGCTGTACAAAAATGAGTTTTTAGACAAGCAATTTTTACAAAAGAAGATAGGTTTGGAAATTCACTGGTTTCAATACCTGCAAATTAAGCACATGTTTTTCTCCCCTCAAATTCAAGTAATGCATACTCACCCCTTAATAGCTTTTGAGGCTTTGCTCAAGGACTTGAAGGGTGATTCTAAAGGTATGTTATCCAAATTATACAAAGTTCTGCTTAATACATCTGAAACTAAACCTCTAAACTATCAGGCTAGTTGGGTCAAAGACATTAATAAACATATCGATAGCTTTCCGTGGAACAGAATTTGGTCCTCGTATGGTAACAAATCTAATATTTTTAATATCAAATTACAATTTGTAAAAATTCTTATGAGGTGGTATTGGTCTGCAGCTAGGTTACATAAATTTGTCCCTTCTGTTGCACCTAGTTGCATTAAAAATTGTGGTGAGGTTGCTGCATTTATACATGGATGGTGGACGTGTAAGCATATTTCAAAATTTTGGAAAGAAATCCAATTTCAGATCAAACCTATTACAGGCTACTTTCTCCCTCTAAAACTTGATGTATATCTTTTACACAATTGGAAAGACCATGCACTTAACAAAGGTACTGTTGAATTAATTAATATTTTGATTGCAGCTGCTAGAATGACGATAGCTGCAAACTGGGTAAACTCTTCTCCACCTTTATTAGATCAATGGTTTCATAGGCTGTGGGAATTGTTTGTTCTGAATAAAATTGCATTCAAATCTTTTGATTTTTCGATTGAACAATATGAACATCATGTGGTAGCTGTCTGGTTTCCTCTGGTAAAGTATTTAACTGAATATGACATTGTGCCTAACAATTCATTCTACAAAAAACTGATCTATTTTTTGTTCTGTATTTAATTTTTGTTTTGTCCTTGTTTACTGTGATTTTCATATGTCAGATTTGAGGTATGCTAAATTGTTGACACTTTGTAATTATTTTATTAAAGGATAAATAAGCTTTATTATTGTGGTGGGGGAAAAACCTGAAGATTTTGGGAGTGGAGCCTGGGGAAGGTGGAGTTTGGTGAGAAGAATCCACCCTCCAAAGCAGCTGTTTTTTCCAGGGAATCTTTCATTTAGTGGTGAGTTGTAGTAGCAGAAGATCTCCAGGCCCCTCCTGGAGGGTGGGAACCCTAGCCTCTAGAGTAAGAAGGGGCTGGATGGTTGATTGAAGTGTGTTATTACTGGAGGTAGCTTTACTCTAGGGTGTAGAGTTTGGAAAGAATGAAAGAGTTCAGTGTTTGTGGGAAGAGAGTTGCATGGGTAAGAGTGAAGTACTGTGAGGGAAAGCTGTGTGGAAGTTATTAGCCTAAGCACTAAGTGAGAAAATAAGCCTTTGTTGTTAGGTTTATTTAAGGTTCCATCCTTCCGAGGTCGGTAAAATGAGTACTCAGCTTGCTGGGGGAAAGTGTAGATGACTGGGGAAGGCAATGGCAAACCACCCATAAAAAGTCTGCCGGGAAAACGTGAAAGCAACGTCACCCCAGAGTCGAAAATGACTGGTGCTTGCACAGGGGACTACCTTTGACTTTTTTTGAGAGAGAGAGAAATGAAAAGAACTGTACCTGCTTGAAACCATTACACTTATTAACCATACAGAAACCATTACGTTGTTTCACTTCAAAATAAATTCTGTTATGTTTAAGAGAAAACAACTGTTCAAGTTAGATTTTATTTTGATACCAAATCAGCTCCAGAGAATCAGCAATACTGAAAAAGACAACACATGCAGTGTGACAAGCACAAAACAACGAGCACAGATTATAAGAGAAGATAATACCCTCCTCCTCCAACAGCCAAAGCTACTGGGACTCAATCAGCTGCTTGTGTATCCCATATGCCTGTAGGCAGAATTGGGTAACTTTATTAGTTGTCTCCAGAGAAGAGTCTGTAAGGAGGAGAGAGACATAAAGATGTTCAGATCTCCCCAGTAAAATTGACAGAATTGGTTCAATGTACTGATGTCAGATGTCATTATAGAATGGGCAATGCAGCAGAACGTGTTCAAGATTCTACTTTACCTATATGACATGGACAAAGTCATTGAGGGCCTTCCAGGAGGGCTGAAGGTAGAGTGTTAACAGTGCAATCCTAAAGAGAGTTACACTGATCTAAGCCTATTCATTTTAATGGGCTTAGACTGGAGTAAGTCTCTTTAGGATTGTACTGTAAAATGCCTGGAGATATCAAAGGATCTAAGATAATCTGCTGGTTGAAAACATTTGATATGCTGCAGAATAACTGGATATTTCTGTATTTGTGCCCTATCTGATTGTACTGCATGATCTCAGAACAGCTGTTTAATTCTTTCTTTTGCTTTTTGATACCCAAGATGCAGTAAAACTTGGGGGGAGAGGACAAGCTTCTGGAGTTTCCCCTCAGTTGTTCTTTGCCAGGTTGAGTGATGGCTATTAGCAAGTATTGAGGCTATTAGACCCACCAATCTGAAAATCAGTTTTAGCCAGTAGATGCAAGTAGCCACACATGCAGGGATTAAAAAAAAAAAAAAGCAGGAACGTACAGGAACGCAGTTCGGGCTGGCTTGGCAGCAGGGGGTGTGGCCTATTATGCAAATGAGTTTCCACTGTGCTCTTTCTATTAAAAAAGCCCTATATGAACCAATGGTGATGTCAGGGGGTGTGGCCTAATAATGCAAATGAGTTTCTGCTGTTGTTTTTTTTACAAAAAAAAGTCCTGCACATATGTGTCATCGAGGAGATCAGCCCAGCCTCTTATTTGAGAAGGACATTCAGAAAACATCATGGGACTCCAAAGATCAACTTGGATTGTACTGCTTCCAGTAAGTGTCTTTCTTTGTAAATACAGAGCTGTGAAAAGCAAACCATAGAAGAGCTGGGTAACAAACTTTCCGTGGAATACCTTGATTGCTGCAGAGATAAAGGAGGCCCCTTTTTTGAGGTAGAATCTTAGAATGTTCTGTGGACAATCTCTGCATGCATTGCTTGAGTTCTCCAATGTCCAGATGACTTGAAGGCTATGTCAAGATATTTAAAGATTTTTGTTTGTTCAGTGTTGTGGACCTCTAGTTGCCATCTGTTGATCATTTCAGTTCTACTAGATTTAAAATCTTAAGTCTGATTTCACATGAGAGGAAAAGCGAGGTGCATGTGATTGAGACAAAATGAATAAATAACCAATTACATTAGTGATCACAGCAGTTCTTTCAGATATTTTTTTTCTTTTACTATTTCACATAGTCAGCAACCTGTTTATCCAACTGTCTCTCTCTTCTGCAGAAACCCTGCATTGTTGCTAGGATACGAAATCTCTTCCAGTAAGTTATTGGATGGCTTCGCTGTTCTTTTGCATTTGTACTGTAGAAGGCTATTTTTATGTAACCTGAAATAATTATGAATGTCTCAAGATTTTGGTCTGTGAAAAAATTGTGGTAAAATATCAGCACAATTCTTTGCACAGCTTTTTTTTTTGGTAAGGCACAAGGGTGGATTTTTTGGTTAATTTTTAGGTCTATTTCTCTGTATGACTCTTGCAGCATTTATATCTGAAATCCATTTGTTTGTTACACTTTGCTCCAGAAATCTCAGCGGTCTCTATGAGGTCTTTGTCTACCAGGGGCTTGGAATTCCACCAATATTTTCTAGTTTCCCTCTGTTTCACCAGCATATACACTTCTAGGGATGTTCATTTGTTTCTTAATGGAAAATGAAATGGAAAGCTATCATTTCATTTCTGTCTTTTGTGTAATTACACCCAATGGGGAAAGTAATTAATTAATGTAATTTGTCCTTTCTTCCTCCTCTCCCTTCTTCCTTCCTCCTCTCCCTTCTTCCTTTTACTTTATGAATGTCAGGCAGGCACCCTGAAGACTACATTTCCCAGGGTACCTCAAGTATCAGAAACCAATTTTATTTATTTATTTATCTTTTGTATTCAATTTATATCCCACCCTCCCCGTGAGAGGGCTCAGGGCAGGTTATAGGTCACATATAGAACAAATTCACAATTATCATATACATAGGGTTGCCAGGTCTGTGTTGGAAAATACCTGGAGACTTTGGAGTGGATCTGGGAGATGGTGGGGTTTGGAAAGGGAGGGTCCTCAGAAGGGTACAGTGCCATACAGACTACCCTTCAAAGTAGCCATTTTCTCCAGGGGGACTGATCTCTGCCAACTGGAGATCAGTTGAAAAAGTGGGAGATCTCCAGGCCCCACCTGGAGGCTGGCAACCCTACCAGGAAAATTAAAAGTTGAGATTAAAGTAAAACCAGAATAGTCATTGCCACTGTACCCTTCTGAGTGGTGCTGATTACATTGGCAGCTGGGCCATCAATAGGGGAGCCAAGAGAGGGAGGAATTTGGATGCCCACTGCCTCAGCTAAAAGCCTGGAGGAACAGCTCTGTCTTACAGGTCCTGTGGAACTGTAATAGATCCTGCAGGGCCCTGATCTCTATTGGTAGCTTGTTCAACCAGGCAGGGGCCAGGGCTGAAAAGGCTCTGGCACTGGTTGAGACTAGTCAGATGTCCTTTGGGCCAGGGACAACCAGAAGGTGTTAGTCAATTGAGCACAAGACTCTATGGGGCACTTATGGGGAGAGACAGTCCCTGAGTTATGTGGGTCCCTGGCTGGATAGGGCTTTGAAAGTCAGTGCTAAAACCGTAAACTGGATCTGGTACTCTATAGGCAGCCAGTGCAGTTGGTGGAGCACTGGTTGAATGTGAGCCCGCACAGGTACCAAGGAACCAGGAGAGGCAGGGGAAGATTATCCCTGTCAGCTGTTGGCTACCTAGATGGCTGGAAGGTTCCCTGCCTACCTGGCCAACCAATTGGCCCTTGGCCTGCTCTCCTGGCATTGGCATCACAAGCCAGAACAGGAACACCATCCTGAAGCATGGTGTGTGCAAGAGTGTGGGGAGAGAAAAGAAAGGAGGGAAAGGAGGAGATGTATCCCTAATTGGAATAAAGGCGTATAATGAAAGTAGTAGCAAAAGAAAATTAAAATTAAATGAAACAACAAAAAAATATCTTTCCAGAATCTCCCAGTTTCTGTCCATTTCTCATGCCACCAGACTCCATGTTGCTGTATTCCATAACCCATTTGCCCACTGTTCACCAGTATGGTTGCTGGTTCTGGCTTGGCAAGTTCCTGGAGGTTTGGGGATGGTGCTTGAAGAAGGTGGAGTTTGGAGAGCTCAGCTGAGATGTGATGCCACAGAATCCACCCTGTTGTTTCCTCCATGGGAGCTCATCTCTGTAGTCTGGAGCTAAATTGTAATTCTGGGAGATTATTGTGATTTATCTTACTAGTAATGAAGATTGAGATTTTGTCAATATGGGACTTCATTTCCTCTTAGGTGCCTTTAATATACAGGTATACTAATTTTATTGACTTATATTTGTCTATATAATTTTCTTCTTAGTCCCACTTTTGTGTACTGAAGTTTTATTACTCGTATGTAGCTAATTCTGTTCTCTTTGTCTTAGCATTGTTGTACACTGTGTCCTCACTTATGCTCTTATTATATATGTTGTTATATTGTACAGCCTTTATTGTAAATCTGATTATTTTACTAATAAAATATTTGGGAGAACGAGAAGATTATTTGAAATGTGATGTTGGAGGAGAGTTTTATAGATATTATGGACTATCAAAAGACAACTGTAGGAGTCCCGTGGCGCAGAGTGGTAAGCTGCAGTATTGCAGTCCAAGTTCTGCTCATGACCTGAGTTCAATCAGGGAGTTTGGGCCATCAAATTTAAAAGGACTGCATGCCTTTTAAATGCCTTCCCTCCACTGAAAATAATGAAGGATATGGACACCTTCTCTTGGGGTTCATAGAATTGGACCCCTGATCCAACCTTTTTGAAACTTGGAGGGTGTTTTGAGGAGAGACACTGGATGCTATGCTGAAAATTTGGTGCCTCTACCTAAAAAAACAGCCCTCCCAGAGCCCCATATACCTGCAGATCAGTTCTCTATTATATCACCCCCGCTTTCTGATGACCCTGAAGCAGGGGAGGGTCTCCAAACCGGGGGATCCCCTGCCCCCGCCTGAGGATTGGCAACCCTAACCCTAGCTGTGTCCCTGAAGTTGTGCCCCAGGGGTTACTTTGTTGTCGGGGAAGAGTGGTGCGCATCTATGTTAGGGGGAGGGAGCTGCAGTGAGGGGGAGAATTGATGGAAATCATCCTCCTTTTCACCGACAAAAGTGCCTTCCATCAACAGATTTTTTTTTACCAATCTGTTTTTAAAATCAGAAGTCTACTTAAATATAAAAAAGAAAGACAAAAAACCTCACATAAATCCCTTGAGAAAATATTTGGAGGGGCTGGTGTTATTAGTTATATTCTGAGAAAGAATTAACACCAAAATATTATATTGAGTCTCTTATTTATATCCTGTCACGCTTGTGGCTTTGCTAGGAATAAAATAAATGATATGTTTAATGGACCAGAGGCATGAAAGTATTCTTAACATTCATCAAAAGAACACTCTTTAGTTTTGCATTGTATTAATCAATAGTTTGGACAGTTTCCTGAAGGACTCAGAGAGTCCTGAGAGATTGCTTGTTCAGAAAATGTGGAGTAGATGCTTATCTTTCCTCAGGGTAATGGTTCTGTTGTGGGCTTATTATATTTCCCCAGCATTCAAAGCACAGTATTTTGTACCTGGGATAACAGCACACCCATTGCTATGTTGATAGCTATGGGAAATCTGGTTGGGCAGCTGTCAATGGCCCTAATAGATACATTGTATTATGTTATTTCTGATGAGTACCATTACTCTCTACCATTCCTCATGCCACTGATTGTAAGAAAATGTTTCTAGGGTTATCTTCTTTAAATTTAACAAAAAATTGTAGGCTGCAGTTTCTATTTGCTGTACAACAGAAGCATTTAGAAATACTCATTTAGACATTTTTTTTAAAAGACTGGAAGCAAAAGAAACCATGCTTGCTTGATATGAGGAATATATCCTGAAGGAAAATGTAATAATAATAGCTGTTAAATTCTAGAAGAAAAAAGAAATGTGTAATTCTCAGATGAGGTGGGGTTTTTAGTCAGGAAGCCCTTAAGGAAATCCAAAAGACCCATCCCCTGATCCCAGTTTTTAATAGATCGGGCAAATCTTGCCATCTTCGATAACCTTCACAAAGCAGTACACAAAGAGACCATCACAAAATGAATCATCACAAAAGAAGCCCTGTTGATTAAGCTCTTTCAGGATCCAAGGATCTACTCTAAGTTCACTGTTGGTTTGCTCAATCTCCACTCAAGGTAATGAGTGTGGCCTGTGGATTTTTTTTCCATGCAGGGTTAGTTCCAGATTTGCATGGACCCTGAGTGACAGAATGTAACTGGACCCCCTTTCCCCTTTAGTACAGTCTGTTTCACCTCTAACCATAACCCTTCCATTTTGTTAGGAGCCCTGTGGTGCAGAGTGGTAAGCTGCAGTATTGCAGTCCAAGCTCTGCTCACGACCTAAGATCCCAGTGGAAGCTGGGTTCAGGTAGCCAGCTCAAGGTTGACTCAGACTTCTATCCTTCTGAGGACAGTAAAATGAGTACTCAGCTTGCTGGGGGTAAAGTGTGGATGACTGGGGAAGGCAATGGCAAACCACCCCATAAAAAGTCTGCCATGAAAACATTGTGATGCGACGTGACCCCAGAGTCAAAAACGACTGGTGCTTGCACAGGGGACTACCTTTACCTTTCCCCCCATTTTGTTGCTTCCCTTTTCTTCTTCAGCCACTCCCTTTTCCATTTCAATTTGCTTATTCTAATAAAGATATTATACAAAGTTTTGCTTCTTTGCTATTTTTATTACTTTGTATAAAACCAGGGAGAATAAAATATGCCTTCTGTGATTTTATTGGAGCACTATTCAATAACGTTGACACCATTTGTTTAGAAGGGTGTGAGGAAACGTTTCTTCACACTCATCACTGAAAGTAAGGAGGCCAATCCACATCCCTCTGAAATGCTTAAACAATTTAACAATCCCAGTTTACTGAAGATTTTCATTTGGAACCATCTGACAGACTGAAGGAAACCTATCACTCAGCACAAGATCAAAGAAGCCATAGCTAATATTAAATATATATATTTTTAATATTGAGACATATATCACGTAGTTTTTTTAAACCAAGTGTTACATCTTTGATACTACTAATTTAATTCTCCAACAAATATCTGTGATGGACTGCTCTTTTTAAGAGGCTTAGAAGTGTTGTACCAACAACTAAAGGAATGTGAAGGGCTAATTTTTAGAGCCAGAGAGCCTTGAGTGACAGGCTGTCCCAAGAGATCTGATTGACAGGGCTGGCGTGTGGGAGTAGGCAAACTAGGCAAATGCCTAGGGCACCAGCTCTCAGCAGGGGCAGGCGTCCCTCCCCGCTCGTGCTGTCCCCAAGCCTTAGACTTGCTTCCCCTCTACAGTGCCCTCCGAATTAGGTGAGTGCTGCAGAAAGGAAGTGCGGAGTGTTTTTTCTTGGCCCAACTGCTTAAAGCCAAGAAAGTCTGCAGTGCCCACTGAACTTGTAGAGCGCTGCCGAGGAGACACACTGAGTGCCCAGCGTGATGACATCACCTTCTTCGAGAGAAGATTCCCCACCCATTCAAACAGGGAGAGTTATCTCTGAGGAGTGGTGTGATTAAAATTGCCTGTAGTAACTTTAAAAAACAGTCTAAAACGCACGGAGGGTACTGGTATTCCAAAAAGAAAGGGTATGGTAATAGGAAGAGGGTACTAGCCTTCTGGGTACCAAAAGGACTCAGCAATTTTACAAATAAAGTGAATTGGAATGTTTTGGAAAACACTGGAACAAAAGCTTCTCAATATAAAGATCTAAGTAACTGAATAATTTAAGAACCTCTCATTAGACTGATATATAAAAACAAAAGTCTGTGCTTGTATTAGTTTTACCTCTGTAATTTCAGTTCCTGATTTTGCCTAAGCTTTTCCCTTAATGTTAAATAAATCCTTTTGTTATTTTTGAACTTTAAAGCATCTCAAGTGCTATTTTCGTTTTAGTTAAAGGGTGATTCTATCCATTCGCTGAGGTTCCTGGGCTGAGCAAATAATCAAAATATACCTTACTGACAGGGTGGGACAGCCAAAGTTTCTTCAGGAGAGAAGAAAACACATTACTAGGGCTGCTTAGTCAGTGAGGGGACAGAGAAACTGAGGGGAAGTCTAGCCTCTGAGGGAGGGAAATGGATGGGACCGATCATTATATCACAATCCAAATCTTTAATGATTAGTATGTTTTTAAAATGATTATCTTTTTAAAATTGTTAATTGCCTAATTGGGTACAAAGATGTCTAAGTACATAATAAAAATGTGTACCATGAAAAGCATCTGTAATGCATCACCTAGCTAATATATGCATGTTTCTCTTTCAGGAACACAATCCCACTCCGCCAAAGCTCACTTGAACTACTATGCATTGTTACTCCATTCTAAGCCCACTGAAGTCAACTGGTGTAGCCTGCAATAATCCTGCACAAGACTGCGCTGAGAGATAGGAATCCAGGCCAGATGATATTCTCCAAAATGTATTATTAACACACCTCTGTAGCATGTTTTGCAGGGGCGTGTATGTGTGTGTGTGTGTGTATGCATATGGGACCTTTGAATATCTATAAAGTAATTTATTTTAGATTGTGAATGCTACTGTCAGAGGCAACTGCACCACATACCCTGATGCCTCATTGTACTCAAGTACATTTATCCAAACAGATATAATTTATGCCTGAGATTTCTCACTGACCTGCTCGTAGGAGAGTTTGAACTCCTTCTTTATGTCTTATTTAGGCAGACTCTACAGCACAGGAGGTTAACTGGACATGAGAACCTACAATTTATTTTAAAACTTCCTAACATGGGCACAATATTTTTTAGGTATTAAGTAAGTCATGGCAGCAAATGTTCACTCAAAGAACAGCAAATTATAGAGAAGAATAAAATACTGTTGGGCACCAAATAGAAACTGGAACAGATAATTTTGAACAGGGAGGTTAAACTATCACTGTCTAGACTTTACACTCATATAAATCATGAGTGAAAACACAGACATATTCAAGAAAGAGAGAGGCACTGAATGGAAGAACCATATAAGGTTATAGCGGCCAAAAGCAGAATATCTACAAATATAATCATTCCCATGAATTAAAACGTGACTTACTTTGATACTGGGCACTTTGTTTATGAATGTTCAAGAGGGATGTTACAGATTTTCTGAAAGGTTACATAGATCCCATGGAAGATTTCCTGAAATGGAAACAGGAGGGATGGTTTTTGCTGATTTTCTACTCCTGACTTCCAATTTTCTCCTCATGTTGTTCCTGTGGAGTTCCTATCCCCCACAAACAGCACTCGGGGAAGCATTTTGAGCCTCGGTGGGAGGGGAGAGGGTGAAGAAGTTGTGCTCTATAGATGGAATCTCTTTTATCCGTAGAAATTATCAGTGAATCCAAGGCAGGGCCACATGAGTCAGATGAAAGACTCTAGGATTGACAATACTCCATTATTGACTAAAAGCACATGAATGGATTGAGAACAAGGCAGATATTATGATTTATTAAATATTTGACACTTTCAGTTTTGAGGTACAAGCTTGCAATTGCTGCAGGATAAAAGTATCTATCTTAAAAACTTCACTGGTTTCAGCGTCCATTTTAAATACACTATTTTCACTACACTATTCAGCACCACTGTTTTCACTAGCTCTGCTCCTTCCTTTGCCCTGTATTGATCACATGAGTATCTGATGTCATTGTATATGATGACAGTTCCTATGTCAAGTACAGATCACTATTTTCTCAGGGATAGCAAGACATACCTGGATACCAAGACTCTGCAGGGATCAAGGATCTATTAAAATGTTCTGCCCCTGAAGTCACATGGATCCAAATGGTTTCTGATTTTCCTGTTGATACAGTATGTTTGGTGGTTCTGTGAATGCCCTAATGGGCTTCTGGAATGATGGAATTACCTGGTGGGCTTCTGGAACGATGGCATGACACAATCGCTCCCAAATGCCCTCCTTCAAGTATTAGAGTCCAGGAAGCCCTTTGGTTTACTGAGGGGCTGTAGGAGATGAAAGGACAAGGGAAACGGCTATAATAACAGTGGAGAGGAAGACTGAATGTGCATTTTAAATTTATTTATTTATTTATTGCACTTATATCCCACTCTATCCCATGGTGGGCTCAGGGAGGCTAACAATGTAAATAAAATACAATAAATATACAATTAAAACCAGTTAAATAAAACAAAAAAAAACATACATTGCTCAGACAGTTCAATGCATCTGCTGTTGGATATCAGCAGGATAGCAAGCTTCTATAGGCTTACTATGAGTGGGGGGAGGCTGAGATGATAGAGACATCCATCACCTCAACTGAAAGCCTGGTGGAACAGCTCCATTTTATAGGCCCTGCAGAACTATAGCAAGTCCCACAGGGCCCTGATTTCACATGGGAGAGTGTTCCACCAGGTTGGGGCCAGGACAGAAAAGGCCCTGGCCCTGGTTGAAGCTAAGTGGACATTTTTAAAACATGGAATAAAGTGTACTCCATGGAAGTGTCGATAGCAAAGAAACAACAATTTCTGCCACCATTATGTCTGCACAGTGTAGGCCAGCAAAGTTGTTCCTGGTGGTCAGTCTTGTTAGGATCTGGTCTACAGGAGGAGGTAGACTGGTGGGTGGCCCACTGTGATTGTTTTGCTCTGCACTTTGTGGGTAAAATTTCTCATATCCAGGGCTTTTTGTGTAGAAAAAGCCCAGCAGGAACTCATTTGCATATTAGGTCACACCCCAAGGGGAAAAAACCCACATGGAAAAGCCCCTTGTTATATACTGACATACTAAGCAGAGTTACACCCTTCTATACTCATTGCCTTCAATGGACTTAGAAGGGTGTTAATTCTGGCTGAGAGCAGGGGGGTGCTGATACTGTGGTAACATCCCAGCTCCACAAGGTGGCAATCCATACCTTTACATAAAAAGAATCATAAACCATGCAGGGAGAGGACATTGTAAAGATGTGTTCTACAGCTTTCCACAGTTTTTAGCTAGACAAGATGTTCATTTTTTCAGTTGAGGTTTGCACTTACCAGGTGATAGAATGAAGTTAAATTAGATTTCAACCTGCTAGTAAGAAGCTCTGCGTATTCCCAAGGGCTTCTTTCAAAGGGTAGCAGAAATTGCTCATAGATGTAAGCTTTGAACTATAAGCATTCCGGGTAGACTTCGGTAAATACAGATATCTAGAACCTACTTTAATTTTCTCTGCTTCCGATAGTGCAGGACAGGAGATTAAATAAAATTAAATTAATTCACGCTAATGGGGGATAATTATAATGAATTAGGGATTATCACAATATGCAGGAAACAAGTGGCATATTATTGCTCAAAAAAAAAGTAAGAAGTACATATGCATGAACTTGTGGAATACCTTCAAGTCTGCGATGTGCTATGTAAAGTTTTTGTTTTTAATTTTATTTTTATTACAAATACCTGGTGGTGGTGTGCAATGGGACTTGACAGAATAACCAGGATATATTCTTTTTTAAAATTACTGTGTGTAATGTTTAAGTATTGAATTTTGGATCAATAATATATACATACCAGATTCTTACAGGTTCTAATGAATTTACACTTGGGATTGAAGTTAAATAAGAGTGTTTTTTTAGAACAACTGTCTCTCTTTCATGATGCAATGGAGAAACCAGCTTCTCTCTATCCCCAAATTAACACAATGGAAATGGAAGCGCATGCACAAGTTTCTGCACCCCTCATTTTCCCCAACAGTATGCATGGCCCAGGGACACTATAGCTCTCCCCTCCGCGCAGGACCTTCTGTCTCAAAGGCAACTTGAAACACATGGAAAGACTACACCTTACAGCTTGGAAACTCAGGTATTAGACCCAACATTCTCAAATGAGAT
The DNA here is from genome assembly GCF_032191835.1 of Heteronotia binoei. Lineage (NCBI taxonomy): Eukaryota > Metazoa > Chordata > Lepidosauria > Squamata > Gekkonidae > Heteronotia > Heteronotia binoei. The sequence goes on along the minus strand of NC_083223.1, from coordinate 47,647,023 downwards.
TATTCAAGTGTTGTTATAGGCCAGAAAACTATCAGTTAGGTCCTCTGTTGAAAATTAATTTGGTTCCAAGACTGGGTTCCAGAAAGAAGAGATTTTCTTTTCACTTGTCTGTTAGCACTGATATTTGATTATTTGTTCTCCTTAGCTCAGATGGGTCTTTCTATATAGCATCTATAAGAGTGCATTCAGCAGCTATCTCTGCCTTCCATGGAATATCTATTATTCCATGATGAAGTGCAGAGTCATAGAATCATAGAGTTGGAAGGTACCTCCAGGGTCATCTAGTCCTACCCCCTGCAGAATGCAGAAAACTCACAAATACCTCCCACCCAAGTTCATACCTCACCTTTAAGTTCTACCTATGTTCACGAATCAGCATTGCTGTCAGATGGCCATCTAGCTTCTGTTTAAAAGTCCTCAAAGAAGAAGAAGCCTACCACCTCCTGAGGAAGCCTGTTACACTGATGCTTAGTTTTTCCTAATGCTTAGTTGAAAACTCTTCAAATTTAATTTCAACACACTATCCTCTATATCAGTGGTCCCCAACTTTTTTTGGCCCCGGGGACCGGTCCTAGGGCTGGCCTGCCAACCACGGCCCCAGGGCCGGCAGGGTGGGGGTACCCAATTCGGCCTCCCCCTGCAGCATTTCCTCCTCCCTCCTTTGCCCCCCATGCAGCTCACCACACCCCCCGCACAGCCTCGCCGCCTTCTCCTCCCATTTTCCTCCCCGTTTCCTCCTCCTTTGCCCCCTTGCACAGCCTCATCGCATCCTCCCCTTCATTTCCCTCCCCCATTTCCTCCCCCCTCCTTCACCGCCCCCCCCCGTGCAGCCTCCTCCTCCCCCGTTTTTCTCTCCGTTTCTTCCTCCCTATTTCACTGCCCCCCGTGCAGCCTCGCCTCCTCCTTCTCCCCCCAATTTCACCTTTTTATGGCCAGGGAAGGGGCCATGAAGGGCCTCCCAGCCTGACCCCCCCTGCTGATCAGCTGATGGGCGGGAAAACCGCTGTAGCAGTGAGCGGCACTACCCTTGCCTACTTCCCTTCCCCAGCTTTAAAATGGTGAAAATGGGGGGGGGGGGAAGGAGGCACCACTGGGGGGGCAGGACAAGGCTGTGGGGGGGGGGTGGCCAGACTGCGCGGCCCATTTCAAACAGGCTGCAGCCTGGTACCGATCCCCAGCCCAGGGGTTGGGAACCCCTGCTCTATATGACAGCCCTTCAAGTACTTGAAGATGGTTATCATATCACCTCTCGGTCATCTCCACTCCAGGCTAAACATACCTAGCTCTTTCAGCCTTTCCTCCTAGGACTTGATCTCCAGAGCCCTCACCATCTTTGTTACCCTCCCCTGGCCATGTTCCAGCTTGTCTATATCCTTCTTAAATTGCGGTGTCCAAAACTGAACACACTTTATGTGATGTCTAACCAATACTCTATGTGATGTCTTTGTGTGATCTAAACACTATACTTCACTCAATGTTCTATCCTAAGTTATCCCAGCATTTCTTAAAGGGCCTATAAAATATGTTTCCCCCAGTCCCATGTATTGTTCCACAGTTGTCCCTTTCTTTACTTTTGTTTCCTCTAATGAAGCCTCCTTTTGAACCCCTAGCCACATGTTATTTATCTTACTTGTCCCGGAAAGTTGCATTCTTGGTGGTGGTTACCTTTGAGGTCAAAGTGGTCTTGTAACCACATGTAAAATTTCCCCTGCTAAAAGATAAAATGCAAGGTGAAGTAGTGAAAGAAGCTTGGATAAATTGGCTAAAAGACTTTGGCTATAATATAGAACTAGAAGAATGGGATAAAATATGGGGAAAAAATCTTAAACTGACAAGATCTGCAGCCTATAAAGAGAACTTATATAAGATGGTATATCGTTGGTACCTTACCCCGGTACGGCTAGCAAAGATTTATCCAGACTATACCAACCAATGCTGGAAGTGAAAAAAAAGCAAAGGTTCTATGTACCACATTTGGTGGCAATGCGATCATGCCAAAAAATACTGGGCTTTGGTTAGTATATGGATTCAAAAAATTCTTAAAATAAACTTATTGCATACTCCAGAACTGTACCTTTTGGGTATCTGTAGAAACAATCTGCCTAAGGCCACCAATAAAGTATTATTGTATATTGTCACCATAGCAAGAATCCTTTATGCTAAATATTGGAAGACACCCCAAATACCAAATAGGGAAGAATTTATTGCAAAACTATTGGAAGCCGCAGAGATGGACACATTGACCACAAGATTACAAGAGGGTAATATGCAAAAATGTAATGAGACATGGAATCCAGTTTATCTTTGGGTGAAAGGTAAAGGTCTAGAGTTGGAGTAATAGACTTGTAAATTGACGGACCCCGAACGCTCCTCGTATGAGTGAGGAGTTTGTAGTGTGATTGTAGTGTGATTGTTATTAGGTGGGATGGTGGTGGGTGTTTTTGCTCGTAGTTCATGTTATTTATGTTATCTTGTGATTGTTATGTTTTATTTTGTCTTTTTTTTGTATCACCATGTTGTTATTTGTAATAAACTTGTTTTGAAACTGGGGGGAAAAAAATTTCCCCTGAAAGTTGTCAGTAATTTTCATTTAGCAAAAGAAGTTAGTCTCCCTGTTTCACCCCCGCCCCCAAACCCTACTATGCCACAGGAAAAGTCTCTTCATACTTTTAGTATCAAGAGGTGAAGGTAGTCCCCTGTGCAAGCATCAGTCATTTCCGACTCTGAGGTGACATTGCTTTTACAACGTTTACATGGCAGACTTTTTTACGGGGTGGTTTGCCATTGCCTTCCCCAGTCATTTTCACGTTATCCCCAGCAAGCTGGGTACTCATTTTACTGACCTCGAAAGGATGGAAGTCTGAGTCAACCATCAGCTGGCTACCTGAAGCCAGCTTCCACTGGGATCAAACTCAGATCGTGAGCAGAGTTTGGACTGCAGTACTGCAGCTTTAGCACTCTGCGCCACGAGGCTCTTTTCTTGCTTTATTATGTCTTTCCAAAGAGAAAAAGTCTTTCTAAAAAGAGAAAATGTTCATTTGCTATAAGGGCCCTAGGAAGGGCAAGGCAGCCTCTCAGACATTATTCAGGTGAGTAGTATCAGCTGTAGACACTTCCTAAAGCTATGCAGGCATTCCATGCCCTGTGAGGATTAATGCACACTCCACATGTGCCCAAGGTTTCTCCACAGCCTTCCACTAACATGTTCCATTGAGGGACATCTGTAAGTTTGCAACATGGTCATTGGATGAAACTTTCATAAGACACTATACTTTTGATTCGGAAACAAGAAGAGATGCAGAAGTTTGAAAAGCAGTTCTACATTTGTAATTCCAATGAGAGTCTCACCCACTTCCTCAGGTGAGCAGCTCAGTAGTGATCTGAATTTGGGGCTGTACAAAAAGACAGAAGATGGGAGCAGGGTTGCACTTACCTGTAGCCGTTGTTCATTGATGTCTTCTGTGCAGAGACACATTCCCTCCCTCTTACCCCACTGTGAGCTCTGTTATATATTAGAATATTTGGTCAAATATATTAATTCCTAGAGCTCACAGCAGCTTGGTGGGAACTGAGAGAATGGGGATGGTCCACCTCAGGAGCACATAAAGCTTTAGGTGGGAAATCTGCGCATGCTCAGTCTAGCATGGGCGGACTATCCCAGTTCTACAAGTTTTAAGCTACAGAAACTATTTCTAAGGCCAGCCTGTGCAGGCACATTCCCAGTGTGTGTCTGCACAGAAGATGTTGATGGACAACAGTTGCAGGTAAGTGCAACCTTGTTTTCCTTCTGTCTGTTCTGAACCTACTGTCCATCAGTTTCATTGGACGTCTTCAAGTTCTAGCATTTTGGGAGAGGGAGAAAAATTTCTCTTCGTCAGCTCTCTTCATCCCATGCAGGTGGGTAGCTGTGTTCACCTGGAGTAATAGAATAAAGATGCCACTGGACTCAAACTTTTCTCATCTCTCGCCTCTCTTTTTTAAACTGAACTTTCCCAGACTCTTCAGCTTTTTCTTATAGGGAAGTGCTCCAATCCCCTAATCATCTTGGTTGCCCACCTCTGCACTTTTTCCAGCTGTGCAATGTCCTTTTTGAGATATGGAGACTGTACAGTTGGAACACACAATATTCCAAATGAGGTTGCACCATAGATCTATACAGGCATTACAGTATCAACATAGAGCTTGCCTTTTTCACTGCTGGAGCACACTGGGTTGACTCTTTCATTGAGCTATTTGCTATGATCTCAAGATCTCCCCGCCAGCCCGCCCACGACTCAGCAAGTTCAGACCCCATTAGCCTATACTTGAAGCTGGAGTTTTTTGTTCCAATGTGCACCACTTTACACTTATCAACATTGAACTTCATTTGCCACATTGTCGCTCGTTCATCCAATTTGTGGAGGTCCTCTTGCTTTTCACCATCCTGAATAATTTTGTGTCATCTGCAAACTGGGCCCCTATACTACTCATCCCGTTTCAGATATTTGATGAATAAATTAAATAGTGAAACCCTTTACAACGTGTGCGAAACTTAACAAGATATTAATAGTATGAGGCAAACCACAAGATATGTTACAATGTGGCGCTACAAGCCCATAAGAGTCTTAAAGCAGTGATGTCTTAAAGCAGTGATCGCTTCAAGAGTCTGATGTTGAGATTATTGGCTTGTAGTGCCACTTCGTAACTTACATCTTGTGGTTTGCCCTCATACTATTAATACATTGTTAAGTTTTGTATGTGTTGTGAAGGGCTTCCACATGGATGCTAACTCTTTGACCGTGGATATGTACGTATAATAAGATGGTGAAAATATATTGAAGATATGGACATGACTGTTCTTGACGATATTGGTGTAAACTCAGATAAAGATTGTGTGTATTAAATCAGGAAACAGCATATGTCCCCTCAAAGGGGAGAGTCCCCTGAATGTGAGGGTGTATGGCATGTGCTAGTCCCAGCCTAATTTCAATGTACAGAGGACATGCAGTTGTTCCAGTTTCTTATTCAGATCGCCAGGTGACAGAGATAAATTTTCCTGCAGAATATGGCCACTTTGGAAGTGGGACTCAATGGCAGAGATGGCCAATGGTAGCTCTCCAGATTTTTTTTGCCTACAATTCCCATCAGCCCCAGCCAGCATGGCCAATGGCTGGGCCTGATGGGAGTTGTAGGCAAAAAACATCTGGAGAGCTACCGTTGGCCACCCCTGCTCTATGGAATTATGTCCCAAACCTCACCCTCCTCAGGTTCCATCCCCAAAAGCTCCAGTTATTTCCCAACCTGGAACTGGCAAGCCTAAACTTGGCCCCTGTGCCGTCCATCTGTGTGACTGTCCTAGGGGCACCTCGCTTCAAATAGTACACAGATACTTTGTTATACTGAGTTAAAGAATGGAAATGCCAAAACATAATACGAACTAAAATGCCATTAAAACTGACTAGCGCTTCCTCAATTACACCGTTTCTCTTTAAGACACAAGACAGGCTACTGCTACCCATAGCATCTTACTCAGGAAACACTGGAGGTTTTGCCACTTTTAATAAAGCAGACCTTTTTTTGTGGAAGGAATGGACAGACAATGGATTGTCTGTGTGTACAAATGCAGGAGGATGTCACATGGAAAAAATGCATGTCAGGTGACTGAATGTGAGAAATCTTTTGATGTGGAAGCAGCTCAAATGTGGACAGTTGCTGAGCCGAGGTGTAATTGAGGAAGTGCTAGTCAGTTAGTTACTCTTTCATGGGTTGATTACTGCAAGGGGCCAGTCCAATGCAGATATTAATGTAGCAGAAGGAAATTTTACCTTTCAGACAGAGGGAAGAAGGCATCCCAGCTGATTATAAAAAAGGAATTATTTGAGTAGGACAAATATGTTTTGCTTCAGAGTCAGCTGATTATGAAAAAGGAATTATTTGAGTAGGACAAATATGTTCTGCTTCAGAGTCAGTATACTGTGTAGTAGTTAGGAGGTCAGAATAGCTGTCTCGGAGACCCATATTCAAATCCTGACTCTGCCATGGGTGTTTGCAGGGTGATCTTGGGCCAGTCACACACTCTCAGTCTAACCTACATCACAGGTGTTGTGAGGATAAAATGGAGGATAATGATCTGTTTTAAGCACTGGGTTGGTCTTAAATGTTTCAGAGGTCTTATTTCAAATATAAATCTATTAAATTTAACAAGTATATCCCTGGGTAAATTCATTCTTTGAGCCACCTTACTATTAATTCTAAATGCAGATTTTATTTTAACACCCTCAATAAATTTTGATCCAAACAACCCATTAAGGAGGTCAGTAAGATATTCTGTTATTTCTTTTTGCTCTTTCTTTTAATGATCTTATCCATAAATTAGGTTTCCTTAGTCTGTTATAAATTTATTTCGATATGATCTATCAGTCTTTATTTTCCTCTTCTATACCACAAAGTCCTAATTCTAAAGACCTTTTCTAATTTTTCTGCCTTATTGACAATGCTTATATTATTTTCCTTCAATTCTACTATGGCTGAGCTTATTTTTAGCTTGTTTTCAATGGCCTGCAACCTAGTTTCCAAATCCTGAAATCTCTGGTCTAATTTATTTTCAGTTTCTTCCACCTTATTGATTATATCTTTTTAAAAAAAACATTTTTAAAAGAAGTGTTTGGAATAACCTCCACATATCCTCAGTCAGACATTCTTTTTAGTATATCTGGTTGTCATTCTCTTTAGGGGGAAATGCCTAATATCTTATGAGCTTAACATTTAGTTTTTATCCCACAGTTGTCTTTTAAATGCCCTGATATCACCATATAAATGTTAAGATTCCCCCCCTTATTAGCTTATATTCAAATTATAGCTATAATCAAACTCTGAAGAGGTAAAAACTCTAAGCCATTCCAACACTACTCAGTCTAAGCAACTACAGCATTCCATTAAATCTCAGTAATTAGTAATTAGAGGGTCCTCTATTAACACCCCATTTCCTTTTTTCAGCTGTTATAACAGTTGAGTAGTAGTCAACTGTATAGAGTAAATCCACCCCTACAAGTATTTTAAGGATTTTAAACTACTTCTCTCTATATACCATCCAAACAGCTTTACTGTCTCAGAAATAACCATAAACAACTAAATATCGATAGCACTAACATCAGTAATAAAGCCACAAATCCAATTTCTTGTACAACCATTCGGATTTATTCCTAGCTGACAGAGTGCAAATTCCAGATGATGTTATCTTCCTCAAGTGTAATCCAGTAATTAAACTGATATTGTGCCTCTAGAGGTTCAAGTACAATCCAGTAATAGCAACTAAAGAATTTCCACCAGCTGTCACCTCAATGTTAACAACACCTTCCTAGAAGCAATGATGGATCCGATGGTGTAGCAGGGACAAGGAGGGACCGGTGGAAGACTGGGTGGATGCGGAGGGTGGCCGGCAGCTGTAGCCGGAAAGCAACGGGGTTGATTTGGTCCATGATCAGGTAAGGCCCCGCGAAGCAAGGGTCCAGGTTGCGAGACCGGCCAGGCCAAAACATTGGCCCTGTTCAGACGCACAGTATAATCAGATGTTGCTGCTGTTTCCTTCCAGATTTAAAGTGGTTGATCAGACTGCAACATCTGCCTCCCTGTATTAACTTGTGGTAGCCCCCCCGCAATCCTTGGAACCGGGTTATTTTGTTACCTGCTCCTTTGCGGTGTTTTTTGAGTTCTCCGGTTTCACCTCGCAGTTTTCTCTGTCTGGATAGTTCTGCTGCGATATTAACCAACTTCTGGATGTCTAAAGCTGTCCTAGAGCAAAAGAAGCCTCAGACATCCGGTTTACAGTCACCATTTTTTTTTAGTACTTATCGATATGTGCATGTTGACAAGTAGACAAGAGATGTAATTAACACAACGCTGGAAACCACCACCCCCCCCCCACTAAGTTTCCTGAAGTCAAGGTTTGGATGTATAAAGCATAGTTCACTCTGTTTATGAACAAAATAATCATAATTTTAAAATTATGGGATGTGCAGAAGAATATCCAAACACAATTTGTAAAAACCTAGCAACAGTTCACTGTTTACTGGAATAAAATAAAGCCTGACAAAAATGTAAGAAATTAAATCCTGAGATGTATTTGAATTCAGGTGAAATGCTTTGGAATTTTATTTATTGGTATGTTTATCAGGTACCTCTGTTTTGTATTAGGTAAAAACTTGTATCTATATAGTTTTATTAATTTGAGATTATGTATGTTAACTGAGAACAATCAAAAGGAGGAGGAGAATGATGTAAGTGGCTTTGAGTCTCCATTGGGGAGAAAAGTGGGGATGGATGAATAAATAAAATAAATAAGAAGCAGTAGAAAACTGATCAAGTGTCATTGCTTTTTGACATAGTAGTGTTTATTGAATCATTTACATTGGATAGATGCATTTGAGATAATTCACATTACAAAGTTCATGTGTGAGACATATGATCTGTCTATGCTGGGAACTTAGCTCCCAGACATGTGCAGACTTAATTCAGAATGAGCCCATGGGGAGAGGGGGCTTAAGCTTTTTGTGTGTGTCATTTTTCTGTCCTAAAATGATCTCAGGAGGGTCACTATTTCACCATTAGGTAAGCTTATGTGGACTGAGGACCAAATAAGCTTACCTAATGGTGAAATAGTGACCCTCCTGAGTGTGTGTGTGGAGGGGGAAAGGCGCTGGATGTGTGTGTGAAGGGGGAAAGGCCTAAGACCCTATCTCTATAAGCCACAGTTCTGATGCAAATCAGAATTAAGTTGCCATCACAGTTCTCCCAGACCACATCTGTTGACAGTCCAGGGGTGCGGTCACATGTCACATTAAAAGCGGGTGTGTAGTGCTCAAATTTGAACCACTGAATATTGATTCGATGCAGGGTCGTTCAGACGAGCATCCAAGAATGCTACTCATTCTGTTGTTGAGCGTTCAGACATCCAATACTATCACGCTCTTTTCTTGGAGCATGCGTGATCAGATGGTGATTTCTGGGGGGGGGGGGGGGGTCCATTGAACATGCGCCCAACTGTTTGGAGGTGGGAAATCAAACATTGCTTCAGAGGCAGGGGGGAAGGGGGGAAGTTTCCGGAATTAACGTTGCCGATTCAAACCAAGGAACTGCCAGGAATTACTTTCCTAGAAATTGGCAGTGACAATGATATCTGGAAATCCTGCACATTGAAAAAAAAAAAAGATTTTTTTTCCTATTCTGAATAGTGGGATAATGTCCCCCCCCCCTCCAATCCTGTGTTGATTGGAGAAGCAGAAGCATCACCTCAGATTCCCGGATGATCTGGCAATGCGCATGTCTGCTGAGGCTTTTTTTTTTTTTTAAAGGTGGGAGGGGCGGTAAACATTCCAAGGGGCAGTATCGCGCGTGAGCTGTCCAAACAGGAAAAAACCGATCTTGTGCTGCTTTTTTGAAAAAGGGCCGGACTTTCTGTGCTGTCAAATTAATGCGGCACTGATCCACAGCAAGTCGGAATGACCCTGGATGACGCTCGATTGCCAGATGTGGATGTGTGGACGAACATATTTAATCTGTCAGCGAGATGGAGCTGTGTCGCCACTAATGGTACGTGTGGATGTGTGGACGAACATATTTAATCTGTCAGCGAGATGGAGCTGTGTCGCCACTAATGGTACGTGTGACCGCACCCCAGGTGAACTCTGTGGATTTTGTGATAATTTTCTCTGGTACATTTATACTTGCTTATACTTCCATTACCATTAAATTAATCTCAGCACAATTACTATGTCTTAAAGAAAAGAGCAGTCTTGTGGAATCCAAACACTAACAAATGGATTGTGGAATAACTTTTCATGAACTAGAGCACAATTTATCAGATGTAACATGTGACTATTACACATCTTGTGGACCTTCTTGGAAGACTATCTGAACATAAAGGTCAGTTATGACTCATGAGATTCATAAAGTATCTGCTTCTCTGCTCAGGGCAGGTTACAACAAAGCAATAAATACATAATACCAAGGCTCTTTTTGAGCAGCAATGCAGTTCCAGCTGGCTTGGCATCAGGGTGTGTGGCCTAATATGCAAATGAGTTCCTGCTGGACTTTTTCCATCAAAAAGCCCTGCATGAAACAATGGTGATGTCAGGGGGTGTGGCCTAATATGCAAGAAAAGCCCTGCGTAATACAATGTTTAAGACATCAATGTTTAAGTCTTAAAGAAAAGAGCACAGTCTTCTGGAATCCGAGCACTAACAAATGGATTGTGTCAAACTTTTCATGAACTAGAGCACAATTTATCAGATGTAACACGTGACTACCTCTAATTACCATGTATTAAAACAATCACAACTGTTGCAAGAAGCTTAAGCTGTCATGCGCCAGTTTGCCGTAGTGGTTAAGTGTGCAGACTCTTATCTGGGAGAACTGGGTTTGATTCCCCACTCCTCCACTTGCAGGTGCTGGAATGGCCTTGGGTCAGCCATAACTCTGGCAGAGGTTGTCCTTGAAAGGGCAGCTGCTGGGAGAGCCCTCTCAGCCCCACCCACCTCACAGGGTGCCTGTTGTGGGGGGAGAAGATATAGGAGATTGTAAGCCGCTCTGAGTCTCTGTTTCAGGGAGAAGGGTGGGGTATAAATCTGCAATTCATCATCATAGTTATTAAAACCCAACATAAAATAAAATCTATTAATAACAATAATAGTCGATGGCACCATTCAATCACTATATCTCCATCAGCTCCCACCTAAATTCCCCAAGTGTTGCAGGTAGACAGTCATTGATATTGGGGGGAAAAGTGGACAAGGGATAATACAAGTTGACAACATGCACAACAGTATAGGGGCAGGCCAATACAGATGGATCTCCAGCATCTCAACCATGGGCCTGATGGAACATCTTTGACTTGCAAGCCCTGTGGAATTGCATTAAATTTCACAGGGCCTAGATCTCAATACAGAGAGTTCCACCAAGCCAGAGCCAGAGACAATAAGGCTCAGGCTCTGGCTCTGGTTGAGGCTAAGCAAATATCTTTAGGGCCAGGGATCATCAGTAGATCTTGGTTCAAGGAGTGCAATGCTCTCCAGGGTGATGGTCCAGAAGGTATGTTGGTTCCAGATTGCGAAGGGCTTTGAAGGTCAAAACCAAGACCCTGAATTTATATATGAGACATAACAACTAACAACATTGTTGGAGTAACTCATTCAAGCTGAGAAATAAACTAGACACAGATATCATTGGGCAAAGATATGGACTGGGAAAGCCAGACACAAAAGAACAACACAGCATGATGTGAAGAAATACTATATTATTATAAAATATCATATTATAGCTGCACACAGATCTTCCCTCCACTGACTGAACCAGAGTGGTTATCAAGAAATTAAAGCTTGTTCGTACATTCAAACCATAAGGAACAGATGTACATGGTTTTCATTAAAAATTGTTGCATTAATTCAAACCACATACTGAAATGAGATTATATCTGGTATGAGTTACAGTGCTTCTTTATCTTGAGTCTATTTTCCTCACATCCCCAGATCAGTTGTCTGTTCCCATATATTAAAACAGTCACAACTGTTGCAAGAAGCTTAAGCTGTCATGAAACAATTATCTTTCTGGGCTTGCTACCTTCCAAAACTTAATAATGATGCTACAACAGTCTTCTGCAGAGTCAGAAAAATAATCAGCTGTCTAGGGTTGCCAGCTCCAGGTTGGGAAATTCACAGAGATTTGGGAGTGGAGCCTTGGGGACAATGGGATTTGGGGAGGGCAGGGTAGCTCAACAGGGTATACCTTCCAAAGCAGCCATTTTCTCCTGAGGAACTGATATTTGTCATCTGGAGAGCACATAATTCCAGGAGGTCTCCAGGTCCCACCTGGAGGTTGGCAACCCTAGCTGTCACTGAAGGTGGGGTTGTTTTTTTTTTAAATCATGGTTCTTCAGACCTTCAAGCAAAGTCCTATACTACTCCCATTATGTAAAACTTTGGTTCTGGGATACGCCCCTCATACAGCGCTAAGCTGAGGCCTGGCCCACTACTAAAGTACTGTGTTGATTCACGCTTTACAAAGTATACAGATGGAGTCTGGAGTCCCCATTCTGTATAACAGTCAGATGTGAGTTGCAGGTTGTTCTTAAATTCTGTTCACAGAGTATCCAACTGGATTAGGACAATGAACCTCAACTTTCCCCACTGTACCATTCTCCTGATCTAAAATGATCCAACGTTCTTTGTATGTATGTCCTGGGATTTTATATGGGTTTCTTCAACAAGCCAAATATACCTAAGATCACTTCTTGTCAAAAAAATGGTGCATGTGGAGTGAAGCCCCTACTCTACGTGTGCTGTGATCCCAATCCAAATTGGGCACTATGTGCAAGGGAATTAAGGAAAACCCGCTACTCTCATCTAAGGCTCATCTAACCATTACAACACAAAGCCTTTGTATCCCATGTGTGCTATGAGAATCCTGTTACTTATGTGGTTACACATAAGTTTCACAATGGAGCCAATAATAGGTCCATGGGGCAAACTGAGCACTTGAACACAGCAGCCAAATGAATTAATTTTTTCCCCAATATAGTTTTTATTTTTTCAAGAAACCAAATAATAAAAAACACCTTTACATATGAAGAGCAAGTAAAACAGTAAAACAATATGAATAATTTATAAACTAGTACAGATTCATATTTCAATTAAGACTCAGTCCTTTTAGTCTGATTTAGGTAATTTTCCTTAACAATGAGTAAAAACATCTATGCACATTCTAAGGTAAGTGTCCTTCCCTTTAAAAAAGCACAACAAAGATTTGTGATATCGAATAATCTATACAAATAATCTATACTATTTGTAAATACGAATAATCTATAAAATAGTACAGATTCTGTAGAGTATCGGACTCTACACACGCGCCGCGCGTCCTCGGGCGACCAGGCACAGCGCGGGGAAAGTCACGGCCAATCAATGTCAAGCGCGGGAAGTTTAACTGGCCAGGATTGGGCTGGCCAGCGGGGGGGTTGTTCCGGGGTGTTTGTATATATTGGCGGACCCGGCCGCGTGTTCCCCAGTTCCGTAATGTACTAGCGAATAAAGCCTGAAGTCTTCACCACGTCTCGTCTCCCAGTACATTACACTGGCGACGAGGATGGGATCGAGCTAGGTCCGGCCGCCCGAGGGGAACCAGACCTGGCCGGAGACGAGGAAGGCGGAGACCGCAGGATCGCACAGCCCGCCGCCGCCATGGCGAACCCAAGTGTAACGACGGGCCATCTTGCGGAATTCAACCCGGAGCACCCCGAGAGATGGGAGACCTACACAGAAAGGGTCGAATGCTACCTGCGTGCGAACCTGATCGAAGATGACGACAGGAAGAGAGACGTCCTGCTGAGCGTCTGTGGAGAAGAAACCTTCGAGATCGCACGGGGTCTCTCCGCTCCGGCGAAGCTGACTGAGAGGACCTACGGGGAGGTCGTGAGACTCCTCACGGGCCACTTTTCGCCCCAACCGTCCATCGTCGCCCGCCGATTCCTCTTCCACAAGAGGGACCAGAAGTCGGGGGAGACAGCGGCGGTCTACCTGGCGGCCCTTCGGCAGATCGCCGGGAACTGCAGTTTCGACAAGAGGGACGAAGCCCTGAGGGACCGTTTCGTCTGGGGCCTCCGAGATGAGCGACTGCAGCAGAAGCTCTTCGCAAAGGAGGAGCTCACCCTACAACAAGCCTTCAACGAGGCGACGGCGTTCGAGAGGGCCACCAAGGCGTATGGCCAGCCGCGGGGAGAGGCAGTACACCAAGAAGAAATGGGACCAGAGGACCGAGCAGAGGAAGAAGCGTTCCAGCTCCGACGGCCACAGAGGACAGAAACTCGGGTCCCCGCGAGACAACGAGCGACGGAGAGGGCCCCCACCAACCCCAGCTCCAAGTGCGCCAGCTGCGGCGACCCCCACGAAAGGAGGGACTGCCCGTACCGAAACCTGGACTGCAGAAGCTGTGGGAAGATGGGCCACATCGCCCGGGCTTGCCGGGCCAAGAGCAGCCGTCGACCACCGTCAGCGCATCACGATTCCATGGACACCCACACGACGGCATCCACCAGCTTGCAGGTACTGAACTTGCCCCTCGCAGCCCCGGACAAGGTCAAAATGTCTGTCCGGATCGAGGGCGCCCCCTGCGTCATGGAAGTAGACTCGGGTTCCTCGATCTCCATAATTTCAGAGGAGACCCTTACGAGACTATGCCCCCGCCGCCGCCTCCAAACGAGGCCAGCGGATTTCGTACTGAGGGACTTCCAGAAAAACCCGGTTCACGTCGTGGGGTGGGCCCAGGTGCATGTGGAGAGGGGAAGCTTTAAGGGGCCCCTAGACATACTGGTGGTCAAGCGCCAACTGACCACCCTTCTGGGGTTAGCTTGGTTCCAACCACTGGGGATCAAGCTGGTAGGGGTGGAGCACGTGCAGGCCAGCAACTTCGAAGGGGTCTGCCAGGAGTTCCCCGAGGTTTTCGATGGGTCCCTGGGGAGCTACAAGGGGCCGCCCATCACCCTACCGATTGACCCCATGGTCCGGCCCATACGGCTCAAAGCGAGGCGCGTCCCGTTTGCCCTAAAGCCGAAAATCGAGGCAGAACTGGATCGCCTCACGGCCCAGGGCGTCTTGGAGCCTGTAACTTATGCGGCTTGGGAGACCCCCATTGTAACGCCAGTGAAACCGAACGGGGACGTAAGGATCTGCGCTGACTACAAGTGCACGATCAACAAAGCGCTCCAGGATAACCCGTATCCAGTCCCCGTAGTCAGCCATGTACTATCGACACTCGCAGGGGCACGGGTTTTTGGCAAGCTGGACTTAGCACAGGCATACCAGCAACTGCCAGTCGACGCTAAGACAGCAGAGGCGCAGACGATCGTGACCCACAGGGGGGCGTTTAGAGTTAAACGATTGCAGTTCGGGGTGAGCGTGGCTCCGGGAATTTTCCAAAGCATAATGGACTCTCTCCTTAAAGGAATTCCCGGAGTGCAACCCTTCTTCGATGATGTTTTAATCGCCGCCCCGAACGAAGAAGAGTTCAAAGGCCGCCTGCGAGAGGTCCTCCGGAGGTTCCAAGCGGCGGGGTTGAAAGTGAAGAAGGAAAAATGTCTGTTGGGGGTTCCGCGGGTGGAGTTCCTGGGATTCGCCGTGGACGCGGCTGGAATTCACCCGACTAAGGACAAGACTAGGGCCATTGTGCAGGCCCCCGCTCCCAAAAGCAAAGCGGAGCTACAAAGTTTTTTGGGTTTGCTGAATTTTTATCACTCGTTCCTGCCCCACAAGGCCGCCGTGGCGGAACCGTTACACCGTTTGCTTGATAAACAAGCCCCGTGGGTCTGGGGGAAGCGCCAAGCCGCGGCGTTCCAGGCAGTCAAGGACCTATTGGTCTCGAACGCGGTTTTGCACCACTATGATGAAACCCTGCCACTGATCTTGGCTTGCGACACCTCCCCCTACGGGGTGGGAGCGGTCTTGGGGCACCAACTCCCGGACGGGAGGGAAGTGCCAGTAGCATACTATTCACGGACCCTATCCCCAGCGGAGCGGAACTACGCTCAAATCGATAAGGAGGCCCTGGCGATCGTGGCGGGGGTGCACAAGTTCAACGACTACCTCTACGGTAGGCGTTTCACCATCGCCACTGACCACAAGCCGCTCCTGGGCCTCCTAGCTTCAGACCGTCAGACCCCCCAAATCCTATCCCAGAGGGTCCTGAGGTGGAACCAGTTCCTGAACTCCTACACGTATGAACTGGTACACCGCCCGGGCAAAGCCATGGGACACGCCGATGCCCTCAGCCGCCTGCCGCTCCCCATAACAGAACCCGATCCCGCCCCCGCACACGGGGTAATGCTCATTGAATCTCTCCCTGAGCGCCCACTGCACACGGCAGAGGTAGCCCGGGCGACAGGGAGGGACCGCATCCTGGCACGGGTCAGGGACTGGGTGGGGAGGGGGTGGCCGGCAGGCAAAGTGGAAGAAGTGTTCAGACCGTTCGCGTCCAGGAAGGACGAGCTATCGACACACAAGGGGTGCGTGCTTTGGGGCAGCCGGGTGGTGGTTCCCCCCCCTTGCGCAAACAGGTACTGGAAGACCTCCACGAGACCCACCCGGGCATCGTGAGGATGAAAGCCCTGGCCCGTAGTTATGTGTGGTGGCCGGGCATGGATGAGGAAATTGAGGGGTGGGTGAGGAGGTGCCAACCCTGCCAAGAATCCCGGCCCGATCCCCCGTCAGCCCCGGTCCACAGATGGGAGTCTAACAGGCGGCCATGGTCCCGCCTCCACTTAGATTTTGCCGGCCCGTATCAGGGCCAGATCTTTTTTATACTGGTGGATGCCTACACAAAATGGTTAGAGGTGATTCCGGTAGCCTCAACCTCCACGGCGGCAGCCGTCCGAGCACTCAGGAAGGTCCTATGCACGCACGGGATCCCAGACACCCTGGTGACGGATAACGGAACGGCCTTCACCTCCCGGGAATTCCGGGAGTTCACGGAGAGGTACCTCATACGACACATAAGGTCCGCACCATTCCATCCGGCAACCAACGGCCAGGCGGAGCGGATGGTGCGGACCACCAAGGAAGCACTGGGGAGAATAGTACAGGGGGATTGGGACCACCGCCTCTCAGCCTTCCTGTTCCACAACAGGATCACCCCAAACCCTATAACGGGATCCAGCCCCGCGGAACTGCTCATGGGGAGGAAACTGACAACCCGTCTAGACAGGCTGCACCCAGACCGGGCCCCCGAGGTCCGCGGGTCCCCAGAGGTCCGGGAGGCAGTGCGGGGGTTCTTTCCGGGTGACCCTGTATACGCGAAGAACTTCACAAGCGGCCCCGATTGGGTCGCGGGGAGAGTCCTCAGGGTGACAGGTTCCAGGTCATACGAGGTGACCACCGAGGGGGGCCAGGTACTAAGACGGCACATAGATCAGCTGCGCCGCCGCACCCTACCCGAAGAAATGGAGGAGGCAGGGAATAGGGAACAGCTAGCAACAGAAGCGCCGGGGGGGGCCCCGCCAATACAGGAACTACCTACTTATGATGCCCCCAGAGACACCGAATCAGAGCCGGAGCCAGAAGCAGACCCCAGCGTCCCACAACCAAGAGCGGCATCGCCCACACCAGAACCAGACCCAGCTCCACGAGCGACCCCGAGGAGATCGACACGGGAACGGAGAGCACCAGCATACCTCCGGGACTATGTGGTCTGAACTAGGGGGGGAGGAGTGTAGAGTATCGGACTCTACACACGCGCCGCGCGTCCTCGGGCGACCAGGCACAGCGCGGGGAAAGTCACGGCCAATCAATGTCAAGCGCGGGAAGTTTAACTGGCCAGGATTGGGCTGGCCAGCGGGGGGGTTGTTCCGGGGTGTTTGTATATATTGGCGGACCCGGCCGCGTGTTCCCCAGTTCCGTAATGTACTAGCGAATAAAGCCTGAAGTCTTCACCACGTCTCGTCTCCCAGTACATTACAGATTCTTATTTCAATTAAGACTCAGTCCTTTTAGTCTGATTTAGGTAATTTCCCTTAATGAGTAAAAACATCTATGCACATTCTAAGTTAAGTGTCCCCCCCCCCTTTAAAAACAACAACAAAAATTTGTAATATTCATTAGCAGACAGTACACCTTGTTGAAATAGGTAGCCTGTTAGATCAATACCTGGGAGGAACCATTTTTGGTTTAGAAAGGTAGACAAAAGTGAGATTCCAGGGGCTAATTGAGTTCTATATTAATTGAAATTTTTATAGGACAAAGAAAAGCATGAGGGAACACGAGTTTCATCCCAGAAAAATCGATTGCTGTTTATTATAGTAAAAGTGGTAGCACATCAAGTTAATAAATGAAGCAATATATGAAAAACAGTGGGTTTTTTTCAGTTCTTATGTCCCTTAAAAAAAGGTAAAGGTAGTCCCCTGTGCAAGCACCAGACATTTTTGACTCTTGGGTGACGTTAGTTTCACAATTGTTTCATGGCAGACGTTTTACGGGGTGGTTTGCCATTGCCTTCCCCAATCATCTACACTTTCCCTCCAGCAAACTGGGTACTCATTCTACCAACCTCGGAAGGATGGAAGGCTGAGTCAACCTGGAGCTGGCTACCTGAACTAGCTTCCGCTGGGATTGAACTCAGGTCGTGAGCAGAGGGCTCCGACCGCAGTACTGCAGCTTTATTAGTCTGCGCCACGGGGCTCTATGTCCCTTAAGCAATATGTTTAAACAATTCCACTGCTCAAGATCTATTTATCATAGGGCTTCAAAAGGGGAAAGGATGGGAAAGGAAAAATAGAGATTTAGTTAAACATTCAGTGCATATTGTTTCTGAAATCCCACTGGGAGGGTGAAGGAAAGATGCAGTGACTATCTTCCTCTGCTTCCATGTTAATTAAATACATTAATGCATTAAAATTAGGCCTGGAGGGAAATGTCCTGACCCTTTAATACAGGCTTAATATGTGGAAATAGACAAGTTAAGCTTTTCATGACATGAAGGTAAATAACATCATCCAGTAAATAACATCCTATTAAGCCTGTTAAAAAGGACAGTGCATTTTTTTTTCTACAGTTGGTGAGCCTACATTCTAGCTCAAGAAGGGAATCTAGTGCTCTCTAACAGTGGGCTTAAGCAAGCCGTGTATTCCTAGTCCTAGCTGGCAAAACAGAGCAATAGCTCTTGTATAATATTTTTATAGCTTTATTTTTAATTGGATGCTCCTGTTACATTTATAACTTGCCTTTAAACCTGCAATTCCTGTTGACCCTCTGAGTCTTTTTTCCAAGGGTATTCCAAATGGCTCTTACTTTAAGAGATCAGATAGATTTTTAGAATGCTTCTGATCTTTGCCACTGTATATATGTGCTGGCTTTATTCTATACTGGCCCACACACTGAATCTTCAGGGTAGAGTTTAAACTTCTCCCATTCTCAATATGTGGCATTTGAGACCCTGCTATAAACCTGAATATACAAACTGTCCTCTTCTTTAAGCTGTGCACTCTGCTTACTTGTGTAAAACATTAGATTACAAGTCTCCAGCTTTGTTTGGTAATGTCAGCAGGCAGCAGCACTGGAATACAAAGTGGCATCCACAGGAAGTGGGACAAATCACAAAATGGCTGCCTTGTGGTAGGGCCAGTCATGGCATGTTGTCAAGTTTCAAGCCAAACAACTTCCTATGATGGAAGCCATTGTTTTCAATTTCTGAACTGGCATGCCATGCAAACATAAAGTAATGCATTGGTTTCCTGGGGTCTTTTGAAGCATTCTGGGGTCCACTTAGATGAAGAAAAGCTAGGACTGTCTTTTTAGGGAAGCAAGTGGGCACCAGGAAACACACCTGTGGGGAACTATGACACTGATGGACACAATGTTGGGGACCAATGCATAAAAATCAACAAAAATAATCTCTTACTAGTATGATGATTTCCAGACTTTGTTGCTTGTCTAGATTAGGCAGAGAGCTGGGAGACTTACTTATTAAACAGTGTAAACAATGTTGCTGTTGTTTTGTCTGGCTTAGTCTCTGTTCTAGGTAAAGGTTCACTTATTTAAATGAATTAGTATAAGCAAATGAAGCATGGCTGGTGCCATCTAAATGCTTTTGAGTATGATGACATAATGAATTCAAATACGTAGAGCACCTTCTTTCCTTGAATAATACTTTAGTGTACCAGTAATAAGGTCACAGCGTTTCCCAGATTATAGTGATTATATATGTTGAAATTGTGGTGCAACCAGTTTTTGTTGTTGTTGTTCGTATTATTTTAACAATCGATTTTTTAAAAAAAGAAATTTTTTGATTATTTTACTTTGTATGTCCCATCTATTATTGATGTGGTAAATTAAATTACATTTAGCAAATATAAAACCTACCAAATGAAAGCTGCACAATTCTCCAGTTGCTCAGAGAACAAGAAACAGTCCTAGGGATGCCAGCCTTCAAGTGGGGCCTTAGGATTCCAGAGAATTACAGTTCATCTTCAGGCTACAGAGATTAGTTCCCTAAATAGATGTTTTGGAGTGTAGAGTCTGTGACAGTGTACTCCACAGAGGTCCCAGTCCTCCCCAGGCTCCATCCCCAAATCTCCAGGGGATTCCCAACCAGGATCTGGTAAGCCCATCCCGCATCCCTTGCCAGTGGCCAAGGGGGACCTGTCAACCCTAGAAATAGATAATAGAAAACAGCAGGGCTTTCTTTGTAGAAAAAGCCCAGCAGGGACTCATTTGCATGTTAGGCCACACCCCCTGACACTAAGCCAGAGCCAGCATTCACGTTCCTGTGCGTTCCTGCTCAAAAAAGCCCTGGAAAACAGGAATACTACAAATGTTACAAACATATTCACAAGCAAGTTAGGTTTGCACATGGTAAAAATCAGTTTAATCTCTGAATAAATATGCCTTCAGAATAGGATTTCATTGATGAGATAACAGGCTGTGGCTGCAAAAGGAAAGGCATTTTGCACAAGCTCAGATGCACTTTTCTAAATAAAAATATTTATCGCACCTTAAAGGCAAATACATTTGTTGCAGTGTAAAGTTTGGTGGAGAACACCGTTTCCTCAGGTGCACGGCTTGCCAACTCTAGGTTGAGAAACTCCTGGCGATTGGAAGGGAAGGGAGTTCAGAAGGGATATAATGCCACGGAATCCACCCTCCAGGGCAGGCATGTTCTCTGTCGTCTGGAGATAGTTATGATTCCAGAAGATCATCTCCAGGCGGCCCCACCTGAGTGGAGGCTGGTTAACTCAATAAGTCTTCAATAACTTCTCTATCACACACAACACGCACGCAAATATAGCCAGAGGAAAAAAATGTAAACGATCTTAAGGTGCAGTGCAATACATCCAGTACTGTGAGCGTCGCGGTTGGTTTTTTGTCACACTATCCTGAAGAATATTCAGAAAAAAATTAACCAGTTAAGAAATAGAAAAGAAACGTAAATAACCATTCCTCCCCCTATTTCAAGAATAATCATTCCTCCCTCCCCCCCAATTTGGAGATAAATTTAAATAATGTAACTGAGAAGCCCTTGAATTATTCTTTACGGATCCTTTTTCATTTTGAGGTAGTTTCCCCAGCAGCCGGCGAGTAAAAAAAAAAACCCCAACCGCGCTCGGAACCAAAGTGCTGGAGGTTTTGTTTCCCAGTCGGTTACCATTTCTCCTCTCTCCTCCGTATGGCTGAGCCGTTGCCACGGTGATTGACGGCGGATTTGGTGAGGGCACGCAATGGAGGACGAAGACGTGGTGAGCTTGTGGGCAGCGGTGGCATTTTGTGGAGGGAAACCCCCTCCCGTCCGTACCGGTATCGTTTAGGGCATGAAGGCTCGTAGGCAGAGAGAGTGAGGTCTGGTTTGCATCGGTCCAGTTCTAGAGTATCAGGAGTAGAATTCCAGCATTAAACTTTCGGTGACTTCTTTTCGGCCTGGTAAAGTTTATGCCGGAATACAATGTTGTTTCCTTTTATGATGCTTCTGGTCTTCTGTTTTATTTTTGCTGCAACTGCAAAATACTAAGACGGCTGCCTCTCTTTAAGTGTTAGAATTGTATGTCGCACGTGTGGCTGGAGTGAGAGGAGAAGGTTGCT
Source organism: Heteronotia binoei (assembly GCF_032191835.1). NCBI lineage: Eukaryota > Metazoa > Chordata > Lepidosauria > Squamata > Gekkonidae > Heteronotia > Heteronotia binoei. Next base: position 47,625,442 of record NC_083223.1, on the reverse strand, counting down.
TGTGCATGGCTGGTGAAAAAGTGGATGGATTCGTGGTTGGTTTAAAGTTTCCCGCCTTATTTCTGCTTTTAACAACTGGTTCCCCAGTAGCTGTTTTACACGTGTAGCTTTTATTTCCCTGTCTAATGCTTAGGAAAGCTTCCCCTATGGAATTAACCATAGTTATTTATTTTGATATCTATACTCTGCTTTTCTGGTCAACAGGACCTATAGGGTTTTCCAACATTATCTCCCTTCCCTTTTATCGTTGCAACAGCAACCCTGGGAGGTAGGTTAGGTTGAGAATGTTTGACTGGCCCATGGTCCACCCAGAGAGCTTTCATGGCAGAATGCAGATCTGAACCTTGGTACTCTAGATCAGTGGCCCCCAACCTTTTTGGCACCAGGGACTGGTTTTGTGGAAGACAGTTTTTCCATGGACCAGTGGGGGCGTTGGGTATTTTGCTGCTGCAGGCTGCCCCAAGCCCATACACCAGGGGTGGCCAACCGTAGCTCTCCAGATGTTTTTGCCTACAACTCCCATCAGCCCCAGCCATTAGCCATGCTGGCTGGGGCTGATGGGAGCTGTAGGCAAAAAACATCTGGAGAGCTACCGTTGGCCACCCCTGCCATACACCATCCCTGCCCCCCATGGGGGTATTTAAATAAGAAGTAGGTGAAGGTCTCTGCCTCACTGCCCGGTCTGGTTGCTAACAGGCCACAGACCGGTACTGGTCCGCAGCCCAGGGCTTGGGGATCCCTGCTCTAGATCATAATTTGACAAGAACCGCTATACTATGCTGGTTCCCATATCATGCTGGTTCCCATATCCCTCCCTAACGGAAGGGCACTTTCCAACGCCACTCAAAGAGGCTGTGGTCCGTCCCCTCTTAAAAAAACCATCTTTAGATCCGGCCCAATTGGCACACTATCGGCCGGTTTCAAATTTGCCCTTTTTGGGTAAACTTATTGAGAGGACAGTGGCGATGCAGTTACAGACTTTCCTGGAGGACGCTTCCGTCCTTGACCCATTTCAGTCCGGCTTTTGCCCGGGACACGGGACGGAGACAGTGTTGGTTGCCCTAGTGGATGACCTTCAATGGCATCTGGATCGGGGTGGCTCGGCAGTGCTGATGTTGTTAGACCTGTCGGCTGCGTTCGACACGGTCGACCATCGGCTACTGACGGGCCGCCTCGCCGATGCAGGGATTCAGGGGTTGGCCTTACAGTGGCTTTCCTCTTTCCTGGAAGGTTGGGGACAAAGGGTCGCAATTGGGGGGGAGCTATCCCGGAGGCGCACACTCGATTGTGGTGTGCCCCAAGGGGCGGTTCTCTCCCCGATGTTATTTAACATCTACATGCGGCCTCTTGCTCAGATTGCCCGAAGGTATGGGCTGGGGTGTCACCAGTACGCTGATGACACCCAGCTCTATCTACTGATGGACGACCGGCCGGTCTGTGCCCCGGAAAATCTTGACCAGGCATTACGGGCCGTGGCTGAGTGGCTCAGACTGAGTGGGCTGAAGCTAAATCCTACGAAGACAGAGGTCCTTTGCTTGGGTCGCCGCGGCCCGGGGGGGGGGGATCCCCCTGCCAGCTTTTGATGGTGCGCTGCTGACGGCGGCGGACAGGGTCAGGAGCTTGGGGGTGCTGTTGGAGCCTTCCTTAAAGATGGAGGCTCAGATAGCAGCCGCTGCCAAGTCCGCATTTTTTCATCTTAGGCGGGCAAGGCAGCTGGCCCCCTTCCTGGAGCGCGACGACCTAGCAACAGTGATCCATGCTACGGTCACCTCGAGGTTGGACTACTGCAATGCCCTCTACATGGGGCTGCCCCTGTCCCGGACTCGGAAACTGCAGCTGGTGCAGAATGCCGCGGCCCGGCTGTTATTGGGTCTCCCAAAGTGGGGACACATTCGGCCGGGTCTTCGGACTCTGCACTGGCTTCCAGTGATATACCGAGTCCGGTACAAGGTGCTGGTTATTACCTTTAAAGCCCTATATGGCCTGGGACCTGCCTACCTGAAGGACCGTCTCTCCCCACATGTTCCCCAGAGAGCACTGAGGTCAGGAACACAAAATCTTCTCACTATCCCCGGGCCAAAAGAAGCCCGCTTGAAACCCACCAGAGAAAGGGCTTTCTCCGTTATGGCCCCCACATGGTGGAATCAGCTGCTGGAGGAGGTGAGGGCCCTGCGGGACCTGGTTCAGTTCCGCAGGGCCTGTAAGACGACCCTCTTCCGGCTAGCTTACACCTAGCTAGGATGAAAACTTGATGTAACTTGGCCAGCCATCTGTTTATATGTAATTGAAATGTTATTGGTTTTTAAGGTTTTTATTGCTTAAATATTTAATTGTTTTTATACTTAAAATTGTTTAATTTTCATGTTTGATCAATTTTGGAAGCCGCCCTGAGCCACTTGTGGGAAGGGCGGGATATAAATCTCGAATAAATAAATAAATAAATAAATTGTGGAGAGTACAAGAGCCCTTCCAGACAAGCAGAAAGGTGGAAATCCCACTGTGGTTCAGAGCAGGACACAGGTATATGACTGTTTATTAAACTGATATATTTTAAAGAAAATAGTAGGTGCAACATTTATTTATTGCTTTAGATTTCCTTTCCTGATATAAGTATTTAAAGTTCCCAATTTACTATGCAGTGCAGTTGCTCTATGAAAAAAATTGACGTAGGCTAAAAGAAGTCTAGTAGCCTGAATAATCCAGTCCAAGCTCATCGGAGCTGGGAAACTAAGCAGGGTGAGCTGTGGTTGATATTTGGATGGGACGCCATCTAAGAAAACTGGGGTTGCTATGCAGAGAAAGTAATGACAAACCACCTCTGTTCCTCTTTTGCCATGAAAACCCCATGAGGGGTTGCCATGAGTCTCTTGGGACTTGGTAGCACATAGTTATTAGTAGAAGACTAGAGCAGATCTTTTGTCAAAGGTGTCTGGGTGTTGAAGTCTTATTTATTGAAGCTAAGCAAACTGGATATCTGAAGTTGCAATCCTAGCGTCTTAGGCTACATGCTTCTGGGAGAAACACTATGGTACTTATTTCTGTATAGCAGGGGTGGCCAACGGTAGCTCTCCAGACGTTTTTTGCCTACAACTCCCATCAGTCCCAGTCATTGGCCATGCTGGCTGCATAGCCTGTTTAGCAGTGCACTCTTAGGCTGTGGTTCCATGCTCATTAAACATGAGTAAACATGCAAATGGTTACACTCTTAAGGCTGCAACCTGTGCACAGTGAATTAAGGGTAAATTCATATAATTTACGTGGGGTATAAACTCATAGAATCATAAAGTTGGAAGTTGCCTCCAGGGTCATCTAGTCCAACCTCCTGCACAATGCAGAAAATGTTCAACTACCTCCCCCCCACCACCCACAGTGACTCCAAGCCTAGAAGATGGCAAAAAGCTTCCAGGATCCCTGGCCAAACTGTCCTGGAGAAAATTACTTCCTAACCCCAAAGTGGTGATTGGCATTTCCCTAGGTATGTAAGACAGGGTCAAGAACTAGGCACTGATGCAACCCATGTTCTGCCTAAATTCACAGAACCAGCATTACTGTCAAATGATCATCTAATCTCTATTTAAAAATCTGAGAGCCCACCACCTCCCAAGGAGCACTGAGGAACTGCTCTAACAGTCAGGAAGTTCTTCCTAATGTTTAGCTGAAAACTCTTGATTTAATTTCAACCCATTGGTTCTGGTTGGACTTTCTGGGGCAAAAGAAAACAACACTCTATGTATGACAACTCTTCAAGTACATTAAGATGGTTATCATATCACTTCTCAGACATCTGCTCTCTAAGCTAAACATAACTAGCTCCTTCAGCCTTTCGTCGTAGGACTTGGTCTTCAGATCCCTCACCATCTTTGTTGCCCTTCTCTGGACACGTTCTAGCTTGTCTATAGCCTTCTTAAATTGTGGTGCCCAAAACTAAACAAAATACTCTAGGTGAGGTCTAACCAGGGCAGAGTAAAGGAATATCATTGCTTTGTGTGATCTGGACACTATGCTTATGTTGATACAGACCAAAATTGCATTTGCCTTTTTAGCTGCTGAATCACACTACTGACTCATGTTCAGTGTATGGTCTACAAAGACCCCTAGATCCTTTCGCACATAACTATTGCCAACGCAGCTCTCCCCATCCTATAATGATGCATTGGATTTTTCCTAAATGCAGAACTATACATTTATCCCTGTGGAAATTAATTTTATTAGTTTTAGCCCATTTTTTCAGCTTGTCAAGATCATCCTATATCTTGGCTTTGTCTTTTACCATATTTGCTACGCCTCCCAACTTAGTATAATCTGCAAATTTAATAAGTGTTCCCTATTCCTTCATCCAAATAATTTATAAAAATGTTGAACAAAACAGGTCCCAAGGCAGATTCTCTCCAAGAGGATGAGACGCCATTAACAAGCACTCTTTGACTAAGATCTGTCAACCAGTTATGGATCCACCTAGCAGCCCAGTGATAGCTTTGGACTGTAAATGCCATTGCTTTCCCCCCCACTAATTTACAGTGCACTGTATTAGCCTGGCAAGATACTTCGCTGCAGCATATGGAAAAAATGTTTTTGTTATTTGTTTTGGCCATGAAATATTATTTATTGTGCACATATTTTTTAAAAAACACAAATTGTCTATATGAATCTACACAAATTCTTTTATTTCTAGAGAGACTACAAAGAACCCTGTCCCCAGTGTTCAGAGGTCAACTGGGGCCTTACAGATGAAGGCACATTTTACTGTAGATCCTGCCACACTCTTATTGAGGTAAGTTATTAACGCCTGTTCTTTTTTCTCAGTCCCCAAACTGCCCTCCATTTTCAGTTAAAGACATGAGGGTGATATGGGAACATTATTGACGCAGATGCAGTGCTGATTACAGTGGCCAGGGCATATATCCCCATCAGCTGTATCTTTTAAAACAAACAGAGTTATTACAGTATAAGCTTTCATGGACTGGAGCCTACTTCCTCGGTCAGGAGAAACATATGCCTGGGCGGAGGGAATGTGAGGAACTAGCAAAAAGGCCATGAAATACAAGAGGTATAGTTTGGGACATTTCTATTCAAAACTCGAAAAGTCAAACTTTGTAGAGGGTACATTCACAACAGGTACAGTTGGCTATTTCACAGACCCCAGCAAATGATGCATTGGGGTAATTCAGTGGAAATCTGAATACCATTCCAAATGGGGATTCTTGTGCTACTTCTATATTCAGTTCTCTGTTGCTTGATTAACAAGTCTGCACAAAATGTCTAAAGGGGTTCAAACATGTGGGAGGGCTTCTAGTGTCCTGGCCCCACTGATGGACCTCGTGACGGCAACTGGGTTTTTTCCCCACTGTGTAGCACAGAGTGTTGGACTGGATGGGCCATTGGCCTGATCCAACATGGCTTCTCTTATGTGCTTATGTTTGATTTGATTGCTCTCTTTGCAGCGGACTAGGGAAGTTATAAGTGGAGATGTTACTTCAAATGCCAGAGGACAGTCTATCTCTAGAGGATTAAGAAAGAAAACCCAATTTGGTAAGATTTTTTTCCCCCAACCTGTTTTATAAAATGTGGATTTTATGTGAGAACCAGTCTAGTGTAGTGGTTAAGTGTGCGGACTCTTATCTGGGAGAACCGGGTTTGATTCCCCACTCCTCCACTTGCACCTGCTGGAACGGCCTTGGGTCAGCCATAGCTCTGGCAGAGGTTGTCCTTGAAAGGGCAGCTGCTGTGAGAGTCCTCTCAGCCCCACCCACCTCACAAAGAGGGTGTCTATTGTTGGGGAGGAAGATAAAGGAGATTGTGAGCCGCTCTGAGGCTCTGAGATGTGGAGTGGGGGGTGGGGTATAAATCCAATATCATCATCATATATCTTTTCTGCCTGATGTATCAAGAATGGTACAGTCTTACAAGGTCAAAGTCAGCTCACACAATATACTGGGATGGTTCAGATGGGAAACTATGGTTTTATTATACTATGAGAATGAGCCTCAGATATTCTTAAACTTGTGCATTCTCCTGTATGCAATGATCACGTTGTTAGAGCAACAAACTATGTTTTGTGGTTTTCTCACAAACCAGGATTTTTAATGTATTTATTTATTGTTTGTTTGTTATATCCCACCATTCTTTCCAGTGGGGACCCAAAATGGCTTCCATCATTGTCTCCTCTATTTTATTCTCAGAGCAACCCTGTAAAGTAAAGCTGAGAGTGTGTGACTGGCCAAAGGTCACCTAGCAAGCCTTCATGGCAGAGTTGGGATTCAAATCTGGGTCTTGCAGATCCTAGTCTGACACTAACAACTGCACCAAATTGGCTCTGGTTTGAAATTCTGATCTAAAAGAGAGAAAAAAAAGACTTTAATGTGTGGGTTGGATGCATACAAGGGGGAGAGGCTCAGTAGCATTCATGTTGGGGAAGACTGCAGTTTGCTTTACAACTAGAACTGTGCCAGCAGTATACATTTTTTTCAATAGGAGTTTGTGATGCAGTTCATGGGGGGCACACAAAGACACAGAGAGTCTTGGTAACCAAATATTCTCAAGGCTGGTGAAGGCTTTTAAACTATCTCCTGTCCTTCACTGTTTTGTCAACCTTGGATGGCCCCATGGAGGAGCTGTTTGCCACATTGGAGAATACTTGTGAATTTTTGTGGTTCCATGTGACCTAGTGTGGCAAATATCATGTTTTTGAGAATAGGAAGATGGCTTCAGTGTGTTGAACCAGAAAAAGAGGGAAAAGAAACTAAATCAACCAGGTTTAACCAAAAGTTAAAAACATATGAAAACCTTATAGGGGCCCAAATGAAGCCTCACATTTGAGTATGTATCAGTGGCCCTGATTAGTGGTTATCAGCGGTTACACTGGCCCTGATAAGGGATTGTTACTTGTACTCTTAGGACCTAAACTGGAAGGTATATATTGGCAGTATTACTATTTCCAATATATGTAATTGCTGCAGGCATAAGGCCAGATACATTTGTGGTCATTAATTTCCAGATTGGAACATGCCATTTTGAGTCCTATATTAAGTGTATATTGCCTTACAAGTGTATCAGGGACTTTGCTGTATGTTGTAATTTGTACTGTTTGACCTCTGAAGAAGGCCTCTGCAGGCTGAAATGCGTCACATCATGTATAATCTCTCTTTTGTCCATTTCTTGCTTTCATGGTTTTATGACACTTCATTTGGGCCCCAATAAGATTTGTATATGTTTTTGCAAAAAACATGTGTACATTTGTTTTCAATTGCTGTTTTGCTGTTTTTAACTTTTGGTCCCTTGCTAGTACTTTGGAGGTTTTCAGTGTGTTGAACCCAAATGTATGCCATACTCTGGATCCAAACTGTGGCCCTCTTGAGACATCTCCCAGCATGTTTTTTGTTTGATTCTGAGAATCCCAGCTTAATTTTAATAGGGTGCTAGCAGCTATAGTGCATTCAAGAATGCACTGGAAAATGCCCTAACCTGGATAGCCCTGGTAAGCCCAGTTTTGTTGAAAGCTAAGCAGGGTTGACTTTGGTATGTACCTGGATGGGAGACCACCTTGGAATATCAGAGCCGAAGGCAGGAGCAGGCTTTATTCATCCATCTCTCTGAATATCCTTCATGCCCCCAATAGGGGCCAGTCACCAGAGCTTTTCATGACTTCCAGGCACACATGCGCACACACGTACGCATGCAAATAAAAATACAAAAAAAGAATAATGCACTGGAAAATAAAATGGCAAAAATATTTAAGTGTTATTGGGACAAAGGGAGAGAAAACTTATAAAAGGAATCTGCCTCCATTATGCATTCCAGCTGTTATTATTTCCAGTCTAGTTCTTCATTTGAAGACATTATTAGTTTTCAGAATTGAGAAGAGTGGCTTCAGAACTGTAATATGTTGAAGTAAGTGCAGCAGGATGACTGTCACTTACAAGATAACATTAATGTTATTTATAGGTTCATATATGCATAGAAATTATGGTAAATGTAGGCTGTTGAAATGTGCAAATTAGATGTGGCTCTTCCTGAGTCTCCTTTTAGTTTCTAGCTTCTTTTAGTGTGCAAGTGCTTTGTGGTTCTTTCTCTCTCTCCTTGTCTCTCTTAATTTATCCTTGCATCACTCCAGTAAGTAGGCTCTGAGACTTGCCCAAACTCATCATGTGAGTTTAATGGCTGTGCAACCTGTATCTTCCGTGTCCAAACAGAATACTGTCCATGGTATTGTGTAATGTTTAAAGACACAAGAAAGGGATTATGCCATCAGCGCAGGTAGTTCTGTATTGAATTAATTTGTTCATAGAATTTGTTCATTTGTTCATACAGTTAGCCAACTTGCCTTGTGTGTTCATTTCAGTGAGTGTTCCCTAATGAAATTAAGAGAGCCAAGGTAGTGTAGTAGCTAGAATGTCCAGCTAGAACCTGAGAGACTTCAGGTTCAGATCCCCACTCTGCTTTAGAAGCTTGCTAGGAGACTTTGGGCCAGTCATGTACCCTCAGCCTAACTTACTTCACATTGTTGTTGTGAGCATAAAGAGGAGAAGAGGAAAATGTTGTACTGGAAAATGCCCTGACCTGGATAGCCCAGGCAATCCCAATCTTGTCAGATCTTAGAAGCTAAGCAGGGTGGGCTCTGGCATGCTGAGGGATGATTTGATGCCAGCTTCTTTGGACATCTTTGCTAATTACTTACTCTTGGTAAGGTAGATGGCAATTTGCCAAATATCCTAATTGATGTGTTTTTTTGTATTTACAAATGCAAGCTGTGAATCGTAATATTCCGTTATCCTTTTAAATTTTAGAGAAAGGCTGGGAATGGTACATCTGTGAAGGATTTCAGTACATACTCCAGAAGCAAGCTGAAGCACTGCAGTCTTTAGGCGTTTCTTCACAGATAAAAGTACGTTGACCTCACTCAGCACAACCAGGCAAATGAATAGTATTGAACTGCAGATTTCACTGGGTGTTAAAAGTAAGAAGCAGCTCACTCATAATGCTTTAATGAATTACATGGAGGATACTGGGGAAGGGTCAGTGCTCTGTCTCACCCTTTGGATACTTGAGAACATTCGTGACATGTGGAATGAAGTCTGAGTCCAGTGGCACCTTTAAGACCAAAAAGTTTTAATTCTGGGTATCAGCTCTCACATGACATGTGGGTAACAGTTGGCAAACATACGTTTACTTTTTCTTTTCTTTGGCTCTGCTGTTACCAAGTTGCAGTCCCTGTTGGGTGGTTTGAGTTATGTCACTTGTCCCCCCCAGGGAGAATGCAACCCCAGACTTCACCTCACCCCCTCCTTTAAAGTATGTCCAAGCATGTGCACACACCTGGGGTGTGGTAAACCTTCTCTCCTTTCCCCCTCAGCTCCTTGCAAATTCCTTTGTACTCTGATCGTGGTTCCAGCCATCTTGTGGGCCATGCTGTCCCTGGTTTGTTGCCCATGACCTAGCCAGCTGGTACATGCCCCTCTCCTTCTCACTGTAATGGAGGTCTGCTTGGGCTGGCCTGCCACACAGGATTATTACATTTTCCTAGTGCTTGGTCCATAGCATTTTGTTGTTCAGAAAATGTGGTTCCCTCCCTCAATAGCGCTTTTGTTGCATTGCAGAATGGAATGTGATCACACAAATGCTATGTACTCAGTGTCTTGTGAACTTTATTTGCTGTTTTTATTTGCTGTGTGCATGCGTATGTGCAGAAGCTTATCATGTCTGCCCCGTTCTCAGTCTTCTTAGTAGGGTGTGCTCCAGTCTGAATGCTTATTACTTTTTTATTTTATGGCAAGGAACAGCAGGGCCATACTCTGCTATGGCACAAAACCTTAGCATGTGTAAAAGCTGAAATGAGAAAACAAGTATTGTACCAAACAAAAGTGAATGTAGTATTTGAACAGAAATAATTTCATGTAGTCATAATACAACTACTGGCATGTTTGCACATGACATTAAAGTCTGTAATATTTAAAATGCTAAACTGTCTAATAATGTATTGCCATTAAATACTTTATAGCATATTAAGGGTTGCCAAAATTATTAGCATTTAGTAAATTTGTTGCTGAAAATATGTTTCTAGGGCTTGAATCCTGGGATCCATCACTGGAAGGTGCAGATGGTTGCAGGTCTCTCCTGTGTTTCCCTCCCTACCAGCCACCCTTTCTGACTCCAGGAAGGCTTATTGCCAGAGTCACAAGACCCCAGTGAACTAACGTCTGTGTGGGTTAGGAGGCTGCCCTGGAGAATGAGAAGAAATTGCCATTCCTGTCCTTTCCATCAGTGCAGCTCTGTTGATGGATGAAGGGAGTGATTTTGTCCTCTTCCCCTCTCCACTGCAACTTCCTGAGCCACATGGTTCTTCATATGGGTCATGTGAGACACGATAGAGGTTTATAAAATTCTGAATGTGGTGGAGAGGGTTGACAAAGAGACATTTTTCTCTGTCTCCCAGAATGCTAGAACTCAAGGGCATCCAATGAAGCTGATGGGAAATAGATTCAGGACGGGCAAAAGGAAATACTTCTGTATACAAAGTTGATTAAAATGTGGAATTTGCTGCCAGAGGGTGTAGTGATGGCGACAGCTTTATAAGGAGATTAGATAGATTCATTGAGGATAAGTCTATCAGTGGCTACTAGCCATGGTAACTGAGGGGGACCTCCATGTTTAGGGGCACTAAACCTCTGAATCCCTGAGTTAGGAGCAGTGTTCTCCCTAAACGGAGTTAGCATGAGCTAGCTTACAGATTTTTAGCCTCCAGCTCACACATCTTTGTCATAGCTAAGGAAGGATGACCCCCAGTGCACACTAATTTATGCAGTAGCTCACAACTTTAATGCCAGTAGCTCACAAAGTAGAATTTTTGCTCACAAGACTCTGTAGCTTAGAGGGAAAATTGGAGAGGCAACATCAAGGGAAGGTCTCAGACTCTAAGCTCTGTTGTTGGCCCTCCAGAGGAACTGGTTGGCTGCTGTGTGAGACAGGAGGGTGGACTAAGGTGCACCACTGGTCCGATCCAGCAGGGCTTTTCTTAAGTTTGTAACCATGGGAATAAACATCCCAGAGATGGAAATGAATGCTGGTGGAGGAGGAATACAGAGGGGGAAATCTGTATTCTTTGCATCCAGAGATTGTGGGATCCAACTCTATGTCTGCCGGGGATGGGCACACACCTGAACCCAAGCCAAAGTATGGGTTGGATTTTGCCCAGTTTGTGAACCCTGAACTGAGGTCCAGGGAAGGTGGTTTCCCTGAACACTCACTGAATTTCTGCTCAGTTCACTTTGGGTGTTCGCGCCCCCCCCCATGTATGCCACTTTCTGGTGGTGTTGGGCGCTAGCCCAGGCGCACCTGTGTCACCCAAAGTGATCGAGGCAGCACCCAGTGCTATCTGGAAGTGATGGAAGCACGTTGGGTCACTTTTGGGTAACTTCAGGGGTCCTGAACAGGTTCAGTTTGGGTGGGGTTTTGTTTGGGGGTTTGGTTCAGGGCTGCCCAGTTTGTGAGCCCTGAACCGGACTTTCCCAGTTTGTGCCCATCCCTAATGTCTACAGTATGCGTAGGATGTGTCATTATCTAATGCTGGAGATTGTCTTACATAAAAACTTCCATGTTATTTATTCTGAGTTAGTAAAACCTTGTTTTAAGAAGCATTTTACTCATTCCAAAAGAGAAAATTATTTCATAGGAAGTTGTTTAAGTGCTCTCCAGCATTTCTCAAATTTCCCTCAGGGAAAGAAAATGTTCACTCCATCCCCCATTAAGCAGCCGTCTGAAGACACTGGACCTCATGGCACTCTCCCCTGTACAGATTGTGCATGATGCTTGATCTTGACGTACTGTTATATCCTAAGCAGAGTTACACCTTTTAAACCGCTGACTTTGGTTGAATTAGAAAGGTGTAGCTCTATTGAGGATTGTACTGCTGGTTCTCTTCTGTAGCTCATGAAGTACAAAGGCTCATACCCCCACAGTAAAGATACAGAAAAGCACTGTTCCTGCATGAATTATCTATAGGTGAGGGAATAGATAGTAAAGAGGAAAAAATGATTAAGCTTTAGATTTTTGGAAAGGAAATCATGATTTTATTTCCTTTTAAGGAGAAAGGTGGAGGACCTAGGATAATCAGAAGGCAATTTTTATAAAAGCTATCATCCACAGTTTTCTTTTTGTCTTTCTTACTTTGCCCTCATCTTTCTCTGTGTCTCCTTTTAGATCATGATCTTGTCAGGACAGGGTCTCAGGCTTTCGGTATTTACCTGACCTGAACTCCAGGATTAGGGTGGGCTTTGTAGACATGCCTGTGTGTGCATAGTATTTAAAGGTATGACGACTCTTGACATCTAGACATTGACTAGCTGTGAGGATGGGGGGAGCTATGAAATTCCTTACCTGAAGCTGTAGTAAGTTCGTCTGACTCTGCTCTGTCCATGGAAAGATTCTAATGCATCTTTGACATCACCTCAAAGGAGCATATTGCATTGTGTGGAATACAATGGAATGTGCTAAACCAATATGGGTTAGGCTGGCCTTGAGTAAGGAACTGCCTGACTTGGACTAAGTGGAGGTGAGGAGTAGGCGAAAATTCATTCGCAGAGACCTATTTTTGTATGTTTCTAGCCTATTTATATCAAAACTGGTTTCATAAGGTGGACTGTAAATCAGATCTGAAGAACCACAAGTAGGAACTCCATTTATGGAACAGAACTTTCTGCCTCTTTGTTTTCCAAAACATGCTTGTGCCACTCTAAAAAGTACTCCAGATGGTTGGGTGGGAGAACTCCAGGAGCAGTATGGGATGTTGTGCCAGGGGTTGTATCTCGAGGAAGCTTGCTGAAATCTCACCTGCTGTTGCATAAGTGTCTCTGGAAGTTACCTTTGGGTCAAATCCAACTTATTTTACTCTTCCCGCCAGGATGAAGTTCTGTGGAATTTATGGAAAAAATATCTTCAGAAGAGCAGGCAGCCATATTGCGACAAATTGCCCAGTGATGCTACCAGTGATGCCTTACCTGTAAGTGTTGCATTCAGAACTGCTAGAAAGCGTTTTCTTTCTCATTGATGGTGTCCAGTGCGGTTTATATAAAAATATACATCAGACATCAAAATGCAGAGTGCCATCATGGTCATGCTTGGAACGAGGGGCAGTTATAACTTGTGTTGTCTGAAAGCACAGTGGCCTCCATAACTATGGAAGCAGGAATAACAGAGAGATTAGTTGCTGCTGGTTCATCTTCATAAACAGGAGCCAAGCAAGAAGCCCTATTCCCCCTGAGAGAGAAGTCCCAAACTCTAGGCCAGGAGTGGCTAACGTTAGCTCTCCAGATGTTTTTTGCCTACAACTCCCATCAGCCCCAGCCAGCATGGCCAATGGCTGGGGCTGAAGGGAGTTGTGGGCAAAAAAAACATCTGGGGAGCTACCGTTGGCCACCCCTGCTCTAGGCAGTTTAAATAGGTACTGCTTGGCAACCCAATTTATGGAATGGTTTTCCTCTGTGCAAACTGCTCTAAAGGACAGCAGCAATAAACACTGGGAACTCCAGAGAGATGGGAAGATGTTTTAACATCATGTCTCCTCCTTCCTCCTAGGAACTTTGTGCTCTGCTCCACCATCTCAGCCATGTTAATGTGTTGTAATGAATGCACATATGAATGATTGGGTCAATATGTGTTCTGGTCGAGAGAAAGAGATTGAGTTTCTTGATGCTCTCAATGACTGTGCTATGGAGCAGATGGTCTCAGAACCTACCAGGGGTGGGGCGATCCTGGATCTGGTCCTAAGTAATGTCCAAGACTTGGTGAGAGACGTAAAAGTGATTGCACCGCTTGGGAACAGTGACCATAATGTTATTGATTTCACCATTTGTATAAATAGAGAGTTGCCCAAAAAGACCGCCACAACCACATTTAACTTTAAAAGGGGTAAATTCTCTGAGATGAGGAGGCATGTGAGGAGGAAACTGAAAGGAAAGGTAAATACGGTCAAAACCCTTGGGGAAGCTTGGAGACTATTTAAAACTATAATCCTAGAAGCTCAGATAAAATACATACCACAAGTTAGGAAAGGCACAAACAGGTATAAGAAGAGGCCAGCATGGTTAACAAACAAAGTAATGGAAGCTGTAAAAGGTAAGAAGGACTCCTTTAAGCGGTGGAAAACCAGTCCAAGTGAGATTAATAAAAGGGAACACAGGCAGTGGCAAATCAAATGCAAGACTGTGATCAGGCAGGCAAAAAGGGACTATGAGGAGCATATTGCAAAAAACATAAAGACCAACAATAAAAATTTCTTCAAATATATTAGAAGTAGGAAACCAGCCAGGGAAGCAGTGGGGCCCTTGGATGACCATGGGGTAAAAGGATTACTGAAGGAGGATGGGGAAATGGCTGAGAAGCTGAATGCATTTTTTGCCTCCGTCTTCACCGTGGAAGATGAGAAGTGTTTGCCTGCCCCAGAACCACTAATATTGGAAGGGGTTTTGAAAGACCTGAGTCAGATTGAGGTGACAAAAGAGGAGGTCCTACAACTGATAGACAAATTAAAAACTAATAAGTCACCGGGTCCGGATGGCATACATCCGAGAGTTCTGAAAGAACTCAAAGTTGAACTTGTGGATCTTCTAACAAAAATCTGTAATCTTTCATTGAAATCTGCCTCCGTTCCTGAGGACTGGAAGGTAGCAAATGTCACCCCCATCTTTAAAAAGGGTTCCAGAGGAGATCCGGGAAATTACAGGCCAGTCAGTCTGACTTCAATACCGGGAAAGTTGGTAGAAACCATTATCAAGGACAGAATGAGTAGGCACATTGATGAACACGGGTTATTGAGGAAGACTCAGCATGGGTTCTGCAAGGGAAGATCTTGCCTCACTAACCTGTTACATTTCTTTGAGGGGGTGAACAAACATGTGGACAAAGGAGACCCTATAGATGTTGTTTACCTTGACTTCCAGAAAGCTTTTGATAAAGTTCCTCATCAAAGGCTCCTTAGAAAGCTTGAGAGTCATGGAGTAAAAGGACAGGTCCTCTTGTGGATCAAAAACTGGCTGAGTAATAGGAAGCAGAGAGTGAGTATAAATGGGCAGTCTTCGCAGTGGAGGACGGTAAGCAGTGGGGTGCCGCAGGGCTCGGTACTGGGTCCCATCCTCTTTAACTTGTTCATAAATGATTTAGAGTTGGGAGTGAGCAGTGAAGTGGCCAAATTTGCGGATGACACTAAATTGTTCAGGGTGGTGAGAACCAGAGAGGATTGTGAGGAACTCCAAAGGGATCTGTTGAGGCTGGGTGAGTGGGCGTCAACGTGGCAGATGCGGTTCAATGTGGCCAAGTGCAAAGTAATGCACATTGGGGCCAAGAATCCCAGCTACAAATACAAGTTGATGGGGTGTGAACTGGCAGAGACAGACCAAGAGAGAGATCTTGGGGTCATGGTAGATAATTCACTGAAAATGTCAAGACAGTGTGCGTTTGCAATAAAAAAGGCCAACGCCATGCTGGGAATTATTAGGAAGGGAATTGAAAACAAATCAGCCAGTATCATAATGCCTCTGTATAAATCGATGGTGCGGTCTCATTTGGAGTACTGTGTGCAGTTCTGGTCGCCGCACCTCAAAAAGGATATTATAGCATTGGAGAAAGTTCAGAAAAGGGCAACTAAAATGATTAAAGGGCTGGAACACCTTCCCTATGAAGAAAGGTTGAAACGCTTAGGGCTCTTTAGCTTGGAGAAACGTCGACTGAGGGGTGACATGATAGAAGTTTACAAGATAATGCATGGGATGGAGAAAGTAGAGAAAGAAGTACTTTTCTCCCTTTCTCACAATACAAGAACTCGTGGGCATTCGATGAAATTGCTGAGCAGACAGGTTAAAACGGATAAAAGGAAGTACTTCTTCACCCAAAGGGTGATTAACATGTGGAATTCACTGCCACAGGAGGTGGTGGCGTCCACAAGCATAGCCACCTTCAAGAAGGGGTTAGATAAAAATATGGAGCAGAGGTCCATCAGTGGCTATTAGCCACAGTGTGTGTGTGTGTGTGTGTGTGTGTATATATATATATATATATTTGGCCGCTGTGTGACACAGAATGTTGGACTGGATGGGCCATTGGCCTGATCTAACATGGCTTCTCTTATGTTCTTATGTTCTTATGTTCACATATAAACTGCATGTATGTCACCTATTTTAAAGAAAGTCTGTGTGCTTCCATTTTACCAGGGACCAGTGCCTGGAAAAACGTTGGGTTTAAATAGGTTTCTACAGATTCTGCAAGGCAGCTGGTTTCAAATATCTTGTTGAATGCTAGCACAGAATCTCACTTAATGTTCTTAGGTTCCAGAGAAAATGGTGCAGTTTGCTGTGCGGCAGATCTTTGTGAAAAATGCCTGTAATACTGGGCAGGTTTGCATAGCAATTACCTGATAGTTACAGACTTTCATGGCATCTCTACTCAGAACCTGCAAGAAGACATTCATGCTGAGAGTTGCTTCCCCCTAAAATACATTTTTTTTTAAAAAAAAGAAACCTGTACTCATATTAAATTGTTCAGTTAGTATATGTGCAAATGTTTATTTAGCAACATTCTTTTTTAGAGTGTTGAATTTTCCAAATGAAGCCTCATGTGCTGTTCTTCAGAGAACATATTCTGCAAATACAGGGAAACATTGTAAATGTATTAAAGAACTATAGTGACTTCATTCAGATGGCATTTTCTAGCCAGTCTAGGAATGGGCCTTTGGATTGTGTCCTTGCCTCCTGCACATAGGAGGTTCAGATCTCCACTCTTGGTATAGAAGATCACTGGGTGACCTTGGGCTGCTAGCTGCACTCTCCCAGAGCAACCTACTTCAGAGGAGTTGTGAGGATAAAATGGAGCAGGGGGAGAACAATGGTGTAAAGGCCTTTGTGTCCTAATGAGAAGTGGGGAGTGGGATGTAAATACCTAAATTAAATGAGGCAAAATAGTGGTTTCTATAAAACTGTAGTGTTCTTAAACCACTATCTTAACCTGCCTTCTACCAATAATTAATACCAGGTTCTGTTCAAACCTGGTTTCAGAACAATCTTAGTGAGAGTCAAGCTGGAAGAGGGTAACATGATCAGTATTCCCTCTAAGCTGAGTTAGTGTGAGCTAACTCACAGATTTTTAGCCTCCAGCTCACACATTTTTGTCTTAGCTCAGGAAGGATGACCCCAGAGCACACTAATTTATGCAGTAGCTCACAGTTTTAATGCCAGCAGCTCACAAAGTAGACTTTTTACTCACAAGACTCTGCAGCTCAGAGGGAACATTGCACATGATCAGACATTAGTATTATGTACATTGTTTATAGTCCGCCTTTCTCACAAGGACTCAAGGAAGATTTACACATGGTGTAAAAGGGCATGTGTGATCAGGAAACCTGCCTTGCAGTGCAACTAGGTAGAAAAGATGTGAAGCAGCGTAATGATTTAAACATAAAATATATGCAGAAACCTATTCTTGCAACTGACTTAGTACCCAAAGATTGTAGCTGTGGAGATGGCAAATCTTGTCAACACCAATTAGCTGTGTATTGGTGGAAATGAACTGTCAAGACAGATTTTAACTTAGTGATAGGTAATGCTTTTATTTTATTCTTTTTGTAATGACATTATTTTTTCCACAAACCCTTCTTCATGCACTAGGGATAAGTCACAACTGCTTCCAGTATTGTATATTGAAAACTAGGCGTCTGTCTTGACAGAAGAAAATTTGCTTAATAGCCAGTGAATATTTTTAGCAAAATTTCTTTTAAGATGTCCCCAAATAAGGGGTTATATCCTTGCCACTAACTGGGATGCTAAACCAGGATCATCCCATGGCTAAGAGTCCTAGTTAGTGGTAAAGAAACAAATCTTCGTTTATTAAGGCACTTGCATTCAGACATCATAGCAAATTGTGGTTAAATTAAAGATTTCTTTAAGCAGGAAATATTCCATTGTAATTCTGTATGCAAGAGGAAGAAGGGAAACACTACAAGCCCATTGATTTGACGTTAGTCCATGTTACAAACCATTTGTGGTTTGTTTGTAATGCCTGAATGCAACCAGAGAGAACAAATCTTGAAAAGATAACTTTATGGATTCAAGCTTTGTTGGGAGTCTTATTTTGTTAAATTTATTTTAAAAGCAGGCATCCGACTCTGGAAATGAAGTGAACACAGAACTGGATATTGTTAGACTTCTTGGCTTGTCTGGAAGTGATACAGACCTAGTATCTGAATCTAGCATTGGAGAGACTTCTTTTGCATCAGGTAAGAGTAAATGGATCTTGAATAGTTAATTTTGTATGCAGTCATTTTTATGTGGAAATATTCTATTGGTCCAGGAGATAAACAATGCAGTACTAACAACATTTTTCTGGGAGTAAGTCCCATTGAACAGACCTGAGTAGGGTTCTGAGTGGACTTGTTTAGGCCTCTTCTAAGCCCATTGATTTCAACAAATTTAAAATGGTGAAACACTATTTAGGATTGCACTTTAACAGTACTGCTTCAGTCTACACCCATTAATTAAAATCTGTCCTTTTTTGCCATCAGGTCACAGCTGACTAATTAGCAACCCTGTGGGCAGGGCTTTTGTGTAGCAAGAACTCCTTTGCATATTAGGCCACATCCCTCTGATATAGCCAATCCTCCAAGAGCTTACAGGTCTCTTATTACAGGGCCTACTGTAAGCTCTTGGAGGATTGACTACATCAGGGGTGTGTGACCTAATATGCAAAGGAGTTCCTGCTACAAAAAAACCCCACCTGTGGGATTTTCCAGATGAGACATTCAGAGGTGGTTTGCCATTGCCTGCCACTGCATAGCAACCCTAGGCTTCTGTGGTGGTCTCCCATCCAAATACTAATCAGGACCGATCCTGCTTAGCTTCCAAGATCTGATGAGATTGGGCTAGCCTGGGTTAGCAAAGGGGGAAAGGTCAGAGCAAAGGGGGAAAAATCAGGTTTAGACTGAAGTAACTCCGCATAGTATTTGGCTGTAAAAGTTGTATCGGAATGATCCTGTGTATCTAACAAGGTAGAAAATATTGACATGAAAATTCTTAAAATACTATTGTATTGTTTGTAACATGTCCTTTTGTGCAAATAAGGAAGTGGCATGTATCCCTAGGGAAATTGTAACACCAGGGTCAAAGGGCCATGAAATGCAGGAAATACAGGTTGAGACATAATTATATGAAACTCAAATGCGATCAAGAAAAGTATAAAAATGATTCACAATGGCAGTCTCCTCACATTTGCAAAGCCAGTTGATGCTGTAATAATGGCAAAATCCAATGTTAAAACTTGAGAGGGATCAAAGTTCTGAATTCTAACTCAACAGTTTCCCATTTGAATCCTCCTTCTAAATTGTTTTGCTAGAGAATGGTGGCTTTTATATTCCCCACAGAGATTGAGATATTCCCCTATTGTTTTCTGAACATTGCTTTTTTAAATATGCCAGTTAATTTGTAGTATTTGCGTTCACTTATTCTTTTGTTTTGAGACTGTTTTATTTGTCCTGTACAAGGAGCAGATATTATACTGGAAGATAAATAGGGATAAGTCCAAGATAGTATGACTGCTGTTACAGTATTGTCCAGTGAATATGGGGGACACAGTTAGCATCTGGGTTTCCTGTAGTGTCTGATCCCTGGGTTTGTGGTGCTATTCAGAGGTGCGCTGTTTGTAAGAAGCTATTTTAGTGCGTGGGGGATGTCTTATCAATGAGAAAAGGCCACATAAGCCTTATGCCCAGGATAAACTGTTCATCTTGGATGGTACATTGGGCTAATTTGAGTTGGGAGTTGTAAGTGGCTGCCACTGGTGTTCTGTTGTTAACTTCTTGGGCTCTGTCTTGTAAGGGACTATTTCTTGGTGTCAGTCTGGCTTATCAAGCCATTTTTTACAACTTTAGGTTGTAAAATCCCAAGACTTGTAAACCTTCCAGGAATGCATCTGTGTTGAAGGAAATGGATCAAATGTTGTTGTAATGTAGTGTTACAACATTGACTGTAGACAACCAATTGCTTGGTGTGATTGAGAGCCAGTTTGGCGCTTATCTGAGAGAAGCTTGATTCTGCACTCCTCCACTTGCAACTGCTAGAGTGGCCATGGGTCAGTCATAACTCTCTCAGAGCTGTTCTGCTCAAGAGCAGTTATGGGGAGGGGAAAGGAAAGGAGATTGTTAGCCACTCTGAGACTCCTTTGGATAGTGAAGGGCGAAGTAAATCCAATCTCCTCCTCCTAGGTGAGAGCCAGAAGCATTTAGACATATGTAGCAGTTTGTGAGTTTTCATTATAAAGTAGTGCTTACAAATCCATTATGTAATTGAACAGTGGTGTCCTGAAAATATGTGGACGGGTCCAGGTTCAGGTTGACGGTAGGGTGAAAGTTATTGAAGTCCTGGTGGAATCCCTTGAGAGCTTTCTTGTGTGTCCAACTGATGAAAACATGATTAATGATTCTCAGGTACAGTAGAGATGGTTGTGGTGGTTATCTATGAATATGTTCATATACTGTGGGACCATGAGGGTACCCACAACTATGTCATTAATATGACATACATATCTCCATTGTCTACCCAAAAGAACTTCAAATGGCAACTCCAGTGTGAAACTGCAGAATTAGAGTTTGTTGTTTGATATTGTCCCTTGAGGGCTAGGAAGAACTAGGAATTTCTCATGCTCTACAAGTGTTAACTGGTCAAACAAAATCCGGATTCCCTCAGCCATTGCAGGTGTCTCCTAGTTCAACAAAACTGGGAAGATTGCAAAATTACTGTTGTTGTAAATTGTGTTTGTACTTTTCTTGATTAAATTTTACATCTCACACTATATTTCCTGCATTTTATGTCCCCTTTACCCTACGAAAGAATATTTTTCTTGATATGCCGACATAAAAACTCTTTCATCTTTAATGTACCACTACTAGACTCAAATGTTTGCTACCCTTGGAATTAGCTGAGAGAATGAGAGCTTCATAAAGTTCAGTTGAGTCGGTTTTGTGGTTGGTCCGGGGCATCCAGCTGCAGGGAAGGATAAACTTTATTGGAATGTATTCTGGTATATGATTTCACCTGAAGATGTGGATTACTAGATGTTAAGTAGTAGGACCTGAACATGAGTATCATTTTTTACAAAAAGGCTGACAGTTTACATTACTAAAAGAGTTTAGTCAGTAGGATTGAAAACTGTTACTTGATGAGGAATGGTGTGTGAAGACTGTTGTCTTGTGCAAGTTCTAGCAAAATTCTCTGCATACTGTTTGTCACAATGTGTGATCTCCCTTTTTATGTATTTTGGATAAGTTGCTTTAAGAGCACTCCTGACCTAGAACTGGTTTTATGCGGGGAAATCTACGAGCCTCAATATAGCGTGTTTTGTGCAGTATTACTAGTGGCTGATGAATGGCATCAAATACACTAATTTCTCAAACACTTAGGCATTATGTGATGTTTGGATATTTTTAGAGATTTATCTGGCAGTACCGACTGATTATTGTTCTCCAAGCTAGCAGGTTGAACCCCTCCATTTGTTGCAGTATACAAACATTGTTTGGGAAGCCTATTAAATTTGTAGGTTGTTATGACATGTCTTAAATTGTATGTTGTGTTGGGTTTAGTGCTGACTGTCTAATATGCCCCGCATAATCTCGAACAAATAAAATGAAAGCTGCTGTGTTAACATGATGGCTACAGATAGAACACAAGGATTATTGTAAATTGGGCAGGATATGAAGTTAGCAATAGAGTTTCAATCACGAGTGCTCTGGAGACTCAGCCTATACATGAAAAAAGGCAAAACTGATGACTGAAAGGGATTACTTGAGGTTCATATATTTTGTTCAGTGACTCACATATACACAATAGCCATTCAAAGCAGCTCTTGTGTTTCCTTCTGGGCTTTTAGAAGAAGTGCTTTCACAGCAACTGTTATCAGGTGCTTTGTTGAGAGGCAGTAAAGGTGAAGACATAGTGGATTTTGCTGGGTTATTTTTTTGTTTGTTTTGCATTTTAAGATTTTCAAACTGAATGATTATTATTTTAATGTAGTTTGTAAGCTTCATTGGTAGAAGGTGGCATAGAAGGTTTTTAATCAATGACAGAAGTAAATAGTAAAGGGATGGAGCTTCTATTAATATTTTATTGTGTTCTGTCAAATGTAACTCATCAAATCTGTATGTATGTACGTATCAAAGACTTTTGATAGGAAATATGAATAGCATGTAACATTTAATATTACATCATGAAATGGCAGCTCTCAGGATTTTGTTTGACACAATGTTTACAAGTATAAACCTGTGTATATATGCCCATGCTGCTCCACCTCTCCTCCCATTTGTATCACCATCATATTTTAAAACTGACTTTCTAGCCATAGTGGTATTTTGTTCTAGAAGCTATGATAATGTGATAGAAACTCTTAAGCTATACAGAAATATGTTGGGGGTAGCTAGCATTTACAGCATACAGGTGTGAAAGGTGGTGATTTACAGTGCTTTTTTTGTTGTCTACATAAGAGAGCATTTATTGGCTTTTCTGCTGCCTTACTAATTAAGCATCTTCATATGTATGTGTTGAGTGATCTTTTGGACTGTTTCCCCCCCTTTTAATTCTTTAATATATTTATTATATATTGTTCCTAATTTGGTCCAGTTGTTTTTGATATATGTTGCTTTTACCTAGGAACAAGCTTAACTTGTATAGAATAGCAAAGCTACTTAAGCACTTTATACCGTAATTGTTTTCATCTTTAAAGATTACGTCAGTTCCCTTACTATCCTCCAGGCTATGGTGAGAAATTAAATCTTTCGTATAGATGTAATCTGTTGATATGTTCACTTTTATTTTAAAGCCAGCTCTAATTTGTGGTTTTAGCAGCATTCTTTATTCTTTCGTCCTCAGTCTCTTTTCTGTCTAATGGGGAATAACCCTCTTTCTTGGTATTAGGAGATTGACTAATGTGATTTAAAAAAAAACAAATACCCCAGTCCCAAACACTTTGGATTGGATATGACAGTTGCAGAAGTGGAAAAAGTGTGTACAGTGGGATCTTCATGGCTTCTGCCTTTCCTCGGCTTCCACCTCTGTGCTCCAAAAATCTTCTGTTGAGGGCTGGGAGACTCTTGTGAACAAATTGTCACATGGCACTGGGAGCTGCAATGAGAAGGGAGAACTAGACAAAGTCATCTTCCCTTACTTGTAAGCAAGGGCAGTGTCACTCTGTAAGAGCAGGGGAAAGGTACCATGGCTCATTCTCTGCTGTTCATTGTAGCACCAGGCTAACTTGGGGTGGGGGGCTGCTTGGGAAAAGGAAAGGTAGGGAAGATCTCATTATGCAAGGTTTTTCTGCTTGTGTAGCCTTTTGACCCCAGCCATTAAATGCTTCATTTTGTACAAACCTTTTGAGATTGAAGAGGATTAAGCTGTGGTCTGTAGTGCAAGGTTTAACATATTTATCTCAGTATTGTTTGCTTCTGTTTTCTGCACCAGGATAACAACATTCTCAGTTATTGGTTCCTTTTTATTATAAATTTATAAATTTGGTGTAGACTGTGTACTTTGTAAGTTTCTTACACTTGTCCCACAGGAATGTCTGACTGGTCTGGATCAGTAGATGGGAGCTTGTATTTACAGAACAAGAAGAAAGGGAAAGTGAGCATGTCAATGCCAATGACCCTGGCCTTCTGCTATATGGCATTGCTATGGTTGAGGGAATCCATTACATTATCAGATCTTTTAAGGTGAGACCAATTTCTGCTGAAGCTATTTAAGACTGCCTTAATTTCTGCTTTTAATTACAGCTCTGTGTATTTGGCGGAATGAAATGTAATTGGCTAACACACTAAGATTTGCTATACTCTAATTTGCTTATTTATTCACACAATTTATATCCTACTTTTCTGCCCTTACAAGGGCTGCCAGGGCAGCTAACAATTTTAAAAACATACATGATGAAATTACATTATAAAACCATTACAATCATTACCCCTCCCAAACATACATAATGAAAACAAGAGTTTAAAAGCTGTATTTTAACTCTGGTTTTAAACTCTTGGTTTCATTATGTATGTTATGTATGTAGAAAACATTTTTAAAAAATAGGTTAGGAAGGAGGGATTGCTGAGGGAATGCCAAAGGAAACAAAAAAAGTTTTTGTCTGCTGGTGGAAGATAGCAGCAGAAGTAGACAGACAGATCTCCTTGGGGAGAGAGTTCCAGAGCTTTGGTGCCACAGCCAGGAAGGCCCTCTTCCACGTTGCTACCTGCTTAGTCTCAGGAGGTGGGGGCACCTGAAGCAGGGCCTCCAAAAATGACCCTCGTGATCTGATGGGTTCATAATGGATTATACAGTCCTTCAGGTATGTTGGTCGCAAACTATATAAAGGCTTTGAAGGTCAGACTGGCATCTTGGTCCAAAACTGGACTGATATGGTCCCTACCACCCATTCTAGCCAACATCCTGACTGCAGCATTCTGCACACATTTGAAGTTTCTGAACCCTTTTCAAGAGCAGTCCCACATTTTAGGTCACTTATGGATATGTAAATCAAAATGGTATTTGGAAGATATAACTGTAGAGACTTTTTGTGCATGGCTACTAACACTGCTTTCAAAGCTATGTCCTGGCTACATTTTGTGACAAGTTTCTAACCCACCAGTTAATTGTTTGTTGACACTTGTAAATGATATGAGTTTTAGGTTCCATAATGACATTTAAGAAATATTTTCCCCATATTTAAGAACATAAGAGAAGCCATGTTGGATCAGGCCAATGGCCCATCCAGTCCAACACTCTGTGTCACACAATGGCCAAAAAAAAAATTATATATATATATATATATATAAATTTTATACACACACACACACAAATATACACACTGTGGCTAATAGCCACTGATGGACCTCTGCTCTATATTTTTATCTAACCCCCTCTTGAAGCTGTCTATGCTTGTAGCCGCCACCACCTCCTGTGGCAGTGAATTCCACATGTTAATCACCCTTTGGGTGAAGAAGTACTTCCTTTTATCCGTTTTAACCTGACTGCTCAGCAATTTCATCGAATGCCCACGAGTTCTTGTATTGTGAGAAAGGGAGAAAAGGACTTCTTTCTCTGCTTTCTCCATCCCATGCATTATCTTGTAAACCTCTATCATGTCACCCTGTAGGTGACGTTTCTCCAAGCTAAAGAGCCCCAAGCATTTTAACTTTCTTCATAGGGAAAGTGTTCCAACCCTTTAATCATTCTAGTTGCCCTTTTCTGGACTTTTTCCAATGCTATAATATCCGTTTTGAGGTGCGGTGACCAGAATTGCACACAGTATTCCAAATGAGACAGCACCATTGATTTATACAGGGGCAATATGATACTGGCTATTTGTTTTCAATTCCCTACCTAATAATTCCCAGCATGGCGTTGGCCTTTTTTATTGCAATCGCACACTGTCTTGACATTTTCAGTGAGTTATCTACCAAGACCCCAAGATCTCTCTCTTAGTCAGTCTCTGCCAGTTCACACCCCATCAACTTGTATATGTAGCTGGGATTCTTGACCCCAATGTGCATTATTTTGCACTTGGCCACATTTGATGATTAACCTTAAATATTATAGTAAACCTTATTATACCAAACCTTATAAACTTTTGTTAAATTAGGACTCTTCTGCCTCATTAGTTTGTCACCAGACTTATTGGACAGCCATGTTAATAAATAATTGTTCCATTGTGGAGCTGAAGAATATCCATCCAGACAGTTGAGTCATTCCTGTTGTATACATACTTAAAAATGTGTTACCTAATTCTGATTTCCAGTATACTCTGAATAAATTAATCTACTCTGCTGTTTTTTGCTGTTGAAATAACATGTGTTAATATAAGGGTGCCTGTGTGTTCAGCTGTCTATGGCCTGAGGAAATCTGCTTTCATTTTCTCCTCACAGGGGGCCTAAGGAACTTGCTCTCAGTCAGCAAGGAGGCCATGCTAGGTAGGCCAAAGCTTAGCAGCCTCTATTTTCTGTTGAAGCCTTTCCAGGTAGCGCTGTGACATTATCTCATTGTTCAGAGTGGATAGGAAGTTCATGCATCTAGATCCAAATGGATATTTCTGCACAGCTTTGCCCCCTTCTGCCTGCTGGTCCAGATTACGTGGTACAATAATGTCATAGTTCACGGAGTCATGTGCTTAAGGCAGAGTATGAACAGTGCCAATTCCCAGCCAATCATCTTTTATATTTGCTTTTCTTCCTCTCAAGAAATGTAATGTTTGGCAAGAATTGGAGATTTTGCAATGCCCATCCTAAGGCCATTGACTTCTGTGAACTAAGGAGGGTGTAACTCTGCTTAGGATGGGCACTGTCTATCAGTCACTTACTTTACTGTTTTAGCTTTGTAACTGTAAGACTTGCTATGTACATTCAATTAAATCACTCTGTACATATTGATTTTACTTTTGCCCCTTCAACTCAGGCTGGTAATGGATGGTCACATTCCATACATGAATGCTTATACAGATTTCCCAGAGGAGATGAAGGTGTATGTGACTGAGTTCAAGATCTTCCATGTAGAGGTGATTTTTATTCATTTCTCTTATGTGCAGGTGTTCATCCACTATATGTGTATGTAGTTTCTCTGATGAATTAAACTAGGTGTTCTTGATAGCTTTTGGCATTTTTTGTTTTGATGGTAGTCACCCAGCAGTTCTCCCCACCCCCCACTCATGTTCAGATTTTAAATATTGGTTCAGTACAGTCATTTCTGTCAATGTGTTTTCAAGAGGAGCTCTCAATAGGGTCCTATTTCAGCTACAAAATAATAAGAGAGAGAGATTATTAGCCTGTCCTTTGGAGACAGGGCTTTGATTCAAAAAGGGCTCACTGGCCTGTGGGTCCACTGTTTTTCATGCATTATCTAATAGTACATGCAGGGCTTTTTTTGGTAGAAAAAACCCAGCAGGAACTTATTTGCATATTAGGTGACACCCCCTGACATCACCATTGTTTCACACAGCACTTTTTTGTAGAAAATGCCCAACAGGAACTCATTTGCATATTAGGCCACACCCCTACACCTAGCCAACTGGAACTGCATTTCTGTGCATTCCTGCTCAAAAAAAGCCCTGAGTACATGCCATTTCTTCCTGCTGCCTGCCCAGCATTCTTCTGGCTCTTAATCTGCTTTTGTTTCCTTGCATTATTGCCATGTTACATTACTTGTACATGCACATTACTGTATGTGCAAGTAGTGTGCATTAACGTAAGTGCTGATTAGAAAGATTTTTAATGCAGTTCTTGGAATAGTATTAATGATATGATTAAGTGAAATGAAATGCAAAGTTCGTTTTAAAAAACCACATCATTAAAAAGTCCTCTTTTGAAAACGGTGAATTGCTAAAGTTACGCATGTTGTGTTTTATTCATATTAATTATTTCCCAACACAACAAAATGGTGTCATAAATTGGAGACCTGTGAGGGATCATGCATGGAATATGAGGGGGATAAGCACTGGGAATACCCCCTCTCCCCCATCATACTGGCTCAGCACTTATCAAACATTAGAATCCCGGGGACCCCTGTTTTGATTTTATAATTTTTGCAGACTTTCAATAATTTCCCTCTTCCCTCACTGGCACCTGCTATGTGCCAGAAAGACTCCTTTGAAAGTATATAGCAAGTTGTGCATGTCCCATGATGGATTCTTGTCCTCAGAACAAGACAGTGAGAACCACATCAGCTATAATTTAATAGTAAGGTTAACTAAAGTGTTTGCACTGTCTGCTTGTGACCTACAAGCTCTGGTCTCAGGTGGTAGCTGTTGCTTTAACTCAAAAGGCCCTGACCCAAGTTCTGGTGATCTCACCCCTTAATTGGATGGAGCTTTGCACTTGAGACAGCCAGAAACTTCCCAATTGGTTGACAACTTCTTGCCAGGAATGAGAAATGGACCTTGAAAAATTTTTGGAGCTGCTCATAGAAATGGAGAAATACCAGCATTGTGCACAGCCTGAAGTTCCAATATTTAGCAGAAAACTACCATTGACTGTTAGCATCTAGAGATGCAGAATGCCACCTCTCTGTCTCTGTGGTGAAATCTTTTGATTTGGAAAATAGTAATAACCAGTTATACCCCTTTCATACCTGAAGTAACAGTGATGATTGTATTATATTAGGACTGTATCTCCTGGTGCCACTCAGCCAATTAGAGATCCTGGGCTGAGCTGTTGGATCCTGGCAACTAATCTGTGCACTCTTTGGTTAGTGCTCCAAGGTGATCTTGAGATTAGGCAACTGTGGGCCCAGATGGTTTAATGAACAAATTTTTCCTAAAGAATCACAGAAATCTGAAAAACCTGTTTGGCCCTAGGTAACTCTGGGATAGAAGGGGAAATGTGTGCAAACTCAGCTACTATAACTATCACACGTCTTCAACTCTCTCTTTCTCTCTCTCTCAAACACAATTGAGCCATTTTTGCTTATGGTATATAAGTGATTCCTCTCCCCCATTTCATTTTTGTTTCTGATCACACAACTTTTGCGGATTTATTTAGTAGTCCAAAAACAGTTAACTTGAAGTAATAAGGAAAGAAAAGAAAAGAGTGCATCTCTCATGCTGAAGTACTTACAGTTTGCTGAATTTGCCCTCTTCAGTATAACGTAGAGAGCACTCAGGGTGTTAGATGGGATGGTTCATGACTCCCAGATTAGCATATTGAAAGGAAACTGACTTTGTTGGTCTTCAAAGTGCTATTGGAAATCAGGAAAAAAATTGCATTTTTTCTTTGGGGAAAAACTGTTTTTCTGTAGGAAAAGTTATCTGTGATGCTTTGTACTGATGGGTGCAGAGGGGATAACCACAGCAAAGGATTGAAAAATGGCACATGTACAAAGTATGATTCAATTCTAGATATTCTGGAGGTTTGAAAAAATGAACTTTTCCGAATGTTCCAGATACTGATTGCTTGCAGTAGGACAAAGACACACTTCATAATTTTAGAACTTGAGGGCACCCAGTGAAATTTAAGGACAACAGATTCTGGACAGTCAAAAAGAAATTCTTTACATGAGGAATAATTAAATTGTTGAATTCACTGCCAGAGGATGTAGCAATGTCCACAAACAAAGAGGTTAGACAGATTCATGGAGGAGAGATTCCATAGTCAGCGGCAGCAAACCTTTGAATATTTGTGCAAGGAAGCAGTATCAAGCTAAGGTGCAGTGCTCTTGTGTGGTTGAGCATCCTAGCCCTCAAAAACAGTATCCCTTTTAGTCCATTCTTCCTTCCATCTTAAAAGTCCTGCTTCCTCTGACATATATTATTGTTATCTGTGCCAAGTTGTGTCTTAGGAAGTTCTGGTACCCCTTCAGAGTCACCAGCCAAAAGCACCAGAGGGACAGCCTGTGGTGGCTTTCGATTCCGTGCCTTCTGGCAACAAGCCAGAAAAAAATTGCATTAATTAGCAGCATTGCTCAGCATTTAGCTGGGAATTGGCCACCTACATATTCTGCCTAAAGAAAATTACTGTGTACGCTTAGAAGATTGTACACTCTTCCCTCTACAGAAATTGGTATAATAAGCATATCACCTTATTTTTGGAATTCACTTTTGGAATATCTTTTACTTCTAGTTATTTATTTTCTTCAGTTATGCCCCACCTTTTCCCCAGTGGGGAGGACCAAAGTGGTTTACCTTGTTCTTCTCACCGCCATTTTATCCTAACAATGTTTCAAGGTAGGGTAGGCTGAGATTGTGTGACAGGCTCAAGGTCACTCAGCAGTCTTCCATGGCAGAGTTGAGGGGATTTAAACCTGGGTCTCCTGGAATCCTAGTCCACCACTCTAGGCCAGGGGTGTCGAACTCGTTTGTTATGAGGGCCAGATCTGACATAAATGAGACCTTGTTGGGCCGGGCTATGTCTGGTTGGGCAGGGCCACGTCAGGCTGGACCATGTGTGTACTTATTTAAGATTAGGTAGCAGAGATATAAATTTTATAAAGAACACAGACAAACACAAATATCTTTGTTTAAAAACTTAAAACATGCTTAAAACATTAGCATGAATTGGTGCTTTCTTTGTATTTCTCCCATGGGATCCAGGGAACTGGGCAAAGGAAGCTCTGGCTCTTTCCTTCCTTCTCCAGGGACTGGGGGCGGGGGAGGAGCCTCAGTCAACAGAAGGAAGAGAGGCTTGGCTCAGTACCTCTGCTGTGCAATTGAGAGAGCCTGGCAAAGCAAGCTTAAGTCCTTAAGTCCCACAGTCCCTTTGTATTTTTGTTGGGTGAAAAATCATGTCAGGTTTTTTGCAAAGCCAGCCAGATGGATGTTTATGTTTGGTCATTGTCTGTAACGTATGCACATTTATAGGCTTCTAATATGTCCTCGAGGGTGATGTTACTTTAGTATACTTTTTGACACAATCTAAGCAATGCTGATTTTCTGCTTATGTTTAATACAGTTTTTTTTTAAAAAAATGCATTTGAAGGAGAGTATTTTCTTACTTTGTGTTGATTTGGTGCGTTGTCATGGGTATCAGCCCCATGGTTTTAAATAAAACTTTTCTATATTTGACTTCTAAGTGTAAAAGAAGTTTAATGTTGCAAATATCATATATAAAACAGATTTGGTATGGCATATGCATCTTGAGGTTTCTAGTGAGTATCGTCTCTCAGAGATACATTCTTCTTATCTAGGTTTTCTCCATAAGCTATTTTACTGTCGCCCTAAACTTTCTAAATGAAAGACTTGAAAAAAAATTGCTAGTTCTTTTCCTGCTGTTGTTGTTTGGGCAATGGAGAAGTTGGAACAGCTTGTTCATGAGCTGTCATCTCTTCGGTATGCCTCACCCCTTTTGATTATAAGTTCTTCCTCAGTAGTATTCAGTTTGGCCACCCCACGAACAAAAAGACAAGCTGCTGTTTGCTTTGGAAAGGAGCTATAAAACCTGAAGACTGTCATTTAATATGAGGGTAAAGAACTCAGGGTAGATCCACTTGCACAGACATTTTTATTCCAATGAAATAAAATCCACCAGTGACTTAATTGGGCAAAGGGACTGTTCCAAAGCATAATGGCTTCATGCATATGTTGTGAAAGGTCTTTTCCCATTCCTGCTGGGGATGTTTACAGTTCTCCTTCCAGAACAAAGTTTGAGTCCAGTGGCACCTTTAAGACCAATAAAGTTTTATTCAAGGTATACATGAAAGCTTACACCTTGAATAAAATTTTGTTGTTTTTAAAAGTGCCACTGGACAAAACTTTGTTCTGCTGCTTCAGACCAACACGGCTACCTA
This sequence comes from Heteronotia binoei, assembly GCF_032191835.1. Taxonomy (NCBI): domain Eukaryota; kingdom Metazoa; phylum Chordata; class Lepidosauria; order Squamata; family Gekkonidae; genus Heteronotia; species Heteronotia binoei. The sequence goes on along the minus strand of NC_083223.1, from coordinate 47,594,177 downwards.
GCTGAAGCTCTCCTTCCAGAGAATTTCAACCAGTTGCCTGAGGCCTTAGAAGGCAGAAAAAGGACTGGCTGTTGCCTGTGGACCTTCTTGTGTCTCTTCCTCAGGAGACTTTTGGATCTTAAAGGCAACTTGCTAAACTGTATCTTGTTTTCTGTTCTGTCTTTACCTCCATATGAGCAAGGAAGCCCATGCTTACAAGTAGGTTTTTACTTGTTTGTTATTTTAGTTCTGGCCTTTGAGTTGCTGAACAAATGATTTCCTGGTTGCGAGACATGACTACCTGCCACTTCCATGACTAGGCTGCTGCTGTGTCCATGGTTTGTTGCTCGACTTAGTATCCCATCACCTTTTCCACCTTCCCCTAGCACGATCCTATTCCTGCTTTCCAGAACTCAGTCTACAAGGAGGTGTTTCTCAACTGCCATCCACAACATTAACATACATTCAGTAGACCTCAAAATCAGATTTGCAGAACTCGGGTTTTCCTGTGTTTTTTACTTGTACTGGACTCGTGCCTCAACCCAGTTTCATTTCAGTTATCAACTTGTGTTGGAGACAAAAATGACTGGGTGAGGCTGATGTGTGGTGACTGGCATGGGTCAGAAAACAGGATGTGCTGGATTCAGGTTGTTTGTTTTTTTTGAGTGATGGCTTTTTTTTTGTCTTTCTAATTGGCTACGTTGTGATTTCATTTAATCAGAATGGTAATCACTTTTTCAAGGCTGCATGAATTTAGTTGTCAGGCCTGTATTAGATACGTAAAAGTTCTCAATCATCTCCCCTTCCTTTTCATCCCATAAATAGCTTCCTTGACTGTCTGGGTAACATTTAGGGGCGCTTAAACATCTTTTGTCTCACTTGAAAAAAAATTACCAGAGATAATGACATTAGCAGGTGCACATGCAGCGTTTTATTTTATCTCCTGAAAGCAGCTTCAGAAATGACAATGAGCAAGGGTGAGGCTCTTTAAAAAGAGCTGAGGAGGAAGTTCATTTCTGACATTTATTATAATCAGGTCTGTCGTAGGAATCTGCTGTTGTGTAACAGAAACTGTGGCTTGTCCTTACCTGTCGAAGCATTGCTTAATAGAGAGAGAAAATAGGCCTGCTGAAATGCTGGTCAAATTGAAACAAAATTTCTTTTCTGGCATTGTGAGGTTTTCTTTAAAAAAAGTGTGCAGGTGATACTGACTTTAAGGTGTCTTTTTTAGTTATGGCTTTCTGTCCTTCCCTATGTTTACACATCCAGTTTGATGTTCATTTAGATCTGTCACAGGGGACAATTTATGTTCAGAGATTTGTTCTGTTCTTCCAAGAAATATGTTTCATGTTTTAATAATACTGTATGAGTCTCATCTTACCTAGAGTACAACAGTGCTTTGTATAATAATACACTATGACTTGCATTGGATGATGTGTAGGAAACTTTGTGTATCTGTGTAAGAGAGGGAGAGTGTGTGTGCGCGCAAGATAATTCATGCTGCATGGGAATTGTACTTAATGCCCTTTTAGTATCTTCCAATTAGATGATTCTCTGTGTTCATGACACCTGCTAATCTGGGTGTAACAATGACTCCAAATGAAAGCATGGCTGGGTAGGGAGTGGGGAGAGAACAGCTTCTAGCCACTGAAGTTGCACCAAGTTGTTGGCTTGGGATCAAAACCTTCAGAGAATCTTTGCTTCCCTAGCCAAACCTAGGCATCTCTTCCCAAGGGAGCTTTACGACTGTTGCAAACCTCAGCTATTTGCTATACAGAGGATCTGGCAAGATTTCTGTTGTCAGTCTCTTTATCTCCATTTTTGGGTGTTAGTCTTTATGAAGTGTTTCTTCCTTGGAGCAACTCAGGATGCTAAGCAGCTCTCCTAACGTTGGCTGTAGGCGTTTCACCCACATATTTGTTCTTTCCTGCTATTTGTTGTCTTTTATTAATCCCAGGCACACCCCTTCATTGTTACCTCACTAGGTGCTTGTGCTTTGTAAGTTTTAGGATTAGAAGATACTTGACCACCCTTTATATTATTGCTGTATGTCTCCTACGCAATCCTTGCTTCCTCTGTAATTCTTATGGAATTTTTTGAGAAAGTTAAATAAACCTGATTAGAAAGGTTTATGTGCTAAATCCTGTGAGCAGAGGGCACCTCTAGAGGTGAATTTTGCTTATCCTGCAGCAGCTCCCAAGACCCTCAGAAAGCCTGTGATGTAAGTCAAGGGAACCTCCTGAGCGAAATGACTAAAGATGCAGGAGGGGATAGTGAGAAGAGAGAAGTGGGCAAAAATACCTCTCCTCCCTCTTACGCAAATAGAAAACTGGCTCCTATCATGCTTCCTGTATCAGTACAGGAGGGAAGCTTTGCTCAGTTTCTTCCTCCTCACTGCAGCCTCATGTTGCCCTGTGTCTTTTTGGTTTTATTTTCTCCTTTGACCATGAGCACTTTTTGTGGAGGCAAGTTATGACTAGCAACTTAAGATGATAACAACTTGGTGTTTGTGTGCATTCTCAGAAGAACGTGCAGTGCCACTTAGGGGAAGAAATAAATTTTAATATTTATGTACTGGAACTGGGCACATGAACTCTAAATATCTATATGTAGACATTGCCAAGTAATACCAATGACGGTGAGACTGTTCATTCATGTTCATGTCAACAGTCATCCCCCCCCATTAATAATGTATTGTTTTTTTCAGTTAGTTATCCAAGTTCAACTAAAGATAGTGACTACAGGGTTTTGCAATTGATGTACCATTGATTGAGTTCATTCCTTTAGTCCAGTGATCATTTCTTGCCAACAAGTTTTTGAATCACTATGAGAGCCTGCAGGACTTGTTTGGCCAGGGACTATAGCGGTATAGAGGAAAATATGTGCACACCCTGGACAGCAGTAACTCTATAATCCTGTAGCAGTAGAAAAGAGTAAGACTCCAGTAGCTAGGGATGGGCATGGACTGGACCGGGGCCCAGTTTGTGGTCCACAAGCCCAGTCTGTGCTATCCTACCAACACAGGTGGGTGAATTCACTGCCTGGTTGCAGCGAACTCACATGTTGCGTGGCTTTGTAAAAGCCATTTAAAGGGAATGCATTCCCTTTAAATGGTTTTGTATGCTGCGTGGCATCATGACCCAGCCCATTAAACATGGTTTGTGGTCCGAGGGGCCATAAATCCCAGAGACCTTGAATCTTCATAGACTGCCATTTTTCTGGACCATGCCCATAGCGCTTTAAAGGCTAACAAAATTTGTGGTAGGGTATGAACTTTCATGAATCATGCAACTCATACCCTGCCACAAGTTTTATGAACAGTGACCCACGAAAGCTCATACCCTGCCAAAAATTTTGCTAGTCTTTTAGGTGTTACTGGAGTCTTGGTCTTTTCTACTGCAGCAGACAAAGTAACACAGCTGCCCATGTTGATCTGTAATACTGTCTTCAACTCTCATTCAGAAACAAACCTGTGATAGAGCCATTGCTGCCTGTGGTGTGTACATAATTCCCCCTCCGCTTCTGTAATTGGCTGTGGTCAAACAAGTTTGGCACATTTAGATATTGATGAAACTCTGTCTGGGGCAGTGGTGCTCTGTATTCTTGGTGATTGGGAGGGGAAACAGTGGAATGGCTTCTAGTGTCCTTGGCCCACTGATGGACCTCCTGATAGCACTTGGTGGTTTTTTTGGCCACAGTGTGACACAGAGTGTTGGACTGGATGGGCCATTGGCCTGATTCAGCATGACTTCTCTTATGTTCTTAGTCCAAAGACAGTTGAACCAAAGTGATAGTAGAATGAAATACATGAATGACCAATGGAAAACACCAATATCGCTGTTCTGTGACTCTTAATTCGTAATTAATTCTCTTGAAGATGTGCCATTTTATTGAGTGCCTGTTTCCATGACCCTTCATGAAATGCTAGAATTGCTCCAGCTTCTAGTGGACTTACACTAGAGTAATTCTGCATAGGACTGCATTATCAAAGGGCTTAAATAGAAGTTTAATAGAAGTTGAAGAATCACTTCAGTGTGATTCATTTCTTTCCACACAAATCTAATTTTGACAGCCCCATTGACAAAATAATTTGTTTCAAGAGAATTTAAAATGAAAATATATGATGCCTTTGAATGGGAAGCCTTATCTGCCTCTGGATGTATAAAACAGGATTGATATTAACCCCTTGCTCTGAACAAGCAGATCCACCTCGTGGGTTACCATCTATAATAGGTAACCAAAGAGATTGGCATGTGTGTGGTTCTTTCTGAAAAGAATTAATCTTAAGTGATGGAGGTCCTGTACGTGAATCGAGGGAGGGTGGGTTCATGCATCCAGCTCCATCCCTGGACGGGGCCACTTTGGTACTGGTCCAGCAGGTGAAGAGTCTGGGAGTGATTCTGGATGCCTCCCTTTCCATGGAGGTCCAGGTCACAACAGCTGCACGGTCTGCCTTCTACCTACAGCAGATCAGGCAACTAGCACCATACCTATCCTCCCAAGATTTGGCTACAGTGATCCATGCAATGGTCACTTCCAGGCTGGATTACTGTAACTTGCTCTATGCTGGCTTGCCCCTGAAACTGATCTGGAAACTGCAGTGGGTGCAGAATGCGGCAGCTCGCCTGCTGACTGCGTCACCTATATGGGTGAACATACAGCCGGCGCTCCGCAACCTGAACTGGCTGCCTATAGAGTACCGGATCCGTTTCAAGGTGTTAGTTTTGACGTTTAAAGCCTTATGCGGCCTGGGACCAACATACCTACAGGACCATCTCCTTCCATAGACGCCCCAGAGGTCGCCTCGTTCGGCCTCCCAGGATCTTCTGACAGTCCCTGGCCCAAGGGATGCCTGTCTTGCCTCTACCAGGGCCAGGACTTTCTCGGTCCTTGCCCCGACCTGGTGGAATCAGCTTCCAATCAAAATCTGGGCCCTGCCTGGCTTATTGGCCTTTCGTAGGACCTGTAAAACAGAGCTGTTCTGCCAAGTCTTTGGATGAGGCAGCAGGCATCCATCTATTAGATCGGTTGGCCTCCCCCTAAGCCTTTACGGCCCATTGCATCACTGTATTGTGGGGCTATACCAACTTGCTCATACCACGTTGCTGAACTATTGAACTGCTGAATATTGAATTTGTTTTTTATTATGATTTTATTGTGATTTTAATTTAAATTGTTGTACTCCGCTCTGAGCCCCCCAAAAGGGGGAAGGAGCGGAATAGAAATAAACTAATAATAATAATAAGTAGCTGCTTTCAGGTTTGGCAGTTTGTTTAAAAGATATGTCTTGTTCCTAACCCATTTATGTCTTTAAACCATAATGAGGAATGATACATTGGATCAAGTTAATGAAAGTCTTTATAATGTACTTGCACTAAAGTGAAATCGTATACCTCATTTTTATCCATATTGACTTAGAGTGTTAATATGGATAAGAGAGTCATTTGGATGGCACTGAAAACTAATTAAGCTAGAATGAGCTATTGTCTTCTTAATCTGCAAATTGCTATACTTGAGAGGCTAGTAGGGAAAACAAGTTGAGTTTCAGAAGCAGAACTGTGTTTGAATCAGGAAAGAAAAAGGGGGGGGAGAAGCTGTGAATCTATCTGGTAGTGGTGCCATTGAGTCTTTTTCACTCACTCCCCCCCACCCAAGTGTTGCATCCTACTTCATCTAAGAAAAAAAGATGTAAACATTATCAGGCTGAAATATAATGCAAAGCAATTAAGGGACAGTTTTAAAAGGATCTTTAATCTGGTATGTCAATCTACAAAATGCTAGTCTACAAGATGCTGAGTCACTAGGCCACTTGTATTTCATGTACCAGGTTGACTGTAAGTTTTGCATCTGGAAGACATTGGCAATATTGCCAGTTGTTACATAATTGGCAGCTGGCTACACTGACAGTTGCATCATAAAATCTATTAACCTCTGAGCGTTTTAATACTGTTTAGTATTCACACTCTCACATGTATGAGAAATTTATTTTGGTATGACTTGCTTGTACTTATTTTACAACTCAATTGTATATGCTGGACCCCCCAAAGATATCCCTGGGAAGTTACACTTCTGGGAAATTCTCCCCCTTTTTATAGAGCAATAACGTGAGACTGCTGAAGTCCAGAACTCGACCAATAGGTTTTTGTTCTCTTTAACTATTGAACAGCGATCAGCATTCTGTAGTTCATGGAGCATGCTCATTTAATTGTTTTGGGTAGGAAGTACATATTTGGGTAGGTTTAATTGACAAAGTAATATTTTCCTTGGTGACAGACATTCAACTGTGAACTTTGATATTAGAGGGAATAAGTTTTGTGTCTGTGTAAAACTGTGTGGAGCATAAACATTTAGGAGATTTTTTCAATCTACAGTGCCAAATAGTGTGAGATTGTTATGGTCTCTGGGCTAGACCTTCCCGCTCAAGTAATCCTTTAGTACTGTAATGCTGTAGCCTTAGTGGTTTCCAAAGTGACTGGTACTACCCCGGGGGGGGGGGGCTTGTCTCGGGGTACTACCCTGGTGGGATTGCCTGGAGAGGTACTATGAGACAAGGGGCCAGAAGACTGGCTTTAGGAGGCAAAGGGGTGGTTCACTTACTAGCCATGTTGTTCACTTACTTATGATTGATCAGGCTAGATGCTGGCAAATGGCACTCTAAGTTTCTGCTTCTGCATATTGCTGAAATCTGGTGGAAGCACTTGGAATTTTTAGAAAATTTACCACCAGAGCTCTAGTCAGACCAGTATCCCACATTCTGAGAAGTTGTCATCACCAGCTGTCTTTTTATCTGTGTTCTTGAAGTTTTTACTGGTAAATTCTTAACATAATAGTGTGTGATATTTACAGTATTTTCCTGTGTTCTTGATTACTGAACCTGTTGATCATGAAGTGCACTTTTTAGGTATAGAAGTGTTATTTTTTGTTGCAGCCTGCCCAGCATTAATATTTCTAGATTATAGAAGGATATAACATTTCTCAATAATTGTTTTAAAAAGGGGGGGACAGAATTTTAAAGGAGAAAATATGGGCTAGAAGGGAAAATTTGCATTATAGCTGGATGTCTCAACTTTACCTGGAGAGAATCTTTGCTTCTTGCTTACATGCTCTTTAAAAAAATGTCTCATGTGTTGTTGAACCCTTCTTCAAAGACAAGGAAATTCAGCTTACTAACATACTTGCTTGTGCAACTGATGGAGCACTATCCATAACTGGTCACTACTGTGGGTGTGTTGCTTACTTGAAAAAAAACCAGCGCCAAAATCATTAGCATTCACTGTATCCTTCATTGCCTTCATGTGGTTGCAAAAAACCCTCAGTGATCACCCGTACAAGTCATTACACACTATAATCACTGCACTGTATAAAATTATGATATTTTGCAAGTTTTGGTGACCATTTGGATATATTGCAGGAAGATATGCCTGAGTGATTTGAGGATCATCTTTTGATGGAAATTCCAGATTGGATGATGAATCTGTTTTCGGATATTGAGGAAGTTGGGGTAGTGGAGGAAGAAATAATTGAACTTCAAAGTGACATTGAGCTGAAGACAAAGTTGAAGAAATCATATTGTGAGAGTAGTTTTGGTTACAGAAGGAAATTTATTATCACTATTCAGCACTATGGACAGTGGTTAAAAAACCTCTTGATCCATTTCCAACATCATATTTGGTGGAACATGGTTTTAATGTAGTCATCCAACTTCTCTCCAAGCTAAGAAATCAGGTTTCTAAACATGGTGATTTTTTACTCCTGCTGAGTGATTTTAAACCAGGCATTGGGAGACTGATATCTGTTCATCAAGCCCAGCCATCACAATAAGAGTTTACTGAACAGGGTAGTTACTAAATGTAAGATTCTTGCTAAAGGAGTAGCAGACTTTGAAAAACTAGTATTTTTTGTGGTCTATCAGTTTAGTTGAATAAATTACACTAAAAACTTTTACATGGGGTTTGAACAAATGTGTAATTGTTATTGTTTTGAATTTTATTTTTATTATCCTCCTTAGCAGGTTGTGCAAACCACTGTACTGAACTGAATAAATCTTTTATATAAAGCAGGAGTCAAGTCCACCTTTAAGACCAACCAATTTTTATTTAGAACATAAGCTTTCGTGTGCTTAAGAGCTTATGTTCTAAATAAAAATTGGTTGGTCTTAAAGGTGCACTTGACTCCTGCTTTGTTCAACTGCTTCAGACCAGCATGGCTGCCTGCTTAAATCTTTTATATGGTAGGGTAGAGGGCACTGGGGATGAATATATGGAACCAAGGGGGCTATGGCCTGAAAAAGTTTGGGAACTACTGCCTTAGATTGGACTGCTCTGGTTCATTCCTAGGTGAGCAGGAGGCTGTTCATCCAGCCTGAGATATAATGCTAAAGTGTGAGGTGCATATTTTTATCTCAGATGTTATGTGGGGTTTCTCCCTTGACCCTGTTTCTACCCCTGATTTTAAATACTTTAAACTGTTTGGGATTCCTCACCCTTTGCAACTGAAACATTCTTGAAGGAAGAGGAGGTGCAATTAATAAGGAATGGAGGGAGCTCTTCCTGTGATCCTGATTAATTGTCCTTCCTACATTATCTTCTCTACATGTAGTCTTTCAAAGTTCATACTATCCTAGACTGGGTAGGAGGCAGAAATTAGAGGTGGAGGATGAATACGCAACTGTACTCATTTCCTAATCCTAATTCCCCTCCCCCAGGATACATGAGAACAGTTGGGCAATTTCAGGTTGGAATGAACATCTTCCAACATGCATCTCCTGATCCTGTATCCTCCACCATGATTTATTTATTTTTGTTCATAATGTTTTGTTCCCTGCCTGACTTCGTTTTTCTTAAAAGTGTTCCCGAATTGTGAAGTGGTAAAGTAACATATGCACAGTTGCGTACTGAAAGTTGTCTGTCACATTTTCCCTCCATAAATGTCAGGGCAGCCAATGTGGAGACATTGCATTTCATCCTGAAATCATAGAGTTGGAAGAGGCTATACAGGCCATCTCATAACCCCCTGTTCAATGCAGGATCAGCCTAAAGCATTCCTGACAAGTGTTCATCCAACCACTGCTTAAAGACTGCCAGTGAGAGGGAGTACTTAATTTAAACCCATTATTGTGAGTCCTCTCCTCTGCTGCCAACAGGAACAGCTCCCTGCTCCCTTCTAAGTGGCAGCATTTCCAGTACTTAAAGAGAGTAATCATGTCCCCTCCCTAAACATCCACTTCTCCAGACTGAACATTCCCAAGTCTTTGTCAAAAGCTTTACTGTAATACAGGTAAACAACACTGACAATGTTCTTATGATCCAGTAAGCTCGTCACTTGATCAAAGAAGGAAACTAGGTTGGTCTGGCAGGATCTGTTGGAGTCAAATTTGTGTTGACTTCCACTTTTCACCAAGTTGTCCTTCAAATGCTTGCTGATTGACCCCTATAAAATCTGCTCCCATATCTTCTTTGAGACAGAGGTCAGTCTGACAAGCCTGTAGTTATCTGGGTCATATTTCCTGCCTTTTTTAAAGATTGTGATAACAACATTCATCCTCCTCCAGTCTTATGGCACACCTCGTATCCTTAAAGAGGTCTTAGAGATGATGGACAAAGACTCTGCAAGGTCTCTAGAACAGAGTTGCTAAACTCATTGTGATGAGGGCCAGATTTGACATAAATGTCACTTTATTGGGCCGAGCCATGTGTGTCGTAAGATGTAGTGCCAGGTACAGGAGATATAAACTTTATAAAGGACACAGGCAAACCCAATTAATAATATTATTTTTTATTCAAAATACAAACATGCTTAAAACATTAAAGTATCTCCCTGATGCCTACCCTCCCACTTCACCACCCATTATTCATTACCACTGGGACAGTATACGGGGACATAATGTGCAGCCTCTGTCATTTGGCAATAAAATTAATAACCAGTTGATTGTGTGCCATATAAGAGCCTTGGACGGGCTGGTTGCAGCCGGTGGTTCTTACGTTTGATACCCCTCCTCTAAAACATTATTTGAGCAGTCTTGGATGCACAGCACCAGGCCCAGGGGATTTGTAACCATCCAATACAGTCAGGTGCCTCCCAACTAACTCTCTGCCTGTATCAACCAGCAGCCCACATGCCCTGCCCTGCCTACTGTCATCTCTAGATAAGCATGTTCTCTTCTTCAGGGAAAACACAGAGGCAAAATAGGAGTTGAGCCTTTCTGTCCTCTGTCAGAATTTCTTAGTTTTCTCTCAGTTGTGGGCCTGTCACCTCTTTTACCTTGAGTTGAAGCTGAACCTTTTTGTTGTGTTGGTGAGTCTCCCTGGCCAACTTTGAGCTTTGGCCTCCGATGGTTGACCTACAGAGCTTAGCAGCCCTTAGATTAGGGGTGTCAAACTCATTTGTTATGAGGGACAAATCTGACATAAATGAGACCCTAGCGGGCCGAACCATGTGTGTCATAAAATATAATAGTAGGTAACAGAGATTAAAACTTTATAAAGGACACAGACAAACACAATTAACAATTTTTGAAACATGCTTAAAAGATTAGCAGCCTTGCAGTATTTTGTTTATTTAACAGTCTCTGATAATTACACCTCTTGCTCTAAATTATCAAGCCAAGATGACATTACGACTTTTGGTATTGCTGCCCATCTCTGCCTCCAGCTTTGTTATCTTTGGGGCATTCTCATTGGCCATGGCTGCAATATTGTCAGCTCATGTGTCAAAGGTAGGCCAAAGCTGCGGAAGATGAGGTCTGAACACTCTGGAATTTGGTACACATGTTGAATATATGAGATGCTCTACTAGGAAAGTGTGCATTTGTGACAATTGGGTACTTTAAAAATGGAGACTTTTTTGTACAACTGAGACATTACAAAAATTTCAACTTATTAGGCAGTATGCAAGTAGCTTAACCATTTCTGTAACATAACAGTCCTCACCACTAATTACCAAGAGAGTTTAAAAACAGGACCTTACTACTCTTAATAGTCAAAATCTGGAGCTTGCCTGTTTCAAATACCAGTGGCGTACGGAGGGGGGGGGGGCGGGGGGAGCGGACCGCACCCAGGCCTGGGGGTCCCCGCATTGGCAAGGGGGGCCCCCAAACAATGGCCGTGACGCCGTGTTTGCTGCGCTGCGAGGGGGGGGAGAAAAAGAATGGAGGCGTGGCGCCCGACAGCGACGGGGAGCGCGCGCGCACATCGGGGCTCCTCGTGCCCTTCCCCCTCCCCTTTTTTTCCCCCTCTCCGTCTCACGCAAAGGCGGCGGCGCGTCGCTTTTTCTCCTCCCTCGCCTCGCCTCAGAAGGCGCGTGCGCAGGCAGGCACCAGCCTCCTTCTCGGGCATCGGGCAGGACGCGCCTCCTCAGCGCCCGCGCAAGCCCCCGGGGCCCGAGGCGCCCTTGCCTTTCACTATTGGGGTCCAGGTCCAGAAGATCCTCCACCTTTGTGCACTTGGTTCTTCTTGCTGAGGATGTGATCTGCACAGCTCTGTCCCCTGTGCAATGCCACTCTGGGCAGCTTTGGAGTTTCCCAAGGGCATCAGACCTGGAAACATGCAGCCTTTTATCTAGGCAGAGCTCTTTGCAGACCCTGGTGGAAATTACTGCCAAAGTAGCCACTTGTTTTCACAGATATTTTCTGAGCAGTTGTTCAGGGCTATGTGAGCAGATATGAAGATCTGGATCCAGGATTTGGCTGACTGCCACGTCAGTAGTAAAAGTACATCAGATGGATTACATATGTACGTGCCATCAAGTCACAACTTATTTATGGAGACCCCAGCAAGGGGCTTTCAAGAAAAGTGGGAAGCACAGGTAGTTTACCATTGCCTTCCTCTGCTGAGCTTTCCAAGGTGGTCTCCCATCCAAGTACTGGCCCTGCTTAGCTTCTGAGATCTGATGAAACCAGGCTATACCATGCTGCCTTCCTCCACCATACAGATTGCAACAGCATAAATCATTTGGACATTATTCAGACCTGTCGCACATCTCCCTGCCCCCCCCCCCCCCCAAATCCGTTGACATCTTCTATCTTGGCAGAATTCTAAGTGAGGAATAATCTGAAATGGTGCAGCAGTAGCATGCAGAGTCCAACAGTCTCTGCCTTGGATGCAGTAATTACAGCTTAACCCTATAACAGGGATACTTGTGGTGGCTTGGAAGCCACATGTGATTTTTTGGCATGCCACATGATGCTCAGCAGAGCCACGTGAGTTTTTTTTCATGGGACCAGGAAAGGACGCAAAAGGCCGAGGCTGCTAATAGGAATTGTGATGAGCATAACTATCTGCGATTGGGCACTTCCTCCTCTGGATTTATTGTGTTTGTTCCTGGTGTGATCCAGCAGAGGAAGCCCTGCTGATCCCACCCTTTGCTAGCTGAGGGCATGTGCCCCTTTCCTTTTGCCACCACACTGGAAAATGTAGCAATGCTAGTTTTATGAAGGGGGGAAGTTGCTATACCAAGTCTGGCTTTCCTTCCCTGTTTGAATATTCATGACTTGAGCAATCTGTACTAGCCAGACTCTCTCCTCGCCCTTCCCTCTCACCCTCTTCCTGACGCGAGGTAGTTGTTCTGCACGATGCTATATTTAAACGTAGAACCATTTTAGCAATTTGACTTTAAAAAATTGTATATTAAACCAGAAAGCTCAAGGCAGGCAGAAGGCTGTGTCAGGTAGCACATGTGGGTGTGGGAGCAGCGAAAACAACACCCCCATCCCTCCCCCTCCAGACAGTGTCCTTGCAAAGTGGCAGGGGTGGGTGGAGTGGGGGGAGGGAGGGAGGAAAGATGGCATTAAAAAATCAGAGAATCTTGTACCCAAGAAAAAACAGAGGCATTAGGGCTTTCTTACAAGGACCCCCAGAGCCCCATGGTGTAGAGTGGTAAAGCTGCAGTACTGCAGTCAGAACCCTCTGCTCATGACTTGAGTTCAATCCCAGTGGAAGCTGGTTCAGGTAGCCGGCTCAGGTTGACTCAGTCTTCCATCCTTCTGAGGTTGGTAAAATGAGTACCCAGCTTGCTGGGGGGGGAAGTGTAGATGACTGGGAAGGCAATGGCAAACCACCCCGTAAAAAGTCTTCTGTGAAAACGTTGTGAAAGCAACGTCACCACAGAGTCGGAAACGACTGGTGCTTGCACAGGGGACTACCTTTACTTTTTTTTTTCTTTACCAGGACCCCCAGACGACTTTGGAATGACAGGACTGCTTTCAAAGCAAAACAGGCCTAGCAAGCCCAAGCTTTCATTTCCAATGAGATGGGGATTTCTGGGTGTGTTCAAAGTTTCATCTCAGTGTGTTCTGGCTGATGATTCCATTGCCTCTTTGGAAAGAGAAGGAAGGCCACGGTTGCCAGTCTTCAGTGTAACCTGGAGATTTCCCTAGAATTACAACAGGCAACAGAGATTGGTTCCACTGGAGAAAATGGCTGGTTTGGAGGGTGGGCTGCATGCCATCATGGTGTTTCCCCACCTCAAACTTTGCTCTCCCCAAGCTCCACTTCTAAATCTCCATGAAGTTTTAAGACAGGAGGTGGCAACCCTAGGAAACCCTTCAGCAATCTAAAGCTTGCTGTCAGTCACCCCAGCGAGGTCCTTCCAGAGTACAGCATGCCCTGCTCATCTCCATTTTAAGAAAAAATGACAAATTGCAGGAAGTGTGAGGGAGTCCCCCTGACGTTTGTTTCTTCAGTGTCATACAAGAGACTGTGAATCCTCCATACTTTGGGACCTGCAATCTTTGGTGTACCTAACTGTGTTTAATGCAGGCTTAGTACATATATATGTATGTGCTGTCAATTGATTTATGGTGTCCCCAGAGGGGGGGATATCAAGGCAAATGAGAAGCAGAAGTGGATTTGCCATGGCTTTCCTCTGCTGCGCCTTTCCTAGTGGTCTCCCATCCAAGTACCAACGCTGCTTAGCTTCCAAGCAGCCCCGTAGCCAACCAGGGACCCACGGGGCCTGCCCCCCTGACAGGGTTTTTTTGGGGGGTGCTCACCCCCCATTCTTCCCCCTCCTGCATGATTTAAATCATGCAGGAGAGGCACCCAGGAGCAGCCACTGCCCCTCCCATGCCATTTATAGGGCCCACAAATCAGCTGATTGGTGGACTCACCAGCCTCCTGCATGATTTGAAAGGCCCCTCTTTAGATGGCCCCCTCCCTCCTGGCCCCCAGCTACAGAGCTTCCAAGACTTGGCAAGATTGGGCTATGCCATGGACTTATGGTGACCCCAGCAAGAGGCTTTTGAAGCAAGTGAGAAGCAGAGGAGGTTTGCCATTGCCTTCCTCTGCAGCCTTCCTTGGTGGTCTCCCATCCAAATACCAGCCCTGCTTACCTTCTGTGATCCAACAAGATCAGGCTATATACCATACCATCTTTCCTCCTTTCATAGGGACACCTGATGGTTCACCTCAGTTCCTGTTTGCTGGTTGGAAACAGGAACCTGTATGTGCTTTTTTTAGAGTGCAGATTTGAACCTGAGTCTCTGAGATCTCGCTCTGACATCCTAACCGCTACACCACACTGGCTTTTTGCACAAGTGTTGCATGGGACTGGCCCAGGCAACTGCACAGACATTGTTGGTGCCTTCCCCGCTGGTAGGCATGCTGCTTCAGCCATCTTGGTAGGCACAACCAGACACCCATCTCCCGCTGATGGTCTCTGACAAGCTGCTAAACACCCCACAGAGAAAGAAACACTTCTCATTTACAACTATGCAAATTTGTTTCTTTTCTGATATGCAAATGAGGGAAGTCACATCACTTCCTGTTTCCAGCAGGGCTCCCTCGCAAGTGGTGGCCATCTTGCGGAAGTGACATCACTGGAAGTGACATCATATCCTGTTTCTGGAGGCGTGCACACACACACATAGGGGGGCCCACATAAATCTTGGGCCCCGGGCCCCCAAAGCCCTAGCTACGCCACTGCTTGACTCTAGGTTTGCTGAGGTAGATAGAAAAATTATACAGGGGTAGAGCCCCTTGTCTTTCCTTGGTGAATTTCCTTCTCTCTGCTGGCCTGCCTGCAAGCATGTGAGGGGTTGGCTGTATGGTGTACTATGCACCTCAGTATCTGGGGTTTTCCGTTCAAATCACTGGAGTGGCCTTGGGTGGAGTAAATGTGTCCCTCCCAAGTTCCTGCATGTTCCAGTTCTGTTTAGAAGAAGAAGACTGCAGATTTATACCCCACCCTTCTCTCTGAATCAGAGACTTAGAGCAGTTACACTCTCCTATATCTCCTCTCCCCACAACAGACACCCTGTGAGGTGGGTGGGGCTGAGAGGGCTCTCACAGCAGCTGCGCTTTCAAGGACAACTCCTGCGATAGCTATGGCTGACCATTCCAGCAGCTGCAAGTGGAGGAGTGGGGAATCAAACCGGGTTCCCCCAGATAAGAGTCCGCACACTTAACCACTACACCAAACTGGCTCTCCAAAATATGGTGGCTACATACTTAAGTTGGTTTTTTTTAATTACTCTAAGAGGAAGAGAAGTATACTAGAACCTGTTATTTCAAAAACAGTGCTTATGTATCCCAGTGAAATTATCTATTACTTGTAAATTAACTTAAATTGTTAGATCCCCATATCATTACCCTAAAATTAAACTTTGTAGCCGGTTTTCCATTATTTTTAAGCACTTAAATCTGAACAAAGTTGGAGTCCAGTAGCACCTTTAAGACCAGCTAAGTTTTATTGAGAATGTAAACTTTCATGTGCTAAAAGCACATTTAATCAGACAATAGTATGGGATGGAATTAGCAATCTTGCATATATAGAGAGTGGGCAGTGAATTAGTATGCAAAATAGTTGAAACGTTTTTAGCAGATTAAAAAGAATGGCAGGTTGGGGTCTGGTAATCATTGGCAGTCAACCCAAATTGACAGTCAACCCAAACTGATGGTTACCAGACCCCAACTTGTCATTCTTTTAATCTACTAAAAAATTACTATTTTGCATACTAATTCACTGCCCACTCTCTATATATGTAGGACTGCTAATTCCATCCCATACTATTGTCTGAAATGTGTTTTTTTGCACACAGAAGCTTACGTTCTCAATAAAACTTTGTTGGTCTTAAAGGTGCTACTGGACTCCAACTTTGTTCTGTTGCTTCAGACCAATACGGCTGCCCACCTGGATCTATGAAACCTGAACTGTTCTGAAAATAGGTAAATCATTTATTCCTTGGAAGTAGGTAGAACTTCTAGCAGTGCAGCAATGATAGGAAAGAAAGTACTCATTTAGCATTAAGAAATTTGAGGACTATAACTTTTCATGTTAATATAGTTTAGATTCTTCTACCAGATTGGGAGCAGAAGCTTTGGAGTGATGGTGAGGATGGGTGACAAATTGAAGGAGGAAAAAGAATATACTATACAGTGAAGTAGGATAGGCAGATCTAGCCTGGATAGCTGTACTTGGTGATGTAAGAGGCTCCTGGGTTTGGGGGTGGGGAGGAGAACACACATCTCAAACGGAGTTCTGTTTTACTAGTATGCCTGTAAAGACTGAGTGGCTTGGTAGTCAGACTGATGCAGAGCATAGGCCTCCCAGAGGGCCTGATATCTTAAATACTGAGTTTGAATTATAGCATATGCTCCAGTTAATTTAGTAGTGAACGTTGCCCATAGCATATACTGTGATGTCATGAGCAAAAGGCACCTCTTTGCATATGCAGCTGTATGCCATGTGCAAACACTGCTTGCCTTTTGTCTTTCTCTAGCCTTAGAATCTTAGCTGGGGAAAGGATCTGTCAGCATTCTCTCAACTGAAACCATATATTCAGTCTTTCTTTAAAACTCAAGAGAAGGAGATTGTCTGCTTTCTTTCAGCAACATGTTCCATGCTGTGACTTAAATTGCGGGGAAGGAAGTGTCTGATACCATTCCTTAATGTCCAGTTGCAGCCTCCTTGCTTGCCTTCTGTTACAGCTTCACTTCTGCTCTTTAATAAGTTTAGAAAGAGTGCTATTTCAGTTTCATTTCCTTAGGAATGATGCCTTGCCTGTACATTCAATTTGGTCAATTAGCTGAGCATTATATTTCTTTTGCAGCCCGAGGGAGAAAAATTTCCCCACCTTCATTGTCCTTTTAAAAAACGATTTTAAAAGATATGTATTTGTGGGGTAGCAGAATGGTGTCTATCTCACCACTGAATTTTTCTGTATGACTGTTGCCCTGAAGATTGCTCTAAACCCTGATGTGCAACAGTCTTGTAATGCAGGTATTTCTTGTTTTGCAAGAAAAATCCTTCAGGCAGAAAGGTTACTTAAAAAAACCCTCACTGTTTTGAAAGATTGTGAGTATAAGTATGGCTTATGAACATTTACATGCATGAGTAAACTTTTCAAGCCCTTATCTCTGGGGTGGGCTCTGAGAATGTGTTTGTTTAATTGAAATGATTAAAAATGAGAGTGTTTTATTGCCAGAAGTATAGGTGAGCTTTAAAAAGGAAAATAGTTTTGCTACACTATAAATAAAATAGCATTTGTTTCCCAGCAGCTGGTGATTCTGTCCCCCTTCCCATTTTGTGCCGGCTTCAGTGATGCATGTGTGCATATAATAATTTCTGTTGCTCCAGTGGGACTTAGAACATGCATTTATTTCAGTGTTTAAGAAAAAGATCTGTAGAAGCAAGAACGCTAAAACTTCACAATACAACTTAAAATTGCTTTCCATATTTTGTTTTTCAGTCGTGGCCTGTTTATGAAGATGTTCATAAAAAAATGCAGTTCCTTGCAACATACTTGGAGCTACCCCGTTTTCCAGATATAACAGATGGCAGTTTCTTTCATCCAAACATTCTCTGTATGAAATATTTAATGGAAGCCAACTTGCCTGGTAAGGGTTGGCAACAGTGTGGAGAAAAAAACATCCAGTCCCTTTAATAGAGGCTTAATGTGTAGAAATTGGCATTTTTCATGGCGGGGAGGTAAATAATATCATCTGGTAAGCAATATCACCTTGAGCCTCTGTGAAGGAAATTGGTCTGAGTGAGGTGTGATGGAGCAGTCCTAGACTTTTGAAGCATCTAGTTAAATTTTCATTGATTTTGTTCTAAAATGCTTCCCCAGGAACAACAACTGAAGCACTGTCCACTCTTCTTTTCTTTATAAATGGTCATTATTACATTGATGGTTACACAGTTCCATTCTCTTAGTGTGTGACTGGAATTCTAAGGAAGAACCTTTATTAGATTAGACTGTCTGTCTAGTCCAACATCCAGTTTCCAGCAGTAGACAGCCTAATGCTTCTGGGAAGCCTACAGCCAGAGTTGAAGGGAATGCCTCTCCCTGTTTACCCAAGCACCTGGTGGTTCAGATGTATGCTGCTTCTGAACATGGAGGTTCCACTAAACGATTAGCTGTACTGTAAAATTAGCTGTACAGCCTTCGGCTGAGGTGGCAGGTGTCCAATAAAAACACCCACCCTCCCTTGCTGAAGTTCAAGTTACTATTTTATAAGGCCCAGATTAGACAGTCTGAGAGGCCCAGGGGTACCAGCTGGAAACTATATGTACAGCTCAGCTCCGGCTGTTTTAATTGTTTTTAACTATTTATAATTTATCTGATGCTTTAACTTTTGTTGTAATCTGCTCTGAGCCCACTTGCAGGGAGGGCAGAATAGAAATTTAACTAATAAATAAAAAGTTCAGAAAGTTGCTTTGGTAAAGGCTTAGGGATTGTGGGCCTACTGAATATAGTTCATACTGTCTGTTGCTCTGAGTAGGATCTTACTGTGTAATTTTTCCATTGTTTAAGCTGCTGTATTAATACTTAAGCTTTGTTTTAGCGATGTTAAGATTTCTGTTCGGTTCCAGATTTCTGCAGTCCAAATCCTATTGCATTGTTTATTTGATGTCCCATCCTGTTGATTGTATCAATTTGCTCTGAGTAATCCACCTTGAATCTCAGTGAGAAAGCCAGACTATAAATAACATAAATAAAGGCATACTTGGGGAATATAATGCTAGTGTAGGTGTTGATGGCCTTTCGCCCCCAAGGATTGCACTAAAAGTCATTGTTGGGGGGAATGCACAAACCCAGAGAAATTAGAAATGTTGTTTCTTTGAATCTTGGAAAATACTTATTTATTGATATGAGGGTTTGCAGTTACTTTTAACACAGTGTAAAAGTGAGAATGGAAATTGTTTTTTAAAAATTACTGTTAAAATACAAACTAGCCCATGGATTGTTAACACCAGTACTGAGCAGAACTTCACAGACTCAGTTTCTACAGTACATAGCGATTCAACAGAACTTAAATTACAATTATGTCAATTGGAGCATTGGACTGTCTCACATTGAAATCAATTAAAGTTTTTATTTTTGGCTGAATTGTTCCCAGCATAAACTGAAGCTTGACTGTTTAAGATTCCTGATATGGGATGTTTGCAAAAGTATAATATTGGCTATGTTTTAAGATATGGTTCAGGGTGGGCATGTAATGGCGTTAATGAGGAACTCCAGTTTCACAGTAAACCCAGTCCATTTCATAGGAACATGAGCTGGCAGAGCACTTCTCTAAGGAGCAGACTTCTAAAGAAATTTTTTTAGGTGACCAAGACTGTTGTGTACTTCAAGATGTTCTGTTTTTGTCCTCTGTCATTCCTGAAATACTTGCTCTGTAGTCATAAGCATCTTTGCTTTGCAATACAATTCTACTTGTTTTTGCAACTTCAAGGGTGCACGGGATTGCAACTTTAACACTGCCCCAAAAGCACTGCACAGTTATTACACAGCCCACATAAGGTGATCTGCATGCATATGCAGATTCCTTTACAGAACATTCATTTCTAGGTAGGAATTTTTATGTTGAATTAGTCCTTAGTTTGTTTGTTTTTGATTCATCAGATGACATGCACAATTGGACTTGTAGAGTGGTCAAAGAAATTGGTATTGGGGAAGTGGACTTTCTGACACTTCAGCCTGGGAATAAAACTGTCCGGAAAGTGAAATATGACATTATCGCAGTAGCTGTTGTCATAGTGGTGCTGAAAATTCTTTTTGTGCTGAATGATGAATATGAATGGTAAGCATTAATTGCTACATAATCAGAGAAAGCGTACTAACTTGCTTCTTCTCAGAATCACGAACACATTAAACAAATGTTCTTAACTCCTTTTAGCTAATCAGATGAGGTTGGGTGAAGTGAAAGTAAAGGTACCCATGCTTGGAAGAAGTGTTCAGTTTTTAGTAAATAGGTATAGCACTTGGAATACTTCTGCCTCTCTTGTAGACAGAACAGCATTATTCAATACAGCTCTAACAGGGATTGATTTTTATTGTGTGCAGGGATGATTGAAATGTACATCCCATGCAACAAATTGATCCCTTTGGAGCCTTCAGGCCCTAAAGAGTGTAGAGCATTGGTCCTTGAAAGTGGGTTTGGGTGTCCCATCTCATAGGGCAAGTAACGTTTCAAAAAGGGCTCAGGATCTGATTGTGGGTTTTCAGAGTAGAAACAATGAGGCCTTGACTCTCTTGTTTAGAGTAGTTCCAGTGTTTAATATATTTGAGCGGTTTGGGAAGTGGTGGTTGGGGCTGCAATGCTAAGAACACTTCCCTGGGATTAAGCACCATTGAGTAAAATTGACCTTCTGTTCTAAGTAGACCTACTTAGGATTTCAATAAACTGAGGATATGATGAATATATCATTTTCAGGCAACTTTCGAACCACGCTGAAGAGAGAAACAAAAAAAGAAAAGAAGGTACCAAACGTTCCATTGGAAACCTAGTATACATTTTGTAGTGTTGACACAATGTGAGAAAGTTTTATTGGTTTATTTAGTAAACTGTGGGAATTTAAAAATAAACTATCAAATCAATCAGACATGGGCAAAAACAGGAAATCTGGGCATGTAATTGGGCATTCATTTGAGTATGGTTTTCTAACTGTATTAGAATGATTGTCACCTTTAGAGTTAACAACCAGAAAACACCAAATATCTCCCTTGTGTAATGAAAACAATGTACTATATGCTGGGCCAGTAGCAGAGAGTTACTGGCTCAGCGTAAAGTATGTACCACTGAGTCGCAAATATTACAGAGGCTGTAAGACTCCAGAGATAAGCAGTATTAAAATAAATACTTTTGAAGCTGACATATGGTTTAGAGAGCCTCAGAGAAAAGGCTTTTAGTTATTCATATGTGCATCTCTTGATAAAGATATTAATCGAAATATAACGATCAAAATTCCGTCGAGAACATACTTTATGCACAGTTGGAGAATATATTTTTATCACCTTTGAGTGCTGTATAAGTCTTTACATATCCCTTGGAAGCCTGGAACTGTAATGGAACTTGGTGGTTTGGTTTATGTTATTCTGAATTGTATTTATTGGCAACAGTGTGTGTATTATGAATTTTTCTCATAAGTAATACTAGTGTTTTGTGTGTTATTTATGAGTTGGAGATATTTAGCACATTGTTATTTATAAGAACATAGGAGAAGCCAAGTTGGATCAGGCCAATGGCCCATCCAGTCCAACACTCTGTGTCACACAGTGGCCAAAATTACACACACACACACACACTCACACACACTGTGGCTAATAGCCACTGATGGACCTCTGCTCCATATTTTTATCCAATCCCCTCTTGAAGCTGGCTATTCTTGTAGCCGCCACCACCTCCTGTGGCAGTGAATTCCACATGTTAATCACCCTTTTGGTGAAGACGTACTTCCTTTTATCTGTTTTAACCTGACTGCTCAGCAATTTCATCGAATGTCCACGAGTTCTTATATTGTGAGAAAGGGAGAAAAGTACTTCTTTCTCTGCTTTCTCCATCCCATGCATTATCTTGTAAACCTCTATCATGTCACCCCGCAGGTGACGTTTCTCCAAGCTAAAGAGCCCCAAACGTTTCAACCTTTCTTCATAGGAAAAGTGTTCCAACCCTTTAATCATTCTAGTTGCCCTTTTCTGGACTTTCTCCAATGCTATAATATCCTTTTTGAGGTGTGGCAACCAGAACTGCACACAGTACTCCAAATGAACCGCACCATCAATTTATACAGGGGCATTATGATACCGGCTGATTTGTTATCAATTCCCTACCTAATAATTCCTAGCATGGCGTTGGCCTTCTTTATTGCAATTGTGCAATCTCTTGTGTTGGAGATATTTAGTACATTGTTTTCATTATACAAGGGAGATATTTGGTGTCTTCTGGTTGTTTAGTCTTTCTCTCCATTTTTTCATTGTTACCTTTGGAGTTAAGGCAGATACAGAAGGAGTGTATGTAATAAATAACAAAAAACTGAGTTACCAGAAATGTAAGAGGAATCCATAATGGCAACTGCTGATGTAATGAAGCCCATCTCCTGTTTGTATAAAGGGACTGGGGATGGATTGCTTCACCTCTTCAGTCCTTATTTTTCTTCTTGCACCAATTTGTTCAAATTTCCCACTCTTTTAAACCAACACCTGTAATATCTTCCAGGTTTTGGTCAGTAATAGTTCCTATCCATCCAAGGTCAGGGAAGAGCATCGTGTCTCCAGGCACAATGCTGATGACATGTGTTGAATCACCTGTTAGAGAAATCCAGTGTGAATTTGACACATGGGTTTCTGCCTGGGGAAATCACCGGGATAAAAATCGGATGGATGGGATAACAAGCTTTATAATTCTAAACAGGTATGCATAAAGTATCAATAAATATTTTGTGATTCACAGTTTAAAAATATCCAGTATAGACAATATAGTATCTAAAATATTGTTAATTTGGATTCAAAATTAAATTCAGTGCATCATCTTGGGTTGGTTATTTGCTGTCAAACCAATTTTGCATGGCTATTATGAGACCACAGCTGCTATCCTGAGAAAATTTTCCTGGGAGTAATGGAATGCAGGGAGACCAACTTCTGAGAAGAGCTGCTTAGGATTTCTCCCTATAGTACTACTCAGAGTTGCATGAAGGAAGAATGGGGCTCAGATTGCTAACAGATACTTGTACCACAGGCTGTCCAGTTTTCGATATCAAAAGATGGTACAAGGTTGTAAAGAAGGCTATGGATGTGGAGCAAAAGAAACTGGAGGAAGAAAGAGTCAGGTAGGTGTTTAAAAGTATTCCCTCAGCCTAGCCTACCTCACAGGGTTGTTGTAAGGATAAAAAAGGAGGAGAAGAGGACCATGTAAGCAACTTTGGGTCCCCATTAGGGAGAAAGGCAGGGTACAAATGAAGTAAACAAATAGTGATCATCTATATGCTTGAGTCAGAGAAACAAAGCATTAGCGTCTTACACTGCTGAGTGATTCAGGCTGGGGATATGCATTGATTAAGGCTTGGGGATAGGCATTGAAATGTGTAGAGCAAATGTTTTTGTTTTGAAATGTGAAAAAAGAAGGGGGAAATAAGTAATGGGAGTAGTTTTGAAGATCTAACTATTGGCTCTGATTTCGGTAACAGGACAGTAAAATCTTTTTAAAAGTGCTACCCTATAATCCACATTGTTTTGGGGTTAAGTAAAAATGTAAGCCATGATTACAACATTTTTAAGTCCTGTTGATTTCCATAATATTGAATTAACTAAAGGCTCAGTTCAGACATCATGGGAAAACATTATTTACATCTTCTGTATATAGGCAAGTCTTGGATCTTGAGATGGTCATAAGAAAGGCGGGCATATAGATATGTTTAATTAATTAATTAAACTAGTAGTGTGGCTTCATATTCCTTCTGTCCAGCCCACTGGTCTCTAAGTGTGGAGGGCTCCATAGGTATGTCAGTGTCAGAGTACGCTTAGCACAAGCAAGCAATTTTATTTGCATGACCTGAAGTACCTTCCATTTGTGCAAGGTCTATTTTGAATCCAGCCCTCTCTCTAGAAATTGTGTCTGCTGTTGGGTCCTAGGTATAACTGGGCCCCCTTTGGTTAGGGATTTTGGTAAGACATTTGTTGATCTTTGCTTGAGCAGGATTGAGGTGAAGCATAATTAGCTGGGGACTCCCCTCCCCCAAGCAAAAAAGTTGGAGAGCAAGTGAGCCAACTTCTGAAAGTTGCTTCGTAAAAATACTAAAACTGGGTCAACAGTTTTCTGATTTTTTGACAGGTCAGCTTTGTTCTGAAACCCTGGAAGACCAGGGGTTTTTTTGTCTCTTGTATTTTGTCACTTGTGTATCTTCTTCGTGGTCTCTGTGCATTCACACATATGGGTATTCCTCCGGAATGGCCCTGACCTCGGAGAGTTCAAAGCAATCTTGATCGTAGATCTGGCGCGCCTCCCCCTCGTCCCGGGGCGGAGCCACCGTTTGCGCATGCGTGGACGAGGGGGGAGGCGTCTAGCCACTCAGTTTCTTCCTTACCGCTGACCCGATCGCACCTACCTCGTTGATCTCCAACTTCCTCATTGCAATCTCCAGCGAACCTACTTCTTTCTTCAAATCTCCAACTTCAGTCTTTCATCTTCACCTGGTATCGTATAAAAAAAAAAAAAAAAAAAAAAAAAACCTCCCTCACTATCTTTCGGACTTTCTCCCTCACCCCCCCCCTCCCCGCGAGCGGATGGAAGGAAGGGACAAGATCACTTTCAAACGCTGCACGCACTGCTCCGCCAAGATCCCATCGTCTGACGGGCACTCCCTCTGCCTTTTCTGCCTTGGGGAGACCCACCACACGGATTCCTGCGTCCACTGTAGCCAGTTCGGCAAACAGGCCCGCAAGAATCGCGCCGCGAGACTCCGGAGCCATCTAATGGAAGCCTCCCTCCGACCGCATGGCGCGCAACACCAGCTTCCGCCATCTTCCCCACTCCACGTGGGAACGGCGCAGCCGGCAGCTTCCGTGGCTCAAGGTCCCTGCAAGCCTAAGTCCGGTAAACACACCACAAAGTCAAACGGCACCAAAAAGCGTCACCGCTCCGAGTCCGCCCACGTGGATCCGACGAGCACCGCCAGCATAAAGAAACCCAAGTCTGTGCATCGACCCTCCGACCAATCTGGGCAACCCACGAGCTCGAACCCGACCACGAGCTCGACCGCAGTAAGATCGACATCGAACCCGACCACGAGCTCCGCCTCGGCTCCCAAGACACCAACAGTGAAATTGACACCGACACCGAACATCACACCATTGGAGATTGTGCGCATCTCCTCCAAGTCGCCGTCAATCACCAACTCTCCACCCGACCAAATACTCGAGGCCCACTCCCCTGCAAGGAGTCACCAACCACTCGACCCCCGCGCCTTCATAGACCTCTCTAAGCCGCTGGAAGCCCAATCCCTTATCAGGGAACCTTCGACTCCGAGAGTCCTTTTACCCCGGCAACCCACACCAAGAGCTCACAGCCGCCAACGCTCACGCAGTCGCCGACGCTCCCGCAGCCACCGTAGGCAACGTTCCCGCAGCCGCCGTAGGGACAGCCGTCAACGTTCCCGCAGCCGCCGCAGTCACCGTTCCCACAGCCGCCGTAGAGAGAGATACTCCTACTACTCCCCGTCGAGGTCTAGATCTCGCTCTCCCCGGACCCGACGAGGGCACCGACGATCCCTCTCTCACGACCGCTACCGCTCGGATTCGAGAGGACGCTACTACCACAGCTACCACGACTCCCCTCGATACCGAGACCACGCGGACAGACGCGATCGAACCCGACACTACGAAGCATCCCCGCGCGCGCACCACCTCGACTACGACAGGCTCGTTCAGCCCCATGACGAACGCAGTCGCCTCGACCTCGAACCGAAACAGCCCTCACCATCGGGCTCCATACACACTGCGCCCAACAAACAGCTACCACCTGTAGAAACCCAACCAGACCTGCAGCACGGAACCGACGACGACTCCGAAGCCGAACTCTCCGAATCCGACCGCTCCTCGGGATCGGACCTACAATCTCCGGCTTCCGACATAGCTAAGCCAGCGGACCTGTCTCCATCAGAGGGTCCGAAATCCTACCTTGACTTAGTCTCCAATATGGCGAACTCGCTGAATCTGAAACTCAACACAGACGCACCCAGGGTCTCTGATGTCGTTTTTGACCTCGTACATGCAGATCTCCCATCAAGCTCCTCTCTTCCTATGCTTCCCGTCCTCCTCGAAACACTCAAGGAAGCCTGGGACAAGCCGGCATCGGTACCTCCAACCTCCAAAAGAGTCGAAGCCCTTTACAAGATCCACGCACCTGACGCAAAGTTCTTGTTCACCCACCCGGCTCCCAACTCCATAATAGTTCACTCCTCCTCGAAGTCAAAGCAGACGAGACACCCAGTGCCCCCGGAAAGAGAGGGCAAGAAGCTCGATACTATAGGGCGAAAGATATACTCGCTAGCTGCAACAAAGATACAAAACTACACGGCATGCTTTTCAGCATATGCATACAATCTAACCACCTACCTCAACACCCTGATACCCTCCTTACCCGAGGAATCACAAAAACCAGCCACTAACGCCCTACAGGAATTAGCAAGACTGAGCAAGCAGCAGATCAACACAGCTCGCCATGCTGCACAGTGCTCCTCCAAAGCCTTGGCCTCAGCTATAGCCTTACGCAGACATGCGTGGCTTAGGTCCTCGTCACTCCAACCGGATATTAAATATAAGATTGAGGACCTACCCTTCGACGGCCTTGGCCTGTTTAACGCGGCCACAGACGACATCCTCACATCAGTCGATGACGGCAGGAAACGGGCGAAACGCTTGGGGGTCTCCCAACACCAACCCCAGTTCAACAGGCAGAGGAACTGGAAGTCCACCTACCATAAGGGTACCAAGTCTCCCAGACAGCAAACCTCATGGAGACGAAAAACCCCCCAGTCCAAACTGTCATCCCAATACAGACCACGCACTCAAACTTCCAAAAAGACCGCAGCTACCTCAAAACCGTCTCTTTGACCACCCTGCCACGAGACGTCCAGTTTCCCTCCTTCAGCCAAATCCCCACTCATACACCCGTCTACAACAGTTCCACCCTGCCTGGAGAGACATAACATCGGACGCTTGGGTCCTCGCCATCATACAGAGAGGATACCTAATAGAATTCACATCCACCCCGAAACATCACAGATTTCTTACCACCCCCTCGTCCGCACCTCTACAGACAGAAATCGCGTCCCTGCTAAACAAGAACGCGATAGAACCAGTTCCACCTCAATACCATCGCACCGGGTTTTATTCCCGCTACTTCCTGGTGCCGAAAAGAGATGGAGGTCTTCGCCCGATCCTCGACCTTCGCAAACTAAACCTCCACATCACCTACAAGAAATTCCGTATGATCACACTCCAGGCAATCCTTCCGCTTATTCCAGAACGCTCCTGGATGGCATCCATAGATCTACAGGATGCCTACTTCCACATCACAATCAACCACCATCACAGAAGATTTCTCAGATTCGCCGTAGGGGAGCAGCACTTCCAGTTCCGCTCTCTCCCATTCGGCCTATCGACGGCCCCGAGAGTCTTCACCAAATGCATGGCAGTGGTTGCCGCATCACTACGCCAACGAAGCATATCAATATACCCATATATAGACGACTGGCTGATCGTCGCCCACTCAAGGGAACAACTCCAACTGGACGTCTCCACTACCCTCTCCCTCTTGGCCACACTCGGTCTCCAGGTCAACTTATCAAAATCCAAACTAATCCCTACTCAAAGAATTCAGTTCATAGGAGCAGACATCTCCACAGTCTCCCAAACAGCTTCTCTACCGCACGACAGAGTACTCAGCATACAGTCTCTGGCCAACACCATCATTGCCCGGCGCTCCCAGACAGCTCTCACGTTTCAGAGGATGCTAGGCCTAATGGCAGCAACCACCGCAGTCCTATGCTTCGCGAAACTTCACATGCGACCCCTGCAGATGTGGTTCGTCAGGACCTTTCATCCTCACACACAGCATCAGTCCACACTCCTGACCCTCCCATCGCACATCGCAACATCCCTCAAATGGTGGACTATGGAACATCATCTCCGCACGGGCATGCCGTTCAAACAAGCCCCTCCATCAGTGATCGTCACCACGGACGCCTCCAGGTGGGGATGGGGAGCCCACTTAGGAACCCTCACAGTCCAAGGCCAATGGTCGGACTACGAGCGATCCCTTCACATCAACTGCCTAGAGCTCCTTGCAGTACACAAAGCGCTGAGATCCTTTCTCCCATCGCTACGGAATCAGCACGTCCAGGTCACCTCCGACAACATCGCCACGGTCTTCTACATCAACAGGCAGGGAGGAACCGCCTCCATCAGACTCTGCAAGAGGGCCTTGGCATTGTGGCATTGGAGCATCACCCAGGGCATCTTCCTCACGGCCGTTCACCTACCAGGGACTGAGAATACCCAGGCAGATGCCCTGAGCCGCCACTCGACCAGCAACCACGAGTGGTCTATCAGCACTCAATACATCCGACAAATCTTCAGAACCTTCGGAACCCCGAGCATAGATGTATTTGCTTCACCATCAAATGCCCAGTGCACCCACTTCTACATGAGAGGTCCACCATCCCAGCTCTCCAGAGGGGATGCATTCCTCCAAACCTGGAAGGGAAAACTACATTACCTGTTTCCCCCCATCCCACTCATCACAAGGGTCCTGCAGAAAATCCAAACAGACCGCACGAACTGCATCCTCATAACCCCATGGTGGCCACGCCAACCCTGGTTCACCACCCTCCTGTTCCTGTCCAACAGGACATTCCTAATCCTCCCACAAACACAGGACCTCCTCTCCCAACAGGACGGCAAGGTCCTACACCACAACCCGGCATCCCTCAAATTGACGGCCTGGAGAATCAGTTTTTAGAATTTTCCCCGGACGTCCGCCAAGTCCTAGTGAACTGTAGAAAACCATCCACTAGGAAAGCCTATCTACTAAAATGGAAGCGCTTCACTCACTACGCCTCTCAACACAACTTTGACCCTAACTGCGCTACCATCTCTCAGGTACTAACTTACACCTTAGCACTTTCAAGAACAGGCCTCTCATACTCCTCCCTGAAGGTACACCTCGCAGCTATCTCTGCCTTCCACCCCCACATCGGGGGAACAACAGTCTTCTCTCATCATGCCACGAAGGCATTCCTCAAGGGCATCATTCGTCTACACCCTCCAGTCAGACAACTCCTCCCAACCTGGAGCCTCTCTCTAGTGCTCAGCCAGCTCATGAAACCACCCTTTGAGCCCATGGCATCTATTCCACTGCACCTGCTATCGTGGAAAACAGCACTACTCACGGCTCTCACCACAGGCAAGAGGGCTAGCGACATCTGTGCCCTGAGGGCGGACCCACCTTACACAATCTTTCACAGTAACAGGGTGGTCCTTCGCCCCGACCCGACCTTCCTACCAAAGGTCGTTTCTCCATTCCACCTAGGGAAACAGTCAACCATACCAGCCTTTTTCCAGCACCCCTCGGACGCAGGCCAGAGGGCTCTCCACAACTTGGACGCGCGCAGAGCGCTAGCTTTCTACATAGACAGAACTCGAGAATTCCGTAAGGATCCGAGACTCTTTGTCACCTACGCCACCCATAATAAGGGCAGCAAAATATCTACTCAGAGGCTCTCTAAGTGGCTCGTTGCCACCATAGAACTCTGCTACCAACTGGCGAAACAACCAGTCCCGCAACACATACGAGCTCATTCTACCAGAGCCGTCGCCACCTCGTCAGCTTTCACGAAGGGCATCCCTATAGAGGACATCTGCGATGCCACGGTCTGGTCCTCCACATCTACCTTCGCCTCGCACTACGCTCTTGACGTTCGTGCCCGGCGTGATGCCTCCTTCGGACAGGCTGTACTTCGCTCCATCTTCGACTGACCACCGTAAGTACCACTCTCATTACATTCTGGTCTAACCTTGCATACTTTTTACAGATCCAGCACCCGCCTCCGAAGGGATAGCTCGCTAATCACCCATATGTGTGAATGCACAGAGACCACGAAGAAGATGGACAGGTTTCTTACCTGTAACTGATGATCTTCGAGTGGTCATCTGTGCAATCACACAGACCCACCCAGCCTTCCCCGCTGCTGGACACTCATCTAGCACGTCTTCCACCTGTCCGGTGGCGGGAAGAAACTGAGTGGCTAGACGCCTCCCCCCTCGTCCACGCATGCGCAAACGGTGGCTCCGCCCCGGGACGAGGGGGAGGCGCGCCAGATCTACGATCAAGATTGCTTTGAACTCTCCGAGGTCAGGGCCATTCCGGAGGAATACCCATATGTGTGATTGCACAGATGACCACTCGAAGATCATCAGTTACAGGTAAGAAACCTGTCCATATGTATTTGTGCAATTCTCTATTATACTTATTGAATGGAGAATTCTGATTCTATTCAGAGTTTTCTAACTGAATAATCTTAATTTTTAAAAACCTTGTAAAATAGTTATCAGACTGTGCTATTTAAAAATTAATCAAATAGAAAAATTGTTCCTATGCCTACTTCACAGTTCACTAATCAGACACGGGGTATTGATTGAAGATAAAGTCATTTTTGCATTTGTCAAATTAATAATTAAATTTAGCAGGTTTCTAGGCTAATTTGTGAGATTTCTGTAGATCCTTGTCAAAGATATTACTATCTTTTTAGAGTATTAGTTTCTTCCTACAATATTTAAAATTTTTCATTTTCAGGTATTTATGGAGATCCAAACAGCCGTTCTTCTACATACCCAGAAAAAAGTGTGTCGCTCTGAAGAAAAGGCGTATGTGTAAATTTTTATGCTTATGCATTTCCCTCAGTACTGGCCATGAAGCTTTTTTATTAGAACATAATCCCAAGGAAAAAAGTGTTTCAGATCAGATTGGATGGGTGTCAGGGATCAGGAGGCAGTGATGGGAAATCCCCCCTCCCCCCAATCCCTTCACAAGGCACTAGGAGTAGAATTGACTTGGCCAAGTGTCTTATTTTTTACCCCAGTGGAGTATGCAGCAGTTTGTAATCCTCCAGCAAGATTATATTTGATTATGTCTTTTGAGGAAATTCCAAGACTCCTTCTGACTCTCTGTTAAACAAAGTAAGTAGATGAACAGTGACCTCTTAGGAGAGGGAAAGACCGTGCCATAGCCCTTTCTGTGTTCCCATAGGTAATGTAGGAGTTAGGATGATAACACTGAACACTTTTTTCTTCCTCACTTTATTTCTTCTTTCACATGTGAATAGTAAAATAGCACAAGATCATGTTATGTGCTCTGCTAACTTCCATGTCATGTTACACCCAGGATTATAATTGCTATTAGCATTTTACAATTAACATTGCTTCAAGACCTTTTGTAAATACCCTTTAAAATAACATTTGTACATGTTATGAAGTGTGGGTGGGTGTGTAAAACTTTTAACATTCTTAAAACAATACTTAACGACTGATTTGCTGTGTTTGCTTTTTGCTTTGTTCAGAAATGGTAACAGTCCTTCAAAGACAGTTTCGCTCACTGTCTGACACTGTGGAGTTTACTGAGAAGAAAAAGCCTTCAAGTTTCCATCTTCACTGGACAGAAGACGACCCAGAAAGGCCTTGTTTTCATGGGCATTGTCTGGATGGAATTTTGCAACAAGAGGGCCACATCCTTAACATTCATGGCACAGATTATTGGTTGTGTACAACGAAACTGTGCAAGGAGAAGTAAGGATTTGACACTTGTGAAATGTGTGTGATTAGAAGTTTAGTTTTTAAAACCAAGTAGCTTGGGGCAAATTTTTGTTAGGCATAATTGTGGAATGGTGAGCTTAGACTTTGTTGCACTATGCAACACTGTAATTAGTCCTAAACAATGGCAGGTTTTGTTACTTTTTATTATGAGAAGGCACAGTATTGCTTAGCTTTGTTGAGAGGTGAGAGTATAGACAATGCACCAAACTGCAGTGATGTTCTCTGGAATATCTCTTAGGGGACCTCTCCCCCTTTCTGTTCTGTGCATAGTTACCTCGTGCCCAGTGTATGGGGGTACTTTAACTGTTGAAGGATAAAAGGTAGTGCCACAGGAGATCATGTAAATGTGTGTATAGGTGTGGGGGGAATTTGTCCTTTTCTTCTGCTTATATGTGCATGGAATTCATTGTCCTTGTATTCCAAGTAAAAAGAATGGAGAATCTGGTTTGGAGTTTGTGTCCTGAGGTTCAGTTACCTGTAAGGACTCTGAACACAGTAGTGTTGGCAGTATTCTGTAACAGTGGGTTGGATCCAGATTAAATTGGCAACTACCATCAATTTCCCCATTTTCCAAGAGCAGCCTTTCATGGAGGTCAGTGGGCTGGGAAATGGCAGGAAAGTTAAATTCTGCCTTTGGGAAATTTAGTTGAGATCTAACCCAATATTCTCATCCTTTGCCATTTGTGCAAAGTGTTCTTTCTCTAAAGTCCCCATCACCAAAGTTGTTCATGTGTGTGTGGCTCCATGCAATTCATCTAAGATACGTGTGTCCTGGCTGGGCTTTCTATAATGCTTCAGAGAGCTGTGATTGGCTGCATTCTTAGTAGATATCTCAAGTTTTTCTGTGGCTGTGTAGACATAGCAGAATCCACTGAGTTTGGTTACAGTGTCTACACTTAAATGCAGTATTTTTATCAGTTTAACATTATGGCAGCCTTGGGGACAGGACATGAGCCAAAAGGGCTTAGTCTGCCAATTGAGTACTTTGTGCTGTATGTAACATGGTGAGTTTATGTCACATGTCCAGTGCAAGTTTGGTGCCTCCCAAGAGCACAGTGCTCTTTCCTGATTGCAAACACAGCATAGGAGAAGTAGCTTTGGCCTCTCCCTCACATGATGTTTTTGTGTCTGCAGACTGACCCATGGAACTGCTGTTGGCCCCACTGTAAAAATCGGTTTAGGTGGCTGTATGTAACTTCCACAGTAGATCCAATGGTGGCTCCATAGGGTGGTTTGAGGGCGCAGACACACACACACACAAAAGTTGGGGAGCCTGTAGTCATTGTCTCTGTGTGCTGTGGTCACCAACAGAAAAAAAATCCATTGATCGTCTTAGAGCCACCTAAGTCCCACTACACATATGTTCCCCAACGAACACAATAGCTTTCTAATATCCAAATGAAGCATCAGTTGCCATCTTAAGCAGTTTCCAGACTGGTCTTAGAATTATATCCATAACAATGGAATCTGAAAAATTGAAAAGGATTTTTTAAAATGCTGACTGGGTTCGCACCAAAATGCTTCATATCACCCACCTTCTAAGTTACATTAGCTTTGCTAGATAATACGTATAAATATTGGCTTTAACAGGTAATAAGTAAATGAAAGGAAGGTAGCATATATGAATATAGTTGTGAAACAGAGACATGGTTTATGTATGAAAGCAGAATGTGAATCACAGTGTTGTTTCAATGTATTATGGTATTGCTGAATGTTGCATATTGGCTTTTCAGGTGATTGTGTGCAGAAAGGGAGCTGAAATTTTCCTGTTCTATATATGAGCTTCTGGTTTTATGCTGGAATCTGAGCTGAATTCATGTGTTTGTTTTGGTGGCACTGGCCAAAGAACACTTGAGGACAAAAATGTATTGTTTTCTGACAGTTCAATAAAAACTTTATAGGGCCAGCCTGTATACTGAATGGTTGATCATAAAACCTGAGAGCTGGACTTTTATTTATTATTTTTATTATGCTTTTGGAAGTATATATCATCCTTCTCCCTCCCTTCCTCCTTCCAGGCTTTCCTTAAGAAAACACAGATGACTTTTTAAATAGCATTTTAGTGTTTTCTTCTGGCAGGGCAGAACTGTTGGTACTGCTGCTGTTCATGTGAGAGAAAGGATGTGAGGTCTTTCTCTGAGATTGTTGCTGGTGGGAGCTTCAGTCCTTGATTTCAACATCTAATTACTCTGATGGTACCCTGGGAAGCTTTGTAGCCATACTTAATGTCAGTGCTGATAGAATACTTAATGGTGGTTAAAGTGGACAGCAGAATTTGTTTGATGTTGACAACAGATCTGCTACCAATTTCTTTACTATGTTGAAAAGAGCCCCGAATCACAGCTCTTCACTGGTGCATTGTAGATGCTTACAGGTTTCCTGTATGGCAGTTTTAACTGGTTGGAGAGAGGATATCAAGATCTGTGCATGGAAATAGAGGGAAGAAGGATGTGTGTTATCATTGGACAGAGGCAACAGTTCCACCTCTCCATGCACTTGGTGCTATTATCTAGAGTGCTTGTAAGCTAGTACTGTGCGATTAGCAGTTGCTTGACCTATCTGCTGAATGTGTATTTGTGTGAGCAGCTCTCTGTTATGCTGAGTCCTGTGCTTCACATGGTGGAACAAACCATTATAGCCTTCATAAATCCAGATGTGCTTATTTCTGGACTAGGATTGTGATGATACTTTTTGTCCAGTCCTGCTCTAGACCCAACATCCAGTGTAGCTTGGGCACCATAGGTGATGCCTTGTTCATGTGAACAAACAGTGGTATTATTATTATTATTTATTAGCTTTGTGAATCCCCTCATCCTGGCCAATGCCAGGCTCTAGGCAATGTACAACAAGAAATACACATAAAATCAATAAAACCAGTGAATTTTAAAAACAGTGGAACCCAATGGACATTCTTTATAATGTGCTGTAGTTCTGCTTTTACAGTATATATGATAGCCACCTGGAATTCAGACAGCTGGGACACAGATCCATGCTCCAGTGCTCCATGTTTTTTGTGTAGACTTGGTAGTATTCTTACTGTGCTGCTGCAGACTGTCAGATACCATGATGGTTTGCTGTAGCAGAGTGGAAAACCCACGGAAGCTGCTGAACAGCAGCAGCTTGTGAGTCACATGAAGTGGCCTCCTTGCAGGCCTACAAAAAGCCCAGCAGGAATTTATTTGCATATTAAACCACACCCCCTAACACCAAGCCAGCCGGAACTGCGTTCCTGTGTGAAACAATGATGGCATCAGGGGATGTGGCCTAATATTCAAATGAGTTCCTGTTGGGCTCTTTCTACCAAAAAAGCCTTGCACAGTTGTATAAGAATAGGGCTACTGATGAATTATTGGGCTATTTCTTGGACTTGCATATCGTGTAAGTTTCTGTCCCATAGCAGATAAGGGACAGAAACTTACACAAGGATACTCAAGTTCAAGATGGGACTAATGGGATAACAGGGTAATAAGGTATAACAGGGTAGTTCACAGCAAAGATTATAATACCCTTGGCAGATTGAAAGTACTGTATAACTAGAAGGAGAAGTACAAGAAAAGTTATAGTTAGCAGCAGTGATGTGGGTTTTCCAGGACATTCAGAATAGTTTCCAATTCCAACTTTAATAAATAATACTAGCAAAATGTAAGTAATATTAGGAAAAGAAGGCAAAAATTTTATGTACAAGCCAGGACCATGTACAAGCACTGATGTTTGCCCATGCTTCATGTCTCACAACTTAGGTTTTCTAACATGATTGATTTGCAACATAACAGCATAACTATAGAGAGGCTATATTTACATATGTGGGGTAGAAAATTTTCCTTAGAAAAATGTGGCATTTTTCATCTTGGAAAGTTTTCCACCCCATATCACTTGTTAGCGGTGACAGAATGGGCCTATCTGGATACTCAAGTCCAGTGTCATGTTTAAAACCAACAAAGTTTTAATTAAGTTTATTATTTTATTTTACTTTTAAATGTGCTACTGGACTTGAACTTTGTTCTGCTGCTTCGGACCAACCCAGCTACCCACCAGAATCTATCTGGATTCTGTAGTTTAGGATGTGTATGTAATATATCCCTTTTTCTTTCTCTTTTCAGGGAATGCGGTCACCTGGCACACTATAAAGAGTCAGACTTTCCTCATACCTACCGGTTTGTGTTAAGCCTGTTCTCTTTCATCCTAAGGGTCCAGCCCTCTCTCATCCATGAAGAAGTGTGTGTTGTAGAACACAGATTCTTCAGAGGTCTAGAATCCCCCAGGATAAAAAAGCGGAAAAAAAAAAAACATTGGCCAAAACAACAATGTGAAGACCTCCATGAGTGATACAGCTCATGTAGTTGATTTGGTGAACACCACTGAAAGCAGAGGATTGGACTGAGATGTTCTCTTTGCAGCTATTTTGTACATGTAATTTATATATATAAGAAAACTGCATAAGGGGAGAGATCTTGATACTATGTTTTATCAAAGTTTCTTTTTTATATAATATAAATAACTTTGTAATGTTTTGATATATCTGTATGCATTCTGATCCTTTTTTCATTTTAAAGGTAGCCTTGTTTTCCACTGTAAAAATGAATCCTTAATATATTGGAATTAAAAATTCTTGCATACGTCTTCATTTCTATTGCACTGACCATTTTCACTTCTCACAGCTTTTGGGAAGTAGACCAGCACTAAGTCCTTTGAAGGCTCAGGCTCTTTTGCGTATCAAACAGTGAAGAGTATCTTTACCTCTACACTAGCACATCTGTGAACAAAATTTGAATCCTTCCTCCAGCCTCACCAGTCTTCCACCAATGGAAGAGCTGCTTAAATTGCAAGAAGGTTCCTGAGGCTAGAGGAAGGTTGGATTCATGCCAATACTTTGTCTTTAATGCATTTCAAGAAATATGGTTCACATAGTAGGCCTCTTTTGGTCTTTGATTAAACCACTAAAATAAAAACTTTTTTTAAGAACTTCAATACTTACTATGGAACATTAACTGATTCTATAGAGATCAATAACCTCTACTAATAATATCATCAGGCATTGACTGCTATGGAATTCTCCTGTTTGCTTCTGTTATGCTCCATAATGTGTATTAAGATCTACTATTGACTATTATGGCCTTACTTCCAAGGCAAGAAAGCTAGTCCTGATGCATCTTTTGATGAAATATACTTGATTTGGCCATGATTTTCAGAAAGTGTAATAATGTATTCTGCCTGAAATGCTTGTGCAATTTGGAGTGGCCCACTAAGCTAATGCCCTATTTTAGAACCTAAGTTTGAGTTACTGTAGTAATCTTATTTTAAAGGCTTGTGTTTAATTGCTTACCTCCTTTTGAAGAAATGATGCACACTTAATTACAGACACAGCTTTCTTTAGTGACTTCAGCAGTCAATTCTGCATCCTTGTAAAGTGCCAGGCTTGTGTGCAGATTTCTGATCCAAGAGCTTAGCCATCCTCCTTTATGGATGCTTGAGTAGCTTAATGTAGAATTTCAGTGCACTGCAATAGAGCTTTTTGTCTAATTTCTAGAACACTGTGACTCATTAGCAGAATAGATTTTTAAAAGTAAAAGATGCTTGCCTCTCACTGGATTGATATCAGCACCTTTTAGGCAAATCAGTCAACATTTTGTTGGTATAATGATAGCTGTGGGGCATGTAGAGTGAGTGGTGGGGGCACATGGTCTTTACTGAAATGGTAGTTTGGCTGATCTTGAGATGCAAATGATTTTAGTCCAGTCAACATTCTGCTGAGGTGGAGCTGCACTTCTTAAGCAGGCACATGGAGCTGGATAGCTCAAGGGCAGGGTGTGTGCCTACAAAACAATATCTTAACTACCTCTTCTCTTCATATTGAATTTGCAGCTCCTTGATCTCCATGTCATTTACAGAAAGCTTTCAGCAAAAACCAGCATTTTATCCGGGATGGTGTTCCTTCTTTTTAGGAAAGAAGGGACTCTTATATCAGATTTTTTTTTGCTTCCTTTTTTTTTTGCAAGAGAATTTTTGGCCATTAGAAATAAGTGGACATTATTTTATGGTATAAGACTCATACGTATGAACGTATGAAGCTGCCTTATGCTGAATCAGGCCCTCAGTCTATCAAAGTCAGTATTGTCTACTCAGACTAGCAGTGGCTCTCCAGGGTTACAGAACATCATAAATGCTGTGTGACTGTAAATTCTGAGCTCATTTATTTGGGGTGGGGTGGGGTTGGCAAGTAGTGAACAATAAACTTCTCTATAAGAGAACCTTGAGAGCTGCAGAAATGGTGCATTAAAAAGTATCACCAGTCTGTCTTCACTTATACTAACAGGAGACCTTGCAGAGGTGTTGTGGAGATCAATGAGATTTGAGTCCTAAAGTACTTTACACTAGATACAAGAACCCTGAGTCACAAAGGGAGAATGCTGCATTTGAAAAGGACATTGTGAACAATTGCCAAAGGCCAGTTGTTGTTTGTTGGTGGTCCTCCTGACCCCCACAAGCTATGCAGGAGAGCTGAAGTGGTTGCAGTCAAATGAACATAGGCTAGAGGCACCTTTGAAAGGAGTGCATGTAACCACTGCAGATTGCCATACTGCTTTACACAGAGAGTGATTAAAATGTGGAATTCACTGCCAGAGGATGTAACAAGGGCCACAAGAATAAACAGCTTTAAAAGGAGATTAGATAGATTCATGGAGGTTAGCTGTATCAGTGGCTAGTGGTGATGATGACTGAGAGGAACCTCCACATTCAAAGGTACTAATCTTTTGAATCCCAGAGCTAAGAGGCAACACCAGGGGAAAGTCTTTGCCTATATGCCATGTTGTTAGCCTTCCAGAAGAATTTGTTGGCTTCCGTGTGAGACAGGATGCTGGATTAGATAGACCATTGCTCTGATCCAGCAGGGCTCTTCCTGTATTCTTATGTTCTCATGGTGGTGACTTAGAAAAGTGCTTTGCTGCATGTTCTTGTGTGGCAGCTTTGCTCTTCCCAGCGGGGCCTATGGGCTTATGCCCCTGCTGTCTAGAGTGCATTCTGTAAGTACTCAGAGGTTTTTCAGTGGCTGCTCCATGCCTCTGGAACAACCTCTCACAAGAGGTTGCGGAGATCTCTACCCTTCTGGAGAGGCTGCGGAACAGAGCTATTCTGCAGAGCATTTAGAGCAGTTTGGAGCTGGGCCACTAGGAATATGTGTGCAAGATATTTTTAAGTGATTTTTTAATGCTAAATCAATGCATTTTAAGTTATTTTATATGGCTTTATTGTATTTTATCATTACCCACCTGGGACCTGTCTTGGTCAAGAGAAAGGCAGTCTTAAACAAAATGAATAATTTTGA
The DNA here is from genome assembly GCF_032191835.1 of Heteronotia binoei. Lineage (NCBI taxonomy): Eukaryota > Metazoa > Chordata > Lepidosauria > Squamata > Gekkonidae > Heteronotia > Heteronotia binoei. The sequence continues at coordinate 47,555,289 of NC_083223.1, read as the reverse complement.
TGTGGAGGTACTGGGTGGTACAAATATTACCTCTGTGTGAATATAGTTTCAGCACAAGCCCCTTATGTAACAGTAGTTGGCAAGTGTGAACAGTCACATGGTTGTAGAATCACTGATCAAAATTTCCACTGTGAAGGAAGGACCCAGAGGAAAACTTTGTCTAGAAGTCCACAATGGATCTTGATTACTCAGGTTTCTGCCTGCTATTGACTGAACAACTCAGATCCTTTAGAGAAGTAGGCCCAAGCAGAAAGGCCTGGGACTTGGCAAAGAGGCAAGAACATGAGAAATCAGCCATTCATGATCAGAGAGGTCTTCTCCTTCTCCCTGGTGCTTTGTTTTTTGTTTCTTCTCATCACTCTACATTAGTCTGCACTGCATCTAAGGGGATGATGCCGTAGTTCTGTTCTGACTCCAGTTAGAGTGCTGGACTAGGAGGTTAGAATCTCCACTCTGCCATGGAAACTTGCTGGGTGACCTTGGGCCGGTACACATTCTCAGTCTACCTCATGGAGTGGTCGTGAGGAGAAAATGGAGGAGCAGATAATGATGTCAGCTGCTTTGGGTTTCTGTTGGGGAGGAAGGTAGGTTTTAAATTATTTAATAGCACCACTCATAAGAAAGCCATCTAATAAAAAGATGACTGGAAAATGGAGTAGTCCAGGAAAAGGAAACTCTGAAGAGGAACAGGCAGGGAGGTGAGTTACAATGTACATGGGCAGGAGTTGCAAAGGTGAAGATGATTTGGGTAAAGTTTTTTGCTTTGAAATGTCTCTCTTGTGTATGAATCTGTAGTTGAGTTTTGGATCCCTCTAGTCTTTTATCTTTTGCAGAAGCTTTCTTAGGTCATCATGACTCCACCCTTTTCTTCCATCATTTGCTTGCATAATAGGACTAGGCCTCCCTTTTATTTGTGTTCTAGTTTCCATTTTGTTTTTAACGGGCAAGTATTCCACTTATTCGGATGTAGCCTATCATATTTGATTGTCAGCTCCCTGCAGTTTGTCCTAATCCACTGATTAGAAATAACCAGCTGTAACTTACAGTGTATCAGCTGTACCAGGAACCTCAAGGTGTAAACCATGTTTCTCATCTGCCGATCTAGAGCATTGGTACGAATGCTTTACTTGTGACTGGCCCATTAATCAGTAGTGTTCTGGCCACCCGGTATTTTCAACAGAAGGGTGTTCCATCCCTGGAAGCAACTATGTGAACTCTATCACCAATGAATCATTCTAGACACAGCATCAGCAAAAAGGGAGCAGAGGCTTTCATTCTTATTTTTTATTTAAATTTATTAGGAGGAATCCTTGTGGAATTCTGGAATGTTGGTAATGATTGAAGTGCAAAGCAACGGTATGAAGTTTGTTCCAAAGATTGGGACAGGTTTTCCTTCCTGTGAGTGCACTCCAGCAGAGCGGGCAGATATTGTTCTGCTTTCATCAAGGGCACTTTAACCCTGGGGAAAGGTGCTCCTCTTCTCTTCCTCCTACTGCCTGTATGTTATCTGAATATACCCCTATGCAGATTACAGGATAAGATCCAGTAGATTTAATTTCTGCCACAGAAACATGAAGATTAAAAAAAAAAAAAACTTTTAGTAGAGTAGCCAGTCTTGAAATTGGCCCATGTAATGTCTACCAAATGTGTTAATTTGTTATCATGGAAACTTATTACATTAAAACCCTCAGCAAACTAAAACTGCTGTGTAATGTTTTAAGTTCTCTGGATTGTGCTTTGATCTGTCTCTAGAAATTCAGTTAGCTAAACTTTGATTCTTTACAGCTTTATCATTGCAAACAGCATTTCTGTTTATCTGAATTTATCCAGTTTCTCTGGACCTCTTTCAGGTTGTTTGGGTCAGTTATGCAGTCTGTTATTGAACTTACATAGATAACTCTGTATGATTTATCCCATCATGGGGGATGCAACTAGAAGTATTCAGGTTACTGTTGTCTGTCTCTGAAAACTCTGTTTCTAGTGCAGTCCTATTGTACTTCAAGGCAGGAAGTTGAAGTTACATATTTCTTGTGATGATGATTTGTCAGTTGTATTTTGTAAAAATGGACAACCTAATGTAAATTTACATTCTTCATATTTATGGACAGGATCTATGTGTGTTTTTTTAACAGATTTTTATTAACAGATTTTCAGTTTACAATAAAGAACACTAATCTATCACCTCAAATAATGCAGCCTTAGTGAGGATATAATTAACAAATTTAAAAAAAAAAACAAGAAGAAAAAATAATTCATAAAGGAACGGTCATAAGCAGGATCTGTGTTGAGAACATCCATTTTGCTTGCTTCAGTGTGCGTTTGAATTATTTATTTATTTATTATTTATTACTTTCCATTTATATCCCGCCCTCTCCGCAAGCGAACTCAGGGCGGCTTACAACATCATAAAAACAATCAATTCAATAAAACATATAAAACCATAATTTACTTAGAAAGATGCCAAATTGACAAGATTTCTACACAATATATTTCTCAGTGTAAAAATTACTATGCTATATGTAGGGTTAGAAACTGGCCTGGAGGGAGAAAATAAGAATGAATGAAATGTTACTTACCAGGTGATGTTATTTACCTGCATACCATGAAAAACTTAACTTGCCTGCTTCCACACATAAGGCCTCTGTTAAAAGGCAAGACATTTTTTTCCTTCAGGTTGTTGGAGAAAACCCTGTCTTACAGTTTTTGTGTGTGTTACTTCCATCAAAGAACAAACTATCTGCCCAGGGGTATATAATGAAGGTAGCAACAAGAGGTACCTGCAGAGTAGATCAAGGTTTTTGCATAGCCTGATGAGGATTCAGCGAATGTTGAGAAGAGGTGAGTCACTGTAAGGGGTGGTGGTGAAAAAACAAGTCTAATCAAGTATCTTGGAAGGGGGAGAGAGAAGAAATTCTCAGTGGTTTATCTTCTTTCCCTACAATTTCTTGTGGGCCCCTAGTTTGTATATGCATGTGAGGACACACATTGTTATACATACAGAAGCTGGAAAACCATAGCCAACTACACTCAATAATATCCCTGCATAAAAAGATGATCACATTATTATTCCTTTTTGTATGTGTCTTCTGTACAGAGGTACAAGCAACCACTGGTGGCCACAGAAACCAACTGTAATAAAGATCACTGTGGAAGCGATATCTGTCCATTTCTTGATTCAAAAAATATACTATAGATATAATGGCAGATCACTGATTTCAGATACAATTGGTTCATGAAATCTCAGCATTGCAATATAAATGCAGTACAAAGAACATAGCTCCAAAAAGTGAAATAAAATTTGGAGCTATGCTCTTTGTACTGCATTTATATTGTAATGTTGAGATTTCATGAGCCGATTGTATTTGTAATTAATAATCTGCCATTGTATTTGTAGTATATTTATTGAATCAAGAAATAGACAGATATTATGACTTCCACCGTGATCTTTATTGCATAGTTGCTTACTGTGCAGAGGTGTCACAAACGTGAGGCAGTCTTGACAACAGGAGTTCTTCAGTGCCTTACCAGCATCCGACCTTTCATGACCGTTAGCTTAAATGGGCAGACAGGAAGGCAAAAGCTGCTCTGGAAAGGGCTCCTCCCACTGGATGCGGGAGGCGGGGGAGCAGGCTTGCTTGCTTTGCGCAGGGTGGGGGCTGCCAGTTCACAGTAGCTGTGGTTCTTGCCTGCCTTTTGTATGGCTGCCCCTCATAAAGCGAGTCATAGAATCTCCAAGGTCATCTAGTGCAACCCGCTGCACAGTGCAGGAAATTTGCAAATACCCCCCCCCTGCCCTGCATACACCCAGTGACCCCTGCTCCAATTGTCTTGCCTTATCTAGAGCCAGGGTGGCCCCGGTGGGGGATGGCTTCTCCCAGATGGCCAGACCATCAGCCTACTGGGTCTTTTTCCTAGTGGCCTTAATGGCCAATCCACTCCCAAGCCTAGAATTCATTTTTTCCAGATTTCTGTCAAAGTCACTTGGTACTTATTAATGAATCCGACTGAGCAGGTGCTGTGAAAATAGAAACAGCTCCTGGCAGCTGCTCAGATCTCCCCATCACTAGTTGCCTACCTTTGAAGGATATTTCACTGCCAGACAACAAACACAGCGGGCTGTGATCTTCACAAGTTCACTTGGAGGCATCCCTAGAAACAGCTCCAGGTGTGGCTCGTCTGTGAAGACCTATAAATGAAAGCTTTTTGCATCCCCTTCTAAAATATGAGTTATGTTTGATGTGTCAGCTGACACAGTGCCTGCTAGGGAAGATTATGAAGCAAGATGCTTGTGCGTATGTGGAGCTTGGGAATCTGCTTGGTGCTCATTCTTTTTTTTAAAGTGGGAGGAAATTGCAAAAAGATAGCCTTGTGTTAATTTTCAGTGTGAGACCTTCAGCCACATCCTTGCCATATTTGCTTGGAATTAGTCAATGGATTTCAGTAGGGCTTACTCCTGAGTGTACAAAGCAGTACAGTCCCCATCAAAACTGATCTGTATACATGTGAAAAACAAAGAGGGTCACAGTTAAAAGTAAGTAAACAGGGACAGAGGGGGACAAGTTGCAAATTCCAGTACACTCCTTCAAAAATCTCCCCCTCCAAGGTTTTCTAAGTAGGACTTCAGTGGAATGATTCCCCCTGCCCCCTTTTCCCTTTTAAATCACACTCAGCTGTTCTCAGCATTCTGCCTGTTTGGAGCATGTTCGGTACTCTGCGGGATTTTGGCAGGAGGTCGTTTTGGTTGATTTTTCTGCTTACTTGGAAAGTCTGATGAGGTGGTAGAGACCCCTATCTTGTCTGTGAGTGGCCTGAGTTTGCGTTTCTGTTCGAACAAAGGTCCATCAGTTTATTTTTTTACAAGTGCCAGGCATTCTGGAGGGGGGGGGGTTAATTTGGAAATCTCAGTCCACACTCTCAAATGTTCCTCTTCAGGAGGGTCTCAGTGGCTTGAGCAAACCGACTCTTCTCTCAACCATTATTTTGTTCTTCTATTATTCACATTCTGTCCCTCTTGGAGCATATTCAGTCCTCCTAAGGCTGTTTTCTTTTGGTTGATGATTTACAATGTCACACACACACGAGCACCCTGTCTACATGGAGCAGTCCCCAGTGCAGGTAGATGTCCCTGCCTTTTTGTGGGTGGCCTGGCATAGCCATTTATGTCATCCATGCAGGAGCCAGCCAAATAATTAGTGATGTGAATTTGGTAAGAACAAGCCTTCTTTCACTGATTAGTGTGTTTAGTACATAATGTTTTATCCTTTTTAATTTATGTGTATGTTGTGCTTTAGGCGGGGGGTGGGGTGTCTGCCTTTTTTAACTGCTTATGGAAGGTTACTCATTCTGAAGGCTGTCCCTTCTTTCTACTCAGGGCTCACACATCATTTATCCGGGGCAGTACAGACTTTAAATACGGTTCCACCCTCCCTCATTCCAACATATACAAACAATCTCATACGATTGAAGCCTTTATAGACCATATTATTTTTATTTACTTATTTACTTCATTTATATATCACTTGTCTGCACAATGGGACCCCAAAGCAGCTTACATGGTATCATGGTTAATAGCCTTGTACTCTGTGCTGGTGCCTTAGGGCTTAAGAACATAAGAACAGTCCTGTTGGGTCAAGCCCAGTGGCCCATAAGCACAGCCATGTTGGATCAAGTTCAGCACTCTGTGTCACACAGTGGCCAATACCCAGGTGCCACCAAGAGGCCACTGTTGTCCCCCAAGCACCAAGAATTCAGAGCATCACTGCCCCAGATAAAGCATAACCTTGATGAAGCATATGTCTTTCCCACCCTGCCTGGAGCCCTGTATGTGCTTGTACTCCCACCCACCCCAGCAAACCATTTAGACAACCAGATCAACTTTCAAGCCAACAAACAATATTTTACCCTCCGATAGATGATCTTGTTTTTGGAGCAGATCTAACAAAATACTTGATCCTAAGCACACTTTGAATTTAACTATAAGGCTCCAGTTCTATGCAGCCGTACTTTGCTTTTAATGGATTTTACTTCTGAGTAAATATATGCATAGGCTCAGGCACCATCACCTAGTGTGTTTGGGATCACAGCCACACAGATTCTCCATGCATTCGAGGCAGCTATCAAAACAACAGGCAACAGTGTATTCTACCTTGAGCTCAATGGAGACAGGGCAGGATAAAATGCGATAATTAGTTAGATGTACCCAATAATGTCTGACTACAGGCACAAAAGATTTTTATTTATTTCAATTTTTATACCACCCTCTCCCATAGGACAGGGCCCAGGGCAGTGTGCATCAAAATACTCATCAAATACAATAAAAGGTTTAAATAATAAAATACAGTAATATCAATGAGATGGTAGTAAAGCTGCCAGGCATGGCACTGTCTCCTGAGGGGGTGAGGTGGGGGTGGAGGTGGGAGAAGCAGGAGTGCCAGCCGGGTAGAGGACCATTGCTGTCCTCAGCCAGACACCTGACAGTACATCTCTGCCTTGCAAGCCCTGCTTTTTCATTGTCTTAAACTAAAATAGGAGTCTGCATGTATATGATGAAGCTCTCATTCCCCCAAACTGTTGCTGGAATAAATGTTTTCAGTCTTTAAGGTGCCAGTGGACTCTTTATGTAATGTAGCTATCTATCTAGATTTTTCATCATTTTTTTTTATCTTTTGCCCATTTCAGGAAATTTGCCATGTTAAAAGCTTAGGGGTGCTCCTGAATCCCTCCTTAAATATGGAGGCCCAGGTGGCGGCCACTGCCAGATCAGCCTTCTATCATCTTCGGCTGATAAGACAATTGGTTCCCTACCTCGAACGTGACAACTTGGCAACAGTGATCCACGCTACAGTCACCTCAAGATTGGATTACTGCAATGCCCTCTGCATGGGACTGCCTTGTCTCAAGCCCGGAAGCTTCAACTAGTGCAGAATGGAGCAGCCAGGTTGCTATTGGGTCTTCCCTTATGGGAGCACATTCAGTCCGGGCTGAAAGCACTGCACTGGTTGCCTGTTGCATACTGGGTTCGTTTCAAGGTGCAGCTCCTTACCTTTAAGATCCTATATGGCCAGGGACCTGCATACCTTAGGGACTGCCTTTCCCCATATGTTCCCCAGAGAGCACTTTGGTCTGGATCACAAAATCTGCTTTCAATCCCTGGCCCTAAGGAGGCCAGGCTCATGACAACTAGAGCCAGGGTCTTCTCTGTAGTGGCCCCCCGCTGGTGGAATGAGTTCCCTGAAGAAGTTAGGGCCCTACAAGAGCTCATACAGTTCCGCAGGGCATTTGCAAACTAGATTGTTGTCCACTCCAGTCCTCAGGTAACATCTGGACCACCTCTTGCAAGCTGCCCTGAAGCAGCAGCGGAAAGGCACATCTAAGATCTGTTAACAGAGAACATAACTTTGAATTTAAGATAATAGCATCAAAAGGTTCACTTTATGTTTTAAACGGTTTTATGTCTTAAATGGAAACTGCCCTGAGCCTGCCTCGGTGCGGAGGGCGGGATATAAATGGAAATAAATAAATGTGAGTTGGCTGAAGATTTGGCAAGAAGACTGTATCTTACAGGGTGGTATATTGTAAGAGTTCTGCATTTTATTTATTGATGGGATTTCTATCCCACCCTTCATGCCAATGTGGGCTCAAGGTGGGTTACAGTGCATTAATTAATATATAAATACAGTGCGTCTATTATATATATAATAGATTAATAATCTATTAATATAGCCAGTAGAGAAAAAGAATAGGATTGTCCAAGTAGAGAGCAGCCAAACATTTGATCCAAGTTCCTTGCTAAAGGTAAAGAGTACCCTAAACATGATGGGAGTTCGGGGTGGGGAATCCAACATGTACTGCTGCTTTTCCAATAAACATTCACTTGTCCTGGACCTAGCAGTGGAAAACTACCTTTGCATGGACTAGGGTGAAAGAAGAATGTGAGAAGATGTGGAGTTGAAACTCAAGGGACCCTCAATATGGTATAACTGAAGTCACTGATTACGTGTTTGTGTGAGTACATGTGAAGGAGGGGTATATGATGCAGTTCCAGGTAATATGAGTCTTCCATATAGGGCCAATCCTACTTTTGTCTTCAGTGCCCTGTTACGAAAGGGACAGTGAACAGGAGAAAGACAGGTTCAAACTGCTACTGCACCAGGAAACTCACTGGCTCATGCCAAAATCACATCAAGAGGTGACTTTGGGGCTTCAATGGGATTGTCAAGCATTCTGCATACTGAATGCTGCTATAGGAAAAATAAATATTATTCACGATGGAACCAGGAAACTTAATTATTTCTCAGCAAAATACATTGTTGAACATCTTTGGTGCTTGGTTTTCTGTGAGGTAAATTTTTCATCTTGCCCCTCTGTTAAAGAACTCAGGAGGTTGACGTGATTCAGTATTGTCCTGATTCATTCTCTCCTCACAACAACCCTGTAGAGTAGGTTAGGCAAAGAGGGGGGCTGCCCAAAGAGTGATTTGAACCCAGATCTTAGTATGAACGGTGGAAGCGTAATCACTCATGGTTTCTCAACCAGAGCTGGTACATTCCAGTCCAGCAACACGTTAGAGCCCAACAAGATTTTCCAAGTTTTGGAGAGTCAAAGATCCCATCCACGCATCTGAGGGAGAAACCTTGGCTTCTCCAAAGCTTGTACCCTGAAAACCTTGGTGGGCTCTCAGTTGCGACTGGATCCGATTCTAGCCGTTCTGCTGTGTAGACCAACACGGCTCCCCCTTGCTGCTGTCAACCATAGCTGGAACTGTACTAAATGACCCGAAGGACGGGCCAGGCACCGGATCCGTCTCCTAACCCCCCTCTCGAGAAAGCCGGAGAGCCGCTTTCCTGCCAGCGGCAATCGCGGAATCCCCCACGAGGCCACCCTCGCCCGGGCTCGGCGGCGTGACTGTGACAGCTCCCGCGCCCGCAGCAACACCCGAGGTTCGCTTTGGAACTTTGCAACACCGCTTGGCCACGCCCCCTCCCTTGATCCCTTCCAATCAGGCGTGGCGCAAGGGCGTTGCTCCGCTGGGGTTCCGTCCCGCCCACCACCAGCCTGCCGGCGGGAGCCAATGGGAAGCCGGCCGCTGCTCCCCTTCCACCTGCGACTCCCGGGAGCCAGGCGAGGGAGCGAGAAAAGCTGACAAAACCCGTTTGTGCGGCGGGCTGCGCGCTCTCTCTGCCCTGTTCGGCTTCGCGCTCCCCTCCCCAGTTGCCCGGGCCGCAGCCAATTCCCGTCCCAACCAGCCGGGCCAGTTCTGCCACCCACTGATTGCCAGACATGACACAAGAATACGACAAGTAAGTGATCGAGCTGGGCAGACTGGAAAGGGGAGAGGGAAGGGGGGGGGGGTGAGTCCGGGCAGGTCCGACCGGTGTTTCTGCCCCTAACCCACACCCACCCACCCACCCACCGCTTCCCCTGGGATTTCATCCCCGGCTGCCGCGCTTCCTGCACCTGCTCTCGCTGCCCGGGATGGGGATCCGGGCTGAGGGAGAGGGGAGCAGATCGATGGGCGAATGTTGGGTGCTGTGCTGGCAGGACTACATTCTCAGCAGGGAAGAAGTTCGGGCACGAAAGGTGGACGGCTGCTCTTAGACCCCACCCCTCCGCCCCCAGTAGAGTGGAGCTTCTAGTGCTACACGAGTCCTCCCTAGAAGACATTTTCCAGGACTATTTTTACAAATACTATTATATTTCGATAAAGATAATGGCATACTTAACAAAAAAAAAAAAAGCCTATTGAGCAGTCGGGCTAATGACTCCGGAACACCGACCTCTGGGTCCTCTCGGGCGTCAACCCGGACGGGCGATTGCACCCGCTGGGACTAGGACAAGCCTCCCTCCTCCTCTCTTCCCGGTTCGCGGTTATGAGTTTAGCGTCGCTCAAGCGTATTCTCTAAAAAGTGACTTGCTCGAAACGAGCTTGCCTCCGTGCTTTGGAGACGGGGAAAAAACCCAGGCTTTCTTTGAGCGGATCCTCGCCTCCGACGTGTAGGAAATTGACTTGTGGCACCTGTCGCCGCCTCGCCTGCCCCCAGTGAGTTCATCCCGCAGCCTTTTCCCACCCTCGGTCCCACCAGAGCTCGACTCTCCACCCCGCCGCCGCACCTGTCCACCTGTTTACAGCGGGCGGTGTTCCTCTTTGTGCTGCACCTGATACCGATCGTGCGTGTTCCTATCTGTTTCTCCGGAGAGAGGCTTCGATGGGCCAGATAAAGGAGGCGCTTTCAGGCTCCTGTATATGAAAATCAAGGCTGGTTCTTGGGATTTCCTGGGGGGAGAGGGAAGAGGGGGGGAGGGGTGCTGGCATCGAGCTAGTTCAGCCTCTGCAGGTTCTCTTGGAAGAAATTCCCAGGGAGTTCCTTGGGCTTCTCCTGGCGAAGAACTCTGGAGGTGGCACCTGAAAGGAAGATGCTTGTCTGTGAGAATGTCTTCCAGAATAGAAGATCTTTCAGGTGCCACTGTGAAAAAGTAACACAGTCACATCACAGGGAAGCGCATAGGACTGTGTGCTTGGGTGTGTGTGTGTGTGTATGTTCTATCTTGATATGCTGGGAAGAAGCAAAACAGATACCTGATTCTCCCACCATTCAGAAAAGTGCGGCTTAAAACATTTCGGTTGGGTTCGACCCTGTGCGCATTTGTGGTTGTCCTCCCCCAGGGTAGCCTATGTCCTCCGGATGGCTGGTAAATGGCAGAGACGCCTGGGGGATTTCTGGCGCTCTCCTGTGTCTGTGCATAAAAAAGGTTGGCTCCAACTTGGCCAGGAGCGTTCCCTGTCCCACAGGCGGCCGGTGGCTTCTGAGAAGGGGTGGTCCTCTTTCCTTTGGAGAACAGTTTGGCCTTTGAAACTTGACACCTCAACTGAGGCGTTGGTCACCCCCATCGCCTCCTTCACCTCTTTAGACGCTGAGTGTGATAAATAGTAAGAGTAATTGCTTCCTGTCAGGGAGGTGCCCCAAATCCCCGCCTCCCCACAGAGGAACTCAGACCCTCACCTTGCCCAAGGCTCTTGCCTTGGTTGTGCCTTCCGAATGCGGGAGCCTAATGAAGTGCTGGGTGTGCTTCCCTCCGCCTCCTCTGAAGACGCAAGGACACAGGCTGGGCAAGGAGAGTTATTTTAACTGGGCCATCATTACTTGAGTCACACCTAAGTCCTCTGAAATTTTTTTTTAAGTGTCTGTGTCTGATGGCTTGAATGCTGCTGCTCTAGTTTTAAGAAGGTGTTGCTGAGCGTTGGTGTGCATTTGGATCCCAAATGTGCAAATTCATTCTTTGGACTTCTCAAGGCGCCTCCTTAATGTGCTTTTGGAGGAAGAACTGATGGATTTTTATGAATCTCATCCGCCAGGCAGGGTGGACTTCTCCAGGTAATCCGGTAGAACGTTGTGGGGTTGGAGTGGTGAACGGCCCACTGTAGGCAATTGATCTGTTCCTGGCTTCTCCTGTTGTATCACAGCCAACTTCTTATCTTTTAAATAGATTGTGCTCCTTGACTGCTCTCTGTTGAGCAGAGATTTGGCTTTCTTGTGTTTTTCACAAGGCAAACTTGCAGCTGCTTGGATGGTTCTTTGCTTTTGTTTCAAGCATGTTTGTGGTGTGTTGACTTTCATCTGTGTTTCCACAAACTGGGTTGTTGTTCCTGTTTGTGTTTTAGCAAGCCACCTCTGTGTTTTAAGAAGAATCGTACATGGTAGACTTAAAAAAAAACACAGGCTGACGAAGTCTCAGCTACTATGCTTCTTCTGGGAATAGGTCATCACTGTGCTTGAAATACTGTCAACTTTGTCTTAGAAGCTCTTAACATCTAATTTGCTGCTCCGTTTAGCTTAATGCCACGGAAAGGGCTGTAGGGCAGAGACGCTGAGCAGCCATCTGCTTGAATATGTATGGGCTTTGGCATCAAGTCATCTTCCTGCTTGGCAGCTGAGATTCTGTCTAGCTGCCAGTGTGACTTACAAAGGAGGAAAAAAAGAGTCCTTCATAAGAAGGCATTCAGCTGCACTCAGGTGTACAAGAGTCTTTATATTAAAGTATATTCTGCTTGGAACACAGGGAAACGGTTATTGTAAATATTACTTAAAGACAAATGTCTCCATGCCTTAACAAGGGTGGCATAAAATGGCAACAAGAACTGTAGATCAGTCTTGGAGCTGAAATGTGGCTTTTCATTGAGGAATTTTCTACGTGTTGATCTGTCATTTATAGCTAAAATGAATAAAAGTCAGACTGAAATTCGACCTTTGACAACGTTATGTCCAGGTGGTGTGTGAGAATCAAGACAACATTTGCTAAAATGCAGTGCAGTGTGGCTAAGGTTGTTATTCTATTTGTTTTTGCTAGTCGTGTTGAAATCTAGTAGTGGGCTTGGATCAGGATAGAATAAGGAGATCTGAAGACATGTACTTGAACAAAAGAATAACTGCTGTTAGTAGAAAGTCCTACCCACTGGATTAATTATTTAGATATTTATATTCCACTTTTCTCCCCAATAGGAACTCCAAAGCAGCTTACTAAAGCAATGTTCTCACCTCTGTTTTATCGTCATACCAACCACCTTGTGAAGCCAATTAGGCTGAGAGAGTCATGAAAGCATTCGTGGCAGAGTAGGAATTTGAACCAGGGTCTCCCTACTGACACTATACTTTTTTGATCTGAAGGATCAGAGTGACAAATTACAGCACCTCTTCTTGTGTCACTGCTGGTATGGCACATCTGCCATGGCAGTCCTAAGCATGTGTACTCAGAAGCACATCCAGTTGAGTTCAGTGGTACTTACTTAATAAGTGTGCCAAGAACTGCAGCTTAATAGAGGTAACACCTTCTAATCTGGTTAACTTCAGTTGTTTTTAGGATTGCTCTACAAGTGTACCAGTCACATTATTTCATGTATCTTCATCTTCTGTTGTCTACTCCATTTTAAAATCTTCCAATGTAGCAAAAATATCTTTGAACTACAAGTACCTTTTATTCTACGGCATTTGATTTCAGAACATAGCCTCCCAAATTTTAAAAGAGTGATATAAGAAGGTTCTGTTTGAGCATCAGTGATGAATATATATGTTGAAAACAAGTCAGATTTAACTACTGTTGGGGAAAATGTTTCACCCTAAAGTCGCAAAGACCCTCAAAGTGATAATCTGCATTAAGAATTTACGGTGTTCCAGCACAGATGCAACTTCTAAGTTCTTTCCCCCCATACTGTTTGAGTTCTTCTTTTGTTTTTTTTCTACACATATTAATGAGTTGCATTTTAGTAAATATGTGTGTGTATATATGTGTGTATGTATGTGTATATACATATATGTGTGTGTGTATACACACACACATACTTACAATGTTTCATAACAATTGGAGAGTTATTTTGTAGTCACTTTTAGAATTAGGTTAGATGTATATGTCCTCTTGCTAAATCATTTTCCATTGTCACTGCCAATAAGAGCATATAGTTGCTGTTCTTATATATGCAGATGCTCTTAATTTCCAATAAATTAATTTTTAAGATGTGGACTACTTGATGTCTTTTGTATTTTCTCTTGAAACAGAGGAGGCCATCATGTCATAGGGATATTTGCGCTTGAAAGATAAAAGCAGAATAAATTATTGAGTCTCTTAGAACCTTGGAAGTGCCATTCTAAGCAGAATTACATACTTCTAAACCCATGAAAGTCAATTGGCTTAGCAGGGTGTAACTCTGTAGGATGGTCTGTAAATTAGATAACGTGATGGAACACTGTGGGCTGGATCCAGTCACTTTTTCACTCAGTCTTTTACTCCCCGACCTGCCATCCAAGAAGATCCCATGATCTTCAGCCTAGCCTTTTTGGGTGGTCAAAAGAGACACCTCCTTCTCATTTAACTACTGGAAAAGTTTGTTGGCGCTGTAAAATTGTATTGGTCAAGCAGGGAGTGGTCGTAAGTAGGTTTACTCAGAATTAAACCCCATTTTATTCAGCGGTGCTTCCTCCAAGGACGTTATTCTTAGGATTGCAGCTATAAAGTTTCCTTGATGGAGAAGATTTGTCAGCTTATTAACTGGCAGACAGACCTAAAACTAATTCTTATTATCAAGGTGAGCATTGACCAAGTCTACTGTGAACAGATTTAAAACCAAGAGACCAACACTCTTGCCACATGACACTACCTTGGCATTGTGACCGGAGTATTCCTACAAAGCACAGAATACTTGCTGCTGTAATGTTTTCCTGTCCTTGAAAAAAAATTATTCAAGCAGAAAAACAAACCAGTCGTTATGAAGTAATTAAATACACAATAGAAGACTTATTTCCAGATCTTGCTAAATACCATTTAGTATTGTATGCACAGCTCACTGTGCCAATAGACCCTTCAGAAGTTCAGTCTTGACAGAAGATGGCTGTCAAATGTGCACATTTTGCAGTCTTTTTAGAAAATATGGTCTTGTTTTCTTAACAGAACCTGCAGTTCTGTTGAGGGATTGAGTTACTGCCAAACCTCACGCTTTGATAGCTTGAAAGATAATTCTTTCTACACTCCTTTTGAACCAAGTTAGGTTACCTTTAAGGCATTTGTGCATTTTCTTTGGGTGTTGCCATGAGAAAGGACAAGAACGTGCATTTGGAATTTGCCAGGTTTTCCTATAACTAGCTTTTCATCTTGAGAGCTGAATGGCGGTGGCTTTTTCTTTTGTGCTTTCCATTTGGTCCATTCTCTATAGCCCTCATCTTTTTTCCTTCTGGTCACTGGTTGCTGGGAGCTACTTACGGCCTCTTTACACAAGACAGATTTCTGGAGGGGCCATGGCTCAGCGGTAAAGTATCTGCTTGGCCCGCAGAAGGTACCAGGTTCAAACCCAGCATCTCCAGTATAAAGGATCAAGTAGTAGTGAAGGGAAAGAGCTCACTCTGGATCCACTGCTAGTCTGAGCACTGAGTGCCCCTACTCCATGTTCTGTCCCTGCAGCTCCCCATTAGTTGCCAGAGATGAGGGTTTATGCTGGACAACCATCAAACAGCCTGGCAACCCTTGCTTGAGCATTGAGTATGAGATTCAGTGAGCCTTCCTCAATGCTGATGAGTTCATAGCTCCATAATTGTAGTTGCAGTTCTTTGCATGTAGCAAAACCTGAGCTTGCTATTCAGGGCTTTTTTTGGTAGAAAAAGCCCAGCAGGAACTCATTTGCATCATAGGCCACACCCCATGATGTCACCACTATTTCACACAGGGCTTTTTTTGTAGAAAAAGCCCAGCAGGAATTCCTTTGCATATTAGGCCCAACCCCTGATGTCAAGCCAGCTGGAACTGTGTTCCTGTGCATTCCTGCTCAAAAAACCCCTGCTGCTATGAAATAGCCCAGGCTAAGTAAAGGACTATTTATTAATTACGTATAGGTTTACTGGGTAAGAAATTTCCTCCAGTGTAGTGTATGCTAGGCACACCTGAGCAAGTATTCTGTGCTTATAATATGCAGGGATTTTTTTGTAGCTGGAACTCCTCTGCATATTCGGCCACACACCCCTGTTGTAGCCAATCCTCCTGGAGCTTACAGTAGACCCTGTACTAAGAGCTCTGTAAGCTCTTGGAGGATTGGCTACATCAGGGGTGTGTGGCCTAATATGCAAAGGAGCTCCTGCTACAAAAAAGCCTTGATTATGTAAAGACGTAATTCCCTGTGCAAGCACTAGTCATTTCCAACTTTGGGTTGATGTCACATCACAGCGTTTTCACAGCAGGCTTAAATATACTTTAAAATATATAGTATGCTTATAATATAGTTTATATATAATAGTTTGCATATAATGTGCCAGGATATGGTCTCTGTGTAATACTGAATAATATTGCTGAAGTTAAGAAGATCTGGATGGGAGAGTTCTTGGAAATCCCAGTGTATGCCACCTCCAATTCCATTGCGGAAGAAAGTTTAGATGTAAATGTGGTGATATAAACAGGATATTTTGTTGTTGACTTTAATGTTGCTGCTCATGGACAAATTTGTTCTAATTACTAGATCAGTAAGGCTGTTTTGGATTGTTTTGGCTGAACTAAATTGAAGTATACTTGAGTGTAGGTTGCCTAGTGTGGTGATTTGGGTTCAAATTCCTAATCATGTGCAAAAAAAAATCTCTCAGCCTAATCGACTAACAGTCTGGCAATTGTGATGAGAATGAAATGTGCTTGAGAAATTAAGCACATTGAGTGTGCGGCATTACACACGCAAAGGGAATCTGTGGTTGTCAGGTTTCAGATTAAGGTTGTCAGATTGCACTTTGTGGATTTTGCCAACCCTTTTAAGTTTTGAGGTGGCTGGTGAGGGTAGAGGAGTTGCTTCTTCACTGGGTATAGTAAGTATATAACAAGCAAGGAGGAAGTATTAAATTCTGCAGCATTTTTATACAGCTGGTTTGGGAGCCAGGCTGGGACAGAGACACTTGAGTACAGAGCAGCTTTGTGGCAGTTTTACCACGTGTTGGCACCTGATATGTGGCAGAGTCTTCCATGATGCTTCTTAGAGCAGCACATACAGATGACCAAGCTGTCCTACGAGATAGTTGTCCCTGAAATAGCTTGTTTATCTGTCAGGATGCATCCTATTAATTACATTTGTACTTCATTCACAGGGCAGTTGCTGTGATTTTTCTCTTCTCCTCCTAACTTCTCAAGGCTCAGAGTGCCTGTTCTGAGGTCATCCAGTGAGCTTCATGGCTAAATAGGGATTTGACTGTTGGCCTACCCAGTTCTATACTTGACCCACTAACTGTTAAATCATTCAGAAAATCTTACATGTATGAGTGAATTGATGGAGAAATCCAGAGCCTTCTTTGGGGCCTTCTACAGTTTCCAGATCAACAACATAACTGTCTTGAAACAATAAAGTTACCACTGCCCTTATGTAGAGTCTCTTCCCATTACGTTTTTTGAAGAGGAAGGGTTGTCAACTCCAGTTTGGGAAGTTCTTGGTTGTCTGCAGGTCAGCTGTAATAGCGGGAGATCTCTAAGTGCCATCTGGAGACTGGCAACCTTATCTGTCGGCCTTCTGCTGATGGATTGCTATATCCATGCCTAAATTTTCCAGGTTTGATAGCTTAACTAAAAAAAAAATTGACATGTACTACATAACTCCCAGTGAACTTCTGTTCCCCCTCCCCGTTTGGAACATTTGGGTGCTTGACAAGGTTGCCACTGTTTGGGTGCAGTTGGACGTGCTGTTTGATTTGGTGTTGTTGCTGTTTCCCTCTGGATTTAAAATGCACAATCAGACAGCATCCTTCCTATCCCATCCCGCAGTTGTCAGCCTTCCATTGTCACCTCTCGTCTTTTTCTTTTTTACACCGGAGAAAGTCTGGGTTCTACCAGGCAACCAATTTCACCTGCATTTCCAGATGTCTGAACTCTTCCATTGCAGTCTCAAGTCATTTGGGAAGTCTGAACCTTCCCTTCCATTATCAATCCCCCCCCCCTTTTAAAGCCAGTTGTTGATGTGCACATAAGCGGATCTCTGCCTCAGTGTTGTGAGGCATTGCTTGCACATTTATGTGCCACAATGTTTTGTTTGGATCGGGAGCCCCGGGGGTTGTTTTTAAGTGACAAATTAACAAAAAAAAAAACCCTTTTGCTATCTCTTGGGGTGGGATGGTGGTGGATATAGTCCCTAGTTAGGCTTGACCATGATTCCACTTCTGGAACTTCTTTCTCCATGCCATGTCACAGGTTTTCTCTGGCAGGAAAGTCTCAAAATGGCTGGTGTTTGTGGTGCATCATGGCAGCAGGAGGAGACTAGATTAGTTCCAGAGCTTTTTTTTTTAACAGGAACTCCTTTGCATATTGGGCCATGCCCCCCTGAGGTAGCCAATCTTCCTGGAGCTTACAGTAGGCACTGTACTAAGAGCCCTATAAGGTCTTGGAGGATTGGCTACATCAGAGGTGTGTGGCCTAATATGCAAAGGAGTTCCTGCTACAAAAAAAGCCTTGATTGTTCTTTGGCGGATTTCATATGCAAAGATGAGCAGGAAAGGAAGCTAGATTGGGTGGGAAAGGGAGTGATTTCTAGGTTAGTACTTGATGAAGGGATTGCAGAGTTGTCAGAAAGAAGTACTTGTTTGAATAGGTGCTTCTGTGCACGAGAAACAAATAATTTTTAAAAATTCTGCCCTGTGCTTCGAATGTGCACTTATGCACATGCACAGACAACCAGTTTTTTTAATAGGCGCCCAACCAACTGCTCTGGGGTTGCCACGCAGCAATAATCTGGTCAGTCAACCATGGGGGTGAGCATATAGTGAAGCAAGTTGACGGTAGATATTTGATCAAAATTCTCCTGGATCAAATTAGAGGAGTGGTCAGAACTTGGAAAGTATACTATCTAGCCACAACCTTTCTTTTCTTTATGACTTTTGCCCTGATGAACCAAATCCTCATCGCCTTTCTGAAGGGCAAAAGACTAAGAAGAGTGGACTAGGGAACAAAATTTGGAAGGCCCATGGAGCCCAGCAAGTCAAGTTAGCTTGAGACTTGAGAAAAGGTGTGATATAAATATTCTAATAAAAAATTTAATATTGGTATGTTATGTATTGGTTGAGTCCAGGTGGTGAGGGGGTGCCTAGGGTTTCCAAGTCTAACTCAGAAAATAGCTGGGGACTTTGGGGGTGGAGCCAGGAGACTTTCACATTCCCTAAAACAAATAAGTAAAAATACAGCAGTGCAGTTCCGCTGAATACAGTCTTCATTTCCTCCTAAGCAGCTGCATATCCCATGTACTCTCTCTCTCACACACACACACAGGTATTTCTCTGGTTTTTCATACACTCCAGGTTTTCCTCTACAGCTCTCAATGCTTTTCAGCTGCTCCAGCAGAAGGGAGCTAGATGTGGGTTTTTTGCAGGGTCACCAGCTCTAGGTTGGGAAATACCTGGAGATTTGGAGGGTGGAGCCTGATGAGGGTGGGATTTGGGGAGGGGAGGGGCTCTATAATGCCATAGAGTCTGCCTTCCAAAGCAGCCATTTTCTCCAGGTGAGCTGATCTCTGTTGTCTCAAGATGAATTGTAATACCGGGAGATCTCCAGCTACCACCTGGAGACTGGCAGCCCTAGTTTCAGGAGGAGAACTTTCCACAACAGAAATGGCCCCAGTGACTTTTGGATACCAGCATTTCTTCATCCAAGGTAGACAAAAAGACCCAAGGACCCTCATATTAGGGGTGTTCTTCAAGTTCTCAACAGAGTAAGGAACAGTATGGTAACTTTGAATGTAGTCCAGAAGGAAATTTGTAAGGGTTGCCGACCTCCAGGTGGTAGCTGGAAATCTTCTGGGATTATAACTGATCTCCAGGTGACAGATGGAGAAAATGTCTGCTTCAGAAAGTGGACTCTATGGCATTCTACCCCTCTGAAGTCCCTCTTCCTCTCCAAACCCCGCCCTCCTCAGACTCCACCCCTAAAGTCTCCAGGTATTTCCCAACCCAGAGCTGGCAACCCTACATTAGCTGGTACTTGTGCAAGTACATTTTGGATCAATGGAATGTTCCAACCTGTCTTCCAGAGTGGCTCTGTACAAAACATATTATTGTAGTCTAGTCTTAAAGTTACCATGACAATGATGAAATCCTTTTCCAGGACAGAGCACAACTGATGAATCAGCCAAAGCTGGGGAGGGGAAAATATCAAGGATAGTATCAGAGAGTGTATCTGATCCCTAAGGAGGGTGTGTGTCCTTATCTATAACAGGCAAAATGCCTACTTCGTGGTTGATGGTGGGGAGCCTACTAAAAATCTCCATAACAGAGCTTAAGTCTTTTTCCTTATCTAGTTCATCGCTGATTTGGAGCACTTGTCTAAGAAATCACTTGCTTCACCTGGATCTATTGAAATTGAGAAGTCGAGCTAGGTGTTGTCAGTGTTTTGATGACTCCTTGCTCCATAGCTCTGAATAACTGCACCCATAGGTTCACATAGGTATTTAACAACATAGGAGACAAAATGTTTCAGTACAGTGTTGTGGCATCCATTTACTGTGGAACTGAATGCATGCAGTTTCATTCAGTCTTAGAATAGTTCTTCATGCTTTCCACATGTATTATTAGAGAACCTCAGCAATAGGATTTGGGCTTTGTTTAGGGTCTGTTTCTTAGCTGGAGTTCTTCTTGCATTTGAACTTTGAATAGAAATGGAGCAGTTGTTTGGTGACTCACCCCAATGGTCCACAGAAAGGTTCCTGTTTGTTGTTGTTCAGTTGCACAGTCAAGTCCGACTCTTTGCGATAAAGGTTCCTGTTAATGAGCAGTAAAACAAAAGTGCTGTAACATGAGAGCTTTCGTAGGCAACCCCAGTCTACATCAAATGTATGACGTGAATGGAGAGAGCCAGCCTACTGGTGTCAAAGATTAACTCATATTGTGGTCCTCTATGTACTGTTAGACATTCTAAAATGGTCAAGTTTCCAATAGTGTGGAAAGGCTCATGCCCATTAATGAATTTCAGTGAATGACCAAGGATTCATTTTGCTATCTCCAGTCCAGGGCCGGATCTAGGAGGGGGGCGGGGGGGGGGGGTGCTTGCCCCGGGCACCAATGGTGAGGGGGCACCAAATTGTGTGTGGAGTCTATTGTATTATATGGGCCCATAAGATAGAATGGAACCATAAGGGGGCATCGTTTTTAATTTTAAAAAAGCCATGTCGATCTGATCCTGTTCCAGTCCTGCCTCTTCCCCCGTCTTCCCTAAAATGCATTAATTGTGTCCAGTTACCCCATCAGAAAAGAGCTAATAATGCGTTAAGTGTATCTGACCGCAGGGTGAGGTACAACTGAATGTTTTTTTTCTGTAGGTGTGTTTGTGTGTATTTGCTTTTGTGATTGATGGTATCTTGTATTTGCAAGTCCCTCACTCCAATATTTTAAGTAAAACTCAAATTCTGTCTGAAATACAAGCTAACTCTTGTGTACATTGGAAGAAAACTGATTTAAAGATAGCTCTTTTGGCATTGATTGACACAGCAAGGTTTTCTAGGACAATAGAGCTATTAAAATTAGCTTTTGGCTTTAAAAATTCTGTTTTTCTGAATGCTCAGAGGCAGCCCTTGTTGAACTGGAGTTGGTCTCCAATCCATTAGGCCAGTGTAAGCTTATTAACATATCTTTTTTGTATGCTGCCTTTTGTAAATGTTTCTCTATATGAGTATAAGATGGCAGAGGGTGGAGCTGTCAGCTGAAAGGCCACTAAAATATATACGATACTGCCAATCTTCTTGCAGTTGTGGCCTGTTGTTTTCTGGCCACCAAGGAAGATACAAAGCTTTACTACTCTCAAAGCATTTAAAAATTAGGGTTCTAACTTTTAAAAATAACACTTCTGCTTTTCCAGTATGTGTCTTGCTTCCCAATTATGAATTCATTTTAGGCAAAGACAACTGGGGAGGTCAGGGGTAAAGCCCGTGCCTTGTTGGTGCCTTGTCTGCCAGAAACCTTGGCAGCTGTTTCAGAGCAGATATTGGGGTGAATGGACCACTAGTCTGACATGAAGCAAGAGTCCCCTTTCTCTGTGTTTCTAGGCAGGGCTTCACATGCTTCATGTACTTATAACTCTGAAGTATAACATCAAGAATAATATCATGACAGAAAATTAAAATTCAGATGCTTGGTAAATTAAATTAAAATTATGCTTGGTATGAGTGCTCATTTATAATGACCAGCTAGTCAAAATGGTGAGGTTTACCAGTGTTCGGGTTTTTCTAAATTATTAAAGAAATATTAAAAACTGGTATTGTAAATATTTGGAATTAAAGTCTGAAAACTTGCATTTAGTTGAGGTGCCGTGCTTGCAGCCTAATCTGAGTGCCTGCATCTCTGATATGTCCTCTTAGACAGGTGACTTATTTCCACTAGATCTGAAGTAGCCACTTCCTTTCTAAACTGGGTGAGACTAGAATGTAATTTCCAGTCTTAATATGCCAGCCAACGAGGGTTCCCATTCTCCAGGCAGGGGTGGGGGATCCCCCGATTTTTGGGGCTTCTGCCTGCCACCAGCCAGCAGACTGATGGGAGAAAACCTATTCCCAGTGACATCCCCAGTGCAATGACATAATGCAGAAGTGACATCATCATGTTGGAGATGTTGCTTGGCAACATGACATCCCCTATGTGATGACATCACTTCTGCATGACATATGTCAGGACCGTTGCATGAGGACATTGCTGTTTGGGGGCAGAGCCCCTCCCCACTTCTGGAATGCTTCCTCCCACCCCCCACTAGTCAGTTGCGGGGTCCTGGCAACCCTACAGCCAACCAATTCAAAAGGATAAATACATTGTTAGCATAACTTTTATTTTTTTCCCTTTCCTTCTTTCTGTTAAAAAGCCATGTGGGCTGAAACAATCAAACTTCTATTATCAGAAAAAAAATGCAAAACATTTTGCCGCTTGAGAAGGAACACCAGAATCAAAAACTGAAAGAAGCCAGATAATCTCAGATTCAACAGTCACATAAACTTATGTTGGTCTTTGACCATAATAAATATTGACTGACTGACTGACAAACATCAGAAAGAGATTTTAAAAAGAGGCAAGAGGAATTTATTCCTAGCTTCTGCTCTCAGAGGACAATCAAAGACAATATGAGGGCTCATTTTGTAGCAGGAGCTGCTTTACATATTAGGCCACACACCCCTGATGTAGCCAATCCTCCTGGAGCTTATGTAGCAGGAAAAAGCTCATAAGTTACCAATTTCAGTCGGATCAATAACAGAGGCAGCGTAAGGCGAAGTCAGGAAAACAGCTTTCTTTATTTAACGTGCATATGGGCCCTGTACACGGGCTTCAGACTCGAGAGTCTGAGCAAAGACCACAGAGGCGCGCAGGCCTTATATACTTCTTGCACAACTGTTGACTCCTTTCAGTTAACTTTGCATAAACCACATAAACCAGAACCAAAAGCCAATGTTTATATAATATGTTCCCCTTTCGGTAGCCTACAAGTTCCTCTTCTAACCCCTTTTGGTCCATCTGTTTCCTAGGCAACTTTACCCACAACTCCTCTGTGGTCTTTTGGCGGTTCTGCTTGTGGGAAGCCTTTCTGCTTCCTCTTGCTTCTAGCACCTGCAAAGCCTGAGCCATCCCAAGCCAAAATACTATGGTCGTGAGCCTGAGCTAAGCCGAGCTAAAATACTATGGTCGTGAGCCTGAGCTAAGCTGAGCCAAAATACTATGGTTGTGAGCCTAAATAAACCTGAGCCAAGACAGTCTATTAGCTAGGCAAGTCGGGACATGCCTGAGCAGGCCTGTCTCTATTGATCCCTGCATCCTAATATATTCTTTTCCCATAAATCTAAAAACTCCTTCCAATACCTCCTTCTTCACTTACAGTAGGCTCTGTACTAAGAGCCCTTTAAACTCTTGGAGGATTGGCTACATCAGGGGTGTGTGGCCTAATATGCAAAGGAGCTCCTGCTACAAAATGAACCCTTATGAGCTCTAGTCTTGATCCCATTCATGGAACACTGGCGGATTCTATCTGAATGTGTCCATGAATATCTCCCATTTAACACCGCAGAAGGTAAGGAGTCCATGTTTACCAACATAAAGGCTTGCTGCAGCTTTGAAACCTTCAACTTATAAAAATGTGGTGGTATTTTCTGATGGCAAGACAGTCCAAGTGAAGCATGTAGATACGTACTGCTGTAGCCCAAATCTGTAATAAGGTCCCTTATTAATTTATACACCTAATTGGTAGGTAGACTCATTATTGTGTCTTTTGGCAAGTTTAAGGTGGACAACTTTAAGTCCATTAATTTATCCCATGATGATACAAGTGAGTCATTATGAATAAGAGTTAATAAAGTTGTCTCCAAAGAAATTTGACCTAACTCTGCCTGTAAGACAAGTCCAGAGACAAATTTAAGGGGCACCTAAAATTGTACGTATGAAGCATAATAGCAGTTTACAAATTTACCAGCTATAGCCTCTATCCCTTCAATCCAAATGGATTTCTACATAGCAACTGTGCTTCAGTCTTTACCACAGAGGCCTCAATGGCTGCTGGAATATACTGTCCTCTATCTGTAAAAAAGAAACGTTATATGGCTGCAGCTGATTAAATTGCCAGTTTGGTGGAATGTGAGATATGGGGGTACCATGCAATATGAGAATGAAATAGGAGCCCCAGATGAATATATTGTTAGCATAGTTTTTAATTAAAAATAAATTTAAAAGTTTTAAATATTGTGCCTGGTTTCTAAGGGGCTGTTGTGCATGTGTATGTACCCACCTGGACTTTTGAGGCTCCCGCCCTGTCTAATTGCCGTGTGCTTTGAAAAGTTGCTACTGAAACTGAGGGAATCTTCCCAAATGGTATCCATACTTCTGCCCGAAGCTGTAAACATACAGGGAAACCAGCACTGTCCAGCCTGTAGAGGTTCTTCAGGCCTACATGTGGACCTCTTTGGATTAGGGTTGCCAAGTCCAATTCAAAAAATATCTGGGGACTTTGGGGGTGGAGCCAGGAGCAAGGATGTGACAAGCACAATTGAGCTCCAAGGCAGTTCTGGCCATCACATTTCAAGGGACTGAACACCTTTTAAATGCCTTCCTTCCATAGGAAATAATGAAGGATAGGGGCACCTTCTTTTGGGGCTCATAGAATTGGACCCCTGGTCCAATCTTTTTGAAACTTGGGAGGTATTTTGGGGAGAGGCACTAGATGCTATACTGAAAATTTGGTGCCTCTATCTCAAAAAACAGCCCCCCCAGAGCCCCCAATACCCATGGATCAATTCCCCATCATTCCCTATGGGAATCGTTCATGGAGGTGCTTGATGGCTCTGGGGGCGGGGCTTCCCCCGCCGGTCAGCTGGCTGGGGGAGGGAGGAAGCCTGAAAAAATGGGGGATCCCCCTCTGGGACCTGGGGATTGGGAAGCCTACTTTGGATCCCAGTTGTTAACGTGTCTTGAACATTGTTGTGTTTGTTTTTCAATCTTTCTCTAAAGCAAAAGGCCAGTCTTGGTTCTTCAGAATGACGCCCTCTACTCCCAGAGGCGGCCCTATACCAGTGAGGACGAAGCCTGGAAATCCTTTCTCGAAAACCCTCTTACAGCAGCCACTAAAGCCATGATGAGCATCAACGGGGATGAAGACAGTGCTGCTGCCCTGGGATTGCTGTATGACTACTATAAGGTAGCTTTCTTGGCCTGTCTGAAGAAGCTGGAGTGCACTTTGGTTTCCCTGCATCCTTTCAGAAAAGAAAAGGCCAGGCTTAAGAACATAAGAGAAGCCATGTTGGATCAGGCCAATGGCCCATCCAGTTCAACGCTCTGTGTCACACAGTGGCCAATATATGTGTGTATGTGTATATACACACACACACATACATACATACACATACACACACACATTCACACATACACACACACATATATATATACATACTGTGGCTAATAGCCATTGATGGATCTCTGCTCCATATTTTTATCCAATCCCCTCTTAAAGCTGGCTATGCTTGTAGCCGCCACCACCTACTGTGGCAGTGAATTCCACATGTTAATCACCCTTTGGGTGAAGAAGTATTTTCTTTTATCTGTTTTAACCTGACTGATCAGCAATTTCATTGAATGCCCACGAGTTCTTGTACTGTGAGAAAGGGAGAAAAGGACTTCCTTCTCTACTTTCTCCATCCCATGCATAATCTTGTAAACCTCTATCATGTCACCCCGCAGTTGACGTTTCTCCAAGCTAAAGGGCCCCAAGCGTTTTAACCTTTCTTCATAGGGAAAGTGTTCCAAACCTTTAATCATTCTAGTTGCCCTTTTCTGCACTTTTTCCAGTGCTATAATATCCTTTTTGAGGTGCGGTGACCAGAATTGCACACAGTACTCCAAATGAGACCACTTTTGCTGCTTTGCTAAGGAGCTTGGCACAGCTGCTTTTTGTAGTGGCTATAAATAGTGTAATGAGAACTTCTGGTTACATAGGTCAAAGTAAAAACAAAATTGTATCTGATAATTATTTTTCAAGTTATGATTAAGCAAACTGTTCTGGAATAACGTGCAACAGGTCAAGGTGTTGCTTTTTAATGCGAGAACACTGTGTGTGCATGCTGCAACATTATGGAAATATTTCCATTGATTCCGTATGGCCTTGGGATGAGGTCCTGTGTTACCTTTACAGGGCAATTGCAGTTTATCATCTGATAACCTGAAAGTAGGGCTGCCAACTTCCCTCTGCCACTGCAGTGGGGACTTCTTGCGCACATGCAAAGTACAATGACATCACCCAGAAGTGACATCATCGCACAGGGCATGTCATGCGGGGGACACTCTAGGAATTGTGATAAAACTTTATGGTACCATAAAGTACCATAGAGTTTTACCACAGAGTACCATAGAGTTTTACCATAGAGTACCATAGAATTTTACCACAATTCCTAGAGCATCCCCCATGTGGCATGTCCTGTGTGATGATGTCACTTCCAGATGACATCAGTGCACTGCGCATACTGCATGGTGACAGGGCTCTTCAGGGCAGGGATCCCCCTGGTAGTTTTCTCCCTGCCGGCAGGCTGGGGCCCCCCAGACTGGGGGATCCCCTGCCCAGGCGGGAGCTTGGCAACCCTACCTGGAAGCCTTGTTATGTCTGGTGACACTACGCACTCTCCTAGTTTTGGGTTTCATTCTTTAAGGTAATAGTCAGACATAGAAATTATGTTTGCCACATAAATTGTTTTCTGTGGCCCCAGAAGGTCGGACCAGAACCAATGGGTTGAAATTAAAGCAAAAGAGTTTCCAGCTAAAATTAGAAAGAAGTTCCTGATAGTTTAAGCAGTTCCTCAGTGGAACAGGCTTCCTCAGGCGGTGGTGGGCTCTCCTTCCTTGGAGGTTGTTAAACAGAGGCTAGATGGCCAACTAACAGCAATGCAGATTCTGTGAATTAGGAAGGTCATAAGAAGGAGGGCAGGAAGGGTTGCATCAATGCTTAGTTCTGTCCCTTTCTTACACACCCAGGAAAATGCTGATTGACACTTTGGGGTCAGTCAGCAGTTTTTCTCCAGGCCAGTTTGGCAAGGGATCCTGGAGGTTTTTGCCATCTTCTGGGCATGGAGCTGAGGTCACTGGGGATGTATATATGTGGGTGAGTATTTGTGAATTGTCCGCATTGTGCAGGGGGTTGGACTAGATGGCCCTGGAGGTCCCTTCCAACTCTGATTCCATAATAAACTTGTCTGTGCCTAAACTCCAGTGGCTTTCCATAGGAGCTGGTTATCTGAGTGCTGTGCACCTAACTCCTTATGTTTCATTAACCTATCACTCATGGTTTAGTTTTGGAAAATTCCCTTTTTCTGAGGCAAAAGTCCCCAGCCTTTTTGACCCAGTTCACCCCTTTAGAATTCTGACACAGGGTGCTGGGCACACAACCACAAAATGGTACCTGCAGGGGGTGGTGCCACCCATAAAATGACAGGAAGTGGCGTTATGCAGAACTTCATAGCTCTTCAACATTTCAGGCAGACACTTTATTTAATAGGATACTTTTAAAAAATGAGCATACCCCAAATAAGTATTCTGTTGAGCTAGTGAGAAAACCCTCAGCTGGCAGTATCTGGCAGATCTCCAATAAGAAGCTCTCCTGGGCAAAAGCCTCACCTGAACCCAGCCACTTTCAACAAACACTTGGCAGGTGCCATGACACCCATCAGTGCCACATTGAGGACCCCTGTTCTGAGGTTTCCATTTCCAGTGGGTTACATGCTCAGTGATGTTGTGATAGCCAGTAGAAGAGATTTAAAAAAAAAACCCACCAAAGATTGAATGGCAGACAAATGGTTTGGGTCAAGATCATGATAGGAGCAGACTAGAAAGGAAGGGGCCTTATGTCCACCCAGTTCCTCGTTGTTCAAGGAATCCTTCCTATCCTTGCCCTGGTTGGTGCTTTTATGGAATTATGGCATTCATACCTGAGCCTTGCCACCTTTCTCCAACTAAGACGTTTGTGACTTAATGCTTCACTTTCATTAAGCGGTTGTGCTTCCCATGTGGAGTCCCGTGTGACTATGCCCTTCCAACTATGGGAATACTCTCCAGTTCCAGGTCCAGGAGTGAGTGTTTTGTCCTGTATTCAAATAAGGTAGCATACCAAAGGCTGCCAAGTGACATCTTTAGGGCAGCATGATGGTCCTTCAGTCAGGAGTAGTATTGTACAGCAGACGTGTGTTGTTATACCCTTGTTTTTTAATATCCAAAACTGGTCAGGCAAGCCAAACTGGTCTGACCCACCAATGTTGGCTTTTAGCATCTACCTTGTAAAAAGCAATTATGGAAGTCTGGTGAAAGAACAGCTGTATAGGATGTATCATCTTAGATGGGCAGTTGTGAGCACCAGGTCTCAACTGCCACAGTCTCATCCCAGTACAAACAGTTCCTGGTGTGTCAATGAAATTCTTCACCAAGGGTGGGAAAAGCATTCAGTTCTGTCTTTTAAATATGCTAAAGATATAAAGATGAAAACTAATTTTTTCCCATAATGTACTCCAGTCCCAAATGCAAGTATGTATTCCAAAACAGTTGGGTTCTGTCAAAATTTGGAAAGGAATATGATCTGGTAGTAAGAGAAGAAGACTGCAGATTTATACCCCGCCCTTCTATCTGAATCAGAGTGGCTTTTAATTTAAATCAGAGTAGCTTACAATCTCCTATATCTCCTCCCCCCACAACAGACACCCTGTGAGGTGGGTGGGGCTGAGACGGCTCTCATAGCAGCTGCCCTTTCAAGAACAACTCCTGCAATAGCTATGGCTGACCCAAGGCCATTCCAGCAGCTGCAAGCTGAGGAGTGGGGAATCAAACCCAGCTCTCCCAGATAAGAGTCTGCACACTTAACCACTACACCAAGCAAGCGGAGGAAGCCAATTTATTATGGATTAAATCTGAAATTTTCATCAGTTGTATGGAGTTATGATGAAGTTCGAGGAAAAGAGAAAGAAAGCCCACCTGTTAGTGGTGGGCTTTGTATTTTCCTATAAAGGATAAACTCTGTATCTGCTTAGGATGCTAGCTTGCTGGTGAATGAGCCGGTATCAGAATGAATTTGTTCTTAAATAAAGTGCCTATTTTGCTAGGGGAAAAGCCTTGAGGTGAGTTTTTCTCCCAGACATCTCAGAGAAAAGGAGGGAGAATTTAATTGGAAGTACATTTTAATAGACTCCCCCAACAGCAGATATGTGAAAGTGTGTGTTTGCCCTGGAACTAATTTCTGAAGAATGGATAAGAAAGCTCCTGAACAAGAAATAATGTAAAGTGTGGTGAAGATGTCATGCTCAGCATTCCTACAGGCCATAGAAAACTTATAATTATAACCTGCTGACCTGGGAATATGTAGTTAGGGCATTTTGTATGTGTACCTATAAGAATGAAAACTGCATGTTAAATTGGCAACATGAGTGGGAACAGTTTTCACCCTGTACGTGCTCCCCCCGCGCCAAAAAAAAAACACATAGAAGGTATTTACAGTGGAGAATCTGCATGGGGACAGAGCCTAAACTTCCCTTCATTTGCCTGCTCTTCCTTGCAAATGGTCCTTGCCTCATATTAGCACTGAAAGCTAAACACAGGTTTGGGATCCCCATGGTACCCCTTGAAATACTATCTCCTAAATGGTTTTCATTGGTGTTTAGCTTGATTTTGTGAAATATGAGAATTGATGAAATATGTGGTGTTTTAAGGCAGCTAATTTAAGTGCTTTTAGGATATTCGAGTAATGCCTCCTCATGTGGAAACCAGTCTGCAAAAACCCCTTTGTATTTAAAGTAAAGTTTGAAAAAATTTAAAGTACAGTTGTTCAAATCTGCTGAAGTTAAGATCACTGCTGTATTTTTAAAAGCCACCTTAAAGTCTATTTACTACATTGGGAATCATTAAGTAGCTTGTGGCTATATAGTTTGGAAGATTTGTCCCTGTACTCCTCAGAGGCTTACCCAAATGTGCAGCCACAGTAAATAAGAGCACACAGCTGCTCTGCTAAAACTTCTCTTACTTCAGTCAGGAGGAGGTTAACATGTTCTTTTTGTCTCCCCCAAAATCAACTTCTATGGAATGTTTTTTCAATATTCTCTAACTTGTCTCTGTCCTGTCTGCTGTTACATTGAAGATCTGTAAAGAAAAGCCATTTTTCTTCTTTTAAATAGGATTAAATGTATTATTCTTGTGTTTCATACATTAAGGTTCCCCGTGACAGGAGAGCACCAGCAGTGAAACCAGATGCTGATCACTCTGAGCAAGATCACACCAAAAGGTTCAGTATTCACATTTGCAGCACTTAAGACAACAACATAGGGTTGCCTAGTCCAATTCAAGAAATATCTGGGGACTTTGGGGGGTGGAGCCAGGAGCAAGGGTGTGACAAGCATAATTGAACTCTAAAAGGAGTTCTGGCTATCACATTGAAAGGGACTGCACACCTTTTTAAATGTATAAATATATATATTTATTTTTTGGCCACTGTGTGACACAGAGTGTTGGACTGGATGGGCCATTGGCCTGATCCAACATGGCTTCTCTTATGTTCTTATGCCTTCCTTCCATAGGAAATAATGAAGGATCAGGGCACCTTCTTTGGGGGCACATAGAATTGGACCCCCTGGTCCAATCCTTTTGCAATCTGTAGGGTATTTTGGGGAGAGGCACTGGATGTTATATTGAAAATTTGATGCCTCTACCTCAAAAAACAGGCCCCCCCTCAGATCTCCAGATACCCACGGATCAATACTCCATTATACGCTATGGGAATGGGTCTCCATAGGGAATAATGGAGTGCCCAGTAGACATTCTCCCCACCACACACTTTCTGATGACCCTGAAGCAGGGGGAGTACCTCCAAACTGGGGGACCCTCTGCCCCCACCTGAGGATTGGCAACCCTACAACAACAACATTCTACTCTACTTTGCATTTTCCTATGCAAGGGGAGCAAGTGTAATTATCGTGGTTCCTCCCCAGATTGATATAGTCACTACAATCTCTATGGCTTGCACCCTTGGCAGCATGAGTAGCTCTCCCACTTCCTGCTGCAGTCTTCCGTGACCCCTGAATTTGTTCTTCTATGGATCAGTGGACCCTGTCCCCCCGCTCCCTAAGGAACACCACAAATGTCAGAGTGGAAGGCTGCAGTGAGAGGAGGAGAATCAGTAAAAGATCACCCTCCCCATCTTCCACAAGCAGACACACCTAGCACTTATAAAGGGTGTGTGTGTGTTAGGATCCAGGCCCCTAGATATAAGTTATACATATTTTGGCTGGCATTACTTACTCAGTCAGGGCTTTTTTTGTAGAAAAGGCCCAGCAGGAACTCATTTGCATATTAATCCACAACTACTGATGTCACCATTGTTCCACACAGGGGTTTTTGTAGAAAAAGCCCAGCAGGCACTCATTTGCATATTAGGCCACACCCCTGGCACCAAGCCAGCCGGAACTGCGTTCCCGTGCATTCCTGCTCAAAAAAAGCCCTGCTTACTCTTCTCCTTGTGTTCATGGTAGGCAGATCAAAGTAAACGAATGGGAGGCAGCCCATGGAGGCAGGCCTTAATGTCCTCAGGAAAAGGAACTCCAGACAGTTGCAACACAAGAACTAAAAAATTGGAAGTATTGCTGAAGGAGCAGAGTGCATTTCAGTCCAGGCTCTATTCTATATAATAGAATTCTGAGGGGAATTCTGTTCTCTTCTTTATGTTGTGTCCAGACCCACCCCTATCTTTTAGCTCTTGTTTTACCCCACCCTTGCACCCTGATTTTCCCCTCCCCTTTCACGGCCATCACCTCTGCTTTTTTTCTTCTAGCAGGGAGTGGGTAGACTCAGTGACAGTATTTAAGTTGCCTAAGATCTCAAGAGAGAGTCTTGTGAGACTTCTGTTGGCTTTTGTTGTTTAGACAATGCAAAATGGTATCCAGGATATGGATATTGTACCCACTGTAGTCTTGTGAAATGTTGGCACTCAAATATTTTTTCTTTTAATTCTCCAATGCCCTTTTTCACTTTAAGATTTTTCTACAGACTGGGGGTTCCCCTATTGTTGGTCTCTTTTGATTTCAATCTAACTGTTCTGAGTAACCAGAACAAGCCTCTTGCACACAGAAAATGACAGGGAAATCTTGGGTGTAACTTCAAGCATGGTTTAGCTCAATGTGCAATCTGATCAAACTGAACTGGTTTCTATGTTTCCACAAGGAACAGCATACCAAGCATGACGGAACAGTCGCTCGTATCCACAGGTGAAAATAGAGTGCAAGTCTTGAAAAACATGCCTTTGAATATTGTTCCTCCACACGCTTCCCAAATGGCTGTTGACAAGAGGGGTCACCTGACAACTCCAGACACAACTGTCACAGTATCCATTGCGCCCATGCCGACCCATTCAATCAAGACCGAAACGCAGTCGCACAGCTTCACCGTCTATCACCCCGAGACATCTGAACGGGTGGCAGTTTTAGATAGGAGCCTCAACACTGACCAGTTCAGCTCTGCCTCCCAGCATCAGAATTCCCAGCGGCGTACGCCAGACTCCACTTTCCCAGAGCCTTTTAAAGAAGGAGTGCAAGAGGTACAGTGATAGCCAGAACCCTTTGCTTATCATCTCTGGGTAGATGGATGGCCCTTTGCATTTCCCATAACCAGGGCCTGCCCTAGACTGTCTGGCACCCTAGGCAAGGGTAACTTCTGGCACACACACACCCCTGCCGCACTGATAACATCACCAAGTCACATGGGGGCACCCAATCTGGCGCCCTCAGAAGGCCAGGACCTTAGGCAATCACCTAGTTTGCCTAGTGGCAGAGCCAGCCCTGCCCATAGTTCAGTGGAACCAAGGGAAAGCCATGAGGCATATCAGGCACAGAATTGGGTTTCCAGTGAAGTTTGAAAATCCATTCATGGGGTGATTTCTCTTTTAAAAGCAACTTTCACAGATTCTTTAAAGTATGTCAAAAGTGCCTTAGGAAGTTCAGAAGTCAGTGAATTTGCTGAATAAGATTACCATGACAAGCAGATATTACGTAAAATAGTAAAATTTGCAGAAAAGAAGTTCCACAAATTTGATCAATTTCATTGTTTGGTACAGAATTGGAGTTACTTTTATTTTGGCTCTCTTTTTAATGCAAAGCATCCGCAGCTTTATGTAGAAGTACTTTTTCATCCTGCACACTGATTTTTGTATGCTCTCACTAGTCTGCAAATGGATATCAAGTTCCTATTTAATTCTTATATAAACCTGAAATCCCAATCCAATGGATTAGAAACAGAAGATTTTCTCAAAAAGGCCTAAGAGTATAAAGTACTAAATTTAAAACAAAAGCTGCTCCAGGACAATACAAAATCACTACCAAAAGTGCAGGGCTAATCTTTCAGGAGACGGCTCTTTCAGCTTCAGTGTGTGGTAATAAAAGACCTTAAATGTGTTTTTGTTTTGCTTTTGCTCACAGTAAGTCTCTCTGCTTGCCAGTGGCAGAGGTTAAGTGCAAAGCAAAATGTAGATTTTGGGGTATTTTATTCGGTGTTAAAACTGAAGTTAAGAATCCCTCTCCCCTTTTTATACACTCTTCCTGAAAAAGTTCAGATAACACACAATTATCAGTAATTATCAACTGCACTGAGATGCATGTTGGTTTTTTGCATAAGGTTGCTTGCTGCATTCTGGACCTGATATTTGAGTCTTGGCAGAATATGCTGTTTTATTTGTTTTTAAAACAAATGGACTGTATTAAGAGAGAAAGCCCTGGCTAAGAACCTGCTTCTCTGATATTAGAAGTAGGCTTTAGATTGTCTTTTAGCGGATGTTGGTGACACTTATGTGAAAGAGTGCCATATTTGGACTACCTGGTTCTCACCCCCCTCCCGTCTGTTTATGTAAGTTTGTTTTAGTGCCAGTCGTGGTGTGTGGGGATTGAAAATAGTTTAGTCATTATAAACTCAGATTAAAGCATTACTTTGCCTCTTAGTTTGGACCTTAGTTTTCCTCTTGTAGCTGAAACAATTATTGATACTTTGCAGGTTTTCTTTCCTGCCGAGCTGAATCTCCGGATGGCCAGCATAAACTCTGAAGACTATGTGTTTGAAAACATTGCTGGGTAATTTTTAACCAGTCCTATCCTTCAGATCCAGCTATCCAGAAACAGTCTATGTATACCTTTAGCTCACTTGAATGTAGGCCTGCTCTTTCCACAGAGTAAAATGTGTGGGCTGTGGATGGTGAGGTGGATGGTGAGCAGTGTTCTGTTACTCCATGTGGAAACATTCTGTTGATCAGCTGGGTTTGCCAAGAGATTCAGTTGAATTGCTGTGCTTTCATACATGCTAAATAAATGCACTGTCAGTCCACTTCAGCAACTGTTTGCAAGTGGGTTTTACCATTTCACCAAGGAAAATCCACTTGCAAAGTGCATTGAAAGTGCATTATTTAGTGTGTGTGTGAAAGTGCCTGTAATGTGACTTCTTTTCCAGGCTTCTTATTGTTGGTTCAGCATCCAAAAATTAGCCTATTAATGGTTCTCGAGGTGCATGGTACACATACAAGGCTTTTAGAGGAGCTGGATATTGAGTTGTAAATGCTCTGTTCTACCTGTCAGGGTAAGGATTAGGGCTGCCAACTCTAGGTTGGGAAATTCCTGGAGATTTGAGGGTGGTCCCTGGGGAGAACAGAGTTTGTGGATGGGAAGGAGCTCAGTGGGGATGTGATGACAATTTCATCTACCCTTCATAGCTACCGTTTCCTCCAGGAGAACTGATCTCTGTACTCTGAAGATTAATGGTAGCTCCAGGAGAATTGCCCAGAGGTTGGCACCCTAGTAAGGATCAACAATGGGCAATTTGTGGCCTAAGTCACCCCTTAGAGTTTCCTATCTGGACCCAACACAGCTCTCGATCCCAAGGGCTTTCCCTCTTATGAAGCACGTCATCCTCCCACCCACAAAGCAGAGGCCTAGAAAAAAGGCTCTTTAATAGAAGGGCCTAGAAAAAGGGCTCCTCCCCCCCAGCAGGGATGCCAACAGAGGCTTTATATGCCTTGTTCCCATGTTAAGCCAAGATGCAGTAAACAGAAATGAGCTGAGGTGCATAATAAGAGGCTCTGCTAAAAGTTCTCTCACTTAACTGGTAAGGTAGAAGTTATAGAGCCCTTTGCCCATCAGTGCAGGTGGGGGCAAGTTCATGGGTGAAGTTCTGTGTAATGAACTAGTTGACAACTGGAGGTTAGAGATTGTAAATATGGAACTTTCTGGGGTTTCATTTTATGCATAGAAGCACTAAATCCAAAGCACTGAATGCCGTGTGATGGACTAGCCAGAAAACACAAGGGAAAGCACAGTAACACTTCCTCTGCTTGTGCACAGAACTGGAGCCCCTTTCTAAATCTCTGGGCAGATGTGCTCTTTAGGACGCTGTGACAGTTTATCCAACGTGGAAACCAACCAACCTTTGTGTCCCCATTCATGTATATGTAGTTAGTGTCATGGACACAATCCTGGCCTTGGACTAGAAAGGCCACATCCCTACTTGGCCTGGTATTTTGGGCAAGTCACTGTCTTGTTGTAACCTACTTCACAGATGCCATATGAAGAGAGACAGGGGTATCCCCATGTGCACCTTCATGTGCCCCATATTGGAAAGGTATAAAAAATTTTAATTGACATCTGATTCCTTATCATGTATGTAATATATCGCAAGCTGTGATATAACACACTGGGCCAGTAAGAACGAGAAGTGTCTCTTTCTAATGTTTGTGTTGTACCTTATGCTTTTCTTGCTCGGAAAAATTCAGAAGTGGGTTCCAAGCAAGAAAAGCATGGCATAAAATGGTCATTACAGACCCTTTCTTACTCATCCAGTTGGTTGGATTTCCAACCCTTAAATAAGGAGATACCAGCCTTTTAAAATGCTTGAAGAAGACTGCCAAAAGAGAAAGAGGAGCTAGCAGCGCACAGTCCCATTTCTAATCTGGCATGCTGATTTAGAATAAAAGCCAGAAATAATTTAATTATAAATCTTCCCCTTTTGATTTTCAGGAACAACTTTGAATACACGCTGGAAGCTTCCAAATCTCTTCGGCAAAAGCCAGGGGATAATACGATGACTTACCTAAACAAGGGCCAATTTTATCCAATTACGCTGAAGGAAATTAGCAGCGGTGAAGGAATCCATCAACCCATTAGTAAAGTTCGAGTGAGTTGTAACTCAAGAAAGTTTGTTAGAGGAAAGATGGATGTGGTGTGTCCCTGAGGGGATCAGAAGAGAACCAACTGTTGGACCACTTGCTAAGTTCTGGTGACCTACTTAGTGCCTGTCAGTTGCTGGAATTAATGTGCGAAAAGAAAAAGCAGGAGCAGATGAACTTTGGTCTGATCCAGATAGGCACTTCCTGTGTTCTTAAGCAAGTGTGAATACTTCAGGCATAGTTAAATGGTGGGCGAGGGGGGAGAGAAGGCCATGTTGTTTCAGGGCATGGTGGGAGAGCCCCAAGTCTGCAACTGTAGTCTTAAAATGGCAAACAGGACCTGCCGCAGGATAAAGTGGACTGGATGTTTCTTGTAGGTCGTTTTCGCACTCACCTTCCGCCGGCGCGACCCCCCTTTCACCGCGCAGGATCTGCGCGGATTTCGCACTAAATGCTGCGGAGCAGCCAGAAAAGCCGGAAGCTCCCGGCGCAAAAGCCGCTCAAACTGAAACCGCCAAAAAGCAGTTTGGCGTTTGCGCGGCTTTTGCGACGGGAGCGCGGTGAAGAGGGGGGTCGCGCCGGCGGAAGGTGAGTGCAAAAACGACCGTAGTAAAATGGGTTTTCAAAATGGGGCAAAGATGG
Organism: Heteronotia binoei; assembly: GCF_032191835.1. Classification (NCBI taxonomy): domain Eukaryota; kingdom Metazoa; phylum Chordata; class Lepidosauria; order Squamata; family Gekkonidae; genus Heteronotia; species Heteronotia binoei. The sequence continues at coordinate 47,518,494 of NC_083223.1, read as the reverse complement.
AAAGTAGAAAAACTGGCATTTCTTCCATTGGGAACTTTTTAAGTTGAGAAAAAGTATTGTCTTGGATGATTAATAGGTTTGATATTACATCAATTGTATAGTGTTCCCCCGCAATACAGAACTTTTTCAGTTTTCTGCTTGTGACTGTCACAATAACCCTCTTATATAGACTAGTCTGGGAATGAAACATGCACTAGACATGCTCTTCTTTCTCTCCGCTCATGTGCTTGATACATGCATACAGCTAGCTCAGAGACAGAGCACATGCTCCTTGCATGCCGAAGATTCCAGGTCCAATTCATGCCATTTTCAGTTTGAAGTAGATCTTGGAGAGTGACTGGTGGTCAGGCTAGATGGTACTTCATTAAGTGGACTAATAGGCACACACAGTCTAAATCAGCTTCATGTGAAGTTCATGGTGGAGATTAATAGACGGTATCATAAACAAGGACAGAGTTGTGTTGTTTGGCACCCTTGATTGTTTTTCTTTAAAAAGGGTAATAGATCACTGGCTACAGGATGGGGGGGGGGAACCACCTGGCCTTCCCTTAAAACAGAGTCCTCTTTCAGTAGTATCCATAGCCCTGTCAGCAACATAAAGAAGAAGAATTGTTTTTTTCTGCACTATTATGGCTCACTGCACTCAGAAAACCAGCCTGGTATTGTGGTTAGAGTGCTGGATCAAGGCAGGGAGGGGTCAAATTCCCATTCTGCCATGGAAGCTTGCTGGGTGATATTAGTCCAGTCAGCCTCTCAGCCTGACCTATTTCACAGAACGGTGGTAAGGATAAAATGGAGAAGAAAACAATGTTGTAAGCTGCTTTTGAGTCCCCCTTGAGGAGATAAGTGGAGTATAAGGAACTATGCTTGGAGAAGATAAAGTAGCTCCCATGGGTGGTAGAATTTAAGAGTTCTGTTAAAGAGCAGCGTATTAATAATTATTTACTAATTTTACTTTCATGCGACAGGAGTAGGGAGAGTTGCATCATCCCTCTGGAAAAGAGGGCAGCCTTTGCTTAATGCAGTTGGTGCATTTGTGTTGAGGGCCAAAGGCTGTCCCCAGTCTATAGTAATGAAGGAGTCTGGTGTCCATTGCATTTGTGAACAAGGAGCTGCAGTTGATTCAACTGGGCCACCTAATCTTGCAAGATTCTCTTCTTGCTGTCTTGAGGATACAATGGCAGTTTACTAAAGAAGTGCAAGCCACCAGGGATTACGTGCCTGTTGACTCTCAGTAGATGTGGTCACACTTAAGCTTGTGTCGAGCCACAAGTATAATCATCTTGACCATCCCTCCTCCCTCATACGAACATACATGAAGCTGCCTTATACTGAATCAGACCATTGATTCATCAAGGTCAGTATTGTCTACATGGACTGGCAGTGGCTCTCCAGTGTTTCAGGCAGAGGCCTTTCACATCACCTACCCATCTCACCCTTTTAGGTGGAGATGCTGGGAACTGAACCTGGGATGGTCTCTGTGCCAAACAGATGTTCTGCTAATGAGCTACAGGCCCTCCCTGTGTCACACGGACTTAGCCAAAGACCCTCTGGCCTTTATGTTAATTAAACTTTTCTCTTTCTTTCCCTTGTTCCTTTGCAAAGAGTGTTATCATGGTTGTGTTTGCAGAAGACAAAACAAGAGAGGATCAACTCAGGCACTGGAAGTACTGGCACTCCAGGCAGCACACAGCGAAACAAAGGTGCATTGACATAGGTAAGAAGGGATCCAGTAGCAGGAGCCAAAACTCCTCTAGGCAGGCTTTGTTTTTCTGTATTGGCCAAGGCCAGGAGGAGAGTCCATGGCTGCCTTTGATGATGTCTTCTCACAGTTTTGGTTCTTGTTTGACATTATTTGGGGGTGAATAACGAATACTGTCGCCCATCCCAAAGTCTATGGGTTAGGGTGGGCTGTTGATCTAGATCTACAAGAAGTGGTGCCACAGGAAGTGGTGGTGGCTACAAGCATAGACAGCTTCATGAGGGGATTGGATAAGCATATGGAGCAGAGGCTAATATGGGTATTAGTGACAAGATATAAATGGAACAGTTTGTCTGGGGCACTGATGCTCTGTATTCTTGTTGCCTGGAGTGGGGAGCAGTAGGAAGTCTTCTGAAGTTCTGGTCCCACTGATGGACCTCCTTATGGCACTTGGGGTTTGGCCACAGGTTGACACACAGTGTTGAACTGGATGGGCCATTGGCCTGATCCAACATAGCTTCTCTTATGTTCTTATTATGCTTCTTTGGATAAGGTACTATTTTCGCAGAACTGAAAGGTCAGGACACACAGATTGTTACAGTCCTCATGCTACCCAAGTGTGTGTTGAGGAGAGATTGAACAAAATTGTCTGGAATCTAGCACTATGTTTTGGTTTGCTGCTCTCAGTGTAGAGGAGTCTGTCTCCTGTGGGTCTTCGCAGACTGTCTGAACAGCTGATCATTGGTTTATTTCCCTCAAATGTCAGTCTATGGCCACTTCATTTCTAATCACCACCCTCCCAAGAATGCATGCTGAATTCTCAATTTTTGACATGACAGGTGTGAGGCCTCCAGCTTGCCTTGGGGTCATTTTAACTCTTAATCCAAAATATACGTGTCTTATAGTTGTGGTTAACCAAGTGCTGAGGGCTGTACATGGGCAAAGCTATTCCTGCTTTGTACTTAGATGCTTGAAAGTGAGTTCTGGTGTTGCAAAACAGGTTCTGGGACTGTGGTGAGGCCTGGCACATGTCATACTCAAAGCACAATTGGGGTAGGGAGGCCAAAGACAGCTTTGCAGATATCCAGTTGTCTACAGCCATGCTGTGACTGGCTAGATTCCAGGTTTGAAGGCTGGGTTGCACTCCTTGTCCTTTCCTCCTGTGAATAAAAGTGGGGATTAATCACTTGGCACTTAAAGGCAGACACGCACACAAATCTTTGTTTATTATTGAAGGAGTTTTATGGAGAGCATATATCCTTGTTATGCTGGGTGACATTTCTCAAACAAAAGCCCAAAGGGCATGGCCCAAGGTAGTTGTTGTGTCACCCTTCTTGCTTATGGCTTTTTGTTTCATTTCTTGATTTTTTTTAAAAAAAATAAGTAAATGCACTGTTTGCAATCCTTTATTAAAGAGATCCCACAAGAACTTTTTAGCAGCTTTCATTGTGGATGCAAACTAGAGGCTCTTTGCTTTGGCTGTTAGAGTGATTAACTGTTAACATGATGCTTTCCCCCCCTTTCTCTCTCTCATCTTATGGACAGCTGATTACAAGGAGAGCTTCAATACCATCAGTAACATTGAGGAGATTGCATACAATGCCATCTCCTTCACTTGGGACATCAATGATGAAGCAAAGGTAGGTACCACAACTGTTCTTTCCTGCCTTCTTTTGGGAAAGCTGGCAATTAGCATATAATGAGGTTGTTTTTTGCTTTTGAATTGGAAAATAGCCACTGTAGAGGGCTGCCAAATAAGGCTTATGCATAAAATAATTTTTTTTAAAGATCTGGAGCTGTGTCTGTTAAGACTTTGTACACATGTATTTCACATCAGAAAGTTATTTAGATGCTTGAAACAGTAGATAATTGAGAATAACTGAGACCTCTGATGTGTTTTCTGAAGGCATTGATGTAGCAGGTCCTTAGAGGAAACCATTTCTCTCAAATGTCTTGGCAGAAGGGGAGGTACAGCCTTGGGTCTGTACTATCAGCACTCAGTTGATGAGACAGCCAAGATGGTGACCCTTTCACTCACTCTTTCTGCCTCTGTTGAGTTGGACCCAAGCGTGGTAGGAAATCACAGTTGGACCTAGCAGCAAAAAAGAAATCTGGAAGTGGGATTTTGTGTGGTAGCAAGTGAATATTCAGAAACTTCCAATTAACTAGGTTCCTGTAGGACTGTTCCAGCTGAGAAGAACATCTGGCAGTTTGTCAGGTGTGCCAGAGTGTGAGCACCTATGCAAACAGCAGCTTACAGCCCTCTTAAGATTAAACAGAGGTGTGTTTGCAGGCTGGAACTTGTAACCTTCCACAAATGGTCCATCTCCTCTACCAAAGTGTCCTTTCTTATTGGACTCACTGAGTCATTCTTTGAGTGTCAGTTCACAATACAGAAGTCACTGGATTGAGCGACAGATTTATTATTGTTGAGACTTTTCTTCAAGAACTGTTATTATGTGAAGCACAAAGACAATTTCTGAGCCAAAAGACAAAATTAATTTAGTGTAATTCTGTGGTTAGACATCTAGGTAAAACTAGTCCTTGTGAAGATATTTACCATGTTGCCCTGCCAAAAGTGCAGGCATCTGAATGAAAGGTAAATCCATTTCCATAGAATGGTGGGAGCACCTGTGTTGTTTTCATTAGATGGCCACCCAGACGTGGGTCCCAAGTTGGGCATGTTCACAGCCATAAATGAACTGATATCACTAAAACCACCACAAGAAGAGGGCAAGACTGGACAAAGGGCTTTTAGGCAGATAAGCTGAGCATGTCCACCTACTAACCTGTACTGTTTTCATACTTTCTGCTGAATTTGTGGGTTTTCAAGTATAGGATGTGTGCTTTTAAATCTTATTGATACTGTGATTACCTCAGGATGGGTTTTTTTAAATTACAGACCACCATTCTTACACACACACACACACACACACTTGGCACAAAACAACCTGAATCTGTAGTAGTCAACATTTCCGGCTAATGTGCCACAATTCAGTTCTGAATGCCTTTCTGGTATGTCTTCTGTATATGTACACAGGCCTGCTGCCTGCAACCCTCTTTGCGGTTTGCCTCTAGCCTACTGAACAGAAATGTGGTGAAGGAGCACAAGTCTGGCTCTTAGGAAGCCAAGCCTGCAGGTCTTCCTTCTCTAGTCCAAGCATGCCACAAACACCTGTGACACTTGTCAAATGGGCTGACCCCCCAACAGGTGTCCTTGTGTCTGAAGCCTTAGCATACCTGCTTCTTTCATGACATTTGGAGAAGATTTTGCTTCAGTACAAGAGAACTCTCTCCCCCCTCCCCTCTGTCATTTTGAATTCCTCCTAGCATTACCTCTGTTTCATCTAGCTTCCATTTCATGCTATGAAGTCTGAGAACATTGTTGTGGGGTGTTTGGACCCCCTGGTTGGAATGTCTTTGAATTCACAGTCTCCTCCCCCCCCACTTCATCGTGAATGATTAGTTTACTTCAGGAGATGTAAGAAAGACAAGGCTATTGTCTTTTTCTGCTAGTGTACCTGACAGTTGATCTGGGCAATCGCTCAGGAGGGAGGAAATGAAGGGCTTTCACAGTTGAATTTGGCAGTGGACTCTTCAAGGAAGGATTTGTGGGCAGAGGAAAAGGTACTTAGGGGATGGGCAGTGGAAACTCTTCCAAGCCTTTATAGTTAAATAAATATCTTCATCTCAGCAAATGTCCATGATGTGTTTATCCTTTCAGACTGAATGGCATTACGTTAGCACCTGATGCTTATGGTGTTACTTTGAAGCTGGTATTAAACACTAGCATTAGCCACTTGAGATACTAATGGATGGTGTTGAGTGTGATAGTGACTTCTTGAGTCAATCTACAAGGTCGTCTTAGGTACTCTTAAAATTTGGCAGTCAGAGATGACTTTGCTGTCTTACTGCAAGAGGCCAACTCCTATGGTTAAGTGTCCATGCTGACTTTGATAGAGTAGGCTCATATCTGCTCCCAAGGAGATGAGCAAACTGGGGCAATGCAGCAAAACACTTTGTGTCTTGAGATCATCGAAGGGACAGCGGCAGATTCAAGAAGAAAGCTGCCTGTGTTCTGTAAGAACAAAATCTGTGGCATGGGAATCCTGTGCAAACAGTCTTAGACACAGGTGCAAAATCACCTCATTAATAACAAAAGTGTCTTTTTTTGTTTAAATTGCTTAGTTTGTGCATTCTGAATAAACATTGCAGATTTTGCAAAGTAATGGAAGAGCAGTGCTGGTAAAATGTTGTTGCTACTGCTGCTGTTGTTAAATTGCCTCATCCTGGCCAGCGCCAGGCTCTAGGCGATGTACAACAACAAAAAAAAACACATACAATCAATAAAACCGATGAATTAAAAGCAGTTGCAGCCTAATGGGCATTCTTTATAATGTGCTGTAATTCTGCTTTTTTAGGCATTCGGAGCAGTCCCCCCCTTAAGTGGAGGGGGGAGGGGTGCCAGCCCAGCAACCATCACTGTCCTCAAGCAAAAGCTTAGTGGAACATCTCTGTTTTACAGGCCCTGTGGAATTGTAATAGATTCCTCAGGGCCCCGGTGTCTTCCGGAAGAGAGTTCCACCAGGTTGGGGCCAGGACTGAGAAGGTCCTGGCCCTCACTGAGGACAGCCGGACCTCTTTGGGGCTGGGAATCACCAGTAGATTTCGACCAGTAGAATGTAATGCTCTTTCAGGGAAGTGGTGGATCAAGGACCTGGTAGCTACATGGTATTCAGAAGCTGCCTCTGGTTCAAGTGGACCTTCTGATCTTACAAGGTTCTCCTCTTGCTGTGAGTTGGAGGAACGCTCTTAATGTAATCAGTATTGAAAGTGGTGGTGAAGAAGGAAATGACTCAAGATGCCTGTCACTCATAATTGAGTGGTTGCATGAGAGTATTGTAGGCCTGAGTTTGAGAGGACCCAGATAAACGTGGTTTCTGGAGATCCTGTATTTCGAAAGGTTTGTTTCTTATTCTGGACATCATTGTCCTAGAGCACATCCTTTTCTCTTTCCCAAAACCTGAAATTTTTTTAAAAAAACTCTTCATATTTGTTGTGATCTGGAAACACCCACCAAGATGTAAAAATGCATTTTCATAAGCAAATGTTTTGGATTACTGCAAGTGTAATCCTGTGCAGAGTTACTCCAGTCTAAACCTCTTGATTTCAGTGGGCTTAGACAGCAATAACTCAGTATAGGATTTCACGGTAAGGGTTCTGTTTTATCTCTTTTTTCCTTTTTTGAGGGAATCTATTTGGCAGTGGTTCTTGAACAGATTACTTGTGCACAGAGAAGCAATTCTTTCCCAGAACTCTGATCTTATTGGGTAAAAACTGAGCCAATTTCAACAGTTTTAATTGCATGGTTCATTTGGCTTGTAAGTTTGTGTTTTAAGGAGTTTGTTTGGTTTTTGGTAAAGGCCTTGTGTGGAATGCCTCATGGAGTGTGTAGAAGGAAGCTAAAGCTGCAAATCCCATGCTTAAATGAGCATTCTTAAACAGCTGAATATCCTTCCAATATTGTTGATATTGACTGAAATGTTTGCCCTAAGATGTATTGTAAGCAAGCACAGGATACAGTTGAGTTTTAAAACATCCCACTAGTTCTCACTGAGAAGGTAACTTTGTGGCTGGGCTTTACTATGTTAGACTATAGGTGGAGAGCCTCAGGATTGAATGCTTCTCCATATTTTTTTAAAAAGCCCTGTACATAGGAAAATACATCTCAGGCAGAAGGTTAGACTAGATTATGTAGAGAGGAATACTTGTATGGCACTTTAGGTTTCTACCTGGACTCTGTACAGCCTAAATACAGGTTTAGCCATTTCAGTGCAGGGATGGACACAGTCCTGAACCCAAGCCAAAGTCCGGGCAGAACTTTGCCTGGTTTACAAACCCTGAACCAAGGTACAGGGGAGGTGTCTTCCCTGAACACTCACCGAGCTTCTGCTTGGTTAGATTAGGTTCGGGTCCCCCATGTGTGCATGCCACTTCCTGGTGGCATCAGGTACCACCCTTGTGCACCTGCATCATCCAGAAATGACACAAGTGTGCAGTCCAGTGTGCTCACATCACTTCCAGGCAGGGCCTGCTTGCACTGATAACATCACCGAGTCACATGGGGGGACCGCCCAATTCAGCACCCTTAGAAGGCTGGCTCCCTAGGCAGTCACCTAGTTTGCCTAGTGGCAGGGCTGGCCTTGCTTCCAGGTGATGCAGGCACATCAGGAGTGGCACCTTACACCACCAGGAAGTGATGCAAGTATACCGGGAGCACTTGCATCACTTCTAGATGATGCCAAAGGGATCTGACCTAGTTCAATTTGGGCAACTTTTTTGCTCAGGGGTTTGGTTTGGGACTTGGTTCAGGGCTGTCCAGTTTGTGAGCCCCAAACCAAACTGGGCTTTCCTGGTCCGTGCCCATACCTTTTTCAGTGAAAGCTGGGCCTCAGTTGACCTAGAACTGGGGTTGCCAGGTCTTGCCTTGCTGCTGGTAGGGGAACTTCTCTCTTGCACGTGGTGCGATCATGTCACCCAGAAGTGATGTAATCACGCTGGGCACGTCACATGGGGGTGCTCTAGTATTTTGGTAAAAAACTGCATGGCACCATAGAGTTTTAAAAACCAAAATGTTAGAGCATTCCTGCTTGAGGTGCCCAACGCAATTACATCTCTTCTGGGCACTGGGCACAACGGGTATTGGCAGAGCTATTAAGGGGTAGGGCTCCCCCCACCTCTTGTGCTGGTGGGTTGGAGGCCCCAAAATTGGGAGAACCCCCAGCAGGAGATTGGGAACCCTACCTAGAACTACAGGAAAGGATTTGTTCAAGGGCAACGATTGTTGCTGATCTCTAAGCCTACAGTGAGTTCCATTCCCTAGGTAAGCAGATGATTCAATGGGATTCTGAAAGCAGACACTTTGTTATGGGATACAGTTGTTGATTGTAAGTGTATGACCTGTTCCTTGAGTTAGGAGGACAGACTGAAGTTTTAGACTCCTTTCCTTAACAAATATTTGGGGCTTCTACCTTTGCATCTGCTGATGCATCATACCCAGGAATATATCAAGACTTCCATTTGTGGGTCTGGGTTTCCATGCAAATGAAGGCTTTTCTAAGGGAACAGGCATCGCTTGTGGTTGCAAACATACAAGGAGGCCCAACCACAAGAGTGGAATGATTGTTATAGTTTTTTGGGGGGGACATAGGAAGAACTTTGGGAATGGCAGCAACTGTATTGTCTTAGATATGTATAAAAGGTGATGGTGAACTATGGCTGGCCTGAAGGGTAGAGTTGTGGATGGTTTGACCCAAATTCTCAAACCTGTTTGCAAAATAAATTTGCCAATCTAGTGTTCTGATCTTGGAAACAGGAGAGTGGCTCTGAAGAAGAAGAGTTGGTTTTATATCCCACCCTTCACTACTAAAAGGAATCTCAGAGTGGCTTACAATCACCTTCCCTTCCTCTCCCCTCAACAGCTGCCTTGTGAAGTAGGTGGGGCTGAGAGAGCTCTGAGAGAACTATGACTGATCCAAAGTCACCCAGCTGGCTTCATGTGGAGGAGGAGTGGGGAAATCAAACCCAGTTGTCCAGATTACAGTCTGCTGCTCTTAACCATGTCATGCAGGATGTCCCCAGTGTGATGTCACATGGAAGTGATGTCATCACATTGGGGACATTGCATGGCAATGCTTTGGTTTTGGGGCAAAACTCTATGGTTTGATGGCAGTTTTACCATAGAGTTTTCCCCTCAAACCAGAGATTTCTGCGCAATGTCCCCAATGTGATGGCATCACTTTCACATGATATCATCATGTCCATCCCTGCTGCCTCCAGAAACACTCCCCCAAATACCTCAGCTGAAGAGAAGGTAGGACCTGGCAACCCTACTCTTAACCCGTATAGCCCAAGTTCCAGTTTCACTTCATCCAAGAAACTGCTGCCGAGCAGTCTATTGTTTTCTTATCTTCACCCCAGACTCCCGTCTGGAACAATAATCCCGTTCAACTGTATATAGTTAGTGCATGTGCATGAGAAACATTTTGTTTTGAACATCCCATAAATGTTAACAGGGAAGAAAGTGAAATGGACTGTGGTTCAGCAGTGGAGAACATGCATCGTATTTGGAAGCTCCCTGTTGAGTTTTTACCATAACTAGCTGCAAGAACTGCAAGCAGGAGGATCTTGAAGAACTTGGCCTGAGATTTTGGAAAGCAGCTCCTCTGGGCTAGATGGAGATTAGGCTTCCCAACCCCCAGGTCTCAGAGGGAGATTCCCCGATTTTGCAGACTCCTTCCCACCACCAGTCAGCTGGCTGGTGGGGGGCAGCTCCAAACCCAACAGCCATCATTTGTCACTTTGGAAGGCTAGAAGAAGCTTGGAGACGGATTGCTTTCTAGAAGATGTGTGTGCCTTTAAATTTGTAGCAGCCAGGCTGAATGGGGGCAAGGCAAGCCAGCAGAACAACATGGCTGCTCTCAGTGAACTGCTAGAAAGGAAGGGAAATCAGCACAACAGATGGAGGGTTTTAGTTACATTCCTTTCAGATGGTGTTTGCACAGTAAAATAAAGAATAAAGAGTAAACTAAAACCTTTGGTTTCCCTGTGTTAGTCTGAAGAACTTGGTTGAATGTATGGCAGATGGTTGCATGCAACAATGCTGCGAGTAAATTGCCCTAATAAGATCACAAAAGTGTGGGATTGCAAACTGTTTATTTTGGCTGCTTTGTGTGTATGTGAGGGGGAAGGCATGCAGCTGCTGGGGGATGAGGAAATGAAGACTGTATTCAGGGGAACTGCCCTGCTGTAATTTGTATTTATTTATTTTTAAAAAGTAAAGGTGGTCCCCTGTGCAAGCACCAGTCGTTTCCGACTCTGGGCTGATATCGCATCATGACATTTTCATGGCAGACTTTTTACAGGGTGGTTTGCCATTGCTTTCCCCAGTCATCTGCATTTTCCCCTGGCTTAGATAGGAGACTCCTAGAGATCTGAGCCTGGAGATGGCAGAGTTTGAGGAGGGGAGAAGTTCAGTAGCTGTATGTTGCCATAGAACACCAAATTAGACACTTAACTTGTTAAAGAGCTGAGTCCAGGGTATCTGGGCCCAATTCAGTCTCCTCAGTCACATAGTGGCTGAGGGAAATAGCTTTTTAAAAATAAAGGAGAGCCTCTTTGGGCTCAAAAACGCCATCATGGGGGAAAGAAAGGCTCCTGCTGACTCCCCCAGAGCCGTTTCAGCATGGAAAACAGCTAGGTGGGGATATTTCCCTAGTTTTTTCCCCTGATGCATGTGTGCACAGAATTCTTCATGTGGAGCAGCAGAAATGGGGAAATTACTCTCCCCTCAGATGATTTTGGCTGAGGGAAATGGCTTGGGGAGACAGGAGCACTTCTTTTTTCACAGTGGCATTCTGAGCCCAAACAGACCCTCCTTTATTTTTAAAAAGCTGGGCTAGATTGGCATAGGGGAATCCAAATTGGATCTGGGTAACCCAGATTCAGTCCTTTTAAAAACCTGACTGTCCTGTTTTGCATGTAGCCAGCCCTCCCAAGCTGTCATTTCCTCCAGGAGAACTGAACTGTGTAGTCTCTGGAGATCTGTAGTGATTCTGGGAGAGCTCTAGGATGGATGTTGGTTACTCCAGGTGGTAATCTAACATCTAACGTTGATAACTCTAGGTTGGTAACTCTAGGTGAACCAGTTGTCTGACTCTGCATTGAGCAGATTTGTATGTATCGCTTTAGCTCAGTGAACAAGTACAGGCCTGTTCTCAAAGTAAAGCTCAACTTAAGTTCAAAAGATCAACTATAACTCTTCTCCCTCAATGAAAACAGATTTTCTTGATTTGATCTCTCCTGGCTTGGACAAACTTGTTCTTTGAAGAAAATGCTCTACAATTTGTACTTTAACCTCAGGGCCCACCCCATGACATTAATTGTAGTAGGTGAATAAGAGAGTGCTGGCTTAGTCTTCCCTTTTGTCCTTGACCATGAGAGTTTGTCTTACAGTGGTGACACCTTTATCATCAAAAATGTTATCCTAATGAAGCATCAGTCATGAAGCTTATTAAAATAAGGCACTGCCACCCTTTGGCTGTGTAGAAATTCCTGTTTGGCTAGAAGGAGATGCAGAGAGAAGCACGTAGATGAGTCAGAGAAGGTTTATGTGCATGTGCAATCACAGGGAGTGTCGCACTGACACAGAGGCAGTTTGAATGGCACAAGTACCTGCAGGTGGAAATGAGTGTAGCAAGGGAAGACGCCTGTAGAAAGCACTGCGGAAGAACTCTCTGGAAAGATAAAATGCAATCAGCTTTCTCTGAAGGAGCAGAAATAGGGTTGTCAGGTTCCTCCTGATCACTGGCAGGGGATGCGGGAATGGGGTTGCCAGATCCAAGTTTAGGAGACTCCTGGAGATTTGAGAATGGAGCCTGGGGAGGACAGAGACCTCTGTGGGGTACAGTGCTATGGGGCCCACCCTCCACAGCATCCATTTTCTTCAGGGGAACTGATCTCTGTAGTCTGGAGATAAGCTTCAGGTCTAGGGCTGCCAAGCCCCCAGTTTGGGTGGGGGTTCCCCTGCCTGGGAGGTTCCCAACAAGCTAGCCCACATTGGGCTGGCGGGGGGAACCTCCTCCTACATCACTGGTGCGATAACATCACCCAGAAGTGACATCATCGCGCCGGCGACATCACACAGAGCCCACTCTAGCCATTTCCGGGAAAACTCTACTGTTTTCCCAGACACTCTAGCCATCTGGGAGGTAAAACTCTCTGATACAATAGGCTTAATTGTATAATTGTTCTGATTTTACTGGTTGTGAGCCGCCCTGAGCCTGCTTCGGCGGGGAGGGCGGGATATAAATCCAGTAAACCTATAAACATATGTCATTGTGCCAGTGATGTAGGGGGAGGTTCTCTCCACCACTCCAGAATGCAGGGGACTTGGCAACCCTATTCAGGCCCCACCTGGAGCCTAGCAGCGCTAAGAGAAGTAATTTTTTAAAGATATGTCCAAAAATGTACAATTTTTAAGACACAGATGACTTTGTGCCTTCAGTTACAAGGCAGACTGCATCCCCATGTTATAGGATATAGCTGTTCATTGCTCAGTAGTGGTCGTTCACACCTAGTTGGGAAAGACTGCTATAGCACAAGGATCTTGTAATATCAACTATGTGTGGAAGCAACCCTTAGACCAGTAAGTGGTATAACTGAGGGTGTTTCACTCTGTGGGTCATGCATGCTGTTTTACCAAAACTAGGAGAGGCACTGGATGCTATGCTGAAAATTGTTTCTCTCTCCCTTCCTAGAAAAACAGCTTGAATCCCTTGTTCTTCCTTTTACTAGAATTACTTGTGGTTCTTCTAGTTCTACTATGCTTTATTTCCCAGTCTCCATTTAAAAATGTTCCTTCAAATTGATTTTTATAAACATAGTTGTATTTATGGAAGCCTGTTGCCAAAGAGAGAAAGGGCACCATATATGCTACAGCTGTTAACTAGTAAAATGCAAAATGTTGGCTAACTAACAAAACCCGTAAGAAATATTCCAAGAGCCTCCGTAAAGAAGATTTGATAGAAGTGACATTTTCAACAGCCAAAATACTAGTTGATTTGAGTAGGAAAGGCCAGTTTAATGGTTCCTCCTTCATTCCGTAGCAGAAGCTTGCTAAAAGCAAAGTAGCCTTTAAAATTATCAAGTATTTTATTAACTTTCAGTAGCACTAATTGAAACTGGTTCTTGCCAATTAACTAAAAGCTTAAATGAGCAGTCTACAGGAGAATTTGCAGCCCTAACAGAAACCAGAATAATAAACCTGTCATCCAATTTAGATAAACCACACAGATTATTTGCTCTGTCTCTGAGTTGCATAAAAGGATTTTAATATATTAAAATGTATGTGTAAGCTGTAAGAGTTTTCACTTGCCATAAACACTGGCTTCTTCTGAGCATTGTGTCTACTTAAGAAGGCCTTTTCAATGATCCTTCTTATTCCTTACTGGAAATGTGGCCCGCCATCTTTGTTGTTGTTGCTTCTAGTCATTCCAGTAATCTGGGTTGCATCACCCCAGTGATTGTCACCTGATCCTGCATCTTTCATAATCTGGCAGACATGCATTTCTAAATCTTGTAGGATAACACAGCGTTCCTATTCAACTGGATTGGTGTCCAGACAACTTTCCTCCAGTTTGCTAAAACTCCTGGAATAATCATCAATGTCAGGTGTCGGAAAACAAACATCATTAAGTGACAGGATTGCCCTGGAGGGGACTTTGGGGAATGTTCCTGGAGGGGGTGCAGATGTCCCCAATGCAATGACATCACATCATGTTGGGGATACAGCCCCATAGTACCGGCTTGCAAGAATCATTTAAAGAGAACCTTCCCTTTAAATGGTTTTTGCAAGTGGGGGCACTGGTGGTGCCCCACATACCTGAACTCCAAGCAGTGAATTTGCTGCTTGGAGTTCAGGCACATGGCCCCCCACTCACAAAAAGCATTTAAATGCTTTCATGAGCGGGGGGGGGGGGGCACATGTGCCTGAACTCCAAGCTGTGAATTCACTGCTTGGAATTCAGGCACATGAGGCCCTTGCTTCTCTAAAAGCATTTAAAGAGACCTTTAAAGGGCCAGCAGCCGCCCTCTCCTTCCCCTCCTGCAAGATTTAAAGAGCCCTCCAGCTGACTCTGTTGGGGCAGGGCTTCTCGCTGGCTGGCTGGAAGTGGGCAGGAGCTCATAAAATTGGGGGATCCCCCACTAGGTTTGCCAGGTCTGACTCAATAAATATCTGGGGACTTTGGGGGTAGAGCCAGGAGCAAGGGTGTGGCAAGCGCAATTGAACTAAGAAGGGAGTTCTGGCCATCACATTTAAAGGGACCACACACCTTTTAAATACCTTCTCTTCATTTGGAAATAATGGATGGGGTACCTTCTTTTGGGGCTCATAGAATTGAACTCCCCATCCAATATTTTTGAAACCTGGGGGGTGTTTTAAGGAGAAGTATCAGACGCTATGCCAAAAATTTGGTGCCTCTACCTCGAAAAAACAGCCCCCCCCCCGAGCCTCAGATACCCATGAATCAATTCTCCATTATACCTTATGGGAGTCGGTCTCCATAGGATATAATGGAGTGCCCAGCAGACATCCCCCCCACTTTCTGATAACCCTGAAGCAGGGGGAGGGCCTCCAAACTGGGAGATCTCCTGCTCCCAACTGGAGATTGGCAACCCTAGCCTGGGTGCCCCTGGGTCACCACTCCTTCTTGCCTGAGCAGCACCCAGTCCTTGAGGTTAAATGCACACCCATAATGCAGACCTTTGTAAAAATATATAAAAGTTTATTTAAAGGTTTAAAAAAGACTATCACTATGCAGCAGAGTCTCTATAGCAGGGGTGGCCAAAGTTGCTTAACATAAGAGCCACATAGAATAAATGTCAGGTGTTTGAGAGCTGCAAGACATGAATGTCAGATGTTTGAGAGCCACAAGGAAGGAAAGGTGGAAAGAGAGCAAATAGATTGGGGGGAGGAAGAGGTGGAAAGAAAGCAACTTTGACTATAAATGCATTCTCCAAGCTTCCAGGTGGTTTGGCTTGGAGAAGTAATTTAAAGAGACAAATGCCTTTTCCAAGCTGGCCAACGAGGTGGTGGGGGCTTTGAGAGCCACACAGCATGTGTGAAAGAGCCGAAGTTTGGCCACCCCTGTTCTATAACTTAGCAAGAGAGAAATAAAAAAGCTAACTTTTCTGCTAATTCCTGGTATTAGATGGCACGCCTTCTCATAGCATAAGAATCCAAGCTGTGTTAGCCTAAAGCTCTCTGTGCATTGCAGTCCATCATGATGAAGCATAGCATATCAAAGCGTATGTGCATGGCATAAGCATACAATTAGCATGGCTTCCCTCTGGCCTGTAGCCTTATTATAGTCTTTTGCTCTCTGGCACCAGGTGGTTTCTCGGATCCATTCAGGAATCTCCCTTGATGGCACTTTCCATCCTAATTCCCCCCTCCTCCTAATTATTCCCTGTCCCCTGTGGTTACATAACTGAGCACAGATTCTCACGATTAACTGATTACCACATTCTTGAATCCCGCCTTGAAAGAGATAAGGATGGTATCTACATAGGAAGGCCCAAACAATGGACCTGTGAGCTGGAGCTGGAACTGCTAACCATCAGGATGACCCTTGAGGGTGATTTGCCTCACACCTTAACATAAAAACTTTTGAGTTATTCCAGATGTGCGACATCCAAGTTAGAATGCTCATAACATCTGTATTCAGATGTCACAGTAAACTGTGGTATGTTGTACATGCCCTGTTTAGTTTCCCAGACATACAGGACAAAACCCAGTTTGTTTGTTTGTCTGTCAGTCCCAGTTGTTTTGCTGTTTGCCTTGTTTCCCATCTCCAAGCAGAATCTCTGGTGCTTTTTCAGGCTTCTAGGCAGAGGCTCAAGATTATATGCAGTCTGGTTGCTATTGGTGAACTGCAATAAATGGGTGGGGAATTGGGGAGGGGAGCCTAGGGCAAGCAAGCACTTTAATCCTTTCTCTTAACAAAGGATCTTTGATCTTTCTTTCCTCTGCCTCTGTCCAGGCATTTTTCTTCAAGCAAAGTAGATCTTTACAGTAGTTTCTTTCTCCCCATCGTCTCTTGCAATTTCACTGCATTTCCTAGTCTGGAAATAAAATAAAAACTTAGAGACATATACATCACTTATTCACAGGGATCTTGAGATAGGGTTGCCAATCCCCAGTTGGGGGCAGGGGATCCCCTGGTTTGGAGGCCCTCTCCCTGCTTCAGGGTTATCAGAAAGTGGGGAAGGGGAGGGAAATGTCTGCTGGGCACTCCATTATATCCTATGGAGACCGATTCCCGTAGGGTGTAATGGAGAATTGATCTATGGGTATCTGGGGCTCTTGGGGAGCTGTTTTTTGAGGTAGAGGCATCAAATTTTCAGCATAGCATTTGGTGCCTCTCCTCAACCCCCCCCCCCAGTTTCAAAAAGATTAGACCAAGATGTCCAATTCTATGGGTCCCAAAAGAAGGTCTCCCTATCCTCCATTATTTCCAAAAGGAGGGAAGACTTTGAAAAGGCACACAGTCCCTTTAAATGTGATGGTGAGAACTACCTTTGGAGTTCAATTGTGCTTGTCACAACCTTGCTCCTGGCTCTGCCCCCAAAGTCTCCTGACTCCACCCCCAAAGTCCCCAGATATTTCTTGAGTCAGACCTGGCAACCCTAATTGAAAAGGTGTTAAAACAGGAGCTCTCCTTATGGGACAAAGGCAGGACTTTAAAAAAAAATTATTTTGAGCAGGAACTCACAGGAACACAGTTCAGGCTGGCTTGGTGTCAGGGTGTGTGACCTAATATGCAAACGAGTTTCTGCTGGGCTTCTTCTTCAAAATGGTGGCATCAGTGGATGTGGCATATGCAAATGGGCAATATTTTCTGCTTCTGCACTAGAGAGTTGACTGTGCTTTGAAGCTTTCTTGTCATGTCTTAATTGTGTGAATATGAAGCTGGATAAAGCTTTTGTGAAACTAGGAAATTGGAGTACTGCCTTGTCGCACTAAGGATTTGCTTGTGCATAGATGTGCACCAAGAATTTGTGCTAGCTGCACATCTGGAAGATCTACTTTGACTTTTTGTATTTTGAAGATATACTTTGAAGACGCAATTTGAACTTTTCCCTATGAAATGGGTTTTTGACCCATCGTTTAACTTTAAAGTGATGGCTGGAGATCTCCTGGGATTACAACTGAGCTCCAGGTGACAGGAATCAGTTCACCTGGAGAATATGACTGCTTTAGAAGGTGGATTCTATGGCATTATACCCCACTGAAGTCCCTCCCCTCCTCAAACCCCACCTTCCTCCCTCCAAGTCTCCAGGTATTTCCCAACCTGGAACTGGCCTGGTTGTGAGCTGGTTGATTTGTGTAGAGCTGGAGCAATTTCTGTTGTGTATGCTGGGATGAATAAAAGTTAGTGGTTAAGCAAAATCTTTCAGCCCTCTGCCTTTAATATTTTCCCAGCTTGGTGAGTAAGCAACAGCAGGGAAAAGAGGTGGTGCAGCGTGGAAAGGACTCTGCTGAGAAGGCATTGTAGCTTAATGCATCTGGGCTGGCAAGATTTTCTGTTCTAGATTTGTGTCTCTGTATGCAGGAAGCTGAGAGGAGTGGTGCTACTAAACAAACTCGGATTTCTGCTTTCAAGTGTTACTACAAACCACAGTTATCAAGCAAAGGGCAAACTGTGGTTTAGAACCCCAGTTTGGCATCCACCAACAAACTTGTTTGTTGGGCAGCCGGCATTCAGGTATCACACTAAACTGGAGTCAACTATGATTTTTAAAAACTGCATCAACATAAGAACATAAGAAGAGCCCTGCTGGATCAGGCCGACCATCCATCTAGTCCAGCTTCCTGTCTCACACAGTGGCCAACCAGTTCCTCTGGACAGCCAACAACAGGGCACAGATCAAGATGGGTATCTGAAGAAGTGAGTAGTGACTCACAAAAGTGCATGCTCTACCATAAATGTTGTTAATCTTTAAGGTGCTAGCAGACTTTTACTCTTTTCTACTGTAACAGAGCATAGAGGCTGAGACGTTCCTCTGATGTTGCCTCCTGGTCCTGGGATTCAGAGGATGAGTCTGTTTTAGGGTTGCCAAGTCCAATTCAAGAAATATCTGGGGACTTTGGGGGTGGAGCCAGGAGACTTTGGGGGTGGAGCCAGGAGACTTTGGGGGGTGGAGCCAGGAGACATTGGGGGCGGAGCCAGGAACAAGGGTAAGACAAGGATAATTGAACTCCAAGATGGGCAATTATGCCACTGATGGACCTCTGCTCCATATTTTTATCCAATCCCCTCTTAAAGCTGGTGATAAGTCCTCAAGTGACATGTGGATCAACCCCCCAATGCAAATCTGCACTCCGCCATGGTCCTACATCTGGGGGTGGTGGGGGTGGGGGAAACTGCTTCCTGCGCTGCCACCGAGTCAGCTGACCAGAGGGGGAAGCCCCGTCCCCAGAGGATCATGGGCTCTTCAACTCTGGTGTGTATGTGTTGCTGTGAAGGAAGGGACGATGGGCAGCTGGTCCCATGCTCCGTTGCTGCTGCCCTTCTGGCACTTGCTCGCTCGCCCTTCCCAGCAGTCCCTGCCTTCCCCCACTTTGGCCAGGCGACTGTCTGTCCCCCAGCTTCAAGCGCCCAAGGCAACCCCGGCACCTTCTCTTCCGACACCGCCGCTCCCGCCTGCCCATTGATTAAGGGCATTCCCCTCCCCAGCAACAGAAGCCGCCCACCCGGCTGCCTGCCTGCCTGCCCACCCACACCAGTTCGCCGCTGCGACTTCACCTGCCCTCCCTCGAGTCAAGGCAGTCAGAAGAGCCAGTCCCGCCGAGTCCCGCCACCCGTGTGCAGTCCTGTCACCTGCTGGCTCCTGTAGAAAGTGGCCGCTCTGCCGGGGGTTTCCCCAAGTGGCTCTGCTGCGGCCCCTGGTAGGAAGCGAGGGCGCGGGGGGGGGGTGATGCGGCTGGAGCCGTGGTCGCTGCAAAGTGGCTGCGGGTACCAAGGCGGCGAGCGCGGCCAGCAGCAACGGAGCTCACTTTTCTTTCATTTGTTTTGCCGCCGCAGAAGAGGCCCACAAGCGCGCTTCCCTCCCTCCTTCCGGGGACAGCCGGCCCTCCACCACCAGGGCGCGGAAGAGCCCCCAGCTAGCTGGGCTGAGGCGGGAAGGGAAGGGAAGCTGCGCCACCAGAAAGAAAAGGGCTCTGAGAAGGAGCGCCCAGCTCCAGCGGCGCGAGACTTCGGTGGGCAGCCAACCCAGCCAGAGGCCCGCTTACTCTCGGCTCGTCTTGGTGGGAAGGGCCGCCATTCCCCCCCGCTTTCCAGATTTTTGGCGAGCGGGGGGAGGAGGCTCCAAATCGGGGGTCTTCCGCCCAGGCGGGGGATTTGGGACCCCTAGTCTGTTTTATAATGGTGTCTCAATGCAGCCAGCAGCTTAATTTGGTATGGGATAATACCAGATATGTGAATTTAAGGGGGAGGTGTTTGTGAGTTTCCTGCATTGTGCAGGGGGTTGGACTAGATGACCCTAGAGGCCCCTTCCAATTCTATGATAAATTATATGGAGGACTTCCATTTTTAGGCAGGAGATTAATGCAATCATAAGAACATAAGAGAAGCCATGTTAGATCAGCGCAATGGCCCATCCAGTCCAACACTCTGTGTCATACAGTGGCCAAAATTTTTTTTATATACACACACACACACACACACACTGTGGCTAATAGCCACTGATGGACCTCTGCTCCATATTTTTATCTAAACCCCTCTTGAAGGTGGCTATGCTTGTGGCCGCCACCACCTCCTGTGGCAGCGAATTCCACATGTTAATCACCCTTTGGGTGAAGAATCCTCTCATTTTAAAGGCCTGAAAGTGTATATTCTTTTTTTAAAATTGATCAGGCACATACGATCAATAGCAACATTGATTGAGAACATCCAGCACATTCAGATTTGGGATAACACCCGTTTTACTCTACAGAGGGCATGAGTGTTGTGTGTGCATCTGTGTTTCCATGTCAAATGTGGGCATCATGTTTTCCTGGACACAGGGCTTTTTTTTTTCTGCCAGAGCCCACAGGAGCAAAGCACCTCCTGGGCTAGCCAGGGCTCTGGCTGGCCCAACCTGCCATGCAGTTGTCACATGCTCTCAGGCCAGGTGGTGTGGCCTAATGTGCAAACGAGCTCCTGCTGGGCTTAAAAAAAAACACTGCTTGGGCATATATGTGAGAATCTTGGCTCAGTCAGGATTTCCTGACTTGTGTACATGAGTGTGTATTTTTCTACGTTTGATCACATACAGCAGTTAGTTTTGCTTCATAAAAGAGCTCTTAACCCAGTTTAAATAATGAGGGCACTTTGGAGGTGTCATAATAATAAACCGATGAACCTTAAAAAGCTTCATCCATCTTGGGGTTTTAATTAAATTGAATTTGCTTCCTCATGTGAGCAGAGGAAAACTGCTGTGTGAAAATCACTAGTCTGTCTGTCTCCTCCTTTTGCCATTCCTTGAGGGCCTAAAGTGAGCCTTTCCACATTCATTCCTTTGCATAATCCAAAGGTTATGAAGAGAGAACATTTTTTCTATTAGCCTTTCAGTAGATATAATGATATACTTGCAAGAGAGAATCAGCTTGCTGTGGGAAGAAAAGTCATGAAACTAGTTTGCTCTCTTTCTCCTATCCTTTCTGATCTTGAACTAGACTAATTCCATTTGATGGTGGTGAGCAGGGCTTTTTTTGAGCAGGAATGCAGTTCCGGCTGGCTTGGTGTCAGGAGGTGTGGCTTAAAATACAAATGAGTTCCTGTGTGAAACAATGGTGACATCAGGGGGAGTGGCTTAATAGGCAAATGAGTTCCTGTAGGGCTTTTTCTCCCCAAAAAGCCCTGCTGGTGTGTAAACCGCCCCCCAGCTTCATTCAGAATTAAGTGAACAATATAGGGTTGCCAGCTCTGTAATGGAAAATACGTGGCGACTTTGGGGGTGGATCTGGGAAAGGGTGGAGTTTGAGGAGGGGATGGGCCTCAGCATGGTACAATGCCATAGACTGCACCCTTCAAAGCAGCCATTTTCTCCAGGGGAGCTGATCTCTGCCAGCTGGAGATCAGTTGTAAAAGCAGGAGATCTCCAGGCCCCACCTGGAGGCTGGCAACCCTAGAACAATACCAAGCATCATTAGAGAACACTCTTAAAAGTGAAAACAGACACTACCAGGGGTTGCTTTGGTACTGTGCTCCTCACCACTATCCTGGAAGTTTCTCAGTGCAGATCTTTGTGACCCTTTTGTTAAGGGGAGGTGGTATTCACAGGATCGGGTGTGGGGAGTTGCTGCAGTACCGAGAGGGAAATTGCCTCCCCCTCACTCTCGTGCAGCAGGATGCTTGCTCTGCTGTGCTTTCCTTGAGAAGATTTGTGTATGTGCGTGGATGAAGCATTGTGGAACTTCATTGGGGATACCGTACTATATAAAGCTCATTGTGGATTTACTGCTATACTTCTTCTTCAGGTTGATTAAGAAAAAATAATCCTTCACTGGTGCGCCCCCCCCCCCAGTCATTTAGTGCTGTTGAATAACTCCAAAGTTGAATCATTTGAAAATAATTTTAATATTACAGGTTTAAATTTTTCATATGATTTGCCATTGTGTCGCCTACTGAAATTTGTGCTATCTTTCTGCTATGGAGTTTAAAAGTTCAGTAACAAAATCTAAATATTTGAAGGCTAATGCAAGGTTGGTCTCACCTGGGTAGCCCAGGATAGCCTTGTCTCATCAGATCATGGAAGCTAAGTAGAGTTTGCCCTGGTCAGTATTTGGATGGGAGGCCCCCAAGGAAGAGCAGGGTCTCTGTGGAGAGGCAGGCAATGGCAAACCACCTCTGAATGTCTCTTGTCTTGAAAACCCTATAGAAGTCGCCATAAGTCATTGTGGTGCGATGGCAAAAAAAATGCAAAGTCATATAAGGGCATTTTAATTTTCATCAGAGAAATGAGGCTGTGACCATTCTTGAAAACCTTCCTCCAGTCATTCTATCAGGCAGGCTCGCTTTCAAGATAGTAATTTGTATTATGCAGATTGCTTAGAAGAAGCTATTCATGGTATCACAAAAGCAATACGGACTCTGCGGTGCTTAAGGTCAAAACTGCATGCCCATGTGTTGGTGTATTAGGATTGTCAGACACCCCCCTGGGGTGGGGGAGACCCCTGCTAGGAGCAAGGGAACCCCTGATTTTGTAGAGTGCTTTCCTGTCCCCAACTGGCCCAAAAGGTGATGTGACGACATCATATGGAAGTGACATCATCATGTTGCCAATGTCATGTGGCGACGCTCTAGTTTTTGGGCAAAACTCTATGGTAAAACCTGCTACTACAAATAATAGAGTTTTGCCCCAAAAACTTGTCACCCCTTGACATCGGTGACATGATAATGTGACTTCCAGGTAATAGCATTGCGCCACATGCAATTTGCGCACACAAGCGAAGATCCCAGAATCCCCCTGCCAGCTGCAAGGTAGGACCTGGCAACCCTATGGCAGTATGTAAGGATGCAGTGCCCAGGATGTAGTCTAAAGCCCTGAATGTTAAGGGCCTTTGGGGAGGGGCACTGAGTTTGTCTTTGCTCACGGAATAGAAAAAGAAAGCTGCTTTCAGCATGTCAGAGCAACTGTGAAAGAATTTTCTGGAGGGGAGGGACTCTTGAAAGGGCTGTGTGTGATCTTAGTAAAAGTTACAATGTGTGCAAATATTCTGGCATTAGAGAGTATGCGTAAGCAGTCCCCACCTTTTGAAATTTGCATTTTAATTGCAAAGAAGACAATACTTCTCAAAAATAAACAAAGATTTAAAGAACGCGGAAGTGTCTTGTAAAAAGTTGAATAGACTTCAGAAGAGGAATCTTGCTGTACAGGCCAAAGATGATCAGCAACTTCTGTGGTTACCTTTTTTCTTCTTCTGACAATTTTTGGGTGGGGATGTAGCAGTTTCTATCATTCATCGTTGTTCTTTTGAGACATGGAATGAAGACTTCTGTTCTGAAAAGCAGAATTGCATTTGGGTAGGGATGATCCAAGCCCAGTGGTCTTTAGAAATCTCTTTGGAAAAGGATTCAAAGCATTGGAGTAGAAAAATATGTCTCAGCTTATCTGCTGTGTATTACTTTCCTGGCAGCATAAAGAATACTAACTCAATATGTCAAACCGTTTCCAGCACATCTAGGCTGATATCAGTCTAAGCTGCTGTAAATGTTTGGCATAGAAAGATGTATAAGTAGGTGTGTAATCAGCATAGCCTGATCCATAGACTTTTTAAATGCCCCTTTTTGAGCTTTTGTTAAATGCAACTATGGCCTTGATGTCATTTGGACTGCTATTATGCATACAGGTCCAGGAGGTTGTCTAATTTCTTGTTGTGTGTAATAACTGTGTTGGTTGTTTCATTGTTGATGGTCAGAAGTTTTTCCCATTAAGAAGACTGTAGTGTATTGTCGAGCACACTAGACTCCTTGGTACTGTTTTTGTACTTCAAAAGACTGCCTAGTTCTCCCCGCCCCAAGCCCTCACAGCATTTTTAAATGGTTAAATTTTTCTCTAAAATGGCAGCAGCTCAGACCCACAGCCACCATCAGCTCTAGCTTAGCTAGCCTCAGGGCCAAACAGCAGGAGAAAAAAGTGAACTTGGAGAAAAATGTAAAGCCTGGGCTGTAGGTCAGTAGAATCAAACCTTGCATAAGAATCCTGCCTTTTGTTTTTATGGCCAGTTTCTAGTCTGAACTAGTATATGGGTATTATTTTAGGCTGCTGAATGTTGTTTTATGCTGTTTTGCCCTTGTTTATGTTTAAGGTCAGTTTTAATAATGCTAGTATTAATAATATTGATTCCTAGACTGTTGTTTTAATGATGTATTGTATTGTTTTTCCTTTGTGAGCACCCTTGAGCAGTTTTCTGGAGAGGTAGCTTGTAAGTGTTCCGAATAATAGTTCAGCATCTGGTCTCCAACAAGGACTAGGCTGGTGTTTCTGTGATTACCTTAAATAAGGCATAAAAGCAAGTGTTGGCGCTTGTTTGCTCCTAAATCTTCTGCTCCAAGATACATTGCCTCGTTTATTAAATCATCATGGCTAATAACTGTTAGTAGCTTCATCCCCCCCATGGAGATACCTAATCTCTATTTTAAATTCATCACCACATCTTGTGGCTGCAAATTCCATAACTTATTTTTGTGTTGCACGAAGAACGCCCCCCCCCCCCCCCCAGTCCTGAACTGACTGCCAATCTGTGTCACTGGGTGAGTTACTAGTGCCTTGCTAAGCAGGGTTACACCCTTCTAAGCGCATGGAAGTCAAATATGTGATTTTGCTTAGGATGGCACTGTCAGTAATTTTGCTGCCATCTTGCTTACTCCTCAGTTAAAAAACAACAACAATAACACTATCAGGGCATCTTAAGTGCTGGCTACAAAGCTTCCTTCACCATTGCTGAGGTAAATATTACTTCAGTATTAATTAGTAGATGGTAGGAAGCCACACAGAGGTACTTAAGGGATTGCAGCTCTCTGGTAGAGCACATGATTTGCAGGCAGAAGGCCCCAGGTTCAGTTCCAGGCATCTCCAATAAAAGCATTTTGGGTCAGAGAAATATGTCATAATCTATATAACTTGCTTTTTTGCAGCTCTTCCCATTGTAAAGAGAACTGCTTTCTTTAAATATCTGGAGCTGTTTGTTTTTTGTCAAAATTCTTCCATTTCCTTCCAGTTTTATGTTTCAAAAAAGCCTTGTTAACGTCCTGGGAAGGGGGTAATGTTTAAAAGTGTAATAGCTGCTGTGTTCCACTAGGAGTCTCTCATCCACTGCTGATAATCTTGAAGTTTTAACGCGGTTTTGACGAAAATCAGCATTTCATTTAGATGGGGTGCAAAATATATTAAATGTTATGTTTTATCTGAGATATTAGTATCACTATTTTATCATCTCTGGCCAAGTACTTTGACCTAGATAGTGTGTCAGAAGTGTGTCAGGTTGCCCATAGGCCTAGAGAAAAAAAAAAGTCTGATCTCTTTAATAGAGGCTTAATGCATGGAAGTGGTCAGCTGAAGATGTTTCTGGCATGGAGGTAAACATCACACGGTAAATAACATCCCATTAAATCTCTATTGAAGGGACATGATATTTTTCTCAAGGCCAACCTTAGAAGTGCGCCTGTCTGTCTTTATGTACAGAGAGTGAAAACAGTGGCTTCCAAATGGTGGTTCTGGTACTGGTGAGGTTTTAGGTGAATGTTTGAAGCACTTTCTTGATAGCTCATATGAGTTTTCTTTTCCCTCCCTTATTATATCTCAACAAACTTTATTTTAAAATGTATTTTTGAAAAAGTACATAGCATAGGAAACCCATATAAATTTATCCTGAGCCAAAGATCTGAATGTTTCTTACAAATAGGCTAAAATCCACCTGTATTTATGTGTAGGGGTATGGGATCCCCCCACCCTTGGTATTTTTTGGTTTGGGTCTACTGGACTCCCCTCAAACTTTTGGATTAAAAAAAAATAACAGATCCCGACACTGGTACAGTATTTAGATCTGCGATTTTTCAGAAATTCCAAATTTGTTCAGGTCCAGTAGACCCAAGGAAAATAAAATGGGGGGGGGGAGGGGGAGAGCGAGTCCAAAGCTGAGCCATCAGGGTGTAGTCTGCCTCCCCAGCACAGCTGATCCTGGGGCTGGCTTCTTGGCAACTAAGCTAATCCTAGCTGGCTTCTACAGTCCCTTTAAACTTTAAAGAGACTGCAGTAGAAGCCTGACAAACAGCTGACAAAAAACTCTGTTTTTCAGATACACCCAGTAATTCCTGAATATATCCTGTAATTTTTGAGCAGTCCCCCCCCAAAAAAAACCCCCCCCAGAATCTGAAATCTTTAGGATTCTGAAATATATAAAAAAATACTGATAATACTTGCAGATCTGATAGATCCAAACACACACACTTAGTTACGTGCAACAACCAGAGAACTCAGAAAAGAGGTTAAACTTCTGTGCCAGAAGTAGTCCGTTCATTTTAAGGAATCCCACATGAACATTGTGAAAGGTGAAGGTGAATTTAGTTACATACATAGAGCTCCACACCTACATAGGACATTCCTTACCAGTTCAGGGGCAAAAGCCCATATGTCATATTTTATAAAATCATTCAGGCAACCAAAAGGATATAAAAACAGACCCTTGGTCTGCAGTATAAAAATAACAGATTCAAAGATGTCTCTGTCTGATAGAACTGAGCCAACTGCAAAATATCCTATTAGATTTGTGAACAAATACAGTAGCAATAAATTTTTTTCCCTTAAAAGGACAATTTTTTAAAAAATAGTTCTGCTTCTGACAGGGACTTTGGTTTGTTTTCAGGTCTTCATTGCTGTGAACTGCCTCAGTACAGATTTCTCTTCTCAGAAGGGTGTCAAAGGGCTTCCCTTGAATCTTCAAATTGACACCTACAGCTACAACAACAGGAGCAACAAACCTGTCCACAGAGCTTACTGCCAGATCAAAGTCTTTTGCGACAAGGTAGGATTGCATAACACTGGAAAGCTATATCTTTAGGAAGACTCTCTGTTCCTAGGTCTTTTGAGTTCCGATAGTTAATTTGTTTAGCCCATAGTTAATTAGTGTAGCCCAGTCGCTGATGAACCGTTTGCCCCCAGATCTTAGATATTCATTTAGATGTAGCAACATTTTTAGACCTGTTGAGGAAACAGAGACCGATTTCCCATTCATCTTACGCCGCTCTCATGTTCATCTTCTCAGCGTGGCTTTCTTCCGATTTCCCACTATCTGCCCCGGGGCTGCAGCAAGGATCAGCATTTTCGCGCAGCAAACAGAAACTGGTTTTTAGCGGTTTCTGTTTGCTGCACGAAAATGATGATCCTTGCTCCAGCCCCAAGACAGATAGTGGGAAATTGTAAGAAAGTCGTGCTGAGAAGACAAATGTGAGAGTGGCGTAAGGTGAGTGCAAAATCGGTCAGAGTGTTTATAAAAAGATGCTGTTCAAAAAAGACTCTGTGGTAATAGAATTTATGTGGCATAGACACGGACTGTGGTAGTATAATTTATGTGGCATATACACCTCGTCCTACTGTTCATTAGCTTTGGCTGGCTTGATTATCAATAACCTGGGAAAATGAGTTCTCACTGCTGTATATCGAATCCCAATAATTCTCCCTTTTGAGAGAGAGCTGAAATAGTAATGGTGTTTTTGTTCTCAAGTAGATAAGAGGGTGCATCTGTTTTGCCATCCTTCTGGTCTACCTGATTTTCTTCCTTGTGATTCTTGAAGCTTACAACCATCTGCTTGGAATGATCGTTCAGCCTCACTGTTTCTGCCCCCATTAACAGCAGCAGCAACAAAAAACTCTTCATGCTAAATCCAATTAATAAAACGTTAGAGAACAGTCATCTGTGTTAGCTCAGTTTTGTTGATCAAGGCTGCTTGTTTTTGAGTGAGTCAGTCCAGAGCAACTGAATTCTGTTTCAGACACAATACAAACCAGATCTATAGATCTGTGCAAGATGGACGTTTCCATCTCTTCCATTTGGGGGTTTCTGCAGCCAACATGTTACTATTTTTCTTTGCAGACAGCATGATGCTGGGGTTAAAGTGTCACTCTAGGATCTGGGAGACCCAAGATGAAATCTCCACTCTTTCATGGGCTTTTTTAGCTTAACCTGCCTCATAGGTTGGTTGGTTATTGTGAGGATAAAATGGGGGAGGAACAATGATGTCATGAGCCAATTTGAGTCCCCATTAGAAAAAAAAATCTAAATATTTATTTATGTGGGAAGCAGTGTTTCCTCTAAGCTGAGTTAGTGTGACCTAGCGCACAGTTTTTTAGTCTCTGGCTCACACATTTTTGCCTTAGCTCAGGAAAAATGGCCTCAGAGCAAACTATTTTATGCAAT
Source organism: Heteronotia binoei (assembly GCF_032191835.1). Lineage (NCBI taxonomy): Eukaryota > Metazoa > Chordata > Lepidosauria > Squamata > Gekkonidae > Heteronotia > Heteronotia binoei. The sequence goes on along the minus strand of NC_083223.1, from coordinate 47,490,268 downwards.
AGCTCACAAAGTAGAATTTTTGCTCACAAGACTCCACAGCTTAGAGGGAGTATTGGTGGGGAGAGCTTGTGGCTCAGTGGCAGAGCACCCATTTGGTATGCAGAAGATCCCAGGTTCAATCCCTGCCACCTCCAGTTAAAAGGACCAGGCAGTGGGTGATGTGAAAGACCTTTGCCTGGGACTCCGCTGCCAGCCTGAGTAGGCAGTATCGACCTTAATGGACTGAGGGTTTGATTCAGTATAAGGCAGCTTCACATGTTCATGTGGTACATGTTCAAATAAAATAGCCAAGTAATTTAACTGAAAACTATACTTGTTTGTTGACTTCATGCTCCACTATAGCAAAGAATTTAGAAGGGCATGTAAAAAAAATTACATGTACTTTATGCACACCAGCCAACTTTATCTGAAGAATGAGAAGAACGCTTTCTTCTCCCATGTACTTTCCAGATGCACTATTCATATATATATATATATATATATATATATATATATATATATATATATATATATATATATATGATTGATCTGATCCTTGCCACCTTAGTAGCACCTGAGCTCATATGGGAAAGGGTGGAATATAAATCAACCGAAATAAATAAATAAATAGTAGTAGTAAGAAAGACCCCTTAGATCCTTTCAATGCAGGTCTAGTCACTGAGGCTTTGTCCTCTCTGTGGCATATATTTCCAATATCTTATCCAAAGTTCTACAAGCTTTGTTTTGTCACTGGAAGCTTGTTTTTGGCCATCAAAATGAAATCATAGAGATCCACGTTTTGTTGACTGGGAAATGATAAGACAATATTTCTTCATCCGTGGCTGCAAAAGTTGTAGGCCATGATACTTAGCAATGGTCCCATCTCTCTCTGTCTTAGTTGACTTGAACAAGTAGGCCTTATTTCCAATGCAAAAAAAGGGTTTTTTTGCCTTGGCAGAATAGGCGGCAGCTTTGGTTGACTTGGCAAGGACCAGGGTTACTGACCTCAGTAAGCAGGATAGGAAAAAAAAACCCCTCTTTTCTCCTCACTTATTTCAACAGGGGGCAGAGAGGAAGATCAGGGATGAGGAACGAAAACAAAGCAAAAGAAAAGGCAAGTGCACTGACCCCAGCTCTCAGCTGAATGCCTGTAAGTAGAAAATATAAAGCACCATCTAATTTAGAGGACAGTTGCAACTAGATCTTACTTGAAGTGCAATTGGTGACATAAACCCATCTTTCTTTTAAAAGGGGCTTAAATATCTGTAACACTGTTTGGTAGAATTCTGAAGGGCTCCTCTCTAAAACGTGCCTTTATTTAGCCCTGTGTTAAGGTGAAGGTATTCTGCTTGGGGGAATAGGGGAAACACTTTTATCTAATGGCATCAAAGCAAGCAAATGCCACCTGCCATCAAATGGCTGTTTTTCTTAAGGTAATGATGGCAGCGGAGGCTGTTGAATTAGCAGTGTTTCAGTTTGTTTCTAGAAGTGATGAGTTGGTGGAACTCTGGAATGTCCCAGAGGGCATTACAATATTACATATACATCCTGCTTATGACCCTCAGGGGAGCTTTCAAAATAAAATCCCATATGTAAAATATTCCAGCACGGCCCAGAACTGGAATTCTGTGCAGGGATAGATACATGGGAGTCCCACGGGACCAAATATATTGACTGCTATCATTTGAACTCCTAATATAATGAACATTGCTGAAGTGATCAGGGCTTTTCTGGTAGAAAAAGCCCAGCAGGAACTCATTTGCATATTAGGCCACACACCCTGATGTCACCATTGTTTCGCACAGGGCTTTTTTGTAGAAAAAGCCCAGCAGTAATTCATTTGCATATTAGGCCGCAGCCCTTGACACCAAGCCAGCTGGAACTGCTTTCCTGTGCGGTTCCTGTTCAAAAAACCCCCCTGGAAGTGATTCAAATGAGTGCCAGAATTTCTGTACTATGTCAACCTAGGCTATGCCCATGTGTTGCTGGGTATGCCCATTATGCTGGTCATTCATGTCCTGGACTCTCTCATCCAGGCAGGAGCATTCAGTTGTGAATTATCACTGTAATGTAGGGATACTGCAAATCTAACAGTATGCAGATGCAACCAGTGAAGAGTGTCTTCAAAACAGGCTAATACTTCACATTACTGGTATTAAGGAAAATGGTGTATGTATGTGTCAGATTTCCTTTGCTTACAGCCTCCTTTTTTCCTGTTCCGTTTGCCAGTTTCCGATGTCAAAGTACCCATGCTTCCCTCTCACAAGCGGACAGACATCACTGTCTTCAAGTCGTTTATGGATCTTGAAACTCAGCCAGTTCTTTTCATACCTGATGTTCACTATTCCAATCTGCAACGTGGAGCTCATGTACGATTCTTTGCTTATGATTTGGGAAGGGTAACAGGGAAGAAATTCCTCCTCCTAAGCACATAGTGTCTGGGCTGATAATACAGCTTTTTCTGGGCAGGTGTGCAGGGCTTTTTTTTTTTTTTTTGAAGAAAAAAACCCAGCAGAAACTCATTTGCATATTAGGCCACACCCCTGGCACCAAGCCAGCTGGAACTGAGTTCCTGCTCAAAGAATGCCCTGCAGGCGTGTAAGTGTGCAGTTGTTTTGGTGCTGGTTGGATTTCAGAAGACTGCTTTTCCTGAAGACTATGATAGCTTTTATGTCTCCTTTTCCCAGCACTAAATCCACCATTTCAAGTGTTTTGATGTGGTGAAGGTGCTACTGGTTATGCTGTATACATTATGGACTTTTAGTCAGACAGCAGCTGTGTGTTCCCTTCTGGGAACTCTGTTTCCAAGTGTATTGGGGCCTGATTTGGATTGGGACTCCGATACATGGAAAGAAAGGTACTCACCCTTCTGAGAGCCATTTTCCTGAACTTAATGGCATTGGGGTGTGTGTGTGTGCTACTTGCCCCATTTAGTATGCATCATCACAACATGTGCTGCCCCCTGCTGGACAAATATTACTCCATGAGGCTGGTGCTGGTTAAGGGGATGGTATGGAAGAGAGGCTTAAGCCCTTTCTCCCTGAACTCTGTGGTCCTAATTCAAATTTGGCCCCAACAAGTTTGAGAACTGAGTTTCTAGCAGGGAACTTGCAGTTGCTGTCTGACTGAAAGTCCATGGGGAGAATACATGAAAAATGTAACCCATAGCTGGGCCACATGTGGTAGGCAGGGTGAGTGACCAGTTTACTAAAGAGGCTGGTGTTGAGGGTGGAGAGCAGGCATCTTTCTTTCCTGCATATTTGTAAGCTAAGTTATTGCCAGAAGTCCCTGGCTGGCACACCATTCCACTATTGAGACAATCAGCTGGCAAATTCTACAGATGCTCTTTGAAACACTGCTTATGTAGGCCTGTGGAGAGGTAGGGTAGGCCAGTTGAAGTCTGTCAAGGTCTGTCCTTCAGTGGCCCCATAGATAATGACTGTAACAAAAAGAAATATAGTGGTAACAATTAATAAAATGTAATAGTGGGCTACAATACATCTAAGTACATGGCTAATCTGTGCAAATTCCAGAACTTCTATTTTTGCTCCAAAAATAGCACAAAGAACAACTATTGTCAGGGCTTTGAAGAATGTGGTGTTCAAAGCCCTAATAATAGTGGTTGTGAGTGGTGCTGAGAACGTAAAAGTGACACAGGCCTGGCCTACATTGGTACTCATCCAAGTAAGAAGGATAAACCTGAGGTAAAGTGTAGAAAGGAGAGATTGGAGTTACATAGCAAAGACATGGTGGGAGAAAAGTTTCAGCTGTAGCAGAGAGAGCAGAAATATGTCAGATACCAGAACTGGGTTTTGTAGTAAAGGTGGCAGGTGACGGTGGGGTGGAATGTCCAGCCCAAAGTAGTGGAATGACAGAACCACTGAAAAGAAAGTGAGAGGAAATGACCAAGTGGATGATTTCCAGTTCTGAATCAGCTTTAAATAAATTTCCATCAGACATTGGGTTCACTAAGTCCCAAATGATGTTGATGTTCTGTGTCTGGAACTTCAGACATGTTGTTTGGTTCTAAAAAGCATCATCTGGGAGTAGTAAGTAGGATATTAGCCAGGGCTGTATTGTTGGAGAAGGAAGGATTAAATTTGTTTGAGCTGTTTTATAAACTCCAATTGGGATTGGGAAATGGAGCACAATCCAGGTATGAATATTCTCTCTTTTATTGTACCTATCTTTGTCCCTCCAACCAGGGCTTAGAGCTGCTAGAGGAGGGCATTTCTGACTAGAATTCTTTTGGGAGTGGAACTGGGCCCATGATGTTTGGAGTTAACTCTCAGGCACTCTCCCTCACCTACACAGGCACTTTTGCTTAAGGACCAAATGACATGTCTTCAGTTCTGGTTATGAAGTTTTGGTGTTGCATACAATTTGGCCCCAATACAAACAGAACAATATGATGTTATATTGCTGGTCAACTTGCTACTTCGCTCCAGAACACTGGTCAAAAATAGCTTGGATTTTTTTTCTCCCCGCTAGGTTTTTCCTGTTGCATCTGATGAACTGGAAGGTGAAGGGTAAGGCGTGCTTTTGATTTTCTTCTGGGGTGCCAATCATTGGAAGGGTGTTTTGTTCTGGTTGTATGGTGACCTGTTGGGCACACAATGAAGTATGGTCTACCACAGAAAGTAATTCTAAGTAATTTTATAGTGCTGGTTATTTTATGATTTTGTTGGATTTGTTTTTAAGGTTGCTGGCCTCCAGGTCACTGTGGGGGTATAGCAGCGCCCACCTCACGGCCTCACTGGATCTCTATATTTTCGTCTCTTCGGGGTATTTTTACTTGTTCTGTTGATGGGACCCCAGCAGCTTTGTTTATTCTTCCCACAAAATATATAGGCTCACGAGAACTTTAACTTAAACCACAGATTTATTGTAACAAAAAGTCTTAAACTGGGGATATGGGAGATATTTACACAGGCTTATTCTTTGTTCAGTTGTTTCAAGCTTACAGTCACTTTTACTTTCTTGGATCTCTCTCAGTTACACAGTTCACCGTTCCCTTTAACTCACTCTCCACCTCTAGCCAAGGTCTGGCCTCTTGGGATCGATGTGTCTAGTCTCACCCCTCGACTGGAGTCTCTCCTCTCAGCCCTTCTTGGTGTCTCAGACCCACATCCACTTCCTCAGCCTCCTCACTAGATCTTTAGAGTAGTTTCCCGGTGTCTGTGACCATTCTGGTCTTAACTGACTCACACACACACAGCCCTCTTGGCTGGTTTTGTCCAGCTGGCAGTCTCTGGAAGACTTCCCCGTCTCCGTCTCCAGCTTCCTCACAGGATCAACTGCCCTCTTAGCCCTTCTGGCCGGCACTAACTGACCCTCTCAGTCTCTGTCAGGTCCCCACTGACAGACTTCTCTGACAGGCCTCCACTCTGTCAGACTCCAACTGACTGAACTCCTGCCTCAGCAGTTTCTCTCACTAAACTAACTTTTTTTCCCTCCCTGAGAGCTCAGAGCACTTTGCCCCCACCCTCAGGTCACCTGATGCAGCCCTGTGCGTCTTCAGCTTATGCTTAACCCATTGCTTTCCGTCACATGTCCCTCCCCCTTTTGAGACATTGCGCAAGGCGAAAGGTCTCAGCCTTTTGCTGAGCAATGGGACATGGGCACACTTGCTTGGGTTACACTACGTTATAACACTTTTGTCATAACACCAACTTCAAAATTATATACATTCTTCCTCCGTTATACAGACTAATTTTCTTTAACATTACTATACAAACAGACTTTTAAAATTTTACATTCTTCTTGATAGTGCATCTGCTATCACATTTTGCTTCCCAGGGATATGCTGAATGTCAAAGTTGTAATCTTGGAGCTGTAAACTCCACCTTATGAGTTTGCTGTTCGTATCTTTAACCTGGTTCAACCATTTCAGGGGAGAATGATCTGTACACAGTGTAAACTTCCTTCCCCATAGGTATGGTTTCAATTTACCTATTGCCCACACAATCGCTAAACACTCTTTTTCTATTACTGAGAGGTGTTGCTCTCGGTCCAATAACTTTCTACTCAAATACAGAACTGGATGATACAGTCCTTCCTCTCCTTGCTGACTTAGTGTTGCTCCTACCCCAACATTAGATGCATCAGTAAAGAGGGTAAACTCCTTTGAAAACTCTGGAGTTTTCAACACTGGCTCAGTGGTCAGAACCACTTTCAGATGTTCATACGCTTTTTGACACTCTGCATTCCAGATTACTGGATCAGGGTTCTTCTTCTTGGTGCACTCACATAGCGGTGCTGCTATCGTGCTAAACTCAGGCATAAACCTCCTGTAGTATCCTACTACGCCCAAAAACGCTCGAATTTGTTTCTTGGTTTGGGGTCTGGGCCACTCATGTATGGCTTGCACCTTTCCCCAATCTGCTTTGATCTTACTTCCTCCTAGCACATGCCCTAAATACTTAACCTCGGCCATGGCTAGTTGACACTTAGATGCTTTGATGGTGAGACCCGCATCTTTCACTCGTTGTAACACAATGGCCACATGCTGCAAGTGTTCCTTCCATGTAGCACTGTAAATAGCAATATCGTCAATATATGCAAGAGCAAATTCTTTCAGTCCCACTAACATCTTATCAATTACTCTCTGGAATGTGGAGGAAGCATTCCTTAACCCAAATGGTAACACAGTAAACTCAAAGAGTCCCTCTTTGGTTACAAACGCTGTTTTCTGCTGATCCTTAGGATCCATAGCTACCTGCCAATAACCTTTTGTCAAATCTAAGGTGGTAATAAAATTGGCAGCTCCAATTGTCTCGACCAACTCGTCTATGCGAGGCATTGGATACACATCCGGTACTGTGATCTTATTCAGTCTTCTGTAGTCCACACAAAACCTCATGGTTTTGTCCGGTTTGGGTACTAGGACTACAGGTGAGGCCCACGGACTTTCTGATGGTACAATCAAACCTAATTTCAACATTTCTTCTACCTCCTGCTGTACATACTTGGCATTCGGGCCGGTCACTCTATATGGTTGGAGTGCTACAGGCCTCGAATCCCCTGTGTCAATCTTGTGACACGCTAAGTTTGTCTTCCCTGGTACATCTGAAAAAATTGTTTTGTACCCTCCCAATATTGTTTGTAACTGGCCTCTTTGTTCTCCATTAAGAGAAGGGGCGAACTGAACCTCCTTAAGGGTCTCTTCCTGGGATATTTTCCCCCAAGCCGACAATTCAGTTCCCGCACACTCTCCCTTCTTTGCAATTAAAACCAAATTACCCCTGTCAAAATAAGGTTTTAACATATTTACATGGAACACTTTACATTGTTCACCATCTTCACTTAAATTCACTACATAGTTCACGTTGGAGACCTTATGGGCGATGGTATAAGGTCCCTCCCAGGCCACATCTAACTTGTTCTTCTTCCTGGGCTTCAACACCAGTACTCTGTCTCCTGACTTGAACTCTGTCTCTGGACTTGGAGTCGTACCACTGCTTCTGCCGTCGTTGCGATCTTCTCATGTTGTCTGCAGTAGCCATCATCTGCTTGGCAATTCTTCCGGCGGTGCATTGTTCTTGCTTCTGCTGAATGAGCCGCTGCAGTTCTGTTTCACAAGTGGTGATGCATAGCTGGTATGTAGATGGGGAAGCTATACTGCTCAAAACTTGCACGGTTGGTTTCCTAGCTTGGACAACAGTTCCATTAGTTGTCTTGGGAGAGGATGACAAAGGTGCACACATACCAACTGACGACTCTGATCGAAGAGGCTTGCTGGACTGGACGATTTCTTGCTCTGTTGCTTGGCTGTGTCCTCTGCTCACTGGTTGGGCCACCTCAGAGGGTTCCAAAGAGCCAAACATGCTCTCCCACTCTTCTTCTGTCATCTCCCCAGTTCTCTGCCATAGTTCCTTCAGGCTGTCATCTTGTTGCTGCTCTCTGAGGAATTCTGCAGCAGGGATGGTCTGCAACATTGTTTCCTCTTCTTCTGCTGGTTGCTGTACACACACCTCAGGAGCTGCTTCTGGCCTGCTTCTGGTAACAATGTTTACAGGATTAGCTTGCTGTCTCTTTAACTCAGCAGCTAAATCATTGCCCAATAAAAGCGATGTTCCTATGTCACTCAGGACTCCCACAATCCAATCACCTTGGAACTCTCTATACTTGATAGGAACTTCTGCTAGGGCCACTTCAAATGTAGGTCCTTTAATGCCTTTTATGGTGTAAGTTTTCCCAGGCAAATACTGATGACTTTTTACTAATTCTGGCTGTATTAGGGTAACACGCGCCCCTGTGTCCCTATAAGCCTTGACTTCCTTGTCATTTACTGTCACAGTCTCAGTATATTCCTCATCCAAGCTTTCCTGTACCTTCCACACTTTCAGAACACTAGCGGGTCTTTCTGGTGGTGTGTTCTCTGGAAGTGAGGGGTTTGTTTCTGCTTCTTTCTGTTGACTCTGTACCATTTTAACTGTCTTAGCTGGTGGGGTCTTTTTTCCTTTTTCTGGGCAAAACCTGGCATAGTGCCCTATGCCCCCACATTGGAAACAAGCAGCCTGAGTCTTTCTGTAAGGAGGCGGACTGGACCGCTTTGCAGGGCTGTTGTTACCCGCCCCAGACTTCTCTGGAGAGTTCCAGACTCGGGGTTTTTTAGTTGGAGCAGTCCACATTGAACTCCCTAGATCTGATTCAATCTCATCTAGAATCATAGCTGCTTCTTCTACTGTCTTCAATTTCTTGTCTCTCAGAACCCACCTATACTGAGAGGGGACTTGGTTATAAAACTGTTCCAAGCCCACTAAGTTTTTCAGGTCCTCTAAAGTGGAAACTTTACTCCCTTCTACCCATCTGTTCAGGGCTCTGTCTAACCGACAACCTAGTTGAGAGTATGTTTCTCCAGGCTTCCTTCTGATTTCTCTAAATTTTTTCCTGCTTTGCTCTGCTGTTAAGCCAAAGCGGACTCTGACCCTTTCCTTGTACAATTGATAATCAGAAGTTTCCTCATCCCTCAGTTCAGAGTAGATTTCACTCAACTCTCCACAGATCTGAGGTCTCAAATAAATCATTCTGTCCTCATCAGCAACTCTTAAATCCTTACAGGTTCTTTCAAAATTAAACAAAAAAGCTTCTACATCATCCCCTTTTTGGTACTTGGGAAATTTCTTTTGTTCTACTATGAGTCGCCTCTCATTTCTAGTATCACGTTGAAACTCAGGCCTTCCCTGAATCTCCTGGAGTTTCAAACTGTACATTTTTTCCTCATGTTCTCTCTCTCTTTCCGCTTCCCTCTCTCTTTGTTCTCTCTCTGCTTCCCTTTCTCTGTGTTCTCTCTCTGCTTCCCTTTCTCTGTGTTCTCTCTCCTCTCTTTCTCTCTCTGATTCCAGCTTAGCTATTTCCATTGCTTTTTCTCTCTCTGCTTCCCTTTCTCTGTGTTCTGCTTGAATCTTGGCCATCTGAATTTCTTTTTCTGCCTCTATTCTGGCCAATTCCAACTGACTAGGATTCTCCTCAGGAATCTCTTCTTGTGTCTGCCCATCCCCCGTGGCTGTGGTAGTTCTCTTAGGAAGAGCCATTTCTGACAGGAATTTTTCACAAATCTGTCTTAATTCCTTTACTGCAGTGTCCCTCTACTCTCTGTGTGTCTTAGTGACACTTATTTTGGGGTGTTCCTTCGAAATCCCGACGCTGGCAACCAATTATAGCAGCGCCCACCTCACGGCCTCACTGGATCTCTATATTTTCGTCTCTTCGGGGTATTTTTACTTGTTCTGTTGATGGGACCCCAGCAGCTTTGTTTATTCTTCCCACAAAATATATAGGCTCACGAGAACTTTAACTTAAACCACAGATTTATTGTAACAAAAAGTCTTAAACTGGGGATATGGGAGATATTTACACAGGCTTATTCTTTGTTCAGTTGTTTCAAGCTTACAGTCACTTTTACTTTCTTGGATCTCTCTCAGTTACACAGTTCACCGTTCCCTTTAACTCACTCTCCACCTCTAGCCAAGGTCTGGCCTCTTGGGATCGATGTGTCTAGTCTCACCCCTCGACTGGAGTCTCTCCTCTCAGCCCTTCTTGGTGTCTCAGACCCACATCCACTTCCTCAGCCTCCTCACTAGATCTTTAGAGTAGTTTCCCGGTGTCTGTGACCATTCTGGTCTTAACTGACTCACACACACACAGCCCTCTTGGCTGGTTTTGTCCAGCTGGCAGTCTCTGGAAGACTTCCCCGTCTCCGTCTCCAGCTTCCTCACAGGATCAACTGCCCTCTTAGCCCTTCTGGCCGGCACTAACTGACCCTCTCAGTCTCTGTCAGGTCCCCACTGGCAGACTTCTCTGACAGGCCTCCACTCTGTCAGACTCCAACTGACTGAACTCCTGCCTCAGCAGTTTCTCTCACTAAACTAACTTTTTTCCCCTCCCTGAGAGCTCAGAGCACTTTGCCCCCACCCTCAGGTCACCTGACGCAGCCCTGTGCGTCTTCAGCTTATGCTTAACCCATTGCTTTCCGTCACAGGGGGTTACCCTGCTTTTGGGGGCTTCGATCCACCACTGGCCAGCTGGTCAGCTCAGGGAACTCCACTTCCAAACAGGGACATCACACAACTCTCTGGTTTTGGGGCAAACTCTGTGGTTTTGAAGGCAAAAAACCATAGAGTTCCGCCCCCAAACCAGAATGTTGCATGTGACATTGCTACTGTGATGACATCACCACATTGGGGATGTCATACGCAACACCCTGCCCACTCCTGGAATGCCCCCCAGATCCTCCTGCTGTGTCGGCAAGGGGACCTGGCAACCCTAGAAATACATATTGTAATTTCCTCTGAGAATAAGCTGAGTAACTTTAAGTAGAAGATGAAGAAGATATTGGATTTATATCCCGCCCTCCACTCCGAAAAGTCTCAGAGCGGCTCACAATCTCCTTTACCTTCCTCCCCCACAACAGACACCCTGTGAGGTGGGTGGGGCTGGAGAGGGGTCTCATAGCAGCTGCCCTTTCAAGGATAACCTCTGCCAGAGCTATGGCTGACCCAAGGCCAGTCCAGCAGGTGCAAGTGGAGGAGTGGGGAATCAAACCCGGTTCTCCCAGATAAGAGTCCGCACACTTAACCACTACACCAAACTGACTCTCTAAATTTAAGTTTTTCCATTGTCTATGGAAGCCAAAATGGAAGAGCCTAGAGATGGAGAAATATGCTCTGCAGTGTAGGACTGCTTTTGAGTGCAGAAGAATGCTGTGGATATAAGATTTAGAATTCAAGCCCTTGTGACAGACTTGAGATATTTCAGTTAATTGGTGCTATGTAGTCAAGGATCAGACTGTGCACAGTATTCAGCAGCCACTCCTCACAATTTAACAAGGGGTATGCTAAACTAACCATTGGCTTGCTTATACTGACTTGGCAGTAAAACACACTAGGAATGGCTAAGATCCTGTGTCTTCTGTTTCCTATGAATGCAAATGTTGCTATAGCACTGTTGAATTTGTTTGCTTTCTTCTTGCAGCTCTTCCATGAAGAGGGGGTCTTACATCAATGAAGATGATTTTGCTGCCACCCCAATTAAACTGCCTAGAATAGAAGAACCTAAAAGAGGTAATCCCTGTCATCTGACGGGGGAATAAGAGTCCTGGATGGTACTGGGTAATGGACCTAGATGGCTTCTAGAGGAATGCACGCAGAAAGGGAGGGAGGGGAGGTAGTGAGGAGCCTTAGTGCACTGGTTACTGTACAATTCATGTGCAGGATTATCATGTTCAGATCAGCATCTGAACTCCTCAGATGAGACGGCGACTTGAAATATGTGATTTGGTGGCGCAGAAAACTAGTCTTTTAATAAACAAGTTCAGTTTCCCCTGAAGTTTGTTTTATGAACAGGTCTCCTTCAGCTTACACAAGGTTGTAACCCGCTTTGAGCAGTGTTCCCTCTAAGCTGAGTTAGCGTGAGTTAGCTCACAGATTTTTAGCCTCCAGCTCACACATTTTTGTCTTAGCTCAGGAAGGATGACCCCAAAGCACACTAATTTATGCAGTAGCTCACAACTTTCATGCCAGTAGCTCATAACATTAATGTCAGTAGCTCACAAAGTAGAATTTTTGCTCGCAAGCCTCCGCAGCTTAGAGGGAACATTGACTTTGAGTGTTAAATTTTTCTGCTTTGAAATGAATACCTAAATTACAAAACATATTATGCATGAGGGGTTTCCATGTGCAAGCAGCAGTTTTTGCCTGCCAAACAGATGCAATAAAGAAGGTTCAGGCTTTTGCTTAAGATTTTGCAGTCTGTGTATATGGGTACCCATCATGGGGTTATGCACATTGTACTTGAGCACTGAATCTAGATTACATAATATAATGAATCCTTGAGAAGGAGGAAATAGGAATGTTTACTTCAAAGAAAATAACACTTTCCTTGGTGGTGGGGTTTTCCCATGGAAGTGAACGAAGTAGGTTGACTTGATTTTTGAAAAATTATAGTGAATCAAAAAATGGAGGACATTGTCTGACACAATATAGTGTAGGTCTGGGGTGACCTAGAACTGCGTCCCTACTGAACTCAAAAGCTAGCAGGGCGACCTGGGGCCAGGTCACTGTTCCACAGGCTAATGTCCTTCATAGGATTGTCGCAGAGATCAAATGGAGGAAGGGGAAACCATGAGAGCCATACTGAGCTCCTTGGAGGAAACATGGGATAAGAATTTAAAGAAAATGCTAAGATTTTAATGAATAAAATGTACTTCCTTTCTTCAACTTCTGCCTTATTCTGAGGCATCCATTTTGAATAAATGTTTTAAACTAGCACTGTTGTCCTAATTTTACCCTGGCTGACTGACCTGTTGTATTGTAGTATAATCTTAATCAAAGGTTCGATACTGCTATCGCGTATAGCAAACAGACCTTTGATACTAGTTATTCAGAGGGGTAAATTAGAGCCGACCAGCCAATCTATTGTGCTGGACTTGCTTGCTTTATGTAAATAGCATAGCTGATCCTGTGTGGTGCCACATCCCACGTGCTTGAGTGTGGCTCTGGAATTGCACATGGTGTTTGATATCTTTTTAGCTTATTCGAGTATAGCCAAGATCAGTAGGTAGGAACAGAGCTGTTAACAGTATTTACTGGATTTATGATAGAAGATTGCAAATCCATGCTGGCCAAATTGCAGTCAGTTTAACTCCAGGTCACCTGGGTCTACTGATTTTGCTGGTCCTTGTGACTACAAGAGTACGGTAATTATACAATTGGGAGAGATGAGGGAGATGAGTTGCATGAACTCAACACATCCGTACAGATCAGGGGCCCCAACCTTGTTGAATCAGTGGCACTTTGAGAATTTTGAGAACAGATTGTGGGAACCATTACAGAATAGCTGCCCTGGGTGGGGTACTTTTAACTGCAAAATGGCTGCCACGGGACTGGCCCTGCCACTAGGCAAACTAGTCGATTGCCTGGGGTGCTGGCCTTCTGAGGGTGCCAGATTGGGTGCTCCCATGTGACTCGGTGATGTTATCAGTGGGGGGGGGGGGCAGAAGTTAGCCTTGCCTAGGGTGCCAGACAGTCTAGGGCTCGCCCTTCATGGGAGCTGGGACACTTACTTAGTACAGGAAGGGGTTTGTTGGTCCCTCACAGGAACTGTATATGACTGTTCTGTTGAAGTGAGTTTTGCTGCTGAAATTATGAAATTCAGTCTCAACAGAACACTCATACTTCGTTTATTAATGTAGAACGCGCAGTGGCATTATGGCAGCTTGGCCAATGGCTGTGGATTCTTTGCCACCACCATACTTTGATTTTAGAAGTAACGCTCTAGAATAGCGTCCTTGATTCAGGAGGTTTTAAAAGTGGTTCTGGTGAGACACATCCTCTGACCATTCGCAGAGGTTTGGGCTAGAATATGTTCAAATACTGTTTCTCATAGGCAGACCTGCAGAGTATCAAATGCTTGCAAAAGCCTGGGAAGTGCAGCCTTAAAATGCTGTTTCTGAATCAATCTAGGCACAGATAAATGTGTTATGCCTCCAATATTGGCATCCCCTTTATTGCCTGTTGTAAATTTAATCTGATTCTTCCATCACCTTTGCTTGTTCTAGTGTTGCTGTATGTCCGAAAGGAATCTGAAGAAGTCTTTGATGCCCTCATGCTCAAAATTCCATCGCTGAAAGGTCTAATGGAAGCCGTAAGTTGCAGGGTTGTTGAATCATCATTTTAAAAAGACATTTGGTAATTTTGTATATCCCACTGATAGACTACATGAATTGAACAGGCAAAACCATTACTATAGCATGTCCTCTGTATAAGCCTTTTGTGGACTTTGCCAATGAGGAAGGCAAGTTTATAAAGGCCCTGGGAAAGGTGGGGCAATCTCTAGGGATATGTGGGGCTTGCCACAAGCTGCTGCCCCCCCCCCCAGCCTGTACAAGACTTCTGGATCCCACCAGACTTCTCTTCCCAAGTCATTGTCAGTCGCCTGAGCAGCAAGGCTACGCAGTCTTTTGCAGTCCAGGTAATCAGTGGCTTCCTCAAGGAACATGAAGCCCTCTCCAAGTGTGGGGCCAGAGGTGGTCACCCTGATTCTGTCTGTCCAAGGAACAGCTCTGAGTCAGAGCAGTGACCAATCCACTGTGGGGAGGGTTGTGAGCTTCCAGGGAGGGCTTGGGAATGTCTCAGTATTACAACTGATCTCTCCATGCCATAGAGATAAGTCTCTCCTGGAGAAAATGGCTGCTTTATAGAGTGGACTTTTTGGCATTATACCCCACTGAAGTCCCTCCCTTCCTCAAACCCCACCATCCCCAGGCTCCATCCCCAAAACCTTCAGGAATATCCCTACCCAGAGTTGTCCACCCTAAGGGTAGGTCAAGACAGAAGACCAGTAAAAATATTGGGCATGCAGAGGCTTATGGCTTTGTGTACAGAGATGAGCACCATACAGACACAGATTCTCTTCTGAGATCACTTTCTGCCTTAATTTTCTATTGGCATTTGAACTGATCCCTGTTTTCTGGCTGAGTGCAAATCCCTGCAATATAATGCTTCCCTCAACATATGAAATCTGTTGTAAAAGAGGTGTACATTGGTGATGCACTGATGTGAATTGCCTGCCTTTCAAACAAGGAAATGAAAACAGTATTGATTTTGGGGGGCAGGTAAAGGGTAAAGTGTCTCTCTTTTTCTCCCCTTCATGCTGCAAAATGGATGAAGATATATTTTGCACATGCACCTTCATGCCACTAGGTGTATGCAAATTTTACTTTAAGGTAAATTCTTTTCTAGGAAATCTTGGGCTTAAAATATGAAAAATTTCCAGAAACATTACAATGAAATGGGTAGCTGTGTGTGTAGGGTCTTAATTGGACTCTTTCTATTCTCTAACTGGGGGCTTTTTTTCACAGTTTGTTTTTTCCCAGACCCCATGCAAAGCTGTAATGTATAGTGTCTTTGCCATCTTAACTCTGTAATGTGGTAGATGTGGAATACAAGCAGAATGTGCAGATTGCCTGCTGACATTGAGGGAATAAAGCAGAAGTTGAAGAATCTTTAAAAACAGCCAGTATAAATTAAGCTGTTGAGTGTTCTGCCTTTTCCTCCTTTTGTAGAGGATTATGGAGTTAAAAAGAACAGAAGTGTTAAGTTTGTATACACATCAAAGCTTGATTCAGGGGGGTATCTGTGTTGGTCTGAAGCAGTAGAACGAAGTTTGAGTCCAGTGGCACCTTTAAGACCAACAAAGTTTAAATCTGAGCCAAAAGAAAAGATTTCCAAGCTTTCTAATAGACTAGGAGCGTCCCTTCTTCCTCTGGCGCTTTCCAGCCAAAACAATCACGTGACTAGGAGGAGGGGCACTACTTCCTCAGTTCTCTCCACGGCACTGCTGGAGACCCCTAGAAAATAAGGTTCCAGAAAGTTCACAGCATGGCAGGAGGGAGGGATGTGTGCCTGCCCAGAAGACCACTTGATGAACAAGTTATAGGTTCATCTTTGTGGCTTCTGTTCAGTCCCACATGGGGAGATCAGCATGCTCACTGAGTGAAGAGTGCATGCACACAAAAACTTATACCCAGAATTAAACTTTGCTGGACTTAAACTTCACTCTATAGCAAAACTTGCTAACTCTGCCCTTGGGACCCAAATTGTGTTTCCTGATCAGGGGTTTCTTCATGACTTCTTGTGTCTTGCTTCTGTGATATGCATCAAGCTTGGCCCTGTTGTGAACTTTGTGCTTAAATGAGGAAAAGGGAACATGATATATATTGGCTGCATTGTGTATTCTTCTGCTTGAAATCAAGGGCCATCTGAGTGGTTATTCTGTACTAGAGTCAAGGAATCCTTTGGGCTGCTCTTATTTAGTGGAAATTAGTATTTGCCATCTTGATAAAATTAGAAAATTGTAGAAAAAATACTTTGCGTAAAACAAATTGGACGCAGAAGGATAGCAAACACTGTATATGGTGCTTTCTACGGCTTTTAAAAAATCAGAACGACTTAATTGCTGCTTTGGGGTTGGGGCACCTTCTTTTATGCTTTCCCCCATTCCAAACACATTTGCCTATTACTCTTGGCTAGTGAGGCCTCAGGCATGCTTTCTACCAGACGGTTTTTCATTTGATCAATCTCTCTGAGTCACCTGGACAGAATTACTGTATTCTACTTTTGTTCAAAAGCATTAACCCAAATAACACCAGTGTTTGTGACTTCTGCCAAGCTGGCCATGTATAGCAGTCATGCTTTCAGTTAGTTTGTCCAACATATTTTCATCTTGTCCTTCTGCTAAGGAGCGCAGGAGCAGTATTCCTGGTTATTCCATCACTATTTTATTCTCACAACAGCTCTGTAAAGTGGATTAGGCTGAAAGAAACAGATCCAAAATTACCCATAGTGGGTATCTGAACCCAGATTTCCTACATAGATCCTGGTTCCATCTGCTGTTACCCCATGCTTATTCTAGCTGCCACTGGAGAGGTGGGTGGAGAGCTCACTGGCCAAGGTGACAGACAGTCTCTTCATGGGATTTTGCCACTCGGGCATTTGTGTGTGTGTGTGTGGGACCACATGTTTGAAAGTGCTACCAAATGAATACTATGCCTTATATAAATTTTACCATCTAGGAAAAAAGGCTTGAATACTATAAAAACAAAAACATTTTGTTCCTAGAGAAAACAAATTCAGAATATTGAAAATCTGGGCTTCATTTTAATTACCCATGTGACAAGCTGCTGATTTCAGTGAAGGAAGCAATACCTAAGCTTTGATCAATATTATGGTGGTGGTTTTCATTTTGAGGCAGATTACTAATTCACCCAGATTCACAATTGTAGGCTATACAGCAGGCCTCTGAGCAAATATGTATCAAACAGAAATAACGCTTTTTTAAAGTGAGCTTGCAATGTTTCCAATTTTGCCATTATTTTTCATTTGTGCATATAGATCTCTGACAAATACGATGTTCCTTTGGATAAAATTGGGAAAGTTTTCAAGAAATGTAAAAAAGGGTAAGTACGTCTAAAATATCACCCCTCTGCAGTTTTGCAGGCAAAACTTGACATCTTACAAATAGTTTGACCTTTTCCCAAACACAAATCTTCTTTCCCCCCATACCAAATCTGTTTTAAACAGCAGAAATGGAGCTGGGTCCAATAATGTAGCTGCCTCACAGAACAGAGGTTAAAAAAAAAAGCTTATGTCAATTGAACCTTGCTGTATGAGAAAGAGAACTCTGGACTGCATCCACACTTTGGCCATGGAAAATGAAATCCCCTACTTAATTATCTAGACAAGAAAACTGTTTCCCTCCTCTCAGTTTGGTGTAGTGGTTTGGTGTAGTGGTTAAGTTTGTGGACTCTTATCTGGGAGAACCGGGTTTGATTCCCCACTTCTCCACTTACAGCTGCTGGAATGGCCTTGGGTTAGCCATAGCTCTTGCAGGAGTTGTCCTTGAAAGGGCGGCTGCTGTGAGAGTCCTCTCAGCCACACCCACCTCACAGGGTGTCTGTTGTGGGGGGGGGGGGAGAAGATATAGGAGATTGTAAGCCTGCTTTCACAGGGAGGGCAGGATATAAATTGAAAATTTTATTTAAAAGCCGCTCTGAGTCTCTGATTCAGAGAGAAAAGTGGGGTATAAATCTGCAGTCTTCTTCCTCTTCTCCCCTTTCACTGGATGGAAAGGGGATGAATCTACAGCAGCTTAGGAAAATGAAGCGATGAACATATGAAGCAGCCTTGTACTGAGTCAGTTGGTATATCTGGTACATCTTTGTCTGGTTTGTAACTAGCAGTGGCTCTTCATGGTCTCATGCTAAGAAGGGTCCAGCCCAGCACTGGCTACCTGAGGTCCTTTAGCTGTCGATGCTAGAGATTGATGAGATGCCATGTCCAAAATGTGAGCTCTCTTGCAGAACAAGCCCCCTCACCATGTCTTCTTTTGGAGTATCAAGAATACAAGACCTGAGGCTTTGTTTTCATAAAATGAAGTCTGTGAAAGGCCTGCTTTCTAAGTACAGCTTTCGGGGAGGGACAAGGCTTGGTGGTATAGTATCTGTTTTGCATGCAGAAGGTCCTGGGTTCAGTCCTCAGTCTTGCCAGTGGAAAAGATCCAAGTGGTGGTTGTGAAAGGTTGTGAACTCTTGAGAGCTGCATGAGTCCTGGTTGATGCGCTAAACTTCTGACTCAGTACGAGGTAATTTCATGTGATCACATTGCTGTTGAGAAGTTAGCCCCGAACTTTGCATATACTTGTAATGTACCCCATTAAATAAGGATATGTAAGTAAGAATGAGTGCAGCAAAATTTATTCTTTTGGGGTATCGTATCAATGTACTAGTGCAGTCAGGTTCACAATGCTTCCTTTCCATTACGGTTAAGAACATAAGAAGAACCCTGCTGCATCAGACTATTAGTCCATCTAGTCTAGCATCCTGTCTCACACAATGGCCAACCAGTTCCTCTGGAGGGCCATCAACAGGGCATAGAGGCTGAGACATTCCCCTGATGTTGCCTTCTGGCTCAGGGATTCAGAGGTTTAGTGCCTCTAAATGTGGAGGTTCCCCTCAGTAACTATAACCAGACTTATTCTCCATGAATCTGTCAAATCCCCTATTAATGCTGTATATTCCTATGGCCAGGACTTTTTTTGAACAGGAACGCACAGGAATGCAGTTCTGGCTGGCTTGGTGCGGGGTGTGTGGTCTGATATGCAAATGAACCTCCACTGGCTTTTTCTACAAAAAGTCCTGTACAAACCAATGGTGATGTCAGGGGTGTGTGGCCTAATATGCAAATGAGTTCCTGCTGGGCTTTTTCTGCACAAAAAGCCCTGCCTATGGCCATCACTACATCCTCTGGAAGTGAATTCCACACTTTAATCACTCTCTGAGTAAAGAAATATTTCCTTTTGTCCATCCTGGATCTACTGCCAGGGGTTTTTTTGTAGCAGGAACTCCTTTGTATATTAGACTACACCCACGGGATGTAGCCAATCCTCCAAGAGTTTACAAGGCTTTTCTTACATGGCCTACTGTAATCTCTTGGAGGATTGGCTGCATTAGGGGTGTGTGGCCTAATATGCAAAGGAGTTCTTGCTACAAAAAAAGCCCTGTTCAGTACCTATCAGCTCCATTTGATGCCCTTAAGTTCTGGTATTTTGGGAGAGGGAGAAAAATTTATCTTTGTCAACTCTCTCCACCCCATGTGTAATTTTATAAATCTCTATCACGTCCCCGTTAGTTGTCTCTTTTCTAAACGGAGAAGTCCCAGATTGTTCAGCCTTTCCTCATAGCAAAGGTGCTCCAATCTCTTAGTCATCTTGGTTGCCCTTCTCTGTACTTTTTCCAGCTCTGCAATGTCTTTTTTGAGATACAGTGACCAGAACTGTACACAATATTCCAAATGAGGCTGCACTATATATAGGAGCATTATAATATTTGCCATTTTATATTCAGTAACTGCCCTAATAATCCCTAGCAGAGGTGATCTTTTTCACTGCTGCAGCACACTGGGTTGACACTTCATTGAGCTATCCAATGTGACCCCAAGATCTTTTCCCCACTCAGTCTCAGCAAGTTCAGACGCCATTACCTATACTTGAAGTTGGAATATGTTTTGTCCAAAGTTTAGCTCCTTAAACGCATGGCTTGAAAGGCAAGCAAGCATACTTACAACTATAAATTCTGGATCTGGTTTAAATGAGCTCCTACTAGTTAGTGTTGTAGCATGAACACTTGTGCTATTATGTAGGGCTTAGGGTGGCTCAGTGCCAGTCCTAAAGGATTAGCTTTTTGGGCATCTCTGTGACTTGGCATCTTCCATAGAATTCTAGGGAATAATTGATTTGTGGCGGGAGTTACTGAGATTTTTCAGACATCATTAGGCACTTGACACAGAATTAAAATCCCCAAACTTTTTTGAGTGGCTCTGATATCCAGTCTTTCATGTGCACTCAGCATCTAGAGTGAGGTAAAGGAGCATAAGGGTCTACAGGAATGATAACAGGAAGGTGCCCATGCGTGCTATGGCTCCTGCTGGTGTATTGCTTGGAACCCACTTACTGCTTCTCCAAAGCAAACAGCTAATCCTGGCCTTCCCCCCAAATCACTAGAGCAGGAGGGGTTTCAGTAGAGCCCAGCAAGCATCACCGTGATGTCTGCAGGGAACATCCATTTGGAAACAGCTGCCTCCATCATAGCATGATGCTTTGCTTGGGACTTCCTGATGTTTTGTGGAACCTCCTGGAATTTTGTGATTAGACCCACTTTCTTTACACAGTCTCTTTCTAATCTCAAAATCCCAGGAGTCCCTAAAGGTTCAACAAGACTTTGGAATCCCTGGCTTACACACTGAGACCTGGGGAAGCAAGGACTTTAAGAAATCACCATGAAAACATTTACTTAGGATTGTTTAGTGCTCCTCTTGTTCTGTTCAGAATAGATATGTACCATCCATCTAATGCTTGTCTGTTGCCAACTGGCAGTTGAACTCCCCCTTAATGCTGGTCTAGATTTGCTCTGCATGGCGGAAACGCCATTTTGTGTACCTTTCCCCAGTCTGTTCACAAGGGAACAAAGATAAACTGCAGGCTTCATGTAATTTCAGCCCTGAGACCAACTCCTGTTTTGTTGATCATATCTTGCTAGGTCAGGCTTTTAGATGATGATGCCCATAGGATCTGATTTGCTCTGTGGAGTTGTCATTGGTATATTGGTTAAGCTTGATTATACATACTAATACTCTGTTTATCTGCACTGTCTTAGCATCCTCGTGAATATGGATGACAACATTGTAAAACACTACTCCAATGAAGACACCTTCCAGTTACAGATTGAAGAGACTGCTGGATCTTACAAGCTCACTCTCACAGAGATCTAGGCTTGTTTGGGGCCTTCTGTGTGGATTTCATATGAAGATTGTGAACACAAACCTCTCATTATTGTTGTCCTCAGGATTATATTTGCCTCTAGGGGAAAAGCCATTATTCTTCCAGAAAAGAATACCTTCTGTTGTTCAAGCAAAGCAGGTTCATTTCAGTCGTTCTGGCAGCAGCTCCTAGGGAATGAAAGTTTATCAAACTGATTTTTTCCAAAATGGCAGATCTTACCGAAGCACTATAAAATGACCGTCTGGTGAGATCACCTGTATATTCTCTTAGCTTTTAAATGTATGGGTTTGTTTCATCTCTTCCAGGGCTGTACAGGTACTGAATTCCCAATGATACTTGCAGGGAAGGTTCTATGCAGGTGTGGGATGGAATTTTACCACGTTTACTACAGAATAGGGCATATTAACTATCACTCATTCTTCAGCCCCATAGCAGGAATGCCAGACTGTCTAGCTTTATGAAGAACTTCCCCTATACTGAATCCCGTTGGACAAGCTCTGTTTGTATATAAGTGCAGTATATTTTGAAGGGTTGTAAATGTGTAAATATAAGTCATATATATATAATATATATATAAAATACCGTATATCTGGATATATATGCGTGTGTATATATAAAGTGATATCTGCAGTGAAGCCCATCTGAAAGGACTGCATGTCTGTTGGAATATAATGTTGAGAAAAGCTGCTTTGGTTCTAAACTATCTGGTGTCTTTTTGATCTCTTATAAGACACAATAGCCCAAAAAAGTAATTAGATACTTTATGCAATAACCACTGTCTTACTATCTTGAGCTGAGGTGGGTCTGGCTCCTATCTACAGTACCAGGGCTCAAGATTACTAGTAGTAATGTATCAATACTGAATCGCAACAAGAAGCGTGGTAACTTTTAAAGTGAAAATATAGAGAAGTAATGGAACTTTCTGAGTGTTAAGATCTAAGCTCTTGCATCCCTGAATGGAAGCTGGACTCATTTTTTCCTCTGAACTTCACAATAGGGTGGGCTTGTCTCTGGTATGCTGTTAAGCAGGTGAGCCACAGTGTCATCATTTCAATAGAAACACCATTATTCTCCCTTGACTTCTCATGTTACATTAGTCGTAATGTATGGTTATGCTTTGGTTCCCTGCCCTGTCTTACTTCTGGTTACAGCAAAAATGAACAGAAATAATTTCAGTCCTGCTTTGATGTTGAACTATATAAAACCGTGTCTTGGAACTGTAATATGGAACTGAGGTCTTGGGATAGTGTTCTTATTGAAATATAAATAGTAATCCAGAATGGCAGACCAGATATTCCAGATGCTTATTGGCAGGACTTGTTTTGTGGAAACAGCCCATCAGGAACTCATTTGCATATTAGGCCACACCCCTGACATCACCATTGTTTCACACAGGGTTTTTAAAGCCCAGCAGGAACTCATTTGCATATTAGGCCACACACCCTGACACCAAGCCAGCCGGGACTGCATTCCTGTGTGTCCCTGCTTTAAAAAAGCCCTGCTTATTGAGAATAACGTGACAGCCAGTGTAATGCAGTGGTTAAAGTGCTGATCTAGTATCTGGGAGACCCAGATTCAAATCAATACTTGTGCCATGAAAGCTTGCTGGGTGACCTTGGGCCAGTCACACACTTTCAGCCTAACCTACCTCACAGGGTTGTTGTGAGAGTAAAATGGAGAGAACAACTTTGGGGTGAAAGGCGAGATATAAATAAAATATCTTAATATAAATAAAATAAACATGGTTGGCACGCAAACAGGAAATCATGGGTCAGAATTTGACTACAGGCATTTTCTTTCACCCCAATCGCTTATCACATGACCATGTTCTGCATGCAGGTTTAATTTCCCTGGCATTTCTGGCTGAAGAGTCTTGGCTATCCAAGGTTGGGAAAAGCCTCTCTCAGCCTGAGACAATGGCGAATCAGAGCAGGCAATACCAATGTTTGGCTTAGTGTACTGCAGCTTCACCATTCCTATATGTTTATAGCTACCCATGGTGTTCTTAGTTTTGGTTGCAGACATATCCCTCTGATAAGAGGCTTTTGGGCCACCTAGCCATGCATATGCATTCAACATTCAAACTGCTGCTTCCCAGTTTCAAATATCTGCATCTCAGAGAAGTGACAGAAAAGAGCAAGAGTCCAGTAACACTTTGAGACTAACAAAATTTGTGGCAGGGTATGAGCTTTTGTGAGTCACTGCTGCTCCCTTCTTCAGATGGTATCTGAAGTAAGCAGTAACTCAGGAATGCTCATACTCTGCCACAAATTTTGTTAGTCTTTAAGGTGGTACTGGACACTCTTTACTACTGCTACAGACAGACTAACATGGCTACCCATCTTGATCTATCCTCAAAGAAGTGATGAAAGCTTTGTAGGTTTGTTATTTCAGGTGGGGATTTTAATGTATTAACTGCTAAAAGGTCTTCATGTGCACATTTATAAAAACTTAAGTATATGTCCCCTGGCAATATCATTGGCATGCTGGCTGCTTTTCTTTGGGTTCACGTCAGTCAACACATTTATCTTGTAGATGCTGCTGAAAGCAGGCTCTGCAGAGAGTGTCTTCTGCATATTGGAAGGTGGCTTATCATATGGCTTGCCCATATTGCCTGGAATATTTCCAACACCAGTCACAGAAATGTGATGTAATGCAGGTTTGGAACCTTTCCAATGCAGTGAGACTGGGAGCCAAACATCTGCATGTTAGCTGTAGTGAAACAGAAAAGGGTTTGTACCCAGTCCTCTGCAACATCCCTGTATCCAGGTGTTATATATTATGTTTGTGTAATGCTTGCTTTTTCAGGCAAAACTCTGAACTAGCAATATGTAATGGACATAGGCTGAAAACCACTCAAATCACTCTGATCACCTGATTGTTCCTTTTGGTTGTTTAGCAACCTAACTCTGAAGAATGAAATGGGCTAAATAGATGGAATGAACAAAAAGAGACTTCCAAAACAGAAATGTTGATGGCCTTTTGAAAGGTGGGAAGCAAACTGTATTACCAAAAACAAACAGCTTTTGACTCTGGTGCATTTAGAGTCACCAAGAATAGCAGATTTTGTTGGAGAGACTTTCTTTGGTAAAGGAATTTTTATACATGCAAATAGAAGTTAAGTGAACACTTATTTCTGTAGGAAAAACTGAAGTTTTACTACGGACAGTGAAAACTGGTAAGGGGAAAGGAGATGCTATGCAAAGGATGAATTTTATATATATATATAATAAATATTTATAAAAATGTCTGAACAAAATGGCTGATTATTCTTCTAGCACATGGGTTTTTTAAGCATAGCCATATTTTTATGGAAGTTATTTTGATCACCTTTTTGTGTCCATGTAATTGAAATGTTACTACAGAGCAAGAGCTATTACATTTTGTATATCTATTTGTAACCATTCAATTAACCTTACCCAGTGTTTTTATACATTCAGAAGGGATGTTTGCATTTGGGAAGGAGAAGCCAGTTCTATGCCTACAGGTATCTAATATAACATCCTCTCCCATGGGTCTCCATTCCAATTTCTGCCACAAGTAACATTTTTATGGTAAAGTGGTATGGCAAGTAAGAGGTGGCAAAGCCCAAAGTATATTCCCTGAGCATGCATACACATCCTCAGAAGTCTTGTAATCAGTGCTTCCTCTAAGCTGAGTTAGCATGAGCTAGCGCACAGATTTTTAGCCTTCTGCTCACACATTTTTGTCTTGGCTCAGGAAAAATGCCCGCAAAGCGCAATAATTTATGCAGTAGCTCACGGTTTTAATGCCAGTAGCTCACAAAATAGAATTTTTGCTCACAAGACTTTGCAGCTTAGACGGAACATTGCTTGTAATAGAACGTGACAAGCTACTAACTTAGATCCACTGGAAGGTTTGTGTAGTCAGAAGGGATTTCCATCAACAGAGCATGTTGTTGCTTCTGGGGGACAGAGAACCCAGTAACAGAACGAAGAGGAGAATCTGCCATCAGGAATGGAGTTGGCAAAAACTGCCCCCTTTCTACATATAGAAATCTCCCTTATTAGGATTAGGAAAAGCCAGGGACTGGCAGATCATTTACAAAGCAAAAATAAATTTTCTTTTGGTGAGTTGGTGGAAGTCTTCTGAACTTTTTCCTTATGTCACATTCTTGCAGAATAAGTTAATGTTTCATAACATGGACTTACAATGTAACTGATTTCTACATCCACCACCACCCCCTGGACAAATTATTTGCTTCTTACAAGTAGATCTTTTCTTTATCACATATTGGTGTTAAAAGAATAGCTCTTCCATTGTTATGATTTCATTATTCTCCACCCACTTCCAACTTACATTCAAAGCCTTTTAATCGTGGTGAAGCTTGTCAAAAAACCTTATTTGTAAGCCTTGGTTTGTATAATTCTGATGGACTGTCTTGTAAATCTGGTTCCTTGAAATGTGCCGGGTCATTGTCACTGGCAATTTGGAAACAGCTTAATGGGGATCCTGGCTTTAGAACAACTTTGAGACACTTCAAAGAACCACTCTGTGTAATTTTTTCCTTCCTTTCTTTTCAGTATAAATTTGGCCCGTTTCCACTGGCGATCTCAAAGGCCCTGTCCTTGGTGGAATCAAGTAGTGTTTTGGTTTTTTTTTAAATCCATCTTTTAAACACTTGGTGTTCAGCTCAAGTGCTGCTGGAAAGTATTTGACTACATCGCCCTTACCTGAAGAGTAAATGGCAGGCTGCAGCAAGCATTCAGTGTCCTGAACTCTGTCCTTTCATAGCTGTATCCTTACATAATCTTTACATTTACAGCAACTATGAATGTTTTCGGTAAATGTTCCTTATTGTCACTGTTTTTGCAGGCTTATGCCCGGCATAATGTTATTTATCACAGTTATAATGCTTTCTTCCTCCAAGAAGTCCATGTCAAATAAAGGCTCCCCCCCCCCACTTTATCTTCATAAGACCCTTGTGAGTTAAGCTAGTCAGCCATTTCCCCATGGACACATAATGAGTTTCATGGCTAAGTAGGGATTTGAATCCAGTTTTTATCAGTTCAAATCCTACATTATAGAATTATAGAATCATAGAGCTAGAAGGGACCTCCAGGATCATCTAGTCCAGCCCCCTTCACAATGTAGGGAATTCACAAGTACCTCCCCCCTACACACACCCAGTGACCCCTGCTCCAAGCCCAGAAGGTGACAAAAAACAAACCACCTCTCCAGGATTCCAGGCAATACTGGCCTGGAGAAAAATTGTTGCTTTCTGTACCATGTTTTACCATGTGGGTATACTCAAAGAATTACACTCCCCCCCCCCAAAAAAAAAGGTAATTGCACCCATATCATGCATTTTGTTCCCTTACTGCAGAATTTCTGTTAGCAGCCCATGTAAGATCCTTTTTGTTTGTACTAAATTATTTTTATGCACAAGGCAGAAACGGACTTCAGCGAGCAAGCTATAGTTCATTAGTTCCCAAAGAATGTACAGCCTTTCTCTGTGTCCACAGGTTGGGAACTAATGAAATGTTTGGCATCCTTCTGTCTGCTTGTGCTATGCTGGGTATAAAATAGATCTACTGCAGAGGCTCTGGACTGATGTACAAATACACCCAGAGGTGACAAGGGGAAGAGTGGTGTCAACTAGATTGACCTCAATGCTCTACCATCAGCCTGTTTGGGCAGTTGCCTGAATAAATACCCAAGCTGCCCTCCAACCTGCAGGGCAGTGCACTGGGCTTTACATTGAATGAGCAAACTCCAAAGCAAAGAGAAACCATTTGGCAGTGCAGAGACTCCAGCCATGCATTTGCCAAATGAAGGTATCTGTGATGCCATAATTTTTATAAATTTCAGAACAATGCTACCCTTATGAATAAGGCAGAAACAAGACACCTGTAAATGAACATCCAGGGGAACTTCTTTAAAAATTCCCCTAAGGCTTTTCTATGTTGCCTTTTACTATCATATCTGTGACCATTGGTTTATCCTATGCACATGATATGCATGTTTGCAGATCTTAAAGTGACTATTCATTCTAAAATGAATTTCAAAAACAGGACACAGCAGAAGACTTCTGAGATACCACTATAACCACTGGCCAACTCCCACCTTTTCCTGACCAGGGGCATTGTTAGGGGGGTTCCCACTAAATTTCTGGGGAGCTTCTCCCTAAATCCCCCATGGCCCTCCATAGGTAGTGATAATGGAGGCCCCTTCCTGTGATGTCACTGGCTCCTCCCTATGATGTCATTGGATCCCAGTTCTTTTAGGGACCTGTCATAGCGATGCCTCTGGCTGAGCCTCATCCCCCCTCCCTCCAGGAAATTGGAAAGTCTATGCCCCTAATGAACAGGGCTGGTGAGTTAATAGCATGCACTGCAGTGCGGCTGGGAGTTTGAACTGGCACCGCCAGCTCCTGGTCTGAAGAGAGAGATGGAGCCAGAGCTGGGGTGTGTGTGTGTGTGTGTGTGTGTGTGTGTGTGCTGAGGCATTCCAGACAGGAAGAAACCAGAGCAAGGTGCAGGGAGGAAAAGAAAGGTAAAGCCCGACGGGAAAAGAAATTGTAGCTGACTAGGCCAGCCCCATCTTTGTGACCTTATTTTATATATACGTTCCTATTGGCAGCCATCTGGATAGCTTATTGCATTACCCAAAATGTCAAACAATAAGAGAAAAATCGGTCCTACTGTTTCATCTGTCTTGCTGAATGTTTAATACAGATTTATTAGAATTATTTCCTACTCTCACCACCATAAAACAATGGACTGCAAACACTGATAACGCATTTATCTTATACCAGCTGGGGGATGTATGGAAGAAGTGGAGGCAACTGACACTAACTGCAGAATCAGAGTTTGTTTTTAAACTGTTATATTGCTTTTAGATTGTATGGTGTAGTGGTTTAGCCAGTATGGTGTAGTGGTTAAGCGTGCAAACTCTTATCTGGGAGAACCGGGTTTGATTTCCCACTCCTCCCCTTGCAGCTGCTGGAATGGCCTTGGGTTAGTCATAGCTATTGCTGGAGTTGTCCTTGAAAGAGCAGCTGCTGTGAGAGCCCTCTCAGCCCCATCCATCTCACAGGGTGTCTGTTGTGGGAGAAGATATAGGAGATTGTAAGCCGCTTTGAGTCTCTGATTCAGAGAGAAGGGCGGGGTATAAATCTGCAGTCTTCTTATATTGTTTTATTATATATATCTGGTTTTAACCTTGTATTATTGACGGCTGTAACCTGCTCAGAGCCCATTTGGGAAAGGATGGGCCATAAATCGAAAATAATAAAATAAGGAAAACATTGAACTGCAAGCTGGACATACCCACTCTGCATATTGCCCTATGTTTATAGAACTGCAGAATTGTTCTGAGAGCTGGTGCAAATAATTGCTTTGCAGGAAAACAGCCTTACTCAAGCCAAACAGCATGAATTCATATATTTTGTTTAGAAAAAGTTATGCTGCTTCTCCAGGAAACCTGCTTCAGAGAGCTTACCAGGGAAACATTATAAAAATACAACAGATAAAACTAGTTATACAAAATTAACAAACCATTAACACAGCATTTTTTAAAAATATATTTTTTAAAAAAAGAAATTAAGTTATGGTTGTCAACACCAGTTTGGGAAATTCCTGAAGATTTAGGGGTGAAGCCCAGGGAGGTCAGAGCACTTAATGAGGAGTGATGGCACAGAATCCTGCTCTCCAAAATTGTTGTTTTTTCCAGCTGAACTTGTTGGATTATTTGGAAGTTTAGCAGCGTGCTCAAGGCTCACAGTGCAGAAAAGCCTATCTAGAACACGTGTGCTACAGAAACAAAAGTTAGACTTGGAACCTCCTTATAGTTGGAAATCTAATATGAGTCCTCTATTGTATAGGGTTGCCAAGTCTAACTTAGAAAATATCTTGGGACTTTGGGGGTGGAGCCAGGAGACTGTCACATTCCCTAAAAAAAATAAAAATAAAAATACAGCAGTGCAGTTCCCCTGAATACAGTCTTCATTTCCCCAGCAGTTGCATGTCCTCCCTCTCCCCTCTCCCTCTCTCTCTCACACACACCACCCAATATAAACAATTTGCATCCCACACTTTTGTGATTATACTGGGGCAATTTACTCACAGAGTTGTTGAATGTAAATCATCTGTTGTATACAGGGCCAGCATGTAGGAGTAGGTGGGGTAGATGGCTGCCTAGGACGTTACCCTGCCTGGCATCCCCTTACTCCAGCTTGCCCACGCAGAGCATTCCTCTGAGCCTCCCTTGAAGGCAGGATCAGAGGAGTGCTGCACAGTGTACTACGCTCAGATGAAGTCACCACTTGGTCGCTTTTAACCCAAAAGTGGCCGGGCACTGCTAAAACGGCACTGCTAAAACAGTGCAGAGGCTTCCTTGGAAGCCTTCAAAGAGCATGGTGCAGGGGGGAAACGGCAGTGCAGCAGCACTTTTGTGCATCGCCCATCGCTCTTTTGTCCCCTGCTCGCCGCCCTGCACAATGACATTACTTCACACATGCGATAAGCACTATAAAGGGAGCTTGTGAGTGGGGTGCATCTCAGGGGTCTGCCTAGAGTTGCAGACCCCTAGCGCTGGGGCTGGTTGTATATTCAACCAAGTTCTTCAGACTAACACAGGGAAACCAAAGGTTCTAGTGGAAGGGGGATTTGGGGATGGATTTCATATTGAGTCTATGGTATACCACTGAGTCTGCCCTCTGAAACTGCCATTTTCTCCAGGGGAACTGATCTCTGCAGTCTGGAGGTAAGTTGTAATTCTGGGAGATCATCAGGCCTTAGGGCTGCCAGGCCCAACTCAGGAAATATCTGGGGACTGTGGGTGGAGCCAAGAGACTTTGGGGGAGGAGCCAGGAACAAGATTGTGACAAACACAGTTAAACTCCAAAGGGAGTTTGGACCATCACATTTAAAGGGCCTAAAAAGGTAAAGGTAATCCCCTGTGCAAGCACCAGTTGTTTCCAACTCTGGGGTGATGTTGCATCACAACGTTTTCATGGCAGACTTTTTATGGGGTGGTTTGTCATTACCTTCCCCAGTCATCTATACTCCCTCTCCCCCCCCTCCCCCCCGCAGCAAGCTGGGTAATTTTACTGACCTCGGAAGGATGGAAGGTTGAGACAACCTCGAGCCAGCTACCTGAACTCAGCTTCCAAAGGGATCGAACTCAGGTCGTAAGCAGAGAGCTCAGACTGCAGTACTGCAGCTTTACCACTCTGCGCCACGGAGCTCCTTTAAAGGAACTCGTCTCCTTTTAAATGCTTTTCCTTCATTGGAAATAATGAAGGATGAGGGTACCTTCTTTTGGGTACCTGTCTTTTGGTCCAATCTTTCTGAAATGTTGGGGGGAGAGGTTTTGAGGAGAGGCACTAGATGCTATGCTGAAAATCTGGTACCTCTACCTCAAAAAACAGTCCCCCAGATCTCCAGAGATAAATTCTCCATTATACCCTATGGTACCAGTCTCCATAGGGTAAAATGGAATGCCCAGCAGACATTCAACACCCTCTCCACTTTCTGATAACCCTGAAGTGAGGGAGGAGCTCCATAACTGCTTCATGGAAACACTGTAAAGTGGAGATGATCTCTTCTCCAGACAGGCTATAAAGAAACTCTGAGAGGAAAAAGTCTTAACTCTTGGCTTATCTTCAGTGCTTTAGTTAAGATCAATGTGTTTGTGTACTATGGGCCTGAGCACTGCTTCTTCTCCTCCTTCTTCATATCTCAGTGGCTTCAAGCTGACTGCTTCTTTCTCCACACACCCCCTCCCTCATGGCCCTGACTCATGCTGGCTGCCAACTCAGTCCTGCGTTCTGTGGTGATTACTGGAAAGAGCTTGAATGAGCTGGCTGGGTGCTAGCTGTTGATTTAATGCTGGTGACTGAGCTTTGTACTCAAACACATGCAAAGTGACCAGAAATCACAAGACAGAGTTCTAGGCCTTCACTGAGATGTCCTTTGATGGTTCCCCATTAGGGTTGCCAGTCTCCAGGTGGGAATTATGTATATTTTTTAAAAACCACTGTGATACACTGGCTAACAATATTTAGTAAAACTTTTTAAAGAGTCAAATAAATCTTTTGCACACATTAAAAAGAAGTACAACTTTACAATATTACAAAGAAAGGTCCATCCAATGATCATCTGGATATAGGCTCATTTTGTCTAAAGTCTTCCTCAGGAGTATTTCTTAGGGTTGCAAAATCCAATTCAAGAAATATCTGGGGACTTTGGGGGTGGAGTCAGGAGACATTGGGGGCGGAGCCAGGAGCAAGGGTGTGACAAGCATAATTGCACTCCAAAGGAGTTCTGGCCATCACATTTAAAGGGACAGCACACCTTTTTAAATGCCTTCCTTCCATAGGAAATAATGAAGGATAGGGGCACCTTCTTTTGGGGCTCGTAGAATAGGACCCCCTGGTCCAATCGTTTTGAAAATTGGGGAGTATTTTGGGAAGAGGCACTAGATGCTATACTGAAAATTTGGTGCCTCTACCTCAAAACACAGTCCTCCCAGAGCCCTTGATACCCACGGATCAATTCCCCATTATTCCCTATGGGAATCGTTCTCCATAGGGAATAATTGCCCAGTAGACATTTCCCCTCCCCCTGCTTTCTGATGACCCTTAAGCTGGGGGGGTGGGAAGCCTCCAAACCTGAGGATTGGCAATCCTCTCTCTCACACACTTACTGGGTCTGGTGCTGCTCCCTCTCTCTCTCTCACACACACAGTTGCTCTGAAACGAAAGCAAAACAAGCATCGCTGACCCTTCCCATGAAGTACTTCCTGCTCAACTTTAAAGACACAGACACACACACATTTTGAAACGGACCTGTTTGCAGGTTTCTAAACCTGCCCAAGACCTAGAGCTGCATGGTGACTGAGGGGGTGGGGCTTCCCCTGCCGGTCAGCTGGCTGGTGGGGGGGGGAGCCTGTAAAACCTGGGGATCCCCCGCTGGGATCTGGGGATTAGGAAGCCTAGTATTTCTATTTCCTTCGAAGTTATCAGCCAGGTATAAGAAAGAGAAACTGTATAAAGGACAGCAGCTGGCAAACTCTGAGTTGGTATATCCTCCTCACTGCAAGGCCCCAAGAGCTGGGAGCCGGGTGCAAAGGAAAACCCACATAGAAGGACTGGAGACGCAGTGCTGGACAAATGCTCCCATGATGTTTGACTGCTGCAGACAAGGTGGTTCTGTCAAGCTGAAGCCAGAACAGAGTGGGTCCAACCACTCCCCCCGCCAAGCAGTCTGTTCCTTTCCTTGCACTAGCGGTTAGCAGGCCACATAAGAGCCCTGGATGGGCCAGTTCCAAATTCCAGGTCTTATGTTTGACACCCCTGACCTAGAGGGCTTAGTAGACCATGCACTGAACATGAGTCAACAGTGTGATGTGGTAGCTAAAAAGGCAAATGTGATTTTTGGCAGTATTAACAGAACTTGAAGTATAGTGTCTAGATCATGTGAAGTAATGGTGTTGCTTTACTTTGCTCTTACTTTACTTTACTCACCTTGACTAATGTGTTCAGTTTGGGGCACCACCAGGTCTCAGATTCAGCAGGAGCTCACAGGAGCACAGCTCCTGAACCTTTCTGAGGGTTCCCCCTCTTCCTCCCCACCTACCTTGTCCATTGAATAGTAGGTGCAGCTGCATAACAATCCCTGCATTAGGAGAGTGGGCAGGCAGCCAGCCAGCCACCAGGGGCTTTGCCACACCCCCAGCAGCCCTCATTAACCCCTGGAGAAGCCCATGTTACCCTTTCTCCACTTCTTATGTGATTTTGGCAGATTTTGTGATTTTGGCTTGACCCACAGATGGATCTCTAGCCTGCCCAAGCAGGTCTTGCTCGCCTGGGACTCTCCTTTCTTGCATTGGGATGCTTTTGGCGGGGGTGGGTGGTAAATGCTAATGAGTTATGCTAATGAACTCCACCATCTATTTTTCTACAAAACGACCCCTGGGGACCACAATTTAAGAAGAATATAGACAAGCTGGAACATGTCCAGAGGAGGGCAACAAAGATGATGAGGGGTCTGGAGACCATGTCCAATGAGGAAAGGTTGAAGGAACTCAGTATGTTTAGCCCGGAAAAGAGAAAACTGACAGGTGATATGATAACCATCTTCAGGTACTTGAAGGGCTGCAACATAGATGATGGGGTGGAGTTGTTTCCTATTGCCCCAGAAGATTGGACCAGAATCACAAAGCCTTCTGCAGATGGAAATCAGCTTTAGCTTATACCCACATTACTGTGCTGTTCTCTGATGGACACAATTTAAGACTGGTGTATAATGCTCAGTTCATGAAGACTGCTTTAAATCACTTGGTGAAACAGCTGTTTCTATCTGCTGAGCAGCATCTGAATTACCCTACTCTTTGACAGGATAGTGAATTATGCTGCTTGTTAGCAGCAATTTTTCAAAGACTTTTGACAGATAGCTTGGATTATTGTTTGCTTCTTTCTTGCTTTTAAAGATTTGCTTCTTTCTTTTAAAACAAGTTCAGATTTCCTGGTGATTTTGAAACACACAGTTCCAGGAAAAGCCTTTGCCGTACTTTAATGAACTCTAGTTACTGACTAATATGAAAAACAAGGACATCAACAACAGACACATCCAGGAACAGTGAACCTGAGTGACTTGGAAAAATTAGCATTGGATGGGGGATAAATTAGATTGCCAACTCCAGTTTAGGAAATTCCTTGAGATTGGGGGGCAGTGCCTGGGGTAGGCAGAGTTTGGGGAGGGGGGGAATTCAACAAGGATATGGCCTAGGGTTGCCAGTTCTTACCTGCTTGCCAGCAGGGGGTGGGAGGGAGCTTTCTGGGAGTGGGATGCTGGGGATGCTGTTGTGACACTATGGTATTTTGGGTAATACTCTGGAATCTATGGTAACCACAAAGTTTTGTCCAAAATACCAGAGCATCACCATGCAACTTCCCCAGCATGATGACATCACTTCCATGTGATATCACCTTGGGGATGTCACACCCCATTCCAGCTGTTGGGGAATGGGCTTCTCCCTGCCCACCAGCTGCCTGGTGGCAGGCAAGAGTCTGCAAAATTGGGGGATCCCCCACTCCCACCTGGAGGCTGGCAACCCTAATGGTGCCTTATACCATCCTCCAAAGCTGCCTTTTCCTCCATGGGAACTGACTGTAATACTGTGAACAGGACATGCCAGCTTTGCTTCAACTTAAGAAGGGTTTTTTTGTTTAGCTCTCTGACACATTCTCTCTTTCACTGGGCCTTCTTTCTGTTGGCCTCGCAATCAGCTTGCTCAGCCACACGCTGGCATACAGGAGCCCTGCAGGGCCAAAACTGAAAGACATGCAAAACTAAAACTTGCCTGTAGGTTGTTTGCATACATTATAGTGGAAAGGTGTCTCTGTAACCAAGAGATCACTTGTAATCAGGGCCAGCGTGTGGGAGTAGGCCATGTAGGCGGCTGCCTAGGGCACTGCATGGCCTACGAGGCACCTCTAGGCACCCCTCCCCACATGCCAGCGGGCCTGATAGGCTACCCTGCGACGCGAGAGGAGCCCAGCATGCAAACAGGGCCAAATCCTTGTTTGCATGCCAGGCTCCCCAGAGGAGAGTGATGTCATTGTGGCACACAGGCAGTATGTGCGTGCCAAAAAAATTTAAAATGAGGGAGCTGGGAGGGTGGGAGCACAGCGCAGGGGTCTGCCTCTAGCGGCAGAACCCTTAGTGTGCTGGCTCTGCTTGGATGTTGGCAATTATAGGTTAATGAATCCCATATAACTGGGCGTATGGGTCTTGCCTTTTTAGGTCTATGACTCGCTACTGGACAGGCCCCTCTCATTTATTCCAATGTCCTGCAGCTCTGCAGCCCACCAAGATAAGGGTGATGGTAAACCCCCACTACAGTCTGATATGCTAAGTCACATGTCACAGAGAATACAGGTCCTGTGTCAGCCTTGACAAATGTGAGTTTTGGGTTCTCCTCAATTTCCAGGTATTTGGATCAGGAGCGTGGTGCATATGGCAAAGGTTTTCAGCCCTCCCTTGCCATGCTCTTCTCCCAACCTGCAGCCATCCTGGTATTTGGCCTGTTGAGGAATCTCATGTCTTTCCCAGAAAATACACCTTCCTTTCATTCATCCTTGCATAGATCAAGTTGTCCACACAGAGCTGTGGGCAAAGACCTCTGGTTCCCCAAAGGTGGTTGGTACTTATCAGAAGACAGTATAAATTTTAAGCAGGAGTTGAATTCAAGAAGTTTGAGAAGCAACATGCTACTTGTGACATCTTTCTTACCCTTTCTCTTCTCTATCAGTAATCTACTATCCTGTACAGTAGGTTTGTAGGTAATCCATGTTGGTCCACAGAAAAATTTCAATAATAAAAATCAAGTAATTGGAGGCTGTAGAGCAATAACTACCAAAATGTGGGCTATGAAGTTTCCTGTGGGTTGACTTCCAGAGAAGGCTGTCTGCTACCCCATGGTATGATTTCCTCCAATCAGTTTCCACAGGGAGGTAAGGAGAAGAATTTTGCTGCATTTCTGCATTGGTAAGATTAGATCATTCAATCACTAACCATGTGGAGAGACAGCAGAACTACCTGCTCTTAGAAGATCCTGCTTATTGCATCTCTGCATGAGTTACTGATCTGGGCATTCCTGATTGAGGTGAGGCAAGTCTGAAGAAGTAACTCATGCAGGGGGATTGGGTTATTCTGAAATTATCTTATGCATTCTTAAAAGCATACTTCTTTTTGTAAATACCTCTAATTTATTTCAGAGGAAAAGTGTGCCTCAAGTAATCTGCAGGTTGTCATAATGGCTACAGCACCAACCAACCACTGGAGAAGTTACAATTTGGACAAGCTGTATGTTTGAGCTACTAATTTATCTATTTTTTTTTCTTCTGCTCAGGGCAGCATATATGGTTCTTGTCAAGAAAGGATTTCTTGCCAATGATTTTGTGTAATCTAGTCTCCCATGCTGATATTTGATTCAGGAAATATGTAATATGATTTTTGCCTGTTTTAATATCACTTGCTGTTCAGTTATAATTTTGCTTTGTTATGCTTGTTGTTTAGCACATGTGCACAGAGTGCTCAGAAAATTCACTGAAAGCTGCAGCCTCTGCTGTCTGAGACCTTGGAAGTTTATCTCACTGGCTGAGTGAATAGCTTTGAGTTTCATTTTAAGGAAAAGACACTTAACAACTGTGTGCTTGCGGGGGGTGGGATTGAGCAATTATATTCCAATACTTTTGCCACTTTCTTTTTGCACCTTGAACTGCTTATGTTATTAATGGCCATCAAGGCTTTTTTTGTAGAAAAAGCCCAGCAGGAACTCATTTGCATATTAGGCCACACATCCCTGATGTCACCATTGTTTCACACAAGGTTTGTCTGTAGCCAAAGCCCAGCAGGAATTCATTTGCATATTAGGCCACACCCCCTGATGCCAAGTCAGTTGGAACTGCATTCCTGTGCGTTCCTGCTCAAAAAAAGCCCTGATGCCCATGCATAGTGTATAAGTAACTGACCCTCCCATAGGAAGTCAGTTCTAACAAGAACTGTCTTTGCTGTGAACATGTATCTTTTATTTGATTTAAATCAAAGAGGCTGAGTTGATGAGAACTGCACGGAACCTGACAGTTCCCCCCTCTGCTATTATATTCTCACACAACAACCTTTGTAAAATAGTTTAATCTCAGAAAGTGTAAGACTGACCTAACATAGAAAGTGCCTTGCTGGATCAGACCTGTTGTCCATCTAGCGGAGCATTGTATTTCACCCAACAGCCAGCCAGTTGCCCTGTTTCAATGAATTTAGAAAGGTCTGGGTGTATCTCTGTTTAGGATTGCACTGTAAATGCCTTGGGGAGTAGTAAAGGGACTTTCTGAGTATTCTTACTCACATAACAGTGTTAAACCAGCACTGCTCCTTCCCTCTCCTGTATTTTAATGCTATGTTTGGATTAAGTGCTCAAATGCAGTACAAGGCAGTCTGACACAGACTGACCTCCTTTTCAGGATAACGCTTCAGGGAACGTGGCTCATATAACTGCAAGCTCAGAATGCCAGTCCTGGTGGGGGTTTCTTTTTCACTTCCACAGCATGCCAACAACCATTCAAAAATATTTCTCATTTGTAAAGAAACAGCTGTCGCCATTCCTAGTTTCATTTCTATTTGAAAACTGCTGCCCCAGCAGGGCAGGGTGTTCCATTCCGGGCCCTGACCTATTCCCTAGTTTCTAATTGTAGATTGGCTTTGCTGCAGTTTCAAGGGTCACATGGCACGGGAAGCCTCTGAGGCTTTTATTTGTAGTTCAGACTTGTACATGTGGAACCTGAAGGGGTGGGAAAGAAGCAAACTGGAGGACAATATAGAATGGATTGGCAGGCGGTGAAAGGATTAAGCAACTACCTGTACTCTCGCATGATATTTCTGTTCCTGATCACTTTCCTCGAAGGTTGCTTTGGCCTATGGAAAGTAGCAGTTAGGGTGTTACAGGCATCCATAACGTGTTCTCCCTTCCAGTTTATTGATTTGTGCTGGGTTTGATGCTGTAGGGAAATGTGGGGTGTTTTTTTGCTTCCCCACAGTCTTATGGCATTTCTATGTACCTGCACTTTTCTTTACTTTTCCATGATCCTTCCCAAATCTGATTTACTATTATGTTTTGGGAAAGATCACAGGATAGCTAGGCTGGCTGTTGGCAGGGCCACAGCCAGGATTTAACGTTTGGTGGGGAACAGAGGCACAAATTTTTGTTTTGGGGGCCCACTAATAACCCCCGTCTTTGGAGTAAAAAACAAACCAACATCGCTTTCAAGCCTTCAAAACTTCAAGCTTTCAAAGCAAAGCGCAGGAGTGCTCCATCCCAACCGCTGGAACCTGGCACCTCCTGCCACCAGTCTTTGCCCACTCACCTGCTGAGGGGCAATAGTGGACTTCTCTGCCATTGCCCACTCCAACAGGAGGGAAGTGGCCCTTGAGCAGGGGGATGGCAGAAGCCACCATGCCTCCTCTGGCAGCTCCAAGTGTGAGGAAGCAGCAGCAAGCACAAGGAAGAGGTGGCGGCTGTAAGTGTCGGGGCCAAGTGCTTTGCATGCATGTAAGGGTGGAGAGGCCAGGACTCTGTGGGCCCCACTGTAGCTACGATCTCGGCTATTGGGTGGGAAAGTCTGGCATTTCTCAGCCCTGCCCACACAACAGCTATTTTTCTTGCCTCAGTCCCGGCAGCATGGAACCAGGAGACTTTTAAAAAAAAAATCAGCAATTGACAAATTGATATTATTGTATATCAACATGCCCATTGATGTTCTTATTTTTAAAAAACCAACAAATTGGAGAAAGGCATCCCCCTGTAGCTCAGGGTGTGTGTGTTGCCATCATATGGACCAGGGCAGGGGAAATGTGGAAAAAGTGGTGCATGGGAGGCCTTGTTGCCATGAGGGACTGTGGAGTGTGCAATCAGCATCCCTGATGTGGAGATATAACTTCCAGCAGGACCAAGAAGTGTCATCATTGCTCCGAGGGTGATGCTCTAGTGTGCGCTCAAAACTCTATGATAACCATAAAGGATGGTAACCATTGAGTTTGGGGCAAATCCTAGAGGATCACCTGACATGATAGCTTCACTTCCAGGTTGCACCAGAAGTTGTGTCATCATGCCAGGGAAGCTGATTGTGCCCCCCATTTCACTTCCATTTTCCCTGTACTGCCCAGCTGAGTAACAGAAATGGGCAGGAGATCTCCCACCACTAGTGGAAATATGACAACTCTAAAACTGGACAGAACCATGAAGGGTCTGTATAGCTTATGTTACCTTCTCCCTTTAGAGATGTGTGAGCTCTTTACCTTTCTCCTATGTAGAAAGGATGAAAACTCATCCCATATCTTTCACCCTCATGTCCATTACGGTAGATGCTTGTATATCCTGCATGTATGAGCACACATCTGTTTATAAAAAAAAAATCCAACACGTTTAGTTTAAAAATAAAAACAATACATTGATAAATGTGGGGTGAATGTTTGAACCCATGTGTAGTGTAAGTTCAGTTGCCGTTTTTATTAGCTGGCTATTACCTGGATACTTTATAGGGTAAGTGTGACTTTTCTGCGTGAATTATACATGCAAATCAGCATGAAGCAACATTATTTTGAACACAGGGGAATCATGCCCGGGCATAACTCCAAGATAAAAGACGACCAAGTTGTTGATCAGAAATTGAAAACAGAAGCAACAATGTGGAAGAAAGTCAAACAGCAGCGGAGGAAGTAGGATCAATGCCAGTGAAAGAGCTTAATAGAGCTGAACAGCCATAAGCAGAAGTGCTAGATATTTTTAGACTACAATGGGTCATTGTTGTCAGATTTTGAAAGTTTTTTGCAGCAACGAGAAATAGGAGACAATGATTTCCATAGCTAACGTAATGTTTCCATCAAATGATCTATGTTACGGGTTGTTTACTTACGTGCAAGCATGTGTTCCTGCATATGGACTCCCCTAGAAGTATCATATAGCATAACAACATACTGAATTTCAGAAGTGCGAGTGGAACTCAAAGGTTGTTTTTTTAAGCCACTGCTAGGTCTCAGCTGTTATTCGCTATGAAAACAGGCAAGGAAGAGGCAGCTCACTGCAGACTGCTGCTTCTCCCCTTGGCAGCAGGACAGAGGATCATTGCTGTGCTGGTGTCAGAGAACAAGAAAAGCCAAAATAGGTAAGATTTTTTTTAAAAGCCTTTGAGTAGTTCAGTTTTGGTTTTTGAGCAATCTTTTGTTATGGAACAGTGTAGAAAAATGCTACACTGTTCACTCCCTCTTA
Source organism: Heteronotia binoei (assembly GCF_032191835.1). Lineage (NCBI taxonomy): Eukaryota > Metazoa > Chordata > Lepidosauria > Squamata > Gekkonidae > Heteronotia > Heteronotia binoei. Next base: position 47,450,161 of record NC_083223.1, on the reverse strand, counting down.
TATCTTGATATAAATGCTGGCATTCTAAGCATCTTTTTCATAATCATAGATGCTAAAGTAGTTTCAAGGAATGTGAATGCAATTTTTTATGGTAGTTTATTTTAAGGTAAGAACCAGTGTTCCCTCTAAGCTGAGTTAGTGTGAGCTAGCTCACAGTTTTTTAGCCTCTGGCTCACACATGTTTGTCTTAGCTCAGGAAGGATGGCCCTAGAGCACATTAACTTACGCAGCAGCCATATCACTTCCTCACAATTTTAACCCCAGTAGCTCACAAGACTCAACAGCTTAGAGGGAGCATGGGTAAGAACTTGCATGTTCATTGCATTTTCTTCATTTTCCTTTGACCAGATAGCTGTTCTTCTCTTCAACCTCATCCTGCCCTTTGCCTCCTCAAGTGGAAAGGAAGAGCTTTTTTCTCTTGTTATGGTTTTTGTCATGGTTATGGTTTTCTCTTGTTATGGTTTTTGTCTCCTCAATATGTACAGTTGTCATTTTGTGTGAATAGGCAATGCAGGTATTTTCAAACTTCAGTGCACACATCAAAAACTTGGGTTTGGGTCTATATTCATGTATAGTGAACCTAAAAAAATATGCTTGTCGCTTTATTCACACAAAATGGCAATGACACATATGTGAGGCAGGAGTACCAAAACTGTAGCAACCGAAAAGGTCTTCAAGTTTAGACATAGCCAATGTGCTTCCTTCTTCCAGGTCCTCCTTCTCTACTCACTGCAGTGTTCTCCAATGTCTCCAAGAGATATCTGAGAATTGAGGTGCAGAGAATAATTGATCTCTGTGCAGTAAACTCTGAGATCCCTCCAAAATCTTTCCTGAGGTCAATCAAGTCTTCTCTGCATTTAACAAATATAAATTTCCCTCAAAAGCATGTCTATAAAACAGTGGTCAGACACTTAATTTGGATAAAGCTTTCTGATCACTTTGCCCAGCTGGTAACAATAGTATAAGAAGGCCCTTTAAGATGACTTTTTAAAAAGTTATGTAAGAATAGTGATTAATTTTGTTTTTGTTTTGGCCCTATGTGCATTATTTCTGACTCACTGGGATTGATGCAATCATCTTGGAAGATGCTAGTGTCCTCCAAGCAGTCCTTTTCGATGATTCCTGGAAATTCAGTCACGGGACACACGTGGACTCAAAGCTACAGTGCAGTGAGGAGGAAGAAGGGGAAATCCCGCTTCTGCAAAAATAGTTCCACTGATCTAAGAGGGAGGAGGGACAAGTTCACCTCCTTCTCACCACACAGGTGCTGGGACTTTGGACATCAACTTTCTAGCCACTGGGACTGCTGGAAGCAAGGGGGACATGACAAAAATCCATGTTTCTTGTGCTGGCAGATAATGGCTGTATCTAACCCATTGCTTCACTTGGAGAAAAATTATTTTGGACGTTTTTATTGCCTGTTTAGCATTAAAACATCATGGATAATCTTGAGAGATTTTACAAATTCTGGAACTCAATATCCATATAAATAGTTCAGCATATGCCACACCTCCTTGTATGACATTGGTGAGAAGTCAACAGATAAGTAGCAACAACTAGAGATAATTGTGAAAACTTCGTCTTGACAAAGGCACAGAAGAAAATTCATTCTCTAAAACTTGGAGGGTTTTTTTAAAGCCTCACTTTGTAAGTATTTTCCTGGCTTCAACATTTAAAGTCAGAAATGTTAGTGAGGGTTCATTTGATGTTTATTTTCTTACATGTCTGACTTTGTCATTCTTGATGTTGTTTTCGCTGAATAATTTTTCTTTTGTACATAGGAATATTCCTAAATTTTGTCTTGGAAAATTCAGAAGTTCTAACCTATTCTTCAATAAACACCAACCCACATAGTTTGACTCTACTTGGATTATAATGTTTGAGGTGGGGAAGATGATAAAAGTTGGAAAGAACGGGGTGCTGGATAGAATGTGGTTTTTAGATGGGATCATCTTGGTTTCAAGCACCATTCTGCCATGACACATACTGGGAAAGTCTCATTCCTCAAAGTTATTTTAAGGATAAAGTGTGGAAGACAGATTTGTGTATGCTATCTTGAGTTTTAGTTGAAACACAGTACTTCTAACCAGGGCTTTTTTGTAGAAAAAAACCAGCAGGAACTCATTTGCATATTAGGCCACACACCCCTAATTTCAAGCCAGCCGGAACTGCGTTCCTGTGCATTCCTGTTAAAACCCTCCCCTGCTTCTAACTCATTATGGCTATTAAATATCTTGGCTAAATATGTGATTCCTCATTTTTTTCACAGGCAGCAGCTTATTCAGTTGAAGTAATGTATGGCCTCTGTATTATTTTTGATTATATAAGAATTCTACAAATCACTTTTTATTATTTATTTATTGAATTTATATCCTGCCCTTTCCACAAGCAGGCTCAGGGTGGGTAACATCAGGTTACATTAACAGCACAATCCAGAGAGGGGGCGTGGAAAGTCTTTTGGGAGCAGACGAGCTGCTACGTGGGCACAGGAAGGGTGTGCGCCAATGTACGACTAGTGCCGCCACAGTGGAGGGGAGTTACATGGGCGGGGGGCCGCCCGAGCACTGCTACGCCTGAGGGCAGTGACGCCTGAGGGCTGCACCCGAGTGCGGGCGAAAGTGAGGCGGAGCGCGGCATTCAGGCAGAGAAGGGAGTGGAGTTGGAGGCGTGGCCAGGCTTAGGCAGCTTCCTGAGCAGTTTGGCCCATGACACGCACCCCCCCCCCCAAGAGGTGCAACGTCACGCCGGCAAAAATAGCAGCATGTCCCATAGGTACTTGTTGAAACCAAAAACAAAGGTTGCCTTCGCTGCTGCGAAAACTCGCAAACGCCTTAGGGAGCGGGGTGATTGTCTCACCAATCCCCTCGCGCCTCGGCCTGGCAAGCCCCCTCCCCGGCGCCCAATCGCGCCCCCCCTCCTAGAAATACTTTTGCTCTGCCTCGCACAACTCAGTTGTTAGGGACAGGTTCGTGTGGCGGGAAGCTCTGCCGGCGAGCTCCCGGCCATACAGACTTAGAGTGAGGGATCGGGCAGGTGACACATGGTTGCTTTGACAGTATCTTTGACTTGCGAACCTCTCTCTCCCCTGGGGCTAACTGCTCTTGTTTCCAGGTCTCCACAGGTCCCGAGCTCCCAGAGGCTCTCCATGCAAGGACTGTCGCCCATGCGTGGGTGAGTTCCACTGTCCCCCCCCCCCGGCCTCCCCTCGCTCTTGACCGCTTGGTGTGCGAGCGTCTCTGGCACTTGAACCAGGCAGTGGACTCCAGCAGGGGGCATTTACTGACCCCGTTCCCCTGTGCTGTCGCCTGCTCCCTTCCCTTGGTCTGCCCTCTGCCGCATTCCCAACCCCTGGAAGGGCAGGGTGTGTGTGTCTGTGGCAGCTGCCCCAATGCGGGGAGGTGGGTCAGAGACTGTCCCTTTAAGAGAGCGCCTGGCTGAAATGCAGTCTGCTCTTCCAGCCGCCGCCCCTGCAGGTACTCTTGATCTCTGTCTCCGTTTTGCAGGTGGGACTCCAACACAGAGGCTTCCGTGTGTGTCGCTCCACTGCCCCCCACTTCCTCAGCTGTTTCTGACTGCCGCTCTGAATGGAGTCCCTCCCACAGCGAGACTGCCCAGCACACGCCAGGGAGACTGTTGCAGTTTGTTTCGGAAAAATAAAGTCTGAGCTGTGCCCTCTGTTGTCTCTCCTGCTTGGCATCTGCTGCACGTTCCCTGGGCAACCCCCCCCCCATCAGTGGCCTCTCCGAGGAAATGCCTGGGAGGGTGGGCAGACTTGGTTTTGGGGAGGGGAACGGTCTATGAGCTGCCAAGCTGCCCCCCACATGGCTAGGGGAGGGGAGGGGAGTGCCACCCCTCAGTCTGCCCAGGCTGACAGCCTACCTGACCCCACAGGGCTGTTGTGCACAGGGCACTAAGGGGGGGGGCTGATGAAGTGGACTCAGAGTTCTGCGGCTGATGCACTCACACTCTGAGTTCTGCGGCCCCCCGGGGAGGTGTTCAGTGCACATGGCAGGGGGCGTCAGGGCAGCACAGGGGGTCACTGGGGGGGGTGTCTGCTGCTGGGCTGGGGAATTAGGACCTCTAATCTCTTCTTAGAACTTTGGGGAAGAGCACCCAATTAAGTTGATGAGTGGCAGAGACAGGACAAAAGGAAATACTTCCTCATTCAATGAGTAATTAACTGCATTCCTATATTACACCCTTCTAAATCCATTGGCTTCAATTAATTTAGGAAGGAAAGGAAAAGAGGAAAACCCAACATGAGATGGACAAACTCAATAAAGGAAGTAATTGTCTTCATTCTGCAAGACCTGAGGAAGACTGTTCATGATAGGACATTCTTGAGTTCATATTTCACTGTGAATTGTGGAATTCTCTATCAGTGGATATAGTTGTGGTGGCCACTAACACAGATGGCTTTAAAACAGGATTTGGAGGATAGCACAATCACTGGCTACTGACTAGAGGACATCTTCACATTCAAAAGCAGACCTCTGAATACCAGTGCTTTGAGGCAAAATGAGGATGGCCTTGGCCTTCATGTGGTTTGGACTCTAGTATGATGCAGCAGCACATTTTCTTATGGCTCTAAGCCACTCTTTGTAAACTCATCTGTTCTAGTTGCTTTCACAGGGATTCACAGCTGAATGGTTTACAACAGGCCTCTCTACTGTAAGTCTTTCCCTCACACACACTTTTATCATAACGGATAATTCCATGCAAGACACTACATTAGTCTGCTGCAGCAAAGTAAAAGTAACAGGAGTCCAGTTTTATTCAAGATTGAAGGCTGTGTTGTTATGAACTCCACACATCTGACAAAAGAGCAGTCTAATGAAATCATAAGACTGCCTGTTGCCACTTGCATGAAATGAAAGTTTAGCTTTTAAGGTGTCCCAAGACTCCCGAGTCCAGTTAGCACCTTAGACTAACATTTCCAGAATCTGTAACATTCCTTCCTTCCAGGTATATTATCTTTTTAGTCTGCACCATTCACTGCCTAGCTCCTAATTTCACATTTCAGTAGGAACCGGCCTAACAAAAAAAAAGGGAGGGTGGGGGGGGGATGTTTCTTTCCAACCTCCTGTCCCCATCCTCACAACCCCCTCCCTCCCTCAAAATCCTAATTATCATTGGCGCTATTTTATTGCAGAAGACTAAGAGGGGAATCTCGTCAGGAAGGAGATCTGGAAAGTATCTCTGAAGCGGCCAGACCCAAATCGTCACAAGAAAGGGCGCTCATCACGTCGCGCGAGCTTCTCCAATCTCCTTGGTTTGCTTAGAGAGAGCTTAAGGTGGGGCTTCCAGGAGCAGACTCGGCGCTGTTGCTGGGGCCGGGCGAGGGAACTTGGTAGTGTGTGCATGAATGCGCGCGCGGTGATGTCAACTCTCTGTAGCCGCGCCCACCTCCTCTGTGTCTGCCTGTGCGCCTCTCTCTTCCGCGCGCGCGGGCATTCCCTGGCTGGCTGGCTGCCGCTCCCCGACTAAGCCTCCCCGCCCTTTCCCCGGCCCCGCCTCCCCTCTTCTCCTCACGTCGACCTTTCCCCTAGTTTCCAGAGGGAGGCTCGGCTCGCAGACTCGGCGGCAGCCGCCACGAAACGTGCCCACGAGGAGCCTTTCCTGCTGTCCGCCGAGCGAGCACGAGGCAATCACGCTGCCCGAGGGAGGCCATTGGCTGGCCGAGAAGCAGCTCGGCCCGGGATTGGGCGAGGCGCGTCTTTCCTCCTTTTTGCGCTCTCCCTCCCTCCTCTCCAGCTGCCTCGCTGGATGGAGTGTTTTGGTGTGTTTCCTTCTGTGTTTTGGCTGCTCGCCTCCTCTTCCAAAGGGAGGTGTGGGAGGAAAGAGGGAGATAAAGGGAGGGCGGAGGAGGAGGCGGTTCTGGCGCTTGTTGGCTTTGTCACATCGCGGCTGCCTGCGAGAGCTTTCAGCATGCATCCCTCGCCTTGCGCCGACGAGATGGGAGATGCCCCCGCGGTGAGTACCACTTGATGCACGGGGGAGGGGGGTAGAGCGCTGGCACCTTCTTACCACCTTCTTACCACCTCCCGGGGGTGAAGCAGGCTGAGTGGCTCTCCTCCCTCCCTCCCTCCTCTGATCCCATCCGCATCATTTCCCAAGCTGCGAGATGCTTGACGTGAGCTTGCTTTCTTCCCTTTCTTGCAAAGAACAAACCTGCATTTTAATTTTTTTTTAAATTTTGGGGATAAATGCAATTAATGGCTTGCCAAGATGCTCAGAGGATGGGCGATTGAGATGCTTAAGCGTGCCTTTCAAACCCTTGACCTGCTAATCCAGGAAGGATGGTTCAAACAAAGACAGTCCACCCTGAGCCCTTCCCTGGGTCACCTCGATCGTGTGTGGGTGACCCTCTGAATTGGCATAAGGCTGGAGGGGCGTAGAGACGTCTGCTTCTGCCTCTGAGGCTTGGAAGAGTTGCAGGACCGATGCGGTGGGCATCTGTCACTCGCGTCTCTCCCAGGTCCCTCCCGGCTTGGGCGATGGAACTTGGTTGGGTGCAAAGAATTGCAGCTCGCCTTGGGGTCCCAGTTACTCCCGGAGGGAGTCTCCCTTCCCCAGAACGACGTCCTTTGCTGCGAGTCGCCTTTGCTGTCTGTGGTCCACAGTTGCCTGGTAATGACACGAAGCCGAAGCTCCAGCGATTACACCTGGCAACTGTCGCCCTCCGCTCCCAGTAAACGGCCTTCCTCGTAGCTGGGGAGGGTTTGGGGGTGGAGGGAGCTTCCAACAGCCGGGGAGGTTTTCTGTCTTTGTCAACTTCTCCGTTTTGTAAAAGTTGTCCTCTTCCCCCACCCCTTTCCCTCCCTCCCTCGGTGTAGCTCTGGCTTCCCACCCTGGGCGAGTCTTGCGGCCAGATCCAGCGCGCCCTGGGAGCGCATCCAGCGGGGGCTCAGCCCGAGACCCCCACCCACTTTGCTGGGGGGGGGGGCTGTTTTGATGCATGACGTCGCCTCCCTTCTACCACTCCCCCTCCCTCAGCTATATTTGGAGTGGGCGGCAGCTCCGGGTCCCATGAGGTGGGAAGAACACCACCCACCCACCCCCTTCCCTCCCTCTCGAAGGTGGAGCCTCAGCCCCCTCTGGCCAATGCATTTCGAAGCCAGAAGAGGGGCGATCTGCATAGCAGCCCCCCCTCCCGGGCCCACCCCCTGCTCTTCATTTGTTGGTTGTAGAAAAGTAATGAAATGAGCGCGCACAGCCGCTGTCGGGAGTGAGAGGGATGAAAAATAGTGATAATAAATTAGATCTCCACGACTCGAAGCCGTCGGGCCCTTTGGGTGGAACGAAATGGGGAGGAAATTTCCGGCCTCCTTTCTGCCGCCCTAGATTTCCGCAGTCGCTTCTGGTGGTTGTGTGCGCGCCAGCTCAACCGGCTTGCCTCTCTGCAGTGTCTGGGTAAAAGGAGGTGATTTAAGGACATGCTTGCCAGGCTGAGGTTACGTGTCTCCCTGCAGGCCCAACCCAGGCTCTTTAAGCGGGCGCTCGCCTTTTCTTTCAAACCTTATTGGTGCTGCACAGGGGTCGTTTTGTACAAAAATAGGTGGTGGAGCTCATCCAGGGATTGTTATGCAGCTGCAATACTATTCAATGGACAAGGAGGTGGAACTCTCAGAAAGGTTCAGGAGCTGAGCTCCCACTGAATCTGAGGCCTTGTGCTGCAGCTTTCAGTTTTCACCTCGGAGAAAAAGGATTTCAATGAATTGCAAGCCGATGCAGAATAATTTTTTGGATGTCTCTCTGCCCCGACTGCCCCCCCCCTTCCTTTGTTTTATAGGTTTCATATTTTTTAACCCCAAAGAAAATTAATGTTGGTAAATTGTAAGCAAATGTCAAAGCTCCCCCCCCCCCCCAAATGGGCTTCTGCAGTTCTGGGGGTGCAGTGAATGGCATTCACTCCTGTACACCTGGGAAGTCCTGTCTTTGGGGTCATGTTATAAGACTTATGCATTATCAGCATCTACTGCAGGCAGCTCCAGGTAACTCACAAAATGGGATGGGGCTGACTAAAGCTACATCATATGGTACAAAAGCAGCTGCTGTAGATGAAGTAGCCTCAGTCCAATACAAAATAAAAGCATCCTCATGTCTTGGTTTAAGTGGGTTTAAGCATAACATTACATTTATTAATAGTTATAACAAAGGATCACTACAACAAAGGAGCTAAATTGCTGAAATTTTGAAAAGTTAATATAGTGCTGTATGTATGTCTTCAATCATTTGCAGTAAGCTGGATTTTTTTCATACTTTATTGAGTTGGTGGCATACCCTGTGTAATCCAGAAAGAAACCGTATTTCTGTAGAATAATGGAAGCTGGTGACCAGAGTTCTCTTTGAGAATCTCTGCTCTGATTCAGCTCCGCCTGCATGTAAACAAGGTGCTAAATATTACACTAGTTGCCCAAGAAAGTGGATGCACATCTCATTTATCTGGGAAGTGATCTGCATGCATGAGCTTGCTTATGCATGAATATCTCCTTAGCTAGAGCAGGATGTTGATGTATATGATGAGTTTAGGCATATGTTAACTTTTTTTTCGTACTGACTTAACAATTACGGGCTTTTGTCTAGGTTGACATTGTGGACATCTATGAATCCATACGTGAGCGGCAGCGTCATGATAGTGAAAGGTCTACCTGTAGTGCTTTGGAACAGAATGACATTGAAGCTGTTGAGGCACTTGTTTGTATGAGTTCCTGGGGTCAAAGATCACAGAAAGGTGACCTATTAAAGATAAGACCTCTTACACCTGTGTCAGATTCAGGCGACTTTACAATGCACACTGAGCCTACATCTGAGCTGCCCAAGGATTATAACTTCTTATCCACATTGGTAAGAATAACAAAACGATTATGTATGGCATGAATATGAATAGTTTCAAAGAAAAGATTTGTACTTTATTTATTTGACTTGGTAGTCTTTATGACTGAGTAAGAAGCCCTTGGAAGTGACATGTTTTGTTTAATACTGGCCACGCCTCTCCCCCCTGCTTTACCTTATGCGTAATTCTAAACAGAGTTACACTTTTCCATTGAAGTCAGTGTTTAGGATTACACTGTTATCAATTTAAATTGAACTCAATATGAATGTTCTGATGTTATACACAGATAAAACCTATTACTGCATTCCAAGGTTCATGTTTTACATTAGAGCCACAAGCCAGGACAGACTCCAGAGAATGCACTTTATTTCACTAGGGTTAAGTGCACTTACCTCTGTGCTGGATTGTGGTCAGTATGCAAAGATAAACTGAAGGGAAAAAAGAGTTTCACTGCATAGTTCTCTTGCCAGAACAAAACTGGACAATCCAATCCAGTTACTTTGGAAATATTTGTAATAATAACCAATCAATACAATCGATTTCTCTCGAGTTTTACAATTATAAATGCATGGTGAAAAGAGCACTGGTGCTTAGTTTTTGTTATCTAGAAATCCAACAAATGTGACGCAGTAATGCAATCCTAGAGCTTGCCTTTCTCTAAACTGATTGCATCCTGTGTTCCCTCTAAGCTGTGGAGTCTTGTGAGCAAAAATTCTACTTTGTGAGTTACTGGCATTAAATTTGTGAGGTGCTGCATAAATCAGTTTGCTCTGGGGCCATTTTCCTAGAGACAAAAATGTGTGAGCCAGAAGCTAAAAAATCATGAGCTGGCTCACACTAATTCAGCTTAGAGGGAACACTGATTGCATCTAAAGTAGTGGTGTTTTGATTTTGGTCTGCTGGTACTGCTGTAACATCTTTTCTTTGTTTTCAATGCCCAGTGTATGACTCCACCGTACAGTCCAGATTTTGCTGAGCCATCCATCTCAGCACTGCTCTCTTCCCAAGTCACTTATTCAAAATCGAGGACCATAATGGCTAATTCACCTGCCTGCCTCAGCACTCCTCCTGGCTGTGCTCCTGCTGCAGCCCAGCCACTTGCCCTGAATTTGGAGAGGCAGTCCAGCCAGAAGCCAGCAAGGGCTGACCAACCTGTTCCTCAGCTCTGCAGGGCCATGGCGACCAGCGTGATCCGTCACACGGGGGACAGTTTTGCTTACTCACGCATTTCTGCCACACAAGGGAAAGCAGAAACAATATCAGGCGACAGCAGTTCTGGAGATCGGCATGAAACACAAGACCAGAGACATCGAAAAGTCTTACAGGATTCTGATGCTGCCGACACCTTAATTTATCACCCTTCATCAGTAAATGAACCTTGTTTGCACAGGTCAGGTTGTAACACTGCAGAAAAAGGACAGGAAATGCCGCAGACTTCTATCCCAAAGAACTGTGAGAAGGACGCACTGCAAAAGAGCACCCCTCTTTTGTCTACTCCACTTTCAAATCCCCCAATGATCTGCCAAATGATCCCCTTGAACGGACAAAGAGGTATGGTTCCTGCCTTTCTAAAGCCCTCTACTCAGATGGCAGCAGCGGTCAAGCCCATCTTACCCCACACAGCCCCAATTTCCCAGCCTCTTCTAATGGGACCTTCTATGCCTCAGGGGACTGTTATGTTGGTTCTTCCACAGGCGGCCGTTGCTCAGGCACCACCGTGTCCACAGACTGTGTTGTCTGTTGGAAACACCAAACTCCTACCCCTGGCTCCTGCTCCAGTTTTCATTGCCTCAGGTCAAAGCAGCGCACCTTTAGTAGACTTTTCTCGCCGGAGAAATTATATTTGCAACTTTCCTGGCTGCAGGAAAACCTACTTCAAAAGCTCTCATCTCAAAGCCCACCTCCGTACTCATACTGGTAGGTATGGAAGAGAATGGGTATTCTGTGTTTCTTTAAAGATTGTCCAGTAACATTAGCTGAATATGGAGCTGTTGGTAGTGTGCAAGGAGTAGCGTTTGTTTTCCCTGCTTGGTAGGAAAATCAGTGTTCTTCAGGAACACAAAGATGACTCCAGTCATTATGAATCAGTGGTATAAGCAAGCTGGTTGACTCTTAAGTGAAAATAAGGCATGGACAGTTAATGGAGGTGCCATTTGCTGTCACTTTAGAGGAATAGGGTTCAACAGGAGGGTGATTTTATGAGATAGATATCCTATTATTTTCTTTGGGAGACAGATATCCATTGATGCTGGTGGAGCAAACCTACCTGTCTGTGTTTTTATTGTAAAAATCAAGTTCCTTGTCAATACGTCTTGAGAAATGTTGGAAAACAAAAAAACCCTGACTCTTTCTAGAGAGATGTTTGTTGTTTTTTTACTTCCTGATTTGGATAGGAACTGTGTGCGGAATAGTAGCTGCATTTAACTCAGAACTTTGGTTCCAGCAAAACAATTCATATTGTAGTGTTTAGTGTTGGATCCCAACAATAATTTCGGGGAGGGGCAGTTTCCACCAATCATACCCCTCAGCATGTTCCTCAGCATCCCCACTCCCTGAGGAGCAGCATTTCAGGAGGGAGGGTCTGAGCCTTACTCTCCTTGATAAAACCAGCTGTCTTGTTCTTGACTTCTCTTTTCTTTCTTCCCCCTCTCCTTTCAGGAGAAAAACCTTTCACTTGTAGCTGGGAAGGCTGTGATAAAAAGTTTGCCCGCTCCGATGAACTTTCTCGGCACCGCAGAACCCACACAGGGGAGAAGAAATTTGCTTGTCCCGTCTGCGACCGCCGCTTCATGCGCAGTGATCACTTGACAAAACATGCCCGCCGTCACATGACCACAAAGAAGGTACCCAGCTGGCAGACGGAGGTTGGCAAACTGAACAGAATTGCAACAGTGGAGAAACCTAGAGGCGAGGGCACTTTGAGCATGCTCCTGCCTATGTTGTCTTCAGGTTAATAGGCCTGTTTTTGGAAAAATAGACATTCAAGACTCAAGTTGGATAGCTCAAAAGCAGCTTTGACTGATTTCCTAATGTCTATTAATGGTTGTTTTATTTTGTATTGGGGAGGGGAAACACTGTAATGTTTTCTATTCTCTACCTGTTCTCCGCCCCCCCTCTTTAGTTTATGTCCTATTTAATTGTTGAGGACATCCCTTCCTTTTGTTGTCCTTTTCTTTTGTACCAAGCTTTAGAGCAGTCACCAGCACTTCAGGAAAGCAAAACTTTTTGGGGAAGGATGTTGGCAATGGACTTTAAAAAAACAACCACTTTATCTTCATTTGAGTAACAGTGGTTAATGAAAAGTGAAACAGGGTGGTTTTTTAAAAAAAAACAATTTTGAAAATACAAGATATTTTGTATTTGTCCAGCTGCAACCTGGTTTCACAATCACCATTTGACAAGAGTGATATAGATGGTCAGGCTCACTGTGGGAAAACTGCTTTTTTTTTTTTTTTGCTGAACCAATTGAATAGTGATGATCTCACTATGACTGAACTGCAAGTCTAGCACCTGAATCTGCCTTTGGATGCCTGCCCTGTGATAGTTTAAGGCAGAGCCATTGGTTCCCTTGACCAGAGAGAAGGTGTGGTAGGGATTGTATGAATGATGAATACATGAGGCTTCCTCAGGACCAATTTAAATTTGACACAGACTGCATGTGCAGCTCAGCTGTCAGGGTATTACCCACATGGTCACTCCATACAGCCAGCATCCCATTCCAAAACTTGTGGCATGCGCATAAAAACAATACCCAAAAGACTGTTGGCGTATGTCCATTAGCATAGATGGAAAGAACCTTTTAAATGTGACAACAGCTGTATGATGCTCGTACATAAGGTATGTCTTGTGGTAAAGTTACATGCAGCCACCCACCGTGTTCTCTAAACCAGCTTTAGAAGATTAAGGGCCAGTCTGGATGATGTCATCCCCAAGGGGCATGCCTCCATTTTGTAGAGCCTTGGAATGCCTTTAAAGAGTGCTGCAGGGCCCCAATTCTGATAGGAACAGCCATGGTGCAGCAGGAGGCAGGGGCACACTTTTTTGACATCAAACAAGTGGCACACTGCAGTGGTCCCAGTCAAAGTTGGACCCCTGCAGCAGTCTTCAAAAGACATTCTGGGACTCTACAAAGTGAGGTGTGAACCCAGGGGTGGCATCTCATCTAGTCTGACCCTCTGATTCCAAGGCTTTGGTTGCATTTTGCAGGTCTTAACTGGATAGGTATAATGCATCAGATTACTGAGATGATAATTTGTTTTTTGTTTTGAACAAAGGAATGACTTGTAACTTGGAAGTGCCTTCTAATCTTAGCTCAGTGCAGATACCTTTAAGAAGGTTAGTGTCTGTCACAAATACCTAGAGCACAGTCCTGCTCAACAGTTTTATATCCCAACAGGATAATGGAATATATGCATAAATCTCTCCTTTAGATATACAAAACAGGGTGTAAAAGTGTTCAAGTTTGGCAGAACTGTGCCCTCAGACAGTAGCAAAAATGTAAAGAAGGTTAAATGAAAAAAACCCAGCTATATAATGAGTGATCATAATGACCTATATAAAGGGGAGGTGACTTAATAAAACTTTCATTATGACACACAAACTAACTGGAGATTCGTCAGTATACTGTCACAGAGGGTTGAAATAATTGCCATCTTGAATATTCTATGGGAGATGAGCAATGCAAAATGAGACATTTACACCCTTGGAATAACTCTGCATAGGATTGCACTGCTAGTCAGCTGGTGCTCTTTCTGTAACACTTTGCTTTAAAATGAGAGTGGTTTATAATGCTTGTAAAACTCTGCAAGCCCCAGTAATAACCTGTTCTAGAACAGCAGTTTATCTCTCTTGGAAGGGGCCAGTTTATCTCTCTTGGAAGGGGCCCCAAAAGTCCTTAGCTTTCAAAGAAAACCAATTTATATCTTACTATGATATAACGTGTGATTTTTCTGCATTGTAAAATGAAATGCAAGACTAGTAATTTTTGTAGGGCTGATGTTTCTTATCTGTTTTTAGGGAAGCATGAATTGTGGGATACACGGACCACTGAGCTACCCTCTCAAATAATCACTAAAATTTTACATACATATTTTTGATCAGGATGGAAAAAAAGTCTTAATGATGTGAAAGGTGTGTGTACATGTGCCTGCCTAAAACATCTGATTTTTCATTAGCATTTAAAATTAAATAGAGCTCTAATTAATTGTTGTATCAGACCATTATTAAGCCAAAATTGCATTCATGTACTTTCTTGGTGTTCATCTGAGACAATGAGAGTTGAATGACAATACATTGGGATATAAATGGTAGAATCATAACATGGAAGCTAAGATTCTTAAAGCTTACACTAGCATAACTGTCATCAGATCTAGAATAATGCTAGGCAAAGGTGGTGTTTAGGCTTGCTGGTGTTTTTACTGGCCTTGCTGCTGTGCCTCTGACAGCAGTTTTTTATCTGCAGAGGTTTGGGAAGAGAATCTTACCCAGTCACTTTATCTTCATGCTTTACTTTCTTGCCAAGAAAAAATAATTGGTGGCTCTACTGGTGTAATATCACGAGTTTGTGAATTTGCAATGATAAGTATGCCTGTCCTAAGCGTGTATCTGCTGGTCCACTTATTCTTGAGTGTGAAAGGCCTCATTTTCACTAAACAACCATCTTCTCTCCTTTTTTTAAAAAAAAGGTAATTATCATGGGTGTATCAATTAAGCGTTGTCGTAAGTTGTTAGAATCTTGGCATGTATTTCTGTTTCATGTATTATAAATGGGATTCCTTTGAAAGAATGTTCAGCCAGGCTGTGTACCTTGTGCCCACCAAGCCTAGTGCAGCCATGAGCCATGGGTTGTGGCCCATCAGGTCTTTTGCAGACCATCCTGCTTTAGCAGTCTCCAGCAGGCAGCCAAACCAGGCAGCCTCCTGAGCCCCTGGTTGGCTGGTGGGCCTGAAATTATGCAAGTTTGAGTTAAAGGCTATAAAAATGGCACCTTGGTATATGCATATTTCCTTTACTTCTATTTATATAAAATTCTTCAAATTTGATAGTTTAAGAACCAGCACAACTATGGGATCACTCAAACAGAACAAGTCAGTGGTCATAATGATTTTCCATTTTATGCTCAGTTAATTGAAAATAATAAGAGTGACACTTGTTCAGTGCTGAGTGGCACTAAAGAACTTTGAGGAGGTAAATGTAAATGGCACAAATGTGGTGTGTATAACCAGATTTAAACAGCATAGTCAGACTGGAGCCACTGTCCCTGCTTTTGTCCCCCACTGTGCAGTATGCAGGTCACAATACACTGTTGCAAAGAAGTTACCTGAAATCAACAGATTTCCTTTGTGTACTTGAGAGCCAGATGTCACTGTTTCCCAAAAGTGTCCTGATTATTAGCTATCTCTGATTTTAAGACTATGGAAAACTATGTTCAGTGTAGTAAATATATTGTGCCTAATATTTTATATAAATTGTTTGCTTCATTTTTTCAGTGTTTATTGTATTATGTGCAGAAAATAATCATGCCTTCTAATTGTAAAATGGTCACCTCACATTATGATAAAGCAGCCAATTTGAGCTACCTACAGAGAAGGCAGGGGTTTCTTCATTCTCTAATGAACTCTGGGTATTCAGAAAAATACAACTGTGTAAGAGAAAAAAAGACACCACCACCCCCTTAACTTGATGAGGCCTGCACATGCCTTGCCCTCATGGAATGGAGGGCAGTTGGACATTTTTTTAAACGGGCAGAGATGACAGTCTGACTCTGGGAGGCTTGGAATTTTAATAACAGCTGAGGGTCAGTTAAAGAAACAGCAGAGGAGGGAAAACTGAACTGCTTAATCCCGTGAAAGTATATAGAATTGTGAAGGGACGAAAAACAGCTTGGTTAGCCCCAAGCATGAAGCTGCTGGGTCTTCTTTACAGTGCTGTTATCACTGCCTCAAGGGGCTGATGATGTATGGAGGTTGTCTTCCCTCCTCTGTAGTGTACTGCTCAGGTCAGGGACCTCTTGCACTACCCATCAATCATTTCAGGGAAGAAGGGAGTCTTTGTGTCTTGTCTTCCTACTCCAAAGGGCTCAGTTATAATTCCTCTTCCAGTAAAATGGAATTTACAATTCTGGGCAGTTAATTTTTCTTCAACCTTTCCTATTCCCATTCTTCTCACATAACCAAGTGATTTAGAATTGGCAAGGCTAAATCAGGCCAGAGCACCTTATAAGAAGGCATTTTTATGACATCAAAAGGCTGAGAAACATTAGAGAACAGGCGGCTCAAAAGAGCAAAATTTTAACCAGTTCTGCTTTGGTGGTCCAGTAATATTACTTTGACAACTGCTAAGATAGGATTCAAATCCCAATAATATGTTGGCCGCCATGAGTGTCTCAAGAACTGTGAGTGTGATGCCCATAGGCATTCAAGGCTTTTTTGGAAACTGATTCTGGGGGTGGAAAGATTTAGTTTCGGGAACTCTAGCCTTTCTTATACTTTTCAAACCTGCTTGCTGGGGGCAGGATGGTTTCATGGAAGAAGAAAACCCCACCAGGTGTTTTCAGTGAACTCTGTGGGACTGGAAGTAACATTTCAACTGCAACTGTGATGCTGAGTATAGTACTTCAGATGGAGAGGCTGCACAGCCCCTGGTTTTCTAAAATGCCAGGGAAACCAAGGAGTGGGGATGAGACAGAATCTGCTTTTTACCTGCTCAACTATTAGCCTGATCATGGAAAACTGATGTCTTGGCCAGCCCTTAGGGATGATGGAAGGTTGATCTTCCTTGCTGATCATTTCTATTAGTCAAGTAGAGTTTTTAACTATAAAGAGGCAAATGTCTGACAGAAACACAGATTGCATGTATGTTTAGGGCTAAAGGGGTCAACATTAGATTCCAACCCCCTCCCCCCCAAAAAAGTAAGGCAGTTGCCCTTTTGAAGTAAGTTTTCAGATAGTTTGCTCCTAAGACCAAGATGATGTTTCCTTGTGGCGTTCCTTCAATTCAGTCTTATTTGTTCCCCCACTTCCCCAATTTGATTAAACTTGCAGTATTCCTTAGAATGTTTATCTTTGCAGCAACAGTGATCCTGTTCAGATTCATTCTGGTATGGCGGCAATGGACTTCAGCGACCATATTCTTTTTCGATAGCCGCCATCATCTCCTCTTCAGAATAGTCGTAGGATGTCTTGGACTTTCTCTCAGCTTTCTTGAGTGGGAGGCTGCAGGAACAAAGCGTAGTCAACATACAAGAAACGATCTATTATGTCAGATTGTTTTTGTTTGTGTAGCACAGTGCTGTCTTATTCTGACTGGCAGCAGTTCTCTGGGGTCTCAAGCAGAAAAAGATTATCCCCAGTATCTGGTACCAAAGGTGCTTTAATTGGAGAAGCCAGTGATAGTACTGGGAATCTTCTGAATTCACAGCAGATGCTCTACTACTGAATTTGGCTGCTCTACCAGACAGTCTTATCCTATTGCCTGAGATCCTTTTAATTTGAGCTTTTGGGGACGGAACTTTTATATGCTTTACCTTTGAGCTATGGCAGGAACTCCCATATGCTTTCGTGGAAACTGAGCAATATGTTGGCCATGAGAACTGCAAAGAACTTCATGCATGTTGGAGCACATGAAACTGGCTCACAATTATTAAGACGGTTGATCTATCGAAGTCAGCATTGTCTACCCTGACTGACAATGGCTCTCCAGGATCACAGGTAAGGGTCTTTCATGTCACAACCTCATCCTTTTTACTGGAGGTGTCATGGATTGAACTGGGGACCTTCTGCTTGCAAACAGATGCTCTATCACTGAGCCACAGTCTGAGGAGGGAGATAAATTGTTCTGGAAGTATAAAATGGGTGGCCAATGGTAGCTCTCCAGATGTTTTTTGCCTACAGCTCCCCATCAGCCCCAGCCATGCTGGCTGGGGCTGATGGGAGCTGTAGGCAAAAAACATCTGGAGAGCTACCATTGGCCACCCCTGGAAGGTATGTAATGGGGGGAAATTAAATTTTAGAAGGAACATATTCAATTAAATTTCAATAAGGCTATTGCTAAGAGTACACTGAGCAAAACAAACAGCCTATTCTGAAAATACTTGAAATAGATTTCCAGCTTCTGTCTCATTCCATTCTACATTCTGCAGGCTGCAACAAGCAGCAAAATGAAGTAAAGGGGGTAGAAGAAAAATCATTATTTCAACAAATATCTAACTAGCAGCAGAGAAATCGAGTCACTCTTAAGGTAAGGGGGTGGATCCTTTCATATTCCAGAACCTCAGTAAGTATACAGAAAAATGCTAGTTTCTTTTCTCAAAAAAAAAAGTGGGGAATTATATGGCAAGGATGAAGCATTTTGTCAGCTAGGAGGTAAGAATACGGAAGCAGTTGAGCCTCACTTGACAAAAATGGAGAGAAAACTAACACGTTTTACAGTATTCTTAAACAGGGAGTGAAATCAGGATTGGGAAATGCATTCCTGACTCCAGTTTCACTCCTTCAGTCCCATATGCTTCAATTCTGCATGGGGAGGAAGAGATAAGATATCCCCTCTGTTGTGGGATTGTTCAAGTTCTAAGCTTAGATGAACATTTTCCTGAGATGAGCACAGCAGACAATAGCTCTGGGAGGCAAAGTACCCTAATTTCCCTCACGGGTTAATGTAATTATTAGCAGGCCTGCCCTGGCTCACAGGTGTCCATGCTTTGGGCCTTCCTGTAGAGATCATACTTAATCTCTTTCAGGACCAGATTCAAGAATGTGGTAACTGGCTGATTGTGAGAACCTGTGACATTAGAGACTCTCCTTCAGCCAGTCTAAGGTGGTACTCCCCAGATGAACTGATCTTTGGAAGAGGGATTACTGGACCATTACATCTACTAAAAGCTTCCTGGGAAGGCACACAGACTGCTGACTGACCTCTCAATGTGACTGAATATCTCAACAGTCAGAAGCAGACCACAGAACAAGCTAGAAAAGCAGCCAGTGAATTCCTTAAGCAGCAAAAGGTCTACTGTTATGACAGAAATGCTAAGCCCAGATGTTTTGCTGTTAAGGGGCTGGTGCCAAAACCAGATTATGTGTCCAAATTAGCTGTTGCTTGGGAAGGTGTTGCAAAAAAACCAAAAATGGACAACGCAATTACCTGGTTAAAGAAGTTACATATTTTTTAGAAAAGAGCACAAGCAAGCCACATCGATCGTTAGAAGGTTTGATTTTTTTTTTTTACAGAAAGAGTTGGACAGATGTTTCCTGTAAAAGCAGTGTAGGAGGAGGGAGTGCTTTTGCCTCATTTGATGGATGGGTTGATGGAAGCTGAAGGCACAGAGCATGTGCAGATGGTTTCTACTTTGAATCCTCAGCAGAGTGAATTAAAACAAGTACTGCAATGTTCTAAGCCACTCTTCTCTATTGGAATTGGTATGTATCCTCCAATAAAATTTATTTTTTTTATTTACTGGAGAATATATATATCTATATATAATATATATAAAATCTAGTCATACATTGATTGGACCTGTGAAAGAGATTGTTGCTTCTGAAATGTTGAAGAGGGGAGTAATTCAGGGCTGTAGCCAGGAGGGGACACCAGGTGGTGCCCCCTATAGAATCTACAGCACCCCCACCCAATCTTCCCCAAATCTTCTTTGTTGTCTCTGTGCTTCACACTCATGGGATAGAGCGCTTGCGCCGATCCTCAAATTGGTACCTTGGCGTCTATGGAAAGACGTTGGGTTTTTTTTAAGAGGTGCCGCTCCTGTGGGAAGAAGATTGCCCCCCCCCCCCTTGACGGCCATTCCCTCTGTCTCCTTTGTTTGGGTGAGGGACATTGTGTGGATTCTTGCTCGCACTGCCCGAGTTTCTCCAAACAAACTTGCAAGAATCGAGCGGCGAGGCTTTCGGCTGCGTTGGTTGAGTCTGCACTTCATCCTCAAAAGATGGCATCGGGCCCGTCAGTACCGATGGGAGAGGCCATGGCCCCGATGGTCACATCGGCCAATACATCGCCCATCAGGACCAAGATGCCAGTTGAGCACGGGCATTCCACAAAATGACCTTCTGAAGGGTCAGTGGACACCCCAGCTAAGAAGCGTCGGGATGACTCAGGGACCCAATCATCCGCACCGAAGAAGGTGAAATCTAAGGAGAAGCGGAAGAGATCGTCCCACACTCCTTCCCCTTCTCATGACACTTTGACATCGATGTCGACCGCTCCACCAAGGAAGATCTTCCCCACATCGTAGCCCTTTGGTGTTGAGAGGCAGTTGCGTCTATCGTCATCGGAGCAAAAGATTGACCTCACTCAGCGCTCCCATTCTTCGGGGTCGAGGCGTCACAGCGAGAGTGACTCTGTCTCGGAGGTGGAGGTGTTGGCACTGATGGAGCCGTTGGCACCGCTGGATCAGGCAAGAGGTCGGAGAGAGCTGGATCCGACCACTGTAGCTTGCCACTTCCCACCACTTCCACCGTGGGAACCGCGTCAGTGGCCTCCCTACACCTATCCATACCCGCTGTACCAGTGGTACCCCCCTCGGGAGTTTGCAAACTGGGACCAGCAATCCGAGGCATCCCATATGTCGAGGCTTTCCCAGCATTCTAGGCGGTGTCCCTCGGCATCGATATCCGTCCCGCCCGAAAGATGCGGCGTGGTGGTGGAGGAAGTCCAGCCTAGGTCGTCGGTGTTGATCCAGTCACCCGTCAGAGTCAATGTCGGTGCTCTCGGAACATTCTTTGAGGAGAGAGTGTTCATCATCGGACTCTGAGGTCGGTACCGACGATCCGGACAGGGCTTTGGAACCTTCACCAGTGTCTCATACCGCTGAGGATCTTCCCATTTCACCATCAAAGGATCTGAAGTCGTATGGGGACCTGGTGAAGAGGATGGCACTCTCCCTCTCTCTCCCGGTGACACAACCGCAACCCGTTGTAGACGACACCATGTTTGACATCATGCAGCGGGATACGTCTACAGCGGTTGCCCTGCCTGTCACGAAGGTCATCTTACAGGCGGTGAAGGAGCCCTGGGCAAAGCCTGCTTCTACACCTGCTTCTACACCATCAAGAAGGTTGGGCCACATGTACCGCGTCCAAGAGGCCAGTGCTGAATGTCTCTTCACACATCCAAAGCCCAATTTGGTGGTCGTATCCTCCTTGTCAAAGGCCCGCAAGACGCACTACTCTCCACCAGACAAGGAGGGAAAGAAGCTGGACAATGTTGGGAGGAAGTTTTACTCGGCTGGGGTGCTGGGAGTAAAGGTATCTAACTATGCTGCGTGCATGGCTAGATACCAATACTCAGTATGGGAACAACATACCCCCCTCTTGTCTTCCCTGAGTGAGGAGAAGAGGTCTGCTGCAAAGAAGTTGCAGAAGAAAGGCTTTGCTGTGGCCAAACAACAACTGGCTGCAGCAAAGCATATGGTGGACGTCTCAGCAAGAACCATCACTTCTGCTGTCTGCCTCCGCTGCCACTCCTGGTTCAGGTCAACAGCCCTCCAGCAAGACACCAGGGCCTTCGTTGAAGATCTGCCCTTCAAGGGCGAAGGCCTCTTCAACTCGACCACTGACAATGCACTCCAGGAAATGGATAAAAGCATAAAACTTCCAGGAACCTGGGTGTCCCAGCGTCTTCCAGAGCTACGAAACCAAAACAGTGGAACAAACCTTGGTCAAAGAAGCCATATCAAAAGTTCTCCCTGAAACAGCAGTGGGGACCTCGCTTTGCCCAACCTGAGAGTAGGTCCCCATACAGAGGGAACAATAGAAACCGATACGCTTCTGCACAGACCACCGGCAAGTCTAAGGGCGCTCGCCCTCAAAAGCAGGACCTTTGACTTTCTGGTAGCACGCGTCACCGTCCCCACTTCTTCATCTATCCACCTCTGCCCATTCCTGTCGGCCTGGGAGTCCATCTCTACGGACAGGTGGGTGCTTTCCATCGTCGGGGAAGGCTACAAAATAGATTTTGCTCAGATTCCGAACCAATCTGTGGTAATCACCACACCCCCTTCCCCACCTCTGCTGGCGGAGGTGAGCAACCTCCTACAGAAACACGCCATAGAACGGGTCCCGGTGGAGGCCAGGACGGGAGGCTTCTACTCTCGTTACTTCCTGGTTCCCAAGCGGGACGGGGGTTTGAGACCAATCATGGACCTTCGGAATCTGAACAAGTTTATTCTGTACCAGAAGTTCAGAATGTCCACTCTGCAAACAATTCTGCCCCTCATCAACCAAAGGGACTGGATGGCAGCGCTGGACCTCAAGGATGCCTACTTCCACGTCAGCATCCATCCTGCGTTCAGACGTTTCCTTCGGTTTGCAGTAGGTTCTCAACACTTCCAGTTCAAGGCCCTTCCGTTCGGTCTGTCCACTGCACCTCGGTTGTTCACAATGATGATGAGCATTGTGGCTGCCCACCTCCGGCTTCAAGGGATAGTCGTCTTTCCATACATCGACGATTCGCTCCTTGTGGTGGAGTCAAAGGAAAGTTTGTCAAACCATATTGCCACCACTCTTCGTCTTCTTCACACCTTGGGTCTGCAGGTCAATTTGGAGAAATCACACCTTACTCCATCACAGACAGTTCAGTTCATAGGGGCTTTGCTGGATATGAACATTCATCACGCTTTCCTGCCTCAGCAGAGAGCGATGGACATTATCAACCTTGTCGAACTTCTGCAGAGTCGAAAGTGGGGCACGGCACAGCAGCTGCAGCGGATGCTGGGGCTGATGGCGGCGACTACAAGCGTGCTGATCTTTGCGAAGCTGAGGATGCGAGGCCTACAACTTTCGACCGTTAAGGGACTCACTTCAAAAGAGGTTTGTAATTCCACTTGTGACACTTCAAACACTGCAGTGGTGGAAATCAAAGGACAACATTTGTCAGGGAGGTCCCTTCCACCTACCTGTACCAACAGTGACAATCACAACAGATGCGTCTTTATGGGGTTGGGGGGCCTACATGGACGCTCTGTGTGTGGGGGGCCCTTGGCCTTTGAAATTGACTCACTGCTGTATAAATTACCTGGAACTGCTGGCAGTTCATTTTGCTCTTCGATCCTTCCACCCCATGGTGGCGTGGAAGGTTGTTGCTCTGCTTACAGACAATACCACTGCCCTGTGTTACATCAACAGACAGGGAGGGACAGTTTCTCAACGGCTCTGTGCGTTGCCACTGGAACTGTGGTTGGAGTGCCTGGACCACGACATCTTTGTGAAGGCTGCGCATCTCCCAGGGGTGCTCAACCTGCAAGCAGACTCCCTCAGCAGGGGTGCGGCTTCCCCACACGAGTGGGAGATACAGTGGCACTTCCTTCAACCCGTGTTTCAGCTCTGGGGGTATCCTCAGGTGGACGTCTTTGCCACAGCCGAGAACCGGAAGTGTCCTCTGTTCTGCTCCAGAGGGGGCTCGGATCCAGAGTTGTTGGGAGACGGTCTGCTGTTCCCGTGGGAAGGTCGGTTCGTATATCTGTTCCCACCTCTGCCACTATTGACAAGGGTGGTCAAAAAGATTGCAAGAGAGAGACTCCGTGGTGGCCCCAACAGAACTGGTTCCCGATCTTGCTCCAACTGGCGAGGGGGGTCTTCTACCAGTTTCCGGCAGGACCGGATCTTCTGTCAGCTCAGGACGGTCATGTATTCCATCACAACGTGCCCCACCTGAAGCTGACAGCGTGGTTCATAGACCCTGTGAGTTCTCCAGCAGAGCCCATCACGTTTTCCTGAATAGCAGGAAGCTGTCTACCCGTGCTTCTTATGATAGGAAGTGGTGGAAGTTTCTTCAGTTTTTAGTTGATCCTACAGTTTCGCACCAGAGGGTGGGACTGCCGGTTATTTTTGAGTTTTTGTTATCTCTGGTGGATGCTGGCCTTGTTTTTTTCCTCCATTAAAGTTTATCTGGTGGCAATATTTGCATTCCATGAACCAGTGGAGGGGCATTCAGTTTTTGCACACCCTCATTCTAAGAGATTTTTGAAGGGTTTGCTTAGGCTTCATCCTTCTTCGAGATCACCCCCACAGTTGTGGGATTTGACTCTAGTGTTGGACAGGCTGACTCGGCATCCTTTTGAGCCAATGGCCACATGCTCATTACAGCTCCTATCTTGGAAGACTGCTTTTTTGGTAGCCATCACATCAGCACGCCGTGCAGGGGAGCTCACGGCTATGTGTTGTGACTACCCATATTTAGCTTTTCAGGAGTCTGGAGTGTCCTTAGCTCCTGATATTTCCTTTCTCCCCAAGGTGGTTTCTCAGTTCCACCTTAACTTAGAAGTTTGGTTGCCCACGTTTTATCCTACACCTTCCTCGGATGAGGAACGTAGGTTGCGTGCCTTATTGTTTTATTTGAGTCGCTCCAAGAGTTTTCGTAAGGACCAGCATCTTTTTGTTTCTTATGCTGCTCTTAAGTTAGGTTCCAGAATCTCGTCTCAGCGGCTTTCAAAATGGCTCACTGAGACTATTAAACTGTGTTATTTGTTGGCTAAGAAGCCGTTACCTGGGCCTATTCGCGGACACTCTACAAGAGCGATAGCGACATCAGTGACGTTCCTAAAAGGCGTTTCCCTGACGGACGTTTGCAAGGCTGCCACCTGGTCCTCTCTGCATGCCTTTATGAAGCACTACGCGCTGGACGTGCATGCTCAACAGAGGGCTCGTCTGGGAGCTGCGGTGCTGCAAGCTGTTTCTTCTAGTTGACCGTCTTCCCGCCTCCAGGTATGTCTTGCTTGCTAATCTCCCATGAGTGTGAAGCACAGAGACCACGAAGAAGATAGACAGGTTGCTTACCTGTAACTGTAGATCTTTGAGTGGTCATCTGTGCATTCACACTACCCACCCTCTTTCCCCACTGCTGATGGTCTCCCTCCAGTAGGGGCTTCCAGCGGTCAGGAAGGAACTGGCGGGATCCTCGCGTTGGCGAGCATGCGCACTGGGACGCCTGCACATGCCCGTTGGTGCTGAGTGTGAAAAAATCCTGGGCTTTTTAGGTACCGATTCGGGGATTGGTGCAGGCGCTTTATCTCATGAGTGTGAATGCACAGATGACCACTCGAAGATCTACAGTTACAGGTAAGCAACCTGTCTTTTTTTTCTTTCAGGGAAAGGGAAGATTGGGTGGGAGTGCTACAGACTCTATAGGGGGCACTACCCCCAGTGTCCCCCTGCTGGCTACAGCCCTGGGGTGATTAAAGAGTTCCATCCAAATTGGAGGTCACTTATTGTGACTGTGCTGAAGAAGAGACAATCTGAAACTGCACGTGTTGAATGTTGCTTTTGTGTGGACTTTAGAAAGCTGAACAAGCTAACTCTTGTAGATCTCTACCCTTCACCGTGAACTGAGAGTAACTGAAGATCTGGTCACTGCAAAATACATCACCACTCATGATTTCACATCTGGCTACTGGCAAATGCCTTTGCACTCAGAAGTATCTGATAACACAGTATTTGTGTCACTTTTGAAACATTATCGGTTTGTGAAGATACCATTTGGAATGAATGGGGCATCAAAGACCTTTCGAAGATTAATGGATTGAATGCTTAATGGACTGTCTTTAGTGGTATATCAGAATGATATTGCCATCCACAGTTCCACGTAAAGTGTACACCTTGAGCATGTCCATAAAGTGCTTCAGAGAATTCATAACGCAGGATTGACAAGCAAGGCCCCAAAGTGCCAATTTGGATGTAATTGCGTTGTTTACTTGAGCCAACTGACTGGGTCGAATACTGTCAGGCCTCATAAAGCTAAGATTGCCAGCATCATGGACGGGCCCAAGCCCATTAACCAAAAAGGATGTGCAAGCTTTTATAGGTCTCATTGGTTTCTACTATCATTTCCTTCATCATTTTAGTCAGTTGGCATCCCCACTGACAGATCTGTGCAAAGCAAAGGCACCTACCAGTGACATCGACCCCTGAGTGACAACATGCCTTTGAGTCTTCAAAAGAGAAACTGTCTCAAGCACCCATTTTGGTTCCACCTGATTATAACAAGTCCTTTATTGTCCAAACTTATGCTCTTCAAGGGGCCTGGTCACTGTGTTACTACCGACAAGGGGTGTGTGTGGATGGTGAATATCACCCCACTGTTTATTTGAGCAGGAAGTTACTACCATAAGAGCAGGCTTATGCCATCCTGGAACAATAGAGCCTAGGAACTGTGTGGGCCCTAAACAAGCTGAAACCTTATCTGTGTAGTATTATGTTTTTCCTGAAAACTAAACAGAATCCCTTGTCTTTCATCTACAGAACGAAGAGAAATAATGCTTGAGTCTTAAGGTCGGCCTTAAGCCCACAAGATTTTCGTTTTGAGATTGCTCACATTAAAGGTAGCCAAAATGTGGTGGGTGAGAGTCTGTCCTGTAAAGTGAGCGAGTAAATCTCAAAGGAAAGATTCTTCCAGTAGTTTCTGCTTCAACATTTATGCTCTGCTTTGCTTGTTGTAATTTTGCTGCTAAAACACTTTTAATCTACCTCACTTAAAGGAATGTAAATGCAGTTGCTTTGCCTAGTTGCAATGAGCTTCAACCATGGCAATACCATGGGTTTCAGGCAGCTTCTAGAAAGCGGGGCATGTGGGGCAAAACCCTAATTTTCCCCAAGGGTTAACATAATTATTAGTAGGCCTGCTCCACCTCTCAGGTGTCCATTGTTTGGGCCTTTCTGCAGATACCATCCTTATCTCTTTCAAGGCCAGATTCAAGAATGTGGTAATTGGTTAATGAGAATCTGTACTCAGTTGTGTAACCAGATGGGAGGGGGGATTAGGAGTGGGTGCTAACATGTTCTGGAAAGTTCCAGCAAGGGAGATTCCTGATTGGATCCAAGAAACCACCTGGTGCCAGAGGGCAAAAGACTACAATAAGGTCAAACGCCAGGGGAAAGCCATGCTAACTTCATGTTTTTGCCATGCTAGTATGCTCTGATATGCTATGCTACACCATGATGTGTTGCACTGTCAGGCCACAGCCTGGATTCTTATGTTGCAAGAAGGCATGCCATCTAATACATAATTAAATGTATTAGAAAGCTTAGCTTTTTAAATTTCTTTGTTGCTAAGCTATAGAGACTGTGCTGCATAGTGACAGCCTTTTTGAAACTTTGAATAAACCTTTATATATTTTTACAAAGGTCTGCTTTATTGCTGTGCATTTAACCTCGATGACTTATGGGACTGGGCACACTCAGGCAAGGAGTGGTGACTCAGGGGCACCCAGGCTTGGGTCTCTGGCAAGCACTTTAAGGGGGTTTTGGGTCTAGAGTTGTAAGAGAAATATGGGAAAGACCCATCTCATCTATAGAAATCTACAGCTCATAGGGAAAGGAAAGCACCAGTAGTTTCCGACTCTGGGTTGACATTGCTTTTACAATGTTTTCATGGCAGACTTTTTACGGGGTGGTTTGCCATTGCCTTCCCCAATCTTTTACACTTTCCTCCCAGCAAGCTGGGTACTCATTTTACCAACCTCGGAAGGATGGAAGGGTGAGTCAACCTTGATCCGGCTACCTGAAAACCCAGCTTCCGCTGGGAATCAAACGCAGGTCGTGAGCAGAGCTTAAGACTGCAGTACTGCAGCTTTAACACTCTGCGCCACAGGGCTCTTCACAGCTCATAGGACTCAACCTAATATAAACCATAAATATGGGTACCCATTTATCAAGCAGATTTTCATATCTTGAAGGCATTTTCAAACATGAATGTGCTTCCTTTTGGGGAAATTATTTGCCACTTTTCTTTTAAATATTCTGACTAAAGTCATTCTCCACCAGTTTGACCCACAGCGAATGGATTTCTCCAACAGTAATTAAAACCACATTCCACTCAAATGTATTGGCCACCCAAACCCTGGTCACTTCAAGAATCTTTCCTACGTGAGCACTTGGAACACAGCTTGAAAAATTAATGCCAGATCAAGTGTTAAACAACAGCGCAAAGTGCCTGAACAGAAACGGTGCATTTTCCTACAAAGCACATGACCCACTGCAGAAGTTATTGTCATGTGAGTTAAAGTAACTTACTTGTTGGCGAAGTTACTGTTCTCCGAAGCTGGGATGGCTCTTGATAATAAAATCTGAAAGCGAACAAACATGACAGAATTAGGTGCCTTGTTACAATGACACTGAGATTTATCTCTGCTGGAATAATGCAGACCTATGGTCAGGGGTGGAATTCTAGCAGGAGCTCCTTTGCATATTAGGCCACACCCTCCTGATGTAGCCAATCCTCCAAGAGCTTATAGGGCTCTTAGTACAGGGCGCACTGTAGGCTCCAGGAGGATTGGCTTCATCAGGGGTGTGTGGCCGAATATTCAAAGGAGCTCCTGCTAGAATTTCACCCCTGCCTATGGTCCCTTCACCTACCTAACTTTGGTGAATGCAATGATTTTTAACTAGGGGTCAGGATTGAGGCAAGGCCACCAACACTCGCAATGCCACATTTTATTTATTTACTTCACCTATACCCCACCATTCTCCTCAATAGGGACCCAAGGTGGCTTTCACAATTCTCTTCTATTTTATCCTCACAACAACCCTCTGAGGTAGAACAGTGACACCTAGAAGACCTACAAAAGTGTATTCAAAGAATGAGCTTTCATAACAATGGAACCCCCCCACAACAGCATCACTACAGATGCTAATTTTCTGGCCCCGAGTGTTTCCCCTCAGCTCTAATGCAGCTTAATACGATATATATTGTACAATGTACATTGTATTCATCCTGTACAAGCATAACAGCCCTCCCACCTTCTGTCTAGGAATAAAAGGACTCAGATCTCTATTTCTATTCTACTGTGTTCTATTCTACAAAGGGGACTTTGACTCTCTTGAAAGTTAACACCCTAAATCTCGTGTTGGCCTCTAAGATGCTACTGGACTTGAATCTATTATGTATGTGATCTTAGTGACTGCAGTCTGCAATCAAACAAGAAAACCAAGAGGATCTCTCCCATTCTCCCCACCCCCCCAAGGAACACAGTTTTGTATGCCCTTATTAGGAACACAAAGCCAAGGTAGACAGCAATTACAGTAATGAAAGCTCTTGAACTAAACAAAAAGAAAATCATGGGTTTTTTTCATTAGAAGTTGTTTAGTTGGACAATCTGTTCTGTTTTCATATTAATTACTAAAATTACAAAACACCCCCTTCTTGTAATTATTGTAATGTATTACAAGCCCTTGACTAGGGCTTCTGGGTTCGCAGTGGAGAATATCATCCATGAAATGAAAGTCTCATTTTGCATACGAGGAAACAGGGTTTTTTACTATCAGTGTTTTCCAAAATGGGATGTTGAAAAATTTAATTGAACTCAGAATGGCAACTGAAGACAGCAACGTAAAATAAAACACAACAATAATTTAATATATAATAATGTGCTTCTTGAGACAATGAGAGGGAGACTGGCCAGATTAACTCTTTCCTTGCTGTGCTAGTTTTCTTTGTGCAGGGAGTTTTATTGCAAAGGAATATTCAAAAATGCAATCTTACAATTACATTCAAAAGTGCTAAAATACCACCCCTTCATTTCAGTGTGTGTTGACCACATAAACTCAGGAAGCTCCTTGATAGTGAGCCAGTGTAGCTGCTGGGCTGCGCTCAGGGCTGACCCACACCATAGGCCTGGTCAGAATTGAGGCCTTCCTCAGACTAGGGAGCAGGCAGCTCCAATCTTGTTGATGCACTCAGTCAGGGAGCTGGAAAAGCTTGCAGTCAATAGGCTTATTCACTGTCCACCAGGCCCATAGCCAGGATTTCTTAAATCAAGGGGGCATATGCAATTGGGAGGGGGTGGCATTTAGCAGCTCCTTCATGTGGCTTTCCCTCCCACTGTCACGGCTTGAGGAGGATCCTCGCTGGCTGCCTTGGCTCTTGGCCAGGCCTGGCATGCTCAACTGCCCGGCACCCATCTCCTCTGTGGTGCAGAGACAGGCAGCCTCTGTGGACATGGTTGGCAGTTCCATCCGCTCCAGGGGGGAGTGGGCTGGAGACTGCTTGGGAAAATCCCACTGCTGCTCTGACCCACAACCAGCTGATCAGCGGGCCCTTTAAATGGTGTAGGAGGTTGGCAGCTGCTCCTCCTGCGTGATTTGAATCGTGGGGAAGGGAGGGAGTAGCCCTCAGGGGGGAGGGAAGGACACGGGGCCTGAGTTAGGGGAGCCCATCGAGAAGTTACGAGATAGGGCCCCCACAGGCCCTCCCCATAGCCATGGGCCTGCTGACTACCATACATATAAAGTTCAGCTTAAGGTAGTTACAAGGCTCCCTGTACCTGGCTGCCTAGGTTCCTTCACTTTCTCGTGCACCGACAAGGTCACCAATTGGTGACAAGATCACCAATGATGCTGGATTTGTTGGTAACACATTAAGAGATCTTTCTAGGCTTCCCAACCCTCCTGCCCTGGCGGGGGACCCCAGGATTTCCACCCTCTTCCCCTGCTCCCAAAAAAACCAGAAGCGGGGGGAGGGGGAAAATGGCGCCGGGGAGCATGGCGAGCCGTCCCATCCCGAAGCGGGCAAGGCCACCGCTGTTGCCCCCTCCCTGCCCACCGCAGCTGCTCCTCCGAGATGGGCCCAGGCTGAGCCTATCTCGGAGGAGCAGCCAAGAGGCGGCAGCAGTGCAGGCAAAACCAGAGAAGGGAAGGGCGGAGGCAGGCCAGGAGCATGGCGAGCCGCGAATCCGAGCCCTTCTAGGACCCGGACTCGCGGCTTGCCACGCCCCCGGCCCGCCTCCACCCCCCTCCGATTCCTCCCCAGAGGCGGAGCAGAGAGGGTGAGGCCGCCGCTGCCACCCCCCCCCCCCCGCCCCACCACAGCTGCTCCTCTGAGATTGGCTCAGCCTGAGCCCATCTTGGAGGAGCAGCCACGGCAAGCGGAGAAGAGGCGGCAGCTGTGCAGCGGCGCCGCCCGCTCCGAGACGGGGCGGCTCGCCACGCTCCCTGGCGCCGTTCCCCCCCCCAGCGTCTCCTGGCTCCACCCCCAAAGTCTCCTGGCTCCACCCCCAAAGTCCCCAGATATTTCTGGGATTGGACTTGGCAACCCTAGATCTTTCCCTCCTAACTGCTAAAACAGTGGAAAGCATTTTTGAACAGCTACAGCTTGTGCTCTCAAAGACTGATCCAATAATAACTGAGAATTTTGACAGGAGCCCTTTTAAAATCTAGGAGTATGAAGTGAACAGACACTTCAGGAGGAAGCACCAAAAGAGCACTGGAGCCATTCCAGCTCTTCCCTGCCCAATAGTAGGAGAGGTTTCTCACATTTAATCGTCCAGCCTCATAAGGTTTGTCTGAACAGCCACCACCTTTTTGGAATACTAAATTCCATGCTGAGTAGTGCTTGAGAACTTTGTTTGGCAACAGAATTAGTTGAAATCAGTTGTGATCCTTAATTGCTCTTATTAGTGATCTTAATTGCTTGTATTACTAACATTTGACTGCCCAGCTGTCCCCTTGTTATTAATCCACAGGAAAAACTTAAAAGGGAATTTCCCCAACACAAGTTTTTTTTTTTAAATGAACACAAGGTAATTGCCTCTTTTGAACTGGAAAACTCTACACTTCTTCAGTCTTGCAGCCCAAGATAAGCATCCAAAGGGGGGACCAGCTGGCACTTCACACCATGACCTAATGAGTCAGGATGACCCTCCTGTTTGCCAGCAGAGATCAATGCTGAAAACAATGTAGAGAGCTCTCCTTTTAATGATACTCTGGAGGATGACTTAAGTTCTTTTGCTTCAGAGCAGACAGCAGCAACTGCTGATCATTTGGATCCACCGAGGTCTAGACTTCTGGTAATTAAGAAAGGTTGCCCAGCATTAATGCCTCAGACCTCCCTTTCTCGAATGGTGGATGCTGAGGTGGTTTTGGTAACGCCAGCTCTAGCCCAACCTTCCTCAGCCCTCCAGACACATCTCTTGCAGACAGTGTGCTTCCTCCCTCCCAATTAATGTATTTATACCCAGGGGTTTTTTTTTGTAGAAAAAGCCTAATAGGAACTTATTTGTATATTAGGCCACCCTCCCACCCCCACCCCCTAATGCCAAGGGGAGGGATGGTGGCTCCGTGGTAGAGCATCTGCTTGGTAAGCAGAAGGTCCCAGGTTCAATCCTTGTAATCTCCAACTAAAAAGGGTCCAGGCAAATAGACGTGAAAAACCTCAGCTTGAGACCCCGGAGAGGCGCTGCCAGTCTGAGTAGACAATACTGACTTTGATGGACCAAGGGTCTGATTCAGTATAAGGCAACTTCATGTGTTCATGTGCCAAGCCATCCAGAACTGCGTTCCTGCTTTTAAAAGTCCTGTTTATACCCATTCTCCTAATAGAGGTGAGGGAAATGAGGGAATACTCAACTGTTGGGTTGAGGCTTTTGAGTTGGGAGCAACAGGGTCTTTGACACCGAATGTAGTGCATAACTCCCCCAACCAGTGTTCCTTCTAAGCAGAGTTAGTGTGAACTAGCTCACAGTTTTTTGGCCTCTGGCTCACACCCTTAGCTCAGGAATAATAGCCCCAAAGCAAACTAACTTATGCAGTAGCTCACAACTTTAATGCCAGTAGCTCATGAAATAGAAGTTTTGCTCACAAGACTCCACAGCTTAGAGGGAGTATTGCCCCCTTATTAAGTGTCCTCCCTCTGATAAACAGACCATTAGGTTCTGATTGATCACCTTGCCTCCTTGGGTGGGAGTAAGGGGCACTGTGCTTAGTTGGTTCTCCTCATTCTTCCAGGTTAGCATTGTTTAGTCTGACTGGCAGTATCACAGGTCTTTCACATCATCTACTACTTGGCCCTTTTAGCTGGAGATGCCAGGGCCTGGATCTGAAGTTTTCTGCATGCCAAGTAGATGCTCTGCCACTGAGGCACAGGACTGCATCTGCACTGGTTCTTTGAGTGTCATCTTTCTAATAACATTTGCCCTCCCCTCTGTGCTAAAACATGCTCTTAACAGCAGATAAGAAGCTCCAGGGTACATCTGCAATGGCCCACTCACATTCATTGTACACCGTAAACATTTAATTCCTGCCTTTGATCTGAGCTTCTTAAAATAAATTCATATGAAACCAGAAGCCATCCTTCTGGATTTGTTACATGCATTATGCATAGTCCCCAACTGAAACAAAAAGCAGCCACAAGATGGCACTGTTGCCCAAAGGCATAGTCACAAGCAGTCAAACACTAAAATCAGACACCCCTTCCCATCAAAGTATTGCTTTTCTGCAGGAATTTAGCCATACATTAAACATTATATTAAACATTACCACACCTTGTAAATAAGGCTGCAAATAGTTTCTAGCCCTCAAGCATTTTTACTATCTTGCCTGCCAACAGGATTATATAGGTTATTTTTTACTGCAGAATAATTGTGGTTCTTCATTTTGCTAAAGTACACCAGAAATCAGGGTCCCTTGTTCTACTTAACCTAATACTATATCCCCGTTACAAATGCCTAGTTCAGGGGTGTCAAATGTCCTGTCTGCAGGCCAGAACTGGTCCACTCAGGGCTTTAATCAGACCCACAGGCTCTTTTCTCTCCCCCCCTTCACCTCTGAGGCTGATGAAGTTCCCTGCTATTTCGACCTTGTCTTTGTCAGCTGTAGCAGGAAGCAAAGCTGCAACGAAAATGTGGAATGGATTTTTCATTAAGGTCTTTGTGCCCAAATGGCCCACAGACCTTAATGGAAAATCCATTCCACATTTTCCTTGCAACTCTGTTTGTGCTGCAATGTGTTTCAATGGAGGGGAGATCAGTTTCACTTTCAGCACCCCTAGAGCCTGCTGAAGCTCATCCTTCCTGGAGTTGTGTCCTTCCAAACAAAAGGATTGGTACTTTGAGTCAGCTTGTCTCTGCTAAATAGACCTGACCTAGTGAATACTCCAACCTGGGAACCCACAGCCAGAGGGAGAGCCATTGCCAAACTGAGTAGACTCGGGGTGGTGGGGAAGGGCTTGCAATGCCTTTTCATTGTTTTCCCAGGCTCAGAGCATTTTACTGGTTGCTGCTGTGATCCTTGTGCTTTTTCTTGATGTTTTATTTTCAAAATTGCATTGCCAAATCCTACTATTCCCCCACTTTTCCATTTTAAACAAAATATTGCACGAGTTTTAAGCACGTTTGTATTTTATGTTAAAAATTAATATCTTTGTGTTTGTTTGTGTCCTTTATAAAGTTTATATCTTCACAACATCACATTACATTTTATGATACACATTTGTGTCAGATCCAGCCCTCCTAAAAATGAGTTCAACACCCCTGGCCTAGTTGATGTCTACTCAGAAGTTATCACAGACAAAGCCCTTTATGGTCTCATAACTGCAGGATGGCCTTTCCTGCTATTTTCCACTATTTTGCTCATTGGAGCAAAGCCATTTGAACATGCCACACTGCAACTGGGTAAGATTGACAGCTGCTCATACATGGGTTTTCTCTGTTGTGGCCCCTCGTTTGTGGCACAGCCTGCCTGAGGTCAGGAAAGATCTGTCTTTCTGTGAACTGTGCAAAACAGAATTGTTCAGGAAGACTTTTTAAATAAAAGAATAGGGCTACAGTATAACATAAAGGTTCAGAGATGTGCTTTTGCAAAGGGATTGTAGCCTATGCCAGTTTATGGCAGGTATTCTCCCCTTACTGTATGCGTCATCCTGCTCTTCCTACTTCCGTAATTCCATTTTCAACATTGCTTGACAGATCATGTCTGATCATTTTTTGAGTTGTCTCTGATTTTGTAAACCTCGTCCAGTTGTATTGCTTCCAGGGTGTCTCATATTATTCAACTGCATCGTTTTCTGGGATGTGATCTGCCTTGAGTCTCAATGAGAAAGGCGGGAAATAAACAAAGTGAGTAAATAAATAAAAGCCTTTAATCAAAAGTGCCACTCTTCTCTGTAGTTTTGTTGTTTATACACTAAGTAATTAGTTCCTGTTGTCTCAGAGTTCTCGGGGTCTCTCCTGGCACTCATGCAAACATGTTTCAATGTGGTTTTGTTCTGTCAGGGTTGGGGAGGGTATGTGTTAAGAACTTTGTACTCTGTGGCCATCTAAAATGTTATTGTTTCTTATTGTAATAGCATAATTTTAAAAAATGCAAAAAGGTACGTATCCCTCCCTTGGATTATAATTTACAATTGACTGGTGAATGCTGAGAAACTGGGAAACCTGGGGGAGGGAAACAAGAAGTAATCAGTTATGATGAGAAAAGGCAATATTAGAATTTAAAAGGGCAAGGAGACCCTTTGACTGTTCACACAAGATATTGTTTCATGGTGTTGCAACTGCATTTTAGTGTGGGTTTTTTTTTTTAATTGGTAGGAAGGGTTTGGAAAAAAAGATGGGAAGACAATGGCAAATACTGAACTGTACCTAGGGTTTGCTAACAGACCTGAGGAAAAAATGTCTTGTCCCTTTAACAGAGGCCTAAAGTATGAAAATGGAGAGATGAATCTTTTCATGGCATAGAGGGTAATAACACCCCCAGTTCACCCTCTTCCTGCCGCTTCCACCCAACATCTCACTAGCCTTAAGGCTGGCCATAGTGTAACAGCAGTACTGGTGCAATAACATCTTGGCAGTACCGTTCTCAGTGATGCAATGAGTACTCAGTTTACTTGTATTCAGCTGACTTAGCAAATTTATTCTGAATGTATTTGGGAATCAATCCTTCTCCACTCCTTTTGCTCCCAGTAGCACTGACTTGCATTTGGTACCTGAGGCCTGGTTTGACCCACTGACAAATTCTGATCTCACTGTGGGAATAATTTGGTTAGACTGAGGCCATTTTGGTTTGATGTGACTGGCTAACTGAGGAATGAGATCCAAGAAAATGACAGAAGCTTGGATTCACCATTGTTTTTCCATGGCAAGACAGATTTTTGCCGATGAAATGATACTTTCTCACTTTACCCCTCCTGCTGTATCCCCAAATGCCCTGGGAAGAGAATTTTTGGGTCACTTCGGGAAGCAGTATCGGGAGGGGAGGCTAGAAAGTCATGCTCTATGAGTGGAAAGTTGCAATGGATCCAAGCCACTATTTGGGGGAGCAAATGAATAGAGTGCCTATATCTCTGTTTTGTGTTTATACCATGTACACTAAAATATTAACTTATTAGGCTGACAAACATGTTTGAAAGTGAGATCCAGGACGGCAGCCATGTCGGTCTGATGCAGTAGAATGAAGTTTGAATTCAGTGGCAGCTTTAAGACCAACAAACTTTTATTCAAGGTATAAGCTTTTGTGTGCAAAAACACTTCTTTAGATACAGTGAAACAGAATTTCCTCACCCATTACATACAGGAAGAGAGAGCGTGGGGTGAGGACAGGGTTAGTTGCTAGGAAGGGCCAATTCATCGAGACTCTGTCATTCATCTCCTCTCAAACATGGAGGCAACTTTACAGCATCTTCTCCTTTGAAAGCAAAGAAGAAGATGCTGTAAAGTTGCTTCCACACTTGAGAAGAGATAGATGACAGGGTCTCAGTCAATTACTGTCAGCATCCCACAGTTACAAATACATCAACATCCAAGTCCAATATATTTATTTCCTTATCTGTTTTTTCCTCAGAATCAAACCCAAGCAAATGGAAACCTCATAAGCCAAGTTTCATTATGCTGTACAATAATTTACTGCTCTGCCCCCCACCTATATGTACAGACTGGTAATTTCCATTTTTATTTCTGTCTCTATCTTGTCTCTAATTGGCCTTTCCTGGCAAGCAGAATTCCCACCTGCTCTCTTACTATATGTATTGATTGAGGAAATTCTGTTTCACTGTATCTGAAGAAATGTGCTTGCACATGAAAACTTATACCTTGAACAAAACTTCGTTGTTCTTAAAGGGGCCACTAAATTCAATGTTTGAAACAGGTACAAGGTACCCCTGCTCAGCCACAGCTCATGATGTGCTACATATTCATACAGCAAGACTCGTATGTGAAGCAGTTCTTAACAGACTGCGTGGGAACTCATAAAGCAAAACCGACAGGAGTTGAAGGGTGTATGGATGAACTAGTTAAAGCTTTCAAAGTATTAAAGTATTAAGCCTTGATGCTGCCTCTGAGAAATATCTGGCACACCAGTTCTCAAGATGGAAAAACATACTCCACTGCAGCCATAACAAAATGACAAATTTAGCTGGACTCTAAGGAATTTAAAAAACAAAGCACTAAGCCAGCTGGTTAGCAGATGCAACTTCTGTTTAATCATGCCTACAATACTATCTGCTATTGTTAAAATATAAATCTGTTCAGATGCTGAACAAATTTCAGTTCTAGATTTTTAATTAAAAAGGAGGCTTACAGATGTAGTAAAGAGCAACTAACAAATATATTTAAAGATAAGCATAACATTGTTTTATAGAAATGTAATGTGTATTTGCTGTTACTCATCTGCATGTCCCTGCTCGACATACTCAGACATGTAGCTTAGCAAAGGGCTTTCATGATACTAAGCCTGTATTACGTCTAGATACCATGATTACACTGAGATTGCTTATTTCCTTATTTATACCCCACTTTCCTCCTCAATAGAGATCCAAAGTGGCTTACAACATCATTCATGTTTCATTATTTTATGCCATTAAAGGTTTTGAAAGTAAAGTACATAATTCTCCCCTCCTTCATTTTATCCTCCAAACAACTTTGTGAGGTACACTAGACTGCGAGAGAATGATTGACTCTAGGCTGCAGGAAATCTCTTTATTACCATACTGGGTTTTGTCTTCCTGGGGTTCTGAAGGCCTAGGGTGTGGCTCATGAATATAATCAAATCAACGAAGGTAAGAATGGACCATCTTGGCTGAGACAGATAGGTGGGTTGCAGGGCTACCTCTTGGGCTTAATCAAAGGGACTGAATCCCATAATCTGTTCAGAATAAAAAAAGAGAGCCAGTGTGGTGCAGTGGTCAGAGTATCAGACTAGGATCTGACAGACCCAAGTGCAAGTCCTCATGTTGCCATAAAAGTCTGCTGGGTGATCTAGGGCCAGTCACACACTCTTGGGCCAAACTATATATGGTCACCACCAGTTTGAGGAGCTCATGTTCTGCCACCCTTGCACTTCATCAAATGCCAAAACGGCTGCACCCCTTTCATTCTGGCTCTTCACCACCACCATAATAATAACTACAACAGGTTACAGGGAAGAATCTGGCAAGGAAGGGGAAACTGTCGAAGGACTTCAGTTGAGACTATTTAAAACTACAGTCCTAGAAGCTCAGATAAAATATATACCACAAGTTAGGAAAGGCACAAACAAGTATAAGAGAAGGCCTGCATGGTTAACAAACAAAGTAATGGAAGCTGTAAAAGGTAAGAAGGACTCCTTTAAGCGGTGGAAAGCTAGTCCAAGTGAGATTAATAAAAGGGAACACAGGCAGTGGCAAATCAAATGCAAGACTGTGATCAGGCAGGCAAAAAGGGACTATCAGGAGCATATTGCAAAAAACATAAAGACCAACAATAAAAATTTCTTCAAATATATTAGAAGCAGGAAACCAGCCAGGGAGACAGTAAGGCCCTTGGATGACCAAGGGGTCAAAGGATTACTGAAGGAGGATAGGAAAATGGCTGAAAAGCTGAATGCATTTTTTGCTTCCGTCCTCACTGTGGAAGGTGAGAAGTGTTTGCCTGCTCCAGAACCACTTCTATTGGAAGGGGTGTTGTAAGACCTGAGTCAGATTGAGGTGACAAGAGAGGAGGTCCGATAACTGATAGACGAATTAAAAACTAATAAGTCACCAGGTCTGGATGGCATACATCCAAGAGTTCTGAAAGAACTCAAAGTTGAACTTGTGGATCTTCTGACAAAAATATGTAATCTTTCATTGAAATCTGCCTCTGTTCCTGAGGACTGGAAGGTAGCAAATGTCACCCCCATCTTTAAAAAGGGTTCCAGAGGAGATCCGGGAAATTACAGGCCAGTCAGTCTGACTTCAATACCGGGAAAGTTGGTAGAAACCATTATCAAGGACAGAATGAGTAGGCACATCGATGAATTTGAGTTATTGAGGAAGACTCAGCACGGGTTCTGTAAGGGAAGATCTTGCCTCACTAACCTGCTACATTTCTTTGAGGGGGTGAACAAACATGTGGGCAAAGGAGACCCGTTAGATATTGTTTACCTTGACTTCCAGAAAGCTTTTGATAGAGTTCCTCATCAAAGACTCCTTAGTAAGCTTGAGAGTAATGGAGTAAAAGGATAGGTCCTCTTGTGGATCAAAAACTGGCTGAGTAATAGGAAGCAGAGACTGAGTATAAATGGGCAGTCTTTGCAGTGGAGGACGGTAAGCAGTGGAGTGCCGCAGGGCTCAGTACTGGGTCCCATGCTCTTTAACTTGTTCAAAAATGATTTGGAGTTGAGAGTGAGCAGTGAAGTGGCCAAGTTTGCAGATGACACTAAATTGTTCAGGGTGGTGAGAACCAGAGAGGATTGTGAGGAACTCCAAAGGGATCTGTTGAGGCTGGGTGATTGGGTGTCAACATGGCAGATGAGATTCAATGTGGCCAAGTGCAAAGTAATGCACATTGGGGCCAAAAATCCCAGCTACAAATACAAGTTGATGGGGGTGTGAACTGGCAAAGACTGACCAAGAGAGAGATCGTGGGGTCGTGGTAGATAACTCACTGAAAATGTAAACACAGCGTGCAATTGCAATAAAAAAGGCCATGCCATGCTGGGTATTATTAGGAAGGGAACTGAAAACAAATCAGCCAGTATCATAATGCCCCTGTATAAATCGATGGTGCAGTCTCATTTGGAATACTGTGCAGAATTGAGGTGCAATTCTGGTCACCGCACCTCAAAAAGGATATTATAGCATTGGAGGAAGTCCAGAAAAGGGCAACTAGAATGATTAAAGGTTTGGAACACTTTCCCTATGAAGAAAGGTTAAAACGCTTGGGGCTCTTTAGCTTGGAGAAACGTCGACTGCGGGGTGACATGATAGAAGTTTACAAGATTATGCATGGGATGGAGAAAGTAGAGAAAGAAGTACTTTTCTCCCTTTCTCACAATATAAGAACTCGTGGGCATTCAATGAAATTGCTGAGCAGTCGGGTTAGAACGGATAAAAGGAGGTACTTCTTTACCCAAAGGGTGATTAACGTGGAATTCACTGCCACAGGAGGTGGCGGCGGCTACAAGCATAGCCAGCTTCAGGAGGGTGTGATAAAAATATGGAGCAGAGATCCATCAGTGGCTATTAGCCACAGTGTGTGTGTGTGTGTGTGTATATATATATATATATATATATATATATATATATATATATATATATATATATATATATATATATATATATATATATATAAATAAATAAAAATTTTGGCCACTGTGTGACACAAAGTGTTGGACTAGATGGGCCATTGGCCTGATCCAACATGGCTTCTCTTATGTTCTTATGAGACCCCTGGAGAGTTGCTGCTGGTTTGAGTAGACCAGGGGTGGCCAGACTGCGGCTCGGGAGCCACATGTGACTCTTTCACTGTTGTGTGGCTCTCAAAGCCCCCACAACCCCGTTGGCTGCCTTGCAGAAGGCATTTGTCTCTTTAATCATTTCGCCTCGCCAAGCCAGCCAACGGCTTGGAGAATGCATTTAAAGTTGCTTTCTTTCCATCTCTCCTATCTATTTGCCTGCCTGCCTGCTTTCCTTCCTTCTTTCTGGCTTTCAAACATCTGATGCTCATGTCTTGCAGCTCACAAACATCTGACATTTCTTCTGTGTGGCTCTTACACTAAGCAACTTTGGCCACCCCTGGAGTAGACAATATTGACATTGATAGACCAAGGGTCTGATTCAGTATAAGGCAGCTTCGTGTGTTCGTGAAAAAAGGAGAATCCGAAACACACATTTTGGTCTCTGGAACTGCTGTCACTTGCAGCTGTAACTCACAACTGGATTTTCAATTCTAGCGTGGACCCGGCTATCCAATGCTACACTGGCACACCATTATTTATTGTTCTGTCACGGCGCTATGGCCATAACTCCCAACAGAACAATTCCTGCAGGGCAATAGCCAACAGTCCGCGTGGAGCAGCTCCTGTTGTTTGGCTTCGAGGCAGGTTTGAACGCAGGCGGCTCCCGCCGATCCTCTTTCTGCCTTTCCCCCAGCTTTGCTTACCTGCCGGTCCCCGCGGGCTTGGTCCCCCTCGCCGCCCCCTGCCGGGCTGGAGGAGGAATGCCCGGCGAGGCGCGAGGGGTGGGGACAAGGCGGCTGTACCGGCCCGTCAGCATCGCATTCCGCCAGCACTTGGTCCAGCAGCTCCGAGTCCGAGTCGGGCTCCCCTAGCGGCGGCAGAGGAGCCTGCGCCAGCGCGGGGCCGCACCTGGCCCCTGCGTCCGCCCTCTCCCGCTCTTCTGCCCCGCACGGCCTGGCGGGGGCGCTGCCGCTCCCGCTGCCCCACCGCGGTCTCCTCCAGCGGCGGGCAGGGCTGCAGCTGCTGCTGCCTGTGCCCATGCCGGCGGAGGGCGAGCTGGGGGTGGCGGCGGCGGCTTCCTCCCTCCTCGGTGGTTCGGGTTCTAGAGCGCAACTGTTGCTCGGCAGGCGGTGGCAGAAGAGGGTGGGAGCTCAGAGCTGAGTTCCTTGCCCTCTTGCTCGTTTGCCTCGGTTTGTAAAAAATTTCTTAGGCTGGCCCCTCTCTCCACCACCGCTAAAAGCGGCAAAACCGATGCTGCAGTCCAGTGCTGGCTTCACCCAGCACGATCAAGGAAGAAGAAATCTAAAGTTGGATTCCACTCCCCCCCCCACCCCCACAATCCCAAGAATTTGGCCTTGAAAGAAACCAAATGGGTGTAACCTTTTCCCTCAGAAGGAGACTGGTTTCAAAAATAGCATTGAAAATATGCTTTTCACTCTCTCTCTCTTTTTTTAAAGAGGAAATGCCAAATGGCCACTCTCACAAATATCTGTGGTGAATTCTGGCGAGCGGAACCCATGACAAAATAAACAGGTCCCGGATTAATGCCAAGCAGAAAGTATGAAAAGGAGTGGAGATCATCGCTCAGGCAAGGAAAGTTTAGCTTTTCTCCTGTCTTTCTCTTGTGCTCCAAAATGGATTTCCTTTTGACAGCAGCATAGCAGTTCTGATATTTCATGTTTTTAAATATTGCCAGTTTTCTTAAACAGAGCGGGTTAAGTTACAAGCAGGCCTTGAATTCAGCAGGAGCTCACAGGAGCACAGCTCCTGAAACTTTCTGAGGGTTCCCCCTCTTCCTCCCCACCTACCTACCTTCTCCATTGAATAGTAGGTGCACCTGCATAACAATTCCTGGATGAGCGCCATCACCTTTTTTTCTACAAAATGACCCCTGGTTACAAGTGAGGATGCAGAATGGCTGTACCATAGAATCAAGGTTTCGGCTGTAAGTCTACATAAGTTTACCAGGAAGTAAGTCTTATTGAATTCAGTATGTATAGAATTGAGCTGTACTTTTGAGCATAACTTAGCACCCCCTACTTCATTTCAG
The DNA here is from genome assembly GCF_032191835.1 of Heteronotia binoei. Classification (NCBI taxonomy): domain Eukaryota; kingdom Metazoa; phylum Chordata; class Lepidosauria; order Squamata; family Gekkonidae; genus Heteronotia; species Heteronotia binoei. Next base: position 47,407,881 of record NC_083223.1, on the reverse strand, counting down.
TGGTGGTGCTCAGCCCTGGTACATGAAATGATGCATAAAGAAGCACAAACTTTTGAGCATGTGCAGACAGCATTCTTTTATGACTGTGAACAGAACCACATATTTGAGCTGCAGGATACAGTTAAATTGGCATGTGGCTTCACAGCACACGAGCACTGCTAGTATTTCACATTGTAGAAATTATAACAACTTGGGGCATGAGAAATTGCAGGAGCAAGAGGCAATTTGGAACTCACCCATCCTGCAGGACTCTATGAGTTTTCAGTGGATTAAGAAAGCTAATTCCTCCTCCTCTCCCCCCCCCCCCCGCAGACTCTTAACACATCTACTGGGTGTGCTAGGTCCTCATTAAAACATTTACCCTCTTTTTATTTTAGCTTATTTGGTAGTGGAAAGTGTCCGCTTGTGGAGAGGGCGGGATAGAAATTTAAAGTAATAAATAAATAAAGTGCCATCCGGTTGCAAATAGTTCAAGTTTGGTTGCAAACAGACATTTGTGATTGCCTACCTATGTGTAGTGAGTGACCCTGGACTCGTGTGTGTGTGTGTGATCTCTCATCTAAGTACTAACCAGTGCCAGTCCTACTTAGATTCCAAGATCTGAATGGTATAGGGATGGTATAGGGATGCCAACCTCCAGGTGGGGCCTGGAATTCTCCTACAATTACGACAGATCTCCAGAAGACAAAGATCACTTCCCCTGGAGGGAATGGCAGCTTCTAAGGCATCACAAATTACTGTACATTTATATATTCAGTACAAATAATGCAAAGCAGCAGTACATCAGTCTTGAGTGAAGTAAACAGTAGAGCCAGCATGGTTCTCACTACATTCACTGGGGATCCAAAGAAGGATTTTCATCTTTAACAGTTTCCAGCCAACGTGCACTGCCCATATATACCATCTATGGCGAATTAAAACTAGGAAACAAAGCTTATTATTTCCCTAGCAATTTGAAATGTCACAATTATTGACCATGACTAAAATTTCCATAAACATTCCAGATTTTGACTGAGATCCGTTACAAGGAGTTCTGCATATTGTTAGTGTATTGCTATATTGTCATTGATATATATAGATGAGCCCTGTGGCGCAGAGTGTTAAAGCTGCAGTACTGCAGTCCTAAGCTCTGCTCACGACCTGAGTTCGATCCCCGGCGGAAGCTGGGTTTTCAGGTAGCCGGCTCAAAGTTGACTCAGCCTTCCATCCTTCCGAGGTCGGTAAAATGAGTACCCAGCTTGCTGGGGGGAACGTGTAGATGACTGGGGAAGGCAATGGCAAACCACCTGGTAAAAAGTCTGCCGTGAAAACGTTGTGAAAGCAACATCACCCCAGAGTCGGAAACAACTGGTGCTTGCACAGGGGACCTTTCCTTTCCTTTTCATTGATATATATCCCCACCATTTATTCTGAGTAATGTGCTTTTGAGGCCTTTCTGCCTTGTACTTTCTGAGATGTTTTGTTCTCATGATCCAACTTATTACCAGTCTGTAAAACAAGCTTTTCTGATTCTTTTCAACTGCAGTGGTTGCTTGGCTTCCTCAGAGCTGCAAACAGAAATCCCCTTTGTGTGGCACATTCCTCTACATCCACAGATCAGGGATGAAGAACTTCTGGCCCCTTTTTAGTGACAAAAAGATGAGCAAAGTCTGTATAATCTTTCTGTGCCAAACTGCGGTCGCTGTTTGCTGATTCCTTTTCTCAGGATTGAGCACACCGGGCAAAACAGGAACAGACCACTAACTTCTCTCTTCCTGGCTTTTTTTTTTAACCTTTATCAACCATATGGAGCCTATACTTAGGGCCACGATGTGTGGTGGGTGAGCCTTCCTGATACATTTTTGCAGGGCTTTTTTTGTAGAAAAATTCCAGCAGGAACTCATTTGCATATTAGGCCACACCCACTGTTGCCAAGCCACCTGGAACTGCATTCCTGCAGGCTCCTGCTCAAAAAAAGCCCTGTGTTTTTGCTGATTTATACCAACTGTTTCCCATGTGCCGTTATTAGCCCTAGAAGAGGAAGAAAGGACAGGCAAAGATGGTGTGCCAGCCTTTTCCCCTTGGAGAGCTAATAGTCCTGGGGGAGATGATTGATTCTGACTGGGCAACACAGGAGGAGAGGATGTGTGCATGTAAGTGACTAGTTCCAGTGACCTTGCATAGCATTCATTGTGCCTCATCTGAATCGAGACCACCTTCAACCCATTGTTGGATATTGTGCTTTTGCTGCTCTGAAGCAATCAGTCACAACTGGGTTGATTTGTCCACAAAAGAAACCACAGTTGCAAATTATCGCAGCAGTGCAATTATGATGCAATAGCCACTGATGTGGATGTGGTGAGAACTGGATTATAGGAATGGGTGGATGAATGGCAGCCCTGATTTTTCTTTTTTGCTGTTTCTTTCCTTTGGTGCCTGCTTTTTTGAGGCCCCTCATAAACTGAGGTCCTAAGGTGTAGTTTACTTAGTTTTGGCTTATGAGTAGACGTATTTAAAATTGTTCCCTGAAAATCTCATTTTTCCTCTTTTGGGAGGACAGATAATTTGGGGGAAACTCTCTCTAAGATGGATTCAGGTGGGTAGCTGTGTTGGTCTGAAGCAATAGAACAAAGTTAGAGTCCAGTGGCACCTTTTAAGACCAACAAAGTTTAATTCTGGCTGTAAGCTTTCATGTGTATCTGAAGAAGTGTTATTGCCTTCTGTTGCCTGTTGTGTCATGAATTTCCCATAGTCCTTAATCCAGGAGTAGTGTGGCACCACAGCATCCCATGTGGGAACTGTAGCAGACGGTAGAAACGTGAGGGAAGCCTTATAAATCCATGGATGTGTCATGCGCATTTAGTGACTGGTTCCAGTGACCTTGCACAGCCTTCATTGTGCCTTTTGATGAGCTAAACGGTAACCAACTTGAACAGACGAGCTCACTCTTTTTTTAGCAGCTTGATTTAACAGACCCCTCCTCCCCCTCTTGCAATGCAGTGTTTATCAGGACTGGAGACCAAGGTCCAGTGAGTCCAAACAAGATTCATGGAACTTCAGTGACTAAGGAATGTTCATGCTTAGCGCAAACAATTATGGATAGTTCTTATCGCTCATGTCACCTAATTGGCACGGTGAGTATATGGGCTGAATATATCTTAGCTGGGTTGGTCATGGAGTTCCATTCCATGCAGCTTAATGTGGTGCCTTTCATGAAGCTACCTCAGTTGGATTTTCATGAAGTTGCGTTTCATGAAGATACCTCAGTCAAAAAAGGGTTGAGCATTTGCTTCATTTCAGTATGTATCTTCCATTCCGCAGCAAAACTGGCTAAAATTGGTTTGTAGGCAGTGGAATGGATCCACCAATCATTCTGCTACTTTCTTCTACAAATAACATGAACCCCACCCCCACCATTTCCAGACTTTTTTCAGAACTTCAGGGCTTTGAATAGTGCATGCCCTATCGAAGAGCCCCTGCCACTCTTAAAACATTATATTTGTGAGATCTTAAAAGGCTGAAGTTGGTTCCCAGTTTCTTATTTGCATTTCCTAGTTTCCAATTCAGAAATCCAATGACAAATATTGAGGACAGGTTAAATGCTCTGAACCCCAAAATAAGGCTTTGACCACCACAAATCATACATTACTATATTCAAGCAACTCTGCCCTCCAAGGGGACATATGGTGTTTCCTGGTCCAAAGTCCAGTTCTTGTGCCAGCTGCTCCAAAGTAGAGCACTCCTAGGACAAATGCACATGTAGACACTTGGGCCAAGATGCACCCTGAAACAATCATTGGACCACCCCAAACCATATATCCCCATACTCCAGAACCTATCCCCTGCAATATTTCATTTCATCAGATTGGGGGTGGGGGTATCCACTGGGGTGCCTTAGGGCTCGGTTCTGGGCCTGCTACTTTTGAATATTTTAAAAAATGATCTGGATAGGTGGGTAGAGAGACTACTCATTAAATTTGAGGATGACACCAAATAGGAGGAGTAGCAAATACAACAGAAGATAGAGGTAGAATTCAACGAGATCTGAACACTCTGGAAAAGTGGCTGGATGTGAATAAAATGTAACAAAGAAAAGTGCAGAGTTGTACACCTGGGTAACAAAATGAGAAGAATGTGTACTGAATGGAGGACACAATTCTGGGTAGCAGTGTGTGTGGACAAGATCTTGGTGCATAGGTAGACTGCAAGCAAAATACGAGCAGTCCACATAATGCAGTGGCAAAAAAGGCTAATGCGGTCTTGGGGTGTATCAACAGAGGCATGACATCTAAACCACTAGATGTCATAGTCAAGACACACAAGCACATTGGTCAGCTGCACCTGAAGTACTGTATGCAGTTCTGGAGGCCTCACTTCAAAAAGGACGTGGACAGAACGGAGCAGGTGCAGAAGAGAGCAACTAAGATTATCAGTTTTAGAAACCAAGCTCTCTGAGGAAAAGCTGACGGACTTGGAAATGTTCAGTTTGGGCAAGAGCTGGTTGAGAGGGAACATGATTGCTCTCTTTAAATATTTGAAAGGTTGTCACTTGAGGAGGGCAGGGAGCTGTTCCTGTTGGCAGCAGAGGAGCAGACTCCCGTTAATGGGTTTAAATTACAAGCAGAAAGATCCTGGCTGGATATTAGGGATTTTTTTTTAAAAAAAAATAGAAAGTAATTCAGCAGTGGCATCAGCTGTCAAGGGAGGTGGTAAGTGGCCTTCCCTGGCAGTCTTCAAGCAGCAGCCAGAAGAACACATGTCAGGAATGCTTTAGGTTGATAGTGCATTGAACAGAGGGTAGGACTAGACAGTCTGTATGGCCCTTTTCAACTCTATGGTTCTGGTATTCTACATACAATAGTGGCTGGTCCAAACACTGACTCTGGCACCATGAACTTCTGTCTGGATCGCCACCAAGAATCTGTATTACAAAGATCTGAATAAAGATTTGGTACAGCTGCATGTCCTCTGCACCCCAAAGTAACGTTTGGACCACTGTGTATCATACATCCCCACACTTAGGAGACTCTGCCCTCCAAGGGGATATATTCTGTTTCCTGGTCCAAAGTTCAGTTCTTGTGCCAGCTGCTCCAAAGTGGGGTGCCCTCAAGACTAATGCACATGCAGAGACTGGGGCCAAGCTGCACCCCAAAACAATGTTTGGACCACCCCAAATCACATATCCCCACACTCCAGAGACTGTCCCCTGCAGGAAAACATACAATGGTGTCTGGTCCAGACACTGTTTCTGGCACCACAAGCTTATATTTGGCTTGTTTCCAAGAAGCTTATATAACAAAGATGTGATTAAGGAACAGGAACAATTGCATGCCCTCTGTACCCATCATACAGCCACACATTCAGGGGACTCTACTCTCCAAGAATATGTATGCTGCTTTCTAGTCCAAAGTCCAGGTGTTGTGCTAGCTGCTCCAGAGTGGAGGGCCCCCAGGACAAATACACCTGCAAAAACTGGGATGAAACTACTCCAAAATAACATGTGGCCTACCCAGATCTACAGGTTCCATTATCCTACATGTAAACTTTGGACCAATCTCTACAATCTTTGGACCAAGTTATTCTCTGCAAAACTGTCTGCTATCTTGAAAGTTACGATTTTAAGTCCTTTTCCTTTTTTTAAAAAAAGTTTGTTATATTGTGATCGCTACCTTACTTTTTGTGTTTGTTTTAATCTAGTCATATTTTAATTCTTTAATACTGTAATCATTAATGGTTAATTCCTGGAAAGGTGTCTGGAACTATACTAAAAAGCAGACTTTGAATGAATTCTTTCCTTCTGCTTCATCCAGTTTGTTTCACAGTGCAATGCTAAGTGCCTCTTATCTATACTGGCTTGGATCATTTGTGTGGGAATTGATTGTTTTCCCCTCATGTGTGTGAGAAATACTTGGCTATTAGTAATAATAACCACAACTGCTAATGGTATTACCATCTATCTCAGGTTCATTCACTTGTTCATCTTCCAACATTCTGCCATCAAATACCAGCAGTGCCCTTCTGCTTTGCATCAGACAAACATGTCTGTCCCGATGCCAAAGAATAAATGGACATAAACTTGACATTAAAAACCACAACACTCAAAACAAGTGGGAGAACATTTTAATTTTAGGTTATTCCATTGCTGGCCTAAGAGTGGCAGTCCTCAAACAGAAGCTTCAAGGAGAGATTACAACCTGAGGTTGCTGAACTTAACTTTATTCAGTTTCAGAACAATGGACCCCCAGGTCTAAACAGGAACATAGGATTCTTACCATATTAATTATGTTAATTTTCTATCCCTAAGCATTTCCCTTCTGCTCTAATCAAGCTGGTTTCAATGTGCATGGTTCCTTTGCATTCTGAGTTCCTTTTTTACAATACCCGTCGCACCTTTGGAATAAAAAGACTATCTCTATTCCTATATGGGTCTAACACAGGGAGCTCTGATTCTCGAAAGCTTGTTGGTCACAAAAAGCTTGTTGGTAATTGAAGTGCTACAAGACTAGTATCTCTAATACTAATGGGTGATGACACCCAGTGTTGTGCAACACAGTCTGTGTGCGTTTGACATGAGCAACGATTGGGGAGTTACCCCCATATGACTTGAAATGTCCGTGGGATGCTTTGCTCTGAGCCTCAAACAACTTTGTTAACATGGTGGCTGTTTGTACTGGGATTACACTTTCAAAGCTATGTCACCAGCTTAGTTAAATGTGCATCTTCACATCATTCTATCCTTTTCAATTTTCCAAGTGCCTTGGAATACCAGACACGATGATCCTGCCTTTGAGGTCAAAATCAAAAAGGCATTATTAGAACAGTATTTGGGGCTCCGGTGTCTGCTTGTGGATTTGTCCTGAGGGCACCCCACTTTGAAGCATTTGGCACAAGAACTGGGCTTTGGACCAGGAAACAGCATATGCCCCCTTGGAGGGCAGAGTCCCCTGAATATGATAATGTATGGTTTGTGGTGGTCAAAGCCTTATTTTGGGGTTCAGAGTTTTTTAGTTGTTCTCAATATTTGTCTTTGGGATTGTGAATAAGGAACTGGGAACCAACTTCAGCCTCCTTGAGACAGAAAAAATACACCGTGAGCATAAGAAACCACATACACATGCATACAAACACATTTATAAGCTGGGGAAAGGCAGTTGTCCTCCTAGCATAACCTCCTGTTTTCTGCCTGGAAGGACTCTTGCTATTTTAGGTATTTCACATTGAACTAGTTCTAGCAGCGCAGGATTATTTTTTAACTGATTTACACAGTGTAGATCAGCAGGTTGCAATTTGTTCATCATGAATAAAACCAAGCGGCAAATTAGGTGTAATAGGCATTTTTCCTGACTGTTTTAACCCCAGAAGAAAGCTTAGGGGCTGCAATCAGAATCAAACAACTGGACTGGTGAATGAGAGAAAGCAAGAGTGAGAGGGACGCTGCTTAACTCCTTCCCTTCCTACTGTTTTTCCTGCTCTGGATGTCCCTGTATCTTGTTCTGCATGTGTGATGCTGAAGTGCAATGTAGTCCAGTGAGAAAGGGATCCACAGCAGCCCATTCCCACTGCAGGTCTTAAAAACTCCTGAGTTCAGCATCCTGCTGCTGTGGCTGTTCATATTTTAAATAAATTTGGCAGAAGGTTTAGAGCACTACCCACCTTGCATAGTCCAACCTTGGCCATAGGTTAAAGAGAATGGGTGTGCATTTGAGCCACTTTGGGGGCTCTGGCACTTGCTCATAAACTTTACCATGTTTAAAGAATTTACCCTTTTGAACTGGTCTCTCATGATCAGGCCAGAAAATTTTAGGTGTGGGGGGGCAGGGGATAAAATGTTAGGTGGGAGGGCATGGGGCCAAAAATGACATCACAAATGATGTCGCATTTTCAAAAACTTTTTAAAACCTGGGCAGCCAGCTGCAAAATAAATAAAAACTTTGTGTGTTTTTGGGATTTATCCCTTTGCCTCCCCACCACTCCATTGTCTTTGTTAGTTTTCTAGCACCAGTGCTCTGCCCTCTTTTCAAACAGTGGTATTAAGTAAAGCCATATTTCGATGGGTTGGGGATCGCATATCTAACTTCAGTTCACCTTGTAGAGCACGTAGTGTAGGTAAAATTAAGGGGTGCACCTCTGGAAGCCCTGCAGGGTCTCAGCAGGTGCGAAGCAGCTAGTGGAGCTGGAAGAGTGGCAGGCTGTGCCGCAGACAGGAGACACACCGGAGGACACTCCTGAAAAGGCAGTGGAGGTGCAGGCTGGCCTCCAGGTAGCGGATGCTCTCCTTCCAGCCGTTGCCCTTCTACTGCTCCAGCACATAGGCTCTCTACAGTGTCATCAGCTTGGCCACCAGAAAGCTGTGGAAACTGTACTTCTCATACTGCACCTCAGCCTGCAGAGGTGCCCTCACCACTGCCAGCAGCAGCCACTGCCCCATGCCCTGCGGCCGGCCTCTTTCTCCTGCTGCTGCTCAGCCACTTGGAGGCCCTCCAGTGGGGCCATACAGATGGAAGGGGGGTGAATGTAGCAGCCTGGCCCCCCAGACCCCACTGTGGCTACAGGCCTGCTCATGATCAAGAAGAAGATATTGAAGAAGATATTGGATGTATATCCCGCCCTCCACTCTGAAGAGTCTCAGAGCGGCTCACAATCTCCTTTACCTTCCTCCCCCACAACAGATACCCTGTGAGGTGGGTGGGGCTGGAGGGGGCTCTCACAGCAGCTGCCCTTTCAAGGACAACCTCTGCCAGAGCTATGGCTGACCCAAGGCCATTCCAGCAGGTGCAAGTGGAGGAGTGGGGAATCAAACCCCGGTTCTCCCAGATAAGAGTCCGCGCACTTAACCACTACACCAAACTGGCTCTCAATCAACAAACAAACCAACAGTATACTGTCCACCAGGGTTTTTTGAGCAGGAACACACAGGAAAGTACTTCCAGTTGGCTTGATGTCGGGGGTGGGGCCCAATATGCAAATAGGTTCCCACAGGTTTTTTTTATAAAAAGCCCTGTGCAAAACAATGGTGATGTCACGGGGTGTGGCCTAATATGCAAATGAGTTCCTACTGGCTTTTTCTACAAAAAAGTTCTGCTGCTCACTTAAGTTAACAACAATATACACAACTCAATAGCAACCTTAGAGCATTAACGATCAAACTACTGCACCATTGCACTCAATTCACATGCCAGCAAGGTCATGTTAAAGATCCTACAAGCCAGGCTTCAGCAATATGTAGATTGGGAACTACCAGAAGTTCAAGCTGGGTTTCGGAGAGGTAGAGGAACTAGAGATCAAATTGCCAACATTTGCTGGATTATGGTGAAAGCACGGGAGTATCAGAAAAACGTCTATTTCTGTTCATTGACTACGCTAAAGCCTTTGATTGTATGGATCACAACAAACTGTGGCAAGTCCTTAAAGAGATGGGAGTACCAGACCACCTCACATGTCTCCTGAGAAACCTGTATAAGGGTCAAGAAGCAACTGTCAGAATGGAATATGGAACAACTGATTGGTTTAGAATAGGAAAAGAAGTTCGACAAGGATGTATATTGTCACCCTGCTTATTTAATTTATATGCAGAGTACATCATGTGGAATGCTGGCCTGAATGAAGCACAAGCCGGAATTAAGATTGCCGGGAAAAACATCAACAACCTCAGATATGCAGATGACACTACTCTAATGGCAGAAAGTGAGGAGGACCTAAAGAACCTCTTGTTGAGGGTGAAAGAGGAGAGCACAAAAGTAGGCTTGAAACTCAACATCAAAAAAACTAAGATCATGGCATCTGGCCCCATCACACCTTGGCAAATAGAAGGGGAAGACGTGGAAGTAGTGACAGACTTCACATTTCTGGGATCCAAGATCACTGCAGATGGTGACTGTAGCCATGAAATTAAAAGATGTTTGCTCCTTGGGAGGACAGCTATGGTGAACCTGGGCAGTATCATAAAAAGTAGAGATATCACCCTGCCAACAAAAGTCTGTATAGTGTGAGAAAAAGACCCCTAATTTCAGAACATCGTAGTCACCCGTTTGGTTGCCAGGGTGCCTGGAGACTCAACTCACACACATCTGCCAGGAGAACGTGGGTTTTGTCTACCAGACTGTAAGGGACTTATGTGAGTACTAACAGCCACAACGTTTCAGCAGCACTCCGTGTCTCTGGAAGAGTGCTAACCAGGAGGAAAGATGGGTTTCCAGTCGCTCTGTGCGCTCACCATCTCGGCCGTTGCAGCGGAAGAAGTTGCGCCGCCAGGAACTGTCCAGGCAAGCAGATTCCAGCCTTGACCATAGAATCCATATGGGAAGGCTAACATCTCCAGCAGCTATCTTCCTGTAGTACCAGACTCCATGACAGTGAAGCGGGAGGCTCACGTACTCAACAGATGTCACCTATGCATAAGGCAATCAAGCTTATCTTAGGCGTGGATCCTGTCAGACTGCCTAAAGTCTTTGTCCAACGGAACCCAAGACAAAGGATGATGCCAGTAGAGGAATGAAGAAGAGGAAGAACATCTTCACCCAGAGCCAAGTTTCTTTGTATAGATTGGGTATTACCTTAGGTAGCAATTTGGCCATCTATTCTCACCTAGGAGAGCCAGTTTGGTGTAGTGGTTAAGTGTGCGAACTCTTATCTGGGAGAACTGGGTTTGATTCTCCACTCCTCCACTTGCACCTGCTAGCATGGCCTTGGGTCAGCCATAGCTCTGGCAGAGGTTGTCCTTGAAAGGGCAGCTGCTGTGAGAGCCCTCTCCAGCCTCACCTACCTCACAGGGTGTCTGTTGTGGGGGAAGAAGGTAAAGGAGATTGTGAGCTGCTCTGAGACTCTTCGGAGTGGAGGGCGGGATATAAATCCAATATCATCATCATCAATATCATCACCTTTTAGAAAAGTTTTGATAGCTTTAATCACCTCCACCCCAGTAATTTTACCCATTCTTTCCCTTAATGGTCATCCTGGAGCCTCCCCCTTGGCCCATTGTTATCTGGAAGTCCAATCAGGTAACCAGGGCCAGGTCTGCTCATTGTCCAGGTATGGGCATCCAATCAGGTGCCCCCAATAAACTGGCTATTGGTTACCGCATAAGTACAGCCCTCATGGTCATTGCGGAGCCTCCCCTTTTTCTGAGGTCATGTACCAGCTGACCACCTGTCATCCGCCCCTGTACCTCCCATCCCCTAAGGGCTCAAGGTAGTCCTTATAACCGGTGACCCAGCTCCCCACAGGTGTGTATCTAGCAGTACCCCATTCCTGCTGCTTAGACTGAGGTCCTTTGAGTGGGCCGTGGTGGACCGAGAGGGGAGATCACCCTACCGGCTTTTGATGGTGCGCCACTGATACCAGTGCGCAGGGTCAAGAGCCTGGGAGTGCTACTGGAATCCTCTTTATCAATGGAGGCCCAGATAGCTGCCACTGCTAGAGCCGCCTTCTTTCACCTCAAGAGGGCAAGGCAGTTGGCTCCCTTCCTGGAACACAGCGACCTAGCAACCGTGATCCACGCAACGGTCACCTCGAGATTAGACTACTGCAATGCCCTCTACATGGGGCTGCCCTTATACTGAACAAGGAAGCTCCAGGTAGTGCAGAACGCAGCGGCCAGGCTGCTGGTGGGACTACCTCGGTGGGAACCCGTGCGGCCTGGGCTGCAGGACCTGCACTGGCTGCCGGTCATCTACCGTGTTCGCTATAAGGTGCTGGTTATTACCTTTAAAGCCCTATATGGCCGAGGACCTGCCTACCTTAGGGACCGCCTCTCCCCATATATCCCCCAGAGAGCACTGAGATCTAGTTCTCAAAACCTTTTACAAACCCCTGGGCCAAGAGAAGCTAGACTGAAGACAACTAGGGAGCAAGCTTTTTCAGCAATGGCCCCTCGATGGTGGAACCAACTTCCAGAAACGATGCGAGCCCTGCGGGACCTGAATCAATTCCGCAGGGCTTGCAAAACCTATCTTTTCCAGCTGGCTTTTGAGATGGAACCTGGCTAAATCGAAATTAGAATTGACCTGTAACCATCTAGCCATCTTATGTTTGATTGTAATTTTATAGCACCTTATAACATCTGTTTTTATTTATTTTAACTAATTTGTGTATTTGAACTGTATTTTAAAATTCGTGTTTACATTGTATTGTATTTTATTTAAATCATGGTTTCCATGTCTGTGAGCCGCCCTGAGCCCGCCTTTGGCGGGGGAGGGCGGGATATAAAAATAAATTTGACTTGACTTGACTTTGACTAGATAAATCCCCAATTCTTGGCCAGTTGAGGGTCCCCTTCCCCATTGTCCTCGTTTGTCGCCATTCCTTCCTTGAAGACTACGATCGGTAATTATCACCCTGTTTGTTTATTCTTATGTTACCACTATGCATTTTTCTCTCTGTCTGTATGTTATATAAGACTATTATCTGCTATGTGTGTGTTCTATATTTTTCTGTAATAAATTCATGATTGTTTTACTTAATTAGTATCCTTGGTAAATTTAACAATAATTTCTGGAAGTGGAATCCTGTATACATAGATTCTAGATCCTTTTTAAGCCAAAGGTGCCCACCTATCAATTCCCCAACCTCTTTTGAGGGCATTTTGGCTTACAATAGTCAAAGCGATGGTATTCTCAGTAGTAATGTATGGCTGTGAGAGCTGGACCATAAAGAAGGTCAAGTGCAGAAGAACAGATACTTTTGAGATGTGGTGCTGGAGAAGACTCTTGAGAGTCCCTTGGACTGCAAGAAGATCAAATCAGTCAGTCCTAAGGGAAATCAACCCAGACTATTCCCTGGAAGGTCAGATGCTGAAGCTGAAGCTCAAATACTTTGGCCACCAAATGAGAAGGGAGCACTCCCTGGAGAAGATCCTGATGCTAGGAAAGACAGAAGGCAAAAGAAGAAGGGGACGGCAAAAGATGAGATGGCTGGATAGTATTACTGATGTAACAAACATGAATTTGAGCAGACTTCAGAGGATGGTGGAAGACAGAAGGGCCTGGCATGACTTTGTCCATGGGGTCGCAAAGAGTCGAACTCAACTGTGCGACTGAACAACAACAAAGAGCATTATGTCAATTTGGAATCCTCTTGGAGAAGTAACATTCCCACACTATCTTAAAAAACATTTAGCAGTAAGCAACGCGCTGGAAATGGCGTTGAATGGGGACGTCTTTTTTGAAAATTTATGGAGCACCCTTTGCTGGAAGAGTGACAATCGAAGCAGGACTTTTTAAAGTCAACAGCCTGCAAATTGAGACTCCTTGTGGAAGAAATTTCATGAATTATGTTTTGTATTTTGTATATGCACTTTATTACATAGTAATTTGTCACTATAACGATTGAGTTGTGTATATTGTTGTTCCTGTAGTGACTTCTCTCTTGTGTTCACTTAAGTTAAGGCAGCACAGGATTCACTGGGACCAAAATAGGTACTCTTCCATGACCTGGGAGGCTAAAGAAGCCTGGCAGTGGGTATGGGCCCATTACCATGATAGAGTCTGTTTTGTTGGGGGTGGGGGGGGGGGGTGGGGACAGAAAATTCTCTTTTATAGCTCAGGAGATTCTGTGTGTATACTATGCATTAACAATAGCCTATAAAAGGAAAACTAGTGCAACATTTGATGAGCTAGGTTAGAACTTTTATCCCTAATTTTTATCTGCAGGAAGATTTTACATGGGGAACCTTGAAAATGTGGCTTTCCCCACTTGTAAATTGAAGCAATACCCAGGGCCGGCCCAACACCCTGGGGCATCCTAGGCAGACTTGCTGCCTGGCGCCCCACCCCCAGTGCCCCTCACGGCTCCCTCCTGGGGCTCCGCGCCCCCTCCCGCCTCCCCCCCAGCGCTCTGCTCGCTCCCTTTCCCTCCCCCTGGGGCTCGCCGGCTAAAAGTAAGCTTAGTCAGTGAGCAGTTCGCGCCTGCGTGTTTTGTAGAGACAAAATGCGCAGGCACGAGCTGCTTGCCGGCTAAGCTTACTTTTAGCCGGCGAGCCCCAGGGGGAGGGGAAGGGAGCGAGCGGAGCTCCGCCACTTTTAATGGCAGTGGGCAGGCAAGCGGAGCACCAGGGGGGCAGGGGCAGACGGGACGCCGCGTAGGGGGGGTGGGCAGGCAGCGGTGGGAAGAGGGGAAGGAGGCAAGCTAAGCACTTGCCTGGGGCACCGGAGGGAGGGGCAAGAACCCAGTTTGCTGCCCCTGCCTCTCAGCGCCCTAGGAAACCGCCTAGTTTGCCTAGTGGGAGGGCCGGCTTTGGCAATACCACCCATTCTACCACCTCTGAGATTTGCCATCTCCTTCTGCTACATGTATAAAGGAGCCCTAATCCGCACAATAATATCGTTACGATTTTAAAAGGTAAAGGTAGTTCCCTGTGCACGCACCAGTCGTTTTTGACTCTGGGGTGATGTTGCTTTCACATCATTTTCACGGCAGACTTTTTAGGGGGTGGTTTGCCATTGCCTTCCCCAGTCATCTATACTCCCCCCCCCCCCCAGCAAGCTGGGTACTCATTTTACCGTCCTCGGAAGGATGGAAGGCTGAGTCAACCTGGAGCCGGCTACCTGAACCAGCTTCTGCTGGGATCGAACTCAGGTCGTGAGCAAAGGGCTCCGACTGCAGTACTGCAGCTTTACCACTCTGCGCCATGGGACCACTATAGTTACGATTACACTGTGATAAAGTGCTCACATCAACTGCATGTTGTATAAGAGTTAAACGTTTTGGCTTTACTCTGCAAGGTGCACATTTTAAAACATTAAATTTTACACCATAACTGTGGTGAAGTGCCTCACATAAAGGAACATATGCACAGGAGCACAATGGGTAAATTTTGTAGAATTTTTAGGTGTGCTGCCACCATGCTTGAAGTAGCACAGTTATAAATTACCAGGGGAGGCATGACATAATAAACGAAGCAACTGATTACTGGCAAGGAGGTCTTCAGAATGTTTAAGCAAGCCACGACTTGCAGCGTTAGAATGAAAAACTTGGTGTCTTTGCATTTATGAAATTCCATCTGTTCCACAAGAACCAATTGCTTCAAGTCAATGGGATGTACTGTTTGCAACCAAGGAGAGGAGAGGTTCTCTTGTTTTCATTTGAAGTTGCTATGGCAAGAATGATTAAGCAGATATTAGAAAAGAAACCTGAAGTATTATCAAGTAATGTTAAAGACGTAGGCCTTGAATACAGAAGCATATTCATAATAAAACTGAAAAATCAAAACTGAATTGGAAAGACACTAAAGGTCACATTCCTGCTTTAGAGTAAAATCTTCCATACTATATATTGAATTCAGTATGGGTCCCAATAAACATGACTCCATAGTTTCCAGTGGAATATATTTTTAAGCAAAGATTACTTAAAAGATTGTTCAAGATCTTAGTCGAGATCTTACATGCTGCATATTAAATAACCCTGAGACTTTTCCCTCAAAGAATTATAACAATTTTAAAAATTGGTAGTGAAATATTAAAATATAATCCTTACATATCCAGTTAGAGTGGTACTTTACTGCTTCCTGAATAAGTACAGGGATTATTAGTAGGCCCTCCACACATTAGTTATTTCTGTGTGGGTATAATTGAGAACTCACTGCTCCGGCTTCCTGGGTGGCTGTCCCTGTAGTATCAAAAGGGTTTCCCAAGAAAGTGAGGGATGCCCCGTATAATGTAATGAGAACTGAGATGGTTTGAAGGCAACATACTTTATTGAGAGCACATTGCAAGAGAGAGAGAGCACACGGGCCGGGCCCCGCTTATATACAATACCCGGACGGCCCCCCTCGTTCGACCAGACCAATCCTGGTCAGTTAAACTTCCCGCCACAGATGTTGAGGGACGGGGCGTCTGGTGAGCCACATCCGGGAACCCGAGGGTCGCCTTCGGTAGCCATTGCCATGCGGCCAGGCCGCTTATGTTCAATACATAACACCCCGACTTTGCACAAATGCTGGTGGGTGTGTAAAATAGAGTTTTCCTGCCAAGTTTTGGTGGACTGGGGTCTGTGGAGGCTGGGGTCTGCTTCCTTTTTTTTATATTGCTGTAGGAGTGGGCTGTGTTTGGTTTTTAAATCTGATGTAAGCTGCTTTGAGTTCTGGTGATCTCAGCGCCCCCCTTTTTCCTGACACTGCTGATATAGAAGTATCACCTTATGTAGCCCAGTTACAAAGCTGGAGACCAACGATCCCAGCTGGAAACCCTGTGCTCTGTAAATTTATACTGTTTTACTGGGTTTTAAATTATTTATATTGATTTTTATGTTTTTATCTACGTTGTGATCTGCCCTGAGCTTGCTTGCAGGGAGGACGGAATATAAATCTGAATGAATGAATGAGAAAAGCAAGATATAACCCTTTTAAAGAAATCAATGGCAGGCTAGCAGAATGGGACACACTGGGAAGGGACCCTGAGGCCCTCCACTCTCTGGACAGTTGTGCTCCAGCAATAAGGAGGGGCAGGCTACTTAGATCTGCATTCCCCATGATCTCTAGTAGTGTGATAAACCATGTCAGCGAGATGATGATAGGGGAGACAGAGGAACAGGTTGCTGGGAGGAATAGCATCAGGTGCCAGTAATGAGCCTTGTGAATGCAATAGAGAGATTGTTACGTGAGAAGGTGCAGCGCAAAATATTGAAGTTTGTGTATGGCTCACATGAGAATATCATTATGTGGCTGCTTAATGGCTGGCGGGTGTTCACAGTGAAGTCATAGGCTCCAATGCTGCTGTTATCCTCTCTGTTCCTTAAAGTAATGTCTTTCTTTATGCCTCTCTGCTGTGACAGCATCATCATCATAAGGCTCCCCTGGCGGCAGCAGCAGGACATGGATGCAGGGAAGAGTTTGGAGCTGCTCTCCCCATTACATATTTGCAAGCAATTCTTTCTAAATTGCACAGTTCATACTGGAGACCCACAACAATCACTACATTGCAGTATTTTGGTTGCTCTCAATGAAAAAGAGTTACTGTTATTCCTGTTGTTCTTGGACTGTTTTTTGTGCATCAACACAGCTGCCTACAGTTTCTGCCCCACATTTCAAAGCAGCGTCTGATTTGGCACGGGGAGGTTGCTGCTGTGGGTACAACAAGATGAAAAGCCCCATGGTATGTGGGTCTTGATTTCTCAGGGTCAAGCCTATGTTAAGATACCTTAGCTATTCTGAGACATGGGCCAGACTAGACCTTTCCAGATCCTCTGGGGAGATACTTACAGTGGTAAAGAAACATCATCTGTACCAAATCCGTTTCAAGGTCCTGGTATTAACCTTCAAAGCCCTATATGGCCTAGGACCTACCTATCTGCGGGACCGCCTTGCCCCACAAGTTCCCCGAGAGCACTGCGATCAAGCTCTCAAAATCTTCTGGCTGTCCCTGGCTAAAGGAGGCTAGGCTCAACTCCACCAGAGCAAGAGCCTTCTCAGTTGCGGCCCCAATACTTTGGAACAGCCTTCCAGAAGCCATCAGGGCCCTATGGGATTTGTTGCAGTTCTGCAGGGTCTGCAAGACTGAACTGTTTCGGATGGCATATAACATCTAATGGGAGAGGGCTATCACATCTGGATTCATAGCGCTGTTATTACTAACTGCCTGGGATCTGTGCACGTGAGAAAGAAAATATTACATGACCCTCCTGAAGTAGCACCATTGTCATTTATCTGATTGTTTTATTGTTTTAATATTGTTGTTGTTTACTGTCTATTTTATACTGTTAGCTGCCTTGAGTCTGTACAGAATGGGCGGGATATAAATATAATGTAAATAAATAAAATAAATAAATTTTGTCAAGTTGGATAGACTAAGCCATGCTCATCAGATCGATGACAGGCCCAAGCATACTTCCTGAAGACTGCACAGTTTTTATAAATAATAAAAAAACCCTCTTCCTTTCTCATAAGGAAATGAATCTTAAAATGTTATATTTATCATTATTTAAGAATAAGAGAATCATATTTCTCTCTGCGGTTGGCTACGTTTTGTCAAAAGGTCCCTGGAAAAAATGTAGGATTTGTATATAGATTTCAACAGATTCATTCAGCATTGCAGCTTGATAGGCAGTTCTGCTATCAAAATTCTGTCCCATCTCTCTCTTAAGCTATTAAAGAAAAACAAATACATAAACATTATGGTTACATTTTGCAGCTTTCCTCTGGCGTTACCCCTAGATGTGTGCTGTTTACCCAGATTCCATCTTGGCCAAATTTACCTTGGCAGCCAATTTAGGCGCTAGCAGTGCTTTCTTTGCAGGCTATGCTAATGGGAAGCCAAAACCTTGGGTGGGAGACTGATTCCCTGATGGGATGTCTGCATGCATACCCATTACAATGAGGTCTTTGAAAACCCCACCTAGGCCTATCTTGGCATAATCATCAGGCGTGGTTCTTCATCATGTTTGCCTTCCCTCTGCATTTCCACAGTTTCATTCTGGAGTCAGTTTATTTTCTTCCACATGTGTCCTAAATAATCTGGTTTTTCAAGGGAGGGTGCTGTCATCATCGGTTGCATCACAGCATACACACACATTTTTTTTTTGCACATGTGTATATTGATATGGTTGCATTTTTAAAAAAATGGCACCAAAACATTGAAAGGTTCTTTGTGGTTTTGACAGGCTAAGGGGAATAAGACATGCCTGTTTACTACCTTCTGCCCCTCATAGTGTTTGAAACAGGATTTTCAAAATGCCTTGAATTTCATATGTGAGATGAATATAAACATGTTTTAATCTTTCTTGAACTGGTTTGAGATGCATCAACATTATGACTCACTACATTTTAAATGTGTGGCTAGATGAAACTCAAAATTCAAGATACTTCAGATTAGTGGGGGGGGGGGGGGAAAGTAATATATAGTTTCACTGTTATTATTATTATTTATTTTATTTGCTTTATGTATGACCTGCATTTCATTATGTTTAAACGGTTTGATGCTTTGGTTCTTCTTTGTAGCACATGGTCAATACTAGTGTCACTGACTGTGACTTTGTGAAAAATCATAGCGTTGTTCTCTGTGAGAAGCCGTGCAACCTCCATGGTTCCAGGAGCACAGAATCCTCTCTTCTTATTACCCCCGAAGTTGCATCTTGCCTTCCTTCTCAACAGTCTAGCAGTTTCTGCCTACAATTCATGCCTGTCAAAATTTCAGCTTTCTCAGGCAGGGTGACAAAGACATTTCCCTGTCTTTTTGGTTGCTTCCAGATGGTGTGTGAAAAAGTGCTCCCACTGCTGCAGCAGTGAACAGGTTGGGAAATACGTCCATCACCCCCACTCCAATCATGGCTGCAATGGCTTCCACCCTCACCCCCTCTTCTCCACTGTGCAAGAGTACAGCCTTGAAGGTGATCATGACCAAATGCCCCCCAGCCCTTCACTTGGAGTCTCAGATACCCTGTGAGGTTGGTGGGGCTGAGAGAGCTCTTGAGCGCTCTGAGAGAACTGTGGCTGGCCCAAGGCCACCCAGCAAGTGTACGTGGAGGAGTGGGGAATCAAACTTAGTTCTCCCAGATTAGAGTCCGCACATTTAACCACTACACCAAACTGGCTCTTAGCTGCACCCCTGCCCTCACTGCAGCTATGAGTGGGTGCAACATTGATATTGAAGCTCCACCTGCAGCTGCCCTGCAGTTCCCCCTTTGAACTGAGTTAAAGTAGGCTTATTTTTCTGTCCCAAAGGGGAAATCTCTGGGAATGCCATGAGCCATGATGAACACATGTGGCTGTTTCCTTTAAATGTGGCGGTTTCACTCCAAGTAGGGGGAAATTCCCATGTAGAAGCAGCCTTTAATTTCCATGGGGAAGGTGTGACTGCCTTCTCAATTGCTGTACAAGTGAATGGGCCAACAGCTGACACAGGGGTGATTGCTAGTTTGGTGTAGTGGTTAAGTGTGTGGACTCTTATCTGGGAGAACCATGTTTGATTCCCCACTCCTCCACTTGCACCTGCTAGCATGGCCTTGGGTCAGCCATAGCCCTGACAGAGGTTGTCCTTGAAAGGGCAGCTGCTGTGAGAGCCCTCTCCAGTCCCACCCACCTCACAGGGTGTCTGTTGTGGGGGAGGAAGGGAAAGGAGATTGTGAGCCGCTCTGAGACTCTTCGGAGTGGACGGTGGGATATAAATCCAATATCATCATCTTCTTCTTCTACAGAGGAGATCAAATGCCCTTTCTATTAATTCCTGAATCACTGCAGCAATAGGGCATTTCTTTCAGCCTGAACTTAGATTGCAAAGGAAAGTGAAATGCTTAGTACGGGGGTGTCAAGCCCCTTTGTTATAAGGGCCAGATCTGACATAAATGAGACCCAAGATGGCCTGGCCCATATGTTTACCTATTTAAGATTAGATAGGAGAGATATAAACTTTATAAAGGACACAGACAAACTTAAAAAAAAAAACTTAAAATAAAATATGATTAAAACATTAGTTGGCCTTAAAGGCGCTTTCTTTGTATTTCTCCCAAGGGATCCAGGAAACTGGACAAAGAAAGCTCTTTCCTTCCTTCTCCAGGGGGCCAGGAGGGGGAAGAGCCGCAGCCAACAGAAGGAAGAGAGGCTTGGCTCAGTAGCTCTGTTATTGGATTGAGAGATCCTGGCAAAGCAAGCTCTGCCTCCTCCCTTTCCTCCTAAGGGAGGAGCCTCAGCTGATGGAGAAAAAAGAGGTTTTGCTCTGTAGCTCCTGTGCAATTGAGCAAGCTGTTACGCAGATGGAAGCAAGAGGGAGGGAGAAGGAAGCAGATGCCAACCAGTTGCTTGAGGGCCTGATTTGGCCCCTGAGCCACATCTTTGACACCCCTGGCTTAATGCATTAATTGAAGCAGTGCAGCATACACTTCAAAATCAAATGGTTTTGAATCATATGTTAAGATTGCCTGAATGTGTCCAGATGTGTTAAAGAGACACATGCAATAGGACTGCCAGCCTCCAAGGGAGGCCTGGCATTCTCTTGAAATTACAACTGATCTCCATACTACAGAGACCAGTTCCCTTGGAGAAAATGGCAGTTTTGGAGGGTCGACTATGGCATCATATCCCTGTTGAGTCCCCCCCCCCCAACTGTCCCCAAACCACCAGGAATTTCCCATCATGGAGTTGGCAACCCTAACATGCAAGTATCAAGACCAATGAGAGAAGCTATGGTTGCAAACGTTTGTGCACCACATAAATATGCGTAGATCATATATGGCATTAACAGGAACTTTAAATAGAACTTCTGACGGCTCCTGTTTAATTAAAATATCTTTTCTGGTACCTTTAATGAGCACAACTGATATATGGATAGATACAATAAAGTGGATACAATAAAATATTAAACGACGTTTAGCACTGTTTCTGATAATTGTAGAACTGAATGAGAAATGGCCTACCACAAGGCACCAGAGTTAAGACATTTATTTGAAGGTACCAAATGCCTTTCTCTTAAAATCCAATATGTGCAAGTTAATATTTTAATCTGTTCAAATATTTCTGGCCCATAACTATATACTCGTTTGTGGCATAAATCTATTACAACCCTGCAGTGATTACTCTGCCCTGGTAAGACCTCACCTGGAGTATTGTGTTCAGTTTTGGGCACCACATTTTAAGAAGGATATAGACAAGCTGGAATGGGTTCAGAGGAGGGCGACAAAGATGGTGAGGGGTTTGAAGACCAAGTCCTATGAGGAACGATTGAAGGAGCTGGGGATGTTTAGCCTGGAGAGGAGGCAGCTGAGAGGTGATATGATCACCATCTTCAAGTACGTGAAGGGCTGTCATATAGAGGATGGGTGTGGAATTGTTTTCTGTGGCCCCGGAAGGTAGGACCAGAACCAATGGGTTGAAATTAAATCAAAAGAGTTTCCGGCTCAACATTAGGAAGAATTTCCTGACTGTTAGAGTGATTCCTCAGTGGAACAGGCTTCCTCGGGAGGTGGTGGGTTCTCCTTCCTTGGAGGTTTTTAAACAGAGGCTAGATGGCCATCTGACAGCAATGAAGATCCTGTGAATTTAGGGGGAAGTATGTGTGTGTTTCCTGCATTGTGCAGGGGGTTGGATTAGATGACCCCAGAGGTCCCTTCCAACTCTATGATTCTATGATTATGGAGCTGTACAAGTTTATGTATAATGGTCCAGTGACCATAAAAACATGAACTGCAATAGACAGAAGTAATCAAAACTGACATAATTGCTGCTTATAGCCCCAGGGAAGGGAGGGAGAGGGAATCAGGATACAAATCTAAAACTATGGATGGGGCTTAGGAGAGTTGCTTCTTAAAGACTATGCTTAAACTTCTGCTCATTAACCTTGTTTTGCAGTTGGATTCCTTTTCAGGTCTGCAAAGACAGCCTGTGACTGACAGAAAGGCCTTTCTGAAGCCAGAGTTCGTTTTTAATCATTGTCTGCACATATGGTGAATGTTGGCAGCCTTTCTCATGGAACAGTGTGCTTGTGACAGGCAAAGCTGTGTAGCAGAAGGTGATCAGACCATTCAGGAAGTTTCTTGTCAACTGTGGGAGATGAAGAAGTCAAAGAGAGGAATCAGAGTGGAGGCGACAGCACAGAATGTGGCACTGGGGAAAAGAGATCTGAAAAATCAGTGGGCTGCTGTATGATGACTCACCCTAGGATGGCAACCAGTTGTGGGGAAATCCTTTGGGAGGGAAAAATCAAGCAATGGGTAGACAGGTTAGCCTTGGTGACCCTGATGAAGGTGGGGTAGCCGCCCTGAGCCTGCCTAGGCGGGGAGGGCGGGATACAAATAAAATTTAATAATAATAATAAAAAAGTACAATTTTGTAAATAAATAAATAAAATTCAACCAAAAGCAAACTAAAAAGAATGGTTTCCAAAGATCAAAATCTACTTGCTTTTTAACTGATATAAAATAAATAATAAAACCAACAGTTGGTTATGTTGAAAACAGAGCCACTAGCTTGTGAGAGTAAATGCCATATAATGTAAGCCAAATCTTAAGAGGAAGGGCATTTCTGCATATAGTGGCTGTGTGTGTCATAATTTTGCACTTAATGGTAAAACGCTAAAAATGCTAACGCTGAAATGCTCTTTTTCATCCAGAATGTAAATATTGTGTACACACCCATGTGTACTAGAGATAGACGAAAAGAGAGAGAAATAAGGACCCTAGTGAAAACAAAGGTGGTTTTAAACTCTTATCTAAAACTTTAATCTGTTATTTCCATCTAAATTTAATAAATTAAAAACCCAGATGCAAGTGCAAATCCCCTGAGGACACATGAACAGGATAGTGAAATCTTCTGGAACTGCAATGAGGAATTGAATGGGTTGACAACTGAATTACTCAGCATACAAACCCAGGCACCCTTACTGCATTTTAAATTTCACTGTTGAATTTTTCACCTCTGAGAGCTTGTTCTTGGGTCTCAGGGTTTGTCTCTTGCTATTTTTATCCTAGAAAAACATACCATTTTGTCTTTTCTCCTCATCCCTGTGCATTTTAGTAAGGAAAGGTGGTATCGGAAGTCTTGATTAACTCCTTGACTTGCTTCAGCAGTGGGGATTGCAGCAACACCCTCTCACTAACTCCAGCAGTATGATTCTACTCACAGCCAAAGAAATCTCGAGCAGAGTTTGAGCCACATACAGTGACATTTCTTAAACACTGTGAAACTACAGCTTGGGGGCATCAAGGGTTGCCATCTACTTAGGTTCATGGCCTAGTAGAGGACCCCCTGCCAATAATGCCAGGCCATTCTGATGCCTGGGCACAGGGGAGGAAGTGCAAGACACTTGTTTCCACTTTGCTGTCTCCTTCAGTTACTCCTTTGACCAGGAAAGGGGAGGGTTTTGTCCCAAAGATCCATGTGATATCACAGGAACTTCTGGGGCAATCTGGTATCCCCTGGTAGGAGTAATGGGAGATAAGCCAAGACTTTTGTGCATTTTTTTAAACCTGCCAGTGGTGGCACATTCAGAGAGAAAGAGCTGTCCTACACTAATCAGCACGGCTACCACTGAGGGAGGACAACTACAAGGAGGAGCCCAAGGGCCTCTTTATGAACATATGAAGCTGCCTTATACTGAATCAGACCCTTGGTCCATCAAAGTCAGTATTGTCTTCTCAGACTGGCAGCGGCTCTCCAGGGTCTCAAGCTGAGGTTTTTCAAATTTATTTGCCTGGACCCTTTTTTGGAGATGCCAGGGATTGAACCTGGGACCTTCTGCTTCCCAAGCAGATGCTCTACCACTAATCCACCGTCCCTCCCTAACCTGCAGCTAGCCCTATTCACTTCTCCCTTCCCACCTAAACACAGATGTTCCACGGCCCCTTCAAAATCTCACTTGGTAGACATGCTGTCCCTGGCAACTTGTGTACCTGTTTTTTTTCCTCACCCAATTTATGACCTCAATAGCACATGTCCAGCTTTTATTCCTTTGACACCACTTCTGCCTACAGCTTCTGTGAGCACTCCTGCCCCTTTGCTCTTCTGTTGTGGTACTCACAACACTTTGATTGTGTGGAAAAGAAAATAACTGGATATCTTCTCCCTCCTTAAAACCCAGGACAAGGGCATTTTGTGGTCTGTATGCATGTGCATGTGTTATATCAGGTCTTCACCCACTACAGTCGCCACCTTTAGATTGGGAAATACTTGGAGATGGGGGGGGGGGGGTAAAGCCTGGGGGGCTAAGAGTTTGGAGAGGGAAGGGATATTAATGGGGTAGAATGCCACTGAGTCCACATTCCAAAGCAGCCATTTTCTACTGGTGACCTGGTCTGTTTCCTGAAGATCACTTGTGATCCCAGGAGATAATGGAGCCAGGGGCAAGGTTGTGATAAGCATAATTGAACTCCAACGGGAGTTCTGGCCATCACATTTAAAGGGACTGCACACCTTTTAAATGCCTTCCCTCCACTGGAAATAATGAAGGATAGGGGCATGGAAGTCGTCATCGAAAAGAGTCACTCAGTCCTAAAAAACCCCGGAAGAGTGGAGCCACCCTGCTAATCCGTTGCAACAAAAAGTAACACCTTGAAGGCTAACGCAATTTTTATTCTATTATATCGATTCAACTGATCGTGCTGAGGAATTTCTCAACTCTTCCCCTCTCTACGGCTGTGATCACACATATTCAATAATGCACTTTCAATCCACTTTCCAACAACTGGATTTTACTGTGTGAACTGGCAAAATCCAGTTGGAAAGTGCATTATAAGTGGATCTAGAGTGCATTATTGAGTGTATGTGATTGCAACCTACCTGTTATTACACATCCCGAACTATTCTGCAATCTCATCATGCGCTTACTTCAGAGTAACCCTACCGAGCCGCTAAAATACACGGGCACTGCGATTCTCCTAAAGAAGAAATTCTTCGGACGTTTTTCTTCCAATAGAAAAGCAAAGAGGCAGCAGACGCTGCAGCCAAGCGACAACTGCTCGTGATAGTTCTCTACCCAATTGGAAACGTCATACGATGACGGACAGCTCAGGGTAGAGAAATTTTAAAGAGCCAAACTCTTTGGGGCCAATCAGAACGCTCGGGGAGGAAGAGGCGGGTCACATTCAACAGTTCCCGCGTTTAGAGACCCCTTGATGATTGCTTTATCCCTGGGCCAATAGCGGAGCAGAGCGGGAGGAGGCGTGTCTCATCTTCTCGCGGTTGTTTTTAGGAGAGCCTCCAACCAGCCAATGGCAAAGAGACTTTTATGATTGGACGCCTGGGTGTTCTGGCGCCAAGTTCGAAGCCCATATAAAGCGGCAACTGGGCTGGCTTCTTTCTTTATTGCTTAAGGGAACGCTGCAAAATTTCTGAGCGATCTCTCGCTGAGCCCCTCCGGTTCTTTTTCCTCCTCCTCGCCGCGAATAAAATGCTGTCCTCCCGCCACCCGCTCTCGGCTCGCAACGAGCAGAAACCCACCTCCCCCCGCGTGTCGCCGCTGAAGAACTTGGCCTTGGGCGACAAGGAGAACACGGTGAGTTTGAGCAGCCGGATAGAAGCGGGTGATCAGGCCGCGGGGGAGGGAGCCAGAGTCCCAGGGCCTTAATAACCAACAAACCTTTGCCTGTGTAACCAGTAGTCTCTCAGGCGGATAGCCGTGTTGATCGGCAGCTGCAGAACAAAGTTGGAGTCCAGTGGTACCTTTAAGCAGTGCTCCCTCTAAGCTGAGTTAGTGTGAGCTAGCTCACAGTCTTTTAGCCTCCTGCTCACATTTTTGCCTTGGCTCACGAAAAATGGCCCCAACCAGAGCAAACTAATTTATACAGCAAGTTCCCAAAGAGCCTCGTGGCGCAGGGCGTTAGAGCGGCAGTCCTAAGTTCTGCTCACAACCTGAGTTCGATCCCCAGCGGAAGCTGGGTTTCAGGTAGCCGGCTCGAGGTTGACTCAGCCTTCCATCCTTCCGAGGTCTGTAAAATGAGTACCCAGCTTGCTGGGGGGAAAGTGTAGATGACTGGGGAAGGCAGTGTTTGCACAGGGGACAGTGTTTGCACAGTGTAGATGACTGGGGAAGGCAGTGTTTGCACAGGGGACCTTTCCTTTCCTTACAACTTTAATGCTAGTAGCTCACAAAGTAGAATTTCTGCTCACAAGACTCCACAGCTTAGAGAGGGAACATTGCCTTTAAGACCAACAAAAGCTTAATACTGGGTATAAGCATGCGTGCACGCGAAAGCTTATACCCAGACTTACAACGTTGTTGGCTTTAAAGGTGCCGCTGGACTCAAACTGAGTTCTTCGAGGACTAGCCGTGGTCCAGGTCTTGAGAAGACACACGTCTGAATCGGGGCAATTTCAAAAGCGTCCTTTTTGAGTTCAGTCCCCGCGCGGTCTGCGTATTGCCTGCCAAATCGAGTGTCTCGTGTGTTCTTCAAACAGCTGACACCCCAACAGGCTGGTGCCGCGAGGCTCGTGGGTTTTCCTTTTCTAATGGGTAGCCTCTAGGACCCTCGTAATCTCCCCCGCCCCGGCTTGCTGGGCTGACCGACGTCTCTCGGGCCTCTTGTCTTGCAGCCTCCCTCGCTCAGCACGACCCGGGTCTTGGCTTCCAAGACGGCGAGGAAGATCTTCTTAGACGTGGTGAGTCTACAATTGGAATACGAACGGGGGGATTTGCGACTGTAAGTGTCGGGTCGGAAAGACCTTTTCCGATGAGGAAGGGTCCTGTTCCTGCCATCACTCCGCGGGTGCTGCTGAACCTGGGGCGGGGCTGGCTTCCTTCCCGGTTTGGCGCCAAATGCCCTACTGTTCAAAAGACAAAAGAGGCTTCCTTTTGGGGTAAGGGAGCGCAATGTGTGTGTGTAGGTATCATTAATCCCTTTAAATGCCTTTTGCCCTGCTTTATTATAGCGATTCAATTTATTTTCTGTGCCTGTGTTCAACTATAATTTGAGGGTTTTTTCCCAAAACGCTAGAACGTTCCTCGTTCTATTCTGTTTGTGAATGTGATGTAATGACTGAATAAGAGTACTTTAAAGACGCCATCAGGGTCTGTAATCTTTTTAATATAACTGATTTTAAAAGATATGTTGTACATCGCCCAGAACCTGGCACTAGTTGGGATAGGGCAGTTCATCAAATGCAATAAATAATAATAATGATGACAATTATGATGTTTTACAGACAAGCTCTTGCTTTGTAAAAGTGCACTGGCCTGGTGGCAGTGGAGGAAAGTATCCCCAGGCTCTAGCTATGGAGACCCTGTAGAGTTTTCAAGGCAAGAGTCCTTTGGAGGTGGTTTGACATTGTAGGTAGTCTCCCATCTAAGGACTAACCAGGGTCAACTCCTATTTAGCTTTTGCAATCTATTCTAGGTAGAGAGGTGCTCCTAATCCTTGTGAGATAGGTACTGTGTAGCCTCCACAGTCCCATGAGGTCAGGTAGGTAGTAAACAAAAAAATAAAAATAAAATCCAGTTTAATTGCTGAATTGAGGACCTGAATTGATCTCCCCTGTTTGAAATCCCCCCAATCTTAGTCTTGTAACCATTTCCCTGTTATTGTCCAAAGTTTACATATTGCTTCCTGCATATAGTGTTGCCAGGACTGTGTTGGAAAACACCTGGAGACTTTCTGGGAGAGGGTGGGATTTGAGGAGGGGAGGGGCCTCAGCATGGGTACAATGCCATAGAGCATTCTTCAAAACAGCCATTTTCTTCAGGGGAGCTGAGCTGTCAGCTGGAGATCAGTTGTAAAAGTGGGAGATCTCCAGGCCCCACCTAGAGGCTGGCAACTCTACCTGCATAAATTCAGACATTGTACATCCTCATTTTTGTTACTCCTTAAATCACCTGGTGATTGTTTTATCTCTTTTTAACTGCTTGAATTTCCCCCCTCAGTTCTGAGGAAAAGTTATTTTGATTTAGACGGTGATGTTCAAAAGTCAAAAGCAGGGGTGTCAAACGTTAAGTTATTTTGAACATCATTGTCTAATTCTTTCATTTAATATTTAATTTGTTAATTAAAATTATAAATCCTGATGCACAGTGAGTCAAGCAAATTAATAAATATACATATCCTGCATACAATTCAGTGAGATACACTGGCTATTTAATGAAACTGTACATTACAGTTAAACGAGTCTGTGAGGTAGGTGACCATGTATACTTAGTAACTGAGCAATATATACACACGTAAACATATACACATTGTTTCATATAGATCTTTGCTAATATGTCAGTTTTGTCATCAGTGTAATCTGCCATACACAATTGAATCTATCATAACTATATGGAGTGTTCAACTGTTGAGCCGCCCTGAGCCCGCTTCGGTGGGGTAGGGCGGGATATAAATCGAATAAAATGAAAAAAATGAAATAATCTTTTTCCAGTTAGCAGCTTTAAACATTTTTGTTGCAGTGACCAATTCTGTATCTGAGGAAGTTATGTATTCTTTCAGAAAACCGTCAGAAATAACAGGATCTAAAGGAATACAGCTTCCTAGTATTTGATTAATAAATTGAACAACATATTGCCAGACAGGTTGAATTTTAAAACAGGTCTAAGAGACTTGCATTCAGTCTGAATTGAGCATGCCACACAGAATCATAGAGTTGGAAGGGACCTCCAGGGTCTTCTAGTTCAACCCCTAGTACAATGCAGGAAATTCACAAATACCTCCCTCCAACAATTCTCAGCAGTCTTATACATCATCACTAAATTAAGGGGCATCAAGTACTATTGGAATAATACCTTTAAGACTTTTTCCTTCATATTTACTGAAATCAATTTAGAGCATCATTCCATATATTCTACCATTTATTTTTTTATTTTTATTAATCCATATAGATTTCTAATTCTAAACTCATTCCTGCCACCTCCAGTATTCCCTCCAAGCTGAGTTAGCATGAGCTAGCTCACAGATTTTTAACCTCCAGCTCACACGTTTTTGTCTTAGCTCAAGAAGGATGACTCCAGAGTACAGTAATTTAAGCAGTAGCTTTCAACTTTAATGCCAGTAGCTCCCAAAGTAGAATTCTTGCTCACAAGACTGCAGCTTAGAGGGAACATTGGCCACCTCTCTGTTTTGTCTCAATTTAATTATGCTACACGTCTTTGTTTTCCATACGTCCCTTTTTGTGTTTCAGTCCTCTCAGTATCCTTATTTCTTTTCCATATATATTGACGTATGTACTTATCCCCTGCTTTTTTTCCCCTAGCGGGGACCCAAAATGACTTTCAACATTTCCATTTTATCCTCACAACATTTCATTTTTACAAAACTTTTCTGCTTTCATGCAATAAATTAGTTTTCTAAGAATGGCAGTATACTAAATGTAGACCTTTTTATTTTTAAGGATGTTCCTAAAACTATAAAGCCACCTTCAAGCAACATACAAGATGAACCTCTGCTTCAGGAAAATCCCCGTCGCTTTGTCATCTTTCCCATTCAGTACCATGATATCTGGCAGATGTACAAGAAGGCAGAGGCTTCCTTCTGGACGGCTGAAGAGGTGTGAGGATGGAGAATGCATCTTGTAGACTTTGGTGGGGAGGGGGTATGGTTCAGTGGTAGAACATGTAGTTTATGCAGGTTAGATATCCAGGTTAAATGTTTTCTGGTATAAAGTGCCAGTGAAGAGTTTTGCTCTGCCTGGGACACCTAGAAAGCTATTGCCAATCAGAGTAAATTTCACTGAGCAGATTGAGCAACAGTCTAACTTCATATAAGGCAGTTTCTTAAGTTGATATCTAGTGTGTGATGTAAGCATAATATGAGTGGGGAGTGTTCAGTAATTTTCTGGGTGTTACACATTCTTGTGTGCTTTACTGTGTTTAACAATGATTGCTGTCTCTTTAGGTGGATCTCTCCAAAGATTTTCAGCACTGGGAATCCTTAAAGCCTGAAGAGAAGTACTTCATCTCACATGTTTTGGCATTCTTTGCTGCAAGTGATGGCATTGTCAATGAAAATTTGGTAAGCATGCAGATAAAAAGAAATCTAGATGTTATCTAATCCAGCTTGTTGACCTGCTGTAGAAACTTCCATATTAATGTCTTTCCAAAGTAAAGACACCATTCATTTACTTAACTTGTAGACCTCCTTTCTCACAGGTGCTTGAGGAAGATTACCCAAATAAAAACAATGCAAATAAAGACAATATAATACAAACCATGCAATGAATCCTGACTACAAGGTTATAAGAACATTCTAAACATAGAATATACATGAACTGCTTAAAGCAGGGGTGTCAATCATGCAGTTTGGGGGCCGAATCATGCCCCCAGAGGGCTCCTATCAGGCCCCTGAGCAACTGGCTGTGCTTCATTCGTCCTGTCTCTTGCTTCCTTCTGCATCACAGCTTGCTTTGCAAGGCTTGCTCAATTGCACAGGAGCTACAGAGCAAAGCCTCTATTCTCCATTGGCTATTCTCCTGGAGAAGGAAGGGGGGGGAGAGAAGCTTGCTTTGCTAGATTCTCTCAATCACACAGCAGAGCTACTAAGCCCAACCTCTCTTCCATCTTTTGGCTGAGGCTCCTCCCCCTCCTGGTCCCCTGGGGAACGAAGGAAAGAGCCAGCGCTTCCTTTGCCCAGTTCTATAGATCCCATGGGAGAAATACAAAGAAAGCACCTTTAAGACCAATGAGTGCTAAGATTTTAAGTTTTTAAAAATATATATTTGTGTTTGTGTTCTTTATAAAATGCATATCTCTGCTACCTAATCTTAAATAGGTACACACATGGCTCGGCCCAACAAGGTCTCTTTTATGTCAGATTTGGCCCTAATAACAAATGAGTTTGACATCCCTGGCCTAAAGCTTCAGAACATATAGCACTACTCCCTTTACATAAACACCCTCCTAAATAATTCTGTCTTGTACATTCTGTGGAATGATAAAAACATGGGGCCTTCCTGACCTTCAGGTGGGCCACACCACAAGAGAAAACTAAGGCAAAAGATGTTGGTTCTATAACAGGATGACCCACATGCCAGATGCATGCGCAAAGGTTCCTTAAGTCAAAGGCTGAAGAGTATTTTAAGTAGACTTACATGGTAATAACGTGCTTCCTGAGAATTTAATAGATCTTGAGAATGTAATACTTCCTGAGGATGTAATAAAATCTAATTTTAACTGGTGTTCCATCATGCAACTAAATAAGATGTTATGGTCAAACTACGCATTATAGCTGCCATGGGAAAGCTACTTTAAACTTTTCAAAATGTCTGCTTCATTGTAAGCAGCTTATATGGAGCATCTTAAAGAATAATAGTTGTTTTCTCCATGCTGTATCATCTTTTCTTTGAATCTGGCTGTGAGAACAAGAAGGAATGCAACAAATTGGGTGCTTTTCAGTTTTTTGAAAGGAAGATGGCGAGGGAGCAGATCTGTTAGAGGCTTAATGAAATACTTCTTAGCTGGACAAATTGAATTGTGGAATTCACTGCCATTGATATAGCAATGGACACCAGCTTATATACCTTGAAAAGGAAATTCATAGAAGATAGGTTCATCATTGATGAATAAAGGAAATCTGTCTACAGAGGCAACAAACCTTTCAATTCCTATGCTAGGAGGTGGCATCAATGGAAGGCTATTCCCTGTTTGTTGATCCTTTGGAGCAAATGGTTCGGGGCTGTATGACCAGAGTGCTAGACTAGATGACCTGATCAAGCAGACATGACTTGCACCAGCTATTCCCTGATAAGATTTTTCTTGGGCTTCTAGGTATTTTGCCACTTGCGAATGATATCAGAACAGATACTGCAGACAAATTGCCAAGTTTTTGTCAAGTGATTGTTTTTCAGTAAATATCAACTTGAAGCATGCAACTGAAAAAACATTAAAACATTGTCCAGGTTTTTGGAACTGAATGCTGTAGGAATAAGCTGCAACTCAATTATGTGATATAATATAGAAAATTGTTACCTGATCTTTTTTACTATGTAAACAGCTTTCAAAAATAATCCAAATCATATGTATTTCAAAATCTTAATATTCTTCAGTTATTTAATCTTAATATTCTTCAGTTATACTTTTGCTGACAGCTTCATTTGGCTGCTTAGTCTGTGTCTTAAGGGATAAAAAATTAAACCTTGGCAATGTTATCCTGGCGATCATATTGTTTTCAAGGGGATCACAGATGCTATGAGCAGTTTTTGTTAAGAGATTTGGGATGATTTGTGCCACATGAATGAAATCTTCAGGTATTGCCAAAAGGCAGCTCTTGTTCAAATTGGGCTTCATATTGGTTAAGAGTTTGCAGAACAGGGGTAACTTTTGTAGGTAGGCAATTTCTTTCTCTAACCACTAGATTTTGGTTGTTGCAGTGTTTTACTTCTGCTTATTTTTACGTGACCCAAAATATATACAGAGAGTGCGTGTGTGAACAGGCACACTATAGCCATGAGAGCAATTCTGTATAAGGCTGGTTCATGTACAGGCTGATTGCTAGATGATTATAGCATGTGTGAATGGGCCATCAAAGAGCTTTCATATCAAGACAGTGGAGTTGGCTCATACATGTATTTGCCAGACAGAAAGTATAAAGTAATAAAGTGGTGTGAGAGCCCAGTGCAGTTATATACATTCAAATCTGGTTTAAAACATTTTTTTTTCTGGAGTCAGGTAATGTGGAGGAGATAGGAGAAAGCTGTTAGGTCTTTTATCAGGAGTAGTTTTGCCACTTGTAAAGGTGTTTGGAAGCTTTTAAGCTCCATAGAACTCTTGAGCGAAAGAATACAAGACCACAGTAAGTGGCACAGGACTTGTTTTTTAGGTTAAGCCCCAGTGAATTACTGGGTTGAAGCAGAAATGCATGTAATGTGTTTGAGTCCATTGGCATCTTTAAGACCAACAAAAGTGCCACTGGATTCAAACTTTGTTTGGCTATTTCAGTCCAACATGACTACCCACCTAAATCTATGTAGTGAGTATGTTACATTAGTTTATCTGTACTTTTCTGCTTCACATGTTAGCAAAAAGTGAAATGCTAATGTGGTCCATTGCTGGTTTCTAATGTATGTAACTAATAGGTTAATACTGAGAATTAAATATCTTTGCATGAGTATGTTAGCTCAAAAACAAACCCCCAGATAAATGTGTGCAGTTACTCTAAAATGGGGGAGATACCGTACTTTGTAAGTTACGTAACATGATGTGTCTCAGTTTATTACTCTCAGTGTTCTTCAATTAAGGACACATCCGCCCTTCAGCCTCCAATTTTGACATATCTCTCTCTTTCACTGTGTTTCCCTCTGGAATTAAACCCAAACAAATGGTAACTATATAAGCTAAGCTTGTTATTTCAGTTTGGTCCTTGAATCTGTTAAACATCTTCATTATGCTGTATGCTAATTTACTGCTCACTTACCTATAAGTATGGTCTCTTGATTTCCATTTCACTGTGTCTGAAGAAGCATGTGTGCACTCAAAAGCTTATACGTTGCATAAAACTTTGTTGATCTTAAAGGTGCCACTGGACTCTTAACTTTGTTATGATGTGTCCTGTAGGTGGAGCGATTCAGCCAGGAAGTACAGGTCACAGAGGCTCGCTGTTTCTATGGCTTCCAGATTGCTATGGAAAACATCCATTCAGAAATGTATAGTTTGCTTATTGACACTTATATCAAGGATCCCAAAGAAAGGTTAGTACTGTTATACTGGCTTGGTATTCCTGGATTTGACATTTTTCAGTAAATGATTTGGGCAATTGCAAACAAATTAACATGCAAAAATGTTTAGTCCTTGGCTCTTAAGGAAAAAAAAATCAGTTCTGCATTATTTCAAAACCCTCCTCCCACCATGATTTTCAGATAGCTTAGTAAGTTTTGCACATCCTTCTGGAAAGGTATTTTGCCTGTTTGGAAAATGTACACACATCTGTCCTGTAAAAACTGTTTGATACTTTTATTACTATCAAGGCCATTAAAAGATAAATCTTGGCTGTGTCATTTAATTTGTCCACAGTATGGTAGCTTTATCATGTAATGTAGGGTCAAATTCCTGAAAGTTTGTCAGCCTAACCTACCTTAAAGGGTGGCTAAGAGGACTTCTAATTGTGTATTTAATTGTATCATGCTATGCTTCCAGGGAATTTCTGTTCAATGCCATAGAAACACTGCCATGTGTTAAACAGAAAGCTGACTGGGCTATGCGCTGGATTGGGGATAGACAGGCCAGTTATGGTAAGTGTTGATTGGGCTCTTTTCTGTTTACTTTTCAAGTACAGCAGTTGACATTGTAAAATAAGCACTGATACTTGTCCCAACAGGAGAACGCGTAGTTGCTTTCGCTGCAGTGGAAGGAATCTTCTTTTCTGGTTCTTTTGCATCAATCTTTTGGTTGAAGAAACGGGGGCTGATGCCTGGACTTACTTTTTCCAATGAACTCATCAGCAGAGATGAGGTAAGGCTCAGATACCTGTGGTCCTGTGTACACTGCAGTTGGGAAAATCTCACATTTTTAACTTAGTGGCATTAAAAATTAGCATGTTCAAGACCAATGTTCCCTCTAAGCTGAGTTAGCGTGAGCTAGCTCACAGATTTTTAGCCTCCAGCTCACAGGTTTTTATTTTAGCTCAGGAAGGATGACCCCAGAGCACAATAATGTATGCAGTTAGCTCACAACTTTAATACCAGTAGCTCACAAAGTAGAATTTTTGTTCACAAGGCTCTGCAGCTTAGAGGGAACATTGTTCAAGACTGCGTTGCATGGTTCCTAGCAAGCTGTGTAATAACATGCTTCACAGCATCTGGCAAACCCTTGAATGAGCAGTAATTTTTGTGAACCAAAATTCTGTTAGGAAGCTCCGTGCTTGAGAGTCAAAGTTTTACAGAAGATGAAAATGGCTTAAGATTGTTTTGTTAACTGTGGGGAGACTTAAGAGTGCCTACCCAGGTGTTGATGTGTAACTCATACAGAATCTCTTCCATTCACTCTAGATCTTTCCGACTTGTTGGTGATTTAGAGGTAGGATTCTTTATAGCTGTTCTCTGAAGTATCTTCCAATTATATTTTCCCAGGGTTTGCACTGTGATTTTGCTTGTCTGATGTTCAAACACCTGGTACACAAGCCATCTGAGGAGCGAGTGAGAGAGATCATCACTAATGCTGTCAGGATAGAACAGGTAATTGGCAGTTCTTTTCTGGTGGCGGTGAAAAAGTACTTGCATCAAAGTATGGAAAGCATAAAACTTAGCAAGGGCGTTAAGTTATAAAGTTATAGATGGTACAGCATCTACATACTAAGCCACTTTGTTCACTTTAATGCAGGAGTTCTTGACAGAAGCGCTGCCTGTAAAGCTAATTGGCATGAATTGCACTTTAATGAAGCAGTATATCGAATTTGTAGCAGACAGACTGATGCTGGAGCTCGGTTTTAACAAGGTAAGTTCTGTGCAGTTTGTTTCCTAAGGAATGCAGTTTGTTTACATTTACAGGCCTGCTTTTCCCATTAAGCAATTGCTTCTGGGTTCATTAGCGGTTATTTTGGCTTTCACAACGCACTTAAACAGGTGTGTGGCTTATTTATTTCAGTTTAGAACATGCCAAACGGCACTCTCGATGAACATACAAGGCCATGGTCCTTAAATTTAAATCTTTTCAGGCTTCTTTTTTCCCATCGCTACTCATTCATTGTGAGAGATGAGTGAGCTTCTTGTCACAAAGACCTTAAAACCTCTGCGTAGTCTGTAGACTCTTTCAAGAAGAACAGCAGGATACAAATATAATAACAGTAATTCAGAGATGGCTAACTTAGCCTTTGCATGAGAATTTTCTTTACTGGAATTCCTGTGGTTCACTAGTGTTAAACTTTAAAAAGCAAGAGGACAGGCACTAGCAGTTAAAGTATAAATAAGACCTGATCTACAAATATGCTAGAATAGGGCAGTGGAATCTTAAGGTGGCAAAAATGTATCTTGGGAGAAAACAAGTGCCTAATAGTGTCAAAGCCCGCTTAAGATGAAAGTGCACAGTGTTCTAAGTGGGATGGGAATGGTCTTGAATACATGTTTTCTGCCTTGAAAGCCAATGCATTTCTAATGCAGCACACCACACTTGGAAGGCATGTCTGTCTTCATTCCCTCAGTCCAGCAACTGGAATGTGCTTGATGCCCTACTGGAAATAGGCTGTTAGTGGAACTGTTGAGTACTCAGCAAGCTTTCATGGAAGAGTGGGGATTCAAACCTGCATCTCACAGATCATAGTCCCAACAAGCAAATCACCATGGATGTTGCATTTCAAAACCCAGAGAGTAGTAGAGGGTGGACAGATGGAATAGAAAGATGAATAGAAACTTGAACAGAGCAGAACAGAAATTAAAATGTAGGTTGCTTGGCATGGATTGAAAACTTCAGTGATCTGGATCCACATGTTGTTACTTTCTTTTTTCAGTTATTCAGAGCAGAGAATCCATTTGACTTCATGGAAAATATTTCACTGGAAGGCAAAACCAACTTCTTTGAAAAGCGTGTAGGTGAATATCAGAAGATGGGAGTGATGTCAAAACCCACAGATAACTCTTTCACTTTGGATGCTGAGTTCTAGATGCAGAAGTACAGTCACCAGCTATGCTTGACAACTGCTAGCTGTGTTTGCCCTCAACATGCATTCTTGCGGTGTGCTGGTACTTTAGAAAAGTTTGTGTAGCTAAAACAATTCATTAAGAGTTACTTCAGTGTATTTTGTAACAAAGCTACTCAATTTTAAAGAAATACTTGAAGTGGTATGGTCCGTTCTCTAGTAATTGGGCAACAAGTCATCCATCCACAGAAGAGCAAACTAGAATGGGACCACTCTTTAGAACGTGACAATGTCTTACTTGATCTGTAAGAAGTTACAGGCACTATAGGTTGAAGCCTATGAACCATAGGTGTAAAGTACTGCCGGTAGCAGAACTTCGCCTGCCTTCTTTCATCAGCAACTTAAGACTTCCCAAAAGCCAGTGCTGGGAAAGGATGTGTGTGTCAAAGGAATATTGTGGACAAAATACCACTTGTGGGATTGCAATAAGGAGAAGGGGAGTCTGATGAAATCACCTCCACCTTCTTTCTACTAGGAAATGCAGTGCTGTAGAGCAAAGTTTTCATTGATGCAGGATTGTTCACAAGGTTACTATAACCCCCTACATCAGCTTTTTGGGAGTCTTAAAGCTCTGAGCAGGGAAGGTGGGTGAGATGCCAGGAATATTACACTCAAAGCTCATAGGATGCAGCCTTCTATAACTACATTGCCTCTTAGCTGGTTTTAAGTTTATTTACTCTTTTAATAGTTTGTATATAAACCTGGCACTTTAGCTAAAGGTCTGGCCTGCAATTTCTTGAAAAGGCTGGCATAGCATCTGAGTTTAGAATAAACTCTTTTTAGACTGCTTTTTGCTGTAACTTAGTTGTTGTACTCTTATTTTATCCTTGTAAAATTGTGTAAATGCTGAAGTGAAAACCATTTTGAACATGTGTACCTTCTGATAAAGTACTTAAATGGCTTTGGAGTGGAAGTAAAACTTTAAATAAAACTCCAGTTTAAGTGCTGGATCAAAATGTTTAGCTGTGTAATGTTTTTTCCAACTTGTGAGGAAACCACAGGTAGCCCTTTCTCTGCATTTCTTAACCATCTGGATAGGTCCCCTGTCTCTGGAGCAGCATTTCATGGAAATCAGTGGGCTGCAACAGAAGGGGGGTGGCAGAGGCATCATTCTGCTAATGGGAAATTTGGTCTGGATACAACCCATGGTTACAATGAAAGGGAACATGACAAACTCTAGGCTAATAGGTGCACTGACCTTAAAAGGTTTTCTGATATCCGTTGCTCATCCTTACCAATGTGCTTCTCAGATTTATAGTGTTCCTTTTTGGTTTATAGAGTGTGATCTTCATAGTGTGGCTGAGGGTCAAGTGAAGCCTTATACAAAGTCTGCAGTGAATATCAAGTCGGCTGTCTGAGAAGACATGGATTACAAAAGAATGTAGATTCTTGAGTCTGGCAGCACAGAACGCAGTAGTTTGGGTGTGTGTGTGTGTTAGTATTTTACATCTAGAGCAGAGGTTTAAATGTGACCTGCAGAACTTGATAGCTTTTGGTGTATGCTGGGAGTAGTTTGCTGCCTTCTCCTAAACGTGGTAGGAAATATAATGGACTGGTCTTCTGAACCCTGATCAGTAATTTCTTAGCATGGCTCTGACCTGGATAGCCCAGGTAAGCTTGATCTTGTCAGATCTCAGAAGCTAAGCAGAGTTGATTGGTTAGTACTTGGATGGGAGACTGTCCTTGAAATACCCAGTTGGGAGGCAGAGGCAAGTTTATTCAGCCACCTCCCTGAATATCCTCCAGACCCCCAGTAGGGGTCAGTCACGAGAGGCTGATACGACTTCATGTCTAGGCACACAGAAAAAAAATCTTAGCATCTTATGGCACTAATAAAGATGGTGCCAGGAATATTTTCTAGCTGTGAATTTGCATAATCCTAGTTAGGAATGTTTGCTCCATAAGCCTAGTTTAATTTCTCCATGTTTCTAATTAGTCATTTCCCACTACTAGTGTGTTGGCATCTAGTTTTCTTCTCTTGGATTGTGGACTCTGATATGTTCTAAATGCACACATGGTTCTCAACCAAATATTGGATATGGTGATTAAAAAGATGTTTTATGAGTGAGAAGTAGTTAAGAGTTGTATAAGATTGATCACCCCCCTTCTCTCCCAAGAAATGAGTACTGTGCCTATAGTAACAGGTGCATTCAGCGCTTATTTTTAGATTACAGGAGAAGTCTTTGATAAAGAGGAGGGTATAGATAAGAGCAGGTTTTTTAAAAGAAGGAAAGATAATAGAGGGGGGAGAGTAGATGTAGAGTTTTAGCTTTTATATTAAGAGGAGTCTTTAATGAGCCATGCGGAAGACATTAGTCAGAGGGAAAGACAGCTGTTGGCTACATCTCTGCAAAATCACTGCAGAGAAGTTTGATGGTGTCTTGCAGACTCAAGGCTATTGTCCATGGAACCAATTCCCTGTGCTATTTTTTTGAGGGGGGGAGGGGATGAACATTTTTGTAGCTTTGCAAATCCTGCACCATTTATTTACAGCTATCTAATGAAATGTTAGCAAATGTTATCAACCGGCTGCTTGGATATGTAAGTTTACTTATTCATGCACTTGACTGCAGTCTCCAAGATAGGATTGCATTGGATAATACTTGTTTCAGTTATGTGCAGTTTGTTCTATCAATCTATTCTATACTCTATCAATCTTAGCTGCTGCCAGATATGTAGGTACTAACTAGAGGGCCCAATGTACTTATTCCATACAAGTTCTTTTGGGGAATTTACAATGTTTGAAAACCTTTCGTCAGAAACTGGAACTTCTCAGGATTCTGCTTTTGTATGCATACAGATGCTACCACCAAAGTATAGCAGACCAAGATCTATCTAGGAAGGGGTTAATTGTTAATAGCAGCATGTGACAGACTCAGGGATTAAACCCTGTGGAGGCTCCTAGGCAGTAGAAATCTTGGGGCCCCCCTCACAAATTATCTCCGAGTTGGAGCACCCACCCCACTGCCCACACCCCTAGGCAGTCAAACTCTGGGGGGGGGGGGGCCTTGCCCCTTTGACAAAGCTGTGGGGGCAGGGCCGGATCTACATATTTTTAAAGGGGGGGGGCAAAAGTAAAAAATGGTGCCTTTTATATTTTCCCTTCATTTATATAAAGCAGTTTCATGTCTGTTCATGTGAAGCGTTGATTATACTTGGCTGCCAGGTGGGGCCAGCCTTGATGGAGTTATATTGCTTCTGCTGAACTGTCTGGAATGGCTAAAGCAGTATGGGGATGTCAAGCAGACCCTCACATAGGGAAGAGCAGGAAAATAAAGTCAGGATTACTGGAGAGATCAGTGAGAGCCCGTACAGCACAAGGAATAAGGCTGGCCGTGCCGCCGCTGTCTCCTGCTGCCTCCAGCTGCTGCTGCCGTCCCGCAGCCACCTGCCATCTCCCCGCAGGTGCTGCTGCCTTCCCATCACCTTCCCACAGCCGCAGCCACCTCCCCGCAGCTGCTGCTGCCTCCCTGCCGGCGCCACCTCCCGCTGCTGCTGCTGCCTTCTCGTAGCCGCCACTGTCTTCCCGCAGCCGCCTTCCCCCTCCCCCCCACCCCTGACCATGCTTCACCTTTAGCGCAGGACCTGCCTCTGCTACTGAGAGAGAGAACCTGCAAAGCAGTCTGACTCACAGAAACAATCCAGACTCTTTCTTGCTGAACTGACTGGAGGCTCTGGAGCAGCCATCCCAGAGAAGCACTGCACACAAAACTTGGAGGGAAACTTTGCTGGGCTTCTCAAGGCACTCCTGGACAACTTGGGCTTTCTGCTGTTTCTTCCTCTTCCCCTCCCCAGGGATTGAAGGCAATTTGTTGTTTTCCCCCACCTCTCTCATTTGCACTTGATAGAGTGGAGGCAGCCAAAAGAGCAAAGGGAACTTTTTAAAAAATCTGTCCTGTTACTGACAGGCAGCCTGCAAGTTACTGAGGGGGGTGGGGAAGCAAGCTCCCAACCAACGCAGGAAGCTTTGCAGCGATTTTGCCGGCCCAATCCATCTCCTGTCCCATTGCTCTATGAGAGCCAGTGTTGGCTGGCCCAGTGCTGCCGGATGCAGAAGAGGGGCTGAGGAGCTGCTGAAGGGCAGGCGAGCCTGACGGAGCCAGCTTGCCTGGCTGGTTTTCCTACTTTGTTTTGCTGCAGGCGATTTCGGATTTCTGCTTCTGTGGGGGGAGGGGAAGTGTCCTGTGCCCACTGTCCACCACTCAACCAGAGCCCAGACGGAGTTTTGCAAGGTCTTCCCTTTCCTCCCCACTTGACTTGGCCGAAAGTGCCTTGCAAGCCCAGCAAGCGCAGAAGTGGTTTTCTCGTTCCAGAGATGGGTTTCCCTGGGTTTGGGCCGGCAGATGGGGAGGAGGCGGGGCAGGTGGACAAAGAAGGAAACAAGGGGGGAGGGGTCAGGTGAAGAGGGAAGCAGACGAACAGCAAAGCAACAACGAGGGGGAGGGAGGGGGCGGATGGATGGAGGGGGAGGTGATGGGGAGGCGAGGCAGGCAAGTTGAGGGGAAGGGGCCGAAAGAGGAAGAGGCAAACTAGCTGGGGGGGGGGACGAGTGGGGGGGAAAGCTGGCCCCGGCTAATGGAACTCACTATGTTAGGGGAACTGTCAAAGGGGGTCAGGCAGTTGGAGGGGAGTTGGAGATTGAATGAAGAAAGGAAAGGTTACTTGAGACAAAGACTTTTTGTAGAAGGAACACCTTTGCATATTAGGCCATAAACCCCTGATGTAGCCAATCATCCAAGGAAAGGTCCCCTATGCAAGCACCAGTTGTTTCCGACTCTGGGGTGACGTTGCTCTCACAACGTTTTCACACCAGACTTTTATATGGGGTGGTTTGCCATTGCCTTCCCCTGTCATCTACACTTTCCCCCCAGCAAGCTGGGTACTCATTTTACCAACCTTGGAAAGATGGAAGGCTGAGTCAACCTTGAGCCGACAACCTGAAAACCCAGCTTCCGCCTGGGATCAAACTCAGGTTGTTGTGAGCAGAGCTTAAGACTGCAGCTTCAACACTCTGTGCCATGGGGCTCTCATCATCCAAGAGCTTACAGTAATAACAGCCTTGTAACCTCCTGGAGGATTGGCTACATCAGAAGTGTGTGGCCTAATCTGCAAAGGAGCCCTGCTACAAACAAAGCCCCACTTGAGATGCTCTCATGTGAGAAAAGCCTAATAAAGCAGAGTTTGTGTCAGAGCCAGTGTGGAGGGGCTTAGAATATACAAGAGACTGGTGGGAGACTTCCCAAAAGTACAAACAGTCTCTGTGTTTGTACAACAAAGAATCACATATTGAGAGGGAATTTTAAATTCTTCACGATTAAGTTTACTGTCCAGTGGGAGAAGACTCTGTCTGGAAGATCAGGAGTTGGCAAAGGGTGTGCAGAGGCATTGAAAGGCCCTCAAATGCCAAAGTCCCAGGTTATTTATCTTGACGAGAGAATAGTCTTGCCAGAGAAAAGGGGTCTAGAGGAAAGACAGTCTTAACTAAAGGGACAATACTGAGTACAATCTCGACTGATCATAAATTGGTAAGTTTAAATCTAGAACCAATAACCTCTAAGAAGCCTTTCTAACATCTGTGATACCTTTAGTGGAAGTCAAACAACTTAAGTGTAAACCACCCCTTATGCAGTCAGCAATCTCAGAGGCAATTCTATGTGTAGTTTTTAACTGTGCCTACATATTCCTAGTCCCAAGCCCTATGTACATATTGTTTCCCTGTCAGTCTGTTCAAATAAACCAAAAGTTGTTTAGATCTTTACATGTGCTTATCGTGCCAATGTTCTGAAGGGAAATGTGACAACTGAAGCAAAATTTATTTATTTATTTGATTTATATCCTGCCCTCCCCACTGAAACAGGCTCAGGGCGGCTTACGCTTGGAGGCCACAAGGCCAACATTAAAACAAGATAAAACATAAGTACATCATAACAAAACAAATAAAAGTTACATAAAATAGTAATAGGTGCTATTGATCTCATATTAAAATAAAGCAATTGCAGTAAAGCAATTACCTTGTCAAAATTCCAAATACTAAAGAAAATTTACTACCAACCAAACCACTTTGCCAGCTTATTATGACAGCAATTCCAAAACATAACTTAAAAAAAAATACAGGAGTATGTTTTACTGGGGTGATTATTAAAATGGCTGCCTTGTCACACGGTGATTATATGATATCTGGGCATTTTGTAAAATCTGGGCCATATAGTCTGGTTTGAAAGTGGAGGCTGATGAAAGATGGAACCTGTTGCTGTCCTCAATCATAGGCCTGGTGGAACAACTCTGTTTTTCAGAGTCCTGAACAATATAATATAAAAAACTATTAGACATAAGTAGCATAAAAAGTATTCATGAAACAGAAGCAGACCATTAAAAGGCTTCTAAAATAAACCCCCTAATTAAAAATCAGGCACCACACTGGAGATGACTGCATCTCCAGTGAATACAGGAGAATACAGTTTGCAATCAGTCATGATCTCTGAGTTGTCTAGGATTGGGCAGTGGCAGGCAAAATGAATGAAAAGGAATTTAGACTGGTGTAATTAAAAGGGCAAGTGCCAAACACACTAACTTGAAAGGCAGCCCGTGAGAAAACTTACTGTGTATATAACCAAAGTTGTAATGTACACTTTCTTATAGTCCTTTTTGGACATACCCACATGAAGATCCTGTACATATAGTCACCATGCCATCTAAAAGGGATAACATGGATTTTCAGCTTGGATACATGTGAACAAAACCTTTATTCAGCATTTCATGAACCTTGTACAACAGCCATGTATGCGTGAAAATCACAATGGCCTGTATTGGGAGAGCTTTCAGTAGCATGTGTTCCTGACACTTGCAGTTCCTCAGGCTGCCAGTATGGCAGCCATAATGTCTGATAA
Organism: Heteronotia binoei; assembly: GCF_032191835.1. Taxonomy (NCBI): domain Eukaryota; kingdom Metazoa; phylum Chordata; class Lepidosauria; order Squamata; family Gekkonidae; genus Heteronotia; species Heteronotia binoei. The sequence continues at coordinate 47,364,061 of NC_083223.1, read as the reverse complement.
GGACTGTTAGTCTCCATCCCATTTCTGTGAGTCTAAAAGTCTTCAGATATATCGAGAGATTCAGCAGCATGTAAAGTATGGAAGTGTGAACTCTTTCACTGCAGTGGGGAAATCCTAGGATCAGAACGCAGCTGAATGGCAGGACCTTTCTTCATTTGCATTTCACTTATTAATAGCAATGCCTTAACTAAATGTCCTTGTGGGTTTGTTTAGATGGCTGGCTTTCATCCTTTCCTCCCACCCCACACTGTATCAACAAAGACTTTGTTCCTCAAATGTCGTTTAGAAGATAGCAGAGGGATGGAGTCCCTATAGAGAGAAGTACTCCTGTATTTTTTTTTAAAAGTTATGTTTTGGAATTGCTGTCATAATGAACTGGCAAAGTGGTTTGGTTGGTAGTAAGATTTCTTTAGTATTCGGAATTTTGACAGCCTGAAGGGCTGGGGAAATGTGCTGTCTTTAATAGCAAGAAGATGCAAAGGGGCTTGTAACCACTACCAAAAGAGATGGAACACGGGCAAATGTTTTCCATTTCCTTTTGACTGCTCTGGAGTAGCAAATGTGGAGCTGGGAACACACTTAAGAGCACAGATAGAACATGCAGTCTGGATGTTTCCCAGTTAGCCTTAAAGCCGTTTCATGGAAATGCTTGTAAAGATCTTTAATGCTGACAGGCCAATCACTCTTGATCGTGGGGTACCACGGACCAGCAATATTGTGCAGAACAACCCAAAACACATCCAGTGGCAATTTCTGTACAGCAGAGTTGTTTCCCACTCACCTTGTTCACAAAACTGCTGAGTCCACCCATTGTAGGCTTGCATGAACTTTTATCTTGTGAGTTGACCTTCTAGTAAGGTGACCAGGTATGAACCAGAGCTAATAAAAGAGGGAAGTCCTTCCCCTTGAGGCACAAGCTGGGCTTCCTTCTTTTGCGCAGCTCTCCCAAGGCCCAGGAAGAGCCCTGTCTTCTGCATCTGGTTTCTTTGGCTCCTAGAACAATTATGAACTGCTCATGTGTAGAGGAATATGGTTATTTAAATGACTTCTAATTATATACGTTGGTCCTCCCATCCTTTAGTATATGAAACTTATGCTACATGGTGGAGATGATTAATGTAATAAACACTGGTGAAAAAGCTATTTTAATAAGTTACTGTGTGAGAGACATAAGGATCTGCTCTAAGCCCTTAACACAGCAACCCAAGTTGGGGGGGGGGGGTTGTACTCTTGTGAAGTGCATAAATAAGCTATTTTGGTCTCAAAACATGACTCTGTCCTCTCCTCAGGTTGTAGAAGATGGTTACCCTGAATACTGTTATTACATCAGTTTTGGATTCTATGAGACTCCCTTCCACTAAATCTTTCTTCAGCAGAGGCAGACGTCATCCAGCAGAATGACTTTCTGATGGAGGAAGGCTTCCTCTGAAGAAAAGTCTTTCTTGAAGGAAATACTTTTTTTGGAGAATAACTTGTTGGTGGGGAGTTATAGGCTCCAGCTAGGATGGGCACAGAATGTGAAAATGGTAGTTCGTTGGGTTGCCTGATTCAGTGGTTCAGTTTGTTTTGTGTGTGTCCCCCCCCCCCCAGTTTCCTGAACGATTTGCGATTTGTTCAGTTCAGGAAGGCATAGAATGCACCCAAGAGGGCTAGAGAGGCCTAAACTTTTGCAGCAAACTCTTCAGCAGACTCTCCTCTACTTGTTCTTCAAGTTTGGCCCAAATTGGAATGGGGGGGGGCTGAGCTTCAGCTCCCCAAAGCAGGTGCCCCTAGTAAACTGCTCTCCTAGGAGTATGTCAAGCTGGGGAAAGCGAGGGAAGCTGCTCTAGCTTCTGGTCTGTTTCAACTCCCTCCCTCCCCAAGCTTGAAGGGAGTGAAAGGGACTAGAAGCTGCAGGGGGCTGGGGAAAGCAGAGCTGCAGCTTTTAGTGAGTTTCAATGGAAACTGACCAGGAGCACAGGGGGGCTGGGGAATCATGTCAGGCTGTCTGGAAAAATGAACAAAACACGAATGAAACAACATGCCAATAAAAGGCCATTTTGTGTTCAGGTGCAGCAGGATCAGACTAACCCGTGGGTGTCAAACATATGGCCCAGGGGCCGAATTAGGCCCCCAGAGGGCTCCTATCAGACCCCCAAGCAACTGGTTATTATCTGCTTCCTTCTCCCTCTCTTGCTTCCTTCTGCATCATAGCTTGCTTTTCAAGGGTTACTCAATCGCACAGGCACTACAGAGCAAAACCTCTATTTTCTCCATTGGCTGAGGCTCTTCCCTTGGAGAGTAAGAGGGGAAGGCAGAGCTTGCTTTGCTAGGCTGTCTCAATTGCACAGCAGAGCTACTGAGCCAAGTCTCTCTTCCATCTATTGGTTGAGGCTTCTTCCCCTCCTGGTCCCCTGGGGAAGGAAGGAAAGAGCCAGAACTTCCTTTGCCGAGTTTCCTGGATCCCATGGGAGAAATACAATGAAAGCACCTTTAAGACCAACGAATGCTAATTTTTAAGGGTTTTTTTAAAAATTTGTATTTGTCTGCGTCCTTTATAAAGTTTATATTTCTGCTACCTAGTCATAAATAGGTACACTCATGGCCCGGCCCAACCCGACATGGCTCAGCCCGACGAGGTCTCATTTATGTCAGATTCAGCCCTTATAACAAATGAGTTTGACACCCCTGAACTAACCAGTTTGGAACAAACCATGAATCGGCCATTTTTTGCATGATTCTTAGCTCCAGCTTATTATATGCAATTATTACAGGTTGGTTAATTGAACATTAAGCATGTTCAATGTTTTGTGTGCATGCATATGAAAGTTTACACCCAGAATAAACCTTTGTTGTTCTTAAAGGTGCCACTGAACTCAGACTTTGTTCTGCTGTTTCAGAACAATGCTATTATGGCTGCCACCTTGAATTAAGCATTCCCAAAAACCCAATAGGGTGTTAGACAAGGTCTGACAAGGCATTTGCCCAGCCCCCTGATGCCCCAACCTCTTTGATGCTTAACCTCATGCTCCAAACCATGATGCTTATGTTCCAAATCATGCTGGTCAATCACATTACCAGTGAAGGACTGAGAAAGGGACACACTTCAAGTGATCTTGTCAATTTTTAATTAAAAAAAAAATTGAATGGGCTGAATTCTGCACACAGGGGAATGTGTATTGTTGCAATGCCATATGAGTATTTTTGAGTCAAATGGATTCAAGTGGGTAGTTGTGTGGGTCCGAAGCAATAGAACAAAGTTTGAGTCCAGTTGCATCTTTAAAATCAACGAAGTTTAATTCTGGGTATATAAGCTTTTGTGTGCATGCAAAATGCTTAACATGCTTAAAATGTTTAACATGCTTAATGTTAAATTAGCCAACCTGTTCTGTAATATCTGAAGAAGTGCAAATGCTTATAATTAAGCTTTGTTGATCTTAAAGGTACCACTGGATTCAAATTTTGAGTCAAATGATAACTGTCTATTAGATCCTTGTTTTAAACTGGTCTCTAATCTTTCCTCTCCATGCTGCCTTTCTGTTTTGAATACAAGAGCACCAATCTTACTTGGATTTCTATTCCAATGTGTCTGACAAAGTGAGGGCTGACTTAAAAAAGCTTATGCTGGAATACATTACTGTTAGTCTTCGAAGTGTCACTTGGCTCCTGCTTTATTCTGTGTTATATCCAAGTTCTGTGACAAGGAAGGTTTCCTATACTAAAGGCAGGTTTTAAACATCAACTTTTTTTTTTTTTTTTGCAAATCTCAGTTGCCTGAGGAAATTTAATACTGCAGATAGCATCTAGAGCTGCCCTGTTGCAGAAGACCACCGTATTTCTAAGCAAAGGGCTTTATATTAAAAAGTTGTATTTCATAATGATCAAATGATAAGACGCCAAATGTTCTTCTGGCCTGGTTTCATTATGGGTTATGATAACCCCAGCTAAAGGGAAACGTGGCACCTCTTATACGCCGATACTGAAGAAAACTATTCCAAGGGTTTATCTGAAATCTTAACAACTTTCCTATGTCAATTGCTATGGGAGACTGTTTCCTTAGTTACGCTGGGTTTTATAGCTGTTAGTCAATCTAGACTGTACCCATATCCATTTGTGCTGAGATGTTACTGCAGATGCCTTTAAAAAAATGGTAATATAGTCGAGCACGCGATTCAGTTTTTAATGTCTGTGCGCTAGCAGAACTGGCAATCATTCAGGAGCCTGCCTGACAAGATCCCTTTTTAGAATAATTTTTATGGAAATGCTTTGCCTTGTCAAGCAGAAAACTTTTCCTACGATGGGTAGATAGGTACGTTCTGTTTTTATGCTAGGTTTTTTAATCTGTACACCTTTCAGTCAGAGGTGTTTTTTTTGTAAAGAAGGTATAGCAAATCCAAAGCGAATGTACAAAATACAGTGAATAGGACTGATTTTGCTTTTGCTGGTTGACAAGTTCACTGATTTAAATGCCCTTTGGATTGGAAGCTACTCCGAACACTTCACATCTCTGGCAGCAGTCGGGGGGAGAGGGGGGGAGAAGGCAGATTCTATTTAACCGTGTGGATAGGATTTCTTGGACTCCAACAGCGCATTGCCTAGGGCTTTGTTTGGAACACTTCCACCCATAATTTTTTTGGGGGGTACATCTATTAACTGTTTACAGCAGAATCCGATCTCATTAAAGATATGACATTATACTCTAACGAAACAACAGTTCTAAAGTGCTCTGGAACAACTATGTGTTTACAATATTTCTACGCTGCCTCTTCAGACTCCTGCTTGAGGTGGCTTACAATTAAAACAATGTAAATATAGAAACAAGCCCATCAGACACAAGGAGCATGTTCAGTATTCTTAAAACAGAAACAGACCATTTAAAACAGGGGTGTCGAACTCATTTGTTATGACGGCCGGATCTGACAAATGAGGCCTTGTTGGGCCAGACCATGTTGTGCCGGGCCATGTGTTTACCTATTTAAGATTAGGTAGCAGAAATATAAACTTTATACAGGACACAAAAACTATTAAAGACTACTTTAAAAAAAAAAATAAAATAAAATAAAAACATACTTAAAACATTAGTACTCGGTCTTAAAGGTGCTTTCTTTGTATTTCTCCCATGGGATCCACGGAACTGGGCAAAGGAAGCTCCGGCTCTTTCCTTCCTTCCCCAGAGGACCAGGAGGGGGAGGGGGGAACCTCAGCCAATAGAAGGAAGAAAAGCTTGGCTTAGTAGCTCTGCTGTGAGATGGAGAGAGTCTGTCAAAGCAAGCTCTGCCTTCCCCCCTTCCTCCCCAAGGGAGGAGCCTCAGCCAATGGAGGTCTGTAGCTCCTGTGCAATTGAGCAAACTGCTATGCAAAAGGAAGCAACAGAGAACGAGGAAGCAGATGACAGCCAGTTGCTTGGGGGCCTGATAGGAGCCCTCTGGGGGCCTGATTCAGCCCCCAGGCCTCATGTTTTACACCCCTGATTTAAAAGCTTGAGTCCAATGGCACCTTTAAGACCACTTAAAGGTGCCACTGGACTCAGACTTTGTTCTGCTGCTTCAGACTAACACGGCTGTCTACCTTTTGTGTGTGTGCCCACTTTTTTCAGATGTATCTGAAGAAGTGTGCATGCACACAAAAGCTTATCTCTTGAATAAAACTTTGTTGTTCTTAAAGGTACCACTGGATTCCAATTTGGTTCTGCTGTTTCAGATTGTGAATCCCACCTGAATCCATTTAAAAGTTCATAAGATAAAAACCTCTAATTAAAAGCCTGTGTAAAATGATGTGTTTTAGCCTGGCATCTACTTGAAGGTAAACTTCAAAGGGGAGAGCATTCCAGAGATGAGGTGCCACCGCAGGAAATCCCCTGTCTCTAGTTGCCACCTGCCTCACCTCTGAAGGTGGAACAGAGAGCATATCTTGAGAGTCTTGCTGTTCCTACATGCAGAAAGAGGGAATTGTCTGTAGTGATAGGTTAGGACCTAGCCCTGGAGCTAGCTGGGCTGTTTGTTCCTGGCCACTAGCGACCTTCTAAGGCAGTGGCTCACCAGCGACTCTCCCAGTCAGTTAAAGGGCAAGTCTGATGTTGCCTTGGTTTTGACTTGACATTTTCTTGGCATGAGTAGTAGAATCTTACAATTCTCCATACTTTTACTGTAGCTAATTATTGTTCAACTTTGTATAAATGGTTAAAAAAGGTGGGGGATGTGAAAAGTTTTCTCTACAACTTCAGGTTTTCAACTCAAACGTGATTCAATGAATGTTGCAAGAGCGGGCGGTGGGCTGCCACAGTTCCAGCACCTGAGGCTGCACAGGCTCCTTTGAAATCCCCCGCTCTCCTCCAGCCCTCAAGTCCTTTGAATTAGACAAATTGAAATCACAGCAACGGATTCTGCTGGTTGCTTTTTGTCATCTTGCTAATTAGAACGGTATGTTGTGCACAGCAACTCTGCTGTAATTGGTGAGCCACTGGAGGGAGCAATTAGTACTGACATCAGCTGGTCAATGTAGAGTGTAAAACTGTTAACAGCCCAACAGCAGAAGCAAAACTTCCAGTCCCCCAGGCAAACAAGACCATTGTTTAGCCTATAACTGCAAAGGGGGTGCAAGGCCTAACTGGAAGTAACTTTACCCTGAGAATCCTTTCTCCCCAGAGCCCCAGTTAACAATGGCAAATAAACCAGCATAGCTTAGCCAATAACTCAGGAAAGGTCTTCTGCAAATGCTCTTCCTATCTTACACATTTGTGTCTGTCAGGTCTGAATGCAGGGCACTGAAAAAAAAAGCGAGCCTGTGTTCAGATCAAGCCCAGGCCATATCCTCAGTCGTGCATGAACAGTGGGGAGGGGGCCATGGCTCAGTGGCTAAGTGACTGCTTTGCATCCCCAGTTTAAAGGATTTGGTAGCAAGTGATGCAAAAGAACTCCGTCTGAGACCCTGGAGAGCAGCTGCCAGTCAGAGTGGACAATGCTGATCTTGATAAGCCAATGGTCTGACTCAGAGGACAGCTTCATAAAGCTGTAAAAGGTATGAAGGAATCCTTTAAGCAATGGAAACCTAGTCCAAGTGAGGTTAATAAAAAACAAACAAACACGGGCTGTGGCAAATAAAATGCAAGTCTGTGATCAGGCAGGCAAAAAGGGACTATGAGGAGCATATTGCAAAAAAACTTAAAGACCAACAATAATTTTTGTTCAAATACATAAGAAGTAGGAAACCAGCCAGGGAGGTAGTAAGGTCCTTGGATGACCAAGGGGTAAGAGAATTTCTGAAGCACAATAGGGAAGTGGCTGAGAAGCGGAATGCATTTTTTGCCTCTTTCTTCACTGTGGAAGATGAGAAGTGCTTGCCCGCTCCAGAACTGCTGATTTCTGGAGGGGTATTGAAAGACCTGGGTCAGATAGACAATTTAAAAACTGATAAATCACCAGGCCCGGATGGCATACATCCAAGAGTTCTGAACTCAAAAGTGAACTTGTGGATCTCCTGACAAAAATATGTAATCTTTCATTAAAATCTGCCAGCATTCCTGAGAACTGGAAGTTAGCTAATGTCACCCCTATCTTTAAAAAATGTTCCAGAGGAGATACAGGAAATTACAGGCCAGTCAGTCTGACATCAATACCGGGACAGTTGGTAGAAACCATAATTAAAGAGAGAATTAGTAGGCACATTGATGAACAGAAGCTATTGAGGAAGACTCAGCATGGGTTCTGTAAGGGAAGATTTTGTCTCACTAACCTGTTAGAGTTATTTGAGGGGGTGAACACACATGTGGACAAAGGGGACCCAATAGATGTTGTTTACCTTGACTTCCGGAAAGCTTTTGATAAAGTTCCTCATCAAAAGCTCCTAAGCAAGCTCAAGAGTCATGGGGTAAAGGGACAAGTCCTCTTGTGGATCAAAAACTGGCTAATTAATTGGAAACAGAGAGTGACTATAAATGGACAATTTTCACAGTGGAGGGTGGTAAGCAGTGGAGTACCACAGGGCCCAGTACTGGGCCCAATGCTTTTCAACTTGTTCATTAATGATTTAGAGTTGGGAGTAAGCATTGAAGTGGCTAAGTTTGCAGATGACACTAAATTGTTCAGGGTGGTGAGAACCAGGGATCTGCTGAGGCTGGGCAAGTGGGTGTCAAAGTGGCAAATGAGGTTCAGTGTGGCCAAGTGCAAAGTAATGAACATTGGAGCCAAAAATCCTAACTCTAAATACATGTTGATTGAGTCCGAACTGGCAGAGACTGATCAAGAGAGAGATCTTGGAGTCATGGTAGATAACTCACTGAAAATGTTGAGATAGTGTGTAACTACAATAAAGGCCAACACTAAGAACATAAGAGAAGCCATGTTGGATCAGGCCCATCCAGTCCAACACTGTGTCACACAGTGGTCAAAAAAACCAAGTGCCATCGGGAAGTCCACCAGTGGACCTAGTGAACACTATGCTGGGGATTATTAGGAAGGCAACAAAACAAATCAGCCAGTATCATAGTGCCCCTGTATAATTGATGGTGTGACCTCATTTGGAATACTGTGCACAATTCTGGTCACCACATCTCAAAAAGATACTATAGCATCAGAAGAAGTGCAGGAAAGAGCAACTAGAATGATTAAAGGGTTGGAACACTTTCCCTATGAAGAAAGGATAAAGTGCTTGGGGCTCTGTAGTTTGGAGAAATGATGACTGAAGGGTGTCATGATAGAGGTTTACAAGATTATGCATGGGATAGAGAAGGTAGAGAAATAAGTACTTTTCTCCCTTTCTCACAATACAAGAACTCATGGGCACTCAATGAAATTGCTGAGCTGTTGGGTTAGAGTGGATAAAAGAAAGTACTTCTTTACCTAAAGGGTGATTAACACATGGAATTCACTGCCACAGAAGGTGGTGGCAGCTATATGCATAGATGGTTTCAAGAGGGGATTGGATGAACATATGGAGCAGAGGTCTATCAGTGGCTCTTAGCCACAGGGTATAGATGGAACTCTCTGGGGTAGTGATGCTCTGTATTCTTGGTGCTGGGGGGGACAACAGTGGGAGGGCTTCTAGTGTCCTGGCCTCACTGGTAGATCTGATGGCACCTGGTTTCTTCGGCCACTGTGTGACAGAGTGTTGGACTGGATGGGCCACTGGTCTGATCTATCATGACTTCTCTTATGTTCTTATGAGTTCAACAATGAGAACCAGATGGAGCCTTTACCAGTTCAATATAGCTAGGGCATCCCTCTCTGTGCTTGATGGCTCAATAACCCAGTACTTCATGCATAGTTCTGCCTTTCTTTGTTAACACACATTTAAAAATCGAGTCTGCAGTATAATTCATACAGCTGCCATGCAATTAAACTGCATTGACAAAATTACAGAACACACTAACAACAGTATAATACAATAAAGCAGGATTATAAAATAGGAGCAGCAATGCAGTAAAACCACGGCACCATGCCATGGGTAGCCTGTTGCACCACTACACCTGTGGCATATTTTATTTGTTATTTTATTTATATACTGCCTCCCCCCCCCCCCCCCATATGGGACTCAGGGCAGTGAACTGTAGCGTATTGCGGTAGCAACCATTTCATTATAACAGAAACCATTTCGTTATAACGCAACAACGAAGAAGTGTTAGTCCGCGCGAGCCGTGGAGGCGACGGGGGACACCCCGGCGACTCCGCGCAGGGCGCTGAGCATCCGCCAATCACCATCGGTGGCGGGAAAATGGCTGGCCAGCATTGGACTGGCCAGTAGGAGGAATAGTTCCGGCGCTGTATATAAGCGGGGCCCGGCCCGCGTGTTCTCTCTCTCCATCTTGTAATGTACCCTGAATAAAGCATGTTGCCCTACGCTCGTCTCTCCGCGTGGTACATTATAGTGGCGACGAGGATGGGATCCTAGCCCTTCAGACAACCGGGCTACCGTGGAGACTCAAGGGCAACCGAGCGCTACATCGTTACATCGCTACGACCGCCGCCGCTACCGCCACCATGGCCAGCTCAAGCGGGAACACCGGTCACGTTGAAGCATTCAACCCCGCCAATCCCGAAGGATGGGAGTCTGTGACGGAAAGCAATGGGTTAACCATAAACTGAAGACGCACAGGACCTGCGTCAGGTGACCTGAGGGTGGGGGCAAAGTGCTTGGAGCTCTCAGGGAGGGAAAGTGGTTGAGTGACAGAAACTGCTGAGGCAGTCATTCAGTCAGTTGGTGTCTGAAAGAGTTGGTGCCTGTCAGAAGTCTGTCAGTGTTGGGGCCTGACAGACTGAGTGGGTCAGTTCGTGCCTGACCGAGGCTTAGAGGACAGCTGATCCTGTGAAGGAGCTTGAGGCGGAGACGGGGAAGTCTTTCAGAGACTGCAAGCTCGACAAAACCAGCCAAGAGGGCTGTGTGTGTGTGAGTCAGTTAAGACCTGAACGGTCACAAACACCTAGAGACAACTCTGAAGATCTAGTGAGGTGGTTGAGGGAGTGGATGTGGGTCTGAGACACCAGAAGGGTTGAGAGGAGAGACTCCAGTCGAGGGGTGAGACTTGACACATCAATCCCAAGAGGCCAGACCTTGGCTAGAGGTGGAGAGTGAGTTAAAGGGAAACTGTGAACTGTGTAACTGTGAGAGACTCAAGAAAAGACAAAGTGATTGTAAAGCCTGAAACAACTGAGCAATGTATTAACCTGTGTAAATATCTCCCATATCCCCAAGTTAAGAACTTTGTGTTACAATAAATCTGTGGTTTAAGTTAAAGTTCTCAAGAGCCTATATTTTGTGGGAAGAACAAACAAAGCTGCTGTGGTCCCATCAAATAAACAAGTAAAATACCCCGAAGAGACTGAAATAAAGAGGTCCAGTGAGGCCGCGAGGCAGGCGCTGCTATAGAGTCCTATTGGGAAAGGGTTGATTGCTACCTGAGGGCGAATTGCATAACCGAGGACAGCATGAAGAGGGACGTTCTCCTGAGCGTCTGCGGGGCCGCCACCTTTGAGATCGCAAAGGGTCTCTCGGCCCCCACCCGCCTCACGGAGAAGACCTACGTAGAGGTAGTCTGCCTCCTCACGGGACATTTCCTGCCACAGCCGTCGAGGGTGGCCCGTCGGTTCCTCTTCCACAAGAGGGACCAGGCCCAGGGAGAGTCGGCCACAGACTACCTGGCCGCCCTGCGACCGATCGCCGGGAATTGCAACTTCCCGAACCTGGAAGAGACCCTGGCCGATCGGTTTGCCTGGGGCCTCCGCGACGAGAGGCTCCAGCAAAAGCTCTTCGTGAAGGAAGAGCTCACCATCCAGGGCGCCTTCAGCGAAGCTGTGGCGTTCGAGAGGACCACCCGGACCTTTCCCAGGGCAAAGACCGAGGCCACCCACCACGAGGAGCTGGACCCCGACCACCAGGACGAGGGAGAAGCGTTCCAGATGCGCCGCACCACAGGACCAACCAGCCGAGCTCCACAGTGCCCCCGAACGAGCGAGCGAACCAACGCACTAACGACCGAACGAAATGCGCCAGCTGCGGCGACCCCCACGACAGACGGGACTGCCAGTACCGGACCTGGGACTGCAGAAGCTGCGGGAAGACCGGCCACCTAGCGCGGGCTTGCCGAGCCAAGTCCAACAGCCAGAGGCCAACCACGCACCACGAGGCTGCCGAGTCCCACTCCACGGCCTCCACTACACTCCTCCAGGTACTGAACTTGCCCTTTACCACCCCCAACAAGATCCAGATGGCGGTCCTCCTAGAAGGAGCCCCGTGCCTCATGGAGGTGGACTCAGGCTCCTCCATCTCCATAATCGCGGAGGAGACCCTGAGGAAGCTGTGCCCCCGCCAGAGGGTACCGCTGCGGCTGGCCGATTTTATTTTACGGGACTTTCAGAAAAACCCGGTACAAATCGCGGGGTGGGCCAAGGTACAAGTAGAGCGGGGGTCCTTCAGGGGCCCGCTGGACATCTTGGTGGTCAAGCGATCGCTTACCACCCTGTTGGGCCTCGCATGGTTCGGCCCCTTGGGAATCCGCATAGAGGGGGTAACGCAGATGGTCTCAGCCGGAGGGTTCGGGGAAGTGTGCAGAGAGTTCCCCGAGGTATTTGACGGGACGCTGGGTAGCTATAAGGGCCCGGCCATCTCCCTACCGCTTGATCCAACGGTCAGGCCGATCTGGCTCAAGGCGAGGAGGGTCCCCTTCGCCTTAAAGCCCAAAATCGAGGCAGAACTGGACCGCCTCACGGCTCAAGGGGTCCTGGAGCCGGTCGATTATGCCATGTGGGAGACCCCCATAGTGACTCCGGTCAAACCGAATGGGGAGGTGCGGATAGTGCAGACTACAAGTGCACAATAAATAAGGCACTCCAGGATAACCCAGTGCCCGTAGTCAGCCACGTTTTGGCAGCCCTGGCGGGGTCAAAGATTTTCGGGAAGTTGGACTTGGCACAAGCCTACCAACAGCTACCGGTGGACACCAAAACAGCAGAGGCCCAGACTATAGTGACCCACAGGGGAGCCTTCAGGGTGCGGAGGCTACAGTTTGGGGTCAGTGTGGCTCCGGGGATTTTCCAGAGTATAATGGATGCTCTCCTCAAAGGGATCCCCGGAGTCCAGCCCTTTTTCGACGACGTTTTAATCGCTGCCCCGGACCCCGCAGAGTTCAGCAACCGCCTCCGGGAGGTGCTACGTCATTTTCAAACTGCTGGACTAAAAGTGAAGAGGGAGAAATGCTTGCTGGGAGTGCCGTGGGTGGAGTTCATGGGCTTCGCTGTGGACGCGGAGGGCATCCACCCGACTGAGGAAAAAACCCGGGCCATCGTGCAAGCCCCGGCTCCCACGTGTAAAGCAGAACTACAGAGCTTCTTGGGGGAGCTCAATTTCTATCACACATTCATACCCCACAAAGCGGCCATCGCTGAACCCCTACACCGCCTACTGGACAAAAAAGCTCCTTGGGTGTGGGGCAAGCGACAAGCCGCCGCCTTCCAGGCAGTGAAGGACGTTCTGGTCTCCAATGCAATGCTGCATCACTTCGATGAGTGCCTACCGGTGGTCCTGGCCTGCGACGCATCGCCTTACGGGGTGGGCGCAGTCCTGGGGCACCAACTACCGGACGGCCGGGAGGTTCCGGTCGCTTACTACTCCCGCACCCTCACATCGGTGGAGCGTAATTACGCTCAAATAGACAAGGAGGCTCTGGCCATCGTAGCAGGGGTTCACAAATTTAACGATTATCTGTATGGGCGTCGGTTCACAATCGCCACAGACCACAAACCACTCTTGGGTCTGCTGGCCCCGGACTGCCAAACCCCCCAAATCCTGTCCCAAAGGGTGTTGAGGTGGAATCAATTCCTCAACTCCTACACGTACACCTTGGTACACAGAGCGGGCAAAGCGATGGGCCACGCGGACGCGCTCAGCCGCTTGCCGCTCCCGGACACGGGCCCCGATCCTGCCCCAGCACACCATGTCATGTCGATCGAGTCACTCCCGGACCAGCCACTCCACGCTGCAGACGTAGCCAAAGCCACCGGGAAAGACAAGACTCTGGCAAGGGTTCTCGACCGGGTGGTGAGGGGGTGGCCGGAAGGGAACATGGGGGAAGAGTTCAAGCCCTATAAAATGAGAAGGGAGGAACTAGCAGCCCACAAGGTGTGCCTGCTATGGGGGAGCCGGGTGGTAGGTCCCCCCCCTCTACGGAAGCGGGTCCTGGAATCACACCATGAAACACACCCCGGCATAGTTAGGATGAAGGCCCTGGCTAGGAGCTATGTTTGGTGGCCTGGAATGGACGGGGAGATAGAGAACTGGGTCCGGAGATGCAGCACATGTCAGGAGTCGCGGCTGGACCCACCCAGCGCCCCGGCCACACGGTGGGAAACCACAAGGAAACCTTGGTCCAGGCTCCACATAGACTTCGCGGGGCCATTCCAGGGGCAGATCTTCATAATTATAGTAGACGCATACACAAAATGGCTAGAGGTCATTCCTGTGGGGTCCACCTCTTCCGCAGCCGCTATCCGAGCCCTGCGCAGGGTCCTGTGCACCCACGGCATCCCAGACACTATAGTCTCGGATAACGGGGCAGCCTTCACCTCGGGGGACTGCCAGGCGTTCCTCCAGAGGTACCTCATAAGACACATAAGGTCTGCCCCCTTCCACCCGGCCACCAACGGCCAGGCGGAGCGGATGGTCCGGACGACCAAAGAGGCCCTGGGCCGAATCGTGCAGGGCGATTGGGACCACAGATTAGCCGCGTTCCTCTTCGACAACAGGGTCATCCCAAACCCAGTCACCGGGGTCAGCCCAGCAGAGCTCCTCATGGGGCGCAAGCTCACAACAAGGTTGGACCGGCTGCACCCCGACCGAGCCTCTGACGGGCGAGGGTCTCCAGAGGTCAGAGATGCGGCTAGGGGGTTCTTCGCTGGGGATCCAGTATTTGCCCGCAACTACGCCACGGGGCCTGAGTGGCTAGCGGGGCGGGTACTACGGGTCGTGGGATCCTGCCACTACGAGGTGTCCACCGAGGGGGGCCAGATCCTGCGCCGGCACATCGACCAGATGCGCCGCCGGACCCTACCGGAGAGACCCACGGAAGCGGAAGAAGAAGCAGGGACCCGGGAGCCACCCACGACCGCTGCACCAGCCGCGGGGTTTCCCCCGCCGGCCGAGGAGAATCAACCCCCGGAACCAGCCCTGCAGCCCACTGACGCTCCAACCCCCGGAGGAACCCCGGAAGCTGAAGTCACCCAGCCACCGCAAGCAACCCCACGGCGTTCAACACGAGAGCGCCGGCCTCCCGCCTATCTCCAAGATTATGTGCAGCAACTAAGGGGGGAGGAGTGTAGCGTATTGCGGTAGCAACTATTTCATTATAACAGAAACCATTTCGTTATAACGCAACAACGAAGAAGCGTTAGTCCGCGCGAGCTGCGGAGGCAACGGGGGACACCCTGGCGACTCCGCGCAGGGCGCTGAGCATCCGCCAATCACCATCGGTGGCGGGAAAATGGCTGGCCAGCATTGGACTGGCCAGTAGGAGGAATAGTTCCGGCGCTGTATATAAGCGGGGCCCGGCCCGCGTGTTCTCTCTCTCCATCTTGTAATGTACCCTGAATAAAGCATGTTGCCCTACGCTCGTCTCTCCGCGTGGTACATTATATGAACAACAACTTGTAAATTCAATTCTAATAAATACAATAAATATATATGCGTGTTAAAAACAATACTATGCTATAGTACAGTGGCCCCCAACCTTTTTGGCACTAGGGACTGGCCCCATGGCCGGCTCACCCACTGTCGCCCCAGGACCAGCAGGATGGGGACACTGAATTCAGCTCCCTCCATGGAGCCTCCTCTCCCCCCATGGTGCCGCCTCCTCCCCCCTCCGTTTTCAGAAATTTAAGGCCAGGGAAAGGACTGTGAAGCACCTCCCAGGATCTTTAAAGGCTGACACGCCCCCCCACCCGCTGATCAGATGATCGGCAGGGGAAACTGCGGCAGCAGTGGTGAGCAACCCGATGAAAAAATGGTGCCACCCTTGCCTTCTCCCCACTTCCTTCCAGCTGATCAGTGGAGGGGGGGGGTGTCAGCCTTTTAAAGAGTCTGGAAGGCACTTCACTGCCCCTTCCCCAGCCTTAAACTTGTAAAAACGGAGGGAGGAGGAGGCGCCATGGGGGGGAGTGGCGAGGTTGCGTGGCCCAGTTGCTAATAGGCCACGGACCGGTAGCGGTCCATGCCCCGGCGGTTGGGGACCGTTTCTGTAGGACAACTAAATTCTGAAGTATTAATCCCCCCCCCCTTTAGCTTGTATTCAGCATTGTAGAATTAATGAATACAGCCAGAGGATGAATTGCCTTCTGCAATAAAGAGTGGAGGAGGTGGCGACATGGTACTTATGAAAGACTTCATGGTACAATGATAAGGGTGATACAAGCATGTCCATATACTCTTTGTGAGATGAAGGACTGGGTGAAATTAGTTTGCCTCCCCTCTAAATAAAACTAGAGGACCACTAAACAGCAGTCATAGGGCTTGGTAATTAGACAGCATTCGCCTTCAGGGAACAAGGAAAACAAAGTTACCCGACTGAAGCCCACAGCTGTCTCAAGAGCCCTCGGCTCCTGCCTTTTGTTCCCCTAAGCACAGAGTCCCGGAAACCAAAGGCTTAACGCATAATAAAAATTTGCATTATTATGTCAAAAGCACTTAACTGCTCAGAGGAATTATGTGCTCATCTTGTTTTTGACAAGACGGTGCTAAATGGTAGCAGCTATTTCCAGTGGGACAAAAGCCTGATTACAAAGTAATCCGCAGATGAGTAATTAACAGGAGCTTGTCAATATCTGCTACTTATGCAATTCTCCATGTGGGACAGCAAATGGAAATTATCTTTATGTACATATTCAAAGTGGTGCTGGCTGTCTCCTGCTGGAGGAATAACCGGATTACAGCAGACTCAGGAGTAGGGCAGGGCTGTTTCATGCTTCTTCACACCCCTGCCTAAGAAGCAGAGTGCTCTCCAAAAGCTTATATGGAGTTTTTAAATTAATTTAGCTATCCTATTCCCTTGTTCCAACCCCCCCCCCCCGCCCACCTAAATTCAGTTCAACGGAAGTGCAAACAAGACTGGAGCTCGCTTATTCCCAATTCACACATTGTGGAATTAGGGCTGGATTGAGCTCCAGTCATCTGCCTGTGCTAACCTTATGCGATTTTGATTTCTATAGCATTTAGCTTCTAGTTGAAACTTTGGTTCTGTTTCCCAGGAGGCTTTAGGACGCTTCTGGTGATGTGATCTTCCTGGTACCAATAATGTTGTACATATCTTTTGCCTCACAGGACTTTTGGCTTTTGGCTATATACTATCAAATTCTAAATAGATAGAGTACCAGAACTTGGTATTTTAAGTACTTCCTTAGACTCTCTTAGTTAACCTTGATTCTCTGAGTCAACTTAGCTTAACCCAGCTTTCCCGGAAACTTGACTCTGAAAGATAGGAAGAAAGGGCTGAGGTATGTTGTGTAAATCACTATATGTCAGAAGCTCATCACAGAGTCAATTGGCAGGTACACTGGCACCCATGGATGGAAAAAAAGTACTTAATGTGTGAATGTATTCTTGTTACTTGTTCTGGACAACTACAATGTATTATGAGGCATTATAGCCAATTGAAGGAACTGACACAGAGGTAGCCATTTTTTACCCCTGACAGACACAAACAAGAACCTAGGTTGTTGGGTTGTTTTTTGTTTAAGTTTTTTTCATTTATATTCTGCCTTTCTGCCCAAGGGGGTCCCAAAATTGTTTGCATTGTTCTCTTCTTCATTTTTTATTCTCACAAGAACCTTGTGAGGTAGATTAGGCTGAGAATGTATGAAAGGTCCAGCAGGACAAGAATCTTGTGACCATTATATTGTAGGGATTCTCTCAGTCTTGTTTCCTTAAGGATTTTATCCCATGTTTGAGGATAAATAAATTGGGCCAATATGTCCCAAAATCCCCCTTTACGAGCCAATGCAAACAGACATAGATGGATAGCCCTTGCAATTGCTGGTGCTGTACCTTCCTCCAATGAAAGCTCACTTGCTAACCATGATGCTGTCGGAGCGGGAGTAGCAGAGTGAGGGAGATGACTTGCCCGACACAGGGCTTCAGGAAAGAAAATCAGGCAGACACGTGCAACTAGTGCCAAAAGGTGTATTAACATATATACACAACAAGTGCTCTCTTGTGCAGTCTATACAATATCACCTCCACGGACAAAGTGCTTCGCCTAACCACCATCTCACAGGGAGAGACCTGTGTGATGCACACACAGATCATATATAGTCCAAGCAGCCAATCCTGGCCGTGCTGACTCAGCAGATTGCATCACTTGGCTTCTGCCGGCTCAAGCCGGTCTGCTGATCAGGTCACTGTGACCTAGCCTGGCAGCTAGATCACCAGCTGTCATACTGTAGCTGTCAGACTGGGTTTATGTAGATTCTTGCTCCAACACACCTCCTAATCTATTTAAACCCAGTATACCCAAACACTTTACACAGTTTTCATACATGTCCACCAGCAACATTACAGTTCATATTTACGTAGCTCGGAACCCTTTCCGGAATTCGTTCAGGAACTCATCATGATTGTAAAACACATCATCGTGTTCCTGTTCCGCCAGCTCTTTCAGACGCTTGGCTTCAGCCTCCTTCTCCCTTGCCTCGCACTCTCCCACCCAGGCTTTCCATTTCTTAGCCTTTTCTTTTAACATTTCCTCAAATCCGGGTGGGTCTGGATTGACAGTCAGAGTGACATAGGGACACTTGTACCTAGCGGGACGTTGGCCTTTGGTGGACCTGGCAGACACCCGTGGCCCTGTGCTTGGACCAGCTTTGTCTTCTTCGGGTTGCTCTGTTCCCACCTCCTGGGCTGGTTGCTCTGCCCCTGTAATTGGGTGTTGAACCTCCTGACTCTCACACTTTACCTCCAGTTCCTGCATTTGAGGCTCTGCCTCCTGACTCTGCTCGTCAGGCTCTGTGCCAGCATTCGGCTCACCTTCTCCAGCCCCACTGGGTGCCACCTCCTGGGCTGGAGTTCTGGGCTGCGCTCCAACATCGTTATCGCTACTTGGCAGCAGGACAAATTGTTTCTGCAAGGAGTGCAACCTTGGCCAGCTGCTTTCTTCATTGAACTGGGCACTCTTACTAAGTGTTATCTTGCTTTTGCTATTGCAGAAACGATAACACCTGGCCCTTGGCTTGTAGCCCAGAAAAATTAGGCTCTCTGCCCGGACATCCCCCTCCCCGCTACTCGTGGAGTGGATGCCAACCCGAGCCCGTGACCCAAAGACTTTTAAAGAACTCAAATCTGGGGTCTTGTTCAACAGTAACCTGTAAGGCACATTTTTCACAGTATTACACCAAACCCTATTTTGCAAAAAAACAGCTGCATGTATGGTTTCTGCCCAATAGGTCATTGGCAGTTGTGCATCCTCTAACATGCAATACATCACATTCTGCAATACAGCCCCATGCCCATTTTCTCGGGGCGTTGCCGGGTTCGTCAGACGGTGGGCGATGCCCTTGTTCTCCAGCCAACGTTTCATCTGGTTAGATAAGAATTCCCCCCCTCTGTCGGTTTGTACAGCCAGGAGATTAACCCCTAATTGTCTCTCCACTGCTTTGACCCACTTGGTGAATGTCTTATACACCTCAGACTTATGCACCATGGTGAAAACCCACGCGTACCTCGTGTGGTCGTCGGTGGCCACCAAGCAGTATCTCCTCCCCGACAGACTCTTTGGCAATGGGCCAATAACGTCTAAATGGACTAGTTCCAGGGCTCGTGTGCTTTCCCTTGAGCTTTCTTTAGCAACAGCACACGCCTTGCTTTTGGTCTTCTTGCAGACCTGGCAATCCAAGTAACATTTGCAAGGATTTACTTTCAAACTAGGCACAAGCTCCAGGGTTTTCTTTAACGCCCTAAATCCGCAGTGCCCGAGTCTCCTATGGAGCAAATGTATACAATTATTGTGCACAGGCTCATTCGACACCTGAGCCACCTGGGCACAATCACTCTGGACCACATACAGTTTACCTTCCCTCTTTCCTGTCACAAGCAACTTTCCCCCACCTCCCAGGATTTTGCAGCAGGTTTTCTCAAATCTCACCTGGTATCCCTGGTCAAACAGTGTGCTAACACTCAACAGGTTAGACTGCAGTGAGGGTACATACAACACATTTTGCAACATACATTTCAGTGCAGGAAATTCCACATTGCCTGAGCAAACAGAATTGGCAGTGGTCCCATCAGCCAATCTCACATGCTTATGCTCAGGACTGTCAATGTTTTTCAACAACTCCTTCTCGCAGCAGAGACGGCTCGTTGCCCCGGAGTCTAAAATCCAAGCAGACCCTGTGCTCTCTACTGCAGACGTGACCAGCCGGGTTGCTTCCTCACACGGGCTGGCGGTCCTCCGCTCTCGCCGCACACGCCCCCGCCTCTTCTCCCTCTCAGGGCAAGCTCGGAGCAGGTGCTGCGACGACCCGCATCCATAGCAGCGACGGACTGCAAACGCAGTCGGCTCCACTTCCTCCACCTTCGGACGCCTGCCAGCAGCAAAAGCTGGCTCATTCTTGGCTGTCTTCCCGGACACACCGATAACAGCACGCTGCCTGGCCGACACCCCCGGACAGCTCACGGCCGCAATTCTCTCTTGGAAGTCAAGCAGGTGGGCACAGACGTATTCCATGGTCAGGGTCGCTACGTCCACCGTCTCCAGAGAAGTTATCAGGGGAGTGTACTCAGGTGGCAACGACGACAGCAAAATGTACACTCTGTCGTCTGGAGCTACAGTCTTGCCTCTTGCCTCCAGCTCAACGAAACAGTCCGTTAGCCGTTTGATGTGATCTTTCACACACCCTCCAGCCGGCATAACGGTGCGGAACATCCTCCTTGTCAAGGCCATGAGGGAACCAGCAGTGGTGCTAACATGCACCGCACTCAACGCGTCCCAGGCAGCCTTGGGAGTGTCCTTCCCTCGCACATAAACCAGCTGGTCATCTCCTATAGATAGCACTATGTTGGCCAGTGCCTTATCCGATAACACAGTCTCGGCAGGAGATAAGTCAGCAGGGGGGTTACTCACGAACAGCCATTGCCCTTCACGCTTGAGGTAGTGTTGCATTCTCAGGCTCCACACCGCGTAGGTGGCTGAGGTGAGCTTCTCAACGGCTACTCCAAGCTGTTGCTGAGCCATCGTGCCGACTCCTCCTCACAGCTGGCTGCCGACGTCCCTCTGGCTCTCAAACAGAGAACGGTGGTGCTTCTGTGTCCTTCACCGGCGTTCCTCGCCTCCGGCTCTTTCCAAACTCACAGTCAGCTCAACTCGCAACTCTCTCCTCCGCGCAGCGGAACCGCCCTGGGCCCATAACCCTGTCGGAGCGGGAGTAGCAGAGTGAGGGAGATGACTTGCCCGACACAGGGCTTCAGGAAAGAAAATCAGGCAGACACGTGCAACTAGTGCCAAAAGGTGTATTAACATATATACACAACAAGTGCTCTCTTGTGCAGTCTATACAATATCACCTCCACGGACAAAGTGCTTCGCCTAACCACCATCTCACAGGGAGAGACCTGTGTGATGCACACACAGATCATATATAGTCCAAGCAGCCAATCCTGGCCGTGCTGACTCAGCAGATTGCATCACTTGGCTTCTGCCGGCTCAAGCCGGTCTGCTGATCAGGTCACTGTGACCTAGCCTGGCAGCTAGATCACCAGCTGTCATACTGTAGCTGTCAGACTGGGTTTATGTAGATTCTTGCTCCAACAGATGCCACAAAAGGGATTGCTTGCTAGGCTGCTTTAGCATGATTTTCTCCCCTGGCGAGGGAAGAGCGGATCTTCGGCCCGTTTGGGTGCAATCTTGAAGGGGCGGGGCTTGGCTATGTTAATGGCCAAGCCTCTGCTCCCCCATGCAGTCCTTTTGTTGATTGGGCCAGGCTGGGAGCGTTTTGAGACGCTCCGGGAAGAGGGCCTTGTGGCGCGTCAGGTCAGCATTAGCTGCCTTCGGGGTGTTAGCTGTCCGGAGCCACTTGTTCCCGGTGGCTGCGGTGGCTGGTGTGGTGGTGCCTTGGAGTGGATTGGGAGCCGTGTTCTTCGCGCGAGTCGTCTGAGGCTCCTGGAAGTTCTTTGAGGCTTGAGTATTGTCGGGGCTGCCACTATTTTTGGGGTGGAGGCTTTCTCCCTCTTGTGTGAAAGGGGCTTTGGTTTAGGATTGGGGGCTCCCTGCAGGGGTTGGTGTGTGTTTCACCATTTGGGGCAGCCATTCCTTTCAGTACATTTATTGGTGTGGGGTGGTAGCCATATTGGGTCCCCTTCCTCCTTCAGGGGAAGGCGGCCATTTTAGAAGGTCCCTTATTGGTGTGGGGTGGCAGCCATATTGGGTCCCTTTCCTTCTTTAGGGGAAGGTGGCCATTTTAGAATGTCCTTTGAGGAGGCCATTTTGTGGGTCTGCCTTTGGAGTGTTAGCTGTTTCATAAAGTGGTGTTGTTATTCTCCGGGGCAAGGATGTCAGGAAAAAAAAGGGCTGGCAAGTCAAAAGGCAAGCAACCTGCGCCAAAGGTCCCTAAGGCCCCTGCCAAGAGGCCTCCACCCCCGTTATCTTCTTATGATGAAGAAGGGAATGAGGCGGTTAATACTAATATAGTGCAAAGGCTTGGGCCCTGGAGGAAGCGTCAGGTATGCCTCCTGCTGAAGGGGTAGTTGTAGAAAGGGTGATCAGAAGGGCGATCCAGGCGAATGTGTTTACCAGGCTGTCTATTCTTGAGGGCTGGTCTGGTGCACTCTTCACTGGTCTCGGCGGTCCAGATGGGGGATCGGTGTCGTCAGCAGGAGCTGCTGGAACGGGATCAGGCTGGATCTGTTGGTAAGGCTGGTGAGATTTCACAGGCGTTCGCTGGGTCTGCCTGGCCTTGGGGGCCTTGGGAACAGGCTTCGCCTGCTAGGCAGGGCATCCCGGCAGTGGGTGTGGGGTTTGCTTCCCCCACAGCTGTTAGCCCATTGGCAAACTGGGCTTAGCCAACTGGACAGTGTGGCCCTTATGGTGCTTGGCTGGGCGTGGGGCAACAGGGTATGGCAGGCTCCTTTATGGGGGGCTGGGGCGCACCTTCTCCTTATGGGGCGGTTCCGTTTACCGCCTTACCCTTTGGGGATGTGGCATTGCCGTTGGGGGACCATTTGTTGCCTGCAATTAGGGACAAAATCTTAAAGAGTGAGTACGTAGATATTTTCTCCCTCCTTTTCCGGGAGTTGGAGAAAAAGGACAAGGAGGATTTAGATGAAAAAGAAAAAGAAAAGTTGAAGAAGTGCAAGGTGGAGCAGACCTGGGCCAACTGGCTGCCGGAGGTTTTTATATACGCAGGGGTGATTGCGCGGGCTCAACCGTGGAGGGCGGCTTCCCTTATACAATATATGGATATAATTTATAAGGGGTACACGGCGTTTAGTGGGCCTGCCTGGATGCAGTATGACGAGGAGTTCAGGATGAGGGCTGCTTTGTACCCTTCGCTGCAGTGGGACTGCATTCACCAGCAGTTGTGGCTGTAGGTCATCTCTCCGGTGCAGCCAAATTTAGGGGACCGCTCTGACAGCAGCCATTTGTTGGCCAAATCAGCTTTAAACTCTTCAGCTTCGGCAAGTTCTTCCCGCAGTTCTGTGGGGCAGGCGGTTCAACCCTGCCTGTTTTGTTGGGAGTTCGGTTCGCAGGGGATAGAATAGAAAGGCCTGCCAATTTAAGCATGAGTGCCCCATGTGGGGCAGTCCTCACTCGTTCAGTAACTGCCCGAAAGTCCAGGGTTGCAAGAGTCAAAAGAAGCCAGGAGGAGGGGGAGGAAACTATCAGGTTGGAAAAGGGGCCCAGTCCGATAAAGGTGGGTCCTCTTGAATGCTGGTTATCCAGGTACCTGCGAAGGGATGACAGTGTTTACCTGATAAAAGGTTTTAAGTTTGGTTTTAGGATCCCTTTTCAGGGGACCCAGGTTCTGTTTATGTCAGGGAATCTTAGTTCTGTTAAGGGGTTAGAGCAGGTGGTTAAGGATAAGATTGCCAAGGAGTTGGCTGAAGGCAGGATTCTGGGCCTTAAAGAGTGTGGTACCTTAGGGTTTCCTCCTTGGGTGTGGTACCTAAAAAGGTGCTTGATGAATTTTGTTTGATTCACCATCTTTCCTTCCCCAAATGACAGGATTTATGTTAATGACGGGATTCCCGAGTACTTATACTCCATCAGGTATACCAGCTTCGACCAGGCTGTTGCTGTGGTACGACACTGCAGGTTGGGTGCAGAGTTGGCAAAATGCTATATTAAATCTGCATATCGCCTTTTACCAGTTCATCTTGCTGACTTTGAGCTCTTGGGCTTTGCTTTTGAGGGCCAATTTTACATGGACAGAGCATTGCCAATGGGCTGCTTTGTATTGTGTTCAGATTCTGAGTGATTCAGTACATTCTTGGAATGGGCTGTGCGCGAGAAAGTGGGTTTGCAGGACGTCATTCATTATTTGGATGACTACCTTTTCGTTGGTCCTGTGGGGACAGGGCTTTGTGCTTTGTGCTTGGCTGCTGGCTTTATGGAGCTGGCCGCAGAACTTGGGGTTCCTCTGGCTCAGGAAAAAATGGAGGGTCCGGTCAAAAACTGATCTTTTTGGGGATCGAGCTGGACACTCTGGCACAGCTGTCTAGGATCCCTTTCCAAAAAATAGTAAATTTAAGGAATAGGATCCATTCCTTTCTTATTAAGCAGAAGGCTACCGTGCACGAGTTGCAGCAACTAGTCGGGCATCTTAACTTTGCTTGCAAAGTGGTTGCTCTGGGGCAGACCTTCCTTCATAGGTTTTGTGATGGTATGGCAGGACTCCGCTTGCCTCAGCATAGAACACGGGTTACCAGTAGCATGAGGGATGATTTGCGGGTTTGTTGGGAGTTTTTGGAGTCCTTTAATGGGGTCTCATTTTGGAGAGAGGACATGAGGCTCGAAGCCAAGCTCCAGGTCATGTCTGATGCTGCTGGGTCTTTGGGTTTTGGAGTCTATTTCTGCGGACATTGGTGCACTGATAGTTGACCAGACTCCTGGATACAGGTAGGAGCGAACCGAGATCTTAAGTTTCTCGAGTTCTTCCCTATTCTAGTCGTGGTTTGGCTGTGGGGGATGGATATGGCCAATCGCACAGTTCATTTTTGGTGCGATAATATGGCAGTAGTCCATGTCATTAATTCCCTTTCATCCAAATCTCTGCGGGTTATGAGGTTGGTGAGGGCCTTCACTCTGCGTTGTCTACAGCTTAACATATTGTTTTTAGCCAAGCACGTTCCTGGGGTGAATAACGGGGTGGCTGACGCTCTCTCTCGCAAACAGATGGAGAGGTTTTGTCAGTTGGCCCCAGATGCCAATTGAGAGCCGGCACCAATGCCTCAGGAGCTATGGCTGATTGGAGAGCCGAAGCCTGCAGAGCGATAGGCCAAGCCATTGCGCCCAGCCTCAGGAAGTCTTACGAACGTGCTGTGCGGCAGTTTGAGGACTTTAGGGCTGAGGTAGGGTATTACATTGTTTGGCCCCTCCTGGTGGAGCAGCTGCTCCACTACTGTGTTTCCCTACGTGGTAAGGGACTGGCCATGTGCTCTATTAGGGGGCGCCTGTCTGGGTTGGCGTTTGCTAGCAAGACGCTGGGTTATAAGGAAGAAACAGCTGATTTTCATCTTCGAAAGATGCTGGAGGGATGGGCCAGAGAGGTGGAACCTAGGCCGGACACACGTAAGCCTATTTCTCCTCTGATTCTGAGGGGCCTGAAGAGGGTTTGGGGCTCGGTGTGTGCTTCATATTTTGAGGCCACTTTGTTTCACGCTGAGTCCTTAATAGCCTTTTTTGGGGCTCAGTGAACTAGCAGCAGGGTCCAGAAATGATGTTTCTGGTAATGCTTTGTTGCTACGGGACCTGAGGTTGGTGGAGGGTAAGTGGTCATTACTGTCCGTCGCTCTAAGACAGACCAGGGTCAAAAAGGAACTATGCTGGAATTGGAATTGCCTGCTCTGAGTTGGAGTTGTGCCCAGTTTCTGCTGTGGCTGCTTATTTGGCAGTTCGGGAGCCCAGGGAGGGGTTCTTGTTTTGTCACAGCAATGGTAGTCCGCTTACAAAGCATCAGTTTTGGGTTGTGATGTCTTGGGCTTTAGGTGAGCTGGGGTTATCAGGGGTGCGGTTTGGTACCCACTCTTTTAGGATTGGTGCTGCTTCTACAGCTGCTGCCCTGAAGTATCCTTCCTCCTCCATTTAGCATTTGAGCCGTTGGCATTCTTCGGTTTACAAATCTTATGTTCGACCTTTGCTCAGTCCCTAAGGTTGGCTTGTTGGTTGAAATGTTATTTGTTACGTTCTGGTTTGACTGTTTTTTCTTTTTAGATGCTGTTGTTCCTGGCCAGAGGAGCCGAGTTCTCGTCTGTGGCTACAGTCATGTGTTTTGGGCTGCACATCAGGCTCGGAGAACATCGGTCAGCTCTCAGCTGGGGCTCAGCCAACATGTTTGTATTGAGTGGCAGGGGCGCCGGGGCCTTCAGTGGCCGGGCCTGCTGCCTTTGTTATTCCAGGGGAGTTTGGGCCTACCTCCTCAGGTTTTAATTATTCACCTGGGAGGGAATGATCTCGGGCTAATTAAAGGCAAGCCGTTAGTCTGGCAGGCCCGTGATGATTTTCGGTATATCAGGGAGCGATGGCCAGGAACCACGATAGTTTGGTCTGCCATGATTCCCCGCCTTGTTTGGCGCAGTGCTTGGGACTCTGCAGCTATTGAGAGGGCCTGCTACAAAGCCAACAAGGAAATTAGGAAGGCTCTGGAAGGGGTGTTGGGCCACTATTTACCCCATCCAGATATTCCTACTGAGTTTCCTGACCTCTACAGATGGGGTACATCTCTCAGAAAAGGGAAATATGCTTTTTCTGAGGGATCTTCGGCAAGGGCTGTGGGTAGCTTTGGGGCTTCTCTATGGGTGCTAAGCTCTAAGTAGAGACTTGGTCTTTGTGGTGGCAGGTTTTACTGGGTTAGGGTACTTTGCGGCTAGGGGAGGACCATGAAGCATCCCCCTTTTGGGGAGTCAGAGGTCTGGCATACTCAACCTTGGGGTTTGATGACCCAGGGTGGGGGAAATGCAGACTGTCCTGGAGGCTCGACTAGAGGGTGCCTTCGATTGAGACGTGTGTCTGGTGGCTGGGCCCTCTGGGGCATGCCTCCCTGCTGGGCTGGCCTGGCGGGAGCTGGGTCTCAGAGCTCCGGCTGGGGGCTGGGTCTCTCACCCGTGAATGGCAGGGGAGCGGTCTGTTGATACCCCTAGCCCTGACCAGGCCGCGCTTTTGGGTGCCCTTGCTGTTGTGATTATTATGATTAATAAAATGGCCCTTAGTTATACCAAAGCCTTGTGTCCGACTCTTCATTCCGATCTTGGGGGGCAAATAGCCAGATCTTTGTTTTCTTCCATGCCCCAAAATTTCAAATTAAGACTTCTCCATTGGGTGTCTAAAGCGATAATCTGGTTAGTCATCAAGATTTCAGTTGCTTTAATTTTTTAATGTCAGTTTGCAAGGAAAGGCTCATTTCTGCTATTGTTTTTGCCATCTTGGAAGTTACAATCAATTCTTATTTCTGCCAGTTTGTTATTGATTGGTTGTATATAGTCGTTGGTCATTTCTTTGAAATATGTATGTATGTCTTGTCGAAGCAACATGAGATCCTGTCAACAAAGAGGTGTGTTTTCATCATCCTGGGCTATTTTGTCTATCTCTGAGGGGTCAGGTGCCATTTTACTCTCTGGAGATGTGTTCAGGCCTGCGAGCTGAGATGAAGTTCCTGGCTTGAAAAAAGGTTTTAACTGAGGTTTTTTTCTCCCTCTGGTGGTTTTGCTATCTATTAGACTTTCCCATTTGTTTTTCCTTTTTATTTGCATCTGCGACTTCTCACTGTTGGCAAAGAGGGATTGGAGCTCTCCAATTTTGCATCCGCCATTACTATGTGATGCACTGCCCCTCAGGATCTTGCCTTTTTAAAAGCTGTTTGATTTTGCACTGCTCTGTGTCAATTAGATGGCAGCCGCTAAGTTGACATCATAGTGCGGTGGGCCAATGGTTGGCTATTCACATAGGCAATGCACCACAACCATGGACCCATGGGGAATGGATTTGTTTTTTAAGTTCCACTGTGTGTGCACAGGAGAAGACAAGTGCACAAGTGCTCCTTGAAGTGGAATTGGGGAGAGGGGGGGATGCATTGGAAACAGAGTGGAATGATCACACTGCTCATGCATTTTCATGGTGTGCCCGGGAGATCATATGCCTGGAAACATGCCATGGAAACACTTCCAAGGTAGCCACCGGAAATTTGCCAGTGGCTATTTAATCCATTTGTGAGTTGCTGTAGCACAAGATAGGGATGAGCGGTGCATGGGAACCAGATGTGCACGTGTGCTCATGCCCATTTAATCTAGAGGGGAAGAGTGACTTTGATGGGCCAAATAGCTTGTCTCATCACACCCACTGAGAAACACAGCAGGAACCCTCCTCTGGGTAGGTATTTGAATGTTTCAATTAATTTCTTGCAGCATGCCAGCAGTTGTCTTGAGATATCAGTTCTGGGAACCACTAGTTTTGTTGATCAATTATATCAATTAATTCATTGAAGCTTGTAGATGGCTATATCTGCCCTCTCCCAATTGGCAACTCTTAAGAAAGCCCATCATAACAATTAAGCAATGACTGAAGCATCGAATATCCATCTGTCTGGCAGAGGAAGATCAGTACAGATGAACAGATGTAGCATATTGGGTCATCTATCAATACACATTAATAGAATTCATTCACAAAGAGGTTGTGACCTCAGCTGAACAATTGCAGAGATGATACATGATGGCTAGGTTTTGTAATGTGAACAATGTTGGGCAGTTCAGACTAAGCCGAAATAACATCAGCTCCAAAATATAATCATGAGCAAGTGAAACCAGAATTGGATTTGAACTCAGAGGTAAAAGCCTGGTCTTTATTGATCACCCTCTGTAATGCCATGACTCACCAGGGCATCTAGGGATCTAAAATTATGAGGTATATATAGAATTCTGCTTTCCCATCATCTCAAGACAGTCCTTCCTTTAGGAAAACAAATCCTGGACTCCTGTTTTGAAATGTTACTGCATGAGATGCAGGTTTCTTTTAGAATTGCACATGATGAAACTACCAGCAAAATATGTAGATTTACTTCCCCAGTTACTGAAAATATCCACTGTACATGAGATCAGTAATTATGTTCTTCCTCATTAAAGGAGCCTAAATGTCAAACAATTATCTTCATTTTAAAAGCACAAGTTAATTTTACTGTCCAGATTTGTTCATTCATTGCAAAGAGGTCAGAAATTCACTGAATAACAAACGTGAGCATTTAAAGCTATTAAATAAAATTAAAAATTATTATTATTATTATTATAGCCAAGGGAAAGGGTTACTCAATGCAGCATCATGCAGAATGTTCTCAGGGAAAAATACTATGTTTCTTCACAGTCTGATTCATGGCTAAAATTAGCATTTTGCAGGCCACAGCATGCTATATATCCTATATGCTTCTCCTGCCACAACTTTTCTATGAGGCAGTTCTATGAGAATGCTGGGGGGGCAGGGGGGGAGACTTTACTTAGAAATAGGTTTGCTATATTTTTAAAGGGAAAGGGGTCATATTTCAAAGTAATAGTGCCATTCCCCTGTCAATCCCATGACCTGGTGTGTGCTTGTGACACCCTCTCCCCTGCAACCTGAAAAGTTTATAATGGTTTTAGCTGAACTCTTTTGGCTTTCCTCATTAAAAATCCAGAAATGATTAATTTGTGGGTGGCTGAGAATTGGACATATCTTAACAGAATGCTTCCCACTTTCTCAAGCGATGAGAAGTTCCAGGCAGCACTTCCATCTTTGGTTCCCTTGGATGAGAAAGAGGTTTACGGTGTTTTTGTAACGTTTGCTCTATTTATTTACAAAGTATATATGTGAAGAACACAGATGGAAGCAAAGAAGCACTCCCACTACACAGCAGACCTGCTACTCCACATGAAATCCTCAGGACAAAAGACCCCAAGATGCTTCACCTTCTTTGAATCCAACTTGCAAAGTTGTTACCTTTCTCATAGGCATAAAGTACACGGAGGGGGGGTGGTGGTTGGGGGGCTAGAGCCCCCCCCGATCTAGAGTGCTCTCGCAGCACACATTAGAAAAGTGAGAAAAGTGACTATTTTTTTCATCCAGCCAGCCGATCTAGAGTGTTGAAGAACTCTTAATATTGTAAGGTAATTACTAAAGTATTGATATCCACACATATCAATCCTTATAAGTTTGGTGTCTGTTGGAAAATAAAGCCTGGCTGGCTACACCAGGCTCTCTTTGGTGGATTCAAAATACTTGCTTAGTTCCAATTTACATTTTTGGGGAAAGTGAGATTGAGTGTCTCATATGTCGTCTCATATGTCAAGGATTTCGCAACACTCTAGGCGTCGTCCGTCGGCATCAGTGTCCATCCCGCCTGAGAGACGCAGCGTGGTGGTGGAGGAAGTCCAGGCTCGGTCGTCCGTGTCGATCCGGTCATCTGTGAGAGCATCAACACCAGTACTTTCAGAACACTCCTTGAGGAGGGAGTCTTCATCATCGGACAACAAGGTCGGTACCGACGATCCGGACAGGGCTTTGGAGCTTTCGCCAGTGTCACATGCTGCTGAGGATCTTCCCATATCACCATCAGAGGATCTGAAGTCGTATGGAGACCTGGTGAAGAGGATGGCACTCTCCCTCCCGGTGACACAAACGCAACCAGTCGTAGATGATACTGTATTCGACATCATGCAGTGGGACACGTCGACAGCGGTTTCCTTGCCTGTTACAAAGGTCATCCTACAGGCGGTGAAGGAGCCCTGGGCAAAGCCAGCTTCTACACCTGTGTCATCAAGGAGATTGGACGACATGTACTGCGTCCAAGAGGCTGGTGCCGAATTCCTGTTCACCCACCCGAAGCCAAACTCGGTGGTTGTATCCTCCTCATCGAAGGCACGCAAGACTCACTCCTCCCCACCAAACAAGGAGGGAAAGAAGTTGGATAACATTGGGAGGAAGTTTTATTCTGCTAGAGCGTTGGGGGTAAAGGTATCTAACTATGCTGCGTGCATGGCTAGATACCAATACTCTGTGTGGGAACAACTCACCCCCCTTCTGTCTTCCATGAGCAAGGAGAAGAGGTCTGCTGCTAAGAAGTTGCAGAAGGAAGGCTTTGCTGTAGCCAAGCAACAACAGGCTGCAGCAAAGCATATGGTGGACGTGTCAGCAAAAACAATCACGTCTGCTGTCTGCCTCCACCGCCACTCCTGGCTCAGATCGACAGCCCTTCAGCAAGACACCAGGGCCTTCGTTGAAGATCTGCCCTTGGAGGGCGAAGGCCTCTTCAGCTCGACCACGGACAATGCTCTTCAGGAACTGGATAAGAGCATAAAGACCTCCAGGAACCTGGGTGTCCCGGCTTCTTCTGGGGCTGCTAAACCGAAACAATGGCATAAACCCTGGTCCAAGAAGCCATATCAAAAATTCTCCCCAGAACAACAGTGGAGACCTTGCTCTGCCCAACCTTAGAGTAGGTCTCCATACAGGGGGAACAACAGAAACCGCTACGCTTCAGCTCAGACCACTGGCAAGTCTAAGGGTGCTCGCCCGCAAAAGCAGGGCCTTTGACTTTCTGGTAGCACGCATCACCGCCCCCGCTTCTACTATCCACCTTCGTCCATTCCTTTCGGCCTGGGAGTCCATCTCTATGGACAGGTGGGCTCTTTCCATCATCATGGAAGGCTACAAAATAGACTTCGCTCAGATTCCGAACCAATCTGTGGTAATCACCAGACCCCCTTCCCCACCTCTGCTGGCGGAGGTGAGCAACCTCCTACAGAAACAAGCCATAGAATGGGTCCCGGTGGAGGCCAGAACAGGAGGCTTCTACTCTCGTTATTTCCTGGTTCCCAAGTGGAACGGGGGTCTGAGACCAATTATGGACCTTAGGAATCTGGACAAGTTTATTCTGTACCAGAAGTTCAGAATGTCCACTCTGCAAACAATTCTGCCCCTCATCAACCAAGGGGACTGGATGGCAACGCTGGACCTAAAGGATGCCTACTTCCACGTCAGCATCCATCCTGCGTTCAGGCGTTTCCTTCGGTTTGCAGTAGGTACCCACCATTTCCAGTTCAAAGCCCTTCCATTCGGTCTGTCCACTGCACCTTGGGTGTTCACCAAGTTGATGAGTGTGGTGGCTGCTCACCTCCGGCTTCAGGGGATAATCGTCTTTCCATACATCAACGATTGGCTCCTTGTGGCGGAGTCGAAAGAAAGTTTATCCAGCCATATTACCACGTCTCTTCGTCTTCTCCACATCCTAGGTCTGCAGGTCAACTTGGAAAAGTCACATCTTACTCCATCATGGACAGTTCAGTTCATAGGTGCTTTGCTGGATATGAACGTTCACCGCGCTTTTCTGCCTCAGCAACCTTGTCAGATTCGGAAGTGGGGCATGGCGCAGCAGCTGCAGCGGATGCTGGGGCTGATGGCGGCGACTACAAGCGTGCTGCTATTTGCGAAGTTGAGGATGAGAGGCCTGCAACTGTGGTTTCTTCGATAGTTTTGACCCTTAAGAGACTCACCTCAGAAGAGGTTGTAATTCCACCTGTGACACTCCGAACACTGTAGTGGTGGAAATCAAAGGACAACATTTGTCAGGGAGCTCCCTTCCACCTACCTGCAACAACAGTGACGATCACCACAGATGCGTCTTTGTGGGAATGGGGGGCTCACATGGACTCTGTGTGTGGGGGGGCCCTTGGCCTTTGCAATTGACTCACTGTCATATAAATTACCTGGAACTGCTGGCAGTTCACTTTGCTTTTCGGTCTTTCCGCCCCATGGTGGCGGGGAAGGTTGTTGCCCTGCTAACAGACAATACTACTGCCCTGTGTTATATCAACAGGCAGGGTGGGACAGTTTCTTGACGGCTCTGTGCACTGGCACTGGAACTGTGGTCAGAGTGCCTGGAACACGACATCTTTGTGAAGGCTGTGCACCTCCCAGGGGTGCTCAATTTGCAAGCGGACTTGTTGAGCAGGGGTGCAGCTTCCCCACACGAGTGGGAGATACAGTGGCGCTTCCTTCAACCTGTGTTTCAGCTCTGGGGGTACCCTCAGGTGGATGTGTTTGCCACAGCCAGAAACCGAAAGTGTCCTCTGTTTTGTTCCAGAGGGGGCACGGATCCAGAGTCGCTGGGAGACGGTCTGTTGTTTCCGTGGAAAGGTCAGTTCCTATATCTGTTCCCACCTCTGCCACTGCTGACAAGAGTTGTCAACAAAATCGCAAGAGAGAGGCCATGCTGCATCCTGGTGACACCGTGGTGGCCTCGGCAGAACTGGTTCCCGATCTTGCAAATTATTTATTTATTTAATCATATTTATATCCCGCCTTCCCATAATTGGCTCTGGGCAGCTAACAACAGTTAAAAGCAACATATAAGGTTAAAAGGCAGAATATACAGTAAAGCCATGTTATACAAATTTATAATCACCAAAATTCCAAGATGTGTCTCGATGTTGCTAAATCACCAGTTTGGTGTAGTGATTAAGTGTGCGGACTCTTATCTGGGAGAACTGGGTTTGATTCCCCACTCCTCCACTTGCATCTGCTGGAATGGCCTTGGGTCAGCCATAGCCCTGACAGAGGTTGTCCTTGAAAGGGCAGCTGCTGTGAGAGCCCTCTCCAGCCCCACCCACCTCACAGGGTGTCTGTTGTGGGGGAGGAAGGTAAAGGAGATTGTGAGCCGCTCTGAGACTCTTCGGAGTGGAGGGCGGGATATAAATCCAATATCTTCTTATCTTCTAAATGTTGTTTGACACTGCTTTCATTGATGCTACTAGATGTTATTTAAAGGTAAAGGTAGTCCCCTGTGCAAGCACCAGTTGTTTCCGACTCTGGGGTGACGTTGCTTTCATAACCTTTTCACAACAGACTTTTTACTGGGTGGTTTGTCATTGCCTTCCTCAGTCATCTACACTTTCCCCCCAGCAATCTGGGTACTCATTTTACTGACCTTGGAAGGATGGAAGGCTGAGTCAACCTGAGCTGGCTACCTGAAAACAGCTTCCACTGGGATCAAACTCAGATTGTGAGCCTGGGCTTTTAAACAGCTGAGAGGCTGGTCTCTTTGTTTTTGCATTCCGCTTTAAAGCTAGCTGCGAGAAGCAGAAAGACCTGCTGCAGCTATCTCTCACCTTCCTGTCCTTCTTGGATGAGCTGGGGGGGGGGGCGTAGGCTGGAAGTAAGGGGCCTGGGCCCCCAGAGGCCCCCTTGCAGCTACAGGCCTGCCCTGACATTACATTTGGTTGTGCAATCTTGTGTCAGATGAAATTTCTTGTCTGGATTTTTATCATAACCAACCTCAGAGGTTATTATTGTGAGGATAAAATGGAAATGGGCAGAATAATGTTGTAAACTGCTTGGGGGGGATTATGGAGAGAAAAAGCAGGGTAAAAATATCCAAATAAATAGATTTTTTTTCACTTGCGCTATATGTGTTGAAGAAAAGCATGTGAAAAGCAAGTCTTGAAGGCTCAAAGCTGCACAACAGCTGGCCTGTACACTATCAAGGGCTACCCTGTGGCAATGTAAAATTTCCACCATTTGCCTATTTTATGTACACTGTGCCAGGTACATTCATAAAATCTGACATAAGGCAAGGCATCGATGGTGTGGCCTTGTTAGTAATCAACTGGAGCTTCTTCACTGATTGTTCAGTTTCCAGTGCGATACTACAGCTGCTAGTTAATGAGCTCTCCATTGACCAATTAAGGATCAAGAAGGTTTGCTCATAAATATATGTACCATACTGCAGGAAAAAAAACTTTTAGAAGCAAAGTATACCAAGGGCTGGGAGGAAAAGCTGCTGAATTCTAGAAGAATGCTTGCTAAAGTAGCCTCCCAGCAGTTTCTTTTCTCCCCCAAGTACACATAAGTCAAAGCCCTCCATCTGTTCTTCCTCTTCCAGGTTAGTAATGGTCCACCTACGCATTACCAAGTTCTCATGTTCATTGGGGAACAACATGAGGACTTTGCACCAGATGTGAGATGGGAGTTTTCTGCTTCCCACACACTCACTGGCTGTTTTCTGCTTCTGATCAAAGCAGGCAGAGAAAAACAACCTGAGCCTTTCCTCCAACTGTTTTTGCCTTTGCAAACCACCCAGTGGAGCTGCTGTTGGTTCCATTGTGAAATTTACTTGTAGCCATATCAATAATGTGACGTTAATGATGGAGCCAACAGCAGCTCCACTGGATGAAGCAGGGGTGCAGGTAGGCTAAAGCTCATTCTCTCAGCACGCTTTGGTCACAAGCAGAAATGAGCTGGTATGTGTGTGGGAAACACAAAATTATTGTTTTAAAGACTGTTATATTGTTTTATTGTATGAATTAATTTTTAACTGTGTATATTTCCTAATTGTTGTTCCCCACCCAGAACCCATTGAGGGAAGGGCGGGTTATAAATTGAAAATAATAAACAAACAAACAAGTAAATGCCCATCTGCCCAATACAAAGTCATTGTGCTGTTCACCAACAAACACAAGGGCTCTGTAATATGTGGAATAAGCTTTGAGCGGTGTTTTTTTCTGAGCAAAAAGAATTGTCTGAGAAGGTCTGCTGATGACAGCTTTTCTCTCTATAAAATTAAAAAGATGGTAAGAGACAGCATTTCTCTTCGTGGAAAAGGCTGTAGGGATTTCTGCTGATCCTCCCCCTCTCACTGCAGGCCCCCTATTCTGACCTGCGAGCCCTGGGGACAAAAGATGGTGGGGGACTCAGTGAACTGTACCAAGAGGAGAAGTGGGAAAGCACCATGTCTCGAAATCCAGAGATGGCTGGATCTCCTGACAATGACTGCGGGAGGCTGAAGCCAAAATCAAATGGCTAAGTTCTGCTCCTCCAAACGTTGTCCATGATAGAATTTATTCATGTAATTACATGGTGACTGGCAACCTGTTTCCCACTTGTGACAGCCCTTGTCTTGTGCCAGACGGGGTTCTTGTATAATTTGCTAGGAATATGAGCTGCCATTTTGTGTTATCACCACCAATCTTGTTTTAGAAGTAGCTTTCATTTATGGATATTCCAGTTTACACTAGGGCTTGGTCATTGCTCCAGTTGTTTTCAATCTCTGCATCTCCCAAGAGAACATCCAGAAAGTTTGCTTATGCCAATCACATGGCAATTGCAGTAAGGCAAAAATCAGTTGAAAAGACTGAGTCTTTGACCTGGATAGCCCAGGTAAGCTAAATCTTGTCAGATCTCAGAAGCTAAGCAGGGTTGACTGTGGTTAGTACTTGGATGGGAGACTTCCTTGAAATACCCAGCTGAGAGGACAGGGGCAGGCTCTATTCAGCCACCTCTCTGAATGTCCTCCAGGGCCTCCAGTAGGGGTCAGTCACCAGAGGTTGACATGACTTGCAGGTGCACACATACACAATACAAAAAATACCCCTCCCCACAAAAAAGGACTGAGGAAATACTGACTATGGACCTCAAAATTTTGACTGACTCTACCATAAATGGCCCATTTCCAGTGCTTTTTAAATAGCAGGAATGCACAGGAATGCAGTTCTGGCTGGCTTGGCACCAGGAGGTGTGGCCTAAAATGCAAATGAGTTCCTGCTGGGCTTTTTCTACAAAAAAGCTCAGTGTGAAACAATGGTGATGTCAGGAAAGGAAAGGTCCCCTGTGTGAGCACCAGTTGTTTCACAACGTTTTCACGGCA
This sequence comes from Heteronotia binoei, assembly GCF_032191835.1. Classification (NCBI taxonomy): domain Eukaryota; kingdom Metazoa; phylum Chordata; class Lepidosauria; order Squamata; family Gekkonidae; genus Heteronotia; species Heteronotia binoei. The sequence goes on along the minus strand of NC_083223.1, from coordinate 47,327,744 downwards.
GACTTTTTACTGGGTGGTTTGCCATTGCCTTCCCCAGTCATCTACACTTCCCCCCCAGCAAGCTGGGTACTCATTTTACCGACCTCGGAAGGACAGACGACTGAGTCAACCTCGAGCCGGCTACCTGAAAACCCAGCTTCTGCCAGGGATCGAACTCAGGTCGCGAGCAGAGCTTAGGACTGCAGTACTGCAGCTTTAACACTGCACCATGGGGCTCTTTCGGTGACGGCAGGAGGTGTGGCCTAATATGCAAATAAGTTCCTGCTGGGCTTTTTCCTACAAAAAAGCCCTGCTCATTTCAAGTTCAGGAAAAACAGGATGCTCCTCTTTCCATCTCAATGGCAATCTTGCTAACTATGAATTGAATGCCTACTTTAATGGCATCCAACTTACACACAACTATAAGTACCTAAGTACCCTGGCATTACCCCAGACAGGACCTTGAGCTAAAAACACCATCTTACCAATATAACAGTGATAATATGGACATGAAATAACATCCTCCAAAAATTATGTAGTAGAACTTGAGGTGCATCTGCTACAACACTTAGATGCTCAGCTTTGGGGTTGGTGTATAGTACTGTGGAATATGGTGCTTCAATGTGGCTTAACAGCACCTGTGTCCACAACCTTGCTGTCCAACTCAATACAACAATGAGAACCATCTGTGGATGTACTAAACTCCCTCCAACCTATTGGTTACCCACGTTGTGCCACATTGCTCCCCCTACATCTCTGAATACAAGATGCTCTTCTTTGTGAATACAGAAAGATCATCAAAAACAGAGAGCTGCCCATTCACAAAGAAGAAGACATTGGATTTATATTCTGCCCTCCACTCAAGAGTCTCAGAGCGGCTCACAATCTCCTTTATCTCCCTCCCCCACAACAGACACCCTGTGAGGTGGGTGGGGCTGAGAGGACTCTCACAGCAGCTGCCCTTTCAAGGACAACCTCTGCCAGAGCTATGGCTGACCCAAGGCCATTCCAGCAGGTGCAAGTGGAGGAGTGGGGAATCAAACCCGGTTCTCCCAGATGAGAGTTCGCACACTTAAACACTACACCAAACTGGCCACTACACTTAACCACTACACCAAACAAAGACATGTCTGACTCAGGTTTATCTAGACTAAGGTCCTCCTGACACCCAGCAATAAGACCTGCGCAAATCCTGTAAGCACAAAATTTTGATCCAAGGAATGAAAGGGTGCAAACATGGATGCAATCAGTTTCACCTGATATCCATAACCTGATAACACCACCAAAAAAGCCCGCAGGATTTGACTTGTCATATAAAGCTATTAAAATACAAACAGGCTTTGGCAGATGTGCAGACCTGTTGTTTAAATGTAAATAGGCAAAATAACAGGACCCGTACGTGATTGTAAACCATGTGAGCATGGTGCTTTCCAGGGAGATGTGATGAAGTTCTTTGAACTTTTCTCAGTTGTGATTGAGTGGATTGAAAATTTAGAAAGTATTTAGTGAGATTGTTCAATCTATCTGTATACCCTTTGTATCAACTTGGTTGCATGTTTTATATTATTGTATGCTTCTTGTTTGTAGTTCTGCCATATGATTAAAAACACACACAAATAAATACATTGCCAATAAGAATAAGACAAGAAGCATAAGACAAGAGGTCATTTTTTAAAATGCTCTCTGTGTTTGTGTCATCCTTTTACTTTAATATTCCCTGCTTATAATTTGAGTCTACATCTGAAAAACTGAGCAGGACAGCTGTCATTGGTTAATATACTTTTGAATAACAGACGTGACCTGATTCCTTTTGCAGTGGGAGCTATAAATTATTTGGTTATTTGGAAACTTCTATGAAAATATTTATTAATTTATTTACATCATTTATATCCAGCCTTTCAATTTTGCTGTGCTGAAATATAACAAATTAAAGAACTTCTTTCTAGTTTCTAAGTGAAAGCCTAAAATACATCAAAGAATATACTTTCTTTTCTGGGGGAACTGCCCATTTCCTGACTTATACCATACCTGTTGCATTCTTTGTTCTGCAATTATTCCTGTAGCCAGTAAATTGTTAGTAACAGCAACCATCTTAAATTTCTGGTTTTCCTTCCAGAAATTCTGCCTCCTCTGCTCCAGCTGCTGAAGCTGGTGTTGGAAGGCAAAATGTCTTTAGAGCAATCCCATGAGACACATATGTTTACAGATCAAGGTAGAATTAGAACAGTGGTTTTTAGGTGTAGTTACCATGCCAGCTTGGTAATGCAGCATTTGGGAAAGAGAAAGCTGTATGCTGCTTCAGCATGATGCTAGAGTAGAGCTAGCCAGTATCAAAAGGCATATTTGCCCCATCTATTTCCCTGTGGTATTGGAAATAGCTAATTCAGTTTTTATCAAAATCCTGGTGGAAGTACAGTGTACAGGTTCATTTAGTCGTTGAGTTGCAGAGAATGAATGACCCATTAACAAGGGATAAAATGCCTCGTAATGTTCTGTATGATGTTTGAAAAGCAGGTTGGGAATATTTTAAATAAATCAATAAAACATTAGGCACGGTAGGAAGACTGGATTTGCGACTGGGAAGAACTTCCACCTGCCGCTTTAAATGAAGTCCTTCCCAGCTAGCCACATGTAACACTGTGCGTTATATAATGCTCAGTTTTATGGACCAATATTTCAAGCATTTCATAGGTACTAAATATTTTATGTGCCAGCTGAGGGAAGCAACAAGCAGCCACGGAACCTTCACAGACATTCAGGGCAAACATGTATCTGCCAGCCTTCATTCAGTTCAGCGTGTCCTTCAGGTCTTTTTTGGGGCAGGGCTCAACCTCAACCTTCAAAGCAAAGGCATATTATACGGATCTGTACGTTGGTTCAGGTTTCAAACCAATAGTTTCATATTTACTGGTGATGAGCACTGTACATGCAGAAAATTACACTTTACAATATTCTAATTTAATGCACATGAAAGATGCTGAACCAGACACATTCTATATCAGGGATGGCCAAATGCTTAACATAAGAGCCACATAGAATAAACATCAGATGTTTGAGAGCAGCAAGACATGAACATCAGATGTTTGAGAGAAGGAAGGAAGGCAAATAGATGGGGGAAGGGAGGAAGGAAGTGGAGGTGGAAAGAAAGCAACTTTTAACTTTAAATGCATTCTCCAAGCCACCGGATGGCTGGGCAAAGTGATTTAAAGAGACAAATGCCTTCTCGCTGACAGGGTGGTGGGGGCTTCAAGGGCCACACAGTGCGTGTGAAAGAGCAACATGAGGCTCCCGATCCACAGTTTGGCCATTTGTGGTCTATATGATATAATGCATTTGGAATTTGCAAGCTGTCTTTTTGCAGCTGAAAGAGAGAATGCCAGTAAATCCCTGTATTTTGTGAGCCTATTAAGGCCATTAATTGCATTTCACAAGTCCTTCAGGATTGAACTGATGTCTCTCGTTCCCAAGGCTTGGCACATGTTCCTTCTCTCCCCCCCTTTCTTGTTATTACATTTGCTCAAACAAGCACTGTTCTGATTGATTGTGAAGCTCAATACTTACTGCAGCTACTAAGCAGAGTGGTCTTAATGTTGTCATAGGCTGCACTCAATCACCATTTTGTGTTGGTCAAAGGCTGAGAATGGAACAGAGTGGGCTACAAAGTAATGTGGCAAATGCTGTAGCACCAGAAGATACACCAGTGGCCTCACCTTGCTTGGATGGTGATGAGAGGCTCTTCTGCAGTTCTGTAAGGGTACAATTGTAATACCTCAATTACATGTGGTACTGGGAGTTCCTGGGGGCATGTATGCTGATCAAGATCATGATGTGAAAGGAGAGAAAAGATTAAGCCTCTCCTTATGTTGTTCTCCCATTCTGAAGTGTCTATGTTGCCCCACTGGGTATATGTATCTTGGGAAGGCATGACAGTGGCAGGACTGAAAGAATACTTTCAAAAGAGAGGTCCATAGGACGCAAATGGAATCCCACAATTTTTTTTTTTTGTAACTCAGTTGAGGAGACAGCTTTGTTTAAGCATAGAAATGGTTGTACAGGTTTTCCTCTTGCATAGAAGTGAACTGCAAAGGCCTCGTGAAAGAAAGAATGTGGTGGTTAGAATCACAGAGTTGGAAGGGGCCATACAGGCCATCTAATTCAATCCCCCTACTCCCTGGTTGGAGTTAATAGCTACTTTCAGATGTCTCAGACAAACCCAGAATGAGCCTAAAAGTCAGGCTTACCCACTCTCTTTTCCCTCCTCTCACACTCTACAGGGGTGTCGAACTCATTTGTTATGAGGGCCGGATCTGACATAAATGAGACCTTGTTGGGCCAGGCCATGTCAGGCTGGGCCATGTGTATACCTATTTAAGATTAGGTGGCAGAGATATAAACTATATTGAGGACATAGACAAACACATATATATATATTTTTTAAAAACTTAAAACATTAGCACTCGTTGGTCTTAAAGGTGCTTTCTTTGTATTTCTCCCATGAGATTCAGGGCAAAAGGAAGCTCTGGCTCTTTCCTTTCTTCCTCAGGGAACAGTAGGGGGAGGAGCCACAGCCAATTGTAGGAAGAGAGGCTTGGCTCAGTAGCTCTGATGTGCGATTGAGAGCCTGGCAAAAGTAATATCTTCCTCCCCCCCTTCTCCTCAAGGGATGAGCCTCAACCAATGGAGAAAATAGAGGTTTGCTCTGTAGCTCCTGTGCGATTGAGCAAGCCTGGCAAAGCAAGCTATGACGCAGAAGGAAGCAGACAATAGCCAATTGCTGGGGGGGTCTGATAGGAGCCCTCTGGGGGCCTAATTTGGCCCCCCGGGGCTGCATGTTTAACATCCCTGCCCTACAACAAGCTGTAAGACTTCCTTGTTTAGAGCTAACTGTCATTCGGGGTGCATCACAATCCTATGGAACGGAGTACGATGCTGAAATCTAAGTTACAAAAAAAAATTGTGGGTTGGGAAAGGTCTTGGGAAGAATTCTGCAGAGGGTGACTGTGGAGGGGGAGGAAGATCAGTAGGGCTGAGATGCAATAGAGTCCACCCTCTGAAGCTGCCATTTTCTCCAGGGGAACCTATGCTCTGTACGATGGAGATAGATCAGTTATTATTCCAGGATGATTCTAGGCCCTACATTAGGGCTAACAGGTCTGACTCAAGAAATATCTGAGGACTTTGGGGATGGAGCCAGGAGACTTTGGGGGTGGAGCCAGGAGCAAGGGTGTGACAAGCATGATTCAACTTTGAAGGGAGTTCTGGCCATCACATTTAAGGGGATTGCATGCCTTTTAAATGCCTTCCCTCCATTTGGAAATGGAGCACCTTCTTTAGGGGTTCATAGAATTGGACCCCTTGATCCAATCTTTTTGAAACTTGGGGGGGGTGTTTTGAGGAGAGGCACTGGAGGCTATGCTGAAAATTTGGGGCCTCAAAAAACAGCCCTTCCCCCCCAGAACCCCAGATACCTGTGGATCAATTTTCCATCATATCCTATGGGAATCGGTCTCCATAGAGTATAATGGAGTACCCATCAGACATTTCCCTCCCCCCTGCCCCACTTTCTGATGACCCTGAATCAGGGATAGGGCCTCCAAACTGGGGAATCCCCTGTCCCCAGCTGGGGATTGGCAACCCTGCCCCCCATGGTGGTTGGCAACTAGCGGGGCCACTGGTGGGGGAAGTCAGTGCAGGGTTGCCAGATCCAGGTTTGGAAATTCCTGGAAATTTGGGGATGGAGCCTAGGATGGGGACCTCAGTGGGTACAATGTCCTAGAGTCCATCCTCCAAAGCCTCCCTGTTCTCCAAGAGAACTGACCTCTGTAGACTGGAGATGAGCTGCAATTCCAGGGGATCCCCAGGTCCCACCTGGAGGCTGGCCTCCCTATCAGCCCTTACGGGAAAGTCACATTCAAGACCTTTTGCTCCACTTGCAATTTGTTTGCTAAAACCCCTGGTTTGTAGACAAGAACCAAACTTCGGTTTGTTACAGCATATAGTTCAAACATCACAACAAATCATGGTTGTCACAATCCAGAGAGCGCAGCTTGGGAAGAGAGGGGGAAGGAAAGAAGGAGTGTGCAAAAGCCTGGGCATTCCCAGCCTTGTTCCTGAACTTTCACAGATGCTTGTTTAGAATTCTTACCTGCTGCTGCCTCTCTAGAGACTGCTCAAGGTGGCTCACAAAGTAAAATTGTTACAATAAAATCATACACAAAGCATAAAATGTATCAGCAATAAAATAAATCAGAGCATAAAACCAGCATAAACTGCACCCTAAAATAATATTAATAAAACAGTCCCCAGGCTAGCAGACCACAAAAACAGCTTAATAAGATAGAACCTCTCAGTTAAAAGCTTGAGTAAAAAATCAAGTGTTTTGGCTCTTAAAAGTCAGTAAAGCAGGGTCTAGACAAGCCTTAAGTGGGAAGGCTTTTTTTGCTATGTCCAAATGTAGCCATTGTTTCCCTTGGGGAGGCAAAAAAGTCTTTTGCAAATCACCCAGATTCTCAGTTTTTCTTTTGAGACAGACAGAAAAGGGCTATCAAAAACATTTTCTAAATGTGGGGTAGACAGAGTATAAGTGACTTACCCAAGGTCACATGGGAAGACGGGAGTGAAGCTTAACATTCATTTGTAGGTTTCCAGAGTAGAATGTAACAGGATTTGGCTAAATTGGGACTGCCCTTTCTAATCTCCCAGCAGATCTTCTTGTGGCCTAGAAATAGTAGCTGCAGCTGTACAATTACAAGGACTGCAATCAAATTGCTGCCCATGGTATTTTTCCTCCTTCAAATTTGCTTTGCCTGTGTGTTCCATGTACTCTGTTTATCATGGTTTTAAAGCCAGATGTTGGTATTCTATTTTTTTATTTGCAAAAAGAGAGAGAAGGAATGAAGCAAAATCTCAGTGACAAGGTAAAGGCAAATTTCATTCTGAATATTATCAGGAGTGTAAAAGGAAGATAATGAGAGGCTCTGCACATGCTGGTGTTTGTGCCAATGCTTCCTAAAATGCGAATGGGACTGTGTGCCATCCACTTTGTCAAATCATTGATGCAGCTACATGGAACAAAATGTGTTTCAAATTTGAAACAGCAGGGGATGTCAGCTGGTGTGACTTCAGATATCTGAAAGAAGTGAGCAGTGACTCACAAAAGCTCACACCCTACCACACATTTTGTTAGTGTTTAAGGTGCTACTGGACTCTTACTCTTTTCTACAGAGAGAGGGAGGCAGACAGGAAGACAGAGAGGCAGGCAGGCAGGCAGACAGGTGAATTTTCAAAATCTTTTAACCACTGGGCCCTAGCCATTGGTGAGAGATGCAGTGTGGTGTAGTGGTTAGAGTGCTAGGTTAGATAGGATCTGGGAGACCTGGGTTCAAATCCCCACTCTGCCATGGAATCTTGCTGGATGACCTTGGACCAGTCACACTATCTCAGCCTAACCCACCTCACAGGGTCGCTGCAAGGACAAAATATTGCAGAGGAGAACGATGTAAGCTGCTTTGAGTCCCCAGGGAGATGACAAATAAATAAATAATGACAAAACCAAGCCCAGAACTGACATCATCCACAAAACTTCAGTATCTCTGTCAGGGCTGGCCTTGTCACTAAGCAAACTAGGCAATTGCCAAGGGCGCTGGCCTTCTGGAGCCACCAAATTGGGTGCCTCCCATGTGACTCGGTGATGTTATCAGTGCGGGGGGTGGGGGCACCAGAAGTTAGCCTTGCCTAGGGTGTCAGACAGTCTAAGGCAGACCCTGGTCTCTGTCACACTCAAATGATGCCACCTAGCAGTGCCTTAAATGAGACAGCCATTGCACTGCTGGCCTTTTTACACAGAAGAAAACATTTCCAAACAGGCAAATGGCATGTTGCCTATCAGAGATGCTTTGCATATGGCATCATTCCTATCCTTTTGCCACACACTCTACCAGTAGGGCCTTCTGAAGCATAGAGACCAAGGGGAGTGTGACCTGGCATATAGGTCTTCTGAATCTTTACTGGCTGTGCAGAAGAGGGGAAATTGGCAGGTATCATCTTGGTATGACAGCTTGACCTACTGAAATTATCTTTTTTTTGGGGGGGGGGGGAGATAAAATTCCTGAAGTCACAGGAAACTTGTCCTTTTTTTTTTGGTTATACTAATGTGCAGGGAAACTCTGACTAGCTAGTTAAAGTTGTTGTCTTCCTCAGGGAAACATTGAGCTAGACTAGAGAATATAAAGGCAGCCCATTCCCCTGTGCATGGTTGGTGAGGAGGATGCCTACATGGTGCTGTGCTTTGCCCCATCGCCAAACATTCTCACGGGAAAGCAGATTATGGGTGTGTGCAGATCTCGATTTAACTTCTGGATTTCGTTAGGGAAGTGACTGTGATATTTGTATGCCTGCGTGTCCCAGTCAACCATCAGCTCTCCCTGTGGATGTGTAGAGGTGGGCAAGCACACTGGATGGGAGGTGCAGGCAGGAGTGTCCTTCCTCCCCATCATGGGTAAGAGACTGGTTTACCTTTGTACCATCCAGGGCATTTTGTGTAGAAAAAGCCCAGCAGGAACTCATTTGCATATTAGATCACATCCCCTGACATCACCATCGGTTAGCGCAGGGCTTTTTTTTGTAGAACTCATTTGCATATTAGGCCACAACCCCTGACACCAAGCCAGCTGGAACTGTGTTCCTGTGCGTTCCTGCTGGGGGGAAAAAGTCCTGGTACCATCCACTCAATGAGTGCTGCCTACCAAGAAACTGTCACTCATACTGGAAAGTGTCTTTACCGATTAATTGCTCCCAGTTTCCAAAGACCAGAACGGTTGGGGAATTCATCTTGTGTGGGTCTTTCCTAGCCATGAGGAATTTGCTTGACTGGGTGGTCTGTGGCTTACTAAAGAGTTCTAAATGTCCTTATAAAAAAGGGACATATATGGCATTTCAGACAAAAGCAAGAAATGTACCCAAATGGGACATCATTAAGACTAACAAGAACTCTCCAGTGGAGTCCTGATTTTTCTGCATGAGAAAACTGCAGGCCAAAGAAGTTTGGAACTATATAAAATAGACATTTAAGCATGCAAAACATTTCAATAGGTTTTTTCAGGCTAGCAAGAGCACCAATTAAGTGTTCCTACTATGGAGAGAACATTGTTTTTGTACCATTTGAGAATCTAAGTGCACAATGAAGATTAGAGTGCTGGGTTGAAGGGGTCAGGGGGAGGAGGAGGAGGAGAAGCGCTGCAGTGGGAAGACTTGGAGAGACCAATAAATTGGAACGAGAAACATGTTGTTTGGGCTCGCAGGGTCATTCACAATGACAGAGTCCACTAGTCTCTTTGTATGTTTATACACATAGAACTACTAGAGTGCAACGTGCCACCTAAACATCCTAAACATTGTATCAAATGGAAAGATATGTGGGGGAAAGAATACCATTCATGTTTTGGCTTTAACCATGGCCACATCCAGACATTTTTGAATACTGTACTGTTGTTGCACTCCCAACTGGATTGTTTTGTCCACATGGGAAAATCCAGCTGTCAACGATTGCCATAGCAAAACAAAAATATATCTAATGATATATCCCAAGTTAGGTGGCATGTGCCTTCATCATACATAAAGATGCAACCACTCTGGGGGTCGTCTTTGCTTATTAACTTAAATCCTAACCATCAGAATCCCAGCCTTCTTTTCTCATTGAGTTTCTCATCCAGACCAGAAAAGTTGTGGTTTAGCATACCATTGATTGGACATAGATGACCCATAAATTCCATACCATCAACATTTCTAGTACAGCTGCATCTCTTCAACTCCAGACATTTCCTTAGAATGTAAATAAGCAAGATTATTAAGCATTTAAAATATCTCCCTCCTGTATAATCTCACCCCAGCAGGGCTGAATTAACAATTAGGCCAAGTAAGCACTGGCCTGTGCGCTCCCACGCCTTTAGGGTCTGGGACTGACTTCCCTTCATTTCCCCCCTGCTTGCAGCACCCCCAGCCTGCACGAACAACCAGCAACTGAGCCGCTCTTTGCCCAACTTGCCTGGTGTGGCTGCTGCTGGCGTCATCGCCAAGTTTGCCTATCTCTGCTTCTCTTCTACAGTTTTGTCAAAGGGGCTTTTGGGAAAGTGTCTTCAGGCTGCAGTGGGGGCCACAGGCAGCGGGGCAGGCACTCCAACTCTGAGATAATTTGAAAGCCCTCCCCCCATGATTTTGACTGCCTAGGGGTCTCCTCAGGGTTTAATCTGGCACTGGATCCCAGGATCCTTGAACCTGAAGCACATAAGAAGAGAGCTGCTGTATTAGATCAGTGGCACATCAAATCCAGTGCCCTGTTTCCTACACTGTCACTCAGATGTCTCAGAAGATCCAAAAGGAGAGGAATGGAAACCAAAGCCTTCCTCTGTTGCTGCCCCTCAACAAATAGCATTCAGTTATGCTGTATTTGAATATGGAGGTTTCATTTAATTATCATGGCTAATAGCCATTTATGGAGCTTTCATGAATTTGTCTACTCCTCTTCCAAAGTCAACAGCTAGTAGTCATCATTATATTCCATGGCAGTGAATTACACAAAATAATTATGTGTTGTGTGGCAAAATTATCTCTTATGCTCATCCTGAATCGACTGCCCATCAATTTCATTGGTTGTTCCCAAATCCTCATGTTTTATTCTTCACTTTCTCCATGCTATGTATTCAGGGGCGGCCCAACACCCCATGGTGCCTTAGGCCGACTCGCTGCCTGGTGCCCCCCCCAACTCCGCAGCCCCCTCCCCCGGTGCCTCCTCCTCCTCCCTCCTTCCCTTCGCCACCGGCAGGCCACCGCATGTTAATTTCAACCCCTCCCCATGATTGGAAAAACCGCGCCACAGGGCCACGCTCCCTGTCTGTCAGAAGCAGCATCCTGAAAGGGCGGTTCCGCTGCTGCTGAGCTGACTCCTCTCAATCCAGGAAGTGGGGAGGGGAGGAGTCAACAGCAGCAGCGGGACTGCCCTTTCAGGATGCTGCTCCTGACAGACTGCGAGCATGGCCACGCAGCATGGTTTTTCCGATCGTGGGGAGGGGGGCTTTGAAATTAACATGCAGTGGGGAAGGGAAGGGAGGGAGAGGGCTTTAGATAGTCGGAACATGGTGCTAGAGCCTATTCCGGCTTTGAAATTAACATGTGGTGGGGAAGGGAGGGAGGAAGAGGAGGCTTGGGGGGGGGCAAACCAGGCGGTTGCCTGGGGGGAGGCCGATTTTGCCACCCCTGCCCTGCTGGCGCCCTAGGCAACCGCCTAGTTTGCCTAGCGGGGGAGCCGGCCCTGTATGTATTATTTTATAAACCTCTATCATGTCTCTCTTTTCTGTTAGCCTTTTCTAACAGGGAAGACGCTTGAACTCCCTGATAATTTGAATTGCTATTTTCTGTATCCTTTCCAGCTCTGATACTCTTTTTGAGATGGGGCAGCCAGAACATGGTATTCCAAATAGATCTATAAAATGGCATTATGGCCTTTTTTTCACTCTGCCATGCACCAAGGCAACATTTTCATTGAACTATTCGCTACAGCCCTAAGATCTCTTTCTTGCTCAGTCAGCACTAGTTTAGACCCCATCAGAATGTACATAAAAATAAGACTTTTTAAAACCTCTGTGTGCATCACTTTTCACTCACTCAAATTGACCATCATTTGCCAAATTGGGCTTCTTCATAATCCACTTTGTTTTTCACCATGCTGAATTATTTAGTGTTATCAGTAAATTTCTCACAGCTGATTCCAGGTCTATGAATAAATTAAAGAGAACCAGCTCATGACCTGATTTCACATTTAAGTACACCTAGATGTTCATGAATATTTGCGATACAGATACTTGCATCCTTTGTTTAAAAATTGCGCTTTAAATAACAGCGGTTGTCAAAAACTGGAACATTGGGACCCTTAGCTAAGACCATCTCAGTCACCGATTATGAATAACCTTGAGGTTTTTGCACAGCACATGAGTTGAAGTTGTCCCAAAGACATTTTAAAGAGATCTATTTTGGGGTTATGTTTACTTAATTGGCATAAGGTGCCCTTGTACTGAGGTGTTAAGTAGATGGACACATGTGAAGCATGAGTGGAAAAATAGATTCATAGGCTATTATAGAAGAGAGATTTAATCTTTAATCAGACTTCTCACATTTATCACTGGATATTTTTTTCCCCAGAGTAAAGGCAGTATGGTGGGGATTGTTTTCCATGTGCTATGGATGCTAGCCTCTAGAAGACATATCTTTCACATCTCCAAAACCTTACCAACCTTGCTTGACCTAAGAGGACACTGGGGTGCACACAATAGACTGCAGAGAAATAATACTTTCTGTTGTGCACTGCCCCTTTAAAAGGCTATCTCAGTAGACTGCAGAGCAAGCAGGAGAGTAGGAGGGACTCTGCTTCTTTTCTCAGCCTTCCTGCTAGCAGGAGTTCAGGGCCTTCTAAGAATCTGCAGAACCAGGCCAGGACAACCCTGACCTAGGGTGCGTTCACACTACACTAAATAATGCGTTTTGCAACGGGATTTTTACTGTATAAGAATAGCAGAAATCCAGTTGCAAACACATTGTTTAGTGTAGTGTGAACACATCCCTAGAGGACTAGAACAACCTAGTTAAGTATTGCTATTCCTTATTCCAGTAGCCAAGTTACCTGCCCTACCATTACTGTGAACAGGGCTTTTTAATAGAAAAAGCCCAGCGGGAACTCATTTGCATATTAGGTCACACCCTGACACCAAGCCAGCCGGAACTGCTTTCCTGTGCGTTTCCACTATTAAAAAAAGCCCCTGACTGTTAATAAAGAGGCCTTCAGACAAATGGAATTTTTTTTGGGGGGGGGGCGTTTTCTGCACTATGCAAAACTTTCCTCTTCTATCTTGCAATAGTCTTGGAAACTATTTTCTGTGTCTCTAGCCTCCGTTTCTGTTGTAAAGCGATGTCAGTTTTTACATAGCTGGGACTTTATTCAGTCCCTTTCAAACTACAGATATGTCTGAGGTGATAATGAGACAGCAGATTGTTTTTAAGCATCAGAGAGGAAGATTCTGTCTGCCATCTCTCTTTGCATCAGTATCCCCATGTTTCATGCCAGCAGGAAGATAAGAGCAAGACTTTCTGACCTTGAAAAGAGCAGCCGGAGGGAATGACACCCTTTCATGCAATTTTTAAGAAATCCTTGGAGGCATACTAAAATGTAGGTTTCGACTAATGAGTGTCACTTTCATGTGAAACCGGCTCCAAAAAAGGGAAGACCTAGAACAGCATTTCTGCTCTACATTTATGGTGCTGAAGTCACTTCTACTTTTTTGACTTTCAGAAGTTTCCTTCATAACTTTCGGGAGTTCTATTGCAGACTAACTACTACTGGGATGCAGAAACAGGAAGTATTTAAGGGTTTGATGTAGTACACTGTAACTGGGCGGGCGGAGGGAATCTATATTATGCAGGGTTTTTTAAAATTAAACATCTGTTTTGTGAATTTTTCAAAAAGTGTGGAGTAAGGAATCCATCCCTTAGCAGACTATAGAAAAATGTAATAATAGTTTGTTTTCTTCTGGATACAACCTAAGATTGTATAATGCATAATAATTGTATAAATGGCAAACTGTGCCATACTTTATACCCATGCCATATTTTTGGGCTTTGTTCAAGCAGCTGATTTTCCTCTCTCTCCAGGCAGTTAACAGAGGCTCAAGCAAATGTCCTGCCTCCTATATACAGTCCTATCATACGGATCCTGGGATTAGGGGTGTGCAAAAAACCCCAAAGATTCGGAATTAATCGGATTCAGAAATATACAGGGCCAAAAAAATTTGGAATATCGTATGTTTCTGAATACGAGTACTCAGAATAGCTGCATATATGGTAGATGCGCGGCTATTTCCGAATATACGGCCCCATTATACCCTATGGCCATTGAAATCAATGGCAAAATAGGATACATTGGAAGCCACCTGGAGGGGAGGGGGTTTGAGGGAGAGCACCCAAATTTGCAGGGGACCTTCAAACCCCCCAAGTTCTTCAACCTCTCCCCTACAAACCCCCCAAGTCCCAAAAAGTTTGGGCCAGGGGGTCCCATTCCAGGGTCACCCAAAGAGGGTGCCCCTATCCCACCATTATACCCTATGGGCCATTGAAATCAATGGCAACATAGGGCATAATTAGAGGCTACTGGGGGGCAGGGGGTTTGAGGAAGAGCCCCCAAAACTGCAGGGAACCTGCAGGGGACTCTCCCCTACAAAACCCCCAAGTCCCAAAAAGATTGGGCCAGGGGGTCCAATTCCTGGGGCACCCAAAGCCAAACCTAACTTCACACCAGAGAATCTCTATAGGACCCAAATACACTACATCCATCTGTCTACTCTATGAACCCTGCTGGCCTGGAACCAATATAAACCCATTTGCCAATGCCAACGTCACTGCCACACAAAACACAATCTGTTCAAGGTCTGCTCTGCAGACCTGGCTGCAGCAAACCCAGATGCCAGCTCTCCAGCTGTTATGTCCTGCATTCTAATCCCTATGTACAGCACAGCACACGCTACAGAGGCGACCAGTGGAACCCCACTGGTCCCCGGATGTAGCTCACTAATACACACCGCTAATCAAGATCTGTGGCAGGAAATTTAACTGACCAGGATTGGACCTGGCCTCACGGAGGGTTGTTCCGGGGCATGTATATAATCGGGACCCGGCCCGCCATTCTCCCTCTTGTGATACCCGCTAATAAAGTATGTTGCCTTCAACACGTCTCGTCACTGAGTACATTACACCAGCCCTGCCCCAAACAACGTGGGGAGAGCTGGCCAAGCACAACAAGCATGCTGGTTCTGGGTCTCTCACGCAGGTGCCAGCTTCCCTGCTACAGAACACACAATCTACAGATGCCAGCTCTCCAGCCCTGCCCCAAACAACATAGGGAGAGCTTGCCAACCCAACAAGCATGCTGGTTCTGGGTCTCTCACCCAGGTGCCAGCTTCCCTGCCATAGAACACACAGTCTACAGATGCCAGCTCTCCAGCCCTGCCCCAAACAACATAGGGAGAGCTTGTCAAGCACAACAAGCATGCTGGTTGTGGGTCTCTCACCCAGATGCCAGCTTCTCTGCCACAGAACGTGCAATCGACAGATGCCAGCTCTCTAGCCCTGCCCCAAGCAACACAACTCTCAAACAAGAGAAGTGGTGAACCACATCTAGCTCCACATCATTCTGTATCTGACACAAAGCATTTAAATTTAAACTTACCTTGAGTGATGGATGGTTGGCGGGTCCAGGCTCATTTGCGTTACCCAGGGTGCACCACAAGGAGGCGAGCCAGAGTTGCATACCAAATGAGGAGGATCACTGGGAGGGCCTCAGATTGTGTGAGATTCCTTCTCTCTCAGCTCAACAGCAACACACCAGCTGTCACTGTCCCATTAGAGGGACCTCAGCATTGGTATGGCTGCTGGCCGCCTGTCATCATCACAGGCACCTCCCTCTTTCTTCCTCCTGCCCCTGAAAAAAACCCCTGGGTTATCCTGGCTGGGCCTGTGGGTGCTGTTGGTTACAGTTGGGGGCTGCAATGGCCCTTTCAGTATTATTAGGCATGTGTGGATGGGGGACTGGGGAAATTTGGATTGCTTTGCAGATTTTAAACCAGCATTCACTTTTGGTTTGGGGATGGATGAGGGGTGGGGGTGCACTGCCAATCAATTTGTGAGTGAGTTTTTGGGCTGTCTTTGGACTCTAGTTTATGTTTAGTGGGAGAGCATTTTACAACCACCTTCCAAGCACAGGCCAAAAGAGGATGCAGGCACAAGTAGGTGTTCACTTCATTCACTCTCAAAGTCTATGTTCGGGGAGTCGAACAGAGGCAAGTTGACCTTCAGGAAGACCAACTGCTCAACTGTCCAGGGTTGCAGGCAATTGCGATGTGGGCAGACAATGTCGCCCATGTGCAAAAAGACATGCTCGCTCTGCTCGCTTGTCGGTGGGCATGAGAGGAATGCCTTGGCCATGGAGGAGAGGGCCGGCCAGACCACCTCCTTCATGACCCTGTAGTCCAAAGGAGATGTTTCCTGCGACTTGTTGGGCTCAGAAAGATAGTCTCTCACCATCACAGCACCCGTCTCCGCTCTCAGAGGCCTAACGCTCCCAGAGGGGCCAACGAGCCGCCCAATGAGTGTCATCTCGAGACTTTTCGTGGCATGAGTCTGGTGGGAAACACTGCCCAGCTGGGGAGGTTGGGGATGAACAGCAGTGGAAGTGGCAGATGAACTGTTTCCACCCCCCTCCTCCTCAGTTACCAGCACTGGGCTTGCCCTGACTCTGCAACGCTTGACCTTCTGGGAGAGCTCGTCTTGCCAGCGATCAAGCTCATTGGCCCACTCAGCGACTGTGCCCTTAAGGCGCAGGTCTAACATGGTTGCCATCATGTAGACCTTATCCTCGATGAAAGTCTGAAAGCGGGCCTCAAGCCCTTCCTGCAGCCTAACAACCAGGGCACGCACCACTGGAAGAACGTCTGCACGTCCTTCAGCTGGCACTAGAAACGAGGCCAGGTCCTCACGGGCCATGTGGACTATGGGGACGACCAGTGCGATGCTCGCTGTGTCAGACGAGAGCATTTCTGTGTGGGTCTTGAAGGGCCCAAGAACCTCCACAGTCTGAGAAATGACCACCCAATCCTCTTGAGTGAGACGGTTCTCATCCCGAAAGACCCTCGTCTCAGAGACAAAGGAATCCAGGGCTGCTCTCTGCTCCACCATGCGCTCCAGCGTGGCACAGGTGGAGTTCCAGCTTGTGCTGACGTCACCGATCAGGCGGTGCCCTGGCACGCCTGTCAGTGTCTGTTTCTCACACAGCAGATATGAGTCAGTATTGCTGTGTGAGAAGTGACCAGTGATGTCCCGACATTTCTGGAGCAGAAGTCGGTACTCATGGGTCGCGGCTAGATACTGACGATCCTGGCTTTTCGTCTGGCCCAATGTGTCCTTAACCACGAGGTGGAGAAGGTGAGCCATGCAAGGAAGGCATTCTAGGCCCTGACGCTGGACAGCCGCCTTGATGTTGGAGCCACCATCAGTCACCATGAAGCCTGTGGCGACATCCCCGCTGCTTACTCAGCTCTCTAACTGCCGTGAGAGGATGGCTCTGAGAGTGTCTGCCGTGTGCGGTGCGTCGACTGCTTTGGCGTGCAGCAAGGCCTAGCGATAGCCAGCCTGACCCTGACCCTGCCTGCCGCTACTGCCAGTGCCACCCCCACCCTGCACTGCCTGCAGCTCTCTGGGTTGCCACCAAAGCGCAGTCAGGGAGAGATACCCCTCAAACGCACGTTGGGACCTCCAGATATCTGTGGTGAAATGAACAGTCCCCCCCGGCAGCATGGGACAAATGCGCCTTCACCACAGATCTGGCACAATTGTCCTGCTAATGGTGGTTCTATCAGGAACTTTGTACCAGGGCACCAGGTACTCAAGCAACCCTAGCACCCCAGGATTCTGGACCACTGAAAATGGAAGCCCATGGGCGACTGACCTGGCAAGGTTCCAGGCTATCACTCTTCTGCCATACCTGATTCCCCCTCTTGGCACACAGGTTCCACCCCCACCAAACATCTCAGGCAGAGATGCCTGGCGTCCCTGCACTGCCACGGAACTCTCCTGGAGAGCTCTGGAGGTAGTCACAATGGGACGGATCTCCTGGCTGGGTGGTGTTGGCCGCTTGGGTGAAAGCACCAGCCTGCACCAGCCTGCTTCTCCCCCTTAAGAAGCACCGCTGGGTGGTGCTTCTGCAGGTGGTTCCACATTCCCCCCAGAGTCAGGTGGGCAGGGTCCCGCCCACGACTGATCCGGGCCCTGCACAGCTGGCACTGCACATAGCGTGGATCCTCCATAAGTTGGAAATGCTTCCAGACTTCGGAGGTGTACAGATGCCCAAGCTGACCGGCAGCTTGGCTGTCCAGAGCCACCTCCTGTGAGGGGCTCGGGACAGACACATCGTGTCTCAGGGTAGCAGGAGGGGCTGGCTGCCGGGGGGGGGGAAGTGGGCGGAGATGGAGGCACCTCGTGTGTCTCCATCTCTTCCCCCTCCACCCCATGTGGCTGTCGGTGCGGACGCTAGCAGAGGGAGCGGTGTGATGAGCCCGACACTGAGCTCCAGGAAAGAAATCAGTCAGCAGCTAGTGCCAAAGTAGTGTATTTACAGTATATACAACTTGTGCTCACTAGTGCAGTGCAATATATTGATCACAGGAACAAAACGCTTCGCCAGCACATCCACTCTCAAAAAGAGACCTGTGCATTGCAGACACAGTCCACTTATAGTTCAGTCAGCCAATCCTGGCAGTCCACTCTCATGCTGACTCAGCAGGTTCCTTCACTTGTCCTCAGCCGGCTCAAACCAGCCTGTTGATAAGGTCACTGTGACCTAGCATGCCGGCTAGATCACCAGCTGTCATTACAGAGCTGTCAACCTGGGTTAAGATAGATTCCTTAACCAACAGTGGCCTCCTCTCCTGGCCATCCCCTGAAGGACTACTGGCGCTAGGGTGGCCATAATTTCTGCAGGCCAGCCAGGCACACCTTGAGGGGGGAAGGAAGGTGTGTGTGTGTGCGCGCGCCACCGGAAACAGGAAGTGACGTCACTTCCGGTGACGTCACTTCCGGTGATGTCATGCCACCGCCGGAAACAGGAAGTGGCATCACTTCCTGTGACATCATTTCCCCCACGCCACCTGCCGGAAACTGGAAGTGACATCACTTCCTGTGACATCATTTCCCCCAAATGCCACTGCCGGAAACAGGAAGTGACTTCACAGAACTTCCTGTGATGTCCCCAAAAATCCCCCAAATATCACCACCGGAAACACCAAGATTATTTATAGAGAGGGAAAGGGGGAAATAAAGTTAAATAAAACTCTTTTTTTACTTTTTTCAAAGTGAGAAGACTAGAGAGAACGGGTTCCACGCTGAGAAGCCAGTCAGATTCCAGTGAGATTCCAGTGAGACTGTGCTGCATAATGCAGCCTATTTATTTTGTCCTGTTTGCTCTGTTGGCTCTATCTGCGCCACCTTCATCACTTTCGGGGTGTGGATCCCCCAGTGGGGTGGTCTCCCGACTCCCTCCGCCGGCTGTTTCTGATAGCCCTGCGCCCCCTCTTTCATTTGATATGTGTCCCGTGCGGGTGCCACCCTCCCGCCGGGAGATGCTGCAAAATGAGCCCCCTTGAGGCTTATGGCGGCAGGGCTCGGGGGAAGCGAGCTAGACTGCTGTTCTTTTGAGGGGTTATAGAGTGTTTCGAGCCCGTCCCTGTGGCATCAGTCCCATCGTTGTGGGACCCAGGGGGCCGGCGCAGCGGCACGCCGAAGCAGCCTGTCACTAATAACACAGGTCGAGATGCAGGACAGGAACCCGGAAGTGACCGACAGGCTGCTTCAGCGTGCCGCTGCGCCGGCCCCCTGGGCCCTACAACGATGGGACTGATGCCACAGGAATGGGCTCGAAACACTCTATAACCCCTCAAAAGAACAGCAGTCTAGCTCACTTCCCCCGAGCCCTGCCGCCATAAGCCTCAAGGGGGCTCATTTTGCAGCATCTCCCGGCGGGAGGGTGGCACCCGCACGGGACACATATCAAATGAAAGAGGGGGTGCAGGGCTATCAGAAACAGCCGGCGGGGGGAGTCGGGAGACCACCCCACTGGGGGATCCACACCCCGAAAGTGATGAAGGTGGCGCAGATAGAGCCAACAGAGCAAACAGGACAAAATAAATAGGCTGCATTATGCAGCACAGTTGAGAAAGTGCCTTATCCCATATACTGATGAAGTAAATACAGGATCTGAGAACACAATTGCACCAGAAGACACAAACACAAAGCTCCCTTACACTGAATCAGTGCTTGGGTCCACCAAAGTCAGTATTGTCTACTCCAGTCACAAGAGCAACACAGAATAAAGGTCAGATGTTTGAGAGCCACAAGACATGAACATCGGATATTTGAGAGCCACGGAAGGAAGGAAGGAAGGAAGGAAGGAAGGAAGGAAGGAAGGAGGGAGGGAGGGAGGGAGGGAGGGAGGGAGGGAGGGAAGGAAGGGAGGAGGGAGGGAGGGAAGGAAGGAAGGAAGGAAGGAAGGAAGGAAGGAAGGAAGGAAGGAGGGAGGGAGGGAAGGAAGGGAGGAGGGAGGGAGGGAAGGAGGGGAGGAAGGAAGGAGGGAGGGAGGGAAGGAAGGAGGGAAGGAGGGAGGGAGGGAGGGAGGGAGGGAGGGAAGGAAGGGAGGAGGGAGGGAAGGAAGGAAGGAAGGAAGGAAGGAAGGAGGGAGGGAGGGAAGGAAGGAAGGAAGGAAGGAAGGAAGGAAGGAAGGAAGGAAGGAGGGAGGGAGGGAGGGAAGGAAGGGAGGAGGGAGGGAGGGAAGGAGGGAAGGAAGGAAGGAGGGAGGGAGGGAAGGAAGGAGGGAGAAAGGAAGAAAGGGAAGAAGGAGGGAGGGAGGAAGGAGGGAGGGAGGGAAGGAAGGGAGGAGGGAGGGAAGGAAGAAAGGAAGGAAGGAGGGAGGGAGGGAAGGAAGGAGGGAGAGAGGGAGGAGAGGAGGGAGGGAGGGAAGGAGGGAGGGAGGGAGGAAGGAGGGAGGGAAGGGAGGGAGGGAAGGAAGGAAGGCCGGCCGCCCCCTCCCGCCAGCCGCCCCCCCGCTTTCGGCCCCCTCCCTTCCCGCTTACCTTCCAGGGCGGGTGGCGGCGTCTCCTCCGGGCGGCTGGTGCTGCTGGCGGGGCTGGCGGCGGCTGCGGAGGCCGGGGAGGCGGCGGAGAGGCCGGCGCTGGTCTCTGGAGGGCCTCCAGGCACCAGCGCCGGCCTCTCCGCGGCCTCCGCTGGTCTCTGGAGGCCTTCCAGGGACCAGTGCCGGCCTCTCCGCGGCCTCCGCTGGTCTCTGGAGGGCCTCCAGGGACAAGCGCCAGCCTCTCCGCGGCCTCCACTGGTCTCTGGAGGCCCTCCAGGGACCAGCGCCGGCCTTTCTGCGGCCTCCACTGGTCTCTGGAGGGCCTCCAGGGACCAGCGCCGGCCTCTCCACGGCCTCCGCTGGTCTCTGGAGGCCCTCCAGGGACCAGCGCCGGCCTCTCCGCGGCCTCCCCGGCCTCCGCCACTGCCGCCGGACCCCGCGCGCAGGCGGGGAAGGTGGCGAGTGAGGGAGCCAGCGTCCCTGCGCGTGCGCACACCGCCGTGCACACGCGCAGGGACGCTGGCTCCCTTACTCGCCGCCTTCCTCGCCCGCTGCGCGCGGCCCGCCGGCTATACCGGGACTTCTAATGGTCCCGGTATAGCCAGCCCGGGAGCCGGGAATTGGGGGCCAGAACCGGGACTTTCCCGGGAGACCGGGACGGTCTGGCCACCCTAACTGGCGCCCAAAGGAACGGAAGAAGGGGCTGGTCCTCCTCAACCAGCTTCTCCTCCAGCTCCTGCACAACACTCTGCACCCTCCTTGGGGTGATAGTTTTGGACAGAAAACTTCCCCCAAAGCTCATCTCCAAGGAGGGCTGCTCTTGCTGCCCCTCCTCCGGCTGCTGAGGCCGAGTGGCATCAGCTGGAGGAGAGACTGTCTGAGCAGCAGACCCCTGCTCAGTGCCAGCACCTAATGGCACCTCTGCTGGGGGCACCCTAAGATGGGCCTTCTTCATCACACTCCGGCCAGAGGTCAGAGTGCTGGAAGGCGGCTGTGGAGTGGCCCTACGCACAGGTGGGGGGGGAAACCTGGGTCCTCTGCCTCTCCTCCACCCCTCTAGTCTTCTCCTTGACCTTGCCCCCAGGGCCCCTCTTCTGCTGCCTGTCACTCATGTCACCCTTGGCCAGTCTCACACAACCTGAACTGAGAGTGGTTTTTTTTACAAACCTAATTCACTGCACTGTACCCTGAATCAACAGGTGCCCTGACTTCTTTTTAAAAGGCTACCTTGAGAAGAAGGCAATCCTTATTATATCCTCCTAGTTAAACTTCTCCTAACTAGATCCTCGGACAAACCTGATTTTTTTGCAAACTAGAAATCAGGTGTCCCCTATAACTTGAGAGAAGCTGTGGTTTACCCTATGGAAATCTAAGGATGCACCAACTTTCAGTGGCTGAAAGCAAGATGCAGTGCAACCCTAGTCTCTTTAAAAGGGAGCCTGATGTGGCCTAGTAGTCATGCTGCCTTTTATGAGAAACCTAAAATCTTCTTAAATCACCCCTATCTGGCCTAGTTGAATTTTGAAAGAAGATAAATTCCTAAACTGGATTATTTTTTTTTTAAATTTCAAAAAAACCATCCCTAAAAACACCCTTATTAGTGGGGCAGCCTATTTAGTGGCCCTAGCCAAACCAAAAGCACCCTCAGACTCCAAAAATAACTCTATAAAAACATGAAAGTTACCCACCCCACACAGCCCACACATACCCTCACCAACCCCCACACCAACTAGAGGTAATTTAAAAAAACCAAAACGTGACAGAAATAAACTTAACTTTTAACCCCCCCCCCCAAAAAAAAAAAAACAGGAAAAGGGACCAGCAGCAACAGAGAATAGATCCAAACAGATCACGGAGAAAAGGCCAACAAACTCAACTGTTAATTTAACAATGAAAATTAGGCCAAACAACTCCTCCCCCCAAGAACCAGAACAGAAAAGGAACAACAGCAGCACAACACAGCAGCAGCAAATCAAACACAGAATCCTTTTAAAACAGTAAAAAACCTTGACTTTTAATAATACAGGAACTTTACCAACCCCTCCCCCCAAAAAAACCCTTCACCCTAATCCCAAGAAATCCAAGTCACCCAAATCAGGAAAAGTAAAAGGATACTGCACTTTTAAAAGTCCTCTCACTAAAGTAAGATATGGGCAAATTGGCAACGCCCCCAACCCCAGGCCCCCACACCCAACAGAACCCCCTAACCCTAACCCCAAATAAGCTACCTAGTACTCACCCACCCAAATCTGGATAAGTAAAAGGACTCTGAGTCTTAAAAAGTCCTTTTACTAACTAAAATAAAAACAAGAACCTCAAGACTGTCTTACCTTAGACGTCTTCTCTTCTCCAGGCAGGTCAGGCAAGGCTGAGAGAGAGCAGCAGCAGCTGAGGCCAAGGGCCAGCGCAGCACAATGTCTCTCTCACACCAACACAACAGCAATGGAATGGAGTCCAGCTAGGCAGACTCCTTAAAAAGGTTCTCTGGTCCTACACAGAGCAGTTTCAAAAAATAGCACTGCTCTGTGATTGGCCAGAGAACACTGCTTACTTGGATACCCAAGTAAACAAAAGAACAACAATGTTGCTGATGGCTGGGGGATTAGCCCAGCCATCAGCTACACAACAGCCCTGCAAAGCATGCATTTGCAATGCATTTTGCAAATGCATGCTTTGGATTGGCTGCTGGGGCTCATCTCCCCCTCCCTCCCTGATCCCAGGGAGGCTATGGGAGAGGCGTGTAAGAAAAAGCCCCCTACTTTTCATACACATGGACATCGTGATCACCAGTATGGTTGTCAGGGTGCCTGGAGTTTTGACTCCCACACATCTGCTCTAAGAAGTGGATTTTGCCCACGGTTTCTAAGACTTATGTGAATACTATAAGCCTCAGCTATCCAGATTGATACTATCACTGCCCCTATCCAGATTGGGTCCCTCTTTGTGGCTTCTGTTAACCTCCCTCTGCCCAATTTCTAGTTTGGCAGTCAGTCACAAATTTTGTGAGACGGGGCCAGGAGTCAAGAATATGTTTGTGATCATTTAACACTCAGGGAAGGGTCATGCGCTGCTGGATGAGAAACAGAATTGGGTGCTAAAGCTGAATGATTTTGTCTCAGTTTATATTTTCTATTATTTTAAAGACCATTTTTGGGGTGTGGAGAACCTTTCAGCCTGTCTGCTTGAACAATGACCATGTGAGATGCCTGTGATGTTGCTCGTTGTTTAATCTTCCAGCTGCACAAATGAATTAAATATTAACATTTGCCTAACAAAAGACTCTGTAACATTTGGGCTGTAGAATCTGCCTGCTCGGGTATCTCAGTTCATAAAATATCTAATGACATAAATGAACGGAGCACTTTTGGCTGGAAAAGAAATCTGATTTGATTCAGTAACTGAGCCTCTGACTTGGAAAGATACAAACCAGCATTAGTCTGCCATCAGAGCGGATTGTCTGCAATGACATCTGTACAGCGGCTGGGTCAGGATCTCATAATTCTCTGATTAACTAATATTGAGAAGCAGCAGTCACACTGGTGCAGAAACCTGTTGTGTGTTTTGGATGGCAGTTTCCCCTTTCCCCACCAAGGCGTAACTTCATATCTGATGAGAAAGGGGAACAGAACCATGACATGGGAAATTTCCATGAGCACTAGATGACCCAGCAGATGGGGCAGCACAGAGATAATTATGTTCTGCATAAGCGTGGGCAAAGATTGTGCTGGTGTTAGGAAAGTGATCGAGTGAAGAGCAGGTGTCACCAACAGCATTATACATGAGCATCTGTTGGAATGTTGCGTGCAGTGCTCCTTCTTGTTTCAACTTGATACTGTTCAGCCAGGGAATAGTGCACAGTAATTGAAAGTCCAGAGCACCTTGCAGAATGGTGTGGAGAAACTGAAAAAAGAAGTGTTTTATGTTCGCTCTGAATGAAAAAAAATTGTATGATCGTCTCTGAATATACGTGGCAGGTTTGAAGTCGAATCACAAGCATTTCCTCATCTGTATTAATAAAAAGTTCAATCCATCAGTTGCTTGCAGAACTCCTCAGACAATCCAGCTCAGTGCTTCAAAACTGGCCCATCTTAAGGATGACTGCAGGGGGTTGCAGTACCTAACAAGTAATGAACTGGAACTTCCTGGCCTGTGCAGTCCACAGAAGCCCCATCCCTCCAATATGTTTGCACTGGAAGCTCAGGGTGCTTTGGCAGGCATAACTCACCCCGAAAATATAGTTCGGGTTCCTTGAGACTGGCCACCCACTTCAGGATTGGTATGGGAGTTACAGTGCCAAAAATGAAGGGGATTGGAACATCATGACCCATGTAGATTCAAGAAACCCACCTGAGGCACCATGTTTGCTTTGGAAGGCTTTGCTGCATTACTCTACCAAAACATAAAAGGGAGAGGAAGCTTCCAATTGTCAAGCAGGTCTTTGTGTCTTCCTGCTGACTGACTGATCTGCCCAGTTCTAGGCCTGGCCCTCAGGTTAAGAGCCTAGGCAGCTGTTTTGGCACTTTGAAAGTCATGCAGGAGGGAAACAAGATTGCTTGTTGACACTGCACCTCAGGCACAATCGAGATCAGACCCTCATGGCATATTTTTAAATGGCTAAAGTTTCCTCTAAAGTGGTATCAGGTATCTAAGAGCCAAACCAGAGCCACGCCATGTCTCTGGTTTGGCTCTTAGAAAACGAAAAAGAGAAGACACGCTAGGGAATCATGTGGAGGAACAAAGCTGCTTGATCTTCCTCATCCGAAATAACCTCTGTCAAAAAACCAGATCAAATTAATTCAGAAAACTTTACATTTACATCTGTACAGCTTGTTTGTGTCATAAAAAAAGAACCTGTAACATTTTTATTTACCTATGTCATTAATAGTGTATTGATTCAATTCAATCATGCTGCTAATAGCTACTGATTCTAACTCCTGCGATTCCATACACAAATCATCACTGAGGTAATCTGAAACCAGAATAAGGTACTTGTTAAATGTCTATCTGCTGGTAGTTCTACATCCACACAACCCCCCAACCCCTCCCACCCCCCCAAATTTCTTACTTTGATAATCATTGAGCTGGGATGCCATGATGTTGAAAGTTGTATGCTAACACTGGATCTTAAAAGTTTTGCTGCATTAAAGATGGTCCTTCATACATTGTTAATATAATTATTTGGGGGTGGGAGGGGGAGTCAGAAAATATGTGGCAACTTGACTCTGAAAATATATCGTGAGAGAACCTAATTTCCTCAGTTCACTCTCTGTTTATCTTGACCGGTCTAAGCACTTGACCTTTTAGGACAGTTTGAGGGGTCAAATACTTTTGTCTCACAATTAGCAATAATAATAATAAACAATTAGCAACTTAGAAGGTGGGAAACAATACCTTGGAATTCACTTTCCACAGACAAGGTTCTGTGAGAACTCATTTGCAAGGTTGTACGTTTTGTTTTGTCAGCCAGAGCTAGATTCTCCAGCCTAGAGACTGGTAACCTCCCTGTGCTTTCAGAGGACGAGAGACAGTTTTAATGATCGTCTGAGAACAGGTTGCTGAAGCTGCTAGAAAGATAGGTTTTAATGTTAATAAGAAACTGTAGGTGTTTGCAATTAATAATTAACGGGGCAGTGTTATTAGAATGGGTTGCAGAACTAGTCATGAATGTCTTTGCGAAAGTTTTCCCCATAAAACACACTGAGAACATAAGAGCATAAGAGAAGCCATGTTGGATCAGGCCTATGGCCCATCCAATCCAACACTCTGTGTCACACAGTGCCCAATATAGGTGTGTGTACGTACACACCCACACATATATATAAACTGTGGCTAATAGCCGCTGTTGGACCTCTGCTCCATATTTTTATCCAATCCCCTCTTAAAGCAGGCTATGTTTGTAGCTGCCACCACCTCCTGCGGTGGTGAATTCCACATGTTAATCACCACACATTGCCAATCTTAAAAGGGATCAAGTAAGTAACAGTGACTTTAAGTGTGCACCAAGTTGTGAAACACAAGTTCCAGATCATAATAAGAACACGAGAGAAGCCATGTTGGATCAGGCCAACACTCTGTATCACACAGTGGCAAAAAAACCCAAAACAAAACCCATGTTCCATCAGAAGGTTCACAAGTGGTGCTAGAAGCCCTTCCACTTTGGCCCCCTCCCCCCCCCCCAAGCACCAAGAATACAGAGCATCACTGCCCCAGACTGTTCCAATAAAATGCTGTGGCTAATAGCCACTGATGGACCTCTGCTCCATATTTTTATCCAATCCCCTCTTGAAGCTGGCTATGCTTGTAGCCTCCACCACCTCCTGCGGCGGTGAATTCCACATGTTAATCACCACACATTGCCAATCTTAAAAAGGGATCAAATAAGTAACAGTGACTTTAAGTGTGCACCAAGTTGTGAAACACAAGTTCCAGATCATAATAAGAACATGAGAGAAGCCGTGTTGGATCAGGCCAACACTCTGTGTCACATAGTGCCCAATATATGTGTGTGTGTACGTACACACACACACACACATATATAAACTGTGGCTAATAGCCACTGATGGACCTCTGCTCCATATTTTTCTCCAATCCCCTCTTAAAGCAGGCTATGCTTGTACCCTCCACCACCTCCTGTGGCAGTGAATTCCACATGTTAATCACCCTTTGGGTGAAGAAGTACTTTCTTTTATTTGTTTTAACCTGCCTGATCAGCAATTTCATTGAATGCCCACGAGTTCTTGTATTGTGAGAAAGGGAGAAAAGCACCTCTTTCTCTGCTTTCTCCATCCCATGCATAATCTTGTAAACTTCTATTGTGTCACCCCCGCAGTCGACGTTTCTCCGAGCTAAAGAGCCCCAAGCGTTTTAACCTTTCTTCATAGGGAAAGTGTTCCAAACCTTTAATCGTCCCAGTTGCCCTTTTCTACACTTTTTTCCAATGCTATAATACCCTTTTAGAGGTGCGGTGATCAGAACTGTACACAGTATTCCAAATGAGTCCGCACCATTGATTTATACAGGGGGGCATTATGATACCGGCTGCTTTGTTTTCAATCCCCTTCCTAATAATTCCCAGCGTGGCGTTGGCCTTTTTTATTGCAATCACACACTGTCTTGACATTTTTTTTTTCAGTGAGTTATCTACCACGACCCCAAGATCTCTCTCTCTCTCTCGGTCAGGCTCTACCGGTTCACACCCCCATCAACTTGTATTTGTAGCAGGGATTCTTGGACCCGATGTGCATTATTTTGCACTTGGCCACGTTGAACCTCATCTGCCACGTTGTGACACCACTCACCCAGCCTCAACAGACCCCTTTGGAGTGCCTCGCAATCTTCTCTGGTTCTCACCACCCTGAACAATTTAGTGTCATCTGCAAACTTGGCCACTTTGCTGCTTACTCCCGACTCCGGATCATTGATTAACAAGTTAAAGAGCAAGAGTTGTATCGACACACAACCTGATGCAACCTGATGTTAAAGGGACATGTTACACATATACGGTTAGTCGTGCTCAGTTTTAAAGCCATCATTTTATCTGTTGGGTATGTCTCCTCTCCAAACTATGCCCACTTAGAGCCGTTGCATCTCCACAATTCTCTAAATAACGTCTGTGTTGCAAAACACACTTTCTTCCCCAAGCAATATGAAGCCTGCTACACCAGTGGCTGACCCTCCTTTCCCCCTTAGGAAACATCCGGCATTCCTTGGGGTGGGTGGATCCCTAGCTGCCCTCTCGGGTACTGTTGCGTCACTCCCCCATAAGGAAACATACAGCGTTCGTTTTTTGTGTGGGCGGGGCGTGCATGTGTGGGTAGAGCAGCTGTCACTTTGATGATGATAGGGGCCCCCTAGCTACTACTGGGGTTCTGTTTGTCTCAAAAAACCTTGGTGTATCCATCAATGGGGCAAATAGCAGCCCCCAAGGGCTATTGTAGATCAAGAAAATGGTGGCGGAGGGGAGGTTTAAATCTCCTCTTCTTTCACACTGTGATCCTGTTCCAAATTGGGCTAGATGCCTGGGTTTATGTTCATAGCATAGCAACTAGGGTTGCCAAGACCAATTCAAGAAATATCTGGGGACTTCGGGGGTGGAGCCAGGAGACATTGGGGGTGGAGCCAAGAACAAGGGTGTGACAAGCATAATTGAACTCTAAAAGAGTTCTGGCCATCACATTTAAAGGCACAGCACACCTTTTTAAATGTCTTCCTTCCATAGGAAATAATGAAGGATAAGGGCACCTTCTTTTGGGGCTCATAGAATTGGACCCCCTGGTCCAATTATTTTGAAACTTGGGGGGTACTTTGGGGAGAGAAACTAGATACTATACTGAAAATTTGGTGCCTCTACCTCAAAAAACAGCTCCCCCAGAGCCCCCCAAACCTCCAGATCAATTCCCCATTATACCCTATGAGAATCAATCTCCACATAGGGAATAATGAAGTGCTCAGCAGACGTTTCCCTTCTGCCCCCCCCCCCCCCCGTTTCTGGTGACTCTGAAGTGAGGGATTGGCCTCTCTTCTTCAAAGTAACACAGACACACCATCCCAAGAGGAAGCCTTTCCAATTGGAGACTGAAGCCTCTGGAGGTGGAAAGGCACATGGTCCTGTAGGGGCAGGGCTTCCCCTCGCTGGCCAGCTGACTGGGGGCGGGAAGGAGCCTGGGAAAGCTGAAGAACCCCCGCTGGAACCTGGGGATTGGCAAGCCTAACAGCAATACATGTTTGAACCCTTAAGGCTTCAGGTAAAGCATATGATGTGATTATGCTCTATTAGACACTAGTTTTTGTAAACCTATTCTTTGTACTTCAGGCACCTGTGGGATTGCATCCTTCAGCATTAGCTAATCCATCAGGTAAGTGAAGAATCAGGTAAGGTGAAGAATCTTTTGTGTTGGCTCCAGGGGTTGGTGAAGTGGCCTTTGAACATTTCTTGCCTTAAAATTCTGCAGTGCAGCAAAGAGAGTCTGGCAATCTATATTGCAAAGAATGGAGCAATATAATTTCTTTAAAGCAGTGGGGGAAATCCTGCCACTTGGAAGCTTATTTCTGTCACCCTCTTTGCTCTCCATGGCTGTGCGGAGATGCTTAGAATCCCTCTTGCCCCCTGGACTAATGAATCAAGCCTTCTGCTTGTGGTGTTATTGCAACTTTTGATAGCAAGTTGATGGCACAGTGCCTGTGGTCCCATAGAAGTATTCTTTTTCACATATGCCTGTGAACTTTCTGTATGGGTGAATGCAAAAAAGCTGCATCCTGAAGCCATTGTCTGGAGGAGCGAGTGAATTAAAATGCTCAATCAACTTCGACAACATTGGTTTCATCTGTTGCTGTGCCAGGGGGAGGCTATAAGTCCTTTGATTTCCATACTCTGGCAGCGATTCTTTCCTGCTTTGAGCCCTCAGATTTCCTCCCCATTGAGCCAAGTGTCGGGTTTCAAATCACATTCAAATCTTGAATATTCTGTTTTATAGAAGTGACTGTAAGAATCTGGCAACAGATGACCACAAGGAAGCATAGATCAAGCTTGCACTTTGGCAGTGAGAGAAGATTATATAGATTTTTTAATTGAATAACTGCCAGGCATTTTCCACACTGTGTTCAGTTCACTGTACCTTCTCCACCCCCCCCCCCCCCGACTGGACTGAAGTCTGTTGATTCATCATGAAGTTTCATTTTCATGGCTGAAATGTTCACAAATTAGAGGTTTTTGGAGCAATCAGATTTACAAAAATGGCTGTAATGTTTGTAGATATAAAACACAACCATATGCTCTTTAATTTGCTCTGCTCTGCTAGTTTACAAGCAATAGGGGTCAGCCTTTCAAAATCTAACCCAGGGCTTTTTGGGGGGCGGGAGGGCATAAGAGCGGAACTCCAACTGGGCTGGCCTAGGCTTCAGCTAACATGCTGGGGAAGGTGTGGAGAGGCTTCTTTAAATGCTTCCCAATGGTTTCAGAACTGGGAAGGCATGGGGGAGAAAAAGCTCCTGTCCTGATCTAACCCATTTATTTATGAGTACAAAATCTAACCCATTAATTTCAAAATGACTGTAGCAACTCTTTAAAGCAAATATATGATTTTAGCCCTGTGTGAATGCATGTGACTTCCAGGGATATGCTGGGTAGCCCCAGAGCTATGGGATGGAGCATATCCAAGGAATGAGCTGTCCTATGTGACAGGAAGGAAATGCTTCTATAGAGTTTTTCTCTGTACAACACTGGGTGGCTGCAACCACCTTTTCTGTTGGTGAAAAAGAGGAGGAAGGGTCCTTTTTGACCACCCAAAAAGCTTAGAGAGAGCCAGTTTGATGTAGTGGTTAAGTGTGTGGACTCTTCTCTGGGAGAACTGGGTTTGATTCCCACTCCACCACTTGCACCTGCTGGAATGGCTGTGGGTCAGCCATAAGCTATCTCAGGAGTTGTCCTTGAAAGGGCAGCGGCTGTGAGAGTCCTCTCAGCCCTACCCACCTCACAGGGTGTCTGATGTGGGGGGAGAAGATAAAGGAGATTGTGAACTGCTCTGAGACTCTGAGATTCGGAGTGGAGGGTGGGATATAAATCCAAAATCATCATCATCATCATCTTCTTCTGCTGCTGCGGATCAGGGAACCTGCATGTACACATATCATATTTGAAGGGGATTGTAATAAAGAGGGCAATTGCATGAGATTGAGTAGAAAAGATAGCTGGATCCAACCTACTGTGTGTTTAAATTTCAACATTTAGACTGGACCTATGTATAGATCTACATATAGCTCTACATCTAGATCTAGATATAATTTCTACACTACTAATGTGATGACAACAAAAACCGAAACTGTTTTTAAAAGAAAAAGAGAACTAACTAGAGCAATTTTGTCTTTGTTCTCTTTTATCTTCTTTCTGTTTTCTGTTCTTTCTCCCATCAAACAAAGAGAGGCAATATTAAAACGCTCCAGTTTAACTAGAATTTATAACTTGAAATGAAAGCAATATTTATAACTCTCTCTGGGCTACATGAGGTCCTTGTTTAGTGACCTCTTGTCACGTTCTCAGGGTGCAGGCAGGCAGGAGTCCAAAGCCAGTTCAAGGTCAAAGTCCAGGAAGTCAAGCAGGAGCCATATCACCAATGCAGAAACAAACTGGAATCAGAAGTCAATGTCCAAAAGCCAAAAGGTCAGGGTATCAAGGAAATCAAGCAGGTCAGGATCAGGAAGGAGCGTGGATGCAAGCCAGAGAATAGACTTGTTGCTTCCACAAGGTTACCAGGTCCTGGGTGGGAGCTATATGGGAGTCTCAATCAGCCTGCTTCCTGGGTGGAAGTGACTCTGCTAGAACTCAGGGATGAGAGATCTGAAGCCTCAGCGTGCCTCATGTCTTTGCTCTGAAAGTTCTTTCCAGAGCCTGCTTCGAACTCTTGAGATGGGAGGAAGAGAGCTTGGAGGAGATTGTCAACAGCTGTCACTGGTGCCTGGAAAGTGCTTGATGGGCCAGCTGCTGTTTGTTCAGCTGAGGAACTGGCTGGCAACGCTTCCAGGTTTGTTAATCCTTCCAGCTCCTCCTTGTCAGGGCTCATGACACCTCTCTTCTACAATATGTATTTTGATGATGCACTTTCTCCGTGAACTTTGCACACCGAACACTGAAAGGGCACAGCCCATTGCTTTCCATTTGTCAACCAGTAAATAAAAGAGTTGGAAAAGATGGGGTGATCCCTTGCGGGAAGCAAAAAAGAGCTTTTACTAACGGAGTTCTCTGGTGGCTGTCAATATACATTCAGATATGTATTTCTTGAGCTGCTAATAGCTTACTTAAAAAATCAATCCAGGGCATCCACAAATAAATATTTCATGTAGCACACATAATATACAAAGTACTTTACCCAGGATTCCCCGGAGGGGGATAGTGGGTTGGTAGTGATTGGTGCTGTGGCATCAACTTATTTGTCTGCATTCTTGCTATCAATGTCTGAGTACTGAACTAGGCATCAGTTTTGGGCGGAAAGGCGATGATGTATTCTTTCTTGGGGCCAAATCAGATGTTACTTTAAATGCTCTGCTGCCCTTACTAGCTGCATCTAATAAAACGTTGTGTGTTGATAGCACTTCAATGCACTCAGGTGGGACTGCCCTGGGAGACTGCTCAGAAACTTCAGCTGGCACAAAATGCAGCAGAGGGCCAGAGACCAAGCCCATTCCGAGGCTGCCAATTTGATTCAAGATCCCAGTGAACCCACAGGGTTGCCAGCCTCCAGACAGAGCCTGGAGATCTCCCTCTTTTACAACTGATCTCTAACTGGCAGAGATTAGCTCCCCTGGAGAAAATGGCTGCTTTGAAGGGTGGACTCTATGGCATTGTACCATGCTGAGGTGCCTCTTCTCCCCAAACTCTGCCCTCTCCCAGATCCACCCCCAAAGTCTCTGGGTATTTTCCAACACAGACCTGGCAAACCTACAGTGAAGATGCTCAGGGCTGGTCCTAGACTGTCTGATACTCTAGGTAAGGCCAGGGCCGAATTAACAATTAGGCCAAGTAGGCACTGGCCTATGGGCCCCCACGCCTTTAGGGCCCCGGGCCAGCTTTCCCCCTAGTATTCCCCTGCTTGCAGCCCTCCCAGCCTGCAAGCACAGCCAGCAACTGAGCCGCTCTTTGCCCGACTTTCCTGGTGTGGCTGATTCTGGTGTCATCGCCAAATTTGCCTCTCTCTGCCTCTATCTCACAGCTTTGTCAAAGGGGCCTTTGAGAAGGTGCCTTCAGGCTGCAGTGGGAGCCACAGGCGAGGGGCCCCTGAGATTTTGACTGCCTAGGGGCCTCCACAGGGTTTAATCTGGCCCTGGGCAAGGCTAACTTCTGGCACCCCCTCTGCACTGATAATGTCACCGAGCCACATGGGGGACACCCAATTTGGCGCACCCAGAAGATCGGTGCCCCAGGTAATCACCTAGTTTGCCTAGTGGCAGGGCTGACCCTGAAGATGCTGGTGCTTACTTTTAAGCCATTCATGTCAGGGAACCATGTACTCGAAAACACCTGCCTCTGTGTGTTCCTGTGCACCAGTTACACACCTCCCAACAGTCTCCTCACTGTCCCCTCTATTGCCAAAGCCAATCAGCCACCCTACAAGGCTTCTCAGCTGTTTCCCTTTTCCTTTGGTGCAACTTCCTGGAATAAATAAACCCATAAAGCTGCAAGACCAAACTTTTAAAAGAGAGCTTTGGGAACTGTTTGTGACTAAGGTATGGGCATACATATAGGTTTATGGTTGGTTTATGCGTGTGCTCTCTGTCTTTACTGTTGTTGGGTCCCAAGGCAACTGTTCGGGAAGAAACGTTTTAAATAAATGATGTTCCAGGTTTCTCCTGCCTCTGCCATTGTCAGCCTGCTATATAGAATGAAGGGAAAACATGGGTTGTCATAATATTAAGGCACTGGTGAGGTTTAATGGATGCTTCGAAGTGGGGTGAGGATAGAACATATAGCCATTGGTAGTTATACATTTTCAAAGACAGGCATACATTTGAGGCAGTGGTTCTCCGACTGTGGGTCAGGACCCCAAAGTGGGTCATGACACTCACAGACAGTTACAAGTCCAAGAGTGAGGACGAACTGGTAAACTGGGGGAACAGGGTCTGGGAGATGAATGGCAAACTTGAATAATGTGTGAAATGGCTGTGAAGTACATACAACCCATTGCTCAAAAATGCTGTTAGTTTCTAAATATTAAATGTGAAAAATAAATGTTGAATGTGCTCATTGTTAAGTGATGTGCATTCTGGTGTCATTTGTTAGGGGAGTGGGAAATAGCAGATAGTTATTTGAAAGTGGGATCCCCCAGTTACAAGAGGTTTAAAAGTGGGTAGAAGAAGCACTCACTGGAGAAGACCCTGATGCTGGGAAAAACAGAAGGCAAAAGAAGAAGGGGACGGCGAAAGATGAGATGGCTGGACAGTGTTACTGATGTAACAAACACGAATTTGAGCAGACTTTGGAGGATGGTGGAAGACAGGGGAGCCTGGCATGACTTGGTTCATAGGGTTGCAAAGAGTCGGACTCAACTGTGTGACTGAACAACAACAAAGAGGAAGTTGAGAAATGGGCCCTGCTCCCAAAAGTTTGGGAGCCACTAATTTAAGGTAATGCCTGTTTGAGACAGATTACAGCCATCTCCAGCCCCCACATCCATTCACAAGCAATGTAGCTGGCAGTATTTGGACTGGAAAATCTGATGGATAGATCTCTTACTGTGATGCATGTTAGCCAGACTTTGTTCTAATTAGAGAGACATATGGTTATGTTTTATAATTAATTTCCAGAAATTAGAGGCTTTTGGAGCAGACTGATTAGTCTTGCACAAATGGCTGTAATGTTTGCATTGTTTCTACTATTGTTATCCTAACAACAGCAATCTGCACATCTAAAACATCTGTCAAACCTGAATCAATTAAACCAAATTTATCATCTTTGGAAGAGAGAGAGAGAGTCGATTCCCAAACTTCCAATGACTGATGAATTAAACTAATTAAAATAGATGCCACTGAACTGTGAACAGATATTTCAAGTTCTTTTCATTAGGAAGGTTTGTATATGGAAACCAATCTTTCAGTTCAGTTTACATATTTAAACAAGCCAAGGGTCAAATCTTGTGTGAAAACAAAGAACATCCATTTTTGTACCATTGCTTGGTATAAAGGTACAGATAAAAGAACCATGTTGGTGACCACCCAATACATTTGTTTAGATCTAATTCTTGCCAAGGTGATAGCCTGGTGACAACTGTGCTCCAGATTGCATACAGTTCACACAACCAAAAGGTTCTTCTATTAAAAAACAAACTCACATGTGAAGGAGTATAATGGGGAGAAGGCTAGTATAGAACATTTCTCTTTGGCTTCTAGTTGTCTATGTGGAGGGAATTTTTTGTATGGAGAAGCAAATTAAACCATGAGAACCTGGACACTGAGTTACTGAGGACTAGAGAAACAGAATTTGCTGATGGATGAGGTGAAAACTTTAATGTTTTTTTCAAATGATAAAGCACAGCAGTGGATTCAAGTCCAGCTGCTGCCTTGGAGAACTAAGTCAAGAGTGGCAGCACCTTAAGTTTGGGCGCCGTGGCTTAGCTGGTTAAAGCGCCTGTCTAGTAAACAGGAGATCCTGGGTTCGAATCCCAGCGGTGCCTCTAGAAGCTTTCATTCTTGTATTTTAGGGGATGGGACGGTGGCTCAGTGGTAGAGCATCTGCTTGGGAAGCAGAAGG
This sequence comes from Heteronotia binoei, assembly GCF_032191835.1. NCBI lineage: Eukaryota > Metazoa > Chordata > Lepidosauria > Squamata > Gekkonidae > Heteronotia > Heteronotia binoei. The sequence goes on along the minus strand of NC_083223.1, from coordinate 47,291,817 downwards.
TCCCAGGTTCAATCCCCGGCATCTCCAAAAAAAGGGTCCAGGCAAATAGGTGTGAAAAACCTCAGCTTGAGACCCTGGAGAGCCGCTGCCAGTCTGAGTAGACAATACTGACTTTGATGGACCGAGGGTCTGATTCAGTATAAGGCAGGTTCATATGTTCATATGTTCATATTATAACTGGTATGTCTCTGCAATCTGTGATCAATTGCTGCAGCAATGGAAACTGTCGGGTACGTTCCCCAAATACATAAACACAGACCGATTTCGCACTCACCCTATGCTGCTCTGACGTTCCTCTTTTCAGCGTGGCATCCTTCCAATTTCCCACTATCTGCCCCAGGGCTTCACATTGCATCGCCGTTTTTGCGAGGCAAAGAGAAACCGCTAAAAACCAGCTTCTCTTTGCCGCGCAAAAACAGCGACGCAAACTGAAGCCCTGGGGCAAATAGTGGGAAATTGGAAGGATGCCGCGCTGAAAAGAGGAATGTCAGAGCAGCGTAGGGTGAGTGTGAAATCGGTTACACAGTTCGCTGGATGGCCCTTTTCACATTACCATTCTAAACCTTATGTTATCTGTTGTTGGCCCAATTCCAAGGAAAGCAATACAGGGACAGGAGTTTCATACAGTGATGTTCATTCCGTTAATGAGCCATCACTGAAGTGATCTGGCCATTTCAAACAGTGCCACGCTTCCCCCACACCCTTTTTAGTTGCACAATCTTCCTTGAACTTTTTTTAAAAAGTTCTGAATGCTATAGTGCTAGGCCAATATAGCATTTCTTTATCTGAGGAAAAATGTGGTGCTGTTGGAAGCGCTGCAGACATTTTGAACACACTACAGTGATTCAGAAGCACAAAGAAGAGGTGAAAAGGGAAGAAAGCAGTTTACCTCAAGAATGGCTCAAGCACACTTTGCTAACTTGGCACAAGCAGCTTTGTGTGGAAAGGTAAATAAAATCATTTCTGGTTGCTAAAATGGTTGTCTAAAACGGCACCAAAGAAATCCATTGGCAACCAGCCACCAAAATGGATTACAAAGGCTGTCTCAGTACAGATGCATTTTTCTTGGAGTTATCATTCTGTCATGCTGATGGCTGAATAAGATTTCAAATTGTATCCCCAAGATGCTACTAACTGCATGTGCACTGAACAGCTTGTTTGTTGTTGAATGTCAGATGAAACCAGAGGCTGTGGTAGACATGTTTTGACATCTGTATTTGGTGGTTTGATTGATACATAAATGGTTTTGAATTCATTTCCACTCTTCCGTTGGCCCTCTCTCGTTTGTTGCTTGGCAGAGAGCACATGATGTCTACTAAAATGACAGTAATTACAATCTGTTTTTTCTTATTTATTGAACTGATGGATATTTATTCCATCTCTTAAAACTGTCTGGCACAGCAGATACAAAAGGAATACCCTTTTATGCTGAGACCCAGAAAAACCTGCCAAGAATGATGGAATGTACATAGAAACTACTTTTTAATAATCTTTTCCTAAAGGAATGAACAAACAAAAGTAAGACTGAGGAAATGGTAAAAGCCCCCCAGGAGAAAATTAATATCGACATTTAATTTTGTTTCAGAAGCAGCTACAGTTTCCGTGACAACGAGCCTATCTTCTCTTCATTCTATACTGTCTGACTGTTTTGGTATCTTGGCTGAGGAATCAAGCTGACAAGTGGCCTTTGACACTCTTTTATTTATTTCATTTTCATCCCTGTCCTTTCCCTAAGGACCTCAGATTAATGTATGTGGTTTTCCAACCAAAACAATTCCATGAGGTACATTTGGTACTTTTCAGATGTTAGAGCTGTACATGTTTGTGTGTACTGAAGCAGTGTGTGCATGGGAAATCTGCACATTGTGCTCCAGGTAAAACCTGCAAGATGCTGTTCTTGATCAGTGGTTTTTTTGATCAGTGACTCTGTGAGCTGCATGAAGAAAGCACTCCTGGATCAGGCCCTCTAGTCCTGCATCATGTTTCTCATGGGAACCAACCAAATGGCTCTGGGAGGCCTACAAGCAGGACATGACATAGGCCGTTTTCGCACTCACGTTTTACTGGCGCCACGACCATCCTGACGCCGGCGAATCTGCATGGCTTTCGCACCAGAAGCGCCGGCGCTTTCCGTCGCTAAGCCAGCGCAAACGTTTTCCCGCATCTTTGCGATTTCCGTTTGCGCTGGCTTAGCGACGGAAGTAGCCGGCGCTTCTGGGAGCGCCGGAGCTTCTGGTGCGAAAGCCATGCAGATTCGCCGGCGTCAGGAGGGTCGTGGCGCCAGTAAAACGTGAGTGCGAAAACACCCATAGTCTCTCCCCAAATCTGTCCCTCAGCAACTGGTTGTCAGACACAACATCATCTCTGAGTGTGATTTTATTTGGTTGTTATAGCTAATGACTGTTGATAGACCTCTTCTCCATGAATGTATTTTCTTCAAAGCTATGTAGTCTAGTAGCCATCACAGTTTTGTGGCAACATTTCCCCTGCATATTGCTATATAATCTATATATCAATGCTTCAGTGGCATGTTTTAAAAGGAAAGCATTGTAGGGAAGGGGGAATTTAGAGGACAGAGGTGGTGAGAGAAGATACAGGTGCATAACACTTCCTGGGCTCAACATGCCTCTGCTGTAAGGAATCAATCCTATGTAGGTCTACTCAGAATCCTACTCAGGTAGTCTATTCAGTGTAGGTTTCCATCCAGGGCTGGAAATTACTCAGCCCCAATTTCCTACTCATGAGGAACTGAGGAACATAAAGAAAAAATTACTTCCACATACTGCTGCTTTAGGAATTTCGGACCTCACAAAAGGTCACCTTATGTTCTACTTCTCCTGCACCACTCTGCACCCACTGCTTTGCCCTTTCTGATGCTTTCCCCTTCCATGGGCCTGAATCTTCAATACTGGTAAATATAGCCTACCCTAAAACTGCTGTTTCCCTTCTACAACCTTTATTTCTTTGGTTAGCTCTTGCTTGTGTGTTTACAGTTATGTGTGTGTGAATGCTTTTACCTTTATCAGTAATATCAATAAAAGCACGATCAGTCTCTATGATAAAAGAGAGGCAGTAAAGACTGTCACTTAGAAGTGATATCACATTCTCAAACCCTGTCTTCCTTAGGCATCCCCTCCCAAATCTCCTGGTGTTTGCTGATAAAGTTTTGGGATTGGGAACCCTAATTCAATTGGGTTTATTCTCAACAGGGCTTTTTCTTTTGAGCAGTAATGTACAGAACGCAGGTCTGGCTGACAGTGTCAGGGGTGCGTGGTCTAATATGCAAATGAGTTCCTGCTGGGCTTTAAAAAAACAAACAAAAAAGCCCTGATTCTCAGGAAAGCATTCTTAGAATTGTACTGAAATAACCTTCTAGGGCTCTTCTCCTTATAGGGTTGCAAGGAACAGCGTGGCACCTGGCAGGAGTACAGGGGGCAGAGAGAGGAGGATAGCTGTGGTGAGATGCCACTTCCAGGCAAAACCCTAGAATGACATCATGCCTCTCTATGTTTCTAGCAATTCGTAGAGTGGACAGATGGCACTGCTGAGTTTCCCCCGGAAATGATCCCATGCCATAACTCATGGCTATTTTTTTTTCTACTGCCAGCCACAGGAGCAGCACAGGGAAACAGGAGGCAGGGTTCGAAATGTGTGTTTGCTGCACTGAGAGGCAAATTGTTGCAGAGAAACAGTGGATGAGAAAACATTTTTTGAATAGAATGAAATTCTATTACTGCACCTCTGGACCTACGTGTTGTTGGCTATTTCATTATTGGACTGTTTGGATAGGAGAATCCAGACAGTGAATGATTACAATTGTTCATTATTCAACTAGGTCTGGATAGCCTTTGTTGCAGGCAAAGCAGCAATATTTATGGTAGCACAAACAGCTTCAATAGCTCCTCAGGGGACCTGGAAGGTATGTTTTGCATGCAGACGTTTCCATGTTTAATCTCAGAATTTCTGCTAATGAGGATCTCATGTAACAGGGTTGGGAAATTCTTTGAGGAAATCGCTACTTGGTAGAAATACTGGACTGATACACCAGTGGTCAGACTTGATATGAAAAGCACAATATGTTTCTCTGTGTGCCAGGCAATCTCTCCCCTGTCCTTATGTTCCAGCCTCCTTAAGGTCTAACAAGTGGTGCATGATTTGGTTAATGAGTTCCTGGACTGCACCACTTTGTACCTGGGACTATGGCTGTAGTGTGGATCTTTCCCTTGTAAGTCAAACAAAACCTTTGTACGTAAAAATCAGCATGCTATGCAGGAGATTAAATTGGGATGCTTTTTGAGGCATCTGATGTTCTGAGTTCAAGGAATTTTTAAAAATCAGCCAGAGAAGCAGTGGGGCCACTGGATGCCCAAGAAATCAAGGGATTGCTAAAGGAAGATAGGGAGATGGCAGAGAAGCTTGATTCACTTTTTTGCTTCTGTGTTCACTGTGGAAAGTGTGGGACATGTACCTGTGCCACAGCCACTATTTTCAGAAGAAAGTCTGAAGAAGTGAGTAAAACTGAGGCAACAAGAGATGAAGTTTTAGACGGAGAAATGAATAAATAGTAAATCTCTCAGTCCTGATGGCACACACCTGAGAGTTCTTAGGGCTTAATTTAAAAAATAATTGCATTTATGGGCACAATTGATTCATACTGTGGACCCAGTGCCTGTGCACAGAGGATGCTTATGCAACAGAAGCTTGCTTTCTCCTTCAACCTATGGGTGTACATGCAAGCAGCTATACATTGTGAATGAATGTTAGGCATTTATGGGAGACCTGGGCTTAGCTGGGCATAGTATTCATAGCTTTTTTGGTCCCTGACCTGGTAGAATGCTTTTCCTAGTGAGACTTGGATCCTGCAGGATTTGATGTAGTTCCACAGCACCTGCAAAACAGAGATGTTCTGCCAGGCTTATGGCTGTGGAACTGCATCAGCAACTAATAGATGGCACATGAAAAGGAAAGCACAACCTTGTGCCCCTTATCTAGGGGGGAGACTAAACATCCCTCAGGTGATCAAATGTGGAAATAACAGACACAGAATGGGGGGCGGGGAGGGAGAGAAGTCAGTCCAGAATAGAAATGGTCACTGCCTTCAGCCAGAAGTCTATAAAATGAAAGAATCTGTTAATGAGAGACAGAGAGAGAGAGAAACTCTTTTACTGAGCCAGGTAATCTAACTCTGGTGTCTCCAATGTGGTGCCCATGGGCTACCATGACACCCGCTGACATCTTTCCTGGCATTTGCCAACTGTTTTTATAAAGTGGGTGGAGCCAAGTGGAGCTCCTACCCAGCAGGGCCTCTGATTGGCTATCCAACTGGATTAAGTTTACACTGCATGAATAGCCTTTTCCTGGGCTGTTTGGATCTAGTCCTGATAAATTATTTAAATTGGTCCTCCTGATGAGGGTCCTGATTAAGGGCTAGCTGTTTGTGAGGCATAAGATTTGTGATCCCTGGATTGGGACTCCCCATTCCTATCTGTATTGAGTCGTGTCCATCAAGGCTAGTGGGTCAACATGAATTGCTGGGTGGCTGTATATGCTTTTTCTCACCCATCTGCCTCCCATCTGATTTTGAAAGAGCTGGCTTAGTAAGATTCCCATCTGCCATGCTCGTTTTCATTAATGGTTAGAGGAAGAAAATCCATTTTTTTACTTTTTCAGGTTTAGTATGGTCAACAACTTAAGCATTCTTCTAGTTTCTTCAGGATACATAAATGTGAATGGAATAACCATTTAACTATTTGGTGTATATAGGACCGAAGGGGCAGGAAATAGCATTCTTAATATAGCGTAGCCATTGAACATTACAAGTCGGACCAATTTGCCAGTTTAGACTGTCTTCCAAAATGGAGATTTTCCTCTTCTGAAATGGAAGCCAGCAATATCAAACTGGTCAGACTTGACCAATCATGGTGATTACCCACCAAGCTCATCACAACATTACAACAGGGCCAGTTCCAGTTTTTTGTAGACCCTGGGTAAAAGAATAACCAGGCCTCTTTTTCCACTCTGTGTCAACTTTTCACTATTTATTTATTTAATTTATTTATACATTCAATTTATGAATCACCTATTCTCTATGAATAGAAGAACAGATGCTTTTGAGATGTGTTGCTGGAGAAGACTCTTGAGAGTCCCTTGGACTGCAAGAAGATCAAATCAGTCAGTCCTAAGGGAAATCAACCCAGTTCACTGGAAGGTCAGATGCTGAAACTGAAGCTCAAATACTTTGGCCACCAAATGAGAAGGGAGCACTCCCTGGAGAAGATCCTGATGCTAGGAAAGACAGAAGGCAAATGAAGAAGGGGATGGCAAAAGATGAGATGGCTGGACAGTGTTACTGATGTAACAAACACGAATTTGAGCAGACTTTGGAGGATGGTGGAAGACAGGAGGGCCTGGTGTGACTTTGTCCATGGGGTCGCAAAGAGTTGGACTCGACTGTGCGACTGAACAACAACAAATTCTCTATGATGTACAATCAATAAAAACAAGTTAAAAACAAAGAACCAAAAAGGACAGCTACATTATTTCAGAGAGCATCAAATATTTCTTGGGTACCTCGCTCTGGACTGCTGTATACTTGCAGGCAGGTGAGGAGAGGGCTGAAGCAAAGATGGAGGAAGACAGAAAAAAGAGAAGAGGACGGTACTGGCTATGATGGAACCATCACTGTCCTCAACCAAAGGCCTGGTGGAACATCTCTTACTTACAGGCCCTGCAGAACTGCACCAAATCCCACAGGGCCCTGGTGATATTTGGCAAAGAGTTCCACCAGGTTGGAGCCAGGGCTGAAAAAGCCCTGACTCTAGTTGATTTCAGCTGGATATCTTTAGGGTCACAGACCACCAGTAGATTGTTCTCACCAGAGAGTAACACTATTTCAGGGACATACCAGAGGAGGTGGTTCTGGAAATATGCAGGTCCCAGACCACTCAAGGCCTTAAAGGTCAAAACCAAAACCTTGAACCTGACTTAGTATTGTAGCTGTTGCAGTGCAGGTTGTATATGTGCTGTCTATGGTGTTCCCATTAGGACTCGCACTGCTGCATTGTAGACCAGCTGGACCTTCTGGGTCAGTCTCAAGGGCAGGCCAGTGTAGAGCAATTTACGGTAGACTAGCCTGGACATGGCCATTGCATGGATTACAATGGCTATCAAAGGCATAGGCAGAGGTACCCCAATTCCTGGTTTTTACAGGACAGACTGAACATGCAGAGCACTGTCCTGCCTACCATTAGAGTCAGAGATGGGGAATGATCCTCCTGGGCTGTGACTTCATCCACTGGTCCACCTCTACAATAGCTGATGCTGGCCCTTATGGGATCAATACTGTCTACATGCTATCTGCAGCAATATCATGTAGGTAAGTAACGTCTTCAAGTCCCTGATCCTCAGCACACATTCATGCAAAGATACTTACATTCAGTATCATGTTAATTCAGTTAAGTCTATAATACATCCTGCATTCCAAGTTAAGACTCTGCAAACTGCAGGCTTCATTGTGCCTTGAAACACTTTCATCTTTGTACATAATTCAGACTGAAGTTCTCTTGGGAACTCAGTAACTTGCTCTGTTGATTTTTTTTAAAAACTTTCTAGGGAGCTGGATGATACATGATATCTTAGTTAGAGGAATGGTGTGTTCTTACAGTGTCATGTATTAGAATTGGAAAGGAGTGGTGGTGGCATCTCTAGAGCCCATCCTTTCTGGTGTTTCTCACATTATTAGATCGGCTTTAAAGATTACAGAATGAATTGCCTTGGAAAGCAATCTATTCTGAGAAACAGCATAAAATATATATTTCCCTTGCGTTTGCAGTCCTTCTCACAAACTATTCGTGAAACATCTACCTGATTTGAATGGCTTTTACAGGTAAAAATATTTGAATTGCAGCTTACATAGTTATTGACTCTTGAACAAAAATCCATCATTCTGCAAAGGAGATTAAGTGATAATCCACTTTTGTTTTTAAAAAACACAGATATATGCCTCGTTTCTTTACACATGAATAGCAGAGTCTTGTAAATGCATAAAGATCCCCTAGTGTATTAATTGTGCCCACTCCCACTTCCCTGGGTTGCAGTGAGCCAAATGGGAATCTGCCATAGGGTTGCCAGGTCCTGCCTTGCCACCAGCAGGGGACTTTGGGGGGGGCATTCCTGGAGGGGGCAGGGATGTCCCCAATTTGATGACATCACATAAGTTTTTTTGCAAGTAGGTGCCTTGATGCCCCAACATGCTTGAACTCCAAGCAGCTGCCACTCCTTCCCTCCCCCCAAAAGCCTAAAACCTGGCTCTGTTTGGCTCCTCATAACTTTTTAGAAGAGGACTAAAGGATGGATGGATGGATGGATGGATGGATGGATGGATGGATGGATGGATGGATGGGGCCAAGCAGTTGTTACTGCAAGAGCTTGGGCAGAGGCACAAGCTAGCAGCACACAGCCCGCACACTTCCTTCTCAGCTCCAGCCTGTCATACACACAATGGAAAAGTGGCTCTCTGCTGCACTCAAGCAGAGGACTGTGAAGGGAGGGAAGCTGGGGGAACCTCACCTCACCTACAGACAGCTGATTCCTCCACGCTCAGAAGCCACTATTGTGAAAGGCAGAATGCTGAGATTGTGATGGATGGACCTGCTTCTGCCCGCCTCCTCCATCACTGAGCACCCTCTCCCGCAAAAATGAAGCCAGAAAAGCTCCTACATGCTCAAAGACTGACAGCTGGCCAACAGGCTGCTGCCGCATGAGCTGAAAGTGAAGCATGGGAAGCACCAGCATATATATATGCCTCTCGCTTCCTCCTGAGCAAACAGGAGCAGCTGCTGTGAGTAGGCAGCAATGGGGTAGAGGGGAGGGGGAGAGAGGTGACCCATTCCCCCACCCTCAGCTGATTCCTCCATACTCCTTTCCTCAGCTATCAGAAGCTGCCACTGTGAGTGGGCCCACCAGCAGATCTCATTGGTTGGCAGATGCCCCACTAAGCCTACCCATGATGCCAGCATGTATTTGGCAGGTATATAGAATTAACTGACTCATAGCTTAGCTCAGGTTCCAACAGCAGAAGATCCACATCCTCAGAGAATCTATGAGGGTCAGTAGACATATGCTAAAGGAGAACCAGCTACAAACCAAAGCGATCGGAGCTGCAAGAGCAGAGTTCTGTTGCAGACATGCCCTGTGATCATGTGTGATAGATGAACTAGAAAAGGGTGTTTTCTTGATTGACTGCTATGGCTGTGCAGGAGAGAAGCTGACATTCATGGTGAGGGCAAAGATGCATAAAAGATATAACAATTTAAATTGGGTTTGGAAAGGTCATTTTTGCACGATGTGTGTAAATGTCAGGCTCATTATTAGCTTATGCTACCAGACCCATAGTCCTCTTTGCTTTCTGTCTACTTAGTGACATGGAAATACCATCTCTGAAATTATTATATCACCTTAGACCAGGTTTTCCCAAACTTTTCTTTCCTATGGCCCGGTTATTTTTACACTTCTCCTTCGTGGCCCACTAAAATTTGGGTGTGGAGCCAGGAGACTTTGGGGGTGAAGCCAAGAGACAGGAATTATGTCATTTCCTGTGGTGGCAAGGACCAAGTGATGTCACGTTTAGGGCACACTGAACCAAAATTCCACCTTTTCCTGTGATGTCACTTCCAGGGCACTCCCCCAAACCTGCCTCTTCTTCGGAAGTAAATTCATTTTCAGAAAAATCTCTGAAACTCATGCTGAGCCAAAATGGGGGTGAAAAGTGGGCTGGCCTCTCTTTTCATCCCCATACCTGCTTGCTCCTGTGTATTCTTCTCCAGCTTCCAAGCACTCCTAATGCCCATGTTCAATTGCCTGCACCACCTACACACCCCTTCCTCAACAGCACTGGCCAGTGTATGTAGTTGGGAGTGCTGTTGCCATTGCCATCAGGAATGCCAGCACTGTGTATCACCCATACTGAGCCCTGGCAACTGCTTTACCTCAAAATATGCTGACACATTTAGTAAGCCCTTCCTTCAGCTGCTACTACTGGAACCCTGCCTCAAGCTGCAACCAAGCTTGCTTGGTTTCAAGAAAATCTTTTGACAGCTATTTTTCATACTTTTCTTTGGCTGAAACACGGGGAAATTGCTGTGAAAGGTAGCAGACAATTGTACTGCAATTAATGAATTAATTTCAAGTTATATGAAGTTCATACAAGCTTTTCTGCAGTTATCCAAAAAGGATATTTATTAGGGGCTTGCAGCTTTTTACTGGCTGTTTTTCCCATGCCATTAAAAGCGACCTGTTGTGCAACTACTTTCATCCTTTTTAATGTCTACAGGAGGAGTCATCAGATGACCCAGCCAGCAAAAATTCTGCCCCAGGGTTGTTTGGTAAAAAAAAAAAAAAAGCTACTGGAATGCCCACTCCCTGCCCCTTCCGGCTGAAAAACACACACACACTCTTCTTTGCCGCCCAGGCCTCCCGGGAAAATCTCTCAAAAAGAACATACTGCAAGGCACATGAAAGCTCATACCTTGAAGAACACTTCATGGGTCTAAAGTGCCAATGGATGCTAGCTTTTCTTTCAAACACTGGGAGTGGGGGATAAGGAAGGCGAGGCAGCCCAGCTCCTCTCTGCACAACACAGAGATGGGTGGGGCTTGCTTTGCTGGGGGCAGGGCTAGCTTTGGCTTTTGTTGTGACCCGGTAGTGAGGCTTCCGTGGCCCGGTACCGGGTCATGACCCTGCAAATGGGAAACACTGCCTTAGACAAATGGAAACAGGCCTCCAGTTGTTAGTTCTCATGATCTGGCACTGCATAGTTTCAATCTCAAGCTTGTCCATGCAGGTGACCAGCAGAACCAGGGCTGGCATGTGGGAGTTGGTAACTAGGCGAGAACCTAGGGTGCCAACTCTCGGCAGGGGCAAGGGGACAGGTGCCCGCTCCCCGCTTACACTGTTCCTGAGACTCCCATTCATTTTTCTCTGCTCTGAGGGATCGGAGGAGCTCCCCCCCCCCAATCCTTTAGAGCTGGAAAAGAGCAGCGTTTCCCTTCCCCAGTGTCCTCCGAGGGCACTGGGGAAACAAAGAGTCAAGTGTTCTTTCGGTTCTGAGGGATCAGAGGAGCTCCCCTCATAGCTGAAAGAGTGGTGTTTCCCTTCCCCAGCGTCCTCCGAGGGTGCTGGGGAAGGGAAAGGCTGAGTGATCCGTCCTCAAGAGGAGCCCTCTGTGCAAACAGGGCCATCTGTCCTCACTCAGCTTTCCCGCGCCACGGGAGGGTTGAGTGGGGGAGGCGTTTGTGCGAAGGGCTTTGCAAACAGGGCTGATTTGGGCTGGTGCTGGGGCATCAAAACCCGCAGCGCCGGCCTGGAGCAGAACTAGTTTTATCCTGCCTAGGATGCTGGTTGATGTTAGAAGAACAGACTGGTGGTGTTTCTTGCTCAATCCTCCAAGACTACAAACACCATAGAGCAAGCTAGATAGCTGGGACAATATCAGTCTCCTTCCCATCTGCTCTGTTTTCACTCACCTTCTCTAACCAATAGAGTGTAATCTCAGGGGACTTCCTTCCTCTTTGTTCTCCTCCTCTTTCTTCTTCTTCCCTGCATGCATCAGGAGGAACAGCATGGTGTGTCTCCTCCTGATGAACTAAGCAGATGGCCTACTATCAATCCAAAGCCATCCATAGTTAGAGTTGCCAAGTCCAATTCAAGAAACATCTGGGGACTTTGGAGGTAGAGCCATGAGACTTTGGGGGTGGAGCCAGAAGCAAGATCATAACAAGCATAATTGAACTCCAAAGGGAGTTCTGGCCATCACATTTAAAGGGACAGCACACCTTTTAAATGTATTCCCTCCATTGGAAATAATGGATGATAGAGGCGCCTTCTTTTGGGGCTCATAGAATTGGACCCTCTGCTCCAATCATTTTGAAACTTGTTGTCAAGCATGCATATTTCTGTAACTTAATGGTTCCTGCGACAAAGAGCAGGAGACCCATCCTCTACTGCTCCCCCCTCCTTTACAACCTTTGGGCAAGTAATAAATCCACCTGGCCCAAAGATGTTTACACTACAGCCTGGCTGGTACCTCTCCCCCAGGTTCACACAGACAGTCTTATCTGAGCTGAGAAATGTGAGAAAGGGAGATGTTTCCAATAGCCTAAATTCCTTAGCAATAAAAGAGATAGTATGTAGTAACCTTTGAACCCATGACTCAAGCTGCATCTGTATGATACCCTTTGAAGTTATCCTATATAGCAACTGTGTAACACTGTGTACGTCACTACTTCAAAGGCTTGTGTCCTTGGTAAAGCTTCTGAGTTTCTTAAATAAAGCAACTTTTAATTCAACAACAAAAGACTGATTATTGGGAAATATCGATGCTTGACACTTGGACAGTGTTTGGAGGAGAGGCACCTGATGCTATGCTGCAAATTTTGTGCCTCTACCTAAAAACAGCCTTTCCAGAACCCCAAATACCTGCAGATCAAAGTTCCATTATACCCTATGGGAATTTGTCTCCATAGGGAATAATGGAGTGCCCAGCAGACATTTCCCACCGCCCCGCTTTCTGGTGACTCTGAAGTGGGGGGTGGATCTCCAAACCCAGTGATCCCCTGCCCCCACCTTGGGATTGGTAACCCTAAGTTAGCTAGAATAGTCACTCTTTCTCTCCACTACACATATATTTCTTTAAATAAATCCACCTGTATTGGTTTCTTTACTTAAAGCAAAGGCTCTCTATGCAATTTGTGAGGTAACAATTAGACTAGGCCACACTGCGGTGCTGAAGCTCAGAAAGAGCACTTTTCACTGAAGGTATAGATGGCTGCCTGACCAATCCAGCCATCCTAAACTAGATCCAACTGTTGATGCCTTTGGTATGAAGACAGTGGATAGGGAGATTGCACCCCCCCCCCTCTGTTTTCATGACACTAGAACTCAGGGGCACCCATTAAAGTTGATAGGCAATAGGTTAAAGACAGACGAAATGGAAGCATTTCTTCATCCAGTAAGCAAGTGGGTGGTGTAATGTCAATCTAGGATGTGAGGAAGAGACCCAGGTCTGAAGGCCCACTCTGCCGTGAAAGCTTTCTGGTTGACTTTTGGCCATTCACTCTTTCTTTTCCAGAGTTATAGAATTGTTGTTTGTGAGGGTGTAGTGGAGAAGGGGGAAACAGTGCTGTAAGCCACTTTGGGTCCCCAATGGAGATAAAAGTGGGGTATAGATAGATATCTAAATTATAATTAAATTGTGGAATTCACTGCCAGTGGATATAGTGATGGTCACCAGCACAGAGAGCTTTAAAATGTGCAGTTTTTGAATAGCAGTGTTAGAAGGCATAAAAATCATGAGGGCTTGGCCTCTGTGCCTAGTTTGTTAATCCTACTTGGAAATAGGTTGCTAGACTAGAGGGACCACTGGACTGATCCAACACTCTTACATTTCCTTTGACTAGATATTATTGTCAACAAACCTGCATAGGCTGGTCTATAAGGCACTGTGTATTATGGATTCTGCCTTTCTTTCATGGCTAGATCAGTGCATTCGAACCAAATTCCTGGAAGTAGAACACAAAACAAGGCAGGATATGGGGTGAGAGGTGAGGATTAAAGAAGGTATGCAAGATGTTCAGGTACAAATTACGTGAAACATGGTTTCGGCAGGCAAGCTTTGCAGCTTTCACCTAGAAACAAGAAATTTGTTTCCTTTAGATCATCTTGTCTTTTTTAGTGATTCTGAAGTGATTCATGTTTTTGTCACTCAGTTAGTTTAGCACTGGCTGGCAAACTCAGACACTTGTGCACCATTCATATTCATACCCTTTGTGAGTGTCAGAAACCCAAGGGAACAGAGGGGAAAAACAGAAAGTCCAATTAAAGAAGTCAAATGTCAACAGTGTGGCAGTACCAGCTTGGAGGAAAAGGAAAGGACACTGTGACTAATGAGGCCACAGAGTTATATACTTGAATTCGGAAATTGTTTAGACTTTGGATTTTTGTACTGCAATATATATAGCTGTGCTTTTGAGTGTTACTCATGTGTTGCCATCCTGGATTCTTTTGTTTTATCACTTTAGGTCAAGGGTGATGATAGGCACCTCACTGAGTAAAGGCCTTGAGACTTTAAATTTCCCAGCAGACTTTGTGAGGAGTGTCTTCCTTGCCGTTTCATGGTGACCCTGAAGCGGGGGTAGGGGGTGGTTGAAAGATGATTAAGAGCTCTGTTCTTGTCAGAAGTGCAGTGAATTAGTTCCCTGTCTAGTTCCTCTCCCTTTATTATTTATTAACCCAACAGGAAGAGACTGTGTGGGCTGGCAGATGGATGGGCTCAATTTAAAAAAACTGAGGGGGGGGAATCTATTGCAGCTGACCTAAGCCACAAATGAGCTTGCAGTTCAGTTGCAGCCAATGTTCTTTTCTTTCACTACCAGTACGTATGGAGCAACACCTGTGCCAGGTCAGATCTCTGTTTTGAAAGTGCTTAGGCACCAGTACTGCATGCCAAACTGAAAGATTGTTAAGTGCCAGGAGAAGAGGAAGCACTTGCTGGCCTTTGCAATTTTGGACTTTGAACCTTGGCATTGGAAAGTCAGCTGATGCACATGCCTTGTGCGTCAGTGGAATGAATTTCTTCCTAGCTTCATTCACAAGAAAGAAGAGCCTCCATGCAGTATTACAGTAGTCTCTGTTGTTGTGCAGGAGTATTGTTGTTGAAATGTTGGCAGGAGTATTGTTGAAATGTGGGAGTTTTCTTGGCTTCAAGAGTAAGGTCAAACAACTTCAGAGATCCTTAGAGAGTACAATTCTGTCTACTGAGGTATGGGGAAGAGGAGGATTGCAGCTATTGCACTGTATAGGGGTGTACACGTTTTTTTAAAATATATTTTTCAGATTTCGGTATATTGGACCTGAGAAATATTAGCATTCCCAATATTCCTGAATTTCAATATCAATATGATATCCAAATTCAGGAATTTTTTTAAAAACCCTGAATTTTATTGGCTCCATTATAACCTATGGAGACCATTTACTCAATAGGGAATCTATTTGGGAGTAACTATGGGTCTGAGGGGTCTTCCTTTTGTTTTAAGTAGAGACACCAAATTTGAAGCACAGGTGTTGGTGCCTCTCCTCAGAAGAACATCAAAGTTTCAAAAATATTGGACCAGGGGGTCCAGTTCTATGGACCCCCAAAGAAGGTACCCCATAGCACTGCTTCTGCTGAACTTGCAAAAATTCCAGTACCAGTGGACACCTCTGCAGGCGGCACTCTAGCAGCTGACTCAATGAAGAGGGCCTTGCATGGCCTCTTCATTGCATCACTCCAACCAGAGGATGGAGTGGAGGAAGACAGCTGTGGAGCAGGCCTCCACACAGGTGGGGGGCAGTCTTTCCCCTCCCCTCCATCCTTCTGGACTTCATCTTAGCCTTGCCTCAGGGTCTGACTGTGTTCCTTTCCTGCCACTCAGTGTTACCTTGTGCCAAACTCTTTCTAACTAGTACCTGAGAGAAGTTTGGTACACAGCTGCCTTTGCAACATCCTGAACCTAACAGTCTGACACCTTTTTATTAACCCTCTCCCACACAAAAAAATATAAGTATTGGTTTTTTAAAAGAACCTAACCTACCTTTGCTTCAGTTTTTTCTTCTTTTAGAAAAGCTGTATTTTTAAACTAGTGACATCCTATCCTGAAACTTGACTACAGTTTAATAAACTATCCTTGAGACGGAAATAGCAAACCTTTTAAAAAGTGTAAGGTTCTTTATTAAAGTTCATCCGACTTGATTCTATTGGAGGAAACCCGATTTCCTTTACACAATCCAAGAGCTCCCTACTGAAAATGGAAAAATACAGGATAACCTAAAGGGAAATTTGCTTAAAGGTGCTTGCCTTCTACTACTGAAACTCAGAATGCACACTGGAAAGTTTTTTTTTTAAAGTTCAGATGGACTAATTATGCTACTGTATAGAAGATACAACCTTGCCCCTTTTAATAGCCTAGCACTGAACTAATTAGGGAGGAACTAAAGCTTTATGCTGAAAATTAATTAGAAATCTTTAGAACAATTCTAACAGACCCTTGTTACTAAAACACTGTATTTAACATCTACTACCAGAACAAGAATTATATTCAATAGCCTTTTAAATCAGAAACACATACTAAATGAAAAATGGAACAGTGAACCTCTAACATCCACCACCAACCTTCTAGAAATTAAAGGGAAGAAATTAAATTAAAGGGAGGGGGAAATGGTGGGGGAAAAGAAAAAAGAAAAAGGAAGAACCTAAGCCAAAAGCCCCTCTACGCACACACACCAGATCCCTCCAAAAGAAAAAAAAAGCAAAGAAAGCAAGCAACAAAGCCTCAAGGCCCCCAACAGCAGATCACCCCCAAAAGAAAAAACAAACAAACAAAGGATGGTAAAGGAGACATACATTTTACAAATGGCTCAGGAGCTCTATAATAACATGAAGCCTACAGGTATGTTCTCCCCCCCCTCCACCCCCCACCCCCCGCTTCCCAATTTTTGAAGAGCGGGAGATGAGGCTGCGAACCCAGGGGTCTCCCGCCAGAGCGGGAGGTTTGGGAAGCCTAAGTAAAATAGTTTTTATAAAACCTTCCCCCCCATCATGTGAGTGACATCATGTGAGTGATATCATCATGCCTGCGATGTCAGGATTGGATCCCCCCACTGGCCCAATGTGGGCTGGCGAGTTGGGGACCTCCCAAGCAGGAGAACCCCCGCCTGGCCCCAGAGCTTGGCAGCCCTAAGTGCAAGCCAAATAACAAAACCGGAAGAAAACAAAACCAAAGAACATAACCAGAGGAAACAGCAACAACAAAAAGGCCTAAGGGCCTTGGCCTCACCCCTCACCACAACCCACCACCCACTAGGCTCAAAGAACAACTAACAATCATAAGTAAGAAAACTTCCAGTGGATGCTCAGTCTCAAACCAGTTAGTGTCTTCTCCAGGCATGTGGGTCAGGATCTGAAGTCCATAGCAGAGGAGCCTCACAGGCTCAAAGCAGCAGCAGTTGAAGCTGAAGCCAGCGTTGCACATTATCCAAACATAAGGATGAATTGGAAAGGTTTCAGGGAATCTCTGGACAGATGTTTTGGATGGGTCCCTCCAATGCATGATAACTACTGCCAATTCATTGGAGCTGTTATATCTATGGCCCAAAGGCACATTTCTTGAAGATATTGGAAAAAATATATTCCATGCTGGAGCAATCAGAGTGATAGGCTGTATCAAAATTTCCTCGACAGCAAAGACCGAGAAGTAGCAGATGAACTACTCTATGAACTCAATGCTGCAAGTAGACAAAAATGGACCAAAGTAACTGCAAATCTGGATATCAGGCATTCCTGTAAAAAAATCTGGAGCTTGTTGGAAAAACCAGGTGCAAGCCCACCTGTGCTCTGATGAAATAAGGAGGTAACAAAACCAAGTAGTTGCCTGACTATATCCCTATCTGAAGGATCTAAATGTTATAATCAGTATTTAAAAAAAGTAACCCAGATTTCACCTGTTCTGAAGACTGCAACCTGTCAGCGGATTTCAGTGCTGATGAGATTTCCAAGGCACTGAAGAATATCAGGGGTGGAAAGGCACCAGGCTTTGACTACATCTATAATGAGTTTCTGATCCAGCAGTGTACATTCACTAGTAAGTGGCTTGCAGAGTTTTTCACTGGCATCACAAGAACAGGAAGACTCCCACGGGAATTCAAGAAGGCTATTCTGAAAACTGGAAAACCAAAAAAAAATCTGGTGGAACGTTGCAGACCTACTTCCCTTCTGAGCTCCTGTTATAACCTCCTCAAGAGGCTAATCCTGAACAGAATCAGTGACAGAATTAATGAACATACCCCTATGGAACAAGCAGGATTTAGACCCCACCGTAGTTGTGAAGACCAGATTCTCTGCTTAACAGCTGCCATTGAAACAGGGCATCAGAAGTACCTCAAGATATCAACAGTTTTTGTTGATCTGACTGCTACTTATGACACATTCTGGAGGTATGATCTGCTGTACAAGTTTTTACAAGTTTTCCCCTTCAGAACATTATTTCAACTCCTAAATAACATGCTGAACAACAGAACTTTCCAAGTAAATATGCATCAGTTAATCAGCAAACGGAAGAAACTGCTTGGTCCTCATTCCAATTCTTATCAATCTATACATATCTGATGTTTCCAAGGCAATGTCCAAGAAGTTTGCTTATGCTGATGACATGGCAATTGCAGTAAGGCAGAAATCCATTGAAAGGACTGAGGAAATACTGATTAGGGGTCTCAGAATTTTGGCTGACTACAACCGTAAATGGTGGCTTATCCCAAGTTCAAGAAAAACAGAATGCTCCTGTTCCCATCTCAGTAACAATCTTGCCAACCATAAACTGAATGTCTACCTTAATGGTACCTGACTTACACACAACTGTACACCTAAGTATCTTGGCATTACCCTGGATAGGACTTTGAGCCATCTTACCAATGCAGCAGCAAACATATGCACCCAGAACAACATTCTCCAAAAACTATGTGGTACAACTTGGGTTCATCTGTTACAACATTTAGCTGCTCAGTTTTGGGGGTTGGTGTATAGTATTGCAAAATAATGCACTTCAGTGAGGCTCAGTAGCCTCCATGTCCACAAACTTAATGTTCAACTCAGCACAACAATGAGAACCATCATCAGATGTATTAAACCCACTCTGAGCTATTGGCTGTCCATGTTGTGCCACATCAGTCTCCCACATCTCTAAAGACAAGATGCTCGTCTTCATGAATATAGACAAATCACTGAAAACAGAGAGTTGCTCATCCACAAAGACACAGCTGATGTTGGCCTATTCAGAGTCAGATCCCAACACCCACCAATTAGTTCTGCACAAATCCGGCAAAAACAAAATTTTAATTTAGGGAATGAATGGTTGCAAACATGGAAACAAGTATTTCCACCCAATATCCATAACCTGCTAAACACCAGCGAGAGGTCTGCAGGATTTGACTTGCCACATAAAGTATGGAAGATGGCTAACAGAATATGGACAGGCCTTGGCAGACCTGTTGTTTAAGTGAATACCAGAACCCAAATGTGATTTTGGTGCAGCCCGCCAAGCTATTTCCCATCTGTCATACGAATGTGAGCATCATGCTTTCTAGGATGATGTGACAGAGCTCTTTGAACACTCCCTAGCTGTGAATGAGTGGATTAAAAATTTAGATATTAGCAGGGGTCATTTTGTAGAAAAAGAGGTGCTGAAGCTCATTAGCACAACTCATTTGCATATACCACACACCCCTAAAATCACTGGAAGGTGTACTAAATTATATCAGCTCAGTATCTACCTTAAAATGCTTCTTGAATTATGATTGTCATAATAAAACCTTACTCCTGTCATACTTTTAAAATTACTTTCTCCTATGTGGCCACAATGGCCTGATGAAGATTTGTCTGCTTTATATGTTTTGGTTATCTTCCCATTCTTTGTGAGGGGAAATATTAGAAAGTTTGTCAAATCTTAGTGTTCAGCAAAATTCTCACAGGGGGCTTGAACAATGGGGCCCAGAAGCAAATATTGGGGGTGGGGTTAAGAAAAAAAGAGCACAATAAAATTAGAGGTTCCAGAGCTCCGCTTCTGTGAGCTCCTGCACAAAATGAGGCCTCGATATTAGTATTTAGGGGAATTGCCCAATTGGTCTACTTGGTTACATATTTAAATTATGTTTCCTGTGTGTAACTCTGCCATATGAGAAATGTAAATATTCTGGAAAACCTCGAATAAGTGAAGAAAACAAGGTTGTTGGACTTTGAAGCCAACAACCTTGGAAACATGTGATGTAATGCCATATGCAGAAGAATTGTAATGACGGCCCTAAAGCAGTACAGCTCCGCCTAAAGCACTTTTTGCTGTTGTAGAGATGCCTCTTCCTCCCTCCCTCCCTCCTGTTGCCTTGGAATCCAGAGCACCAGGCAGGAAAGGGCTAGAGGAAAACTCTGCATCCCTTAAAATCCTTTTACCTCCAGCTATTAGATATCACTGAATATACCCCTTAAAAAGCAAAACAAAAATTGGCTTTTTTGGGGGGGATTGGCTATAGTGGTAGCTGAAAGGATTTTTTGATCTGTATTCAGCTGAGAAGATACTCAAAAAATACTGATAAGGTATTTTTTGGCTTGGATATAGCCGAATGCATATCTCTACAACTGAATATTTTGTCATTTTGAGTCCATCTGTGCTCTCTCACTAAGTCTTTCCATTTCCTTTTCTGGGATTCATTTTCTTGCAGCCCAGCTTGTAACCTGAATGCTAAATGTGTTGGTGGCATAAATATATTATGCTTTGGTAGAGCTGTGTCATTTATCATGCAAAGATGTCTTCTCCCAAAGGAGATGAAGCTGCTTGATGAAACAGCAGGGCTGTGCCCTACAGTTAAAAAATACAGACCATTCCATTCAAGGAGTTAGAAACTAAATGAATTAGCACGAGCAGCTGAAGTCTTGCTGCCTGTGTCTAACCACATTATGACTTTTCACGTGTATTTAAAAAAATATATATATCTCAACCTGGGCTGCATTAAGAGTCTTCTCTGTGAAAGAATTCGTAGGGGTATCAACAGGCACAGTGTAATCCTATGCAGAATCCACTCTTCTAAACCCGCTATGTTGAATGGATTAAGAAGTATGTTATCTGGAGGCATATCAGAAGATTTTGGGTGGCAACGCTTGGAAGAGAGACTTTTGTTACTACTTAAAGATTGTTTGATGATACAAGGAGACTTCCCTGACATTGATCAGATATTCAGAATGAATTCAAGATTTGCACTTAAGAACAAGTTACCTTGAGATATATTGATTTGTTTCACTCATAAGAAAACATGAGATGCAATATTAAAGAAGCAAAGTGAACCAACCCCCACTTAAGGGAGCAGAAAAAGAAGTGCAGATTTTTCCAGGATTTGCCAACAGACATGTTAAGGGGGAAAAAAAACTTTGATTTTTTGAGACAAATTCTATAAGAAGGAAATAAGATACAACTGGAAAATACCATTTGCAATTGAGGTATATTTGCCAAAAGGAAGGAAAAGTAATTAAGGCTAATGAGCTCCAGCACCTCTTTTTCTACAAAATGACCCCTGCTAATGTCTAAATTTTCAATCCACTCATTCGCAGCTAGGGAACAAGCTAAACTACTGGCTGAAGAACTACAAACAGAGGATCCATACAGAGGATCTGGTTGCACACACCATTTGTACCAAAGGTTGAGTCCCTCTAGCCCAATTGAAGAGACTCAACAGCCAGAGTTCCAAGTGAGTTGATCCAGAGATTCCTTTATTACCACCAGTGGCAGGAGGAAGAACCTGTCCTGAGTTTTTCCTCAAACCCATCTTTATAAAACATAGCATATTTATACAATTTCTGATAACAAAGCAGGTCTAGTTGATTGGTTACAAATCCTCGCTTTTAGCCTTTTGTGGTATCTCATTGGCTTAAAGAAACTCCTCTCTACCAGGGTGAGGTAGATTTCTTTGTTCTCTACTCCCAATCTCCCATCATCTAGCATCCTCCCGGTTCCTGGTTTTGTTCCAAAGAATGTGTCAGTAAATACAATCTTTACTGTGTGGGCAAGATGGCTCCTTTCAGACTTGGAGGTCCTTCCTTGAGGCAGGGAGAAAAGCTTTCTTTATCAAAGGATGCTAACAGAACTTTGATAATGTTTTCTTGCTAGAGAAATGTGATCTGAGATATGCAAGCACGCTAATAGAAGCCTATTGTCCATTGTTAGGATCTTGGAACCAAATCATAGCAAAGGCCCCATATACTTTTAAGGCAAGTTCAGCAAATATAATACTTTGAATGTAATGGTTTTGTTACAACTGTAAAGGCAGATTAGTGCAAATGAGTTCTATAATCAGGATTAGTGCAATTCTATTTGGCACTCTGTCCATGCTCTAATGCAAATCTGAATTTACATTCTACAGCTCCCCCCTTTTTGATTAAAATGGAGGGGAGATATCTATACTCCACTTTCATCAACCTCAGATCTTTCTTTGTGTATATTTCTTGCTCTTCTTCGTTCTCTTCTCCTGTGAAGGAAACCTTTGGTCATTGTTTTCAAGCGTGATATGAGCAAGGCTATACATCGAATACATTGAATGCAGGTGCAAAAGCATGCAAGCAAAATTATGCATGGCAAGCACACATGAGGACAAGTTTGACCCTTGACCCCAGGCTTTGAAACCATTTCCCAATTCCTCCCAGTAAGTCTCCAAATCCTTCTTCATTGATGGTGTCTTAGTTTACCTTTGTTGTTCTTTCATGTGTGCTTCAAGGGATTTGAGAATGGTCATTTGATTTTTGACAATGAATTACAGATAACACATTCAAACTCCTCACATCCATGATTTGCTCTAAGGAGCAAGACATCTATGGCCATTTTGGAGTGGCCCTCTCTGTTGTTCTGAGATCTCACCACTGACCACTTATGGCTTTTGATGCTTCATTTACTCCTGTTGTCACCAGGCAAGCTAACCCATTTATGTTTATCCCATTTGCCACTGCCAAGCCTGTCAGCCCAAACAAAGAGACAGCTAAGGCCATATATTCAGTATCTGTGAGTAAACCAACTCCTGGTAAACAGCTCTCATCCAGGATTAGGCTCCTCCAAGTCCTCTCCCCTTTGCATGTTTTTCCTCCTGTGTGTGTGGTGTATGCTTGTGCTGAATAATGCCGAAGAGAATCTTTTTTCAGAATTTTCTTTTCTATGCTAGAATTTCAAGATGAAGACATAATGATCTTTTGAGACATGAACAGAGTTGTAGATCCTAAGAAGGACAGATCCAGAAATATTAAATGTGGGAAATTACCAAAACATGTATTCCAGTATTTGGAAATGCTGAATTAAAAGACGTCTGAAGGATAAAACATTCAAAAGACAGAAACTTCACTTTTTTCTCTGATAGACATCAAACATACTCAAGAATAGACAGGTGTTGGATATCAAAAAATCTAACAATGAATTTAGATAACAAAATATTTGAAGATCACAACCCTACAGAGGTAGTTTGACAATGGATCAGAAAATCTAGAAGAAACCAAACAATGCTCTTCTATAACAAGATGATTTAATAAATAGGTGTAAAAAGATCTGGAATAATTTTTGCAAACTCTGAGGAGAGATGGAATGTTTCTTATATAAGCAGGAGACAAACTTAGAATGAGAAAAAGGTCAACATTTAGAATGAGAAACAATTTTAAATTGTATATAAATGAATTATAATGCAGAAGCAGAATGATAATGTTTTGAATATAAAAGCATAAGGAATTGATTTTTGAGCAAAAATACCCTCTATTCCTCATTGTGAAATCTATAATGATATAATCCTTTATTGTGAGATATATGCTTTAATATGAGAGATATAATAGACTTTTCTTTTAATTTTGGTATAGTAAAAACAATAATTAGGAAGTAGAAATGACAAAATGTTTAACAGAATATGTAGCAATTATTAAATGAATAATATAGTTGTAAAATAGGTTAGTTATAAAATCTGGAATTCAAAATGTTTGAAGTGTCTTAAAATTATAATGAAGAGGAATTGGGGAGAAATATTTTCTGTTTATATAACTTGTAATATATTTTTCTGTATTTCTTATACATTATTATATAGCCCTTATTTTCTTATGTATCCTTTGTATCATTATCTTGTTTTTTAAAAGCTGCTTACAGTGCAACCCTATGTAGTGTTCCTCCAGGCTAGGCCCATTGATTCAGCATTAGATTGTACAGTTGGTCATTTACTTTTCAACTTACTAGGTAATCAGTTGACATATAATTGCATATTATCCAGACTTATAAAGATATCTTTCTGATATACTGAAAGAGGCATGATGTAATTTAATAAATACAACCCATTGTTAGAGGAAACGGCATCCTTAATGTGTCATTTTCCATGGCCTATATCAGTTTCATAACAAAACCACAATGTTGTCAAGATATAAACAAATGTGACATCAGTTTACAAGTTAACTGAGTGTTTGTTTATTTATGTTGATTTATACCCCTCACTTTCTGCAAACGGCTCAGGAAGGTTTTTGTCGATAAGCCATCTAAAGTTTTAGTTGATTCGCTTTCACAGTAGAGTCTTCAAGACCAAGAGAGCATCCAGGTCATGAAAACCAGGTGGATGGAAGGTGGTTCAGTTGCAATGAGTAAGGTTTTTCTGCACAGGTGGTTTTCTTTGGTTCTGCCACCATACAGCTTCAGAGTTTTTTGCTGATTTCCATATGTGTTCTGGTGCTGATAGGGTTCGCTTCAGGGTGGGTTTTTTTGTTTTTCTCCAAAATGCATCTATGTTGCACTCCCCAATTAGAAAGAATCTTATGTGTTAAGTTACTTAGCAGACTATATTGAACTTGACAGCTGGTTGGAATGTGTAATATATATCCCGCCCTGAGCCTGCCCCGGCGGGGAGGGCGGGATATAAATAAAAACTTATTATTATTATTATTAATTTACAGATAAGAAAAAATAAATGTTTATCCATTCTCATCCTGCTAAATTTATTTCACAGAGGAT
Organism: Heteronotia binoei; assembly: GCF_032191835.1. Taxonomy (NCBI): domain Eukaryota; kingdom Metazoa; phylum Chordata; class Lepidosauria; order Squamata; family Gekkonidae; genus Heteronotia; species Heteronotia binoei. The sequence continues at coordinate 47,267,230 of NC_083223.1, read as the reverse complement.
TTCTATGGACAGAGTTGAAAGCACCCTTTAAATCAAGGAAAACAGAGAATAATTTCTTCCCATCCACACCACTGTATTTCTCTACCAAGTGAGTGAGGGTAACGCAGTGATCCAGTGTAGATTTACTAGGGCAGAAGCCAATCTGTTCTAAACCCAAGAGATTTTGATCAAGACATCCAGGCAGTGAGTTTATTCAGCAAGTGTCTTGCACAGAGTTTACCCATAACTGACAGTAGGCTAATTGGGTGATAATTCCACTGCAGTTTAGGATCACTTAAAAAACCACAAAAGAGTACTACATTAGCATTACCCCATTATCAGGCATAGTCCCAGTTTTATCTATCAGGGTGAAAAGAGTGGCCAAAGGAGGAGCCCACAATTCTAGATATTTTTAAATAGTTCGGGAGATAGCTCATCAGGACCCAGAGCCTTTTCAACTTTCAAATGATTAATTAGACATTTAAGTTCATTAGGACTAACTAGGTGCCATTCAGGTAAATTGAAAAGGGTTGTCTCTTGTTGACCAAGGAAAGTAATTGACCAATCAAGAATATAGTTGAGAAATAATCTGTCCACACCTGAGCAAATACAGGACAATTAGGAGACTGGCTCCTAGCAAAGAAAACACTTGCAACTAGAGACCAGAATTGTTTACTATTTTTGACTAAATAAGCATTAACTAATAAATCCCAATTCCTGTTACTTAGCAGTCTCTTCTTGTAAGCAATTGTACTTTGAAATTACTATTATTTAGGAGCTGATTCTACACTGGGCAGAAGATTCTCTATTTAGAAGTGTTCATTCTGTATTTAGAAGATTCTGTATTTAGAAGTGTTCATCTACATTGCATACTGCCATCACTTCTGTCTTAATTTGAATTTTCCGAAGTTGTTTACACTCATTTTCTTGAATTGGCACCAAAAGCAGTTTCACCCTGGAGTTGCTTCTCACTTTACAAGAGTACTTTTGAACTGGGGTTTTCTGCAGATTCGGATCTAAAGCCTTAAGTCTAGAAACCACTGCAAGTGTAGAGTTAAAACTCCAGAAAAGGTGAGGAGCAAAATTTTGAATGTAGATCCAATAATCTTATGTGGATTTCTAGCAGGCGAATCCAGTGCTCAAAAAATCAGAAGCAACAATGAGTGTAGAATCAGCCTTAGTTTAAACTAGCTGATAAGAATAATATGTATCCTGTAATTAAGATTTCAGCCTTTGGCATTCACCATCAAACCATACATCAGTAATATTTCTGGATTAATTATGACAAGTTACAGATTGCTGTGGAGTGAACAACTGATGATACTAGCAAGGCTGTAGGGCTTGAAGAGCCTCAGAGAGATTTTCAGCATTTGTTAATTGCTGATTTAGCTCACTTGCCTTTTGGTATTGATTAGCTGGTTGATGTCCTCATCCACTCTTTGAGACCATCTAATTCTTCACAAGTTTGGTATATTCTTCCATGTAGTAGTAGTAATAGTAGTAATAGGTGGTGATAAACTGAGAGGATTCATACTCAAGGATAGTGATAAAAGGTAACTGGTCACTGGCAATGTCTTTTCAAGTTAAAGGAGACAATGACATAATTGATATACCTCAAGTGGAACTAAATGTATATTGGCCAGGAGAATCATCTTAAAATGAATCTATTGGATGGAATACAGAAATTAGGCCAGAAGACCCCTGCAGAATTAACTTAAGGGTCTTTGGAATGTCTTATAGAAAGGAAAAAAATTAGGGAGGGAATCATTTGGGTCAAAGCCCACAGCCTCCTTAAAGTCTCCTGCAATCAAATTCTGCCAAAGGGTATTTCAACTCAAGGTCCACAACATACACATTCAAATAGTCACATTGGGCTGAGAGGTCAGCTCTGTTAGTGAAAGGTAAAGCTAGTCCCCTGTTCAAGCACCGAGTTGTTACTGACCCATTTATTTATTTAAAACCATTTCATGGTGCTGTGTTAATACAGTACAATATAGGCGGTTCTGAAAATTCGGTGGTGACCACCAGTACTCTACTTGGTGCTCTATATGATCTTAGGCGGGCAAGGCAGTTGGCTCTGGAGCGCGACGACCTAGCAACAGTGATCCATACTACGGTCACCTCGAGGTTGGACTACTGCAATGCCCTCTACATGGGGCTGCCCCTGTCCCGAACTCAGAAACTGCAGCTGGTGCAGAATGCCGCGGCCTGGCTGTTATTGGGTCTCCCAAAGTGGGGACACATTCGGCCGGGTCTTCGGACCCTGCACTGGCTTCCAGTGATGTACCGAGTTCGGTACAAGGTGCTGGTCATTACCTTTAAAGCCCTATATGGCCTGGGACCTGCCTACCTGAAGGACCGTCTCTCCCCACATGTTCCCCAGAGAGTGCTGAGATCGGGAACCCAAAATCTTCTCGCTATCCCTGGACCAAAAGAAGCCCGCTTAAAAACCACTAGAGACAGGGCCTTCTCTGTTATGGCCCCTACATGGTGGAATCAGCTGCTGGAGGAGGTGAAGGCCCTGCGGGACCTTGTTCAGTTCTGCAGGGCCTGTAAGACGACCCTCTTCCGGCTAGCTTACACCTAGCTGAGACGAGAAACTCAGTGTAGCTCTGCCAAACTCCTGTTCACATAGTTTTGGAATGTTTAATGGTTTTAAGGTTTTAACTGTTCTAAATGTTTTGTTTATATATTCAAATATTTGTTTAATTTTATGTTTGACTAATTGTTGGGAGCCGCCCTGAGCCACTTGTGGGAAGGGCGGGATACAAATCATAAATAAATAAATAAATGTCCAGTGGCAGCTCTCTCTCAGTTAGATATCGAAGGCCTGTCGAAAAAATTCAGTCTTACAGGCCCTGCAGAACGTAGGCAGATCCCGCAGGGCCCTTATGGGATGATGCCACACCACAACGTTTTTGTTGCAGATTGTTTACGGAGTGGTTTGCCATTGCCTTCCCAATCATCTACACTTTACCCCGAGCAAGTTGGGTACTCATTTTACCAACCTTGGATCGATGGAAGGCTGAGACAACCTTGAGCCGGCTACCTGAACCCAGCTTCCACCAGGATCAAACTCAGGTCAAGAGCGGAGCTTGGACTGCAGCACTACAGCTTTACCACTCAGTGCTACAGAGCTCCTAAGTTCTGTTAGTACATTGGGGTAAATATACATTAATAACAAGCAAGGTAAATTGAGACAGTTTGAGAAGAATTGGACCAGTGGAGGACAAGAAGATAAAAGGATAGGCTCAACTTTTAGCTGCAATGAGCCAAGCAACACAGGACTGCTCTATGATGGCTCCTATGCCATTTCAGAAGCCAAAATAAAAAAAATAAAAAATAGATCCTTCTAGCTGTATTTAATAAACTTTATTTATACCCCGCCCTCCCCGCCTAGGATCTTTGGATCCAAATTTCTTGGCATAGGATGATGTCAAAACATCCAAGAAAATCTAAAATCTCATGGCCACCAGTCTTTTTTCAGCCATCCAGCAATGTTCCAGGATAGTATCAAGGGCTGGGCTGTGGTCATATTTAATCTGTCATTAAAAAAGCAACAACATGGCGGGAGTCATATCTGAAAAAAATAAATAAAACTACCCGGTCAGTTCTAAGTAGACATGTAATGAATTTAGCAGCAAATGAATTTGATAGTTCATCGTACCTTGTTTGACTGCTGCAATCACCTGTGAGTTGAAAGATTGATCTGTTCACCTGTCTATTAACAGCTATGTGGTGGCAGCACAACAATTGTGCTGTGGCTTTATAACAATTGTGGTTGGTGGAATTTCATTTCTTTGGCTCTTTCATCTATGCTGTAGGCAAGTTCAGTTCTAACCAAAGTTATGGAGTGTTGGTCATTGAATAACATAAGAGGGAAATGACACTTGCCACCAAGCTGTGAGAAAATAAACATGTGCAAATAATGTCAATAAAATGGGCTTGAATAAGTACCAAATCATTTGGATATTTAGAGAAACTGGGTACTTTTTTTTTTTAATAATGGCTAGCTGACTGACTAATTTGTTCAGTGTTTATTTACATCATTGGCTGTCAAGTGGCATGCAGTGACAACATTTCTATGAGGGAGGGGGAAAGTATATATGAAACACTGTCATGCATGCACTGCTTTGTACTGTTTGAATACATAGAATGTAACCTGAGAAAAAGGCTCAAATTGTTTGCAGGCATTGAACTGATCATTGGACAGTCAGCTCTCTGGCGGTGACTGGGGAATAGCTGGTGAGCCAAATCCGCAGGTGCGTGAGCATCCCTCATTCTAAGCTAATGAACAGGTAAAACAGACAGTCACTCCAGAACTGGTCTAATGATGGTTTCATGTGGTGTGACTACAGGAGGGTGTATATTCTTGACCCTGCCTTCCTGGAAAAGACAGCTTCCAGTTAATGTCACAGTGCTCTGTTTTTGAGCAATGTGTGTTCAAGTGATTCTGGCAGATTGTCTGCATATGCTCCCTGCTGTGGAACTGGTATGGTAGTGATGACAGGGTGACATGAGCTGAGGAGATTTCTCTTGAAGATATGTTAGCCAATACCATTTTGGCGAGAAGGTAATATAGAAAATATTGCTTTTGGGAGGGTCCGCATAAGCTGTGGAGACAGCCCTGGAAGTGGTTCTCCAATAACCTCAGTTTTCTTCAGTTCTGTGATTTCTGAACCAAAGTCTAGGGCCACATTAACAGTACAAAAAGGAAAAAATGCCAAGTAAGAGATGACTGATTTATTATACAAACTTCCAATGCATTTCACTGTGCAAGCTTCATCAGCAATTAAATTTTTTTACATTCTTTTTTTTTTACAGTGAAAAGAATTTAATTGTTGTGGACAGTTCCAGCATGATGTGAATGTTCTGATTCTCCTTGATTAAGCCTGCACTGAGAAACAGAGACTTTGTATGATAAATCAGTCATATATCAGCTGGCATTTTTTCCTTTTTGTTTTGTTGGCACATTGCTGGGTGCAGCCCAGTTTCCCTTCATCCATGTTATGTACCCACATGGCTTTTTTTAAAGCAGGAATGCATAGGAACACAGTTCTGGCTGGCTTTGTGTCAGGGGGTGTGGCCTAATATGCAAATAAGTTCCTGCTGGGCTTTTTATTATTTTGTTATTTATTACTTTAGTTTTCTATTCTGCCCTCTCTGCAAGCGGATTCAGAAAAAAATTAACAATTAAAATACATTTCATGGTGCTACTCAAAATTTCAGTATAGGTGGGATCATAACTTTCTTTCTTCTGATAAAAAGACCTGTGTGAAAGAAATGGTGATGTCAGAGGGTGTGGCCTGATATGCAAATGAGTTTCTCCTGGGCTTTTTTGGTAAAAAAAGTACCCATATACAATGGACCCCTTCCTTTTCCCTCACTCAGAGGTAAAATTTTCCCTCCATTTTTCTGTTCCTCTTTGTGACTGAACTGGCCACATAATATGTCTTCTTCTTTAGTTAAGGTCTGGTTATCCCATCCTTTACAGTTCAGTATTGTGGCTTTTTGGCACAGCCCAGGAACTTGAGGGAAGGATTACGAGCCCCCTTTAACTTAAACCTTTGATATTGGCACATGAGATGTTTTTAAAATTCATAAAGAACAAAATACATAGGGTACTTTCATACTGCAACTGTTTGCAAGTGGATTTTCCATTTCACACAGTCACATAGCAATTCACATAGTCACATAGCAAACAGCAAATTGCATTAAAATTAATTATTTAGTGTGTGTGAAAGCACTCATAGAAGGGAAAGGTCAGGTGAATTCAGGGGTTGAAATTCCTGAGGTAAAATCAGTTTTTGCACAGATGTTAGTTCTTATGTACAGGCTAATTAGAGTTTCTAAACTTTTTCATGGTTTCTTGAAACTTTATATTGAGAGGCTTTTGTTCCAGTATTTTTCCTTAACACTCTCATACGCTTTCTTTAGTATCTCTCAACTCCAGAAGGTTAGTACACTTTTTTTCAGTAACCAAAATCCCTTCTCTTGAAACACCAGTTTTTGACTGACACTTTTTTTGACTGAAACTACAGGCAGTTTTCATTCCCACCAGACCAGGATTCTCTGTACTCTTCATAGCTGTTTTTCCTGTTCAACTGGGTAGAGAATCTTCTCTCCCTAGAAGGTCTTTCACTTTTCCTTGGCCTGAAAGGGAAGCTCCATACACTCTCCAAACCTCCTAGCCACTTCCCCCCAGTTCTCCTGTCTGTGTTAAACTGCTCTCAGCTAAGGCTGAAATCAGACTTTCTCCGTTAAGTCAGAATTTTGTCTTTCTCCAGTCAAGGCACAAATCTGACTGACTCTCCTCAGCATCCAGCCTTCAAGAATATGTCTGCTCAGCTGATTCTGTGCAATCAGATTGCTCAGAGCACTCTGTCACTCAAGGCTCTCTGGCTCCGTGAAGAATCAACCCTTCACATACCTTTACTCTGTTTGTACAGTACTTCGAGGCTTTGAGGTGCAGTTCATCACATCATGTTTTAATGTAGTGAAGAATGTACTCTTCCTTCCTTGCTAGGATAGCATACTTTACTCTTCAAGTCTGTATATTCCTAAAATTTGGAAATAATAAGTTCAAGAGGGGAGGAACTAGGTTACTCTGTATTTTTAAAAACAAAGCAATGCACACATTGGGACCTCCCTCTCTTTCCTTTCAAATGAGATATATGAGACTGTTCTTTAAGTTTACTTTTAGCATATTCCACAGTACTACATGTGAGGACTGAATAGCTTCAATAAATATTGTTTGATTTGTTATTCAGAAGGATCAGGATGGATATATATCAGGGTAAATCCAATAAACTCTTTCACTCAATGTTAAAAGATCCTCATATAATTTGTCCAATGGTAGGGTGGAAATTTATCCTTGGTTGGAGTGTTGGGCTGCCATCATTGTTGTGTCTCCTGCACTAAAATATTGGGAGATACTGATGTAAGACTGTCTTGGCCTTCCTTGTGCACTGTGGAATAAGCACTATGTATTAACTATCATAGCTATTGGGTGTGGTAGGGTTCCCAGGTATGTGCTGGAAAATACCTGGAGACTTTGGGGGTGAATCCAGGAGAGGGTGAGATCTGGGGAGGGGAGGGGGCCTCAGCCTAGTACAATGTCATAGAGCCCACCCTTCAAAGCAGCCATTTTCTCCAGAGGAGCAGAAATCTGACAGCTGAAGATCAGTTGTAAAAGCAGAATATCTTTAGGCCCTGCCTGGTGGCTGGAAATCCTAGTGTGTGGCTAGATTGTGTGCCAAAGTGCAAGATTCAAAGGGCTTTTGGCCCTTGATTTTTGCCTGCAGCTCTCAGCCTGAGCCCCATGAGAGCCAGCCCACTGAATGAGAAGCCGCTCAGGACTTTTTTTTTTTGGCCTTGTTTATTTAAATTATATTGTTAAATAGGCTTGTTTTGGAAATTAATTTAAGGTAGTTTGGGGTTCTTATAGGAGAAAAGTGGCATAGAAATGCTCAAATAAATACATTCTCAAAAAAACCTGCCAGTATGGCTAACATCTAGCTCACTCATTTCAAGCGGGGAGCAAATTGTTTTGGTAGAGTCTTCTAAAGGTTTTGTTTTGTTTTGTTTTTTAAAAAGCTATCTCAGACTTTTTGTGGTAGAAGAATGAATAAGAGCGGCCCTTTGAGAATGAGAGAGGCCCTTTGAGAGAAATAAAGAAGGGAATCGGAAGATTCAGCGTTGATAGTATTGAGCATTTAGGGCTGTTCTCTGGGGATAGAGAACTGTGTAAGAATAGCAAAAATCCAGTTGCAAAACACATTATTTAGTGTAGTGTGAACACACCCTAATCGTGTGTGCACAAACATGCCCTTTAAAAGCTTATGTTTTAAAACAATTTTGCATAATGTTACTCTTAGACACAAACCTTTTCAAGCAAGCAGATACTCACACGTGCAATTATCAGTTCTCCAAGATCACTCACTCTGAGAATGTGTAAATAAATTGGACAAACTTAAGTTCTTGGGAATAGAAGACTATTATTACCTTGAGCTCACTTACCTAATTTTAAAAAATCACTGACAGTTAGTTTCTGTTCCAGTGAACCTGCCATAGCAACAGCTGTATCTGGAAGAACACTCTGTGGCTAATAAATATTCTCTTGAAAGCACCACTCTTGCAATCCTCCCCCCCACACGTATGAACAGTGGTAAAGGGGTTTAAGTACATTCTGACCCACAGCACTCAGTAGTTGCTACCTATTTATCCTCTGGGAGTCTTGGCATATCAGGTAAATGATAGTTGATAGATTTAACTCTAGTCGCTCTTTAATCTATGTCCCAGGATGCAAGGGAAGAATACAATTAGGAGGCAATTTGAAAGCTGGCATCACTACTCTTGTTCTTTCAGTTGCTGAGGAATAGCAATGAGGTAATTTATGTTTTTCTTCTTTTTGCTGTCAGGTTCTCTGTAACAAACCTGAAACCTCCTCAGTGTCAAACTAGTTAATGAAACGCTGGACAGCGACTTCTTTGAAACATGTCATTAGTGAATGTTGTCTGAATAACCAAACACAAATATTGATGCTAAATGGAAACTCGGACACTGGTTTGGTTCTCTGGTTAAGCCAGTCATGCAAGCACATAAATTAAATCCACCCACCTGCTGTTTTCCTGATTGTTACTTTCTTGTGGACAAAACTGTAAGGTGCTCTTTGCTTTTTAAAACCATACAATAAAACAACTGAAAGCTTCTCACAGATTATACTTTGGCTGGAATGAATTCTAGGGTGCCACCATTGCTGTCTCCCATGCTTACAGGTTGGGAGAGACTGCTGTAATCCTACGCTAGCTCTTCTACTGCAATGTGGAATGACCATCATGTATGGTACTTATCATGGTGGGATGCTTAAACACTCACTGGTTCCACTCAGTCCTGTTCACCTTCCTTAAGCAGAGAGCAAATTGTTTATTGGGCAGCTCAAGTTGCCAATGAGCAACTTGAGCCTGTTCACTGGAATGCTTTCTGCATATCCAGGGTGCATTAAAGCCTCTTCAAGCAGTGTCTGTGCCTTTAAGAACCTTAGTGGCCCTTGTGGGAGCTGATAGGTGACCACAACAGTATTGCTAACATTGACGACATGCTGAGAAATATACACAGGGTCTCTCTCTCTCGGCTTGATTTCGCGAACGAAGATTTAAGAAAGGTGCAGTAGTCCACGTCTGCTGCAGGCTCGCTGGTGGCTGACAAGACCAATGCGGGACAGGCAGGTCCGGCCACAGTGGCTGCAGGGAAAAGTCTGATTTGGGGTTGGTGCTGTAGCAGTACGATTCTTCCTCAATCTCCTTTTGTCCTCAAGACCAGCTATGCGTGCGTTCTCAAAGGAAGAAACAGCCTGGTGGATGGTGTGCCTCCATGCTTTGCGATCTGAGGCTAGGTCAGACCACTGGTGATGGTTAATGCAACAGGTACCAAGGGATTTCTTCAAGGAGTCCTTGAATGGTATCAAATGTTCACAAATCATTCAAAACTTTTCCATATATCCTCAATCAGTTGTCCAAAATCATAAATAATCCACGAATATTCAAAGTACATCCATAATAATCCAAAGTCTTTATAAAAGTATCCAAAAGTCTTTACAGAAATCCATGCATAATCATGAATGCCAAAATTAGAATAAAGTGCCATCTTCCTTTGTGATAACTTTCCAAAAGTTCATTCAGTGTTCTCAGTACATTCAGAACAAATCTCTCAATAGAATCCAAAGTCCCGGCTACAACCAATTGACTTGATGTGCTTGTTTCATTCACAATGTCACGGCCCGAGTCTCTGACACGAAGCTGCGGCTGCTATCGTCCTGGCAACGAGCCAGGACCTCTCGCAGACAGCCCAGGCGAAGCACAGGGAGTGGTCGTAAAACAGTCCAGTTGATTGATAACGTAAACAGGCAGGCTGGAGGGTGAGACGGAAGCTTGGTCAGGGAAGCCGAGAGTCAGAAGCCGGGGAGCCGAGCCGAAAGTCAGAAGCCGGGAAACAGAGCCGAGAGTCAGAAGCCGGGAAGCAAAGCCGAGATCAAACGATACCTAAGCCAGTCCGATAAGCAAAGCCAGAGTCCAGAATACCAGTCTATGGGTCAGGCCGGGTCAGGAATGCACAGGTTCTTTCCGAAGCAAGGGGTGCGAGACGCAGACACATCCAAGGGTGTTCGCTTGTTGCCAGCACAGTTTGGCCTGAGGCCAGGATCCCAGATATACTGCTGGCTAATTGGCTCGTTAGAACTCCGGGCTCAGATCTCTTCTAGCCCGCATGCGCGCCTCTCTACGCCTGTTCCTGAATTCCAGGCGTCTCCTCTCGCGCAGGCGGGCCCCAGGTGTTGGTGAGTCTGGGGGAGATGAGCTAGTACCTGGTGTGGCCAGATTGGTTTCAGGTGGCCCCTGCTGCTGGCTGGCTCCTTCAGGACTTACGTCCTCTGTTGCTGAAGGCATCTGCACAGCAGGGGCGGGGTCAGAAGCAGGCACCTGCTCTGAGTCAGCAGGGGCAGGCATGACACTATCCCCCCCCTCAGGCCCCCCCTCATCCAAGCCGCCTGGCTTATCTGGGTAGGCCTCATGAAACTGCCGGAGCAGGTCAGGGGTATGCAGGTGGGCAGCCGGTTCCCAGGAGCGATCCTCGGGAGGGTAGCCTTCCCAGTCCACCAGGTACTGGAGTTGACCTCGGTGCAGCCGGGAGTCTAGGATCTGGTGGACTTCAAACTCTTCCTCATCGTCCACCAGCACCGGTGGCGGAGGCGGTGGTGGAACGTCCCTGTTTGGGTCCGGCGCTGCCGCTGGTTGGAGGAGGGAGCGGTGGAATACGGGGTGTATCCGGAGGTGGGCCGGAAGGCGTAGGCGGAATGCCACGGGGTTGACTTGCGCCTCTATGGGGAAGGGCCCGATGAACCGATCGGTTAGCTTGGAGGACCGGCCAGGAGTCCGGAGGTACCGGGTCGAGAGCCAGACAGAATCTCCGACCTTGAGGGGGGCTCCGTCCTGGCGATGTCGGTCCGCGGCCAGTTTGTAAGCGTCCTTGGCGCGCTGGAGCTGAGTGCGCAGGAGGGCGTGGAGCGCGTGGAGTTCCTCAAGTCGGTCGGTGGCTGCGGGAACGTTGGCGGAGGGGCCGAGCGGAGGGAAGAATCGGGGGTGCAGTCCATAGTTGGCGGCAAACGGCGTGGTCCGCGTAGAGCTGTGGACTGCGTTGTTATACGCGAACTCTGCCAGGGGTAGCAGAGTGGCCCAGTTGTCTTGCTGATAGCTGGTATAGCAGCGCAAGTACTGCTCCAAGGTGGCGTTGGTCCGCTCGGTCTGCCCGTCGGTCTGGGGGTGGTAGGCGGAAGACAGGTGTAGTTCTGTCCCCAAACCGTGCTGGAAGGCCTGCCAAAAGCGGGATGTGAATTGTGGGCCCCGATCCGAGATGACCTGCGTGGGTAACCCGTGCAGGCGGAAGACGTGGTTTAGGTACAGCTGGGCAGTCTCCGGCCCGGATGGTACTCTGGCACAGGGGACGAAGTGGGCCATTTTGGTGAACAGGTCCACCACAACGAAAATGCAGGTGTGGCCCTGGGATCGTGGCAGGTCTACGATAAAGTCCATGGACACCACGTCCCAGGGACCGGCGGGAGTCGGCAGGGGTTGCAGGAGACCGGAGGGCTTGGCCGGTACGTTCTTGGCTCGGCGGCAGACCTCGCAAGAAGCCACGTAGCGACTAACGTCCGCTCGGACGCGAGGCCACCAGAAGTCCCGGGTCAACAGATGGGCGGTCTTGTGCTGCCCGAAGTGCCCAGCCGGGGGGGCATCGTGGGCCAGCCGGAGGATGCGGGATCGGAGAGGCCCGGGAGGGACGTACAACTGCTCCCGATGGTAGAGCAGCCCATCCCGGGTGGATAGTTCTCCGGCAGGGTCTTGCTGCGGTTCCTGCAGGTGTTTCTGCGCCCACGGGTCGGTGTCTTGGCTGGCCTGTATCTCGGCCACCAGGGCGGGTGCGGTCAGAGTGGCGGCAAAGACCGAGGGTGGCAGAATACTAGCCCTGGGGGCTTCGGTGGCACTAGAGGTGTTATAGTCCGGCCGGCGGGACAGAGCGTCGGCTCTCTGGTTCTGGGAGTGCGGGACGTAGGTGATGGTAAAGTCAAATCGTGAGAAGAACAGGGACCACCGGATCTGCCGCTGGTTCAGCCGGCGGGTGGTCTGCAAATGTTCCAGGTTACGATGGTCGGTGAAGACTTGGACCGGATGCCTGGCCCCCTCAAGGTGGTGGCGCCAGACCTCAAAGGCCACCTTGATAGCCAGGAGCTCTCTCTCCCAAATGGTGTAATTGCGTTCGGCAGCCGAGAGCTGCCGGGAGTAGTAGGCGCAGGGCTGCCATGGCTGGCTAGGCTCGTCCCGCTGGGAGAGCACGGCTCCGAGGGCCACATTGGAGGCGTCCGCTTCCACCATGAAGGGCAAGCTCGGGTCAGGGTACCGCAGAAGGGGACTGGAGGAAAAACTCTGCTTGAGCTGGCGGAAGGCCCGGTCGGCTTCGGGGGTCCACTGAAAGGGCTCCTTCGGTCGGAGGAGTCTGGTCAAGGGCTTGGTGAGGTCGGCGTAGCCCGCGATGAATTGCCTGTAATAATTGGCGAAGCCCAGGAGGCGCTGGATGTCCTTCCGACTTCGAGGGGCCTGCCATTGAAGGATGGCGTCGACCTTCCGCGGATCCATCTGGGTTCCCTGGGGGGAAATGATGTGCCCCAGGAACTCAACGGACTGGAGGTGGAAAGCACATTTCTCCAGCTTGGCATACAGGCGATTGGCTCGGAGTCGCTGTAGCACCTGGCGGACGTGGTGGATGTGCTCCTGTTCGGGTGCAGAGTAGACCAAAATGTCATCTAAATAAATGATCAGGAACCGGTCTAGCAGGTCACGGAAAACGTCATTCATAAAATGTTGGAAGACGGCGGGGGCATTGGTGAGCCCAAAGGGCATGACCAGATGTTCGTATTGGCCATACCTGGTGCCAAAAGCGGTCTTCCACTCATCCCCGGCTTTGATACGAACCAAGTTGTAGGCCCCGCGAAGGTCGAGCTTGGTGTAGATCGTGGCCCCTTTGACGCGGTCGAGGAGCTCAGGGATCAGTGGGAGCGGGTAGCGGTTCCGAATGGTAATCTTATTGAGGGCCCGGTAGTCGTTGCAGAGTCGCAGGTCCCCGGTCTTCTTCTTAACGAACAGGACAGGTGAAGACAGGGGCGAGGTGGAGGGTCTAATGAACCCTCGGGCCAAGTTCTTGTCCAAGTACTCCCGGAGGGCAGCCAGTTCCGGGTCTGCCATGGGGTACAGGCGGCCTGCGGGTAGCGGAGCGCCGGGCACCAGGTCGATGGCGCAATCGTAGGGCCGATGTGGGGGAAGCTGGTCTGCTTCCTTCTCATTGAAGACGTCCGCGAACTCCTGGTAGGGAGTTGGGAGTGTGGTGGCGGCCCCCAGGAGGCTGGTGGTGCGTGGGGAACCGGGTTGGTTGACAGGCGGCACCTGAGTCGAGTCGGGTGGTAGCGGGGAACAGGGTGCGAGGGTACTCGAAAAGCTCAGTTCACGTTGCACCCAGTCCACATGGGGGTTGTGGGCTTGCAGCCAGGACAGGCCCAAGATAACAGGGAAGCGTGGCATGCGGGCCAAATCGAAGGTCTGCTTCCCTTGGCGCTGTTGGACCCACAAAACGAGTGGTAGAGTTTCGTGGCGGACCGGCCCCGAGCGCAGCAGACGACCATCCACTGCCTCGACCAGTGTAGGAGTTCCCTTTTCCCGAACGGGGACGCCATGCTCCTTGGCAAAGTGGCTGTCCATGTAGCAGCAGGCAGCCCCTGAGTCCAACATGGCATGGACGAAGATCCACCGGTCGTCGGGAAGCTGCAGGCGGATCGGGACCAGGAACGGGGTGGGTGGTGGATGGACGGAGCTAGAGGACCTCAAGGAGTGCCCCAGGCCAGGAGATCCGGCTAGACCTGGGGCTGGCCTTTTACCGAGGCAGCGGAGCTCGGGGTGCGCTTTGATTTGGCCGGGCAGGAGCTTGCAAAATGCCCGTCCCCTCCACAATACAGGCACAGGTTGTGGGTGCGCCGTCGGTTCTTCTCCTCAGGGGTCAGGCGAGGGCGGGCGCCGCCCAGCTGCATGGGTTCTACAGCCGGCGGTAAAGCTGGGGTACCTGGAACGGGAGCCGCCGGGGGGGGCCTTGTTGGAGTAGTGCCCCTCTTCTGCCTCTGGCGCCGACCTTGCAGTCGCCCATCAATGCGTAGACACAGCAGGATCAGGTCCTGGAGGGCGGCTGGGCGGTCGGTGCGTGCCAGTTCGTCCAGGACGGCATCGGAGAGGCCTTCAGTGTACTGGTCCACCAAGGCAGCTTCATTCCAGGCCAGGTCTTGAGCCAGCAGCTGGAACTCTGTGGTATACTGAGACACAGAGTTCTGGCCTTGGTGCAGAGCCCGTATCTTGCGATTAGCTGTCTCAGCACGCACAGGGTTGGCATAGGCGGCCTGGAAGTGTGCCTTGAACCGTGTGTAGTCTGCTAGCAGCGGCGAGGGCTCTAGCAGCAGAGGAGTGGCCCACTTGGCCGCTGGCCCTTTAAGCAGGCTCAGGATAAAACAGACTTTTGTTTTGTCTGTAGGGAAGTCGCCCTGCCTTATCTCCATGTATAGTTCACACTGGGCGAGGAAGGCAGGGAACTCTTCCAAGTTTCCTGCGAATTTCTCAGGAATGCTCACCGGGCAGCGAGAGCGGGGAGCAGCGGCGGCAGCCAAGGCCACGGCATTGGACGCAGTCTGCTGCTGCAGAGTAATCACCGCTTGGGTTAATTGCTGCACCTGGTCTAGGAGCCCCGGCAAGGGGTCCATGCCTCCTGCCGCTTGGTCCGTCATGAGCGTGCCTGGTGAGTTTTGGGTGCTGGCAAGCTGTCACGGCCCGAGTCTCTGACACGAAGCTGCGGCTGCTATCGTCCTGGCAACGAGCCAGGACCTCTCGCAGACAGCCCAGGCGAAGCACAGGGAGTGGTCGTAAAACAGTCCAGTTGATTGATAACGTAAACAGGCAGGCTGGAGGGTGAGACGGAAGCTTGGTCAGGGAAGCCGAGAGTCAGAAGCCGGGGAGCCGAGCCGAAAGTCAGAAGCCGGGAAACAGAGCCGAGAGTCAGAAGCCGGGAAGCAAAGCCGAGATCAAACGATACCTAAGCCAGTCCGATAAGCAAAGCCAGAGTCCAGAATACCAGTCTATGGGTCAGGCCGGGTCAGGAATGCACAGGTTCTTTCCGAAGCAAGGGGTGCGAGACGCAGACACATCCAAGGGTGTTCGCTTGTTGCCAGCACAGTTTGGCCTGAGGCCAGGATCCCAGATATACTGCTGGCTAATTGGCTCGTTAGAACTCCGGGCTCAGATCTCTTCTAGCCCGCATGCGCGCCTCTCTACGCCTGTTCCTGAATTCCAGGCGTCTCCTCTCGCGCAGGCGGGCCCCAGGTGTTGGTGAGTCTGGGGGAGATGAGCTAGTACCTGGTGTGGCCAGATTGGTTTCAGGTGGCCCCTGCTGCTGGCTGGCTCCTTCAGGACTTACGTCCTCTGTTGCTGAAGGCATCTGCACAGCAGGGGCGGGGTCAGAAGCAGGCACCTGCTCTGAGTCAGCAGGGGCAGGCATGACACACAACTTCATCGTGGTTGGACCCTTAAATGTATTGAGAATAATCCAATATCATTAATAAGTAATCCAGCAGGGGAAAAATTGTTTCACAGCTCAGCATTCACTCAATCATGTTTTGAATCAGATATGAAAATGTCATTTGGTGACTGTCCAGATATTGTATGTTATTTTGTATATAATTTCTTAATTAAAAAAAGTTTTTAATGAATTGTGACTATTTGATGCTTTAAAGCAGGGGTGTCAAACATGTGGCTTGAGAGCCAAATCAGGCGTCCGGAGGGCTCCTATCAGGCCCCCGAGCAACTGGCTGTCATCTGCTTCATTCTCCCTCTCTCTTGTTTCCTTCTGCATAATAGCTTGCTTTGCAAGGCTTGCTCAATCGCAAAGGAGCTACAGAGCAAAACCTCTTATTTTCTCTATTGGCTGAGGCTCCTCCCTTGAGGCAGAAGAGGGGGGAGCTTGTTTTGCCAGGGTCTCTCAATTGCACAGAAGAGCAATTGAGCCAAGCCTCCCTTCCTTCTATTGACTGAGGCTCCCTCTATCCTGGTCCCCTGGGGAAGGAAGGAAAGAGCCAGAGCTTCCTATGCCCAGTTCCTTGGATCCCAAGGGAGAAATACAAAGAAAGCACCTTTAAGACCAATGAGTGCTAATATTTTAAGCATGTTTTAAGGTGTTTTTTTTTAATCGTTGTGTTTGTCTCTGTCCTCTATAGAGTTTATATCTCTGCTACCTAATCTTAAATAGGAACACACATGGCTCAGCCCAACATGGTCTGGCTCAACAAGGTTTCATTTATGTCAGATCCGGCCCTCATAACAAATGAGTTCAACATCCCTGATTTAAGGTGTCTTTAATAATTTTTGGTTACGATACCTTGTGTATGCTTCTCAGCATTTTCCTGCATAACCATCTCCCTTTTTGTGTCTAACATTCAAGATATGGCTTCTGGGGCCTCTCCATGGCTGTTTTGGCCTTTGAGGGAGAACTCATTGGAGCCAGGCCCACCAACAGCTTCAGGATGACTTGCTACTATTCAACTTGCATTACTCACCCAGGACCAGATGCTTGCTCCAGTTCCCCATAAAACCTATTCTGGTGCAGTGGTTGGAATGTCAGGCAAGGATCTGGGGGTCCCAGGTCACCATTCTGCCATGAAAGCTTATTGGGTGACCTTGGGCCAGTTGCACATTCTCAGCCTATCTTACTTCACAGGATTGTTGTGAAATTAAAATAAAGGAAAGGAGAATGATGTAGGTTGCTTTGGGTTCGCAGACAAAGGCAGGGTATAAATGAAGTTAATAACAGATATAGTTTATATATCTCAGCTACTTAAATAGAGTAATCATGTTTCCTCGCAGCCTCCTCTTCTCCAGACTGAACATTTCCAAGTCTCTCAGCCTTTCCTCCTAGGGCTTGGTCTCCAGGCCCCTGATCATCCTCATCACTCTATTCTGTGTCCACTCTATTTTGTCCATATCTTTTTCCAAGTAAGGTCTCCAGAACTGTACACTACTCCAGATGTGACCTGATCAATGCAGTGTATAGTGGGATTGTAACATTTTATAGTTTGGATGTTACTTAACCCCAGACCTTTTGTTTTTTGCCACCACATCAGTTTAAATCATTGACAGGCTTAGGGGAAAGGGCTAAATGTACCCTCCACTAGTGACTTTTCCCTGACCTTCAAAGTGACTGAGTTGTTGTGAGGTGAAGAAGCTCTTGTATATATCTTCTGAAGCAGCTTCTCTTGTAGATAGCATGTGAATAACTATAGTTCAAGAATGTAGCAATTTCTATTGGACTGCTATGAAAACACAATCAGAAAACCCATATTTAGCAAAAAAACAAACAAACCCAAAACCAAAACCAACAAATATCCATCATTATCCAAAGATCATTTTGCACACTGCCTTGATCTGGAAGGCCCAGGCTAGCCTGATCTCATAAGATCTTGAAAACTAAGCAGGGTTGGCCATGGCTAGTATTTGGAAGGGACCCCTCCAAGGAATACCAGGGTTGTGACATGGAGGCAGGCAATGGCAAACCACATCTGAATGACTCTTGCCTTGAAAACCCTACAGGGTCACCATAAGTCAGCTATTTATTTATTTATTTTTATTTATTTATGATTTGTATCCCGCCCTTCCCACAAGTGGCTCAGGGCGGCTCCCAACAATTAGTCAAACATAAAATTAAACAAATATTTAAATATATAAACAATTAAAACATTTAGAACAGTTAAAACCTTAAAACCATTAAACATTCCAAAACTATGTGAACAGGAGTCTGGCAAAGCTACATTGAGTTTCTCGTCTCAGCTAGGTGTAAGCTAGCCGGAAGAGGGTCGTCTTGCAGGCCCTGCGGAACTGAACAAGGTCCCACAGGGCCCTCACCTCCTCCGGCAGCTGATTCCACCATGCTATGACTTGACAGCACTTTCCTCTACCACCATTTTGCACATTCACATCTCAATAATGTTAATCCCTTGTTAAAAAGATTGAAGGGAGAGTGCAAACTGAGCTTTCTTTACCCAGAGACCATAGCTTGTGGGATGCCATAGCCAGGGTTCTGTCCAAGCACTGGGGACACATTTGGTCTTTAAAAAAATAGGTATGTTCTAAAAACTGTGTGCAGCAGATATCTGCAAAGCATTCTGGATGACAAGCATTTGTTGCTAGAATCTCATGGACTGCTTTGAACCTACACCTCATAAACGTACAGACCTGTCAAACAGTCAAAATTAATTGCCAGATGTTCCTGGAAACTTATCACTGGCAACTTCATCTTTGGAGTCTTGACCTCTTACTCAAGTTTCCTTTCTCAGCCCATCAAGAACACACAGCGTCCGTCATGGGAAAATAGATTTAATTCCATTCTACGGTCATGATCTTAATACTAGATGCTGTATTTTTGTCACTTGAATTCTTTTGCAGGAGAAATAAATCTGATATAATATAAATTTAGCCACAACATATAGGTGGAACACTATGGGGGAAGTGATGCTCTGTATTCTTGGTGCTTGGGGGGCAACAGTGGAAGGGCTTCTGGAGTTCTGGTTCTGCTGGTGGACCTCATGATAGTACCTGGGGTTTTGGACAATGTGTGACACAGACTGTTGGATTGGATGGGCCATTGGCCTGATAACATGACTTCCTTTATGTTCTTATGTGGTTTATAGTACGAAAGATGTCAAATTTTGACTGGCTTTTCTTCCCTTTTCTATTTAACTACACACTTGTTCAGTCTGCATTATTAAAGCAATGATGTAGCATTTAGAGTTGCCAGCCCCCGAAGTCTGGGCAGGGTTCTCCCCCACTTTTGCAGGCTTCTCCCTGCTGCTGCCCCCCCCCCCAACAAATGCCCCAAAACACAGCATGTAAGTGGAATCATTATACCACCAACGTGCTGTGACACTTTAGATTTTGGGCAAAACTCTATGGTAAATTTGGGCTCTAAATGTGGCAGAAGATCCCAGGGAGGACCCAGGAGCCCCCACCAGAACAAAAGTAGGACCTGGCAACTCTAGTTTCTAAACATTCATTCCAAACATCAGCGACTAGTACTGCAATCCTACGGAGAGTTACATCCTTCTAAACCAGTAGAATCCAATAGACTTAGAAGGGCCTACCTCTGTTTAAGACAGCACTGTAGGATTTCCTAGCTGGAGCAATAATAGAAAACTAATTTTTCCCTGTAGTGATTTTTATTAGTTTTGCTACTAAACAGGGGCTTCTGCTTCTTAGGCAGGAAGTTATCCTTCCTAAAAGTTAGGAAGTTCTAGGAGGACTGCTTGGGAATAGTGTGATTTTTCTAATAGTTTATTTCAGCACAGAATAGACTTGTCCATGTGGTTAGGTTTAAAATGTTATGGCTTGTCAGTGTTTGCCATCTGGTACAATCCATCCCTGACAAACCATGCATGTCACACAGATCACACAGCCTCTATGCACAGTGTTTTGATCCATTTATTTTATTATATGCTCATCAACGGACAAATTGGAGTATATAAATAGACATGGTGTAAAGGAGTGGCTTTGGTTTGGATCCAAAGGGTCAGTTCCACATGCCGAAAGCCACATTTTGGTTTTTCAAATCTCATGCTAAGCATTGTGGGAGTGGGGGAGAAAGAAATGATTTTTAAATTGTTCTTCTGCTTGCAAGAGCTTGAATAAGCATCTACACTTGTGCAAGTGTTTATAGAATGCTAGCAGCTTTTTCTTCTATTCATGTCTCTTTGGAACAATCCATAGTATTTTATTCATTTATTTAGAAACAAATAATGCTGTCTATTCAGGAACCTGTTTGAGGCAGCTTACAAAATAAAAAAACCCTAACATTAAAACATATTAATTAAAATTCTGCATGGGGGGGAGTAATCAAACTTTGTATAAAAACAGATTATAAAAACAGACTGAAACAGCAGTTTTCAGACTAAAATAGTGTTTTAAAAAATCAACTCCTTAATTAAAAACTTGGGTCTAAAACAAAACAATGAAGATGCCAGGCAAGCCTGAAGTAAAAGGAAATTTCATAAGCAATGTTCTGCTACTGAAAAGGTCATATCTTTGGTTGCCAGCTGTCTTACTTCTGAGGGCCAGCCATAGAGAGCAAGGCTTGTGAGGCAAATTTTAACTGGCAGGCTGAAAAATGTAGTGGGGAGGCAGTTCTTCAAGTACCTTGGCCCCAAATGTTGCAAAAACTGGGGGAGAGGAAGCTGAACCAAGAAGTCCACCTGCTTCTCAGCCCCATCAAGACATCCCAGGCTAGATAGGAGCCAGCAAGGGTACCATTCAGACAGGAAATTATGACACAAGCTTAAGTTCTATTTTATTGAGCCTTTCCAAATTATCAAGAGTACTCTAAGGATCCAAATTATTAAGAAACAGTGTACACAAATTACCTATTATGAAGAAGAGATCTCCCCTGGCTGCCCACTATGGCCTCATGCAGGTGATCAGAAGGCAGCCTCTACCCTTTGGAAAACTCCTGTATATATACTATTCTTGCCCCTTAGTGAAGGTCATCATACTGATAACCACACCCCTCCTCTCAAGAACACTGTGACCCCTAAACACTCCTAGGTCATTGGAAGCAGATCAAGAGATTAGAAATGGAGAACAGATCAGAATAGGAGACATACATGACTTTTATCCCTCAAGTTTTGTCTATGGAGATAAGAGACGGCCCTGCTCAGTGCAGGAATGTAAACTCTGCATATGCTGAAGGCCACAGCCAGGCACTGCTTCTCTTAAGAAGCAGGCTTTGTGCATACTGCAATGCTTTGTGGGAAGAACCAAAATCTGCTTTGGTTACAATGAGCTTCATACATGACTGACCAAAGCTCCCATGATACAAATTCTGCCACAGCGTGCCATTTAAGGTTTCAAAGATAAGAACCAGCAATTCGAATTGTGCTGGAAACATATGGGCAGTCAGTGCAGATCTTTCAAGCCTGGGATGATAAATCCCTGGATCCTGCCCCTAACAATAGTTTGGCTGCTACATTATTGATGGGCTGAAGTTTCCAGACCATTTTCAAAGGCAGCCAACATACAATGCTTCTAATCTCCTGGACCCACTGATGGACCTCATGATGGCACCTGGATTTTTTGGCCACTGTGTGACACAGAGTATTGGACTGGATGGGCCATTGGCCTGATCCAACATGGCTTCTCTTATGTTCTTATGCTTTACAATAATCTAACCTGGATATAATCAGAGCATAGATCATCAAGGTCAGATCATGTTTTCTGAGGAACACCTGTAGTTAGTATGTCAGCCAAACCTGATAAAAAGCACTACATGCCACAGAGTTCTGGGCCTCCATCTGTAAGGCCAGGATCTCACAGTACACACAAGCTACAAACCTGTTCCTTCAGGGCAGGGGTGACCAAACTGCAGCTCAAGAGCCACATGCAACTCTTTCACACATATTGTGTGGCTCCCCGAGGTCAAGGAGGAACTAAATGCAGGCTTACTTTCAAGTAAGCATGCTTAGCATCAGGTTTTCAGTCAGCCTTTGGGTGCTGACCTATAGGTAGGTGACTATTTCCACTGTGTGTAATGTGAGGAAGGAGGGAGAAATAGGCAGGCTTGCAAGCTCTTCTCTTCCATCATAGAGGTCACCCAAAGACTTAGACCGGAGAAAGAGAGTGCAAAGCCAAGGGAGCCACTGGAAGGAGGGATGGAATTAAAGAGGGTGGCGCAGGGTTCCCCTTTAGTTCATAGCTCTTATAGGAGCTGTATTTACTAACCTTGGTGTCAAAGCAAAGAGGCATGCATAATGAGGCAAATGGTGATCAGTGATTTATATGGTACGTGTGTTTCCTTCTACTGGTGCAAAGAAAAAAAAATTCCCTAACCTTTCCTGATGCTGGTCTTATGGAGACTGTTATTTCTGTTTGTTTTTTTTAAGTCTCCTTCTAGCATGGCTATGTTGTAAAGTGCACAAATATGTATTTTATCTTTCTTTGCAAATAAAGTATTGAGAGTTTTAATAACGATATGTGTGTAATATTTGTTCATATCTTGTGGTTCTCAAACATCTAGCACAGGGTTTCCCAAACTTTTCTTTCCCATGGCCCAGTTATTTTTACATTTCTCCTTCATGGCCCACTAAAATTTGGGGGTGGAGCCAGGAGACTTTGGGGGTGGAGCCAGGAGACAGGAATTATGCCATTTCCTGTGGTGGCAAGGACCAAGTGATGTCACTTCCAGGGCACACTGAACCAAAATTCCACCTTTTCTTGTGATGTCACTTCCAGGACACTCCCCCAAACCTGCCTCTTCTTCGGCAGTAAATTCATTTTCAGAAAAATCTCTTTGAAACTCATGCTGAGCCAAAATGAGGGTGGAAAGTGGGCAGGCCTCTCTTTTCACCCCCACACTTGCATGCACCTATCTGTTTGTGTATTCTTTTCCAGCTTCCAAGCACTCCTAATGCCCATGTTCAGTTGCCTGCACCACCTTCACATCCCTTCCTCAACAGAACTGGTCACTGTATGCAATTGGGAATGCTGTTGCCATTGCCATCAGGAATGCCAGCACTGTGTACCACCCACATGGGGCCCTGGCAGCTGCTCTACCTCAAAATATGCTGACACATTTAGTAGGCCTTTCCTTCAGCTGCTACTACTGGAACCCTGCCTCAAGCTGCAACCAAGCTTGCTTGGTTTCAAGAAAATCTTTTCATACTTTTCTTTGGTTGAAACACGGGGAAATTGCTGTGAAAGGTAGCAGAGGATTGTATGAACTTCAAGTTATATGAAGTTCATACAAGCTTTTCTGCAGTTATCCCAAAATAGATATTTATTAGGGGCTTGCAGCTTTTTACTGGCTGTGTTTCCCGTGCCTTTAAAAGCAACCTGTTGTGCAGATACTTAGCCAGTGAACTACTTTCATCCTTTTTAATATCTACAGGAGGAATTTGATTTTGCTGTCAGACAGCCTGTTAAAAGCAGGACTAGTAAAATGGTGCCAAGTTCATAACACCATCTCTTCCAGTGCTGTTGAGATATACCGCAGTAATCTTCAACAATCTCTTTCTGCCCCACACCTCTTACTCTCACTCACACAGAAATCTCATAGAAGGCAACCTGGCTACAACTGGGGGTACCAACTTTTCATTGGCAGAGCTGCTATGTCTGCAACAACAGTATGATGAACAGAAAAGTTTCATTCAGTAAAAATGGAAGTAAAGAAAGAAAGATAAAGGGAAAGAATGAAATGGAAGGAAAGGAAAAGAAAAGAAAAGAAAGACATGGAAAGAAAGAACATAAACATAAGAGGAGCCATGTTGGATCAGGCCAGTGGACTATCCAGTCCAAACTTCCCTCATACAATGCCAAAAAACACCAGAATGTCCACCAGTGGGGCCAGGACACTAGAAGTCCTCCCACTGTTGCTCCCCCCCCTCCCAGCACCAAGAATACAGACAGAGCATCATTTGCAGGGAAGGAAGGAAAGAAAGAAAGAAAGAAAGAAAGAAAGAAAGAAAGAAAGAAAGAAAGAAAGAAAGAAAGAAAGAAAGAAAGAAAGAAAGAAAGAAAGAAAGAAAAGCCTTCCTCACCATCAGATGACCCTAGCCAGCAAAGATTCTGCCCAGGGGTCATTTGGTAAAAAAAATAGCTACTGGAATGCCCACTCCCCGCCCCTCCTGGCTGAAAAAAACCCCCACATTTTTCTTTGCCGCCCAGGCCTCCTGGAGAAATCTCCCAAAAAGAACATACTGCAAGGCACATTAAAGCCCATACCTTGAAGAACACTTCATGGGTCTAAAGTGCCAGTGGATGCCAACTTTTCTCTCAAACACTGGGAGTGGGGGAGAAGGAAGGAGAGGCAGCCTAGCTCCTCTCTGCACAACACAAAGATGGGGCGAAGCTAGCTTTGGCTTTTCTTGTGACCCGGTAGTGAAGCTTCTGTGGCCCGGTACTGGGTCATGATCCTGCAAATGGGAAACACTGATGTAGCATTTATACCATGTGGCTCTTACATTCAGCAAGTTTGACCACCCCTGCTTCAGGGGGAGTCAACCCCCTCCAGGACAGGCCTAGTGTGCTTTTTTTGAGTTGCTCTGTCATTGACCCCCCCTTCCCTGCCAAGCACCTCAGTCTTATGTTGACTGAGCTTTATTTTATTGGCCCCCATCCATCCCATTACCTTTTGACAAAGTTCCATAGAGCAAAAAACGATTCACTGTGTATATACATGCAATAGATATAAACTCTTCTGGGAACTCTTGGACCTGAAGTTCTAAGCCAATGGCCTTAGAATGGCAAACCTCTACTCAGGATTGTGCTGTTCTTTGGGAAAAGCCAAAGTGGTGTCTCTAGGGCTAGACTTTGGGGCAGCAACCTAAGGTCTTGGTTTATGAATTCAGTGGCAGGCCTTCAAAAGCAGGCTGCAGCTTTGCATTGAAGAAAACATTACCATCAAAAGAAGGCAATGCCACGTAAGTCCGAAGTCTCATATCAAGTTACTGCACCACTGGGGAGCCATGACAATTAAATAAAATATAAAACTGACATAAAGTTTTAGTGTAGGCATCCTTTGTCAAATAGAAGGTAATGTGAAGAGAGGGCAAATCAAGGGAAGGATACCTACTTGTGGTATGGAGCTGCTCTTTGAATGTGGAGAAGCAAGTATATGAGTATGAAATCACATTTCAGTCATTGCCCCATCCTTTCTTTGTCACAAGTAGCCATTATTTTGTAAACCCAGCTCCCTTGATGCCTATTATTATAATTGATCATTAGGAACCATCCCGAAGAAATACAGTAATGCTGGGAGGGAAGGGTACAAAAAACATAAACCTAGAACAAGATAATTTCCTAAAGCCTATTTCTACAAATGGATTCATGACAACAGCTCTCCAGGGGCATTTATTGAAACCAGTGAATATTTGATGTTGGAATTAACTTACCTGCAGACAGAAATATGACCTTTCTTGGCCAGCCCTTTGGAGAGCCAAACTATGTGTCTCCCTGTTTATTTTAAAAAGTGCTATCTTATTCGGTAGCACTTGTGGTACACAGTCAGTTTGCCAAAATACCACAGTATTTCTTGTTATCGTATTATTTCTGTTTGGCATCTCATAAATAAATAAAGGTGGAGTTGGCATGGTCTATTTGAACGTAGCAGAAAGGGTGAAAAATAAGTTGAGGCCATGCATCTCTTGAAAAGGATTCCCAGACCAAACTGATACTCTGGGGGTGTGGTCACTTGCCCCATTAAAAGTGGGCATGCAGTGCTCAAATTAGAACCGCTGAATATTGATTCGACGCAGGGCTGATCAGACAAGCACCCAAGAATGCGACTTGTCCTGATATCATCCTGTTGTTGAACGATCAGACATATTGAATGCTATCATGCTCTTTTCTTGGAGCATGCTCACAACCGATCAAGCAGATCCAAAGTCATCTCACTCTCATTCAGTTGCTGAGCAATCATACCGTGATTCCTGCCGTGGGGTTTTCATTGAACATGCACCCAACCATTGGGAGGTGGGGAATTGAACGTTGCTTGAGGGGGGAGGGGTTCTGGGAATTAACGTTGCCGATTCAAACTAGGGACTTCCAGGAACTACTTTCCTGGAAATGGGCAGTGATGATGATACCTGGATATCCTTCACATTGAAAAAAAGATTTTTTTTTTCCTATTCTTCTGAATAGTGGGACAATGCTCTTGTGAATTTTGTGCTGATTGGAGAATCAGAAGCCTCACCTCAGATTCCTGATGATCTGGTCCTGCACATGTCTGCTGTGGCTTTTAAAAAAAATGTGGGAGGGGCAGATGGTAGGTGCCAACATCGCAAGGGGCAGTATCGCGCATGAGCTGTCCAAACAGGAATAACCTGAATGTGTGTCGCTTCTGGGGAAACGGGCTGGACTTTCTCTGGGGTCAAATAACCCTTCTCTGGGGCCAAATAACCCTTTTTCTCTGGGGTCAAACTGGGGCAAGTCGGGATGCTGATGAGTTGCGTTCAAGGGACAGATGTGGTTGTCTGGATGTGCTCATATAATCTGAACAGGAACTGCAGGTAAGATGGATCTAAAGGTGTGTGTGACCACACCCTGGATGTTTTATCTTCCCCCTTCTCATCTCTTGCTTTTTGTGTTTGCCTCTCTTCCTGAAACATCAGCTTTTGGCCAGCAATTGGGAAAGAGAGGAAGCTTGAACCAGTAAGATAGGGATCACACATCAAGAGAATGGGTTGGTCTCAGACTAAATTTTCTGCTCATGCAAGGCACTTTAATCAATGAATCAGAATGGAGGGCCATGGCTCAGTGGTAGAGCATTTATTTGGCTTGGAGGAGGTCCCAGGTTCAATTCCTGGAATCTCCTGTTAAAAGGATCACATAATAGATTATGTGAAAGACCTCTCCCTGAGATCCTGAAGAACAGCTGCAAGTCTGAGTGGACAATACTGACCCTGATGGGCAAATGGTCTGATTCAGGAAAGGAGTAGGAAATTGGCAGAAAACTTCATCTGGATGCAGTCTAATGTTTCCAGAAGGATAAGTTTTGGCAGTTAACATACCCAAATGTCTCACTGTTCTTTGTTCCTCTGCATACTGCAGCTATTTTCAGGCTTCATTACTCCTGCGATATGGCAAGTCTTGTTTTCTTCCTACCCTTCCCCCTATAATGTATTTTCTACATTTCAGCAAGGCTTGAGGTTTCATATCAAGTCCTGAATCAGCTATCTTCACCCAGAGGAGGAACCCATCATATCAGTTACCAATAAGTGGCAACAGATATTTAATCTGTTTAATCTAATGACCATCCCCGGGCTGAGGGAGACTAAATATCAGAATACTAGGGTACGGGCATTTTCAGTCGCGGCCCCAACCCTATGGAACCGACTCCCCGAGGAGGTGCGGGCCCTGCGGAACCTTGACCAGTTCCGCAGGGCCTGCAAGACCGCCCTTTTTAAACTCGCATACCTGGACTGTTAAGAAGATCGGCAATTAAGCACCCGCCAATGCGGTTAAGACCACACCGCTGAATAACTGCACTTACTGGATTGTTTTAATGTTATTAAGTTAATGTTACTGTTTTATATTGTTAAATGTAAAAGTTTTAACCATTATATGTTTTTATGAAATGTTGTTAACCGCCCTGAGCCTGCCGAGGTGGGGAGGGCGGGATAGAAATAAAATTTATTATTATTATTATTATTATTATTATTAATGTAGCCACAGAAATGTTATAAGGGAATATCATTGCTAATACAACTTCAGATTTACAGTACAAAGAGAGAAATTTAGGAGAGAAGCGTGCTAAATTTGAGAAATTCAAATCCCTTGGAATGGTAAACCATTCCCTCAAGCATCCACTTACATTCATTCCAATAAAAGCCTTTAAACTTTATTTGCTTATTTA
This sequence comes from Heteronotia binoei, assembly GCF_032191835.1. NCBI lineage: Eukaryota > Metazoa > Chordata > Lepidosauria > Squamata > Gekkonidae > Heteronotia > Heteronotia binoei. Next base: position 47,239,729 of record NC_083223.1, on the reverse strand, counting down.
ATATTTTTGAGCTTATACTTTTGACAATAGTTTTTGAGGTAGTTTGCAGCCTAAAAACAATCCCAATCCTATCTGTTAAAAATGTGATGTCTAATTTAGCCCTAGACTGTTCTAACTGGCTGCTTGTTCTTGCAGGGGTACAAGAACATACCACAATACATACCACAAGGGGTACAATACATACCACAAGTTAGGAAAGGCACAAACAGGCATAAGAAAAGGCCTGCGTGGTTAACAAACAAAGTAATGGAAGCTGTAAAAGGTAAGAAGGACTCCTTTAAGCGGTGGAAAACCAGTCCAAGTGAGATTAGTAAAAGGGAACACAGGCTGAGGCAAATCAAATGCAAGACTGTGATCAGGCAGGCAAAAAGGGACTATGAGGAGCATATTGCAAAAAACATAAAGACCAACAATAAAACTTTCTTCAAATATATTAGAAGTAGGAAACCAGCCAGGGAGGCAGTGGGGCCCTTAGATGACCATGGGGTAAAAGGATTACTGAAGGAGGATAGGGAAATGGCTGAGAAGCTAAATGAATTTTTTGCCTCCGTCTTCACTGTGGAAGATGAGAACTTTTTGCCTGCCCCAGAACCACTAATTTTGGAAGGGGTATTGAAAGACCTGAGTCAGATTGAGGTGACAAAAGAGGAGGTCCTACAACTGATAGACAAATTAAAAACTAATAAGTCACCGGGTCCGGATGGCATACATCCGAGAGTTCTGAAAGAACTCAAAGTTGAACTTGTGGATCTTCTAACAAAAATCTGTAATCTTTCATTGAAATCTGCCTCCGTTCCTGAGGACTGGAAGGTAGCAAATGTCACCCCCATCTTTAAAAAGGGTTCCAGAGGAGACCCGGGAAATTACAGGCCAGTCAGTCTGACTTCAATACCGGGAAAGTTGGTAGAAACCATTATCAAGGACAGAATGAGTAGGCACATTGATGAACACGGGTTATTGAGGAAGACTCAGCATGGGTTCTGCAAGGGAAGATCTTGCCTCACTAACCTGTTACATTTCTTTGAGGGGGTGAACAAACATGTGGACAAAGGAGACCCAATAGATGTTGTTTACCTTGACTTCCAGAAAGCTTTTGATAAAGTTCCTCATCAAAGGCTCCTTAGAAAGCTTGAGAGTCATGGAGTAAAAGGACAGGTCCTCTTGTGGATCAAAAACTGGCTGAGTAATAGGAAGCAGAGAGTGAGTATAAATGGGCAGTCTTCGCAGTGGAGGACGGTAAGCAGTGGGGTGCCGCAGGGCTCGGTACTGGGTCCCATGCACTTTAACTTGTTCATAAATGATTTAGAGTTGGGAGTGAGCAGTGAAGTGGCCAAGTTTGCGGATGACACTAAATTGTTCAGGGTGGTGAGAACCAGAGAGGATTGTGAGGAACTCCAAAGGGATCTGTTGAGGCTGAGTGAGTGGGCGTCAACGTGGCAGATGCGGTTCAATGTGGCCAAGTGCAAAGTAATGCACATTGGGGCCAAGAATCCCAGCTACAAATACAAGTTGATGGGGTGTGAACTGGCAGAGACTGACCAAGAGAGAGATCTTGGGGTCGTGGTAGATAACTCACTGAAAATGTCAAGACAGTGTGCGTTTGCAATAAAAAAGGCCAACGCCATGCTGGGAATTATTAGGAAGGGAATTGAAAACAAATCAGCCAGTATCATAATGCCCCTGTATAAATCGATGGTGCGGTCTCATTTGGAGTACTGTGTGCAGTTCTGGTCACCGCACCTCAAAAAGGATATTATAGCATTGGAGAAAGTCCAGAGAAGGGCAACTAGAATGATTAAAGGGCTGGAGCACTTTCCCTATGAAGTAAGGTTGAAACGCTTGGGACTCTTTAGCTTGGAGAAACGTCGACTGCGGGGTGACATGATAGAGGTTTTCAAGATAATGCATGGGATGGAGAAAGTAGAGAAAGAAGTACTTTTCTCCCTTTCTCACAATACGAGAACTCATGGGCATTCGATGAAATTGCTGAGCAGACAGGTTAAAACGGATAAAAGGAAGTACTTCTTCACCCAAAGGGTGATTAACATGTGGAATTCACTGCCACAGGAGGTGGTGGTGGCCACAAGTATAGCCACCTTCAAGAAGGGTTTAGATAAAAATATGGAGCACAGGTCCATCAGTGGCTATTAGCCACAGTGTATGTGTGTATATAAAATTTTTTGCCACTGTGTGACACAGAGTGTTGGACTTGATGGGCCGTTGGCCTGATCCAACATGGCTTCTCTTATGTTCTTATGGGTTGATAATCCAAATAGTCTAAACTTCAGCATTGCAACAAGATATGAGTGCAACAACAAGATATGGGTGCAACAAAGATAATAACTGCTCTGTTTTGTGCATTGGTTGGGTGATAGTGTGTATTTTAATACGTTTAGGATAAGAAAGTCATTTTTCCTATGAGCCATTTCACTCTATGTGAAGTGCTCAGATTAAGAAGGGCTGTTTGGCAACAGATTCACAGGCCTGCCCTTATCTAGATGTGGATAATGACAAATTTATAAGGCTGCAGTGTTTATCTGAGTGAACAACAATTGGGATGAACTTTGTTCTGACATTTAATCTATAACTGTGTTTACTGTGGCTCAGAGGCTAGACTAATAAAATTTGAGGCTGGTGATAAAAAATATTTATAGCTAACTCAACATGGCTGGAATACCCACCTACATCCATCTAAATAAATTTGTAAGGTGCATACACATGCCTCTCTCTCCCTTTCTCTCTCTCTCTCTCACACACACATACACAGAAAGAGAGAGAGAGTCTACACTTATTGAGAGCTGATGTTCATCATATTGGTGCAGATTTAATATACCTCCTCTCAGCTCTTCACTTGCTTACATTTTCTGCCCTTGTTTGAGGTCTAGTTATTCCTCCCTCTAGCAGAAGGTACTGAAGGTGTATTCAGAACCTGGCAAGCGGTTGATACTCTACAGACATAGTATTTATATTGATCTTCTGGCCTCTGGCAATACAGCATCTTGGAGGAAGTACACTGTTCATAGTGCAGAAAGTATGAACTGTTTAACCAACGCTGACTGATTTAACTGAACCTCATCCGTAAATTTATACCTGCCATTTTAAATTACAGAACTCAGTTCTTCACTGTATTTCTTAGTTTCCAAATAGTAGGCAAGTACTTTCTCCTCCTTATATGCAACTGGCACTGTTTGCACCTGTTTAGTTTAGTGGTTAAGTCCATGGACTCTTATTTAGCAGAACCGGGTTTGATTCCTCACTCCTCCACATACACCTGCTGATGCGACCTTGGGTAAGCCACAAGTTCTCTCAAGGCTGTTCTGATCAAGGCCAGTTCTGGGAGAGCTCTCTCAGCCCCACCTACCTCACAGGGTGTTTTTTGTGGGGAGGGGAAGGAGATTTGTAAGCCACTCTGGCTAGCGAATAAGTCCAATCTCTTCTCTTTTGCTTTCTGGAATGCGACTGGAGCAAATGGCTGTGGGTCCCAAATCACTCAGGATAGGTTATAGAAAATAAAGGTAAGAGTGGGAGAGAGAGTTTTTTGAGATAGGCTATATTTATTAGTCTTGGAGATTCAGATCCGCAGAGGAGAGAAATGACCAGAGGTTCATTAAGGGGGATGCCCCACATGCAAGTGCGGGTGTGAGGTTGACATTGAACACACACACACATATGCACAAAATGGAGATGAGTACTTGTATTTATAGGAAAAATGTACCTTGAGACACTATGACAGATTTGCCCCCCAAACAATAGCTTTGTTTGTTTACCAGAATGTTCCCAAAGACTTGGGCAAAACCAAATGGTTCTCCTGGAGATCAAATAATTGAGTGAAGTTTTATGGTTCATTGATGTGAGTGTTAATATCCAGGGCTTTTTTTGAGCAGGAACACAGTTCCGGCTGGCTTGGTGTCAGGAGGTGTGGCCTAATATGCAAATGAGTTCCTGCTGGGCTTTTTCTACAAAAAAGCCCTGTGTGAAACAATGGTGATGTCAGCGGGTGTGGCTTAATACACAAATAAGTTCCTGCTGGGCTTTTTCTACAAAAAAAGCCATGTTAATATCTATTGATGACCCCTGAAATGTAGGATGGAAGGAACTTCCAGGTGTTATGGATAGGTAGATGTGCCAAAGGGAGAAGCAGGATTGGGGATGAACGAGGTTAATTCAAAGTGATGTGCTGTTTTCCTGAGAAACCCATTGTTATGCATACTTTTAGGGTGGGAGAAGGTTGTTTACAAGTCAGCCTCTTGATTCACTTCCAAATAGTTTCCCAGGCTGATCTTCTGACTGGCATCCCTTTTGGGGTCATTTCTGGGCCAGGCAGTGTGTTGTATTTATGAAATCTTTGGAGCGATATTATATGAAGGGTGTCTGGGCTTGTTTTCTCTCTGAATACCAAACTAATCATCGGTGGGAAGGGTCTGACTGCTAACAGGCCTAGGATTGACAGAAAGAGACTAAATTAAACTGATGTCAAAGGGCAGTGAATCATGTCAAAGGAGGAAAGGAATGCAGAGCAGCTTCTCTATCAATCATGCAAAAACCCACCCTAAAGGGGATTCAGTCAAGGCCATTTCCATCATGGACCCTAGTAAAAAAGATATAAAAAATTTCCCCTTCAGCCCAAAGTTTTGTAGCCAGTTTTGGACTTATCTTATTAGACTTATGGTTGGTCCTCAGCTCTCCTATCTCAGCTCTTCACTCCACCAACCTGCTGCTGTGCTTCCCGCCCCTGCATGGTCAGTTCCAGCTCCTGAAGCAGCTTCTGCACAACAGAGGACACCCCACCCTCTTCTCCTTCTCTTCAAGAACAGGCTCCTGGATTTCCTTGTCTTTTATAGGTTCCCTGGGGAAGTTTTTGTGCTTCATTTGGTGTTTTGGGTCCCCCCCCTTCTGTAACTCCCATTTTGCTCTACTGTACTACATAAATTAATTTGGTTTCTCTTCTGTTTATAAAATAAAACCCCCTTCTGTTAAAGAAACTTTCCCTGCTCTTTTTTCTGGGTGTTGATCTTAATCAGGACCTTGCTATACACAGGCTAAGATCCGATGTACTGGAGTATCCAAAATGCACTTTTGTTCTATTCTAGCGAGGGGGTGCCTTTGCATGTTATGGCCCTGCCACATGTAGATCTATTTGGGTAACAGCAGGGAAGATCAGAATAACTCCAGAGGGGGACAGGCTTCCAAGGGGAAAGAAGTTCCTTCCTCTTCATCAACTCAGCCATTTTGTTCTTCTTCTTGAGTGAGCTCAAGCCATCCCTCTGGTCTTCCTTTTGCCCATGTAGCCAGGGACAATGAAAAGAAGTCCTGGATTTGAAAACTCAGGTAACAATGGACTTTTAAACACTGCAAGTTCAAGAAATAGTAGCCTGTCCTAATTAAACATTGTTTCATATAAGTACTGAGGGTGAGGTGAGAAGATTGCATGTTGTTTTCACCATTTCTTTGTATCCTTGCTCAGCCTGAATTCTTGAAAGGACTACGTATGATATTTTAAAATTTTGTTTATAAAACTTACTCATATTTTTAGATGCTCAGCTCCTGGTCTCTGTAAAACATCTTGTCTACTTGATCTTGTTATCTAGAGAACAATAAAAGAGAGGGGCAGTGGATAAGTGCACCATCCCTTAAACACAATAGCTTGAAATTGCAAAGGGGTGATTGGTTGTCCCCATGCTAGCTTGTGGGAGTGAAGTGGGGAATGTGGCAAATAGCAGAGACTCTAAATGGCAACACAGGTATAAAGTACTGGATGTGCAAATCTGTTCAAGCAGGAGATACTTTCTATTTTGCTACTGGTAGCAGTTGCTAACCAGCTTCTTTTGGGTACGCCCTCCCAAGCATAAGAGAAAAATGCAGTATTGCTAAGCAGAGACTTTGAACAGCCATGAGTTTTTCTGACCTCCCAGGACCCTGAGGGAATCGTGCTTGTTAGACTGTTCCTTTATATACCGCCAATTCCAGTGTAAACAGTAAGCAATTACATCTCTTGCCTGGATACAATGGAATTATTTATCTGTAAGGATGGGTGTGTGCATAGGTTGGTCCAAGACTGTTGGTGGCAATCTGTACTTTCATCTCTTATTCTGGTGTCAAACAGTTTATTCATTTGCCATATATTGTTACAGTAATCTTTAAACATTTTTTTAAAATAATACCAAATATAAACAATACATCGCTTTTCCCCCTCTCCACTCCTCCCCCCCCCTTTTTGACCTCCGCCGGTGTTTACTAAAAATTAAGAGAAAAAGAAAGCAAGGTAACAACAAATCAAGAATCCCCATTTTAAAACCTTATAGCAAAACTGAAGAAATTAAAACAAAAAAAAATTCATCATTTTTCAAAGAGAAATTTCCCTTTATAGACTTTTTAAGCTATAGTCCATTATTCCATTCAACTTTTATCCAAAAATCACTAAGTGTCCCCTTACTTTCCATTGTTTTTCAACATAGTATTGAAATTTCTCCCAGTCCTTCCTAAACTTCTCCAAATCATAGTCTTTTAAGATTCTTGTAAGTTTATCCATCTCACTCCATGACAAAACTTTTAAAAACCAGTCCTATTTCTCTGGTATTTTATTTTGCTTCCATGACTGCACATACAATGTCCTTGCAGCTGAAAGCAGGTACCATACCATCGTTCTATCTTGTTTCGGAAAACTTTCCGTTTGTAATCCCAACAAAAAAGAGTCTGGAGACCTCTTAATGTCATAGCCCAAAATTCTTAACATTTCTTTCTGGATCATTTGCCAAAATTATTTTGCTTTTCCACAGGTCCACCACATATGGTAGAAAGATCCTTCATGTTTTTTACATTTCCAACATCTATTTGACATCTGATTGTTCATTTTTGCCAGTTTCTTAAGTGTCATATACCATCTATACAACATTTTAAAACAGTTTTCTTTGATGTTATAACATGTCGATATCTTCATAGAGTTCTTCCATAGATACTCCCAAGATTCCATTTGTATTTCTTTGTTAAAATTAATTGCCCATTTTATCATTTGAGATTTAACTACTTCATCTTCTGTAGACCACTTCAATAATAATTTATAAGTCCTTGAAATCAGTTTTTCATTCTCGCCCAACAGCATTTTTTCCAATTCTGTTTGCTCCTGTCTTATACCTTCATTTTTAATGTCCTGTTCCACCAAGCTCTTAATTTGTTGTAATTGAAACCAATTATATTTGTATTGTAATTCTTCGGCTGATTTTAGTTCCACCTTTCCTCCATGTATTTTTAATAGATGGTTATACATTAACCACATCCCTTCACTTGTCTCTGAGGATAATTTAATTACTTCAGTTGGTACAGTCCATAGTGGCTTTCTCTCATCACCATATTTTTTGTATTTTAACCAAGTACTTAGCAAATTTCTTCTTATATAATGGTGTGAGAAAAAACCATCCATCTTATTTTTCTCATACAACATATAAGCATGCCAACCAAAAATATTTCCATGACCTTCTAAAGCCAACAGTGTCTTATTTAATAATGTCATCCACTCTTTAATCCAAATCAAACTCACTGCATCATGGTACAATTTTAGATCCGGTAGTTGAAAACCTCCCCTTTCTTTTGCGTCAGTTAAAATTTTCATTTTAATCCTTGGTTTTCTTCCCGCCCATACAAATTCTGAAACTTTTCTTTGCCATTTGGTAAATTGTTTATTGTCCTTCACTATTGGAATTGTTTGAAACCCCCCCCCCCCCATAATTCTTGGTAGAACATTCATTTTAATTGCAGCGATTCTGCCTAGCAAAGACAAATTCAATTTGTTCCATTTAATCAAATCTTCATCAATTTTCCGCCAAAGCTTTTCATAGTTATTTTCGTATAAATCTATATTTTTCATGGTAACTTCCACACCTAAATATTTTACTTTTGAAGTGACCTCACACTCTGTTACTCTTTGTAGTTCCTCCTGTCGACTCTTTGACATATTTTTACACAAAATTTTTGATTTTTCTTTATATAAAAGCCAGCCAATTCTCTATACTCCTGTATTTTACGAAGCAGCAATGGTGTCACAGTTAACGGATTTTCATTAATAAACATCACATCATCGGCAAATGCTCTATATTTATAGGAAAACCCTCTCAATTTCAGCCCCTCTATCTCTTTGTCATTTTGTATTTGTCTGAACAAAATCTCTATTGTCATTATGAATATCAATGGAGATAGAGGGCAACCTTGCCTTGTTCCTTCACCGACCTTCATTTTCTCCATCAAATCTGCATTTATACAAATTTTTGCTTGCTGTTCAGTGTATATTGCTTTAACCATTCTTATAAAATCTTCTCTTAATCCCAATTTCTCCATCAATGCAAACATAAAATCCCAATTCAAATTATCAAAGGCCTTCTCTGCATCCGCAAAAAATAATGCCACTTCCTTTTCCGGGTGCTTCTCATAATATTCAACAATATCAATAACAGTTCTGATATTGTCTCTAATTTGTCTCCTGGGTAGAAATCCTGCTTGTTCTTCTTTGATAAAGTTATTCAAATGCTGTTTGAGTTGTTCTGCTAGTATCCTAGCATATATTTTATAGTCATTATTAAGTAATGAAACTGGTCTATAATTTTTTACATTTGTTGTGTCTCTATCTTCTTTTGGTATCAGCAAAATTGTAGCTTCCTTCCATGTATTTGGAATTATCCCATCAATCCTTATGATGTTCATCAGCTTCTGGAACTTAGGCACCAAGGTCTCTGTGAGGACTTCATAAAATTTTGCAGTAAAACCATCTGGACCCGGTGCTTTTCCCATTTTCATTGAATTTATGGCTGCTTCAACTTCATTTTTTCCAATTGGTTCATTTAATACCTTTTCCATATTATCTGTAAAGGGATTTACTTGAATTTTCCGTTAATATGCATCTATTTTACTTTTATCCACCTTTTGAGCTTGAAATAACTTAGCATAATATTTGTAAAATTCCCTTTTAATTTCTGCTTGATCAACAATTTCTTTACCTCCCGATATAATTTTGTTTACAAATTTATTTTCCCTTTTCTTCTTCATTTGCCAAGCCAGGTATTTTCCAGGTTTATTTGCTTCTTCAAAAGATTTCTGTTGAAGTCTCTTAAGATTCCATTCAACTTCGGTCCCACTCTATGCTCTGACATTACTGTCCTCCCATAGCAAATATAGGCTCTTGACTTGATCTCACCAAATTATAATTTGACCACTGGATTTTGAAGCTTGAAGCACACCCTTTCCAAAGAGCCTAAAATCGCCATCCTCACAGCTGCCAAACTCCAGATATTAATTTTTAAAGTTTATATTTTCAACAAAATGGCGTCTGTGACTTTTCTGGCACCTTTTTAAAAAATTTCCTTTTTCACCTTAAATCCACCAAAATTAAATCCACTTGTATAATCCAGTGGGTTTCACCTTTTCCAGATGATATCTGCCGGCTCCCCTTATTTTTATAGTCCTGTTTAATTTTTAAAAGTTTTAAAAGATTTTGATCTTCCCTTAATGGCCGCCGAACTTTTTCTATGATTTTATAGTCCTAGAGAAGGCCCCAGGGTTCCTTGTCAGCCAAAGTAAACCCTCTCAGAATTTCCAGAGCACGTCTTGGCCTTTCCCCTGTCTGAGAAAAGTAGGCAGCCGGCGTTGAGATCGCCTTCTCTGCCCAAAACAAAAGGCTTCGGTCCACTCCTCTTAGAGAAGTGTCTCAAATCTCCATGATCCAACCCCGGAAGTCCTTTCATCTCTTATTCTGAATCCACTTTGGTAATCTTATGCTATCTTCTTAAGAGAATGTAAAGTAGAGCTCTGTAGATGTGGGATGATATACGTGGGATGATTGGGATGAGTAGGCTACAGTTGCAAGCAGTGAATTGAAACTGCTTTCTGAAATTGAATTCCTGAATTTTTATTGATAAGCCAGAATGAAATAGTTTCTCATACAGACAAGACATTAGCATAACGTTTTCTGAGTGTGTGATATACTGCATTTGAATGGTTGAGCTTGTATGTTCAACGTTTCTCCACCTTTTTGAATCAGTCCTGGTTTCCCTCAGGAAAAGATAGACAAGCCTTTGCATCATGGCATCAAGCAGGCATCTCTTGTATTGATGATCTATTAAAGAAAAATGTGATGTTGGATAAAGCTCAACTAGAATAAAAGTTAGGAGAAACGATACCTTGGTTCCAGTACTTTCAGGTTCGCAACATGTTACAGTCTAAATTTCTTACAGATAACAATACCCACCCTCTCACAGAATTTGAATTAATTTTACAAAAAAGAGAGGACGCTATCCCTGGTTTATTGTCTAAGCTCTACAAATTTTTGTTGGCTAATGGTAAGGTGAAGTTGGCAACTTGTCAAAAGAAGTGGGGCAAAGATGTACATGAAAGGATAAAAGAAGATTGGCAACAAGTCTGGAGCACCCCTGGTTATACATCCAAAATATTCAATATCAAATTTCAATCAATAAAAATGGCCTCTAGGTGTTATTATACACCATCACAGCTATACAAAATGAAGTGGTCGTCATCCCTTGGACCTTGCCCAATTCCGCAAGGCTTGTAAAACAGCACTTTTTCGAATGGCCTTCAACTAAAGTACAGAGCTGCTTAACATCATGGTATGGAACTTAGCACCAAAACTTTTAAAATCTGTTCAATATTTAAAGTGTAATTGTTAATTTTAATTGATCTTACTGTAATTGTTTTTATTGTTTTATGGTTTTATTGTGGATATTTAATGATGTTGTTAGCCGCCCTGAGCCTGCTTCGGCGGGGAGGGCGGGATATAAATGCGAAAAATAAATAAATAAATAAAATCCCCTCATTGCTGGAAGAAGTGTGGAGAAATTGGGGATTTCATACATACTTGGTGGTCTTGTCCCACAGTTAATAAATTCTGGAGAGATATTGTTCATGAAATTAACATGATCACTGTAGAGTCACTCCCATTGTTGCCCGAAGCCATTCTCTTAGGTTGGTGGCTGGGAAAGCTGCAAAATAAAATCTCAATGGAAAGGGTTAAGAGTTTGTGAATATTTGTCTGCACTTGTTATATATCTTTGTGTGTGTGTGTTTTAGTTTAATAAAATAAAAAAGAAGTTAAAAAATGGTGGTTTATTTTTGAAGTTCGTTTTCCAGGCAGCTGGGTGCCAATTCAATCAATTCCTAGGCAACACTGGCGGTGAACTTGTGGAGAGCCCTAGAAACATCCAAAGCAGTTGTCCATAGCTTGATAGGCAGCTCTGGGAGCCAACAACATAAGAACATAAGAGAAGCCATGTTAGATCAGGCCAATGGCCCATCCAGTCCAACATTCTGTGTCACACAGCGGCCAAAATACACACACACACACACACACATTGTGGCTACACACACACACACATTGTGGCTAATAGCCACTGATGGACCTCTGCTCCATATTTTTATCTAACCCCCTCTTGAAGGTGGCTATGCTTGTGGCCGCCACCACCTCCTGTGGCAGTGAATTCCACATGTTAATCACCCTTTGGGTGAAGAAGTACTTCCTTTTATCCGTTTTAACCTGTCTGATCAAGAATTTCATCGAATGCCCACGAGTTCTTGTATTGTGAGAAAGGGAGAAAAGTACTTCTTTCTCTACTTTCTTCATACCATGCATTATCTTGTAAACCTCTATCATTTCACCCCTCAGTCGACATTTCTCCAAGCTAAAGAGCCCTAAGCGTTTCAACCTTTCTTCATAGGGAAAGTGTTCCAAACCTTTAATCATTCTAGTTGCCCTTTTCTGGACTTTCTCCAATGCTATAATATCCTTTTTGAGGTGCGGCGACCAGAACTGCACACAGTACTCCAAATGAGACCACACCATCGATTTATACAGGGCATTATGATACTGGCTGATTTGTTTTCAATTCCCTTCCTAATAATTCCCAGCATGGCGTTGGCCTTTTTTATTGCAAACGCACACTGTCTTGACATTTTCAGTGAATTATCTACCACGACCCCAAGATCTCTCTCATGGTCAGTCTCTGCCAGTTCACACCCCATCAACTTGTATTTGTAGCTGGGATTCTTGGCCCCAATGTGCATTACTTTGCACTTGGCCACATTGAACTGCATCTGCCACGTTGACGCCCACTCACCCAGCCTCAACAGATCCCTTTGGAGTTCCTCACAATCCTCTCTGGTTCTCACCACCCTGAACAATTTAGTGTCATCCACAAATTTGGCCACTTCACTGCTCACTCCCAACTCTAAATCATTTATGAACAAGTTAAAGAGCATGAGACCCAGTACCGAGCCCTGCGGCACCCCACTGCTTACCGTCCTCCACTGCGAAGACTGCCCATTTATACTCACTCTCTGCTTCCTATTACTCAGCCAGTTTTTGATCCACAAGAGGACCTGTCCTTTTACTCCATGACTCTCAAGCTTTCTAAGGAGCCTTTGATGAGGAACTTTATCAAAAGCTTTCTGAAAGTCAAGGTAAACAACATCTATTGGGTCTCCTTTGTCCACATGTTTGTTCACCCCCTCAAAGAAATGTAGCAGGTTAGTGAGGCAAGATCTTCCCCTACAGAACCCATGCTGAGTCTTCCTCAATAACCCGTGTTCATCAATGTGCCTACTCGTTCTGTCCTTGATAATGGTTTCTACCAACTTCCCTGGTATTGAGGTCAGACTGACTGGCCTGTAATTTCCTGGATCTCCTCCGGAACCCTTTTTAAAGATGGGGGTGACATTTGCTACCTTCCAGTCCTCAGGAAAAGAGGCAGATTTCAATGAAAGATTACAGATTTTTGTTAGAAGTTCCACAAGTTCAACTTTGAGTTCTTTCAGAACTCTCGGATGTATGCCATTTGGACCCGGTGACTTATTAGTTTTTAATTCGTCTATTAGTTGTAGGACCTCCTCTTTTGTCACCTCAATCTGACTCAGATTGTCACCTCCTCTTTTTTCACCTCAATCTGACTCAAACAGGGTTCCCATTCTGCTCTACAGATTATATACCAGTATAATACCACACCCCAATAGCCAATAGGTTGTGACAATAGCCAATAGGTTGTGACAAGCAATAGGTGGAGCCAATAGGTTGTGACAAGCATAATTGAACTCCAAAGCGAGTTCTGGCAGGGTTGCTGACTCAGAAAATATCTGGGGACTTTGGGCCAAAGTCCCCAGATGTTGGGGGTGGAGCCAGGAGACTTTCACATTCCCTAAAATAAATAAGTGGGAAAAAACAGCAGTGCATTTCCCCTGAATATAGTCTTCATTTCCTCACCCCAACCAGCTGCACCTCCTCTGTACTCTCTCTCTCTCTCACACACACACACACACACACACACACAGAGCAGCCAAAATAAATAGTTTACAATCCCACACTTGTGTGGTCTTACTAGGGCAATTTACTCACGAGTTGCTGAAGTTCCAAGTTCTAAAGAATAACACAAGGAAACTAAAGGTTCTAGTTTACCCTTTCCTGTGCAAGTGGCCTCTGAGAAGATTATAAAACCAACCCATTTTCTAGTCAGCTTCCTTCCCTTCCCTTCCACCAGGCATGATGTGCTGCAGGCTTGTCCCGCCCCCAGCCTGGTCTAAGATTTAAAGACATCCAAAAGCCAATCTTCTCCAAACTTCGATGGCTGGTGGAGGAGAGCCTGATGAAGACTTACTATGAGTTTGGTGTCTTTAACTCATGAGGGGACTATTCTACTGTACCACCACCCAAAATAAATGAACCACGAACCAGTTTGGGAAATCAAAAGAACCACAAACCAACACGAGCCATCATTTTCCCAGTCCATGCCCATTCCTAGTCCACACATCTAAGGGAGAGAGGCAGAAGGATACACAGTTTTTGCCTCTTTATCTGATTCTCTTATAACCCCTTCTGGAGGCTGTGAGGCAAAGAGACAGCATCTAGTCCTTCTCTTCCAACAGTCACAAATATAGCCTAGCCAGTTGTCTATACAGTCCTGGCCCTGACCTGATGGGATAATCTTCCGGAAGACACTAGGGCCCTGTGGGATATTTTACAATTTTGCAGGGCCTGTAAGGCAGAAACGTTCTGCCAGGCTTTTGTTTGAGGACAGCAACAGTTGCCAGGCTGGCACCCTTCTCCATTCTCCCTCCAATGCAGCATCTAGAAAGCAGGAATTGGTAGCACTTTATAACAGACGTCATTGGGCTTGTAATTTATTTTTAGCTAATTGGCTCCAATGATTATTGTACGTATTTTATTGTTCTACATCGCCTTTAATAATAATAATAATACATTGGCTCTGCTCAGCCATGTTCAAAGCCTTCTTTTTCCTACGGAGCCTTCCTCTGATGAACGTGCCTCTTTCTCTGGCTGAGCAGCATCTTCTGCTGAGGGACAGCTGCTTGGACCAGAGGAAGGCTTAAGTCTTATCTGAGCAGAGTGCTGTGATACAAGCCACTATCTCCATGTAAGAAAGACCTTTTGGGGCTCTCCCAACTAATCTGTGGCTGATTGTATGCATGCCTGTGCACAAAATGATTCTTTGTCCCTGAATTTTAGTAAAAATACATATGCCTCTTTTCTACGTTATAATTTTAGGCATCTGTGGTATTTCTTCTTTTTTTGTTATGCATGGGGCCTATCTGTAATTCTTCCATTTTTATTGATAAAATTATTTTGTCAAGAGAACAATGAAGGCAACTGAGGGTGGACGGGGGGTGGGGGGAGGCATTATAGTGGGCAGTGCTAATAGGAATCTGGGTGGAGAGCACCATCTTGAGGAAAGGCAGCAGTTGCCATTGTTCAGCTTTTCTGGTAAATATTAATGCAGAGAATGTTGACAGGTGCACAAAGGTGCTGAAAATCACTCTGATGCCAGTGCTGATCCATCATTGTCCTTTGCATGCTTGGGGGTGGGGAGATTTTTCTCTCTGTTTCATTGGCTTTGTCTCTTCTGATTGGTGAACTGCAGAATGTCCATGATCTCTTTAGATAGCCCTGAAAAACAGTGACACGTTGGACACCTAAGGCTGATGTACAGTGACTTTAGATTTTGCGATTTGGCTGGTTTTTGTATTGCTTCATGTTTTCAAAATGTCAGCCATAATTGAAACTTAATCTTCTAACACAGCTCATCTGGCTGCTTGTTTGCAGACAAAGTGATTCCTTCTTGCATGTTGGTAAATGGCAGCTGAATTCTAAAAAGGTTCTGTTGGCTTACCTTATTTTCCCCTCTTTAAAATGCTAGCCTGTTGTTTTTTTTGGTGTGCATTAAATTGATAAGTTCAAAACAGGGACTCATTCTCCAAAATGCAATTTTGAAGAATGGTGTTTTTGGAAGGAAAAGCCTATTTGGGCTCAAAAATGAGGTCACGGCTGTCCTACTGCAGGGGCACAGCAGACATGGGGGCACCAGATGCAGTACAAGTGAATGATACATGACCATATCACCATTATTTTTAATGCAAGCATTTTTTATTCATGAGCTGTTGTGCATGAAAACGTCTCTTAATAGCATTACGATAGGTTAAAAACTTTTCTATTTTTCTGCTATAAACATGCAGTCCAGATGCTTACAGGGCTTTTGTAACGTACTCGAAGCGGAGACGAGCGTAGGGCAACATAGTTTATTAGGAGCACGTTGCAAGAGGGCGAGCACGCGGGCCGGGCCCCGCTTATATACAATTCCCGGTACAGCCTACTGGGTCGGTCAGGCCAATCCTGACCTGTTGAACTACCCGCTGCAGCTGTTGATTGGCGGGTGATTCCGTGCCCTGCGCTGGAGGCTTCTGGGACAGCCCAGTTGCCTCCGCGCGGGGCGCATGTTGTTACTGATACACTACACTCCTCCCCCCTTAGTTAGTGACATAGTCCTGGAGGTAGGCGGGAGGTCGACGCTCCCGTGTTGAACGCCTTGGGGTTGCTTGTGGTGCCGGGGCTCCTTCCGCATCCGGGGCTTCCCTGGGGGGTTGAGCGTTGGGGGGCTGTGGGTCTGGATCCGAGGGTTGGTCCGCCTCTGCCGGTGGGTGTGGCCTTGGTGCCGGCGCGGGTGTCATTGGGTGCTCCTCGGCCCCCTCCCCCTCCCTCGTTTCCGTAGGTACCTCTGGGAGAGTCCGGCGGCGCAACTGGTCGATGTGCCGGCGTAGGATCTGGCCCCCCTCGGTGGATACCTCGTAGTGGCGGGAACCCACAACCCGTAGTACCCGCCCGGCTACCCACTCTGGGCCTGAAGCGTAGTTGCGGGCGAACACTGGGTCCCCCGCGAAGAACCCCCTAGCCGCGTCTCTGACCTCCGGGGACCCTCGCACGTCGGAGGCTCTGTCGGGGTGTAGGCGGTCTAGCCGTGTGGTGAGCTTGCGTCCCATGAGGAGCTCAGCTGGGCTGACCCCGGTGACTGGGTTTGGAATGACCCGGTTGTCGAAGAGGAACGCGGCTAGCCGGTGGTCCCAATCGCCTTGCACTATTCTGCCCAGGGCCTCTTTTGTTGTCCGGACCATCCGCTCGGCCTGGCCGTTGGTGGCCGGGTGGAAGGGAGCTGACCGGATGTGTCTAATGAGGTACCTCTGGAGGAATGCCTGGAATTCCCCCGATGTGAACGCTGCCCCGTTGTCCGAGACTATGGTGTCCGGGATACCGTGGGTGCACAGGACCCTGCGTAATGCTCTAATGGCTGCTGCTGACGAGGTAGACCCTACGGGGATGACCTCTAACCATTTTGTGTATGCATCTACAATGATTAGGAAGATCTGTCCCTGGAACGGCCCGGCAAAGTCAATGTGGAGCCGGGACCACGGTTTCCTCGTGGTCTCCCACCGTGTAGCTGGGGCGCTGGGTGGGTCCGGCCGCGACTCCTGGCATGTGCTGCATCTCCGGACCCAGTTCTCTATCTCCCCGTCCATCCCCGGCCACCATACGTAGCTCCTGGCTAGGGCCTTCATTCTCACTATGCCTGGGTGTGTTTCGTGAAGTGATTCCAAAACCCGTTTCTGTAGAGGGGGGGGGACCACTATCCTGCTCCCCCATAGTAGGCACCCCTTGTGGGCTGCTAGTTCCTCCCTTCGCATTTTGTAGGGTTTGAACTCTTCCCCCATGTCCCCCTCTGGCCACCCCCTCACCACCCAGTCGAGCACCCGTGCTAGGGTTTTGTTTTTTCCCGTGGCTTGGGCCACCTCCGCCGCGTGGAGGGGCTGATCCGGGAGTGCCTCGATCGACATGACCTGGTGTGCTGGGGCTGGATCGGGGCCTGTGTCTGGGAGTGGCAACCGGCTGAGTGCGTCCGCGTGACCCATTGCCTTGCCCGCCCTGTGTACCAGAGCGTAGGTGTACGAGTTGAGGAATTGGTTCCACCTCAACACCCTCTGGGACAGGATTTGGGGAGTTTGGCGGTCTGGGGCCAACAGACGCAAAAGCGGCTTATGGCCCGTCGCTATTGTGAACCGGCGCCCATACAAATAATCGTTGAATTTATGGACCCCCGCTACTATGGCCAAGGCCTCCTTGTCGATTTGTGCATAGTTCCGTTCCGCCGCCGTCAGGGTGCGTGAGTAGTATGCGACCGGGACCTCCCGGCCATCTGGTAACTGGTGCCCCAGGACAGCGCCCACCCCGTACGGCGACGCATCGCATGCCAGGATGACCGGAAGGCGCTCGTCGAAGTGGTGCAGCACCACGTTGGAGACCAGAACATCCTTAACTGCCTGGAAGGCGGCGGCTTGCTTCTTCCCCCACACCCATGGAGCTTTTTTGTCCAGTAGTCGGTGTAGGGGTTCGGCAAGGGCCGCCTTGTGGGGTATGAACGTGTGGTAGAAATTGAGGACCCCCAAGAAGCTCTGTAGCTCCGCTTTACACGTGGGGGCTGGGGCTTGAACAATGGCTCTGGTCTTTTCCTCGGTCGGGTGGATTCCCTCCGCGTCCACTGCGAAGTCCAGGAACTCCACCCGTGGTACCCCCAGCATGCACTTCTCCCTTTTAACCTTTAGTCCAGCGGCTTGAAAACGGCGGAGCACCTCCTGGAGGCGGTTGCGGAATTCCTCAGGGTCCGGGGCGGCGATTAAAACATCGTCGAAAAACGGCTGGACTCCGGGGATCCCTTTAAGGAGAGCATCCATTATGCTCTGGAAGATTCCTGGAGCCACGCTGACCCCAAACTGTAACCTGTTCACCCTGAACGCCCCCCTGTGGGTAACTATCGTCTGTGCCTCCGCCGTTTTTGCGTCCACCGGGAGCTGCTGGTAGGCTTGTGCCAGGTCCAGCTTCCCGAAAATCTTTGACCCCGCCAGGGCGGCCAGGACATGGCTGACTACTGGCACCGGGTATGGGTTGTCTTGGAGCGCTTTGTTAATTGTGCACTTGTAATCTGCACATATCCGCATGTCCCCATTGGGTTTGACCGGAGTCACTATGGGGGTCTCCCACATGGCGTAATCGACCGGCTCCAGGACCCCTTGTGCTACTAGGCGGTCCAACTCTGCCTCGATCTTGGGCTTCAAGGCGAAGGGGACCCTCCTTGCCTTGAGCCGGATCGGTCTGACCGTCGGGTCGAGCGGTAGGGAGATGGCCGGGCCCTTGTAACTACCCAGCGACCCATCAAATACGTCGGGGAACTCTCTGCACACCTCCCCGAACCCTCCCGCTGTGGTCGTGTGCGCCACCTCTATTCGGATTCCCAAGGGGCCAAACCATGCAAGACCCAAGAGGGTGGTAAGCGGCCGCCTGACCACCAGGATGTCTAGGGGGCCTCTGAAGGACCCCCGCTCCACCCGCACCCGTGCCCACCCCACTATTTGGACCGGGTTTTGCTGGTAGTCCCGCAATATGAAATTTGCCGGTCGCAGCTGCAGCCCCTGGCCGGGGCGTAGCCTTCTCAGGGTCTCCTCCGCGATTATGGAGATGGAGGAGCCCGAGTCCACTTCCATGACGCAGGGGGCCCCGTCTATGAGGACCGCCATCTTTATCTTGTTGGGGGTGGTCAGGGGCAAACTCAGTACCTGAAGTGAGGTGGAGGCTGTTGAGTGGGACTCTGTGGCCTCGTGGTGCGCGGGCGGTCGCGGGCGGTTGTGCTTGGCTCGGCAAGCTCGCGCGATGTGGCCAGTCTTCCCGCAGCTCCTGCAGTCCCAGGTCCGGTACTGGCAGTCCCTCCGATCGTGGGGGTCGCCGCAGCTGGCGCCTTTGGCCCTTTCGTTAGTGCGCTGGTTCGGCCGTTCGCTGGCTCGGGGGCGCTGTGGAGCTCGGGCAGCTGGTCCTGCGGCGCGTCGCATCTGGAAGGCTTCCCCCTCGTCCTGGTGCTCGGGGTCCAGCTCCTCGTGGTGGGCGGTCTCGGTCTTGACCCGGGGAAAGGTCCGGGCAGCCCTCTCGAACGCTACCGCCTCGCTGAAGGCGCCCTGGAGGGTGAGCTCTTCTTTGGCGAAGAGCTTCTGCTGGAGCCTTTCGTCGTGGAGGCCCCACGTGAATCGGTCGGCCAGGGTTTCCTCCAACTGGGGGAAGTTGCAGTTCCCGGCGAGTTTGCGGAGGGCCGCCAAGTAGTCCACGGCTGACTCTCCAGCGGTCTGGTCCCTTTTGTGGAACAGGAATCTGCGGGCCACCCGTGAGGGCTGCGGCAAGAAATGGCCCGTGAGGAGCCTGATGATCTCCTCGTAGGATTTCTCCGCGAGGCGGGCGGGAGCCGAGAGACCCTTGGCGATCTCGAACGTGGCTGGCCCGCAGACGCTCAGGAGAACATCCCTCTTTGATCCGGTGTCGGTGATCTTGTTGGCCCGGAGGTAGAACTCGACCCGTTCCGAGTAGGACTCCCAGCCCTCTGGATTTGCAGGGTCGAAGGGCTCGATGTAACCGGTGTTCCCGCTCTGGTTGGCCATGGTGGCGGCGGCGGTCGTGGCCGGTCGTTCGTTGCCCAAGATCTCCGATTGTAGCCGATGAGGCTAGGATCCCATCCTCGTCGCCAGTGTAACGTACTCGAAGCGGAGATGAGCGTAGGGCAACATAGTTTATTAGGAGCACGTTGCAAGAGGGCGAGTACGCGGGCCGGGCCCCGCTTATATACAATTCCCGGTACTGCCTACTGGGTCGGTCAGGCCAATCCTGACCTGTTGAACTACCCGCCGCAGCTGTTGATTGGCGGGTGATTCCGCGCCCTGCGCTGGAGGCTTCTGGGACAGCCCAGTTGCCTCCGCGCGGGGCGCATGTTGTTACTGATACACTACAGCTTTCTTGGATTTTGCAGTGAAGTATGCAAAACATTTGCATGTATCTGAATGTGGTGAGAAGAAGAAGAAGAAGATGATATTGGATTTATATCCCGCCCTCCACTCCGAAGAGTCTCAGAGCGGCTCACAATCTCCTTTACCTTCTTCCCCTACAATAGACACCCTGTGAGGTGGGTGGGGCTGGAGAGGGCTCTCACAGCAGCTGCCCTTTCAAGGACAACCTCTGCCAGGGCTATGGCTGACCCAAGGCCATGCTAGCAGGTGCAAGTGGAGGAGTGGGGAATCAAACCCGGTTCTCCCAGATAAGAGTCTGCACACTTAACCACTACACCAAACTGGCTCTCCCTGTGTGGCTCTGAGATGTGTGTGATTGCTCTATGGAAATGTATTTTCAACTAGAAGACTGAGGGAAAAAAATCTGGAGGCATTGATATAATGTTGTTAACAATGAACATATGAAGCTGCCTTATACTGAATCAGACCCTTGGTCCATCAAAGTCAGTATTGTCTTCTCAGACTGGCAGCGGCTCTCCAGGGTCTCAAGCTGAGGTTTTTCAAATTTATTTGCCTGGACCCTTTTTTGGAGATGCTGGGGATTGAACCTGGGTCCTTCTGCTTCCCAAGCAGATGCTCTACCACTGAGCCACCGTCCCTCCCCTGAATAAATAATATGAGAGGATATTGTCTGATGAAAAGAAACATTCAGTTTTACACAGACACCATTTTACAGAAATAGCAACTTTGTCCATCACGAGTATAGGGCAAGGGCCTCCCAAAAGTAGCTTGTTAGTTCCTGGTATTGCAGAGGTGCTCATCCATCGCATAGAAGATCCTGTAAATGATCATGATAAGAACTGCTCTAAAATCCTTTTATTTTATAAGATTTTTCTCTGTGCTGCTATGCCAATAGCTTCATTTGTTGTGCTCTCCTAGTCCATGTTATGTTTCCAGGACAGAACAAAACTTGGTAACACAGGATAGAAGTTACTTGGTATATTTTTCATCCCTCGGAAGTAGCTCTCATTAAATAAGAGTTTTGGTGACCTTTGGAATAGGTGACTGGTTAAACTGGGGATGCACCAGAGTGATTTCTGATGGATTGTGGTTCAAAAAGAACACAACATCAAATGTGTTTTATCTCTATCCACATGTGTGTGTGTGTGTGTGCAGGGCCAGCCCTGCCATTAGGCAAATTAGGCATTTGCCTAGGGCACCAGACCGGAGTGTGTGCCAAACTGAGCACTTCCCCTGGTGCCCAAGGCAAATGCCCCAGTTGTGCAACGGCTGGCTAGCTATGCTTTGCCTCCCTTTCAATCAAAGTGAAGCCAGTAGGCTGATGCACAACTGCTGACTTTGCTTTGCCTCTCTGGCTGGCTTGTGCACCTTTGCCTCCCTTCCCTGGTGCCCTCTCCGCCCTACTTCGCTGTGTGGGTGGCGGGGGGGTGCAGTGGGTGGCTGGTCTGCCTAGAGCACCATGCACCCTAGGGCCAGCCCTGTATGTGTGTAGATGATAGATAGATAGATAGATAGATAGATAGATAGATAGATAGATAGATAGATAGATAGATAGATAGATAGATAGATAGATGGATAGACGGACGGACAGACAGACAGACAGACAGACAGACAGACAGACAGACAGACAGACAGACAGACAGACAGACAGACAGACAGACAGACAGACAGACAGATAGATAGATAGATAGATAGATAGATAGATAGATAGATAGATAGATAGATAGATAGATAGATAGATAGATAGATAGATAGATAGATGATAGATGATAGATGGATAGATAGATACCACTTCGCCGGAATGTATGTGATATATATGCCATTAGTGTAGTCTCTCTCTCTCTCTCTCTGCAAAATACAAATTCCAGGGAACTGTATATATGTGGGATTTTGAGACCATGGTCAAACCTGTAGCAGAGCCAGAATTCCTTAGGCTCCTTGATGGGAAGCCACAGCAGTCAAATTTAGAAGCAGCGGATGTTTAGGATGGCACTGCTGTTCATCTGGCTGCCCTTTGTGAGCTTCAGGTTTAAAAGTTAATGATATAATTTGATATACTTTGCTAGTTCTTTTCATGCAGAGTATAACAAAATGCTTTATGAATATAATATTTCATACTGAAACCAAAGAATGGTCTTCACCGCTGTCAGAAAGCTGTAGTTTGAGAATTCATTAACTTGCTGACTGTAGAGGTCCCACAAAAAGCTGCCAAATGAAGCCATAAGCCATGGTCTGCCTGAACAATGATGTATTGTATGCCTCCTTGGATTCATGTTGGCTCCAAGTCCCTTAAACCTGCTTGTGGAATAGTCCTGACTGGAACGATATCCTGGGGTACTTTGGAATCAGAAGGGAGAGGGATTCAGCTGATCTACTTAGTGCTTTGAAAATGGCATGCTTTTAACTTGGGGAACCTTTGATGAATGTATCAATAGCAACTTTTAATTTAATGAGGATACATTGATTGGATGAGTAAAGTACCATTTAAAAGGTCATTTTAAAAATGCACTTTGGACTTATTTCTTCAGTGCATTTTTCAAAAATTGCAGAACCTAGACTCTTAACAATTTCTAACATCCTACAGTTACTCAAGTGTTTCTAAAACTCAGGGTGTAACATTTTCATGTTTCTTTATCTGGAAGTCACTGCCTGTTGAATATGACAATTGTGGCATTTTGGATCCCACCAAAGGCCTAGACTAGAGCTCGCAGAAGAGCTCACTGCTCTGTGGTTTGTATAGGGTGGATTGTGAGTAGCATTCTCCCCTTCTATAGAACTCTAACTTGTGCTAATTGTTAATGAGGCATTTTGTCATTTTCTTGGATTCTGGAATGTTCTTTGCATTATTTAATTTGATTATGGTAAAATCCCTGAAGCACAGAGTGTTTCAGTATGGAACTGGGCCACTGAGACATAAAGACGTTAACATCTAGCCACTAAAGGCAGGTGTTCTCTACAGCATATAAGCCTGTTTAATTTCAACATGTTTAGGTACACTTAATTCTGTATAGGACCAAATTCATAGATATTTCCAGATGATACCACAACCCAATTTTTTTTAAAAAAAATCTAATTATCATTGATTGCCAAATCTTACCCTAGACACAAGAAACAATTTTCCAACTAACGCCCTCTTTGCATAATGGAAATAATAATATTGATCTATGTCAGACAGGGTTTACTGAAGGGTTACTAAGAGTATAAGCATTTTCAGAACTTGAAATGTGTTACATAAATATGTATTAGGTAAGAAATTCTGAGATGTGGAATATACACTCAATTGAGATAATGCCATTCAACAAGACCTTTCCAGATCTTCTGACCATACTTTGTGGTCTTCAAATGCATCCAACTTGTAAGCTTCTGACAAATTGTACTGGCTATTGATCATAATTTCTTTTAATGGAATAGTTGGAAGAAAGGTGTAACCTGGACATGATATCCTTGTGGTGATGTTCTAGCATATGGTTAAAATGCTATGATTTAATGATACAGCATTGGGTGAATGTTAATGCTTTGCCCCTACATGGTGACATCACTTTTGAGTTGGACCAGAAATGACATCACTGCATCACTGGGAATGGTAATTCCCCCCCCCCCCTTCTACCCACCAGCTCTCCAAGTGGTGGCAGGGGAAGAGGTCTACCAGCAGGTGGCTGATAAGCAGCCCCATCAACATGTCAGCCAGAGCTGTTGATAATTCATACTCAGCAATGCTACAGTAGGGGTTATAAAGGTGAAATAGGACCCTTGGAGAAGGAAATACAATTGTGGTATGTTTAGACTTTCAAATCTGGTACTTTTTGTGTTGCCTTTATCTGATATAGCGCCTGGCCAAATTATACTCCATTGTGGATCTAATTTTAATTACTGTCAACTGCAGGATGGGTTGTTGCTATAGGAACAGAAAGGAATGTCAGTTCTGCTGATTTTTGTATTGTGGGTGACAAAAAGCAAAGAATGCTTACACCTGTAATCCAGAATGATCTGGATTCTTCTTGCTTACACTATTTTGCTGTCTTTTGTGCTGGCCCAAGCAGTGAAGCAGAATCAGAATAATATTATTGTATTCAGTCTTAACTTCTTCAATTCAGTTTTAGATAAACTTCTTTTAAAATCACTTGTCAATAGAAAACCCAGAAATCACAAATACTAAGTAGAGGGGGGAGTAAGTTTTAAAGTAAAATTGCATTGAAGCCTTTTGAATTAGATCCCAAATGCTAAAGTTTCAATTAGAACTGAGCCTGCTTCGGCGGGGAGGGCGGGATATAAATAAAATGATTGATTGATTGAACTGCTCAGAAAGTCATTTCTATAAGAGACTGTTTTGTAGTCTATTGCAATGTTTATTATACATATCACCTTCCTTTCTTTAGAGCAATGTCCTCTGCCTTTGTAACCCCCTTTCTTTCTCTTTTTTGTATTTTTATGTATGTGTGCACCTGGAAGTCATGATGACTTCTGGTGACTGACTCCTACTGGGGGCCTAGGTAGAGGATATTCAGAGAGGTGGCTGAATAAACCCTACCCCACCTCCTAACTGCTGCTTTTCCAAGGAGGGCTCCTATCCAAGTATTTGCTGGAGTCAGCCCTGCTTAGGTTCTGAGATGAGATGAGATCAGGCTTGCCTGGGCTATCCAGCTCATGGTATAACCCTCTTTCTTCATTATTGTATGTCTTTCCTTAGACAGTTCTTTCTGCCTCAGGCTTTTTTCTGCATAGTTCCTCAGTTCTGTAATCCTAGTCCTACTGCATTGTTTATTGGAGGTCTTTGCTGTCTGAATTGCTTTTCATGTTTTGTAATTTGTATTGAGTCTGTGAGAAAGGCAAGTTAAAAATGAAGTTAATAAATAAAATTTAAAGGGCATTTCCTCATAACTATATCCTTTTTTGAATGTTCTTTTTCTGGCATTCCAGTCCCTCATACTGAGTGAGTGTGCTACATGTGATCATCTTAGTTCACCTCATTGCCACTTTGTCAGGACTGGATCTACATGTTTTTTGAGGGGGGGGGGATTTAAAAAATGATGCCCCTTTACGGTCCCATTCTATTTTATGGACCCAAAGAATAGAATGGACTTCATACCCAATTTGGTGCCCCCCGTCTGGCGGTGTCTGGGGCAAGCTCCTCCTCTGCTCCCCCCTAGATCCAGCTCTGCACTTTTTTATGAAAAAGACTCCATGTGTAACATCTTCAGTACCTATGTGAACCTCAATCCCATTTTCAGGCACAATATATTGAAACTGCAAAACATACATGTTGTCCTCTTTAGATAAATGGTGACTACCCATACTGAGGTGATAATGTGTAGTGTGCTCTCCTGGTTCATGGGACTGGAGTACCATAATGCCTGAAAATGGCTAAGGTCCCCTTATGTAGACATTGTATTTTAAAATTTAGATTATGGTATCCTCTTCTGGAGAGATCAGAGTGATCTCTTCTGGAGAGATAGAGTTCCAAGGTGCTGTTCCTTTAAGGCACCCACTGAGGTGATTTCCACACAGATTATTTGATGCTGTTGGGAAGTGTTCCCCTCCTCACTTCCTCACAGCATTGTGGTACATTCATGCACCCAGAACTTTTTTTGAACAGGAATGCAGTTCTGGTTGGCTTGTCATCAGGGGGTGTGGCCTAATATGCAAATAAGTCCCTGCTAGGCTTTTTCTACAAAAAAGCCCCAATGATGATGTCGGGTGTGTGTGTGTGCCTAATATGCAAATGAGTTCCAGCTGGGTTTTTCTCAATTATTTTTTTTAAAAACCCTGCATGCCCCTCTCAGGATTTCCATGCCTGTTCCCTGATCTTTCCAAAACCTGCTTTGTTCTGAAGATTGGGGAGAGTTTGTAGTAAATCCTAGATGACCTCTGTGTGAGTGGGAAAGTTCAGATTTCCCTTGTCCTGCCCCGTGGCAGCCTTTTACTTCCCAGCAGTGATTGCCCCTTGCCATCAGGGAACTTTTTATATTTTTACTTGACAACTGAACATCATTTTAGCAAAATAATAGTATAACAATCTGCGTATTGGGTCCTGAATTTCCAGTTTTATTTTTTTAAAGTCATTCATTTAATTGTAGATACATAAGAGATGGAATACATACATCTGCAACAAAGGACACCAGAGACATTTTTAAATGAAAGCTGGGAATTCAAAGAACCTTTTACAGATTGGTATAATGGCATATTGATATAAGGATACTGAATTTAAAAAACTGGAAATGTCCTGATGTGTATGGTAGGGTGGGGTGGCCACTGCTGAGGGAAGGCAATCTATGCAGAAGCCTTGTTGCTGCTGTGCTGTACTGGAAAGGAAACTACACATTCCTGTTCCCATGTGGAAAACACCTAAATCTGGACCCGCCTTGGCATCAGCAAGGTTATTGTTAAGATGTACTTCAGACCCCATCTGATTCCTGGGCCATAAAGATGTGCCTGTGTTGGAATATTTGCAAGTTCTCTCCCTGATGTCACGAAGGAGTTAACCTGTACACATTTTGCAGTTTCTTATTCCTCCCTTTGTTCTAAGATCAGAACTGAGTATTTATCTTGGCAGGGCTTTTTTGCAGAAGAAGCCCAACAGGAACTTATTTGCACATTAGGTCACCCCCCCTGACATCACCATTGTTTTGCACGGGGCTTTTTTGTAGAAAAAGCCCAGCAGGAAATCATTTGCAAATTAGGCCACACCCACTGACTTCAAGCCAGCCAGAATTGTGTTCCTATGCGCATTCCTGCTCAAAGGAAGCCCTGCATCTTGGAGCTAACAATAACTAGCAAGATATCGCTAGATAGACTGTTTTCTTGTTTTATCCTTTCATGTAACCCTTCCTACTTTTCTCAATAAACTTTCTTTTAGTTAATTTACATGTGGGTGCTGAGTCATTGCTATTGCTCTGCTACATTTTTACAACAGCCTGGTAGGCCAAAGGAATGGCCTTAATCCCACAAATCCATTCTGTTAATGTTGGTGCCATTGACTTGATGTAAAAGCCTCAACATCAAAGGAAGGCTCCTTTTGTCCAGTGAAAGCAACATGGCTAGCTAAATGAATCCGTGGGGTCTACCTCACTGTTTTGGCAATAATTCTAGTGGGTCTGTAGCAGCAAAATAAATCAGGAGTCTTTAAATTGTCGGTGGATCTCTGCAACATTTTATCTGTGGACAGTGACTTTTGATACAATGATACTGTGACTTCAGTGACTCTGAAAACCTGCTGGGGGAGGTATGTGGGAAAGGAACCTCTCTCTCTAAGGCTGCAATCACACACACCAAATAATGCACTTTCAATCAACTTTTCAATGCACTTTCCAACTGGATTTTGCCAGTTCACACAGTAAAATCCAGTTGTAAAGTGCATTGAAAGTGGATCGAAAATGCATTATTTCATGTGTGTGGTTGTAAAGTGCATTGAAAATGGATTGAAAGTGCATCATTTAGGGCAACTAGAATGATTAAAGGGCTGGAGCACTTTCCCTATGAAGAAAGGTTGAAACGCTTGGGGCTCTTTAGCTTGGAGAAACGTCGACTGCGGGGTGACATGATAGAGGTTTACAAGATAATGCATGGGATGGAGAAAGTAGAGAAAGAAGTACTTTTCTCCTTTTCTCACAGTACAAGAACTCGTGGGCATTCGATGAAATTGCTGAGCAGACAGGTTAAAACGGATAAAAGGAAGTACTTCTTCACCCAAAGGGTGATTAACATGTGGAATTCACTGCCACAGGAGGTGGTGGCGGCCACAAGCATAGCCACCTTCAAGAGGGGTTTAGATAAAAATATGGAGCACAGGTCCATCAGTGGCTATTAGCCACAGTGTGTGTGTATATATAATTTTTTTTGCCACTGTGTGACACAGAGTGTTGGACTGGATGGGCTGTTGGCCTGATCCAACATGGCTTCTCTTATGTTCTTAGCGTGCATGAGCACAGCCTAAATGTAATGCAATTTGTTGACATTAGAATTCCAGTTCTTCCCTTTGCTCACCTTCCTAATCCTAGGGTGTTCTGACTGTGACATCAGAGCTTCTCTATTAATGTCATCCTTAGGATCTGTGAGACCTCTTCATGACAACATCCCTCTTCAGACTACTTCCCCCTCACCAAATGATTGATCCTTCACTGCTTGTGGACTGTGAATATACCAGATTTTTTCAAGGAAACAAATTACTTTCCCCTCTGTTTATTTTGTGTCTGTAAAGTGTGTTACTTCTCAGTACATTTTTGGAGAATTTGAGAAGATAAGAATTTATTGACAGCTGTGAATTTAGATGAAGCGTTGACTTGAGGCTGGAGACATCAGTGGAATCTGAGTGGGCTACCTGAAAGGGGATTTAGTGATTCATCTTCATTCTTTTCCTTTCAGTGACTAATGCAGAAGCCTTTCATCAAGAGATAGATGGGAGGGGGCACAGATCAACTTAGTTCATTGTGCAGTTATATCCAGAACTATTCCTTCAACTTATCACTTTTAGCTCAAAGTTTAATCATAAAGGAAAGCACAGATCTGACACATCTCTCTCGCTGTAACCAGAGAACCAATTCAGAGGAGAGAGATTGTGTGTGCTAACCTTTGTCAAAAGTCTTCGAGCAGCTGAGATCTGGCATCTGAGATGATGAATGACTCAAAGGGAGTTCAGCCCTCACAGATGCTGTTAGGTTGCAGAAGAACTTATTTCAAAAGGAACAGCTTTTGCAGATGGAGCTTTGTACTTTGATAGGTTCTTTACATGGCTATACTCAATAGGGTTTTTTTTCTCAGGCAGGCCGGAATGAGCACAATGAGCTCTCCACAAAAAAAAATATGCAAGGTTGACTCAGCATTGTAAGTAAGGAGGAAATCACATAATACAATGCCAAAGACAAAAAGCAAAATGCTCACAGTTAACACAAGCTATAATCGACTATAATTATTTCTGATAGACAATAAAGAAACAATATGACCGGAAAATTCTAAAAGAATACAAAGGATACAAATCCCATACGTTGTATCTGACAAAATTCAATGCAGAGTCGACAATGATGCAATTTCAAAGGCACACACAACAATATTTAGTCCATTTCCAGAAAACTCTTGTTCCTTCCAGTGTGCTGGCATTGAAAAGATGAAGTCTCTACTGGTCCTCACACATACAATTAATGCAACGGATCACTGGCAGTACCGTGCCATTTCCCAATAAAGCTTCTTCAGGCATGCGTGCTCTCAGGACACATTTCTCCAGATTCTTCCCACACTTTGAGTCATGCAAAAGGCTGGTGTTAGCCTTTTGTATGACTTGAAGTGCTGGACAAATTTCAACCTGCCTGCCTGAAGAAGCTTTATTGGGAAACGGCATGAGATGCTAGTGATCCATCGCATTAATTGTGTGTGCGGGGACCAGTAGAGACTTCATTTTTTCAACACCAGCACATTGGAAGGAATGAGAGTTCCCTGTAAATGGACTAAATATTGTGTGTGCTTTCGAAATTGTGTAATTGTTGAGTCTGCATTGAATTTTGTCAGATACAACGTATGGGATTTGTATCCTTTGTATTCTTTGAGAATTTTGTGGTCATATTGATTCTTCATTGTCTATCATAAATAATTATAGCCAATTACAGCTTGTGTCAACTGTGTGTATTTTGCTTTTTGTCTTTGACATCAGCATTGGGCAAAGGAGAACTTAAGGCATGATAGAAGTCTCACTGTTAACTCTTGATTGGCCTGTTCACTCCCAGCAGGAAATGGCATATCGCCCCAGAGATTCCTGCAGTATGGGGGGCAGGGCTCTGGAACAATTCCTGTTCCTGCTGGGAGAGGTATGTGGAGGGAAGGAACACATACTCTCTCTCTCTCTCCCACACACCCACCCACCCCCACCCCTTGTGAGTATGTTTAGAAAGAGGACAAAAGAACGTCAATCTCTCCAGGTACATATTTCAAGGGTCTATGGGGCAATCTTCCATTTCCTGTGGGAGAGTTCCAATCAGATGGAATCAGTGCTGCTGTGACTGCAGAGGTAATTGTATTGGCAAAAGAGTCACCACATGGGAGTTTTCCTGCAGCAACCAACCAATGAGGTCGGAAAGAAAGATCTTATAACCAAAAGACCAAGATTTGACCAAGAGACTCACATGTATTTGTATACACACATCTGCTCATTTACGTCTCTGGCGGAACAAAAATCTTTTAAAAGCCTAGCAGACTAGTCTTCTGTGCCAGTGGTTCAAATTTTTTAAAAAGAAATTCCTTTCCTTTATTATTTTGTATCTGTGGTCTTCTTGAGCTTAAAACTAGTACATCACAATAGAGCAAAAGAGACAAAGCAGCATAACAAAACGTGAAAAAACAAGCAAGACGACAAGGTACTAAAATCAATAAAATACACGTATCTAATAAAAAGTCTAAAACACATTGGAGGATAAGCTATAAAAGTGGACCTGTGCAATTTCTCATAAAACTCAACAAGATAGTGCTTATTTTAGCAGCATTTTAAGGAAATCACTGCTGTCAAATAGTCTGCAACAAATTGAATTATTTTTGGATCAAGATCTGCTAACAGTAACGGTACCACCCAGGAATCAATAGAGAGCTGATACCTAGACAAAACAGAGATAAGCCAGAGAGCTCTGATCACAAAATAGAAAAAGATGGTTTACAGTCTAATGCAACAGATATACAACCACAGAAACAGTCTGAAAATGGTATTTTAGCAATGCATCCTCTTAGTTCTGTAATTAGCAGGACATTCAGTCTGTGGACCATAAAAGCACGACCATAGCCAGATGTTGTAAGAAGTTTCAAATACAAGGTAAGGGCCAGTGGGGAGGAATCCCTAGTCCAGAAGTGCAGCATACCTGTATTGCTGGGTTGGTATACTGGCATGATCAAGGTCAATCACTCTCATCCTGATCATCCCGAATGCTTGCTCATAGCCCATATTCCTAAGCATAATGAGGGACAGGCCAAGGGACTCAAGTTTATTAACAACACACCTCTACAAAGTGCTTTTACAATTATCTTCCCTCAAAAGATGCAAAAGCCCTGTCTGGGCATTGGGCACTGAAAAAAAAAAGTTCAGTCTCAGATTAAAGGCAGCAATCCAAGCCCTGGATTCCAGTAAGCACTGTGCAAACTCTAAGCACAGTTCCTGCTACACAGCTAGGCACTCCTGCCATCCTGCACAGAAACTGTATATAGTCCAGAGACAGGGCCGGCCCTAGGGAAAAGTGACAGGGAGGAGGCAGAGCAGATGAGCTATGGAGGGGAAGGGACAGTTGGTCAGAGGAAGAGGACAGGTGGCAGGGAGGGAGGAGGTGGGATGAGCAAGCTACAAAGGTGGGGAAGGAGCAGGTGGGCGGAGGAAGACAATGGATGGCAGGGAGGGAGGGGGCGGGGCGGACGAGCTACGAAGGAGGGGAAGGAGCAGGCGGGCAGAGGAAGAGGACGAACAGCAGGGAGGGAGAAGGCAGGGTGGGCGACCTATGAAGGAGGGGAAGGGGTGGGTGGAGAAAGATGATGGGTGGCAGGAAGGGAGGAGGCAGGTGAGCTAAGAAGGAGGGGAAGGGGTGGGCGGGCAGAGGAAGAGGCAAAGTAGGGATTTGTCTAGGGCATGGGGTAGGGAGGAGGGCCAATTTGGTCCCTTCGGCCCTGCTGGCGCCCTAGGCAAATGCCTAATTTGCCTAGTGGCCGAATCAGCCCTGTCCAGAGATCGAGAAATTCAGTTTATTCAAATACTTGCCCCAAACAAGATCTGAGAAATTATTTTAGCATTAACAGCCTTGATAGCTGTAGGCACATACTGACCTCCTTTTGAATAAAAATACCTTAAAAGAGCATTTGTTTTGGTTCTAGCAATTGCAGTAGCTGAATGAACATGGACTTTCCAATTATAGCTCAACATAACCCCCAGATGTTTAAAAAGAGCCGCCTGTTCTATTTCCCCTCCCTTAACAGTCCAAGTTTTCTGTCTAAAACAAGGCCTTTCTGAAAAGATCATTATTTTAGATTTATCATAGTTTACAGATAGTCCCTCCTGAATACAATAATCAATAAATGCATTGAATACCTTACAAATTCCAACTTCTGATCTAGGAGGAGGAAGAAGAAGAACAGTTGGTTTTATATCTTTACCATTCTCTACCCAAAGGAGTCTTGGAGTGGTTTACCATCACCTTCCGTTTCTCTCCCCTTAACAGATATCCTGTGAGGGAGGTGGGGTTGAGAGACCTCTGAGAAAGTTGTGACTGGCCCAAGGTCACCCAGCTGGCTTCAAGTGGGAAATCAAATCCAGTTCTCCAGATTAGAGTCTGCTGCTCTTAACCACTACAGCAAGCTGGCTCGTGACATCTGCTTTGAGCAAGACACAAGACCATGTCATCTGCTTTGAGCAAAATGAAGGTTTCATGCCCAGCCAGTATAGGTGCATGAAGGGCAAATTTTTGAAGGTAAGGAATTATGCTATTTACATAAAGATTAAAAAGTAGAGGGGCTAAGAAACAGCCTTGTTTACCACCTTGTAAAATGAGGACAGAACCAGTAAGCTGCACTTCTGGTCCACAGCGAATATGTACTTTTGGATTCACATACAAAGATTAACTAATGAAACCTTTTATCACTGTTTTGACCAATTTAGCCCAAAGATGGCACTTTGGAATTGAATTGCAGCCCTGAGAGCCATAAACGCTGCATAGAAATGGCCTCCTGGAAGAGGTGAATACTTTACTAAAGATGAGGCAATAATAGAAGATTGAAACACCCCTAAATCCTGCTTGTTTAGGATACAATATAGCTGCTGACTCTACTCAGTTCAAGAGCTTGGAATAAGAAATGCCTGCATATACCTTACCTATTGTTAACAACAAGCAAATAGGCTGATAATCTGTAGGATCATTCTTGGCCCCCTTTTTGTATATACGGGGTGTGGTCAGACGTTACACTAAAAGCGGATGCATCATGTTCCAATTTGAACTGCCCAATTTTGAATCGGCACATTTCTGATCAGACAACCACTCCTGAAAGAGAGTGGTCCCACACTGGTCCCATATTTGAATGATCAGACACTGCAGACCTGTATCGCTTCTTCCTGTGGGCATGTGCTTGAAATAGCAAGTTCCAGCAAAACCTGGAGCGGAGAGAGAAGCAAACATGTGCACACACTTGGAGGGGGGGGGATGAAGAGATCCTGATTGCCTCCCCCCCCCTTCCCAATGCACGCGCGCACACACACACACACACCTCCTGTGGGGGATTGCAATCTCTTTGTCGATATGGTTGCTCTAGAACTCAAGACATTTCTAGATGGATGGCAAGGGAAAAGGACTTGGGTTCGGACCTCGGGCGGTGGGGAGGGCTTTCTTGTTTTCCACGCCTCCTACAACCCTTCCCCCCCTCCCATTATTAGTGTCATTGTTGATGATGGATCAGTTTCCAAGAAAGAAAAGCAGCCCTTTCCAAAACTTTTTTAAAAAGAGAGAGAATCGAATCTGGGAGATGTTTTTTTATTACAGGGCGAGCTGAAGGATGCAATTAAACTTTTGGAAGAGAGTGCGTGGGGAAGCCAGAGTGTTTCCTGGAGAATGACAATTTCAGTGCATGTGTTTTGGGGAAAAAAGCCCTAGGTAGTTGCATGGATCTCATGGATTGCTGCCTTGTCATGGCGAGAGAGCTTGTGCGGTTCAATGAGGCTGTGGGCTATGCCATGCAGGGCCACCCAAGGCCACAGCTGAGAATCCAGACTAAATGTGATCCACTGGAGAAGGAAATGGCAAACCACTCCAGTATCCTTGCCAAGAAAGCCCCATGAACAGAAACAAAATGCTAAAAGATATGGCGCTGGAAGATGAGCCCCTCAGGTCAGAAGGTGCCCAATATGCTACTGGGGAAGAGCGTTCAAGTAACCACAGAAAGACTGAAGCGGCAGGGCCAAAGCTGAAAGGATGCTCAGCTGTGGATGTGTCTGATGGTAAAAGAACAGTCCGATGCTGCAAAGAACAATACTGCAATGGAACATGGAATGTAAGATCTATGAATCAAGGTAAGCTAGATGTGGTCAAACAAGAGATGGCAAGACTGAACATCGACATCTTGGGAATCAGTGAACTAAAATGGATGGGAATGGGTGAGTTTAACTCAGAGGATCACTACATCTATTATTGTGGGCAAGAGTCCCGTAGAAGAAATGGTGTGGCCTTTATAGTTAGCAAGAGAGTGAGGAAGGCAGTAATGGGATACAATCTCAAAAATGACAGCATGATCTTGGTCTGTATCCAAGGCAAACCATTCAATATCACAGTAATACAAGTCTATGCCCCAACCACTGATGCAGAAAATGCTGAAGTGGACCAGTTCTATGAAGATCTATAACACCTTCTAGAATTAACACCAAAAAAAGATGTCCTCCTAATCATAGGGGACTGGAATGCCAAAGTAGGAAGTCAAAAGGTGACCGGAACAACTGACAAGTTTGGCCTTGGAGAACAAAATGAAGCCGGGCAAAGGCTAATAGAGTTTTGTCAAGAGAACAAGCTGGTCATAGCGAACACTCTCTTCCAACAACCTAAAAGGCGACTCTACACGTGGACATCACCTGATGGCAACACAGAAATCAGATTGATTATATATTCTGCAGCCAAAGATGGAGAAGCTCCTTACAGTCAGCAAAAACAAGACCTGGAGCTGACTGCGGCTCAGATCATGAACTACTCATCGCCAAATTCAGGCTTAAACTAAAGAAAACTGGGGAAGCCATTAGGCCATTCAGGTTTGACCTTGATCACATCCCTTATGAATATACAGTGGAGGTGAATAATAGGTTTAAGGGATTAGAGTTGATAGACAGAGTGCTTGAAGAACTATGGACGAAGGTTCGTGATATTGCACAGAAGGCAGCAATCAGCACCATCCCAAAGAAAAAGAAATGCAAGAAAGCAAAGTGGCTGTCTGATGAGGCTTTACAAATAGCTGAAGAAAGAAGGAAAGTGAAAGGCAAAGGTGAAAAGGAAAGATTCACCCAACTGAATGCGAATTTCCAGAGAACAGCAAGGAGAGATAAAGAGGCCTTCCTGAAGGAACAATGCAAAGCAATAGAGGAAAATAATAGAATGGGAAGGACAAGAGATCTATTCAAGAAAATTGGAGAAATCAAGGGAACGTTTCGTGCAAAGATGGCAATGATAAAGGACAAAAATGGTAGGGACCTAACAGAAGCAGAAGAGATCAGGAAGAGATGGCAAGAATACACAGAAGAATTATACAAGAAGGATCTCAATGTCCCGGACAACCATGACAGTGAAATCGATGACCATGAGCCAAACATCCTGGAGAGTGAAGTCAAATGGGCTTTAGAAGGCATTACTAACAACAAAGCGAGCGGAAATGATGGTATCCCAGTTGAGCTATTTAAAGTCCTAAAAAATGATGCTGTTAAAGTGATGCACACATTATGTCAACAAATTTGGAAAACACAACAGTGGCCATAGGATTGGAAAAGATTGGTTTATATTCCAATCCCAAAGAAGGGTAATGCCCAGGAATGTTCAAACTATCGCACCATTGCACTCATTTCACATGCCAGCAAGGTCATGTTAAAGATCCTACAAGCTAGGCTTCAGCAGTATGTCGATTGGGAACTACCAGAAGTTCAAGCTGGGTTTCGGAGAGGTAGAGGAACTAGAGATCAAATTGCCAACATACGATAGATTATGGAGAAAGCACGGGAGTATCAGAAAAATGTCTATTTCTGCTTCATTGAATCCGCTAAAGCCTTTGATTGTGTGAATCACAACAAACTGTGGCAAGTCCTTAAAGAGATAGGAGTACCAGACCACCTCACATGTCTCCTGAGAAACCTGTATAAGGGTCAAGAAGCAACGGTCAGAATGGGATATGGAACAACTGATTGGTTTAGAATAGGAAAAGGAGTTTGACAAGGATGTATATTGTCACCCTGCTTATTTAATTTATATGCAGAGTAAATCATGTGGAATGCTGGCCTGGAAGAAGCACAAGCCGGAATTAAGATTGCCAGAAAAAACATCAACAACCTCAGATATGCAGATGACACTACTCTAATGGCAGAAAGTGAGGAGGACCTAAAGAACCTCTTCTTGAGAGTGAAAGACGAGAGCACAAAAGTAGGCTTGAAACTCAACATCAAAAAAACTAAGATCATGGCATCTGGCCCAATCAAATCTTGGCAAATAGAAGGGGAAGACATGGAAGTAATGACAGACTTCACATTTCTGGGATCCAAGATCACTGCAGATGGTGACTGTAACCATAAAATTAAAAGACATTTGCTCCTTGGGAGAACAGCTATGGCGAACCTGGGCAGTATAATAAAAAGTAGAGACATCACCCTGCCAACAAAAGTCCATATAGTCAAAGCGATGGTATTCCCAGTAGTAATGTATGGCTGTGGGAGCTGGACCATAAAGAAGGCCGAGCACAGAAGAACGGATGCTTTTGAGATGTGGTGCTGGAGAAGACTCTTGAGAGTCCCTTGGACTGCAAGAAGATCCAATCAGTCAGTCCTAAGGGAAATCAACCCAGACTGTTCCCTGGAAGACCAGATGCTGAAGCTGAAGTTCAAATACTTTGGCCACCAAATGAGAAGGGAGCGCTCCCTGGAGAAGATCCTGATGCTAGGAAAGACAAAAGAAGAAGGGGATGGCAAAAGATGAGATGGCTGGACAGTGTTACTGATGTAACAAACACGAATTTGAGCAGACTTCGGAGGATGGTGGAAGACAGGAGGACCTGGTGTGACTTTGTCCAAAGAGTCAGACTCGACTGTGTGACTGAACAACACCAGTTGCAATGCATTTTGTGCAGTTGAAAAACAGCTGTTATGGGAAGGGATCCTCGTGAGGGGAGGAGGGAGAAAAGTCTAGCTAGACGCATTCAAACTGCCGATAAGCAGAGAACTTCTTTCAGGGAGAAGTGGGACTTGACACATGGAGATCCCACATAATGGGGATATTATATTCTAGTTCCTCTAAAAAAGAAAGATTCTGCTCCTGTGTAGCCCATATTGACAGGAAAAATGCAAAACTCTGCTAAATGGTTATGTGGTCATGCACACGCATGAATTCGTCTTTTCATAATGGTGCCAGAAACAGTCGCAGTTTGAGGAAAGTGCAAACCGGCTGCATCGCGGATGAGCTGTTCAGACAGAAATAACCCGATTGTATGCTGCAGGAAGGACCGGACTTTCTCTGGGTTCAAATTGCAGCTAGATCAATCTGAGGCAAGTCGGGATGACTACGAGTTGCTGCCGAGTAACAGAAGTCTGAACATGCTCAGGAAATCTGAATGGGAAATGTGCCTATGTCGGAATGAAAGGAGCGTCTGAACACATCCAGGGACTATTATTGCAAGTTTCCAAACTACAGGAATAATTCTTGAGGCATTAGTTTGTATGAAAAGGGGAGGGGGAACAGATTGCTGTACCATAGCAGACTGGTTTTCAGAAGATCAAATGGTATTAAATCAAGCCCAGGGTCTTACCTGATTGCATTCACTTAATTAAGCTCTATTTTATGCTGTTGATTTTAAAGATTATTGTTTTATCACTGAGATGGTTTAACTGCTGACAATTTTACTGTAGAAAGCTTGTTGACTTGTTTTTTGTTTTAATTAAGTTTATTGTTAAATTATTATTTATGGGGGTGGAGCCTACTGCTATCCTATCACTCCACTGAACAAAGTTTAAAGCCTGACCCCAGTGTGAAAAGCCACAAGTTGTAGGGAGGCTCCTGTAGGAATAGTTACCCTGACCAATAGAAGGCGCTGTAACCAAGACTGCCTTTAATCAAGAAGGACCTGGAAATACAGCTTCTGGTCAGAGGTCAGCCCACTAAGGGAGGAGTTATGCTTGTTTGCAGTTTGTTCTATGGTTGCTTGTTGTAATAAAGCCTGAGTTACTGTCGCTAGGCCTCTCTTGAATGAACTGTTAAAACACCACCTTAGGCTAGAGGAAGGTTCCTTGGAGAAATGTTAGATCCAATTCATTGTTTGTCTTTTGTTGGCTGCCATTAGCAAGATACTAGACAGGCTAAAAATATTGCAAATTATTCAATAAAGGTTAACTAGAGACACAGAATCTTTGGGTTCTGCCACCAAAGTCTGGGTGATGGTTCTGTAGCAATATACTCTTTGCAACTCTCTCTTGGATATGCATAAACCAGTGCGCTAGATTGCAGCCATAATTGTGTTTCAATTTAGACAGAGTGTCAAGCACCAGCTTCTGCTAACCTAACCTTGTTTAAAGTGTGGCATCTCCAAGCTGTGACCCTGCTAGAAATCATGACTAGTAAGCATCCTTATCTACAAGCATTGGAAAACAAATTAATGAAATAAATTAAATTCCAAGTACTGGAAAAGAAATTAATTAAACAGTTGTGACGTTGTATGAAGATGCAAAGTTGATTCTTAATTACAAAAAGAATGATGAATCACAACAATTTTATTAAATGTCATAAACATAATTGGAAAAATGGATGATTAAGTGTCTGCCACTTTAAACAGGCAGGTTCCACAAATGACAGCACAGGCAATTCCTGCCCCCCTTTCCGCATGGATGAAAATTGATGCTTCACAAACACAAAATAGATCAGATTAGCTGCATCGCATTTCCCACCTTTGAAAATAAAATTATGTATGAACGGCAAGCTCCAAGCACATCCCTTTAGATTGAAGAATCATGTCTCACGTAGAAGTGCAGAAACAGAATGCAATAAACACTTGATTTTAAAATTTGCCTGAACAGTTCATTCTGTTGTTATTATGAAGTATCACTCCCAAAACTGTTTCAGTCTAGTATTTCCCATGCCTTTCCCTATTTTTTTTCACTTTGTGGCAGTATTTTTTTTAGTCTGAACTAAATTGCAAAGTGAACTAATCTGTCTGTTGTAGGGTTGCCAAGTCCAATACAAGTAATATCTGGGGACTTTGGGGGTGGAGCCAGGAGACATTAGGGGTGGAGCCAAGATCAAGGCTGTGACAAGCATAATTGAACTCCAAAGGGAGTTCTGGGCATCACATTTAAAGGTACGGCACAGCTTTTCAATTCTTTCCTTCCATAGGAAATAATGAAGGATAGGGGCACCTTCTTTTGGGGCTCATAGAAATGGACCCCCTAGTCCAATCCTTTTGAAACTTGGGGGGTATTTTGGGAAGAGGCACTAGATGCTATACTGAAAATTTGGTGCCTCTACCCCAAAAAACAGCCCCCCCAGAGCCCCAGATACCCACAGATCAATTCTTCATGATTTTCTATGGGAATAAATCTCCATAGGGAATAATAGAGTTCCCAGCAGACATTTCCCTCCCCTCCCCCTGCTTTCTGAGGACCCTGAAGCAGGGGGAGGGCCTCCAAACCAGGGGATCCCCTGCCCCCACCTGGGGATTGGCAACCCTAGTCTGTTGTAGACTGATAAACCACTATTGATGCATTTGACAAGGATGGATGGGTCAGGCTGGTGTTGTGATTGGTAGTGTCTCATCATTTCCTGTTTCCATTGCTGATATAATTTGTAACATGGTCCTTTCTCCCCTCCCACCCATTATTTTCAAGCACCTGTGATTGCAAAGAGGAAATGCCATCAGGAATGAGTATCTAAAAGGGCAATCATGGTATATGAGGAGGAAGTGTGAGCTTGTAAGAAACATATTTGCTTCGAAGCAGAGATTCCCCCCCATTAATTTTTTTTTTTTGCTGTCATTTAACGGTGATACAGTTTGATCAATTGACCTGTTTTTTTAAAATGCAAAAGGTATTTATTAAAATTCTTTGGAGCTCAATCAGCACATGTTGATAATAGCAGTGTAATTTTACCCCATGACAAAACAAAAAATGTTTAGACAATCAGTGTTCACCTTTATTTCATAGAAGCATATCCAACACCTGTGTGATACCACAAGACGCTAACAACATAGCAAGTATAAATGCTAAAATATTGTCAGTCTGGTTGGTAAATGTTGCCAACATTTTCCAGTTCTAAGACCCACTCCCCAGCCCCATTTAAATAATTATGTTAATATGGGACACTTCCCGGATCAGTTCAGAACATCATATCATCTAAGCATTATATCCTTTACCTTTTAAAATCTTACTTCTATTTATTTATTGATTTGATTTAAAACATTTTATGCTGGTTTTCCATCCAATCAGGATCCCCAAGGTGGCAATCAATCAAAACATTAAAACAAGCCTTAAAATATATACATATAAAAAGCCTTGCAGGAACTTATTTGCATATTAGGCCACACTCCTGATGTCACCATTGTTGTAGAAAAAGCCCAGGAGAAACTCATTTGTATATTAGGCCACACCTTCTGATGCCAAGCCAGCCAGAACTAAATTCCTGCGCGTTCCTGCTCAAAAAAAGCCCTGCAAATAAAACAATTAAACAAAATTTATAGATTGGAAGGAAAGGTCAGTAGGGGTCAATGAAGGAACAGTGAGGTAAAACCAAAAGGTCTTTATCCACTGGCAGAAGCTATACAGGGGGTCTAGGGCTTCCAGTCCCCTGGTCCAGGTGAGATTTCCTCAATTTCAGGGGCTCCAACCCACAGCTCACCAGCTGGCCAGCAGGGGAACCCCCACCCCTGAACAGCCCCTTCCTGTGCCAACGTCGTCAGTGCAGGGACGTCACCCAGAAGTGACATCATCATGCTGGGCACGTCGCACGTGGACAGTCTAGAATTTTGGCCAAAAACTCTATGGCCACCAAAATGCTAGAGTATCTATGTGCAATCTTTATATGCAGGAACATCCCAGAATGAACCCCAGGAGCCCCCTGCTGGATGCATGGTAAAACCTGGCAACCCTAAGGAGGAGGGATGAGTCTCCCTGAGGAAGGAGTTCCATCATTAGTGGTGAGTTTGCATTAAACCAGCTTTCAAGCCTAAAGAAGATTTCCAATGCAAATCTGTGCAGAGTGACTCCAGTCTAAGCCCCTTGACTTTAGTGAGTTTTGACTGGAATAATTCCGCATAGGATTAAACTGTTGCCATACCTGGCTTTGCTGTGTTTTTTATGCTTTCCTCGCCTTTCTAATATGTGTCTCAAGAAGACATGGGCAGGGTTTTCCATAAATGAAAACTCTTAATGAATAATTTAAACTCCCTGGGACGTCAAATGTGCTTCAACAAATTTGTCTTTTGCATTTAGGCTGTCCAACGGGCTTACGTGTCTTGATTTGAGACAGAAATCTTAATTTCAGATGCCATAAAAAGATGAAATAGTGCCGCATTTGCTTTTAACAGCCCAACAGTGAAGGCTGCTGGTTTTCTTAATTAGCTGTTTTCACCTGGGTTCGAGATTTGCTGTATTCAGACACCCCCCCCCCTTTTGTTGTTGTTTGCTCTTAAATTATTGGTGATTCAATGAGGGAAGTAATTGTTGAAGAAGGAGTTTCTGGCCTGTATTATGTAAGAAGCTGTTATATGATTGCAGTCAGCCATACTGCAATACTTCCCAAGAGCTTCATCCCCCAAATTTGGCAGTGTCCTGGAGTCTGGGGACGCTGTGTGGGCTGGGGGTGGGAGAGAGCCATTGAATTTGTGCTCTTTGGGAAAATTGCTGACTTTTTCCCTACTAGGTGACCTAAGTTGTTATTTCTGGGTCAGGCAGACGAGGTCATGTTCTTGACTTCCACCAAAACCAACAGCAAGAACCGTCTCAAGTCCCATGAGGTCAGTGAGAAATAATCATTGTCTCCTACTAAGATCTTCAAGCAAAGCTCAAATTTTGAAATGAGAGGAAGGAGAAAAGCTATGGTTTCTTTGTAGCACATTATTTATGGAACACTCTCAAAAAGCAAGAGAGATTTTTTTTTTTTTTTTTAAAATTAAAATATAAAAGCCTGCCTAAGCCCTAGAGGGCGAAGGGTAATTAGATGGCTTCAATTTTTATGCCTATCAAGAAAGAAAGGAGGGGAGAGGCACACTTCATTTGTTCTTTTCTTTGAACAAGAGACTTACCAAAAGGATGAGCATTGGTGCAAGAGACTGTGACTCAGTGACTATAAATTTGAGAAAGATCACTTTGTGTGATGTACTTTCCACATGTAAAGTCACATTGGCACGGTGCTAAAAAGGGTGAGAAGCAGGTCAAGCCACCGTGCCGGATCAAATAGTGCAGAATCCAACAGTACCCCCGGGGAAAACACAGTCGTGATGCCAGGACAAACGCTACTGCAGAATTGGCCATTCTTTCTCTTCCTATCTTCAAAAAGATGGACTCTTACTGTCGCCTCTAGAGACACTATGGCTTAGATGTGACTCAGGTGACCTCCTCTGGTCATAGTCACCTGCATTTCTATGGCCCTGCGCTACAGAAATGACAAATCCCACTTGTCTTCCAGCTTTTCACC
This sequence comes from Heteronotia binoei, assembly GCF_032191835.1. NCBI lineage: Eukaryota > Metazoa > Chordata > Lepidosauria > Squamata > Gekkonidae > Heteronotia > Heteronotia binoei. Next base: position 47,197,211 of record NC_083223.1, on the reverse strand, counting down.
TGCTAACCAGAAAAGTCTCTTGTACCTTCTGAGCCTGCCCAGAGTGTAAGCCCAGGAGTTATCCTTTTGGGCTTCAAACTTTAGCACTAATACTGTGGTGGAAGGCATTTCATCACAGGGCCATCTATGCAGGGCTTTTGCTATGCTTTCTGGCGCCCTAGGCGAATCACCCACTAGCGCCCCCCCCCATTATTAAAAAACAGGGAAAAAGAAGAGTGCCAAACTTGAAATTTTTCACATTTTTAATTTACTGATTTTTAATTTTAATTTTTCAAAAAAAATGTGATAAATTATTTAAAAATTGTTAGAATAAGTGCTTGCCGGTCACGCCAGGAAGGAGAATAAGATGAGGTGGGAGCCCGAGTCGCACATCGGGGCAAGGGGGGTGGCTTTGTTGAGGGCAGCTTGGTGATGAGAGAGGACAAGGTGACAGTGGTCAGGAGCCAGAGTAATGCGCTGGGAAGGGGGCGCCCAGTGGTGCCTCCTAGGCCAGGTGGCGTCCTAGGCGACTGCCTACTTCCATGCCCTGCATCTACGAAAATACAGCCGATACTTTCAAGAAACACTGATCTATCTTAACATATATGCTGATCCCTTGGCAGATAATATATTGATTTTAAAAAAAATAGTTTAAAAATAGTTAATGTATACTCTGAAAATTGTGCTGATATGGACAAAGTGAAACCTCTGCATGGCTTATCAAGGGACACATGTCTAATGCTTATGTTGCCTATGTTGCAGTATTCTCAATGTGTGCCATTCATGTACATTGTATTCATATATTATTCATATACATTATTCATATCTCATTGTGAGAGCAGAGAATATTGCAGGGCTCTGTTTTGCTTTCTAGAAAGTAAAACAGAAAGGAAGCAGTCTTCTGTTTGGGATGGAGGCATTCTGAAAGTTTGGAATAGGTGGGGTCTTTCTGAAGTTTCCATCTGTTTGCCTTCTGGTAATTCTGCAAAAATATGGGTCAGCAAAAGACAGCCTGCTTTGAGTTTTTGCCAGTTTGTTGTTTCCCTGTAGGAATGCTTGAATGCCCACTGTTTGGCTCATGTCCTATTTGCCAGTTGCACACAGGGAGCCGAAGTTTTGATGGTCTGTTTGTTGACTGGTTTGAGGCTGGTCAGAAGGTTACTTCATCATGTACCTACCTAATAGTGCAACTGGCTTTTTGCACTTTAGCTTTTTCTTATAGTCCAGTTAAGTTCCGGTCCCCACTTATGCCTGTGCTGCTGCAGGAAATAGTTTAAATAGATGAGAAGTCAGTTTAAAAAAATGATTTTTAAAAACCTTCCTACACTACAGAGTTCGTTAAACTAGCCCTTAGTGACACTGATGACTGCTGACCTGTTTGCATCAGCACCATTTTTGCTCACACACCATTTTGAAAAAACCAATGCAAAGTTGTTTGACAGGCATGCAAATTGTTTGTTGTAAACCAAAACAACCCAAGTGAGCAGCTCACGTCAGATTGTTACAGTTGAACACAATAAATTCAAATATCAAACATGTTTATGGCAAAATTCATGACATCATTATCCTCTAAAGGACAGGAACTAGAACTGGAAATAGATTTTGTAATTTGTCAGTACGGATTACCCCACCCCATCTTCCAGGTAGTGTAATTAACAAACAATTCCTTGTTAAGCAAGGAACTATCTGTTTTTCATTGTGCTGTTCTCATACCACAATAGAGGCAGACTGTCAGAGACACCATTGCAGATTATTTTGTAGAGATGGCAAGATATCTTGCAAGAGTCAAATGACTATACCTGTGTGGATTCAACATTAAGCTGCAAAAAACAAAAGAATGCAAAGGTCATTTTTGCTGGCCCAAGTTATTTCTGGTATCGGAAAAGGGAAGGTTTTTGCTGATTTCTGCCTTGCAATTTTGTCCCCTCTCCCAAGAGCAGCATTTCAGGGAACTTCAGTGCGTTTCAGCAGGTGGAGAGGATTGCCAAGTGCCCCCAACATATATATAATGGGGAATTTGGGGGGTGTTCCAGGAGTGGGCAGGTCATCAAACATGATATCCTTGATACAATGACATCAGTAGCAACACTCTTGTTTTTGGGCTTCAAAACCATAGAGTTTGTAAAAAACAACAACCCAGAGCATCGCCATGCAACACCTGGAAGTGATGTCATCATGTCAGGGAAATCATGCAATGACATTACTGTTTGGGGGTTGCATTTTCCCTACCAGCCAGCTGGCCAGTGGTGGGCCAAAGCCCCCAAAAGCAGGGGAACTCCCACCAGGACCTTGGGGCTGGCAACCCTAGAAGTCCTTGACCTCCCCAAACTCCATCCCCAAATCCCCAGGAGTTTCCTAACCTGGATCTAGCAACATTACCCGTCATCCCCCACAGGTGGCTGGGGGGCCTGGCAGCCCAACACCGGCAGAAATGACTTAAACCAGTAAAAAAGACCTTTGGATTCCACCCTGGGTCTTTCATCGTATAATAAATTACATTTGGTACATGCTTTTGATTCCTCACAGCTTGTTTCCTTACAAGAGATTTTGCAGCTCTTCCACTTATTCTCCTGAGAAGATGCAAAATGAAAAAGTAGGAAGCAACAAGCATTTTAAAGTCCCTGTGCTTTAAGCCTTTTCTGCTTGTGGAAGTGACAATTTGCATATTAATTATCTTGTATCGCACCTATAACAAAAGGGACTAGGTGTCATACAGTCCAATTATCAAAAGACACCAAAGCTTTAATGATGCATACTTTATGGCCCTGATCCAGGAGACATCTGGAGAATCTCTGCTGAAGTGCGGCTGGTATACATAAACTTAAAAAGTTGCTTTATACTGTGGGCCTATCCACACATGCACAATCACTCACTGTGACCTGGTGGCAAGAACTATGAAGCACCACTGCCTTCACCCACCCTGTCCTCCCCTCTATGCCTGTGTGTGTAGAGGAAAATAATACTGAAGATTGGGCTTCCTAAACTCTAGGTGGAGACTGGAAATCTCCCAGAATTACACCTCATCTCCAGACTACAGAGATCACTCCCCTGGGAGAAAATAGTTGCTTTGGAAGGTGGACTATACCTTGCTGAATGTCCTCCTTTCCCAGGCTCCACCCCCAAATCACAGGATTTTCCCAACCTAAATCTCAGCATGGGATTTCACTTGTTTGTTTGTAAATGGAGCTTCCACTTGCTCATAGGAATATTTCACCTAGATTTTTAAAGCCCTTGTTTCATTATTCTCTCTGATTTCAGTCTAACAATGTTATGGTTTATGCAGCAAACACAGCTCCTTCACTTACACCTCCATTTTCATACTGTAACCACAAGGAAGCAGTTGTGTGGTTTCAATCCAGCTCTTTCCCATGTTTTGCTTTACAAAAGGCCATACTCTCAGGAGGAAAGCCTAGATGTTTAATTTTGGGGATTGGTGCTTAAATTTCTGAGTGAGAATGAATCCTGTCTCAATATATTGGAATGCACCATTGCTGGATCATCCAGAGTGGCTAGATGGATAGGTGAAAATTCAGGAAACTTAGTGTAAAAAGGGACAGAGTCACACATACTTCTCTGCAGGGGTCATTTTGTAGAAAAATAGGTGGTGGAGCTCATTAGCATAACTCATTAGCATATGCTGCCCCCCCACCAGCCAAAAGCAACCCAATGCTAGAATGGAGAGCCCTGGGCAAGCGAGGCCTGCTTGGGCTGGCTAGAAATCTCACCTGGGGCTCTCCTTGGCCACCCTCTCTCTTCTGTCAAAAGGCCAGCAAGCCACCCACTGCCCAAAATCACATAAGAAGTGGAGAAAGGGTGGCATGGGCTTCTCCAGGGGTTAATGAGGGCTGCTGGGGGTGTGGCAAAGCCCCTGGTGTCCAGCTGGCTGCTGCTTTCCTAATCCAGGGATTGTTATGCAGCTGCACCTACTGCACCTATGGACAAGGTAGGTGGTGGGGGGAGGGGGAACCCTCAGAAATGTTCAGGAGCTCTGCTCCTAATGAATTCAAGGCCTGCTCTTCTAATGTGCTTGTTGCTTCTGTGCACTGTGGGTTCCCCATTACAGTGCTAATGTCTGCAAATAGAATGTTTGGAAGACAGACCATGTGTGAAACTACTGTGGAAGTGCCAGCAATTTTAATGCAGGCATGGAAATGTTCCACGTGTGTTGTGTCCTAGGCTCAAATGGGAGAACTGTTACTTTTGGAGGGAACTGTTACTTTTGGAGGGAAGCTGAACAAGCCAAAGCTTGTACTCCACACCAGGGTTCCAGAGAAGGCCTAAGCGTGCCCAATCAGGGGAAGGATTGAAACATAAGTAGCCAATCAACATCTAGGCTCATACTGTACCCTGATAGGCCCTTAGGGCCCTGTAAATAGCCAATCCATGTACATAGTTAAGGACCAATCAGAAGGGGGCAAGAATTGTATAAAGGAGCGGGAAGTTTGAATAGAGCTCAGTCTGTGTGTGTGTTCCTGAAGTAAAGCTTGCTGAAATCACTCTCCGACTCTGGTCTCTTACTGTGCCAACCCCAGTACTTTACACTGGTGACGAAGGTGGGATGCCAGTAAGAACCAGCAACAGAACCAGGAACACGGAAAGGTGGCTAAATCCAAGCCATCTGGGTCCGCACCTCCGCTCTGCGCACACCCCAGCTCGCAAGCCACCCAGACACGCTGCCAAGAATGGAGGCTCCAGCCAACCTCCTACAGCCCCTTAGCATCGATCGCCCCGAGCTGTGGGACTCGTGGGTTGAAGGCTTCCAGTCATACCTGACCTTCCGGAAGATTACAGAGACTACCATGCAGAGAGCTCTGCTTATCAGTATGTGTGGCACGGAGACCGTGGACTTAGCCAGGGCTCTTCTCCAACCAGGAAGCTCTCAGAGACGCCGGTGGACGACATCATCAGCGCTCTGGAGAAGTATTTCCAACCCCAGCCAACCAAGCTCACCCGGCACTGGGACTTCCGACAAAGGACACAGAAGGCAGGCGAAACCACGATGGCGTTCTTGACAAGCCTGCGCCGGGTGGCAAGCCGATGCAGTTTCGCAGACCTCAACGAAGCCCTTCTCGACCAGTTTGTATGGGGCTGGAGGGACGAAAAACTAGTACAGAAACTCCTGTCCCTCTCCGAGTGCGACCTAACAAAGGCAATCGATGTGGCCACCAGCTGGGAGAAGGGCAGATCAGCAGAACCACGGCTTACAAGACAGGCTGCGGCACACCAGATCAACCCTGAACCATCTACAGAGGACTCAGACGAGGACAAAGCTCTACAAACCGGCTATCGTTCAGCAGGAAGGAAGACCACCCATGTCCCACAGGGCATGAGACACAAGACATTACCTGCATGTGCAAGTTGCGGGGGCCAGCATGAGCGGAAGACCTGCCGATTCCGGAATGCCACTTGTCGACTCTGCAACAAGGAAGGCCACATCGCCTGCACCTGCAGATCCAAATCCCGAGCACGCGTCCCGCAAAGATCTGCGCACTCCGAAGGCCAGCCAGACTTCGAGACCGACGCTCTCCACGCCCACCCATACCCGGTACAGTACCTACCCTCGCCAGTCAGGCCCTCCAAAATCCGGGTCAATGTAGGGATCGGGGGGGTGCCCTGCCAAATGGAGGTGGACTCTGGGTCAGCATCATCTATTATAGCGGCAGAGACATTTTTTAAAATTCCCACCAGGCTGAGGCCTCGTCTCAGGGACCCGGGGTTTACTTTAGTGGACTTCCAGAAGAATAAGGTGCCTATCTTGGGAGTGGGCCCGGTCCCAGTCCAATACAAGGGGTTCAAGGGCCAGCTACAAGTGCTAGTGGTCAAGAACCACCTTACAAACCTTTTGGGTCTCGACTGGTTCAATAGGAATAGAGATCAGGGGGGTCAATAAGACTGTCAGAGTGGACTTTAACAAGGTTTGCGAAGAGTTCCCGGCCGTTTTCGATGGCACCTTGGGCTGCTACACGGGTCCCCCGGTTACACTACACCTCGACCCCACAGTGCGGCCTATTAGGCTTAAAGCGCGGCGAGTTCCATTCGCGCTCAAGCCTAAAATTGAGGAGGAACTGGATAAACTGATTGCACAGGGAATACTAGAGCCTGTCACCCACACAACCTGGGAAACTCCCATCGTGACTCCAGTCAAGCCCAGTGGGGAGGTGCGGATTTGTGCAGACTATAAGTGCACCCTCAACAAGGCTCTTCAGGCCCACGCATACCCTGTGCCCATCGTCAGCCACGTTTTAGCCACCCTAGCCGGCGCAAAATTTTTTGGCAAGTTGGACTTGGCCCAAGCTTACCAACAGCTGCCGGTGGATGAGGCCACGGCCAACGCCCAAACAATTGTGACCCACCGGGGGGCCTTTAGAGTAAAGCGGTTGCAATTTGGCGTGAGTGTGGCTCCGGGGTTGTTCCAGGAACTCATGGACTCTCTTTTAAAAGGACTTCCCGGAGTCACTCCATTCTTCGATGATGTGCTGATCGCGGCAGCCTCGCCTGAAGAATTCGCCGCCCGCCTTAGAGGAGTCCTACAACGTTTTGAAACAGCCGGCCTCAAGGTCAAATGGGAGAAGTGCCTCCTGGGCGTGGATCGGGTGGAATTCCTGGGGTTCTCCATCGATGCCCAGGGGGTCCACCCCTCCGACACCAAGCTGTGTGCCATCAGAGATGCTCCAGCGCCCACCAACAAGCAAGAACTCCAGGCCTTCCTCGGCCTCCTAAACTTTTATCATGCTTTTCTCCCCCACAAGGCAGCGGTGGCCGAATCCCTGCACCGACTTCTAGACAAGAACCGACCCTGGGCATGGTGCCGCCAGCACGCTAAAGCCTTCCAGGATACCAAGGGCCTCCTGATGTCCAACTCCGTCCTTGCCCATTTCGACGAGACCCTGTCCTTGGTCCTTGCATGCGACGCATCCCCTTATGGCGTGGGGGCCGTTCTGGGCCACCGACTCCCTGATGGGACCGAAGTCCCTATTGCGTACTACTCGCGGACCCTCTCGTCAGCGGAGCGGAACTACGCCCAAATCGGCAAAGAAGGGTTGGCAGTTGTGGCCGGCGTCAAAAAATTTCATGATTACATCTACGGCCGGCCCTTTACCCTCTATACGGACCACAAACCCCTCTTGGGCCTCTTTGCATCGGACCGGCAGACCCCTCAGGTGTTGTCCCCACGGGTCCTCCGTTGGTCCATTTTTCTAGCCGGCTACACCTACACCCTAGTGCATCGCCCGGGCAAGGCAATGGGCCATGCTGACGCCCTGAGCCGCTTGCCCTTGCCTGACGTGGATCCCGATCCAGCCCCAGCTCATCAGATCCTACTGATGGACATGCTTCTGGACAGGCCATTGCTCGCCCGCGACGTTGCTGCCCGCTCCGCTCGTGATCCAGTCCTCTCCCGTGTCTTGGACTGGGTGGGGAGGGGGTGGCCTAAGGGCTTGACTGGGCCGGAATTTACTCCGTTTGCAGCCCAGAAAGACGAACTATCCACCCACAAAGGCTGCCTACTATGGGGCAACAGAGTCGTCATCCCCAAACCCTTGCAAGACCAAGTGCTGAGAGCCCTGCACGAGGCACACCCGGGCATAGTCCGCATGAAGGCTCTCGCACGGAGCTATGTCTGGTGGCCCGGCCTCGATGCAGAAATTGAGGCTTGGGTTAAAAGGTGCCCGACATGCCAGGTGTCAAGGCCTGACCCCCCACATGGCCCAGTGCAATCATGGGAATCCACCAAAACCTCCTGGTCAAGACTGCATATGGACTTTGCTGGCCCCTTCCATGGGCGGACTCTACTCATACTAGTGGATTCATACTCCAAGTGGTTGGAGGTGGTCCAGGTGCCCTCGCCATCGTCGCAGGCGACCATCACAGCTCTGAGGGCCATCTTTGCAACCCACGGGTTGCCGGAGACCATCGTCACCGACAACGGCACAGCATTCACGTCCGCAGTGTTCCAGGACTTCTTGGCCAGGAACCTCATCAGGCACATTCGCTCTGCCCCGTTTCATCCAGCCACCAACGGCCAGGCAGAGTGGATGGTGCGCACGGCAAAGGAGGCCTTGAACTGTCTGGGTCCCTCAGCCTGGCCCAAAGACATGGTGTGTTTCCTAATGGCCTACCGGACCACACCCACCGCCTCCACAGGTCGCAGTCCAGCCGAACTCCTCATGGGCCGCCGCATCACCACCCTGCTGGACAAGCTGCACCCTGACCGAGCCCCAGACAGGCGACCGGCGCCGGAACACCTTAAAGCCCCCAGAGGGTTCTACCCAGGTGAGACAGTGTGGGCACGGAACTATGCCACCACTGGCCCCGCCTGGCTCCCTGGAAAGGTGGACCATGTCACCAGACCGGTCTCCTATGCAGTGGCCTTGGAGGGTGGACATCTCCTGAGGCGACACATCGACCAACTCCGAGGTCGCCTGCCTGCCGGGGAGCCAAGGTCAGAGGCTCCAGATCCGGACAAGGTAAGTCCCCGAGAGCCTGACACAGAACAGGGTTCCGTGGAGCCCGCTTCAGCCCAGCAGGAGGAGACCCCCGACCGCACAGCTGAACCCAGGTCTCCCGAGGCCGCCGTCCCAGATGTCTCCAGCTCTGCAGCCGCGGAACCACCAACCAAGTCGGAACGCCCAGTCCCCTCGGAGCTCCGACGCTCGACACGAGACCGCCGCCCTCCGGCATATCTCCAGGACTATGTCACCTGATAGCTGGAACTATGGGGGGAGGGGTGTTGCGTCCTAGGCTCAAATGGGAGAACTGTTACTTTTGGAGGGAACTGTTACTTTTGGAGGGAAGCTGAACAAGCCAAAGCTTGTACTCCACACCAGGGTTCCAGAGAAGGCCTAAGCGTGCCCAATCAGGGGAAGGATTGAAACATAAGTAGCCAATCAACATCTAGGCTCATACTGTACCCTGATAGGCCCTTAGGGCCCTGTAAATAGCCAATCCATGTACATAGTTAAGGACCAATCAGAAGGGGGCAAGAATTGTATAAAGGAGCGGGGAGTTTGAATAGAGCTCAGTCTGTGTGTGTGTTCCTGAAGTAAAGCTTGCTGAAATCACTCTCCGACTCTGGTCTCTTACTGCGCCAACCCCAGTACTTTACAACGTGATAATATCTGTTCCAGTCCATGTGGCTAGGCATCACTTCTATAGCATGGAATGGTAGCTGTTGCTGATTAATCAATTACTGTATTTAACCAAAATCAAGATGACCCTCAGTGTAAGATGATCTTTCTAAAGTTGTTATATGCAATAAGTTCTGTATTACTTTATTTTGTAGCATGTTTGTAAATTTAATACAATCCTCTCTTTTACTTGATGGTACATGTACAAAAATCTAGTCTTCCTTTTGGGTAAATACAGTATATCGTAATAATATGAACCAACTCTGTGTCACTTGTGAAGAAGCTGCATTAATAGGAGGAGAATACATATGGGTTTACCAGGTGTAGCTTCTGTGGTGACTAATGAAAATTAAGTTATGGAAGGGATTGTTTCCACTGAGGTGTATAAAAGGCATATACATCCTCTGGTCTGCACAGTTCCTATTACTTTTAAATTTTTATTTATTACGTTTTAAAAACATGAAAGAAAACAGATTGCCGTCAATACACAGTGAACATATTAGGCTAGAAAGAAACCCACAAAGGGATCAAAGTGCTGGTTCCAAAGTAGCATCAACAGAGCTCCACTGATGGAACAAATATTTTCTGATTCTCTGTCTGTCACTTAGTAAATTCTCTGGTGATCTCCTTTATGGTGGGGGGCTATGCTTTGTCACTATTATATGTAAAGAGACAGCTTATAGCATGTGCTGCAGAACTGAAAGTAGATCTAGAGGCTTAGATGATCTACCTGACAGCAGGTGGCTGGCTGCCAGAAGTATTGCATCAGCCAGCAGAGTCAGCATGACACAGCAAGTTGCTGATTGGCTGTCCACTGTATAAATGTACAGAGTAACTGTGGTGATTGTGGGTTAAAGGAGTTGGAGTGCAGCGGAGCATATTGTCAGTCAGGAGAGTGAGTGGTGTTGTAAATAAATGTATATAGTGGTTTTACAACTACTGTGTACAGCCTTCATTCTTGCGTCGCTAAGAATCACCCTCTTGGTCTCTAAGCGCATCGACATGCTTGGGACTCAAGGAGGGGTGCCACCAGAGCAGGTGTGTGTGTACTGATTGGCTGAACACTTGGTTGGTATCTTGAGCTGCTTGGGGACCTGTGGGCATGGTCACAGCTGTATGTGGTGGTGGGGGGGGAGTGAATTTGAAGATACCATGGCATCAATGTGTTAAAATGCCATTTTTGCTGGCTCAAGTTTTCTCCTGCTCAAGGGGGTGTTCCCACACTGAAAACACTTCAGCACATAACTGCTGCCACATCCCCTGGAATGCCCACATCTATGCCAGTGGTGGGGTTTTGCTGTTGTTTCATTGCCATGCAGCTGCAATGCTATTGTGCCAGTTGTGGCACATCACCACTTGTGTCCTGTACCAGCATAAGCTGCTCTTACAAAGTATAACTCCAAGTTGCACCAGCAGAGGTATCAGTTGGTTCTTTATTCTGACCCCCCCCCTCCCAGATTGCTCTGTTAATTCCTCTTCTTTGAATTGTTTGCTAAATAGAGCGAGGCATTGGGATTACGTAATACTTTCTCTCAATTATTTTAAAAAATCATAAATGTTATTCAGTCAAAGAGAGCCACTTACATATTTTTAGAACATCTGTAATGGATTATTTTATGGAGGATATGTCTATCAATGACTATTAGCCATGGTGACTAAAGCGAATTTAATGACTAAAGCGAACCCCAACTTTCAGAGCCAGTAACCCTCTGAACACCAGTGTCGGGAGGCTTCATCAGGGAAAAGCCTTGGTCTCTATATTTGAAAGTCCCAGAATCTCTGGGAACTGAGATTCTGTTTTAGTTAGATTTTCTTGATAGTCACACCATCATAAATAAAGATTCTAAACTGGAAGTACTAGGGGTTTTTTGGTAGAAAAGGCCCAGCAGGAACTCATTTGCATATTAGCCATACCCCTGGTGCCACCATTGTTTTGCACAGGAGGAACTCATTTGCATATTAAGCCACACCCCCTGATGTCAAGCCAGTTGGAACTGCGTTCCTGTGTGTTCCTGCTCAAAAAAAGCCCTGGGGAAGTACTGATACTAAAGGAGGGGAATCTGTTATCAAGGTTATCCCCAATCACCCTCCTGCTAAAATACTGCATAACATTAGATCACCTCATGTTTGAAAGGTGCTTGTGCCCTATAAAATATGCCAATAATGAAACAGACAGCCTCAGGTATTGCCAAAACCAAAATTTCCATGCTGCTTTGTCAGATTGTAATCTATCGAAGGTTTAGGTTTGAATAGAATTGCAGTTTTTGTGGTATCCTATATATGGATGTGTGTGTGTATATATACACAAGAACTCATGGGCATTTAATGAAATTGCTGAGCAGTCAAGTTAAAACAGATAAAAGGAAGTACTTCTTCACCCAAAGGGTGATTAACATGTGGAATTCACTGCAACAGGAGGTGGTGGTGGCTACAAGCATAGCCAGCTTCAAGAGGGGATTGGATAAAATTATGGAGCAGAGGACCATCAGTGGCTATTAGCCACAGTATATGTGTGTGTGTGTATGTATGTATATATATATATATATATACATACATTTATGATGTATATATATATATTATTTATGATGGTGTGACATATATATATATATATATATATATATATATATATATATATATATATATATATATATGAATGGGATTACAAAGGAGTTCCATTCAATAACAGACCATGTATGTGAAAAATCTGAATTAATCTACTGTGTTGTGCTTGCATAATAATGATAAAAATTATGTTTGGGAAATTAAGCCCTTCTTTATCAAAAGGTTTCTGAAGCACACTAACAGAATGCTTAGGCATTTATTCTCCCAAAGAAAATCCAATAAAATGTCCTGCTATTTTTAAAAAGCAGTTTAAGAGACTGGTATCATGGCATTATCTCTTACAAATAAAAGTCTAGGTATTACCGTCCTTTGTCCCTGTATTAATTCTACCAGTACTATTCTGTTTGGGGCAGACTGATTGTTTTTAAAAGCCTTATGAGGAAAATGGGTTTTCAGGGACACCAGCCAGAAAATGGATTATTTTATTTTTTTGTAGAGTGCCAGTAAATTTCCACCTCCTTAAACTTTCATATTTGCTGTGGGAATCTCTATTGCAGTAAGGCAGTACACTTAGAAAAGTGCATTACAAAAGCTTAGTTACATTTTAAAAACAACAATAACCAGATGGTTGAGTTTTAGACATAAGAGCCCCATGGTGCAGAGTGATGTGCTGCAGAACTGCAGTCCAAGCTTTGCTCATGACCTGAGTTCGATCCCCAGCGGAAGCTGGGTTCAGGTAGCCAGCTCAAGGTTGACTCAGCCTTCCATCCTTCCGAGGTTGCTAAAATGAGTATCCAGCTTTCTGGGGGTAAGTTGTAGATGACTGGGGAAGGCAATGGCAAACCACCCCGTAAAAAGTCTGGTATGAAAACGCAGAGTCGGAAACGACTGGTGCTTGCACAGGGGACTACCTTTACCTTTTTTTTTTTACTGAGTTTTAGACATCAAATGTGATATTTCATATCCTTTTTTTTACTTTAATTTCAGAAGATGTCATACTATATGTCAAGCATGCTATTTCTGAATATTGAATTGGAAATACTTCTCTCGTCCTCCCTCCCCCCCCCTTCCTGTACTCTTTCTTTTAGTAGTAGCTCTCCCCTGCATAATAAATCTCACCATTTCAGGATGTGTAAGTAACCTTGTAATAGTAATGTAAAATGCCTCTCCCACAGTTTCTCACCAATAGGTCTTATCAGCAAGTGGAGAATGTGTGAGAAAAGGAGATGTTGCTATTCCTTAGTGACCAAAGAGATAGTTGATAATAGCCTTTGAACCCTCAATATAATTTGCATCTTTATATTATTCTTTTGAAGTTATCTGTAACCCTGCCTTTGAAGTAATCTTTAAGATACTATGCAATGCAAAGATCTATATTACTTCCAAGGTTTCAGTCCTTGGAGCAAGTAATGGAATTTTAATAAAACAAGTCTTTGATTTAAAACATAAACTTGATTATTTCAAAATATTGATGATTGACACCATAGACACAATTCCTAGATGTGAGAATTTTTAGTTTTGTTTTATTTCTTTATTTGATTTACAACATTTTCCCCTTCTTTGTTAGATCGTGTGAGGCAGGTTAAGCTGAGAGAATATGACTGGAGCAATTTCACTCAAATAGCTTCCACAGAAGACTGGTGTGTGTGTGTGTGTGTGTGTGTGGTCTGAACCAGGGTCTCCCAGATCCCAGCTGGACATTCTCTATCCCATATTGGTTCTCACTTGACAATGTTCTGGTCTATGACTAAGCCTTGACAATTTCTTTGTCTATGAGAGCAATGCAGATATTTCATTGCTGCAAATTTTAATTGTTGCACTTAACTACTTTACTATTCCTCTATATGCTAGTCATGCTCCCCTCTTGAAAGCTGAGCTGGGTGGACACAAGCAACATGACTTTCTCTGTGGTGGAGCCTTATTTCATAGAATCATAAAGACATAGAGTTGGAGGGAACCATACAGGCCATCTAAGTCCAACCTTCTGCTCAATGCAGGATCAGCCTACAGCGTCGCTGACAAGTGTTCATCCAACTGCTGCTTAAAGATTTCCAGTGAGGGAGAGCTCACCATCTCCCTCCGTAGCTAATTGCACTGTTGAAGAACTCTTACTGTACAATTTCCCCCCCTAATATCCAGTTGATATCTTCCTGCCCTTAATTTAAACCCATTATTATGAGTCCTCTCCTCTGTTGCCAACAGAAACAGCTCCCTGCCCTCCTCTAAGTGACAGCCCTTTCAATAATTATAGAGAGTAATCATGTTCCCCCTCAACCTGCTCTTCTCCAGAATGGAAAGTTTCCTTCCTGCAGCTGTTCAACCAGTGCCTTCCTTATGAAGTTTTAGGTGCTGGGTTTAAATTTTCCTAGCCACTAGATGGCAATTAGTATTTTCCCCTGGTTCTTTGTACCCATTTTAAACTGTTGTTTTGCCTCCTTAATCTTTATTATTTTAATAATAATAATATTTAATGTATACCCTGCCCTTCCCGCCGAAGCAGGCTCAGGGCGGCTCACAACATAATATAAAATACAAAGGTTACATAATAAAACAATAATCTAAACATTATACAGTTTCCTTAAAATTCCCTTAAAACCATCTAATTAAAACCAACAATTTCATACAATCGTACTCGGTGCTACATTTTCAAAATTTCCGATCTTACTCATATACAGATTTATCATAACGACGGTACAGCTGGATCTGCATTAAGAAAAGGCCAGCTGAAAGAGGGTAGTCTTGCAGGCCCTGCGGAACTGGGCAAGACTCCGCAGGGCCCACACCTCCTCTGGTAGGTGATACCACCTTTTGTTTTTATTGATGCTTATTAACTACGGTTTACTGTCTGGCAATGGTATCTTCAGCAGAGATACATCCTTCTGAGTCCATTTGAAGCCAGTGCCCTTAGGAGGATATAACTCTGCTTATTGATGGTCTTGCTAATTTTGGTGGTTTCGTTGTATATTTTTAGGAAGATTTTTTTGTGACTCGCTTCAAGAACTTAAGCTTAAGCTTGGAGGAAGCATATATACTGCGATTGTGGCTTGGAGTGCAAACACATGTGACCCCTGTCCCCACTTCTTCCCCAAAGCATTTAAAGGTATAAATGCTTTGAGGAAGAAGTGAAGGGAGGTGCTGACAGTGGGACTTGGGGTTGGGGCTTTCCCCCACTAGCCATCAGGCTGCAAGCAAGTTGGAGCCCCCGAAACCAAGGGAAACCCTGCTGGGACTTTGGGGATAGAAGCCCTATTCCCACATGGTGTCGCTTTCCTGTGGAAGCCCCAGTATAATTGCTTCTCCTAACACGGTACAGTAAGAAGTGGAACTTCCAGATGGCAGCTTTCCTGCATTTTCCCTGCCCCAGCCTTTGTAGTGTTTCTCTGCACTTGGATGAGGCTTTATATTTAAAAAAAAAAAAAAAAACTGGGAATGGGCATACTAATATCCCATTGCATTGGTATGCAACTTGATGGTTTAAAAAAACTCCTCAAAATCCCCCTGGTGGCATGGGGTGGAGGAGTGGCTGCTGCAGGGACTCGGAGAGGGGAAATGGCTGCCATGTGGGTGGAGTTTCCTGCCACCATAAAAAATCAACCCAACTTTGCAGCAGTCTTTCCCTGAACATTACAGTAAAGCAGAACTGGGAAAGATAGCAGAAAAGCAAAGACAAGCCTGGGGGCTGCACCAAAGTACCATAATTGTGTGGTGAAACAGGAGGGAAACCTACTTCGCAACAGCATGGAAACCAGGGCAGTCATTTAATGTGGCAATGGCTGTGGTCAAAGCAGAACTGGTACAAAAACGTCAGGCAAAACTTTCAAAGCAGGTAGACAAGAAAACCAATCAAAATAGAATTATCATCCAGATAGAGAAAACTTTGTATATTAACCTTACCCTATTAAAAATTAACCCTGTTACAATAAATGTTTGTTTTTCCGTAAAATTAGTAGTGAAGAATAAAATAGTTTGCCTTTAGATTATGTATTCCCATATCACAGCAGGTCTCCAGAAGACGCATTCTCTCCTTTGGAAGAAAAGCAGTAATGTCTCTTTTAAGACATGGCTTTTGCAAGTAATTACATTTTTAAAAAATACTTTTAAAAATTGGAACCCATTTTAATCTATTAATTTATAAATCTTACTTTTCCATTCAAAATGCATTGGCTTGATTACTTTATTTCATTTATATGTGATGTTATCTGACAGACAGCCAACTCTCGAGTTACTTCTCCAGCCATATGGCAGGTTATATGCTGTTTTTCTGCCAGTATGTACATTTTGAAATTGTATTTTCATTTCCCCCCACATATTTTAGTCACAGCGTTGAATTTTTGGTAAGTGTAACATGGCTCATTCACAGGAGTGCAATAGGAAAGTATAGAAATTTTAGTATATGTGTAGTGGATAGATAATGAAGATATGTTGCAACTCTCTGTCTAGGGTAGATGCTCTGTATTCTTGATGCTTGGGGGGGGGGGCACAGTGGGAGGGCTTCTAGCCCCACTAGTGGACCTCCTGATGGCACTTGGTTTTTTTGGCCACTGTGTGACACAGAGTGTTGGACTGGATGGGCCACTGGCCTAATCCAACATGGCTTCTCTTATGTTCTTATGTCCTACTGGGCTATTCTTGGGTATATCATTGTTAAACCAGAAATAACAGTGCATTTTAAGAACTCTGTTATGCTTACTGCTTCCAATACTTATCAAAACCAGGCTTTTTCATTCACACAGAAGCCGTGTTCACATCTTACAGTAAATACACATACACCCAGTATATACAAGCATACATTGCTTTGTAAGAGGATCAGTGCATGTTCACTTTGCGACTGAAAATGAGGACTTGTATCTGGATAAACATGGGGGCCAGGGCTTTTTTTGAGCAGGAACGCACAGGAACAGCTTGGTGTCAGGGGTGTGGCCTAATATGCAAATGAATTCCTGCTGGGCTTTTCCTACCAAAAAAGCCCTGTTGGGGGCTATATTACACATTCTGCTGTACATGCATTGAATGTAATGTGAGAATTACTCAATGTACATATTTTTGAAGGAATTGTACACTACATACAGATGATTTGTGTACAAATTACTGTAATTTGTGAACAGGGCCCTTATGTTTCGGACAACCTGTGCTTTCTCTTGGTAGCAAATATGGGTTGAATCCAAAACAATGTGAGAAGACCTGCATTAAAAGAGTGGGACTCAGGCTGCTTATCATCTGTGGACAGACAGAGGTCACCCACCATGGCATCCATGACCTCCTCACTCAATGTGTCCTCCCCCTGATTCGGCGCCTTCTGACACCTCTGTCACACTGCAATCCCCAGCCAATCTTGGCTGCCAGAATACTCCAGGAATACTGTGAGACACAAAATGGGAGACTGTAGACATTGTCCTCCTTGCATGAGTAAAATTGCCCTTCTCCTTGCACAACATGGGCTTGGATCCAACCATTTTATAAAGTTTCTTTTAAAAAAAAAGAATTTAGTTTTTTCCTATATACAGGAACGAGCCTTTGAACCTTGTTGTGAACCCTTCACAGAAATTATCGCTGTGCACTATTGATATGTCAATAAGCACTACATGATCACTGGTTTGTCAAGTCTTTATGTGAATATGTATGTATATCTTCAGTTTAGTAATCTCTACAAACAAAACAAACATTCATCAGAATACAACTCAGTGCAGTATTTGCTGGAAAATTCTAAAACCTGAGTGACTTCTTGTCAAAAAGTTTCTGTCAGTTTCTTTTAGTTCCAAGTGGTATACCAGAAATGTGCTGTCACTTCACTCTTTTTCCAAAGACACCACTGTCTTAGCCTCTCATTTTCTCAGATATCTCCTTTGACAGATCTACCCATTAAGAAGTCAACCTCAGATTACTGAAATGAAAAGAAAAGACTGAACTTCTGTGCAGCTGGAGAATCATTCTTTTCATTTGCCAACCATCCAGTACTTCTGTATCTCTGGGGAATAAAATAGATATGAAGTTACAGAGCCGAAGTTTCAAGCACTAGACACAGTGAGTCTGCCAGTTATGTTTTGGCAGAGGATGGAATGAGGCTAGTGGAAAAAGACATCTGGCCACACACAAAAAAAATTGGATTGTGGGTGGAATTAATTATCTACCAGAACAAAATGCGTCTTTAGAAAAAAAACTGTGTGCTTGTTCTTAATAGCTGAACTGCAAATGGTAAAATATTTACAGCCCAATCCAGGCATATGTGGCAGCCGGCCACTCAGGCGTGGGTGGATCTATGGCGCCGCTCCTTGGTTTCCAAAGCGGTTTGGGGCGCTGGAGCGCGGTGCACCCAAGCCGAGGCTGCCACCTGTAGATGTGTAAAATATGCTGGAGCGTGGGCTCCCAGAGTGGCGTGAGGGCGGGGACAGGAAGGGGCGCTTCCACAGGAACGCCATTGGCTGGCGGCAGCTGGGGAGCTGGCCCATGTGACATTCGGCAGCGGAGAGAGCGCTCCCCGGCGATAGGCTGCCCGCATGCCCCACCCCCCTCATACCCACCCCAATGGTGTGGCTGTGTAATCCTCGAGGAAGCATCCGGTCAGCACGTTCCGCCAGCTCCATGGAGCAGCCTACCTGCCAAAGGGGCGAAGCTGAGCCCTTGTCAGTGTCCCTTCCGTGGGCTGCATGGCCGAATGCCATCCCAGATGCCATGGGGGCCCCCTGCCAGGACACAGTAGGCCACCTGCTGCAGGCACCCATGCATCAAAGGTGTCAGAGACAGTCGCTGTGGTGGCTTGTGCTTGTGCCCACCCGCAGAGAATCAGACACTCATGAGGGACACGAGGTGGTTTTAAAGTGGCCGTGTGCAGGACTCGCCTCCCCCCAGTGCCAAATCTCCCTTAAATAAGGACTCAATGCAATGTGCAGGGATAAGATTTATTAAAGCGTTGGGCTGCAGAGGGGCTGCCACCTGAAGCCTTCGCAGGGAGCTGCCTCTAGCTGCAGTGGGCAGAGGCTGTGGATCAGCTGGTCCCGTCAGGGGCGGCCCCGGTGTCCCAGACGTCGTCCCAGACGGTGCCTGCATGAAGCGTCTCTCCACCTGCCTCGCCGAGGGGCCACCTCGGGAATGGCAGGAGCAGCCCCTTTGCCAGCCACCAGGGACTGATCGATATTGGTGAGCAGCCGCTCCACCCTCGTGCCCCACTCCTGTGACTGCTTTGCCATGGCCAGGAGACTGGACAGGTAGCCAGTGGCCATGGACTCCATCCCCGCCATCCAGCGTTGGTTCGTGGCTGTGGCCTCCTGCCATTCCCGGTGCCCCTCCAGCCAGTCCCACTCTTTGGCTGCCCACATGGAAGACAGGGTGGCAGGGATTCTTTGAGCTGACCGTGGTCCCTGAGCCCTGGGTCTCGGTTCCCCACCACCTGCACAGCCTTCTGCATCACTGCCACCTTCCGGATTCGTCAGCGGCTCCCCCTGGTTAGGGGACGGATCCGAGGAAGGGACAGGGGCCACCCCACACACAAGTCTGCCGTGCCCGGCCCCCTGCATTCCCAGCCTTTACGGCATGGAGAGGGGATGTGGGCAGATCCAGGGTTCGCAGCATGATGGAGGCAGCTAGGGCCGACTGTCTGCATGGGGATGGCCTCCATAGGTTCTCCACCACGTTGGCCGTCAGTGTCACGGTGTGGCTACCTGCGGAACGGGACAGGGGTCAGATGCTGGCATGAGCGGCCAGTTGCGGATGCCCCACACCCCATGCTCAGTGTAGCACCTTGAGGGGACTTAGGCTGCTTATCATCTGTGGACAGACAGAGGTCACCCACTGTGGCATCCATGACCTCCTCACTCAATGTGTCCTCCCCCTGATTCGGTGCCTCCTGACAGCTGTCTGGATGTCCTGGGGGCGGCAGGGGGCGCTGGACCTGCCGACCTCCCATCGCGCAGGTGCTGGGCAGCCAGCTCCAGTCCTCGGCTGTCTCACTAGAGCGGCCTCTCGTCTCCAAGTCCACAGTGGAGCTCGTGACAGCCCGCAACGATTCCTGGGAGTACATGGGATATTGCGTGCTCCCATGTATGCTGATGCCTCTTGGGCACTTCATTCTATTATTAAACCAGAATTGTCAAGACCACTATTGGGATCCCTTCATAAATTTATGCACTTGTTGGAAAAGGCATGGGGAAGATGACGAAATGGCAGGCAGAGCTGAGCGAACTACTTCCCCACCTCATTATGCTGGGCAGGACTGCTCACATGCCCAGCTTCCCTCTTTATTGAGCCTGCCATCCAGCCATCATTATTTTTGGTCAGCCAAGTCAACTCTCTGGGTGGCCCCCCCTTTCCTGCGGGCACCCACCCCGATCTCAGCCCCGCTATCAGCTGCATCACAGATCCAGGTGGCGTGGACACATGGTGCAGCCCCGGACAAGTGTCTGCCTCGCTGCTTATCAGCCCTCACCCTTCACCGCTGTCACCCACTGCATCTCTCACACAATTGCACTAAGTGGTGCCCCGAGAGTCCCCCCAGCCACAGAGTCTCCATACCGCTGGCATAGTGGTAAGTCTGCTTCCACAGCGCTTTCAGCCCCCCCCCCCCACTCTGGATTGTGCTGTTAATAGCTCAAATAGTGTGAACTCCTTAAAAGACTACCCAAAAATTGGTTTTCCAGAACATGGACAATCCCACCCTGGTTCCAAGCATAGAACACTTGTACGTGATCATTCTGGCCATGATTAGAGGCTCTGCTTCTGAGGCTGGACAGATGATATCCTGAGAAAGAGCCTTCTCAGGTGTGGTGCCAAAACTTTGGACCTCCCTCCCTAGGGAGACTTGACTGTTTCCCACCGGAAGATTTTGTTTGTTTGTATTGTTCAAAATGTTCTGATGTGTTGCTGCCTATATTGGTGGAAAGGTGGCATAGAAATGTTTTAAATAAAATGAATAACTGCAAGGCCAGTTTTTGCCTCCGTACTCAAGCTGTGCTGAGATGCTGCCAGTCAAGACCATTCATCTACTGTTTTGTCCGAAGAAGTTACATGCAAAAACATGTTTCTCATTAAAACCGACAGGAAAGAAATACAAATAACAAAATGAATGGAACATTTTTAAACAAAGAAAATAATAATAAAAAACACCCCAAGGCGCATCCCTAGTTCCAGATCTGGATGAACCACCACTTACGGAGCTTTGAGCAGGAAACCGAGAGTCCTGTTTGTCTTCACATGATTGCCTTGCTTGGAGTGCCAGGATAACTGAGATAAAATCACTCTTGCTGAGCAGGCAGATCCAAGCAAAAGGAAGGGAGGAGTCCTGTGTAAGGCACACGGGATATTACACAGTGCTGCCATGGGTGCCCAGACATGAATGGAATTCAGAAAGTTGTCAGCAGGTGGTGCAGGTGAATGTGGATCTCCTCTGTTAAATACTGGGTTTGATAGCAAAACCGAGGACTCCCAGAGTAGTGATCAGCATCTTTTACTCAAGTGATTTCAACTATGTACAAGTGTGGAAACCCCCAGCCTGGTTACATACAGTGAAACTCCACCCCACTGTAGACCCATAGGTGCATTCAAACTTCACCTCAGTCCCCCATAGGTAGTTCATGGCAGCCTGGCCAACCAGACTGCAGCTGTTTCAATCCTAACTCTCCATTGTCTACAGGGTTGAAGCTCACACAGTTACAAGATAATCAGCCCGGACATTACATCCTTCCTAAATAGGGAAGGGTATACAGTCAGGGAAGGGAAGGGAGCAAAATAGGCTCCTCTTCCCTAAGTGCATCTCCATTGGCAAGGATGGGTGAGGAGTGATTATGCCCTTCCCCTCTACCCTGCAGCCCCTGGGGGGAAAAAGAATATGGCAAAAAGTGTGCGCTTGTTCTGCTGATAGCATATGACATGCCCAATTATTTGGGTCCTCAGGATGACAACACATCCACAGTCATGCTTCCTCGGTCACCATCTCTCCGCAGGCCTGATCACCAAGGAGTAAAATCATAGCTCAGTATCAGTTGGCACAGGATGCCTAAGCAGAGGTAGCACAGCATTTTTTTGTCTGCTTTGTGGCACTTTTGGTAAGGAAGACAACATATTTTACCTTGTGTATCAATTCAGGCAGACCCCAAAACCTGGGCTGAGAAAGTTAACTGAGGAGCCTGAATGTCTCTCTGTGCGCCTTTCCCAGCTTCACAGGCAGACCTGAGTCAGACGGGGGCAAGATGGTGCAAATGTATTATGCTAGTCCACTGCTTGACTCCCTGGTGTTACGTTTCTTCTCAGAACTCATAGCATGACTAATATGCTTCATTATTGACATCATTATTAATCCCTAGTATTCTTTGAGGAATTATTATTTGTAATGCAGAGCAAGTGATTCCATTTCCTCAAACCTCTGGGCATGATCCCTCTTGCATTTTAGTGATCATCCAGTTATCTCACACACACATCTAAGGAATAAAAATCTCAGCAACAGTAGTCTTTGGGACTTCTTTCATTTTTAATGAGAAAAGTTGTGCCCCCTGAACACTTTAGCTTCCTGACTTGCGTGTCTTTTTGTCCATGCAGATCAAAATATACCTTTTCCCCAGGGATTGAAAGGGTTGTTGGAGAGGGGAATGTGGGAGAAATCTGTGTGCCTTCCCATGGTGGGATATAAGCTCATGTGCTCCTTGTCAAGTCAGCTGGATTCAATAACGAGTCCTTGGTTGAAAACAAGCTTCTAGTTTATTGAAAGCCGAAAAGTAGACCATGATAACAATTGAAGGACTAAGGTACCAAACATGAACCAAGCATTTTTAAGGTGTAGATCAAAGGATTCCTACGGGCGGGGTACACTAAACAACAGGTTTTCACACTAGGATGTTAATCTCTCATTCTCACACCAAAGCCGCGGCGCTCTGTACTCCCACAGCCCTTTTGGTCTGAGAAGGCTCCAACATCTCATTCCCATATCAGCATTTCAAAGTAAACTACCCAACAAAGGCATAGCTAGGAGGAGGGGGGGGGGAAGGAGAGTTAGCTAGCAGCATTCGGTGTTCAGTATGGACCCAGAATCCCTTGCTTCTGAACCAGAGTTAGAAAATATATTCCCAAAAATACAGCAGACTTGACATACTGCCCCCCCTAAGCCCCCCCTACGGTGCGGGCTCGAGGTTGTTCTTGATCATGCTTTCGTGCTTTGAAGCCTGGGGGGGGCTCTGCACTCCCCCGACCCGAGAGGGGCGTTGATTCCGTTTGATGCCAATTGGTCGAGGTTGGGCTTCGACGCAGCAGGCTGCAATGAAACACAGGGTGAACTTTACCAAGGGCCGGAGGCAAATCTAACTCCACAGTTACTGGGTTAATCACTCGTTTGATCTTGAAAGGCCCTATGAACTTAAAGGCCAACTTTCTGGATGGTTGGGAGAGAGGTAGATTTTTCGTTGACAGGTACACTGAGTCCCCAACCTTTAGTTCCCAGACTGGCACATGAGACTTATCATATTGCTTCTTGTAAGCCTCCTTTGCTGCTTTTAAGTTCTCCTGGATGGAGGGCCAGTATTGGCTAGGTCCTTGCCACCATTGCTCAAACGCAGAACCCGTTTCTGGGCTCTCCCCCCCCGGCAGCAGCGGGATTGGCTTTCCCTCATATCCCAACACCGTGGCGAAGGGGGAGGCTTTGGTGGAACTGTGGGCGCTGTTGTTGTAGGCGTACTCTGCAAACGGGAGGAGGTCTACCCAGTCTGCCTGGCGTTGGCCCACAAAGCATCGTAAATACTGTTCTAGCACCCCGTTCACTCTCTCCGTCTGTCCATCTGTCTGGGGGTGGTATGCTGAACTTAACCCCTGCTCCATCCCTAATAGTTTGCAGAACTCCCGCCAGAAGGTGGCAACGAACTGAGGCCCCCTGTCACTAATTACTTTGTCTGGGATTGTATGGTGTTTGGCCACGTGATCGAAGAATAGGATGGCCAGCTTCCTGGCTGTGGGTAGTTGGGCACAGGGGATGAAATGGGCTTGCTTGGAAAACGTGTCCACTACCACCAAAATGACCGTCTTCCCCCGTGAAGAGGGGAGCTCTACTATAAAATCCATCGACACAATGGCCCAGGGGCGTTTGGCTGTTTCTAGCGGCTGCAGGAGACCGGGGGGCTTCCCCCCTCTCTTCTTCGCCATTATGCACACTGGGCAGCTGGTCGCGAATTCCGACACGTCCCTTCGGAGGGACGGCCACCAGAACTGCCGGTTTACTAGGTGCAGCGTCTTTACATAGCCAAAGTGGCCCGCCAATTTAGATGAGTGGCAAAGCTGCAAGATTTCTTTTCTCAGATTCATCGGGATGTACAGTTTCTCCCCTTTATACCACAGTCCATCCTTCCCCTTCTGCACCCCCTCAGGCCGCCCGCCTCCCTCCCTCTCGGCCTCTAGAGCGATGCGTTCCCGACTGATTCCGTCCAGCTCCCTCCTCTTTTGCGAGCGGGTGGTGACAATGGCTGCCACTTGTGTGGGGGAAATTAAGGAGTCGACCACCTCTTCCCTCTGGCTTTCGTGCTGCGGGAGCCTGGACAGGGCATCAGCCAAGAAGTTACGTGTCCCCGGGATGTGTTTCAGAATGAAATCGAACTTGGAAAAGAACCCCGCCCATCTGATCTGTTTCTCACTGAGCTTTCTTTTCCCCGTGAGTGCCTCCAGGTTTTTGTGATCCGTCCATATTTCAAATGGCACTCTAGCCCCCTCCAGCCACGATCTCCATGTCTTTAGCGCAAACATGACTGCGAAGGCTTCCTTGTCCCACACTGACCAGTTCCTCTGCTCATCTGAGAATTTCCTTGAGATGTAGGCACAGGGTCGCAATTTCCCCTCCCCATCCCTCTGCATGAGAATGGCTCCTACGGCGACATCGGAGGCGTCGCACTGGACCACGAAGCCCTTGAGCTCGTCTGGGTGACTCAGGACTGGCTCGCTAGTGAACAGTTGCTTGAGCCGGTCGAAAGCCGCCTGGCAAGCGGGTGTCCAGTTAAGCTTCGACCCCGGTCGCTTTGCGTCTTCCCCCTTCCCCTTTGTTTTGAGGAGGTCCGTCAGGGGCAGGGCGATTTGAGCGAACCCCTCAATGAATCCTCTGTAAAAATTGGAGAATCCGATGAAAGATTGGAGCTGTCTACGTGTCCTCGGGGGGGCCCATTCTACGACTGCCTGCACCTTCGCGGGATCCATGGCTAGTCCATCTTTGGACACCCGGAACCCGAGGTAGTCTAATTCGGTGCGGTGAAACTCGCATTTAGACAGCTTGGCATACAGTTGGTGCTCCAGCAGGGTGGTTAGCACCTCCCTCACTAGTTTTACATGGGACTGTTCGTCCTGGGAATAAATAATGATGTCATCCAGGTACACCACAACCCCTTTGTACAGAAATTTTCTCAGTACATCATTTATAAAATTCATGAATACCCCAGGCGCCCCCTGCAGCCTGAATGGCATGACTAGGTACTCAAATTGTCCCATCGGGGTGTTGAACGCCGTTTTCCACTCATCCCCCTCTTTGATGCGCACTCGGAAGTACGCGTCTCTCAGATCAAGCTTTGTAAAGATCTTCCCCCCCGCCACCGTGCTCAGCAAGTCTTTAATGAGGGGGATGGGGTAAGCGTTGGACATGGAAATCGCGTTTATCCCGCGAAAATCAGTGCAAAGTCTAAGCGTATTGTCCTTCTTCTTTCTAAACAGCACCGGGGCCGCGTGGGGCGCCGTGGCGGGCCTGATGAAACCCCTCTCCAGGTTCAGGTCTAGGAACTTGCGCAGCTCCTTCTTCTCAGCCCACCCCATTTGGTAAAGTTTGGCCCGGGGGAGGGTTTCCCCGGGGATCAGTTCTATGGCACAGTCCGTGTTCCGGTGGGGGGGTAGTTGGTTGGCTTCCCGCTCACTAAACACTTCCATGAGGTCCTGATATACACTCGGGACCTGGTGCACCTCCTCTACCAGGACGCACGCCCTCTCTCGGGCGGTGGGCGCCCGCGGTCCCCACGCCGTGTCCCACGAGTGCCCGCTGCAATCAGGGTCGGGGAACCGGATGGTTTGTGCTTTCCAGCGGATAAGGGGCTCGTGTTTCTCCAACCATCCCACTCCCAACACCACGGGGTAGCCACAAGCCGGGGCGATGACAAACGTTTCCCTGTCCCAATGGCTCTCAATCCCCAGGGGGCATGGTTCTGTTTCCTGCGTGCAGGGCTCCCCCCCCATCACTGACTCGTCCATTTGTGCAAACCGCATGGGGTGGGGAAGTTGCAACCGCTCTAGTCCCAGGGCCTCCACCACCTTGGGGGAAATTAGTTCCCGGTTGCACCCCGAGTCTATGAGGGCGCGGATCTGCAGGAAACTTTTCAGTTTTGGGTTTAGCAGCTTCACCATTACAAAGTACAGTCTTCCCGTGGTTTTTACCGTTAATGGTGCCTCCTCCTGATCGACCTGCTGGCTGGCACCGTTCAAAGCAGGTCGGCGCCGTTTCCCGCCGGCTCCTCCTCCCACGCGAGGTCAGCTAACTCTGCGGAGAGACGGACTTCTTCCTCCTGCAACTCCTCTTGCACCATCAGAGTGCTGCTTTTCGCCGCGTCCTTAGGGCGGCCCGTGGTTTTCTTCGGACCCGGGGTGCCTTGCCTGTTCAGCCCCGGCGTCGGGGTGGCTCCTGAGGGCGGCTGGGGGCAGTTGGAGGCGGGGTGTTTGGGGTCGCCGCAACGGAAGCAGCGGCGGGGCCCTGCCGGGGCGGCCGCTGGCGGCTTCTTGGTTTTGGGAGGCTCGACCTTTCCGGGTGGGGTTTTGGGTGCGCCTCTTCCGGCAGTCAGTGCCTGCCGCAGCATTGCCACCCGCTTCAGGTTGGTCTCCACCTCTCCCGCGAGCTGGATCCACCCCACTAGCGTGTCTGGGTGGGCCTGGGTTAGCGCCCGGTCCAGGATGCTGGGGTTCAGCCCGTTGGTGAAGTGTTCAATCTTCATTACTTCGTTCCAATTCCGGGCCCGGGCGGCGTTAGCCTGGAAATCCGCCGCATACTCCCGGATGGATCGGGCCCCTTGCTTCATATTTCGTAGCGCCGAAAGCGCCCTGGCCTCTTGCAGGGGGTCCTCGTATTGGGTCAGTAGAGCTTGCATGGACGTGTTCACGAAGTGCAGGATCGGACTGTTGGTCTCACACAGGCTCACATACCACTTCTTGGCGGCCCCCCGCAACTTCGAGCCCAAATAGTCCACTCGGCTCACTTCATCGGGGAACAGATCTCCCCAATAGTACATGTAACTATTCGCTTGGATTGCAAAATAGTTCACCTCCTCCGGATCCCCGTCGAATGTTGCATCCAGCTCCCGGCTCCCCCCAAGGTCTCGCTGTCTGACCGGGGCGGGGCCCGCCGGCGCTTGGGGCGCCGCCGGCGCCTGGGTGGCCGCCACAGCAGCGGGTGGGGGTTGGCTCGGTCGGCCGCGTGGCCCCCCTGGCCCCGGCTGCTGTTGGCGAGTCCCGGTTACTCCCAACGCTCTCCCCAGTTGGGCGGTCAGGGTCTGTAGTTGGTCCTTGAGGTCCCTCACTGCCCCGTCGACCTCACGGCGCACCATTGACCGGAACATCTGGAAGTCCTCGTCGTGCGGGTCCTTGGGTTTCAGCCCCCCTTCGTCCTCCTCCCCGCACTCTACGCTTTCGCTCCCGCCGCCCGGGGCTTGGGTCGCGGTCGCCTCGGCTCCTTCCTCCGGCTCTCCCGGGTTGGTAGCCGTGGCTTCGGCCAGTTGAACCCGCTTGGTGTGGCGGGTCATGATCGCCTCTCGGCGGATCGGTGCCTGGTCCATCAACGTGGTCGAGGTCCTCGGCTGGTATTGCCGGGGGGTGCCCACCAACTGGAACTGGGGAGGGGAAGCCGTGGTCCTTCTGGCAGTGTGGATGTGCCAGGGTGTCTCGGCCCCCTCCACTCTGGCTGGGAGTTCCCCGTTGTCCGGAGGCTGATCGGACATCGCCTTTTCAGTTGCCGGAAAGGTTGAACTCCAATAAAGGGAGTCCTTCAAAATGTCAAGTCAGCTGGATTCAATAACGAGTCCTTGGTTGAAAACAAGCTTCTAGTTTATTGAAAGCCGAAAAGTAGACCATGATAACAATTGAAGGACTAAGGTACCAAACATGAACCAAGCATTTTTAAGGTGTAGATCAAAGGATTCCTACGGGCGGGGTACACTAAACAACAGGTTTTCACACTAGGATGTTAATCTCTCATTCTCACACCAAAGCCGCGGCGCTCTGTACTCCCACAGCCCTTTTGGTCTGAGAAGGCTCCAACATCTCATTCCCATATCAGCATTTCAAAGTAAACTACCCAACAAAGGCATAGCTAGGAGGAGGGGGGGGGGAAGGAGAGTTAGCTAGCAGCATTCGGTGTTCAGTATGGACCCAGAATCCCTTGCTTCTGAACCAGAGTTAGAAAATATATTCCCAAAAATACAGCAGACTTGACACTCCTTGAACAGGAGATTTTTATTATTATTTATTTTGATATTTCTCTGTCACCCCAAGCAGTTCAAGGTATAATATTTGCAGGTATCACACTTTATCCTCCCAACATCTTTGGCTAGGGTGAAAGAAAGGTGGTTTGTCAAGTGTATTCAAATGATTTGTGTGACTAGAAAAATGGTTCGAACACCAAAGCCCATTCAGAAAAGTTTATGCAGAAGACCTTCTTGGTGGAAACTCAACATGTGTTGTACCCTGTTGGAAAAATAGTTGGGTAAATGGACACGAGAAAAGTAGTATGAAATCATTGTAAATGATGTCGAGGAAACAAATGTTAATTTAATATTTTATAGCTTCTGTAAATCGACTTTGGGAAGGAAATGCCAAATAAATTTTTAATAGATAGAGAGATAAATAATACATTTGATAAATTATACATACAGAAATATTACCCAAAATATTAAATATTGATCTTATATAAATTCTTTAGAAGCTTACTTATTAATAATAGTCTCCAAGTACAATTTGTAAAACTGAGAGTGTTCTTTCTATAGAATGCTTTTCTCTTAAAATGATGAAACATGAGGATTGATCTGTTTGTGCTTTAGTGATTTCAACAGTACCACTGTGCAGCTCATTTTAAAAAAAAAACATTTGGTTGGATCCTACAAGTTTTTCCACTGGTGCAAGAGAGTAGAGGGGCCATGTTTTACTCCCAAAACAGCGATGCCAAGGATTGTGGGAACCACACAGACAAAAAGACACATGAGACAGTTTGCACTAAGGAGGGTAGCAAGGTGAGATTATCTCGCTTCTGTCTTGTACCAGCAGAAAAGCTGGTAGGATCTAACCCATTTTCTTTCTGTTCACCATCCTCAACCAGTGCTGTGTGAAGCAGCTGAAATTCTTTCTTTTCCTGAATAACCATGTATAATGAAGCCATATTGCACTCGCATTGATATTTGCATTAATGCTTTTAATTATCAGATCCATAGTGGACATTTGAGGTTTGACCTTAAAAATTAGCATTTCAGTAGTATGGAGCAATTGAGGGGGGGGGGAAGGTAAAGGTAGTCCCCTGCACAAGCACCAGTCGTTTCTGACTCTGGGGTGACATCATGCATCACATTTTTACGGCAGACTTTTTATGGGGTGGTTTGCCATTGCCTTCTGATGTCACAAATGGTTTATCTATATATTGAAGAATCACAAGGTTTAGACAAGTTTTCAAAACAATCTAAACAGAAATGCATCTGTTTGGGGAAAAAAGTCTTCGGGCTTGAAAGGTATAACAAGTTGGTAAAATGTGGTTTGGATCCTATTACTATTTGGTGGATTTGCAACTGGTTGACTGATCGCACCCAAGAAATGCTTGTTAATGGTTCCTCATCCTCTGACCTGGGCCCTTTGTTGTTCAGCATCTTTATAAATGACTTGGATGAAGGAATAGAGGGGATGCTCATTAAATCTGCAGATGATACTAAATCGAGAGGGATAGCAAATATAGTAGAAAACAGAATCAAGATCTAGGATGATCTTGACAGGATGAACAACTGGGCTAAAACTAACAAAATGAATTTCAACAAAGTTTAGTTTAGTTTAGTTTATTTATGATTTATATCCCGCCCTTCCCACCAAGGTGGCTCAGGGTGGCTCACAGCACATAAAATCTAACATAAAAGTATTAAATTAAGCATTTCACACAGTTAAAATTAAGCATTTTACACAGTTAAAAACATTAAAACATAGCAGAAATCTAATAGAACTACACTCAATTTCCTATGCCAGTTAGCTATGCCAGAGAGGGCAGTGGCGCTGCAATTACAGAGTTTCCTGGAGGATGCTTCCGTCCTTGACTCCCATCAGTCGGGCTTCCGCCCGGGTCATGGGACGGAGACAGTGCTAGTCGCCCTGGTGGATGATCTCCAGCGGCATCTGGATCGAGGCGGCTCGGCGGTACTGATGTTGTTAGACCTGTCGGCAGCGTTCGATACGGTCGACCATCGGTTGCTGACTTGCCGTCTCGCCGATGTGGGGATTCAGGGGTTGGCTTTACAATGGCTTACCTCTTTCTTCAAAGGTCGGGGACAAAGAGTGGCGATTGGGGGTGAATTGTCCCAGAGGTACCCGTTGAATTGCGGGGTTCCTCAGGGAGCAGTTCTATTCCCGATGTTGTTTAACATCTATATGCGCCCTCTTACCCAGATTGCCCGGAGATATGGGCTGGGCTGCCACCAGTACGCTGATGACACCCAGCTCTATCTACTTATGGACGGCCGGCCTGCCTGTGTCCCAGAAAACCTGGACCTGGCATTGCAGGCCGTGTCTAGATGGCTCAGGCTGAGTGGGCTGAAGCTAAATCCGACGAAGACAGAGGTCCTTTGCCTGGGTCGCCGTGGTCCGGGGAGGGAGATTGCCTTACCGGCCCTCGATGGTGTGCCTCTGTCAGCGGCGCACAGGGTTAGGAGCCTGGGGGTGCTACTGGAGCCTACCCTAACTATGGAGGCCCAGATAGCAGCCACTGCCAAGTCCGCATTCTTTCATCTTAGGCGGGCAAGGCAGCTGGCCCCTTTCCTGGAGGACGGCGACCTGGCAACAGTGATCCATGCAACGGTCACCTCGAGGCTGGACTACTGCAATGCCCTCTACATGGGGCTGCCCCTGTGTCGAACCCGGAAGTTGCAGCTAGTGCAGAATGCCACTGCCCGGCTGTTGTTAGGGCTCCCTAGACGGGAGCACATTCAGCCGGGGCTTCAGGAACTGCACTGGCTGCCGATAACATACCGAGTTCGGTACAAGGTGCTGGTTATGACCTTTAAAGCCCTTTATGGTCTGGGACCTGCCTACCTTAGGGACCGTCTCTCCCCACATGTTCCCCAGAGAGTGCTGAGGTCGGGGTCTCAGAACCTCCTTGTAATCCCTGGGCCAAAGGAGGCCCGTCTGAAAGCGACCAGGGACAGGGCCTTCTCGATTGCAGCTCCCTGTTGGTGGAATCAGCTCCCGGAGGAGGTGAGGGCCCTGCGGAACCTGGAGCAGTTCCGCAGGGCCTGTAAAACAACCCTCTTCCGGTTGGCATATAATTAATTGTGATCAGAATGCCGAATACTAAATCTCAAACATCAGATTACTGAATATTGGAAATTGAAGGACTGATTTAAGGAAAATGTAGCATAGTGTATACCGATGTGAGTTTTATGTATTTTTATGTTTTTATGTTTTTATTGTATAATTTTAATCATATTTAAACCGATTTCTGTTAGCTTTTACTGTTGTAAGCCGCCCTGAGCCCACTTCGGTGGGGTAGGGCGGGATATAAATCTAATAAAATAAATAAATAAATAAATAAATAAATAAATAAATAAATAAATAAATAAATAAATAAATAAATAAATTATAGGCCAGCCGGAAGAGGGTTGTCTTACAGGCCCTGCGGAACTGAGCAAGATGAAGATGAAGTTCTGCATCTGGGTAGGAAAAATGAAATGCACAATTACAGGATGGAAGAGACTTGTCTTGGCAGTAGTACATGCAAAAAGATCTAGGTTCTTAGGAGACCATACACTGAACATGAGTTATCAAGGTGATGCAGTAGCGAAATGGCAAATGTTATTTTTTGCTGCATCTACAGAAGTATAATGTCCAGATCACTTTGCTTTGGTTAGACCTCACTTGGAGTACTGTGTACAGTTTTGGGCACTGCACTTTATGAAGAATGTTGACAAGCTGGAACATGTCCAAAGGAGGCCAATGAAGATGACGAGGGGTCTGGAGACAAAGCCCTATGAGGAAAGGTTGAAGGAGCTGGATATGTTTAACCTGGAGAGGAAATGACTGAGAGGTGTTATGATAGCCATCTTCAAGTACATAAACAGAATGGAGCAGAGATGTTTTCTGTTGCCCCAGAAGGTGAGATCAGAACCAACAGGTTGAAATTCAATCAGAAGAGTTTTTGACTAAACATTAGGAAAATCTTCCTGACCGAGTGGTTCCTCAGTGGAACGGGCTTTCTTAGGAGATGGTGGGCTCTCCAGTTTGGTGTAGTGGTTAAGTGTGCGAATTCTTATCTGGGAGAACCGTGTTTGATTCCCCACTCCTACACTTGCAGCTGCTGCAATGGCCTTGGATTAGCCATAGGTATCGCAGGAGCTGTAAGAACATAAGAGACGCCATGTTAGATTAGGCCAATGGCCCATCAAGTCCAACACTCTGTGTCACACAGCGGCCAAAAAAATATATATATATATATATATATATATATATATATATATATATATATATATATATATATATATATATATATATATATATATATATATATATATATATATATATATACACACACACACACACACATATACACATTGTGGCTAATAGCCACTGATGGACCTCTGCTCCATATTTTTATCTAAACCCCTCTTGAAGGTGGCTATGCTTGTGGCCGCCACCACCTCCTGTGGCAGTGAATTCCACATGTTAATCACCCTTTGGGTGAAGAAGTACTTCCTTTTATCCGTTTTAACCTGTCTGCTCAGCAATTTCATCGAATGCCCATGAGTTCTTGTATTGTGAGAAAGGGAGAAAAGTACTTCTTTCTCTACTTTCTCCATACCATGCATTATCTTGTAAACCTCTATCATGTCACCCCGCAGTCGACGTTTCTCCAAGCTAAAGAGTCCCAAGCGTTTCAACCTTTCTTCATAGGGAAAGTGTTCCAGCCCTTTAATCATTCTAGTTGCCCTTTTCTGGACTTTCTCCAATGCTATAATATCCTTTTTGAGGTGCGGTGACCAGAACTGCACACAGTACTCCAAATGAGACTGCACCATCGATTTATACAGGGGCATTATGATACTGGCTGATTTGTTTTCAATTCCCTTCCTAATAATTCCCAGCATGGCGTTGGCCTTTTTTATTGCAAACGCACACTGTCTTGACATTTTCAGTGAGTTATCTACCACGACCCCAAGATCTCTCTCTTGGTCAGTCTCTGCCAGTTCACACCCCATCAACTTGTATTTGTAGCTGGGATTCTTGGCCCCAATGTGCATTACTTTGCACTTGGCCACATTGAACCGCATCTGCCACGTTGACGCCCACTCACTCAGCCTCAACAGATCCCTTTGGAGTTCCTCACAATCCTCTCTGGTTCTCACCACCCTGAAGAATTTAGTGTCATCCACAAACTTGGCCACTTCACTGCTCACTCCCAACTCTAAATCATTTATGAACAAATTAAAGAGCATGGGACCCAGTACCGAGCCCTGCAGCACCCCACTGCTTACCGTCCTCCACTGCGAAGACTGCCCATTTATACCCACTCTCTGTTTCCTATTACTCAGCCAGTTTTTGATCTACAAGAGGACCTATCCTTTTACTCCATGACTCTCAAGCTGTCCTCTGCTGTGAGAGCCCCTCAGCCCTACCCACCTCACAGGGTGTCTGTTGTGGGGAGAGAAGATTTAGGAGATTTAGTCTCTGATTCAGAGAGAAGGGAGGGGTATAAATCTGCAGTCTTCTTCTTCTTCCTCCTCTTCCTCTTCCTCCTCCTCCATCTTTGGAGGTTTTTAAGCAGAGGCTAGATTGCCATTTGAAAGCAATGCTGATTTTGTGAATTTAGGCAAATTATGAGAGGGAGGGCAGGAAGAGATAAATCAGTGCTCAGTGACCCTTTCTTACATGCCCAGGGTAATGTCAATTGTCATTTTCCTCCAGGCCAGATTGGCCAGGGATACTAAAGGTCCTTTGCCTTCCTCTGGTCATAGAACAGGGGCTCCTGGGGGAGTGAGGGGTAAGATAGTTGTGAGTTTCTTATGCAGGCAATTTCACTAGATGACCCTTGAGGTTCCTACCAGCTCTATGT
Organism: Heteronotia binoei; assembly: GCF_032191835.1. Classification (NCBI taxonomy): domain Eukaryota; kingdom Metazoa; phylum Chordata; class Lepidosauria; order Squamata; family Gekkonidae; genus Heteronotia; species Heteronotia binoei. The sequence goes on along the minus strand of NC_083223.1, from coordinate 47,163,275 downwards.
TTCTGCTTCTGCTTAGGACTGCACTGTTTATCGCACCAAGGTGGTACTTAGTGTGTTCAGAGTTCCTGCAATGCAAAAAGCCTTCTAGCACATTAGAAAAATCTAAAATAAGACTAGCATAAAACCTTTCCCTCTGGTGTGCTAGCTCAGGGGTCCCCAACCCCCAGGCCGTGGACTGGTCCCAGTCCGTGGCCTGTTAGTAACCGGGCCATGAGTTGTATAATTATTTCATTATATAATTATGTAGTAGTAATAATAATAATACATTGGATTTATATCCTGCCCTCCACTCTGAATTTCAGAGTCTCAGAGCGGCTCACAATCTTCTTGATCTTCCTCTCCCACCACAGACATCCTGTAAGGTGGATGGGGCTGAGAAAGCTCTCCCCAGAAGCTGCCCTTTCAAGGACAGTTCTGCAAGAGCTATGGCTGACCCAAGACCATTTCAGCAGGTGCAACTGGAGGAGTGGGGAATCAAATCTGGTTCTCCCGGATTAGAGTCCGCACACTTAACCACCACACCAAACTAATAGAAATAAAGTGCACAATTGTATCGTTTTATTTTTATTTATTTATTTATTTATTTTGACTTATATCCCGCCCTTCCCGCTGAAGCAGACTCAGGGTATCATCCTGAAACCACCACACACACACCCGCGGTCTGTGGAAAAAATTTCTTCCACAAAACCGGTCCCAGGTGCCAAAAAAGGTTTGGGACCGCTGTGCTAGCTTACACAACATACAATATAACACAAAGATTCTTGAAGAAAGATGTATGTGTATTTCTTAAATAAATAAAAGCGACAGCAAAGCTGAAACTTTCTAAACAAATCTCCATAGCATTGTGGGATGCACTGCATTGTATTGGCGATTGCATTGACTTTCACTGTGTAATTTGCCTTGAGTCTCAGTATGAAAGGTGGTCTATAAATAAATAAAACTATAATATAGTGGGTTCAAAGCATTGCAGAGACGAGATCATAGTGAGGACAGCTCTTTATTAAGGAAAGCATGGTGAAGGCTGCTCCCAACAAAGACTGACTAAGGGCCTGTGAGCCAAACCTATATACAACTCTAATCTTCCATGCTAGCCTGCCATTGGTTCATTCAAACAGGCAGGGGTCTGTAATTGGTGCAGGGCGGCAGGTATTTGGATCCCACTACCCATTGTTATACAGTCCCCAAGCTCTGCTCTCCTGGCTCCAATGAGCCAGCAGGAAGTACATACTTTAAGGCACATACATAACAAAAACAAATAACTTAAAGTAGCGTCCTGTGAGGAGAATGCTCCAAACTGAAACCAAGGCTGCATCCACATATCATTGGCTATTGTGTTGTGCTATTGCAATCATTTATGACTATATAGTCTTATCCTCTTAGGAAACTCCGCTTACAGATGATTTCTATAGCCCAATGTGTGAATATATCCATAGGCTGAAATGATAATTTTAATCATATGAAGATTCTGAATGCAGAAATTCTGCTACTAGCTGTGAAGCCTCCTTCACTTCCCCTCCCAAATTCCCTTATTAAAAATGATATAATCCAGGAGGAGATCAGCAAAAATTAAAGCATTTCCGTGGGAAAAAAATAATAAATTGAGAGAGGGAAAGAAAGATTATTTTCTAGCTTGCTTGGATTCCAAGCAGCAGCTGCAAATATTCTCAAGTGCAGCCTTTAGTAAAAGCTGGCAGGGAGAGAGGATAAAATGGATTCCAGATTAATCAGGCAACAGAGCTGTTCTGCTAAATGAAAACGGGGGACGCAAATGCCACGAAAGCCACTTCAACAGAAAGTGCTGGATAGGGAGGGAATGAAAAGCAATTAAATTGAGATATTTTTGTATTTCCCAAGGCACAATCTATTTTTTTAAATATGTGGCTAAATCCTCTTCATCAAATGGATGAAAAAGTTATCCCATTGACCAAGGCAATAATGATACTTCAAGAAGAAACAGAAAATTGGTTGTGTTGGGGGATGTCTTTTAATAGACTTTTCTTTCATGTCATTAACATTTGTCCAGTAGTACATTTGCCTCATGAGATAAGAGTTTGTGATTGGTATTTTTGAGTCTTGTTAAGACATTTCCCTTCTGCCCACAGCTCCACCCTTGTTAGGATAAAATTCTGAAAAGCAGATGCATTCTTCCTTAGAGCGTGGGCTGTTGTAATCTTTAAATTCTGGTTCCACAGTCCATTAGTCACAAACCTTCATATTTAGCTATATGTGGCCTATTTATTTATTTATTTAATTTATTGACTGCCCTCCCTGGTGGAACCAGGTTCAGGTTATACAACACAGTCATATAAAACATTGACAAAACAAGTAGGATCTAAATAAGACAATAAAAACATCATGGCACTAAAATCCTAACACTGCCACTATCTTGCGGGGAACAGGCTGGCAGAGGATGAGAAATGGGAGTGCCAAGACCAGCCATTGCTGTCCTCAATCAAATGCCAGACAGAACATCTCTGCCTTGCAGGCCCTGTGGAACTGTAAAATGTTCTGTGGAGCACAGTCTAGGACCAGTTCTTCAGCACCCAAGTAACTACTTGGAATGGCACAATGAGAAAGCACTGCCAGGGTTTGGTTGGTTTCTTGCTATCAGTTCTTCTTCTGTTCCTATCTCATCTGGGTTCAAGACAACCTTCTACTGAGGGAATGGCTGTAACTTGCTTGGGATGACAAAATAATACCTTGAACTGGCCCTACCTGAGGATCACAACCCAGGTTTGAAAGCTTTGCCTCTTGCTGGTTGCATAGTATTCTGCATCAGGAATCCTGGTGCAAAAAGGCTATGGTGGGTCACATGGGATCACCATGGCCAAAGCCATATGAAATGGAGGTTGTAACTGGCCAAGAATGAGTGAAGAAGCTGGCTGGATCCTACTCATAAAATAGGCAAAAAGTGGTGATGATTTTGCAGGGGGGGGGAGGGATGTAAAAGTGTGGAATGACGTACATATATTAGTGTTCTCTGGTGGTCATGAAATAGTCATTTTGTAAAAATAAAAAAAATTCAGACCTTTTAAAAACTATTGCCTCTTTCCAGTTTTTAACTTTGTTTAGAAAATTAGCAGAAGGTCTGTGGCTAAGTAACGGATCACTCAGCAGTAGCAAGTTGAATCTCAGGCACTGCAGTTGTTGCAAATGATGCTCAGCACCTTGAAGGTCAATGCCAGTCAGTGCGGACTCAATGTAAGGCAGCTTCAAATGTTCATCTATATGAGAGTGAAATGGTACATTGTGCTGTGCATCTATCCATCAGAAGAAGGGAAATCAGTGCACTTCAGTTATGGATTTTGTTTCTAATGGGTAGCATTTGGTTACTTAATTAATTAAGCAGGCATAAGTTAGATCTTGCTCATTAAAGCGTAATGGCAGCTGGTTGTTAGTCTGTCAGTTCCAAAAGTGCCAGGCTTCAGCTGAAAGCCCCCAGTCACAGGAACTGATAGCAAAAAAGCATAGCAGCTCATCTAGGGTGAGAGGAGGTTTGGGGATAATTAAATTTACTGGAGCAGCCGTTTATTTGTCTTTTTGTACATTAAGTGTGCGTAATGGTCCCTTATATATTTTCATGGAATAATTATCACAGAGTTCAGTCTGAGTCTGAAGGGTGATGGGCTAGATCTTTTGGAACTTTCCCAGTAATATTAGTGTTTTCTTCTGGTGGGCAGCCTCTTGCATGGGGTGGCATGGGGATGCTAGGAGAACCTATGGGTCTGAAAAAGTCATACAGTTTGTTTTAATGTGTTGTTTTTAATTGTTTTAACGTCTTAGCTGGCTCTGGATAGTGTAAAGGAAGCCCTGAGGGTATCTTTAGGTGTAATGCACGTATATTCAGCCTTGGTACATGTGTACCTGAACCATGAGTTTCTGGTATATGTGCACCAAAGCTGGAATATACATTCATTGCCCCTTTCAGATAAAATGGTCATAAGGAGTATCAGAAAGTGTAGCTCCCCATACTTATGGTCAAATGGAAACGACTGGTAGTCCACACAGTAGATCTCAGCAGCCCTGCCAGCAAGCGGCGTCTTGCAAAATCAGCCCCTAATATCCAACCTAATATCTTCAGCACCATACTGAGTACTGAATTATGCACTTATACCATGGGTTCCAGCAGTAATTTCAGCAACTGAAAGATGTTTGCCAGTTCTAGTCTCCCTCTGCAGAGCCCTAACTTGCCCTGCATTATGTACTAAATTTAATGTTTTGTGGGAAGCTTCACGCACACCCGGGCAACCATGGGAAATGCCAGAGACTCTTCATTGATTTGAACTCGAAGCAGCAACCAATGAGCGGTCTTGGTGCGAAACTTAACTGCCGTGATTTGGTATGGGAAACAGGATGTATGTGTGTAATGTACTGAGTTCGGAGACGTTCAACAGGAAACATTCTTTATTGGCGAGTACATCACAAAGACAACATGGCAGGGCCAGGTCCCCGATTATATGCATTACCTGGAACAATCCGCTTCCCAGTCCAGTCCAATCCTGACCAGTTAAATTTCCCGCCACAGATCTTCATAGACAGTTAGCATCTGCCCCTTACAGTCAGGTGACATGCAGTTAGCGTCTGTCCCTTACAATCAGGTGACCCACAGTTTCCCGCGGCTCACCTCAGTGCGCACCGCCATGCTATGTTGTAATTCCAGGGACTGAATCTCAAGACACAACAGTGTGTTTCGTTTGCATGTATATAAGCAGGGTCTCGGCCCTGCCATGTTATCTAAGTATGTAGTTACCAATAAAGCATGTTCCTGGCTGAACTCCAACACATCAAACCCAGTATTTAACACCCTACTTGCTGTACTAGGAGCAGCATTTCAGGTTACAGTTGGAGAAAGGGCAGGAAAACTCTTTCCCGCTAATAGAAAGTCTTTCTGTTGGCAGAAAGTACAGCTAGATCCAACCCATATCCTACCAATGTCATTTAGGAATTTTGTTTCATTCTGGTTTCAGTCCAAGGGCAAAAACAGTTTGGGCGTTTTCCCACAGAGCTTACCGCGGAGCAACATCCCTCTTCACCGCGCAGCGTCTGCGCGGATTTCCCACCAACTGCTCCGCAGAACCAGGAAGTGCCAAGCCTTTTGCGTCGCAAATGTAAACCGCTAAAAACCAGTTTACGTTAGCGACGCAAAAGCCGCGGATCTTCCTGGTTCTGCAGAGCAGTTGGTGGGAAATCCGCGCAGATGCTGCGCGGTGAAGAGGGACATTGCTCCGCGGTAAGCTCTGTGGGAAAACGCCCTTTGTCTTTCATAGGGAGAGTACAGTGGCTTTCTTCCTGACAGCCAGAATTTCAGTGAAATGTATCATACTTAGCCGTATCATCTATGGTCAGAGTCTCCTTTTACTTCCAGTATTGTGCAAACATAATTCTTGCAGCTGTTATTATATTAATTGTTATATACTTTGTCATTTTATCTATCTTGGTTGGGAACATATTTAACAGAAATAGCTCTGGCTTAAATGGTATAGACAGTTTCAGTACCTTTTGGATCAGCTCATGTACCTTTATCCAATATCCCTTAGTGACCTTGCAGGTCCACCACATATGGTAGTAGGTACCGACCTGTTCCTCACATTTCCAGCATATCTTGGATGACCCTGGGTACATTTTTGCTAGTTTTTCCGGTGTTATATGCCATCTGTACACCATTTTAAAAATATTTTCCTTATATGACACCGATTTTGTCATTTTGGTATTTAACATCCAGATCTGGGCCCACTTTTCTAGTTCCAGATTCTGTCCTATGTTTCTGGCCCATTGGACCATCACATCCTTCACCTCTTCGTCCTGGGTTTCTACTTGAAGGAGGTACTTGTATACTTTGCTAATTGATTTTTCTTCTACTCCCAATAAGAGTTTATCTAATTCACACTCCTTATAAAACCCCAGTTCTTTATCTTTGCTGTATCTTGAATTTAGTTGCATCATAGGCCACCAGTTTGTAACTATATTCTGTGCTTTTAATTCACTTACAGACTTCAGTTGTCCTCCTTGGTCTAATATGTCACTGTACCTATATCTAGACTTATATTCAATTAGATGTGATGGTGTGAAAGCATCAGATGGACTGACTCATAAGCATGCAGCATTTCATTTCAACATGAGAAAGAGGAGTTTAACTTTGCACCTTAGTATTTTTAAGAGGGCTTCAGTGACCCATCTATTCATTCAGGCCTTCAGTGGTAAGCTGTTTGACTGTATTTTTGACAGTAATTTCAGTTTCTGTGTCTTTTGTTGATAATTTGTTGCTTGATTTTAGTATTTTTCATTGCTTAATTCAGGGGTGGGGAACATCTGGCCCGAGAGCCATTTACGGCCCTCAAGATCACTTGTTCTGGCCCTCAGGTATTGCTGGGCCAAGCTGAGCAATGTGGCAGCCTCCCTGGGGCCTGGCTGGCTGGCCAGAATCGCTGTGGGGCCTGGAAAAGTCACTGTCACAGTTCAGATAAGTTTACCCCTCATTTCTTTATTTCCTTTCTATTTCTTCCCCCCATTTCTTTGTTTCCCTTAATTCCCCCTTCTTTATTTCCCTTTCTTTCTTTCCCCCCATTTCTTTCTTTCCTTTTATTCCCTTTTCTTCATTCTATTTCATTTCCCTTTATTTCCCTTTCTTCCCCCCAATTTTTATTTCCATTTATTTCCCTTTCTTCCCCACATTTCTTTCTTTTCCTTTCTCCCTTCCTTCCTTCCTCCCCCCCCTCTCTCTGAAGCCTGAGTGGCAGGCATTGTGAAGGACTGCTGCTGGGGTATGTATCTACCTTAAAGGTCTGCTGGGAGCAGCTGCAGTTTCCTGAAGGGAGGGAAGGAGGAGTGGCAGGGGTGGGGGGTGGGAGCCAGCTACCTCTAGTTCAATTTGCACTTGATTATCCCAGATGCTGTGACCTAATATGCTAATATTAGGGGATGTGGTCTAATATGCTAATGAGCTCCTGCTCGGCTTTTTCTAACAAAAAAAGCCCTGAACCTAGGCTTTTCCCTGGACCAGCAGGTCCCGGGGGCGGGGGGGTGGTATGTGTGCCAAATTAGGCTCTCCCCACATGACTTCAAATAGAAAAACAATTATTTGCATTAATTTTGCCAGCCTGAATCGTTCTCCCTCAGTGGAGCACTTTTTAAAAAGTTGATAATTTTGTATGACCCACGAATGATGTTATAAATATCTAAATGGCCCTTGGCAGAAAAAAGGTTCCCCACCCCTGGCTTAATTGATCATGTGATGATCATTTTGAGAGCATTACCGGCTAAAAAGTGAGTTAGTTAAAATATCTAGTAAACAAACAGAAGAAATAAATATTATTCATTATGGCTTTTGTGCAATGGAACTGTGAATTCGCAGACCTGATATGGAAAAGATTTCCAAAGCTTTCTAGTAGGTTAGGAGCACCCCTTCTCTCTCTGGTTCTTTCCCACCAAAATGATCACATGACTAGAAGGTGCACTACTCCCTCACTGTCTGATGACACGGCAATTACAGTAAGGCACAAATTAATTGAAAGGACTGAGGGAATACTGACGAGGACCTCAGACTTTTGGCTGACTGCTACCATAAATGGCGGCTGATTCAAAGTCTAGGAAAAACAGAACACTCCTGTTTCCATCTCAATAACAATCTTGCCAACGGTGAACTGAATGTCTACCTTAGTGTCGCCCAACTTGCACACAACCATACACCTAAGTACCTTGGCATGGCATTATCCAGGATAGACCCTGAGTTATAAACGTGATCTTACCAATGTAGCAGCAAAAATTCACACACGAAACAACATTATCCAAAAATTACACGGTACAATTTTGGGTGCATCTGTGGAATATGGTGCTTTAGTGTGGCTCAACAGCTCCCATGTCCACAAAGTTGCTGTCACACTCAATACAACAATGAGAACCATCAGCAGATATATTAAAACCACTCTGACCTATTAGCTACCTACATTGTACCATATCACTCCCCCACATAGATGCTCTTTGCCATGAATATAAAAAGATCCTAGAAAACAGAATTGCCTATCCACAAAGACATGGCATACAGGGGCCTATCCAGACTAAGATCCCAACACCTAGCAATAAGATCCTGCGATCACAAAATTTTGATCTAGGAAATGAATGGATGTGAACATAGATGTAATCAGTTCCATCCAATATCCATAACCTGATAAATATCAATGAGAGCTTGCCACATAAGGTGTGAAAGATGGCTAATAAAATACAAACAGGCTTTGGCAGTTGTGCAGACCGCTTGTTTAAATGGGGCAAAACACCAGGACCCAAATGTGATTGTCATGCAGCCAGCCAAACTATTTTCCATCTATTGCAGGAATGTGAGCATTGAGCTTTCCAGGGGAATGTGAAGGAACTCTTTGAACTCTCTCCAGCTGTGATTCAGTGGACTGAAAATTTAGATATTAGTATTTAGATGAATTGTCCAGTTGGCCTGCATACCCATTGCATTTACTTGGTTATGCATTATATGCTTCCTGTTTGTAACTCTGCCATACGATAAAAAATAACAAGTTTTCTGCATCTTATCACAGTGTTCATTTTTTTCTACCACAGTTTCTCCCTTTGATATATGAACAAATTCTTTTGAGAGTCTACAGTTGGGGACTTTTAAAAAAGAAACTTGAAGAAGAAGAAGAAGAGGAAGAAGAAGAAGATGATATTGGATTTATATCCCGCCCTCTACTCCGAAGAGTCTCAGAGCGGCTCACAATCTCCTTTACCTTCCTCCCCCTGTGAGGTGGGTGGGGCTGGAGTGGGCTCTCACAGCAGCTGCCCTTTCAAGGACAGCCTCTGCTAGAGCTATGGCTGACCCAAGGCCATGCTAGCAGGTGCAAGTGGAGGAGTGGGGAATCAAACCCGGTTTTCCCAGATAAGAGTCCGCACACTTAACCACTACACCAAACTGGCTCTCTCTTTTGATTAAAGCTGAACAGTCTGTGAAATTACGGAATGTAAATGGGTAGTGTCTGGGTTGAATTCACAGTGAACACCCAGTGTGTTGTGGATAGCAACAGCACAGACTCTACCAGATGACTGAATTATTTATGTACCAAGACAGAAAATGAGGTTACAAAGTCACAAATGTTTTTGTTCTTCTGTGTGAAACACAACCAACCATAATAATTATGTATTTTGTCTGTATTATTAATACAAGGGAGAAAAACCAGGCCCACATCCTGTGTTAATATAAGCTTTATAAAGCAAGTTACTAACTAAAGAAATTTTAAGAGAGATGGAAAATGCAATTTCAGAGTTCTTTATTGGCCTTGTAACAGGAATGTAAAGAGCTGATTTTTGAACAGTTTTTCAAAAATGCCAAGGATTGGGCAATTTAGATCTTATGATCTTGTCCCACTAGTGGTTACTTGTCTAATTTACTGAATTGTTTCCATGAGAAAAACATTAGCTGTAATAAGAAAATTAATTTTTCTGACGAGTCAGATCCCAATGATGTTTCTCCTTGAATGCATGTTTTGAAATACAGTACAATATAGGTTGTTTTCTTAACTGAAGTTGGTATGACCCTCTCCCCCCCCTTCCTCTTTAAAGATAAAAGAATAATTCTTGATTCATTTACTTTAAAAGGGCACTTATCTTATTACTGTATTTTATATTTATTCTTACTGGGGTGGATTATTAAAATTTTGAATAGGCTCTGAGTTAAAATGTCCTAGGAAGTTTCCTGCCAATTTCTGAGATTAATCTTGGACGGAACTTTATGCCCAGATTTTCAGTAACAGATAAGAACTTTATTCTTGCACACCATGTGTGTGTTTTATGTGCCATCAAGTTGCTTCTCAAAGCTACCCTATGAATTCATGACCTCAAAATGTCCTACCAATTAACATCCTTGCAAAATGTCCTACCAATTAACATCAGGTCTTGCAAAATGAGGGCTTTGGCTTCCTTTATTGAGCCAATCCATTTCATGTTTGGTCTTCTTCCTTTCTTCCTGCCTTCAACTTTTTGTAGCATTATTGTCTTTTCCAGTGACTCTTGTCTTCTCATAGTATGACCAAAGTACAATAGTCTCAGCTTGATAACTTTAGCTTCTCGGGAGAATTCAGGTTTGATATAATCTACAACCCACTTATTTGTCTTTTGGCGGTCCATGGTGTCTGTAAAAATCTCCAACATCACATTTCAAACGAAGCAATTTTCTTCCTGTTTCTTCACTGTCCAACTTTCACATTCAGACATAGAAATCAGAAGTACTACAGTATGAATTACCTTATATTTGTCTCCAACAACACTTTCTCATGCTTATTCTTTCTAGTCCATTCATAGCCGCCCTTCCAAATCTCAATCTCCCTCTGATTTCTTGGTTGCAGCCCCCCTCCTTTTAATGATGGAGCCAAGGAATTGTCTTGAACAATATCAGTTTCTTCACTGGCAACATTAAAATGGTGCAATTCTTCAGTAGTTATTACTTTTGTCTTCTTGATGTTCAGCTGTAATTCTGCTTTGGCACGTTCTCCTTTAATCTTCATCAGTAGTCATTTCAAGTCTTCACTATTTTCTACCATTCATCTGCATATGTCAAATTATTAATCTTCCTTCCACCACTTTTTTTTACTCCACCTTCATCTAAATCTAATCCAGGTTTCTGAATTACATATTCTGCATATTGATTGAACAGACAAGGAGGTAATACACATCCTTGTCTGATATCTTTGCCAAGTGGAAATTATTCTCTTTTCCCATATTCTGTCTTAACAGTAGCCTCCTGTCCAGAGTACAATTTGTATATCAAAACAAGCAGATGTTGTTACATTTCTTTTAAAACTACATAACTTTTCATAATCCATGGAGTCAAAAGGTTTGCTATAATCTATAATATGCAATCTGATTTTCTTCTGTTGTATGCTTCACTAACATTGTAAATCTGAAATATGATCTGCAGAGCCTTTTCCTTTTTTCAATACAGCTTGAACAGCTGATGGCTCTTGTCCCATATCTAGCAACAGTCTTTGCTGCATCACTTAGTATCACTTTGCTTGACATGGGAAATTAACGCAATAGTTTGGTAGACCTTTGATGTCTCCATTTTTCAGAATTGGGATGTAGATTGAGCTTTTCCTGCCTCTCTGTGTTATTGTTTTGTTTTCCATATTTGTTGGCATTTTCTCAGGGCTTTTTTTGCAGCAGGAATTCCTTTGCATATTAGGCCACATACCCCTGATGTAGCCAATCCTCCAAGAGCTTACAGGGCTGTTATTACAGGTCCTAAGGTAAGCTCTTGGAGGATTGGCTATATCGGGGGGGGGAGGGTTGATTTAGGAGCACTGTGAAGACCAATTTTGGCTAGGACCATTGCAGCATGAGTGGAGGAAGGGCCCCTGCCTCCCCCCTGCAGCATTATTCCAAACCCAAAACAGTACTGGGGAGCACATTGGCAAATAATACCCCAGTGCCAGTTTTGGATCAAAAAATGCCCCCCCACACACACACAGTGATTCCAACCAGAACTGGACACCATAGCATTCTTGACACCATAGCATTCTCAACAAACTGGAGGTGAATATAGGGATTGTGTTTTGTTTTGTTTAGTTTGGCTTCAATGTAATGCAAAATTCTGCTGCTTCCACATATCAGGTATTATGCTATTGTTGCAGTATAGCAATAATTGACTACTGAATGACAAAACTGTGCGCAGTGGTTTTCATTCTTCAGTTTCTCTTGTATTTTTACTATATGCTATGCTATATCCAAAATCTTGAGTGATGAATACAAATTATAAAAGGGATAGCAAACAACCTTCTTAATTGGTTGGTTGTGAGAGTTTCCTGAGCCCTAATGCCCTTGCCTTAGGTGTTCATATGTCAAGAATATTCAAGTCTTATCATTCACTTTCCAGCCCCAGGGTTTATTTCTTTTAATCCTCTGCATTTCATTTATGTCTTTTGTACTCTGCTATGAGTGTGCAATGATTCCCTATCCTACACTAGTATCTTTATGATTTGCATTTCATTATTTTAAAGGCATACAATAATATTTCAACAGGAATTAAGAGTACAGCTCTGTATAAAATCCCACAAATCTTTTCTCCACAGCAGTAAACAGATTCCTATCAGAGATGCTTCTTTCCTGTTTCCTCCCCACAAATGTTCTTGCTAATAATGTACCTGGGTTGTTTTCATTTTCAGAAGTACTACTGTCCGATGTAAACTAATGTCTTTTTGATTTGATATGTCTCTTTAATATCAGATTTTATTTTATTTTTTACTGCTACTTGAGTGTGTTAGCTGTCTTTTCAATTTGTTCCCCACTTCTGTGTTCTCTGGATTAGTTTCATTAATCCCCAAAAGCCTTCATTTCTTTATATGTGACACAATACTCATAAGTTATCTTCTGATGTACGCTTTCAGTGTTTCCAATAGAGCTACCTTCCTCACTAAATTATCTTGGAAGGAAAAAATATATCTCAGTTCATTTCCACCTTACAATATCATCTTGTTGAAGAAATGGATATGATTACGATGCAGAATCTTTGTTTTGTATTTTCATCTGCACTGTATTGATACTAGAGAACAGTCTGGAGTTCTGGGGTTATCAGAACTTTTTTAGTTCTCCTGTAATAATTTTTGTGAAAGAAAGTTAATAATCTAGTGTTCAGAATGAGCAATGGAAGTGACAATACAAAGTAAAATCTTTCACATTCATTATACAGAGATTCCTTATATATACAGTCTCTTTAATCCATTTTCTAAAATGGCTGGGGATGATAACTGGCTATATTTCATATCTTTGTCTTCCTTTACTCATCATTGGTTTCATAACCTCATTACAGTCCCATCCCATACTGAAATCTCCTTTAACAAAATCATCCAACTTTTGTATTAGATTACTAAAAATTAGGTTTGAGATGCATTAGGGGCATATACAGGTCCTATAGACAATCTCCACTAGTAACTGCACCTCTTTAAAAAGTTTCATTTTATCTTGCCATTTTTCTGTTGCTACACAAAGTAATAATATTGCACTGCTTTTGTACAGACTGTATATCTTTCTCCTTTGAATGAACCATTTAATAAATATTCATTATTCATTTTCAAAGGCGCTTTCTGTAAAAACATTAAATCACGGCCATCTGTTCTGTGTAATTTAAATAGCTTACTTGTTTAACTGCATTATGAATGCTGTTTACATTTTGTGTTGTGACTTTTGTTTTTGCCATTGTTCACAAACAAGACAAGAATAAGTATTTTAATTACAATATGATTTTTTTTCTTTATTCCTATTCTTTGCATTTTGGGTAGTAGCAGTAGCAGAAGAAGAGGTGATGAATTTCTCAGAATTTCAAATTTCCAATAACCACTTCTTCCAATGTACATCACAAGCAGGGCTTTTTTTTGTAGAAAAAGCCCAGCAGGAACTCATTTGTATACTCGGCCACACCTCCTGATGCCAAGTCAGCCAGAACTGTGTTCCTGTGCGTTCCTGCTTAAAAAAAAAAAAGCCCTGGTCACAAGTCATTATGGAGGGGGTGGGAAATCACCTTCAGTGCGATCCCAGTCTGTAATGTCTACCTTTGTGTTAGACCCATTGGGTTCATTCCAGAGAATGGCAAGCATCAATGCACTTAAACTCTTGATTTCTGACGTTGGTGGATTCATCTAGTACTTGAAAACCAATACTGGACTACTGCTTCCTATCTAGAGTAGTTTAAAATATATGTGGGAAGTAAGCAATGCTTTTCTTTTCATGAGGGACACCCTGCCCCTACAAACCCACATTGCTGGAACGCAGCTGGTGATCATCTGATATAGTAAAAAGCAGCTGCAGGGTGCAAGAAATTTGAACTAGGGCTCTGGTGCTTGGGCAGAGGAGAAAAACTTTTTCATCTATGGTGCTGACTTAATAGAAATGACAAGTGGGAACTTGCAAGGACTTCAGGGGGCATCTCATTCCCCCACCACTGTTTCCTTTTTCCCTTCCCAGGCAGCCCCCCCCCCCCAGTCTTTCCCCATTTCCTGCTTCCTTCTCACTTTCCCACCCAACAACCAACCTACCTTTATCTTTCCCCTGTCTTCTGCTGCCTTTCTGCAGACTCTGCCTAGGAAAACTATGGCCCAGTTGTGTGGTGCTGGCTGCTGGGCCAGGCCCACTTACATGGTAGGGCACCCTCAAGGACTTATGGAGGGGGCACATCACTTTCTCCTATATCTGCACCCCCACATTATTCCCTTTTCCCCTCCTCCTGACAGCCCCCATATCTTCTGCTCTTTTCCTGCCTCGTTCTCTCCTTCTCAACCACTGACCGACCTATCTTTTACCTGCCTCCCATCTTTAGCTATACTTATTATTTATTTTCTTCATTTATATTCCACCTTTTCCCCCAATGGTGACCAAAGCAGCTTGCTTCATTATCATCTTCTCTTTTTTTCCTGACAACAACCCTGTGAGGTAGGTTAGGCTGAAAGTACGTGACTGGCCCTACATAACCTATTGAGCTTCTATAGCAGATGGGTGATTTGAACCTGGGTCTCATGAATGTGAAGCTCTAACTACTATGCCACACTGGTTTTCATAGATGACTGCTGTTGAACAGTAGCAAGCAGCCAGGCCAAGATAAGTCGTACAAGCCAGGTAGCAGCAAGTAGCCTGTTGGTTGCTGCCAGGCCTGACCCAATGAATCTTACCTCAAAGGCTAAAAGAGCCTTGGAAAGGGCCCTGCCTTGCCCCCCTGCCTTTTACTGACAAAAACCAAGTCTAGAATACTGTGGTTGCCTAGGAATGGCCATTAACAGCATCTTACAGTTACAGGTGTTACTTCTATCATTTTGGGGATTTTTTTATTTTAGGGTTTTCTACAAACCTGGGATGTTTTTCAGGTTTATAGAAAGATCTGTGTTGCCTGTTTACATCTCCAGTCACTGGATTTAAGTATTCTTAGATTTGGCCAAATTGGCTATTGGAATATATAAGTGGAGATCCAAGAAACTTGTGGGAGTGGCTATCCCAGTTCCCCCACCATTTCTTCCTTGCCTCTTACCTCTCAGTCGCTCACTTTCTTCCTCCCGTCACCCTTTTCTTCCTCTCTCTTTCTCCTATGCCAGTCACATTATCTCTCTTTCTTCCACCATCACTCTTTCTTTCTCTTCCTGTCTCTCTGCCTCATCAGTCTTTCCCTCTCTTTCTGTCACCCATGTCATCATGCTCTCTCTCTGGTCCCCATCACTTTCCCAGGCACCTGCCGCCTGCTTCCCTCCCCCACAGAAGCAGCAGTGGTCGCCCCCCACTTCCCCTTCCAGAGCAGCCGTGGTGGCAGCTCTTCCAGTCAGCTTCTTCTACCCACCACAGCAACAGCAGTACTGGCTCTCCTGGCTGCCCACCTGCCCCCTCCCCCCACCAGCAGCAGTGGCAACAGGCAGCCAGCAGGGCCCTCCAGAACTGCCGTGTCAGTGGTTCAGGTATGTAGTCTGTGCATGTGCAGATATAATCCTACTGTTTTTTTTGGGGGGGGGGAGGGGGCTTAGTCATCAATGTGATGCGGTGCCTAAAAAGGCAAATGCAATTTTGGGCTCTGTCAACAGAAGTATAGTGTCCAGATCACATGAAGTGATGGTATCGCTTTACTCTGCTCTGGTAAAACCTCACCTAGAGTATTGTGTTCAGTTTTGGGCATCCCATTTTAAGAAGGATATAGACAAGCTGGAACGGATCCAGAGAAGGGCGATGAAGATGATGATGAGACTGGAGCCCTATGAAGAAAGGTTGAAGGAACTGGGCATGTTTAGCTTGGAGAGAAGGCGGCTGAGAGGTGACATGATCACCATCTTCAAGTACTTGAAGGGCTGTCATATAGATGATGGTGCAGAATTGTTTTCTGTAGGACCAGAACCAATGGGTTGAAATTAAATCAAAAGAGTTTCTGGCTCAACATTAGGAAGAACTTCCTGACCGAGTGGTTCTTCGGTGGAACAGGCTTCCTCGGGAGGTGGTGGCTCTCCTTCCTTGGAGGTTTTTAAACAGAGGCTAGATGGCCATGTGACAGCAATGCAGATCCTGTAAATTTAGGGGGAGGTATTTGTGAATTTCCTGCATTGTGCAGGGGGTTCGACTAGATGACCCTGGAAGTCCCTTCCAACTCTATGATTCTAACCTCCCCAATATAATATTTGAAATTTTTAGTATTTTCTTGCAAACCTGGGGAATCTCCCTAAGTTTGGAGAAAAAAACCCTTTCTCTCTCCATGTGGGCCCAGTCCATAGATTCAGATCTTCCCACAGTTGAGAAATAGAAACAGAGGTGATAGAGTACACATCCTTTTTGTTTTACCATTGCTAATAATAGCTGAGTAGGTAATTTCTATTGGGAAATGTCATAAAGGAAAAGGTTAAACATTCCTTGGGCTGGCACTGTTGCCCCAACCCGGATAGTTTCCTTAGCAACTTTTTACTGTTCATTAATTCCCAACCTAATAAGTATGTGATTCTTAATTTTTTTTTGCCTATTAACCAGGTATTCTTTAAACCACCTTATCATATTAGAATATTTGCTGTGATGACAGTTTGCGCATGTGTACATTCCTTCTTCTTTTGCAAATGCTTCCATGACTGCTCACTGGTAAAATGGAGAATGTAGCTATTAGCAACTAAAGGCATGGCTAGGTACTGCACCTCTCTGGGCCTGACTTTTGCTGCAAGGCATCAGGGCTCATTTATCCATCAGGATGACATGTATGTGTGTGGTTAACTCAAGTGAAATCTTTGGAATAGTGCAAATATTTTTTTTAATTAAACGTTCCTGAATTTGTTGGCAGTTGTTGAATTGAGCTGCAATATGGAAGCTATAAACAGTGTCAGTCATTTTTTTTTTTTAATGAAATGTGCTAAGCATTTAGTTTGGCTATAGAAAACGATGAACAGTACAGTCATGGAGAGCTGAATAACTTGGACAGCATCCAGTACACTTGCATAATTAGAGGCTCAGACGATCAGGGGATGATAACAGATGGAGCATATTTTTTTCTGGCAATCACAGTAGGTTCATCACACACAATATGATCCTGGCCTTGCAACTGGTGGTACATATATACTTGATAGAAAGTTAAATGCTGGATTGCCAAGCGACTTAACCTTCTTGTGCATCAAGCAGATTGTTTTACTTTTTCATATTTCTAAAGATGGACAACTGTAGTAATACAGAGATAGATAGATAGATAGATAGATAGATAGATAGATAGATAGATAGATAGATAGATAGATAGATAGATAGATAGATAGATAGATAGATAATGATGGTAGATAGTGTTATGTATGAGAATCCATGTTGCTACCAATGGTGTGCCTGCCTGGCTCATTGGAGCCTGAAGGACTGAGCTTGGGGACTTAGGAACTATGGGCAGTAGGATCCAAATCCAAACTGCCCTGCTCCAATCACAGGCCCCCTGCTGGTTTGAACGACCCAATAACGTTCTAGGGCGGGAACCCAGTGCTGTATATAGTTGGCCCAGAGGGCCCCATTCCTCAATCTTGTTAGTACAGCCACCTACCAGGCTGTACCCAATAAAGAGCTTGTTATCACTACCACCTCACCTCTTCAATGCCTAAGAACCCACTATATTGTAGATAGATAGATAGATAGATAGATAGATAGATAGATAGATAGATAGATAGATAGATAGATAGATAGATCCTTCATTTTATAATATTTATTTTAAAAATAATTGCCCTAGAGATTGAGTGGGAAACTCCAATGTAATGTGCACTAGCCAATAGGCACTCATCATAGCTGTCACACAAACAGATTGAATTGGCTTTTCCCTAACTCACGCAGATAGGCTATACAACTGGTTTAAAGGAGCTTTGTACAACTGGTTTAAATGAGCTTTGACTAAGGAAAAATGTGTGCATTTTTGAAAAGCATTGAAGATACTCTCATATAGGATTTGCCATTTTTTAAAACATGTCTTTACCTAGGATTGCTGTAGACAAAGTGTTATGTTGACTGAAGAACTCAAGGTGGTGTTCCTACTCATGCTGCACTGGCTACCTTTATGTTCTGATTTTTTTATTCATTTTATAACTGTATAACTTGCTGTTTCTGCACACAAAGCAGCTTTAAAAACAAACAAACATAGGCAACAACATCATCAACAAAATAATCAGATAGAAATCTAGTATCAAATAACCCGCAGCAATCTCTTGAATCCAGAGCCAATCTTAATTAATGAATTAACCCACCTGGCACTTTGGCATCAGTAGAGCTCAAGGAGCTTTTGAAACAAAATGGTGTTCTGCAAATTCTTGAACCTAGCTAGAAAGGATGCCTTCTCCAACAAACCATTTCAAAGAAGTGGGGGGGGGGGGGGGGCTACCATTAAAAATACTGTCCATCAAATGCAGGCCCAATGTATCTTCTGAAAAGAGAGAACCTTGAGCAGAAGTTGGTCAGCTCTAAGAGGTGAGCTGGCCCACATGAGGAAATGTGTTCCTTCAAATATGCAACTTCTAGGTCATGGAAGGTTAAGACAGGCTTCTTGAATTGTGCCCAGAAACAAACAGGCAGACTATACAGGTGTTATAAAACCAGTGTTGTATATGTCCAGGGCCAAAAAGTGGGCTGCACAATTAGAAGTTTCTGAGATGCTTTTTGAGTGCATATAGAACTTGTTATAGCTGTTCAATCTGCAAGTAACAGAAACATGGACTGAGGTGGACAGGTCAGCAGAGTCAAGAAGGAGGAAGAGGTTGGTTTTTTTATCCCACCCTTCACTACCTGAAGGAGTGGCTCACAATCTCCTTTCGCTTCCCCTCCCCACAACAGACACCATGTGAGGTAGGTGGAGCTGAGAGAACTCTTATAGAAACTGCACTTGAGAAGAACAGCTCTACGAGAACTTGTGATTGACTCAAGATCACATCAGCAGGTGCCTGTGAAGGAGTGGGGAATCAGACCCAGTTCTCCCAAGAATCCACACGCTTAACCACTACACCAGGGGTGGGCCAAACTGCAGCTCAGGGCTCTGGGCAGTTTACAGCAGAAGAAACATACAATAAATAGCTAAAAGTTAAAATTAAGCAATGAAATACAGTGTACATGTGGTTCTTTCACACATATTGTGTGGCTCTTGAAGCCCCCACCACCCAATTGGCCAGCTTAGAGAAGGCATTTTTCTCTTTAAATCACTTCTCCAAGCCAAGCCAGCAACTTGGAGAATGCATTTAAAGTTGCTTTATTTCTACCCTCTCTCCCTCCCTCTTTCTTTTTGTACTTATGTTAATTTTTTACAATAAAAATGTTTTTTTTTAAAAAAACCCCTTCCATGATAAGAATATGAAAAATAAAAATTATCTTCTAACATATGGCATGATGATAAATGCTCAGGGGGAAATCAAGTCTTTGTAAGATATCAAAGATGAAGGTGTAAACATTCCATGGCTGCTATAGTATCCAACAGTCTCAAGACTAAAGGAGATAATGTGCATTGAAGGTGGAGCTCTAAGAGATGAAACTGTATTTGAACAGTTGGTCACAAAACAAAAAGAGCATCTACTACAATGGATGTATAAGATTTTATTTATTTATTTAGATTTTTAGACCACCCTCCCCTGCAAGCAAGAGCCCTGTGGTGCAAAGTGGTAAAGCTGCAGTGCTGCAGTCTTAGCTCTCTGCTCATGACCTGAGTTTGATCCCAGCAGAAGCTGGGTTCAGGTAGCCGGCTCAAGGTTGACTCAGCCTTCCATCCTTCCAAGGTCAATAAAATGAGTACCCAGATTGCTGGGGGGGGGGGGGAAGTGTAGATGACTGGGGAAGGCAATCGGAAGGGAAAAAAGGAAAGGTCCCTGTGCAAGCACCAGTCGTTTCTGACTCTGGGGTGATATTGCTTTTGCAACGTTTTCACAGCAGACTTTTTACAGGGTGGTTTGCCATTGCCTTCCCCAATCTTTTACACTTTCCCCACAGCAAGCTGGATACTCATTTTACCGACCTCGAAAGGATGGAAGGCTGAGTCAACCTTGGGCCAGCTACCTGAATCCAGCTTCCGCCGGAATCGAACTCAGGTCGTGAGCAGAGAGTTCAGATCACAGCACTGCTCCTTTACCACTCTGCGCAATGGCAAACCACCCCATAAAAAAAGTCTGCTGTGATAACGTCATGATGCGACATCACCCCAGAGTTGAAAACGACCGATGCTTGCACAGGGGGCTACCTTTACATTTTACCCCTGCAAGCAGGGCTCTGGGCAGCTTACAACAGAAGAAACATACAATAAATAGCTACAAGTTAAAATTAAGCAATGAAATACAGTGTACATACATTGTTAATTGAGTCTGTTCCAAGATGACAAAAAGTGTCAAATTTCACAGGCGTCTTTGTGGGAGGGGGGGCTTAAGGAGAATGGAGGACATGAGAATGCAAGACTACATCCTGTATTGCTGCTTTCCTTAACGGAGTGCCTGGCAGAACATCTTTGCCTTACATGCCATGCAGAAAGGTAACAAATTCCACAGGGCGTGGATGTTCTCTGACAGAGAGTTCCACCAGGTAGGAACCAGGACTTAAAAAGCCCTGGCCCTGGCTGAGCACAGCTGGATCTCTCTGAGACTAGAAACAGAGGCTTGCAAAGCAGAAGGAAATGAAACTGAACAAGCACAGATGCTGCACAACCACAAACATATATAGCTGCTCACAGAGATAGCCTTGCCACCCTTCTGGTGGAACAAAATAAACATCATGCAGTGATCTAATAAAGTCTCTATATAATTGCAATTATGCTGCTGTAGAGTGTGAGAGAAATCTATGTGGAAATTATTAGCCTGAGTAGCAAGTTGGGAAGTTAAGCTGTGTGGCCTTAAGTGGCAAGTAAGAAAATAACCCTGCGTGGCTAGGTTTATTTAAGGAACTATTTTGCTTTTGTACCCATCTGGAACCATTAACTTATTAACCATACAGAAACTGTTACACTGCTTTACTTATAAACTCTATTAATGTTTAAGAAAAACAACAAGGAACCACCACCACCCACTCACTGACCATTCTATCATTCTGCTGTACACAACTAAGCCATCCTGTTTTTTGGGGTTCAGCTAAGAATTCTTAAAGCGAGAGCCTTAAGGTGGCAGTGAAAATAAGGAAGGCAAGGAGGCAGCATAATATTCATTGGAGAGCCAGTTTGGTGTAGTGGTTAAGTGAGCAGACTCTTATCTGGGAGAACCGGGTTTGATTCCCCACTCCTCCACTTCCACCTGCTAGCATGGCCTTGGGTCAGCCATAGCCATGGCAGAGGTTGTCCTTGAAAGGGCAGCTGCTGTGAGAGCCCTCTCCAGCCCCACCCACCTCACAGGGTGTCTGTTGTGGGGGAGGAAGGTAAAGGAGATTGTGAGCCGCTCTGAGATTCTTCGGAGTGGAGGGCGGGATATAAATCCAATATCTTCTTCAACTTCTTCATCACCTCAGAACACTCTAGAGAGGTGCTTTTACAGAGGTTACTTACTAATACACACAAAAAAGAGCAGAAACATTACTGTACCTGATGAAGTCTGCGTGCACATGAAAACTTATAACCAGAATTGTACTTTGTTGGTCTTAAAGGTGCCATTGGATTCAAACTTTGTTCTAGTCCTGTTCATAGTCCTTGTAGAAATGTACCTCCCATCTAGTATCAGTTGAGAAACTGAGCTTACTCTAAGCAAGGAAAAAACACAGTGATCTGTTTGTAGATGTGTTGGTATAGAGAGACGGCTGGCCCAGGGGCTTTTCGTCATCCATGGCAGGCCAGAGAGAATGCTCACTTGAGAGCCGGCAGGCCAGGTGTAGCCCTAGCCACCAACCAGGGCTAGGCAGTCCAAGGCTCACTTGCTGATGGATGCAGCATAAGAAAGTGGTTTTGCTGGGAGGGTTTTAAAAGCAGCCACTGGACTTCTCCTGCATCATTTCTGTGATCTAAATTGTTATTCTCTGTCCTCAATTGCTGGTAGTTCCCTGGGAGAAAAAAGCCATGAACAATATCTGGATTTTCTCGGGTGGCTGCTGTTGGGATCATCCGGGGCTGGTTATGTCTTGCAAATCAAAAACAACAGAAGGGGAAAACAGTAATGGATAGCCCAAAATCAAAGAATCAAAAACTGTGTACAAACAATGCTACAACTCTGTAAACAAATTATGCAAATATATAATATAATAAGAAAACTGCACAATGTGCAGACAAAGTCCTTGCAATAGAGCATTCTGTTAGTAATGCAGTCCAATCAAGGAAGTCTTTCTTTCCAAATGAGTGAGTGTCCTAATGAAGCAGGTACGTTGTGCAGTAGCCTCCAAATCCAAATAATACATCACTACGCGAATTCTGGAAGTAAAGCGCATTTCAGAGCGTAGCCCTTCCTCAGGTAAGTCTTATTTCACCCAAGGGCAATTCTTTCAAACAATTCTTACACACTCATATGATGCTTATACTCATAAATTCCAATATCAATTTCCTTTCCTCTCGGGATCCCGATTAGCAATGTTTCTTAGCCATACAGCTTCACATAATTCAAAGTACAGGTAATGTCCCTCCTCTCTATTGCAAGGACTTTGCACATTGTGGAGTTTCCTTATTATATTATATATTTGCATAATTTATAGATTCCTTGATTTTGGGCTATGTCTTGCAAATGGCATGGTATTGCTGTTGGGCATGACCCCAATGAGTTTTCCCTCAAAGGCCAAAAGAAGTCTGGGAAAGGCCCAGCCCCCTCGCCTGCCTTTTATTGACAGATTGAAGGCTGATGATACTGTGTGGCTGCCTAGCAAAAGTGACTAATCTCTGGCTGTGTTTTTCACCTAGTGCAGGGGTGGGGAACAGTGGCTCTCCAGATGTTTTTTGCCTACAACTCACATCACCCCCAGCCATTGGCCATGCTGGCTGGGGCTGATGGGAGTTGTAGGCAAAAAACATCTGGGGAACCACTGTTCCTCACCCCTGGCTTAGTGGAATCAACAGTCTTGGGGAGATTGAGGAACTTTAAAAACCTTTCTAGGGAGTAAGCACTACTAAATGTGGTTTACTTCTAAGTAGTCCTGCTTCATATTGCTCTATTAGATCACGAATTCATGAAGAGAAGTTGAACACCATGAATTTTACACACACACACACACACCCCACAGCTTTCAAGTTTAAAAAGTGAGAGCTCCTGATCCAGCAGGGCTCGTGTATTGCATTTCATTTAAACCTGAGTCACAGTTTTCTCAGTCTTTAGGACATAACAAAAAATGTTCTGATTTTCCTCATGCATCGTTTGCAATTCTTGTAAGAAAAGCTAATAAAGAGGAACTCCGTGTCTAGCTCGGCTACAGCATATCTGGCTATTGAAGACGGTAGCCTCAGACACTCCTCTTGGATTAATTGTGGGTTATCTCCCACCTTCAATGTGGTGGTGTGATGTGACGCAGTCAGATTGATGGGGAAACTGGCTGGCCCAAGCTCACAGAGCAGCTGCTGCAAGTGAAAAATCAAGCCTCCTGTGCCCAAAGTTAACTTCAAGGGAAAGGCTTTCTGCAGCCAGCTCTGAAGCAAAACAAGGTTTCCTGAGGTCAGTCTTAAATAATGAGCACTCTTCAGTCACAGACAGCCTATTCTGTCCTCAGCTCAGCTCTTGGAGCAATTAAATCTTTGGGGATGTTCTCTTTTCCTTGCTTCGAATAGTTTTAACTCTGTTCTGATGAGGATCCAGCTCTCTTATCCTGTGGGAGGATTAATGGAACTAACTTAAGCTTGGAAAGAAGGAACTCATGTATAAACATCTGCATATTAAGCAGTAAAGACCAGGGAAGAGTCACATCTGCCTGCTGCCTCAACCAATTTGCTGGTCTTTAAGGTACTACAAGACTTGTTTGCTATTTTGGCTGCCACAGATTGACTAATTTACTTTGCTGAACAACAGAGAGATGCAAGATCCCATATTTTCCTTGAACCTTATATGCTGCCATGGTTAATAGTTAAGTGTTGGGGCAGCCATGACAATCTGCTTTCCCATGGCTTGGGGGTTCATTCTGTAGCTTCTCTGACAACTATACATGCTGCTCCATCAGATGGTTTCTTCTCTGACCATTGTCACAACTGAAGCCCCTTTGGTGCTGTTATGGGAAGAAGAGCCCTGACCATATGGAAGAAGTTTTTCAGAGGGAGCCATACCACCCTAGTGTATGGACTGTGTGTAATGCATCAGACAGAAGATGCATAGTGTCTCTCTCCGCATGTGTCCCCATTAAGCCATTTGGACTGTAAACATATCTTTCCCCCATAAATGAACGTTAAATTCCCATCCAACAAAATACATCTCCAGTTTCATTTTTTTCAAATGAGCAATGGATGCAGGGCCAGCAGTTTTGGTGACTTAGGCTTCCCAATCCCCAGGTACCAGCAGCGGATCCCCTGGTTTTACAGGCTTCCCCCCGCCCCCAGCCAGCTGGCCAGTGGGGTGAAGCCCCACAGTCACTACTTACCTCTAAATCTCCCACAGGTTTAGAAACCTACAAACAGGTCCCTTTTCAAAATGCCTGTGTGTGTGTGTGCCTTTAAATTTGAGCAGGAAGCAGGAAGTACTTCATAGAGAAGGGTCAGTAGCAGAAGCTCTTCAAAGCACAGCCCTTCCGTTTGTTTTGCTTTTGTTTTAGAGCAAGTAAATGGGTATGTGTGTGTGTGAGTGAAAGAGAGAGCAGCGTAGCTAGGGCTGCCAATCCCCAGGTGGGGGCAGGGGATCCCCCCGTTTGGAGGCCCTCCCCCCCTTCAAAGTCATCAGAAAGCGGGGGGAGGGGAGGGAAATGTCTGCTGGGAACTCTATTATTCCGTATGGAGTATTATTCCCATAGGAAATAATGGAGAATTGATCCGTGGGTATCTGGGGCTCTGGGGGGACTGTTTTTTGAGGTAGAGGATCCAGTGCCTCTCCCCAAAATACCCACCACGTTTCAAAAAGATTTGACCAGGGGGTCCAATTCTGTGAACCCCAAAAGAAGGTGCCCCTATCCTTCATTATTTCCTATGGGAGGAAGGCATTTTAAAAGGTGTGCTGCCCCTTTAAATGTGATGGCCAGAACTCCCTTGAAGTTCAATTATGCTTGCTCCTGGCTCCACCCCCAAAGTCTCCTGGCTCCATCCCCATAGTCCCCAGATTTCTTGAATTGGACTTGGCAACCCTATGACTTAGGCTAACAGCTCTGAGCATGCTCCCCTCTGCCGGTCAACCTGGATGTACCTGCCTAGAGGTCAGGCTCAGGTGGTTACACTTGGGACTGCTTCTGGCACTCCCTCACCCTCTGGTGCCCTAGGCAGCAGCCTAGAGCTACCTAGTGGGTGAGTCATCCCTGCTTTGATACTAGACTAAAATAAAACAGAGGGGGCTGTTATGTATTGCATCTCACTGGGTTCTTTTTGCCTGGGCGTGAGACAGGCACTCCTTGCAAACCAGGATCCTGAAGCCTGGAAGAACTGGCCAATCAGGATGCTAGGCATGCAGCAACTTGTAACAAAGAGATGCAAATGAAAGATTCTGAAGTGAGCCAAGAGGAATAACTGTTGCCTGCTAATGGGGCATGTTTAACTCAGCCACAGTGAATATGAGTGAAGTGCCTGTGCTGTTTGTGACTGTTTCTTCTTGCAATAAAGTGGTTGATTCAGAGCTGGCAGAACTCACTTTATTTCAGAGCTGGGTTCAGTTTTCTAATCAAGATTTAATTCTTTTTACTCAACAGTTATAAATTTTACAGATTGGAACTCAGGGGCGAGGACTGGGCTTTTCCCTGACTTGACATTTCCCTGCAAACAACAGATCGACCCCTTTCAGTTGTGCAAATATTTTTTAAACTTCACTCCATTCTCAAGAAAAGCTAAATATGCATTGATAGGTGGGGAAGAGGTTTCTGTTAGTGAAACAGGAGTCCAATGCCCTCTTAGAAGTGAGGGTGCAACTAGTTGTAGGGGTGTTCTGGATCCCAGCCGTAGAATTTACTCATGAGCAAGATAAAGCTTGAGAAATGTTTTCAGTAGGGTGGGAGAGTTCAAGTGTACTGCCATTTGAACATTCCATTAATTGCTGCTCCAGCATTTGCTTAAGTCCTAAGTTTTATTTGTATTGCGGGATTTTCTTTCCCATTGTAAAAATAACTTTATAAATAATGTACTGCATTTCCGAAGCAAGATGGTTCATTGGCACTGTCATTTTTATTGCAGGCCCGCTAGGTGACTTACCTTGAAGCGTTTGCTAAATGGACTGTAGAAGCACCAGAGGAAAATGACTTTAAAAACAGAAAACATGCAATCCCCCTTCCCTTTGGGCCAGCAACACCACCATTGTAAAGCAGAAAACAACTTCTTCCATTAGAGTAAGCATTCACATGTAACCTCCTGAGTCCCAAGAGCTAGGTTCAATAATGTTCACAAATTCAAAATGTAAATCCAATTTGTTTAAATATAACAGAACACATGTGAAAAATGCTCTCAAAGCTATCAAAATAGGTTCATTAGCCAGTGTCCCCAGAGCAGAGTCTGTCTCACAATCCACACTGTAGAAGGTATGGACAGTGCTGTGCATTCGTCCAGAGGCTACACCTGGAACAGAGTCCCAGGTATCCAGAAGGCCTTCTTGCAACAGCAGGAACTCTTCATGTGAAGATGCTGGAGGAATCCTCAAGCTTGTTTGTTGCCTTGGAGCAGTTCCTCTTTCCTCCTGGCAAGATGAAGTGGAGCAGCTCTGTAGTAGGGTGTTATACTCTGTACTCAGGCAGTCAATGAAAAGTTCAGCTTCCTGTCAGCAATTCCTGCTTCTGGCTCTTCCCAGCTTCTTCAGCTCTTCAAAGCCACTGCTACTCTCTCAGGCAGGGGTGTTCACTTCTTCCCAACTAGCAGTTTCAGCTCTGTGTCCTTTTCAGATCTAAAGCCTGGAAACAGCTTTTGGCTTTCAGAGAGGCAGAAGCTACCTTCAGCACGTCTCAATAAATAATCCCTTGTCCTTTCAGCTAGCCCAGTCCTGCTTTATACAATCTCTCTTAGTCATGGTGGCTCTTTCAAAAGGATGCCCCATGAGCCTTTGCTAAATATGCAAATTAATACAAGTCTATGTACACATCAGCTATGTACTAGTCTGGTCTGGCCTAATGCTTATCTGAGTATCTGTAGTCTGCTAATCAGACCTAGACCCAAAGCCATTTTTTTTTCAGTACAGGCTTACACAACGCTATGGAAATAGTGTCTACAGGTGGGATATTGCTAGGTTTGCCTACCTCCAGATGGAGCCTGGAGATCTCTTGGACTTACAACTGATTTCCAGTCTACAGAGATCAGTTCCCCTGATGAAAATGACTGCTTTGGAGAGTGGATTTTATGGCATTACACCATGGTGTAGGGTTGCCAGGTCTGTATTTGAAAATACCTGGAGCCTTTGGGGTGGATCCAGGAGAAGGCAGGGTTTGAGGAGGGGAGGGGCCTCAGCTTGGTACAATGCCATAGAGTCCACCCTTCAAAGCAGCCATTTTGTCCAGGGGAGCTGATCTCTGCCTGCTGGAGATCAGTTGTAAAAGCGAGAGATTGGAGGCTGGCAACCCTACCATGGTGAGGTCTCTCCCCTCACCCAACCCCACTTTCCCCAGACTCCACCCCAAAATCTTTGGGAATTTTTCAGTCCACAGGTAGAAAGCTAAGGCATTGCCCACATCACAATTGCTTTGTTACCAGCTGGGTACCATTCCATCAGCCCAATAGCAACTCCTGCAAGGGAATGGGTTTTTTGTCTGCACAGGGTGGGGGGGGGTAGATTCCTCCCTAAAGCTGTGGACTCCCAATTTGCTCCCTGCACTATTCCTTTAGGTCTACTGATCCCATAGGAGCACAGGTTTGGGAGGCATGGAAGGCTGCAGTGAGAGTTGAGGGGAAGTTGCCATTGTTTAGTGTGATTTCACTTGCAGTGCTTAGAATTCAGTCTTTGGTCTCTTGCCAAGCAATCAATTGCAGCATTATTCCAGTCTAAGTCAACTGAAATAAATGGACTTACTGTAGTAATTCTGTATAGGATTGCCCTGTCACTATCATTCTTTTCTGAACTAACAAAGACCAGAAGGCCTAGGGGTGATGTGGACTTTTGACAAGGGGGTTAGTGATCAGCTGCTAACAGTGCCATGGCCCCAAACCTGTGACAGAAGCCACCTGATTGTAACACATGGACAAAAGTGTGGGTTAGAGCAGGGGTGGCCAATGGTGGCTCTCCAGATGTTTTTTGCCTACAACTCCCATCACCCCCAGCTGTTGGCCATGCTGGCTGGGGCTGGTGGGAGTTGTAGGCAAAAAACATCTGGAGAGCTACCATTGGCCACCCCTGGGTTAGAGTTTCTTAACTAGCAGGAAGTATCTTTGTCAAAAGCTAAATAATTAAGTCACTTAAGGCTGTTTCACGACACTGAAATAGGCAGAGGAGGAATATGACAGAAGAAAGATTTGGGATGATTTGTCTGTATAGTGTCCCAAAGGTATGTTGGCTGTCTTTTTTAAATAAGATTAAAAGGAAAGACTTGTGCCATTTTCCTTGGACTGAATATTGTTATAGCTTTGTCTATACAAGCAGTTAATGGCTGCCATTTTATCCTGCAATTTTAATTTTGATCCCCCCTTTAATTGCTATGCTTTACATATTTATATCCCAGGGTTTTTTAAAGGGAGCATATGACAATACGCACACATATTTCCATGGAGGAAATGGCAGCTTTGGAGAGTGGACTCTGTGCTACCAAGGTCCCTTCCCATACCAAAGCCTGCCCTCCAAAGGCACCACTCCCAAATCTCTAAGACTTTCTCAGTGCTGAGTTGGCAGCCTTGATTGAAACAGTGATCTTTCTTATCCAGCAAGTGGAACAACTAGGGTAGAAATACCAGTAGTTTGATGTAGTGGTTGTGTGAGGACTCTTATCTGGGAGAACCGGGTTTGATTCCCCACTCCTCCACTCGCACCTGCTGAAATGGTCTTGGGTCAGCCATAGCTCAGGCGGAGGTTATCCTTGAAAGGGAAGCTGCTGTGAGAGTCCTCTCAGCCCCACCCACATCACAGGTTGTCTGTTGTGGGGGAGGAAGATAAAGGAGATTGTGAGCTGCTCTGAGTGGAGGGTGGAATATAAATTCAATGTCATCATCGTCTTCTTACAAGAAAGAAGAGGGAACTCTGGAGGGCACTCAAACACGGTTGGGCATCCAGAGAATCCTACAAAACTCAGCTTCACAGTCTTCATAGGCTTGCCAGCCCCCAGGTCCCAGCGGGGGAGCCCCTGGTTTTGCAAGCTCCTCTCTGCTGCCAGCCAGCTGCCTGGGAGGGGAAGGCCCCGCCCCAAAAGTTGCGATGTGCCTTTCACCTGAGGAGGCTGTCAACTCCCAAGAGGTCCAGGGGGCTGGCTTCAAGCTGTGGTGATGTCAGTTACCCCAGTGGCACTGCCAACTCAGGCAAGAGTTCAGTGTGGTCGTTGTCGTCCATGACATCCCATGAGTAAATTGCCCCAGTGAGTTCACAAAAGTGTATGCTTGCAACCTATGTTTATTTTGGCTGCTTTGTGAGTGTGTATGAGTGTATTCACTTTCATTTAGTGGAAGTGCAGCCAGCTGCTGGGGGACAAGGAAATGAAGACTGTATTCAGGGGAATCACACTACTGTATTATTTATTTTAGGGCATGAGAAAGTCCAGGTATTATCTGAGTTGGACCTGGCAACCCTACTCTTCCATGAACATTTTAGAATATTGCATTTGTTGTATTTGTATGGCACACACTATGTTGTACATATATATGCTAGAAGAGTGTGGTCCCTAGAGTGTAGCAAAATGTATATTTTCAAGGCTGGATCTTCCTTACTCTTTAAAAAAATCCAGGGTTTTTTATGGTGTTCATCCTTTGGTGATAGGAAAAGGTCACTTGATGTGGAATAGATGCAGAAAAGATCTCTCTTATCAAGGTCACCAACTAGCAAACTTCACAGAAAACATTTATTCATCCCTGTGCCTTGCTTATCCCTCTATGAAGTCCCTCTCTCACATATAATGCCAAAAATGAATGACAATCTTTTTCATCAGCATATTTGTGCAAGCCATTTTTGACAGTTTTGCTGCAGCATAATAGAAATCTTTTGATTATAGCACCAGACTCCGAAAATAAAATCATGTTCCCATTCAGCAAATATTTTATAGCTTTGAATATAGAGAGATGCTTTTCATATCTCCAGCATGCCTTACTTAGAAGACAGAAGTCCGCAGGCAGAGATGTTGTTCTATTGGAAATGTTAGACTATTTTTAACATTTGCTATTATTATCTCTTTGCTCACTTTTTAAATACCATATAAAATTATTTGGAAAGGGAATTATTATACTGCCTGCATGTATAAATATCTTATAGTTAGAGATTATCTTAGTTAGAAATATCTTAATTATTATAGTTAGAAATATCTTAATTAGAGATTATATGCTTTTTAGAGGGGATGCTTCTTATATTTATTATTTTATTTAATTTGCTTAATTTATAGTTTGCCTTTTTGCTGAAATTCAGTGCAGATTATGCAATAGGAATAATCAAACAATGCAATAAAAATTGGATGATGAAAGTAGAAAAAACTATAATTTGGACAATAAAGCAGGATTATAAAACGAGCACCATGCAATAATAAAAAAAACACAATATGTACAATGGGTAATGCAATTCTTTGCATTGTGCATTGAAACAAATAAATCCAGCCATGGCTTTATCTAATAGAAACTGAGCTCAGATGCAGCCAAGGCTAAATTGGGTTCCCCAATCAACAACCAGCCTATGATGTTTCTTTAGTAACGAAACCAAAAGGGAAAGGAAAGAGGATATGTTAAGTGGAATCTACCTTCTGCCAAAAGCTTTCTTATCATCAGGCCTCAGATTCAGCGGGAGCTCACAGGAGTGCAGCTCCTGAATCTTTCTGAGAGTTCCACCTCCTCCTTCCCACCTTGTCCATTGAATAGTAGGTGCAGCTGCATAACTATCTCTGGATGAGCTCCACCACCTATTTTTCTACAAAATGACCCCTGCTAATCATCACCACCATCCTTGGTTGCTGAAGTGACCAGGTACCTGCAATGTGATACAGAATCTCAGTTTATACGGCGTGTTGTTGGCCCTCTAGGGGAATTGGTGGGCCACTGTGTGAGACAGGATGCTGAACTAGATGGACCACCGGTCTGATCCAGCAGGGCTCTTTTCATGTTCTTATGTTCTTAACCATCTCTACAGGTAAAATTATCTTTGAAAGCTAGTAGCCAGAAAATGAGAGGTTTCAAGACCAAGGATATGAGGCCATAGCTAAAAGATTGCAGTAGGAACAATGCCCAAGTGGAAGGCAGACACCTCTGGGAACAATGGAACTGGTATGTACAGCCTGCCACAAAAAGCTCAAGAAAACAGTTTTGTAGAACAAAAGCATCCAGGAAACAAAAAAGTGGCTACTTAAAGCTGGACCATAGAAAAATTATGAGTTTTGCATTAGTTTTATTGAACGAATTTAATGGAGCGGTGCTTCTGTACTGAGATGCATCATTTGGGAGGAAACTGAAAACATAATATACAACTTGTGTTGTATATACAAGTGATATGAGATGAAAAAAAAAACCCAATTCTGATGATCCAGAATTTTTTAAAAACACATTAAAAGCAGCTTTAGAAAGATCCTAGTGCGACCAAGGAACAGTGGAGGATTTGTTTCACCCTTTCTCCTCTGTCTGTTTTCTGTCTCAAAATCACACCTATGTGTGCATACACACTGAAGGAAGAGATACAGGTACTTGCAAGGGAAAAATAGGTATCTGCATGGGGTGAACGTTACACAGGAAAGAAATTCTGGAATGGAGAGTATAATCTAGAGGGTGATTAAGAAAGCCTGAAGACATATTACATGAAATAAATGTAATTTGAAAGGTAATCCTGCACAATTACACCCTGCTAAATCCATTGATGTCAATGAATTTAGAAGGGTGGAACTCTGTTTACGATTGCATTGATCTTCCAGTCTATTTGTAAAAGTGGCTGAGGGGGAGTATTAATATAGGTCAGTGCTGACTTTCCTTCCTGTTGAGATAAAATCTGTCCTCTCCCCAAACTGCTATTAGCTTTAGTAGGGAAACAGACAGGTATTTGTGTTTTTACCTTAATGGAAACTAATTCACCTCAGGGACTGGTTCCATTGAGAAAAATGATGAGTTACTAAAAGCATAATCTCAGCTGCACTCTTAAATTGCTCTACTCCACCCCACTGGTCATTACATTTTAGCATTACAAATGAAAAAATCATGGATCTCCCCCATATTGTGAAGTTTGGTCCCTGAGGATACATTTTAGGTTAAGGTTGGGTGAAAATTACATCCAAATTTATATATGTAATGTGCAATTTCAGCCCACATCTCAGAATTCTAGAAAAGTCAGAGAAGGAAGAAGTCCCAATAGCCTAGGTAATTTGAGAAATTTACAGTGCAATCCAAAACAGAGTTTCTCCCTTCTAAACTCATCGACTTCAATAAAGGATGTAAACAATGCTTAGGATGGCACTGTTAAACTTGTTGTCAGGGAAGAGAACAGCTGTCAACCAGTTACGTGCTTTTAGCAGACAGTTTTAATCAATTAAGTGATTAGCTAATTGACTGGATTCAAGAGGAACTCTCTCTGCTACCTCCCCCTAAGTTTTTCCATCAGAAGATTGCTCTCAAATTTTTAACATGAGGATTGTTTTCTGCCATTCATATGACAGGAAAATAAGTTGGATAGCATGAATAGGGGAAATGGCAAAACTTAATCACATTAATTAATTTGGTAGTGTTCCCTAACAATATTAGATATAGCTTCCTATAACTTAGCTTTCCTTAAGCGACTGTATTCCTAGGCCTATTATGTATGGGTGTTTTCCCTTGCTTTCACCATTTGTTGGGTTTTCTTGGTTGTTCTGCATTGATTTTCTGCCCTTCAGCACTCAGTTCACTTTCTGGTCATTGTTTCTTTGAATTTTCTCAGAGCGCTTTTGTGCTGAATTTTATCTTGTTTCACTTCCAAGTCAAATGTCATTGAAGGCATACAGATTCTCTCAGATACCCCCCTTCCTTTTGCCCCCCTCAAAGGTCACTCCCTGCCCACACTGAAGTCATTCTGTGCACTGCACCTTCCACCCTCCTTTTCCTTTTTGTTTTAACCAATTTATTGATAGCATATGGTTACAGAACTTAATTTCCCTTCGTTGCTTCAATACTAACCCATATGACTTTTCAATCCCCCCTCCCTCCAATATAGACTTCCCCGAGGTTATAGATTCTAATTCAATACTAAAGATACATCTGACTAATCAAAATTCGTTATATAAATATTTCCCCCCCCCTTCTTGCTTCTTCGTTTCCCCCCCCCCATTATTACTAAAAAATTGTCCAATGTCTTCCTACATTCGACTCTTTCTCTATGTATTCTTTAAACTTCCTCCACTCTTTTTTAAATATCTCCAAATCATAGTCTCTTAATGTTCTAGTTAATTTATCCATTTCACTCCACGATAGAACTTTCATAGTCCAATCCCATTTATCCGGTATTTTTTCTTGCTTCCAAAGCTGCGCATACAATGTCCTAGCAGCTGATAGCAGGTACCAAATTAGAGTCCTATCTTCCTTTGGATATTTTTCTAATTGTAATCCGAGCAAAAATGTCTCTGCAATTTTCTTAAAGTCGTAACCCAATATTTTGGAGATTTCTTGTTGTATCATCTTCCAATACTCTTTCGCTTTTTCACATGTCCACCACATATGGAAGAAAGAACCTTCATGTTTTTTACACTTCCAACATCTATCCGACATTTTCTTGCTCATCTTAGCCAATTTTTTCGGGGTCATATACCACCTGTACATCATCTTAAAACAATTTTCTTTTATGCTCTGACAAGTTGATATCTTCATTGAGTTCTTCCAAAGGTATTCCCATGCATCCATTTGTATTTCTCTATTCACATTGATTGCCCATTTGACCATTTGAGATTTTACTACTTCTTCTTCTGTAGACCATTTCAATAATAACTTATATACTTTTGATATCAATTTTTCATTATCACCAAGCAGGACCCTTTCCAATTCTGTTTGTTCTCGTCTAATTCCTTCCAATTTTATATCATTTTCCAACAAGCTTTTAATTTGTTGCATTTAAACCAATCATATTTATTGTCTAGCTCTTCCGAAGATTTTAATTCAATTTTATCTCCTCGAATCTTGAGCAGTTGGTTATATGACATTTCTCTTTTATCGTCAGATTCAGCTGTTATTTTTATTACTTCTGCTGGGACTATCCACAGCGGTTTTCTCTCGTCCCCATATTTCTTATATTTTATCCAAGTACTTAGTAAAGTGTTTCTAACATAGTGGTGAGAGAAAAGACCATCCATTTTATTCTTCCCATAATACATATACGCGTGCCAGCCGAATTTATTTCCGTGAGCTTCTAACCATAAAGGTTTTTTATCTAACAGCATTATCCAATCTTTAATCCATGTCAAACAAACTGCATCATGTTACAATCTTAAATCAGGAAGTTGAAAACCTCCTCTCTCTTTAGCATCTGTTAAAATCTTCATCTTTATTCTTGGTTTCTTTCCGGCCCATATAAAGTCAGAGATTTTCCTTTGCCATTTGTTAAATTGTTTTGCATTTTTTACAATCGGGATGGTTTGAAATAAATACATTATTCTTGGCAAAATATTCATTTTGATTGCAGCTATCCTACCCAATAAGGACAAATTAAGCCTATTCCATTTCATCAAATCTTTGTCCATTTTGCACCACAGTTTTTCATAATTATTTTTGAATAAATCAGTATTCTTCATTGTTATCTCTATTCCAAGGTATTTAACTTTGGTTGTGACTTCACAACCCGTCACCTCTTGTAGTTCTTTTATTTTATTTGGTTGCATATTTTTACATAAGAATTTTGATTTCTCTTTATTTATATACAATCCTGCTAGTTCTCCATACTCTTTTATCTTGGCTAACAACAATGGTGACACTTGAATCGGATTCTCCAGTATAAACACTATATTGTCTGCAAAAGCTTTGTATTTATAAGAGAATCTTCTAATTTTTAAACCTTCTATTTCTTCATCTTTTTGAATTTGTTGTAACAATATTTCCAGGGTCATTATAAACAACAGTGGTGATAACGGACATCCTTGCCTTGTTCCTTTACTCACTTTCAGTTCTTTAGTAAGATCTGCATTTATACACAATTTTGCATATTGATCTGTATATATTGCTCTTGTCATTTTTATAAATTGTTCCCCTAAATTAATTTTTTCCATTACCGCAAACATAAAGTCTCTCCTTTTCCTTCATCAGTGTACAAACTCCATTTCCCCTCATTTTAAAATTTTAAATTTTTAAACAAGCAGTATGACTCTAGTGATATGAGACTATCACTAGTCTTGGATCATTGATTGAAACTTTTAAACAACTGGGGGAGGGTAGTTTAAAAGGAGCTGCACAAGGTTTAGTTCCCTGATTGTATTGACTTGTACGGGGGATTGGAGAGGAGGCAGCTTTCCCAGTGCAAAAAAAGAGAGGATTTCAGTGCTTCATGCAAACACAATAAAGGGGGAGGATCGTTAGTGTGGAATGAAATGGACATGAGATATAAAGAAAGAGAGAGACACTGGGATGGGAAGTCTAAAGCTTTGGAAACCTTTTTCCCTTTAATGCTTTAGTGAACAAAGTTGGCGAGGGGGAGACACCATTTTGACAACCTAATATTAAAATGGTGGCTGAGCCACACGGATCTGCTGTGAACTGCTGAACTTAAGACTCACTTGGGATCAATCCATTTGGATGACGAGTGCAATTTGCACAGTACAGACATTAAAAAAAACTGCCAAAATTGTGACCAGTGTGCAGGATCAAATTAGAGATTCACAATGAGAAAACCATGCAAATTTGCAAGCAAGGGTAGGAAATTAGCATTACTATGCAGCCACACGAGGGTATCAGCAAAAGTACATCCCCATTTTTTTCAGTTTAGTGGCACAACATTAAAAAATCTCTCCATATAGCTGCTGCCAGAGGACATTCCTTCCCATACAACTTGCAGCCCTGTGCAAAGCATGGCAAAGTTGCAGCTGATTTTGCATAGGTGTGCATGTGCACACGCACAAACATTGCCAATGATCACAGTTTGCAATGCCAGCATCAGTGGATTTTTCTGTGCATTCTGTACACTCATAATGTTTCCCTGTATCATGAAATCATGTGACTCTTTCCCATTTTTCACATTGACAGATAACACAGCAGAGAATCCCCTAGTACTCAATAATATGGAAAACAAGGCTTTGCACCTCCTTGTCAGTTTCAGAAAAAGTCTGGTCAGTTTTAACAGTGGGTTCTCCCCTTTGCCTGTGTTCCTTTCTGTTCCCTTTCATTGAATGAACTAATAATAAGATGCATGCACAAAACCTAAACCATGAGGATTTAAATGAAATGTGTTTGCTGGATGCTACTGCATATCTATTAGGGCAATTGTGTAAATTTTTTAAAAAATGGTTGCCACCCCCCACACGTCACAAGTGATGTTCCACTGGGGCATAGAAAAGGGTGGGGTTTTTAAAACTGTCTGTCTCTCTCTCTCTCTCGGCTTGGCTTCACGAATGAAGATTTAAGAAGGGTGCAATAGTCCACGTCTGCTGCAGGCTCGCTGGTGGCTGACAAGACCAATGCGGGACAGGCAGGTCCGGCCACAGTGGCTGCAGGGAAAAGTCTGATTTAGGGTTGGTGCTGTAGCAGTGCGATTCTTCCTCAATCTCCTTTTGTCCTCAAGACCAGCTATGCGTGCGTTCTCAAAAGAAGAAACAGCCTGGTGGATGGTGTGCCTCCATGCTTTGCGATCTGTGGCTAGGTCAGACCACTGGTGATGGTTGATGCGACAGGTGCCAAGGGATTTCTTCAAGGAGTCCTTGTACCTCTTCTTTGGTGCCCCTCTATTTCGATGGCCGGTGGAGAGTTCGCCATACAGGGCAATCTTGGGAAGGCGGTGGTTTTCCATCCTAGAAATATGCCCTGCCCAGTGCAGCTGCATCTTCAACAGCAGTGCCTCGATGCTGGTAACCTCCGCCCGCTTGAGAACTTCGGTGTTGGTCACAAAGTCACTCCAGTGGATATTGAGGATGGTGCGAAGGCAGCGCTGATGAAAGCGCTCAAGGAGTCGCAGGTGATGACGGTATAAAACCCACGATTCGGAGCCGTAGATGAGGGTTGTCATCACAACCGCTTTGTAAACATTGATCTTTGTGCCTTTTTTCAGATGCTTGTTGCTCCACACTCTTTTGTGCAGTCGGCCAAAGGCACGGTTTGCCTTTGCCAGCCTGTTGTCAATCTCCTTGTCGATCTTAGCATCTGAGGAGATGATGCACCCCAGGTAGCTGAACTGCTGGACTGTCTTCAGAACTGATTCACCCACAGTGATGCAGGGAGGGTGATAATCTTCCTGGGGTGCAGGCTGGTGGAGAACTTCTGTCTTCTTCAGACTAACTTCTAGGCCGAATAGCTTGGCAGCCTCTGCAAAGCAGGACGTCATATGCTGCAGAGCTGATACCGAGTGGGAGACGAGTGCAGCATCATCAGCAAACAGTAGCTCTCGGATGAGTTTTTCCATTGTCTTGGAGTGGGCCTTTAGTCGCCTCAGGTTGAACAGGCTGCCATCGGTGCGATAGCGGATGTAGACACCATCGTCATCATCTAGATCTACTGCGGCTCTTTGAAGCATCATGCTAAAGAAGATCGTAAAGAGAGTTGGCGCGAGAACGCAGCCTTGCTTTACACCTGTGCCTATTGGGAAGGTCTCCGAGAGGTCGTTGCAGTGTCTGACTTGGCCTCGCTGGTCTTCATGTAGCTGGATGATCATGCTGAGGAACCTTGGGGGACATCCTAAACGTTCCAAGATTTGCCACAGGCCTTTCCTGCTAACGGTATCGAAAGCTTTGGTAAGGTCGACAAAAGTCACATACAGAGCCTTGTTCTGTTCCCTGCATTTCTCTTGGAGCTGCCTGAGAACAAATACCATGTCGGTGGTGCTCCTGTTAGCTCTGAAGCCGCACTGGCTCTCTGGGAGGAGTTCTTCTGCAATGGCGGGCACCAGTCTGTTCAGGAGTATTCTGGCAAGGATTTTGCCTGCGATGGAGAGCAGGGTTATCCCCCGGTAGTTGGAGCAGTCTGACTTTTCCCCTTTGTTCTTGTATAGGGTGATGATGATTGCATCGCGAAAGTCCTGTGGTAATTTGCCTTGTTCCCAGCAGGTGACAAGTACTTTGTGAAGTGAGCTATGTAGTACTGTGCCCCCATGCTTCCAGATCTCTGGTGGAATTCCATCAACTCCTGCTGCCTTGCCACTTTTCAGTTGCTTGATGGCTTTAACAGTCTCTTCTAGAGTGGGGATCTCATCCAACTCTGTTTTCACTAGTTGAAGTGGGGTGAGGTGAATTGCTGAATCTTGAACTACGCGGTTGGCACTGAAGAGAACCTGAAAATACTCCGACCACCGGTTCAATATGGATGCCTTGTCTGTGAGGAGCACTTGGCCGTCTGCACTACGCAAGGGACTCTGAGTCTGATATGATGGACCATATACTGCCTTCAGGGCTTCGTAGAACCCTCTTAAATCACCAGTGTCTGCACACAGCTGGGTTCTCTCAGCAAGCTTGGTCCACCACTCGTTCTGAATGTCTCGAAGCTTGCACTGGAGGTTGCTACATACAGCACGAAAGGTTGCTTTTTTCCCAGGACAGGAGGGCTGAGCAAGATGTGCTTGGTAGGCAGATCTCTTTTTCGCCAGTAAATCTTGGATCTCTTGATTGTTCTCATCAAACCAGTCCTTGTTCTTCCTTGTGGAGAACCCGAGGACTTCTTCAGAGATCTGCAGGACGGTAGTCTTTAGGTGTTCCCAGAGTGCTTCTGGAGAAGGGTCTGTGGGGCAACTGAGGTCCTAAATTCTTGACTGGAGTTTTGCCTGGAAGGCAGCTTTAACTTCGGCTGACTGGAGACTGCCAACCTGAAACTTCCTCCGAGGGATACCTCCTCTCCTGGGTGTGGGTTTAAAGTGAAGACGGAGATTGCAGCGTACAAGACGA
This sequence comes from Heteronotia binoei, assembly GCF_032191835.1. Taxonomy (NCBI): domain Eukaryota; kingdom Metazoa; phylum Chordata; class Lepidosauria; order Squamata; family Gekkonidae; genus Heteronotia; species Heteronotia binoei. The sequence continues at coordinate 47,124,164 of NC_083223.1, read as the reverse complement.
TGATCCGTATGACATTCTGCACTGGGCATTACTCGGGTGTGTAAGACATCTTGAAGGTCTCTCTGGCGCACCAGAATGTAGTCGATAAGGTGCCAGTGCTTGGACCGTGGTTGCATCCAGGTTGTCTTCAGACTGTTCTTCTGCTGGAAGATAGTGTTGGTGATGGTGAGATGGTGCTCCATGCAGAATTCTAGCAGGAGGCGCCCGTTGTCATTGCAGTTGCCAATGCCGTGTTTGCCAAGTACTCCTTTCCAGGCTTCCGAGTCTTTACCTACTCTGGCATTGAAGTCGCCAAAGATGATCACCTTGTCCTCTGTAGGGGTCTTCCGTACGAGGTTGTGTAGATCAGCATAGAACTTGTTCTTTTCTGCAGGATCTGCTTGAGGGGTTGGGGCATACACACTGATGAGTGTTGCATGCTGCTTGTTTTGAAGTGGGAGGCGCATGGACATGATGCGATCTGAGTGACCTGTTGGCAGGTTTTCGAGTTTGGAGGCAATGGAGTTCCTGACCATGAAGCCAACGCCAGAAAGGCGGCTCTCAGCCTTTGACTTACCTGACCAGTAGAGGGTATAGCCAGCACCGTGTTCTTGAAGACTACCTTCCTCAGGGAAACGGACCTCACTGAGAGCTGCTATGTCGATATTCAACCTGAGAAGTTCGTGGGCAAATAGAGCAGAGCGTCGTTCAGGGCGACCACTGTCTACTGTGTCAAGCATGGTTCTGATGTTCCAACACGCAAGCTTTAGTCTTTGCACACTTTGTGAGGCAGGTGCATGCCTTTTCTTTGTTGTTATTTTTTGACCGCAAGTAAGGATGCCCGTTGACCGCGGCTAGCCAACTGGGGTGGAGGAGACGAGCTTTGTTTAGGCCACCTTTTCTAGGCCCCTCTCCATATGGAGCAAGCAGTGCTGTCCCTAGATAAGGCTGCTTGGTCGTTCAGGGTGCTGCCGAAAAATGCTTTCATCTCCGGGTTAGCATCAGGCGACCAATACCCTGAACCGCCTACATGCAGGATCGGGACTGCAGCTTCCAGTGGCACCTTCCACCTGCCGTTTCGCCCCTTGCCCATCGCTGCAGGACTTGATGCGTTGTGGGTTGTGTATGTGGATATGCCCTTCAGGCCTGCGCAGAGGAATTTTTTAGGTGAAGCCCAGTGTGCGCGGTACTGGCTCCACCCTTTCACCTGGGGGTCATCTGCCATGGCCCAGTAAGCCGGGACGCCGGCAGCGAGTCCTCCAGGTGGTAGGTGTTACATTAACGAGCACTATCTGCCCGGGTTTGATGTTAGAGTTTTCCTTCTCTTAGGCTGGCAAGGTTGGTGGGCCCAGCCTGCCCATCCGGTTATACCGCCGGACAATTTGGTCGCACCATGACGTAGCAAACTTTGTGAAAAACGGGGGGGACCAGCGAGAAGGTGTTGCTACGGATGCAGTAATGCAGGAGAGGCCATTGCAGTGACCATCTGCCAGGCATAGCCAGACAGTGACCACGCGGCATTCACTACACCGGGAGAGGAGAGGCTATGTATTGCGCATACACTTTCCCTGGGGGGGTAGGATATCCAGAGGGAGCCCACCCCCCACCCCCCCTTAAACTGTAGCTGCAGAATAAATACACCAGAAGGCACAGAATCTGAAGTCAAGATTGAAGGTTTACTGCTCTGAAAATCTGCAGTAAAATATGCATGTGTAATAGGCCCTAGTTCCTTTATCTCCCCCCCCCCCATTTGCTTGGCTTAAACATGCTTGGTTTAAGCCAAACATGCTTGGTTTGCAGTAACTATGGTTGATTTATTAATACATTTCTATGCCACCTTTCCACCTAACTCAGAACCTCCAAGGCAGCAAGTTGGGATGATGGAAGTCAGTGGGAGATCAGGGAAAATAGGTACTTTGGGGGCATAAAATCAGAGAGTTTCTGGCAAATCCTAGAAAGGTATCACATCCATTTTATTTTTTCCCTCCTGCTGCCACAGCAAGCAGCAGCAATGGGAGCTGGGTTCAGAGGACTTTCTGGCCCCCTTGGGGGCCTGGCAACACTAGAAGCATTTCAAACATCAGCATTTCAAAAAAAGCATTTAAAATTCATAGTAGAAAAACATTAAAAACACGAGAAAAGGGAGGAGGGCCGATACGAAGATAGATTCAGGTGGGTAGCCATGTTGGTCTGATCCAACAGAACAAAGTTTGAGTCCAGTGGCACCTTCAAGACCAGCAAAATTTTATTCTGGGTATAAGCTTTCAGTGTATCTGAAGAAGTGTGTGCACACACAAAAGCTTACAACCAGAATAAAACTTTGAGAGCTAATATGAGTTAGTGAGATTTCACCTGCTGGGAAAAAAGACAGCAATAACAGGGAAACAGACAATTCTCCCAGGGGATGGTGCATTTGTGAAACTGGCTTGCAGACAATCACTCAAATCTTGGTTTACACTGAGAAATGATAGCTTCAAACTTTTGTTCCAGCTGGTGCAAGAACATACTGATAGGGAACAATCCAGTGATTCATATGTGACTCAAAGCTAACTATACTCAAGGCTAACCATGGTTAGCAAGCCAGCTTTATACTACCTTCAGGGCAACTTCAGATCCAGGTTTGACAGACCCTGAATTTGTAGAGCTCTTGTGTTTGAATAATCATAATTAGTTTAATTAAATTTCATGTAAAAACTGAACTACTGTGTCCTTCATCTTAAATGGCAAGATTATAGGCAAGATACACTTCTCAATCTATTTATGTACTACTGAGGTTTTGGGTATAATACTAAATACATTGCTACGGGGGGGGGGGGGGGGGTTGTAGAAAAAGCCCAGCAGGAACTCATTTTCATATTAGACCATACCCCTGACATCACCATTGTTTTACAGAGGGATTTGTTTTTTGTAGGAAAAAGCCCAGCAGAAACTTATATGCATATTAGGCCACACCCCCTGATGCCAAGCCAACCAGAACTGTGTTCCTGCTCAAAAAAAGCCATGCATGGCTAAATGTCATTCCCATTTACCTTGGCATGGACTCACACATGGAACTAGAGATTACTATATGAACTCAACAAGCAGAATGACTCTCTGTCAAGGATTTATACTCTGTGGTCCTAAACAGGCTTATACCCTTCTAAGTCCATTGAAGTCAATGGGCTTAGAAGGGTGTGAACTGTTTAGGATTGCAGTGTTTATCTCCTCCTCTTCTTCTCCAACTTGGTTACCAGCACTATACCTAAGATGGAATGTATAGTTTCCTTTCAGTAGAATGGAGCACCAGAGAGGACTATGACAACTGTGTATGCTGCCCTGAGCTCCTTGGAGTAAGGGGAGAACAAAAATGTACTAAATAAATAAAATAAACAAATGGAATAAACCACCAGGCAAAGAACCCAGACATCCGGATCTGAGTAATTGGAACTCTGTTTTTTAACCTTAGATAGAATCATTTATTGGATAATTGCACAGATTAATCAATTAATGGTTTCTGCTTATGGCAGACACACTAATCCTGGGCAGAGCAGTTGCCATTGTAACCAAGTGAAGGAGTTGTTTACTTGCTCCATGTCAGGCTATCATATTCCCAGTGGACTGGCCACAAGAATAGCAGATTTACAAAGCCAGGATGGGTTTATGTTGTGCTTTTAACTGCATTATAGAGAGATGATCTTTTTTGTTTTTTAAAAAAAACAACTTTCAGTTGTCTCTGGTTTCCTCTCTGGTGCATCTGCCAAGATGGTGGCTGTCACATTATCTGTTTACATCTCTATGTGTCTCTAAGCCGGTGGTTTATTTGTTCAAGTTCACATTTTCTATTTGAATAATACTCTTTCTACAGGATCTTGTGATTTGACAATAGCAGAGTTTATCCTGTTCAGTTGTGTTTTTGTTTTGTTTTTTACTCAGCATAATACAAGGATTTTCTTGTCATTCTACATGGTGCTTGGGAATGCTGAGCCAAAGAACTAATCTCCATAAATATGGATGTGTCAGGAGAGTTAAAAAAAAACCAACTCAACAAAAAACATAGTGGTAATGTATCAGGCCAAAAAGTTTTGGCATTATTTTTAGTACAACCATCACACAGCTTTATTTGAGAAATTTATTGTTGTAGGGAAGCCAATGAAAGGGCACTTAGATAATGACTCAAGGCAAGTAAATCCCTTCAAAATTTAGAATATAAAGAGAGAGGAAAGCTGCTTTTCTTGGATCTACATCTGTATGTGTGTGCAGATGTATATGCAGAAATCAAAGAGGAGTCACAGATAATATAATGGGTGGTATCCTACGACTCCCTTCTTCTAAGAATGCAGGCTTGATCCAGATAAGAGAACATGAGAGGCCATGTTGGATTAGGCCAATGGCCCATCAAGTACAACACTCTGTGTCACACATTGGCCCAAAACCAAGTGCCATCAGGAGGTCCGCCAGCAGGGCCAGACTCCAGCATCCCTCCTACTGCTGCCCTCCAAGCACCAAGAATACAGAGCATCACTGCCCCAGACATAGTGTTCCATCTATACCTTACGGCTAATAGCCACTGATGGACCTCTGCTCCATATGTTTATCTAATCCTCTCTTGAAGCTGTCTATGCTTGTAGCCGCCACCACTTCCTGTGGCAGTGAATTCCACCTGTTAATTACTCTTGGAGTAAAAAAGAAGTACTTCCTTTTATCTGCTCTGCACTTATTGCTCATTAATTTCATTGAGTGCCCACAAGTTTTGAGAAAGGGAGAAAAGTACTTCTTTCTCTGCCTTCTCTGTTCCATGCATAATTTTGTAAACCTCTCTCATGTCACCCCTCAGTTGTCATTTCTCCAAGCTAAAGACGTTAACTTATTTAACCTTTCTTCAAAGAGGATGTGTTCCATCCCTTTAATAGTTTTAGTTGTCCTTTTCTGCGCTTTTTCCAGTGCCATAATATCTTTTCTGAGTTCAGTGACTAGAACTGTATACAATATTCCAAATGTGGCCGCACCATTGATTTATACAAGGGCATCAATCCATTCTCAATGCACTTTCCAACTGGATTTTACTGTGTGAACTGGCAAAATCCAGTTTGACAGTGCATTGGGAGTTGATTGAAAGTGCATTATTTTAGCATGTGTGATCGCAGTCTACGTTAAGAGTCTTGGAGTTACACTGGACCTGACTTTATTACTGGAGAAGCAAATTAATGCAGTTGCCTAAAGTCTTTTGTCCAACTCAGCATAGCTTGAATGATGGCCCTTGATCTTGATATGCCTGATCTGGCCACCTGGATCCACGGCACAGTAACATTAAGGCTAGATTACTGTAATGCTTTGTTCATTGGTCTCTATTCAAAATCAGTTCAGAAACTCCAGCTGGTACATGATGCCACTGCTCGGCTATTACTGGAAGCTAGATGGAGCACGCATATTACTCCCACCCTACAGGCACTTCACTGACTGCCCATCAGTTACTGAGCTGAATTTAAGGTATTTGCTATAATATACAAAGTCATTCATAGCCTTGGACACTCATATCTGTGAGACTACCTCTCCCCTTATACTCCATGATGACAGCTTCGCTCATCAGAGCAGGATCTTCTGCAGGTGCCAACCTGCAAATGGGCAAAATCAACAACTGCCTTCTGTGTTGTGGCCCCTGCCTTGTAGAATGACCTGCTTGAGGAGGTCAGGAAGGCTTCCATTCTCTTGATTTTACTGCAAACTTTCCAAAATGGAATTATTCAGGAGAGATTTTCTACTCAGGCAATAGACTTGCACTGTACTCAATGATTCATAAAGTTATTTATAAAATATCTTAGGGTTGTGGTTTATATTATGGTGTATAGCTTGTTGAGACTAGGATGCTGCTGTGGAATTTTGCATCATTTAATATGTCATGTTAATACTTCAGCTTTGCTTCAGTTCTGTTTCTAGACTTCTGGTTGATTCTATCACCCTAATCCCATTGCATGGTTTATTGAATGTCTGTCTGTCAGCTGCACTGACTCACTCTGCGTAATCTGCCTTGATCCCAAGTGAGAAAGGGGAACTATAAATAATGTAAATAAAATAAGTACACATAGGCATAGGGTGAATGCTTCAGTGGTGTTGCACTTCAAGACTTTCTGCTCACTGGGGCTCAGAAACAACCTAGGAAAAGGAGGTCTGGCTGCCCAAGTCCTGCTTTCTATGCCCCATCTTTGAAAATTATGTAGGAAAGTCTCCGTGATGATACTTTGAGCCATGTTTAGAGAACCCTGGCCTTGCTTCTGTTTGTCTGCAGCTTGCTTCTTGCAATTTTAGGTGTTAGGCAAAGCTGTTTTTGTTTCCCCCGGGCCTTTCATGATGAGCAGTTTGTTTTCAAGCCTTTGTTTTATATCCTCTATTTTTGTTGTGGGTGTGTTTCACAATGCCTTGTTGTTTTCGCCATTAGTTATAGTGTTATAGCTGTTATAGTGTTGTTGACTATTACTGTTTGGTTTTATGTGGAAACTGTTAGATATTTTAATTAATTTTACCTTGAGGGTTATTTTATTGGTTTTATCATAAATGTTTACATTCTTTTAGCTTTTTTGGGGGGGAACTGTGTTTGTTTAGAGAATTTGTCACTTCTCCATAAGCCTGATTGAGGTGACTCATTAGTAAAAAGGGTCCACATGGGTAGCCGTGTTAGTCTGAACCAATAGAATAAAGTCCTGTTTCTCATTGCTGCCTCCTCACTGCTGCAGGTGGAGCAAAGAAAACAAGAGTTTGGGAGGCCACTAAATTGGTGAGTTGTGCAAGGAGGTAGTCCTTCAAGTCTGAAGTTAGGAGCTGTCTTTCTTGACAGATGTCACACAGATGTCAATGCCTGGTTTTGTTTTGATCTCATCCAAATGACTTCTCTCCTTTGAGATTGCCCAGGTAGTTGCCTCAATAAGGAATAGACACAATTTGAATTATTATTCTTATTTTAGGATTTAAACCCTATCCAAAGAGAATGCACATTCAAAAATTAGAGCATGCACTGTGAACAGGCTCTTGCAGCGAGTGACAGCAATTAACCTTGTTTCTTGTGGTCAGAGCTAAGACAAACAAGAGACTGTAATGAACTTTGATGAGCTTCATGTTGTGCTACATGCTGGAATAAAATTATAATACAAGTGGAAGCATTTACTAAGAATGTACTGAGACAAATTATCGGCATGTAATTTTTTTAAACTTGGAATTGGTGTTACATTTAACTTCAAACAGGTGGCTTAAACTTCCACCGTGCTTTTAGGGATTACTGATCAGCGAAATCAGTAATTACATGGTTCAGGATATAAATATTTCTGGCTCGTAAAGCTCAGATGCTGAATGGAGTGTTGATTTCTCCTGTCTTGGAATGTTAAATCATTTGGTGTGTGTGCAGTGAGAGGCCAATAGTCACTCAGAAGATCTTTAATGTTAATTGCTTACTCTCAACGAAACTCCTCACTGATTGCTATGAAATGTGCAACCAGAATGCTTAACAAATAGCTTTTTGTTTGGTGTCTTGTCTGTTGGAGTCAATCAATACTCTTGATTATTTCTTGTAAATGTTTTGTATTATTGTTGCTTCCCATCTATCTCTACACTGTGGCTGCTGTGACACAGTGTGTGCAGAGGAAGTGAACCCACACTATCATTGTTGGGAAGAACATGATAATGCACATAAGCACTATCTGTGCATGTACCAACGTTACAATCTGAGAGTGCAATCTCAGAAAATAGACAAGCCTTTTCTCAATGCTTGCCTAGAGAACTCATAAATACCATGTGTGCTGTACCATTTACCTCCTGAGAAAAAAAGGACTCACCTTAGACATGGCATAACTTGTGCTTTGTCTATGAACCTACTGGTACAATCCCTAGTTAATCCAAAAGAGTAAATAATTTCTTTAAATTAAATTTTGCTGCTCTCCACTGTGATGATCATGTCTAACTCTTAGACTTCAAAAACTATGAAGTATGAGGGTTTCATTTATTTTTTGAATTAAAACTATTTGTTTCTAGAGAACTTACCTCACACCATCAGTGCTTTCCTTCTCCTCCTTCATAACCCAAACTACTTACTACCATTTAAACTGTACATCTACCTTTCTTTCTATTATGTCATGTTCACCTTTCAAGCTTCATCCATTTATGAGCTTTTCTGTCTGGTCAAGGAAAGCATTCTCATTATCTCATATCTTATGGTGAAACTGCTGGTGGTTCTCTATATAAAAGTCTCTGTACAAAAATAGTGCATTGTCCTGAGAGCAGAGAGGTTGAATCAATTCACCTGAGGGTGTCCCTTCAGTCATTATAATATATCTGTTCTAGTTGTCTCAAATAGACCTATTTGGATTCCCTGGAGGGCTTTTTGAAAGGCTGAGACGAGCTGTGGCAGAACCCAAACACATGTGAGATACCACAACTCTTGTTAAATCCTTTATTTTCTAGCCATAAACTCCAGAGGGTACAGTCAATGCCCCATTTCATTTTTATCAGTAGTGGGCTGTTGGAAAAGGCAGTGTCTGGCGTACAAAGAAGAGAAGAAGACCTGCATGGGGCAAGAAGGCAATTAGATAGGATAGTGAGGTCATCACCTTCTCTCCTTTTAAGTGTAATTCCTTGTCTGTCTCTAGCTTGCTACTCTCACGGCTATTTCCCCCTTCTTCTGGGAAGTGACACATTCAGTCTTACATTCTTTTCCTGGAGAGTCAGTTTGCTGTAGTGTGTGGACTTTTACCTGGGAGAACTGGGTTTGATTCCCCACTCCTCCATATGCAGCTGCTGGAATGGCCTTGGGTCAGCCATAGCTCTCGCAGAGTTATCCTTGAAATGGCAGCTGCTATGAGAACCCTCTCAGCCCCACCCACCTCACAGGGTGTCTGTTGTGGGGGGTGAAGATATAGGAGATTGTAAACCATTCTGAGTCTCTGATTCAGAGAGAAGGGCGGGGTATAAATCTTCAGTCTTCCCAGGTAGAGATGTAGTGAGGAGCTTATCTCTGCCTCTCCTCTTTCCTATCAAGTATGTTAATTCCTAAATAAACCTTTATCTACTCTTTAATCAGGTTGTACATGATTGCTCCCTCTCAAAGTTGTTCTAACGATCAGTGCTACACTAAGAAGACCACAGTAAAGCATGCTTTGAGATCTTCTGTCCATTAATCTCACACCTGATTGGTCAAAAAATACTTTAGGGAAATGATTTAATTTAATGAATATCTTTCAATATCTCATAGTGGATTTGTATCTGTGTATCTTCAGTGCCATTTTTCTTTTGGTGCACTGCTCTGATTTGGTATCACTTCCGCTTTCAGAGGTTGATGTGACAGACATCGAATAGCAAAGATGTCACTTGCTCAATTGAATAACACTTAAGGTCCTTCTTTGTAGATCGCTAATTCCTTCTGAGATTACCAAAATGCTACAATTGCTTTCCTGGTGTTATGGTAACACCATAGTATTGATATATATTTTGCAGGACATCCCTTTCCATGTAGCAATACGCAGAACATTTCTCATAAACTGAACCAACAAATTGCTGTATTGTAAGTATTGCACTGAATCTTAGTTATGAGCATTCCGGGAACAGAAGTTATTCACTATTTCAAAGTGTGACTCTTGAAGTTCTCCTTACTTCCAGTTCTGAAGCCCTCTTTTCCTATACCAGTTCATTCAGGGGTGGTAAAAGATTAGGCAAAATGCAGATGTCACTACTTGTCTACTTTTGTGTTTAAAGAGAGACAGACAAGCAATTCTTCCAACATCAAGGATGTGTTTTTATGGATGCACTCAGAATTCCTTCTGTTAACTCTTGGAAAGAGAGGACAGTAAACTGCTTAGAACAGAGGACCACACCAGCTCCCTTAAAATGAATAACAGCAGTAAAATACTATTGCTACCCATCTCTTGTTCATTTCACTGCATCTGGCTAGCAGATTGCTGTGTACATTTGGTGAACTGAAATATTATAGGAGTCTTTTTTTAATAATGTGAACTCAACATCTTTTGGTTTTGTTGTGATGATGATGAAAACTTTCTAATAATATGAAGTTTTCAGTTTAAAGTTTGGTATATTTTGTCATGGTGTTCTAAAAATTATCAGTTGGTTTAAATCTGAGATTACACTCTGGTTCTTTAGGGGGTTGCTAGAGATGAAATGCTTAAGAATACACCTGGAAAAGTGGAGTATTCAGGTCAAAACTTAACAAATATGGCTCTGAGTTTATTTGAAGGCCTATGTCATGGCAACACTGGTGGCAAAGTCAATTCACTTGTTCCCTAGCGCTGTATCTACACATTGCTGTCCAATGGGTCTTTTCCATGCAGTGGTAGAGCCACTGTGAACTATGTGAAATCCACTTTGTGGATAAACTCATTCGCATCCATTCTGACTTGGATACCAAAGCTGGCGGGAAGGATGGCTCTTTGCCTCAGAATTGCTGCTAGAGCAGGCTCATCAGTACTAAACTGCTGATTCTGTTGCTACCTAAGCAATAGGGTCATGATGACATTACACCCCGCATTTCTGTTGCCTAGCATGTCAAAATCATAGACTCACTCTTTTTGTGGGGAAAAAACCCAGTACTAGGAACACCAGTTATGTGACTTGCTATATGGCAGCTCTATATGCTCATGTGTTCTTTCTCTAGCTTCAACTTTTATCTCCATGCAGTGCTTCACTGCCAAACTGACTAGGCCTGCAATGGTCAGAGACTTGCAACCCACTTGTCTCTTTCAGCAGTCCCAGTAGGAGAAGCTCAGCCCACAATTCGAAGTACCTGGAGCTGAGAACCCTCTTTTTTCCTACAGCTTCTTACAGCTGATACCAACAACTGCTGTCTAGGCACTCCTGGGATTCATGCAAAGAAGTAAGATAAACCGAGACTCTTGCTTTAATGGAACATCCACAGGGGGAAGGCTCCTTAGAAGAAGGGTCCTTATTCTGGAAGAGGACTTCACTACTAGCAGAATAGATACACAAGATCCAATTCAACAGTTCCAAAATGGGTTGTCAAATAAAGTTTTCTCTTTTGGTATTCTTACAACTGGCTTAAATATAACTATCTGGCACCTATCAATTCCTTTGATAGTTAACTGTTGCTAACAGCTATTTATCACTCAGTATTTTAAAATTATTTTTGTGAACCAAGACACTAAGAAAAAGACCTACTTTCCCCAGGATAAAACACCGGAGATTAGAAACTGACTCACCCGTCCATTTTTAAAGTGCCTGCCATTTCTTAGCTGTTTCTGACCTCATGGGAAGGAGGGGAAGAAGACAGATTATGGCAACATATTGTGGCTTCAGCTTCCTTAGAAGATAAAATAACGATTTAACAGGAAAACAATGACTTTGTTATCTTTTTGTTATGGGTGAGGTGGGAGGAAGTGATGGAGAAATGCATTCCAAAATAGTGTACAGAAGGTGTTGGATGCTGAATCATTGGTCCCTTCTGAAATGAGTCAGAACAAGAAAAATATATGTCCTCTTATGAGCTGACTTTTTTTTTAAGTAATTGTTTATTTTGTATGTGCATTTTTGGGCAATATTGATTAGTTTATGAGCTATTTTTAGGTCCTGCCTAACGTAACTCAAAAAGAGAGCCACAATTATAAATGGGTTAAAACGCTTTTGTGGTTTTTTAATGGATCCAATTCAGCATGACTTCACTATGACAGAGCCTGGAGGCAGACAGTGTTTTTTTGTAAGAGACTGGACAAGCATTAGATATTCCTACAGACTAAGGAACCTTCTAACAGATTAAGCGGTTCTTCTATTTGATGCTAATGGAGTACACACTTGTTTCTTTTGTCCCTCGATCCTCTCCTCTTGTCCAACAGACATTGTTGTACTATCTGCTTTATAAACAAGTTGCACAGGTGGAGGGAAGGAGGCATACTCGACTGGGCAGCATGTCTGCTGGGAACCCTGCATCAGACCACCAGAGAAAGACTGGAGTTCCCTCCCCACAAATGACAGAGGTCCAAAGCAACCCCCCTCCCCCCCCCCAAAAAAAAATGCATGTAAAACATGTATTAAGATAAACAAAAATAACAGAGTAATTCCAGACAGGAGGAGTAGCTGTGTGTGTTTGTTGCAGCAAAAATAAATAGAACACCTTAAAGGTGAACAAGTTTCTTATTCCAGCATAAGCATTCATGTACTGGAGTCCAGTTTGTCAGATGCATGGTGGGTTATCCTTAAGTAGTCACACAGATTTCCTGCCTATCAGGAGAACAAGCACCAAACCATTAGTTCATATTAAACATCAGCTGACCATACAGGGCCATCAACTAAAGAAATGGTCACCGGCAGCCATGTAATTCTCCTTGTTCCTTCCTTGATGGCTTTCAGGTACCATTAAAATGGCTGTGTTTATAACATTTGTCTCTTCTTTATATTTTTGTTGATTTTCTCTGCTGTGAATTATTCTGAAGTGTTCTATATTATTATTGGTTGGGGGGATAATTATTGTAGTTAAATCTTGTTAGTCACCTTGTGGACTTCTAGTTGAAAAGGCAGGCTAGAAATATTTTTAAATAATATATACTTGGCCTAGGATTTCCATCAGCATGAAGAAAAATATGCCCTGTCCCTTTAATTGAGGCTTAATGGAATGTTGTTTACATGCATGCTATCAAAAGCTTCAATGCCAATTTCCAAATGTTAAGTCTCTGTTAAAGGAGCAGGGCATACTTTATCCAAGTCTGTTGGCATCCCTAATTGGTCCTGACACAGAAAGTTACTAGGTAGCACAAATGAAAAAACAGCAATTTTGAGCTTCCAAAACACATATATACAGAGGTAGATGATGGATGGCGTGTGAAGCAAGACCTTTGAGTGAGTTATCACTATCTCTTTGAAATTAATTATAAAATATAGATGAGGTGGCAGAAACTGAGAAGGGGGGAGATCAGTTTTTCTCCTTAGTAGCTGAGACAGGCCACACATTTCAATGACAGGAAAAATATTTTCTGTATTGGTGATGATTTAACCTTGTGAGCTGTGGGTCATAATGATTTGCGACACTTTCAAAGAGGATTGCAAACTGCTTGGAGAAAACATGTTCCATCCTGCCATTTCTCTCCCACCCCCTGCTACCCAGTCAAGGGGAGAATTCAGAGTAGAAAGCCTCCCACCATAGCATAGCCCTGAGAACCCTAAGTGCATATCTGGTGGACAAGATGTTGAGCAGACCCATGTGAAACAATGGTGACATCAGGGTGTGTGGCCTAATATGCAAATGAGTTCCTGCTGGTCTTTTTCTACCAAAAAAGCCCTGTGTATATATGTTTAATAGTGACTTAAACAAACTATGTAGGCTTGCCAGTCCCCAGGTCCAGGCGGAGGATCCCCCGGTTTTGCAGGCTCCTCCCTGCCACCAGCCAGAAGATGCCTAGAAATGGCTTGTGTTTTGAAAGGTTTGTGTGCCTTTAAATCTTGGAGGAAAGCTGAAGGGGCAGGGCAAGCAGGCAGAGCCACATGACTCTCAGTCCCTCTGTTTGTTTGGAGGAAAACTCCTCCCCATGGGCTATTTTTTCATTTCCTGTGTTAAGAAGTCGGCTGATATACAGATAGAGCAGATGGTTACATTCATCAGCTCCCGTGAGTAAATTGCCCCAGTTAGATCACAAAAGCGTGTGCCTGCTAACTGTGTTTATTTTGGCTGCTTTGTGAGAGCGTGTGCATTCACTTTCATTTAATGGAAGTGCAGCTGCTGGGGATGAGGAAAGGAAGACTGTATTCAGGGGAACTGCAGTGCTGTATTTTTATGTATTCATTTTAGGGAATGGGAAAGTCTCCTGGCTCTACCCCCAAAGTCCCCAGATATTTTCTGAGTTGGATTTGGCAACCCTAAAACTGTAGTGAAAACAGATATACATTAATGTGGCATGTCTACAGATAGGAATAGGTTGACATAGAGAACCTAAATAATGGTGAAGTGACAGATAAACATTATAATATTTACTGTTACAAATGGAAATATGTCTCTTCTTTATGGTGGTATGGATGCTTTCACATGTTAGTTTCTCCATTTGTTAACTTATTCTATGGACATGATTTTTCTTTTTTTTTTAATAAACAAGTTTATTAAGTTTTAACAGGGAAGATTAGGGAATTGAGGGAAGGATCAGGGATAAGGTACAGAAAATAAAAGAGTATGTTTATTACTACATCAAGAAAGAAAGAAAAGTATAATTCATTATACCTGCAAGTATCCAAAAGTAGTACATATTACCTTTAAAGTCTACAAACGTTTTGATATACTATAAAATCTTACTATTTAGTGGGAAATTCCGGATTTTTATCTGTCATATCTGTGTTCATACAAAACCACATCTATATATTTTTAATTTACACCAAACAATAAATGAAGAAGAAAAAGAAAAGAGAAAAGTTCAAATTCTGGTCTTCAATACTATCTTATTAGGCAAGAAGCTCCTATATATAATAGCAGCTGTATATTGGCAACATTTCTCTTAACTAAGTTACAAAGGAGTCTCAAGGTTAACAAAACTAAAACCAGCTTCTCATTAACCATGAAAAGCCTTTGAATTAAATGGGTACAGTTATAATGCGCATGTCTTATTAACAAATGTTGATAACTTTAGCAACCTACTTAACAAGCAAAAAGGGTGGATTTTCTAAGAGAAAAAAATAAACAAGGGAGAAGAGTTTTTACAGCACTCATCTCCAACAACAAAAAACAGGGCAAGAACTCGCCCTCCCTAATTGTTCCCAGAACTTCACACTAAACTGAGAAAAGAACCCTTGATCTATAAGGAGAATTCATCTCACTTCCATCAAGCTGCACTCCTAACTTTTCTGGAAAAGGAAGGAAGGAAGGAAGGAAGGAAGGAAGGAAGGAAGGAAGGAAGGAAGGAAGGAAGGAAGGAAGGAAGGAAGGAAGGAAGGAAGGAAGGAAGGAAGGAAGGAAGGAAGGAAGGAAGGAAGGAAGGAAGGAGCTCTCTGGATTATTTCATTAGTGGACATCTCAATACATAAGGATAAATGATAGGGACCCTCCTCATCTACCATTCTAAAAAAGGGCAAAAATAATCAAGGTACGTACAGTTTCTTTATATTCCCTTTCATATGCCTTCTTATATGTATGTGCATACCTATATATGTATGAATATAAGTAATTCTAACTACAATAGTTCAAATTCTAATTAAACAGCTTAACTTTTTAGGCTTATCTTAGCATGTATTTAAATTTTGAGAGATTTTGCAAGCTGTTAGTCATTAAAAACTCTCATTTTTAACAATAATTTTTTTAACTTCATTATGGTTTTGAGATTTGCAAAAAATCACAGCAAGCCAAAACAAGCTATCCATTCAATTTAAAAAAAATAAAATATTAAATAGTCCTGCTTTAGATTTGAAGAATTCCTCAAAAAAAAAAAAACCAGTTTCAAAATTAAATCCAAAATATTATGCCCATTAAAAATGATCTCATAGTCTCTCCCTTTTAATTCATATCAGAATGTAAATCCCCTAATTAAAAAATCAGAATATCCATTCCAAGATATTATGTCAGATCCATAGTATCAAGCCACTGCATAGTAAAAGATTATTTTTCCAAGATCTAATCATTGTTGGATTTGTCATGAGACTGCAGATTGTAGATCTAATCCTTGTTGGGCTTGTCATGAGACTATAGATTGCATCAACTGATTTTTCCCCTTCATTGCTAAACATTTTTACAAAAAGCTTTGGATCCAGGTTGAAGTTACTCTCCCCTTCCTTTGTCTCAGTGAACTGTAGGATCCTTTTCTCTTGCATAAGTATATTTTCTGCATCCATTTTAAGATCACGCAGCACCGTCTCAAGCCATTGTCTTTCCACTTTTCCCCGCTTCTGAGGCAGATTTTGTGCTCCTTGATAACACTGGTCTTGCATGTTTTCCATATTTTCACATTTTTCCAAGAGTTTTCCCATTTGCTCCTTAACCAATTCTGCTAAAAGACCAATTCATTGCCTTATGGAAAGAATTGTAGCCATAAAATCTCTTGAATGATTAATCTCTGTTTGGTGAATCATTTTCCTTGCAGTTATAATCAGTACGATAGTAAAAATCAGAAAGTAGGTTCAAAGTGCCAGGCTAAAAATCCAGAAATCCAATTCTTCTCATATAAAGTCACCTTCCACCTTCGATCAAGCTTTAGTATTTTCGTACTCCAATTATCGCTTATTTAATTTTCAACCAGATCTGTCCACAACAATAAACTCAGTCCAATACCTTTTACTTGAAATAAAGACAGTTGTTATAAGCTTGTTCTTTTAATTTTAGAAGCCTTTCTTGTGTGTGTGTGGGGGGGTTGTCTTTTAGCCTCCTAACCCTTTTTTGAACAGTCAAATTTGGTTTATACTAGGACTTTAGCTGATAGGTTGCATTCCCAAATAAACTTACTTGCAAGGTATAGTTCGTTAGTTGAAGTATTTATTTATTTATTTATTTATTTTATTACTTTACATTTATATCCCGCCCTCTCCGCAAGCGGACTCAGGGCGGCTTACAGTATCCTAAAAACAGTCAATTCCATAAAACATATAAAACCATAATACATTTATCAGTTTAAAACTATTACGCTATCTCAATCCAGTCTGGCGGTATTGGGTTCTGACTATGACCACCAGCTTCTGTAGGATGTCCGGTGGCAGCCCATTTTCAGTCAACCAGAAAAGCCTGTCTAAACAGTTCGGTCTTACAGGCCCTGTGGAACGCCGACAAATCCCGCAGGGCCCTTATAGCTTCTGGGAGGGTGTTCCAGAGTTCTGGTGCTGCCACCAAGAAGGCCCTAGATCTTGTTGCGCATAGCCTGGCTTCTTTTGGGCCAGGGGCAGACAGCAGATTTTTTGTCCCTGATCGCAGTGCTCTCTGGGGGATATGTGGGGAAAGGCGGTCCCGTAGATAGGCAGGTCCCTGACCATAAAGGGCTTTAAAGGTTAATACCAACACCTTGAAGCGAACTCGGAACACAACAGGCAACCAGTGCAGCTCTCTCAGCACTGGCCGAATGTGCTCCCGTCGTGGTAGCCCCATTAACAGCCGTGCCGCAGCGTTCTGCACTAGTTGTAGTCTCCGGGTTAGCGTCAGGGGTAGCCCCATGTAGAGAGCATTACAGTGATCTATTCTTGAGGTGACCGTAGCATGGATTACCATCGCTAGGTCGCTGCGGTCCAGGTAAGGGGCCAGCTGCCGTGCTTGCCGAAGATGGAAAAAGGCAGATCTAACAGTGGCTGCCACCTGAGCCTCCATTGTAAGGGAGGACTCAAGGAGCACGCCTAAGCTCTTGACCTTGGGGACCGGTATTAGTGGTAGAAAGACGATTAGAAAGAAATATTTTGTTACCGGTGGACACAGCTAGTGTCATGCAAAATGGCGATTGTTGCAGTGAAGCTTCAGGATAGACAAAGAACCAGGCTTCGCCCGCCAACAAAATTCGTGGGAATGTCACATCCCATGCTATCAGGGCTCCCCCTCCAGGGGTCCCTTCGGGTATCTGAATGTCCAGACACCCCTTGATCTGCTCAATTCGGGGAGTTCGCAAGAGGTGCGAATCCCCCACCTTGCTGAGCCAAAGCCAGAACCCGGACATGATTTTTCTTTAGCACCAATGAGTATGTTTTGCACTGAGGACAGAAGAGCTAGCCAGTGTGAGGTAATGGTGTATACTTGTGGGTTTCCCCAACAAGCCAAGATGCGGGAAATGGTACAGGAGGGAGACTAAAGCCCTTTCACCATGTGTACCACACTCACAATCTGAATTGGGCATCACATGTGTGGGGACTGAGGAAAACCTGCAATTCTCATCCAACTGCTGCACACAGAATGAGGACCCAGGACCGCAGCCTGTGTAAACTGTATTGTGTAAAGAGGACCTCCAGGCTGGGGGTCCATGGGGTGAGTTATTCTCTTTCAGTCTAACTTGGGGAGGGGGCATGGCTCAGTGGTAGAACACCTGCTTGGCATGCAGAAGGTTCCAAATCCAATCCTTGGCATTTCTAGCTAAGAGGACCAGGTAGCTGGAAATGGAAAGTCTTCTGTTACTTCCAGTCTAAGCAGACACTGATAGACAAATGGTCAGATTCAGGGTAAGGCAGATTCATATATTCATATGTAACTCACTCCCACTTAACTGTTCAAAGATAAAATGGAAGAAATGAGAACAAGGTACACTGCCTGAACTCCTTGGAGAAAAGTGCTGGATAAAAAATACAATAGGTACCTACCATTAGCATTAACTGTAATTGAAACCTATTAAGTGACCTGATTGCAGATTGCAGCCTTGGAAATAATTAAACAGGAGGGAACATCTTTCTATAAGCATTGAATATAAATAAATATGCAATTGTGTTACTGATAAATGCAAGGTAAATAAGAGAGCACTACCTTGAAAAGTCTCTGTCAACCTGGCTGCTACTGTAATCAGAAACCAAATTGAAATTCATAAATAGCTTGTTGCATAAGCTGTGGTGAATACATTAAAGTGAAATGGTGTGCTTTCATAGCAGCTGAGATGAGAAATGAGAATCGGTAATGAGTTAAACCTTTTAATTCTCTCGGACGTTGGAAGTGTTTTGTTGTGTTGTAATTAGTGCACTGAAAAACTGCAATACATTTAGGCAGGCGACCAGCCGAGGGTGTATTAGATACTAATTGTCCTGGGTATGAGGTAGACAGTATTTGGATTTTAAAATTTAGAATTAAACTATGAAAACATCATGTTTAATTGAGTATTCTGCTCCACCCTGCAGGGTACAATCTGACTGTACTACAAAGTGCTGGTATCTGTCGAGCACAATCATTTCATGCTGTCATGCAAAGTACATTAAAATATGGGCAGAGCTTCGAATGCTGTAGTTACAGTGAAGACATTGAATGCTTTGTTAAAGATTAGACCCTGAAAAAATCTTTCCTATAGTTTGACTAGCTACTCTGCACAAAGTATTATTTAATAGGCATTCTCCTTAGGCTGCCTTCACACGGGGATTTCCCTCAGGTAGAACACAACATGCTCTTCGTTTCAGGGGGAGCTTCCATATGTCATTGTGCTGCTTTTGTGCATGAAGCATGTGACTCCTGGGGCTTTTGCCTTTAAGACAGAGCAAAAGAAAAACTGCCTTTGCTCCAATTTAAAGGCGAAGTGGTGGGGTGGGTGCAGAAAGTGTCTGCATGTGGAAACACTGCCCATAGCCAATCAGGGGGAAGGGGTGAAGGAAAGCTCTGTCTTCAAAATGGTTGGGACAAAGCTCTGCTTTTGCCCTTTCAGGCCTTTTACAGGCTTTTCTTTTTTTAGTTCATATCTGGGTTCAGCTGTGAAGAAAGGAAGGGACTTCTGGACTGCAGTGGGGGTGGTGAGATTCTTATCCTGTTGGTGCTTATAAATCGATGCCCCAAAGGGGCATGGGAAACAGTGAAGGCTGTGTGGACTCCATACCCACCTGCCTCTACCCCACTCACCTCTGCTCCCACAGCAAGAATGGCTTCTCCCTCCCTTGCATGGGGGACACCCTTAGAGAATAACCTGATTCAAAAAGTTAAAAAAAGAAGAAAATTATTTGTTCAGATAAACCAATGAAAATTAGAATGAGTTAAATCAAAAGGTGTCATTTGAGGGAACAGCTGTTACTCCATCAGAATGGTACTTGCATTAGTAAAGGAGGGAAAAGGTAATTTCCAGTTAACTCCTCTCACTGTAGAAACCTCTTTTGCCTTACGTGCTATTCCTAGAGGTCATTCAGTCCCAGGGAGAAGATTGTGGCATGAGCAGGGGAAATGAGAAAATCCTGCTTGAAGTCTTACTGAAAATTGTATGGTCTAGTTTTTCAAAGGTTCTGCATCAATGTGGAACTGATGCAATGCAGAAGGTCAAGGAAATGCACATCAGAATCTCAACATGATATGGAAGTAGGGTTGCCAATCCCCTGGTGGGGACAGAGGATCCCCCGGTTTGGAGGCCCTCCCCCCACTTTAGGGTCATCAGAAAGTGGGGGGGGGGGAGGGAAATGTCTGCTGGGCACTCCATTATTTCCTGTGGAGACTGATTCCCATAGTAGGGTATAATGGAGAATTGATCCAGGGGTATCTAGGGCTCTGGGGGGGGGGGCTGTTTTTTGAGATAGAGGCACCAGATTTTCAGCAGAGCATCCAGTGCCTCTCCCCAAAACACCCTCCAAGTTTCAAAAGAATTCTATGAGCCCCAAAAGAAGGTGCCCTTATCCTTCATTATTTCCAATGGAAGGAAGGCATTTTAAAGGTGTGTGGTTCCTTTCAATGTGATGGCCAGAACTCCCTTTGGAGTTCAATTATGCTTGTCCCAACCTTGCTCCTGGCTCCACCCCAATGTCTCCTGGCTCCACCCCCAAACTCCCCAGATATTTCTTGAATTGTACTTGGCAACCCTTTATGGAACGTTCACTAAGTCTCCCAGCACTGGTTGGCCCCATGTACATGAAGCTCTTTCCTATGATCTGTGCTTCAGGGACATTTGGGGACCCTAAAATAGGGGTCAGCCTTCACTGGTTCTGCTGCAATGGGATTCTGCCAATTCAACATGAAGCCAAATGACAGACCTGCATCCCACAGCTTTAACTCTCTGTACTATTCTTCATCCCATTCTTATTCTGGCACAGTGTTTGGCTGCACATAAGAGCAATTGTTCAATACAGTTTCACAGATTCTAAAGCTGAAATATTTTGATTTGGGCCCTGTTTTATGCCAGACAGATAAGACAGCATGCATTCAGACACCTTGAAATATCTCTGGGGATAGAAGCCACTTGAGGAAAATTGGTACAAAGCTAGAGTTCATTATGAAATGGCACCTTGTATCGATTTCCATAGTCCGACAGCAAATTGGGCAATGAAAAAAATAGCACAATGTCCTTTATTAATTTTGATTCTCTCCCCCCTCCTCCCGTATTAGGAGGAAAAAAGATAAGTGATTTCTAGCCTACATTTTGTTTTTAAAAAGAGTCTTTTCTAGGCATACAACCTAATTACAGTAGTTGCAGTGGAGATATGGAATGTTGTTTGCATTGTGTTAGCAAGTCTGTTTTACCTTCACCTGGTAATAAATATTAGACTTTCTAGAGCTGAACATATTTGTGTATCAATAAAATATGTCAAAAATATTAACTGTTTAACCTTTCAGATAAATTATTGCCATAATAAACAAGCTTTTCCTCTCCTGCTTCCTGTGACTATCTGCATATTAGATAAAATCCTTCTTCTCTAAACAAACTGTGGAACCACACCAGGAAACATGATGGCAGTCTCTTGGCTTTAAAAAAGCCACCCCAGAAAGAGACACACTGCGGCAATCAGACTGCACCTGACACAGGCATGGGCCACACACACACTTAGAGGAAGAAGATATTGGATTTATTCCCATCCTTCGCTCTGAACCTCAGAGTCTCAGAGCAGCTCACAGTCTCCTTTATCTTCCTCCCCCACAACAGACACCTTGTGAGGTGGGTGGGGCTGAAAGAGCTCTCACAGAAGCTGCCCTTTCAAGAACAACTCTGCGAGAACTATGGCTGGCCCAAAGCCATTCCAGCAGCTGCAAGTGGAGGAGTGGGGAATCAAACCCGGTTCTCCCAGATAAGAATCCACACACTTAACCACTACGCCAAATTGGCTCAGAGTGTTCAGTCTCCTCCTGCAGGTTCAGGGTTCGTGCATGGCATGCCCTGGCCATTCAGAGGGCCTAGAAAAGTGCCATGCAAGCACCTCAGTGATTTGCCACATCTATTCTATTAAAAGAATCTGTATATAGAAACCTACTATGTCAGAGAGTAGGCTAGGCCCTATCCCTGACATCTTGTTTTCTGTGTGCAGATATTTTGCAAGGAGATGAAGAAGCATTCAGTCACACGAACAACCACCTGCAGTTTTTAGCAATACAACACAACTACAAATTTATAGGCTTAGTGATACCAAGATCCTTGGAGCCATTTTAGGCAGGAAAGTTGCATGAGGGGGAAGTTTCCAAATGGTCCTGATCCAAATAAACTAATGAGAAGGATAAAAATTTAATGAATACCACTAAAATACCATAAAATATATGAAATATAATACACTAGGAATAAGGCCCATTATGAAGAAAAATACAATGGACTTCTGAGGGATCTCCAGACCTCACCTGGAGATTGGCAACAGTGGCTCCCCAGGAGAAAATGGCTTATTTCGATGGTGGAGTCTGTGGCATTGTACCTATCTGAGGTCCTACCCCTCCTCAAACCCTACCCTCTCCAGGCTCCACTTCTCAAATCTCCAGGAATTTCCCAACCTGGACTTGGCAACTGCTAAGACACACTGGCTGTTATAGGGGGGCTGCTACTGAACAGGAGCAAGCAGCCAGGCCTAGTTAAGTCCTTCCAGGAAGAATAATAATTAGGGGAGGTGTAGGGAGGCATGATGACGGTCACACAGATGCTGAAGCTCAGCATTCATTTTGTTTGCAGAGTATTGTTGCTGCCCTTTTCAGTTGTGTTTAGCCTTGTGGCATTTAGTATCAGCATGAGCTTGTGATGGAATCCTTTTTTTTTTTTTTGGCCTGACACGGTTGTGTTACAGTATGCCATAGAGTATGAGCCTCAAGGCAGGCATTTTCTGTAGGGGAAGTGATCTGACTTCAGCTTTCCATCTCCTCCCCCCTCCCTTCAGCCTCTACCTAGGAAAAGTACAGTCTTTCTCCACTGTGGGGACCGAATCAGGAAGCAAGCAACCTCAGCAGGGTATAATGACACAGAGTCCACCTTGCAAAGCAGTCATTTTCTCCAGAGTTGCTGATTTCTGCCATCTGGAGAGCAGTTGTGATTCTAGGTGATCTCCAGTCCTCACCTGGAGATTGGCAAGAATGCTTCCCAGGAGGAAATGGCTGGTTTGGATGGTGGAGTCTATGGCATTGTAGCTGTCTGAGGTCCCACCCCTCCTGAAACCCTACCCTTTCCAGGTTCCACCTAGGGTTGCCAAGTCCAATTCAAGAAATATCTGGGGACTTTGGGGGTGGAGCCAGGAGACATTAGGGGTGGAGCCAAGATAAAGGCTGTGACAAGCATAATTGAACTCCAAAGCGAGTTCTGGCCATCACATTTAAAGGGACGGCCATCACATTTAAAGGGACCTTTTCAATTCCTTCCTTCCATAGAAAATAATGAAGGATGGGGCACCTTCTTTTGGGGCTCATAGAATTGGACCCCCTGGTCCAATCTTTTTGAAACTTGGGGGGTATTTTGGGGAGAGGCACTAGATGCTATACTGAAAATTTGGTGCCTCTACCCCAAAAAACAGCCCCCACAGAGTCCCAGATACTCGTGAATCAATTCTCCATGATTTTCTATGGGAATAAATCTCCATAGGGAATATTAGAGTTCCCAGCAGACATTTCCCTCCCCTCCCCCTGCTTTCTGACGACCCTGAAGCAGGGGGGGGGGGCCTCCAAACTGGGGGATCCCCTGCCCCCACCTGGGGATTGGCAACCATACTGTTGATGCATCACATCTCCTCCATCACTCGCACTTGGTATTAACAAGGCCTAGCAGATGCAGCACCTCACATGCGTGCACACACACCCCTATTTCCCTCTGAATACCCTCTAAAAGGCTGTCGCTGCTGCTGTCAGGCGGGGAAGTGCTGCCTCCTCCTCGTCTCCAAAGCAGCTAAAGTGCTGCATGTGGCGTTGACAGGCCTGAGCTACAGAAACGGTGCATTTTTTATTGAACAAGGGAGTTAATGGGCATGTAAAACACACACCACTTGTCAGCACGTCCTTGCCATTGCTGCCGCCACTGCCTACCGCTGGAGGGAATTGCATTGCCTCGTGCCGCATCCCTCCCTCCCTCCCTTTTGAGAATGTGGGGCTGCTGCAAGAGAGATATGGGGGGGGCAGCAGTGCCCTGCTGACTCAGCAGCTGTTTCCCCCTCCTGCACACAAGCCCAAAGGGAGGGGGAGAGCAGGACATTGGCAGCTCCAAGCTCCTCCGGCCCCCAGGCTTTCTGTGGGCTGACCCTTGCAATGCCTCGTGCCACAGGAGGAAGCCACAGGAGCTCCAGCAGGGAGCTCCTCTCCACGTAAGGGTCACTGCAACAAGATCTGGCAATGAGTGGGCAGAGACCTCTCCCTTTTCCCCTCACAGCTTAATGCCCTGAAAGCTGGGGCTGTGCGTAATTACTCGAAATTATTATTGGGCAAACCTTGTCAGGCAAGCGGAAGCTTCTGCGCCTGGATCCCCTTCATGTCCTCTGCTTGGCAGGAAGGGCCTGAGTGGGCGCCGCGCTCAACGTGGTGCCATAAACAAGCCTAATGGCTCGCTCTCCTTCTCCTGCTCTCTGCAGAACTCATAATTACATATTTTGATACTGTGCTTGGAAAAAGGATTAGACACACCAGCTGTTTAGAGCGACGGCAGGGTTGTTTTCTGAAGCATCTGGAAGACCTCCAAAGGCCTTCTCCAGATTGCCAGCTCGGGCAATGCCGCCTGCAAGTTTAGGGAGGGCCCAGCCTGCTGCAGCACAGGGATCGGCTTCGGCCGCCCTGGGCCGCGACTGGCTCCGCTGCGCCCGTCCTCCTCGCCGTGCTCCTGCTGCCCCTCTGCTGTGCCAACGCCGCCGGCGAGGCCCTCGGCCAGCAGCTCCTCCGCCGCTGCCTCCTCCTGCTGCTGGGTGCCGGCGGGCCCGCCGCCTACGGCCTCACTGGGCGGGGAGGGGGCGGCAACGGCGCGGCGGCCTCGCTCGCTCCGGGATGGGGGCCTCGCCATTTCCCCCTCCCCCCGCTTCCGTTTTTTGGGGGGAGCGGGGGAAGAGGGTGGAAATCCTGGGGTCCCCCGCCAGGGCGGGAGGGTTGGGAAGCCTAGTTCCACCCCTGAAATCTACAGGAGTTGGTAACTACTGAGTCACACTGGCTGTCATGGGGGGATGCTGCTGAACAGGAGCAAGCAGTGAGGCCTAGTTAAGTCATGTCAGTCTGGTGGCATCAAGTCACCCAGAGGGTGCTTCCAGGCCTAGGGTAGGCAACCTCCAGATGGAACCTGAAGATCTCCTGGGATCACCACTGAATTCCAGACAACAGATCTCTCTTCCCCTGGAGAAAATAACTGTTTTGGAGGGTGAGTTCTATGGACAGCTGAGGGCTCTCCCTTTACTGACAGAAACAATCTTGGTTGCCTAGCAACAGCTTCTGGCTAGCAGCTTCCTCGGTGGCCCAATCGTTGTCTGTCCTGTGACGAGGCTGGGGGGAGGAGGGAGGTAGGGAGTGACAAGAAAGAGGTGGCTGCCATGGCCTTTGAGGAAATGCTTCATGAGGCTCCAGTACAGTGGCAGCCCTTTTTGAGGGCAGTTGATGGAGAAGACACAGAAAGGCATCAGAGATGTGTCCGTCTCTGAGGTAAGACTATTTTGGCGGTTTGTTCTGTGTTCCCAGGCCTGCTTTCTCTCTGTGTGTGTTTAAAACACAGATCCCTGCTCTCTCACTGTATTTAAAATAGAAGTCTACACAAATAAATAGAGAACCACTAACAAGGGACAATGTAATACTAGTTCATATAGGTTTGTTTGTTTGAGAATGGATCACCCCATCCCAACTAATGCTGGTCTCTGGGTGATATACAGCATAATTAATACATTTTAAACCAATAACATCAATTAAAATAGCAACTCTAATCCAATTTCCAGACGCTGCATCAAGGGGTGGGGGGTGGTGGAGAAAGGTGCCAGCTGGGCAACAATCACTGGCCTTAGGTGAAAGTCTGATGGAATATCTGCCTTACAGGCCCTGCAGAACTGCAAAAGATCTTGCAGGGCCCTGATGTCCTCAGGCAGAGAGTTCCACCAGGTTGGGGCCAGGACTGAAAAAGTCCTGGCCCTCATCTAGGACAGTCAGACCTCTTTGGTGTCAGGGATCACCAGCAAGTTTCAACCAGTAGAGTGTAAAGCTCTCCCAGGACATAGAGGAGGAGACTGTCCCATAGATACGTCAGTTCCAGACCACTCAAGGACTTAGATTCAAGGTTTTGGTTATGACCTTTAACTTAGTACTCAACCGGAAGCCAGTGTACCTGGCCTAGCACAGGTTGAATGTATGCCATCCTTGGCATTCCTGTCAGGACTCACGCTGTCACATTCTGAAACCATTGAGTTTCCAGGTCAAACTCAAGACAGGCCAGTGTAGAGCAAGTTACAGTAGTAAAGTCTGGAGGTGACCGTTGCATGAATTACTGTGGCTCAGTCTGAGAGAGAAAAGAGGGAGGCTAGTTGCTGAGTTTGGCAAAGATGGAAAAATGCCACCTTGGCTATATACATGACTTGGGCATCCATTGAAAGGGAGGTATCCAGCATCATTCCCAAACTCTGGTTGGTGCTGGTGTTATGGGCGCCCCATCAAGGGCCAGCAATCTACGCTCCAACTCCAGCCCCACTCCCCCCAGTCACAGAACCTCCATCTTTGACAGATTCAGCTTCAATCTGCTCTTCCACAGCCAGCCCACCATGGCCTCCAATCCCTTGCCCAATGATAACGGGACAGCGGCTGACCAGTCACCCAACAGCAAGTACAGCTGGGTGTCATCTGCATATTGATGACACCCTAGCAAAGAACTCCAAACTTTCTGGGCAAGGGGGTACATATAGATGTTGAACAACATCAGGGAAAGAAGTGCCCCCTGAGGGGCCCCACATACTAGGGAGTGTCTAGTGGACACATCCTCCCTTTGCACCACCCTCTGTCCCCAACCATGGATAAAAGAGGAAAGCCACTGAAGGGCCATCCCCCATATTCCCACGTCGGTGAGGTGGTGAGTCAATAGAGTGTAGTCGACTGTGTCAAATGCTGCTGTAAAGTCTAACCGCTGACCTGCCAAGATCCAGCTGTTTTTGGAGATTGCCTTACCCAGAAACAGTCAATTTGACACTGGATGGTAATTGGCCGAATCGGATGGGTACATCGATGGCTTTTTCAAGAGCGGTATGACCACAGCTTCCTTGAGGCCTATAGGACTATTGAGTTTATCTAAAATAAAAATGTTTGCTCAAAGGATTTGTTTCTCATGAAGTTGTTTACATGGGACTTACCTAGTGGCTGTAAAAAAAAAAAGTACCATGGCAACATCAGCATTATCAGGCACAATATCTCAGTGTCCACCTGTTGAAGAACAAACATAAAATGTTCAATACACAATACTTTCCCAGCACCTAGAGCCAATATTGGCTGGGGCCGGCGGGGGGGGGGGGGGGAGGATAGCTTTCTTTTTAAAGTTCCCACTAAGTGATGTGATTATTTTGAAATTTTATTTTGATTAGTATATATGTAGAATAAGGAAATTGAATACATAGAATAAATAAGATAATAGATGACTGGACATATATCACATGTGAAACAAAGGATGAAAAAGGAAAAGACAACCCAAAATATACTGACAGTGTTAACATAAATATTATCAAGATATATTTTATTTATGGCATACGCAATGGCAAAGATTAAGAGATTAAAAACAAACAGTCTGAAAATCAGACTACATAAAACATCAACATGAGTTTTACATATGCTATAATAATTTTCCATACAGAGTTGATGATTTCACTTATACAGTTGATGGAAATATCAAATGACCAATAGGACCATAAACATTTCAGCCTCAGTGGCCTTCCTCAGTGGTCAATAATACTATTATATAGAAACACACATCTAGAAGTAAATATATATAAATTGAAGCCTGGTATTGTTTTCTAAAAATGTAAAACAAAAAAAAGAAATGCAGGACAAATTGTTATAATAAATATAAGTCTCATGGTGAGTGTACAAGTGCAATTTTCCATAGCCTACTTCATAAATTTTCAGCAACCACATAACATATGAGGAAAAAAATTTAAATTATTTATTACTTATATTTATTATAATAATTTGGCTTTCTTTTCTTTTTTCTGAACATCTTCAGACCATCTGTTCTAATCTTTGCCATCCTGCAGACCATAAACAAACATCTATATCTATATATCTACATATATCTATATATTTATATAGAGATATCTATCTATCTATCTATCTATCTATCTATCTATCTATCTATCTATCTATCTATCTATCTATCTATCTATCTATCTATCTATCTATCTAATTTAGTTTGAGGTTAGCTTGTATATCACATGTCCACAATTAATATATACAGATGTGGGAGCAGAAATACTGTGAGCATAAGAATATGGAATAACCCATGTAGATGATGGAGTGAGATTGTGCACACTGGCCTCCCCATGACCAAGGGCCAACCTAGACAATATATTTATTTAAAACATTTATTAGTCACCTTTCCATCTTTTAGGATTTCAAGGCAGCTCACAATATATAACATCCCCGGGGATGCCCCTGCCATTTTGCCTTTGATTTTTTTCACATTACAAAAGCTTGGTTTTGCTTGGGAACATGACACAGAGGGGAAAGGAGGGACTCCTCTTCCACCTCATTGTCCTTGAAAATGGCATGGTGGGGAGAAAGATCAGACCTCTTTGGCATTTAAAAAGTGAGGGAATTCAGAGGCAAAATGGTTGTGATTTCTCCATGGATAATTTGGCCCTTTGCTGGCCTTGCACTTAGAGCTGCCAGGTTCCTCCTGACCACTGGCAGGCAGGGCTGGCACATGGGAGCCAGTGAAGTAGGAGGCTGCCTGGGGCACCACTTTGCAGCCATCTGCTAAGGAGAATGAGGAAATGACTGTATTCAGGGAACTGCACTGCTGTATATTTATTTTAGGAAATGGGAAAGTCTCCTGGCTCCACCTCCAAAGTCTCCCAGCCACACCCCCAAAGTCCCCAGGTATTTTCTTAGTTAGACTTGGCAACCCTAGGCAGGGGATGGGGGTAGGGTTGCCAGATCCAGGTTGGGAAACTTCTGGAGATTTGGGCATGGAGCTTGGGGAGGACAGGGATCTCAGTGGGGTACAATGCCACAGAGTCCACCTTTCAAAGCATCCACTTTCCCCAGAGGAAGTTGTCTGTAGTCTGGAGGTGCACTGTAATTCCAGGAGATCCCCAAGTCCCATCTGGAGGCTGGCATCCCTACTTGCACTGCTTATTTTTATTCACCACAAGCAGTATCTAGGAAGTCCTAAGTGTCATTAAGAGCTGCAAGTCAATTTGGATCTTCACTGTTTTGCACATGTGTAGTTTTGAAGACACCAATTCAAACTTGTTCAGCTGGTGTTTGAGTCTCTCTGTGGGAACTGAACAAACAGGGTATTCAGCTCACATCTGTTCCTGGCATTTGAACACGCTAAATTCAACTGCTGAACACATTCAGTGCATAATTTGCAGCATATCGGGACGTCCTACCATGCTATGGCGATTTGGGGTCCTTTGGAACACCTAACATTGATTATCCAGTCATACAGCTACCATTGAAAATTAATTGCATAATGAATCATTGTACTAGCATCTATTGTTATATTGTTTTTAACTGATATTTTAATATTGTTTTTATGTTGTTTTATATATTATTGTTTTATATATTATTGATGTTTTTATCTTGTTTGGTCATTTTTTGACCCTAACCTGTGAGACGCCCTGAGCCTGCCTTCGGTGGGAAGGGTGGGATATAAATAAAATAAAATATCTATCTCACAGTGACCCTAGATGACCAAACTAAGCATACACGTGAAGGCATTGGTTGTATAACACATCCCTCTACTCCCTAATAAAATGGGCTCCCTTTTTCCTATTTGTCTGGTTTTGGGCTGGTATAACTCCCATCGGTCTGTGGTATGATTTAATTCCAACAGGATGGAAACTAAAATATGACAGCAGGACTTTGTGTATTCCTTTGAAACTAGTGAAAATGAATAGGATTGACAAGAAATGGGGGCAGGGTTGAGTTAGTATTTTGCAACATTCTTGTCCCCAGAATTACATTAATGACAGAGCCACTCCTTCAGGGACATTTGAATGTTTCCAGTGCCCTTAGGGCAAGATAGAAACACCCATGCATAAAAGGACAGAAGATTTTGGGGCATTCTATGAATTCACACACAAGAGAGGCTGCTGATTCTGGCTTGAATTGTTCAGCCAAGATACATGTGCAAACAGCTTCCATGGTCAAAACAAACCAGATTCAGTGACGGACCCGATCAGATCTTCCACTGCTGAAAAAAGGAGGAGGGGTCTCCTTTGACCAACATAAAGGTTGTGGTGGGAATCATGGGGCCACCCACCAAAGCCATGTGGGATGGGAGCTACAACGAGGAGAATAATTAGGTGAAAGCCAGCTGGATGCAGCCCCAGGCTGTATTGGTTAACTATCCAGTACTGCCTTTGTTGCCTCCTCCCTTAACAACATTTGAGTTACAAGCTTCTCAGCACAGCATTTTGTACAAGCTGAAATTTCCAAATTGTCTTCAAGGGCAGTCCCATCTAATGCAAGTGACGATAAAGCACAAAATGTGTTCCTTTCAGTAATTTATTCTCCGCATCTCATTTCAAAAATGAAAAATGCCGGGACTCAAATGTGCTTGAAGGTGATTCCTTCCTTATTTCATATCAGTGGAAGCTGTTTTCATTTAATCTGTACTGGGGAAAGAAAACTCTGCATATGCTTTAAGAGACCCTATTATTACCAGGGATTCCCAGGCCTTTTCCTGGCACAGCAAGCAAGTTCCAAGGCTAATGAGGCAATGCTTCTAATTTATTCCTGGAATCAAGGATGCCTCTAGATGAAGGTTATGGCTAGCTGTTGTATTGCTTAGAAAAAAGTTTGAAAACAGCAGCAGTGTTAATATGTTTTTATTACTTTACAGATTAGTGAGCAAGTTTCCAAGTTGCCCAGAACTCTTCCTCAGGTTGGACAAGAAAAAAACCCAAAATCTGCAGGTTGTAGCCTTTCTGGATTGGAGACCTGGAGGTGTTGCAGATTTAGAAAGTTCCAGGTATAAAACAAATTTCAAGACATATCAGAGATATCAAGAAGTGAAAGCAAACAAGCAAACAAAAGACCACCCCTTAACCATTTTTTGAAAGCCTTCTCCAGTATTACTCATAGCACAGAAGTCCCTCATCAAGCAGACAGCAAAATAAAAAAAACACAGTACATCAGTCCTTATATTAACAATCATGGAAATGAATATGCTAGATGTAAAGAAAAGTCAGATTGAGTAGGATTACCTACTGGTAGGAGGACAAGTCTCATAAGGCAAAGTCCCACTTGAAGATCATGGTCCCCCAGTTGTAAGATCACTTTCTTGGAGATGTAGCTTTTCCAGCCAGAAGACTTTTATGATGATTACTTTTACTGCCATTAATTGGGAAAGACACTGTTTTCAAAAGATGAAAACCTTCTAATGCTTCTCTCCCCTTTAGCAATGTATGGCTCAAATTGAGTATACCATTCCGATTTTTAGAGATTTGCATACAATTTTCCACAAGGCAGGCTACTTCTCTTACATTCCCTCCACCCTGGATGCATTGAAAATACTCTGAAAGGACTAATTATAGCATGATAAAAAGGGATTCGTCATATTAACTCCGTCTTTTCAAAACCTGCCTTTCTCCTAAGCCACAACCTCTAAGGCAGGAGGCTTTCATGACTCGCCTTATATTTTAAGTAAAATAAAAGAATTAAAACATACTTTTAATAAATAAAGCTGGAACCTTTTTGTATAGCCCCATTCGGATCACATACATGCTCAAGCACCAATTTGCCAGTGTGCAGGGATAATGAGTAAT
This sequence comes from Heteronotia binoei, assembly GCF_032191835.1. Lineage (NCBI taxonomy): Eukaryota > Metazoa > Chordata > Lepidosauria > Squamata > Gekkonidae > Heteronotia > Heteronotia binoei. The sequence continues at coordinate 47,092,499 of NC_083223.1, read as the reverse complement.
CTAAAAGCACAGACTGAAGTACAGATAATGACTCTCCTGTTTATTCACTTGTCATTAGTAGTACAAAAGACCTGAAATAATCTCAGTTGCTATTAACTCCATAATGCACAATCATCACTTCCATTTTTTATAAAACAAAAAGGCTTGCTATAATTATTGTGCAAAAAAAAAAAAGGCCTAGATATTGTTTCCAAGGGATCGGGTTAAGCATCCTTACTGGAAAATGAGTTTGGAAAAAATAAGTAATTGTGTATCAACTAGTCAGGTTTTATTCATTGCTGAGCCATCTCACGTTACGGGTAGAATTGCCATTGCAATGATGAGTGACCTTATATTTCAGAGTTCGTGTGCAGGAAGTTCGACCTCTTACAACTGCGGTACACTTTGAACTTTTATGCTTTCAATTATGGTTTAGAAATTAGGAATGGAGAAGTCAAAAAAGGCACAGCATAGATAGATGCCTTTAACCCTTCCCCCTTCACAGCAAGAGGTATAAGTGCTAACCACTGAATTTAAATGTATTTCCAGGAGTATGTTCAGAATCCTGACAAACTCTGTCAAATTCTTACCAACTTAGATGAACGGGTGCTCTCTGAAATAACAGTATCAACAGGAAATGTAACACTAGGAACAATTAATTTTGAGAGACAGTAGCCTACAGAATACAAAACAAGACATGACATAACAAAGTTAATGAGAAAATTTTCTTGTTGCTTGCAAAGTTGGCTTTTGTTATGCTCAAATGCTTATAAGAGTTGGTAGTGGAGTAATTATCTATCTGTCTAGAGCTGCTTTTATCCCACCTTGCCTCTAAGGAGCTAAGGGCCACTGCATCATTTTCCCTTCCCTATTTTATCCTTATGACAAACCTGTGAGGTAGGACAGCATGAGAGAGAATGTCTGGCCCAAGAACACCCAGCAAACTGTGTGGCAAAGTGCAGGTTTGGATTCAGGCCTCTTAAATCCTAATTGGACACTCAGCATTACTCCATAATGGCTAAGGGAGAACCACATATCTGTTCCGTTTATTTCCTATTTGGATTAATAGGAAGTCCCTGAGAGAGACTGTTCTCATCAAGGAGAGAGATATTACCATCTGTTCTACCCCCTCCTACCAACCACTGGGATCTTATAGAGAAGCTGCCTTCAGGAATGAAGTGCTGGAATAAGACAACAGTTGCTAGCCCAGCATTGGCACCTGTGTGTGTGTACCTGACTGGCATCATGCTGACACCATGAAATGACTTCCAGTGTGAACTAGAAATACATCATCACACCAGTGCAATGCTCTAGGATTCCCCCAAAACTCTTATGGTTTAATCCACAAGAATGACATCATTTCCTTTTCACAACAGACATGACATTGCAGTGTTGGCACAATGTCAAATTATCGCCTCCTTCCTCCACCACCACCCAGTCAAGTGATGGTGGAACAGTGATAGTGGGAGACTGGTTGCCCTAATTAATCTTTCCATCAAGGGCATAACTGTTATCACCAACTCTAAGTCCTTTCTCTGTATTTGGATTGGTCTGTTGATGGTGGGTAGAGTTGTTATTAAGAGCCCCTTGGCGCCGAGTGGTAAACTGCAGCACTGCAGTCCAAGCTCAGCTTGTTGGGGGTAAAGTATAGATGACTGAGGAAGGCAATGGCAAACCACCCTGTAAAAAAAGTCTGACATGAAAACATTGTGGTACAACATCACCGCAGAGTTGGAAATGACTGGTGCTTGCACAGGAGACTACCTTTACCTTTACTAGAGTTGTTGTTAAGTAATTTCAGTCTAAATATTTGCAGTACTTTTGGATCTTTTGTTCTTGTTTTTGATATTGTAAGCCACTTTGAGTCTGCATTGAGCAAAGTGGGTTAAAAGTGGCCAAATAAAACAAAACATGCTGCCACCTCGTGCATTGTGCTGCTGCCACTTCATATCATTGGCTATCAGCGACAGTGTGGATCAACAGTACGTGTGATGATGTCACTCACGTGCAGGGTTGTTAGCTCCCATTGTCTGCTGCTTATCTGATGTTTGGTCAAACAAAAATAAAGTAAAAAAAATTGTTTTAGGCACAATGGAAAATCAGGAAGTGACATCATGCATCCCTAGGAATCACAGGAAAAGCTGTGGTTTTCCCATGGAGTTTCCAGAGATCCCTCAAGAAGCATGACATTACTTTTTTTCCCCCCTGAAAGTGATGTAACAGCATCCGCCCCATGTCCCTGCTTCCCCAGACTCCTGCTGGTTGCCAGCTGCCAACTGGAAACCCTACTCACACATTGTGTTAAACCAGGTGTTACAAGGGGAAAAGTGATAAGGAGCATTGGTAGCCCTGTCTCCCATAATGTTATTCTGTCAGGAGAGTGAAACTTCAGCCATGAATTCACTGCATCACTTTAGGCAAACCTCAATGCCATACCCATTCCCACCCCTTTTCTGTCACATTATATGATGATATGCATTGCAATAGGCTCCCCACTTCTCTGAGTGGGGGGTGGTTCCAGTGGTAGTATTTTACTTGTGTTGGTTCCCTTTGGAGGAGAGAGCATAGGGGTCTTCTGGCATTTTTGCAATTCTTTTGTGTTGTTGTTATATTGGATTCCTAGCCCACCCTACCTCACAAGCAGGCTCAGGGGAGGTTACAATAATGGATGAATACATAATCCAGATTCTAAAACTTCAAACCAAGCATTGACAAGAATAAAACTTCAATAAATAACAATAATAACAATTGATGGCATCAACAATTATTCCATATCTGATTGCTCCCATATAGATTCCCCAAGTGCGCAGATGGATGACAAATTAGTGCTGATGGGGCAACAAAGGACAAAATCAGTTGCCCACAGCCAACAAAGCAGGCAAAGCAGGCAAAGCAGGGAAGGGGAGGCCAAAATAGATAGATTTCCACAGCCTCAACCATTTTGCAGACCCTGCAGAACTGCATTAAATATACAGATGGGGAGACAGAAGCACCCCTGAAGGGCAGTAGATCTGCTCACAACCATAGTTCGATCCCAGTGGAAGCTGGGCGTAAAGTGTAGTTGACTGGGGAAGGAAATGGCAAACCACCCTGTAAAAGTCTGCTGAAAAAAGTCCTAATGTGACAATGACATCACCCCATGGATCAGTAACAACCCAGTGCTTACACAGGGGACTACACACACACACACATACACACCTATTCTCTTCCTTTTGCTGTGATGGTGGGGCTTCCTCTTGATGGTTGCACTGAGCCATTTTTCTAACAAGGTCCACTGAACAAACATTTATGGTTTAGAAACATAACAGTTCCAGGGCTCAGTAACAGAGCATCTGTTTTGTATTCAAAAGGTCCTTGGTTCAATCCCTGGCACCTCCAACTAAAAACAGGTTGGGGTGATATAAATGATCTCAACCTGAGATGCTGGAGAGTTGCTGCCAGCCAGAGTAAACAATACTGACCTTGTTAGACCAACGTTCTGAGCATCAAGCAGTTTCATGTATTCAAGCTCATGGGGTAGAACCATTTACCAGAACTTAATTAGATTCTACCATGACATATGTGAGTGGTTTGGTATAGGAATCTCCATGGAGGGGAAATCGTCCTGGAGGCCTGCTTCACCATGGAAATTTTGCTGCTGAAGAGGACTGAAGAGGTCATGAAGGGAAGTCACCCCTTACTTAATAATAATAATAATAATAATAATAATAATAATAATAATAATAATAATAATAATAATAATAATAATAAGTTTTATTTATACCCCGCCCTCCCCGCTGGGGCAGACTCAGGGCGGCTTACAATCTGTCATGATATAGTATCATGATATGACAATACAGGTAAAATCAATTCACAATATAAATACAAATACAGATACAAATACAAATATAAATTAATGTTAAAAAGCTAAAAACTATATGGTGGTGCTACAGTCTCTATTTATACAGGCAGCGTAATATTCAGTCTGGTCACGTCTTGAAGGCTTCTTGGAAGAGGACAGTTTTGCAGGCCCTGCGGAACTGGTTGAGGTTCCGCAGGGCCCGCACCTCCTCCGGTAGCTGATTCCACCATTGGGGCGCTTTTATGGAGAAGGCCAGCTCCCTAGTTGTTTTAAGTTTGGCCTCCTTAGGCCCAGGGATTTCCAAAAGATTTTGTGAACTGGAACACAGTGCCCTCTGGGGAACATATGGAGAGAGGCGGTCCCTGAGGTAGGCAGGTCCTTGGCCATATAGGGCTTTATAGGTGATAACCAGCACCTTGTAACGAACCCGGTACACAATTGGCAGCCAGTGCAGTTCTCGCAGCCTAGGCCACACGTGTTCCCACCGGGGTAGTCCCACTAGCAGCCTGGCTGCTGCGTTCTGCACCAGCTGTAGTTTCCGTGTTCGGTACAAGGGCAGCCCCATGTAGAGGGCATTACAGTAGTCTAATCTCGAGGTGACCGTTGCATGGATCACTGTTGCCAGGTCACCTCGCTCCAAGAAGGGGGCCAACTGCCTTGCCCGTCTAAGATGAAAAAAGGCTGATTTGGCAGTGGCCGCTATCTGGGCCTCCATTGTCAAGGAGGACTCCAATAGCACTCCCAAGCTCCTGACTTCACGCACTGGTGCCAATGGCGTCCCATCAAAAGCTAGAAGGGGAATCCCTCCTTCCGGGGCACTGCGATCTAGGCAGAGGACCTCTGTCTTTGCTGGATTCAATTTCAGCCTGCTCAGCTTGATCCAATCAGCAACGGCTTGCAGTGCCTGGTCCAGATCTATAGGGGCATCAGCGGCCTGGCCTCCCATCAATAGGTAGAGCTGGGTGTTGTCAGCATACTGATGGCAACCCAGCCCATGTCCCCGGGCGATCTGGGCAAGGGGGCGCATAAAGATGTTAAATAGCATTGGAGAGAGGACTGCCCCCTGAGGCACCCCACAATTAAGTGGGTGCCTCTGAGACAGCTCTCCCCCAATTGCCACCCTTTGTCCCCGACCTTCAAGGAAAGAGGAAAGCCACTGCAAGGCTAACCCCTGAATCCCTGCGTCGGTGAGGCGGCGGGTCAGCAGCCGGTGATCAACCATATCGAACACTGCCGATAGGTCTAGCAACAGCAATACCGCCACACCACCTCGATCCAGATGTCGCCGGAGATCATCCATGAGGGCGACCAGCACCATCTCTGTCCCGCGGCCTGGGCGAAAGCCAGACTGAAAAGGATCTAAGGTGGAAGTGTCATCCAGAAAACTCTGTAGCTGCAACGCCACAGCCCTCTCTATTACTTTGCCCAAAAAGGGCAAATTTGAGACCGGCCGGTAATGCGCCAATTCGGCCGGATCTAATGTAGTTTTTTTTCAAGAGAGGGCGGACCACTGCCTCTTTCAGAGGAGCTGGGAAAAGACCCTCTGAGAGAGATCTATTTATGATGTCTCGTATAGGACATCGTAGCTCCTCCTGGCAAGCTTTAATTAACCAGGAGGGGCAGGGGTCCAGGTCGCAGGTTGTTGGGCGTGCAGCAGAGAGGATTCTGTCGACTTCCTCCAAGCTGAGGGGGTCGAAGCGATCCAGGATCAGATCAGAAGGCAGGCACGGAGCCTCGAGTCCACTTACTGTATCCAACATGGCGGGGCAGTCGCGACGGAGCGATTGGACTTTGTCTGTAAAAAATTTCGCAAAAGCCTCACAGCCTATCTCCAATTCCTTAACATTTGGCTTGCCTTGCGGCAATGTAGTTAAAGTCCGAATTGTTCTAAATAATTGTGCCGGGTGCGAATTTGCAGACGCAATCTTGGCTGCAAAGTATGTCTTCTTTGCGGCCTTGACTGCCATCTCATAGGACCTCATAAATTCTCTATAAGATGCTCTAGTCACTTCATCGCGAGTACGTCGCCATTGCCTCTCTAGCCGTCTGAGGCCCTGTTTCAGCTGGCGCAGTTCCGGGTTATACCACGGAGCCAGTCTGATCCGGGGTCGCAGAGGGCGCCGAGGTGCGATCTCATCGATGGCCGTAGAGAGCCGGCTATTCCAAGACTCAATAAGGCCCTCGAGGGATCCCGTAGAGCCATCTGGAACCATTCCGGGTCCATTTGGCTTCGCAGGCGAGCCATAATACGCTAGTCGCCTAAGCGGGTTTGGGATGGAACGTCCATACGAGCCCTGAGGGCGAGGTGGTCCGACCATGGCACTACTTATGTAGTTACATCGTCCACCGTGACCCCGGCCGCAAAGATCAGGTCTAACATGTGACCAGCCTGGTGGGTGGGGGTTGTGACAAATTGAGAGAGTCCCAGTGTTGCCATGGATGACACTAGGTCCATCTCTGGCTTAGAGGTCGGGTCATCCGCATGGACGTTGAAGTCTCCCAGGATCATCAGCCTTGGGTGCTCCAACGCCCAGCCTGCCACGGCCTCAAGCAGGGACGGTAAGGCGTTGGCCGGTGCGCTGGCGAACGGTACACCAGCCAAACCGCCATCCCCTCTCCAACCCCCCACGCCAGGCCCGCACATTCGATACCCTCAATCTTTGGGGCCGGGAGTGCCCTGAAGGAGTAAGCCTCATGTATGAACAGTGCCACTCCTCCCCCCCGCCCACTAGTCCGTGATTGGTGAAAGACCGAGTAACCCGGGGGAGCTGTTTGGGAGAGAGCTACCAGATCTCCCTCTTGAACCCAGGTCTCGGTCACGCAAGCCAGGTCCATGTCCTGCTCGAGTAAAAACTCTCGGAGGACAGAGGTCTTATTATTAATGGACCTGGCGTTGCATAACACCAATGACGGAGGTGGGTTATTTAGTCTGGCCCTACTACCTGCCACCCTTGGGATGGGACGCAGACTGGAAGGTGACCGAGCCCTAATTGGTCGCGGTCCCCTTCCCTTGTATCGTTGTCTGTTCCCACTGCCATACCTCCCCCTCCCCATGAGCACTGGAATCCCTGGGACTATCATCTACCGCTGGTGGTAGTCGTTGTTGTTATAGCCACTCCTAGAGCCCTTTAGCACCACCCTTAACTACTCCCCAATCCGTTCCACACCACTAATCCCAATTCCAAATCAACCCGGTTAAACCCACCCCACAATCTTTATATTAATTGGTAAAATACATATAATAAATCAGTGGCAATAATTAATATAATCCCTCCCTAATAATCCTCAATTTATTTGCCAAATAACATATAAAAATCAGACCCAATCAATATAAAATCACAAATCACGAGTTAATTGGCTAAATTTTTTGTTTTTTGTTATTTTTTGTGAATGGATGGAGGTAGGATGTTAGATAGGAAAGTGCTATCGTGCACGTCTGTGCAGGTCTGCACTAAGTAGGTGCTGAGTAAATAAAGTGCTTGAATAAAGTGCTGAGTAAGGTGCTAGGTAGGTAAAGTGCGAAGACAGGTGCAGGCATCAGGCTTATATCATGATGTATGCTACACTGAGGGGCAGCGGTCAAAGGTGGATGTGATATGTAACAGGGTCCATGAGTTCTCGGCCAATGCCCCTGGTGCAACCTGGCAGGTCCAGGGAGGTGAAACCCCCCCCCCCCGTGCTCCCCAGTCACGCCTCAGGGCTCCACAGGTCTTCTGATGGAAGTTGGCCAGTCCAATCAGGGACCCTCGGTCCACCAGGGTGGCTAGAGGCCTCGGAGCCGTCACCGCAGATTTCCCTCCATCGGCAGCAGCCCCGATCGCCACTATTAGTCGCCCTGGCCGCGCCCTCACTCGGCGCCCACGTCGCGTAGTTGCCGAGGTCTCCAGCCGCTCGCCCGCCTCCGTCTACTCACTCGTCCCAGTCTCTCAGTCCGTCTGTTCGCCACACGCCGCTCGTGTGTGTTGGGCGTGGGCGTCCCAGCTGCTCCACTCTGCTTCGCACTCCTCCACAACATTGTGATAGGATTTACTGCTATTTTAATAATGATCTAATGCTGAATTAGCCCACCACAAAATAAGCAGAACGTATTGTCTAAGAACAGTTTGGTGTATGGTCCACTGTTCTTTAGGGGTAAAACTGTGGATTAATGGAAAACTTTGCTTCTCCTCTTTTGCAGATAATGGATGGCTTCTTACATCTGGGGTTCCTGCACTGCATTGGTGCACTTGTCGGCACATATTTTCCCATTCATTCACTGGGCAAAAGAATTGATCTGTATGGCAGCAGAAAAAAAAATCTGCTCACTGGGATCATCAACCACACCAGACATTTAATCAATGCAGAGGTGGGATGGAGTAGAGGGAACCAAAATGCCTTTGTATTCTACAGCTCTGGTATATGCGCAGCGATGGATGTGAGTATATTTGTTCCCAGGAACCCCATCACTCTCCAAAGGTGTGACTATACTAGCTGTAATAGCTGCAAGCAATTTTTGATGAAGCTGTAGAACAAAGCTAGGAATGTGAGGGAGAGGAATTTTGACTATGCACTGTGGTAGGTGTATGGTGGAGTGCGCCTTCAGCAGGTTCAAGCTCAATGGCAGTGCTTTTCAGTGCACCTCACAGTGTTTAACAAAAATGTCATGTCAGTGGTCACTGTATGTGTGATTCTTCACAACATCTGCAAAGTAAGGGGGCATGTTACCCTAGTAAAGCACTGTGACCCACTGCACTAAAGGTGCAGCAAGAAAACCCAGGGCACCCAAATATGTGCTGAAAACACCCCCCCCCCCCCGCCCAAAAGCAGAGCCAGAAATCACATGTGTGGAAAATATCTAAGCCCAAAACTTGTGTTCCATAAACATTATTTTCCATCCTTCTCAACCAAGACAATGCCCAGCTGTTAATAAATGAAGCACAAAATACTGGCTTATTTTCCTTTTTATCTCCCTTGCTTTTCATACTGTACAATTCTGTGCTTGGCACTGTGTGACACCTTTCATCTGATGACCTCAGAACACATATAATAGAAATAAATTATTCAGACAGACTGTATCTATCTCAAGCATAACTGGAAACTATAATTCCTCTATTGGTAAAAAGGATGGTGAGTGATTTCTGCATGCTCTCAGGGAGCCCAATGCCAGGTTTCAAATGGAAACACCACTAGGGAAGAGGATAATTTACAAAGGGAAGGGGGGGGGTTCACCCTTTTTCTGCCTGCCGCATTATCTACTGCAAACTGACAGGAAAAACATATTTTTTAACACATACCCCAAATGGCAAAAGTTGCTGGTCTGCTTATTTGAAATGGAAAATTAAATGCACAGGAAGTTGGGTTGCTAGGTCTTACCTGGCTCCCAGTGGGGAATATTCTTCATGTGCACAAAGCACGTGCAGCACAATGCCTTCACCTGGAAGTGACGTTATCATGTTGAGCATGCCGGGGGGGTGGGGGGGATGCTATAGAACTTCGGAAAAAACTCTATGATTATCATCCTCTGTGAATAATGATTTAAAAATGCAAATTACCAGTTTAAAATTACTTACCTGCACACTTTTCTGGATACAAATTTCCAGGTGACATCATCACGCCAGGCACACCACAGCACATTGGTGCTCTTTGGGGGTAGAGCTCCGCCACCGGCTACTTCTGTGGTGGTGGGCTGGAGGCCCCAAAACTGGGGGAAACCCCAACCTTGGTGAGAGGCTGTGAACCCTAACAGAAAGGGTGGTTAGAATGTAAAGTGGAATGGAGGGACATATCTGTATTTGAATTACTACTCAGGGTCAAGATATATGATACAATTTCTAATAGCTTGGACTTGAGTCCCCCAGATCCGACTCACTTTCCTCACAGTTGCAGAGCACCCATGGTTTCAGAACCAGTCTTGTCTAAGAATCACCAGAAACTCTATAGTTTTGTATGGTTTATGGTAATTCCTAGAGTGAAGTGATGTCACTTCCAAATTTTCTCAGAAGTGCCATCTTGCCATTATTGATGGCCACTCCCATGCACCACTACTCTCCTACTGGTTGACAGGTTGGGCCTAGTATTGGAGTAAGTAGAGTAGAGTAGGTTTTTTTATACTCCACTTTTCTCTATCTTAAGGAATCTCAAAGCAGTTTGCAATCACATCCCCTTCCTCTTCCCATAACAGGCAGGCACCTTGTTGGGTAGGTGAGACTGGAAGAGTTCTGAGAGAATTATAACTGGCCCAAGGTCACCCAGGAGGCTTCACATGGAGGAGTGGGCAATCAAATGCAGTTCTCCCAATTAGAGCTCATTGCTTTTAACCACCACAGTACACTGACTCTATTAGACCAGGGGTCATTTCATAGAAAAAGATGTGCCAGAACTCATTAGCAGAACTCATTTGCATATGCCACACACCCCTGACATCACCGGAAGGTGTACTCAATTATATCAGCTCAGCATCTACCTTAAAATGCTTCTTAAATTATAATTGTCATAATAAAATCTTACTCCCATCATACTTTTAAAATTACTTTCTCCTATGTGGCCACGGTGGCATGATGAAGATTTTCATCTATCTGCTTTATAGGTTTTGGTTATTTTCCCATTTTTTGAGGGGAAAAATATTAGAAAGTTTATCAAATGTTAGAGTTCAGCAAAATTCTCACAGGAGTTTGAACAACAGAGCCCAGAAGCAATTATTTGGGAGGGGGGATAAGAAAGAGTGAGCACAATAAACTTTAGAGCTTCCAGAGTGCTACTCCTTATACTCCTGGGGTTTCTTCTACACACTTAATCCTCCTAAACTTTCATTAACCTTAGTCCCATTCAAGCCTTCCACAGACCCTCTACTACTTGCAATTACCAACCAATGCTTGCTTCTACTCACAGTTCATTTTCCAGCGCCAGCGCCATTTTCTTTCTGGTTCTGTTCTCAAAACTCGCCATTCATTCTGTCCTCACCGCCATTTTCACCACTCCTTCCCCTTACTCAGTCCTTCACTTTATCTCTTCAGACCAGTCTTTTTCTTCTTCTTTTCTTCTATTTCTCTACAAACATTCTCCCTCTTCCTCATACAGTCCAAGCTCCCACTTTTTCGTCCTTCTCTTCTCCGCTCCACTTCCTGTTTTTCGGCTTCTCTGCTTTTCACTCCACTTTTCAACTTCCCAGCTCCCTCCGCTCGCTCTTCCACCACCACCTCTCTTCCAGGCTACAATTTTTCTTCCTTATACAAATCCTTCTCATACAAGTCCAAACTCACACTTTTTTGTCCTTCTCTTCTCCGCTCCGCTTCTCCATTTCTCCGCTACTCCGAAACTCCGCTTTTCGGCTTCCCTGCTTTGCGCTCGACTTTCCGTCTTCCCAGCCTCTCAGCTCGCTCCTTCTACCTCTCTTCCAGACTGCACCTCTTCTTTCTTATAGATGTTTCTTCTGTCTCCTCTATTCAGCTCACTTACAAGGTATTGACAGGCTAGTTCTTAAAAGTCTGTTGCCCTGTCAGCTCCTTCCCGGTGGCCCAGCTTAACGCGAAAGCGTTAGCAAGCTCTGGTCAGAGGAAAGGCTGGGATCGAAAGGTAAGCCTCCACTTCCCCCATGAGTCCCCTGCCAGCTCCCCAGACTTCGAAGTGTCCCCAGACACTTCTTTAAGAGGTATCCTCCTAAGAGGACCCTCTCTAGAGCCTGCTAAATCAAAACGTTCACCGGAGCCCAGCAAGAACGCTCCGCTTCACTGCACCATCATACCGGAAGTATGGAAGATACAGGAAGTTTTAAGGAGGGAGAGGTGGTTCTTAGCTATCTTGTATGGCGGCTACCTCTTTCTTGAAGAGTGGCAGAGGACGGTGTTAGAAAGAAACAGAAAGCACTGAGACTTTGAGGAAGAGAGAACTGGGAATAAGAGATAAGGATATATAGTAAGAAGAAAGAAAAAGGAAAATAGAAGAGGAAGAACAGAAGAAAGAAGAAAAAAGAAAAAAGAAGGAAGAAAAAGGGGACTGAATTTAAATAATAGTATAATAATTTAAGATTATATAGTTGATTTATTCCTGATAACAGTTATTCATAGGATATTGATAAGAAATGTAATAAATTTGTGATGTAAAGCTTTGGGAATGTCACTTGATTAATGTATAGCATATAATTAATTTTAAGATGATTATTTGAGAAGGAATTGATGGGAAATGATTGGGGAGTAAATTCTGTAGATAATGAACTGTATTTATTATGTTAATTAATGCTTCAGAGGAAATTTAAATGAGTATTGTTTAAAATAGTTAGGTAGCTGAGGGAATTGATTGGTATTATAACAAATTAAATCAATTAAATTAATTCGCAGAAGAGCTGATTAAGCTAGCAAGAAAGCTTAAGCCTATTAAAAGTAAGGGTAACAGAGAGAATTCATAGAAATGGACCCTAAAATTAAAAAACTTGGTCAAGGTACCCCACCAGGGGGACGTAAATTGGGATCCCCAGCAACTAATCAGGATGCGTTGGAAAAATTACAAAATATAATGATAGCTGGGTTTAAGCAGAATCAGGAAGCCCTAGAAGAAATCAAGACTGAATTATTGGGGGAAATTAAAAAAACAAATGAACAAGTAATAGAATTCCAAAAACAGCTGCTAGTTAATACACAGCAAGTGCATGAACTGTCAGTAAAAGTAGGAGAATTGAAGGATCAAGGCGAAGCAACATCGGCAGGCACACGAGAAAACAAAGCCAACTTGCTAGAACTAGAAGATAGAGTAGCAAGGCTGGAGATGCAGAAATCGGCGTATATATTAAGGTTCCAAAACATTCCTGAGGAAAATATAGAAAACAAGATCGTTGAATTGCTGACCATAGATGGAGAAGAACTGTTGGGAAACGGGAAGATGGCGATTGAATGGGCAAGAAGAGTGGCATCTGCGCATACTAAAAGATTCAGCATCCCAAGAGAGATTCAAGTTAGATTTACGCGAATTGCGATTTGTGAGAAGATTTTGAGGGCAGTAAAGGAAAAAGGCTTGAAATGGGAAGCCAGCGACATTAAAGTTTTAAAAGATATACCCTGGTCCATAAGAAAAAGACGGTTTGAATATAAAAAATTAACAAGCTGGCTTATGAAACATTCCATACAATTTAGATGGTTGGTACCAGAAGGAATTTTTTTTATTTATCAAACTAGGAGATACAATTTAACGTCAATAGAAAAGATGGAAGAATTTTGGGAGAAATATGTAGAACTTCACAGTCAGGAATCAGAATCTGGAGAAGACCGAGAAGAAGAACCTGATTATAATAGTGCCGGGAAAAATGATCTACAGAAAAAGAATCAAGACAAGATCACAATCACAAAAAGAACAAAGAAGGATACCGGATAGTAATTTAACAACAAGATGATGACTAAAGCTGGATTACAGATTTTTTTCTCTTAACATAAATGGATTGAATGAACCAAGGAAAAGTAAAAAGACCTTTCTGCAACTTCAAAAGACGGGGTCTCAAATAATGTGTTTACAAGAAACCCACATAAAAGAAGGGGATACAAAATATTTGCAAAATAAAAAACTAGGACAGCTCTACTATTCTTGTGACCCGAAGAAAAAAAGAGGTGTTGCTATTTATGTGAAGGACCACATAAATTCTAAATTGTTGTATAAGGATGAGATAGGTAGAATTGTAGTAATAGAAATTGAGATTAATGGGAATAAAATAATCTTGGCTAACATATATGCACCAAATAATAACCAAGAGCAATTTTATGCTATGCTACATGGAAATTTATTGAAATATGGTCTGGAAAATTTTTGTATTGTGGGTGACTATAATGCTGTATTTGATATAGGGAAGGACAACAAATATGAGAAAGCCAAGACCAAAAATCTTCGTAGTCAGCTACCAAAAACCTTTTTTAAATTGGCGGATGAGTTCAACTTAGTTGATGTCTGGAGGATGAAAAACCCACAAACAAGAGATTTCACTTATTTCTCACAGGTACATAACTGTTGGTCTCGGTTAGACATGTGCTGGATGTCAGCCTCCTTGGGTTGGTCGGTAATCCAAGCAGATATTAACCCCAAAACATATGCTGATCACAACCCAATTCAGATTATCTTGAAAGATGCCTCACGTAAAACGTGTTGGACTCTGAACTTGCAAATTCTAAAAGAAGAAGTGTTTACTGAGAAGGCGAAAAAAGACATAAAGATGTTTTTTGAATGTAATCTGAAAAAGGATACCCCGATGCAAGTAATTTGGGACGCCGCCTTCAAAGCTTTCTTTAGGGGGATTGCAATTAGCTACACTACAAAAAGGAAAAAAGAACGAATGAAAGCTTAGAATAATCTGATAACGGAATTAAAGGATTTGGAAAAACAACAAAAAGTTAAAAACACGAAAGATATAACAGTAAAGATTTATGCATTACAGCATGAAATAAATCTATTATTGGTTGAAGAATTAGAGAAGAAGTTGAAGTGGACAAAACAAAATTATTCTGAAAGTGCTAATAAGACCAGTAGGTGGCTAGCATATAAATTAAGAAAGGAAAGGGAGAGAAAAGTTATAAGATCACTCAAGAATGAAGATAAAGAAGAAGTCTCAGAAAAATCCCAAATGAATATAATAGTGCAAGACTTCTATCAGAATCTTTATAAGAAGCAAGAGATCGCACAACTTCAGGAGGAGTATATTGAAAATGTTGGGATTAAGCAAATAACAAGAGAGCAACGGGATGGATTAGAGAGTGTTATCACTATACATAAAATAACAGAGGCATTGAAAAGACAGAAAAGTAATGTCACCTGGCCCTGATGGACTACCGATTGAATTTTTTAAAACATTTGAAGAGATCCTGTTGATTCCTTATAAAAGCGTAGTAGAGGAAATATAAGAAACAGCTAATTTACCCTCATCTTGGAGTGAGGCATTGATATTGTTGATCCATAGGAAAGAGACAGATTCTACAGAGATTCGTAATTATAGGCCAATCTCGCTTTTAAATGCTGACTACAAAATATTTGCGGCAATTCTGTCTAACAGGCTGAAAAAGGTCATATCTACGGTCATTGATGAAGACCAAACGGGGTTCATTCCTGGGAGAATGATGAGACAGAATATAAGATTCTTCATGAATATTCTAGAGTACTATTGGATACATCCCGAGAAGCAATTTGCAGGCATTGCCCTCGACGCAGAAAAGGCGTTTGATAACATCAATTGGAACCTTATTTTAAAAGCATTAGCGGCTATTGGATGTGGTGAAATTTTTATTAAATTAGTGAGAGCCATCTATACCAAACAAATTGCAAAGATAAATATTAATGGGCATCTCACAGAAGCGATAAGAATTGAACGGGGTACTAGACAAGGATGTCCATTATCTCCCTTGCTCTTCATCCTAACATTGGAATTCTTAATAATAAAAATAAGGGAGGATGATGGAATTAAAGGTACTAAGATCAAGGGGGAAAAGTACAAAATACGAGCCTTTGCCGATGACTTGTTATTGATACTTGAAGACCCCATCTCTTCGATAGAACATCTGATGAAGAGATTGGAGGAATATCAGGTTTCAAAGTTAATATCCAGAAAACTAAATTTTTGACCCAAAATATGACTAAGGACGAAATTGCCCAATTAGAAATGAAATCTGGCTTTAGCCATGAAAAGAAAATTAAGTATTTAGGTATCTACTTTTCAAATGATCTAAAAACATTACAAAGAAATAATTATGACAAGATCCTAAAAGAAATTCAATCAGATTTGCACAAATGGAGAGACCTACAAATTTCCTTATTGGGGATAATTGCATCAATCAAGATGAACATATTACCAAGAATCTTGTACCTATTCCAGACGATACCAATCATTTTGTCCCAAACGTTTTTTCATCAACTAAATAAACTGACCACCATATTTATTTGGCAAAACAAAAAAAACAGAATCAAATTAAAGGTTTTGCAAGATAGCAAATCAAGAGGAGGGCTAGTGTTACCTGATTAGAATACATATTATAAGGCATGCTGTTTAGTATGGTTAACAGACTGGTTTGCACTGGAAAATAAAAGGTTATTGGTTTTAGAAGGTATAGGCTTGGTTAGAGGCTGGCATTCTTATATGTGGTATCAGCCTCCAACAAGGAATAATATTTTCCTCAGACATGAAATAAGAAAATCGTTATATAAAGTATTGAATGAAGTTAAAAATATATATATATACCTTCATGGCTATCACCAGTAGAAGCCTCTAGCCAACCCGATTTATATTGTTGGGAAAATAATTACAATTATGGATTTTTATTGGACAAAGAAAATAACTTAAAACTGGATGACAATGTGAAATTGGATTGGTGGCTGAAGAACCAAGTTAAATCTAAATATCAATCATATAAGGAAATAGGATTTGTTAAAAAACCAAACGAATTTGATATGATAATTCGTGACAATCAGAAACTTATTTCTAAAATATATAATTGGCTCTTACAAAACAAAATGCAAAACAAAGTTGTTAAAGAAAGCTGGATAAAGTTGTTGAAGGATTTTGGATATAGTATTGAGATGGAGGAATGGGAAAAAAATTGGAATCAAAACTTAAAATTAACCAAATCAGCAGTATTTAAAGAAAATATATACAGGATGATGTATCGACGGTACTTAACACCTGAAAGATTGAGTAAAGTATACCCTAAGTACTCAAACAAATGTTGGAAATGCAGGAAAGTCATCATTATCATCATTTTATTTATATCCCGCCCTCCTCGCCAAAGCAGGCTCAGGATGGCAAAAGTAAAGGGGTCCCTCTACCATATTTGGTGGCAGTGTGAATATGCAAAAAAATATTGGGCCCAGATTAATTTCTGGGCACAAAAAATATTAAGAATAAGGCTGCAACATACTCCGGAATTATACTTGTTGAATGTGTGTAAAGGGAGTTTATCCAGACAAGATTAAAAATGTTGTTGTATATAATAACTCGCGAGAGTCCTGTACGCGAAATACTGGAAAGTCTCTAAATTACCAGACAGGGATGAGTTTTTACAAAAACTATTTGAAGCAGCTGAGATGGACACATTAACTGTAAGATTAAGAGGAGGAAATCTACAAGACTGTAGGAAGACATGGCACTATTTATATGTATGGATAAAAAGCATGGGAATTACTATGAGAAAGTCAGAACTGTGTTATGGTGAAGCCCCTTACGCTCCTTGATTTGGAGGGATGGGTGGTGGTTTGTTTATGTTTATGTATAGTTTTCTTTTGTATATGGAACTTTTAAATAAAGGATTTGTTAAAATTTAAAAAACAAAAACAAAAAAAACCCAGAGTGCTACTCTTGTGAGCTTCTGCCCAAAATGAGACCTCATTAAACTCAACCTATAGGAGCTCTTTAGATTTTGTTAAATAACAACTGCAGATTGACTAATCTGGACTGGAACCATGGCGCTGGGCAACAGTTTTTAACCTTTTCCACTTATGCCCTCTCCATCCCCAAAAAAGGTTTGTTTGGTTTTGCAGGTAGGAAAAACATCTGAAGTATAATCTATAAGCATCCTAAATTTATCTGATAGTGTGTGTGGAAATGGCCCAACCCTATTTATCCATCACATTTTAGAAATTCAGGGCAGCAGATGATCCTGTCCTCCATTTTACCTTCATAACAATCCTGTGCAATAGGTTTCAATTCCAAGGTTTTTTTGGATGTGACATCACATTGTCCTTCATTTTTTAATTTATTTTTTCTCGCACCACTGGTGAGGGTGGCAGCAGGAAAGGGGAGCTTTTACTCCAAGAGGCAGTCTCTTTCATAATTGGGGGAGATTGGCTTTAAAGGAGACAAAGCAAGAGGGGGTAACTGGGATTCCCCACCAATGTTTATGGGGATTTTTTCCTCTTAAGAGAACTCTTGAAATAAATTTAGGCCTATGTTCAGCAGGAAAGGTTTTTATTTAAAAAAACAGAAATGGGCAAAACATACATACATACACACTGAAAGCATGTATAAGACTAGCTAAGAGGAAACCATGGAGTAGATGGGTGAGAGAAATTTTGGGGAAGGCTATAGTTACCAGTCTAGATGAAAGAGGTCCGTGGAAGCAGTGGTGAAATGACCAGCATTTCGCAAAGAAGAGGCAAAGGTCCACACACAAGTAGGGATGTGTGGAGGATCCAAGGGCACACACACAATGCTGTGGAGCAGGATGCCATACTATACAGAGCAAAAGACCCCCTGAGGAAAGCTGATGTATTGACTCCCAAAACAATAACTTAATGATTTTCTCAGAGATGGACAATGATTTGGGAGAAGCTTGATGGATTTTTCAGAGGTGAACTATAGGTGTGGATGACCTTATAAGTACCAGATAGGAAAAACTATGAGGTTTTGTGAATAGTGTTAAGTGTTGCTTAATCAGGACAAATGAGTGAGGGGAAGTGAGGCTGGGTGTGGATGAGGTGACTCCAAAGGGAGGAGATTGTCCTAAATTATGATTCTCTTTAGGGTTGGGAGGAGGTCATTAGCTAGCCAGCCACTCTTTCCCACACTTCTAAATAATATGTCCAGACTTGTCCCTGACTGACATCCATTTTCTGTTATTTTGGGTCAGTGCATTGCATTTATGATATATGAGGGGATATTTGAATGAATGATGTTAATGGTTTTCTAGCTATAAACTGCCCCTCAGTGAGAAGAGGGGTCTGATAGCTAACAGAGCTGCAGGTAAGGGATTCCCCCACCCTGACTGGGGGCCTGGCAACTAGGGTTGCCAAGTCCAATTCAAGAAATATCTGGAGACTTTGGGGGTGGAGCCAGGAGACATCGGGGTGGAGCCAGGAACAAGGGTGTGACAAGCATAATTGAACTCCAAGGGAGTTCTGGCCATCACATTTAAAGGGACCACACACCTTTTTAAATGTCTTCCTTCCATAGGAAATAATGAAGGATAGGGGGCTCATAGAATTGGACCCCCTTTTGGGGCTCATAGAATTGGACCCCATGGTTAAATCGTTTTGAAACTTGGGGGATACTTTGGAGAGAGTCACTAGATACTATACTGAAAATTTGGTGCCTCTACCTCAAAAAAACAGCGCCTCCAGAGCCCCCGAAACCTCCAGATCAATTCCCCATTATTCCCTATGAGAATCGATCTCCACATAGAGAATAATGAAGTACTCAGCAGACTCCCCCCACCATTTCTGGCAACACTGAAGGGGGATTGGCCTCTCTACTCACAAGTTGCTGCCAACTTCTTCAAAGTAACACAGACACCCCATCCCAAGAGGAAACCTTTCAATCAGCGACTGAAGCCTCCGGAGAAATGCACATGGTCCTCTAGGGGCGGAGCTCCCCCCCCTCCGCCAGCCAGACTCCCCGAGGAGATGCCTGTGGCAGCCAGAGAGGACGCAAGGACTACGAGTCCCAGCATGCACCTCGCGAAGGGAGGCCGGACTGGAGCAAATAGCAGGCTGGCGGTGGGCAGGTCTTTGTGACCCGGAGGAAGGGAGGAAGGCAGGCAAGGAAAGAGACACCATGCCGTTTCCCCACGCCCGCCCCCCCCACTTCCACATTTTTGGAGAGCGGGGGATGAAGCTGCTAATCCAGGGGTCCCCCAGCAGGGCGGGGGGGGGGGGGTTGGGAAGCCTACTGGCAACCCTGTCAAAGACTCCCTTTGAATACATATTCATATTATTTCAAATAATCCTAACAGTTAGGGGTCCAGGTCAACACATGAAGCTGTCTTATACTGCATCAGACCTGATAGTCCATCAAGATCAGTATTGTCTATTCCATTAATCCCCCACCATGGTGTCTGTGGGTGCCATGGTATTTGCCAACACCTTTCCTAGCACCCCACTCCAAATCTCCATGAATTTCCTAATCCAAAATGGGGAGCCCTACTAACAGCCCTCAAACAGAGATGTGTAGGACTGAGTTCTACTCACATTTTTAATCAGCACCCAGTTTCAAATTGATAACAATATGTAAAGCTTTTTACCAATTAAAACCTACCTGGAATATGCATTTCATTGATAGCTTAAGGCAGAATAAGTTGGAGATTTCTCCTTACTTTCAACAGAGCTTTTCTATCTAACATAAAAAATTTAAAAGGCATTGGACAAATCTAGCTAAAGTCATTTGTGATTAAATTCCATGAAAGCAAAGTTATTTAAATGAGTTTGGAGCTGGATCAGGCTTAGTGTTACTGTTGCCGCTAATTCATCTCAGCAATCTCAAGCAAAGGATTCAATCCAGAAATGATGCAAATTTACGCACATACTATTCACATTTCAGGGATAGTTGTGAGAGACAGTGGCACAAATGGTGACTATTCTGCTGATAATGTAGACTTATGTGGTTTTATCTTTGTGGGGTTTGATTATTTGTTAGCTTGCTTTGGAGACAACTTCAGTCCAGTTGCTGGGTATAAATAAATAATCTTTTTATCCAGAGGTGGCTTTTTCCCTAGATGAGGAAAGTCCCTTTTTTAGTGCTGTACATATGCTCGTGATAAGAGGATCTCATTTCTTCCAGGATTCACAAATCTTTTTAGTTGGTATTCCACTTAATGTTGAATGAATGTTTCATTCTATCATTTCACTTCCTACACAAATGATCAGTGAAACTCATAAGGTCAATTTTATGAAAAGCATCTGGGACTAAGCATCCAGTGACTTGGGGTAAGTGTACTGATTCTACCAGGCTGGAGGTTCCATCACTGTAATGTTGTCATGCCTTTAGGAAAGGTTGCACTTGTAATCCATAATGGGTTTCATTTCAACCCTGTCTTCATCCAGCTGCAGTATTTTGGATGTTAATTTCCTATAATTTTGTTTTGAAGATTAAATTAAAACAAAGATCCTGGGGCAATCAGCTAGATTCAGGTTCAGATGTCCAGTAGCACCTTACAGACCAACAAGATTTTTTTGCGGGGGTGGGGATATAAGATGAGGAACTGATTAGGGGAATCAGTTACTCAGAAACTAACTAGAGTTCTACAGGTATTATTTTATAACTCTAGTTTCCAAAAATAATCCTGCCAATGGAATAACTCAACGAGTTATCTGTAGTCGTAAAAGTATTTCCCCTTTTTATTGTTCCCATGTTATAATTCCTCTAATGCTTGGTCATATGCAAAGTTTAGATAAGAATCTGCAAAGCCAATTGTTCAGTTAGCCATGTTCAGTGTCTGATATATGAAACTGTGAAACATTAATTGCTTTACCATGTCATTAAATGAGATTCTGTGCAATCATACTCAGTTTTTATGACAGCCTTTTATTACTTCTGTACTTTCTGGATGAGACCTCTCTGCGGGGTCATCTAGTGCATTGCAACGCTGCTGAAAGAAATAGTGCTGGGACTGACAGTAAATGACAATGACAATGTATTATTTATGTGGCACCATCAGCGTAAATGACATTTTACAGAGTAACATGAAGCCAAAGGACAAGGAATTTGCCATGCAAATTCCAACAGTGTAAAAAACAGGGAGGAGAAGGAGCAAGAGGAAAGGGAATTGTAGGTGTGCCAGAGGTTGTATCGTAACAACCTAAGTAAAATTTGCTCTTCTTCTGTGGTCACAGTACAGCAACCCTTGCACCCCATTGTGTACATCAAATTACATGTGAGCCTTCTTTTGGTAAGAAACAGAGGCGTCACTAGGGTGGGTTGCACCCTGGGGTGTAACTGATTCAAGTCACCCCACCCATTGGGCATCACCCCTTTTGGAGGGCTGCGTCACCCCCTCCACACACAACCCCACCCACTTCACATGGCCCCTCCCTCATCCACCCTCTGGTCACATGACCAGCCCCCGTAATCCAAGATACCAGTTTTGCAGCATTTGTTTCCCCCACTCACCCACACACTTTTAGCTGAGCCGGCGGCAGCGCGGCCCCGGTTTCAGAATCCCGGCCAGCCCACACACAGCAGCAGCGTTCTAGTCCCAGGGCCAGCCCCTTCCTGTTGGGGGGGGGGGTCATGGGTCAGTGCCTGGGGCCAATGAGAATGCTCTGGGGGAGGGCCGATGGCCCCCTTGGCCCCGCCCTAGTGACGCCGCTGGTAAGAAATGAGGACAAAGCTAAGAATGAGGACAAAGCTACTATAATACTTGCCATGTTCAGCTAAGGACATGGCAAGTATTATAGTAGATGGCGGGCAGAGGCATGGGGTGGGGAGCTAGAGTACACAATCCATGGGTTCTCTGTTGTGTTGAGAGCCCAGGAAGCCAGACAGTTCTGCAGGAAGCCAATCTGCAGTCATGCAACCACAAGAGAACAGCTAGCATGATGCCTGTTGATCACGGTTCTCAGGGCTTCAGCAATATCTAAAAGCCTTTATGGGTATCCATAATTACTCAATCTATTAGTTTTATTTATTTACATTAAGAACATAAGAAGAACCCTGTTGGGTCAGATCAGTGGTCCATCTCATTTAGAATCCTCTCATACAGTGGACAACCAATTGTTCTGGAGACCCAACAACAGGGCATAGGGGCTGAGGCCTTCCCCTGATGTTGCATCCTGGCTGTGAGGTTCAGAGGTATAGCGCCTCTGAACATAGAGGTTTCCTTTAGTCACTATGGCTCATAGCCACAGATAGACCTATCCTCCTTGAATCCATTTAAACCTCTTTCAAAGCTGTTTATGCCTGTGGCCATCACGACATCCTCTGGCAGCAAATTTCATATTTTAATCATTCACTGTGTAAGGAAGTTATTTCCTTTTGTCTGCCCTGAATCTACTGCCTATCAGCTTCATTGGATACCTTTAGATCCGGCCCAATTGGCACACTATCGGCCGGTCTCAAATTTGCCCTTTTTGGGTAAACTTATTGAGAGGGCAGTGGTGACGCATCTGGATCGGGGTGGCTCGGCGGTGCTGATGTTGTTAGACCTGTCGGCTGCGTTCGACACGGTCGACCATCGGCTACTGACGTGCCGCCTCACCGACGCGGGGATTCAGGGGTTGGCCTTACAGTGGCTTTCCTCTTTCCTGGAAGGTCGGGGACAAAGGGTCGCAATTGGGGGGGAGCTATCCCGGAGGTGCACACTCGATTGTGGTGTGCCCCAAGGGGCGGTTCTCTCCCCGATGTTATTTAACATCTACATGCGGCCTCTTGCCCAGATTGCCCGAAGGTATGGGCTAGGGTGTCACCAGTACGCTGATGACACTCAGCTCTATCTACTGATGGATGGCCAGCCGGTCTGCGCCCCGGAAAATCTTGATCGGGCACTACAGGCCGTGGCTGAGTGGCTCAGACTGAGTGGGCTGAAGCTAAATCCTGCGAAGACAGAGGTCCTTTGCTTGGGTCGCCGCGGCCCGGGAGGGGGAATCCCCCTTCCAGTTTTTGACAGTGCGCCGCTGACGGCGGCGGACAGGGTCAGGAGCTTGGGGGTGCTATTGGAGCCTTCTCTAAAGATGGAGGCTCAGATAGCAGCCGTTGCCAAGTCCGCATTTTTTCATCTTAGGCGGGCAAGGCAGCTGGCCCCCTTCCTGGAGCGCAACGACCTAGCAACAGTGATCCATGCCACGGTCACCTCGAGGTTGGACTACTGCAATGCCCTCTACATGGGGCTGCCCCTGTCACGAACTTGGAAATTGCAGCTGGTGCAGAATGCCGCGGCCCGGCTGTTATTGGGTCTCCCAAAGTGGGGACACATTCGGCCGGGTCTTCGGACTCTGCACTGGCTTCCATTGATATACCGAGTCCAGTACAAGGTGCTGGTTATTACCTTTAAAGCCCTATATGGCCTGGGACCTGCCTACCTGAAGGACCGTCTCTCCCCACATGTTCCCCAGAGAGTACTGAGGTCGGGAACACAAAATCTCCTCACTATCCCCGGGCCAAAAGAAGCCCGCTTGAAATCCACCAGAGAAAGGGCTTTCTCCGTTATGGCCCCTACATGGTGGAATCAGCTGCCGGAAGAGGTGAGGGCCCTGCGGGACCTTGTTCAGTTCCGCAGGGCCTGTAAGACGACCCTCTTTCGGCTAGCCTACACCTAGCTAAGATGAGAACTCAATGTAGCTTGCTTGACGTCTGTTCTATATGTAATTGGAATGTTTACTGGTTTTTAAGGTTTTAACTGTTTTAAATGTTTAATTGCTTATATATTTATATTGTTTAATTGTATGTTTGACTGGAAGCCGCCCTGAGCCACTTGTGGGAAGGGTGGGATACAAATCAATCAATAAATAAATACCTTTTAGTTCTAGTATTTTGAGAGAGACTTGAGGGAAATTTCTCTTTGTCAACTCTCTCCACTTGGGATGGGGAAAAAACAGCATACGAACCTAAAGTTCAGATGGATTTTGGCTTTATCCTATAGATTGTCTCCATCCCACCATGTTTCTGAGATACATACTATAGCTAAATTGTCATTGAGCACCAAGCATTTCAGCTCTCCCAGCTTAGCTTAAGGACTTCTAGCATTATAATGTGTTTCCCTCTCCAGTAAACTTGCCTCTCTCAGCCCCTTAGTCACCATACTTAGTCACCCCTTAGTCACCATTCATCATCCTGCTCTAAAACCCAAGTTCTATTATGCTCCTATCAATATTACCCTGAGTATTTACACAATTATCCCTTTGGACTGATTTTTCCTTAACCAGAGGCTCCTCAGTTCCTCTTGGCTTCCCCCCGGGAAATGTTTTTAAATCTGCTCTGTCACCTTTTTGATATTAATCGCTTGCAGTCTGGTTTGCTTTTGGTTCAAGTGAAGCCCATTTCTTTTGTACAGGTTTGGCTTTTCCCATAAAGTCCAGAAAAGTCTAATGAATCTATTCTAAACCCTTCCGCCTGGCATCACTTTCTCATCCCTGCATTGAGAGCCCTGATCTGTGCCTGTCTAACTGGCCTGTATGTCAAGCCATTCTGAGAATGCTACCATTCTGAGAATCCTGGCCTTAACTTTCTGCCTAGTAACCTAATATTTTTCTCCAGGACCACATGACTACATTTGCCGATGTCATTAGTGCCAGCATGCACCATGACTGCTGACTCCCCAGCACTATGTATTAACCTATCTAGACAGTATGTGTGTCTGCAACCTTTGCACCAGGTAGGCAAATCACCATGCAGTCAAAATGCCTGTCACAGACTCCAGTCTTTATATTCCTAGTAACCAGATTACCCAAAACCAAAAGGCCACCTCCTCCCAGCCCCAGAGGGCATCCTGGACATGAGAGGATATTGGTCCATCACCCTTCTAAAGGATCACTTTCCACCTCCTCAAACTGACGCTTTCTGACCTTGCAACTTCCACTATCCACAACAGCAGAAAAGCTGTCAGCACAAGAGTGGGACTGTTCTGATAAGTCCCTGAATGCCTTGTCCACAGATCTTTGTCTCTGCTCCAGTTTCTCCATGTTGGCAACCCTAGCCTCAAGGGAATGAAGCTGCTCCCTGAGAACCAAGAGCTCCATGCATCAAGCACACACTCATGATTTCTGCCTAGTGGGTAATCATATAATCATATCTGTGGCATCCCCTGCAAGAGACTGAAAAATCCCCTGCAAAACACTTGCCTCAGTGTCTCCCACTAGCCCAGCGCCTGGCCAGCACAGGGACAGATTAATGCCTTGTGCACCCCTGGGGGAATAGCTAGTTGCCAACTGCTTGCCCTCCCCCATCCTGGGCCCCTTTTCATATAGTGTTTCTTAAACAGTGGGGGTCTATGTGGTACAGAGAATCACTTCCAGAATCAAAAGTTTAAAATGTTTATTTAAAAGAAAAATGCTTTCAAGCATACTTTTAGCTCTACACCAGATTGAAGCAAGGAAGAACAAAAGAAATTGATAAAAAGCAAATCCTCTGTAACTCTCTGTAAAACATGCCCTAACTGGATGTTAAAATTAGGACATGCTCTTTAATGTAGGTGTTCTAATTCTCTAAAGATCTTTCATTACCTTCAAAGCTTGCCTCACCACTTTCAGACTGACCAAATGTTCAGCGGCCACCTGCTTGCAGACCAGAGCACAGCATCCTCCTCAGCCAAGCATCCCAAGGAAAAGAGAGACTACCTTCCTCTGTATCTCCTTCCCCTTGACCCTGGTCAGCCCAGGTCAAGGCTTCTTTTCCTGTTGTCTCCAAGAAGCTCCTTCCTGTAACCTGTCTAGCAATAAGTCCTCCAAGCCTCTGTGTTCTCTGCTTGCAGAAGGAAGTGT
Organism: Heteronotia binoei; assembly: GCF_032191835.1. Classification (NCBI taxonomy): domain Eukaryota; kingdom Metazoa; phylum Chordata; class Lepidosauria; order Squamata; family Gekkonidae; genus Heteronotia; species Heteronotia binoei. The sequence continues at coordinate 47,066,560 of NC_083223.1, read as the reverse complement.
GTGAACTGGCCCATCCCCTTGTCTCTAGCAAGACCCATTAGCATTTCTTAAGAGATGGATGCATCTGGAATGCCATGGGCTACTTGCCTCCCTCCTGCTTCTTGTTCTTAGATCAGACAGGTGCTGCTCATTGCCAACAAGTGACAAGGCATTTCTCCACAGGGTTCCAAGGTTTCAACAGGATGGCATGGTTCACTGTGTTGAAGGCAGCAGATAAATCCAGTTACAGCAACAAAGAGACCTGACCTTTGTCATCAACTAAAGCCACCATCCCATAACCCAGTTTTAAACCATACTTAAAAGGTTCTGGAGTAGATAAGTTATCTGAAAAGACCTCGAGTTTGTCTACTATTGCTCTTTCAATCACTTTGTCTAGGAAGGGCAAATTAGAGCTATGGTGATAATTGGCTACATCAGTTTTCTGTAGGAGGTGCAAAGTTTACTCTGTTGTGACCACAGAAGAAGGGAAAATTCTACTTAGGTGATTAATGTATAGTCAGTTGGACACAGGAATCAGTCCTCAGAAAGTGCTGACAGATGCGGATCTTTCTCGTGTTCCCCTCCCCCTCTCAGTCCATTTAAAAGCCATAAAAGTTTATTCCTGAGATCATGGGACCTGCATGGACTAACAGTAATATCCAGTCTCTTACCCAAGTTAAGACACAGGCTTTGTGATGCAGTTGCCAGTCTGGAAGTGCAAAACCAGCCCTTGTTTTAAAGCCTTGCAATGCTTTGAGCTTTATTCTTGGCTTTTTATTCTGCCAGATGAATCTCATAGTTAGCCTATTTAGTTCTTGGAAAAACACTTTAGGTAATGCTATAGGAATAGTTTGAAAGAGAAATAACATGCCATTCAAAGGGGGTTAGAGCAGGCTTGTAGCCAGAAAATTTCAGTTGGGGGGGCCCACGAGAAAAAATTTTGGATGGAGGGCCCCTCCTCTAGCGGCCTCCACTCTCTCCACCACCACTTTGCTCCCCCTGGCTCTGGAGGCCCTGCCCCCTCCACATGGCACCTCTCCTTCCCTCCCTCCCACCCACTTACCCACCAACCAGGCAAAAGAGTAAAGAGCGGGCTCCTGCGGCTCTTGCAAGGTGCCCCCCCCCACCCGTTGATTGCATGATCGGCAGAAAAAAGCCGCCCCGAAGCTGGCTTTCCAGAGCAATCAGCAAGTTCAGCACTGGTTCCAGTGCGGAACTTGCTGATCGCTCTGGAAAGCCGGCTTTGGAGCAGCTTTTTCTGCCAATCATGTGATTGGGGGAGCCTTGCAAGAGCCCCAGGAGCCTGCTCTTTATTCTTTCGCCTGGTTGGTGGGTAAGTGGGTGGGAGGGAGGGGGAGGTTTCGCGTGGAGGGGGGTGGGACCACCAGAGCTGCAGGGACAAAAGTAGCGGCAAAGAAAGTGAGGGCCGGGGAAAGGAGGGGCCACAGAGGGGGGTGGGGGCCGTGCCCCCCCGCCCCTCTATGGCTATGGGCCTGGGTTATGGTAAAGAGGGAGAGGGGGCAAAATTACCTCTCCTGTCAGTGGAGTTTTGACTTCATCTCCCTCTTTAGTACAGAGACCCACATGGTAATAATCAACATGGGTCCTTTGATGCTGGAAATAATATTTTCCAGGATAGAAAAAGACTGCTGAGCAGAAGTGAACACATGGAAAAGATTCACAATCCTTGTCCCCAGGGACTCCTAGATCCATTCCTGTGGGTTGGGATCTTACTAAGAGCCATTAGGGGACTTCTAGTTATAGAACAGGGTTTTCCAGCTTCCTCTTTCCCAGCTCATGTCTCTGAACCCACCCAAGTATGGGGCAGTTGTAGAATCTCAGATTACGGTGGGATGTAGTATACGAGGTTGCTACTGGAAGAAATATCCACAGAATTTAGACAGAATGCCTTCCACTCACAGAAGAAGTGCTCTGGATTCAACCAAGCACACATTAGAGAGTGACAACAAGCAGGTCTAACTTTAAAAACAGTAGAGAAGGAAATGCAGGGAACTGACAGTCCTAATGAGAGGAGACATATAACACAATGAAGAAATGGTACAATATGGATTGCAATCAAATTAGAATAAAATAGATCTGGGGAATGTGGATTTTTACTGACCATTATTAAACAATGACATTTTATTTAAACCTTCATTGCACTTCCCTTGGGGTATATTATACTATTGAAAATGGCATCTGGACTTCCTCCAGAGATTCTCATATTATTTGTTAAAACAGAGAGAGTTGCATATAAAGTGCTGTTGACTTTATTTATTCCAATGCAAAGCTAGGGTTTGTTTTCACATATTGTTGGATAATGCACTATAGCAGGGGTCCTCAAACTTTTTAAATAGGGGGCCAGTTCACTGTCCCTCAGACTGTTGGAGGGCCGGACTGCCGTTACTGTACAAGGCCGCGGGTCGTCAGTTCTCCGTCTTCTGTATTTCTCTCCCTTCCCCACACCACACACCCCGGCCTGGGAACTCACCTCACCTCGGTATCACCTCACACTCTGTCTCCACCGCCTCAGCCCAGTGCTGGAAGTGTGCATTGCTAACGCGAGTTTAGGTCGAACGTCACTTCCGGTCTGATTTTGCCATAACCCGGCAGGCCGCATAAACGTCCTCAGAGGGCCGCATTTGGCCCGTGGGCCGTAGTTTGAGGACCCCTGCACTATAACAATAGTTTGCAACTGGATTTTTTAATGCGAAACAGTTACTGGACAGTTATTTCCAGTACAAATGTTTTTGGCATTTGGTAGGGTTTTTTTGGGGGGGTGGGGTGGCATATCTTGCATTCAGGGCAATCGTCCTTTCAAGTAAATATGGAATTTTTTGTTTTGGAAAAACTCAGATTAGTAACAAGTTGTACTGTGAGAAAAATGCTTCAGACAATGGAGTACAAAGAGGTGATGCAGAGTGGAGGTCAAGGATTAGCATCCAAACCAGGCCCGTAGCTAACTAGGGGTGATGGGGCCCACACCCTTACAGTTTTTTGGGGGCCCCAGGGCCACCCCTCTCCCCCCCTCCTGCATGATTCAGATTGTGTAGGAGGGGCACCCAGGAGCAGCTGCTGCCCCTCCAGCACCATTTAAAGGGCCCACCGATCAGCTGTTTGGTGTTCTATTTAAATCACTTGGCAGGAGCAGCCACCAGCCTCCTGCATGATTTAAAGGGCCCACAGATCAGCTGATCAATGAGCCCTTTAAATTGCTCAGGAGGGGGATGGAGGGGGTGGCCCCCGGCCTCTCCAGCTTCCTGCTCTCCCACTTGCTGCTCTCTCCTCCCATGGCCCCTAGCTATGGGGCAGAGCCAAACCTTTTCTATTTTTCATTAAACACAAAACTAACACATTTCATTTTTTTCTAACCTGCCTTTCTGCCACTGGTTTTACAAACTAGTTCTAGTTACATTAAGCCATGGTTTCCATTACATCTGAACTCTGAATTGTTACTGAACCACTAATCAAAATTGGACCATAGCTTTACAGAACAACTCTGTCATATATCAAGAGGATATCCCCCATAAAGACTTCAGTAGTATATAGTACAGATGTCGGGTACATAGCAAATGAGCTTTACTAGAGCTTCTTCCTCGACCACATTCTTGTTGCGAGCTGCCGTTTTCTGAGATAAATGCCAAGATGCAGCTGCAGCTCTTTTCATTACCAGGAGTAACCCAGCTTACTTACATACCGTTGCCTAGTTATTACCAAACTTAAAAAAAAATTAACCACAGCGAGATGGAATGCAACCCAAAGGGCGCTGTTTTAAGGTAATGATTGATGGTCTAAAAGATGTGTCTCCCTCCCTTTGGATCAAGATGAGAAAATAAAAGAAAAGTAATTACTTTCCCATCAAGTGACACACATCAAATGATGGGGTGGGGAGGCTAGAGAACCAAAATGAAAGCTTCAATGGTTCCCGCTCTCAGCTCTAGTTAAACTGCAGTCACATTCCATTGTTTCTTTTAAAGGTCAGATTCTGACAGATACAATATGGTGGTAAAGGAATGACTTCTTCCAGGTCTTGTTTTTCCCCTGCGTGTGTGTGCACATAAAGGTTAGGTAAGATAAAAGATGGTAGTTATTTAACTGTGCAGTCCTAAACAGAATTACACCCTTCTAAGTATGCTTAAAGTCAATGGATTGAGAAGGGTGTGACTCTGCATAGAGGCACTCCAGACAAGACTTGAAGAGACTATAAAATGTTATATTAGATTATTAAATCTGGAGCACTTTATAGTTGCCATAGTTATGCCACCCAAAAACAGTTTGTTCAGAATGACTGACCCTGGGCCTGGAAGCAGCAGAAGCAGCATTACATAGATTAACCAGAATTTTGGGAGTCTCCCTGATTGACTACCTGGAATCAATACAGTTGACCTAATGTTTGAGCTCCGCACCAGAATGTTCATAAACATTAAAGACTGGACAGGCTGGAATCAGTTACCATGACGAGACCATTTTCAGCAGCATCCCCTTGGTGAATGTCAAGTATTTTTTAATCTCTTAGGCCTACACTAGATAAGACAATGTCCCCCAGTTTCTTCAGGAGCCATGTTATTTGCTTGTACTCTGAGACACTATTTCTGGTTAGAAAAACAGTGTAGTCCCCAACCAGAACTGAACTGCTGTGGTGCTGTTAAAAGATGTTCCCTGCTGGGAAGAAGAATTGCAGATTTATAACCCACCCTTCTCTCTGAATCAGAGACTCGGAGTGGCTTACAATCTCCTATATCTTCTTCCCCCACAACAGACACCCTGTGAGGTGGGTGGGGCTGAGAGGGCTCTCACAGCAGCTGCCCTTTCAAGGACAACCTCTGCCAGGGCTATGGCTGACCCAAGGCCATTCCAGCAGTGGAGGAGTGGGGAATCAAACCCGGTTCTCCCAGATAAGAGTCCACACACTTAACCACTACACCAAACTGGCTCTCACTAGAATTCACTGGTATCAAATGGTGGTGCATCCCCTGGATGGACTTGAGAATGAAACCTGTCTATTTCAGCCCTTTGAGGCCTGGGTTTAAACTCCCTCTTAGCTATAGAGCAATGATCTTTAAATCACAGGACATGGTCACCTGCTTGGGCATGTGTATATAAGCCCCCATCTTTTTCTACTGCTTTTTAAAAAACAAAATACATGCTGCTAGTTTGCATGAGTTGAGAGCAAGGGTGCTATGCCTTCTGCCTCTCCTTGAATGCATGATGCAGCAGGATAGCAAGGTGAGGCCACTCAGCAGCAGGGGGAGTTCTTTTTAGCATAGATGGGTTCAGACCCCTTCCTCTAGGGTTGCCAGATCCAAGTTGGGAAGCACCTGGAGATCTGGGGATGGAGTCTGAGGAGGATAGCAGCCTCAGTGAACTGCAATGTCATACAATCCACTCTCCAAAGCATCTTTTTTCTCCAGGAGAACTGATCTTAGTAGTCTGGAGATGAGCTGTAATTTCAGGGGATCCCCAGGTCCCACCTGGAGGCTGCCATACCTACCTCCCACCCAGCACAATCTCACTTTTATTAGTCAGTCTTTCACACTGATGCTCCTATGAACCTCCCCACCCACAAGAAAGTTCTCCCTGAAGTTCTCTCATTCCATCCAGCCTGGCCTGGCCTGGCCATATACCACTCACCAGACTCCCCATATCTGCCACTCCTTTGATTTAGTGCCTGTTGCAGCCTCTAAGGATCTTAGTTTGCTCCTCACAGTGCTGCAGTTCTTGGTGCTCAGCTTGTGTTTTTCTGGCCCACACTGGTTCTCTTGGTTGGCTGTTTACTGACCTAGTCTAGACACAGGTCAGATGATAACTCTGCCTTCCCTCTTCTTGTCACTTGACCAACACTATACAAATTCATATTACATGGCTCTGCTGTCATGACTTCCTGTCAAATAATTTCAGATCAGTCAGTCCCAGTCTGTGAGCAGAAAGTCCCAGTTACTGCTGGCTATTTATTTCATTTATACCCCATCTTTATCCACAAATAAATAGGTACCATTCCTATGGTTTTCAGGTGTTGTTAACCAATGCCTCCATTCCGTCCAAAACAGGCATAGATGCACATTTGCAACCAAAAACATTTGTGCCAATTCCATAAAACTAATAGTATGTAGATAATGATAGCTTCTTCCAAAAGCTTGTGGATGTAAAAACGAAAACATTATCTCCATAGCAGGATTTGTCATGCTTTAATTTAATTTAGGCAACAGTGAAGTGGCACTGGACAGTTCTCTCAGAGCAGGGCTGGTGCCAGCATACTCTGAGGTTGGGTGGCTACCAGAGTCCACTGCTGCTGATTCCACCCCCCCCCCCCCAATGATGTGCCCCTCCTTCATCTTGCTACTTGTGACTACTCCATGACTTCATTCCTGGCTGCACCTGCTGCCCAGGAGCTCTGGGGAAGGACGTACATGTGATGCACAGTAGCAGCGCTCCTGACAGTCATGGAGGAGACACTCCCAGATGTACCTACTATTATAAACTGAGCACAGAACATTTATTATTTGAAAGCAGTCAATGATTTATTCAGCTCTTAAAACGCACACAGTGAAACAATATCCCCATGTATATACACTCCTGACATTGCCTTCAGCCAATCATCTTTTAATAACTATATACAATATTACAAGTGTTCCAAAAGTCAGCCAATCTGAATGTTTGTTTAAGGCCCAATCAGAACAGTTCCCTCCGAAACAGTCTCTTTCCTGATTGGGCAAAGCTTAGAGTTCTTAGGAGCCTAGCTGAAGACTCAAGCTCTGGCAAGACCATCCAGTATTGCGGATGAAAGGTAGGCTTGCCAATCCCCAGGTCCCAGTGGGGGTTCTTCCGCTTTCCTAGGCTCCTTCCCACCCCCCAGTCAGCTGGCCGGTGGGGGGAAGCCCCGCCCCCACAGGACCATATGCCTTTCCACCTCCAGAGGCTTCAGTCTACGATTGAAAAGCTTCCTCTTGGGATAGTGTGTCTGTGTTACTTTGAAGAAGTTGACAGCAACTTGTGAGTAGAGAGGTCAATCCCTCGCTTCAGAGTCACTAGAAATGGGGGTGGGGGTGGGGGGGAGGGAAACATCTGCTGAGCACTTCATTATTCCCTATGTGAAGATCGATTCTCATAGGGTATAATGGGGAATTGATCTGGAGGTTTCGGGGGCTCTGGGGGAACTGCTTTTAGAGATAGAGGCACCAAATTTTCAATATAGTATCTAGTGCCTCTCCCCAAAGTACCCCCCAAGTTTCAAAACGATTGGACCAGGGGGTCCAATTCTATGAGCCCCAAAAGAAGGTGCTCCTATCCTTCATTATTTCCTATGGAAGGAAGACATTTAAAAAGGTGTGCTGCCGCTTTAAATGTGATGGCCAGAACTCCCTTGGAGTTCAATTATGCTTGTCACACCCTTGTTCCTGGCTCCGCCCCAATGTCTCCTGGCTCCACCCCCAAAGTCCCCAGATATTTTTTTTAATTGAATTTGGCAACCCTAATGAAAGGGCATGCAGACTGTGAAGACAGCTGTGAGTCCTGATGTTGGGAAGGCTTAAGAACAGACAGGAGAAAGACACATAGGCAGGTAGGGGCCATGCAGCTGGGTGGGCAGAAAGAGAGGTGTGAGTGAGGTACAGTGCAAAGGAGGGCCTGAGAATATTATCTGAAAACCTAAAGCTAGCCTTGAAGTCTGGGGTTCTGAATGCAGGGACTTGGGGGACCATTCTCAAAGAACCCCACCCTACTGTATGCAGCAGTACATTCCAGAATCAGTTTTTACCAAGCCCAATAGGAACTCATTAGCATATTAGGCCACACCCCTGGCATCATATTTTTTTTGCACAGGGCTTTTTTTGTAGAAAAAGCCCAGCAGGAACGCATTTGCATATTAGGCCATACCCCCTGACACTGCATTCCTGTGTGTTCCTGCTCAAAAAAAGCCCTGGTTTTTACCACACAGTATTTTACCACCACATAGCTATTTGTCTGGACCAGGTCCAAATCCATGAGTTTTCTAGAAGCTACAAAAGCAAGATCTGAACAAAAGAGATAAATAACTGTGGCATGGCTATTTTATTGTATCAGTAAATGCTTAATCCTGGTAGTGATACTGATGTGCACTTTCTGCTGTTCTGAGTCACTGAGAAGTGATTTTTTTTTATTTTGTTCCACTTCTATTATATGCACATAAAACTGAAGTTTGTTCTGAAGGATCAGAATTTATGAAGCAATAAAATCCATTTTGGCTCACACTTCAGACTGTTCATTTAGTTCCAGCTATGGCAGCTGAGCATACAACTCAGTGATCTGTAAATATTAACTAAAACATGATCGAGCAGCAGAGGCACAGTAATTGGATGTCATTTCTCCTTGGTCCAAACTGATTTCTCTTTTTGAGCTGCTTGTTTACTGTTAATCTAAGAATGTGAAAAAAATGATGGGTTAGCGCTCCTCAAAAATCTACAACATGCCTCTCAGAGTGACTAGTTCGGCCAGTTTCCCTCTCCCATTTGAATGAATGTTTTCATTATCCTGGATTTTGTTTTTGAAAGAAAGCTTTGGCATCCTGCTTGTATTATGGGATAGTGGATGATGACCACACACAGCTCAGTGGAAAAGAACTGCTGCTGTATAATCTATTTAAGCCAGACATGTGATCTGAACATGTGCTTTAAAAACTGGCGGGGGAGGTTCCCTGCGTGCCCTTTTGCTTCAGAGGAATTTGTTGGTGTATACTGGGGAGGTGCTTTGAAATCTCTTAGCCTCTTGAGGACTCATCCTTTGAGAACCACATAGTTCCACCTCCCAATGTCCATTCCTTTAGTTAAGGCATGACAGAAGCTGCAGGAAGGTGCTCTCTGCCCAGTTCACTCCCTTTTAGTTCTTCAGCCAAATGTCCCTTGAGGAATCAATCCTTGGAACCATTAGCTGCTGCTGTTTGATGAGTTATAGAATATGAGGTTATTCTTTCACCAGCTTGCTCCTCAGCTTTTCATACAAGCAGGGCTTTTTTTGTAGCAGGAACTCCTTTGCATATTAGGCCACACACCCCAATGTAGGTAATCTTGCCGGAGCTTACAATAGGCCCTGTACTAAGAGCCCTGTAAGCTCTTGAAGGATTGGCTACATCAGGAGTGTGTGGCCTAATATGCAAAGGAGTTCCTGCTACAAAAAAAGCCCTGCATACAAGTCATATTGACTCTGTGGACTGGCTCTTAAGAGTTGCACCTTCATCACATGGAGAACCTATTGAAGGGATATGCTGTGCAATTTCTGTTCCTTGGCCACATTGTATATTTTGATGTGCACATAGAAAGTTAGCATGTCCAAGAGAATGAAATGCCACACTGTCCTTTACATGGCTAACTAAGGCATGAATTGAACACAATGCTTACTGAAGGAAAAGCACTACAGAACTTTGGACTTTCACAGTGTTTCTTTTAATTCTGATGGCTAGTTAGCAATTTGGGAGGGGGCAGAGTCCCTCAGGTGAGTGCTTCCCCCCACCATCAGCACCACATTTAAATCAGTATTAAAATCTTCTTCGTGGACTCTGTGCTTCACACTCACGGGATAGAGCGCCTGCACCGATCCCTGAATTGGTACCTAAAAAGCCCTGGATTTTTTCGCACTCGGCACCAACGGACATGCGCAGGCGTCCCAGTGCGCATGCTCGCCGGCACCAGCATGAGGATCCCGCCAGTCCCTTTCTGACCACTGCGCTGAGAGGATCTCCTTTCGTGTCCCTGGTCGGTAAAGGATTGCATATTGTATATAGCCCGTTTGTTATTTTCTTAGTGTAGTTAGTTAGTTAGTTAGTTGTTAGATAGTGTTGTTTAAAAAAAAAAAGTTGGACTTTGCCTTTCGGGGCCCAGTTTTTCCCCCATTTTTCCCCTCAGAGTTTTTCCTGTGTGGGTTTTTTCTTGGCGTCTATGGAAAAGCATTGGGGTTTTTTTAAGAGATGCCGTTCCTGTGGAAAGAAGATTGCTTCTCCTGACGGCCATTCCCTCTGTCTCCTTTGTTTGGGCAAGGGACATCGTGTTGATTCTTGCTCGCATTGCCTGAGTTTTTCTAAACAAACTCGCAAGAATTGAGTGGTGAGGCTTTCGGCCGCGTTGGTTAAGTCGGCACTTCATCCTCAAAAGATTGCATTGGGCCTGTCGGTACCAATGGGAGAGACCGTGGCCCCGACGGTCACATCGGCCGATACATCGCCAATCAGGACCAAGATGCCGGTCGAGCACGGGCGTTCCACAAAACGACCATCTGAAGGGTCAGTGGACACCCCAGCTAAGAAGCATCGGGATGACACAAGGACCCAATCATCCGCACCGAAGAAGGTGAAATCCAAGGAGAAGCGGAAGAAGAGATCGTCCTGCACTCCCTCCCCTTCTCCACAACGCTTCGACATCAATGCAGTGGTGGAAATCAAAGGACATTTGTCAGGGAGCTCCCTTCCACCTACCTGCACCAACAGTGACGATCACAACAGATGCGTCTTTGTGGGGTTGGGGAGCTCACATGGACGCTCTGTGTGTGGGGGGCTCTTGGCCTTTGCAATTGACTCACTGTCATATAAATTACCTGGAACTGCTGGCAGTTCACTTTGCTCTTCGATCCTTCCACCCCATGGTGGCGGGAAAGGTTGTTGCTCTGCTAACAGACAATACTACTGTCCTGTGTTACATCAACAGACAGGGAGGGACAGTCTTTTGACGGCTCTGTGTGCTAGCACTGGAACTGTGGTCGGAGTGCCTGGAGCACGACATCTTTGTGAAGGCTGCGCACCTCCCAGGGGTGCTAAATCTGCAAGCAGACTCGCTGAGCAGGGGTGCAGCTTCCCTGCACGAGTGGAAGATACAGTGGCGCTTCCTTCAACCCGTGTTTCAGCTCTGGGGGTATCCTCAGGTGGACGTCTTTGCCACAGCCGAGAACCGGAAGTGTCCTCTGTTTTGTTCCAGAGGGGGCACGGATCCAGAGTCGCTGGGAGACGGTCTACTGTTCCCATGGGAAAGTTAGTTCCTATATCTGTTCTCACCTTTGCCACTGTTGACAAGAGTTGTCAACAAGATCGCAAGAGAGAGACCATGCTGCATCCTGGTGACTCTCTGGTGGCCTCGGCAGAACTGGTTCCCGATCTTGCTCCAACTGGCGAAGGGGGTTTTCTACCAGTTTCCAGAGGAACCGGACCTTCTGTCAGCTCAGGATGGTCATGTATTCCATCACAACATGCCCCACCTGAAGCTGACAGCGTGGTTCATCAACCCTGTGAGTTCTCCAGCAGAGTCCAACACGTTTTCCTGAATAGCAGGAAACTGTCTACCCATGCTTCTTATGATAGGAAGTGGAGGAAGTTTCTTCAGTTTTTAGTTGATCCTACAGTTTCACCCCAAAGGGTGGGGCTATCGGTAATTTTTGAATTTTTGTTATCTCTGGTGGATGCTGGCCTTGTTTTTTCTTCCATTCAAGTTTATCTGGCAGCAATATCTGCATTCCATGAACCAGTTGAGGGGCATTCAGTTTTTGCACACCCTCATTCTAAGAGATTTTTGAAGGGTTTGCTTAGGCTGCATCCTAAAAGCCACGAGAACTTACCACATCAGGAGGCAAGTGACTGAACAACAGAAAGCTGTTAACCAGCTTTACACACACATACACACAAATGCAGGACCTGCAAGGACTTGTGCAGGACATCCAATTTTCCCTTCTCTCACTATTTTATCTTCCTGTTCCCTAAAGCCCCTGTAGTCTCTTCCCTTTTTCTGCTTCCTTCTCTCCTTCCCACCTACCAGTCAACCTATCTTTATCTGCTTCACGGTCTTCAGTTTTCCCTCCACTGGTAGCCTGCCTCTCCTCAGGAAAACTCTGGTTCTGCATTTCCTAACAGCAACTAAAGTTTAAAGGCTGGCAGTACTGTTGTGATCACCTAGCATCAGCCACTGAACACATCTGCTTCTTAAAGCGATAAGTGCACCTTTTATCGGGGGGGGGGGGCTTTAACCTTCTAATGTATGCATGTGTGTGTATGTAAAAAGGTAAAGGTAGTCCGCTGTGCAAGCATCAGTCGTTTCTGACTCTGGGGTGATGTTGCATCATGACGTTTTCAGACTTTTTACAGGGTGGTTTGCTTTCCCCAATCATCTACACTTTCCCCCCAGAAAGCTGAGTATTCATTTTACCAACCTCGGAAGGATGGAAGGCTGAGTCAACTTTGTAGAAAAATCTGCTTGTCTGTCCATGGCTCAGTCTCTAGATTTGAGCATCCGCAGATGGAGCCATGTTGAGATCACAATACAACACAGAGATCAAGGTTCCCAATTTCATTTGGGCCATGACCATAGTGTGAGACTGTTCCAAGGATTTGGTTTAACAATTTTCTCAGCTCAATATTTTATTGAAACTGAGTTCTGGCACTGCACGTCTTTGGATGAGCCTTTACACCCATTGTTGTTTGCTGCAACAACCTGAAAATTGCTCTCTTTGATCATCTCTCTGGTTGGAAAACAGTGCCCCAATCATTGAAATCCTTATTAGTTTCCAAAGGCTGTTTCCAAAGTACTAGTTTCCAAAGGCAATGGCACTGAGAGTGATAAATCTTGTACTTTTGGAAGGCTTTCTAGCTGCTCTCTGTTAATGTAGATTCTCTCACATAGGAACAAAGAGCAGAATGAATTATTTCGCAAGAATACTGCTTGTGAAATAACTGATCTCTATCATAGTTACCATTGTTGCCATTCGAAAAGTCAACATTTACCCAATTGTATCTTAGATACTGCAATTGCCCTATTAGAAGCGGATGAGGGAATTCACTTTCCACAGCCTGGAGAACTGCAGGAAAGTGTTCTAAGTATCCCAACACCAACTTTCTCTTTTGCTTTCTTCTTTTGGGCTCAAATTTCAGTTTCACTTCCCTTTTATTATTGTTTGTAGGGTGGCAATATTACATTGATTTAATCAAACAACTGTAGCATTAGTTGATTTAAAAAACATTTTAAAGTCTAAAGTCAATGATATGTCTAAAGTCAATGATAACGAACAATTTTTTAAAAAAAATTATAACAAAAATAAAGTTTTGACAAGAAATAAAACTTTGAGCCGGCTACCTGAACCCAGCTTCCGCCAGGATCAAACTCAAGTCGTGAGCAGAGAGCTTGGACTGCAATACTGCAGCTTACCACTCTGCGCCACGGGGCTCTTGTGTATATATATATACACATATACATATAAGATTTCAGATTTTTCTGCCAATCAGGGGCTTTTCTCAGTTTTGATGCAGAATAACCATCATCATGATGGTTCTAAAAGCACATTTCAAAGGCTCACCCCCCACCCCCCGAACTCATTCTGATTTGGACATAGGGACTACTCTGAAGTCCAAGGATGTCACATGATAACCTGAAATTCTGCATGCAAACTATCATCATTACTATCCTCTTCTTCCTTCTGTCCCAAATTTACCTGGTAGCAATGCAGGGGTGTGCCTTAATTTCCTATGAGTCCTAAAGACTGATGTTCATGCATCTAGAGCCTAATGAAGGCTTAAACTGATTTCTCACTAGCAGTTACTCCACCCCGGGCTTCTGCTTTCCCCAGCTCAAGCGATCGATTCCCCAACAGTTGTTGTGCGGGTGCATTTTGACCCACACCTCCCTCCAGTTTCCCTCATGGCTTTCTGGTCTTGTTTTTTTAGAGGATGGAGCAACTGCTAATGAGGGATTGGTCCTAGTTTTAAGTCCTCCCATGTGACAAAGGAGGTGGCAAAGCTATATGATGGAAGAATGGACTGTAGCAGTTCAGATTCTCAGTGGAAGATTCCAGTTTTGTATGTTCCTTTCCATTAAAAATTATGGACAAATAGGAAAATAGCACAGTGTTTTGCTATGCTGCTGCCTGTTAGCAGAGTACATAGCACAAGGGGCATTACAAAGTGATTTCTTAGACATTCCAGCTTTGGAGAGGGAGACTTCCTACTCTGGGCCCCACTTCCTCTACAGGTGCTTGGGGAGCAGCAGAACCAAAATGAGGATGGGTAGGAATTGTTGCCAGTGCCCTGTCATGATCCCCCACCTCTTAAGTGGTCCAGTCCTTTCTGCCATCTCTGGTCACTGTCACCCCACTGCTATCTCATGCCCCCACATGAGTCAGCCAGGCTGCCTGTGTATTGGAGTGAAGTGGTTTTCTGGCTCTGTAATTCTCCCTCTGGGGCCTTGATTCTTCATGAGCAGAAATTTAAAGCCAGTGTTCATTGGAAACTGACACATTAATTCATTTTAAGTGGGATCCTTAAGATTTGGGCTGGAAGGCATTAGCAAATCACTAATTATATCTCGTGCTTCCCAATATTTCAAATGGGCCCTAATGCTGATGTTTTGATAATATGCAAATTCATTTAAATGTAATCAGTTAACAAAATAACTTGTAATTAATGGCAGGTAATTAATCAGTAAAAGCAGCCTTAATCTTCTTCCATTTCAATCTTTCTGTCCTATCTTTTCATGTTAGATGGCAGTGAAGAGAAGCAGCAACTGTAGTGGAATATTTTTCTAACAGTAAAGTTGGGTCCAAGCTTTTAACTGAACCTGAATTTTCTGAATCACTTGATGTCATTCTTGGTATCACATTTTAACCACATCAATCTGCTAGGACATTCTGAATGTGGAAATTGTGTCTCCTTGTTATGCAAAATGAGCCTAAACTTGTTTACTGACAAGCAAACCGGACTGAGTTCAATGTTTAGGATTACAGTGGTCTACTCTAGGATTTGATCTTCATCCATGACCTACTAGTGGTTAGCTAGGGATAAATGTTTCACCCCCAGTATTCAGAACCATTGTACTTTAGCTGTTCTGCATAGACACTGCTTGATTGATTGCAACTGCTAATTTCTACCCTCTTGCTCCTAATACCACTTTGGCAAAGGGATAGATCTTGGTCTTCAAATGTCTGTGAATATTGCAGGTGGCATACTTTCTATGAGGAACACAGATGTACATACCAATAAAAGTTAGAGGAATTAGGTCCAGTGTTCCCTCTAAGCTGAGTTAGTATGAGCTAGCTCACAGATTTTTAGCCTCCAGCTCACATATTTTTGTCTTAGCTCAGGAAAATTGACCCCAGAGCACAATAATTTATTCAGTAGCTCACAACTTTAATATCTGTGTCTCACAAAGTAGAATTTTTGCTCACAAGATCCTGCAGCTTAGAGGGAACATTGATTAGGTCCTGCTGTATTTCACAAGTGGCTGTTATCTCCATAAACAACCCAACCCATCTAGGGCAATAATATTTAGCAGTCTTTTATCCTTCTCCTCAGTTGACCAAATAATAACTAAATTTGTTCTGATCTGAGATTTTCAATTCTATACAAAAAAAACAGGGAACAAATAACAGCATGATATTATTATCCATTATCCTTTACAGGATGAATTCATCTTCTGTCTTACTGAAATAACCACATTCAATAAAGTGTCCTTAAGGTTCCCATAGCCTCCTGGATTATGAACAAATGTTTATCCTTCAGCGTTGTCTTTGCTATCAGGGTATTCTAATTTTTTTTTTAATCCTATGAGCAGTATAGTCCAACTGACCTATCTATGGGTCTACTGCAATCTTAAACAGATTTTTACACCCTGCTAAGCCTATTGAAGCGAATGGGTTTAGAAGAGTGTAACTCCATTTGGGACAGCACTGTCAATCTGCCTTCCTTTTTTTCAGAGCATTTAGCACATTTTCAGCCTTTATCTCTCAAAAGAATAAGGGTCAGTCTTCTGGTTGCATCCAGCAGGGGATAATGGACTGAGCAAATCAGATCAATAAAAGGGATTCTGAAGAACCGTGGGATTTAATGTCATGATTCCTCATTATTTCTTGTCTATCACTCCTGTGGCTTATAACAAACCCTGCTTAACATGAACACAATATAGATCTTGCAGAGTCAGTTTAATCCTCTGAAATGTCTTTTAATGGCTATTTCCAAAGAAGCATTTATAGTCGTTATAATTCACAGTTTTCACACCAAAGTCTAAGAAGGTAATACCCCTTGAGTGTCTTCCAGAAAAGCTTAGGCCAAGTATGTTGTTGTTAGTGCCCTCACATAGCAGGTTTAGTACAGGTGGGATCCTCTGGGTGGATTTAGGGAAAATGTACAATCCAGAAATTAGAGAAATAGAGAAGGCAGTTAACCTGTGGTGATCAATGATGCCAGATGGAATCTGTTTACTTTGGTCAACATTTGAACACATTTCTTCACCTTCAAAGTGAACATCTGTCATTGAAATACTTTGTGATGAACCACAGATTCCAGTGTAACTTCAAATCTGATATTTGAAATTAAAAACTTTTTGTGCACTCAGAATAGACATATTGGCAGTTTGATACAGGGATCACTTTTCATCACTGGTAAACAAAACCAGTAAAACTTATTTGGCTAGAGGCATTAGTGGGACAACAGACATGTATGTATGCCAAAGGAAGTGAAGCCTCTCAGACCACTTTGAAGTCCTTTGCAGATTGTGGAGACTTTTGTCTGTATTTTGAATTACCATTGAACTGAAAATGTATTGTATTCCTAGGAGTCTGCTGTCTCACAGCCTCCATGAAGGTTGACTTTGAACTTTTCTCTATATTAAAAGGGTGACCAAATTTATATGTGCCCTTAGAGCACTTGCTCCACTCTTGGTGTGCAAATGTGTGAAATAAAAGGTCGTTCTTAACATTCTTGCATGGGGTTTCTGAAGGGATTGAAAATGAACCTTCTTGCATGACCACTTTTAAACCTTCCCATATATTACAATGCGTGTGTGATTTGGGTCTTAGTCTGCAGAAGCCAAAATAAAGATCCTCTTGTTCATAATCCAGCATCTCTACTGCTCTCTTATATGCCCTATGGCAATAGGAGAAATCTCCAGTTAAGGGTCAGATAGCAGATGATGAGAGGAGCCCCGTGGTGCAGAGTGTTAAAGCTGCAGTACTGCAGTCCAAGCTCTCTGCTCATGACCTGAGTTCGATCCCAGCAGAAGCTGGTTTCAGGTAGCCAGCTCATGGTTGATTCAGCCTTCTGTCCTTCCGAGGTTGGTAAAATGAGTACCCAGTTTGCTGGGGGGAAAGTGTGGATGACTGGGGAAGGCAATGACAAACCACCCTGTAAAAAGTCTGCTGTGAAAACATGATGCAACGTCATCCCAGAGGTAGAAATGACTGGTGCTTGCACAGGGGACTACCTTTACCTTTTTTTAGCAGATGATGTGAAAGATGTCAACCTGAGACCCTGGAGAGCTGCTGCCAGTCTGAGTAGACAATACTGACTCTGATGGACCAAAGGTTGGATTCAGTAGAAAGCATCTTCATGTGTTCATGTATGTAAGTCCACCATCAATACATATGACTGACTGTTCCTAGTAGGACTCTTCCATGCTATCTTGGTAGGGGCAGGACAGAACAGTAAGCTTGAGTATCTGGCCTATTTGATAACTGGAAGCATTCATTTCCCATGACTGCCAGATAACAAAGCTTGTACTGAATTTTAATCCACCCAACCCTGTTCTCCTGTCTTTACAGTAAATTAAATTTAAACTGCAGTCACAACTACATTCCATTACCTCTGAACCTTTGGAATTTACTTTGAGGAGAGCGCCGCCGGTAAATTAAATTTGAAATCTTACCCAAAGAAAGACATAATGGCATTGCTGGGGGAGAATCCTAGATGGCTATCAGTGCAGTACTACTCTCTCACTTTTGCTTCTTTAGTAGCTTATTAAAATTCTTTCCCATGCTTACTCTAACCTTGGTTAAGAAAATGTTGTAATTATGAGCAGAATATCTACCGTACTCTCTTAGAGTAACACCCTTCTACATGAATTTCAATGGATTTAGAAGGGTTAGCCTCTGTTTAGGATTGCATTGTGAGAATGCTAGCAGAAAAGCCATAACAATGTGAAGGAAGAAACCTTGATGAAAGGGAAACAAAAAGAACAAAACTGTCACAAGCAAAAGTCACTGGGCAATATCAGAAACTAGTTTAGTATACTGAAGAGATAAGTTGAATAACAGTTTCAAAAAAAAGCATGGGTATTCATTGTAAGACATGTTGATGTACACATCTTTTCTTCCTGTTTGTGGAAATTCACAAATCTAATGAAAGCAAATCACATCTAGTATATTCATGGCTTTTCAAGGCTCCTGTCCCATAAGTATCTCATTAAACTTATGTAAGTTCAGCCTCATGTGGACTGGGGTGACCCAAATTCAAATTCTGAATTGGTTTATTTTGAAAATGGATACACTGCCTCTCCAGAAATCTGCTTGAGGAAATGTACACAAAAAAATGGTACAATAAAAGCATGTGATCATAGTATAAAATACACTCACAAAAATCTACAGCATAAAAACACATCATAATAAGCCACAGTATAAAAACTAGTAATTAAAAAAAAAATAAAAAGGCATACAGTGGAGAAATGGAGGACCATGTAGTCATTGCTATGAGTTTCCTTGATGCAGGCAGGATAAAGATATAGCAGACATATATATATATATGCCACAGAAAAAGTCTCTATAATATGTGCAGTTCATTGTAACTAACTGTGCTAGGTACCTCCAAGCTGGGGTTCTTTCCAATACTATCAATACTGCTGCAAAGATGTAATTTTAAAATTATACAGATTCTCTCCCTCTCCACAGAAATAGACATTTCAGATAGGAAATAAGCTCATAACAGATTTTGTTTTCTCTGTTATTGAACCAGCATGAGCCGAAGCCCATCCCCAGTGAGCTGTCAGTATCTATCTACTCAGACACATGGAAATTAACATAGCACAGCTTCTCAGGTGTTAATAGGATACAAAGGAGTCGCTGGCAGACATCAGTTGCAGGCTTTGAAGCACAAAATACAGGCTAGGGAACCCGTCTCAGAAATTGTTCAACAATGCAGAGCTGGTTACAGGGTTTCATTTTATTTATTATTTATTTAAAACTTTTATTATTCACCTTCCCACCTCATAGGAGCTCAAGATGGCTTACAATGTAAATAACACTAAAATACAATAAAATACATGAAAACTTTAAAACCACTACTTGGTGTATTTATCGTGAGACTATCAGAAGGCCCCCACAACCACACTCCAAAGTGAAACTGAGTGACAATGCCCCTCCATCCAGAGCTCTGAAAAGGTTGCCATGGCTTCAGAATTTTAGACTTCTTCCACACAACACTGCTGTCCCACCGTATCTCCATAGTCTCCATGGTGCCTGCTGAAGGGTGGTGGCTGCAGAGTATCCATGTGTGACCTTCACTTGGCTCTTTCCCTGTTCCTGAAGCACCTTTTCCCTTACACAAGTATGTGTTATTTTGACATATTGGATATAAACTTTGTCATAATGAGTCAGTTGGTTTCCCACCTCTGAAAAGGTCTTCCCGGCTTTGAATCTGAGCCTTCATTGGCTGACTGGTGATTTTCAATCTCCCTTGTGGTTTCTGGAGTCTGTTTTGTTGCTGAAATGTGTGGTGAGAGCTTTCAGAGCATGCAGATCTCAATGTACCACTCTGAGTCAGAGGTTGTACTTGTGATTTTGAGAAGTACCCTGCAGTGCTTTGAGGCCTTATGATTGCAAGACATCAACAATCTGTTAACAGTCACGAAAGCTAGAAGAAGCAGAGACTAGGACAGCAAAGTGCATCACCAAGTTGAACATACTTTGAGCATACGGACTACACAGCTTCAGATGACTGAAGCAAGGAAAACCAGTTGTGGTGTTCAGCTAATTGATTGGGACCCTCTGACAGTTCATGAGCCCGTGCACAATGGCCATTTGGGGCTACATGCCCATGCAGAGAGCTAGAGAGCCATGTCTCCTGTCTGTTTTTGTTGAGAGGAACAGCAGGATGGCAAGGCAAGGTCTTTCAGCCATGGAGAAGTTTCCTCCAAGATTCTGCAGCAGCCCTGCACTCCCCTTTAATGTCTAGTTAACTCCTGAGACTTTAAAATTGCCTTGTGGCAATCTGTGGTTGTCCAAACCTTTTGGTTCAAGGCCATACTAGGATAACCTTCTTGAGGTCTGGGCCAGGGTGAGGGCAGGCTCTGCTGCTTAAGAGTTGGCCTTGGATTCATCAGCCCAGCCTCTCACGTAGCTGCAACCCTGCCCCTTTCAACTGAAAGTTAAAAAAAAGGTCCACGAGCAAACATTGCCTCATGGGCTAATGGCATCAGGCACACCTATGAAACACCACCATGTTCAGAACTTGGCTCACTCCAGGCACGCTGTGACATCCAGTTTCGTGAAAAAGAAAGAAGGAAGGTTTGCCTCAGTATGATAGTTAGCAGCTGCAGGACAGAGCCCTTTCGGGAACAGAAGGGAATTGTTTCTGTGGAATGATTCATGGAGCACTCTTCTCCAGCTCTCCAATCAGAACCTTTTATTCTCTTTTAGAGATATAAACGTTTCGTACTGTGTATCCTAAGCAAGGGATGGCAATTGCTTTTCCTCCTGACTAGTGGAAGCTATTAAAGGAATAACTGGGACTGATTATGATGGAGCCTAACTTCTGTATACGAAAGAAAGCACAAAGCACCCAAATAACTTTAATGGCATTTTATCATACTGTAGTTGGTCTTAAAGGTGCACTTGTCTACTGCTTTGTTCTATTGCTTCAGACCAACACGGCTGCCTACTGGGATCTATGATTGAACCCTGTCCATCTTAAGCCTTTTATTTCATTCCCCCCACCCCTTATTATTTTTGCAAAGGGAGAGGAGGCTGGCGTAGAGAGCAGTTTTTTCTTGCTTGGCAGAACTGTGTTTTGAAAGAGGATAAAAGGGGTGTTACAAGAGTGAGAGAGAGCAAAATGATGGGTTAGTCTTCTGGCATGAGCTAGTGCAGTATCTGGGCCAATTGCAATTGATGAATGGTCTGTAGAAACCAGCTCAGTAATTGCAGAGCGGGGGGGGGGGGGCGAGGAAGCAGAAGAATAGCAAATGCAGTGGACACTGAAATGATGTATAGTTGCTGGTAGGTTTTTGGGTTTTTTTAATCTCTACCATCCAGCCTTGATAGTTCATCAGTACATTTTGTGCATCATACTTAAAACCCTGCTAATTATGGAGGTGCTTGACTGACAAGAGCAGAGAACAATAATCATTTTTCCCCCTATCTTGGCTTCTTAAAGTTATTGGCTATTTTTTCCCCCTTTTGTTAAAAATAAATTCCCACTAGTCTTTTTTTTCCCTTGGTGACCAGTTGAAGAATGTAGGGATGAAAGGCGATTAAATTCACACTGCACATGCAGAAGGCTCAGCCAAGAACTTTTTTTGTTTGCTTGTTTCATTTTGGATTGACTTATGCTCTCTTAATTGCTAGGCTTATTTTGAATGCCAGCCAAAGAACTCAGAATTCTCAGGTGGCTTTCTATTTACACAAAGAGACTGAAGGCTTTTTTTTTTTTTAAACCCTCACTCTTTCTACGAAAAAGCAGCTTTGTGAAGAACAGGGTGCAGAAAGAGTTCTCAAAACAACAACGCAGGGGAATACTGTACATTTAATACCAGGTGTCTAGCAATGTCCCTGGTCAGGCACAGCAATCTGTCACCTTCTGCACCTCCATTTGAAGTATTCATTAGTCCTCTCTTTCCCAGCCCCAGATGTGTGAGCCATTCAAGTTCTGAGATGGAATCAAGCCAAGGAGAGGAGATGAGGGCTTCAAGCCTGAGGAAGTATGGAGTACCTGGCAAAGCTGTAGTAGGGGCAGTGTAGGTGGGTATCACATGGGGATGGGCTAGGGAGGCAAGTTTCCAATGGGCAGGGCTTTTTGGTAGAAAAACCCCAGCAGGAACTCATTTGCATATTAGGCCACACCTCCTGATGCCAAGCCAGCTGGAACTGAATTCCTGTGCATTCCTACACAAAAAAAGCCCTGCCAATGGGGGTGAGGGATCTCCTGCCCCCAGCTGGTGTTTCTTGCTACCACTCCAGTGGTTGTTGGGATAATTTTAAAAAATCAAAATCACTGTTGGCGTGCTGGTGTTATATTACTTCCAGTCTGCTATAGGAATTCTATGGCAGCGATCACACATAGTAAATAATGCACTTTCGATCCACTTTCCAACTGGATCTTACTGTGTGAACTGGCAAAATCCATTTGGAAAGTGCATTGAAAATGGATTGAAAGTGCATTATTTAGTGTGTGAGATCACAGCATAAGTGTCCAATGTTTGCTAGAGTGGACTGATGTCACTTCTGGGTTTCCAAAGAGAGATGTAGAGCAGCACCATTGCACCAATAGCACTCCTACTATTTCCCTGCCCTCCCCCACCCCCGACTCCTCTTGGTTGCCAGCAAATGGTTGGTAACTATAGGACTGACTAGTGCGATTCCTCCCATTGCCCATACAGATGCTGATGAAGTGCAACAGGGCTGCCACCCCAGTTACTTGTAGCATTTCCTCCTCCCACAACCAGGTGGTTTTTATTCTTTTTAAAAAGTCGCTCTAGAATATCAATATATCGATATACCATGTGACGATATGTGTAGCAGTTTCTGTGAATTCCCAGCTTTTGGGGTTTTTTAAAAAAAATTAAGCCTCTAGCCCCTTTCACTGTGAAGATATATCTTTCCTCTAGATATAATAACCTCCAGGTTGGATCTGGGGATTCCCTGGAATTACAACTCCTCTCCAGATTGCAGACATCAATGGATGATTTGAAGGGTGAACTGTATGGCATTGTACCCCACTGAGATCCCTGTCCTCTCCGGGATACATCTCCCAATCTCCAGGTGTTTCCCAATCTAGATCTGGCAACCCTACACCTTCTCCCGTTGACGGCCATGGGGGACCTAGCAACCCTACGTTTCACTTATATCTCCTCAAGAGAAGGGGCTGGAGAAATACTTTAAAAAATGAAATCTGAGGATCAAGAGAACCTGTTACATATATTGTTACAACATTAATTTAGTACTTATTGTGTGACATTGTGTATAGACTAGCCAGGAGATCCTAAGATTGTCTGGAAGCAGAAGTTCTAGCTCTTTTAATATAATGCACCACTAGGTGGTGAGCTAGACTTGTTTCTAAGGCAAGAGATGTTTCAGAGGTGGTCTGCCATTGCCTGCCTCCATGTCATGACCCTGGTATTCCTTGGAGGTCACCCTTCCAAATACTAGCCAAGGTTGACTCTGCTTAACTTCTGAGATCTGACAAGATCGGGCTAGCCGGGGTTACAATGGTGTACTGATATAGTGATATATTAATGCCATTTTAACAAAAATTAAGAGCATCATCTGGAGGGGGGAATGGCCATTGCTGGGGCAAGGACGTGGAAAATGCCTGCCATGTGAATGACTTAACTTTATCACTAACACTATCCTGGTTTTACTGCAGTCTTTCACAAAACCTTGTAGCAAAGCAGGTTTGAGATAGATTGGAGAAAAGCTGGGGAAACACCATGATGGTATGGGAAGATGGGGCGAGGGGAATGCTTCCCAACAGCATTGAACCTAGAAAAGATAATCCATGTGGGAATGACAGAATTGCCTTCATTGCACTTTTTCAGTGATGTGCTTTATGACAGAATCATGCACGCTAGCACTGTATTGTAAGCGCTTTCCACTAATGATGCAGCAATATTCTTCCTGCTTTCAGGGAATAGCTAAGTAGTCATCTAAAGGATTCAGGGATGAGCAGGGTCCAAAGATGTGCATAGGAAAGATATTGTTTTGTTAACTGATAATGCTGTTTGGCTCTGGGCCTTCGAGATACTGCTTATAAATAAATGCTTCCTAGTTTATCACTATCTTTCGTGTCTGCTGTTCCCACAATATAATTGGCATGACCATAGCTATCATTTGTTTACTGCATTTATCTATGGGCCTGAAAAACAACAAATGAAAACTGATAATGCTGAGGTATCTCTACCTGGCTAAGTAGCAAGAGTCCAAAAGAATTGTGCCATTGATGCAAAATAGAAATTCTATCAGTCTTGTTCTCAGATGACAGGGGAAATGAATATATTGTGAATCTCTTTGCATTCCATTAAAACTTCCAACCCCTAATAGCTCTGGGAATCACCAGAAACTCTAAGAACTTCTTTTACCGTAAAGTTTCCAATGATTCCTAGAGCCACTCTTTGTCACTTCCAGGTAGCTCCAGAAATCACCAGGAACTCTATGGTAAGAATTGTTGGTATAGACAAGGCCTTTTTTCCTTTTCTCCCAGGATGCTGCCCCTCCCCCACAACCCTCCTGCTGGTTGCGTGCTACAACCCAATGTATCATCTACTCGGAATGTCCTGTGTGTAAATACTTCTGAGATGAAAGCAAATAGTACAAACCAAAAATTATCATATGACTTAAGATGCATACAATCTTTCTGGCTCATATACATATTTGTGATACCGGTAATTTGTTGTTGTTGTTCAGTTGCGAAGTTGAGTCCGACTCTGCGACCCCATGGACAAAGTCACGCCAGGCCCTCCTGTCTTCCACCATCCTCCGAAGTCTGCTCAAATTCATGCTTGTTACATCACTAATGCTGTCCAGCCATCTCATCTTTTGCCGCCCCTTCTTCTTTGGCTTTCTGTCTTTCCCAGCATCAGGATCTTCTCCAGGGAGTGCTCCCTTCTCATTTGGTGGCCAAAGCATTTGAGCTTCAGCTTCAGCATCTGATCTTCCAGGGAACAGTCTGGGTTGATTTCCCTTAGGACTGACTGATTTGATCTTCTTGCAAGTCCAAGGGACTCTCAAGATTTTTCTCCAGCACCACAGCTCAAAAGCATCTATTCTTCTGCCCTCGGCCTTCCTTATGGTTCAGCTCTCACAGCCATACATTACTACTGGGAATACCATTGTTTTGACTATATGGACTTTTATTGGCAGGGCGATGTCTCTACTTTTTATTATACTGCCTAGGTTTGCCATAGCTGTCCTCCCAAGGAGCAAACTTCTTTTAATTTCATGGCTACAGTCACCATCTGCAGTGATTTTGGATCCCAGAAATGTGAAGTCTGTCACTGCTTCCATGGGATGCCATCATCTCCGCTCGCTTTGTTGTTAGTAATGTTTTCTAAGGCCCATTTGACTTTGTACTCCAGGATGTCTGGCTTGAGGTCAGCAATTTCACCGTCATGATTGTCAAGGACATTGAGATCCTTCTTGTATAATTTTTCTGTATATTCTTGCCACCTCTTCCTGAGCTCTTTTGCTTCTATTAGGTCCCTACCGTTTTTGTCCTTTATCATGGCCATCTTTGCATGAAACGTTCCCTTGATTTCTCCAATTTTCTTGAAGAGATCTCTTGTCCTTCCCATTCCCATGTGATAATTCAGTCCACTGTTAAGTGTGCCTGCCCTGACACCACCACTTCCACCCCTGCTATAGGAATTCCTCCAATTTCTGTGGTAAAAAGCATAGAGATTGGGGAAATTCCTAGAGCACTATGGATGCAGCAACCAGATGCATCTGTGATGTCAGCTCCTCCCTGTTTTCTTCCACTGTGAGAGGAGATTAGAATAAAGGACAGCTGGTCAGGTGGGAGGTTGCCCATCACAACAGACAACCTGGTAAGTCAACCCCCTGTGTATAACATTAGTTTTATCCAGTTTCTCCTGTCTATACATGTTTACATTTTCGAGTTCAAAACAATTTTATTTGGTAATATATGGTAATTATATCCAATACTAATAAAATATTAATAAACAATTACTACCTTTCCCATACATTACGCTTTCCCCTCCTCCCCTCCCCGCAAATCTTGACTTTCGTCGGTGCCAATTGCCTAAAATTCTAATATCAAAAGGTATCTTTAACTTTAACAGAATCTTAATAAAAAAAAGAAAATATATATATATATCATTTTGCAGAGAAATAAAACCCCCCACAGTTCTTATACTTTATAAAGTCCCACCCAGTTATTATAGTTCATCTTCTTTCTTCTTCTAAAAACCTAAGTGGTATTCTCAAAAAGCACCCAATGACCTTTTACTTTCCATTCTTTTTCTGTATATCTTCTGAATTTATCCCAATCCATACATGTTTACATTTTCCTTAGCATTTTTGATTAAACATTCTGCTCCAATTTAGTTTTTGGTGAATTATTTAAAAACGCATGAACTCAGTGGGTTTGTTTCTGCCAGAGCCCACTGGAGCTGAGCTCCACCTGGGCTGGCCAGGGCTCCACCTGGGCTCCCCTGCCCCAGTTTCTCCTATAGCTGGCATGTTGCAGTTTACCAATTACAGAAATCAGCTTGGGAGGAGGAGCAGTAGAAAGACTCAAACTTTTGGAAGAACCCTAGTCGTGTGCATGCACAGGCCTTTTGGCCTCTCACTTGTGGAGGGACCTGCCCATCCCCAGAATAAATAGCATGGTCTGCTCACTGCGTGCACCTCCTTCTCCAACAGAGAGGGCAACACGAGCTCACCAGAAAACCCACAGCTGCACAAAAGGCATCTTGGAAGGTTAGCCAGCCTCAGCCATCCTCTCCCCCATCCACCCCAAATAAACGAGGAGAGACAAAGCTCAATAGAAACAAGTCAGTCAAGCCTGCGGACTTTGGCACAGGAAAAGGATGGGCAGGAGCCAATCTGGCTAGCCCAGAGCCTTAGAGACTCTGCAATGACTTGGAGGTGCCTCTGTAAAGGAGGAAGAAAGCGGGCTTTCTGGAGCAGTCTTGTATGGCAGTGGGACACAGGACGAATGCCTATTTCTTGGGAGTCCCTCCTTGGGGGAAAAAGTGCCCCCCCACCAAGGAGGCAGGCGGATCTCCTGCCTCATGTTGCACTTGCATGCTCCCAGTCTGGGTCTCTCTCTCGCTTTCTCTTCCTCTCTGCTCTCATTGAGAAATCCATGCTTCTGTTTTCCAGAATGCTGGGATGTGAGATCTAAGTGAGAAATCTTTGCCTTCACTTTTGTTTATTTGTTTGATAAAGCAGTCACTCTTCATCTTGCACCCACACACGCACATATTGTAACCAGCATGCTCCCATGGTCTTTTGGATTATTATGCTTTTTTTTCCAATGTTGTGGTCTGTATTTGCAATGTAGTTGTATTGCATTGCTTGTAGGTGCATTATATTGCCTATATTGCTGTTAGCTTTTCTAATTCTGGAGTCCACTTTAAGTCACCACAAGAAAGACAGATTATACAGGGTGGGAGGAAGGAAGGAAGGAAGGAAGGAAGGAAGGAAGGAAGGAAGGAAGGAAGGAAGGAAGGAAGGAAGGAAGGAAGGAAGGAAGGAAGGAAGGAAAGAAAGAAAGAAAGAAAGAAAGAAAGAAAGAAAGAAAGAAAGAAAGAAAGAAAGAAAGAAAGAAAGAAAGAAAGAAAGAAAGAAAGAAAGAAAGAAAGAAAGAAAGAAAGAAAGAAAGAAAGAAAGAAAGAAAGAAAGAAAGAAAGAAAGAATTGGGCAGCAATTGCTAACTGGCGAGCTTTCATTATTTGATTTCCTAACTGGGCTCTTGAAGGCAGCAGAAAAAGAGGAAGACCCAGCAGGAGACAGATTGACCCAGTAAAGGCAACAGTGGCCTTCAGTTTTCAAGACCTGTACGAGAGGTCATTCATTCACAGGGCCCCATAAGTTAAGTATCTGAAGAAGTGAGCAATGACTCACAAAAGGTAATTCCCTGCCACAATTTTTAAAAAGTCTTTAAGAAGAAGAAGACTTGGTTTTTATACCCTACCCTTCACTACCCAAAGGAGTCTCAGTGTGGCTTACAGTCTCCTTCCCCTCCCCTCCCCACAACAGACACCCTGTGAGGTAGATGGGGCTGAGAGAGCTCTGAGAAAACTGTGATTGGCCCAAAGTTACCCAACTGGCTGCATGCGGAGGAGCAGGGAGCCAAACCTGGTTCTCCAGATTAGAGTCTTAACCACTACACTACACTACACTGGCTCTCTTTAAGGTGCTACTGGACTCTTGGTCTTTTCAGCTGCGACAGACAGGCTAACATGGCTCCCCATCTTGATCTATTACATTCTAGCTGCATCTGGAGAAGTGAACTGTGACTCACAAAAGCTCCTACCCTGCCACAAATGTAATTAGTCTTTAAGGTGCTACTGGACTCTTGCTCTTTTTGACTGCTACAGACAGACTAACATGGCTATTCATCTTGAACTGACCTCCAGACAGGAGAGATCAGTTCCCCTGGAGAAAATGCTTTGGAGGGTGGCCTCTATGGTATTCTATCTCTCAGGTTCCTGCCTTCCTCAGACCCTGTCCTCCCCAGGCTCAACCCCAATCTTCCAAGAATTTTGCAATCTCAAATTGGCAACCCTAGTCTGGATCGTGAGTGGGAGGAAGGAGGAAGGCTTTGGCCTTTCCAATGGCCAACGAAGAGGCAAAGAAAGGTGTTATGGAGGGGCATCCAACCAGAGTTGGCATCTGGACATTGGAGGGTATTAGTATGTGTAATGTACTGAGTTGCGAAACGGGTTGAAGGCAACATGCTTTATTCTCGGTGGTACATTACAAGAGGGGGAACACGCGGGCCGGGTCCCGCTTATATACATTTCCCGGAACTGCCCCCCAGTCTGACCAGTCCAATCCCGACAAGTCAAACTTCCCGCCACAGATCTTGATGGGTGGGGTGTCTAGCGAGCTACATCCGGGGACCCGTGGGGTCACCTCTGTAGCGATCGCCATGCGGTACATCAAGACATAACAGTATGAAAGGCTGGCTGCCACTACAGTTCTTCTCAAAGTACATCCCTGGAAAAGAAAACTAGTGGTTGACCACAGCCATAGCTTAACTTTTGAAATACAGAGTTTTGCTTTGAGCCAGGCTGAGCCAGATTGTGGAATCTGTTCAAACTGCCAGGATTCAGCCATAGAACAAGAGTTGCCAAACTCAGGTTGGAAAATTCCAGGAGAACAGGGCCAACGCCAGGGTTTCTGGTGCCCTAGGTCCTGGTCCTCCACCCCTGCACCTGTGGTGGTGAAGGCAAGCATGGTGGCAACAGGTGG
Organism: Heteronotia binoei; assembly: GCF_032191835.1. Classification (NCBI taxonomy): domain Eukaryota; kingdom Metazoa; phylum Chordata; class Lepidosauria; order Squamata; family Gekkonidae; genus Heteronotia; species Heteronotia binoei. The sequence goes on along the minus strand of NC_083223.1, from coordinate 47,037,667 downwards.
TACAGCACTGAATGCCTCTGAGCACACCCACTGCTGTACCACCCTCGTTCAGCCTTCCAGCAGAAGCACAGACCCGGGAAGGCTGAGCGGGGTTGGTGGGGTAGTGTGTGAGCTTGGAGGTGCTCAGAGCCTGGCTCTGAGCACACCCACTGCTGTGCTGTCCCACCGCCCTGGTGCTCCCACCTGCCCCTGCCCCCCCACCTGCCTACAGGTACGTGGTGAGGTGGAGGAGGGCAGCAGAGAGGCGGGTGGCAAGGGCAAGCACTGTGACAGTGTGGAAGGAGCCACGAAGCATCCATGGGGAGGGGGTGCCCACCAGCTGCCCCTGAGGCCACGTAGCCCCCTAGGCAGCCACCTACCTGGCTACTGTGATGTGCCAGCCCTGCAGGAAAACATGGGAGGGGAGGAACCTCAGTAGTGTACAACGCCACAGAGTCCATCCTCCAAAGCAGCAATTTTCTCCAGGGAATCTGATCCCTGTAGGTTGTTCCAGCATAATCTGTTGTGGAATAACGCCCCCCCCCCACCAGCCCCACTTTGTCACATGCACTAAGTGTACATTTCTTGGCAGAGACACACACAGCACTTTTCATGTTTACAAAAATGACCAATTTTTGCCTTCGCTGACTATTTTATGCTTGCTATATTTCTGCACCATTTCTCCTTATTGGCCAAAGTGGTCTAGAATAAAAGAACAAATTGAGACACAAAGGTGAGTTGTCTAAGTGTTTTTGACTAAAGAGTTCTCAAGGTGACGTACAGCACATTAAATTATGCAGCATTTAACTCTATATCCTCCTTCCAATATTAGTCACAGTTGCTGAGTTGTTCCTTCCCCCAGCATGAGAGGTCTTTAATGCTCTGACAGCCAAGTAGGGAAGAGTCAGGTGCTGCTCTAATGATAGAATTGCTCTAGTGATATGTCAGGTGTTCATTTGACAGTATCTGACAAGTCATTTGTCCATTTGGTCAGCCTTAGTCGCCAAGATATGATAATTTCCCCCCAGATTTTGCTGAAGTAGCCCTCCTTGTATTTTGCACAACAGGACTACTTTAGTGTCTCCAGGACCCTTATTCTCACCTTATTCCCCCCCCACACACACACACTCATGGCAGTTAGTAATGGAGTCTCCCATGTTGTATACCTCTGAGAGCTTATGTTACTGCTAGTATTACTTTCAAAATAAATATTAATTATTAAAAGTTTAGAAATGGCTTTTTAAAAAACAATATTTTATTGGTTTTTAAAACAAACAACATAAACAGCAGAATAAGAAGCAAAAAAGAATTCCAGAGAAGAATTTTAGCAATTGTGTTGGAAACTGCTTCAAAGCTGAGGTATGTGTGGTGTTTGCCTGCTGGAGTAATTGTAGGGTCTTTATTCTCAACACCAATAGAAGCTCTATGAGGTGAGTGTGGCAGGATGACTGCACTTCCGGTGATGCTGGGGTGTGTGGCCTGGCTGATGTCACTTCTGGTGATGTGGCAAGGTGGGCATGGCAGAATGATGACACTTATGGTGATGTCATGGGTGTGGCCTAATATACAAATGAGTTCCTGCTGGTCTTTTTCTAAAAAGACCTTTATGAACATAACACAAATACTATGTGTTGAAAATAGGTATTTAAAAGCATTATTTCGAAGCAGAAGAGTTTTGATCTCATTGCATAAAACACATTAATTTAATGTTCCACTTGTGTTTCCTAGATAATTAGCTATTTTCATTTATTAATTCAAATGTATCTAGGAATTTTTAACTTCTCTTTCTGTGTATAGTGGACTAAAAAGGAAAAATATAGCGGTGGGATCTAGAGAACTCATACAACAGGACTTTTTGGATTCTTCCTTCCTGTTTGTAGCAGACTGAAATCCTAATGACACTCTTTGAGAGTAAGCCTCATTAAATAACATGAGACTAGCTTCTGCACAGACCAGCTCATGATTGCTTCATATCTCTGGGAAGCTTCTTCTTTGGAACCAAGGGTGCAAGTGTAAAGGAATCCATTGAAGCACCTTGTGCAAGTAGAAATACCCTCTGTGCTGTGTGGTTCCTTTCCAAGATCAACAGTTGCATATTTATGAAAACAAAATATTTGAATTCTTCAAACTTTTTATTAGTAACCTTCTGAGAGTTACTGTTGTAGCTCTAATCATATGTCTTGAAATTCATGTGTATACTAATAAAGAAACTACTAGGTTGATAGAAAATTGGTATTCCGATCACTAGAGTAGTATTCCATTGGAGTTGTATTGCATTTTTGTCATGCTTATGATTATTCTGTTTATTGATCCCTGAGTAGTTGTGTAGGCTAGTCCATTTTAATCTTCACTTGAAGAAGTTGGATAGAATGAAGTCTGAGAGAATAGTATTTTGCCTGTGTGTCTGGAATAGGGTTGCCAGTTCTTGGCAGGTACCATTCTGGCAAGAGGTTGTGCCCACTCTCTATGGGGTGGAGTGGGGTGGGCACATTCACCATGGGGTAAGGTAGGGTGGGAGGCACCCTCCCCTCATTTACTTGCTGCAAAGCTAAGAAGGGAGGAAGGAAAATGGAGCAAGACCCCCCCATCCATAGTCCCTGGTCATTTTCCTTCTCATCAGAGTAACTCTGGTGGCTATGAGAGACTCCTGTCAGTGGAAGTGATCTATTCCAATTATAAATGAAACAAGAAATTTTAAAAACCTAGAATCTAAAAACCCATCTTGCTCTTATTCCCTCAGTTATAAAGAAAAGCCCTCAAATGGCAGGTGGCCTGAAGGGATTTTTTTTTTTTAATCTGACCTGTTGTCAACCCTAGCCTCCAGGGAATCTGAGATAATTTTAAAATTGTCTAGCATGTGGCGGCATTTGAAAGCCACAAGTTTTTAAACAATTTAATCAATTCACTTTTTAAATACCCCGACATTCTCATCCATGGCTTACATCATTCTCCTTTCCTCTACTTGATCCTCACAAGAAATTGTGACTGGCCCAAAGTCACCCTGGGAACTTCCATGGTAGAGTAGGGATGCAAACAGGACCTCTGACACGCTAACTGCTACACTCTATAGGCTGATGGTCTTATGTACCGGAATATATTAACTCAGTTGCCATCCTTCAGGTGAGCCCTGGAGTTCTCCTGGAATTACAAATGATCTCCAGATCAGAGAGATCAGTTTCCCTGGAAGAAATGGCTATTTTGGGGGGTGGAATCACATCCCCACTGAGCTCCCTCCCCTCCCCAAGCTCTGCCCCCAGTTTCCAGGTACTTCTCGAGCCAGAGTTGGCAGCCCTAATATTACCTCCCATTTTCTCAAAACTTCTGGGAGAATCAAGATAATTTTACCTAGGCAAAATCTATAAACTGGATTAGATTCAACCAGGTTTTTTTTTTTTTTGGGGGGGGGGGGGGTTGGCTGGTGAAAATGAATGATGAAGTCTTCTTTGGCCATCAAGAAATCTGTTCTGAGAAACATGGGACCCAGGCCCATAGCTAACCAGGGGCCCACGGAGCCTGGCCCCCTGATAGTTTTTTGGGGGGCCTCACCCTCAGGCTACTGCCTTCCTCCTGCATCATTTAAACATGGGAGGGGCATCCAGGAGCAGCTGCTGCCCCTCCCATGCCATTTATAGAGCTCAGAAATCAGCTGATTGGTGGGGTCTAAATTATGCAGGAGGAGAGGAAGGAGCAGTCACCAGCCTCCTGCATGATTTAAAGGCCCCCCTTCTCCATGGCCCCCAATGGCCCCCTCCCCCTGCAGCCCCTAGCTACGGGGCTGGTGGGATCTGCATGTACAAAAGACACATTGGGCAGGGAGTAAGGAAGAGTACAGAGTGAGACTGAGTAAAACAGCTGCTGAATCCAAGTCCAAATTTTGTAAACTAACTCCCCCCCCCAAGGAATTTGGGGTCCTAGTTCTCTGAAGAGAATTAAAACTTATGTCATAAAATTGTAAATACCATCAGAGAAACAACAATGATCTGAATGCAAGGGGCGGGGGTGTCACTGCAATTAAAGTGGCTGAAATCCAGTTCAGATTTATAATGTGAATCTCTATAATTAAGAATTGCTCAGGCTGTAAAACAAATACATAAATCTTAGGAAGGTGTTCAGACACTAATTCAATAAGTTTCCTGAATACACAGATTAAAAGTGATTTCATGTTGGCATCATTCCAAGCAGTGAGAATCAGAATAATCCAAGCGGTTATAATGTTGGAACCAGAACTGGAGAAACCATGGTTCAAATTTTACCTCAGTCATGAAGCTCACTGATCACTTTGATCCAGCTGTGATTTATCAGTCTGATTCACCTCACAGGGTTATTGTGAGGGAGGAAATGGAGGAGAAAACATTATATGCCACCCTGAGTTGTTGTTTTTTTAACAAAAATGTAGGTTTAAAATGTGTTAGATTCCAAGACAGTGATAAAGAAAAGTAACATACCAGTATTGTGATGTATATTTTATGTATATAAACAAAAGTGGGGGACTTGCAAGGACTTTTGGGGGAGAGGACATTTCTCACACCCTCCTCTGCTAGTCACTGTGGCTCATGAAACAGACGACCCAAGGCAGAACAACTCAGGGAGAAAGAGAGGAAAGCTCATAATGCAGAAACACCCGAAGAGTGTTTAGCTTATCATTAAACTAAAGAGTCAGGGTTCTGGAGTATGGGGGGGGGGGGGGTGATTGGTTGAATAAAGGCTTAATATAGTAATTCCTCTGTAATCTTTTTTTTTTTTTAAAATCTGCATTCCACCAGAGCATGAAAGGATGTATCAATCCTGTTAGGCCACAAGGGCAAATTCTATCAGTGTAGGGCCTATTCAGAAATCTTTCTTGCAAAGCCAATGTTCAGTCTTGCAAACAATAATGCTTTGCAATAACGTGGGATGGTAAACTAGTACATGGGAAGGGGGAGGGGAAGTAAAGGTTTTGGGTAATATAGACCAAAAAACATACACACACTTATCTATATATCATGGTTTATCCTTAATAGGTAGTTTTTTTCTTTTTTCATTTTGCTCTATCCAAGAAATATGTATCTTGTCTGAAGGAGGCTTTGAGAGCACTTCTGCCTTGCAATTAAATGGTTCTATCTTTCTGTTATGTCAATAAATAAAAGGAAGTTGCCATAAGCCTACCTGTCTCTGCTGAGTGCTACCCAGAATGAAATGACAAAAGCAGAAAGCTAAACTAGACGTTAGATGTGATATGAGTCAGAACTCGGGTGCCTGAACTGACTTGCTGTTACATTGAAGAACTGGGGAAGTTATCTTGAAAGAACTCTGCTTGGCTCTAGAGTGCTGAGAGAGGGAAGAGAGGCTTCTCTCCCATGCCATTTCCACCAGCAGAAATAGCCACAGGAAAATGATACAAGAAAAAAGCCTGAAGCCCTTTCTCTCTTCTTGCAGCTGGAAGGGAAGAAGTTAGTTAGAAGGATGAAACCCTTCAGAGAAGCATTCTGTATAAACAAAGAGACAGCAGCTGAACAGACAAGAAGGATATACAACTGGATTATCTAGCCTCGCTATCTCTGCTGACTCCTCTGAAGTACTGTTATACTAAGGAACATTGCAAAGTCCATTACTTTCAGCACAAATAAAGTGAAGACTTTGTCTTAATCTAATGATGTTGATACTTGGAGCCCCACCAGGTATGAGCATTCTTTTTGCAAATGAAACTCTCTCTGTGGTACCATTTACAGTTACCAGTCTCTGCAACTAATCTTCAGATTGCAGAGATCAGTTCCTCAGAGACAATGGCTTAAGGGTGGACTCTGTGGCAGGATACCCTGCTGAAGCCCCTTCCCTTTCCAAACCCTGCCTTCTTGTGGCTCCCCCCCCCCACCAAATCTCCAGGAATTTCCCAACATGGAGTTAGCAACCCTACTACCAACAGAGGATGCCCATAGTCTGGACTAAAGTGTAATGTGGGGCTAGATAATCCCCTCAATATTGATACAGAATTTTTAGTACATTTTCATACATGCACACAGATTTTACATTTGATAATATAGAATTTTTGTGAGAGCTACAGCAAGTCTACAAGGTCACAACAAATTAAGGAATATATGTGAGTTTTTAAACTTCCCAGCAAATGAAATTCCCAGTGAAGTACAAGATATGAGATTACAGGGGTTTTTTGTAATTTCCTTCCCTCTTGATTGTTGTATCTGACCATTATCTTTGCATTTGGTCTATGTTTTCTCCAGGAACTAGGCTTGCCACTTACCAGATCTGGAGGGGGACCTCGTAGTCATGCTCTTCATCCCTTGCTCTTGCTCAGTGGGGTGCCGGGGGGAATGATGTTCAGAAACAGTATGTGACATTATTATACACTAGAAATTTACAAATCTCTATTATTAAAAACCATAGGCACCAATAAACTCCTAGAGTGTCATGATGTCACTTCCTATTCCAAAACAGGAAATTATGTCCAGCAGTCTCTGCTCCCAGTTCTTCCCATGTTACCTGGTCATGTGGAGACGTATGTTCTGAAGTTCTGTGCTTCCCAGGTACATGTGGGCCTGATTTAGATTGGTATTATGGCATACAGAGCAGGGGTGGGCTTAGACCATCTCAACACTATTGTTCCAGCCTAAAAAAGCTCCTGGAGGTGCTATTTCCCCAATTTGGTGGTGCATGTGTACTAATGAACTGTTTGTTTTGTTTCCACAGTGGGGCAAATGAAGCCTCTAATTGAGGCTTCTCTATACATTCTGTGACCCTGGTCTCAGTAAGTCCCATTAACACCTGGAAAGCATGAAACTTCAGAACATATCTCTCCATCTGACCTAGGCTTCCCAACCCTCCCGCCCTGGCGGGGGACCCCCGAATTTGCAGCCTCCTCCCCCGCTCTCAAAAAATCTGGAAGCAGGGGGGCCGGGGGGGGAGAGAGAACATACCTGTAGGCATCATGTCATTGTAGAGGTTCTGATCTGTTTTTAAAATGTGTCCCTTTAAGGCTGCACAGGAAACAGGAAGGGCTTCATGGGAAAGGGTCAGTAACAGTTTCCATGGAGAACAGCCCCTCCCTTTCTTTTCGTGTGCAGCCTTGCTTTCGTTTTCACAGCAAACAAAGTTCTGCTGGAAGAAGACCAAGTAAGTATTTGTGTGTGTGAGAGAGGGAGGGGGCAGGGAGGGGGGATTCCCTGGTATGGAGGCCCTCCACCCCCTTTAGAAAGCGTGGGGGGGGAGGGAAATGTCTACTAGGCACTCTATTATTCCCTATGGAGAACGATTCCCATAGGGAATAATAGGGAATTGATCCATGGGTATTGGGGGCTCTGGGGGGGCTATTTTTTGAGGTAGGGGCACCAAATTTTTAGTATAACATCTAGTGCCTCTCCCCAAAATACCCTCCCAAGTTTCAAAACGATTGGACCAGAGGGTCCAATTCTATGAGCCCCAAAAGATGGTGCCCCTATCCTTAATTATTTCCTATGGAAGAAAGGCATTTAAAAAGGTGTGCTGTCCCTTTAAATGTGATGGCCAGAACTCCCTAGGAGTTCAATTATGCTTGTCACATCCTTGTTCCTGGCTCTGCCCCCAAAGTCTCTTGGCTCCGCCCCCAAACTCCCCAGATTTTTCTTTAATTGGACTTGGCAACCCTAATCTGACCTGGGGACAGAGCCAGAGAAAATATATAGTTAGGTCCCCATTATCTAGTCAGTGGCTCCCAATTTTTTTGAGCCTGTGGGTTCATTTGGAATTTGGATGCAAATTCCAACCACAAAATGGAGCCATCCACAAAATGGCTGCCATGAGAGGTGGAGCCATACACAAAGGAAGCGCATGTGCAGGGGACAAGAGTATAATTTTTTTAAGTACACTGGGAAAGAGCAGCATGAAAGAGAACAAAACTAGCACTGTAACTGCCCCCAAACATTATTTTAATTTGCACAGCATTTTAATTTGCACAGTAGCCATTTAGATCTCCAGTGGCCAATCAAAAGCCCTGCTGGACAGGAACCTCACCTTGCCCCACCTGCTTTCTAATAACGTTTGGTGAGCATCAAGAAATGTATCAGTGGGCACCATGGTGTCCCAAGGAACCACATTGGAGACCCCTGCGCTAGATTGTGGATTGGTAATCTCAAAGAAGCAATTTGCAGGTCAAATTATCTGCAAAGTAAAATAAATAAATAAAAGTTTAGCTGTGTGGATTTGGCTCTATAAGCTTTCTTTCTAAGAAACAAAAACGGGGTCTCTCAAATGATGTTCTCTTTTTGCCCCTTTAAAATTTACATGTGATTTCTTTTTATTAGTGGAAAATATTTCAGACAAGAAAAAAATATATTCCCCAGAAGTCAGGCCATTATCTATAGTCTTAGTCTATAATGCAAGTAATAGTTATCATAATTATTAGTGGCAAAAACAGCTGTGACATGCAGAGAAGACACAACCCCGTGCCTTCATTTTGCAGGGGATTTGATGGCGTGCCAATATGAAGCAGCAGGAATGTTGAAACTGGAGATAAGCTCTGCCAAATTGAAAGTTGCCTTTTCAAATAGTGTTTTTCCCCCTTAATCGTATTCTCATAGGACTCTGTACTTGGATACTTGCATTGTAAATAGCTTGGATGTAGAGGTCAGCTACAAAGGAATGGTGGTGAAAGATTAATTCAAAAATCAAAATACAAAGGGCATAGCAAGCATAAATAGGGTTGCCAAGTCTTACCTTGGCTGCGGCAGGGGAGTCCTCTCATGTGTGCAAAGCGTGCACAGCATAATGACAGCAACCAGAATTGATGTCATTGTGCCAGGCGCATTGTTCCAGGGACACTCTAGGATTCAGGTTAAAAACTCTAGGTACCATAGAATTTTTACCCCAAGTGTTAGAGCATCCCCCGTGCAATGTGCCCAGCGTGATGTCTTCACTTCTGGGTGATGGCATCGTGCCAGGAATGTTGTGCTATGACAGAGCTCTTTGGATTGGGGACCCCCCCATAGCAGCCTGCTCTGTGCTGGCAGGTTGGGGGCCCCTTTTAAATCACACTTTTAGCAGCAACCAAGTTAATGAGAATTTAGAACTGGATGTTTCACTGTCATGACTCATATTTGATTATTAGAGCAAAAGGAACACCAACATTATGAAAAGGTTTTTAATAATAAAAATATGTTAGGTGTATTTGTAGATTCTCCATCTCATCCTGGAATTAATCAGGTGGGTAATTCCTGGATAATTGTTTGTTTCCCTAAACTACATTACTTATATATAGTCTATTCTCTGTATATTGTTTCTTACATGTGATCTGGGCTCTGATTTATATGTGAAGACCAAGGTGGGAGAATCATGGAGGTTCATGCAAAAATTCCCTGAAAGTAGAAAATGTGCACCAAAGGTAAAGAAGATAGATAACCTTTCTCCCTGCTGTAGAATTCTTCTATATACATGTGAAGGAACATTAAACATTAAAACATTCAAAGCAGTCCAAAATGTTGCATTCTGTTCTACTGCCTCAATATTCTACTACTTCATTCTCTAGCATGTGAAATCCAGGCCTTAATGTTTGTGATATGTCAAGGTGTAAGAGTGAATCAGTTACACACATAATGTTATAAACTTTTGAATTATGAACTCTGGGAACCTTTCTCTAGTTCTGTTATCTGGGACAGGCCTTGGGGAGGCATGGAAGTTGCCATGATGGTGAGATGTCACTTTTGGGGAAAACCCAAGAGTGATGTCACAATATCACTGACTTTGGGAAAAAAAATTCTCCCACCATCACTCTGCGCTGGAATGGAAGATGCCCTGCTCCCACTAGAGTTGCCAAGTCCAATTAAAGAAAAATCTGGGGACTTTGGGGGCGGAGCCAGGAGAGTTTGGGGGTGGAGCCAGGAACAAGGATGTGACAAGCATAATTGAACTCCAAGGGAGTTCATCACATTTAAAGGGACAGCACACCTTTTTAAATGCCTTTCTTCCATAGGAAATAATTAAGGATAGGGGCACCATCTTTTGGGGCTCATAGAATTGGACCCTCTGGTCTAATCGTTTTGAAACCTGGGGGGTATTTTGGGGGGAGGCATTAGATGCTATACTAAAAATTTGGTGCCCCTACCTCAAAAAATAGCCCCCCCAGAGCCCCCAATACCCCCGGATCAATTCCCTATTATTCCCTATGGGAATCGTTCCCCATAGGGAATAATAGAGCGCCCAGTAGACATTTCCCTCCCCCCCCACTTTCTAAAGGGGGGGAGGGCCTCCAAACCAGGGAATCCCCTGCCCCCTCCCTCTCTCACACACACAAAAACTTACTGGGTCTTGTTCCTGCAGAACTTCACTTGCTGTGAAAACGAAAGCAAACGAAAGGGAGGGACTGTTCTCCATGGAAACTGTTACTGACCCTTTCCAATGAAGCACTTCCTGTTTCCTGTCCCCTGTTTCCTGTGCAGCCTTAAAGGGGCACACATTTTAAAATGGATCAGGAGCTATGCAACAACATGATGCCTACACATATGTTCTCTCCCCCCCCCACTTCCGGATTTTTGGAGAGCGGGGGAGGAGGCTGCAAATTCAGGGGTCCCCCGCCAGGGCGGGGGGGTTAGGAAGCCTAGCTCCCACTGGGGGCTGGCAACCCTGTTTGGGAAGCATCTAAAAACAGAGTTGGCAAATAGTGATAAGACAGACCAAACTGAGACGGTATCTAAGCAGACTTTACAAGATAAAGTTTTTTTGGTTGTGCTTTTTAATGTGGCCTGTTTTCTGGTGTCTGAAAGCCTAGGAGATCTCTTCCATATAAAGCCCTCAAGCAGCAGCCAGAGGGAAAAGCCTGATGAACAGGGGTACCATTTAGGAAGGGGGTAGATCTCCTGCTGTGTTTGGATAATAACCCAAACCCTAGGGTGGCCATAATGTCTGAAGGCCAGCCAGGGACACCTTTTTTGGGGGGGAAGGTAGGGGTGTGCGCGCGCCCGTCGCCGGAAACAGGAAGTGACGTCACTTCCGGTGATGTCACTTCCGGTGATGTCATGCCACCGCCGGAAACAGGAAGTGACATCACTTCCTGTGGCATCATTTCCCCCCACACACACCACCTGCTGGAAGCAGGAAGTGACATCACTTCCTGTGACATCATTTCCCCCGCGCCGCCTGCCGGAAGCAGGAAGTGACATCACTTCCTGTGACATCATTTCCCCCAAATGACATCATTTCCTCCAAATGCCACTGCTGGAAACAGGAAGTGACTTCACAGCACTTCCTGTGACGTCCCCAAAAATCCCCCAAATATCACTGCCGGAAACACCAAGATTATTTATAGAGAGGGAAAGGGGGAAGTAAAGTTAAATGAAACTCTTTTTTAAACTTTTTTCAAAGTGAGAAGACTAGAGAGAACGGGTTCCATGCTGAGAAGCCAGTCAGATTCCAGTGAGATTCCAGTGAGACTGTGCTGCATAATGCAGCCTATTTATTTTGTCTTGTTTGCTCTGTTGGCTCTATCTGTGCCACCTTCATCACTTTCGGAGTGTGGATCCCCCAGTGGGGTGGTCTCCCGACTCCCTCCGCCGGCTGTTTCTGATAGCCCTGCGCCCCCTCTTTCATTTGATATGTGTCCCGTGCGGGTGCCACCCTCCCGCCGGGAGATGCCGCAAAATGAGCCCCCTTGAGGCTTATGGCGGCAGGGCTCGGGGGAAGCGAGCTAGACTGCTGTTCTTTTGAGGGGTTATAGAGTGTTTCGAGCCCGTCCCTGTGGCATTGGTCCCATCGTTGTGGGACCCAGTGGGCCGGCGCAGCGGCACGCCGAAGCAGCCTGTCACTAATAACACAAGTCGAGATGCAGGACAGGAACCCGGAAGTGACCGACAGGCTGCTTCAGCGTGGTCGGCGCTGGTCGCTGGAGGGCCTCCCGGGACCAGCGCCGGCGCCTCCGCGGCCTCTCCGCGGCCTCCGCTGGTCGCTGGAGGCCCTCCAGAGTCTCTGGAGGGCCTCCAGCGACCAGCGGAGGCCGCGGAGAGGCCTTCGCTGGTCGGCGCTGGTCGCCGGAGGCCCTCCAGAGTCTCTGGAGGGCCTCCTGGGACCAGCGCTGGCGCCTCCGCGGCCTCTCCGCGGCCTCCACTGGTCGCTGGAGGCCCTCCAGAGTCTCTGGAGGGCCTCCAGCGACCAGCAGAGGCCGCGGAGAGGCCTCCGCCACCGCTGCCGGGCCCCGCGCGCGGGCGGGGAAGGCGGTGAGTGAGTGAGGGAGCGTCCCTGCGCACGCGCAGGGACGCTCCCTCCCTCACTCGCCGCCTTCCCCGCCGGCGCCCGCAGCCCACCGCCTCCGGGGCTGGCTAAACCGGGACCTCTAATGGTCCCGGTATAGCCAGCCCGGGAGACGGGAGGGGCCAGAACCAGGACATTCCCGGGTGCCCGGGACGGTCTGGCCACCCTAGGCCCACCGCCTCCGGGGCTGTCTAAACCGGGACCTCTAATGGTCCCGGTATAGCCAGCCCGGGAGGCGGGAATAGGGGGCCAGATCCGGGACATTCCCGGGTGCCCGGGACGGTCTGGCCACCCTACCAAAACCCAAAATACCTTAAGGTTCACATTAAAATAAATACCACCACCACCCTGGTAACCCTTCTGGCACTACTGTCATTGTTCCTCTCTTTGTCTCAGAGGGAGACAAAGCTCTTTCTCCATCTAAAGCAGCCCCAAGGGATCCCCTGCAAGGGTCTTCCCTACATAATTTGCTAAAAAGCAGGGACCACCCACTCCACAACAAGCGGGAAGCTTAGGGTTGCAAGTCCAATTCAAGAAATATCTGGGGACTTTTGGGGGTGGAGCCAGGAGACATAGGGGCGGAGCCAGGAACAAGGGTGTGACAAGCATAATTGAACTCCAAGGGAGTTCTGGGCATCACATTTAAAGGGACCGCACACCTTTTTAAATGTCTTCCTTCCTTAGGAAATAATGAAGGATAGGAACACCCTTTTGGGGGGCTCATAGAATTGGACCCCAAGGTCCAATCGTTTTGAAACTTGGGGGATACTTTGGGGAGAGTCGCTAGATACTATACTGAAAATTTGGTGCCTCTACCTCAAAAAACAGTGCTGCCAGAGCCCCCGAAACCTCCAGATCAATTCCCCATTATACCCTATGAGAATCGATCTCCACATAGAGAATAATGAAGTACTCAGCAGACTCCCCCCCCCCATTTCTGACAACACTGAAGGGGGATTGGCCTCTCTACTCACGAGTTGCTGCCAACTTCTTCAAAGTAACACAGACACCCCATCCCAAAAGGAAGCCTTTCAATCAACGACTGAAGCCTCCAGATGTAGAAACGCACATGGTCCTCTGGGGGCGGAGCTCCCCCCCCCCTCCGCTGGCCAGACTCCCGGAGGAGACGCCTGTGGCAGCCAGAGAGGACGCAAGGACTACGAGTCCCAGCATGCACCTCGCGAAGGGAGGCCGGACTGGAGCGAATAGCAGGCCGGTGGTGGGCAGGTCTTTGTGACCCAGAGGAAGGGAGAAGCCTAAAGCCTGCGAGGGAGGCAGGCAGGCAGGAAAAGAGACATGGCGCCGTTTCCTCACCCCCCCCCCCCGCTTCCAGATTTTTGGAGAGCGGGGGAGAAGGCTTATAATTCAAGGGTCCCCCGGCAGGGTGGGGGGGGGGTTGGGAAGCCTAGGGAAGCTGCAGCTCCTTACCTTTTCTTGCCCTCTTCTGGGAGGCAGCAAGGAGCAGCAGCTGCACCCTCCATGCCAGTCTGGAGCACCCCCCCACCCTTCTTCCAGCTGTCCACTGATTCCCATCTCCATGCCTGCCAGGACCTCTGCTTGCCAGCCTGCCATTTGGGGTGGGAAGAACCCTGCAACACAGCCATCCACCCCGCCCCCCATCACCACTGCCCAATATCTGCATATTGTTTTTGTCTCATGGGATGGGGCCCTGCTCCATCAGCCCCATTTGATGGCCAGAATGGGTCCCTGCAGGCTCTCCCTTGCCCCATGCTTCTACCTGAGTAAGTAGTGGGAAATCAACTGGCATTCCTGAGTAAGTAGTGGGAAATCAACCGGCAGAGGTAGGGAGGGCCTCTTTATCCTCCTGCTGCCTCACACACAGGCCCCAGTCTGCTGAATGGGGCCTTCCACAGGATGAGGTGATGGCGCCAGCCCAGGAGCTATCCAGATCAGGGTGCAGCAGTCAACTTTCCAGAAAACAAGGGTGGGCAGCAGCACAGTGTTGCAGGGAGGGGGTTCTTGTTAGCCCCCTGGCCTCCCAAATAACAATCATCACTATGGGCTCCACCAAATTTGAAATCCTGGCCATGGCCCTGGTGGGATATAATCATAAATGAATAAAAATATTACTACATTGCTCATGTAATTATTTGGTAAGCCAGTCTTGCTACCCAATTTTGTAGTAAAATACATGGTGAAGTGGTCATTTGTAACCCATCTGTGTTGATCAGTAGCTGTATGAGCTGACAATAATATGCAGGATCCAGCTGTTGACATGCCACCCCTTCCTTCCTTTCCCTGGTGTAGGCCATGTTGCCCTGCCTCCACCATAACTTTCCCTGCACCAGAGGACCTGCAAGACCTCAGGCTGGAGAGGGGAGAGGTTTGCACCACCTTTATCTCCCACCTTTCCATGTCCTCTACTGTTCCACACTGCCTGAACAAGAAAACTTCATCCTCCCTGGACTGATGCAGACCTTCCTTAAACAGGCTACCCTTCCAGTCCCCTCTCCTGGCTTGTTCCTCCCCTCTCCCCTTACCCAACCAGAAGTGCCCTGAAGCAGCTCTGATAGCTGAGACAGCTGGAGAAATTGCTGAGAATTTCTGAGTTTTGAAGGACTACATTCTAAGGTTTGTGGGGCTGCCTAAAATTCTAAGGTGTGATAGCTGGGGAACTGCTCTTTGTTTGGTTGACTGCTCTTTGTTTGGTTGACTGCCTTAAGGGTGAAAGAGATTGAGAGTGATTGCTGCTGATTGAGAGTGATTGCTGAGGAGTGCCCTGCTCCACCTCTTTGCATTTTAAGCTGCGCCTTGCCAAAGGCTGAGCACATCTCACAGAGGTCTGGGAGGAGCAGAGCAGAGCAGCTCTGATAGCTGAGACAGCTGGAGAAATTGCTGAGAATTTCTGAGTTTTGAAGGACTACATTCTAAGGTTTGTGGGGCTGCCTAAAATTCTAAGGTGTGATAGCTGGGGAACTGCTCTTTGTTTGGTTGACTGCTCTTTGTTTGGTTGACTGCCTTAAGGGTGAAAGAGATTGAGAGTGATTGCTGCTGATTGAGAGTGATTGCTGAGGAGTGCCCTGCTCCACCTCTTTGCATTTTAAGCTGCGCCTTGCCAAAGGCTGAGCACATCTCACAGAGGTCTGGGAGGAGCAGAGCAGAGCAGCTCTGATAGCTGAGACAGCTGGAGAAATTGCTGAGAATTTCTGAGTTTTGAAGGACTACATTCTAAGGTTTGTGGGGCTGCCTAAAATTCTAAGGTGTGATAGCTGGGGAACTGCTCTTTGTTTGGTTGACTGCTCTTTGTTTGGTTGACTGCCTTAAGGGTGAAAGAGATTGAGAGTGATTGCTGCTGATTGAGAGTGATTGCTGAGGAGTGCCCTGCTCCACCTCTTTGCATTTTAAGCTGCGCCTTGCCAAAGGCGCGAGCCTTTGGCGCGAGCCGAAGGGCGAGAGCTAAAGGGCTCTTGGCCTGTGGCTCTTCGCCTAGGGGCTCTGTAAGGAGCAGGAACCCAGATCCCTGGCTTCTTTGTTCTCCAAATAAGGTAAGTTCCCAATAAGGTAAGTTTAGGTAAGTTGACCCGCCAGAAGGGGAGCCACTTAAACAGCATTTAAAGAGGACTGTATATTTTAATATATATATATATACAATGAAGATAGAATGCCAGCAGGGGGTTGGGGGCTTTCCAGTGTTTTGCACTGAGTGTCACATGTATGACTATCTGCCCAAAGGACAGAAGTCTTGGGTGTGTGCTCGATGCAAGGAGCTCCTGGTCCTCAGGGAACGAGTTCGTACCCTTGAGGCCGAGGTGACTGCCCTGGAGAAGCAGAGACGGTCAGTTAGGCACTTGGGGAAGACTCTCGGGGGCGTATTAGATGAGCCCCGCTCAGAACGTAGCAGCCCCGTTGCTGCCAGAGAGCGTGAGGGTCGAGAGGGAACAGGGCACCGTGCTGAGGATAAGGGGAATGCGCCCTCAGAAGGGACCTCTTCTTCGGTCGGTGAGCAGGAATCCTTTCGCGCCAAGGAACCATCCCTGAGCAGGGGGAGAGGGGGGGTATTGGTAGTTGGTGATTCGATCATTAGGCAAGTAGACAGCCGGGTGGCGAAACCGCGTACTGACCGTATGGTGACTTGCCTGCCTGGTGCGAAGGTAGCGGACATTACGCGTGTAGTAGATAGACTGATAGACAGTGCTGGGGAGGAGCCTGTGGTCGTGGTGCATGTTGGCACCAACGATGTGGGGAAATGCAGTCGTGAGGTCCTGGAGGAAAAATTTAGGCTGCTAGGCGGGAGACTTAAGGCCAGGACCTCCAAGGTAGCCTTCTCGGAAGTGCTACCTGTTCCACGTGCAGGGCAGGAGAGACAGGCACAAATTAGAAGTCTCAATGTGTGGATGAGACGATGGTGTAAGGAGGAAGGGTTTAAGTTTGTTAGGCACTGGGATGCTTTCTGGAACAAGCGGGAGCTGTACAAAAGAGACGGTCTCCACTTGTCCCCGGATGGAACCAGGCTGCTGGCGCTTAAAATCAAAAAGGTGGCAGAGCAGTTTTTAAACTAAATCTTGGGGGAAAGCCGACAGGAGATGAAATGTCTCTGGTTCGGGAGGACTCGTCTCAAAGAGATGAAGGGTTAGCTGCTATTTTTCTACCGGGTAACGGACCGGAGTTGTCCACTGTGAAGGTAACAAACAATATGGACTGTCTGCCAGTGTCTCGAGGCGGCAGGAGGAAGGTGGCGGGCCTAGCTCGCCTGGGAAATTATAGATGTTTGTATGCAAATGCTAGAAGTGTTCAAAGTAAAATTGGTGAATTGGAATGTTTAGTGCTGGGAGAAAACATAGACATTGTGGGAATTTCAGAAACTTGGTGGAATGAGGAGAATCAGTGGGACACGGTGATTCCTGGATATAAGCTATATCGGAAGGATAGGGAGGGAAGGGTTGGAGGTGGGGTGGCTCTGTATGTCAGAGAGGATATACGGTCCAGTAAGGCTGAGATCAGAGAATTAGATTCACTTTTAGAAATGCTTTGGGTTGAAATAGAGGGCCCAAAAGGAAATTTAACTATGGGAGTTTGTTATCGCCCACCAAATCAAAAGAGAGAGGACGATTATAATATGATGGAAGGCTTAAAGATAGCGGCTAAACGTAAAAACTGTGTTGTAATAGGTGATTTTAACTACCCGCAGATTGATTGGGTCAATATGTGTTCTGGTCGAGAGAAAGAGATTGAGTTTCTTGATGCTCTCAATGACTGTGCTATGGAGCAGATGGTCTCAGAACCTACCAGGGGTGGGGCGATCCTGGATTTGGTCCTAAGTAATGCCCAAGACTTGGTGAGAGATGTAAAAGTGATTGCGCCGCTTGGGAGCAGTGACCATAATGTTATTGATTTCACCGTTTGTATAAATAGGGAGTTGCCCCAAAAGACCACCACAACCACGTTTAACTTTAAAAGGGGTAAATACACTGAGATGAGGAGGCATGTGAGGAAGAAACTGAAAGGAAAGGTACATACGGTCAAAACCCTTGAGAAAGCTTGGACGCTATTTAAAACTATAATCCTAGAAGCTCAGATAAAATACATACCACAAGTTAGGAAAGGCACAAACAGGCATAAGAAAAGGCCTGCGTGGTTAACAAATAAAGTAATGGAAGCTGTAAAAGGTAAGAAGGACTCCTTTAAGCGGTGGAAAACCAGTCCAAGTGAGATTAATAAAAGGGAACACAGGCAGTGGCAAATCAAATGCAAGACTGTGATCAGGCAGGCAAAAAGGGACTATGAGGAGCATATTGCAAAAAACATAAAGACCAACAATAAAACTTTCTTCAAATATATTAGAAGTAGGAAACCAGCCAGGGAGGCAGTGGGGCCCTTGGATGACCATGGGGTAAAAGGATTACTGAAGGAGGATAGGGAAATGGCCGAAAAGCTAAATGAATTTTTTGCCTCCGTCTTCACTGTAGAAGACGAGAACTTTTTGCCCGCCCCAGAACCACTAATTTTGGAAGGGGTGTTGAAAGACCTGAGTCAGATTGAGGTGACAAATGAGGAGGTCCTACAACTGATAGACAAATTAAAAACTAATAAGTCACCGGGTCCGGATGGCATACATCCGAGAGTTCTGAAGGAACTCAAAGTTGAACTTGTGGATCTTCTAACAAAAATCTGTAATCTTTCATTGAAATCTGCCTCCATTCCTGAGGACTGGAAGGTAGCAAATGTCACCCCCATCTTTAAAAAAGGTTCCAGAGGAGATCCGGGAAACTACAGGCCAGTCAGTCTGACTTCAATACCGGGAAAGTTGGTAGAAACCATTATCAAGGACAGAATGAGTAGGCACATTGATGAACACGGGTTATTGAGGAAGACTCAGCATGGGTTCTGCAAGGGAAGATCTTGCCTCACTAACCTGTTGCATTTCTTTGAGGGGGTGAACAAACATGTGGACAAAGGAGACCCGATAGATGTTGTTTACCTTGACTTCCAGAAAGCTTTTGATAAAGTTCCTCATCAAAGGCTCCTTAGAAAGCTTGAGAATCATGGAGTAAAAGGACAGGTCCTCTTGTGGATCAAAAACTGGCTGAGTAATAGGAAGCAGAGAGTGAGTATAAATGGGCAGTCTTCGCAGTGGAGGACGGTAAGCAGTGGGGTGCCGCAGGGCTCGGTACTGGGTCCCATGCTTTTTAACTTGTTCATAAATGATTTAGAGTTCGGAGTGAGCAGTGAAGTGGCCAAGTTTGCGGATGACACTAAATTGTTCAGGGTGGTGAGAACCAGAGAGGATTGTGAGGAACTCCAAAGGGATCTGTTGAGGCTGGGTGAGTGGGCGTCAACGTGGCAGATGCGGTTCAATGTGGCCAAGTGCAAAGTAATGCACATTGGGGCTAAGAATCCCAGCTACAAATACAAGTTGATGGGGTGTGAACTGGCAGAGACTGATCAAGAGAGAGATCTTGGGGTCATGATAGATAACTCACTGAAAGTGTCAAGACAGTGTGCGTTTGCAATAAAAAAGGCCAATGCCATGCTGGGAATTATTAGGAAGGGAATTGAAAACAAATCAGCCAGTATCATAATGCCCCTGTATAAATCGATGGTGCGGTCTCATTTGGAGTACTGTGTGCAGTTCTGGTCGCCGCACCTCAAAAAGGATATTATAGCTTTAGAGAAGGTGCAGAGAAGGGCAACTAGAATGATTAAAGGGCTGGAGCACTTTCCCTATGAAGAAAGGTTGAAACGCTTGGGACTCTTTAGCTTGGAGAAACGTCGACTGCGGGGTGACATGATAGAGGTTTACAAGATAATGCATGGAATGGAGAAAGTAGAGAAAGAAGTACTTTTCTCCCTTTCTCACAATACAAGAACTCGTGGGCATTCGATGAAATTGCTGAGCAGACAGGTTAAGACGGATAAAAGGAAGTACTTCTTCACCCAAAGGGTGATTAACATGTGGAATTCACTGCCACAGGAGGTGGTGGCGGCCACAAGTATAGCCACCTTCAAGAGGGGTTTAGATAAAAATATGGAGCACAGGTCCATCAGTGGCTATTAGCCACAGTGTATGGAGCACAGGTCCATCAGTGGCTATTAGCCACAGTGTATGGAGCACAGGTCCATCAGTGGCTATTAGCCACAGTGTATGTGTGTATATAACATTTTTTGCCACTGTGTGACACAGAGTGTTGGACTTGATGGGCCGTTGGCCTGATCCAACATGGCTTCTCTTATGTTCTTATGTTCTTATGTTCTTTCTCAGGAAGGACTTGATGACATGACTGGCTTCACATAGCTGCCAAACTCTATTACTGGATTTAGAGACTGCAGCCCCACCAGGCCTGTTCTAGGTGTCTCCTGGTCTGCCTGCGGCATCTGCCACTTTGGTATGGCTTGTTTCAATCAAAGCATTTAATCCTGTAAATCCAAGATAGTCCTGATGCTGGACACTTTCTTTCTCTGCGATGGGAAATCTAAAACCACTTACCACATTATTTCTCTCCTCCATTTCATCCTCACAATAGCTGCTTTGGGGGGCAAGTGAGCTGAGAGTGATCAGAGCTTCCATAACAGAGTAGGAGATTCAGACCTGGTTTCTCAGATCCTAGACTGATATTCTAATCACTACACAACTGTAAAGATTTCTCCCCAGACTCCAGTGAGATCATCTCACTGATGCATCCCTGTCAGAAGGCTGAGGCAGAAAATTACTTTTTTCTCCCTCCAACTTTCATTAGGCAGGACTTTGAAATGCTTTTTTTTGGATCAGCCACTACCACCACTTCTGGTTATTTATGCCCTCTCTTGCTGGGGATTCCTCCCCTGCCACTCAGCAGCCTCCCAGAGGTATGGTTGCTCAGAGGTCAACTCAGTAGGGTTGGCCAGCAGTGTGGATTTGTATGTAGGAATCAAGGCAATGAGATGTAACTTGAGTCAACTTTATTTCTACTAGGCATAAACTCATGGGTATATGCAGGACAGTTCTAGCAGGTAGACTAAGAAAGTAAAGAACATGGAAAAGGTTACTAAGCTAGGTAAGACAGCCAGTTTGGTGTAGTGGCTAGGAGTGCAGACTCTAATCTGGAAGAACCATGTTTGATTCCCCACTCCTCCATATGAAGCCTGCTGTTGTAACCTTAAGTCAGTCACAACTTCTCTTAGAGCTGTTCTCTCAACAGCAGTTCTTGGAAGAGCTGTCTCAGCTCCACCTACCTCACAGGGTGTCTGTTATGGGGAGCAAAAGAGAAAGGATATTGTAAGCCACTCTGAGACAGTGATCACACACACTAAATAATGCACTTTCAATCCACTATCAATGCACTTTCTAACTGGATTTTACCGTGTGAACTGGCAAAATCCAGTTGGAAAGTACATTGAGTGTGTGATTGCAGCCTGAGACTCCAAGTGAAGGCTGGGGTATAAATCCAATATTTTCTTTTCTTCTTGTGCATTGATCTCAAAGTCACACACAGAATCACAAATACTTCACACAAAGGGAAGGTTCCCCCGCCCATGTGTGTCATAGAAGTATTAGCCAACCTGGTCTTGGGGTTCTTCAACCAAATTCTTGCCAAACCCAACTTGTCTAACAGACAAATGTTAACATACCAAAGAGATGGCATGTTTTCTCTCTTGGTTGTAAAATCCAGTCATCCGGCTGGATGAGGTTTTTTTACAGATGACTCCTTATTTGCCCCTCTGCCTCTCATCTGTCACAACAATGCTGATGGGGAACTGTGAGCTACTAAAATTGTGAATCTCATATATAAGGAATTTCATATATAAGGAATCAAACTTGGATAAACTGGATGTCCAACACAGGAAGACTTTCCCCCTTGCCTATTATGCACTGAGGTAGCCATGCAAGTAAGCCCCGGTTTAGAAAATTAATGATGTTTATATATTTTAAAAGCTTATGTATGACAGCCCTGTCCAGCTTCCGTCCCTCAGAGGCAAGATTTTCTCTGTTTTCCTTTCTCTGTCTGACTGAACTGCCCAAGTAATGTGTTTTCTTCTTTTCTGAAGAACTCTGGGTGTTCCACCTTGTCACAGTATAATATTTTGGCTGTTTGTTCAGCCCAGGAACCTAAGAGAAGGTTTGGGAGCCCCCTTTAACAACACTTGAAAGTTTTTATATTCCAAATTAACAAACTATGTTATTCAACATAGAAAGGGGAAATCAGGTGAAATTTCTGAGGTAAAACCAGTACATGCACAGACTTTAGTTCTTATGTTTCAGGTTAATGAGAGTTTCTTAAGCTATTCAGAGTTACTTAAGATCTTTATTGTTGTGTCTTGCATTTCAGTCCCGAAATTACAACACAGTGGATGCTACGGAGGTGACCAGTGGAAGTCCACTGGTCCCCGGATGTAGCTCCGCAAATATGCTCCACCAATCAAGATCTGTGGCGGGAAGTTTAACTGGCCAGGATTGGACCTGGCCAGACTGAGGGTTGTTCTGGGGTATGTATATAATCAGGACCCGGCCCGCGTTGCCTTGCCTTGTGATGTACTCGCTAATAAAGCATGTTGCCTTCAACACGTCTCGTCACTCAGTACATTACATTTATGTTGAAAGACTTTTGTTCCAGTTTTCCCCAAATTCTCCAGTACACTTAATTTGCACATTCTCTCATTCTTTTGGTTTCCAGAAAGCTGCTGCAAATCTTTCAAGTACCCAAACCCTTTCTCTTGAAACACCAGTACTCATCTTGAGTTTTTAACTGACTCTTTAGGTTTCTAAAGGCAGCTTCTAACCACACCACACCAGGGACCTCTGCACTCTTCAGAGTCAATTCCCTGTTTGACTGGGTAGGGAAATTCTCTACTCACTAGAAGATCTACCCCCTTTCCTTGGCTCAAATGGGAGTCTTTGTCTAACTACCCACTGGTCCTTGCCAACTCTCCCCAGTTCTCCTGTGTTAAACTGCTCTCAGTCATTGTTGAATTCCAAAGTACCTGACTCTTCTCAGCTAGGGCTGAAATCTGACTGAATTTTCCTCAACATCCAGTTATGAAGTCTTTCTCTGCTCAGCTGATGCTACCCAATCAAGGCTCTCTATTTTTGTGAAGAATTAACCCTTCACTGTTCTTCAGCTGTTTGTACAGTGCTTTGAAGCTTTTAAAAAGTGCAATCTGCCGCAGTATGTTCTGGTTATGTAAAGCACATCCACTTGGTTGAGTGCAACCTTAAATGTGTGTCTTATCAGAATTTTTGCCCATAAACATCAAGTTGCTTTATTTAGATATGAGAACTATTTTTTAAAAAAGGAATGCAGATTTGATGATGTTTCTATAATTGCTATCAGACATCATAGCTGATTTTAGCTTGCCTCATAAATGTATAATAACATATTTTATAAGAGGCACATCTAGTTTCAAGAGTGACAGGGATATTACTCTGGTTATATTTTCTACATCAGCATAATAGCTGACTCTAGCAGCTTTTTGTTTTATTTTTTTAAGCCTGTTTTTGTTTTGTCTACTCAAAATGGCATATAATGAGTGAGTTTTCAACTGCTTTGCTTTTTTGTTTTGTCTCTTAATATGAACAGCTTAGTAGAGCATCCTCCTTTTAATGAAGAACATGCCAGTGAGACACAATTAATTCATGGCAACCCTAGCCATGAGGTGTTCTAGGCCAAAACCAAAACACATAAGCAGATGTGGTTTGCCATTGCCTTCCTCTGCTTAGCATCCGCAGTCTTCCTTGGTCCAAGACCATGACCAACCCTGCATAGCTCCTAAACTCTGATGAGCCAAGCTAAGTTGGACTGTTTAGGAAGCTTTTTAATGAGCATGGGAGATATTCATCTGGTGGATGCATGTGGAACCTTTAATATATATATGGAGGAACCTTTAATATATATATGGAACCTTTAATAATATAAAATGGAGGAAGTGCCTTTCACCATGGATAAAATAGTTATGATCCAAGCCAATATGGTGGAATTGAACCAAGACGTGGATTCAGAAGCTGTAGTCTCTTCCCTTATTCATATTGATTCTGCTCCCTCAGAATGACTTAAAAGTTATATATATATTTAAACATGTGAGCAGATCTAGTTATCTTTACTGTGCTCTTCAGCAAAAATTCAGGTTCAGAGTTTAATTTGTGGAAAGGCAGTAACTTTTAAGTCATTCTGAGGGAGCAGAATCAATATGAATAAGGGAAGAGACTACAGCTTCTGAATCCACGTCTTGGTTCAATTCCACCATATTGGCTTGGATCATAACTATTTTATCCATGGTGAAAGGCACTTCCTCCATTTTACTCAAACTTCCAATAATCCCAAAACCCACCAGAAATTGGCTAACGATCCAGTAGTAAGATCCTGTTAAGGTGGCTTACCGATAAAGCAGCCAGTTCCAGGTAAGAAAATTCCTGAGATTGAGGGGCAGAGCCTGAGGAGGGCAAAGCCTGGGAAGGGAGCTCAGCTGAAATGTGATGACCAAGAGAGCCCTCCCCCCTCCCCAGTGCTATGCCATTTCCTCAAGAGGAACTGATCTCAGAAGTCTGGATATTAATCTTTTTTAAAAAAAAATTCTAGGAGAACTCCAGGCCCCACCTAAAGGTTGGGAACCCTACTTACAGGTTGTCACAGGGATGTTATGAAGGCAAAATGGAGGAGGGACAAATCACATACCCCACCCTGAGCTCTAGGAAGAAAGGTGGGATAAAACATAAGAAACCATCTGGAGAATGAATGAACCAGCAGTTGGGTGGGTTCTTGTTTCAAACAGTAGTTTACAAACAAATTCAGCCCGGTCCTGTCTTAATGCACTGGGCACTGGAGAATGCCATTAGAATAAATCGTTTCTGAGCCGGAGAATTGTTGTGTGTGTATCAGAAACCCCCACACCACACACCCCAAGAGCTTGCAAAGAATTGCTGAAATAGTGAACTGAAGTGGGGCATACCTTATATTTTGATAAGAGATTGTAATAATGGAGAGCCAGTTTGGTGTAGTGGTTAAGTGTGCGGACTCTTATCTGGGAGAACCGGGTTTGATTCCCCACTCCTCCACTTGCACCTGCTGGAATGGCCTTGGGTCAGCCATAGCTCTGGCAGAGGTTGTCCTTGAAAGGGCAGCTGCTGTGAGAGCCCTCTCCAGCCCCACCCACCTCACAGGGTGTCTGTTGTGGGGGAGGAAGGTAAAGGAGATTGTGAGCCGCTCTGAGACTCTTCGGAGTGGAGGGCGGGATATAAATCCAATATCTTCTTCTTCTTCATAACAGAGACACTGGCTTGTAGTTTGTGTTTTTTATTTTTGCAATTTGCTCTCTAGATGAAAACATTTGTATGATATCTGAGCAATATTTAGTAAGCATTCACAGTTATATTATTGTACTTTTTGTGAAGTGGTGCTCACGGCAACCCCTTCCTCCCAGCAATTCCAAAATTTTGCCTTTGGTCTGTCCTGCGGTATTTCTATAAAATGTGTAATAATGCCACAGCTTTTCACAAATGAAGAAACGGATGTTCTTGTAATATCAGTGTATTAATCGCAATGGTACCTGCCCAGCCTTCTTCTTTACACAGTTTGAAAAGCAAAAAAGGTGCTTGTTCTTTTGCTTAATGATGTGCTAGAAAAATGTAATTGGACTCTTGCATCTTTTCAGAAGTTCACCGACAAGAACAGGGATAATGATTGTCAGGGGCAGGGGGATAACATGTAAACAGCAGTGTTAAAAGACAAAGAAATGCAAGAGGTATGATCTTCCTATGCCACAATAAAGAAATCTCATACCACAGGACTCTTTCTTTGTTTGCTGCCACAGTGATTTTTTTCACCATGAGAATAGGGGCATTCTGTGAGAATAGGGGCAGTCACTGATTTAGGATGTTCTAAAAAAATAACAACAATCCTTTGCATTTGTCATACTGAGGTATTATGCTGACCAGTATGGATTGAGGAGAGGTTTCTTCCTGCTTCCTCGATGGAGAATGATGTGTTAATGGCTCTCAAGAACACACAGTGAGAGCTCCCTTTCATCTTGTTAGGTGTGAATGTGAAAGACTATGCATCAAAACGCACACTGACCTTTTTTCTTTCATTAAAAAGGCATCCTTCTAGAGACTGGGCCAAATTTCTCAGCTGGGGCCCATTGGCACATCACTGTATTAAGTCAGAGAAGTTTCACTGCTTAGCAACTGAGAATCTGCCCCACTGGCTTCTTTCTCCCTACCTCTCACTTTTTAATAAATCTAAGTGTAAAGGAAATTAATAACTACTCGGGTAGATAATGGTCTTTTCCCCTCTCAAGAACTGTGAAATTAGCTTCCCCACTTCTCCTTTGATGAACTAAACAGGGTAGCCCTCTCAGTCAAAAATTCAATTAAAATGCAAAATACCTGGTTGTGTGTAGGGGGGTATTCTTTTGGTTCTTTGTGAATATCATTTGTAAAACAGAACGAATTAAATGACTAGTGGAGGAGGAGGGTGTAAAGCAGGTAACTGTAATTGTTAACAGCAGAAGACAAAGTATTTGAATTAGTTTCCTGTTGCATTTAGTAGTTCTGGGTGGGAGAAGGGAACCTTTTGCTGGAGAGATACCAAAAGCTGATTCAAATGGTACATTGGAGCATTTTTTGCTAGCTGACTAATTTTTAATTAACACCATTTGAATGAGTACATGGTGACCACTTGTTTGAACTGTTGGCTGCACATGTCCAGAGTGTCCTTCTTTAGCAACAGTGATTCTATTTGCGTATCTGTTTATAATTCAGGAGCTTTTTAACTCACTGAAGGGACTGTGGCTTGTGATAGAGCATCTGCTTTACATACAGAGAGACCCAGATTCAATCCCTGGCATCCCCAGTTAGAGTGATCAGGTAGTAGGTGATGTGGAAGAGCTTAGCCTGAGATCCTGTAGAGTTGGTGCCAGTACCCAGTACTGACCTTGACAGGCCAATTGTCTAACTCCATATTTGTCAGCCTTGAGACGGTTTCTAGTGGTTTCACTAGAGAGTTTGCAGGACCCACCTGGATTCATCTTAATCAGTGATGGTGCGTCCTCCCATATGGCTATAAACTGAGCCCAGACTACTTGGTTTAGACTCAGCTAACAACTGTAACAGGAGAAATAGACTTACCTGTTACCTCACCTCCTCCCTCGGCTTCATCAGGGGCAACTTGGGTAACCTCCTGCCAATTACAGCACCTCCTCCCCCACACCCATTGATGAGTCCAGGCAACTTGGTATGCCCATCATCTCATTTTCTCTCATGCCATTGTTGGCTTGGGTTGGAGCTGTTTGATTTATATTCAGATAGCTGAGGCATGCAGTGCCTGTACCTATCACCTGCGCTGAGCAGTTTCTGCAGGTGCTTCTTGGCTCACCGCTATTCCAATCTGCCTCTGCCAGTTTTTGACAGTGCGCCACTGACAGCGGCGCACAAGGTCAGGAGTTTGGGGGTACTATTGGAGCCTTCCTTAACGATGGAGGCTCAGATAGCAGCCACTGCTAAATCCACATTTTTTTCATCGTAGGCGGGCGAGGCAGCTGGCTCCTTTCCTGGAGCGCGACGACCTAGCAATAGTGATCCATGCAACGGTCACCTCGAGGTTGGACTACTGTAATGCTCTCTACATGGGGCTGCCCTTGTGCCGAACCCGGAAGTTGCAGTTAGTGCAGAATGCCGTGGCCTGGTTGTTATTGGGGCTCCCAAGATGGGAGCACATTCGGCCAGGGCTCCGGACTCTGCACTGGCTACCAATAATATACCGAGTTCAGTACAAGGTGCTGGTTATTACCTTTAAAGCCCTATATGGCCTAGGACCTGCCTACCTTAGGGACCGTCTCTCCCCACATGTTCCCCAGAGAGTACTGAGATCGGGATCTCAAAATCTGCTTGTTATCCCCGGGCCAAAGGAGGCCCACCTGCAATCCACCAGGGACAGGGCCTTCTCCATAACGGCTCCTTTCTGGTGGAACCAACTGCCGGAAGAGGTGAGGGCCCTGCAGGACCTTGGTCACTTCCACAAGGCCTGTAAGACAGCCCTCTTCCGGCTGGCTTATAATTAACTGGCATTGGAAGCTGAGTGTAGTTCTGATAGACTGCCGTTATATGTTTTATTATTCTACTGTTTTAACTGTGTAAGATGTTTTAAATTCAAATTATGTTAGATTTTTATGTGTTGTGAGCTGCCCTGAGCCACTTTGGTGGGAAGGGAGGGATATAAATAAACTTGAACTTGAACTCTGCTACAATTTCATAACATTATCATAAGAAAAATTGTTCTTACTCTATCAGCCAGTGTAGTGCAGTAGATGTAATATCTGAGTTAGACCAGAGAGACACAGACCGATTCCTCACTGATAGTTGTTCTGCTCCTGGGCTTCTGCTTTCACCAGCTCAAGCGATCAATTCCTCACCAGTTGCAGAGTGGGCATATTTTTTTTCTGCTGCTCCCTCCAATTTACCTCGCTGCTTCCGGATCTCCAAAAAACAAGATCCAGTAGCTGTGAGGGAAACTGAAGGGAGCCACAGATCAAAATGTATCCACGCAGGAACTGGTGGGGAATTGATCATTTTACTTGAGCCAGTGAAAACAGAAGCCTGGGGGTATGAAGATTGGCCAGATATCAACCAAACAAACTCTCTCTTAGGAAAACATGGGTAGAGGTTATGAGTTCCAATACGAGAGCTACACCTCCTAGCACAGAGGCTCACTTGTTAGGAATAAAGCTATCAGTTACAGCCAGAGATAAAATAGTCAAATTGCACAGGCAGTTGTGGCTCCTTCCCCCTTTTCACACAACAAGTTGTACACCACCAACCGATACCACATTCCTTTCCCTTTGCACTTTGAAGGCCTTCAAGGCCATTCTCATCTCTATGTAGTGGGAGGAAGAGTCTACTTCCAGGTGCCATGTCCCCATTTCTATGACAACTAAATAATATATGTGGTAACAGAAAGCCAGATCTACACTACAAAGCAACAGAACAGAACATCCTCCCCACCCCCCACCCCTTACAGCATACAGGTTGACAGGTGGATATATGACTAAATATATAGCTTTAACCCATGGCAGGACACCATCTTGACAGGGGGTGGAGCAACTGCTAGTGAGAAATCAGTCTTAGATTAAGAACATATGAACCATGTCGGATCAGGCCAATGGCCCATTCAGTCCAACACTGTCACACAGTGACCAAAACCCAGGTGCCATCAGGAGGTCCACCAGCAGGCACCAAGAATACAGAGCATCATTGTCCCAGACACAGTGTTTCACCTATACCTTGTGGCTAATAGCTACAGGCGGACCTTTGTGCCATTCAAATACTCCATTGGGACACAGATGTTGTTGGGTAGCTTTTGAGCTGCATTCACTCACTCAGCTGTACCAATGACTACCAAAAAGAGAAGTGGGTTCTAAAATGGCTCAACTGAGGCTATCACACTTTGGTCACATTATGAGAAGACATGGCTCACTGGAAAAGACATGCTAGGAAAAGTTGAAGGCAGCAAGAAAAGAGGAAGATCCAACATGAGATGAACAGACTCAATCAAGGAAACCACAGCCCTCAGTTTGCAAGACCTGAGAAAGGCTGTTAACAATAAGACGTTCTAGAGGTCATATAGGGTTTTGCCGTAAGTCAAAATGTCTTGATGGCCCCACACAAGCCTATGTACACTGCCTCAAGGTCCTTGGAGAAAGGGCAGGACATGAATAGTGATGGAAAAATATAACCAAACCAATAATCTAATGTTGTGAACTTTTGTGCAACAATAATGAATGACTCATACACAGGTCACTGGAAGATGTTATGTTTCCTTGTTTGCATTTTTCTTTATCAAACTCCTTCGTGCATCTGGTGACTCAAAATTCTATTTCTCTGGTTATAAACTCTTTTTCTTTGTCCTCCTTTGATTTGACTGCTAGTTTGAGGAGTGCTCTCTCTGTTCCATCAGAATTGCCTAACAATGATGGTTCTTTCCCTGTAGAAATCACACATCCTTGGTTAGAAGCGCTGCAGGCATTGTTTGTGACCTTACTGAAAAGTCAAACATCTGTGCCTTAGTTATACGTCTCACAAAACTCAGCTGTAGCCCACTCATACATTCAGAATGCCCCAATTATAGCAATAAGACTTTCTACTGTGTTCATTCCACAGCACTGTATAATGAGGAATCTTATGGTATCATACTGGAGTTTGGTTGCTACCCTAATGAATCAGGATGCTGTTTTTATTATGTTATCCCAGTGCCTGCTGGTGTCACAGCTGCTTGAAAACTATACTTCTAGAGATGCACATGAAGCACAAATTACCCGCAATGGTATTTGAATATAATAAATCTCTTCTTAGAAGTTTAGAAGAAACCTGAAGTTATAGGCTTTGATCCAGCGATGCACCAGTGGAAATTTTTGCACTGGATCCAACCCCTATGCTTCAGTTACCCCTACTTAAGAGAGATTGTCCCAATTTTCTGATTCCTGATCCTGGTAATTCAGTATTTTGTTCATGTGGGATGGTTAAAATTTTAACCATGAACAAAATTTTAACCATCCCACATCCCAGAATTAAACTTTGGTAGTCTTCAAGGTGCCACTGGACTTATAAGAACATAAGAGAAACCATGTTGGATCAGGCCAATGGCCCATCCAGTCCAATACTCTGTGTCACACAGTGGCCAAAAAACCCAAGTGCCATCAGGAGGTCCACCAGTGAGGCCAGGACACTAGAAGCCCTCCCACTGTGCCCCCCCAAGTACCAAGACTCAAACTTTGCTCTGCTACTTCAAACCAACACACCTATCTACTGAATGTATCTTCACAGGAAGCACCACATTGAACCGCATGGAATGGAAATCCATCAGCTTCATAAAGAAACTTGCACAGGTAGAGACAGATATTTCCTTTCTTACAAAATGCTAAAACCTGGACAGGTATCTGAAGAAGCATGCATGCACATGAGAGCTTACACCCAGGGAAAAAAAACCTCTATTGGTCTTAAAGTGATGCTGGACTGAAACTTTGCTGTTCTGCTGCCCCTCAGTGGGGCACCACTAGTGCCAACAACAAGGGTTAGAAGCCTTGAGGTGATCTTGGATGCTTTGCTTTCTATGGAGGCCCAGGTCACAGCAGTTGCCAGATCTGCCTTTTACCACCTTCGGCAGGTCAGGCAACTGATTCCTTACCTCTCTGCTCAGGATCTCACCAGTGACTCATGCAACAGTCACCTTCAGACTTGATTAATGCAATTCACTCTACTCAAGCTTGCCCTTGAATCTGATCTGGAAACTCCAGCTGGTGCAAACTGTGGTAGCACGTCTGCTGACTTCAATGCCTATATGGGCATGTATCCAGCCAATGCTATGCCAGTTGTACTGGCTGCCAGTCGAGTACCAAATCCATTTCAAGATGATGGTATTAACTTTTAAAGCCCTTAGGAACAGCATATCTAAGGGACCGCCTCTCCCAATATACCCCCTGGAGAACTTTATACTGAGCAACATCTTCTGGTTGTCCCTGGCCCCAAGGATGTCCACTTAGCCTCAACTAGGGTCAGGGCTTTTTCTGTCCTGGCCCCTGCCTGGTAGAACAAGCTCCCATTAGAGATCTGGACCTGCGGAGCCTGCTGTAATTCTGCAGGGCCTGTAAAAAAGAGCTGTTCCACCAGCCTTTAGATGAGGCAGAGGGAATCACCGATCATTCTTCCTATTGACTACCTCTGGTAATTCCTCCTCCCTCCTACATATATAGGCCTTATGTGTGGTTATGTAAATTTCTATGGATGGTTGTACCAGAATCTAGCCCTGAGAGTAGTTTATTGTCCCTGAGGTTAATGGCTGGAATTCAGATCTTAAGCAAGACAGCAGATAGAAGGTTCCATCCATTTACCAGACAAACATCAGGTCTTGGCAATCTAGAAACTTCACATTACCTTCCTGTTACAGCACATGACGTTGCACACCACTACTCCCGTTCACGTTGGAAGATATTTCCGTGGCATGTCATGGAAATCCATATTATCTCCTTAAACTACATATAAGGCCCTAATGTTTCTGACTGAAGTCCCAAAGGGTTTTCAAGGCAGCTTACAATGAAATACAGCTTGCATTGCTCACTGTTCGTTTCTGTTTGCCAGGGGAAAGGACTGAGACAAATTCCCATTCCCAGAAGTGAAAGAGCTATGACTAATGAATGGTGGTCCAATAGGGTTACCAACTTCCAGGTCATGGCTGGAGATCTCTTGGGATTACAACTGATCTCCAGGCAACAGAAATTAGTTCATCAAGCTGGTTTAGAAGGTAGACTCTATGGCATTATACCCTCTCCTCTCCAATGCCCACCCTCCCCAAGCTCCACCTCCAAAGTCTCCAGATATTTTCCAGCCCAGAGCTGGCAACACTACAGTCTGGGATAGGACTTCTGGAAAGATTCGTCTCTTTCGACAGCCCCTGGACAATTTAGTCCCTCTGGAGGCTTCTGACCTGTAGTGAGGCATTTTGGTTATATCATCTGCACTCTAGGATTTGTGTTTCCAGTTGCCATCTCAGATAATAGTACAAGGGTGTTTCTGCAGTGAATGGAAGGGCATAGGAGATTATTGTTATATCTGGTATTGTATGGACCTTACCGTAAGACTGGTGTAAGGATACAGCATCACTGTGAATAGTGCTGGAGAACTGCATGAGTTAGGAAGGTATGGTGGTGGGCAGAGTATTGGGTGTGAGGGGTATATATATATATAATGACATAGGGGAGAGAATCATGTCTTTCAGAACCCCACCTTTGAGAGAATATTCAGTGGAACACTCATCCCCAACTGCTACTGTCCAATGGCATTCTTGGAGGAAGGAAAAGAACCGAAGGTGGTTTTAGAAACTCCCCAGTGAACCTAGGTGGTTGACCAGGATTGAATAATCAACCATGTCAAATGCTGCTGACAAGTCCAACAAAATCAGTGGTGCAGACCTGCCCTTAACCAACTGACAGCAGTTATCCACCAAGGCTACTATTTCAATTACAAACTCAGGTCTGAAGCCAGACTGAAAGGAGTTGAGTGCCAATGTCTCATCCAAGAACTCTTGAAGCTGTTCTGCCCCTGCCCCATCAATCACCTTCCCAAGGTAAGGAAGATTTAACATGGGGGGCAGGGGGTGGGAATTAGCTAGGTCCTCAATATGGTTTCTTGAGAAGGGACCTAACAATGGCCTCCTTCAAGGAAGCAACCCTTGGAGTGAGAAAGATTAATAATTTCTCTCAGAGAACCTCCAACAACTTCACAGCAGGATTTAACCAGCCATGAAAAGCAGGGATCCAAGGGGCAGGGATCCAAGGTTGTCAGGATCCTGTTGACATCAGCTGATCTAGCTGTAACTTCTAGCTGTAAGCTCTATCCATTGAACAGGACCTGCTCATCTCCCTCCTCCCACTGCAGGCTGAAATATTTTTGCTATTTAATTTAGAGATTGGTTGAATTTACCACTCTCACCCACAGGTTTGTCTTTAAGATGGGGTTGGCAAATCATGTACACAGCCTTAAGGGCCGTCTTTAAGAGAGTATTTTAGGTATATAGATCTACTAAAAATAGAAATGTAACATTAAGAAGCATTTGTTGCTGAGACCGAAGTTTTCTAAAACACAGATCTTTTTTCACTTGTGTGACTGAAAAGAGAAGATCTGTTGTCAGAGAGAGATGCATGACATATTCTTGAAGCCCCTCATGAATCCCTCTCTCACAATTATGTGGCACTAACTGAGCACAGCTAACAATGGAATAGAGTTAACTATGGAATTAGAGAATATTGCAATAAATTACAGATTCCTTTTTTAAAAGTATATAATTTGTTTATCAGATATTCTTTGCCGTTTGGGGGGCAACAAAACTCACTGCCTCCTGAACACATTTTTTATATATATGCGCAGAAATCTAATAAGCTCAAGAGAAGTCACAGTATCAGCAATTTAATAGTATATAATAAGACAGGCAGGTGATGTAACCATTTGGAATTCTGAAGATACTCATCAGTGCATTCTTTCCTGCCAGAATACATTTTTTTGGTGCATGCATCCCCCCCGCCCACCCCCGGGTGTTTTGTACTGATGTTATAGTTTCTCTTTCGACTGCTTCTTCTCCATCTCCAGGATGGCTAGACTGTTATATATTTAGATCCTTACTTTAGAAATGATTTCTGAATCACCTTGAAATTAGACACCCTTCCATTGTTTGTGTAATCTCCCTTGTGCTCTGTAGTCCTCCGCTTCCTACCTTTATGTTTCAATCATAAATTTGCAGGGAGGGAAATGAACAATTTTTATTCTTTGTTTTGCTTTGCAGGTGCCTTATTGCAGTCTCCTTGACACTGTATTTAGAGAGCAATCCAAAGCAGATGTACTATGAATTCTACTAAGGTCTATTCAATGGGGCTTATTCCCAGGAAAGTGCTCTTAGGATTGCACTGTGAGTCTCTTAAAAAGAATATAGGGTTGCCAAGTCCAACTCAGGAAATATCTGGAGACTTTGGGGGTGGAGCCAGGAGCAAGGTTGTGACAAGCACCATTGAAATCCAAAGGGAATTCTGGCCATCACGTTCTTTTTAAATGCCTTCCTTCCATCAGAAATAATGGAGGATGGGGCACCATTTTGGGGCTCACAGAATTGGACTCCCTGGTCAAATATTTTTGAAACTTGGGGGTTTTTTTGAGGAGAGGCACCAAATTCTATGCTGAATATTTGGTGCCTCTACCTCAAAAAACAGCCTCCCTAAAGCCCCAAATACCTACAGATCAATTCTCCATTATACCCTATAATGGAGAACAGTTCCCCATAGATATAATGGAATGCCCAGCTAGGGTGGCCAGACCGTCCCGGGAGCCCGGGAATGTCCCGGTTCTGGCCCCCTATTCCCGCCTCCCGGGCTGGCTATACCGGGACCATTTAGAGGTCCCGGTTTAGCCAGCCCCGGAGGCGGTGGGCCGCAGGCGCCGGCGGGGAAGGCGGTGAGTGAGGGAGGGAGCATCCCTGCGCACGTGCAGGGATGCTCCCTCCCTCACTCGCCGCCTTCCCCGCCTGCGCACGGGGCCGGCAGCGGTGGCGGAGGCCTCACCGCGGCCTCCGCTGGTCGCTGGAAGCCCTCCAGAGACTCTGGAGGGCTTCCAGCGACCAGCGGAGGCCGCAGAGAGGCCGCGGAGCAGCCGGCGCTGGTCCCGGAAGGCCTTCCAGAGCCTCTGGAAGGCCTAACGGGACCACCCGCCGACCAGCGAAGGCCTCTCCGTGGCCTCCGCTGGTCCCTGGAGGCCCTCCAGAGTCTCTGGAGGGCCCCCAGGTACCAGCGGAGGCCGCGGACAGGCCGCGGAGCAGCCGGCGCTGGTCCCTGGAGGCCTCCAGAGGCCAGCGCCGGTAGCGGAGAGGCCCGGCACTGGTCCCTGGAGGCCTCCAGAGGCCAGCGCCGGCAGCTCCCTCCCTCCCTCGCCGCCTTCCCCGCCGGCGCGCGGTGCCCGGCGGAGGCCAGGGAAGCGAAGGAGAGGCCGCCGCCGCTGGACTCTCCGCCGCCCTGGAAGCAGGTAAGGGGGCCGAAAGCGGGGGGGGGGGGCGGCCTTCCTTTCTTCCCTCCCTCCTCCATTCCTTCCTTCCTTCCTTCCTTCCTTCCTTCCTTCCTTCCTTCCTTCCTTCCTTCCTTCCTTCCTTCCTTCCTTCCTTCCTTCACTCCCTTCCCTTCCTTCCTTCCCTCCTCCCTTCCTTCCTTTCTTCCTTCCCTCCCTTCCTTCCCTCACTCCCTTCCCTTCCTTCCCTCCCTCCTCCCTTCCTTCCTTCCTTCCCTCCCTCCCCCCTTCCTTCCCTCCCTCCCTCCCCCTTCCTTCCTTCCTTCCTTCCTTCCTTCCTTCCTTCCTTCCTTCCTTCCTTCCTTCCTTCCTTCCTTCCTTCCTTCCTTCCTTCCTTCCTTCCTTCCCTTCCCTTCCCTTCCTTCCTCCCTTCCCTTCCCTCCCTCCTCCCTTCCTTCCCTCCTTATGTTCTTATGTGACACAGAGTGTTGGACTGGAGGGGCCACTGGCCTGATCCAACAGGGCTTCTCTTATGTTCTTATGTGACACAGAGTGTTGGACTGGAGGGGCCACTGGCGTGATCCAACAGGGCTTCTCTTATGTTCTTATGTGACCAGAGTGGTGGACTGGATGAGCCATTGGTCTGATGCAACAGGGCTTCTCTTATATTTTTATGTGGCACAGAGTGTTGGACTGGAGGGGCCACTGGCCTGATGCAACAGGGCTTCTCTTATATTCTTATGTGGCACAGCGTGTTGGACTGGAGGGGCCACTGGCCTGATGCAACAGGGCTTCTCTTATGTTCTTATGTGACACAGAGTGTTGGACTGGAGGGGCCACTGGCCTGATCTAACAGGGCTTCTCTTATGTTCTTATGTGACCAGAGTGGTGGACTGGATGAGCCATTGGTCTGATGCAACAGGGCTTCTCTTATGTTCTTATGTGACCAGAGTGGTGGGCTGGATGAGCCATTGGTCTGATGCAACAGGGCTTCTCTTATATTTTTATGTGGCACAGAGTGTTGGACTGGAGGGGCCATTGGTCTGATGCAACAGGGCTTCTCTTATATTTTTATGTGGCACAGAGTGTTGGACTGGAGGGGCCACTGGCCTGATGCAACAGGGCTTCTCTTATATTCTTATGTTACACAGAGTGTTGGACTGGAGGGGCCACTGGCCTGATGCAACAGGGCTTCTCTTATGTTCTTATGTGACGCAGAGTGTTGGACTGGATGGGCCACTGGCCTGATCCAACAGGGCTTCTCTTATGTTCTTATGTGACAATACTGACTTTGGTGGACCCAAGCACTGATTCAGTGTAAGGGAGCTTTGTGTTTGTGACTGGAGTAGATAATACTGACTTTGGTGGACCCAAGCACTGATTCAGTGTAGGGGAGCTTTGTGTTTGTGTCTTCTGGTGCAATTTTGTTCTCAGATCCTGTATTTACTTCATCAGTATATGGGATAAGGCACTTTCTCAACTGTGCTGCATAATGCAGCCTATTTATTTTGTCCTGTTGGCTCTGTTGGCTCTGTCTGCGCCACCTTCATCACTTTCGGGGTGTGGATCCCCCAGTGGGGTGGTCTCGTGACTCCCTCCGCCAGCTGTTTCTGATAGCCCTGCGCCCCCTCTTTCATTTGATATGTGTCCCGTGCGGGTGCCACCCTCCCGCCGGGAGATGCCGCAAAATGAGCCCCCTTGAGGCTTATGGCGGCAGGGCTCGGGGGAAGCGAGCTAGACTGCTGTTCTTTTGAGGGGTTATAGAGTGTTTCGAGCCCGTCCCTGTGGCATCGGTCCCATCGTTGTGGGGCCCAGGGGGCCGGCGCAGCGGCACGCTGAAGCAGCCTGTCGGTCACTTCCAGGTTCCTGTCCTGCATCTCGACCTGTGTTATTAGTGACAGGCTGCTTCGGCGTGCCGCTGCGCCGGCCCCCTGGGCCCCACAACGATGGGACCGATGCCACAGGGACGGGCTCGAAACACTCTATAACCCCTCAAAAGAACAGCAGTCTAGCTCGCTTCCCCCGAGCCCTGCCGCCATAAGCCTCAAGGGGGCTCATTTTGCGGCATCTCCCGGTGGGAGGGTGGCACCCGCACGGGACACATATCAAATGAAAGAGTGGGCGCAGGGCTATCAGAAACAGCCGGCGGAGGGAGTCGGGAGACCACCCCACTGGGGGAGCCACACCCCGAAAGTGATGAAGGTGGCGCAGATAGAGCCAACAGAGCAAACAGGACAAAATAAATAGGCTGCATTATGCAGCACAGTTGAGAAAGTGCCTTATCCCATATACTGATGAAGTATATACAGGATTTCAGAACAAAATTGTTTCCGGCGGTGATATTTGGGGGATTTTTGGGGATGTCACAGGAAGTGCTGTGAAGTCACTTCCTGTTTCCAGCAGTGGCATTTGGGGGAAATGATGTCACAGGAAGTGATGTCACTTCCCATTTCCGGCAGGTGACGCGGGGAAGTGATGTCACAGGAAGTGATGTCACTTCCTGTTTCCTGTGGTGGCATGCCGTCACCGGAAGTGACGTCACCGGAAGTGACGTCACTTCCTGTTGTCCCTGGCTGGCCTTCAGACATTATGGTCACCCTATGCCCAGCTGACATTCAACCCCCCCTCCGCTTTCTGATAACCCTGAAGTGGGGGGAGGGCCTTCAAGCCAGGGGATCCCCTGCCCCCAGGTGGGAATTGGCAATCCTATAAAAATGTCATTTTTAACTTCGTCTTGTCTTCTGTCCATTTCCTGCCTCTGCACAGTGACCCTTGACTTCCTTGGTGGTATCTCATACAGTGCTGGCCCTAGGGCTCATGGTGCCCCAGGCAAGCTCCCTGCCCATCACCCCCACCCCTGCCCCCACCGCCTCCCTCCCTCCACAGCATCATACTCTGTCAAACACCACTGCCCCCTTGATCAGAGGAGTTTGCTGCGGCTGGGCCCTACCAGCTTCGAGGCAGCTGGCATCTTAGCCTTATTGGAAGAGCATGCTGGAGGAGGCTTCTCCCCCCTTCTTTCCAGAACTGAAAGTGAGGGGGGAGCGAAGCCTCCTCCAGCTCTCTCATAACACTCAGATGCCGGCCACCTCAAAGCCGGTAGGGCCCAGCCTCATCGCGGTGCACTTGTCTGATCTCGCGGGGAGGCACACGGAGCACAGTGGAAGGGAAGGAAGGGGGCTGGCAGTGGTGGCAGTGACAGCAGTGGAGAGGCAAATTTAGGCTTTTGTCTTGAGCACCGGGAAAGAGGGAGCCCAATTCGGCGCCCCATCTAGTTTGCCTAGTGAGTGAGTTGGCCCTGGTCTTATCCAAGTACTAACCAGGGCTGACTCTGCTTAGCTTCCGAGATCTGACAAGAGTGGGCTATGCTGGACCATCATAGATCAGGACAAAACACATGTGCATGCAATATTATTTAAGTACTTCAGTACTTTCATCCAGTGGTTGGTTTGTTTTTTTGCTGGCAAGTCACAGCTGACTTATTGTGGCCCTGTGGGGTTTTCAAGGCAAGAGATGTTCTGAGGTGGTTTGCCATTGCCTGCCTTGCAACCCTGAAGTTTCTTGGTAGTCTCCCATCCAAATAGTAAGTAGGGCTAACTCTGTTTAACTTCCAAGATCTGATGAGAGCAAGCTAGTCTGGGCTTCCCTGGCAGAAACATGACACCTAGGAGGAAGCAGAGACTTGGGGAAGCAAAATGCTGGATTGTATCTTTTCCAAGGAAGGACAGGAATAGAAAAACTGGCCTAAATGAATGTGGGCAGATGAAGGAGTTAAATTCCTTGGACTTGATGGGATGGAGGTCCACTTTGGTCCTTTTACCCAGGACTACCTCAGTTGATTCTATCTGGATGGCAAACATTCACGTTGAGCTAACCAGGGCTTTTTTTCTGAAAAAAGAGGCACTGGAACTCTCAAGAGGGAAATGAAGGAGAAATATATGGGTGCCCCTCATGAACTTTTAAAATGTTTTGAGAATTTTGTTTCCAGAAGGAGGTTCCAGAACTCTGTTCCACCACATCCCCCCAGGGGAAAAAATCCCTTGAGCCAACAAAGGGGCATAATTTCTCAATTGACTTCATAAAATTATGCCAATATGGGTGTAATATGAGTAGCAGGTAAATTGACAAATGCTTCTTCTGTTGTACCTGATTTGGAACTGTTAACTTCCCCCATGTTATTCATATGTCAAGACTGCTCTTTTTCTATCTGATTTTTAAAACAACATACGAAAGTATCATATTGCAGGTGTGGTCTCCATCTCTTAACCTTAATAAGTGATTCTGAATTAGAATTGTCACACATCATTTCTGTAGGTCTGTGGTCACTTGTCAAAGTTAAACTGTTTCCCTGAAGAAATGTGGAAGTGTTCATACCCTCCTATAAGAGATGTGGAAGTGTTCCTATTCTCCTATAATTGCCAGGAGCTGTGGCTCAGTGGTAGCACACAGCTTCGCACACAGAAGGCATGTTCAGCCTCAGACATCTCCAGTTAAAAGGATCAGGTAGTAAGTGATACAAAACATGCTGGAGAGCCACTGCCAGTCCAAGCAGACAGCCTTACCTTGATACACCAGTAGTGTGATTCAGTATAAGGCAGCTTCATATACCAAGACTTCTTTTTGTCTTTGCAAGTATCACTGTTCTCAGCTTGTCGATCTCTTGTTTCCATTTGCTGTGGCACAGCCAGGGCTTTTTTTGAGCAGAAACGTACAGGAACGCAGTTCCGCCTGGCTTGGCGACAGGGGGTATGGTCTAATATACAAATAAATTCCTGCTGGGCTTTTTCTACCAAAAATGCCCTGGGCACAGCCTTTATCAAAATGTCTCATCAAGCTGATGTTGAATTTCAGTTTGTTGGGTTGAAAATATTCTATTACAGCTGATTTAATTAATCTTTCCTTCATAGCTCATAGTGCTGTCTTTTGCTTTAGCAAACAATATCATAGTTGGAATATTAGGGATGAGACAGTGTTGCTTAGTTCCTGCAGGATTCTAATCTCTTTTACATTGTTTGCTGCATTTGTTGTTTGGATAGCAACTATTTTATTGGGGTCTGCTGAAATCCCAGCTTTAGAGAACACAAAGTAATCTTTCTTCACATTTACACTCAGTGGCTGAAATAGTGCTTTTAATTGAGAGTCAGGTTCCTTTTGAGATCTACCATACGCAAGATGTCATCACAGAGAATTTTAACTCCTGCAATATTTAGAAGTTCAGTGAGTTAAATAGAGACTGGACTTTCTCAGTTGCATTAAATAGCCAATGTTTGACATGTGGCTTGTGGTGTTAAGAGTTATGCCCCCTAAGCAGGATCCGGTCACTATTAAATTTGGCAGCACCAGCAGAGTGAGAAACTACTAGGGGGCTTTCAGAATTCTTGTCAAGTAAATTTATCTCCAAACTTTGCAATTGCCCAGTGTTGTCTCCACAGTGGAAATGATATATTAAGAATCACCCATTGTTTTGTTGTTTTCAGCTTCTGTAGAGTGTAGAGCAGGGGTGTCAAACATGCAGCAAGGGTAGGACTGCTAATCCCCAGGTGAGGCAGGGGATCCCCTGGTTTGGAGACCTTCCACCCACTTCAGGGTCATCAGAAAGCAGACCGGGGGGGGGGGGAAGAGAAATATCTGCTGGGCACTCCATTATTCCCAATGGAGACTGATTCCCATAGGGTATAATGGAGAATTCATCTGCGGGTGTCTAGGGCTCTGGAGGGCTGTTTTTTGAGTTAGAGGCACCAAATTTGCAGCATAGCATCCAGTGCCTCTCCTCAAAATACCCTCCAAGTTTCAAAACAATTGGGCCAGGGGGTCCAATTCTATGAGCCCCAAAAGAAGGTGCCCATATCCTTTATTATTTCCAATGGAGGGAAGGCATTTAAAAGGTGTGCAGTCCCTTTAAATGTGATGACCAGAACTCACTTTGGAGTTCAATTATGATTGTCACAACCTTGCTTCTGGCTCCACCCCCAAAGTCCTCAGATATTTCTTCAATTGGACTTGACAACCCTAGAGGCAGAGGGGCAGATGTTTGACATGTTTGGCTGAGGCTCCTTCCCTGGGGAGGAAGGCAGAGCTTGTTTTGCCAGGCTCTTTCAATTGCACAGCAAAGCTGCTTCTATTGGCTGAAGCTCCTCCCCCTCCTGATCCCCTGGGGAAGGGAGGAAAGAGCCAGAGCTTCCTTTGCCCATTTCCCTGGATCCCATGGAAGAGATACAAAGAAAGCGGCTTTAAGACAGAGTGCTCACATTTTAAGCATGTTTTAAGATTTTTTTAAAAAAAAATTAATTGTGTTTGTCTGTGTCCTTTATAAAATTCATATATTTGCTACTTGATCTTAAATGGGTATACACATAGGCTGGCCTGACATGGCCCAGCCCAACAAGGTCTCATTTATGTTAGATCCGGCCCAACAAATGAGTTCAACACCCCTGGTGTAGAGCTTTTGGATGTGCAATTTGATGCAGTTTTTGCTTCATGTATGCCTTTCCCCACCCACATTACAACATTAATCAAACTCTGCAAAATTAAGTGCAGCATTTTGTCCATAGGAACTTGTGTACCACACAGAAAGAATTTTGATAGAATTGTAAATAGCATCACACCAACATTTTTTTTCTTTTGCAAAATTTTATCAATGCATACATGCACCTTGGTGCTGTGGGAAGCATTTAATGAAGGAAAGAAAGAAAGTGAAAGACTCAGTAGAGATCTGTTCTTTAGTGATTCTGAAGTATCAGAGTTCAGCGAACTCAGTAACCAATCATGGAGTATCACCAGGGGGGGGGTTGTAGAAAAAGCCCAGCAGGAACTCATTTGCATATTAGACCACACCCCTGGCACCAAGCCAGCCAGAACTGCGTTCCTGTGCATTCCTGCTTATAAAAAGCCCTGTGTATCACAAAAAGTATACATGCCTTTGCAAGAGACCCCAACTCACATAGTTCACAATGAGCATTCTGACATTTTAGCACTCTTGGGTCATGTCTAAAGGACTGGGAGAGCTCAAGTGAGAAACAGGTGATAGACCACTTCACAGAAATCATAGCCTATGTACATGAAACAGCCAGAAAAGAAATAGGTAAATATAGGGCATTTTTCTTGTCTTTTCTTTAAGAAAAAACCTAGCAGGATCTTATTTGCATATTAGGCCAAACCCCTGATGTCACCATTGTTTCACACAGGGCTTTTTTTGTAGAAAATCCCTGACGGGAACTCATTTGCATATTAGGCCACACCCCTGATGCCAAGCCAGGTGGAACTGCGTTCCTGTGCATTCCTGCTTAAAAAAAAAACCTGAGTAAATAACATGTCTTCTCAGAACTCTTTTTGGTAAACAGGCTAAGGACTCCAGACACCAAGTCTCATCTGGATCCCTCAGCTTTACCCCTATAACTGAATTTGAAAGGACAAAGAATATGGTCCAGTGCAGTGCTGGAGATGCACAGATGAGGGTGGGTTCTTCTTCAGTCATATCTGAGATCTTTTTATCTGGGAATGCCAGAGGCTGATTCTGGGACCTTCCACATTCAAAGCACTGAGGTATGATTACTCCACTGAACATGCATTGTATCAAATTACATTTAAATCTGAGTGAAGACAAACATGCACAATGCCACATAGACACACATATAGAAACATTTTCACATATTTATCTACATGAACTGAAAAAGTTACTTCAAACCAGAGCTCTTGATTTTCTGTAGCACTTACAGGTCTTGCAGTCCTTTTTTTGTGGCAGGTGGAATGTCAGTGTGCTTTTCTCATACAGATAATATTTATACAAAATCCTACACAGTTACAATTATATCAGGCCGTATTCTTCACTCTCTGTATTAATTTGCTGCTCAGGGCCACTGTGTGCCAAGGAACAGATGCTGTCTTTTGTAGTAAGTGAAATTTTCTTAAAATATAGTTTGCAAAGAGCTGTGGGATCATTCAGGTCTCATAAAGCTTCTAAATATAACCATGGAAAGGTTTTGTATGACACACACAATTTACACAGCATTCCACCCAACGGGAGGATGTCAGTTCCCTTACTTAAATACACAGACTAAATGCGTGCATAATTTCCATCCTCTCCTCAAAATGCAGCAGATGCTCAAATGTGTCATGATGGTGTATATCTAGCATAATGGGACAAGGTTGGGGGGACCAGGGACCAGCAAAGCATTATCATGGAAGGACCCAGCTGGAGCAAAACTCAGAGCAAAGCAATCAACAAAAAGGCCGTATAAGGAAGTCTATTTGTGTGCCTGAAAACTATTAGCATTATTGATCATTGACATGCTGATTAATGATCGAAAAACTGGTTGTTGAGAATCCTTTATTGGGAAGGAGCATACACGATGTTTCATGATAAGTAACAAATATACACAGGACACAGCAACCTGCACAGTTGTTTCAGTGCTCTAGCATAAGTCTGACCATGATTACTGCCAACTGTTAACCTTCCTCATCTCCCTTTCTGTAAAGCATCTCTGAGCTGAGCCAGAGGTTGCAGACTTCTGGCGTTTTCACTCAGTTCCAATATAACATGGCAGCT
Organism: Heteronotia binoei; assembly: GCF_032191835.1. Classification (NCBI taxonomy): domain Eukaryota; kingdom Metazoa; phylum Chordata; class Lepidosauria; order Squamata; family Gekkonidae; genus Heteronotia; species Heteronotia binoei. The sequence goes on along the minus strand of NC_083223.1, from coordinate 46,993,982 downwards.
ACAGAAGTTCTTCTTATCTGTTGGGCAGGGTGATCCTATAGTCCTATCTAGGTCAGGCAGCTACTACTGCAACGCCAACACACCATTGTCACGATTCTGTGCAACTCCAGAAGCAAAGCTGACTGCACAACAGGAATGCCAGAAGACAAAAACAATATCTCACCCCGTCCTTTTCACCTCTGTAGTCATCCAACAATCACAATTTCACAAGCCGATAGTGTCAGTGCTTCAGCCATGTATAGATGGTGCCAGTTAATAGACTGTAACAGCAGAAATGCCACGATGATGGAGCCCTGTCGAGGACACAAGCACACACAAGGCATTTTCATGCTGATATGACAGTGCGGTGGTTAGGGGACTGATGTTTTATGTTCATTTTCAGAATTTTCATTAATAAAATCATTTGAAATTTTTTTAAAAAAAAAACCCAGTAGGGTTGCTGCTGGAGAAGATCCTGATGCCAGGAAAGACAGAATAATAATGAAAAAGGGATCACAGTTAATGGAACAGGTAATGGAAGTTAAACAACTACTGTGATATGTTGATTAACAAAGTTTATTAAAACCATTTAAAACCTTAATATATTTTATTACTCCACATTTTAAGTTTGCATACTTCATATTGTAACAAAGGTTCAATTTAAATATCCATTCATATATTTTAATGCTTCAGAAAGAAGGCAAAAGAAGAAGGGGATGGCAAAAGATGAGATGGCTGGACAGCGTTACTGATGTAACTAACATGAATTTGAGCAGACTTCAGAGGATGGTGGAAGACAGGAGGGCCTGTCTATGGGGTTGCAAAGAGTTGGACTCGACTGTGCGACTGAACAACAAAAAAGGGTTGCCAGGTCTGACTCAGGAAATATCTGGAGACTTTGGGGGTGGAGTCAGGAGCAAGGTTGTGACAAGTGCAATTGAACTCTGAAGGGATCATCACATTTAAAGGAAAGGGACCATGTTCCTATTAAATGCCTAATGAAGGAAGGGGGGCACCTTCTTTTGGGGCTTGGAGAATTGGACCCCCGGCCCAATCTTTTCGAAACCTGGGATTTTTTTTTTTAGGAGAGGCACTTCAACAAACAGCCCCCTCCTCAAGCCACAGATATCCACAGATCGATTCTCCATTATACCCAATGGGGAGTGGTCTCCATAGGCTATAATGGAATGCTCAGTGGACATTCCCCCTCCCCACTTTCTAATAACCCTCCAGTGAGGGGAGGACCTCCAAACCAGGGGATCCCCTGTCCCCAGCTGGAGACTGGCAGCCCTAGAACCCAGTGGTGTCCCAAGAGAATGGTATGAGTCCTGATAGGATGCCAGTGATTTCCTACAGACCCTGCCAGCTGCCCATAGCACTGTCTGCAGCACATTTTTTGAAAAATTGTACCTGTGGGGGGTGGAGGGGGCAGACACTATACTTTTTGCAAGGGAAAGCACTGCAAAAGAAGCTACAAGAATGGGAGCTGGAAGCTTCCAGGAGGTAGTGCTGTAAGTTGGCTGGTAAATCATCAGAATGGAAAGAGGAAAACAATGGGAAAACCTCACAGGAGGTTAAATTCCACCTGAGGGAGATGCAAATCTGACCTCTATAAGGTTAGGTCTGCCTTTTGGGAGGCTTATTGACAGATATAATTCTAGCAGGGGAAATGGAGGAAAGCAGGAGAAAGGGAACAGGAAGAAACAAACTTCCAGATCTCTCATTCTAAAATGCAACCCCTGAACCAAATAATGACAAGAACAATCAGAAAACAGGCATGTGATGGAGTCTTTCTAATCTTGAGATCAAGTTCATTATTTGCTATCTTCTTTCTCCTTCCCTCCCCAACTCTTTGGATGGGAGAGATCTCAGCCAACAGTAAAAAATGCCAAAAACCAACATAGAGCCATAACTGAGATGAACAGCAGGCAAGAGGCCCCCAGCTACTCTTTCCCAGAACAACACTTGAACATTTGCATAGGCTAGTCCATTGCAATTTGCTGCTCATAGTGACAGATGCAGGGACCAGTAGCTTCAATAAGGCAATGTGTGTCCAAAGATGCCTTACATATTGTCCATCAAGAGACTGTTTAATGCATCTATGTAACTTCAGTCGACCCTCAGGGCACTGCTGGGCCTGGTCCTTTATATTTCCTTGTATTGATAATATATCTTCCTTGGATCCAAATGTTCTTCTAACATGCTATAATTATCCTCATCAAATTATACTTTTTCCTAACTCCATCCTCTGATAGGGTGGCGGCGATTGTTTTGAGGTCTGGGAATAAATTATGCAAGACGGGAGGTTTTGTGCAGCTTTTTTCCACTTGCTTTCCCAGACTGTAATATTCTTAAGTAATGTGAGTGGATGAGTGCACACATTTGGATTTTGCAGATCTGCATTTAGCATTCCTCAGGTTCACATCCAACACTTTTATAGTGCAGTGATGGCTGCTTCCACATGGATTATTTGTCCCAGGTCTGATGATGCTGGGATAGGGATTTTCCCTCCCTCATGAGAGTTCTCTTGCTTTCTCCAATCTTTCCCAAACTTTCTTTGCTACAAGGAATCAGGAAAGGATGGCAGCCTTGCCCCTGTCCCTGCAGCAGCTATTTTCTCCCCTATGGGGTTTTTTAATTAGCAATTTATTTATTTGTAATTTATATCCCGCCCTTCCCACCAGGTGGCTCAGGGCGGCTTACAACAATTGAATAGTATTATATTATTATTACAAAATAACAATATCAGGTTACCTGAAACCCCACCTTTCTTTTTTTTAAGGAAGTCTCTATCATTTTCTGTTGCAGAGATATAACAGGAATTATGTATCTTTGTAAGGAAAGGAGATAGGGACTTTTAAAAAATGAAAGCATTAGTATTGGTAGCTGCAGCAGCAACTGGGAAAGTACATAAGCCTGTCTACACGTTGAAAAAACAGTTTGTCCTCTGCCCATTTTCTTCTGAAGTCATAAGCCACCGATGTCAGTCTTTATTTTCTTTTGTATTTTTAAGTGGCTGTATCACCTGGAAGGTCAGATGCTGAAGCTGAAGCTCAAATACTTTGGCCACCAAATGAGAAGGGAGCACTCCCTGGAGAAGATCCTGATGCTGGGAAAGACAGAAGGCAAAAGAAGGAGATGACAAAAGATGAGATGGCTGGACAGAGTTACTGATGTAACTAACACAAATTTGAGCAGACTTTGGAAGATAGTAGAAGACAGGAGGGCTTGGCGTGACGGCCCATGGGCTCACAAAGAGTCGGACTCAACTGTGCGACTGAACAACAAAAAAATCACTTTTGAGGAAGGCAATGGCAAACCACCCTGTAAAAAAGTCTGCCATGAAAACGTTGTGAAAGCAACATCACCCCAGAGTCGGAAACAACTGGTGCTTGCACAGGGGATTACCTTTACCTTTATCATTCTTTTACAGTGCAAGCATATGCAAAATTACTCCAAAATCCACTGAAGTTAATGGACTCAAAGTGAACTAACTCTGCATCAGGCTGCAGTTAGTGACATGATAGGAAGTGTTTGTTTGTATTTATATTCTCCCCTCCCTGGAAGCGGGCTTGGTGTAGGTTGTAGCGTATTGCGGTAGCAACTATTTCATTATAACGGAAACCATTTCGTTATAACGCAACAACGTAGAAGCGTTAGTCCGCGCGAGCCGTGGAGGCGACGTGGGACACCCCGGCGACTCCGCGCAGGGCGCTGAGCATCCGCCAATCACCATCTATGGCGGGAAAATGGCTGGCCAGCATTGGACTGGCCAGTAGGAGGAATAGTTCCGGCGCTGTATATATGCGGGGCCCGGTCCGCGTGTTCTCTCTCTCCATCTTATAATGTACCCTGAAATAAGCATGTTGCCCTGCGCCCGTTTCTCCATGTGGTACATTATAGTGGCGACGAAGGTGGGATTCTAGCCCTTCAGACAACCGGGCTACCGAGGAGACTCAAGGGCAACCGAGCGCTACATCGCTACGACCACCGCCGCTACCGCCACCATGGCCAGCTCAAGCGGGAACACCGGTCACATCGAAGCATTCAACTCCGCCAATCCCGAAGGATGGTAGGATAACCCCTACCCAGTGCCCGTAGTCAGCCACGTTTCGGCAGCCTTGGCGGGGTCAAAGATTTTCGGGAAGTTGGACTTGGCACAAGCCTACCAACAGCTCCCGGTGGACGCCAAAACAGCAGAGGCCCAGACTATAGTGACCCACAGGGGAGCCTTCAGGGTGCGGAGGCTACAGTTTGGGGTCAGTGTGGCTCCGGGGATTTTCCAGAGTATAATGGATGCTCTCCTCAAAGGGATCCCCGGAGTCCAGCCCTTTTTCGACGACGTTTTAATCGCCGCCCCGGACCCTGCAGAGTTCAGCAACTGCCTCCGGGAGGTGCTCCATCATTTTCAAGCTGCTGGACTAAAAGTGAAGAGGGAGAAATGCTTGCTGGGAGTGCCACGGGGGGAGTTCCTGGGCTTCGCAGTGGATGCGGAGGGCATCCACCCGACTGAGGAAAAAACCCGGGCCATCGTGCAAGCCCCAGCTCCCATGTGTAAAGCAGAGCTACAGAGCTTCTTGGGGGTGCTCAATTTCTATCACACATTCATACCCCACAAAGCGGCCATCGCTGAACCCCTACACCGCCTACTGGACAAAAAAGCTCCTTGGGTGTGGGGCAAGCGACAAGCCGCCGCCTTCCAGGCAGTGAAGGACGTTCTGGTCTCCAATGCAGTGCTGCATCACTTCGATGAGCGCCTACCGGTGGTCCTGGCCTGCGACGCATCGCCTTACGGGGTGGGCGCAGTCCTGGGGCACCAACTACCGGACGGCCGGGAGGTTCCGGTCGCTTACTACTCCCGCACCCTCACATCGGCGGAGCGTAATTACGCTCAAATAGACAAGGAGGCTCTGGCCATCGTAGCGGGGGTTCACAAATTTAACGATTATCTGTATGGGCGTCGGTTCACAATCGCCACAGACCACAAACCACTCTTGGGTCTGCTGGCCCCGGACCGCCAAACCCCCCAAATCCTGTCCCAAAGGGTGTTGAGGTGGAATCAATTCCTCAACTCCTACACGTACACCTTGGTACACAGAGCGGGCAAAGTGATGGGCCACGCGGACGCGCTCAGCCGCTTGCCGCTCCCGGACACGGGCCCCGATCCTGCCCCAGCACACCATGTCATGTCGATTGAGTCACTCCCGGACCAGCCACTCCACGCCGCAGACGTAGCCAAAGCCACCGGGAAAGACAAGACTCTGGCAAGGGTTCTCGACCGGGTGGTGAGGGGGTGGCCGGAAGGGAACATGGGGGAAGAGTTCAAGCCCTATAAAATGAGAAGGGAGGAACTAGCAGCCCACAAGGTGTGCCTGCTATGGGGGAGCCGGGTGGTAGGTCCCCCCCCTCTACGGAAGCGGGTCCTGGAATCACACCACGAAACACACCCCGGCATAGTTAGGATGAAGGCCCTGGCTAGGAGCTATGTTTGGTGGCCTGGAATGGACGGGGAGATAGAGAACTGGGTCCGGAGATGCAGCACATGTCAGGAGTCGCGGCCGGACCCACCCAGCGCCCCGGCCACACGGTGGGAAACCACAAGGAAACCTTGGTCCAGGCTCCACATAGACTTCGCGGGGCCATTCCAGGGGCAGATCTTCATAATTATAGTAGACGCATACACAAAATGGCTAGAGGTCATTCCTGTGGGGTCCACCTCTTCCGCAGCCGCTATCCAAGCCCTGCGCAGGGTCCTGTGCACCCACGGCATCCCAGACACTATAGTCTCGGATAACGGGGCAGCCTTCACCTCGGGGGACTGCCAGGCGTTCCTCCAGAGGTACCTCATAAGACACATAAGGTCTGCCCCCTTCCACCCGGCCACCAACGGCCAGGCGGAGCGGATGGTCCGGACGACCAAAGAGGCCCTGGGCCGAATCGTGCAGGGCGATTGGGACCACAGATTAGCCGCGTTCCTCTTCGACAACAGGGTCATTCCAAACCCAGTCACTGGGGTTAGCCCGGCAGAGCTCCTCATGGGGCGCAAGCTCACAACAAGGTTGGACCGGCTGCACCCCGACCGAGCCTCTGACGTGCAAGAGTCCCCAGAGGTCAGAGACGCGGCTAGGGGGTTCTTCGCTGGGGATCCAGTATTCGCCCGCAACTACGCCACGGGGCCTGAGTGGCTAGTGGGGCGGGTACTACGGGTCGTGGGATCCCGCCACTATGAGGTGTCCACCAAGGTGGGCCAGACCCACGGAAGCGGCAGAAGAAGCAGGGACCCGGGAGCCACCCACAACTGCTGCACCAGCCGCGGGGTCCCCCCCCGCCGGCAGAGGAGAATCAACCCCTGGAACCAGCCCTGCAGCCCACTGACACTCCAACCCCCGGAGGAACCCCAGACGCTGAAGTCAACCAGCCACCGCAAGCAACCCCACGGTGTTCAACACGGGAGCGCCGGCCTCCCGCCTATCTCCAAGATTATGTGCAGCAACTAAGGGGGGAGGAGTGTAGCGTATTGCGGTAGCAACTATTTCATTATAACGGAAACCATTTCGTTATAACGCAACAACGTAGAAGCATTAGTCCGCGCGAGCCGCGGAGGCGACGGGGGACACCCCGGCGACTCCGCGCAGGGCGCTGAGCATCCGCCAATCACCATCTATGGCGGGAAAATGGCTGGCCAGCATTGGACTGGCCAGTAGGAGGAATAGTTCCGGCGCTGTATATATGCGGGGCCCGGCCCGCGTGTTCTCTCTCTCCATCTTGTAATGTACCCTGAATAAAGCATGTTGCCCTGCGCCCGTTTCTCCGCGTGGTACATTATATAGGTCACAAACAACAATTTTACAGAAGCATTAAAACAGTTATACTAATATAAATACATTAAAACAATTTAAAAACAGGTAGTACAAGATAATAAAATGTGCAGTTCAGAGTCACTGGAAGCAACTATGCCACAATTGAACAATAAGATCAAGATTTAAGTGTTATTATGCAATTGGATTTTAGAAATGAGACACCCCTCCCCCAGCCTTTTTTCACCAATAACAAGTGCGCCATCCAGAGAGGGAAGGGAAGAGATTTCAGTAGAAGAATGTAGTTCAAGACTCGCTTTTGCATAAATTTAAGATTATATTGAAGAAAATGTTTAATATTATATATGTTATGATAGTTTTAGGCCTTTCAAGAACAGTAGAACAATATTATAAGCTGAGTTTCCTGTCAACGACATAGGGAATCATTCTTAATTGCTGTTCTAAGAATTACTGAAGCCTTGTGTTTGAAGTGCTTTGAATATTATGGTGGGTCCCACATGTAGGTTTTGCCCCTTGTGGCTAGCAGGAGTCCTCTGCTTTTGGGGTGAGCCACTGTACAATGCTGTGCTCATTCTGAGCATGACTTGCAGGTAGGTCTCCTAAGCTATTGTGCATATGTAATGTATTGTGGTAGTCTAAAGCACAAGTTACTTATGGCAAGATCAGGTAATCATTCAGACTGGCAGTCTTGAGTGGTATAGTAAATTGAAACAATAACCATTCTTTATGGAGCAATTTGTGTGTATGTTACTTTTGAAAGATAAGATTCTTTCTTTTGGAGATTTTTTCCCCCTATTGCCTCCCCTTTTTGTTGTGTGCTGGATCCAAACAAAAGTGTGTTCTGTGGTGATATAGTTATGTGGAATAGATAAGAACTATCCATCTAATATTTTGAGATTTTGACATAATATTCAATGAGAAATGAAGTTCATTAAACAGATATAAAACTAGGATTACCAAGCATTTAATATGAAAAAGTAAGGCAACTGATCGTTTGGGAGATATCCATCTGGTGAATTTTTAAGAACTCTTTTATTCTTCTTTTAGCCAACACAAACAGAAGAATCTATAACCTGTTCATGAAAGAAGCTTAGTTCTAAATCAAACAGACAAAGTTCTTCAGGAGAAATGAAAGACTTCCCAGCCAGTGTGGGTTGTATTTAATAAACAAGATACCTGGCATCATGCATGTATGATGAGATCTATCGACATGTTTGCATATCAGCCATAATCAGTTAAGGAGCAGCTAAATTTGCTGATGTTTTAAATATTTGCATGAAACACAGTAAGGTCAGCCAGCTGTGAATGAAGCTTCTGCTTACTCGAGCTAGAATGCCAGCTGGAACAGAAGACAGGGCTATGTTTTTGTCAAAGATTCTGCCATAATTTTTTAAAATCTGGCACTTTTAGCTTCAATTAAGTAATCAATAAACATGTGTAAATGGGTGAAAGTCTGCATCCAGTGTTTTTTTAAAAATAATTAAAACCACCTTTGTTGTTACACAAAGTACAACATTTCCTCACAAGAACATGAGATGCCATGCTGGATCAGACCAGTTGCCCATCTAATCCAGCATCCTGTTCTCCACAGCCACCAACCAGATGTCCCAGAAGAAAGGCTCACAGCAATGGCACAGACGTTAAAAAATAAAAGAAATTCTGCCTGCTGCTGTCACCATCTAAGAACTGGCATGCAGCGGTATATGGTGGCCAGTGTTCCCTCTAAATTGAGTTAGTGTGACACATTTTTTTAGCCTTAAGCTCACACATCTTTGTCTCAGTGCAGGAAAAATGGCCCTAGAGCAAACTAATTTAGAGAGTAGCTCACAACTTTAATGCCAGTAGCTCACAAAGTAGAATTTTTGCTTACAAGACTCCACAGCTTAGAGGGAACATTGATGGTGGCCCTTGAAAATGGAGGTCTCATATAACCATCATGACTGGTGGCCATCCATGAACCTCTCCCTTTTAAAATCATCTGCTCTATCAGTCATCATCACTACATCCAATGGCAATGAATTCCACAGTTTAATTACCTATTGAATGAAGGAATATTTCAGGAGAGCAGTGTCTTCATACTAGTAATAAATGCAAACCAAGAAGATACAAAAAGGATATTAATGGTGTCACCCTAAACAGAGCCACACCTTTCTAAGTACACTGACTTCACTAGATTTAGAAGGGTGTAACTCTGAGGGTTGCACTGCAAGGCTTTTTTAAAAAATGGTGCTACTAATGTGATGTTTCAGAGAACGAGAAATATAAAACTGGAATATCTTTCTCAGCATGAGGGAGGGAGAGAGAGGGGGGGAGTTTTTAAATATTAAAATGAGATGAAATAGTGAGCAGTATAGTGATACACAGTAATACTACAGAGAATTGCAGTTTCATCAGAATAAAATATCGTTAATAGGAAGCCATTCCAGGCAAAGACATGCTTTGTTATTTTTCAGTTTGGAAGATTTCTCCTTTTGAATCTTCTTAAAAACTGAGGCTATCAGGAATTCCACATCCTCATCTATATGAAAGACAACCCGTTAGCACTGAATCTGAAAAACTCACATTGTTTCATATTCATTTTGTGTGTGCATCAAAACACCTTTCCCATTTTGGGCATTCATTGTTTGCACTGTACCCATGTTTCCCCCTTCATGGGCCCCATCATTTATCATCAGGTGATCAGTCCTATTATTGGCTGTGGCAATTCACATTATTTTGCTGATGGTGCAACAATGCTATGTTGTCCTGGGTGCTCAGTCACATGGGCCACTGCTGTTGATGTTTTTAAAGGGCCAACAACAAGGGAGAAAAAGAAAAATTGGAAGATCTTATGGCGCAGTGCTGTAGAGTATCTGCTTCATATGCAGAGGGTCTCAGGTTTAATCTTTAACACACAGGCCTTACAGACCTCCCTATTTCTGTTCTTTGAACCTCACAAATTTCCTCATTTACCTGTCCTTTAACCCTCTCCTGGCTATCCACTTCATGACAATGGAACCATGATAGATAGATGATAGACAGACAGACAGATTTTATTTACAACAAAAGCCAGCATCCTAAATAAAAGGAATATCTATACATATCCATAAAAAACTATCTGTAAAAACATAATAAAAGTATTATGACATTATTAAAATTGAGAAATATACAGAAATGGCCACTAAGACAAATGTAAGGAATGTTAAGCTTCTCGTCCTAAAGGCGAACCAACCAAATGTAGCTATTTTAAGAGTAACCATGCTTATAAATGTAAAGGTAAGTTGTTCATAATGCATGTTGGCAAAACATTTAGTATTTAGACTTTTAGCTTGCCAACCCTCCCAGGCAGGCTCAGGGCCAGTTAGAATGGCATAAGCACCACATAACGAAAACAAAGTACAATTTAAAATCAATATCACAATTTACACAACTGATAACACACTATTGAGGGCACCAATAACACATCTGCTCCAGGGCTCCCTTTGCGTGTACAGGTAGAAGTAACTAATCTGGGTGCGGATGGGCAGATGAGATTAGTGCCAGATGGAACAACGCAAGCAAAGAAGCAAACTGCAGCAGGAGAGGCTAATACAATCTAGGTAGGTACCCACCGCCTCAATTTTAGGCTTGGCGGAACACCTCAGTTTTACAGGCCCTGCAAAACTGCATTACGTCCTGCAGGGCCCAGATCTTACTCAGAAGACTATTCCACCAGACAGAGCCAGAGCTGGAAAAACTGGCCCTGGTTGAGGCTAGGTGGACTTTGTTCAGGCTGGGGATCACCAGTAGGTATTGGTCTGTAGACTGCAATGCTCTACAGACTTAGAGCTGGAATGAAATAGTCCACATATCTGGTCACCCCGAACCTTAAAAATTGCTATGCTGCTTTTTTCATTCTTATGTAAAGCTTGTACTTAAAAACGGGTGGCTCCTGCATAAAAATCTGAAATTTTTATTTCCTGCCTACATATGGGTGAATTGTTATGGCAACATAAACCCAGAATTTACTTAATGGTACTATTCAGAATGTGTTTGTTGCATTATCTTACTACAGTCCTTAGGGATGGACAAAATTTCTGTTCAAATACTTTCATCTGAAAAATGTGCACCATATTAGCAAGATTATTGCTTTGACTTCTCATTAGGAGAAAATCAGAGCCCCGTGGCGCAGAATGGTAAAGCTGCAGTACTGCAGTCGAAGCTCTGTTCACAACCTGAGTTCGATCCCAGTGGAAGCTGGGTTCAGGTAGCCGGCTCAAGGTTGACTCATCCTTCCGAGGTCAGTAAAATGAGTACCCAGGTTGCTGGGGGGGAAGTGTAGATGACTGGGGAAGACAACGGCAACCCACCCCATAAAAAAGTCTGCTGTGAAAATGTCATGATGCGACATCACCCCAAAGTTGGAAATGACTGGTGCTTGCACAGGGGGCTACCTTTACTTTTTAAAGGAGAAAATGCACATCATAATTATTTCTGGCTTCTTGCCAGTTTTGGAGGAGGGGGTAAATTCCCCTCTGCCAGTCAGCTGGCCAGTCACTAGGAGATAAAAAATAAGGTCAAGGCCAAGGGTGAAAAATAATGTTAAAAATGTTTTATTACTCACTTAAATTCCCAAAACTCCTTATGTGTTTCATCAATAGGCTTCCTCAGGGAATCTGTTAGTCTTGCAGTAATTCTTCAAGAATTCTTCTTGTACTCTTTGTGAAGCCTCTTGGTGATAGGTGTAGGGAATTTTAGTAATTTTAACTGAGTAATAAAATACATTTTACCTTATTTTGCATCTTTGACTTCTCATACACATACAAGCGCATGCACAACAGTGTCCCACAAAGCACACAGACACAAGAAACAAGACAAATGCAGCATTTTTTTTTCATTTCATCTGTGCATGTTCATGTCTGATTTTTTTTTCCTGCTGGTTGCATGAGAAAACCACAGCACTGTGGTTGTTCTAAGAAGTCTAGGCGGGAAAAGAGGCAAACAGACAATCCTCAAAAGACAACTGCAGAGTACAAGAAGATTGCCATCAATATTCTGTTGGCTCGACAGCTATACGTTACCACTGAACTGCCATTAAATAATACACAGTAGATCAGGTTCCCAGTGTGACACCCATGGATGCCGCAGCCAGGTCCGTTGGACCAGCCTGCGGGGGATGGAGTGAACTTACCAGGAGCAGGGAGGGAAGCCAGGAAGTGATGTAGGCATGTCAGGGACAATGCTGTGGTTTGTGGGCAAGATCTCTATGACAGAATTAGTCTCTACCATAGTTTTGCTCAAAAACCAGAGTAGTGGCCCCTGACATCACTGATGTACCTATGTGTATGGGCCCCCAACATCACCGATGTACCTATGTAACTTCCGGGTGGCACATCCCCTTTATTTCTGGCTTCTTGCCTATGGGGGTGTAATTCCCCTCCACCAGTCAGTCAGCCAGCGGCAAAGAGGAGCGTCTGAAACTGGGGGACCCCCAGCCCACCAGGTGATCTGGCATCCCTACACATGCCCCCCAGTATCATTGCTTAAGAAAGTGGTAGCGCCGTTGTAAGGTAGGCCTTGTTACTGGCTACCCTTATCCAAACGAAAGGGTTTTCCACTTGAGGATCATGATGACTGTTAAGACAATTAACTTTCCTTAGGCAGTGTGTGGTTCCATTCTCAACAGAATATGTGACAAAGTTTGCAGGTGTGATTCAAACTTGATACACTAAAAAACTCTGACTGATTTCACACTAAACATTTGGTCTTGAGTTCAAGTAATTTGTCCATTCAGTTTTATAGAGAATGCAGATGTCATCTGCTTGAATTATAGAAAAATGCTCTGAATTCAAGGTTTCATTGCCAACTAATTGCATTCAAATGTTGTCCCAACTTTTTCAAATCTCATTTTAAAATTTAAAATTTAGTTGTAGTGTCAGCATGTCTGGTGATGACTGCTAACGCTCTAGTGAGGCTTCCCAGGACTACACTCTTTAATTTTCCTCCTTTTCCTTTTTTCAGAGCACTTTCTGCATCTTAACTTGGGCTACTTTGCTTTGTGTTGACTGATGCAGCTGTAGCCCTTAACCAGTTCCGTTCCCTGAAAAGGTGGAAACTTTAATTATTCATTTCCAGTTTGCAGCCAAAGCAATTGCTCATTAAGTTTTTCTTTTAATTATTGCAATTGATTTGACAATGGAAAATAAATGGGATATTAATAATTATGCCTTGGCTGCAAAAAAGGAGAAACAAATAATTAAAATGGTGGAAGCAGCCTCTTCAGCCAGACAACTGCGGAGAGAAGGAGGACCTTTGTTGAATGGAACTTAATATAGCAGGAACTTTTTAATGGGGATGGGCACTGCCAGAGTGTTACAGTGAATATAGCGCCAGTTTGTGTAGAACAGAACGCTGCCTTAACTGATTCAAGCCATTGCTCTGTCAAGGTCAGTAGCATCTTCTAACTGGCAGTGGCTCTCCAGGGACTTAGACAAAGATCTTTGACATCACCTACTACATTACTCTTTAGCTGGAGATTGAATTCAGGACCTTCTACTTGTCAAACAGATGCTCTACCACTCAGCTACAGCCCCTCCCACCACTGCTTCAATTTCAGTTCCAGCTGACTGTATAAAAGCAATGCCTCAGCAGTACTCAAGGTACATAGTATGGAAACAGCCTTGGAGACATTGCTGATAACTATCTCAATATTGTGCGCATTACAGTGCAAGATTAAGCAGTTAAACTTTTCTAAACCTATGGACTGCAAAGACTTGTAAGGGTATAATACATTCACTTCCCAAGAGTTTACTTGCCCATGACAAGCTCATCCTGGACCCAGGTCTACTGGTGGATAAATAGATGGCAGCTGTGGCCTGGTATATCTTGTACTAGCTTCAACTGGTTAGCCAGCTGTGGCCTTTCCTGGACAGAAAGGATCTGGCCATTATGATGCATGGCCTGAATACATCTAGATTAGATTGCTGCAATACATTCTTCATGGGGCTTGGAAAGTGCTTGGAAACTTCAATCAGTGCAGAATGCTGAAGCCAGGATGATGTGACTGGAATGGGACCATATAACTTCAGTCTTGGCTTATCTATACTGGCTTCCAATCTATTTCTGGGCACAATGGAGGGTGCTGGTGTTGACCTTTAAAGGCTTGTATATTTTTGGACCAAGGTACCCAAAGACTACCAACTCTCTTCTGATCCCACCCAACCACTACATCATCTTCCAAGGCTCTGCTTTGGGTGCCTCAGCCTTTTGATATCAGGTTGGTGGCAACCAGAGAGAGGGCCTTCTCAGTCATGGCACCAGAATGGTGGAATTTCTCCCCAGGGAGACTTGTTTGTCCCCCTCCTCTGTGGGGGCAGTGGATGCTGCCATGAGGTAATCAGTCAGAGACTCCCCCAGGAGCATTAGAGCGCTGCAGGTGGCAGGTCCCTGACTCCACAGCTGGGGTCAGGTGGCATTGGGGCTCATGACACACACCACCTCACCTTTCTATGGCCACCAACCACCATGGGTGGTATCACTACCCACATCATGGTCTCCATTCTGGGCAGACACTCCTCTACTGCCCACTTGTAAGGAATGCCTTTGGTCATTTAGTTCCACTTCCAAGCAGGAAAAAGGAATCATTCCAGCACTTCAGAGTGGGCATCTCCATCTGGACAGCATGTCCCAGGGCAGAAACTCATTTCACCACCATGCACCAGAAGGCAGGGTGTGGGGAGGTGGCAGAGCTGCTCCTGGCTTGTCAAAGTAGATATGATTCATGGAAGGCCATGCAGGAATACATTTTGTTCTTTAAAGTTTAAAGTTAAAACTGCATTTTAAAGTTAAACTGCATTTTTAAAACAACAACAACAGTGTCTAGAATCACTCAATCTGAAAATTCAGTTTCTTTTGGGAACTCTTGAGTCCTCGTTCTAGTTCTGACTGTGAAGAATACATTTCTGGGATTATGCCAGAATCCATAGTTTGTTTAGTCTAAATAAATAATAAATAAATAAGCCAAAACTAATGTTTAGAAAAGAACTGAAGCATCAGTTATTTTAATGCATATAGAAGGATGTAACTCTACTTAAGATAGCACTGTTAGATTATGAAACAAAGGTAAAAGACATGCTCCTTGGATCATTGACTTATACCAAGATCTAGCAAGAGATGGCAAGTATTTTGCCTGAAGGCATGAGCCTTCAGTTGCTAAAACCTATCTCCTTTGTTTCAATAAGAACAAACATCTATTGATGTTGCTGGTATGCTGAAAACACCAGGGCCAAGAGGCATTCAAAGAGAAGCTCCCTGCTGTCTAATTTATCAGAGCATGGCTTGCATTGCCAGCAGTGGCACCTGTCTCTCTTGCCCCAAGGTTTATAATAAGGCTTATTAGAGAAACAGGGAAATAGTGGTCTGAAAGTGGCTATCATGTCATTTTCCCCCCTTAGCAACTGCTTAAACCTTGCATTCTGGAAAAGAAACTATGCAGAGCTAAACCGCACTGCAAGTTCGAAAATCACTTACAACAGTAAAACAAACAGAAAATCATGTGAATAGTAAAGAAAACCATTTTTTTTAAATATCAGATCATCCTCAAAATGCTATGAGACAGGAGGTTCTATAGAAATTGTTGATCAAAAGCCTTAACATGAATAGATAAATATATTATTAATAGGCCATTATGGATTTAACTGGCATGGGCCATGTGAACCCTGGTCCCATTCAGATTTATTTGGAAGTTACATTTATTTTAGCCTGACATTCATCAGAAAGGACTAATTTATACTTCACTTTTTGTATTCAGATACAAAATGTTAACATAAAAAGCAATACAGATAGCTGAATACATCTGCTGTTTTGAATGAGAGCAGGTGCCAATATTTGTTTAGTAACAGGAAAAAGCTTATAGGCCCTGTACACACGATGTAAGAGAGAGAATTAGTATGATGACTGTACCCACCGTCATACAAAATATGATACAGGGAAAACACACAATAACAGCACAGAAATGTTAACATGAAAAGCAATACAATTGAATTAGCTTTCTTAAGCATGATACCTAGATTATATAGGTTTCCTGAGAGCAACTGCAGAGTTCTTTGCAGTAACACGAGGATGGAGGATTCCTTAACCTCAAAGTAGGGCCTCTGAAGATGACTGTAATGGTCAGGTGGATTCATAAGGGTGTAAGCAGTCCTTCAGGTACGTTGGTTACAAACCATACAGGGCTTTCAAGGAAGAGTTAAAAGAGCATAGATATTTGTGAGGGGCTGTAAGGAGGAATTTCTTGGAAAGTGACATAATCAAAAAAGAACAATTTATCAGAAAAGTTGGAGGAGTTCGAATGTTGAAGATTAGATGTAATTCTTTCCATGATTAAATGTTCATACACTTTTGAGAGCCAGGTAACCACCCCCTTCATTAAGGAAGAATGAGCTACCTCTCGAACCCAGTCAGCCAGTCCCCCCGCCACAAAGATTTAGGTAACCAGGAAGGACAAGAGTCATACAAGCAGGCGGTAGACCTCTAACTTCTTAGGATCCTCAATAATCCAAGGAGTTACCAGGGCTCCAACACCTGAGATAGGGCACCTGGGAGTGATCATGTTGACTGCCTGGGTAATTTCTTTATTCCAGAGATCAACCAGGAAATTGACAAGAGCACCAACCATATAAACAGCAAAGCTCCCTAAAGCCAACAGAAAGCCATTTGGATCCATCTTGCTTTGGAGGTGGATCATTTTTATTAGATTCCCCACCCCTGCAGAGTCTTGGTATCCCTGTAAATCTAAACCCAAGCAGGTACTGATATGTCTATGACAAAGGAACCGCCATTAATTCCTCCACTTTCAGATCACATACCTCCTGCTCAGAACAAAATACCAGATAAAGCATGTGATCTGCACAATGCAGAGGACAGGCTCATGGTTGTCATAGAGGCAGGCCATGAAATCCTAAACTGCTCCTGACAAGTCAGCCTTGGCTTGAATGCTGAAGTCCCCCAAGACAAAAATGCTGTTTTCAAACATTTTTGATCAGAGATACAGCCTGGTGCGTGAGTACAGATTGTATGTGTGTAGGCACTGTGCCCATAAAAGGAGAATATACGGAGGCGGGGGCAAAGCCGCTATGCTCAATTGGAAGTAAGCAACAGGGTTAAGGTGCTCACTCCCATGTTCCTTCTGTGCACACTGGCTAGCATATGTTGTGTGCACAGAGCATGTCGTTAGTCATGCCCTTTACGGGGTTGGACTGCATAGGAACAAAAGAAAGAGTCAATCACTGATATGTCCTGGAAGCTGTGAGAAGGTACAATGTTCATTTTTTAAAGGATTCCACAGAACAGTCTTGGGCAAAATCTCTTACATAAAAACTACTTAACAGTGTCAATTGTAGTGGCCTAACGCACAGGATTGTTGTGGGTAAATAAATAAAATTAGAAGACTTTGCAGATCTGGGTGTTATCTGTGACATTCAAAATGGATCACTACAGCTAGTTTTCTTTTGTGTCCTGCCTTTCCTCTAAGGAACTTTGTGCACATTCATAGAACAATAGAGTTGGAAGGGATCTCCAGGGTCATCTAGTCCAACCCCCTAATTATGTGGGGTTATTTATTTATTTATTATTTTCCATTTATAGCCCGCCCTTTCCCAAATGGGCTCTGAGCGGGTGACAACAGTCAATAAAATCAGATACACATAATAAAACAATATGCAATCTAAAAGCAATGTAACAGCCTAAAAACAAACACCCACCCACATTTATCATCTTTGATTACATTATGTGGGATTATAACATTTGATCTTCACTGTGAGCGAGATTTAACTGAAAATGTGTGTTTGGGAGGGAACTGCAAGCAGGTCTCCCCAACTCCAAATCCAAGACCAATCAAGTCCATAGCTTCACCCAGACTATTAAAACATTTACCTACACCAGCAGATATTGTAAGCATCATTTGCCTCAAGTTGTCACAGTATTCACAGTATTCTCCTCCTTTAATTGCTGCAGACGTTTAATAGAAGAGGGGAAACAAAGACACCAAGAAAGTTTACATACCGTAAAAATCAAAAGTGGGTGTAATATTCCAGGCTGGGAGTTGTAGGATGATCCTGGCTCTACAGAGATTGAGGACAACTGCTGTACAGAGCTTTTTAAAAAGGTCACATATATTTCAGTCTTGCCCTCAGATCCAAACCTTCTGGAAGCAGTTAGATTTAATTTATCAATTAACTGGATGTCATGTTCCTGGCAGACAAATACTTACCACTGTGTTTTTTGAAAAAGCAGCACTGTTGACAGCAACAGGGAAAGGGGCAGAAATCTGCATGTTCTTGCCAAATTATGTCCTGTTGCCTAATAGAAATATGTTCCACCTATTTCTGCTGGGCATATTTTGGAGGATAGATTTTAATAACTGAAATTAACATGTACATAGTAATTAACATGTACAAAGTAATTCTAGACGGTAGCCGCGTAAATTGGTCCAGTGCAATGAAACAGGAGTTTTATTAACAGTACCCCAAAGCAGGGGTGGAATTCTAGCAGGAGCTCCTTTGCATATTAGGTCACACACCCCTGATGTAGCCAATCCTCCAAGAGCTTACAAGGCTCTTTTTTGTAAGCTCTTGGAGGATTGGCTACATCAGGGGTGTGTGACCTAATATGCAAAGGAGCTCCAGCTAGAATTCCATCCCTGCTCCAAAGACTCATCTTGCACCCTTGCTTAGCCTAGACGGACAGCCACTCCCAAGAGTTACAGGCTGCTTGCTCAGAAGCAATCCCCCCTACCACCTCAGGTCAAGCAACCAGGCAGGGCGCCCATTCCAGAACGTTGGAACCTCATTCCTTCCCCCACAGGCACCAGTAGAAATTAATATTTCCCAGCGACTCAAAACCTCCTCATTCGACTTCCTACTAACTTCCCGCTCGCCCTAAGCTAGGCGGTGCGCGTATATATGGGTGGGGTGTGGAAGGCGATACCAAATACTCTGCTGCAGCGGGAGGCGCCAAGTCCCTTGGAACCCAACCCGGCGGCTTGAAGGACGCCCCCCTCGCGCGCAGGGCTCCTCCGCTTTCCCCGAGAGGCCACCACAGCGGGCAGGTGAGTGGCAGCCGGCAGGGAAGCGAGCGACTAGGCTGCAGCGGAGCCGCTCATCTCCGGGCGTCCCCCCCGGGGCCGGGGTTGGTCCGCGCTCTAATCTAAGCGGCGCTTCCCGCGGCTCGAACGCGGCTCCTGCCTTAAAGTCGAGCACCGGGCAAGGCGCGGCGTCCTGGGGGGTTCGGCGGTGCCCGCGCAATGGGCCAGTGAGCCTGTGGGTGCAGCCCTTGGTAGGCGGCTCCTGCCCAGTGGCCGGCTGCAAACTTCTGGCTCTTGTCCTCGCTCGCTTCCTCTGGGGCGGCTGCCTCGTCGCCCTTCCCGCTCTGCCTCGCCAGCGTGCCGCTACGAGGGGAAGTAGGAAACAACAACAGCAGCAGCAGCAAGGAAACGCTGAGCTGCTGCCCCCGCCGGCGGCCACAGACCTTCGCCCTCAGTCCCGCGCCGTGCCCTGCGGAAGCAGCAACTCCGGGGAGGAGGAAAAGCGGGGAGCCTGGTAAGGGGGCTTGGCGCTGAGCTGGGGACATGGGTGGGGGTGTTGGGAGGACCCCACCTTCGCTGGGCTGGTTTTCCTAACAACCCCCCCCCCCCCCACACACACACACAATCGCTTGCTAAGGGAGTTGTCTAACTGGACTCCCTTTCTCCTTGGGGTGTAGCGACAAGTTGACAGTGCCTGCTCCCCTCCTCCCGGCGACATTTTATGTTGCTCAAGTGCGGACCCGGGTTGTGGGCGGTGCTCCCTCCAGCTCGCCGATTTTTAACCTCCAGCTCACACATTTTTGTCTTAGCTCAGGAAGGATGACCCCAGAGCACACTAATTTATGCAGTGGTTCACAACTTTTATGCCAGGAGCTCACAAAGTAGAATTTCTGCTCACAAGACTCTGGCAGCTTAAAGGGAACATTGGTTGCGGGGGTGGGTTTTTTTTTGGGGGGGGGGGGGTTCTGAACCCCCTTTTCTTTCCCCGCTGCCTTCGAAAGGGCCCAACCGATGGTCCCTTGAAAGGCTACGTGAGTCATTCCTTGGAGTTGGGCGGGGGGGGGGGGGAAGCTTCTCGCTTCTTCCAGCCGCGGCGGAGTCGGTCGCTTTTTCCCACGCGCCTCGCCCGAGTCCCATTCATTGGCAACGAGGTAGTGCTCGTTTCGCTACTACTTCGCCCAGCCGTCATTGTTTTTAAGTTGTAACTTCCTTGGCTGTTGCCGGAAGTCTGTCTGCTTAGCCGCGAACGCCTCTCAAATTCCGACTAAAATGGTTAAAGGGGAAGCAATTTCGCCTCCCGAAACAAATAGTTATTCCTGCATATGGAGGCGACGCTCCTTCGGCGGTCGGGTAGAACAAGCGTGTCAGGTTTTTCCCTTCTGTACATCTGGGTCTGGGATATGCCGGCCACTACTCAGCGGGCTTGTGTGAAATATTTGACTGGACGAATGCACAAAATACTAAGCTGTCAACAAGTTACAGAGGATGCTGCCAAGCTAATAGTCACTAGCTGTTCCTGACGCTCATGCAAGATACATGCATCTTTTTCTGTATCTGTCAGAACTCACATTTCTTTCACTATAAAATCAAAATCTGACTGTTTGGATATATAGCAAAGGGGGAAAAACATCGCTCATGTTTAGGATTTGTGATGGGGATTTGAATAGTGCACTTGCTGGCAAATTGTTTTGGGGGGAGAAGGTCTGCGTTGGCTCAGTAGCTTTACTGTGAGGGTGTGTTTTTAGTTTCTAAAGGTAATCCTGACATTTGGAGAGTCAGTGTTTGAAATGTGACATTCTGTTCCATGTGTGTTTTTGAGCAATTTCTTGGTGTCTTTTAGGATTTTGTGAGAGTTGACGCTTCTAGCCTGAAAACTTACTAGCTGTAAGCATGCGTTTCTATGAAGCTTACTTCCAATTAAATGCAACTCTTGAGTTTTTGGAGAGATCCTGTGCAATGCTTGCTCACTTTACTCCAAAATAAGTCCTTCAGAGGACCATGGGGCTTGCTCTCAAGTACATGAACTCTTTTAATGTCTGCCCTGCCCAAGAAATCTTACCTGCAAAACAATGTAGGTTGGGGAAAGTGCTTTTTGCCATGACTGGGCATGACAAAAGGAGAATGGTGGACCATAGCCTTGTTTGAGTTAAGGAACCATCTTGCAAAGGTAGCCTTAAGGTAGAGTGTGAACTGGGGGGAGGGGAGAGATCTTTAGTAAACTGTTGTGTTAAAGCTTGCTTCGTCTCTATTCTTGCCAAAATCCCTTCACTGCTTCCTGCTGTCTCTAGAAAGAAAAGCTGTGACAACAGTTAATCTTCTGTGACTTTGACATGCCCTGCCTATTGGTCTCTGAGGTTTATTTCCCCTAGTGGATTGTACAGCAATCTCACACTGCTGTGCCTTTTCTTGCATAGCTGGAACTGTCCTTGGATGCATAAAAAAGCCTGCAAATGTACTTATTAATGACCGTAATTTAAGAAAAATTCGTTGAACCTCAGTCTAGCTTCCCTTTATCTGCCCTTCCATTGATGCTGCCCTGACTGTCACTTCCTCTTGTCCTGAGTACACGATCCAGTCCAGTCCCAATCTCGTCTAACTGGCATAGGTTATAGCTCTTTCCCAGAAGGTTGATGTCACATGTTCAGTAGTGTGTCATGGTGATGTGATCAAAACTGTGTCCTTAAGGGGTCTCTGATTGCATAGTCAGTTGGGTTGAACTTATTTTAGATATCTGTGGGCATTGATGTGAATTACTGAGGCCTCATTGAGGGAGAAAGTGTATTTTGGTGTTTTGGGGTGCATGCAGCACAGAAAGGCAGCAATTTGAGTGGGGAATGCATGAAAATTGTGGATTCACCATGCTGGGGAAAGACGCAAGGGTACCTTTGGCTCCAACTGACTATGAGTATGGTGTTGACAGCTGTAACAAACAAATTTGCATCTATAATGCTTTTCAGAGTCAAACAGAAATAAGAACTTCATGTATTACTGATTATTCTTCCTTTACTCTTTTTGTTTTGCAAACTGCAGAACAACTCTGAGCTTAATGATACTGAAGATACCAAACATTTTACAAAGGGGCTTTAGCACTGCCATCTTGAAATATTAGTTGTTTTTATCAAGGTAATGGGGGGTGGGACAGTTTGGATGACCTGTGGGATAAATTGATGCATTTCTTGTGCTTTCAACATAGGAAACATTGACTGTTATAACCCAACTTATTTTGAAAAGATTCATTTCAGGAGTTAATTTTACTTTTGTGTTTTGTAGTAGTTCCTTTTGAATGTAGACTTTTATAAATAAATCCAGATGTATGTACTTGGTCTCTCTGAACTCAATAGGTTCTAGGGGCTTCAACTGAATACTGAATATAATTACTACATAGAATGTGCTGAGTTCCTTAAAATTGTTCATGTTGTCAAGTTTGGCTCTGTTTCTTCATATATTGATTTAGTTATGATTTGGCAATAACTGCAATTAGTTTTGTAGTTTGAGGAGCTGAAAAAAGATGGGGTATTTTTTAAAATTCAGGTTTCTGATGCTTGATAGACTACATCATGTCAATCTTCCTCCATGTTAGAATACTGTATATGAATTTGGGACACATGACGCAACAAGAAAAAAGGCAGCTTAGGTCACAGTGGAGTTAATTTCTGTTGGCAAGAATCTCCTGCTAAGGTTGACCATATTAGTAAGGTAACGTTGGCCACTCTCTGATGTCTGAGCTATAAATGCTTCAGTTACAAAGACAGGCTTCTGTCTGTAGAACCCACGTCTATAATATGCATGCGCATTACATTTGAAAGTCAAGACGTTGCCGTTGTGAAGTGTAACAAACGTACAAGACCAGAACTTTGCCATTTTATTGCTGATAAACAGTTTGCCCTAGTCTAGTGATACCCATTTTGTTTCTCTTCACACAGTGGAACAAAAATTAAAGAACTTGCAAAAAAAGAGAAACCGAATAGGATGCAATGTTGTTCAGTCTGCATGAGCAGAGAGAAAGAAAAACAAATATTTAAAATTCTGGTTTGGGGGAGCTGTTGCTTTGATTTGAAATAATGGGGGCTGGGGTGTGACACACCTGACAGGCCATGGAACCTGTTTTTTTAAAAAAATAATAATTGCAGAGTTCATTAGCACCTCAGAGTTAAAATTTGGAAAGAAAGTAGTCTTTTCATCTGAGAAATACAGCATTTCCTCCAGAGTACCTAGGTGGGTAGATCTACTATAGATTTATTTATAATAACTGTGGTTTTGTCTATGAGCATCTGAACCATCTACCATGAAATGCAATCTTTGACTCCTAATGGATGCAGCACTTCACTTGTCTAGACAAGAATGGGCATAGTTGTGTCCATTTATTCTGTAAAGCCTGGCCCTGAATAACCCAGGCTGGCATGATCTTGTTATCAGATCTTGGGAGCTAAGCAGGTATCAGCCCAAGGCAATGCAAGGTTGCTGTGCAAAAGAAGGCAATAGCAAACCACATCTGTTAATCCAGGAGTGTCAGACATGTGGATTATGTCGCCGGAGGGCTCTTATCAGGTCCGTGAGTGCCTCACTGTCATCTGCTTCCTTCTCTCTTGCTTCCTTCTGCATCACAGCTTGCTTTGCCAGGCTTGCTCAATCGCACAAGTGCTACAGAGCAAAACCTCTATTTTCTCCATTGGCTGACCAGCACATGAAGCAACATATGTACAAAAGCTCACAATGCCCAGCCATTTCATGTTTTCCCCTTAGGCTCAAAGCATTAACCATGAGATTTCTGTAATGAATGTCAATAAATCAAAAGTAGGTTCACAACTTACACACACATCTGAATAGCACCTGAACAGCATACTCAAGATTGCTACAGCACAGACATTGTCTCCGGATTTTGATGTAATAATTCACAGCAAGGGGTGTCAGGTATCAGAGACTGTTAAATAAATAAAATATTGCAAGAGTGCTAATGTTTTAAAATTTAATTTAAACATTAATTGTGTTTGTCTTTGTCCTTTATAAAGTTTATATCTCCACTACCTGGCATTACATTTTATGACACACATGACTGTCAAGCCCCGAGATTACAATAATGAGATCCTTTGTTATTTCAAATAGATGTATTTATTAGAATAGCAGGAGATGCTTCACTGACACTTGTCAGTGAAAAGACTGAGGAATACACAGACTACACAGATACTATATAAGATCACATAAGCCATTACCAAATGGTGGCAACATTCAAACCTAAAGGTCGGCAGGTTAATGTAAACACTGTAACTTTCCACTACAAAGCATTCTAGCAAGGACCTGTGAATAGATAAGGGCCCAGGGAACTAGAGAGGTTGGCATGATGTATTCAACAGGAAATGCAGCAGGCACTATCTTGAGTTATAAACATTGGCCTGCCAGATGGCTAGGCCAGGTAGGTAGTAAATAACCAAAAACAACAGAGGCCTTGAGCCACAGTTACAGAGAAAATGTAGGGGCTTGATATGGCCTGGCCTGACAAGGTCCCATTTATGTCAGATCCATCCCTCATAACAAATGAGTTTGACATACCTGTGTTAGTCTCTTTCCCTGAACACCCTATAGCAGGGGTGTCAAACATACAGCCATGGGCCTGATCTGCCCCCCAGAGGGCTTCAGTCAGGCCTGCCAACAACTCCCTTGCCTGCTTTCTTCAGTTGCCATTTTGTGTTTCTCCCCTGAGATAAGCCAGTCAGCAAAGCAGCCTCTCCTCACTTTCCCTCTTCCCCCTCCCTTTTCCCAATGGGAAGAGGAGCCTCAGCCAGTGAAGGAGCTTGGCTCTGTAGCTCTGCTGTGGTGTTTAAGTTTGGCAGGCTCATTCAATCACACTGCAGAGCTACTGAGCCAAGCCTCTCTTCCTTCTAGAGGCTGAAGCTCCTCCATCTCCTTGTCCTCTGGGGAAGGAAAGAGCCAGAGCTTCCTTTTTAAAAAAATAAATAATTTTTAGCCAGAGCTTCTTTTGACAAGGAAAGCACTTTTAAGACTAGCAATATTTTATTGAAGGTATTAGCTTTTTCCCTTGCTACAGAGAGAGAGTGAGTGAGAGAGAGTGTTTTGTTGGGTTTGTTATGGGTGCAACTGAGTTCCCCTCCTCCTTTTTACTGTATTCATGCCCTCCAGACTTTCTCAATAGGAAAGCTTGTGAACTATTTAGAAGAGCAATAACAACAAACCAGGATTAGGCCAAGAATGTGTGCCCAGCCCAGGTTTACTCAGCAAATTTCCCTTGATTTTCTGTCATATTTTCCTTTGGGGATCTTGAACTTAGACTTCCCAGATAGTAGGCTGATACTGACCACAGTATATATATGGCTATCTGTCTGTTCTTGCACTGCCACATAGGCGTTGTAGTTATTTTTCTGGGGAAGACTATAGTTTTGTAGACAAGGACATAGCACTCAGCCATTGCTATGGTGCCTTCACATGTTCTTGACCTGCACCTGAAACAACTTGTGTACAAAAGCTCACAATACCCAGCTGCTTCATGTTTTTCTCTGAGTCTTTGGCTCAAAGCATTGACCATGAGATCTCTGTAACAAATGCCCATAAATCAAAAGCAGGTTTGCAACTTACAGATGTGCACACCTGAACAGCATATTCAAGATTGGTACAGCACAGACATTGTCTGCAGTTTTTGATGCAATAATTCATAACAAAAGGTGACATTTATCAGAGACTGTAAAACAAAATATTGCAAGTATGCTAATATTTTAGGTATGCTAATATTTTAAGCAAGTTTTGACTTAAAATATCTTTAATTGTGTTTGTGCCCTTTATAAAGTTTATATGTCTATCTGGCATTACATTTTATGACGCACATGGCCTGGCCCACCAAGGTCTCATTTATGTCAAATGCAGCCCTCATAACAAATGAGTTCGACACCCCTGCCCCATAGGGTCAGCACAAGTTGGGAGCAACTTGATGGTTTCCTCTACCACCACATGCTGTATAGGGAATAATTCTGTAAATTTCTCACAGCATCCATTAGCCATGGTGTCCTCTAAAAGTATTTTGTTTTGGAATGGACATGCCTTTTTAAGGGAAGGCATGAAGCATTCAGCCACATTGTTTGAACATACTTCCTGTAGGGTTCCTTCTACATGGAAGCTTTGCTGTGGCATCCAGACTTGAGTATGTGTGTTGATTTTGCACCATCCATACAACACATCCCCCTATATGTCCACTACAAAGATTTCCCCCGCTTTAGTCTCATTTTTTCTGCAGCTGGTTTGATATGATCCTTGAAAGAAATTGCAGCTTTAATGTGTTCCTATACCATGTGAACGGGCAGGTGAGGGTTTTGGGTTTTTTTTTTTTTTTTTGCATAAGTACCATTTCCTTTTACTCAAGCCCCTCCCCACTGCTCACGGTTCCCCTGTGCCACCATGGGGCTTTTCTGGTCTTTTAAAAACGAATGGCAAGTGTTGTGTTGCTATAGTGGTAAAGCAACTTTTGATTCCCCCCCCCCCCCCCCAAGTCTGAGAGAGCTCTCCAGAGGTGGTGTAGGGGACTGCAGCTGCATTAAAGAAAACATTGGGAGGAAACAGCCACTGCAAATGCCTCTGCATTTAATGAGAGCTTGATGAAACACTGTCACTGTGTATCAACCTAAGATTTTTTTAAAACAAAGATTGTCAGGCTAATTACAGTATCACTTTTTTGACTAGCCTTATTTTTGTGGATTTTGTTGTCCATTTTGAAGAGAAGTTTGTTTTTCTTAGGCAATGATGTGGCAGAGAATGGATTGTATGATAGAATAAACTATACATGAGAAAATGCACTTGTTAAGATGTATGACGTTACTGTTAACTATCTAAATGTCCACTGGCAGTTGTGTACAAATGTGACACTTTTTAATTATTCTTGCCTGATTTGAAGATTCCTTGCAAAGTAACCAAATGGAGGGAAAGAGAATTTGCTGTTCTAGTGTGAGTTTAAACAGCTGTCATGATATCAGAGCCAACTCTGGAGGACCAATCATCTGGCCAGTTATAGAATTACTCTGTGAGCCTTTTCAACACCCAGGCTATCAAGATCTCCCACTTGCCTAGCTGTCATGGCTCCCACCTGGTTCTTTCAGGGGAGCCACATAAAAATGGAGTCCTGGGACAGTTGTCTTTTTGAAAGGCTTAGGGGCTGCTGGGGGCGGGGAGGAGAAAGTTTGAGATCATCTGCCTTTGAAAAAAATCAGGCCTTAGGGTTTGATTTCTAAAAGTTTTATGGAGGTAAACATTCTTCTTAAACAAATGAAATGAAGACAGTTTTATGGAGGTAAACCTTCTTAAACAAATGAAACTATTTGTTCTAGATGTCTCTGGCCAGGCCTGATTCAGGTAAAGGTGTGCAGTTAAGAAACTCCAAGCATCTAGCTAGCTTTCATACACCAGATCATTTCGCTTCTAGCTAGAGTTGTTCTATAGGGTTTTTTTTCTGGGTATAAAATGCAAGTCAATACTATTAAAGAGTCTCTCCATTTTTAGCTTATTTTATTAAAGTATTGCATCAACATTAGACTAAATGAACAAACCAATAACCATCCATTAATCAATTGTTGCATAAATAACTAATGGAGAGTAGTTACATGAGTCCATAAGAGTTTCTTACCCAAATGTAAGGAGATATTTCGCTTCTGAGAAGAAGCTCTGGATCAATACATCTTGCCATATTTATAGGATTTTAGAATCATCTCCTAAAAATGGCTATAACTGTCTCCCTTGACAGAGTCACTCATACTTGGCTAACTCATCTATATATCTATTTCCTAAGTGTGCCTCCTATCTGCAGATATTTAAATTTGTGGATCAGAGTTACCGTTGCACTGAACAGACTTTCCTGCAAACTTTGGTAACCCCCTAAGTTTGCAGAAAAATTTGAAATCTCTGAAAACATACACAGGGCAGGGGGATAAATCCTGCCCACAAAGTAAAAGAGTGTTCGCTGTGCAGTCTCCAGAAACACTCTTTACTGCTTCCCTTCTCCATGGTGAAGGACCCTGGTCAGGCCTGCAGCCAGAAAATTTTGGGTGGAGGAGCCCAGGAGAGAAAAATTTGGTGAGGGAGTTGCAGGGCTTGTCTGCTTCTTCCCTCCAGCTGCCAGCCCACCTGACTCCATCACTCTCTCCCCCCCCCCCTTGCTCTCTCTCTCTCTCTCCCCTTCCTCCTCCAGGCTTAGGCCTGGCTGGCTTGGGAAGTGCAGCAGGGGTGCCCGGAGAGGTCAGGAGGAGGATCACACAGCCCAGAAGCGACCACTGGAAAGGAGCCCTGGAGCAGGGGTGAATCCAGGGTGGGGGAGGTGCGGGAAAGGGCCTGGGTGGACGCAGATGGAGAGCAGGGGTAAAGCGTGGCTGCCTCCTGCGGCAATGCATGGGCCGACTGGGGATGTCCAGCAGTGTCTGCAGCAGAGGGGTGTGCCTGGCTTGGCCTCCCGCCCCCGGGTGCCTCCTCTCGGGGCTGCCCTGCAGCACTGCTTCAGTGCTGAGTACAGGGAGGGGGAGGACGACGATGAGGACGAGGCCAGGCTGGGGCATGGCGGCAGCCTTGGGCTGTACTGGGCCCAGAGATAGCTGGAGGAGAGGCCAAGAACCGTGCCTGGTGCCAGTGAAGAAAGCAGCCCAGGGGATGCATCTGCACAGTCTGGGAGCCCTTCTGGCCCTTGCATTGGCCACACAGCCTGGGAACCTCACTGAGACTTGCATCAGCAGCTGCACAGCCCTGGAGCCCTGTTGAGTCTGGCAGACATGGCAGAAACCCAGGAGTTGGTCTGGGCCTACCACTACCAGCAGTGCAGCCCCTGAACTGTATTAGGCCTGAGAAGAAAGAGGGAGGAGGATTTCCTCCCATGACTATTGCAGGCCCATGCTTGTTATCCTATAACTTCAAACACCATTCTAGGTTATCTGTACTAAGATAGCTTTTAAAAATGTATTTAAAGTGTTAGTTCATCCTCACTACTATTTATCCTAACAAAGTCTTTTAAAAAAGAATGATTCCAAGTTTCTCATACTTGTTAATATCTTTTGGCCCTCTCAGTCAGTGCTTCCATCCTTGAATTGTATCTTCGTCTTTGAAGTTGGACGTCCTTTCAGTTCTCTGATGCTTCTCTACCTGGGCCAAAACAAATTGTATCTATTGATAATGGGTTAGACATCTTTCCAATCCAAGGGTGTCAAACATGTGGCCCAGGGGCTGAATCAGGCCCCCGGAGGGCTCTTATCAGGCTCCCGAGCAACTGGCTGTTGTCTATTTCTTTCTTTCTTTCTCTCTCTCTTGTTTCCTTCTGCATCACAACTTGCCTTGCCAGGCTTGTTCAGTAGCACAGGAGCTTCAGAGCAAAGCCTCTGTTTTCTCTATTGGCTGAGGCTCTTCCCTTGGGGAGGGGGGGAGGAATAGTTTGCTTTGCCAGGTTCTCTCAGTCGCCCGACACAGCTACTGAACCAAGCCTCTCTTCCATCTATTGACTGAGGCTCCCCCCATCCTGGTCCCCTGGGAAAGGAAAGAAAGAGCCAGAGCTTCCTTTGCCAGCTTCCTGGATTGCACAGGAGAGATATAAAGAATGCATGTTTTAAGAGGTTTTTTAAATCTTTAATTGTGTATGTCTGTGTCCTTTATAAAGTTTATATCTCTGCTACCTGGCATTACATGTTTTATACTCATGGCCCAGCCTGACAAGATCACATTTATATCAGATCTGGCCCCCATAACAAATGAGTTTGACACCTCTGTTCTAATCTATACCTGTCCATATAATTGTTATCACTTTGTATTCTTCTTATTGTTCTTCAAGGCTATTCTGTTTTGGTTCTCTAGACTCCCTTCTTGCATACTTTCTTGAGAGGCAAGGTTTGTTGTATTTATGCGTGTTTAGACATCTTCTGTGATCTTTTTGGTCAAGTCTGCTCACGTGTATTCAGGCTATATGTCCCCCATAAAAGATTCCCTGTCCCCCATAAAATTTCAATTCAGCATTCCAATGTTATACACATATCTTTGTAAATTGCCAGTGTAACATACCTATTCTGTAGTTCATGCAGGCAAAGGAAGATGGAACTAGCAAGATGGAGGAGGAAGGGAGGGGAGGACTATGGAAAGTCACTTCAGAGCACATAAACTGGTTTCGCTTAGAATTGTAGAACATTTTGACCAAATGTCCAAAAAAGAAGAAAAAGAAAGAACTTTGCTTCAAGATGGCCACAGCTCTGCTATATAGGGTGGATTAAATTGTGTGTGAGTGGATTGGAACCTTCTACAGAAGCTGACACTTGCATGCTCCAATACTACTTTTTATCAGAAAAGTTTGAAGTTTATTTACTTCATTTATCATGCCCTCATTTTTAGCCTACCTTCTCCCTCGTGGGGACCCAAAGCAGCTTATGTAGTCATTGTTTCCTCACAACATCCCTGTGAGGTAGGTTAGGCTGAAAATGAGACATTTTGCATCTGATGGTTCAAATATGCCCCCAGGAAAGTGGAAAGTTCTGGACTTTTAATTGTTTCTAAAGAGACAAAAGATGCTTAGGCTGTAATGAACAAACGTTTTGGAATGCTGTTTACTCTTTTTTTTTCTGGAGTGGAGTTGTGGCAAGGCAGGGGAGTTGTGCAATATAGGAAAAGGAACAGTAGGGAAACAGAGTAGCAGGGAGAAGACTTCATCTACACTTTTTAGTTGTAATGTACTTGTTCTAAAGATTAACCAATTAACACAAATAATTATTTAGTAACTATTTGAAGTACCATTGAGGAACATGATTTTAAACTGTCGTTAATTAAGCCCAGCCTGTTGGGGATAACATGGAGAATCAGTATATGTATATAATGGTTAGGGTATTGAGTTAGGATCTGAGAATCCCAGTTTTGAATCCCCATTCAGCCATGGAAGTTTGCTGGATGACCTGTGGCCAGTCACACACTCTCAGCCTATCCTGTGTCATGGAGGTATTGCTGAGAGGATAAAACAGGTAGAAGGGAGAATGATGTTGCAAGGTGTTTTGGGCACCATTGAGAAGAAGAGTGGGGTGGGCATGTGGGTGTGTTACACCCAGTCAACACCCTTCCTAATAAAGTGCTGGTTGTATGGGACAAGCACAAACAGGCCCTGTCAGTGTGGTCACATTGCTCACATAAGCATTCATGTGGTAGATTGCTTAGGCTTCCCAAATACCTGTTCCTTATAGCAGGTGATAGAAAAGGGGGGAGGGAATGGAGTCCAACCTCAGAAGTGACATTGTATTTGGGCAGTGCTATAGGAACATCCCCCAATCTCTGTTTTTCGACCATAGTGATTGGGGAGTCCTAGAGTGCACATAAGTGATGTCACTTCCAGTGTTGGTTGTAAACTCACCCAAAATTGCAAGTCCAGGCCTGGCAATACTAATTACCCCACATATAGGAAACTGCTGGTTGCAAGCATGAAGATTGCCTGAGAGTTTAATTTTTGTTGTTAGAAAAAGAGCATTTCGAGTTGTTCCATAGAGAAAAGTTATTAAAACCGAACCACTTATCCAAAGAAAACATCTGTATGCTGAGAGAATAATAAATCCATGGGCAGCTTGTTAGTATGTGTGTTAATGCATTGTGATCTATACTGTTTGTGTCACTCAGATTGTGGAGGTTCTGCATTTGTATTGCTAAACCACATCAGTCATTTGACTACAGGAGCTTTCTGCACCTCTGATTAATGTTTTCAGTGCTAAATTTATGCTGTGTGGAAAATATTCATGTCATGGTCTCATGCAGACTGTTGAAGTTTGGTCAGATTACATACATTTGATGTTTTTTTTTAAATCATTGGACTGGTTAGGATGAGGCAATGTATTTTGCTGATGTTTTAAGTGATGTCTGTCATAGCTTGCATAATCACTTATATGTTTGTTTGTTTTTAAACCATTGTAAGCAAACACTATTTAAAATTGTTAGGGAGTAATAGAGGGAGAAAAGGTCTTCTCAAGTTAGAAATGGGAATATGTGTGGGTCTAAAGGAAGCTTGTGTTTCCATGATTCACAGAACATCTCACTTTGCTTCCAGATGCCTGTGACTTACAATGGCATAATACTTCCCCCATCTCTGTTTTATAAAAATCTATTAAAGAGCGCTCCTGTAGTTAAGGCTGAAGTCCCATCAACACGTGGGAAAGAATCCTGGTAGCTTCCAGGTATTCTAATAACTGCAATCCATCTTAATTTTACTGAGCTGTCCATCTTTTGCTCTGTGCACATTAAGCCACTTTCCAGTAATTAACAGTGTACTCTAGAACTAACTTTTGTAAATGTCTGTCTGTAGCCTGCATTTTGTATTGGTGTCTTTTGAAGAAGAGGGGGTTACCACTTTAAGGGTTTTGTTGTTGTTGTTTTGCATGCTTTCTTTGCTTTGGAGCTTCAAAATGCCTACTTATGTTGTAAGAACGAACCCACCATCCTGCCTGACAAAGTGCATCATATTGACCAAGGCTAAATTCAATATTCAGGGGTAGCCAACGGTAGCTCTCCAGATTTTTTTTTGCCTACAACTCCCATCAGCCTCAGCCAGCATGGCCAATGGCTGAGGCTGATGGGAGTTGTAGGCAAAAAACATCTGGAGAGCTACTGTTGGCCACCCCTGCATATGTTTTCACTGCATATTGATCTAATTGCAGCCAGATGAGCAACCCATCTCCAATCTTAAAACTTTCTATGCTTGGCTTGAGTATGTATAAATACAGGGGTGTATAATACTGACATTTTGCAGTTAAAAGCCAGGATCCAGAGTACTGTAATTAGACCACTAATGGAATTACCCACATCTCTTTCCATGTTCTTAGAACTCTCCAAAATGCTGTTCCTGGGGGGGACATAAGTCGCTTGGAAACAGTGTGGGGTTATGGTGGTGAATCTGGCAGCTAGTCAGAATGCATTCTCCCTTGACAGAGATGGTGCACAGCTAGGCGGGATATAAGATTCCTTGTGCTTTCCTTGCTAACCAGTGCACATTAGCTGTTTGGAATCCTGGTTTTCAGTTGGAACCATAGTTTTCTAGTTCGTAGGTAATGACAAACTTATTTGCTGCAGAAGTAATTAGCTTGCTTTGCATGAGTAAGAAAGAGAAACAGGGATTGCATGATAGTTGGAAGCTCCTTCATGGTTAGCTACTGCATGATTTTGCCTTGGTATACCATTGTGTCTGAGCCAGGCCTGTGACGGGAAGTGAACTGCGTAAATATTCCACATGAGATGTAGATGGGACTACTTGACGCACCCCACATCTGTTTAGGCAACTTCTTGGGGATGTCACAATCTAAGTTCATGAGGAGTTCATAAAGCCTGAGTTCACAAAGAATATCTATGCTGTAGCTTTTAACTGCAAATATTACACTGAAAAACTGAATGTAGAAACATTTTGCAAAAAGGAAGAGCTGGAGACCACTCCCTTCTACTTTGAAACAAATGTGTATATTAACATCAGATTCTGAGGAAGGATGATACTAAATTGCTAATCTAAACCAGACTTTGAGGAGGAAAATACTAATTTCTTGAACTGGGGCTAATTATTTCAGCTTGGGGCAGAATGAGATACTACAACCCTGGGAATTAACTTTCCTGGGATTGGAAAGGGGAGAGGAAGTTCTCTGATTCTTGTATGTCCTGAGTACTGGATTCAGTCCAATTAATTTATGTTTTCAGGAAGACATCCTAAAACACTTTTCCAGTTATTCATTGAGTAGTAGTGTTAATTAGAATTGTCAGCTTCTTTCACTACTTTCACATTATTACTCATGGTTTTTATTCAGACTTTTAGAACTGTGGAACTGTGATTCATCACAGTCTGCTGTAGTTGATTGCCAAAAGTCATTTACTATGATTGATCCTAAATAATTGTTTGAAAATAGTTTGGGCTTAATAGATGTTTAAGTAGCTCATCGAATTTCCTGTTAGTAATAGGTTATGCATAGTGAAGATCCTTGATGAATCCTACAAGTCTATCTGTCTGTTTATTTAGATCCAAGGGGGCAGCCATGTTGGTCTGAAGCAGTTGAACAAAGCAGGAGTCAAGTCGCACCTTTAAGTGTTGTGCCTTTCTCTATCCTTTCTCTCTTCTCTCTCTCTCATCTGGATGTTCTACAAGGTGGATGATGCTTTGATAAGAACTAGTTTAAAAGTGAATGCCATGCTTTTAGCAAGATGAGACATTGAAACCTGAGATAAATTATGAGGAATCTTGAGAGGAATCGATATGTTGGCTGAGACAGAACTAGTGAAGGGCAAAGCTGGTGAGGTATGAGGTGGAACTGGTGATGTAAGAGCTTACATGGCATGTTGCTGGGGATGCTGTGCAATGAATGAATGGAACCTCAGTCACCTAATCACAGAAGGTTTTATATGGTGAACTTCCCAAGGTCCAAGCGCTATTGGCTATTTATGCAGTGTGGTCAGATACTAAAGGTGGCTGCTCAGATAAATGAACTGGTCTAAACTGTGTGATGAGTTTCTGGCTCCTTTATCTTCAGGCCTGGCTGGAAAAGTGGTACAATTTGCCATTGTGAATGTTGGCAGAGTTTGCTTCTGAAAGGTCAACTCTGGAAAGCCAAAACCTTTGGCAGTCTACTCTTAAATGGGTAACTGCAGCTCTTGCTTCCTTCACTGAATTCAGTTCCATTCCAGTCAGAAAGGAGAGGGCTCAGTTTCTGAAGATGTAGCCACAGCTGTCAAGGATGTTGTGGGTTTAGCAACCCTGACTGCCTTTTGCCCCTGTCCACTGCAAGCTATCAGTCTATTAACCGGCCTGACAGCCCCCATTCCTCCAGCCCCTATTGCTACAAGTGCTGTGTTAATAACCATAAGAAATGTCAGCTATGATCTTTTCTATAAGTGCCCTGAATTGCAAAATCAGACACTAAATGAAAGATGAAATCTTTACATTAAGCAATAGATCAGAATAGGGCCTTTGAGTGCTTCATGTTACTGAACAGAAGACCATAGCAATTCTCACATTCTGTACTTTCTCTTTATTGCTTCACAAATAGAAGGTTCCTTAGGGAAAATAATATACATCTGAAGGGCCTGGTGATGTGTAATACTACCTTGTTGAAGCATTGAGTAATTTAACTTCTGTATTGGGTCTCCAATTTTTTTGAGCCTGCAGGCACTTTTGGAGTTTTGAGGCAGAGTGGTGAACACCACTATAAAATGGCTGCCACAGGAGGTAGAACCAAGCACAAACATACACACAAGAGGATGGAAAGAAAACCCACACAGAAGCCTAAGGGGGGATAACAACACGCACATGAAGCAGATGATCAAATCATTTTACTTGTATCAAGGCAGCCAGAACTGGTACTGCCTTCACAAGGGCACTTCCTGTTTTCCTGATGCTCATGAAGGCAGGCCTGGGAAAAGTGCTTGTGAGTGCTGTGGTGCCCATGGGTGCCACATTTAGGAACCCTGGCAGATATGATTTATTTTGCAGTTGTAGTAATCAATAGAAATTCTCCTTAAAAAACCAAAAAGGAAAATGTTAAGATGTAGAGTACAACAGTGTTGCAAAACTGTAGCATTGTGAAGCATAGTAAGATCTGTCCATAAGTACATACATACTGTTCTGTGACAGGTGAGTAGCATGCTTTTGTTCAGCATTTCTCTTTCAATCCTGTGATTTTTAATTTCTGCTTTCCAGATGTTCAGAGTTGTAAACTTGCTTCGTTTTGATTGCTTTCCTATTCATATTACAAAATATTCATTTGTACCATTCAATGTAATTTTGCACACACAAAAAATTGGATGGAGATTCTACTTACAGAATTTTACAACAGCAGATTAATTTCCTGCTCCCTTTCATATTCCTCCTCCAGCCTCACCAGAAAGCTGTTAGTTCTTCTGAACACAAAATGTAATAACTGTAGCGGTTAGCTTCCTGTTCAGTTGGGAAGTATAGAGAGTTGAAAGTGATAAAACTTCCTGAGCAGTTAATGTGTATAGGCATAATTATGTTATCCTTACTGGATACAGTTTAGCACTAAGAGGAAATGAACTAAGTAATGGACACAGTTCTATACTGTCTGTGTCCTCATTTTCCCCCTTATCTTCTCTCCCTCTGCTTCTCAGTATGTTATGATCAACCGCAACATGTTGTGCTCAACAATTGTCAGCTAACAAATGTACTGTAATCCAAACACAGGAAGAAAGGGAAAATAATAAGACCATGTGTTGCCTTTCAAAGGTTACAAGATTTGATTAAATGAGATCTAATATGGTATTACATGTCCTCTGATTCTAGGATTTTTACTAACCTTTTTAATGTTTCGATTGAGAACCTTTGAAGCAGATGGTTTTGGGAAACTTCAAACCTCATTTATTCTGTGCATGGAGGATGTGTGTATCCAGATCAGATAGAATATGGTTTAAAGTTCAGAACTGGATGACTGCCATAACAATTTTTGAATTAGTGCCTTGAAATCAAAACAGGGAATTATATTAGAATCTAGGCAGTGACTGTCACATACCTAGAAACTAATTGGAAGTGTAAATAGAATGAGGTAGTTAGTGTAATAGTCAGGGGTCATTTTGTAGAAAAATAGGTGGTGGAGCTCATCCAGGGATTGTTATGTAGCTGCAATACTATTCAATGGACAAGGAGGTGGAACTCTCAGAAGGAGGAGGTGGAACTCTCAGAAAGGTTCAGGAGCTGCACTCCTGTGAGCTCCCACTGAATCTGAGGCCTGGTAATATGGTAGTAATACCTTTCATGGCTAAAGCCCCTCACATTTTCCATATCATATGAATATATGAAATTACCTTGGATCATTGGTTAATCTAGACCAGTTCTTCCAACTCAGGGTTTGGAGGCAGCGCTTAGGAAGGAAGGGTGGAGTTTGGTGAGAGGAGGGAACTCAGCAGGGATGTGAAGCCATTTTCTCTGTAGTTTGAACACCATTTGTAATTCTGGAAGAACTCTATCCTGCACCTGGATTTTGGCAACACTACTGTATACTTTGGTAGTGGTTGTCTTGAGGCCTTGGGCACAAAGTCTCCTTCAGCACTGTTTCTGTGGTGGGGACTGAACCAGGGACCTTGTATATTTATAACATATGTTCTGTCAGTAAGCTTTAGACACCATAAAGCTTCTCAAGAGCTGTAAGAATCCGTTACCTGCTTACCAAAAGCTGTTACTTAAGAAGCTGAAATATCTAGCCTTTGATGCAACCTCTCCAATGCCATAAAATACAAATTTGGCATAGAAGTGTAACTAAAATAAATAGTTTAAAAGCTTGTGAAATCTGTGTAACACTCCAGTGGGTGATGGTAGTGGAGGATTCTCAGGCTCCTAACTCTTGCTGTAGAAATTCAGTTGAGCAGTGGTAGAGCTTTTACTTCACATGTAGAAGGTCTCTGGTTCAGTCCCTACTATCTCCAGTTACCACAAGGATCAAACATTGGGGTGATGTGAAAAACCTCTGTTTAAGACCAAGGAGAGCTAAGTCAGAATAGACAGGTACCAATCCACTCCCAAGCCCAGTTCAAGGTGTTGTTTTTGACCTTTAAAGCCCTGCGTGGTTAGGGACCAGGGTATCTGAAGGATCATATTCTCCCATATGTTCCTGCCCAGGAATTAAGATCATGGGGAAATGCCCCCCTGACTGTCCAACCAATTGATGTTCATTTGATGGGTAACAAGAGAGGGCCTTCTCTGGCAGCCCCTTAATTATGGAGCAACTTTCCCAAAGAGGTCCACCTGACCTCATTTTTGATCTTCAGAGGCAGTTGAAGGCAGTTTTATTTAGAACTATATTTGATTGGTTGGGTTTTTTATCAGCAGTCCTAATTGCAGCTTTTAAATTGTTGACTTTTTATTGGTCTTATATAATAGTTTTATTGTGGGTCTTTTATTCATTTTAATAATGTTTTATTTATATTGTAAGCTGCCTTGAATTCTGCAAGGCAGAAAGGCAGCTAGTAAGTATTTTAAATAAATAATACCAACCTTCATGAGGCCAGTGGTCTGATACAGTATAAAACTGCTTTGTGTATATTCACTGGACAGTGTACAGTTTTACTGTTTGCTAGGCACAATAAAGTACTCAGCAACAGCCACTCCTGTTACTGACAGCATGCCTATAAAACTTGCTTTTGTTGTAGGCTGATTTTTCACTTGGAGACATGCATCATTTGTTGAAGAAAATTTTTCCCCTTAAGCTTGCCTAAATTTGCAAGTCTGTCTGAAGACTTACAGCTGCTGCTTTTATTGTGACTTATGGCAGTGGCTTATTATTAATCTTGTGTCCATCTGCATCAGAGATCCCATAAAATCCATGAGACATGCTTTTGAATAAATGTGTTTTATCATGTAGGGGATAAGTCATCTGTGTAAATTTAACAGGCATGTTTGTTTAAACAAATGGATTGATACACTGCAACTCCACTAGTTTTATGTCATTTTAAATTAAGATTGGATAATGTTCCTATGAGAGTGGATTAAATAGTTCTAGTGCATTGGACCTAAAAGGAATGATCTTATGTGCTAACATGAAAAACATCCATTAGCAATATCTAACTGTGGTTTAATGATCCGATCCTTCCTTTTTGTTTTTGTTTTGAGGGTTTCACCCCAAGTTCATGTAAGTTTATGTTCATTCGGGTATTGAGTATGTCCTTTTCTATTTTTTGCACTGTACTTGAGTTGGATCTCTGTCAGAGCAAGAATTCAAGCCAGTAGTTCTTTTTGCATCACTTTTCTTCTCCCAGTTGCTTATATTCTGTGGATTTGTTGAGGATGGTGTTGATTCCTGATACTTTTGTAACAGAATTTAGAGTGTGTAATTGAAGATTAAGTCTGTATGTAAAACATCAATCAGTGTATTTATTAAGTCTTGACATAAATATGCTTAATTATCAAATGTTGATCACTACAAGTTGATGGGGTGTGAACTGGCAGAGACTGACCAAGAGAGAGATCTTGGGGTCGTGGTAGATAACTCACTGAAAATGTCAAGACAGTGTGCGATTGCAATAAAAAAGGCCAACGCCATGTTGGGAATTATTAGGAAGGGAATTGAAAACAAATAATCCAGTATCATAATGCCCCTGTATAAATCGATGGTGAGGTCTCATTTGGAATACTGTGTGCAATTCTGGTCACCGCACCTCAAAAAGGATATTATAGCATTGGAAAAAGTGCAGAAAAGGGCAACTGGAATGATTGAAGGGTTGGAACACTTTCCCTATGAAGAAAGGTTAAAACACTTGGGCCTCTTTAGCTTGGAGAAACGTCGACTGCGGGGTGACATGATAAAGGTTTACAAGATAATGCATGGGATGGAGAAAATAGAGAAAGAAGTACTTTTCTCCCTTTCTCACAATACAAGAACTCGTGGGCATTCGACGAAGTTGTTGAGCAGTCAGGTTAAAACAGATAAAAGGAAGTACTTCTTCACCCAAAGGGTGATTAACATGTGGCATTCACTGCCACAGGAGGTGGTGGCGGCTACAAGCATAGACAGCTTCAAGAGGGGTTAGATAAAAATATGGAGCAGAGGTCCATCAGTGGCTATTAGCCACAGTGTGTGTGTGTGTGTATATGTGTGTGTGTGTGTGTGTGTTGGCCGCTGTGTGACACAGAGTATTGGACTGGATGGGCCATTGGCCTGATCCAGCATGGCTTCTCTTACGTTCTTAAATATCAGATGTGGTATAGTGCTCTGAATTTTTGTCGAATAGTGTAGGGCAGTGTCTTCACATGATGATGGTGATATTGGATTTATATCTTGCCCTTCACTCTGAATCTCAGAGTGGCTCACAATCTCCTCTGTCTTATTCCCCCACAACAAACACCTTGTAAGGTGGGTTGGGCTGAGAGAGCTCTCCCAGAAGCTGCCCTTTCAAGGACAACTCTGCAAGAGCCATGGCTGACCCAGGGCCATTCCAGCAGCTGCAAGTAGAGGAGTGGGGAATTAAACCTGGTTCTCCCAGATAAGAGTCTGCACACTTAAGCACTACACCAAACTGGCTCTTGGCTAGAAGTTAGTCTGGTCCAGTTTGTTCACATAGCTACCACCTGCTGAGATGGTTTATTTACCCACCTCTTCCCCTAGTAGGGGCCAAAAACAACTTATATGGTTCTCCACTCCTCCATTTTATCTTCAGAGCAATTATGTATAGGTTAGGCTGGGAGTGTGCAGCTGCTCAAAGTCACCCAACAATCTTCTTTGGCAGAGCAGGGATTCAGACCTGATTTCTCCTAGATCCTAGTATGACTAACCACTATACCACACTACGTGCCAGATAGTTCTGGGTTGGGTTCCATGATTTATGAGCATAAGAACATGCAGATAGTTTTTTATATTCCCTTCTCTCTTTAGCAGTTTTTTACATAAGGTTGCTGGGTCTTACCTGGCTGCCAGTGAGGGATGCTCCTCCCCCTCCCCTGGATCCAGTTCACATGTGCAAAGTAATGACATCACCCAGAAGTGACATCATTGTGGAAAATGCTCTAGCACTTTGGAAAAAACTCTATGGCTATTATACTTCCCCCCCCCCAAATACTAGCGCATTCCCTGCACAACATGCCGGCTTTCAGATGACATGCCAGGCATGTTGCACATCCCAGCACTCTTTTGGGGTAGAGCTTCCTGTGCCAGCCAGTTCTGTGGCAGCTGGTTGGAGGCCCCGAAATTGAGGGAAAACCCACCTCTGGTGGAGGACTAAGAACCCTCTCTTTACAACTCCAGGGAAGGTTATTGCTGACATCATGGAATCAAAATACTGCAATTAGTCACATGGGAGGCTACAGTGGGGAGGAGGAACAGGTTGAAATCATTCTTTCTTCCTCCTCCTGCCAGTGGACTTGAAATATTGTTTGAATCAGCAAGTACCCTGTTAACGGTTTTTCAAAAAAGAACCACACATATAAAATGTTGTAAAGCAGGAGCTCTTCAGACCAAATCATGATATGCTTAATACATGTCTGTTTCCCAGTGAATTTGATTCATTTTGAAAGTGTGTGTTAACTGCAGGGAGTCATGAGCACAGAGCTAATATGACTAACAGTATCGTACTAAAAGTTTTGCTTTAAAGCTAGACTTGGTTTAGGTATCTTAACATTGATTATATGACTGTTCCTCTGGGAGTATTATTAGCATGCACAAAAATAAATGGGTATCAAATCTCCAGGCTATAAAGAGAAAACTGTACCTTGACAAGGAAATACTCAGGATGGCAGAATCTTTTATGAAGAGATGCTTAGAGCAGGGTGGCCAAACTGTGACTCAGGAGCCACATGTTGCTCTTTTGCATATATTGTGTGGCTCCCCCTTGGAGAAGGCATTTGTCTCTTTAAATCACTTCTCCCAGCTAAGCCAGCTGATGGCTTGGAAAATGCACTTAAAGTTAAAATTGCTTTCCTCCCACCTCTATCTCCTTCCCCCATCTGTTTGCTTTGCTTCCCTCCCTCCTTCTAGCTCTCAAACATCTGTTGTTCACTCTATGTGGCTCTTACATTAAGCAAATTTGGCCACTCCTGGCTTAGAGGCTGGAGCTTTCTGACTGGGATGAAGAAGGAAATTGTCCTTTAGAAACTTGTGAGTGGGGTGGCAAGAATAAACTGTCCAGTTAGGAGAACATAGTAATCTAATGAAAGTAGTAAGGATGCACTCCACCATGCAGAGCATAGTGAACCTGTTGAATTCATTGCTGCAGGATGTCCTGTGTATTAGCATAAATACCCTTTTACATGTAACTGTAAATACATGTAACTGGAGAGCAATCCTTCATGATCAGAGGCTATGTACTTTTGACTACTGTAGGCATGGATATTGTTCTCCTGTTCTGCTTACAGGCCAGCTTTACAGTTATAAAGGCTACAGTGTGTTCTGAAAATGAAAACTGAAATTAGCTGCAGTGCAGGCTTGAGGAAGGCCATTTTGCACATGTGAAGAACCTTTTTGCATTTTGACATGCAAAAATGTATACACATTTGGAGATTTGTACTAGCTGTTTTGTATTGAGGTAAAGCACTACCTCCAAGTCTGCACAACCGAGTTCAGGTTTCAAACTTTTGCTCTGCCTGTCACATGTTGGCTGTTGGTTGAATGTGCAAAGCTCTTTTCTGTGTTGCCCCAGCTCTTTAAGGCTGCTAAAAGCTTAATTGCTTTATCACTTCCAGACAACCTATGTGAGAGTGGGGTGATGAAGATTAGATTGGAGGGAACCACTTTATGTGGATAGCTATATACCATTTGTGCATCAAACTATGCTCCTGGTCATGAGCGGATACAGTTAGGCTATCTGTCCTGCTCATTATACCCAGCATGCAAGGGTTAACTGTTCCATATTCATGTGTATTTCTATTTCAGTGTAATTAATTAAACACAAGCAGAAATATTTGGGTATGAAACTGAGATTTAGGATGTTTGTTTTAACAGCTGATAGTATTTGCTGCTTGTATCTGTGTATGTGTTTTTTAAAAAATCAGTATCAAAATGAAGTTGTTATCTTCTCTCTTTCTTGCAAATTTGAATTTTTATGTAAACTACATAATTCTTGCAGGAGGTATCAGGACTCCTTTCCCTCATGCATGCTAACTGCAATGTCAGAGTGCACCTAACTGTTGATAGCTAACTCGTTCTTAAGAAAAAGAGTAAGAGAGAACTCTTCCGTGGGAAAAGATTTCTGATTGTGAATGTTTGCTGCAGTCAGTTTGAGTGAGTCCATCCTGTTTCTTGTACTGACTTATCACTGTGGAAAAAGCAGCATTTTTAGTTTTGATCTCTGACGTCTGGCTGATAGCTAGTACCTGCATCTGTAATTCTTTAATTATTCAGGCTGTTGTCCTCTTTTTCAAGTTAGCTCTACATATTCATTATAATAACTTTAAAAAGGTAGAGGTAGTCCCCTGTGCAAGCACCAGTTGTTATCGACTCTGGGGTGACATTGCTTTCACAATGTTTTCACGGCAGACTTTTTACGGGGTGGTTTGCCATTGCCTTCCACAGTCATCTACACTCCCCCCCCCCTCCCAGCAAGCTGCGTACTCATTTTACCAACCTTGGAAGGCTGAGTCAACCTGGAGCTGGCTACCTGAACCAGCTTCCGCTACATATTCATTATTATATATCAGATTCCCAACTTGGCTGCACTGTGCAAATCAAAGCATTTGCACACTAGGATCATGTAGAGGTAAGGGAGAAGTTTCTGCCAATTAGTGGGGGGATGTTTTCCAGGGGATAACTCTCCCCATTTTTTTTAAAAAAAAGCAGTCTCTGTGAACAGACATTGCACAGAAAAAACCTGATGTTTGGGTAGTATTTTGGATGGCTGCAGTAATCCAAAATGTTGCCCAGTGTTCCAGGGCTACAGTCAAAAGATGGGAGGACATGTGTAGGAAATGTGATGGGGGAAATTATGAGAAGGGGAAGGATGCTATGGCTGTTTAGGAGGGAAAGTGGCAGATGATGGTGAGGGAGTGAAGTGGATAGATATAGGGTGGAGAGAGCGAGCAGAGGAGAAAAACATGAGCATCCCCCCTTCATGAGCCTTTTCTGGTTTTCCTGCTTGTCGTACATAGTGGACATTGATAGATTTTTTTATTAGCACCCAGGTACAAATTAACTTTTTCTCTTACCATGTTAGCTTGTATTCCTTTCAATGTGTGTGGCTGAAAAATATTGGCCAAGAGATACCAAATGTTCCAATTATGCACAGCTGCTGAGTATATTGAAGAACTCCTTTTCTTATGAACATCTCCACATCTCAATTGGATCCCTTTTCCATTAATGACCTAGTCCAAGTGAAGATTTGCAGGCAACTGGAGTAGGCTTTATTGCTCCAGATGATGCTGTCCAAGAACTGAGACAGTTTAGCTCAGAAAAGTCAGATATAAATGTACATAAACAGTGGGGACTGCAGAATTTGTAGTCAAGCAACTAGATGCACCTCTGTGTTGCTTCCTTGTTCTATCTCTAGTCTGATGTCCGTGGTTGCTGCCTTGTTGCTTTTATTGCATTTCTCCACTGCTGTCCCTTGTAAAGAAATATTCAGGGACAGGGTAATGACAAGGATGTTTTGTAAAGGCAGGAAGTGTTGGAGTGGAAGCAAGTTCAGAAGTCTGAATTAAGATCTAATTTCAGACCCACCAAGGTCTGTCTTGAATCAGTGCTTAGCCCTACCCTGCTAGTCAGATACTCTATGTAAGAGCTTCCGGCATAATTGCAAGAAGCAGTATCTGGTTTTACTCCTGAAAAATCTGCCTCTAGTACAAAAAGCCCAAATGAATACTGCACATAACTTTTTGAAAGTTGAAAGTGTTTTTGTAATCAAGTGTAATACTTGCTACTAATGTGTGTATAAAGTGGATGTTTACAGGTTTTGCAATATCTTATCTTTGGATTTTGGAATTCTGTTTCTTAGAGACTGATCAATTTGGGTTTGAAAGTTTTATGCGATGAAAGTAATAGGTACTATGTAGAAATCCTAATGTATGTGGGTTTCTTTCTTTGTGTATTTAGAGATGAGATGTGTTTAAACAATTTTAAGGTCCCTTTTTTGTGTATGGATGTTCCTCTATGGCGGGGAAGGGCTGTTAGGATGTTTGAGGAGGGAGAGCTGGATGTCCAAAGAACTTGTATGAGCTAAGTAATGGCATGGAGGTGAGCTTAGTAGGTCTAGCATTAAATACATAATTACATTAAATACAAAACCATAAATTTGTATATGAGTCATTTTTATATAAAAGAGCAATTAGAAGATTGGCTCCAATATCTTTAGCTGGTAAGCAGGGCAGAGGACACATTGGAATTTCTCTTAGATGAGTATTTCTGTACTGGTCCAAAAAAGAAATCCATTTAGTGTGTCAGATGTGAAATAGGAAGCCCATCTACAGATTCTTTCCCCATATTTCGTTTGAAACATGAAAGTACAGCTGAAGTTTGGAACTAGGATTTAAAA
Source organism: Heteronotia binoei (assembly GCF_032191835.1). Classification (NCBI taxonomy): domain Eukaryota; kingdom Metazoa; phylum Chordata; class Lepidosauria; order Squamata; family Gekkonidae; genus Heteronotia; species Heteronotia binoei. Next base: position 46,949,228 of record NC_083223.1, on the reverse strand, counting down.
CTGTTGCTGGAAAGCGGATTTTTTTTTTTTAACCTAGCTGGTGGCAGTGACTTTGACAAAGAGATTGCCTTTCCAAAGGGCAACTCTAGGTGAACTTCTATTCTGTCTTGCCTTTCTACTGTATTTAGCACCCAAGGCAGCTTGTCCTTCTCCAGCTCTTCAGTCTGTAGCTTCCAAAACTATTCCCTATCTAACCATCGATTTTTAAAGCAAATACTTCCAAGCTGGTTAAACAACATAATATAGAAGCAGTAATTAGCCTAGACATTCCAGCACAGCCGCAATTCAAAAGAGCCAGTAATTAAAGTGGTACTTGTAGATTTAAGAAACAAAAGCCCTCAGTGGTTGTTGATAGGTGTGGTGGCCTATCAAGGGTTAATGCCTCACAGAGCATGACAGGTTTTGAATGACAGGCTGTTCATACAGAATTCTGTGGAGAGCATCAGTTAAATGACAGTTGGGAAATGGGAACTGACAGTTAAAGAAGAAACAGTTCATCACTGACTGAGGACTGGGAAGGAGGCGAAGAGGACTGAGAGGATCAGAAAGACTCCCATTGAAGCCAAAAAGGGACAGAGCTTCTAGTGAAGTGATCTCTGCTCAGTGAAAAGTAAACATTCCAATTTGGGGACATTTCCCCCATAGCTGCCATTTGTCAAGTCCGCTTAGGTGTTGCATCATACTCTGTACAAGGCCATTCTGTAACAGGACTGTAACAGACACAGTTCTGAAGAAGATATTGAAATAGTGTCTTAAGTAGCCAGCAGACCAGCAATTGCTAGACTTTATTAATTGTCAAATTTTGCTGTATTACATGCTGAATTTTTATACCTGAATGGCCATGCTTCACTATATTATACACTGTGTATATGGACTGTTTTCACTAATCACACTACTCTTTGCACTGTATATATTATTTAGTTTGCACACAGTTAAGTATATCAGCTCTTTTCCCCCTTTGTGTGGCACCAATATGAGCATCCCACAAGAAAGTGAAAAAATAAATGCCAACTTGCAAAATGGAGGCTACAGGAAGAAAGGACAGTGTATTTAGCTTTATTGACCTCAAAAATATGCATTTGATACCAAGATGAGCATCTTACATGAATTTTAAATATCACATTAACCATATCCATCTTGGAAAATGGCAACTACAGGAAAAAGTCACAAAATTGGAACATCTATCCAAGCAATAGTGCCCTGAAACACACACAAATAATAATATTTTTTGTGGGGGTATGTGGTAAAGAACATAAGAGAAGCCATATTGGATCAGGCCATTGGCCCATCCAGTCCCAACACTCTGTGTCACACAATGGCCAAAATTTTTATATTATATAGATACATACATACATATATACACACTGTGGCTAATAGCCACTGATGGACCTCTGCTCCATATTTTTATCTAACCCCCTCTTGAAGCTGGCTATGCTTGTAGCTGCTACCACCTCCTGTGTCAGTAAATGCCGCATGTTAATCACCCTTTGGGTGAAGAAGTACCTCCTTTTATCCGTTCTAACCCAACTGCTCAGCAATTTCATCAAATGCCCATGAGTTCTTGTATTGTGAGAAAGTGAGAAAAGTACTTCTTTCTCTACCTTCTCCATCCCATGCATAATCTTGTAAACCTTTATCATGTCACCAGACAGTCGACATTTCTCCAAGCTAAAGAACCCCAAGCGTTTTAACCTTTCTTCATAGGGAAAGTGTTCCAACCCTTCAATCATTCCAGTTGCCCTTTTCTGCACTTTTTCCAATGCTATAATATCCTTTTTGAGGTGCGGTGACCAGAATTGCACACAGTATTCCAAATGAGACCTCACCATCGATTTATACAGGGGCATTATGATACTGGCTGATTTGTTTTCAATTCCCTTCCTAATAATTCCCAGCATGGCGCTGGCCTTTTTTATTGCAATCACACCCTGTCTTGACATTTTCAGTGAGTTATCTGCCACGACCTCAAGATCTCTCTCTTGGTCAGTCTCTGCCAGTTCACACCCCCATCAACTTTTATTTGTAGCTGGGATTCTTGGCCTCAATGTGCATTACTTTGCACTTGGCCACAATGAACCTCATCTGCCACGTTGATGCTTACTCACCCAGCCTCAACAGATCCCTTTGGAGTTCCTCACAATCCTCTCTGGTTCTCACCACTCTGAACAATTTAGTGTTATCTGCAAACTTGGCCACTTCACTGCTTACTCTCAACTCCAAATCATTTATGAACAAGTTAAGGAGCATGGGACCCAGTACTGAGCCCTGCGGCACTCCACTACTTACCGTCCTCCACTGCGAAGACTGCCCATTTATATTCACTCTCTGCTTCCTATTAATTAGCCAGTTTTTGATCCACAAGAGGACCTGTCCTTTTACTCCATGACTCTTGAGCTTACTAAGGAGCCTTTGATGAGGAACTTTATTAAAAGCTTTCTGGAAGTCAAGGTAAACAATATCTGTTGGGTCTCCTTTGTCCACATGTTTGTTCACTCCCTCAAAGAAATGTAACAGGTTAGTGAGGCAAGATTTTCCCTTACAGAATCCATGCTGAGTCTCCCTCAATAACTTGTGTTCATCAAATGTGCCTACTCATCTACCAACTTTCCCGGTATTGAAGTCAGACTGACTGGCCTGTAGCTTCCCGGATCTCCTCTGGAACCCTTTTTAAAGATGGGGGTGACATTTGCTACCTTCCAGTCCTCAGGAACGGAGGCAGATTTCAATGAAAGATTACATATTTTTGTCAGAAGATCCACAAGTTCAACTTTGAGTTCTTTCAGAACTCTTGGATGTATACCATCCGGACCTGGTGATTTATTAGTTTTTAATTCGTCTATCAGTTGTAGGACCTCCTCTCTTGTCACCTCAATCTGACTCAAGTCTTTCAACACCCCTTCCAATATAAGTGGTTCTGGAGCAGGCAAACACTTCTCATCTTCCACAATGAAGACGGAGGCAAAAAACGCATTCAGCTTCTCAGCCATTTCCCTATCCTCCTTCAGTAATCCTTTGACCCCTTGGTCATCCAAGGGCCCCACTGCATCCCTGGCTGGTTTCCTGCTTCTAATATATTTTGATGCACAAGAGGACCTGTCCTTTTACTCCATGACTCTCGAGCTTACTAAGGAGCCTTTGATGAGGAACTTTATCAAAAGCTTTCTGGAAGCTGCCCTGAGCCTGCCTAGGCGGGGAGGGCAGGGTATAAATAAAAATTTATTATTATTATATTTGAAGAATTTTTTATTGTTGGTCTTTATGTTTTTTGCAATATGCTCCTCATAGTCCCTTTTTGCCTGCCTGATCAGTCTTGCATTTGATTTGCCACATTCTGTGTTCCCTTTTATTAATCTCATTTGGACTAGCTTTCCACCGCTTAAAAGAGTCCTCCTTACCTTTTACAGCTTCCATTACTTTGTTTGTTAACCATGCAGGCTTCTTCTTATACCTGTTTGTGCCTTTCCTAACTTGTGGTATATATTTTATCTGAGCCTCTAGGATTGTAGTTTTAAATAGCCTCCAAGCTTCCCCAAGGGTTTTCAGGACTAACTAGCCTAGATGAACTTTAAAACAAAAAGAGCCAAATAGAGGTTGCCACTTCAGAGGTAGGATGCCTCTGATGATTGTATGATGGTGAGCAGTCAGTGGGTAGGGCCATTGTTGTCACACCCTGCTTACCCTTGGCATCTGGCTGGCCTTTATTGGAAATAGGATTCTATAGTATATTAGATGGGCCATTGATCTTATGTAGCATATATTCTTTTTTAGAAATTTATTCTTAGCCAGATTTACAATTTAACATTTACAAAGGGGAGTTTTATTAACAGAAGCATTCACAAATAAAGTTTGTATTCCATAGAGTAGAAATAAATATTTTATCACTTAAACACAACTAGATTATTAAGTATAAATTATTCAAACATTAAGTAGATTTTTTAAAAATGAAACCTGTAAGTGATTTATTAGAAACACATTTTTTGGACATGATCATGTTATAGTAATGTCATTATTTGTCAAATATGACACTAAAGGAAACCATTTTTCTACAAAATGAGTTTGATAAGTACTGTGTTCTGTTTAAGATTATCTGTTAACTTCTCCATCAAAAATATAACAATCTTGTTATACTGTAAGTCTAAAGTAGGTATCAATTTGTCTAGTGGTGATGACCATTCTGGCAGCTGCTAATAAGAATGATATCAGGTTTTGTTGATTCATTTAAAGATGCGCCAACCCTATAATTTAGCAATAATAGGTTTAAAAGGTAGGTGGAAACCTGTGATTTTTAAATTTGGGTTACAATCTTTTTACAGAATTCAATAACTTTGCAGCTCCACCAACAGTAGATATAACTTCCTATGGACCTACAGTTTTTCCAACATAATGAGCAAGAAGTTTTATTGATGTGAGATAACTGTGAAGTTTTATTGATGTGAGATAACTGTGAAGGTGTAAGATACCATTGGGTCTGTATTTTGAAAGATTGCATCTTTAGAGTGATATTAGACCTATATATTGATAGCTCCTGAAGTTCATCTCGTTGTTGTTGAGTTAAATTGATCTGTCTTTTTGCCAAGACAGTGCTTAGTTCTCGTGGCCCTCTTTTACACAACCAGGGAAATGCTGTTCACCACTTCGGGGTCAGACAGCAATTTTTCCCCAGGCCAGTTTGGCCAAAGATCCTTGAGGGTTTTTGCCATCTTCTGTGTATGAGTAGTGACTCATCATCTTGAGTTTATTTATTTGATTTATACCCCACCCTCCCTGCTGAAGCAGGCTTTATTAAGCTGACTTTGTTGCTTGGAGCACATACTTTGGACCTTCCTCCTTGTAGAAACTCAGGGGGCCCGTGAAATAAAATTTTGGGTGGAGGGCCCCCTTGCTCTGGCAGCCCCCACTCTCGCCGTTGCTCTGGCGGCCCTCGGTCTCTAGCAGCCCCGTTGCCTTTGTGGCACCTCCCCCCTCCCTCCAACCCACCTGGTGAAGGCCCCCCCCCATTCTCTTACCTCCCCTCACGCATGATCATGGCAGGCCCTAGAAAGAAAAATAAGTCCCTAAGTCCCTTGCACCCCTTCCCCTCAGCATGCCACCTGTGCATCCTTAACTGGTTTGCCGTCACTGCTACTGCCGCTGCCCACCCCTCCTTTCCCTTTTCTTCTCGTCGCTCCCCCCCCCCGCATGCGCGATCATAGCGCACCGTGCCTGGGCCCTGCCATGATCGCGTGGGGGGGGGGAGGCGATGGGAAGAAAAGGGAAAGGATGGGCAGACAGTGGCAGTAGTGGTGATGGCAGACCAGCGGAGGAGGCATGGGTGGTGGGCGCGCGGCACGCTGGGGGGGGGGTGCAAGCCAGCGCTGATCAGGGACTTATTTTTTTTTGTGGGGGCTGCTGTGATTGTGCGTGGGGGGGAGGCGAAGGGAAAGGGGGAGTGGGCAGCAGCAGTAGTGGCGAAGGCCGGTTGGCAGAGGAGACAGCGTGCAGCGCACTGGGGTGTGTATGGAAGCTGGCGCTGGATAGAGTGGCCCTGAAGGGGGGTTAATAGAGGGGCCATTCCCCCCGCCCCCGTGGCTACGGGCTTGCCTGGACCTACAGTATTTGAAGCATAAGACAAAGATATTTTTATTCACCTAAATCTCTGTGTATGCCATTGATTTATTTTCTTTCCTACGACTTGGTGCAGAGTTCTAGAATTGTTCTTACTATTGTTGAATTTTCATCTGTTTCAACCTGCTACTCTGCTTGTGGTTTTATTTGGCTCCATTTTAGGGAATAAATAGGTTTTATGTGTAGTTTTTGTTGTGTCATTTGAGTGTTAATGGTATTGCTATAAGGCTCCTCAGATATTTTATATGGATATTGTGAGATGAAAATATTTTGAGAATGTTTACATTTAATAAAAATACTGGCATGTTTCTAATTAGCCATGGACTTGGTGGATCAGGACTTACTTTCCCTTTTTGCTTCAGCTAACTGAAATGCCCCCTAATCTGGTTAATGGGGGGGGGGTCAGTGACACCTCCTCACATCTGTAACAGCATAGGTGGCAAAGTGGGATCTGCAGTAGGAAGGGAAAATCTATGGAGATTGTATTCCTCTCTTCCACAAAAAGGAAGTGCTGTTCTGTCAGAGGTAGGATATATGCTATTCTTACAAATCACCAAAATGTGCAATGCAGAAGATAGGAAATCTGTCCAATCCTTTGAAAATGTATCTGTTTGCTTACAGTATTGTTTGAATGCTTCTGATTGGTTTGTGTGTCATATCCTGCAGCAATAATAAGTAACAGGGACTAATAAAACTTGCCTTCTTTCTCTGGAAGCTGTTGCTTTGCTGTTGCTGTAAAGATCTAACAAAATGGTTTACTCTCACATAGTTTGGTTCCCCTCTAAGACGCGATTCTGGTAATAAATGTTGCCACTAGCACTATTGGACTGCTGCTTTTGAGATGCTGAACCATTTTGTGGTAAACATTTTATTGGAGTTTTCCAATAAAAAAAATGCTGAACCATTTTGAAATGGTAATGCATTTGGCAGAACTGTATTAATTTTCAGACATATGAGATGTGTAAGAGGTGTATGCCACAACTCAAGAATTGTGTTCCACAAAAATATTCTAGATTGCCTTCAGAATATACACTCAAACAAAGTATATTAACAGGGATATTGGGGGAGGGGAGTGCTATGAAATCTCTGTGTAGATAATTTTAGTGCTGGTGGATTATGCTGGATCAAATTGATGTATCCTTGTCTGTAAATTAACGTAATGATTTTGCAGAATCCTTGCAAGACTAATTATTTAATGTTGGAACTATTCAAGCTAACCTTGCCAGGAATTTTGTCTAATTGAATTTCAGCTGCTAAAATGCTTTCACATAGAGTTTTTAAAAAACAAATAATGTTCTTCTGGGCAATTATATATAAACAAGAAATATAACAATATAATAGTCTGCTCTTTGGGTGTTTGCAGTTTCTTTCAGAGAAGTTCTCTATAACATTCATACAGGTTGCATTTGTTGTGTAGACATTGCTACTAGTGAATAGTATGAAATGTTTTTAATAGATTGGGTGAGAGAAGTTGGAGAAATCAGGGTAGCAAAATGAGCTAGTAATGGAAAACATTGATATGAGTTCAGTTGAATCAGTCAATATTTCTGCTCTGATTGTAGCAAAGGTGTGTTTTTATGCTACTAAAGCTTTTGGGTAAGTTAGCTGTTGAAACACCTTTCTTGGGGGCACTTTATTTGGGGGGCTGGAAAGAAATGTATGAAAGGCTGGAAAGATGGATGGAAAGGGTGGAAAGAAACATATGAAAAGCAAAAAATGAGATAATGGGGGAATGAAGTTATGAGAGCCTACTGAAATTGGAAGGTTGGAGGTGTGTGTTTGTATAGTATTAAAGAATGCTTAATAATTTGCGTATTTGGAAATTGTGATGTCTGTGTATACAGACTCTGGTGCACTAACTGTTGAGGAGCTTGGCTAAAGTAAGTCAGTAGATGCTAAATAAGTGAATACTTCATAATGACTTTGTGCCATGACAGATGAGTTAGTGGTGATTGAACATTGTGTGTAAAATGCTTGTAGGCAAATTATTTTTTAGTAGATGGTGTAACACCTTGTTACAGTAAATTTTATGATGTTGGAAGCCACTACAATTTGCTGACAGAAATCCAGAGCTTTATTCTTTCTCTGGTTTTATTTTGACTTATTTTAATTCATTTTAACTGCTCAGCCTGCTCCCCCATACAAGATAAGATAAGTGATGAGAGTGGGTAAGAAGGAAAGACTGGCTTGGGAGGGATATCTTTCTTGGTAAGATTTAAGACCATGAATTTTCATTAATGCCTTTATTAGCCAGGGAAGAGGGCTTCTTCCTCACACTTAATCCATAGCTTTTGGGTAGAGATGGTGTGGGAGGGAAGCTCAACTCTGTCCTGTGTAATAGAGAAAAGGAAGGATTTACTTGGCACAGTGCTCTCTGAAATGTCCACTGGAATCTGTCAGAGGTGACTTGATAAGGTCAGAACTTCATACTTTTACTGGCAACATCTTTCCAGGTATCTTGCACCTGTGTGAGTTTCTGCCAGTACTAGTAACACCTTTTGATAGAAATGCTATCAGGCTTTTGCAGTACTTATGAGATCCCTGGAGAAAGGTTTATGTTAATTCATCTATTTTAGCCTGTGGTTTGGAACTTGAACTGTTTTGGGGACAGGCTGGCTTGTGATTTGAACAGTCTTTCAGAGCCACCAGTTTGGGACCAGAAAAGACTGACATTATTTGAAGATAGTATTCGATTTACAAGATTTTTCCTTGTGACCCTGCTTGCAGCAGGATGCTGAGTGTCCTGTCATACCTTGCTGTTTATACTGTGGCTAGTAAATCCTCTTTACAGAACTTATGTTTTTACTAGCTTGGCGAAGTAGTATATAAGGCAAACTCTGTGTTTATGTTAAGACCTGTCAAGTCACTTCTGACTGACTTGATTTCATTTATTCAGTTTACATCCTGCCCTACTCCTCAAAATGGGATCAGAGCAGCTTACGGCAACTCTTTCAATTAATGACCTCCAAAATATCATATCGTTAACAGCCTTGCTCAGGTACTTAAAACTGAGGGCCATGGCTTCCTTGCTTGAGTCAATCCATCTCATGTTGGATCTTCCTCTTTCCTTGCTACTTTCAACATTTCCCAGCATTATTGGCTCTTGTCTTCTCATAATGCGAACAATGTAAGATAGTCCCCCAGGTAGTGCTGAGCACGAACTGGGAAAATGTGGTTTGATTCAGTTTGAACTACAAACTGAACCAGACAGGTGGTTTGTTCATGAACAGAACCAGGTCGTGACCCCACAAACCCCATTGAAAGGTCTTGCAGTCCTTTTCAATGGGGTTTGCAGAAAGCAGCTGTTTTTTGAACTGTCTTCTGCAGTCTCTTTAAAGTTTAAAGAGATTGCAGAAGACAGCCTGGCACAGCTGAATGGTGACGAGTGCCTCCCTGCTGCTCAGCTGAGAACAGAAAGCAAGGGTTTAAACCCCCATGAACTGCCACAAACTGCTTCTGTTCATGAATCATGAAGAGGACAAAATTTGTGATTAATTTTGCTTTCTGGTTTTGTTCGTTGCCATCTCTGTCCCCAGTTTACTCGTTTTCTCGTTTAGGGAGAGTCCAAGCTTGATTTGATATAAAATCCACGTATTTGGCTTTTTGGTATGCATAAAAATCTCTGCCAGCACCACATTTCAAGTGAATCAGCTTTCTTCATTCTCCAACTTTCACATTCATGCATGGTAATAGGGAATACTATAGTATGAATTATCTTGATCTTAGTCCCAACAAAAAAAAAGCTTCCAGTTTCATTTGTACGTTCATTTTTAACATTTTCTGTATTTGTAAATGTATTTGTGTCCAGAATTTTTTGGTTTTTACAAGTCTACATATCCAGCATTCACAGTCCATTTTATCATACAGTCCTTCAACTATCCTGTTTCATATTTCAACAATTTATACATTTTGGGATCTTCCTTTTCTGAATCCAGCTTGAATATCTGGCATTTCTTGTTCCATGTATGGTAACAAACTGTACTGTAAGATTTAGTGCTCTAAATCTTTACTTGCATGAGAAAGTAAATAATGTGGTCTGTCTTTGATGTCTCCTTTTTCAGAATTGGAATGTAGATTGAGGGTTTCCCGTCAAGGCAAACTCTGCTAGTCTAAAATGGTTCCCCCCCCCCCCATTTCTATGGGCCTTCAGCTAGTGTCAAGCATACTTATGTGAATGAGTGCAGATAGTTTTCTACCTTCATCTATATCACTGCATGGTATAAAAGCTTATTAGCCCACAGATGTGGTAAAGCCAATCACGTCTACAGAATTATGTGGATTTCCTACTCTTTCCATGTGGTAAAACAGTATTGCTATTGCCCTGAACAAATAGAACTCCATGTATTTAGGTTTTCATTGTTGGGTGTTTTCCCATCTTTTCCAGTCATATGTCAAGTCTTTGCTGCAAGCACACACTCCATGATATTATTTTAGTGCTTGAAGTTTGTATGTGATCGTTTTAATGTAGTCTATAAGTAGGGAAGTGATTTTTTTAATTTTTAAAAAAAAATCATTTAAAAATTATTTTAAAATATAAAATTACATTTTAAAAATATCCTTAAACTTCACTTTATGAGTCTGTATTTAGATGCATGAGTCAGAAGAAAGAAGTGTGGCATGTGGCATCTATTGGAGCACATCCTGGTTCAATGGCTCATTGAAGTGATATACGAATGTAGTCTGCGAGGCTGTTCAGACGCACAGTGTAATCAGTTGTCACTGCTGTTTCATACCGGATTTAAAGTGACTGATTAGACAGCAACATCTGCCTTCCGGTATTAACTCATAGTATTCCCCCCCCAATCCTTTTCGGAACAAGAGTATTTTGTTACCTGCTCCTTTGCAGTGTTTTTTGAGTTCTCCGGTTTCACCTCATAGTTTCCTCGTCTGGATAGTTCTCGACCAACTTTCAGATGTCTGAAGGCTGTCCCGCAGCAAAAGGAGCCTCCTACATCCAGTTTACGGTTCCCATTTTTTTTTTTACTACTTTGCGATATGTGCATAACTGCATAACCACATAATGTTTTAACCTATGTGCATGTGCAGAATGCGTGCATGCACATAATGTGCTTAAAGTGGAGAAAAAAAGAACTGCATGGTGCCATTGTGTGGATGGCAGAAGACAGTTTCACCGTTGAGTGATTCGAATTGCAGTGTGGCAGTCTGATCGATAACATCCGGAACAAAGATATTCAGAACAGAACCGGGTCAATTTAGCATGGACTCAACATGCTGTGTGAACAGGGCCTGTGTATCTTTTGAAAACAGCTGGCTGTAAAGAAAATATGGCCTTTATGGAAACATGGTAAAAATTGTCCATATTTTCTTAACTGAATTATGGTCAACTGTCAAACTCATTGAGATGCGTTTCAGTATGAAAGAGAAAACTGGGGAGGGGGGTGGTAGGTACATTTGCAGGTTAAGCATTGCAAATATTAGATTAGTATTCCAGAATTTGAACTCATTTAGTAATGGATAAATTATCAGATTATTTTGCACATTATGGCACTTAATTAGTTCAAAATACCTCAAACACTGGTTCCCAATTTTGGAAAAATTGGATGATATACTTGAAGAAAGTTGTCCTTCCCGAAGTCACCAATATTGTAATTTTTTTGAAAAGCAGATGGTTACTTTGATTTCTGGTATTGAATATACAGGTAAAAATTTGGAACTGAACTATTAGCAAAGTGTGCCCTAACAATCTTTTTTAAAAAATAAAAAATTGTCAGCTTCTTGTTATCTGACAGTATGTTCAAGTTTTTTCATATTCTGGAAATTAAGATTTGATTATTTCTATTTTTTGTATTTATGAGTTGCTGTTTGTATGAAAAGTTTTAAAAAATAAAAAATAGACATTAATTTTAAAAAGCTTTGCAAATAATAGAATAACTCATTGTATAGGTTGTTTTGATGGTGTCACCTTATCTTGTTCTGTGATTGGTTTTTGAGTTTGTAGGGTTTGTGTGGTTATCTTGTACTCTTACTTTGTTTTTCCAAGTTACATGAGCTCTTGTTGTTTTGGTTTTAAAGCATTTATATTTGAGTCGCTCAAGCAAAACTGTTACTTTCCATTGTCATTAGAAAACCACTGTTTTGTCCAATAATTCTGTACTCTTATTTCTGAAATGTTCTGAACACTTAATGAACTAATTTAAAAAAAATCTTGCAAGAATACAGAAGTCAAGCAGAAGTCCTTCTCTTCTCTGTAAGCAGAACTTTGATAATTCAGAAGGCATGTGGCCTTCATGACCAAAGATTTTAGATCATGTTCCCTGTCTGAACAAAGACTCTATTTAGTTGCATAATTTTGTGTGTTCAGGAAATGCATAAATCTCAAACTAGATGACGATTTCAGACTTTCTTTTACTTGGTAATTTAAATCAGCCCACCCCCTGGTCTCATTCTGTGTCAAGCTATTGTTGATTTTGGAATGGTGGGAGGTGATCACCTCTGCTATCTGTTGTACAATTAACAGTTATAGTTCTCATTCTTTAGTTTATTAGGGTTGCCAACCTCCAGGTGGTGGCTGACTATCTCCTGCTATTATAGCTGATTTCCTGCTGACAGATTAGTCTTCCTGGAGAAAATGACCAGTTTGGAAGATAAACTCTTTGGCCTTGTATCTCATTGAAGTCCCACCTCTCCCTAAACCCCACCTTCTTGAGGCTCCACCCACAAGATCTCCAGATATTTCCCAACGCTGGAGCTGGCAACTCTGTTAGTTTTAGATTCTTGTTCTTTAGATTCCTGTTCTCTCCCTCTGCCCAGTGTGGTGGTTTGTATTTGTATGAACATAAATGTTAGGGGAGTTTTCAAAACACTAGTATAATGCCCCTTATCCCGAGTTCTATCTGGGAGAGAAAAAGATTCACTCAAGTCTTTAAGCTGTCAGAGCATGCCGTTTTAATAGAATGATGGTTTTGATTCTAGCAAGAGAACAAGCCTGGCGTACAGAACAAGATTCAACGCTTTTGGAGGGCCCCCAATTTTTTAAAGTATTAGGATGTGTGGGTTTAAACTTCCAGGCAGTGTGTTTATTAAGAAATAAATCTCAGTAGTATTCAGTGTACTTTTTTGCATCTCTGCCATCTGGTAGGTCAAATTCATAATCCATTGTTAAAAACTTCTTCCTAGCCTGCGCATATATGGCCCAATACTCCTGAGAACGGTAGTGGATAGGGACACAGGGGTCTCTTCTCTTCTTTGCTGTGATTAAATGAAAATCCCCAGGTAAAGGAACTGAAGTGGAGTGGATTTGATGGGAAAGGGAAGAGTTTCGCCCCTAAAACTATACTTCTCTCTTTTTTTTAATTCATGCATTATATTACAACTCTGCAACTGCTGCTCTGCTAAAAATTCTGTAGGAAGATGTCTGCAAAAGGAAGTGCTGTTTCAAAGGAACAACGACCATGTCTTTAATGACAAATGGACTACTGAGTACTTAAAAAAAAAGGATAAGGCAGTTTGCATGACATGTCTTGAAACTGTCTCAGTATTAAGGGTGTACAATGTTAAAAGGTACTTTGAATTCTGTCATAAAAGCTACTCAATATATCAACGAGAGGTGTGCGTGAACAAGATAAAATCTCTTTAAAATGTTTTTGCAGCAAAATAGTTTCAGAAAGCACATTGAGAACCTGGCTACTGTGAGGGCCACTATCACGTTGCTAAATGTATTGATGAGAACGGTAAATTGATGGTGAATTTGTTAAAAAGTGCATGGTTAAAGTAATGGAGTAAATGTGCCTTGATAAGATACCTTGTGATAGTTGTGTCAGTTAAGTTTATCTGCATTTACAATCACCAGACATGTTGAAGAACTAGGAGAAGAGCTGCATATGTAGCTGACTGGCAAGGCAAAAAGTTTTGACCCACTATAGAGACTGCTCAACTACTAATGTTTATCAGGCGGATAGATTCCAGCTTCAGAATTACAGGAGAATTGTGTGCACTGCAGACACTGAAAGGCACTATAACTGTAGAAAACACGTTATTGAAGGTGTATAAATCAGTAGAAGACCTTGATCTGAGTTTGGATAAATTGAAAAGCACCACAGCTGATGGTGCAAAAAAATATGGTGAGAAGTAAAACTGGTGTAGTTGCAAGAATCAGTTAAGAGATATTGAAATTAAATGATAACTTCCCATGCAATTTCACTGCATCATCCATCAGCAAGCCTTGTATAGCAAGATTCTTCAGTGGGGAAGTGTGATGTGTATTGTATCCAGCATTAATTACCTTAGGCATGGTCTTACTCATTGCCAGTTTCAAAATTTCCTCTCAGACAGATGCAGAATATGGAGATGTATTGTACCATGCAGAACTCAGGTGGCTTAGCAGAGGCAAAGCCCTCAAATGTTTTTTCAGTCTTCATCATGAAGTTGATGTCTTTCTCAAGTAGAAAGGAAAAGATCAAAAAATACTTTCTGAGCCTGAATGGATTTTTGATTTGACTTTCTTCACTGATATCACAGAGCATCTGAACATATTGAAGCTATGGCTGCAGGGGAAAGAAAAGCTTATGTGTGACATGTATTCTAAATTGAAACCTTTTGAAGCAAAACGAAACATTTTTATGAAGCAAGTTAGTGAAGGTAAGTTTTCAAACTTCTCATGCTGCAATGGAGTAAAATTTGAGGGCAGGAATTTACAATTTAGGGTTGAAAGACTCATCAATGCACTGAACCTATTGCACATGGAATTCGAGAACAGATTCACTGATTGCCATAAGCATGGAAAGGAAATAAGAATGTTTCAGAATCAGTTTGAAGTAGCACCAGAAAATGCATGTAACTTTTTTCAGATGGAATTTACTGATTTGCTACAAGCCAGTGATCATCTCAGAGACATTTACAAAGAAAATAGTCTGTTAGATTTCTGTTCTGGTCTAAAGGTAAAGGTAGTCCCCTGTGCGAGCATTAGTCATTTCCGACTATGGGGTGACGTTGCTTTCACAGCGGCCGTTTTCCCACTTACCTTACCCCGGAGCGACGTCCTTCTTCACCGCGCTGCGTCTGCGCGGATTTCGCACAAACTGCTGCGCAGCACCAGGAAGAGCCGCGTAGTCCCGGGGCTTTTGCGTCACAAATGTAAACCTGCTTTTTGGCGGTTTACATTTGCGACGCAGAAGCCCCGGGACTACGCAGCTCTTCCTGGTGCTGCGCAGCAGTTTGTGCGAAATCGGCGCAGACGCAGCGCGGTGAAGAGGGACGTCGCTCCGGGGTAAGGTAAGTGGGAAAACGGCCAGCGTTTTCACGGCAGACTTTTTTTACAGGGTGGTTTGCCATTGCCTTCCCCAGTCATCTACACTCCCCCCACCCCAGCACACTGGGTACTCATTTTACCAACTTTGGAAGGACGGAAGACTGAGTCAACTTGGAGCCAGCTACCTGAACCCAGCTTCCGCTGAGATCGAATACAGGTCATGAGCAGAGCTTAGAACTGCAGTATTGCAACTTTACCACTCTGCGCCACAGGGCTCTTCTTCTGGTCTGCCTGATATATTTATCAACTCAAAGAAATTTGCTGTAAGTGTGTTCAGACTCTTTGGTACCACATATATCTGTAAACAAACTTTTTCCACAATGAAAATTGTGAAATCCAATTGTAGTTCAAGACTTACAGATGAACATTCATATGACAAACTTGGACTTGGACTTTAATGCCTTGGCTTATAGAAAACACTCACAAAAATATCAATGCCCAAGTATTTCACAGTAAAATATTGTTCCAAAATGGATTGTATTCAAGTTACAATTTCTTATTGACCTCTGAATGTTTACTTTTGATCTAAATAGGTAGGAAGTTATAATTTTGTTACAATTTTAAATGTGGCCCCCCCTTTAAGCATTGAGCAGTCTACTGTGGCCCCCGTGTGCCAGAAGGTCGGGAACACAAGGTGCTCTGCCTTGCTAACATAGTGAGAATTGTCTTGTAGAAATTTTGTTTCAACAATTGTGCATATCAGAATGAAGAGAAGGATCAACTCTGGCTTCCTGCAAGCTTCTGCTGCTGTTTCAATGTTCATCCTTTAATAGCTTGGGATTACACAGTATTATCATCCTTAGATTGACTCAGGTGGAACTATTTTTATTTAATCTGTATTAAGGTATCATTGTACATCTCTAGTCTAGCAGTGTAGTGGTAATGCGATTTGCTATTTTTGTAAAAAATGTTCATGGCTGAATAAATCCTGTCATTACCAAGAACTGACAAGATTAGTCATGAACTCCCTTTCTTTCATTGTGAGAATCTATGTTTTTTTCAGTTGAACATCAGTGGTTAGTCACAGAGAAGCCAAATCTTTTTTCCCTCTAGCATGCAGTGCATAGGTTCTGTTGTGCTGATTGGTTCTGTTTGCATGAGAGGCATTTGACCAGTGGTTGTTGCAGCATGTTCAGGTGTGTTTTACTGTTAGCTTTTGTTCTGGACAAAGCATGAAATCCCACCCCCCATTGGAAACATTGGAGGATGGCTAGTGGCACTTGTGTCAGCTGTGATATAGTAGTTAAGAGTGGTGAACCCTAATCTGGAGAACCAGATTTGATTTCCCCATTCCTCCACATGCAGCCAGCTGGGTTATCTTGGGTCAATCACAGTTCTGTCAGAGCTCTCTCAGCCCCACCTGTCTCACAGTGTGTCTATTGTGGGAAGAGGAAAGTAAGGTGAATGTAAGCCACTCCAAGACTCCTTTGGGTAGTGAAGAGCAGGGTATAAAACCAACTTGTCTTTGTCAGCATAGGACCCTGTGACTTGATGTACTTGTATCTTGGAGGTTCTTTAGAACAGGGGTGGCCAACAGTAGCTCTCCAGTTGTTTTTTGCCTACAACTCCCATCAGCCCCAGCCAGCATGGCCAATGGCTGGGGCTGATGGGAGTTGTAGGCAAAAAACATCTGGAGAGCTACTGTTTAGAGTATAGACACCACTAGCTCCCCTGCCATTTTGGTGCCATTAGTATTAAAAACAACCCCCTCCCCAGCTCCTTTGAAAGATTCCCCATCAGGGATAATATCAGAGCAAGAAAAAACCCAGATCTGAATACTAAACCATTATTTGGAACCTCAATAATGAAGAATGCCAATATTTTGAGCTCCCTGATATCCGAATCTGAAAATTTCTTTTCAAGGTGCACATTCCTTATTTGTGCTTTTTGTCTGGGAAAGCAAGTGAGAAAATGCTAGACATATAAATGTCTGGCATTTTCTAACTGAGCAGACAAAACATGCAACTTAGCATGAGTAGGAAAGCCAGATAGACAGCCCTACTTGCCCAATCAGAGCTCCAGAAGGCGGGCATGTGGGCAAATTTCTCTTGTCTCATCATTCTGTTTCCTACCCTTTCCCCTCTAGCAAAGAGTTCTGAGGAACTGCATTTTTGAGTTTTTGAAATGTAGGGATTTTTTGCAGGAGGTAAGCCCCACTTTTACTGTCATGGTTCAGCTGTAGGCATTACTGAGCTCTGAACGTTAAGGTCTTTTAAATAATGCTAACAGAAATTTGACAGTTTTGCTTTCTAGATAAAGAAGGGTCACTTGGCGGAGAAAAGAAAGAACATAATTGAGGAGTTATTAGAGAACTTAAAAGCTTGACTGCTTGGAGAATCAATGCAATCATGAAATGATGAGTCTCAGGAAGTGTTAATCCATATCAGAACTTCGTATCACTTCTTGCCCGCTAAGAGCATTCTGTACAGAATTAAAAGCCAATCTCTCCATTCCTTTGCTTTTACTACTTCATTTATATTTGATATGTAATGCTTAAAGTTCCATTCTTTCCTTTTAGGAAACATGTCTGGATTAAGCCTCTTGTCTCCAAATCCTTATAACATTTTTCCCCCTGACTTCCCCTTCTATTTAAGACTGCAGTTCTATGCACAGTTACATGGGCGTAAATTCCAGGAACTCAGTGGAACTGACATTGAGTAAAAATACATAGGCTCGGACTGCCTGAATTTAGCAATATAACAAGAGTTACCCATATGCCGGCTGCATGTCTGCTGCAGTACCTAAATGTATATATTATCTCATTTAAAAAAAAATTATTACTCAGAGTATATTTAGATATATTTCTCAGTCAACTGACAAACTAGAGAACTCTCTAGTTGCTGGTCTTCTAATTTTCATAATCCTTTACTCACTTCGATTTACTTGTTTGCTTGGGAGTACGTCCCAAGACCCGAAATCTCTTTATTGAGAAGTATATCTCACATCTGGCTGTTTGACAGATCTCTTGTTTCAATTTATTTATTTATTTATTTACATTAGACTTCTATCCCGCCCTCTCCGCAAGCGGACTCAGGGCGTCTTGCAACAGTTGGTTTCACGATTTAAAACAATGTCAATAAAATCTATAAAACATTAACACAATTAAAATTTAAAAACTATTCCACGGTGCCGTACCATTACTATGTTGGCAGTTCTGCTTTTCAGACGGTTGGTCACCGGGAACTCTAGCTGATGTCGGGTGGCAGCTCTCTCTCAGTTTAAGCATCGAAGGCCTGTCGAAACAATTCGGTCTTACAGGCCCTGCAGAATGTAGGAAGGTCCCACAGGGCCCTTATGGCCTCTGGGAGAGCATTCCATAACTCTGGTGCTGCCACCGAGAAGGCCCTGGCTCGTGTCAAACGCAACCTGGCCTCAGCAGATATGTGCTGAGTTGCCTCAGGAGACACTGCCTCATCTTTTGTCAACAATAAAATAACCGCTTTAATACTTTGACCTATTAGTAGAAAGTGATGTGCCAGTCCAGTGACTTCCACACACCACTGTCCATGACTTCCAACACTCCACAATCAAATATATCCTGTGCCCAAGAATACTGGCATGTTCATAAGGTAAAAACAGAGTTAGGTACAACAAGAGGTCTGGATTTTTGTTTCCAACAGTTTATATAAAACAAGTCTTGGATTTGTTTCACCTAAGTATTGGTAAATGTCACTTTAAACTACTGCCCCTATCTTCTGTGTGGTGCCAGTGTTAAAATTATTAGCCAGCTATGAAGTGCCAACAGCACTCTCTTCCCTCCTTGACCAGATTGATAAAAACGTGGAAATGAAATGTCATGGGTTTTCAACAGAGGCTTAAATGCATGGAAATGGGCACTTGAAGATTTTCATGGCTGGAAGGTAAATAACATCACATGAGATCTATGAGATCTAACGCAGCTGTTTACCAATGAACTTCCCATATCATACACATTTTGGCCGGGGGTGGTGTGTTTGTGCGTGGCAGGTTTTTTCTCAAGTGTACCCATTATTTTTGTTGAAAGCATCTGGCAGACATAAACAGAAAACACAAGTCCTGATCTTGTAACTGAGATTTCTGAGTATTGCAGCAAATCTCAGAATTGCTTTGGAAAAGGAGTCTAAATCTGAATTAATAAACTCAACAATTGTCTTGGTCCACGGTTGCTGTAGTGGATTGTGTGTGTTTAAAGCAAAAAACAAAAACAAAACCATGTTTAGGATCCTAAGACTCCTTTGGGGATGCCCAAGGATTTTACTCTGCTTTATGGAACTATTTTCTTTGAATGGCAGCTGTTTGCCAAGTTATAAACTGCTTTTGAAATTTCCTTCAGTTTCAAAGAAGTCTTTCCATTTATAGTCCTATGTGCTGTTCTTTTGACAGATTCAGAGCTTTCTTGAGAGCGTGGAACTTCTGCTGTACTTTAAGCAAAACAAATATTAGATCAACTTTCATTGGTATTTTACTAATGTGTGCTTTTAAGATGACTGACACTTTTTATCAACAGAGAAAGGAATGCAGCTACAAGATGTTCATCTGATCCTAAATATTTTTAGTTTTGGTCTGTGTTAAGCTTGCTTTCATGAAAATGTTCAGGAACCATAGCCTCTGGAATTCAATCATTAAAGATCTTCATATGCAATAGCCTGAACTTTGGGCAAAGTAAAGGCATACTTATTGGAAACTAGTGGGGTGGATCCTAGCACTATCCTGCCATTCAACTGAGCAAAGTTTCTTTATGTTTTAAAAAGTTTCCCTTCCTTTCCTTTTGACTCAAGTTTGAAGTCTTCCTTCAGCCTAACGAACTCTCTCTATTGGAGGAAGAACTGTTTTACATTGGCAGAGGCTCCTTAGGCTAGAAAAAGTCTACTTGGAAGATGGTTTGATCCACCCTGGTATATTTTGTGTATAGAGACCCTTGGGAAAACTTTCCTTACAGATGAGAGCTGTAACTACAAATAACTCGTATCTCTGTGTCTCTTGATAGGTGACATTCAGAATGGGGATTTATTTGAAAAACTGTGGAATACGTTTGGAAGGGGAATAGCTATGATACTGAATGGCAGCTAACAAATGCCAGTTGATTGTAGGTGAAGTTCATCCCATGGGTTGGTAACAACTCGGTTCTTGCACAGGAGACTAACCTTTACCTTTTTACTAATAAAACAGGTCTTTGCCACCTACTCCTTTATAGTGTACAGCATCTCCTGAAAAAGCAGCTTCTGAGAGTATGGAGACACGTACCACATAAGCAGTCAGAAGAACTGGCAGAAGGACCTTTCCACTCTCCCAGATTTGGGTCCAGTTGATTTGTGAAAGTCCCTTTATACAAATAATTTAGAAAATCTTGGCTACAAAAATGCTTGTTTGTAGTGGAGAAAAATAGCTTATTGGGCAAGTTTTGGGCAACCATTGCCATTTCCTCCCCCACATTAAGCATTTACTCTGGGTTACAAAGGAATTACAAGCAAGATGCTACTTAAGAACATAATAAGAGCTCTGCTGGATCAGACCAATTGGCCATCTACTCCAGCATCCTGTCTCACACAGTGGCCAACCAGTTCCTCCAGAGAGTCATTTAAATCTAATAGCTGACACCCTCAGGGGAGTAAAACTGACAACTTCTCAGTCAACAACAGGGTACAGAGGCTGAGGCCTTCCTGTGATACTGCCTCCTCACTCTGGGATTCAGAGGATTAGAGCCTCTGAATGTGGAGGTTCCCCTCAGTCTCCTTGGCTAGTAGCCATTGACAGACTTATCCTCCATGAATCTAGCTAATCCTCTTTTAAAGCTGTTTATTCCTGTGGCTATCACTACATCCTTTGGCAGCAAATTTCACATTTTAATCATACTATCCAGAATCCATGCTGATTTTTCCTGAGCAGACTTTGTCCTTCTGCATGCCTAACAATTCTCTGTTTGATTACAGTTTCTACCAATTTAGCCTGGGACAAACATCAGGCTGACTGGCCTGTAATTTCCTGGTTTCCCCTGGATCCCTTTTAAAAAACTGGCGGCACATTTGCTACTCTCTAGTCTTCTGGTATAGTGACTAAGGATGGGCACAGACTGGGAAAACAGTGGTTCATTTTGTTTTGTGGTTCATTGGTTGCTAGCTGATGGGGGAGGGGGGAGTGAAACTGACTTAAAGCAGCAAGGTGGCTTTCCTTGACCAAGAAACTGATCGCAAGCAGCAAAGGGCTGGGAAAAGCTATGCTGCTGCTTCTGGTCAGTTTCACTCCTAAGAAGCTTAGAGGGAATTGAAAATGACCAGAAGTAGCAGGGGGCTGGGGAATCAGGCCAGGATGTCTGGAAAAATGAACCAAAGACAAAGTGAATGACACATCAAGGGAAAAGCCAGTTCATTTTCCTGTTCGGGTACGATGACATCAAACTGCTTCTTTGGCTGGTTTCCTGCTCCAGATATATTTTTTTAAATGTTTATTGTTTAACTTTATATTTTTAGCCACCCTCTTCTCAAAATCTTTTTTTTAGTTCTCTTTCTTTGTAGTATGACAGTCTGTAGTATGACAGTGACAACTGAAACATACCCTTCGTTGTATGTTTGAAATGTTTCATCATCCTTTATTTGAATTTTAATTAAAAGGAGCCATTGCATTCCTTTTATCAGTAACAGCCCCCTCACTCTTAAGAGTTGTTGGGCTGTTTTGTATAACATGAATTTCCTGCATGGGTATCCTTACTGTGTAGGGAACTTTATTTAACAAAGCTTGTGTATGTACATTTGTCATATGGACATGCAAAACTGGACCTGTCATCCAGTGTAATGATGGAATTAGGGTCAATAAGCCTTGCAAGTAAAAACAGTGGGAAGAAAATGTTAGTCCAATTGTGCACTTTATTTTGGTGTGGTGGTAAAGTGTGTGGACTCTTATCTGGGGGGTTTGATTCCCCACTCCTCCACTTGCAGCTGCTGGAATGGCCTTGGCTCAGCCATAGCTCTTGCAGAGTTGTCCTTGAAAGGGCAGCTGCTGTGAGAGCGCTCTCAGCCCCACCCACCTCACAGGCAGTCTGCTGTGGGGGAGGAAGATAAAAGATTGTGAGCGGGTCTGAGACTTTGAGATTCAGAGTGGAGGGTATAAATCCAATGTATTATTATTATCATTATTATACTATTATTTGTTTATTTATATTCCGCCCATTCCCCATAGGGGGCTCAGAACTGAGTACAGCAAATAGAAATAAAATCACAATAAAATCATAATAAAACCAATTTCAACATTCATCAAAGTGCAGCAAAATGCTTCAGCAAGATGACATGGCAGCAAGGTGGTATAGCACAAAATAGTACCACAATACAGCATCACAGTACAGTAGTGCAGTAGAACAGCAGAACAGTAGGGGGGAGGCCAACCGATCAATAAATAGTTGCCCACTGCCTCATCCAAAGACCTGGCGGAACAGCTGCTTCTACTACTACATAGTAATATATAATTAAATAATTATACAACTCATGGCCCGGTTGCTAACAGGCCACTGACTGGTACTGGTCCGCAATCCGGGGGTTGGGGACCCCTGTGGTAAGCTCTTGGAGGATTGGCTACATGAAGGGTGTGTGGCCTAATATGCAAAGGAGTTCCTGCTCCCACTGCCCAACAAGTTTGAGAGACATAATGTGACCACTACATGCTCATTTGTATCTTCACAACAATGCTATGACATAACCTAGGCTGAGAGTGGGTGAAGGCCAAAGATCACCTGGTGATATTTCTAGCAGAATGGGGTTTCTGAATCTAGGACTCTTTACTCATTGTCTCAGAACTCCCACTCAGTTGCCCCATATACTTAGGTGGGACACAATGTGCAAAAATTGTAGTGGGAATGAGTGTGCTCACCTTGACTCCTGCTTACATGTGTTTGTTTGCTGGAACTTGGACCTGTGTACAGATTGTGTACAAGATGTCTTCTCCCCCGTGATCAGGAACACTGCTGTTTGAAATTGCTTTGCCACATCTCATCACCTTGCCAGTAAATGGAGTGTTTGATACTGACAGGTAATTTCTCAGTGTGATGGATCCAAGGAGAGTTCCTTGGAAGCAGTTTTTTTAAAAAAACCAGTTCATTCAAAGTAGATTTTGTAATGGCATCTTAACTCAAGAGGCCTTTCTCTGGCATTCAAGAATTAGTCAACTGCTGAAGACTCTAAACTGCAGGCTACGAGACTGATGGTTATAAGAGCTGAAATTCATCCAAGCAACTGCAGAAAGATGAGGTTATTTGACACATCTGAACAGAACGTGTGAGTGTTAATGATTTTATTTTTTACAACTTTCACAGAAGAACATATAGTTGTTGTTGTTTTTTTGCCATCAAGTCAAAGCTGACTTATGGCGACAATGTAAGGTTTTCAAGACAAGAGACATTCAGAGATTACCTCCCTCTGTATAGTGGCATTGGTACTCTTTGGTGGTCTCCCATCCAAATACTAACCACTGCTGACCCTGCTTCGTTTCCAAGATCTAAGTTTCCAAGACCTGGGCTGGCCAGGTCAGGGCACCCAGTGAATATAGTGTGTTCAAGACTTGGCTGTCTATAAAGCCTTGAACCACTTGGAAAAATGGCTAACACTGTACAAGCACAGTTGTCACAGCAAAATTAGAATGCTCATGCCATGGAGAATTCTGCAAAGTAAGTTCTAGCCCATGCTGCATCTTCTGTACACCTGCAGTCTTGCTATTATACTTGCTGCTTTATTGTCTGAAGCTGCCAGTTCTATTGAGAAGCAATATTGGTTCCAATAAGTGGGAGAAGGCGTCTTGAGGCCATCATGTCCAAGTTATCACCCTGCTCTGTGACTGAGCAAACTTTGATTGAACATTGAATAGCAACAGACCATGATTATTTAACAGCAACATCAAAGAAAATATATGAGGACATCCTGAAAACCACCTGGATTCATTAGGTGCCAGGAACCATATGAATTTTCCCACCCAGTTGAGGTTTCAAGTTTCAGGGACCTTGACCTTCCCTAAGTAGTAGCGTGGCCATGGAAAAAGGGATATTACTTGAACCAGTCCTATCATTCTGAGTAGAACACAAGGTCAGCTGTATGACTTGCAACAATCATGGGATCAACAGTGTATTGAGACGGTCCATTTCATAACCATGATGGCAGTATAATTCTGAGCAATACCATCAGAAAAAGGTATCAATATGAATGTGGAGGTCTCCTAGAATCTGTCACCCGGAGGATGTGAACACCAATATCATCTTTAATTGCTTGGTTTAGAAATCTGTAATTGGTGAGGAATATGGTATGTAAGCAGCCATCTGTTTGGGACTTTAGGGACAAACACTAGATTCACAAGTTGTTTGTATGGTCTGATGTGGAATCTAGTTGTAGAGGCAAAATACTTATAAATCCAAGTTGAATTCCAACCCCTACCTATTATTGGAGTTGTTGGTGACCCATAACATTGGCTGGACTTCACTGTGAGATCCACTGCCATCCTCAGCGAAATCGGTCCTGGATTGGCATTACACAGCAGAACTTTGCGAGATAATGCCAGTGCCATAACTCTGGCTGTTGGCTGAAGTGATGAGTAGCACAGGGTTAATTATTAATTGCATTCCCCAAACAGGATTAAGTAGATCCAAGAGTACAGCTCTTATGCTTACACAACCTTAGAAGATCAGCAGACATGCAAGCTTTTATACTTGTATTTAAAGGAAAGCTGAAACTAATAGATTATATTAATCAACGTCAGCTGACCCTTGAGTAAAACAGTGCTGTTGAGATGTGCTATTGATTTCAGAGCCAGTGTTGACAGCTATGATGCACAGCATTTGAGGAATAAGAAACTGTAGTCATTAAGAAATAATGACTTCTGAGATTAATGGCATCCATCTAAACTGTTTTGAACTAAAATGGATTCCCATAGGCTATCACTCTTCCACTACATAAGGGTTGTTGTCACTTCTTATGCTGGTAAAAATTACTTCAGTTCTGAACTCAGTTCAGAGTTCCAGTGTTATAAGGCAATGTTTGCAGAGGGCTGGAAGAAAGGCTTTCAAGTTATATAATTAAAACTAATGCCAGTTATGTTTACTGGTGAGCTAAAAGGGAAGGGCAAGTTTGTGCACATCTTTACCCCCATGAAGTTTACTTCCCATCGTTATTTTGTAATGGAGTCAGTTGATTGTGGGTAAACAAAGAAAACTGGGTAGATGCTACCTCAAGGAAAGACATGGATGGGAATGCTCCAAGTAGTCACACAAATTTCTATGAAGCTAGTGCTGGACAGGGAAAGCAATCTTACTGCATAGCACCAGCACACAAAGAACTCTCCTGTGTTAAGTGGTATTAGCCTGATTGCCATCAGCAAGAGAATCATTCCTTTCCTTTTCCCCATTTAATGTTAGCACAATTGTGAGGAGACTGAACTTGCCCATGATGTTTTTGTCATGTAACCAAATTGGGCTTTCTAGTGCCATGCCGTGTTCTGTAGCTGGATGGGGGATCATGCAGTGAAAATGCTCTTTTTAAAAAAATTTAAAAAATCAAACAGTCTCTCAGAGGAAAAATGGGTGTGAAGAGACTTTGCATAAATAATGAAAAAGTTGAACTTTTGTTGCAATAAATAACAAATAGTTTCAATTTCCACTTCATTGCTGAAGGTTCCATGAGGGGGCTCATAGAATTCTCTAGGCAGAAATTTCATTTGAATGAAGATCAGCCAGTGCCACCCTATACCATAAGAATTTCCTTCTTGCCACCCACAACATTATAATATATATATATATATATATATATATATATATATTGATAATATGAATTTTAAAAGTGCTGACATTGTTCATGTTAACTCTTGTATGCCTGTCCTATCAAGAGAAATGGCTTCAAAATACTTAATAACGTAACTTTTTATGTCTTTGCTTAGTAGACTTCGTTCTGTTTAAACAATTTATTGATAACATATGGTAACAATGTCTGTTTATATCATTACTATCCCTAACCTATATGATATTTTCCCCCTCCCTCCGTTACTAGACTCCCGCCGAAGTTATATACTTGAGTTCACTTATAAAGGTACCCTAAACCAATCAAAGTTCAATTTCTCCCTTTTCTCATACTCATTATTAAAAAATTGCCCAGTGTCATTTTACATTCCACTCTTTCTCTATATATCCTCTAAATTTCTTCCACTCCCTTTTAAACACTTCCAAATCGTAGTCTCTTAAAATTCTTGTTAGTTTGTCCATCTCACTCCATGATAAAACTTTCACAATCCAATCCCATTTCTCTGGTATTTTTTCTTGCTTCCACAACTACGCATACAGTGTCCTAGCAGCTGAGAGCAAGTACCAAATTAGAGTTCTATCTTCTTTTGGAAATTTTTCCATTTGTAATCCCAAGAGAAAAGTCTCTGCAACTTTCTTAAAGTCATATACCAAAATTTTAGATATTTCTTGTTGTATCATCTGCCAAAGCTTTTTCGCTTTTTCACAAGTCCACCACATATGATAAAAAGAGCCTTCATGTTTCTTACATTTCCAACATCTATCCGACATCTTTTTACTCATCTTTACCAGTTTTTTCGGAGTCATATACCACCTGTACATCATCTTGAAACAGTTCTCTTTAATACTCTGACATGTTGATATTTTCATCGAGTTCTTCCAAAGATACTCCCATGTATCCATTTGTATTTCCTTGTTTACATTAATTGCCCATTTAATCATTTGAGATTTTACTACTTCTTCTTCTGTAGACCATTTCAACAATAATTTATATACTTTCGATATTAATTTTTCATTATCTCCAAGCAGAACCCTTTCCAATTCCGTTTGCTCACGTCTAATTCCAACAGATTTAATATCATTTTCCATCAAGCTTTTTATTTGTTGCATTTGAAACCAGTCATACTTGTTGTTTAACTCTTCTGCTGATTTTAATTCAGCTTTATCACCTTGAATCTTTAACAGTTGGTTGTATGACATCCCTCTCCATTAGATTCAGCTGTTATTTTTATTACTTCTGCTGGCACTATCCAAAGCGGCTTTCTTTCATCACCATATTTCTTATATTTTATCCATATATTTAGTAAATTATTTCTAATATAGTGGTGAGAAAAAAGACCGTCCGTCTTATTTTTCCCATAATACATATAAGCATGCCAGCCGAATTTGTTCCCATGAGCTTCTAACAATAAAAGTTTTTTATTTAACAGCATTATCCAATCCTTTATCCATGTCAAACAAACCGCATCATGGTATAGTCTTAAGTCTGGAAGTTGAAAGCCTCCCCTCTCCTTTGCATCTGTTAAAATTTTCATCTTAATTTTAGTAGACTTCGTTCTGGAAGGGTAGGCAGAAGTTGGAGTTATTGAACTTCTAGGCCTTGTGGGAATTTGCTTTGAAGTGTTTGAAGTTTTCCATTCTGAGACCTTGAGTGCATATTTCAAAGCCCATTAGACTGGCTCATCAAATTCAGAAAGTCTTTATAATTGATATATTTTTTGTTTTCTCTTCAGATTTCTAGAGGATTAAGGTGGCAATATATTTCATAGCATTTATTTCAAACTTTCAATCTGGATTCACTGCTTTTCTGTATTACCCAGAGAACACCTTCAAATCCAGTTCTTTTAAGGAAATAAATATATTGTGCTGCTTTTTAAGTATCAAGTTCTGTGTCAGCTTTTGATATCTGCATCAACACAAGCTGGACTTTGTGGTTTGGATCCAAAGGTGTCTTTTCAGTTATGCAGTGCCTTTTTTTTGATCCTGTCCATTCTACATATTTCTAAATTAATAAAATACTTAATAATTAATATTTACAAATTAATAAAACTTTGCTTAATTCTGCTTCTAGCTGTGCAAAAAAGCAAGGATGTTACCATGTTATTGAAGTTCTGTCTCCCAATCCAAGAAATCCTCTTCAGTCTCCACCTGGATTCCTTCCTTGGGTTTGCAACAATGATGCCTGACATTCTTTGCGTGTTAAATTTTAGGGTCTGTAGAAAATGTGCTTTTAATGTGTATACAATATGCTTTTAATGTGTATATTTTAATGTTGTGCTTTTAACGTGTATATATTTTAATGTTGTGCTTTTAGCGTGTATATAATGTTGTGCTTATAATGTATAGATGTGTATATGGGCTGCTTTCCCTACAGTGAGCTCAGAGTGGTTTATGTGATGCCATCATTCTCATAACAACCTTGAGGAGGCATTGACTGGTCCATGGTAGTTTGGTAGCTGAATGGGGAGGGGGGCCTCCATAGGTCAAATTCAAGTGTCTGGCTTCTGCACATCACTGGCTGTCTTATGTACTCTGCTCATATTACAATTGACAGAACTAACACTGTTCAGGAAAAGGCCTATGATGAGTCCCTGCTGTTGAATGAAGACTCTTCCGACCAGCACAAGTTTTCATTTTGGTGTCATACAAATACTGCCATTCACCCAGTTCTAGTAGCACAATTCTTAATAGATAATTGGATGTAGCCTTGATGGAGGGGAAATACCCTGTTTGCTGTTCAGAAAGATGTGTGATCTTTACTGAAGGACCTAGAAGTAAACTTTCTAAAAATCACTAAGTAGTGAAGCACTTCCTTCATTTCATCTTTGAGATGGTTGCAGTTGTGTAGGGTGCGTGTGATACATCTGAGGTCTCTCAGGTGACCTCTAAAGAAAAAGAATCCTTCCTGAAATGGCATAAGTGGTGCTGGAGAAAGCAAAAAGGGTAGTTTGTGACATCACAAGCATGACATCATAGCCATGACACACATGGAATCTCCACGCTGATAGCATCCAGAGTTTTTTCTCACACACACTCATACTCAAAACCAATATGGTTTGAGAGATAGGAAATATCTGTCACTGAAAGTGGCTGCAGCATCTTTAGAGAAAGGTACTTGGAATTCTCCCTCAACTACTGTGGAGTTCTTGCTTTATTGTAAGATAGACTTTCAGAAAGACGCTGACAGGAATGTTTCAGCAAACAAGCTGATCTTTTATGTTAAACTGTAAGTTTAAATTTGAAATCCTGAATGATGAGTTAAATGTGATCTGGAGGGAAAAGCCCTAGTTTTCCAGTTTTGTTTACTGTAAATATTCTGCTCTTTGAAGATCTGCCCTCGTTTCTTTTGCTTTACAGATATTGTCTAGAACATGTTGGGGAAACAGACTTCCTGTCTGTTCAGGATTTGGTTGGCAGGATAAAGCAAATGTTAAAGGCACATGTGTCATCGTTTGAAACACAAGAAAAGCTTATTTGATTAGACATCAGTTCTAAATGGGAGTAGATTGTTTATAGTTGGACTTCTCAGTCTGTTTTAGTTCCATGATTCACTTTACCAACAGTTTTTCTTGTTTGACAAAATGTGGCCAAAGGAACTGCCACCTAATGAAGGAGATGAGCATTTGTCCAACTTTATTCTAGTTTACATTTTCCCTCTGGAAATAGCTATTCCCAAGTACCTTTTGACCGTGCTGGGGCTGAAAACTTCCAGGTACATGTAAGTCTTCCTCAGTACAAACAAACAAAAAACAACAATTTATAGAGTGATGTGCCCTGTGTCTTTTAAATAAAAGTACCAACAGCTGCATCTTGTGTAAAAACACAAGTGTTAGTGTGGAGTGTTTTTTGTTTGTATCATGTTGTTCTGTTTCCAAAGTGTATCTTCTCTGAACAGTGACTGTACAGGTGGCCAGGCTGTCTGTTGCTTATTAGTTGACCAGTCAAATACTTAGATTACAACATGAATCCACAGATTCTACTGTTTAGGTGGCAAGTACAATATGCTTTTAAAAAAATATTAGCTTCAGAAGGGGATCCCCAACCTGGATAAGCCTGTGGGCACATGTGGAATTTTTAAAAAGACTAATGGGTACCATCACAAAATGGCTACCATTACCCAAAAGGTTAGAAGGTCCTGAGCTAAACATCCTCCTTGTGGGGACAGCTATTTCTAAATGGGCATGTCCTGAAGGCTCTCTCCTGAGGTCTTTTGAAGTGCCTCCTGCTTGAATGAGGTAGAAGAAAGTCACGATTGGCTCTCTGATTTCAGGAGGAGATCACTGGGCTACAGCAAGGGCTTCTTGGCCTTATAAATAGCATGGTAGAAGCCTGGAAGAATTTGCTGTTTCCATCTGTCACAAATTAAGCTGATGCCAAACAGTATGTTAGTTGCTTATTTTGGTTTAATGCAGCATCGGTTCCTATACAAGCCCATAGAGACCAAAAACTGAACCTTAGATATGTTTATTCACGGTCGATGACCAGCTCTTAAAACACAAGTACATAAAATGCCATGTTAGGACCATTCTTTCTGGAATGGTTTCTGGTCCTGTCATGTGGTCTCTTCAGGTTCCTTTACTCTGAGAGCTATCTTCATTGCATCAGATGACTGTTCTTTGGGTACCCAGTTGGTTGATAATGTCTCTTATCTGAGTCACGATCCAGGGTGCTTCTCCTTTTCTCCTAATGATTGTCAGACAGTCTCCACTTTCACACCAACCTCCAGCTGCCTGTCCTTCTGGTTTAAATTCTCTCTGCACTTGCTCCCAGTCCACCCCCTCTTCAAGGAACCTCACACCTCTCTATTCTCGCCACACCATCTATACCTTGAAATGCTGTTATATTGCCTGTGACAGCTCCATAATGCTGCAAGAACTGCAGAGTATCTTCTGGCTTTGATCTGAGTGCACTAAGATTTAAGTCTTGCTTTATGGTACAACCACACAGTAAAAGAAGAAAAACAGGTGCTAAAGATACTGGGTGACATTAAATACATTGGAGCCTGCCGTCAGACAGAAAGGTTATGGAAAGCCAAAATGCTTTGTATTAGAAATATTTTATTAAGGAAGATGCATGGAAAATGTGACACAGGCAGGCAGAGTAAGTGTTTGTTGAATTCTTCTGCTAGGTACCCAGCTACTGTTAATTCTGTGTTTTGACAGTTGCTGTTACTTTGTATTATTTCATTTCCCCCCTTAAATTTATAGCTGCAGGATGACCTTGGTGTTTTGGGTAAAAACCAAGTGGAAGCTTTGTATTGAATCATTCATAGTCACAGAAACCTTACCTAATTTTTTAAAGTTAATGTTATTGATCCACTTGGGGTGGTGTAATTAACCTATCTTTTTTTTTGTAAAAAAAGTTAATGCTTGACAATTGCTTGACCATTTTTTGATTAATATCTGACTGGTCCTTTGCACAAATAAATAGACTAATTGTTTCTTATGAGCCTTGTGTTGAATTCTGGAAAATTATGTAAAAATTTGTGTTAACCAGGAGTGCAATTCTAGCAGGAGCTCATTTGCATATTAGGCCACACACTCCTGATGTAGCCAATCTTCAAAGGGTTTACAAAAAAGAGAGCCTTGTAAGCTCTTGGAGGATTGGCTACATCAGGGATGTGTGACCTGGATATGCATAGGCCCTGTTGCTAGAATTCCACCCCTTGTGTTAACTATACAGATCTATACACAAGCATGGAATTCGGTATTGGACACAGATAGTAGCAATGCGAACCAAAGCGGCTTACATCCTCCTCCTTTCCTCCATTTTATCCTCACAACAGCCCTGTTGGGTAGTTTAGGCTAAGAGTGTGGGACCAGCAAGCTTCCACTGCAGAGTGGGGAACTGAACCTGCGTTTCCCAGATCCTGATCCTACATTTTAACCATTACCGTCTGCTGGCAGGGATAATTCATCAGAGAAGAAAGCTAGGAGACTCAGAATTGGCCACCAGCTTTGGGAAGATTGTGGGAGTTTTGGGGGGCCAACATAGAAAAGACATAGGAAAATCCTGGTCCAGGTAAGAAAAATCTCCACCACCCTCTGCTATTGGCAGCAGAAGCTAAGGGGCTCTGTGGCATACATAACTCAGAAAATAATGCTACATGTTTGAAAATTAGCTATTAAACCCAGAATGATTCTAGAAATTGCAGTGCCAGAAATGAAGGGTTTGGAAGTCTGAGCCAGGTTATCTTCACAACAGGCAAAATGTAATAAGAGAACTTTTAAGCAACCTGACATGTGTTACTAATACTCAGATTTCCACCCACCCCCCCATAGAAGGTTGCTAGGTGGCACAGTCTGTCAGACTTACCTCACAGGGTTGTTGTGAGGATAAAGTGGAGAACAGGAGAACCATGTCATTCTGATGTCCACTGGGGAGAAAGACTGGATATGGTATTTGTTATAAATCTGGTCTTTAATTATGTTTGTCTAAGAGTCCTTTACAAAGAGCTATTAGATCTTCCACCAACACAGTAACAACCCAGTGCCTGAGCTGGGAGTTCTAACTCCTGTCCCACATGTATAGCTACTAAAACAGATCAGTGTTATATCGCTATGCGTGTAGATGGTGGAGGAGGGGGGAAGCATCCTTTTACTACTTGGTTAGATCAGGGGGAAATACTAACTCCCTGCTTCTGCTCATAATTTTAACAAAGATTTACTACTGTACCACTCCAAGCAGGATAAGGAAAGAAGCACTTCAGACCAAGAATTAAAATTGAGGGGAGGGGAGACATGGAAAAAATTAGGTGAAGGGAGAGAGAAACAATGAGAAAAGTGAAAAAGAGGGGGATTAAACAACTATGCCCTCTTTCCCCCCTGAATTTATCTTGCTTCAACACACTGTTGCTTTGCTGTATCTGACTGAGCTGGGTGTAAGGAAAGGAAGAAAGATCCAGATGGGCAGCCCTGTTGGTCTGAAGCAGTAGAACAAAGTTGGAGTCAAGTAGCACCTTTAAGACCAACAAATTCAGAATGTCAGCTTTTGTATGCATGCATACGTCTTCAGACAAGGGAATAGGTACAGTGAGCAGAATATATAGCTGGTGGGTAGTGGTTAAGAATGTAAAGGGTAGCAGGCTGCTGGCTGGTAATTACTGTACCAGCCATCAGCATGCTGTTTTATCTTGCACCAGTCCTGGCTTAGTTAATGGGCTTAGCATGATCTATTAGGCAAGTTTGCTTCAGTCTTGGAGAAAGGTAATCTAGGAGCCTTTTCAAATTACCTTTCTAAACCAGATGGTATTCATTATTGGCCTGTCATTCAAGGGATGGGGGTTTCGTATAGAGATCTTCCTTCCAGTAATGATCCATATCTGAAGCACTGTGTCATTTTAAACTGTACCACTTTCTTTTTCTGTCCCTTTCCCCTACACACACAATCTTCCTCAGAGGTTCCTTTTTAAAAACATTGTATTGGGCGTGCTGTGGTGCTGAAACCGAACTGTAAATTGGCACAATATCACCACCATTGGGATGCCTGGTCCTGTTTCAGCACCATTGCGCTCCCAATAGAACATTTAAAAAAGTCAGTGTGGTGAAAAAAGGTAAAAAAACCCCATCACTGCAGGGAGTGCTATAGGACATTTTACACAGCCCACCACAATGATGCAGAAATGGTAGAAGGGGTTGAAAATGGGACGGAAGCATTTTACGTCAGGCATGCTTCACCAATGGGAGACAACTGGGATTGTATGAACAGGTAAATAAATTCCATTCTCAGCCAGTTACTAAAACAGGTCTGTCTAAAATGACAGGAAAAAAACACATTAGTAGCCATTTACCATAACAGAATACTTAGGCTGTCTGAAAAGAGCCTACAGTTGAGTGCTTTTTTTCTGTGCTCGTTTTTCTGTGCCCCCAGTGACTGCAGCCAGAACTTCATTTTTAAAATGGAAAGACATTCAGCAGGTTGCTGCGTGATACTGGTTTTAAGGGCCCTCCAGCTGACTTGGGCACCCCCAAATTGTGTCCCCCCCAGTTCCCCCCTCCTCTCAGCGGCCTTGCTTCTTCATAAGAATTAGGATAAGTTTATGCATATTTCATCATCATTAATCTTTATTGCACTAGCAACAAAATGACATAACAACTAGACTTAACAGTTGGGAAAAAAACTCAATAAAACATTCAACACAACAATAAAATTATATAAATCACAGTAAAATTTAAACTAAAACAACAATTTGCTTCTGGGGTCATAACTGTTGGCAGAGTGGCTTTCCCAAGTGCAGAAATGAAGTTGGTATTTACATATTTAAGCACAGAGTGGATGGATCTGATTACATACTATGGACAGTATATATTACAGACCTTGAGGGGAGATGGCTGCTATGGGGGGAGGGGGGCAAGGGTAAGGAAACTGTAAGGAAGCATTGCTTGTGGGAGCCCAGTTGCTGCTCTGCTGATTCAGTAGACACAGTCCTGCATTAGCAGCTGGAAACCACACAAGCTTGGCCCCTTGTGGAAACCACTTCATTGTTTCTCAATGTCTAGCAGTCTGTAGCTGTTGAAGTGCTCATTGCCAGGAGCTTACAGCTGTAGTTACCCAAAACCATAATTCAGAAAGAGTCACTTATCCTCTGAAGCAACTAGACAGTTTAAATGGGATTTACTTGTTACATTCTGAAACTTTTTGTGTTGGCTGTTGCTCTAGCAGTTGTGCAAAACTAAAAGTTGGATTTCAGGAGTCTTGGAAGATGACCTGTCGTCTTTGCTTCTAACCTTTTTTATGGTTTATGAAAAGCTGTGTGTACCTTTACTTGGAAGAAGAAGAAGACTGCAGATTTATACCCGACCCTTCTCTCTGAATCAGAGTCTCAGAGCGGCTTACAATCTCCTATATCTTCTCCCCCCACAACAGACACCCTGTGAGGTGGGTGGGGCTGAGAGGGCTCTCTCAGCAGCTGCCCTTTCAAGGGCAACTTCCTGTGATAGCTGTGGCTAACCCAAGACCATTCCAGCAGGTGCAGGTGGAGGAGTGAGGAATTAAACCTGGTTCTCCCAGATAAGAGTCTGCACCACTACACTGAACTGGCTCTCAAAAACTTGTAAAGAGAAGCTTACAAGTTTTTGCAAGCAGGAAGAGAAGCTGCCTAGTTGAAAGAGGAGATGCATTTACTCAACTGCAGAATTAAATGAAGCCCATAATGGAGAGGTTGTAATAAGATTTGACCAGCAGTTATTGAAATGACAGGCGTTTCCCTCCGCTGAGGTCTTTTAATGGTAATTCCCTTTTTTGTTGCTTGTCTAAGAGACCATAAAATGGATGAAATCCTAACATATATGGAACAGCAAGCAGCTTATTTATTCAAATATTTTAAGGTAGAGAGAATTTAAATAGGATCATATACAATAACAAATGAGAATCAGATTTCTTACATGTGACCTTTGTTATGAGAAAACATTTTCAGCATTTGTCAGGATGGAAAACAAACTGAGACTGCTGGATCCGTGGCGTGATTTACTTTCCGTCAAAAAGGAGACTCTAAATTCTATTTCTAGTTGGAATGTGTATACTTTTATTCTGCAGTCGGCATGCAGGACTGCATTGGGCATTTACAAGTTTTTGAAAGCAGGATGTGCCTGCGTTATCTTTGCAGGGTTTTTTTATATATAGATTTTAAGGGTTTGTGTGGCTAGGAGAAATGTAAGCATGTACTCTGACAAATCTATGAGATTTATTTGAAATGGCCTTCTCAGAAATCTGAAACAGAAGCCAAGGTCAGCATTGGCACAGAATTGTATCTAGACACATTTTATGATTGGCCCCTACATGCCTGACCTATTTGCCATCTTACAGCTTGGCTTGGGAATGGCAAAAATTCCATCAGTAAGCACCATCTGGGTTAAGCTGCATATATCTCATGTGTGATTCTCTTTGAGCTCAGAACAGCCAGAAACATTTCCACTCACCTTGGCACTGCCCAGCACATGCTGGCACTGGGCCAAATCCACCCAAGGCAGAGCTGACACATAGAGAAGGAAGGCAGGCAGAGAGGGGAGGAATGAAGCCAAACAACAAGGATGCGGAGGGAACACAAATGAGTGAAAGTAGTCTTCTAAATAATTGACAAGTTGGGTGACTTTCAGGCCTTGTCATATAGTGCTTTAGTTAATTGAAAATCTTGATTATACAGGACAGGTGCAGAAATGCTAACATGGGATGGATAGCCATGTTCTTCAGTATGTATGCTCAGAAGTCATTCTACAACAGTTTTACAACTGTTTTGATGAGGGGAAAGGGTCAATAGTAGGACCAGCTATTTGGTAAAGAAAATAAAACTCTTACCTTGCCTGATAGGTTACTGCATTGCTGTTTAATATCTTGCTTATGTATTCATCAGTTTATCTCAATAAAATATTTTTTGTTTAAAAAAGAAAAGAAAATTCTTGCCATCTTACTCCAATGTGCCTTATTGCTGCATCCTTTCACTAACATTTCATTCTCATTTGAGTGCCCCTCTGTATCTCTCCATTCACTGGTATCCCATTTTCATGTTTCACAGCTTACCCAGACTGCTCTTCTGTGTCAACATGACTGCCCCCACCACTGTACTTTAAATTCCTTTTCTAGTGGCCAAAATGCATGACCAAATGTGATGATTTTACCCTCCCTCATTGGATTTCTCATTGGATTTCTTAGCTGAGCAGCCCCATTTTTTTTTCTTTGTTCTTCTCTGGCTGTCCCACCTAGTAGTTTGAATGCATATTAGTACAGGCTGATCCAGTCTAGGGAACTGAAGGAAAAGACTAAAGCCCTTCTTTTGTCCTTGTTTTATGATGTTACATGAGAGGCTGATGATAAATCAAAACTATTGCCTCAGGGATCTGTCCTGGGACCTGTTTTGTTCAATGTCTTTATAAATGATTTGAATGAAGGCAGGGCTTTTTTGTTGCATGAACTCCTTTGCATATTAGGCCACACCTCCCTGGTGTAGTCAATCCTTCAAGAGCTTACAAGGCTGTTAGTGCAGGGCCTACTGTAAGCTCCAGCAGGATTGGCTACATCAAGAGTGTGTGTCCCAATATGCAAAGGAATTTCTGCTCCAAAAAAGCCCTGGATGAAGAAACAGAAGAATGTTTATAAAGTTTGCAGATCATACTAAATTGAGAGGGGCATCACATATGGTATAAGACAGAGTCAGGATACAGAATGATCTTGACAGGCTGGAAAACTGGGCTAAAACCAATACAATGAATCTCAAGAGGGATAAATGTGAAGTTCTGCATTTAGGTAGGAAAAATCAAATGCATAATTATAGGATGGGGAAAACTTGTCTTGGAAGTAGTATGTGTGAAAAGGATCTAGGGGTCATAGTAGACCATTAATTGAACATGAGTATCAGTGTGATGCAGTGGTTAAAAAGGCAAATGTGATTTTGGCCTGTATCAACAGAATACACTGTCCAGATCAAGTGAAGTGATGGTATTGCTTTGCTCTGCTCTGGTTTGACTTCACCTAGAGTATTGGGTTCAGTTTTGAGCACCACGGTATAAGAAGGATATAGACAAGCTGGAACATATCCAGAAGAGAGCAGCAAAGATGGTGAGAGGTCTAGAGACCAAGTCCTGTGAGGAAAAGTTGAAGGAGCTCAATATGTTTAGCCTGCAGAGGAGATAACTGAGAGGTTACATAACCATCTTCAAGTACTTGAGGGGTTGTACTATATAGATGATGATGTGAAATTGTTTTCTGTTGCCCTGGAAGGTCAGATCAGAACCAATGGGTTGAAACTGAATCAAAAGACTTTTTGGCTAAACATTAGGAAGAACTTCCTGGCAGAGCAGTTTCTCAATGGAACAGGCTTCCTTGGAAGATGGTGGGCTCTCCTTCCTTGGAGGTTTTTAAACAAAGGCTTCATGGCCAATTGACTACAGGGATGATTCTTTGAACTTAGTCAGATTATGAGAGGGAGTGCAGGAAGAATTGCAACAATGCTTAGTTCTCATGGTCCTTTCTTACATACCCAGGGAAATCTAATCTTTGGAATCAGGAAGCTTTTGGGGTCAGGAAGCAGTTTTCTCCAGGCCAGTTTGGCCAGTGATCCTGGAGGGCTGTTCATTTGTTTGTTTTTTGCTGTCTTCTGGGCATGGAGCAAGGGTAACTGGGTGGGGGGAGGTATTTGTGAATTTCCTGCTTTGTGCAGGGGGTTGGACCAGAAGACCCTGGAGGTCCCTTCTAACCCTATGATTCTATGAACCGATCCTCTCAACTGAAGAGTTCCATTTGAATCTCTTGGCACTCAAGGTTCTCAGCCTGGGTTACAGCATTAACCATTTACTGTCTGTCGCCATTCTATAATATGGCCCTGTGATTGCAAATGCAAAGTCTAAGCTTGTTGATAGCTGTGTTACATGGAATGGAAAAAAAGAGAGAAGAATGCTAAAATACTATTGGCAGGTTAATCCTTTTTACATGATATAATGGAAGGGAGGGTGGGCATAGAGTAGTCCAATCTCATCAGATCTCAGAAGTTAAGTAGGCAATTGGAAGGGAGACCATCAAGGAGGTCTCTGCAGAAGAGGGGAGTAGCAAACCAGCTCTGCTTCTCACTTGTCTTCAAAGACCTTTGCTGGGGTCAGCATAAGCTGGCTGCAACTTGACAGCGCTTTACACACAGACATACACCTTGAGAGTTCACAAGAGCTGCATTCTTCACTGAAGGTTGCTGTGGGTTGATAAGGGTCTTATATTTAGCACATGTGTATTTGTTTAGCGGGTGAGAAGGGTCAGGTTCCTTCTGCAACGGCAGAAATAGCCATAACTAGCAATGTGGTGGTGACTCATTATTCACTATATCAGTTGTTGAGGGGAGAGAATTTGAGGCAAACTTATACAGTGAGCTATCTTGCTGGTGGACTGATCTAGCTGGCTGCTTTTATTAGAGTTTTCTTGAGGTAAGTCTAATTTCCAAAATGTTCATTTAACAGATCATTTGCTTGGTGTTCTCTGATTGTTTAAGGTTTTTTTCCCTTCCAGCCTGTGAAATGTTGGGGAACAATGAATAAAAACTTCAGTTATTTTTTTTCCTTTGAAGTGAGTGAAATGCTTTTTAAGAATGGTTATTCACTAAATGTATAGCATAGAAGGCCTTCCTCCTAGTTTTTCCATCAGAAAGACTGAGAACATTTGGGAAGCATTGGAGTTTTTAAAAATCCTTTTTGAATGAATGATAAATTGCAGTATTTGCAATGCTCTCTACTCTTGATTTAGTATTGGGTGCATTTACAGTTGTTACAACTGTATTTGCTAATTAGGTTTTGGTTTGATAAGAAAGTAAATATTGCATATATTTCCATTTTTTTCTTAAAAAAACAGAGAAAGATATAAATTTTGCCTATAGCTTCAAAATTATTAGAAATTTTATATCTTCTGTGACCAGATATGTTCCACTGGATCCTACCCAGTCTTTCAAACAGCAGATGTAACTGCATTCACCCATGTGGTCCATTTTCTCTGTGTTTTAAAAATGTAATACTTCCTTCAAAGGGTGGTTTGTGAATAAATACATATGGATATGCCGATCACATTGATCCTATATGTCTGTGCTAGATTCAGAGACAAGAAGCCTGTTTTTTCTATACAACTGTTAACTAAAATGCTCAGAGCTGATGGATGTATTTTTGCTAGTGATGTGCTCACTTATACAGGTCCTCCCTCCCCCATTTTGATAGTAATGTATGTGTGTGGTTCAGACAATCTTGCCTTCCTGACTTGAGTTTCTGCCATTACATTACATAGCATACTTATTATCTAGTGTGTGCATTTTAGTGTGTTGATATATGAAAAAAGAATATTTTAAAGAACTGTTGCTTGTTACATCTGTATGATTCATTATACTTTGGAGATCAGTGTTAAGAAAATTGTGATTCTCTTCCTCGTAAGCAACCATGTTACTACAGAGTAGAAGGTGGAACAAGATGAGGGAAATCTTAGTGATATTACATTTTCTTGCAAATTAGTCAGTGAATTGAAATGTTATTCCAATGTGTCTTTTTTTAAAACAACAACAACTTTTGAGATAATTAACACACAACCATGATAATCCTAGCACTTTATCTTGCAAGAAATATATGTAGAACTCCCTGGTAGACTAAGCTCATTAGATGGGTGATAAGTACGTTCTTTGCTGAAGTTTGTGTGTGCGTGCGTGCACATTGTTTCCTTGCCTCATTTTTGTCACCAGCTAGTTAACTTTTCCAGAGGACAGATTCTCACAATAAAGAGCAATCAAGCTGGAAAGATCCGTTATGTAAACAGCGTGCCATTCTGGCCTGTATCCTGGTTTCTCCCTTGAACAAAGGCCATCTTGAAATCTGGTTTGCAGCTGTCCACGCTGTCTAGCAAATGCTGTTACTTTCAAAGTATTTTTCACATGATGCGAATAAGCCTTCAGATGAGTAGGTCTGTAGCTCCGCTTTAAATGATACTGAGGACCCATGGCTTCTACTCATAAATGTCAAATTGGTCCATTTTAGCACTTCAGTTCAGTAGATCTATCTTGCATTGTCTGTGAACTTTAATGAAGGATGTGTGTATTCTGTGGGGGAAAAACCCACATAGAAATTAAAATTCAAGTCCACATGCATCACCAAGGAATAAAGAATTACATCTTTTTATTCTCCTGCAGACTCAAATTTTCAATTAATGTATTATACTGGGAAAGAAAGGAAAGGAGAGATTTGGAGTGGAGGGGAGTGAATGTCTGCCAAGCGTAGAGAGTATTGCTACCATTTGTGTCTAGCCCCTTGAAGCCTTGATCAGATTTTTTTCTGACTTATGAAGTTTCAGTAGACATTATTTGGATGTCTCTCAGATTCCAGCTTCAGGACAGTGGGTAGTTATGCCAAGAGAAACAGTGACACACTATCTGCCAAATATGTTCTTACATGGTAGGTGTCAGGATTATACTTATCTCTGAATAAATCTCATTTCAAGATGACCTTTTTAAAAACTCCAAACCATAAATCAGTAAAACCCTTTTGCCTGTCTTCTGGAGATAAAGTGCAGCCTCTTTCAAAGAGCATCTTCAAATAGCTTGTGAACCTGGAGCAGGATTTGCTGATACTATCTAGCAACTTATCTTTGCTTGCCTGAGGCCCCCCACAACAGTATTATGGCCTAGGGCAGGGGAAAAAAACATTATTGTTATTTATAGCAGGTCTAGTTTGGGGCATACTCTTTGTGGATGGACTGTCTGTTGCTCCTTACATCCCTGGGACACTTGCCTTGTTAATGTAAATTTAGCCTGTGGCTTGCTCAGTTAACTGGAATGCTTATTGTGCATAGTCTTCAGTTGAGAATTGTGAAGTGAGGGGCAATTGGTTCCCGTTCTCTGCTAGCTGGATTACTTGTTCATCAAATCTCTGGGCCATTTTCTGGCATCCTGTTGAAACACTTCTAATGGACTACTTTGGAGACTTGAAATCTCTGCAACGTCTGCCTGACTCTGTAGATCATACTTGTCTTCTCGGCTTCTGTCCCACAGCCTATAGCCTTTTTACATATAGGTCAAGATGCTCACTTGGAATCCTGCTTTCAGGTTTGTACAGCAGAGACCAGTTGGGCTCAAAATGAAATCCATTTATTAATGAGGGAACACAGAGATGGGAGCAACTGATTTCAGAACTAGTATGCCCATACAGTCTCTACTTCTAGCTAGCAAACTGTATTAACTAAACAGAAATTCCACCCCATGAGACTAAATGAACTCTCACAAATACTGGGGGGGCTATTCCACTGTATTGCATACAGTCAGGGCCAACACATGGGAGCAGGCCAGGTGTGCAGCTGCCTAGGGCACCGCTTGGCCTATCCTGCCGCTCTCGGCTTCCCAGGTCTGCACACACCCGGGAAGCCAGGAGTGGTGGGGCAGCACTAAGGTATGTGCTCTCCTCTGAGCTAATCTTCCCTTGCAAGGGAAGGTGGACTCGAAGGAGAATGCACCCCACCTGGCCCTCTCACTTTGAAGGCAAAAGCAGTTGGGCGGGATATCGGTGAGGCTCACCCACAGCCCCCACTCAGCCTTCTTGGGTTTGCCCAGACTGTGGGCAAACTGCGCACATGTGTAGTGCATTCTTAAAGACGCTTGAAGAAGGGCAGTCTTGGAGTGCCTCGGAGAGCACGTGCTGCTCACCTGGAGCCTGCCCAGCCCTCCCCTGCCACACCGCCACACATGTCTTCCCCATGGGCAAGAGGGCAGTGGCGGGGCAGGCTCTGGTCCTTTCTGTATTCCAGCAACTGAGGTTGACGAATGTATCAAGAGTAAGACACCTCCATGATGCAATTGGAAGACTGCTAGCTTCAACCGTAATAAAAATGATAATCATATTTTGGATACTGTGCACAACTATGTCCAAAGAAGATGCAAGAAAGCTATTATCCTGAGTGCCTGTGTTGCTACATTCTTTCCCCTGCCCCAAGTGAAAAATAGAAAGGAGATCTGTGTAAGCTTTCTGCTTCCTCCTCATCTGCTGCATTCAGATAGCATGGGTCCGTTTCCTGCCTAAATTTTGAAAGTCATGCCTTTAGGTCACTGCGGTGTTGCCATCTGCTGTAGCAATTATCTTCCTCTTGAAGAGTTCATTTTTGGGACAATAGCGTAGCAGGAGTGCCTGAGGGAAGGAGAAGCCTTGTCTCTAAATTGCTTTGTGCCTGAAGGAATTTGCTCTTGAGGAAGGGGGCCTCCTTGTTAGTTTAGGCTTCTGTACCAAGAATAGTTTACTTCTGAAAAATTACTGCTGTGACTATTGCAGATGAATAGAGGTACTATTCTGTTGTTGCCATTCATTGTGATAGAGTTTCTTGCTGCATTATCCAGAGCTCCCTGCCTCTCTGGAAGGGTTTGGCCCATGGTAAGCCATGAAGGTTCAATATTTCAAAACAGAAGAGCACTCATGGCAGGGTGGATTTGATTTAAATCACTAGTCAGTAAGACTTGATTTAAATAGTTTTCTACATAAAGACTCATATTTGCTGGTATAACCTTAATATTCACAATTAGATGAAAATTTCATTTTTAGAATAACAACTGTTCATATTAGTTTTACAGTTATAAAAATATTGATTTTTAATACTATTAGAAACACGTTATAGATAGGTAGAGGAACTTCATTAAAATATT
This sequence comes from Heteronotia binoei, assembly GCF_032191835.1. Lineage (NCBI taxonomy): Eukaryota > Metazoa > Chordata > Lepidosauria > Squamata > Gekkonidae > Heteronotia > Heteronotia binoei. The sequence continues at coordinate 46,906,487 of NC_083223.1, read as the reverse complement.
CCCAAACTGGGTCTCTTTTACGGCCTGCTGCCATTATATGTTTTTCTCCTCCAGGGAAAGAATAATGTGAGAAACCTCAGGTTATACACACAAAAGATCCAAAGTCTGGTGGAGTATTCTGCTCAAAAAGTTTCACTTTCATTTTTACTGCTTGCCTCTCTAGGCTTCCCAACCCCCCCGCTCTGCCGGGGGACCCCTGGATTAGCAGCCTAATCCCCCGCTCTCTAAAAATCTGATAGCAGGGGTGGGGGATGGGGGGTGGAACAGCGCAGTGTCTCTTTCCCTGCCTGGCTTCAGGCTTCTCCCTTGCTCCTAGTCACAAAGAACCGCCCACTGCCGGCCTGCTATTCGCTCCAGTCCGGCCTCCCTTCGCGAGGTGCATGCTGGGACTTGTAGTCCTTGCATCCTCTCTGGCTGCCGGGTGGCGTCTCCTCAAGGAGTCTGGACCATGTGCGTTTCTACCTCCGGAGGCTTCAGTCGCTGATTGAAAGGCTTCCTCTTGGGATGGTGAGTCTGTGTTACTTTGAAGAAGTTGGCAGCATCCCCTTCAGAGTAGCCAGAAATGGGGGGGGGGGGGGGGAACACGTCTGCTGAACATTATTCTCTATGTGGAGATTGATTCTCATAGGGTATAATGGGGAATTGATCTGGAGGTTTCGGGGGCTCTGGGGAGCTGTTTTTTGAGGTAGAGGCACCAAATTTTCAGTATAGTATCTAGTGACTCTCCCCAAAGTATCTCCCAAGTTTCAAAATGATTGGACCAGGGGGTCCCATTCTATGAGCCCCAAAAGAAGGTGCCCCTATCCTTCATTATTTCCTATGGAAGGAAGACATTTAAAAAGGTGTGCAGTTCCTTTAAATGTGATGGCCATAACTCCTTTGGAGTTCAATTATGCTTGTCACACCCTTATTCCTGGCTCCGCCCCGATGTCTCCTGGCTCCACCCCCAAAGTCTCCTGGCTCCACCCCCAAAGTCCCCAGATATTTCTTGAATTCGACTTGGCAACCCTATGCCCCTCCCTCTTCACACTTAAGTTTCTTCTTGTGCAGATCTATTCCAGTCCAAGCAATCTTTTTCTGTTCATTGAACTTTTTGAAACTTAAGAACATAAGAACACAAGAGAAGCCATGTTGGATCAGGCCAATGGCCCATCCAGTCCAACACTCTGTGTCACACAGTGACCAAAAAATGTTTATATACACACCCACTGTGACTAATAGCCACTGATGGACCTCTGCTTAGCACTTAAGGGGTTGATTCTGTGTACATAGGTTTGTAGAACAATGAGATTAAGGTCTTTTTCTCAACTCTGTTCATTTGATAACATTTTTGCTGTGTAGAAGAGGCATGTGATCTCTGCAGATACAAATTACAGTTTTGAGAACTGCAAAACCAAGCATCTGTGTTCTATGATATCTTGTAGACAGAGAAACTGCCCAGTAATCTTACAGAAACCTCTAAAAGAGCATGACATTGTGAATGGCTTAATAGAATTTATTACCAAAAAAAAAAAATTAAACATTGCATGAATATACAGCCTTATGCTTCAGAATTAAAAACTAATCCTTATTTCATGATGAAATAACCTTTGGATGACAATATATTTTCCTCAAAAAGCATTTAAATAAAAATCTCATTCAAATTTTAAAAAATCTGATTTTTTTAAAAAAATCATTGATTTTTATCCACCCTGACTCATGGATTGTAATACTTATTGTATGGGAGATGAAGAGGTCTGTTCTCCCTGGGGGAGGGGACTGGGGTGAGTAATTGACAACAGAGGTGATTTTAATTATTCCTGCATCTCTGGAATTAGCTGTTGTGCTGATAGTGCTGACAGGGGAGGGACCGTGGCTCAGTGGTAGAGCATCTGCTTGGGAAGCAGAAGGTCCCAGGTTCAATCCCCGGCATCTCCAAAAAAGGGTCCAGGCAAATAGGTGTGAAAAACCTCAGCTTGAGACCCTGGAGAGCCGCTGCCAGTCTGAGAAGACAATACTGACTTTGATGGACCAAAGGTCTGATTCAGTATAAGGCAGCTTCATATGTTCATAGTGCCAGCAGTGTGCTCCTCACTGGTTGAGATACTTGAGCTGAAGACTTCTCTGTAGAGTGTTGTTTCTTTTTCTCTACTTAACTATTTAAATACTGAATTTACCTAAAATGAAGATGACCCTGAATGTAAGACAACCCCCCTCCCCCCACCCAATAAAAAGGCTAGGCACAAAAATGTTTTACTGTAGATAACTGTAACTGGATGGTTCTTGGGGATTTTCCCCTTTCTTTCCCTGTTTCTTTTTCTTTGGATGGTATATGGAGGGGGGGGGGGACCCGTAGTCTTCTGTTCAGGTAAATTAGATAAATGGGAAATGTTGAGCGTTTCTCTAACCTTGACTCCTTGTGGCTGAATTTACATGGGCTGTAAAATGTTTAAGTGGCACTTCTGCTGTCCGTGTAAAACAGGCAGATCTAAATGTGAGATTGATTTTTGAAAGAGTAGTCCTTATATGCACTTGAGCTGGTTTTCTGATTTGAGGGATAATTCTGCAGAAAACCACCTTGCATTTCAGCCTTTCTGTGCTTACAAATGCATAGACGATTTTAATCTGAGTGATTTTGTGCAATGTGGGTTTTTTTCTTTAGTTCACAGCTCTATGCTTGAATAAAAGTCTATCTTATGGTGGTTTGGGGGTGGGGACTAGAGGGAGCAGCATTTTGTAGATAAAACATTGCTTTTTATTTCGAACACTGTTTTTAGTTTCTCTGCACTAGGTTCCAGTCTGACTGAAGACTTTGGGTTGATCTGATTACTCTTCTCTGTGGATTCATCCAAGTATAATTAGGGTTGCAACCCTTCAACAAGAAGCCAGGCTCCCTTAGCTAAGTGGAACACAGTTCCAAGTGAATCTAATTAGGATCAGGCTCTAAGTCCTTTCCTTACTCAGGTTTTTGTCTAAGACTTTAAAAAGCATTCCTAAACTGTACTTGTCCCTTTTGAGGAGGAGGGTAAATAAGACTGCCACGAAGGGGGATGGGCATGCATGGCTAGGGGGAGGGGATGGAACAGAGTATGTGTGTTCAGTGGAATCTTACGATGCTTGGTTGTGTTCATTATCAGCTCTAGATAGTGTCCTGTATTACAAGGTTTTCCTTCTGGGCACTGTTTTTAATTGGCAATAAATGTATACAAAAATAGAACTGTTCTCTTTTGAAGAGTTGTACTGGATGTCATTTGTTTCATACAGTGACTTTGCACCCAGAAACCTGGTTAGCTGATGCATGCCGTTTGGCATGAAGCGAGCAGTGCTGGAGGCATGCTGCATCTTCCCACACCCACGTAGCATAAATAGACACATAAGCTGATCTACTCTTCTCCTGGCTTGCATCTGGTAAAAGTCAACGACAGTTTCCTATTTTAAAAACACAGTCTTGGACTTGGAGTATTCCTTCCTTAATCTTATTTTTGTTTCTAACACATCTAGCTACATAGGGCATTTTGAGCTCCTAGTAGACTGTGGTCCAGTATTCAAGTATGTGAACTATTTTTCTCCAGGTTCAGAGGTGACATGGTTTTTGCATGTGCATTTTTGTGTATGTGCATTATGTTCATTTTTTATATCATGCTGGCACCAATGTGATTTAGAGAAAATGAGCAGAATAGGGAAGTGTATAATATGGCTTCAAATTATGCAGACTTCTTGAAATCAGCTTTTGTAACTTTTGAGTTTAGTCATAGGTCTTCATTTACTGTAAATCATCATGGAATTTCTTTGTTTAAAAGATTTGTTGAAGTGTCTAGTTTTGGTGAAGCCCAAAGCTGAGTGTTTAACTTTTCCACTGAATACAAAGAGTATCAACCCCCATCACCAACAACAACAACAAACCCCTCCCATCCTATTCCACAAATATTTAAACCCAGGTTACATAACTAATTGACCTGCCATCAACAGACTAGTCCACAGGGTGGGGAGTGAGGGCAGAGCAGGTGGTAATATCTCTGCCCTTGATAGAAAGAGTCTCTTCCCAGGCACGCACTTCCTGAAATAATCGTGGAATCCAGCTTCAAGATTGAAAATGCACCCAGGGTGGAGTAGCAAGGGAAGAAATTAGCATCACATATTTTCTCTCTCTTAAAAATCTGTGTTAATTATTTAAGTGTGTGACGTATAAACTATCTGAGGTCTGTATAAGTGTAAAACCTGTGCTATGTAAAAAAGGCCACAGTTCAAGGCTATCAGAATTTGGTGGAAATTACACCCCCCCTCCACACACACACATAGACAAGAAACCAAAAATAAAAGCAATGTGTTTATGTCACCTGGAAGTGATATAGGCACATTTGGAGGAGGGCGCACTCTGGTTTTTGGGCAAAACTCCATGGTTTGAAGCTAATTCTACCATAGAGGTTTGCCCACAAACTAGAGCATTGCCCTCAGCATGCCTGTATCACTCGGAAGTAATGTAGGTATGTCACATTTATTTCCTGCTGCTTCTTCCTTCCCTTCTACTAAGTGCACCACCCATGCCCCACCCAATAGTCCAAGGGATCTGGCAATGCTGTCCCCACAACGAGGACCCAAGGTAGCTTACAGCATTGTCTTTACCTCCTCCACTTAGTCTGAGAGAGAGTGACTGGCCATCCAGCAGCTTTCATGACAGGGAGCGGGGGTGGGGGGAGATTCTAATTTGTGTCTTAGATCCTAGTTTAACACTCCCAGCTACTATGCTACACTGGTTCTAGTATTCATGGGAGCCCATGAGTTAACTCTGTGGCCCTCTGTATCTTTTGTGATTAAGTAATATTATGTTTTAAAATTAAAAAGTATCTTTAAATCTCCAAGAATCATAGAATCACAGTTAGAAGGGGCCATACAGGCCATCTGGTCCAACTCCCTGCTCAATGCAGGATCAGCCTAGAGCATCCCTGGCAAGTGTTTGTCCAGCTGCGGCTTTAAGACTGCCAGTGAGGGAGAGCTCATCACCTCCTTAGGGTAGCTGATTCTACTGTTAAACAACTCTTACTGTAAAGTTTTTCCTGTCCAATCGATACTTTCCCACCCTTAATTTAAACCCATTATTATTATGAGTCCTCTCCTCTGCTGCCAACAGGAACAGGTCCCTGCCCTTGTCTAAGTGACAGCCCTTCAAATAGTTAAAGAGAGCAATCTTGCCCCCCCCCCCACCCAAACTACTTCTTCTCCAGACTGAACAATCCCAAATCCCTCAGTCTTTCCTTTCAGGGCTTGGTCTCCAGGGCCCTGATCACCTTCATTGCTCTCCTCTTCACCTGCTCTATTCTGTCCACATCCTTCTTGAAGTGAGACCTGCAGAACTGCACACAACACTCGAAGTGTGGTCTGACCAATGCAGTGGACAACGAGACTATGACTTCTTGCGATTTGGATGTTATGCCTCTGACACACCCCAAGATTGCATTACCCTTTTTTTGTCGCTGCATCACACTGGCTGTTCTGAATTTTATCTCTTATCTTCTGGTGTGTTCGCTGTTCCTCCCAATTTGGTGTCATCTGCAGATTTAATGAGTAGCCCCTCCACACCCGTATCCAAATCAATTATAAAAATATTGAATAGTACCGGGCCCAGAACCAAGCTTTGGGGCACCCCATAGGACACCTCCCTCCGTTCAGATGAAATGCCTTTGACAACTACTCTTTGATTGCAGTTTTCCAACCAGTTCCCTATTCACCTAACTCTCCTAGAGTCCAGTCGACAGTCCTCTAGTTTACCGAACCCTGTCAAAAGCTTTACGGAAATCTAGATAAACAACATCAACAGCATGCCCTCAATCCCAGTAAGCTTGTCACTCGATCAAAGAAGGAGATGAGGTTGGTCTGGCAGGACCTGTTGAGGACAAACCTATGGTGACTTCCCCAGATCACCAAGTTGTCTTTTAGGTGCTTGCAGACTGATCCTTTTAAAGTCTGCTCCAGTATCTTCCCTGCGACAGAGGTTAGACTGACTGGCCTGTAGTTTCCTGGATCATCCCTCCTCCCTTTTTAAAAACTGAGATAACATCTGCCCTTCTTCAGTCTTGTAGCACATCTTCCATCCTCCAAGGGGTCTGGAAAATGTTGGGCAAAGGCCCTGCAAGCTCTCTAGAAAGTTCTTTGGGCACTCTTGGGTGCATACCATCTGGCCTGGGGGATTTGTATTCATTCAGTGCAGCCAGGTGCTTCTCAACTACCTCTCTGCTGATATCAACCAGCAGCCTGGATGCCATGCCTTGCCTACTACCATCTCTAGATGACCGTTTTCTTCTTCAGGGAAAAAACTGAGGCAAAATAGGCATTAAGCCTTACTGCTTTCTCTCTGTCCAATGTCAGTTTCTCTGTTCTCACCCAAAAAGAAAAAAGAGGATACAAATAAAAACATTGGCTCACATGAACTTGTCCTGCCAAAACTGGAAAAGCATGTTTAATACTGGTCCTATGAGCAATGCAACCTCAGTTTTACATATGCTTCTGTCTAGTGTGGACGTTGTAGAAAATAATCCCCCTGACAGAAATGAAAATCACATGAGTCCCCTGTCCTTCCAACTTATCAAAGACCTGGTTTGAAAGAAGGTCAAAATAATACATTAAAGATGACACAAGGCAGGTCACATGAAACACATTAATGCGACGACTAACCCTTGAAAACCTTTCTATCATTCTGCACTGCTCCAAACACTGCTCCAAAAAAAGGTGGAAGGAAGAACTTTAGGCTTTCCTCCTGCACTGTTTTTTGCTCCTTCCTCAGGCTCTGTGTATCTGTTCTGGGTTACATGAAGCGCAAGGAAGGGGCAAGCGGCTAATACTAATAATTTGAAGTGGTTTGCAAAAATATTCAATGCCACTGTGAATCTTAAGGGCTTTTTCATCCTAGGAAAAATTTCAGAGGAGTACCTATGTTAGCCTGGTGCAGAAAAATTAAATAGAAGTCTTTGGGACCTTAAACACAAACAAACATTCTAATACAAGTTTTTGTGAGTCAGAACTCTTTATCTGCTTCATGGTGTGTACATTCATGGCAAAGACTTACAAGCAACAAAAAGGCATGTGTGGGGTAAAAACAGTATCTAATTTTAAGTATAAGCACTTAAAGCTGCAGTACTGCAGTCCTAAGCTCTGCTCACGACCTGAGTTCAATCCCAGCAGAAGCTGGGTTCAGGTAGCCGGCTCAAGGTTGACTCAGCCTTCCATCCATCCAAGGTCGGTAAAATGAGTACCCAGCCTTGCTGGGGGGAAAGTGTAGATGACTGAGGAAGGCAATGGCAAACCACCCCGTAAAAAGTCTGCTGCAAAAACGTTGTGATAGCAGCGTCACCCCAGAGTTGGAAATGACTGGTGCTTGCACAGGGGACTACCTTTACTTTTTCAAGCTTTCATGAATCGGAGCTCATGCTGGAATAAATTTTGTTTTCAAGGTGCTACTGGGCTTCTCTGTAATTGTCGTATATAATTGCCAGGAATTTGATCTTCTAAAACAGAAATTTATTGGTTTGGTTCTTACAGTTAAGTCATCCCCTTGTGTTTTGGTATGTTAATGAGCTGGTAAGGGAATACTAAACCAGCACAAATACTTGTGGAACCAGTGTGTTGTCCACCGGGTTGGTTTACATACTGTGGAATCAACTTGTCAATGAACGGAAAAATGAGACTTTTAGAAAATTGTCAGGAAGTGAACAGTCTAGAGTATCTCCAAAAACTGTCAAGACCAAAGAATTCATAGTCGTTCAGTTTGTTGGTGAATTGAATGCCTCTTGTGACACACTCTGATTTATCCCAAATAATAAATTAAGTTCCTTCAAGGTAATAATTTTATCTAATTTCAGTAGTGGTGTTCCTATTAGTTTCTTGCCTTTTGTGATATTCCTTTTTCTTAAAATTCTGTCTTGGTTGCACATACCTTTACAGCCAGGTTAATCTGTGTTGCAGTGTAGCCTACACAGGGCTTCCCTTGAAGATGAAAGTTTCTGTTGAGTAAAAAATATGCCAACATGGCTACCAACTGGAACTTAGTGAAATATAGAACCTGTTTTGCTGCACTCATATGAGCTTCCAGTGTGTTTCCAGCCCCAGTAGAAGATTGTGGTTTTAATCTTTGGCCCAAAGGTGCTGAAGGCTTTAAAGGGAGTGAGTTCGTTGGTGCCCATGCCAGCCTTCTAGAAGAAACTGAAAATGTTTTTATTACAAACGCACTTTTAATCTCAAGTGGTGACAGAGCTGTTTTCTTCTTTAGTACATCTGTTATTTCATCGTGCTGATATTACTATATTTTATTTACTTTTGCAAACTGCTTTAGGTGTCCCAAAGATGGTTGAAAGGTAGTGGATAAATATAGGAATAGATTTAGGGCGAGTACCACAATCCTGCTTTTAATATAATCAAACATTTACTTGAGCTTGCTTTTTTGCAGGACAGGGGTAAAGTGTATGTGTTCAATACTGCTTTTTCTCTTGTCTGAAGCAGAGGAGAAATTTGAGCCTGAAGCCCTGCAAGTTGATTCCTTCAGTATCTCTTCTGCATATCTACACCCATGTATCTCATTTTCTTTGTCTCAGGCTTTGTCTCCAAGAGCCAGTTGGTGTAGTGATTAAGTGTGTGGACTCTTCTCTGGGAGAACTGGGTTTGATTCCCCACTCCTTCACTTGCACCTGCTGGAATGGCCTTGGGTCAGCCATAGCTTTTATGGGAGTTGTTCTTGAAAGGGCAGCTGCTATAAGAGCTCTCTCAGCCCCACCTACCTCACAGGGTGTCTGTTGTGGGAGTGGGGGAAGTAAAGGAGATTGTGACTGCTTTGAGACTGAGATTCAGAGTATAGGGCAGGATATAAATCCAATATCAAGTCAAGTCAAGTTAGCCTTTATTGGCATAGAATATACATACATATATATTATTATTATTATTATTCTAAATGCGTTACAGGTAGATAATTCATGTTCTAAAACGGGAATTCCTTTCCCCTGGAAGCAGACGAGAACTGCTTTTTTCAGGTCAGCATGCCTGTACAAGATAGAAGCCCAGGGGTGCAGCCAGACGTACCATTAGTGGTGACACAGCTCCGTCTCGCTGACGGATTAAATGTGTTTGTTCAGACATCCACATCTGGCAATCAAGCATCATCCAGGGTCATTCTGACTTGCTGCAGATCAGTGCCACATTAATTTGACAGCGCAGAAAGTCCGACCCTTTTTCAAAACAGCGGCACAAAATCGGCTTTTTCCTGTTTGGACACACGAGATACTGCTCACGCAAGATACTACCCCTTGGAATGTTTACCGCCCCTCCCAGCTTTTTTTTTTAAAAAAAGCCCCAGCAGACATGCGCATTGCCAGATCATCCGGGAATCTGAGGTGACGCTTCTGCTTCTCCAATCAACACAGGATCAGAGGAAGGGGGAACGTTATCCCACTCTTCAGAACAGGAAAAAAATCTTCTTCTTTTTTTCAATGTGGAGGATTTCCAGATATCATTGTCACTTCCAATTTCTAGGAAATTAATTCCTGGCAGTTCCCTGGTTTGAATCCGCAATATTAATTCCAGAGATTTCCCCCCCTGCCTCTGAAGCATTGTTTGATTTTTCACTTCCAAACAGTTGGGCGCATGTTCAATGGACCCCCCCCTCCCAGAAATCAACATCTGCTCACACATGCTCCAAGAAAAGAGCGTGATAGTTTTGGATGTGTGATCGCTCAACAACAGAATGAGTCGCATACTTGGATGCTCGTCTGAACAGCCTTGCATCGAATCAATATTCAGCAGTTCAGATTTGAGCGCTACACATCCACTTTTAATGTGAGGTGTGGCTGCACCCCAGATGTGGCTTCATGATATGCTACAGCAGTGGTCTTCAACCCATAGCTAATATACCTTGGCACTTTCTTGAAAATGCTGTTTTAGTGCACATGTGTAGAGAGGAAGGATGCCTTGCAGAAGCTGAAAGTCACTCAATGTTGGAGAGATGTGTGTCCCCACCCACCCACAAAAGCTCTCCCTTGCCTTCTCTTTCTTCCCCTGGCTTGGCTAGCTCCACCTCTGCCAGTTGTTCATCTGATGCTCTATATTCATCAGCAGCTTGGAGCTCTCTCTGTCCTATTACTCTTGGTCATATGATTGCTGCTCAGTGGGTACCATTCAAGGTGGCTTCCTGTTTTCCATTTGCCTGAAGGCAGTGGGAAAGGTCCCGCTCCTGGGATCCAGGACACACTGTGGATCTTTGTTCCAGTGGATGCAACAAGTGGGGGCACTGAGGAACATTATGACATTACTTCCTGTTTGTACCTGGAAGTGATAACACAACACTGTAGGAATTCACTCCAGGACCCATAGAGATGGGTCAGTTCCTGGAATGTTGTGATATTACTTCTGGGTATATACCGGAAGTGGCATCACACTGTTACTCCCCTCACCCAAAATACTAATGCTGGTTGCCAGTACTTGGTTGGCAGTCCTACTTGGATAGCACCCTTCTGGCTTAAATGAAAGGAGACTATAGAAAGTGCGCAGAAAAATATCCTGCTCCATGTAGACCAAGAGTACCAATACAGTTTGAGTAACACTATGCTTCTGCAATGGAATGTCATATAAAACTGTATTTAAATATTCAAATAGACTTCTTTTGAATATGCAGCTAGATGAGACATCCAAGACCCACCATTAGATGTCTTTCAGTTTTATTTAAGAGCAGCTGCAGTCACATTTATTTGCTCTAAACAACTATTTTACAAGAACAACTTTACTGTTATTGTTTTACCATGTTTGTATAATTAGACAAACCACTTGATAAACACAAGAAGTTGTAGCAAATGAAACCATTGTTTCATCTACTTCAGTACTGTCTTTTATGACTATCAGAAATTCTCCCTGGATCTTGGACAAGAATATTTCCCAGTGCCCACTACCTGAGGTTCACTTCAGATGCCAGGGATGGAACCTGGGACCTTTTTTTCCTGCAAAGCACATGCTTTCTGACAGAGCCACAAGGCCTCCCGTATCAGCTGCTATAGTTGCAAATAAAGTTGATTCTGCAAAGATACTTGACAATTATTAGCCTGGTCCAGTGTCCTGCCCCATTTGGCAGACATACATGCCTGTGTTAATCCACTCTGTGCCTGCATGCCTGCTGTCTTAGATTAAACCATGTGATCATGTTTTGTTCTGGCTTCCAAAAGTTGGGGTAAATTTGAAATCTTCAATTTGAATCTTGCTGAAGAACATACTCAGTTCAGCTACAGACGGGCTGTGCCAGGTGACAACATTGGGATAACTTGCCCTTTTGGCAATCTATTTAGTAGGCCTGTATCCAACCTGAGAAATTTCAGGGGTGGAATAAGTTACAGGAATGGAGAGTGCAGGAAAGCCCACCTAATTGCTGTAATGTAGAAATCAGTGTTCATTTTGTGGTTTAATGGAGCCTGTTGGTAAACCCGAACCCAGTCCTCTTTCTTGTGCCCTGCCTCACTACACACTTATAAAGCGTTTTGTCCCAGTCAGGCTGTATTAACAATCGAGAAGGAAAATCTTGGATAAAAAAACAGAGCACACAAAGTAGGGTGTAGGAGGAAGCAGGGTTTAACTTCATTTCCCCGCATGTTTGATATATGAGCATATATGAGCTTATAGAAAGAATCCTTATTCTTTTTGCATGAAGGTAGGTTTTATTTCATGCACACGCATACTGAGACTAATAGCAACTGGAAAGTGACATTTATGTTGTGTTAAATGGCACAGGGGAATGGACTAATGCCCTCCTCCTCTTGGCTATTTCCTTGGTGAATGAGGGGGAACTTTTCTACACATATTGATCAACAAACCTTCATTGGACATGGGGACTTTGTCAAATTATAGGTCTGTCTTGAATCTACCCATTGTGTATAAATTAGCATGAATTTCTAGCTGGCTCATCTACCTTTGATCCTTTTCAGTCTGGCTTTATGCTTGCCTTGTTGGTCTAGTGGAAGGAACACAGTGACCTCTATATAAATGTTGTGTGGTGTAGTTACTTAATTGACTTAGATATGAAATGCAGTGCAGATAAGAAATACAGTTCATAAGTGGCATAAGAAATGGCTACAGCATTAGCAGAAGGGATCTTTCTCTAATTAGTTGGTGGTTGAAGCGTTTCCAGCGGCTATTACATTTTCCCTCACCAGACCAAGAATGTTTCAGTAGGTATGGCCAGATTGCTTTTTAGTCCTGATTGCAAATTGAAAATGAGTATGATTCTAATGGGCTCAGGTTAATAAACCTAAGACAGTTTCATGTTATACTTTTTCCAGTCATAGTTCACTCCTGCATGTGATCTCCCTATATAAACATTGTGGGAATCGGTAGGCAGATGAGTGAACTGGTAAAATTAAAAAATTCTTTATTACTAATCCATGTATTGCAATTTTCTGAAGCTGGCTTTTGAAGTTCATAGTAATGAAACCACTTGAGCATCTAACAATCTCACTGTGCATTCAGGAAAAGAAAGCTTGCTCAGCTGTGATCCTGTAGGTAGAGAAAGTAATGTGTGGATGGTCTGCATTTTCATGTCTAGAAAAAGTGAGCTGAGTTTGAGAATTCATTTAGTTCTGAGTTATCTATATCGGGGGTCCCCAACCCCAGGTTCGTGAACCGGTCCCAGTCCATGGCCTGTTAGCAACCAGGCTGTGAGTTGTATAATTATTTCATTATATATTACAATGTAGTAATAATAATTATAAGAAGATGACATTGGATTTATATCCTGCCCTCCGCTCCGAATTTCAGAGTCTCAGAGCAGTTCACAATCTCCTTTACCTTCCTCTCCCACAACAGCCACCTTGTGTGGTGGGTGGGGCTGAGAGAACTCTCCCCAGAAGCTGCCTTTTCAAGGGCTACGGCTGACCCAAGGCCATTCCAGCAGCTGCAAATGGAAGAGTTTGGAATCAAACCCGGTTCTCCCAGATAAGAGTCCGCACACTTAACCAGCAAACCAAACTTAATAGAAATAAAGTGCACAATTGTATCATCCCAAAACCATTGCCCACCCACCCCCCTCCAATCCATGGAAAAAAATGTCTTCCACAAAAGCAGTCCCTGGTGCCAAAAAGATTGGGGACTGCTGATCTATAGCAGGCACATAGATGTTGTGTTTTGGCTGAATATTCTGTAAGAGGTGGAGAATCTCTGTGTGCAGTATTCTTCACTCTTTGAAGTTGCTGTTGAGCTTGACAGTAGGCAGAAGCATTGAAAGAAAGCCAAAAACTTGGAAAGCCAGTAGTGCTGCATAGCCATACTCTTCATTAAAATAAGGGAGCAGGATATAGAATAATGAAGTGCACACAGCAAATGCAAAAGGCTGTTATATCCAATGGCAAGTGGAATGCACTCTTGAGCATTTGAAAAAGCACCAAATTTTCTCCTGGTGGCTCTGAGCTTAATATTCTCTGCGGGAGAAGCTGGGCGACAGCCTGCTTGTGATATTCCATTATTTAAGATGCTGACCTGCTGTCTGTGCATTTGTCAGTAACCCAATCTCTCCGCCACCACACATGATGATTTCACAAGGTCCTCACCACCAGCGTGGCTTTACTTTCAGGCTTATTCTTGCAGGACGACTCTGGTTCCAGTAAAAGCTCTTTATGAGCTTTTCAAAGCTCACAGTTCAGCTGCTGCTCAGATATGTGCTGTGCTGGTTTGCCTGCCTTTTCATCCTACAGCTCCTTAGTTACATAAGTGACTTAGGCAGTGCATTTTTTTTTTTTTGCACTTGTTTTTGCACTTGATCTCAGTTTGATGTTGCTGAATTTCTGTGTGTGGAATGTGACTAAAGCAATTGTTTATTAGAGCAAAATTGAATCTTTAAGGGAGAAAAAGGATACATTCTAGAAGAGAAGCAATACCACGGCGTTGGATCTTAGGCTGCTGTCTTGCAAACACTTCCCTGTGGCTTCTTTTGTACCTGAAGTAGGTTTTTGCCAATGAAAACTCTTGGCACAATAAATTCAGTCCATATAAATTCTTTATTTCTGGAAGAAAATAATATATAGAATAACAGGAAGAGAGAAAATAACCACGTTTCTCATATGAAATTTTTTAAATGACATCTACGTGAACCAATTGTGGCTGGGCAGAAAGAGCAGGCCAGCCAATTTTTTTTCCTGTTAGCCAGCAGCAAAATCCAGTGTTACTAAAATATTACTAGTAACAAGCACATAATCAAAGAAGTTCATCTAGAGCAGTGACCCCCAACCTTTTTGGCACCAGGAACCAGTTTTCTGGAAGACAGTTTTTCCACGAACCGGTGGGGGTGTTAGAGTTTTTGCCGCCCCAGGCTGCCCGCATGCCCACACCCCATCCCTGTCCCCCACGGGGGTCTTTAAGTGAGGAGTAGGTGAAGGTTTCTGCCTCACTCTGCAGCCCATTTGCTAACAGGCCACGGAGTGGTACTGGTCCATGGCCTGGGGTTTGGCGACCCCTGATCTTGAGGACATCAGCACCCCAATGATTATGGAACAGTCTCCTCAGGGTGATGTGCCTGGTCTCCCCCCCCCCCCCCATTCTTGATCTGCCAAAGGCAGCTGAAGACGGTTTTATTTTAGACAGTGTTTGACTGATTTAGTTTTTATTTATAGACTGTTCTGCTTGGGGGTTTTAAACTGTAATCTCTGTGTTTTTAGAATTATTGTTTTATTCATATTGTTTTCATTGTGTTTTTTACAATAGTTTTGTTTATCTTTGTTTATCCATGAATCCCACAAGGGGGAAATGCAGTTAGTACCTATCTGAAATAAGTAAACTAATTATTATGCTTATTTGGGCTAATGAAAGTGCCAATTAAAGGGGGGGAATTCTTAACATTTCTTAGATTACTTTTTGTGAATCAGAGTTTGAATTCAATATTATATAAAGTTTCCAAAATAAAAACTTTCCCTACAGGAAAAGAATGACTGCATTCTAAATTGAAATCACCCCCTAGTAATTTGCTGACATTTTGACAAGCTGAGATAGTGTACAATGTGCACGTCTTCTGGTGAAGAAAGTTTCTTAAGTAAAGAATTGTCAGATTTTCCTCGAACAGTGGTGAAACTTAAGGACTAATGCCTTTTGAGTGGTAAGAGTTTTCCAGCCCATTGTTAGCAAATGTTGTAAAAATTTTGCAGTGGTGCTTCAGGAGGGTGGAGTTTCAGGGGAATATAGATGGTTTTCTAGCATTTTCTCTATATCTCTGTGGTAAAGGCCACAGAGCCTCTAGTAAATTCCTAGGGTAACAAGCACCACCCACCATTAATGCCATTTCTCTCCTTTTTTTTCTTCTGCTCCATAAACGATCAATGACTGTGGACTGAGAGTGGAGCATTACTCACTAGCATGGTGCAAATGAAAAACCTGCTTGTGTAAGATGGTGCAAATGGAAAGCATATTTATCAGTGACAGTTTCTTTTTTTAGGTAAGGGTCTCACTGTATTGGTAGAACATGTACATTTCATTTAGAATGTCTCCCTGTTCAGAGGTAGGTATCTATATATAAAGAGGAACTTTGAATAGCACTTTGAATCTGAGGTTAAGACACCTCTTCTGCTGCCAGGCAAAACAGACAAAGCTGGGATAGGTGGAACAATAAACAGCAGCGTGTATTCAGAGCTGCATTGTATAGATCAGGGTTGGCCAAACTTGCTTAATGTAGGAGTCACACAGAATAAACATCAGATGTTTGAGAGCTGCAAGACAGGAACATCAGATGTTTGAGAGCCACAAGACAAAAAGGAAAGTAGGTAGGTTGAAAGAAAGCAAACAGATGGGAGAAGGGGGAGGAAGGGAGAGGTGGAAAGAAAACAACTTTTAACTTTGAATGCATTCACCAAGACTCTGGCTGGCTTGGCTTGGAGAAGTGATTGAAAGAGACTAATACCTTCTCTGGGTGGTGGGGGCTTCAAGAGCCATACAATATGTGTAAAAGAGCCACATGTGGCTCCCAAGACACAGTTTGCCCCCCCCCCCGGTATAGATAGATATGCACATGCAGCATCTACTAAGGTGTCCTTGGGCTCCACAACTACTTCTAATGATTTTTTTAAAGTTATCGTGAGATGCCTCATGAAACCATAATGCACTAAAGGTTGGTTTAAACTGGGATGGTTGCTTAATAAAAGATACTCAGTTCAGTCTGACCCAGAGGAGCTTTCAGCAGATTTGTTGGTCCTCGGAGTTAACAATACCACTGAGGACTGAGAATCATGATATGTAAATACACCCTGTCCTTTGAAAGGCGCTTTTCACAGCACCATCCTTGTCATCTTTCAAACATGGTATGAGAAGTGCTGTGTTGAATTCTGTATTAAGAGTCCGTTGTTGCTGTAAGGTTCTTGTGAACATTCTGAATACTCTCTTGTTATAGTTCTTTTCCAGTAATCTCCACACACACACACACACACACACCACCCCCCGGCCCTTTCCTAAGCTTTTGGAAGTTAACTTTTAAAAAGCTGACTGCCAGATGGCCTTTAAGGTTTTTGTTCCACTGGGTTGTTTAATATTAAGGCTATTACTCTAATACTGCATTTTCCCCCTAGCCATCTCTTCCCCCATCCCCTTCAGGAAGGCAACAGAGTGACCTTAACTATTGCTACAGAAACATTAATCTCAATTTACTGTAACTGTAATCTAATCTCATGTTCATGAAAATTTGTATGTACAATAAAACTTGCCTGATTTCTGTAGTTCAGTTTGTTTTTAACTCCTGTTGGTATAAATTACTGCAAAATCCTATCAGATGTTCTCCAGTTAAAGTTTTAATGTAGGTTAAAATTGTCCTGAAATAAATGGTACTGTGAGCATTCTCCCCCCTCCCCCCTTTGACCACCTCAATTAGATACATTCCTGTCTCTTTTCCTTAAAACAGAATGCACAATTAGTTATATGAAGCAATGACTTGCTCCCCTGGGCATTCTTGCCAACGTGCCCTCTTTAAGAATACCCTAGAATACTCAGGGGCATGACTCAGATGCATTAGAAGAAACACCTTGGCACCAAAAGAGCAGGACAACCAATGGTGGGAGATATTTTGTTCCTGCTTATTGTTCTGGATGACTCAGGTTGGACCGAATTCCAATACAGGCATGCGCTTATGAAGCCCTGGGGATCTATTGCTTTCCTATATCAGATACATTTACCTTCTAGCTAGAGGTACATCTCAGTAATGGTTTAGGTTTGTTCTGGGTATAGTACACATGTAATGCCATTAGAGAATCCCTGTTTCTATTTTAAGCATTTTTTAAAGCATAGCTGTTGCATTCTTCATATTGATGAATTCAACAGAAAGTTACACCATCCATCGTAGTTACATAAATAAAGGAGAACAATTACATGAGCCCATGAAAATATTTTCCGCCCCCCAATAATCAGGTCACACACAAAGAGCCCTTTCTGAGAAGAAGCTCTTGATCAGTTCACCTTCCCCTGTTCAGAGAATTGTAGCATCTTCCAGCAACAGTTACTGTCCCACATAATAGGGGCTCACATTGTTGGCTAGTTGGTTATTTTATAGTCTCACGCCCTGTACAAGGTTATCTATACTTGAAATGACTTTTTTAAATATATAAAAACTGTTGCTGTGTTTTATTTTAACAAAGTTTACTCAAGCACAGTGATAATTACAAGTTTCTCATACATATGAATATCTTTTGGCCTACAACCAACACATCCGTCTTTGAATATCTCCACTTCTGTGAAGCTGGACATTCTTGCAATTTCCAGATGCTTCTGCACTTGAGCTTCAAGAAATTATATCTGTGGATAGTGTGTAGATGGATTCTAATCTAGACAATAATAATCTATACTAGGCCATATGATCTACACAAGGCCACATGTTACTATTTCATTTTTTAATATACTGTGAATATTTTCCCCATACCCCCTGACTCTTTTTCAGTGGATTCTGTTCCTCTACTTCAGTGGTGGGGAACCTTTTTTCCTGCCAAGGGCCATTTGGATATTTATAACATCATCCACAGGCCATACAAAATTATCAATTTAAAAAACAGTGCTCTGCCGAGGGAAAACAATTCAGGCTGGCAAAATTAATGCAAATAATTGTTTTTCTATTTGAAGTCAAATTGTGGGGGGGGGAGAGATGAAGGAAGAAAGGGAAAGAAAGAAATGGGAGGAAGAAAGGGAAAGAAAGAAATGGGGGAACAAAAGGGGAAGAAAGAAATGTAGGGAAGAAATGACAAGAAAGGAAAATAAAGAAATGGGGGAAGAAAGGGTAATAAAGGAAATAAAGGGGGGAAGAAAGGGGGAAAGGGGAATTAAAGCAAACAAAGAAATGGGGGGAAGAAATAGAAAGAAAGGGAAATAAATGAGTGGAAAACTTACCTGAACTGCAGCGATCCTGGTCGGCCTGCCAGGCCCCAGGGAGGCCGCAGTATGGCTGGGCCCCGTGATCTCTGCCAGCCAGCCAGACTCTGGGGAGGCTGCTGCACAGTGTGGCGGAGCCGCACAATCCTCGCCGGCCAGCCGAGCCTCAGGGAGGCAACCATGTGGCTCAGCTTGGCCCAGCAATCCCAAGGGCCAGACCAAGTGATCTCGAGGGCCTGACGTTTCCCACCCCTGCTCTACTTGCTGATACCTAACCTTCATTAAGGATTATAGCATGATAAAAGTATATGTACCTGTAGTAAAATTTAGGACTGTGGTAAGTGAATTGATGCTGAGTGAAAGATGGCAGTTGCTGGGGTGTGGTTCTGTCTTTAGCTTTTTTATTTGTTATTAGGAACATTGTCTCTAGTTCCCAGTAGAAAAGTGTTTTCCATAATCTGTCTTTCTCTCTGTTTTGCTTCTAAATATTATCTTTATTTACAGTCTGTTTTGAAAGTCTCTCTACAATAGTGAGTGGGAAAACACTAAGCGAAGTTATGAGTTCTGAATGTTTATCCTGATCCTGGAGGTTAAGTAGGAAAAAAACCTTTATGGCAGAATCTCTTCTGAGAATCTATTCTCTTTGTCCAAATGAAGGTAGGGTCTGTGACTCAAAACTAACTTAAATGTTACGTTTTTTAAAAAGGGCCCCAATTCATTGCCCGGGGGATTTCTTTCCCCCTTTTTGGCTGCTCCTTGTGTATGCCTACCTGGAGCAGCCAAAAGGGGGAAATAATTCTCCTCACCAGAGCTGTTTCAGGTTGGGAAAAAGTACAGGGGGGGGGGAAGAGCCCTACCTCTCGTCATGTTTATAATGTTAGCTCAGTCGGGTTCTCCTTTATTTTAAAACAGCCATTCCCTGCATCTGCTTTATGACTGCAAGGAGAGAGAGTAGTATGGTAGAGCTTTGCATGTGGAAGTTTCAGTTCTCCACCAGTTAAAAATCTTCCCAGTTTCAGTTCTCCACCAGTTAAAAATGTTCAAACATCAACTTGTTTGAGAGTTGAAGGCAGGAAAAAAAAGACAAAGCCATAACTGCCCTTCTATGACAGTTTTGCCTAAATCTAGGCTAGCTGACATAAAACCAGATACATATTTTCTCACATGAAAGACACTACTGGACCAGTGGTTTGGCTCTGTAGTGTATAAGGCACCTTCATGTGTTTGTGTGTGTTCACCTTTCTAACATTCCAAAGAAGACTTCTGTACAACCCAAACATGTTCTTTTTATCTAATTATGTCAGTAATGTGATTCTTGCCCTGTGCAACTAAAAAAATACAGTTTTTTGAGATGGAAGAAGATATTTGATCAGACTGAGGGGAGATAGTATATCAGAATAGACCAGAATAGAAAGCCTTGTGAGAATGTAGATTTACCCAAGACTTGGCAAAACTTAACTTTGGTTGGATATAGTAGTGCTTGCACTTTTTAATGTTAATTCAAAAACACCAGTGGCTGTTCCAAAATTCACCAAGCTTTAAACAGTTGCATTGCATTCTTAATTGGCAGTTCCCACTCTTCTTCCAAAGACCCAGAGTGACATTTGTAGGTTGATTCTACACTATTTTTGCACTGATCCAAAAGATCTTTAAAATTGAGTAGGGATTTTAATTTGGATTTCCCACATCCAAATTCCAGTATACTGCTCAGTACACCCCATACCAGTTAAAACCCATATGTACATTTACTAATTTTCTGTCATAACAATTTATCTTAATTGTCATGATGAAACTATGTGTGAAAAATAACCCTTCACATAATGTGACAAAATCCATGACTTCAGTGGGGGTATGAAGAAATGTATGTGTGAAAAATATATTAAAGCCTGTTATTTTGAGAGGGAATTGATAATATTTAATAAAGTGGGGTTGTGGAATTTAAATTACCAGCCAGTTTTTTAAAATGGAAATCAGGAAACTGGCCCGAACAAAGAAATTCCTGCAGTGGGTTTTGCACATACATAGTTAAGATCATATGGGTACTGAAGTTCATAACAGAACTGAAGACTACACTATAGGTATTTATAAATTTTTGGAAAAACTGTATATATAATTGTTCTTTTTCTTACTGAGGATAGATGCCTAAGTGAATTTTCTTTTTTTCCGATTGCCATGTATACACCCAGAATGATAATTTGTGGCTCATCTTCTCAACAGGAATCGCCTGAAAGCCAAGTGTGCTTGTTCAAGCTAATCTGCTGGTGAGATAGAATTCAGGAAAAGTGATATCAAGCTATAAGTCGTTCTTTGTGAAGCATTTCTATTTTCCATCCGTGCAGCAGAGACATTGGAAAGGTTTTTATAATGGAAAGTGCTTGTATATCACATTTTTCTGAAGGCAGAGAAATTGGATGAGGGTCTGATGGTGCAGAGCTGCTGTTGGGTAGAACAATTGGCCTTCAAGACAATGAAGGAGAAGTTTTAATTAAATATCTTTTCCACTGAAGCAGCAAAGGAAGTATAAACTGTTTCCTCACAGTAGATTTTCTGCCCAAATTCCATTGATGTTTTTCTCAGTTTTCCTGCCTCCTCCACCCCAGCTGGAAATTCTCCAGTCCACTGTCTGCCCTACAGCTTTATTATCTCAGTGGCTTGCCCAAAGATGTACGTCTTTTTCCTTTCTAAAAACAGATTCCCGCCCCCCCCCCCAAAAAACCTGCTTGTTTAAACCTTGGGTTAAGCTATTTTCAACAACTGTCTGATTTTTCCCTTCTTCTCCCTTCCCCTTCCAAATGAAGGGATCTCTACTCTTGGAAATATTGTACACTGTTTGTATGCCTTGGACTGTTGCCATTTTCGAAAGGAAATGCTGAGACCTAAGCTTCTGCTGAAACACTATTTTTGGTTCTTTGTTTTCACTGCATGTTTCTGTAAAAATAATATCCATTAAGTCTTTGAAACAACATGTAGTGATTAACTGGCAATGTCATCATTCTAGATTGGCACTTAGTATTAGGACTCCCATTTCTAAACTACTTGTGGAATGCTTCTGGAAGCCATAGTGATAATTCATGTTTTGATTTTTTTTTTTAACAGTGAAATCTTAACGTGAGAATATCTCATTATTTACTCCCCTTGAGAAAGCTGAATAAGCCATGATGTCTGCTGGTATTTCCTGCAGATAGGCCATCTATGTTCAGCATTTCAAATGAAGGGGAAAAATAAATATCTTAGAGTCCAGTCCCTCCCCCCAGAATTGTAAGCATTGCTGCTTGCTTTGCCCTAGTTTTTATGATCCAAACCAGAATGGAGTGTCTGTCACCATCTTTACATAGAGAGCAGATTTCTTATATTTCAGTCCTATTCTATTAAATATATTATATTTTTGTTAGTTGTGAAAATAACGTGACATTAACCCAAAGAAAGAATTAAGCTGCTAGCTATTATATGATATAAACATGTGTTCTGTAATATGGAATGTGCTGAGATGAAGGGCAGGGGGCCAGGGTATGCTGTGACAATTATGGTGATGGAAAGGGGGCCAGACATCACTATGGTTGGAAAGAAAGAGAAGAAGGTGCACTTCCCCGACAGAGAGCATCCTTTTCCCACTGAGAGGGGAAAAACCCACGCCCTTTGATGCATTAACTCTTATTTGGAAGGTCCAGGTTGACGGGCTTGAGCCCACAGGAGTTTGAACCCAGGTTGTCTGAAGGCTCTGGAGCACATATGGGGTGGGCTCTGAAAAGGGGAGCTGTTACTTTGTTCGGAGAGCTCTTTTGAGTCCATTCTGGGAGTGCTTCTGGTGCATGGTTTAGTGAAAGTTTACCGTGAAGGATGTCATTAGAGAATGATGCTAAAGGGGGTTGCGGATGTACCAGGGAAGGGGGCATCCTGCAACTACCAGAATCAGATATACCCTGGAAGTATCGTAGTAACTGTCCTGTTTATTTTGCCTAGTGCACCTAGATTCTGCCCTTTGTAGTACCCTGAATTTGTGTCCTGTAGGAATAAAATTAGTTTGCACAAGTCCTTACCCACCTGCCTGACTGCTTGGTACACTACAGTGTGACATCTGTGTGAGGCTGACCTTGGGGCAACTCATTCAACTTAGAGGGGCCAGGATTTTACCCTGAAGTGGTGATGGTGACAGTGAAAAGGGGCAAAACAGTGGCTAGTCTTGCCCCACACTGTTGCAAGAGATCATGGCATGGAGTACCCATGGTATTTGTTCTCCAAGATACTCATGAATACTTGTTTGTATGCTGTATGACTTTGAATCTACCATGCATGTGAAATGCTTGTTGGTTTAACAAAGCATCTTTTCCTGGAAAGGCTCGAAAGGTTTGAAAGACTTAAGGAGCATGTAACTGATGCAAGCTAGGAAATTTAAAAATATTGAAAAGGGAATTTGAAATGACCCTTTTAGACATCGTTTCACATATAAATATTAAAGTCTTGTGGTACCTTATGTTGCATAAAATACATGTGATGTTGCATAAAATGCTACCAAATTATTGATTGATTCCAATTCAATAATTTCCATTGGAGTCTCATTTTTTGTTTTCCTCTGAAGAATGCTTATTTATAGATCAGCAACAGAGATTGAAACATCCTCCCACTGGTTTCTAAAACTATCTATTTTTTAAATACAAAATGTGTTCATTCTAATCTTTCATGTAGATACTAGTCTATTTGTCCTGAACGGTGAAAGATTTGCAATCTGGGTTTGTTCAAGGTCTGGTCACTGGGCTGTTGTCTCTGTAAGGTGGTGCTCTGTTGGTAAGTAACTCTCTAGAGGACTGTCTATAAACAAATAAAAGTTTACCACCCAAGGGCCCATAAGAGAGAATCCTCTTTGTCCAGGATAGACTAGATAAACTGCAGTAACTTTAGTTAGGAGTAATGGGTGACACAATTTGGTGTTCTGTCACTGTCTTTGGCCTGTTCCTATAGTGATCGATCTCCAGTTACCACTCTCACCATATGAATCTGATTTTTCGGTTGAGTGGGTATTGTAGTTTCAACAGTGCCTCATGGAAATCCTCTAAGTGGGAGTCTCTGTGGTTTCCCCATAGTACTTGGTTGTACACAGTAGATTGTGAGGCATGTTCTCTATGTTAGCTAAAAGTCTAGAAATATCTGTAGTAGTCAGCAGATTTCTGAATCTGATAGAAAGTCCTCCTTTGCCGCTCATGTAATTGCACAGTGATGTCCAGAAAATGGGTCTGTTGTGTGGACTGGTCCAGGCTCAGATTGATAGTGTCAGACATAGTGGAGTTGAAGTTTGTTGAAGTTTTGATAAAATTTCTTAAGGGCCTCTTTTCCATGACTCCATACAGAAAGTGTCAGTGAATCCCAAGTAATAACATAAGAGAACAAGGCCAAGGAGTGTAGCAAAGACAGTTTTCAATATGTTGGCATATCATCACAGTGCTATTCACTTGGAGATATAAGTTGTCACTAAACGTAAGTTAATTCTATTCATCTGCAAAGTAGCAACGTTTGATTGCCAATTGTTCTGTAGTTTCATCAAGGATGATAATCCCTGATGGTTTGTAGCCAATGTTTACTGGGTTGATATTCTGTTAGTAGATAATAGTTTCTTACAGAAATCAGTGCTATCCATTCAATAACTTGAGGTGCTTGCTGGGGGTAAAGTGTAGATGACTGGGACCACCCTATAAAAAGTCTGCCAAGAAAACATCGTGATGTGATGTCACCCCATGGGTCGGTAACGACTTGGTGCTTGTACAGAGAACTATGTTTATCTTTTTACTTGTGCATAGGATCTAGGATGGGGACTGTATAATAAAGCACCCTTACTACAATACAGTACAATGCTTTCTGTACCAGAAACAATAAAGTAGTCAGGGGGGTTACTCTTGAATTTAGAGAAATAAACAGTTCCTGATCAGGATTCCTGAGGTATGCAGGTATATGAGTCACTTTGAGACTCCTTAGGATAGAGAAAAGTAGGGTATAAAAACCTACTGGCCTTCTTAATCATCATTAGTTTTGTTCCTTCTGCTTTTCCTCAGAGAGAAATTCTTGAATTCTGAAGACTTCTCATTCATTTATGAATTTGACATTATTAGCTGGAACTTGTCTGATAGCTTCCTTAGTCTCTACAGGTGCTGAAACAGTTTAGTTATAATCTTCTGCTTAAAGTGATGGATGGATGACTTTTTTTGAGCAGGAATGCAGTTCCAGCTGGCTTGGTGTCAGAGGGTGTGGCCTAATATGCCGATGAGTTCCTGCTGGGCTTTTTCTACAAAAAAACCCAGCAGGATGGCTATAATTGGTGATCAGTTGTTTAATATAACTACCATGAATGATGTATACTTCTAAATTTTATGAACAAATATTACAAACTAAGCCTCTCAGTCCATTGTTTGCCGTTTACCCTCTTTCTTTAAGTAATGAACTAACCACAAGTGCGGAATGGAACAACTTTCCCACCTTTCACTATATATCCTGGAATACTAACCCTGAGATTCAAGGCCAAATTCAAGAATGTGATAAATTGATTAATAGTAAGACTCTGTGCTCAGTTGTGTAACCAGATGGGAAGGGGGAATTAGGAGTGGATGTTGCCATCTTCTAGAAAGTTCCATCAAGGGAGATTCCTGTTCAGATCTGCGAAACCACTTGGTGTCAGAGGGCAAAAGACTATAATAAGGCTATAGGCCAAAGGGAAACCATGCTAACTTTATGCTTTGATATGTTATGCAACATCACGGAATGCATCGTATAAAGCATGGGTGTCAAACATGCTGCTCAGGGGCCGAATCAGTTTCCAAGAGGGCTCCTATCAGGCCTGCGAGCTATTAGCTGTCATCTGCTTCCTTCTTCCTCTCTCTTGCTTCCTTCTGCGTAAAGCTTGCTTTGCAAGGCTTGCTCAGTTGCACAGGAGCTACAGAGCAAAACCTCTATTTACTCCATTGGCTGTGGCTCCTCCTTTGGTGAAGAAGGGGGGGAGGCAGAGCTTGCTTTGCCAAGCTCTCTCAATCACACAGCAAAGCTACTGAGCTAAGCCTCTCTTCCTTCTATTGGCTGAGGCTCCTTCCCCTCCTGGTCCCCTGGAGAAGGAAGGAAAGAGCCAGAGCTTCCCTTGCTCAGTTTCCTGGATCCCATGGGAGAAATACAAAGAAAGCATCTTTAAGACCAACGAGTGCTTTAAAACCAACATGTTTTAAGCATGTTTTAAGAGGTTTTTAAAAATATATATATATAATTGTGTTTGTCTGTGTCCTTTATAAAGTTTATATCTCTGCTACCTAATCTTAAATAGGAACACACATGGCTCAGCCCAACATGGCCTGGCCTGACAAGGTCTCATTTATGCCAGATTCAGCCCTCATAACAAATGAGTTCGACACCCCTGGTATAGAGTGCTTTAAGCAGCAGCTTGGATTCTTATGCTGCAAGGATTGTGCCATCTAATTCCAAGTACTAAATGTATTAGATAGAAAAGTTAGCCTTTTTATTTCTCTGTTGCTAAGCTATAGAGACCATGCTTCATAGTGATATCCTTTTACAACTTCTGGATAAACCTATATATATATATATATTACAAAGGTCTGCTTTATTGGTGTGCATTTAACTCAAGGACCGACAGGACTGAGTACTGCTCAGGCAAGGAGTGGTGAGGTGACCCAGGGGCACCCAGGCTTGGGTCTCTGACAGTGACAATTACAAAAGTGCTGTTCTGCTAGTAGAAAACAACCCTTGGATACAATCTCCTACAGATGTAAATCTTGCTGCCTGGGAACTCACTTCATACACCTAGTGGATTATAGTTTACAGCATTTATGCCCCAATAAATTTAAGGTGCCTCAAGCTCACACTGTTCAACACAAAGCTGAATGTATTTTTTTCATTTAAAATATTTACATCTTGTCTTATTCCTTTCAACTCAAGGTAGCTAACATGTTATAAGGGCACAAAGACATAGAGTCCAGTAATAAATAAAAGTAAGACACACATTTAAGATGCTACTCTAAATCAGGGGTGTCAAACATGCGGCCTGAGGGCCGGGTCAGGCCCCCAAAGAGTTCTTATCAGGCTCGTGAGCATCTCACTATGATCTGCTTACTTTTCTCTCTTTGCTTCCTTCTGCATCACAGCTTGCTTTTCCAGGCTTGCTCAATCACACAGGAGCTACTGAGCAAAGCCTCTTGTTTTCTCCATTGATTGACCAGCACATGAAGCAACTTATGTACAAAAGCTCACATTTCATGTTTTCCCCTTGGTCTTAGACTCAAAGCATTGACCATGAGATTCCGTAATGAATGTCAATAAATCAAAAGTAGGTTTGCAACTTACGCACACCCCTGAACAACACCTGAACAGCATGCTCAAGATTGCTACAGCACAGACATTGTCTCCAGATTTTGATGCAATAATTCAGAGCAAGAGGTGTCAGTTATCAGAGACTGTTAAATAAACAAAATATTACAAGAGTGCTGCTAATCTCTTAAGCATACTTTATTTCAAGGTGTTTTTTCCCCTAAAAACCTCCTTTAATTGTATTTGTCTGTGTCCTTTATAAAGTTTATCTCTCTGCTACCTGGCATTACATTTTGTGACACACATGGCTTGGCCAAACAAATTCTCAGTTGTGTCAGATCTGCAAATGAGTTCAACACCCCTGCTCTAAAGGAAAGATTTCTAGGAAAGTTGTGGGCAAAGACCGTTTTTTGTTTGGTAGGCCATAAATCAGCAACTGTATTGCACCATCATTAAAAGAAAATTTATATGAGCTTAGAGTACACATAAGAAGCCAGTATTACTCCATCCAAAGCACTGATAATCCCCAGGGAAGAACTAAATGGGCTGCCTGTTGCACATTATGGTTCATTAAGCAAGTGGCAGATTAAAGCAGCACAGTAGCATTGTTAGGAATCTTGTTATCAAGCTGTTAGAAGGTGGGGAAGAGACAATTAATTTGCAATATATATGCATGCCAAGAGGAGAATTTCAGCAGAATTTTAAATATTGGAAACTTTGTAAAGAAAAAGGGAGCTATTAACTAAGTGGGGGGAAATGGATATGTTTCGTACTCCTTAAATTGAAACAGCATCTTCTTTGTACTGGCAGAATTCTTGGCCTATGCTCCAGCTTTGGATCAGGGTATGAGTCAGGCATTATTAGGGACTAAAT
This sequence comes from Heteronotia binoei, assembly GCF_032191835.1. Classification (NCBI taxonomy): domain Eukaryota; kingdom Metazoa; phylum Chordata; class Lepidosauria; order Squamata; family Gekkonidae; genus Heteronotia; species Heteronotia binoei. Next base: position 46,879,001 of record NC_083223.1, on the reverse strand, counting down.
TAAGCACAGGATCAAAAAAAGGAATGGCAAGATAATGCAGGGAAATTACATAGAGAATCCCTGGTGGATGGATGCTTTTCTTCTGATCTGATACTCACTTTGTGTTTGAATTAAGGACAGAAAAGAGTAAAGATGTTATATGTTGATGGCTGTCTCAAAGGCTTTCCATACTGTGATAAATGTGCAATCATGATTTGGGAATTGTGTGTGAAAAGTGCATTTTTCATAATGCTCAATCTTATGCTGCTAAAAAGCTGCTATACTCCTCCATGCTTGAGCTTTTATTGTAACAGCAAGCAGTGTAGTGAGTTTTTGATGCTGAAAGTGATTCAGGCACTTTTATTAGTGTTTGTAGCAGTTCTACTAAGCATCACAGGATGCACACACACAAATATTACCATCTTACCTATGCCTGTGATGTTTGGAGTACTGAAATGATTTTATTTTTGTATGGTTGCCTGAAAATTGTAGTGTTTTCAGAGTTCATATGGAATCTCATCTTGCAAATGAGATTACTATGTTTTCCATGTGTTTGGGCCACGCAAAGTTCATTGTGACAGGATGATACCACTCAAAAGGCCAGAGATTACAGATAAAGAACTCTTACAAATTGATGTGAAAAAGAAGGGGGAAGAGAGAGAACTTGTACGAACCCCCCTCCTGAGCCCCTAGATATAAATCCTATTAATAGTCTTAGCTAAACAATTTGAATGATTAGTAACAATTCATTTTTGCAGAAAGTTTGTTGATGAACCTAGTGTGCGTCTTTCTTGTAAGTCGAGCATACAAGTGATAAGTGGTAGCCAGTGCTATTTTTGTATGGATGTCTTCCTGGTAAAAATGAACATGTATATCTCTACAGAGGATGGGGCTCTCGTAAAGTAAATGTTAACAGAAATAGAACCAGAAGGCTAAATGTAGCATTCCAATGATTGCTGTTTTAAGGCAAAGAGAACTATTATAGTAACTGGTGTAAAGAAATAGAAGTGAACAGCAAAAAATAAACAAGAGGGTTCAACAAGATCCAAGAAATCAAGGGGAATGCATGGTTAGTTATGCTGAAAGATCAACACAGAAATACATTAACTGAACAGAAGAGAATAAAGAAATGACTGGGACAATACATTGAAGAATGATACAGAAGAGATGAAAGGATAACAGATTCCTTCCACAAAGAAGCCTTTAAAGAAGAACCTGCACTTTTAGCAAGCTAAATGAAAGCTGCACTGGGAGCAATAGGAAGAAACAAATCACTAAGAGTAGGTGAAATATCAATAGAAGTATTTCAAGCCATAGAGTCCATCAAAATCTTAACAAGAATATGCCAATAAAAATAGAAAACAAAACATGGCCCACAGACTGGAAATTTGCTCTCCAGTTCCAAAAAAAGGAGACGTTAAAGAGTGCAACAGGTATCAGAGCATTGCATTAAATTCTCACATGACTAAAGTTACGCTCAGAATCTTAGAACTAAACTGTATATGGGACTAGAAATGCCAAATGTTCAAGCTAGATTCAGAAAAGAAAGAGATCATTTCCTTGTCACCAAATGCCCTCCCAACATCTTTGGCATGCCAAAGATGTTGGGAGGGCATTTGGTGACAAGGAAATGGGCAGACATGGAAGGACAGGGAGAAGGCAAAGGAGGCACTTATCTTTTTCTGGAGATCAGACAACTGGATGGAGGGGAGGGAGGACATGCTCCTGCAGGGTGCTTCTGAAGGTGAGGCTTAGCTGGAGCTGATATCAACCAGGGTGCAGAAAGAAGCAACTGGGCAGGGGAGCCTCTTGGCTTGAGGCTGGAAGAAGAGGCAGCAGAGAAGGTGTTTCCCCAAGTGACCCCACATCATCAACTTCTCCCAAAGCCAAAAGAGACCTGCATAGCAAAGGCAAGAGGAAGCATTTCAGCCCAGAGCCCTTATCACCCTGCGGGGCATGGGTTGCTGCAGAACGGTGTATTCTATGGGGCAGACATTAAGGGGGACTTGCTGAGGGATGGGAGGCTGAAGGGTATAGGACATGTAATTAACCTGATGTTGATGGGTTGTGCATAAAGGGGTGCCTGGCAATGAAGAACAAGAGGAGGAGGATGCCACACCTGTGAATGCAAAGTCCTGGTCTGAGGCCCTGTAACCCATGACCTAAGTATTTTATCTCCCTATATCTTCAATCTGTATGCAGAACATAAGGTAAGGAAAGCCGGATTAGATTTAGATGAAGAGTAAAAATTGGTGGAAGGAATGTTAACCATTTGAGATATGCAGATGACACCACATTATTGGCAGAAAATAGTGAAGACTTGAAAAGATTCCTAATGAAGGTTAAAGCAGAAAGTGCCAAAGCAGGGTTACAGCTGAATGCCAAGAAGACAAAAATAACGACTACTGAGAAATTATAAAACTCTAAGACCGATGGTGAAGAATGACTCCATCATCATTCACAAGGGAGATTGCAACTGAGAAATCAGGCGATTGAGACTAGGAAGGACAGACATGAAGGGGCTAGAAAAAATTCTTAAATGTAAGAACGTACTGCTGGCAACCAAGATCAAGATAATATACAATAGTATTCCCCATTACTATATATGGATGTGAAAGCTGGTACTGTGGACCACCAAAAAGAGAAATGTGAGTTATATATCAAATCAAGCATGAACTCTCCCTAGAAACTAAAGTGAGCAAACTAAGGCTATCTGCTAATGCTAGGAAAAGTTGAAGGCAGCAAGAAAAGAAGAAGACACAACATGAGATGGATTGACTTAATCACGGAAGCCGCAGCCCTCCGTTTGCAAGACCTGAGCAAGGCTGTTAATGATACGACATTTTGGAGGTGATTAATTAATAGGGTCACCCTAAGTTGGACTTGACTTCACTTAACACACCTGCACAGACACATGTCAGATAACCTAATACTTGGACAGGATTTATATTGTGCCCTATTTATATTCCCTAGTTCAATACAAAACTGTGTAGCACCACAGACAAGAATAATGCTTACAATTGCACATACAACATGGTTCTGTATTGGACTGTTCGTATTCCCCACATCTATACTGGACTCATGTATGTTGAGCATCGTTAGCTTTGCAGCATTACCTTAAATATGAGTTCTTGCCATTTGTTCAGTGATTTATTGATCAGTGGAACAGGATTTATGGTTGCCTCCACTGAGGTACAGAAGAACCCCGTGGCGCAGAGTGTTAAAGCTGCAGTACTGCAGTCCTAAGCTCTGCTCGATCCCCCGTGGAAGCTGGGTTTTCACGTGGCCGGCTTGAGGTTGACTCAGCCTTCCATCCTTCCGAGGTCTGTAAAATGAATACCCAGCTTGCTGGGGGGAAAGTGTAGATGACTGGGAAGGCAATGGCAAACCACCCCGTAAAAAAGTCTGCCGTGAAAACGTGAAAGCAACCTCACCCCAGAGTTGGAAACGACTGCTGCTTGCACAGGGGACCTTTTCTTTCCACTGCGGTAGACTTCCCTGAATATAGTTGCCAGCCCATCCTTGTCACAGCCTTAGTTCCGTGCTTCAAGATTTGCCTTGCTGGGATTCAGTTCACATGAATATGAGTCTTACACTTAGATATTTTTTCCCTCTACATCCGTGCACACGAAAGCTTATATCCAGAATTAAATTTCATTGGTCTTAAAGGTGCCATTGGATTCAAATTTTGTTTTGTTGCTTCCGACTGACACAGTTACCCACCTGAATCTATTTTTGCATTATGTACAGCATCCAAAATTATGGGTGTAAAAATGTTTAATAATACTGGCTTAAAGCATGATCTTTATTGCAAAACCCATCAATTATGCTCCTGACACAGCACAAACATAATCATATAGGGCTAGATTCCATGGAATCCACTCCACTAACACTATCACTAATGGCAGGTTCTCTTATGTCAAGGAAAAATGTCATTGGCAGGATGGACCCAAGCTGTGATGTAGGCAAAGTGTGCTTTGCCTTGGTCATGTATTTCTTTCTTTCTATAATGAAGCAAATTTTTTAAACAAGTCTGAAAATGCAAAACAGTCTTTAAGACTGAGGAGCATGAAAGGCAGGCAAAACATTAGTCACTGAAGTCTGATGATAACAGTGTGTGTTGATATGCAAGAAACAAATATGGGGAGAAATGTAGAACAGATATTTTATCAGAGGAGTAAGCATGCTGGGGAGTCTTTAAAAAAATGTGCCTCGTGGACCAAAGCAAGGAGAGGAATGAAAGTGTTTGATCTGTCTTCATTTCTCTGTGTTCCTGGGTGGTGCAGCATAGCATAGCAAATCTCTTAATAATGCACCATGTACTTTGATTTGGCAGGGTGGAAAAAACTAGATATGGTTTAAACATTGAGCAGGATTCTTCCATTGACCCTCTACACAAGCCTGCTAAGCCCTAAAGAGGCTTTGATGCTGACAGTTACAGGACATCTGGCATGGGAAGAGTATGAACAATGTCATGGTCTAAATGAATAACCCGTTTTGCATCTTCCTGAAAATCAGACAGCAGAACTTTGATTCTGAGTCTGTTTCTGTCGGGCATTGATTTCTGGAATTCTCAGTACTGCCCTTTAAATAATGTCAAGAACAAGCAAACTGGTGGAATTAAATGTTGCTCTGTAAATCTGTCACTTTCTTAAAGTATTTCATGCAGTGAAACTTCTGGTTTTTAAAAGTTAACAGTAAAATCTTTAAAGCTAGGGAAAAAACACCCTGGCCTGTTGGATCATGAGAAGGAGGGCAGGAAGGGTTGCCTCAATGCTTAGTTCTTGTGGCCCTTTCTTACATGCCCAGGGAAACGCTGATTGCCACTTTGGGGTCAGAAAGCAATTTTTCTCCAGGCCAGTTTGACCAGGGATCCTGGAGGGCTTTGCCATCTTCTAGGCATGGAACAGGGAGGGGTCACTGAGTGTGCATGGGGGAGGGATTTGTGAATTTCCTGCTTTGTGCTGGGGGTTGGACTAGATGACACTGGAGGTCCCTTCCAACTATGATTCTATTATTCTATTTACGCCTCTTCCCAATAGCAAACAGTTTTACAAAACAGGCTACTAAGATCTTCTACACAATACCTACATGTTAGCAAAGCCCTAAACTACTCTCCTTAATTGGATTCGTATTCCAATTTCCCAGTGACTCGTGTAATCTCTGGACCGTTGTATGGCACAAGCTGCTCTGTTTGTGGTAGCTGCCTCATTCTTCTGTGTAGTAGTTGTTTCCTCCTTCATGTAGCTTTTCCCCTTTACCAACTATGTTGCAGAATACTGACAGCCTCCATGCAGCAAGGGAAAATGCATAGGTTGCCAAACTTTTCATCTGCTTGGCTCTGATGCACCCTTTAACACCTTTAATTCTGGGCTTCCTCTATTACTGTCAGGGAGGTATAAAACAACCTCCCCTAAATCCCTGCAAAAATCCATTATAATGGGGGGGGGGCTTGCAAAAAGTGGGAAAGAAAGCTCTTCCCACCCCACTCATATGAGTTAGTATTTTATCCCCGAGTTCTCCATTTGCTTGGGGCAGCCATGGTCTCAAAGGCACATTGATCTTCTTTTTGAAGACCTTAATGGATTTTAGAAGAGCTTTTGCTTTTTATGACTCAGCACTGCAATGGTGTGGTGTTAGGTTTTCTTTCCTCCCCCTAGAAGCCTCTGTAACATTTATTGACTGTAGGAACAACCTTTACAGTAGAAGTCACCTTGAGAAACATAAGTGCATCTGGAGTAAAATAAGATGTTCCCATGCAGCTTGCTAAAGCAAGCCATCAATAGAATATTGTTTCTGACTTCATGTACCTAACCTAGACCTTTCAGAGCTGTCTGAATGCTCCAGCATGGAAGGTGAGGGAGATTGAACCTCTTGCAGACATTAATCCTCAGCTAAACTTTCCTGAAGTCACTAAAAGGGCGACTAAAAAAACTGAGGCAAGAGAAAAGTCTCTAAATTCGATAGTCCTCCCTCCCTCTCTCCCTCTCATACACTAACAAAGGGCTCTAGAGGAAAAAAATATAGGAAAAATATCCATGTATATTGACCCAGTTGGCACTTCATTGTCTTGTGCTCTACAAAATGTTATTCTGAGCATATGGGCAGGTTTCGCTCCTTTCAATTCTTTATGGTACATACAGTTCCTCAGTTGGTAAGCCAGTAGAGTCAAAAGTACTGCATTAATTCTATGGATCCTATTATAAAGTGTTTGTATGAATACATTGTGGTGCATCATAAATGTAAAGTTTGTCTGTATCTAAATTTCTTGATACACAGTGCTTAAGTAGAAGTTATTCTGCTGCTGCCATCTTCTTTCCACAGTGCCGCAAGACAGGGTGATGCGCCCGAATGGTACGGATTGCCCTTTAATTAGGCTGCTCATTTACAATACCAGTTCCAGAGGTCAATCACCACCTAGTAGCCCAGCCAGTCTCCTTCTCCTCACCTCCATCTGTTCATATCCAGATGCTTGGGTTCTTCTCCCCAGCCTGAGTCCTTCTCCCAATCCCTTAAACTCATGCCCTGACCACTGCACTCCTTCACTCCTTCTGCAGAGTTAGACCTGTGATGTGGGGGAGGAGCCAATCTGTCCAAGTTAGATGGAAGAAGTTCCACCTGGCTTCCCATGCTGGCAGTGTTGCCTTGCAAGTGTCTAGGAGGTTATGTACTTACTCAGTAGCCTGCAGAGATTCCAAAGCTGACTGCCCACAGCTCCTTTGCAGCTTCCAGTCAGTAGCCTCCCTTACCTCCTTCAACTGGGGCCTTTCATCCTTCCCCCGGGCACCTTTAAGTTCCTAATTCCCTGCTCCTGAGGAGGACTTTACCCCAGAGGAAGCTTTTGCTGCTCCATAGGGAGCTAGAGCTGGTATCCTGTTTCCTGGTTGTTCCTCTCTCTCTCCCATCAGCCACAATGGCTGGCTCTTTCTTCATCTCAGCAACTGGGTTGCTGCCTTCCTTAGTGCTGTGCCCCTGCTCCACCCCTTCTCCTGCAAGAGTAGAATGGCCTGGGTTGTGACAGTTACATTGTGTATATAGGACTTCCATTTATAGAACACTATAAACCTATTATTTGACCTATTATTCTACATTTTTCCTTCTCTTAATGCTCTTTTAATACTTCAGGGAACATTCTTAAGGTGGTGTATTTCTCTAAGGTATATTCATTGCCAGATTTTTAGATGATTCATTAATAAAAAATGCCACAGGGGACTTAGTGGGACATACACTTGAAAAGGTAACAGTTTCCTGGCCTTTTGGGTGCACTTACACTGAGATTGGTTTTGCTTTCAGCAGGTTAACTTTACTGTCATCCTAGCTTATCATTTTGTGTGTCTGCATGTGTAACCTCTTGTAATGCTTATGCTAGAATAAATGTATCAGTTATTAAAAGTGCTGTTGGATTTCTTGTTTTGTTTTCTGCTAATGTACGTCCTCTGCAAGGTACTCTCGAGAACTTCTGTTAAAGAAAATGACAATTACATAAACATATAAAGAGTAAAATTTATAGACATAAAGCTATGGATTTGAGTACAATCATGATACTTCAAGTTATTCTTTCTTTTTACAGTCTGTACAGTATAATCTGTGCTGCTTGCTGAGATGGCCTCTTCAATTGAGGTAAAACTTTAGCTTGGGCTCCTTCTACGTAAGCCCAATATCAGGGTATGCAGAGCCTGTATCAGGATATACAGAGCCTGTAAGATATTCTCAGTACTCCCAGTTATCTACCTTGAAAGTTCCTCAGTTTCTCCTCAGAAGCTTAATCTCTGGCGCAGCTCCATTCCACTCTCCCCTTTCAGTCTTGAATTCTTAAAGTGCAAGACACAACTGGTTGCAGATACCAAGGTTGCACTGTTTGTGTTGTGCTTCTGTTTTAGAGATTTCAACCTGCTAACCTTTAAGCTTTTAAGTTGTGAAGTACTTCATGTTTGCAGAACATCTTGTTAGGGTTTTCATTGGAAACTACCTGGAGACTTTGGGGGTGGATCCAGGAGACGGTGGGGTTTGGGGAGGGGCCTCAGCATGATACAATGCCATTTCATGCAAAACAGTGTGTAAGCAGAGTATATGAAAATCCATAAGTTAAATGGTTGATATGAATTGCACTTGGGTGGGCACTTTTCCAACTTAGCAGCCCAGGAGTTTCCATGGTGAAGTCAGAGGATGAGCCTCTAGAAAATGAAGTGATTAAAGCTTTCTATATCAATTGAGTGAAATGTTATTTGGATGCTCCCAGCTAGGCTATATTTCTTTGTTATGATTAATGAGATATTTAGGTTTTAATTTTATAGGAGCTACCTGAAGCAGAAGTCATGCCTGAGGGCTATCCTATCAGAAGTCTTAATAGATTGCGGTAAATGCTGGTTACTTAATTGCTCTTAATAAATTGGTTTAGGCAACATGAGATTTTTATTGGAACCCATCACACTGATCCCACTGAACCTGAATAGTTGGACTTAATATTTTGTATTCAAAAGTATCTTAACAATAAAAAAGTACATAAGTTTTCTTGCTGCTTTTTAGAAGAGTCTTTAGCTTAATTTGACAGCACTGTAAACGTGATTGTTTGTCCACAGGATGAGCATTTTCCACACACACAGATTAGTGGAATCAATGAGTTGTGTGTACACTATCAGCGAGACAGCATGTGAGTGTTGGAGTAGGATCTGAGAGACAATGGTTTTAATCGCCCCTCTGCCATGGAAGCTTGCTGGGTAATTGTGGCCAGGTACACACTCAGCCTAACCTATCTCACAAGGTAGTTGTGAAAATAAAGACGAGAAGGGGAGAACATTGCTAGCCACTTTGCCCCCCCCCCCACTGAGGAGACAAGTTTGGGTACAAATGATGTAAAATGTATCCAAGCAGGACAGGTGTCACTTTGAATTGGTTGGAAGTCTTAAGGAGTTAGGAAAGAAGAAAGACTAGAAGGCAGTTGTTGAAGGTGCCCTAACCTAGCAAGGAGCATAGAAGTGCTTTGCCAAGTGATACAATATGGGGGTTTTTTGTGATTGACTGATTTAGCATCTCACATAGAAGACAACCATTTTAGATTTAGGTAGCAGCATTTCTCTGTGTCAACTAATGAAATTTTGGGCAAAGTCCACTAGCAGTTGTTGTTAACAGTGAAATATTATGCTTGCCTTTCACAGGATGTGTTTTTAAATTGCAAGATGGAGTGAGAGAAACTGGGTGAGGGTAAGGAAAAGCATTATACATTATTGAAACAACATGCTTGTGTTTGGTGTAGTTGTACTGTTTTGCAGTTGCATAAATACACATAGTACAACTGTTACAAGAGGTTTAAAAATTGAAAAGGCTAACTTGGGAGTTAGGCCCTTCATGAGGGGGGATCGCTCTTACAACCTAAGCTAATATGTTTTATCTAGTCTTCCTTCATGGAATGGGATAAAACATATTGTTCAGTGCCTGATACTCTTTAAAACTAGGATACCAACACTGCCTCAAAAAAATGCTGGGAGATCTGGTAGTGTTGCCAGTCCCCAGTTAGGGGCAGGAGATCCCTCAGTTTGGAGGTCCTCCCCCCTCTTCAGGGTCATCAGAAAGGGGGGATATCTTCTGGGCATTCCATTATACCATATGGCAACTGATTCCCATAGGGTATACTGGAGAATTGTTCTGTGGGTATCTAGGGCTCTTGGGGGGCTGTTGAGGCGGATGCACCAGATTTTCAACATATAATCCAGTGCCTCTCCTTAAAACGCTCCCCAAGTTTCAAAAAGATTGAACCAGGGGGTCCAATTCTATGAGCCCCTCAAAGAAGGTGCCTGTATCCATTATTTCAACATGGAGGGAAGGCATTTAAAAGGCATGTGGTCCTTTTAAATGTGATTGCTAGAACTCCCTTTGGAGTCCAATTGTGCTTCTCACCAGTGTTCCTTCTAAGCTGAGTTAGTGTGAGCTATCTCACAGATTTTTAGCCTCCCACTCACACATCTTTGTCTTAGCTAAGGAAGGATGCCCCCCCCCCCCGAGCACACTAATTTATGCAGTAGCTCACAACTTCAATGCCAGTAGCTCACAAAGTAGAATTTTTGCACACAAGACTCTGTAGCTTAGCGGGAACATTGCTTGTCACATCCTTGCTCCTGGCTCCACCCTCAAAGTCCCCAGATATTTCTCAATCTAGACATAGCAACCCTAAGACCTGGGGAGGGGTGTTTGGGGAAGATGGAGTGTTAGGAGGATGTAGCATCATTTGCAGGTTATGCTCCAGGCTGCCTCCCCCCATAGAAACTAGGGGAATTTCCTAGAGCATCAGAATGTGAAGATCATTTCTCTCTCATTCCTCATAACATTGAGCATGAGAAGTTCCCCACCCCTTGTTTTGGGGGGGGGGGGGGTGGAATCAGTGAGAGGCCTGAAAAGTAGCATGTGACACCATTCATGCAGACATTATTTCTACAGTGAGACTGGTGATTCCAATTGCTCTTATAATACTTCATAGTGGAAAGTATCTGGTTTCTTTCCTCTTCCTCTCTTTCCTCTTCCCTTCCTCCTCCGGTCCTTGTATGAACAGCATACCGTGAATAATATTTTGAAATAAAGATGGGAAGCAAATTATTTGCCTGGCTGTCAGTGTGTACAATTAGCTGGAGAGTTCCTCTGTGCTCTTTACATGGCTTACAGCTCTGCCAGCTGGGAACTTAGCTTAAACATTTCAACATTTTGGAAGCAAGCAGGGTTCCATTAGAGCAAACAGTGAATAGAAATGAAGCTAGGAGGTTGGAATGTTTATGGTTTCTGCAACACAGAAGTAGCTAATGATATAAACACAGGTTTCGGTTTTAAACCTGATGTGTTTTATTAATGAGCAGCTGGTTGCTTTTTTCATTGCTTTTTTCTTTTTTGTCTCTGAGCAGGATAGGATTTAATATTGCTATGATGGCATAGAAATTACAGGCGTATAATTAGCCCTGTGTGGAGTTTGGGTTCTGATAACTTTTGGTAGTGACATCCTCTTTTTGCTGACTGCCCCCTTCCCCCAAAAAAGTTCAGGTGGTGATATGCAAATTGGTCTAGGAAGGTGTTTGTTTCCATGAGCTGTGGTGATATGTCTGTGGACAGCCTGATGATGGGGTGGGGTGGGGGGAAATATACACATGATATGGTAATCATCCTCAACGGTCCTAGGTGTGAAAAACCTCAGCTTGAGACCCTGGAGAGCCGCTGCCAGTCTGAGTAGACAATACTGACGTTGATGGACCAAGGGTCTGATTCACTATAAGGCAGCTTCATATGTTCATATGTTCCTTTCCTCAAGGGGGGAAACCAATTGTTAATTTGGCAACATACAAATCCAAGTGATTCTCAAGCACTCAGAGCCTATGGAACTCTACTTGGATGGGAGAGGGTGAGCAAGTGGACCTGTTTAAAAAGGGGAGGGAAAACTTCCCTCCTCAGACAGGGAATTTGTGGCTCAGAGGTGGGGGGGGAGTATCAGTTTAGCCAGAATTTTTATTTGGCTTTTAGGTAGGATTTGGGTAGGCTTAGGGGAGAAAGTTTAATTTGTTCAGGTGATAATAAGCACCCTGGTAAAAGCCAGAAGCACCAAACCTGCTTGCACAGTTTCTGAGAGCCAGAGGCTATGAGGTGGAAGGATAAACCTACACCTTGGAGGGATCCAAAGAACTTTCTAACCTGAGGTAAATATTCTTGGGAAAGGGTTTATTTACTGTAGTTTGGACAGTTACAAAATATTCAATCCCTTGGGAACTTGGTCCCAGCTGAGAGTCATTTAAGCAGAAACATTCCACACACGTAATGTTTAGTCTGTTGGATACCTTTTTTGAGTTGCTGTTCTGACTTCACCTGTGTCGTGTTTGTCCAGTTAAAAAAGAACTAAATTTATCTCATAAGTACATCCATTATTACTATAGAAGTGTCTCAAGAAGATACCTTTGGGGAAACACAATTTACTTTATCTGCCAACACTTTATCATAAATTTGTATCACCCATTCTCATGAATGTGGGTGGCTGGTGATTCAAAGATAAAAAGAGCCTAATGTGAAGGAGGGGCCATTTCAGAAAGGTTCTAGGCAACTTACCGAAGACTCTGAGGGGATTTAATACAACATAAGCTTAAACATAATAAAGCCTTGAGCCTAGGGTTTAGTTGTCTTGAGAACCTCATCCTACTCACCTTCCTCCCATAACTGCCACAAATGGATTACTACATAATGGGAGGACCCCAAGGAAGTTAGGCAATAAAACTATATCCTGCCCCCAGATGTGATGGTGGAAATGATGTTGTGGTGTCTCTGTATGCCATTTTCTTACACACACACTCAAACATTTTTTATTGCTGGTCCATTGGGTGCTAGCAGGGAATGGGGGTGTTTGGGGGGGGATTGCCCTCCAAAAGTAGGCAAATGGAACTCCTACTAGGAGAATTAGGAAGTCAGGGGTATTTCTGCTGTACTCCCTGACCCAACTTTTAGAGGTATTTGCGTTCTTCCTCCTGCTTTCAGGTGACTCATTGGTGTACCACCACTGCTCTGGTGCTCCCTGGCCCCCGCTGTCTCACAGTTGATCCACAAGTCCTGCTTGCATTTTTCTGGATCCTTTTCTAGTGAGGGTGGGGAGGATCCAGGTGAAAAATCCCTTTGTACAAATGCAGTCAGTCATTGGTTCTGCCTTCATAATAGCCCCTTTCCTGAAGCACATGGCACCCACAGCCACCAGATAGGGGAACCCTCTCCTCTCCCAAGATGTCCACTAATGTGCTTCTGCTTTTGCCACTTGCTTCCTAGCTTGAGCAGAAAGGCTTTCCAATCATTGATTATGGAGCAGTGCACCACGGATTTGGGATGTAGCCTTGCAAGGGTATGAAATGATTTACAGACAAGTCGTTATTATGAGCATACATGTCCCTAGAGTGGTTCTTTTTCATGTTTAGGCTGCAAAATTACTAACTGCTGCAAAGCTTCTCTGGCTAGTCATATGGTGGCAATTTTATGTTCTACCTGAATTTCACAAACTAAGGGAAACGTTAGGATTGTTCATAGGAGGACAAAGCTATGTGAATTGTTGCCTTTTTCATCATTGTTTATCACTTTCTAAAACAGCTGAATTTCTCTATGTGCAAACAGTTTATATATATGCAAACACTGTATACAAACAAGAGAAAGTGCAAATCTTCCAGGGACTTGATATTGCAATAAACCCTGCATTTTGCTGGGGAGGTTATTATGGAAACATGGACTTGACAGAGCTCTGTTGCAGACCTTTAAAAAAATGAAAAGAAAGAAACCCCTTCTATGTTAAAGAAATTACGTAATCCATCAATTTGGCTAAAATTCTGCATCCATAATGTATTACATTAATTAATTTAAAGTCTGCAGACTTCATCATTTAGCACATTTGCTTCAGCCCTGAAACTTTACTGTCCACAGAGTTTGGCATATTTTTGTGCTTTTCTTTGCCAATAGTAGTATAATGGCAAGACGTTGTGGACAAGGAACAGAAGTGCCACAGCTTGAATCCTGCACTCCTGTCTGCATCTTGAGCATGCAATTCATGTATTTCTTAAATATATGTGTAACCAGGAAGACTTAAATCTCAAGTTGCAACCATAACTGGTAGAACTGATGTATGACAAAATTACATTAATAACATTCCTCATAAATGGATACTGCCATCCTCTTTCGTATTAAAAGTCAGTGTTAGAAGTAACCACAGATATTTCTAATGTACTGCTTAGAACCTAGCCTAAGTGACAATTCTGCCAGTTTTTCTAAACACTATATAGGTTCCCTCATAATCTTTCATTTAATATCTCATTTCTTTCCTTGTCCCTTGCATTCCAAAATCTGTTGCCTCAGTATAGAAATAGCCACATTTGTTTAGTATCTTAAACATTCTGCTTATTGGACACATTAGCCCATGGGGACATATTCTTTTTGAATTGATGATTAACTTGGTTAAAATTAGTTCTGTACATACACAAGTTTTCACCAACTTTTTTTTCATATTATCTCAATTTTTTTGTTCATGTTTATACAGAAATACTTCAAAGTATACAGTTTACAGGATGTAATATAGTCACATAAATGTAAATATAAAGACATTCACACTACTGGAAAGAAAGGGGCTGTTAGCATCCTGAACAATTTGGCTGTTCTGACCATTTCAGCATAAATCGTGATTAAGATACCAAAAGACCATCCCATTACTATATTCTTGCCCAAGCACTTCTGGGCATAGACTGGTGTTGTTTCTGTTTTCCTTCTGTTTTCCTTCTTTTCCACTTGTTGTACAGTGCTCAGTACTCAAGATCTGTCATAGTTTTTTGAAGAATAAAAAGGCTCCAGCCTAGGATGACAGTCAGAGTTTACCTATTGTGGTTTGGTCATCTAACTGTCCTTGCGATTACAGAATGTTAAGCTAGGAATGAAAGCAGCAGAACAGGTGATGAAGGAAGAGAGTATTGTTTTTCTGTAGGCATACAGTAAAGCAACAAATGTTTAAATTGTCCATCTCGGATACGGCTGTCTGACAGAGCTCCATCATCCTATAAGCATAGGCAATCCACCAACCTCATATGTGTACACACATATACTCAAACTCTTCCAGATGTTTTGTGCACATGTTACTTGAATGGGCCAAGAAGTTTAGTGCATCTTTGTCCTTGTGTGATGTATTATAGTACAGTGAACACTTGTCTCCTGACTGTAAACAATGCTGCCGGCTTTTATGGAATAGGACTTTTATTTCTATTAGTACATTTTTATCCCATCCTTCCTCAAGAAGCAAGGCAATCTATGAATTCATTGCTTACAGTCTTACAAATAAATACTAGTTTGGTGTCCAAATACACTGCTAGTCCTATAGTGACTGTATGGGACAGTTTCTATCCAAATCATACATGTTCTTTTATTTCCTACATAATTCATATCCCATTTTCAGTTTTAATTTTCTCCTCTCTTTCAGATATCCAAAACTGAGATACAAACACTAAGGCATCATAAAGTGCAGTAGCTCATAGCTGTCTTTGTTTTAGTACAAGGTGTGCTCTGGGGGTATGGAGGGGAGGCAGTTGTGAATTTCCTGCATTGTGCAGGGATTGTACAAGATGACCCTGGAGATCCCTTCCAACTTTACGATTATAATTTTCAGAAACTTGACATCTTTACACCATGGCTTGATTATAGGGTAATGGATGCTGTAACGCTGTTGCAGTGCTGCAGTCTCCTCATGTCAGATGTTTTCCATTTAAATATAATTGAATTTGTAGGATGGGATGGGCTTGGGGGGGATAGGATATTGCAAGTTTGTGTCTGGCCATCTGGCCCAGTGACATACTTCTTGGCACCCTCTGGGCAAATGCAATGCACTGGTCTGTTTTTTATGGAAATTAAGAAGTATTACAAAAGGCTGCCTAGGGTCAGTAAAGGCTGCTAACATGGTCTCAAGCTGAACAACTCATGCATCAGTTTGTGGGAGGCTGGTGAGATAGGCAATTGAGCATACAATTTAGCCTCTACAGCAAAATGTATATCTAATATCTATGATACTTAACAACTAAGTAGAAGAAACCTGGGGTTTAGGCAGTTACAGCATATCTTGAATATCAGCATCACGCTCCCCGTGAAGGAGCAAGGCACAGAGTACTTTGCACTTCTCCATTTCATATGCAGGATTTCTTGCTTGGAGAGAGCCTGTGTGAACTGGCTGTAAAAAATGCAGTTGGGAAATCCCTGGTCTGTTGCCATTAGTCCTTTTGCCTGATTAAGCTTTATCGCTGAAAAACCCTTCGGAAAAGTTCACACGGCTGAAACTGTGGGTTGCTATTTTTAAAAAGCTTTCTAAAAGCTGCAGTGCCCCGGGGTGGAACCCAGTCACAGACTTATGTTGCTCTCCAGGCAAATGCTTGTACCAGAACTGCAACACTGTTGAATACAGGTACTTACCTGTAATTTATTGTAATCTTGGAAAGTATTTTAACTTATTTTCCCTGTACTTTCCTGATTGCATAATGGCAGGTGGTGGCTTGTTTTGATTTGTTTTGTTTTGAAGTGAATACTAGATTAGTTGAATCACTGCTGTGTTCACAAGTGTATTTGCCTAAGATAACATATGTAGCCTGTGCTATGGAGTGGGAGTGAAAAGTCCTCCAGAGTAGTTTTTTTAAATGTGGGGGTTGGCTTTAGGCTCATGTTTCTCTTTGGTGTCTCCATTGCCCCAAGGTAGAATACAGTCATAGACCTATACCATTCTCCATCATTTGTACACCATTCTTACATTGTTCTTATTTGGTCTGAAATTCTTGAATCTACTTTCAAAATATTTCTTTAATTTTTGTCCACATAGATGAGTGCCACAGTGAGTGTGTGTGTGTGGCCAGAACATATGGGTTGAGTTCTGAAAAATGTGGACATTTTGGTGAATTGCTTTGGAAAAAAGATACTGGGAGAGAGCACCACATTTAATGTCTAATTTGCAGCAAAAGTACTCTTGGATGCTAGTAATCTGTACAGCCCTGTTTATTGTGAATCCTTATGGTTTCAGTAAAATACAAGGACATAATGAGAAAAAAGGATTGTGAATTATATAATTGTGCACAAATTAAGGGAGGAAATTACTTGCATATAATTCTGAATTGCCTTTAACCCAAAAACCTCCCAGTATTTGATACTGTTAGCAGCTGGGAGCCAAAAAGAAAAAAAGAGCGGGTTAAGATGCAGAGTGCTTCAAACTCTGGGAACCCTTCTATGACTGGATTTTCAATGCAGCTGTGGACTTAAAACTGACATGATTTCTCTTGTTGCAGCCCTAGACATTAATCGGGAACAGAATGGGGAAGCAGAACAGTAAGCTGAGACCTGAAGTACTCCAGGATCTTCGAGAAAATACCGAATTCACAGACCACGAGCTCCAAGAATGGTACAAAGGCTTCCTAAAAGATTGTCCAACGGGCCATTTGACTGTTGATGAGTTCAAAAAGATATATGCTAACTTCTTTCCCTATGGCGATGCCTCAAAATTTGCCGAGCACGTATTCCGCACTTTCGATACCAATGGAGATGGGACGATTGACTTCCGGGAATTTATAATAGCGCTGAGTGTCACTTCACGGGGAAAGCTTGAACAGAAGCTGAAATGGGCATTTAGCATGTATGACCTTGATGGCAATGGCTACATCAGCCGTGCAGAAATGCTTGAGATAGTACAGGTAAGTGAATTGCCATGCTGGAAGTGTGAAGATTTTCTAGCCCAGTCCAATTCCTTTTAATCCCTTCAGCAGGCAGGTTGCTTCTCTTCGCAGGAGCTCTCTAAAATCAGTGTCATCTTGTTTAGAATCCCGCTTTTTGTTGGCTCTGTAGAGCTGCCTGCAGCTGATTTGAGAGAAGGCAGAAAATTTGGATGCAAGGGCAGCAAGACCTTGTGTTTGCAGAAAAAAAGAGTTTTTTCAGCAAGCACAAACTTATCTTTGCTTGATAGCCTGTCACTAGCCAGACCACAGTAGTCAGTGCTGCAATTAATGGACCAGTGACATGATTCTCCATGAAGCAGTTCTATATGTTGAGATATGAATATGCGTCTGTGTATTGAACACTCAGAAATTCAACATACCCCTCAGCAGACTTCACTTCTGTAGTAATTTATATCATTAAGCATTAGTGGTGTGCATTCAGATCTACCTGAACTGAAAATATACCATGTATTTCAGCATCCCAAATGTATCTGGATTTTCTTGGGAAAACCAGAAAAAATTTGGGAAAAGGGGGGAATCTCAGGTATATTTGGGAATTAACAAGTAGATCTGAAAACAGCTGAGAGGCAGAAGCAGATTGCTCCCACTTCTCCACTGTTTGTTGGGCTTCTACTGCATTCCCTTTAAACATAAGAGGACATAAGAGAAGCCATGTTGGATCAGACCAATGGCCCATTCAGTCTAACACTCTGTGTCACACAGTGGCCAGAGAACCCAAGTGCCATCAGGAGGTCCACCAGTGGGGTCAGGACACCAGAAGGGTCTGCAGAAGACAGCCCAAAGATCAGCCGTGCTGGGGGGAACAGACAGTTTCTCCTTCCTGGCTTGGGGCTGGCTTCTTGTGCAGCCCAGTATAGGAGAAGCCAACTCAGCCAGGATCTGCATGCTGTGAGAATCAATCTCTCCATGGCACAGCAGATCCTGGGGCTGACTTCTCTTACAGCCTGATTTAAACCAGGTTGCAGGAGAAGCCATTTCAGCCAGGATCTGTGTGCTGTGAGGCATGAACTCCCCATGGCACAGCAGATCCTGGGGCTGGCGTCTCTGATTGCCCAGTTTAAACTGGACTGCGAGAGAATCCATCCAACACATGATCTGCATGCTACAGGAAACTATTTGGGGTTATTATTCGGGGAGTGATTCAGGTTTACCATACTGGTATTGGAATCTGGGATTTTTTGGAAATCTCAATTTTTTTTTCTGTGTCCAGTAGAGCCGAACCAAAAACATACTGCTTTAAAAAAATTGCATACCCCTGTTAGGCATAACAAATACAAAAAGTGCAAGCAGTATGTTAGGAACACATGGCATGCAAACGACAGTGCCTGTCTTGGTGTCTGAAAGTGGGAGGCTTATTAAAAGTTGAGCCAAAGAAAAGGAAAGGTTCTCAAGTGACAAGCCAACAGAAGCAGAACCAAGGTCTAGTACTTATGAAAGGCAAAATAATTACAAACCGTATCTGGAAAACATAATGTCAAAAACACAGCATTATGGAATAAAATTACCAGAGTTAAATTAGCAAAGTATTCTGTCAAACATGAGGTAAACTATCCATAGGAAACTAAATATATACAAAATGACAAGAGGTACAGATAAATGATCTTTCTGCAATTGAACATATGCAAGTTCTAATTAATAGTATGATCATACAGAAATTGTAAGATAATTTCATAAGTACTGGTCTTGGCTCAGATTTATTGTCTTGTTAAAAGTTAGAACAGTCCCTAGAAGTGTAGAATAAGTTTGCAAATATTTTGCTTTCCATAACTTGTTATATAAGCACCCACTATGTCAGTTGTTTTAGCATTAGACTTAGACTTCCCACAGGGTTGTACAACAAATTTCCTTCTATACTGCCTTCTCTACAGGCCATCTACAAAATGGTGTCTTCAGTAATGAAAATGCCAGAGGATGAATCTACTCCAGAGAAACGAACAGACAAAATCTTCAGACAGATGGACACAAATAATGATGGTATGATTTCTGCAGCAAGTCACAACACATGTTTCTGACACATAGACCTCTTGTCTCTGCATCTCTTGATGTGCAAGTCTTCACAACTCCTTAAATCTAGGATCTAGAAATCCACATGGCCACAATCTGTGACAAATACAGATTCCTGAGAAATCTGACTTTGCCCACTTTATTTAAAACAAAACTCTCAAAGTTCTAGTGTCCGCAGATGTGGAAGAATCTGACCCACAGAAGACAGCAGTTTAAAAATACATTTTATTTCCTTTCCATTTCTTTCCCACTTGCCTAGTACATCTCTCTCCCCATCAGTATCCCATTCACACTTTGTTTCCAGTGCTACAGCCTCTGCCAAGCAATATAAAATGGAACGTATAAGTAGCTTTTACTACAGGAATCAAAAAAAAAATATCACACTTATTTGGATTTGCCCTATTTTGAGGCTTTTCGCTACTGCCTCTTATGTAGCAAAATGCAGAAGTATCGGTTCAAGTATTCTGTGAAACCCAGTGTAATATACTGAAGATAAATGTCAGCTGTGTTGCTTGAACTGAACCTAATTCAGGACCAAGCTCGATGGGTACTTGTGTGATTGCTAATCAGACCACCTCTCCCATGTTTACTTTTATCCAAAGCATCTGTAGAAAGCTCCAGATTTGTTTGAAACAGCAGATTTGAGGACAGTGGTTAACTCTTCTCCCCGCTCTATTTCCCTGATATGAATTGTATTGTTTCCTTCCTATTGTTTGCAACATTTGGGGCAGTGATTTAGAGGGGTATGTAGAGTGAAGACTTGACCTCTGTGTTTTTTGTCAGAGGCCCATGCAGTTGCTTTTTAAATCAAGAAATTAGACATTTGGAAACATGATCTCCTATGAGGTTTGACCCCTACTGTCAGAATGCACACAAAAGCTTATACCCAGAAATAAACTGTCAGTCTTAAAGACGCCACTGGACTCAAACTTTGTTCTATGAAACCTCATACAAAGAGTGCTGCTGGATCAGACCTGTGGTGCATCTAGTCAAGCATCCTTTCTCACAGAGCGGCCAACTAGTTCCTCTACACAGCCGGCAACAGGAGCCAAGGCCTTCCCCTGATGTTGCCTCCTTGCTTTGGGATTCAGAGGTCGACTGCCTCTGAATGTGGAGGTTCCCCTCAGTCACCATGGCTAGTAGCCATTCATAGATTTATCCTCTTTGAAACTATCTAATCCCCTTTTAAAGCTGTTTATTCCTGTGGATAAGAACATAAGAAGTAATGTATGTATGCCTCAGATGGTGGACCTTTAGAGAAGCTATGAGGGGAAGGGGAGGATTTGGAGGGTTTGAAAGTTGTGACACTTGAACTGGCAAAAGTGTCTTCTGTTGCTGGAAAACAGGATCTAAGCCAGAATTTTGTCACTTTGATTAAAATCTCCTCTGCTGAGTCCTTTTACAGTTAAGTGTGCTGCCTCCTGACCTGTATACTATATATTCTTTCACCAAAATAGGGTCTAACTATGCCTAGAACCCCCCTGTATCCACACATGGGGCTTTTGAACCTCACACACACCTCTACAGTTTCTTGAGCTTCTAGCCATTCAGAACATGCCAGAATAATAATAATAATAATAATAATAATAATAATAATAATAATACTTTTTATTTATATCCCGCCCTCCCCGCACAAGCAGGCTCAGGGCGGCTCACAACATATAAGTGCAATACAATAAAATCATACATAGCAATAAAATCATCATAAATCAATTTACTAGGTACATTAAAATTAACATTAAGGTGCTAAAATAGATCTTTCATAAGTTAGTAGGAAAAGTTCAGTAGGCAAAAACATATACAGCGACACTATCTTAGCTCGGTATGGGTGAAGGCTATTTTGAAGAGGTAGGTCTTACAGGCCCTGCGGAATTGGTCTAAACATCGCAGGGCCCGTACCTCCTCCGGGAGTTGATTCCACAGCAGTGGGGCCGCAATGGAGAAGGCCTGATCCCAGGTGGTCTTTAATCTGGCCTCCCTTGGCCCAGGGATATTCACCTGGTGCTTTCCAGCTGACCTCAGCGCTCTCTGGGGCTCATATGGGGAGAGAAGGTCCCTCAGGTAGGCGGGCCCTTGGCCATATAGGGCTTTAAAGGTCATGACCAGCACCTTGTAACGGACTCAGTACACCACTGGCAGCCAGTGCAGTCCGTGCAGCCCTGGCTGCATGTGCTCCCATCTTGGGAGCCCCAATAGCAACCTAGCCGCCGCGTTCTGCACCAGCTGCAACCGCTGAGTTCGGCACAAGGGCAGCCCCATGTAGAGGGTGTTGCAGTAATCCAGTCTCGAGGTGACCGTAGCATGAATCACCGTTGCCAGGTCCCGGCGCTCCAGGAAGGGGGCCAACTGCTTTGTCCGACGGAGATGAAAAAACGCGGACTTGGCAGTGGCCGCTATCTGTGCCTCCATTGATAATGAAGGCTCCAGAAGAACCCCCAAGCTCTTGACCCTGTGGGCCGCTTTCAGCAGCACACCGTCAAGAGCTGGCAAGGGGATTTCCCTTCCCGGGGCACCGCGACCCAAGCAAAGGACCTCCATCTTCGCTGGATTCAACTTCAGCCCACTCAGCCTGAGCCAACCAGCCATGGTCTGCAATGCAAGGTCCAGGTTTTCTGGGACGCAGTTACACACAAAGAAGCATTTACACACAAAGAAGGTATTTTAATGATGAAAACAGATAAAAGCATAATACATGCTATTTAGAAAAGAAACCAAAAAGACAAAAAGAAAGTTACTCTGAGTCTACATTAATTATAGTTCACCAAACTGGCCCTTGAAACTTCAGAAGCTAATAAGCTAAGAATCACTATCCATATTTTTGCATCTGGATCCTTGGCCATGATGAACAGCGTTTTGCTTGGGAGGCTGACTTCTAATACTGTCTTCTGAGATAAATAATGCCTTCTGAAAGCTGGGTTTTCTTGGAAACCTTTCATCAAGAATTCCATCAGCTTGGAGTTAGTGTTACATTTGACATCAATAATAGGGAAAGCTAGTTTTGAAGTTGGCTCTTCCAGGTGTTGTGGTGTTTATTATTAAAAAGCAAATAAGGCAGGACAGAAGTGTTCTTTAAGTATCTTCACACAGGTAGGCACTTAAGTCTCTGGAAGAAAGTTTATTGCTATTGAAAAGACAGTGGATATGACCGCATTCAGTCCACTGGTGTTTCCTGGGAGTTGGCTCACCAGCCTGGTCCTTGAAAATCTTGGCATCAGTTTTTAATAAGTAGCTGAGGTCTCAAACTGCCACCAAAGTAGGTGTTTCTTCAACATAGGGTTTATGTCCCAGTTTAGCCTGAGGCATTTGAATACTGTTGTCCTCAGATTTGCATTCCTTTTATATGTTGGATTCAGTAATGCTTCCAACCAGGTTGTGATGATTAAAACATACATCTGGGTTCAAGCCTCTGTGTCAGTCATACCATGAGCATATGGCTAACCCAGTTACGTGTGATTTGAACAGTAATATGGTCGCAGGAAGGGTAACTGTGAGGCACTACGTCTTTAATAATCAAAAAGTGCAAGTTGTCATCAAGATCAGTAATAGTAATAATAAATGGCAGATAGAATGGGTTAAATTGAAAACTTCCCACAAGTGAATTCTATCAAGATGCCTTAGGTTTATTGCATTTGAGGCTAATGGCATTCAGAGTATCAGGGCCTTCTTTTTTGGCTTTTACGAAATGCAAAGCAGCACACACCTTCAACATGAATATCCTTCCCTCTGGCAAAACAAATGTGGAAGTTTTTTTCGTCATTGGAAGTGGGTTAAGAATTGCCTCAAAATGCATTGTGCTTAATTGCCTACTTGGATCGTTGATAACACATTTGTCTTTGAGACATTTGAAAAAGGCAATGTTTTATAAACTCTAGTAATGGTTTTTCTGAAGTCTGAAGCTTGTGTATGATTATATATAGTGCTTTTTTTGAAGAAAAAGCCCAGCAGAAAGCATATTAGGCCACACCACCTGGCCTGGGAGCATGTGGCTGCCAAATAGCAGGTCAGGCCAGTCGGAGCCCTGGCCAGGCCAGGTGAAGCTCTGCTCCTGTGGACTTCAGCAGGAAAAAAGATTTGATTATATATAAATTCTTCACAAAAGAGAAGAATACTGCCCGGTGTACCATGTTGCCACACCAGCTGTGGAAGAACTGAAGTAGAAGGAGTAACTGTAACCCTGCGTGGTAAATTGGTGCTCAAGATCAACTGACTGGCTGGCTGCCCTGTGTCCCCTCTAACATGTATTCACTTGGACATGGCTGCAGAGCCTAACTGCATATTGGCTCTGATTGGGAACTGTTGTGAATTCATGGTCCTAATCAGGGCTTTCTTTGTAGCAGGAATTCCTTTGCATATTAGGCCACACACCACTGAGGTGGCCAGGCCTCCTGGAGCTTACAGGGCTCTTCTTACAAGGCCTACTGTAAGCTCCAGGAGGATCGGCTACATCAGGGGATGTGGCCTAATATGCAGAGGAGTTCCTGCTACAAAAAAAGCCCTAGTCACTGGTGGAACCAACACATGCACAGCTTTTAGGTGCTATGCCTACATTGAGCGGACATGGATGTAATCAGTGGCACTCTGTTACATGCAGGGTGTGGGACTAGAGCATTTGTTCCTCCTCCACATTTACAGCATGTGCACAGGGTTTTAATTATGGTTGCTGCGCAAGATATGGCTTTCTACTATTGACCTTCATGTGGCTGTTAGAGAAATGAACAGCGGCATATATTCCAGCTATACTTTTTCCAGCCCTGCCACATTGTTTGGACATGTACAGTTATGAAACAATGCCTTGTAGAGGTTGTCAGTGCTTTGTTTGCTTATTTCAGTATTTTAATACCTCTTTTCTGTCAAAGTAGTCCCAGAGCAACTTACAGAATACAGTTTACAAGTATGCAATTTAAATAAACAGACAGGAAACAACATCTAAAAATACAGTGCACTGCATCTTAGGCTAGCCCTGAATCCACAGTACTGACCCTCTTAAGGTCTCAGGCTAAGAGCCAATGGCCATGAGCTCTTTGGCTCACATCTCTGGCAACACCCATAATAATAATAATAATAATAATAATAATAATAATAATAGATGGTAGATACTTGAAAACAGAAAAGAACAGAAGACAACCCAGATCTCAGTCATCTGCTCTAAAGATGTTCCTTAACTTCTTCCCCTGCTTGGGCAAATATAGTTGCATAACTTCTTTTTTAGGCTTGTACATGTAGAAGAGGTCAGAGAATGCTGTGGTAATAGAATTGACTCTCTCTCCTCCCACCCCAGTAGAATGTTGTGGTAGCAGAACTGATTGTTCCCCACAAGTAGAAAAAATCGCACATCAGGGAAAGGTGTATGTGCTTTCTTTTTAATCAACTATCTACTTGCAGGAAAACCTTTAATTTAGGGGAACATTTAAAAATAGGATCCCATATCTCCAGCTTGAAGAGGTAGAGTCTTGAATGCTAGAATAGTTTCTTTTGCCACATTGTGTTACATATAGACCTGGCCTGTGAATGAGAAATGTGAAAAAGACAGCAGTAGTTTTGTTTTTTGTTTTTTTAAGGTGTAGGAAAGATCCTTGAACTCTTCCATCAGAGATCAAATATGCTGGGGGGGGGGGGGGGGTGTAGAAAAAGCCCAGCAGGAACATCCCCAGCTGGAACTGCATTCCTATTAAAAAGGAGGGGAAAGCCCTGAATACACCGATATGATGACATTGCCTGATAGGAGGCACTTCACATTTTAGGGAACGTTGATCTTCTCCCCTTACCATCACCATGCTGTGAGTTTGCCAGCGGCAATTATTAGCCACTACCAGTAATAGCAGGGAAACTCCCTCCATATTATAAAAACATGCTATTTACTTAATATTACTGAGAGGTAATATAAGGACATGCCATTTCTAGGGGGAAACCCCTTGTTTTAGCTCTGCCTTGATTTGAAAGCGTGATTCAGATAGCCAAGTTAAGATATGGTAAACAGGTTTAATGATTACTTAACTGCAAATACTTCAGCTGCACTTTGTTTCATATGTTACTGCCAGAGTGGATGAAGGTGGTATTTGCGTCAAAAAAATCTGAGATTCATCCCTCTGGATTTATTCACGTTTTCACCTATGCAAGTGATCTATTGAAGGAAATAATGGATCCTTACATGGTTTCCATGTTGATTCCATTAAAATGGCCCATATTGTTGTATTTGCCTTAATTGATGTGAAAATCTTACATGGTCCTTATTCCCATTAATATTACTCTGTACCCTTGATTGTATTAATACTTCCTTGCCCTGATAGATTTTCCTGACTAAGGATCATGTGAAAGGGACAATCCAGAGGCCATTATTTGAAAATGTTGTGTGTTAGAGCTGGTAATATTACTTAAGATTACCAAATCTCATCAAAATGCAACCTCAGCTGGATGGTTTGTCATGGTAACTGCCTGACTCATTAACTCAGGAGTATATATTCTACCTTTAAACACTTTGGCAACTGAGCACACATTTTTAATCCTTCAGTCACCATTTGTTATTTATACATTACATTTGGCTGCCTTTTTTGGACACAAGAATAATTTGCTTGCTTTTTTCTTCTTCTTCTCCCAAGGTAAACTATCACTTGAAGAGTTTATTAAAGGTGCCAAAAGTGATCCCTCGATTGTGCGGTTGTTACAATGTGATCCAAGCAGTGCAAGTCAGTTCTAATTTAAACTCCTGAACAGTTTGCAAAGAAAATTACTGGCTTGTTGTTCAAGCTTTGCTTGTAAAATGGATGCCTTCTCAACCATTCCTCAGTGGTTAGTGGATGAGATGCCACTGCCAGATCGTCTGTGTATCCAAGTGAAAGAGAACTTCTCAACAACATTGATGCAACTCCAGCTTCCACAATTTCAGGTTTATTTTTTGTACCCCATATAACATTATGATTTACTGACCACATGCAACATAAGAGTATGTTTACGTACATTATGATTCACTGACCACATGTAACATAAGGGTATGTTTACATACAGGTTAAAGAGAGGGTGATTGCACATCACTTGGTTAATATGAATGGGTGACTTTGTAGTAGCCCTTAAGAACAGATGCTATATATTACTTTTGTCCAACACAGCAAACGAGAGGCAATTAATTTGCTTCCCAGAAAATAGCTATGAAAAGTGGAAAAAATTAAGTAGATTTTTTAAAAGCATGATACCAATTTCCTTTCTGGAAAATTGCTTGCACTTACATAATGGTCTTTACATTCTTTTTAAATATATATGTATATATATATATAAACTATATATATATGGTGAAGTAAAATTTTAATATTTAGGTCATATTTAATATATCAAGTAGAACTCATGCTTCGTCTAGTTGTCTGTGTTTATTCAAATCTTTTTTTAAAAAAAATTGCGATATTTATGCAATAGCAGAATTGCTGTTAAGATGTTGCATGGGTAGTTGTTTGTGGATAGAACACGGTATAATTCCTGATTGCAGCACTTGGTTCGTTTTTATCGTTGATTGAGCATTTACAGTATTAATGAAATCTAACAAGGACTAGTTCTGCTTCTGTGTATCTCACTGCAGTGGCCATTTGCAGCGGCTGCGGCATTAAAATGGCTTTGGGGGGGCGGGGAGTGAGATGAAGTGATTATATACACACGTGCATATACATGCGCTAGGATCCTTCTACTTTTTTGCTGTCAATCTCTGTTAATAGTCTTGTGCATTCCAGTGTTATTTAATATCTGCCTAATGCCAAGAAATGTTAATCGAAATAAAGTCTAATTTTCTTGTCTGTCATAATTGCCTAAATCTTTATCTTTACATGGTCACTCTCTGGCAAAGGAAAGAGGGTTTAAATGGTGAAAGTGGATCATTCAGATTTTTTTTCCTGCCCATTCACATAAAAAATCTAGGTTCATTCATTTGCCCTGCCCTCCTGTTTCTGTATTACTTCTAGCAAAACAAAAAGACCCCAAACAATATGATTGATGGGGTCTTTAGTCTTTTTCTTGTTTGAAGGTACTCTTGAGACCAGCTCGTACGACCATCACTTGCCCCCTTCTTTCTACATACTTTTTAAAGAGGTAAATGTACAAAACACAGCAAAGTATTGCCTCTAAAGAACAATAGTTTTTAGGAGTGCATGTAAAGCAGCTGTGCAGAATGACCAAATGACAGCTGCGGAGGCAAGGCAGGTCATCATGACCAGACTTATAGCACTTATTACCAGCTTTAAGTCCCAGAGGAGGAGTCCATTTCCTTGCTTCCAGCCACCATCTATGAACAAGGGAAGGTAAATAGAGCACCAGAGCGATTAACATCTGAAAGTCACTCATTGCATAGGTAAGTGTCATACTGTGCAGTACCATCAGTAGATGCTGTCAGCCATGAGAAATAGATCCAGGTGGGCAGCCATGTTGGTCTGGAGCAGTAGAACAGAGTAGGAGTCAAGTAGCACCTTTAAGACCAACAAAGTTTTATTCAGAATGTAAGCTTTCGTATGCATGCAGACTTCTTCAGAGGAGGGAATAGGGTACAGTGAGCAGAAATACATATAGCTGGTGAGTTAAGAGTGCAAAGTTAGGATCAAATGGCAAAACAGTGTAATAAATTGGAAGACCATTTGGTCTAGATAGCATTTGTGTGGGAAACCAATAAAAGATAATAAAACTTGCTTGTTAATTGCTCTTGCTACAAGTCTAGGTAAAACAAAAGGAAATGTGTTTCCTAGTGACATTCTTGCCCACCCAATTTACTTTTTAACATGCAACATTTATTATAAACATCATTCTATACATTGTAAACATCATTCTAGTTTGCCATTAGAAAAAAAGAATACATTAAAATATAGTGAAAATGGGTTAAGAAATGTTTTGGCAGTTTGCTCATGTATGGAATGGGCTCTGTATGATTCGGCCATGTTTGTCCTAATATTCTACTACAGATAGGGCAGTTGTTCATTATGTGAAGCTGCCCCCAGTGAAATCTGCATTAGCATATAAGATTGGCGGGGTGGGGGGGATCCTCCTTTAAATTATTTTGAGTCTTTTCAGAAAACTTCATCGTTGGCTTCTCACATGCCTGGCTTCGTGATGTGAATAAAAGATGAGCTTAAAGGTACATCTGCCTGAAACTTCCTGTGCATTTCATTCAGGTTGGGTTTTTTATCTGATTTAAGAATTTTTGTAAAAGTCCAGACATCTCTGAAGCAGGACAACATCTCCTACTGTGTTCCCATGGGAAAGGTGAACACAACCTATGCTTGTCAAGTGATTCTGTCACATGGGTGAACCATTGCAATTGTTGCAT
This sequence comes from Heteronotia binoei, assembly GCF_032191835.1. Classification (NCBI taxonomy): domain Eukaryota; kingdom Metazoa; phylum Chordata; class Lepidosauria; order Squamata; family Gekkonidae; genus Heteronotia; species Heteronotia binoei. The sequence goes on along the minus strand of NC_083223.1, from coordinate 46,850,486 downwards.
TATCTGCATAGTATTTATCCTTAATGGTGGTTTAAAATATTTATCTCACAAAAAATTCTGTGTGTTCATTACTGCTTAAACCCCAGAATTTGGGACACTGTTGCAGGAAGAAAACACCACAGGGTCCCCCCCCCCCCGCACACACACACCTTTTTAATCACACACAGCATAGAAACACAGGGATACTATTAAGCATTAGGGGTGGGCACAAACAAAACAAACCACAGTTTGAGCACAAACTTGGACCAGTTCATTTCAAACCAGTTTGTTTGGTTGCACCATGCCTGAACCAGAAAATGAACTGCCTTTCCCCCCCCCCCCCCCCCCCATGGTGATTCATTTATTTTGTTTTTGCAGTTTATTTTTCCAGACAGCCTGGCACCAATTCAGTCAATTCCTAAGCAACACTGGGGGTGGACTTATGGGAGCAGACACCCTGACTTCACTGCTTTCACTTCACAGCATGAAGAGAGCTGAAGCTCAGCTTTCCTGAAGGCACCTGTTTTAGGGGCTATAACTCGGACATTCTAAATCCAGTTTTCCCCAAAGGTGGAGAGCTGGTGGAGAAGAGCCTGCTGAAGACTCCCAGTGAGTTTGCTATCTGTAACTCAAGAAGGGGCTGTTATACGCCTCATAGACTGAATGAAACACTGAACAGTTTGGGAAATTAAATTAACTGAACCACCATTTTCCCAGTTCATATCCATGCCCGTTAAGCATCCCTGACTCAAGAACCAAAGATGTATTTGATGCATCCAGCAGAGAAGTAGGGCAGCAAAGTGACCCTCTGCAGCTTGTCCCTTCATGCCATCATGCAGTTCTGTGCACTGGATGCTTATAAAAACAAAAAATGTTAATAGGATTTTGTGAATCTAATATAGGCAGTTACAGTGCACTAATCTGGAAAAGCCAGTGGCAATAATACAAAACTCAGCCACTGGATAATTAGGCTAATTTCATGTTATTTGAGGAATGGTGGCAAAATTTAGGATCTGTCTCACTAGGATTTAATGCTAAGTACTTTTAGGCCAATGGGTATTGCCAGAGCTTTTTTTGTAGCAGGAATTCCTTTTGTTATTAGGCTACACTCCCTTGATGTAGCCAATCCTCCAAGAGAAGAAAAAGAACTGCAGATTTATACCCCGCCCTTCTCCCTGAATCAGAGACTCAGAGCAGCTTCCAATCTCCTATATCTTCTCCCCCCACAACAGACAACAGGGCTCTCACAGCAGCTGCCCTTTCAAGGACAACCTCTGCCAGAGCTATGGCTAACCCAAGGCCATTCCAGCAGGTGCAAGTGAAGGAGTGGGGAATCAAACCCGGTTCTCCCAGATAAGAGTCCGCACACTTAACCACTACACCAAACTGACTTACAGGGTTCTTCTTACAGGGCCTATAAGTTCTTAGAGGATTGGCTACATCAGGGGGATGGAGCCTAATATGCAAAGGAGTTCCTGCTACAAAAGAAGCCCTGGGTATTGCTAAAGGGATGTGCAACTACTTTTCTTATATTTCTTAATTTTATAGTTCCTATTACTGGAATACACAATTCCAATAACCTTTCCACTTGCACCTGCTGGAATGGCCTTGGGTTAGCCATAGCTATTGCAGAAGTTGTCCTTGAAAGGGCAGATGCTGTGAGAGAGAAGGGCGGGATATAAATCTGCAGCCTTCTTCTTCTATTGTCCTCAGATTATGACTTCATCATAAACCCACCTGTGGGGAGAGCAGGATATAAATCCAACAAAATAAATAAATCAGACTCTGTTATCTGCACACCTCTGCGTATGTTAAGTTCCATCAAGTAGGAACCTGTGATGACCCTACAAATTAATGATCTCCAAAATGTCCTATCATTAGCAGCCTTGCTCAGGTTTTCCTGACATCTGTGAGTCTTGGATTTTCCTGCAGGTCACACAGATGTACTACTGTTCATTCCTGTCACTGGGGTAAGTAACCTTTTTGGCCTGAGTATCAAAATACACACGATGTCTACCTTTGATGGTGTTGGTGCCCCAGCATAGTGGGGAAGAGGTAGACTGTATAGGGAGCCAGCAGCATCCTAATGGCACACCTAGTATCTTCAGTTCAGCTTCTGTTCTTTGAGAGCTAAGTACAACTCTATTTAGCATACCTGCTTTCAGGGGAGGAGCCTTCTGAACTCTTGAGAACCCAGACCATCTCTCCTCTCACCAGTTTATGGCTTAATGGTGAAAGAAAAAAGCAGAGAAGAAAAATAAACGGCAGGTGGCCAAAGGTTTAGAAACAATAATCTTACCATGTTCATCTTTGTTACATAATAAATTTAGTTTACAGACTCAGTACTGACTCCTGACAGATTTTTTTCCCCCTCCTCAGGAGCAGAAAGTGTTAATTTATAATCGACAAAACCACCTACTCTGGAGAAGATCCAGTGGTTTTGCTTACAGTTTAGCCAAGTTTTTGACTAGTGCCATATGATCATGGGAAATTTTACTAAAACTACACCATTGCAAATAAATAATGATGGTCTAACAAAAATGCCACTGTGGTTTCCATCCCTGTGCAAATATGTGAAGTATAATTCTATTTTATACTGGTGGCTGCGATCACAAAAGCAGTGGAAACAAGGGCTATCTAACGTGATCCCTAAATAATATAGCATGTCATGACTGAGGCAGCCACCTCAGCCTGTTGCAACACACACAAACTTTTCATTTTATTTAGGATTACTGTATACATTAAGACTTTTTTATCCCTTTTGTTCATGATGGATATTCATGTTGCACAATCATAGCATTCAGTTACATTACCTCAAAGCTAAACATAACGATAAGTTATTTTTAGTCCAGAGAAACCAGCCCAAAGAGAAAAGCTAAATAAAGGGGTGCCCTAAAAGGGACAGAAAGATGGAGTAGGCTAAGCAGGAAAGGATTTGGGGAATAAAAGGGGAAGGAGTCCCTAACTGGGTGAAGATGCTATAAGAAAGATCAGTTGGTTGTAAGGCTTTTTTAAAATTTATTTTTGATATTGGATTTATATCCCGCCCTCCACTCCGAAGAATCTCAGAGCGGCTCACAATCTCCTTTACCTTCCTCCCCCACAACAGACACCCTGTGAGGTGGGTGGGGCTGGAGAGGGCTCTCACAGCAGCTGCCCTTTCAAGGACAACCTCTGCCAGAGCTATGGCTGACCCAAGGCCATGCTAGCAGGTGCAAGTGGAGGAGTGGAGAATCAAACCCGGTTCTCCCAGATAAGAGTCCGCACACTTAACCACTACACCAAACTGGCTCTCCCATACTTGACCAGATGAGGGGGAAGGAAGAAGTTCATAGAAGGAGAGCAGATAGATATGGAGGGGTCAGTTTGGGCATGGAAGAGAGAAAGCACACTCTGCCTGTCTTGATAAGAAAAGTCCAGTGGTTTCATGCTGCTGGTGCTAGAATATACCAGAGCAGAACCAACTCCCAGGTGGAGGGGTGAAAACTGTGATTTTAGTATTTAAGGAAGATTCAGGAACACAACCAGCTACAAAAATGGAGGGCTTGAGATTCCCTTCTCACGCAATGGGATTTATCTGGGTGCAACTAGGGAAAGCACTGCTATTGGCCGAATTTGGCACAGAATTAGGATCTATTATGACATTGGTCCAAAAGGGCCAGGCCTGGCTTCCCATTGGTGGGGTTCTGGGCTGCACTCTAATTGGTGCAGCTTTAGGAGCTGAGACCCTGTTGATGTGGTGTCTGAATCCAAGCTGTTCTTCAAACCTCCTACAGTAAGAACATAAAAAGAGCCCTGCTGGATCAGATCAGTGGTTGACCTAGTCCAGCATCCTTTTTCACACAGTGGCCAGTCACTTGTTCTGGAGGCCTAATAGGACATAGAATCTGAGATCTTCCCCTGATATTGCCTCCTACCACTGGTATTCCTGGTGGTAAAAGAGGATACTTGATGATGTACACGAGAATGGGTCTGGCTGCAGATCATTGATGTAGGTTTTTGGCTATGGGTGGGAAGAACTCTGAAGGGTCAAATGAAAGAGACATGATTTATATTCTCCTGGAGCATTCAGACAGTCAAACTGCTGCTTCTTGAAAAGGCCTAAAGGAATTCCTGCTTTAATCAAGAGCAGGGCTGTCTCTTCCACTAGGCAAACTAGGTGCTTACCTAGGGTGCCTCCACCTTTTGTTTTTAAAAATTCCTTCCCCTCCCTCCCCAAATTGCTGCTGTCTCCCCCCTTGCCACTGCTTCTCCCCACCTCCTTCCCCTCCCTCCCCACCCCGATCGCTGCTGTCTTCCCCTTTGCCACTGCTTCTCTCCACCACTGGGCTGTGAAGGGGTAGCAGGGAGAGTGGGGATGGGGGGCGACAGGCAGCAAGGCTCCTGCGGGTCCTAGGGCCGACCCTGATCAAGGGACTCTGCTTATATCAAAATGGATGGATTTCATCTATGCCTTTTGAAGGCCAAGGGATCATGGGGTGCAACAAAATTGGAATCTTGAGGGGGCTTCCCAAAATACTTTTTTCTCAATGGCTGTTGGCCACAAGGTATAAATGGAACACTATGTTGGGGGCTGTGATGCTCTGTATTCCTTGTTTGGGGGGCCAATAGTGGCGGATGGCTTCCAGAGTTCTGGCCCCATTGGTGGACCTCTTGATGGCACTTATGTTTTGGCCACTGTGTGACATAGGAGTGTTAGACTAGATGGGCCATTGACCTGATCCAACATGGATTATCTTATGTTCTTATGATACTGGTGAGAGTTATTTGTCCCACTGGAGAAACCCTCATGTATCCCAGGGAACACTTGGCCTTTCCCAACAAGTCAACCAGTGCTCCCCTCCCAAAAAAATTCAGGTCAGGAAAATGGTGCAGCAGGTGCATGTACACCATGGTCCTAGTCCCTGCACATGCGAAAACCTGCAGCTCCTGTATGACTTTCACAGGGCAGGAAACACAGACCCAACCTCTCTACTCAATAATGTGCTGCCAAGCAGTCTGACCAAAGAGCTGGAGGACCCTGGAAATAAGATGGGATTCCGATGGGTGAGAGTCTGTAATGAAAGGAGGGATTGATATAAATCACCTGTTATGTATATAAGTATTTTAACAAGGACATGGAGTCTGGACTATTGTATTTGGATTAAACTCTTCATTCATTTTTGTGTTGTAAACCACAGAGCAAAGGGATTGGATCAGGTTTATCATCATGGAGAGGGATCTGCACATGATAAAGGGTAGCCTGATTCGCCTGTGAGCAATCAACTCTCCATTGCAATGAAGCAGACCTGCTCACCAGTCATTCTGCAGGGCTCTGTGCTTGTGTGCCAGCAAAATCCTGCACCCTGCTAGCCACAGAGAGAACAGTGAACTCGTTAACTATGTATTTATAGAACTATAGAGGGAGATTCTGGGAGAAACCCCATCACTAGGGATTTTTAAAAATCTTCTTGAAGGCTCTTTTTGTTGGGGGACAAAACCTACTCACATGAGTACAAACAGCCCAGCTGCTGAACACACACACATAAGAGAAGCCATGTTGAATCAGGCCAATGGCCCGTCCAGTCCAACACTCTGTGTCACAGTGGCCAAAAAAACCAGGTGCCATCAGGAAGTCCATCAGTCGGGCCAGGACACTAGAAGCCCTCCCACTGTGCCCCCCCAAGCACCAAGAATACACTGCCCCAGGCAGAGTTCCAACAATACGCTGTGGCTAATAGCCACTGATGGACCTCTGCTCCATATGTTTATCCAATCCCCTCTTGAAGCTGTGTATGCTTGCAGCTGCCACCACCTCCTGTGGCAGTGAATTCCATGTGTTAATCACCCTTTGGGTGAAGAAGTACTTCCTTTTATCCGTTCTAACCCAACTGCTCAGCAATTTCATTGAATGTCTACGAGTTCTCATATTGTGTGAAAGGGAGAAAAGTGCTTCTTTCTCTACCTTCACTATCCCATGCATAATCTTACCTTCATCATCATAGCACACCTCAGGGTTTCAAAATTAAGGGTATGTACCTCTTTCAGATGAATATGATCATATTTGGATCAAGTTAGTAACATTCCCTTTTGTCTTTAGGTAGGTTATGATTGTGCTGGTTTTTGGACATTGAAGCATACATAAAGAGACTGGGTAAGTCAATCCCTCACGCAGGTGGTTGAGGTCAGGGTTGTTTTCCTCATCAGACTACAGAGAATATTTAACTGAGTAGCACACACACAAAGAAACCCCAAGACTGATTTCACTGGCATTAGTACAAACTTTTAACCCATGTACATATGATCTAATTTTTGTATTGTGATGATGTTGTACACTGCCTTGAGCCCTCTCTGGGGGAAGGTGGTTTATAAATTCATTTAATAATAATAATAATTCCATACATACAGTCTACTGAGTTATAAAAGAAAAGTATGTTTTATATCTGAGGAGGGCCTGGCATGACTTTGTCCATGGGGTCGCAAAGAGTTGAACTCAACTGTGCTACTGAACAAAAAAATATCTGAGACAGCATAAAGAGGCCATGGCATGGTGGGTCCTACAGGATCTCAAGCCATTTCTGCCTCCTTCCGATATTTGGATCTTGTTTACATCTTATGATAGAGCTCTTGAAGAGTTCCTAAAATAAATGGAAACTTTTATTAACAAATACTGACACTGGCACTGTTGAAGTTTTAAATACAATCAAATATTTTCAGTAGTGCTTGGTGGAGAAAGGTGCTGGTTTTCCAAATAACCAGCAAATAACACACAAAATAACCCCTAGTAGTCCCTTTATGAAATCCTTCCGCTCACTTAATAGTTACTACGATTGTGCTCTTCTCTACTGCAAACAATCAGCAATGGTGTAGCGGTCAGCATGTTGGGACTTAAGACTAGTGAAGTTCAGGCTCAAATTTCCCACTCTGCCATGAGGCAAAGTTCGAGCTAGTTACTCTCTAATTTGCCTCCTCAGGATGTAATGAAGGAACAGAAAGCCATAGAATCTGCCTGGAGTACAAGTATGGTAGAGCTTTTCTTTTTAAACCGACAAAACAACAGAGTAAAAGCAGTTCATTGTTTTCTGTCCATACTCTGATATGGCTTCCTGGTGATGCCCTATAGCCAGTGAGATCTAGTCCACTGTTTCCCATTTGCAGGGTCGGTACCCGGTACCGGGCCACGGAAGCCTCACTACTGTGTCACAAGAAAAGCCAAAGCTAGCCCCGCCCCCAGCAAAGCATGACCTCTCCTCTGCTTCCTTCCTTCCCCCATCCCTGTGTTGTGCAGAGAAAAGCTAGCCTTGAAGAGTGGGCCATGAAGGAGAAGTGTAAAAATAACCGGGCCACGGGAAAGAAAAGTTTGGGAAACCCTGATCTAGTCAATAGGAAGCAACGCTCCCTGTCCTCGTTTTGCCTCTTGGTTTAAAAGAAAGTTAAAAATAGCACTTGACAGAAGTACAATACCCATCACCACCAGGATTATTCAAACAAGCAACTAAAACAGTGGAGGAATAGTGTTGTGATAGTTTTTTGACCCAACTATCTGTATCTGTACAAAGAGATGGCTCCCCACCAAGGCACTGGTTTTTAAGCATCTTGGCTCCTTACTTTATAAGGTGCGGCGCAATTTTTTAAAACTAGCAAAGCTTTGCCAATTAAAACAGCATTAGCCTGCAGCTACCCTGGGCCTCATCCAATTAAAGCAGCCCCCAACCTTTGTGTTCTTACTTGATGTGATAATGCCAGCAGGAGTTCACTCAGGATAATTTGGTTGGAAACAGTGAGCAGCAAATTTTTAGCTCCTATTTGGATGGCGGAACTGAGTTTTGCAGCAGTTGAATCCGTGGGATCGAAGAGCAAAGAAAATGACCTGTCTGAACAGTCAGGTTTCTTCTATTCACAATAGCCTCTGGATGAAATCCTGTACGTTGCTGCTGGTACTTCTGCCTCATCGTAAACTGAGAGTCTTGATGCACATTTTATTTATTTATGTGTTTAAATATTTATTCCTTGGCTTCCTTCCAAGGAGAAAAGTGGCTTACATGTCCATATTTAACACATATAAAGTCAACCCTCTGCACATGCACGCGCACACACACTCATTTAGGGAATTACCTGACCACTGTGGTCACCTTTCAAGTCCCAGCTTCAGGTGCTCCAACCTTCTGAGATTAGATGAGTGGCAACTCAGGCGGGGGCTTCCTCGGTCATGGCACCCAACCTCCAGAACTGCCTCCCCAAGGAGACTTCTCTGCCCACTTCTGTTGCCATCTTTTGCCAGTGAGTGAAGACTTTTTTTTTTTCATTTGGGGTTCTTTCAATCATCCCTCCTTCATGGTAATGTTTTAATTGTTTTAATTTTTGTATTTTTGCTGTGGGTTTTAATGCTGTTTTAATTATGTTCTGCTTGTTGACTTTTAATGGTTTTTAAGATGTGGTTTTGTTATGTACGTTTTTGATTTGTTAGTCACTTTTCTTAGTGGCCCTTATGAGGGCAAAAAGGTAAGGTATAAATTTTGTAAAATAAGTCAAGTATATATCCCAAAATGGACAGTGCAGTTTTTTTTCCGCTGGTCGTCTGCTGGACATAATAAGCAAGCCACTAGTTTAAAGTGATGATGTGGTCCCCTTCACTAAGAGGTGAGGGTCCTCCTGATCCTCTGTCCCACTTGATTACACAGCCAAGCCATACTTGCCCCATTGCTTTTTTGAGCCCACGCGGCTGAGTCTGCTTCAACATAATGGCGTGGAATGTAAGTTTTCATGTGCTCGAAGCACACTTCATCAGACAATAGTAAGGAATGGCAAGCAGTCCTAAATATAGAGAAAGTGGGCTAGTGTGGGTTAGTATGCAGTCATGGGGATGTTTTCAGCAGATTAAAAAAATCATGAGTTGGGGTCTGGTGTTTGTTAGTTAGTGTTAACTGGGCTGAAACAGCAACAAAAGGTGATACAAAGCAGATTGGTGTCCATTTACTAAACCCAGTAGTTATCCTGAAGTGAAGTGCAAGACGGTCTGTTGTAATGTTTTTGTTGTTCAGTCTCTGGGTTAAATTGAAGGCATGGGCTACTTAGAGGTTTGATTTAAACATGTAACACACAGATAAACGTATTTCTAGTTTGCCATTAGAAAAAAGAATACATTAAAATACAGCGGAAGATGGGTTAGAATATGTAATGAGATAAACAGCCAGTATCCCTATAACGATACACTATTCTGAAAGAGAAATACATTGAAATACTGTGGATATATAGCTATATCTGGCGAAAGTGCGTTTCGTATATGTAATGAGATTAAAAAAACTAATATCCTTGTTAAGTCATGTAACAGTTTGATGAAGTGTGCTTAGAACACACGAAACCTTAAATTCTGAATAAAACTTTGTTGGTCTTAAAGGTGCCACTTGACTCCTGCTTTGTTCTACTGCTTCAGACCAACACGGCTGCCCATTTGGATCTATCTCTAATGGTGTGGGTAAAGGCTATAGACATCCACCTTCCTGGGAGATCACAGGTGTCCCAAGAATCCCTTCAGAAGGGTGTGGAGTAGCTGACAGTAGGAAAGAAAGGGAGGGGAAGCAGGAGATATTGTGGAGCTAGACTCAAGCAGAAGGGGCAGCAAGGGGGATAAAGGCTATGAGAAAGCTGTTTCAGTACCATCATATACACAGAACCATTTCAACTGCAAACTAAGAATCTCCTGTTTTCTCTAACTCACATTGTACTGTTGTATAATTTTGCTTTTTCTGATAATAGAGAAATTTTACTGTTATACATTAGCTAGAAGATCTGGAATAGATTTTTTTCAGAGCTAATCTAAGACTTACGTGTGAAGCCAGAGGTGTTTCTGAAAGAAATGCACCCCTTATCTGCTGCATTTTTAATACTGGAAAAACCCACCACAAACAGCTTTCGCCTTTACCAAATGCAGGGACAGTAAATGTTGTATATTAATGGGATTATTTCTGTTTCTGCATGAATGTAATTTCCTTTTGTTCTTGCAAAATCTACATTTTTACAGATGAATGAAGCAGCCCCAAAAAAAGCAGTTGGCAAACTGTATGAGAAACATTTTAAAACTTTCTAGGAATGTAGTTTCAGTAGCCAGATTGATGCTTGAATGCTAAGATTTGGAGGGCAGTTGTTACCTTGGTGCCCCAGTTTTAGACAGTCATTCACCACATTCAGTTCAATGGACTGACCTCAGAATTGGCCCTTAAAGTTGAACTATCAGCTCCTGGTCAAGGAGGAACTGGATCTTTTCCCTCAGTCTGAGTTTTGTTGAACCACTAGATTTGCACCTTGCACCTGAAAACCACATTGTGGCTGCTTCATCTATTCTGTGTATTATCTGGGGATTTAGATAACCTTGCATTGTTTCATGAGAACTGACACTCACTGCTGGCATAAAGTAAAATGAGAGAGGTCATAGCAGTCATCTCAAAGAATAGATTTTATACTGTCTTGCTTTAGTCCTTTTCTAGATAGCATCCCTGTTGTTGTTCTGGAGACTATAGACGCCTGACTTGCTTACAAGCTCACACAGAACATATGCATTTGTGAAATCTCTTGCTCCTTTCCAAAGGCATTGGCATGTCTCTGCCAGAGGAAAAATAGGAGTATCAGTATGAGTACAATCTAACTGACAGTCAAATTGTACCTTAGAATACCTATAGTACTGGATTTCATATATATCATTTAGCTTTGGTGTCTTCATTTTCATCACTTTCTATTTTCAGAAGCTTAATAAACCTTTTCGCAAGTTATTGAATGTCTCTCTTTTTATAAAATGTCATGGGATTAACCCCTCCCATCTGCTAAGTAAATAGTACTTGTTACATATACTATTACTAATACTGACTCATGGCTGCATTTGTGTTGGTGCCAAGCAGCCCAATACAGGAGGCGGTAGAAGAATGAGAAGAAGATATTGGATTTATACCCTGCCCTTCACTCTGAATCTCAAGAGTCTCAGAACAACTTACAAATCTCCTTTACCTTCCTCTCCCACCACAGACACCCTGTGAGGTAGGTAGAGCTGAGAGCTCACAGAAGCTGCCCTTTCAAGGACAGCTCTGTGAGAGCTACGGCTGACCCAAGTCCATTCCAGCAGCTGCAAGTGGAGGAGTGGGGAATCAAACCCGGTTCTCCCAGATAAGAGTCCACACACTTAACCACTACACCAAACTGGCTATCCTTCCTCTATAGGGGAACAGACACAATGAGGCTATAGGGGAATGGTATTACCCTAAAAGGAAGAAGCGATTTCTCTGCCAAATCCCCATCTTGCCACATTTTTTCTTTATCTGTATTAAACTGATGCAATGATCAGACTCAGCATGCAGAGCCCCTTCCTTGGCCTATGTGATAGCAATTCTCACTCTCTGGTCTTTTTTTTAAGCTGGAATGGCAACTCAGCATTGCACTGTGAATCCAGGGTTTAAACTGTATCAAGGCTAAGCCCTGAAATGCTGACACATGTTTAGCTATTTTACTGCTACCCCATTCTCCCTTTGAGAAGAAAGGCTTATATGGGATTGCTAGTGGCGTCTTGCCAGTCACTGATCTCGTTCACATCTGCTTGCTTTTCACTAAGGCTAACCTAGCAGGTGGTCTCAGAACATAACTTCTAACCATTTGCAGTGTCCCTTGCTCAGTACTAACCTGGCTCCATACCCTTGAGATTAGACACCTCCTGGCTATGCAGAGAAAAGCTGCACATTTCCATTCCCTTTCTGGTGTCTGCAGGATGAGCCGTCTGTTGCCACCCAACCCAGAGGAAGCCTCTAAGCGAGCAATCACAAAAGGAAGACGGGTTGCTTGGATTAGGGATTGCTACCCAAGGGAGTATTAGGAAGACGACAATCAGATTCTTATACAAATGTATGCGTTTGACTGTGTACAGTGCTGGACATCCTATTGGAAAAAGAATTTTGTAGAGCTGGAAAAATTGTGCAGAGGGGGCAGTCTATTTATTGCTGCTATTAATAAATGGAAGTATACAAGGATTAACTTCCAACTTTGCTTACAAAAAGCAAACATGCATTTTAAAAAAAAAAAAAAGCTCACCTGGATCTCTGCAAATATTTCCTAACCTAAATTCTTAAGCAGGGTTAGCCCCAGCCCAGAGTCGGTTCGTGGGCAGAGAGTCCCTGGGAGCCCTTCCCCATCTGCCTGCTGAAGTGTCCCGCTTCTGCTTGCAATCCCTCCCACATGTCCTTTCTCCAATGGCACCAGGCAGCATGTAGCAAATTACCTCTGCTCCTCTCTTGCCTTGAAAACTGCTAGGAGAAAGTAGAGAGAGCCAGTTTGGTGTAGTGGTTAAGTGCATGGACTCTTATCTGGGAGAACTGGGTTTGATTCCCCACTCCTACACTTGCAGCTGCTGGAATGCCCTTGGCTCAGCACAGTCCTCACAGAGTTGTCCTTGAAGGGGCAGCTTCTGGGAGAGCTCTCTCAGCCCCACCCACCTCACAGGGGTGTCTGTTGTGGGGAAAGGAGATTGTAACAGACTGATTCAGAGAGAAGGGGGGAAGCATAAATCTGCAGTCTTCTTCATGGGATCATCAAAAGCTGGTTGAAACTTGATGGCACTGAACATGGGCTGCTGGTCTGTGTCCCCCCCCCGCCCCCCCCCCAAAAGTTTTGTTATACTGTTGTCCATCTAACAGAAGCTTGATTTATCTCACAAGAAACAACAGTATTCAGTTGGGAGGCCAAACAACATTGAAAAAATAATTCACAATTGCCGGTTTTGGAAGCACCTTGAAACCTAGTATATAATTATCAACAAAAGAGTGTCTAGCTGAAGTGTGAGGTACTGCTGCCACCTAGTGGCAAATGTACCAGAGATTGCAAGTTTGTGTCTATTGTTTTATCTTAAGTTCCATGAGTTTTATGCAAGTTTTTCTTTTCCTAAGACGAATTTTATTAAGCCGTGACAAGTGGCAATATGAAATGATTTGGCATGCATGAGCTTTTTGGACTTGTTCATGAGACTTCTTTCCTAGTGCATGAGCCTTGTGGTGGGTCTTCCCACCCCACCCCGCTTGCTGCAGATTTAGTTGAGGGATGTTTATGCAGGACTTTTCTCCTTCACCAAAACAAACTACCTAAAAGCACAAGAGGAGAGGAGACATTAGATCTTGAGAGGGACAGTAGCCATGTAAAAAGTTCCTTGCCAGCAATCAAAGAGAAATATTCCAAATAGAGAAAACACCAAACAAAAGACTGCATTCTACCAAAATCTTCAGTTGTATTAAGAAAAAAATTACTTGATTCAGAGAAATTTAAATTATGCCCAGCTAACCGTAATGTCTGCTCTCCAGCTACCTTATGTTTGGAAGAAGAAGAAGAAGAAGAAGAAGAAGAAGAAGAAGAAGAAGAAGAAGAAGAAGAAGAAGAAGAAGAAGAAGAAGAAGAAGAAGAAGATGAAGAAGAAGAAGAAGATGATGATGATGATGATGATGATGATGATGATGATGATGATGATGATATTGGATTTATATCCCGCCCTCCACTCCGAAGAGTCTCAGAGCGGCTCACAATCTCCTTTACCTTCCTCCCCCACAACAGACACCCTGTGAGGTGGGTGGGGCTGGAGAGGGCTCTCACAGCAGCTGCCCTTTCAAGGACAACCTCTGCCAGAGCTATGGCTGACCCAAGGCCATGCTAGCAGGTGCAAGTGGAGGAGTGGGGAATCAAACCCGGTTCTCCCAGATAAGAGTCCGCACACTTAACCACTACACCAAACTGGCTTGGACATCTGTTGCAGTAAAATGTACAGATATTTAACTGATTTAGTGATCCCTACATATCATAGGGCTTTTATGTTGGCCAGATTGAATGCATTTCCCTCCAAGGTCTTGCAGGGGAGATATCTCCAAATTCCTTTTCATGTTCCTGCGGTGCAAACTCCCCTGATACAGTTTTCCACTTACTGAATAATTGTTATCTGTATGAAAAACCCCATCAGGAATTGTTTCGCAGATTCTCCCCTACTGTCGTCAATCAGAACGATTTATCTTTCTGCCGATTTTTCCTGAACAACTGTAATTCAGAAATTACCTGTGGTGTTGCAAAATTTTTGGCCACCATTCTCCAACACAACTCTGGCTATGCTTGATTTTATGTCTAACTTAAGTTCAATTCTGACTTACCGTATATTGTCTATCCAGATCTTTTTCTATATTTTATGCTATGCCAATAAAGGTTTGAAATTGGTACATAGAAGCACCTTGAAACTTGATGATCTTATTTTATATTCCAGGTCAGGGGGAATCTTGTGAAAGGAATGCCATCTATTCAAAATACAGTACATCATTAAAAATTGGAGTAATGTATATTCTGAAGCAGGGAATCACAAATGATTACATCTATTGCTTATCAGATGCCAGCAAATTTATTTTAGACATTTGGATATGCAATTGTATGCAGAGTTTCTCCAGTCTGAGCCTATGGAACTCAAATAATATTTAGTAGGGTTAAACTGTTGGTGTACCAAAGTATTTATCTAAGCCTCCAACTGTCAGAAACTCAGCACAAATTAAATTTGGGACTAATTTTTGCACAAGATTTGAGGACTGGGGAGGGGGAGCAAAATTTGAGGTATTTATGCTTTCATGTACATGCAACAATTCTTTACCCTTGAATAAAATTTAGTTGGTCTTAAAAAGGTGCCACTGGACTCAAACTTTGTTCTGCTTTGTTCTAAATCTATCTTCATTTTGGGGTAAGAGATGTTTATATAGCAGTAGGTGGTTTTCAGACATGTTGGTCCCATGGCATATAGAAGATCAGCATCAATACCTTGAATTGGGCCCAAAAACAAATTGGAAACCAGTGTGGGTGAGTCAGGGTTGGAGTGATGTGGATCCCATGACCCACTACAGTCAATATCCTGGCTTTCAGCAGCATTCTATATCAATCGAAATTCCCAACTACATTTAAGGGTAACCTTACATAGTACTGCAGCAATGTAATATAGAATTAAATTTCTGAAATATACACTTTTCCAGAAAAATACAGCTATGGCCTACCTCTTGTTGGCCAGGTGCCTTCCCTAAACCCAAAATGCCTTTGCCTCATCTTAATTTCTTGTAGCTCTCTAGTATGCCTGTATAAAGCCCGTTTTCCCCAAGCATCTGCTCCTTGTTTCTTTACCTGTTGCCTTCTGCCCTATCTGCAGTCTTTACCCTCTTTTCTTTGCCCCTTACATCCATCTTGTTCCCCAATCTGGGCAGCTAATTAATTTTTTACCAAGACCGGCTCCACATGTTGTTTTTTTTTGGGGGGGGGGGATTAAAAAATGACACCCCCTTATGGCCCATTCTATCTTCTGTGCCCATAGAATAGAATGAACTCCATACCCAATATGGCACTCACCCCCTCCGGTGGCACCCGGGACAGTGCCCCCTCTGCTCCCCCCTAGATTTGTCCAAACAGAAGTGTAGCTTCTGTTGGCAACATCAGCATTAGTATCACAACACTATCTTGACAACTGGCTCATATCTTATTTGCTATTATAGCTCTATCAAACACCACGTCAGGAGATCCCAAAGCTGAAGTGATTCCTTGATACATACAGTCAAAAGGATCTCATGTTTGTACAGTATTTACATCCTCGCTGAAGCCATGGCCATTAAACAAACACTAGTGATGCATGTGACTGGTATGAAGCAGCTGTTGTGAACCCCACTGGAGTTTAAGAAAGCAAAGGAACATGTGCAATATTATGGATCTTTCCTCCACTAGAAGGCTACAGGCCCTTTCAACCAACGTTCTCAGTAGGATTCTTCTGCCTTAGAGGCTCCAGTCTGGTGACCGCTGCCCTTTAACTTAGCACAAGGGTGCAGGTCTCAACACAGCAGCTGTCCCTTTGTCAGAGCTTGTTCACCCTTCTCAAGAGATCTGGCAGACAACTGAACTGTTTGGTATGTTTCCCCACGCAAATGCTATCCAGATCAAATGCTTTGTCAATTACACTATTTTGCAGTTGGGTTTTAACTTTGTACCAATTTTGCATTCTAAACCACTGCCTACCAGCTATATGTAGCTCTGCTCATTGTACCTCATACCTTGTCTAAAGAAGTATGCATGCATACCAAAGCTTACATTCTGTTAGTCTTAAAGGTGCTACTGGACTCCTACTTTGTTCTATTGCTTCTGACCAACATGGCTGCCCACCTGGATATATTTGGTGGCGCATTACATCGTTTTTCATTCTTGTTCATTTCATTCACACATAATTTGGTGTGGTACCACTTCTAGCCCAGACAAGTAAAGTTGGCAAGGATCAAAAGTAATGGCAGCACCCAACTTTTGCCCTACACCCCTCCCCACACACACACACACCCCGTGAAGATTATCTTCCAAGATGGCTACAAGACTTTCATATTTGAATGTCCACCAAGCAAAGCTAAGCAAGTCTGAAGTTTAATGTGTTTAAACCGATTGTTTTTATTGCACTGCTGGTTTTATGAAATCTTTGGCAAAATTGCAAACAAATGAACTATTGTGGATGCTGCTCATCTGCTTTCTGTTCAGTGGAGTAGAAACATACCTATTTGGACCCACTAAGCACGTCTAACAAAGAAGATGATATTGGATTTATATCCCGCCCTCCACTCTGAAGAGTCTCAGAGCAGCTCACAATCTCCTTTCCCTTCCTCCCCCACAACAGACACCCTGTGAGGTGGGTGGGGCTGGAGAGGGCTCTCACAGCAGCTGCCCTTTCAAGGACAACCTCTGCCAGGGCTATGGCTGACCCAAGGCCATGCTAGCAGGTGCAAGTGGAGGAGTGGGGAATCAAACCCGGTTCTCCCAGATAAGAGTCCGCATACTTAACCACTATACCAAACTGGCTAAAGAGCTTCAGAATACTAGAAGTTACTAGTTCATCATTTAACAACCTTGCTTTTTTTTTTAAAGTTTTTCTGATTTTGTCCTCTTTGCTATCTCAAGCAGCAGGGGGAACAGGAGTAACGTATACATGACAATGCAGAGTTAACATTTTACTGAGAATTTCTTCCATCAAAATATTTTTCTCATATACAGCACTTGCCAACTGGTGAAGACAATAACACCACTTTCCTCAAGCTGTTGGAGAAAGTGAGGCATACAAGGGAAAAAGCAAGACTTGTGTTCCTATGGGAATGGGCAAGTCTTTCTGTGTTGGGCTAGAAAGTTAATTTGCATTTTGAGTAATAAATTTCCAGCACATTTTACCATACTTGCAAAATCAACTGAATTCGCTTTCCAGTTTTTGATGGCATTTCCAAATAAATATTGACGTCAATAGTATTTTAACTGAAGTAACTTTAAGAATAACCTAATTTGTTGTACTAAACTAGGTGAAGGCAAGTGTATTTTAAGGCATAGAACCCACAAGCATGGCAAATATGGAATGAACATGAAGCAAACACTGACCTATGCCAACCCCATAGCAAAGTTTATGGCTTTGAAAAAAGGGAAGCCGTGCCTCTCCTTATATAGGCCTATAGTTAAAACATTACAGACTTTTGCAATAGAATAACGTTTGAGTCCAGAGGCACCTTTAAAACTAGTGATCCCAGATAGTACCTCTTCTGTTTCAAGCTACATCTCTGCCTCAGGTTGCAGGTGTGTTTCTCGCATGCTTTTCATCATCCTAAACCACCATTACACTTCACAGGAATGTTTGATCCCTTTATCACATGAATGGGTATACTCTGTGTGCACAGCAGCTTGCAGAAGGATCTCAGACAACCTGTGGCCCTTACCAGCAACCTGAAACAGAATAGGCCTACACATTTCCCTCCTTTTAAACCATGGAGCCAGCATGACTACCTCTGCATGCAACCACTGCTCCAGAGGTGGACTGGATAATCAAGTCCAACAATATACTACAAAAATATACCTCACACACAAATCTGGTCTCACAAGTAACTCACATCCCAGTAAGTTTTTGTGACAGCAAATTTAACCAGATGTTCCTATACTTCAATTCATAGGCAGGTCACTTTCCTTCTACCCAGGTATCCCTTTAAGGTGGGGCACATTTCTCAGACAAAAAGCTTTGAAGCAAATTCTTAACTTCGCATACATTATTGTTCCTCATTCTTCTTTACAGACTGACTTGATATTGGTTTGCCAGCAATTGGAAAACTCTGATCAAACTGATTCTTGTATCAGATACTTGCACTGAGCCCAACAACAGCCTTTGTAAGTCATCCTTTTCACTTTGTACCTTGGCTACAAGCTCAGAGTTATTTCCATTGGATCATGCAGGAAACTTCAACTCAAAAGCAGATCCGGACTAAAATATTAATGGAAAGGAGAGACTGCCACTAACTCCAGTGTCTTGTTACAGACCCCACCGCCCCAAGACCATCTCTTGAGGGTCTCATCCTGCCAGAGCAGCCTTTTGAGGAGATCAAGGGGCTGCAACTGGAGATGGGGAAGCATGAGAGTCCTACTGACAGAACTGCCTTCAAGTTAACAGAACATTTAGTCTGCCTGCAGCACAAACTGTTCCCAACAGGCCCAGGAGGACCTGCATGTCAGGGGATTCAATTCAACGGCAGAAGTAGGAAAATGCTGCTGCTGTTTAAACCTATGAAACCAACTCACCTTTTCAAAATCCAGTATTATTTTAGGATCACATAATGGCCACTTAAAAATAAATGCTTACATTAGCAAGGTTTTGCTGAGAACATCATTCTTTATTGTTTAACAGAGCAAACCAATCTATGTACAATTACTAAATTAACGTAAATGTCTAGACCATTCACAAAATTTTTGTGTGGGAAAAAATTGACATCTTATAGTTTGAGTGAAGCACAGCTTGTATCAGATAAATTAAAATGTAGATAGCCAAGAACTGGAAGATATTCTGCACGCTTGTATGGGAGAAATGTTACAATAGTATATGCAACTATAAAGCAAAAGGCTTAGTTCCAGAGCCCTGATTTTTCTTGACTTGAAAGAGATGTGGTCAAAAAGGGCAGAGGCACAAGCATCGTGAGAAGAATTAATTTGGCAACCCATGAAAGACACTGTTACTTAGAAACCTCCAAAATATATAAATAGTTTCAGTGTGAAGCAAGTGACAACTCCGTCCTTAAAATCTATTCAAACCATTTTTTAGTCCAAACAGTAAAGAACTACTGCTACGCTATTATTTCAATAGACTTTATTGTAAAATAGTCCGGCCACAAGACTACATTCAGACCTTCTGCCAAATGCACAAGCTACAAATGCTTGTTGACTTAACAGTCAAGGATCAGTTTTTAGTAGCGTATTTGAGAAGTGAATAAAAATCCATATAAAACAATATTCAAATAGTTTCCATAGGAACACAGATAAATGTGACCCTTCCCATCTCCTAGCTGTCTACTCTTGACATTCACGCACTCTAATCAACACATTAAAAAATTCTAGCAGGAATTAAGTTAATGGTCCCAAAAGCCCTAAAAAAAAATATCCTTTCCTAAAACTTGCGAGTTAGCTAAACCTTATCTATACATTAATGCTAGCTGAAGCACAAGTTGCTGGATGGTGCTCAATTCCACTTTCCCAGGCACAGGACAGCGGCAAAGTGACATCTTGCTCTTCCACTTCTGCTTGAAAGCCTTGCTCTTTTATCTGCTCCATCAGTTGCCTAACAAGAAGGGGGGGGAATGGATGTGAGGCATCAAGTAACGCATATGAAACTGACATTTCAGAGATACCGTAATAGTCAGCTACATGACATTAACAGAGTCTGTGCGCTCTGCATCATCAAAATGCTATACCAGAGACAGCTGAAATGACACAAGTAATCCTTTATTATATACTAAAAGCCCTTTCGTGGTGGCAAAATGGAGCACCCTGATTGGTTGGAACAGTACTGCATCAACCTTTGGCCTGTCAAACCATCAATCAAGGTCTGTTGTGTTGCACTGGCTGAGGATTGAGGTACTGCTTCACAGAGGAGAGAATGAAAGCTTTCCACTGATTGGCAGGCAGAGAGAGGAGGGAAACTGCCACAGAAAGCCATCTCTCAATTGGCTGAGGCCTCCTGGATCTTCCTGATGAATGTGTAAAAAGAAGAGAAGCAGCAGAGTCCCTCTGTTTGGAGGAAAACCACCACCCCTTAGGCTCGTCTACTTTTGTTTTCCTGTTTAATCTGAAAAGGTTGGTTAAAATACAGCAGATGGTTTGTGTGTGTGTTCAGTTTCATTTAGTGGAAGTGCAGCCATCTTCTGGGGTATGGGGAAATGAAGACTGTATTCAGGGGAAGTGAACTGCTGTATTTTTATTTATGTTTTTGGGAGGAATGGGAAAATCTCCTGGGTCTGCCCCAAAGTCTCCCAGCTCCACTCCAAAGTCTCCAGGTATTTCTGAGTTGGACCTGACAATCCTACAACCCAGCTTGGTTCTGTCAGTAAAGGGAGGAGGCCCTTTCCAGGCTTATTTTGGCCTTTGAGGAAGAACCCATTGGGGCCAGTCCTGACTAGGGTTGTCAGCTCCAGGTTGGGAATCTCCTGGAGATTTTGTGGTGGAGTCTATGAAAGCCAGACTTTGGGGAGTGGAGATGTCCCAGCTGAATATAATGTCATAGAGTCCACCCTCCAAAGCACTTATTTTCTCCAGGGGGAAATAGGCCTATTGTCTGGATTTCAGTTGTGATATCAGGAGATCTTCAGCCTCCATCAGGAGGTTTTCTATCCTAGGTTTGGCAGCACCCTCTGGGTGACCTGATGCCACCTGACTGGCATGACTTAACTAGGTCTACCTGCTTGCTTCTGCTCAGCAGCAGCCCCCCATGACAGTCATTGTGGCATGGCAGTCAGTGCTTCCTTCAGAGCAAGGTCTGCCAGACCCAGGTTCTTACTGTGGAAGATGACTGGGTAATTTTGGACTACCCACATACTTCCAGCCTAATCTACCTCACAGGGTTGTTGTGCGGATCAAAAGGGGGAGAGAAACATGATGTAAACTGCTTTGGTTCCCACTGTGGAGAAAGACTGTCCTTTTCCTAGGTAGAGGCTGAAGGGAGGGGAGAGGAGATGGAAAGCAACCTATCCCCATCTTTTTTGCCTCTCATCCCTTATTACACAACCTTCCCCCCTCTCTGATAATCTACACCATATTTCTCCACTGTCTCCGTTTCCCTTCCCAATAGCTGCCCTCTTGACATACCTTTCCACCCTTTATCTTTCCATTCCCTCTCCAGCTCCCCCAGGCCATAACACTCACCCATAGCAAATTTGTATTTCCCCCCACAATGGGCCTTATTACTAGTTTTTTCTATAATTTAACCATACTTCTCTTATTGCTATTTATTGCCAATGTTCTCCCACCACACCACTAGGGCAAACTCATTCTGTAGTGTTTCTGAGAGTCCACCAGGCACTCTTCAGGAGCCCTGCTTACTTGGGTTCTTTTCAGTTAACACTTTGCACACACCAAACTTGAAAGTCCATTCAGGTTTACAAGCTTTTCCAAATCCCATCTTGAACAAGTGAAGCAAATGGAAGAAGCATTACTAACCATGCTGGCCTTGACATTACATAATGTATTGTTGGTCTCTGGAATCCATTGAAAGTAGAAGCAGCTGCCACAGTGTAAGCCCCCATGTTTTCAAACAGCATCCAGTCTCCAACCTGCAATTCCGGCATGCCGCAGCGTTCAACTATGCGATCTAAACCATCACATGTTGGCCCCCATATGCTGCAGGGATAGTATCTCTCATCTGGCTTGGGTCTCTGGAAACAAAAGTTCAAGATGTAAGCACCTAAAACCAAGCTTCACATCTACAGTCGTAACAGATGCTTCAAGTCACAGAACTGTGCTTAATCTGCTCTTTTGAATTTGCTCCGTTGCATCATACTGAGAAGTTCAGTTACAGGATAACACCATAACTATTCTCCAAGTTAAGTCCATTCTAATTATAGGAAAAGACTTGCATGGGTAAGTGAAACAATTTGATCACCATAAGTAGGAATGGACTGTATCCGCCTATACCATACCTTTTGCAAAACTGGCTTAACATGCGCATGATCATATAGAATGCAGTTAAAAGATCCATATACTCCATCGTTTACATAATACATAAGAGTTCTGTCATTACGCTCTTCTTCATCTAGAAGAAAAAAGAACAAGCAATATTTGCTATTATGTACACAAAAGCCAATGCCAAAAGCATTATCCCATACATAAAAAAAACAGAATACGGAAGATAGAAGTAGCCTCAATTTGTTTATGGAGGGGGTCACTAAGTTGACTAGTTATTTTGGCTCCCATTCAAGGTCCCTGATTTTTATCTACAGGTCACAGTGCCTGTTCACAAGCCTATGGAGGAAAGGAAAACACTACTCCTCTCCATCATCCTGTTTGGTGGACTGACCTCCATTGACAGGGATGATGCAGCAAGGTGTAGACAGACAATGCATCTCACTCCATGAAGGGAACTCACAGAAATGAAATCCTTCCCTCCATCCACGCTACTTCTATCACCAGAGAAAATTTTGCCAGCTGAGCACTCTGAACACTACATACCATCAGAACCACTCTGCTCCTTTATTACAACCTTCTTTGCAATGATGTTAACAGCCAATGTAAAAGCCGATGCAACATAGTATCTGCCAGGCTCCGCAATAATTCTCACTCCAGAATCAGAAGGAAAATATTTGTCCAGTGCAGGATTGATGACATTTGTTATCTTTAAAAAAGGGGAGACATGCATGAATATTTTAGGCAGTATTTGCAGGAACATGTCATTATGGATCTACGTTCTAAGTTACTGTTTCCCCAAGAACAAAGTTCCAAATTACCTTTTGCACTGGTTGGAGTTGTTGTCATTTCAGAAATACAGGAATGGGTAGCTTTTAAAAGTTTAATTGCCTTAGATGAAAGGCTGGAGCAGGACACAGATGTCCTGCATCTTGACCTTACTACACCATCTTTTGAAAGCTATGCCATGGATTGCATCCTTTTTTCAAGGGTATCCACAGGAGGCAGCAAGTTAGGTTTTCCTGAATAAGTTACATCAAAGAACTCCTTTCAAGAACTTATGAGTGAACACCCACCAACAGGGACTCCCATCGAGTAATACAATTAACATTTTCTAATAAATCAGTCTTTAACCACATACAAATTGTAACACACACACCAATACTAAGGAGAAGCAGGAGCAAATCACTGAAGTTTAACATGGCAGCAGTCATACCTCTTCAAACTTAAGTTTCACATCTTCGGAACCAGGAAAGCCACCACCAATGTCAAGAAGGTGCATGCAGAAACCAAGTTCAGCCTAAAAAGGAGGGAAAATATAAACTCAGAGATTGCATTCATAGTATTAAGCGCTTTTACTCTCTTGAATTTGAAGAATAGGATAATAAGAGTCCTAAAAATGAAACAACAATCTAGACTCATCTGAAATCATCATGTAACCCAGGAGTGGCCAAACTTGCTTAACGTAAGAGCCACACAGAATAATCAAGATACTTGAAAGCCACAAGATTGTGCACCTCAGATGTTTGAGAGCCACAAGGCAGATAGATGGGGGGAGAGGTGGAAAGAAAGCAACTTTAACTTTAAATGCATTCTCCAAACTGCCGGCTGGCTTGGAGAAATGGTTTAAATGGCCGACAGGGCAGTGGAGGCTTTGAGAGCCACACAATGTGCGAAAGAGCCACATGTGGCTCCCAAGCCAGTTTGGCCAACCTCTGATATAGCCTAATCCCATCGCCATGTTAGCTACTAATCAGACTTCAGAATTTCATATTAGCTGAAGCAATTTTATTTATTTATTTATTTGTAATTTATATCCCGCCCTTCCCACCAGCTGGCTCAGGGCGGCTTACAACACATAAAATCTAACATAAGAGTATAAAATTAAGCATAAAAATTTAAACATTTCACAATTTACATAGTTAAAATCTAAACATTTCACACAGTTATATACTTCAATGCTTCAACTCTGGCATTCTATCATCTTACAAAACTATGAAAAACTTTGAAGTTGTATGAAAATACTCTTTGATGTACTTACTCCCATATCGAAGACACAGCGGGCATCAGAAATAGCCTGCACAAAAGTCTCAGGATCTGTGCAGCCACTTCCAACATGGAAACTGGAAGAAATAGCATGAATTTAGCTGGGAGGTAATTTTTAATGAAGGCAAGCAAAGAGGCAGTAAGCATGACATTTCTATTTCAGGTTTTGCTACTCACCTGACACCAATCACGTCAATATTCAGTTCTTTTGCTCGCTCAAGCAGCAGCCTGCTGGTTTTGAGTGTAGCTCCAAATTTAACGCTCAGACGACAAACCGCTTTTGAATCATCCGTTGCAATGCGCAGAACTAGCCTAGAAAATATTGGGAGAGCCTACCTCAGTAACAGTTTCAAGCTTACCAGATACATTTGTATGGAGAACACTTTTGTATTAAAAGTTATTCTCAGTGGCTCTCAAGTTAGCTTGCTCATCAGAGAAGATTACCTGATTATCATGCAAAACTAACTGCAACCCAAAATTTATTTATTTGATTTCTAGACTGCCCTCACCTGCACACAGGGCTCAGGGCAGTGAATATTTCAGTAAATACAAATATAAGTAAGATTAAAACAGTTAAAACAATGTTTGATTACTATTTCAGATGGTATTTGAAGGGCCAATTTATGTCCTTACCCCATGGAGGAGAGATGGGGGAGGCCAAGCTCCATTAAACGTTGCTGACCTCAACCAAAGGCCTGGCAGAACATCTCTGCAGCAGGTCCCACAGGGCTCTGATGTCATTAGGCAGAACGTTTCACCAGGCCAGTGCCAAAATGGCTTTAGCTCTGGTTGAGAGCAGCTGGATGACTCTCAGGCCAGGGATCACCAGGAGATTCTTCTCCCCAGAACATGATGCTCTTCTGAGGGTATACCAGGAGAGATGGACCCATAGTTACAGTAGTCCCAGACCATTTAGGGTCTTAAAGATTAGTATCAAGACCAAACCTGATTTGGTATTCCATCTGGAGCCAGTGCAGCTGGCAAAGCACCGACTGAATATGTGCTGTCAGTGGGGTTCCAAGTAAGAAGGCAGGCTGCTGCATTCTGGACCAGCCTGGAGGTGACCATGGCATGGATTACTGTGGCTAGGTCAGAGTGAGGCAGGAAGGGTGCCAGTTGCCTGATCCGGTGCAGCTGGAGAAATGCCAGTCTAGCAACATTTGTGATCTGGGCCTCCACTGATGAAGCACACCCAGTCTGTTGGCAGCTGGCAAGGAAAGGTATATGCTGGCACTCTAGAGAGCCTCCCCAAATGCTTTGGTGTTAGGAAAGTTGCTCAATTCAGCAGCATCTTCAGCTTGGGTCCCATAACCAAGCAAAAATAAAAGGCAAACAAGTTATGTTATTATCAAAGTTCCTTACTTTGCTTTTGGATGGGCTCTTGCAACTTTCATTAGCTCCACTTCACTATCAAAAGTCATCATCTGCACACCGTTATTTGCTGCGTGCTTAATCTGAGAGACTTGCTTGCATGGATTTGCATATATTATACGTTCAGGAGGCACACCAACACTCTGGACCAGCTGTATTTCAGTCTGGAAAGAGAACAAATTTGTTTGGTACGCTCTTCGCCAGATATTTCTTGTCCAGCTATACTCAGGGACCAAGGGCATGGTTAGCCAAAACGCTTTCAAAAGGCAGCCACTTACTTTACTGGCACAGTCAAAACCAGCACCAAGAGCTGCAAGAGTCTTCACTACAGCTATGCTGTCATTACATTTAACAGCATAGAAGGGGGACACTCTGGGAAGAGCCTTGTACCACCGCAAGTGCTTCTTGAGAATATCCCCAAGATCAGCAATATAGAAGGCATCTTTATCATCCTGGAGACAAAAAGAACATTCAATATGAAGTTGCTCTACTATATACTGCAACTGTACTAAACTTGGTTTTGCAAAGTTTCATCTATGCATCTCATATACTCACAGAGGAAGAAACTTCATTTATTTTTTGGTCTACAATATCTTTTGCAGCAAAGCCTTCATCAAGGAAAGTAAAATTGAACTCATCACTGTTGAAGCTGTTCATTTTTCTTAATTTTTTTTTTTGTTATACCACCACCAAGTTTGCTTTCAGGGCAACACACTGTAGGCACACAAGAAAAAGTTTAATTATTACTAATTAGTCATCCATGGTCAACTAACTGAGGTGAAAAAGGCAGTCATTTTAAAAAAGACTAACTCACAGTACAGGGTCAATGAAGATGCAACTTTGAACGATGTTTCCTTTCAGCTGTTCTAGGGAGTTTTCTCCAGGAAAGAAAGATCTTGAAATACACAAATTCCTAGGCAGTCATTGTAAGATGTTGCAGCAAACTTGTCTAAAAGAAAAAAGATTGAAAGAGCATGTCTACACGGTGCCTCTGGATCTCTGCAATATTCATATTTCACTATCATTTTCATTCAAAAGTTCATTCATTCACTATCACATTTTTATCCTTTCCTCCTTTCAATGAGTTTCAAGTGGCATGCCATGGTTCTGCCCTGCAAGGCTGCTTTGCACCAGTCTCTCTCCATCAGTCTAAGCGCCCCCAGTAAGCTTCAAGGCATATCAGGGATTTTAAGTTGGTCTCCCTAGTCTGATGCTTATATAGAGGCACCAAACATCTAAACAATACAAAAAACTCACTGCATTTCCTGTAACAAAGTCAGCATGCACAACAGAGACAAGCAGAATTGTCATACAACAGGTTGGGATCATCAGTTGGGTTGCATAGCACCACCTACAGGATGACAAGCTTTACAGAGCCACCATTTTAACGCTGCTCTTTGGAAGGACTTGCTGGTGTGCATGTCAAGGGAGAACATAGGTGCTGCTGTACAGCCTGCTTCCTTTTGCTTGTATGCTGAGAAAAGCAGCAAGACAAAGTCACTCATCAAATGACAGAATTCCTCCATGGTCCTGTTAACTGACTTATTTCTCAAGCTATACACCCCAGATTGTGTTTCTTATTCCTCCGGGGCTGCCCACAGTTATGGCCCTGAGACCAGCAGTCACAGTTCTGGTTGTATCACGTCACTCTGAATGGAAGGAAACTTTTGCCAAGAGACCTGAAGTTCATAATGTCAGATATTCTAGCCATTTCTGCAAAAGCTAGTATACCAAAACCCATTGGTATATTCATCCAGGCTCAAATTTCCACTCATTGTGGAACTCACTGGGTGACTTCTGACCAGCCACACACAGTCTCAAGCCTAGCCCACCTCACAGGGTTGTGGTCAGGAAAAAACATAGCAGGGGGGAGAAGCATGAAGCTTCCAAGGAAGAATGATAAGATAAAAATGTGCTAAATGACCAGGACAGTCTCAAGGACACATGCTCCTGGATTTCTTTATTTGTATTTTCATCCATTATCAAAGAACAGTAAGAACTACTAAGATGCCTGTGCCAATGATTACTAAATAAGCTTGTTCTCATGCTGCACAGCTGTTTCTTTAGGCACAGCCTGCCTGTACCAAAGCACTCAATAGTTACTTTTAAGAAAGGGGATGGGTGAATAAGACACTGAGAACAGATGGAAAAGTGTTGTTGAGGAAAAACAGGCAATAATGTTAATACACTCAAATGACCTGACAGCATCTTTCCTGCAGTCCATATCAAGCCTCGGTAAAACTGCTAACATGTTGACATAATGCAGTCAAACCCCTAGTCTCAAAGGTGTTCCTGTGCAATGAACCAAGACATTGATAGAGATTTACAAGATTATAAATGGAATAGAGAAGGTAGAGAAAGAAGTACTTTTCTCCCTTTCTCACAATATGAGAACTTGTGGACATTCAATGAAATTGCTGAGCAGTTGGGTTAGAAAAGATAAAAGGAAGTACTTCTTCACCCAAAGGGTGATTAACACGTGGAATTCACTGCCACAGGAGGTGGTGGCAGCTACAAGCACAGACAGCTTCAAGAGGGGATTGAATAAGCATATGGAGTAGAGGTCCATCAGTGGCTACTAGCCACAGCGTATTGTTGGAACTCTCTGTCCGGAGCAGTGATGCTCTGTATTCTTGGTGATTGGGGGGGGGGGCACAGTGGGAGGGCTTCTAGCCCCACTGGTGGACCTCCTGATGGAATTTGGGGTTTTTGGCCACTGTGTGACACAGGGTGTTAGACTGGATGGGCCATTGGCCTGATCCTACATGGCTTCTCTTAGTAATTTTGTCCAATAAAAAGGCAACCTAAGCAGAACTTCACACATGTTCCTACTGGTTCAGCTAACTTTTTAAAAATCACAGCCTACTTTGCATAAAATATACACTATCTCTTTAGAGTCATATGGTGTTTATGAGGATGCAATCCTAAGTGGACTTAGAAACCACTCAATGGACTTCCAAATAATTTTAATGAGGGTTTAACAAACAATGCAAGATCTCCCACACACATTGGGCAACCCCAAAGTAAACTGAACCCATCTCTGCTTGCTATAGATCCTGCTTACTTCTTAGAATGCTCAATAAAAGTCAGGGGGGGGGGGGAGGGATGTGGTTGTAGTAGAGTTTTTCTTTTTTAAAAAAATGTAACAGAAATGAATTCACATTTGCACATGTCATTTCAGAACATTCCAAGCAAATGTCTATTGCAAGATTAAGTTACAGTTCTCAAAAGTATTCAAACTAAAACAAAAATATTACTAACTGTAGAGTAATGAATAAAATATTAGGGTAGAATGATTACAAAGCAGTCCAGTTAACTAGAAGACATGGGCATTTGAATTCAGTAGAACTCTTTACTGTAGTGAAGCTAATAAGCCAGCTCTTTTCCAGTGTACAACTCAGCTGCACACAAAACAGACATGACTGACGTCACACCACCTCAACTAGGCCTTTGCTCCTTGCCTTATATTGTACGCACTGTCAGTGTATCCAATCAGAAAGCAAAAACTGTTAACAGAAGCTCAGAAGCCAAGAAAGCCTTCACCCACCAATGGGTGGCCAAACACTACTCCTTCCCAACCCGACACTAACTGCGGCAAGGAAGTGCAGGGTAGCGTGCAAAGGGGTGGGGCAGAGAGAACTATTAGAACGGCTGGCATCTGCAGTTTCCCTTTCTGAAGGGGAAAGGGTGCATGCCAAGTTTGGGAGCTCGATCACCCAGTTCCAGCAGGTTCCCTGAGGTCATGCTGAAAGGAGAGCCAATCTTTCAAGACAGAAATAAATGTAACGAACAACAGCTGGCCACATTTTCTGTTCAGATCTCACCAGATCATGGCTTGTTCAGGCTGCCAGATGTCTCATTATTCCAGCTCCCCATCCACCCCACCCCCCCAAGAAAAGCTTGCCTTCACTCCTCTAAATAGACAATTTCTCCAGCCATTGTTACTCTGTCCAAATAGTTGCTGCCGTCAAACTAAAGCATCTTCTCACTCCCTACAGTAGCTAAAGGAGGAATGATGACTATTCAAAAAGCTTCAGAGGCAGTCCACAAACTCCAGAATGGCAAACTGCAGCAAAACCCTTAACAGCTTCTCTTGAATGCCTCTGATCTCCTCTATGGCCCTGGTGATCAATGGGATTGAAAAGGTGCATGAACAGTGCAATTTAACCCTTTCCTCTCACCAGAGTTAAAGCAAGAAAAGTATTCAGCATGATAGGGCGAGGCTGTGGTTCAGTGGCAGAGCAGCTGCTTGGCATTCAGAAAGTCCCAAGTGTACGATCCCTGGTACCTCCAGTTAAAAGGAGCAGCCAGCAGGTGATGGGCAAGACCTCTTGCAAGAGACCCTGGAGAGCTACTGCCAGTCTGAGTAGACGTGACTGACTGTGATGGCCTAGGGGTCTGATTCAGTAAAAGGTAGCTTCATTATGTTCACATGATAAAGGTTAATTCACAAAGGGCACAAAGAGAAAACCTTTGGTGCAGGACAGAAAATGACATCAGGTTTGGCTTTCCATTAAACTTCAATTTTGTTTCTAAAAGAAAGAGCAAAAAAGTCAACGAAAAGAACAGAACGCGCTTTTTTTCTCAAAAGCAACTAATACAATGTTGCAAATTAAAAAGAAAAGAGGAAGATGATGGACACGCTTAAAAACGCCACTAAAGATGGCTAATTTTATTTTTATTTTTTAAAGCGCAAAGTTTAAAAAAACATAAAGAAGCTGTTTCAAATTACAAGGGGTTTCTTTGGTGACTTCACGAAAAACAATAATAACGGCGTAATCGACCCCCTCCGAAATTCCCTCGGACCTGCCCCCAATTCCCCCCTTTGCTTCCCTTCCCTTCCTTCAGAGGCGTCCCTCTTTTCCGCCTTCTCTGCCAAGGACTGAGTCACCCACCGCCGGGCCGGCTCCTTCCACCCAGCCCATTCACACACACGTGGCTGGCGCCGCCGGGCCCGGCCGGCTACCCAGTCCTCCCACCTCACCTCTGGCAGCGGCGGCGGCTCGTTCTTCTTCAGCAGCAGCAGCTTCTTCCCCCCTGCGCGGCAGCTGGCTGGACTCGACGGCTGCGACCCGCCCGTTCCCCGCGGGCCTGGAAAGCGGTGGCTTCGACTGGAGGGGGTGGAGCCGGACCCTCGTCACCCGCCGCCGCGCAGGTTGGAGGCTGCTGCTGCCGCACCGGCCGCCTTTGCCTCTCCGCTTGACAAAGCCTAGCTCCCGCCGCAGAGCCTCTATTTATAGGCCCGGCCGCGTCTCCATGACAACGCACCAGCTCAAACCAGCCCCGATCGGCTGCGACCGGGCCGCAGCCTTCACCACCCGCTATTATGACGTCAGGCGGAGGGGGTGGCGAATGTGAGCGCAGCGTGCTGCCGGCTGCGTCCCGCCCATCCACGCTGCTCAAACGAGAGATGCAGGCATTTTTCATAGTTATGAAGAGCAGTGGCTCAAGCGGGAACTAAGCCGGGAGCGGTGGGGCCGCAACGAGAACGTATTCGTTCTCAAAGTGCCACAGGAGCCCTTTCACGGAAGGTATCAATGTATATATGGAGTCTTGCGACATCTTAAGGACGGATGCGATTTTATTTCAGCATCTGTTTTCCCGGACTAGATCCCACATGTGCCGCTTCTTATAGCACCACTTGTGAGATCTGTAAAATGCGGTAGTCCTAAACACAGTCTCTGAAATTAATACAGATTGCCTTGTGTGGCTTAAAGTGCCACGAAAATCCACAGGTAGATAATACCTTAAAGACAAAATCATTTTTATTTTGCTTCTTTTGTTCTAGCTTTCTTGGATTATAGCCTATCTCAAATTATGGAAGTTAAAAGAAAAACTTAAAACGTTTGAGGAGGGAGGGACGGTGGCTCAGTGGTAGAGCATCTGCTTGGGAAGCAGAAGGTTCCCAGGTTCAATCCCTGGCATCTCCAAAAAAGGGTCCAGGCAAATAGGTGTGAAAAGCCTCAGCTTGAGACCCTGGAGAGCCGCTGCCAGTCTAAGAAGACAATACTGACTTTGATGGACCGAGGGTCTGATTCAGTATAAGGCAGCTTCATATGTTCATATATTTCTTTTTAAGGTGTTTGGTGTGTGAGACAAGAATGCTGGAAGTATCAAAATTTCAAAAAATAGGGCAAAATTAGAGCCTCTTCTTGCCTGCCATATATTGAGAACATCATTTGCTGCATCCAGGTTTTTCTCACTGCAAAAACCCATCCTCTCATTGGCTGTTGCAACCGAAGGAGGCTGATGTTCTGTTAAGCAACTGGGATGTTCAATGTGGGAAGGGAGACAGACCGTTACAAACGGTTATTTGGAATAGCAGTTTGATTTGTTTACAATTAGGTGGTATAAAGAATGAGTGTTTTTGAAGTTAGATCCAGGTGGGCAGCCATGTTGGTCTGAAGCAGGACAGAGTTAAGAGTCCAGTGGCAACAAAAAAGAGCCTCTACTCTCCTGCCTGTTCTGAATTGTCACATTAATTTCCCATGCATTTCCATTTTTCTTGCCTTGCATAAGGATGTTCTGCTGACTGCAATGAGGAACCCAATAGAGAACCATGAAGACTGTAGCTCTTTGCCTTAATTTCCTCCTTCCTTGTGGTCTCTATTCACCAATCATTCCCTTTCTAGCTTCTGTGCCTCACTTGTGTCTTTTATGGTGACCACCCAAAATGGAAATAAAGTATTACTGGAAAGCCTATGGTCAGAGATCAAGCTGCTTATCAGTGGTCACTATTAGTCTGTCCCTTGCTCAATGACTGTGAGTCATACTGTATTCTCCAGCCAGGAAGCAGGAGAGTCAGTAGCTGGGGTGTATGCAAAGCCAAACGCAGTTCAAGCCCAAACTGTCTCTGGACCTTGAAGCATTTGTTGTACTGCTTAGCCAGTTGTCAACATAACTTTCTTTGTTCAGAGGTTATACCTTAAACAAGTCAGTCATCTTAGTGTAAGTTAAAACTCCACCACCACAATCCTTCAGATAAATTTCTTCAATGAAAGTAAGTTTTTCCGTATTTTGAAGAAGGAGAAGAGAGAGGGAAGAAGAGACTCACTTGAAGTCTCAGAGTGGCTTATGATCTCCTTCCCCTCCCCACAACAGACACCCTGAGAGGTAGGTGGGACTGAGAGAGCTCTGACAGAAACTACTCTTGAGAGAGCAGCTCTTTCAAGAACTGTGACTGACTCAAGATCACTCAGCAGGTGCATGTGAAGGAGTGGGGAATCAAACTCAGTTCTCCCGGATTAGAGTTTGCACACTTAACTCTACACCAAACTGGCTTTGTAAGGTTACATGTCAACTCATATAATATTAGTACAATAGAAAAACTCACCTGGGACCAGGAATCAGGTATTAGATCTTGAGCAGCTTCAAACTGCTTTCCCAAGGCAAAGCAACCAAGAATGCAGATACAGCGGATTCTGCATGAAATGTCTTAATGACTACTCCTAAGCGCCTTTTTTTGCCATCAAGTCACAGCTGATTTATGACAACTCTGTAGGGTTTTCAAGGCAAGAGACGTGCAGAGGTGGTCTACCATGGCCAAGCTTTTTGTGGTAGCAATGGGAAATTATGTCAGTCATACCTGACTTATGGCGATCCCTGTAGGATTTTCAAGGTAAGCCATATTCAGAGGTGGTTTGCCATTGCCTGCCTTCCCATCATGACCCTGGTATTCCTTGGTGATCTCCCATCCAAATACTTAGCTTCTGAGATCTGACAAGATTAGGCTAGTCCAGGCCTTCCAAGCTAGAGCTTTTCCTCTGTGTAGCAACCTTGGCATTCATTAGAACCAAGGCTCTTTTTGGTAAGCTCTTGGAGGATTGGTGTGTAGCCTAATATGCAAAGGAGCTCCTGCTAGAATTCCACCCCTGCTTAGAACAAAGTCTGAGTCCAGTGGCAGTTTTAAGACTATAATATAGTGGGTTCCATACATGGAAGAGGCGAGGTGGTAGTGACTCATAAACTCTTTATTGATTTCAGCATAGTAAGTCCTAAGTATAAGACTGGGGGAAAGGGCCAACAGGCCAACCTTATATACATGTCAGGGTTCCCGTGCTAGCGTTCTATTGGTCCATTCAAACCAGCAGGGGGCTCATGATTGGAGCAGGGCAGCAGGGATTTGGATCCTGCTGTTTATTGTTCCCAAGTCCCCAAGCTATGGTCATCTGGCTCCAATGAGTCATGCGGGAATACCCAATTCAGTTCTCACTTGAGTCCATATACATAACAAAGATCAACAAAGTTTAATTCTGGGTATAAGCTTTTGTGTACATGCACATTTCTTTAGATACACAAAAGCTTGTACCCAGAATTAAATTGACCCTGGAGGTCCCTTCCAAGTTCTAACTTTATGATTCTGTTGTATATGTGCTTAGAATTATATCTATAAGCTGGAGTTCTTGCCTGGCTCACTGCAGCCTGAAGGACAGAGCTTGGGGGACTCAGGAACAATAGGCAGCAGGATCCAAATCCTGCTGCCCTGCTCCAATCAAGAGCCCCCGACTGGTTTGAATGGTCCAGTCACAGGCAGCGCAGGAACTTTGGGTGTGTATATATAGGGGGCCCTGCGGTTCTAGTTCTCAGTCTTCATAGGCAGCACCATACCATGTTGTATTCAATAAAAGAGGTATGTTCACTACCACCTCGCCTCATTAATGTATAGAACCCACTATATTATAGTGGTGACGAAGGTGGAATCCTGGTAACCAAGGCCAGCCGCTACGGGCATTCCGCACCACTCATGCACCACCAGCGCTGACAATGGCCGCTATGCCAGGAACAAATCCCGAGTTCGATGTGACCAGTCCAGAGCAATGGGAGACCTGGTTGGATCGACTGGAGAACTTCATCCACTACCACGTAGTTGTGGGGGATAAAAAGAGATCGCTATTCCTCAGCTCGTGCGAGATGAACACCCAGGAGCTAGCCCAGGGGCTAATGGTGCCCACCCTCCTCAAGGATGCCTCCTACATGGACATCACCGCCACCCTGACGACCCATTTCGCACCACAGTCATCAGTTCTGACCCGTCGCTTCAACTTTTCCGAGCGCAGGCAGCAGCCCAACGAGTCTGCCACTGACTACATTGTGGCCCTCTGCCAGCTGTCACTCCATTGCGAGTTTCACCGATTGGAGGAAAGACTGAGGGACCGGTTTATTTTCGGGCTGGGGGATGAGCCGCTAAGGAGGAAGCTGCTCGGGAAAGATAAGATGGACCTCCCCAAGGCAATCAAAGCGGCTACTGCCTATGAGAAATCGCAGGCAGAGCGCATGGTGGTGGCGGCTCACCAAGCCGCCTCATCCTCCTCGGAAGCTAACAACTCAGGGGGAGACGACGCTCTCAAGCTCCACCATGAAGCGCCAGCCGCCATGTGCAACCAAAAACGCACCAGCTCGAGAGTGTGCAAGTTGCGGGGAAAACCACGAGCACCGCTCCTGCAGATTCCAGGACACCGTCTGCCACCAGTGTGGGAAGACGGGTCACCTTGCCAGGGTTTGCCGCTCGAAAACAACACCAACCCGAGAGAGCACTCCCCGTCGGAAGAGCAGAAAAAATGGCCGCAGCCACGAGGTCACTGTCATAGAGGATATCAACACCATCACTGTGTCGGTTGGACAGGTATGCAACATCCCCATGCCGTCCACAGATAAACTCAAAATGACAGTGTTTATTGAGGACGCCCCCTGTCGAATGGAGGTTCACTAAGAGGCCACACACACCATCATCTCCGCCCAGACCCTAAAGAAACTGTGCCCCAAGGTATGGACCTAAGCTGTACCTGTCCCCCACGCTCGTACGAGACTTCCAGAAAAGAGCAATTGGCATCAAAGGGGCCATTAAAGACCTCCTGACATCCAACAGCTTGCTGGCGCACTTCGATGAGAGGATGCGTCGTTTTGGCCTGCAATGCCTCCCTCTACAGGGTGGGTGCCGTCCTGGCCCATTTGTTGCCAGACGGCAGGGAGGTCCCGGTGGCCTATTACTCGAGAACATTGCAGAAACCAGAGCACAACTATGCGCAAATAAACAAGGAGGGCCTGGCAATTGTGGCGGGAGTAAAAAAATTCCATGATTACTTATACAGCCAGCCTTTCACCATCCATACGGACCACAAGCCCTTACTCGGCCTCTTCGCCCCCAACCGACAAACACCCCAGATGTTGTCACCAAGGGTACTACGGTAGTCCATTTTCTTGGCGGGGTACCAGTATGGTCTTCAGTACAGGCCTGTATCTGTGAAGACTTAAAAGCTGTAGTTGGAGGGTGGAAAGTATACTTTCTCCTCAAAGTGGCAGGAGCCAACGTAACTCCTAAAACTTATGTCTCAAGCAATATTTGGCAAATCCATTTAGCAGACTGAAGTGCCAAACTGACTACATTTATCATATCCTTTTAGGACACTGGAACAAGTATGACTCTGAGATCTTTCAGGGGAAAATAATGGAGTTCATCATTTTAAAAGCTTCCTTCCTAGCAAAATCCTCTGACTGGCACACAGCTCTTCTAGAGACTGGGCAGAAAGATAACCTTTTTTTCTACCTCAAACTTCCATTTGGGGTACTTCTTACATACAGCCACCACTGGATATTTGCACACACACCCCTTGCTGAAGTTTCCCCCCTGCTACCATGCAGCTGCCCAGAAGTACAATTATTTGGGGGCAAACTCAGTACTGATGGTGAGTAGCCTAGGACATGAGTGATGAAGCCAGGAAATGCTTCTTAACTAAGTCAGCTTTCTTAATACAAGGTAGGGGAGGGCGGGGTATAAATAAAAATTTATAATTATTATTAAAACTAAAAAGAGTAAATTATAGCACTTCTTGAACATCTGGTCCAGCCTCTTCTGGAAGCTGACATGGGTACAGGGCACACATTTTAGGGTTGCCAATCCCCAGGTGTGGGCAGGGGATCCCCTGTTTGGAGGCTCTCCCCCAGCTCTAGGGTCATCAAAAAGCAGGAGGAGGGGAGGGAAATGTCTGCTGGGCACTCCATTATTCCCTATGGAGACTTATTTCAATAGGAAGTAATGGAGGATTGATCCACGGATATCTGGGGCTCTGGGGGGGCTGTTTTTTGAAGTAGAGGCACCAGATTTTCAGTATGCCATCCAGTGCCTCTCCCCAAAATACTCCCCAAGTTTCAAAACGATTGAACCAGGGGGTCCAATTCTATGAGCCCCAAAAGAAGGTGCCCCTATCCTGCATTAATTCCTATGGAAGGAAGGCATTTAAAATTTGTGCAGTCCCTTTAAATGTGATGGTCAGAACTCCCTTCGGAGTTCAATTATGTTTGTCACACTCTGGCTCCTAGCTCCGGCCCAATGGCTCCTCCCCCAAAGCCCCCAGATATTTCTTGAATTTGACTTGGCAACCTTAACACATATACACACACCAAGCAAGATCCAAGCAACATGCCACCAAGCAACCAATAACACAAATGACTAAAAAGGTTTAAGAAAGATTGGGTGATGAAAAAGGGCAGGGGGGAAAGTGCAACGCTATTTGTCCTGGCCAGATCGCTTCAGAGATGGCTCATTAATGGAATGAAATTTGCTGCACAAAACCCCCATCCCTGTATCATTTTACTTGGAATCAGGTCAACAATGGATAACATCCAGTTTAGAACACTAATATGAAAAGGGCCTCTGATTTACCACAGTTAAGTCATCACAATACCATATATCCTTTAATAGGCTCCAGATTATTTGTTCTGAGTAGGCAAGAAAACTGGGCCTTTCCATGCATGTGCAAAAAATAGGAGTGTTGGTGCAGAAGTATAAGCTACGTAAGTGTGTCCTTAGGGTCATGGCCAGCTGCCAGGCTGAGATAACCCATAATATTAATCAAACTACAACAGAGGCAACATGTCCTCTGGTCTTGCTTTGTCTGCAGTGAACAAACTGTCAAGCGATCTTTTAACCAGCTGCTCTGAAAAGGAACGGTAGCTGTAATAATGCTGGCAGCGGCCTATGATCTGACAAAATAGGAAAACAAACCCACTACATTGCAAGGTCAAATGGATATTCTTTAGCTACAGTATCACAGGCTTTCTCAGTTGCTTGGTACAAGGCCTTGAAAACATCAATGTCTTATCCACAGTCTCTGGAAGAAACTGTTGAGAATGCTAGTAAAATATCGCTGCATATTTTGTTACATTACCCTAACTCTATTATTACCTTTTGCTGTATTCTTATGGTTTTCAATCTACAAATCAGCCCCAAGAGTGGGTTTAAAGTATTGGAGGGGGGGGGGCAGATAAAGAGCTGCAACTCATATGTAACATATATAACAGTATTTTGAGAGTGTTCTTGCCACTTCTCTGTTCATTACTGGAGTAAACTACCTATTTGTAGCTCACTAAAATCACCATGCAATAATTAACATCTTGCAGGATTTAGGCTACAGCAGGGGTAGCCAAACTTAGTTAGTGTAAGAGCCACATAGAATAAATGTCACATGTTTGAGAGCCGCAAGACATGAACATCAAATGTTTGAGAGCTGCAAGATGGATGGATGGATGGGAGGGAGGGAGGAGGAGAGGTGGAAAGAAAGCAACTTTAAATGCATTCTCCAAGCTGCTAGATGGCTTGGCTAGGAGAAGTGATTTAAAGAAATAAATGCCTTTTCCAAGTCAACTGATGGGACAGTGGGGGCTTCAAGAGCCACACAATATGTGTGAAAGAGCCACAAGTGGCTCCCAAGCCACAGTTTGGCCACCCCTAAGCTAGAGAGACCTATGTTCCCTATGTAGCCATGAGTCAAGACCCTGAGGAAGTCGGTTTCTGACAGGGTAACCTGTTATGACGTTAAAAAGGGAGACCAACTGATGTCTAAGCCAGTAAACCTTTCCGAAATTATTCAGATTGGGATTCATTTGTCAGAATTAAGCCAGTGTAGGGCAATTTTAAATGTTATCAAGTACTTAGTTTTTTTATTGCATATGTTTTGTTTTTAGCTGCTGCTTATGTGGCCGTCATACTCAGGCCTGTTTCAGTTTGCAACACAAGGGTTAACAGTACTCTTAAGATGTTTAATTGAAGGATGTGTCATCCAGGTATTCTGCATCTAGAGAAAATCCTTAATGGTCATTTGGAGCAATTTGACTTTGTGTGTGTGAAAGAAGGTGGGGAAAGAAGAGAGTTAATTTGTGTTGTGTGAGCCTTGTTAAGTGGCCAGGTGAAGATCATTAAGTCATTATCTTGTTTATCTCAAGGTAACAATATAATTGGTTTGAGAAGACAGGGCTAGAGAAGTGTGCTTGACGTGAAGCAAGGGTGCCATTCTGTGCTGCTGACTTTGCTAAAACATCCTTCTTCGCAGATTGTCTGTTCCGGGTCTTTATCAACTTTGACTGAATGGAAGAAGATATTATCAGTCTTTCCTTTGAAAGATTTGTTTTTATGCTAGTAGGATGAGCCTCCTTCTGTAATTAGGAGGAAGTATAGTTTAGGCCAGGGCTTTTTTTTTTGTAGAAACGGCCCAGCAGGAACTTATTTGCATATTAGGGTACACCCCCTGACATCACCATTGCTTCACACAGAGCTTTTTTGTGGAAATAACCCAGCAGGAGTTCATTTGCATATTAGGCCACACCCCCTGACACCAAGCCAGCTGGGAGACTGTGTTCTTGTGTGTTCCTGCTCAAAAAATGCCCTGGTTCAGGCTACTTAGATGTTTTTGTTTTCTGTGTGCTTTAAAAACTTGAACCTGTAATGATACTTGTACTTTTTATTGTTTCTTTTTTTTCCTAATAAATTTTCTTTGTTTTAAGAAGTGTCGGGTCTTCGGCACCCCTCCCGGTCTCCCGGCGTCGCCGTTGCCCCTCCCGGGCACTCTGGGGCGTTCCCCGAAGGTCTCAGAAACAGGGGGGTGGGCACTGGGTTACTTCACCGCATGCCCCTTCACCGCAGGCCCCCGTTCCCCTCTTGGCTGTGCCATGGCTCCTGTCCCTCTCTCTCGCAAGGCAGCCTCTTTGCGCATCAGCCAGCTTCCTCAGCGACCTCCTCCCTCCCTCCTTTTATGCTTCCCGACCCAACCTTCCCCCTTCCCGGGTCCTGCCCCTCTCTGGCTCCTCCCCCCTTCAAATCCCCAGACGCCCGGGAGAGGCGCGCCGGGGCTGGGCTGACTGGGCGTGCCTCGGGCGTCCTAGCCCTCGGCTGCGTGCTGCGATGGAGCGTCTCGCGCTGCAACGAGACGAACGGCTCTCCCCCTCCTGGCCCGGCGCTGGGCTCAGCTTCTCCCTCTTGCTCCCCGGCGTCTTGCCCTGGCCAGACTTCGCGGACTCGAAGCCGGGCTTGCCGTCTGGGAGGCGTCGCTCGGGTGGCTGCTGTCGCCCTGTCAGTTGAGGTGAGGGGTGGGGCCGCCACGGGGGCTTGGAGAGGTGGGGAAGGCTCTTGGGGCGACGACGACGAGGGCTTGGAACGGCTGGCAGGCGCCGGGGGGTCTCCTCCGCGCAGTCCCCGCCCGGGCTGGGCGGGACAAGAAGTCAGTGGTTATTTGATGGGTAGGCCCCTGAAAAAGAACTCACAGTACTAGTGTAGCCAGGGCCTCACAGTATATTACAGAAAACTCCTGCTGAGGAGTTGACAATATTCTGTGTGGGAGCAAGATTTTTGCTCACAGTATACTCCTGGAAGCTTCTCCCTCCTGGGTTGGGTAGAGGGTCTTAAAGGGATGTACATCACAATGCCCCATGTCCAAACCTCAACTCCACGCGTTTTCAAGGGGGATTGCAGAAATCAGCTCTCCTGGATAAAATGGCTGCTTTGAAGGGTGGACTCTATGGCATTGTAGCATACTGAAGCCCAGGGCCTTTTTTGCAGAGAAAGCCCAGCAGGAACTCATTTTCATATTAGGCCACACCTCCTGACATCACTATTGTTTAGCATAGGGCTTTTTAAATAAAAAGCCCAGCAGGAACTCATTTTCATATTAGGCCACACCTCCTGACATCACTATTGTTTAGCATAGGGCTTTTTAAATAAAAAGCCCAGCAGAAACTCATTTGCATATTAGGCCACAACCCCTGATGCCAAGCCAGTCGGAACTGCGTTCCTGTGCGTTCTTGCTCAAAAAAAACCCCCAAACCCTGCTGAGGCCCTTCCTTTCCCCAAACCCCACCCTCTCCTGGATTTGTCCCCAAAGCCTCCAGGTATTTTCCAACACTGACCTGGCAATCCTAGTTCAAACCGATACAGAGTTATTCCATTTTAAATCTAATAAAATCAATGGGTTTAGGATGGAGTAACTCTATGTAGGATTGCAGGACAGGATTCATATTCCCACTCAGCCATAAAACAATGGGTGACCCTTCGGCCAATGACTGAGACAGGATAAGTAAGGGGAATACTGTTTCCTTCTCGCTATAGCCTATCACAATAGTTAGTGGTATATAGCTAGTGTATAGTGTAATATGTGTATAGTTAGACAAGAACGTTTTGCTCTGGAATGCTCATTATTTGCAGGAAAATGGGTCATTGTGGAGCATTAAAAAAATGTCACATGCACACCACTTAAAGTGGAGCAGCCCATTCTCCCATCTCAGGATGCTAATTCTATTGCATAGGCAGATGAGATGTTAGCAATGTATTAAATAATGCAAGACACCTAAACACAGCCCAGTGTGTTTAATTTTCCTAACATTTTGCTGGTGAAAGGACTAGCATGTTCATAGTATAGTGTTTCAGCAGGGTGTAAGTGTGCGAAATACAGAGTCCTGACCATCCTGTGCCCTTTCCATTGCTATTTGATCCTCTTTCTCTGCGCCCCCCCCCTCCCCGAGTTTTGGAGGACAGACTGCTCCTTTGTCAGGAGAAAGATCATCACAGCATAGGTGACACATTTACTAGGCCAGTTTCTCAAGGAGAAATTGTGTCAAATAATCTCTCAGCAGGTATCTTGAGCCAGCTTGCAGAAAGGGTGGGATACAGAACAAATAAATAAATAAAGCCCACAACAGACATGTACTGGATGTTTCCAGGTAAAACTTGATCCCAGAAATACATACAGTTTGGGACAGGCTTTCCTTCCTGTGAATGCACTCCAGCTGGCAGATGTCATACTACTTTCATCAAGGGCACTTTAGCCCTGGGGAAAGGTGCTCTTCCTCCCCCTGCCTGTATGTTATCTAAAGATACTCCTATGCAGATCACAGGATACTATCCTAGATTTGGCAGTGGAAAACTACCTTTGCATGGACTAGGATGAAGGAAGAATGTGGGAAAATGTGGAGCTGAAACTCAGGAAAGGAGGAAAGGTCCCCTGTGCAAGCACCAGTCGTTTCCGACTCTGGGGTGACGTTGCTTTCGCAACGTTTTCACGGCAGACTTTTTATGGGGTGGTTTGCCATTGCCTTCCGCAGTCATCTACACTCCCCCCCCCCCCCCGCAAGCTGGGTACTCATTTTACCGACCTTGGATGGCTGAGTCAACCTGGAGCTGGCTACCTGAACCAGCTTCCCCAGTCATCTACGCTTCCCTCCCCCAGCAAGCTGGGTATTCATTTTACCGACCTCGGAAGGATGGAAGGCTGAGTCAACCTCAAGCTGGCTATCTGAAAACCCAGCTTCCACCGGGGATTGAACTCAGGTCGTGAGCAGAGTTTAGGACAGCAGTATCGCAGCTTTAACATTCTGTGCCACGGGGCTCTTGCTGAAACTGAAGGGCCCCTCAGTATGGTATAACTGAAGCGGAAGTCGCTTATTATGTCTTAGTGACATGTGAAAGGGTATATGATGCAGTTCCAGGTAATATGAGTCTTCCATTTACGGGCCAACTGTACTTTCATCTTCAGTGTCCTGTTATGAAAGGGATTACTATCCTAGTACAAGGGGAGAGGGATTTCAGTCTTTCCCTGCCCACACAGTTTTCCTGATCTGTAACAGCTCCAGAGTTCTAATGGCTCATTCAAAGAGACAGAGGTCTAGTTTCAGTGACTCAGGCTTTATTGGAAGCCACTGACACCTACAACTCCTTTCTTTCATTCTCCAACTTCTGGTTTCTGATCAGAAGTTGGAGAATGAAAGAAAGAGAGTTGTAGGTGTCAGTGGCTTCCAATAAAGCCTGACGTCACTGACAATACAGACTTTGCTGTCCTCCTTTGTCAAATGATCCATTCTAGACACCCTAGGCAGCTTGTACAGAACAGGAAAACTGTATGTGGGCAGGCAAGCCACTGAAACTCCCTCTCCCCTTGCTATTAGGATAGCTAATCCTTTTCATAACTTAGGGACACCCCCTGACCAGATGAATAGTACAGCTTGGCCCAGCTAACATGGCATAGACTCATATCTACCTAGGAACTGCATATATAGCCTTTCCTGTCATAGGAAACTAATAAGCGATTCCGCTACAGTCTATACACTACTGAGGGGCCCTTCAGTTTCAGAAGAGCGTAGGCAGCAGAATGTTTAAGACCTCTCTTTCCTGCACACCATGTTCTTTATCTGAATAAGACCTTTAAGTTGTTGCAGTGGATAGAGCGTCAGCTAGGATCTGGAGGACCCAGGTTTGAATCCTCACTCTGTCATGGAAGCTCACTTGGATGACCTTGGCCACTTATATACTCTCAGTCTAACCTATATCACAGGGTTATTGTGAGGGTAAAATGGAGAAGAAGAGACGGCATAAGCCACTTTTGGTTCTCATTGGGGGGAAAGATGAGGCATGAAGTAAATATCATTAAATCTCAATCCTTAGCTATGAGCAGGCTTTTTTGGTAGAAAAATCCCACAGGAACTCATTTGCATAGTAGGCCAACACCCTCTGACATCTCCATTGTTTCACACAGGGCTTTTTTGTAGAAAATGCCCAGTAGGAATTCATTTGCATATTGGGCCAGATGCCAAGCAAGCCGGAAGTGCGTTCCTGTGCGTTCCTGCGCACACACACAAAAAAGCCCTGGCTATGAGAAATAGCTGTGTCACCTACTGATTCTGACATTCCTTGCTGCCTTTCATAAAATAATTTACATTGGATAGAGACCACTTTTTCCTGGATGTGCCGTGTGCCTCAAATATTACAAACAGTAATGTGGGTTTCTTATGCTCTCTGATATATCACCAAGGTTCCCTTCTAACCTATTCTAAATATTATACATTCCCTTATACTTATCAATTTTAAGGAACTGTATTTTGTGCACTTGTCTTAAGATCACATGACCTTAAGACTGCTGCACAATATGTTTTAGTTGCTATTCATATTAAAATTCTTTTAAGCAAAGCAAAGCAAAGCAAATTTTATTTTTATATCCCGCCCTCCCCCCACCAGAAGGCGGGCTCAGGGCGGCTCACAGACATGACAAGCATGATTCGGTTAAAATAGACAGCAATGGTTTAAATAATACAATTACATGAATTAATAAAGTTTAAAATATAAAAATAAGAGAATAGGAGATTAAAAGATATAAAAATATAAAGTAGGTAGAAATAGGTGCTATATTTCTGTCGGTCATAGTTTACATATTGTCATACATCAGTTCCAATTTCAACATAAAGTGGCTAAAATTACGATAGTTAGTCAGTTTGGTCAGGTCCCTGTTCCAAATGAGAGCTGAAAAAGATGGGTTTTGCAAGCCCTGCG
This sequence comes from Heteronotia binoei, assembly GCF_032191835.1. Taxonomy (NCBI): domain Eukaryota; kingdom Metazoa; phylum Chordata; class Lepidosauria; order Squamata; family Gekkonidae; genus Heteronotia; species Heteronotia binoei. Next base: position 46,806,553 of record NC_083223.1, on the reverse strand, counting down.
GAACTGATTCAGATCCCGCAGGGCTCGCACCATCTCTGGGAGTTGGTTCCACCAACGAGGGGCCATTAGTGAAAAGGCTTGCTCCCGGGTTATCTTAAGTCTGCCTCTTTTGGCCCAGGGATTTGTAGAAGGTTTTGGGAGCTGGATCTTAGTGCTCTCTGGGGAATATATGGGGAGAGGCGGTCCCGTAGTAGGCAGGTCCTCGGCCATATAGGCTTTAAAGGTGATAACCAGCACTTATAGCGAACACGGTAGACAACCGGCAGCCAATGCAGATCCCCGCAGCACAGGCTGCACGTGTTCCCCATCTAGGTAGTCCCGCTAGCAGCCTGGCCGCCGCATTCTGCACTACCTGGAGTCTCCGCGTTCGACACAAGGGCAGCCCCATGTAGAGGGCATTGCAGTAGTCTAATCTTGAGGTGACCGTTGCGTGGATCACAGTTTGCTAGGTCGTCGCGTTCCAAGAAGGGAGCCAACTGCCTCGCCCTTTTAAGATGAAAGAAGGCGGATCTTGCGGTGGCGGCTATCTGGGCCTCCATTGATAGCGAGGATTCCAGTAGCACCCCCAAGCTCTTGACCCTGCGCACTGGTATCAGTGCGCACCGTCAAAAGCCGGCAGAATGATCTCCCCTCCCGGTCCGTCCCGGCCCCACGCCAAAGGACCTCAGTCTTCGTTGGATTCAGCTTCAGCCCACTCAGCCTGAGCCAGTCAGCCACGGCCTGTAACGCCCGGTCCAAATTTATAGGGACATCGCCAGTCCGGCCTTCCATCAATAGATAGAGCTGGGTGTCATCAGCGTACTGATGACAACCGAGCCCATACCTCCGCGCAATCTGGGCAAGGGGGGCGCATAAAGATGTTAAACAATATCGGGAGAGAACTGCTCCCTGAGGCACCCCACAGTGCAGAGGGTGTCTCTGAGACAGCTTCCCTCCAACTGCCACCCTTTGTCCCCGATTTTCGAGGAAGGAGGGAGAGCCACTGTAAGGCTAGCCCCCGAATTCCTGCGTCGGCGAGGCGGCAGGCCAGCAGCCGGTGGTCGACGATGTCGAACGCCGCCGACAGGTTCGAGCAGCAGCAATACTGCCGAGCCACCCCCGATCCAGTTGCCGCCGGAGGTCATCTATGAGGGCGACCAAGACCTGTTTCCGTCCATGGCCCGGGCGAAAGCCGGACTGGCATGGGTCCAAGGTGGAAGCGTCCTCCAGAAAAGCTCTGCAGCTGCAACGCCACAGCACCCTACTCAATAATTTTGCCCAGAAAGGGCAAATTTGAGACCGGCCGATAATGTGCCAATACGGACGGGTCTGATGTAACTTTTTTCAAAAGAGGGCGGACCACTGCCTCTTTCAGGGATGTTGGGAAAACACCCTCCGAAAGGGATCGATTTATGATGTCCCGTATAGGACATTTCAATTCCTCCTGGCAGGCCTTAATTAACCAGGAGGGGCAAGGGTCCAGGTCACAAGTTGTGGGTCGTGCAGTGCCAAGAATTCTGTCGACTTCCTCCAAGCTGAGTGGGTCGAAGCAGTCCAAGGTTAAATCTGAAGACACGCATTGGGCCTCAAGTTCACTTACTGCATCTAAGTTGGCGGGGCAGTCGTGGCGGAGCGATTGGACCTTCTCTGCAAAAAATTTCGCAAAAGCCTCACAGCCTATCTCCAATTCCTTAGCTTTTGGATTGCCCTGTGGCAATGAAGTAAGATTCCGAATTATTCTAAATAATTGGGCTGGGGCGCGAATTTGCAGATGCAATCTTGGTCGCGAAGTATGTTTTCTTTGCGGCCTTGATTGCCATCTCATAGGATTTCATAAACTTTCCTATAAGATGTTCTAGTCGCTTCGTCGCGAGTACGTCGCCATTGCCTCTCTAGCCGTCTAAGGCCTTGTTTCAGCCGGCGCAATTCCGGGGTATACCACGGAGCCGGCCTAATCCGAGGTCGCAGAGGGCGTCGAGGTGCAATCCCCTCGATGGCCTAGCGAGCCGGTTATTCCAGGACTCAACCAGGTCATCGAGAGGAATGCCAGAGGGCCAGGGATCCCGCAGAGCCATTTGGAACCGTTCCGGGTCCATCTGGCTCCGGCGGGCGAGCCATAATAGCTCCTCGCCTAAACAGGTTTGGGGAGGCATATCTACATGGGCCTTGAGGGCAAAGTGATCCGACCATGGCACCGCCGTGGCGGTTATATCGCTCACTACAACCCCGGCCATTTTCACTCTGGAGTCTTCATTTGTAGACCCAGAAATATTAAAACTTCAGGCTCTTTTCATAAGGTTTTAAACCCTGCCTTGTTTTCCCTCTCACCATTCTCTATGAAACAGATATAATTTTGGATATTTGAAAGTCAAACTGGAATAGCTGCCCGTGAGTACCTGGGAGCAGGGCCGTAGCCAGGATTCCAAGTTTGGTGGAGCACACAGGAGGGTATGTTTTTTGTTTAGGAGGGCCAGGTGGCTGGGCTCTTGGCACTGAAAGGTCCACTTGGGAGTAAGCCTTTCCTGCAACTGCCCAGCCTGGCTGCCCAGGACTCCTCTCCTACATATTGTCTTTCATCACCTGAAGGTATCTGCAAGTGTGGATTTTTAATTGCCCCATCCCTTTGCTCCACTGCTCCTGATGGGCCATCCCAGGGTGGACCTCTGCTCCATATGTGTATCCAATCTTTTCTTGAAGCTGTCTATGCCTGTATCCGCTACTTCTTGCGGCAGTGAATTGCATGTTAATTACTCTTTGGGTGAAGAATACTTCCTTTTACCTGTTCTAAGCAGGGCTGGATTAAAAATTAGGCCAAGTAAGCACTGGCCTATGGGACCCCATGCATTTAGAGACCTGGGCTGCCCCCCCCCCCAGTTTTACCCCGGCTTGCAGCCCTCCCAGCCTACACACGCAGCCAGCAACTGAGTCTCTCTTTGTCCAACTTGCCTGGTGTGGCTGCTGCTCACATTGTCACCAAGTTTGCTTCTCTCTGCCTTTCCCCCACAGCTTTGTCAAAGGGGCTTTTGCAAAAGTGCCTGCAGGCTGCAGTGGGGCCCTCAGGTGGTGGGGCGGGTGCTCCAACTCTGAGATAATTTGCCAACGGGCCCCCAAGATTTTGACTGCCTAGGGGCCTCAACATGGTTTAATCTGGCCCTGGTTCTAAACCTACTGATTAATTTCATTGAGTAGCCACGAGTTCTTGTATTGTGAGAGGTGGGGGGGGGGGAGTATTTCTTTCTCTACCTTCTCTGTCTCATGCATATTTAACTACACAGCACAAGATCGTACTATGTCTTGCAGCAAAAGCCAACAGCTGATCAGTGGTTTGTAGATTTTAATGAAATTTGCATCTATATGTGGTTTTTGTTTTAGGACCTTATTAAATTCCAATTAATTAAACCTCTCCACATCCCAGCAAAAAAGCAAGCATTATTAATGAATAATGCTCAAAGCTACCTTCCTAATTTCACATTTACTCACCTATAACGCCCCAAGATTAAGTGAGCACTTGAAATTTCAAATGCACTGTGTTCTGATTGAAAATTAGGCTTTTATTTCTTAATTTTTAACTGCTAAATACAAATATATAGCAGTTATTAAAACAATTAACAAATGTTTTGCTCTTTATACAAAAATACAGAGTAAAGACTGTCGACTAAATAGGCAAAACTTGTCAATAAAAATAATGTTAGCCTGTGGTTGATTTATTTTGTGCGCTGCCTTGATTAAGGAAAGGCGGGGATGGGGGGTTATGTCCAACTTTCCTGTACTCACAAAACTATTTTTTTTAAGTTTTGAAAGAAAATTCCAACCAGTTCCAAAAGATGCTTTTTGAAAGTTTTTTAACAAAATAAAATAAAAATAAAGTTAAAAGCAAACTTAGAAAGAGTGCCATTATCAGCAGGACCATGCAGACAAATGCCCTAGTTCTCATTACTAATAAAAAGGTTCTAAATAGACTCGTCCCTATTCTCATTACCCATAGTCAGGGCTTTTTTTTAAGCAGGAATGCACAAGAACACAGTTCCGGCTGGCCTGGCATCAGGGTGTGTAGCCTAGTATGCAAATGAGTTCCTGCTGGGCTTTTTCTACAAAAAAGCCCTGCCCGCAGCCATCCATAAGAATAAGTTTAAGATTAGGGCCTAATTCAGGTTTTGAGGGTCCCCAATCGAAGAGTTCAGATGCCCTTCCCCTTCTCTGTCCACCATCAGGCCTTCTGCTTGTGTCCTCCTTCCTTCCCACCCACTTGCACCTCCCACCTGCCTGTGTGCCTCCCCCTGCCCACTTGCATTCCTCCCCATCCCCCACTGAGCAATTAATTAGAATATATGAGCTGCTGTGCTGAATCAGACAAATGATCCATCTGGTCCAGCACCCTGTTTCATACATCAACCAACCAGATTCCATCAGAAGGCCTACAAACAGGCAAGAAGATCAAAGCCTTACCCTTTTGGGATTTGCAGATTAGGAAGGTTTTGGAGGTTCTTGGAAGTAGGGCATGTCTCAACACTTTGCATCAGGTCCATAAACTAGCTGAGAGTTTTAAAGATAACAGAGCTTGGAAACTTTAAAATAGATCTCAGGGTGAAACTGCAACCCACAAACAAGTTACTCACAGACTGCACACTGACTATATACATTATAGATATACATTACTCACTGACTATATACATTAACTAAGGAATCAGTCGCAATGAATTAATAATGCTTATTTCTGAGTATATGCCCATAAGATTGTGCTGCAGGCTATTACCACTGATTTCAGAGCACAGAGATTTTTTTTTCTTTGCCAAATCCTGCTGAGCTTCTTAAAGTAAAGGTTGCTTCCCTCATGCCTTCACATTTGGGACCAGTTGAAGTTTGTGGGTAAGTTTCAAGGGTAGCCCTGCATAGAGCAAATTACAGTAGTCTTGCCTGGAGGTGACTGTTGTGATCATGGTGGCTAGGTCAGGGTGGGACAGGAATGGGGCAAGTTGCCTGATTTGACACAGATGTAAGAACATTAGTCTTAGCAATCCCAGCCACCGGTGTGAGTGGGAAATCCAGTTGGTCAGGGGGGGTGGGGAGAATCCCACCCCAAAAGGAGGCTTTTCATGCCACTTCCAGTAAAACTGGAAATAGCTTGAAGTAAAACTGGAAGTAGCTTGAAAACCTGAAAGTGCCACCCCAAAGCAGCCATTTGAATGGGGAAACAGAAAGGACCACTCAAATGGTTGCAAGCCTTTTCAGTGATTGGTTTTGCTCCTCTCATTCTGATTAGAAGTGTGGGGGGGGAGCAAAACTGGCCATAAAATGGCTGGCAGCCATTTGAATGATCCCTTTTACTTCCCCCTAGGGACCACTCAAATGGCTGCATCCTCACTTCCTGTTTGTGGTTCAAAATGTCATTTGGGGTGGGAAATCCCCACCCTGTCCCCCCCGTAACAGCCTCCGAAGGTCCCCTGCTAACAAGGTAAGGGGGCATGGCAAACCTGGCCAGTCTGGCAATGTTTGTGATCTGGGCCTCCGTTAAAAGGGAGGCATCCAGAATCAAACCCAGACTTCACCGTTGGTGCTGGTGTTAAAGATGCTTTGTCAAGAGTCAAGAATTGGCAGAGTCATAGGGCTGCCCCGGAGGTTTCCAACCCACTGGCCCGCATTGGGCCGGGGGGGGGAATCCTCCCCCAACGTCGCTGGCATGATGACATCACTCACAGTGACATCATTGAGCTGGCCACTCTAGGAGCTTCAAGGAAAACTATGGTTTTCACAAACGCTCTAGCAATTTGGGATGGAAAACTCTATGGTACCTATTGCCGGAGGCTGCAGGGGACTTGGCAACCCTACAAAGTCAGGAGTTGATGGCACCTGGGGATCCTCTGGAATTACAGCTCATCTCCAGACTACAGAAATCAGTTCCCCTTGAGAAAATAGATGCCTTGGAGGGTGGACTCTATGGCATTGTGCAACAGTGAAGTCCCTGTTCTCCCCTGGCTCCATCCCCAAATATCCAGGAGTTTCCCAACCTGAGCTAACCTTACCCTCACCATTCCCCCACCAGTGGTTAAGGGGACCTGGCATCCCTAACAGGGGCCTCAGTGGAGTCCACTCTGCAATGCATCCACTTTCTCCAGGGGAACTGATCTCTGTCATCTAGAGATGAGTTGTAATTCCAGGGATCTCCAGATTGCACCTGGAAGCAGGCAGCCCTACTCTTTTTAATTTATTTTAAAGTAGTGTGTGTGTGTGTACACGCAAAATAAATACAAAATTGTATCCTTATTTAAGCACTTATCCTATCTACTCTTCCTTCCTTCCCCTGCTTAATTGTTCAGTTTTCTTTTCTGATCAAGTGACACTTTTTAATCAAGTGCCAGGCATTGTTAAAATTACAAACATAAAAAATGTAAAAAAAAATTCCTTTAATACATTTGATTATACAGTGTTAAGAACAATATATATATATATATATATATATATATATATATATATATATATATGTACATACTTTTACACATATATGTAATGCCACAGATAAAACAGAACGAGAAGTCTTACCATTTTGAAATGCATCTGTGTACCTCCTGAAACCCAAATTAGCTTTTGGTACTACGCACTGTTGTGTGTCATTTTTAGATAGTTGGAAACTGTTTATAGAAACTTGTGTGTAGATTCCCCCACCACTGTTATTATATTATTGTCTTTTCTTTATGTATATATTTTCCCTTTTCTCTTTAAACTCATTGAGCCGGCCACTCTGGTTGCTGGATTTGAAGTGATTTTTCCTTATTTATTAAGGGAGGGAGGGAGGGAGGGAGGGAGGATTTGGTTCATACTAATAAAAGGGTATTATGTGGACTGGGTTATTTTCCTGAGGCTCTTGGTAGCCTAACTTAGGATCCTGGCTGGTGGAGCATAGACTTGTTTTTGCTGGAAACTGTCAAAAGATGCTTGAATAACGCTGCCGGATCTAGCTGCTGCTGTTGGGAGTCTCTTCATTGTCTTCAGGGTCATTCTGGGCTTAACTCAGAGCACCACCACTGGTGAGGATAAGCCATTGCAGGGTGGGAGACTCAGACACGTTGAAATGGTTGCTTCACCTTTCCCTACAGTTACTATTTTGTCAGTCTCCTGAAAGATGGAATGCATTGCTACCCTACGATGCTGCCAGTACAACGTCTCCATATTGATTTTAAGTCCATTTTTTAATTTATACAGCAAGTTAAAATGTTAAATTTATACAGCAAGTTAAAATGTTAGAAGACATGTTAAGGGTGTTTTTTTTTTTTTGTAACTTATCTGATAAAATATGAGAGTGTGAGTGTAGTGCTGTAGATGCACTGGTCCAAATTCAAATGCATGCTTGTCTCTAAAGACCACTGGGAAGCCTCAGGTAATGTAGTCTCTCAGATTAATGCCTGTTAAGCAGATAAAGAACCACTGTGGCAGAGCAGAATGCTGGACGGAGCTTGCTTTAGTCCACCACTAAGTCATGAAACTCAAGTGACCTTAGGCTAATCATTCTCAGCCTAACCTACATCACGGTGCTGGGAAATATATGCGAGACGGAACTCCTTGGAGGATAGGAAAGATAAAAATGTAACATAATATGGTAAAGTGCTTCATATATAGCTAACTACTGTAGAAATCGTTACTATATATGGATATACGAAACTGCCTCCTGCTGACTCAGACAGTGGGTTCATTTAGATCAGTATTGTCTGAAAGCAGGTCTGGGGGGGGGTCACAAACACACTTTTATTCTAGCAGTACATATTATTATTTGTTTATTTAGTAATACTCACTCAGTGGCTTAGGGCCCTCATGAGGCCTTGCCATGCTACCTGTGGCTTTTCTGTCTATTTGGTTTGGCACCTACTCCATGTTTGAGGAAAGTGGGCAATGCCGTTGCCTGGTGAGGTTTTGTGGTTATGGTTCCCAGCTTGAAAAGGCTGCCACTGAAGGGAATGGTGGATATGTAAACTGTGGTCCTCCCTAAGGTGTGGGCCTTGTGTCAGAATGGAAATAAAGGGCCTGTCCTTTTAAACAAACCCACCCTTCCCCACAGCCTCTGCAGTCTCATCCCTGCATCTGATAGAGTTGGAGATCCAACTTAGAATCAGAAAATTCCTGGAGATTTGGGGGCAGAGCCTGGGGAAAGGAGACAGCTTAGCAGGGATGTGATTCCATATAGTCCACCCTCTGAAGTGTTACCATTTTCTCTAAAGGAACTAACCTCTGTAGTCTAGAGATGTATCTGGCAGGGTTGTTAGCCTCCAAGTTACCATTTTCTCCAGGGGAACTAATCTCTGTAGTCTGGGAGAACTACAGTCTCCACCTGAAGGTTGGTAACTCTATACCACCACTGCCACCACAGCAATAATACCTCCACCAGGAAAAAGGCCTGCTGGCTGCTAGCTACAGTGGCTATAGGGGAGCTCCACATTTAGAAGTAGTAAATCTCTGAATACCAGTGCCAGAAGGCAACATCGGGGAAGGCCTTGGTCTCTATGCTGTGACGGCCAAAAACCCTCCTGAGGAACTGGTTGGCTGCTATATGAGACTGGATATAGGACTAGATACACCACTGGTCTCATCCATCTGTACTGTTATTATGTTCTTTGACTTCTGTGGGTCAGTTTCAAAAGCAGGTGCGTTCTTAAGAACTAAGAGCAGCTGAGGTAAAAAGGAAAGGGAAAGCAGCAAGTTAGTACAAGGATTTCTTGCCTTCACACACTAGGCTCCTCTGGAATAGGGCCATTGACGTCAAGGCAAATATCACTAATTTTACTAGAACTTGCCTAAGGGAAGGCTGAGTCACATGACTGGGATTCCACCTCTGAAAACTAGCATTGATCTAGGTGTGATGGGGATCCCAAAAAATGGCTTTACCATATAACTGCTGCATCAGCGTCTTTTCCAGTCATTGTGCACTGAGGGTAAATTATGGTTCATGTAGAATCATCCCACCAAAAAGTTTGCTTATTTTATAGTCTCTGACTAGATATTGCTATTGTGAATGAAATTTCCAGTTGTGATGCTATGAGCGATGTATTCATAATCTTTCTCTTGTTGGAATAAGATTGCCTGGCACTGTAGAGGTGGTGTGGTCAGAAATATGCTAACCATGATGCTTCATTAACAACATCTGTTTGAATACATAACAACTGCTCTTTATCCTGATGAACTAATTTCCAACTAATTTCCAACATCTGGGAGTGGTCAAAAACCTTCTGACTTGACAGTTGTCCTGGTGTCTAATTGTCTGGTTTCATTTTGCCAAACAGCAGGAACCAGAAAGGGGCAGTGAAAGAAGAGAGCAACTCATCAGATAAGTGTCTGTCAAGGATGTCGTCCTACTGGAACAATCAGTTCATCTTCCTGAACAGAATTATCACAATTCATCTTTCCACACACTGTTTCCACTTTCTGGCTTTAGAAGGGTTGTCGAATTCAGGATAAGCACTGATACAGTTTGCATGAGCTATTTTGCTTTCTAGGATTGTGTCTGCCACATTCTAGGCAAAGGTTTTCCTTGCACATTATGTGAGGCAGGGCAAAGGAAGGCAATAGAACCATGGCTTCAGGCTACATTCCTTGACACCAATAGGATGAAGCCCTCTTGCAGCAGGGAAAAGAGGCAGGCAGGCATGGCTGCAGCAGTAGAAAAGCAGAGGTCCAGCCCCCACCCCCCACCACAATAAGGCAAAATAGATGAACTGGAGGGACATAGAGCCAAAAATGCTTCAGGCTCCTCTCTCCACAAGGACAAACATGCACGCACACACATATACACACACACTTAAAGGTATGTGAGAAATCAATAATGACAAAGGGTCAAATCATCTCTCTATGCAAGTGAGAACAAGAGAAAACCATTGGTTCAGGCTCTGAGATCTCTTGAATATCGTGATTGTATTTAAAAGCTCTGCTACCAGAATGGAACCCAATATGCAGGAGCCTGCCCTTTCATGTGTAAAATTGACTTGAGATGGGAGGGAGTTTATTCAAAACCGAAGGAAATGGAACTAGCCCTACTTCTCACCAATATACCTTGCCATTCTGTGTTCCACTCGTTGAAGCCTATTCCTGGTCAGGTTCCAATTAGGGGTGTGCATTCGGTTCAGCCGAACTGAATTAGCCACAGAATCATCACTGATTCGGCTGTATACGGAATCAGCTGCAGCCAATTCCAATTGGGGCCCATTATGCGGCAGCCGAATATGGCTCACCGTATACTTCCTTATATACCGTATTTTTTGCACCATAAGACGCACTTTTTCCTCCCAAAAAAGTGGGGGGGAAAGTGTGTGCGTCTTATGGAGTGAAGGTACCATACGTACCTTCCTCGGGGGGGGGGGGGGTGATCCGCTACCTCCGTCCCGGCGCTTCCCGCCCCTGCTTGCCTGGCTCCAGCTCTGACGCTTACAGCAAGCGCCAGGATCGCTCCCTCCGCCCTCCGATCCCAGCGCTTGCTTTAAGCATCAGCGCTGAAGCCAGGCAGGCAAGCAGGGAGAAAGCACGCCGCCCCCTCCACAGCCAGCGCTTGCGAAGCGCTGTGTTTGTGGAGTGGGGGGTGCTTCCTCTGTCCCTGTCTACCTGGCTTCAGCTTGTGCTGATAGAAAGGGCTGGGTTCGGAGGCTTGGCTGCCTCCGAACTCAGCCCTTGCTATCAGCAGAAGCTGAAGCCAGGCACAGAGGAATCACCCCCCCTCCGCAAACGCAGCGCTTGGCGAAGCGCTGCGTTTGCGGAGGGGGGGGTACTTCCTTTGTCCCTGTCTGCCTGGCTTCAGCTTCTGCTGATAGCAAGGGCTGGGTTCGGAGGCTTGGCTGCCTCCGAACCCAGCCCTTGCTATCAGCAGAAGCTGAAGCCAGGCACAGAGGAATCACCCCCCCTCCGCAAACGCAGCGCTTGGTGAAGCGCTGCGTTTGTGGAGGGGGGGTGCTTCCTCTGTCCCTGTCTGCCTGGCTTCAGCTTCTGCTGATAGCAAGGGCTGGGTTCGGAGGCTTGGCTGCCTCCGAACCCAGCCCTTGCTATCAGCAGAAGCTGAAGCCAGGCACAGAGGAATCACCCCCCCCTCCGCAAACGCAGCGCTTGGTGAAGCGCTGTGTTTGCGGAGGGGGGGGGTGCTTCCTCTGTCCCTGTCTGCCTGGCTTCAGCTTGGCGAAGCGCTGCGTTTGCAGAGGGGGGGGGGTGATTCCTCTGTGCCTGGCTTCAGCTTCTGCTGATAGCAAGGGCTGGGATCGGAGGCTTGGCTGCCTCCGAACCCAGCCCTTGCTATCAGCAGAAGCTGAAGCCAGGCAGACAGGGACAGAGGAAGCTTCGCAAGCGCTGGCTGTGGAGGGGGCGGAGTGCTTTCTTCCTGCTTGCCTGCCTGGCTTCAGCGCTGATGCTTAAAGCAAGCGCCGGGATCGGAGGGCGGAGGGAGCGATCCTGGCGCTTGCTGTAAACGTCAGAGCTGGAGCTAGGCAGGCACGGAGGAAGCACGCTGCCCCCTCCGCAGCCGGCGCTCACGAAGCGCTGGGTTTGCGGTGGGGGCAGCGTGGAGTGATCCCAGTGCTTGCTGGAGAAGCTGGAGCCAGGCAGGCGCGGGAGAAGCGCTGGGATCGGAGGCAGAGGCAGCGGATCGCCCCCCAGGAGGAAGGTGCGTCCTATGGTCCGGAGCGCCTTATGGACCGAAAAATATGGTATATTCGGAAGTATATGGAATTCAATGCAAAAGGCGGGAAAGTGGCTTCTGCAGCCTCAGGGGAGCTGCTTGCCTACTTTCCCGCCTTTGGTAGCCTTTTCCCGCCTCTCCCATAGCCTCCCTGGGATCAGGGAGGGGGAGAGGGGGAAGAGGAGCCCCAGCAACCAATCCAAAGCATGCATTTGCAAAATGCATTGCAAATGCATGCTTTGCAGGGCTGTTGTGTAGCTGATGGCCCAGCCACCAGCAACATTGTTGTTCTTTTGATCTTTTGCTTACTTGGGTATCCAAGTAAGCACTGTTGTCTGCCCAATCAGAGAGCAGTGCTATTTTTTGAAACTGCTCTCTGTAGGGCCAGAGAACCTTTTTAAGGAGTCTTCCTGGCTGGACTCCTCCATTGCTGCTGTGTTGCTGTGTGTTGGTTGGTGTGAGAGATTGTGCTGCTGCTGGCTGGCCCTTGGCTTCAGCTGCTGCCTGCTGCTCTCTCACTCAGCCTTACCAGACTTCCCTGAAGTAGAGAAGACAAGGTAAGACAGTCTTGGGGTTCTTGTTTTTATTTTAGTTGGTAAAAGGACTTTTTAAGACTCAGAGTCCCTTTACTTATCCAGATTTGGGTGGTGGTGGTGGGGTAGTTTATTTGTGGTTAGGGGGTTAGGGGTTTCTGCTTGGGAAGGGGGCCTGGGGTGGGGTTTTTTTTGCCAATTTGCCCATATCTTAATTTAGTGAGAAGACTTTTAAAAGTGCAGTGTCCTTTTACTTCTCCTGATTTGGGTTACTTGGATTTCTTGGGGTTAGGGTGAAGGGTTTTTTTTTGGGGGGGGAGGGGTTGGCAAAGTTCCTGTATTGTTAAAAGTTAAGTTTTTTACTGTTTTAAAAGGATTCTGTGTTTGATTTGTTGCTGCTTGTTGTGCTTGGCCAGCTTTCCCCATGTTGTTTGGGGCAGGGCTGGAGAGCTGGCATCTGTAGATTGTGTGTTCTGTGGCAGGGAAGCTGGCACCTGGGTGAGAGACCCAGAACCAGCAGGTTTGTTGTGTTTGGCCAGCTCTCCCCGTGTTGTTTGGGGCAGGGCTGGAGAGCTGGCATCTGTAGATTATGTGTTCTGTGGCAGGGAAGCTGGCACCTGGGTGAGAGACCCAGAACCAGCAGGCTTGTTGTGTTTGGCCAGCTCTCCCCGTGTTGTTTGGGGCAGGGCTGGAGAACTGGCATCTGGGTTTGCTGCAGCCGTGAGCAGATTGTGTTTTGTGTGGCGGTGATGTTGGCAACTGGGTTTATATTGGTTCCAGGCCTGCACTGCAGCGTTCATAGAGTAGATAGAGGGATGTAGTGCATTTGGGTCCTATAGAGATTATCTGGTGTGAAGTTAGGTTTGGCTTTGGGTGCCCCAGGAATTGGACCCCCTGGTCCAATTTTTTTGGGACTTGGGGGTTTTGTAGGGGAGAGACCCCTGCAGTTTTGGGGCTCTCCCTCAACCCCCCTGCCCCCCAGTAGCCTCTAATTATGCCCTATGTTGCCATTGATTTCAATTGCCCATAGGGTATAATGTTGGAATAGGGGCACCCTCTTTGGGTGCCCCTGTAATGGGATCCTCTGGCCCAATACTTTTGGTCTTGGGGGGTTTGTAGGGGAGAGTCCCCTGCAAATTTGGGGGCTCTCCCTCAAACCACCTCCCCTCCAGGTGGCTTCAAATACACCCTATTTGCCATTGATTTCAATGGCCCATAGGGAATAATGGGGCCATATATTCGGAAATAGCTGCGCATCTACCATATATGCAGCTATTCCGACTACGGAATTCAGAAATATACGGGATTCCGAATCCCCCCCCCCCCCGGATACTTCCGAATCCATGTAATTCCGAATTTTTTTTTTTGCACTTCCCTAGTTCCAATACTGGAAATCAGGCAGCATGAGAGAAAAATACTGAAAGAAAATTGAATTTAGGTAAAGCACAAGAGGGAGCAGAATTTAGCTCTTCTCACTTATGCATTCCATTTTGAGAAGAAACCCCCCAATTCTCTTACCATTAGATTTGAAATGCCAGATAAAGAAGCAAAAAACATGCTCACTCCCTCTGCAAATGAGAACTAATTGTTTATAGAACAGGGATACTTTCTTCTACTTGCTTCACATTTGGGAGAGAAAATCTCTTGGATGAGGGTTACATTAACTGGAAAATTGTATCCCAGTTGGATGGGGAGGGGCTGTGGCTTACTGGCAGAGCATCTGCTTGTCTGTCATGAGCCCTGATGAGGAGGAGCTGGAAGGGTTAACAGACCTGGAAGAGTAGCCAGCCAGTTCCTCATCTGAACAAACACAAGCTGGCCCATCAATCACTCTCCAGGTACCAGTGTCAGCTATTGACGATCAATCTCCTCCAAGCTCTCCTCCTCCCATCTCAAGAGTTCGAAGCAGGCTCCGGAAAGAACTTTCAGAGTGAAAACATGAGGCACGCAGATGTTTCAGATCTCTCAGCCTTGAGTTCTAGCAGAGGCACTGCCATCAGGGAGCAGGCTGATTGAGACTCCCATATAGCTCCCACACAGGACCTGGTAACCTTGTGGAAGCAACAAGTCTATTCTCTGGCTAGCATCCACACACCTTCTTGATCCTGACCTGCTTGATTTCCTTGGCACCCTGACCTTTTGTCTTTTGGACATTGACTTCTGATTCCGGTTTGTGATTCTGCATTGGTGACTTGGCTCCTGCTTGACTTCCTGAACTTTGACCTTGGACTGGCTTTGGACTCCTGCCTGCCTGCACCCTGAGAATGTGACATTGTCATGGAGAAGGTCCCTGGCATCGCCAATGAAAAATTTCAGGCAGGAGATGATGTAAAAGACCTCAGCGTGACACCCTGGAGAGCTGCTGCCTATTTATCTGAGTTGACAATACTGACTTCGATAGGCCAAGAGTCTGATTCAGTATAAGGCACAGGGCTTTTTTTGGTAGAAAAAGCCCAGCAGGAACTCATTTGCATATTAGGCCACGCCTCCTAACATCACCATTGTTTCACACAGGGCTTTTTTGTAGAAAAAGCCCAGCATGATCTCATTGGCATATTAGGCTACACCCCCTGATGCCAAACCAGCTGGAACTGCATTCCTGTGCATTCCTGCTCAAAAAAAGCTCTTATAAGGCAGCTTCATGTATTAAAACCAACACATCCTCAAAGCCATGGAGCCTTGTGAGCAAAAATTCTATTTTGTGAGCTACTGACATTAAAGCTGTGAGCTACTGCATAAATTAGCTTGTTCTGGGGCCATTTGTCCTGAGCTAAGACAAAAAATGTGTGAGCTGAAGGCTAAAAAACTGAGCTAGCTCACACTAACTCAGCTTAGAGGTAACATTGGTGACAACTGAAAAAAAAAATTCCACTTTGAATGGTGCTTCTCATTGCAATCAATGAAGAGAACTTGGGGAACAATTTCCTAATTCCACTAAATTAGGAAATTCCAGTATTCAAGAATCATATTCAAGTTTTTCAAGATGACAGAAGACTTGAAACTAAATCTGAATCTGTTTTTACCACACCACAGCTTGAGAGTTTGCAGATTTGCATCCACTACTTAACGTACAGCCTATATACCCTATAGCTAACAATTTGGATGCCTAAAGCCAGTATAGCCATTAGTGCTTCAGGAAATATGGACATAGGCTGTTGGGGGGGGGGGCGGTGGCAGTGAAAGGTTATACTGCTAGAGGTGAAGACAGAAAGATCTGCAGACTTTTAATGTCACAGTGTGATTTCTTGTAGGAGGGGGACTCTGGTGGGTCTGTAATTCTTTTTGACTTCCATAGCTGTGGAAGATAGTTCTTCCTACAGAAAAGAGAACTGCAGAAAGGAATGAGGAAGGATCATGAGCTTGCATTGGCATGTGTGGCTTTCGCCTCTTTAGGAACATCATTTCTTACAATGGAGAGAAATGTGGTTGAAGGAAAGGCAAGCGACAGAATCATGGTTAACTATTGGCCTTCACTGCAAAATCAGAACTGGATTTCTTTCAAGGAAAAACAAACTCAGCTGGCAAAGGGAAAGATGAAAAAATATATCTTGTCAGCAGTAATTCATTTCAGCCTGAGTGTGTCTGGCACTTAACACATCCAAGCTGCACACAGACTGGCTGAATGACACATATGCAGGAGCATATTAACGACTTTAATGAGACAAATAACCTTTCAAAATTCAAGCTATTAATTGTCTATCAATCATAAAACAGCCCATAAACCTAGAAGCATGTTATTAAACACAAACAAAGTTGCAAATATTGAAAAAAAGAAACCCGGAATGCCCCTGAAATCTGAGCTTGAGCCAAGACACACAAAGGGTTTGGGGTTCCCCAGTCCAGAGCAGCTAGTTCTACGCTGGTCAGTACATCTGCGGGTTGTTAAAGGCTCAGCAGGTGGTTGGCTGAGAATGGGGTGCATCCTGGTATCTACCCAAATGTAAGTCTGTTTAGAAAAAGCCAAGAGGGGCAGTAATGAGCAATACTGAACAGTATCATCGGCCAGCGTGTCATCTCAGGCATTATGTGCATGGCGTGAACTATGGATTTGAGATTAGGTGCACAGAGTTGCCAATCCCCAGGTGGGGCAGGAGATCCAGGTGGGGCTTGAAGACCCTCCCCCCACTTCAAGGTCATCAGAAAGCAGGGGGAGGGGAGGGAAATGTCTGCTGGGAGCTCTTGTTATTCCCTATGGAGACTTATTCCCATAGGAAATAATGGAGAATTGATCTGCGGGTATCTGGGACTCTGGGGGGGGGGCTTTTTTTTGAGGTAGAGGTACCATATTTTCAATATAGCATCCAGTGCCTCTCCCCGAAATACCCTCCAAGTTTCAAAATAATTGGACCAGGGGTCCAATTCTATGAGCCCCAGAGTAAGGTGCCCCTATCCTTCATTATTTTCTATGGAAGGAAGGCATTTAAAAAGGTGTGCAGTCCCTTTAAATGTGATGGCCAGAACTCCCTTTGGAATTCAGTGATGCTTGTCACACCCTTGCTCCTGGCTCCACCCCAATGTCTCCTGGCTCCACCCCCAAAGTCCCCAGATATTTTTTGAATTGGACTTGGCAACCCTAGGTGCACTTTCAGTTGTGGTATCTCTACCCTCCCATTGGATATCTCCCCAGGGATTCACCTGGTGAGGGAGACAGTGTAATTGTTGGGCCAGTACTTTCTTATGGGAGCCGCACTGGAACATGGTTTACAGCTCCTGGTAGGGCTGCCCCAGAGCAAAATACATACAAAGATTTGCTAACAGTAACAATAATCAGAATGGAACAGTTAGGAGTCACCCCGAAATATGGTTATGAGCTTCCCCCACCCCACTTGTAGGATTGCATTGTTATGACATTCCCCTTACATTGCAATACTGTTCTGCCAAAAAAAACCTGTCACCCCAGCAGGGACCAGGAAGGGCCTTCTACTGGCTGCCACCGCCCTGGTAAGGGTCTGTGGGAGAGGGCAGAACACCCACCAACCCATGTCTTCCTTCTTAGCAAGTACCTTTTAACCGTTACCAAAGAGACATGAGGACCCAGGCAGTAAAACAGTAAGAAGTTTATTGTAAGTGCTCAAAACAATAAGTGGTTTGCAAAACCTTTCAGTGCAACAGTGAATATGAACAGAAAAGGCTGGTACAAAGAAATAAAAGCCCTGACGTGACTAACTACACATTCCCTTTCTCTGGGCGTTTTCGCACTCACCTTCAAGTGGTGCGACCACCCTCCTCATGCCGGCGGATCTGCAGGGATTTCGCACCAGAAGCGCCGGCGCACCCAAAAGAGCCGGCGACTTCCGTCGCGAAACCAGCTCAAATGTTTTCCTGCTTCTTGGCGGTTTCCGTTTGAGCTGGTTTCGCGACAGAAGTCGCCGGCTCTTTTGGGTGCGCCGGCGCTTCTGGTGCGAAATCCCTGCAGATCCGCTGGCGTGAGGAGGGTGGTCGCACCACTTGAAGGTCAGTGCGAAAACGCCCTCTAATTCCAATGGACTCACTCAGCCTCCTTGGATGAGGGATCCCTCCTGCTTTCCAGCTCAGCACTCCCAGAGAGAACAAACTCTCTCTCCAGTGAGGCCTATTTATTGTTTCCTCCCAGTTCCCACCCCTCTGGGCAAGTTTTCCTTCCTGCAGACAAGAGTGGTCTCTCTTCGAAAGCTGGGCTGAAGAAGGCTGCAGCTGAGGAGATCCCTCATCCACGGACGTTGAGTGTGTCAACTGAAATTAGAGGAAGGGAACATTTAGTTAAGTGCATCAAGACTTTTATTTGTACCAACCTTTACTGTTTTCATACTCACTGTTGTGCTAAAAGTTTTTACAAATCACTTGTTTTTGAGCACTTATAACAAACCTGTTATTGCTATACTGAGCTTTACTACTCTTTGGTCACAGTTAAAAGATACTTATTAAGGAGCACCATGGTGCAGAGTGGTAAAGCTGCAGTACTACAGTCCAAACTCTGCTCATGACCTGAGTTCGATTCCATCGGAAGCTGGGTTCAGGTAGCCGGCTCAAGGTTGACTCAGCCTTCCATCCTTCTGAGGTTGGTAAAATGAGTACCCAGCTTGCTGGGGATAAAGTGTAAATGACTAGGGAAGGCAATGGCAAACCACCCCATTAAAAGTCTGCTGTAAAACATTGTAATGCAATGTCACCCCAGAGTCAGAAATGACTGGTGCTTGCACAGGGGACTACCTTTACCTTTAAAGGGTACTTGCTAAGAAAGAAGACACAGTGGTCGGGTGGTGCTCTGAGCCCTCCCAGACAGACCCTTACCAGAGTGGTGGCAGCCAATAAATGGCCCTTTCTGGTTCCCTGCTGTGTGACACATGAGCATATACACACACACCTTCCTTTCCTGCTAGTAAGATGACAAGATGAAAGCAGTCATCTTGTCAAGCACCTGTGTTAGCAACAAACCGGAAATACTCTGTTGATTAGACTTCAGGCACTTCGGCATCTTGTAAAGAAGCATTGACTGATCTCTTTGGCAGAAGGGAAAACTGTAAGTAAATGTAGGCTAAGAATATACTGGCAGGTGTGTCTGTTTGAATCTGGAGGGCTTTTCCCCTAAAGGGTGAGGCATGGTGAGTCACTGCTGTGACCTAGTTTTAAATTCCTTATAATCCACTACAACTTCTCTATCAGCATGCATTATGTAATCCCCTGCTTCTCTTTTCCTGGCAGCCAATGGGAATTCAGAGGTTGCCACCAAGATTTCTAAAAGCATCGCATCTGATCAAAGAGCTTTGATAGTCAAATAAATTATTCCAGCTCTCGGGCAGAAGTAAAACATGCTTTGTTCAGATGCTAAGAAAACACACATTAGCATCAGAAAC
This sequence comes from Heteronotia binoei, assembly GCF_032191835.1. NCBI lineage: Eukaryota > Metazoa > Chordata > Lepidosauria > Squamata > Gekkonidae > Heteronotia > Heteronotia binoei. The sequence continues at coordinate 46,787,570 of NC_083223.1, read as the reverse complement.
TGGCTCTCTAATAGATTTTGGAAACTGAGTCGTGACCTAAAACTGCCATCAAGTTGCCATTCATTTATTTCCCTCTGTGAAGAAATGTCCTCTACCCTGGAAATCTCCTCACTATTTCATTAACTGAGGCTGCACTCTGCACATGCTCCAGAAGCTTTAATGCTGGTAAAAGACTGTGTTCATGGTGTTGTCTTCTGTGCAGGCACACACTATGACTGCGCATGGAGAGTTCTACCAATGGAGATAAATGTCTAACTTTTAAGCGGTAGAAAGGCAGCCCCTCTCTCTCGTGGTTGCTCTTTCCTGCTGAAACCAGCACACACCTTGCCATTTTCTCTCCTAATTTTGTCATGAACATCACTCAGTTCGTGGTTCATGGTCATGAAATGACTCCTGCAACCCATCTGCCATGACACTCATTGGTTTTTAAGGAGCTTTGTATCAGCAGTTTGTGCAGCAGACATGCCAGCACTGATCAATGAATCATCAAAGCAATGGCGGGGGGATTTCTGCAGGCCTGGAAACACCAATAGTTGCCCTGAAAATACCAAATAAAAGTGGCCCTTGAGAGACCCAGGGATGTGGAGGAAAGTGTGAAAGAGTCTGGGTTGGGGGTGAAAGGATATGAGGGAGAGGCAGAGATGGGGTACATGCTGGTGGCGGCATAGGAAAGAGAGGAGGTGGAGATCCAAGGTTTGGGAGAGAAAGAAGAAGGCAATCTCTTTTTTGCAGAAGTGGCAAAAACTTTAGGAAACCAGCCCTTGGGGCAATCAGGGAGGCTGGCAAAAGGGGGACCCCAGCAGGTCTGGAAGTCAAGGAGCACAGAGTCAGAAAGAAAAAGGGAGGTGATCTCTTTTTGATAGAAATTGTGAGAGTTCTGGGAAACCAGCCTATAGGCTAGTCAGAGGGAGGCCTGAAGATGAGGCCAAGCCAAAAAAGGGGGACCCCAGGAGGCCCAGAAGAAGAAAGAGAAGGAGGAGAAGATATTAGATTTATATCCCACCCTATACTCTGAATCTCAGAGTGGTCACAATCTCCTTTATCTTCCTCCCCCACAACAGACACCCTCTCACAGCAGCTGCCCTTTCAAGGACAACTCTGCGAGAACTATGGCTGACCCAAGGCCATTCCAGGAGCTGCAAGTGGAGGAGTGGGGAATCAAATCCGGTTCTGCCAGATAAGAGTCTGTGCACTTAACCACTACACGAAACTGGCTCTGGAAGGAAAATGGGGGGTGATTCTCCTTTTGATAGAAACAGTGGGAGTTCTGGGGTATAGCCTCATTCCTACTTCTAAGCTGCCACAGCTCCCAAATGGAAAAAAGAGAGCACTAGTATCCTACAGTCTTCACAGCAGGACAGGAAGGAAGGAATGTGTGCCTGCACAAAAGACAACTTTGCGAACAACAGTTACATAGAAGTATAACCCTGTTTTCATCTTCGGTCTTCTGCACAGTCCCACATTGGAAGAGTAATAAGCTACTTGCCAGGAGGAGAGCGTGAATCTCTCATCTGAAGAGAGAATGGAGGACAGCTTTCCCAGCTGCTGATTCTTGTCTTGTGTCTTCAGGGTAATGATGGATTAAGGTGTCAGACAAATACAAACCTCATAGAGAGAAACACCACAAAGAAAAGCTGCTGAAGAAGATTGAGCCCTGGTGGAATAAGAACATAAGAGAAGCCTTGTTGGATCAGGCCAATGGCCCATCCAGTCCAACACTGTGTCACACAGTGGCCAAAAAAAACCCCAAGAATGAGGTGGAATGGACAGGAAATGCCAGCATGCTCATAACATGGTTTAACAATTGGAACAATCCAGTGAGACAATGTTCCCATTGATCCTGCCTCACCTTTACATGGACCAGCAAAGCAAACAAGCTGTGGAGCAGTGATTCTGCTGTGTGCATGTTTGTGTTATATTAAGTGATGTCAAGTCACTTTAGACTTATGATGACCCTATGAATGACCCTATAGTGACTTCCAAAATGCTCTCCATTAACAGTCTTGCTCAGCTCTTGCAAACTTAAAGCTGTGGCTTCCTTGATTCCACGACATGCCCGACACAATTGTGTCACTTTCAGGTGATGTCATTATGTGCCATCAGAGCTCTTTGGGGGCGGGGCTCCCCCCACTGGCCAATTGTGTACTGGTGGGTTAGAGGCCCTGAGATCAAGGGAACCCCTGCTTCCAGTCCCAGCAGGAGGTTGGGAATCCTAATATGGCCAAAGTATGATAGTCCCCGTTTGATCATTTTAGTTTCTAGCTCAGATGACACAGCTTACTCCTGAAAAATACCCTCTTTTCTCGTTCTGTTCTCTTGCGATCTGCCCAGTTGAGCCAGTTCCTTTTACTAATGCAGCAGCAGTGACAAGCAAAACATAAGTTTCATTGTGCCACTTAAAGGAAGCCTGTTAGCACACAGATTTAGCACAGGAGCCAGCTTGGAGAAATCAGGGTCTTTGTCTAGTCATCCAGTGGTTAATGTTATTAAACCATCCAGAAATACAAGTTTCAGTCACCAAGTCAGCAAAGAGATTCTACTTGGCCTTAAATGCCAGGCATCCTTAAGCATCTGTGCTCCACCACAGAACCCACATACTTTGTGCGTCAACAGGCACCACAATGGTAACAGCAAGGAGGTTATCCCATTATTCCACTAATCAAAACCATACCTGTAAGCTTCCCTCAGCAAAGCAAATAGTAGATTTGGGGAACAGGAAAAAAAGCAGCCAACGGGATATTGGTCTGAACCACTGTCCTTTCCTCAACACTGTAGTTTCATTCCAAACTATGTGGGTGTATAGGGGAGTTGCTTTTAAAAGACATTTAAATAGGAGATCTGATCACCAACCTCTAAGACCTCTTTTCGTTTGGTCCTAATTTACAGAATTGTGACATGAATTTCAACTAAATGATTTGGAGGAGGGAGAACTGTAATACCATCCCTGGGTCAAAGCTGTATTTGGAGAATTATGGTTTGTTTTCTGCATTTTTATTAACTTACAGAGACATTCTAGGTTTTGTAAGATTTTCTTAACTTATGTAATAGCCATCTCTGAGGAAACCTTAATATAATTAACTTGTTCATGAATAACATGAAAATACTTCAGTTTTTATTGTTTTGCTTGATGCTGATTTTGACACAGGCATGGCTTCACTTTACTGTTCTTGTTGCTCATAGTGTTTTCTGTTCATAATAATGGTTTAGTTTAGTTTAGTTTATTCTATTTAGATCCTGCCCTCCCCACAAAACAGGCTCAGGGCGGCTCACGGTACACAGTAAATCACATTAAAACAATTTAGATAAACATTAAGTTAAAACAGTTAAAACAATTTAAACAATTTGGTGCTAATTTCCTTTTAGTATCCATAAAAATGGTACAATATTAGATACATCTTTAGAATCTAACAGCTGAATGGATTCTTATTCTGCCAAGTGATTGCATGCAAAATAAAGCATGTCATTTTAAGTTGCATAGTATAAATGTACAGATAAATATGCAGATGAAAAAGTTTTACAATTCTCCTGAACATGTACAGTGTACCTTCCCCAAACCACTGAACAACACCACACCTGTATTACACAGAAGGACAAATTTTTCAGGCAGAATTTCAGTTCTGGTATTTCTTCTTAACTTGCCATGGTGCCTCTTGCTGGGGTTGCCATCAGTCAGCTGTGACTTGAGAGCACTTTGCACACACATTTCTGACTTTCATGAAGCCTTCAGTTTGCCCAAACTAGGTTTGCAGAACTTGCTTGTGACTGACTATTCCAAAAAAACAGCCTCCATAAGTCATCAATGGCAGCTTTTTTAAAAAATACATAAGTGGAAAAAGGTACAATTAAAAACTTTTGTGAAATAAATGTGTGTGTATATTTTTAATATATATGGAAATGTTTTAATAGATCTAATTTTAATATGTTTGTAAACTGCTAATGTTTTTAAACTGCTGTTAGCCGTCCTGAGCCTGTCAGGGGAGGGCGGGATATAAATCTGATAAATATAAATACAGATTGCATTTTCTCCAGGGGAGCTGATCTCTGCCAGCTGGAGATCAATTGTAAAAGTGGGAGATCCCCAGGCCCCACCTGGAGGCTGGCAACCCTAAATACAGTGTAAATTTTAGTTGCATTACAGTAATAATATTGGAACTTCTATTATAAGAACATAAGAGAAGCCATGTTGGATCAGGCCAATGGCCCATCCAGTCCAACACTCTGTGTCACACAGTGGCCTATATACACACACACACACACACACACATATATATATATATACACACACTGTGGCTAATAGCCACTGATGGACCTCTGCTCCATATTTTTATCTAACCCCCTCTTGAAGCTGTCTATGCGTGTAGTCGCCACCACCTCCTGTGGCAGTGAATTCCACATGTTAATCACTCTTTGGGTGAAGAAGTTCTTCCTTTTATCCATTTTAACCTGCCTCTCAGCAATTTCATTGAACGCCCACGAGTTCTTGTAGCGTAAGAAAGGGAGAAAAGTACTTCTTTCTCTACTTTCTCCATCCCATGTATTATCTTGTAAACCTCTATCATGTCACCCCGCAGTCGACGTTTCTCCAAGCTAAAGAGCCCCAAGCGTTTTAACCTTTCTTCATTATATTTTCAAGCTACTAAAAGGACATTAACATTTTTAACATATTGTCTAATGTTTAAGGGGGCCCACTTGCCATCGGGCAAGCTGACACCCTGGCCAGTCCACCACTGGCTTTGGAGGAATTCCAGGGGATCACACCAATACAGGTTCATGCCAGAAGTGATGTTGACTCATTGGTACAACACCTATTTCTCCAATGCCCATTTGTCCTTTGCCACTATACTGAGTGGAAGCAATCAACCAAGGTTGTAGGCAGGGCTATTTTTGGAGAAAAAGCCCAGCAGGAACTCATTTGCATATTAGGCCACAACCTCTTATGCCAACCCAGCCAGAACTGCGTTCCTGTGGGTTCCTGCTCAAAAAAAGCCCTGGAGGGCAGGAGATCCCCCACTACAGTGAGATACTATAATGCGAAAGCTAGCTACTCTAGGCTCAGAAAATCCAGCAGATATATATTTCTGCTTACCCACTATTCCCTATATAGTCTAGCCAGATACTAGATGTGGAATTCATTACAAGATCAAACTCTGAATTAAACATTCTTAAATGTTCTGGTCAACTTATTAACATTATTATTGTAGTGTGGAAGGAAGAGACCCAATCCAAGCTACCCTTCTTATTAATTCGTAGGAACTATTTATTTGCAAGAACTATTTGGAAAAGCCAGGACAAAATTTAAATGCAATCCAATAGTAAAAAAATACTTACCTTTTTCCTGTTTGCCCTTGGGGCCCAGATCTCCTTTTGTCCTTTAAATGAAACAGCAATAGCCACTACCCAAAAGGAAAACTGCAGTGTGATTGGGATGGGGGGGGGGGTGGAGCTTATAAAGTGGTTTGAATTCAGTAGTGCTGGCCTAATGCATTCTGCTCAAAATCTCAGTGCTGAAGAGTGCACTGAGCAACGCATAACAAATATAATAAAAATGAAGAGGAGCAGTGAACAGTGTGTAATAATGTTGATGGGGGGCACCAATGTGAGAAGGGGTGTGTAATGTAGGGTGGCAATTGGGGGCGAGCTGTCCCAGAGGCGCACACTGGCAGTTCTCTCACCAATGCTATTTAATATCTATATGTGCCCCCTTGCCCAGATTGCCAGGAGACATGGACTTGGGTGCCATCAATATGCAGATGACACCCAACTCTATCTGCTAATGGACGGCCGGCCTGACTGCGTCCCAGAGAATTTAGACCGGGCCCTGCAGGATTTGGCAACCTGGTTGAGGAAGAGCGGGCTGAAACTGAATCCAGCGAAGACAGAAGTCCTTTGTCTGGGTCGGGGTGCTCGGGGAGGGGAAATACCTCTCCCGGTCTTCGACGGGGCACCATTGAAAGCGGCGCACCGGGTTAAGAGCCTGGGAGTTTTACTGGAGCCTGCATTATCAATGGAGGCCCAGATTGCAGCCACTGCCAAGTCAGCCTTTTTCCATCTAAGGCGGGCAAAGCAGTCGGCTCCCTTCCTAGAGCGCCAAGATCTGGCAATGGTGCTTCATGCAACGGTCACCTCGAGACTGGATTACTGTAATGCCCTCTACATGGGGCTGCCTCTGTACCGAACCCGGAAGCTGCAGCTGGTGCAGAACGCAGCGGCTAGACTGTTGCTGGGATTCCCTAAACGGGAGCACATACAGCCTGGGCTGCGCGAACTGCACTGGCTGCCAGTTACATACCGGGTTCGTTACAAAGTGCTGGTCATTACCTTTAAAGCCCTATATGGTCGAGGACCTGTCTACCTTAGGGACCGTCTCTCCCCATATGAACCCCAGAGAGCACTGAGGTCAGCCGGGAAAAACTTGCTGACTATCCCCGGACCGAGAGAGGTGAAGTTGCAAAGCACCCGTAACCGGGCCTTCTCCTCTATAGCCCCGAGCCTATGGAACCAACTTCCAGAGGAAACGCGGGCCCTGCGGGACCTAGAACAGTTCCGCAGGGCCTGCAAGACCTTCCTCTTCAGACTGGCTTTCGCTGATGAAAATGGAAATTGCGAAGGAAACCGCCATCAGAAAAAGTAAACATAGCATTAGCACTTTTAAAAATTAATTAATTTAATTTTAGAACTTAACCAGATTTTAATTAAACGCTTATAATGTTTAATGTAATTTTATCCATTTGTATAATTCAACCCTGAACTGTGTTGTTAGCCGCCCTGAGCCTGCTCTGGCGGGGAGGGCGGTATACAAATAAAATTTGTTGTTGTTGTTGTTGTTGTTGGCCATAATAGCTGGAGGCCAGCCAGGGACACCTTGAGGGGGGAATGATGTGAGTGCGCGTGTGCGAAGCGCGCGCGCTGCAGGAAACAGGAAGTGACGTCACTTCCGGTGATGTCATGCCACCGCCGGAAACAGGAAGTGACATCACTTCCTGTGGCATCATTTCCCCCGCGCCACCTGCCAGAAGCAGGAAGTGACATCACTTCCTGTGACATCATTTCCCTCCGCCGGCTGTTTCTGATAGCCCTGCGCCTCCTCTTTCATTTGATATGTGTCCCGTGCGGGTGCCACCCTCCTGCCGGGAGATGCCGCAAAATGAGCCCCCTTGAGGCTTATGGCGGCAGGGCTCGGGGGAAGCGAGCTAGACTGCTGTTCTTTTGATTGGTTATAGAGTGTTTCGAGCCCGTCCCTGTGGCATCGGTCCCATCGTTGTGGGACCCAGGGGGCCAGCGCAGCGGCCTGCCGAAGCAGCCTGTCACTAATAACACAGGTCGAGATGCAGGACAGGAACCCGGAAGTGATCGACAGGCTGCTTCAGCCGGCCGCTGCGCCGGCCCCCTGGGTCCCACAACGATGGGGCCGATGCCACAGGAACGGGCTTGAAACACTCTATAACCCCTCAAAAGAACAGCAGTCTAGCTCACTTCCCCCGAGCCCTGCCGCCATAAGCCTCAAGGGGGCTCATTTTGCGGCATCTCCCGGCAGGAGGGTGGCACCCGCACGGGACACATATAAAATGAAAGAGGCGGCGCAGGGCTATCAGAAACAGCCGGCGGAGGGAGTCGGGAGCCCACCCCACTGGGAAGGAAGGAAGGAGGGAGGGAGGGAGGGAGGAAGGAAGGAGGAGGAAGGAGGGAAGGAAGGAGGGAAGGAAGGAAGGAAGGAGGGACGGAGGGAAGGAAGAAAGGAGGGAGGGAAGGAAGAAAGGAGGGAGGGAGGGAAGGAGGGAAGGAAGGAAGGAGGGAGGGAAGGAGGTAAAGAAGGAAGAAAGGAAGGAGGGAGGAGGGAGGGAAGGAGGGAGGGAGGGAAGGAAGGAGGGAGGAAGGAAGAAAGGAAGGAGGGAGGGAAGGGAGGAGGGAGGGAAGGGAGGAGGGAGGGAAGGGAGGAAGGAGGGAGGGAAGGAAGGAAGGAAGGAAGGCCCCTCCCGCCAGCCGCCCCCCCGCTTTCGGCCCCCTCCCTCCCTGCCTGCTTACCTTCTTCCAGGGCGGGTGGCGGCCTCCCCTCCGGGCGGGCGGGCTGGTCGGCGCTGGCCTCCGCTGGTCGGCGCTGGTCGCTGGAGGCCCTCCGGAGTCTCTGGAGACCCTCCAGCGACCAGCGCCGGCCTCTCTGCGGCCTCCGCTGGTCGGCGCTGGTCGCTGGAGGCCCTCCAGAGTCTCTGGAGGGCCTCCAGCGACCAGCGCCGGCCTCTCCGCCGCCTCCGCTGGTCGGCGCTGGTCGCTGGAGGCCCTCCGGAGTCTCTGGAGGGCCTCCAGCGACCAGCGCCGGCCTCTCCGCGGCCTCCGCTGGTCGGCGCTGGTCGCTGGAGGCCCTCCGGAGTCTCTGGAGGCCCTCCAGCGACCAGCGCCGGCCTCTCCGCGGCCTCCGCTGGTCGGCGCTGGTCGCTGGAGGCCCTCCGGAGTCTCTGGAGGCCCTCCAGTGACCAGCGCCGGCCTCTCCGCGGCCTCCGCTGGTCACTGGAGGCCCTCCGGAGTCTCTGGAGGCCCTCCGGAGTCTCTGGAGGGCCTCCAGCGACCAGCGCCGGCCTCTCCGCCGCCTCCCTGGCCTCCGCCGCCACCGCCGCCGGGCCCCGCGCGCGGGCGGGGAAGGCAGCGAGTGAGGGAGGGAGCGTCCCCGCGCATGCGCAGAGCCCGCCACAATCGCCCTGCGCATGCGCAGGGATGCTCCCTCCCTCACTCGCCGCCTTCCCCACCCGCACGCGCGGCCCACCGGCTCTCTGGCTGGCTAAACCGGGACCTCTAATGGCCCCAGTATAGCCAGCCCGGGAGCCGGGAATTGGGGGCCAGAACCGGGACTTTCCCGGGAGACCGGGACGGTCTGGCCACCCTAGTACTGAGTGACGAGACTGTTTGAAGGCAACATGCTTTATTCGGTCGTACATTACAAGAGAGAGAACACACGGGCCAGGTCCCCCTTATATACATTCCCCGGAACTGCCCCCAGACTGACCAGTCCAATCCAAACCAGTTAAGCTTCCCACCACAGATCTTGATGGGTGGGGCGTCTAGCGAGCTACATCCGGGACCTGTGGGTTTCCCTGGGTCACCTCTGTAGCGGTCGCCATGCGGTACATTAGCTTATGTTTCAAGACATAACACTCCTCCCCCCCAGTTCAGGACACATATTCTTGCAAGTAAGCGGGGGCCTTGCGTTCCCTGGTCGACCTCCTGGGAGTTACTTGTGTAGTAGGAGTGGTCACCGGGGCTGCTGGGGCCGCAGCTGCTGCGGTGGACGGGACGGCAGTTTCCCTGTGTGGGGGTAGCGCCGGCCTATGATGCCCTTCTGGTGCCCCTACTCCTGGGGGGTCGCCCACGCTCCAGTGCTGCTCTTCCGCCTGATTGGTTGGAGTGGTTGGCAGGGGCGGGGTAGCCCTCAGCATGGGTGCTGCTGTGGGTTCATCCTCGTTCCGTACTACAGCCGGCTCTTCTGGCAAGGTGCGGCAGCGCATCTGATCTATATGCCTCCGCAGGATTTGGCCTCCCTCTGTTGAGACATCGTAGTGGCGGGACCCAGTCACACACAGCACCTGACCCGCTACCCACTTGGGGCCGCTTGGGTAGTTCCGTGCATACACTGGATCCCCCGGAAAGAACCCCCTAGCCGCTTCCCTGATCTCGAGAGAGCTTCGAAGGTCGGTGGCCCGATCAGGGTGCAACCAGTCTAACCTTGTGATCAGCTTCCTTCCCATTAACAACTCGGCTGGGCTCACCCCTGTGACCGAGTTGGGGGTGATTCTATTGTCAAATAAAAAGGCGGCCAGGCGGTGGTCCCAGTCCCCCTGTACTATGCGTTCCAGGGCCTCTTTTGTGGTGCGTACCATCCGCTCTGCTTGGCCGTTGGTGGCTGGATGGAAGGGGGCGGACTGTATATGTTTTATTAGGTATCTCTGCAAGAACTCCCGGAATTCCCGGGAGGTGAATGCGATCCCATTATCTGAGACGATGGTGTCAGGAATCCCGTGTGTGCAAAGGACCCTGCGCAATGCTCGGACCGCCGCCACCATTGAGGTGGAGGCGACGGGGATAACTTCCAACCACTTGGGTGTAAGTGTCCATTGGAATGAAGAATGTTTGGCCCTGAAATGGCCTCGCAAAGTCAATATGTAACCTCGACCACGGCCTCACGTGGGGGTCGAGGGGTAAGGATATGGGAGGACCTTTGTAGCACCCTAGGGCCCCATCAAACACCTTCAGAAATTCCCGGCACACATGTTCGAACCCCTGCGTCCCAGCTGCTGCACCTCCACGATCTGAATTCCCAACGGTCGAAACCAGGCCAGGCCCAGCAGTGTGGTGAGCTGGCGTTTGACCACAAGTATATCCAGTTTTCCCCAAAGCTCTTAAACTCCACCCTCACTGTGGCCCATCCCAGGATCTGTACGGGGTTCTTTTGGAAGTCCTGTAGTATGAAACCAGCCGGTCACAGCCTGGGCCGGCCACGTGGGCACAGTTTTCTTAGGGACTCCTCTGAAATTATGGAGATGGAGGAGCCCGAGTCCAGTTCCATCAGGCAGGGGCTGCCCTCGATCCTGAACGATACCTTGACCTTGTCGGGGGTATTGTTGGGCAAGTTCATTACCTGCAGGCTGGTTGAGGCGGTCGAGTAGCCCTCAATTGAGTCTTGGTTGGTGGACTGGCATCTGCGGGCTGCCTTGGCCCGGCAAGCCCTCGTGATGTGGCCCATTTTCCCGCAGTTCCTGCAGTCCACGTTGCAATAGGGGCAGTCCCGCTGCTCATGCGGGTCCCCGCAGCTTGCTCATTTGGTGGTGGTTGGTTTCTCCATCACTCGTGGCCGCTGGGTCGCTCTCGGTCCCATCCCTGGTTGGCGGCGTAGCTGGTGTGTTTCCTTCTCCTCTGGGTGGCTCGGCGCCATCTCCTCCTGGTGGACGACTTCTGCCCGCGGGTTGTGGAAAGCTTCAGTGGCTCTCTCAAACGCAGTGGCCTCGTTGAAGGTGCCCTGGAGGGTGAGCTCTTCCTTTGCGAAGAGCTTTTGCTGTAGTCTTTTGTCCTCTAGCTTCTCGAAGCTACAGTTTCCTGCGATTTGGCGGAGAGCGGCCAGGTATTTGGCTGCCGTCTCTCCCGCCTCTTGTCCCTCTTGTGGAAGAGGAATCGGCGGGCGATGATTGAGGGTTGGGGCAAGAAGTGCCCAGTAAGGAGTCGGACTAACTCCTCGTGCGTCTTCTCCGTGATCCTCGCGGGAGCCAAGAGACCCTTGGCGATCTCAAATGTGGCCTCTCCGCAGATGCTCAGAAGCACGTCTCTCTTACGGCTGTTGTCCGTTATCATGTTTGCTCAAAGGTAGCAATCGACCCGCTCCGTGTAGGTCTCCCACCTCTCTGGTTTAGCGGGGTTGAACTCTTCGAGACGACCAGTTGTTCCGCCTTGGTTAGCCATGGTGGCTGCGGGTGCTTCCGTCTCCCTAGACGGTGTGCCTTCTTCGTCTCCGGCCAGCTCCGCAAAGTCCCTCTTCGGAAGTTACCTGTCTAGGATCCCATCCTCATTGCCACTGTAATGTACTGAGTGATGAGACGGTTTGAAGGCAACATGCTTTATTCGGTGGTACATTACAAGAGAGAGAACACGCGGGCCAGGTCCCGCTTATATACATTCCCCGGAACTGCCCCCCAGACTGACCAATCCAATCCTGGCCAGTTAAGCTTCCCGCCACAGATCTTGATGGGTGGGGCATCTAGCGAGCTACATCCAGGGACCCGTGGGTTTCCATGGGTCGCCTCTGTAGCGGTCGCCATGTGGTACATTAGTTTATGTTTCAAGACATAACAGGGGGGCATGCAAAGATTTCCCTATTTTCATCCGTGAAATGTTGGAGAGTACACAACAGTCATCGGCAAGAAAATCTGACTTTCTCAATCCTTGCTCAAGTGCCTTGGATCATGGACATTCCACCATGGCATTGATTGTTTTGTAAATTAGGTGGGAAGCATAGTCAGCACTTTGCAGAGGTCCAAAAATTCTGCAGGCCTTGTCTAACAAGCCTTGGCAGACCTATGCAAGGAAGCTTCCATAGCTGCTGAATGCTTCTGTAAAGAGTTCCTAATCTCTCGCTTTCATTAGCATCAAAAGAGATAAAAAGGCTCTAACCAAATTCACAGAAAAAGAAAACAACAAATTAAAACTGAAAAGAGCCAAAAGATCCCGAGCTTTAGCCTCCACTGTATACTGTATTGGCTTTGATGCATTATTCGAATTGTAATAACTTTCACCCATTGCAAGGAAAAGATTTTTTTTCCAGGCATGAGATCAAAGTGGAAAGCGAAAGAGTATTTTGGGTCTCAAGCGCAAGGAGCTTTCAGACAAGTGAGTTGTGACTGCTCATGTATCCAGAAATGTTGTGATAGAGAAAAGTCTTTTTATGGGCTACAAAAGCAACAGTGTAAATCAAGCATTAACCAGAAGTAGACAGCAAATTCTCTATATTTTTCAAAAGAACTCTACTGGCGCTGACTTTAAGAGAAGGCCCAAAGTAGTTCTGTTTTGAGTAGCACAAATACAGTCAGGCTGGAGGCGCCGCCGTATCTTTGTCCTAAAGCATAACACTGTTTAATATCAAAGAATAACTGGGACATTACAAAACACTGATCAAGCCACTTCCAGACAAGTTTTAATGAACAGCTACTAGAGATGTAGCCAGCGTCAAATATGCGATTGGCTCTTCGCATGGTAGCATAAGGAAGTAATCACCTTAGAAACAAAAAAAAAAAAAATGCAATTTTGTATAAACAAAGAGTTGTGCAGGTCTGATCTACAAACATCTGAGTACCAAAGCAGAGTATTTCATTTCAGCATTCCATTTGGTGTTCAAAAATTACAGGCCCAATGAATACGAACCCAAATTCAAAGAAAATCAGTCTTGGGAAGCCACTTTAGCTAAAAACATAGCATTTTGTTACAGGTACAAGATATGATATAATCACCTTTAAGGCTTCCTTGACCAGGCCTTTTGCTACCATACACTAGCATAGCATCGTTACTTCGCTAAAAAGAAGGCCCTTGACTACTAAAAAGGTAAAGTCCCCTGTGCAAGCACCAGTCGTTTCCGACTCTGGGGTGACATTGCTTTTCACAACATTTTCACGGCAGACTTTTTATGGGGTGGTTTGCCCAGAGTCGGAAACGACTGGTGCTTGCACAGGGGACCTTTCCTTTCCTTGCAATTGCCTTCCCCAGTCATCTACACTTTCCCCCCAGCAAGCTGGGTACTCATTTTACTGACCTCAGAAGGATGGAAGGCTGAGTCAACCTCGAGCTAGCTACCTGAACCCAGCTTTCGCCAGGATCGAACTCAGGTCGTGAGCAGAGTTTAGGACTGCAGTACTGCAGCTTTACCACACTGCGCCACGGGGCTCTTAGTTATGACTACTATACAGTTCTAAAAATAATCTACAAATGGATACGTGCAGATAAGAAGGTACTTTGGCTTTCTTGGACAAGACAGTCTTAAGATACCACTGGGCTTGCCAAGCCCCAGGGGATCCCCACCTCCTGGTTTTGCAAACTCCTCCCTGCCACCAGCCAGCCAATGAATATGAACCCAAATTCAAAGAAAATCAGTCTTGGGGAGCCACTTAGCTAAAAACATAACATGGAGAGACTAAAAGATGGATATCAAGGAATGCATAATAAGGACATTTTGAAAACCTGTCCAAAAGAGATTAATAATTCTGCACTGGAGATCAGGCTGAAAGAGAGGGTTTTGAGACTTCAGACTTTTCCACATAACATTCCAGAAAAATGAGGATTGGGGGTGGGGGGGATGTCATTAAAGAAGTGAGCTCTACTCCCAGCCCATGTAGAACCTTTGCAGTGGCAAACTCTGTCACGGTGTGCATACACGTGCATCTGTTGCATACATACAAGTGAGCATCTGTAAGCACACGATGTAGAACAATGAAAATGTTAACATTAAGGATGCAAAACAATGTCCTGCTGGTAGAACCTCTGCTTGAACAGTAGCTATAGAGTAGCTTGGAAAATGCCTGGATATTAGAGGCAATACCTGGGAAGGGTGAAGTTTTAAAAGATGAGGGGGCTCAGCAGGGAAGTGATGCTAAGGAGTGCGCTCTCTGAAGCTGCCATTTCCTCCAAGAGAATTGATCTCTGTAGATAAGTTGTAATTCCAAGATAACTCCAGGCCCTCCCTGGAGGCTGGCAACTTTAAGCTGTGGTGAAATGTTGTGGCAAGACTTGAGACAATCGGGAAGGAATATTTCCTTCTCTCACTTCAGCTGAAACCTCTTCTGATATACACAGAATGAGAATATAGGAAGGGCCCCTGTTGAAGCAGACAAAAAGTCCATTTAATCAGGCATTCCGTTTCTCACAGTGACTAGCCAAATGCCCTTGGGAAGCCCTCAAGGCCATGAAGGCTGTCTTCCACAGGTGCTCCTCAATTACTGGTGTTCACTTACTCTCAACAGTGTATTAAAATCAGTTTGTAGCACTGAAATGCTAGGATCAGGCAATGACTGTCTTGACTTCTCCTGTTCAAACCATAATAGACATAGTATCACTTCCCAGTCTCACTAATTTGTCTTCTCAAGATATACATTGGGAATCTTTGGTGGGCCCCATTCCTCATGCCAATGAATGTATACCACTTTCTCTGGAAAGCAGTCAAGTCCCACACACACACACACACACACACAGACTGTTTTTAGAAATTCTAGTTTAAGGAACTACAGTATTGGTATAGCCATCATAACATAGCACGAGGAAGGAAGGAAGCCAGCCTTAGGGCTGTTTGGTCTCAAAATACACTCAGAACTAACAGGCATTAATAATCACCAAACATGACCATTCCAAAAAAGTTGCAAGGACTTTTGCTTCAGCAGTACCTTGAGCCCCAGAGATGGTAGTTGACTGAGGCACAGTAGGAGAGCAGTCTGGGCCAGTTCAGTGTAGTGGTTAAGTGCACGGGACTCTTTTGGATGTTATAATTTTTATTGGTTTTAACTACAAAGGAAAGAAGCGTAAGCATAGATACAAAAAAAAGGAAGGAGGGCATATACAGAATGGGAAAAGCAGGAAAAAAAAGAAAAATACAAATATATCACTTTTAATTCTACCTCCAAATAGAATATCCAATTCGTTCTACCTGCAAGTATAGAGTTCTCCATATATTTTACCATCTTTATATTTCATTACAATTTTTTTTTACTAAACTATTATTTGCAATACTAGTCTAAACAATTCTTCTTCAAAACATATAAGTCTAAACGTCTCAGAGCAATCTCAACATTGAACTAGCTGCTTTGGCTTGACCATGTTGAAAACACAGACTAATTTGTTAGTTTAACACTATCCTCATTAACATAGGCACAAAAAATTCATACCTTTATCCTTAAGAAGCTAAAAGAAAAATACAACATAGTAATTTGTCTATCTCAATATAAACAGTTTCTCCTAGGAGACATACTAAAGACAAATCTGCCAGTTTACATTATAACTGTGCTGTCTGCCTTTTTAACAATTAATCCAACTCTGATAACTATTGGGCTAGAAAAAACAACTTATTATAACCCAAAAATAAAAATCATATGCCTGTTCTTATTGAGATTTCCATAACCAACTACCCACCACAATAAAGACATTTCAATAAACCCTTCTTACTAAAAAGAAATCTATCTCCTGATTTGTAACAAATATGCACCTTCTCTCTCCTTAATACAGTCTGTGACCAATATCTTTATCCTTGACAGATTAGAAGTAGAGCACAATAATAACAATTATAGATTAACTTGTAGGATTACCCATATAAGTAACAAACATAAAAAGCTAATATCATTATCTGTTAAAGAAATTTCCACCAATTTATCAAATAATTACGCTATCTGCCTTCTTAAAAGTTAGTCTAAATTAACTATTTTTACATAAAATTCTTTTCAAAGACTTTTTAGTCCTTTAACTTTTATATCCATATTACTTTAGACAAAACAACTTATTGTAGCCAAAAAAAAAAGGAAAAAAAGAAAAAGGAATCTCACTTAGTCGTTTAATATCACATATTAGAATTTCTTGCAAAGTCCATATCCAACTATCCACAGAGAAAAATCTAGTTCAGGAGGCTCTTCTTTCTGAAAGATTTCCACATCATGATTTTCTGGTTAAAATGCACCTTCTTACTTCTTAATGCAGTCATCCTTCTCGAAGAAAGTGGGAAAAATTCCACAGCCTGTGTTCCTCTCGACATAACTTGAATCAGTCTCCATTTCCGGTCTCTTTTTAAAATTACGCCATAGGGTTCCATTTTGCTTTTGTTCGTTTCCCAACAAGTCGCTTTCCCATTTCAATTCCACAGACATCACCGGGTTCTCTTTAGCACTCTCTTCATGTAGATTTGAGATTTTGCTAGCTTTCAGAACAAAAGCTCCCATTTATTTCTTAACCAACTCTGTCAATAAACCAAGATCTTGCCTCAGAGAATTCAAACTGCTTAAAATATCTTTTTGTGAAAGATTTCGCCTAGCAAAGCCATATTTCTCTGTCAGCAAACTCAGTCCATTAATCCAGGTTGAAAAGTAGCTTAGAGTCCCAGATAGTCCGTCCTTCCCAATCTCCTCCAACTAGGGTTTTAAATGTTAGTGTATGAATTTCAAATCAGACAAGGAGAAATCCCTCTAACAAGTATCTCATTTTGTTCAGACCGTATTGCAGCTGAATAATAGTCTAACAAATATCCAATTATGATCTGGGTCGATTTAAGCATCCATATTCAGATTAATTCAAATTGTTTCCAGTCCTTAGAGATGTTCTTTAGCTTTTTGCGGCCTCATTCACAGGGAAATTAGAGGTATCGACCTCTTTCCCTTCCTTTGAACTGCCCATTTATTGAAATGTAAAAATGACCCATTAGCCATTGGCAATTGAAAGCCAACTTACTTGCAATGTAGAATTGTCATGCTTAAAGTAGAGAGGTGATAGATCAAAAGCTTATTGAAGAGAAAAAAAAGAAAGCGATTGGGCGTTCACCTCTTGCTGCTGTAATGGCGATCATGATGGGGGGGAGCTTCAGGGCGTACAGAAAGAACAGGAGCAACTGCCGTTGCACCCATCTTGCTGTAAAAGCCCTCCAGGGCCTCTTTGGGGGTGTCACACCTGATGCAGAGGGGCTGCAAGCAGGAGACCTCACGGACCTGACTGAAATCATTTTTTCATTTTCATTTTATTTGATTTATATCCTGCCCTACCCCACCAACGCGGGCTCAGGGCGGCTCACAAAACAGAAATTCTAACAATAGGATCTAAGAATTAAAATACATAATAATTTACATAATTAAAACAACTAAAATCAATCGATCAATGTCAGTGTGCTATCTTCCAATCTTCCTTCAGAATATTTCAATGCTGGTGAGTTATAAGCCAACCGGAAGAGGACAGTCTTACAGGCCCTGCGGAACTGTCCAAAGTCCCGCAGGGCCATGACCTCCTCCGGTAACTGGTTCCACCAGCAAGGGGCTGAGATTGAGAAGGCCGTATCCCTAGTTGACTTCAGCTGGGCCTCCTTTGGCCCGGGGATTACAAGCAGATTTCGAGAGCCGGATTGCAGCTCTCTCTGGGGAGCATATGGGAAGAGACGGTCCCTAAGGTAGGCAGGTCCTAGGCCATATAGGGCTTTAAAGGTAATAACCAGCACCTTGTACCGAAATCAAGGCGACGTAGCCCGGAAACTCCAAGTGCACGGGACTCTTATCTGGGAAAACCGGGTTTGATTCCCCGCTCTCCAGATGCAACCACTGGAGTGACCTTGGGTCAGTAATAACTCTCAGTTCTGTTCTCTCAAGAGCAGTTTCTGTCAGGGCTCTCTCAGTGCCATCTATCTCACAGGGTGTCTGTTGTGGGGAGGGGAAGGGAAAGGAGATTGTAAAATGCTCCGAGACTACTTCAGGTAGTGAAGGGCAGGGTTTAAATCCAATCTTATCTTTTTCTCTATTCTTTGGTCGAAATAGCTTCCTTTGCAAACATAAGCAAGCTTCTGCATGCCCATTCTCTGCCAGATTCAATCCCCTTCATGCAAAGGATACCAAGTAGAGGTTTAAAAATGTGTATCAGAAACCAGGAGAGATGACACCCATTCATCAGATGATTAGTACAGTCAATTCTGATCAGATGTTTGGAATGGAAGTGGGGGAGACTGATTCCTGTCATTTTCTTTCTTCTCATTCCACAAGGTAACTAGCACTGTCAGAGCTGATGTCACAGTTTAATCAATAATATGTACCCTTTCCACGGATGATAATTCCTTGTTAACCACAGTAAGATCTCACAAGCCCAAAGTCAGAATACAAATGTTTGAAATAAACCAATAAACGATCACTTTTAAAGAGTGAAATAATATTATAGCTGTAAAGTCCTTTAGCATGATAGTGATGTGAATATTTTATTTATTTATTTATTTACCTTAGATTATATCCCTCCCAGTCTGCAAGCAAACTCATGGTGGCTAACAGTCATGTTAAAAACAACAATTTCAGTTACAATTTTAAAAATGATAAAACTTGAACAAATAACAATTTAAACTAAATATTTGGTGCTATACAAGAATTTTAACATAGGCGGATCAGATTATATTTGCCGATTTCGCACAAGCTTACCCCGCGGTCACGTTCCTCTTCTCTGAGCAGTGTCCATCGGATTTTCCACTATCTGCGCCAGAGTTACAGGAAGTGTCGCAGCTTTTGTGTAGCAAACGTAAATCGCTAAAACCCAGTTTACGTTTGCTACACAAAAGCTGCAGCACTTCCTGTAACTCCGGCGCAGATAGTGGGAAATCCAACGGACGCTGTGCAGAGAAGAGGAACGTGACCTATGGTAAGCTGTGTGCGAAATCGGTCATAGATGTTATAATTCTTCTGTTTATCTGTTAGCAGTCCTTCTGATGGTATTGCTCAGCAGCATAGAGTGGCAGCCTTCTCCCTCTTAGTTATAATAGACCTGTCAGAATTGGGAGAGATCCTGTAGGGCTCTTATGGCCTTTTGGAGAGCATTCCACAGCATTGGTGCTGCCACTGAGAAGGCCCTGGCCCATGCAGAGCTTAGCCTGGCCTCCCTTGGTCCAGGAATGGATAGCAGATTTTGAGCTCCCGAACACAGTGCTCTCTGGGAAACATATGGGGAAAGGCGGTCCCTTAGATAGGCAGGTCCTTGGCCATATAGGGCTTTAAAGGTCAATACCAGCACTTTGAAATGGACTCAATACACAATAGGCAGCCAGTGCAGCTCTTTCAGCACTGGTTGAATGTGCTCCCATCGAGGGACCCCCATTAACAACCACACTGCAAAGTTCTGCACTAGCTGCAGTTTCCAAGTCAGAGTCAAGGGCAGTCTCATGTAGAGGGCATTACAGTAGTTTATTCTCAAGGTGACCGTAGCATGGATCACCATTGCTAAGTTGCGGTGCTCCAAAAAAGGGGACAACTGCCCTACCCACCGCAGATGGAAAAAGGTGGACTTGGCAGTGGTTGCTACCTGGGCCTCCATAGTCAGAGAGGACTCCAGGAGCACTCCCAGGCTCCTGACCCTTAGGGCTGGTATTAGGCAAAAGCCAGCAAGGGGATCTCCTTTCCAGGACCACCGCGACTCAGATAGGGAACCTCTTTGTCGGATTCCACTTCAATCGATTCAGTCTGAGCCAAGATGCCATGGCTTGTAGTGCCAGGTCCAAGTTATCCGGGGCGCAGTCAGACCAGCCACCCATCAATAGATAGAGCTGGATGTCATCCACATATTGATGGCACCCTAGCCCATATCTCCTGACAAGCTGGGCAAGGGGGCGCATGTAGATATTAAATAACACTGAGGGCAGAACTGCCCCTTGTGGCACACCACATGTAAGTGGGTGCCTCCAGGACAATTCTTCCCCTATCACCACCCTTTGTCCCTGACCTTGGAGGAAAGAGGCCAGCCATTGCAAGGCAGACCCCTGATTCCCCATGTCAGTGAGGTGGCTAGATGGTGGTCAACCATATCAAATGCGGCTGACAGATCTAATAGCAACAGCACCGCTGAGCAGCCTCGATCCAGATGTCGCAGGAGGTCATCTATGAGGGCAACCAGAACTGTCTCCGTCCCATGACCTGGACAAAAGCCAGACTGCAACAAGTCCAGTGCAGAAGTGTCATCCAGGAACCCTTGTAACTGAGTCCCCACAGCCCACTCTATAACCTTACTCAAAAAGGAGTAGTTTGATCTGGTAGTGATAGTCATCCTTTGAAAGACAAATTGGGTACCTGTGGGTGGGCAGATCATGGGGTGCAGTGGAGTTGAGCTGGAGGTTACTGGCCAAAGGTTGGAACCAGGCAGGAAAGGGAGGAGCTTGTACACCTGGGACAGACCCCACTGATAAGTACTCCACTTATCTAGAAGCTCCTTGCCTCACAAAGCAATACATCTATACATGATACCAGACAAACACAGATAGGTTAAATACTTACCCAAACCTTGGCACAAGAACAAAGAAACCACTAAAATGAGTAACTCCAACAACTGAGTCATACCCAGACTGTGCATCAAGTCACATATCTGGCACATGTTATTAAGCAGTTAAATATCCAGAGTGCATTCTTTAAAAGCATTTACAAACAAGACCTCTTGGTTTTTAGTCCAAATGACAATCAGGCACAAAGCTCAAGAACCATCAAAGCAAATACTTCAAGGATTTGCTAAACCACAGACTACAACAGAACTGAACACACAGGCAAAGCAGTTGGCTCAAGGAAGTGTGCCAAGCCACAAGCTGCAGATCAAGTGAAGTCATGACAGCAGCTTCAAAACTTATGCAAATAAATTCATTCAAAGAATGAGGTAAGTCACAGATGAAAGTTAAGTGTACATGTGCAGGATCTAGACAAGGAATTAAGCATCTAGAAAATATTTGCCTATTATACATATTTGTTCACTTTCTTTCCATGCAATAGTATCCATGAGTATCCTCTCTTATGATTTCATACATGCACAGACACAAAACCTGCCAAAGTTTATCAACTTCAAGGAGGGGCCTGGAAGTCTTTCAGAATGTACAGCTGATCTCCAGATGACAGAGATCAGCTCCCCTGGAGGATGTGGCAGCCTCAGAGGAGAAACTAGTCTATGGTATCACTAGTCTATGGCTATGCTGAACTCCCTCCCTATTCTCCCCATCGCCACCCCGATCTTCAAGAATTTTCCAAACCAGAGCTGGCAACTCTTTCAGAGACACACGACTCCCTCCTGCCCTTCTCTCACAGACTCACACACATGCATAGCACACCCAACATGCTAAGCCCCTCTCCTCACTGTTTTTTCTAATGAGGAGGGCTGAGGTTAGCCTAGGAAATAATGGCCAAGCGTGGTCACTAAGGTGATTTTAATTATATATCCTGTGTATATACCACTTGCTTCAAGGACTCTTCCTGCCCCAATGACTGCACATTCAAAATGAAAATAATAAATATATTTTTTAAAAAAATGAATGGGAAAATTGGTTTGAATAGGAAACCACCTTTTACCTCCTTAGGCCACATTGGTAGTTTTCCAGTTAGAGGCCTGTCCTTGATGGCCATGTGACAGCAGAATATTTTATTGTGGAAGTTATTCCTGGAGTAGATTACTGCTCTGTGAGAGGATAAGCACAAAATCTACTCTTAAGTTTTATGCCAAAATTATAATTGCAGTACACTGGGCCAGGGCCACTGTGGTCATTTCTAAAAAATGTAGCTATATTCCAGAGACAGATTGGGACATGAAGTTCTCCCGGAATGACAACTGATCTCCAGACTGCAAAGATAGTTACCCTGGAGGAAATGGTAGCTTCAGCAGGAGGAACAGAAGTCCAAGAGTGGCATCACAATCCATCCCGCCCCCCCAAACTCCAACCTACCTAGGCACTGCCCTCAAATCTTGAGGAATTTCCCAAGCCACACTTGGCAACCCTATCCAGAGCTTCACTGAGATGCTCTAGCATTGCCTCAGCTTGGTGGCACTTTACAAGCCACTAAACCCTATTAGAGAATGCTTGCTTGGCTTTTGCAAGGAAGCTCTACATAAGGCACAGATAGTGACCAGAAAGAGACTGTGAGCAAGATCTTGTAATTTTGTGAGATCTCAGCATTCTAAAAGTTCCTTTCTTTCAAGAGGACATGACCTTGAAGCTTGCAGAAATTGCTCCCTTGTCTGTCCCTAGCCCCACTGTGTGGATTTTTTGATGAACATTCTGGGGCCATTTTCAGAATTAAAAAACCATATTGCCTGAAGCAGAGAATCTACTGATTAGAGAGAGAGAAATCTGACATGTACTCAGTGTCCTGTAGGACAGGTTGCTGGCATACAAAGACCCTCAAAGATCTTTCCAGATTTTTTCCCGGCTAAGAAGTCAAAAAACCTGTTCTGTGTTGCACACCTTTAGTATCAACCGGAATATCTGCCTGATGCTATGTTAGAAGCACCACCCAGAAAACTGCAATCTGGAATGTATCTTGACTTCAACAGAACTCTTTACAAGCATATTTTTGTGATCGCATTTTTATGATCACATTGCTCCGTTTCTAAAAATAAAAGGTTTTGCAGCCTCGTTGTGGGAGCTAATCGTTCTCAGATAAAACCAGTAATCACACCTGCTTTAATCAGTTAGATATAGAGACAGAGTTCACAGTGGCCAAGAAGAAAAACCATAGTCATTGATAAAATCTTTTAAATAAGATTAAAGCTTTGAAGAGGATGGACAGAGAGAGCTCTCACAACTTTAAGGCAAACCATAAAAGATTGAGAACTGACACACATACTTTAGTTAAATTGACTTTGCCATTAATCATATTGCCTTAAAATAGAATAACTGATGGGTTGAAAAGGAATCTCACATGCACGCAAATGTCTCCTACAACAGGATGAAGGAGGTTAAGTAAATATAGCCTCCAAATGGAGCTTGGTTTAAAATCATTCCACATGAAACAGGCCCGCACAACTTGTGACATATCAGTCATCTTTGCTGGCTCTCAGTGGGCTTACAACTGTGTGGTGTAGTGATTGCTGTGTTGGACTAGAAGCAGGAAGATCCAGCTTGGGTTATCAACCTAGCTCTAGCAACCTTTAAGAGATTGTGTGTGGAGGGGGTCATGGCATGGCAAAATAGCATTGTGTGTCACTGTGCCATCACTTCTGACTGCCTAAATGGAAATGAGATCATCGCATTGCATGTTGTTCTAGGATTTCTCTGAAACTCTATGGTACAACCCACAGAGATAGGGGAAATTCCTATAAAGCTGTATAATGTGGTGATGTCACTTCTGAGTACACAGCTGATTTCATGGTGTTGTGCAGTGCCTTCCCCTTAAACACCCTCACTGTCCTATTGAGTAGCAGCAGCATGGGCAACCTGGCTACACCACTGGATGACATGGGTCCAGTTGTGCTCTCTTAGACTAACTTACCTCCCAGGGTTGTGTGAGGATAAAATGAAGTGGGAAAACTATGTGTATGTCACCCTTGAGCTCCCTGGAGGTAAGGCAGGATATGGAGCAGGCTAAGCTTCCCGTTGTTACCAATTTCCTGGGCCTGCAAAAAAGACAGGTTGCTTACCTGTCTTTCACACTCATGGGATAGAGCACCTGCGTCAATCCCCGAATCGGTACCTAAAAAGCCTGGGATTTTTTCGCGCTTGGCACCAATGGGCGTCCCCCTGCGCATGCTCGCTGGAATCAGCGTGAGGATCCTGCCAGTTCCTTCCTGACTGCTGGAAGCTCCTACTGGAGGGAGACCGTCAGCAGTGTGGAAGGAGGGCGGGTAGTGTGAATGCACAGATGACCACTCGAAGATCTACAGTTACAGGTAAGCAACCTGTCTATCTTCTTCGTGGTCTCTGTGCTTCACACTCATGGGAGATTAGCAAGCAAGACCTACCTGGAGGCGGGAAGACAGTCAACCAGAAGAAACAGCTTGCAGTACTGCAGCTCCCAGACGAGTCCTCTGTTGAGCATGCACGGCCAGCACGTAGTGCGTCATAAAGGCATGCAGAGAGGACCAGGTGGCAGCCTTGCAAACGTCCGTCAGGGAAACGCCTTTCAGGAACGCCACTGAGGTCGCCATCGCTCTTGTAGAGTGTCAGCGAATAGGCCCAGGTAATGGCTTCTTAGCCAACAAATAACACAGTTTAATAATCTCAGTGAGTCATTTTGAAAGCCGTTGAGACAAGATTCTGGAAACCTGCCTCTTAAAAGTTGAAAGCGAGGGGTCGAGACACACCTTCGTGGAGAGGACATTCCCTAAGCTTGGGGGCTGCTGCCCGAAAGGTCCTCTCTAGTGTTCCCAGCGGATGAAGTTGCTTGATTAGAGGGACTGGCCAAAAGTCAGTCTTGTGGCTGGCTGTTTTCAAATCATATGCCCATTTGTACACAGGCAGATCTTCAAGGCTTGGCATGCCCACCAAATGCAACCAAAACGGTTCCCGGGGAGCGGTGTGCGAGTGAGGGGGAGAGGAGAGATCCATTTTCATTGGAACTTCAGAGGGTCCAACCGCTTTCATTATAGTCTGAGCGGATTTTGAAGGCAAGGGCCAGGGTTTCAAAGGAACTAATTGCTAAAGAACCCAGGAATCCCGAAAGAATCTTTGGAATTGAACCCCAAATTTAGCCCAGCCGGAGGAAGGCGCAAGGACACAGGATGGCATCTGACTAGAAGGAAATAGCCAAAGAAGAGACTCCTAAGGAGAAGGTCCATGGATTGGTGCTGCCGGTGCGAGGTCAAGAGAAGATGAACTGTTTGGAAGGGGAAAAGCTAGGGGCCTACTGGGCTACCGTTTGGCGGACCACTTAATACACCTCCAGCTCCCTGGATCAGGGGAAGCATTCGCAGCTCTCTAATGAGGCTTGTTCCTTCCTCCTCCTTCTCTTTGTCTGACCAGTCCAGCTTGCTGGAATGCCCCTCATGCGGCCATCCTCTCCAGCCGGCAGGTCACGAGGCCTCCTTGGCTGAGTGGCAGAATGGGGAGCAGGAGAGAAAGAAGGGAAGGGAGGGCGGGAAGGGAGGAGAAAGAGGAGAAGGTGAAGTAAGAAGAAGAGGAGGAGGAAGAGGAAAAGGGGGTGGAGGAGAAGTAGGGGGAGAAGTAGAAAGAGGAGGAGGACAAGGAGAAGGAGATTGGATTCACTACCCGAAGGAGTCTCCGAGCGGCTCACAATCTCCTTCTCCTCCCCACATCAGACACCCTGTGAGGTAGGTGGAGCTGAGAGAGCTCTAACAGGAACTGCTCTTGAGAGGAACAGCTCTGCGAGAACTTGTGACTGACTCAAGGTCACATCAGCAGGTGCGTGTGCAAGAGTGGGGAATCAAACCCGGTTTTCCCAGAGAAGAGTCCGCGCACTCATCGCTACACCAAACTGGCTCTCCGACTCGGAGTACTTTTCACGCCGTGCCTTCTGGTCCCTGCCAAAGCCGAAGGGCAGGGAGCAGACTGAAGAGCCTCGGAGTTGCATTAAACCCCTGCTTTCTGCTCTAAAGACAAACCGCCACAGACTCTGGAAAGTTCCTGAAAGCTGGTGACGGCAGGCTGCCACCAACTTCGGCTCGTCAAGCAGGAACCCGCTAAAATTAGCCATGAAGCCGAGTCTGGAGCCGCGTCGGGCCCACCCCTACACACGCGCAGTCCATCGGTAGGAACGGAATGGGCAGCCCAGCCCTGTCCCCTTGAAGGTCTGGGCACCTGAGCACCCGCCCTGTCCCTTTGAAGGGATGGGCATCCTCGCTCCACGGACCTAATGGACCCTAATGCACCCGGGGCTCTCGCCGTCTCAAGCGACGGGCCTTCGGGATTCCATTCGCTCACGCTTTCACTCCTCTCCCCCTAGCTGCCCGCTACACACCCCGCTCCCGCTAGCCGACTGCTGCCAGCTTCTGCCAGCCGACCTCATCGGGAGGTTCGGGGCCTGGCGTCCTGCCAGGCTTCAAGAAGCCAGGTACCCCCTGCTTACACTGCAAGCCCTCCCGCTTTCGCGGAAGAACTTGCCTGCTGGAGCCTCTCCCGTCCTTCCGCAAGCCTTTGGATCAGCTCTCCTCCTCCTCCTCTCTCCTGGGCCTTTTTTCTGCCACCTTGCCTCAGTCTGGTGGAGAAACGAAAAGGAGGACTTCAAGGCCACACGGAGAACTCTGGGCCCCTTTTCCCTCAGCCCACCGGGGGACTCCTTCGCTCCCATTCCCACGCCCTGGAAGAGTAGAGCGTAGGGATAGGGAGAGATCTCCTAAATCCACAGAAAACTTCCTAGTCCAGTGGATTGCATCTCGCTCCTCCCCCTTTTTTGCAAAATGCATCAAGAGTCTTCCTCCTCTTCTTCTTGCTTTATGAACGAAAGACTCCCCTCAAAAAGCGGAATCAAACTTGATCACGGTCGCAAACCCCTCCCCCCGCTTTGCAAATAGAAACCCACCCCTCAGAAGGAGGAGAAGTGTGCTTGCGCGTAGGGTTGCCAATGAACAAGAAGCCAGATCAGGCAAACGCAGTCCTCAAGAAAACCTCTTCCAGCTGCCTCTTAAAAGTTGAAAGCGAGGGGTCGAGACACACCTTCGCGGAGAGGACATTCCCTAAGCTTGGGGGCTGCTGCCCAAAAGGTCCTCTCTAGTGTTCCCAGCGGATGAAGTTGCTTGATTAGAGGGACTGGCCAAAAGTCAGTCTTGTGGCTGGCTGTTTTCAAATCATATGCCCATTTGTACACAGGCAGATCTTCAAGGCTTGGCATGCCCACCAAATGCAACCCAAAACGGTTCCCGGGGAGCGGTGTGCGAGTGAGGGGCAGAGGAGAGATCCATTTTCATTGGAACTTCAGAGGGTCCAACCGCTTCCATTCTAGTCTGAGCGGATTTTGAAGGCAAGGGCCAGGGTTTCAAAGGAACTAATTGCTAAAGAACCCAGGAATCCCGAAAGAATCTTTGGAATTGAACCCCAAATTTAGCCCAGCCGGAGGAAGGCGCAAGGACACAGGATGGCATCTGACTAGAAGGAAATAGCCAAAGAAGAGACTCCTAAGGAGAAGGTCCATGGATTGGTGCTGCCGGTGCGAGGTCAAGAGAAGATGAACTGTTTGGAAGGGGAAAAGCTAGGGGCCTACTGGGCTACCGTTTGGCGGACCACTTAATACACCTCCAGCTCCCTGGATCAGGGGAAGCATTCGCAGCTCTCTAATGAGGCTTGTTCCTTCCTCCTCCTTCTCTTTGTCTGACCAGTCCAGCTTGCCGGAATGCCCCTCATGCGGCCATCCTCTCCAGCCGGCAGGTCACGAGGCCTCCTTGGCTGAGTGGCAGAATGGGGAGCAGGAGAGAAAGAAGGGAAGGGAGGGCGGGACTTTGCTCACCTGCCTGAAACGCCGTGACTCTCTCGATGGCTTGCCTGCGCACCTCACCCAAAATCCTCCCTGGGAGGCAAACCTGCAAGGTAAACACCGGGTAAGCAGGGACGGCTCCTGAGCTTCCCTCCGCCGGCAGCCTCCAGCCTCCTCCGCTGCCTTCAGTCGGCCAACGTCAACCGGCGGCTGTCAGCCCGCATCCACCTGCTTCGATCTATGAACCTCCACTAGTTCCCGATTCGACCCATCGCATTCACACACGCATTCACTGCTCCATTCAGCCCACCCCCTACAGATGGGCACGAACCAGGGAAACGTGGCCCTGTCTGTGGCTGACCTATGAACTCAACCACAGATAGAATGGTCCGTCGGGAGCAGAAGGCAGGGTTTTAATAGAGGAAGGGGAGAGGGAGGAGGAGAAAGAGGAGAAGGTGAATTAAGAAGAGGAGGAGGAGGAAGAGGAAAAGGGGGTGGAGGAGAAGTAGGGGGAGAAGTAGAAAGAGGAGGAGGACAAGGAGAAGGAGATTGGATTCACTACCCGAAGGAGTCTCCGAGCGGCTCACAATCTCCTTCTCCTCCCCACATCAGACACCCTGTGAGGTAGGTGGAGCTGAGAGAGCTCTAACAGGAACTGCTCTTGAGAGGAACAGCTCTGCGAGAACTTGTGACTGACTCAAGGTCACATCAGCAGGTGCGTGTGCAAGAGTGGGGAATCAAACCCGGTTTTCCCAGAGAAGAGTCCGCGCACTCATCGCTACACCAAACTGGCTCTCCGACTCGGAGTACTATTCACGCCGTGCCTTCTGGTCCCTGCCAAAGCCGAAGGGCAGGGAGCAGACTGAAGAGCCTCGGAGTTGCATTAAACCCCTGCTTTCTGCTCTAAAGACAAACCGCCACAGACTCTGGAAAGTTCCTGAAAGCTGGTGACGGCAGGCTGCCACCAACTTCGGCTCGTCAAGCAGGAACCCGCTAAAATTAGCCATGAAGCCGAGTCTGGAGCCGCGTCGGGCCCACCCCTACACACGCGCGGTCCATCGGTAGGAACGGAATGGGCAGCCCAGCCCTGTCCCCTTGAAGGTCTGGGCACCTGAGCACCCGCCCTGTCCCTTTGAAGGGATGGGCATCCTCGCTCCACGGACCTAATGGACCCTAATGCACCCGGGGCTCTCGCCGTCTCAAGCGACGGGCCTTCGGGATTCCATTCGCTCACGCTTTCACTCCCCTCCCCCTAGCTGCCCGCTACACACCCCGCTCCCGCTAGCCGACTGCTGCCAGCTTCTGCCAGCCGACCTCATCGGGAGGTTCGGGGCCTGGCGTCCTGCCAGGCTTCAAGAAGCCAGGTACCCCCTGCTTACACTGCAAGCCCTCCCGCTTTCGCGGAAGAACTTGCCTGCTGGAGCCTCTCCCGTCCTTCCGCAAGCTTTTGGATCAGCTCTCCTCCTCCTCCTCTCTCCTGGGCCTTTTTTCTGCCACCTTGCCTCAGTCTGGTGGAGAAACGAAAAGGAGGACTTCAAGGCCACACGGAGAACTCTGGGCCCCTTTTCCCTCAGCCCACCGGGGGACTCCTTCGCTCCCATTCCCACGCCCTGGAAGAGTAGAGCGTAGGGATAGGGAGAGATCTCCTAAATCCACAGAAAACTTCCTAGTCCAGTGGATTGCATCTCTCTCCTCCCCCTTTTTTGCAAAATGCATCAAGAGGCTTCCTCCTCTTCTTCTTGTTTTATGAACGGAAGACTCCCCTCAAAAAGCGGAATCAAACTTGATCACGGTCGCAAACCCCTCCCCCCGCTTTGCAAATAGAAACCCACTCTCAGAAGGAGGAGGAGGAGGAGAAGTGTGCTTGCGCGTAGGGTTGCCAATGAACAAGAAGCCAGATCAGGCAAACGCAGTCCTCAAGAAAACCTCTTCCAGCTGCCTCTTAAAAGTTGAAAGCGAGGGGTCGAGAAACACCTTCGTGGAGAGGACATTCCCTAAGCTTGGGGGCTGCTGCCCGAAAGGTCCTCTCTAGTGTTCCCAGCGGATGAAGTTGCTTGATTAGAGGGACTGGCCAAAAGTCAGTTTTGTGACTGGCTGTTTTCAAATCATATGCCCATTTGTAGACAGGCAGATCTTCAAGGCTTGGCATGCCGACCAAATGCAACCCAAAACGGTTCCCGGGGAGCGGTGTGCGAGTGAGGGGCAGAGGAGAGATCCATTTTCATTGGAACTTCAGAGGGTCCAACCGCTTCCATTCTAGTCTGAGCGGATTTTGAAGGCAAGGGCCAGGGTTTCAAAGGAACTAATTGCTAAAGAACCCAGGAATCCCAAAAGAATCTTTGGAATTGAACCCCAAATTTAGCCCAGCCGGAGGAAGGCGCAAGGACACAGGATGGCATCTGACTAGAAGGAAATAGCCAAAGAAGAGACTCCTAAGGAGAAGGTCCATGGATTGGTGCTGCCGGTGCGAGGTCAAGAGAAGATGAACTGTTTGGAAGGGGAAAAGCTAGGGGCCTACTGGGCTACCGTTTGGCGGACCACTTAATACACCTCCAGCTCCCTGGATCAGGGGAAGCATTCGCAGCTCTCTAATGAGGCTTGTTCCTTCCTCCTCCTTCTCTTTGTCTGACCAGTCCAGCTTGCCGGAATGCCCCTCATGCGGCCATCCTCTCCAGCCGGCAGGTCACGAGGCCTCCTTGGCTGAGTGGCAGAATGGGGAGCAGGAGAGAAAGAAGGGAAGGGAGGGCGGGACTTTGCTCACCTGCCTGAAACGCCGTGACTCTCTCGATGGCTTGCCTGCGCACCTCACCCAAAATCCTCCCTGGGAGGCAAACCTGCAAGGTAAACACCGGGTAAGCAGGGACGGCTCCTGAGCTTCCCTCCGCGGCAGCCTCCAGCCTCCTCCGCTGCCTTCAGTCGGCCAACGTCAACCGGCGGCTGTCAGCCCGCATCCACCTGCTTCGATCTATGAACCTCCACTAGTTCCCGATTCGACCCATCGCATTCACACACGCATTCACTGCTCCATTCAGCCCACCCCCTACAGATGGGCACGAACCAGGGAAACGTGGCCCTGTCTGTGGCTGACCTATGAACTCAACCACAGATAGAATGGTCCGTCGGGAGCAGAAGGCAGGGTTTTAATAGAGGAAGGGGAGAGGGAGGAGGAGAAAGAGGAGAAGGTGAAGTAAGAAGAGGAGGAGGAGGAAGAGGAAAAGGGGGTGGAGGAGAAGTAGGGGGAGAAGTAGAAAGAGGAGGAGGACAAGGAGAAGGAGATTGGATTCACTACCCGAAGGAGTCTCCGAGCGGCTCACAATCTCCTTCTCCTCCCCACATCAGACACCCTGTGAGGTAGGTGGAGCTGAGAGAGCTCTAACAGGAACTGCTCTTGAGAGGAACAGCTCTGCGAGAACTTGTGACTGACTCAAGGTCACATCAGCAGGTGCGTGTGCAAGAGTGGGGAATCAAACCCGGTTTTCCCAGAGAAGAGTCCGCGCACTCATCGCTACACCAAACTGGCTCTCCGACTCGGAGTACTATTCACGCCGTGCCTTCTGGTCCCTGCCAAAGCCGAAGGGCAGGGAGCAGACTGAAGAGCCTCGGAGTTGCATTAAACCCCTGCTTTCTGCTCTAAAGACAAACCGCCACAGACTCTGGAAAGTTCCTGAAAGCTGGTGACGGCAGGCTGCCACCAACTTCGGCTCGTCAAGCAGGAACCCGCTAAAATTAGCCATGAAGCCGAGTCTGGAGCCGCGTCGGGCCCACCCCTACACACGCGCGGTCCATCGGTAGGAACGGAATGGGCAGCCCAGCCCTGTCCCCTTGAAGGTCTGGGCACCTGAGCACCCGCCCTGTCCCTTTGAAGGGATGGGCATCCTCGCTCCACGGACCTAATGGACCCTAATGCACCCGGGGCTCTCGCCGTCTCAAGCGACGGGCCTTCGGGATTCCATTCGCTCACGCTTTCACTCCCCTCCCCCTAGCTGCCCGCTACACACCCCGCTCCCGCTAGCCGACTGCTGCCAGCTTCTGCCAGCCGACCTCATCGGGAGGTTCGGGGCCTGGCGTCCTGCCAGGCTTCAAGAAGCCAGGTACCCCCTGCTTACACTGCAAGCCCTCCCGCTTTCGCGGAAGAACTTGCCTGCTGGAGCCTCTCCCGTCCTTCCGCAAGCCTTTGGATCAGCTCTCCTCCTCCTCCTCTCTCCTGGGCCTTTTTTCTGCCACCTTGCCTCAGTCTGGTGGAGAAACGAAAAGGAAGATTTCAAGGCCACACGGAGAACTCTGGGCCCCTTTTCCCTCAGCCCACCGGGGGACTCCTTCGCTCCCATTCCCACGCCCTGGAAGAGTAGAGCGTAGGGATAGGGAGAGATCTCCTAAATCCACAGAAAACTTCCTAGTCCAGTGGATTGCATCTCTCTCCTCCCCCTTTTTTGCAAAATGCATCAAGAGTCTTCCTCCTCTTCTTCTTGTTTTATGAACGGAAGACTCCCCTCAAAAAGCGGAATCAAACTTGATCACGGTCGCAAACCCCTCCCCCCGCTTTGCAAATAGAAACCCATCCCTCAGAAGGAGGAGGAGGAGAAGTGTGCTTACGCGTAGGGTTGCCAATGAACAAGAAGCCAGATCAGGCAAACGCAGTCCTCAAGAAAACCTCTTCCAGCTGCCTCTTAAAAGTTGAAAGCGAGGGGTCGAGACACACCTTCGCGGAGAGGACATTCCCTAAGCTTGGGGGCTGCTGCCCGAAAGGTCCTCTCTAGTTTTCCCAGCGGATGGAGTTGCTTGATTAGAGGGACTGGCCGAAAGTCAGTCTTGTGGCTGGCTGTTTTCAAATCATATGCCCATTTGTACACAGGCAGATCTTCAAGGCTTGGCATGCCCACCAAATGCAACCCAAAACGGTTCCCGGGGAGCGGTGTGCGAGTGAGGGGCAGAGGAGAGATCCATTTTCATTGGAACTTCAGAGGGTCCAACCGCTTCCATTCTAGTCTGAGCGGATTTTGAAGGCAAGGGCCAGGGTTTCAAAGGAACTAATTGCTAAAGAACCCAGGAATCCCGAAAGAATCTTTGGAATTGAACCCCAAATTTAGCCCAGCCGGAGGAAGGCGCAAGGACACAGGATGGCATCTGACTAGAAGGAAATAGCCAAAGAAGAGACTCCTAAGGAGAAGGTCCATGGATTGGTGCTGCCGGTGCGAGGTCAAGAGAAGATGAACTGTTTGGAAGGGGAAAAGCTAGGGGCCTACTGGGCTACCGTTTGGCGGACCACTTAATACACCTCCAGCTCCCTGGATCAGGGGAAGCATTCGCAGCTCTCTAATGAGGCTTGTTCCTTCCTCCTCCTTCTCTTTGTCTGACCAGTCCAGCTTGCCGGAATGCCCCTCATGCGGCCATCCTCTCCAGCCGGCAGGTCACGAGGCCTCCTTGGCTGAGTGGCAGAATGGGGAGCAGGAGAGAAAGAAGGGAAGGGAGGGCGGGACTTTGCTCACCTGCCTGAAACGCCGTGACTCTCTCGATGGCTTGCCTGCGCACCTCACCCAAAATCCTCCCTGGGAGGCAAACCTGCAAGGTAAACACCGGGTAAGCAGGGACGGCTCCTGAGCTTCCCTCCGCCGGCAGCCTCCATCCTCCTCCGCTGCCTTCAGTCGGCCAACATCAACCGGCGGCTGTCAGCCCGCATCCACCTGCTTCGATCTATGAACCTCCACTAGTTCCCGATTCGACCCATCGCATTCACACACGCATTCACTGCTCCATTCAGCCCACCCCCTACAGATGGGCACGAACCAGGGAAACGTGGCCCTGTCTGTGGCTGACCTATGAACTCAACCACAGATAGAATGGTCCGTCGGGAGCAGAAGGCAGGGTTTTAATAGAGGAAGGGGAGAGGGAGGAGGAGAAAGAGGAGAAGGTGAAGTAAGAAGAAGAGGAGGAGGAAGAGGAAAAGGGGGTGGAGGAGAAGTAGGGGGAGAAGTAGAAAGAGGAGGAGGACAAGGAGAAGGAGATTGGATTCACTACCCGAAGGAGTCTCCGAGCGGCTCACAATCTCCTTCTCCTCCCCACATCAGACACCCTGTGAGGTAGGTGGAGCTGAGAGAGCTCTAACAGGAACTGCTCTTGAGAGGAACAGCTCTGCGAGAACTTGTGACTGACTCAAGGTCACATCAGCAGGTGCGTGTGCAAGAGTGGGGAATCAAACCCGGTTTTCCCAGAGAAGAGTCCGCGCACTCATCGCTACACCAAACTGGCTCTCCGACTCGGAGTACTTTTCACGCCGTGCCTTCTGGTCCCTGCCAAAGCCGAAGGGCAGGGAGCAGACTGAAGAGCCTCGGAGTTGCATTAAACCCCTGCTTTCTGCTCTAAAGACAAACCGCCACAGACTCTGGAAAGTTCCTGAAAGCTGGTGACGGCAGGCTGCCACCAACTTCGGCTCGTCAAGCAGGAACCCGCTAAAATTAGCCATGAAGCCGAGTCTGGAGCCGCGTCGGGCCCACCCCTACACACGCGCGGTCCATCGGTAGGAACGGAATGGGCAGCCCAGCCCTGTCCCCTTGAAGGTCTGGGCACCTGAGCACCCGCCCTGTCCCTTTGAAGGGATGGGCATCCTCGCTCCACGGACCTAATGGACCCTAATGCACCCGGGGCTCTCGCCGTCTCAAGCGACGGGCCTTCGGGATTCCATTCGCTCACGCTTTCACTCCTCTCCCCCTAGCTGCCCGCTACACACCCCGCTCCCGCTAGCCGACTGCTGCCAGCTTCTGCCAGCCGACCTCATCGGGAGGTTCGGGGCCTGGCGTCCTGCCAGGCTTCAAGAAGCCAGGTACCCCCTGCTTACACTGCAAGCCCTCCCGCTTTCGCGGAAGAACTTGCCTGCTGGAGCCTCTCCCGTCCTTCCGCAAGCCTTTGGATCAGCTCTCCTCCTCCTCCTCTCTCCTGGGCCTTTTTTCTGCCACCTTGCCTCAGTCTGGTGGAGAAACAAAAAGGAGGACTTCAAGGCCACACGGAGAACTCTGGGCCCCTTTTCCCTCAGCCCACCGGGGGACTCCTTCGCTCCCATTCCCACGCCCTGGAAGAGTAGAGCGTAGGGATAGGGAGAGATCTCCTAAATCCACAGAAAACTTCCTAGTCCAGTGGATTGCATCTCTCTCCTCCCCCTTTTTTGCAAAATGCATCAAGAGTCTTCCTCCTCTTCTTCTTGTTTTATGAACGAAAGACTCCCCTCAAAAAGCGGAATCAAACTTGATCACGGTCGCAAACCCCTCCCCCCGCTTTGCAAATAGAAACCCACCCCTCAGAAGGAGGAGGAGGAGAAGTGTGCTTGCGCGTAGGGTTGCCAATGAACAAGAAGCCAGATCAGGCAAACGCAGTCCACAAGAAAACCTCTTCCAGCTGCCTCTTAAAAGTTGAAAGCGAGGGGTCGAGACACACCTTCGTGGAGAGGACATTCCCTAAGCTTGGGGGCTGCTGCCCGAAAGGTCCTCTCTAGTGTTCCCAGCGGATGAAGTTGCTTGATTAGAGGGACTGGCCAAAAGTCAGTTTTGTGGCTGGCTGTTTTCAAATCATATGCCCATTTGTACACAGGCAGATCTTCAAGGCTTGGCATGCCGACCAAATGCAACCCAAAACGGTTCCCGGGGAGCGGTGTGCGAGTGAGGGGCAGAGGAGAGATCCATTTTCATTGGAACTTCAGAGGGTCCAACCGCTTCCATTCTAGTCTGAGCGGATTTTGAAGGCAAGGGCCAGGGTTTCAAAGGAACTAATTGCTAAAGAACCCAGGAATCCCGAAAGAATCTTTGGAATTGAACCCCAAATTTAGCCCAGCCGGAGGAAGGCGCAAGGACACAGGATGGCATCTGACTAGAAGGAAATAGCCAAAGAAGAGACTCCTAAGGAGAAGGTCCATGGATTGGTGCTGCCGGTGCGAGGTCAAGAGAAGATGAACTGTTTGGAAGGGGAAAAGCTAGGGGCCTACTGGGCTACCGTTTGGCGGACCACTTAATACACCTCCAGCTCCCTGGATCAGGGGAAGCATTCGCAGCTCTCTAATGAGGCTTGTTCCTTCCTCCTCCTTCTCTTTGTCTGACCAGTCCAGCTTGCCGGAATGCCCCTCATGCGGCCATCCTCTCCAGCCGGCAGGTCACGAGGCCTCCTTGGCTGAGTGGCAGAATGGGGAGCAGGAGAGAAAGAAGGGAAGGGAGGGCGGGACTTTGCTCACCTGCCTGAAACGCCGTGACTCTCTCGATGGCTTGCCTGCGCACCTCACCCAAAATCCTCCCTGGGAGGCAAACCTGCAAGGTAAACACCGGGTAAGCAGGGACGGCTCCTGAGCTTCCCTCCGCCGGCAGCCTCCAGCCTCCTCCGCTGCCTTCAGTTGGCCAACGTCAACCGGCGGCTGTCAGCCCGCATCCACCTGCTTCGATCTATGAACCTCCACTAGTTCCCGATTCGACCCATCGCATTCACACACGCATTCACTGCTCCATTCAGCCCACCCCCTACAGATGGGCACGAACCAGGGAAACGTGGCCCTGTCTGTGGCTGACCTATGAACTCAACCACAGATAGAATGGTCCGTCGGGAGCAGAAGGCAGGGTTTTAATAGAGGAAGGGGAGAGGGAGGAGGAGAAAGAGGAGAAGGTGAAGTAAGAAGAAGAGGAGGAGGAAGAGGAAAAGGGGGTGGAGGAGAAGTAGGGGGAGAAGTAGAAAGAGGAGGAGGACAAGGAGAAGGAGATTGGATTCACTACCCGAAGGAGTCTCCGAGCGGCTCACAATCTCCTTCTCCTCCCCACATCAGACACCCTGTGAGGTAGGTGGAGCTGAGAGAGCTCTAACAGGAACTGCTCTTGAGAGGAACAGCTCTGCGAGAACTTGTGACTGACTCAAGGTCACATCAGCAGGTGCGTGTGCAAGAGT
This sequence comes from Heteronotia binoei, assembly GCF_032191835.1. NCBI lineage: Eukaryota > Metazoa > Chordata > Lepidosauria > Squamata > Gekkonidae > Heteronotia > Heteronotia binoei. The sequence goes on along the minus strand of NC_083223.1, from coordinate 46,751,322 downwards.
GGGGAATCAAACCCGGTTTTCCCAGAGAAGAGTCCGCGCACTCATCGCTACACCAAACTGGCTCTCCGACTCGGAGTACTTTTCACGCCGTGCCTTCTGGTCCCTGCCAAAGCCGAAGGGCAGGGAGCAGACTGAAGAGCCTCGGAGTTGCATTAAACCCCTGCTTTCTGCTCTAAAGACAAACCGCCACAGACTCTGGAAAGTTCCTGAAAGCTGGTGACGGCAGGCTGCCACCAACTTCGGCTCGTCAAGCAGGAACCCGCTAAAATTAGCCATGAAGCCGAGTCTGGAGCCGCGTCGGGCCCACCCCTACACACGCGCGGTCCATCGGTAGGAACGGAATGGGCAGCCCAGCCCTGTCCCCTTGAAGGTCTGGGCACCTGAGCACCCGCCCTGTCCCTTTGAAGGGATGGGCATCCTCGCTCCACGGACCTAATGGACCCTAATGCACCCGGGGCTCTCGCCGTCTCAAGCGACGGGCCTTCGGGATTCCATTCGCTCACGCTTTCACTCCCCTCCCCCTAGCTGCCCGCTACACACCCCGCTCCCGCTAGCCGACTGCTGCCAGCTTCTGCCAGCCGACCTCATCGGGAGGTTCGGGGCCTGGCGTCCTGCCAGGCTTCAAGAAGCCAGGTACCCCCTGCTTACACTGCAAGCCCTCCCGCTTTCGCGGAAGAACTTGCCTGCTGGAGCCTCTCCCGTCCTTCCGCAAGCCTTTGGATCAGCTCTCCTCCTCCTCCTCTCTCCTGGGCCTTTTTTCTGCCACCTTGCCTCAGTCTGGTGGAGAAACGAAAAGGAGGACTTCAAGGCCACACGGAGAACTCTGGGCCCCTTTTCCCTCAGCCCACCGGGGGACTCCTTCGCTCCCATTCCCACGCCCTGGAAGAGTAGAGCGTAGGGATAGGGAGAGATCTCCTAAATCCACAGAAAACTTCCTAGTCCAGTGGATTGCATCTCTCTCCTCCCCCTTTTTTGCAAAATGCATCAAGAGTCTTCCTCCTCTTCTTCTTGTTTTATGAACGAAAGACTCCCCTCAAAAAGCGGAATCAAACTTGATCACGGTCGCAAACCCCTCCCCCCGCTTTGCAAATAGAAACCCACCCCTCAGAAGGAGGAGGAGGAGAAGTGTGCTTGCGCGTAGGGTTGCCAATGAACAAGAAGCCAGATCAGGCAAACGCAGTCCTCAAGAAAACCTCTTCCAGCTGCCTCTTAAAAGTTGAAAGCGAGGGGTCGAGATACACCTTCGCGGAGAGGACATTCCCTAAGCTTGGGGGCTGCTGCCCGAAAGGTCCTCTCTAGTGTTCCCAGCGGATGAAGTTGCTTGATTAGAGGGACTGGCCAAAAGTCATTTTTGTGGCTGGCTGTTTTCAAATCATATGCCCATTTGTACACAGGCAGATCTTCAAGGCTTGGCATGCCGACCAAATGCAACCCAAAACGGTTCCCGGGGAGCGGTGTGCGAGTGAGGGGCAGAGGAGAGATCCATTTTCATTGGAACTTCAGAGGGTCCAACCGCTTCCATTCTAGTCTGAGCGGATTTTGAAGGCAAGGGCCAGGGTTTCAAAGGAACTAATTGCTAAAGAACCCAGGAATCCCGAAAGAATCTTTGGAATTGAACCCCAAATTTAGCCCAGCCGGAGGAAGGCGCAAGGACACAGGATGGCATCTGACTAGAAGGAAATAGCCAAAGAAGAGACTCCTAAGGAGAAGGTCCATGGATTGGTGCTGCCGGTGCGAGGTCAAGAGAAGATGAACTGTTTGGAAGGGGAAAAGCTAGGGGCCTACTGGGCTACCGTTTGGCGGACCACTTAATACACCTCCAGCTCCCTGGATCAGGGGAAGCATTCGCAGCTCTCTAATGAGGCTTGTTCCTTCCTCCTCCTTCTCTTTGTCTGACCAGTCCAGCTTGCCGGAATGCCCCTCATGCGGCCATCCTCTCCAGCCGGCAGGTCACGAGGCCTCCTTGGCTGAGTGGCAGAATGGGGAGCAGGAGAGAAAGAAGGGAAGGGAGGGCGGGACTTTGCTCACCTGCCTGAAACGCCGTGACTCTCTCGATGGCTTGCCTGCGCACCTCACCCAAAATCCTCCCTGGGAGGCAAACCTGCAAGGTAAACACCGGGTAAGCAGGGACGGCTCCTGAGCTTCCCTCCGCCGGCAGCCTCCAGCCTCCTCCGCTGCCTTCAGTCGGCCAACGTCAACCGGCGGCTGTCAGCCCGCATCCACCTGCTTCGATCTATGAACCTCCACTAGTTCCCGATTCGACCCATCGCATTCACACACGCATTCACTGCTCCATTCAGCCCACCCCCTACAGATGGGCACGAACCAGGGAAACGTGGCCCTGTCTGTGGCTGACCTATGAACTCAACCACAGATAGAATGGTCCGTCGGGAGCAGAAGGCAGGGTTTTAATAGAGGAAGGGGAGAGGGAGGAGGAGAAAGAGGAGAAGGTGAAGTAAGAAGAAGAGGAGGAGGAAGAGGAAAAGGGGGTGGAGGAGAAGTAGGGGGAGAAGTAGAAAGAGGAGGAGGACAAGGAGAAGGAGATTGGATTCACTACCCGAAGGAGTCTCCGAGCGGCTCACAATCTCCTTCTCCTCCCCACATCAGACACCCTGTGAGGTAGGTGGAGCTGAGAGAGCTCTAACAGGAACTGCTCTTGAGAGGAACAGCTCTGCGAGAACTTGTGACTGACTCAAGGTCACATCAGCAGGTGCGTGTGCAAGAGTGGGGAATCAAACCCGGTTTTCCCAGAGAAGAGTCCGCGCACTCATCGCTACACCAAACTGGCTCTCCGACTCGGAGTACTTTTCACGCCGTGCCTTCTGGTCCCTGCCAAAGCCGAAGGGCAGGGAGCAGACTGAAGAGCCTCGGAGTTGCATTAAACCCCTGCTTTCTGCTCTAAAGACAAACCGCCACAGACTCTGGAAAGTTCCTGAAAGCTGGTGACGGCAGGCTGCCACCAACTTCGGCTCGTCAAGCAGGAACCCGCTAAAATTAGCCATGAAGCCGAGTCTGGAGCCACGTCGGGCCCACCCCTACACACGCGCGGTCCATCGGTAGGAACGGAATGGGCAGCCCAGCCCTGTCCCCTTGAAGGTCTGGGCACCTGAGCACCCGCCCTGTCCCTTTGAAGGGATGGGCATCCTCGCTCCACGGACCTAATGGACCCTAATGCACCCGGGGCTCTCGCCGTCTCAAGCGACGGGCCTTCGGGATTCCATTCGCTCACGCTTTCACTCCCCTCCCCCTAGCTGCCCGCTACACACCCCGCTCCCGCTAGCCGACTGCTGCCAGCTTCTGCCAGCCGACCTCATCGGGAGGTTCGGGGCCTGGCGTCCTGCCAGGCTTCAAGAAGCCAGGTACCCCCTGCTTACACTGCAAGCCCTCCCGCTTTCGCGGAAGAACTTGCCTGCTGGAGCCTCTCCCGTCCTTCCGCAAGCCTTTGGATCAGCTCTCCTCCTCCTCCTCTCTCCTGGGCCTTTTTTCTGCCACCTTGCCTCAGTCTGGTGGAGAAACGAAAAGGAGGACTTCAAGGCCACACGGAGAACTCTGGGCCCCTTTTCCCTCAGCCCACCGGGGGACTCCTTCGCTCCCATTCCCACGCCCTGGAAGAGTAGAGCGTAGGGATAGGGAGAGATCTCCTAAATCCACAGAAAACTTCCTAGTCCAGTGGATTGCATCTCTCTCCTCCCCCTTTTTTGCAAAATGCATCAAGAGTCTTCCTCCTCTTCTTCTTGTTTTATGAACGAAAGACTCCCCTCAAAAAGCGGAATCAAACTTGATCACGGTCGCAAACCCCTCCCCCCGCTTTGCAAATAGAAACCCACCCCTCAGAAGGAGGAGGAGGAGAAGTGTGCTTGCGCGTAGGGTTGCCAATGAACAAGAAGCCAGATCAGGCAAACGCAGTCCTCAAGAAAACCTCTTCCAGCTGCCTCTTAAAAGTTGAAAGCGAGGGGTCGAGATACACCTTCGCGGAGAGGACATTCCCTAAGCTTGGGGGCTGCTGCCCGAAAGGTCCTCTCTAGTGTTCCCAGCGGATGAAGTTGCTTGATTAGAGGGACTGGCCAAAAGTCAGTCTTGTGGCTGGCTGTTTTCAAATCATATGCCCATTTGTACACAGGCAGATCTTCAAGGCTTGGCATGCCGACCAAATGCAACCCAAAACGGTTCCCGGGGAGCGGTGTGCGAGTGAGGGGCAGAGGAGAGATCCATTTTCATTGGAACTTCAGAGGGTCCAACCGCTTCCATTCTAGTCTGAGCGGATTTTGAAGGCAAGGGCCAGGGTTTCAAAGGAACTAATTGCTAAAGAACCCAGGAATCCCAAAAGAATCTTTGGAATTGAACCCCAAATTTAGCCCAGCCGGAGGAAGGCGCAAGGACACAGGATGGCATCTGACTAGAAGGAAATAGCCAAAGAAGAGACTCCTAAGGAGAAGGTCCATGGATTGGTGCTGCCGGTGCGAGGTCAAGAGAAGATGAACTGTTTGGAAGGGGAAAAGCTAGGGGCCTACTGGGCTACCGTTTGGCGGACCACTTAATACACCTCCAGCTCCCTGGATCAGGGGAAGCATTCGCAGCTCTCTAATGAGGCTTGTTCCTTCCTCCTCCTTCTCTTTGTCTGACCAGTCCAGCTTGCCGGAATGCCCCTCATGCGGCCATCCTCTCCAGCCGGCAGGTCACGAGGCCTCCTTGGCTGAGTGGCAGAATGGGGAGCAGGAGAGAAAGAAGGGAAGGGAGGGCGGGACTTTGCTCACCTGCCTGAAACGCCGTGACTCTCTCGATGGCTTGCCTGCGCACCTCACCCAAAATCCTCCCTGGGAGGCAAACCTGCAAGGTAAACACCGGGTAAGCAGGGACGGCTCCTGAGCTTCCCTCCGCCGGCAGCCTCCAGCCTCCTCCGCTGCCTTCAGTCGGCCAACGTCAACCGGCGGCTGTCAGCCCGCATCCACCTGCTTCGATCTATGAACCTCCACTAGTTCCCGATTCGACCCATCGCATTCACACACGCATTCACTGCTCCATTCAGCCCACCCCCTACAGATGGGCACGAACCAGGGAAACGTGGCCCTGTCTGTGGCTGACCTATGAACTCAACCACAGATAGAATGGTCCGTCGGGAGCAGAAGGCAGGGTTTTAATAGAGGAAGGGGAGAGGGAGGAGGAGAAAGAGGAGAAGGTGAAGTAAGAAGAAGAGGAGGAGGAAGAGGAAAAGGGGGTGGAGGAGAAGTAGGGGGAGAAGTAGAAAGAGGAGGAGGACAAGGAGAAGGAGATTGGATTCACTACCCGAAGGAGTCTCCGAGCGGCTCACAATCTCCTTCTCCTCCCCACATCAGACACCCTGTGAGGTAGGTGGAGCTGAGAGAGCTCTAACAGGAACTGCTCTTGAGAGGAACAGCTCTGCGAGAACTTGTGACTGACTCAAGGTCACATCAGCAGGTGCGTGTGCAAGAGTGGGGAATCAAACCCGGTTTTCCCAGAGAAGAGTCCGCGCACTCATCGCTACACCAAACTGGCTCTCCGACTCGGAGTACTTTTCACGCCGTGCCTTCTGGTCCCTGCCAAAGCCGAAGGGCAGGGAGCAGACTGAAGAGCCTCGGAGTTGCATTAAACCCCTGCTTTCTGCTCTAAAGACAAACCGCCACAGACTCTGGAAAGTTCCTGAAAGCTGGTGACGGCAGGCTGCCACCAACTTCGGCTCGTCAAGCAGGAACCCGCTAAAATTAGCCATGAAGCCGAGTCTGGAGCCGCGTCGGGCCCACCCCTACACACGCGCAGTCCATCGGTAGGAACGGAATGGGCAGCCCAGCCCTGTCCCCTTGAAGGTCTGGGCACCTGAGCACCCGCCCTGTCCCTTTGAAGGGATGGGCATCCTCGCTCCACGGACCTAATGGACCCTAATGCACCCGGGGCTCTCGCCGTCTCAAGCGACGGGCCTTCGGGATTCCATTCGCTCACGCTTTCACTCCTCTCCCCCTAGCTGCCCGCTACACACCCCGCTCCCGCTAGCCGACTGCTGCCAGCTTCTGCCAGCCGACCTCATCGGGAGGTTCGGGGCCTGGCGTCCTGCCAGGCTTCAAGAAGCCAGGTACCCCCTGCTTACACTGCAAGCCCTCCCGCTTTCGCGGAAGAACTTGCCTGCTGGAGCCTCTCCCGTCCTTCCGCAAGCCTTTGGATCAGCTCTCCTCCTCCTCCTCTCTCCTGGGCCTTTTTTCTGCCACCTTGCCTCAGTCTGGTGGAGAAACGAAAAGGAGGACTTCAAGGCCACACGGAGAACTCTGGGCCCCTTTTCCCTCAGCCCACCGGGGGACTCCTTCGCTCCCATTCCCACGCCCTGGAAGAGTAGAGCGTAGGGATAGGGAGAGATCTCCTAAATCCACAGAAAACTTCCTAGTCCAGTGGATTGCATCTCGCTCCTCCCCCTTTTTTGCAAAATGCATCAAGAGTCTTCCTCCTCTTCTTCTTGCTTTATGAACGAAAGACTCCCCTCAAAAAGCGGAATCAAACTTGATCACGGTCGCAAACCCCTCCCCCCGCTTTGCAAATAGAAACCCACCCCTCAGAAGGAGGAGAAGTGTGCTTGCGCGTAGGGTTGCCAATGAACAAGAAGCCAGATCAGGCAAACGCAGTCCTCAAGAAAACCTCTTCCAGCTGCCTCTTAAAAGTTGAAAGCGAGGGGTCGAGACACACCTTCGCGGAGAGGACATTCCCTAAGCTTGGGGGCTGCTGCCCAAAAGGTCCTCTCTAGTGTTCCCAGCGGATGAAGTTGCTTGATTAGAGGGACTGGCCAAAAGTCAGTCTTGTGGCTGGCTGTTTTCAAATCATATGCCCATTTGTACACAGGCAGATCTTCAAGGCTTGGCATGCCCACCAAATGCAACCCAAAACGGTTCCCGGGGAGCGGTGTGCGAGTGAGGGGCAGAGGAGAGATCCATTTTCATTGGAACTTCAGAGGGTCCAACCGCTTCCATTCTAGTCTGAGCGGATTTTGAAGGCAAGGGCCAGGGTTTCAAAGGAACTAATTGCTAAAGAACCCAGGAATCCCGAAAGAATCTTTGGAATTGAACCCCAAATTTAGCCCAGCCGGAGGAAGGCGCAAGGACACAGGATGGCATCTGACTAGAAGGAAATAGCCAAAGAAGAGACTCCTAAGGAGAAGGTCCATGGATTGGTGCTGCCGGTGCGAGGTCAAGAGAAGATGAACTGTTTGGAAGGGGAAAAGCTAGGGGCCTACTGGGCTACCGTTTGGCGGACCACTTAATACACCTCCAGCTCCCTGGATCAGGGGAAGCATTCGCAGCTCTCTAATGAGGCTTGTTCCTTCCTCCTCCTTCTCTTTGTCTGACCAGTCCAGCTTGCTGGAATGCCCCTCATGCGGCCATCCTCTCCAGCCGGCAGGTCACGAGGCCTCCTTGGCTGAGTGGCAGAATGGGGAGCAGGAGAGAAAGAAGGGAAGGGAGGGCGGGACTTTGCTCACCTGCCTGAAACGCCGTGACTCTCTCGATGGCTTGCCTGCGCACCTCACCCAAAATCCTCCCTGGGAGGCAAACCTGCAAGGTAAACACCGGGTAAGCAGGGACGGCTCCTGAGCTTCCCTCCGCCGGCAGCCTCCAGCCTCCTCCGCTGCCTTCAGTCGGCCAACGTCAACCGGCGGCTGTCAGCCCGCATCCACCTGCTTCGATCTATGAACCTCCACTAGTTCCCGATTCGACCCATCGCATTCACACACGCATTCACTGCTCCATTCAGCCCACCCCCTACAGATGGGCACGAACCAGGGAAACGTGGCCCTGTCTGTGGCTGACCTATGAACTCAACCACAGATAGAATGGTCCGTCGGGAGCAGAAGGCAGGGTTTTAATAGAGGAAGGGGAGAGGGAGGAGGAGAAAGAGGAGAAGGTGAAGTAAGAAGAAGAGGAGGAGGAAGAGGAAAAGGGGGTGGAGGAGAAGTAGGGGGAGAAGTAGAAAGAGGAGGAGGACAAGGAGAAGGAGATTGGATTCACTACCCGAAGGAGTCTCCGAGCGGCTCACAATCTCCTTCTCCTCCCCACATCAGACACCCTGTGAGGTAGGTGGAGCTGAGAGAGCTCTAACAGGAACTGCTCTTGAGAGGAACAGCTCTGCGAGAACTTGTGACTGACTCAAGGTCACATCAGCAGGTGCGTGTGCAAGAGTGGGGAATCAAACCCGGTTTTCCCAGAGAAGAGTCCGCGCACTCATCGCTACACCAAACTGGCTCTCCGACTCGGAGTACTTTTCACGCCGTGCCTTCTGGTCCCTGCCAAAGCCGAAGGGCAGGGAGCAGACTGAAGAGCCTCGGAGTTGCATTAAACCCCTGCTTTCTGCTCTAAAGACAAACCGCCACAGACTCTGGAAAGTTCCTGAAAGCTGGTGACGGCAGGCTGCCACCAACTTCGGCTCGTCAAGCAGGAACCCGCTAAAATTAGCCATGAAGCCGAGTCTGGAGCCGCGTCGGGCCCACCCCTACACACGCGCGGTCCATCGGTAGGAACGGAATGGGCAGCCCAGCCCTGTCCCCTTGAAGGTCTGGGCACCTGAGCACCCGCCCTGTCCCTTTGAAGGGATGGGCATCCTCGCTCCACGGACCTAATGGACCCTAATGCACCCGGGGCTCTCGCCGTCTCAAGCGACGGGCCTTCGGGATTCCATTCGCTCACGCTTTCACTCCCCTCCCCCTAGCTGCCCGCTACACACCCCGCTCCCGCTAGCCGACTGCTGCCAGCTTCTGCCAGCCGACCTCATCGGGAGGTTCGGGGCCTGGCGTCCTGCCAGGCTTCAAGAAGCCAGGTACCCCCTGCTTACACTGCAAGCCCTCCCGCTTTCGCGGAAGAACTTGCCTGCTGGAGCCTCTCCCGTCCTTCCGCAAGCCTTTGGATCAGCTCTCCTCCTCCTCCTCTCTCCTGGGCCTTTTTTCTGCCACCTTGCCTCAGTCTGGTGGAGAAACGAAAAGGAGGACTTCAAGGCCACACGGAGAACTCTGGGCCCCTTTTCCCTCAGCCCACCGGGGGACTCCTTCGCTCCCATTCCCACGCCCTGGAAGAGTAGAGCGTAGGGATAGGGAGAGATCTCCTAAATCCACAGAAAACTTCCTAGTCCAGTGGATTGCATCTCTCTCCTCCCCCTTTTTTGCAAAATGCATCAAGAGTCTTCCTCCTCTTCTTCTTGTTTTATGAACGAAAGACTCCCCTCAAAAAGCGGAATCAAACTTGATCACGGTCGCAAACCCCTCCCCCCGCTTTGCAAATAGAAACCCACCCCTCAGAAGGAGGAGAAGTGTGCTTGCGCGTAGGGTTGCCAATGAACAAGAAGCCAGATCAGGCAAACGCAGTCCTCAAGAAAACCTCTTCCAGCTGCCTCTTAAAAGTTGAAAGCGAGGGGTCGAGATACACCTTCGCGGAGAGGACATTCCCTAAGCTTGGGGGCTGCTGCCCGAAAGGTCCTCTCTAGTGTTCCCAGCGGATGAAGTTGCTTGATTAGAGGGACTGGCCAAAAGTCAGTCTTGTGGCTGGCTGTTTTCAAATCATATGCCCATTTGTACACAGGCAGATCTTCAAGGCTTGGCATGCCGACCAAATGCAACCCAAAACGGTTCCCGGGGAGCGGTGTGCGAGTGAGGGGCAGAGGAGAGATCCATTTTCATTGGAACTTCAGAGGGTCCAACCGCTTCCATTCTAGTCTGAGCGGATTTTGAAGGCAAGGGCCAGGGTTTCAAAGGAACTAATTGCTAAAGAACCCAGGAATCCCAAAAGAATCTTTGGAATTGAACCCCAAATTTAGCCCAGCCGGAGGAAGGCGCAAGGACACAGGATGGCATCTGACTAGAAGGAAATAGCCAAAGAAGAGACTCCTAAGGAGAAGGTCCATGGATTGGTGCTGCCGGTGCGAGGTCAAGAGAAGATGAACTGTTTGGAAGGGGAAAAGCTAGGGGCCTACTGGGCTACCGTTTGGCGGACCACTTAATACACCTCCAGCTCCCTGGATCAGGGGAAGCATTCACAGCTCTCTAATGAGGCTTGTTCCTTCCTCCTCCTTCTCTTTGTCTGACCAGTCCAGCTTGCCGGAATGCCCCTCATGCGGCCATCCTCTCCAGCCGGCAGGTCACGAGGCCTCCTTGGCTGAGTGGCAGAATGGGGGGCAGGAGAGAAAGAAGGGAAGGGAGGGCGGGACTTTGCTCACCTGCCTGAAACGCCGTGACTCTCTCGATGGCTTGCCTGCGCACCTCACCCAAAATCCTCCCTGGGAGGCAAACCTGCAAGGTAAACACCGGGTAAGCAGGGACGGCTCCTGAGCTTCCCTCCGCCGGCAGCCTCCAGCCTCCTCCGCTGCCTTCAGTCGGCCAACGTCAACCGGCGGCTGTCAGCCCGCATCCACCTGCTTCGATCTATGAACCTCCACTAGTTCCCGATTCGACCCATCGCATTCACACACGCATTCACTGCTCCATTCAGCCCACCCCCTACAGATGGGCACGAACCAGGGAAACGTGGCCCTGTCTGTGGCTGACCTATGAACTCAACATCAGATAGAATGGTCCGTCGGGAGCAGAAGGCAGGGTTTTAATAGAGGAAGGGGAGAGGGAGGAGGAGAAAGAGGAGAAGGTGAAGTAAGAAGAAGAGGAGGAGGAAGAGGAAAAGGGGGTGGAGGAGAAGTAGGGGGAGAAGTAGAAAGAGGAGGAGGACAAGGAGAAGGAGATTGGATTCACTACCCGAAGGAGTCTCCGAGCGGCTCACAATCTCCTTCTCCTCCCCACATCAGACACCCTGTGAGGTAGGTGGAGCTGAGAGAGCTCTAACAGGAACTGCTCTTGAGAGGAACAGCTCTGCGAGAACTTGTGACTGACTCAAGGTCACATCAGCAGGTGCGTGTGCAAGAGTGGGGAATCAAACCCGGTTTTCCCAGAGAAGAGTCCGCGCACTCATCGCTACACCAAACTGGCTCTCCGACTCGGAGTACTTTTCACGCCGTGCCTTCTGGTCCCTGCCAAAGCCGAAGGGCAGGGAGCAGACTGAAGAGCCTCGGAGTTGCATTAAACCCCTGCTTTCTGCTCTAAAGACAAACCGCCACAGACTCTGGAAAGTTCCTGAAAGCTGGTGACGGCAGGCTGCCACCAACTTCGGCTCGTCAAGCAGGAACCCGCTAAAATTAGCCATGAAGCCGAGTCTGGAGCCACGTCGGGCCCACCCCTACACACGCGCGGTCCATCGGTAGGAACGGAATGGGCCGCCCAGCCCTGTCCCCTTGAAGGTCTGGGCACCTGAGCACCCGCCCTGTCCCTTTGAAGGGATGGGCATCCTCGCTCCACGGACCTAATGGACCCTAATGCACCCGGGGCTCTCGCCGTCTCAAGCAACGGGCCTTCGGGATTCCATTCGCTCACGCTTTCACTCCCCTCCCCCTAGCTGCCCGCTACACACCCCGCTCCCGCTAGCCGACTGCTGCCAGCTTCTGCCAGCCGACCTCATCAGGAGGTTCGGGGCCTGGCGTCCTGCCAGGCTTCAAGAAGCCAGGTACCCCCTGCTTACACTGCAAGCCCTCCCGCTTTCGCGGAAGAACTTGCCTGCTGGAGCCTCTCCCGTCCTTCCGCAAGCCTTTGGATCAGCTCTCCTCCTCCTCCTCTCTCCTGGGCCTTTTTTCTGCCACCTTGCCTCAGTCTGGTGGAGAAACGAAAAGGAGGACTTCAAGGCCACACGGAGAACTCTGGGCCCCTTTTCCCTCAGCCCACCGGGGGACTCCTTCGCTCCCATTCCCACGCCCTGGAAGAGTAGAGCGTAGGGATAGGGAGAGATCTCCTAAATCCACAGAAAACTTCCTAGTCCAGTGGATTGCATCTCTCTCCTCCCCCTTTTTTGCAAAATGCATCAAGAGGCTTCCTCCTCTTCTTCTTGTTTTATGAACGGAAGACTCCCCTCAAAAAGCGGAATCAAACTTGATCACGGTCGCAAACCCCTCCCCCCGCTTTGCAAATAGAAACCCACTCTCAGAAGGAGGAGGAGGAGGAGAAGTGTGCTTGCGCGTAGGGTTGCCAATGAACAAGAAGCCAGATCAGGCAAACGCAGTCCTCAAGAAAACCTCTTCCAGCTGCCTCTTAAAAGTTGAAAGCGAGGGGTCGAGACACACCTTCGTGGAGAGGACATTCCCTAAGCTTGGGGGCTGCTGCCCGAAAGGTCCTCTCTAGTGTTCCCAGCGGATGAAGTTGCTTGATTAGAGGGACTGGCCAAAAGTCAGTTTTGTGGCTGGCTGTTTTCAAATCATATGCCCATTTGTACACAGGCAGATCTTCAAGGCTTGGCATGCCGACCAAATGCAACCCAAAACGGTTCCCGGGGAGCGGTGTGCGAGTGAGGGGCAGAGGAGAGATCCATTTTCATTGGAACTTCAGAGGGTCCAACCGCTTCCATTCTAGTCTGAGCGGATTTTGAAGGCAAGGGCCAGGGTTTCAAAGGAACTAATTGCTAAAGAACCCAGGAATCCCGAAAGAATCTTTGGAATTGAACCCCAAATTTAGCCCAGCCGGAGGAAGGCGCAAGGACACAGGATGGCATCTGACTAGAAGGAAATAGCCAAAGAAGAGACTCCTAAGGAGAAGGTCCATGGATTGGTGCTGCCGGTGCGAGGTCAAGAGAAGATGAACTGTTTGGAAGGGGAAAAGCTAGGGGCCTACTGGGCTACCGTTTGGCGGACCACTTAATACACCTCCAGCTCCCTGGATCAGGGGAAGCATTCGCAGCTCTCTAATGAGGCTTGTTCCTTCCTCCTCCTTCTCTTTGTCTGACCAGTCCAGCTTGCCGGAATGCCCCTCATGCGGCCATCCTCTCCAGCCGGCAGGTCACGAGGCCTCCTTGGCTGAGTGGCAGAATGGGGAGCAGGAGAGAAAGAAGGGAAGGGAGGGCGGGACTTTGCTCACCTGCCTGAAACGCCGTGACTCTCTCGATGGCTTGCCTGCGCACCTCACCCAAAATCCTCCCTGGGAGGCAAACCTGCAAGGTAAACACCGGGTAAGCAGGGACGGCTCCTGAGCTTCCCTCCGCCGGCAGCCTCCAGCCTCCTCCGCTGCCTTCAGTCGGCCAACGTCAACCGGCGGCTGTCAGCCCGCATCCACCTGCTTCGATCTATGAACCTCCACTAGTTCCCGATTCGACCCATCGCATTCACACACGCATTCACTGCTCCATTCAGCCCACCCCCTACAGATGGGCACGAACCAGGGAAACGTGGCCCTCTCTGTGGCTGACCTATGAACTCAACCACAGATAGAATGGTCCGTCGGGAGCAGAAGGCAGGGTTTTAATAGAGGAAGGGGAGAGGGAGGAGGAGAAAGAGGAGAAGGTGAAGTAAGAAGAAGAGGAGGAGGAAGAGGAAAAGGGGGTGGAGGAGAAGTAGGGGGAGAAGTAGAAAGAGGAGGAGGACAAGGAGAAGGAGATTGGATTCACTACCCGAAGGAGTCTCCGAGCGGCTCACAATCTCCTTCTCCTCCCCACATCAGACACCCTGTGAGGTAGGTGGAGCTGAGAGAGCTCTAACAGGAACTGCTCTTGAGAGGAACAGCTCTGCGAGAACTTGTGACTGACTCAAGGTCACATCAGCAGGTGCGTGTGCAAGAGTGGGGAATCAAACCCGGTTTTCCCAGAGAAGAGTCCGCGCACTCATCGCTACACCAAACTGGCTCTCCGACTCGGAGTACTTTTCACGCCGTGCCTTCTGGTCCCTGCCAAAGCCGAAGGGCAGGGAGCAGACTGAAGAGCCTCGGAGTTGCATTAAACCCCTGCTTTCTGCTCTAAAGACAAACCGCCACAGACTCTGGAAAGTTCCTGAAAGCTGGTGACGGCAGGCTGCCACCAACTTCGGCTCGTCAAGCAGGAACCCGCTAAAATTAGCCATGAAGCCGAGTCTGGAGCCGCGTCGGGCCCACCCCTACACACGCGCGGTCCATCGGTAGGAACGGAATGGGCAGCCCAGCCCTGTCCCCTTGAAGGTCTGGGCACCTGAGCACCCGCCCTGTCCCTTTGAAGGGATGGGCATCCTCGCTCCACGGACCTAATGGACCCTAATGCACCCGGGGCTCTCGCCGTCTCAAGCGACGGGCCTTCGGGATTCCATTCGCTCACGCTTTCACTCCCCTCCCCCTACCTGCCCGCTACACACCCCGCTCCCGCTAGCCGACTGCTGCCAGCTTCTGCCAGCCGACCTCATCGGGAGGTTCGGGGCCTGGCGTCCTGCCAGGCTTCAAGAAGCCAGGTACCCCCTGCTTACACTGCAAGCCCTCCCGCTTTCGCGGAAGAACTTGCCTGCTGGAGCCTCTCCCGTCCTTCCGCAAGCCTTTGGATCAGCTCTCCTCCTCCTCCTCTCTCCTGGGCCTTTTTTCTGCCACCTTGCCTCAGTCTGGTGGAGAAACGAAAAGGAGGACTTCAAGGCCACACGGAGAACTCTGGGCCCCTTTTCCCTCAGCCCACCGGGGGACTCCTTCGCTCCCATTCCCACGCCCTGGAAGAGTAGAGCGTAGGGATAGGGAGAGATCTCCTAAATCCACAGAAAACTTCCTAGTCCAGTGGATTGCATCTCTCTCCTCCCCCTTTTTTGCAAAATGCATCAAGAGGCTTCCTCCTCTTCTTCTTGTTTTATGAACGGAAGACTCCCCTCAAAAAGCGGAATCAAACTTGATCACGGTCGCAAACCCCTCCCCCCGCTTTGCAAATAGAAACCCATCCCTCAGAAGGAGGAGGAGGAGAAGTGTGCTTACGCGTAGGGTTGCCAATGAACAAGAAGCCAGATCAGGCAAACGCAGTCCTCAAGAAAACCTCTTCCAGCTGCCTCTTAAAAGTTGAAAGCGAGGGGTCGAGACACACCTTCGCGGAGAGGACATTCCCTAAGCTTGGGGGCTGCTGCCCGAAAGGTCCTCTCTAGTGTTCCCAGCGGATGAAGTTGCTTGATTAGAGGGACTGGCCGAAAGTCAGTCTTGTGGCTGGCTGTTTTCAAATCATATGCCCATTTGTACACAGGCAGATCTTCAAGGCTTGGCATGCCCACCAAATGCAACCCAAAACGGTTCCCGGGGAGCGGTGTGCGAGTGAGGGGCAGAGGAGAGATCCATTTTCATTGGAACTTCAGAGGGTCCAACCGCTTCCATTCTAGTCTGAGCGGATTTTGAAGGCAAGGGCCAGGGTTTCAAAGGAACTAATTGCTAAAGAACCCAGGAATCCCGAAAGAATCTTTGGAATTGAACCCCAAATTTAGCCCAGCCGGAGGAAGGCGCAAGGACACAGGATGGCATCTGACTAGAAGGAAATAGCCAAAGAAGAGACTCCTAAGGAGAAGGTCCATGGATTGGTGCTGCCGGTGCGAGGTCAAGAGAAGATGAACTGTTTGGAAGGGGAAAAGCTAGGGGCCTACTGGGCTACCGTTTGGCGGACCACTTAATACACCTCCAGCTCCCTGGATCAGGGGAAGCATTCGCAGCTCTCTAATGAGGCTTGTTCCTTCCTCCTCCTTCTCTTTGTCTGACCAGTCCAGCTTGCCGGAATGCCCCTCATGCGGCCATCCTCTCCAGCCGGCAGGTCACGAGGCCTCCTTGGCTGAGTGGCAGAATGGGGAGCAGGAGAGAAAGAAGGGAAGGGAGGGCGGGACTTTGCTCACCTGCCTGAAACGCCGTGACTCTCTCGATGGCTTGCCTGCGCACCTCACCCAAAATCCTCCCTGGGAGGCAAACCTGCAAGGTAAACACCGGGTAAGCAGGGACGGCTCCTGAGCTTCCCTCCGCCGGCAGCCTCCAGCCTCCTCCGCTGCCTTCAGTCGGCCAACGTCAACCGGCGGCTGTCAGCCCGCATCCACCTGCTTCGATCTATGAACCTCCACTAGTTCCCGATTCGACCCATCGCATTCACACACGCATTCACTGCTCCATTCAGCCCACCCCCTACAGATGGGCACGAACCAGGGAAACGTGGCCCTGTCTGTGGCTGACCTATGAACTCAACCACAGATAGAATGGTCCGTCGGGAGCAGAAGGCAGGGTTTTAATAGAGGAAGGGGAGAGGGAGGAGGAGAAAGAGGAGAAGGTGAAGTAAGAAGAAGAGGAGGAGGAAGAGGAAAAGGGGGTGGAGGAGAAGTAGGGGGAGAAGTAGAAAGAGGAGGAGGACAAGGAGAAGGAGATTGGATTCACTACCCGAAGGAGTCTCCGAGCGGCTCACAATCTCCTTCTCCTCCCCACATCAGACACCCTGTGAGGTAGGTGGAGCTGAGAGAGCTCTAACAGGAACTGCTCTTGAGAGGAACAGCTCTGCGAGAACTTGTGACTGACTCAAGGTCACATCAGCAGGTGCGTGTGCAAGAGTGGGGAATCAAACCCGGTTTTCCCAGAGAAGAGTCCGCGCACTCATCGCTACACCAAACTGGCTCTCCGACTCGGAGTACTTTTCACGCCGTGCCTTCTGGTCCCTGCCAAAGCCGAAGGGCAGGGAGCAGACTGAAGAGCCTCGGAGTTGCATTAAACCCCTGCTTTCTGCTCTAAAGACAAACCGCCACAGACTCTGGAAAGTTCCTGAAAGCTGGTGACGGCAGGCTGCCACCAACTTCGGCTCGTCAAGCAGGAACCCGCTAAAATTAGCCATGAAGCCGAGTCTGGAGCCGCGTCGGGCCCACCCCTACACACGCGCGGTCCATCGGTAGAAACGGAATGGGCAGCCCAGCCCTGTCCCCTTGAAGGTCTGGGCACCTGAGCACCCGCCCTGTCCCTTTGAAGGGATGGGCATCCTCGCTCCACGGACCTAATGGACCCTAATGCACCCGGGGCTCTCGCCGTCTCAAGCGACAGGCCTTCGGGATTCCATTCGCTCACGCTTTCACTCCCCTCCCCCTAGCTGCCCGCTACACACCCCGCTCCCGCTAGCCGACTGCTGCCAGCTTCTGCCAGCCGACCTCATCGGGAGGTTCGGGGCCTGGCGTCCTGCCAGGCTTCAAGAAGCCAGGTACCCCCTGCTTACACTGCAAGCCCTCCCGCTTTCGCGGAAGAACTTGCCTGCTGGAGCCTCTCCCGTCCTTCCGCAAGCCTTTGGATCAGCTCTCCTCCTCCTCCTCTCTCCTGGGCCTTTTTTCTGCCACCTTGCCTCAGTCTGGTGGAGAAACGAAAAGGAGGACTTCAAGGCCACACGGAGAACTCTGGGCCCCTTTTCCCTCAGCCCACCGGGGGACTCCTTCGCTCCCATTCCCACGCCCTGGAAGAGTAGAGCGTAGGGATAGGGAGAGATCTCCTAAATCCACAGAAAACTTCCTAGTCCAGTGGATTGCATCTCTCTCCTCCCCCTTTTTTGCAAAATGCATCAAGAGTCTTCCTCCTCTTCTTCTTGTTTTATGAACGAAAGACTCCCCTCAAAAAGCGGAATCAAACTTGATCACGGTCGCAAACCCCTCCCCCCGCTTTGCAAATAGAAACCCACCCCTCAGAAGGAGGAGGAGGAGAAGTGTGCTTGCGCGTAGGGTTGCCAATGAACAAGAAGCCAGATCAGGCAAACGCAGTCCTCAAGAAAACCTCTTCCAGCTGCCTCTTAAAAGTTGAAAGCGAGGGGTCGAGATACACCTTCGCGGAGAGGACATTCCCTAAGCTTGGGGGCTGCTGCCCGAAAGGTCCTCTCTAGTGTTCCCAGCGGATGAAGTTGCTTGATTAGAGGGACTGGCCAAAAGTCAGTCTTGTGGCTGGCTGTTTTCAAATCATATGCCCATTTGTACACAGGCAGATCTTCAAGGCTTGGCATGCCGACCAAATGCAACCCAAAACGGTTCCCGGGGAGCGGTGTGCGAGTGAGGGGCAGAGGAGAGATCCATTTTCATTGGAACTTCAGAGGGTCCAACCGCTTCCATTCTAGTCTGAGCGGATTTTGAAGGCAAGGGCCAGGGTTTCAAAGGAACTAATTGCTAAAGAACCCAGGAATCCCAAAAGAATCTTTGGAATTGAACCCCAAATTTAGCCCAGCCGGAGGAAGGCGCAAGGACACAGGATGGCATCTGACTAGAAGGAAATAGCCAAAGAAGAGACTCCTAAGGAGAAGGTCCATGGATTGGTGCTGCCGGTGCGAGGTCAAGAGAAGATGAACTGTTTGGAAGGGGAAAAGCTAGGGGCCTACTGGGCTACCGTTTGGCGGACCACTTAATACACCTCCAGCTCCCTGGATCAGGGGAAGCATTCGCAGCTCTCTAATGAGGCTTGTTCCTTCCTCCTCCTTCTCTTTGTCTGACCAGTCCAGCTTGCCGGAATGCCCCTCATGCGGCCATCCTCTCCAGCCGGCAGGTCACGAGGCCTCCTTGGCTGAGTGGCAGAATGGGGAGCAGGAGAGAAAGAAGGGAAGGGAGGGCGGGACTTTGCTCACCTGCCTGAAACGCCGTGACTCTCTCGATGGCTTGCCTGCGCACCTCACCCAAAATCCTCCCTGGGAGGCAAACCTGCAAGGTAAACACCGGGTAAGCAGGGACGGCTCCTGAGCTTCCCTCCGCCGGCAGCCTCCAGCCTCCTCCGCTGCCTTCAGTCGGCCAACGTCAACCGGCGGCTGTCAGCCCGCATCCACCTACTTCGATCTATGAACCTCCACTAGTTCCCGATTCGACCCATCGCATTCACACACGCATTCACTGCTCCATTCAGCCCACCCCCTACAGATGGGCACGAACCAGGGAAACGTGGCCCTGTCTGTGGCTGACCTATGAACTCAACATCAGATAGAATGGTCCGTCGGGAGCAGAAGGCAGGGTTTTAATAGAGGAAGGGGAGAGGGAGGAGGAGAAAGAGGAGAAGGTGAAGTAAGAAGAAGAGGAGGAGGAAGAGGAAAAGGGGGTGGAGGAGAAGTAGGGGGAGAAGTAGAAAGAGGAGGAGGACAAGGAGAAGGAGATTGGATTCACTACCCGAAGGAGTCTCCGAGCGGCTCACAATCTCCTTCTCCTCCCCACATCAGACACCCTGTGAGGTAGGTGGAGCTGAGAGAGCTCTAACAGGAACTGCTCTTGAGAGGAACAGCTCTGCGAGAACTTGTGACTGACTCAAGGTCACATCAGCAGGTGCGTGTGCAAGAGTGGGGAATCAAACCCGGTTTTCCCAGAGAAGAGTCCGCGCACTCATCGCTACACCAAACTGGCTCTCCGACTCGGAGTACTTTTCACGCCGTGCCTTCTGGTCCCTGCCAAAGCCGAAGGGCAGGGAGCAGACTGAAGAGCCTCGGAGTTGCATTAAACCCCTGCTTTCTGCTCTAAAGACAAACCGCCACAGACTCTGGAAAGTTCCTGAAAGCTGGTGACGGCAGGCTGCCACCAACTTTGGCTCGTCAAGCAGGAACCCGCTAAAATTAGCCATGAAGCCGAGTCTGGAGCCGCGTCGGGCCCACCCCTACACATGCGCGGTCCATCGGTAGGAACGGAATGGGCAGCCAAGCCCTGTCCCCTTGAAGGTCTGGGCACCTGAGCACCCGCCCTGTCCCTTTGAAGGGATGGGCATCCTCGCTCCACGGACCTAATGGACCCTAATGCACCCGGGGCTCTCGCCGTCTCAAGCGACGGGCCTTCGGGATTCCATTCGCTCACGCTTTCACTCCCCTCCCCCTAGCTGCCCGCTACACACCCCGCTCCCGCTAGCCGACTGCTGCCAGCTTCTGCCAGCCGACCTCATCGGGAGGTTCGGGGCCTGGCGTCCTGCCAGGCTTCAAGAAGCCAGGTACCCCCTGCTTACACTGCAAGCCCTCCCGCTTTCGCGGAAGAACTTGCCTGCTGGAGCCTCTCCCGTCCTTCCGCAAGCCTTTGGATCAGCTCTCCTCCTCCTCCTCTCTCCTGGGCCTTTTTTCTGCCACCTTGCCTCAGTCTGGTGGAGAAACGAAAAGGAGGACTTCAAGGCCACACGGAGAACTCTGGGCCCCTTTTCCCTCAGCCCACCGGGGGACTCCTTCGCTCCCATTCCCACGCCCTGGAAGAGTAGAGCGTAGGGATAGGGAGAGATCTCCTAAATCCACAGAAAACTTCCTAGTCCAGTGGATTGCATCTCTCTCCTCCCCCTTTTTTGCAAAATGCATCAAGAGGCTTCCTCCTCTTCTTCTTGTTTTATGAACGGAAGACTCCCCTCAAAAAGCGGAATCAAACTTGATCACGGTCGCAAACCCCTCCCCCCGCTTTGCAAATAGAAACCCATCCCTCAGAAGGAGGAGGAGGAGAAGTGTGCTTGCGCGTAGGGTTGCCAATGAACAAGAAGCCAGATCAGGCAAACGCAGTCCTCAAGAAAACCTCTTCCAGCTGCCTCTTAAAAGTTGAAAGCGAGGGGTCGAGATACACCTTCGCGGAGAGGACATTCCCTAAGCTTGGGGGCTGCTGCCCGAAAGGTCCTCTCTAGTGTTCCCAGCGGATGAAGTTGCTTGATTAGAGGGACTGGCCGAAAGTCAGTCTTGTGGCTGGCTGTTTTCAAATCATATGCCCATTTGTACACAGGCAGATCTTCAAGGCTTGGCATGCCGACCAAATGCAACCCAAAACGGTTCCCGGGGAGCGGTGTGCGAGTGAGGGGCAGAGGAGAGATCCATTTTCATTGAAACTTCAGAGGGTCCAACCGCTTCCATTCTAGTCTGAGCGGATTTTGAAGGCAAGGGCCAGGGTTTCAAAGGAACTAATTGCTAAAGAACCCAGGAATCCCGAAAGAATCTTTGGAATTGAACCCCAAATTTAGCCCAGCCGGAGGAAGGCGCAAGGACACAGGATGGCATCTGACTAGAAGGAAATAGCCAAAGAAGAGACTCCTAAGGAGAAGGTCCATGGATTGGTGCTGCCGGTGCGAGGTCAAGAGAAGATGAACTGTTTGGAAGGGGAAAAGCTAGGGGCCTACTGGGCTACCGTTTGGCGGACCACTTAATACACCTCCAGCTCCCTGGATCAGGGGAAGCATTCGCAGCTCTCTAATGAGGCTTGTTCCTTCCTCCTCCTTCTCTTTGTCTGACCAGTCCAGCTTGCCGGAATGCCCCTCATGCGGCCATCCTCTCCAGCCGGCAGGTCACGAGGCCTCCTTGGCTGAGTGGCAGAATGGGGAGCAGGAGAGAAAGAAGGGAAGGGAGGGCGGGACTTTGCTCACCTGCCTGAAACGCCGTGACTCTCTCGATGGCTTGCCTGCGCACCTCACCCAAAATCCTCCCTGGGAGGCAAACCTGCAAGGTAAACACCGGGTAAGCAGGGACGGCTCCTGAGCTTCCCTCCGCCGGCAGCCTCCAGCCTCCTCCGCTGCCTTCAGTCAGCCAACGTCAACCGGCGGCTGTCAGCCCGCATCCACCTGCTTCGATCTATGAACCTCCACTAGTTCCCGATTCGACCCATCGCATCCACACACGCATTCACTGCTCCATTCAGCCCACCCCCTACAGATGGGCACGAACCAGGGAAACGTGGCCCTGTCTGTGGCTGACCTATGAACTCAACCACAGATAGAATGGTCCGTCGGGAGCAGAAGGCAGGGTTTTAATAGAGGAAGGGGAGAGGGAGGAGGAGAAAGAGGAGAAGGTGAAGTAAGAAGAAGAGGAGGAGGAAGAGGAAAAGGGGGTGGAGGAGAAGTAGGGGGAGAAGTAGAAAGAGGAGGAGGACAAGGAGAAGGAGATTGGATTCACTACCCGAAGGAGTCTCCGAGCGGCTCACAATCTCCTTCTCCTCCCCACATCAGACACCCTGTGAGGTAGGTGGAGCTGAGAGAGCTCTAACAGGAACTGCTCTTGAGAGGAACAGCTCTGCGAGAACTTGTGACTGACTCAAGGTCACATCAGCAGGTGCGTGTGCAAGAGTGGGGAATCAAACCCGGTTTTCCCAGAGAAGAGTCCGCGCACTCATCGCTACACCAAACTGGCTCTCCGACTCGGAGTACTTTTCACGCCGTGCCTTCTGGTCCCTGCCAAAGCCGAAGGGCAGGGAGCAGACTGAAGAGCCTCGGAGTTGCATTAAACCCCTGCTTTCTGCTCTAAAGACAAACCGCCACAGACTCTGGAAAGTTCCTGAAAGCTGGTGACGGCAGGCTGCCACCAACTTCGGCTCGTCAAGCAGGAACCCGCTAAAATTAGCCATGAAGCCGAGTCTGGAGCCGCGTCGGGCCCACCCCTACACACGCGCGGTCCATCGGTAGGAACGGAATGGGCAGCCCAGCCCTGTCCCCTTGAAGGTCTGGGCACCTGAGCACCCGCCCTGTCCCTTTGAAGGGATGGGCATCCTCGCTTCACGGACCTAATGGACCCTAATGCACCCGGGGCTCTCGCCGTCTCAAGCGACGGGCCTTCGGGATTCCATTCGCTCACGCTTTCACTCCCCTCCCCCTAGCTGCCCGCTACACACCCCGCTCCCGCTAGCCGACTGCTGCCAGCTTCTGCCAGCCGACCTCATCGGGAGGTTCGGGGCCTGGCGTCCTGCCAGGCTTCAAGAAGCCAGGTACCCCCTGCTTACACTGCAAGCCCTCCCGCTTTCGCGGAAGAACTTGCCTGCTGGAGCCTCTCCCGTCCTTCCGCAAGCCTTTGGATCAGCTCTCCTCCTCCTCCTCTCTCCTGGGCCTTTTTTCTGCCACCTTGCCTCAGTCTGGTGGAGAAACGAAAAGGAGGACTTCAAGGCCACACGGAGAACTCTGGGCCCCTTTTCCCTCAGCCCACCGGGGGACTCCTTCGCTCCCATTCCCACGCCCTGGAAGAGTAGAGCGTAGGGATAGGGAGAGATCTCCTAAATCCACAGAAAACTTCCTAGTCCAGTGGATTGCATCTCTCTCCTCCCCCTTTTTTGCAAAATGCATCAAGAGTCTTCCTCCTCTTCTTCTTGTTTTATGAACGAAAGACTCCCCTCAAAAAGCGGAATCAAACTTGATCACGGTCGCAAACCCCTCCCCCCGCTTTGCAAATAGAAACCCACCCCTCAGAAGGAGGAGGAGGAGAAGTGTGCTTGCGCGTAGGGTTGCCAATGAACAAGAAGCCAGATCAGGCAAACGCAGTCCTCAAGAAAACCTCTTCCAGCTGCCTCTTAAAAGTTGAAAGCGAGGGGTCGAGACACACCTTCGCGGAGAGGACATTCCCTAAGCTTGGGGGCTGCTGCCCGAAAGGTCCTCTCTAGTGTTCCCAGCGGATGAAGTTGCTTGATTAGAGGGACTGGCCAAAAGTCAGTCTTGTGGCTGGCTGTTTTCAAATCATATGCCCATTTGTACACAGGCAGATCTTCAAGGCTTGGCATGCCGACCAAATGCAACCCAAAACGGTTCCCGGGGAGCGGTGTGCGAGTGAGGGGCAGAGGAGAGATCCATTTTCATTGGAACTTCAGAGGGTCCAACCGCTTCCATTCTAGTCTGAGCGGATTTTGAAGGCAAGGGCCAGGGTTTCAAAGGAACTAATTGCTAAAGAACCCAGGAATCCCGAAAGAATCTTTGGAATTGAACCCCAAATTTAGCCCAGCCGGAGGAAGGCGCAAGGACACAGGATGGCATCTGACTAGAAGGAAATAGCCAAAGAAGAGACTCCTAAGGAGAAGGTCCATGGATTGGTGCTGCCGGTGCGAGGTCAAGAGAAGATAAACTGTTTGGAAGGGGAAAAGCTAGGGGCCTACTGGGCTACCGTTTGGCGGACCACTTAATACACCTCCAGCTCCCTGGATCAGGGGAAGCATTCGCAGCTCTCTAATGAGGCTTGTTCCTTCCTCCTCCTTCTCTTTGTCTGACCAGTCCAGCTTGCCGGAATGCCCCTCATGCGGCCATCCTCTCCAGCCGGCAGGTCACGAGGCCTCCTTGGCTGAGTGGCAGAATGGGGAGCAGGAGAGAAAGAAGGGAAGGGAGGGCGGGACTTTGCTCACCTGCCTGAAACGCCGTGACTCTCTCGATGGCTTGCCTGCGCACCTCACCCCAAATCCTCCCTGGGAGGCAAACCTGCAAGGTAAACACCGGGTAAGCAGGGACGGCTCCTGAGCTTCCCTCCGCCGGCAGCCTCCAGCCTCCTCCGCTGCCTTCAGTCGGCCAACGTCAACCGGCGGCTGTCAGCCCGCATCCACCTGCTTCGATCTATGAACCTCCACTAGTTCCCGATTCGACCCATCGCATTCACACACGCATTCACTGCTCCATTCAGCCCACCCCCTACAGATGGGCACGAGCCAGGGAAACGTGGCCCTGTCTGTGGCTGACCTATGAACTCAACCACAGATAGAATGGTCCGTCGGGAGCAGAAGGCAGGGTTTTAATAGAGGAAGGGGAGAGGGAGGAGGAGAAAGAGGAGAAGGTGAAGTAAGAAGAAGAGGAGGAGGAAGAGGAAAAGGGGGTGGAGGAGAAGTAGGGGGAGAAGTAGAAAGAGGAGGAGGACAAGGAGAAGGAGATTGGATTCACTACCCGAAGGAGTCTCCGAGCGGCTCACAATCTCCTTCTCCTCCCCACATCAGACACCCTGTGAGGTAGGTGGAGCTGAGAGAGCTCTAACAGGAACTGCTCTTGAGAGGAACAGCTCTGCGAGAACTTGTGATTGACTCAAGGTCACATCAGCAGGTGCG
Organism: Heteronotia binoei; assembly: GCF_032191835.1. Taxonomy (NCBI): domain Eukaryota; kingdom Metazoa; phylum Chordata; class Lepidosauria; order Squamata; family Gekkonidae; genus Heteronotia; species Heteronotia binoei. The sequence goes on along the minus strand of NC_083223.1, from coordinate 46,726,809 downwards.
TGTGCAAGAGTGGGGAATCAAACCCGGTTTTCCCAGAGAAGAGTCCGCGCACTCATCGCTACACCAAACTGGCTCTCCGACTCGGAGTACTTTTCACGCCGTGCCTTCTGGTCCCTGCCAAAGCCGAAGGGCAGGGAGCAGACTGAAGAGCCTCGGAGTTGCATTAAACCCCTGCTTTCTGCTCTAAAGACAAACCGCCACAGACTCTGGAAAGTTCCTGAAAGCTGGTGACGGCAGGCTGCCACCAACTTTGGCTCGTCAAGCAGGAACCCGCTAAAATTAGCCATGAAGCCGAGTCTGGAGCCGCGTCGGGCCCACCCCTACACACGCGCGGTCCATCGGTAGAAACGGAATGGGCAGCCCAGCCCTGTCCCCTTGAAGGTCTGGGCACCTGAGCACCCGCCCTGTCCCTTTGAAGGGATGGGCATCCTCGCTCCACGGACCTAATGGACCCTAATGCACCCGGGGCTCTCGCCGTCTCAAGCGACAGGCCTTCGGGATTCCATTCGCTCACGCTTTCACTCCCCTCCCCCTAGCTGCCCGCTACACACCCCGCTCCCGCTAGCCGACTGCTGCCAGCTTCTGCCAGCCGACCTCATCGGGAGGTTCGGGGCCTGGCGTCCTGCCAGGCTTCAAGAAGCCAGGTACCCCCTGCTTACACTGCAAGCCCTCCCGCTTTCGCGGAAGAACTTGCCTGCTGGAGCCTCTCCCGTCCTTCCGCAAGCCTTTGGATCAGCTCTCCTCCTCCTCCTCTCTCCTGGGCCTTTTTTCTGCCACCTTGCCTCAGTCTGGTGGAGAAACGAAAAGGAGGACTTCAAGGCCACACGGAGAACTCTGGGCCCCTTTTCCCTCAGCCCACCGGGGGACTCCTTCGCTCCCATTCCCACGCCCTGGAAGAGTAGAGCGTAGGGATAGGGAGAGATCTCCTAAATCCACAGAAAACTTCCTAGTCCAGTGGATTGCATCTCTCTCCTCCCCCTTTTTTGCAAAATGCATCAAGAGTCTTCCTCCTCTTCTTCTTGTTTTATGAACGAAAGACTCCCCTCAAAAAGCGGAATCAAACTTGATCACGGTCGCAAACCCCTCCCCCCGCTTTGCAAATAGAAACCCACCCCTCAGAAGGAGGAGGAGGAGAAGTGTGCTTGCGCGTAGGGTTGCCAATGAACAAGAAGCCAGATCAGGCAAACGCAGTCCTCAAGAAAACCTCTTCCAGCTGCCTCTTAAAAGTTGAAAGCGAGGGGTCGAGATACACCTTCGCGGAGAGGACATTCCCTAAGCTTGGGGGCTGCTGCCCGAAAGGTCCTCTCTAGTGTTCCCAGCGGATGAAGTTGCTTGATTAGAGGGACTGGCCAAAAGTCAGTCTTGTGGCTGGCTGTTTTCAAATCATATGCCCATTTGTACACAGGCAGATCTTCAAGGCTTGGCATGCCGACCAAATGCAACCCAAAACGGTTCCCGGGGAGCGGTGTGCGAGTGAGGGGCAGAGGAGAGATCCATTTTCATTGGAACTTCAGAGGGTCCAACCGCTTCCATTCTAGTCTGAGCGGATTTTGAAGGCAAGGGCCAGGGTTTCAAAGGAACTAATTGCTAAAGAACCCAGGAATCCCAAAAGAATCTTTGGAATTGAACCCCAAATTTAGCCCAGCCGGAGGAAGGCGCAAGGACACAGGATGGCATCTGACTAGAAGGAAATAGCCAAAGAAGAGACTCCTAAGGAGAAGGTCCATGGATTGGTGCTGCCGGTGCGAGGTCAAGAGAAGATGAACTGTTTGGAAGGGGAAAAGCTAGGGGCCTACTGGGCTACCGTTTGGCGGACCACTTAATACACCTCCAGCTCCCTGGATCAGGGGAAGCATTCGCAGCTCTCTAATGAGGCTTGTTCCTTCCTCCTCCTTCTCTTTGTCTGACCAGTCCAGCTTGCCGGAATGCCCCTCATGCGGCCATCCTCTCCAGCCGGCAGGTCACGAGGCCTCCTTGGCTGAGTGGCAGAATGGGGAGCAGGAGAGAAAGAAGGGAAGGGAGGGCGGGACTTTGCTCACCTGCCTGAAACGCCGTGACTCTCTCGATGGCTTGCCTGCGCACCTCACCCAAAATCCTCCCTGGGAGGCAAACCTGCAAGGTAAACACCGGGTAAGCAGGGACGGCTCCTGAGCTTCCCTCCGCCGGCAGCCTCCAGCCTCCTCCGCTGCCTTCAGTCGGCCAACGTCAACCGGCGGCTGTCAGCCCGCATCCACCTACTTCGATCTATGAACCTCCACTAGTTCCCGATTCGACCCATCGCATTCACACACGCATTCACTGCTCCATTCAGCCCACCCCCTACAGATGGGCACGAACCAGGGAAACGTGGCCCTGTCTGTGGCTGACCTATGAACTCAACATCAGATAGAATGGTCCGTCGGGAGCAGAAGGCAGGGTTTTAATAGAGGAAGGGGAGAGGGAGGAGGAGAAAGAGGAGAAGGTGAAGTAAGAAGAAGAGGAGGAGGAAGAGGAAAAGGGGGTGGAGGAGAAGTAGGGGGAGAAGTAGAAAGAGGAGGAGGACAAGGAGAAGGAGATTGGATTCACTACCCGAAGGAGTCTCCGAGCGGCTCACAATCTCCTTCTCCTCCCCACATCAGACACCCTGTGAGGTAGGTGGAGCTGAGAGAGCTCTAACAGGAACTGCTCTTGAGAGGAACAGCTCTGCGAGAACTTGTGACTGACTCAAGGTCACATCAGCAGGTGCGTGTGCAAGAGTGGGGAATCAAACCCGGTTTTCCCAGAGAAGAGTCCGCGCACTCATCGCTACACCAAACTGGCTCTCCGACTCGGAGTACTTTTCACGCCGTGCCTTCTGGTCCCTGCCAAAGCCGAAGGGCAGGGAGCAGACTGAAGAGCCTCGGAGTTGCATTAAACCCCTGCTTTCTGCTCTAAAGACAAACCGCCACAGACTCTGGAAAGTTCCTGAAAGCTGGTGACGGCAGGCTGCCACCAACTTTGGCTCGTCAAGCAGGAACCCGCTAAAATTAGCCATGAAGCCGAGTCTGGAGCCGCGTCGGGCCCACCCCTACACATGCGCGGTCCATCGGTAGGAACGGAATGGGCAGCCAAGCCCTGTCCCCTTGAAGGTCTGGGCACCTGAGCACCCGCCCTGTCCCTTTGAAGGGATGGGCATCCTCGCTCCACGGACCTAATGGACCCTAATGCACCCGGGGCTCTCGCCGTCTCAAGCGACGGGCCTTCGGGATTCCATTCGCTCACGCTTTCACTCCCCTCCCCCTAGCTGCCCGCTACACACCCCGCTCCCGCTAGCCGACTGCTGCCAGCTTCTGCCAGCCGACCTCATCGGGAGGTTCGGGGCCTGGCGTCCTGCCAGGCTTCAAGAAGCCAGGTACCCCCTGCTTACACTGCAAGCCCTCCCGCTTTCGCGGAAGAACTTGCCTGCTGGAGCCTCTCCCGTCCTTCCGCAAGCCTTTGGATCAGCTCTCCTCCTCCTCCTCTCTCCTGGGCCTTTTTTCTGCCACCTTGCCTCAGTCTGGTGGAGAAACGAAAAGGAGGACTTCAAGGCCACACGGAGAACTCTGGGCCCCTTTTCCCTCAGCCCACCGGGGGACTCCTTCGCTCCCATTCCCACGCCCTGGAAGAGTAGAGCGTAGGGATAGGGAGAGATCTCCTAAATCCACAGAAAACTTCCTAGTCCAGTGGATTGCATCTCTCTCCTCCCCCTTTTTTGCAAAATGCATCAAGAGGCTTCCTCCTCTTCTTCTTGTTTTATGAACGGAAGACTCCCCTCAAAAAGCGGAATCAAACTTGATCACGGTCGCAAACCCCTCCCCCCGCTTTGCAAATAGAAACCCACCCCTCAGAAGGAGGAGGAGGAGAAGTGTGCTTGCGCGTAGGGTTGCCAATGAACAAGAAGCCAGATCAGGCAAACGCAGTCCTCAAGAAAACCTCTTCCAGCTGCCTCTTAAAAGTTGAAAGCGAGGGGTCGAGACACACCTTCGCGGAGAGGACATTCCCTAAGCTTGGGGGCTGCTGCCCGAAAGGTCCTCTCTAGTGTTCCCAGCGGATGAAGTTGCTTGATTAGAGGGACTGGCCGAAAGTCAGTCTTGTGGCTGGCTGTTTTCAAATCATATGCCCATTTGTACACAGGCAGATCTTCAAGGCTTGGCATGCCGACCAAATGCAACCCAAAACGGTTCCCGGGGAGCGGTGTGCGAGTGAGGGGCAGAGGAGAGATCCATTTTCATTGGAACTTCAGAGGGTCCAACCGCTTCCATTCTAGTCTGAGCGGATTTTGAAGGCAAGGGCCAGGGTTTCAAAGGAACTAATTGCTAAAGAACCCAGGAATCCCGAAAGAATCTTTGGAATTGAACCCCAAATTTAGCCCAGCCGGAGGAAGGCGCAAGGACACAGGATGGCATCTGACTAGAAGGAAATAGCCAAAGAAGAGACTCCTAAGGAGAAGGTCCATGGATTGGTGCTGCCGGTGCGAGGTCAAGAGAAGATAAACTGTTTGGAAGGGGAAAAGCTAGGGGCCTACTGGGCTACCGTTTGGCGGACCACTTAATACACCTCCAGCTCCCTGGATCAGGGGAAGCATTCGCAGCTCTCTAATGAGGCTTGTTCCTTCCTCCTCCTTCTCTTTGTCTGACCAGTCCAGCTTGCCGGAATGCCCCTCATGCGGCCATCCTCTCCAGCCGGCAGGTCACGAGGCCTCCTTGGCTGAGTGGCAGAATGGGGAGCAGGAGAGAAAGAAGGGAAGGGAGGGCGGGACTTTGCTCACCTGCCTGAAACGCCGTGACTCTCTCGATGGCTTGCCTGCGCACCTCACCCCAAATCCTCCCTGGGAGGCAAACCTGCAAGGTAAACACCGGGTAAGCAGGGACGGCTCCTGAGCTTCCCTCCGCCGGCAGCCTCCAGCCTCCTCCGCTGCCTTCAGTCGGCCAACGTCAACCGGCGGCTGTCAGCCCGCATCCACCTGCTTCGATCTATGAACCTCCACTAGTTCCCGATTCGACCCATCGCATTCACACACGCATTCACTGCTCCATTCAGCCCACCCCCTACAGATGGGCACGAGCCAGGGAAACGTGGCCCTGTCTGTGGCTGACCTATGAACTCAACCACAGATAGAATGGTCCGTCGGGAGCAGAAGGCAGGGTTTTAATAGAGGAAGGGGAGAGGGAGGAGGAGAAAGAGGAGAAGGTGAAGTAAGAAGAAGAGGAGGAGGAAGAGGAAAAGGGGGTGGAGGAGAAGTAGGGGGAGAAGTAGAAAGAGGAGGAGGACAAGGAGAAGGAGATTGGATTCACTACCCGAAGGAGTCTCCGAGCGGCTCACAATCTCCTTCTCCTCCCCACATCAGACACCCTGTGAGGTAGGTGGAGCTGAGAGAGCTCTAACAGGAACTGCTCTTGAGAGGAACAGCTCTGCGAGAACTTGTGATTGACTCAAGGTCACATCAGCAGGTGCGTGTGCAAGAGTGGGGAATCAAACCCGGTTTTCCCAGAGAAGAGTCCGCGCACTCATCGCTACACCAAACTGGCTCTCCGACTCGGAGTACTATTCACGCCGTGCCTTCTGGTCCCTGCCAAAGCCGAAGGGCAGGGAGCAGACTGAAGAGCCTCGGAGTTTCATTAAACCCCTGCTTTCTGCTCTAAAGACAAACCGCCACAGACTCTGGAAAGTTCCTGAAAGCTGGTGACGGCAGGCTGCCACCAACTTCGGCTCGTCAAGCAGGAACCCGCTAAAATTAGCCATGAAGCCGAGTCTGGAGCCGCGTCGGGCCCACCCCTACACACGCGCGGTCCATCGGTAGGAACGGAATGGGCAGCCCAGCCCTGTCCCCTTGAAGGTCTGGGCACCTGAGCACCCGCCCTGTCTCTTTGAAGGGATGGGCATCCTTGCTCCACGGACCTAATGGACCCTAATGCACCCGGGGCTCTCGCCGTCTCAAGCGACGGGCCTTCGGGATTCCATTCGCTCACGCTTTCACTCCCCTCCCCCTAGCTGCCCGCTACACACCCCGCTCCCGCTAGCCGACTGCTGCCAGCTTCTGCCAGCCGACCTCATCAGGAGGTTCGGGGCCTGGCGTCCTGCCAGGCTTCAAGAAGCCAGGTACCCCCTGCTTACACTGCAAGCCCTCCTGCCTTCGTGGAAGAACTTGCCTGCTGGAGCCTCTCCCGTCCTTCCGCAAGCCTTTGGATCAGCTCTCCTCCTCCTCTCTCCTGGGCCTTTTTTCTGCCACCTTGCCTCAGTCTGGTGGAGAAACAAAAAGGAGGACTTCAGGGCCACACAGAGAACTCTGGGCCCTTTTCCCCTCAGCCCACCGGGGGACTCCTTCGCTCCCATTCCCACGCCCTGGAAGAGTAGAGCATAGGGATAGGGAGAGATCTCCTAAATCCACAGAAAACTTCCTAGTCCAGTGGATTGCAGCTCTCTCCTCCCCCTTCTTTGCAAAATGCATCAAGAGTTTTCCTCCTCTTCTTCTTGTTTTATGAACGGAAGACTCCCCTCAAAAAGCAGAATCAAACTTGATCACGGTCGCAAACCCCTCCCCCCCCCCTTTTTGCACGATCCAGGGAAACGTGGCCCTTTCTGTGTCTGACCTATGAACTCAACCACAGACAGAATGGTTTGTCGGGATCAGAAAGCAGGGTTTTAATAGAGGAAAGGGAGAGGGAGGAGAAGAATGAGGAGAAGGAGGACAAGATGAAGTAAGAAGAAGTGTAGGAGGAGGTGGCGGAGAAGGAGGAGAACGAAAGGGGAAAGGAGCACAAGGAGGATACCAGGAGGAGAAGATGGTGTAAGAGAATTAGGGGGACAGTAGAAAGAGGAGGAGGAGGAGTAAGGCAAGGAAGACGAGGAGGTGGTGAAGTACTAAGAGGAGGAGGAGGAGAAGAGATGGAGGCGAAGGAGCAAGAGTAGGAGGAGTAGAGAAGGAGGAGGAGGAAAATGGGGTGGAGGAGGAGTAGGGGGAGAAGTAGTAAGAGGGGAAGAAGGAGGAGGACAAGCGGGAGGGGGAGCAGGCGAAGTAGGAAGAGTATGGGGCGTAGAGGATATGGAGGCGAAGGAGCAAGGGGAGGAGGAGTAGAGAAAGAGGAGGAGGAAGAGGGGGTGAAGGAGAAGTAGGTGGAGAATTAGAAAGATTAGGAGGAGAAGGAGATTGGATTCATTACCTAAAGGAGTCTCCGGGCGGCTCACAATCTCCTTTTTTTTCCCACATCAGACACACTTGATAAATTTTATAAATCTTAAACAGCATTTGATAAATTTTATAAAGGAAGATCAAGCAGGTTTTCTTCCCAGAAGGCAAATAAGAGACAATATTAGAACTATTGTAAATATTGTAGAATATTAAGAAAGACATCCAGAAAAAGAAGTAGCATGCAGAGAAAGTGTTTGAAAATTTAAACTGGGACTTTATGTTTGCAGTAATGGGAAAAAATGGAGCTTGGAGAAAGCTTTATAAGAATGCTAAAAGCAATATATTCTGAACAAAGCGCAAATTTATGTATAAATGCAGATCTTATAGAAGATATGAAAATCAGCAAAGGTACTAGACAAGATTGTCCACTTTCACCATTGTTGTTTATAATGACTCTTGAGATATTATTGATGCAGATACAAGAAGAAAACGATATAGAAGGATTAAGAATAAAAGGATTTACTTACAAATACAGAGCTTTTGCTGATGATATAATGTTTATAAAATAAAACCCCATACAAGTTACACCTTTGTTGTTAGCTAAAATACAAGAATATGGGGAATTGGCTGGACTTTGTATTAATAGAGGAAAATCCAAAATTTTGTGTAAAAATATGCAGATAAATAAACAACAAGAATTGCAGAAACTAATGGGCTGCGAAGTCACCTCCAAGGTAAATATCTGGGGGTGGAGATAACAATGAAGAATATTGATCTGTTCAAAAATAATTATGAGAAGTTATGGCGTAAAATGGATGAAGACATCTTAAAATGGAACAAGCTTAATTTGTCATTGTTGGGTAGAATAGCTGCAATTAAAATGAATATTCTACCAAGAATAATGTATTTGTTCCAAACTATTCCTATTGTGAAGGATAGTAAACAATTTGATAAATGGTGAAGAAAAATTTCAGAATTTGTGTGGGCCGGGAAGAAACCAAGGATTAAAATGAAAATTTTGACATGCAAAAGAGAGAGGTGGATTTCAACTACCGAATCTAAGATTATATCAGGAAGCAGTTTGCTTAGTGTGGATAAAAGAATGGATAACGCTGTTAAACAGAAAACATTTAGTGTTGGAAGGTCACGGAAATAAATTTGGCTGGCACGCATATTTGTATTATGGAAAAAAGAAGATGGACGGTTTTTTCTCTCACCATTATATAAGAAATAATTTGTTAAATACATGGATGAAATATAAGAAGTATGGAGATGAGAGAAGACCGTTATGGATAGTACCGGCAGAAGTAATAAAAATAACAGCTGAGATAGGGAAGAAAAGTGGTTGTCATATAGTCAACTGTTAAAAATACAAAGTGGCAAAATAGAACTGAAAACTGCTGAAGAGTTGAATAATAAATATGATTGGTTTCAAATGCAACAAATAACGAGCTTGGTGGAGAATGATATTAAAACTGAAGGAATAAGGAAGGAGCAAAAAGAAATGGTAAAAGTTCTGCTGGAGACAATGATAAATTAATTTCAAAAGTATATAAATTACTTTTAAAATGGTCTACAGAAGATGAAGTAGTAAAATCTCAAATTATTAAATGGGCAATTAATGTAAATTAAGAAATACAGATGAAAACTTGGGAATATTTGTGGAAGAACTCTATGAAACTCTCAACATGCCAGAATATCAAAGAAAATTGTTTTAAGATGATGTACAGATGGAATATAACTCCTAAAAAATTGGCAAAGATGAATAACAAGATGCCAGACAGATGTTGGAAATGTAAAAAGCATGAAGGTTCTTTCTACCATATGTGGTGGACTTGTGAAAGAGCTAAAATGTTTTGGCAGATGATTCAGCAAGAGATTTCTAAGATCTTGGGATATGAATTTAACAAAGTTGCAGAGACTTTTCTGTTAAGATTACAAATGGAAAAATTTCCAAAAGAAGACAGAACTTTAATCTGGTACTTGCTCTCAGCTGCTAGGACATTGTATGCGCAGCTGTGGAAGCAAGAAAAAATACCAGAGAAATGGGATTGGATTGTTAAAGTTATGACATGGAGTGAAATGGATAAGTTAACAAGAATTTTAAGAGACTATGATTTAGAAGTATTTAAGATGGAGTGGAAGAAGTTCAGAAGATACGTAGAAAAAGAATGGAAAATAAAAGGACAGTGGACAATCTTTGATAATGACTAAGTATAAGTGGTGGGAAGATATGAACTTTGGTTCTTATTAATTAGGGGTACCTTTTAAAATGATGTTTTGAATTTAGTACACCGGCGGGGGTCAAGTAAAGGGGGGAGGGGTAGGTAGAAAGTAATATATGGGATTAAAAAATAGTAGTTATTAATGATATAAGAAATTGAATATATTGTCATACGTTACTAATAAAATTGTTTGAAATCAAACCCGTTTTCCCAGAGAAGAGTCCGCGCACTCAGAAGGCAGGGTTTTAATAGAGGATGGAGAGAGGGAGGAGAAGAAAGAGGAGAAGGAGGAGAATGTGATGTAGGAAGAAGAGGGGGAGACAGAGGTGTAGAAGGAGAAGGAGGGGCAAGAGGAAGAGAGATGGAGGAGAAGACAGAGCAGGAGAAGTAAGGGGAGCAGTAGAAAGAGGAGGAGGAGGAAATGAAGCAGGAAGAGGAGGAGGTGAAGTAGCTATAGGAGGAGGAGAAGAGGAGATGGAGGAGAAGGAGCAAGAGGGGGAGGAGACAGTGGCAGACGGGGTCTAAAAATAGTGGTTGCCAGGAGACATGGGGGCCCACCCACAACTATTAGGCTATTTGTCAAGCGTGCTCATTTCTGTGACATAATGGGTATTTAGACACAGAGCAGATCTCCTGCTCTTTACTGCTCCCCCCTTACTTTACGACCATGCGGCAAGTAATAAATCCATCTGGCCCAAGGATGTTTATGCTACAGCCTTGCTTGTACCACTTTCAAGTCGCCTCTCCCACAGGTTCACACAGACAATCCTTATCTTCTGCTAGAGAAGTGTGAGAATGGGAGATGTTTTTAGTAGCCTAAATTCCTTAGTAAGAAAAGTGTTTAGCAAGCTTTGAACCCGTGACTCAAGTATGCATCTGTAATGTAACCTTTGAAGATATCCTATATAGCAGCTGTGTAACTCTGTATACGCCATTACTCCCAAGGCTTGTGTCCTTGGTACAGCTTCTGAATTTCTTAAATAAAATAGCTTTGATTTTAAACAAAAGACTGCTTATTAAGAAATATCGACGCTTGACACTATCATTTAATTATTGTAAGAAATAAATACAGTTTTAAAAAAATACATAAGTGGGAATAAAGTACAATTAAAACTTTTGCGAAATAAATATATATATATTAGTAATTACAGTGTATGTACATTGCACACATCACTGGCAGTATACAGTAGATACTAAATGTAAATTCAGATTGGATTTTCTCCAAGGGAGCTGATCTCTGCCAGCTGGAGATCAGTTGTAAAAGCGGGATATTCCCCAGGCCCCACCTGGAGGCTGGCAACCCTAAATACAACTGGTGAGGCTTATGGGTGAGGCAGCGGGCGTCCTATTATTCCAGCAGTTAGCCCCCCTGGTGATATTGTGCCATACTGCAGTGCTATCTTATTACTACTAAACGTTACTGAATGTGGGCCTATAACTTCTTACCTTATATGATGTGCCCTTCCTGCCGGTGGTGCATTCTTTTTACTGCTTCATTGTTTTACTGTTTAATTTTAATGTAGTGTTTTAAGTTTGGTCTGTAGGTTTTAACTTTTATTTTATAAGTTGTGATCTGCCCTGAGCCCGTTTTTGGGAAAGGGCAGAATATAAGCCTACTAAACAAACAAACAATTATTAGTTGCATTACTGTAATAATACTGGCACTTCTATTATATTTTCAAGCGACTAAAAGGTCATTAACATTTTAAACACATTGCCTAATTTTTAAGGGGGCTCACTTCATCAGGGGCCTATAGGGGCCACCTGCCATCGGACAAGCTGACACCCTGGCCAGTCCGCCACTGGGAGGAGGAGAAGAGAAGGAGGAGGAGGGGGAGGGGGAGGAGGAGACATACGGGGAGAAGTAGAAAGAGGAGGAGGAGGAGGTGAAGTAGGAAGAGGAGGAGGGGAGATAGAGGCGAAGGAGCAAGGGGAGGAGGAGAAGAGGAGGAGGAGGTGGACAAGGAGAAGGAGATTGTATTTATACCCCACCCTTCACTACCTGAAGGAGTCTCCGAGCGGCTGGCAATCTCCTTCTCCTCCCCACATCAGACACCCTGTGAGGTAGGTGGAGCTGTGAGAGCTCTAACAGGAACTGCTCTTGAGAGGAACTGCTCTGCGAGGACTTGTGACTGACTCAAGGTCACATCAGCAGGTGCAAGTGCAAGAGTGCAGAATCAAACCCGGTTTTCCCAAATAAGAGTCTGAGCACTCAACCACTACACCAAACTGGCTTTCAGACTTGGAGTACTTTTGGCAATCTCCTGGGCCTTTTTCTGCCACCTTGCCGCAGTGTGGTGGAGAAACAAAAAGGAGGACTTCAAGGTCAATCTGAGAACTCAGGGCCCTTTCTCACTCAGAAAGTTGCTTGATTAGAGGGATAGTCCAAAAGTCAGTCTTGTGGCTGGTTGTTTTCAAATAATATGCCCATTTTTACCCAGGCAGATCTTCAAGGCTTGGCATGCCCACCAAATCCAACTTCCAAATGGTCCCCTGTAATTTTGGTACAATGTGACCCTTAGGAAACAGGGTGTGCACCTTTTTGTGACATGCCTCAAGCTGTAGCCATGGAAACTGCCTGGATTAGTAGGCCTACAAGTGGCAACCAGCCATGATGACTAAACAGATCCTAATATGCAAATGAGTGCCTGCTGGGGGGTTTTCTACAAAAGTCCTGTGTGTAACAATGGTGATGTTATGGAGTGTGGCCTAATAGCCAAATGAGTTCCTGCTGGGTCTTTTCTACCAAAAAAAGCGTTGTGTCCTGTAATAAAGCCATGCTTGGCAATGCTACCAAACACTAACAAGGGACCTGTTGTAGTATAGAAATGGAGCTGGAGGGGAACCCTTTGAAGGCAAAAAAGAGGATGAGGAAATGAAGACTGTATTCAGGTGAACTGCACTGCTGTATTTTTATTTATTTATTTATTTTAGGGAGTGGGAAAGTCTCCAGGCTCCTCCTCCAAAGTCCCCAATTATTTCCTGAGTTGGACCTGGCAATCCTGTCTTGATGCAGGTTCCTTTTTTGTGCCCGTGTATGAATAAATTCCCATAGAAATTTGGGATAAACTGGGATAAACTGGTTTGTGCAAATAAGTGAGTAGACAGTGCCAAGACAAAGCAGTGTGGATCTGTCCATTGGGGTACACTTCACAAACAGTGGAATTTGTGTCAGCAAAATCAGTAAACCTTCCCACCATCAGCTAGTGGCTGGTAAATGTGAATCTCAGCCCATATAGAGCAGAGCTGGGAGGGGACAGATGGATACAATGTATGCAGTTTCCGAAAGGGGGGGAATAGTGCAATAAGCAGATTTCTCCTCTTATGCCAATTGCATTATGGGTAGGGTTGCCATCCTATTATTCCAGTTGTTTTCCAAACAACTGAGGTCAGTTCCCCTGGAGAAAATGGCTGCTTTGGAGGGTAGACACTATGGCATTGTACCCTGCTGTGCTCCATCCCCTCCCCAAACTCCACCCCTAAAAGCTCCAGGTATTTCCCAACCCAAAGCTGGCAACCCTAGTTATGGATACTAGTATCTATTGGCTAGCATCCATGCCAACACTGACAAATGAAAAAACCAAAACCCACCATGCACATCAAAACAAAGCACTATAACAATATGGCTGTGTGGTGATTTTGTAGATTTTTATAATTTTGTATATAATAACTATACCATAGGAAAATATCTTTCCTACATATATAGCCCAAGAGTATACAAATGGCCTTTTTCAAAACCACACTGCTATTAAAGAGATATACAGCCATGACTCCACACAAATCCAAAAGCACATACTGTCCCAATCCAGTTACACAATGTCCATATACTGCTGATATATCGATTTTAGTTGCCTAGGATAGCCAGGTCGGTGTTGGAAAATACCTGGAGATTTTGGGGGTGGATCTGGGAGAGGACAAGATTTGGGGAGGAGAGGGGCCTCAGCATGGTACAATACCATAGAGTCCACCCTTCAACTGGAGATCAGTTGTAAAAGCAGGTTATCTCTAGGCCCCACCTGGAGGTTGGCAACCCTAGCACAATGCAGTCATTTCATATAAATTCAGGCCATGTTTTAGGCAGGAGCTCACAGGAGCGGAGGTCCAGAACCTCTAAATTTTATTGTGCTTTCTTTCTTACCCGCCTGCCCATTACCCGCCTTGCTTCTGAGCTCCATTGTTCAAACTCCCTGTGAGAATTTTGTGAGCTTTAAGATTGGAAAAGGGTAAAAGTCGGATCTACACGGATCTTCATGAATTCATAGGATTTTTGCATTGAAATGAAATCAAACCACTTTAATCCTATAGGTCCTGTCTTAGACTATAGGCAGGACCACAAAAATCATGCCTCCACGAATTCGTGGCGCCTCAGCAATGCAAAAACTGGCTTCCAAAGCACGGATCCTCATGAATTCAGATGATTTTTATGGTGAAATGAAATCAAACCACCATCATGTTGTAGATCCTCTCTTAGACTATAAGCAGCACCAGAAAAATCATGCCTCCACGAATTTGTGTCACCACAGCACTGAAAAAACAAGTTTCCAAACCACGGATCCTCATGGATCCTCATGATTTTTGCTTTGGGCCACCCCAAGATAACCAGCCAATCACATATGTCCATGGGCAGATGTTGCACCACAGAAATCGTGGATCCACAGCTTCGTGGCAGCGTCAGGGACCAAAAACTTGCTTTTGGACCACAGATCCTCATGGATCCATGTGATTTTTGCCTTGGATCCCCCCAAGCCTTCCATCCAGTCACATATCATGTCCATGGGCACAGTTTACACCACAGAAATCATGGATCCACGGTTTCGTGGCAGCGCCAGGGACCAAAAACTTGGTTTTGAACCACGGATCCTCATGGATCCACATGATTTCTGCTTCGGATTCCCCCAAGCCCTCAATCCAATCACATATCATGTCCATGAGCAGAGTCTGTGCCACAGAAATCGTAGATCCACAGCTTCGTGGCAGCACCATGGACCAAAAACTTGCTTTTGGACCACAGATCCTCATGGATCCACGTGATTTCTGCTTGGGATCCCTTCAAGCCCTCCATCCAGTCACATATCATGTCCATGAGCAGAGTCGGCACCACAGAAATCGTGGATGCACGGCTTCATGGAAGCGCCAGGGACCAAAAACTTGATTTTGGACCACGGATCCCCATGGATCCCCATGATTTCTGCTTCATATCCCCCCAAACCCTCCATCCAGTCACTTATCATGTCCATAGGCAGTGTTTGCACCACAGAAAATGTGGATCCACAGCTTTGTGGCAGTGCCAGGGACCAAAAACTTGCTTTTGGACCACGGATCCTCATGCATCCATGTGATTTTTGCTTTGGATCCCCCCAAGCCCTCCATACAGCCACATGTCATGTCCATGGGCAGAGTTTCCACCACAGAAATCATGGATCCACGGTTTCGTGGCAGCGCCAGAAATAAAAAAACTTGGTTACGAACCACAGATCCTCATGGATCCACGTGATTTCTGCTTCGGATCCCCCCAAGCCCTACATCCAATCACATATCACGTCCATGGGCAGAGTTTGCATCACAGAAATCGTGGATCCACAGCTTCGTGGCAGCGCCAGGGACCAAAAACTTGCTTTTGGACCACGGATCCTCATGGATCCATGTGATTTCTGCTTTGGATCACCCCAAGCCCTCCATCCAGTCACATATCATGTCCATGAGCAGAGTCTGCACCACAGAAATCGTGGATCTACAGCTTCGTGGCAGCACCAGGGACCAAAAAATTGATTTTGGACCATGGATCCTCATGGATCCATGTGATTTTTGCTTCGGATCCCCCCAAACCCTCCATCCAGTCACTTATCATGTCCATGGGCAGTGTTTGCACCACAGAAATCATAGATCCACAGCTTAGTGGCAGCGCCAGGGACCAAAAACTTGCTTTTGGACCATGGATCCTCATGGATCCATGTTATTTTTGCCTTGGATCCCCCCAAGCTCTCCATCCAGTCACATATCATGTCCATGGGCAGAGTTTGCACTACAGAAATCATGGATCCACGGCTTCGTGGCAGCGCCAGGGACCAAAAACTTGCTTTTGGACCACGGATCCTCATGGATCCATGTGATTTCTGCTTTGGATCACCCCAAGCCCTCCATCCAGTCACATATCATGTCCATGAGCAGAGTCTGCACCACAGAAATCGTGGATCCACAGCTTCGTGGCAGCACCAGGGACCAAAAAATTGATTTTGGACCATGGATCCTCATGGATCCATGTGATTTTTGCTTCGGATCCCCCCAAACCCTCCATCCAGTCACTTATCATGTCCATGGGCAGTGTTTGCACCACAGAAATCATAGATCCACAGCTTAGTGGCAGCGCCAGGGACCAAAAACTTGCTTTTGGACCATGGATCCTCATGGATCCATGTTTTTTTTGCCTTGGATCCCCCCAAGCTCTCCATCCAGTCACATATCATGTCCATGGGCAGAGTTTGCACTACAGAAATCATGGATCCACGGCTTCGTGGCAGCACCAGGGACCAAAAACTTGCTTTTGGACCACGGATCCTCATGGATCCATGTGATTTTTGCCTTGGATCCCCCCAAGCTCTCCATCCAGTCACATATCATGTCCATGGGCAGAGTTTGCACTACAGAAATCATGGATCCACGGCTTCGTGGCAGCGCCAGGGACCAAAAACTTGCTTTTGGACCACGGATCCTCATGGATCAATGTGACTTTTGCGTTGGATCCCACCATGATTTTTGGCAGACCTTGCACCACAGGAATGACAGGTTCATGGCTTTGTACCGGTACCAAGGAGCCAAAATATGGTTTTGAAGTGCGGATCCTTCTTGATCTTAAAGTTATTTGTGTTGGATCAAGGAAAACTCGACATTATACCACATGTAATATCCATGGTCATAGCTTGCTGAACAACTATCACACATTCACAATGTTATTGTTCACCACACTCATTATCCATCCAGATGTCACGTCTATGGCCAGCGTTTGCAAAATACAAATTGGATTTCAAGTACCTTGTATGCTGTCACAGTGTGCTTACATACTTTGAAACACTTCATCTTCATGAATTCTGTGACTTTTCATTTTTGAATAGTTGGGCTCATCATGCGTGGTCCCCCTGAGGTTTCTTTCACATCACACAGCATGTCCATGACCACAGAATAACCCATGAAAACCTCAGAACACTGCCAAGATGCCAAACACTGCTTCAGCTACTTTGAGGCTTGTGCATTATGACATCACACCAATGTCTACAGGATGAACAAACAAAAAAATATATGTAATGTTTCTACCTTACCATGGACACCACAGTAACATGAGAAATCAAAATCATGTCCATACCTTTCACTGCAAATAACTGCATTCTGAACTTTCTGATGCCACCGAGTTGCAAAACTATCCAAGGCAGATATTGTAATGGTCTTATCTTTGACTTCAAAACATCTTGCTCACTAGATAAAGGCCACCAAATTAGAATAATGGAATCATAGAGTTGGAAGGGACCTCCAGGGTCATCTAGTCCAACCCCCTGCATAATGCAGGAAACTCACAAACACCTCCCCCTAAACTCACAGGATCTTCATTGCTGTCAGATGGCAATCTAGCCTCTGTTTAAACACCTCCAAGGAAGGAGAGCCCACCACCTCCCGAGGAGGAAGCCTGTTCCACTGAGAAATCGCTAACGGTCAGGAAATTCTTCCTGATGTTGAGCTGAAACCACTTTTGATTTAATCTCAACCAGTTCTGGTTCTGGTCCTACCTTCCGGGGCCACAGAAAACAATTCCACACCATCTTCCATATGACAGCCTTTCAAGTACTTGAAGATGGTGATCATATCACCTCTCAGCCACCTCTTCTCCAGGCTAAACATGCCCAGCTCCTTCAACCTTTCTTCATAGGACTTTTCATTAATAATTATTTTCATTAATAATGAAAAGCTGTCATCTCTCTTACATTAATTCAACTGTAAATGGTTTAAGGGGGACAGTTTGTTGTTTAGGGGTGAGTTTGTCTTGTACTCATTAATGTAGGTGCAATCACAACTGCTTATGGCCAACAGATTTTTTTAATGTTGTTCAGTCGCACAGTCGAGTCCGACTCTTTGCAACCGACCTCATGGACAAAGTCAAGCCAGGCCCTCCTGTCTTCCACCATCTTCCAAAGTCTGCTCAAATTCATGTTTGTTACATCAGTAACGCTGTCCAGCCATCTCATCTTTTGCCATCCCCTTCTTCTTTTGCCTTCTGTCTTTCCCAGCATCAGGGTCTTCTCCAGGGAGCGCTCCCTTCTCATTTGGTGGCCAAAGGATTTGAGTTTCAGCTTCAGCATCTGACCTTCCAGGGAACAGCCTGGGTTGATTTCCCTTAGGACTGACTGACTGGCTCTTCTTGCAGTCCAAGGGACTCTCAAGAGTCTTCTTTAATGCAGCCTTCTAAAGCAGGAATCTCCAAACTAGTGATGCCTATAGGTGCCATGGTGCCCAAGAGCACCTTTCCTGGTAACAGTGGAGTATTTTTTAAAAAATCAGGTGGCACACTGTGCCCAGCTTGGCTTCTGATTGGATGTTGTACATTTGATTGACTGTGTGGATTTTGCTAGATGTCGCTTTGGCAGCAGCTGCCTCCAACAATACAAGGATATTCTCTGTGTGACTGAAGGTAAAACGTGGCATCCATTCTTTTGCTGGCTTTGCCCCTGCAGCAGTTGTTTTGTGACAGCCGTATTATTGGTTGCAGCCACCATGCTGTGTCATGATTCCAAAGATGCAGAAAGGCTTAGGGAAGTCGTACACCCTTGTTCTACATGCTATACTCTTGGCTCGCCAGGTCATGCAAAGCCAGTATGGTGTAGAGGTTGGAATATTACATTAGGATCTAGTAAACCTAGGTTCGAATCCTGACTGCCATGGAAGCTTGCTGTGTGACCTCAGGACAGTCATGCACTCTCCGCCTAACCCACCTTGCAGGGTTTCTGTGAGCATAAAAGTGGAGGACAGGAGAATGATGTCAGCCCCTTTGCTTTCATTGGGGAGAAAAGTGATACATACACGAAGCCAGCAAACAAAGGTAGTTTTGGAGACTAATGGAATGAGATGCAAAAGGAGAATCCATCCATGAGTCCTCCCATATACATGTGGAATGTGGGATGCGGCTGGGCCTTTTCCCTCATCAAATTGGAGAGCATATGACTGAGGACAGAAGTGTTGTCATACATACTCAAAGAGCATCGGGACTGGTGGGCTCCAACGTTGGCTTCCCTTTTCTCATATATCGATGAGACAGCAAACATGCCAGCCGATTGGGGCTGGGCGATTATTGTGCCCATTTACAAAAAGGGGGGGGTCATGATCTCCCCTCGAACTATAGGCCAATTAGTTTGCTAAGTGCTATTAGCAAACTGTATGCCTTACATCTGAGGGACAAACTTATGGCCTGGATGGATTCTCAAGGCATTATTGCCGATGTTCAGGCTGCCTTCTGCCCTGGAAGATCCCACCTTGATCAGACTTTGGTGCTGCAATTTCTGGTTGATAAATATTTGGCCACAAAGGGCTCCAGACTCTTTGCAGCCTTTGTCGACTTTAAGGCTGCCTTTGATCTGATACCCAGATCCAGGTTATGGGACAAGCTTGCAGCTTCGTCTATTGACAGACGGCTGTTGTTGCTAATGGTTAGCCTTTATAGTAACTCGGGCATCAGGATAAGATGCTCATCTCAAGGCCATTTAACCCAACCAATTTTAGTGAACAAGGGTGTCAGGGTTGTGTGCTCGCCCCCTTGCTTTTCAATTTGTACATAAATTCACTTCTAACCTCCTTTAATGATTTGGCTTTACATCCTCCCAAGCTTGCCAATCGGCATATTCCAGTTCTGGCGTACTCTAACGACAAGCTTATACTATCCAGGACGCAGATTGGTATGCGAAGGGCCCTTCGCCATCTAACCCAGACCAGTCTGCAGGAAAAGTTGGAAATTAATCTAGATAAAACCAAGGTTTTAGTTTTCGCCAAACGTTTCAAGGCTCATTGCTGGTTTCTAAATGGTAAACCCATTGAGCAAGTAAAAATTATTAAATACCTGGGGGTGATTTTTCATTATCAGGGCAAGCGTTTGGCACATAAGAACTATGTTGCACAATCTGCGCAAAGAACAGCTGATGCCATCTACCGTTTTTATACCTCCAAAGGGGCCAAATTCTTGCCTGCAGCATTAAGGTTGCATACTGCAAAGACCAGGGTCCAGTTGCTCTATGGCGCTGAAATTGCCCCTTATTTAACCACCAAGCCGTTGGAGATAGTACAAACTAAATTCCTGCGCAAGCTTCTGTTTGTTCCCAGTTGTGTGCCAAACACTGCCATCAGGTTGGAATCTGGCGTCCCAAGCATTGAGACGTCTATGTGGTTAAACACCCTTTGTTACTTCTTGAAGATTCTCTCAAAGCCAGGTGGCCTTCCCCATCTGATTTTTTTCGACTCTTTTGTGGGAACTTGGGAGAAAAGGTGTTTAGATCATTTTAGACTCTGTGATCTCTCCCCTGAATCCCTAGTAATGATGGAACTGAGGGATGCGAAAGAACTTCTGCGCCTGAGGTTGGTGGAGCTTGAACTGAGATCTGCTGGAGCTAGTCTTTCTGCACACATTTTCTTAGGGAAGCAAGCCGAAGTACTGTCCCCAGCCAGGTATCTTTTCAACATCACTATCCCAAAATATCGGATAGCTTTCTCAAAAGCACGACTCAATGCGCTTTTCTCTTCGGTGCTTTTGGAACGTTACGCTGGGTGCCCATATCTGGAAAGATTGTGCCCCTGCAATTGCAATGAGGTTGAAACAACTCTCCACATCGTTTTGCACTGCCCTAATTACAATGACTTGAGGGCAAGATTACCGTAATCTCTCCGATTCTCGGGTCCTTGGCGGGCAGGCAGGAGGATGAGCAAATTGCCTTCCTCCTGTCTGACGCTCATTCTGATGTTTCATCCAAGATTGCCCGTTTCTGTTATGCTGCTCAGTTGGAAAGGAGGGAAATTGAGAATGTAAATCTTGGTTATGAGTTTTAACAATATGTGTAATAGTAGGAGTCAGGAATTTTGTGTAAGAGGTGATGGGTTTGTTTTTATGATTTTGTTTTTGTTTGTATTAAGCTGGTCAGATGACCGTGAATAAAGAACTACTACTACATATGTTATATGTGTCTTGATGGGACACCTTGAGAGTGAAACAGGGTCAGTGGCAAAGGGTTGACTTTTTTCCATACATCACTTACCTGCTCAGAATTAAAACTTATTGAGTCTTCTTTTAATTACAATAAAAACATAGTGACTTTGCATTATCTGTGGTTTTCCCATGAAAGAGCAAGCTGTGCACTCTGCCTTCTATGCCTGAGAACAAAAGAGCTTCATAGGTTGGTTTCTGAAACGAGACTAGGGATTTCAAGGCCTGCTCTGTTGTGTGATATTCTGATGAATACATCTCTCTCCCATTAGCTGAACCAGGATTGGATGATGTTACCGAATCACCATACTTTTCCTTACAGATATTCAGACTGGAGTACAGCTACCTATTCTTTGATTTAGTGCTTTTGGGAAGTGTACAGAAATGACAGCTGCTCTTGTGTGAGCTTTCTGGATGTAAGTGGGGGCAGAATATAAGGATCATGCTAAAGTTACATAAAAACAGTTTTGTGGACGGCTGGCCTATTTATAGTTCCTATTTACAGTTCTGGGTTTTATTTTCGAAGTCTCAAACAACTGCAGGATTTTTTTCTTAACCTAGTTGCATATTCATTATAGCATGGGGGAGACTTATCTTTGCAGTACTATGTATGAAGCCAATCTAGGGGGCTTTGTGGACCACATGCTGAACATGAGTCAGCTGTGTGATGTGGCGGCCAAAAAGGCAAACACAATTTTGGGCTGTATCACCAAAAACCAAGTGTCCACATCATGTTCAGTGATTGTGTCACTTTACTCTGCTGTGGTTAGGACCCTACTAGACTGGTGCATTGTTTGGGGCACCACAGGTTAATAACGAAATATGTCCAGAGGAGGGCAATGGAGATGATGAGGGACATGGAGACCAAGTCCTATGAGGAAAGATTGAAGGAGCTCGGTCTGTTTAGCTTGGAGAGGAGACAACTGAGGGGTGATCACCATCTTCAAGTACTGATCACCATCTTCAAGTACTTCAAGGGCTGTCATATAGTGGATGGTGTGGAATTGTTTTCTGTGGCCCCAGAAGGTGGGACCAGAACCAATGGGTTGAAATTAAATGAAAAGAGTTTCCAGCTCAACAAGAGGAAGAACTTCCTGACCGTTAGAGCGGTTCCTCAGTGGAACAGGCTTCCTCAGGAGGTGGTGGGCTCTCCTTCCGTGGAGGTTTTTCAACAGAGGCTAGATGGGCATCTGACAGCAATGAAGATCCTGTGAATTTTGGGGAAGGTGTTTGTGAGTTTCCTGCATTGTGCAGGGAGTTGGACTAGATGACCCTGGAGGTCCCTTCCAACTCTATGATTCTATACAATTCTATGATTTTAGTGTAGAACAGGGGTGGCCAACAGTAGCTCTCCAGAAGTTTTTTGCCTACAACTCCCATCAGCCCAGCAAGCATGGCTGATGGCTGGGGCTGATGGGAGTTGTAGGCAAAAAACTTCTGGAGAGCTATCGTTGGCCACCCCTGGTGTAGAATGTCAATTTGGGGACACTGTTAAACCAGGAATAAAGGTCTACTGTGAAACTGTTTTCCAAGACTCCTATCTTCTCATAAGAGGATCCATGAGGATCCGTGCCTCATCATGTTCTGGATCCATGGTGCTGCCACGAAGCCATGGATCCATTATATCTGTGGAGCAAGCTCTTTCCATGGATGCAACATGAGATTGGATGGTGAGCTTGGGATGAGCCAATGCAGATATCATGAGGATCCATGAGGATATGTGCTTCAAAGCCATGTTTTCGCTCCATGATGTTGCCACAATGCCAAGGATCCATGATTTCCAGGGTGTAAACTCATGAGGATCCATGGTGCAAAACCAAGTTCTTCTTCCATGGTGCTGCCACGAAGCCGTGGATCCATGATTTTTGTGGTGGAAGCTCTGCCCATGGACATGATATGCGATTGGATGGTGAGGTTGGGGGGATCCAAGGCAAAATTCATGACGATTCATGAGGATCTGTGGTCAAATACCAAGTTTTTGGTCTCTGGCACTGCCACGAAGCTGTGTATCTATGATTTCTGTGGTGCAAGCTTTACCCATGGACATGATATGTGATTGGACAGTGAGCTTGGGGTGGCCCAACGTAAAAATCATGAGGATTCATGAGGATCCGTGGTCCAAAAGCAAGTTTTTGGTCCCTGGCGCTGCCGCGAAGCTGTGGATCCACGATTTCTGTGGTGCAAACTCTGCCCAAGGACATGATATGTGATTGGATGTAGGGCTTGGGGGGATCCAAAGCAGAAATCACATGGACTCATGAGGATCCGTGGTTCATAACCAAGTTTTTGATTTCTGGCGCTGCCACGAAACCGTGGATCCATGATTTCTGTGGTGCAAACTCTGCCCATGGACATGACGTGTGGCTGTATGGAGGGCTTGGGGGATCCGAAGCAAAAATCATGTGGATCCGTGAGGATCCTTGGTCCAAAAGCTAGTTTTTTGTCCCTGGCACTGCCACAAAGCCATGGATCCACGATTTCTGTGGTGGAAATTCTGCCCAGGGACATGATATGTGACTGGATGGAAAGCTTGGGGGGATCCAAGGCAAAAATCACGTGGATCCACGAGGATCCGTGGTCCAAAATCAAGTTTTTGGTCCCTGGTGCTGCCACGAAGTTGTGGATCCATGATTTCTGTGGTGCAACATCTGCCCATGGACATGATATGTGATTGGCTGGTTATCTTGGGGTGGCCTAAAGCAAAAATCATGAGGATCCATGAGGATCCGTGGTTTGGAAACATGTTTTTTCAGTGCTGTGGTGACACAAATTCGTGGAGGCATGATTTTTCTGGTGCTGCCTATAGTCTAAGAGAGGATCTACAACATGATGGTGGTTTGATTTCATTTCACCATAAAGATCATATGAATTCATGAGGATCCGTGCTTTGGAAGCCAGTTTTTGCACTGCTGAGGTGCCACGAATTCCTGGAGGCATGATTTTTGTGGTCCTGCCTATAGTCTAAGACAGGATCTATAGGATTAAAGTGGTTTGATTTCATTTCAATGCAAAAATCATATGAATTCATGAAGATCCGTGTAGAGCCGACTTTTACCCAGACCCATCACAATCTCCTCTACCTTCCCCCTCCCCAAAACAGACACCCTGTGAGGTGGGTGGGGCTAAAAGAGCTCTTACAGCAGCTGCCCTTTCAAGGACAACAGCTAAGGCTGACCCAAGGCTGTAAGCAGCTGTAAGTAGAGGAGTGCAGGACCAAACCCGGTTCTCCCAGATAAGAGTCTGTGCACTTAACCACTGCACCAAACTGGCTAATGAGCTCTGGCACCTCTTTTTCTACGAAATGACCCCTGTGTAAATTTAAGTATAAAACTGGAAGCCGCTGGGAGGAGGGAGGTGTGAATAAAACTTTCGTGGTCTGAAATCTGACCCTCCGCCACAACTTTGCTTACTTCTTTCATTCAGGCAGCACGATTTTCCCAGCTGATCTCAGTCCCCTGGGCCAGGCTGGCCTTTCCTCTAGGATCTGTTTTGGTTCCCACAAACACGGGGTTTGACCGAGTTGGACAAAAATGCGCAGCCTTCGAACCAGCATCCTACAGGTAGCAAACGCCGAGAGAAACACCCCGCCCCTCCTCCGATATCTCCATTGGTAGACTTAGACCCTGGGCACGATCAATGGTGTCCTCGATGGGGGGGGGGGGGGGAGTCTTGCAGCCCGACCAGGGCCAAGGAAGAAGCTGCGCTTCTGTTTTTGCTTAAGGCTACCTTTCCCCACTGAGACTCTCGCTTCCCTTTGGCAATCCGTCCCCGCCTTTCAGCCTGCCGCCTCGAGCTGCCTCTCCTCCTCTCGCCCGACAGGCGACCCGTCCAGCGGGGGCGGCGCGTAACCGTCAACGGCCCAGAACGCCCCAGGCCCAGGGCTTCGGGCGGGGGAGGGGAAGCAGCCTGGGGGGGGGGCAGCTTTTGGGGTTTGCCGCTGCTGCCGGGCACCTCCCCTTCGCTCCCCCGGTTAGAAACATTGACAAGGCGTCTTCAAACCTCCCAGCCTAAATTGCATCACTGGCAAAGTTCAATAAAAAAGCAGTGCGCTCAAATGCATGGATCGACGCAGGTTCTTGCGCCAGGATTGGGAGTTCTGACGGCGAATGCTGGGGAAACTGGCAGCTGTCGATCTTACCCCTCTGTGAGCTGCGAGAGCTTTGCATGGGATGAGGGAAGCTGCTGCAGCGGATTGGGGCCAAAGAGGCCGACCTGGGCATGTGGCAGACAGTCCCCCGAGGGGTGAACCTAACTGGTCCAGGAGTCGCACATCTCCAGGACGGCCTCTACGCGAAAGGGAAGATGCTTGTTCTTCGGAAGTTCCCAATCGGACTGGACTTCTCGCCGCCACCTCTGATGGCGTCCCACTGGTTTGGGGCTCGCTCGTTTCCGCTTCCTTCCTCGGAGAGGGGTTCAGCCAGTCACAAGCTTCTCGTTACATTCCCACATTTCAAAACGTTATTCATTCTCACAAGCACTTTCTACGCTGGACGAAGCCTCTTGGCAGCAAGGAGTCCCCTCTGATTTGGAACTTTTGAGGAACTGCTTTCATGGACTGTTGACCTTGTGGCTGTCTGAATGGAGCGCATGGAAATATATTGGAAAAGAAACTTTTCGTATTGAATTAGAATAATTACAGACATAAGCCTTTAGGAGGTAGACATTGATACAAAGGATTGAAATGTGGCTATGAGCAGACTATTCTTGAAATTTTTGGAATTAACCGATGGAATGTATTATAATTTCATGGGTTTCATGTCTTCGTCATATTTGGTTTTCATCGAGTACTAAAAGTAATTGATTGTTGTATATAAAGACTGTGTATTATTGTTTGGTTGCTGTACTCTCCTTCCATGGATCTCCTGCTGCTCCTGAAGAACAGTTTTAATTTGGGGAGTTGCAATTGTTGTCTACAGAGATCAGTCCCCGTGGAGAAAATGGCTATTTTGGAGGGTGGACTCTGGGGTTGCCAGGTCTGAGTTGGCAAATACCTGGAGACTTTGGGGGTGGATCCAGGAAATGGTGGGGTTTGGGGAGGGGAGGGTGATGGTCCAATGCCATGGTCCAATGGCCTAGAGCCCACCCTTCCAAGCAGCCACTTTCCCCAGGGGAGCTGGTCTCTGCCAGATGGAGATCAGTGGTTAAAGCGGGAGATCTCCAGGCCCCACCTGGAGGCTGAAGACAATAAATGAGATTACAGTATGAATATTATACTGAATTCTTTTTAAAAAATAACTTATATATGGGCTATCTTTTTAATAAAACTATTTAATAAATATTTTAAATAAAACTACTTAAAACCTGGTGGATATAAGATGGAAAGCGCAAAAAGCAAAGGGTATTATTTGCTCAGACCTCATGCACTGCCTGCCGGTGAGCTAATTGACAAAAACTTGTATGCTGTATTCAAGCTCCCGGAAACTAAAATGTATTGTAGTGTGCGTTTTACAGTATCACTTCAATAGAAGAGTCAGAAGGACTCTCTATGCCTTTGCATTGTTGTTGGGTCTTGTTTTCAAATGGCCATTCATGGCTGGAAGAGGCTTCATGTTAACACTGATGGTTGAGGGCTATTTGCTAGTGTCCTTCCTGCCCAGGAAGGGGCCAAGAGAAATGGACTATTGGTTAAAATGCAGCCCAAAAAGGAATTTGAATTTTGAAGCTAGCTGCAAAGAAGAAGATATTGGATTTATATCCCGCCCTCCATTCAGAGTCTCAGAGCAGCTCACAATCTCCTTTATCTTCCTCCCCCACAACAGACACCATGCAAGATGGGTGAGGCTGAGAGGGCTTTCACAGCAGCTGCCCCTTCAAGGACAACCTCTGCCAGAGCTATGGCTGACCTAAGGCCATTCCAGCAGGTGCAAGAGGAGGAGTGGGGAATCAAACCCAGTTCTCCCAGATAAGAGTCCGCACACTTAACCACTACATCAGACTGGCCCAAAGAAAGGGGTGTGCCGCGAATGTATGATGTTCTGGCATGTGGAGCTGATAGGGTGGCCAGCTCTGGGTTGGGAAAGACCTGGAGATTTGGGGTGGAGCCTGAGAAGGGTGGGGTTTGGGGAGAGGAAGGACTTCGGTGAGGTATAATGCCATAGAATCTGCCATTTAAAGAGACCACTTTCTCCAGGTGAACTGATCTCTATTCTCAGTTGTATTCCTGCGAGATCTGATACCCCCAGGAGGCTGAAAAGAATAAAGCAACAAGCCTCCACGCGAACAACAAATCTCTAGCAAGACTAAAAAAGCTATGGTTGCTTTATAATAACAAATAGAATAATTTCATCAAGCGTATGCCAAACCTCATATGTCCAAAAATGTCCAAAAAGGAATAAGCATTAATATGATATGGAGGAAGAAATAAACCAATCCAATATAATAAAGTCTTTCCAATAAACCCAAAGGCTCAAACCTTCCAAGGTTGGAAAAGCTTCCATTCCACATAGCAAGTACAAATCCAACTGTGTGGTAGTTCAAGGTTCCATAAATAGTCCAACTTGAGTCCAGCTAGCAGCTGATAAGACTTCAGTAGCTCTCCATTTTGACAATAACTGGCACTGTTTCACCGTGTGATCACAGCCAGTTTGCCCTCTCAATCAACAAACTGCATGCATTTCAGCCCACAACTGCCAAACATTGTATACCCATTCTATATTACAGAAGCCAGATCTTAGAATTGTTATTTTTATATTAGAGAATTTAGATTGCAGAAACGTTACTAACCCAAAGTTAAAATGTGAGCACATCAAAGTAGCAACCCCCACCTTTCGCTTTTACTAACAGATGCAGGAATGTCCTCTTTGAAGATAAGACCTCCTGGGACTTGTTCCCAGGCCTAGCCAGGCCTGAACCCAGGATGTGCTAGCTGCAATATAGATAAGGAATTCAGAGTGTGAATTTCACATGTGAATATAGAATTGTTTATAGAACCTTTGATGTGCCATTTTAAAGCTTGTATTCTAGTGTTACAAAGTATCAGTCCCAATCTTCAGCTCGAATGAGCCACATGGATTATCAATAAACCTAATTTTGTTTCAAAATCCAAGGACTGGTTATTCTGAAATCTCATGATTGACAACAATAACTGATCCCCTTGTCTGATGAAGTGTGCTTAGAGAGCACACAAAAACTTATGTTCTGAATAAAACTTGGTTGGTCTTAAAGGTGCAACCTGACTTGGCACTGTAGTGGCAGTCCTTGGAAATTCCCACAGTTCCCTCAAGTAGACCACTTGGATCATTTAGACCAGGGATGCCAAACTAATTTGTTATGAGGGACAGATCTGGCATAAATGAGAGCTTGTCGGGCCAGGCCGTGTCAGGCTGGGCCATGTGCGTTCCTATTTAAGATTAGGTAGCAGAGATATGATGGATTGCTCATGGATTGCTGTCTTGATGTGGCGAGAGGGCTTGCACGGTTCTAATCAAATACTAGTGGTGCTTGGATCCATGGAAGACATTTCCTTACAATTGTTAGCCTAAATGCCCTCCAAACGAGGTTGGGGATTAGTTAGGTGGGCATCTGGCTCACTCGGAATCTTTTACCAATGTATACAAGAATACACGTCCAGAAAAGTAATGCTTAGATATTTGGGACTCTAATTTAGTGAAATCAATTATAATTTATTAAGAAAAATATAGTCTTCCATACAAGATAAAAATACACATACAATCATACACACACACAGTCCTAGGAAATATAGATGGATAGGGGAACATATAAGGGTAGACACACAGGGTGATATTACCTATCGCAGTCTTCAAGGAAGGCTCCAATGGCGACATAAGAGGACGGGGGAAATGGACCCAAAACTGTGGCCAGAATTGGGGATGGATCTAGACAGCGGAACTGGGGTACTGCTAGATGCGCACATGAGTAGAGTTGGGTCAGAGGTTAAATAGACTTCCTTAGACCCTCAGGGGCTGGGAGGTAGGAGGGAGGAGAAAGGGGAGGCTCTGCAATGACCAGGAGGGCTGGACTATTGCAGAGCCAATAGAAAGTTCCTTGGTGGTGCCCCATTGGGTACCTGCTTTTGACCAATGAACTTGCCAGGATCCTGTGTACCTGAAAGAACTTTCAGATTGAAACAGGCCGTGGGGGCTCCAAAGTTACAGTTGGGAAGAAGAATAGAAGTGATTACTGGATGGGGAACACTTAAGATTAGATGAGCTTATCTGAAAAGGTGACAATAGAGAATCAAATATTGACCTAGGTATCACCCGGATTAGACAAAGACTTGGCTCATGTAGAAGATGGTCTTCCTCTTTTTCTATCTTCTTCCTGGCACCTAGTCTTTGTCCTGGGTTTCGTTAAACAAAGGCTTGAGTGGTCTGGCAGGATCCATGCCTGGATAAGCTTGATTGCCTTATGCAAAAGTTGAAGCAGCAGTTGGATATGAAGTCAGGAAAACAAGATGGATTCTGGTGGTGCTAGCCTTTGGTTCATGGAGACAGGCTGGAAACTGTTTGCTTGTACAGTTCATGGTGGCATGGCTTCTTTTAGCTGGAAGCACTTCTGTAGTTCTGGCTAACACCCATCCAGATGTAGAATGCTGCTGCAAAACTGAGGCTTATAGTATCCACATAAGCCTTAGAAACTGTAAGCAAAGTCCACTTCTTAGAGCAGATGTGTGAGAGAAAAACTCCAGGCACCCTGGCAACCATACTGGTGATCACGATGTTCATATGTATGAAAAGTAAGGGGCTTTCCTTACATTTTCCCCCCCTCAAGACCTATGTCACCAACTGGAGACAAGGTCTTGAATAATACAACAAGCAAGTCCATAGCTGATCTTTTGACAGGCGACGTGTCCACAGAGAGCCAAGTATTGACCGGGGTGTACCTTCTACTTGTAAAGGTGGAGCCACTAATCTAAAACTACTCAAAAATCAATTTGAAAAATATTCCAATAGGCCAGAGGCTCCTTCCTTGAATACTACAATGCAGGGATAACAGACATTGGCAACATTGTTTTGCATACAGTATTAAAAACACAGGGCTACAATCATTGAAATAAAAGTTGAGTTCATAAAATCATTACTGCTATTTAAGCCAGATAAATAACAAGAATTGATCCATAAAGCACACACAATCATGACAATAATTGATTAGAAAAACACGCAAGTACATTAGAATTCATGGTTACAAGTGAATTCATGCTATTTCCCTATAACTAATCTAATACATTTGTTTCCTTTTTCCTATCTTAACCTTAAGTCTTCTTTTCTTCTTCTCCCCCCCCCCCTTGATAAGCTTCTTATACTGGGGTTTGAAGACGATCTTCTTCCATGTACCTATTGGGTACGTGAAAGTCCTAGTGGAGGGCTAAATAAAGAGCTTGCCACCCCCCCCCCCCTAGCACCCAGTGAAATCTGTCTTTATTGTTGCCAAAAAGGAATTCTTCCTGTAACCCAGCATGTAAGTGGCAATGGTGCTTTTCAGCCTGTATCACCGATGGTCCATAGAGCAACAGTGGGCTTGAGGAAAGAACCAAAAAGGAACCAAAAACATGACACATGACAACATGGAAGATGATTTTGTACCATTGTAGGGAGCAGTGAAAGCAGATCAAAAATGCATACATTCAACCATGAAGAAAGGAGTCTTAAAAAGCTATTAGTAAAGTGTCCTCCTGTCCAGGGTATGGTGACCAGTGAGCTTTTACGTCACAAGCTTACACATGTCGTTAGGGGCCTGCATTGGGCAGGTTTACCTATTATACTAAGCATTGAGGACTTTAGGAGGCTTTTTCCTTATCAAGGAAGGAAAAGAACATAAACAATTCAGAAAACACAACCCCAAATATACTTTGTTGCAACATAAAACTAAAAATAAAACATTGTGCACAGGGTTGGAGCTCCAGGGAAATGACCAGAGTTGGGGCGTCCCCCATATAATGAAAATAGTTCCACAAAGGAGGGACAAAAGAAAACCTTTGCTATAGCTTTGGAATATAATAAATTGTCAAAACAATAGAAAAACTTCAAAAACAAAAACTGAGGCCTCAATAGAACAATGCTAGCTAGCTTTATATGATAGGTGAGCTAGATCAGAGAAATTAAAAACCTGGACATAAGTGAGCTGATCAGGTCCCACTGAATCCAGTTTTTCTCTGGGCTAGTTCAGCTAAAACGGTCTCACATGTGAGCACAGATTTCAACAAAAACTTAACAAAACAAGAATTCTGAAAAGCAACATAATGGTTACACATACATAAAACAATTCTTAACAGGCCTATCGACAACTCTTAGAACTACTGAGCATGCATTAGACTTGATTTGCAGGTCCAGATTCCCTGCACATCTATAGTGAAAGAAAAGATGAGCAAACTTAACAAAACAAATCCTAGAAATCAAATTCTGGTTAATTCACCTTGACAAACACATAAAACAATTGTTAAATCTACTTATACTAGCATGCATATATATATAAACTTGAGAGAAAAACTGATAAGGAGCTTGCACAGCCAGGATAAGGCTTGTGTGGCAGTGCAAAGATGTAATTTAAACTTCAGCAGAAATAAATTTTACATCAAAATTGCAAACATAAAACTTCAACTCATGGTCTCATATAAGACCCACTAGAAAAAAAACAAATATGAGGGAGAGAAAAACATTATCAGGGTAACTGCAGTTTCTCTTCCTAGGCACCTAGAGGCATGCTGTTGAACAAAGCAGGATTAAGGTGAACTGAACTTTGAGATGCCAGCTCCAGGCTGGAGATTCCTGAAAATTTGGATTAAATTTGAAAATCACAAGGCATGGAGTCCATTTCCTTGGACACTTATTTCCTTCAGAGGCGCTAGCCTCAATGTACTGGCGAAAAGGCTATGATTTTGGGAGAGACCTCCAGGTCCCACCTGGAGACTGGCAACCTTACAAAAACAAAGTAGTATGCACATCTTCCGTCCAGGTATTTCTCTGGCTGGGAAGAGGCTGTCTCTGTGAGAGACTGCAATAAAAAAGTTTGGTAATGAAAAAACTTTTGAAATTATATCTTTTTAGGCCCCAAATCAGGAGATGAGAATTCAAAATAGCACAAAATATCTCAACTGTATCCCTCCCCCCCTAGATGTGGAAGGTGGGGGAAGGTTTTAACAGACAAACCAAAATTCCTTCCCTCTTGGATGAAGTGAAGGCTTAGCATAACAAAAGGCTAAGACAGACACAATGGATTTGGCCACTCTCTTATCTGATCCAAAGGAAGGTGGAGAAGGGGAAAATAATGAGCTTTCTGCCTGGATGGGGCTCAAAATTGTAACTCTTTCCAGTTTCTTTAACTCAAGCTGAATTTGGCTGAGTTTATTGGGTATGCATGAGATTTGCCAATCAGTACTACATTAGTTGTTGCTGCTCCTGCAGCTGGAGGTTCTACTTTCTGTACTTTCAAATTTAAATGACAGACTTGCCCATTTGAGGTTAGCTGTCTTGTGTTGCTGTGACCTTTGAAAAGGAGAGGCAACACCTCATGTTACAAACATTGAATTTGATCTCTTCTGAGGCTCTGCAAAAAGTTTTCCTAGCCAGCAATCCACTGGAAGATACTGGGACAAAAAGTTCTTTACAAGAATGGCGGCAAACAGAAACTATTGTTCTTCTTGCCACTGGCTAGTTATAGGTCTATAAGAAAATGAGGCTTTCTCTCAAAGACACTAAGTTGCTTGTACCTTAAGAAGACCTGAGATAAACAAATTTAATTTCTCAGGGCAATGCATTTAAAACTCTATTCCTTTGCCTTAGTTACTTATCAAATCTTTACTGCTACAGATTTCCATTGAGCAAGAGGGAGAACAATTAGCATTTCTTCCTGATGGCAAGAGTGCTGAGCATTTGCAATACTTTAGCCAGTTCTATTTGGGCTAATCTGCAGGCACTCTGTACAAGCTCAGAGGCTATACCATTTAAAATTCATAGAACTGAGGAAATAAATATTTTCTGACTTTATAAGCAAGAGAGAAAGATGAACTTGGGAGTTTCACAGATTTTCATTCAGCCAATTTGAAAGTTAAAACGGTCAGTTTCTTACATTTTGCTCTGAATGTTTTGAATTAACAAAAACTAGTTCAATCTCTCTTTCTCAGGTACTTGATTCTGAAATTTTAAAGGGTTAAACTGAAGATATTACATCAAACTCCCATTACTCTGCAGAGAAAACTGACTCTGCAAACTGGAACTCTTGCTCGGATTCCAGGAGATCTCCAGGCCTCACCTGGAGAACTGGCCTGACCTAATTGTAGTCCAAATCATTGCTTTTATGTTTCCTTATTTAGTCAAGGGAAAAGATATCTTTGTTACCTTTAAACCTTACAAAGCCAGGTTTCTCTGTTTTAAGAGACATTCAAGTCTAGAAGTTAGATTTTCCTTTGGGTGGGGGGAGGTTCAGAGACAAAGGAACCTTGCCTGCTCATGTGGGACTACCATTCTCTGAAGTTCCACAGAATTCTGGTTTCAAATTCCCCAAATGGGATGAGCTAAGGACAGAAAATTTCTGACATAAAGGGCTGAGGCTTGCTCATGTAGGAGTGTCTGGAGCAAGTCCTTGCTGAAAGGAATACCTTGTGCCATGAGTGTGGAACTCTGCATAGGCTCAGAGACCACATTTCCTTCATGATTCTGGGGTAAGAGACCTGAAACAGGGACTGTTTTCTCATTTTCATGGGGGAAAGAAGTCTGGGGCTGCACAGCTGGGTTTGCCCCGCCATATTTCCTCTTATCTAGCACTTCCAGAATTTCCAGTCTCCTCTCTGTGGTCCTGCAAGACTCCAGGACATGTTGCAGGAGACTGGCAGTTTCCTTTTCTTTACTACTAGCTTCTAACTTTTGCTGAAGTTCCTGATTTTTCTCAGCAAACTGTTGGATTTCTAAATCTTTTTCATGAGTGGGATTTGTAAGTTTCCCTACCTTTTCCTTATTAGGGAAATCTTCCACAGCAATAGCCTTGGGGAAGCTATCTCCATTTTCTGCAAACCCTGTGGCTTTGGGAGCCATGTGCCCTGGTGGCTTCATGGCATCTGAAAGGGCAGTAAGTAGCACATGTGTGGGCTGCTTATCAAACTGCCTCATGTCTGCTCCAGTGGCTCTAAGCTGGGACCAAGCTGCCATTCTGACTTTGTCTTGAGGGGTCCGCTGGGCTGAGTGAGGACAGGGTTGCTCTAAGGCTGACTGTGTCTGCCTAGGAGCACAAGCCTGCTTGTGGAGGGGAACGCTTGGGGCAAGCTGGGGATGGCAAGAAGAGCTGGAACCAAAGCCACTGTTTTGGAACTTCCAGTTCTGGCTTTCTTCTCCATGCCCATCTTGTTCTTGATTCCAGTAAGCAGGGTGCCTGCCTCTGCTATTCTTATATTGTGCCTGAGTGAGCTGTGTTTCTAAAACAGCAACTCTTTGTTCAGAGACTTGGGCATGCTTTAAAGCATTCTCCAGTCTGCATTTGACCTCCTGGAGAGTGTGGGTTAGATTTTGTTTGTCCAGTAGGTACTCATGTTTCTCAGCCCTGAACCTTTCTATCTCCTTCTCATAATCACTTAATCTAGCTGTGTAGCCGTCATGAACTATTTCCCTTTTTGCATAGTCAGCTTTCATTCTACTCTTTTTTAACATAAATTTGCCAATTTGGTAGAGATTAGCCTCTAGATCTTTCCAGGTGGTTTTTCTCATGGCTGCTATGCCTAACAACTCCAAGGTGGGTATATTGAGACCTGTGATCACATCAGATATGAAATTTTGATTCTCATAATCTGGTTCCCCACTGTCTTTGGGTAATACTACTTTGGCTGCTTCTGCTAAGAATTCCATCCTGGTTAAATATACAGCAGGGGCCTCGTCTGGACTCTGCACATGGTTGTAGTAGATTTGCCTTATGTTATCTCCATCCCATGTGTAAGATATTACCTCAGCCATCCATTCTAAGATGGTGGTATTAGAAGGGTTCAGGCGATCCATTACATTTCTTACCTTGTCTAGTTCAGATACTGAGGCGCATAATCTCAGCACATGGTTTAATTCAGTTATGGAGGCTTCTTTGTAGTGGATTCTAGCTCTGGCCATCCACAACACTGAGGTGTCTATGTTATAGGGGCCGAGGAAGCTGGCAGTCATTTTAATATCCTCTGATCCCCAAGCTCTAGTTTCCTTCACTACTTTTACAGATTCAGCTTCATTCTGTTTCCTGGCTGTGGTCTTTGTAGTGACCACAGGACGGACTGGGGCTGACTGTTCTACTCTGAACTTCCCAACTGCCTCGTCCTCACTCTCTTCGTCCGAAGAGAAGTCATAGAGGGCAGGGGCCGAAACAGTAGATATCAGTGTCTTTTTGAGCTCTAATTTATTTTTAAAAGCTGTTATTTCTCTTTTACATGCATCATGGTTAGCTGCTTCTCGTATTTTCCGGCTTTTCTTGGACACATATTCGATAGCATGCTGCAATTTACTATTCTGTGCCTTAATTTGCTCTAATTTCTTTTCCGACGTGGCTACTTGCATTTGGGACTTTTTTAGGGCAGGTAGCATGTCTTGTTGTGCCAAAGTTAAAGCACGTTTCTCTATTTTAAGTTCCTCTATAGTTTCATTTGCTTTTTGCCATTCAAGTTCTAGACTATTATTTTCCTCCATAAGCTCTTTTACATATATTTCATGTCCTTTACTCCATCGGTCTTTTTCCTCCTCATGTGTTTTGCTCATTTGTTCTATTTGTTGCTCTTGCTGCTTAACTTGTTCCCTGAGCTGCTTAATAATAGCTGAGCTATCCTGCAAGGCTAGGAACAGACCCCATGAGGCATAGAGGTCTCTCTTCCCTGGGTTAATCTTTTTCTGAGCACATTGGTCCTCAAACGTGTCTCGAAAGAATTGGAGGGGGTCAGGGTTCTTAAAAACTCCTGCTTTCCAAGGGTTGTCTCCCTTCTTCACAAGCCACTTCTCTAGCTTGGGAAGCTCCTGTTCTTTCTCGGCAAATAAGGCCATAGCTTACAATTTAGTTCCTCTCAAAGTTCTTACTTTACTTGCAGGGCTGGTTTTCCTGCACTGTTAGGTGCCTAGCCACAGGCCACAAAAATTAACTGATGCAGGAGCTTTCCCTGGTACTTTCCTGCCTATTGGGGAGCAAAGAACTTGCAGGACACCTCTGTGTGTCTCACAAGTGAAGGAGGGAGTTGCAGGACCTTCCTTAGTCCTCTGCAACACTAACAAATGTGCGTGGCATGGGCCTTGACCACATGTGCGTGGCATGGGCCTTGACCACATTGCTTGACTCCTCAGGAGGGGCTTTTCTCTAGCCTCTGCCTCCAAACCAATCAAAAGTCACTGCCCTGCACCTTTTCTTAGTGGGGCAGTCCTGAGTTCACCAAAAGGTTTTAAAAGTCTCAGAGCCTGAGCTTTTCCTCAGTTGGCGCTAAGCAAAAGGGAAATTTTTCGGCTGGGAAGAGTGCCTATCTCCTCAGACCCGGGACAAATTATTAACCCTAAGGGAGAGCTTCTTGCTCCTTTCACTAAATTCTCTTAAAGGCACAGCCAAGAGTAAGAACTAGCAGCATATTTCCAGATGCTTTCTGGCTCCTATGTGCTATTTTACACTTGGGCTGGCAACTTTACTTATGTTCCCTTCTGACCTAGCGGAATGCTTCTCCCAGCAATTCCGCCTAGGACAGTGTTGCCCAAAACTAAGGTCGCAACGGTAGCTAGCCGTGGACCCTGGGACTTTTCCTTTCTGACCTAGCGGAATGCTACTCCCAGCAATTCCACCTAGGACGATTGGCCCGAACTAAAGGATGCAGTGGCCCTTTAATCCACTGACCCCCGGGACTTTTGGTGCCTAGGGAGTTTATCCTAACTGACCTAGGACTTGCTTTGGTGCCTTAGACTAGCCTTATCCTAGACTGTGTAAGGACCTGAGGTGTGTATGAGTGTATGGATGCGTGTACAGTGTGTGTGCGTGTGTGCACTAGGCTCCAAGAAAAGAGGAAAGAGGGAAGGGTTCTCTATCCAGCTCTTAAACGGTTTTGGAGAGTAAAACAGCCCTATGAAACACAGAGCATATTCTGAGAACAGGCACCTCGAAGATAGAATGGGTGGTTGTTGTTTTCATTTGTAGTCTACCTTTCCCACTGTGACTCAAAGTGGATTGCAAGTGGGGCTTTTTTTGTAGCAGGAACTCCTTTGCATATTAGGCCCCACCCCCTGATGTAGTCAATCCTCCACGAGCTTACAGGGCTCTTAGTACAGGGCTTACTGTAAGCTCTTGGAGGATTGGCTACATCAGGGGTGTGTGGCCTAATATGCAAAGGAGTTCCTGCTACAAAAAAAGCACTGATTGCAAGTATTATAGAAAATGTTTCAGTCAGCCAGTACATGTAGTATGCAAACATCCCTGTTTAAGGCAAAAAGATGGTGTAGGAAAAACTTTATCCCTAATAAGAGCTTAATGTTTATGCCTCAGCTTTGCTGCTTCTACAAGAATGCCCTCTTGAATGACTGTTTTCCACATTTTGCAAAATCAGAGAAGCATTCTAAAAGCCTCAGGCAGACCCGCCCTATAATGCAGGAGTCACTATAGAGAATGCGTACGCACATGCAGTTGCCAGTTATTCCTGTTCACGGGGTGGCACCTTCAGAAGGCTTTGCTCGGGTGAGCAGAGCTGTTGCAGTGGAACACAGTAGGAGCTGCAGTCCTGGGTCTATAACCTATTTACAGTAACTCATTTTCCTTGAAGGAACACATCTACCTTAGGATGCATTTTAGGTGCTGAAATTTTGTCACTCGGTCTTTGTAATACAGTAGAACAGGTTGGATCCACCAGCCTCTTGGCTCATTTCTTTTTCCTAGGACAGCCACTGTCCCCGCCAGTGTTCCCTCTACTGAGTTAGAATGAGCTAGCTCACAGATTTTTAGCCTCCAGCTCGCACACTAATCTAGGCAGTAGCTCACAACTTTAATGCCAGTAGCTCAAAAGACCATGCAGTTTAGAGAGAACATTGGTTCCCACATGTCTTTTGTCCAAGAAGTTCCCATCATCCTCAGCACAGACCATTTCGATGATCCTCTTTTTTAACCAGTGAAAAGTTGGCTGGCTCCAAACAATGTATGTTTTCCCCAAACATCCTTGTTTGAATGCATTTTGTCGGTAACAGCAAAATAACAAGAATTATTTTGAGCAGGAAAATAGATGTGTGGGAAGTTTTATTGCTCCTCCCCTTTTGCTGTATTTCCTAGTATCTAGTTGAATACAAAGAGCCCAGTGGCACAGAATAGTAAGCTGCTGTACTGCAGTCCGAGCTGTGCTCACAACCTGAGTTTGATCCCGGCAGAAGCTGGGCTCAGGTAGCTGGCTCAAGGTTGACTCAGCCTTCCATCCTTCCAAGGTCGGTAAAATGAGTACCTGGCTTGCTGGGGGTAAAGTGTAGATGACTGGGAAAGGCAATGGCAAACCACCCTGTAATGAAGTCTTCCAAGAAAACATTGTGATGTGATGTCACCTCATGGGTCGGTAATGACTTGGTGTTTACACAGGGAACTATGTTTACCTTTTAGTTGAATACGAGTCACAGTTGTAGAAGAATAGACATGAACTGCTTAATTCTGTTAACATATAAGATCACAGCTCATTTGGGGATGGAGCACATGATTAGTAGGCTAACATTCTTAACTCTCCTGTTTCCAGGCTGTCAATGTGTGGAAGAGATAGATGGAACACTGGTTCGGAGAGACCAGCAGGCAACCTCCAAACTCTAGCTGCGTTCTCTGCATTTTGGGAAGCTGTCAAGCTGATTGCAAATGGGTTGCAGTACCTTATCAAGAAAAGAGAAATGCAAAATATGTTCAGCGTTAAAACAATTTTATTTGGTAACATATGGTAACAAATTATATTTCTTGTATCATTAATAACTTATCTATCCCATATATTACTTTCTACCCACCCCTCCCCCCCTTTACTTGACCCTTGCCGGTGTTATTTACTTAAAGTACTAATGTTTAAAGGTACCCTTAACTAATAAAAACAAA
This sequence comes from Heteronotia binoei, assembly GCF_032191835.1. Lineage (NCBI taxonomy): Eukaryota > Metazoa > Chordata > Lepidosauria > Squamata > Gekkonidae > Heteronotia > Heteronotia binoei. The sequence continues at coordinate 46,688,243 of NC_083223.1, read as the reverse complement.
AATTAATATTCTTTTTTCTAAGACTTAATCATTATCAAAAATTGTCCAATGTCCTTTTTCCCCCACTCTTTTTCTACATATCTTCTGAACTTTTTCCACTCCATCTTAAAAACTTCTAAATCATAGTCTCTTAAAATTCTTGTTAATTTGTCCATTTCACTCCATATCATAACTTTTACAATCCATTTCTCTGGTATTTTTCTTGCTTCCACAACTGCGCATATAATGTCCTAGCAGCTGAAAGCAAGTACCAAATTTTCCATTTGTAATCCCAACAGAAAAGTCTCTGCAACTTTCTTAAATTCATATCCCAAGATCCTAGAAATTTCTTGTTGAATCATCTGCCAATACTTTTTTGCTCTTTCACAAGTCCACCACATATGGTAGAAAGAACCTTCATGTTTTTTACATTTCCAACATCTGTCTGGCATCTTATTATTCATCTTTGCCAATTTCTTAGGAGTCATATACCATCTATACATCATTTTAAAACAGTTCTCTTTAATACTACGACACGTCGAAAGCTTCATAGAGTTCTTCCACAAATATTCCCAAGTTTCCATCTGTATTTCTTTATTTACATTAATAGCCCACTTAATCATTTGAGAAATGCAAAATATGTTCTGATGGATCACAGTGAAATGTCAGTTCAGTTGCTGAAATTCAGATTCTCTAGAAATATATTAAGGTATCTTTTTTAATAGTGTTCTTTTGGGAAGGGGAATTTCTGTTTCCAAAATTCATTATTTTAATATAACCCAGAGGTGTTGAATGTGCAGCCTGCGAGCAAACTCACTGATCTGCTTACTTCTTTCTCTTTTGCTTCCTTTTGTATCACAGCTTGCTTTGTTAGGCTTGCTTATTCACACAGGAGCTACAGAGCAAAGCCTCTATTTCTTCATTGGCTGACCAGCACATGAAGCAGCCTATGTACAAAAGTTTGCAATGCCCAGCCATTTCATGTTTTCCCCTGGATCTTAGGCTCAAAGCATTGACCATGAGTTTTCTGTAATGAATGCCCATAAATCAAAAGTAGATTTGCAACTTACAGACACACACCCAAACAATACCTGAACATCATACTCAAGATTGCTACAGCACAGACATTGTCTCCAGATTTTGATGCAAAAATTCAGAACAAGAGGTGGCAGTTATCAAAAACTGTTAAATAAACAAAATATTGCAATGCCAATCTTTTAAGCATATTTTATTTTAAGTTTTAAATAAATCTTTAATAGTGTTTTTTTGTGTCCTTTATAAAGTTTCTATCTCCGCTACCTGGTATTACATTTTATGACACACATGGCTCAGTTTGACAAGGTCTCATTTATGTCAGATCCACCGGTCATGAGTTCGACACCCCTGTTATAACTATTCATTCAACTTATTCTCTTTTTAAGGAGGGATTTATCTTCGATTTGTGTTCCCTTTATTATGTTACATACCACAGAGTGGTGTCCTTATAGAGGTCTAGAAAGGTTTGGGAAGACTTTGCCTGCCTGTGAGCATCCACAGAGTGAAATTCTGTGGAACTTCCCTTTCTTCCCCTCCTTTCTTCAGATTTCTCTTTGTTAAAAAAGAAGTTTGTCATCCACCTCAAATCCTAAAAAGAAGGGAGGAAACACTCTCTTTTTTTGGATTTCAGGGATAAGTTGGGTAAAGAGAAATTAAGAATTTCACTTCACAATCCAATTTTAAGTCTTGTGGTGAAAGCTCAGGAAAATACTACTTTGACAGATGTGAGCTGTCATTTTCTCTTTAGTGTTTGACTTGAAAGAATATGGTAAATTCTGATTTATTTGTTTGGATTTCTATTCCACATAAGCAGGCTCAGGGCAGATCACAACAAGAGTACAGAGCAATAATTAATTCAATAATTAAAACAATTAAAAGCAATCTAATTTAAAAGCAGAGAGGGACACTGGCTCAGTGGTAGAGCATCTGCTTGGTAAGCAGAAGGTCCCAGATTCAATCCTCGACATCTCCAACTAAAAAGGATCCAGGCAAATAGGCATGAAAAACTTCAGCTTGAGACCCTGAAGAGTCGCTGCCAGTCTGAGTAGACAATACTGACTTTGATGGACCGAGGGTCTGATTCAGTAGAAGGTAGCTTCATATCTTGCACCAAATATGTCAGTGAAAATTGAAACAGCAAGTCAAATAAGTGGATTATCAAGTAATTTCATAGATCGTTTAAGGCACACCTGAGAACTTTTACACACTTCATTAAACCTCACTGCTCATTTTGCCCTGCATTATAATGCAGTGACATTATTAAGTTTTTTTAAAAAAATCTGCATTATAACACATCCAAAACCAGTGGCGGAAAGGGTCTAAAAATATTGGTTGCAAGTAGAAATAGGGGACCCACCCACAACTATAAGGCTATCATTTTAATTTTTGCAAAAAATAAGTAACATTTTGAAAAAATACTTAAGTGGGAAAAAGTACAATTAAACCTTTTGCAAAATAAATACATTATAGAAATAACAGTGTACATACATTGTACATATCACTGGGAGCATACAGTTGATACTAAATGTAAATGCAGATGGCATTTTCGGCAGGGGAGCCAATCTCTGCCAGCTGAAGATCAGTTGTAAAAAAGCAAATCCCCAGATACCACCTGGAGGCTGGCAACCCTAAATACGACATAATCCTTGCCTGAGTGGAGAACGGCAAGCAGAAGAGAAAGAAGGGAAGGAGGGGCGAGAATTTCTCACCCGCCTGAAATGCTGTGACTCTCGATACATTGCACGCGCAATTCACCCCAACCCCACCCTAGGAAGCAAACCTGCAAAGCAAACACTGGGTAAGCAGAGATGGCTCCTGAGCTTCCCTCCGCCGGCAGCCTCCAAGCTCCTCCACTGCCTTCAGTCGGTCAACATCAACCGGCGGCTGTCAGCCCGCATCCACCTGCTTCGATCTATGAACCTCCACTAGTTCCCAATTCGACCCATCGCATTCAAAAACGCATTCACTGCTCCATTCAGGCCACCCCCTACAGATGGGCACGAACCAGGGAAACGTGGCCCAGTCTCTGGCTCGTCAAGCAGGAACCTACTAAAATTACCCATGAAGCCGAGTCTGTGAGCCGCTTTGTGCCTACCCCTACAAACACGCGGTCCATCGGTAGAAACGGAATGGGCAGACCAGCCCTGTCCCCCTGAAGGGATGGGAATCTGAGCACCCGCCCTGGAGAGGACATTCCCTAAGCTTGGGGGCTGCTGCCCGAAAGGTCCTCTCTAGTATTCCCAGCGGATGAAGTTGCTTGATTAGAGGGACAGGCCAAAAGTCAGTCTTGTGGCTGGCTATTTTCAAGTAATATGCCCATTTGTATACAGGCAGATCTTCTAGGCTTGGCATGCCCACCAAATGCAACCCAAAACGGTTTCCGGGGAGCGGTGTGCGAGTGAGGGGGAGAGGAGAGATCCATTTTCATTGGAACTTCAGAGGGTCCAACCGCTTCCATTCTAGTCTGAGCGGATTTTGAAGGCAAGGGCCAGGGTTTCAAAGGAACTAATTGCTAAAGAACCCAGGAATCCCGAAAGAATCTTTGGAATTGAAGCCCAAATTTAGCCCAGCCGGAGGAAGGCGCAAGGACACAGGATGGCATCTGACTAGAAGGAAATAGCCAAAGAAGAGACTCCTAAGGAGAAGGTCCTAAGGAGAAGGTCCGTGTGCAAGAGTGGGGAATCAAACCCGGTTTTCCCAGAGAAGAGTCCGCGCACTCATCGCTACACCAAACTGGCTCTCCGACTCGGAGTACTTTTCACGCCGTGCCTTCTGGTCCCTGCCAAAGCCGAAGGGCAGGGAGCAGACTGAAGAGCCTCGGAGTTGCATTAAACCCCTGCTTTCTGCTCTAAAGACAAACCGCCACAGACTCTGGAAAGTTCCTGAAAGCTGGTGACGGCAGGCTGCCACGAACTTCGGCTCGTCAAGCAGGAACCCGCTAAAATTAGCCATGAAGCCGAGTCTGGAGCCGCGTCGGGCCCACCGTACACACGCGCGGTCCATCGGTAGGAACGGAATGGGCAGCCCAGCCCTGTCCCCTTGAAGGTCTGGGCACCTGAGCACCCGCCCTGTCCCTTTGAAGGGATGGGCATCCTCGCTCCACAGACCTAATGGACCCTAATGCACCCGGGGCTCTCGCCGTCTCAAGCGACGGGCCTTCGGGATTCCATTCGCTTACGCTTTCACTCCCCTCCCCCTAGCTGCCCGCTACACATCCCGCTCCCGCTAGCCGACTGCTGCCAGCTTCTGCCATCCGACCTCATCGGGAGGTTCGGGGCCTGGCGTCCTGCCAGGCTTCAAGAAGCCAGGTACCCCCTGCTTACACTGCAAGCCCTCCCGCTTTCGCGGAAGAACTTGCCTGCTGGAGCCTCTCCGTTCCTTCCGCAAGCCTTTGGATCAGCTCTCCTCCTCCTCCTCTCTCCTGGGCCTTTTTTCTGCCACCTTGCCTCAGTCTGGTGGAGAAACGAAAAGGAGGACTTCAAGGCCACACGGAGAACTCTGGGCCCCTTTTCCCTCAGCCTACCGGGGGACTCCTTCGCTCCCATTCCCACGCCCTGGAAGAGTAGAGCGTAGGGATAGGGAGAGATCTCCTAAATCCACAGAAAACTTCCTAGTCCAGTGGATTGCATCTCTCTCCTCCCCCTTTTTTGCAAAATGCATCAAGAGTCTTCCTCCTCTTCTTCTTGTTTTATGAACGGAAGACTCCCCTCAAAAAGCAGAATCAAACTTGATCACGGTCGCAACCCCCTCCACCCCCTTTGCAAATAGAAACCCACCCCTCAGAAGGAGGAGGAGGAGAAGTGTGCTTGCGCGTAGGGTTGCCAATGAACAAGAAGCCAGATCAGGCAAACGCAGTCCTCAAGAAAACCTCTTGAGCATAAGAAACAAAAAGATGCTGGTCCTTATGAAAACTCTTAGAGCGACTCAAATAAAACAATAAGGCACGCTTAACATCTAAAGCATGCAACCTACGTTCCTCATCCGAGGAAGGTGTAGGATAAAATGTGGGCAACCAAACTTCTAAGTTAAGGTGGAACTGAGAAACCACCTTGGGGAGAAAGGAAATATCAGGAGCTAAGGACACTCCAGACTCCTGAAAAGCTAAATATGGGTAGTCACAACGCATAGCCGTGAGCTCCCCTGCACGGCGTGCTGATGTGATGGCTACCAAAAAAAGCAGTCTTCCAAGATAGGAGCTGTAACGAGCATGTGGCCATTGGCTCAAAAGGACGCTGAGTCAGCCTGTCCAACGCTAGAGTCAAATCCCACAACTGTGGGGGTGATCTCGAAGGAGGATGAAGCCTAAGCAAACCCTTCAAAAATCTCTCAGAATGAGGGTGTGCAAAAACTGAATGCCCCTCTACTGGTTCATGGAATGCAGATATTGCCGCCAGATAAACTTTAATGGAGGAAAAAACAAGGCCAACATCCACCAGAGATAACAAAAACTCAAAAATAACCGGCAGTCCCACCCCCTGGGGCGAAACTGTAGGATCAACAAAAAACTGAAGAAACTTCCGCCACTTCCTATCATAAGAAGCACGAGTAGACAGCTTCCTGCTATTCAGGAAAATGTGTTGGACTCTGCTGGAGAACTCACAGGGTCAATGAACCATGCTGTCGCTTCAGGTGGGGCACGTTGTGATGGAATACATGACCGTCCTGAGCTGACAGAAGATCCGGTTCTGCCGGAAACTGGTAGAAGACCTCCCTCACCAGTTGGAGCAAGATCAGGAACCAGTTTTGCCGAGGCCACTAGGGAGTCACCAGGATGCAGCATGGTCTCTCTCTTGCGATCTTGTTGACCACCCTTGTCAATAGTGGCAAAGGTGGGAACAGATATAGGAACTGACCTTCCCACGGGAACAGCAGACCATCTCCCAACGACTCTGGATCCGAGCCCCCTCTGGAGCAGAACAGAGGACACTTCCAGTTCTTGGCTGTGTCAAAGACGTCCACCTGAGGATACCCCCAGAGCTGAAACACGGGTTGAAGGAAGTGCCACTGTATCTCCCATTCGTGCGGGGAAGCCGCACCCCTGCTGAGGGAGTCTGCTTGCAGGTTGAGCACCCCTGGGAGATGCGCAGCCTTCACAAAGATGTCGTGGTCCAGGCACTCTGACCACAGTTCCAGTGCCAGTGCACAGAGCCGTTGAAAAACTGTCCCTCCCTGTCTGTTGATGTAACACAGGGCAGTGGTATTGTCCGTAAGCAGAGCAACAACCTTCCCTGCCACCATGAGGCAGAAGGATCGAAGAGCTAAATGAACTGCCAGCAGTTCCAGGTAATTTATATGGCAATGAGTCAATTTCAAAGGCCAAGGGCCCCCCACACACAGAGCGTCCATGTGGCCCCCCCAACCCCATAAAGACACATCTGTTGTGATTGTCACTGTTGGTACAGGCAGGTGGAAGGGACCTCACTGACAAATGTTGTCCTTTGATTTCCACCTGCAGTGTTTGAAGTGTCACAAGTGGAATTACAAACCTCTTTTGAGGTGAGTCCCTTAACGGTCGAAACTGACGAAGAAACCAAAGTTGTAGGCCTCTCATCCTCAGCTTCGCAAAGATCAGCACGCTTGTAGTCACCGCCATCAGCCCCAGCATCTGCTGCAGCTGCTGCGCTGTGCCCCACTTTCGACTCTGTAGAAGTTCGATAAGGTTGATAATGTCCATAGCTCTCTGCTGATGCAGGAAAGCGCGATGAAGGTTCGTATCCAGCAAAGCCCCTATGAACTGAACTATCCGTGATGGAGTAAGGTGTGATTTCTCCAAATTGATCTGCAGACCCAAGGTGTGAAGAAGACGAAGAGTGGTGGCAATATGGTTTGACAAACTTTCCTTCGACTCCGCCACAAGGAGCCAATCGTCGATGTATGGAAAGATGACTATCCCTTGAAGCCGGAGGTGGGCAGCCACAAAGCTCATCATCTTCGTGAACACCCGAGGTGCAGTGGACAGGCCGAATGGAAGGGCCTTGAACTGGAAGTGTTGAGAACCTACAGCAAACCGAAGGAAACGTCTGGATACTGACATGGAAGTAGGCATCCTTGAAGTCCAGTCCCCTTGGTTGATGAGGGGCAGAATTGTTTGCAGAGTGGACATTCTGAACTTCTGGTACAGAATAAACTTGTTCAGATTCCGAAGGTCCATGATTGGTCTCAAACCCCCGTCCCGCTTGGGAACCAGGAAGTAACGAGAGTAGAAGCCTCCCGTACTGGCCTCCACCGGGACCCGTTCTATGGCGTGTTTCTGTAGGAGGTTGCTCACCTCCGCCAGCAGAGGTGGGGAAGGGGGTGTGGTGATTACCACAGATTGGTTCGGAATCTGAGCAAAATCTATTTTGTAGCCTTCCACGATGATGGAAAGCGCCCACCTGTCCGTAGAGATGGACTCCCAGGCCAACAGGAATAGGCGGAGGCGGATAAACAGAGAAGAAGTGGGGACGGTGACGCGTGCTACCAGAAAGTCAAAGGCCCTGCTTTTGAGGGCGATCGCTCTTGAACTTGCGAAGCGTAGCGGTTTCTATTGTTCCCCCTGTATGGGGACCTACTCTCAGGTTGGGCAGAGCGAGGTCTCTACTGCTGTTCCGGAGAGAACTTTTGATATGGCTTCTTTGACCAAGGTTTGTTCCACTGTTTTGGTTTCATAGCTCTGGAAGATGCCGGGACACCCAGGTTCCTGGAAGTTTTTATGCTTTTATCCATTTCCTGGAGTTCATTGTCGGTGGTCGAGCTGAAGAGGCCTTCTCCCTCGAAGGGCAGATCTTCAACAAAGGCCCTGGTGTCTTGCTGGAGGGCCATTGACCTGAGCCAGGAGTGGTGGCAGAGGCAGGCAGCAGAAGTGATGGTTCTTGCTGAGACATCCACCATATGCTTTGCTGCAGCCAGTTGTTGTTTGGTTACAGCAAAGCCTTCCTTCTGCAACTTCTTTGCAGCAGACCTCTTCTCCTCACTCAGGGAAGTCAAGAGGGGGTAAGTTGTTCCTACACTGAGAATTGGTATCTAGCCATGCATGCAGCATAGTTAGATACCTTTACTCCCAACGCCCCAGCAGATTAAAACTTCCTCCCAACGTTGTCCAGCTTCTTTCCCTCGTCTGGTGGAGAGGAGTGCGTCTTGCGGGCCTTTGACAAGGAGGATACGAATTGGGCTTTGGATGCGTGAAGAGAAATTCAGCACCGGCCTCTTGGACGCGATACACGTGGTCCAACCTTCTTGATGACACAGGTGTAGAAGCAGGCTTCGCCCAGGGCTCCTTCACCACCTGTAAGATGACCTTCGTAACAGGCAGGGCAACTGCCGTAGATGTATCCCGCTACATGATGTCGAATGCGGTGTCGTCTACAACGGGTTGCGGTTGTGTCACTGGGAGAGAGAGGGAGAGTGCCATCCTCTTCACCAGGTCCCCATACGACTTTAGATCCTCTGATGGTGAAATGGGAAGATCCTCAGTGGTATGAGACACTGGCGAAGGTTCCAAAGCCCTGTCCGGATCGTCGGTACCGACCTCGGAGTCCAACGATGAAGACTCTCTCCTCAAAGTATGTTCCGAGAGCACCGGCGTTGACTCCATGACGGGTGACCGGATTGACACCAACGGGCTAGGCTGGACTTCCTCCACCACCACGCCGCGTCTTTCGGGTGGGACGGACATCGATGCCGAGGGATGCCTCCTAGAATGCTGGGAAAGCCTCAACATATGGGATGCCTCGGATTGTTGGTCCCAGTCTGCACACTCCCGAGGGGGGTACCACTGGTACGGTGGGTATGGATAGGCGTAGGGAGGCCACTGGCGCTGCTCCCATGGTGGAAGTGGTGGGAAGCGGCGAGCTACAGTGGTCGGTTCCAGCTCTCTCTGACCTCCTGCCTGATCCAGCGGTGCCAATGGCTCCATCGATGCCGACACCTCCACCTCCGAGACAGAGTCGCTCTCACTGCGACACCTTGACCCCGAAGAATGGGAGCGCTGAGTGAGGTCGATCTCTTGCTCCGACGCCGATAGACGCAACTGCTGCGAAGCACTGCCTCTCGACACTGAAGGGCTACGATGTGGGGACGCCAAGATCTTCCTCAGTGGAGCAGTCGACATCGATGTTGAAGCGTCATGAGAAGGGGAAGGAGTGTGGGACAATCTCTTCTTCCGCTTCTCCTTAGATTTCACCTTCTTCGGTGCGGATGATTGGTCATCCCGATGCTTCTTAGCTGGGGTGTCCACTGACCCTTCAGAAGGTCGCTTTGTGGAACGCCTGTGCTCGACTGGCATCTCGGTCCTGATCGGCAATGTATCGGCCGATGTGACCATCGGGGCTGCAACCTCTCCCATCAGTACCAACAGGCCCGATGCGATCTTTTGAGGATGAAGTGCCGACTCAACCAACGCAGCCGAAAGCCTTGCTGCTCGATTCTTGCGAGTTTGTTTGGAAAAAACTCAGGCAGTGTGAGCAAGAATCCACACAATGACCCTCGCCCAAACAAAGGAGACAGAGGGAATGGCCATGGGGGGGGGGGCAATCTTCTTCCCACAGGAATAGCACCTCTTAAAAAAACCCCAACGTCTTTCCATAGACGCCAAGGAAAAAACCCACCCAGGAAAGTCTCTGAGGGGGAAAACTGGGCCCCAAAGGGCAAGTCCAACAATTTTTTATTTTACAACACTAACTATCTAACAACTTACTAACTAACTACACAAAGAACATAACAAACGGGCTATATACAACAAGAAAAGCAATCCTAAGATTACTTTACCGACCGGGGACACGAAAGGCGATCCTCTCAACGCAGCGGTCAGAAAGGAACTGGTGGGATCCTCGCGCTGGCGAGCATGCGCACTGGGATGCCTGTGCATGCCCGTTGGTGCCGAGCGCGAAAAAATCCCAGGCTTTTTAGCTATCAATTTGGGGATTGGCACAGGCACTCTATACCATGAGTGTGAAGCACAGAGACCACAAAGAAGATCAAGCACATGGCAGGTCACAATAAACAACTACATTGACTGCATTAGCACAGGCCTGAAATAGTGGTTCTTGCCCTATGGTGACCTATTATATTGAGTGGTAGTGTTGCCATCTGTCAAGGGTATATTGGAAGGGTAGTTTCTGTTCATGTAGAGTAGAAAATTTATTACAGATGAAGGTTGTCTGTGAAGACACAATTATGTGTAGCCTACATGCATTTGTAGAAACTTGAAAATATGCTCCTAAAAGGACAGATATGTTTTGCAGAAACAGACTGTGTTTCACTTTTATTTTGTTGTCCCAAACTGCAATTGACATAGAAAGTATAATAAAAGGCTAGACTGGCTGTTAGGCATCAGGCACCTTTCTGATAATCACAGGGCTAGATCCTGCCAAACATTTCTGTCCATCCCCTGAACTTCTCAGCAAGCAGTGGCAGCCCCTCAGCAAGCAGGGACAACCCCTTTGTCCCAGCACTGGTGTGGAGAAAGAAGGAAGGCAGCCCAGAAAGAAGCATCTGGGGCTGATGGGAGCAGCTTGGGACTTAAGAAGAAGAAATTGGATTTATATCCAGCCCTTCACTCTGAGAGTCTCAGGGTGGTCACAATTTCCCTTACCTTCCCCTCCCTCCACATCAAACACCCTGTGAGGTAGGTAGGGCTGAGAGAGCTTTTTACAGCAGAAAAGGAATCTTGGAAGGCACAATAGTCCTGGACTCAACCTGAGCTTCTGGAGTCAGATAATTTCCATATGTGGAAGTGGTGGTGGTGGTGGTGGTGGTTTTTGCCAGTTCTCTTCTCCTTCAGCAGATTTCAAATTCCTCCCTCTTGCTACTCCTAAGGGTCTTTGGTTTGCCATAGTAATTTTTGAAAGAATCCAAGTAATATTTATTAAAACAATTGTATACATGAACACACATGAATCAGACTATTGGTCCATCAAGGTCAGTATTGTCCATTTAGACTGGCAGCGGCTCTCCAAAGTGTTAGATAGAGGTCTTTCACATCTCCTGGTCCTTTTAGCTGGAGATACCAGGGATGTTTTACTACTGAGAGTTAGGCCTTCCCCAGTTGTCCTAGGTGGATGCCATACTGATCTTGCTCCTGTTAATACTGCAAATGATTAGACGGTTTATAATTTGCAGAATCTTTTTAAAACAAAGATCAGTTTAATTTTCCAGAAGAAAACCTTCACTGGCTTATTACAGACTTCAACAGGAGTTGAAGATAAAAGTAAGATAAAAACCTATTTCCCTAGGCCCATCACATGTCATGCAGAACTTTATTCTTTGGTAGGAGCGCAGCAAATACAGCAAAAGTGAGCTAATTAGTGTGTGATGGGCAAGTGATAATTGGAATATAGCTAAATTTCCTGGTTCCTAGCATAAATTGAATTTTTTACATAAACTGAATTTTTGAAAACCACAAACAAATTGAAATCTATTGGTCTGTGTAACTGATCTGTCTGAAAACATTGTGATATATTATTTATCTACAAATGGCAAAAGCTGGAGATTGTGTTACAGAGAAGAGATAAAGTTTTAACTTTTATCTATTATGGGTTAGATCCAAAGGCATGGCCACTAATGGAGGGCAATCTATCTGTATCCCACTAGATTTCTCATTGCTTATGGAAGAATAAACAGAAATACCTTTATCCAAGTTTGCAGCTGACTGGTTTCAGGCATTAGTTTGCAGGTTTTTGACTCAGTGGGTACCCTGTTCTCTACATGGAAGGTAAATATAGTAGCACAACTCAATCCTCCATCTGGTGGTATTTATACTAGAGGGCTGAGCAAACGCTCAATGGAAATAGGCATTTTATGATGAAGATACAGATTCCTAACTAACCTATTTGGAGTTGGGAAAACATTCCCTGCCCCGTCCATGTCTTAATGAGTAATATTGCAGTTCTCATACATGTTTACCGAATTTAAGGGGATACATTAGCTACATGTATTTATTTACTTTATTTATATCCCGCCTTTTACCCCAGTGGGGACCCCTAATGTGGCATACATCATTTTCCTCTCCTCCATTTTACCCTCATAACAACCCTGTGAGGTAAGTTAGGCTGAGAGTGTGTGACTGACCCAAGGTCACCCAGCAGGCTTGCATTGCACCAGTGGGGATTCAAACCTGGATTTCCCAGATCCTAGTCTGACACTCTAACCACTTCAGCATGCTGGCTATAAAGTTGTGTGCGTGGGTGTCAAGTACCTTCAAGTTGCAGCCAATGTATGGTGACCTCATAGGGTTTCGAAGCAAGAGACGAGCAGAGGTGGTTTGCCATTACCTTCCTCTACACAGCAACCCTGGAATTCCTTGGTAGTCTCTCATCCAAGTACGAACCAGTGCTGGCCCTGCTTAGCTTCTGAGATCTGATGCAGTTAGGCTAGCAGGCTCCCTCCTGACCAGCAGCTACTAACCATCTCCAGACCTTAATTTTAGAGCTTAGTTCAGAGGTAACCTTGGTTAGTAGTAACCACGATAAAGATAGTTGCTGACATATTCTTCAGTTACAATTAAAACAGGAGGATGGAATTTGCAATTCTGTTCTCTTCACCACTGCTGAAAATAGCAGTATTGCATTATCCAAGGTTCATGAACAAATGTCTGATCCGGCTCAAATGCTCATTAAAAATCTCCTGTGTACTATGATACCTGCACAGTATCAATGCAATATGCTCTTTAATAGCAGGGAGAATTTTTCAAGATGGATCATTTATATTTTACTGAAACAAACTGATTTTACAGGGCAGCAGCTACTCTTTTCCAAACAGGAAGGTGTGCATTGTGGTTAAGTGAGGTGTTCTCTTTATCAGTTTTTAGTTAAGACTGCAAACCCCTGGGGCAGGGTAGCTGTCTGGGAACACAGCAGTAACCATCTCTAAGTTTCATCAGTGTGACAGGTGGAGCACAAAAAAACTGAAATGGAAGACACACACATTGCTTCATCAGCAACAATGCACACCTCTGAAATATGAAAGGGAGTTCTAACACAATACTCTGTCCTATACAAGAACATTTCTTGGCTCAAGATGTCAAAATGAATATGAATGAGGCTTCTCACAAGGGTGGCCAACGGTAGCTCTCCAGCCAGCATGGCCAATGGCTGGGGCTGATGGGAGTTGTAGGCAAAAAACATCCGGAGAGCTACCGTTGGCCACCCCTGCTATAGTAGAAAAGAACTAATTTGAGGCAGGAAACTGGTTTGGAGCAAGGGCAACTCTGGAAATTTTGCACAAGGTTTGCAATTAGCCTCACACTGCTGGGTACAAGGTCCGTTGGTGGATGGGGTGGTCTTTTATGGCAGCACAAGAGTTAGACATCTTTTGTGGGATTTCATTTGCAGGAAACATTTCCTGGCTGCTGAATTAACCCTTTTTTATGGCAGGTTTGAGCATACAAATACCTCATTAGATTAAAACTTATGTTTAGGTATGCAATAATTAATAATAATAGTAATAATTAATAATAATCATCATATGGCATTGTGGGTTGCAGGAGATCCTAAGATTGTCTGGCAACCAGAAATTCTAGCTCTTTTTAGCATTATGCACCACTAGGTGGTGAGCTAGACTTGTTTTTACGCTAAACTACAGGATCTTAGCGTACAGCCGTGTAAATAAAAAACCGCTAAGAGACACAATAAATTTTAAACGAGACAGTGTAATGTAGAGGTCAGTGATGTACTGACAAAACTTGCACATAGAACTTCAAATAGAAAGCATGTAGCAAAAAAACATAAACAGAAGACAAAGCAGTCTTTCCAATCACAAAGGAGTGACAATAGTCCAGTATTTAGTTCATGGAACTAAAAGAAGCCCTTCCAAAGACATCTGTTCTAGATATCAAGACATTTCATCTGTCTTTCTTCAGTTTGGAGACTTATTTATCACTGGAACCCAATCTTTACAGGAGACCAACAAGGTTCAGAACATGTCTGTAAGAACCTGGAAATCTTACAGACATGTTCCGAACCGTGTTGGTCTCCTGTGAATGTATTGTGAAGACTTGTTTTTAAGGCAAGAGATTTTCAGAGGTGGCTTGCCATTTGCCTGCTTCTGTGTCGTGACCCTGGTTTTCCTTGGAGGCCACCCTTCCAAATATTAGCCAAGGCTGACCCTGCTTAGCGTCCTAGATCTGAAAGAATTAGGCTAGCCTGGGCTATTCAGGTCAGGGTGTTTCAATAAATATTACATTTTTATCTTGTCTTTCCTTGAACAAGCTCAGGGCAGCATAGAGGCTTCTCCCCTTTTCATTTTATCCTCACAACAACTAAGTGAGGTAGGTTAGGTTGAGTGACAGTGATTAGTCCAAGGTATCCGAGTGAATTTTATGACAAGTGGGAATTTGAACCTACTGAAAAGTAGTGTGTAGTAACACGGAAGTTTTATCTGTTCAGGCCTACTCAGACAAACAAATAATCATTTGGTGATGCTAAACATATGTGTGAGCCAGCCTATAATGCAACAATAGCCAAGAGCCCTTAAGTTCCCAAACCTACACATTCTAGTTAGAGAATGTCCACACAATTGGGTATAATTTAGAAATCACAACATTAAAAAAATGTGTATTCTGATCTTTGAGCTATGCAGACATTCTTTTTTCTTGGGTTTTTAAGCTCAGCTCCAATACAGCCGAAGATTCAGGGGTGCAGTCAGAAAATTTTGGTTGGTGGGGCATTGGGAAATCTTGTGGGGCGGGGAGGGGGAGAGAAATGAGAGTTGGAAGCAGCTGAGAGAATGGCTCCCTGCCTGCAGCCAGCAGAAGAGGACTCAGCTTCAAGGGGGTGGAAGGCTGCCGTCCATATAGATAAGGAAGAGGACTCTGCTCCCCCCTTTAAATGCTGCTCAGCCGAGGAGGAGGACAGCTTGGTGGTGGTGGCCGCATTGTGCCTGCGCCAACCCAGCCATGTAACCTGCCATCATGTGACCCAGGCTGGCTCAGCTGGTGCAGGCGCACTGAGGCCACCACCGCCAAGCTGAGTTTTCTTCCTGTTGTGGGTGGGCTTGCCACTCGAGCAGCATTTAAAAAGGGGAACTGGGTCCTCTTCCTTATCTACTGGTTTCCTCATCTGCAAGAGTCACGAGGGTGGCAGCGGGGGAGGAATGGATGGCAGCCTTCCACCCCCTAGCTGGGGTGGAGCTCCCGACTGAGGGGAAATGGCCCACCTCGTCCTGCCGTGGCTACAGACCTGCCAATCATAGAAATAAGTAACATTAGCAAAATACAAAAGTTGACTGGAACCTACGGAAGGCTTAGAAGGACCCTGTCTGCCAGGGCTTTATTTTTAAAGATGAATCTTTCCATATATATCCAACAGATCCTGAATATTCTTGGGCCATTGTTATAGTTTCTGTGATCATCTTTTAATGGACAAAAAAAAATCACATCACAACATACTGCAATCAAATTTTAAATGTTACTGCAGAATAACACAAATTGTTTAATGGCTTTATCTTCATTGTCTTTGGGAAACATGATCTTGATAATGTTTACATTAAAAAGTTAACTAGAGAAGCTTTTGTTATTAGGGTTCAAGAATCACTAGGACCATGGCTTCTCAGCCTTTTGGTTAAGATCAAGTGAAAAATCACTAGGATTATGACTAAATCTTAAAAGTGATGGAACAATGCATGTTTATGTGAATTTTTCAGCAGGCTTGGGGGAATACATCTTCACCCACGATCACACCCAGCACATTCTCTCCCCCTCTTCCGAGCCACTATCTGACCCACTACCTTCTCCCCACCCCCATGTGCTCTGGGGCTGCAACGCTGACTAGTGAAAGGCCAAAATCAACTGCACAAGGGAAATTCACATGGAGAATGACACATGCACAGTAAATATATTTCACCAAATCTCCTGAATTTGATTTAAAAAAAAGAAAAAGAAATATCAAACATTTGGAGTTCATTATTGTAAAAAGTTTGTTCCCTCTTGACTTACATGATGCTAGATGAGCCCTGGAAGATTGGCTGGAGGAAGCCAAGGGAAACTTTTCATTTCATAAATAGCAAGAACTAGGTCAGAGTTAACAAAAAACGGTCACAGCTGAAGTCATGAATTCACAATCCCACAGGGCAGTCATATCACAGCAGGACTGCATACATAACTATTCATGAAGTTGCTGGTTATTAGAGAGTTTATGCTAGTGCCCTACTTTTCAGAAACATTAAAAACTACACACACAAAAATCTCCACAGAAGACAAATGCAAAAGGGAAGAGCCAATTCCCAAAGCAAACTGGCCATGCAGAGCCACCTAAACAACAAATGGTGACTGTTGGTAGGTTTGACCCTACAAAGCTCTTCACTCAATAATTTACTCTTAGAAAGGGAGAGCTCATCAACGAGAAGCAGATATAAACTTAAAACACATTACTGTAGTTTTCTTCCCACCCTCTTAAATGCTTTGCAGTTCTTAATTTGCATTGTATACAGTCATCTTTAGTTTTCTTCGATTACTTTGGTTATAGTACAGTAACCAGTATACGGGAGGGCTTTTCTCACTGCAGTCTGGAGCAGTTCTTTTACAAGACAGGTCATCTGGTTTTCCTCTTCAAGCCTCTTCAGCCCTTTAATTTTAGCATTCAAATAAGTTTCTTCTCCACTTATGCAAGCCAATAATTGTGCTGTGACACTAACACTGCCATCCTAAGCAGAGACACCTTTTTTTAACCAAAATCCATGGAAGCCACAAAGCTAGAAAGCTGTAACTCTGTTTGGGATGGCACTGTAGGCATTGCACTACATTGACACACAGTGCCAAGGTACAAACATGATATATTCCCCCAAACAACTGAGGTCTTCACATTTTTCCAGCTACAGAAGAAGCAAGTTTACAACAGGAACCAAATACAGGCAGGTGACCCCAGAAACTCACCCCTCCTGTTCAAAAAGCTGTACTGGATTGTGGTTCATATTAAAGAGAGAGATAATGGTTAGAAAGGCATTTGTATTCATCTATAGGCTAGGATCTGTCCACTGTGGACATGAAGAGGAGAGGTCTCATACGAGACACGTCTGCAAAATCAGACCAAGGATTAGCACAGTGCCAAAGGTGGTCAGCACTGAAGTAGTCTCCCCTCCTTTTATTTCATTACATTGGCACCCATACAGATATTTATATCGTTAAGAACATCTCCCTTTTGGAACAGACCATAAGTGTATTGGGGGAGCTTGACTGTGAGCATCCAAATCTTTTGCTGGAGCAAGACTTTGCTTAATGAGATCACAGAAATCCACAGTTCTGGTTCTGCGTGTTACGCTTGTGGCAAATGTCATTGGCAACACCCTAATCTACATGGCCCTAAACAAACAGTTAAAGCCATTTTATCCTGTAACACTGATAAAGACTTGGCAGATTGGCCTTGTCCAGCTCTTCCAAAAACAATTCATTGATGTTCAAACTTAATTGGAAAAGAGGTTAAATCCAGTTTGCGTAGGAAGTTTTGCATAAGAATCACACACAGGGTTATATGATAACAACTCCCTGCCCCTCAACAAACACCTTTGCTTTTCATATACGTGTTTTTTGCCCACAGGTATGCTATTTATAGTCCACCTCAGTCAAAACAGGACTTGCCAAGACATTACTTTTCCTCTATACACTATCTGGGCAAAAAGAAACCAATCTCTTGAAGGTCCACAAGTGAAAAAGCAGAATGGTCCAGTCAATGGAAGGGCCGTCCTCTTCCTCGTTTACTTTTGAGATTACTCGCTGAACGTCTCAGTTT
Source organism: Heteronotia binoei (assembly GCF_032191835.1). Lineage (NCBI taxonomy): Eukaryota > Metazoa > Chordata > Lepidosauria > Squamata > Gekkonidae > Heteronotia > Heteronotia binoei. The sequence goes on along the minus strand of NC_083223.1, from coordinate 46,670,532 downwards.
TCTCCTCTCCTGATGATGATGCTTCTCTGCTTCCTGCTGTTTTTGCTGTTGCTCTGACTGAAAAAGTTGCACAAAACCCCAAATGTAAACTTGAAATTTCCCTTCCAAACTCTATTGACATAAAAGAGAGCTGTAACAAGCTTCGTTCGATTCTAGCCAAAATGAGAGAACAATGTATTGAACAGATAAAACCAGTTCTCCAGTAAGTTCTGTTGGTATACACTTATTATAATGTGGGACACTAATGAAAGGTACATAAAAATTGTCATTCAGCTTAGTTTCTGAAATTACAGACCAAGTACAAGTTCAATTAAAGCATGCATTCTTTGCAACTTTCTATCTTTCCTTGGGCTTGGATTCTGTGAAAATTTACCACAGGTAGTAGGATTTCCACCAGCAGAGTGCAACTTCCTCCACCCAAAATGTCTCCTCAAATGCTCTTCCTGAGGTATAGAGAGTCTCCAGGATCAGTCTGACAAGATCCAACCCTTCATCTCCTACCCATTATCAGTGTACAGTTGTCAGTAATGGTCTCAGGGAAATCAGATGAAGGACAAAAAATGAATTTTACAAGTACTTGTATTTAATGTCTTTCTGGTGTCAGTACTGCTGATGCTAACAGTTCTTCGATGAAAGCATGTTCTATTACCTTATCACTTCTGTTACACATCAGCAGTGTCAAGAGTCATGCCCACCCACACACCAACAACCCAACAGAGGATGTTTTTGTGGCATGTGAATATTTATTCCTCCTCCACAACTGTAAAATAACTCATACAAGGAATATGTTGTGCAGTCCTGCACAAAGCAGAATAAAATGGCCATGGGGATGTTTTAAAGTTGAAGGCGCAGTGAGGAACTGGATTTATGGAGAAACAATGGGTTGAACCCAATAGTTCTCTTCTGCTAAGCCCAGTGGAAGGAGAAAGGAGTCCTCACTCAGCAGATGAAAGAAATTACTGGATTCAGCCTTCACAAGCCCAAATCCTTGCACGTGTGTGGATGTTCTTCTTTGTAACCTAGCCTGAATCATTGGCTCCAACCCAAGATGCCTATGTTGGATAAATATTCTGAACCAATCTAGTTTTTATTCCAGTCAGAACTTTGCCAAACTGACTTGCCTTGCCCTGTAGCAAAGCCCTAAGCTTATAATCAGCACCATTTATAAGATATAGCTATCTTTATTTGAATACTACTTCATTAAACCCAAACACATATGATACATAAACTTGGGTTTATGATATTTTATGAGCCAAAGTGCATGGAAATCTCCACATATTATTTCCCCCTGCCTGCATCAATAAATATTACAGCATTCTGGACTGGTTGAATTCTACTGGCTATTTCCCCTACAGGAGCCCTGTGGCGCAGAGTGGTAATGCTGCAGTACTGCAGTCCAAGCTCTGCTCACGACCTGAGTTCGATCCCGGCAGAAGCTGGGTTCAGGTAGCCAGTTCATGGTTGACTCAGCCTTTCATCCTTCTGAGGTCGGTAAAATGAGTACCCAGCTTGCTGGGGGTAAAGTGTAGATGACTGGGGAAGGCAATGGCAAACCACCCTGTAAAAAGTCTGCCAAAAAAACGCCATTATGTGACGTCACCCCATGGCAGTATGCCAGTTTATACATATTACCGAGCCATCTTCTTGGCATTCCTCTGGGGACACGGTCTGAGTTCAAGCCCTTCTAGGTCCCCTTGGGTAGGACAATGTAATTGCCATTTTCCTCTTTAGCACATACCACGTTTCCCACCCCCTTATATCAGAATTGCCCGATACACATTGCATTTCCCCTTCAGAGTAGGACTGCAAATGATTTCAAACAATGGTTTGCAATCCTGGTCTGGAAGAAGTGTGGAAACCATTTAGTTGGCAGGTTCCTATGTTATGGCAAAGGATGGCTTGCCCTAAAGCAAAAGTAACTAACTGACAGCCAGGGAGGTGCAATGGTAAGAGTACTTGCTGATATATGTTTTAAATATGCTAATGTGTTTTTTAAAAAATACTAATGTATGTTTTATTCTGTTGGTCCATGACCCTAATAGATTATTGACTGAGTGAATAAGGGTACTTAATTATTATTGGGGGGACCCAGGTTCAAATCTGCACTTGCTTTGCACACACTGGGTGACTGACTGACCAACCAGTATCTCTACAGAGTCTACCTGACAGGGTTACGGTGAAGATAAAACTGGGCGTAAAGGACAGAACTTTGTATGCCACCCTATTAGGCTATGCTTTCGGCTGCTACAGGAAGAAGATGGGGAAATTATGCAGTGCAGGCAGAAGCCCTTATGCCCAAGGAAAAACTGGTCTGGATCTAATCCATATCGTCCGCTATTTCAGACAAAAGCTGAAAAGGGAGTTAGAATTCTGCTTTCTGAGAACCTCAGCTCACTTTTTAAAAAACCGTCTTGTTCTTACAGCTCTGAAGGCAAACTTCAAAGGCTGTTTGGCAAAACTGCACAAGGCAGGCTAAATAAACTTTCCAGCTGCCAGGATGGATATCCACTACCCTGCACAGAAACTTGTTCTGCTCCATAGCTAGAAGCAGCAAAATAAATTATGCAAACGACACAAGGATATACAAATCTAACACATTAACACTACAGAGACAGTCTGGCCCCAGAGGCAACGATCAAAAATAAGTATAGAGGGAAAACATAATACTAGCAGGAGGTTCATTTAGTGTCACCAATGCATAGTTAAGACCAATACATTAACTTACTTAATGGAACGTTTTTGCTTACCTTTTTTAATTTAAAGGTAACCTGTTTGCTTCCTACAATGGTATCATGTACACTTAGTGCGCCAACCTTCTCTTCAAGCTGCAAGCGATCACCAAGAGTTTTTCTGCAGAGGATACAGGAGGGAAAAAGTCAACTTATGCATTTTCCCCCAATCTCCATAATGACCGGTTCCAACCAAAAATTACAATGAATTATCTTCTGCCATTCAAGAAGAAGATTATTATGATACTGGATTTAAACCCCGCCCCTCACTCTGAATATCTCCTCACAACAGACACCCTGTGAGGTAGGTGGGGCTGAGAGAGCTCTCACAGAAGCTGCCCTTTCGAGAACAGGTCTGCGAGAGCTATGGCTGACCTAAGGCCATTCCAGTAGGAATGAAGGATCAAACCCGGTTCTCCCAGATAAGAGTCTGCGCACTTTACCACTACACTGATGGTATAGGGTTAAAGGGCTGGACTAGGATCTGGAAGACCTAGATTCAAATCCCCACTCTGCCCTGAAAGCTTGCTGGGTGACCTTGGCCCAGTCACACACTCTCAGTCCAACCTACCTCACAGGGTTGCTGAACAGGTAAAATGGAAGAGGGGAGAACAACATAAGGTGCTCTGAGTCGCCACTGGGGAGAAAGGGAAGGTATAAATGCAGAAGAGAAGGAGGCGTGATTTCACCCATTTGTCCTTCCCACCCATGCAGCTACTCCTCCGTGTGGGTCCCATGACCCTGGGACTGAGCTTTCCAGGGCTCAAGGGGTCAACAGGAACAGAGATGAGAATGCAGGAAAAGTAGGCGCTGCATGAACAGAACAGTAGGATCCACTCTACTGAGAGCCAGTTTGGTGTGGTGAATTAAGTGTGCGGACTCTTATCTGGGAGAACTGGGTTTGATTCCCCACTCCTCCACTTGCACCTGCTGAAATGGCCTTGGGTCAGCCATAGCTCTGGCAGAGGCCGTCCTTGAAAGGGCAGCTGATGTGAGAGCCCTCTCAGCCCCACCCACCTCACAAGGTGTCTGTTGTGGGGGAAGATATAGGAGATTGTAAGCCGCTCTGAGTCTCAGAGAGAAGGGCGGGGTATAAATCTGCAATTCTTCTTCTTCTAAGCAAACAAGCTTTCTAGAAAGTTCAGCCTAAACTTTTCTCTTCCTCATGCTTGTGTACCACACTCTCTCACAGTACAGATTCAAACAGATATTGACAGAGGCTTCACTAATAGAATTCAGACCAGGCTGGAAAAAAAAGCATTTGAATGCCGATCTCTGTAATAATGCTTGCATTTCTGACATCTTTTTTTAAAAGGTAGAGGTAGTCCCCTGTGCAAGCACCAGTCATTTCTGACTCTGGAGTGACGTCGCATCACAGCGTTTTCATGGCAGACTTTTTAATTGGGTGGTTTGCCATTGCCTTCCCCAGTCATCTACACTTTACCCTCAAGCAAGCTGGCTACTCATTTTACTGACCTCGGAAGGACGCAAGCCTGAGTCAACCTTGAGCTGGCTGCTTGAACCCAGCTTCCAGCGGGATCGAACTCAGGTCGTGAGCAGAGCTTGTACTGCAGTACTACAGCTTACCACTCTGTGCCTTGCGACTCCTCTCTGACATTTTACTGGGATGCAAAATAAGCAAGACAACCCTTTCCCCCTAGGGGAAACCGAAACCTAATTTTTGGTAGCAACAAAATTAAAAAGTGAAGCAGCTTAAAGTTCTGCTCACCAGATTTGTAACAATTTAGGTATTAGCACCTCAGGGCTGCCTGACAAAAGCCAGCAACCTCTAGGAACAACTGGGGGGCAGGGCCTGGCATGCTGACATCCAAGGCTTTTTTTTTTTAAAAGCAGGAACTCCTTTAGGCCACACACTCCTAATGTAGCCAATCCTCCATGAGCTTACAGGGCTCCTGGTACTGGCCTACTGTAAGCTCCAGGAGGATTGGCTACATCAGGGGTGTGTGGCCTAATATGCAAAGGAGTTCCTGCTATAAAAAAAGCCCTGGCCCAGGATCAAACCCCATCCATCTCCAGTCAAAAAACTCACTGAGCTTGGGCTCATCAGTTTCTCTCAGCTTACCCTACCTCACAGGGTTGTTATTCTTGTGAGGACAGAATGGAGGAGAAGAAGAAGAAGAATTGCAGATTTATATCCCGCCCTTCTCCCTAAATCAGAGACTCAGAGCGGCTTACAATCTCCTATGTCTTCTCCCCTCACAACAGACACCCTGTGAGGTGGGTGGGGCTGAGAGAGCTGTGACAGAAGCTGCCCTTTCAAGGACAACCTCTGCAAGAGCTATGGCTGACCCAAGGCCATTCCAGCAGGTGCAAGTGGAGGAGTGGGGAATCAAACCTGGTTCTCCCAGATAAGAGTCCGCACACTTAACCACTACACCAAACTGGCTCTCAGGGAATGACATTAGGAAGATGGGCAGCATTTCTCAAATGGAAATCTTGGCAAGTCCAGCCAAACTGTCAAAAAGCTGAAGCAGCTGAAGTTTTCATTTCACTTTGTTTTACTGATTAGGTTGATCTCAAGCCAGCACCAATGCTAACTTTTTACAACTGCAAAATTCTGGGACAAAAGATAGAGAAGACGACAAAACAAGCTGCAATCGAGGCTTATAACTTCCCTAACAAGCAACAAGCACCAATCACTCAAGAGTTAAGACTGAAGACATCACTGCCTTCCAAATTCACCTTCAAGCATGAGTGAGTCAGGAGCACAACAAAGGAACACCCAGTTTTATGCAAGAGCTATAATAAGTCTTTTTGCTCCAAATGCCACCATAAAATGTCTAGCCATTAAATGAACTGGGGAGACATCAGGCAGTTAAAATGTGTTGGCTGCAGGAAGTTACCCTTACATCTGCAACACCAAAAAGAAGATAAGCAGGCCCAGGTGGTACACCAAACGCCATGCAACGTGCATGCGGAGTAGGAAGCTTCGGTTTTCTTTTGCTGCAAACTTTTTTTCCAAAAAGAGGGCAAAGTGAAGTACTTTAAAGCGCCTTTGATTTCACTGAGAGACGGGGGAGAAAATTCGTGTTTGAGAAAGAATTAATGAAGTTAACCCTCCCATTACAATCAAAGCACTTCACTTCAGCTTGATTGCATGTCCAATTCTTTTAAATTCTATTTAAGGTTGTGGAACCTTCCAGTGAAGAGAAAAGCAGGGTATAAATATCTTTTACATACTCTGGCTGTAGAAACAACCAAGTTCAGAAATTGTTGACTAAACAACCATCATGTAGAATTAGCACCCTTGTCACATTCAAGGAAAAATTCAAAGACCCAAGTGAACCAAAGAGGGATACTAATCTTACTTCATTAACTTTTGCCTTTGAGCCGTGTCCTTGAAACTTCTGAATTCTTCCCCAGCTTTAAGCTCAAAAAACTGAGGCTTCAAGACAGTTTGCTGATCCTCCTTCAACCTTTCCTGCTGCCTTTTTACTTTTTCCTCTTGGCGGAGAAGTCTGCGCTGTTTCCTGACCTCTTCAACCCAGCCTTTTTCATCATCTGAAGTCTCAGAACTTTCTGCATCACTTGGTTTTCCTTCTGGTTCTTCCTCTTCTTCCTGAATACAAAAATAGACATTTTTAAGGACCATTAACCTTTTTTTTGAAAAAAGAGAAATATTTATCAAATTAGAGTACGTGACTCTGTACAGATGCACAATTTGGAGATGACTTTATTTCTAATAGATACTTTACTTAAGAGGAAAAAATAAAGACTGAATATATCTGCACAATATTACATTGGTACAAGTCATAGACCCTACAACAATAGATGGAATATATTGGGCTAAACATGAGTTGGACTCAAAGGTGCCCTTTTCAGAGTGGAAAGCATAAAGAGTTATCCATGATTTCTGTGGCATTTCTAGTCATGATGCAGCACACAGAAAGGTACAGAGGCTGGGGGAAGGTTACTGAACCAGTTGTTGCTTTGGGCTGGAGCAGGCAGTGAGGACTTTTTTTTTTTAACAGAGAAAGAAGACTATAGAAAGGATAGATGCAGAAAGGAGAGGGACAAGAAGACCATCATAAGAACATATGAGAAGCCATGTTAGATCAGGCGAATGGCCCATCCAGTCCAACACTTTGTCACACAGTGGCCAAAAAACCCCAAGGGCCAGGACACTAGAAGCCCTCCCACTGTGCCTCCCCTGCCCCCCCAAAAGAACCATCAAGAGATGGGCCATCTGAGAGAGCTGCTCAGAAAACCAGGAGTCCTTTCCTTGGCAGAAAATGAACCAAGGAGCAGAAATCGGCAGAAACAGGAAACTGGAACCTAAGTCCTGCCTCTTTAACTAAATGGTGGGAACAGGATTTTCAGTTAAGTGGTAATGGTAATGAACCCTGCCCCCTATCCTTGCTCAATGGAGTGATGGTGAGGAAAATTGGAGGGGAAAGCAACAAGAATTAATTTCCTGTTTCAGAACAGGAATCAACATCATGTCACTCTAGGAATTTCAAAAATCTCTATGGTAAAGCAGTAAACAGGAAGTGACTTCCAAGAAGTCTCCACCCCCAAACGCCCGTTCCAAACAATTCTACTCCATATAGTGGACATATTTTGTAAGTTAAACAAATGGGTAATTTTGTTTCAAAGTGTTTAGCAAATAAAAGACATCCATAATTTTCAGAAAGTAAATAAATAAACTGCAGGAGGGGAAAACCAATCTCTGGATCATGAACTGCTATAAGACTAAAACCAAACCGTCAGATAACCCCACTGACGCAAGCACAGCTTTTTTCCCCAACCCAAAATGAAGTGTTACAAGTTGCATACCAATTTCCCTTGTACGCCGTTTCATCAGACTTGTAAAATATCTAGTGCTCAATGTGCTGCCCTGTGGGAAAAGTGCCCTCCATATCCCGTCAACCCCCTGGCTTGTCCATGCCATGAAAACAATTCAAGCACAAGAAACTTTTCCAGGCAGAGAGTGGGGACTCATTGAGTGCAGGCCTCCCATGCTGCTAACAACCCATTTGCACTCCTGCACACAAGCAGGCAGGAAGGCAGGCAGAAGACAACAGAGATCTACTGAGCCATCATGGAATTTCCAGCACACAGGCGTGCCACTCGTGATGTGAGCAGACTGTGCTCCGTACCATTTGAAAGAGTTATTAGAGAATTGAAGACAATCCTAAAAACGCCACTGATTTACCTCTCTATCCTGCTGCTTCAGAAACTTCAGCTTCTTTTTTCTTTTCTCACTTATTTTAGAAACCAGCGGGTTGAGCAGCCGGAACTCCTCGCTCTTCTCGTCCACCTGGAAATCTGGGTTCTCAAACATGACTTTGAAGCGATCGTCAGTAAGAATGCTTGGTGTTTTCTAGGAAAGAAACAACACAGAAAGTTGAGAACCAATTACAAAGCTCACAACAGTCCCAGAAATCCATGACACATGTATTGGTTTACTCCACAGGATTCATTATGCGAGGCAGCACTGAATACAGCCTCTGTTCTCCTCACCATTAAGTCATCCCCGTCCTTGTTCACTCAGTACATTTCATTACCTTTGAAAACACCAGAAGAAATTTGGTGATAAGTCTTCAGGGTCCGGGTTGTACCCAGTGATCTGTCAGCAGAAGGTGCTAATGGCCACATCTTTTTGCTTTCCCCAGGACATACTTCCAAACCCAGAACAGTTCATTCCCAAGGTCATGAGACCTGCAGGGGGTAATAGCCACGTGGATGGAGAAGCTGCAGTAGGAGATGGGAGGACACGCTTCCTGCCTTTTCCGTCATTAGAGTGCCACTGAAGGAAGAGAGTGATCTCACCCACTTCCCCCTCCTCACTTCTACCTCCCGATAGTACTCCATGACAATCCATGAAACGGCTCAGGGGAAGGGAGACAGGAAAACGGAGAAAATCCATGATCCTTGTGTTGAATCCAACCCATGAACTTCTGGTTATTGCACCATCACCAGATGATGGGTCACTGTGCAAAACTCCTGGGCAGCATGTAATTGGCTGGACAGAAGAGTCAGAATGCAGAACTACATCCATGTATTGAATATCGAAGTACCTGCTGTGTAACCTATACTGGGTATAACTCCTGAGGGTAAACCACAACATATACTTATTAAAAGACTGGCTGGAGAAGCATGTGGCCAGGGATGACTCACCAACAACAGCAACCTAAATACTTCTGCTGGAGAAAGGCCGGAAAAATTCTGGAATACTACGTATTGCAGACGGATGTCTAGGAACACAAAATCCTTTTTCCAGTCTTGCTTAAAGTTTGACTGTTATTAAGATGGAACAGCAACTGAAAGATGTTATGGAACAAAGAGCTGCCCTTCAAAAGTTGTCCAAACTTCAGTATGCTTGTTTATGGAGTTATGGTTACAGTATGGAGTTCTGACTACACAGCATTGGGAATCAGATCTGCTGGCTGATAAATCCTGTGATGAACCACACTTATTTGCTTTCCCTTGTCAGCAGCCCGGCCCACATTTAGCTGCTTTGTAAACTCTGAGTTTAGATAGCTGTTTGGTAAGACACTGTTTCCAGTACATAATGTTTTAAACACCTAGGGCCCAAGGCTTCTGCAACTAGCCTGCATTCCTAGAAGTGGTTTTTAGTTTGTTCCATTCTTCTAACAACCCCCTGAAAGCCACGGCTCAGGCAGACAATTCTCCAAAGCACAGAAGCCACCAAATCCTTCTCCTATTTTTTGTGCAAGTGGAGTTCATTACCCAAGCTCTGCTTGTGCAAAAGTGGGGGGGGGGGTCCTCCCTTCTTGTTGCAACCTCCCATCCTGCATTGCATATTGTTTCAGGGTGTCCCTCAGACCTTCAGCAGCATCCTTCTGGGGGTGTACAGGTGCTTGAGGAAGAAAGGGAAAGTGCCAAACAAGAGCATCTGCAAACTCCTCCATTTGAGAAAGCCTTGTGTCATGGCTATGGCTATGAATATAGAGGACAGGTTGCTAGCCTTGCCTAAAAAGATTATGGACGATGGTATCTGCAGGCCAGAAGCAGAGTTAGCCTAGTCTCTCAATTCAAGGCCAGATATTCAGAACAGAACAGCCTTGGGGAGGAGTAAGAAACAAAGGAGTAACAATACAATATGGCCTTTAGCCAGTTACAAATAATATAATTAATATCAACAGATGTAATGTGTGTAGGGGTCTGGGTGTGAGAAACATCTGAAAACACTAATTTTGAAATTCTTTGTTATGATAAAAAGTAGCAAGAATGAATACAGCTTTTTTTTGCATACAAATAACATTGTATGGTGTTTGAAGCTGTAAGGTAATTAATCACCCAAGAACATGAGCCCCATAAGGTAGGATAGCTAGCTACTCTTAAAAATCCTTTAACTCTTTTAAAAACCTACAAATATGTGAGTCTGAACTGATCTATGAAGGTGCTTCTTGAAGTAACCTGCTTAAATTTGGTGAGAAATAATTAATGGCTTCAGCTAATAACGCTGATCTATGTAAAAATCAATGGATGAGATTATCAAATTCTTTAAAGTGAATGCTAAAGTGTAAATAGTTACATTTTAATAGAAAGGTGAAATAGAAGCAACGATTCTCTAATAATATTGGAGAATGCATAATACTCAAACTGAAACACTGTTGAGGGGTATTCTCTTGCCAAAGGAGACCAGTGATCTGATACAGAAAAGCTAACCAGACACCTAAGGCTCCTGAAGTACACCCATATATCTGCATCAGGCTTCACCAGAATCGCCTGGAAAACGTGGAGTACAACTAGTCCACCTGTGCATGCTCTTGGCAGATTATTCTAACCATTGTGAAGTTTTTTAAATAGGCAACCTGTATATTTTCTGGTAGGAACAGTATGCTGCTGATGCTGGAGTACTCCCACCCTGAGATGGTTTTAGTGTGCCTCTAGATTGTGCCCAGGATATTCAAGATGCTCTACATTTTGCCCCCCTCCCCCAGCCTATAAGCAGCATTGCCGAATGTGTGTCATGATAGATTATGCATAAAGTATAGCTCTGATGCCTGTTATTTAAGTTTTGTATTTAAAACAGCTATTAGCTGCCTTTCTACCTTATAGGAACCCAAGATGGCTATTAGGTAACCAAGAGCATGACAAGGGTAAGACAGTTATTTTACAACACAAATTCGATGCATAATAAGCATCTTTTACAGAATACTTTTATGAATCTCATGTTAAATATTTAAAAGTGAAGCAGTATGTTGAAACAAGGGTGGAAAGCATGTCTACCCAGCACACAAAGGCAGATGTGATTGACAGCCTGGACAAACTCCTTAGGGGTGTCATTACATGTCACTGGGTGGATGCTGACCTTGATGCCACTGGAGGTGAGCACCTATGCACAAAGCAACCCATTGCACAGACAGAAGATTTGGAGCACATATGAAACTGCCTTACACTGACTCTGGTCTATCACGATCAGTATTGTCCACTTGGATTGGCAGTGGCTCTTCAGGGTCTCAGGTAGAGGTCTTTCCTATTACCTACCTGATCCTTTTTTCTGGAGATTCTGGGGACTCAATTTGGGATCTTGTGTATGCCAAACAGATGCTTTGGACTGAGCTCTCCTTAATCTATCAAAGTTACCAGTCTGAGCTGCAATTCACTGAAGCAATGCTGGCAACAGAACTGGCAGGGGTGGGGAGAGGAATCTGAAAGAGTGTACTTGTAAACTGCAACAAGAGAAGCATCATCTTCTAAAAGGAGTTGTTTTAATTAATAATGTGATGTTGCTCCTTAAGGAGAGGTGTAATAAATGTTCACTTTTTTATTAGTTGGAAAAAAATGTCATTTGTCCACTGCAGCTAGGAAAAAATACCACTTGACAGCTGCATTTTTTATTAGTTGGGGGAAAAAATGTCATTTGTCAGTTCCAGTTGGAAAAGTACTAGCACCTGGGAATCAAACTGGCCCAAGCACTTGTTTGTACAGCTGCTCAGAAAGGAAAATTCTGTTGGACAGGAATGGTTGAGCTAAAAATACGCAGACAGAATAATGTAGAAGAATACGGCTAACACTCACTGCTTTATGGTCCTGTTAGGCAAGCAATCAGAAACTGGTTTTGTAATTGATTTCACTTTTAAATGGAGATAAAATGGAAGGCACAATTTAAATACCAAGGCAGTTGAGGACAGTGTGCATTTGTGATAGAGCAACAAAGACTTTCCCATTAAATGTTTCACTCTGCACTTTGTCACAATCAGTGTCTGACTTTTGCTGGAAGCCATAAAACAGTCTCAGCTAGCCTGGATCACTTAATCCCAACACAACTTGTTATGTTCTCCAAAAGCATGACATAAAGTAATCCCCAACTCTATTTTGTAACATTAATTCAATTCATTTAAAACATTTCTATCAAGCCTTATCTCCTCACGCTCAAAAGCTCTAATAGAAGGGCAGAAGCATAGTAAAGCTATTGGAGTGATGACGGATTACAAATATATGCTCTGGGAACAGAAAACCAATGAGCTTTTGGTGTGCTTTTTCAGGGAGGAAACATATTCTGTGTTACGAACTTGTCTTATGAAATACCATTCAATCTAATAATGACTCTACTAAGGCACTGGAAAGATTGTACTCAGCCTAAAACAATGGGAACCTATACAGAGTTTGCGGATAGCAGCCAGAACCTTAGTAGCCAGTAGTTGATGAAATCACAGGTGTCCATCTGTGGTTAATGTAAAGATGAACAGCTATTGTAATGGCAAAGCTTAATAAATTTATTCAACCACAGCAGGTGGGGTGGGAAGGAAAACAGAGATTTTTTCAAGATGCTTGGCATCCAGGACATGAGTTAACAAAAACCAGATACACAGTGGACATTTATTGCTAGCCCATGTACAGTCTAATCCTAAACCAAGTTAAAGCCTCGACTTCAATGGAGTTAGAAGTGTATAACTCTGTTTAGAACTACAGTGTTAGCCTTTTCCATGGACTGGCAGACAGTGGCTCTGCAATATCTTAAGCAGGAGATTTGACAGCTCTGCTACCCAAATTCCTTCTAACTGAAGATGCCAGGAACTAAACTTAGGACCTTAGCTGTTCTAGCACTGAACTTGTCTTCTCCATATACTAAGTAACATCCTCAAACAGCAAGACTGGTCCACTTAGCACTTCTAAGAATCTCCAACAGTGCTCAGTTTTACTATGGATTAAAGTAACTGCAGAGACAGAAACCCACCTTTTGCTTTTTTCTCCTCCCACTTTGCAGATTTTCTTCTCCTTCTTCAATAAGTTTTAGTGCCAGCTCTTTATTAACCTTGGGAAGTTTCTAATGAAAGAAAGGAGGAATCAAAAGGTTACAAACAGCAACAGTGGTCTGCAGACAATTTCCAAAGAACCGAAGCTGTATAATTTCTTGTATTAGAACCAACCAGAACATTTTTAAACACCCAACTCTCAGTGTGCATCCTTTCAAGCTCTTGAGAACTCTTTATCAACCTGGGTGTTCAGTTAAAGTAAGGGGAGAGGGAGAAAGAATATAAGCTCTTTTAGAGCAGACTGGCAAAGCCCCAAGCCTAAAGGTTCAACCTTAAAATGGAACACAGGATGTGCTGAAGAATAAATTGGAGAAGAACAGGGTGGGTGGGATTGAACCAGTGGGTGCTGCTGGGACAAAGAAGGAGAGAAGAAAACTATATCTCTCTGTGAATATGAAGGGCCAAACACAATCAGATGTCTTTCCAAATGAGTTAAGTGAGACACTCAGGTCCCTAGCAAGGGGAGAGAGCAAAACAAAAGAGAAAAGTGGTCCTCTTTGGTACTTTCCATGTCCAACTGGCTCTCTGACATGTTTTTAAATCAAGGTCAAAAAACACAAGTTTATTGATGCAGAAGTTTCTGTTAATAAAAAAAAGAAAGCACTTTAAGCCACATGCACACTCCTTCCTGCAGCACGAGAGTAATATGAATTTACTGAGTCCTCCAAATTATCTACACACATCCCCAATAGAAGCTTGCCACAATAATACAAGAAACAAAAGTGGTTGCTTATATTTTGTTTCTGTATCCCACATATCTATCTATACATGTATCTATATCTACATATCAATAGATAGACAGACAGACAGAGATATGAACAGTCTCCAGCTGCACTGGGGGTCTGGAGTCAATATTGCAACTCCAACTGATGTCAATAAAAACAAGCTAGAGCACTGATCCCCAACATGGTGCTCACTGGCACTGTGGTGCCTGCCAATACATTTTCAAGTGCCCACTTCCTTCTTTCCCAAAGTGTATTTTTCCTGAAGCAAAAAGCTATTCCTGACTTTGTTCTGATTCTCTGGAATCGCAGGTGCTTCAGAGAAGTTCAGGAGGCAACACCTTTCTTTCTTCCAGGAGCACCCACACAGTAACAGCTATTTCGCTCTCTTCCTCACCAATGTTTTATGTTTTAATTTCTGATTTTATGTCTTTGTATGTATTTTAACACTGTTTTAAATTTGTTTTAATGATACGTGTTGAGGGGGTTTGTTTTTAATGGTTTAAAATGTGATTTTATCATCTATGTTTTAAATTGCTAGTTCTCTTGGTGGTCCTTGTGAGGGGGAGAAAGGCGGGATACAAATTTTGTTCATAAATTTTCATCACAGGACACTTGGCTCGGAACCTCCCAATATCTGGTAATTGGACCCAGCCTCCATGGCGGCCACAGTGGTGGCACCACACAATGTTTTCAAAATTCCACAAGTACCCACAATCTCAACAAGGTTGGTAACCCCGTCTAAAGCATGGATACCTCTCTAATTGTTCTTCGTAATCATCAAAACCACAAATCACCAATTCATTTTTAAAAAATTAAAACAGAAAAAAAACCTTTGATTTGTAACCATGGAGTAAGAGATAATTTTGTAATCACACTTGTATTTGCCACAGAGAAAACTGGAAGCCTTTTATATTTATTTTTTCCCCTTCTAATTCCTTTACTTTTTATTGTCTTTAAAAATATTTTTTTTTAAAAGAAAGTGTGGATACCTCTTTATGAGGCTCAGGGCTTCTCATGTTACCCTGGTAATGTAGAAAGTCACTGAGATACCAAGACTCCCACAGCACCAGATTAACTTGAAAAAGGGTTTAAATCTCAGGTTGGCAGTGTTACACAGAAGAGGGCTTCTTCATATACTTACAAAGCTAGTCAGTTAAATTCTCAGTCCCTCCCCCCTTCAGATGAATTGGTATGTAACTATGATACAAAACCAGGGGAGTGCATTTTATTAAGTTCTCAATCCTTCCCCCCTTCAGATGAATTGGTATGTAACTGTGATACAGAACCAGGGGAGTGCATTTTATAGGGTTGCTAGGTCCAACTATCTGAGGACTTTGGGGGAAATATCTGAGGACTTTATTTATTTATTTATATAATTTCTATCCCGCCCTTCCCAACAAGTGGCTCAGGGCGGCTCACAACACAAGTACCACATAAATACAATTTAAGCATAAAAAAGTTAAAATAATTAATACATTTAAAATTTTTAAAACATTTAAACCATTTAAATATTTAAGACATTAGGGACAGTAACCTCTATTATAACTACACCTGATTTCTTGTTTCTTGTACCAGCTAGTCATAGGCCAGCCGGAAGTGGGTTGTCTTACAGGCCCTGCGGAACTGGGCAAGGTCCCGCAGGGCCCTCACCTCTTCCGGCAGCTGGTTCCACCAGGAGGGGGCCATGACAGAAAAGGCCCGGTCCCTGGTGGATTTTAAGCGGGCTTCTTTTAGCCCGGGGATAGCTAGGAGATTTCGAGTTCCCGATCTCAGTACTCTCTGGGGAACGTGTGGGGAGAGACGGTCCTTCAGGTAGGCAGGTCCTAGGCCATATAGGGCTTTAAAGGTAATAACCAATAACTTTGGGGGTGCAGCCAGGAGATTCTGGGGGTGGAGCCAGGAGCAAGGTTGTGACACGCACAATTGAACTCTGAAGAGAGTTCTGGTCATCACATGCAGGGGTTTTTTTGTAGCAGGAACTCCTTTGCATATTAGGCCACACACCCCTGATGTAGCCAATCCTCCAAGAGCTTGCAGGACTCTTATTACAGGGCCTACTGTAAGCTCTTGGAGGATTGGCTACATCAGAGGTGTGTAGCCCAATATGCAAAGGAGTTCCTGCTACGAAAAAAGCCCTGATCACATGTAAAGGTACTGTGCTCCTTTTAAATATCGTCACTTCACTGGAGGGGAGGGAGGCTGAGTAGGTACCAGATGCTATGCTGAAAATCTGGTACTTCTGCCTCAAAAAACAGCCCCCTCAGAGCCCCAGATACCAATTGATTGATTCTTCATTATACCCTATGAGGACCAGTCTCCATAAGGTATAATGGAGTTTCCAGCAGGAGGGCCTCCAAACCAGGAGATCCCCAGTTTCCAGCTGGGGATTGGCAACCATAGCGTTTGAACATCCCTTAAAGTTGACAATTACAAAGAATCTTTCAAAATCTTGTGGAAACTGTGAAATGGGCATGTGGCCCTATGGTATCAAGGTGATACAGTTTATTGCAGAACAGTGTAAGTTGTCAGCCAGAAAGTTCCACATTACATTTAAATCTTTTTTCGGCAGTTCTCAGTAGTAGCCTTTAGGAAGTCTCTGTCTCTCAACCTTAGTCCTGTTTCCCCCACTAGGAAAACCATGACTGACCTAACTTACAGGACTGTTAGAAGAATAACCAAAATAACAGATGTGAAGTTCTTTAGTAACCAAAAAGTGCTACACAAATGTTGGCTATTAATGTCCCAGATTGTTTATTATTTGATTCAATTAATTTAACACACAGTCAAGGGGCGAGGGAGATGCTTATGAAAGTCAAAAACTTTTGAAACTTATTTTATGAGGATTTATAGATTTACTACCTTCCAAATAATGGAGGAACTAATTTCAAATAAGCAGCACACAACTTCCTAAAATCATTAATGGACATTTTTCAAATTCAGTCTATACCTTTAGTTGTACTCTTTGTGCACGGGCTTCTTCTATCTTCTGCCTAATCTTCTCTTTCCTGTACTCCTCATAGGCAAATGGATTCACCATCATTTTAACCTGAGAATGTAAATAGTAGGTGGTAAAATGCAGGAAAAACCCCCAATTACTTGCAGATGATGTTCTGTTTTCCATTTTTCTCCTTTTTTTTTTTCCACTGTCCAAAGCAGATATAAAGTCTTAATTAGTTAGCCAGTTTACCTTATGATACAGTCTTATGTCCATGAAAAAGCCATGCATGTATGCACGGAGTAATGAAGATCCAATGAGATGTGTAAGCCCTGAAAAACACATGCAACAGGATGTTAATAGCTCAACCAACCTTAGGTACAACCCACAATCTACAAAGTCTTAAAACAAAGCAATTGTTTCTTTACACACATCTGGAATGCACTGCATGATAGGACAGCTGCCTGATTACCGTAGTTCTTACTTCTTATGCTATGAAAGGCCAAAAGGCAGCATCATTAGGGAAGAGAATATGGTCAGGCTGACAGGTCTACATCCTGGTTTATATTTTGATACTATTGTGTTTACTGAATAGTTTGCAAACTACCTTGGGGAACCATTAGGTTTAAAAGTTGGTCTATAAGCATGGTAATTAAACAATGAATAACATACCTAAATTTTCAAGGTCTTTTCTCGTGACAAATTTGTAATCATCATACACTGTTGTCTCTGGGTTCTCCTCCAGTTCTTCTGTTAGATTATCAAGGAATGAGCACCATTTTGGAGCAGGACCCAACACCTGCAGAGATAGTGAAGTTAAGATATACCCACAGTCCCACATTTTTGTGACAGCAGCACAGCTCAGTTTGGCAGTGCACATGGAGAAAATTGTCCTGTTTTTATGCTATTTTATGATTTTATCAGACTGGTTTACATGAATTGTCTCAAGCAGTACATATTAATGCAAATATTACTACAACATTATTGTTCATGTTACACAGATAATATTCTAGTTCTGTAACAGGGATTTACAGAGCCCTGATGCTTTACTCCTCTCAGCTTTCATAGAATCACAGAGTTGAAAGGGGCCATGCAGGCCATCTAGTCCAACCCCCTGCTCAACGCAGGATCAGCCTAGAGCATTCCTGACAAGTGTTTGTCCAGCTGCTGCTTTAAGACTGCCAGTGACAGGAGCTCACCACCTTCCTCAGTAGCTGATTCCACCGTTAAACAACTCTTACTGTAACAAAGTTCTTCCTAATATCTAGCCGGAACCTTCATGCCCTTAATTTAAACCCATTATTGTGAGTCATATCCTCTGCTGCCAACAAAAACAGCTCCCTGCCCTCCTCTGAATGACAGCCCTTCAAATACTTAAAGAGAGCAATCAAGTCCCCCTCAACCTTCTTTTCTCCAGACTGAACATTCCCAAGTCCCTCAGCTTTTCCTCATAGGGCTTGGCCTCCAGGCCCCTGATCATCCTTCGTTGTTCCCCTCTGCACCCTCTCCGATCTGTCCACATCCTTTTTGAAGTGAGGCCCTCCAGAAGTGCACACAATACTCCAGGTTTCCTTCATTTCAGTGATAAAAAAACTAGTTAACATCTCCTGACTTTAATTGCCAGAGCTATCATGGCATGGTGTAGATTTTCACAGCTGGAATTAGCCCCCACTACCTGGGAAGTGCAGTGTTTCAGTCCTCCTCCTTCACTTTCCTTGGAATGTGACTGTAATGCCTTCGACACACGTACACACTCACTCTCACATTCACATAAAGGAAGGATTCAAGCAGGACCGTACAACTGATTCACTGACAAAGGAATACGAAATTAAACAGGTTAAGAGAAACACGTTTTACAGATCTGTATATTCCTTCTCAGGATCAGTGATGATTTCAAACGTGTAAGGGGCGGGGGAAAGTTCACATTACTGTATTTTAAAATGCAAGTTACCATTTCATTTAAAAATCAGGTTTGCTGAATGTTTTCCCCACTGGCAATCTCTCTCTTCCACTGCCATGCAAACCCAGTCACACCCACTGAAGTTAGACTACTGCTGCCCAGTGCATCAAGCTGAACATCAAAAGCTGCCTTTCCAGAGGAAAAGAAACAGGAAATAATGGCAAGGTTGAAAGACCAATCTTTCTATGAAACAGAACTCTTCCTAGCCATTTCCTTTTCTATTGCATCAATGGTGATAACCATGGTGGAAATAAACAAGACACAGCAAAAGACACTCCTGTTATTTGAGTACCAAAAACAACTGGTGCAGCACATAAATTGTCTTAACATGCTTGAGATGATTTTATACCCTGCCTTTCTCTCACCATGAGGGTGAAAGTGACATACAAAACACTTGAATATTAAGCAAAAAAAGCCAACAGGCTTCTAAAGATGCTGCACTCCAGAGAAAACATTTCAAATTGTTTCTAACGATTTATCTTCTTCAGTTCTGTGCAATTCAGGAATACTTCCTAGGCATTTAGTATGAGTGGTGGCTGGTACTGGCGTTAACTGGACACCTACATTCTTGCAACAGGCTGCTCATGTGTATTGCCACCCGTGGAAGCTGTCCCCTCTTTTGAAATGTCCTAGCCAAATCATAAAAGTGGCATAATAAATATGATTTTGATGTGCCTTTTTCCAAACCGCACTGCCAGTCTGGCATTCAGAACAGCCGCATCAAGCAGTGGTTTAAGTGTATTAAAGTTAGTCATCTGCTCTAAGTGCATGCTATTAGGTGACTACGTTTCCACACTGTGTACAACTACACATGGTTGCCTTAAGCAACTATTAAAGAGGAATAATAATACACAGTAGGATATTCTTTGAGAGCTACTTTCAAAAGCTTAAAAGAGCTTATGCATGAGCCCAAGCCATTTCTTGTTCGGATTTCATTTTTATGTTACTGTATTTTACACCTGTTCTCTCAAATCAAGCAAATTCCAAAGACTGATGTTGCAATATGGGATCTTCACATACAAATTTACCGGATATGGAATATAGGTTTCATTTACAATACTGGTTGCTAACAGATTATGCTTCAGTGAATGTGTATATGTCTGCTTCTAAGTCTGCAGGATCAAGAATTTTCAATTGCAACTGTCTCTGAAGCTCCCTATGTATCCAGCAAATTTAGTCTGACATTTCCTAAGCCATGTTTAGAGATGGAGAATCCTTGCAAATGTGCATGGGAAGTGAGAGAGTGTATATGCATACACACAGCAAAAATAACATCTAGGCCAAAGATCAAGGATCCCACTTCCTGGCCCTGGAAAAGACTGTTGCATTCTGACATGACACACATGAAGTTCTGGAACATCTCTGTGTAAACCAAGTTTACAATCTTACTACCCCTTATTGTGAGATAAGGGGAAGCGATCCTGAAACGGCAGAGATATAAGAAGCGAGACATCTGGAACTGAGGCACCTGGCAAAAGATGTCAACAAGGACACAGCAAGAACTACCTACACCTGCATTTTTGGAGAGTAAGAGGGAGGGGCAAATGAGGTAAAGAAAAAGCAAAGAAGGACCATAGGCACTGTGATGTAATCAGCCCTACAATGGAGGGGGTCAGAGATGGGCCAGGCAAAGTTTACTTAGCATCAGTGGAACTCTCCTGCTTGGGTAGTGCTTGCATGCAATTAACAGGTTTGGCCAACCTTGGGGAGAATGAGAAGCGTGAATTAGATGAGCTTAGGATGCTTAGATGCAGGGTTTTTTTCTGGGGGAATGTGGTGGAACAAAGCTCCAGAACCTCCTTGTAAAAACAAAATTCTTTTTAAAAGTTCATGAGGGGTACCCATATGTTTCTCATTCATTTCCCTCTTGAGAGTTCCAGCACCTCTTTTTCCAGAAAAAAGCCCTACTTAGATGTTTCCCAATAAAGCTTTATTAAAGGATCCTTGCCTAAGACTCTGTTCGCTGTTGGCTCAAAAGCCCACAGGCCCAGAGCCATTCTCAAGAGTCTGATCAGCTCTGGGATAAGGAGTTAAGGGACTGCAAGTACAACTTTGTATCCAAGAAGCATGCATTTTAAATGACTAAAACTACTTTCAATGAAAAAATGAGACGTTCGATCCTCAGTCAAACTCCTGACATAATCATTCCCCTCCACTATAATTAGCAGAAAGCAAACATGATTTTTTGAACAGAGGGAGTTCAACAATACTGCAGTTATGGCAGTCCGAACACTTAATTGTTTCAACAGGTTCAATCATTTTCAAATGTGATATAAATCTTGTCTGGTTTTTCATTTGGATGAAAGACTTTGGACAGACAGTAGAAGAACTATGGGCTGGATTCAAACACTGGCAATGCCTTCCCTCTCTTACTGCAGCCCGCCAAGCCCCAGCACTGGGGGGGGGGGGGAGGAGGAGAAGAAGAAGATGACAACATAAGAACATAACAGAAGTCATGTTGGATCAGGCCAATGGCCCATCCAGTCCAACACTCCTGTGTCACACAGTGGCCAACATATGTGTGTACATACATATATATATATACACACACACACACACACACACACACATACATACACACACACACTGTGGCTAATAGCCACTGATGGACCTCTGCTGCATATTTTTATCTAATCCCCTCTTAAAGCTGGCTATGCTTATAAATGATGATATTGGATTTATATCCTGCCCTTCACTCTGAATCTCAGAGTCTCAGAGCAGCTCACAACCTCCTTTATCTTCCTCCCCCACAACAAACACCCTGTGAGGTAAGCAGGGCTGAGAGAGCTCTCACAGAAGCTGTCCTTTTCAAGAACAAGCTCTGCAAGAACCATGGCTGACCCAAGACCATTCCAGCAGCTGCAGGTGTAGAAGTGGGGAATCAAACCCGATTCTCCCAGATAAGAGCCCACGCACTTAACCACTACACCAGGGGTGGGGAACCTCTATCCCGAGGGCCGTATGTAGCCCTTGGGGTCACTTGGTATGGTCGAGGATTGCTGGACCGAACTGAGTCATGTGGCAGCCTCCCTGGGGCCTGGCTGGCCAGCAAAGATCGTGGGGCCCAGCCGCACTGTGCAACAGCCTCCCCAGAGCCAGGCAGGGATCACAGGGCCCAGATGTACTGTGTGGCAGCCTCCCTGGGGCCTGGCTGGCCAGCCAGAATTGCTGCAGGGCCTGGAAAAGTTACTGTCATAGTTCAGTTTGCACTTGATTATCCCAGATGGTGTGGCCTAATATGCTAATATGTGTGTGACCTAAGATGCTAATATTAGGGGATGTGGTCTAATATGCTACTGAGTTCCTGCTGAGCTTTTTTGTAGAACTATGCATTTGCCTAGGGCAGCAGGCCAGGTGTGTGTGTGTGTGTGTGTGTGTGTGTGTGCCAGATTAGGTTCTCCCTACATGACTTCAAATAGAAAAACAATTATTTGCATTAATTTTGCCAGTTTGAATTGTTCTCCCTCAGTGGAGCACTGTTTTTTAAGTTGATAATTTTTTATGGTTCGTGAATAATGTTATAAATATCCATATGGCCCTTGGCAGAAAAAAGGTTCCCCACCCCTGTACTACACCAAACTGGCTCTCTATAGTGGAGAAGCAGTGCCTTGAGAGGAAGAATAAGCAAAAACCACCCTTTCTACCTCTGCCAAAGGGAAGTGGATCCAGCTCAATAACTCAAATGGTTGTTAACATCTGCTTAGGTGGACACCTTTTGTAATAAATCTGAGTAACAGTGGTGGACATCCATTCAGCCCTGGACTGTGCAGAGTGGGACTTCCCTGCTTCCCTTCCTGCTGCAACCTGCAGGTCCCCTGACATTTTGTCTCTGGAAGTAAGTGACCCCCTCAGGAACAGCATATGAGGGAGAAATCAGCAAAAATTGTAAATGGAAATGCCATTCCATTTGAAAAACTGTATGGCTGGTTCATGCCAACATGTCCAAAGTGAAGAATTTTGCAAATATCAAGATACAATAAGATTTTACCATAAATGCAACAAAAAATGAGAACTTTGTACATCATAAAGCCCTACAAATACAATAGCCTTCCTCCCAGAGTATCACAATACAATGTCAGAAAAGAAATACAGCATAACATGTTGTTGTTGTTGTTGTTGTTGTTAAGGCTGCAATAGGGTTTGGCATTCTTCAAACCAGATTTCAGATACATCTGGATGTCTACAATGGATTTTTACAAGAACACAAGCAAATTTGCCCAATGTCCTTCAAAGCTCTGGAGAGGCAGTATGCTTGCAGCAACAACACATAGGAATCTCCTGCTTGGTTTGTCTTGTGAACACCATAACTGGGGAGCCACCAAGCCAAACAAAACTCACCATCCATTCATTGCAACCTATCGGATCTTTGGTAATCCCATCTCAGCATTCCTACGCAGAAGCCAAAGCAACTGAGCCAGCCCCTGGAAGGTCCAGAAGACACATCCTGCAGGTTGGGCGAACTTGTTCCAACATGGCTCCTGCAGCTGCAGCCCAGATTGTAATGGAGTGCACTGGATAGTAAAGGAAGTCCCTTTGGCCCTGCCACTTAGTCCTCTAGCACTGTAAGGATACCCTTTTTAGCCTTCCTCCCATAGAATCACAAAACAAAGAGCACAGAGGACTATCCACTAAAATAGGCCTTGGTTTCTGTGAAACATGCTACAGAAGACAAAAAGAAAACAATAAGGCTTGCAGCCTCTGAATGCAGCTTAAATTTAAAATTTAGATCCAGCATTTGTTTTCTGCCAGAAGAGTTGTTGTTTTTTTTTGGGGGGGGGGGGGGGGAAGGATTTTTTTGTTGATTCCCCTTCCATTGCAAAACCCCCAAAATGCCCGGCACAGTTTCTAGGTATTGCCTGAATGCCAGGGAGCAGCATTTTGGGTGGCAGACTAACAGCAGTGAGCATGAAGGACTTGCAGTACTTACAATACAACCATATTACCTGTTGAAATTCTGCACTGTAAATAAAGGAGATGCATAAAAGCAATGAACTTCCTTATTTCATTCATAACATCTCCTAACTCTTACATTCAGACCAATTTCACACTAACCTTACGCCGCTCTCACGTTCATCTTCTCAGCAGGGCTGCCTTCCAATTTCACACTATCTGCCCCAGAGCCACAGCAAGCATTGGCGTTTTTGCGCAGCAAACAGAAGCTGATAAAAACCAGTTTCTGTTTGCTGCGCAAAAACGCCGACGCTTGCTGCAGCCCCGGGGTAGATAGTGTGAAATCGGGAAGCCCCGCTGAGAAGACGAACATGAGAGCGGCATAAGATGAGTGGGAAACTGGTCTCAGTCTTCTGTGTGAGTTACAGTGTAGTCCTAAACAGAATTACACCCTTCCGAGCCCAATGACTTGAGTCGATTCAGATGTGCTGATCTGCATAGGATGGCAGACAGACACGCTCACAGTGAGATCCAGTCTATAACAGACCTCTGCAAAGTTCAGAAACTGCTCCAAAATCTATAACGCTGCTCCACGGGCAGACTATATTCCGACCCATGCGTTCTACCTAAAATAAAATAGAGCACACACACACACAAAGCTAAAATGGCACTGATTCATGTTAACAAAGCAAGAATATGCATACTCAGTTAATGCTTCATGTTAACAAAGCAAGAATATGCATACTCAGTCTGAACAGTTAAAGAACAACCAGCTTGGGTTCAGATTCCAAATATGTATGTTTGCTTAAAAAGTGAAGATGTAGTTCAGCTCAAATCCCATTTAAGCCGGCATTCTTTGCAAGAACTCTGGCACCACCAAGTACTTTCTACTTTGATGTGTGTGTGGGGGGGGAGCCACAATATCAGTCACTCACCTACACATCACCTCAACAGAAGACTCCCACCATGAGTAAACCTGCAGATTCTGAAAATGAGATGCTTTTGGATAAGATTATGTTCCTAAGAATGTTTTCTTTTTTTGCATACCCTCAAATGACTGCGCATCACATCCCCACACTTCTGGTGATAACACCTTTAGACAACCATAAAAAACTCCTTGGAGTGCATGACCAAATTAAGTATAGTCTGCACTATTACATTTGTAGTTCTAGCATGATCTGATAAGAAGCGCTGCTTTCATTCATCCTTGCCAATTTGGCATGTAATCCTCACATCTGCCAGGGGTTTTGTTTGTTTTTGTTTCAGCCCCTGTTAAACTGCCAACAGGTCAAACTCCCAGTGCCTTGTGGGGCTTTCAGGGCTCATGGATGTGTTACTCATCGTCTGAGCAAGAAGCCTGAAGGAAGAGGATACATTAAACAATTTGTCAGGAGCAGACAGGATAAATTGCTCCTTAGAACTCTAAATAAAACAGAATTGCCCCTCTCTAGACACTTTCCACTCATTTCCTTTTTTGTTGGTCATCTTTTTTTATTTCCCTCTCTCCCAATGGCCTCTTTTGAGATCCTAAATTAAAATATTCCTGTTGTTTTGTCCTCTAATCCATACTTGCCCTTTGTGGACCCAGAGTCTCTGAGTCACGTAGCCTGAAAAATGGAAATGTGGCCAACATTCTGCCTGCCACAACCATCCAGTCCCCAGATTCACCAACTTGTAGGTCAACCACCATATAGCTACATCATTGAGACAAGGAGACCAAGAAATGGCCAAACTGAGCAGGCCAGAACCTATTTAGAAGCCATATACATTCCCATGTTCACAACAGAGCATACTGTATATTTAGGGCCTAAATTGGGGGTAGGAAGCCTTCCTGTCCTGAATGTGTGTGTGTGGAGGGGGAGATAACATCTACCTGTGGAGATGTTGGGATGCCAGCAAACCAATGTGGAGGGAGAAGGAAGGACACAAAGGTTGACCTTGGTAGGACACACTGCCAGCAAAACAAGCCTAAGCAGTGCTTCTGTACGTTAGAGGCTTGCCTTGAAGCCAGCTGCAGAAGTCTGGGTGGAGAAAACAAGCATGCTAAATCAATCACAGATTTTCCCAGGGGAAGCCCACCTGAGTCCGAGTTTGCAAGGTTTTTTTTTTTTTTTTTAGGAAAGCTGCTCAAACCTCTCTTTCAGGAGTTAATTCTGCAGCACCCTACCAATTTTTTAAAAATCAGGTGGCTGGGTCTACAGACCAAAATATTAAAAAAAACCTTCTGAATTATTATAAATTATTGTTCCCTCCACTTTTATGTTTCCTGTTGTAAGATAAAAGCAGGATGTATTTTTAAAGAAGTAAACAGACTTTCTCACCAGTGGCCCCCCACCATTCTATTTTATTTCCTTCATTTGTGCCCTGTCTATCTGGGACCCAAAGCATCTTACACAGTTCTCACTTCCATTTTTATCCTTGCAACAACCATGTGAGAAAGGTTAGGCCAAAAGTGTGTTGCTGGCCCAAGGTAACCCTGCAAGCTTACATGGCGGAGTTTGGAGGAATTCAAACCTGGGTCTCCCAGACCTTAGTCTGAAACTCTGATTACTATGCCACAATAGCTGCCTATGGAATTAAATTCCAAAATAAGCCCTCTGTTGCTCAAGCCTTCCATCATGCTGTAAACAGGACAAGTGATATCTCTTTAGAAGGTATTTTGGAACTGGGTGCATCTCAGGGTAGTAAGTTATCTGTCCTTAGTAAAAGGAGGAAACCATTTCTCTTTCCAGTGGCAGCTCTGGGTTATCTAAAGTCCCACCCCTTAGGAATAAGGTCTAGGCAGACTGAGGTCGTCATGAAGTTATAGAATGAAGTGCACTGCTTTAGACTACAGGGAATGGCTGACATTTTGTCAAAGTTCCTTACTGTGTCCCCCTGAGTAGAAAACAAGAACAGAACATGAAAGGCTAAGGCACTAACCAATACTCCCTTTAAGCTGTGGAGTCTTGTGATCAAAAATTCTACTTTGTGAGCTATTGGCATTAGGGTTGTGAGCTACTGCATTGCTTAGTTTGCTCTGAGGCCACTTTTCCTCAGCTAAGCCAAAAATGTCTGAGCTGGTGGCTTCAAAAACCAAGCTAGCTCACACTAACTCAGTTTAGAGGGAACACTAGTGCTAACCTTTTATACACATGATGTTTTTACATGGGGAAATGTCATAAAGATGACTGTCCCCACCTGACATGCTGAAAGCTCATTTATCCCCTTGTTTCACTGTAACTGCAGGCAGCATCTAAGGTAGTATGGAATCCCCATACCTGCCTCGAGATCTGGATCCCCAGCACGGTGACCATGGGTGCCATGGTGCCTGCCAGTGCCTTTCCTGCCACCCATCAGGTGTTGTTTTTTTTTTAAATTTGTGGGGCCAGATGGTGGTCAGACCAGCAAGGCTTTTGATAGGCTGTGCAGAATTTGAAAAACTTTGCTTTGGCAGTGGCTGCCATCACAGCACAAGGATCTTCACTTGTGACTAAAGGTATACTGTGGCAACCATTTTGTGGCTGGCTCTGCATCCTGTGGCAGCCATTTTGTGACTGCACCCACTGCACTATTTATTTATTTATTTATTTGGTGACTTCTATCCCGCCCTTCCCACAAGTGGCTCAGGGCGGCTTACAACAACAATAAAACAATAAAACAGTAAAATCAGAGCAAGTTATTACCTCTAAAATCAGACAATTAAAACCTAAAAACCTTAAAATTAAACATTAAACTATACAGTATAAACACAAAAATCTGGTAGCTACATTATCTCATCAGGCATAGGCTAACCGGAAGAGGGCTGTCTTACAGGCCCTGCGGAACTGAGCAAGGTCCCGCAGGGCCCTCACCTCTTCCGGTAGCTGGTTCCACCACATAGGGGCCATTGTGGAAAAGGCCCTGTCTCTAGTTGCCTTGAGACGCACTTCCTTGGGCCCGGGGATGATGAGCAGATTTTGAGTGCCAGACCTCAGTGCTCTCTGGGGAACGTGTGGGGAGAGACGGTCCCTCAGGTAGGCAGGTCCCAGGCCATATAGGGCTTTAAAGGTGATGACCAGCACCTTGTACCGGACTCGGTATATTATTGGAAGCCAGTGCAGAGCCCGAAGGCCCGGCCGGATGTGCCCCCACCTTGGGAGGCCCAGTAACAGCCGGGCCGCGGCATTCTGCACTAGCTGCAATTTCCGGGTCCGGCACAGGGGCAGCCCCATGTAGAGGGCATTGCAGTAATCCAACCTCGAGGTGACCGTGGCATGGATCACTGTTGCTAGGTCGTCGGGGGCCAGGAAGGGGGCCAACTGCCTTGCCCGTCTAAGATGAAAAAACGCGGACTTGGCAGTGGCCGCTATCTGAGCCTCCATCTTTAGGGACGGCTCCAATAGCACCCCCAGGCTCCTGACCCTGTCCGCTGGCCTCAGCGGTACACCGTCAAAAGCTGGCAGAGGGATTTCCCCTCCTGGTCCCCGACGGCCCAAACAAAGGACCTCTGTCTTCGCAGGATTCAATGTCAGTCCACTCAGTCTGAGCCACTCAGCCACGGCCTGTAGTGCCCGGTCCAGGTTTTCTGGGGCGCAGACCGGTCGGCCGTCCATAAGTAGATAGAGCTGGGTGTCATCAGCATACTGGTGACACCCCAGCCCATACCTTCGGGCAATCTGGGCAAGAGGTCGCATATAGATGTTAAACAACATCGGGGAGAGAACCGCTCCCTGGGGCACCCCACAGTTAAGTGAGCGCCTCTGGGACAGTTCCCCCCCAATCGCGACCCTTTGTCCCCGACCCTCAAGGAAGGAGGAAAGCCACTGCAAGGCCAACCCCTGAATCCCCGCGTCGGCAAGGTGGCAAGTCAGCAGCCGATGGTCGACCGTATCGAATGCCGCCGATAGGTCCAACAACATCAGTACTGCCGAGCCACCCCGATCCAGATGCCGTTGAAGGTCATCCACCAGGGCAACCAACACCGTCTCCGTCCCGTGACCTGGGCGGAAGCCGGACTGAAGTGGGTCAAGGATGGAAGCGTCCTCCAGGAAAGTCTGTAGCTGCCTCGCCACTGCCCTCTCAATAAGTTTGCCCAAAAAGGGCAGGTTTGAGACCGGCCTATAGTGTGCCAATTGGGCCGGGTCTAAAGATGGTTTTTTTAAGAGGGGCCGGACCACGGCCTCTTTAAGGGGCGCTGGAAAAAGCCCTTCCGTTAGGGCCTATGAGAATTCCAGTGGTGCCTGCACCACTGCTCTAGATGTAAGCAGACTTTCCCTACTGATTCTGAAAATTCTACAGCAGCATCACAGGGCTCACCAACACAGTGACTAGTGTTGAACCAGTTCAGGTAGTTGTCCATAAGACAGCTCTAACCCACAATCCCCAGCTGGTAATCAATAATACAGGCTTGGATCCAAGTGGGTATTTCTGTGGGTTCAAGTCCTTGTGTCTGCAGAGCACAGCCTTCTCCCTCCCACAGCAGCCCGAAATACCTCCCTGTTCCTGGGGGTACAGGATTTTGATTGTGCCACAAGTGGGAATTTGAGTGTGCCACAAGAGGGGGGAGGTGAGAAAGTCATACTCTGCAGTTACAATAACTTGCTGTTGCCCACAGGAACAGCAGCCTGGATCCACCCAGTGTCTTGCTTCTAGCAGGGATAGCTGTGCTTCACATCTGTTTGCTAGCACCCTTCCCAACAGAGCAGCCAAATGTGTTAAAAGATTCTACAGGATGACCAGAAAATTATTTCCAAGTGACACATGCTGGACAGTTTCCGCACCTATGCTCACAGGCGTGTATTTCCTTTGCGGCAACAGGTTACGATGAGAAGTAGAGGATTTCCTTTGTTGTGAATAAGCTCAACTGTGCTACTTTTTAGACCAAAAGCCCTTATCTGAAAACAGATAGGAAGCCCATACTTCCTGTTTGTGGAGGCAAAACAACGCTGTCGTCAAATGCCTGCTCAGTAGTCAATATTTAAAATACCAGCTACAATCTGTAGCCTATAATTCATACTACAGAAGTGGCACTAAAAGTTATATGGATTTAATTAACATACAATGCAATTTTAAAATGAGCTGATTTTTACTCATAGGATTTTGCAAAACAGGTTAATTTGCAATCCATACATCCCATGTTTCTCTTTGTTCTCTAGTTTTAAACAAACATTTATCTCAATTGTGGGTAAAATGGCTTTCTTGGAGTTTGGGAGCAGGAAAAGAGATGTGCACCATTGCCACTCATCATACTAGATGAACCGTCTAATAGGATCTACTTAGAATCCTACTGAGGCCTACCCAATGATGATTTCATCCAGGAAAGTTCTTCTTAGAAATGCACTGTAAAACAACCATGGTTTTTGTTACCAAGCACTGCCCACAGCATTCAATAACAAGCAGAGAGTCACTGGTAAATTTTAAGTATGCTAGTGTTCCAAAGTGGCAAGAGTACATGACTAGACCATGGGAGGCCCAGGCTCAAATCATACATTCTGCCGTGACGCATGTTGGGTGATCTTGGGCCTATTATGGCCTTTCTTAACCTACCAAACAGGGTTGTTGTTGTGAAGATAAAACGGAGGAAAGGCATATGACAGGGATGGCCAAACTGTGGCTCAGGAACCACATGTGGCTCTTTCACACATATTTGATGGCTCTCGAAGCCCCTACGTCAGCTGAATTAGAGACATTTCTCTCTTTAAATCACTTCTCCAAGCCAAGCCGGTCAGCAATTTGGAAAATGCATTTAAAGTTAAAGTTGCTTTCTTTCAATCTCTCCCTCATCTTCCTTCCTTCCTGCCTGCCTGATCTCAGACATTCATGTCTTGCAGCTCTGAAACATCTGACGTTTATTTAATGAGGCTCTTACGTTAAGGAAGTTTGGACACCCCTGGCATATGATATATACTGCCTGGAGCTCCTTGAAGGAATGCTGGGGGGAGGGGGATCTACTTAAATATATTATCAAAATGGCTGAAACAACTTCTTCAAATATATTCTTAGCATGACAGCTGAACAAGACACTGAGCAAAGTTCTGCTGAGCTTACACAGACCAAAATAAAATGGTACAATGGAAAACCAAGATATTCCCTACCACAGTGAAGTTTCCTCATACTATATATACATTTTGTTGTGCAGTCTGTGGAAGCCTGTTCCTACATTTGATAAAGTGAGCTCTTGACTTATAGAAGTTCATGCCACAATGAGCAAGTTAGTCTTTAAGATGCCTCAAAATATTAAAATAGCACCCTTAACAGAAAATATGAAAGACGTTTAGAATGCGCCAATTGAAAGAATAGAGATTGAAGCAGCGATCAATGCAATGAAAATTGGAAAGGCACCTGGGCCAGATGGATATACAGCTAAGTTTTTTAAATCCTTTAAAGAGGAATTAATACCGAAGCTCCAAAAATTGATGAGCATGATAAGATTAAAAGATAAAATACCAAATACATGGAAGGAAGCAGTGATTTTGTTAATTCCAGAAGAAGATAGAGATGTCACAAATGTAAAAAATTATAGACCAATTTCATTATTGAATAACGATTATAAAATATACACAAGAATACTGGCAGAACAACTTAAGCAATATTTGATAAGTTTTATCAAGCGGGGTTTCTTCCCAAAAGACCGATAAGAGACAATATTAGGACTGTTGTACATATGAACATATGAACATATGAAGCTGCCTTACACTGAATCAGACCTTTGGTCCATCAAAGTCAGTATGGTCTTCTCAGACTGGCAGCGGCTCTCCAGGGTCTCAAGCTGAGGCTTTTCACGCCTATTTGCCTGGAACCTTTTTTGGAGATGCCAGGGATTGAACCTGGGACCTTCTGCTTACCAAGCAGATGCTCTACCACTGAGCCACTGTCCCTCCCCTAAATATTGTAGAGTATTATGAAAGACATCCAGAAAAGGAAGTAGCATTATTCTTTGCGGATGCAGAGAACGCATTTGATAATCTAAATTGGGACTTTATGTTTGCAGTTATGGAGAAAATGGAGTTGGTAGAAGACTTTATAAGGATGATAAAAGCAATATATACTGAACAACGTGCAAAGCTGTGTATAAATGCAGAACTTACAGAAGATATGATAATTAGTAAAGGTACAAGTCAAGGGTGTCAGCTCTCTCCATTGTTGTTTATAATGACACTTGAAATCTTACTGATGCAAATTCAAGACGACAAAGAAATAGGATTAAAAATAAAAGGATTTACTTATAAATATAGAGCATTTGCAGATGATATGATGTTTATAAATGAAAACCCCACTCAAGTAACTCCTTTGCTTTAGCTAAAATACAAAAATATGGAGAACTGATGGGATTTTATATAAATAAAGAAAAAAAATTATGTAAAAATATGCAAGTAAGTAAACAAAAGGAGTTACAAAAGCTAACGGGTTGTGAAGTTACTTCGAAGGTAAAATATTTGGGTGTGGAGATAACAATGAAGAATATTGATTTATTTAAAAATAATTATTAGAAGCTATGGCGTAAAATGGATGAAGATATGATAAAATGGAATAAACTTAATTTGTCATTGCTGGGAAGAATAGCTGCAATTAAAATGAATATTTTACCAAGAATAATGTATCTATTTCAAACTATTCCGATTGTGAAGGACAGCAAACAGTTTAACAGATGGCAGAGGAAGATCTCAGAATTTGTGTGGGCTGGGAAGAAACCAAGAATTAAAATGAAAATTTTAACAGATGCAAAAGAGAGAGGAGGATTCCAATTACCAGATTTAAAACTATATCATGAAGCAGTCTGCTTAGTGTGGATAAAAGACTGGGTGATGCTACTAAACAGAAAACTTTTGGGGTTGGAAGGTCATGGAAATAAATTTGGCTGGCACGCATATATGTACTATGGGAAAAAAAAGATGGATGGTTTTTTCTCTCACCATTATATTAGAAATAATTTGTTGAATACGTGGATGAAATTTAAGCAATATGGGGATGAGAGAAAACCGTTATGGATAGTGCCAGCAGAAGTGATAAAAATAATAGCTGAAGCGGGTGAAGAAAAGTGGTTGTCATAAAAAAATACAAGGCAGTAAAATAGAGCTGAAAACTGCAAAAGAGTTGAATAATAAATATGATTGGTTTCAAATGCAACGAATAAAGTGCTTGGTGGAAAAAGATATCAAAACTGAAGGAATAAGAAAAGAACAAACAGAAATGGAAATAGTTCTGCTTGGAGATAATGAAAAATTAATTTCAAAAATATATAAACTGCTTTTTAAATAGTCTACAGAATATGAAGTAGTGAAATCTCAAATGATTAAGTGGGCAATTAATGTAAATAAAGAAATACAGATGGAAACTTAGGAATATCTTTGGAAGAATTCTATAAAGCTTTCAACATGTCATAGTATTAAAGAGAACTGTTTTAAAATGATGTATAGATGGTACATAACTCCTAAAAAGTTGGCAAAGATGAACAATAAGATGCCAGATAGATGTTGGAAGTGTAAAAAACATGAAGGTTCTTTTTACCATATGTGGTGGACTTGTGAAAGAGCAAAAAAATATTGGCAGATGATTCAACAAGAAATATCTAGGATCTTGGGATATGAAATCAAGAAAGTTGCAGAGACTTTTCTGTTGGGATTATATATGGAGAAATTTCCAAAAGAAGATAGAACTATAATTTGGTACTTGCTCTCAGCTGCTAGGACATTGTATGTGCAGCTGTGGAAGCAAGAGAGAATACCAGAGAAATGGGATTGGATCTTAAAAGTTATAACATGGAGTGAAATGGACAAATTGACAAGAATTTTAAAAGACTATGATTTAGAAACTTTCACATTGGCGTGGAAGAAGTTTAGAAGTTATATAGAAAAAGAGTGGAAAATAAAAGGACATTGGACAATTTTTGATAATGATTAAGTTTTAAAAGAAAGAAAAATAGAAATTTTTGTTTTATTAGTGGTACCTTTAAATATTAGTATTTTAAGTATACAACACCAGCGGGGGTCAAGTAACGGGGGGATTAGAAAAGTAATATATGGGATAGATAGAAAGAAGTATTTATTAATGCGAAGAATTGATTGTTACCATATGTTACTGAAATAAAATTGTTTTAAACAAAGTCAAGATAATTCATGCTATAGTATTCCCTATTACTACGTATGTGAGTGTTCAGCAGGCTCTCCTCCACCTGCCCACCAAGTTTGGCAAAGACTGAATTTGGAATGTCCAAGTTATCATCCCCCAAAGTAGATGCCCCAAGAAAGCTCAGCTTCGGCTCTCATGACTAGCTCTTCTCTCTTCATGCTGCAGAATGGGAGCTCCTTGACTGGCTCCCAGAGCGGCCAATCAAACTGCTATGGGTGTTTCTAGGGCTCCCAGAAGTCCACCCCCAGCGTTAGAAATTGAATGAATCAGTGCCAGGCTGTCTGGGAGAATGAACTGCAAAAATAAACCAAATGAATCGTCAAGGAAGGAACCACAAATCTGCCTGGTTCATGCACGAATTGCAATTTGTGCATCGGATCATGGCCATGCCTAGTGGGCACCTTTATATCTATTATTCTTATCTGTGCACATAAATGAAAGATGTTTTTCAGTATCTGATATTTCCTCAGATCATTAATTCACCATCCCATTAGATTAACCCTTCTCCCTCTATCCTCAAAACATGGCTCCTGATTAATTTAACCTTTCTCTGTTCAGATCTTTTCTCCAGTAAACAGTTCCTATTGGCTTACTGCTCTGATGGGACCCTGTGTCATGGCGTACATTTCTGTGTTCTACCTATCACAGTGGTTGAAGAGACAGAGAATGGCAATATCTCCATTTTGAGCCAGAACCCAAACAAACCCAGGGAAGCAAAACTAGTATAAACATGATGCAGGGCAGAAGAAAGGCAAAACCATGTGGTTCCTGGAAAACTGCATTTCCCCCTTCCTAGTAATCATCAAAGAAAGATGTGACTGGCAGCTCTAACATTATAGCAAGTGTTATCAAAGTTTAGAGAGGAGAAAAATAGTACCTGAAACCCAAATCAGTATAATCTAGTAACAAACAGCAGCCTCACTTTCGCCACATGCCAAGATTACTCTGTGAAAACCAAGATCTGAATGAGCCCTTTATTTCATTTTTCCGACTTCCTACAGTGGCATACTTGGAAGATGAGAAGAGCCTTTCTTCAAAATATTGCATGACTGCTCTTATATGCCATCCTTTGATATGAACCAGCCCGTAAGGAATATTAACCATGGCTTGAAATTAGGCTGCTAGCACAACAGTTTCTGCTTAGTTTAGGATAGCATTCTACACTTAAAGCCAAAGAATGAGGGCATAGCCCCATTTACACTACTGAGCTGTGGACTGGTATCTTGATGATGATGATGATGATGATGATGATGAACAACAACAACGTGCTATCAGATCACAACTAATTTATAACAACAACATGCTATCAGATCACAACTAATTTATGACAATCCCTGCTAGGCAAGAGATGAGCCGAGGTGGTTTGCCATTGCCTTCTGTTGCATAGTCACCCTAATCTTCCTTGGTGGTCTCCCATCCTCTGCAAAGCAACCCTGGCCTTCCTTGGTGATCTCACATCTAAGTTCTAACCACAGCCACCCCCCCTGTTTTGCTTTTGAGCTTTCACAAGCTTTAGCCGTTTTGGGTTATTCAGGCTGCTGCTTCTTGCAAGTCACTTCTGAAGCTCAGGGGCTTTCACAAGCAGTGTGTATAAAAAGTGAGTCTGGTGTTCAAGAAGAAAGTAATGGGGAAAATAGCACTCAAGGCCCCAAGAAGCATTTTGGATACCAGTCCTAATGTTTATATATGCTTATGATTTTTTTCATTTCAACAGTTAACTCCCCCCCCCACACCAGTTTGCGCTTCTCAATGCCACTGAATATGGACACCTTTAAAAATGTACATACTGCCTCTCCACAGACCTTTTTGAGGCAACTCACAAAGTAAAACTATGAAATCCTGGCAGCGAAGATGGGCGGCACGTGCGATAATGATTGCGAAGCGGCTTATCCTGCTGCAGTGGCGTGAAGACTTCACCGGCACAATTACTACTTGGCTAGAGGGAATGTATGCTTTGGCTGTGCAAGAAAGGATAGCATATCGCCGGCAATGTCAACAACAACAATTTGAAGAGATTTGGGCGGCTTTTCTAGAAGCATCTAATGTTTAAAGCTCTGCATTTTGAAGTCTGGGACTTGTTTATCCGGGGGCTCTTGAGCTGGGGATTTGGCACGCCGGCATCTAATTAACTTGATCAGTTCAGGCAGTTCAGATTAGGAGAATATGTGGTGGTGGTGCACAAGGTGTTGGATGAGTGCCTCTGTTCGTTCGATGGAATGAATGTCCGTGATATGCTTTATGGAAAACTTAATAAAGTATAAATAACAAAAAAAAACCTATGAAATCCTTAAGACAGCATAAAATTATCAACAATAGCCCATACAAACAAGCTGGGCATAAACAACAGCTTGAAAAAAATGTTTATAAAGCAATCCTCATGCTAAAAGTTGACCATAAAAACGGCTAAAAACATAGACCCTCTCTAGAAGCCAGGGGGCGGTTGAGAAGTTTGCCTCGGCACCTAAAAGGCAGTAAGGTGGCATCCAAAGATCCTCAGGGGCATTTAACAGGAGAGGTGCTATCACTGAAAAAGCCTTGTCTCTGGGTAAAATCCAGTCTAATTCTTCTTTTTTAAAACCAGGAGGAGATTTACATTATGTCAGTTGAGTTGACTAGGCAATGAAATACATTCATTGTCTTTCTGCTGTATTATTTTCAGCAGAAAAAGGCAAAGCCCGTGAACTTATACAGATTATAATTTGAGCGACATGGTATGATTTTGCCGTCACGCAGCACTAATTCCACTTTAAATCATATCTATAGCGTAACCAGATGCTAGTTTTAAAAACAAAGTGGACAGGACTGATGTCATTGTGGTGATAGCAGAAAACCATTTCCAGGAAAAGAGAGGTGCTCTTTACTTACTGGAATGTAGTAGATATTCATTTTGGGCGCTTCATTGGCTGTGAACAGCATTCCTAAAGAGACAGAAAACAGCTGATAATGCTGCAAAACACTTTTTAAAAAAAAACTGTGAACGGAACTAGGCTTTTCTTGAGAATGAAGCCATTGTTACTTTTAATTCCAAATCACTGTAACTTTATCAAATGCGTTGTAAATGACCTTGAATGCCAATATGGGCAGAAAGGTAAAGTATAAGCGCTGTAAATAAATACATATTTGCACATACATATCTTGCTTTTCTTCTCCCATGAGACCCAAAATAGCTTACACCACTGTTTCCCATTTGCAGGGTCGGGAACCGGTACCGGGCCACGGAAGCCTCACTACCGGGTCACAAGAAAAGCCAAAGCTAGCCCCGCCCCCAGCAAAGCATGGCCTCTGCTCTGCTTCCTTCCTTCCACCATCTCTCTGTTGTGCAGAGAAAAGCTAGCCTTGAAGACTGACACAGGCTGCAAAGCCTGAGCTCTGTTTGGCTTCCTTCCTTCCTTCCCCCGTCTCTGTGTTGTGGAGAGAGGAGCTGGGCTGCCTCTCCTTCCTTCTCCCCCTCTCCCAGTGTTTGAGAGAAAAGCTGGCATCCACTGGCACTTTAGATCCATGAAGCGTTCTTCAGGGTATGAGCTTCCATGTGCCTTGCAGTATGTTCTTTTGGGGAGATTTCCTGGGAGGCCTGGGAAGGGGTGTGTGTTTTTCACTGGGAGGGGCGGGGAATGGGCATTCCATTGGCTATTTTTTTTTACCAAACGACCCCCAGGCAGAATTGTTGCTGACTGGGGTAATCTGATGGTGAATAAGGCTTTTTCCCCCTTTGTCCCCCCTTCTTTCTTTTTCTTTCTGCAAGGGATGCTCTGTCTGTATTCTTGGTGCTGGGGGTGGGGGGAAGCAACAGTGAGAGGGCTTCTAGTGCCTTGGCCCCACTAGCGGACATTCTGGTGCTTTTGGGGCATTGTATGAGAGAATTTTGGACTGCATGGCCCACTGGTCTGATCCAACATGGCTTTGCTTATATTCTTATGTTCTTTCTTTCCATGTCTTTCTTTTTCTTTCCTTCCATGTCATTCTTTCCCTTTCTTTCCTTCCATTTTTATTGGATGAAACTTTTCTGTTCATCACTGTTGTCGCAGACATAGGAGCTCTGTCATTGAAAAATTGGCACCCCCAGTTGTAGCCAGCTGGCCTTTCTATGAGATTTCTGTGGGAGTGGGAGTTAGACGTGTGGGGCAAAAAGAGATTATTGGAGATTACTGCTGTATATCTCAACAGCACTGGAAGTGATGGTACTATGAACTTGGCACAATTTTACTGGTCCTGCTTTTAACAGCTGTCTGACACCAACATTAAACTCCTCCTGTAGATATTGTAAAGGATGAAAGAAGTTCACTGGCTAAATATCTGCACAACAGGTTGCTTTTAAAGGCATGGGAAACACAGCCAGTAAAAAGCTGCAAACGCCTCATAAATATCCTTTTTGGGATAACTGCAGAAAAGCTTGTATGAACTTTATAGAACTTGAAATTAATTTATTAATTGCAGTACAATTCTCAGCTTCCTTTCACAACAATTTCCCAGTGTTTCAGTCAAGGAAAAGTATGAAAAATAGCTGTCCAAAGATTTTCTTGAAACCAAGTAAGCTTGGTTGTAGCCTGAGGAAGGGTTCCAGTAGCAGCAGCTGAAGGAAGGGCCTACTAAATGTGTCAACATATTTTGAGGTACACCTCAGCTGCCAGGGCCCAGTGTGGGTGGTACACAGCACTGGAATTCCTGATGGCAATGGCAATAGCACTTCCAACTGCATACACTGGCCAGTGCTGTTGAGGAAGGGGTTTGTAGGTGGTGCAGGCAATTGAACATGGGCATTATGAGTGATTGCAAGCTGAAGAAGAACACACAAACAGATAGGTGCATGCAGGTGTGAGGGTGGAAAGAGAGGACCCTGGGAAAGTATGAAAAAGTTGCAGACCACCCACTTTCCACTCCCATTTTGGCTCAGCATGAGTTTCAGAGAGATTTTTCTGAAAACAAAGTTACTTCAGAAGAGGCAGGTTTCGGGGAGTGCCCTGGAAGTGACATCACAGGAAAAAGTGGAGTTTTGGTTCAGTGTGCCCTGGAAGTGACATCACTTGGCCCTTGACCTGGAAGTGACACCACAGGAAATGACATAATTCCTGTCTCCCGGCTCTACCCCCAAAGTCTCCTGGCTCCACCCCCAAATTTTAGTGGGCCACGAAGGAAAAGTGTAAAAATAACTGGGCCATGGGAAAGAAAAGTTTGGGAAACCCTGGCATACACTATTGTTTCCCCCTCCACGCCTGCATTTTATCCTCCCAGCAAGGCTGTGAGGTGAGGTAAGTTAAGTTGAAAGTGTGTGACTGACTGAAGACTACTTGGTGAGCTTCCACGGCAAAACCAGAGATCTGAACATAGCTCTCCAAACCTTAGGGCAGGGGTGACCAAACTTGCTTAATGTAAGAGCCACATAGAATAAATGTCAGATGTTTGAGAGCCACAAGACATGAATGTGAGGGGGAGAAAGCAATAGGGAAAGAAGGAAAGACGGAAAGAAAAGAAAGAACAGTGGAAAGCAAGGCAGGAAGGAGGGAGGGAGGGAGGAGAGAGACAGAGATGGGGAGAAAGGAACTTTAACTTTAAATGTGCTCTCCAAGCCCCCCATGTTGGCTAGCTTGGCTTGGAGAAGCGATTTAAAAAGACAAATGTCTTCTCCAAGCTGGCCAACAGGGCAGTGGGGGTTTCAAGAGCTGCACAATATGTGTGAAAGAGCCACTTGTGGCTCCTGAGCCACAGTCTGGCCACCCCTGTCCTAGTGCGATGGTTTAACCACTATGCCATGCTGATAACCTTCACAATTAGATGCCTGCAGTTAACATGGGTAGGGCATTGTTGTCTGCCTAATATTTAAATTACAAACAATAAATGAATATGAAACAAAATATCACCAGTCCTGGAATAGAGAGCCCTTGGTAGTAGGATATTGTTATCATTACACATTGTGTGTACTATAGCCAGGAGATCTGAAAATTGTCTGGCAGCCTTAAGGTCTAATTTTTAGCATTATGCACCACTAGGTGGTGAGCTAGACTTATTTTGAGGGCTGAGAGAGCTCTGAGAGCTGTCACCCAGGTCACCCAGCTGGCTTCATTTGGAAGAGTGCAGAAAAAACCCCGATTCTTCAGATTAGAGTCCACCGCTCTTAACTACTACACCACACTGGCTCTCTCAGTAGTAGAATAAGAGTGCCACAAAGGGAAAATATAAACAGTTTCTTGAAAGTTTAAAGTCTGTGTTGGGTTTGATTCTACAAACAGAGGCAAGTTTGCAGGAAGGATATTTGAACATATGAACATATATGAACACATGAAGCTGCCTTATACTGAATTAGACCTTCGGTCCATCAAAGTCAGTATTGCCTACTCAGACTGGCAGCGGCTCTTCAGGGACTCAAGCTGAGGTTTTTCATATCTATTTGCCTGGACGCTTTTTATTTGCTACTTCTCCCCCTTCCTACAGCAGACTTTGCGAAACCACTTCTGATGGTTGGGGGTCCTTTGAGAACAGCTGCATAGGGGGACACAGCCAGAAGGGGAAACTGGGAGTGGGACAGAAAGCAGCAGCAAAAATCCCTTTCACTAACATGCCCCATTGGCAGAAATCCAGTGGCACCTTTAAGACCAAAAAAT
This sequence comes from Heteronotia binoei, assembly GCF_032191835.1. Lineage (NCBI taxonomy): Eukaryota > Metazoa > Chordata > Lepidosauria > Squamata > Gekkonidae > Heteronotia > Heteronotia binoei. The sequence goes on along the minus strand of NC_083223.1, from coordinate 46,630,358 downwards.
TTTTATTCACGGTATAAGTATAAGCTTTTTTGTGTGCAAGCACACTTTGTCAGATACAGATACAAGACTTCAGACCAACATGACTACCCCACTTGAATCATGCTCCAGTGACTGTTTTAGAGCACCCAACCAAAACTTTTAAACCAGAGAATAGAAGGATGTTCACACATCTCAGATGCTTCCTTCTCCTGAAAGTTGATTTTATTCAGTTCTATTTTTGTTTTGGGAAATATAATTATTAAATAAACCATTTGTCTAAACTCTGAAACATCACAGTAAAGAGGAGAAAAGTTTCCTCCTGAACGTGATATTTTCCATGGCACATATATTGGAACTCTGTGTGTGTGTGTGTGTGTGTGTGTTAAGTAACACCAGCTTCCTCAGAAAGAGAGACATTCCCACTGAACCACAAAGCAGACTACCTAAAAATGGTTTCAGACAGATTTAAGAAACAGCCTATTAATAGGTTAAAGTATAATGTAACTTGTTTCTTATTTTTTAAAAAAATTAGACATTGCAGGTAATTCATTACGAAACTTGAGGATGAGGAATCAGATATCCAGTTTGGATATGGGAATTTTTTTTAAGTAAAGAAAGATTTACAATCTACCAAGCAATGAAAGCACTAAAAAACCCCTCAATATAGGAAGCTGGCTCCAAGCATCTGATGAAAAAAAGGACAGAGGGGTCCTTTTTCACCCTCCAAAAACACTATACTGGAGATCATGGGATCTTCTTGGACAAAAGATGCATGGGTACTTTAGTAAGAAGGGTAAGATTAAGTGAAAAGGTTGGTTGGATCCAAATGAATGTAAATACTAGACACTTGTCTGATGAACAACAAAATGTGACAATTCCAACCAAAGTATTGCACCAATTTAATTTCTTTTTTTTAAGTCATAATAAACCCAGGATGGGCTACAATCAACTATTGCCAGAAAGGAAAACTATGAATTCAGTTTCAGCTGGTTTCACACAGTAAAATGCAAGAATGATAAATTTCTACCTACCTGAATTAGGATATATACAGACATCATTAATACCATGTTCAGGCTCCATGGAAGTGAATATTTTCCCCTGAAACAGAACAAACATGAAACAAGACTGAGCATTCCTCTTTTCTGAAGTTAGAACACAGAGAACAAGCACACCACAGAGCAAGCCAGCCACTATGGTTTGATAAATCCATAGCTGAAGTCAATTCAAAGAACACTGTATTACAGGCAAGAATCCTATAGAGAGGAACCCTACGAAGACTTTGTTCTAGCTCCTTCCCACCTCCCAATACTTATCTTAACTTCATGATTCTGAAGATGTATTTCATTTTTCAAATAAATAAATAAATAAAAACTGCCAGTGTGGTCATGGCTCAACCCTTCACCAGCATGATACAAATTCCCACTAGCTAGAGATTAGATACATTTGCCCTAAATGTGAAAAATTCTTCAGTAAACACTGTTAAAACTATACTCAGTCAGTACAATCCTAACAGAGTGACACCATGCCCACTGACCTCAATGGACTTAGACTAACAGCACAATCCTACACAGAGCAATACCCTTCAATCAGATGCAAGAAATATATTCTAGTCTACTTCTTGCCTTTCTCCTACCTCCCATCAGGGAAAACAACATTCCTATCCTATCCTGCTGTCGTTGTGAGGTGGTACTTATCCACAATTTAGTTTTGTGAATTTAGACATGACAACAAGCCTTCCTGACAAACCAGCTACCAACTGTAGCTTGATGCCAACCAACCCCATTCTGGAGAACTGTCTATATCCAGATGTCACAACTAACTGGGTTTTGATCAAAATATAAATTATAAACTATAGTTGCATATGACGTCTGCATGCAGTCCATGACAATTTTGTTTCAACTGAGTAGATTCTCTGGTGCGCAATATACGTTGGGAGCTTTCATCTACTGAAAGATAGTGGCAGCTAAACGGGTCTGGAATAACCATAAATCTAGAAACCTGGGGCTGAATCCTACAGAGCACCTCTGCTGATGGAAAGGATTTCTGTCCTTGGGGTGACATTCTCATCTCTTCGCCCTTCCTGTAGTAGTTCCCAGTGCTCTATGAAATGTTGGTCTTGTAGGTCAAGTTACCCCCAGGAACAACATAATTGGGGAACTGGAGGGGAGCAGCAGGAGAGGAGAACTGGGAAAAATTGCTCCCCTGCCAGCAAAAATCTTCAGTGAGATCCAAGTCCTGAAATACAGCTCCCCATTTTGCTGTATATTCTGCTGTAATTAGTCATCTGTCTTCCAAATGAAGCAAACACGTTGCCCAGGCTAACCCAGACATATGATTTGTTCAAAAGCTTTTTATTATCAATATATCTCATTCTCAAAATGGCAAAATTTGTGCATACTTATATACAGTGGCTGGAAGCCATGAATGGACTAGACAGATCTTTCCACAAACCTGAGAAAAGCCCCACGTCTTCAGAAAAAACATGAAATCTACAAATACATTGGGGGAGGAGGGTTAAAATCTCAAAGTAATAGAAGCTGTACAAACTACCTTTAAAAAAAGGTGATCCCAGTTGCTAGGAAACCTCAACAGTACTGCCAGGCTTCAAGCCTTGTTTTCTATCAGTAAAAGGTAGGGGAAGAGGGCAAGGCCTTTTACTGACAGAGGCTCTTTGGCCTCTGAAGGAGGACTCATTGGGGTCATTCTGCCAGGAGAGCAAGTGGAAGTGGCCCAAAACAGGACCAGATGGAGCCGGCCCCCCACCCCCCATATGCCAGACTTAAAACCGGCAGTAAGATCATGGCAGAGTTGTGAGATTTTATCTGCAAAAAAAGTTTGCAAAAATGTCACAGCTAAATACCAAATCATTATCAATTTGGGACTCTAGTTGCAGGGTAGTCAAATTTCAAACTATCCTAAATAATTGGGGTTGGATGTGAACCAGTGGGCACAGAAAAGTAATTGTGCCTTAACTGCCATCTTATAGGCTTTCAACTGAGCTCTATAGCATATTCTCGCTACTTCATCACAAGACCATCACCAGGATCACCCTAACCATCTGAGCTACCTCTTTGTATTTCTCAGCTCCTTGATATACCAAGAGCAGGAAAAGACCAAGGGCACAGAGGAGGTTGGGGAGCAATTTAATTGATGGTTGACCGAAGACCATTACTCCAATGGTTGGTAAGCTCATCAAGGGAACCACTGGCAGGTACATCCTGCAGAGCATCCTGGTATCCAACTAGATTCATAAGTTTCCAAGGACGAGCCAAAATTTCCTCAGCACCCTTGTGGAGGCAGGTGGTAGATTTCACACCAACTTTTAAGAGGAAGTGATCAAACCGTGGCACTGACTCTATGACCTAGACATCCAGATCTATACCTGTGCAGAAAACTAGATCCAGTGTGTGACCTGCTTCATAAGCAGAGGTTGATACAACTTGGGAGAGTCCCAGTACTGCCATAGACAACATAAAGTCCAAGAGAGCAACAGTCAGGGCTGTGTCCAAATGGATGCTGAAGTCACTATTAGTCCTGGGAAACACAAGGCCCACTCAGAGACTGCCTCAGCTTGCCTTGGCAGAGTATCTGCTGGTGAGCTAGATGGATGGTTCACCAAGAGGATATTTACCAGCTCCCCACGCCAAGGGAACACATTCAGTGCTAGAGATAGGCAGGGATCCTTTGAAAGGATGGTTGAGAATAACCACCCCAACCCCTGGTCTTCCTGTTCGAGTTGATGAAGGACCTGGAAACAGGGTGCAGCCAACTGAGTAAGAGGAACAACCTCATCAGGCTCCACCCAGGTCTCAGTCAAGCAAGCCAGATCAAAACTGACCCATTTTACCACATCCTGAAGGGATGCAGTTTTGTTCCTTATTGATCTGGCATTGCACAACATGCAGGATGGAGAGGAAGGTAAACCAGGAACCTGAACACCATCACTCCGGAAGACGGGCCAGAGATTAGAAGGGTTTCGAGCATTACCATATCTCAGACACCTTCACTGAACTACACTCTCCCCCTCATACCTCTTGCCACCCCTCAATTACTGGAGCACATCCATCAATGGAACTAATAAATCGTCAATGCAAGGCCACAGGACAATTATTTAACTATTAGCTACACCATCCAGCTTAGTAAAGACTACTAACCAGAAGCAACATCCCTTAAAACACTCATATATCTTATCTTAAATATTCAACAGACTTATACTGAGGCATTTTGGGAGGAGGAGAAAAAGTGCTCTCTATTCAATCTCTGTGCTCGATGCATACTGTAATTTTTAACAGAAGCTGTTAATTGACTTCAGCTGCACAGAGAAAGATACACAAGAATGCATAAACAAAAAGCTCATGTTTGCTGTGTTCCTGCAATCTCTCTGCATTGGATTCTGATCGTAGTGCAGCCCCAGGTAAAAACCTTTCCCTTCCTCAAATGACTTAGGCAACACAAATTGCACCTTCAGCAAAGTTCAAAGTGGCTTCTCACATGACAGATGAGTAGGTTTCTTGCAGCAAGACTGCTCCATCTACTTTGTTGATGTTCCCTGACAAAGGTTGGCTGGAAATCAAGGGCGGCTGGGGGGGCGGGAAGGTTTTGGGTTGGAGATCACCACAGATTTGCCTGCAGCAGGGGAGCATCCAAGTCTTTGTTTCCAGAGACTGAAGGCAGAGGGGGAAACCCCTGCTGTCTGTCAATTATCAAGGAGGGCATCAGAGGTGGGTGCGGTGGCAACATTAAACAGGGAGGGAAAGGAAGTGCCCAGAAGGTAGGTTAAGCTGTCATAGAAGCAAATGAAAAAGGGAGGTGTCCAAAGGGAAACTTCGTATTTTTGAGGAACGCAGATGCTTATTAACGTTCTGCAGTGGTTTTTGCTTTATGGGCTGTGTGCAGCCCTGAGTGTTTTAAAGGTCCACCTTCTTTGCTTTGCATCTCCATACATCAGTTCAGACGTTCAGTTTTATTATTACGGCCAACGACCAGATCCAACTGACAAAAACATTATCAGGTATACAGATATTCCTCCATACATGTCGAGACAGGCCCATGGCCATAATTTTCTCATTCCTCTTGCCATTTATTCAATGATGCATAAGAACATAAGAGAATACATGTTGGATCAGGCCAACGGCCCATCCAGTCCAACACTCTGTGTCACACAATGGCAAAAAAAAATTATATATACATATACATATATATATATATACACACACCGTGGCTAATAGCCACTGATGGACCTCTGCTCCATATTTTTATCTAAACCCCTCTTGAACCTGGCTATGCTTGTAGCCACCACCACCTCCTGTGGCAGTGAATTCCACATGTTAATCACCCTTTGGGTGAAGAAGTACTTCCTTTTATCCGTTTTAACCCGACTGCTCAGCAATTTCATCGAATGCCCACAAGTTCTTGTATTGTGAGAAGGGGAGAAAAGTACTTCTTTCTCTACTTTCTCCATCCCATGCATAATCTTGTAAACCTCTATGTCACCCCGCAGTCGACGTTTCTCTAAGCTAAAGAGCCCCAAGCGTTTTAACCTTTCTTCATGGGGAAAGTGTTCCAACCCTTTAATCATTCTAGTTGCTCTTTTCTGGACTTTTTCCAATGCTGTAATACCCTTTTTGAGGTGTAGTGGCCAGAATTGTACACAGTATTCCAAATGAGACCGTATCATCGATTTATACAGGGGCATTATGATACTGGCTGATTTGTTTTCAATTCCCTTCCTAATAATTCCCAGCATGGTGTTGCCTTTTTTTATTGCAATCGCACACTGTCTTGATATTTTCAGTAAATATCTACCACGACCCAAAGAGCTCTCTCTTGGTCAGTCTCTGCCAGTTCATACCCCATCAACTTGTATTTATAGCTGGGATTTTTGGCCCCAATGTGCATTACTTTGCACTTGGCCACATTGAACCTCATCTGCCACGTTGACGCCCACTCACCAAGCCTCAACAGATCCCTTTGGAGTGCCTCACAATCCTCTCTGGTTCTCACCACCCTGAACAATTTAGTATCATCTACAAACTTGGCCACTTCACTGCTTACTCCCAACTCCAAATCATTTATGAACAAGTTAAAGAGCATGGGACCCAGTACTGAGCCCTGCAGCACCCCACTGCTTACCATTCTCCACTGCGAAGACTGACCATTTATACTCACTCTCTGCTTCCTATTAATTAGCCAGTTTTTGATCCACAAGAGGACCTGTCCTTTTACTCCATGATTCTCGAGCTTATTAAGGAGCCTTTGATGAAGAACTTTATCAAAAGCTTTCTGGAAGTCAAAGTAAACAACATCTATTGGGTCTCCTTTGTCCACATGTTTGTTCACCCCCTCAAAGAAATGTAACAGGTTAGTGAGGCAAGATCTTCCCTTACAGAACCCATGCTGAGTCTTCCTCAATAGCTTGTGTTCATCAATGCGCCTCATTCTGTCCTTGATAATGGTTTCTACCAACTTTCCCGGTATTGAAGTCAGTCTGACTGGCCTGTAATTTCCCGGATCTCCTCTGGAACCCTTTTTAAAGATGGAGGTGACATTTGCTACCTTCCAGTCCTCAGGAATGGAGGCAGATTTCAATGAAAGATTACACATTTTTTTTCAGAAGGTCCACAAGTTCAACTTTGAGTTCTTTCAGAACTCTCGGATGTATGCCATCCGGACCTGGTGACTTATTAGTTTTTAATTCATCTATCAGTTGTAGGACCTCCTCTCTTGCCACCTCAATCTGACTCAGGTCTTTCAACACCCCTTCCAAAATAAGTGGTTCTGGAGCAGGCGAACACTTCTCATCTTCCAGAGAAGAGCCAGTTTGGTGTAGTGGTTAAGTACGTGGACTCTTATCTGGGAGAACCGGGTTTGATTCCTCACTCCTCCACCTGCACCTGCTGGAATGGCCTTGAGTTAGCCATAGCTCTGGCAGAGGTTGTCCTTGAAAGGGCAGCTGCTGTGAGAGCCCTCTTAGCTCCACCCACCTCACAGGGTGTCTGTTGTGGGGGGAGAAGATATAGGAGATTGTAAGCCGCTCTGAGTCTCTGATTCAGAGAGAAGGGCGGGGTATAAATCTGCAGTCTTCTTCTTCTTCTTCTTCCACAGTGAAGACGGAGGCAAAAAATGCATTCAGCTTCCCAGCCATTTCCCTATCCTCCTTCAGTAATCCTTTTACCCCTTGGTCATCCAAGGGCCCCACTGCCTCCTTGGCTGGTTTCCTGCTTCTAATATATTTGAAGAAATTTTTATTGTTGGTCTTTATGTTTTTTGCAATATGCTCCTCATAGTCCCTTTTTGCCTGCCTGATCACAGTCTTGCATTTGATTTGCCACAGCCTGTGTTCCCTTTTATTAACCTCACTTGGACTAACTTTCCACCGCTTAAAGGAGTCCTACCTTTTACAGCTTCCATTACTTTGTTTGTTAACCATGAAGGCCTTTTCTTATACCTGTTTGTGCTTTTCCTAACTTGTGGAATATATTTTATCTGAGCTTCTAGTTGCAGTTGACTCATTCAACATTTATCAAACAGACTTAGGCCAAATGTCTTTTTTAAAAAAATTACAGCAATGGCCAGTCTCTTTGTCAAAGTTAAAGGACACTACTATCAAACCAACATGCATTACAATATACACAGCTCTCTTAGCCCCTCTCTCAGTGGAACTTTTCCTGTTCTCTTGATGTGTGCATACTCTGTTATATTGAGTACGCACACATCTAAGCTCCTGTCCATGAATGCCTTATGTCCCTTGTCATGGAATATAGGGAAACTGTTACGGTTCTTGACCAAAAAATCATGGAGGATGATTCTGCAGGCCACCAGCATGGATGACTTGGTCTTGCAGCTGCATATGCCAAACAGGAAGAACAGCCTTGGAGAGGGATGACAAACAACAGAGTAACAATAATATGGCCCTTAGGAAATTAGAGTTAATTAATATCAACAGACATAATGTTTTGGGATCCAGGTATGAGAAGCATCTGAAAATGGCAAGAATGTCCACAAAATATAGACATGAAACTATAATTCAAAGACAGAGTATGTATGTTGGGGCTCAACAGGTAATCATGTGATGGAGAAAATTAAAGTATTCTTTATGATGGTTAAAAATAATAAAAATGTGTTAACGTGTTTAGAAGATAGATAACTTTGTATGGTGTTTGAAGTTATAGTTATTTAGCTAAGAATGCAAGACTCACTAAGCTATTATTGGAAGACGATTTTGAAAATATGGCGGCCTGAACTCATTGTCACCTCCTTCGTAGAAGGGGTTCCTTAACTTTACGAAATCCCTTTACTTTTGGTAAGAAGCAGGGCTTTTTTTGAGCAGGAACACAAAGGAAGGCAGTTCCAGCTGGCTTGACATCAGGGGGTGTGGCCTAATATGCAAATTAGAAAAGGCCCTCTGTTAAACAATGGTGATATCAGCGTGTGTGGCCTAATATGCAAATGAGTTCCTGCTGGGCCTTTTCTACAAAAAAAGCCCTGGTAAAAAGTAATAAATGAATTCAAACAATTGTTCTCTTTTAATTATCAATCTAAAATCAATGTGTGGTATTATCATATTCATTTAAATTCACCTATGTTAAAAATGTAAATAATTATGGCTTAATGGAAAACCCCCCACCAAAATGGAGGTAAGATACTGTACTAATTTTTTTACTTGTGTCCTATATCCAAAATGATCTGAAAGCATTGCTGAGATGTTGCTTTTACCAAGAGGTTTAATGCTCTGATACAGGAAGATTGTCTAGATGCCTAGGGCTTTTTTAGTGCACGCCTATATCTGAATCAGGCCTCACCAGAGTCTTCTGGTGCACTCTACTGCCTAGACTTATTTGTCACACAAATTCTACAGTTGCAATGCAACCTTAAGCAGAGTTAGACCTTTCTAAGACCATTACTGTAAAAAAGCATTGAAGACTATGTATGTTTAGGACTACACTGCTAATGATTTACCACTTCAACGGCATAAGGTATAGAGTTGTGTCATGGAAGAGAGGAAAGGGGAGTAGGGATAGCTGGAGGGGGCCCTCAGCAGTGAGTATTTAGGACAGGAAACTCATTGCTCTCTTCAAAGCAGCCGCTCTTCCCATCCTCAGCTTAACTGGAGCCTTGGCCTGACCTAACACCTAACTTCCTCTATGGGAGTTCTCTGGAGTGAATCCTGGAGCAAAACATATGTGGAAAATGTTTCCACTGGAACAGAAAAATCCTGCACTTCTCTTGGAAAGGAAGGGGGGGAGTCCATTAACCCCTTCAACCCACATAACAGTCTGCGGGAAAAAGCATGGGTTGATTACAATTACATCTGCAGAATTAACCTCGTAGTGAAGGAACCCTGCAACATTCTGGTAATGTCCACACATCATTGACTTAACAGACATCAGCACAAGTGCTATCAACGCAGTCTTAGTGAAACTGCAGCTCTTCTTAAAGTAGGGCAAGCTTATCCAGAATTTGACAGCATTAGCACACGGGGCTGCATCTAGCTATTATGGACTGTTCAGAAAATTTGGAAAAGATGGGGATGGGAGGGGGGAGTATAGGAGTGGGGTTTTTTTGGGCAACAGCTCATCAAATAGGAACTAAATTAGGTCTGTGGGTGGAACTGCTCCAAGGGAGCTAGAAGAGAGACAGTGCTGCTGTATATTGATCTGGCACAATGTGAAATGACTGAAAGCTCTTCTACCAACCCAGCAGTTAAGAGCCAGGCCTTGAAAGAAACTCCAAGAACAATTTAAATAAAAAGGTATGCAGCTGTCTTGCTTTGGGTATGTTGAAAAGGCAGGACCACCTAATACTAAATGGTGCCTTTTGCAGAAAGCAAAAGTCTTTGACTACTAAAGTCTTACTGTGAAATATCTATGTATCTAATACTGAAGTCTGCCCTAACTGGGAAAGGCCAGGCCAGCCTGATCTCGTCAGATCTCAAGTTAGCCAGGGTCAGCCCTGGTCAGTATTTGGATGGGAGACCTCCAAGGAATTCCAGGGTCGTGACACAGAGGCAGGCAATGGCAAGCCACCTCTGAATGCCTCTTGCCTTGAAAACCTCACAAGGTCGCCATAAGTCAGCTGAGACTTGAAAGCACTTTCACTACCAATAGTGAAGTCTCCCATTTGTGGACATATACATTTGCGGATTGGGGCCACGCTGACGCTAAACAGATTTTTCTGCAAATGTGAGGGACTCCCTCACAGGTTTGCAGAAAAATCAGAAATCTCAACAAAAATATATTGGAGGGGTTTGCCATTGTTTTACAGTAGCCATTGGGAGCTGCAGCAGGTGCTACTCTGGCAGACGCCAGAAGCTACTCTGGGCTTGGTGGCAGCAGGTGCTGGGAGCCACTCCAGGCCTGGCCATGGTGAAAGCAGGCCCACCACTGCTGAGCAACTGGGGGGGGGGGGAGAGATAGGACTCCCCCCATGAGTTCTGCAGGGCCCCCCCACTCATGTCATATATTTCCACAATTAATGAGATGGCCAGCATATATCAGTAATCTGCCTTTTTCTTGACTGTTTTGTTCCAGTTCCAAAATACCGTAACTATTAATGCCTTAAATCATAACTTTACCTGGCTGTTTAACATCAGGGTCATTAAAAGGTACAAAACAGAACACCTGCCTCCAGCAATTTTAACTTTCCACCTCCTCAGTATAATACTGGATTCTGCTTCTGATTTCAAAGGATTTCAATCTGATTTCAATCTGCTAACTACAGCTTGCTGATTAAGAACATAAGAACAAATGTAATGCCCTGCCTCCTCCGGAAGCCCCGCCCCTTGTGCTGTCATCACCTTGCAGCCCCCGGGGCCCCACCCTGGGGTGGCCGGGAGATCTCAGGGGAGGGTGGTGGGTCGGGTTACTGCACCCTGACACCCCTCTGGCTGGTCTCTGCCTTTCTCTCTCTCTGCGGAGCTCGCTCTCTCCAGGCTCCAGCCCCACCCTCTGGTAATCACAGACCTCCTGATCGGCCACCCTGCCTCCCTTTTATCTCCCTCCCACATTTATGATCCTGCCCCAAGCGGTTCCCACCCCTGGCGCCACCCTCCAACTTAAGGGCAGACGCCCAGCAGCTCCTGTCCTTCCCTGGGGCTTGCTGGGCCTGCTGGAGCTGGCTGCTGCCTGTGGCCTGCCATGACTCGGGTTGCCTCCCCCTGGCACCCGCCGCTCTCCTCACTCCCCCTAGCTGACCCACTGGCCAGCGAAGCCTCTGGGGAGACCGTCTGACACAGCTCCTGGGGTTGGGGCCGGGCCCACCGTCCTGCTGGGCGGCTCCCTCCGCCCACGTCTTTGCGGGCCTCCACTGTTGCCCCGCCATCTGAAAGGGCCGATCCTGGGGCCATCGTGACTGTCACCAGCTTCCCCATCCCCCCAGTGAGTGTGGGGGCTGAGGGTGTGGTTCAGAGGGCTGGCGATGGTTCAGGAGGAGTGCAAAGGGGGCCGGCAGCAGTCCCAGCAGGCCGCAGCCAGGACAACATAAGAGAAGCCATGTTGGATCAGACCAATGGCCCATCCAGTCCAACACTTTGTGTCACACAGTGGCCCAAAAACCCCAAGTGCCATCAGGAGGTCCACCAGTGGGTTAGAAGCCCTCTCACTGTGTCCCCAAGCACCAAGAATATAGAGCATCACTGCCCCGGACAGAGAGTTTCAACAATACGCTGTGGCTAGTAACCACTGGTGGACCTCTGCTCCATATGCTTATCTAATCCCCTCTTGAAACTGGCTATGCTTGTAGCCACCACCATCTCTTGTGGCATTGAGTTCCACGTGTTAATCACCCTTTGGGTGAAGAAGTACTTCCTTTTATCAGTTCTAACCCGACTGCTCAGCAATTTAATTGACTGTCCATGAGTTCTCATATTGTGAGAAAGGCAAAAAAGGACTTCTTTCTCTACTTTCTCTATCCCATGCATAATCTTGTAAACCTCTGTAATGTCACCCTGCAGTCGATGTTTCTCCAAGCTAAAGAGCCCCAAGCGTTTTAACCTTTCTTCATAGGGAAAGTGTTCCAACCCTTTAATCATTCTAGTTGCCCTTTTCTGAACTTTCCCCAATGCTATAATATCTTTTTTGAGGTGCGGTGACCAGAATTGTACAGAGTACGCCAAATGAGGTGACACCATTGATTTATACAGGGGCATTATAATACTGGCTGATTTGTTTTCAATTCCCTTCCTAATAATTCCCAGCATGGCATTGGCCTTTTTTATTGCAGTCGTGCACTGTCTCGACATTCTCAGTGAGTTATCTACCACAACCCCAAGATCCCTCTCTTAGTCAGTCTCTGACTAAGCGCCTCACAATCCTCTCTGGTTCTCTCCACCCTGAACAATTTAGTATCATCTACAAACTTGGCCACTTCACTGCTTACTCCCAACTCCAAATCATTAATGAACAAGTTAAAAAGCATGGGACCTAATACTGACCCTGCGGCACCCCACTGCTTACCATCCTCCATTGCGAAAACTGCCCATTTATACTCACTCTCTGTTTCCGATTAATTAGCCAGTTTTTGATCCACAAGAGGACCTGTCCTTTTACTCCATGGCTCTTGAGCTCACTAAGGAGCTTTTGATGAGGAACTTTATCAAAAGCTTTCTGGAAGTCAAGGTAAACATCTATTGGGTCCCTCTTGTCCACATGTTTGTTCACCCCCTCAAAGACAAGATCTTCCCTTACAGAACCCATGCTGAGTCTTCCTCAATAACTTGTGCTCATCAAAGTGCTTACTCATTCTCTTTTTGATAACGGTTTCTACCAACGTTCCCGGTATTGAAGTCAGACTGACTGGTCTGTAATTTCCTGGATCTCCTCTGGAACCCTTTTTAAAGATGGGGGTGACATTTGCTACCTTCCAGTCTGCAGGAACTGAGGCAGATTTCAATGAAAGATTAAATATTTTTGTCAGGAGATCCACAAGTTCACCTTTTTCAGAACTCTTGGATGTATGCAATCCAGGCCTGATGACTTATCAATTTTTAATTTGATTCAGATGTTGTGACAAAACAGGGTTGGCATAAACAGGAAACTGAAAGGAAAACTAGAAGGGACAGAAGAGGGCAATTATCCATCATGGTTTGAAGGACTGTCTGTAGAGTAAGCTAGATCAGAGGATGGAGATCAGATCTCCCACAGGTTTTGGGGCGGGATTAAAGTTAAAAGCAGCTTTCAGTATGTTTCTTTCTGTGTTAGTGTGCATGTGTAAATTGGATCAGAGCTGTGTATGTAGAAGAGTGGGATAACTCACTCCTTTTGCATCGGCTTCCCCATCTAAATGGCCTACCAAATTGCTATCTGCTCCACTGTAAAAAAAACATACACAGACCTGATCCAATTCAACTCTCCTCTCCACATTTTTAAAAGTAATGTAGGAGATCTGATCTCCTGCTGTCTTGTCTAGTTTGGCCCTGAACTATATAACATCCTTGTGAAATCCTAATTACAATTCATGTCTAATTCTCACCTCTGAATTAGCTGCAACGGGAACTTTTTTTATTGGACCTCTTAAGTACAGTGTATTACAGATCGTAAAAACACATGATGTCTCATTTACGTATGAGGCAGGCAGGTGGAGAAGCCATAGTTCCGCCCAAGGCCCACATTGTTAGTGTTCCCATACACAATGGCTGTGTAATGAAAGAGGACTTGCCACGTCCAATAATTTCACCCAACTTGCTAGTGGGGCAAATTGCCAGAAGCCTGGGAAGCCTCACCCAACTCGTATAAAATAGAGTGGAGCCTGTCGTGGACACCTGCATCATAAGTGCAGCAAGGCATCCTAAGGGGCTGCAGGCTTCAGCATGCCATACTCCCTTCTGGACCGAGAAGCCAATACGGTACAATGTGGAAGAAGAGGGCCAGACTATGTTGCAACTCCGACAATGATATACATTTGTATTGAAAGCCAGTGCAGTGCAGAGGTGAGAGTGCTGGATTACAACTGTGTACATTACAACTGTGTACATCTGGGGCTGGATCCAAACTAAATCACTGGAACAGAGCTGTCCTGCCTATTCCCTTCCACTGCAGCCCGCGGATCTCCCCAAAATGCTGCTCTTGGGGGAGAGGCAATCCTGAGGAACACAAGGGAACCCCCATGAAATGCAACTGAAGACTGGTCTGGTCTGTCTCCACACACAACGTGCTAGGAGTAAAATGAAGGAAAGCAGGACAACTAATATGACCATGAAGGAAGGGCCAGGGGATCATTACCATACTAATTTTTATGATACAGAAGATATATCTCAGAAAACAATTTTAGGAATTGTAACACAGCATGGTTTTATATATTCAGTTCTTGCCTAATTTCCCCATGCAAGACTTGGCTATGCTATTGCTATTGTATTGCATCTGTTGTTATACTCTTTTGCTTTACATGATACCTTGTATGTTCATTAAGTGAACTATGCTTAACTTCATGGGGGGGGGGGAGGAGACACAACTAAATCTCTTCATACATGGTTTACTTTTAAGGGTTTGATACACAAAATAGCAAGACAGAATAAACACATATAGCAAGAGCGTAACACTAATCACTAAAATCATTCACTAAAAAGTAATTAAATGAGAACTTGTTCAGTAGTAAAATGAAGGCATGCAAGACTTACGGTGTCCTTGTTCCAAAATTTTATGATTCGTGAATCAGCAGAAATAACCAAATCTAATGAATTGTGGAACTGGATTGATTTAATAGGCAAGCCATATTGATGATCTTTCACAATTAATGGGTTACTTGATCGGAGATCATAAAACAAAATCTGGTAACAAAAGAAAAGTAGATTTTTCATTGTTGAACCTGCCTGAACATTTAACATAACTGCTGATCAAAAAGATCACTGAGTTCTTAGTATGTTAAAAAGGATCAAATGAGAACTCTGACTTCCTCACATTAAGACACAAAAGGATGTATTTGATCTGTGAGTTTTATGCACGTACCTTAAAGCAACAGAATCTATAACAGGGGTGGAGGGTGGCCAAACTGTGGCTCACACACTACTTTGTGGCTCTTGAAGCTCCCACTGCCTGGTCAGCAGATTTGGAGAAGGCATTTGTCTCCTTAAATCACTTCCCCAAGCCAAGCTAGCTGGAGGCTTGGAGAATGCATTTAAAGTTAAAGTGGCTTTCTTTCCACCTCTCCCTCCCCCCATCTATTTCCCGCCTGCCTGCCTGGTCTCAATCATCTGAAATTCATGTCTTGCAGCTCTCAAGCATCTGACGTTTATTCTGTGTGGCTCTTACGTTAACCAGGTTTGACCAACCCGTAACTATAATAATGCAAAAAAAAGAAATAAGACTAGTTGGTGAGACTGGTTTGGAGAAGGCATTTGTCTCTTTAAATCACTTCCCCAAGCCAAGCTAGCTGGCGGCTTGGAGAATGCATTTAAAATTAAAGTGGCTTTCTTTCCACCTCTCCCTCCCCCCATCTATTTCCTGCCTGCCTGCCTGGTCTCAATCATCTGAAATTCATGTCTTGCAGCTCTCAAGCATCTGACGTTTATTCTGTGTGGCTCTTATGTTAACCAGGTTTGGCCAACCCGTAACTATAATAATGCAAAAAAAGAAATAAGACTAGTTGGTGAGACTGGTTTGGAGAAGGCATTTGTCTCTTTAAATCACTTCCCCAAGCCAAGCTAGCTGGCGGCTTGGAGAATGCATTTAAAGTTAAAGTGGCTTTCTTTCCACCTCTCCCTCCCCCCATCTATTTCCTGCCTGCCTGCCTGGTCTCAATCATCTGAAATTCATGTCTTGCAGCTCTCAAGCATCTGACGTTTATTTTGTGTGGCTCCTATGTTAACCAGGTTTGGCCAACCCGTATCTATAATGATGCAAAAAAGAAATAAGACTGGTTGGTGAAGTATTTCACAAAAAGGAAATACTTTAGTCAACATAGCTGAACATTTGGACAATTTTTTTTAAGGGGAGGAAGGCAGTACAGTCACAAGGGCTGCCAATCCCCATCTCATCACAGCTTTCACTAATCCCAAGTTTCAGTGTCTACTGGTGGCAAAAACAATGTTCCTATCAAATTACTTGAGAACTGCAAGTTTGGCATGCCAACCTTATTATACTAATACATTGTCATTCCACTCACACAGCACTGAATATTCCATTAACATTCTATTGTAAGTTGCATTTAATTTGTCTATTAAGAAGTTAAAAAAATTATTCTCCCCCCCACCCCAAGGTGCACTGAGATAACATTCTGTGTGTGCTTTATAACCCACTGGCTCACTCTAAGGAGAATCACTGCAGAAACCCTGCTGAAAAAAAGGATAATAACTACATTGAATATGAAACAAATTAACTAATACTCTTGTGAGTAACAGAGCAACTTTCTTTGCATAAGGACTGTGACTTCAGCTGTACCGCTCCATGGCCATTGCACAATATCAGCTAAATTTGATCACATTCAGCTCAAAATTACTATACAGCATTCCACAGAATTCACATTTATAAAATGGGTATTATCGACAGCTGCATTCATTAGATGAGGAAAAAGCTTATTTAATGCTAGCTCTGACAGCTGGTGGTGGGAACTGCCATCACGTCAAGCTGACCTGTGGCAACTCCATATGGTTCTCAAGGTAACATGCAGAGGTGGTTTGCTATTGCCTGCCTCTGCATAGCAACTTTTTTGCTCCTGCCCAGATATTAATCCTGCTTAGTTTCTGAAATCTGACAAGATCAAGCTAGCCTGTGCCATCCAGGCACCAATAGTTCTGACAGCTATTCAGCAAAAACTGCTATTCAAGGCATGAGGCAAACAAGCCAAAAGCCTACCTACCTGGCCTGTGGATGTCCCAACAGCCATGTTCATAGCTCCATCAAATTTCAGGGCTGAAATAGCAGGGAGACCATCTACCCTGAAAGAATTTAAAACACAGTGCATTCTAGTTAAAATCTATAAGAGTTAACTATAACGTTTATCAACTATAAATCTGTAATTAGGACAGACTGAGATTTAGATTTAAAGCAGTCTGATTATACAGAGAACATTTACAGAAGTTCAGTGAAGGCATAGAGCTCAAAAAAAGCATTGGTCCGTACTGTTTATCAGCCGTTAAGCTGCTTAAAGCACAATCCAACACTCCAACTCGATTTCGTGTCCTAGGATCCCAGCATTCCACTTTTCCCTAAGGAAGACAAAATGCATGTAAGCCAGTGCTCTGAATTCATTAAACACATTTATGGTATTGGCCGTACACCCTTCTAAATCTATTCAAATCAATGGGTTTAGCAGGGTGTACTTGGGATGGCATTGCTAAGCTGTTTACTTTCCTTTTAAAAGGTGACTTCTATGGTTGTTAATGGAATAGTCACATCATTTAAGATCCATTCTTACATTCTTCAATGGTCTTGTATAACTAACCCAACTCATATCTAATAGTAACCAGGGGAAAAAATCAGTAACTGTGGCTATAATTTTGTCCAGTGGACTATGTCATCCAATTATATAATGAACCAAAGTGAGCAGACATTGCTGTTGGGATGCGGACTAGGAATAAATAACCAGTAGGGATGGGCACAAACCAGGAAAACAGTGGTTCATGGTTCATTTGATTGTATGAACCATGAATTTACATGAACTTTTCCATTCCCCAAACCACTTCATGATTCTTTTGGTTTGATTTGGGAGATGACAGAACATACCGCTCATGAGTTAAAGATACCAAGCTCACAGGGAGCTCTCCTCCACTTATCCACCAAATTTTGGGAAGACTGGATTTGGGATGGCCAAGTTATAATACACCCCCCCCCAAAAAAAAAAAACACAGGTGCTCCCAGGAAAGCTCATTTCTAGTTTCAGGTTCAGTCCCTGAAACCATAGCAAGGAACATGTTCCTAGGTGGGAGAGGAGTTTAAAAAATTGTCTCACTGTGTAGGGGGAAAAGGAGTCCCTCAAAACTTTCCCCAAATCAGCCAAGCAGCAAACAATTCTTCTTCTGCTCTCATGACAACTAACTCTTCTCTCCTCGTGCTACAAAGTGAAAGCAGCTGAGTCAGAGTGTGGTATTATAATCTGCTCCCATACAGCAGAATGGAAGCTCTGTGGTTGGATCCCAGAGCTGCCAGTCAAGCTATGAACAACTGCTTTGGGTGTTTCTAGGGCTCTCCACAAGTCCACCAGCAGTATTGTCTAGGAATTGATTGCATTGGCGGCACACTGTCTGGAGAACGAACCACAAAAACAAACCACCCGAACCCCCAGAGGAAAAAGGCAGTTCATTTTTGGGTTCAGAAATGACGCTACCTAATGAACCAGTTTGAAACTAACTACAAACCAGCGTAGTTCGAAACTAATGCTCAAACTGTGGTTTGTTTTTCAGTTCGTGCCCATCCCTAGTTACCAGCACTCCGAGGACCCAATCTGGCCGTAGCATAGCCTTAGTCCCACCTAGTTCCTGCATCTTTGCCACTTTTTGCTACAGAGGGCTTTTTGTTACACATACAGCTCATATTATACTTTCTACTTTTTACAACGCTGAATGTCTTCTGTTAAGATTGCAATGGCTTTTGGCTAAAAGCAACTTTTGCCAAATTTGTACACCTTCAACAAAACAAATCAATGTTTTGCTGTTAGCATTCAGATTTGTCATATATATTACACATTTGTGATATGTATGTCAGTACGTGAGTATAGACGTATGAAGGAAAAAACAGTGCTGTGGTTCTTAGGGAAGCAGAAACAGTTACCTCAAGTGTCCCAGTCGCAAATAAGCCGTGAACGGAATTTATATCACACACATGATTCTCCCTAAAAAAACAGATGGATAAAAGATATAAAGCAAGAAGCTTATAGAAGCCATTAAAGCCAATCCAACCTTATAGATCAGGAAAAGAAGATGATATTGGATTTATATCCCGCCCTCCACTCCGAAGAGTCTCAGAGCGGCTCACAATCTCCTTTACCTTCCTCCCCCACAACAGGCACCCTGTGAGGTGGGTGGAGCTGAGAGGACTCTCACAGCAGCTGCCCTTTCAAGGACAACCTCTGCCAGAGCTATGGCTGCCCCAAGGCCATGCCAGCAGGTGCAAGTGGAGAAGTGGGGAATCAAACCCAGTTCTCCCAGATAAGAGTCCGCACACTTAACCACTACACCAAACTGGCTCTCCTGCTGGGTGACCTTGGGCCAGCCTCACACATACAGCCTAAATTATCTTACAGGATGGTTATGAAGTTATTAAGGAGGAGGGGAGAATGACACGAGCAACTTTTGATTTTCTATTAACAAAAACAGTGAGGTATAAATGAAATAAACAAAACTTGAGAGGTATATTTGGTCTCTGCAGTTGTTTCCCCTTTGTGGAATGGCTTGTCAGAGGAGGTGTATAAAACACCTTCTTCTCTGGTGAGATTTCAGAAGTTATATATAGAGTTCTCATTGGCCTTTGGAAACTGAAATTAGTTGTTGGATTATAGGCTGGACTGGAGATTTGTGGCAGTGTTTTTTGGATTTTTTAAAACTGAAGCTGTAATACATGGTCCATCAAGGTCAGCATTGCCGACCCGACCAACTGACAAATTGTTCAACAAACAAGGGAGCTCAGCATGAGGAACGCAAAACAAGAAACTGCCAAGCATGAATCACAACAATTAACAAAATACAAAACTCTAATATTGTGAAAATATCTAACCAAAGGCTAACAGCCAAACAACAACTTAACAGAGCAAAGTAGGCTCACAGGCACCAAAAGGAAGCACATGAAAATTGATAAAATAAGTACACTGTTTCCCCAGAAAAAAAAAACAATTATATGTCCATAAGTGGAATCTGCAAACTTCCAAATAATTAATACAAGGAGACAAAAATGAATCAGCCAAATGAAGACGCCTTTTCTGGATACTAGATAACGTTTCAATAATTTTTTTTCTTCAGTTCATGTGGCTGCTATGACAGAACCCGATTTCAGTATTTACTAACATCAGACATAGAGCTCACAGTGCTTGGATAGATTAACAGTTTGACATTTTGCACATTTTGTTAATTATTGTTTGGTGGTTTCTTGTTTTGCTACCCTGGCTGACAGCAGATTCCCAGGGTCTCAGATGGAATTCGTTCCCACCACCAGATCCTTTTATCTAGAGTTCCCAGGGACCAAACATGGAAATTTTGGTATGCAAAATAGTGATGTTCTATCAATGAGTCACAACCCCTCCGCTAAGGTGATGAGTTAGGAAGCTAATGCAAAGGCCAGATTTGGGTAACTTGCTCTACTTTTATTTATGGATTTGTATGGTATCGTTACTGATTTTATGGATTTTAATGATTTTTTTGATTGCCTGTGTTCTAATTTTGTTAGCTACTTCATACTACAAAGAAAAAGGTTCTTATAAATCAAATTATATTTAGTGGTTTTTAAAAATGATTAATTTTAGATATAATGTAAAACACGCACCAGAGCGAAGTGGACATAAGAACACAGATTTTACTTATTTTAATTATGTAAATTATTTATAGTCTGCCTTTCTCACAAGTCTACCTATTAATACTTACCAATTATACCTATGACACATTTTCTCCAGGAGTACCTTGAGCAACTTAAAGATGAACAAATTGTGGTTGTATTAGAGAAATACTGTAAAACAGGGGGGCCAACGGTAGCTCTCCAGATGTTTTTTGCCTACAATTCCCATCAGCCCCAGCCAGCATGGCCAATGGCTAGGGCTGATGGGAGTTGTAGGCAAAAAACATCTGGAGAGCTGCTGTTGGCCACTCCTGCTGTAAAACATAAGCCTAAGTGAACTTCATCATGTAATAATGCCATTTACAATGCGTCTGTATGATTCATAACAGTGTTTGCAGGACATTAAAAAAGGCAATTTGGCTCCATCTGCTGGAGCAAAAAGACTGACATTATGAATGGCAGATACTTACGAAGCATCAGTCTGCAGAGAATTCAGGTACCTTCCTTGTTCCAGGTTTAGTCTGTATACTTCAGAGCTACAACCAAGAAAATAAAATCCTTCTATATATATTTGTTTCTATTTGATTACAGCAGTGTTCATTTAAGTACCTCCAGTAGGGACCATATCTCTCCATACTTGTTCTATCTATATTGGCTCCCCATTTGTTTCCAGGCCCAATTCAAAGTGCAGGTACTGACCTTTCAAATTGTACACAGCTTGGGATCAACACAACTGACAGACTGGTTAGTCTCAGCCTAACCAAGCCCTGCATCCATCTTCACGGACCCTTCTTTGGGTGCCCTCACCAACCGTGGCTAAATGGGTAGCAATCCAAGAAAGTGCCTTCTGGGTCAAAACACCAAAACTATGGAATTCTCAACTCCCCCCAAGGAAATTTGTCTGTCCCCTTCTACCACTCTCTTCTTCCAATGGGTGAAGAGGTTTCTGTTTTGTTTGGCATTCCCTCACTGATCTGCCTTCCTATTTTTGTGTTTTAATTGTTTGTTAATTGTTTTATACCCATGTACTTTTAAACTGGTTTTAGTGTCTTTGATTATTTACTGTCTTGGAAGCTCTCCGTTGGGTGGAAAGACGGCATAAAATGTTTTAAATAAATATTAAATATGCAAGGTGCAACCACAAGAGAACACAGAGCAGACTCTGAAGTACATGCATCACCCATGCAGGGAGAAAGGGAGGCCCAACATGGAATGAGAGCACACCTTAGAACAGGGGAGTCAAACTCATTTGCTATGAGGGTCGGATCTTGACCCTATTTGTGTCATAAAATGTATGTGTGTCATAAAATGCAGAAGGAAGAGAGGCTTGGCTCAGTAGCTCTGCTGTGCAATTGAGCAAGCCTGGCAAAGCAAGTTGTGATGCAGAAGGAAGCAAGAGAGGGAGAAGGAAGCAGATGACAGCCAGTTGCTCGTGGGCCTGAAAGGAGCTCTCCGGGGACCTGATTCAGCCCCCGGGCTGAATGTTTGACACTCCTGCCTTAGAACATCCCCTAATTTTTCTGTAACACACACTTGGTTGGATCTTAATAATCATTTCTGCCAACTGGGGGAGGGGTAGCTGCCAACTTCTGATTCAACCCGCATTCTGTTCCTGGTGCTCCTCTATCCTCCAAGATCAATCAGTGGCTGCTGGAGACGGGAAGTTCCATTTCATAAATGGAAGTCGTTTCCTTTAACAGATTATCATCAGGATGCAACTCAGGGATTCTGCGGCAGACAAGCACTCTCCTCAGCAGAAATCATTCACTGCACATGATGAGGAGGGGGGGGCAAAGCCACCACAGCACTAAGTTGTGTTCATGCCCATCATGTCCCTTTTGTCATGATGATTGAATGCAGCTTGCCTTAAAGGAGTTTTTTCTCCACCACTCTCAAACACAGAAAAATGCTCAGTTTGTTGTTAATGAATCTCTTTTTAACATCTCTTCCCTGTTTTTCCCATTATGATTGGATATACCTCATTATTAATGAAATTTGCTTCCTGCATAAAATCATGTCAAACTGTCCAAATGTGTTTCAGATACTGAACATTTAAAAGAGCATCTCAATACATCTGCTCAATGTCATTACATTTTTATGCGCAGACATTTATCACCTGCTCATTCAGAAAGACTTAAAATATTATGAACTTTCAGTAAAACCTTTTTTTTGCTTGACATTGATTATAAATTTCAAATAAAATTGCAAGTACAATTAAAAAGAACCTTGGTGCAACTTATTACCTTGCTCCTACAAAATACAGGTCACATGATGGATAATGGTATGAGAAATCTCTACCAAACTTGGGTATTCTGGTTCTATAATAACGGCCATGCTGGGAGTGAAATTCCACATATCTGTCACATAGCAAAAAAACAATCTGGAAAAACAACAACATATCAGATAGGTTGAGAATTGGAGATGAGTTATTCTTATCCTGCTTAACATCTACAAAGAAAAGCACTGTCTACATGATATGATAGTTTAGAGCAATGTAACGGAGATGTATCACATGAGAAATACAATTTTATAACTATGTGAAGACTGCCCATTTTGCAGAAACACAATTGTTAAGGGCATGATCCATGAGAAGTTCAAATCTCAGTTCAGCCAAGCACACACCAGGTGACCTAAAGAAAGCAACTGTATCTTACCCTCAGCTTCCCATCTACATTATGGTTTGTTTTTGTTTCAAATATCCAACCCCTCCTAGCTTTTCAAGAAATAAGCAAGATATTCCAACAGAAGGTATGCTCTACTTCCTTTCAATAATCTCTTGCTTGGGCACATGAACACTCAAATTAGTTGTTTCTGACAATTAATAAATGAAATGTACTGCTGTTCAAATATGCAAGCAAAAAAAAAGACAGACATACCTTTGAGTAATCATCTGATAAAATATCAAATGTAACCACTGAGGGAACAAAAAGAAGCAGCTTATGATTAGAGGTCAGTCAAACATACTCAAGCTTAATTACATGAAGTATCTCTGATCTCATGAACCACAGAGGATGCGGAAACAGGCACTGTTATTAGCATGGCTCTGTTTCTGCAGAGTTATTTGAATGGCCGCTCTAAGTGCTGCTTTTCATCCATGTCTCTGTGTTATCAGCTGTTGAGAGCCCAAGCAAGGGAGCCATGACCAATCCTTGTGTTTCCCTTCTGCTGCTACCAAACTAAACCGAACACCTAGCCCCTTCTGTCTTAGACACCCAGTAGCAATCTAGACAGAAGAAGAGAACCATGTACACAACCTAATACAGCAACATCACTTTCTGGTTGCCATTCTCACAGTTAGTGTTCATTCAGCCAACTGCGCTTTGCCCCAGGTGAGTAGCAAATTACAAACTTATTTATCAGACCACTGTTCTGCCAAGGACTCTCCTATAACAAGATGACTTTACAAGAATATAACCCAAGAATATAACCCAAGGCCACTCTCAAATACATGGCACAGACATTAGTCACCATGATTCATGACTGTTTTCACTCGTACATAACAGTGCAGTCCTAAACAGGGTATGATGCTGCTTAGGACGGCACTGTCAGTGACACAAAAAGTTTCATACACAATGTTCCTGAATAACCACTCCCTCTCAATTGTTTCCCTCTTCCCCATCATCATCACTAGGTATCCTTGAAACATCTGGTTTCAAAAGCAGCTCAAGCAGAATGTTGTTAGTATTTTTCCTCAAAAAAATCTGTTTCCTAGATGAGTACACCTTCCTGAGAAGGACAAACCTTATTGGCTGTTTTCCAGAGCTGCACAGAAAGCACAATTATTTCACAGATAATAAGCCAAGTTCGTGCCACTTCTGGTCTAGCATCTTTTCACCCATCTCACTAGTTCATAGTAGTTTTTACAATAATTTGTTTTACTAACCTTCAGAATCCAAGCATCTTTCAAACTTCATGGATAATTGATAGGTATCATAACATCGGACTCTAGGTTTATATGTACCTGTAAAAAGACAGCAAGATAATTGATGTAAGAAAAAGAATTTGCTTCAAAAATGTATTCAATACGTTGTTCAGAAGAAAATAAAAGTCACTATTTGAAAGACTCTTCTGGTCAAGAACTTAATGAATGTTCAAAAAAGGCTGCAATCCTGGGCTTTATTGAGTGTGTTTATGTTTGCTAACAGCAATAGGACTAATCAAACATAACTAGCTTTCAGGACCAGAGCACACACGAATACATTTACATGTCAACAATCTAAAAACACTATTTATAGATGAATAACCTGCCCCTTCAGATTAAAATCCACAAATGTGCAGTCTCCACTAGCCATGGCACTGAAGTCACGTTATTTTCACAGCTTTCAGATACATGGTCCTATATTTTAAATATCTTGCCATCCATTTAGAAACCAAGATGGTAATGGGACAAACCAGCAGAACAGTTATCAAATGTCACATCTTATTTTATTGCTAATTTCTTACCTAATTTTAATTTTACTTATATATTTACTTATATAATTTTACTTATATACTTACTGCTAATTTTACTTATATAAAGCTGAACAGAAAAGGACTCATTTATACTGCTGTACAGCAGGTTATAATTAAAGTTACTGTGGCATACTCTATGGATTAATTTTTTTAAAAGCAGCATTTAATCTCAAAGAGTCAAGGTAACAGAAAACCCCCTCAATCCAGCTAGGAGCTATACACACACAGGAGATTTCCTTGCATGTATCCCTGATGGGAAAGCACATATGCAAATGAATGCTGCCCATGCAATTCTCCAGTCCAATCAGCAGCCAAGGCTGTTAATGTACAGGCTTTGCATCAATCACATTTATGATTTTTTTCTCCTCCCTAAACAGTTGGTTGGTTCAATTATAGTTTCGCTAACAGGCTATATTCTAGTCCACTAGACTGGACTTGGAAAATTAAATTTTCTTTAATTTACACACAGAAAGAAAGATTAAATATTGTAAATTAGCCATGTCTAATGAAGATTAAAATAAAATCTCTCTGGAGACTGAACACTGCTTCAAAGCAATGTGGCTACCAGAAAGTCTGGGAGGA
Source organism: Heteronotia binoei (assembly GCF_032191835.1). Lineage (NCBI taxonomy): Eukaryota > Metazoa > Chordata > Lepidosauria > Squamata > Gekkonidae > Heteronotia > Heteronotia binoei. The sequence continues at coordinate 46,604,934 of NC_083223.1, read as the reverse complement.
CCAAAGGGTTTGCAAACTTACCTGCTGCCATAATGTATTGCCCATCTCGCGAAACTTTGAGATTCGTGCTAACCGTGGGCATGTCAAAGTCCTGGATAAGTTCAATTCTCCTTTGAATGTCTTTTAAACAAAAACAAAAACATATCCTAAGGACTGGCTAGCCAACTTACTATGATGAACAGTTTTTTTGTGAGAAATATATGACTAACAGAAATAAATAGTTTACATTTCTACATATGCACTAAATTTAGCAGAAATGTCTACTCTTAAAACAAATGTTCAGTACAGATTAATTAGTTCTATGCCTATGCACCAGTATTTTCAAGTTTTTTAAGGATAGGACATACAACCTAGTTCATTATCAGCATTAGTTGCTGAAGTTTAATAGCTACTGTATCATCAGTTGATCGGTAATGTGACTTTGGGGGATATCTGAAGCAATCATATTAGTGATCAACTGAATGATAGTGGTAAGAACCATTTCTAAGTAATACTTAACTTTTTAAAAAAATATATCTTTCAGACAATATATTTCAGACAAGTGACAGATTATTACATCCTCATAATTCTTTTTTTAAAAAACCAAAGTGCCCTCAAACTCTGAAGTTGCAGTCCAGTACTAAATTATGTGTATTTAAGCAGGCTGCACTGAGACTGGCACTGGATTGTGAACCTTGTCCCTATGGCAAACTTTTACACAAAGAATAACAGTAAATGCAAAAAGTTCTTTTTCCTCCCCCTCGTTGAATTATATGTGTACAATAACTAAAGGCTGCAATCCTACACAGATTTACCTGACAGCAAACCCTACTAGACATAATAGGACTTGCTTCTGAGAATACACACATAGGATTGGGGCTGCAAGTTCTTATTTATTAAGCATGTAACTCAATATAAAGTATCTTTTTAAAATGCCATGGATTTCAACAGAAGAAAGTGGATCGGGTTTGTAACAGATTATTGTGGCATTCTTATTACTATTTTTTACAGTTTAATCTCCGTTTTTTCCTGTTTGTATTTCATGGTTCTATGGTTCCTTCCTATTTGTATCTCAGTTTATACAAGTTAAATAAAAGTTTTTTTAAAAACCAGAAGAAAGTAGATCAAAGCATGTGCTTAACGCCACTACTGAAATTCATTTGACTTCACACTTTTAAAACCATTCTTATGCACATTTGCAGCTGGAATTAGCTACATTCTATTTGTTTAGACAGTATTAATCTATCTAAAACATGCATATAATATCGCTTCTCAGACATGAGTCTGAGAGGATTCATAATATACAATTCAATTATAAAAATGATCAATAAGCAATACCATAAAACAACACTGAAAATTAACTACACTGAAAGGTACAACTAAAAATAGCATCTACATCTTAACAACAATAAAAGCTAAATGAAACCACTGAGTGACAGAAAAGAAAGACATAAAGAGAGAGAACAAAACCATAACTAAAAATCTATTGAATTAATGCCTCTGGGACTCTGTAGGGCACTCAACAGCTTTGCCACATATTGTGACAAAGGACATTTTACCACCAATTACAATAAGGCTAAAGTTATGGTATTTGGTAGGCACCCCCCAAAAAAAGTGTGTTCAATGAAGGGAAATAAAATCGAGCAGGTCAATAAATTCATTTATCTTGAGGTAGTACTCTGGAGACCACATTTACCGCTGCACACTATAAGCTGAGAGCAGAATGTGCTGAGAGAACTATGTATGTGATATTAAGATTTTTTTGTTCTAAGGAGGGCCTCTATGTACCTGCTGCACTGAAGTTTTTTCAGGCTAAATTAATAGCCCAACTTCTGTAGGGCACCCTCACTGGTATTTTGGCCACAAGCTTAAATTTACTTGAAAAGGTACAATCTAAATTCCTTTGTCATTTTACAGGTCCCTCCAGCCATTCCTAACTCTCTTCTCTGTCTATAAATGGGTCAAATGAGGACTGAGGCGAGGATTCTGTTGGCTTCTGCTTCCCAATGGCTTAAGATACATATTAGTCCAAAAAGGACGTATCCCCCTTGTAATTCAAGATTCTTACCAACCAAGCAGGTTTCACAGGGTTGAGGGAAGCCTTGAAAGAATGGGCCTTTCACCTGGCACCCTTTTGTCACAGAGAACTGAACAGGTCAAATTAGCAAAGGATTTGCAACATGGAATGCCAGCAAGACAATGAGGTCTCCTGGCTTCAGGGCCCCTGAGAAGATGAAATGCATCATGGCAATGGTCCAATATCTTAAATCTCCAGATTTCCCCCCTTACAGGAGGGCTTTTTCACTGGCCAGATGTGATGCCATGCCGTCCATGATTTTTGAAGGGAGCTATAAGAAGATCACATACTCTGAGAGGATTTGCCCCTGTCCTCTACCAGAGCTGGAAACAACGGGGCACGTTTTTCCCCACTGCCACCTCTATCAACAAATTCAAGATGAGACAGTTCTTTCCCTTGAAGACAGACAGTACAGTGGTAGGGGCAGACTAGATATGCTTAGATAAATTTCTAACAGGTGAAATCTCAGTTATTACCAAGCTAACTACTAGATTCTGTGCACAGGTGATAAAGTATGCAATAAATTTCAGTCTTGCCCTTTTGAAACTTGACTTAGATTCCATCACAAGGTCTATTATATAATACTTGATTTTTAGATTCCAGGTTCAAATTTTAAATATGGTTATCTAAGATGTTATTTTACATATTTTATATTTTATTCTCTTTCTACTATGTAATTTTATCTAGGTTTTATTAAATTTTCTGTTGAATACCTGTATAGATAATATTCTTTTCAGCTGGATCTGGTCGTTGACTGTAATAAAATTGAACTGAACTCCCCACCCCACAAAAAAACCCCTTGGTCTCCTGTAGAAAAACGTCTAGAGATGGAACCAGGACAAGGAAAAGGTATTCTACAGCTGGAAGAGGGGGGCCACCACTGAAAAGGCACTATCCACTGCAGCCAATCACAACAGCTTTGAAATCAGGGCATTGGAGAGCAGACACAAAAAAAGAGCCTGAGATGGTAAGTATGGCATCTGGCCAAGACTACATGAAGACGAGTGATCCTTTCAGTACTTATAGAGTTTCACAGATCAAAACCAGCATCCTGAACTGGGACTGGAATTAAACACAGAACTACTCAGCACCATCAGACCACCTGGGGTTAATATAGCAATGCTCTTCTCATTGGAGGACAAGGCAAACTCACCAACATCTCTCTTCTGTAATGCTCTCTTCTTCCTATCAGAAAGCCACTGAAAAAAAATACATACATTAGTTAACAGGAGAGGATGTGGAGCTTAGGGAAACAGTGGTGAACAGGGGGCAAGTTCTAGAACTTATATACACATTATAAACTAACAAATCACTACACAAACTTGGACGACCAAGGCTATCCTGACCTCATCATATCTCGGAACCTAAGCAGGGTCGGCCCTGGCTAGTATTTGGATAGGAGACCTCTAAAGAATACCAGAGTCATGACGTGGAGTCAAGCGATGGCAAACTACCTCTGAATGCTTCTTGCCTTGAAAAGTCTAAAGCAGGAGTGGCCAAACATGCTTAACGTAGGAGCTACATAAAATAAATGTCAGGTTTGAGAGCCGCAAGACAGGGAGGGAGGGAGAAAAATAGATGGGGAGGGAGAGGTGGAAAGAAAGCAATTTAAAAAACATTTTCCAATCCCCCAGCAGCACTTTCCACCAAAATAAATCACCAAGACCAAATGGTATCCATCCTAGAATTCTTAACTCAAATGTAAAACTGCTGATCTGAAAGATATTGCAATATGTCCCGGGGGGTGGGGGATCCAGGAAATTACAGGCCAGTTAGCTTAACGTTTGTTCCAAGTAAATGGACAGAGAGATCATTATTAAAGCTAAAATTGTCAAAGCACAATTGGACAGATAAATATGAATGCTAAAAGGGTTTTTTTCCTTCCCTTTTTGAAAGTTCTTGTTGAACTGTATGAGTCTAATTACTAAATGCTGAAATCCTACGCATATTTACCTGACATGATCAAGTCCTACTGGACATAATAGGACTCGTTTCTGAATATACATAAAAGGATTTCGGACTGCAAGTCACCGATGTAAGTCACCAGTCGGTGAATAGAATCAGGAAGCATGTAATGTGAAAGACCTGTACATGAGACTAGGACAGTATCAACTTTGGTCGATCAGTGGTCTGATTCAGTGTATATCAGCGTCATTCTTAGTTGCAGTTTCTCTACTAGGTAAATTGGGGGGGGGGGGGGGCGGAATAGGAAGTGAGCAGAGCAGCGATTCCAGTTACATGAACAGGTTCTGCAAGCACGCGGTTCCCTTGATGTGGTAGCACGGAGGGTGGACTTCTTTGCATACAGCGGGCAGAAGCCTCCGGGGAAGGAAGAAAGGAAGGAACCCTTCCGCCGCTTGGAGAGGGGAGAGGGGAGAGTGGCGGCGTTGGCTTCTCACCTCTGGAAGGCTCCGGCCGGCGCTCAGGCTGTAGATCTTCACTTCGTTGAGGCTAGAGACCTGCATGATGCCCTCTTCTTCCGTGAGCCGGCTGAGGCAAGCGGAAAACAACCTTCACTTCCGGGTCAAAGCCCTGACCATAGAGTTGAGGAAAACACAGTTTCAGGGATAGCACGGGGTACAATACCTGTCCGTGAGCATTTGACGTACGCGGGAGAACCCTGAGAAAAATGGGACACAAGCCTAGAAGGAATTTTTTGGCCATCCTCCACTTCCACTGCACTCCTTCCTAAAGAGTTACATATTTCTAAAACTGTTGACTTAAATTGGCTTACAAGAGATGAACTTAGATCCCAGTAGGCAGCCATGTTGGTCTGAGGTAGTAGAACAAAATAGGAGTCACTCAAGTTGCACCTTTAAGACCAACTTAGTTTTATTCAGAACGTAAGCTTTCGTGTGCTCTCTAAGCACACTTCATCAGACGAGGAATCCGATACAGTGAACAAAGCCACACATAGCTGGTAGTCAGTGGCTCAGAATGCAAACTGGTACAAATTTAAGATCCAATCACAGTATGGTAAAATTATCTGGAAGGGAATGGTTTAGAATGCAAATTTAAGATTCAATGACAGAATAGTAAAATTAACAAATTGAGCAAACCTTTGATCTGAGCAGCATGAGCATGCAAAAGCAATAAAACAGTAATATGTAAAAATGTGAGAATGTCTATTAATGACTATATTGTATTAAGCCTGGGTCAAAAGGAAGGTATTTATATCTCAGATTTCCCATCCAACTAATTTACCCTTTAACATGTAACATACATATAGTTTGCCGTTAGGAGAAAAATACATTAAAATTAGTGGGAGATGGGTTCAGTATATGTAATAGGATAAACAGCCAATATTCCTATTTGAGTATGTCAATACAGCTAAAAGAGGAATACATTGGATAGTGATGTTCTTTTCCGCCTAATTTACTTTTTAACATGCAAACATCATTCTAGTTTGCCATAGGAAAAAAAAGAATACAATAAAATATAGTGAAAATGGGCTCAGTATATGCAATGAGATAAACAGCCAATATCCCTATTTTGAATATGTCAATACAAAAAATCATTCTGATACACTATTCTAAAAGAAATACATTGGAATACTGTGGATGTATAATTTACTCAGTGTGAGTGGGTTTAACATCTGTAATGAGAAAAAACTCTGTTCAATCCTGAGGAAGTGTTTGTTCCAAGTTTCATAATAATTTGTAATCCAGCAATTTCTCTCTCCATTCTGTTCTTGAGGTTCCTTTGCAGTATATGTAGTATATGAACTTGTCAGGATCGCACTTTAACTCATTCTCGCATCTAAAAATGGGTATGAAAATCGACTCAGCGTGCAGAAACAGTACAACACAATAATTACATGTGTGAAGTGCATTGAACACGGAAAGAACTATGCAAAAATTTTTACTTACATGTTTACAATTATACCCATGTCCTTGCAGCCCAAATGCGAGACTGGATAAAAGTCGGTTCTAGATAATTTTAAATGGATCCTCATTAATTCGTGTGGTTTTTTTCAAAATATAAGATTGAAACAAAACTGCTGTTTCTTAGTCTATAGGTAGCATCACAAAATCATGTATCTATGGCTTCAGAGAAAAGGGTGGGGTATAAATCTGCAGTCTTCTTCTATGCAGCCCCACCCCATCCTCTGGACTCTGGGCGTGGATGAACAGCTCTTCATAATCTGCTTTAAAAGGAAGTTTGAATCCAATGGCATCTTTAAGATCAATGAAGTTTTACTCAAGGTATGAGTTTCTGCATGTGTGCACACTTCCTCAGATACGCTGATTTGGAAGGTAACAGTTCAAACATATAAGTAGAGGCTGACCAGCAAATTAGCACGCAACGTGACAAACCTGAGAACTGCTTCGGCGGGGAGGGCGGGATATAAGTACGAAGAATAAATAAAATAAATAAAGATGTTTTAAGATATGTGAAGACAATACAGGAAAAACAAGCTGAATTTATATGGTCAATATTTGTTTGGATTTAATTAGGGGTGAAAAACAGTAAGCAACAGGGCTGGATCTAGGGGGGGCAGAGGGGGGTGCTTGCCCCGGGCGCTGATGGAGGGGGGGCAAATTGGGTGTGGAATCCATTGTATTCAATGGGACCATAAAATAGAATGGCCCATAAGGGGGCGTCATTTTTTAATTTTGCCCCCCCCCCTCAAAAAACATGTAGATCCAGTCCTGGTAAGCAATAAATATGTCAAAATAGTAGATAAATGAGTAAAAGTTTCCTTCTTAATTGTAGGAAGTTAGGAGTTTAACTGAGACTCTGTTGTTATGCTCCATTTGTCTTCTCCCAAGCGTGGAGGTAACCTTCAGCATTTTTTTCTTTGGGGTGGGGTGCTGTGTTATGTCAGAAATACATTCCAATTTTCATTGCATTACATTACAGTCACTATACCACTATATTGTTTTGTTTTGTTTGTTTGCTTGTTTATAGTCCACCTTTCTCACATGGATTCATGGAGTATTTTACATAGTGAGTCAGTACAACCAACAAAATGGGATATTCAGTAACACACATTTAGAATAACATGTTACCTTCCATTTCAACGTGTATGAGGAAGTGTGTGCACACGAAAGCTCATGCTTTGAAGAAAACTTTGTTGGTCATAAAGATGCCACTGGACTCCTACTGTGTTCTGCTGTGTTAGACCAACATGTCTGCCCTTCTGGATCTAGCTTTGAAATGTTTCCGGCATGGTCCCAAGCATGTATATCTGATTGAGTTCAGTGGTAAAGCTGCAGTACTGCAGAGTGGTAAAGCTGCAGTACTGCAGTCTGAGCTCCCTGCTCACGACCCGAGTTTGATCCTGGCGGAAGCTGGGTTCAGGTAGCCAGCTCCAGGTTGACTCATCCTTCCGAGGTCAGTAAAATGAGGACCCAGCTTGCTGGGGCGGGGGGAGTGTAGATGACTGGGGAAGGCAATGGCAAACCACCCCATAAAAAGTCTGCCGTAAAAACATTGTGAAAGCAATGTCACCCCAGAGTCGGAAATGACTGCTGCTTGCACAGGGGACTACCTTTACCTTTTTTTTTTTAGTTACTCCCTAGCAGATCTAAATTGTGCTACCAATGCAGTAATCAATTGCACTGGAATCAAGCAGTGGTCAGTCTAGTCTGCATCCTGTTTCACACACTGACCAATCAGTTTCTTTGAAAGGCCAAGGAACAGGGCCCAGAGGCCCAAGTTTTCTCCTGTTTGCTTCCAGAAACTGGTATTAAGAACTCTGATATGAACGGTCCCTTTAGCCATCACAGTTAATAGCTGTTGATGGACCTGTTCTCCATAAACCATAAATATCTGCTTCATCCCCCTTGACAGCCTTCTGTGCTACTGCCCACCATGCATTTCTGATAGTGAATTTGACTTGCTGGCCATGACCGGGATGGCCCAGGCACCCCAATCTCATCAGATCTTTGAAAGTAAGCAGGGTTTGTCCTGGTTATTATTTGGATGGGAGACCGCCAAGCAACCTAGGTCAGCAATAGCAAAGCCACCTCTAAACATCCTGTGCCTTGAAAACCCCTTTTGGCTGTGACTTGATGGCACTTCCCACCACCAATTCCCTGTTGAGTTAAGAAGTAGGTCTTTTTGTCTCTCCTAAATCAGTTGTCCATCAACTTCATTCTCCACTCATCTAGATTGTCTTGTCCACACAGGAGATTTCGTTACAAATGATAATAAATGCAGTGTAATAGTACTCCACTACTCAACTTTGCAATTTAGGATTTATAACCCTATCTGATTCACATAATGATCCAGTCGTATTAACAATGTTTGGGTGTTTCTGCTTCTGCTGACTTTTGTTTTGAAAACTGGTACCTAATAAAATTGGTATCTACTGACCTTTTTAGTAGATTAGTGGATTTTCCCTTACCTCTCTAATGCCTATTTATGAGTAGACAGTCTGTATCGGTGACTGTGAATTAGGGTCTGGTAGTTTTGGCTTGATTAAACTGGAGAAAGGATGTAATCTTATTTAGGGGACATCGAACAAAGAATAAGGTAGCACTAATGCACAAGTCTTACTGCTCTTGGGAATTAGCATGAGAGCTGATAGCATAGCAAAGTGCCTAACATCCTTGATACAACATAAATAATAATTAATAGTAGATACTACAGAGAGATAGATTAATTACATTGGATTTCAAACTTCTTTTCCTGAGTATTATGTTGTTTTATTTGTTTTAAATTTGCAGCAGCCTTGAATAGGTCTCTGGGCAAGTGGCATAGATATTTTCCAAACAAGTATATTGGCGGCTTAGTTTTTAATGTATTTATTTTTTTGTGTAGGGGGTTCTTAAGTTATTTTAACTAGTGTGATGCAGTGATTACAAAAAAGTCAAACTAGGACCTGGGAAATCCAGGTTTGAATCCTTTGTCTGCCATGGAAGCTTGCTGGGTGACCATGGGTCAGTCAGTGATTGTTTCCATGTGGATTTTACCATTTCACACAATAAAATCAAGTTGCAAAGTGCATTGAAATTGGCTTGAAAGTGCATTAGGAAGCAAGCATGAAAGTGCCCAAACTCATAAGAACATGAGAAGCCATGTTGGATCAGGCCAACACTCTGTGTCACACAGTGGCCAAAAAACCAGGTGCCATCAGGAGATCCATCATTGGGGTCAGTGCACTAGAAGCCCTCCCACTGTGCCCCCCCCCCCCGCAAGCACCAAGAATACAGAGCATCACTGCTCCAGGCAGAGAGTTCCATTAATATGCTATGGCTAATAGCCACTGATGGAGCTCTGCTCTGTATGTTTATCCAAACTCCTCTTGAAGCTGTCTATGCTCCCAGCTGTACAGGGTTGTATGAGGACAGAGGAGAGGGGAATGATATAAGCCACTTTAGGTCTCATTAAGTAACACTTGACAATGCGACTGAACAACAACAACAAAGTAAAGTTAAAAACAAATGTTTCTAATAAGGTTAGAAACAGAACAACATTGAAGAAATAAAAGGGAAATTTAAAGCATGGTTAGGCACGCTGAAAGATCACGGGAAAACATTAACTGCACAGGAGAAAAATAAAGGATGCAAAGAATATGGACTATACAGAAGAGATTAAAGGGTGACAAATTCCTTCAAAGAACGAACTTTTGAAGAAGAACCTATAGTTTTAGAGAGTGAAGTGAAAGCTACACTGAGAGCAACTGGGAGAAACAAATCACCAGGAGTAGATGGGATATCAATAAAGCTATTCCAAGCCACAGAAACAGAATCTATCAAAATATTAACAACAATATGCCAACAAAGGAAAGGAAAGGTCCCCTGTGCAATATAAAAAACAAAACAGCTTAGAAATGCTCCATTTACATTCTTTTTTTTTAACAGAGACACAGCCCCATAGCCAGAAATTTTTCAGCAGAGGGGCAGGGGCACGTGCATGCCCGATGTGGTGAGATCACTGAGCGGCCAATGGACAGATGCAGTGGCACTCATCATGTCAGCAGCTCCAGGTTTGAAATCACGGCAGGGCCACTGAGTAAAGCAGCTGGTCCGACCAGGAGCTGCCTCCTCCTCAACTTTTGTAGAGCCTTCCATCTCATTGAGCCCACCTAGCTTCCCTCCTTCCCTCAGCTGAACAGCCAATGGGTGGGTGCAGCGACAACATGGAGGGGGAGGGCTCCTTGGCACTCTAATTTCTTCGCCTCCCCCTCCCATCTAGTCTGCCCCCAGAGCCCAGAGAGCTGCCAAGTTCGCCTGCTACTCTGCTTTTCTACTCAAAGCTCCTCTTGCACACTGTGGCTGGCGTAGCTGCAGCTGTAGTCAGGATGAGCTGGCAGGGGCAGACCTGGGGGTAAGGGCAGGGCAAAATTAGGAGGGGGCATTGCCAGGAGACAACAACAATTGCAGCAACTATTGGACCATCGCATTAATTTCTCACACAAGGCAAAGTGATGTTCAACATCTTACAACAAAGATTGTTACCATATGGAACGAGAAATGCCAGATGTTTGAGCTAGATTCAGGAAAGGTAGAAGCACAAGAGATCTTATTGCAAATTTACATAAGTTACTGGAGCATACAAGAGCATTTCAGAAGAAAATCAGCTTGTGTTTCATAGATTACAGCAAAGCTTTTGACTGCGTGGATCATGAAGAGCTTTGGTTGGTTTTGAACGAAATAGATATGCCACAGCATCTGATTGTTTTGATGCATGACCTGTATGCTGGAAAATAAGTGACTGTTAGGACAGAATATGGAGGAACAGAATGGTTTCCAATTGGCAAAGGATGTTTTATCTCCCTATTTCTTGAATGTATATGCAGAACCTATTATATGGAAAGCTGAATTTGGGGTTGTCAGTTCCACCTTAGCCACTACTAGGAGACCGTGGGGTAGACATGTCAGGTTCAGGTTGTCAAACTCTTAAGAGATTAGCAGGTGGAGCTGGGGAAGACCTCTGTGGGGTACAATGCCATAGAGTCCACCCTCCATAGTATCCATTTTCTCCAGTGGAACTGATCCCTGTAGCCTGAAGATGAGCTGTAATTCTGGGGCATGCCCAGGTCCCACCTGAAGGCTGACATCCCTAGCCCTGGATTAGATTTACATGAAGGTAGAATGAAACTGGAGGAAGGAACATTTTGAGATATGTGGATGACGCCAAAATAGTGAAGATTTGAAATGACCACCGACGAAGACTAAAGCAGAAAGTGTCAAAGCAGGATTACAACTGAAGAGCAAGACAAAAGTAATGACTCCTGGGGAATGACAGTGAAGAAACTGAAATTGTTCCAGATTTTCTGCTTCTTGGCTTCATTATCATCCCAAAGGAGACTGCAACCAAGAAATCAGAAGGATATTAGCACGGGGAAGGGCAGCTATGAAGGGCCTAGGAAAGATTCTTAAATGTAAGGATTTGCCATTGATGAGTAGGATCAAAATAAGTCATGCCACAATATTCCCCATTATGGGTATGTGGATGTTGGACAATGAAGAAAGCTGACAGGAAGAAAGTTGATTCCTTTGAAATATGGTGTTGGAGGAGAGTTTTACAGATACTGTGGACCACCGAGAAAACAAATAAGGGGGTTGTAGATCAAATCAAGCCTGAACTGTCCCTGGAAGCTAGAATGATTAAACTCAGGCTATCATACTTTGGTTATGCCATGAGAAGACAAAGGTCACTGGAAAAGAAGCTAATGCTAGGAAAAGTTGAAAGCAGCAAGAAAAGCGGAAGACTCGACATGAGAAGCGGCTTACAATCTCCTATATCTTCTCCCAGCACAACAGACACGCTGTGAGGTGGGTGGGGCTGAGAGGACTCAGGGCCGGATCTAGGGGGGCGGTGAGGGGGGTGTTTGCCCCGGGCGCCACCAGAGGGGGGGCGCCAAATTGGGTATGGAGTCCATTCTATTCTATGGGCCCATAAGGAAGAATGGGACCATGGGGGGGGTGCAATTTTTTAATTTCGCCCCCCCTCAAAAAACATGTAGATCTGGTCCTGGGGCTCTCACAGCAGCTGCCCTTTCAAGGGCAACTCCTGCAATAGCTATGGCTAACCCAAGGCCATTCCAGCAGCTGCAAGTGGAGGAGTGGGGAATCAAACCCCAGTTCTCCCAGATAAGAGTTCCTACACTTAACCACTACACCAGCTCTCATAACCGGGGGAGGAGCTAAGAGATGCAAAGGAGGAGGAGCTTCAGACAGCACCGCCGCGGAGGGGGGGGCAGCAAGCCAGAGGCTATACAAGACACAGCATGCAGAATACGAAGCAGCTTCAGCCTCTGGCGAAGCAACGTGCGGCTGGTTGGTTCTTTCCCCTCGACGCGCCGAGCTGGATCTCTTGCTCGGCCGGCAGCAAGAAGGAGGTGGCGCGGAGCCTTCGCTGGGGATCCAACGTCGGCAGGTAAGGGAGGCCAGCCGCTCGCATTCCCGAAGGTCTTGGGTGGAGAGGCAACAGGATCCCCTGGCCCCCGTCCGGCTTTTCTGCAGGCCTCCTGGGGGGGTTGTTTGCCAGCTCGTGAGCTGCGGAACAAGGCGAACTTCTCCGAGCTCAGCAGAGGAGCGCGGCTGCGATTTGGTGCGCCTGGAGACGGCTGTGCGCGACTGCGGGCAGAGCGTAGCTGTCGCCGCCGGTTGCGCCTGCGGTTGTGTTCCGCAGGGGATCCAAAGTAGCTAAAGCCGAGAAGAGCGAGCTGGCCTGAAGTGCTCCAGTCGCAGTCGCTACTTTATGATGAGACTAGAAGGCTTTAATTGTGCCAGGCTGGCCGTTTTTAATTTCTCAAATCAATTTGAGCAGGGGTCATTTTGTAGAAAAAGGGGTTCCGGAGCGCATAGCACAAGTCATTTGCAATATGCCACACGCCCCTGTCATCACTGGAAGATATACTCAATTACAGCAGCTCCGCATTTTCCTTAAAATGCTTCTTGAATTATGATTGTCATAATAAAACCTTACTCCCATCACACTTTTAAAATTAATTTCTCCTATGTGGTCACAGTGGCATGAAGAAGATTTCCATGCGTCTGTTTTATATGTTTTGGTTATGTTCTCATTTTTTAGAGGGGAAACATATTAGAAAGTTTGTCATATCCTAGAGTACAGCAAAATTCTCACATGGGGTTTAGACAATGGAGTCCAGAAGCAAGTATTTTTTTTTGGGGGGGGGGGGGGTTAAGAAAGAAGGAAATTAAAGGTCCCCTGTGCAAACACCAGTAGTTTCTGACTCTGGGGTGAGGTTTGAGGTTGCTTTCACAACGTTTTCACAGCAGACTTTTTGGGGTGGTTTGCCATTGCCTTCCCCAGTCTTTTACACTCCCCACCCCCCACCAGCAAGCTGGGTACTCATTTTACCGACCTCAGAAGGATGGAAGGCTGAGTCAACCTTGGGTCGGCCACCAGAACCAGCTTTCGCTGGGATAGAACTCAGGTCGTGAGCAGAGAGTTCAGATCACAGTACTGCAGTACTGCTGCTTTACCACTGCGCCACTGGGCCGCTATAAGAAAGAAAGGGCACAAAAAGTTTAGAGGTTCTGGAGCTCTGCTTCTGTGAGCTCCTGCCCAAAATGAGGCCTGAATTTGAGGTAGTACCTTTCTTGTTTGATGACGCACTATCAAACAGCCTAAATAAAACAGGTGACTGTGACTTATCACAGTAAAACAACATTAAAAAAAAACAACCAAGCATTGATAAAAATTATTTGACCAATCTGGGTTAGCCTGAGAGAAACAAACTTTTGGATTTTAGAAGATTTATGCAAAGCAAACAGTACTAATCCATGCTTTACATTTTAAAACTGGCTCCCAAAAGTACGTGTGTTTAAATGGCAAGACTTAAAATGGCACAGAGGACAGCTTTGAATGTTAAGCATGCTGTTGCAGAGTTTCAAAGGTTCACTCTTGGATAGAAGGTTCTGAAGGGGGAAGTAGATGTTGTATTTTGGGAGAATTGTGGGTGGACAGCTGGATTGTTCTGCAGCAAAATAAAACAGTCCAACAGGATTTTTAAAGATTAACAATTTATTCCAGCATAAACTGGGAGTCAGAGCTTTCCTTATCAACTACATTGGGATGCATCCATCTTTGCTGTGATTTCACTGGATAGTCAACTCAGTCACACGTTGCTTAGGGTTCTTTCACCTTTTGGGTACACACAGCGTACATATAGGATTTTTCCCCTTTCTTTTGGCTGTGCACAGAGTACACGTAGGCTCATTTGATTATTTCTTTATTATAACAATTGTCATTGTATATGCTTTGAAACTTGAGGTGCAAGATTGCCTATTGGTGACCTCATGGTACATATTGGCTTAAACAGTTGAACCTCTCCACAATAAACAGAGCAACGTGTTTAGAAATTCAGCACTGCGTATACTTACTTGTAAGCAAGCTTCTTGTTGAAAACTGGCTGCCTTTTCTCTAGAATGTTAGCTATAAAAATGCTTTAAAATCTCTTGTTTGAACACATTCTTGTCCTGTAGGTTATCTGGTTCATTTGTTTTTTGCAAGTTGGGGGAAAAGGCTGGTTTGCACAATACTGACGGAGTCAGAATTTGACCCCACCTGGTCAGATAATTTTGGGAAGGGGCCGTGGCCAGTGAATCAGCCTTTGCAGAAGGTCCCAGGTTGAGTCCCTGACATCTCCAGTGAAAAAGATCAGGTAGTAGGCATTGTTAAAGGCCTCAGCCTGAGACCCTGGAGATTATGTAGTAATACTTTCCCTCATACTAAGAGAAGGAGTTCTTTTTGTTTACTTACGGTGAAGCCTTTTAAGGGCAATCCTGGTGGTGGAAAGTGCCATATCTTTCTGGGCCTATTAACTTCAATGGACATAGAGGGTTATATAAGTCTAAGGATAGCACTGCAAATACCTTAATGAAAAATGTAAAGGCAGTACTGGTCCCCAACCCTGATGATGCTATTTTCAGAAAGGGCGTTGATGCCTTTCTTAATAATATCAGATCATCCCTTAACTTGCAATTCACAGTGTGCTTATTTGAAACAGTTCTGCAGTCCAAGCTCTGCTCACAACCTGAGTTCAATCCCGGCGGAAGCTGGATTCAGGTAGCTGGCTCAAGGTTGATTCAGCCTTCCATCCTTCCGAGGTCAGTAAAATGAGTACCCAGCTTGCTGGGAGGAAAGTGCAGATGACTGGGGAAGGCAATGGCAAACAACCCTGTAAAAAGTCTGCCAAGAAAACATTGTGATGTGACATCACCCCATGGGTTGGTAACAACTTGGTGCTTGCACAGGGGACTACCTTTTTAGTTGCATTTGCCCTGACCTGATCTCAGAAGCTAAGCAGGGTTTGAAAGCTAACCTGATCTCAAAAGCTAAGCAGGGTTTGAAAGGAAGACTACCAAGGAATACCAGGATCACTACACAGAGTCAGGCAATGGAACATCTCTTACCTTGAGAAGCCTGCATGGTCACCATAAGTCAGCTGTGACTAGATGGCATTTCCCACCACTGCCACAAGTTGCATTTCAGTTAATAACGCTCCTCTAGGACTATTTTTTTTTTAAATGCATTATTACTTTTGCAATCAAAAAGTTGTGGATTGCAGTGTCAGACCACTAATGCCTGAAGCAGACTCCTCCCCACAGACCAGATGAAACAACCCAGAGCAGGAAAAAAGGAACCATTGTTTCCTTTTTCTGGCATTCAGGAGAAGGTCACATTTAATTCAAGAGCTGAATTGGAAGGTGAGTTAATTCTCTTTCTCATCTGTGCTTATAGGCTGAAATGCTAACCTGAAACAGAGAGGATTGCCTTTAGATTTATTTGCTTTGTTTTTCCCCGTATGCATGTGTGTGTTCTTTTTGGCTACAGTGACTCAGAGGGAAGGGGACTGCTTACACCATGACAGAATTCTGGTTAATTTCGGCACCGGGGGATACGGCAAATCTGGTGGCCTGGGAAAGAATGAACACAGTGACTCTCAAAGCCAACCTGTCCAGCAACAGCAAGTTCATCATCCCTGACCTCAAGGTAAAGATTGAGGGGTGGGGGAGAGGCAGGAGAAGGAAAAAAATCAGAATTTCAGCAACATGGAAGGGGGAGGCAAAGAGTAGGGATATTTTTATTTATTTCTTTATGAGGCAGATATGCATAGAAATACTAAAATAATTGTACAAGACGTCGGTGAAGATAGGGTAAACAAACAGCTTTATTTTGTCCTTGTTCTTTTAGATGTGTATTTATATCAAGGACGGAAGCAATAACTCCATTTTGCATAGTTAATAAATAGGTTAATTACCAGCAGACACAAAAGGATTTTGGATTTGCATTCACTCTTTCATCACTGAAGTTCTGCTGTAATTGAATTTAGTAGTCTGCCTGTGCTTGTCAACATGTTGAACCTGGGGGGATCCCCCTCATAATGGAAGCTAATAACAAATTTGGGAAGGGTTGATTCTGTTGGGGAAATGGGTGAGTGGGTTAGCCTCCTTTCTGCAGCATCCCAACTTTCATCTAATCTTACCCCCCCCCCCCCCCGGGCTCCTTTTTAGTGTTAAAGTTGATGCTGAGATCTCCAACCAGCCCTGCTTTGTACAGATACGTCACATTGAATTCAATGGGACCCACTCCCAAGTAAAGGGTCATAAGACTGTAGCTACAACATTTACTTGGAAATAAGCCCCATTGAATTTAGCAGAAATGTGCGCAGGATTTGACAAAACTTCAGTCAGATTACAACCCTGCTTTCCAGAGTTTGAGCTTCTAGTGAAATTCTGAGCAGAGTTTTTCACTCTTCTTTAAAAGGATATTGATGAAAATGTGTTCCTTTTTTTTGTGAGAGTAGTCGAGCCCTTATTCAGCATCAGCTGTGACCTTGCTATATAGATCTTGCTCAGACTTTTCTGTCAATACCCTGTTTTCTTTTTCATAGGCACCTGCGCTGATGTCCGTCTTAACAGAACCAGTGACATTAAAGCAGTAGACATGGCATAGGCATTTAGGAGAGGGGCTGTGGCTCATTGGTAGAACATCTGTTTGGCAGAATGTCCCAGGTTCCGTTTCCTGACACCTCCACACTTAAAAGCACCAGGCAGCAGATGATGAGAAAGGCCACTGCCCAAGGCCATCTTAACAGCATTATGGGCCCCAGGCAAAGCAGTGTACCGGGCCCCTGCGACAACTACTCACAGGAATAAAAATGTAAATGGTTATTAGTACTATATCATACACAGATTTGTATGGGGCTCCTATGCTCGTGGGGCCCGCAGGCAGGTGCCCATCAGGCTCATGCGTTAAGACAGCCCTGCCCAAGGCACTGGAGAGCTTCTGCCAGTCTAAGTAGGCAATACTGCCCTTGATAGTCCAAGAACTGATTCAGTAATAGGGTAGCTGCATGTGGTCATATGGCAAAAGACTGTGGTATCATAATCATGAGACTATGATTAAGGTGTTACTTCATACAAAAGGGGAAGCTGGTTGTAAGAAAGAACAGACAGCAGTAACTTATTTGGCATGACTGCTTTCCACGTGCTTTCCACAACTTTGGTGGTTGTAGTGAGAAGATGGTTCATTTAGAATGAAGTAGTCATGTTTCCTCCTTGCTGAAGCTGGGCAGCAAAGCCTGCCCAATGTGACATATCTGTACAAAGCAGGGCTGCACTTACTTGAGCAGTTCAGGATTTCATTTTCAGTCTTTTACAGTGTATATTACAAAGCTGTAGAGGAACCAAAAACAGGAAGAAGGCAGCACGGGGATATTATCATGGGAGGGACAGTCTTGTGTTACTCAGAATAAGTTCCCAGCATCTAAGAGGTATTACAGCCATTTTATATTGAGGAAGAAGTTCCCTAGACTTACCATATATGTGCTTATAAACGTGATAATTTAGGTATTTGCCAAATAAAGGTTGCTTAAAAAAAAGATCTGATAGGCATGCAGGTAGCCTGTTTATGCTTTTGCATTTCCTTCTGCAGGTAGGAACCCTGGATGCTCTTGTTGGCCTCTCAGATGAGTTGGGGAAACTTGATACCTTTGCTGAAAGGTAAAATAGGCCTTATTTACTGCACACAGATAGCAACTGGATGCTGTTTTTATAGCACACAGTATTCCTGTGTTGACCTCACTCTGACTTGTTTAGCCAGAGTTGGCAGGTTTGATGTTATTTTACTCAAAGGAGGGCTACTCTAACTATGTCCTAGGTGACTAAACTTCAGCTCAGGAACCACATGTGGCTCTTTCACACATATTATATAACTCTTGAAGCCTCCACCACCCAGTCGGCAGACTTGGAAAAGGCATTGCTCTCTGACAGGTGTATGCATAAGAAGGAAGAATAAGGTGCAAAAGCTATCAAATACCCAAAACCTTGCCACATCTTTGGGGCCAGCTGTGAAACAGTAACATGCTAAAGCAGGGGTGTCAGACTCATTTGTTATGAGGGTTGGATCTGACATAAATGGGACTTTGTTGGGCCAGGCCATGGGTATCATAAAATGTAATGCCAGGTAGTGGAGATACGAACCTTATAAAGGATACAGAGAAACATATTATTTTAAATTTAAAATACAAACTTACTTAAAACATTTGCAGTGTTTTGTTTAAAATGGAAAGGTGGGGGAATAGTGGGATTTGGCAATGCAATTTTTAAAAATAAAACATCAAGAAAAAGCACAAGAATCACAGCAGAAACTAAGGATTTAAACCAAAAACATAAAATGCTTTGGGCTTAGGAAAACATGAAATGGCTGTGCATTGCAGGCTTCTCCCCCTGCCCTCAGGTCTACTCAGATTGGCAATGGCTCTTCAGTGTAATATCCCCCTTTGGCTGTGGGTTCCCAGGTTTGAGTGCTCTCTAGACACCAGTTCTAAGGCCCATTTAGCAGAGACATGCTGGCTCAAAGCATCAACCCTTTACAGGGCCAGATCTAGGGGGAAGCAGGGGGGGGCGCTTACCTTGGGTGCCGCCAGAGGGGGGCGCCAAATTGGATATGGCGTCTATCCTTTTCTATGGACCCATAAGATAGAATGGGCCAATAAGGGGGCACCATTTTTAATTTTGCCCCCCCCTCAAAAAACAAGTAGATCTGGCCTTGACCCTTTATTTGCAAGGTGACACAACAGCAGCAAGTAGGGTTCCCAAGTCCATCCCCAGAAATATCTGGGGACTTTGGGGGTGGAGCCAGGAGACTTTGGGGGTGGAGCCAGGAGACACTGGGGTGGAGCTAGGGGAGGGGGGGGAAACGGCGAGCCCCGGCCGGCCTCCACGTCCCCGGCCCGCCTCCACCCCCCCTCCGCTTCCACCCCAGAAGCGGGCGAGGCGGCAGCGGCGGCCTTTTCTCCGCTCGCTGTGGCTGCTCCTCGCGCACGTCGAGGCCTTGGGGGCGCAGCTGGGGCTCCAGCGCCTCCAGGGCCAGGCTCAGGGCGGGTTGGACGCGCGGCCAGGCCCAGGGGTAGCCAAGGTTGCGCTCCGGCGGCAGCACCCCCACCGTCACCTCCACCGTCGGGGCGGCGCTGGCTTTGGTGGCCACGGAGGAGGGCACCCCCAGCAGGGTTACCAGCAGGGCCCCGAGGAGCAGCGGCCTCCGCGGTACCATGGACGGGGCGGGCGAGGAGCTCTCGGAGACAGCAGCTGCAGAAGCCAGAGAGAGCTCGTCTGTGGGGGAAAGGTGCCCCCCTCCCGCCGGATGTCTGGGCAGGGGCGGGGCGAAGTTGGACGTGGCCACCCCTCTGCGCCCTCGGGCGCAGCCATCCCGGACCCAGGACTGGCTGAGGCAGGCAGGAACCAGAGCTGAAGGCCGAGCAGCGCTCAGCCTTCTGAGCCCACCCCCCCCTTGCCCACTGAGCTGTCGAGGATTGTTAATAGATCCGCCCAGGGTAGCAGCCACGGCGAGCGGAGAAGAGGCCGCCGCGCCGCTGCCGCCTCGCCCGCTCCGCTTCTGGGGTGGAAGCGGAGGGGGGGGGTGGAGATGGGCCAGGGGCGTGGGGAGCCGCGAGTCCGGGTCCTAGAAGGGCCCGGATTCGCGGCTCGCCATGCTCCTGGCCTGCCTCGCCCTCCCCTGCGCTGCTGCCACCTCTTGGCTGCTCCTCTGAGATGGGCTCAGCCTGGGCTCATCTCGGAGGAGCAGCTGCAGTGGGAGGGGAGGGGACAGCAGCGGCACGGCAGCCTCACCGGCTCCGGGATGCGGCGGCTCGCCATGCTCCCCGGCGCCGTTTCCACCCCCTCCCCCCGCTTCCGTTTTTTGGGGGAGTGGGGGAAGAGGGTGGAAATCCTGGGGACCCCCGCCAGGGCGGGAGGGTTGGGAAGCCTAGCAGCAAGGAACAGCTTCTAACTGGCCATATAAACTGAAAAGTAAAACTGAGCTCCACGCCATTAAAATACATTGCAGCATAGACAAAGCTGGAAGGAAAACACGGAATGGACATTCCATTAAGGCCTCTGTGCCTGGATAGTCTGTCACTAGTCTATCTGGGCACAGAGGCCTTAATGAAAAGTTCGTTCTGCATTTTCTTTGCAGCTTTGCAAGCCCAGAATTGCTTTCTGCTTCTGCCTGCAAAGACAAGGAAGAAGGAGCTGGGAAGTTTGGCAGCCTTGGAGCTTCAAAGGGTGAGGACAGGAGGGGGGAAAGGGGGAGAAAAGAGCCTTGGGGGCCTGATTAGGCCCTGGGTGGGTCGGTTATGGCCCATGGGCCACATATCTTATACCCTTGCACCAGGGCTTTTTTTGTATCAGGAACTCCTTTGCATATTAGGCTACACCTCCCTGATGTAGCCAATCCTCCAAGAGCTTGCAGTAGGTACTGTAAGAAGAGCCCTGTAAGCACTTGGAGGATTGGCTACATCATGGAGGTGTAGCTTAATATGCAAAAGAGTTCCTGCTACAATAAAAGCCCTGCATAAATGCTCAATTCATTAATTAATGCCTATGTAAACTTTACAAAAGCATAGTAAAGTAACCCAATTTTACTGTCTCCATATTTCAGATTGGATTAATGAGGAGGAGAAATAAAGCCGCAGTATATTGCTTAAGGCGCTTTATGCACTTCTTTATAGCTCATGTTTTTTCCCGAGTGGGGGCCCAAAGTGGCTTGTTTCTTCCATTTTTTTATCCACACAACAATGCAGTAAGGTAGGTTTGGCTGTGTGTCACTGGCCCAAGTTTACCTGGCAAGCATCCATGGCAGAGTGGGAATTTGAACTGGAGTCTCTCAGATCTTAGTCCCAAACAGTAGCACCACTGTGATTCTACATGGGATTTACTTGTCTTACTTACTTGCCCCATGCTTACTTATTTCTCTGCATGTAGGATCAGGCTGTATTTCAATAGGTGGAGATCTAAACTAGGGGTGTATCAGAGTTTTCATTTTTACCCACCATGCTGTACTAGTTCTCACAAGGCCAACCAAGGAAAGGAAAGGAAAGGTCCCCTGTGCAAGCACCAGTCGTTTCTGACTCTGGGGTGATGTTGCTTTCACAACGTTTTCACAGCAGACTTTTTTACGGGGTGGTTTGCTATTGCCTTCCGCAGTCTTTTGCACTTTCCCCCCCAGCAAGCTGAGTACTCATTTTACCGACCTCGAAAGAATGGAAGACTAAGTGAACCTTGGGCCAGCTACCTGAACCAGCTTCCGCTGGGATTGAACTCAGGTCGTGAGCAGAGAGTTCAGACCACAGTACTGCAGTACTGCTGCTTTACCACTCTGCGCCATGGGGCTACTAAGGCCAACCAAATGGTGGCATTAAACAGTATATTTTGTACAGTGCCGAAGGAGCAGTGGATTTTCAAAAGAGACCTGTGGCTTCAAGGCTTAAAATGACAAATACCAAAGCCCAGTCTGGAAAGTGATTGTAAGAAGCAAGACAAAGGAAGTAGATATTTAAATTTCTGTTCCACTGAAACATGCTGGTGGTGGAACTGTTATTAGATAAACACATGTGAGAAGCCTGGTGGTAAACCTAGCTAGGCAGCAGAAACCTGTCAGCACTGCTTCTGGCCAGGACAGCAGAGCAGGGGCAAGTATCTACAGGGTCTATTGTTTCCATGTACTTTTATTATTTATTTACACACGGAGAGAGAGTATTTTTCCATGTCACAATAAGGCAGCATTTGGCACTCTGATGTTTCCTGCCTCTTCATTCTTGATTCGTTCCCTTATCAAATAGCATGTTTTCTTTCTATCTCTCTCTCATTTAAAAATTACTGGCAAAGGGGTACAGAAGGAACTTAAATAGAAAGTCTACTATTGCCAGTGGGTGTTAATTGTTAAAGAGCATTGGACTAGGAACAATTCCCAACTCCACCACAAAAACTCCTGGATGGCCTTGGGTCCCTCCCTCTCTCTCTCTTTTTGTCACAGCCTAACCTAACTTGCAGGGTTGATGTGAGGATAAAATGAAGGGGGGGGGGGGGGCAATGTATGCTTCACTGAACTCCGGGCGGGGGTGGGGGGGAGGAAGGGCAAGATAGAAAATTTGCTAAATGGACAGCTTTAGAAGCACTGCAAAATTAAACCTTATAGTTTTGTAAATCGGAGGGCAAGCACCCAGATAAGTTGGGATTTGCCAGATGATTTATTTGCCCTAGTTATGCATCCTGCCCTTTCCTTTTCCAGGAGGGTGGGGGCTTCAAGGAGCCTAGGCTGATAGAAATTGACAGGCCCAAGATGGCTGAAGAGATATTTAAACCTGGGTATGCCCACTCTCTACCCAGTATATTATCTCACCAAGCAACAGAACCTACTTGAGGGTATATAAAAACTTTTATATAAACATATACCTGCAGATATATACCTTAAGTAAATAAAATAAATGTAAATGAACCAAGGATAAGGCTATACTGAAAATGGTCAGAGTCACTAGGGCTAAGGATACCTTTATTGGTGGTAACTAGTAATGCTGTGGCTTTTAAAAGTTACATCATATTCGTCTTTCCACATCCTAGACCGCTTATGGACTACAGACTAGGCTCTGATCAAGCCAGTCAGGGAACTGCTTGGGGAGGCACGGTGATGCATTGCAAAACTTGCCTCTCTCCTAGCCATCTGTGGTGCATGGAGTGATGGGTATTACTTCCAGAATTCGTACTGTTGCCATCTGGGGCCAGGCGAAGCCTGAGAGGTAGAGTTGTCATTTGTCCACCCTTGGTGGGTAAATTTCCTTCCTCAGCCCCAATCCCCAGCTTCAAAAACTGAGGAGTGGGAGGAAAAAAATGCCCCTCATGCTGTAGCAATTTCCTCTTGTCTTTAATAGTCTTTACCATAGAGAAATTAGGGGAAATTCCTAGAGCATCACCCAGAAGTGATGTCACCAAACTCAACTCTCCCAGCTAGTGCCCTCAGATGTTCCCAGCATTTGCCAAGACAGTGCTAATGACCCTACTCAGAAGTGTTCCTGCTGTTGCAACTTTGTGGGAGGCACCATTGATGGCAGTGCCTGAGGAGGCATACTTTCCCAATTGGACTACTACTGCCGGGACCTCCCCGCCAATTTAGATACACTATGTGAACTCGAGGCCCCGAGCCCGTCACATGTTCCAACGCTAGACCATTTTGCTCCACTTGGTCTGAGGGAAGTCAAGGTCCTCTGTTCTGTGCGTCTGATTACTTGTGATCTGGACCCATGTCTGTCCTGACTGATAAGGGCATGCCAAACGGAATTATTGGTGCCACTTCAGCAGATCATTAATAGGTCCTTGACAGAAGGGACCTTCCCTATGCCCCTCAAGGAAGCAGTGGTTCACCCACTTCTTAAAAAACCATCCTTAGACCCGGTCAAATTGACCAACTATCAACCGGTGTGGAACTTGCCCTTTTTGGGCAAAGTCATTGAGAGAGCAGTAGCAGCACAGCTACTGGGGTTTTTGAATGACACTTCCACATTAGACCCATTTCAGTCTGGCTTCCGCCCGAGACATGGGATAGAGACTGTACTGGTTGCCATCTTGGACGATCTCCTAAGACATCTGGATCAAGGCGGATCAGCAGTGTTGCTGTTATTAGATCTGTTGGCTGTCTTTGATACAGTCAACCAACAGCTGCTGTCGCACCGCCTTGCTGACACAGGGATTCAGGGGTCTGCCCTCCAATGGCTTGCCTCTTTTCTCCAAGGTCGAGGACAGAGGGTGGCAGTGGGGGAGAAGTCGTCTTGGAGACACTCACTGGTGTGTGGGGTGCCTTGGGGTGGTTCTCTCCCCAACACTATTTAACATCTACATGCGCCCCCTCGCACAGATTGTCCGGAGCTATGGGCTGGGATGTCACCAATATGCGGATGACACCCAGCTCTACCTCCTGATGGGTGGCCAGGCTGACTGTGTCCCAGAAAATCTGGATCGAGCATCACAAGCCGCTGTGAAATGACTCAGACAAAGTTGACTGAAATTGAATCCAGCAAAGACGGAGGTTCTGTACCTAAGCCAAGGTGGCCTGGGAAGAGAGATCCCTTTACTGACCTTCGATGGGGTGCTTTTAGTGCCAGCTTCGAGGGTCAAGAGTTTAGGGGTTCTCCTGAAGCCTTCATTAACTATGGAGGCCCAGGTAGCAGCCACTGCCAGATCTGCATTCTGTCATCTTAGGCAGCTAAGACAGTTGGCTCCATACCTGGAACGCAGCAACTTGGCTACAGTAATCCATGCAATGGTCACCTCGAGAATAGACTACTGTAACGCCCTCTACATGGGGCTGCCCTTGACTCGGACCCGGAAGCTGCAACTGGTGCAGAATGCTGCGGCCAGGTTGGTATTGGAGCTGCCTTTATGGGCGCACATCCAGCCTGGACTGAAGACACTGCACTGGTTGCCTGTAGTGTTCCGAGCCCGGCTCAAAGTGCTGGTTATGATCTTTAAAGCCCTATATGGCTTGGGACCTGTCTACCTTCAGGACCGCCTTTCCCCACATGAGCCCCAGAGAGCACTACAATCAAGCTCGTTAAATCTGTTAAAGATCCCCGGGCTAAAGGATGCCCGTTTGACCACTACAAGGGCAAGAGCCTTTTCCGTGACTGCATCTGCCCTCTGGAATGCCCTCCCTGAGTAGAGTAGGGCCCTGTGGGATTTATCACAATTCCGCAGAGCCTGTAAGACTGGCAGGCTTTTAATAACTAAATGGAGGTACTTTTAACATCTATGGGGGTGTACTATCTACCCCACCATATCATCACAAATTAATTCAAAACAGACAGAACGCCATCTGAACTGTATTTAAACTGTTTTAATATTTTAATAATGTTTTATTGTTATAATGTGAATCTGTCATCGAATTGTGACTGTTGTTAGCCGCTCTGAGCCTGTTTGGGGAGGGTGGGATACAAGTGCAATAAATAAATAAATAAATCCACACATATAGTCATTCTCCCTTTTGAGCAAACATTTGACATACAGAAGTCACCTCAGGACTGGTTACCTTAAAAGCACTACAATAACAAATTTGTACAGTTGTCTCAGTTGTAATATAAAATGTTTAAATTTAAAAAAATAGTTTGGAGTGTCACACTAAAAGTTACTATGCATTATCATGGCATTGTTTTCTGTTTGTGATACCATTTTCTGCATTGTTTATCATATCTAATACTTATTTTTTCAGATTTCAATAATCCTAGGCCTACTACATTGCTTATCAGGTGCCTCTCCCTGTTGATTGTGTTGACTTACAATATTCACCTTGATTCTCTGTGGGAAAAGGCGGACGATAAAGAACATAAACAAATGTGCGCATTTTACCTGTTGTATTTGAACAATCATTAACCTTTCCTCACTTCTCTTAAGCGTAATGAAGAAAATTGCTCAGTATATTGGAGAAGTTTTGGAAGACTCAAAAGATAAAGTACAGGAAAATTTGCTGGCAAGTGGAGGTAGGCCTTATAAAACCACTGTGTTCTTGAAATGTTGTGCCTGCTTGCTTATTTATTAGCATCCAGATTCCAATGAAAACAGATGGGATTAATTATGCCCAAATGTTTAGGAACTGTAGCTATTCTTGCTCTGGAAATAGCTTCTGTTGGCAGTTTCTTTCCCACTGGAATCAGGGCAGATTTTTCATTATTTGTCCTGGATGTAGGCAAAGAGGATGCGGTTTGATTTGTTCTTTGTTTCAAAACACTGTTTTACCATGCGTCCATATCTTTTTATTCGTGGCTCCCTGGCCCTATTCTTTAGTTTTTATACATAGTGTAAAAAAAGTATACATTTTATTTGTACTGCTTATTTCACACCTGGCAACTGGCAGCTTTTGCAGACAGAAAGGGAAATCGAACTGTGAGTTAAGTAGCCTATTAAGATACGCTACACAGAACTGCTGCAGTCAGTGGAAGTGTACAAAAAATGGGATATAAATTGCATCCAGTGTTCTGGTTTGGGTATGGGAGCTGTTTGCTTGTATCTCTTATTTCCATTTCATGTTTTTAAAGTAAGTAAGAAAAATGGAAATGGGATCTGATCTGATCTGATCCAGCAGAATGTGTGAGGTGCAGCCAGAACAGCTAGTTCATAGAACATTTTAAAAAGCTAAAATCCCATGTAGCTGTTTAGTGGGGAAAGTATAGTGGGACGAGATGCAGAATCCAGAACCTCGACCCATGCAACAAGGTTTCAGCATCAGTTGGACTAGATTTTCAGCTTCAGTTGAGCTAGATAATCCTGGAGATCCCTTCCAACTTTATGAGTCTATGATATGGCTGTTGGATTAAGGAGTGGAATTGGGTGCATGGAAATTGTTTGTATGTTTTTTCCATCTAGCAAGGAATGTGCATATTGGAAGGCTGCTTCCACATGCATAATAGTCCCCAAAATAGATCAAGGAGCTTCTTCCTTTGAAAAACAGCAAATTGGGGGGGGGGGGGGGGGGGTTGGCATAAATGCTGCTGTGTACTTGAATTGATCAGGAGCCTGACCCACAAGTTTAATTCACCTGGCATTAGTAGCATAGGTGAGACAGTGACTATGGGAACACAGAATTGAAGTCAGAATCTGGAAAAGTAGTGTATGGCAGAGGGCAAGTTGCAGACTAAGCTAAAAGCAGAGTAGAACTTGCTAAGCAGTTCTTTGAAGCAGGATTACAGAACTGGAGTTAAGTTTCCATGATTTTGTACACAGTTCCAAACCAATCAGAAGTCTAGGGTAGGAGCCAGTGTTCCCTCTGAGCTGCAGAGTCTTGTGAGCAAAAATTCTACTTTGTGAGCTGCTGGCATGAAAGTTGTGAGTTGCTGGCATTAAAGCTGTGAGCCGCTACATAAATTAGTGTGCTCTGAGGTCATCCTTCCTGAGCTAAGGGAAAAATGTGTGAGCTGGAGGCTAAAAATCTGTGAGCCAGCTCACGCTAACTCAGCTTAGAGGGAACACCGGTAGGAGCTGCTTGGAACCTGTCAAATGTCCAAGGAAACAGATGGATTTCTTTGTGCTTTTTCCAGAGGACATGGGTTCCAGCTCTGTGTTGGTTAGTTCCCTCACCTACCTTTTTATTTATTGAAATGCCACATGTGCGTATAGGCTAAACTAAGGAACAAAGTGAATTCTGTTCTTTGACATAAATCCCTTAAAGGTAATAACGGTTATATTGAAGCCAAATACCTTAATAATCAGTCACACTTACTGTGTTTCAGGAATGAAGAATAAAATGAAATTTCTAAAGAGTATGTGGAGCATGGGTGACTTGTGTTTTGCAAGCATGCTTTGATGTGTTTAATGATAGATTTGAGTCTGCGTCTGGTTGGAGGGGTACAGTGATCAGGTTACGACGGATTTCTGTAACAACCACCTCGTAGCTCGATCACCATCTCCCTGTGACCCAGATAACAGCAGGTTTTGTGTGGTTTGTTATTTCTTTTCCCTCCTCTCCTCCAAGTTTTTCAGCTCCTTTTAACCATTCTGCTGCATGCATAACAAAAAAGGACATGGGGACTACTGGATTGTGTGAAAGCTTGTTGGGTGCATCCATTTACTCTTGTGATCAGCTGCTGTGAATTTATATCACGTGATTTTTTAAAACTTGGTCTTAACAAAATAAATTTAGTCAATAGATTAACCACTCGGTATCTGACTTTCACAAACCAGATGGGGTGATAAAAGTACAGTTGTCACCAAAAATAGCAGTTGTATCACTACTTCCCACACACTCCATCTGCAACATCTAGTAGAAGTTGCCTCCTGTTGTGACATTGTTTCATGTTTCTCTGCTCCTGTCATTGTTTGCTTATGGCAGAGTGTTGGAGAAAGTGGAGCATTTTGACATGAGGTGAACTATACCGGATGCTACAGGGGAAGGGAAGAACTCAGAGGGCAGCTGATATTTATTGTCACGTGAAGTTTGGGGCTATAAAATCAACACAGGAACTGAAAAGGTTCATTCATATTCATTTGGTTTAAACCATCACCATTAACATTAGTAGTTTTGCCACTGATTTCTCTTCAACATCAAGGCCCAGCACACTCTAATGAGCACATGAAGCTCTTCTGCAAGTGCATTCATTTCAGTGGAGGCAGCAGCTCTATGCATGAAGAGGAATGTGTATATAGAAAACACATACTCTCTCTCTCTTCACTCCTTCCCCATTTATTCTCATGACAACCCTGTGAGGGAGATTATGTTGAGAGACTATGACTTATCCAAGATCTCCCAGCTCCTAAAGCAGCGCTCTAACTACTACACAGCATAGGCCTTCTGTGGAAATTAATGGACAGGGAAACTCCATATGTAAATTGGAACCACCCATCACCAATTATGGGGAGAGGTGGTTGTGAAAGTCCAAGGAAATGATTTAACTATTATGTGGAAAAACTTGGTATGACTTAACCTCTTATAAAAACAAGAGGCTCCATCGCATTTTACCTTATTAGCATTGATAATAATCAGATTTATCTGATTTTAGCAGAGCATTAAAACAAGCCAGATCTCTCACAAAGAATACATAGAAGACAGGAAGATTTATCTAGACATTAAGTGAAGCCAGCCGTTGACAAGACATTGTGGAAGATTTTATCAAATACCCAGTATCAGGTCAAGACTAAATCTGGTTTAATGGCCTTCCAACACCATGGTCTATTATGATGAATATTTTTTTTCACCTTGTTTTGTTCATATACCATGCAATCCTATGCAATGTAAACCCTTTGAAGTCAATACAGGATTTGCCATAAAAATCAATGAACCTCAGAGTACCAAATTTGTCCATAGTGGCCTCAGATACCTCATAGCTGTAACCAGTGTTCCCTCTAAGCTGAGTTGGTGTGAGCCAGCTCACAGTTTTTTAGCCTGTGCCTCACACATTTTTGTCTCAGCTCAGGAAGGCTAGCCCTAGAGCAAACTAATTTAAGTAGCAACCAAGTCGCTCAGTCACAACTTTAATGTCAATAGCTCATAATGTAGAATTTTGGTTCATAAGACTTCACAGCTTTGAGGGAACATTGGCTGTAACCTCTGAGTGGACAATGGGATTCTGGTCCATAAACTACCAGCCCTCTAATACTGTGAGAGACATGTTTAATTATGGATGCCAGCCTTCAGGTGGGAACTGGGGGAGTCCCTGGAATTACAGCTGATCTCCAGGCTACAGAGATCATTTCCCTGGAGTAAATGCAATTTTGGATGGTGGACTAAATGGCATTGTATCCTTCTGAGGTCTCTGTCCTCCCCGTGCTCCATCCCCAATCTCTAGGAGTTTCCCAACCTGGATCTGTCAACACTATGCCCCCTCATCCCGCAACTAGTGGCTGCAGGGGGCGGGGAGGGGGGACTTGCAACAATATGTTTAATCTGTCCATATTCCACACAGGAATGCAGGTTCCGGCTGGCTGGGCATCAGGGGGTGTGCCCTAATATGCAAATGAGTTCTTGCTGGGCTTTTTTCTATAAAAAAGTCCTGTACTGAAATAACTCCACTTATGATTTTGTTGTCAGTACTGCCCTGCACCCCACTTCAGGCATTCTTTTATATGAAAATTCAGGCAGCCCAAAGTTGATTTATTGCAACATATCTAATTTTAAAAAGGAATTCAAATACTCCATGGGTGAGATTTGTAATTCCACAGGCACCAGCCAATCACTGCTGTACACAGTCAGCTGGGCCCAAAGATTTGGTATGTTTGAAAGACTGGCAAATGCAGTCCCCTCTTTTTATGTAAATTTTGGTATGAAGTGTAGTTTGCTGCCTTTTGGCAAAGTAAGCAATCTTATACATATTTTATGTGACAGATATCAAGGTGGAGTCCTTTGGCTCCAGGGTTCTTTGCTCCTTGTTCACTGAATGTACGATAGACTTTCTGCACCCAGGAAATCCAAGACTGTAAAGTGACTCTTGGCTGGGGCTACAGAAACTAGGGAAAGAAATTCAGGTACCAAAAAGGGACCAAGTTTCATGTGATGAAAGGAGAGGCTGCTGAAACTGCATGCTGTATCTGTAGGAAAGAGACAGCTTTTTCACAAATGCAAGACTTATACACCTCATTTTTTAAAAATGAAGATAAATGGTCAAAAGGCAGTCTGTTACAGGCCTGTCATCTATAAATACTTAAATACTTATCTAGGGGTGCATTCAGACGTACCATTAGTGGCGACACAGCTCTGTCTCGCTGATGGATTAAATATGTTCATCCAGACATCCACATCTGGCAATAGAGCGTCATCCGGGCTTGCTGCGGATCAATGCCGCGTTAATTTGATAGCGCAGAAAGTCCGGCCCTTTTTGACAGAAGCAGCACACGATTGTTTTTTTCCTGTTTGGACAGCTCACGCGCGATACTGCCCCTTGGAAGGTTTACTGCCCCCCCCCCCTTTTAAAAAAAAAGTCCCAGCATACATGCGCATTGCCAGATCATCAGGGAATCTGAGGCGACGCTTCTGCTTCTCCGATCAACACAGGATCGGGGGGAGGACGTTATCCCACTATTCAGAACAGGGGGAAAAAATATTTTTTTTCAATGTGGAGGATTTCCAGATATCATTGTTGCTGCCAATTTCTAGGAAAGTAGTTCTTGGCAGTCCCCTGGTTTGAATAGGCATCGTTAATTCTGGAAACTTTCTACCCCTTCCCCCCCCCCCCCACATCTGAAGCAACGTTTGATTTCCCACCTTCAAACAGTTGGGCGCATGTTCAATGGACCCCCCCCCCCCCCAGGAATCACCATCTGATCGTGCATGCGCCAAGAAAAGAGCGTGATACTATTGGACGTCTGATCGCTCAACAACAGGATGAGTCTCATTCTTGGATACTTGTCTGATTGACCCTGCATCAAATCAATATTCAGCGGTTCAAATTTGAGCTCTACACACCTGCTTTTAATGTGACGTGTGACCGCACCCTAGGAATTCCTTTTCCTTTTTAACACATACATACCCACGTCATTGAACACTGCATTGCTACTTTACATTTAACGTTTATTAAATTTTTAAAAATTCAATAAACCCAACCATATGATGGATAGTTGTATAAGGATATATGCAAAGAGAAGTGCGAGGGCCTGGCAATAGAAGCCAAAATATAAAAAGATAGAAGAAGATGGTCG
Organism: Heteronotia binoei; assembly: GCF_032191835.1. NCBI lineage: Eukaryota > Metazoa > Chordata > Lepidosauria > Squamata > Gekkonidae > Heteronotia > Heteronotia binoei. The sequence continues at coordinate 46,573,503 of NC_083223.1, read as the reverse complement.
GTATACAGCTGCATTCTTTTCTCTGTTACGTAGGAAGAATGGCATTTACTTTACACTGCAATTCTAGAGAGAGTTATACCCTTCTAAGACCGCTAAAGAAGGGTTAGAAGGGTGCACCTCTCTTTTGAATGGCTTTGTTAGAGTTGCTGTGTTCTGGAAGGAGTCTGCTTCTGTTTTTTTAAGAACAGCTGAGAAGGAAGAATTGGAGAGTAGTTTCTCCCATAGCCAGCCACACATCTGTCCTTCTACAGAGCTGCTATGTGATTTTTTAAAAGAAAGCTCATTAGGCATTTCTGTACAAAATAGCTGAAGTGTTATGAAGGATTTAAACGACACATCTGTTTGAAGACAGTTTATTAAGCCACAGCTGTTCTGTGAAGAATCTGGTAGCATCACTGGTAGTTTTCATCCCAAGCAGCTCTTCCACCAGTACATGTTTGTGTGCAGGGCTGCTGACTGAATGTCACCACAGGGTCTCCAAAGATGGCTTCTGGGTTGCCCTCTAATCCAAATCAAATAACACACGAAAACAGATCTCATGACTTGCCCTGCTCCATGAACCTATAAGGCTGATCAGGAGACCTGGAGCTGTTTCCCTCTAGTTCCCCTCTAGGTGACTCTGGCAGTTTTTGATAACTTATACCAACAATCCATCATATTTTATAAATGATCAGTTCAGTTTATTATTAGTTTATTTCTTGATTGAATGAGCAACATGAAACAAAAGTCACTAAGAAAAATTCCAATATACAAAAACTATCACTAAAAACAGTAATCCATAAAATGAGAAAATGTGAGAATTGTACAAAAGAAAAGTAGCCCTTGAAAGTAAAGCTAGAAAAATGAAAATGTTACCCTCTCCTAAGATACCTGCAGTGTTGGGCATAGGTAGGCATCTTTGTGGAGAGAGTTTCAGTACTGAGGTAATACAAAGAAAAAGGTCTTGCTTAGAAGACCTTGCAGTTTTATGGCTCAGTACTTGCTGTTCAGAAAACAAGTACCGAGCATGGGAACTCATCAGATATGCTGGGCCTAACAAAACAGAATGTTTCTGTTTACAGATTTGGCTTACTGTCTAATTTTTCCTTCATCAATAATTCCGTTAAATGTTGTATTTGGCTTGTGATATTTTAATTCTCCAATAATAAATTTAGCTCTGGGTATGTCTAATTTTCTGTAATTAGGGGCCCAAACACAGATTCATGATGACATCAGTGGCAAAACTCCTTTGTATTTGTATCAGGGCTTTTTTTGAGGAGGAACACAGTTTTGAGCAGGAACACAGTTCCAGCTGGCTTGGTGTCAGGGGGTGTGGCCTAATACGCAAATTAATTTCTGCTGGGCCTTTTTTTTTTTAAAGGCCTTGTGTGGAATAATGGTGGTGTCAGGGGGTGTGGCCTAATATGCAAATGAGCATGCTGGGCTTTTTCTACCAACCCCCCCCCCTGATTTGTATTCATCATGACTGAAGCCTTAGGTAAGGATTAGATACTCAGTACCTTTGGATTGACTGTTCACGTTCGAAGCCAACATTGATTTGAGTGCCAAAGCAACTGTCTCAAGTTGTATCTACCTTGAAATACAGAGATGGGATCCTAGGTGGTGGTTTACACATATGGAGTGTGGCTTTTAGGAGGATTTGTGTGGATTGAGTCACAGGTTTGTCTGAATGGATCATCTATATGACTTGCTCAGATAATCAGATGAGCCTAAACCGGATTCAAACAATCCCATTCATGGGTGATTTTTCCCAATGGAAGCTTTTGTTCATGTATATTCCCTGCATGGGACTTATTCCAAAAGCCAGATATTGGGTGCAAGTTGTTATGTTGAATTGGATTTTGAGTGCAGAATAATATTAACTGAAGTTGTTACTATTTACTGAAATGCTTCTCTAATTCATTTATTTATATAATTTCAGTTGACCTAGTTAGTTATCTCACAAGGTTTGAGTGGGACATGGCTAAATATCCCATAAAACAGCCACTGAAGAACATTTCAGAAGTATTAGCAAAGGTAATACAATATTTCTTTCTCATGGAAAAGCACCCTAAAATATGTTTTTATATTGGAGTCTATTACTTCAGACCAGGGGTGGCCAAACTGTGGCTCTTTCACACATATTGTATGGCTCTCAAAGTTGCCACTGCCCTGTTGGCTGACTTGGAAAAGGCATTTAAAGTTGCTTTTTTTCCACCTCCCCCTCTCCCTCCCTCCCTCACCTACCTACCTACCTTCCTTCCATCCAACATCTGTTCACATCTTGCAGTTGATGTCTATTCTGATGTCTTCTCATTTGATGTCTATTCTGTGTGGCTCTTACATTAAGCAAGTTTGCCAATCCCTGCTTCAGACCAACATGGCTGCCCACCTGGATATGTTCTCATGGTTAATAATGAAACACAAGACCGCTCTTTTTAAAGTCAGTGAGAGTTTTGTGAATTACTTTAGTGGAAGGAAATCCAAGTACCATATTTGTATTTAGAGGCTTTAAATTTCCTGATAAAATAAGCTAACATGCTACAGCAGGAAATGCAATAACCTTAGCTGTAAAGCAATGGCCTATTTCACACTGGTGAATGCAAGCATAAGGGGGGGGGCAGGAATCTCACCTCCCTTTCCCTCCATGTACTTTTTTCCACAGGCAGGGAAAGATATATTTGGATGTAACATCTCTCAGATCAAATTATAGCTCAGTGTCAATCCTCATTGTGCAAATGATGGTTTCTGTATCTCTATTCCACCTACTTCATTTAGTTGTGCTTGTAACACACTTACAAAGATTTTGTATACATATTGCTAATAATAAGATCTCTTTTTTTCAAAATGGCTGTTCTGTGCCTTCTCTGTTTTTCTATCTCTCTGCCTGTCTCTTCAACCATGGGTAGTTGGCAAGCACCATTTTACCACATATATGCTCTTGACATGTGCTGTAATTTATCTTACTGCTTGTTGAGCTGGTGCTGATAAGCTATCAAAGAGTAAGAAGTGCACTGCAACATAGTCTCTAAGGAAGAGAGCCGTATCTGCAATTACCATCAACCAAAAGAGTCACACAGGGCTGGCCCTGGACTGTCTGGCACCCTAGGCAAGGCTAACTTCTGGTGCTTCCGCCCCCCTCCCCGCACTGATGACATCACAGAATCACATGGGAGGCTGGTGCCCTAGGGCCTAGGCAATTGCCTAGTTTGCCTATTGGCAGGGCTGGCCCTGGAGTCACATTTACTTCCATTGCCTGCACCTTGGAGAGATTATAAGAGAGCCATGACAAGATTTTATTTGTGTTTATTTGTAAAGACAATAGGATCTCAGTGGGGCTCCCATTCAGACTGGGGTTGGGGAGGTGAACCTAAAGTAGATCTTTAGGGGTCTCTACCAGTGTCCTTACAAGGGCTTTTTTTCTGGAAAAAGAGGTGCCGGAACTCTCAAAAGGGAAATGAAGGAGAAACACATGGGTGCCTGTCATGAACTTTTAAACACTTTTTGAGAATTTTGTTTCCACAAAGAGCATCTAGAACTTTGTTCCACTGCATTCCCCCAGAAAAAAAAGCCTTGGTTCTTACACAGATGTACTGAAAAATAAACTCAAGCAAGAACAAGGATGGAATTTCAAATGTCTCTCTTCTAAAACATAGCAGTCATCTATGATCCTGTAGCATTTAAAGGAAAGCATGTTTGACCAAACCTGCACAACCAGTGTCTAATTCTAGTATCTAAGCAGTAAAATCCGCATTCATTAAAGTTTTTTGTATTTGTGGTACTGTATAAAACTTCTAGATAAGCAACATATAGACTTGATATTTCTGAGCTGGATTCTGTCCTTTTTATATTTAGCAAATGACACAAATAGAAACAGACTTGAAAACCCGAGCAGCTGTGTACAACAACATTAAGGGAAACCTCCAGAATCTGGAAAGAAAAACAGCGTAAGTATATAGATGTGCCACCACATACTGCATGATGACAGTGAATACAGCTGCAAGAATATCACTTTACAAATGAGTACGTGGGGCCTGGTTAGTGGCTCTAATGGCAGAAGAGCAGAATGTGATGTTAGAAGAACAGAACATAATTTAAAGCTAAACAGATACACAGAATTTTCTAGACAGGGCTTAAATAAAAATGTCTGTTGCACAGCAATTTTTGAAGAGTGACAAAACTCCTTTGAATTTGTATTAATCGTGACTGAAGCCTTAGGTAAGGATTAGATTCTCAGTACCTTTGGATTGGCTGTTCAGGTTTGAAACCAACATTGATTTCAGTGTGAAGGTAACATAAAATCAGTGGTAGAATTAGAAGCAGACTGCATATGATGGTACGGACCCCCTTTCAGGTATCCAGCCATATAACTGAGCTGCCAAAGCCCCACGCCATCCAGATATTTACTGGACTCACAACACCAAGGAATTATTCTGTTAATAGTTTCTATTTTTATCTTTTCTCAGGGGAAATCTCTTGACCCGTACTTTAACTGACATAGTGAACAAAGAAGACTTCGTTTTGAATTCTGAATATCTCATCACTCTGCTTGTTGTAGTTTCCAAGTGAGAAACTTCGATCCTCATGAAGATGGAGTTAAACATATTTATTTATTTAAAATATTTATTAGTCACCTTCCTACCTTACAGGACCTCAAGGCAGTTTGATAATAATACTCAGCATTTATGTATTGATTTATTCAGAGTTCTTCACTTACACCTCAACAACTCTGGAAGAAAGGTCATGGCTATTACATATTGTAGGCAGGGGCCCAAAGTCGAAGAATGGTGCCTTATAGGCCATTTGTTGTGCCAACCTAAGCAGAGTTATACCCTTCTAAGACTATTGACTTCAGTGGATTTTGAAGGGTATAACTGCTTAGAATGACATTAATAGAGATGTTATGGCAGAAGCAGAGTTCAACAGAGGAATTAAAAGCAAATCCATTCAGAAGCAAGTCCGATTTTATTCTGTGTGTCTTCCTCCCAGGAAAGCATTCTTAGGATTGCAGCCTAAACCATGGATTTCCTGAAACATAGCTCAGTCCTAGTCAATATAAACAGCAGTGCCAGTTCCCAAAATTTGTATATGCATGTTTAGTAAGAAATTGACCTAAACTGAAGAACTGGGATTTAAATTTAAATCTTGTTGCTTTAGTAATATCAAGGGTTTTGATAATGTTTCTCTCATTCAATATATTAAAAAGGCTATCCTCACAAAATAAGATCTTTTCTCTACCTTTGTTCTTTGTTGCATCAGGTCAAGTTATACACAATGGCAAAAAACATATGAATCCCTCTCTGATATGGTGGTTCCTCGCTCTACAAAGTAAGTGAGAGTTCTGATGAATTCCGTTGTAGGCATCATTCCTGCTATTTACAATCAATTACCATACCCACTCTCTCTCATTTACCTCCCTGAAGCAGACAGAGTCAATGAGAAATTCAAGGGCATTGAAGTACTCTGGTAGCAAAATAGATTGGCTAGAGATTATAAGATTTGAAGTCAGATCAATCCTGTTCCGGAGCAAGGCACAAGAAATTTAGAATTCCCCTGCTCCTTTCTGCATGATTGGAAGTTTCCCATCTTGGCTGGTTCCATGACTACCACGAAATAAGATAAGTAGAAAGATGCACAGGAAGTAAAGATGCATTGAGAAGAAGCTCAGTTAGGTGAGGGAGTGACTCCATACATTGGGGAGCAGGACTGCTGTACTCGTGATAGTTGGGTAGAAGAGGGAATCTGATCACAGCACCTGTTGAAACACAACTAAGGACTCGGGTGCCTTGTACTCTCCTTCGAGTTTAGAGTTTGAGACCCTTTAATGGCATAATAAAATAATAAATAAAAATACAAACAGGATCTAAAATGAAAGAAACAAGACACTGTCACGGAAGAAAAAAATACTAAAACCAGAATTAATCAAATACTCATTGCCTTTTCCTAGATATAGAGTAACTTATACAGTACAATACTCTGCTTGCTTTGGTAGTGATGTGAGGGACAACAGAGGAAAAACTGAAATGCAGATGTATTTAGTACAGGTAATTTAGAATTAACACCTTTTGAGAATTGCCTGCAGCCTTTGAAATGCTTGGAATCTAATTGACCTGACAGTTGAAGCTTTGGTGCAAGACTAAAACAGACACAGCGCAACATTTAAAGGAAAGCAGTTGCTAAAAGAAAGTGCTGCAGCCCTCTTACAATCACATCAGATGGCTTATGCATGTGTACCCAGCCCCTTGCTCTGGCTATATCCCCATATTATCCCCGCTTGAGACAATGGATTTTTTGACTCAGTCAGGAATCTGCAACACTCCCTTCCCATTGTGCCTCCGTTCTGTACTAGGGTGGCTGGGGGCACAGAAGATCAGGGTAGAGGGGTCATCAGGCATGGAGAAAAGTGTTCTGTCCCTTTAATAGAGGCTGAATTCATGACAATGGGCAGTTGAAGCTTTTCAAGGAATGGAGGAAAGCGGCATCCTATCAAGCCTCTTTTAGAGGGTGAGGACCTGTCAGTGTTCTCTCTAAGGTGCAGAGTCTTGTGAGCAAAAATTCTACTTTGTGAGCTACTGGCATTAATGTTGTGAGCTACTGCATAAATTAGTGTGCTCTGGAATAATCCTGCCTGAGCTAAGACAAAAATGTGTGAGCTGGAGGCTAAAAATCTGTGAGCTAGCTCATGCTAACTTAGCTTAGAGGGAACACTGGTACCTGTCGAAAATGGCCTTTCTGCAGTTGCAATGTATTTTTTGTTAATTAAAAAACAACACAATGCTACTCTGGGAAGTTTTAAACTTTTGAACCCTCCTGAAGCATTTTTTAAAATTATTTGGGAAACTGGAAAAAGCAGCACATGCCAGCATGCATCACAGTAATGTGCCCTAAATAAAAAATGCCAAAAGAGGTAAGCTGGTCAAGCACCTCCCAAGTCCCCTCAGTGTTCTGTATTTTACCCCTACAGGATGATTGCTGAAGATGGAGAGGGAGGACTCTTCACTGTGACTCTGTTTCGAAAAGTGATGGAGGACTTCAAAGCCAAAGCAAGAGAAAACAGGTACTGTCCATTAGTCTGCCATAAGGGGAGGAGGAATGCTTCAAGATATCCCTTCTTATCTTGTTGAACAAAAGCCATCCATACACCTAATGCCATGATTCATTCATGCTACACTTCCATGTTAAATTGTTTTTGAACCCATTTAAGAGTAGTTTCACACAAGACTTTATTTGTGCATTATGTGCAAATGTGGCTAATATGATCAGAAAGAAGAGAGCCATAAATCAAATGGAACCAGTATAAATCTTCTATTCAGGTTGCTTTCTAGGGAAAATACATTTAAGATCACGCTTCGACACTATGGCTTCTAGTCAAGAAACAATGTGAGCTGCAGATCTGTGAGGGGCTAAGGCTATTTAAGAAAGAATTCTTAGCACTTTCCAAAGTACTGGATACTTTGGAATGGGATGGAGACCCACAATAGTAAAGTTGGTTTTGAGTTTCTCAATTTCGTAGCATGGAGGATATGTTCTAAGACTAGTATGGGACTAATACTGCCATTGGTCCCAGACCAGTTAAAATGGAGTTTGTGGAACAAACTGCAGTTGGCTTGATAAACTGTCACTGCTTACTTTAGTTGGAGCTATACTAACATGAATGACTATTACTTCCTCCCTGGCTTTTAATTTATGCCACTTTTAGCATTACACAGGTAAAAATGCCAAGGCAGGCAAGATAATTTTATATGTGCATGTTTAATAAGGTACAGATGCTGAATGCCGGTTATTTGTTTATTTGTTTTAAGGTTCATAGTGCGGGAATTCTATTTTGATGAGAAAGAACTGAAATGTGAAAGGGAAGAAATGATGAAGTTAGCTTCTGATAAGAAACAACAGTATGTGAGTACACATCAAATTGACTGCCCTTTCCTAATGCTCACTGGGGAATCTGCTTTCATATATCACCTAGGTGGTAAGTGGGTTAGAAAATTGTCTTCCTAATAAGAGAGGAAATAAGTACACGGTCTCTTAAATAACTTATAATAGCCAGGACACTCTAATACCCCAAAGGCTTTCCGGTATTGTATTTCAGTACAGTAACTGTGCTGTTTTCACTGTTGCCTTTCCCTACAGTAGTGCTTTTTATTTTTGTTAACAGGAGTACTGCAGTATGCGTTTTAAAGGTCAATGTTTTATTATTTCCCCCCCTTCTATTGTATTGATGGTGAGCTTGAGGACTGTAACTGTAAATATTGCAAACAAACATCACAGACATCTGCTGGCTAGTTACATGTGACGTTGTCTTAAATTCTAGCTGCCTAGCTCTTGAAACATTCTTTTGAAAAGATGCATCCAGTGATAGAGGACATAAAATTAAGCAGTTAATATGAAATTAAGCAGTAAATATGGAATTCACTGTGGTATATGCTCTTTGAGTAAACAGTTTTTTGGGGGGAGAGATGGTGTTTTTGGTTTCTCAGCTTCCTCTCAAATGCAAATGTGGTCTTCCACCTGTGCGGAATGCTGCTCTGGATGACCAAAACACGTTATCAGCACACTTTGTGCAACACTTCTTAACCTCACTTACCTCATCCATCCACTTTTGTTGCATTCTCATTACTGAAAGAGTTATACCCAAGTTGAACAGACAAGAATGGACATTTAAAGTGCTCTTACTGAGTTGGATCTAGAAGTACATTTCTGGTGGAAAGGGGTGCATTTTTTGCCATTTCCGACTTCCATTGCACACCTCCGGCTCTCACCCCTCAAGCCATTCTTCCCTTTTGGAGTAACATTTTTGGGAGTAACATTTTTTGGGAGTATTTCAGGCTGAAGCAGGATTCGAGAGGTTAGAAAATCCTCTTCCATCGTCAGACATCCCTGCTATCACTGGACATTATCACTGTGTCCAGTGCATTCAGTCCCATGGCGCAGAGTGTTAAAGTTGCAGTACTGCAGTCCTAAGCTCTGCTCACGACCTGAGTTTGATCCCAGCGGAAGCTGGTTTCAGGTAGCCGGCTCAGGTTGACTCAGCCTTCCATCCTTCCGAGGTCAGTAAAATGAGTACCCAGCTTGCTGAGGGGGAAAGCGTTGATGACTGGGGAAGACAATGGTAAACCATCCCGTAAAAAGTCTGCCGTGAAAACATTGTGAAAGCAATGTCACCCCAGAGTTGGAAATGACTGGTGCTTGCACAGGGGACCTTTCCTTTTTCCAGTGCGTTGCCTGATTCAGGAACTAGTGCTTGCAAATATGGACTTGAGTTTCAGTGCATTGATTCTGCTTAGCTGTGTGAACCAGTGGTTTTTAGCAGTGAAAGCTTGCATGGTGTAGTGTTTGGACTAGGAACTGGGTGACCTTGGACCAGTCACCTACTCTTAGTCTAACTTACCTCACAGGGTTGTTGTGAGGATGAAACAGAGAAGAATGATGTAAGGTGCTTTGGGTTCTCATTGAAGAGCAAGGCAGGATCGAACTGAAATAAATCATTTTTGACCAATGGCACAGTTCCTCCCTTAAGCTGTTGTGTGTACTTTTAAAAGACATATTTAAAATTATACTTTATAGTAGTTCATGTGGGCAGGGTATTGTTCTATGTGACCAGAGACCATCCAACACATTTGAGTGCCTGATAAACCAACCAAATGGCACTCATGTCACCTCAAATCCAACCCCCAATAGGATAGGTCTGTCAGCACTGAAAACTAGCTAGTGTGAACACAGTGGGGGTGATGGTTTATTGTATGGAAAGCTTGTCTCCCAATTCACGGGTTTACTGTCTCTGAATGTGGCGGTTCCTTTTAGTCACTGTCACTGATAGACTCATGGAAGAAAGGCCTATTCCAGTTTGATGTAATAGTTAAGAATGATGGACTCTAATCTGGAGAACTAGGTTTGATTCCCGATTCCTCTACATAAAGCCAGCTGAGTGACTTTGGGTTCGTCAACGTCCCCTCAGAGCTCTCTCAGCCCCACCTACTTCACAAAGGTGCCTGTTGCGAAGAGAGGAATGGAAGGTGATTGTCAGCCGCTCCAAGACTCCTTCCAGCAGTGAAAGGCGGGGTTTAAACCCAACCCTTCTTCCTCCCCTTAAAGCTGTTTCTGCCTGTGGCCATCGCTACATTACTTGGAAACTATTCCACATTTCAGTCACTTTGTATAAAGAAATATTTTGTTAGACCCCATGACAGGCTGCTTGCTTCTGTTCACCCTGATAATAGAGTGAGGACCACTAAGTCGCATTCTGTCAACTTGGGCCTTTTCTCTGCTGTGAGGGGCAAACAACATGAGAACTCATTTCCTCTTTAGTTCTGCCAGGAGGCATAGCCCCTGCCCCCAGCGTGCCACTTTCATCATCTGCGAAGTGCTTGGGTAGTTTTAAAACCAGATACCCTGACAGCTGAATGAGATCTCCGTGTTCAGAAGCAATATGAATGCCAGTTGCTGGGGCTATTAGCACCATGGGTTAACTCTCTGTAGTGCTTCAAGGCATATAGTCAGTCACTGTGGGCAACAGGATGATGGGCCACAGATCTGAATTAGGAGGGGACAGCTAATAAATGCAAGTATAACTTTCCTACCTCAGGGTCCCCTGTTGCGGTGGTTGAAGGTTAACTTCAGTGAAGCATTCGTGGCTTGGATTCATATAAAGGCTCTCAGAGTTTTCACGGAATCTGTCCTCAGGTAAGCATGGCAATGTATGAGGGATAACTTTTCTTACAACAATGGTATGCAAAGGTAAGCAATGCTGATCTTAAAAGGATTTCATTATCCATTTAACTCCTCTCTCCAAATTAACAGGATTTCAGTGTGCTTGCTGAATCATGCCCAAGGTGCTATAACAACATCACAAACTAATAATAATAAGGAAACTCACTGTAGTCAAGATGTGATGTTCGTTAAGGGTTAAGCTGCAATTGCTGATGTTTAGACTGTACAAGTATCCTTCAACACTGCAAGGTTTGATCCTTCCAGTGGCTGCTCATTACTCCAGCACAAGATTCCTGCTGTTGATACAACATATATTTGCATCCCCACAAGAGGATGTTGTGTCAACAGGAGGCACCATGTACTAGAGTAGGGTTTCCCAAACTTTTCCCTCCTGTGGTCCGGTTATTTTTACACTTCTCCTTCGTGGCCCACTAAAATTTGGGGGTGGAGCCAGGAAATGATGTACAAACATGCTTAAAACTCTTGCAGTATTTTGTTTAGGAAAGGCAGGAGAATAGTGGGATTTTGCAATGCAATTTTAAAAATAAAACAGAAAAAGCACAAGGATCACACAGCAGAAAACTAAAAATATAAAATGCTCTCAGCCTGGGAAAACATGAAATGACAGGAAGGAAGGAGAGAGAGGGGGGAAGGAAGGTAGGAAGGAAGGAAGGAAGGAAGGAAGGAGAGAGAAAGAAAGACAGTCAGAAAGAAAGAAGGGAGGAAGGAAAGAGAGACAGGGAGAAAGAGAGAGAGAGAAAGTCAGAAAGAAAGAGAGAGACAGGGGGAAAGAATGACAGAGAAAGCCAGAAAGAAAGAAAGACAGCCAGAAAGAAAGAAAGGAGAGAGACAGGGGGAAAGAATGACAGAGAGAGAAAGACAGCCAGAAAGAAAGAAAGAGAGAGAAAAAGAGAAAGACAGGAGAAAAGATTGGCTGAAAGAAAGAGGGGGGTGTGTGTGGAAAATAAAGCAAATAGGGTTGCCTTCCAGCTCCCTTCCGGACATTGAAATTGACCTGGGGTGGGGAAGGGAGGGAGGAGGGGGGCAAACTAGGCATTTGCCTCCCCCCCCCCGGTGTGGTGCCTAGTTTGCCCGCCTCCTCCTCCCTCCCTTCCCCACCCCAGGTTAATTTCAATGTCTGGAAGGGAGCAGCTCAACAACGCCCCCCCCCCTCAATCACCTAATCCTTGGGGAAAACTGCTGAGCTCACTCAGCCTGGGCAGGCCAGCAGCAGGAACCAGCCCCGTCCTGAAAGGGCAGAGGGACACTGCGAGGGGGCTCAGGAAGCTTCGGCAGGGCCGGGCTGATTTGAATCACGCTGAAGGAAGTGAGGGAGGGGCGAAACTCCTCCTCCTCCAGCCTGCTTTTCCAACAACCTCAAAGTGGGTAGAGCCTCTGAGCTTCCTCTGATCGCACGAGTGGAGGAGGGGGGATGGAGCGCAACGCTGGGGAAAGGAAGGGAGGGGACAGGCGGTGGCGGCAGCCGAGCCTCGTCATGCTGGGGGGGGGGGCGTGTGACTGAGCGGCTTGTTGCTGTGCTGCGAGGACGGGGGGTGGTGGCAGCGGGGGGGGGGGGTGGTATCAGAGGGCAGGGAGTGGTGGCCCAGTTGCAAACAGGCCCCGGACCGGTCCCTGACCCGGGGTTTGGGAACCCCTGTACTAGAGGAATGTACGGGAGCTAGTGGAGCAGAATAATAGGGCTCTAATCAATAGCCAGTGTTGACAAGTGAAATATTTTATGCAGAAATAGTTGAAACTGCTCTTTCTGTAAACTGTCTTGGAAGATTGTTAGTTCAAAATGCAATGACCAGGTTGCTGCTAGGGGTCAGATATAGGGATCATCTCATCCCTGGGCTGCAAGATCCTCAAAGGCTGCCTAGTTGTTTCTAGCACAATTCAGAGTATTAGTGCTTGCCTTTTAAAATTCCTTAGGCCTAGGTAGGGGTAGCCAAACTCGCATAACATAAGAACCACATCAAATAAACATCAGATGTTTGAGAGCCGCAAGACAGGAAAGAAGGAAAGCAAATAGATGGGAGGGTGGTGGTGGAGGTGGAAAGAAAGCAGCTTTTAACTTCAAGCTGCCAGCAAACTTGGAGAAGTGATGTAAAGAGAGAAATGCCTTCTGCAAGTCAGCCGATGAGGCGGTAGGGGCTTTGAGAGCCGCCCAGTGTGTAACAGCTACATGTGGCTCCTGAGCCAGTTTGGCCACCCCTGGCCTAGGTCCAGAGTTTCTGAAGGTTCTCTTGTACTGTCCAGCTAACTTTTAAAGATTCTGTTCTGGGCTCCCACCAGCAGGGGTATGGCAGGAGGAACCAGAGACAGGGCCTTCTTGGCTGTGGCACCCCATCAGTTGAATGCCCTCTCCCCCCACCTCCATGGGTCTTATCACGTTGCTGTTTAGGTAGTAAGCTAAGACATTGCTGTTTGCCATGTGTTTAGTTGTTATGGAGTTTATGGATTGATGTTTTTATGTTGCCTTATGCTGCTAACGTATGGTTGGTACTGGCTTTCTGTTTTGTCTACAGTAGGGCTTTATAGAGTTGCTCTTTAAACTTTTTAATTTTTACCTTTTATTGTTAACCACCTTTGAACAGATCATTACAGTGGCCACATACCTATTTTCCAAATAAAGTGTTTTCTATCAAATCCTGTACTAGCTGACAGCTTACCCCATAACTTTATTTCAAAAGGTACGGACTTCCAGTGAATTTCCAGACGATGTTACTGCAGCCCAGTAAGAGATCAGCAAAGAGGTTACGAGATGTCCTTAATGCAGTCTTCAAACATCTGGATGAAGTAGCAGCAGCTAGTATAATGGATGTAAGCATTGGCTGTTACCCAAAGGATGCAGTTTCCATTTAAATCAAACAAATGTACAAAATCAAAGACACTACTATGTATTTCCTGGTCTCAGCTTCCTACATCCTTGTTAAGTTTGAGAACTCTCATTACCTGCATTGTAAGCTGCAAAACCAATTATTTGCTGGCAGAAAATATACAAGTAGCTGGGCAGGAGAAAAGCAAATTGAAAGTGGTTTGGGTGGCTTACAGGACCCCCCCCCCCTCATCAGTAGGTCTCACCACTTAAAGATGCTGGTTAGTAGAAAGACATCCGTTCATTTCTCCAGTGTTCTCACCATAAGGCAGATAAGATCACTATTGCTCCGAACTTCTACTCACTACCAGATTTACTCTTTTGCCTATCCTATTCTTGCCTGGGTCAGGTGTTGTATACCTAGTAATAGACCAGGTTCTTCCCAGCCTTTACTGGCCCCTTTCAGACTGAATCCCTGCTGAGAGAACCTTTACTAAGGTGCCTCACAGTTTTACTCTTTTCATTTCAACCTGACCCGTAAAGTCTATTTGGCTGTAGCATCTGCCTGAGGGAACAATGAAAACTCCTACCTCACAGTTGTGCACCATGTCTCATTAAGGTCACCCCATCATACAATTTTCATGACATCAAAGCTTAAAAAGACCTTTCCATACATATCCATTGTATGTCATGTACCTTTAAAAGGATCCTGGCTTGTCCAGATCTTTATGTGCTGAAGTATTACCTGAGCAGATGATTTCTCTAGATTTGCAGCAGTGACTTTATAAATCACAGACTTTGCAATGTTTCAAGAGGAACCCTCACAACACATTGAGTTTCCCAAAGGCTGTCTGTGCCTTTGAATAAGATTAACGGTTCCTGTTCTGAGGGCATATGATGCAGCAACCTTGCTGAGCTTAAGCAGGTTGGGCTAAGACCAGCATTTGAATGAGAGACTGGGCAGGAAGCCATTTTTAAGTTCTGTGAAATAACAGATTATGAAGTGACAGAAACCCATCTACTTCCCAGTTCCCTGTACTTTGTATTGTCTGTTCAACCTTCGTCTCATAGTGGGTGCATTCTGCAAAGTATGCTCTGCAACATCCCATTCTAGCAGTTAATTGGGGCAGGAGAGAAGAATGGGTCTGTGGAAGAATAACCCTTTCACAAGGAACATTTCTGCACAGCCTGTGGTAACCTATCTTCCCATCACCATTTGGTACAATACAGTAGTTAGATCACACAATAAAACATCTCACATACATATCAATGTTTATTACTTATACAGTTTATGTGACTGTTTTCTTTCCAGGCTTCTATGGACATTCCTGGCTTACAACTGAGCAATCAAGAATACTATCCTTATGTCTATTTCAAGATAGACCTCAGCCTTTTGGACTGCAGCTAAGAGAAGAATGACATATAAAGGCTTGTATATACTGTACTGGGTTATCAGAACGACCAAGTTAATGTGTATGTATCTCCACTCCAAGCTGTCTTTTTAATATAAGGGGGTTGTTTTGACAGGGGTATGGTCTTTTCCTAAATAACTGGACACAAGTTTTCATTATTGTTCCCAGGCTTGTCCTATTCCAAGTGTTAAGGCTCAAAAAGCCATTTCTGATCATATTAGAAAATGTGCTTCGTAAGGCAAAGGTATTACAGTTGTATTTATTTATTTTTTGTCTTTTGTAAATTACAAAAAAAAAATTCTCTATCATGATTTTAAATAAAATAAGATGCTATCCTGTTAAAGAGTCAACTATTCTTTTAGGTCACTGGATCGATCTATGACTGTTTGATATACAAATTAAATCAAAAACCATGCAACTTTTGCGTTAGGTATTGTTACATACAAATTTGGAATTTAATCTCTTAAGGGGAATCTATGAAATGCTAGCCCCTATTGTGACAGTGGAATATCTGTGAATGATTTTCATTTGACCCTCCCCCCCCTTAGAGGTAAACAGCCACCAACCCAAATTCAGGGTGTGCTTAGCCCACACATCATTTTCATTGTTCCCACTGCACCCTCCTTTGTTTGTCATAGTTTATTTAGAGCTTTATACCTTGCCCCTGCCTGCGGGATGTAACACTGAGATGACCTCCCCGCCCCCCCCCCCCCCAAAAAAAAAGTATTGGGAAGGATTAATAACCTATTCCACAGCTACAAATCTTGCTGTACATGGGACATGGCTGCCACTTAGTGGTTAAAGAAGCACAGAGCATTACCTCAATATCCTGTTGTTACATTTAATCTGAACAGAAATCCAGCACAAAATTTGGGGTAGAACTGACAAAAATGAAACTGCTCATTCCCTCAGTAAGGGAATTCTGTGTCTGATGAAACAGTTAATAATGAAATTCCTGCACAATGTGGCAATGAAATCTTAAACCACTGGCAGTCTGCAAGGCAAACACCAGGACAGTACAGAAGTCCTTGTGTTTATCTTATAAAATTAATACTCATTGTTAAAAAATTGCACAAAACCAACAATTATCTCACTTTAGAGAAAAATAAACTTAACTTCCTCAGTATGTAATAGAAGAGATTCCAAATACTTAATGACTAAACTTTCTTCAAAGAGTAGTTCAAAAAACATGAGATGTAAATCCAAGGGGGTGGAAGTGGACTGAGACATCAGGCAAGAAATACTGATCATAGCACTGTTTTCCAAAGTAGTGTTCTTCTGATGGCACAATACAATCATTTTAATACTGACTCCAGATTGCTTTCACATGTCCTGGTTGAAGAAAGTGAGGAAACACTGAATAGTCAGTGTCCTTCTGTAAGGCAGCTAAATCATGGTGTCTACATTTTACCTGGAAACAATTTTGGCTGTACCCTTTCAGACGGAAAGGATCATAGTGTATTGCTCTGGGAAGACTGAGAAATACTTGTCTCAGTCCTTCCCCAAGCATCATCAAGCAATAGATAATGTCTTTAAACCCCAAAGGCACCTAAAAAGAGATGGAATATGTCCACTCTCATAAGATTCCATTCTTGCGGCTCAAACAGAAGAGACAAAGATCATGAGATAACGATCACACAACTAGGTTTGTTTAGGCTCACAGCCATGAAGGAAACAGGAAGGAAAGGAAGAGGAGGCTTAATCCTTCAAAATCTACTAAAATGCCCTCCTCGCTCAGTAGTATTTTAGAAGACAAAGTAAAGGCAGGGTTCAAATAGCAAGCCAAATGGAAATTAAAGGATTAAATCCCCTCTTTTCCACAAGTAAAGAAATGGAACTTTGAAACTTTTATGAATGGAACCAACATGCAGTCTTCATATTGTCTCTTAAGTCCTATATAATAGTGCTCTGCAATGTCTTTGCTTACTATATAATACTGTGTTGCAGGCATCATTGTTTTGAGTCCAAACATGTAGGTTTGTACAACACTGACACCGTGTGTCAAAAATATTTTTTTTTATTCTTTCATTGAAATCAAGGCTAGAGCAACTGCCATTTGGAAGGGAGAAAGATCACATTTTAAAACTAGTTACAATAAAAAAATCTCAAGTCACGGTCAAACAGTACATACCAGTGGGACAAAGGCCAAAATGAGAATTTCAATGAAAGATCAGTGTTGTCTTCAAGATACCTGTTGCGCAAGATACAATCAATTTTACCAGATACAAAAAAACAAAAAAATTCATAGAATTTTTAGATGGTTTTCTTGAGAGGAACCCAGTTCGCTTGAACAGTGTTTCCGACAACTGAGGGTTCCTCCTTCAAAAAGGCTGCTGTATAGTGAGGATGTGCCAAACCACAACCCAAAGTCTCTCAAGAAACTAAATGTCTTCAGCCTCTCACAATTCATCCTTGTCCCAGTCATCAAGATCTATATCACTGAGATCAATATCCTCTTCAGCAGGTAGCTAGGAGACAAAGCAAAATATGTGTTCATGTAGATGACAAAACTGATGAGTTCCTGCACTTCAGAAAAATCTATTTCTCGAATCACAACAGGAAGCATTCTGGAGTTCACACAAAGGACGCTGCACCTGAGGAAGCCTGACTGCAGTTGGTAAAATCAATTTTGAAATGAAGGTCAAACTTGTACCTAAACCTTTTGGCACAGCAAATTACTGACAAAAAACTTTTACACTGGTGGGTGATTTTATTAAACCACAGTTTCATCCAATACTGCAGCTTACTGCTCTAGGAAATGGATTTTGCTCCTAAATTAGTTTTAACAATGCAATTTCAACTACAGAATTTTAGCTTGTACTAAATAGCATGTACAATAAAGAAACTCATTAGGATGGAACACACTTTTGTTTATCCTGCAGTCGTCTCCCCCTCCCCCAGTTATTTCATTCTCAATAACATTCTCAAGTAGTTTAGAGCTAGCTAGATGCAAACGGCTCTTTATAGTTAACAGATTCAGAAGTCTGTTGTACTGCATTAATTCAAAGCCACAGTTAAAAACAGCAGCTTAATTGTAAAACACTTGCTCTGAGAGCATCGATGAAGACTAAATTTTCTGTCAGCGTATTAGAAATGTCCTACCTCCTCTCAATTAGGGAAAAAAAAATTAAAAGGTTGAGTAAGGTCTCCAGCTCTACCTTCTAACAAGCAACCAACCCAGTTTGCAGGAGAAAAATCCAAAGCAAGGAAAAGGAATAAGAAGATGCCTATATATAAATCAGGAAAAGGACATTAACTGTGACAATGAAAAAGCGAAACAGGATCACAGTGAGAAAAAAAAAGTCAGCCTAGCTTTGAACAGAGATCAGGTGTCAGACAGGAAAATAACACACAGTAGTAAGTGCTAGAATTAAGTTTTCAGTGAGATCTTTGAGGAGAAAAAATGGATTTTCATCAATACTAAAAAGATGCCTGTGGGAGTTAGCAAACGAACTAATCTGAAGACGACGGTCTGGAAACATGCTTGAAAAGTCATCCCATGCCACGAGACCACATCTGAATTGCTAGAGACACAGTGAAAGTGTTCATGTATTCAGAGATTAAAGAGCTCCTTACCTCACCATCTTTCCCGTCCCATGGTTCTATTGTGTTAATCTTTGTGAAGCCCCCCGCAACTACTGGTGCTGTGGACCCACGGCCAACAGACAGCTCCCTAAAGGAAGGAAGGCCCAAAACATTAGGATTCTGTTGTTGCCCCCCCCCCCCCCGCCACAGTGGTACAGTAGCATACATTTTGCTCAGAAACAACTCAGGCTGACACACAAGACTGTAAAGCTTTCTAGACTCAAGTACACTTGCTTTTGCTGGGCAACAAACACTGCAGATTTTTGTTTCTTTCAAGAGTTAAATATGCTCAGCACGGAAGGGAAAAAAAGGTTTACATTTACAATATGCCTGACTTCAAGTAAAGATAGCCTTGATATAGAGGGAGAATAAAACAGCTACAACAGATTTCAGATGCTGGAAGTGATGTTGCCTATCAACACAGAACTTTTAGCAACGTTGCTCAAACTCGACAGATAATGCATATGCTTCTAAAGATTTAGATGCCAAAACACATATATGTATAAGTACATAAGTTTTTATACCTTAGGAATTCATTAATCCCTTGTTCACTGAATGAGCCTTTCAGGAGTGCGAATTTCATTTTCCGCGCATTAACCGCTGCCATTGCTGGATAGCCAAATCCTCCAATTCCCAAGGCATTTTCAAGATCAGGCTGTGCTCCTGCTTCAGACCACAACCACCTAAGAAGAAAGGAAACAGACCCATGGCTATTGGGATTGAGAAAAAATTAAAGCGGAACTTGGCTATATGTATCAAAGCTACTTTTTGAACCCGAGGGTTTGCGTCAATGCCACTGAAGTAAGTCGCTGAAACAGGATAAGGGTGGTGGGTATCCCAAGCCCAGATCTTTTACATCCAGTTAGTAACCAAGCTAGCACTTTAGAGCATGTTCTAAGATTATAGGTGTGCCCAACTTTAAGTCTACAGAAGTCCTTGGCATAACGAAAGCATCCTGCCCCCCTAAAATTCAGACATATGAAGAGGCACCACCTCTCCTAACAATACTGAATGGCAAAACAGCTGGTACTTACCCCCACATTTTCTTTTTGTATTTGTCTGCCATCTTTAACATTACTTCCAAGTAGGAGTTTCTACCTGCAGCTCCTGTTTGATGGGGGGAAATTACCAAATGAGGGGATATGTTTTACGCAAGTAGACAAACGAGGGATAAGTGCTTTTTTTTGTTGTTGCTTTACCTGTATCTAGAATATGAGGCAAAACAGAAATGATACAGAGCTGGTGAGCATCGCATGTTTGCTTCAAGACATCCTCATTAATAATCTGAAAAAAGGTAAGAAACAAATGCGTAATCACCAGCAAACATAATGACAGAAACAGATTAGCAAAGGAGCAACTCTGCACCATGGGCTAATTTCAAACTTCTCTCTGCCTCCAGTGGCTCCATTCACTTTTCTCTCAGTGCCACTGACATGCCCTGCTCTGTCATCAGAGCAAAGCCTTATGTTCATAGCTATCCAAGCTCCATTACCTGCCACTTGGCTTAGCTGCTCTGGCTCCCGAGGGCTTATAACAGCCTTTGCCCAAGCGCCACAGAACTGAGACATTCCAGCATCAATGAGCAGCTTCTTAGACTTATACCCCCCCATGAACTTCCAATCTGCGCTTGTAAATGACAGTTATACTTTCAAAACCCTTCCCAAGAAACGAGTAACTTTTAAGCCCTCAAGATGTATAAACCTGGTGGGTTGGATCCAGCCAGCTTTTTCACTCAACTTCACCCAATTCCCCAACCTACTATACAGTCCCTGTCTTGCATAGCTTTTTGCCTAATATGTTCCACTTTCCTTTTTACCAGCAGAAAAACTGCTTGGATTTAACCCCAATATGGCATTGTGTGTAGTATAGCCAGGAGATCCTAAGGTTGTCCAGCAGCCTGAAATTCTAGTTCTTTTAGCATTATGCACTGCTAGGTTGCCAGGTAGACTTATTTTTGGATCTGAAAGAACTCTGAAAGAGCTGTGACACCAAGTCAGTTTGGTGTAGTGGTTAAGTGTGCGGACTCTTATCTGGGAGAATCGGGTTTGATTCTCCCCACTCCTCCACTTGCAGCTGGCTGGAATGGCCTTGGGTCAGCCAAAGTTCTCAGAGTTGTCTTTGAAAGGGCAGCTTCCAGGAGAGCTCTCTCAGCTCCACCTACCTAACAAAGTGTCTGTTGTGGGGGAGGAAGATAAAGGAGATTGTGAGCTGCTCCAAGACTCTGAGATTCGGAGTGGAGGGCAGGATATAAATCCAATAACATCATCTTCAGATGGCTTCACGTGGAGCAGTATGAAATTGAACTCAGTTCTCCAGATTAGAGTCTGCCGCTCTTAACCAATTTTACCATGCTGGCTCTCTAATCCCATTATATACAACGTTCAACCAAAAATTGACCTGTTTTCCACCCCAGCAGCCCCAGCCTTGTTGAGCCTGCTGATCCTTTTGGAATTTTGAGACAAGAATAGGGGATGACACTACAAAATGCTATAGAGGAGTCCTAGCCATAACCTTCCTCGATAAACTTTCAGTTTTGACTAAATGGAAATGTTGAGGGGAAACAGAATATTTTCAATTTTTGAAGGTGACAAAAAAAAGCATTCAGGTAATACTGTAATTGCCTGTCTGATTTTATGGGGGGTTTTTTTTGGGGGGGGGGGGAGACAGGGAATGTATATGTATTCTGGATATGGTAGGTGCTAGGTGGATGGGGAGGGTTTCACTGGCTGAGTATAAGCCTTCCATTCTTCTCCATGTCATCTCATTTTTATTTTCTCTTCTTGTAATGAACTACCTGCCCCTACTGGTGGTTAAACTGTTGTTATGAGGAAGCTGCTTCTCTCACATACCCCTAAGGAAGCCAAGATGCCAGTTTCTGCACACGTTATTCTTTAAGCTCTAGTTACTGCCTGGGCAGCATCCCTTCACATTTAGCACTCCTCTATGCTGGCTAAAGCACCATTATTATTTCTCAAATTTTTATCTTGCTCCCTCTCCTGTGAATGGGACTCGGGGCCACTAACAGCATATAAAATACACCTGATAAAAATAATTCAAGAGATACGATAAAAAATACAAATTAAAAACCTATCCCCATTAAAATCTTGCTACTATCAAGCAAGGTAGGATGCATGGATGGTGAAGACACAGCTGAAGTATAATTTACCAGCTGTCTGGTAGACCGCAATTATCCAGGGGATGCCCCCAAAAGAGCAGCCTTGTATGCCCTCTGGAATCCCGGGCAGGGGTAGGGGTTAAGGACAAAGCAACTAAAAGAAAAAAGGGAAAGGCAAAGGAATATGAAAGATAGCAAAAGAAAGGAGTGAACAGGTAGAGAAAGATAAGCAGAAAGGAACATGAAAAGGAGTCAGACGACAAGCCACAAGGGAGCACTAAACTACTTTTCTCACATTGATAACAGTTTTTCAAGACTACCAGAACTCCAGTTCATTGGTTTTTGTTCTAAATCTTCTTCCGTTCCATAACAGAAGTTATGTATTTCCAGTTAAAAGGACTGTAAACACAGAACTCAAAAGCAAGCTAAAAAGCAGTTACCTCACAGTAGGAAAAGAGCTCACCTCTAGGAGTTCAGGTGGCGGTGCATTCTCAGAAAACAGGTCCAGAGCACGAGCAACAATATCTGATCTAGTCCGTCCACCATCATAATCAACAGGGTCTTCTCCTTTCTGGAAGATCTTGATGGTAGGAAATCCACGGATCTGCAACGAGGTTTTAGAATGGTAACAATCAAGACTGACAGGTGGATCTATATTATACGGTCAACCAAGTCAAACCAGGTCAACCGATACGATTTAACCAAGTCAAATTCTTGGGATGGAGAATGCAAACTGTCTATGCTTATAAACAGGGCTTTTTTGGTAGAAAAAGCCTAGCAGGAATTAATTTGCATATTAGGCTCCACCCCTGATGCCAAGCCAGCCAAAATTGCATTCTTGCTATATAAAAAAAGCCCTGCTTATAACCCGGTGCTGATTGTAAAAACTGCAAGTCAAGTTGTAAGACAGCCATTAAATTCTTAAATATTAGATATATTCTTAAATACCCAACAGTATCAATTCTTCATCGGCAGTAGAAATAGACTACTTTCACAAACTGCCCCAACTGAAAGAAATTTAATGTAACAGAATTTCGTGATCTCATGTGGTAAAGTACCTAGAGTGCGTGGAGGAGATCTGGGAAACTTTTGGGTCAATCCTCACTTTGCCATGGAAGCTTTCTTGGGGACTTGGGGCAGCCACTCTCTCTCAAGCTAACCTAACTCACAGGGTAGTTGTATGGAGAAAATGAAGATGGGGAGAACAATGTACACTGTTGGAGCTGCTTGGAGGAAGGGTGGGATTTAAAAAAAAATCACTTATGTAAATGTGCAGTTACTCACCCCATACCGGCTTGCTAACACTTGGCTCACTGTAGCGTCAACTGCAGCCAGCTTCACTTTTCCCTTGGTTTGCTCCTTCACTTCTGTTGCAGCTGAGGCCCATTCTGGCTCTAGACTGTTGGGAAGATAAGTGTAATTTGTTTTTTAAAATTCATGAGAACTGGTAATACGTAGCATGAAGGAAAAACAAAGAAAGAAAAAAACATTAGAGATGTGAATGCCGCGAAGACAAAAAAAGGGTGGAGGGGAAAGCGGAGAAAAACCATTTTCTTTCCATCCCCATATGCAGATTTTTGGGGACTGCTGGAAAAAAATTACTTGAAATACTCTCATTTGGAAGGAGCACAATGCTTTCTAAGGCGTTTTTAGTTACTCAAAAAGTATAATATGAATGTGTGTGTGTGATGGCAATTTCTGTATATATTGTAGACATAGCATGATTTCAAACATATATGTATTCTTTAAGTGTGCCTAACCTTGTCCACCATTAGTATGCTAAAATGTATACGATGGGAATATACTACTGAAGGGCTTTCACTGCTATGAAAATTTAACTCCATAAACCCAAATGTCTATTGTTCCTGTACTTCTTTTTACTTCAAAACGTGTGTCTTCTGCAAAATGGAGGGTTTGAACCTATTTCCAGCACTCACAAACACCCAATGCTAATCATTCCTTTTATTGTGAAGTCCCATCTCTAGGAACAAATTTGTTTCCATGCACAAAAACATCTTAAGAAAACCACATGTTTAACTCATAGCCCAACCTACTTTTTGCAATGTCCACACCAAGGAGCATAAAACTCTACCAGCCAGACATCGTCGCTATTCAAAACATTCTGATCAAAGGTGTCATCTGTCAGGTCAATCACATCTTTTTTGCCTGAGCCTCCACTATCTCGGCTGCTCTGTGGTTTGAAACAAACACACACACCCCAGTTTAGTTAGAACATCTCTTGTGTCCTTCCTTTTAAAGATTGTGGGTGGTCGGGTTTAAAGGAAAAAAAGAGAAAAGGATAGGACAAAGTGTGCAATTGGATGTGCTAAAGTCCCCTGGGAAGTTGCCTCAGAGGCCCCTCCCTCCCTGCCCCCCAACCAGGGGTGGAATTCTAGCAGGAGCTCCTTTGCATATTAGACTACACACCCCTGATGTAGCCAATCCTCCCAAGAGCTTACAAGGCTCTTTTCTGTAAGCTCTAGGAGGACTGGCTACATCAGGGGTGTGTGGCTAGTATGTAAAGGAGCTCCTGCTAGAATTCCACCCCTGCCCCCAACGCTTCCTCCCGGGTTCAGGAGACACCTGAGAACAATGCTATGCATGCTATGTACAGAGAAAATGGTCCCCCCACCACCAGAAATGCCTTTCCATCAGATATAACCTAATTTGTGTCATTACTTGACATTCATCAGTCAAACCGCATCATTATTTTCTTAGCAAACAGAGCAGTATTTCTCACATTGTCCTCCCAGCTTGAAAATTCTTGAAACAAAAACCATAACGTATTAGAATTAATTTGCACTAAATGGAAACACAAGGAGTCCAAAAGAAAGAACTCCATAAATAATCTCCAGGGTTACAATTCAAGAACTCCTAATTGGATTACATGCTTATTTTTGAGACCTGTTCATCACAAGGAACTGACTGAGAGTTGACTAGAAGTACCTGTTTGCCAGAACTATATCCACCTCCTCTGCCGTTAAGGCGATCTTTCACCATTGACCGAAGGGCACTTAGAGCACCATCAACAATAGCGTCACTTGTCCTGCCCCCTAAGACACAAGTGAAAGACAGTGAAAATGCTGAGTAGCGATGTTAAGACAGCTGCAGGATGTCAACACTTTCCAATGAAGGCCTTGGAGTGCAACAGCTGCAGACCAGGCAGAAACACCTGATGGCGTTTTGCAGCAGAAGGGGCTGTGGCTTAGTGGCAGAGCATTTGTGAGGCATGCAGAAAGTCCCAAGTTCAATTCCCAGCATCTCCAGTTACAAAGGACCAAGCAGCAGGTGATGTGGAAGACCTCTGTTTTGAGACCTTGGAGCGCTGCTGCCAGTCTGAATAGACAATACTGACTATGGTGGACCAAGGGTCCAATTCAGTATAAGGCAGCTTCATGTGTTCAAAAACTTGTTCCATCACAGCCTTGCCATGCCTGAGAAAAACCACATTTGTCCAAGGGATTCCTATGGTAACTAGTATCAACTGGGGGGCGGGGGGTTGGCACAAAGCCAGGGAACTACAACCTACAGCTCCTTCCCATTTCACCATGCAATGGGACACCGTAATGCCAGAGCATGGTGTAGCAGTTAGCCTGCTGGACTAGGATCTGGCAAACCCAGGTTCAAATCCCCATTCTCCCTTGAAATCTGCTGGGTGACCTCACTGTTTCTCAGCCTAATCCGCCTCACACGGTTATTGCGAAGATAAAATGGAGGCGAGGAGAATGATGTAAGCTGCCTTGGGTCCCCACTGTAAAAATGTCTGAATAAAGTCTCACAATTCAGTTACTGAGGCAGTCTTGTGGCAGCTTCAGTATCATATAAATTGACTCATAACAGCTCTTTTCTAACTGATCAGGCCATGAGAATTTTTGAGGCAGTTATGACAGCTTCAACCTACTAATCTCTCATGAAGAGATGCAACCCCCCCCCCCCCACCAAAAAAACCCCCAGAGCTCATTAAAGAGCTTTTCCAGAGGCAACCTGTTTGGGACAGTTGATTTGTATGGACTGTTTGACTGCCATATGTAGCAGCTGGTACTATTGCTTTTGTGTTTCATCTGATTCGTAGGCTATCTTGGGTGCTAAAGCGGGGTTACATCTTTGGTACCCAAGGTTACATCTTAAAAAAATAAACTGCTCATCCTTTAAATATGAAAGGCATGACAACAAAAAAGTACATCCTCAACATTTACCTTGGTAATCTTCTGCTTTGTTCTTGTTGGCACCAAAGATCTTGATTGTGGGAAATCCTTTCACACCATACTGACTACCTAAGGACTGGTGCTTATCTGCGTCGACGGCCCCTACTTTCACAACGCCCTGCAAGAGAGAGAAAGAAGTCTATGTTAGGATGAATGCATAAGACAAAAAAAAAGGTCTGTAATTGGCCTGAACGGACCTGTTCAATCCTGGAACATTTAGAAACACACTATTTCAGTGTGGCTGCCTTTATTTAGCTTGAATAGTAAAAATAAGCTGCCCTGAGAATTAATTTAAAATATATGTAAAATAGTTCTTTAAATTGGGTCTGAAAATGGTGGGGAAGGGGGTTGTTAGATAGCATATCTGTATTCCTTTTCAAGACAGATTAAAATCACCTATTACAATAGCCCACAAGAACTGCATGGTTGTGATCACATTTGTTGAGGGCGCAATGTTCACAATGGTTTTCAGACAATCTGTGTTTTTTCTAGTAGTGGCCGATTCAAGTTCAATTACTACGTTGCACAAACGAAATAACAATCAAGTCTCTTTGTTCAACTTGACCAGAATATAACAAAACAGGAATGAATTTATTTGCAAAAAAAATGCCAGATGGAACACTCAGATCAATGCACTACAGCAGTCAGGGTGTTGGACAAGAGTTTGGGAAACAATCCCTTTCTGCCATGAAGCTCAATGGGTGACTTTGGGCCATTCACACTGTCTCAACCTCACAGGTTTGTTGTGAGAACAGAACGAGGAAGAACAGAGTATGCCACACAGAACTCCTTGGAAGAAAAGCAAGATTAACGAAAAACAAAACTAGATGGATAATTGATCCTAAATTCATGGGAGAGGATAGAAGACTGACTACAGTCTAGTTACTAATAATATGACGCAGTCAAGGAAGTAATGATGGAAGCGAAAGTAAAGTGTTCTTTTGTATAAAATCTTGGTCACAAATATGTAATGCCTTGCCCTTTCCCCCCTCCTGAGACCCTGTACTTTTTAACATGTAACAGGCAGAAATTCAACAGGCATGGCTCCAGGCTCTTCCAAAGCCATACACATTTTTTTTTAACCACAGAATACAGGATGTTCAAGGTACTACTAATGCAATCTCAGGTGTCTCAAAGGGCCCCAGAATTTTTAAAATCAGAGTCAATAAAATAAGTGCTAGTTTGTGTAAGATCACCCAACACTGAAATTCTATGCAGAGTTACTCTGCTGAAAGCCCACTGAGACTGTGCTCTTTCCATACCATTGCGAAGCAAGAGGGACAACACTTCCCAACACCCTGGCATCTGATCCCCACCAGTATCCACTACCTTTTGGAAAGTTAACTCACATTTAATGCTGTTGCAGCTTTTTTCCACTCAGGCGTCAGTCTTTGGCAGTGACCACACCTTTCAGGGGGGAAAAGAATCTCAGTAAGACTTAAACAGTTTCCAGAAGTTATCAGACATAAACCTGGGTCCTGTTCAGCATAAGCATGACAGGGCAGCAAGAGAATAGTACTGGCAACAGACCACTGGGCTACACATCATAATCCCTTTCAACAAGCCTCTGTGCCCTTCAGCAGGCGTACCCTGAGCAAAAATAGTACTGGGGCTCCATCACAGCCTTTTCATGGAAGGCCAGCATGATCAGCCGAAAGCTCAGAGGCACTTAAAAGGTACAGAACCTTTATCAAGAAAAGACAAACAAGGAAATGGCAATTACTGGCTTTGCCAGGATCAGAACTCTCTTGGGAGCTGGGCCCAGGCTCAAATTCACCACATAACTGCCTGGCACGAGAGAAAGGCACATCTGCCTCAGGAAGAAAGCTGCAGTTCATGTTCTTTAAGGTCTGACTGCTGCCACAATGAAAACGTTAGGCTGGTTCAAGGCAGGGGTGAGGTGGCAGGGAAAAGCCTCACTCCCAACCTCCTGTGAGACTTTCTTGTCTCTTGTGAGAGAACCAACTGGCCATTTGCAGCTCATGGCACTGGGTTTGAGTCCCTACACATGAATCCAGCTGGGTGACCTTGGGTCAGTCACAGTTCTCTCAAGAGCTCTCTCAGCCTCACCCACCTCACACAGGGTGTCTGTTGTGGGGAGAGGAAGGAAAGGCAGTAGTACTTTGCTCTGAGACTCCTTTCAGTAGTGAAAGGCAGGGTATAAAAACCAACTCTTCTTCTTTCTCCTCATAAGGGTTCAGATTGTGGACCAGCAAGGAAGGCAGAATTGGCTCACTTCACAGGTTGCGGGAGAGAAACTGAGGAGAAGTGGAGGAAGGAGGAGACTGGAGCTCCTCCCTTCTCCATATTGGAGGCCCTGCAGGCCTCAAGAGGTTTGATGTTGAGGGTGACAAAAAGAGATCTGCCTGGAGGAAGTTAAGATACCCTCCCCAGCTTTACAGTAACAATAATAAATAAGGCTGACAGCAAGATCAGTCACTGAGCCACAAGATGCACCTGCCTCTGCTTTAGATGCCAATCCCCCAGAAAAGACTCCTCCACCCCCCCCCCCAAAAGTCCTGTAGGCAGAAGGAAATAGCAGTTGAACAGCCAGACTCTAAAAAAAAAGGCCTTTGAAAGTGCATTTCCTTGTAAATTAAGCAACTTAACTGTGTTCAAGGTTGCAGCCAAAATGTTCAAGCTTTGGATCAAACCAAGTAACAGACATTGTGCCCCAGGACACAGAATGAGGAGGCTCTTTGCCCATAGGCTAGCTAATGTTTATGAGCTGAGACAGCTACAGGCAGAGCATATACCTGTATGCATTATTATCCAGCTCCCCAATAACTCAACATAAGCTTACCATGGTGCATAGAATTCTACTAGCCACAAACTGTCACTCTGAATGACTTCTCTGTTAAAGTTTGTTGGCGTCAGCTCTATAACATCGTCACTGGAGGAATACAAGCTGTTGACAGCCAGAAACAACGTGCAGCTTACTGTTCCTAGAATCCAAAAGAGATAACAAAATCAGAACCAAAACCTCTTTGAAGGAGACAAATGACTTTACTTTATTTATTTAATATGTTTATGTCGCCTTTCCACCTAATCAGGGTCCACACAGCAGTGAATGTAAAAACATTAAAATTCACTTAAATACATTACTGAAAGGTTGCATATTTAACAGGGGGAGGGGGCAACAGATGCCAAAGGAGGTTCCCCCAAACTACACGGGATGGGATGAGGCTTCCTGGGACACAAGACAATCATGAATCATGCCCCACAAAATTCCACTCTTATGTCTGCCAGCATCCATTAAAATCTATGGGTGTAGTCAAGTGCTTCTGAATGAAGACTGTACTGTCAACTGCTTAAATCATTCAAGGATTAGCCCTAGGCCAGGGTTTCAGATACACAGACTGTGTTCAACCCCAAACCAAGTCCTATTTTTAGAATCCAAGAGTGCACAAGTATGTTGACGGTACAACCAGTATATATGAAAGCTGCTCTAAGCGCATGCTAGAAATGTGGTACACAAATGTTTCAAATATTATCTCCACTTACTAGGATGGTGATACTTTGTAAGTTTTATTACTGTAGGTTTTCACAGCTATGCTGGGACAATATTTTAACTGGTCAGAATTTAAACAAAAGGCTGGATTTCAGTTATTAGAAATAGCAATAAGACTGATTTTTAAAGTTAGGAGAAAGTAAACTTAACTCAATACTGAACTTTTTTTAAAAAAATCCACTTTTCAGTACTTCAAGGTGTTCCAATTCCTAAAGAAGAGCCTACTGTAGTTTTAGTTTAACCAGTGTTACTACTCACTTCCCATATAACTGGCACAAAAGGAATTTGTTGTAATGGCTCACTCATGCGAGTTAATATCTGAACAATCCAGTGAATGGGACTCAAAATAAAGCATATTTGCCTACATTCACTTGCCCACAGGCTTATAGAAATAGCTGAACACAACTTTTTTCTTCAAGACGGCTTTTTATATTACAATTTGAATGTTCACAGGAACGAATTCGAATGATTCATGTTTGTAAAACACATGAGCAGAGAAGTCTTTACAATGGCTTGCACCCATTTAGGACAGTACTAAAAAAGTTTTTGTTTCTTTCAAAAAGGGATCTCAGCACTACAAAAACTTGGGAGAGCCTATTCAGAAACTTGCGTCAAGCCCGGCAGGCCAATGCAGAATCACCACAGTGGGCAAGCTTCAGATCCCACACCCTGAACAGCTTATGGTGTTGCCTTGCAACTGGCCATGAGTAAAAGACAACAACTTCAAGAGAAGGAAAGAGCCCCTTGTAAGCATTAAGCAATCCTCCTTCCCTTCACACTCCAGATAGAGTTTAATATGCTGCACCCCGTCTCACTGCCCCCCACTTTTTTGCGTGATTTTCATTTTACTTGTTATCTTGGGGGGAACAGACATAGTTTGCTGTGGTTTTAGAAAACATTTTTTTTAATGCATGGAGACAGCCAGATTTACATAAAGGACTTTTTAAAAAAATGATTGCTTGCAATGCCTGGAGACACCAGCTCCCCCAGAGGAAACAGAAAACACCTCTCTCACCTACCGGCCGGTTAGATTCGAAGTTACGCTTAATATTTTTTGACTCGGGGACTGTAGACCTATTTGCTCCCCTCCTTCACTACGACCCAGCCCACTCCTTTCAAACGGGACAATAGAGCTAATCCCCTCCCTTGCCATAGCGAGCTTCTTCCGCCAGGCCCTGGCTCGCTCCCCAACAACCTTGCAATGGTGCCCATCCATTGCCCACCCCCCGCTGCAACACCATAACCTTCCCTGCCCCATTACCCAACAACAGCCGCCTTCCGGTAAACGAGCCCATGGCTGTCGCCGCTCCACTGCCAAGCCACTCCGATGGGGCCACCGCGAGTCTCCGCTCCCCTTCCACGCACAGCGCCAAATGTTGCTCCGATCCCAGCCGTGGCCGTCGCTCATTGGCGCTCGCGACCTTCTCTCCTTTGCATAGCCAATGAGAAGCCGCCGGATCATGCCGGGGTGGAAGAGACTCCGGAAAGGAGGAGGCGAGGCTTCCAGCGTGAAACGGCGAGAGGAGCTTCGAAAGTAAGGAGGCGGCCCGAAGAAGAGATCCGGAGCCCGTGAATCCGCTTCCTGGCCGCCGCGTGACGTTGCAAGCAGCGACTGGCTGTCCGCGGAGGCAAGAGAAGAATTAGGAATTCGGTTGGGCACTGCCCCCCTCCAGTAAATTTCATCAGTTCTTGCTTGCTTTCCGGTTCATTGATTTTCTTTTTTTGGTCGAAAGAAAAAAGAAGGCAGCAACAATGACAAGAAATTGTACAAGTCAATTTTGCTCCCTCCACTTTCCCTCAACGTTTATCTGTTAATGTTAATCTGTTGGGTTCTGAGAAATTTGTCAGCCTCTTTAACGTTCTGCACCGCTAGGTGGTGAGCGAGACTTGTTTTTAAGGCAAGAGCCATTTCAGAGGTGGTTTGCCATTGCCTGCCTCTGTGTCACGCACGCCCCTGGTATTCCTTGAAGGTCGCCCATCCAAATAGTAGCCAAGGCCAACCCTGCTTAGATTCTGAAATCTGATGGAATTAGGCTAGCCTGGGTTATCCAGGCCAGGGCAGTGGTCTTCCTGCTTGTCTGACATGTCAATTCAGAAATAAATCTCATTACCCAGGCTTTACTCCTGGGTAAAGGTGCTTAGGATTGCAGCCAGTTGATGTCTCATGAGCCTGCCTTGGCGGGGAGGGCGGGGTATAAATAAAAACTTATTATTATTATTATTAAGTTTGTGTATGTAGAAGGGAGGGGCAAAGTCATACTTCGTCTAGGACTCCGAAACCCTTGGGCCATTCCTAAGTATTTTATACACAGATCTTGTGTCCAAAGCCATGGAATGTGGAGTTGTGTTAATATGCTGACAACACCTACTCCAATTTTAATTTTTTTTTTTTTGTCATCAGCTTCATCAGGAGTCAGCCTGAGCATTATTATGTGCTGGATAACGAAAGATAAATTGGCAGTGTATTCCAGTAAGGTAGAGGAACTGAAGGTTTGCAAGGCAAGTGCGAGAGAGTGCATGTTTGTCTTGTTTTCAATAAAAAAATATGGAAACAAGCATACTTAAAAATAAAATTAAAACACACATTGTAAAAACTTTAACATTCCAGGCACTTACAGGACAATCATTTGTAAGAGCCAGGGCTTTTTTTTTTTTTTTGCAGGAACACAAAGGAATGCAGTTCTGGCTGACTTGGCACCAGGGGGTGTGGCCTAATAAGCAAATGAGTTCCTGCTGGGCTTTTCCTACCCAAAAAAGCCCTGGTGAGAGCCAAAGGTGCTTCTAAAGACTTCCAGCTAGGGATGGCAACAGTTTAGGAAATACCTAGTGTAGATTTTTTGGGTGGAGGAGCTGGGAGAGACAAGGGTTTGCGGAGAGGAGGGACCTCAGTGTGGTATAATGCCATAGAGTCCACTGTCCAAGGCAGCCATTTTCTCCAGGGGAATGGATCTCTGTCCCGTGAAGATCAGTTTTATTTCCAGGAGCTCTCCAGGATCCTCTAGGAACAGGGCCGTAGTCAGCAGGGGGAGGCACAGGGGCAGTGCCTCCTATGGAATCTTTAGCACCCCACTCAATCTTCCCTTTTGCTGGAACGGAAGATTGGGTGGGTATTATATAGTGGGTTCTATGCATTGATGAGTTGAAAGATAAGTGATAACGAGCTCTTTAATAAGTACAGCATAGTAGGTGGCTGCACTAACAAAACTGGGAACTGGGCCAATGGGGCTAAACTTCTATACATCTTTGGGTTCCCGCGCAAGCACGTTATTGGGTCCTTCAAACCAGTGGGGGCTTGTGATTGGTCCAGGGTGGCAGAGATTTGGATCCTGCAGCCTATTGTCCCCAAGTTCCCAAACTCAGTCCGTATGGCTCCAATGAGCTAGGCAGGAACACCCAAAGTCTTCACTTGTCCACATACGTAACAGTGGAGGTGCTGCAGATTTTATGGGGCACCACCCCTGTTCCACCACCACCCCTGGGTTACAGCCCTGCCTTGGAGGCTGGCAACCCTAGAAAAAGTCCAAGGAGACCACAGACCTTCTGTGCGGAAGGATGTCCCATAGTTCCAGAGCAGCCACCAAAAAAAACCAACCAGTGGATCAAAGCATATTCCACTTGCATGGTTCAGAACAACTGTATACCAGTGAAGCTGCCACATGCTCTTATACCAGCTGTAGTTATGCAAAGGTCCTGTTTTTATTTTTTAATCTCCAATATGTTT
This sequence comes from Heteronotia binoei, assembly GCF_032191835.1. Taxonomy (NCBI): domain Eukaryota; kingdom Metazoa; phylum Chordata; class Lepidosauria; order Squamata; family Gekkonidae; genus Heteronotia; species Heteronotia binoei. Next base: position 46,540,450 of record NC_083223.1, on the reverse strand, counting down.
CTTAGCAGTCTTAACTGCACATAAGGTGAAGCAAACTCTTGATTCTGGAAACTTTCACCGTTACAAGAAGTTCTGGCATGCTGTGTTGTGTAGCAGCAAGTTTTATATTGCCTGAAAGACACATCATCTTTGGCAGGTTTCCTGCTGTATGACCGGTAAAAAGCTAATTACTCTTTCACTGAATGCAAGTGGAGAGCAATGAAAAAGCAGCTGCCCTTGAACTACGTCAGGAGCCAATCTGATGTAGGCTAGTATAAAGAACAGCCATAATTTGGTTTACTCAATTTGGCTATATGCACCATTGGGCAATGCTTGATCCTGACCAAGCTTACAGAGAAATTTGGACCACTAGATACTGCCATCTGGAAAGATATCTCCAATGGTCCTGTTTAATCTCAACAACAAAGAGCGGTACCTATTCCATTAAAAAGTTTTTAAATCTGGATGTCTGGTGCTTTGGTCTTTGTTGCCAAAAAGGGGCTATTAACCTGGTGCATGCCGTTCCAATTAACACACACAGGCGAGGCACTCAGTTCAGTGTGTGTGGGGACTTTATTCCAGGAATAAGGGGGATACAGAAAAGCAAATCAACTCCACCCATTCTTCTCTGATTTCATTGCAGCTTTTATACCCTTACACAAGCAACCTTTTACACATGCACAAGCCTTACTTGGTTCTACTTCCCATGGCTAACTTCTACATGTCAGCAAGCAAGAAGATAAGCTTGAGATATACTGCAGACCATTTGTTCTCTCCCCGGCCCCCGCCCTTTCGTATTCTTCTTGTTCTTTTGTGATCTGCATTTCTCAAAATGTTCCTGTTTCTTCCATTGCAGAAAACTATCAAATTTCATGGAGTTGGGCAGAGGCAGAGTGTTAGCCGCCCACAGCCACCTGCCAAATTCTAACAAAATGGCATTACTCTTGCTCATCAGTCAGGTATGTTGTAATTTTAACAAATAAAGTCAAAATGTGTTTGGGGCACAAGTATTTTATGTTCTTAATAAGTGTACCTGATCATAGAAAAGTTGCTTGTACATTTGAGACATTTCCATGTGTGTAAGTATAATTTCACAAAAAGGGGGCGGGGTTTACACTAGAGGAAGGTGCTTATGTATGTAACTAAAGTGGATGGGGTTTTATGCACAGTTTTTAATAACAATTTGGTTTACGATTCTGTGGTTCTATAGACTTCTAGAGTTTTTTTTAAAAAAATTGATCTTGATATTTCTGCATATAAGGTTTTTCTTTTTTTTTCAACCTCCTGGGTTACTTACAATATTTTCATCATGGGAGAGGAGAGTTAAAGAAAAATGTTTACTTTCTTTTTGGTTTGATTTGCACAACCCAGTCAGGTAAATTCATAAATTGATTTTTTTTAAAAAAATTGGATTGTTGTATATATTTATGGTTTTAGCCAACCCAGTTTACAAATCAGTAACACATGCATGTACTCTCACAATTAGATCAGCTCTTGTTTTTATAGACTTAATGAGCAAAAGGTTTGGATCCCAGGGATTTTTCGCACTAATGGTAGCACCTTCCACTGGCAACAAGGTGCCTTTCTCTGATGCAGGAGGCTCTTTCGCTAGCTTCAGGGGAAGGCACTTTGTGCTGGAGGAAGGTGCTGCCCTTAGTAGAACAAATCCAGAGGATCCAGCTCACCATTTGCAGTGATATGTGATGCTTCTTCTGGTCTCCATAGCTTGTAGCCTTTGGTGAGCCTATTCTCCATAAATCTGTCTAACCTTCAAAAGCCATCCACACTTGTAGATGTCACAGTATCCTCTGGCAGTGAATTCATAATTTAATTACCCACTGAGTAAAGTGTGTGTATGTGGGGGGTGTCTTACTCCTTTTCTTCAACTCGTCTGAGCAAAGTTGATCTATTATTTCAATGTACCTCACTTTTACTTTTAAGTAAAGCTGAAGCCTCTCTCCAACTTAAGTGGTTCTTTCATTTGAGGAAGAGCTGCGTATGTTGGAGGAAGAATAGTTGGATGCAATACTCCCTCTAAGCTGTGGAGTCTTGTGAGCTACTGGCATTAAAGTTGTGAGCTACTGCATAAATTAGTTCGCTCTGGGGCCATCCTTCCTGAGCAAAGACAAAAATGTGTAAGCTGGAGGCTAAAAAGCTGTGAGCTAGCTCACATTAACTCAAATCAGAGGGAACACTGGTTGAATGAGATCCAACCCAGAATATTCTTTTGTCTTTCCTGAATCTATCACCTCTCAACTTCACTAAGACTTATGTCAGGAGTTCCCCTGACCTAAGTCAGGGGTGTTGAACATGCAGTTTGGGGGCTGAATCAGGCCCCCAAAGGGCTCTATCAGGCTCCTGAACAACTGGCTGTCATCTGCTTACTTCTTCGTCTTTCCTGCTTCCTTCCTATATAAACACCACAGTTCCTGCACTAGAATGTCATTGGGTCATTTGAACCAGTAGGGGGCTGGTGATTGTTCCAGGGAAGCAGAGTGTGCTTTGCAAGGCTTGCTCAATTGCACAGCAGAGCTACTGAGCCAAGCCTCTCTTCCTTCTATTGACTGAGACTCCTCCCCCTCCTGGTCCCCTGGGGCAGGAAGGAAAGAGCCAGAGCTTTCTTTGCCCAGTTCCCTGGATCCCATGGGAGAAATACAAAGAAAGCATCTTTAAGACCAATGAGTGCTAACATTTTAAGTATGTTTTAAGTTTTTAAAAATATATATTTGTGTTTGTCTGTGTCTTTATAAAATTTATATATCTGCTACTTAATCTTAAATAGGTACACACATGGCCCAGCCCGACATGGCTTGGCCCAAACTGACATGGCCCGGCCCAACAAAGTCTCATTTATTTCACATCCAGCCCTCATAACAAATGAATTCAACACCCCTGGCCTAAGTACTAGTATTTTGACAGGCCCTTTCTACCAGCTGGTAGAAAGGGCCTGTCAAAATACTAGTACCGCCAGGACCCAGACTACTCTGCAAAGAGGCAGTAGGGAGTTTGGGGATGTGTTTGCTCTGTCTAAGGTAACTGTCTTGTATTCTAACTTATCTAGACTCATGTTTCGTGTTCTTTTCCTTAGATCTGTATCCTCAGGGCGTGTATGTGCTCTTCCATGTATGCGCTCCAGTTTAATCTTTAGTAATAACATTTCTTTCCTGTTTCAGAAAACAGACTGTGATTCAAATCCTACCCACACATCAAGACCACTATTACATGCAAAGAACATGCATGCATGGGGGGAGGGGCTAAAGTAGCTGGAAGCTCTGCCCTTTGTGTTTGCTCAGAGGCTGTCTTACCAGGGTCCCCCAAGACACTGGATACCTAATAGGCTGAAGTTTATATCTTAGGGTGGTACGTAGCATGAATACGAACACACCCCGTGGCGGGTGGCTGCAGTGCGCCTCTTCATTTTGGCTTCTGTTGGGTGTGTGGACATCATGTTTAGTGTGGGGGGGTAGTTCCTGCCTGGTTCATTGGAGCCTTAAGGACTGAGCTTGGGGATATGTGAACAATGGGAAGCTTGATCCAAATCTCTGCTTCCGCGGACCAATCACCAGCCCCTGCTAGTTCAAATGACCCAATGATGTTCTAGTGCCGGAACTGTGGTGTTTATATAGTTGGCCCTGTTAGCCAACAGCAGTCTTTTAGTCTGTTTATTACCATGCTGTAATCACAATAAAGAACTTTGATTCACCACTACCAAGTCTCCTCATGCATCGAACCCACTATTTAAACAGCTTCTCTTTGTGGGGAGGAGGCTGAGGCAGGTCTCTTTCCTGAGGGAAACTCAAGGCCTAGTGGTGGTGGCGATGAGCACAAGAAACAACATCTTAAAATCAGGAGTGGTAAGTAGTGGGGTCGGGACCCTAGCCTTGCTATTGAAGCAGTGGGGCTGGAGCCTGAAGGGCCCCACTGTAGCTAAGGGGCTGATCTGAAGCAACAGAACAAATTTGAGTCTTCTGGCACCTTTAAGACCAACAAAGTTTAATTCTAGGTATAAGCAGCCGTGAGCATGCACAGAACTTTGTTATGAGACACGGTCCTTAGTCTTGTTCTGAAACTGATGAGTTTTATTTATCTAAAATTTTTGTGCCCTGCCCAGTTTGGTGTAGTGGTTAAGTGTGCGGACTCTTATCTGGGAGAACCGGGTTTGATTCCCCACTCCTCCACTTGCACCTGCTAGCATGGCCTTGGGTCAGCCATAGCTCTGGCAGAGGTTGTCCTTGAAAGGGCAGCTGCTGTGAGAGCCCTCTCAGCCCCACCCACCTCACAGGGTGTCTGTTGTGGGGGAGGAAGGTAAAGGAGATTGTGAGCTGCTCTGAGACTCTTCAGAGTGGAGGGCGGGATATAAATCCAATATCATCATCATCTTCTTCTTCTTCTTCTTCTTCTTCTTCTGATTTAGGGTGGCTAACAAAGCAGCACTAGCTGTAAGGAATTAAAGACAACAAAGGTGTGTGTGGTAATGCAATTAAAAACAATACAAATAAACCGCTAAAGTAACTACAAAGAGTCCCATAAGAGGCATTGGAGTTGTCTGGGGATGCTGAATGTAAGAAATGCTGAAGAGCCGGTTGCGTCATAGAAACAATGGAACAGATCTTCTAACCACCCACAAAGAATGAGTGTACATACTTCTCATTAAGTTTGAAGCTGAAAAGAATGACCACCTTTGGATCAGTGGATATGAGCACTCATGCTCTAGAAAAAAGGCTGCAGTTGGGAGAAGAAAGAATTCTGTTGTATGGTTGCTTTAGCCAGGTGTTCAAGATAGCCAGCAGATGGTGCTGTATACTTTGATAAGAATAGGACGTTGAACAGATTCCAGTACAATGGTTGCTGGTAGGGTACATTTTTGACAATAAGAAAATTCAGTTCATATCAAGGCCATCCCTGTCACTGGGCAAACTTGGCAATTGTCTAGGGCGCTGGCCTTCTGGGGGGTGCCAAATTGGGTGCTCCTCATGTGACTTGGTGATGTTATCAGTGCAGGGGCGGGGCACCAGAAGTTAGCCAGAGAGTCTGGGGCCAGCCCTGGTTTGTATGGTAAAGTGTTCTTGCTGAAAAACTTCTTTGTTAGTGAGGTGCCAGGTCACATTGACTGGGTGGATTCTTGTGAGTCTTTGGGGCTCACAAGGCTACTTCATACACAAGCTTCACACTTGCATTTAGGTCAGGTTTCTGATGCTGCCACGAGTCTTTTCCTTTCTCTCTCCGTTAGTATAGCCTGATTCTCAACATGACTCCAGCTGCCAATTCTTAAATCTGAAGACTGGGGCCATGTGCTAAGAAGGAATCATCCAGGTTTGTAGAAAAATGTAAGATTTAAAACAAATTGAGGGGGATTTGGATCTCTCAAACAGAAGAACCTCTGCACTTGTGCAGACAATGTGAAGATACTGTGAGTGAGGAGCATGCAGCTGATGGTGGGGCTGGGGGGAGTGATTTTGTATATGCACATGTGGTTTACATGCTCTTGAAACACGTGTTTCTTCTCTGTGGGTGTCCTTGCAGCGCCTTGCTCACATGAAGGATTTCCCTTGTGGCAGTGAATGTTGTGGATGAGCCCTGAAAGAGTAATATTAGGAAAATACTTCCATTTCCTAAACTTTATAGTGGAAGCAAAGGAGAACCACTCCAGTGAACATTTATGGTCCCTTAATGCCTTAGAGGAAAGTTTTTATGTGTTGGATATTATGTCCTTGGCTTGCTCACATGAAGGATTTCCCTTGTGGCAGTGAATGTTGTGGATGAGCCCTGAAAGAGTAATATTAGGAAAATACTTCCATTTCCTAAACTTTATAGTGGAGGCAAAGGAGAACCACTCCAGTGAACATTTATGGTCCCTTAATGCCTTAGAGGAAAGTTTTTATGTGTTGGATATTATGTCCTTGGCTAAAATGTCATCCTGGGAAGCTGCTTTAAGAGAAGCATAACCTTTCTTCAGACACTTGCAAAACAATTGCTGCAGAGGCTGTGATGTTTTCACCAGGGCTTTTTTTTTTTACAAAAAGCTGAGCAGGAACTCATTTGCATATTAGGCCACACCCTCTGGTTGTCACCATTGTTTAACACAGGGCTTTTCTGAAGAAAAAGAATAGCAGAAACTCATTTGCATATTAGGCCACACCCCTGGTGCCAAGCCAGCCGGAACTGCGTTCCTGCTCAAAAAAAGCCCTGGTTTTCACAGTGAAAAGTACCAAGAGGAACCTCAGAATGTTCTGTAAGTGGCACTGAAGCTCACCTCTTGGGCCTGAATTGGCAAAATTCCCTGCACCCAGCCTCATTATGGCTATGACCCATCTCTTTTTGTTTGTTTGTTTCCTCTTTTCCATAGTCCTACCTCTGAGGATCTTGAGGTGGCATGCTGGACTCCCCGCTCCATTGCTTCATCCCTACCACCACCACCAACCCTGTGAGGTAGTCCAGGCTGAGCAATCGGCCCTGGGTGACCCAGCCAACATGTTTCTCGCCCAGAAGGAGTGGGGATCTGAACCTGGCTCTCCCAGATCCCCCCCACTGCCAGTTCTGATCCCTTCTGCCCAGAAGGAGTGGGGATCTGAACCTGGCTCTCCCAGATTCCCCCCCACTGCCAGTTCTGATCCCTTCTGCATTTCCCTCCCCCAGAAGCAGCAAGGCTGAGGGGTAGGCCTGATGGAAAGGCTGTTTCTGAAACCTCCAAGGGGTGCTTTTTGTCTTCCTGCCACCCCTTTTCCTTCATGGGCTGAGAACAGGTGTGGGGAGAAGGGAGGTTGCTGTCCCCCACCCTTCGCAACACTCACTCTGACTCTTGGTTCAGACGTGTGGCAGCGATAGCAGTGCCCCTTTTCCCTTTTGCTCCTCCCTTTCCCCCTTTGTTTCTGAGAACAGGATGTCTTTCCCCTCAGAGCAGCATGCACAAGACAGCACAGTTGTCTCTCAAGGCAGGACCAGCCAGGACAAGCTACAGTCCTTGCCAGTCTCCTAACAAGGTCATAATTGCTACCAGTGGTTTGTTTTTTCCTTTAGTCCCACCCAGCTGGCTTGCTTTTTCTACTGGTTTGTTTTTTCTTTCAGTTCTACACAGCCAGATCGTGCAAAGGGGCAGGCCTGTTAGTGCATGGTAATTAAATAATTTTAAAAACCCTTTTGTAGTATTTTTCTACATTTCTCTTAACTCTTTTTCACACTTTTTTCCTCTTTAATTTTGCTCTCTTCTTTTCATGATCTGCCATTCATCTATCTCCACTTCTAAGCTGTGCATGGGATAGAGAAGGCAGAGAAAGAAGTACTTTTCTCCCTTTCTCACAATACAAGAACTCGTGGACACTCAATGAAATTGCTGCGCAGTTGGGTTAGCACGGATAAAAGGGTTAATCACCAAAGGGTTATTAACACATGGAATTCATTGCCACAGGAGGTGGTGACAGCTACAAGCATAGATGGCTTCAAGAGGGGATTGGATAAACATATGGAACAGAGGTCCATCAGTGGTTATTAGCCACAGGGTATATAGATGGAACTCTCTGTCTGGGGCAGTGATGCTCTGTATTCTTGGTGCTGGGGGTGGAGGCAACCGTGGGAGGGCTTCTGAGGCCCTAGCCTCACTAGTGGGCCTCCTGGTGGCACCTGGTTTTTTTGGCCACTGTGTGACAGAGTGTTGGACTGGGTGGGCCATTGGCCTGATCCAGCATGGCTTCTCTTATGTTCTTGTTCTCTCTCCCACTCCAAGCAACTTATATGATTATCTTCTCCTCCATTTTATCCTGACAACAACCCTGTGAGGTAGGTTAGGCCAAGCCCAAGGTCACCCAATTTGCTTCCATGACAGATTGAGGGATTAAATTATGGTTTCCCAGATCCTAGTCTGACACTTTAACCACTACACAAGTTTAGCTTCCATTGCAAATAGCATTTTGGTGTGTGTGTGTGTGGGGGGGGAATCTGGAGCTAACTCTGGCCAAGATGTTCCAGTTTCTTTCATTTTTGTCCCTGGAACTCCCATGATCATCCTGAAGCTGGTGGCCAATTTTGAGAAGCCTAGTTTTTCTGATGGGTTATAACTTCCACAAATAGACAGACAGATGGACATGCAGATTCTTTATTATTATAGAAGCATAGTAACAGCCAGCCAAGTGAATCTGTTTTGTTATGATATTTGGTTTGGATAAGGCTCATTGTTTGGGGGGGGGGGGGGGACCAGATGGAATCTTGCTCCAAGGGCCCATGGTGGCTCTCAGCAGCCCTGCGCATAGCTGCCACAGATGGTATCTTTTATTTTAAAAACTGTATCAGAAGAAACTCCTCCTGGTATGTCTTAGGCACATGGAATAGCAGCAGGGGTACAAACACATTCATTTTGGGCAAGCAAGTAGCAAGAAATAATTTGGATGCTTCAGCTTGCACAAGGATTGTTGGGCATATGGAATTCCTCCATGGGATCCTACTCTAAGGATGACGCTGCCAAGTTTTGAGACAACTCTGTTTCGTTTCAAAAGTTCAGCTTTCCATTATGGTTTCTCTGCACTCAGAATAAAAAAAGCAGTCCTGTGATTTGACCAGGTCTATAGAACAATCCCTGTTAGAAATTCATGCCTTGGGGGCAAGGGTGCCAACATTCAGGTGACACCTGGAGGTCTCCTGCTATTATACTTGATATCCAGGTGAACAAGATCAGTTCCCCTGCAGAAAATGGCTGCTTTGGAAGGTGAACTCTCTGACATTGTACCCTGCTGCGGTCCCTCCCTCCTCCAAGCCCTGCGCTCCTCAGGCTCCACCCCCCAAATCTCCAGGTATTTCCCAGCTCAGAGCTGAGAACCCTACCAAGGGAGAGTATCAGTAGTGGAAGACAGTGGCATCTTGCATAAAGATCTATACAGTCACACCAAAATGAGAAATTTGCTAAATAAAATAGGCAGAAAAAATAGCTTTCCTGAGTAGGTAGGTAGATAGATAAATGTGGAATTCTAGCAGGAACTCCTTTGCATATTGGGCCACACACCCCTGATGCAGCCAACCCTCTAAGAGCTTACAAGGCTCTTTTTTGTAAGCTCTTGGAGGATTGGCTACATCAGGGGTGTGTGGCCTAATATGCAAAGGAGCTCCTGCTAGAATTCCACACACACACACGGGTCATTTTGTAGAAAAAGAGGTACCAGAGCTCATTAGCACAACACCTCTGCAGAATTCATTTGCATATGCCATACACCCCTGACATCACCAGAATCAAGCCTGCTTACTTTTGTGCCAAGACAAAGGTATGAATTGGGCCACAGAAACAGGAACATATTATTATGGACCAAGCCCTAAGGCGTTTGTGCAGTTTCTAATCCTTTTGTCATGGACTCTGTTGTTAGTCTGTTGTGCCTTCCCATGAGGCATATCATGTTTGGCATCAGTGACGTTGCTCCAATTTGTTGCCCATTTGCAAACAAAGGAAGTGAAAGTTCTGATTCCGGAAAGCTGAAATCAAGTGACAAGTAGAAAGTTGAGATGCTAACAGAAAGGGCAAAGCAATTTTTAACTTTGAGCAGCAATAAAAATAGGAGACTAATTAGCAGGCTGTCTGAAAGAAGAACATCTTTAGCAGTTTTTAAAAATCCATTATTAGATCATCTGAAGGCTAACTGGGAAAATTACTGATCAGGTAATAAATGCCAAGAATGTTCCAAACCTGATGTTAGTGGTGTGTGTGAGCTGTCATCAGATTCCTAATTAGCATCTTTTCTTAGAGTTATCAGCCTCTGTATTTCCAGATTACAGAGATTAGGGGCAACCTTATATCTGAGCCATGTGACTTGTCACTCTGTCCTTTTCTGGAATTAAGTATACATACTTTAAAACTGGAAATGGATGAAAAGTTGCACTGCCTGCATCAGCTCTGTTATGTTTACCTGCACCAGATGCTCTCTCCCCATGTCTGAGTAATTCAAGGCCTTGCACAGAATCGAGCTAGGAGCCATGCTTTTCCATGCATCAGGCAGACCCATTGAGCCGGAGTAGGTGGCTGCCTGGAGCACCGAGCTGGGGAAAGGGTGATGGCTTCGGCCTTTCCTTCCACCTGTGCTTCTAAGTGGACTGAAATAGTCTGCTTAGAAGCAACAGCAAGGCTCCTGGTGCCAGCATGCGCAATGCCGCTGCCGACCGTCGCTCTGTCTCTCACGTCACAGATGCGAGAGGCAGAGCGACGGTGGGCAGCAGCGGCATGCATGCTGACACCGCGAGCCTTGCTGCAGCTGCACTCACCCTCGCCGGTGCTGGCATTGGGGTGGCAGTGACACCTTGCCTGGAGTGCCGGCCTCAGCCTGGCATCCTAGCACTGCCACTGACATCAGATCTGGGCTCCAGCAAACCAGTTCTCACAACCAAACTAAGTTTTCAAGCACTGATTCTGATTGAGACCACAGTGCTGAGGGAAGCATCCCTTGGGGGGCATTATTTGCTCCACTGGGGGTCTTTTTATGCAGTGACTGTTGTCCCCAATGGGACAAAGAACCCTTCTGGGGCTATGTTAGGTCAACAAACAGGGTGAAAGGTTGAAACCCTTCTCCTGAACCTGCATTGTGATGCCAGGCTCAACTGGGCCTCTGCTACATGTAGGAACTTAGTTCCCAGCAGCTGCCACTTGATTTTCAAAGTACGAGAGCTGAGTCAGGAGTAATGTGGCGAAAGTCATGTCTACTTGGGTTCAGACTGAGGTTCCTTTGAATTTTCCTGTCATTTCCAACAGTATGCTTTATGGCACTTTTACAGAAATGTTGCAGTCCTATGAATCGGCTAGACCTGCCTGAACCTTTCTGTCAAAAACTCTGTCTTCCTGGATGATCCCTGAACTCTGCTGCTGACTGGTAATTAACTTCTGAACCGTACTCTTGACTGCTAAATTAGCACTATTGACCTACACTGCCTCCCTCTCTAACTGCCAACAACCAACCGAGGAGAGGCTGTGGAGCTCAGCTGAGAGAGCTCATTCTGATCCAATAGAGCAGAATGGAAACTCTGTTATAGGTAGCAAGCAACGCCTGTTACGCTTTGGAGGGTATTTCCAAGGGTGGAGAATTCTGCCCCCCCCCCCCCCCCCACTGCTTGGAAGTTTTGTAAATATTTTAATTGAGCATAGACAGTCTGCCTGGAAATGTATCCATTCACGAACTGCCACACACAGCATGAATGCTCATGGAATTTCTGTGCTGGTCACCCTGCCACAAACTTTGCTTTGAGAACCATGAACCATTTGTGACAAACTTTAGTTCATGAGCCATTTTGTGCCCATTCTTAAGTAAAGGCTTCTTTCTAGCTAGCTATCTGAGCTAGGATGGAAAGAGATTGTAGAAAATGTGCCCAGCCCTCATGGTAGACAAAAAGAGAGAAAAGTGAAGTGGAATGATGGGAAGGAAGGAACAGCAGCATGAGTGTACAAAGGAAAGGTCAGAGAGCACCTTGTCCACCCCCATACTCAGTCTATATTGCCTTCCCAAGACACCAAAGTCTGCGCTAGCAACAGTCCATTCCTCCAACATAAGGCTAAAGGGAACAGCCTGGGAACTCAAGAAAGATGCTTGCTGGAGGAAGAAAAGAAGCCTGGAAGCGCTTCTTAACAAACAGATTTCAAGTAACTATAATGAATTGATTTCTACTTCAAGAATATTTCATCATTCTTCCACGTCTCTTTAAAATATATTTATTGGATTGGATCCAAGTGCCTACCAACAGAAGGCAGTTCTGCCCACAGAATGAATTTTCTCACTTCCTGCTGCAGCCCACTAAACTTAGTAAAATGGGAAGGAGACAAAGGATTCCCAAGAACATGTGTGTAGGAGGGGGAATGAACTAACATTTCTCTACCTTCCGCTGGAGTAAAATGACCATTGGATTCAACCCATTATGTTAGTCTTGGTATCTCTCTCTATTTCTGAGAGAGCATAATAAAAGCCCTGCTGGATCAGACCAGTGGTACATCTAGTCCAGCAAACCATTTCACACAGTGGCCAACCAGTTGCCCTGGAGTGCCAGCAAACAGGATGTAGACGCCAACGCCTTTTCCTGATGTTGCCTCCTAGCCACCTCTAAATGCGGAGGTTCCCTTTAGTCATCCTGGCTAGTAGCCATTGATGTATCTCTCTCCCCAAATCTATGGCCATCACTACCTCAACTGGCAGCAAATTCCACAATTTAATTCCTTGTTGAGCAAAGTAGTGTTTCCTTGTGTTTGTCTTGAACCTATGGCCTGTTGGGGAGAAAGGCTTAAAAGGATTAAATGAAGTAAATTGACGAAATAATTTCCTTATTTACACAAAATGGTGACCTTGCATATGCACAAAGTGCACTCTCTCGGGTTGCAAGTTTGGAGCACCCAAAATATAACAGCTGAAAAGGGTTTCAGAAAAGGATGTTAGAGTGCTAAAACATCAGGTAAAATCTGGAGATCCTGGCAACCCCACTAGCTGCACTAGCGCAGTTTCACTGATGCAAGATCTGTTCACTTAAGGGTAGCTAATGTTTTTGAATTCTACCACACTAACCTCAAGGTGGTGGCTGGAGATCTCCTGCTATTACAACTAATCTTCAGCTGACAGATCAGTTCACCTGGAGAAAATGGTCATTTTGGAAGGCAGACTTGAAGACCAATTTTGCACTAGAGCTTTATTCCTGGTTTAACTCTGTCCCCAAACTGATTTTCTACACTAAAACCATAGAATCGTAGAGTCATAAAGTTGGTTTCTCCGCTTCTATGATTCTCCTGTTGAAGCTCAGTTTGAGGACAGAGTTAAACCAGGATTAAAGCTCTAGTGCAAAACTGGTCATAGTTCCGCACTAGACCTTTAATCCTAGTTCAGCCCTGTCCCCAAACTGATTTTCTACACTAGAATCAAAGAATCATAAACTCATAGAGTCGGTTTCTATGATTGCATGATTCAACTGTAGAATGTCAATTTGGGGACAGGGCTGAACCAGGATTAAAGGTCAAGTGCAGAATTGATTGCCAGCCTCTAGTGGGACCAAAAGATCCACTTTTACAACTGATCTCCAGTGAGCAGAGATCAGCTCCCCTGGAGAAAATGGCTGTTTTGAAGGGTGGACTCTATGTTGCTTCTCATGCTGAGGCCCCCCCTTCTCCCCAAACCCCACCCTCTCCTGGATCCACTCCCAAAGTATCCAGGTATTTTCCAACACAGAACTGGCAACCCTACTATGGCACTATACGCCATCAGTGCCCCCCCCCCCCAGCTTCACAAATCCTGCCTTCCTCAAGCTCCACCCTCAAAATCTCCAGGTCTTCTTCAACCCAGAGCTGGCAATCACCTCATTATGCTTTAAAAATGGGAGTGGCATTCACAAATTGAGCCCAGGGATGCTGTCACATCTAGTTTGGCCCTCAGTGGGGTTGCCAATCCCCAGGTGGGGACAGGGGATCCCCCAGTTTGGAGGCCCTCCCCCCGCTTCAGGGTCATCAGAAAGTGGGGGGGGGGGAGGGGAGGAAATGTCTGCTGGGAACTCTATTATTCCCTATGGAGACTTATTCCCATAGGAAATAATGGAGAATTGATCCGTGGGTATCTGGGCTCTGGGGGAGCTGTCGTTTGAGGTAGAGGCACCAAATTTTCAGTATAGCATCCAGTGCCTCTCCCCAAAATACTCCCCAAGTTTCCAAAGGATTGGACCAGGGGGTCCAATTCTATGAGCCCCCAAAGAAGGTGCCCCTCTCCTTCATTATTTCCTATGGAAGGAAGGAATTTTAAAAGGTGTGCTGTCCCTTTAAATGTGATAGCCAGAACTTTGGAGTTCAACGATGCTTGTCACACCCTTGCTCCTGGCGCCACCCCCAATGTCTCCTGGCCCCACCCCCAAAGTCTCCTGGCTCCGCCCCCAAAGCCCCCAGATATTTCTTGAATAGGACTTGGCAACCCTAGCCCTCAGACATACTGGTACAGATCAGGTGCCATAGTCTTCCTCTTGGGCCTTTACCAGAGCTGAATGGCAACAACACAGTGAGGCTCCATGCCCTATAATAAAGCCTTAATGTGTAGAAATAGGAAGCTGAAAACTTTCATGGCAAAGGGATAAATAACAGCCCATTAAGCCTCTCTTAAAGGGACAGGACATATTTTTCTCCCGACTTGTAGGCCTACAGGGTCACTGTGTAAAACAGGAAGCTGGACTAGATGGACCATTAGTCTGATCCAGCATGACTGCTCTTAGGCAAAGCAAGACAAACCAAGCTCAGCGTCAGCCTTCCGCCCCCAGCTTTGTGGAGAAAATAATGCTCATCTATTTTATGAATTTACTATAAGATACTGTGTGTGAAGCACTTTGAACATTTGAAAGTATACACCTTAAGTATTAGTTATTACTGGTCATTTCAATCTTCAAAGAGGTTCTGATGAGGAAAACCAACAGCACTAAATTAGGGCCTCAATTCATGTGTTGTAGTGGAGGCCAGAACCCAGTTTGGGGTGCAAGCACTGTTTCTGAGCACTCAGCAAGATGGCAACAACTGTGCCAAATGCAACAGAGCAATCGGTTGCCTGACAAATGGAAAAGCAGTGCAGAGAACAGAGGGAGAGATGCTTTCCAACTTGCAATTAACATAATAATGCTACAGCATATTTGAGCAATGAGAGGGTGATGAAAGCTTTCTAATCGAAAACTGTAGGGTTGACTTGGGACATTTATAATTTGCTAGGAGATAGTGATTAGAACAAATTCAAGCATGACAACAGAAGGGGAGGAGAGCTAGAGACCTCTCAGCGTACTGGCAGTGTGTGTGGGCTTGTGTGTCTTATGTTTGTGCATGTGCAGACCTAGGAAGTTATGGTCTTTGTGAATTTAAGGAAAGAAAATAAACAGAACCAGAAGGGAGGGGGAGCAAAGCCTCGTTCTGTGCTCTCTTAAGAAAGAACACAGTACTGAGATGCCCATGTCGAAGTGGGTAAGGACGGTACTACCGTCACTCCTCTGAGTGCACCTTTGGGCCGGGGGGGGGGGGGGGAGCATGGAAGGTGGCCTGCCCACCCCCGGCAGCCAGCGAGCCAGCAGACAAACGGCAGCAGGGGGGAATTAGACATTTCTCTGGGGTACTGGGAGGGGGGAGCCCGATTCGGAGCACCCCCTCCCAGCGCCCTAGGCAAATGCCTAATTTGCCTAGTGGGTGAGCAGGCCCTGCTTCTCGAAGAAGTGTATTGTTTGAAGAAGTGTTGGTAAAGAAGCAAAGAAGTGAGCGTTGTTGAAGACACAAAGAAGTGTGTTATTTGAAGAAGTGTTGCTGTTTTGGGTCTGTTTCCTGACATAGGACTCATTTTGAATTGGTTTTGGAGTGTTTATGTTATCATACATTTAGAAGGGGAACCAGGATTTTTGAAATGTTGAAAATAATGTTTTAAATTCTCTCTCTTCCCCCCCCTCCCCCCCGCCTCCGCTTTGTCTTCTTTGGTGTTCGGTGTAACCTTCTTTTCCTCCCAGTTAACTGTATCTGGATACAGGGATGCAGTCCTGCCTGCTTAAAATAAGGCTGTCAATAGCCTGAAGAAAAATTGTCCTTCTCCTTTTTATTTACCGGGCTATGTTATCAACCTGTATGTCAGCGAAAGTGTCAACTGCCCATTTTCACACATTAGGCTTCTGCTATATGGGGCAAGACCTTAGACTTTAAAAATAGCTTGTGATTCAGAAACACAGCCTGTGTGCCACATGTGAGGTAGGTCAGATGCTGGAAAATGAAAAGGTTCTTTCTTCTGTAAAGAAGTGTACAATATAATTATTTTAATTGCAATTTGCTTATGAACATTTCCCCAAATAATCTTGTGTTCTTTTAAGTGTGAAACTTTGATTCCAAACTTTAGTAGCAAAATAATATGCCTTTTGAGGGCTGGTAGGGTGGTCAGAATATGAACATACAAAGCTGCCTTTTACTGAATCAGACCCTCAGTCCATTGAAGTCAGTCTTATCTACTCAGACTGGCAACAACTCTCCAGGGTCTCAAGCTGAGGTTTTTTACGCCTACTTGCCTGGACCCTTTTTAGCTGGAGATGCTGGGGATCAGGGCTTTTTTTGAGCAGGAATGCACAGGAATGCAGTTCCAGCTGGTTTGGTGTCAGGGGGTGTGGCCTAATATGCAAATAAGTTTATACTGGGCTTTTTCTTCAAAAAGCACTGCATAAAACAATGGTGACATCAGGGTGTGTGACCTAATATGCAAATTGACTTGCAAATTGACTTGGGGCTTGACTTGGAGTGGTGGTGTGTGCTCCTGCCAAGACTGCACGCACACAAGCATATACTGTAGCACTTTAACTATAATGCACTTTATTCCCATTTCTATTTTACACTATTGCTGATAATGTGCTATTAATTAATTATCTATTTATGGTTTAGCTGCTAAATTTAATGGAACCTAATTTATTAGTGGTTGATTGATGTGGGATGAATGAAATTGGGAGATGTATTAATCTGGGAGAATTAAATGTAGGTTTAATTATTAATTATTATTAATTAGCTATTAGGAAATTGATTTACTGGATATTTGAGTTGGAGTATGAATTGGAGTAAAAGAGGGTTTAGAATTTAACTAGCTTAAGGGATTATTATTAGCTGATTGATTGAGGGACCAGGTTAAGGGTTTGGTATTAATCGGCCATTTAGGGTAGGTTAAATTGGCAGGGTTGATAAAGTGTTTGGGGGAGGGCTCTTAGTTAGCAAGGGCAGTGGTGACAGAGACAGAACTAGCATAGGACTACTACAGGCTATCTGACACTGGTTGGAGGTGGTTGTGGAGACCAGTGGAGGGATGACCAGCCTGGGGATTCCAGTACTCCTGGGGAGGGAAAGATATGATGGTGGGAACAGACAGAAATGTAATGAAAGGTGGTGGAGACGTGTGGGTGCTCGACCCCCTTCTAGTCTGTGTCCCATCCCAAGGGTGACAGGGGGTGGGGACAGGTCACTGGTGTTATGCAATGCCGGGTCCATAAATAATAAGACCGTGATCCTTCGGGACTTTCTGTGTGAACAGGATATGGACCTGGCATGCGAGACTGAGACCTGGGTACGCGAAGGGGAGACGGTAGCCCTCTCCCAGGTAGCCCCCCCAGGATACTCAGTCTTTCACCAGTCACGGACTAGTGGGCAGGGGGAAGGAGTGGCATTATTCATACGGGAGGATTACTCTTTCAGGGTGCTACCAGTGGCAGAAATCGACGGCATTGAATGTGCAGGTCTGAAGTGGGATGTGGGAGAGGGGTTGGCGATCTGGCTGGTGTACCAGTTGCCTAGCGCACCAGCCAGCGCCTTACCGTCCCTGATGGAGGCCACGACAGGCTGGGTGTTGGAACACCCAAGGCTTTTAATCCTGGGTGATATCAACGTCCATGCCGATGATGCGGACTCCAATCGGGCGACGGACCTAGTGTCATCCATGGCTACGCTAGGACTCTCTCAATTTGTAGCCACACCCACTCACCAGGCTGGGCACATGCTGGATTTGATCTTTGCGTCGGGGGTTACAGTGACCCGAATTACTGCTGATGGGGTGCCATGGTCGGACCACTATGCCCTGAAGGCCCGCATGGATAAGCCACCCCAAACCTGTCTAGGCGACGAGCGTATTTTAGCTCGCCCAAGGAACCTAATGGACCCACTACAGTTCCAGAGGGAACTGAGGGATCCTTGGCCCCCTGGCGACTTGCTCAATGACATGGTTGAGCTATGGCAAAATCGGCTCACCATGGCCATTGATGAGATCGCTCCTCAGCGTCCTCTGCACCCCCGTGAAAAGATGGCGCCGTGGTATAATGCAGATTTGCAATCGATGAAACGGAGGCTCAGACGACTAGAGAGGCAATGGCGGCGGACTCACGATGAAGCAACCAGAGCATCTTATAGAGAGTATATGAGATCCTATGAGATGGCAGTCAAGGCCACAAAGAAAACTTACTTTGCGGCCAAGATTGCATCCATGAATTCACGCCCAGCACAATTATTTAGTATCATTCAGACTCTTACAACTCTGCCACAAGGCAGACCAAACTATAGGGAATTGGAAATAGGCTGTGAGGCTTTTGCAACATTTTTCGTGGATAAAGTCTCGTTGCTCCACCGTGACCTTCCTGCCACAATTGAAACAGTAAGTGAACTCGAGGCTCCGTGCCTGTTTTCAGGGTCGGTTTTAGACAGTTTTGCAACACTCAGCTTGGAGGAAGTTGACAGAATCCTCACAACTGTACGCCCAACAACATGCGATTTGGACCCTTGCCCATCCTGGCTGATTAAAGCTTGCTGGATGGAGCTTCAATATCCTGTACGGGATATCATAAATAGGTCCCTCTCGGATGGGCTTTTCCCAACACCTCTTAAAGAGGTGATAGTCCATCCCCTCTTGAAAAAACCAACATTAGACCCGGCTGAATTGGCACATTATCGGCCAGTCTCAAATTTACCCTTTTTGGGTAAAATTATCGAGAGGGCAGTAGTGTTACAGTTGCAGAGCTTCCTGGAGGATGCTTCCGTCCTAGACCCACACCAGTCCGGCTTTCACCTGGGCCATGGGACGGAGACGGTGCTGGTCGCCTTAGTAGATGATCTCCAGTGACAACTGGATCAAGGCGGGTTAGCAGTGCTGTTGTTGTTGGACCTATCAGCGGTGTTCGACATCGTCGATCATCAGTTGCTGGTTCACCGCCTTGCTGATGCGGGGATTCAGGGGTTAGCCTTACAATGGCTTTCCTCCTTTCTCTGTGATTGGGGACAAAGGGTGGCGATTGGGGGACGATCGTCCCAGAGGCATCCGCTTAATTGTGGAGTGCCTCAGGGGGTGGTGCTTTCCCCGATGTTGTTTAATATCTACATGCGCCCCCTTGCCCAGATTGTCAGGAGATTCGGGCTGGGTTGCCATCAGTATGCAGATGACACTCAGCTTTATCTGCTGAAGGATGGCCGGCCTGCCTCCGCCCCAGAAAAACCGGCCCCGGCATTATAAGCCGTGGCGGAGTGGCTCAGGCTGAGTCGTCTGAAGCTGAACCCAATGAAAACAGAAGTCCTTTGTCTGAGTCGTGGTGGCCTGGGAAGCGAAATCCCTTTACCAGCCTTTGATGGGGCACCAGTGATAGCGGCGTCTAAAGTCAAGAGCTTGGGGGTCCTACTGGAGCCACATTGGCTATGGAGGCCCAGATAGTAGCCACTGCGAGATCCGCCTTTTTCCATCTTAGGCAGGCACGACAGCTGGCACCCTTCCTAGAGCACAGCGACTTAGCAACAGTGATTCATGCTACGGTCACCTCGAGACTAGACTACTGTAATGCCCTCTACATGGGGCTGCCCATGTCTCGAATCCGGAAGCTGCAGCTGGTGCAGAATGTTGCAGCCAGGCTGTTACTGGGTCTCTCTATTCAGGATCATGTGCAGCTGGGGCTGCGGAGACTGCAGTGGCTGCCAATAGTATTCCGGATTCGCTACAAGGTGCTGGTTATTACCTTTAAAGCCCTATATGGCCGAGGTCCTGTCTACCTTAGGGACCATCTCTCCCCACATATTCCCCAGAGGGTACTGAGATCTGGATCACAAAATCTATTAGAAATCCCCGGGCCGAGGGAGGCGAGATTGAAGGCTACCAGAGAACGAGCCTTCTCTATTGCTGCCCCCCACTGGTGGAACCAACTCCCTGATGATGTTAGAGCCTTGCGGGACCTTGCCCAATTTCTCAAGGCTTGTAAAACAACACTTTTTCAAATGGCCTTCAACTAAAGTACAGAGCTGCTTAACATCATGGTATGGAACTTAACACCAAAACTGTTTTTAAAATCTGTTCAATATTTAAAGTGTAATTGTTAATTTTAATTGATTTTACTGTAATCGTTTTTATTGCTTTATGGTTTTATTGTTTTATTGTGGATATTTAATGATGTTGTTAGCCACCCTGAGCCTGCTTTGGCGGGGAGGGCGGGATATAAATATGAAAAATAAATAAATAAATAAATAAATAAATAAAATACCAAAAAAGCCCTGCCGGGGATTGAACCTGGGACCTTCTGCTTACTCAGCAGATGCTCTACCACTGTGCCACCGTCTCTTCTTTTTTGAGTTCTGTCTGTCAAACTGTCTCGGTTCTGCTTCTGACCAATAAAATTAGCTGAAGGGTTTGGTTTTGATTGCTGAATATTTGAGTAACAGGCCGTTTCTCAAGATGCTGAGCTCTGCTTGCTGCCATGGACAGAGCTGCATTTCTATTTGAATGATGTGTAGGTTTTTTTTCTGAGCATGCAAATTAGCAAATTTAAATACTGTTTTCCTTTTTAGAAGATGAAGTTCGCTTTTTTGGTCAGCTGTATGTGGACTGATGAGCAGTACAGGCGGAGTGTATGATATGAAGCCACCAAACTCCATGTAGGGATTTCCCCCCATAATGAAAGCAGGAAGCCTCCATCCGCATGACATTGTGCTTGTTCTGAGCATGTCAGAAACTATACTTTTGTTTTCCCTTGTTTTAAAGGAGAGTCCATGGAGTGGCTGTAAGGGAAGAGTACTTGGATCCTTTCTCCACCACCATTATGCAGAGGGGTTCATGAAGCTAAGCTCCACTTTCAAAATGGTGTTGGCCTGTGCCATTCCTCTTTTTTAGCTCTTTAAAAGGTTTCCCCTTTTTTCCTGCTGAGCCACAGTACAACTCAGTATTTATTTATTCATTTTCTTGGATTCATAACCTACTCTCCCTGAAACTAGCTCAGAGTGGGTAACATCAATTTATAAAACATACAGCTTTCTAAAACATTAAAATACAATAAATACACCAAAGCAGGGGTGTCAAATATGCGGCCCGGGGGCCAAATCAGGCCCCCGGAAGGCTCATATCAGGCCCACAAGCAGCTCACTGTTGTCTGCTTCCTTCTCCTACTCTTGCTTCCTTCTGCATCACAACTTGCTTTGGCAGGCTTGCTCAATTGCACAGGAGCTACAGAGCAAAGCTCCTCCCTTGGGGAAGAAGTGAGGGAAGGAGAGCTAGCTTTGCCAGGCTCTCTCAGTTGCACAGCAGAGCTACTGAGCCAACCCTCTCTTCCTTCTGTTGGCTGAGGCTCAACAAGCCTGTGAGGTGGATTAGGCTCTCTGTGTGTGTGTGTGTCTGTGCTCTTAATAAAGTTTATATCTTTCCTACATGGCATTACATTATATGACGCACATGGCCTAGCCTGACAAGGTGAAGATCTGGACCTCATAACAAATGAGTTCGACACTGCTGCACTAAAGAGTATAATAATTACAATAAATACAATAAAATACATAAAATACATCCACTATTCAGTTAAAGATGGCATAAAATCCTATGGAGGGGCAATATATAACCGTCTGATGGGAAGGGGAGGGGAGAGAGGAGGAGGGGGAGGCCAATCTTAGATGAAACTGGTCAGAAAGGAGCCCATCACTGCCCTCAATCTTAAGCCCTGTGGAACTGTAACAAGTCCTTCAGGGCCCTGATCTCTCCTGAAAGAGTGTGC
Source organism: Heteronotia binoei (assembly GCF_032191835.1). Lineage (NCBI taxonomy): Eukaryota > Metazoa > Chordata > Lepidosauria > Squamata > Gekkonidae > Heteronotia > Heteronotia binoei. Next base: position 46,519,003 of record NC_083223.1, on the reverse strand, counting down.
CATCAGGCTGGAGCCAGAGCTGAAAAGGCCCTGGCTCTGGTCGAGGACAGCTGGATGCTCTTTGGGCCAGGGACCACCAAAATGCTCTGACATAACCAGGAAAGGCAGTCCTGAAGGCATGCTGGTCCCAGACCATTTAGGGCAGGGGTGTCAAACTCATTTGTTATGAGGGCTGGATCTGACATAAATGAGACCTTGAGGGTCCGAGCCATGTCGGGCCGGGCCATGTGTGTATCTATTTAAGATCAGGTAGCAGACAAACACAAATATATATATTTTAAAAACTTAAAACACGCTTAAAATGTTAGCACTGATTGATCTTTAAGGTGCTTTCTTTGTATTTCTCCCATGGGATCCAGGAAACTGGGCAAAGGAAGCTCTTTCCTTCTTTCCCAGGGACGGGGGGGGGGGGGGGAGCCTCAGTCAATAGAAGGAAGAGAGGTTTGGCTCAGTAGCTCTGCTGTGTGATTGAGGGAGCCTGGCAAAGCAAGCTATTCCTCCCCGCTTTCTCTCCAAGGGAGGAGCCTCAGCCAATGGAGAAAATAGAGGTTTTGCTCTGTAGCTCCTGTGCGATAGAGCAAGCCTTGCAAAGCAAGCTGTGATGCAGAAGGAAGCAAGAGAGAGGGAGAAGGAAGCAGATGACAGCCAGTTTCTCGGGGGCCTGAGAGGAGCCTTCTGGAAGCATGATTCGGCCCCCGAGCCAAATGTTTGACTCCTCTGATTTAGGGCTTTAAAGGTCAGCACCAAAACCTTGAACATGATCGGGTCTTCAATCTGGAGACTAGATCAAGTAAAGGAAAGAGAGGGGAAAGGACAGTTTCAGGGCCATGAGGAAGGGGTTGCATCACAGTTACCATTGCACCTATTCTTTTCCACAGACACAATAGAGGAAGGGGAAGGGGAAGGAGCAGGGGTAGCTGGGTGGTAGCAACAGTAAGCTGCATTGGGATATGAGTGTATGGATGGCATTCCCATCTCCTTTCATACTGCTTTCTGTTGCTGCCATTCATGCTGTCAAAACTTGTAACTTTCCTGTACGCTGAACTTAGTACTGTTAGCCTAACTGACTCCATGTTGGAAATATTTACTAACCAAGTGCTTCTGCCCTTGTGCCTACTAACCAAATGCCTTTGCATTTCAAACAAATTCAAACCACTGAAGGGTGACTGATAGGCTCTGGGAAGCATCTGCAGGTGTCCTTTGAAGCCAGCTTGCCAGAGCAAAGCAGCAGGGTTCCTTCCTCCGCCTTAGAGATAAGGGGCCTGGGAACAGACAACTGTCTCCCTAAGTGTGAGAAAAGGTTTTATTGTTTCTGTTACTCCTGTATAAAGAATGCGCCGATAACCATTCCGGTTATCAGAGTCAATTTGCTTCCTTGCTGAATGTAGTTCTCAATAAACGCCATGACTTTTGAAACAAAGTAACGCGTCTCATTTGAAGTTCTCCAGTTCTCCATGCACCCACACATGGAAGTTGCCTTTGTAACATATAAGCCTGGTTCACAAATAGCCAGCATATGTGCATACAGCTGTTTGTGAGAAAAAGCCAATGCGTGTTCACTTGACAAATTAAACCAGGAACCAATACTTGGGTAACTGTGGAGTTTAAATCACACGTTCAACTGTACATGTATTGAATAATACAAAAGGATTACTCAGAACCAGGACTTTTTTTAGCAGGAACGCACAGGAACACAGTTCTGGCTGGCTTGGCATCAGGGGGTGTGGCTTGATATGCAAATGAGTTCCTGCTGAGCTTTTTCTACAAAAAAGCCCTGCTCAACACACATATGAAGAAAATCAAGTGTACACCACACAAGATTTACATGCTTTCACTATAACTTGTGAACAGAGTTTCAGTAAACTATTAGAGCAAGGGTGTCAAACGTGGCCTGGGGGCTGAATCAGGCCGCCGAAGGGCTCCTATCAGGCCCCTGAGCAACTGGCTGTCATCTACTTCCTTCTCCCTCTCTCTTGCTTCCTTCTGCATCACAGCTTGCTTTGCAAGGCTTGCTGAATCGCACAGGAGCTGCAGAGCAAAGCTTCTGTTTTCTCCATTGGCTGAGGCACCTCCCTTGAGGAGGAAGGGGGGGGGGAGTTAGCTTTGCCAGGCTCTGTCAGTCGCACAGCAGAGCTACTGAGCCAAGCAGCTCTTCCTTCTATTGACCTGGCCCCTAGGGAAGAAAGGAAAGAGCCAGAGCTTCCTTTGCCTACTCTCCTGATCCCACAGGAGAGATACAAAGAAAGCACCTTTAAGACTGACGAGTGCTAATGTTTTAAGCATGTTTTATTTTAAGGGTTTTTTTTTAAAAAAAATAAATCTTTAATTGTGTTTGTCTGTGTCCTTTATAAAGTTTATATCTGCTACCCCATCTTAAATAGGTACATACATGGCCCAGCCCCAACAAGGCCTGCTCCAGTGAGGTCTCATTTATGTCAGATCTGGCCCTCTTAACAAATGAGTTCGATGCCCCTGTACCAGAAGGTCAGGTTCTTCATGCTATTGCTTGTGGCCTTAAAAGGCCAATTAAGTCTGATGATGTGGGATTTAGGAAAGCTTATTGCTAGGCTTTTCTCTGCTCCACAGACAGATAGGATCATTCCCTGGGGTGCAACCAGTACTTTCATTGATTTTCCATTTCCATTAAGCATATTCAAGGGGTGGAAAAATCCTGCTGGATTTAAAAGCATCTGAAGCGATACAAGATTATGTGATGCTCTGGTGACTGATGGGAGTCTTTTGCGCACTCAGTCAAGTGATTGCTCAATTGATTCCACTGTAAATTATCCAACTCTGTGGTGATGATAAAGTATCTAAGTTACACAGTGCCCATGGCATCTATAATTGGAAACCTAGCCAATGGCTTCAAAAGATTACAACACCATTAAGGAAGATGAGCTGCAGTTGCTGTTATGAAATTCTTAAATAACCCCTAGCATAAAGAGTCCTTGCAACCAGACATCCATGTTAAAAATACCAAAGTCGTCTATGTTAAAATCTTGCCCTTCCCTGTGGGTAGTAAGGATGTCACCTAGTCAGTGTGTTAGCAGGAAGAATCAAAGGCACATAGTAGCAAAGTATAAACAATAGACCAACAGTGAAATTCTTAAAAAATAAAATCCTAGGGGTAAACCATATTGAATAAAATAAACTTTCTTTTAAATACACCTTTGGATCATTCCCAAGAGTATAGGCTCAGTATCTATAATCAGGAGTAGTGGCTTTTCAGGGTTCAGAATTGTGTGAACAGAATCTATGCAAGTATAGTCTGTGCACACATGGTACTTTGCATATGTTATGCTTAACCCATGTAGGGTTAGAGATTGGGACAGCAGGTGCAACTGTCCACTGCATGACTGACAGAGTTCTAGAATTAGAAGGGGTCTAATGTGTCATAAAGTGATCCTTAGGGCATAACTACATTACTGATTGTAACTAGCAGTCATTCCCTCTCTCCAGGGAATCCTAATATTGTAGCTCTGTGAGGGTCGCTAATGATCTTGAACAAAAAGTTCTCAGCACCACTGCAAGTTAGGATTCAGAGGATTCATTGGCAGTTCTAACCCATATTCCATAGTGCAACTATAAACTTAGTATGTAAGAACAACAAACCCGGAAGTGAAACATTGTACAAAGAATCCTGTTTACAAGTCTGTGGAAGAACTCACTGCTAAATCCAGATATGCAGGAATCATTACTTATGACTTAGTATTTACCCCAGAAAGAGACTAGGTGTGCAATTCAGAAATCATCTTGAATTCAAATACAATTTACATGTAAAACCAGCAATAATAATAAACCCTTGTGCCTAGGGTTGCCAAGTCCCCAGCATTCTGGAGCAGGGGACTTCTGTGCGCATGTGATGCAATAACATTACCCGGAAGTGACATCATCGTGCTGCCAATGTTGCGTGCAGCTGCCTTGGGGGTTTCTGGGAAAACTCTATGGTTTTCCCAGATGCTATAGCCATTTGGGAGGGAAAACTCTATGGTACAATGGGTACCATAGAGTTTTTCCCTCCCAAATGGCTAGAGCATCCGGGAAAACCATAGTTTCCCCTGAAATGCCTAGAGTGGCCACCACGTGGCATCGCCAGTGCGATGGCATCATCGTGCCAGCAACATAGGGAGAGGTTCCCCCCGCTGGCTCAATGTGGGATGGCGGGTTGGGAACCTCCCAGGTGAGGGTGTCCCTGCCTGGACCAGGGGCTTGGCAGCCCTACTTGTACCTAATCTTTGGGGGGAAATCTTACACTTAGAATCATCCCCTTTTTGAGAAAATATAGCAAATCCCAAATAAAAACAGGAGCCGTAACATTTTCAGGAATATGTGAGCTCTCTTTTAAATCTGAGTATCATGGTGCAATGTAATGTGATCATGGTCTATTTTTTCTCTTTGTTTTATAAATCAACAAGGGAGTGATTTTGCTTAAAATAGATGTTGGTATCTCTACAGTTCAGGAGCCAAGGCTTTCATAGAAACAGATTTTGCATAACATTGGCAGAACAGGCAAACATACAATAGCTGTGGCTCTATCCCCTAAATATCTTGCCTCCTTTCTGACGAAGGCCATCAAGTCCATTCATCGGTATAATTGTTGTGAGGCCACCTACAGTTCAGCAGGGTTCTGAAGAAGATAGAGGGCTTTATTGTTTGATGCCCTACCTCCATTAATCATTAGGCTGCTGTCTTTTTCTTCTAAGCCAGGGGTCCTCAACCTACGGCCCGCGGGCCAGATGCGGCCCGCTGAGGACGTTTATGCGGCCCGCCGGGTTATGGCAAAATCAGACCGGAAGTGACGTTCGACCTAAACTTGCATTAGCAATGCACACTTCCGGCACTGGGCTGAGGCGGCGGAGACAGAGTGTGAGGTGATACCGAGGTGAGGTGAGTTCCCAGGCCAGGGTGTGTGGTGTGGGGAAGGGAGAGAGATGCAGAAGACGGAGAACTGACGGCCCGCGGCCTTGTACAGTAACGGCAGTCTGGCCCTCCAACAGTCTGAGGGACAGTGAACTGGCCCCCTATTTAAAAAGGTTGAGGACCCCTGTTCTAAGCTATGGAGAGGACAGTTTCAGAAAGAGATAATGCAGCTCAGCATCTGGTTGTCTTTTTCTGACCTCTGGAAATCATCTCCAGCAAACTAGATACTTTATTTTTCTACTTTCCCAAAACAAAAACCCATATGGTTCATCGTTGTGTCTACTGTGTTGTTTGTACATATTTAGTTTATAGTTGCACTATGGAATATGGGTTAGCTGCAGATATTCATTTTGCAAGTTTCCAGCACTTTCAGAAGCATCAGAGGGCTCCCCCCACCCCTGTCGTGAGTCTAGAGCAGGAAACTTCCAAACAGCCATGTGCCCTCAGGTCTTTCTTTGCCGCCATGGAGAAAAGATGCTTTGTCTTCTAACTCTTCAGGTACTTTTCAGAAATTATCTCTGAAAGTCAGGGAGATGACCTTATTTAAGAAACACCATCAATGCAACATGGAAATGGACCCAAGTAACAAACATTCTGAATGTCTCCTTTGTCTGGGTGAAGGGCATAATACCTCCTAGTGCCAAGTGGGCTGGCTGATTATGCCCAGGGCAAGACAGGATAGAGGCTCCAGGTGGCTTTGTGGGAGAAATCTCTCACTGCTATGGAGCAACTGATGGGAAAAGTATCAAAACAGGCTTGCCTGTGATCATTGGCATCACCCAGCTCCCCCAAACAACAAATCCTGCTGTGGGCCCCATCAAACATGAAATCCTGGCTACTACGTGTAGATATGTGGTCTGCAGTCCTTGACCTGAAGGATACATATTTCAATACTATGATCCATGAGGCGCACAGGAAGTTCCTCAGGTTCCATTGTACCAGTCCCTCTTATGCGTATACTTATTGCCTTTACAAAATGCATTGCAGAGGTAGTGTTGTATCTGACTCTGCAAGGTTGCTGTATCAACCCATAACTTGATGACTGGCCGCATCCTGTAACATTCTCAGGTACTAGCTACATCTGGCCACCAGCACATTAGAGAATTTGGATTTCATTATTACCTCAGGAAAATTCTATTTTGAGCCCAGTCAGTCTATAAAATTTATTGGAAGGTACTTAGCCTCTCATTTCAATAGAGCCTATTTTCCTACTCAAAGGGAAAGCTCTTATTTTATGGTTTTGGAGGGGCAGATTACACAAAGTGGTGCAAATCCAGATATTGTTGGGTTTGATGTCCTCCACCATTGCAGTAGCCCAGCACACCAGACTCCACATGAGGACCCTCCAAAATTGGTTCATACACAAGTTTCCTATCAATTATGATCCTCAATGGCTCAATTTATCCCCAGATCTGTTCTTAGGTCCACCATATGGTGGTTAAATGGTGAGAACCTTTGGCAAGAGATTCCTCTGAGTCTAGGCTATTCCTAGGGTGACCATAATGTCTGAAGGCCAGCCAGGGACACGTTGGGGGGGGGGAAGTAGGGGTGCGCGTGCGTCGCCGGAAACAGGAAGTGACGTCACTTCCGGTGACGTCATGCCACCACAGGAAACAGGAAGTGACATCACTTCCTGTGACATCATTTCCCCGCGTCACCTGCCGGAAATGGGAAGTGACATCACTTCCTGTGACATCATTTCCCCCAAATGACATCATTTCCCCCAAATGCCACTGCCGGAAACAGGAAGTGACTTCACAGCACTTCCTGTGACATCCCCAAAAATCCCCCAAATATCACCGCCGGAAACAATTTTGTTCTAAAATCCTGTATATACTTCATCAGTATATGGGATAAGGCACTTTTCCACTGTGCTGCATAATGCAGCCTATTTATTTTGTCCTGTTTGCTCTGTTGGCTCTATCTGCGCCACCTTCATCACTTTCGGGGTGTGGATCCCCCAGTGGGGTGCTCTCCCGACTCCCTCCGCCGGCTGTTTCTGATAGCCCTGCGCCCCCTCTTTCATTTGATATGTGTCCCGTGCGGGTGCCACCCTCCCGCCGGGAGATGCCGCAAAATGAGCCCCCTTGAGGCTTATGGCGGCAGGGCTCGGGGGAAGCGAGCTAGACTGCTGTTCTTTTGAGGGGTTATAGAGTGTTTCGAGCCCGTCCCTGTGGCATCGGTCCCATCGTTGTGGGGCCCAGGGGGCCGGCGCAGCGGCACGCCGAAGCAGCCTGTCACTAATAACACAGGTCGAGATGCAGGACAGGAACCCGGAAGTGACCGACAGGCCTCCAGGGACCAGCGGAGGCCGCGGGGAAGCCTTCGCTGGCCGGCGCTGGTCCCGGAAGGCCTTCCAGAGGCTCCGGAAGGCCTTCCGGGACCAGCGCCGGGTGCCCCGCGGCCTCCCCACGGCCTCCGCTGGTCCCTGGAGGCCCTCCAGAGATTCTGGATGGCCTCCAGGGACCAGCGGAGGCCGCGGGGAAGCCTTCGCTGGCCGGCGCTGGTCCCGGAAGGCCTTCCAGAGGCTCTGGAAGGCCTTCCGGGACCAGCGCCGGGTGCCCCGCGGCCTCCCCACGGCCTCCGCTGGTCCCTGGAGGCCCTCCAGAGTCTCTGGAAGGCCGCGGGGAAGCCTTCGCTGGCCGGCGCTGGTCCCGGAAGGCCTTCCAGAGGCTCTGGAAGGCCTTCCGGGACCAGCGCCGGGTGCCCCGCGGCCTCCCCGCGGCCTCCGCTGGTCCCTGGAGGCCCTCCAGAGACTCTGGAGGGCCTCCAGGGACCAGCGGAGGCCGCGGGGAAGCCTTCGCTGGCCGGCGCTGGTCCCGGAAGGCCTTCCAGAGGCTCTGGAAGGCCTTCCAGGACCAGCGCCGGGTGCCCCGCGGCCTCCCCGCGGCCTCCGCTGGTCGCTGGAGGCCCTCCAGAGTCTCTGGAGGGCTTCCAGAGACCAGCGGAGGCCACGGAGAGGCCTCCACCACTGCCGCCGGGCCCCGCGCGCGGGCGGGGAAGGCAGCGAGTGAGGGAGGGAGCGTCCCTGCGCAGGCGCAGGGACGATCCCTCCCTCACTCGCCGCCTTCCCCGCCGGAGCCCGCGGCCCACCGCCTCCGGGGCTGGCTAAACCAGGACCTTTAATGGTCCCGGTATAGGCAGCCTGGGAGCCGGGATTGGGTGGACAGAACCGGGAATGTCCCGGGAGACCGGGACGGTCTGGCCACCCTAGCTATTCCTCACATGACATTCAAGTGTTCATGGACACCTCCCTTGGAGGTTGGGAAGGTCATTCTAGGGGTCTCTTGGTGGAGGTGACTTCTGAACAAATCTAAAATGCATATCAACTTACTGGAAATGATGGCCATCAGGTTCTGTCTGGCCTCTTTTACAGATATCATCAAAGAAAAGCGGGTACTAATCGCCACTGACAACATGACAACAAAATATTACATCTCCAAAGAGGCACAGACTCTCTGTAGTTTTGCAAGGAAGCCAACCTGATTTGGCACTGGCCAATAAAGCATCAAGTCACCTTAACAGCAATACATATCGCAGGTCAGGACAATATTATGGCACACATGCAAGGCAGAGACTCAGCAGAAAACTACAAATGGTCCCTAAACAATCAATACCTGTTTCCATTCTTTGAGGACTGGGAGTTCCTGGCCATAGACCTCTTTGCCACAGTGAGCAATGCAAAATGCCCCCTCTTTTGTTTCCAGGGTGTGTGGCAAGCCAGGGTATTTGAGGACACTTTTCATTTCCACTGGCATGGTACCATATTGGATGCCTTCCCCTTTCCATTACTTCCCAAGGTGATAACCAAGATAAAGGCCGCTTGAACCTCCTGCATACTGTTAGCCCCGGATTGGCCAAAGACAGTGTGGTTTGTAACCCTCTGGACCCTAGCCAAGGGAAAATTCAGAGTGTTCCCTGCAACAGGGAAATAAAGATAGGCCCCCTATGCCACCACTACAGTTAATTGCTTTGCTAATACTACAGTAACCTAGTGGTCAGAAAGGGCAGCTGATGTCTTGGGTAGAAAACCCTCCACCTGGAAATTGTACACTTCCAAGTGGCAACACTTTTCATTTTGGGCTCAGGTCAGGAGAATCAGGCGTGATGAGCTCAATATAAGAAATTTTTAACTACTTATTGTCCCTTATAGAAGGGTTGTCTAGTTTGTCAGTGGAAGTTCACTTTGTGAGAGTCTCAGCATCCCACAAAGGACTGGATTCGCACACTTTTTTCTCACCCTCAGTCTGCAAAATTTCTTTGAGGTTTGAATAATCTTGTTTTCTCCTATAAGGTCTCCAGTTCCTCAATTGAGCCCATCTGTGGTTTTTTCTCAACTAATTTATAAATGGTCCGAACCACTAGCATCTATGCTTGCCAGTCCCCAGGTCTAAATGAGGGATCCCCTGGTTTTACAGGCTCCTCCCCACCAGCAGCCAGCTGGCCGGTGGGGGGCCAGCCCCGCTGCAACAGCCATGCTGTGCCTTTAGATCTCAGGCAGGTTCAGAAGCTTGCAACTGCTGTTGTTTTGGAAGGTGTGTGTGCACCTATAAATCTCAGTGAGACTGAAGCTGCTGGGGGGGGGCAAACACGAAGAGCCACATGTGCAGAGACAGCCGTCGGAGTCAGCAAGGTAGGTGGCAGCCTCAGGCACCATCTTGCCCTCTCCCACTTCTCCGCTGCTCAGTTTTCCCGGTTGCAAACCTGGAAGCTGAGAGTGGCAGAATTGTGCCTCAGTTGTGCTTTCCTCCAAGGCTGACTTCCTAGACGGCTTGGAGGAGAGTGGCCTTGCTCTGAAGCTGCCTCCCCTGCAGGGGGAAATGGCCTCAGAGCAAGGCAGGGCACTCCCGCGGTGCTCTCCCCTGCCCAGCAGCCAGGCGGAGGAAGAGGAGGCGCTGCGTCGCTGTGGAGCTTTCCCCTGCAAAAGGAGCCTCAGAGCGAGGCAGGCAGTCCCATGGGCCCTTCTCCCCCCCCACCATAGCCGGGCAGAAGGAGGAAGAGGCCCAGCATCACTCTGAAGCTCTTCCTTGCAAGGGGAGCCTCAGAGCTGGCAGACAGTCCCATGGCCCCTTCTCCCCCCCTCCCCCAAAGCTGGGCAGAGGGAGGAGGAGGCACAGTGTCACTCTGAAGCTCTTCCTTGCAAGGAGAACCTTAGAGCCAGGCAGACAGTCCCACGGCCCCTTCTCCCCCCCCCCCGCCCCCACAGCAGGGCAGAGAGAGGAGGAGGCCCAGCATCATTCTGAAGCTCTTCCTTGAAATGAGAGCCTCAGAGCCAGGCAGACAGTCCCATGGCCCCTTCTCCCCCCCTCCCCCAAAGCTGGGCAGAGGGAGGAGGAGGCACAGTGTCACTCTGAAGCTCTTCCTTGCAAGGGGAACCTTAGAGCCAGGCAGACAGTCCCATGGCCCCTTCTCCCCCCCTCCCCGCAGCCAGGCAGAGGGAGGAGGAGCCCTGGCATTGCTTTGAAGCTCTCCCCATAGGCAGTCCCATGGCTCCTTCTCTCCCCACCATAGCCAGGCGGAGGGAGGAGGAGGCCCAGCGTTGCTCTGAAGCTCTTCCTTGCAAGGGGAGCCTCAGAGCAAGGCAGACAGTCCCACGGACCCTCTCCCGCCCCGTTGCCGGCAGAGGGAGGAGGATGTTGCTCTGAAACTCCCCTGCAAGGGGAAACAGCCTCAGAGCAAGGCAGGGCAGTCCCGGGGCCCTTTCTCCTGCCCGGCAGCTGGGCAGACAAAAGGAAATGCAGCCTCGTTTAGAACTCCCATGGGCGCGGGGCCAGCTGTGCAGGTGGCCTGAGGTGGCAAAAAACCCAGTGCCGCCCCTGCATGTGTGTGAGAGAGAGGAAGCGAGACAGTGCAATCCCTCTGTTCATTTTGCATTCCCTTCAGTAGCTGTTTGCATAGTAAAAGGGATAGTAAAGAGTTAACCAGAACATGAGTATGGGATAGAGGAAAACTCCACCCCCTAAACTTCTCTCTCCATAAGTTGGTTGAAATACAGCAGATTGTTACATCTAGCAACTGGTGAGTAAAACTATCTATACCATTGCCTCAAGGAGATCACAAAAGTGTGGGCATGCAAACTGTTGATTTTGGCTGCTTTGTGAGTGTGTGTGAGTTCACTTTCATTTAGTGGAAGTACAGCTGCTGTGGAACCAATGTAAAACAGAGGAGGAGGAAATGACTATATTCAGGGGAATTGCACTGCTGTATTTATATTTATTTATTTTTAGGGAATGGGTGTCACGAGCTGGGGCCAGGCCAGGCGAAGTCCAGGGGCAGTCCAAGGTCTGTAACCGGTGAGCAAGAGTGTCCAAGGTGCCAAAGCCAAATCGTTGTCCAGGTATCGTAGGTCAGAGGTTCAGAAGCCGTAGTCAGGGGGTCCAGAAGTCAAGCCAAGGTCAGGAGGTCCAAAGTCAAAAGCCGAAGTGGATGCTAGGACGTCAGGTAGATGACTAGTTGCTTCCACAAAGCCTCCTCCCAAAGCCTACAGCTATATAGCCCTCTGCTGGCTGTTGCCCATTTGGGCTAATTGCTGGCTCAGAGAGGCAGCCAGGATCCTGTTGCAACTCAAGCATCCTTGCTCTTAGAAGGGCCAGAATCCTCTCAAAACTCAGGGCTCAGGGAGCGTCTTGCTCGTGAGCGTGCCGCCCTCCTCCGATCCCTGAGGTCCTGACGGAGGCGGTCACGCACACGCGCCACCCGAGAGGGCGAGGCAGGGGGGCTGGGATCTTCTCCAGCAGGAGGCAGGGGCACTGGTGCAGGTGGCAGGGGCACAGTTTCTGCTGCAGGCTCAACTTCCTCTACAGGGTCCCCAGCACCCATGACACTATCCCCCCCCCAGGGCCCCCCTCCGTCGAGGGGCCTGGGAGGTCGGGGTGGTCGTTGTGGAACCGTTGCACCAAGTCTGGGGCATGAAGATTGTCCACGGGCTCCCAAGACCGGTCTTCTGGGCCGTATCCCTCCCAGTCCACAAGGTACTGGAGGCCTCCACGATGGTACCGGGAGTCCAGGATCTGGCGCACCTCGTATTCTTCTTCATCATCCACCAACACTGGTGGTGGTGGCGGTGGAGAAGGAGGCCAAGCTGGGTCAGGGCGTGCAGCTGGAACAAGGAGAGAGCGATGGAACACGGGGTGAATGCGGAGGTGGGGTGGCAACTGGAGCCTGAAGGCGACGGGGTTTATTTGTTCTAAGACAGGGTAGGGTCCAATGAACTGCGCATCCAGCTTGTGAGACCGACCAGGCCGGCGCAGGTAGCGAGTTGAGAGCCACACCTGATCCCCCGGCTGGATTGGGGGGCCTTCCTGCCTCTTCCGGTCCGCAGCTAGTTTATAGGCTTCCTTGGCCCGCTGTAGCTGCTCTCGGAGCAAGTCTTGGCTGGCGCGGAGTTCTTGCAGGTAGGCCTCAACGGCGGGGACATTCGTGGGTGGCAGGATCGCCGGGAAGAACCGAGGGTGGTACCCGTAGGTTGCAGCAAACGGGGTCATTTGGGTGGAGGAATGGACCGCGTTGTTGTATGCAAATTCCGCTAGAGGCAACAGAGTGGTCCAGTCGTCCTGCTGGTAGCAGGTGTAACAGCGGAGATATTGCTCTAGCGTGGCATTGGTGCGCTCTGTCTGACCATCTGTCTGTGGGTGGTAAGCTGAGGACAGGTGCACTCGAGTCCCCAGGCTGGAATGGAGGGCTTGCCAGAACCGAGAGGAGAACTGGGGGCCCCGGTCTGAGATCAGGTGGGCTGGGAGTCCGTGCAGACGAAAGATGTGTTGCAGGTAGAGCTGGGCTGTCTCCTGAGCTGTGGGAAGTTTCGGGCACGGAATGAAGTGGGCCATCTTGGTAAATAGGTCGACGACCACCAAGATGCACGTCTGACCCTTGGATCGTGGAAGTTCCGTGATGAAGTCCATCGAGATGGTATCCCAGGGTCCTGAGGGTGTGGGCAAGGGCTGTAACAACCCCGAGGGTTTGGCTGGGACGTCTTTGGCCCGTCGGCAGACGTCACAGGAGCTGACATAACGGGCAACATTGGAGCGAACTCGTGGCCACCAGAATTCCCGTGTCAGCAAGTGGGTGGTCTTATGTTGTCCAAAGTGCCCAGCGGGTAACGCGTCGTGGGTCATGCGTAGTACTTCTGCCCGCAAGGGCCCGGGCGGCACATAGAGGCGTTCGTGGTGTAGCAAGAGGCCGCCTCGAGTCGTGAACTCGCCTGTTGAGCCATCTTGGAGTGCCTGGAGGTGTTGCTGGACCCAGGGATCATTGGCCTGGCTAGCACGAATGTCCTCCATGAGTGCTGGTGAAGTGGAGGTGGCTGCAAACACTGAGGGTGGCAGGATGGGAGCAGCAGGCACGGTCTCAGTCGAAGCAGGAGCGTATTCCGGTTTCCGCGAGAGCGCATCGGCTTTCCGGTTCTGGGTATGGGGGATGTAGGTGATCTTGAAGTCAAAGCGGGAGAAGAATAGGGACCACCGGATCTGGCGCTGGTTGAGACGGCGGGTGGTCTGGAGATGCTCCAAGTTCCGGTGGTCGGTGAGCACTTGGACAGGGTGGCGAGCCCCTTCAAGGTAATGTCTCCAAACCTCAAAAGCCACCTTGATCGCGAGCAACTCCCTCTCCCAGATGGTGTAGTTCCTCTCTGCCGCAGTGAGCTGGCGTGAGTAATAGGCGCAGGGCTGGAGTGGCTGGGACGGCTCCTCGCGCTGGGACAGCACTGCTCCCAGGGCCACGTTGGAGGCATCAGCTTCCACCGTAAAGGGAAGCTGGGGGTCGGGGTATCTCAGGAGTGGCCCGGTGGCGAAGCGGGTCTTCAGGGTGGAGAAAGCGTTATCGGCCTCTGGGGACCAGTGGAAAGGTTCTTTGGGGCGGAGTAGTTGAGTCAGGGGTGTTGTCAGAGATGCATAGGCTGGGATGAATTGCCGATAGTAGTTGGCAAAACCAAGGAACCGCTGCAGGTCTTTGCGATTCTGAGGGGCCTGTCAGGTCAGGACCGCTTCCACCTTTTTCGGGTCCATGAGGATTCCCTGTGGTGACACAATGTGACCAAGGAACTCGACGGAGCGCAGGTCAAAGTCGCACTTCTCCAGCTTGGCGTAGAGGCCATGGGCTCGTAGGCGCTGTAGGACCTGGCGGACGTGCTCGGCATGCTGGGCAGGATTGCGGGAGTAAATTAGAATGTCATCCAGGTATATGATCGCGAAGCGGTCGAGCAGGTCCCGGAATACATCATTCATGAACCTCTGGAAGACAGCGGGGGCGTTGGTCAATCCGAAGGGCATCACCAGGTGCTCGTACTGCCCGTATCGGGTCCCAAACGCGGTCTTCCATTCGTCTCCGGGCCGTATGCGCACCAAATTGTACGCTCCGCGGAGGTCCAGCTTGGTGTAGATTTGGGCCCCCTTTAAACGATCCAAGAGTTCAGGGATCAGTGGTAGAGGGTACCGGTCGCGGATGGTGATCTTGTTCAGGGCCCGGTAGTCATTGCACAGCCGGAGCTCCCCGCTTTTCTTCTTCACGAAGAGGACTGGAGCAGACAGGGGAGAAGTTGAGGGTCAGATGAATCCGCGCTTCAGGTTCTTGTCCAGGTAGTCTCGCAAAGCTGCCAACTCAGGCTCCGACATTGGGTACAGACGCCCCACCGGGAGTGGTGCCCCAGGTACCAAATCAATGGCACAGTCATAGGGTCGGTGAGGGGGAAGCTGATCTGCTCCTGTCTCTTCAAAGACATCGGCGAAATCTGCATACTTCTGAGGGAGCTGAGGACCACCACTCGGGATGCCGGCTGCTAGAGTGGTGGGAGGAGTCAGATGGGGGCATGGGTCTTGGAAGCGTAGTTCTTGCTGAGCCCAGTCCACGATGGGGTTGTGCAGCTTCAGCCAGGAAAGGCCTAGAATCAGCGGGAAGCGAGGCATGCGGGCGACATCAAACTGCAGCTGTTCTTGGTGCTGCTGGACGTGGAAGGTGATGGGACAGGTCTCCTGGGTGACGGGGCCAGAACGGAGGAGGCGCCCGTCAATAGCCTCCACCAGCGTTGGAATCTCTTTTGGCTGCACTGGGATCTGGTGCTGCTTTACAAAGGCGGCATCTACGAAACAGTGGGCCGCTCCCGAGTCCAGCATGGCATACACGAACAGCCAGCGTCCATCGGGCAGATGGAGTTTGACTGGTAGCAGGAACGGGCCCGGGGTATCAGCCTGTTGTTCGGAGGACCCAGCTAGTCGCCCCAGGCTGGAGGGTCCACTTACGCCTGGGGCTGGCCTTTTGGCGGCGGTGGCAATGTAGGTCTGGGTATTCGATGTTTAGCAGGGCAGCCAGAGGCATAGTGGCCTGCCGTGCCGCAGTAGAGGCACAGGTTCTGCGTGCGGCGTCTGGCCTTTTCTTCTGGAGTCAGGCGGGGTCGAGCAGCTCCAAGCTGCATAGGCTCACCCTCGTCTCTGGTACTAGCTGGGGATGGGAGAGGAGCCAAGTGGCATGGCGCAGGGAGCTGGCGCCCTCGGGTCTTGGCTTGGCGGCGACTTTCCAGGCGGCCATCGATGCGGAGGCAGAGGGTGATAAGTTCCTGGAGCGTGGGGGGCCGCTCCACCCTGGCCAGTTCGTCCAGGACTTCCTCTGCCAACCCCTCGGTAAACTGGTCCATCTGAGCAGCCTCATTCCACGCCAAGTCTTGGGCCAGGAGCTTGAATTCGGTGGCATACTGAGCCACCGAGGACTGGCCTTGTTTCAGGGCCCTGATTTTCCGGTTGGCTGTGGCTGCTTGGACTGGGTTGGAGAAGGCAGCAGACAGGTGGGCCTCAAACCCCTGGTAATCAGTCAGTAGGGGAGAGGACCCAACCAGTAGGGGTGTGGCCCACTTGGCCGCCTGCCCCTTTAACAGACTAATGATAAAACACACCTTCGTCATGTCATTGGGGAAGTCCCGTGCTCTTAGTTCAAAGTACAGCTGACACTGTGCCAGGAACGCAGGAAATTCTTCCACAGCACCCCCAAATCTGTCAGGTGGGGGAACTGGGCACTTGGCTGGAGCACTGGCTGCAGGCTGTTGCTGCAAGTGCACTACTGCCTGTGTCAGCTGCTGTACCTGGGCTTGGAGGGCAGCCAGTAGTCCTGCGGTTCCACTTGCTTCAGCATCCATCCTGTGGAATGGGTGTTTGTGTGGGTGGAAGCAATCTGTCACGAGCTGGGGCCAGGCCAGGCGAAGTCCAGGGGCAGTCCAAGGTCTGTAACCGGTGAGCAAGAGTGTCCAAGGTGCCAAAGCCAAATCGTTGTCCAGGTATCGTAGGTCAGAGGTTCAGAAGCCGTAGTCAGGGGGTCCAGAAATCAAGCCAAGGTCAGGAGGTCCAAAGTCAAAAGCCGAAGTGGATGCTAGGACGTCAGGTAGATGACTAGTTGCTTCCACAAAGCCTCCTCCCAAAGCCTACAGCTATATAGCCCTCTGCTGGCTGTTGCCCATTTGGGCTAATTGCTGGCTCAGAGAGGCAGCCAGGATCCTGTTGCAACTCAAGCATCCTTGCTCTTAGAAGGGCCAGAATCCTCTCAAAACTCAGGGCTCAGGGAGCGTCTTGCTCGTGAGCGTGCCGCCCTCCTCCGATCCCTGAGGTCCTGACGGAGGCGGTCACGCACACGCGCCACCCGAGAGGGCGAGGCAGGGGGGCTGGGATCTTCTCCAGCAGGAGGCAGGGGCACTGGTGCAGGTGGCAGGGGCACAGTTTCTGCTGCAGGCTCAACTTCCTCTACAGGGTCCCCAGCACCCATGACAATGGGAAAGTCTCCCAGCTCCACCCTCAAAGTCCCCAGATATTTCCTGAGTTGGACTTGGCAACCCTACTAACATCATATGACTTGTCATTTTTATCAGCCAAGTCAGCATTACCGGTAATTGTCACCTTGACTAGAAGGGTAGGGTAATTAAGGGCCCTCTGTTCCAGTCCTCCCATTTACTAAGTTCCATCAGGACAAGGTGGTTCTATGCCTGAGCCTGGAATTTTTACCCAATGTAGTTTCCATGTTCCATGTTTCACAAGACATTGTCTAACTTGTGTTCTTCCCATATCCCCAGACAGAAATTGAGAAAGCTCTACACACTGTGGACATTAAAAGAACATTACAATTTTATTTGCAGAGTACAAGCACTTTTAAGAAAAATAAGCACCTGCTTGTGTTCTTTAAGGGACAGAATAAAGGAAAGACAGTCTGCTCATAGCCTCTGTCTTGGTGGTATCAGCAATCTGCATAACCCAGGGCTTTTTTGGAGCAGGAACGCAGCTCCGGCTGGCTTGGCATCAGGGGTGTGACCTCATATACAAATGAGTTCCTGCTGGGCTTCTTCTACGAAAAAAGTCCTGGCATAGCCTATAAGAAAGCTAAAGTAGATTTCTGGCTGCCGCTGAAGGTTCACTCGACCAGAGCATAGGCTTCCTCAGCTGGCTTTTGCTTCCAGAGTCAACACTCAAGACATTTGCAGGGCTGCAACATGGTCATCTCCGTCTACCTTTGTCAAACACTATTTGGTTGATATGGACTCAGAAGAAGTGTGGAAAAGAAGCAATGGTTGGGACAGCAGTATTACAGTCCACACCCACCTTCATCTGTAAGTGAGCTCACTAATCTCCCATGGGGGACACTACAGTAGACACAATGATGAAAACATGGTTGCACTTACCTTTATTTATTTATTTCTGAACAGTTATACCCCACACCTCCGAAAACAGCTCAGAGCGGCTTCCAACAATATTAAATCAGTACAATAAATACAATAAAATAGTTACATATCAATAAAATCATACCTTTAACTATTGTTCATCAAGTGTTGTTTCTGCAGGCACACACCTCCTTCCCTGCTGTGGGCTGTAGTGGTCATCCAGGGGCTGTAGCTCCACTGCGATGAAGGAAGAACTGAGGGAAGATCTCTTATCTTTGCCTCCATCACATGACCATTTCAGTAGAAGGATTTCCATTCTCAGCTCAAGACGGAGGGGAGGGGGGAGCACTCTAAAGCTTCTCAAAACTGCTGGAATCTTGCAAAATGAATTTCTGTGGCTGGTCTGCGCATGTGCAGTTCCACGTGTGCCTACACAGACACTTACCTGTAAGTAAGTGCAATCATGTTTTATATGCAAGAAGAATTATATCTTTTTCAAATTAATCAACATTGTTCATAAATGGTATATTCAGGGGGGGAAACCACATACAATTTTAAAAAACAGCTCTTCTGAATCAAATGAATGATCTATCTAGTTCAGCATACTGTTTCACACAGTAGACAACTAGTTGCCCTGGGAAGTTAGCAAACAGCACAGAGGCCAAGACCTTCTCCAAGAACTTTATCTCTTGTGGTTATTTTTAAGTCAATGTGGAAGTTTTTGATGGTCAAAAGCATGTCAACTTTTTATTTTGGTTATTTTGTAGAAAATATCACTTTCTTTATGCTACTAGTTGAGGCACAATATTTGACTGTTCTACAGCAAGTAATACACTAAACAGAATTGAAAGCCCATCTGCTTTCAGTAGAAATAAATATGTTGTTTTTATTCAGTGATTGCTTTCTTACTAGCTTAACTTCTAACTTGTGTGATTTACGTTTAACTTGCAAGGTATGAATCATTCTAATAAAAAGATATGACTATAAATGTGAGACAGATTTCTAACTTTCAAGAATCAAGGGACTATGCTGGTTTGTGATACTTAGTTAACTTAATGATATACATCAGAGGAGTTGCGTATTCCCACAGTCACCTGGCTGAAAATGTTCTTGGAGTGGTAGAGGCACAAAAACATGTCATTCTGCCATGTGCCACCAAATACTGGGAGAATTGTGATGATATACAGAGCAAAGTCAAACAAAGCCCTCAGACTATCACAACCACAATGAACTAATTTAAAACGTATACAATATTTTCATTTATAAACAATCTAAACGTAATTTCAATCCATATACTTAATTCATATATTCAAATAATTAATTACAAAATCATTCATACAGCACCATATGTCGCTAACTGTAAATGTCCTTGTAAACTGGGACCGTAGTCCTCCTACAATATAAAGTCATTTGTCTCTCACCAACCGGTGTTCACAATACCAGTACTCCTTTCAAGAGGAAATAAATCCAAGCTTCAGTTGTCCTCCTCCCTGCAATGATTCCTTCAAAAGCTGTCATAAAGATTTGTAGATTTCAAAAGAAGGTATCATGGATCTTCAGTCCCGGCCAACTAACCCATTAACATGTAGTTTGTTCCCCATAGGTTATCCAGGATGGGACCACTTTCTGCCTTGTTTATGGTATATCTTGCCCTAGACTGTTTGTGCTATTTTCTAATTCCATAATCCTAGTCCTATTGCACTGTTCGTCAGAAGTGTTATGATGTCCAGCTGCATTTTTAAAATATTCTGTAACCTGTCTTGAGTCTCAGTAAGTATAATATAGTGGGTTTAGTGCATAGAAGAGATGTGGTGGCAGTGATCATAGCTCTCTTTATTGATTACAACATGGTAACCGCTGAACTAGAAGACTGGAAAACTGGGCCAACACCATTGGATCGTTTGAACCAGCAGGGGGCTTCTGGTTGGACCAGGGCAGCAGGGATTTGGATCCTACTTCCCATTGTTCTAGAGTCCCCAAGCTCAGTCCAATCAGCCAGGCAGGAACACGGTCAAGGAACATATGCTTGAGCCCACATACACAACAGGTAGGCTATAAACAAAGTAAATAAATGAATATATTTTAATCAAGGGGTTTTTTTGCATATACATTTGCCCTGAACTCGGTGGTTATTCTGCATGCTAGAAGTACCTAAGGCTGGAGCATTGAAAATAAGGATCGTTTGGTTCCCTCTGAATTGGTCTAAAATAGATAGTTGATCAACAATGCTCTTTTAGTATTGAAGTCCAAACAGGTTGAATCCTGTTAAATTGCTGTTTCATGTATTTGTTTGAAGATAAAACATAAAACAGTGTATCTGCTTGTGTTTTATTTTCTGCTGTGCAAATTCGGCTTGGACACCAGATGGCAGCTGGCATGCTCACTGAAACGAACCCATAGCAGCTTCCACAAACAGACAAGTAAAGCTGCTTGAACATTATGTCAAGCAGCACGAGTGTGAAATATTTGTATTGCTGCCAGCAATTCTGTTCTCCCCAAGAGCTTCTGTTTACTCATGGAAGAGCTCCAGAAGTCCTGCTACAGCTGAAAATTGATATTTCCTCTTCAGGATTAAATTATACTTCCATTACTCATTTGCAATATGAATCAGATTTCTTTTTAAAAAATATCTCATCATTTTGATATGTTATGTCCTGTCTGTCTATCACATTAGTTACCTTCCTTCCAAGGAACCATATGTGGACACCATAAACCAGAAGAGAAATGAGAACTGGCTTAAGGGTACTCCATAAAATTTACACCTGAACTGATATTTGAACCCAGGTCTCACCAGCCTGATGCTGAATTCAGTATACTATCCAGAAGTGTAATGAAACTGCTTTATATTAAGACTGCAGTGTAACTTTAAGTCAAGGTTGTTAGTTTTTTTTAAATTCAAGAATATAATCATGCTCTATACCACTTACCCTTGGCTCCATGCTCAAACAACATGAGAGTCAGAACATGCTTAAATCCTTAAATTAAAACACAAACTAATTAACAACCTTGACTTAAAGCTACACTGAAGTCTTAATATAATCAAATCTAATAAATTTATCCACTTAATATAACTCACATCTATCTGTTAGGCCTATATTCAAGCAGTTTTTCCCACCATAACATTCATTATTCACATTCGGACAGTGATATTGTACTTCTTTCATGTGACAAACTTTCAAGTTAGATTCACATGCTTAGAAAAATGTTAGCTTTGAAGGTGCCCTTGACGACTATTATCCTGGATGGCTAATTCTCAAGGTCAGACTACATATGATATTACCACTATTGTACCTATTTCCATCCCCAAATAGGTGCTAATAGAAGATTTCAACTGGAAAAATAACTCAGGCGAGGGTTAAATCCCCCTCCTCAGTGCCATGACCTCAGTCCAAATTGGATTACCTATTACTATTTTTAAAGGTTTAAAAATACATTGGAACATTGCAGATCCCTCCCATAACATGTCGTTTCATCTTTATAATATAGCCGTTTTTTTACCATCTGGATCACATGAGGCTTCTTTTATTTAGCCTGCTTTCTGCTAAGACCTCACCACAGATTGCAGCACCATCTTGAGAGCACTTGCACAGCCCACAGTCATATTTTATTGTATTTGAAGAGGAGGCCAACATATACTAAGTGGGTCTTAGTGGAACCTATATTTTATCTGGTAACCAGGATTGCACATATGCAAATACAGCCTTCCTGTTTGACCTCAGGAAGGTCACAGAAGCTAAGGAAATGGACCTGTCGCATCTCAAGCCACTACACAACCACAAACTGAGAGCCAGTTTGGTGTAATGGTTAAGTGCGTGGATGCTAATCTGGGTTTGAGTCCCTTCTCCTCCCCATGCACCTGCTGAGTGACCTTGGGTCAGTCACAGTTCTTGAAAGAGCTGCTTTCTCTGCTCTGTCTAGTCCTACATGTGTGTTCATGTCCTACAAGGATAGCCAAGGTTGTTTAGCTAAGCAGTGTACGTGACACAAGCCAGTCAGGGGACCTCAGCCCAGCTGGCAGTCTATGTAAGGACTATCAGGTGATTCACATGCTGAAGGCCCCACTGCATGCAGAGACTTGTGAGCTCTGCAAGGGCAATGAGGAGTTTCATCCTTCTCATGCCACTTTTCTGAGAGGAAATGGGGAGGCCTGCTTGCCCCTTTCTTGGGCTCATGTGTCCAGGGATCGTGTCACTAAGGACCTACGAAGACTGAGACTGAGGCAAATAGCACCCCCACTTCAGCTCAAGAAGAGGAAGCCTGAAGACCCTTCTCCCCTCTTGTAGCTCTCACAAACCTCTGAGAGGAATGGGTGCTTTGGTAGGCAAGCCTCCTTACCGCTGGTATCACATGTATCATTTAGCTAGACTGGTCCAGAATGTGGCAGCACGAGACCTGATGGGAACACCCCAGACAACATACATACAACCTGTGCTGTGCCAGTGAAGCACCAAGTCAAGTTCAAGGTTTTAGTATTGGCTTGCAGGGCCTTGAGTGGTCAGGGACCAACGTACCTACAGGACTATCTCCTCTAGTATGTCCCTGGGAGAGAGTTATGCTCCTTAGACAGCAATCTGCTGGTGGCCCCTGACTCTAAAGACATCCAGCTGTCCACAACCAGGGCAGAGCCTTTTTGGTTCTCATCCCAACCTGGTGGAACTCCATCAGGGCCCTGTAGGACCTTATGCAATTCTGCAAGCCCTGTAAGGCAGAGATGTTCTGCCAAGCTGTTGGTTGAAGATAGTGATTACCATCTAGCTGGCCCCCCTTCTCCAATGCATTTTACCTCTTCCCCAGCTTCCAAAGCAGCTGGCTGAATTGGGATTAATTATCACCATCTAATTTTAAAAATGTTTTAAAGTTATTGATTGTTTTAACTTCTGTATGTTTTAATGGATTTTGTACATTGTCCAGAGTTATTCAAAAATACAATACATAATAATAGTAATAATAATAACAATAATAGACCTATATACAGTTTTCATAGCAATGCTTAAGAAAATCAATCGTCACCAATATTATGCCTATGAAATCTGACCAAAGTACAGGGATCTGTACTTTGGTGCAGTGGTTAAGTGTGTGGACTCTTATCTGGGAGAACTGGGTTTGATTTCCCACTCCTTCACTTGCAGCTGTTGGAATGGCTTTGGGTCAGTCATAGTTCTTGCAGAGTTGTTCTTGAAAGGGCAGCTTCTGGGAGAGCTCTCTCAGCTCCACTCACATCACAGGATGTCTGTTGCGCAGGAAGAATAAAGGGGATTGTAAGCAGCTCTGAGACTCTGATTCAGAGAGAAGGGCGAAGAATAAATCTACGGTCTTCTTCATCATCTGGAGTCAATAAGCAAATCCTCCTTTAAATGTTGTTTGGTTTTGGTTACCATTCAGTTAAACAAGCTTGCAGACACGGAGAACCCAGTTGATTCATCTTGAAAGCTGTGGATTTGTCTGAAGAAACTGAAATCGGGTTCCATTTAACAACCTGAAAACTGAGGAAGATATAATTAAAACATCTTGGAATATCTGGAATGGGTGTCTTTGGAAGGCTGAATAAACTTTTTGTCTTCTGCCCCTTCATTAGAAATTTGTGGACTTAATAGCAATTCTGTATTATGAATGAAAGCTACTGGGGGGACAATGGAGGTGTGATGTATTGAAGTATTTGTACAACTGGTATTTTAATGTGTATTATTAATCAGCTCTGTATATATATCTTTGAATTTTGATATTGAATGTAATTGAAATTAAAAAAAATTGGAAGATATTTGCATTATATTTGAATGTATTTTGATACTTAGTGGATATCTAACTACATAGTCTAGACGCTAAGACCCCTTAGATTTTTGCTCCCCTGGAGAAAATGGCTGCTTTGAAGGGTGGACTCTATGGCATTGTACCATGCTGATGCCCCTCCCCTGCCCTCTCCCAGAACCACCCCCAAAATCTCCATGTATTTTTTAACACAGACCTGGCAACTGTAGTAGAAACCGATGTAACCAACTCATGTAATGTCTTAATAATCCTATACCTTCAAAAAAAAAAAAGGAAAAAAAGATTGTGTCAAGCTAATTTATTATCCCTTTATTATTTTGGAACTGGGCCATAAAATGTAGATTTTTTTTAAAAAAAAATCACTCAAATTGTTAAGAAGAGGTGATTTGCCATTGCCACCTTCTGCAAAGTCTTCCTTGGTGTCTCTAGTCCGAATACTGACCCTCCTTGGCTTCTGAGATCTGATGAGATAGGACTATACTATGCCATTCCACATCCCCACCTAAGCCAAGTTATATCCTTTTAAGGCAATTAACTTGATTTGGAAGGATGCAACTGGGCATAAGATTTCACAGTGAATCATTTGCTATGATTGTAGCTTGAGCATGTGGCAATTCATTTACCCTTCCAAAAGCAGTTTGGCAGAACAGTACAGAAGCCAATGAGCATACAACTTTCATGTGTAAAATATTGTTCTTTTCCAAACTTTTATATTCAACCCAGACTGGAACAACAGTGTGTTCTAGATAGGATTCTATAAGCCCTCTGCCTTCACAGCAAGGTCACATTATTGTTGGGGTTGAATGTTGGTCGTAAAGGAAACAACTGCTGTGGTAGGTCGAGTGAAAAGCTTCACATGTCAGACTGAAGCCAGTGGATGTGAAAAGTAATTCTGACCAAAGGAGAGGCATGATAGGATTGGTGTGAGTCACTCTGTGGCTACCCATTTGAAAGGTTAACGTCTATTTACAAAGCGGAAGAGAGTCTAGATGGATTTACAAGAGAATTCCCATTGCTAGAGAGATGTAGTTTATAAAAGATGAACAGGCAGCATTGAAGGAACTTTCACATCCTCTTTCTACTTAAGATTTCAGAAACTATAAAAGTTTAAATAGAATTCCAAGCAACTGCCTATAGACGTTGTTTATGAACACTACAGGAAAGCAGTTTTGTGCTTTACATTTTTTCCTGCTTGGGTCTACATTTTTTTTTCTTTCAGGTGTCAAGTCACAGCTGACTTATGGTGACCTTTTTGGGGTATTCAAGGCAAGAGATGTTCAGAAGTGGTTTGCCATTGCCCACTTCTGTGTTTTGACCCTGGTATTCTTTGGTGGTCTAAACGCTGACCAGGGCTGCCCCTGCCTAACTTCCAAGATGTAATGAGACTGGGATGGCCTGGTCTATTCAGGTCTGGATGAGGGTTGTAACATTTAAGCAAACATTTTGGCTCAATGATGTCTCATCGAGGGCAGATATAAAGAGGGGTTTTTTTGACTGGAAGCATGTTTGCTGCTGTATCTGGATTCTGGAAATAACAGTGTGATTACTACTAAGTATGCTGTGAACTTCAGCATGAACACAATTACTAGGAGAACTTATCTTGTTCAAAGGTTGCCTTAGTCGTTGTTAGTAGCCTCAAGCAGCTTTGCATCTCTGCTGTAGCCAGTTCTACATGGCCAGGTTGTTGTAGCCTTTGACTAATCCAGGAGCTATGTCTTCTCCGCTGACAACTGAAGCTATTATCTTCCTGAATCATGGGTGGGTCATTAAAGTGACCTAGTTGTATAATAAAGCAGGATATTGGTTGCAGTTCTCACCCTGCACAGTTATCCTTTAAATGACAGACATTTGCTAGATTGCATTGCCAGCTGTTTGCATCTGTCCAGTCAGGGGCAACTATCTGAGATGTGATCAGAAGACCACTTTAAGATGGAGAAAACAACATGGAAGGAAAGGCAGCCACTGCTTCTACCTGCATGACCTGATCATGAGGAGAAAAATGTTCAAACAAGTCCAGGAGCCACTAAATACCTCCACTGAATGTCTGTTTCAGAATCTTCATGTCATTGCTCAACACTGGCCCTTAGTCTAGAATAGCTCTTCATAGAACTGGACTGTAACATATAGAGATGTTATATGATGTGTCTAACAATATGGAATAAACAGTGGTAGCGTGAAACTAACCTATTTTGCACAGGTCACTTTCCCTCAGTTTCACTGTCCATGACCAGCTGGCTTTCTTTGTAATTTTGAATTGGTTTTCTTCCCTTCAGCACTCAGTTCACTTTCTGGTGGCTTTTTTTTTTTTTTAGTTTTCAGAGAGTGCTTTTGTGCTGATTTCCCCCTTGTTTTGCTTCCGAGCTGAACATACTTCAAAAGTGTACAGATTCCCTTGGATTTCTCCTGAGCGCCTTTGATACCCCTCAAAGGTCACTCTTCACCCACATTGAGGTTGTTCCACCCACTCAACACTTTCTGCCATCCTCCCCCCTTCATTGGTGCACAAGCTCCATTTCCCACTCATTTTTTAAAAATTGACAAGCGGCATGAGTCTACCAATATGAGACTATTATTAGTCATGGATTGCTGAATAAAAAATAAAATAAAATGATTGGGGGTAGAATTAAAAGGAGTTGTGTGAGGTTTAGTTCCCTGCTGGTGTTGACTTGAAAGGGGGATCAGAGAGGAGGCAAATGGCAGCATCTTCAGTGCAAAATTTAAAAAAAAGGATTTCAGTACTGCATGCAAACAAAATAAAGGCAGAGAATCATCAGTGCAAAATGAAATTGACATGAGATGTAAAGAAAGAGAGACTGGATAGGAAGCCTAAAGCTTTGAAAACATTTCCCCTTTCATTCTCTAGTGAACAAAGTTTGAGAGGAAAACATCCCCGCCCATAAAAAAATATATGGGGGAGGCAAAGACCAGGAATGATTAGCTTAATTATATCACTAATAATTAGATTAGTAAACTCAAATTAGAGAATTACAAAGAGATAACCACATCTTTTTGAAAGGAAGGGCAGGAAATTAGCATCACTATGCAGGGAAAATACCCCAACCCATTTTCTTTTCAATTCAGTGGCACAAGACTAAAAAAAAAAAAAACTCTCCAGAGCCTCTGCCAGAGGACTCCTCTCCCCCGCCCCATACAAATTGCACCCCTGTGCAAAGCATGGTGAAGTTGCAGCTGACTTTGCACAGGCATACACGCACATTGTCAGCAATCACAGTTTGCAATGTCAGTGTTAGTGGGTTCTTCCATACATTCTGTACACTCAACATGTTTCCCCATATTATGAGACCGTGTGACTCTTTCCCATTTTTCACAGTGGCTGATAACACAGCAGAGAATCCCCTAGTGCTCAGTAAAATGGGAAATGGGGCTTCGCAACTGCTTGTCAGCTTCAGAAAAAGATTGGTCAGTTTCAACAGTGGAGTTTCCCCCTTTGTCTGCATTCCTTTCTGCTCCATTTCAGTCAATGAAATAATGCTAAAATGCATGCTCAAAACCTTAACCATGAGGATTTAAATGGAATGTGCTTGCTGGATGCTACTGTGCAGCTGCAACAGGGCAATTGCATAATTTTTTTTAAAAAAAACTTTGGACACAACCCCCCACGTGTCACAAGTGACGTTCCACCCTGAGTCAGAAAAGTGTGTTTTTGAAATGTAGTTGCAGAATGTAGCTACAGTCTTCCCAGTGGGAAGAAAAAGAATGGTGTGTAGGGTGAGTACAGAATCCGAAATCAAGATTAAAGACTTACTGCTCTGGAAATCTTCAGTAAAATGTGTGTACATAATGGGCCACTGTTTCCTCAACCCCATTTTTTATCACTGTTTTGCAAATAGTAACCAAAAGTAACAAAAAGCCATTTTGGATGTATATGAATTTACATTTGGATGTAAAATATATTCCATGTACCCATGTACACAGGCATAATCAGCGCAAACAAAAAACATATAGGTTTTATTAATGAAAAGAATCTGTATGATCTATGTAGAGTTAGGCCTCCCAGAATGATTCATTGCTGCCTGGCCACATCTAGCCTGTTAACACTGAGCAACTGCTACAGCCTGGGCCAGAGCTATTCTGGATATTGACTTAATTAAGGCTATACTACAGGTTACAAAAAGATATGTGATGTTGACAGTTTTAAGCTTTCCGGAGTCTTACCAAAAACATGTAGCTGAAAAAAGTAACATGACATCAATGTATCATTCCATTGTTTGCTATAATCTGGAGCCTGACGTGGCTCTTCCTCCAACAGAGAAACCAATTATGTTGGAGGAAGGCCTCTTGGGATAGAAGAAGGCTCCAGAATTTGTGAACAGGTTGGCAGGATATACCCCAGTGTTTCCAGCTTCACTGACAGCCACCTACAGGATGGGGAAGACCTATGTCATTATGCCATATCATGAGATGTCTCCCCCCTCCCACCGATCTTACGGGGTGCGTGTGTGTTTCAAGTCAGTGGTATTCAAGAATCTTCCCAAAATGTGTACTAGTTTGGGTATAACGTTTCTACAGATCAGAGAGACTGGAACGTTGGAGCAAATTTGTAAATATTGCAACTCTGGGAGTGCCACTTGTACGCTCAAACTCAATTAATTTGGATGTAAATTAATATTTAAAACAACCAGCCATCCACTTGCTGAATAATCTCTTTGCAGCATGGTTACAAACATGATCTCTTGAGAATCGGTAGTAAATAACAATTCTGCCTCATAGGTACTTGTCTGACCGTATTTCAAAGGATGGGCTGCTGTTTCATTTCAAGCACAATGTTGCAGGGAGTATCAACTCTATATTTCCTAAGAAAGGGGATTTCCATCCTCTGCCTAGGACAGAGGCTGATGTTTTGTTTGTCAAATTCATAACTGCTTCAAGGCAAAAAAGAAGCAAAACATAATGGGTGATGTTTTAATTAGAAAACGACCATGGCCTGGAACTGAAACACTTGCTTAATGGACAAAATGTTAATAAGGAGGAACAACAAAGCGGCAAGGTAATTGGATCCACTCTGTAAAATATGGCTGGGTCAAATGAAGTTAATACTGAAGGCTGAGGGTCAAACTAGATGTCACATTGGAGTTCTGTGATCAGGATTTCCTTAAAGCAGCTTCAAGGGACTACAAAGCAGATGGAGGCCTTGGGAAGAAGGGGCTATTAACCATCTTCTTGTGGACAAAAACACTATATGCTATTTTGTATATTTTCTCTACAATATATGCTATATATTGGTACTATATGCTATTTGTATGTTTTCTCTACAGTTCAAATAGCAGCATCAGAGGAAAATTTAAACTAGGAACATGGTGGGAGGAAAGAATTAAACTTCCCTCCATGTGATGGCCTTAATATAATATCCCATATAGTTGTTTTTTTAAAAAATTCGGGGCATCCTGATAATTGACCTCTTATCTGTCTGTAGGAAATTACTGTGGCAAATCCAGCTATCTGTAATGTATGCATGTCATTGCCTATACGCATTCATCACCGAAGATCTAGGCAATGTAGAACATTCGTATTAAAATGACAAACTTGTTTAGCTTCAACACAATGCTGTGTTATTTAAGCACTTTCTTTTATGCTGTTGAGTTGCAAACTAGCAGCTCAGTCCTGAGAACAGATTAGCAACAGAAGGAATGGTGTACGCACAGCATGACTTTCATGGCTATTGTAAGATGCGAGAGTACCATTTCCTTAAGCCTTTACAATATCCTATGGTGGTAACTGCCTCTTGACCCAGCAAATTCCTGATAATTACTGCAATAGAGAGGGAGGGTTGTACTATGGTCTCACCCCCTGAACAGCGTAGAGCAGGAAAGGATGTGGCAATGAGGGGTCTGGACATTAAGGTTTTCTAGTTGACAATAGCAGTTTGTAATTAGTGTAACTCTGGGGTATTTGCAATTGATATTGTACCATAGCAATCATTTGTAATTGGATTTTTCTCTGCGGATAAGCCAGTCTGACTGCTTATACATATATGGTTTTCTTGGAGAGTCAGTTTGGTGTAATGGTTAAATGAGCAGACTCTAATCCAGGAGAGTTCTCAAAAGAGCTCTCTTAATGTTGCCTATCTCACAGGGTGTCTGTTGGGAAAGGAAAGGAAAGGAAAGGAAAGGAAAGGAAAGGAAAGGAAAGGAAAGGAAAGGAAAGGAAAGGAAAGGAAAGGAAAGGAAAGGAGATTTTAAGCTGCTCTGAGACTCAGAGTGGAGGGCAGGGTATAAATCCAATCTTCTCCTCCTTCTAAGCTAAAGCATTTTTCAGTATCCATACAACATAGTGTTGTAATAATCCTCTTTTTATAATGAATTCATGCGGAAGGAACAGTATGCAGTTTCTTGCTGCAGAGTTCCCTCCCACATTCATGCTATTTTCCTATGATCAGTCCTTTATAAGTTCCACTTTCCCAATATCTTTTCCTGCCATGCCACCACAGGCTTTTTATAGTTTTAAAAATGGTAATGACTTCTATGCTCTAGCACTAGAATGAGTTGTGACTACTTATCTGTTCCCATTTCAAATTTTAGTTCCTCTGAATTCTCAGTGTTCATTTTTTAAACATGAATCCTCAAGCCCTTTTCAGTGCTCAGATATTAGGGGAAAGATGTGGGTACTTTTTGTTTAGATTATCTGAAAAGGAATGGAGAGGGACAATGCAAGAAGTTTGTAGGTGTTCTATTTGTTGACGTTGTGTTATAATGCATGAGGGAAGGGGAGGAAACAAAAGAATGGTGGCAAGTTGCCATAATGGCAATGACTACCGTGCCTCTAAGAACTAATGCAGAGTTGTTGCAGAGTATGTAGGAAAAGGAAAGTTCAAGTGAAATAAGTGGTTAAATTAGTAAGGTAAAACTAGTACAAGAACATACTTTTGATCTTATATATCAGGCTAATGAGAGGTTCTTAATTTATTCAATTACTTTGATCTTTAAACTGAGAGGCTTTTGTTCCAGTGTTTTTATTTGAGTAATTGCTGACTCTTTTGGTGCCCAGAAGGCTTGTACCTTCTTCCTGGTACCCAAACCCCTTCTCCTGGAACACCAGTACTCTTCTTGAGTTGTTTGCTGACTTTTAAGGTCTCTACAGACAGACCACACCAGACCAGGGAACTCTGTCCTCCTCAGAGATAAAGCTCTCTGTTTGACTGTGTAGGGAATCTTCTCTCTCTAGAAGATCTATTCCCTTTCCTTTGGCCTGAATGGGAGTCTTATCCCACATCTCTTTGGGTGCTTTTACACTGACAGTTTGTGACTCTCTGTCACTGCATTGGAAACTCATCTTTTACATTACCTAATGTTCTCACAACTGTTTTGCATCATTGCTGCCCGAAGCATCTACATTTGTTTTGGTGAGATGAGTTTCGGAGTTGCTGCTGCAACGTTTTTCTCGACACTAGTTTTGATCTGGTATTTTCTCTACAGGCGTTTCAAACTTGTATTGTAAAAGTTTTCATGCGTTTTAAAAGACTCCTCCAAAAGCCACAAGGTGCAGTAATTTGCATGAGAATGGACAGCACTTGAAATTTACATATCATTGCTTGCCTCATCTAGTAATGTAAATTTGCATTAGGGTTTGTAAAATCTTTCGGGATCAAGTGCCGTGTTCTACTGGAGAAAGTTTTCCTTCCAGACATTTCATTCTCAGCTGCGGAGAACATCCTCAGTGGCGTTGCAATCGGAGCAGGCGCTCTGACCTTCTTGGCTGCTATGCATTGAGTGACTGACCCCCACTGACCCCCACTCAATGCACAGCAGCCAAGAAGGTCTGAGCGCCTGCTCCGGCTGCAACGCCACTGAGGATGTTCTCCGCAGCTGAGAACGAAATGTCTGGAAGGAAAACTTTCTCCAGTAGAACATGGCACTTGATCCCGAAAGATTCTACAAACCCTAATGATGTTACCAGCCGTGAAAACCTGAAATCTTTGATAAATTTGTATTGTTTTTGCAGTGTTGACACAATTTCTAAGCAATCATATAAGAAGTAAATAGCCCCCCATGCATTTTAATGAAGGGGGCGTGGCCAGTGACATCACTTCTGATGACATCACCGGAAGCTGTGTCAACCCTTGCATAATTAATGAAGGGGGCATGGCCAGTAACGTCACTTCCGCTGACGTCACCGGAAACTGCGTCATCAGGGTCACGACCCCAATGACGTCACCCATGTCATGACCCCACCCCCACGTGACCTAGCCCCCGCCAATCACCATCTATGCCCCACCATGATGTAGCTACCCCGCATATTTAATTAATTAAGCAGCCACCCACTGCAGCGTCATTGAACTTCCGCCTGTGGCACCCCACCCTGGAAATTGGGGGCTGCCACTGAGAAGGCCTGAGTAGGTCCATGTGACCCCTCTAACAACACGCCCAGTCATCCCTGGCCAATAGCAAATGGGGCCGGGACCCACCCCCACCCTCACCCTCACCAGGTTATTTTAGGAAAGAAGCCATTTGTGCTTGAACACACATGCGCAGGCTCTTGTTGAGAACTTGGAAACTCCGGCCAGGTCCAAGGTATTCACCACACCACCGCCATTGGGGAGACACTGTCAGAGACACTCCGGCCAGGTCCAAGGTATTCACCACATCACCGCCATTGGGGAGACACTGTCAGAAATCTGTCTCTATCAGCACTAAACCCCTTTTCCTGTCAAGGCTACTCTCAGAGGGTCTCAATACACATATCTTCTCAGTTAAGGCAGGAATCTGACTGAATCTCCTCAGCATCCATCTCTCTCAAGAGCTTCCCTCCCCCTCAGCTGATGCTAACTAATCAGATTGCTTAGAGCAGCCTATCACTCAAGGCTCTCTGGTTCTGTGAAGTCCTTTATGTTGTGGTAAAGAGCCCTGTGACACAGAGTGGTAAAGCTGCAGTACTGCAGTTCTAAGCTCTGCTCAGGACCTGAGTTCGATCCCAGCGGAAGCTGGGTTCAAGTAGCCAGCTCAGGTTGACTCAGCCTTCCATCCTTCCAAGGTCGGTAAAATGGGTACCCAGCTTGCTGGGGGGAAAGTGTAGATGACTGGGAAGGCAATGGCAAACCACCCCTTTAAAAGTCTGCTGTGAAAACGCTGTGAAAGCATCACCCCAGAGTTGGAAACGACTAGTGCTTGCACAGGGGACTACCTTTACCTTTTTTTTTTAAAAAAAAAGCACTTCTAAGCCTTTTAAAAAGTGCAATCCACCACATACCCAAATGAGTCCCCATGTCAGGCCAGGCATTTGAGGAACATGTCCTAGATGAGTAGAACTAGAATATGAATTCTGTTCCCAGTAGAATATAATTCCAGGATAGAGAACATTCAAGTCTAGTGTATAGTCTCAGTCAAACATAATAAATCATTCAGGGAAAGAAAGATAGAAGGGAGACAGGTATTTAACCAGAAAATAACCTGTGTTAACCTAACCAAGATATAAAATAGAAAAAGGGGAAGTCCAACAGTCATAGTCAAGAAAGCCAGACTGAACTAGTCAATGGCAACAATAGAGTAGAAATTTATGGATCCAATAAAAAAAATTCAAATCTGTGGGATCTTACTATTCAGTTGTATTAATTTGATACCCAGTTATAGAGTTACTTTTAAGCCAAATTGTGTTCCTCCCACATGGCTAGTTCAGAAAAACCAACTAGAAGAGAAGGCATAGGTGAGGGCTTGCCCCAAAGCATCCAAAAAGGAAAGAGGGAAGGAACCATTTGAGAGGCTTGTGGGCAAGAGTCCCTAATCAGGTTAGAATGCTGTTGGAGGGAGGATCAGGTTAGCTGCAAAGCCGGCCAGTTAAGCATGGGGAAGGGAGAAACGAAAAGACAGGGATGTGAATAAAAAGACTTGGAGGATTTATTCAGGACAGGAAGCAAAGAAGAAGCATTAACGGATCAATAGAGGAAGAAGGTTTAAGCTTCAGGATTTCAGGATCAATAGAGGAAGAAGGTTTAAGCTGCCCAACCAGCTACAAGAATGGAAGGCTATGCATACACTTTTATGCACTTGGATTTACTGGGCTGTGAAGCGGAGAAGCAGTGGTACTGGTCAAATTTGGTGCAAAACCAGGATTCATAATGATATCGGGCCAAAACTTCAGGATCCAGCTGCCTATTGGTGAAATGTAGGCTGTATTGTGATTGGTGCAACTTTACAAACTGAGAACCCATTGAAGTGAAGGTCAGGATCCAAGTTCCCATAGAAGAGTCTCAACTTTCTATACCTAGGTAATGTAATGGGGAAAGGAGATTCATCCACTTGTAGGTGCTTCAGTTAACTTGGGTTGCAGACCTGTTGACAATGGCCAAGAGATGGATTGATGGCCCTTCCTGGATTCGTGATTGAATTATTAGAGAAGGGGAATCCTGAGAGCCACAGTTACAGTCCTGTAAACTTGGCCATATTCGTGATCATGGTGTGAGGAGTTTTAGAGAACCATACAAAAGATCCTAGACTAATGTGCCCCTAGAGCAGCGGTCCCCAATCTTTTTGGCACCAGGGACTGGTTTCGTGGAAGACAGTTTTTCCACAGACCAGAGGGAAGGGGATGGTTTCAGAATGATACAATTGCACACTTTATTTCTATTATTACATTGCAATATATAATGAAATAATTATACAACTCACAGTCTGGTGGCTAATAGGTCATGGGCCAGTACCGGTCCATGGGCTAGGGACCTCTGCCCTAGAGTTCCCAGACAGCCAAAATACTTCATCTTGAAAGAGCCTTGGAGAAATACCTGCTTTAATTGATATAAACAGGATGGATTTATCCATGCCTTTGACTTGGGAAGACTAGTTGATCTTGGGGTGCAAAAAGGCATGGGTATCAGTGGAGGGGAACCCCAAAAGGGGTAACTACTTCAATGTATGTAGAAGGTTGTGACTCCATTTATATTACATGTGGACAAAATATTATAAGCCCTTTCTCCTCTAATGCTTTCTTGGACCACTAGTCTGTTTTTATTTTGTATTTCTTGAGAAGAGACATTGATAGTTTGGGATGCAATGTCAATTCTCATTAGGATTGTAAACTCTGAATAAGTAATTCCAAAGCTTGGGTTTTCAAATGCCAGTTCTCTACTGTACAAAGCTGCAGGTTTGACTATTTTCCAGTTATAATTATTCCCTCCACTAGCCGTGACCAATTGCATTTGAAATGCCATGAAATCAGAAACCTTAAGGCACATACTTAAAGCATCCCATGCTGCTTATTAATGTATGATATTTTTGGTCCAGTACTGTGGATTTAAAGTCCAATAGGGAAAAAATCCCAAAACCAGCAGAAGTTTAACCTAACTGAGAATTGTAGCATCAGGTCAAAATTCATGATAAATGGTGTATGCCTCCAGTATCTGACACTATATAGGCAATGAATATGTATAACCTATCAAATATGAAAATCATAAGCATAAAATTCATTTAAGGGATTCAGCCAATAATCATTGCATATATTATGTACTTTGTATGCATTATGTGCTTTTCTCTGGTGTTCAGTTCTGAAACATTGTACTCGACTGTCCATAACCATTGAAAGAAATGGCTTGTCAGTACACAATTATAACATAAGCGTAGTAAATGCATTGCTTTTCTTTTTGATAGCAGAGGACATGCATAGAATTTAGAACAGAATTGTCTTTTGGTTGTTTGCTACTGTGTTTCTCCAAAATCCCTTAACACATGCACTCCATTGCACAAACACATGTGTGCTTCATGGATATAACAGGTTGGATCCCGTGTAAAATTTCTGCCAATAGATGGGGATCAATTTTCCTCAATTCCCCCCTCCCACTGTATTATTATTATTATCCATCCTGGTCAAGGCCAGGCTCTGGGCAATGTACAACAGATAAAACAATACAAATCAAGACAATTCCAATTAAAACATTTCAAAAAGTTGAGCCAATAAAGCTCTAAAAACCTACATAGTTAAGTTCTCCTTCCGAACTATCAGAGCATGGGAGGGACTAAAATTTCTGAAGGGGGGATGGACCAAAAAAAGGAGGAAAAGATGCCAGTCGCTGCTGTCCTTAATTGAAATGTAGATATCCATGATCTCCCTTATGCTGTCCTTGAAGGCCACCCGTTCTCCAGGAATAGCAATTTGAGTGTTATTTGGAGCAGGAATAGTTGTAGATTAAAGGCAAGGAAATCCTGTTCTCCCGATGGAAATCCTTTCCATCGGTGGAAATTTGCTATGGGACCCAAGCCATTGTTTTGGAGCATAGAATTTAGGAAGAAATATAGAACTGGGAAGGTTTGGAAATACATGTTAACACTGCAGGGTGATATTACAAACAAAACTGCCTGGATCAAAACTGGATTTATGAATGGGCTAGTAGGCTGCAGTTTAGTGCCTCAGATTATGAGGGGTTTCTGAATCCATTATTAAATTACCATGCTTTTTTTTTTTTGTAATTCTATGGGGCCTTGTACATTTGACATAACTTTAAATAGGTATTTTGGAGTACAAAGAAAGGACACAATTACAGATTTTAAGCTTCTGATTAAGCATTTAGAAAATTTGGGAAGTAGCCTACTTTTATAGAAATATGTATCTCAGCCCTTGATAGGGTTGCCAATTCCCAGGTGGGGACAGGGGATCCCCCGGTTTGGAGACCCTCCCCCCGCTTCAGGGTCATCAGAAAGCGGGGGGGGGGAGGGAAATGTCTTCTGGGAACTCTGTTATACCCTATGGAGATTTATTCCCGTAGAAAATCATGGAGAATTGATCTGTGGGTATCTGGGGCTCTGGGGGGGCTGTTTTTTGGGGTAGAGGCACCAAATTTTCAGTATAGCATCTAGTGCCTCTCCCCAAAATACTCCCCAAATTTCAAAACGATTGGACCAGGGGGTCCAATTCTATGAGCCCCAAAAGAAGGTGCCCCTATCCTTCATTATTTCCTATGGAAGAAAGGCATTTAAAAGGTGTGCCGTCCCTATCAATGCAATGGCCAGAACTCCCTTTGGAGTTCAATTATGCTTGTCACAGCCTTGATCATGGCTCCACCCCCAAAGACTCCTGGCTCCACCCCCAAAGTCCCCAGATATTTCTTGAATTGGACTTGGCAACCCTAGCCCTAGATGTTATTAGCACTAGAGGGGTTTTTTTATCCACATGGGAGGCTCATGAATCACTACTAGATGTAAGCTTCAATAATATTTGTTGGATATCCTCTACAACAAACCTTTTTGGAACTAAAGTATCCACCTGATGAAATCAGGAAACAGATTAACAAAGCCAGAATGGTCCTCAGATAAAACCTGTTGCAAGACAGGCCCCCAAAAAGTCAATAATAGA
Organism: Heteronotia binoei; assembly: GCF_032191835.1. NCBI lineage: Eukaryota > Metazoa > Chordata > Lepidosauria > Squamata > Gekkonidae > Heteronotia > Heteronotia binoei. The sequence continues at coordinate 46,482,399 of NC_083223.1, read as the reverse complement.
ACACCACTAGTGGTCACATACAACTCTCAACTAAAAACAGTTCAACGCATCATCAATCACTTACAATCTCTATTGACAACAGCAGTTCTCTTTCACAAGTACTGGGGGGGGGGGGGGGACTTTTTCTTGCACAAGGACAATCCCCCGATCTCAAACAACTCCTCATCCACAATAATACATCTAACTTCAACAGAGACACTGGTACCAGAGCTTGCAATAAAATCAAGTGCCAACTTTGCTGCCATTACACCCAACCTATGTAGGGATCTCAGTGTTAGTTCTAGACAATGAAAAGATAACTGAGTAGAATAATATTTTCAAATTTGATTAAACGTATATTCAGTTCACTTCTTTACTAACACTTTACTAATTGATATAAGAATTTGAGAACTGAATTGAATATATGTTTAATCAAATTTGGAAATATTATTCTACTCAGTGGTTTTTCCATTGCCACATACACCCAGACAACATAATCAGTGGACCTAACAACATCAACTACACCATCTCAGGCTCATTCACGTGCTCTAACATTGTATATTTGTATATGCCATTAAGTGCCAACAATGTCCTTCAGTTCTATACATAGGGCAAACAGGTCAAACCCTACATCAAAGGATAAATGGACACAAATATGACATCAGGAATCACAAAACTGAGAAACCTGTAGAACACTTTAGCCTTCCAGAACATTCAATGAGTGACCTCAAAGTAGCTGTTTTTATTGCAAAGGAACTTCAAGAACAGAATGGAAAGGGAAACTGCTGAATTACAAATTAATTACAACACTTGGAACAAATACCCCGCCCAGGACTCAACAGGCATATTGGTTTTTGATCTCATTAAGTAAAAGGTAAAGGTAGTCCCCTGTGCAAGCACCAGTTGTTGCTGACTCTGGGGTGACATTGCATCACGTTTCCATGGCAGACTTTTTACAGGGTGCCTTGCCGTTGCCTTTCCCAGTCATCTACACTTTACCCCCAGCAAGCTTGGTACTCATTTTACCGACCTCGGAAGGATAGAAAGCTGAGCCAACCTTGAGCTGGCTATCTGAACCCAGCTTCCACTGGGACCAAACTCAGGTCGTGAGCAGAAAGCTTGAACTGCAGTATTGCAGCTTACCACTCTGCGCCACAGGGCTCCTTTTTTATCATCTACACTTTCCCCCCAACAAGCTGGGTACTCATTTTGCCAGCCTCAGAAGGATAGAAGGCTGAATGAACCTCGAGCCAGCTACCTGAACCCAACTTCCACTGGGATCGAACTCAGGTCATGAGCAGAGAGTTTGGACTGCAGTACTGCAGCTTTACCACTCTGCGCCACTCACCAAACAACTGTACATCCACTGTATTCTAACATAACTCTTTTTTGCATTAATGTTTTGGAATAATGTTTGTAAAACTAGTGTACATGTTAGAGTGGAACTTTCAGACAAAAACACCTCTAACAAAAAGATGTTAGTTTAATTTAACTCATGCTTGAGAAGAAACTAAAGAAGCATGATAACAGACACCAAATTTATTATTCTTTACGTTTAAGAAACCTAATAACATAGACTCTCACCATCAAGCTCCAATTCTGACATGTTTATTGCCTTTGCTGTCCTCCCAACTGAACCCAGGCAGATGATAATCAGAAAACAAATTTGTTATTCTTTTAATCTGTAAAAACATTTTCACTATTTTGCAGACTAATTAATTGTCTGCCCACTCTCTCTATATGCAAGCCTGCTAATTCCATTTCATACCATTGTCTGACGAAGTGTGCTTGGCACATGAAAGCTCACACTTTGAATAAAACTTTGTTGATCTTAAAAGCTGCCATCTTTGTTCAGTACACAATTATGATGTTTAGGAAGCTACTTTTAACAAATCAGTTATCAGGTTGCTACACTCAAGAAAACACCATTTTGCACCGTCACCTCACCAGGGCAGATGCTGCAAATGGCCCATTATCTGCAGAGCTAAAATCAGATGCTGGTCTCATTAGAGTCCAGGGACCCTTGGGCATAGAAAAGCTCTGTGCACACAGGATCCTTGACTCCAAGGCTTTCCCTTCTTCATTTGCATGGAGGGCCAGCAATGGGCAGCAGACCTTCCTTTGTGTGGAGAAGCAAGCGCCTATAATTTAAAAGAATCAAGGAGACTCACCTATGATTGTCACTGAACAGCAAGTGAAAGTTACCTCTGTCACATGTGACTGTCTCTTTAATTAATAAAAAGAGCTTTGAAGTCACCGTTTAGTAAAGCAGTTTTTGCGAACTGTTCTTCCTTGTGCTGTCTCGTTAATTCATACACAGCTACTTCAGAATGCAAGGCAGGTACACGCAGCATTTATACATCAGTGAGGGAAAACCAGGCAATGCCTTTTTTAGTGCAAAATGTAATGGGAAAAGTTGCCTTCGGAGAGTATTTTGACGTTATCTTTGATGTACAGGTTTGTTATCATTTCCTATTTACTGCTTCATTTTAATTACCGTGGCTGCTGGGAGTTGCTCTTTAATTAAAGTAGATGAGGCCTAGGGATTTGTTCAGAATAATTCACAAGCTTCATGCTCCACTAATATATCTTTAGCAAGAAAGAGATTTCATAAGTCCTCAAATTATGCTAAGCCACAGAAGACCAAGTACATGCCTGAAGCTGCACAGGTATTTCCCTACCTCTGGTATCAGTTAAGGTCTTTGGATTGATTCTTTTTAGCTAAATAGCTAAAGGCCTTTTCTCTTTCCATGCTGAACTGCACTGTAACCTTACAACACAGCTCAGTACGGGAAAGGGAAGGAAGGTTTCTGGGCTGTTAGGAGGGGAAGGTGGGCATTAGTGATAGCGGCAAGCAAAGCAATAATGAGGTTTGTGGACACCGTTGTTCTATTCCTGCCCTGCTTGCTGCTGCAGGGACACACTTTTGCATCCGCAAGTAGATGCATCCTGCATCATCATCATCATCATATTTTACATTAACTATGCTGTTCATGTTAGTTGTTGGGCATGATCTGGCACATAGCAGGAACTCGGAGTATAACTCATGACCCACACAAGCAGAAAGAGCCCACAGGAGCCTCTCCACCACAGTGTCTCACAGCTGTTTGCCCACAAAACCTATGTGTCTCAGGAAGAGGGTTTGATGTGATATCCATGGGTATATTCACACTACCCTAAATAATGCATTTTGCCACTGGATTTTTGCTATGTAAGAATAGCAAAAATCCAGTGGCAAAATGCATTATTTAGGGTAGTGTGAATGCACCCAATGTTTCCACACAGCAAATGTTAATAAAACTCCACACAACAGGCTTGTGTTGGCTTCTATATACTGGGAGCTGCCATTTTGCAAGCAAGAGGAACACAACCACATGGGCAAGCCGCAAGGAAGGAAAGCTACAACAACTGCAAAGTTACAGCAAGTCAAAAGAATTGGAAGAGACCTTGGAGATAAGGTCCAACTTCCTTCTCAGTGCAGGAATTCCCACCTAAAGCATCCGTGACAAATGGCCATCATTCAGTGAGCTGGATAGTAGTTCAGAATCAGAGCAATCCAAAGAGCAACAGGAGCTTGGAGTTTCATTACTAACTGTGGAAGATGTTCAAAAGGTTCCTATAAAATTCAGATCTTAGCTTTTAGGTATCCTACTGATATTTTTATTTATTTACATTGTTTATACCCTGCCATTCTCTCCATTGGGATCCAAAGCAGCTGTCGTCACTCCCCCCCCCCCCCCATTTTATCCTCACAATGACACTGTGAGATACATTAATCTGAGATTGTGTGATTGGCCAGGAAGCTTGTGTGGCAGAGTGGGGGTTTGAATCTGGATCACCTAGATCCAAGTCTGACACTCTACTACACCTCAAAAACAACAATAATTTCAGAGAGAAATGGGAGAAGCAGCAAAATTAGAACTCATATTTTCAGTCGGAGATAACACTCTAACCACAACTGACCTTATTCTGATTGCATCACTGTCAAATATGCATTAAATGGGGCAACTAATGCCCTTGAGAGCGCTTGTGGCTTGGGGAAACAGCATGGGAATCAGAGGCCACTCCTCCCTTCCAGCACGGCCGAGAAAGCCCTTTAAGCAGCTGGGCCATTGTAGCAGGCTGCCTCCATAGCTCAGCTGTTTCTGATCATTTGGCAGTTTTCATGGGGATGTTTTGGTGGCTTTCACAGGGAGGAGAAATGGGTTTAAAACACTGCTTTTTGTGCCTCACAAACCTCCATGAACTGTCTTAAAAGTTCATGGAGGTTTGTGGCCAGGCTGCAGTTTGCAAACATTAGTCCATAAACCACAAAACAGTCAAAATTCAACATGCATAAAGGTTCATGAGCCAGTTCATACCCATCCCTACTAAAGACCTTCAATTTGTGTTTCTTATACAATTCCTTCCCTTAATCCATAGCAAACCACTTTAGAAACTGAAGAGATCTTCAAAAGTAGATTGCAATACAGCATCCACTGGGGGAAAAAATCCTTTGAGATCTCTAAAGTAGCTCTTTGGATCCTAAGCAGACTGTTTGTAAAGTTGCCAGACAAGCTCAAATAGAATCACCAGCAAAGAGCTTGGCAACAGGCTTTTAAGGCTCAGCCTGCCTTATGGCTGTAGAATTCCATGGTTCTCAGAAAAATAGATTGCCTGGCACAAACCTTGGGGATCCAAACCATATGTGCTTGACATTCAGTGAGTTGCCCAATTGTTAACTAATTAGTGCATTATCGGAAAAGTTCTGCCCGGGCGCCATGTTAGGGCCTGTAGAAGGAGAGCCAGTTTGGTGTAGTGGTTAAGTGTGCGGTCTCTTATCTGGGAGAACCGGGTTTGATTCCCCACTCCTCCACTTGCACCTGCTAGCATGGCCTTGGGTCAGCCATAGCCCTGACAGAGGTTGTCCTTGAAAGGGCAGCTGCTGTGAGAGCCCTCTCCAGTCCCACCCACCTCACAGGATGTCTGTTGTGGGGGAGGAAGGGAAAGAGATTGTGAGCTGCTCTGAGACTCTTCGGAGTGGAGGGGGGGATATAAATCCAATATCATCTTCTTCTTATCTTCTTAACCCTGTACCCTCTCTTCCATCCATTAATGGACTGTGTTCACTCCGGCCTTGATGCCAGATACAAAAGGACTATATGCTACTTTGGACTGGTGCTATTAAAATCATGGGCAACCTGCCTAATTGGACATTTAGTTTCACTAGATACTGAGTATTGGGTCTAACTGCCAACCCAATATGGACATTTTCCTGGTGTGCACCAGACGACAGTGCTTGAAAGCTAGTTTCCAGACAGTCCCTTTGTCTGCCCTGCTATTGGTGTGATTGTTTGAAACTTCTTCCAACAAGAAGGACTTTAGGGGGGCGGGGTGTTGCTGAATAATGGCGGACGCATCTCAGTGAAGCTCCTCAACCTTCCCTGCTAAATCTGGGGGCTACGGCCAAGTCGCAGACTCCAAAACTGGTCCCAGATGGGAAAATCTTTAAAAACGAAAACTAAGGCAAAGACCAGAGCTAAAGCTACAGCGAAAGCTGCTAAGGAGACCTCACCATCAGTAAGAGTCTTTTTTTCTTCAGGCTCTTCCCCTGCTCAACCCAGCTGCTCTCCTTCTACAGGCCCTAACATGGCGCCCGGGCAGAACTCTTCCGATAATGCACTAATTAGTTCTGATGATGCCCCGATCTGCAGAAAAGATCTAAACCTATTCCAGTCAGTAAGCAGGACTTAAGAAGATGGCAAAATGCCTTTTTAGATTTCTTATGGAACTCAAGGCACCGTAGAATTTCATCTTCTCTAATCTCAAAACCACCAGCGCTTGGAGGTTTGGGAGTTCCGCTTCTCGAAAAATATTATTTAGCGTCCCAGTTAAAATACATTTTCATCTATGCATTACCAGAGTGCAGTACCTCTTGGCTCAGTATAGAAAAGGCTGCCTTAAAAGATGTTCTATTACATGAGAATATCTGGCTTGGGAAATTTGAAAGATCAAAATTAATTTTGAACAATCCATTTCTAGAACACACGTTTAAAATTTGGGACCAATATAGGGAAGTTCTAACACCGGCAACATTGCCTTTCATGTCTTTTCTTGGACAACCGTGGTTTTCACCAGGTAAAGCATGATGCGATTATAAAGTTTGGCAAGACAAAAACATCTTTTGGCTGCTTGATATTACACCCAATGGTAAACTTAGCACTAAACCAGAACTAGAAGCAAAATACAAAATAACAATACCTTGGATGCAGTATTATCAGCTGTTTGATGCTTTACACAAAGTAATACCATTTACTTGTGTAAATAGAGCACCAAATTCCTTTGAATCTCGTTTAAAATCTGGATCTTCTTCTGTTAGAGGAGCAATTTCCTGTATTTAACAATTACTAAATGGGAAAGATTGGGACCAATGTAGCTCACAACAGAATCAATGGCATAAAGACTGTGAAAGAGTATTTTCAGAGGAGCAATGGAAACCTTATGGAAAAGTTCTTTATTTAAATCCAGATCTACATATATTAGAATACAAACTTTAAGGTATGGTCTCAGTGGTACTGTACGCCACATAAATTGTTCCATAGTAACTTGATCCCAACTTCAGGTTGCTGGAAAGGATGTGGAGGAACTGGTACTCTGAAACATTGCTGGTGGGACTGTCCAAAAATTAAGGAATTTTGGAAATCAGTAATTAAGGTAGCCAGGGAAATAATAGATTTTGACATCCCTTTTTTGCCAGAATCTGTCCTGCTTAATATTTGGCAAAAAAAAACCCCTGTTCTAATCTAAAACTAGAACTTCTTTCATTATTGTTACTAGCAGCCAAAATTATTATAGCTTTATGTTGGAAATCTGATAAATGCCCCACTATGTGTCAATGGTATGATAAGGCTTGGGATTTGATGATCCAAGATAAACTGTCTGCAAGTATTTTAGGATATGAAAATCCAATGTTAGCAGACAATTTTGTTGAAAAATGGTTTTCTTTTCTTTCATATATCAATGAGAAACCCTCAACTAGCTTATCTGTTCCAACTAAGTATCTTGACTTTATTCTGTATTAAGTATTTGTCTTTATGCCTTGCCAGCGATTAAATTTATGTGGTGTATTTTTTTTCTTTTTTGTTGTTGTAAAAAGTATTTTGTTTCTAGTATGTAATATTTAATTTATATTTTGGTGTGAAATGGTAGTTGCCATTTTGCTTATATGTTAATGATTGGTTATTTTGTACTGACGTGTTAAAAATAAAATTTGTGAGTTATTAAAAAAGGACTCCAGATTGCACTTCACAGAGAAGAAGAAAAGAGAGAGAGAGCTGCCCAGCCCTGCAGACCGCAACTTCAGCCCTGTCATCAGAAGAAAGTGACCTGAAGCAACCCTTCCCGAAGACATGTTCCTGGATGTCCTAAGAAGATAAACTCTCAGTGCTGCCAGCCTCCATTAGGGCAAGATGAGAGACCAAGGTACTCTGGACATGCCATGGAGATGCAAATTGAGAAGCCAAACAATCAACAATATACTCACTGTCACATCTTCACACCCAACAAGCTACAGTTCCTGCTGACCATTGAAGCAAGCGTCTACCTTCCTACCGACCATCGAATGCAAGACTATGATCAGGCAGGCAAAAAGGGACTATCAGGAGCATATTGCAAAAAACATAAAGACCAACAATAAACATTTCTTCAAGTATATTAGAAGCAGGAAACCAGCCAGGGAGGCAGTGGGGCCCTTGGATGACCAAGGGGTCAAAGGATTGCTGATGGAGGATAGGAGAATGGCAGAGAAGCTGAATGCATTTTTTGCCACCGCCTTCACTATGGAAGTCGAGAAGTGTTTGCCCGCTCCAGAACCACTAATTTTGGAAGGGGTGTTGAAAGATCTGAGTCAGATTGAGGTGATAAGAGAGAAGGTCTTACAACTGATAGACAAATTAAAAACTAATAAGTCACCAGGTCTGGATGGCATACATCCAAGAGTTCTGAAAGAACTCAAAGTTGAACTTGTGGATCTTCTGACAAAAATCTGTAATCTTTCATTGAAATCTGCCTCCAATCCTGAGGACTGGAAGGTAAGCAAATGTCACCCCCATCTTTAAAAAGGGTTCCAGAGGAGATCTGGGAAATTGCAGGCCAGTTAGTCTGACTTCAATACCGGGAAAGTTGGTAGAAACCATTATCAAGGACAGAATGAGTAGGCACATTGATGAACATGAGTTATTGAGGAAGACTCAGCATGGGTTCTGTAAGGGAAGATCTTGCCTTACTAACCTGTTACATTTCTTTGAGAGGGTGAACAAACATGTCGACAAATGGGACCCAATAGATGTTTACCTTGACTTCCAGAAAGCTTTTGATAAAGTTCCTCATCAAAGGCTCCTTAGAAAGCTCGAGTCATGGAGTAAAAGGACAGGTCCTCTTGTGGATCAAAAACTGGCTAATTAATAGGAAGCAGAGAGTGAGTATAAATGGGGAGTCTTCGCAATGGAGGACGGTAAGCAGTGGGGTGCTGCAAAGCTCAGTACTGGGTCCCATGCTTTTTAACTTGTTCATAAATGATTTGGAGTTGGGAGTGAGCAGTGAAGTGGCCAAGTTTGCAGATGACACTAAATTGTTCAGGGTGGTGAGAACCAGAGAGGATTGTGAGGCACTCCAAAGGGATCTGTTGAGGCTGGGTGAGTGGGCGTCAAAATGGCAGATGAGGTTCAAAGTGGCCAAGTGCAAAGTAATGCACATTGGGGCCAAGAATCCCAGCTACAAATACAAGTTGATGGGGTGTGAACTAGCAGAGACTGACCAAGAGAGAGATCTTGGGGTCGTGGTAGATAACTCACTGAAAATGTCAAGACAGTGTGCGATTGCAATAAAAAAGGCCAATGCCATGCTGGGAATTATTAGGAAGGGAATTGAAAACAAATCAACCAGTATCATAATGCCCCTGTATAAATCGATGGTGCAGTCTCATTTGGAATACTGTGTGCAATTCTGGTCACCGGACCTCAAAAAGGATATTATAGCATTGGAAAAAGTCCAGAAAAGGGCAACTATGAAGAAAGGTTAAAACACTTGGGGCTCTTTAGCTTGGAGAAACATCGACTGCAGGGTGACATGATAGAGGTTTACAAGATAATGCATGGGATGGAGAAAGGAGAGAAAGAAGTACTTTTCTCCCTTTCTCACAATACAAAAACTCATGGGCATTCGATGAAATTGCTGAGCAGACAGGTTAAAACGGATAAAAGGAAGTACTTCTTCACCCAAAGGGTGATTAACATGTGGAATTCACTGCCACAGGAGGTGGTGGCAGCTACAAGCATAGACAGCTTCAAGAGGGGGTTAGATAAAAATATGGAGCAGAGGTCCATCAGTGGCTATTAGCCACAGTGTGTGTGTGTGTGTGTGTGTGTGTGTGTGTGTGTATGTATATATATATATATATATATATATATATATATATATATATATATATATATATATATATATATATATATATATATATATATATATATATATATATAATAAAAAAAAATTGGCCACTGTGTGACACAGAGTGTTGGACTGGATGGGCCATTGGCCTGATCCAACATGGCTTCTCTTATGTTCTTATGTACCACAATGGAAACACCCAGGACGATGATCACTGTCAAGGACTTTATCCAGTCACGTAGACTGTCCCCATTGTGCTTGCTCTGGTGTCACTATAGATAATGAGTACTAAATTCCCCACTCATATTTCCTTGTTTAATGATGGTTTGCAATAGGTAAAACCAGGGCTTTTTTTGAGCCAGAGCACACTGGAACGCCATTCCGTCTAGCCCAGGTAGCATTTCGGCTACCTAGGCCAGCGTTCCAGCTCAGCCCAGGCAGCTTCCCCCGCTGACTGGCAGGCTTTGGAGAGGCTAGCTGTGAGTGCGCAGGGGCCTCCGGAGCTCCAGGTGTCCAGCGGGGTCTGGGGAGGCCAGTCACACTTGCGCGAGGGCTTCTGGAGTTCCGGGTGTCCGACGGGGGCTGGGGAGGCCAGCCGTGCGTGTGCAGGAGCCTCTGACCTTGGCTCCCCGGCAGGCAGGCGACCACGGAGTTGGTCGATGTGTCGCCTCAGGAGATATCCACCCTCCAAGGTCACTGCATAGGAGACCGGTGTCAGGGCCCGGGTTGCAGATAAGGAACGACGGCTGCCAACGTCCGGCAGCTGGCCAGAACTCTGTCAGCCGGCTGGGGAGGAGCGCAGGGGTGGTCGTTAAACAGTCCAATTATTTCAACACCGTAAATCAGTCCGGCCGAAGGAGGAGACAGAAAGCTTGGTCACAGGAATGCAGGGGGTCGGAAGCCAGAGAAAACAACGCCAATTACCTTGGTCAGTCCACAAAGCAAAGTCAGAGTCCAGAAGTTCAAGTCCAAGGTTCAGGCCGGGTCAGGAGTTACACGGGTTCTCGCAGCAAGCAAGAGGTTGCAGAGCGTAGTCACGTCCCAGGAGGGTCATTCGTTGCCAGCACAGTTTGCCTTGAGGTCAGGGTTACAGATATACTGTGCTGGCTTGTTAACTTGTTAGTACTCCGGGCTGAGATCTCTCCTCCCACGCATGCGTGCATTTTTCCGTCTGTTTCTGAACTCCTGTCGCCTCCTCTCCCGTAGCCGGCTTACAGGAGGTGGTGATTCAGGAGGGGATGCGCTAGGGCCTGGTGTGGCCTGATCAGTTTCAGGTGGCTCCTGCTCTGAGTTAGCAAGGGCGGGGGCTGAGCTAGGGCCCGGTGTGGCCTGATCAGTTTCAGGTGGCTCCTGCTCTGAGTTAGCAAGGGCTGGGTCTGGGGCAGGCACGACAACCGGTCCGGTGACGTGGTCCACCTTTCCAGGGAGCCAGGCGGGGCCAGTGGTGGCATAGTTCCGTGCCCACACTGTCTCACCTGGGTAGAACCCTCTGGGGGCTTTAAGGTGTTCCGGCGCCGGTCGCCTGTCTGGGGCTCGGTCAGGGTGCAGCTTGTCCAGCAGGGTGGTGATGCGGCGGCCCATGAGGAGTTCAGCTGGACTGCGACCTGTGGAGGCGGTGGGTGTAGTCCGGTAGGCCATTAGGAAACACGCCAAGTCTTTTGGCCAGTCTGAGGGGCCCAGACGGTTCAAGGCCTCCTTTGCCGTGCGCACCATCCGCTCTGCCTGGCCGTTGGTGGCTGGATGGAACGGGGCAGAGCGAATGTACCTGATGAGGTTCCTGGCTAAGAAGTCCTGGAACACTGTGGACATGAATGCTGTGCCGTTGTCGGTGACGATGGTCTCCGGCAACCCGTGGGTTGCAAAGATGGCCCTCAGAGCCGTGATGGTCACCTGCGATGATGGCGAGGGCACCTGGACCACCTCCAACCACTTGGAGTATGAATCCACTAGTATGAGTAGAGTCCGCCCATGGAAGGGGCCAGCAAAGTCCATATGCAGTCTTGACCAGGGGGTTTTGGTGGATTCCCATGGTTGCACTGGGCCACGTGGGGGGTCAGGCCTTGACACCTGGCATGTTGGGCACCTTTTAACCCAAGCCTCAATTTCTGCATCGAGGCCGGGCCACCAGACATAGCTCCGTGCGAGAGCCTTCATGCGGACTATGCCCGGGTGTGCCTCATGCAGGGCTCTAAGCACTTGGTCTTGCAAGGGTTTGGGGATGACGACTCTGTTGCCCCATAGTAGGCAGCCTTTGTGGGTGGATAGTTCGTCTTTCCGGGCGGCTTGCGAGATGGGGTGTGCGCAGAGCGGAGGTGCGGACCCAGATGGCTTGGATTTAGCCACCTTTCCGTGTTCCTGGTTCTGTTGCTGGTTCTTACTGGCATCCCATCCTCGTCGCCAGTGTAATGTAATGTAATGTAATGTAAAATTTTATTTATATCCCGCCCTCCCCGCCGAAGCAGGCTCAGGGCGGCTAACAGCATTTCAGGTAAACAATAGTAATAAAAACATTAAATTCACATTAAAATTCACATTAAAATCAGTCAATAATCAATAATTAATTAAAACATTCCTAAGTCAACATTGGCGGTAAACGTTACTAATCTGGCGGTAAACATTAATTCAGTTATTGGTGAACGCCTGTTTGAAGAGGGCGGTCTTGCAGGCCCTGCGGAACTGGTCTAAGTTCCGCAGGGCCCGCACCTCCTCTGGGAGTTGGTTCCAGAGTTGTGGGGCCGCAACAGAAAAGGCCCGGGTGCGGGTGCTTTGAAGTTTAACTTCTTTTGGCCCAGGGATATTCAGTCTGCTTTTCCCCACTGACCTCAGTGCTCTCTGGGGCTCATATGGGGAGAGACGGTCCCTCAGGTAGGTCGGTCCTTGGCCATATAGGGCTTTAAAGGTTATGACCAGCACTTTGTACTGGATCCGGTATACGATTGGCAGCCAGTGCAGTCCGCGCAGCCCTGGCCGTATATGCTCCCATCTTGGGAGACCAAGTAGCAGCCTGGCCGCCGCGTTCTGCACTAGCTGCAGCTCCCGGGTCCGGTACAGAGGCAGCCCCATGTAGAGAGCGTTACAGTAGTCCAATCTTGAGGTGACCGTCGCGTGGATCACCATTGCTAGGTCCTGACGCTCTAGGAAAGGGGCCAGCTGCCTCGCCCGCCTCAGGTGGAAGAAGGCTGATTTGGCAGTGGCTGTTATCTGGGCCTCCATTGATAATGAAGGCTCCAGTAAGACGCCCAGGCTCTTTACCCGCTGCGCCGTCTTCAGCGGCGCCTCGTCAAAGGCCGGGAGAGATATTTCCTTCCCCAGAGTGCCACGACCCACATGGAGAACCTCTGTCTTCGCTGGATTTAACTTCAGCCCACTCAGTCTAAGCCACGTTGCAACAGCCCGCAAAGCCCGATCCAGGTTCCCCGGGGCGGAGGCGGGCCGGCCGTCCATTAGTAGATAGAGCTGGGTGTCATCTGCGTATTGATGGCAACCCAGCCCAAATCTCCGGGCAATCTGGGCGAGGGGGCGCATATAGATGTTGAATAACATCGGGGAGAGAACTGCTCCCTGGGGCACCCCACAGTCTAGTGTGCGCCTCTGGGATCGCTCACCCCCAATCGCCACCCTCTGTCCCCGACCCATGAGGAAGGAGGAAAGCCATTGTAAGGCTAGCCCCTCAACCCCTATGTCGGCGAGGCGGTGGATCAGCAACCGATGGTCGACTGTATCAAACGCAGCCGACAGATCTAGTAACATCAGTATTGCCGCACCGCCTCGATCCAGTTGCCGCTGGAGGTCGTCCACCAAGGCGACCAGGACCGTCTCCGTCCCGTGGCCCGGTCGGAAGCCAGACTGGCACGGGTCTAAGACAGAAGCGTCATCTAGAAATCTCTGTAGCTGTAACGCCACTGCCCTCTCGATAATTTTACCTAAAAATGGTAAATTGGACACCGGTCGGTAGTTTGCCAATTCGGCCGGGTCTGCTGTAGGTTTTTTCAAGAGGGGCCGGACCAAGGCCTCTTTCAGAGGCGCTGGAAAATGCCCCTCTAAGAGGGATCTATTTATGATGTCCCGTAGAGGACATCTAAGCTCCCTCTGGCAGGATTTAATCAGCCAAGAGGGGCAAGGGTCCAAATCACATGTTGTTGGGCGAGCAGCAGAGAGAATTCCATCGACTTCCTCCAGGCTGAGTGGGTCGAAGTGGTCCAGTACTAAATCTGAAGACAGGCGCGGAGCCTCAGTTTCACTTACTGTGTCTAATGTGATAGGCAGGTCTTGGCGGAGCGATGAGATTTTATCTGCAAAATATTTCGCAAATGCCTCACAGCCTATTTCTAATTCCCTAATATTTGGTTTGCCTTGTGGCAATGTTATAAGATCTCCAATTACTCTAAACAATTGTGCTGGGCGCGATTTTGCAGATGCAATCTTGGCTGCGAAGTATTCTTTCTTTGCAGCCTTGACTGCCATCTCATAAGACCTCATAAGCGTTCTATAGGATGTTCTCGTCGCTTCGTCCCGAGTATGCCTCCACCGTCTCTCTAGTCGTCTGAGCCCTTGTTTCAGCTGGCGTAACTCCAAGGTATACCATGGTGCCAGCCTCTTGCGAGGGCGCAGAGGGCGCCGAGGTGCAATTTCATCGATAGCCCTGGATAGCTGGCCCTGCCAGACTTCCACCAGGTCATCGAGAGAATTGCCAGTGGGCCAGGGATCCCTCAGGGCTGTTTGGAACCGTTCCGGGTCCATCAAGCCCCGGGGGCGAGCCAAAATAGGCTCTCCGCCCATACAGGGTTGGGGCAACGTCTCCATACGGGCCTTAAGGGCTAGGTGGTCCGACCATGGAACCGCTTCAGCCGCGATATCGTTCACCAAAATCCCGGATGCAAAGATCAGGTCTAATGTGTGCCCGGCCTGATGCGTGGGAGTTGTGACAAATTGAGAGAGCCCCAGTGTCGCCATGGAAGACACTAGGTCCATCGCCTGAGTGGAGGCCGTGTCATCGGCATGGACATTGAAGTCACCCAGGACCATAAGCCCCGGGAACTCCAATGCCCAGCCCGCCACTGCCTCCAATAGTGATGGTAAGGCGCTGGCTGGTGCGTTGGGCGTACGGTACACCAGCCAGATCGCCAACCCCTCTCCAACATCCCACGTCAGGCCGGCACATTCAATGCCATCGATCCTTGGAGCCGGGAGAGCCCGAAAGGTGTAATCCTCCCGTATGAACAACGCTACCCCTCCCCCCCGCCCGTTATTCCGTGACTGGTGAAAGACCGAGTAGCCTGGGGGGGTCATCTGGGAGAGAGCTACTGTCTCTCCGTCCCGCACCCAGGTCTCGGTCACGCAAGCCAGGTCCACATCCTGTTGGAGTAGAAACTCCTTGAGGGTCGAGGTCTTGTTGTTAATAGACCTGGCGTTGCATAACACCAGTGACGGAGACGGGCATTTCCTCTTGGTCCCACTACCTACCACCGTTGGGATGGGAAGTAGACTAGAAGGTGGCCGAGCACCGTTTTGTCTCTGTCTCCTTCTCTTGTGTATCTGTGTAAAGTACTGGGGTCGACGCAGTAAGAGACCAGAGTCGGAGAGTGATTTCAGCAAGCTTTACTTCAGGAACACAACACAGACTGAGCTCTATTCAAACCTCCCGCTCCTTTATACAATTCTTGCCCCCTTCTGATTGGTCCTTAACTATGTACATGGATTGGCTATTTACAGGGGCCTAAGGGCCTATCAGGGTACAGTATGAGCCTAGATGTTAATTGGCTACTTATGTTTCAATCCTTCCCCTGATTGGGCACGCTTAGGCCTTCTCTGGAACCCTGGTGTGGAGTACAAGCTTTGGCTTGTTCAGCTTCCCTCCAAAAGTAACAGTTCCCTCCAAAAGTAACAGTTCTCCCATTTGAGCCTAGGACACAACAGATAGATAGATAGATAGATAGATAGATAGATAGATAGATAGATAGATAGATAGATAGATAGATAGATAGATAGATAGATAGATAGATAGATAGATAGATAGATAGATAGATAGATAGATAGATAGATATTATAGCACTTTTGGTGATGTCAGAGGTGTGGCCCAGTATGCAAATGATGGTGATGTCAGAGGTGTGGCCTCACATACTAATAAGTTCCTGCTGGGCTTTTTCTACAAAAAAAGCCCTGGGTAAAACTATCAGTGCCCATTAATCCTTTTGTTTATTTTCTTGAGAGTCATCTCTGGGAATGAGGTCAGAAATCACTTGATATCACCCCTGGACACAAATCTGGCTATATTAAAGCCAGGTTTGGGCCGGTCAGGTGTGTCTCTTGTGGTACCCCCTACCCTTGCCGCTTAAGCCACCCCCATATACCTGATCAGTATTGGGCCCTTTTATTAGCGATTTACACTGGTTGTTTCTTGCTCCCCCTACCCCTCATCATCTTTGCTTTTGGCTGGTGTTCCTGGATATTTCAAAAGGTACTGTATTTCCTTGTCTGTGTTATTTGTCCCTGTGTTATTTGTATTTCCTTGTCTGTATTTCTCTGTCTATCCCATTTTCTTGCTGTTTTTCCTAGGACTGAGTGATTGTTAGAGTGAATTACTATTTTTGTATGCTTGCAATATTTTCTCATTTAGTGTATCAGGGAAATCTCCTTGTTATTTAGAAGGATTCCTGGGTGAACTGCCTCCTGTATACACAGATTATTGACCCCACTCATTTGCCATCTTTGCCCACATAGATAAATTCCCCCATATCTCTTAAGAGGGCAATTTGGCTAACAAAATGGATTAGCCCACAAGGCATGAAAAGGAACAAAATGTAACTAGTTTAGCCCAGACTCTAAGGTAATGCAACCCATCAGAATGCCCCATCCCCTTCTGCAGTTCTAGACTGGCCATAAAACCAGGTGTTTTATTTAGCAATCAGATGCATTATAAATTGTGCTGATCTATGAACTTCCTTTACATAGAACTCATCAGCTCTTCCAGCACTCTGTCATACCAGAACAAGAACAAATAAGATGATGCTTATCAGTAGTGATTGAAGATAAGGAGTAATTTAGGATACAGAAACAAACTATACAGAACCAGGAACACAGAAAAAGCAAAACAATCTAGGTCAGCCATTAATTCTTCTATCAGTACTGGTAATGCATTCTGAACTGCCAAATGCTCAGTTTCTTAGCAGCAGAATCTGATTTCCCTTCTTCTGATTTATGGATGAGGGTAGTCCCCCTCCCCCTTATAACAAAGAAATCAAGAAAGACCCCAGTTTTTAATTCATTATATATTCCTCGTTTACTGTCTCTCATGTGATCAGAATAACTCAGATGATTTTGAGTGAAAATGGACAGCCTCTATTGCCTCATACAGAGTGAATTATGAAGGATTTTAGTGGCAACTCCCTCTGTTTGTAGGGAATGCCTGGTGGACGGACCGTAGACTGGGTGTTAACCCTTACCAAATTTGCACTTTCTAGTAGCTGGCAGTCCTCAGTGTTTACAACTATTTTGAGAGTACAAAGGAAAATGGTGTATTGTCACAAAAGATTAGAGGTTTCAGGAGAGAAAATTTTTTTAAAGTACAATTTATTTTACCTCATCTTTTGTGAATTATGAAAGTTCATGTTCTTCTTCCTGTCTTGTAGCATCCAAATTGGAGCTCTTTTCTCTCCCTCGTTGGAAGTGTGAAATTCAGATACAAATACAGCTCATGCAGTCCACTGCAAAGAAAACACACGTTTCCTACTTTGAAAATTAGATGCATGATCAACAGGGAATACTGGCTAGTCAAAGCTTCCCAAGAAGGTATAACTTCCAAATGGATCTCCAAGTATCCCTCACAAAAAAAGAAAAGGAAGAAGCTTGTGTAACAGCAGCAACAACAAGAAGGTCCTAAACCAATACAGTAGATAGCCTTATAACATGTGCACTGGAGAATCTACAATTATTCAAAATGTTTAATACATAACATAGATTCACATAAACAAACCCAAGTAATCAATGAAAAAGAACATTCAGTGATGGTTATGGTTTGTGTATGTGATATATCTTGTTATTGTAGTTTCTCTACGTCAATCGATGGTACTACGAATTAAACATTTTGTATAAGGGTAGATTGTCTGGCAATATCCATGAAGCCAAAAACACATGCCATCTGGAGACTAATGGAATTAGCCAGAGTGTATGACCATGAACATGAAACATGAGGTATTGGCTACTTGATGTGAACCTGTCGATATATTTTACAACATCATAAATTCATCTTCTGAACACAATTACTCTCTAGTGATTTTTGTTACTTTTCCTTCTGAACAGGTCTTAATTGTTAAGGGTAGATTAGAAATTGTATGTGTGTGTGGGGGATTGTTTTTATGGAATTTATGTTTTATTACCTCTTGCTTTTATGTCCTTGGCCTGCAGCAGCCTGAAACAGGCCTCTTCTTTGCTTGTCGGGAAATATGGCATAAACTGGCATGAAGAGGTCATAACAAGGTAAAACCTCAATGTTTGAAATGAAAAAATATTTTAAAATTTGCTTTTTACCTCTTTGTATTTTGTAAAATTTGACCTGTTGAAGAGTTTAGGAGGGGTCAAAAGCTTGCACATTATTATTGCCATTAGATTATGTGCTGTTGGGTAATAAAGGCGTAATATGAATTGTGTCTTTATCTTTTGGGGTTATATTTTTGGAATGACATGGCTGTGAACAACTTCTCCAATATCCATTCAGACCGCATTGGGAAATTCATCCTGACACCTCACATTTTCTAAGGGAGAATACTCCAAGGAAAATATATGAAATATCTATCTTGACGAAGCAGATTGTCCCACACTTAGAAAGGAGGAAACAAAGGGTGCCTTCACATGGTGACTGTTTACAAGTGGATTTTGCTATTCTTACACAGTGAAAATCCAGTTGCAAAGTGCATTATTTAGTGTGTGTGAATGTACCCAAACATTTGCAGATTTCTTTCTGGGGGGAAAAAATACCAATCATTTCATCAAATTGCTTTCATGTATCATTTTCTCTACCTAGTCCATGTATTTTTGTAAATAAATAAAAACTGTTCACAGCTCCAGAATATATTGTTCATTTGATGGCATGACTCAGATACAGGAATATTTTAAGATATATCAAGCATATGTTACATGCTGTTTTGCTTGATTTATGGAATTATTTATAGGTCTCATGGCATAATTAATTATTTTGTTCAGAGCATCCCACAACTGACAGTAATTAACTAGTAGTTTGTGACTTAGACATTTCTTTTCCAGTTTTTGATCCCCCCCCCCCCCATTAAGACTGTTAATAAGAAAGGGAAAAAGAAACTCCCTGTGCAAAGAACATTATGGGTGCGTGGGTGCATTGTTACACGGTTTTTGTTTTGGAACCCTGATGTGTCAATGTCCTCTTAGCCTTTTTTTCAGTGGAAATTAGGGGGTTGAATACATAAATACATAAATGTCAAACAACAAGGAGAAAAAACCCCACAGTGGTTTAAGTCATGAACTTGCCTTGTGCCATACAACAGCAATTCAGACACCCATAACCTTTTCAAGAGCAATGTGTGTGTGAGTGGAAAAGGCTTGTAGGCTTGAATACACTTGCCGGACTGAATTCCATGTACACAAGAGCCAGCATGGTGTAGTGATCAGAGTGATGGATTAGGATCTGGGAGACCCAGGCTTGAATTCCCACTCTTGAATGGAAGCTCGCTGGGAGATCTTGGACCTGTCGTGGCCTCTTACCCTTACCTTTCACCCAGTGTTGCTGTGAGGATAAAATGAAAGTGAAGAGAACAATACCCCCTGGAACTTTGGATCCACACTGGGGTGAAAAGCAGGATATAAATATCTACAATAAATATAAATTCCTGTTCTGCAGGATAAAACGCCTACACCCAGTACCCAGGATTATGTACTCATTTCGGCCTGGGTAATCCTTTCCTTACACAGCAATGGACAAAATCCTTGGCAGTGACCACAGTCTTGTTCCTGTTCTTTTTGAACAGCTTGGTGGAGTAGATTCAGTTTCCCCAGCTGTTTCTTTGCTTCCAGAATATTTCTAGCTATTACATTTTATACTGCCCTTCTTTTAAGCAACTCATGGAAGCACATGTGATTCTTCCCTGCTCCATTTTCTCATTATAGCAACCCTAAGAAGCTAGGTTTGTGCTGGGGGAATGATTGTCCAAACTCACAACTGAGTTTCCTTATCTGACATCCAAACCTCTGCTCATCACTGCCTCCCCATTTGCTGTGGAGCAGTACCTCACTCCATAGCAAATGGCAAATGTTGCTCACTGATGGATGATGCTCAGTTCAGATCAAAAGCAATGAAGGCACTTCTGCTAGCATGAAAACACCTCCAAGAGTCTCTACCATCACAGTCTCATAAATTAGAAAGCAGAGCAAATATAAATCTACGCAGGGTTTTCTTATCAACTGTAGAATGGAATGAACAGATTCTTTAAAAATGGCTTCGATTTATCAGGGATTCTTGGTTTAAACTTTACAAGGATGGACCTTAGTTTTCAACAGCCTGCAAAAATAATTAGTATGGTGAAAAACAGGCCCCTTTTTTTGAGCAGGAACGCACAGGAACACAGTTCTGGCTGGCTTGGCTAGGACTTCGGCTCAAAAAAAGATCTCCAGCAGAGGGAAGGCACTAGACAGCCACATGCTCCCAGACTGTACACTCCATCCTGTCTGCTGCCTGCAGCCTCCAACAGGCTTGCAAAGAAAGTGAGAGATGCAGAGCCGCCCAAGAGTGCCCCCCTCCTGGGAGCTCCCCACTCTGCCGCACATGGCTCTCTCTGGCCGTGTTTTTTTGGAGGCAAAACAAGGCCTCTCGTTGGGCTGTGTGAGACCACACATCCATGAAATGCAGTTGATGGCACTGGACTGTTCTGTGTCAATACGCAGAAAGTAACTTACTGAATGGGTGACATCACTTCCGATGACATCATGGGGGTGTGGCTTAATGTGCAAATGAGTTCCTGCTGGGCTTTTCTTTAACAAAAAAAAGCCCTGGTGAAAAACATCACTGTTTGTAAAAGAATGGAACAGTCATGGGAAGGCCCAGGGCAAGTAAGAAAGGGAACTTGTGGAGGGTCTTGTTTACACTGAGGGCAAAGCTACTGCCTCTGCTTGGCTCCTCTCAAGCCCTTCAGTTGACAGGTAGACTTGTTCTATTTGACAGTTTGCTGTTCTTCTTGTATTGTAAGCCATTTTGAGTTCACATTGAGAAAAGCAGGCTATAATCACCTGAAATAAGTAAACTAACAGCAATTTGGAGCATTTCAAATGTTAAAGCTTTAGCCTGTCACATTTTCAATTCTGACTCTGTGAATACATTTAAAATGGCATTGTATTGTTTACCCTTAAATAAGCTCAGGGAAATATTTTTGTGCCAAGTTTTTTCAGTGGTACCTGAGACTTCCATGCTCTGGGAAAACATGAATACCCACCTGCTGTGTTAGACACTTTTCAAATCCAAAATCTACCCCTGGAAGTTGAATAGTTGAATAGTTTGTCTAGCATGTGATCAAAGCAGAATGCAGTTTTGTGTAGTTTCCCCATACTTCCCAACAGGGTTTCAGAAGGTTATTCTTTTAGCTGAAATATAATAATAATAATAATAATAATAATAATAATAATAATAATAATAATAATAATAATAATAATAAATTTTATTTCTATCCCGCCCTCCCCACCTCGGCAGGCTCAGGGCGGCTAACAACATTTTATGGGAACATACAATAATGGATAAAAGCCTTTATATTTAACAATATAAAACATTAACAATAAACTTGTTATTAAGAACCAATCTAATAAGTACAGTTATTCGGCGGTATAGATCTTCAAACTGCATTGGCAGATCTTAGTTACCGATCTTCCTAGCAGTCCAAGTGTGCAAGTTTAAAAAGGACGGTCTTGCAGGCCCTGCGGAACTGATCGAGGTTCCACAGGGCCCGCACCTCCTCGGGGAGTCGGTTCCACAGGGTAGGGGCCGCGATTGAGAATGCCTGTGCTCTAGTGTTCTGGTATTTAATCTCCTTCGGCCCAGGGATGGTCATTAGATTTTTCCCAACTGACCTCAGTGCTCTCTGGGGTTCATATGGGGAAAGACGGTCCCTCAGGTAGGCAGGTCCTCGGCCATATAAGGCTTTAAAGGTGATGACCAACACTTTGTACTGGACCCAGTATATAATCGGCAGCCAGTGCAGTTCTCGGAGCCCCGGCCGTATATGTTCCCGTTTTGGGAGTCCCAACAACAGCCTGGCCGCCGCGTTCTGCACTAGCTGCAGTCTCCGAGTCTGGCACAGAGGTAGCCCCAAGTAGAGGGCGTTACAGTAGTCTAGTCTTGAGGTGACCGTTGCGTGGATCACTGTTGCGAGGTCCCGGCGCTCAAGGAAAGGGGCCAACTGCCTTGCCCGCTTCAGATGAAAGAATGCTGACTTGGCAGTGGCTGCTATCTGGGCCTCCATCGATAATGAAGGCTCCAGTAAAACACCCAGGCTCTTTACCTGGTGCGCCGCTTTCAATAGCGCACCATCGAAGGCCGGGAGAGCTATTTCCCTTCCCAGAGCGCCGCGACCCACGCAAAGAACCTCTGTCTTCGCTGGGTTCAGCTTCAGCCCACTCAGCCTGAGCCATGTCGCAACAGCCTGTAAGGCCCAGTCGAGATTCCCTGGTGCGGGGTCGGGCCAGCCGTCCATTAGTAGAGAGAGCTGGGTGTCATCTGCATATTGATGGCAACCCAGCCCAAACCGCTGGGCAATCTGGGCAAGGGGGCGCATATAGATGTTGAACAACATCGGGGAGAGCACTGCTCCCTGAGGCACCCCACAATCCAGTGTGCGCCTCCGGGACCGTTCCCCCCCAATAGCCACCCTCTGTCCCCGACCCAGGAGGAAGGAGGAAAGCCATTGCAAGGCCGACCCCTCAACCCCAATGTCGGCGAGGCGGCGCGTCAGTAGCCGATGGTCGACTGTATCAAATGCAGCCGACAGATCTAACAACATCAGCACCGCAACGCCGCCTCGATCCAGTTGCCGTTGGAGGTCATCTACCAAGGCGACCAACACCGTCTCCGTCCCATGGCCCGGCCGGAAGCCTGACTGACATGGGTCCAGGACAGAAGCGTCATCCAGAAACCTCTGAAGCTGCAACGCCACGGCCCTCTCAATAATTTTACCTAAAAACGGTAAGTTAGACACCGGTCGGTAGTTCGCCAATTCGGCCGGGTCTGCTGTAGCTTTTTTCAAGAGAGGGCGGACCAAGGCCTCTTTCAGAGGTGTTGGAAAGTGCCCCTCTAAGAGGGACCTGTTTATGATGTCCCGTAAAGGACATCTAAGCTCCCCCTGGCAAGATTTAATCAGCCAAGAGGGGCAAGGGTCCAGATCACATGTTGTCGGGCGAGCAGCAGAGAGGATTCTGTCGACTTCCTCCAGGCTGAGTGGGTCGAAGTGGTCCAGCACTAAACCCGAAGACAGGCACGGAGCCTCAATTTCACTCACTGTGTCCAAGGTGGTAGGCAGGTCTTGGCGGAGCAACGAGATTTTATCTGCAAAATATCTTGCAAATGCCTCACAGCCTATTTCTAATTCTCTAACATTTGGTTTGCCTTGTGGCAGCGTTATAAGATCCCCAATTATTCTAAATAATTGTGCTGGGCACGAGTTTGCAGATGCAATCTTGGTTGCAAAGTAATCTTTCTTTGCAGCCTTGACTGCCATCTCATAAGACTTCATAAACGTTCTGTAGGATGTTCTCATTGCTTCGTCCCGTTCTCATTGCTTAATGTCAATGTAGAAGTTCCAATGAGCCCCTTGTTTCCCCTGCCCCAAGTTTTGAACCTTTTGGTTGTACGATAGAAACAAAGCACAGATCCAAAGCTTGTACAATGTACCCTTGATTAGAAGGAAATACCATTATATCATGTGATCAAATACCATTATAACATTGTGCCTTTTGCTGCAATTTTTTTAACAAGATATGTTTATATATTTGATATCAGAATCTCCCTTTCAGGACCGGATCTACATGTTTTTTGAGGGGGGGGGGGGAGACAAAATTAAAAAATGATGCCTACTTATGGGCCATTCTGTCTTATGGTCCCATAGAATACAATGGACTCCATACCCAATTTGGCACACACACCCCATCGGCACCCTGGGCAAGCACCCCCCTCTGCCCCTCCCCCAGATCCGGCCCTGCTCCCTTTAAAAGCTTTCAGTCAAATTTTTATATATATCAATATTGTATGTTTGGATTTGCATGTTTAATCAGTTTATTTATAAAATAAGAATAAAAATGTCATCATAAGCAAGTAGAAATAAGACATCTTATGGTGTATGCCTACTGGAATATGGTGTTTTCCACACAGGAAGAGGCTTATGTGATTTCTCTGTTGCTGATGTGGTTGCTGATACAGCACAAATGATGCTTTTACATGAAAGATTTCCTTGCATTTTTCCTCCCTTGAGTATCCTGGAATTCCCCTCCCTCTGTACTACTTGTCTTTTTCACTTTTAATCTTACATTGGAAATTGATTGCCCCCCAAGGTCAGAATAAAGAGTCAGACACAATACATTGGTATAAAATTGGGCCACTTTATTAAATATCATAATAAATAGCAAGGGCACCCAACCAGCGGCCTGGCCAGGGCTAGGGGTCACCGAGACTGCTCCCCTGCCATTAGCGGGCGAGAGACCCAGCCCCTTAGTTGGAGCTGTGTGACTCAGCTCCCACCAGGCAGGCTCAGCAGGGAGGCACACACCAGAGGGCCCAAACCCAGACGCACATCTCGACGGAAAGGCACCCTCTAGTCAAGCCTCCAGGACGGTCTGCATTCGCCACACCCCGGGTCACCAAACCCCAAGGTTGATCATGCCAGACCCCTAATTCCTTAAAAGGGGGATGCTTCACAGTTCTCCCCCAGCTGCATAGTGCCCTAAACCACAAAAACCTGCCACTACTAAGGCCAAGTCTCTACTTAGGGCTTAGCGCCTACCGGGACGCCCAAAGCCCCCCACAACCCCTGCCGCAAATCTCTCAGGAAAAGCCTATTACCCTTTTCTGAGAGATGCACCCCATCCCCTCTGTAGAGGTCAGGAAATTTCGACGAAATGTTCAGATGGGGCAGATAATGGCCCAACCCCCTTTCCAATACCTTCTTAAACTCCTTATTAGCCTTATACCAGGCCCTCTCAATAGCTGCAGGGTCCCAAGCACAGCACCAAACAAGGCGGGGCAGCATGGCTGACCAAATTATAGTGGTCCCTGGCCATCACTCCCTAATATACTGAAAATCATCTCAGGTCTGCCAAACTAAGGCCTTGCCCTTTAAAAGCCCTAGATCATTGCCTCCCAGGTGAACAATTAAAACCTGAGGAGGAGGACCCACACTATCTTGAAATAACAAGGGCAGCAGGCCCAGTCACTGAAGGCCCCGGCACCCCCACCATTCAATATAAACATGTTGGCTGAGTCCCAGCTGAGAGCCGACCAAAGTTCTCCGCGCCTGATGAGCGGCCCAAAACACGTGGCTATGGCCACAGACGAGAACTCGGTTCCTCTGGCCAGGAACAACAGTATCTAAAGAGAAAAAACAGTTAAACGAGAACATAACCAAACAGCGCAACAAACAAGCTACTTAAGGCCTGAGGAACGGTCGAACATAAGATGTAGGCCGTCGAATGCTAACGGCCCAAGTGCTGAATGGAGGAGGAAGGATACCCCATGGCGGCAGCTGTCAAGCCTGCCCCAATCGTAAAGGAGTGGGTCCCAAACCGCACCCTAGCCAACCCCAGCTCACCTAAAGCCCGTGACGTCACCGCCCAAAACTGATGTTTCGTCAACGGGCTACCATCATAATGGCAAAACAAAAACCCCTCCTTGAGCCCCCAGACTGCCAAATAAGCAGCCAACGCAGCAACTGGACACAGCTCAAGCTCTGAACAACTACGCAACTCAAGTATGGTACCTTTCTGCAACTGATCCATCTCAGAGCGATGGACAGTAATGACTGCCTTACCCTCAGATAGCTTCAGGTCCCCTAACAACAGAGCTTTACCAGAAACATTGTTTCTGGACTGTGCCACCAGCTCGCTGACTCTAAGGGCCCCAAAAAAGGCTACCAAAGACGCGGAATGGAACAAACATGCTTCAAAAGAAGAAGTACACACCACACCCCAAATCCCCTTCAAATCCCGCAGAATCGATGGAGACATAGAATTCCGCGTATTTGCCCGGGGTCCGGCCTCTCTGGCCCACCCCTCCAGCATCTTTCAAATATGAAAATCAGCTGTTTCCTCCCTATAACCCAGCACCTTACTGACAAAAGCCAGTGCAGACAAGCGCCCCCTAATGGATCACACGGCCAATCCCTTACCTCGAAGCAAAACACAGTAGTGGAGCAACTGCTCCACCGGGAATGGCCAAACAATGCGGTACCCTACCTCAGCCCTAAAGTCTTCAAACTGCCGCACAGCCCGTTTGTAAGACTTCCTGGTGCTAGGCGCAATGGCTAGGCCTATCACTCTGCAGGCCTCGGCTCTCCAATCAGCCATAGCTCCTGGGGCATTGGCACTGTCTCTCTGTTGGCATCTGGGGCCAGCTGACGAAACCTCTCTGTCTGTTTACAAGAGAGAGTGTCAGCCACCCCGTTACTCACCCCAGGAACATGCTTGGCTAAAAACAAAATATTAAGCCGCAAACAACGCAGAGTGAAGGCCCTCACCAACCTCATAACCCGCCGGGATTTGGATGAAAGGGAATTAATGACATGGACCAACGGCATATTATCACACCAAAAATGAACAGTGTGATTGGCCATATCCTTCCCCCAAAGCCAAACCGCGACTAAAATGGGAAAGAACTCGAGAAACGTAAGGTCTCGGTTCACACCTACCTGTATCCAGGAGTCAGGCCAACCTCCGCGCACCAATGTCTGCGGAAATAGACTCCAAAACCCAAAGACCCTGCAGCATCAGACATAACCTGGAGCTCAGCTTCAAGCTTCAAGTCCTCTCTCCAGAAGGAGACTCCATTGAAGGACTCCAAAAATTCCTGCCAAACCCTCAAATCATCCCTCATGCTGCAGGTAACCTGTGTTCTATGCTGAAGCAAGCGTAACCCTGCCATAGCATCACAGAGCCTTCTAAGAAAAGCCCTCCCTGGAGCAACCACTTTGCACTCAAAGTTGAGATGCCCCACTAACTGCTGCAACTCTAAGAAGGTAACCTTCTTTTTAAAAAGAAAGGCAGAAATCCTAGCCCTCAACTCAATTATCTTTTGAAGAGGTAACCTGGACAGCTGCACCACAGTATCAATTTCAATCCCCCAAAATGTCAACTTTTGGGTCAGACCCTCCGTTTTCTCTGGAGCCAAAGGGACCCCAAGCTCCGCCGCCAGCTCTATAAAGCCAGACAGCAGCTGCGCACAATGCCCAGTCCCCTTGGGACCCACAAACAGGTAGTCATCCAAATAATGAACGACACCCTGTAAACCCACTTTCTCCCGCACAGCCCATTCCAACAATGTGCTGAAACACTCGAAAGTGGAACATGATACAGAGCAGCCCATAGGCAATGCTCTATCCATGTAAAACTGGCCCTCAAAAGAAAACCCCAGAAGCTCGAAATTATCGGGATGCACTGGTAGAAGGCGAAATGCAGACTTAATATCGCATTTTGCCAACTCTGCGCCCACCCTGCAGCGTCTCACCACGGCTACCGCCTGGTCGAGGCTGGTATACCTAACTGAGCATAAGTGCTTTGGAATCCCATCATTCACAGACTTCCCCCTGGGGAAGGAGAGATGGTGAATCAAATGAAATTCAGCAGGCGCCTTTTTCGGCACCATGCCCAATGGCGAGACCCTAAGATTACCCACTGGAGGTTGTAAAAAAGGACCCAAGATCCTGCCCTCCGCCAACTCCTTGGTAATCTTGTCTCTAACAACCTGTTCCAAGCCCTTAACTGACTTAAGGTTCCCAGACATAAATGGGACTCGGGACCCCCGAAAAGGGATCCTAAAACCAACTTTAAAACCTTCCAACAAATACAAACTGTCCGCCCTTTGAGGGTAACTTGACAACCAATGCTCAAGAGGCCCCACCCTTACTGGGCTGGACCCCTTTTTTAGCTTGTTAGGATCCTCCACCCCCACCAGGCTTCTTTGCATTCTTATGTCCCCGAGCTCTGGGGCAGCTGTCAAAGGAGTGGGACCCACCACACAAAAGGCATTCATGCTTGAACTGGCAAGCCTTCCTGCTACACACTCCCAGAGAGCCAAATTCCCAGCAGAGCAAGTGGGGTTGAACTGCCTGCCCTGCTGAACCGCGGGGAGAGCCTGATGAAGTCAAAGATGTTGTGGATGACCTGCTCACCAGGTGACCGCTATCTGAGCGATCACCCAAGTTAGGCCTAGCCAGGGACATGACCTGCAGCCACAGCTGCTGATGGATACAGTCCCACTGAAGAAACGGATACAGGGCAGCCCTCATCTGAAATTCCTGATCATACTGTAACCAGGCAGGGCCGCTAAATGTCGTATAGACCTTATAAATTATATCCAAATATTGGAAAAGGGCAGCTGCCCGCCAAAGCTGTGCCGGGGCAATCGCCCCGGCATAAATACAACCCCCCAGGAGCCAATTTGCCCAGGTCCTATCCACCTTTCACTTTTTTAATTTCTCCTTCGCCTTCTCATCCAACTCCTCCTTATCTTTTTTCTCCAACTCTTGAAAGAGCAGATAAAATATGTCAACGTACTCCCCTTTCAGGATTTTCTCCCTGGTTGCCAAAAGCAAGTGATCCGCTAACGGTAAGGCGACATTCCCAAAGGGCAAAGATGTAAAAGGCACCATCCCATAAGGAGAAGGTGCGCCCATAAGAGAACCTGCCATACCCGGGTGCCCCACACCCGCGCAAGCCCCGCAAGGGCCCCCTTGCCCGCTAGGCCAAGCCCAGTTTGACAGGGACCCCGCCCCAGAGGAAACAGGCACCCCCGCACTCACAGAAGGGTAACCCTGCCCAGCCATCAAGGCAGGACCCCATGGTCCCCATGGCCACGCCTGCCCAACGCCAGCCTGCCAATTGTTCCCGGACTTACCTGCAATTCCAGTGGGAACCAAAGACGATCCAATTCCAGATGCTTCAGCCGCCGACACAGCACCCACATCTGTACCACTGGAACCAGCATCCCTGTCAGCTACAACTCCACCAGACCTGCCCTCAAGGATAGACAGCCTGGTTAGTATATTAGCTTGCTGCCCCCTCCTAGAGTCCCTATCCCCCTCCACCCCTCCTGGAGAAGGAATGCCTGACGCCTGCTCCAAAGCCCGCAACCTACGTCTAATATTGGCGTCTACTACTGCATCACCCTCCTCATCAGAAGAGGATAACGGGGGTGGAGACCTCTTAGCAGGAGCCCTAGGCGTTTTAGGCACTGGCTTCTTGCCCTTGGACCTGCCTGACCCCTTACCACCTGACATTCTTTCAGTCAAATAGCACACACAAAATGGCCGCTCCAAGAGCTCCCTGAAATGGCTGCCTCCCCTATTACAAGAGAGGGACTCAAAATGGCCGTTCACCAGTCCTTAACCACAATGGCAGCTACCCTTTACACAAGAAGGGTACTTAAAATGGCCAACTCCACCCAACCCTCTTCAGGGAAAGGCAGCCCCCAACAGCCAAAATCAGCATCTACCCCACCTAGGACCACCAGCCTACCCCCCAAAGCCACCTCACTGGAAAAAAGGGAGAGCAGACCACCCCAGGCTCACAGGAAAACTTCCCAAACAAAGCCGCGGCAGACCCTCCAGCCCAGGGAAACACTCAGCCCGACAAAGAAGCCACTGCCGCCGCCAAGCCTTCCGCCGCTCTCCCAAAGCCTTCGGAAGCCCAAAAACACACAGCGGAGCCTCCAGCAGCCACCGAACCACGTAGCCACCCCCAAACGCTCCTCTGACGCATCCGAAGTCAGGGAGGCCTCCGTGAACACAAACAACCCAACGATATATCCCCCGATGTCCTCCGATCGTCCAATGGACTGATGATGAAGAGCGGAGGTCTGGCCGTTAAAACAGCCAGGCCCCGCCCACAGCCTTGTGCGCCCAAACGGGCGAATATTGACTCCACCCTCCCTGGGAGGCAAACCAGGCTGCAAGCCTCAAAATGTTGCTATATTGTTACAACATTGTGAATCAGATTCTCTGAATTCCCAGCTTCTTTTTTTTTAAGTAAGTCGGTAGCTCCTTTCATTGTATGGATATGAAGGGAAAGGTATATATCGGCAACAAAAGGGGCTGGGAATTCAAAGAACCAGATTGACACATTGTTATAATGATAGTCACTTGCTGATTTTAAAAATAAGCCCTATTGCAGCATCGAACTTGTGGCAAATAACTTATGCAGAAATTGCCTAACTCACACTGGTTTCATGCTGTTGGAAAATGGGTTTTTTCCCTGCTCCCTCACGGCATCATAGTACGTTTGTGCACATTCCTGCTGCTTCCTGGCTTTTCTCCAATACTTATCAAACCTTTTTGTTTCAAAGTTTTGGGAAAGATCACAGTAAATCCTGCACAGCTGCCAAGCAAATGGGAAAACTTTTGGTTCTCTTTCCCACATAGCACTGATTGTTCCTGCCCTTGTCCCCGTAGCAGCCATTTCCTCCCATCTCCATCAACCAGGGGGCTTTCTTATTTGTTTGTTTAAATCAGCACCAGAACATCATTATACTGATATACCATTGTAACTATATGTTTAGCAGGTTCTCTGACTTCTCCGCTTTCATTTTTAAAAAGTAAATCTCTATTACCTTTCCTTGCAAAGATATAAGAAGAAAGAAATATTTCCAAAACAGAAAGGCTAGAGCAGAGGTGGCCAAACTGTGGTTCAGGAGCCACATGTGGCTCTTTCACACATATTGGGGCTGTTCAGACGCACAATATAATCAGTTGTGGCTGCTGTTTCATACCGGATTAAAAGTGGCTGATCAGACAGCAACATCTGCCTCCCGGTATTAAGTCGTAGTAGCCACCCCCCCCCCCCCCCCAATCCTGCTCGGAACCAGAGTATTTTGTTACCTGCTCCTTTGCAGTGTTTTTTTAGTTCTCCAGTTTCACCTCGTAGATTCCCCATCTGGATAGTTCTCGACCAACTTCCAGATGTCTGAAGGCTGTCCCAGAGCAAAAGGAGCCTCAGACATCTGGTTTACGGTTTCCATTTTTTTTTACTACTTAGCGATATGCGCATAATCGCATGACCACATAATGTTTTAACCTATGCACATGTGCATAAAAGTGGAGAAAAAAAGAACTGCATGGTGCCATCATGTGGACGGCAGAAGACGGTTTCACCACAGAGTGATTCGAATTGTAGTATGGCAATCTGATCAATAATATCTGGAACAGAGATATTCGGAACAGAACCGGGTCAGTTTAACACGGACTTGACACGCTGTGTGAACAGGGCTATCGTGTGGCTCTCAAAGTCCCCACTGCCCTGTCAGTCAGCTAGGAGATGGCATTTCTCTCTCCAAATCTCTTCAAACCAAGCCAGTCAATGGCTTGGAGAATGCATTTAAAGTTGCTTTCTTTCCACCTCTCCCTCCCTCTTCTCTCCCTCATCTATTTCCTTCCTCCCTACCATCCTGCAGCTCTCAAGCACATTATGTTTATTTCATGTGGCTCTTATGTTAAGTGAGTTTGGTCACCTCTGGGCTAGAGAGTTACGTTTTTAAACATGAAAGCTGGGTATCCAGAGAACTTGTTACACCTATTCTCATAACTGTGTATTGAGGCAACAATACTCTACTGCTTGATATTTAAAAAAAAATTGTGGAAGACCCAGTGGCCTAG
This sequence comes from Heteronotia binoei, assembly GCF_032191835.1. Taxonomy (NCBI): domain Eukaryota; kingdom Metazoa; phylum Chordata; class Lepidosauria; order Squamata; family Gekkonidae; genus Heteronotia; species Heteronotia binoei. The sequence continues at coordinate 46,451,140 of NC_083223.1, read as the reverse complement.
GGGTAGAGGGTGGCCACTGCTGGGAAATTGAGGTAGGGAAACAGCAGAGTCATCTGCCATGTGGATGCCTTGTTGCTACTGTGCTGTATCATCCACACTGGCAAAGGGGAGACCACACAACTCTATTTCTGTGTGAAAACCTCCTGTGTTTCAGTTCCTTCCCTTGTCATACGGGTTCCAGTACACTCTAAATAATTAGACCAAGTTGGCATCCAGAGCGTAGTTCATTTCCTCGTTTGTTTTGTCTGGATCCACATGGTTTGCAACAATAGGAGGTGTTTTAACCGCCTATGGTAAGCAATTTGTTTGCATTGTTCCTTTCCATGGTCATTTGAAAACAAACTTTGTGGTATAACACAATACTGATCATTAAGATCACAAAAGGAACTGTTAAAGTCAACAGCAAGTTATTATTAGGTCTTAAGGTACCCTGCATGAAATAACTTGGAAAGCACAGGAATGAAGGTCAACATTTTGCAAGAAGAAGCAAATCCTGCAATTAAACTTTTGCTGTGTACTTGTCGGACCCGCCACGGTACAGTGTTCCATTGGGTCATAATGGCAGGACAAGAGCCTCATCCAAGTTGAGACGTTTGGTAAAGGCACTAAAAGTCAGTTCTAACAGTGCAGTCCTAAGCACAGTTACATTCTTCTACATCCTTTGAAGTAGGATGGCACAGTGACAATATAAGCAAATTCAAATTGATCCAGGCCATTCAAATAATTAGTACAGACTACCTCAGCATGGGTGGAGGAACATGGAGATTAGAACCCCAACAATGCTCAGCTTGTGAAAGGTTGATCTGAAAACCTGCACATTGCCACATACCGACTATGGCTGCAGTGTAGGGTGTTCCACTCCTTTGCATATGTAACTAGATATTTCCGTGAAGAGACAACTGTCTCCATTCAACTGGCTTTGGTGTAGGTGGAAGTGGTATAATTTAGCCCCTCCCTCACCTTTACCGAAATGGACAGGGCCAGCCCTGCCACGAGGCAATCGCCTAGGGTGCCGAATTGGGCACTCCCATGTGACTTGGTGGTGTTATCAGTGCAGGGAGGGGTGCCAGAAGTTAGCCTTGCCAGGGGTGCCAGGCAGTCTAGGGCCAGCCCTGGAACTTGATTGTTTAAAAAGTAAAACCACCCTACAATGCACAAACTCTTTTTATTCATGTTAGAAGAAGAATTGCAGATTTATACCTCACCCTTCTCCCTGAATCAGAGTGGTTTACAATATCCTTTATCTTCTCCCCCCACAACAGACACCCAGTGAAGTGGGTGGGGCTGAGAGGGCTCTCACAGCAGCTGCCCTTTCAAGGATAGCTATGGCTGCGATAGCTATGGCTGACCCAAGGCCATTCCAGCAGGTGCAAGTGGAGGAGTGGGGAATCAAACCCTGTTCTCCCACATAGGAATCCACGCTCTTAACCACTACACCAAACTGCCTCTCCTTCGAGTCTCTATGACCCTTAAGTAGTTTACCAATCTATCTATGGTAATTCCATGAACATTTTTTCCTTGCATTTTCAAAGCTGTATACTCGCCTCACAACCCATATTAAAAATGAACAGGGTGTAAAAGAAAATTGCACTGTACATCTACACATACACTGCACTACCTAACTGTTTTCCCCGGCACAACTCATGCTTTTGCAGCATTTCGCCAGAAGAGGGTAGACTGTGGAAGGTTCTTGTCAGGTTGGAATTCCTACTGTGCTTTAAAACAGCACACTTCAGGTTGCTTGGCAAGCTTCAGGACTCTGTGAGAACAAACCAGTGCAAAACTCGAGGAGACCTTTATATCCAAAGAAACTTCACAGATTTCCCCGGTCAGCCTCTGAAGCCAAGACATCACAAGCGTCTAGTTGGGACTACCTTTTCTTTCCCCCCTCTGAACTGTTAATCCACTTTTCATTATTCAAAGGATTTCTTGAGGGTCCAGGAGTCTCTGGTAATGAATAAAGGCCAGGGGGAAAAAAGAGAACCTGAAAACAATCGCAAGCGCTGGGGTGAGTTTCTTTAAGTGTTTCCTCCCCCCTTTTTGCTTTGTCCAAATGTGTTGGAACAACAGCTTTCCTGTCAAGCAGCCCTGCTCTTGTTTCTAAACAGCCAGATGCCTCAGCTCTTCCTTGCATGCAGCTTGTGGCATATTTCACAGGGTTTCACAGCCTGCAGGTTTGCTTTTGTAACCCTTTCTGAGTCCTGCTCAGTCTTCTCAGCAGAGATTTATTAATATACAGCTGACTTGATTCTCAGTTGCTCTGGCGAAGCTGCTTCAATACAAAATTCCGTGTGTGGGTGAAAGGCTGTCGGAAATAAGGCTGCAATAAAAATTAAAATGGCAGATGACATTAGTTTCCAAGATCTGGATAGTGATGGGTCAGAAAGCAGCGAAGAAATAGAGATTATAGTCAATGTCGGAGGGGTGAAGCAGGTGCTGTACAGTGATCATCTAAGCCAGTACCCAAATACAAGACTGGCCGAGCTTATGAACTGCTTGCCAGGGGGATATGACACCATTTTCTCTCTTTGTGATGACTACGATCCTGGGAAAAGAGAATTTTACTTTGACCGAGATCCTGACGCTTTCAAATGCATCGTTGACGTGTATTACTTTGGGGAGGTTCACATGAAGAAAGGAATATGTCCCATTTGTTTCAAGAATGAAATGGAGTTTTGGAAAGTGGATCTTAAGTTTTTGGATGACTGCTGCAAAACTCATCTCAGTGAAAAAAAAGAGGAACTTGAAGAGATAGCCCACAGGGTCCAGTTGATTTTGGATGACTTGGGAGTGGACAGCTGTGAAAACCGCTGGAAAAAATGCCAAAAATATATTTGGAAATTCATGGAAAAACCAGAATCTTCCTACCCAGCTCGAGTAACAGCGATCCTGTCTTTTCTGTTCATCCTAACCTCATCGGTAGTGATGTGTGTGGGGACCATCCCAGAACTTCAGGTGCTGGACTCGGAAGGAAAAGCTGTGGAACACCCAGTACTGGATAAGATCGAGACTGTTTGCATAGGCTGGTTTACTCTTGAGTATATCCTCAGACTCATCTCCTCTCCTAATAAGCTGCATTTTGCTCTTTCTTTCATGAACATCATTGACATTTTTGCAATACTTCCCTTCTATGTTAGCCTGATATTGACTCATTTGGGTGCCAGATTGATGGAATTAACCAATATGCAGCAAGCTGTCCAAGCACTCCGAATTATGAGGATTGCAAGGATTTTCAAACTAGCACGCCATTCCTCGGGTCTACAGACTTTAACTTATGCTCTTAAGAGGAGCTTTAAGGAGCTGGGGCTTTTGCTGATGTATTTAGCTGTTGGGATTTTTGTGTTTTCTGCCCTTGGTTATACAATGGAGCAAAATCATCCAGAGACATTGTTCAAGAGCATCCCTCAATCTTTTTGGTGGGCAATAATAACCATGACTACTGTGGGCTATGGGGACATCTATCCAAAGACCACGCTAGGGAAACTCAATGCTGCCATCAGTTTCCTTTGTGGGGTCATAGCCATTGCACTGCCAATCCACCCCATCATCAACAACTTTGTCAGATATTATAATAAGCAGAGAGTTTTAGAGACAGCAGCCAAGCATGAGCTGGAACTGATGGAGCTCAATGCTGGTGATAGGAAAAGTGGAAGCCCCAAAGATGATCCATCACATCTTTCAAGAAAAGGAAAGGGAGATCCTCAGTGGAGCAACCGATTCAAAGTCTCTTACAGTGACACTTTCATTCACCTCCTGTCAGATGATAAACACCATCGAACCAGACTTCAGAGCTGTAAGTAGACTCCAGGAGTTTGCCTGTATTCAGCAAAAGCCTTGAATATGAATTGAATCTTATACTGGAAAGATTAAAGAGACTCCTCTGAGACCAGCTCCACTTACCCAGCACTCCTCCCTCCCTTTGCACTGGTATCTCCATCTCAGTTTGGTAACCCATAGCTTATAAGACCTGATATAAAACATGCACACATAACAAATGTATGGTCAAATAATAATAAAGGCGTCCTGATGCCAAACCCTTCGTAACTATTTCAGAGGCTAACAACATCATATCAGTTAGTAACTGTATCATGAGTTGGATGTGAAGCCTTATGAAATCACAAAAAATGTATGTATATTAATAAAAGGGGGGGGATCATGTCACCGAGAGAACACATGCTGTAGGCTTTGTTAAATGTCTGTTTATATTGGAAAGCATTGCTTAAATTAAATCAAACATGTCACTTTGAAAACATATGTGTACCTGGCATGTCAGTTTATAAAAGATAACTCCAGAAAGGTCTGGTGTTCCTGAGATGAACAAAAGGCAAAGAAATCACTACCCTCTCAACTCTAAACTGGTGAATTCCTACTTCCTTCTTGGGTACAGAAAAAAAACTCATTTTTCAGACCATCTACTGAAAGAGCACTAAGCCATTGTACTACTGATAGAAATATTAATGCAAATAGAGTGGTCCCCGGCAGTGTTCCCTCTAAGCTGAGTTACATGCCAATCACAGATTTTTAGCCTCCAGCTCACACATTTTTGTCTTAGCTCAGGAAAAATGGCCCCAGAGCACACTAATTTATGCAGCAGTTCACAACTTTAATCCCAGTAGGTCACAAAGTAGAATTTTTGCTCACAAGACTCTGCAGCTTAGAGGGAACACTGGTCCCCGGATATCAGATGAGATAATCTTTTGAATAACTTTCTTAATATGCCTTATGGAAGCATGCAACTGCACTTTAAAATTGTTTTTAAACTTCTGTTTTCCAATTAGGTATTGTAGAAAACTTACCCTGACTTGTTGGTTTGCAGATACTCCCTGAATTTAATCAAAATCTCTGGAACATGGCAGGTATTCTCTATTTATAATAAGAACTATGCATGCAACTTGGAAATACACCACCAGACTCCTCAATAAGAGGAAAGCATTTTGTGTGTTTAAATCCCTTCTGCAGATCAGTGTAGAACTGGGTAATTTATGAAGTGATGTATTTGGACATAGCTCTGTGGTCCTTGTGGCCAAGGAAAACATCTTGTAAAATCAACAGAAGTTGAAGTGCCAGACTTACCCTGCTTTATCTCATTGAAATACTTATTATGCCCAGCATTGTGTGGCTCAGATACTCTGAGGCAATATTTGCGTCTAAGAGCAAAGACAGCTGTACTACCCTCTTTAGCTGAAATACTAGATTTTTATTCTACATGTGCCACATCCCAAAGGTGGAACATCTTAAGATTGCATAAAAGAGATAAGCACTTATAATAATAACAAAACATTTTGAATATAATCTCTTTTTTGGGGGGGGTCATCTTACATGTGTAGTTTTCATCCTCTCAGGTAAATATGACATTGTAATACATTTGCTGCTCTGAAAACCAATGCCTCAATGCACTGAAACGACTTCATCTTCAACAGAAGATATCTACATCTGCACTTATTTGATTTGCTTAACAAACATGGATTTACTTACTTGAACGAGTAGCCTCATTCACTTTTTTATTTGCTAACAGAGTGGTCAGAGATCCCAGGGATCCCTACCACAGAGTCAATGGAAAGAGTCAGCTTTGTTGTTTCTGAGGATATCTAGACTAGTATTTTTCTGATACTTGAAAGCCAGCAGAATTTTTTTCGGACTTAAAATCCATGTTCTACTTCACTCTTAGATGTCAAAAAAGTTTACTATGTAGAGTGTGTGATCTGTCCTCAGAGGAGACTACTCCTTCATTCTATGGGAGTCACTGGTCTTAGTGAGCCTCCTGACTGGACAGAGGAAAGCAGACACAGTCAAATGGACCACAGTGTGGGTTTTACGACAACAAAGAAAAACACTGTGTGAACAGGTTAAAAAAAACAACAACCCAGCTTCCAGTACAGTTGCTTAGTTCTGCATTGCCTTTGTGGGGGGACTGAATGTTGCAATCACACCAGAGACAAAAGTGGGGCAGAAATTAGAGATGTAAGCAGTCTCTCTCTCTCTCTCTCCTCTCTTTTTCTCTCCTGAAATTGTGCAACAGATCTCATGATTATGGCTAAAGCCAGCAACTGTTTGAGAAGCAGATGCAAAATGTTGTGAAGAAATATTAAAACCCACTATTTCTTCCCCAGGCACCCAAACCTCTATTTCCTTATCTCTACATGGAAACAACAACCAACTTTGTTACAAGAAAATTAATATGTAGAAACTAGAACTGGGGAAGAAGAAAGAACACCAACTCAAAACTCAACACACAAGGCCTAAATAAAACTGTCAAGCGCAGCTATCAGAGCAATGGTTCTTATTTAACACAACATTCAACATGGCAATGACTCATTGTATTAATAGTAATTATTTCTTTAGTTAGGCACAGCCTCCAGCAGGCAGGGATGTGGTAAATTGCACTGCTTTGGAAATAGATTAGCAGGGCCTCTTGCTCAGAGGCACAACACTTCTCTATGGTCAGAGAAATGCTAGTAACCGTGGTTTCCAAAAAAGCCACTTTCCCTCCTCTTTGCAGTGGAACCAGGACATGCTAAGTTCTCAGTTCACTTGCTCACACAGAAAAAAAACAGGCCACATACAGACACAATGTGTTTCCCTTGGAAAAGTGAACAGAAATTTTTATTCAGGTTCAGATTTGTGTCTTTTTTTAATTTATCAATAATTTGGTTTGGATTCTGTAATATTATAAAGCCACATAAATTATGTTTCCACCTGTAGAAAACTATATCTACTTGTCTCCCACCCAACTGGGACAAATTCCTCAGGGACAAAACCCCCTGTCCAAAGAATCCATCCTAAATTTGAGGCCAGTTAGAGAAAGAGGCCCTGTTCTAGAGATAATGAAAGGGGCAATGATACATACTGCTCTGGAATTATGCATAAGGACAGAGAGAACAGGAGATGGAGACAGAGTTGGTTAGCTGCAGAAGCTAGAAGTACACTTGAGGTACCATGACAACATGGATGCCTGAGGAGAAAGCCCAGGTGTTGTTCTCATGTTGTTCCTGTCTTCCTTTCCCCTGCCCTGGGATGTAACCAACTGGAGGACCTCTGTGTGTGCCTACTCATACTTCCTCCTCTTTTTTCACTAAAATGGAATCCAAGAGGTCCAGAAGTAATCAACTTTCCCAAGTAGATTTGGCAGGTCACAACTGGCAGATCTTGGGAGGGAATCCAGAGGTGAGCCAGCATTACAACAGAATCCTTATATCTAGGTTTGCCAGCCCCTAGGTCCCAGCAGGGGTTCCTCCAGTTTTGCAGGCTCCGCTCCACTGTCAGCTAGCTGGTCAGCAGGGGGAAGCCCTGCTCCACCAGCCATGATGTGCCTTTCCATCACAGCAGGTTTAGAAACTTGCAGACTGCTAGTGTTTTGCCTTTAAATCTCAGCAAGACTAAAGTGGAGGGGGGGGGGGCAAGCAAGCAGAGCCATGTAGCTCTTCCCAGTGAGTGTGTGAGAGGAGAAGAGAGAGGGTAAAGTCCTCTGTTTGTTTTGCATCCTTTCAGAACTTGTTAACATAGTAAAAGGGATAGTAAAAAGTTAACTAGAACCTGATTACTGGATGAAAGAAAACTCCACCCTCTAGACTGCTCTGTTCAGTACTTTCATTTTCCTGTATTAGTATGAAGAAGTTGGTTGAAATACAGCAGATTGTTACATCCAGCTGCTCTTGTGAGTAAATTGCCCCGTGAGATCACAAAAGTGTGGGCTTGCAAATAATTTATTTCGGTTGCTCTGTGAGTGTGTGTGTTCACTTTCATTTAATGGAAGTGCAACTGCTTGGGAACCATTTGAAGGCAAAAAAGAGGAGGAGGAAATAAAGACTGTATTCAGGGGAACTGCACTGCTATATTCTTATTATTTATTTGGAATGGGAAAGTCTCCTGGCTCTATCCCTAAGTCTCCCAGCTCCACACCTGAAGTCCCCAGATATTTCCTGAGTTGGACCTGGCAACCCTAGTTATATTACTTTCAGTAAAAGCAGGAAGTGACACAGCATCCGCTCTAGAGAATTTCCAAAATTTTTAGTTTTTACCATAAGTGATGTATGCATGTCAATATGGTGCCAGTGCACCAGGCCTTCCCCTATTTCCTCCTGTTGGTGCCAAGGCAACAGCAGGCAATGGGGCAGAATGCCAGAAGGCCTCCTGCTATAGTGGGAGGTCTGGTTTCCCTATTCCCAAAGTCTTATATATGTCCCTCTAATTTGAATCTTTCAAGACATACTCATCACATCTCTCACTATGGTGAGAGGCCTCCCACTGGCAGACTAGCTGCCCTCCACCACTCTGAGTAGAACCATTTTTTAATGTGTGTTTCTACATCACTTCTGGGAAAAACTTCTAAGTGAGATGGGGTAGGTATAGGAATTGCCAGAAATTTTATAGTTTTACCACTTAGTTTCTGATTTTCCCCGGAGCTAGCTTATATCACTTACAGGTTATCCCTGGAAGTGACATAGTGGCACAGATGATGTAATGCGCCCCCCCCCTCGTGTCTCTGCCCCCCCTCCTGCTGGTTGCCAGACAAGATTAAGGTAACACAACTCCTCCTTCTTTTAACTGCTAATTAATAAACTTAAAAGACCATAAATCATTAAAATGAATTTGTTGATTCCCTTTGCTCTGAACTTTCCTTCAAGAAACTCCTTTGTTAAATACAAAATTAGATGCCACTTACTATTGGCCACTTTCAACTCCACCACTACTTTGACTGAGGGAACCAGGGAATAGAAGTTTTCAGGGGACTGGAAATGGAGGAGGAGAAGAATTTGGGGAAAGAAAGGGCTTTTTAAAAGCTTAACATTTAATTTATTGATAAAGCATCAAAATTAGTGCTTAAGAAATGAAGTTGTCTTGTTTCCCTGATCTGGTAAGTTGTTTTTTTAAAAATACATGGCTGATATGTGGGAAAAGGAGGGGGAGAGGAAACCATAAGTAGAGGGATTTAAAAAAAAAAATCCTGCCTGTATCTTTGTCCAGAACAACCTGAACTATTAAACAGGGCTCAAGAAGACTGCAGTTATTCAGTGGTGAAAGAAAGCTTCTTTGTGCATGCTCAGTGGTATTTTTTCTTTTAGTTCTCAGCTCTGAAGGTGGTAACAAAACAGAGCTGAAAATAGAGCATAAATTAAGCAATTCATTCCAGAAACTTATTTCACTGGGAGAGGACCCATGCTGTAGCAAAACCAAACAGGAATCTGTACCATTTTAAAAACAAATAAAATTTATTCTAGCATAAGCTTCATGGTTAGAGCCTACTTTGTCCAATGCATCAAGTAAATATTCAGTCAGCTGACAGAGATACACATAAGGAGAAAATTGTGAACAGCAGCTTGAGGGTTCATGGTTTGTTATGTACAACTGTACAAGAGATGTTATTTACTTCAATGCCAAACTTCACTTGCCCACTTTCATATGCTAAGACTCTACTAAAGGGACAGGACATTTTTCTATAGGCCTATCGGCAACTGAAGGCAATTGGTGACATATCTACAAAAATCTCAAAATGAAAAAGATGAATGAAGTGACTACTCACAACTGTTGTTAACAGTGTTTAGTTAAGCCCTGTGTGTGTCAAATCGGTTTAAACGGGCACATTTTTTTTAAAAAAAATAGCTAACTTCAGTACCCTCATTAGTTTGTGCTTCATCTAGCTCAGCTTCTTAACATTTGGAGAACTGGTATAGGTATGCCTCAAAACAGGAAGACCTTTGAGAGAACTTCTGTAATTTACAAACCATCACATATACCTGGGCACAGGGCTTTTTTTTTTTGAGCAGGAATGCACAGAAATGCAGTTCCAGCTGGCTTGGCATCAGAGGGTGTGGCCTAATATGCAAATGAGTTCCTGCTGCGCTTTTTGCACAAAAAGTCCTGTGTGAAACAATGGTGATGCCAGGGGTGTGTGGCCTAATATGCAAATGAGTTCCTGCTGGGCTTTTTCTAGGAAAAAAAGCCCTGCCTGTGCTATTCATGGAAAGAAAGATTCTTTGCTATGGATAGTTGTGCTGTAAGCCACTATCCATTGCTGCTCCATGCAATGAAGAAAGGCAATGACCTTAAATTACCTTCAAGAGGGTATTCAGTTTCATCAGGATACTGCATGCAGACTCCCCCCCACCAAAGTGCTTTGTGAAGGCTTTACAGGGATTATGAATGAATACTTTGAAGCCTGGGTCTAAAGTCTGGGTCTAAAGAACATTGCTTTGGAAATATTATTGAAATGCAAGGAAATACAGCTTGAAAATGTACAAAACACCATTTCTGATATACGATGTGACTTAATCTTGTATTAATCAAACTGTCCTAAGAAAGAGAATTCAAAATTTTATTTATTTTGTACATTCCACCAAACGGGTGAAATTAAAAGGGAAACTTCCTTCTCTATTATATTCCTCATTCCCAAGAAGAACTTCTAACATCTCCCCCACTTCAGTTGACCATTCTGAATAATGGGAACCCACACATTTTTAGCTGCCAGTGCTAACTCAGGATCTCTAGATCAGATGCATAGTTTAAAACTGCCCACTAGGACCCTGGGATGGATACTTACCATATTTATTCAGAAGGAAAACAACACTGAATGTAAGATGATTCCCTAAAAAAGAGGTTAGACATAACAGCAGATGACCCTGAACTGAAAATGACCCCTTCTGCAAAGGCAGCAGTATACACAAAGGGCATTTTCGCACTCACCTTCAGCTGGCGCGACCCCCCTCTTCACCGCGCAGGATCTGCGCGGATTTCGCACTAAATGCCGCGGAGCAGCCAGAAGAGCCGGAAACTCCCGTCGCAAAAGCCACGCAAACGGAAACTGCTTTTTGGCGGTTTACGTTTGAGCGGCTTTTGCGCCGGGAGCTTCCGGCTCTTCCGGCTGCTCCGCGGCATTTAGTGCGAAATCCGCGCAGATCCTGCGCGGTGAAGAGGGGGGTCGCGCCGGCTGAAGGTGAGTGCGAAAACGCCCAAAGTGTTTTTTTTATTACATAGTAATTAAATATGTAATAAAAAGGGAAAAAATGGCATTTGTAACAAGAAGTGATGCCTCTTTCTGATCTCTCTTAAAAACTAGGGTTTGTCTTCAGCCTAACTGCTTTTCTAGAAACTAAGAAACCTGAAACCTGCCATTTTCCTTCTGCATTCACAAAATTCATGTACAACATAGAAAGAGTAAAGATAGATGTAACCTTTTAAACTGGTGAGGGTGGTTTGGAAGTCTCCTCACTATGTTCCATATTAACACACCATTTTGTCTCCTAGGGTGGGCTCCATGCATTGAACTTTGAATTTAGGAGAAGATGTGTGTGGCGGGAACTCATTGGCTAGTGACAATAATATCAACAATACCCCAAAGCAATTTAAAATGGTCCTTAAAATGTTTACATTTTTTAAAATAAGGGGAAGGGTAAATAAATATGTGGATTTGCATTTATTACATTAATAATGCAGATAAACTGACCTATGTTATGAGGGGAAAGTCTGGCATTTGGAAATAATGGGTCACATCACAGATGAAGAACCATGGTGAATACTGTCTTCATTCTAAGCAGGGCTCAAATGTGTTTTTATGGCAAATTATAAAAATAACCCAAGGTCTTTAAATACCACAAACTTTAAAAATAATAAAATCAGCATATCTGCCTGTAAAGATATTACAGAAAAGCAATAGAATGTTAAGTGATTCAGCTTTAGATATGGAATTCATTATGGAAATATTCCATCAAACACGGAGAAGAAATGCAATTTGTCTCGGGATGCTGTGATACTATGAGATAGTCTTGATTGCCATATTTATTCTCAATGTAAGCTGAGCATGTACTTCTTAGAACCCTTTTCATTTGTATCGCTCCATTTTTAAAAAGTGCCTCACATTGTATTTTGAGCAATCAGTGTGACATTTTAATGGAAATGAGATGAAAAACTGAGATAAGTTCAAAATTTGTGCAGGGGGAAAAAGCAGTGCTAAATCAAGAAGGAAAAGTCAGTAAAATGAATGAGACAGTCAAAATAGAAAGGGGAAGTGAAGATCCAATTCATATTCTTCAGAGTTCATCTGCATGGGAAAGGCATTCACCCACTCCGCACAGTTCACCTGGGCTTTAGCCCATCCAGGCAGTGGCATCAATTTAAGTGGTTGATGGGGAGAAATGATGGGGCCTAAGTGAGCTGCGTGGATATGGAAGTCCCTGAGCAAAAAGAAGCGGGGGGATTCTTTTTCTGCTTCTTTCTACACAAGCAGACTGTGTGGGCTGTTGTGCAGATGTGACATTAATTATACAAAATACATTCAGGCGTGCCTTTGACAGCATCATGGGACAGTTTTTGCTTACCAAATGCACTTTTATACTCCCGCTGCATAGGACTTTACAGTGCTGTTTCATAAAGTGCACTGAAAAGCCGGTATTCTCCAGACACGTTTTGCTGCCTGCTGCCATCAGTAATTGCTCTGAATACTCCACATTCAAAGTTATGTAAACAGCTCCATATTGGAACTCTTTTTGGCTAGGGACATGGTGTGGAAGGGAAGGAGGGAACCCATCTCTCCCTATGGTGCAATTTCAAGCAAAACTGGGGGCCTGCCAGTTTTTAAAATGACACTGCCCAGAGCTGATGTGTGGTTGTGGGAAAACCACATTGGGTCCAACTTGCTAAAAAAATTTATCATGTAGTTTGGCCCTCAGTTCTCATTTATACTGATTTTTAAACAGTAACTGGCTTATCATCTTAGGCCACTGAGTTTTCAAAATTCAGTCCTATGCTTGTATATTAATATTTGTTTTGTGTATATTAAAAAGTGAGAATAAGGTATTAAGTGACAAAAGCAATACAACAGTTATTTGGGTTTGCTACTCTATTGAGATCATACTGAATTTATGAGTTACATATGCTCCACTTTTCTCATCAAGGGGTATCCAAAGTGGCCTGAAACATTATCATCTTTGCAACTAGTTCTCAGCATAATGACTGTTAAAATGTAGTGCAGCACACAGCCTCCATGTCCTTTTAAAGTTGCTCTTGTTCACTCTTGTGAGCAAAGAGTATTGTGGAGGTCAATCCCTCTTCTTGAAGCTAAGATTTTGCTTCTGTGTGACTCCTATCAGACTTCTGCACAACAGGGTATTGAGCCTTGACAAACTCTGGGAATTGTTTAGAGCAGCAGTCTACAACCTTTTTCTACTTCAACTTACCTTGACCTCAGCCTACAACATGATTGTTTCCACTATTCATAGTACTACTTATTTTTCTCTCTCTTTTCTTTCTCCCTCTCTTCATTTTCTTCTTATCTCTCTTCGTGCATCCCTCAGTTTTTCTGCTTTATTCTCTTTCCCTCTCATTGTCAGCAGAAGAAAATAGTGGTTTCAGTGTAGCATACCTTAAACTGTCCCACAATACAGCTGGAAATCGCCTCAAACAAATGCGAGCCAGTGACCCTGATAACAGGTAACATCTTATGCATGAAATGCAGACACTGTTCGCATAGACACAGCTGTTGGTGTCACAGAAGTCAGGCCAAAGTCATACATGTGTTACCACCACCACCTCTCACCAGAGCTCCACATTATAGTGACAATATAAAGCAGTGGTAAGTAAGTGGGTTGCTTATATAATGTGGTTACTTGTGCCAGCATGCCAGGTGGTGTCATAACTCAATGACAGAGTGCATGATTCCCATGCACAAGGTCAGTTTCAATCCATGTCATCTCCAGCTAAAAGGATCTCAGGCAGCACAGTTAGGGAAAGACAGTTACAGTAGACATTACTAGGTCAGATGAACCAGTGGTCTGACTTTAAATAAGGCAGGTTCATATATGAATGAAGAAAATGATTGTGCGGCCTTGCTTACAATGGCACCACCATATTCCAGAGGAAAACTACGAACAGCAATCTCAAATCTTCTGCTGGAATGGCTGTTAGCTGGTTAGGGCAAGAACAAAGAACAGCATTACTTGCAAATGGAGCATTCTGTTTCAACCAGTTGTCATCACAATACATTGCAACAAGGCTATGATCAGATGAGCACTTTGATCCAATATTGTTGTGTTTCCCTTTTGGATTTAAAGTGCACAATCAGACAGCAACATCTGCCTCCCATTCCACAGTTGCTGGCATCCCTTTCTGACTCACCTTCAAATTGGGGTTATTAAACCAGGTCTTTATGGATATTAGTGCTTTCAGCCCACATTTCTGGATGTCTGAAATTCCCTGTTGTGAACGCAAGTCAGTTGGAAAGTGTGAACTGTCCCTTCCATTTCCACCCACATTTTTGGGATTAGGTAGCAGTGTGTACATAAGTGTATAATTGACCCTGGGTTGTCAATCACTGTGTGTGCATTTCTGCACTCAAAATTCTGTCAGGATTGGGAGTCCCCATGGGAGTCGTTTTTGAGTATCAATCCCCCCCACAAAAAAACCCTCAAGTTTCTTGGGGTTGGAAAGCCCGGAAAAGAGTCCCTAGTTAGGCTCCCATATCAGCAGGGAGCCTGGGGAGCCTGGCAACCAGGGCTTTTTTTGAGCGGGAACACACAGGAATGCAGTTCCGGCTGGCTTGGTGTCAGGGGTGTGTGGTCTAATATGCAAATGAGTTCATCCTGGGATTTTTCTACCAAAAAAGCCCTGCTGGCAACCCGATTCCACATCCCACTTTCATCCTGTGTGAAACAATGGTGTTATGGGCAGTTTTCGTTCTACCAAGAAAACTCCAAACAAGGAGGGTCAGCAACAAGCAGGTTTATTGAAATACATGTTTTGCAAAGCATGGAGAGAAGGCTCCCAAGGTAGGGGCGGTCTCTGAAGTCTGTCGCAGCACAGCTCAATTTAAGGCTCCCGACGCCACATTCCCTAGCTGTCCCTCTAGCCAATCAGGCCCCGACGAAGGGCTCCCAGTCTTAACCTACGACCTACGTTTGTTTTTTTATCCTAGCCATATATGGACATTCCGTCCTCTGTGTCACACATGGTTAATATATGCTGAAAGAGAAAAATGCTTTATTTGCAGACATCGCATTTTATTAAGATCTGGTGCTTTCCAGTTGTTATGGATGAGTAATTGCTGGTAAGGCATTTATTTTTATAGCCTGGTCAGTTAAGCAATTGCTGACATGGTCTGTTTAGTATCACATGTCCAAGCAATTGCTGACATGATCTGTATTATAGTCTTGTGCTTTCCTGAAGGGACTTTCCTTAGGTGTGGTGGTCAAGAGACCTGTATTTACCCATATCAATGGTGATATCAGGGATGTGTGGCCTAATATGCAAATGATTCCTGCTGGGATTTTTCTACCCAAAAAGCCCTGCTGGCAACCCTATTCCCCATCCCACTTTCCCCCATGCAAACTGGGTTAGCAGTAAAAGGTTGCTATTGGAGAGCTTCCCATCTTTGACACAAGAGTAAATGTACTAAAGTCAATGGGGTCACTCTTGTGTAAATCTGCATGATGCTTACCCTCCCCCCTCATATTTTTCAAGGCAGAGAGGCAATGTGAAGGAAGATGGGAGGGGCTGCAGTGCTTGGTGGAGGGACTGAAGAGCTGTCAAATAGGGGGCAGAGCTTTGGATACATGCCCATGCACATGTGTGAAAGCCAAACATAAAAAGCATGGTCCGGATCACCCACTTCATGGTTATCATACAGCAACAATCTGAGCAATCAACCGCAGAGTGAGCATGCAGTGAGGAGAGGTAAGGGTGGAATGTTTGGTGGAACCTCTCTGGAAACAATTAACACCAGATAAAATAGAGGGGTGGCCTAATGACGTTTCTGCTCTCTTCTATACATTGCAGAAGAAATAGGTAAGCGTGGACTTGCACATATATTGCAAAAAAGTCAGTTCAGCAGGAAGGGTAGCAGGCTGGTGGGAAGAAAGCAACCAAATTCTGAATCTACAACAGAGCTGCTCCAAGCTTTGTCACCTTACTTTCATGAACAAGTCTTGTAGTATTTTCACATGTGATATCTGTGTTGTAAAGTTACTCCGCATGTGGACCATGGCAGCAATCCTATTTTATTCAGTGCCACTTACTCTCAGGAAAATGTTCCGACTGCAGCCCTTAGCTACTGACAATGGTTTTTAAGAGCATCAAAAGTGGGATGATCTTGAAGTACTTACAGGTGAAAAAACACATTAGTAGGGTCAACATTAGTCATTGTCTTATGGTTCGAAGCAAATTGCTTCCCCTCAGATACCTGATAGACTGTCAGGGGAAAGATTCAAGCATATTTATATGTTTATAAGCTATTTCGACCTTATGCTCATTTGTGGTCTCATAACTTCTACCCAAATGCCTACCTTTGCAAAAAAACCCACAAACAAATTAAACATTAAGAAGTCATTAGCAAAACATGAGATGTAGTTCCCAGGGGAAGTGTACAACATTTTACAGTCAGAGTACGATACAGCTGAATGCTCTAGTGACATTTTTTTTTACCTGGCCTTGCCCTTGCCCCTGTTCTCCCCCCTCCCCCGCCATCCCATCCCTGATCATAATTAAATGAGAACCCAAGCTCTTCTCTGGTGCTGTTACTGAGATAGAATTCAGAAGGGCATATTTTCACTTCTAAGTTATTATTCTTTCAACTGTTTAGAAGAGTCTCGCAGTGCAGTGATCCCCCAAAGACATTTTAGCATCATGTGTCAAGAATGTCCTCTACTCACTCATTGAACAAGAGCATTGATACTTGTGCAAAAGGAATAATGGGCATAAATCTGACATTAAAAATCACAGTATTCAGAAACTAAAATGTAGAATGCAACCTCTGTGGTCCTGAACTTTAACTTCCTCCCTACTAACTTAAATTTTTCCTCTATTGTCACTGGTTCCAACAACACCATGACTCCAACAAGCTGACTCCTCCCTGGCACTTTCAGCTTATCTAGACAGCATGTGATGTCTGCAGCCTTCTCACCAAGGAAGTAAGTCACCTGTCACAGACCACCCCCATATGTAATAAATATCATGTGTGTGTGTGTGTTCCTAAAATATATATATGTATGTATTTCTAATAAATAAAAAAACCCACTACCAAAAGCTCATCTCCCCCAACCCCAGAGAAGCATCCTTGGTATGAGAGGAAGGGATTCCTTTCTAAGGGATCACATCCCTCCTCCAGACTGATGCTTTCTGACTTCAAGAGTCTAACTCTTCACAACTGCAGAAGAGCTTGTCAGCAAAGGAGTGGGACTGTTCTGGTAAGTTACTGAAAGTCTTGTCCCCAGAACTTTCTCCGTGCCTCAAGCCTCTATAGTTCATCAATTCTAGCCTCCAGGGAATGAACCTGCTCCCTGAGAGACAAGATCTCCATGCATCGAACACACATGAATGATTTCCGACCAGTGGGGTAGATCAGGGGTGGGAAACCTTTTTTCTGCCCATGGCCATTTGGATATTTATAACATCATTTGCGGACCGTACAAAATTACCAGCTTAAAAAACAGTGCTCCGCCAAGAGAGAACAATTCAGGCCGGCAAGATTAATACAAATAATTGTTTTTCTATTTGAAGTCATGTGGGGAGAACCTAATTTGGCACGCACTCATGCCCTCAGCCCAGCACCCTAGGAAAATGCCAGGTCCAGGGCTTTTTTTGTAGAAAAAGCCCAGCAGGAACTCATTAGCATATTAGATCACATCCCCTAATATCACCATATTAGGTCACACACTCATTAGCATATTAGGCCGCACCATCTTAGATAATCAAGAGCAAACTAAACTGGTGGTAGCTGGCTCCCCCCCACCGCTGCCTTCCCTCCCTTCCTCCCTCATGAGAGAGAGGGGGGGAGGAGAAAGGGAAAGAAATGGGGAAAAGAAATGGAAAGAAAGAAAGAAATGGGGGGAAGAAATGGAAAGAAAGGGAAACAAAGAAATGGGGAAATAAAGGAAAATAAAGAAAGCAAGGAAGAAAGGGGGGAAAAGAAATAAAGAAATGGGGAAGAAAAGACAATAAAGAAAGGGGGAAGAAATAGAAAGGGAAATAAAGAAATGAAGGGGAAACTTGCCTGAATGGTGACAGTGATTTTTCCAAGCCCTGCAGTGATCCTGGCCAGCCAGCCAGATCCCAGGGAGGCTGCTCTGCAGCACTGCTGGGCCCCACAATCCTTGCCGGCCACCAAGGCCCCAGGGAGACCAGCATATGGCTCGGCTTGGCCCAGCAGTCCCCAAAAGCCAGACCAAGTGACCTCGAGTGCCGTAAATCAGTCAGTCAATCAGTCACATTTTATTTGTATCCCGCCCTCCCTGACCAAGCGGCTCAGGGCGGCTAACAGCAAAACTCAGTATATACATTATACAGTAAATAGCATTTAACTATAATTAATTAAAATCCATTAAAATTCTAAGAGCATTCTAAAAACATTAGTACATTTAGTGCTATTCCGTTGGCAAGTTTATTTGGCAGTTTAGTAGTTTCAGCTGGTGAAGGCCGCTTGGAACAAGATGGTTTTGCAGGCCCTGCGGAACTGTTCAAAGTCCCGCAGGGCCTGCATTTCCTCTGGGAGCTGATTCCACAGCTTTGGGGCCATAGCTGAGAAAGCCCGAGTACGGGTGCTCTGGAGTCTTACCTCCTTTGGCCCGGGGATAGTCAGCAGGTTCTTCCCTGCTGACCTCAGTGCTCTCTGGGGTTCATACGGGGAGAGGCGGTCCCTAAGGTAGGCAGGTACTCGGCCATATAGGGCTTTAAAGGTAATAACCAGCACTTTGTAGCGAATCCGGTATATAACTGGCAGCCAGTGCAGTTCACACAGCCCCGGCTGTATGTGCTCCCGCTTTGGGAGCCCCAGCAACAGTCTGGCAGCCGCGTTCTGCACTAGCTGCAGCTTCCGAGTTCAGCACAAAGGCAGCCCCATGTAGAGGGCATTACAGTAATCCAGTCTCGAGGTGACCGTTGCATGCAGAAACAAGGATTCCGTCGACTTCCTTCAGGCTGAGCGGGTCGAAATGATCCAGAACTAAACCTGAAGACAGGCACGGAGCCTCCAGTTCGTGTACTGTATCCAATGTGGTGGGCAGGTCCTGGCGGAGCGACGTGATTTTGTCTGCAAAAAATTTCGCAAAAGCCTCACAGCCTATTTCCAATTCTTTAATATTTGGCCTGCCCTGGGGCAGTGTAGTTAAATCTCCAATTATTTTGAATAATTGTGCCGGGCGCGAATTTGCAGACGCAATCTTGGCCGCGAAGTAATTTTTCTTCGCGGCCTTGAGTGCCATCTCATATGACCTCATAAGCGTTCTATAAGATGTTCTTGCCGCTTTGCCCTCGGGACAAACGTTCCCCACCCCTGGGGAGATAATCATATATATGACATTCCATGCAAAACACTGGATAGCCCCTACTCCCCTGATGCCTATCTTCATAACTGGCTTTAGTTATTTAAAGGTGTTTTTGAATGAAATAGGGTGCTCACCTGAATTTCTGTGGATTTCCACAGCAGGAAGGTACATAGCACACCATGCTCCTTGTTAATGTTGCAGCATAAACGTCCTTTCTCAGGAAGCTCAGACTAGAAGGGTTCTTCCCTGTTCCCCCTTGACCTCCCATGTTGAACTTCTCTGTTAGAAACCCTGTTGAAGCACTGGTCACAAGCCCCAGGAACAAGTCCCGCAAGCTGTGGAGTCCTGTGAGAAAAAATTCGACTTTGTGAGCAACTGGCATTAAAGTTATGAGCTACTGGATTGTTACATAAAGTACCTCGTGAAGATCCTGCACTCAACCTACACATTCTGTAATGTATGAAAGAGAACTGTGTGGCTGGATACACCCTCAACTGCTTTTCAGGCAGTAGCCATCACTGTTTCACTTACAGACCAAGAGGAATTAAGCCTGAAAGGAGAAGCTGGAAATAGGTGAGTGTTTTGTCGTTTACTTGCCCAGTATACCTTGAAACTGTCCATTCCAAATTTTTTTGTGAGAAAATAGCTCCTAGTTAAGCACCATTTTTATTTTTTGCAGGGCTTATTCACATAATAGGATCATTTCACCTTGTTCTGCCATAAATGAGTGTTTGACATTGACAGGAAACCAGCTCCGTATCAGAATGATGACCAGAATGAACTGATCTATAAAGCTTCTGATTCTTTTCTCTGATTTTCGCTACATTCTCCTTCATACTCTTCTTGCCTAGGCACATGCAGAACTTTGATTATTTTTGTCCTGAAGGTTGGCAGCACACATGTCAGAGAGGGCAGGTGAAACATCTGCACACCCTTTCAGCAGGGGCTCCAGGTGGGACTTTCATTCCAGGGCCTTGCCTTTCAACAGGCCCATGCACAAGGCAGAATTTTTGAGACTGATCTCACAGCCCATCTCTGACTCTGTTCTGTTTAGGAACACAGCATGGTCTTCTTGAGTTTCTTCCAGCTCCAGGCAACAAGGCTAATTTACAGTGTTCTTAATTGCTTTCTTTCATTCCTCCCAGCTGGCAGACTACTCAACACCTTGATGCTGATGTTTGACATTTGTGTTCCCAAAACTTGGGGCAAAGTTTCATAGTGCTATTTTATTCCACAGTCTCTGCAGATCATAAATCAGGTTGACTAATAATTATTTACTTCCCCCACCCCTGCTCCTAAACTTCTGATTGCCACCAGCAATTAACACTTATTTCCTTGAATTTACCTTTCTTTTATTATTCCCCTGAGTTCTTTCTACATTCCTTCCTTAAAGGACAGAGATTTCTTTCTTCGAGGTGCTACAGCAGTATTTGGTTGACTCATTGCCAAGATCCTACCAGTGTTTCACATGAATGGAAGCTATAATCACATCGAAAATCCATGCATTATTGATTTCATAAGTTACAGAATTGTGCATATTGTGCTTCCAAAATATCTGGCTCTCACCACACGTAAACAATTGTGTACAGTGTTTTGCGAACCACTGTCTGCAGTTTTTTTCTGGGGGGTGGGCTGTGGTTTTCTGTAACCCCACACACACATTTACTTTGGAATAAGCCTACTGAACACAGTGGGACATACTTCTGATGAAATATGCAATACACCATATGTACTTATCTGTTGAGGTGGCAGGATGATCTGTCTGTCATGCATTTATCCTGACTTTCCTCCAAGGACCTTGGAATGGTACCCATGATCCTCCATTCTATCCTCACAACAACCCCATGAAGTAGCTGAGGTCATGCCTGTTAGCCAGGGCTGTTTAGCTTGTCCCTGGGACGTGTTAATGGATCAGTATGCCCTTGGTGATGTAACACCCATTGAGAGCGCTGCTACACAGATCTACTCAGATTTCTACTCAGGCCTGTTCATTAGGGCTGACTCCTAGGAAAGTGTTCTTGGGGTTGAACTCACTGCTTTGAGGGGGGAGCCATTAAATCCAGAGTCTAAAATTACCTAAATGTGCCGCTGTCTGAAACTTGCTTGGTGAGTGCTGTCTACCATAAAAATCTACAAGCCTCGTACTTTGCTTATACAGGACATGAAACATGGGCTGTTTGTTTCCTTATTTCTACATCTTTCTTTATAAAAGACCTAGGAATGTCAAGAATTAATTTCAGTCTTAGCCTTCATCCCAACAAGCACTTGAATGTTAAATCCCATCCTTACAATTATTTGCATCATACAGGAAGTAAAAAGAAAGCTTTCAGAATAAATTGCAGATGGGAACACAAATAATTCATAGAGAAGAGATGAACATATACCAAAGAGATCACACTGAATCCATTCTGTCCTCATGAGAAATATATGAAAGGAAAAAAATTTAACTAGGCTGTCACAGTAATACAGTCACATTAAGGCAGATGTTGCAATTTCTTTTTTAAACTGCTGCACACCAGTTGACAAACAAGATGTCCCACTTATCAACCAAGCAGAACACATAGCAAAATATTTGAGAGGGATGAAAATAGTCATTCTTGGCATTTGAAGCAAGTTAAAACTTCTTTCTTTTTCATATATACAGTCCCTCTTCATCATTTTTAAATGCTTTGTATGTTTTCGTAGTCCCTTTTATGCAGTCCACATGGAAGTCACTTCCATCAAGCTGCCTTATACTGAGTCAGAATATTTGTCCATCTAGTCCAATAAGGTCCACTTTGAAAAGAAGCAGTTTTTGTAGGTATGACATAACAGGTTTTCCTAGTCTGACTATGACCTGACAACAGTAGAGAGAAGTTGGGATGACCAGTCCTAAACTCCAATTGCCGGTGCAGTGCAGTATCACATATTCCCTCAGTAGAGAGAAGAAATGCCATCAAAGACCCACCTCCAAGGAACACAGAGCATAATATGAGCCCCTGGAGCCTCTAATGACACTACCAAGAACCCACCAATCACAGGACACCCTGCAAGTGGCACCCCATGTCACCCATATACAGAAGCAGCCAATAATTAGACAGCAGAGCTAGTGTGGCAATGAAAACAGTCTCCTATAACTTGTGGTCATTTTTTGGAGTGTTGAGAACAGGGAGTGAATACCACAACATGTCTACCATGGGACAGAATGGGAACTGTGGGATATCAGTTAAGCCCTGCTTTTCTTCCATATTTCACCAGAAGCTGCCTATTTCCATCTCTTATGCCAACATAGCCACTGGTGCTGGGTTTACACCAGCAATCTCAGAAGAACACTATACCAGAATATCTCTGTGTTATGCTAGCATAGGTTTTAGTCACTATCTTTAGCAGTTTACAAAATGGCAGCCGCATTAGGATTATGCCGGTTGCGGGGGGAGGGGGGGAGGGCTTGTTTGTTTTTTATCAAAAGCTAGAACTACACAGCTAGAAGGAAGCTGTTACACAGGTATTCAGCCTCTTTTAGGGAGAAAAAGGTAGTGATCTTAGTTACAACATATGTGCTGATAGATTCGGGCAGGTAGCTATGTTGGTCTGAAGCAGCAGAACAAAGTTTTGGTTTGGTGGCATCTTTAAAACCAGCAACATTTTATTCAAGGCATAAGCTTTAGTATATACATTTCTTCAGATACAGTGAAGCCAGACTTGCTCAACCATTACATATAAGTGGGGGGAGGCTAGCTGTCTGGAAGGGCTAGTTAAAATCAAGATGCATAAGTAACTGGGTGATTATAGCTGAATTTGGATTAAAGTGGTTCGTAAAATCTGTGAGTAGCAGCAAATTAGCATACAAATGCAAGAGTTAATGAACAGATGTGGGAACTAAGTTTGAATCCAGTGGCACCTCCAAGTCAACAAAGTTCCTCTGGGTATAAGCAAGAACTGAGAGACTTAGCATGTGTAGATGCACACTTCTACAGATACATTGGAACAGATTTTCTCAAACATTACATTGGGGGGGGGGGGGGTTTAGTTGCCAGGAAGGGCTAATTAAAGTCAAGCTGCATACACAACTAAGCAATAAATACAAGTGAGATTGGAAAAATACATTCAATATGCATAGCAGCAAATTGGCATACAGGTAATAAAAGAGTTAACAACAGATGTGAGACTAAGTTTGTGTCCACTGGCACCTTTAAGACCAAAAAGTTTAATTCTGGGTATAAGCAAGAAATGAGTAATTTAGCATGTGTAATGAGATAAGAAGCCAGAATCTCTGTTAAGCCCTTGGGGTTTCATTATCCTGAGTGTTGTAATAGTTTGTAATTCAGCAATCTCCCATTCCAGTCTGTTTCTGAAATTATTTTGCAATAAAGGCTACTTTGAGGTTCCCCATTGAGTGCTCTTGGAGGTTAAAATGCTCTCCTACAGGTTTCTCAGTTTTGTGATTCTTGATGTCAGACTTGTGTCCATTTACCCTTTGGCATAGGGTTGCCCTGTTTACCCTATGCAGAGAGCCGAAGGGCACTGTTGGCATTTAATGGCATATACTGTGTTAGAAGATGAGCAAATGAATGAGCCTGAGATGGCATAGTTGATTGTTAGGTCCAGTGACTGTGTTCAGGCATATGCAGTGGAAAAGTTGGCATCTGGGTTTATTGCAAGCTCTGGTACCAGTGTCCATGTTCAAATTAAATGTATTATTGTGGGTGAGCAGTTTTTTGAGACTGGGGAGGGGCTGTCTGAGTGCAATAAAAGGTTTGCCCCCAGTACTGGTAAAAGAGAGCTGTCATTATCCAGTCGAGATTGTAAGTCACTGATGATGCGTTGAACTGTTTTGAGTTGAGAGTGGTATGTGTGACCACTATTGGTGTTCTGTTATTGTCTCTTTTTGGCCTGTCTTCCAACAGGTTTTCTCTGCATGGGTACCATTTCTCTGAGTATCATTTTGACTGTGTTGATCTGTTCTCCACTTTATCAGGTGGATGCTTTATGTGCTGCTTCACCTAGTGTGGCATCTGACAGATTTCACTGGGAAAAATGGCAGCAGGAAACAAGAATGTGCTGTGCACAATATAATTAAACTTGGAAACAGTGTTCTAAGTGTTTTGATGTGTGCAAAAATCACTTGCTTCTCTTGTTGGCTGAAAAATGCATTGTTGGCACATAGCATGACAGAGAAGACTGGTCCAGGCAGTCAGTTCCCCATGAGTGCAGGTCAGCACAGCATCTGTTTGTCAGTCACACCATGTTGATGCTCAGTGGGTATCCATGGGCTCCCATAACTTCTGCTACCGCCTAGAAATGTGTTTATTGGTTTTTACAATTTCCCCCCAGGTTTTTTCAACTGACAGCTTCTATTTCTGGGAAGGGCCTTGTTATTTAAATTGGAAATCCTCCCATTTAATGAATGAATGCTCATCTTTTTTTCAGACTGGCATGTCTAAATAACTAACTCCAGAAGAGAACCAAGTTAATCTATTGTAACAAAAAAGGGGGAGGGGTGGAGGCCCATGCACCTTAAACCATGTAGTTCCCTCATGAAGACATGCTTGTGTGGTTTTCCTACAGCACAGCAGTAATTAGGCCATATTAGTGCACAACAAAATGTAATCCACTAGAGAAGGAAATGGCAAACCACTCCAGTATCCTTGCCAAGAAAACCCCATGAACAGAAACAAAAGGCTAAAAGATATGGCGCTGGAAGATGAGCCCCTCAGGTCAGAAGGTGCCCAATATGCTACTGGGGAAGAGCGTTCAAGTAACCACAGAAAGAGTGAAGCAGCTGGGCCAAAACCAAAAGGAAGCTCAGCCGTGGATGTGTCTGATGGTGAAAGAACAGTCCGATGCTGCAAAGAACAATACTGCATCAGAACGTGGAATGTACGATCTATGAATCAAGGTAAGCTAGATGTGGTCAAACAAGAGATGGCAAGACCGAACATCGACATCTTGGGAATCAGTGAACTAAAATGGATGGGAATGGATGAATTTAACTCAGAGGATTACTACATCAAATAAAAGGGGAAGATATGGAAGTAGTGACAGACTTCACATTTCTGAGATCCAAGATCACTGCAGATGGTTACTGTAGCCATGAAATTAAAAGACACTTGCTCCTTGGGAGGACAGCTATGGCGAACCTGGGCAGTATAATAAAAAGTAGAGACATCACCCTGCCAACAAAAGTCCGTATAGTCAAAGCGATGGTATTCCCAGTAGTAATGTATGGCTGTGAGAGCTGGACCATAAGGAAGGCTGAGTGCAGAAGAAGAGATGTGGTGCTGGAGAAGACTCTTGAGTGTCCCTTGGACTACAAGAAGATCAAATCAGTCAGTCCTGACTTTTTAAAAGTCTTATTGATTTAAACTACAAAAAAAAGAAGCATTGCAGAAGACACATAAAAAAGAAGGGGAAAGGGGCCTTGACAGAATGGGGAAAACAGAAACAGAAACCAGTACAAATATATCAATTAAAATTCTACCTCCCAATAAAATGCTCAATTCATTCTACCTACAAGTATAAAAATCTCCTTAAATATTACCTTCCTTTCTTCCTTTACCAGAATTAAAAAAATAATAATTTCTTTTAATAAACTAGTAAAGCAATGTAAATCTAAAACAGTTCTTAAACACAAATTAAATATAACCAGTTAAGAAAAAAGATTTTTTCTTTCAAAACTGCCTCAATGCCAATTTTATCTAATTTAACTTAAGCCTATTATAAGCACAAATTCGGTTGTTGATTTAGCAAAATCCTTATTAAAAGAAGCACATAAAAATCATTTCTTTGTCCTTAGCAAATTACATAAAATACAACTAAATAATCTAAACCATTTCTCCTGATAACATATTAAAAGCAAGTCTGCCAAATTACCAAGTCTACCAAATTCCACAGCAATTATGCTATCTGCCTTTTCAACCTTTAATCCTATTCTTATATCATTATAAACAATCTCACTAAATAGGCGAACTGTCAATACATCTACTATATAGAGAAATATGTTAACTACACATTAAAATTATTTCTTCAAGATCTCCCTTATTCTTTTAAAGTTTAACATCTGTTCATTATTAATGGTTACATGTTTATTTATTCACAAGCAAAAAAAGAACCCAGATTCCAGAGTCTTTCTTCCCAAAGATTAAAAACGTTTAAGTTCCTTCGATTTCTGCACCCATATTGCATCCGAGGCAGTCCATTTAATCACAGTTTATCTTTTGATATCACATTTCACTTCTTAGTCAGAGTTCCTTGTTCAACCATTCAGCAAGCAGAAAAAAAAATCCAAAATTCTTTTTCCAAAAGGCTTTCCAAATCCTGATTTGTTGATTGGAGTGCAGATTTTCTCTTCTCAACATGGCCTGCTCCCTCAACCGTAGGGGGAAGAATTCATTGCCATTTTTCCCTCTTAGCTTGATTTCGCTGCATCTTGATTTCCGGTCTAGTTTTGAAAGTGCGTCACAAGATACCATCTTACTTTTCCTTTGTTTATTTCGCAAAGTATCACTTTCTTCTTCCACTTTCATTGCCATCAATACACTCTCTTTAGTACTGGACCCCTGTAGGTTTACAGTTTCATTAGCTGTCAGATCTTCTTCCCTCAGATCATTAGCTGTCAGCATAAAACAATTCATTTGGTCTTTAAGGAGCTGCATAAATGAGATAAGATCTTCTTTCAGAGAAATGAGATTTGAGCAAATATCTTTTCCATGTGACATTTCATTAAGCGGTGCCATATCAAAACTCAGTCTCTTAAATGGCGACACTAGGACTCTCCCAATTTGTTACGACTCCCACGCATCAGGCGGGGCACACATTAGATCTGATCTTTGCGGCCGGGATTAAAGTGAACGAAATCGCAACGGAGGCGATACCATGGTCGGATCACTTAGCCCTCAAGGCTCGTATGGAGACGCTACCACAACCCTGTAAGGGCGGAGAGCCTATTTTGGCTCGCCCGCGGAGCCTGATGGACCCGGAACGGTTCCAAACGGCTCTTCGGGATCCTTGGCCCCCTTGTGATTCCCTTGACGCCCTGGTTGATGCCTGGCAAGACCGGCTATCTGGGGCAATCAACGAGATCGCACCCCGACGTCCTCTGCGCCCTCGTTCAAGGCTGGCTCCTTGGTATACCCTGGAGCTACGCCGGTTGAAACAAGGACTCCGACGACTAGAGAGGCAGTGGCGGCGCACTCGTGGCGAAGCGGCGAGAACATCCTACAGAACGCTTATGAGGTCGTATGAGATGGCAGTCAAGGCCGCAAAGAAGAAGTACTTTGCGGCCAAGATTGCGTCTGCAAATTCGCGCCCGGCACAATTATTCAAAATAATTGGACACTTAACTACTCTGCCCCAAGGCAGACCAAACGTAAGAGAATTAGAAATAGGCTGTGAGGCTTTTGCGAAATTTTTTGCAGACAAAATCACGTCGCTCCGCCAGGACCTGCCCATCACCTTAGATACAGTACATGAGCCCGAGGCCCCTTGCCTGTCTTCTGATTTAACTCTGGATCATTTCGACCCGCTCAGCCTGGAGGAAGTTGACGGAATCCTCTCCTCTGCGCGCCCTACAACTTGCGATCTGGACCCATGCCCCTCCTGGCTAATTAAATCTTGCCTGAGGGAGCTTGAATGTCCTTTACGGGACATCATAAATAGATCCCTCTCAGAGGGGCGTTTTCCATCATCCCTGAAAGAGGCTTTGGTCCGACCCCTCCTGAAAAAAACTACAGCAGATCCGGCCGAATTGGCAAACTACCGACCGGTCTCTAATTTACCGTTTTTAGGTAAAATAATTGAGAGGGCAGTGGCGTCGCAGTTGCAGAGCTTTCTGGATGACGCTTCCATCCTAGACCCTTGCCAGTCCGGCTTTCGCCCGGGCTATGGGACGGAGACAGTACTGGTCGCCCTGGTAGACGATCTCCAACGGCATCTGGATCGGGGCGGTGTGGCGGTGCTGATGTTGTTAGACCTGTCGGCCGCGTTCGACACGGTCGACCATCGGCTACTGACCCGCCGCCTCGCCGATATAGGGGTGAGGGGGTCTGCCTTACAATGGCTCTCCTCCTTCCTCGAGGATCGGGGACAAAGGGTGGCAATTGGTGGCGAGCGGTCCCGGAGGCGCACACTGGACTGTGGAGTGCCTCAGGGGGCAGTTCTCTCACCAATATTATTCAATATCTACATGCGCCCTCTTGCCCAGATTGCCAGGAGATACGGACTTGGGTGCCATCAATATGCAGATGACACCCAACTCTATCTGCTAATGGACGGCCGGCCTGACTGCGTCCCTGAGAATCTAGACCGGGCCCTGCAGGATATGGCAATGTGGTTGAGGAGGAGCGGGCTGAAATTGAACCCAGCGAAGACAGAAGTCCTTTGTCTGGGTCGGGGCGCCCGGGAAGGGGAAACACCTCTTCCGGTCTTCGACGGGGCGCCGCTGAAAGCGGCGCACCGGGTTAGGAGTCTGGGAGTTTTACTGGAGCCTTCATTATCAATGGAGGCCCAGATTGCAGCCACTGCCAAGTCAGCCTTCTTCCACCTGAGGCGGGCAAGGCAGTTGGCTCCCTTCCTAGAGCGCCAAGATCTGGCAACGGTACTTCACGCAACGGTCACCTCGAGACTGGATTACTGTAATGCCCTCTACATGGGGCTGCCTCTGTACCGAACCCGGAAGCTGCAGCTGGTGCAGAACGCAGCGGCCAGGCTACTGTTGGGGCTCCCTAAATGGGAGCACATACAGCCTGGGCTGCGCGAGCTGCACTGGCTGCCAGTTATATACCGGGTTCGTTACAAAGTGCTGGTCATTACCTTTAAAGCCCTATATGGTCGAGGACCTGTCTACCTCAGGGACCGTCTCTCCCTATATGAACCCCAGAGAGCACTGAGGTCAGCTGGAAAAAACTTGCTGACTATCCCCGGACCAAGAGAGGTGAAGTTGCAATGCACCCGCAATCGGGCCTTCTCCTCTGTGGCCCCGAGCTTATGGAACCAACTTCCAGAGGAAATGCGGGCCCTGCGGGATCTTGAACAATTCCGCAGGGCCTGCAAGACTTTCCTCTTCCGACTGGCTTTCGATGATGTAGAAAATTAAGTACTAATGATACCGCCATCATAATAAAGAACAAATAGCAATAGCATTAGCACTTTTATAACTGTAATTAATTTTAAATCTATTAGAATTTTAATGTTGAATGTAACCTTGTTTTTATACAATGGAATGTTACTGTTACTGTTAGCCTCCCTGAGCCTGCCCCGGCGGGGAGGGCGGGATATAAATAAAATTATCTAATCTAATCTAATCTAAATCAGATTGTAAATTCACTTCAAGCTCCTGTTAATCCCTGTTCCACAACAGCTTCAAATGAAGTTTTAGAAACTATTCTTTCAGATACAGTCAGGCGATAGAGACAGAACTCTCTACAGTATATCTCCTTTGTGTTCAGATCGTATTGCAACTTCTTAGTAATCTCTTTGATATATATCCAGTTATAGTCCGGGTAAATTTTAATGATTATATTCAATCCAGTTTAAATAGTTAAGACTGCTCGTAACATTTCAAGGCCTTTTAAGCTAATCGTTTGAGCTAGTCTTTTGTTGTTATGCAGAGTGACCCATCAGGGAGTAGAATTGGAAAAAACACCTACTTTTTAAGAAGAGTCATCGCTTTAGAAGTGGAAAAATGCTGCTTCAAAGGCATATTGGAGAAAGTGAAAGCAAAGAAGCAGTCGGGAGTTGTTCTTTTTCTGCTGATATGCAAGCTTTCATGGCCACGGAGCTTCAGGACGCACAGAGAGCACAGAGAGCAGCTGCCATTGGCCCCCTCCCCCCCGTAAAAGTCCCATGCTGAAGAATAAGCCACTCCAGGCTTTTTCTATGGGGGCATCACTTCTGTGACACCCCTCCAACGGCCAGATTCAGAGTTGCCGCAGAGAGACAATCTGCAAGCAACTCTGAAGCCAAGATGACGGATTCCGGAAGTCCAAATCAGTCAGTCCTAAGGGAAATCAACCCAGAATGTTCCCTGGAAGGTCAGATGCTGAAACTCAAATACTTTGGCCACCAAATGAGAAGGAAGCACTCACTGGAGAAGATCCTGATGCTAGGAAAGACAGAAGGCAAAAGAAGAAGGGGACGGCAAAAGATGAGATGGCTGGACAGTGTTACTGATGTAACAAACACGAATTTGACCAGACTTTGGAGGATGGTAGAAGACAGGAGGGCCTGGCGTGACTTTGTCCATGGGGTCGCAAAGAGTCAGACTCGACTGTGCGACTGAACAACAACAAAAGTGTGAATTAGTGTGAGCCAGCTCACAGTTTTTAAAAGTGGCTCCCACTTTTTTTGTCTTAGCTCAGGAAAAATGACCCCAGAGCAAACTATTTTATGCAGTAGCTCTCAACTTTAATGCCATTAGCTCACAAAGCAGAATATTTGCTCACAACACTCCACAGCTTAGAGGGTGTATTGGTGACCCACAAGGTAGGTTTCATAGCCATTCCCCTGCACCAGTTCCACAGCAGTTTCCATTCTACTGGACTACCGACTGAATATTGATATCACAGTATAACAGTCTGGGTATTACGTTAATTAAAATTACCTCTATAGGGGCTAGAGACTTTTTTTTTAAATGAAAGGTGTAGATTCAGAGAATCCAATACACAGATTGTTACAGTGTTGTATTAATATATTTAATGATTGGTTGTTGTTTTTTTAAAGCCCCCTAGTGGTGGCAGGTGAGGAAAAAGGATAAAATACAATTATTGGCCAACAGAATGTTGTATTCATCTTTACAAATATCACAACTCATGAATATTTCTAGACTTCCCCCCTTTCACCTGGCCAGAGGAAGCTTCTGGAAGATTCGTCAGCTACATTCGCTTGAATCTTTGTTCACTAATAAATAAAGTTTCTGTGATTCTAGGGGTACATGATCTGATAGGTAATTACCACTCTTTCTCTCCCAAATAAATATATACAATCAGGGCTTTTTTTGAGCAGGAACGCAATTCTGGCTGGCTTAGTGTCAGGGGGTGTGTTCTAATATAAAAATGAGTTCCTGCTGGGCTTTTCCTACAAAAAAGTCCAGTGTGAAACAATGGCACCATCAGGAAGTGTGGTCTAATATGCAAATAAGTTCCTGCTGGGCTTTTTCTACAAAAAATGCCCTGTTTATAATACTTGACATTATTTGGTTGTGGTTAATAAGTGGCCCACTGACAATCTTCCCAGAAATAAAGTCTATTAACTTCTTGTTAACAGCTACAAAGTTTTCTGGCAAGATAAAAGTCCACAATTGAATGCTAAATTAACAAAACAGTATTTTAATTGATCTTAAATTAGCTTAACTATGTATAAGATTGCAGTCTAATTTGAATAAAAATAAATAACACATTTCTGAATGTGACTGTGATAGCTACCTCCCACACAATTTTTCCAATATGAATGAGAAATTAATGAGGGAGATCAGAACTGAATCTCAGAGTTATGTAGTCCCTTCCTCCTGGAATTATGATAAATTCCCTGCCCTGAGCCTGCTTCGGCAGGAAAGGCGGGGTATAAATAAAAAAATATTATTATTATAAATGCTGATATAATTTCAAAATATCTAGAGTCAATTTACTGAGTATAGATCTGTATTATTAAAAAAAATGCTGTATGACCAGTAAACCCCCCCCAACCTTCCCCCCTCCCCCGAGACCTGCTAGGTGTTAGGAATCTTTCTGTGCATTCTAAACAGAATTAGACCCTTCTATTGAAGTCACTCTGTGTAGAACTGCACTGCTAGAAGAACAATCATTTCCAGAAGAGACATATTATTTAGCACAACACAAAGCAGGTGATTTCTAACAAATGTTCCTTTTATGTCTACTGAGGTGACACTAACATGAATTTGAGCAAAAGAATTGTCAGCATATTCCATGCAAGTGGCATTCAGATTTTTTAAACTGCCTTTTTATTACGTTTTAGTGACTGGTTGCTAGCGGAATTTATTTACTTGTTCATACAAACCTGCTTATGTCAAACTAGCAATGTATGGTTGAGGGGGGATGGACAATGGCGGATGCCTAATCCGAGGGCTCCATGCCTAAGTTCCGAAAAGAGCTCTAAACACAAACTTAATAGCATTTAACAGATGAAATTTTGATTGCAATAGAAAACAGACATCCTAAAGAATCCAAATATCTAGAGTCTGCTGTAAGCCAAAATGCCCTCAAAACGAGGTTGGGGAATTAGTTAGGTGGGCACCTGGATCACTAGGGATCTTTTCCCAATGTATACAAGATTAACCAACCAGAGAGTAGTGCTTAAAATAATGGGGACTCTAATTTAGTAAAATCAATTATAATTTATTGGAAATAGACTTCTTATATATATAGACTTCCATACAAGATAAAATGTTCATACAATCACACATACAGTCCTAGGAAAAATAGATAGATGGATAGGGGAACAAAAAGGGTACACACACAGGGTAATATTTACCTATCGTAGTCTTTAAGGAAGGCTCCAATTGGCGACGAGTGAGGGTGCGGGTAAGGGACCCGAAACTTGGCCTTAGAATTGGGGATGGATCTATGCAGCGGAAGGATACTGATAGAAGCACACCTGTGGGTAGCTAGTCCACAGGTTATAAGGACTCTCTTGAGCCCTCAGGGGATGGGAGGTACGAGGAAGGAGAAAGGGGAGGCTCTGCAGTAGCCAATAGGAAGTTCATTGGTGGCACCTAATTGGGTGCTTGCTCTTGACCAATGGACTTGCCTGGATCCTGTGTACCTGAGAGAACTTTCAGGTTGAAACGGACCCTGGGCTCCAAAGAGACAGTTGGGAAGAAGAATAGAGGTGACTACTGGGTGGGGGACACTTAAGATTAGATGGGCTTATCTAAAAGGGTGACAGTAGAGAGTCGAATGTTGGCCTAGGTAACACCCGACTTAGACAAAGGACTTAGCTCTTGGCTGGAGATGGTCTTCCTCTTCTTCTGTGCACTAGTCTTTGTCCAGGGTTCCGTTGGACAAAGAGAGTGACTGTTGGATGATTATCCATTCTTTGAGTAGATGGGTTGCTTGTAGGTCGAAGGTGACATCTGGTGTGTATCTGAGCCTTCTGTTACGATGAAATGGAGTCAAGTCTGGCGGGAAGATGGCTGCGTGTGGTGTTAGCCCTCCATGGTGGATTCCATGGTCAGAGCTTCATAACCGTTCGCCTGGATAGCTCCTTGGCGGCGCAGTCTCTTCCGCTCCGTGACTGACATACGGGACAACGGGAAGGCATCCGTTATGCTAGTAGACACTCTGTACCGGTTTAGAGTGCCTATATAACTTGTGGCTGCTTGTACACATAAGTCCTTTATATCCCTGGATAGATTTACCCACACTCTCTGGCCAGACGTGTGTGTTACTTCTCCGGGTGTCCTGGCAACCATGCTGGTGACTACGATGTTCGGAGAGGGAGCTTTTCCTCACACTGCAAAGTGTGGTTGAGCTGCTTTTCAGGGAAACTGCTTTTTTTCCATGTTAAAGCCCTTTGTTGTGCTTCTGAAATGCTGTGGTGTGCCGTTTAAAATGTCCATAGTGCTTTCTACAGTGCCGCTTGCTTGCTTATTTATTTATTTTGTGGACTTATATTCTGCCCTTTCCCATTAATGGGCTCAGGGTGGATTTTTTTCATGTGTGATCTTCCTTGGACTTTTAAAAAACATTCTATAGCACTAAACTTCAGTACTGTGGCAGCTTAGTCCTATAGTGCTCACATTAGATTTAAAAAAAAAAAAAGTCCAAGGAAGATCATGCAGAGAAAAAGGGTGGTGGTGGTGGGGAAGTGGCACTGCTTGAAATGATCATAACATTTCAGAGACAGCTCATTAATAGAAGGAAAATTGCTGTATGAAACCCCCATCCCTGTATTGCTTTACTCAAAATTGGGCCAACAATGAACAACATCCAGTTTAGAACAGTAATGTGAAAAGGGCCATTGTTATGTAGCACCTAACCTGACCTTAAAATTAAACTTCAATTCATCCGAGTTCATGAACGTGCAAAGATAACTTTAATGTTCTTGTTCTTTGCTCATTTAATTCTATAATGGCAAGCGGTACTACCCTACAATATTTCCTGCGCTATGGTGCTAATTTTGAAACCATATTAATAGCTTATCATTACAAGCAGCAAGAGGGGCTATGTGCTTCCATTCAAAAAGCTTGGGACTTTGGAATGACTCAATTTGTGTGAGTTACTTCTGCCATTCAGACTCACGTGACATGTAGACAATAGCAGTTTAATAAAAGCATTCAATCAATCTTAGAATTCAAATGTGTAAAGTCTCACCAGCCTCCAGTACTCACCAATACTCAGTAGGTTGTTCGTGGCATCAGATCAGTTAAGGAAATAAATGAGGGGGGCGGCTGACATCAAGACAGGTAGATCAGAAAGCAACAGATTATAAAAGTCAAGTGGAATGAGAACAAGGAGTGAAGTGCAAAGCTACCAGAACATAAAAGGATAGCCACACAGTTCCTGACTGCTAAAATCATGTGAGGACCACATCAATAAGCCCTTAATATCTGTCACAAATCAGTCACTAACTCATGGCACCTTCCCTTGGTCATTCAAAGAGGTTGGTTATCAGTCTAGTACTAAAAAAAAGCAACCCATCCCTATAGAAACATGATGAAGCTAAGTATTGCTCGGTCTCTAATCTTCCCTTCTGGGCAAAGTGATTAAGAGAGTAGTAGCAGACCAATTCCAGATCTTCTTGAATAACTCATCTTCTCTGAACTCTTTTTGGCCTGGCTTCAGGCCAAACAAAGGGGCAGAGAGAGCCCTGATAGCTTTGGTTGCTGACCTCCATCAGAGTGTAGACAAAGGTCATGCCTCTTTGCTGCCTCTATTGGATTTATCTGCAGGCTTCAATCTTGTTGAGGCATTGGGAGGCAGAAGTAAGTATCGAAGGATGTGTTGTAAACTGCTTCAAATGATTCCTAATGGAACAGGTTCAAAAGAATGAAACCAAAGTGGGACTCTTCCTGTGGGGTTTCACAGGACTGAATCCCCATACTTTTCAATCTCTCTATAAAGCCAACTTTAAGCTGTAGCCTAACCAGCCATAGTTAGTGGACTGGTTCACATTCAGACAATGAACAAATTGTAGTTAAATTAAACTATGGTTTTGTGTAACATTTGAACTGAACTAATAAGAGAACTTTTAAGGACTCAGATTTTGAGTTAAAACAATTAACTTAAAATGCTAGATCATCAGCTAGCATTTAAATAGAAAGCAAGAATTTTGTTTGTAATGGAGAACTAATTTTGTACTGTCTCTGTATTTGGGTTGGGATCAAAATGAGACTGCTTGCTTTTTAACACAGCAAGGGGGTTCCCTAACTCTTTTGAGGTATACTGGTGATTATATTGTGTCTAACAGAACAGTAGGAGGTGCAAAGGAGGAGTGACTCTAAAATATATAACACTGCTCTTTGATCTCTGTTTGACTAGCGACCTTATTTACAAAGTTAAAAGGAAAAGTTTTATGCTGGAGAAAGTTTTATGCTTCTCCAGTTTTATGCTGGAGAAGAGGGATAATTTTATTTGTTGATCTAAGATAAATGGGGAAAGCAAGGCATTTTACTTAAGAAAGGGGAGCATTGCTCTACATATTCTGTAGAGGCCTCCTCCTGGACCAGTATTTAAAACACAGTAGATTAAGTGGCATACTGTAAATTGGGATTTATTTATTTATCATTAGATTTACATCCTACCCTCCCTGCAAGCGGGCTCAGGGCAGGACACAACAATCAAGAACATAAGAACATAAGAGAAGCCATGTTGGATCAGGCCAATGGCCCATCCAGTCCAACACTCTGTGTCACACAGTGGCCAAATATTTATATATATATACACACACACACACACACACACACAGACACTGTGGCTAATAGCCACTGATGGACCTCTGCTCCATATTTTTATCTAACCCCCTCTTGAAGCTGTCTATGCTTGTAGCTGCCACCACCTCCTGTGGCAGTGAATTCCACATGTTAATCACCCTTTGGGTGAAGAAGTACTTCCTTTTATCCGTTTTAACCTGTCTGCTCAGCAATTTCATCGAATGCCCATGAGTTTTTGTATTGTGAGAAAGGGAGAAAAGTACTTCTTTCTCTCCTTTATCCATCCCATGCATTATCTTGTAAACCTCTATCATGTCACCCTGCAGTCGATGTTTCTCCAAGCTAAAGAGCCCCAAGTGTTTTAACCTTTCTTCATAGTTGCCCTTTTCTGGACTTTTTCCAATGCTATAATATCCTTTTTGAGGTCCGGTGACCAGAATTGCACACAGTATTCCAAATGAGACTGCACCATCGATTTATACAGGGGCATTATGATACTGGTTGATTTGTTTTCAATTCCCTTCCTAATAATTCCCAGCATGGCATTGGCCTTTTTTATTGCAATCGCACACTGTCTTGACATTTTCAGTGAGTTATCTACCACGACCCCAAGATCTCTCTCTTGGTCAGTCTCTGCTAGTTCACACCCCATCAACTTGTATTTGTAGCTGGGATTCTTGGCCCCAATGTGCATTACTTTGCACTTGGCCACTTTGAACCTCATCTGCCATTTTGACGCCCACTCACCCAGCCTCAACAGATCCCTTTGGAGTGCCTCACAATCCTCTCTGGTTCTCACCACCCTGAACAATTTAGTGTCATCTGCAAACTTGGCCACTTCACTGCTCACTCCCAACTCCAAATCATTTATGAACAAGTTAAAGAGCATGGGACCCAGTACTGAGCTTTGCAGCACCCCACTGCTTACCATCCTCCACTGCGAAGACTCCCCATTTATACTCACTCTCTGCTTCCTATTAATTAGCCAGTTTTTGATCCACAAGAGGACCTGTCCTTTTACTCCATGACTCGAGCTTTCTAAGGAGCCTTTGATGAGGAACTTTATCAAAAGCTTTCTGGAAGTCAAGGTAAACATCTATTGGGTCCCATTTGTCGACATGTTTGTTCACCCTCTCAAAGAAATGTAACAGGTTAGTAAGGCAAGATCTTCCCTTACAGAACCCATGCTGAGTCTTCCTCAATAACTCATGTTCATCAATGTGCCTACTCATTCTGTCCTTGATAATGGTTTCTACCAACTTTCCCGGTATTGAAGTCAGACTGACTGGCCTGCAATTTCCCAGATCTCCTCTGGAACCCTTTTTAAAGATGGGGGTGACATTTGCTTACCTTCCAGTCCTCAGGATTGGAGGCAGATTTCAATGAAAGATTACAGATTTTTGTCAGAAGATCCACAAGTTCAACTTTGAGTTCTTTCAGAACTCTTGGATGTATGCCATCCAGACCTGGTGACTTATTAGTTTTTAATTTGTCTATCAGTTGTAGGACCTTCTCTCTTATCACCTCAATCTGACTCAGATCTTTCAACACCCCTTCCAAAATTAGTGGTTCTGGAGCGGGCAAACACTTCTCGACTTCCATAGTGAAGATGGTGGCAAAAAATGCATTCAGCTTCTCTGCCATTCTCCTATCCTCCATCAGCAATCCTTTGACCCCTTGGTCATCCAAGGGCCCCACTGCCTCCCTGGCTGGTTTCCTGCTTCTAATATACTTGAAGAAATGTTTATTGTTGGTCTTTATGTTTTTTGCAATATGCTCCTGATAGTCCCTTTTTGCCTGCCTGATCAGAGTCTTGCATTCGATGGTCGGTAGGAAGGTAGACGCTTGCTTCAATGGTCAGCAGGAACTGTAGCTTGTTGGGTGTGAAGATGTGACAGTGAGTATATTGTTGATTGTTTGGCTTCTCAATTTGCATCTCCATGGCATGTCCAGAGTACCTTGGTCTCTCATCTTGCCCTAATGGAGGCTGGCAGCACTGAGAGTTTATCTTCTTAGGACATCCAGGAACATGTCTTCGGGAAGGGTTGCTTCAGGTCACTTTCTTCTGATGACAGGGCTGAAGTTGCGGTCTGCAGGGCTGGGCAGCTCTCCACATGTTAATCACCCTTTGGGTGAAGACGTATCCGTTCTAACCCGACTGCTCAGCAATTTCATTAAATGCCCACGAGTTCTTGTATTGTGAGAAAGGGAGAAAAGTACTTCTTTCTCTATCTTCTCCATCCCATACATAATCTTGTAAACCTTTAATCATGTCATCCCGCAGTCGACGTTTCTCCAAGCTAAAGAGCCTCAAGCGTTTTAACCTTTCTTCATAGGGAAAGTGTTCCAAACCTTTAATCATTCTAGTTGCCCTTTTCTGCACTTTCTCCAATGCTATAATATCCTTTTTGAGGTGCGGTGACCAGAACCGCACACAGTATTCCAAATGAGACCGCACCATCGATTTGTTATTTATCAAATAACAATATAAATAAATACAATTCATAACCAGGGCTTTTTTGTAGCAGGAACTCCTTTGCATATTAGGCCACACACCCCCTGAGCCAATCCTCCAAGAGCTTACAGGACTCTTTGTACAGGGCCTACTGTAAGCTCCAGGAGGATTGGCTACATCAGGAGTGTGTGGCTTAATATTAGGGTTGCCAATCCCCAGGTGGAGTCAGGGGATCCCCCGGTTTGGAGACCCTCCCCCCTCTCTATTATTCCCTATGGAGATTTATTCCCATAGAAAATCATGGAGAATTGATCTGCGAGTATCTGGGGCTCTGGGGGACCTGTTTTTTGGGGTAGATGCACCAAATTTTCAGTATAGCATCTAGTGCCTCTCCCCAAAATACCCCCCAAGTTTCAAAATGATTGGACCAGGGGGTCCAATTCTATGAGCCCCAAAAGAAGGTGCCCCTATCCTTCATTATTTCCTATGGAAGGAAGGAATTGAAAAAGTGTGCCGTCCCTTTAAATGTGATGGCCGGAACTCCCTTGGAGTTCATTTATGCTTGTCACACCCTTGCTCCTGGCTCCGCCCCTAATGTCTCCTGGCTCCACCCCCAAAGTCTCCTGGCTCCACCCCCAAACTCCCCAGATATTTCTTGAATTGGACTTGGCAACCTTACTTAATATGCAAAGGAGTTCCTGCTACAAAAAAAGCCCTGTTCATAACAAATTAAAACTATCAACATCAGTACAGCACAACACTATCTCTGGTGCCCACCAATGCCTCCCACTAGCACAGGGCATATAAAAACTAACAACAGAGCCCATTCAGCAGATGCCAGGATGGTTCTTGAGGGCAGTTCATCTGAACAAAGTAGGCAGAGCCCAAGGCCTGGCGGAACAGCTCCATCTTGCAGGCCCTGCAGAATTGCACTACATCCCACAGGGCCCTGATCTTGAGAGGGAGCTTATATGGTTTCGATATACTCCTTTTAAGAACCAACTTGATGACAGGGGCAGCCAAATGGGAGCAAGCCCAGTCAAGCCCATCACGCTGCATGCTTGTGGGAGTCTCTGGATATGCAGAAAAATATTGAATCAGATAAAGAAAGTAACTTGACAAGTAGGAAAAAATAGAACAGACCTCCTGGCCACACGGATGCACACACGGGCAGAATGAGCTATAGAATGTTGAGAGGCAGCTGGGTATCATTTACTACCACCTAACCCACCCACCCCTGGAAAAGACAGAGCGGGGCAAGAAACCTTAATGGGACTTTAGGTCTTAGTATTTCATACTATCCTCAGGGGACTGAATTGTGAGAGTCATTCCCTGATAGACTGGGATGCTATAGACTTTGGATTCTTCTGACCATTTTGAAGCTCAAAGAGTTTTGAGGGATTAATGGAAGTAAAAGCTACCTTCACCCACTGACTAGCAACACTCATTCAACAGATCTTCAAGATATCATTCATCTCTACTTCACCAACCACCAGCATGGTGTAATGGAGTGCAATAATAGAGTGTTAGACTAGGGAGTGGGAGACTACCACTCAGCTTTGTGGCTGACCTTGGGCTAATTACATCGTCACAGCCTAACCTACATCACAGGGTTATTATGAGAACTCAACGGAGGAGGGGAATACATGTTATAAGCTGCTTAACGTCTCTATTGGAGACATAAGTGAGATATAAATATTATACTTATTTACTTAAGTATATAAATAAATAAAACTAAATAGATCGAACAAATATTTCTACTTTGACGAGGAAAGCACTAATTAATTTTAAATTTAGATTACTTAAAAATGCCTTCACTCAATTAGCAGCCTGAAGCAGTGAGCAGTGACTCATGAAAGTTCATACCCTGCCACAAATGTTGTTAGCCTTTAAGGTGCTACTGAAAGCTTACTTTTTTCTACTGCTAGACAAATTAACACAGCTACCCATCTTGATCAGTCAGCAGCCTGTGAGTGCTGTTGATCCTCGTGGAACAGAGCTGTAGATTTTAAAATCACTCAGTTGTATCCAGTAGGGTTGCCAAGTCCAATTCAAGAAATATCTGGGGACGTTGGGGTTGGAGCCAGGAGACTTTGGGGG
The DNA here is from genome assembly GCF_032191835.1 of Heteronotia binoei. Lineage (NCBI taxonomy): Eukaryota > Metazoa > Chordata > Lepidosauria > Squamata > Gekkonidae > Heteronotia > Heteronotia binoei. The sequence continues at coordinate 46,410,477 of NC_083223.1, read as the reverse complement.
TGGGGCCAGGAGACTTTGGGGGTGGAGTCGTGAGCAAGTTTGGAGCAAATACAATTGAACTCCAAAGGGAGTTCTGGCCATCACATTGAAAGGGACTGCACACCTTTTCAATGCCTTCCCTCCATTAGAAATAATGAAGGATAGGGGCACCTTCTTTGGGGGCTTATAGAATTGGTCCAATCCTTTTGAAACTTGGAGGGTGTTTTGAGGAAAGGCATCAGATGCTATGCTGCAAATTTGGTGCCTCTACCTCAAAGAGCCTCAGATACCCGCGGATCAATTCCCCGTTATTACCTATGGGAATTGTTCTCCATAGGGAATAATAGAGTGCCCAGTAGACATTTCCCTCCCCCCCCCTTTCTAAAGCTTTCTAAAGCAGAGGGATGGCCTCCAAACTGGGGAATCCCCTACTTCCTCCCCCCCCCCCCCTCTCTCTCTCTCACACACACACTTACTGGGTTTGGTTCCTCCACAACTTTGCTTGCTCTGAAAACGAAAGCAAAACAAATGAAGGGGCTGTGCTCTGATGAAACTGCTGTTGACCCTTCCCCATGAAGCACTTCCTGTTTCCTGCTCAACTTTAAAGGCACCCATTTTAAAAACGGACCTGTTTGCAGGTTTCTAAACCTGCCGGAGCTCTAGAATGACATGGTGACTGCGAGGGCGGGGCTTCCCTCTGCCGGCCAGCTGGCTGGAGATGGGGGGAAGCCTGTAAAACCGGGGGATTCCCCACTGGACCTGAGGACTGGGAAGCCTAGTATCCAGTGAGGCCTTTGAGCCCTTTTAACAAAGAAGAGATAAGAGAGTTATCCCGTCTGGTCAGTATAATGGTGTAGAACAGAAATTTTAAATGGGTTGGAGCACTGTATAAATTACTGCAGTGTCTTATTTTAGTTAGGTGGAGTTTTTTCTGAAACAGATTTTAATCTAAATTGTATTTTGATGTTACAAAATACTTTTTATTTAAATGTACTTTTTATTTAAAATTTTTTTTTAAAGACTAGAGAGCTGCTCATCAAGAAACTACTTATACAGGACTGGGACCTTTTAAGTGAAGATGACAGAAGGAAATGTTCTCCGCTTTACACAGGAATTAAATATCCAGTTGAATTTGAATCCTTGTCTTCACATGTTGATGATTCTAAACTGAGACAGTCATACATGATTGCACTCTGTTATGTATTACCCACAGGTCAGATGAAAGGTTGCTTTCCTATAACAGAGTTTTTGTGATTGCTCTTTATCAGCCATTGACTCATTAATGCATTTTTAATTGCCCAAGATATACTGAAGCCAGGGAGAAATTTCTTTTGAAATGGTTATTAAAAATTTTCCGTTATTGTGGACGTTCATAAGCTAACTTCTGACTGGCCACAACAAAACTTTTACTGTTGGCATGGCTAATTTTTGCTTTGTTGTTATTCTTAGTTCTTAAATTATGAATAAAATAAAACAAACAAAAAAGAAATACATTGAACATTGTATCTTGGAATTATTTCAGGTATTGTCACCTCAGAATTGATAATTAAGTAAAATTTGGCCCCTAAATTTGAACCCTTCACTTTAACTAACCAGCTCAAATTACGTTAAAGAATAGTAGCGCTCTGTGTGTGTGTGTGTGCTGGTAGTGGATGAGATACTTTATGTCAGTTATCTAGCCTTCATCCTGATTTTCAGCTGAGCTTATTTCCAGCTTTCTAGACTTGAGAGAAATGCTAAATATGTCACCAGTTCACACTTTTCAGCCGCTGCCAAAGGGAATCTAACACATTCCTTTAAAAAGAAACAGTTTGCTGTAATGCAAAATGGAATTAAATAGGCCTACCCTGATTTATCCTAGCCTCATCTCAAACAGATTTTGCAAAACTGGACAAACAAGAGTCCCACTTTTGGCAATATATTGCTCTTGGATTTGAAAAGGTAGTGGTCAGACCATGGTTCAGGGTGAATCTTCATTGCTGAAATCAAACCTTTCTTCAACAGTTCAGTGTAAAAGATTAGGAGCCTCGTGGCGCAGAGTGGTAAAGCTGCAGTACTGCAGTTCTAAACTCTGCTCATGACCTGAGTTCAATCCCAACAGAAGCTGGGTTCAGACAGCTGGCTCAAGGTTGACTCAGCCTTCCATCCTTCCAAGGTTGGTAAAATGAGTACCCAGCTTGCTGGGGGGGAAAGTGTAGATGACTGGGTAAGGCAATGGCAAACCACCCCCAAAAAAGTCTGCCATGAAAACGTCGTGATGCAATGTCACCTCAGAGTCAGAAACGACTGGTGTTTACACAGGGGACTACCTTTACCTTTTTAATGACCTCTTTTAGAAGTTGGGCCATGCCTTTGGGAAAGACCCGAGACAGACAAAGAAAGCTATAAAATCCTGGGGCAGCTCCAGTGAGGTATACTCGGTATAAATCCTGAAGTTGAATATAGTTTGAGGTTTGTTTACTTAACCCCCCTATAGATTCCAACACCCATTTTGGCTCCCTGTCTGACTCAGTAAACAGAGCATATTTGTTTGGATTTATACATTCTTGTAACGTTGCCTGGGAACTACTGTTAACAATATAGTCACTTGAGTATGCGCTAGCAGAATGAATGCTGACATACACCACCCACAGGACAAGAGCAAATGCAGCACATATATTTAAATTGTAACAGATTTTGGGGTGTCTATTATCCAATCAAGTAAAAAAATTATGCCCGTATCATTAGAAAGTACTTGGTTACCTTTCATATTGATTGCAATCATTGTACAGGTTAAAACCACACCATTTTGAAGTGTGGGAAATCTTGGAGTCAATCATATTACTCAAAATATGTATAACAAACAAGATACATTCAAACGTCAGTTTATATATATTCTCAGCAAAGGGATGTCAGGCCTGTTTGGTGAGCCAGTTTGGTGTAGTGGTTAAGTGTGTGGACTCTTATCTGGGAGAACCGGGTTTGATTCCCCACTCCTCCACTTGCACCTGCTGGACTGGCCTTGGGTTAGCCACAGTTCTGTCAGAGGCTGTCCTTGAAAGGGCAGCTGCTGTGAGAGCCCTCTCAGTCCCACCCACCTCACAGGGTGTCTGTTGTGGGGGGAGAAGATATTGGAGACTGTAAGCTGCTCTGAGTCTCTGATTCAGAGAGAAGGGCAGGGTATAAATCTGCAATTCTTCTTCTCCCAGATAAGAGTCCGCACACTTAACCACTACACCAAACTGGTACAACATGGAAGACTAACAACAATCACACGCTACCTCTGACAGCAGCCTCTAATGCAGTGGTACAGAGTAAGGGAATCTTTTGAGTCCAATCATATCCCAGAAGACAAAGAGATAGAAAGAAAAGAAATAGGGTTATTTTTCTAGCAGCATACATCTGTCCTCTCTGAATCTGACCACTTGTTGATTCAATTATTGCTTGGCTATTCTCGTAATGGCTATTTCTCTAGAAATGAAAACAGCCATAATTATTCTCCTCGCATAAACAGAAGCACATCTGTACAACCCACAGTTTGTATGACTGTGAAATCTGGGGTGGGGGTGGGGATTTATATGATACAGGCCATTTGTTCATAGTTCTTAATTTGGAATCAATTTTGTTTCCATAAATGCACTACCAACAAACAGAATGAGCATTTGGAAATCACATTCCTTTCGGATGAGTCTAATAAATTGACTCATCTGCCTTTGAGGATTTCAGCAAGGCAAAACTGAAGAAAAGCTGCCATTTCAAATACAATATAATTTTAAAAATATGCTCAAGTTCCATTTATATCCAGAGAAAACCTTAGTGGCACACAATTTATTTTAATGAGTAAGAAACTCATGCTGTACCTTTTAAATATATCATCCCTAATGAACAACCATAAACGCATGATATCTCATTTACTGTATCAGAAAATGAAGCATAAGGGCAGAATATTGCAGAATGAGGTATACTTTGAATAACTTCAATGATTCATTATTTTTATGGCCAAATCATGCAATATATAAAGCAATAGCTAGTAAAGAAGAAACTGTGTTTTTTTTTAATGTAAGAGGCACTTGATCTACTAGAAGGACTAGAACACCAAGTCTTATGCACTTCTATTTATAATAATAGCATTTTGTTTCATGAGTTCTGGTGATAAAATTTAAGGGGTCCTAACTAACAGTTTGGGGGTGCTGCCTACCACCTAAATTGCTAGCAAAGTTATGACCTCATTCTGTGCAGGCATGTCACAGCTATACATGGGCCCTTTTTGAGGTGTTTTTCTTTTTAATTGGCAATTGGTACATCAATATAATGGAATAGCAGTATGTCCATTACTGGTGTGAGCTGACCCAGGGGATGGGGGAAGCTTGCAATGCCCACTCATTTCATGTTTTCCCAGAACATTTTATATGTTTAATTTCCCCCACCTTTCCATTTTAAACAAAACATCACAAAAGTTTTAAGCATATTTGTATTTTAAGTTAAATAATAACTGTGTTTGTGTCCTTTATATAAAGTTTATATCTCCGCTACCTGGCATTACATTTTATGACACACATGGCTCTGTCCCACAAAGCCTCATTTCTCTCGGATCCAGCTCCCTTAACAAATGAGTTTGACACCCGTGGTCTACACATGCTGGCACCTTCCCCACATGGCAACATTTTCCTATGGAAACCCCACACCAACCAGGCTTCCCGCATTTCTCTACCCCACTTTCCGTGGTACCCCTTTCCATCCTTCATACTATGAGGGGCTTTTTTTTTTTTTTGAGGGGCTTTTTTACAGACAGTCAGATACACACGCACACACCCTAATAATGGACATACTGCTATTCTGTTATATTGATGTACCAATTGCCAATTAAAAAGAAAAACACCTCAAAAAGGTGGCATAGGCTGTGGTAGGATGCCTGCCACAGGTTTGGAGCTAGGAACATCCAGACTTCACCTACCCACAAGGCAGCCAGTCTAACTTTATTGCAATATTTCCCAAAACAGTGCAGCAAAGCAGAGTTGAGAAGGATCACAGAAAAGTCAAGGAAAACTCGGGTGATACACAAAAGCACTACAATGCTGTGGAGTAGTAAGAGGGGAAAACTCCACTTTTCAGCAGCATCAAACCTGGGAGAAATCACATGTGTGGAACCAGCCTGGATCTTCATGTCTTGACATGATTACTGGTGTTCCAAGGCACACATCCACAAGCACTTCTTTTGCGGAGAATCCAGCTCCACAGACATATGTACAGCTCTATGTGCCAGTCATGCTTCAGGTTTTTTGGGGTTTTGTTTTTTGCCGTCTCTAGCTACTCCAGAGATGCTCAGGCAGCACCTGAGACACCAGGGAACTGTCAATTGCCAAGATGATGCAGGATAGAATTGCTGCAGCATTAACGTTTCGGAAAAAGGAAGAGTTAAACCAAGCTTTATATTTTATATTTGCTATTAAATAGACCTAAGAAATATCCAGGACCCTCCCTGCCCCCAGCTTTTAAAAGACTTTTGAATTGGATATTCTTTAATCAGGCTTACATTCCCTTGGTGAGAATTTGGACAGTCTAAACAAAGGTAATTAACCATCTGTGATAATCTTTCTAGCAGGATTTAGGTACTCTCTCTTAGTACTGAAAACAAAATTAGCCACAAAATTAAGCAATCAAGTCATTCTTGTCGATTGGAAGGTTACAGATACCCTTTTTGTTCAGGTTATGGGGAATGTAAGAAGCTCTCCTGGCTTTTCCATGCAGAGCATATGCAATTTGAAATGTAATTCATAGTGTTGGCTATGAAGAGTGCCTAATTCTTTTATTATTATACAAAGTAAAACAAACAGGGAAGTGAGTGAGGGACAAAAGCAAATGTGAAAAAACTCAATATATGAAGTCAGCTCCTTTTCTTGTAGAGTTGGATTAAAGTTGTTAAGAGAAATTCTCTTAACTTCTCTTTACTAGTTGCTCTCTGAAATCCAACAAATTCATTTTCTTTTAGAAATTTAGAATGTTATGTGATGTAAAAGAGCAGTGAGGGGTAAAGTTACAAAAAGGTGCATTGATTTATTTTCAAAGAGAAATCCCTCTTCTACAAGACAAGAGAAACAATTCATGTTGTCCCTTAACAAAGATCAGGCCAAAAAAGTTTTACAACAAAGAATAATGGACATGGAAAGACACTGTGATCTCTCAAGAGTTTCCCCCCCAAATCGCTAGAGCGTCTGGGAAAACCATAGAGTTTTCTCAGAAATGCCTAGAGCGGCCGGCATGTGATGTTGCCAGTGCGATGATGTCACTTCTGGGTGACATCATTGCACTCGCAATGTCAGGGGTGGTTCCCCCCACTGGCCCAATGTGGGCTGGTGGGTTGGGAACCTACAGGGTGGGAAAATCCCTGCCTGGTCTGGGGGCTTGACAGCCCTAGTTAATAGCCCTAGTCTCCAATCTTTATGTATTTGGCAGTAAAGGTCATTGAAATAAAAAGGACTTCTATTATAATACTACTGAGATGTAAGCTTAGCAGAGCTATGGCTGCGTCCACACAGGTGTTCAGTTCCTTCTCACCTCCCAAAATGCAGTCTCCCCCCCGTCAAGCCTTTCCATGATGTCATCATATAACTGTGCAGCTTTGAGGCTTTCCTCCAAACCTGTTTTGGTACAATCTTTCCAGAAAAATCACTCTCAAAGAGGGTTTGATCACCATGTGGATGGAAAGGTGCAGGTTTTCAGACCTCCCAGTGTGCATCAGTACCATTTCCCTTTGCATCCAATCATTCAGCCCCCCCACCCCACCATCAGTGGGTATCACTAATACTTTTTAAAACATTATTTTTAAAAAGCCAGAAAAAAGTCCTTTGGTGGTTGGGGGGGGGGGGTCTGGTGGGAACAACAGAACACCAAGGAAATGCTCTAGTGCCACTTTGTGGGTGAATTGCACCTGCATTTGTGACAAGCAAATAAGTGCACAATGAAGAACCATGCCTGTGTGAAAGTGGCCCCTATGTGTGTGCCATGGCAGAGTGAGTCACTTGTATGATTTGCTGCATGGATTGTTTTCTTCGACTTGCTGAAAGTTTGGCAGTAGCATGGAGACAAGCCACATGGTGATATATATAACCCCATATGGCAAGCCGCTTCAATCTGTTGGCCTACCACATGTAGCAGCAACCACAATTTTGAGCATCATCCAGTGCAACAATCATACTGTGTGATGAGGACCACAGTGAATGTGATTCTGGGGGGCAGGAATGACCTTTGACATCAATTAAACAGGATTTGTAGCATTTCCTAAAGCCAAAGCTCTCAACGTAATCCTCCTCAGAGGCAACACCTCCCCCTCCCCCTTCCCGAAAGAACTGTAAGGAAATTCTAGTTGAGTTCCTAGTGCTTTGTTAACTGCAGGAGAGAAAGTAGGGCCTAGTTTTTGATTCCTTAAACCTATTTTGGGTTGAGGTATTTCAGATTTCAGGTGTTCTCTCAGTTGTCCTTCCATCTTTAAAAATATCTGTTTATCCGATTGTGGATGCAATTGCAGCATCTGTGTGTACTTGCAAAGTGTTATTAATGCACCTGATGGGAGGAAAGATCCAGCAGGCAGAAGGTGATGTGTTTGGAAATGCCCCAGCTTTCTGCAGTTAATCATGTGTTTCCTGGTTGCACTGTTATTATATGTCCTGTTATTTGGTACCTTTTTATATGCACTAATAAAATAAAATAATACAGCAAAGGTAGAAATGTTCTGACTGTAAAGAGGAAATAAGTAACTGAAAGGCTGATTTCAAGAACGCTCAGCATAAAAGCTGCTGGTTTAAACCATATCAAAACAAGGAGATCTTTGCTATGGGAAGGCTGCACCCTTAAACCTACATTCTGGAACTGAATGAGAGTCATTTCTGAGTAAGACTGCTACATTCAAGTCCAGTAGCATCTTAGATGGCAGCAAGATTTTTGGGGTATACACCTTCAAGAGTCAAAGGTCCCTGCTATCAGACTTGAATTTATACTACTGTACTTGAATCTATTTCTTCTGTTGGAGCTTTGAGATTTTATCTGCAAAAAAAGTTTACAATTACATAACAGCTAAACAACAAATCACTATCATTTCGGGACTTTGTCTTTAAAGAGGTCAGTTGGAGAATCATCCAAAATAATTGCATTGGATGCAAACTAGTGGACACAATGGAGGCAAAAAAGTTATGATTTCTTCACCACCTTTACTGCCACTGCACCTATAGCATATTCTTGTAGTCTTCTCACAAGTCCATTGCCAGATCTGAGCAAACTCTAGCTCTCCAAGTACCCTAATAAACCAAGGAGCAACAGACTACCGAGGGCACAGGGGGCATCAGGGAGCAATTTGATCAATGGCCCACTGAAGACCTTGTTCCAGTCCTCAGTAATCTCATCAAGGGAACTGACAACAGGCCCTGAAAAATCCCACAGAGTATTCTAGAAATCAACAGGACCCTTAAGTTTCTGTGGGCAAGCAAAAAGAGGCTTGCCACCCTTGCAGAGGGGTGAAAATACAACAAAATACTATGGGAAAATAATGACTAAATCCTGAAAATACTTAACGTCTGATCATTATTCAACAGTTAATTCACCAATATCACAACACAACTCATTTCACTTATACAAAAGTTCATAAATCACAAATACAATGTGCAAGGACAGAAATAAAGTTTATAAAAAACCTCACAGTTCCTGTGTGTCAATTTCTTGACTTTAAAGCGCTCAAAGACATTCACCCAACTCCGCGGGAAGAATAAAGTGCTAGTGTGGTCCGAATTTCGAATGCAGATGCTTTGGATTTTTCAAATCATTTCTTCAGTCTTGCAGATGTTATATTGAAACTTTCATCACCTTTGCATATTAGGCCACAGACCCAGAGCTAGTGCTGTAAGAAGTCTTTCGTTGTATGATGGAATGTGGGAGGTGTCTCTTAGACAAAGGAATCTAAAACAGTACTACAGGCAGCTTTACTGTCAGAGGCTTATCTTGACCCACTATTTTCAGAACTTCTATGTGATTAAAGTTTCAATATAACATCTGCAAGACTGAAGAAATGATTTGAAAAATCCAAATCGTTTGCATTCGAAATTCGGACCGCACTAGCACTTTATTTTTCCCGTGGAGTTGGGTGAACGTCTTTGAGCGCTTTAAAGTCAAGAAATTGACACATGGGAACTGCGAGGGTTTTTTAAAATAAACTTAATTTCTATCCTTGCACATTGTATTTGAGATTTATGAACTTTTGTATAAGTGAAATGAGTTGTGTTGTGATATTGGTGAATTGAATAATTATCAGACTGTTAAGTATTTTCAAGATTCATTCATTATTTTTCCACAGTATTTTGTTGTATTTTCAGACCTATTTTGTGGAACTCTAGGTTTGATCATACCCTTGCAGAGGGGAGCAGTGAAACTCAACCAGACCTTTAAGAGGAAATGATTTGACCAAAACCAAGTAAACATTCAATGAGATCAACTATAGTAAAGAAAAACCAATCAGATGTCCACCAGAAAACAGCACATAAAAAATGCAATAGTTGGGCAGGCAGACTATCCACTTAATCCCACAAATCTAACTTCCTAACTCCCCAGGAAGCAGAACCAATTCAACAGTAGAGAAGTATCCTCCACCAGGCATATATTTATTATGGAAAAGTTCACCCATGAAAGATGAAGTAAACAATAGTCCACATACAGCTGTAGGCTTCTAGCTAGTCTTAAGTAGGGTCTTTCAAGAGGTGGTGCTGCCTCATGTTCGCTTGTGTGCTAGACAGCACAGCCTTTGCCTAATTAAGCAGAGCAGTACCAGTTGCAGCTTCCATCTGGTCACTGTGAATTCCTGCTGGAACTGCTATAGACTGCTGAGGCTACTATTGATACTGTCCTCACAAATGCAGGCTTTCTGCTGGACGTTCTGTTTGATCCTAGTGATTGCTATTTATAAGCAGGGATTTTTTTGAGCAGGAACGTACAGGAACGCAGTTCCAGCTGGCTTGGCCAGAGCTCTGGCTCAAAAAAAAGTCTCCGGCAGCAGGAAGGCACTAGGCGACCACGTGCTCCCAGACTGAGCACTCTGTTCTCTCTGCTGCCTCCAGCCTCCAATGGACTTGCGAAGAGAGCGAGAGACATGGAGCCACTCATGAGTACCCCCTCCTCCCAGGAGAAGCTGGGACTTTGCAATGGCAGCCAAGAAACATTTTGCTTTTACATTGCCTGTGCTGCAGACAACACTTCTCTTTTTGGTGTTTTCTTGTGTTTTTTTTTGGTAACACTTTCCCCAATGTTTTAAATGTATAAGGTTTTTCTGCAACCCTGAGTGTCCTCCCAAGTTTGCAGAAATATTTCTCATCTTTGTACATGGCCATGTTCTGTGAATTTATCAGTTTGCATCTAGGGCCATATTCAGAATTATATATTATACTGCATAGTCCCAGTGAGTAAGGCAGAATACAACTAAAGTAAGAGTAAAGTAATGATATTATGTGGGGACTGCGTCTCCCAGTATGCTGTGTGAAAACTCAGTAACATGAACTAAGTTCGTAACATGAACTAAAATGAACACCAAATGTTAATACTTCTTAAAGCATGTTAAATGACTGGTTGGTTTGCCTACTATTGAAAAAATTGGTTGTGAAGCAATACAGAGAGATGACAGAATCATGCTGGTGGGGGGTGTGTGTGCAAAACAAGGTCACTCATTGGGCTGTTGAGAACACACATTCATGAAATGCAGCTGATGACACTACTGTTCTGTGACACTATGCAGAAAGTAACCTTCTGAACGGGTGATGTCACTTCTGGTGATGTCAGGGGGTGTGGCCTAATTTGCAAATGAGTTCCTTCTGGGCTTTTTCTACTTACAAGCATGACATTTTGCAATGGAGGCAGCTTACAGGTTCCCCCCCCCCCCCCGTCCATAGGAAATAATAGAGAATGGCTGGTACCATCCCATTTAGGGGCCCTTAAAACTGGACCCCTTGGTCCAATCGACTTGAAACTTGGGGGTTATTTCAAGGCCAGTCAGCAGCAGCTCCACAGAATGTGTCCCTGAAAACAATTTCCCCAGCCACCCAGAAACTTTTAAAAACAATTTTGTGTTTAAAAGCAACTCCCTCAGTCATTCCCCATAGAGAATAATGGACCAGAAAAATTTTGAAATCTAAAAAAATCTAAATCCAATTGGATTTAGTAATTGGATTCTAATAATTGGAATCTGGGAATATCAGGAGTACTGATATTTCCTGGGTCCAGTACACCCAAATCCCACTGCTGATCTCACTATCTTATCTGATTGTCTTCTTGCTGTCCTGTACAGGGTCTTCTTCTCTTCTCCTTTGTACAGCAGATATTGCTTATTCAAACAGGTACCACTGCTGCCATTATTCCTGCTCATAGGCAGCTGGCTGCATGCTGTGGCAACATAACAAAGACGGGGAGTGACCAGCCTGGGAATACAAGAGAAAAAGGATTTTATTAACGTCAAAAACATCCACCGTGTTTGAAGCTATGCTGTTTTTCAGGGATACTTGTATATATAAAAAGTCAGTCTAGAACAAATAAAACTGAAACATCTATTGTTCAGTTAATCATGACTAAGAACTAAACTAAACATGATAGCAGCCACAAATCTATTCTGTGGCTGCTGACATCAGTTTGGAAGCAGTGGGAGCTCTTTTACAATTGCTATAAGGCCCCAATCCAGATAGGGCACACAGTGGCTTTAGGAGCTTCTCCCCATACCTCTTCAAGTGCACAACCCTGCCCCCAACCCAGTTATTTAGCATTTGAAGGCATGGGGAGGAAGAAGAGATCCTGGGGCTTTTGCACTGTGCACCCAATCCAGATTAGGATCTCATTAGGTTTGCCAATCCCCAGGTCCCAGCAGGGGTTCTTCCGCTTTCCCTGGCTTTTTCCCGCCCCCAATCAGCTGGCTGGCGGGGGGAAGCCCCGCCCACAGAGGACCGTGTGCCTTTCTACCTCCAGAGGCTTCAGGCTTCGATTGAAAGGCTTCCTCTTGGGATGGTGTGTATGTGTTACTTTGAAGAAGTTGGCAGCAATTCGTGAGTAGAGAGGCCAATCCCTCACTTCAGAGTGGGTGGAAATGGGGTGGGGGGAGGGAGGGAGGGAGGGAAACCTCTGCTGAGCACTTCATTATTCCCTATGTGGAGATCGATTCTCATAGGGTATAATGGGGAATTGATCTGGAGGTTTCGGGGGCTCTGGGGGAGCTGTTTTTTGAGGTAGAGGCACCTAATCTTCAGTATAGTATCTAGTGCCTCTTCCCAAAGTACCCCCCAAGTTCCAAAACGATTGGACCAGGGGGTCCAATTTTATGAGCCCCCCAAAAAGGTGCCCCTATTCTTCATTATTTCCTATAGAAGAAAGACATTTAAAAAGGTGTGCTGTCCCTTTAAATGTGATGGCCAGAACTCCCTTGGAGTTCAATTATGCTTGTCACACCCTTGTTCCTGGCTCCGCCCCAATGTCTCCTGGCTCCACCTCCAAAGTCCCCAGATATTTCTTGAATTGGACTTGGCAACCCTAGATCTCACGGCAATTTAAAAACTACAATGGTTTCTAAAGCAACATTGGAGGTCACAGGATAGACCCATGGCTGTCTCACATTTAGTTTGGCTCTAATACTGATTAACTCTATTATTCTCTATCTATTTAATATCTACAAAAAATCTGAACAATAATGTCTTTTGCTTTATAAAAATGGCATTACTAGTGTTCTACTAGAGATTGCTTCACAAAGAAAATGTTCATGCATTAGTTATAAATAAAGAAGAATCCATGTTTCTGCCTGTTCATCTAGGGAGGGAAATTTAGTTATTTATGGACACTGGAAAGGTATTTTGTTTAGAATATACAATTATGTTGTTCACTGCTAGAGAAAGAATTCTGGGGAAAGTCCAGCAAGACAGTAATTTGTCATGCTTTTTTCTATGCCTTAACTGTCTTTTAAGATTCTAAGAGCTAGAATAACTCTATTCTTTCTAAAATAACTGCTATCAAAATGAAGGAAGATAAATCTTTATTTTCAACAGCCTGAGTCACAGCAAAAATAACCAAGAGTCTTGCAGCACCTTAAAGACTGAAAGGATTTTAACAAAAATAAGTCTTGTCAAGTGTTTGTGGTGCCATGAGACTTTTCATTCTTCATGAATGTGTGAATCTTCATGTTTTTTTCTTTAAAGCAAACCCAACTATCTATTGTATGAAAATGCCTTCAGACGAGTTACAACAGCTTTGTGGCACAGATTTTATGATGCATTCTTTTGAATCCTTCTGCTCTGCATACAGTAGATTTTTGAGATTACATCCACTCAAAATAAGCACTGATATTTAAACATGATCTGCTACATCAAATTTAGCTGAACACACACACACACACACACACACTAATGAATCTAAATGATTTTATCAAAAGGTTCTTCTCCCAAGAAATATTCTGACAATTTCCCCATTTTGTTTGTTCCTTCTCTCAAAGAAAACAATTAATTGAAGTGGTTGGACATTTTTAATACTTTCTTTTAGTACCTTTTAATCTGTTGGCCTTAGTTTACCAGCAACTGCAGAGAAATGTATACACCAGAAGGTAGATACATTTTTGGTTCTGACACCAGGTTTCAGCAAGCAAAACCAATAAACATTTAAGAGGGGTTATTTTTAGTTTCATTTCTATTTACGTAGAAATTATCCTCCAAGACAGAACAACAATGTCAGAGGAGTAATTAGTTTGCTTTGGGAATAAAAAGTATAAAAAACTTCAGACAATAATAGACATCAAAGGGACATAAATGGCAGATTAGTCAGGACAAATATAGCTTCAAATATCTATTTTTTTTTATTAAGGTAGGGCATCAGAAATTATGTTTTCCTGTAAGGAATAATTGTTTATATTTCATGGAACATTTTTCTTATTTTATTGATCATTGTCCCCAAAAGATAATGCAATGTTGTGGCTTCTGTGGGTTTCATTTTTTCTTTCTGAAAAGAGCAGACCAAATAACCGAAACATTGTGCTTATAAACAATAGTGACGTCTTTCCTCCAGATCATGTTATTGTTACTGACAAGCTAGCACTGGCAGTGCAAGGGGAAGATGCTGGTAAATAGAGATTCTCTCCCCCCCCCCCCCGCCTCCCACCCAGTATCAACATTGCCATTGATTTCTTATGTACAAAATGGACCATACAATCCTAAGCAGAACTGTACCTATGTATCTCCATTGAAGCCAGTGGGCTTAGAAGGATGCAACTCTGCTTAGGACTGCCCTGTAAATTACAGTAATGGGCTATATATTGGACAGAGTCTTTGACATCAAGCATTTTCAACATCTGTTTTGTTAATGTTTTCATCTGGCCAACAAGGCTCTATAGTAGGGTTGCCAAGTCCAACTCAGGAAATATCTGGGGACTTTGGGGGTGGAGCCGGGAGATTTGGGGGTGGAGCCAGGAGACTTTCCCATTCCCTAAAAATAAATAAATTGAAATACAACAGTGCAGCTCCCCTGAATACAGTCTTCATTTCCTCCTCCTTTTTTTTGCCATTTTTGTCCCCCAGCAGCTACTAAATGAAACTGAACCAACACACATACAGTCACAAAGCAGCCAAAATAAACAGTTTGCTCGCCCACACATTTATGATCTCTCTGGGGCAATGGTACAGAGGTCTAGGGGGTGGAGTTTTCCTCTATCCCATATTTAGGTTCTAGTTAACTCCTTACTATCCCACAGCTTTTTTTACTATCTCTTTACTATCTTAAACAGCTTCTGAAAGGAATGAAAAAAACAGAGGGACTGGGCTCTCTCACTTCCTCTCTCACACACTCTACCCCCCTGCAGCTTCAAGCACACATATACCTTCCAAAACAGAAGCAGTTTGCAAGCTTCTAACCCTGCCTGAGATCTAAAGACACATGGTGGCTATTGGGGTGGGGCTTCCCCTGCCAGCAAGCTGGCTGGTGGCAGGGAGGAGCCTGCAAAACCAGGGGATACCCCACCCAGACCTGGGGGTCTTGCAAGCCTACTCTACTAATCTGCATGTATCTTAACATCATTATAGAGAGTCTAGGGTTGCCAGGTTCCCCTGTAGGCTTCCCAACCCCCCCATGCTGCCGGGGGACCCCTGCATTAGCAACCTAATCCCCCGCTCTCTAAAAATCTGATAGCGGGGGTGGGGGGGTGGAACGGTGCCGTGTCTCTTTCCCTGCCTGGCTTCAGGCTTCTCCCTTCCTCCAGGTCACAAAGACCCGCCCACCACTGGCCTGCTATTCGCTCCAGTCCGGCCTCCCTTCGCGAGGTGCATGCTGAGACTTGTAGTCCTTGCATCCTCTCCAGCTGCCGGTTGGCGTCTCCTCGGGGAGTCTGGCGGGGGGGAAGCTCTGCCCCCGGAGGACCATGTGCGTTTCTACCTCCGGAGGCTTCAGTCGCTGATTGAAAGGCTTCCTCTTGGGATGGTGTGTCTGTGTTACTTTGAAGAAGTTGGCAGCAACTCGTGAGTAGAAAGGCCCATCCCCTTCAGAGTCACCAGAAATGGGGGGAGGGGGACACGTCTGCTGAGTATTATTCTCTATGTGGAGATTGATTCTCATAGGGTATAATGGAGAATTGATCTGGAGGTTTCAGGGGCTCTGGGGGAGCTGTTTTTTGAGGTAGAGGCACCAAATTTTCAGTATAGTATCTAGTGACTCTCCCCAAAGTATCCCCCAAGTTTCAAAACGATTGGACCAGGGGGTCCTATTCTATGAGCCCCAAAAGAAGGTGCCCCTATCCTTCATTATTTCCTATGGAAGGAAGACATTTTAAAAGGTGTGTGATTCCTTTAAATGTGATGGCCAGAACTCCCTTGGAGTTCAATTATGCTTGTCACACCCTTGTTCCTGGCTCTGCCCCGATGTCTCCTGGCTCCACCCCCAAAGTCCCCAGATATTTCTTGAATTGGACTTGGCAACCCTATTCCCCTGGCTACTAGTAAGGGAGGTGGGTATGGTTGCCAGATCCAGGTTGGGAAACTCCCTAAGATTTGGGAATGAAACCTTGGGGAGACAGGGAGCTGCAATGGCATAGAGCCCACCATTCAAAACATCCATTTTCTCCAAGGGAGCTGATCTCTGTAGTCTGGAGATGAGCTCTAATTCCAGGGGATCCCCAGGTCCCACCTTGGAGCTGGCATTGCTAGCACAGCATAAAAGATGTTTGTACTTATGTGCATGTCTATAACATACATGTTTCATGCATATGAATGATCATATACATGTGCCCCACTAATGTCCATTTATATTGGCCTCCCCTGCTCCACCCTGCTCCTTTTATCTGCATGAAGATATACTACCGATGGTGTTAATGCCCACTCGCCCAACTTCTTGATTCTGATCCATCTGATCCAGGCAAACCTGGGAACTCAGTTGATTGTTCGTCATCTTGTGAGTTATGTTATGAAGCTTTAAATTAGATCATTTCAATGTATTTTATCTGTTTTTCCCTGGTTGTAACCTGCCCTGAGCCTGCTCACAGGGGTGGGTAGGATAGAAATGCAATACATAAATAAATAAAATAGTTAAATTAAAATTACTAATATGAGCAAGGTTATTGTTCTCAATTTTTTATTATTATTAGTGTTTAGGAGAGGTTTAAAAGATTTGGCCTGGTCCTCACAAATTGCAGATATGGCAATAACCCTCTGTGTGGACTTTGCTGCTTCAAAGTTTAAGGTACAGATTGTCAAATGCTCTTTCCCAGCTGGAGAAATACACCTATAGAAAAGAAGCCCCTGTTATCTGTTTTGCTATGTACAAAAAAAATTGCTTTTTGGATAGAAGAACATTGACTCATGTAAACCCCCATCTGATGTCTGAAATGCTACAGCCTGTTCACACCTGGCTTACCACCTCATCTGCTATTTTTTGAGCACAAGGCCGTTGTGAAGGGCAACTGCTATTGGTAATTGAGACATGCAGGTTCTGTGTTTAATATTAAAGAGTTAAAAATGTTTTCCACAAGTTGAGAGATGCCTTTGCATTTGATTCCAGATGAATTTTTAAAGTGGTTATTTTGAATTAGGTGTTATTCCTTTGCTAGAAATGCATATTTAGATTGTGTTTTCCTCTTACTTAAAAATGGGAAAGTACTATAAATATACCAATCATATCCTCTGAAATAAAAAAATAAAAAATGGTACAGCGATTTATGTTTCCTTCTTCGATTGTCACCAAAGCACTGACAGTAATGTTGCATTTTGTGAAGGAGATTTTTGATTAAACTCCCACCCTGATCTGGCTGCAAAACACTTCAATGGTTAACTGTTCAGATTAGTGCTGGGTGTCAACCACAGAGTGCGTGGTCTGGTTTTGTTTTTAAACAACTTTGATTTTTTTCTGGAAAACATTTAATGGATGTGAATATGCACCCACACATATATGCTCTACCATTTTGAAAAACAAAATGGCAAAACTAGAACTAAAGGTTCAAACTTCCAAACTGGTTTGAGCGCGTACCGAGGGAGTTCAGACATCCAGAAACGTGGGATGAATGTGCAGGGATCAGTTAGCATTGGAATTCAACTGCTGTCTATTTACTCCATCTCCAACTCATCTTATGCCGGTATGAGTGCAACTGGAAAATGGCTGCCAGATGTGGCTGTGTGACCAAGTCTGTTAAATCCATTAGGGAAAAGCAACTATAGCGGGCCAAACTGCCCGTCTGATCGTATCTGTATAGCCTGCACACTCTGGAAACTAGTAGCTCATAATCCAGATAGCTGAATGCATTTCATTGCTGTCATAAGAAGGATCTGCACTCATTTTCTTATTCAGACATTCCTTCATTTTATCGGGGGAGCACACAATGGTGCACAAATGGGTTCCTAGGCAATTTTTTATCAAAGCAGTAATTATACCAGATCTACTTAACTTCTGTTTGAACAGTTGTCTGATGGATGAATAGTACTATGAGATGAAAAGAAAAAAAAAATTAAGATGTTGAGCACTATCTGAAATGCTACCTGAAATATTGTCCATATTTATTTTAAAATTAAGATTCTAAATTTTTTTAAAAGTAGTTATGGGGGAGAGAGAGAGAGAGAGAAGTTTTTATTTAGTTTCAAATGATCACTCTAATTCTAGGTTCCCTACTAGCCTTGTCCTGGTCTCACGTTCCTCTTCTCCAGAGGGCTTCCTGCCAATTTTACACAAGCCCTGCCTATGACTTGCCCTGCCTCTTTTCCGCAGCAAGCAAGATTATCTGAAAATCAGTTTCTGCTTGCCATGGGAAAGAGGTGGGGTGAGTCACAGCCCCATAGGAATTTGTGCGAAATTGGATGGAAGCACCATGGAGAAGAAGAGCATGAGACTGGGACAAGGCTAGTAGGGAGTCAGTCTCAGTTGCCGCAAACAAGTGGCATTGGCATAAATCCACCCTAAACCCAAACTTGGCTGGTGCTACTGCTGACTTCATGCCTGCAGGCTTAGTTAGGACCTTAGTTAGGCCCTCTAAACCAGTGGTCCCCAACTTTTTTGGCACCAGGGACCAGTTTTATGGAAGGCAATTTTTCCAAGGACCGGGAGGGGGGATGATTTCGGGGTGATATAATTGTGCACTTTATTTCTATTATTACATTGTAATATATAATGAAATAATTATACAACACACCACACATCCACATTGGGAGTCTGCGGGGGGGGGGGCGTCCATTTTGCTGTGCCATTTTAGATGTGATGCCTCAGAACTCACTCTGCATAACCCACCCAGAGTCCAAAACAGACTAAGAATATACCGTAACACAAAGTGACTGTACCCAAAGGAAGTCCCCGGAAAGAGGGAACAGGGTGGCAGGCAGCACCTCCTAAACTGGCTGCAAGGAGCCTGCAAGATTTCACAACTGCATTAGGCAAAACCCCACCTCGGGCTCACCAGACCTTTCTCTCTCTCCCGGCTAAATTTGCCCCTGCCTCGCCACTGCTGAGTCTCCCTCTCTTCGTGGAATGAAATCACACCTCTAAAAAGAGCCCCGTCCACCACACTAGCTAGGCGCACCTAGCCAACAACTCTCCATTTTACCACCACTCCATTGCACCTCACTCAGTGCCCGGGCCCCTGCCAGCGGGCCGAAGAGATCCACAGTTTCCACCTGCTTGTCAAACTTTTCCTCTGCTGGAGCTGCCCTGCCACCACTCTCCCATCCCTTCCCTTCTCTCCTTCCTTCCTTCCCTCCCTCCCCACAATGCTGAACCAGATCTTCATGTCAGAATTTGTTTTGCCCACTGCCTCCAACTTCAGCATCCGGTTGGTGCATTGAGGAAGTGAGTGAGGGAGAGCAGCCAAAAGGCGGTAGAACCCATCCAGCCTGGACCCGCCCTTCTTTTTCTTTCATGGTTTTTGCCTCACGGAAGGCGGGAGGTGAGCTGGAGCACAGACAGCTGTCTGAAGGAGAAAAAAAATCCTGATATGCATCACGTGTCTCGCTGCTGCTGCCCTCCTTTCACTATGTGGCTCAGTAGCTAACAGGCCATGGACTGGGATCGGTCCACAGCCCGAGGGTTGGGGACCCCTGCTCTAAACTAACCAGGTCTGCTGAGGGTAATCATCATCATCCTTGAGTCTCGGTGAGAATGGCAGATTATAAAGATGTGTTGAAAGATGCCTTAGTTGTTGGCATTTCACAGGGTGCTTGCTTTTTTTAGGCCTATTTTTTAAACTGGCTATCTCAATTGTTTTCTGTGCGGGGGGTTGTAAGATCCCTTGAACTTGGGATAAATTGGGGAATAAATGTTCCAGCAACCAAGCATA
The DNA here is from genome assembly GCF_032191835.1 of Heteronotia binoei. Classification (NCBI taxonomy): domain Eukaryota; kingdom Metazoa; phylum Chordata; class Lepidosauria; order Squamata; family Gekkonidae; genus Heteronotia; species Heteronotia binoei. Next base: position 46,390,727 of record NC_083223.1, on the reverse strand, counting down.
CCGCCTTAATAGGTGTAAAGTACTGGGGTTGGCACAGTAAGAGACCAGAATCGGAGAGTGATTTCAGCAAGCTTTACTTCAGGAACACACACACAGACTGAGCTCTATTCAAACTTCCTGCTCCTTTATACAATTCTTGCCCCCTTCTGATTGGTCCTTAACTATGTACATGGATTGGCTATTTACAGGGCCCTAAGGGCCTATCAGGGTACAGTATGAGCCTAGATGTTGATTGGCTACTTATGTTTCAATCCTTCCCCTGACTGGGCACGCTTAGGCCTTCTCTGGAACCCTGGTGTGGAGTACAAGCTTGGGCTTGTTCAGCTTCCCTCCAAAAGTAACAGTTCCCTCCAAAAGTAACAGTTCTCCCATTTGAGCCTAGGACACAACAACCAGTACAAGTGCAGAGGCATGTGCTTGGGCAATAGAATGTCTATGAGGGAGTTTTCTGTGTATTTTCCTCAGTCAGCTCCTCACAGAGTCCATTTTCCCCCAACAAGCCACCAGAAGGCTTTTTTAAGGCTTTTGTTTTGTAAACTGGTAGCTTCATAGCTTTTAACTGATTTTTTTCAAAGCCCCCTGGTGGCTGCAAGGGGAGAATGACAGAAAAAATGGTACTGATGTGTGCAAGGCCTTTGAAAATGCACCTCTTTCTGTCCAGAGAGTGTGATGACACACTCTTCCAAAAAAGACTGGAGAAAAGCAGGTTTTGGAAAGAACCTACTGAAGCTAGAGAAAAGAATGACTGGAGCACAATTAGAGCATGGCTCTGCAAAAGAGTGCCCCAGCTTGGAAGCCAAAGCAGAGAAAACCCTTTGTGGAAGTAGCCATAGATTTTTAAAAGCAGTAATGTCTGCTCATGTACATCAACCTGATAGGAGATACTGGGTGAATTAATCTGAGAAATAAAGCTTTTCAAGGCTTGAATTCTTAACTATATGCTAGAGCTAATGAGATAAAAATGTGCTAGCTACTTAAGGTGTGTGTTCTAATTAATACTGAACAAATAATTTTAATCATTTGTTTGCTCATGTTCCTGAATGATATATGAGAAATCATCTGCATAACAAAAGTTAACATGTCCCCAGATAGTTCTTGGGCCCAGAAGCCAGATTCTTCTGATTTTCCCAGTGCAGTTCTGCAGAAACTGTGTTAACATAATGTGTCTTAATCATATGTTGAGTTTTCTGCTTACTCTACCTTTTCTCCATTAGCAAGTCATTAAATATTCCAAAATGATGCTCCAAAATAGTTGTGATTTTTTTCATGGGCAGAGATTTTATACAGATTACAGAGCTTTAGCAAGTGTCGCCTTTTCTGGTCATGGATGTGTAGGGATGTAGAAGTGTACCTCTTCCATTTCTGCAGGTTACAAAGCTCTTAAAAGGCACAGAGCCATAAAAGGTGGATAACTGAGACTTCATGAGACAATATGTCCAAAGGTGGTACCACTTGCTAACACTATTTCCAGTCACTTCCTCTATGGCTGTTGACCTATCCTACTTACTTTCAGTTCCTCTTGACCTCATCACAGCATGCCAATTAGCTGGAAAACTTTACGGCATGAAGCACAGAACAGATGCAAGGGATGGATGCCATTCTCTCCCTTGATACACCTTCCTCCTTCTTCCCTCCTCCTTCCCTGATGCTTGAGACCATTTCCACAGTAGTGAAATTCCCCACATTGATGTTATGTTATGCATATTATGTAAAATTGTCTGCAGTAGATTTCTTTATGAAGGACAAATCCCAAGTTTTCTCTTTCTTGCCCCAGCATTTTCGGAATCCCCAGTTTTAGCGAGTTCCAAAATTGTGGAGTAAGAAGAAGGAAACTGCTGTGGAAATGGTCAGAGTCTGAAAAACAGATTCATGCCATGAGAATGTGACACAGCAGGAATCACAGACCCACCAGAAAAATGCCAGAACTGGCCCAATCTATTCCAACATTAATGGACACGGTGCTCTTGAATAATTGTTTTTATTTTCTGAGGTAGTAGTGTGGATCCAACGATTCTCCAAGGAGCCTTCCTCAAGTGTAAGGATCTCGCAAAGAAGAGCTACTTAAGTCTGAGAGAGCTTCCATAACCTGAGGAAAGCCTCAAACTTTGCTCAGTGGAGTGGGAGGATAGGGGCAGAAGCCACACTAATATGAGCAGATAGATTTATTTCAGTTTTTCAGAAATGAGCAGAGGATGCTGATTTAGGCATGGTATCACTGGAGTTCTTGATGCTGGAACAAGTTGATGTAGAACAAATCACAAGATAAGGCTATCTCTTAGTTACAATCCCGATTTTCAAGGCTATTCAGAGAGTAGGAGAGTAGTTTGAATGTACTGAGGCCCTTTTGGAAAATGCCATTGATCCATGGGTAATTCACAATGTGGATAGCAATGAGATCAGAGTTTTGTTTTTTAGCTCTGTGCAAGTGCCACTGGAAAATGTATTTTCGTCAATGCTGAAAATGTCAACCTGTTCTAAGACATGCATTAAATCCATCATTCTTCCTACCTGCTGGGTACCTGGCAATGCTATTGAGAGAACAGGCATGCACAGCAGTAAGAAGTCAAATAGCTTTTGAGTTCCTTCTTTCATCCATTTTTACCTGCCTTTCCATAATTATAATTGTATTTTCTTTTGTTCTGCTTTGTGGGTATAAAAAGCAAATTCGAGATAATAACTAATTAATGCTCGTATCATGCTTTTAAAACTTGGGCTGAAAAGTACTATACAAGTTTTTTTTTTAAGTGTTTGTTACAAGCTCCAAGGTAGTTATTTTTGGCTCATTAATTTGTGTTCTAATTTGAAAATTCTATGGGTAATTTGAAAAGAGCATTTGGAATAACTACAAGGTGTATGTTTTTGAGCACAATATTATCTGAATTTGGGATGCAAGGAAACCCAGAATAAAACAAAATTATTAAAATGTTAACATCGGAGTGCTAAAAGGAAACTGACCATGGCATAGAACAATTGTGGAGGGATGAGAAGATTTTAAAACAAAAAGAGATTAAGGCCAGATGTTAAACAGCCTTTAGAGAACATTCAGTCATACATGATACCTTAGAACAGGGGTCAGGATCGTACGGCTCAAGAGCCACACGTGGCTCTTTCGTGACTTACTTGCGGCTCTTTGGCTGGCTGACTGGAGCAAGGAGGAAATGTCATCGTGGCTTGTGCTGTTCTCTCACCAGCCGGGAAGAGAGGGGGGGAACTCTCATGAGGTTTGGCCACAGGGGGGACTCTTGCGAGGTTTGGGCACAGAGCATCGTCAGAGCGGCACATTTTGGGACTAGCTGACTGGAGCGAGGAGTTGTGTGCGGCGGCAAAAAGAAGCATTCAAATTCAGGACCCCGCTTAAGCTATGAGCTTTGCTGGGACTTTGGCTGGCAGGTTAGAGCCACACCACGGGGGGTGAAAGCGGTGGGGGGAGGGAGAAAGAGGCAGAAAAAGGAGCGTCTCTGGGGAAGGGATGGTGGTGCTGGCGTGGCTCCTGCTGCTGCCGGGCTCCTGGGCGAGCAGCACCTGAGAGCAGGCGGGCAGACGGGCGGGGGGGCCCTCCTTCTCCTTTCCCTCCTGCTGCTTGTCTCCTGGGCAGGCAGCACTTGAGGGCAGGCGGGCGGGGGGGCCTCCTTCTCCTTTCCTTCCTGCTGCTTATCTCCTGGGTAGGCGGCACCTGAGGGCAGGCAGGCGGGGGGCCTCCCTCTCCTTTCCCTCCTGCTGCCAGGCACCTTTCCCTCACATGGAAGGGTGGCGGTGGCGAGGAGGGAGGCCCAGGCCACGTGGGAACATCGCCTCCTCAGAGGGCCCGGCCGCCTCCCTCCCTCCCTCTGAGCCTCCTCCCCTCCCCCCATCCTGGACCCAGGCGGTGTTTGGTCCCGGCCTCCTTCAGGAGTTAGAAAGTAAAGGTCAATCTCTCCCCCCCCCCACTTTCCACCTTATTTATAGAGGAGGAATATGAATATAAAGGCGCTTCTTTCTCCCCTCTCCCATTTTATAAGGTTTTTGGAATCCAAGCTTTTACAGTTTCCCAACCTGGCTGCATGTGGACCTTTGCATAAATATATTTAACTGTCTGGTTCAAGGTGCTTACTCCTAAGTAAACCACAGTAAATTACCCATTCTTTTTTTCCAATACTTTTTTATGTCTTTCTGTTATAGATGAGCAAAAGCAGTGTAACATATGAGCAAAAACAATGTGATTCTTTGTGGGTTTTTAAAAATTTCTTTACTTCAGTTACACTTCAGTGAATTGTGTGAATCTCTCTTCTCTCCCCCCCCGCCTCCCCCCACTTCTAGGTCATTAGATTGACCAGTACGCTGCAGAGAAGGCTCAGGAGATTTATTGTGCTTTTAGACCCCTGGTAGGCTAACCATGGACAAATCCAAGAAAAGAGAAATTTCAGAAGAAAACATTTATTGGAGCATGGGCAGATTCATTCGCTTTCACTGCTGACGAGACTGGTTTACCATTATGTTTAATATGTGGTGAGAAATTGGCAAACAACAAAAAGTCGAATGTTGCAAGAAATTTCCAAACTAAACACAAAGCCTTTGCTGAAAAGTATCCGGATGGAGATGAGAGAAGAAAATCCGTTTCGGAACTGATGCGGAAGGTTGATTTGAGTAAAAATCACTTCAAGAAGTGGATTAAGTCTGCCAATTCAACTACATATGCTAGTTTTGTGGCTGCTCAGGAAATAGTCAGGCATGGGAAGCCATTCACAGATGGAGATTATATAAAAGAATCATTCATGAACATTTCAGAACATCTATTCCCGGACTTTAAAAACAAGAGCAAAATTGTGCAGAAAATCAGAGATATGCCTCTCTCTGCAAGGACTGTCAAAGAAAGAACCATAAAAATGGCAGAAAACATCACCAGACAGCAAATTAAAGACATCAATTCAGCAATGGCGTAATCAATCGCCTGCGATAAGTCCAAAGACAGAAGTGATATTGAACAAATAGTGCTGTTCTGCCGATATGTGAGCTCTGCTGGGCCACAAGAAGAAATGATTGATTTGATACTACTAAAAGATCAGACATGGGGGGAAGACATCTGTGAGGCTGTCTTGGATTCTTTAAGGAATAAAGAAATAAATACTACTCACCTGGTGTCAGTGGCTACTGATGGGGCACCAAGTATGACAGGAGCGCAGAAGGGCTTTGTGGCTTTACTGCAGAAGTTGCTAGGTAGAACGCTGATGATATTTCATTGCATCCTGCACCAAGAGGCATTGTGCGCGCAAACGTTTCCACCAGAATGCACAGAAGTAATGAATGTTGTCATTCAGATTGTCAATAAAATAATGGCAAAAAGTTTAAATCACCGGCAGTTCCGTTTGCTACTGGAGGAGGTGGAAAGTACGTATTCTGATCTCCTGTTGCACAACAAAGTCCATTGGCTGTCCAAAGGGGAGGTACTCAAACACTTTGCCACGTGTCTGGAAGAGGTGAAAACTTTCCTGGGAAGAAAGGGCTCACCTTTCCTGAGCTGGAACAGCCAGAGTGGCTGGAAAAGCTACACTTCATGGTAGATATGACAGTGCACCTGAACACGCTGAACACAAGTCTTCAGGGGAAAGGAAGCACAGCCTTGCACATGCTGGAGGAGGTTTTGGCATTTGAGCGCAAGTTGACAATGTTTGCCAGAGATTTACAGAGAGGTACACTGTCTCACTTCCCCTCTTTGAGAGAGTTCAAACAAGCTCACAATATGATAAATACGGAGTATTTGCATTCTGCAATCGCCGCAATGCAAACATAGTTTGGGAAATGATTCTGTGAGTTCAGAGAGGAAAAAAACACATTATCCTTCCCTGTCACTCCCCTGAACATTGATCCATCCCTATTGAATATGACTGCATATGGGTGTCCAAGTTCAAATGCTTGACAGCTAATCTTGAAGATGTTGCCCGTCAGAAGGCCATTCTTGCTCAGAATCACAAATGAAGTGATATTGAAAACCTTCCCAAACCGGACCAACTTGTATTTGAAACATGGATTGCCATTCCCAACACCTATATGAGCATGAAAAAATATGCATTTGGAGTCCTGTCGATCTTCGGATCCACGTACTCATGTGAGCAGGTCTTCTCCCACATGAACTATTAAAATCAAACATCGCTCACGCCTCACAGACGACAGTTTACAATCCTGTGTGAAGATGAAGATGACGTCTTACAGCCCTGATGTACAGACGTTGTGCGCTGAGGTTCAGCAGCAAAAATCACATTAACCAGGTAAAATAAATATTTTAATTAGGTATTATTTTCAAATATATATTTTACATTGTTCAGTGAAATAGTCCTTCTTTTATTCAGGTTGACAGCTGACTGCACACTCCAGTACATGTGATAAAAGGATGATGGCACACAGAAGCAGACAGCATTTTTGGTTTGCTGCAGGTGGATAATTTAAGTCCGGCTTTTTATTTCATAAATACGAGGAGGACTCAAATAGACATTGAGTGTTTTATTTGAAAATAACTTTCAACCCAGCGTCTTTTTTTCAGAGTTCAAAATGTTTATGTTGCATGCAGAAATAAAAATTTGTTTTCTCTGCAGCAGTTCACTGATTTCATAAATGCAACACACTATCATAAAGGTAAAAAACAATATATGCATTGTTATCTTCATTTTAGATGTCAAAAGGGTTTTGCGGCTCCCAGTGTCTTCTTTTCTGTGAGATATGGGTCCTAACGGCTCTTTGAATGTTAAAGGTTCCCTACCCCTGCCTTAGAAGTACTCAGGGCTGTTTTGTAGAAATAACCCAGCAGGAACTCATTTGCTCAAAAAAAGCCCTGGAAGTACTTTATTAGGAGATGGCTCTTGAATCAGGACTGCCTTTGGGGTTACACCAAGGACTGGTTTAGATAGTTCCTCACAATCAAGGGTTGCCTTCGGATGACAGCTGTCCAGTATGGGAGCTGTCTTGTGGGGATCCACAGAATGCGGTCTTATTGCCCATGTTATTCAATCTAAAGGGGAGGGACGGTGGCTCAGTGGTAGAGCATCTGCTTGGGAAGCAGAAGGTCCCAGGTTCAATCCCTGGCATCTCCAAAAAAGGGTCCAGGCAAATAGGTATGAAAAACCTCAGCTTGAGACCCTGGAGAGCCGCTGCCAGTCTGAGAAGACAATACTGACTTTGATGGACCAAGGGTCTCATTCAGTATAAGGCAGCTTCATATGTTCATATGTTCAATACCAATCTCTATGTGAAGCCTTTAGGAGAAATCATTCATGGCTTTGGAACTGTATGTTATCGATATGATGATGACACCTAGCTCTCTCTCTCTCTTCAGATCCTATTGTTATGCAATGGAGGTCTTGAGCCATTGCCTGACTGTGATGGTTAAATGACTGAAAATGAACCCAGATGAGATGCTGACTGGAAAGGTGAAGATTTTGAAAGATATTGTTGTTTCCCACTTTCAGTGGGGTTCAGCTGACCCTTTCTATATATAAAATCCTTAGGGATTATAGTATATGTAGCATTTCTGTTGGAAAAATAATTTAATGCCACTGCAAAAAAAAAAAAAAAAATCCCCAACTCAGCCTAGCCTAGAAAATGGTCCCCTATCCTGACATAGCCAATCTGGTCACCTTGATTCATACCATGGTAGCATCAAGATCAGACCACTGTAATGTACTCTAGACAGGTCTCCTTTCAGAGCCAATTTAGAGACTCTAGTTAGTGCAGAATGCTGTAGCTTGGCTAATCAGGAGTTGAGCAGAACATGCATATTACTCCCATTCTGAAGTCACTCGATTGGCTGCCTATCAGTTACTGGACTCAGTTTGAAATAGAAGAAGAAGAAGACTGCAGATTTATACCCTGCCCTTCTCTCTGAATCAGAGACTCAGAGCAGCTTACAATTTCCTATATCTTCTCCCCCCACAACAGACACCCTGTGAGGTAGGTGGGGCTGAGAGGGCTCTCACAGCAGCTGCCCTTTCAAGGACAACCCCTGCGGTAGCTATGGCTAACCCAAGGGCATTCCAGCAGGTGCAAGTGGAGGAGTGGGGAATCAAACCCGGTTCTCCCAGATAAGAGTCTACACACTTAACCACTACACCAAACTTGCTCTCACATGGGTACTGACTATCACATACAAAACCCTTCATGGTATCCGTCCCTTGTATCTGCAGGACCACCTCTATGCTCCACTATGGCAGATTTGCTCTAGGTGCTGCCCTACCAACAGAAAAAATCAACAGCTGTCCATACATGTGCCTTCTCTGTTGTGCCTTCCACCTTAGAGATTCTTGATGAGACCAGGAAGGCTCCCACCCCGCCCTGGCTTTCCGCAAACTGCAAAACTGAATTATTCAGAGAGCTCTTGTACCAGGGTATAGCTGACTGATGTTTGCACAGCCAAATGCAACATTAGGGAACTGAAGTTCCCAAGTATACTGAGGCCTGATTCTGCGCATGTATTATTGCAATATTCAGTGGATACCCACAATGGGGCAAATAGGTATCCTCAGAGATCATTTAGTTGCCAGAAAATAGTGTGGGAATGGAGGGTAAACCTCACCCCATTACATGGCCAAAGCTGATTCAGGTCTCAGAGCATTCACCCCCACTAATCCACTAACTTACCCACCCCATCCCCATTGTTCCTGTTTCCTGGCTGAGGTGGTGGAAGGAATGGAATAGGGAGTGATAGGGGGTGGTGAAGGAAAGAGAAACAGGTACATGCTAGCTACAGACCTCCCATTCAATTGTTAGAATGGGTTAGAAGACACAGTAGGGGTGGTCAAAAGACAGGAAGTGGGAGTGGTTGGGGGTGGTGAAGGAAAGGGAAACAAGTACATGCCAGCTACAGACCTCTTATTCTGTTTCCCATGTAGCCTGTGGCTGACACCATCCTCTTCCTAGTCCCCTCTCTCCCCAGGGAACTCCACAGTAGCTGCACTGTGCAGCTTTTTGCTAGAGAAGTCTTCCACTGGAGCCAGTAACCTAAGCACTTTGCTTCATACATGTTCAGCTCAGTCTCATAAGCAAATCTGTATAATCCATTTCATTGCCATGGCACAGTCCCTGGCAATTCACCACTTGATATTGTGAATGCTCTTTTTAAACGTATTTGTTTCTAAACAATTTTTTTAAGCAAAAACATTTAGAAAATCAGCTTCAAAGAACCAGAAACAATTGATTACTGAGGCAGGAGAGTTATTTGGACCTTGACAAGCACAGAGGGGATGGGCTCCTTGGTGATGCTGTGCCTTTGGAATTCCTCCTATTGAGGAGAGAAAGGACTTGTCAGGAACTTGTGAGGATACTATGTTTCATGTATTCAGGTGTTCAGTTGAAGGCATAGTATCCTCACAAGTTCTTGACAAGTCATTCTAGTAAAGAATACACCACATTTAAAGATTAAATGTGTCTGGGTTTCCACTGAGTCATTACAGATCAGAAAGGGTCTCCTCACAATTGTACCCACTGTGGCTTTAAAAATGATGCTGATAATTCTCCGTGCCTTCTCTGCCTAGGGGTTCATACAACAGAGTGCTGGGCTAAGATCTGGGAGAGTGAGGTTTGAATGCCAGTCTGTCTGAAAATCTCAGATCTCAGAAGCTATGCAAGGTTGACATTGGCAAGTACTTGATGGGAGACCTCACTGGAATACCAAAAGTTGGGTTGGCAAGGGCAGGCTTTATTCAGCCACCTCTCTGAATATCCTCCATGCCCCCAGTAGGGGTCAGTCACCAGAGGTCACCATGAATTCCAAGTTCTCTCACACACACGCAAAAACACACAAACACCCACAACCCACCCCCCAAAGGTTCTGGTGAGCATTTGTATGATGGACTGCAGGAATAACAACACAGGACATGGCTGAATTCTCAGCAGCAAGAACTCCAAAGAGAATCATCTGTGTGTGTGGAAGTAACCTCAGTCTACCCTTTTCACACTTGGTCAGAAATAAATATCTGGGAAATAGCAGTAAGTCAATGAGCATAACAGAATTCAATAGAAAAAAGCCGCATGGAGATAATTATTGGCTGCCATTTGAAAAAGTGCCCTTGGAATAGCTGCTTTATGAGAGTGCTTGCCTTATTAAAGATTCTGACAGGACGAGTCAAGCAAATAAAAAATGTAGAAGGAAGACTCAGTTTGAAAGCAGGAGAAAGTATCTCCTTTTCTTGCCCTTTCCCCAAACATAACACTCTGTTTCATAATGCAAGATAAACAGCCTAATTCTATGCATATACAGTAGTCCACTGAGTTCAGTACATTTCAAATGAGTATGCACAGCACTGCAAGCTTTCAGCCTTACCGTAGTTATACTTTGGTGTAGCCAAAATACCAAAATTATGGGTTCTTACAAGGTTGGGTTTTTTTTTTAAAGAAACAGACATGAACTTTATCCATTTATATATATCTATAATATAGAATTTTCTTGTCAGTTTTCATAAGCATAACAACAAACAACTTAGAAGCATTTTGGCTTCCTCCCAAATAATGCGATGGTCTTATGCACAGCAAATGAATTCAGCAGGGCTTACTTTCCTGTAAAAATACATAAAACCAGGCTCTAAGAGCACTTTAAAAAGTGAAAAAGAAAAGCAGCCTGAGGGCAGAAAGAGTACTGGCCCCTCACCCCCCCCCCCCACAGTTCTTCTATTCAAAGTCATCCCCTTGGGGCGCTTCCTCCTCTGCAGGGGAAATTATACGGGTAATTTTTTTTTAAAAAGAATAATTTTAAAATACTGGCAGCATGATCCTGTAGGAAGCAGCAGTCGTGCTGAAAGGCAATTAACCTGAAGCCAGAAATACCTTCCTTGCCATTTGTTTTCATTTCAAATGAAAAACCAGAGGACTGTTTGTTTTTTTTAAGGGCTATACCCTCAGCGGGCCAGATCCAGCACCTGTAGAGCCGTCTAGCCCTGTGCACCAAGAGGAGGTGGCAGAGATGGCATAGGTGCAAAGTCATGGTCATCACATGAAAAGATAGTGCCAGAGGCTGCTATGGTTGGGGCAAGCACACATGAGGCAAGCTGTTTGCCCCCACAACGCCCCCTTGCTGGACCCCCCTGCAGTAACATGAGCCAAGGCATTTCTTGCCAAATGTCTTTCTGTATTATTATCAATCAGTATATTACCAAGAGATAAATTCTTTTCAGATTTTAAGTTTGTGGTACTGCAAACATATGTACAGCACTGACACACTACTTGTGAGAATCCCGCCCCCATATGCACAATCAGGGCAATGTGCATACATTTCAGATTCAAAATAGATACACTAGATCCCAGGTTATTTATACATACATACATGCATACATACATACATACACACACCTTTATTGGCATATCAACCCACACAAAATGGATAAAACGTCTTATCATAGCATATAAGATCTAGCAGATATACTGTAAAATTCCATATAAAGGTTACAGGTAATAAAACAATATTATCTACAATTTTCTTGAACTTTGAAGACTTCCACAAGAAATTTGGCAACAACATTAGCAATTTCAGGATCCAAATCATTCAGAAGAAACTGACATTTCAGATTGTTACTCAGGTATCTTTTAGGATTAGATCCCAGGTTGTTGCAGGGTCTTGGAACAAGTGCACTGAGGCAGAAAATATATACATTGCCCTGTTCAGAAGCAATGGCAATTGCATGTATAAGGACAGGAGAAACATGTGCACCCTCTGTGCACATTCACAGCACCATGAACATGATGCCTGAAATGAGGTATCTCTGAAACACATTCTTGACATAAGAGCACCACAATGGGTACATTTGAATCTCTCAGATTATTGGTCCATCCAGTTCAGTATTGGTCTTCTCTGACTGACAACCATTCTACAGGTTCTCCTGCAAAGAAGGCTCTTTCCAGGCTTCTGTTATCTGATCCTTTCAACCAGAGATGCCTGGGCTTTTCTGCGTTTGTTATAGCATAGCTCCTTCCCTCTAAAGTGTCAGCTCTGGGACTCTCACCAACACAGCAGACTCCTCTCTTGGTAGGAAGAGTCAGCTTTATTGATAGACAGGTAACAGAAGCATGAAGGTTCATGTAAGAGCTGGCTCACCTGGGGGGAGGCCAGATCTTTATACCATGTTTGGGGCCGGTACATAGCCCGCCAAAAGTACTAGCAAAAAAAGCCTGCGAGAAGCCATACAAATTGCTTCTCACCCAGCCCCCTATAGCCCAACAATACACAGTTCAAGCAGCCTCTGAGAAGTAGGCACCAGTGTACACTGCAGGGAAGAATTGTTATGTGTGATGTTACTGAAAGGATAGTGAAATGGGCACAGCTGTGTTCCCCCAACATTCCCAGAACAAAGAACATAACATCTAAGCATGGGTGATACAATATAGCAGATATGTTCAACAGATAGATCGTGATCTACCAGTAGATCGCGGAGGGGTCAGAGGTAGATCACCAGCCCCACTTGATCTCATGGTTTGCTGGACAGGTGTTTGGGGTTTTTTGATGATTGTTTGGTGTGGTGGTATTTGATTATTGGTGCCAGTATGATGAATTCTTATTTTTACTTTTAGAACTGCATGTGTGGTTTTGGCATCATCCAGAGGTCTTCAGTTCCTGTTGATCTTTAATACTTTGGGACATATTAACATATGAAGCTGCCTTATACTGAATCAGACCCTCAGTCCATCAAAGTCATTATTGTCTACTCAGACTGGCAGCGGCTCTCCAGGGTCTCAAGCTGAGGCTTTTTACACCTATTTGCCTGGACCCTTTTTTGGAGATGCCAGGGATTGAACCTGGGACCTTCTGCTTACCAAGCAGATGCTCTACCACTGAGCCACCGTCCCTCCCTAAGTGACAGTGACAGTTTTGGACCAGATTCAGCCAGTGTTAACTTAGCACCCCAGCCACCCCAGTATAACGAAGATGAGTGTTCCAAAGAAGAACAAAACCTACCACTTTCATGATGAATGGGAAATGGACTACTTCTTCATCATGGTGAAAGACAAGTGTTGTTGTCTACTTTGTAATGCCGCTCTATCCTTGCCCCAAAAGGGTAATCTGGAGCATCATTATAAGGCTCTGCATAGCAATAAGTTTGATGCTAATTTTCCACCCAAAAGTGAAATTCGTAAACTGAAGCTCAAAAAACTTGAATCTAAATTGGCTGCACAGCAACAGTTGATGGCGAAGCCAAGGTCGCATTCGGTCAATGCAACCATAGCATCCTTCAAGGTCAGCAACCTGATCGCAAAGAAATGCAAACCTTTCAATAAAGGAGAATTTGTAAAAGATTGTTTTCTTGAAGCAGCAGACAATCTTTTTGAAGGATTTAAGAATAAGAAAGAGATTGTAGCTGCTGTTCAAGATGTACAATTGTCAAGAAACACTGTCGTGCGGCGAATAGAAAAGATGTGTGGAGACACACTGAACAATTGTTGGAGGATGTTTCAGTTTGTGTTGCTTTCTCACTCCAGCTGGATGAATCTACAGACATAAGAGACATAGCCCAGTTACTAGTCTTTATCCAGATGGTTTTTGAAGACTTAAGTGTTAAATAAGGACTATTTGAAATGATTTCTTTAAAAGGAAGAACTACCGGTCAGGAAATATTCAGGTCTTTCCATTCTTTTGTGACAAAGTGTAATCTTCCATTGCATAAACTTGTTTCCATCACTACTGATGGAGCAAGAGCAATGACAGGTGAGGTTAACGGTTTCACAGGCCTCTGTAGACAGCATGTTGACTTTCCAGATTTCCTTTCTTACCACTGCATCATTCACCAGCAAGTTTTGGCAAGTAGACTCAATACAAAGACTGTCATGGACATCATTTTCAAAATTGTAAATTCAGTTTGTGGAAGATCACTTCAAAGACGGCTTTTCAATCTTACTCTTGATGAAGGGGCAGTGGAAACCATTTTGCACACAGATGTAAGGTGGCTAAGTAGGCACAAATTTCTGCAAAGATTTCATGATTTGCTGAATGAAATAAGAAGGTTTTTGAAGGAGAGGGGAGATGACAAAGCAGAGCTGGAAGATGAGGAGTGGTTATGTGATCTGGCATTTCTCGCTCACTTTACAGGCGAACTAAGTGATATGAACATTGAACTACAAAGTAAAAACAAATGCATTGGCGAGATGATGAGTACAGTTCTATCCTACAAGAGCAAATTTGAGCTAATGGTGACTGACCTTGCAAACAACACTTTTGATCATTTTCCTAATACACAGGACCATCTGGGACAATATCCAAATTTTGTTTTTCAGAACAAAAAATCTGCTCTGTTATCCAGGAATTAAAAAAAAAAAATTCCATGACTTCCAAAGAATTGAAAAAGTTGTGGAGTACTTGTCATACCCATTCAAAGCAGATATGGATATTAAGGAAACTGCAGCTGCTATGAGTAAAAATTATTCATTGAACAAGGCATCTCTTGAAAACAAAATAGTAACCCTTAAAAATGACATTTTTCTCAAGACCCGTGCTGAGCAAAAATCGTTTTAGAAGCTAGTGCCTAGAGACAAATTTCCCAACTTGAGAAGATGCAGTGAAGCTGTACACTCCTGTTTTGGTTCAACTCATTTGTGTGAATCTGCGTTTTCCCATCTGAAAATGACAGAGTACACAGTGTTCCAACATGACAGATGAACGTCTCCAGGATTCCCTGAGACTGGTCCTCACGCAATAGTCACCCAACTTCAAAAAGCTGGTGGATGAAATGCAGGCTCAGACATCTCACTAATTAGCAAGAGCAAAGTTTTAAAGATTGTGCAAGATCAGCCTGGATCAATACTTGACCTACATTTAACACAAATTACCGTACTCAATAAAAGTTAAAGAAAGTTATTAAGACAGTTAAAGAAAGTTATAACAATAAAAAATTAAGGAAAACTGTTTGCAGTTCTTTCTGGATCTTTGTCTCTGTTTTGTTTTTGCTTATTTTGCTTTCCAGTAAATGACAGAAAGTGCATTGTAAATGGGGGGGGGGGGGGCGCTGGAACCCAACTTTGGTGGGTTAAAATCTAATTCGAAACTAATTTGAAACTTAATTTTCATGGTGGCAGATCACCAGCACTTTTGTCTGGAAAAAATAGATCACGACCCTTTCGAAGTTGGACATGCCTGCAATAAAGGAACAGGAAAAAAAATAGCAAGGGCACTTGACATAAAGTGCTTGTCCAGGTGGATTAGACTGAGTGGCCCAAGGTCACTCAGCACACTTCCATGGCAGAACAGGGATTTGCATTTAGGTCTCCCAAATCCTAATCTGACACTCAAACCACCACACAGACTGCAATTTGAAGACCACTTTCCTGGGAGTAAGCACTGCAGAATGAAATTCGACTTACGTCTGAGTAGACCTGCTTAGGATTGTGCCCACAATGTCAGCTAACTCAGTACCTAGAACAGTTCTTAGCTGTGTTGTCTCCTCTAGAAGAGCAACACTCACTGCAAAGAGGAATATTCCTATGTGTTTGTGTTTGAAGCCAAGTCGCAGCTGACTTTCAAGGCGAGTGATTGACCCTGGAGGTCCCATCCAACTCTATGATTTGATCCTGGAGGTCCCTTCCAACTCTATGATTCTGTGATTCTATGATTAAGCAGAGGTAGTTTGCCTTTGCCTTCCTCTGCATAGTGTTCTTTGGTATTCTCCCATCTTCTTTGGTACCAACCCTGCTCAGCTTTCAAGATCTGACAAGATCAGCCTTTACTATACCATTCCACTTCTCCTGGAATATCCCTAAAACCTACACAGCAAACAAGTGTGAAGGGTCTATCATCGGGGTTTCCACAACTTGCCAGATCTTGGGAGCTTCAAACACTAAGAGGGAAGATCCTGGTGGACAAGAGCTGATGCCTGGAAGATCACTTCACGGGGGTTAGGTAGGAGGCAGCACCTAGCACGCCAGAGGGCAGACCTTGGCTATGCCCATGGGTTCATGGATGGTGCCCAATGAACACATAAGCTTTTATTGAACTAAGCAAAAAAAGAGTTTACAAGGCCCTTGATTTCAGCTCTTGTCCTCAGGATTTTACAACTCCTCCTGAAGGCCTAACTTCCATGGAAATAATAATAATAATAATAATAATAATAATAATAATAATAATAATAATAATAATAATAATAATAATAATAATAATAATAATAATAATAATAATAATAGCTTTTATTTCTATCCCGCCATCCCCGCCTAGGCGGCTCAGGGCGGCTAACAACAGCTCATACGTTAACATAAATAATAAAACTTTGGATTTAACAATTAAAATTAAACATATAAAAACCAGTTAGTTAAATTAAAATACATAATTTAAGTTACACTATATGTATATATATATCTGGCAGCAATAAGACTGTTCTGGCGCTGGTTCTGCCAGTTTAGATAATATTATAGATGGCGGTTCTTTGTACCAGGCAACTCAGCAGTCGATGTCATTATAGGCTTGTCTAAAAAGGGCGGTCTTGCAGGCCCTGCGGAAAGTATATGTCTGCTTAGGATGTCACTGTAAATCCTTGAACCTGTATGTTAAACTTGGCAACCCCATCGTACATAATAGAAGAAGTTCTAGTGTGTCAAAGATGGTGCAGCACCAGATTGAGCAAGAGATTCAAAGGAAATGGGTGAAATGCAGTTCCTCTGTCCCTCTCTTTCTATGTGCCCTATGAGATGTTAAAATATAGGACAGGTTCCTTAGCTTAGGAAGTTACAGAACTCTTCAGAGTCTCCATCACCTTGAAGCTTTTTTCAGCTCTCCAAGACAGCACATGGTTAAACGGCTGCCTCCTCCAGACCTCAATTAAGAGTTCTGTCTGCTCAGATGGACTCTGCACCAAAAAAGGGCTTCCTCCTTGCTCCCCTGAGTTTTATTACCTCTTTTTCCCACTCACTGACCAGGTCAGGCCAGGTCATAGAAGCTTTTCCTGAAGTCTCAAGAAATTTCCTTCCTGAAGTATCCTATATATTTAACTCCTCCAAATCTCTGTTCCCTGCTTGGTGGTGAGGGGGGGAGTTTAACCATCCCATTGTCTAGACCTACTGGTGTTTGAATGAAGGTGCCCTGTGGTGAGTCCGAAAAGCAACTGAACTGATATTCCCCCTTGCTGCCTGTTCTTTGCCCAGGGAGGGGGAAAAAAACTTTTTAAAACTCAGAGTGAAGGTTTTGTTTATTTCAAACCTCCAAAGGGGGGGAAATGCATTTCTTCAAACTCTGCCTAGAACACATAGCAATAGAATCCTTAACATATAAGCATTGCCTAATTTAATTGTCTTGCTTTCATCTAAGCATTTCAGAGGCATTCTTCGCTATCCACCCACACTGAATTTTTCAAGAGCTGTCTCAAGCATTACACAGAGGCAAACAAGTCTGCCAGTGAGGGTATACTAACCAGGCAGCTGCTGCCAATTATGGCTCTTCAATTATTCTATCTATTTAATACATGCATTTTCAAATGTGCGTAGCCCTTTGCAGATGTTACATCCAGACATAGTGGGAGCCCCCCAACTGCACAAATGTGTGAACAATGGCAATGTGTGTGTTTTGTATGCATGTAAATGACAAAAATGGTAGGGACCTAACAGAAACAGAAGAGATCAGAAAGAGATGGCAAGAATACACAGAAGAATTATACAAGAAGGATCTCAGTGTCCCAGACAACCATGACAATGAAATCGATGACCTTGAACCAGACATCCTGGAGTGTGAAATCAAATGGGTCTTAGAAAGCATTACTAACAACAAAGCGAGCGGAGATGATGGTATCCCAGTTGAGCTATTCAAAGTCCTAAAAGATGATGCTGTTAAAGTGATGCACACATTATGTCAACAAATTTGGAAAGCACAACAGTGGCCACAGGATTGGAAAAGGTCAGTTTATATTCCAGTCTCAAAGAAGGGTAATGCCAAGGAATGTTCAAGCTATCGCGCCATTGCACTCATTTCACATACCAGCAAGGTCATGTTAAAGATCCTACAAGCCAGGCTTCAGCAGTATGTAGATCGGGAACTACCAGAAGTTCAAGCTGGGTTTCGGAGAGGTAGAGGAACTAGAGTTCAAATTGCCAACATTTGCTGGATTATGGAGAAAGCACGGGAGTGTCAGAAAAAATGCTATTTCTACTTCATTGACTATGCTAAAACCTTCGATTGTGTGGATCATAACAAACTGTGGCAAGTCCTTAAAGAGATGGGAATACCAGACCACCTCACATGTCTCCTGAGAAACCTGTATAAGGGTGAAGAAGCAACTATCTGAATGGGATATGGAACAACTGATTGGTTTAGAATAGGAAAAGGAGTTTGACAAGGATGTACATTGTCACCCTGCTTATTTAATTTATATGCAGAGTACATCATGCAGAATGCTGGCCTGGATGAAGCACAAGCCGGAATTAAGATTGCCGGGAAAAACATCAACAACCTCAGAGATGCAGATGATACCACTCTAATGGCAGAAAGCGAAGAGGACCTAAAGAACCTCTTGTTGAGGGTGAAGGAGGAGAGCACAAAAGTAGGCTTGAAACTCAACATCAAAAATACTAAGATCATGGCATCCGGCCCCATCACACCTTGGCAAATAGAAGGGGAAGACATGGAAGCAGTGACAGACTTCACATTTCTGAGATCCAAGATCACTGCAAATGGTGACTGTAACCATGAAATTAAAAGACGTTTGCTCCTTGGGAGGACAGCTATGGCGAATCTGGGCAGTATAATAAAAAGTAGAGACATCATCCTGCCAACAAAATTCCATATAGTCAAAGCGATGGTATTCCCAGTAGTAATGTATGGCTGTAAGAGCTGGACCATAAGGAAGGCCGAGTGCAGAAGAATAGGTGCTTTTGAGATGTGGAGAAGACTCTTGAGAGTCCCTTGGACTGCAAGAAGATCAAATCAGTCAGTCCTAAGGGAAATCAACCCAGACTGTTCCCTGGAAGGTCAGATGCTGAAGCTGAAGCTCAAATACTTTGGCCATCAAATGAGAAGGGAGCAATCAGTGGAGAAGATCCTGATGCTGGGAAAGACAGAAAACAAAAGAAGAAGGGGACGGCAAAAGATGAGATGGCTGGACAGCGTTACTGATGTAACAAACATGAATTTGAGCAGACACCAGAGGATGGTGGAAGACAGCAGGGTCTGGCGTGACTTTGTCCATGGGGTTACAAAGAGTTGGACTCGACTGTGCGACTGAACAACAAAACAGCTTTGGTACATTCAGCATGTACAGCTTTGATATGCACACACAAAATATGTTATTGTTTTGCTAACATGGTGACTATTCATTTTGGGACCATTGTGGGAAGCACACACTCCCAATAAATGCAGTTGCTGGGTTTCCTGTATGTATGTGTGGATGTAAAATCTGACAAGGTTTGTCATGTTCCCAATTGTTTTGAAACATTTTTGAAACACCTGTAATGTGTCAAATGATAGCCTGCAGGTCAACTTTTTCCTGCTTCAAAGTGTGCTGTAATATTGACCATTTGTCAGAGTTTGTGGTACCCAGTTCTTCAGTTACATGTATCTCCTTGTATGTTAACTGCCAAAAACTGGAAAGTGGATAATTTACCAAAATGGGAAATATGGCTTTGGAAGACCTGGCTGTTTGTAATTGTGGATCAGATCTCTACGCAGAAGTAAATTTATGAGGAGGAAGAAAATTTCTTGAGACTTCAGGAAAAGAAGATAAATTGTGTGGAGGTATTATTTGTTCAACATTTGGCCCTTTTTATTTGTTACTGGCAGGACTTTTTTTTTATAGAAAAAGCCCAGCAGGAACTAATTTGCATATTAAGCCACACACCCTGGTGCCAAGCCAGCCAGAACTGCATTCCTGTGCATTCCTCCTCAAGAAGAAGACGACTGCAGATTTATACCCCACCCTTCTCTCTGAATCAGATACTCAGAGCGGTTTACAATCTCCTATATCTTTTTCCCCCACCGCAACAACAGACACCCTCTGAGGTGGGTGGGGCTGAGAGGGCTCTTACAGCAGCTGCCCTTTCACAGTGATAGCTATGGCTAACTCATATCTCACAGCGATAGCTATGACTAACCCAAGGCCATTCCAGCAGGTTCAAGTGGAGGAGTGGGGAATCAAACCCGGTTCTCCCAGATGAGAGTCCCCACACTTAACCACTACTCCAAACTAGCTCTCTAAAAAAACCCCTGATAACTCTATGGAGCCTGCTAAGAAAAAACTGTCGAAAAATGGCACAATGGGACAACGATGCTGATGTCTGAAATAATATTATTATAACAAATGTAAGCAGTATGGTAAGTTTCCAACTGCAATTGTATAATTATGGTTTGTTACAGTTTAGCAATTTAATTAAAATAATGTGTGAAACTGGCTTTGAATGCTGTGGTCATAGCAGACAGGGAAAGGCAGGAAAGGTTCAGACAACTATTATTGTGTTCTGAGCTACATTATAATCTTCTTTCCCCTGATTTTTAACAATCACCTCTCAAAATAAGCACAATAGAATCCACGTTTGTCTCTGGGCTGGAGCACCAATCCCCCAAATGACCCTGATAACTTACATGCTCACAATGTTATTCCACTACAACTAAATAAAATTGGACATGGCATCCAAGGCAACAGCCTAATGTTCCAAAAGGGAGGTTTGAGGGAGCTCAATCTTTTGTGTCTATACCATTTTTCCAGCTCCCAAATGCTCTGATACAATCAGTGTAGACATTAATTGAGGTTCCTGCCATTCTGCACAATGCCAACTGAAATAGAAAGCCTTTTATGTCATAATTACTGGCTTCCCAAAAGTCCTTGAAAGTGACTGAGGAAAGGTGACAGCACTCTTGCAGCTGTTACGGCACTCTGCTCAGAATGAATACAACAGCACAGAAAGACGGAGCAGGGTGCTGCAGAAGTCTGCAAGCATCCCATGATGGCTAGAAGCATCACAATAAGTATCTGAAACAGGCATGAACCTCCACAAACAGCTTGAGAGTTCATGCCAGTTGATCTGCTACGCACTTCACTTCGTGAACCATCCAAAATTCATCACGAACTTTAGTTCATGAGCTGGTTTGTGCCCATCCGTATTCAAAAACCTGTTAGAGAGTAGCTCAAAGCTCCCTAGATATTTTGTTGTAGATCTGAGTTATCTTTTCTACCCAAAGAGGGGGGAAACTAAGAAACTCCAGCATAAAACTGTTGAATTGTAATTAATCCAGAACTTTGACACTATCTCCTACCTAGGGCTAAACAAGGACTTATAGGTGATAGTTATCTTGGTGAAACCTGCTAACTGGCTTTGTACTGCCCCACGAAGGGGCAGTGAAGTAGGAAAACAGTTTTGTACCTTTAAATGCCAAAGAATCATGGGAGTTTAGAATGCTCCTAGGCAAATGGTCCTTAGAATAGGCTTTTATTGGCTGCTGTAGGAGGCTTTTCCGGTCTTAACTGAGCCCGTGAAATATGCTGATTGCCATTTATTGCCTAGGGTGGCCAAATCCAATTCAAGAAATATCTGGGGACTTTGGGGGTGGAGCCAGGAGACTTTGGGGGTGGAGCCAGGAGACTTTGGGGCGGAGCCAGGAGCAAGGGTGTGACAAGCAGAATTGAACTCCAAGGGAGTTCTGGCCATCACATTTAAAGGGACAGCACACCTTTTAAAATGCCTTCCTTCCATAGAAAATAATGAAAGATAGGGGCACCTTCTTTTGAGGCTCGTAGAATTGGACCCCCTGGTCCAATCCTTTTGAAACTTGGGGGGTATTTTGGGGAGAGGCACTACATGCTATACTGAAAATTTGGCACCTCTACCTCAAAAACCAGCCCCCCCCCAGAGCCCCCGATACCCGCAGATCAATTCCCCATCATTCCCTATGGGAATTGTTCATGGAGGTGCATAATGGCTGTGGAGGTGGGGCTTCCCCCGCCAGCCAGCTGGCTGGGGGAGGGGGGAAGCCTGTAAAACCGGGGGATCCCCCGCTGGGACCTGGGGATTGGGAAGCCTATTATTGCCCCTCTTCCCCCTTCTTTGTTAGTATTCTCTGTAGTGAGCATGAGAGAGGAGGGATTCACATTTCTTTCACCACAATGCACAATTAGAGTAGAATCCAGCATGATTTTCCTGCCTGATGAAACAGAGCACATTGAGTAACTATCCTACTGTTCATCTTGGGAGATCAATAAAACTGATATGATGCTCTACCATGTCTAGTGTGTTGATCACGCCTAGAGGCATTCTGACCATCCTGTGGCTCGGCATGCCGGACAGGACAGGTTTAGCAAACAGAAATGACCCACTACTGCAATGAATTACTAACTGGTCTTCCTTGGATATCTGTATCTTTTACATAATTATATCACACCTTGTACAACTGCTGTCTATTTTGTCTTTAATAGCCTCATATATGAAAGTTGACCAAGAGAATTTCCATTACATTGCATCCGTGGACTACACAAAAGTTTATGCTGGAATAAGAACATAAGAGAAGCCATGTTGGATCAGGCCAATGGCCCATCCAGTCCAACACTCTGTGTCACACAGTGGCAAAAAATTTTATATATACACACACACTGTGGCTAATAGCCACTGATGGACCTCTGCTCCATATTTTTATCTAAGCCCCTCTTGAAGGTGGCTATAAAACCTTGTTCATTTAAAAGTGACACTAGTGTGTGTATTAGGTGCCATCGAGTTGCTTCTGATTTATTTATTTCATTTAATTTCTGGGATTTATATCCCACGCATCCCACTGAGGCAGGCTCAGGGTGGGTTACAACATGAATACATATACTTTAAAATCATAAAATTCATGCTTGACTTGATTTATAACACATTTGTCTTGTTGTCAGTCCATAGGGGTTTTTTGGTAGAAAAAACCCAGCAGGAACTAATTTGCTTATTAGGCCACACCCCCTGATGCCACCATGTTTCATACAATGTTTTTGTAGAAAAAGCCCAGCAGGAACTCATTTGCATATTAGGTCACACCCCCATGTGCCAAGTCAGCTGAAACTGCGTTCCTGCTTAAAAAAAAGCCCTGGCAGTCCATGGTGTCTGCAAAACTCTCCTCCAACACCACATTTCAAATGAATCCATTTGATTCCTGTCAAAGTTCTTCATTGTCCAGCTTTCACACCCATACATAGTAATAGGGAAGATTTTAACTTAATTTATATGAAGTTGTTTTTATATGTTTTGCTGTGGTATTGTGCCCAACCCTGAGCCCATTTGTTGGGGAGGGTGGGAAAAAAATCACATAAATAAATAAATGGTTTCTATATATCTAAAAATGTCCATATGTAGTTATCTATATGCTATGCAATCAAATATTGATAGAAGTCTAAGGTCCTCGACCCATTGATTTACTGGAGGTGGTCTAACACCTTACCACAAATGTTGTTAGTCTTTAAGGCAGTTATCTTTCCAGTGTTTGAATATGAGCCTTTTAGCTACAGTAAGGGCACAAAGGGTCCATTTTTATTGACCATCAGTTAGCCTCCAAGAAACAGACAGTTTAAAAGTGCATAAGTTTCCCCAAAAATAAATGAACATTCTAATAGTGAAACTCGAGCCCTGTGGGACCTGGCTGAGCCCCAGGGTTGGGCTGGCTTAATTTTTTTTCTTCTTCTTGAATCTATTGGACCCGAAAAAACTGGAATTTCTCAGATCTGAATACCATATGGTATTGGGATCCAGGATATTTTGGAAATACCAAAAAAAAATTCAGGTCCAATTTTTGCTAAAAATATGCTTTGCACTGAAACAAAGGTCCAAACTAGATTTTACTTTTTCTTAAGTTTGCCGCAGGACTTGCAGCTATACTACAGCCTTCCCTCCCCCACCATTGTTGGCAGCCGAAGCAACCTGAGTGCTGCAGAGGGAGGTGTTTATTTGCTCTGTTGGAAGGTTGCACCATGAACACCTGCAGCCTCCAGACAGGCACAGCCTCTGGGTCATTTCAGTTGCTGAAAACAATACAGGGGGGAAAGCAAGTCCCTCTTCCCCTTGTGCTGCAGCCCCAATCAGAACTGGACTCATCTGTACTTTTATACCTGAGCTGCAACCAGGTCTTGCAGTTGAGCTCTGGCTGCAAGCCAACTTGGTGAACTAAAAAGTAACATCTAGATTAGCCCTAAACTGAATGAATAACATGGGGGGGGGAGGGATCCAAAAGGGATGTAATACCTATCATGAAGAAAATGAAGAACACAACATGACTTCAATAAATAGTCCATACAAAAAACCCCAAACCTTTAATAAAATCTCTGTGCACAAGTGTTGAGTGCACCCTTTCTGGCAAGCCTGACTCTCTTTTTTTGCCCCCAAACATGTCCATGGGATGTTGAAAAATTGTTAAATTCACAGTTACATGCCAAGAATAAGAAAAGCACCAAGAAATGGAAACAAGCCAGTCTGGTGCCTCAAGGAAAACAGCAGCACACTCCTTAAGGATGTTTCCCTTGAAATGCACTAAGCAATAATTTCTTCTGTAAAAACCCAACCATTATGGTTCAGCTTTGCTTTCCTGACATTTATAGCATTTCCATTTCCTGTAGTTCTAATTTTCTCGTCTTAGAAAGCTTCCAGGTGGGTAGCACATGGGCAATGTGGCGGGACGAGACAACACGGAAAGGGAGGAAAACAAAAATTTCCTGCCTTATAAAAGAAAGAAAACAGTGTTCCTGCCTTTCTTGCTATATGTTGCCTTAGCCTCTGGTAATGCAGATGGAGCTGATGGATAACTGAAAACATTATTAAACAATGTCATTACCCTTTGAGATCCTGAGGCTAACCAAATGCATATGCATTCTGCATACTTACATAGCTGCTTATTTCTGAGAAATGTCCATGTGTTGATAGAACTGCTTTCCTGTCGGGGCAACTACTGACAAGCTGGTGTTGCCTTGCTGTGGTTCTCCTTAATATCAGAGTTATAGCAGAATTTTACTTCATAAAAGCATAGGCAGAGTTAAGATAACAATAGGGGCAGCAGTGAAGTCCACAGCTTTTTTTTTGAGCAGGAACGCAGTTCTGGCTGGCTTGTTGTCAGGGGTGTGGCCTAATATGCAAATAAGTTCCTGCTTTTTCTACAAAAAAAGCCCTGGTGAAGTCTGTTCTGTGATATGGGGGGAAAGACAATGGCATAGTGACATAGATCACAGTGGGATGATTCTTCCACTGCCTAGAATCCCAGGGGGCTTAATGCTGAAGGTCTTTTCTGTCTGTTGCCACAGTATCAGATTACTGGTGGAACCCCTGATCTATGAAAAACAGCAGCCTGCCCCATGGTGGCTTTTCCCCACTACTTTGTAGGCTTGCCAGGCTTGGCCTGGCCTGGCCGCTAGTGGGGGAAGGCATGGGAGGCAGCTGACAGTGATGGCATGGCATCGCCTTCAGAGGAAAACCCAGAATTGATGCCACGCCTCTCTAGGAATTGCTAGAATATCATTTTGCCATAGACTTCCCAACAATTTCCAGAAAGTAGTGACATCCACTTACCGGGAAGTAAGATCATGCTGTCAGCCCTATAGACATTTTTTTTTAATCCTCTTAGCACTGCTCAAAGCAGCAGCAGAAAAGTGGAACTGAGGGTGGGGGATCCCCCACCCCTCTGGGGGACTGATAGTAACCCTATCACTATGAGTGCTATGGCTCCCTCCCAGCTCTGTCAGACAGCAGAGGTTGGTCTGAAAGCAGCAGCTAGACCTGAGACTGATATAGGCAGTGGGCCATAGCACAGAGAAGCCCAATAATGTGCCTTACCCAGGGCCACAAAATGCCTAATTATATAACTGTTGTGTTGAAATGGGGGGCGGGGGAGCAAGTAAGAACTGGTCTAAAACTTGTTGATTTTGATATGGGTAAATACAGGTCTCTTGACCACCACACCTAAGGAAAGTCCCTTCAGGAAAGCACAAGACTATAATACAGGCCATGTCAGCAGTTGCTTGGACATGTGATACAAAATATTGGAATATTGTGGGATTGGAATATTATGAGAGAAACAAAAGAGTTTTAACATGTAATCAGCACTGGAGTTTGGAGGGAGAGGGATTAGGGGTATCTTGGTTAGGTAGGGAGTTCAGCAGTAATTTTAGGCACTTGATAGGTAGTGTTTAAGTGCACTTTAAAATCAAGAATATATCTCTTCTGCACTTACATAGAATACTGAATTCTAAATGTTCTCAAGCCCTAGCTCTCAGGTACTTTGTGATTAAGCTCTGAGAGGTGTCACTCTTACCAGTTAAATAAACATGTATTACATTTAGGCTGGGTACAGACGGGCAGCTCCATGCACTTGGGAGGTGTCTCAAATTGTGCTGCCCCAAAATAGAGCGGATAAATCCGAATCACAAGCTCCCATGCGAGGTGCCTGTATATTTCACGGGAAGTGCTTTGGCATATTCACACAGTTGTTGTTCACCATCCCCTTAGAACACATTAGGTTTTTTTTTCCCTTGCATTTTTAGTGGCCATGCGCTCATGCACTTTTGAGCTCATGCGCACTATGGCATTGATTTTTTAAAGCAATACTGGTGAGCCCCTAGAGTGGATTGGTGGATTCATACCGCCAATCTACCTTGCTTGCGCACTCCCACAGTCGGAAGCCAGGAAATGCAGGACGAGTGCGGCAAAAAACTTTGCTAGCACTTCCTAACTGGCAGCTATTTGATCCGTCTCAGAGACATCGAAGGAAGAAGAAGAAGAAATTGAATTTATACCCCCTCCCTTCACTACACCAAGGCATTTCAGAGTGGCTTACAATCCCCTTTCTCTTCTCCTCCCCACAACAGGCACCCTGTGAGGTAGGTGGAGCTGAGAAAGTTCTGACAGAAACTGTTCAGTGTTCAGTGTGTTAAATGTGTGGACTCTTATCTGGGAGAACGGGTTTGATTTCCCCACTCCTCTACTTCCAGCTGCTGGAATGGCCTTGGGTCAGCCACAGCTCTCGTAGGAGTTGTCCTTGAAAGGGCAGCTGCTGTGAGAGCCCTCTCAGCCCCACCCACCTCGCAGGGTGTCTGTTATGGGGGGAGAAGATATAGGAGATTGTAAACCGCTCTGAGTCTCTGATTCAGACAGAAGGGTGGGATATAAATCTGCAATTCTTCTTCTTCTTCTTCTTCATGAGAGGAATAGCTCTGCGAGAACTTGTGACTTACTCAAGGTCACATCAGCAGGTGCATGTGGAATCAAACCCAGTTCTCCCAGATAAGAGTCTGAGCACTTAACCAGTATACCAAATTGTGATGCATTGCCAAGGTGAATGGCTGACCACAGGCCTGCAGTGCTATGATGCCGGCTTAGTGGCCGCCATCTGATCAACACAAAATGGTGTTAAATCAAGCGGCTTTTAAAAAGCCAAGATCCTGACATGGCAACCTGCCTGTCTGATCCCACCAATTAACATATTGGAATAGTAAATATAGAGTTATAATTAAGGCATACTTCAGAACATCTCTTCAGTATTCTATAAATTCCATTGAAATGGCTTTTCACAAGCAGATGATCTTGTTTAAAAATATCAGACAACCTATCATATGACTATCACAGTATCATATGACTATCACAGTATCCTAGATAGGTGCTCCTGCAGAGTGTTATGTGAAAGTGGTTTAGAGGCAGATCTATTTGAGCCACTTACAAAGACAAAATAGAAATGATGTTGGCCCTGAAGAGATGTAAAGATAGAAGGAGACATTAAAATTTTATAGTCTTATGTTTCATAGGCACTGCTGCTTGTGCTGAGAGGAGGCTTTGCTCCTAACATCTTGTTGAGTTTCAGAAGTATAAGCAGTGTCTTTCACCACCGCGACTAAAGTTTATCTCTGTGTTAGGGAAATACAACAGGTGGTTCCCCCTCCCCACACACACACAAGCTGAAAGCTGTCACAGACCACTAGACGATGGTTCCCTCTGGGCCTCCTTCACAATCAGAAGGCACAAGACAAGAGCTGCTCAATCAGAACAGATATGTTGCTACTATCCCGTGACAGCACCATGTCCAGCTCCCTGGCTGTGAGGCTGAAATTTTGTACTCCCTCTCAGCAACCCTATATATGCCCCATAATTATAATTCTGTGTAAGTATACAAAAAAATCAACTGCTAGTTACTATAGCTGAGGTAATGTACAGGGCCAGCCCTGCCGCTAGGCAAACTAGGCAATCGCCTAGTTTGGGATCCGTCTGGGATCACAGAATTGGCCGTTCCCCCATGTTATCAGTGCAGGGGGGGCACCAGTAGTTAGCCTTGCCCAGGATGCCAGACAGTCTAGGGCTGGCCCTGCTGATGTAGTGGCGTGGGATTCTTCAGCTGCACCCTTGTATCGATTCTTTGAGCTCAACATTCTGATAATTGCAACTGCTGCTTCTCCTTGCTAGGTTTGATACAATGGAAGAAAGAGGACTGAAGTTTTG
The DNA here is from genome assembly GCF_032191835.1 of Heteronotia binoei. Lineage (NCBI taxonomy): Eukaryota > Metazoa > Chordata > Lepidosauria > Squamata > Gekkonidae > Heteronotia > Heteronotia binoei. Next base: position 46,362,386 of record NC_083223.1, on the reverse strand, counting down.
AAAAACTTGCCAAAACAAATTTGATGAGCAAATTTTAAGAAGTGACAGAATTTTTGCTCCCTCTCTCTTATTAGGTATTAGCACTGGATGTATCGGCAGACTTCTTTCAGATTGGGCTATTGTAGGTCTAAAGCCTCATCCTGTGGAGCACTTGCCACACTGTTATCATTTCTTTTCTGTTTGCAAAATAAAATTTAATCTGCACAAACTTTACTACAACTGGAACATAAATCTCATTTTTTTTAGAAAAACCACATTATTAGCAAATACAGTCCTTGAGTTCATATCCCAACCTATAAAGATCCATTTTCACGCATTATATGTTAGTGGTAATGGAATTCTCCCTATGCTTTGTACAACTATAACAAAATTCAAATGAGCAAAATAAAATAAAGGCACTTCAGATGAGTAATGGTAGATGGTTTAGGGGAGCCTGTGAACACGATCGTCAGAGTTAATTGAGAATGTAATGTTAAAACAATATCATCCATTTCCCTTCGGCAGAAAGATATTTAAATTGCTCTTTGGGGGCATCTTCTTTTTGATCTTTTCATTTCAGAGGAAAAGGGCTCTTGACCTCAATTAAACAAATTCATGGTTGTTGAAACCAACCATATCTGTTAAAGACAGATGAACAAATAGCCAGAGATGTGTTGCTGTTTCAGTGAAGGGCAGCAACTGGGAATTCTTGCCCCAGGCCTTAGAGACACCCTAGAACTTGCACTCAATACAACATAACAATCTTATCCAAATATTAAGGTTCAATTTACAGTACCTTGGGGTACTTAACAGCTAAAATATTTTATGCATCTATTATGTTCTTTGGATATACTGCACACTGGGACATTTACCTACGCCTCTGTATATCATAGAGCCCCATGGCACAGAGTGTTAAAGCTGCGGTACTGCAGTCCTAAACTCTGCTCACGACCTGAGTTCGGTCCCCGGCAGTAGCTGGGTTTTTCAGGTAGCCGGCTTGAGGTTAACTCAGCCTTCCATCCTTCCGAGGTAAGTAAAATGAGTACTCAGCTTACTGGGGGGTAAGTGTAGATGACTGGGGAAGGCAATGGCAACGAAAGGAAAGGTGCCCTGTGCAAGCACCAGTCGTTTCCGACTCTGGGGTGATGTTGCTTTCACAACATTTTCATGGCAGACTTTTTACGGGGTGGTTGGCAATAGCAAACCACCCCGTAAAAAGTCTGCCGTGAAAACGTTATGAAAGCAACGTCACCCCAGAGTCGGAAACGACTGGTGCTTGCACAGGGCACCTTTCCTTTCCTGTATATCATGGAGTCCACCTCTAAGTCTGAAACGTCTCTCAGCAACATCACTAGAAATAGTGGGACACACCCACTTGCATTTATACATCCAAAGATAGCAGGATGTCCCATTTGATTGACACGATAAGTTGCTCTTCTAGGCAGTGCTCTGCTACCCTCTGATGATGACTGCAGCCCATGGTTTTCCTCACACCTGGCCTCAGGACCTCGCATGCAGGTAGGCAAATGATTAGGAAGAGCAGGAGACTAATGTGGCTCATTAGGTGGGTTGACAATAAGGTTGAGCAGGCTGGCTGTAGTCCCACCCTGCTTCTGATGCCATACCTGTGCCTGATTATAGTTTGAAGGGCTGGCCCAAGCTCACCAGAAGCCAAACCAGCACTTGTTGTTATAATGATGCCCACCACAATTCTCATTGGTTCAGCTGAACTGGTCCTGCATTCCACTGAACCTCCTCAGGGCTTTTTTTGTAGCAGGAACTCTTCTGCATATTAGGACACACACCGCTTCGATGTAGCCAATCCTCCAAGAGCTTACAGGACTCTTATTACAAGGCCTACTGTAAGCTCTTGAAGGACTGGCTACATCCAGGGTGTGTGGCCTAATATGCAAAGGAGTTCCTGCTACCAAGAAAAAAAAAGCCTTGTTCCTCCTTTTTTTGCCACCACTATTTACTATCATTCCAAGGCGTCAAGCTATGAACAAGTGAGCAAGGATTGCCAGGCTATCCATCCAGCAAGGCTCACTGTAACTTGTGGGGACTGGGACTGAAGAGTCAAAGAAGCTGAGTGATACATCTAAATGTGGTTGTCTAAATTTTGGGCAAACAGTGTCATGGGTGTATACCTGTCAGGCCTTTCCCTGCTCAGTACACATCTATAGAAAAACGAATACTTTAATAAAATCTACATAAGAGGCTTAAGAACTGGAGAGCAGAAAAATCACTCCCCTCTACTATCCAGTAATAGACCTAAAGTTTAAAAAAAGTAAACTAATGTCAGCCAAGATCCAGTCGGCTGCCAGCTCTTATCAATAGAAGCTATAACAGAAAGGATAATTTTCTATAGATTTCCTAACTTCTAAAATGGTAAATATGAAGAGAGTTTATAACATATATAACTATAATTGTATCCTCCTCATTTTATTCCACAAATTGTTTTTCTATGCTGAAGATATGCACGTGTGTTTGTTTAATGTTTGATTGCAGGAATTTGAAACAACATGCCCATGTTAAATCAGAGTGTATATCAACTTTCCCATTGATACATTGCAATACAAATTCTTAATCTTTCTTATGTACCTTGCTTTATACAATTGTTCCCTTAGCAACAGGGAATGGATAGGGATGAGAAGACTCTTATTGTGAACAGTTATGTGCTTTTTCCACTGTGGGGGATATATGATGGCCTCCCTGAATTTCAGGGGAATTTAAATGTGTTGTTATAAACCCTTCACCCTCCCCTTTCCAGGGTGATATTCTGTGGTAGCACATTTAAGACTTTATTTCAATGGCTGCATAATAGTGGGTTCCCTATTGTTAAGTAGGTACAACTTCAACCCATTCACCAGTATATCTGAACAGACCCTGCCCCACATGTATGTATTGATTGTACCAATTTGCAGTCATCTTCCCAGGACCTAGGTCTGTTGGGAGGTGCAGTTGCAAATGTATGTGTGGAGGCGGATGGGGGACTCATATTCACATCAGGAGAGGGGAACCTCAAGATTTAACTTTGGTTGACAAACCTTCAATAGAAAAACCAAATGAAACCAAATAACCATCATTTTGCACCTCGAAGGGAACAATTTTATGTACATTGGACTTGGTCCTGTTTCAATACTGAAGCTAGCCAGGACTGACAAAATGGGATGGGCATGCCAAACATAGGCATAAGGGGAATAGTGCATGGCAGTGCCCTTGCCCTGCCAGGTTAATAGTCTACCGCGGCCCTCCCTAACCACCATATTGTTGTTGTTCAGTCACACAGTTGAGTGCGACTCTTTGAGACCCCATGGACAAAGTTCACCATATTATGCCCCCCTTTTTTTGTGGCTGCAGGCAACAGAGCCAACCCTGATCAGCAAACTGGAAACCAACATGCCTGTGTTACATAGTCCTTCTCTAATTTTTATGCTGCTGGTTTTTCTAATTATTGTGTTATGCTAAAAATGTGTCTGAATTTTCAGAAGAGTTTTTCATTACTCTGTATGAAATTTTATTTTGTTGTTAGCAGCCTTGGGTAAGATTTTGGAGAGGTAGGGTATTCTAAATAAACAAACACATCACACTGTGAGAAAGGTGTGGAGGTTTCCCTTTCTTACATCACACCAGCAATGACAAAAGATTATATACACGTTCCTCATCCATTGCCACAACTTCTGTGCAATATGGCAACGAATTCTTACTTTCTACATCAATGCAAAAATGGAAAGCGCATCTCATGCTAAACAAATGATGGTGCAACAGCCATCTCTTCCAGGGCATACAGAGTGGTAACGATGCTTCATGTAACAACTGATCTTTGCAGTGAAATAACTAATAATTAAAGTAGATCCACTTCTGATTGCAGGCTCAATCTTGTATGATCACCAGGGCTTTTGTTGTAGAAAAAGCCCAGCAGGAACTCGTTTGCATATTAGGCCACACCCCCTGGTGTCGCCATTCTTTCTCACAGGGCCTTTTTCAGGAAAAGACCAGCAGGAACTCATTTGCATATTAGCTACACCCCCTGATGCCAAGCCAGCCGGAACTGCGTTCCTGTGTGTTTCTGCTCAAAAAAAGCCCTGATGATCACAGTTCTTAACATCCAGAAACTACCAAAAAGCTGTCCCATAATTACTGTTCCAATTAAACATTGTTACATAAAGAGAGGCAGCATCTAATCGTGTGGCCTCTGAGATCAGTATCTGTTTTTGATTTCATCCTGCCATATCCTGTATAATTTCCACTTGACATTTGTATTTAAGAATCACATTGCAGACTTGTGATCCTAGACTTAGCCATGTTATCTGAATTAATATCATATTTATTTGCTTATTACTTGATGCTAAACTGCTGATTGAAGGTCAACTGTAAAATAAATCCCTCCAGAGTAGAAAAGAAATAACTGTATTGCAATAATTTACCATTTAATATTGGCAATACATTATTTTTCCTTTCCCAGTTTTTATAATTTAAAATCCTAACTTCTCATGTTTATAGCTAACATGCTTGAGCAGGTAAGGCTTTTTAGAACCCTGTACAAAGGCAATACCCAGGCATTTGGGGCAGGAGCTCACAGAAGCAGAATTCTGGAACCTCTAAATTCTATTGTGCTCTTTCTTTCTCTCTCCCCTCTCCAATACTTGATTCTGGGGTCCATTGTTCAAACCTCTTGTGAGAATTTTGATTAGGGTTGCCAAGTCCAATTCAAGAAATATCTGGGGACTTTGGGGGTGGAGCCAGGGAACATTGGGGGCAGAGCCAGGAGACATGGGGGCGGAGCCAGGAGCAAGGGTGTGACAAGCATAATTGAACTCCAAGGGATTTCTGGCCATCACATTTAAAGGGACAGCACACCTTTTAAAACGCCTTCCTTCCATAGAAAATAATGAAGGATAGGGCCACCTTCTTTTGGGGCTCATAGAATTGGACCCCCTGGTCCAATCATTTTGAAACTTGGCGGGTACTTTGGGGAGAGGCACTAGATGCTATACTGAAAATTTGGTGCATCTACCTCAAAAAACAGCCCCCCCCAGCCCCTGATACCTCCAGATCAATTCCCCGTTATACCCTGTGAGAATTGATGTCCACATAGGGAATAATGAAGTGCCCAGCAGACATTTCCCTCCCCCGCCCCTTTCTGGCAACTCTGAAGCGAGGGACTGGCGTCTCTACTTACAGGTTGCTGCCAACTTCTTCAATGTAACACAGACACACCATCCTAAGAGGAAGTCTTTCAATCCTCCGGAGGTGGAAAGTCACATGGTGGCTGTGGGGGTGGGGCTTCCCCCCGCTGGGCAGCTGACTGGGGGCGGGAAGGAGCCTGGGAAAGCAGGAGAACCCCGCTGGGACCTGGGGATTGGCAAGCCTAATTTTGATGAACTCTAAGATTTGACAAACTTTCTAATATTTTTCCCCACAAAAAAGGGAAAATAACCAAAACATATAAAGGAAACAGATGGAAATCTTCATCATGCCACTGTGGACACATAGGAGATGGTAATCTAAAAACTATGATGAGAATAAGGTTTTAATATGACAATTATAATTCAAGAAGTATTTTAAGGTACATGCTGGGCTGATATAATTTAGGACACCTTCTGGTGATGTCATGGCTGTGTGGCATATGCAAATGAGTTATACAAATGAGTTGTGCTAATGAGCTCTGGCACCTTTTTTCTACGAAATGGCCCCTGGCAATACCTCTTTCTTTTACTGTGTGTCCTGCTCCACATATGATGTTCTTCCTACATTAAAATACTACCGGCCCTGTGATGGATGTCCTGGGGCTAGACATCAACTCACAGGATGTTTCCCTTTGTAAAACAGTGCTATTGCCTGCTAGCCCCACTACACCAGGGTTCCCAGTGCAAAATTAAAAGAGAAAACTGGGTTTGAGGCAATAGGATCTGGGCTTGCATAGAATCCCACCCAAGCCTGGATTGATAACTAAGGTAAAACTAACAGGCATAAACTGGCTTGTTTTTTAAACTGAACTAGAACTAAATTCAGTCAAGAAAAACACACAACTGAGGTAAATATTAACACTTAACCAGGGGTTGTGGAATGTTATGTTTTACACATATCTGCCCAAGGATGGGGAACCACATTCTCTTAATCAAGTTTATTACCCAACAATACTGCTCTCAAGTCCATCTTAGTTACATACTAAACCATGGTCTCCACCTTTTAAAGTCTATGAATACCTTTGGAATTCTTTCATTTCCTTTGTCCAATAAAAGGTCTATGGCTCAGTGTCTTGAGCAGTGTAACAATCAAAAATTTCATTTATGCTTTTTATGTATGTCCCAAAAGACAAAAGGAGAACTTTTTTTTTTCTTGCGACATACAAAGTTATATTACGACTTAGGAAGATTAGGAAGGTGACTACTCTGCTTGGATTAGGGTCATAGAAATTCATCAACCACAATAGAATAAAATGATATCTTAAGGTATAATATAGAGGATATTCCAATAAAATACTAGAAATTGTATCTCTTTTAGCAAGGGAGCAGGAACAAATTTTGTCTTAGGGAAGATGCGAAAAGTGGCTTCTCAACCCCTGTCAAATGGGCATTCATTCTAGCAAGAATAAAAGCTTTAAGAAGACCAGGGGAAGTCAGATGGTAAGCATAGGAGGGAGGAGAATCAGAGGGGGAGTATTTCAAAATATTGTGATGAACGAACTCATCGAGCACAAGGAATAGAACTAATATTATAATCTATCTGCCTAATCCATTTTAATTGTAATTACTGATTCAGAGAACCTCAGTTCCTTGATAGATTCTGTAGTAAAACCAATAGCCAACAATTTCTTGTCCATTATCCTATGCCATGATGATTTATAAGAATCCTCCTTCAAGAAGGCCAGATAGCCATTAACAGAAAAAAGCATCTTTAGGCACAGATAAATGCAAGTATCCATGCTCTAACCTCAATGATGGCTGATCAAATTCAGCGCACAAAGCCACACCAGCAACACAGCATGGAATATTTAACAGCTTTCTAAGGAAGCAAAGAAGTAGGCAATCAATAAATTCAGTGACTGCCTTAATCCTTATTGCCACTCCATATAAGATAATAAGGATCACCTTTAAATTAAAAACTTGAATAGCCTGTGGTATATATATCTCTTTCCCTTTGTTTGAAGGAAAAAAACCCTCAATATACCTCCAGTACAGGGTTTGATTTTGTTTCTCACAATTTTTTGGTGTGGAGCTCAGTTTAAGTTAGAAGCAAATAAAATCCCAAGATAAGAAAAGTCTTTTTGTTCTAGTTCACTCCCCCCCCCCCACCCCGCCCATGGGTCAATGATATGTTTTAGGGTTCCTTTTTAAAGTAAAACTTCTACCTTGGACTTTTGACAGTTTACTGTCAAACCTTCTTTAAATCAGTAGTAAAAAAAACCCCTTTAACGATCTCTGTAAATCAACACAAGTGTGAGATAACAAGTCTGCATCATCTACATACAGCAGAATAGGAATACCATGGGTGTGCTAGACAAGGATGATAACAGGATTGATCGAAATGACTTAGCAAATCATTCAACTATAAATTAAATAGAAATGGAGCCAACAGACAACCTTGTCTAACATCAAGTTCAAGGCTGAATGGGTCAGACAATTCACTCACTGCCCCCGCCCCCCGTCCACAATGAATCTGGGCAGTAACATCAGTATGTAAGTCATATATTAACCATAGTAACCTTTTATCAATTGAGGTACCTTGCAGCTTCATTCACAATCCCTAGCCCTTCTCTCTCTCAGCCCTCAAAATCTAAGCTCCTGTCCTGACTTACTTTACCTTCCCCAGTCTGACTTTTCCAGTACTCTACTCCTATCAGCTGATTCAGAGAAGTGCTCTGATTGGCTCCTATGTTTCTGGGGTACATTTATGTACTCTACCTTTCATGAAGTAAAACAAAAATGTATGAAGTAGTGTGTTTTTGTTGTGAGCTCACAGTTTGTGAAAGTGGTGGGTCCAGCCCAAATGTATGCAGGATTGTTCTGGCTCTGCCAGTACACACAATGACAGGCCCTGCGCAGCTGGCTTTTGTGATGAAAGCAGGAAAGCCTTGAGGGATAAGTAGCTGCTTTTTTGGAACCCAGTTGCGCTGCTATTAGGGCATAAAGTACAAGGGAGGAGGCAGTCTTTCATTGTTTGATTCCCTGATTTGACAAGGATTGCTGGATTGGGTCCATCATAAACAGAAGTGTGATAGATTGGAGGGGTGGAAAATCTATATCTATCTGCACATTATCCGTGCTAGGTGTTCCTAGCAAATGCTTATGTGATATAGCATAGTAGAAGAGAGCATGGACTTTAAAAGGGGAAAAATACAATTGGGTTGGCCATAAACAACCTATTTTATCTTTAATTTTTATTTTATTTTTCAGATTTCTATTCCACCTTCTCCAAATAGGCTCACGGCAGATTCCAACAAGCAGAGTTAAAGCCTTATTACAATAAATTACAACATGTTGAAAACATTAAAACCAGGGATTTCTTTTGAAGAAAAAGCTCAGCAGGAACTAATTTGTATATTAGGCCACACCCCCTGATATAACCATTGTTTTGCACAGAGCTCTTTTGTAGAAAAAGCCCAGCAATGACTCATTTGTGTATTAGGCCACACCCACTGACACTAAGCCAGCCGGAACTGCGTTCCTGTGCGTTCCAGCTAAAAACAAGCCCTGATTGAAGCAATAAAAGTAAAAGCAGCAGCATTAAAAGAGACTTATATAGGTGGAGTCAGTGGTACTTCAATAAATTGGGAACTGGAGCAGGTAGGCCAATCTGAGATGGATGCCCGCTGCCTCACTCAAAGTTCTGGAAGAACAGCTCTGTTTTACAGACCCTGTGGAATGCTAAAAGGTCCCACAGGGCTCTGATCTCCAACCTACATTAGCCTTCACTTGCCTAACTGTATTATGTGGTTCATAACATTATGGGGCTGTCGTAATAGTAAGGACTAACATTGCTTAGTATAAGAGATTTGGATAGGGTTGTCAAGTCCCCAGTGGCCTCTGGCGTACCAAAGAGTTTTCCCTCCCAAATTGCTAGAGCGACGTCGTTCCATCATTGTGCCGGCGGCATCGGGGGGAGGTTTGGGGGGGGGAAATATGTTGGCATAAAGAGGCTAATATTGTCCTATTTGGTTGGAAAAGGAATATAGCGCTTGTTCTTGGGCAACTTGAGAATGTGCTAATGATATCTTAGTTTAGTATAATGGGAACCTCCAGGGCAGCAGAACCCCCACCCAGGGGCTTGGCAGCCCTAGATTTGGATTTTATGATTCAAAAATCCTGTAGTGGCTGTTTAGATTTCAGGAGGCTGCAGAAAATCTTGGCACTGCTCAGTTTTCAGTTCTTCTTGAAACGAGGCCTTCTGTGACCAAGCAAGAGAAAGAAAAATATGTTGGCATAAGGAGGCTAATATTGTCCTAATTGGTTGGAACAGGAATATAGCTCTTGTCCACAGCTTATTCTTGGGCAGCTTGAGAATGTGCTAATGATATCTTAGTTAGTGTAATGGGATTCTCACAATCTAATTCTTATCAGAAGTCTAGGCACATCTGTAATGTTAAAGGCCACCACCACACCAACTGACTGCTACTGTCTACTGTGATTAATATATTTAAGCACAAGCCAGTCATTCGAAAGACTCTGCACACTGTGCCTACAAAGCATCCTTATTATTATGTCAAGCTGTGCCAGGCTGCCAACTTCATAATGCCCCTGTATAAATCGATGGTGCAGTCTCATTTGGAATACTGTGTGCAATTCTAGTCACCGCATCTCAAAAAGGATATTATAGCATTGGAAAAAGTGCAGAAAACGGCAACTGGAATGATTAAAGGGTTGGAACACTTTCCCTATGAAGAAAGGTTAAAATGCTTGGGGCTCTTTAGCTTGGAGAAACGGCGACTGTGGGGTGACATGATAGAGGTTTACAAGATTATGCATGGGATGGAAAAGGCAGAGAAAGAAATACTTTTCTCCCTTTCTCACAATACAAGAACTCATGGGCATTCAATGAAATTGCGGAGCAGTCGGGTTAGAATGGATAAAAGGAGATACTTCACCCAAAGTATGTGTGTGTGTATATATATATATATATAAATTTTTTGGCCACTGTGTGATACAGAGTGTTGGACTGGATGGGCCATTGGCCTGATCCAACATTGCTTCTCTTATGTTCTTATGTTCACTGCCAGGCCATGCAGTCCTAGAGAGATTTTGATGGTTGTCTACTTAACATGATAATTTAATTAAGAACATGCCTTGGTGGAAAGGAAAGAAGAAAAAGAGTCCCAGAGCTTTTTCTAAAGGCACACAATCTATAAATAATGTAAAGAAATTAAAGAAAGGTGAAATGATGGTAACTCGCATAAGCACAACCTAGCCACTGATCCAAATGTGCACATGCATCGCCTCAATCAAAAACAAGCAATCAAGCTACACAACAGCTGATTTTTAAATAGATTGGTATTGCCCTAATAATAGCTATCTCCCAATAGGGACCCCAAAGAAGTTTATTCAGTTCTCCTGTTCTCCTCTTTATCCTCACAACAATCCTGTAGGCTAGATGGGGCTGAGCATGTGTGACTGGCCCAAGATCACCCAGCAAACTTCCATGGCAGAACACAGATTCAAATCTGGGTTTCCCAGATGCTAATCCAGGACTCTAACCACAACACCACACTGACCTCTCTCACCAGCCATTTCCCCCCGGCTCTAAAGAATATATTTTGGGTGCTCAATAAGTCAACTTTCTATAAATATCGGCAGAAAAATTATGTTTTGCTAAGGCAGTGAAAATATTTCTACAGTTCTACTCTGAAAATTCTTGGTCAAGCTTCATAGCAAATACCGCCCCCCCCCCCCCGAAAATGGAAAAGCAAATAGGAATCTGAGGACTGAGATGAAATACCTGATAGAAGATTGTTTTCTTCCTTTTAGTACCTCCTGGCAGTGTCTTCAGAGCATTTCAGACAATCTAGCAACAAAATACAAACTTGAATATAGGAAATTGTTTTATGTTTATTTTTTAAAGAGCTCTTCACTTCCTTCTACGATACAATGGATTTTTCTCTTACTGCGTATAACAGCCCTTCAACTATACTATATCTTCTGCGCTTCAGATTTCTATGCTGTCTTTCCTCCACGGAAACCTATTGCTCAGAGCAACCTGTACAGGTCTCCTATTTCATCCTCACTACAGACTAAGGTTGCTTAGTCTGAGACACTAGAACAAAGTAGCCCAGTGAGCATTTATGGCTAAATGGGGCTTTGATAGCCAGTATTGCAGCCTATACTACACTAACTCTTGTATAGAAACCAAAGATTAGTCTTGCACCTGTCTGCTGCTCTCCCTTGAATTATGGAAGGACAGAGACAATAATTGAGACAACTTTTCAGCTTTATGTAGCATGGAACACAGCATAATTTACCACCAAATCTGGTTCTAGAACTTTCCTCCAGAGAAACCAGCATTGCCAACTGCCAGGTGAGGGCCAACCACCCAGAACGATTCTCCAGATGACACAGATCAATTCCCCTGGAGAAAATAGCTGTTTTGGAGGAGGGAGTCTATGGCATTATACCTGGTTGAGGCTGCTTCCCTTCCCAAAACCTCACCTTCCCAAGGCTCTATTCCCAAATCTCCAGGAATTTGCCAACCTGGAGCTGGCAACCCTAAAGGAACTGATGTCTAGTTGGGAGATCCGTTGTGATTCCTGGAAAGCCAACCACTGCTGCTGGGGGGGGGGGAGGCGGTGGAAGCAGGTGGGTAGCTGGGTGCACCTCCACCACTACTGCTGTTGTGTTGAGGAGGAGGAAGCAGGCAGGCTGGGAGCATTATGCAGGACAGAAAGAGAGCGTGATGGGGTGGAGACAGAAAGAGAAAGAGTGATAGGCAGAAAGAGAAAGTGATGGGGTGGAGTGGAGTGGGGGGCAGAAAGAGGAAAGGACAGATATGGAGGAGACAGAGAGTAAGAAAAGGGGTGGCAGGAGGGAGAAAGAGTGTGAAAGAAGTAGAGAAAGAGGGGAGGAAGCCTAGCTGGGAGGAATAGATAGCCGCTCCCACAGGCTCTTGTGGGTCCCAACTTGTGTTCTATATTTTTTAAAGTCTTAGGCCACAATCTTACTCGTGTCATGTTTTGCTGTATATGACCAATACTAGAGGATGCACAAGCGCTTCTGGCACAGTACTAGTTTTGATGAGAGACAGATCGATATCTTGATTCTCATCTACATCATCTGTGTGTTCAGATGTTTCTTGATCAGTAAAGGCAGTTTATTTAATGCAGAATGCTAGTTTAAATCATTATATTTGCTGATCTGTGCAAACATAGCAATGAAGAATGTTTCCCTTAAAGCAAGTGGGTGTCTCCATTTCATAAATACAAAGCTTTAGGATGCCCCCTAGTGATTACAACATAAACTTTCAAGGAATTGTAAATTGCCATCCAAGTTTCCAAGCTGGACAACTCCTTGCAATAAAAATCTACATTGTAAGCACCCACTATCACCTCCATCTTGCAGTTGTGATTTATGAGAAGCGATGAAAGAATGCTGTGGTCACCTCAAAATGGAAACATTAAAGATTTATTTCAAAAAGTTCCCCCCAAATTAAAAAAAATCGCAAACCACTTGTTAAAGAGAATGATACAGTACCTGACAAGAAGTATAGTGCTTAGAGCAGGAGTCTTCAACCTTGATGAGTTTATGGGAGCTTTTTGAGAGAGAGTAGTGAGTACCACCACAAAATGGCTGCCATTGTTTGAGTGGAATCAATTAAAATGTGTGTCATAGAAACATGAAATGAAAAAGTTGTCCTAGGGGCAAGAACAATTATAACTGGCTGTCATAAGGGGGGGCCAGGGCTTTTTTTGTAGCAGGAACTCCTTTGCATATTAGGACACACACCCCTGTTGCAGCCAATCCTCCAAGAGCTTGTAGGGCTCTTAGAATGGGGCCTGCTGTAAGCTCCAGAAGGATTGGCTACATCAGGGGTGTGTGGCCTAATATGCAAAGGAGTTCCTGCTACAAAAAAAGCCCTGGGTGCGGCTATCACAAAAAAAGTTCCACACAACTTTGGAAGCTCACTTAGTAACTTTGGGTCAGTTACACAGCTCATTAACCTTGGACCTAAACTACCCCACAGTTTTTGTGAACATGAATGGGGGGGGGGGGGATGATGTAAGCTACTTTGGGTCTACATTGGGAAAGGTGGGATATAAATGTAATGATAGTAATAAAAATGTAGTAAATAAAGAATAAATGTAGCTGAAAATGGGAGATAGAAAAAAGGAAGGCTGGAGGATTGATGGGAAGGAGGGAAGGAAGCAGGGAAAGGTGAGGATATGAGGACTGATGGGCAGAGAAAGAGAAAATAGTGTGGATGAAAGAATATAGGAAAAGCCTGTATCTTTGAGGTTTCCCCTCTTTGCCATGAGCCCTTGAGGCTGAGCAGGGGTGGCGGGGTGGCGTGCAGCAGGTGTGCTGCAGCAAGGGAGAGCCAGCTTCAAGCACCTCCAAGTGCATGAGCCACCCTGCCACCCCTGCTCAGTTTTCCTGGGTCTGTGCTAGGGCTGCCAAGTCCAATTCAAAAAATATCTGGAGACTTTGGGGGTGGAGCCAGGAGCAAGGTTCTGGCAAGCATAATTGAACTCCAAAGGGAATTCTGGCCATCAGATTTAAATGCCTTCCCTCCATTGGAAATAATGGATAGGGGCACTTTCTTTGGAAGCTCATAGAATTGGACCCCCTGGTCCAATCTTTTTGAAATTTGGAAGGTGTTTTGAGGAGAGGCATTGAATGCTACGCTGCAAATTTGGTGCCTCTGCCTCAAAAAGCAGCCCCCCCAAGCCCCAGAAACCCACAAATCAATTCTCCATTATACCCTATGGGAATCGGTCTCCATAGGGAATAATGGAGTGCCCAGCAGACATTCCCCCCCCCCCCGATTTCTGATGGCCCTGAAGCAGGGGGAGGGCCTTCAGACTGGGGGATCCCCTGTCCCCCCTTGGGGATTGGCAACCCTAGTCTGTGCCCTGTAACTTGCTCTACACAGGGCTGCCCTTGAACCTGACCCAGAAACTCCAGCTAGTGTAGAATGTGGTGGCAAGCTTGCTGGTGGTGATGTCCGTATGGGAATGCACTCAGCCAGTTCTATAACAACTGCATTGGCTACCGGTTGCTAGTATGTCTACTCTAATGTAAAGCAATAGGGGGACATGACCACAGCTTTCTCACGCTGGAGAAAGAGGTAGAGAGAGGAAAGGAAATCAGACCAACCAGACCAGACAAACACACGCAAATACACACACAAACACACAAGGCAGAGCAACAAGGAAGGTGCCCCCAACGAGAGTGACTACTTCTTTCAACACAGTCACCTTCCATCACTGAAACATTTCTCCACTGGAATGCAATTTTTTTTTTAAATGCCTAAACCTGCCCTCCCATTCTTGGTGGGTTTTGGCAGGGGGTTGTGCTGTAAGTCACCAATGCAAAAAATTAGTTCAGATTATGAGCAGAAGCTTAAAAAAGCATTTGTTGCAAATACTTTTCACTTTGAAAAAAACTGCATGAGAAATAAGTTTTATTAGGAATGGGGGGGGTGGAACGGGTAAGTAATGCGACAGCCATGGAATGTTTATGACGTTGTCTGCACACAAGAAAAAAAGCCTCTAACATCAGATGGTGCAAGTGGATTTTTAAAGCAATGTGAAAGATGTCTAAGTTTTTCTCCTGTTCCACAATTTGTGCTGTTTCTGAAGTGAAGGGAAACTGCTTTGCTTGGTTTCTCCTTGTTGAAATAACCATAGCCTTGGAATAACTCCATAGACTGGAATAACTTAGTATACATCTGCTATCAACAATCCTGAATCATTCATACTTATACCATAAAAGGTGCTGCAAAGTCATGAGTTAATCCATCCGTTTCCTTTCTAGATTTTATCATTTTAATGGCTTTTATTTCTGCCTTTACCCTGTTTTAGGTGATTGTACCCAGCCCTTGCAGAACTTACAAACAATTTTTTCCCTGAATTTGAGGCACCTGCAGTTTTAGCCCAGAGTTCCAGCTTGCGGCTATGTCAACCCACTACCCTGGAGGGACTGCAAGGCCTCAGAATAATGGGGCGGGAGGTGGTTGCTTTACCTATTTCATCCTCCTCCTGGCTGTACTCAGACCACTCACAGCCTGAGGTGAGACAACCCTTCCTCCCTGGCTGGTTTCTAGGATGCCAGCCTCCAGTATGACAATCTCCCATTTTTACAACTGATTTCCAGCTGGCAGAGATCAGCTCCCCTGGAGAAAATGACTGCTTTGAAGGGTTGACTCTACGGCATTGCACCATGCTGAGGCCCCTCCCTTCCCCAAACCCTGCCGTCTCCTGGATCCACCCCCAAAGTCTCAAGGAAAGCCATGCACACCTGGAGAACCAGTCCCCATTTTCCTGGGAGCCTGTAAACAAATGTTGAAATCAGGCCTAAGTGGTTAAATCAAATGTGATTTCAGTCGTTTTAAAAACCTGTATAGATAGTCTAATAAAGAACACATACTGCCTGTACATATTTGGGTCCTCACTCCTGTTTGTAACTCAGTCCAAGGCATTTTGCTATTAAATAAATACTTGAAAGAACCATTCTTTTAAAATAAAAAGTTTTCCATTATTTTGCTTTGCAGTTTTCTCTCTTTGAAACACTGTCAACTTTCTAACTATCTTCTCAATGTCACAAGTAAACTGCTGGATCCTTAGCACAATGAGCTATAATAAGGCCTTCATTCAGACTGATACCTCTGAAAAACTTAACACTATACAGGTGTACCTCTAAGAGTTACAGTGCCTGAGAGTTTACTGCCAGAGCGATAATCCTTCCCAGACCTTCTTTCATTCTGTGACAGAACAAACAGTCATCTGGGATCAGATTTAAAGCTCCAACATTCACTGCATGCCAGTAAAAGCCCTCATGATAGAAACCCTTGCTTCATCTGCCAAAGCTGTAAAGGTCATTGAGCTGTTTCCATCAACCTGCCTTCCCTGAGAAAGGATGTTTCCCTAGTGACACTTTTTGACACAGTAAACCTAGTAGGACTATTGAGAATGATTTAATACTGACCTGTGTTGGAAGTCAGAGTATGTTCGTAAGGAACACAGCGTCACAGAGGGAAAACCATCCATCGCACCAATAAAAGCTGAAAAGACTGGATAAGCAGATTTTCCTTGGGACAAACAGGAGATGAGGTTAGTCAGTGTGAACAAGAAGGCTCACAGTGCAATTCTAAGAACACTTTCCTAGAAGTAAGCCTCTCTGTATAGATCAGAGTAGAATTGTTGAGTAGAAGTGCATAAGATTTTTCTTTCCTTTAGTCAGTTTTATCTAAGGATGGTTTATGATGTGCATGTAGCATCCGAATGTCTTTCTTTTTACGTATATTAAGAATAGATGAAATGCAATATAAATACAAAGTGATGGCTATTATGACAATAAAATCTCAGTTTCATATTGATGCTACTGGGATCTGAGCTGACGGGGACCCTAGGGTTGTAGTGGAAAGTTTGCTGAAAACACTGACTCATGACATAGAGACAATATAAAAGGCAGATTGCCCAGGTGTCTGAACCCCCTACTTAGGATGTCAGGTGTGCTTGGAAAATTACATTTCTCAAGGTCCTCAGCTTTGGAGGTGCAGCTATGAATTCTGAGTCAAGGCATCAAGCAGGAAGAGACCACAGCAACCTAAAAAGGGAGCTGGATGTTCTCAAACAGGGATGGTCCCTAAATTAGCAAGAGGTGGAGAGAGCAGGGAGGGGAGAGAGCTGCTTTTATTTCATCAAAGTATTCACTAAATGCATGGACTTAAGTCTTGCACTACAGTGTTTCTGAACAATCTTCCCTGTATATTGCAAAACTTTGCTGTGAAAAGAAAGCTTGTTTACGAGAAATATGCATCATCTGATGTGTACCTCACCTCTTGCTAAAGCAATTAGAATAGCCATTTAAACAGCTTCTGCAAGTTCTCTACCCAATGGAAAGTTATTTGAACTGTAAACAGAAACTATAGTTGCTATGGTGTGCATGTTTTGCCAACAGGCCATTTGGTTTTATTGGCAACAATATGTACAGTAGAGCAAGGAAAATTCAAACTAGAAGAGCAAAATAACTTTGCTTCAACATGGCTCTTCAAAGTCTTTTCCATAAAACAGTAGTTTCCAGATCCCAGGTTCAACAAAGGGGGTACATATAACCATGGATTTCGCTTGATGAAATTGGACTAATAGACTCCGTGGACTATTAAAGGTAAAGGTAGTCCCCTGTGCAAGCACCAGTTGTTTCCGACTCTTGGGTGATGTCACATCACAACATTTTCATGGCAGACTTTTTACAGGGTGGTTTGCCGTTGCCTTCCCCAGTCATCTACACTTTTCCCCCAGCAAGCTGGGTACTCATTTTACCAACCTCGGAAAGATGGAAAGCTGAGTCAACCCTGAGCCAGCTACCTGAACCAACTTTCGCTGGGATCAAACTCAGATCGTGAGCAGAAGGCTCCGACTGCGGTACTGCAGCTTTACCATTCTGCACCATGGGGCTCTGTTTGGACTATTACACATACACAGATTACTCCAGATCTTCACATTGTGAAGCCTGGATTTTGATTTTGTTTTGTATTTCACAACATTCTTTCCCCTCCAGATTTTTTGGTCTTCAGAAATCTGGATCATTTTTTTCTTCACCTGCATCAAAAGAATCACACTTTCCTTAAATGGGGTGAGACTTCACTCCTGATGTGGTCATGGGTGGTGACAAAGTGTTTAGTTTTGGTTTTTGTATTTTCGCTGATGCTCTAGTGCAGCCATGCAGTAAAGCTAATTTCCTGATTTCCCTTGCAAATTCTAGTCAAAAGTTTGAGGATGTTTTAAGAAAGCTTCTCTGAAAACAGAACTATAACTTGTTGTTTTTGCACCTGAGGTAAGAATATAAATCCGTTCCCTCTATACTTTTGTAGAGATATTTTGGTAAATATGTGAATAACAGGGAGAAAGTAACACACCATTTATTTTAGTTATGAGATCTACATACGCAATCAACCAATACATAAGTAGGTAAGTATTTAACCTACTATTTAAAAATACAAAATTAAACTACATCAGGTACAACCATTTTTTTACAGTTGTGCGTTTCATGCTTTTGCTGAGATTAACATTAAGTTAAATTAACATCTTTTTATTTTTGCCAGACAACCAGAAACACTGACACAAGCCACCGAGCACTGATGACTTGAACAATCTTAACCATTTCTATTTATTTTTTTCTAATACCACAAAGCGAGCAACCATTATTATTGAAAAGAGCAGAGAGAGTGAGGCAGCAGGCTGTGTGGAACCATGAACATACAAAATATAATACTAAGTGTGACATTCACAACACTTGGCTGCAGTAGTGGTTGGTACCCACTAGGCTGGTTAGAATGTGGTGGTTGCTAAGCAACTGCTTAGAGTGCTTATGTTGTTGTTGTTTTAAACTACAGGCCCTTTATTATGAAAATGTGAAAATCCAGGCCTCATTCCACTACAATGCTTTGCCCTGCAACTCCCTCTAGTGGCTAAAGTTCATTGCTTTTTCAGATAATTCTGATTTGTCAGATCTTAGAAGTTAAGAAGGTTTGGCCCTGGCTTGTATATGAATGGGAGACCTCCAAGGAATACCAGGGTTGTGACAAAGGATCAGGCAATGGCAAACCACCTCTGAATGTCTCTTGCCTTGAAAACCTTATGGAGTCAAACCATTTCTCAGCGGTGACTTGACAAATAACAGGAAACCACAATGTTTTCATTCACTGTTCAGTGAGCTTCTTAAAAACTATTGAATGCCTTAAACTCAAAAGGATGTTCATAAAAACTTCACTCATAAATAACTACAAACAAGCTGCTTAAGTAAAGGCCATCTTACTATTATCCAACTTCATCATGCTCAGGTGATACAAAGACTCCAGTGCCTTCAAATGTTAGCCATTTTTTCCAGATAAAAAGCAACATAAAAGTAAGCCATCTTTTTCAATTGTCCAGCTCATGTTCCTTTTTTAGTTATTAGATCCCCTCCTCCCCAAATAATTTCTGCTATAGGACAGGTTCTGTCAATGCCAGGACAGAATCTGAGTTGTAACTCTTCAAACTCCATTCTATGGCCAAGGATTCCCAAGGCCAAATTGGCCCAGGGATCCTTTATGCCTTCCTCAAGGCATAAAGCAGGGCTCACTGGTAGGAGAGCTGTGAATTTCCTGCATTGTACAGAGGGGTGGACTAGATGATCCTTGGGGTCCCTTCCAGTTCTCTGGTTTATGTGGTTTTTAGAACTGCACTCTATGTTGAGATTCAGAGTGTGTATTTGCACATCTGTCTTTGTGTGAGCATATGCCAAATGTGTAAATGCAACTGGAGAAGTCAATCTCCTACAGCTACATAACCCCGCACAGTGCAATCCTAAGGAGAGTTACTCCAGTCTACGCCTATTCATTTCAATGGGCTTAGAACAGACTAACTCTCCTTAGGATTGCACTGCCAGTTCCTTTAGTATGGTCCTGATGAAGTAAAAGAAGTTTCATGTCCTCATTCAGTCATCTGATCTGCCTTTAGCAACTAATCCATGCCTTATCACCAAGGCATTTACATGTCACTTGTCCTGGACCAAAGCATGTGGAATGTATGAATGTGTGCTCATACAAGAACACACATACACAATACAAGAACTCATATGAAACAACAGCTGATATTTCATTAAATTTGTTTTTAATCATGACTTTATTATATTTAAGAAGACAAAATGAAAGCACAGGGGAAAAGCATTAAACCACTGTTATTTTGTCTTATTTCCTATCTAACAGCACATTCAAAGCTGAGCCAATCTCTCCAGCTGCTGTCTGGATTAACCATCTTTATTGGTCACATGCCTTCTTGCAGTGATAAATATTCATGACAAAAGCTAGTCTGGTTTCCAATGGAGACAGTAAACACACTGGGAAAACCTAAGGCTCTAAGTGTTTTGTTTCAGCTGCACAAGCAGAACAAAAGCCACCTTAGTCCTTGCATTGTATGGGGGGTGGGGAGAACTCCCTGAGTACTACTGATAACACCAGGCTGTTTTAACACATTCAGCTGGCATTCTGGGGACTTTTCAGGCAATGTGGGAGTTATAAAATACAGAGCTGAGGCTTTGGTTTCTGGAATATATACTTAAGCTTACTACAGACAGCCAATAATTCAGAACTATCAATGTTTTTTGCTTTTAAAAAGAAATATATAATGATGCTGAATTTTGCCTAGGCCACCTGGCACACAAGAGTGATCCAAAATAGTACAGGAAACTCTTCATGCAGAGTTGACGGAGACACTGTGGTTGGACATCTCTATACAGTTTCTACCGGCTTTGCTCATTTAAGCAAGTGGCTACCAACAATGCTAGAAGAAATAATTGTGAATGCTGATGAAATGCCCAAGCTTTCTAGTGATAATCCAATATCGCATAACACAAGAGGTTCAGGGAGCAGAGCAAATGGAGTTTGGAGAACTACATCAGCAGGGGACCAGTTGCCACTGACCAGCCAGGTTAGGAATACTTCCTCATCCACATCTCCTTTGCTCAGCAGCACTCAGACAGGACGAGCCACATCAGCCGCACCAAGCTTGGTGAAACAATTGAGCAAAACCCAAGGAGAACAGCAAGAAGGCTTGAAGGGTGATCAGGTCCAACAGGACAAGATCTGGAGAGAGTTTGTGGATGCTGAAAGACGGGCAACCAAATACTGGTAAGTATTTCTTAGACCCATTTTGTTTGGCACTACCCAAACAGTCCTATAATGGAGTGTACATGTGCTGATATGAGTGAACCTCTGGTCCAAAGCATGGATGTACACTGAGAATGCTGCTGTTATCTCTGTTTTCATCCATTGTCTGTTTTCTGACGTTATCTTAGAACACTGATCTTTCCTTCCTTGAACTAATCTCTTTATAGGAAAAGACATATGAAATCACTGCCTATAGGTCAAGTGCAGCACGAATGTTTAATCGCAAACACATTTTGATATTAGTAACTATCTCTGTGCTGGAAAAATGTATGCATTGATCTTATTTACTGTGTGAGCATTCTGTGGGAAAGGATCTCCTTTTAAGTGGTGCTTTCATACAGAATCCAAGATTCTGTACCTACTTGCATTGTAATGGAAAGTGCTGTTTTGTTGTATGTTCCCCATCTCTCTCTCTCTCTGCAGCAGGAAGTTCCAAAGATAGAACTTACCTCAGTTAGTCCTCTTTGGAAAAGGCGGCTCCGGAGTCTTTTTTTGTAGTAATTGCTCTCTCTCTCTCTCTCTCTGTAGCACAAGTAGAAAGTAGAGCACAGAGGAAGCAAAGGAGCACTACTACAGAGAACACAGCCTTTTAATGTATTTCTGATTCTAATTGAAAATTAGTTTGTTTGGGAAGGGGTTACTAAAATCTGTGGCATCCTGATCTTTCTCCTGTGGTTCTAACACAGCTTCTTGTTTCTGTTAGATTCTAGCTCTTTTCACGATTCTGGGTTCATTTTGGCCGGGATAGGATTATTAAAAGCACAGTATTTCATTGTTTTTATTTCTAAATATTGTTCTCAAGTGTGTTTAACACATCTCACTGTGTTTTGCAGTAATATTTATTTAAAGCCTGCTCCATGCTGTTCCCCATGTATTTTGGCTGGGGAAGAATAAAGAAAGGCATAAACTTTCTGTGTTTTCATTTCTGAAATACTTTTCTCAAGTGACTCTAGTGTGGTTTGCAGCAATATATATTATTTATTGAAGGCCTGTTCCAGGCTGTTTCATTCCACGTAGGCTTTCACACCGTCTTCCCTAAGCAGTCCTCATGGAGATTTAACACTCCAGAAATTTCCAAAATTGCACTAAACTAAAAAAGCCAATCCCAGACTTTTTGCCAACCATATCAAGTAGGAAGACATATGCATTCCTGTTATAGTCCAGGATTGGCTGGGATATAATTGAATAAACACTGCTTCTAGTTTTGAGAATAGTGTTCCGGTGTGATGCTGAAGGTGACATACTCTGATAAAAAACAGCTGCAAATGAGAGCAGACCTAGTAGGGTTGCCAGATCCCCCCTAGCCACTGGCTGGGGATGGCTGGGTAGGGTTGCCAGATCTAGGTTGAAAAACTCCTGGAGATTTGAGGATGGAGCCTGGGGAGGACAGGGACCTCAGTGGGGTACAATGCCACAGAGTCCACCCTCCAAAGCATTTTCTCCAAGGGAACTGACCTCTGTAGTCTGGAGGTGAGTTGTAATTTCAGGGGATCCCCAGGTCCTACCTGGAGGCTGGCTTCCCAAATCCTAGCCTTCTTGTCAGTAGGTTGCACCGGGATGGAATAAAATTTCCTGAAAAGTTGAACTGATAGCAGGCCCACAATCAAGTTTCCTGCAAAGGCCAACTGATTGTGTTCATTGTCACAATTTATAATTGAGGTCTTTGAAAACTTTTGTTCACAATTTCACTTGGTTAATTGGAGACCTTGTTTAGGTCTGGCTCCTGTATTGTAGACGTCTGCATTGTTATAATATTACGGATGTCGGAACAAATAGTGTTGATGTGCAATTTGAAGTATTGTTTGCATCAGCTCTTTGATTGTAGGTTTTCAAGAATACATAACACGTCTGATCTCTTAGTTCTTTGCATAGTGAAAGTGGCGGACGTATCACACAGTATTTTTCTCTTCTATGTTCCTGTAATTTGCTGTGTTCCTTTTTGTTTCTTGACTCTTTCAAAATGTGGCATCTTTAAATGCTGTTAACAAAACTAAAACACACTTTGCTTTTGTTCTAAAGGTATCAGAACTGGGATTTCCTAAAGGACTATGATCCAATGGTAAGTTTAAAAACAACCTAACAATGATAAATTTTAGCAGCCAACCTCCTTTTGTTTACCAGCAATGACCACGGCTGAATTAACTTTTAGAAGAAACATCCTTTACTGAATAGACTTTGAGCTGTCAGGAATGAACACATGAAGCGCTTGTACATTGGGCCAGTGCAGTCTACTCTGGTTGGCAGAATCTCTCCAGGGTCAGGGGATTTTCTAAGCCTTGTCACCCAAGACTGGGCACTGGACTGCTGCACAGAAAACATTTGCTCTATAGCAGAGCTGTGGTTCATCTCATGAACCCAACTGGTTCAAAATAGTCTGTCTGCAGACTTATTTGCACAAGTAACAGTAATTGTGAGTGGGGCACATTAGGATACAAAAATCCACAGATTTCATGAAATGAGCCAGTGAAATATAGTGGTTAAACCATGGGACTAGGGTCTGGGAGACCGAGGCTCAAATCCTTACACTGCCATGAAGTTTACTGGGTGATCCTGGATCAGTCATTGCCCCCCCAGTCGGAAAGAAGAGACAGACACAAAGTGTTGGGTTTAAAACCGGGCCGCTTTATTAATAATTAATTAACCTGTAAACTAGGCAGGGATGAGACCTAAACAGGACAAGCCCTGGGGTCACCCCCTGACCCCGCCTTGTCCAAAGGGCGAGCCACCCTGCCCCCAGCACAAACCCGCCGTATTTGGGTTGAAACTGAGCGGCCAGGCCCCCAGCCATTCTCCACCTGGGCTAGCATCAATCTCCCATGGAAAGATCCGCCCAGGTGAGGCTCTCCGTGATCTGCATTCCCCGCACTGAGCCGTGTAGCCCATCTGCGGTTCATACAGACCACCCGCACCACTGGTGCTAGGCCATAGGTGCTCCCCTGCAAACACTGTGGCCAAAACATCCTCCAGCCACCGCCACCGCCAATGCCAAGCCTCTGCTTAGGCATTAGCGCCCCAATGGACAGCCCAGAGCCAACCGCAAACCCTGCCGAATCTCATCTAAAAAGGCCCGGTTGCCCAACTCCGAAAGATGAACTCCATCCGGCCAATACAGGTCAGCATCCTCGACCTGTATGGCCGGATGAGGGAGAAAAATTCCCAAGCCATCCTCCATGGCTTACTGCAGAGCCCTATTGGCCTTGCGCCTAGCGCGCTCTATCCCACCAAGTGAAAGGGCACACCTCCAACTCCTGTCTGGCGATATAGCTGACCATAACAGGATCAGCCAAGAAGGACAAGCCCTGGGGTCACCCCCTGACCCCGCCTTATCCGCGAGGGTGAGCCACCCTGCCCCCAGCACAAGCCCGCCGTATTCGGGTTGTAGCTGAGCGGCCAGGCCCCAAGCCATTCACCACCTGGGCAAGCATCAATCCCCCATGGAAAGATCCGCTCGGGTGAGGCTGTCCCGTGATCTGCATTCCCCGCATTGAGCCGTGTAGCCCATCTGCGGTTCATACAGACCACCTGCACACTTGGTGCTAGGCCATGGGTGCTCCCCTGAAACCGCCCAGGTGAATGACCAAGATGTGCGGAGGAGGTGCCCTCCTCTCTCTGCACTACAATGGCCTAATCCCTGGCCAACACAGGCCCCAACGACCCAGCCATTCCCCAACTGCCCCGTCGCTGAAGCCCAGCTGGGTGCCCATTGGAGACCGCCTGGCTTGATGGGCCGCCCGGAACACCTTGCTGTGCGCGCAGATGAGAATACGATGCCTCTCACTACGAGCCACAGCACCTGAAAAACAGAAAATTGTCAGAACAGATAATGACCAACAGGCGATAAAACCGTCGCCCTCCAAAACTACCCCCTAGGTGACGAACGAGTGTGCCTGGTTTAAAAGGCTGCCGACCGCCACAGGCCAACCAATTCTTGACGTCCCGGGCCTGGGGCGCCTGCCAACTTGTTAATACATAGCGCCGAAAAAGGCCATCAACGAGGCCGCATGAAGCAGAGCGGCCCCAAAAGGGGAACTGCATAACCTGTGCCACAGAACCAGCCAACTATCATGCAGTCCCGCGGTGCCCCCAAATGCCCGGAATTGGGAAGCCGCTCTGTCGTATGCCCCTCTGCTAGTGGGTATTCTCAGCGAACCCATGGGCTTTACTAATAAAGGCCAACGCCGCCAGTCGGCCCTCAATAGTGCTCAACCCCAGACCTCACTCTTTCTAAAACACGCAGAATTGCCTAATATGAGCCGCCGGAATCGGCCAGCCATCCTGCAGCGCAGCGGCTCTTCTCAACTCCCGGAATTGGGAAGCCGCTCTATCATAAGCCCTTCTGGCACTAGGCGCTAAAGCCAGTTGAATGGTCCTACTGGCTTCAGCTTCCCAAGTTACCAGAGGTCCAGGGGCATTCATGCCGGCCGTGGGTCCGCTTCCGGAGCGAGCTGCCGAAAGCGCTCCATCTATTAGTGAGATAGAGCATCCGCCACCCCATTGCAGACTCCGGGTACGTGCCTTGCCAGGGACAAAATATTCAACCAAAGGAACTAGAATAGGGACAAATTCCAAAAAACGTCAGGTCCCTACTGAGCCCGCTGTCCAACCATTCAGCAGGCCATTGCTCCGCACACCAGTGTCCCCCAAAGTACACTCCAAATCCGTTGGACCCAGAGGCGTCCGAGGAGATCTGAAGTTCAGCTTCGATCTTCAACTCCTCCCGCCAAAAAGAAATGCCGTTGAATGATTCTAGAACCGCCCCCCCAAACCTCCAGGTCCGCCCGCATTCCTGCGGACACCCGAACCCGATGGTGAGGGAGACGCCATTGACTCATAGCGTCACAAAGACACCTCAAAAAGGCCCTGCCTGACGCCACCACTTTGCATGCAAAGTTAAGGTGAGCAACCACCTGCTGCAGTTCAAACAGCGAAACCTTGCGCTGTCTCCTCAGGGCAGCCAACCGGGCTTTAAGATCCGTTACTTTGGCCTCCGGCAGCTGAGAAGCCTGTTTGTGGGTATCCAGCTCAATGCCTAGAAAGGTAAGCACCGAACTGGGCCCTTCAGTCTTCTCATGCGCCAACGGTACCCCCAGCTCGATGGCTAAGTCCTGAAAGGAACGTAACAGCCTGGCGCATTGCCCTGAGCCCGCAGGACCGACAAAAAGGTAGGCGTCCAGGCAATGCGCCGTGTCATTAATCCCAGTCCTATCCCGTAGCGCCCACGCCACAAAGGAACTGAAGCGCTCGAATGCAGCACAGGATACCAAGCAACCCATCGGGAGGGCGCGATCCATATAGAATTTGCCCTCGAAGCAAAACCCCAGGAGCTCGAAATCCTCGGGATGCACTGGCAGGAGACAAAATGCCAACTTGATGTCGCATTATGCCATCTCAGCCCCAGCACCACAACCCCGCACTACTTTGACCACCTGGTCAAAGGACATGTACCGCACTGAACACAATTCCTCAGGGATGGCGTCATTAACCGACGCCCCTTTGGGATAGGACAGGTGATGAATGAGGCGATACTCCCCGGGCACCTTCTTAGGCACCACCCCCAAGGGAGATACCCGGAATGTGGGCACAGGCGGCTATCAAAGGGTCCGAGGACCCTGCCTTCCTGACACTACCTTGGCGATCTTGGCTCTAACTATGTGCTCAAGACCCACCGCTGACCGAAGTTTAGAAGCCAAAAAGGGGGGCCCTAGGCCCCTGATAAGGGATCCTGAATCCAAAAGAAAACCCTTCCCACAAATATTGCCCATCCGCTTTACGTGGGTACTTTCTCAATAAACTATTGAGAACCCTCAGCCGAATGGGACTGGGCCCCTTTTCCAGGGGGCTGTTGACCGGACCCGCTGCCCCCGAGGCGCCTACCCCCAGCCCTAGGCATCAATCTGCTACAGGCGGAAAGGGCGTGAAGCCCACTACAAAGTGGGCACTCGTGTTTGAACTTGCAGGGCTTTCTGGGGCACGCTCCCTTTGAAGCGAACTCCCAGCATATCAGCCAGGATTGCACTGGCTGGACCGCCGTGAGGCGGGCCCTTGCAGAAAGCTGCTGTTGTTGCTTTTGAACCAAGTGTCCGCTATTGGACCTATCCCCCGCATTAGGCTTTGCCGGGGACATCAACTGCAGCCAAAGCTGCTGGCTGACCTGGTCCCATGGCAACCCCGGGTTGACGGCAGCCCTCATGCGGAAGGCCTCGTCGTATTGCAGCCATGCTGCACCGACGAAATCCGTATACGCCCGGTAAATTATTTATTTATTTATATTTCGATTTATATCCCGCCCTTCCCACCGAAGTGGCTCAGTAATATCCATGTACTGAAACAACACAGCCGCGCGGGCCGGCTGCGCCCTGGTGATGACACCCGCATAAATTAAAAAACTGGGCAACCAGTTTGCCCATGTCCTATCCACCTTTCTGCGTTTTAATTTTCCTTTTTCCTTCTCGTCTAGCTCGTCTTTGCTCTTCTTCTCGAGCTCTCTATACAGTAGGCTGAACACGTCTACATACTCTCCACATAGGATTTTTTCACATGTAACAGCCGTTAAATGATCTCCCAGAGGCAACGAGGTGTCGCCATATGGGAGCATGTGAAAAGGTATAGTGGCATAAGGGTTTGGAGGGTAAAACCACCCGCCTCCTTGCCCACTCGGCCACGCCCCTTGTATCTGTGCATACTGCTGCCCGCCCAAAGGCAGGACCCCCTGGGGGGGCGGCACTGTGGGAACTGCAGGCGTCACCACCGGGACCACCCTGTGACGTTAAGCAATGGGTTAAGCATAAACTGAAGACGCACAGGGCTGCATCAGGTGACCTGAGGGTGGGGGCAAAGTGCTCGGAGCTCTCAGGGAGGGAAAAAAGTAGTTGAGTGAGAGAAACTGCTGAGGCAGGAGTTCAGTCTGTTGGAGTCTGACAGAGTGGAGGCCTGTCAGAGAAGTCTGTCAGTGGGGACCTGACAGAGACTGAGAGGGTCAGTTCGAGCCTGCCAGAAGGGCTGAGAGGGCAGCTGATCCTGTGAAGAAGCTGGAGACGGAGACGGGGAAGTCTTCCAGAGACTGCCAGCTGGACAAAACCAGCCAAGAGGGCTGTGTGTGTGTGAGTCAGTTAAGACCGGAATGGTCACAGACACCAGGAAACTACTCTAAAGATCTAGTGAGGAGGTTGAGGGAGTGGATGTGGGTCTGAGACACCAAGAAGGGCTGAGAGGAGAGACTCCAGTCGAGGGGTGAGACTAGACACTTCAATCCCAAGAGGCCAGACCTTGGCTAGAGGTGGAGAGTGAGTTGAAGGGAAACTGTGAACCGTGTAACTGTGAAAGACTCAAGAAAGTAAAAGTGATTGAAAAGCCTGAAACAACAGAACAAATGTATAAGCCTGTGTAAATATCTCCCATATCCCCAGTTAAGACTTTTTGTTACAATAAATCTGTGGTTTAAGTTAAAGTTCTCGTGAGCCTATATATTTTGTGGGAAGAACAACCAAAGCTGCTGTGGTCCCATCAAATAAACAAGTAAAAATACCCCGAAGAGATTGAAATATAGAGATCCAGTGAGGCCGTGAGGCGGGCGCTGCTATACACCCGCTGTCCAAGTGCCTGAAATCCAGAGCTACCCAGGCCAGACCCTTGTGGGGCGGAACTCTGCAGGCCCCAAGCCCAAGGAATCCCAGAACCCCACTGCCCAGCGGGTGTTCTGGACTGCCCTGCGCCCCAACTCCCTCCCCCCGTCCCCGAGGGAAGGGGGGCATTTGAATAGGTCCCCAGGTCCACCCCGGTGTCTGCTGCAACAATACTTTACCCCCAAAATCCGAGGGAGTTCCAACACTGTCTGGAGTCTGTGGTACACCACCTCCATGCACGCCGCCAATCGCCTGTTCGCCCGACGGGCCCTCGCCCGGGTCGTCATCCTGTTCTGGTTCCGGCAATGGGTCAGGCCCCGCTGCACCACCCTGCAAGGCAGACAGACGAGCCAGCATCTCTGCCTCAAAAGTAAGATGCATCGACCGCCCCAAAGTGCCGTGACACCCCTCCCATATGGAAGCCCCAGCGGCGACCCTCTGCTGTTCTAACGCCTCCAATTGTCTAATGATGGCCAACCGGACCCGCTCCCCTTGTCCCTGCTCCTCAGATGGACCTGGTTGCAGACCCCGCCCACGAGACGGGCGGGCAGGCTGCTTGCCCTTGGACCCTCCTTGACCCTTCTTAGGTGCCATAGTGTTGCCCTTGCACTAAGCTGCACACACACACACAACAGTGACCTAGATAACCCCCACAGCAACCAAGTAGTCGCTGAATTATGCTAATGTGAGCCACCCAAACCGTAAAAAGGAGGGTGGAGGCGGAATGAGGTGCAGCCGGTCCCAAAATGGCCCCAATGTATGCCAGTCGGCACAAGAAACTGAGGGGGGGAGGGGGGGTTCACTGAATAGGGGTTACCCAGCCAAATTCAGTACACTGTACTCAGCCCAGCTGCGGCTCTCCAGGATCTCAGGCAAAGATCCTACCCCTTGCCTGCTGCCTGATCGTTGTAACTGGAGATGCCGTGGATTAAACCTGGGCTCCCCCGCCTGCCAGGCAGATGCTCTGCCACTGACCCACGGCCTCTCTCACAATATTAAGATAAAATAAAAAATGGCCACCGCGTGTGCCACTGGCCGTGTTCGGCGGCCCTTTAATGCGCCTCGCCGCGCTATAATAAAATGGCTCCCGCACGCGCTGTGCTCAAGGAACACTCTGCCTCCCTTTGCCGCCCCCGAGCTGTTTGCTTAAAATGGCTGCCGCACGCGCCATGTGCAGAGAACGCTCTGCCTCCTTGCCGCCAAAGACGTTCCCCTAAAATGGCCACCGCACGCACCTTGTGCAGAGCACGCCCTGCTTCCCCTTGGCGCCCAGAAAAAACTACCCCCTTAAAATGGCCGCCGCGCGTGCCGCGGACCGTGCCCAGCCGCCGCTGCACACGTCCAGCCTCCCCTTGCTGCCTTAATCAATGAACTCCCCCCAGAATTGACTGCCGCACGCTCTGCCGGCCCCCGTTCCGGGCACCAAACCGCAAGAATAATCGAAGCCGACGATCGCGCTAGCCCAGCCGCTCGCGCTGCCGCCACCGCTCTGACCCAGGCCGACGGGAACCGTCCTTCGCCGCTCCAAGGCCCAGATCAAAGCACGTGGCTCTCCCTCAGAGAGCCGAAGAAGACAGCTAGAGCTCTGGGTGGGGCCAGGGCTTATATAGCCCTGACGCCATGCCCAGAACTAGACCCGGATGTGCCGGGCCAAGCGGTCTGTTGCTCCCTCCTTCCGAGGGGGCAAAGACGGCCCCCAGCCTGAACACCGGCGAAGCCGGCTTGGCTGGGAAGGGCCGGACCTTCTCTCAAATTCTCCCAAATGCACAGAGCTCATGTGAGGATAAAATTAGAGAGTTGTGAATTTCACTCTGAGCATCTTTTTGTAACGATGGGATAAAAAAGAACTAGTGAGGAGACACAAGGTTTGAGCCCAGTGACACCTAAGAACAACGAAGTTTAATTTCTGGGTATAAGCTTTCTGGGTATACTTCTTCAGATACACTGAAACTGAAACAGACATCCTCAAGCCCTGACATAGAGAAGTTACCGTAGTTGCCAGGAAGGATTAGTTAGAGTCAAGTAACTGGGTAATACATCTAGATCCTTTAAATTTCCACTGGCTGCTGCTGAAAGAGTGCTGATGGAGGACATGTGTGCATATTAGACTCACTGGCTGGAATATATTTGACTTTCACATTGCTGTTATAAAAAGTGAACTTTATATATGATCACTGGAATATACTTGAATACCAAACACTTAAACACTTTTGGTTGGAAATACCTGAATTTTGTTGCTGCTGAAAGATTGCTGCTTGAAGATATTCATGCACCTTATTGGCTGAAATATACTTGAATTCTATATTGCTGCTGTACAAAAGTCCTTATGTACTTTTGAAACTTTGGTAGAAAATATTTGAGTACTAAATTGCTGCTATGAGACTTTTCAGGGGAATACTTGAATTCTGATTGCTGCTGTGAGTAAATACTTGGATACTTTTAAGCAGGCCTCAGATTCAGTGGGAGCTCACAGGAGTGCAGCTCCTGAAACTTTCTGAGAGTTCCACCTCCTCCTTCTGAGAGTGCCACCTTCTTGTCCATTGAATAGTATTGCAGCTGCATAACAATCCCTGGATGAGCTCCACCACCTATTTTTCTGCAAAACGACCCCTGCTTTTAAGGACTATATTAGCATAGGCTTCTCAACCCTCCCGCCCTGGCGGGGGTCCCCAGGATTTCCACCCTCTTCCCCCGCTCCCCAAAAAAATGGAAGCAGGGGGAGAGGGGGGAAATGGTACCAGGGACCATGGCGAGTCACCCGGAGGCCGCCGCACCGCACCACTGCTGCCCCCTCCCCGCCCACCGCAGTTGCTCCTCCGAGATGGGCCCAGGCTGAGCCCATCTCGGAGGAGCAGCCAAGAGACGGCAGCAGCGCAGGGGAGGGCGCGGCAGGCGAGGAGCATGGCGAGCTGCAAATCCGGGCCTTTCTAGGACCCGGACTTGCGGCTTGCCACACCCCCGGCCCACCTCCACACACCCCTCTGCTTCCACCCCAGAGGCGGAGCGGGCGAGGCCGCCGCACCGCTGCCGCCTCTTCTCTGCTCACCGTGGCTGCTCCTCCGAGATGGGCTCAGGCTGAGCCCATCTCAGAGGAGCAGCCATGGCGAGCGGAGAAGAGGCCGCCGCACCACTGCCACCTCTTCTCCGCTTGCCGTGGCTGCTCCTCCGAGATGGGCTCAGGCTGAGCCCATCTCGGAGGAGCAGCACGGCGAGCGAAGAAGAGGCGGCAGCTGCGGGGTGGCTCGCCACGCTCCCCGGCGCTGTTTCCCCCCCTCCCCCTAGCTCCACCCCAGTGTCTCCTGGCTCCACCCCCAAAGTCCCCAGATATTTTTGGGGTTCGACTTGGCAACCCTATATTAGCACATTACATCTTATGGTTGTTTTCCAGCTGTAGTGATCACTATTAAAAAGTTTCGGTAACTAGGTTCTAGTGGTTATTAAATATATAAATGCTAAAATTATTACAGTAGACAGGAATTACATGAACCTCCAAAAAATCCTGTTTCATCAATTTAATATGGACTGTTTATTGTTCCTCTATCTTTTGATCAAAATAATCCTCGATTTCTTCAGTGAAAAGTTTGGCAACTGCTGGCTTCTATAATATAAATAATACTAATATATAGATCACAGGGGCTAAAAAGTAGGGAACTGTTCTAGAAAAATGTTACCTATTCAAGGGAATTATCTTCCCAGTGTGATGCAGCAATAAAAAGGCTAATACGACCATGGGGTGTATCAACAGAGACATAACATCTAAATCACGAGATGTCATAGTTCTGCCGTACACTGTATTGATCAGGCTGCACCTGGAGTATTGTGTACAGCTCTGGAGGCCTCACTTTAAAAAATGATGTGGAGAGAATGGAGAGGGTACTGAGGAGAACAATGAGGATGATCAGGGGCCTGGAGACAAGCCCTGTGAGGAAAGTCTGAGGGACTTGGGAATGATCAGTCTGGAGAAGAGGAGGTTGAGGGGGAACATGATTGGTTTTTTTATGTATTTGAAGGGCTGTCACTTTGAGGAGGGCAGGAGCTATCTCTATTGGCAGCAGAGGATAGGACTTGCTTAATGGGTTTAAATTAGGTGCAGGAAGGTACTGGCTGGATTATAGGAAAAACTTTTTACAGTAAGAGTTGTTCATCAGTGGAATCATCTACCTAGGGACGTGGTGAGCTCTCCCTTACTGGCAGTCTTAAAGCAGCCGCTGGACAAACACTTATCAGGGATGCTCTAGGCTGGTCCTTCATTGAGCAGGGAGTTTGACTAGATGGTCTGTATGGTCCCGTCCAACTCTGTGATTCTATTATTCTCTCTCATAATAATAACATATTGACTGAAGGTTTGGTACAACAGAAGAATATTATTGCTCATTTTGATATTGAAAAAGTGGGATATAAAGGGTAAATGTACAATCAAGAAGATATAGTATTTTTCTCCTAGAAGAATTAGCCTAAAATATACAAAAAGTAAACAGAACCTCCCTCCAGAAGAAAATATGTCTGTGTTAGAAGAAAATTCAAAAATTGTTCCAAAGTGAGTTTGATAAATTTGACCAAACTGTCAAAGAGTTAAAAATATTAACAATAAGGCAGAAAAGGTGGGAAAGAAATTAGAAGATAATTTTCAAGGTCTGGAAAGAAAATTACAGACAAATGGAGATAAACTTAAATTAAGCACCATTACAGTTAAAGAAGAAAGTAATATTAAATTATCTGATAAAGCTGAAAGCCTAGAAAGAGCATTTAGAATTTTGAAACAAAATTTCAGTTAAAAATGACAAAAAAGGGAATATATTGAGGCAGTAGACAACCAACTAAAAAAATCTAAATAAGAACTCCTAGACAAGGAGTGGAAGAAGCACATTTAGAAGATTAATTTATAGATCTATTTACAGGATATCTGGATCTATTTGCACAATATTCACAGAAGGCATATATGCTTCAAATAGAGGTCAGAGGTAGTTAATTAAGCAGATGATCAAAGAAACAATGGATTGAGTAGAAGAGGATATAATTATGATGGGGGATATAAATGGTGTAATGGACAGGCTAATGTTACATCTTTTTGGTTTCTCTCTTTTATAATAGAATCCCCCAAAATATTTAAAGACTGGCTGAAAATGCATAATCTATTACACATATATAGGCAGGAATTCCCATATCTTTTCCTTTTTTTAATTTTTATTTTTTTCCAAAAGGAAAGGGGGGGATACAGAAGGGGGGAAAGGGGAAGGAAGAGGTATGGCTTCATCGGTAATGTTCAAATCTGTTGAATAGCTACATACAGCAAATAAAACAGGAATTCTCATCTCAATGAGATTATGCCTTTTTCAGGGGTTGCCAGGTCCTTCCTAGTTCCCGGTCCCCAGAATAGGGAATGGGGAGGGGGGTGTTTCTGGAGTGGGCAGGGACATCCCCAATGCAATGACATCACACAGAAGTGACATGTTGGGGACCAGCATCTGAGCACCTGCACTCCAAGTGGTGAATCTGCTGCTTGGAGGACAGACACCTCCCCCAGACTTCTTGCCATAAGCATTTAAAAGGTCCCTTTAAATGCTTTTGGCAAGAAGCAGGGAGGGGCACACACACCTGAACTCCAGTCTCCAAGACAAGAATTCCTGCAAAATCAGGAGATCCCCCACCTCCACCTGGGGACTGGCATCCCTACCCTTCTAGGGTTGTCAAGTCCCCTGCTTCTTGTAGCGGGGGACCTTCATATATGTGACATAATGATGTCATCAGAAAGTGACATCATCAAAATGGTGGCACACGTGCAGGGCTGTTCTAGGTGTTTCCGGGAAAACTCTATGGGTTTCCCGGATGCTCTAGCCATTTGAGAGGTAAAACTCTATGGTACCTATTGTACCATAGAGTTTTCCCTCCCAAATGGCTAGAGCATCCAAGAAAACCATAGAGTTTTCCCAGAAATGCCTAAGCGGCCCCGCACATGCGCTACCATTTTGATGATGTCACTTCTAGGTGACGTCATCATGCCAGTGATGTAGGTGGAGGTTCCTCCCGCTGGCCCAATGTGGACTAGCGGATTGGGAACCTCATGGGCAGAAAACCCCCCGCCCGGACCGGGGGCTTGGCAGCCCTACTTTTCACATTGACATAATTCATTCTCACAAACAGACTATATCTTCCTGAATTCTCATATATTAAAGAGCAAGATTTGAAATTGGTAGCATCTTAAAGACCAACAGGATTTCCAGGGTATAACTTTTAAGAGTCAGTACTCCTGTCATTAGATATCAATAGCAATGCAGTAAATCAACAAATAACAACCGAGATACTTAAACTCAACCTCAGAGGTAGAAAAAAAAATTACTGATTTATTAACCCTATGTAACTCACATGGTTTCTGTGCATGCATTGGCAGCTGAGGAAATTTAGGCCAAAGATGTGACTGACACGTAGAGTTGCCGGCTCTGGGTTGGAAAATATCTGGAGACTTTGGGGGTAGATCCAGGATAGGGTTGGGATTGAGAGGGGAGGGGCTTCAGCATGGTACAATGCCATAGAGTCCACCCTTTAAAGTAGGCTTCCCAAGCCTCCCGCCCTGGCGGGGGACCCCAGAATTTATAGCCTCTTCCCCCGCTCTCCAAAAAAATGGAAGCGGGAAGCGGGGGGGAAACGGCGCCAAGGAGCATGGAGAGCCGCCCCATCTCAGAGAGAAGAGGCGGCAGCAGCACAGTATCGCCCGCTCCACCTCTGAGGTAAAATCAGAGAAGGGGAGGGTGGAGGCAGGCCAGGAGTGTGGCGAGCCGCGAATCTGGGTCCTTCTAGGACCCGGACTCACGGCTCGCCATGCTCCTGGCCTGCCTCCACCCTCCCCTTCTCTGATTTCACCTCAGAGGCAGAGCGGGCGACGCCGCTGCACTGCTGCCTCTTCTCCGCTTCACCGTAGCTGCTCCTCCGAGATGGGCTCAGTTACGGTGAAGCGGAGAAGAGGCGGCAGCCGCGCAGCGGCGTCGCCCGCTCCGCCTCTGAGGTGAAATCAGAGAAGGGGAGGGTGGAGGGAAGGAAGACTTTTAAAAAGGTGTGCCGTCCCTTGAAATGAGATGGCCAAAACTCCCGTTGGGGTTCAGCTGTGCTTGTCACACTCTTGCTCCTAGCTCCACCCCAGTGTCTCCTGGCTCCACCCCCAAAGTCTCCTGGCTCCACCCCCAAAGTCCCCAGAGATTTCTTTAATTGGACTTGGCAACCCTTCTTTAAAGCAACCATTTTCTCCACAGGAGCTGATCTCTGCCAGCTGGAGATCAGATGTAAAAGTGGGAGATCTCCAGGCCCCACCTGGAAGCTGGCAACCCTATCAATCATTGTAGTTTAATTTGTTTTAAGAAAAGGAAATTTAAGCTTTGTATTTTACCTCACATACGCTTGATTCTTTTGCGGGTATTTTTTCTTTTTATTTCTGTAATTTCTTATGCTAAAATTGCAGTTACCACTGACTGCTAAAAACAAATAAAATTATGTGATTATTCTACCCAAATTATTAAATTCTATCTCATGTTTCAAGATACCTGTTAGCGACTAGCAACACAGCTGCTTACCATGCTTGTGAACTTCCCAGAGGCTGGCTACTGCTGAAAACAGAATACTAGACCTTTGGCTTGAGCCTCCAGGGCAATCATTATAGTCTTACATTTATTTCTGGAAGATTTCTTATCTCAGTTTTAACTAATTAATTGTGATATGTCTACAAAAGAAATTTTAATAGATTCAGGCATAAATAATTTGTCATTTTATTTTATCTAGGGCAAGAAAAAAGAGCATGAGCAACTGCCTCAGTATGTATCAGTATTTTCAGACAAGATTCCCAACACTAATGGCCACATTTTTGGCAGCCAAATGAACACTGATCTTGGCAAAACTCTGGTAAAAATGGACTACTTCTTCAACTATGGAAGAAGAAAAAACAAACTTGAACAGGAACTTCAGCCTTCATAGAATAACAAAGAAAGAAATAACAAATACTTTGAGGAGCGGGGTTCATGATTTTTTTAAACTCTTTTTTCTCTCCAGATGACATACTTTTAAAGGTGGATTGTTCAAATTCTACTGAACTAATACAGGTAGAAATTTAAAATCGACACCAAAGCATACTGATATAATCCTGTGACATAAATATAGTTATCACGTCTAGGACTGCCACGTCTAGGGCTGCCACAGGTGGGAGATGGGAGGGGTAAGGTTGCCATCTTGGAGGTTTGGGGATGAAGCCCAAGGATTTCAGTGCGGTACAATGCCACACAGTCCACCCTCCAAAGCATCCGTTTTCCCCAGGGGAACTGATCTGTGTAGTCTGGAGATTAGCTGAAACTCCAGGGAATCCCCAGGTCCCTCTTGGAGGCTGGTATCCCTAATTTTTTTGGAAAGCTGAGGAGCCATGTCACATTCTGAGAACTTTTAAAGGTTTTGTTAGACAGCCTGTCCCACATTTTCTGACTTTGTAGAATTTCTGTGGTTACATTTTCTGCCTTTTGGATATTGAAGCCTGGGGTATACAAAGACTGCATGGTTTGTGCCTTATTAGGCTCATCACACAACAGTGTGCAGAGAAATGGTTGTTTTAAAAAACACATTGTAAGCAGGCCTCCAATTTCAGCTGTCATATATTCTCATAGCTAACTGAGTAGGCATGTGCAATTTAAAGTCAGATCACTGTTTTAAGCCAGCCAAACACCTAAGTGTCAAAGAATGCAGGGCTACGATCTAATTACAGAAAGTGCAGGCCTTAATTGGAATCAGACCACAGCATAGAAAACTGTTGGGAATTTCAGTGCCCAGTTCCTGACACATGTTTAAAAAAAAGTACAGAGGTGCCTTTAATTATATGCAATTTTTACAAAGATGATTGAAATGGTGTGTGGTCCCAATATGGCTTCTCATACTAAAATGTAGTACAACCACCAAGACCCATAGTTTCCATTGCTTTAGGTATATTAGGTCCTGATGGTCAGTCATAACTGTGTGCAGCGATTAACTGTTCTGAGTAAAACCACTTGAAAAGTTTTTTTAAACTTTTGCCTCACCACTGTAGCTAAAATTGTGAACAAAACAGCGTCAAAGGTATAAAAGTCAATTATTCTAACACAGATTTTCGTTTTGATAGCTGTTGATTTCTTCTTCCCAATCATAAGTGCCCTTCTCCTTCAACAGTCAGTCCTCAGAGTGATGATGGCTCCTATGGTAGTAGATTTCCTCTGCTGTTGCCAAGGTATGCCAAAGCCACGTCAGGTGGCACAAACCCTTGTTCTACACGCCTGGAGAGTACAGGGATTTGTCTTAGAAGTGAGCCTTGAAAGTCCCAAGGAGCAATGAGCAACAAAGGAGAATGTGGAGGAAGATCCAGGTCTAAACTATTGTGTTTTGGGGCAAAAAGAACATCTTTGCATGCCCCCTGGTCGCTGGTGGCCCTCATGTCCTGGAAGCTCACAGTACAGCTAACTGCAAGTCCAGATGGATGGTCTGTGAAATAATGTCATAGAAAAATTGAACAGTGACTTTGTTTCCAATACTTTTGATGAAATGTCCATGGAAAGCTGAGTCTTCCCTCCTGTGGTATGGGGAGGGAATATTAAGGTATGTGACTGATACACACACCAACAATTTTCTTGGGAATTGGATGTCTCTTCAGAATATTGCCAAAGACATCTTTGGGTGCCTCTATGTCCTCCTGAGCATTGTTGTTCCTTCAGTCCATCAAATAGCTGCCCATTGCCACTCTTTTCAAATTTGTGGAAGCAAATGAAATATTGTCCTGTGTTAAAAGTAATGGCAACAATTGTGTGCCTGGGGACGAGAAGAGATGATTAATGTTTATGTGCCCTTGTACAGGTGTTGTGCTATGAGGGTAGGAGGAAAGGGTGCGTTCTGTCAGGGGACAGCACAAAAACACTATTGCTACTCTTAGGGGAAACAACTTTCTTCCATTTCCTTCTTTCCTCTTCCAGGACACACACAAGGAGAGAGGATGCATTTCTCCATCTCTGGCACCATGGATGCAGAGTGCCTGTCTGCATCTGCATCCATTGCTAGCTGGATAGAATAGAAACTGTCTGTGTTACACTATCCAATATGGATTTCCTAACTAAAGTAGTCCTTATTTTCTTTCAAATGGAGAAGTGGTTCTGATTAACTTTATAGTCTTACAAGCATACACTGGATAAAGGAGCTCTGCTGTATTCTTAGCCTTTAGTGCACTTGTGGGAAGTTATGTGTAAGGTTTGGCCGTTGGTATAGTTGGATATTATGTAACCAAGATTGCAGTATGCATGTGCTTCTTGTTGTTGAGCAGATTGTACTTGATGTTTTATTGGCTGAGGTGTATGACGAATATGGGGAAATAAAAGGAGGTGCTGGTGAGCCTGAGGGATCGATCCCTACACGGCTGTACACGAGCATGCTTTGCAATCTTTATATCTGTTTCCTGTCTACTTTCCCTTTTCGCACCATTATATTGTTGGGGCTGGACTCTGACAAGTGGTGCCCCGTGTGAGGCTCTCAAAAGAATAACCTTTGGATTTTGTTCGTCCATCACCCACTCCCGGCAAGGGTTTCAGGCGCGCCACGCATCTTCAGATCCCGGGTGAGTGTGACTGGTCAAGGTAGAACACATCAGCAACTATGGGTTCCTCACTGTCCGCTAAACAACGAGCC
Source organism: Heteronotia binoei (assembly GCF_032191835.1). Lineage (NCBI taxonomy): Eukaryota > Metazoa > Chordata > Lepidosauria > Squamata > Gekkonidae > Heteronotia > Heteronotia binoei. Next base: position 46,323,258 of record NC_083223.1, on the reverse strand, counting down.
TTTTCTCAAGACCTCCTCTTTTTACTCACTAAAGAAGGACACTCTGTTACAAAGAAGGAGGTTGAAGATTTAGTAAAAACTATTGATGATGTATGTCCCTGGGTCCCTGAAAGTGAAACCCTTAAGTTGGAGGACTGGGTGAAAATTGGTGGCCGTTTCCAAGATCACCCTCGGGTGACGGCCAGAGTTCTGTTTACATGGTGCAAGGTCCGAGCATGTTTGAAAGGGCTTACACCGAACAATATTTTGTTTAATCAACAAATGAAGCTACACCCGTCACCTATGGCTTCGCTGCCGCAACTTTTGCTGCCTGCCTCCGTACCACCTTATGCCCCGTCTTTAAAAACGGATGAGCGGCACTTTGCATCTCATAAACCACCTGATGATCTTGACATGGACACTGGGGATCCTGGGTTTTCCTTAGCCCCCGTCATACAGCCGGACCGCTCGGCCACCTTTGTGGCAGCTGTTTCCGCCGCAGTTCTGGAAGAAGGGGACATTACTGCGAGTTCTATGGCCTTTCCTGTCATTAGAGGTGTCCCCGCTCATGGCAATGCCCCGGCGGTTCCGGACAGATATGACCCGTTGCCTCTTCAAGTGATAAAAGAACTGCAACATTCTATAAAAGACAATGGCATTCAAGCCCTATATACAAGGGCTATAATGGAGAATTTGTCTATGCAGCGTTTGGCTCCGGCAGACTGGAAGATGTTAATTCGGTCCCTCCTTCCACCCGCTCAAAGTTTGTTATGTTTGGAAGAGTGGCGACAACTGGCGCAAGAGCAGGCTGCCATGAATGCTCTCACCAATCCTCCCATTGATATAACAAGAGATATGTTGTTGGGGGAAGGGGCCTTTCAGACTGCGGCCCGTCAAACAGCCTTGACAGATCAGGCTTTGACTCAGACAGCCACCATAATTGTAAGGCTGTGGAAAAAGATCCCGGAGCCGGGGGAGAATACCTTGTCTAGTTTTGCCAATACACCCCAAGCAGCTAATGAACTATATACTGAGTTTGTTAATCGATTGTTGAGAGCTGTTGAGCGTCAAATCGAAAGCCCCAGGGCTCGGAAATTGCTGTGTAAGCAATTAGCTTACGAAAATGCTAATGAGGACTGTAAAGCCGCTCTTTCCCCAATATATAATAATCCTGATACTGACATACAGACAATGTTAAGAATTTGTCAAAATGTCGGCTCTCAGACCCATAGTGCGCACCTCCTGGCGGCAGTTATTCAGACCATGCAAGAGGCTCGTAACCCTGCAGCTGGTAAAAAATGTTTTGGATGTGGCAAAGAAGGGCATTTTAGAGCACAGTGTAGGTCCAGTCCTAATGGCCCTGCTCGACCTTCAAAGAAGTGCCCTATTTGCCACAAAGGCTATCATTGGGCCAATCAATGTCGTTCTCACCAGCCCATTGGGGTCGATTTTCCTCCTCAGCAACTTTCCTATCAACATCAACAGCCTCAGCAGGGAAATGGGACATCGGGCCGGCCCCAGGCCCAGGGCAAATAGATGGGGACTCTGACTACACTTATGGGATCTCAGATGATGAGGACGGTCAATCATATGCGTCTCAACTTCAGTTTTCCACTTCTTTTCGAGCGCCTTTGCACACAATGATAAGACAATCTGTTATTGTTCCTGCGGGATTTACTGTTCCAGTCCTTGCAATGTTATCCGCACCCATTCCTCAGGGTTGCTTAGGGCTGGTGTTGCCAATAGTTACCTCTTCATGTTGGAAAGTGATACCAGGTGTGTTCCAGTCATCGAGCGACCACAATACAGTCAACTATTCCCCCTGAATTACAGATAGCATATGTCTTATTATTGCCGAAATTACCTGCCATAGAGCCAGGCTCAATGCCTTCTATTGCGGCGATGGCAACTATTCCTTTATCTAAGGATTGTCCCGTTTTGCCGGTTGTTATGGCGGGATGAACCATACATGGCATGGTCGATTCAGGGGCAGATGTGACTGTTATAGCAGCTAGGGAGTGGCCAAAGAATTTGCCAAAGCAAACCGCCCCACTCGTTTATGGGGTAGGGGGTTTTACCCCCGCTGAGCGAAGTGTCCATGAGATTATTTTTCAATCTGAAGATAAAACTGTGACTTTACGCCCGCTCATAATGGAAATTCCGTTCACCCTATGGGGGCGGGATTTGCTGTCCAACCTTGGGGCTACAATCACAACAAATTTATCCTGAGGGCCTCCCCCTCGGCACCACTGCACGCTCTGCCCATTCAGTGGAAAACAGGACCTCCTGTTTTGGTAGATCAGTGGCCACTTTCATTAGAAAAGCTCCAAGCGGTGGAGGCCCTAATACAGGAGCAATTGACATTGGGCCATATTCAGCCGAGTACCAGCCCGTGGAATACTCCCATTTTTGTAATAAAAAAGAAATCTGGGAAATGGAGGTTATTACAGGATTTAAGAAAGGTTAATGAATGCATGAGAATAATGGGCCCTTTACAATGTGGAATGCCTAATCCTAATATGATACCTAAGGATCATGATATTATGGTGGTAGACTTGAAGGATTGTTTCTTTTGTATTCCATTGGCCCCACATGACTGTGAGAAATTTGCCTTTACTGTCCCAGTTTTGAATAATTCACAACCAACTCAACGATATGAGTGGTGTGTTTTGCCTCAGGGCATGACTAATTCGCCAACGTTATGTCAGAGCTTTGTAGCTTTAGCCCTCCAACCATTTTGTTTGGCATTCCCTGATTTATTAGTTTATCATTATATGGATGATATTTTGATAGCTGGAAAATCAATAACGTCGGAACATAAGAGGTTTTTGCTAAAGCTTTTACATTCCTATGGATTGATAGTGGCACCAGAAAAAATACAGACTCAAAATCTGTATATTTATTTGGGACACAGACTTTCTGAAACAGCATCTATTCCTGTACTACCCTAAATACAAATACCATTGTTTTATACATTAGTCCAATTGCAAAGCTTGCTGGGGAATCTCAATTGGGCCAGATCCTTTTTGGCTTTAACTACTGAAGAAATGTCACCATTGTTTTTGGCTTTGGCTGGGCATTCATCACCAGCAGACAAAATTTTTGTAACCTCGGCCATGAAAACTGCTTTACAGATTATTTCCCAGTGGATTCGTACTTGGGCAGTAGATTGGCTGCCTTCATTGGATGCACCATTACATTGTGCTGTTTTATCAACGTCCCTGTTACCTACAGCAATAATCTATGCTCCAGATGATAAAGAAGCCATTTGTATTGTGGAATGGATTCATTTGTCACATACTCCGTCCCGAAATCTTTATCTGTGGACCACTGCAGTAGCAGACTTATTTTATAAGTCTAGAAATCGCACAATACAACTTTCAGGGAGGGATGTTATTTGTGTTTATTTACCATTTTCACAGGTTGAAGTGGATCGTTTGCTGCAGAGTTTCCAGACGGCATTTGAGGGGTTTATGGGAAAGATTTCTTATAATCCCCCTAAAGACAAACGGTTGCAATTGATTTCACAGATTCCTTATGTTCTAACCTTTTGTTTTTCTTTACAGCCATTGGTTAACGTTATTACTGCATTTACAGACGGGGCCCCCAATAGAGGAGTGGTAGTTTGGCAAGATTTGACAGGGTCCTGGAATACAAGGTTTACCAAGACCCAGGGCTCAGCACAACGATCTGAATTGGCTGCAGTAATATTGGCCTTTCAACTATTTAAGGAAAATGATTTTAATTTAATTGTAGATACTCAGTATGTGTTTAAATTAATGATGCATTTGCCTTTTTCATATTTGTCTCCAGGGATGGATAAAGATTTGTATACGTTATTCTTTAATTTACAGGATTTGTTACAACAAAGAACCAGGTTTTGCTTTGTAGCCCATATTCGATCTCACACTGGATTTCCTGGCATATTGGCAGAAGGCAATGCCAGGGCAGATGCTGTGTTACGGAACAATGTTGTTTTTTTCCTTGTTTGATAATCCTATTCAATCCCATGATGTATTTCATCAATCGGCAAAGGTATTACATAAAATGTTTTCTATCCCTATGTCTCAAGCTAGAGACATTGTGTCAGCTTGTCCAAGTTGTTCAAAATCACCGATTAATTTTCCTTTTGATGCTGTAAATCCCCGAGGAATACGGTCAAATCAGATATGGCAGATGGATGTGACCCATGTACCGCTGTTGTCTCCATTTCTGAAATTACATCTTACGGTGGATACTTCCTCAGGTTTTATGTGGGCCACCCCATTAAAAGGAGAGACTTCTCGACATGTCATTCAGCATTGTATTAGGACATTTGCTGTGATGGGGAGGCCAGAGACTTTGAAAACGGACAATGGCCCTGCCTATTGTTCTAGTGCCTTTGCTGATTTTTGCCAACAATGGGGAGTTAAGCTGATTCATGGCATTCCCTTCAATTCTACAGGACAGGCCATAGTCGAGCGTGCTCATTTGACATTTAAATCGCTTTTACAGAAACAAACAAATGGTCGTGGAGTGCCAATATCTGAAATTCCAAGTGTGGTTGCTCAAGTACTTTATACTTTGAACTTTCTTTTTACTCCTCATAATAGATCTCAGACTCCAGTAGAATATCACTTTAAGATCGAGGAACCATTGCCAAGACCCTTGGTGACTTATCGAAAATTGCCAGACCCTAATTGGTACGGTCGTGTACCTCTGATTACCTGGGGAAGAGGATACGCTGCTGTTGCTGAAGACAAAGGACCCTTATGGATCCCAGCCTGTTGTGTTTGACCATGGCGTGGACTTTCGGTGTCATAATTGTTATTATAGGAAGTAGTTGTGGCCAACAGACAAAAGTTTTAGAGAAATCGCAGTATGAGGTTAATGAGTTTTCAGAATTGGCTAATATATTACTGAATGTTACTCAAAAACGGAATGAAGGATTATATGCCTGGCTAAATCAGTCATGCTGTTTCTATATTAATGAATCTGGAGTTATCGAAGAAAACTTTTTATTACGTGAAAACGAAACTTTAATAGAAGATTGGAACTGGTTGTGGTCATGACTGCCTAATTTTACATGACTACGATATTTGTTTTAAGGAATAATTATTGGAATAATATTATTAATTTTATGTTGTAGTTGTATTCAATGTGTGCCTTCATTAATATCATTTTTTACATTTTGGAATTCTAAACCAGTATCTGTTGCCATGTTAACTTGGAAACGTGCCTATCAACAGAAATATTAAGCTTTACCCGTAGACGACAAAGTGGATGGAGAGGGAACCGGACGATTGTCAAGAGCTTCTTCGTTTTCCGGTGTCTATAATTGGCAAAGAATGACAGTTGAAAAATAAATAATAAAGGGAAATGTGGGAAGTTATGTGTAAGATTTGGCTGTTGATATAGTTGGATATTATGTAACCAAGATTGCGGTATGCATGTGCTCCTTGTTGTTGAGCAGATTGTACTTGATGTTTTATTGGCTGAGGTGTATGACGAATATGAGGAAATAAAAGGAGGTGCTGGTGAGCCTGAGGGATCGATCCCTACACGGCTGTACACGAGCATGCTTTGCAATCTTTAAATCTGTCTCCTGTCTACTTTCCCTTTTCGCACCATTATATTGTTGGGGCTGGACTCCGACATGCACTCAGCAAATTTCGTGAGGGATCTGGACTGACATAGCAGCTCTCACAACATGGGCAAGGAAAATCTCAAGGGGATTAGCACTGCTTCATTCAAGCTTTGCCCATGGACACAATTTGTGATTTGACACAATATGTGATTTGAGGATGAGCTTTGGGTGATCCAAACCTGAGGATCCATGGGGATCCATGTTTTTTAGCATGGTTTTGCCGTGAGGCCATGTATCCATGACTTCTGTGGTGGAAGCTGTGGCCATGATATGATTTGATAGTGAGTTTGGTGTGACCCAATGCAAAGACTGAGGATTCATGCTTCAAAACCATGTTTTTGCAATGTGGTGTCACCAGGAAGCCATGGATCCATGATTTCCTTGGTGTGAGCTCTGCCCATGGACATGTTATGTGACTTGGTGGTGATGTTGGTGTGACCCAATGAAAAAACTCTTGAGGATCCATGCTGTGAAACCATGTTTTTGCACTGCTGTGATGCTTTTTTCTGGTGCTGCCTATAGACTAAGACATGGTCTATGAAGGCGGTTTTATTTAGTTTCAGCATAAAAATCATATGAATGCATGAGGATCCATGCTTTGGAACCATGTTTTTGCACAGTTGTGGCGCCACAAATCCATGGAGGCATAGTTTTTGTTGTGTTGCCTATAGACCAGGGATGGCCAAACTGTGGCTCGGGAGCCACTTGTAGCTCTTCCACACATACTGTGTGGATCCCAAAGCTCCCATTGTTAGTGACTTGGAATTCATTTAAAGTTGCTTTCTTTCCACCTTTCCTCCTCCCTGCCTATTTGCCTGTCTGCCTCCCTTCTGATTCTCAAACATCTGATGTTCCTGTCTTGCAGCTCTCAAACAACTGATGTTTCTTCTATGTGGCTCAGTTAAGCAAGTTCGGCCACCCCTGCTATAAATGTGTGGCTCTTTCACACATGTGGCTCTTGGAGCCCCCCCCCCCCCCCAGCTCGGAGAAGGCATTTCTCTTTAAATCACTTCTCCAAGCCAACCCAGCCAGCAGCTTGGAGAAGGCAGTTAAAGTTGTTTTCTGTCCACCTCTCCTTTCCTTCTCCATCTATTTGCCTTCCTTTCTGCCTGCCTTGTGGCTGTTAAACATCTGACATTTATTCTATGTGGCGCTTACATTAAACAAGTTTGGCCACCTCTGGGCTAAGACATCTACAGTATGATGGTGGTTTTATTTCGTTTCAAGGTAAAAGTTATAAGGATCCGTGCAAGTCTGGCTTTTACCTTTCCCCCTTCTGCTTCTTCAGTTCAGACCAACAGGGCTACCAGTACCCACCTATATCTTTGTAAAACATACCGTACTTCGCTTAATTATTCAATTTTTGTGTGTGTGGGGGGGGGGTTAACTTACTCTGCTCGATTGCAGCCTTCAAACCACCTTTCTCGCCTGCAACCCAGGGATAAAGCATCGTTTTTATTTTACTTTTTGAGCGAGGCAAGCCAGAGCGAGCGATCTGAGCGCCCGCCTCTCGTGGGTGAGGAAAGCAGTCGCCCTACGCGGCCGCTTCCCCGTTGGAGCTCTTCTCCTAGAGGGCGGGTTGTTGGAGCCGAGCAGAGACAGGAGGCGACCTCCTTGCAACAGGCGAGGGCGGCGGTTCCTGCTCGGAGGGAAAGCGAGGGCGGGCTGGCTGGCGAGCGGCGCTATGGAAGGGGCGCAGCTGCTGCTGGAGCTGGCTAACTGGAGCACGATTCTGGTGTGCGCCGTCCTCAAGCTGCCGCAGGGCTTCGTTTTGCTGGCGGCTAAATCCGCCGCGGGACTCAGCTTGGAGAGTTTGGTGCTGGAGCTGAGCGGGTAAGGAGGTCAAAATAGTTGGGGAGGGGCTTCTATGTTAACCCAGAGCCGCCTGCCCACCCCCCACCCACCCCGAGTGGGGAGAGCGTTGTCCTGAAGCGGATCTCCTGTCTAAAAGGCTGTGCCAGGCTTCACGCCTACATGGGCGGGGTGGGGAATTACTGCTGTTTCCCATTGAGGCGCAAAATTAAAACAAAAAAGCGTACCAATCACATTTTGTTAAACCCTGCCTGCTATGCAAGATCTCAAGCACATTTTCCTTCCAGAGACTCAGCCTTACCACAAGCGAAGTAATAAATGGTGTTGTTGAGCATGGGCAGAGTGTGTGCCCTTTGCCACTGACAGATTCCGGGCAGCCTCCAGGTACCCCTTTCTAAAGGATGAGCTTCCAGGTCAAAAGGTGTGGCTTCAAATTGGAGCGTTAACAATTGGTTTTTGTCGTTCAGAAATTACCAGAATTTATGCAGAGGGGCCTGCTTAGCGCAGGGAAGTCACCTTACCCAAAATGTTCTGAAACCACAACAGGAAGACTACAGCAAAAAACAAAACAAAAACCCCCCTCAAGTAATGCAGCGCCAACAGCAGTAAATGCAAAATTCAGCTGTAGTTTCTCCTGTACTTGAGGGCAACCATGCTGATGCAGAGTGGAAGTGAAAGGCCAGGGGTTGCTAGCTAAGCGGTTTCTAGGCCTTCATGTCACACAGAGCTGATTTCATACGTTACCCTCCTAGTGAGGGACCATCTGAACTGAGCCAAACACACTTCATTAATTCAAGAGGAGAGAAAAAGAGGAACGCCCTCATGAAGGTAAATGTGACTGGAAAGTCTGATGTTGGCTCTCACGCTCTCCTCATCGTAGCTGGCCACATGACTTGGGAAACCTGTGGTGAGGCGGAATTTTCTCCAGATGACTAGACAGGGTGGTTTTGTAAGATGCAAAAGAACTGATTCTGGTTAGGGTGTGTTACGCTAGTACACTTCTTGTGGTTGAGAATCTTTTTCTGGACTAACTTGTAAGGCTCAGCCTGTTATCCTAGCAAGGAAACATATTTTGATGTCAGGTGTGCACAATGTCTCCTGTTTTCTGCCAAACAAGTGGCAAGGGTGGATGGAGAGACAGCTTAAAAATGGGGGAACACTAAAGAAAACACTTATGCAATACCAGAAGAAGCACTGTCTCTGATTTAGTTATTTCTTGAAAGCTGCGGTAAGAAGCAATATGCCTCTGATTTCCATTTTGCCCTCCTGTGTAAATGTTAATGCATTCCCATTTGAAATGCATTTTGGGGCCCACAATAGAGCACAAAGAAATGAGTTGATTCCACTTTAGCAGAAATTGCTAAATGAAGGCACACCATAAAGCAAAAGATCTGGGGATGTTTAGCCTGGAGAGGAGGCGGCTGAGAGGAGATATGATCAGCATTTTCAAGTACTTGAAGGGTTGTCATATAGAGGATGGTGTGGCTCTGGAAGGTAGGACCAGAACCAATGGGTTGAAATTAAATCAAGAGTTTCCGGCTCAACTTTAGGAAGAACTTCCTGACCATTAGAGCTGTTCCTCAGTGGAACAGGCTTCCTCGGGAGGTGGTGGGCTCTCCTTTCTTGGAGGTTTTTAAACAGAGGCTAGATGACCATCTGACAGCAATGAAGATCCTGTGGATTTAAGTGGAGGTGTTTGTGAGTTTCCTGCATTGTTCAGGGGGTTGGGCTAAATGACCCTAAAGGTCCTTTCCAACTCTATGATTCTAAGATCTTAGCACCATATCCTGCAAAATCCATAGGAACAGGTCTCAGATTCAGTGGGAGCTCAGGAGCACATCTCCTGAACCTTTCTGAGAGTTCCATCTCTCCCTTCTGAGAGTTCCGCCTCCTTGTCCATTGAATAGTATGTGCAGCTGCATAACAATCCCTGGATGAGCTCCACCACCTATTTTTTCTACAAAACAACCCCTGCATAGGAATATATTAGCCACCAACTTGATGAAAAAACCCTTAACATTGCAAGCAGGTGAATTTTAAGTCTCTTGAACATGTAATCATAATATGCAGTCCATTTATTAGATGACAGAAATAGTATCCTGATAACAAAAATAATGTACCTGCTCAATAAAATAACATTTGAATCCAAGTGAATCTGGAACTTTTACGAGGGCTTGTTGATGCACCTGTGCTTAGTGAGGGTGGTCTTTAGTGACGCAAAGAATGAAGGCTTGTACACAGCAGTGATAAACCACTATATACAATTTATTTACACCTCCACTCTCCAAACCGACAGAATGCTCCGCTGCAACTCCACCATACATATCCCATACATATCCCCCTCGGAGTAGGCTGGCTCCGTGGTACACCCCGGAATTGCTCCAGCTGAAACAAGGCCTCAGACGGCTAGAGAGGCAATGGCGACACACCCGTGATGAAGTGACTAGAACATCTTATAGGGAGTTTATGAGGTCCTATGAGATGGCAATCAAGGCCGCAAAGAAAACATACTTTGCGACCAAGATTGCATCTGCAAATTTGCGCCCGGCACAATTATTTAGAATAATTCGAAATTTTACTACATTGCCACAAGGCAAGCCAAACGTTAAGGAATTGGAAATAGGCTGTGAGGCATTTGCGAAATTTTTTGCAGACAAGGTCCAATCACTCCGCCATGACTGCCCTGCCATATTGGATACAGTGAGTGAACTCGAGGCTCTGTGCGTGTCTTCAGATTTGATCCTGGACTGCTTCGACCCACTCAGCTTGGAGGAAGTTGACAGAATCCTTGTCACTGCACGCCCAACTACGTGTGATCTGGACCCATGCCCCTCCTGGTTAATTAAGGCCTGCCGGGAGGTGCTAAGATGTCCTATACGGGACATCATAAATAGATCTCTTTCAGAGGGCTCTTTTCCAACGCCCCTGAAGGAGGCAGTGGTCCACCCTCTCCTGAAAAAGGTTACATCAGACCCGGCCGAATTGGCTCACTATCGGCCGGTCTCAAATTTGCCGTTTTTGGGCAAAATTATTGAGAGGGCTGTGGCATTGCAGTTACAGGGCTTCTTGGATGACGCTTCCACCTTGGATCCATACCAGTCCGGCTTCCGTCCGGGCCATGGGGTGGAGACGGTGTTGGTCGCCCTCATGGATGATCTCCAGCGACATCTGGATTGAGGCGGCTCGGCAGTACTGCTGCTGTTAGACCTATCGGCTGCGTTCGATATGGTCGATCATCGGCTGCTGACTCGCTGCCTCGCCGACGCAGGAATTCGGGGGCTAGCCCTACAATGGCTTTCCTCCTTCCTTGAGGGTCAGGGACAAAGGGTGGCGGTTGGAGGAGAGATGTCCCAGAGACACCCACTTAATTGTGGGGTGCCTCAAGGGGCAGTTCTCTCCCCAATGTTGTTTAACATCTTTATGCGCCCCCCTTGCCCAGATCGCTTGGAGACATGGGCTGGGTTGCCATCAGTATGCTGATGACACCCAGCTCTATCTATTGATGGGCGGCCGGGCCACTGACACCCCTATAGATTTGGACCGGGCATTGCAAGCCATGGCGGACTGGATTAAGCTGAGTGGGCTGAAGCTGAATCCAGCAAAGACAGAGGTCCTTTGCGTGGGTCGTGGCGGGCTGGGGGGGGGAGATCTCCCTACCGGCCTTTGACGGTGCGTCACTGATACCAGTGCGCACGGTCAGAAGCCTGGGGATGCTACTGGAGTCCTCCCTGACAATGGAGGCACAGATAGCAGCCACTGCTAAATCCGCCTTCTTCCACCTTAGAAGGGCGAGGCAGTTGGCTCCCTACCTAGAGTGTAGTGACCTAGCAACAGTGATCCATGCAATGGTCACCTCAAGATTAGACTACTCTAATGCCCTCTACATGGGGCTGCCCTTGTGCCGAACTCGGAAATTGCAGCTAGTGCAGAACGCGGCGGCCAGGCTGCTAGTGGGACTGCCCCGGTGGGAACACGCGCGGCCTAGGCTGAGGGAACTGCACTGGCTGCCAATTGTATTCCGAGTCCGCTACAAGGTGCTGGTTATTACCTTTAAAGCCCTATATGGCTGAGGACCTGCCTACCTTAGGGACCGCCTCTCTCCATATGTTCCCCAGAGAGCACTGAGATCCAGCTCCCAAAGTCTTCTAAAAATCCCTGGACCAAAGGAGGCCACACTGAAAGTAATGAGGGAGCAGGCCTTCTCAGTAATGGCTCCCCACTGGTGGAATCAGCTACCGGAGGAAGTGCGAGCCCTGCGGGACATTAACCAATTCCGCAGGGCTTGCAAAACTACCCTCTTCCAACAAGCTTATAGGGAACTCTGAATGTGAAAACTAGCCATCTGGATAGACATCCCACTGAATATAGCACCTTTAATTTATTATGGTTTTATAATTTTTATGTAACTTTTAAATTGTATTTTAACTGTATCTTTTATGAATTGTATAATTGATCATGGTATATACCATGTCCTGTTAGCCGCCCTGAGCCTGCTCCGGCGGGGAGGGCGGGATACAAATAAAACTTATTATTATTAAAGTGTCTTTGTACATTTATACACAAGGTCCACCCAGGTAACCAATCAGCTTGCTGCTGAGTCATGCTGTCATTGTCCAGGCTGATGGAATCTGGCAACCAGCCACCTTCTGTCACTTGGATGATCTACCTGGCAGTTCTGTTACTTTCACTTCCCCAGCATGTGCATAGAAACTGCTTGGCTTTGAATACAGTGACAGGGCTAGCCTTCTGAAATACCAAAATCTTAGATTTAGAAAAATTAATTACAAGGTGGTTTCTTTACAGAAGTCTGCTATATCTTGAAATGCGCACTTTAGTCCGTTGTGGTGCAAGAAAAAGTTACAGCATCGTCTGCCTAAAGGAAACCAGTACCACCACCAATACCAATCCTTGTGGGACCCCACTGCTTACTTCCCTTCATTGTTTTTATTTATGTTATTTTATTTACTTTAAATTTGTATGCTGCCCACTCCACATACAGACTATGGGCGGCTCACAATCATAATACAACAATAACTATAATTATAAAATAAAACTCATATAAACAATTTATAATTTAAAACTTACATAGGCGGTCCAGCTTCATTTTAGTTCTTAATTCTCTGCCTTAAAAACAAATTTTATTCCATGTAAGCTGCTTTGGACTGGAGCCAACATCTTCAGATGCTAGGAGTGGATACTCACTAGGCAGACATTCTGGGAGGCAAAAAAACAGCAGCCTCAAGGTCACTAAATGGTATTGCTATTTTTTCCTCCCTCTTTTGTAGGCAATTGTGTATCTTCCTGTCAGCCATTTTTCCTGTGAGTTCTCTGCTCCATAGTTCCTTAAGCCTCTTATCTACCTTCCTTGCAAAGCTGTTCCCATCCTCATGGCCTGTTTGAGTTTAATAATTCCTAAACTTCTTTTTCTTTTAGGTGCACAGAAACATATGTATAATAGCACTATATGGAGGGAGAGGGGTCTTCTTTGGGGTTTGTGAACTTTAAATACTTTAAATTGCAGGAGAAGGAAGCAAGAGAAAGCAAGGCAAGTCTTCTCTGGTTAGGGCATCCTGGGAAACTCTGTTGTCACCTTACATTCCACAGTGAAAGACAAATGGGATATAAATGAAGTTCGGCTACCGCCAAGCCTCACAAAAGCCTGAAATAAGAAAACTCTTGATAAAAAAATAATGGGTTCCAATACAATTATCTACAATCACTCTTTAATAAAACTTCAAATCAGTTATGTAAGAAACTGTCCGATTCAGCATCAGTGGTATAAATAGAGGGAATGTTTTTAAGCTTTGATTTCACAGGCTAAGTGGAATAAGAAAGGCTTTACCTGCTTCAGGTGACAACAGAAACCAATTGCCAGAATCTCAGATAACTGACTTACTGCAATCCCAGGAACACTTTCCCGGGAATAAGCCCCATCCAAAAAAACCAAGAAGGCTTCAGAGTAGGTCAGTTTGGAATTACAATGTGAGAAGATCCTGTTCCTTGCACACCACTGAAATTATGCTACTCTGAGCAACGCCTGAGTAGCAGAGGGCCTGCCTGGGATCTGATTAAAGACATAACCTTTTCTTTTCAGCTTCCTTGTCTGCCTGCGGTACCACAGTTACTATAGTTATCCTCTGTCATCATATATAGAATACCCCATCATCATTGCACAAGGTACTGGATTGCTTTTTCCCTCCTCACCGCTTTCATTTTTGCTCTTTTCTTTGTTTTTACCCCCATCAGAATGTAATGCCTGGTGTTTTGTTTCAGATGTCGTTCTCTTGCTGTTTGTTCTACACTACAGTGGCAAAATGAGGCATGCTTTGCCTTACACTATCGTGTATCCTTTTGATCATGTAGATAGATCCAAGTGGGCAGCCGTGTTGGTCTGAAGCAGTAGAACAAAGTAAGAGTCAAGTCACACCTTTAAGACCAACAAAGTTTTATTCAGAATGTCAGCTTTCGTATGCAGCAACAGCAATTAACAGGCAACTTTCATTACCTTTTATTGCTATTCAGACCAAATGGTCTTGCAATTTATTACATTGTTTTGCTATTTGATCCTAACTTTGTATCAGTTTACACTTTTAACCCACCAACTACATGTATTTCAGCCCATTGTACCCTATCCCCTCGTCTGATGAAATCTGCATGCATACAAAAGCTTACATTCTGAATAAAACTTTGTTGGTTTTAAAGGTGCAACTTGACTCCTATTTTGTTCTTTTGATCATGTATTCAGTTAACTTTGATATAACATTTCTAGGAAGTTTCTGCATGTATCTTCTGTCACCACTGTGATTCATTGATTCACTTTTCAACAAGCGTTTTTAATGTAACGTGTAAAAATTGTTATATGAAAGTTTTCCTATGGTGCTGCATTTGTTGAATCTTGCCATAGACTGAGTATGAGTGTGTAGCTTTATACTTGGGGCTCATTTTGTCTTTGTGTGTCTGCAGTCAGCAACAAAATTCTGTTCCAAGGTAACCTAACTTCTATGAACTATAGATGTGTACGTTAGCTTATCTGTTGTTCTTTTACACTATCAGTATTCTAAAGCGCTTGCCTTTATATATAGTCTTACCATCTTGTAAAGTAGAAACTGAGCCCAAGAAATTTTGATGGAACTTCTTTGTGAACAAAGGACATCTATGATCACAGATCATTCTTTTAACTAAAACTTACTTCACTTTTATACAGGGAATCCTATTCCTATCCAGTACCTGTTCTAAGTTGCTCAGACATTACCTACTTTTATGATGTTACGGCTAGCACATTACACATTTTACAAAATTCAGCTTTTATTCCTGTGCTCAAAGTCAAATCCATGAGTGCAAAATTGCAGAGTGAACACACAGCCCTGGCAGAATACAGTGGGATGAACTCCACCTTCCTCTAAGGAGCCTTCTTCCAAGTTAAATTTCAAGGAGGCTTCTTAAACTGGAGAAAGGGGTCAAACTTTGCAGAGTGGATTGGTGGAATAGTTGCAGGATCCACTGCAGTCTCTACAAATGTTGACAGAATTTGGCTGGTTGCTATCCATTTTTATAAAGCTTTCTATAGAATCTGAAATGTCTACTGGGCATAGTTGAGGATCTCCATAAAACAGAAGGGGGCCATAGCAGGACCACCCTGGTCTGCTATTTCTGTCCACTATGACAAGGGATTTGGGTGATAGGTTCTTCTCCACCAAAACCGTTCAAGCCACAAAATCAGGAGCGAGGGAACTCCCCATGTGATAATGCACATTTGTTTTTGTCAAATAGAATGCATTGGTTTTGTGTGTTCTCAGGAGGTATTTAGTCCATTTATTTAATCCAAATTAAAGTTGACCACTACAAAATGTTCACTTTTCATCCTTATGCAACTTAACCCGCAAGGCTAGATTTGTGGGGGGATGGTATGTGCTAGGTCTGCAGAAATGGATAGTGGACCTGGCTATGGTAAGTAGGTGATAAATTGTGCCTATATATATAACTTCCATTGAATGGCTCTGATTCTTGGTGCAAAGACATCAATTATTATGCTTTGAATAAGGGATGGATATGAAATGATACCCCAAAACTGGTTGCCTTGTTGTCAGTGGCTCTTTTCTGTTGCATCTTTCCTTTACCCACATAATGGAATATTGGTAAAGCTGAAGTACTGCAGTCTGAGCTCTCTGCTCATGACCTGAGTTCGATCCCGGCAGAAGCTGGGTTCAGGTAGCCGGCTCAAGGTTGACTCAGCCTTCCATCCTTCCGAGGTCAGTAAAATGAGTTCCTAGCTTGCTGGGGAGAAAGTGTAGATGACTGGGGAAGGCAATGGCAAACCACCCCGAAAGAAGTCTGCCGTGAAAATGTCATGATGCGACGTCACCGAAGTTGGAAATGACTGGTGCTTGCGCAGGGGGCTACCTTTACTTTTTTTTACACTCTCATGAGAACTTTGTTAAAATTAAGTATGCAGTGATCCCTAAAACTCAAAGCTCAGCTTGAACAATGATTAGCCTTATTAAAGTAGGGAGCCCTGATTTTGGAAAATTCAGCATTGAGACTGGCAGTAATAAATTTATACTGGGAGCAGATTTAACTCAGAACACATGGGATGAAGGGATCATTCCCTTTACATAGTTCCATACCAACAATGAGCAAAAATACTCAGGCCCATATCCTGAGAAAATTTGTACCGTACTTGAAGAAGTAATTGGTTCAGGTTAAAAGGCAGCTTTTAGTCAGTAGATGGCATAGCTGACTGGTGAGCCAGATGGATTACCAGGGGTGTCGAACTCATTTGTTACAAGGGCCAGAACTGACATAAATGGGACTTTGTGGGGCTAGGCTTTGTGTGTCATAAAATGCAATGCCAAGTAGTGGACGTATAAACTTTATAAATGACACAGACAAAAACAAAGATTTTTTTAAAAACCCTTAAAATAAAACATGCTTAAGACATTAGCATTCTTACAATATTTTGTTTATTTAACAGTCTCTGATAACTGCTACCTCTTGCTCTGAGGAGCCTTGGCCAATAGGAGGAAGAGAGGCTTACCTCAGTACCTCTGCTGTGTGATTAAGAGAGCCTGACAAAGCAAGATCTCCCTCCCCCTTCCTCACCAAGGGAAGAGTCTCAGCCAATGGAGAAAAAAGAAGCTTTGCTCTGTAGCTCCTGTGTGATTGAGCAAGCCTGGCAAAGCAAGTTGGGATGCAGAAGGAAGGGAGAGGAAGAAGGAAGCAGACAACAGCCAGTTGCTCAGGGGCCTGATAGGACCCCTCCAAGAGCCTGATCCAGCCCTTGGACCACATATTTGGCGTCCCTGGATTAAACCCAGGTTGCCTGCCTTTAACACAGTAACTTTCCTAATTTGTGTCGATTTCTGCAACTCTTATTATCACATCTGCATTCTTTTTCTTGGCATAGTTGAAGAGGATTCTGGAGAATGTTAGGTTGGTCAATCCGTGTTAGCCATTTCTTTCTTCGACACCTAATATTGTGAGGATAGAAAGTGGGATTCAGATACCTGTTAACTTTCTTAACTCAGCAGTTAAACCATCAGTGGATCCATTTAATACTGCTAGACTTAATTTGTCTGCGAGATTTGTCAGGCTGCACCCTGTAATTCATTCCACTTTTTATTACTGCAAGAAGTTTCTTCCAGAGTAAGAAAGTTCTGCCATCAGTGCACAACCAGTCATATTTGAAATTTTATTATCTCAAAAAGTTCAGATTGTGTGTTAAATATACAGAGTTGCCTTACCCTGAGTCCTACTACAGTTCAGCATTGTAGCTTACTCATGACTAGCCACAGCTGTTGTGTAGGTTTTGAAGCCAAAGATTCTTCAGGACTTGGTATTGAAGTCTGTTTTTGTTTAAACTGGGTATTGAACCAAGGACCTTATAAACTCAAAGTATGTGCTCCATTACTTTGCTATGGCTACTGCCCATCCTTCAGTCAGTTTTGTTTTTGTTCTTTCTGCTTTGCTTTCCATAGAATTTGTCCACTCTAATCAGTGCAGCAAGTAAATTTGCTCAGCTCAGATGTCTCTGGCAGACTAAAGATTCTGGACAAGTGAGCACTTTGACTTGGAGTTTAGCTACATACACCTGTGCAGGTAAGCATGTAAAAATGTTTATAAGAAACATTGGATGTGGTCCAGACAACTCATGTGCCTCTGAATGCAACCCCCCCCCCCAAAAAAAAATCCCACTCTTTACGGTGCACATATTAAAATTTAGCAGTTTTTTTTAAAGTAGTGTCTAAATGTTGATTGCTGCACTGGCAGGATCCCTCTTAGGAACAGAAACTGAACTTTACAAAAGAACTATAGGTTAGATTCAGGAACTCTCTTCTAAGTGAACACCTTCTTCCACTGGAAGAAGATTCTCACTTAGCAGAAGAGCCTTTGAGTCCAACCCGAAGCAATCTCATTGGAAATCATTGTTCTGTTAACTCATCCCAAGGTGCAAAGCTGCCAATACATTCGAAGTATGTGCTCCTCCTCCTCCTCCATCATTTCTTTAACTATATAAGGATGTGCTCATTTTGGAAAGAATACCTTAAAATATATTTACAGGGGTAGCCATGTACTAAAGCAATTTCCTACTCTTTTTTTGCAGTTTGTGTTAATTCCAGGATTTCATTTTGCAATGTTAGGGCATTTGCAATGGAATGTGTAATTTGTGTGTTTCAGGAAAAACACTGATTAAAAGATAAAGGATTAAAACAGGGGTGTGAAATGTACAGATATTTTTGTATTGTTTCCGGAAAAATAAGATACAATAATTCATCAAGATATGTATTAGATGTTGTCCTTTTGTGTGTGACAGAAATGAGCACATTTCATCCCCTCCCTGTAGCCTTTTGACCAGTGTGGGTATTAGTCTATATAGCTCCATGACTCTGGGAATAAACTTTCCCAGGGTCAGAAAGGATTGGGAAAAGATCTATAATCCTCACACCTGTGGACTGCAGAATTCAAGGTAGTTGCGTAATTCCTCTCAGGTTTCTGGATGTTTAAAATGTACTTCTTCAATTACAGCAAGAATATTCACAACACTGATGACAACAAAGGATTTAACAGGTAATATTGTTTGCTGACTTGTTACTGTGGTATCTTAAGTGACAGGCAGGTGGCTTATTTTTAGGTGGTTGGTTTTTAATATGCTTGACTGAAAACTGTTTTGCTGCAGTGGGCAAGTACATTTAATGTTTTAGCATTAGATCCCTATTTAATTTAAAGGGTTAGGGGAAAATAATGACTGTTGTGGGGGATGAACGAGTTTATGACTATATACTCAGGGCTAGGGGGAATTAGTGTTTAAAAGAATAGGAATATACCTTCTAATCCAAACTCTGCAGCACCAGTGGGAATTGATCTGGTTATTTTGCCTCCGGTTATGTATCAAGTCAAGTTTATTGTTACATTAGATGACCAGCTCACCCAATCTATTTGCATACAGCATTTGTATACAATACATAGAATAAATCTAACATTCAATGATTGGGTATCTTTGACTATAACAAGAATTAGAATAAAACAACCATTAAAACACATTAAAATTCAGATAAAAGATAAAGGATTAAAACAGGGGTGTCAAATGTATAGCTTGGGGGCTGGATGAGGCCCCTGGAAGGCTTCTATCAGGCCCATGAGAGAGAGATTTGTTGACTCATTATGCCAGGGCTGTCTTGGGTGCAACTGGGTTTTGTCTCTCTTTTTTCTGTATCCATGCCTTCATGATGTAGCCTTTCTCAGTATCAAAACAATTTGAACTATTTAGATGAAGAATAACAACAAGCCAGTCAGGTAGATTAGGCTGAGTGTGTGTGTCCAGACCAACTTCACCTAGCACATTTCCTTCAAAGACTGAGGATTTTAACCTAGTCTTCCTATATAAGTAGGCTGATGCTAACCACTATATATTTGTATTCTTGCACTGCATCATAGGAACTGCAATTATTTCTCTGGGGAAGGCTATAGTTTTGTAGACAAACGCATAGCCCTCAGTCTGTGTCATGGTGCCTTCACATGTTCTTGACCAGTACAAGAAGCAACATGTACAAAAGCTCACAATGCCCAGCCATTTCATGTTTTCCTTTGGGTCTTAGGCTCAAAGCATTGACCATGAGATTTTTGTAATGAATGTCAATAAATCAAAAGTAGGCTTGCAGCTTACAGGTACAAACCTGAACAATACCCAAACAGCATACTCAAGATTGCTACAGCTCATTGTCTCCAGTTTTTTATGCAATAGCTCAGGGCAAGAGGTGTCAGTTATTAGAGAGTGTTAAATAAAATATTGCAAGAGTGCTAATCTTGGTTTGTGCATGGTTTAAGGTTTTTTTAAAAAAATCTTTGTGTTTGTCTGTGTCCTTTATAAAATTTATATTTCTGCTATCTGGCATTACATTTTATGGCACACATGGCCTGGCCTGACAGGGTCTCATTTGTCAGATCTGGCCCTCATAACACATGAGTTTGACACCCCTGGATTAAAACTTAGTCTACTCGCCACGTGTTTTATGTTCCTTAAGAACCTGGGCACAAATCGAGCCACCTGCCTTGTTATCTGTTGGGCTGTGTATCACAATACCGATGTGCACTTCAGCTGCACATCCATTGTACATTGTTAAGCTTCCTATTCCAGAAAGAGAATCTGCTCACAAAAGCTTACTATAGATTCCTCCTTGTTGGATCAAGGCAGAAGAATACAGGATTTGGGGTTGCCGTATACTTGAATAAGCTGTGTTTGTATAATTCATTGTACTTTTAGCATACTGTACAATTTGAAATAAACTGAGCCATCTTGACTTTCTAACTGAACCTTTTTCTCCCCTTTCTTCCAGTTCTTTTCCGTTTTGTGGTCATGATGGCTCTTAATGTATGGGTCACAGCAACTATATTGCGTTACAGGAAGATTGCTAAGAAGACTGATTAAAACATGAGCTCTTCTGCCTATTTTAAGTAGTCTTGAGGATGAAGCCAATATAAAAGCCTACCATTAGGACCAAAAGTATTAAGCTTGCAGGAAATGTACATTCCATTTAATAGGAGACTATTGATGTTTACATTGAAAATGGAACTCCATTATATTTACCAAGCTCCACAAGTCTTTTGAAATATGCACATGCTTACCATGTGGTTTTTCTAAAACAAGTTCATATTTGGAGTCTACCATCTTAACATTTGTTTTTCAAATTTACTGGACTATGTACCCAATCGACTTTTCAAAACTTCCCATTCCTGAATGATCTTTCTCCACATATTTCAGCCAAGGTATGAGCATATCTCCTACTATACAGTAAGCCTTATCACAGAGTATGCTAAAATTACAGCATTTATAGATATTTCAGATACCTTTCACCTATCACAACTCAGGAAATTAAAGAAAAATGCATACTGTATGAAAGGGCTTCCAAGCCTGTTGCGGTATTTTGAGAAGGTTCTTGTTCTATCTAATTGACAAATCAACTGTCCTGAACTGCCAAAAGTTTAGTAGAGTTTATTTCTTACTGGAATTGCCTTTCTCTGGATTGGGATAGAGTATTTTTGCACATTAATCCTTGCTGGCCATTTACTTATCCCATTAAAAGAGACTTTATAGAATGCATTTATAACCTTTTGAAGACAGCCATGAAATTTTGTATGTTTAGGAATCCATGGAGTGAAAATAAAGTTTTCAATGAAATGATGTTCTGTTATATTGGCATAAAATATTTTACATCATGGCGGTTGGACAAGTTATACTCAGCCAGCCAAATCTACTTCACAGGATTTAAAATTTTATTTTCAAGAGAACTGTTTACATCCTGATTTTTTTTTGTAGACTGAAAACTTCCACACTTTTCAGTCTTTCCTCATAAGATGCCACAGGCCTTAAATCATCTTGGTTGTTGTCTTCTGTTTTTATAGCTCTGCAGTATTCTTTTTTTGAGGTTACAGCAACCACAACTGCATAAAATAAGCTGCAATGTAGTTTTCTATACAAATATTGGCACTTTTTTCAACCCGTTTCCTAAAATTCCCAGAATGTTTGTGGAACAGCAGTGGGAAAAGTCAATGAGTGTTTTCATCAGACTTTCTGCTACAACCCCAAGATCTCTTTTAGTACATCAATTCAGATCAACTGAAATGCTTAACATAGGATTTTTTTTGCTAATGTATACCACTTTACAGTTAGCAACATTGAATTTCATTTGCCACAGTTACCCAGTATAGAGAGATCCTGCTATAGCTGTTCACAATCCACTGTGGTTTTTACCATCCCGAATAATTTGGTATCATCTGCAAACTTGGCTACTAAACCACTCACTCTCAATTTCTAATAATTTGTGAACAAGTTAAATAAACTGATCCTTTTAGGACCTCACTGCCCATTTATTTCCATTGTGAGAGCAGTCTATTTATTCCTAGTCTCTTCCTGTTATTTAATGAACGTTTAATATACAGAGCCTTCAGCGCTAGGGTTACAGAGGGTAACTGGGCATTCCTAAATCTAAGTTACATGAAAAATACCTACAAAGATTCTTCAGTTTTACAGATACCCTGAATCAAATTTTCTATAATGAAAGGGAGATAAGCAGTGGCTTCCTGAACTGTGGTAGTCGTATGTAAGCTCAGCCTAGTCTGTAGAGTTATCTTGTAAAATGCCCATGTATTCATTTAGCTGACACTGCAAATAGAACTAAAAGTTCTAAGTTTTCCTTCAGAGATCGCCTTTTTTTGATATTTTATATTTATGTGCGCATGTGTGTATGCACCTGAAAGTCATGGCAAGCTCTGATGACTGACCTCTACTGGGGAGCTGGAGGCTATTCAGAGAGGGCTGAATAAATCCTGCCCCTGCCTCCCAACTTCTACTGTTCCAAGGTCATCTCCCATCCAAGTACTTGCCAGAGTTGACTCTGATTAGCTTCTGAGATCTGACAAGATCAGGCTTGCCTGGGCTATCCAGGTCAGGGCTCCTTCAGAGGTCTCTTGATAGTGTGGGTCTCAATTGTATGGAGAACAACTGCCAGAGAGAGGTGTTGAAAGTCTGATTCCTTGGACCACACTAGAATTATGCTTCTGACAAACAACCGAGTACTGTATAATACACCTATTGAGATCACTGTTGATCGGGTTCCTTCATGCTCTGGCAAAAGGGCCATCAGATGACACTATTTTGAAGATAAGATATTCAAAATCTTCCCCAAGTTAAGTATCATGCATTTTCCAATCATCATGGTGAGTGCCATCTTTTCATCATTTGAAATCCTAAAGAGACAGTTCTCTGTGATTTACAAGCATACTTAAAAAAAATAACCATCAACTTGCCAACATCAGGAATGATTTTATCTTACTCAAATAAGTTTATTTAAAAATATATTTTTTTCCAATTCAGAACTTCCCACAATTAACAATTTATATATAAAATATGTATGCCTTCAGTGAATGGAAATAGTTTTAATTGTACACATACTTGAAAACAGGATTTGTATGCAAAATATGCATTTCTTAAAATATGCTGTACTCTGGCTGTTCGAAGCAAGCAGGCAAAATGGTAAAACAACCTTTTGGTGTGCATTGGGGCTTCAGGAATAACTGAAATGGTAAAAACTACAGTTTAAACTGTGGGATGCACAGCTTTTAAAAAATGTGCATAAATTATATAATTGACTATACAGTTGGTAAGTATCAAGTGTATTAGTGGAAAGAGGTGCTTATAGGTTCAATCTACCAGGACCTTCTCTCAGTTCCTATTAATTTCAATGGAGTTTAGCATGGGAATGGATCCCAGTATGCTTTGAGATTAAACCTGTTGTATGTTACTCCTGAAGAAGTCTCAGTGAAGCAGGTGGGAACTGCAAAGGAGCCCTGGTTGGTGAATTGTTCCCTTGAGGACTCTAGTGAGAGCCCAAGTCCAATTTTTATTGTTGTGATATTACACAATTCCTGGTTCTCTCCTTCCAAATAATTTCTGTTACTAATGAACATAGCTCTAGTGAAATGTCTTATTTCCTTCATTGAAATGTTACATTCTATATTAGCATACTATCACACACAACATATGCATATATATGTATATGTTTTTAAAAAACAGACTGAGGTGGAGGCTACAATATGTCTTTTACTGCCAACATGTTTAACATAGCATACCGTAGTTGTATAAAACATCCATTTTCTGGAATAAATTCTGGACATGGAATAAATGAGCTCACAAATTATATTTTGTACATTTTTTTTAAAAAAAAATCAGATTTAAGTGCCTCCGAGGCCTTTTCCTCCCAGTGATATTCTCAAAAACACACAACTGAAATTATCTTCCTATTTCTACAGCTATGGGCTATGAGACCGGGATTCCAACAAAAAAAGGTTTAAAATACATCTACAGTATGTTTCAGTCATTAAGGGGCTTGTGACAATCCTTAGATATTGTGCGGTAAGAATGTAAAAACAGCTGTCCCCTCCCCCCATCCCAAGAAATCAAAATACCTTGATAGTATGGGTGGGAAAAAGGCAGAACGAAGTTTTGTAGCACTTAGGGGAATCTGAAGTTAATGGCTAATATTGAGGTCTGTAAATAAGAGTCCAATGGAAAAGTTGAGCTGTGTATGAAAGCTATATATTAGTTTTAATACTACCAGTTCACTGTTTCTGAAAATCAGTATTTGACCCCCTCCTCCCTTCCAAACCTTTCAATATACATTCAAAATAAACTGACATTGATATGAACTATTATATGTAAACATAGTGCACTATATTTTTCTGTAACAAAGCAAAACTGCATTCTAAGAGCTGGTAAATCTCTATTTTTTTCTCTTAAATATCTAGAATGGGCATAGACTTTAAAGGGAACAAAATTAATTTAAGGCATTCAAAACCAGTAAAACGGCTGCCCACTAAAAACAAATGAAACGAGCATCTGTTTGGAACTTTCATTATACTTAATCTGCTCAATGCAGACATGCAGCTTTCAATATACATGTATGAATGATATGAACTTCAAAAATATGGCTTTATACAAGTGCATAGTTGCAACTGCAGTGAATGGTATATGATTAATATGTATAAAAATAAAGTGGAAAGTTTTTAAAAAAACCCTCTTGCAGCATTACAGTACAATATAATATACATATATACACATACACAAACACATACACACAGTATATGGTCACTTCTTTAGGATGCAGTCATCAGTGTGACAGAATCTTCTCTCCTCTCCCCCCAAATTCCTCTGTCACCTTGCTGGTGGCATTTCTCTACTGAACTTGGATAAGGGATGGGTTCTTCTTCTATTCCTGAACTTTCTAATCCTTTTGTGAAATGTAGTGTCAGTTTTCTCCAAGGAACACAGAAGAGAAGAATTTAAGAGTATCTCTGCAGTTTCAGCTCATTCCTAATTTGATCAGTCATCCAATGGAACTACACTCAGGAATTATTAGTAAATTGTTTTGCAGCACAAAAAACATCCTCCCTGTAAACCTTTGCTATAGATTTATATATAGCTGTCTTTCAGGAGCATATATATATATATATATTTCATTTGTTTTGGGATACAGTATTTCAGTGGGAAGAAAATCACCTTCAACAGTGACCACATTTACAGAAGGCAGTTAGCTGGAAAAGAAAGAGAAAAAAAAAAGTTGGTTAGCAGATTATTTTGTGATCTTCAGGTCTTGATGTTAATTGCACTGCTCTTAAAACAAATAGCAAACACCACCCTGCTACAGTTTCTTCTCACGCAACGGAATGAGGCTTTCTGCTTTCAAACATACACAAGAAAGCTCTTGCAGCCAGAACCAATCTGGAACTCTCTTTGGTGAGCACTCAGAAAAGAAAGTAATATGTAAATAAAAGTCAGCCATTGACTAAGCAGTAATTTAAGATTACTAATCTGTACTGATCTCCCTCTTAAGCTTCCTATCCAGGCCAACACAGACTTGTCACT
This sequence comes from Heteronotia binoei, assembly GCF_032191835.1. NCBI lineage: Eukaryota > Metazoa > Chordata > Lepidosauria > Squamata > Gekkonidae > Heteronotia > Heteronotia binoei. The sequence goes on along the minus strand of NC_083223.1, from coordinate 46,297,927 downwards.
GTAAATCCACATTGCGGCTGAGGTGCCACTGCAGCAATGCACGGAGAGCCATTTCAGCCAGTTTAATTTTCTCAGTGGCAGGGGCAGGTTTGGAAAAGCAGACCTCAAGGAAGAATGGAAGAGAAGAAAAGGGAGCCCACTTGCAGAAAAGTCTGGAAACCTCCATCTTTCCTTTTTCCCATTCAATTTAGTGAAATACTAAACTATAGAACTTTTCAGATAAAAAAAAAAATACTACCTGAAATTTGTATATACCACTAGATTTCATTTAGGGATACTTTAAGAAACAATTGCTAAGAGTTATTTGCAATGCAAACAAATCTTCCTTAGAAACTGTATTTGGTACAGGCACATCACTGCACACCTGCATGCATTTGCAAGACAGATTGCTTTTCATAAATGCACTGTTCGATAATATTTTTAAAAAGGCACACCAGTGCGGAGAAAGCCACATCACATGTAGATATTACAAGTACTAGCAGGAAACACAGTATGCCAGTCCTCTGAGCATGCAGAAATGTATAATGAACTAAACAAAACCACAGCTTTGATTGTTTAAAAGCTGACTGCATACAGTTAGCAATAAATACTTGAAAAGGCATATTGTAAAATACCAAGATGAAGCTATGGATTTTAAGAAATTCCTCCTCCCCCATCCTCTCCAGGGAACAGAGGTCAGAAGCATATTGTGTCATTAAAATTTTTGTATAGAATGACTTTTGTGGGAGGGAGTTTTAAGCTCACACACTTTATTGGCTGGACAAAATCCAAAACGGCATGCTTTGAGAAATCCAATCCATTCTTATTGATATTCACCCCATTTTCCTCTTCAGAAATCAAACACATCGTTATCATCATCATCACCAACATCTATATCATCAACATCATCAAATGACCAATCCCAGTCTTTAAATGCCAAATCAAGCAATCTGGAAAAGGAGGTTTTGAAGTTCATGAGCCACAGTTTGCTAAAAACATTCTCAACATAATAAAAGCCATTCCAATATGTATTTTTTTTCTATTTTGTGTTTTGAAACATGTAAACTTATTTGAACATGTATGTCAAATAAAACTAAATTCTATTGGTGTGTATCCAGTCATCCGCAGAGTTTGAGGAGTGGAACTTCCCTGCTTCCCCGGGCCTCCTGAAATTTTGCTGCTGCTAGTCAGCAGACGCTCAAAATGGGCACAGTGGAGAGCTGAGTGGCATCAGCAGGCATCACTACTCTTTTCCATAAACAGAAGTCCTGTTCTGCTGGAGGAACTGCTTGCCACTGTTTAATAAAGGTAGGCTCTCCTTACCATAACTCAGTACCCCCCAAAACAGTGGAAATAAAGGAATCAGTATGCTGACTTCCTTTTGAAAAACTGCTGAAGTTGACAGTCTAAGATAATAAAATGTTGCCATGATTTAGGAGGGAAAATAATTCTGTTAAAAGTAGGGCTGATGCTTGATTCAAGACATCTTAGTTGATTGCATGGGTTTGAATAAGTTAGGTCTGCGCGTCCATATATAAGGAGAGTTGTAAAGGGGAAAATCTTGTTTCCCCTCTGCTAGCCTTCTTCTTCCCCATGCAGCCCATCCTACTCATATATTCCATTTCTCCCCTCCTCCCATTCAGCTTTCCCTGATCCCCCCTCTTGCCTTTCACATCTGCCTATCTGCCTTTTATCTCTTTTTCCCATGTTGTTTTTTCTCCTTTATCCTTCCAGCCCTTGCAACTCCCACCCACTAGCCCCTCCCAGCCTCTCCAAACCACCCACCTTTATCTGCCACCCCCTCAGCTTTCCTTTCAGCTTTCTCTTTTCTTCTCCCCCCCCCCTTTGCAGCTTCTCCCCCTTTCTCTACTTCATTTTTCTTTTCCCAATCCTATTCTGGTTTTACTTCTCACACCCATCTTCCTTCTTGACTTTTGTACTTGCCCACTGATCCTTTCCCTACCAACATGCCTCCAATTTACAAAAGAAACTGTGACTCTCTAGGAAATAAAATACTACTGAGATCCCCTGAGATAATCTGGCGAGATCTTGGTATTTTAAAACCTTATTTCCGTTCATCCCCACCTTTTTATTTAATTTTTTCTCATGTCCTGTTGAACTGTGGAGCTGGTAAAGTAACAGAAGAAACTTTTCCCAAGTGCACAGCATGGGAAAAGGAGAATGCCTTTCAGACTGTGCTGGGCTATGCAGCATGCAATTCTGAGTTAACAGGGACCAAGTTCAGATTTGACAGAAGGCATACATTAGTTCCATGCCACCTTTCAACCCAAGGTCAGTTAAGAAGATCCTCAGCACTCCCTCTAATCAGGTATGTGAATGACACTTAAAGAAATACTGATTCTTTGCTATTGAAATATTTATTTAAAAAAAACAGAAAAAGTAGGACTAGTACTCTTTCACCACTTATGTTCTCTTTTTTAAAAAGTGCAGACCATTTTATTATCTTACATGAACTGTAAATCCAGTGCCAACAGTACATAATTTGATATATGAACAGGGACTGGTTTCTTTTGTCAGAGATAGGCTCTCAGCTAGTTCAGAAACTCACAATCTATTTAGCTGACTGGAGCCAAAGACACCAAAATAGACTGGATATATTACATTTTTCATTTAAAACAATTACAAGAGACAGAGAGTCAAAGGTTCATGCTCAAAATCTTGTACCACCAACAAACATTCCTTTGTATCAAACAGAAACAGCTCCTCTTTCACCTACTGGACTAGACACTATGTGGTTTTTAATGTCATATTGCTTAATCTTGTATCTCACCTCAAACAATCAGTTTCTCCATGAAAAGGAGACGCCAGTATTTGTAAATAAATATCACAGAGTACTTTTAATATCTTTTCCATTTCTGCGCTCAGCATATAGTTTTAAAAGTGGAGTATGCTCTGTCTTTACACCTGCAAGATTCAGCATCATCACCAATTTCTAGCAGTGAATTGTTGCTGACAGACATTTGGTGCTTCTGCCTTCCTGAAAAGTTTAAGGGGGTATTCTGGAAGGACATGATAGTTGAACAATACTAAACATGAAATTAGAAGTGCCCTTTAGCAAACATTAAGGGATGACCAAAGAAAGACGGCTGCACTGAGGTCCACTAGCTTTAATATGCCCCTTGGATTTCAGCTCATTAACTTTATGTAGAACAGATCAGAACAAGCAGAGACCCACAAGACTAACTGGTGTGTGTGTGTGAATCCCATTCTTCCCTCCCTCCCACTCAGGGTCAGCCTGTCTGCTACTTCCATCTCTTCACCTACCCATCTGGCTCATGCAAGGGGTGGATCCTGCTGAAGAGAGATTATGGTGGCAAGTCTAATGTCAGCAGTGGTAATGAGTGGCAGCTCCTTCTCCTCCCCACCTATGCAGAGAAGTGGTGGAACAACTGGCATCAGCGACAATCTCTCCACTAGCTCTACTGGCTCCTCCTCCACTTCGCTCACAGTAGATTTATCTCGTTGGCTACTCCTCTGTTTTAGGTGGACTTAGAAACCCTCCATTTTGGGGCAGTTCATATTTTTCAGCCAATTTGGGGGTCCCCTGAGTCTGCAGGAAAATATCCCCTCTTCTGAACCCGGCCCCCTTCTCTGTGTATCAATCTGCACATGAGAGCCAGATGTAGCCTTAGATGAAGGATACCTCTCACAATTGTTTTGAACATGGCCTTTTGATTGGCTTTTTGACATCACATATTTAGCCATAAATCGACAACATCGTCCTATATGTACCAAGAGGACAACGCATGAAACGCACAAAAATGCTTTTCATGCAATTCTGAAAACAAATTCAGTTCTGAGTGTTGCTAAATGACAATATTGTTTTTATTTTGGTTTTTAAAAAATCTTAAACGGAGCACAAATTGTAAGGTTTAAGAGTAGGAGCATATTGCAGGCCAATACACAATCTATACACTGAGATGCTGATAACATGTTTACTATTACTTAGATTCCTCATACCCCCTGTATAAAACTAAATTATATACATGCCTTATAAAATATTGTCATTTAGGCTTTCTTACTGTTAGTTCTCACAGTTAACGTGCATTTGTGCTTGAACCACAGGACCCTATTACTTACTGTTGAAATGTTAAAACACATAGTACAGAAAAAAAAATCAGTGAAGAATAATTCGAAGAACGGGCCCAGAACTAAAATAAAAATAAACGATAGAGGTAAGAGCCAACAGCCATGGTAGATGCTGTCTTCATTCACATTTTTTTAACAAATGAAAAGGGTTCAAATGTCCCTCCAGTTCAGACCCAGAAATCATCAATCATACTTTCATAACTTCAAGGTAGAACAGCAGCAGTGCTTTCTGTAAGATTATTCCAAGCAGAGTGTGGTGGACAACTGGAAGAAAAGCAGTAAAGCTGCACAGGTTACCTAAAAGATTTTTGAACCCTATGAAGATTTTTGGTTTAGCCTAATAAGGCTCTTATGACCACAGGTCCTTTTGGATTTTTGAGAAAAGGTAGTGGGCACTATGACAAAATGGCTGCCACAAGAGGCAAGAACAATCAAGTGTCTTTGTATATGGAGACAACTGCCTATAAGGAAATAGGCACTCCACTACACACCCAAAGGTGATACCTCTTAGGGTGTTCTGAAGCTCTTTCTACTCCACTGAGATGCAGGAAAGCAGCACAGGCTCTCTGCTTTGGAAAAGAAGGGCACCAGGATACATAATAGCAGGCGCTACTGCTACAGGATATGAATAGTTATACATCATAGCAAATGCATAGCAGTACTGAGTTGCAGGGAATTCAGACAATATGATCGATTCTGGCTGATGTGATTTCTAATGAGAAAACATACAAAAATATTCATAGCAGATACATGCTGCTAAAGTTAGCCAGGTGTTTATACTCACAAAACAAGATATATATAATGTGATGTTTTCACAATGTAAGTATTTTGTGTGTGTCTTATTTCTATTTTTATGTGGAGTTTCATATACATGTTGTTATGTTTTAAATTGCAGGTCTCTAAAGTAAGAAAGGAGGGCCGGTTGGGTGACTGAAGCACATTATGATTGGATGGTAGCTATGCCCTAGGAGTGTAGTTGACTGGTGGGTTCAGAGTGGAGAAGAGAAAGTTAGAATGTGGGAGAGGGGAAGAGAGATTGGGTGCTGTAGAATGTGAAAGAAATCTGAGTTCTGTGTGGAGTTATTAGCTAAAATGGCAAGTGAGAAAATAAGCTTTTGTCATTAGGTTTTGTGGCAGAATTTCTTTTGGGTTGGGTCTCTTATAAAATTGGCAACAAGAGTTCCAATCTATTTAGCACTATTCAAAGCAGTTATATTGCTCTCAGCCAAGCCAACAGCTTAGGTTGAGAATCTAGGTCAATAGAAACTAGGTTAAAGTTGAAAGTTATCTTAGGACAGGAATGTCCTTATATGGTATGGGGAGGAAGCAAGATACCCCATCTGGATTTGCGTCTGCAGTAACTGGAATTCATAATATTAAGATAGAGATTACTTGATAAGGTTATGGGGATAAGGCTTTATATATCCTGGGTTTTTGAACAGAAGCAACTGGCCTGCATGAGAGACAGGGGGTCTCTTTGCTGGTCATGCCAAGAAATTAACAAGCCTTTGTTGATTTCAGCCTGGGCTGACTTGGATAGAGACAGGGGGCTGTCTCTATGCTGGTCATGCCAAACTTAAATGGGTCTTGAGAGACTTTGACTCTAAACTCTAACTGGGAAAATGTAGCCTAACAGATTGTAGACTTAGACTATAGAATTATGCTTTATGCTTGACTATCTTCTGTAACTGTGTAACTGTTTTCTGAAATGTACTAAAGTTTCTAAGCTATTTTGCCTCTCGGCCTATATTTTAAGCCTTCTGTCTAAAGGAGAAACTTGGATTCTAATTCTGTTATTAAGTGTGTATTAGCCTTCTGATAACTGCTTTGTTGTTTTGTGTTTGGGTTACTGAAGGAAGAGGAAGAGATATTTTTATGTACTGATTGGTGGGAATTTGGCTACTTGCTAATAAGCAATGCAACTGAGCACACATACAAGGGAAAATCTCTGAGAGCACTTTAATTATGTTGTTGCCATCTTGTGATTTTTGTCCAGAACTGTATTTTAACTTTTTTTCTAGTATTATGTTTTAATCTTTTAAACTATATATATATATGTGTGTGTGTGTGTGTGTGTGTGTGCGCTGCCCTGAGCTGGCATCCACCCCGCCCCCTTCTGACTTAGCTATTTAATTGCTGCAAAGGGTGTTTGTCCACTACCCTTTCGATCTTGGGCATTCTCACAGACCTCTGAGCAACCTGGGTGTGTTTAATTATTGTCTTGCAGAATTGTTTTATTGATTTATGTTATTTATTATGTTTTTAAAATGTGAGCCGCCCTGAACCCCGCATGGCAGGATATAAATTTAAACAATAAATAAATACAAACAAATATAAACAAACACAAACTAACACAAGGGAGCAGATCATGCCAACCAAAGTGCTCCACAGGCAGATTCAGCTCACATCTCCATTGTCTTAATACTAGAAATCAGAGTAGTGTTTCACAAAGTTTAAGTTGGTTCCTCCCCCGCCACCGTAAGAAGACAGGACAGTGGTAGAAAAGTGGTCTGATCTGATATAATGGGAATTCTAAATTCAACACTATATATCTTGAGATATATATCTGCAGCTATATATCTGCAGCTAAGGGAAGTCTCACCTTCAAGTTCAAGTAACTTACTTTAATGGAACACATCAGCACAAGCCATATTACTAATTAGCATGGAATGCAAACTGATTGAAAACAAAAAAAATGTTTTGCTGAATAAATGGATTTACTATTAAATGTAAAAAGTTTGATATGTACTATGGTCTTATACCTCCACTGGCAGCTTCTACAATAAGCAGCCAATCATTTCTTTTCTGAGCATTTTTGAAAAGAGGATTAAAATAAAATGACAGTCTTGTTACAACAAGCAGGCTAAATGAATAAATACTGCTACAACTGATGCATTTTTCAGAGAAACAAGAGTCTGTACTTGACCATGTGAGCTGCTCAATGCAGTGATCTGAAAAACAACAATTTAAACCTGCCAAATTGTGCAGGTATTTTTACCTTGGTTTATTTGGAGGAAGCTGTCGGCTTGGCCGTCTGATAGATTGGTTTGGCTGTACCTTCATGGAAGTTCTTGGAGAAGATCGTGCAAAAGGATCTGGTGCTGGAGGCTTTTTGGGAATCTTTTTTACTAGACGGCTCACCCATTTCTGCTGCTCCTCAGTAGAATTGGCTAACAGTAGTAGATTCTTTGCCGTTGAAACATCATAATTTACTGAAATATTAAAATTGGCATCTCAAAATGTAGACACGTAAATTCAATTAACTATATATTTTTTAAAAAACACAGAGCATATCATTCCTATAGACAACAGCTGCAACTAACTAAAGCTGAGCCCATTCCACCTCAATAAAAAGGTGCTTATCTTGGTTGAATTGAGCTTAAAGCTATCAACAACAACAAAAACCCCTTCCAAACAGCATGAACACAAATATACAACTAATGGGCTGGAAACATGGAACTTCCCACTGAGAATGGAATAAGACAGAGTCTTCCCTGTCCCAACAGCTTGAATGAAGTACCTGCCAACACAAGAACTCCATTTTTTTTTACAAGCCACAAGGATTCCTTGATAGAAAAGTCTAAGTAAAAAGGGGCTCTTGAAAACTCTTGCTATAGTAGTCATGTCAGCATCTACCCGTGCATTCTGAAAATGTATCCTGTTTTTCCAATTATATTTCATAATAGATATACAAATGCACCTTAGTTAACAACATATATGGATAGACTCTCTTCCCCAACAGTGAAAAGCAGGGAAGTTTTCTACTCTTTGAAGCAACTCTGCTGGTATTGCAGAAGTCACACAAATGGTGTTGGGTCTGTCCTAACAGACCAACCAACGTTATACGAAGTGTTTATTTCCTTGGTACCTTTGCAAGGTGCTATAATCTCTTCTTTTTTATCCATATGATCTTTATGACACTTGATATGGCAGCGCCGGCACTCTAAAGCAGGAGGCGGTTTAAACATATGCCACAACGGTTTCATACAAGCTTCACAATTGGTTGGGAAGTGATAGAGAGTCGGTATGAACTCATGTCCTTTATGGCAAATGTAATTCGACTTCTCCCCCATTGGCTCTACAGGAAATTCTTGCTCCTTTTTGCTTTCTCCTTCATTAGCATACAGGATCTAGAACAGCAACAACAAAAGACAAAGCTTGGCTTACTTAAGATACAATGCATACTTCCTCAAAAGAAAACCAGTATTGTTGCAAGAAGTATGAATATAAATGAAAAATGAAGGTAGAAAAAGAACAGCTAGAAGAAGAAAGAGCAGTGACAGAGAGGCAATTCAGACAACACTGCAAGTGTCCTGCCCATACATAGTCATAATATTTGTGTAAGGCATATGCAGATAAAGGCCCCAGCATGCAAAAGACTGAACTGTACTATCATTTCCTGTAATTTTATGAGTTTAACTACTGTACTGCATTTAAATAATTCAGACCTATACAGTTTGAGATTTATGGAGAGAAGTCCAGTTCAAACAGAATATATAGTGTGTGGATGTCAGGACTTGAAGTAATGAAGGCATACTTGGTAGATATCATGTATGTATGTAATGCCTGTAAGCTTTTATACACATCTAAACCAGTCTAGAAGTATGCAAACATGAGAAATGGTTGATATAGAAGGATACATCCTGTTCATTACTCCTACAGTGATATGAGCCCAACTTGCAGTTCTGACAAACATACATGGAAATGCTTCAGAACACCAGGGAACTTACAAAAGAACAACATATTTCTGTTGAAGGTGGTGGGGGGGGAGGAAATTGACCACCTATTTTTTTAAAAAAACTAAGCATACCAAAGTACATAATTTTGATCTAAGTTAGAGTGATTCAAAGAACTTTTCTGAATTTATAGACTTTTTCAGAAGAAATACAGAGAATTTTAAGATAACTGTACAGACAAAAAACATTAAAGTCCAATCACTGACAAAGATATGTCACTTTGTTCCCCCACCCTTCAATCTTTTGTTTTAGCATTATGAGTTTTGAAAGGCATACCTGGAAAATCCTAGGAATTTCTTTGGAATCTGCTCTGTATACATCCGTTTGTGTGACTGGCCGGACATGGAATAATTTGCTATAAAAGCAGAATACGATAAAAATGTAAATAAAGTCCTGAACTATATTATAAAGCGAGCAATTCTTCCTAATCTACTTCAGTAGGGCTCACCACAGCCTCTAAATTATGGGTTCAAGTGTATACATTTAAAAAGGCAACTAGTGTTTCAAAGCTTTGCCAGTATAGAGAGTACAACATCATCATTCTTCATATGGGATTAGCTGGTCCCTTCAGGGCAGAGCAGGAATTTTTGGAAACTGTCTCTAACTAGCTGTGAGGCTATGAAAGAATCCTTTTTATCAGCTGCTTCATACAGTATCAGAGATCTTAAGGTTGGTTTTTTTTTAAGCAGATCTCATTAGACCAGACTGTTAGATCTTCACTGAGGGAGCAGATATGAAGCTGGCAGTCGTGCTCACCAAATTCAGAGCCGGGATGGACCCATCTCAAGTTTGATTGGCCATTTGCTGGCTCAAAACAGAGTTAGTAAACAAGTAACAATGTATGTCTTTAACTATTTTAAAGCTTTAAACCAAAAAAGTAGATACAACTTTGAAACAAATGAGAAGGGCCGGAAAACTTGGCAAGCACTTCAGCCCATACTGATGAAGGGAGTTCACTTAAGCCAGCTGCTGTATGGCCAGTGGGGCATAGGAGGATGCTCCACTGGTGCTGGGCATTATTGAATTAAACTCTAGCTGCTATACAGCATCTGGGAATGTCGGTGGGACTTAGCACCTCTCAGCATAATTCTGTGCAGACTATTTAAAAAGTGCCCAAATTGTTATTCTTGCCATTCTCATTTGCTAAAACAATAATGAGGATGAAATAATGAGGATGATAATATTAAGTAAATAGCACTTAAACACATCAATATCAAGCACTTACAAAAAATCCTCTACTAATAACATTGACTTTTTTTTTTGCAGGCCCATTCTTTGAATGGCTGGCAAATGAAATGGATGCAACAAGCATGCCCCTCCCCTTAGAAGAGGACCCCCAACGCCCTTTGTTCAGTTATAGGTGCATGATGTCATTTGCTTATGGACCTGGGTGCTACACTGCAACAAAGAACCAAAAAACTTGACATGTCAGTGTTCTATTTTACTTTAAGATTATGTTGGACATGGGAGACAACTAACATCTGGATGTCCTCTCTTCTTCCAGGCCTTCCTTGCAGAGGCAGTGGGCCAGGTAAAGTAGCAGAGCATCATATACAACTTTCTCCTTTCTATGAACTCATCCATATAACAGAATCACAGAGCTGGATGGGGCCATACAGGTCATCTAGTCCAACCCCCTGCTCAATGCAGGATCAACCTAAAGCATCCCTGACAAATGTTGGTCCAGCTGCTGCTTAAAGACTACCAGTGACAGGGAACTCACCATCTCCCTAGACAGATGACTCCACTGTTGAACAACTCTTACTGTAAAAACAGTTTTTCCTAATATCTAGCTGGTATCTTTCCACCCTTAATCTAAACCCATTATTGCAAGGCCTATCCTCTGCTGCCAACAGGGACAGCTCCCTGCCCTCCTCGAAGTGACAGTCCTGCAAATACTTAGAGCAATCATGCTCCCCTGCAACCTCCTCTTCTCCAGACTGAACATTCCCAAGTCCCTCAGCCTTTCTTTACAGGGCTTGGTCTCCAAACCCCTGGTCATCTTCATTGCTCTCCTCAGCACCCACTCCATTCTGTCCTCATCCTTTTGAAAGTGAGGCCTCCGGAACAGGCTTCCTGGTTGTCCTTTTAAATTATAATTTACCCACACAGTGCACAACTTCTTTAACCACACACATCTGCCTATTTGTTAAAAATATTTTTCTAAGGTCCAAGGTTATTCATCCAAAATAGTAAGCATTGCAAGAGTACTTACTCTATGTCTAACACCATGTAAGGGTTTGACTGCTCTTTATCTTGCTCACTGTCATAGAAGAGGAGCTTCTTGCTGCTTACAACCACATACTGTTTAAAAACACACATAAAGGCACAATTTGAGTGTAAGCACAGGTTTTGTCGCAAATGTTTGCTTTAATTTATAAGCCCTCTATCTTCCATGACAACATATTTATAGTGTAAAATTATATCACAAACTATATTGAGATAAATTATTTGAATAAATATTTTGGCCAGTGGATTTACAATCTTTTTAAAAGGTATTATTCTAGTAACTATTACTAATTCATAATTAGATCAAGGGGAAAAAGCATCTGTAAAAGCATCTACTTCTGATTTACAGCTGTAACTGGCTAGTTTACTGCTGGATTATTAAAATATGCAAACCTCTGTCTCCCACCACCTCCCCCTCAATCTGTACCTGCAAACAGACCATTCACAATTCAGTATGGTGGATCGTACTTTTATCACAGGTAAATTAGTTGGACAGGAAAAAATTTCTGGGAAAGAAATGCCTTCTTCTTTGACCCAGGTTTATTAGCAATAGAATAACAAACAGGCATTCTCACATTCTGACATGTTACTGTTTTATGGTTTCCCACGCTAATTCAACTCAGATCAAAGGTTTTCTGAATTTGTTAATTTTACTATTCTGCTATTGGTTTTTAACTTTGTACCATTTGGCATTCCAAACCCCACCAGCTATATGTGGCTCTGCTTACTGTACCTCATTCCTCGTCTGAAGAAGTGTGCATGCACACGAAAGCTTACGTTCTGAATAAAACTAAATTGGTCTTAAAGGTGCAATTGACTTATTTTGTTCTATGTACTTTTATCATTTTGTCTACTGAGCCTTGTTCCAATTTTCCCCTCTTCTTTGGAGGAAGAGACATTTAAATTGGGAGGAAGGTTCCTTGGAGGATGGTTTGGATGCAAAAACAAAAAATGGCCAAAAACAGCTTAAAATATTTTCAAAATTTAGGTTTGTTTACTTAAGAGCTTGATTACAGGCCACAGTTACTATTTTATGTAGCCCCACCAAACAAGAGCTTTTCTCTGCTGAGGATTCTAGTTTTACATGCTCCTCCCTCTCCATACTCCTAGACAGAGTTAGCCAGTAATAAAGTGAAATAAATATCAAGTGGAGTAAGGCAGCCACCCCACCAGCTCTTGCTTCACTGTGTGAGAGAGTTTCTATCCTCTCCAGTTTTCTCTGCCTCTTGGGTGTGAAGGAGGAAAGAAGAGTTTCTTCAGAGAATATTCTGTTTAGAATTCTCAACAGGCCAGTCTCTCTTGCATGGTGAGCAGCCAAACACATAGTAACCCTCTAGAAAAGCAACAAGCACCTTGGTAAAAAGCACAGCATTTTAATGCTGGCTGCTGAATCAAGTACAAATGTCATGTCAGACCATATCAAAGAATTATGCCTTTTTACCTTTTTAGCCCATCCAAACTTTTTGGTATTGTTTCGAACAGGCAAAGACAGCCAACCTTCCAATCGTGACTCTGGGGAAAAAAATAGAAGCAAACATTGAAACCAGCAATAATTATGCTCTCTTTTGTTTTTCAAAGTCATGTCAGATCACAAAAAATGCTTTTTCAAAGCTATGTTCATCTACAGCCCCATTCCACAAGCAAACACTGCACCCCAAACAGCTGAAGTTCAGAAACACTCCCCCCCCCAAAAAAAGAACAAAGCTCTAGTCATAAAAAATGTGTTACTGGACATTTCCATTAGTAAAAGCATTTATTATTGTAAGGCAGTGTTTGCTGCCAGCCATTCATTTTTCATTTGCAAAGGCATTACCAGTAAATATACGTGTTCCCCTGTGACTGCACCTTCAGAATATTTGAAAACAAGTCACTACCACTCAAAATATGCAGCAGTGTAATTCTAGGATGTACTAAGTACCTGGAGAGGTAACTGCTCTCAATGCCTCTTTGGACAGCAGATACTCTTATTCAAAAATTTTAATGCTCTGTTCTCAGATGGCTTAATTGGTCCCTGGTCAATACTGAAGAGCACCTTTACCCACACTAAGATTTTTAAGTATCAGCAGAGACTCTGAGACTTAAAACCTATCAACACATTATACACTCGGGATCTTCTCTAGACTTAACAGATTCTGTAAATTAAAGAAGGTAATTGGCCTATTCCCTTTTGCCTTCCACTAGTAGTGAGTCTCATACTTTGTTCTATATACAGCTCGTTATTCTTTTTTAATTTTCTTAAGTTGGGTCTTATGATCATCCAGAACAGGAAGGCAACCCGCCATACATATGCTGAACAGCAATACAAACAAGCAACACATTTTGCTTGGCATGTGTCACGATCTGAGGCCTAGTGCATGTGGCCCAGAGGGCAAGGAGAAGCCTGTGTAGGAATAGATACAAGGACCTACATCTCCCAGGATTCCTTCTGTCCCTCTGATTGGGTAGCAGAGTTTTGGAGGGAAAACTAGCCTAGAGGTGACGAGACCTGGGAGGAAAGCATAAACAGGCCTGGCTGGAAAAGGAAGCTGTTCTCTCTGCTGAGGCTGGACTGCAGGAGGTTCCAGCTGTAGAGAGATCCCTTATCCAGGGAGGGGGAGTGAATAGGTTTGACTTAGAGAAGGGAGCGTATAGCTAGTCACGATAGGGCTTTTATTTTATTTTTATACCACCTTTACTGTTTCCTATTGCACTTGCTGCTCTAGAGCGCTTATATTAAACTTACTACCCACTTGTTGTTCTAGAGCACTTATATTAAACTTATTTGTTGTTAAAACTACGAGGTGCTCATGTCGCCTTGGCCACCTTGGTTAAAAAGTATCTGTTAATAAAGAATACAAGTGTTGAGTGGGTGCTCTGGACCCGCCCAGGCAGACCCTTGCCAGAGTGGTGGCAGTCAGCAGAAAGCCCGTCCTGGTCCCCTGCTGAAAGCATGAAAGAATAGTTCTCTGTCCAGGCAACAAAGGAGAACCTTTGAAGAGCTGGCAGTACCACTCAACTCAGAGGTGTGGGAGAAGGCAGCAGGCATGGCTTAGGTCTTTCATTGTTTCCTGGACCTACACAGCCATTGCCAGCACATGCCAGTAGATAATGCATTTTTTTCAGCACTCAGGACAAAATATGTAACATATCAGTTTACATACAAAAGGCAGTTAATCTACTGCCTTATCACCCAGCTGGTAAAATCAAGTCCTCTCTACACTGTAAAATCATGACAACAGATAAACATGTAGGTCTCAGTCTACAGAACTTTGTAAACTCAACAGATTTTCATAAAACAATTTGCACTGGGGTTTCAACTTCAGTAAAAAAATTTTAGAGAAGATGCTAGAGTTGACAAAATTATTTTATGGAACCAATTTTTTAAAAAATATATACTTTTCACTCAAAAGTTACGTAAGACTACTTGAACTCTACATTTTAATACCTGTTTATGGCTAAATGGTAACCACATAGATCATAAAATATTTAATATAAGGTTTGTAGAGAAACTATTGTTAGAACCTTATACTTCTTCAGAACCCTGATGTAGCATAAATGCAAATGCAAGACATATTTTGCTAATCTGTTTTTCCGTTATTGAATATTCTTCAATCTATTGTTCTCACTAACACACCATACAAATGTTTACATTTATCATTTAATGTACTTTTGCCACTACTATTGGATAGTGCAGTATTACTAAAAACTTTATATGCATACATGTGACATATATTTTCACAATCTCTCTCCCACTCTCCCACAAATAATATAGCACTGCAGTTTCTCACATGTTAATATTCTTGCTAGCATGTAACACATTATTAGCAACAGCTAATGATACAACAGACTGGACCGTTTATGTTTTAGGGAAAGGGATGGAAGGAAAGAGTGTGCTTCTGGAATAGATGAAAGAGAAGCAAACCTTTTCTCAAGGGAAATTTCATCCTATTACAGGAGAACAATTTTGCAGTCTCCGTGTTGCAATTGCTCTCAAGCACTGTCATCTGTTTACCCTAAATACTTTTTGAAGTTTACAAACGTAAGTACCATTTTCATATACTAAAAATCAATTTCCCACTTTGCATTATCTTCACTCCTGCCCATCTCGAAGTAAAATGACTGGCTGTAGTAAGATTTTTTTTAAACCACTCTCTAAATGGAATAGTTGATGACTTAAGACCAGAGTTTTCATAAGTTCTACATCTTCAGAAATTGAGACAAAAACAATGAACCAACACAAAAGAATCCATTTACCCTACTGTTTTACGTAATATACTTTTCAGTTTGGAAGGCCCCAAGTCAATCACCTTTGAAATTCATTACAACAGTGCAATACAGGTACACAGAGGCTACAAGAATTATTCTTTTTGGTAAGTTTCATAGTTATGTTACCTGCCCTCTCCTACCACACATCAAAATAAGTGGCTGCTCACAGGGAGTAAGAGAAGCCATGCCAAAGCAAAAGCAAGTAATTAAGCAACTGGCAGTGAGAGATTGTAGGCAAGGTCACACACCCGCACAGCCAGTGGTACCAGTGAGCTCCCATGATGGGAAACTAATATCTCAAGAGGTACCAGAAGCAGGCTGCAGTCCTACGCACACTTTCTTCAGAGTAAGTTCCACTGAATAAAACTGGACTTACTTCCAAGTAGACATACTTAGGAATTACCCTGCAATCACCTAGTTTAGGGATACATTCTGTTCCCACCTTGAAGAGTCATTTTTATTGCAGTATACAGCTACAGATTTCTGTGTGTTTAACACATAGACACACAAGAGGCACACCATATTTATTTTAGCATTATTTCCTGGGAATCAGATTTTCCTACAAATAAATCCAAATGCATTTTCTCTGTGGATGGTAGTCAATTAAAAATTGTCAGTTCATCATCTGGCTATTAACCAATCACTTTTTAATAGATTTGAATACCAAAATTTCATGACAGACACAGGTATCTGTGAGAATATAGAACAAAATTTGAAATGACATACCATGTAATACACCAATGTCAAGGGTGCCGCCTTTCAGCTTCCAATTACAAATTTGTCTATTAAATCTACTGATTAAATCAACTGAAGTTTGAAGCCCTCACTCTCTTATCTGCAGCTCTTTTGCCAAGGGTGGGAACTGCTTATAAGTGGAACAACTTGAGTGCTGCATACACTTCCAGATAGCACTCACAGTGTCTAATTACAACAACTATCAGTGGATCTTTTAAGTGCCACTCCTTTCCTCATGCAGCATACTTCCCTTTGATTTCAACTGCTTCCATGTTAGTAACAAATAATTAGAGAGATGGCCTCCAAGCAATAGCATTCTGCCACTAAATGCTTTTCAGGCATGTCACCTGGGCTGTCAGGTTCTGAAGGAACTTGTGTGGAAGACAATGGTTCTTCCTCTGAGTCAGAATCAGAGTTGAGAAACACACGAGAACTGGAAGGCTTAGTGGCAATACTGACAGAGGTAGAAGAACGCTGGTAGGTAAAAGACATAGACTCCGTTGTGCGGGACTGAGTAATACGAACTGAGGAGGACCCAGCATCCAGGGTGGGGGTGGGGAGTGCAGAAAAAAAGATTAATGAAAAAATAGCTGCAAATATTATTTTCCTTCCTCAGTCATTAACAAAATCTATGAGCCAAGAGAAAATATACACAAAAGCTTTAATCCATTTCTTCAATTAAACAACCGTTTTGCTAAAATGTGGGGAGCAAAAAGAAGAAGTGAGATGGAAACACTACTGCTATTACATTTTTGCAAGTTACAGAAGCTGCCACTTTGTTTTAATTTCTGTGACAAAACAGAATGATGCTAATGAAGGAGGAGACTTACCAGGGAATCCATCATCAGCTTCTGCATCTCCAGGGCCACTGCCTATACTGGTGCTGTCTAGACCAATATGTATCATCTGAAGCTGGGAGCGAAGCTGCTCAATATCACTATCCTTGCTGTCCAGGGCCATCTGCAATTCTATTCTTACCTGGCTCTCTTCTGCTATTTGCTGTAAAAGGATAAATAAAACTTCAACTCAGTAATAAATGTTTACTACATTGTTCAGAATTTTTTCTTCCTGGACTTATGCACAGAGTATTAGTCCAGCCCCCACCCACAAGGAATAAAATACACCCTAAAATAGATGCTTATAAAGTGGCTGTTATTTGTGCACAGACACGTTACAAAAGATCCCAAGGAATGAAACAGGAGGAGTTGAGAGGCCACAGGGATTGAGGCCATTATAATCAGGAATGCACTGAACAGTGCATTAAATTATTTAAAATATAACATTGCTTATGAGGTCTAAGAAATTCAGAAGCATTGTTCTGAAGTAATTTTTTTTCCAGCAGACTGTAGCAGCTTTGGTCCCCAAACCATTTGCAGACAAGGTACTTACAGCTTGCATTTCATTTATCTCCTTCTGATACTTGATCATCATCTGGGTTAACTTTTCACGCTCAGACTTCAACTCCATATGCAGTTTCCTGTTCTCTTTTTCTTTCCTTCTGACATCAGTGTCAGCACCTCGTTTGACAGGATCCCTGCGATTCATAATTTCAGCTAACTTGTTCACAGCCTTTAAAAAGGAGAGAGGGAAGGAAAATAAAAGTACTAAATTAGAAATGTAGAGTCAGAGGTCAGTTCTTCAAGCTCATAGTATTAAGCCATTTTCATACATAATGTAGTCCAGATAGCTATATTTTTAGTTGGAAAGCCATACGGAGCTTAATTTGTTAAAGGAGGCTCTCACTTATTTGAGTCAGAAGTGGGGGATAGAAATCAAAGTGCAGTCAAAGTTTTATGTATAAATTAGTTCATAAGGATTACGTTAAGGGTTTAATCTTAAACACCAGTGCAATTTATAGTATTCAAGCGTCAGCCTGACTCTACAAGACTGATGCACAATGGCATTCAAAACTTGTAGACAAGCATAGGATTTGTTTTTTTTTAAATCATCTACTACATTAAAGTATTTGCAGGCACTGTTCTGCCTATTCAGGAATTATATTCCTACTTCAGTGACCAAATATTAACACAGGCAATACCAATAAGCAAACAGATCATTAATCTTTTGAAATTGCCCACAACCTACAGGAATATGTGCCATAATAAATCAGTTCATTCTCTAAGGAGGAAAGGCAACGTGTATGTCATTACTAAGGATGTGCAAATCCTCCCTCCCTTTCTGGCTTGGGTATACTGAACTGGAAAAAAATATTCTGGATTCCTGAATAATCCTGGCTTCCTGATTGTTTCATAAGGATTTTGCTGTTTTCAGATCTACCAGTAATTTCTGAATATATCTGGGATTTTCTCAGGATTTCCACACACAAACACACAGACACACACCAGTTTTCTTAAGAAAACCCAGATACATTTGGGTTGCCAAAGTATATTTTTGGCTCAGGTAGATCTAAATACACACCTCTAGTTATTACCATTTTAAAAGCACAGCAGTGTTAAGGATGCTTTTCTATGATATAAGTTTAAAGTTACGAACATTTACATGGTTTTCAAATATCAATATCATCCTGCCCATTTTATTTTCCCTCTCTCTCCCTCTTCTCCCCCCCCCCATCTGCCACCTAAGATACTGAAGTATTTTCTTGCTGCATTTCTGGTTTGTATTTTACCTGTGTCTTCAGGGTTCTTTCAGTAAACAACTGTTTCTCATATTGAGTCTTAATAACTCCTATATTTGTTTCCTCATCTTTCATTCTAGCAATTTCTGAAACAAGAAAACAGAATGATCAAAACCAATCTTTGCTCAAATAGGAGCTAATTTTTTTTGGGGGGGGGGAAGAAAACTCACGTTCTTGGATTTCTTTAAGTTTATTATTCAGCTCTTCTTTCTCATTTGCAAGGTTAGCCACATCACTGGTGAGCGTCCTATTCGCTTCTTCCAGCTAAAATATAGAAATTAACATGGGAATGGGGTGAATAAAGAGTAAAGTAAGAAAGGTAGAATTATTCAGAAGTTGTTCACAAGACCATAAGTGATCAACTATTTGAGAATATTGAATGAAAAAAGCATAAGATGAAATGAACACAGGAGAATTAGGCAGTTAAAGGAAAAGCTAACAAAAGTTCTGTGGGAAGCAGAGAAGAAGTGAATATACAGCTTAACAGACAGAAAATAACAATGAAATTTCAACAATACACGATGGAATGAGTAGTGAGTCAAACACAAAAGAAAACACCTGCTAGGCTGCAAAAAAGCAATGGTCAAACAGACAGTGTTCCTTCTAAGCTGAGTTAGTGCAAGCTAGCTCACAGGTTCTTAGCCTCTGGCTCGCATATTTTTGTCTTAGCTCCAGAAGGATGGCCCCAAAGCAAACTAATTCATGCAATAGCTAGATTGCTTGCTCACAACTTTAAGGCCAGTAGCTCACAAAGTAGAGTTTTTGCTCACAAGACTCCACAGCTTAGAAGAAGCATTGGTCACAGACTAGGATTCAAAAACTAGAGTATGTAAGTAGACAGGAAAGACACAGATTAGGTTCAGAGATTAATGTTCTTTGGATCAGAATATGAGTCCGAAGAAGAACAGAAACTGGAACCTCCTAAACAGTTTAATAAAAAAAAAACAACCCACCCCAGAGTGCATTCATAAAACTAACACAGGCAGCTGCTGTGGGCCCAAGAGTAGTGGTGGAGGATGCCAGCAGCCACTGCGGGCCCGGGCAGAGAGCACACTGGCAGTTTCTGTGGGCTTGGGCACAAAGGACACCAGCAGCTATGATGGGCCTAGGAACGGTGGTGGAGAACGCCAGCAGCAGGGCTCTATGGTAGGCGGCAGGACCTGGAGCCTTGTCAGGTTCAGTGATGCGGGAAGGATATGGAATTCCCTCCTCCATCAGTATCATGCCCCCCCACACTTGTTCTATTTATGACTGGATAGATTCTCATATTTGTCTGGAAAAGTATGCAAGCATGAACAATACATACTTTCAATTCCAGGAAACATTTTCTGAGCACTTAACAATTCACCTTTTCATTGTGCAAAGTATCTTGCCCAACAGATATCCACTACTGTTTCAGGATGCAAGGACTAAATCATAATAACTAGACGAGTGCCTATAAATAAAGACATTCTAGCAGGCAAAACAAAACCTACAATAGGGGCTTCACGTGAACCACTTACAGATCCTATTGTGGCATCTTTTTCAGCAAGTTCCTGTTTATGCCTAGCCATCATTTCTTTAATTTCCAATTCTTTCATGATCTTCTCTTTTTCCAAATCTGAGTACTGTTCTTCAGCAATAGAACGAGCCAACTGTTCTGAATCTGCTTTAGTTAGTGTGATCTCAAGTTGCGCTGCCAAAGAATCCCTGCAAGGCAAAGATGTGTTTGAAGAAATTATTCCGTGCCATTTCTTAACTCAGAATATATGCATATGTGGTTATGTTTACAGGGCTGCCAATTACCTGGAGAAATAGCACCCTGTCTCTTTTAATAGAGGCTTAATGGGCTATTATTTACCAGGTGATTTTGAATTAAGAGCCTGGGTCCTATAAACTTGACTACCAGGTAATGTGGTATTTAACTCCATGCTGTGAAAATGTTCTGCTGCCCTTTTCCATGCATTTAGTATCTATTAAAAGGCACAGGGCATTTTTCTACAGGCCTACATGTGGACAAGAAGCAAAGAGCTGAAACCTCACCTTTCATCTTGCAACTCTTGTATCTTTTGCTGCATTTCTTTACAAAGTTTTGTCTTTTCTTCACATTCATCTTTAAGCTCCCGAACCTGTGTCTTGTATAAAGTCTGAAATTTAAAAAAAAAAGAAAACTGATGCGAACAGTGGTAACATTAACGGATCAAGAAACTGTGACCACAGAGGCTTTTTATTTGCATTAATGCTTGTTTAATATATGGAATTATGAAGCACATGCAAAAATGAAGTTGTCAGCGCCATGGTATATGAGTGTAAAACAACATAACTGGTCAAAAATCTATTAATTACCAAGGTGAAACAACATCCCCAAGGAGATAAAGCAACAATATGCAGACAGTAATGAAATAACATTTCTGTATTAAACTACAGGAAAAGAATAATAAAGATAATTATGCAGCACATACTGAAAAATATTGTTCTGCTTCAAGTTGGTCTTGAAGTTCCTTCATTTGACCATCAGCATCTTGGCGTTCCCTGTTCAGAAGAAAAAATAAATACATGGAAATCATCATGTAGTTCTGACAAGCAAGAATAAATTATCTTCCAATGCCCACTCTTTCCTCTCTTCTTGAAGTTCAATAAATTAATGGAGCAAATTTGTGAAAGCATCCTTAATGTCTTCCTCTTCACATTGCAGCCCCCCACGTCCCTGAAAAAATGGCTTCAGAGGATTAAGGACCCTTACGAGTAGTACCAGATGAAATGTGGAAGCTGCAGCAAGAAAGAGCCAACTGGCTGTCTGTACACTTCTGTACTCTTGTGTGAAGTCTTCCATGAAGGGAACAAGAGGTGGAAATTTCTGCCAATTCTCCCTTCTCATTGCACCCAACTGTATCCTCTTGTTCCAAAAGGTCTACCCAACCTCTAAGAATGACTGGAGGATGGGACAGGGTGCATAGGGACTGCAGCACAAAAAAGTAAAGATCCTTTTTTGCGAATTTGCTGTTTGCAGTAGGTGAAATCTAACCCAATGTCACCCATGGCCTTGAAGCAAAGTGGAGCAGAACAGGACCCGGCTGTTCTTCACAATGACCAGTTTACTAAAAATGTACCTGCAGTGATGTTGCTGCTATAAACACTACCTCAGCATGACAAAAAGTCCATCTCAAAATGATTTGTGAATCGACTAATCTATACACAAACTGGACACCAGAGAAATTCAAATGGCAGAGATCTGACGTATAAGAAAGTTACTCAGATTCTGAGTGACCCAAGTGCAATTTTTTGGATTTTTTTTATTTCTATGTGCATGTGTGCGCGTGCGAGTGAGTGTGTGTGCACCTTGAAGTCATCGTGACTTTTGGTGACTGACCTCTAATGGGGGCATAGAGGATATTCAGAGAGGTGGCTGAATAAAGCCTGCTCTTGCTTCCCAACTTCTGGTATTCCAAAGAGGTCTCCCATCCAAGTACTTGCCAGAGTTGACCCTGCTTAGCTTCCGAGATCTGAAGAGATTGGGCTTGCCTGAGCTATCTAGGTCAGGGCCATTTTTTTTTAAATTATACGTTGCCTTTTCCCCAGTGGGGATCCAAACTGACTTACACCGTTTTCTTCTCATCCATTTTATCCTCACAACAAGCCTATCGGGTAGGTTAGGCTTTAACTCAGCAAGCTTCCATGATGGAGTGGGGATTCAAACCTGACTATTTCCTGAGTGGTTGCAAGGCACCTTAAATTTGTTCAATTAGCAAATCATTATTGGCTCTAACGGGATATCAAACAGTAATGATCAACAACCTTATTGTTGCCTTACTTGCGGAGTTCATTGTTTTGTTTTTCCAAACTTAATCTGATTTCAACAAGGTGATTATTTTCCTGTTTTAGCTGTTTTTCTGACATTTTCAGTGCATTGACTTGTTGCGTTTGCATCTTGAGGTCATTCTGTGTGAGGCAGCGCTTTTGTGTTTCCTGTTCTATTTTTAATGTCAGGTTTTTTACCTGGAAGACAACAAAAGTGATTCCTTTTTAACAAACATTTTGCACATATGTTTGCTAAGAATATATATATATCATGTTTACTTTGCTGAACAATGTTTTATCAAGAATTAATGCTTACCAATAGCTATCTAGGGATATTTAATCAAGCGCAAAAAGAAGGAGACAGCTACTTCAAAAGGAGGAGACAGGGAGGAGACAGGCAACAGTTAGTTCCCTTGCACTAATAAGCATTACTACATTATACCCAAGATACCACTTATAATTGAAAACTGAAAGACCATCGGGGGGGCAAATATACTATTCAGATCCTTTACAAAATAATTAAAGTCTGGAAGAGGTGACTATCCACTACAAGATATCCCAACAGTCATAAACAAAGGTAAAATTAGTTTTAGAAGGGTAGCTGTGTTGGTTTGCAGTAGAAGCAGCTTGATGGTCTGCAGTAGAAGAGATAGTATCTCTGGAGACCAAGATCAAGCTAGTTCATGCTATGGTATTCCCCATTACTATGTACGGATGTGAAAGTTGGCAATGAAGAAAGCTGAAAGGAAAAAAATAGATCCATTTGAAATGTGGTGATGGATAAGCGTTTTAAAGATTCTATGGACCAATAAAAAGTCATGGGTTCTAGATCAAACCAAACCTGAACCCTTACTAGAAGCAAAAATGACTACACTGAGGCTATCATACTTCGATCACATCATGAGAAGACAAGGTTCAGCGGAAAAATCAATAATGCCAGGGAAAAAAGTTGAAGGCAGTAGGAAAAGACAGCCCAACATGAGATGGATTGACTCAATAAGGGAACCTACAGACTTCAGTTTTCAAGACCTGAGCAAAGATGTTAATGGAAGGACATTTTGGAGATCATTGATTCACAGGGTCTCCATATGTCAGAAGCAAGGTGATGGCACGGAACACATACACAGTTGAAATAACAAGCTCATATAAGTAGATATACAGTGCAGTCCTACACAGTATTCCAGTCTAAGCTAATTTAAACTAATGGCTCAGGCTGTAGCACAGGATTGAACTGCTACAAACATGGGTTGGGATCTAGTCTATAAGCCTATCCCAACTGAATTATCATCCCCTGCATGCACACACCTACCCACCCACCATCAGATCATATGTCATCCCAGTAGGGCTTCCAACCCACAGATGCATGGGCGTGAAGTGTGTGCACATGTGCACAAAGGGAGTGTTTTACCCTATTTTCACCTTATTTTTAGTAGAGAACTAATATGCAGCTAGGAGAAAGCTAAACCGAGATCTGGAGATATACATCATTATGAGTTACCTTACCACAAAGACAGAAGTTCTACTTAGATATAACAAGGAACAAACTTTAAGATGACTGTGAATTTCTTACTCATACTTACATCCTCATTCAACTTATCTTTTTGCTTAAGTAGCTCATTTATTTTCTGTTGAGATTGTTTTAGATCACAGTCCAGCATAGAGCATCTTTTTTCAACTTCCAACAAGCAGTTTTCTACTTTCTGCTTTGAAACTCTTTCCTCCGAGAGCTTCTTTTCCATTTCTATAAAATAAAAAACAAGCAAAGTCAGCAGGTATCATTTTATAACACTTTGACACTTGTACTATTTTATTTGTAGTACACTAAAATGTCAAGGACTTCCGCAAAGAAAATTGATATAAATGAAGTTTAAAATAGTTATTACTGAAGGACCAACATAACTGCAACCCTGCTAAATAGGAAATAATTGTTTTTGAAGCTTCAATTAATGTAATACTTCTAGATTTTGCTCAATCTGTTTGAAGTTAAACAATTAAGATGCATACAAGCAAGTCTCCTCAGCTTCGAAATTCACTGTCAGTTTTCTATTATTCTACCTAAAGATATGTTCTGACGCATCTACTGCCTACATATATTCTCACTTCTTTGTGAAAGCAAAGTTACTTTTTGATGCATGAATGCCACACAGTTTTATGCTTTCATTGTCTCTGACTAGACTGCCCGGAAACTTTTGTAAGCTCCAGTGCAAAGTAAAATTGAAGCATCAGCACCTGCTAACAGCCTAAGCAGTATTCTGAGTTAATATTTACATGTAAAAAAGGATTTCCCCACCCAGTGACATCAACACATATACACTGTATCTGCCATGAAGATGGCATCTTGACTTCATTGATAACTGTTCAAATACCATTCACATTAATTTTTTCCTGATAAAACTTATACCACCTGAAAAAATCTAAGATGCAGCGTTATACAATTATAAGATCCTACACCTTCTAGAAATAACATTCAGCAATTACTGAATTGTGTAGTCATAACCTACATCACACCGTAACATCTACCTATTCTAGATGCTGACCACTGACATACAGCTATGAAGCCAAATAAGAGTTCATAATCAGTTTAACACAAATTTGCACTGCTTGAGTTTAATTTGAAATATAAGGCAATGAAGTTATATAATGGCTAGAATGTCCGTCTTGATTCATTAATATGGGAGTTCAGATCCTGCTCAACAGTGAAGCTGACAGGGTAAATGTGGCCAAGTCATTCTCTCTTAGACAAATTTATAAAAGGGTGAGAAACATATATAATAGCTAAATAAAACTATGACTACATATCATGTATTTACCTTTCATGGCTTCAGACTTTGCTTCTTCAATAGACTCATAGATTTTATTTTTGTCAGCCAGCCGGGCTTTTGTTGCCTTATGTTCAGCTTCTTCTTGTTCCAAGTTTTGCTGCATGACTTTTAGCTTGTATGTCATATCTATTTCCATGTTGTTCTTCTCCTGTTAATAAAACACACAGGAATGCAATTGTTTGAATATAATCCCACAAATATTTTTAATTTAAAAAATATACACTTTAATTGAAAAACCTGACTGGTGTCAGGAGAGAAAGGGCTCTTTCTAAGATTTCTAGTTTGAACATATACTCTATCTTATAAATATAATAGGTAATAACATATATTTAAAATGCTAAATTGGCTACCTACCAGAAGCATTATACATTAGAGAGCAAATGAATTGTTTACTACTGCACCAAAGAAAATCCTCAAAGCTAAAAAGAATTTTACTCCTCACAACCTCTAGTTGGCTATAAAAGTTGGCTGTTATGCTTGGAATGTGGGCAATGCCAGTGCTGAGCAACCTAAAAGCTCTTTCCACATCTTATTCCATGTCCCCATAGACTCTCAGTTTCTCAGCTTTCACTGGACAGCTCCTTCCATTAAAAGGTTATTACCTGTTCTAACCCATCAACTGTCACCTCAAAGCCCACTAGAGTTCCCACAGATATAAACCACAGTTCCTTATATCCTTCATTTAACAGCTCTGATCAAAACTGCCCAAGGAAAGAAAAATACTACCAAAAATAGCCTTGCAAAATTATAATTTATTACCACTCATAACTGGTGCATGCATAATGGAGCCTTGTCAAATAAAAATAGATTCCAGATATGAACATTCAGATTTGTTCTCTCAATAGAGAACAAGTGGCCTATCTACTATTCTTCTGGAAATATCTACTATCTACTATTCCTTTGGAAACAAGAGCATCAGCTAGCATCAGAAAAATATATTCTAGCAACAGTTTATGGTTTAAAGCCAATGTAGAAGACACAAGCTTAAAGACAGATACATTCATGGAAAAACACCACCACTTAATTTACTTGTTGCGTGCTATGTAGCTTTAAAGAAAGAGAAAATATATAATTACATCTATCAAAGTATGCAAAAATCAGAATGTCAACAGCACAGACTATAATTTTAAAAATTAATCTTATACTTTTTTTCTTTACCTTTTCCAGATCTGTGAATCTTTCCTGTAATTGTCTTTTCTCTGTCTCAGTTTTAGCTAATGCGCTCCTCCCATTTTTTACTTCCTCTTCCAAACTAGTTATTCGGCCTAAGAATATATTGCAAGAGACCAACCGATAAAGAAATGTTACTAAATGGTTTATTAAAATGTAACATATAAAGTGTGATTTTTAAAAAGAAAAACATCATTAGCAGAAGAGTAAAAAATTAAGAAAATTAATGAAGTAAACAGCTAAATCCAAATTCCAAAAGTAGCTTATTTCTAATGTGCAAAGCAGTTTCCAGCAGAATGCTTTTCATACCTTGAAGATCACTGATAATCTCTGACCCATGAGTTCGATCTCTCCTTTCAGATTCCA
Source organism: Heteronotia binoei (assembly GCF_032191835.1). Lineage (NCBI taxonomy): Eukaryota > Metazoa > Chordata > Lepidosauria > Squamata > Gekkonidae > Heteronotia > Heteronotia binoei. The sequence goes on along the minus strand of NC_083223.1, from coordinate 46,271,123 downwards.
GGGCAGACTGCAGGTTGAGGAAGTCCTTCTCTAGTTTGAGTCTAGCGTTTTCCAGTGCACAGTTTTTATCTTGTAGATCTCTATTAGTAGCTTCCAGCTGCTGAATCTGCTTTGTACTCTCTGTCTGGTTCTTCCTGAACCTGGCTGCCGTATCAGATTCTGTGCGCAGCAAAGCATTGGCTTCATCCAACTATTGAACCATGAAAAACATTTCAGACAAGTGAATATCAACAAAACTTTTAAAAAGGTTGCCAAGGTGAAATCAGAGTTGCAAACTGTTACTGATAGGGCACTTTTAATACACAGATTTGAAATGAAGTCTGACAGACAACTTAAACAGAAAAAAGGCTTGCCTGTCTTTGTAGCTGGTTGATTTTTTCATTTGATATCTGAGAGTTCTGATTCCGCCTTTTCAAATCTTCAAGCTGATCTTTCAAACTATTAACTGTAATTAAAATGTTGAATTTTAAAGTACATCACTCAATAATGGCTTTCTAAAAATTAATTCCTAGCACTAGGAAGATAATTCTATCCACGTCTCACAATGCCTCAAGATCTTGGTCCACATACCATCATTTTCCAGATTGCGTTTTTTATCTGCTTCATGTTCCGCTTTCCGCTGGTATTCTGCATTCTTATGCTGGAGAAGAGCTTTTTCCCTTTCCAACTGTCTCAGTGCAGACTCTACATTCTTTCTTGAGGTCATCTAGAAAAATGTATCGAAGGGCAGAAGGCATACTCCTTATTTAAAGAAGATTTATAAAGAATTGAACCTTATTACTTTTAATGAAAGCACTGGGTTGGATCCAAAAAGCTTTTTCCATTGGTGAAAAAGGGGGATGTGATTCCCTTTGACCATTAAAAAAAAACTAGGCTGGGGATCGTGGAACTTGCCTGAATGGAAATCATGTGGGATGGGGGCTGTAATAAGGAGAGGAAATTGTGCAAGATTGAGGGGAAAAGCTGGCTTGATCCAACTAATTCAACAAAAATGTTTCTCATTTGGTTGCAGCAAATATGCTCAGCAGATGTGCTTATTCAAATTACAGACAACCACATATTTTCAAAACTGGCAAAGCAGCTTCACAATTTTGTTTAATGGAAATCAATGTTAAAGCTTAATCCATGTGTGACTTTCAGATCAACCATATTTAGGATTTACTACACATCACACGGAAATCAACAACGCAGTTCTGGTGATCCTATGAAGCTGAATTTATTTTTGTCACCTTTATCTAGTTCCTGATAAATATAGAGCATCCTCCCCCCCCACACACACCCTGGCATTCCATTTAGATCTTCTCAGAAACCTAGCAACCATGCTTCATTTTTCTTTTGTATTTCTTTGTACATACCAACGTATCTTTAGCGCCACCAAATAATTTATCTTTTAAAAGGTGGCTCCCAGTACATTGAGACTGAGGAATTGTTAGCAATGATCATGCTGACTACAACTGACACCACTTTGGGCATAATTGGATTGGCCAATATAGAAAATAAATACAGTTTGCAATTAAAAGTGTCATTTGCTTCTCCTACGTTCCACAGGCAGCCTGATCAGTAGGCAATTTTCCTTCAGAGCCACTATTTGTTCCTTGATATGAATGGAGGATTGGATCCTTAGTCAAATCCTGCTTTCAGGCTGCCAAGGGAATCAGCTCCCTGTGGAAATCCGGGCCCTACCTGATTTGATGCCATTTCGTAGGGCCTGCAAGATGGAGCTGTTCTGCCGGGCCTTCAGTTGAGGCAGTGGACATCCTTATTTCCATCTGCTTGGCCTCCTCCATTGCCTGTCATGATGCTATTTTATCTTACCTTAATTTATTATTCCATCTCTGGGCCAACTGCTGTACTGATATATAGAATGCGCCCAATGGAAACCACCACATGTGACAAATGTGCTATTTGTTTTATTGTATTTTATTATCTTAGCTTGAAGCGTTTAATTGTTTTAACTTTTGTTATCCTCCCTGAGCCCACTTGCGGGAAAGGGTGGAATACAAATTAACAAAAATAAATGAATAAATAAATAATAGTGTCTTTCATCTATTTTGATTGGTGTTGGACGAAAGTATCAGGATGAGCAATGATTTAGAGTGCTGGTTTTGGGTGTGGGGAGGAATCAGCTCAGATCTCTACACAGCCATGAAACTCAATAGATGGCTCAGGGCCAGACAAGCTCCTTAAAAAAGTTAAGAGATTCAACAAGCAATTAATACTCCACTTATCCATCTGCTAAATCCAAACTGTATAGATTCAAAAACTGACAAGCAAAACATCTTACATTCTTCTCACAAATATCTGAAACAGTCCCATTTTTATTGTAATAAATACTTGCTATGTTTTTATAACTTTACCGATATTTCGTAGTTGACAACATGTTCTCATTAAATTGTATACAAAAGAATCAATTTAAAATGTACTGTGCATAAAAATACAGAAAAACACCTTTTTTTTACTATGCTCATATTTTCCACTAATAATAAAAATAAGGTAACAGAGCATATAAAAGATACCAGCTTACCTCTTCATCCAGTTCTTTCATTATCTTCTCTAAGCGATTATTAATAGTTCTAGGGAAACAGTGAAGTATTAGGGGGAAAACACAGAATAAGGTATGAAAAAAGATTTAATTTCAGTTTTTCTGTTGTAAATCTTTTATAGCAAACTACGTACATTCCTATTAGCGACTGTTAAATAATATGTAACACCACTCCATCCCTGTGGTCATGCAGAGCCCAACTTATGCTTTTGAAAGGAGAAATTTTTTTGCATCTAAAAGCTCATTCTCAAAGTTTCCAAACTGCAGATCTGTACAGTCACAAAGTCCATCAATATGATGCACAAAGACCAGGAAGGAGTAAAAACAGGTTGCTTACCTGTAACTGATGATCTTCGAGTGGTCATCTGTGCAGTCACACACATGGGTCTTGCCGCAGGCAACGGATCCGTACCTTGGAGCTCCAATAGCTCGCCTATAGCGTCTTTTGGCGCGCTTTCCTCCCGCCCTGGGGAGCAGGCAGCGACTGCGCATGCCTGGAGCGGGGGGAGAGCGCCCATTCCACTCAGTTTCTTCCAGCCGCCGTTGGCACTGACACTATACCAAGTTAGGCAACGATTACACGAGGCCAGCAGCGGGGAAGGCTGGGTGGGCGTGTGTGACTGCACAGATGACCACTCGAAGATCATCAGTTACAGGTAAGCAACCTGTTTATCTTCTTCGTGGTCTCTGTGCAGTCCCACACATGGGTGACTAGCCAGCTAAATGTCCTGGAGGAGGGTGCTGGTGAAAGAAAAAAATTAGTCACGTAACCCAATCACATCATATTATGCAACATAGAGATGGAAGCGGATGCACTCACCCCTGACTTCAGTGGAAGATGGATCTGAGGACCGCTTGACCAAAGGAGGCGTCACGTCTCGCACGAACGTCTAAGGCATAATGGGAGACGAACGTGGATGGTGAGGACCACGATGCAGCCGCACAAATGTCCTCTAGGGAGACGCCTTGCAGGAAAGCCGAAGACGTCGAGACCGCTCTAGTAGAGTGGGCCTTAAGACCTTCGGGCAGAGGCTGTTTAGCCAGTTCGTAACACAACCTGATGGCACTAACTACCCATTTAGATAGTCTTTGGGTAGAGATTTTGTGTCCTCTGTGAGGGTTTCCGTAGGCCACAAACAGATTAGGGTCCTTACGGAAAGGTTGTGTACGATCAAGGTAGAAAGATAAAGCCCTTCTAACGTCCAGAGAATGCAGGGCTCGTTGTCCCTGGTCGGATGGGTTGGAGAAAAACGTTGGTAGAGAAGTTGAAGTCGATAAGTGGAACTGGGAGACAACCTTCGGAAGGAACGCAGGGTCCGGTCGCAGAACAACTTTGTCCTTGTGGAAAATAGTGCAGGGAGGATCGTGGCGGAAGGCGCATAAGTCACTTGCCCGTTTACCTGAGGTAAGGGCTACCAGCAATGCTGTCTTCCAGGAAAGAAGGTTAAGGTCTATGGTAGCCATAGGTTCAAAGGGAACTTTCATTAAGCAGGAAAGGACTAGTGATAAACTCCAAGTCGGGACGAAGGGCTTAACAGGTGGATTAAGGTGCAACATGCCCTTAAGAAAGGACTTAGACAAGGGATGGGAGAACACTGTTTTGCCATCAACCGGGTTATGGAACGCAGAAACTGCAGAAAGGTGAACCTTTAAGGAGGAATAACAGAGTCCTGATTTCTGTAGAGAAAGTAGATAATCAAGGATCAGGTTAAGGGGTGCTGACTCTGGCTGCAGGTGATTAGACGTTGCGAAAGAGCAGAAGCGCTTCCATTTGCGTTGGTACGAAAGTCTAGTGGAAGGCTTCCTTGCGTTGAGGATGATGTTGGCTACCTCTGTGGAGAGGCAGGCGGATGTATTCTCCAGGCTGCCAAGGCCAGAACCCGAGGGTTGTGATGCAGAACCTGACCACTGGCCTGTGATAAAAGATCGCCCGCCGGAGGAAGGCAGCGGTAAGTGTGGCGGGACATTTGTAGAAGCCTCGTGAACCACGGTTGCCGAGGCCACTATGGAGCAATGAGGATGCAGTCCGTGCCATCTCGTGCTATCTTTACCAACACCCGCGTCAGAAGGGGGGTTGGTGGGAAGAAGTAGTGAAGAGGACCTGTCCAGCTGTGAAGGAAGGCGTCGTTGCCCCTCCTGGAATAAAATCGAGGACATTTGGCATTCTCCCTGGAAGCAAAGACGTCCACCTTGGGCGTTCCGAAGCATCGGAAGATACGACGAAGGTAGGTCGGATTGATGGACCATTCGTGGTCGTCTATGCGAAACCTGCTGAGGGAGTCGGCCAGAACATTCTCCACACCCGGGAGGTGAATGGCAGTCATGTAGATGTTGTGCTTGACACACCATTCCCAGAGCAGTACGGCTATACGGCACAGGCGGAGGGATCTGGTGCCTCCCTGCTTGTTTATGTAGTAAACTGTTGCCATATTGTCCGTGGAAATCTGAACGTGTCGGTCCCTTATCAGTGGGAGGAACGATTGGAGGGCCCTGTGCACAGCAATCAGTTCTAGGCAGTTTATGTGCATGGCCCTCTCGGGGGGAGTCCAAAGCCCCCTGACGGTCTTGTCCTCTAAGTGGGCTCCCCATCCCCACTTGGAGGCGTCTGTTGTCACGACAGCCATCGGAGGAGTCGGTAGAAACGGCATGCCTGCGAGCAGATTGTCGGGTATAGTCCACCATGTGAGAGATAGAAGCACCAGAATACGGGCCTTTTCGATCGCGGCCCCTACCCTATGGAACCGACTCCCCGAGGAGGTGCGGGCCCTGCGGAGCCTTGAACAGTTCCGCAGGGCCTGCAAGACCATCCTTTTTAAATCAGCATATTCGGACTGCTAAGAAAAATGGTAATTAAAGATCCGCCAATGCGGTCCAAAGATCTATACCGCAGTATAATTGTATCTACTAGACTGGTTTTTAATTTAATGTTTTATTGTTCTATAATGTAATTCTAATGTTTTAATTATTATGGTGTGTTTTTATGGATTGCTGTTAGCCGCCCTGAGCCTGCCAAGGTGGGGGAGGGCGGGATATAAATGAAATTAATAAATAAATAAATAAATAAGAAGTGCTCTCTGTGGGACAGTGAGTAAAACGCTCTGCGGTTGCGCCTGAGGATGGTAGGCTCGTACAAACCAGAGCTGTAGTTGTCGCATCCGTAGCCTGGCAAAGTAAAGGACAGACGTTGTGGCGGCCATGAGGCCCAGCAGGCGTTGGATTGTGAATGCAGACTGACGAGGCTGTTGTTGAACTGACTTGGCTAAGGCAATGATAGTTAGTGCCCGATCCTCGGGGAGGAAGGCACGATGGAGAGAAGTGCGCAGAAGGGCCCCTATGAACTTGAGGTCCTGGGTAGGTGTGAGGTGAGATTTTGAAGCATTCACACGAAGGCCCAGGGATTTCAGAAGGGTGAGAGCTGTGTTGAGGTTGCTCTGCAGCTGATGTTGAGTTGGAGCTATGAAAAGCCAGTCGTCGATATATGGGAAGACTGGGATGTTCCGAATGCGAAGAGCAGCTGCCACCACTGCCATGCACTTGGTGAAAACGCGGGGTGCAGTGGAGAGGCCGAATGGCAGGGACACATATTGGAAGTGGTCCTGGCCCATGGCGAATCGCAGATACCTCCGATGTTGAGGTCGAATGGTCACATGGAAGTAAGCGTCCTGAAGATCTAGAGAAGCCATCCAGGAATTTCTGGGAATAAGGGGCAAGATGGACTACAGGGAGATCATTCTGAACTTCCTGTATTCGATGTGCCGGTTGAGGTTTCGCAGATCTAGAATGGGACGCTTGCCTCCATCCCTCTTGGGGACCAGAAAGTATCTCGAATAGAAGCCTGTCCCTCGATGTTGAGGAGGGACGGGTTCTATGGCATTTTTCTGGAGCAAGTCCAGGATTTCCTGATGGAGGAGTGTAGACGGGGGGGTAGCAATGAAGTAGTGGTGGCGAGGTGGAGAAATGAACTCGATTGCGTAACCTAGGCGCACGATGGTCAGCACCCAGGAGTCGGTTGTGATCGAGTTCCAAGTGGGAAGGAACGGAAGGAGACGTGTGCTGTAAGCCGGTGGGGTTTGGAGAGCAAGTGGGGTTTGGAAAGAGTCAAAGAGACTGCTTAGTCTGGAAGGAGGCCTTCTTGGTTTGTTGGGGCTTAGGTCTCTGCTGGAAATGCGGTTTTTGTTGTGGACCCTTTCGCCTCCAGTAGTCACTTTGTTTTGGTGACCGTTGTCGTTTCGGAAATGATGGTCTCCAAGTCTTCGATCGATTGAACTGCTGTGAGTTTGGTTGGGAAACTCCCAGGCGCTTGGCACATTTGCGGCCATCATCAACAGAGGTTAGCACTTCGTCAGTGGACGCATGGAAGAGGCCTAGGCCGTCGAAGGGGAGATCCTCTATCTTCTGCTTGATGTCGGGCTGCAAGTTAGTAGAACGCAGCCAGGCATGACGGCGCAAGGCGACGGAGGAGGCGAAGACCCTCGAAGAACAGGAAACAGCATGTCATACGGTGTTTATCTGCTGTTTGGAGACTCTGGACAATTCTGACACCAAATTGGAGGCCGTTCTCTGAGAGGTTTCAGGGAGAGAGGGGATCAGGGGTGTAAATTGATTGGCTAGATTGAAGACATAGGCAGAAAAATAAGCTAAGTAATTGTTGAGTTTAGAATTGGTAGAAGCCAGAGTAAATAACTTCCGTGCCAAGGTATCCAGTTTTCTCCCTTCGCGATCTGGTGGTGTAGGGTGTCGTGAGGGCTTGGCCTTAGTGGCAGAATGAACTATAATAGAGTTGGGCGCTGGGTGTGTCGCCAAGAATTTAGCATCCGGGGCATGTACCCTGTAGAGCGAGTCAAATCGTTTGGAGGTAGGTGGGACAGAGGCCGGCTTGTCCCACGCCTCTCGCAACCCTTCAAGGTGTACAGGTAGCATCGGGAGAAGCGACCCTGGTGGGAAGTCAGCCTGTACTAAGTCATGTACAATGTCTGAAACTGGATCGAGGCGGCGTTGCGGTGCTGATGTTGTTAGATCTGTCGGCTGCATTCGATACAGTCGACCATCGGCTACTGACGCGCCGCCTCGCCGACATTGGGGTTGAGGGGTCGGCCTTGCAATGGCTTTCCTCCTTTCTCCTAGGTCGGGGACAGAGGGTGGCTATTGGGGGGGAACGGTCCCGGAGGCGCACACTGGATTGCGGGGTGCCTCAGGGAGCAGTTCTCTCCCCGATGTTGTTCAACATCTATATGCGCCCCCTCGCCCAGATTGCCCGGCGGTTTGGGCTGGGTTGCCATCAATATGCAGATGACACCCAGCTCTATCTACTAATGGACGGCTGGCCCGACTCCGCACCAGGGAATCTCGACCGGGCTTTACAGGCTGTTGCGACATGGCTCAGGCTGAGTGGGCTGAAACTGAACCCAGCGAAGACAGAGGTCCTTTGCGTGGGTCGCGGCGCTCTGGGAGGGGAAATAGCTCTCCCGGCCTTCGATGGTGCGCTATTGAAAGCAGCGCGCCAGGTAAAGAGCCTGGGTGTTTTACTGGAGCCTTCACTATCAATGGAGGCCCAGATAGCAGCCACTGCCAAGTCAGCATTCTTCCATCTGAAGCGGGCAAGGCAGTTGGCCCCTTTCCTCGAGCGTCGGGACCTCGCAACAGTGATCCACGCAACGGTCACCTCAAGATTAGACTACTGTAATGCCCTCTACTTGGGGCTACCTCTGTGCCGGACTCGGAGACTGCAGCTAGTGCAGAACGCGGCAGCCAGGCTGTTGCTGGGACTCCCAAAACGGGAGCATATACAGCCGGGGCTGCGTGAACTGCACTGGCTGCCGATTGTATACCGAGTCCAGTACAAAGTGTTGGTCGTTACCTTTAAAGCCTTATATGGCCGAGGACCTGCCTACCTGAGGGACCGTCTTTCCCCATACGAACCCCAGAGAGCACTGAGGTCAGTCGGGAAAAATCTAATGACCATCCCCGGGCCGAAGGAGATAAAATATCAGAGCACCAGAGCACGGGCATTCTCGATTGCGGCTCCTACTCTGTGGAACCGACTCCCCGAGGAGGTGCGGGCCCTGCGGAACCTTGAGCAGTTCCGCAGGGCCTGCAAGACCGTCCTCTTCAAATTTGCACACCCGGACTGTTAGGAAGATCAGAAATTAAGGAGCCGCCAACGCGGTTGAAGAACTATACCGCAGAATAACTCTATTTATTGAACTGGTTTTAATGTTATTAAGTTTATTGTTGATGTTTTATATTGTTAAATTTAAAGGTTTTATTATTATTATTGTATGTTTTTATAAAATGTTGTTAGCCGCCCTGAGCCTGCTGAGGTGGGGAGGGCGGGATAGAAATAAAATTTATTATTATTATTATTATTATTATTTAGGAGAGTCAGACGGCAAGGCAATTTGGAGAGCATCAGCCATCATGGTGATGAGATTTAGATATGCTTTGGAAGCATCTGATGGTGAAAGGCGCAGCTGTGGTGCAGACTCCGAGGCAACAGAGGCAGGGTGGTCCTCCGAATCCGATGAAAGGGAGGATTCCCGATCGGACTGGGAGTCATCAGCATTGGAAGAGTGGCGCGGTGCGATCGATTCCGAGGCCGAAGCCCGAAGCTTAGGAGCGTGAGTGTCCTGGGCTGGTCGAGTTGGAGAAATCCAGATGGGAACCGTCGGGGCTCCGGGGGGGATGGTACCGGGTTTATTTAGGTCCCGAGGGCGATCAGGGACTGGAGACGGTACCGACTGCCGAAGGGGCAGGTGATCGGATTCTCGAAGCTCGGAGAAGTCTCGGAGTCGATCGACGTCACGGGGTCGAGAAGAGTCTCGAATTGGAGGAAAGTCTCGGAGCCGACCGTATGTTCGGGTTCGGTGAGAATCATATGCTCGGGTTCGAGGAGAGTCGTCATAGCGGATCCGAGGGGTAACAACATCACGACCCAGGTCTAGATATCTGGAGCGGTGAGTACCCTAGTAGGAAGGGGAACGGGATAGGCGATGGCGAGACCTAACCCTTGGTGAAGGCGATCGTGACTGAGAAGAGTAGTCGTAGCGCGGACGAGATGAATAGTCGAGGTGCGGGCGCGCATACGGGTCATACCGGTCATAGTAGGCGGAGGAGCCGGAATCACGGTGTCTATGCGGGGAGCGAGAGCGAAACCGAGAAGGCATAGGTGTCGGGGAACGTGATCGAACCCGACGCGGTATGGGCTGGGTCTCTGGAGAGCGTGAACGAAGTCGGTGAGTAGAGCTTTGGGTCGCTGAGTCCCTATACAGTGGCGAAAGTGCGACATCCTGGAAGGATCCGAGTCGAAGTGAAGACTTCACGTAATGTTGAGTAGGATCGGATGGGTCGGGTTCCAAAAAGTCAGACGGAACCACGCTGCGGACCGACGGTGAGCGAGACTGAATAGGAAACACTTCTACGGCCGTAGAAGAGTGAGGAGTGAGCTGCGGTATATCAGTGATTACATCTGACGGAGCCGAGAGTTCTGACGGAAGCAGGAGTTGAGCGGTCGAGGTTGCGGCATCCATAGCGTCAGGAGCCGAAGTCGAGGCCCGATGCGGGTGCGAGGTCGGGTGCGACTCGTAAGACTTCCTCGGAGTCGAATCAGTCGCTTTCGAGTGACGCGGTGCTTTCGGCGCCAAATCCTCGGAGCCGGAGTGACGCGATTTTTTAGAAGACTTATGGCCGGTCCCGGCGTGCTTCGAAATTTTCTTTCTGGACTTGTGCGTCTGCTTTTGAGAGAGAGGCATGTCCGAAGTGGCCGAATCTCCCGCTCCAGGTGGGGGAGGCGGCGAGGCAGACGCGGGCATCGCCCGCAAAGACAGTTCAAGCAGAAAGCTCCGGAGTCTTGCTGCACTATTTTTACGAGCCTGTTTCCCGAAATTAGCACAATGTGCGCAGGAGTCAACCCGGTGGGCTTCTCCAAGGCAGAAGAGGCAATGGCTGTGGCCGTCAGTGGTGGGGATCTTAGCCCCACAGCGCCTGCACTTTTTGAACGTAACCTTCCCTTCCATGCGCTCCGGACAAGGGAGGGGAGGGAGGGAAAGAAAAGGGGAAAGGAAGCGCAGAAATGGATTTTTTTTAATATATATTTTTAGGGACAAAAAATAGCAAGGAATAAAAAGGCGAGGTGAATACGATACCAGATGAAGAGAAGAATGGAGAAGAAAGCGAGCTAAGGAGGAAACGCAGCGAGGTAGGTGATGTCCGGGCGGCGGTAGGGAAGAAACTGAGTGGAATGGGCGCTCTCCCCCCGCTCCAGGCATGCGCAGTCGCTGCCTGCTCCCCAGGGCGGGAGGAAAGCGCGCCAAAAGACGCTATAGGCGAGCTATTGGAGCTCCGAGGTACGGATCCGTTGCCTGCGGCAAGACCCATGTGTGGGACTGCACAGAAACCACGAAGACCATGTGCATGACCATGTGGTCATGCAGAGCCCAACTTATGCTTTTGAAAGGAGAAATTTTTTTGCATCTAAAAGCTCATTCTCAAAGTTTCCAAACTGCAGATCTGTACAGTCACAAAGTCCATCAATATGATGCACAAAGACCAGGAAGGAGTAACAAAAACTTCTCCAAACACAGAGCCGGATTAATAATTAGGCCAAGTAGGCCCTGGCCTATGGGCCCCCACACCTTTGGGAGCTCCAGGCTGGCTTTTCCTCCCGGTTTCCCCCCTGCTTGCAGCCCTCCCAGTCTGCATGCGCATTCAGCAGCTGAGCTGCTCTTTGCCTGACTTGCCTGGTGTGGCTGCTGCTGGCATGGTTGCCAAGTTTGCCTCTCTCTGCCTCTCCCTCGCAGTTTAGTAAAAGGGGCTTTTAAGAAGTTGCCTGCAGGCTGCAGCAGGAGCTGTGGGCAGTGGGGTGGGCACTCAGACTCTGAGATAATTTGCGAGGAGGCCCCCAAGATTTCAACTGCTTAGGGGCCTCCACAGGGTTTAATCCAGCACTGTCCAAACACAACTCCATGTTGGTTCTGTAAGTTACAGGGTACAGCAATCATGCAAAAACTAGCTGAGCTAATCCTTACCAGCAAAAGGCTGGTAAGAGAATCACAGAGTTCTTTAAATATAACTGAAACCGATTTACACTGTACTTGGATAAAAATGAGCATTCAGTTGGTAGACCAGAACCATAAAATGCACAAGATAAGTCACAGATAGCTAAAGAAAGATAAGAGATACAGCCTGACTTCTAACATCTCCCGCACATGCAAGCAAGGCAACAGGCCATCAGGGGAAATGAGGAGGCTGTGTGCTGACACCCATAGTCTTCCCAGTCCCCATCCCTCCTCATCCCTTTCTGCCCAATACAAGCTGTACATGGTCCACAGCACAAGCAAGATATCCTGAGGAGAGACAGAAAGCTGAATATGAGTAACTTGAACTCAATAAGTATTCAAAATCACAAGGTGAGATGCAAAATACCCTGTTTCCTCCTAAGGGTTAATGTGGGTATTACTAGGCCTATTTCAGCTTGCAGGTGTCCATAATTGGGCCTCCCTGCCTACATCATCTCTATCTCTTTTAAGGCCAGATTCAAGAATGTGGTAAATGGTTCATCATGAGAACCTAGGGTTAACTAGATGGGAGGGTGAGATAAGAGCGATGTCATAATCTTCCAGAGAGTTCCAACAAGCAAACACCCTGATTGGATTGAAGAACCACCTGACAACAGATGGCAAGAGGCTACAATTAAGCCATAGACAAGAGGGAAGCCATGCTAACTTTATGATCACACAGGACAGTGGCTCTGACTATGTCAAGCTTCATTGCAATGGACAGCTACACAGATAACACTTGAGCCTCTAGCTTGCACTTATCGTTTTCTTGCTGCAAGATCACAGAGACTGTATTGCCTAGTATTATTTTGTTCTTTAAATATTTAATAAAGCGTCATATGTTTTACCAAGGTCTGGTTTCTTGTTTGCATATAGCTTTGAGAACCCACAACTCTGAGTGCTGCCTACTTGCTCAAGAAGTGGTGAGTTCAGAGGGACCCAGACTTGGGTCCTTGACACAAGGCAACCAAAAAGCTTTAAATATAGGCTTCTTTTGGTATTATGGCTCTTGATGCAGGCATCATTCTTTATTTTTTGCCCCTTTATACACTTCTTGTAAAAAGTTATTCCATGTATGGAGAGGCAGAGGAAAAGCTATTACCTGCATTTCTGTTCCAGCTCTTCTTTGAGTTGTATTTCATTACGAAGCTGATCTTCTAACTTGCTTACTTTTTTCTGAAATTGTGCAAACTAGAAAGAAAGAGTTTTGATATTAAGTGCTTATCAAATAGGAAATTATTTACACAGATACATACCAGAAACCTAAAGCGTATTAGCTAGGCCTAAATATTATTATTTATTTGCTAGTTATTTCTATAGGGGAGAACTGAACGGGTTTTTTAGAATGCATATCTAGAGTGGAAAATGGTATTATATAATAATTTATGCCACAGCAGAATGAAATCCACTGACATACAACAGATGGATCCAATGTTTCCTCTCTACTAAGAAAAGTCTTGCTGTATTGGAGAAAGTTCTGGCCACAGATATTTACAATAAACAGAATTACAAATGCGGATCCACATTTATTATCAAACTATGAAAACTTTAATGGGTGAAATGAAGGCCATAAGTGAACAAACACATCTCCCACTGAAACCAACAGACCAATTACAAAATATAATTCACTTCTGTAATTCAAATCTGACATTATAGTTACTGGTAAAATTCAACAAATACCTTCCTTATAATTGGTGCAAATGCTGTATTAATCTCCTCTATAAATTTAAGTTTACAACCAAAAAGTATGCTAAAAAGGCATCTAACAGTGCAATCCTATGCAGAATTACTTCAATTGGAATAACTTTGCATAAGATTGAATGGCAGGATACCCATGGCAGGGGACAGCCACCTTAGTTAATCGGGCACGCAATGAAAGTGACAAACAGTACATTCAGGATACACACACACACACACATATAAACAATCAGTGCCTGAATTTCCATATGTGAACCAATATGAACCAGTTATGCTCATTTGCCCTTTGTAAAGTTTATTATGATCTGAGATCAAAATCATCAGCAAACATTTACATTGGTTCCAAAGCGAAAATACACTAGACACAATGAACATAAAATACAATACTGGGATAAAATATTAAAACTAAGTTGTACACTTCTTTCTAAATAGACATGGCTGAGCATAAAATCTGGCGACTTTAAGGGTTATTTCATTACAACAATCTCCAAGGAGGAGATAAATATAAAATTGATTTGTTCTACCTGGGAAATTGGATATAATTGGAGTAATATAAATATTTTGGATATTCTGGTAAAATCGACATTATTATAAAATGTGCTCAATTGTTTTGACCATATCTGAGAGGAAGGGGCAGAAAAGTTTCTCATATGGAATTTGAGCAAATCTCTAAGAAGGGCAGATGGAAGGACATTCAATCGCACAAGGATAAAGGCCCTGCAATTGTTAGGGTATTCCAGTGTAGAGAAGAGAGTGGGTGGAGAGATGTTTTGATTGCAATTCCTCACTGCCAGGACAAGATGTACTTTAACTCTGCCCAACTGGAAGGAGGTTTCCCATAATCTCTGCTTAATTAGAGTTTTAGCTCCCTGACAGCCAAGATCCAAGAGCACTATGCTGGAAAAGCCTAAGTGTTGAAGTTTGTCCTCTATTGCATCCAACCACCTGGCAGGGGATATACTATGATCATTTAAAAGTCTATACGTGGCTCTTTACTTTGTTCCAGGGCCTTGTCTGTTGCTGGACTGAAAACAGCCTTCCAGAAACAGTCTGAAGGGCACCTTCATTGCCTGTGTTTTAGGAAGGCTTGCAAGGCCATTTTATTTATTTATTTTATTTTATTGGATTTATATCCCACCCTCCCCGCTGAAGCAGGCTCAGGGCGGCTCACAACAATAAAACATTTACAATTCTAAACTTGAACAGAAAACATTAAACAAATTAAACAATGAACAATTAAAACATTAAAACAATTTGGTGCTAGTGTTACATCTTGAAGAATTCTGGTTGAGAGTGCTGCTTTGTGAATTATTTTCTGAGAGCACTGGTTAGGCTATAAAGTGTTTAATGATTCTAGTTTATATTTGATGGTACAGGTTTTATCTACATCACTGTAGTGTCGTATTTTTCTGCTTGTTGTGATTTTAATAGCTACGCTGAGCTCTTAAAAGAAAGGTGGAAATACTTAAGTAAACAAGTTAATACAATTTACTTATGAATCTTACCACCACAAGATGCAATTATGGCAGCTGGCTTTAAAAGTAGACTAAACAAATTGATTACTGACTGATAGATCCATTAATGCTGGACCTGTCCTTCATAAATTACTATCACAGTTGCTAGGTCCTACCTCTGACCCAGCAGGGATCCTTCCTGGGATCTTCTGCCATACACACTTTGGAAAAAACATCATCATGCCATACACGCTTTGGAAAAAACATCATCATGCTTCCAACATTGTGCTGCATTCTCTAGGTTTTGGACAAAACTTTATGATTTTGAGCCCAAGTTTACCATAGAGTTTTGTCCAAAACCTGGAGTGTTGCTGCACAATGTTGGCAGTGTGATGATATCACTTCAGGGTGATGTCATTGTGCTGCATTTCAGGGCATTTGCGGGGGGGGGGGGGAGAAGTCCACAAAAGTGGAGGAACCCCCATCCAGACAGGGGGGCTGGCAAACCTACACTTTAATGGTTTAATGCTTCATATTCATTTGCAATGCAACTCTGAATGCTGGGGGACAAGAAGAAGCTGAAACAGTGGTCTTCTGTGTGCCGCAAATAATCCTTTCAGGAACATCTGATGGTTGATCTTTGAGGAAAAACAGGAGGCTGGACTAGATATGTAGCAGAAACTGAACAACTGTTTTTCTTGCTGATCTTAAGAGTTTACCACACTTCAACTGTCAGTGAAATCTTTGCTTTAAATTACTTTAATCTGTGACAGTTGACAGAAAAGTTAGATGAACTGCTTTTTAATAGAGGTTAAGTGTTAAGATTAAGAACATAAGAGAAGCCATGTTGGATCAGGCCAATGGCCCATCCAGTCCAACACTGTGTCACACAGTGGCCAAAATTTTTATTTATATACACACACACACACATATATATACACACTGTGGCTAATAACCACTGATGGACCTCTGCTCCATAGTTTTATCTAACCCCCTCTTGAAGCTGGCTATGCTTGTAGCTGCTACCAGATTGGTCTTCTTATCTTGTTTTGTCAGATGTAACTCTTATGTACCGGCTGACTGGCTCATCTGCACCTATGTTGATTATCTCATATTTAGTTAAGATTGTAATCACATGATTATGATAGAAGAGATTTAGAAAAAGACTGATATTTTTCTACAATAAGCACTACTGCGGTAAACACAACAGATTTCTCTGGATAGAACAAGATTAGGTGAGATTTCTGGGTGTGACTTCCGCTTGTTGATAATCCCTAAAAGCACTAAGACAAAACTTGAAACCTGGTTTGCTTTTAAAATATTACTCATAATACAATTAAGCAATATTAGGAACTCTGACGATTTCAGCAGTAATTTTACAGTAATTGTAGCACTAATTTCCACATCTGTATTTCTCACTGTCTTGCATTTTTTTTTCAATAAAAGATAAAAGTCTCAGAAGGTTTGCTGGTTCAAAGAACATAATTTACAGCTTACTTGTTCATATTATCAGACTTAAAGATAGATAAACAACCTTTAAAAGATAAATCCGGGAGAACTCTGCTGCTAAATAGTTTGCATAGGCAAAATCCTTTTAAAAGTGTTTATCCAGATTCTCTAATTTAATGTGGGCGTGACAGTGTCCCATTACAGATGGATTTTGATCTGATTCAGCAGGGTTCTTCTCACGTTTGTAATTTTTACACACTGTCACTACTCCAAAACTGGATAAACATTTCTTGTCTGGCAATGGCTCTCAAATACTCCACCATGTAGAAAATATTTACTTCAGGCATAGCCAATGACTGGGTTTTAAAAGACTAGGTCTATGCTCTAAATAAACAAACACTGATGTTGTTAAAAAAATAAACTAGAACAAATAATTCAAACACCACTATACAGAAATAAAAGTATTTTTATCTTTCATAATGTAGAATAACATGCTTACCTCTTCGCTGTCCTGTAAAGACAAACAAAAGAAATAGGTCAATGATTATTTTTTTTAACAAGATGGCCTATACTTATTTTCTTTGAATTGCAGAATTTGCTGCATTAAAACCCAAAACATAAAACCATCTAATAGCCAACAATTCCTTTCACTTTATGGGGACTTATTCATAGATAATAGCAGATTTGTACAATTAATCCTAACTGTGCAAAAGTGAATACAGGATGCTACAGTTCAAAGGTACACTATTGTAAAAATACTTTACATGTGTTTAACATTTAATTAAAAGTATCCATACCTCAGTTTTCCTACAGGATTCGTTTTCCCTACAAGGCTGAGAAGAGTCACTTAGTAACCTGTTGAAAACAATTCAAGTGTTCTAAAACTCTTGCAACCATGTCAACCAACTCATTTTAAAAAAACATCTCAAATCCTAATCCATACTAAACTATTCTCAGAATGATGGTAGTCTTATTCAGTTTGAACTACCTTTTCATTTTCAGAAACCCAAAGATCTTCAAGAGCTTTCTTTCAGACCCACACAGTTTACCATTCAACTGCCTACATAAGTTTAATGCTTCATTCACATGAAGTAATGCAGATTCAGTATATGCAGATAGGAAAATAAATATAAATAATACTACAAATTTTTCTATTTGTTTTTTTCATTCTTTCCTTCCTCACCTCTGCTGAAGCACAAAATGCTTGTACTGATTACAATATTCATGTCAATTACAAAATTAGAGCATTTAACCCTATAAACTAAATATTTTGAAAGAATTCAATGTTGAAACAAGCATTATAATGACAATTCCAGAAATGCATCACGTACAAGTTCTCTCTATAGTAGGTAAATCCTATAAAAGGCAGCTGATTTCCAACAAAGGCTTTGGGGATTGGAAATGTTTCGACATCTCCTTTATCATCTTCAATGTCATCAAAGTTGCTGCTATCTATGTCACTACTGAGCTCAGGTACAACTGGTGCAGCAGCTAAAAAAAGGGGGAGAGAGACCTGTATTAGAACAAAATTCATTGCCTATAAACTTCAACACAAAATTGACCAACACGTTCCATTACAAAGAGGTGGCATTTGTAGCACTCAGGCCTGCAGGATCCCAAGCAGCACAGAGCATGGCCAATTTCCAGCCATACTATACTCTGAAAATTAGAAAGAAGAATTCTGAAAACAGTACGGTGAGTGAGTACTGAGTGAGTGAGTGAGTGAGTATTTTTTAAACAATCCCGGAATTGCATTCCATTTTGGAAATCCTAATTGCAATCTCAACCATATTTACAGTGACTTCAAACATTTTCCAAGTCAGCTACTGGAATGAAACCAAAACTGCTACAAATTTAGTTATAGCTGAACAGCACCAGAATTAAACCCCATCCCCAACAAATATATTGTTTTATTTCCTGGGCATAATTTATCTTGAGAATGGATCACAATGATACTTGGGTTTAAAATTAAGCTTAAACGTTTAAGGTTAATCTTCAGCATTTAATTAGTTTCTATGGGGGTAACATAGTTGCAAAGAGAATCAGCTGTGATCCATGAGGTCTGTGGCTGAAATTCTGGCTCTACTATTGGCTCACTAGGTGGCCATAAGCAAGCCACACATCTCGGCCTCAACAGCAATACAGGGAAAATAATAACGGTCTACCTTATATTCTACTTTGTGAGCTGCTAGCATTAAAGTTGTGAGCTACTGCATAAATTAGTGTGCTCTGGGGCCATTTTTCCTGAGCTAAGACAAAAATGTGAGAGCTGGGGGCTAAAAAAACTGAACTAGCTCACACTAACTCAGCTTAGAGGAAACATTGGTTATAAGTATTATGCAACAACATATTATAATTCAGTTTATGCAATATATAAATAAATGTAAAGTACTACTCAGCAACAACATAATTATGCCACCTAATTGCAAGTCTCCAAGCATAGCCAATCATGGGTAAGATTAAACTTTTAAAAAGTGATTACCCAGCCAAATTGTACGAAACGTGAATGAACTGGTAAGGCTACAGTCAAAGCGAAGCGATTTTCAAAAATAAATACAAAGTGGTACTTGGTCATCAAGTTATGTCAAATGGATAATATAAGAAACTTAGAACACTAAACCTTAAATATGTACATAAAAACAACACCAACCAGCTAATCCAGAGCATCCTTAGCAGCCTGGAAGCCCTAGCAGAGCTACAGAACTTCTCCCTGGAAGCTAACAGTGAGGGAAGCTCCACGTCCCTTTGCACGTGCATAGCTGTCCCTGCCACTGAGGCACACCCATGTGCTCATGGAGAGCTGCACTGTAGGCAGTTACTATTGAAAGAAATGATATTTTTACACATATATTTATTTTTAAACATATGGAAAGTACACATGAGATTTATTCCAAGAGCATGTAACACTTTCACAGTCTACATATGTTCAGTTAGAAAATTACGAGTCCTTGACATTAGCAGAAAAAATGTGATGCACAAAAAGAGACCATTTTAAATTAATACTAACTCAAAGCAGCATTCTCTTTTATATAAAAAAGAACATGCATTTTTTTCAAACAAAAGGGGGTACTTACTCTCTCGAATATTATCCCAATTCCATTGATCATTCTTAAAGAACGGATGGTTTTTAATTTCTTCAACTCCATTCCTTCCGAGACGCACCTCTCTGAACATGGCAATTGAACCAAATTTTATATTAAAATAGACAGCATTCCATTTTCATTAAACTTATTTTTAGATTCCATTTACATGCCAAGATGCCTAAACACACACGATACGTGATCATCTATGACAGTTTTTCATCTATTGTAATTTGAATCCCCACACAAAGAGAGCCATTTGCTAGCACTCTCGCATATATAGAATGCCTAGAAATCCCAATCTGCCACGTGTGGAATAAAAAATATTTCCAACTGGACTGAGCAGGAAAGGAACACAGGAAAAGGCTTCATTTTTTTTTTAAAAAGCAACAACTCTAAGTCTGCAAAGTTTGCCAAACCACAGTACAAACATGTGGACATAAATGACGAAAGAAACTGGCTTTCAAACACAGACCAGTTATTCAATATCTACTGAAGTAAGTATTTCAAAAACTGAACCCCACACCTCTTACTTGAAAGCATAGCTACACTTGCACATTTTTTCCTAAAGACATATAATAAACCCATTATACAAGTGGCAAACTCATTTCTTTTCAAAAGAGCTTTTTCGTGGTTGAAATCTCATAAAAACAGGCTTCTGTATGAAAACCAATAAGTCACATGACAGATACTCATTCCTTGTCACTATAAGTGTTTCAGCAGCAATTGTGTATATAAAAAGGCATTCTGTTTTAAATAACTTCACTGAGCGCCAAGTTTAATATAAACTGAGAACGTATACACAAGTCTAGGAAAAAGAGACGTAGACAAAGCACTCTTTTAATTAGCTCAGAGTTCTTTTCATAGAGTGCCTTCTCCACCCTTCTGAGACATCTTGTACATAAATATGGGCAGAGTCTAAAGCAAATTCCCCCAAATGAACCCCCTTTTGCTATCTGAGTATGTGCTCAGCAACA
Organism: Heteronotia binoei; assembly: GCF_032191835.1. Taxonomy (NCBI): domain Eukaryota; kingdom Metazoa; phylum Chordata; class Lepidosauria; order Squamata; family Gekkonidae; genus Heteronotia; species Heteronotia binoei. The sequence goes on along the minus strand of NC_083223.1, from coordinate 46,250,870 downwards.
TAATTAGACTTTTTTGAAAAAAATCTACAAATTATATAAACCATAGATTACTCCCTGTAGCTGAGTAAATGGAAGGAGCCCATGGATTTTGCCTGAAATATTTTTTGCCTTCATTCAGTAATCCCCCGCAAGGATTGGGAGATTTCAGTAAACAAAATCTTGCTGCAGCTACTGTGAGGAGGGGGGACAAAGAGGCTCCTGTTTGATGCACATCTTTATGTTTCTGTAGAACATCTGTCCAATCTCACCAAGCATTTTCATAAGAAGAAAACATCACTTGGTAATTACTGCTGGAAATACTGATTAAAACCCTGATTTTGATCATGAGTGAATTTTCATTGATTTGCTATCATAGGATGGTTCCAAAACGATTTATTAAAAAAATAAGCCAAATTAAAGTATTCTTTTACAACGGGGGTATTGAACTCATTCGTTATGAGGGACGGATCTGAAATAAATGTCACTTAGCTGGTGCTGGACAAAGGCAAACCCAATTAGTGATATTTTTTACTCAAAATACAAACATGCTTTAAACATAAGAGCATAAGCAAAGCCCTGCTGGATCAAACCAGTGGTCTATCTAGACCAGAATCCTGTTTCACAAAGTAGTTAATCAGTTCCTCTAAATCTACACAACACTCCAAATGAGGCAGCTGCATAGATCTATATAGGGGCGTTACAGTATCAGCTGCTTCATTCTCAATCCCTTTCCTAATCATCCCTAACGTAAGAGTTTTCCTTTTTTTTTTTTTACTGCTGCAGCACACTGGGTTAGAACATAAGAGAAACCTTCTCCCACACACGCTTCAAGGGATTAGATCACTGTTTCCTATTTGCAGGGTCAGAACCCGGTACCAGGCCACGGAAGCCTCACTACCGGGTCACAAGAAAAGCCAAAGCTAGCCCTGCCCTCAGTAAAGCATGACCTCTGCTCTGCTTCCTTCCTTCCACCATCTCTCTGTTGTGCAGAGAAAAGCTAACCTTGAAGACTGATACACTCTATCTTTGTGTTGTGCAGAGAGGAGATGGGCTGCCTCTCCTTCCTTCTCCCCCTCTCCCAGTGTTTGACAGAAAAGCTGGCGTCCACTGGCACTTTAGATCCATGAAGTGTTCTTCAAGGTGTGAGCCTTCATGTGCCTTGCAGTATGTTCTTTTGGGGAGATTTCCCGGGAGGCCTGGGCGGCAAAGAAGGTTTGTGTGTTTTTTTCATCTGGGAGGGGTGGGGAGTGGGCATTCCAGTAGCTATTTTTTTACCAAATGACTCCTGGGCAGAATTATTGCTGGCTGGGGTAATCTGATGGTAAGGCTTTTTCTCCCTTTGTCCCCCCTTCTTTCTTTTTCCATTTGCAAGGGATGCTCTGTCTGTATTCTTGGTGCTGGGGGTGGGGGGAAGCAACAGTGGGAGGGCTTCTAGTGGCTGGTCCCACTGGTGGACATTCTGGTGCTTTTGGGGCATTGTATGAGAGAATTTTGGACTGGATGGTCCACTGGTCTGATCCAACATGGCTTCCCTTATGTTCTTATGTTTTTTCTTTCCCTTTCTTTCCTTCCATTTCATTCTTTCCCTTTCTTTCTTTCTTTCCTTCCATTTTTATTGGATGAAACTTTTCTGTTCATCATATTGTTGTTGCAGACATAGGAGCTCTGCCAATGAAAAATTGGCACCCCCAGTTGTAGCCAGCTGGCCTTTCTATGAGATTTCTGTGTGAGTGAGAGAGAGTGAGAGGTGTGGGGCAGAAAGAGATTGGAGATTACTGTTGTATATCTCAATAGCACTGGAAATGATGGTACTATGAACTTGGCACCATTTTACTGGTCCTGCTTTTAACAGCTGTCTGACACCAAAATTAAACTCCTCCTGTAAATATTAAAATAGATAAAATAAGTTCACCGACTAAATATCTGCACAACTGGTTGCTTTTAAAGGTATGGGAAACACAGCTGCAAGCCCCTCATAAATAACTGCAGAAAAGCTTATCTGAACTTTATATAACTTGAAATTAATTCATGAATTGCAGTACAATTCTCTGCTACCTTTCACAACAATTTCCCAGTATTTCAGTCAAGGAAAAGTATGAAAAATAGCTGTCAAAAGGTTTTCTTGAAACCAAGTAAGCTTGGTTGTAGCCTGAGGAAGGGTTCCAGTAGCAGCAGCTGAAGGAAGGGCCTCCTAAATGTGTCAGCATATTTTGAGGTACAGCAGCTGCCAGGGCCCAGTGTGGGTGGTACACAGCACTGGAATTCCTGATGGCAATGGCAACAGCACTTCCAACTGCATACACTGGCCAGTGCTGTTGAGGAAGGGGTTTGTAGGTAGTGCAGGCAATTGAACATGGGCATTAGGAGTGCTTGCAAGCTGGAGAAGAATACACAAAGAGATAGGTGCATGCAGGTGTGAGGGTGGAAAGAGAGGACCCTGGGAATGTATGAAAAAGTTGCAGACGACCACTTTCCACTCTCATCTTGGCTCTGCATGAGTTTCAGAGATATTTTTCTGAAAATGAAGTTACTTCAGAAGAAGAGACAGGTTTGGGGGAGTGCCCTGGAAGTGACATCACAGGAAAAGGTGGAGTTTTGGTTCAGTGTGTCCTGGAAGTGACATCACTTGACCCTTGACCTGGATGTGACACCACAGGAAATGACATAATTTCTGTCTCCCAGCTCCACCCCCAAATTTTAGTGGACCATGAAGAAGTGTAAAAATAACCGGGCCACGGGAAAGAAAAGTTTGGGAACCCCTGGATTAGATGGTGCACCGCCCGCATCAAAGTTGGTAGGACCCAGCCACGGTGCACGGGGGGGGGGGGGGGACGGAGCGCAGCACTGCATTACAGCGCTGTGAAAGGAGGGAGAGCAGCAGCAGGGGAGGCAGGCAGGCAAACTAGGTGGTTGTCGTGGGCGCTGGGAGGGGGGGAGCCCAATTCAGATAGAACTATAATTTGGTACTTGCTTTCAGCTGCTAGGACATTATATGCACAGTTGTGGAAGCAAGAAAAAATACCAGAGAAATGCGATTGGATTGTAAAAGTTATGACATGGAGTGAAATGGACAAATTAACAAGAATTTCAAGAGACTATGATTTAGAAGTTTTTAAGAGGGAGTGAAAAATGTTCAGAAGATATGTAGAAAAAGTTCAGAAGATATGTAGAAAAAGAGTGGAAAATAAAAGGACATTGGACAATTTTTGATAATGATTAAGTCTTAGAAAAAAGAAGAATATTAATTTTTGTTTTTATTAGTTAAGGGTACCTTTAAACATTAGTACTTTAAGTAAATAACACCAGCGGGGGTCAAGTAACGGGGGGAGGGGTGGGTAGAAAGTAATATATGGGATAGATAAAAGAAGTTATTAAGGATGCAATAAATATAATTTGTTACCATATGTTACCAAATAAAATTGTTTTAACCATTAAAAAAATCTCCAGTAAGTTCCCAATGGAGTTGGCATTTCCAGTCAGAGCACACATTAAAAAGCCAGGGAGAAGTGGGCCCCAGTCAAGAAGGGGAGCCTGGGGAGGGGAATAAGATCCAGCCATGGAAAAGCCTTCCAGGGCATCTGTGGAGCAGCCAGCCAACTTTCTTCCCTCCCTACCTCCCATGGCAGAGGACCAACTGGGCACAGTTCAGCTGGGCTCCACAAGGCTCATCCCTTCCCAGCTTGGGAGGCGAGAGCGCAGCTGCTGCCTCCTCTCAAGTGGGCATGATGATATGGCACAGCAGTGGCCATTATAAGCTACCATAGGAGAGCAAGATAAGCCCATCACCAAGCTGCAGCCCTGTGAGCACCCCCTAACTGTCCCTGAAGCAATAAGGACAAGGTGCCAGGGGTAGAGAAGTGTCTGGCAAGTGGCAAGACCTGGCAAGACGCCTGGCAAGACCACTCAAACCCCAGGCCAACAGCAGCCACTGCCAAACACTACACAAAAGTCCTGCGAGCGGCAGTGCAAAGGCTGCCGAAAGTCCATCCAGAAAGAGCCAACCAAAAGGGGGTGGGGAGGTGTGAAGATGACAACTGTCAAGGCCTCTGCAGAACCCCCATCTATCAGCCGCTGCCAAACATCTCTTGGATGCCCCAAGGCTCACTGCCCAACCAACCCACCCCATCAGATTGACTTTGAAACTCTCCTACAAAGCAGGCAGGATGATGCTAAAGTAGGTCCCAGCCTGCTGCCTTGCTGCTGCCAATGCAAGCCACAGGTAGCCAGGGGGCTGCCACCACTGGAGTGATCCCCACCAGCCTCAACCACTCCTTGTCCAGTGACACAGCTCCTTCTGCTCGGGGTTTGGCTGGGCCGTCCCCTGACTCAGGCCCCTCCCCTACTAGACTTTGCCCAATTGGCTGCCCATGCTTTAGGATGGAAATTGAGTCCAGAAGGCAGCCAGTGATGGGGAAAGAGGGAGAGGGCTGTGACTAGATTGGGAATAATAAAAGAAAGCAGAAGAGAGATCCAAGTGGGTTGAAGCAACAGAACAAAGTAAGGGTCCAGTAGCACCTTTAAGACCAACAAAGTTTTATTCAGAATGCAAGCTTTCGTATGCATGCATGCTTCATCAGACAATGGAATGGGGTACAGCAAGCAGAGCTATACATGGCTGGCAGGCAGTGTTTAAGAATGCAAAGTAGTACAAAGTTAGAATCCAATAGCAAAAGCAGAGGAGTTGAGTTTGGAGAGGAAAAGAATTGGAAGCTTAGTGGTTGTGGAGCAGAGCTCCACCAGGGAGGCGGGAGAGGTTGCTCGCAGAACAGATAGGAGCCCTGGACAGCCTGATCCATTCCACAGGCTGAATGTTTGACACCTCTGGTTTCCACCAAGGAATTAATTTTAGTGAAAGAAAATTATAAATTTACATACCTGTCTGTTAAGAAGGCACAGATAAGGTCCTTTGCATGTTTAGAGATTTCTACATCATCTGGGAAATGTAATGAGTTCTTGTGATCCATGATTTTACTATACGTCCCTACCAATGAATCAGCATAAAATGGAGTATCCCCTAAAATTAAAAATGCATAAATATTAACAATTGTAAATCAAATACCTAAAATGAAAACAGGAAAAAGAGATAAAAACATATAAATACATGAAGATTATCCAACAGTTCCGACAGTACAAAATAGCTTGAATATTGGGTTAGAATGCAAAGGTGGAAAGAATGTTGCTCTCATCTTGGAACAGCTTCACTGCTTACCTATATGCTTCCATGTCCAATTTAACGCACAAGTTTTGACCTTTAAAGCCAGAAACAATCTGGGGCTAGTTTACTCTATGGGCCTACTCTCTTGTTACAAGCTATTCACTAACTCAGTTTCTTTCAGGGTCTTCTCATTGAATACTCCCTTTGCTTTGTCTAATCAGCCATAATCCCTGAAAGACATCTCCTATACTATCCAACCTACCAGTTAAGACGTGCCTCTCAAGCCCTGCTCTCTGTACCCCCATCCTTCAGATGTGAGGAGGATAGTGACTAGAAACTGGGCATTTTCTGTAGCACCACCTCACCTTTGGAATGTCCTCCCCCACAATGAGGCTTGCCTGGCACCTACTTTTATTTTCTCTTAGCCACCTAAAATCCATCTTTTCACCCAGGCTTTTAATCCCTATTGAGGGAGAGAGTAAGAAGAATTTACTACTCACCAACTAGCATCTCAAACAGAAAAACTCCTACAGACCACCAATCACATTCCCGTCCGTAATAACCATCACCCCCTTGTGACTTTAATACTTCAGGTGATATGTAGTCAGGTGTTCCAACTGCTGTATCACAACGCACCATGCCTGTCTTAATAATTACATGAAAGACAACAATTAAAAGTACAACTGATTAGTATAGTGGCTCAGTAACCTACATTTCTTTAAAATAAAAGTAACTTTTTTGTTACAAATATTATAACTCTGTAATAAAAAAACCCCATACAAAATAACAAATTATGGCTGCTTTCTTGATGCTCCAATAAAAGGGATGTCAGATATACAGATTAAATTTTGCAGAAAACAAAGAACTTAAAAGAGAATGTGTCTTTCTAAACATTGATGTATTTTACTACATTACACACAAAGGCTATGTAGTACGTAAAGTCTGAGTGGCAAGCGAGAAGTTGTTATTACAAGCTCAGCATCTCTCAGCTGCAGCCCTCGTTCTGCCTAAGGAACATACTGGTGTCCTCCCACTCCACTACGCAAAAGTCTGAAACCTTCCTCCAACTTCCTTCTGTTGATTACAGATTACTAATAGTGATAATATCTTTAGGTAATGCATGTGAAGAGCTCTGAATGCTCAAAATTGCTTTATAAACCATAAGTATTACAAAACGTTTATCATTAAAAGGTGAGCACCTTCGCATCCACATAAGACTACTTTCACACTTCAAAGGGCAGTGTATAGAGAGTAATCTCTACTCGATTAGCAAGGATTAACACACATATTTCAAATGGAGAATAAAGCAGGCCTGATGGGAATTACCGTATTTTTCGGTCCATTGGACGCTCCGGACCATTAGACGCAGATGCCTGGCTGGAAGACAAGCGGCGAGATCGCTCCCTCCGCCCCCATCGCAAACCCAGCGCTTCGCAGGGAGCGATCTCACCGCTTGTCTCCCAGCCAGGCATGCAGGCACAAAGGAAGCACCCGCCCCCTCCGCAAACCCAGCGCTTTGCAAAGCGCTGGGCTGTGGAGGGGGCGGCGTGCTTTCCCCCTGTCTGCCTGCCTGGCTTCAGCTGATGCTTACAGCAAGCGCCAGGATCGCGCCCTCCACCCTCCGATCCCAGCGCTTGCTGAAAGCAGCAGCTGAAGCCAGGCAGAGGAAGCACCCGCCCCCTCCGCAAACCCAGCGCTTCGCGAGCGCCGGCTGTGGAGGGGGCGGCGTGCTTTCTCCCTGCCTGTTTGCATGGCTTCAGCGCTGATGCTTAAAGCAAGCGCTGGGATCGGAGGGCGGAGGGAGTGATCCTGGCGCTTGCTGTAAGCGTCAGAGCTGGAGCCAGGCAGGCAGGTGCGGGGAAGCACTGGGACGGAGGCAGCGGATCGCCCCCCCCCCCCCCGAGGAAGGTACATACGGTACCTTCGCTCCATAAGACGCACACACTTTTTACCCCACTTTTTTGGGGGGGGGAAGTGCGTCTTATGGTGCAAAAAATACGGTAAATACAATATTATTAGCCTACCATATTATCTTCACTTCTGCTGTTTAAATGAATGCGAGATTACCAGCTCATTAACAGATTAAAAAGTGATGGCTAAATACAAGGCCTGCTTCTTATAACAAGTTTTATCTTTCATTTAAAAAATATTCTACTACCAGTACCAAAAAGTAACTAACATTTTGGATGTATCAGAAAAAAGTTTTTTATCCAGATCCAAGAGAAAACCTGTGCTTTAAATTGTGAGTTGCTAGATATTCATATAAATGTTACCCACAATATGTTCACAGAGGGGGTAGAGCAAATAACAGGGGATAAGTAATTTAAAGCACAGAGAGGAGGTGAGCTGTAACGAAGGTGCAGAATGACCTGTCACTCCTATAACCTTATTGTGCTGCCACAAAAGCTCCACTGTGCCTCTGGTGGAAGCGCATGATGTCCATTCTCATTGATATTGCCCATGGGATGTTTTGCAGTTGATTACCATTCCATATACCATACAAATAGAAAACCCATTTCATGCCCTCACAAGCTGCTAAATATTGCCCATGAGACTGAAAAGATGGAAGTTAAGTAAGTCTTTGAAGAAGGTCCTGAGTTTTGAAGTTATAATCAAATTATCTTGAAGATGGGTGGGGAGAAAAGATGGAGTCCTTCAAAAGGCAAAAGGCACCAAAAGGTTCTAGATGCAGGAGAGGGAACAAGGGTAAAGGGGGAGAACAAAACACCAAAGACACGACTAAAAACAAAACACAGGTCACAGTACAACCACAGGACCCCTGAAATAGGACAGTGATGGATCTTGCATTGGACAATCCAGCTGCTGCCTGATATCACCCCATTCCCCCTCAACCCATCTGCTGAGGAGCAAACCTGGACTGGCAAGCCCCAAGATCCCACATGTCTGCAAGCTACTGCATGGTTCCCTTACAACCTGATCGTGAGATAGCTGAGCATGCCGATACATGACCTCACCCCCAACATCCCTCAAGGGGGTCACCAAAACAGGGGAGGCAGGTAAGCAGGCACAATCTCCCACAGATGCATTCCAAAGCCCAATCTGTCATAAGAGCCAGGCAAACCGCTTTGCTTATGCCAAAGTTCCTACGGCTTCAGACAATAAAACTGCCAATTGCTCGTCTCATGAAGCCAACTGTCCTGATCCAGTCTGATAGATGAACACCATCTGCCCTAATGTTTGGGTGCAATATAATGAATACATTAGCCACCTCAATGAGCTCCCCTGCCACCCCACTAACTTTTCTCATAGCAACATCAACCCTATCCAGTAAGATGGCCCCATACTGTTCACCCCACTTCAGCAGCTCTGACCAGAAGAGACACATATCTGGGAGTCTGGAGATGAGAGTCTGTAAGACTGTGGTCATGATAATAGTGACATCCACCACTTTTTGACATGAAAGATCATTTTCACCAAACTGAATGATGATGACATCCAGGGAATCCAGGTGGAAGACGGTAGACATCCCTCTGTGCCCCAACCAAGTGACCTGAAGACAATCCTCAATTCTCAAGGTGGTCCCTCACCCAGTAAATGATGCTGTGACCAGTGAACAATACTGCCTTGTATTGCTTTACAGGGGCTAAAAAGAAGAAATGTTAAAGACCTGGCTGAGCTGGAGGTAGACCTAGGTTTTGTAAGAAGAGAACCTCCAATTCCCAATGACCTCTTTGATGGCCAGTGGGAGACCCTTTTCTGCAGCCACCATGACAGCACTAAAGGCTGAAGAAGTGAACCCCAAAATCTCTGGGGGGGGGGAGACTCAGGGCAACAATGTTTGCCTGCTTTACACTAGCAAACTGAAACCTTGTGAGGATGAGGGAAGCTTCCTGCCTTTTGCAGTCCTGGCATTGATGTGAGGCCTGACAATTAACAACCACAGCTTGCCCATGATCACATTCCAGCTGGTTATTTCACTATATGAGGCCTGTTTGCAAAAAGCTTCATCATACAAAATGGCTGTGCTTTCTTCCATTAAGGTTGGGCCCTCACAACATTACCCATATGGTTGGACAAATGCCAGCCATGATCTGGATAGGTGGGCCAGACAATCCCCATTAAAACAATGCACCCCATCAAAGAATTGTGGAAAGTGTATTCAGACTCACCCTTCTCATCCCCCCTTTTTACAAATGGGTTCTCTATATGAGATATATAACACTTCTTTTACACCGTGATATATTACTTATCAATGAAAGGTTCTAATGAATACGTAGAAGAGGGAAAAATACGTTATATTAACTATATAGTAATGTTGTAGTCAAATAGCTTCGTTGTGAAACTTGAAACTTAAATGACGGATACAACTGTACTCCAACAGAAATAAGAACTGCTGTATTTTATAGATAATACATTAACAATTATTCTGAAGGGGATGAAAAAGAAAAATATTATCTGTCCTATAGATTATGTACTATATGATTGTCTTTGACAAATGTAATGATGTTGTATAAAGCTTTTTTATTTTTTTCCCTTTTCTGTACCCCCCCCCCCCAGTTTTCCTAAATAAAAAGAATAATAATAGTAAGAGAAGAATGGCCACATGCAGCTAGACCTAAGTACATGCTCCTCTTTAGGCTGAGGTGTGGCTCTGCTCAGGGCTTGGCTCACCAGCTGATACAAAAAGGGATGGGGTGGGCATAAAAGAGTGCAGGCACCCACATGGTGCTCCCTCATGCTCAGTGAATGCAGGGAGAGGGCAGTCCATAGTCCAAATGAAAGCTAAAGTGCAGCTCTTGGAGGGGGGACATAAAAATACTGTTCAGGCCACCCCCAGAAGGCTCTTCACTGCTCTGTGTGCTGCTGGACTAGAAAAACTGCTGCACATAGGTTTACCGCTGCTGTGAAAAGAATCGCTGCAGGAGCCATACTGTTGGGGGTGGGAGTGCTCCCTCACCACTCAAAGAGAAGTTGCTGCTGCTAGATCCTCACCATCACAGGAAGGAGCCGCTGAAGAGAAAAAACACCACTGTGCAGGAAACAGCCACTGAAGAACACTGCATGAGGAGAGAAATGTCCTAGGAATGCAGCCTCTGCCCACACCGATCCTCACTAGTCCCAAGACAACAATCCTAGTGGAGCTGAAACTGACTGAGGGTGAGGTCTCAGCAGCAGTGCTGAGGAGGGAGATCAGAGTGAAGCTTCTGAACTCTTGGTCTGCCTGGATCGGCCCCCTTCTGCAGGCAGCTGCAAGCAACAGATCAGCCAGCCCAGACCTGCTATAGGAGACAGCCCACCAGGCTCCTTGATGCCAGTTTGGAGCCACCATGGAAACTGTCCCCTCAACTAGCTCCTGGCCCTGCAGTTACAAACACATCCCCGGGTAAGTCCGGGGCCGTTGCTTACTTGCATCTTTGAAAGAAAAACTTTGAAAATGCAAATTCTAATTATTTTATTCCACTACCTCCAAGTACCACCCCATTTTATTGTTCTTTTTAAAGTCAGTTATACGCATTATGCCAGCTGGTACTAATGCTCAGATAAAGCACCTGTGTTACTAATGCTGCTTTGTAAAGCAGTTTCTATGAACTATTTCCCATGTGGTTCAGTTGAATTTTTCACAAGGCAAACTAAGTCCCTCCAAAACAAGAAGATTACTTAAGGCAAGCAAGAAACCTGCCCTATTAATAGCTAGCTTTGCTTTGGTAGCTGAGTTAGAAATGGTCATCTACTGCACATATGAAACAGCCACTATAGAAGGTTAAAAGTATTAAGAGTAACACTGCAGTTGAGAAAATTGCACATGAAACATGATGAAAAACCACAAGATTCTTCTTTCATTCCACAGCTAACAATGCAGATGCCTGCCTGCACTCAGCTTGCATTACTTAAGGAGTGCGTGAATCAGTGTTTCTCAAACAACAAGCTTGGACTCAAAAGTTTGTTGGAACTTTCTTGAAGGTGGTTACAGGCCATGAGGCAGAAAGAGGGTAATCTGGAATAGCAAGCTCTAGAAGGCTAGATAGCAAATTTGTGTTTATGTCTGCATAGCGTGCAAAAAGACCACAAGACACAAGCCTACAGATCATGAAAACTGCCTATTTTTAAATAGTAAATATGAAAAATAAAATACTTATTTAGGGTTCAGTGAATTTAGATTTCTGGGTTTTATGTTGTGTAAGGAGAAAGTATCAAGAAGTGGCTTTGCAGGTGTGTAAAGAGTACAACAACAGTGCAATCCTAAAGTCACTTTCTTGGGAGTAAGCCCTATTGAATAGACTTTAGTAGAATTCAGAATAGACCTGTTTAGGATTGCTCTCTAAGTTTAGAAGCGGATTCCACTTCAAAAAGTCTGAGGAATACTGGCCTAAACATTAGGGTGCTGACAGAAAACTTCACAGAGCACAAATTCTGCCACAGCTTTAAAAACGTTTCCTCTTTCTCTTTTTCCATTCTTTTTACATGTGCGTGCCCTACTCATGTTCTAGCAACATGCAGAAAATAAACACCAGATTAGAGCATAACTGTTGCTCCTCCAGCACAATCACATTTATGCTGACAGAACAGTACTTGTGTTGGCAGAGGAATGGGCACTGGTTTCTACTGGTATCTGTCTCCTGCTGCAGACCCTCACATATCTCCTCACATACACAGAGTCTCTTGACCAAGAATAGATTGGGCATTAAAGCCATGGTGAACCTGATGATCCCCTCTCCACTAGGGTCACCCTGACCCCAAGGTGGCCCAGTGTGAAGTGACCAGGAACTATCAACAACAACAACCCCTGCCACCAAAGAATGTGGCCAATGCCACACAGGTAAGTTGCCATTGCTGTGTGGTTAGCACAAGTCACTGCCAACTGCCCAAGAAGAGCCAAAAGTGCCAACCCTACACAAGATGCAAAGTGCAATCCTCAGCAGGGCTGCTCCTTCCCTCCCCCCTCCATCTAAGGCAGGCGTGTCAAATATGCAGCCCAGGGGCCAGATCAGGCCCCCCCAGGGGGCTCGTATCAGGCCCCTGAGCAATTGGCTCTTGTCTGTTTCCTTCTCTGTCTCTCTTGCTTCCTTCTGCATCACAGCTTGCTTTGCACGGCTTACTCAATCACACAGCAGCTGCAGAGCAAAACCTCAATTTTCTCCATTGGTTGAAGCTTACCCCCCTTCTGGTCCTCTGGGAAGGGAGGGAAAGAGCCAGAGCTTCCTTTGCCCAATTTCCTGGATCCCATGGGAGAGATACAAAGAAAGCACCTTTAAGACTGACAAGTGCTAATGTTTTAAGCATGTTTTATTTTAAGTTTTTTAAAAATCATGTTTGTCTGTGTCCTTTAAAAAGTTTATATCTCTGCTACCTAATCTAAAGGTACACACATGGCCCAGCCCGACACAGCCTGGCAAGGTCTCATTTATGTCAGATCCAGCCCTCATAATGAATGAGTTTGACACCCCTGATCTAACAGGCCAGGCCCTCTTGCTCCTTCCCTCTCTTCCTCCATGGGGGGGGGGGGGCAGGAATGGCACATGGCTGCTTTTTTTCTCTCAAACTGCCTCCAAGCTTTACCCTCAGTTGAAGGGGGGGGAGAGGATGAGTTGCAGGGTACAGTTGGTGTGGGAAATGCCTAATTTGTGAGTTCTAGTAGAAGTATTTAAAGATCCAGAACATTTTGATGATGCAGTTTGAAGCTAGTAGAACGTATATTCAAAGGAAAGCTACAGAATGGTTAAAATCCTTGAAGATGAAAACAACAACCCTGTTTATAAGGTATGGTACTACAAAATCTCTATTTATGAATCTGGCATGTGTATTCTGCCACTTGAGAAACAGCTGAATCTTTCAATAATATTTTTGAAATAAGAAACAAATACACAGTTGTAAAATGTTTATCAATGTTATCCTCACTAGGGAGTTTTGTTGTGTCAGAATTCAACATGAAACCAAATACAAGAATTTGTTTGTTCTAACTGAAGTTATTGTCAGGGTCCTATTGCATTTTTATCGTTGACTGATGCCTAAATTGTTTAAGGAAAGACACAGTTAACAAAATATCAATACTAAAAGGAATATTTAATCTACTAGCATGAAGTTATCTTTTTTTAAGTATAGAGATGAATGTTTTACAGAGAATGTCCTACTAACAGCAACATAATTGTAGTATTTTATTGGTGTTCATGAAAACTACACTGGCTCTGGAGGTGTTCTGAATTATTATTAATATGATGCTGTCTGATTGTATGGCTTCTATTCAAATGTAGCATGCTGAATTGGTGTGTCAACAGCAACTGAGCAGCCATCAGTAACAAGATTCCAAAAATTAGCATGACATTATAAACCTTATTTTGTTAAGTTTTTTGCCCATTGTAAGGAAACCAAAACAAAACCTAATTTTGCAAGGTTAGTCACAGATGCATGAATAGTGGTAGGGCGTTTTCGCACTCACGTTCAGCCGGCGCGACCCCCCTCTTCACCGTGCAGGATCTGCGCGGATTTCGCACTAAATGCCGCAGAGCAGCCTTTTGCGCCGGAAACGCCCGGCGCAAAAGCCGCTCAAACGTAAACCACCAAAAAGCAGTTTCCGTTTGCGCGGCTTTTGCGATGGGAGTTTCCGGCTCTTCCGGCTGCTCCGCGGCATTTAGTGCGAAATCCGCACAGATCCTGCGCAGTGAAGAGGGGGGTCGCGCCGGCTGAACGTGAGTGCGAAAACGCCCGTAGACATCCCCAAAGTACTTGCTGATTCCACCAGGCCCCAAGTCTCCATAAACCAGTTAGTGAACCACAGATTATGCATCATGAATAAGATCTGAGAAAGATTTGTACAGTGAAATGGTAAGCAATGCCTAGAAACACAAGCCACCCTTAACCCTTCATTTGCTTGTATTTACATAAAAAATACAATGCCAACCATAATCAAGATTTACCACAGCAATCACTTATGCCTGTTTGAAAGGCTCCTGAAAAAACTTGAATGATACCCACCCACCAGGCAAGAGAAAGGTCTAAAGGTACATTACAAACTTCTCATACCCAAACTAAACAGATTTGGGCCTGTAAAACTGGCTGGATAGGACAGTGCCTCAAAAAACACACATAGGCACTACTTTGGACATCTTCTGAAGAACAGCAGGATGAACTTCTATTAATAGATATATTTGCATTCATAAACGCCACATTAAATAGTAACTTTAACTTTTCCCATAATAAATGAATGCCATTACACACAAATGAAACAATAAAGCCTCCTAAATTCACAAAAAACAAACTCACTCCACCCTTAATGCATCAATGTACTGAAGGCTTCAGCAATGACAAATCTAGAGATCCACATGCACAAGGGCTGCTGTTATTTGCATCTACACTCAGGCAACATAAGCCACCAAGTCAGCCAAAATGCCAACCATGTTTTATGCACCAGTAAAGTGGTACTCAGTGCAAATTGTAAGCAGATAATCTATTGCTACCACTTCCCCTGAAGAAAGAATCTCTACTGCCTTCACTTGATCCATGCTGTAAAAGTTTTACTAGTAAAATAGTAGCTAACATGCTGCCCCATTCAACCCCTGTAACTGCATTCATTCCAACTTTTGGAAATGCTTTTTTTCTTCTTGTGTTAGCTTTTCATGACAAGTTCTAGTTTTAGAAACTTTAGAAACATAATTCATCATGATGTTGTGACAAAAATATGAATGACCAAGAATATGCTTGATATTTCCATAGCGTAAAAAGGAGCGCCAACAAAAAAACTTTCCAAAGAGCTGACTGGTTGATTTATTTTGGTCTAACTTTTAAGACATCTGAAGACCACTAGGGGATGCTATAAGAATAACTGCATGTAGTACATAAATACTTAGACATTAGGCCCCACTATGGAAGATTTTTAAAAAGTGATAAAACTGAGTTATCAAACCAAATGCAACCTGGTTTCAGATTACAAAGAAAAGACAATACTTCTCCATTCTGCTAGGTAAAGAGTTCGCTATGGTTTAAAAGCCTGAATTCATCATTCTCCATCAGCAGCTAATTCAGTTAATTTAATGCAATCAAAGTAATAATTTTTATTACAAATTTCTCCTCAAGAGAGGCTCTTACTTTAAATATTTCTGAACTTGGAACTTTAGTCCAGTGCAGACTATACAGTGGCACAGGATCATTGCTTCCTATTCTATTTAAGGTGCCACTATGGGCTTAACATTTTTAAAAATGATTTTAAATTTTAAAGTTTATTTATTGTATCTTTTATATTGTTTTTATGGGGTATATTTTATATGCTGCTAGCCACCCTCAGTCCCATTTTACAGCCCCACAAGCAGCAATTGGAAAAATAAGTGAATAGACTGAGTGAGCACAAACCCTTACATGAGTCTTCGCCAGCTCTGGATCATTACCAAAATTATAGTTCATTTGCTATTAATGTTTCCTAAAATACTGCATAAGCTACTAATAACTGGTAAAGAACAGTGGTTGAGAGGCCTCTCTTCCTCAAAAGCAGTACCAAAAACAGTTGTGAGCATTAAACTAACGCTGGAATTTGGGTTTTTTTATTGTGATATTCACAATGCTCAAGGAAGGTACTCATTACAACATGCTTTATATCTTTTTGAGATTTTTGGGGGTGGGGGGTGAAGAAAGCGCTTTGAGCTTGGTTCAAAACCTGACAGAATTTCAATCTCAATATATACACAACTTTTATTTTCTCTGTATCTTCCAGGCACGACAACACATAAATATTTGTTTGTACGTTCTCTCCTTCCATTGGAAAAAAGGTGAAGCTAGCCTTTGCAATACATCTCTATGTCTTGAACATGGAGATGAAACTTTAATTCAAGTACCTTGATGTTAGAAGCAAACATCCAATAATATTTAACATGTATGTGGTCTTACAGAGAAAAAAAAATTCACAGATTATTCAATAATTCTTCCAATCATCCCATAAAGTATACTGTAGCGAGGAGACTGAGTGGCTTGTCTGAGGCCAACAAGTGATCTCAAGGCAGAGGTAAGATTTAAAACAGGTACTTTCTGGTTCTTTAGTCACTACATTACACTTTTTATTAAAGATGGCATAGATCCAAATGGGCAGCCGTGTTGGTCTGAAGCAGTAGAACAAAGTAGGAGTCAAAGCACACTTCATCAGACGAGGAATCGGGTACTGTGAGCAGAGCTACGTATAGCTAGTAGGCAGTGGTTTAGAATGCAAAAACTACTAATTATTTTAATAATTAAATAATTAACCTACCAATTATTTTAGAAGAATACACAACAAACTAGATACTTACTTCATCCATTTTCATACAAGTGCCAAAATCTGCCAGCTTCAAATGTCCATATTTATCCAAAAGCATGTTGTCAGGTTTCACATCTCTGTGTATTAATCCCAAGGAGTGGATTGCATTGAGAGCAAGGACAACTTCAGCTGTATAAAATTTAGCCCACTTTTCAGGCACATCGTAATTGCTCATAAGGTTCACAAGATCTCCACCAGGCATGTATTCCATTACCATATATAGGTATCGGTCATCTTGAAAGGCACAAAAAAGCTGCAGCCAGAAGGATGGACATTTGTAAAGATGTTTGCCAGGCTGGCCAACTTTCAATATATTATTAAATCATAACCTATTTAAAACACTATGGAAGCTTCCCCCCTTCCCCTTAAGTCTTAATTTTAGAATACTTTTGGTATGGTACAGATATCCAATTGTACAGACACACCGAATATTAAAGTTTCCATGAGTTCTGGAACAATCATTCTCATTCCAATGATTAAGACAATCTTTTACCTGACACTAAATATTAGTAGAAAATACAGTTAAGCATCCTGTTCTGAGGTAGTAACTACAGCTGGATTAAACAGAGATTACAACATCAATTCACAGTCCACAAGGTTAGGGGTAGTGCCATTCTAGTAACTCCAAAGTTTATGCAGAAACTGATAAAAATGTGGAAGGGGCAATTTTATGACACTGCTAAAATGCCACTCATGTACCTATCTTTCAACTTTTTGCCCACAACCCAACAATGGCAGACAAGACAGCAAATCCACACAGCTAGAAGGTGAAAGGAGCCAAATTCCACTCCCCTGGGTTACCTTCTTAAGTAATATCACACAGTGTAACAGTGAAAATAAAAAGTGAATGCCAAAACCATGTGTTTTTACAAGACAAGCCTAAAAGATGGTTCTTGAATGGGCTGTGGACTGCACTGGCTTCTGACTTAAACCAAGCTGCTGTTGAAACAGTAAATAAAAGATCTGTAAAGAGCCCTCAGGGAGTTCTTGCTAATACCAAACATACTTCCTGATTGCAAATTCTCCACATGGGTTTCAAGCATTTTGAATGCACTTGGAATTAATTTAATCATCCTGGCCATCAGCATGTAAAACTGATTATAGCCAGAACTGTACATATTACTGGCATGTGAGCATAATTCATTTATTTTGGTTTTAAAATAACCCAAATAAAGATTCACAGCATAGTTTGCTAATCATACTGTTTTAAGTTTCAAAGGCATTACCAATTTCATAAAACTTCCTGAGATACAGTCAGCTATGTAAGACTAATATTACATGCTACAGAAGAAAATAAGAGGCAAACTCTAAAGCGGCAGCATACACAAAGATTAGTATTGCACTGTTGTCAATGTTCTACATATTGCTACCACAGCAAATAGACAATTTCACAGAAACTGAGTTACAACAAGCAAATGTATCTGAAAGAACCACATATTGCCTTTGAGGACTTCTGAAGATGGAGGTTGCTTTCATTGTTTCCTGCCTCCCACTGCAGACTCCCTCATGGGACAATCCCTCCTCTGCTGATCCTAGGGGCTGCAGCAGGAGGGGGAAGGTGAAGAAGCTGTGCTCTGCAGGTGGAATTACTGGTGGACCCAACCCACTACAAGTTCAGCTTCATAAGGAAAGAGTCAACTGGATTCCAAACTAGCAGAAATCCATCAGTTAACACTATCATCAAGGATAATATACTACACTAGTTTTAAGGCATCTTCAAAACAGCACCTCAAATCAGGGTCATAGCCAGGATTTTAAAAGTCAGGGGGGGCACCCTTTCCCATCCATTGCGGGGCTTGCCGCTTCTCAGGGTAGAGGCAAAAGCTGGAGGCTCTGAAAGTGACCATGTCAAGGCAGCCAACCCTAAAACTTTGGAGTCAAGAAAGGACTGTGAGCTTGTGTGAAAGCGGGGGGGGGGGGGGGGTTCCTTCCACTCGCTTTCCCCTACCCTGGCACTTTCCAGCCAGCAGCTCCATCTCTCCCCCCTCCCCTACCCATTGCATGTGGCTTCCTCCACTTCCCACTACTCCACCTCTCTCCTCTCCACCTGCTGCTTTTGCTGCTGCAGTACAGTGTGTCCTGCTCAGCCTTCCCAACTCCGGCTGCCACTATTGACACTTTAGCAGCTCAGTCATGGCGAGAGAGACAGAGAGAGAAAAGCAGGCTGCCCCCTGGAAGTCAGGGGGCAGTGCCCCCACAGGCCCCCCTGTGGCTACGGGCCTGCCTCAAATTGCAAAACAATTCTAAACATAAAAAGTATCCTTACCTGAACTACCCATGGACTGTTGGCAAAGGCCATTATATCTCTCTCTTCCCAGAAAAAGGCCGAATCTGATCTTTTGATCATTTCAAATTTACTAAGAAGTTTCATCGCATAAACCTTCTGTGTTGTTTTATGGCGAACCTGTGAATAAAGAAGTTTTTTTGAAAATTTATCAAGACTTTCCAAAGGAGTCTCTTGCATTTTTGTTTTCAATAAGAACATACAAGTCTGAAACTACTTCCACCAATAACAAAAATCTAACCCAGATAACTCATTCTATCCAAGCAAGAAAAGCTTACCAGTTGATCTAAATGATTTAAAAGCCTCACACTCAAGAAACAGTACTTGGGATCTGCAAAACTATACAAATGCAGAAACCAAGTGATCACAAGGCAGATCTGAAAGCCACTCGTTCTAATGGATGATCTACCAGACATAACAAAGTCAGTCCTGAACTGATGTTTTCTTACCTTAAGGAACCTTCTTTTCCTCTCCCTACAATGGGCACCTTGTGAGATAGGTGGGGCCGACAGAGTTCTGAGAGAACTGCCCCAAGGTCACCAAGCTAGCTTCACGTGAATAAGTGGGTTCTCAAACCATAATAGAGTCTGCTGCTTGGAACAACTAACTGCACTATACTGACTCTCTGTGTGCTATAGTCTTGGAAAGAAAAATAAACACAAGTGCACACTCCCATCCTTTCACAGACCCAAGCTGAATCAGGACAGCAGGCTCCTGTTTAGCCTTTTAAAAATGTTAGGGAGATCTTCCAATGTCTTCTGCTACGTGTTAGTCTAACCATCCTGTCCTAATTCTTCCTATTTATATACACTTATGACTCCTCTAAACAATTGTCAAGGCATTGCACAAAATAAGTCATTAAATAAATAAGGCACCTTATTTTGTTCTATTGTTCTATTATCTTGGTTTTTATTGTATTGTTTTAAATATAAATTGT
Organism: Heteronotia binoei; assembly: GCF_032191835.1. Lineage (NCBI taxonomy): Eukaryota > Metazoa > Chordata > Lepidosauria > Squamata > Gekkonidae > Heteronotia > Heteronotia binoei. The sequence goes on along the minus strand of NC_083223.1, from coordinate 46,231,279 downwards.
AGGTTTTTTATTGTTCAATTTATGTTGTGATCCATCCTGAGCCCCTTATGGGAAAGGGCAGAATATAAGCCTACTAAATAAATAAATAAAACTTACAAAACTGCATTACAAATATGAAAATAAGAGCAGCAGTAAATCCATAAGACAGAATTATCAAAAACAATCACCATGGCAGCCGGGGTAGTAGGTTCTAAGTCCCTGGGCAAAAATCAACACCCTTTTTTTCAAATCCAACTCATTCAAACAAGAATAAAGTACCCTCTTTATTATTTTATTATAATCGTAACCTACCTTGAGCCTAGCTTCAAAGAAAGGCAGTATAAAATACTCTCAATCATAAATAAGAATATTATTTTAATAGCGCACTCTTCCAAGCCAAAAATAACCAACAGATTATCATTCTAACACAGCAGAAAGTCAGAAGAGATGCAACACCAAATCAGAGTCTGGAAGTGTACTATAAACAAGCCCTGACCTTGTATGGTCCCTCCTCCTCTACAACTTCCTCCACTCCTGTTTCCCAGAAACTCTGGCTTGCTGCTATGTCTAAATCAGCAAACTATGGTTTTGTTGATGTCTCCTGAATTGTAAACCACAGAAGGAATCACAGCACACAAGGGGGAAATGTGTAAACAGAAGAGTGAAAAGTGAGCATGTGGGTATGAGGCTTGCTTCATTAACATCATACCCAGGTTTGGTGTTTTATATGGATCAATCTTCTACGCGATTGAAAAGACAAGAGCCAGTAGCTACAGCAATCAAAGCAATGTGGGGGTTTACAGAAATCTGATAACATTCCGCCCCCGTCCCCAAAGCCTGCACCTTTCTTCCATTTTGCTAGCAATGCTTCTCCTTGGGACAACTGAGACTACATTCCATTTGAAATCCTGAACTTCCTCTATCTCAGTTTTTATACTGAGATACTCTCCCAGAGGCCATAAGGGCCCTGCAGGATCTTTCCACTTTCCGCAGGGCTTGTAAGACCGAAACGTTTCGACAGGCCTTTGAGATCTAACCTAATTTGGGAGAGAGCTGCCACTCTACATTATTGGAGTACCATGATCACCATTTACATCTATATTTATGTTAAATTACCGTATTTTTCGCACCATCAGACTCACTTTTTCCTCCAAAAAAAGTGGGGGGAAAGTGTGTGCGTCTTATGGAGCGAAGGTACCTTCCTGGGGGGGGGGGCGATCCACTGCCTCTGATCCCGGCGCTTCCCCCGCGCCTGCCTGCCTGGCTCCAGCTTCTTCCAGCAAGTGCTGGGATCACTCCATGCTGCCCCCACCGCAAACCCAGCGCTTCGTGAGTCTGTCTGCCTGGGTCCAGCTCTGATGCTTACAGCAAGCGCCAGGATCGCTCCCTCTGGCCTCCAATCCCGGCGCTTGCTGTAAGCATCAGAGCTGGAGCCAGGCAGACAGGCACGGAGGAAGCACGCTGCCCCCTCCGCAGCCGGTGCTCACAAAGCGCTGGGTTTGCGGAGGGGGCGGGTGCTTCCTCCGTGCCTGTCTGCCTGGCTCCAGCTCTGATGCTTACAGCAAGCGCCGGGATCGGAGGCCAGAGGGAGCGATCCTGGTGCTTGCTGTAAGTGTCAGAGCTGGACCCAGGCAGACAGGCACGGAGGAAGCACATTGCCCCCTCCGCAGCCGGCGCTCGCGAAGTGCTGGGTTTGCGTTGGGGGCAGCGTGGAGCGATCCCAGCACTTGCTGGAAGAAGCTGGAGCCAGGCAGGCAAGCGCGGGGGAAGCGCCGGGATCGGAGGCGGAGGCAGCGGATCGCCCCCCAGGAGGAAGGTGCGTCCTATGGTCCGGAGCGCCTTATGGTGCGAAAAATACAGGTATATCATAGCGATACAGCACCAAAAATGCAATGGAATGTTTTAATGTTTAAGTGTTTTAAATGATTTGAAATTGTAGTTTTATTGGTTAAATTGTAAAAATGTATGTTGTTAGCCGCCCTGAGTCCACTTGCAGAGAGGGTGGGATAGAAATTTAAAGTAATAAATAACTAAATAAATAAACAATAAATATCATTTACAAGATATTTTCAATCTGTGAAGGATGTACATATCTGTACACTGACGATGCCTTATTTTATTTCATTTTAATGGTTTTAACTGTTTAAATTTAATTGTCTTATGATGTGATTTTAATTATTTTATGTTGTAATCTGCCCTGAGCCCAACCTGGGAAAGGGCGGACTAGAAATCAGCAAAAATAAAATATTTTTATTCTCTGCCTCCCTCCTTTTCTATTACTGTAACTCTCAATGCTCCATAACCCCAGATTTTCAGGGAACATTCTATATTTGTTTAATGAGTGAGGCAAAAGAACCATAAATATGGTTGCAGGCCCTCTAGGGATGGTAGGAAGCATGTGGGCAACACAAAGATACCTTCTCCGCTGAATTGAGTGTGATCCGTGGCTGCAGAGAATCTGAAGATACATGCACAGGGACATCTTTGTTAACTTACAATAAGATTAATACTTTAGAACAGGAATTAGAAAAAGTATTCAAGACCACTTAAATACTACTGATTACTAAGGCACTTACATTTAGTTAATTTGCAGTTTTGATGTAAAATATGCACCTGACTGATTGGACTGTACATTTTTTTCAGTCTATTAATTTTTATACAGAAGGTTTTTTTAAGGTGGTACCTGTTGCGGCATATGAGTACACTATCAAAAAACAAAGGGCTAGATTCCTTCAGCTTTTCTGATAGTGAAAAAGAAAGACAGGGTCTCTTTTGGCTATGCTGGACCTGCATGTACAGACGTTTTGTGCAGATAGAGGCTGCAGTAAAGGAGCCTAAGGAGCCTAAGTCTGGAGACTGAGTTTGACTGAGACATAAAAGCTATCTGGAACCAAGCCAAAGAATATTTTTCTTTGTGAACAAAGAAAAATATTCATGTACAAATTTAGCATGATTGATGAAAGAAATCTTAGTCAATTACACATACAAGTTTTTAACAGCCATATTAACTGCCTTTCGACTTCCTTTCCATGCTCATGTTTTGTCATACTTTGAGCATCACACACTTTTGAGGCGAACTAACCACCAAGTCATCTAAGGAGGGTATAAAGTCAAGCCACTTTCCCTTTGGAAGAGTGAATAAAGAAAAAACAGACTATTGGGAGGCCAATTGTTTTTGTACAAGGAACTGTATTTTATGATACGTTTGCATATTCACAACATACATTTTCAGAATTCTGCATGCAATATGAAGTAAAGATGTCTGAGACAAGTTAAAGTTGTGATTATTCCAAAGTACCAGAAGACTTTCTTCCATATGGAGCTCAAGGAGACTTACAAACATAGATAAAACACACAGGATAAAACATATTAATAACATAAAACCAAAATTTATTCATGTAAAACTTCACTACCACTGAAATGTAAGTTCAGTGGTCTTATAGCAATTCTGATTCTTACCAACTGTACTTCTCCAAATGCTCCTCTTCCAATCACTTTAACAACATCATAGTCTTCAGCTTTCATTTGCAACGCTCGAATTTTTTCCACAATTTTCTCAACTAAAACAAATTTAAAGAATGTCATTACAGTGTGCACAACATATGGTCATATACTGGGTCATCTATCTATATTTTTAGAAACTATTACATTTTCTTTAAATGGTTGTTTTCATTTAAATGGTTGCCGCCCTGAGTCTGCTTGCGGAGAGGGCGGGATATAAATGTAAAGTAATAAATAAATAATAAATAAATAAATTTTATCTATACCGTCTCTCTCCCAAATGGAGACCCAAAGTTACTTAGATCATTATTATCTCTATCATTTTATCCTCACAACAACTCTGTGAAGTAGGTTAGGCTATGAAGTGACTGGCCCATAGTACCATGGAAATTCAAATACAGGTCTCTCAGATCCCAGTCCAATGCTCTAACCAATACACTGCATTGGCTCTCATCTTTTCAAGATTCAAACAGAAATTACAAGCCAAAATGTAGAAACAGTACGCCTCACTTGTATAATACATATTAAGCATTTGTTATCAATGTGTTATTTGTATAGCAAAAGATCAGGATATGGAAACTTTCTCCTCCTCCAATTCCTAAGCCTTATATACCTGGATCCAGTGATCCATGATCCTGGCAACCACAGATCTTTTCTACATGCCCCTCACTCCAGCATTTCTAACTTTGGGAGAATTTATTCCTGGCGTTGTGGAACCTGTGTGAACTAACAGCCATGGTCTGAAGGCTGCTGTTGGGAGAAGAAGGAGGACAAAATTATCTTCTCTTCTGCTAGTGAAGCTGCACTGACTGAAAAGAGAGAAACTGAATTTTGTACCCTCCCCCTTCCCCGTAAAAGCTTTTTCATCTGTGTTCCAACTGATTCTTGCAACCTCAAGAATAAATTCTTTTAACGTTTGGAGCGCTTGGAAGAGATGAAAGTGGGAAAGATCTGTGACCATAAGTATCCTCCGCAAGCAGATCTCTAGATCCCACCTATAGTGTCTTGGCAGAGTTGATTCAAGCCAGGGGGAAATTTCTCCGTTTTCAAAAGCCTTCATCGTGTGCTTCCACTTGTGCCAGTGCACAAGATTAAGAGTGATGAACTCTAATCTGTAGAACTGGGTTTTATTCCTTACTACTCCACATGAAGTCTTTTCAAAGATCAAACATAAAAATGTACATATGCTCAACACTGCTGCAAAACAGACTACTTGTTTGGCAGCTACTTCAATTGAAAACACTGAAGCATCAGCATTGAAGGAATTGGTAACAAAATTTGCAAAGGAAAAGGGCATGCAAAATGAGATTCTGATGTGCCTGAAATGGAAATATCCAAGAGATTTAAGTTGTAACATCACAATTCACAGGATTATCCAAAATAATTTGTGTGCTAAAACTGTTTTCTATTTGAGAAAGAAAATGAAAGATTGTTGTACTACTTGTTCTCACAATTTTTTTTAAATAGCTATTTCAAGTTCGCTATTTTTGTTTTTGGGGGAGGGGGTTTCGGGGGGGTGTATGTATGTGTGTCTGCCTGCACCTGGAAGTCATGTTGCCCTCTGGTGACTGACCCCTAATGGGGGCCTGGAGGATATTCAGAGAGGTGGCTGAATAGAGCTGCCCCTGTCCTGCTGACTGAGTATTTCAAGGAAGTCTCCCATCCAAGCACTAACCACAGTCAACCCTGTGTAGCTTCCAAGATCTGAGGAAATCAGGTTTGCCAGGGCTATCCAGGTCAGGGAGTAATTTCAAGTTTTGTGCTTTTCATTTTCCTTACAATTTATCTGTATTTGAAAATTGGTTGGCCGGGGGGGGGGGGGGGGGGAGTAGTAAGCCTTGCATAGGGTGCCAAAAAAGCCTGGCACTGTTTCTGCTCACAAAGTGCCTGTTGTGGGAAGAGGAAAAAAGGTGATTTGGAGAAGCTCTGAGACTCCTTAAGGTACAGAAAAGCAGGGTATAAAAACTAACTGCTGCTTTCTTAGTGATCCACTGACATCAGTAAAGACTTTTATATCTACTGGTCAGAGCTCTCAATAAAATGTTTACCATTAGAAGAAGTTTGGTATGTCAAATAATTAGGTTCTCCATCTATATAATATACATCAGAATCTCAGGTACTATGTGGTACTGAAATTTGGAAGAAGATGATATTGGATTTATATCCCGCCCTCCACTCCGAAGAGTCTCAGAGCGGCTCACAATCTCCTTTACCTTCCTCCCCCACAACAGACACCCTGTGAGGTGGGTGTGGCTGAGAGGGCTCTCACAGCAGCTGCCCTTTCAAGGACAACCTCTGCCAGAGCTATGGCTAACCCAAGGCCATTCCAGCAGGTGCAAGTGGAGAAGTGGGGAATCAAACCCGGTTCTCCCGGATAAGAGTCTGCACACTTAACCACTACACCAAACTGGCTCTCAAAGTTACCGCTATAATTACACAGAAAAGTTAATAATATTATTCTGAAGCCTTGAATAATTTAATGAAATACCTAACAAACACAGCTTTGTTTTTCAAATATGATGAAAACAGAAGTCTCTCTTTTAAAATCAGTCTGGCTTTTTCAGGCAAAATTAAAAACTAAGTAAGATGTAACATCTCTAAATTATTCAGTATCACTGGACAGGGACAGTATGTAAATGAAACTTACATCTATTTAAGAAGTTGTCTATATTCTTGTTTTTCCTCAGTGCTGGATAATCCAGGTCAAGAACCAAAGAATTCAGGCCATCCTATAAAAAGAGGTTTTAAAAGGTTAATTGTAATTTAGTTTTACAGAAATTCACCCATTCCTGCTCTATAGTTTCTTACACAGAGAGGACGTGATATTTTGCTACACAGATTACAAAGTAGCTTGTATGGCATACTCTGTATTTCCAACTATAATTAAGATGCTGAAGAAGCTCTTACTTTTCATATTTAATCCTAGCTTTACAAATCGTTTTTTTTCAAATTAAAACAATGAATGTCTATGTATGTATGTGCATTTGGGAGAGGAGGGTACATAAGAATGAAGCACCACTAGCTAACCCTGGGGGAAACATACAGGAGAAGACTATCCCTATGAATACAGGGCCCAAGCCTCTAAAACACATTGAATTGCGCCCAGAACAAATATATTTTCTGTATCCTACTACAAGCAGAAGAGGGGCAGAATTTTGCACCAGCTGCAGCAGCCTGTCACAGAGTAATCAGATGGGAGATTTCTAACAAGTAGGGGAGGGAGCAAGATCTAACAGGCAATAAATCTCGGGAAAACAAAATATATTATTTCTTCACACAATATATAATAATGGCATCCAGTATCATAGAAGTAGTAGCCACTATTTAGATCACTTTTTTGAAAATGGATTAGACAAATTCATAGAGGGTAGATTGGTTGGTACTATCTAGAATGTCTAAATGAACGCTTCATATACAGTAACAGAAGAATAACTCTGAATTCCAGAAATGGGAGGCCAATAGGGCAACCTTCTTTACTGCCCATTTGCAAATTTCAGAAGCATCTGGCTGGTCACTATTGGGAAAGAATAACAAGCTATGTTGTTTCTTGGCCTGAACCAGTAATTCATAATCTGTTGACATAAAAAAAAAAAAACTGAAGTGAGGAAGAAGGCCAGTCCCATCTAGAAATTATTACACAGGTATGTTACTACCCCCTTCACCTGTGAAGATGAGATGGGTAAAATACAATAATTTAATAGATCTGAAGTGGCATCCAATAAACAGTGCCAGAAGGTAACTCACATATAAGATTTTAGCTCTCTTTTCCCCTGCTATACTGGATACTTCTCTGTGATAGTTTATATTTACAGTATTTTTTGCACCATAAGACTCACTTCCCCCCCCCCAAAAAAAAGTGGAGGGGAAAGTGTGTGCGTCTTAAGGAGCGAATACTGCAAAAAATTCACACAAATGCCTATAAATTCACACAAACGGCTCTAAAAACTAGGTGCGTCTTATGCTCAGGTGCGTCTTATGGAGCGAAAAATACGGTAATTCCATACCTCACATACACAAAAAAGCAGCAACTTAACCCTGCTCATTAGTAGCTCTCATTAAAGGTAAAGGTAATTCCCTGTGTAAACACCAGTCATTTCTAATTCGAGGGTGACGTTGCTTTCACAATGTTTTCATCGCAGACTTTTCATGGAGTAGTTTGCCACTGCCTTCCCCAGTCATCTACACTTTACCCCCAGCAAGCTGGGTACTCATTTTATTGACCTCGGAAGGATGGAAGGCTGAGTCAACCATGAGCCAGCTATCTGAACCCAGCTTCTACCGGGATCAAACTCAGGTTGTGAGCAGAGCTTGGAGTGCAGTACTGCAGTTTGCCACTCTGCACCACAGGGCTCTTAGCTCCCATTAATACTACGGAATTAATTTCATTGTGCTTGATAAAAGAACAGAGATAAACAGAGATAAAATTATAAACATGTTTCTATAATGCTCAGGAGAGCAATAACTGTAGCCCTTCCCTGCAAATGATCTACTACTTTAATGAGTAGAGCTGTTGAAACTGTGTAGCTTTCCACAGCCTACTTCAGTTGACTTTCTTGCTTCTGTCAGCCTTCCTAAATATTATGTCTAAAAGGGAACATAATGGAGGAATTCTAAAATTAACTGACCCTTTTACACTAAGTTTCTGAAGCCCAGAAAAACCAAACACGCTATTGTTCAATTCTCCAGTGGCTTCTGGGATCCACAGAAAGAAACCAGTGCATCTACCTCACTTATGCAAGAGAGGTCTATCAGTGGCTACTAGCCATGGTGGCTAAAGGGAAATCTCCACATTCAGGGGCAGTAAACCTTTGTATACCAGTGCCAGGAGCCTTGGCCTCTATGCCGTGTTGCTGACCCTCAAGAGAAACTTTTTGGTCACTGCATGATACAGGATGCTGGACAAGATGAAACACCAGGTTGTTACAGCAGGGCTCTAACATTCTTAAAACACCTCCTTTTGGAAAGCTAAACCACACAGACCTCAACAACACACACAAATAAACCAATATGGCCCACATACTGAAGAACAAACAGGGTAGACTGCTTTGAGATATCAAGTGCAGACATCATTTCAAAAGATTTTTTTAAATCTGTATTTTTCCTTTATACATATTTTAGCAACTGTGAGGTTTCCCCCAGGTTTGCAGAAATATTTTCCTATCACTGGGTAACCACTATTTGCATATTTTTGGTCTGCATGCTGAGTGTCATAAACAAGTGGGGACCCATAAGGAACTTGCAAGAATGGGACATCTCTACTTTATCTCCTTTACACCTTTTCTGACACTCATCCCCTGCTTCTTTCAACACCACCACTTAAGACACTCACCCCCCAACCCCTGGCTGTCAACCCCTCCTCTGTTGCCAGCTTGGAGTGGGAGGGGAGAGTGATAACTCCTCCTACCTACAGTTTTGCCTAATTGATAAGTGGGAAGTTACTACTTCTCTGTCCTTCCACTCTCCTTCTCATACCATGGTAGGATGAGAAGTGCAGCTCCCAGGCTTTGCAGCTGGCATGTCCAGAACCGGTGTGCCTCTCACAGGTGGCTGTGTTGCGTTTAGGCTCAAAGTAGATCTCACAGGCTGCTGCACTCAGCATGGCTCTTGCATTCCACTGCGCCCAGTGCAACTCTTACAGGCTGCCAAGTCCAACCCCAGCGCAACTCTCTCAGCCTGCTGAGGCTGGGCTTGGCACAGATCTGAATGGTCACTGCCACCACAGAGAGTGGGCCCAGAGCAGCTCTCAGAGGCCACTACCACTGAGGGCAGCTCTGACGGGCTGCTGCCACCACCGAGGGTGGGTCCAGAGTGGCTTTCTCAGGCTATCATCATTGAAGGCAGGATCAAAGCAGCCCTATCAGAAGCCACTACCATAGAAAGAAGGTAATCCCATCTTTTGTGAATGTATAGAGAATGGTATAGTTGGGGGGGGGATTTAAAAAAAAAACACATTTAATTTTTTTTTTACAGATAATCAGATTTTTCTGCAGCCCTGCAGTTTTTTCAACATTTGAAGAAAAATCTAATTTTTCTCAATAGGGCCCGATCTGCAGATTTAAGTATTCTGCCCATGCTTGAGAAACTGATATACAGATACCTCACTTATTTTTAGGTAACTTAGCCTCAAGAGGTACAAGGACTCCTTGAAGAAATCCCTTGGCACCTGTCGCATCAACCATCACCAGTGGTCTGACCTAGCCTCAGATCGCAAAGCATGGAGGCACACCATCCACCAGGCTGTCTCTTCCTTTGAGAACGCACGCATAGCTGGTCTTGAGGACAAAAGGAGATTGCGGAAGAATCGCACTGCTACAGCACCAACCCCAAATCAGACTTTTCCCTGCAGCCACTGTGGCCGGATCTGCCTGTCCCGCATTGGTCTTGTCAGCCACCAGCGAGCCTGCAGCAGACGTGGACTACTGCACCCTTCTTAAATCTTTGTTCGCGAAGTCAAGCCGAGAGAGAGAGAGAGAGCCTCATAATTCCAGATGTTGTTTCTTTTACAACATGTAGCTGTGGCAAACTTTTGTATAGGCATTAATTATAATCAACATTAGGAGATGCGATTTTTTAAAAAACAGTTTTCAGTTTCTTTCTGATTCACTATGCCTCACCTCCACTGACATGTTTGCTATGGAAAGAGAAATCTTTATCTCCTCATGTATACAATCTCAGTTGCAGCATAGATCAGCATAAAACAAGAGTAAAACCACCCAAAAAGAGAAGCCTCCAATATGATATGCTTGTGGAGGCTAAATGATATCAGTTTTGGGATAGGTAAGAAAATAGTAGGCCAAGGTGTAAGGGTTCACAAAGACCTGAAGATGTTCAGAGAGATTGTCAGTATGTGACAAGGGTACAAACTCTGCAGTAGGCTTCGAAACAGTATTATTTATCGATGTTTTGAAAAATAAATTAGCACAACCCATTCTGATTAGAGATGGGGGGGGGCATTCATCAACAGATGTTACACAGATAAATTACATTATATTATATTATATTATATAACATTTTATATAAGAAGGGTATATGTAGAAATTGTCAATAACATAAACAGTCAAGTTCTGTACAACATTATTTAGGAATTCAGCAATCACATTAAGTTTCCATAACTGTTGCTGGAGGACATCTTTCAGATTAAAAAACACCCACTCATAAGCATATTTACTTAGAAATCTCCCATTAGTTTCAAATGCTATTTAGTCCCACACAAGTATATTCAGCATTAGTGCCTATGTAGTACAAAAGAGCAAGAGTCCAATAGCACCTTAAAGACTAACAAAATTTGTGGCAGGATATGAGGTTTTGTGAGTCACTGCTCGCTTCTTCAGATACCCTGCCACAAATTTTGTTAGTCTTTTCAGGTACTACTGGGCTCTTGCTCTTTCCTGCTGCTACAGACAGACTAACATGGCTACCCATCTTGATCTACTGGCTGGGGCCACTGATTTAAGGAACTACTACCAAGTGAAGGTTTTCATGTGTGCTACACTTACAAATCCTGATGTATGCATGGGGGTCAAGAGTTATGTAGCACAACAGACCATCTGTACTACAGATAAGTAATCCAGGAAATGACATGTCCTCTGTCTAGGCCTCATAGATAAAACACACTTCAAGCAGGAAATATGTTATTAAAGTGATTTCAATGTTCACTTCCTCTCTCCGTTTTTTTAAACAAAAGTTGAAAGCCAACCACACTAAAAATACCATATAACAAAAAATATCCAAGGCAAAGGCAAGCACAACAAGCCTGAATGTACTAACATGATTAAAACAATGCACAATTTTAGCCACAACTTTCTAATTAGCATGTTCCAATATTTGATACTGATATAAAAAGAAGAAGAAGATACTGGATTTATATCCTGACCTCCACTCCGAAAAGTCTCAAAGCGGCTCACAATCTCTTATATCTTCTCCCCCCACGACAGACACCCTGTGAGGTAGGTGGGGCTGAGAGGGCTCTCACAGCAGCTGCCCTTTCAAGGACAACTCCTGCGAGAGCTATGGCTGACTCAGGGCCATGCTAGCAGGTGCAAGTGGAGGAGTGGGGAATCAAACCCAGTTCTCCCAAATAAGAGTCCACACACGTAACCACTACACCAAAGTGGCTCTCCGGGGGTCCCACTGTGGTGCCCACGGGTACCATGGCACCCATTAAGTATTTTTAGAAAGTGTGTAGTCACCTGGTGGGGCTTTTGTCCAGCAAGGCTTCCCATGGGCCACTGGAGTTTTGATCAGCTGCACAAATTTTTAAAAGCGTTACTTTGGTAAGCAGCTGCCACCACAGCATAAGGATCTTCACTGTGTGACTTAACAGTAAGCTGTGGCAGCCATTCTGTGCTGGCTCTGACTCCTGCAGCCGGCAGCCATTCTGGGGTTGCACCCACAATGCTGTGCCAGAATTCCAAAGGCACCTGAAGATTCAAAAAGATAGATGACTCCAACAGATTTGGAGAGATGGTTTCCTGCATTTATAAAACATTTACATCAACATCAATGTAAAAGCCTGCGAAAATGCCCATGGGGCATCCCCCCAACCCCAGTAATAGCCTATCTGGCCATTTGCGTATCTCAATGAAGACCCCCAGTCCCTGTAGCTGGCACTACGAAAACAAATTGTACAACTGGACAATTTACATTAAAAAGGAGCACCTGTGTGGAGGTTTGGTGAATTTAAGCTTGTGAATATATACTCAAAATAACTTCACAGTCATTTTGGTAACAGCCTAATTTACGTTCGGCTATAATTAAGAATGTTCTTTCTTGACAGATTCTTCACAAATGAACCAAGCAGCTTACGGCACCATAAAAATAGAACACCACCATCACAACGAGGCAGCGGAGATTTAAAACAATAAAAAACTTCAGCTGCACAAAAGAACACTAAAATCCCATCCCTATGCAACAGCAGTCCGGGGGGAGGGGGGTCTTTAAAAGTATTTCAACTGCTCCAAAACACAGATATTTCATATATTTTTTTTCCAGCACTCTAAAAAATTTTAACTTTTACATTCGGAGTGGGATGGGGGAGGGATTCTTTTTAAAATGTTCAGGTTTTTTCCAGGGTGTTCATATCTCTAGCTGGGGACTGCAGTCAGCATGATGCAATAGATAGCATTGGATGAAATGGGGGAGGGGGGAGAGGAGAATGCAGATTTAAATTCCCACTCTCTTTACTTCACTGTATAACATTGCATTGAAAGAATATCTCTGTCTAATCCTATTTGCAAAATTGTAGTGATAGTAGTGTAGTGGGGATGAGTAAAAAGGAAAAAAAACACAAGTCAACCCTGGGATCCTTGGAATAAAAAAAATTGATATTACTGGGAGAAATTCTCTGGATAATTATCGCTTTTCAAGAACAAATGTGCTCTACAGCATTCTCACTTAATTTCTATCTATACCAATAGCTGTAATATAGCAAGGGGTCTAAATAATCTCTACACAGCATGTAGTAACCAAAAACATTTTGACATGTTACTGTTTTATTGGTTTCTCACGCTCATGCTACCCAGATCAAAGGCTTGCTCAATCTGTTACTTTTACTAGTCTGTCACTGGATTTTAAATTTGTACCATTTTGCATTCTAAACCACTGCCTACCAGCTACATGTAACTCTGCTCAGTGTACCTGGTTCCTCGTCTGAAGAAGTGTGCATGCATACACAAAAGCTTATATTCTGAATAAAACTTTGTGGTCTTAAAGGTACCACTTGACTCCTACTTTGTAGTATTGATCCTATTTCAATCATCCCACTGTGCTCATACAGTAGAAACTGCAATTACCTAATCACTCAAGATACTCTTAAAACACAGAAAGACAGGAACACCAGTATGTGGGGCTCAAAAGTTTTCTCACACTTTCCTACCAAAAATTAATTTGACAAAAATTCAGTAACTTTCTAGTTCTCTCAGATTTTAATCACAGAATACATGACAGAATTTGAACTACTAAATATTGATAGCTGCAAGTTTTGGAAATGTGCCATAAATGACAATTTACAACATGATTTTTAAGTGCATGGGATTTGCATGCATTAATAGCATGAAATCTGACATATCAATCTGACTGCAACTAAATAAAAAGACTTAAATTTACAAATGTCTTATTTCAAGAAAGTATCACTGATAATCTGATCCTTGTTAGAGACAAGCCAACCAAAAAAAATTCATATCATATTTTAATGCATTTTTGTTTATCACAACTTAAACAGATACCAGCCAATCTTTTAAAAATAAGACTTTTATATGATAGAACTCACACTGACTTTGATATAACGAAGCATGGCAGCCAAAATAATTAATTCCAGTTTTTAAGTTTCTTCTTTTAGCACTTCCCACACTTCATCTGCTACTTCTTTTCCCTCACAATCAAGAAATGTATCACATATCCATTCCCATGACTATTTCATTTGTGGTACTGCAGTTATGAAGAACCAATTACCTAATATAATCTGTTCTGAGCAGAACTGCATTAATTTATTAATTCCTTTCTGAGTTAGCTTATTGTCAGAAAACGTGCAGGAGAGAGAGAGAGAAAGAGAAAAAACAAACAAACCCCATTCCCATTAGCATCCTGACATTTAAAATCCATCGTATACAATGCTCCAAGATAGCAACTTACAAACCTTATATCCTGAATCTCATGAAAGACAGACTCCCACTTCACAATGCATCTCTCATAACATTTGTTCCCTATCTCTCTCTTCTTACCAGGCAATTGAGAAGGTCCTGCAAACAGGTCTTCATTCCCCTTCCAAAGACCGAGAAATGAATCTATCCTAAAGCCTACTGGCTAACTACATTATAAGGCAAAAGAAAAATGACACTACACACCAAGATTTAGGAACGTTCAGGTGAATAAGATACATGATAAATATCCAAAGGTAGACCCATGTAAGTGAAGACAGGAAGAGAGGGAAAACAGGTTTGAGGGACTTATCTTCTCACCTGAAATTCAACTTTCAGTTTTTCTGCTTAGAGAGAAATAGACACTGGAGGGCATAAACTTTTTGTTTCTCTATAAAAGCCTTCTTTCAAAGGATTGCGGTATTTTCAGCCCAAGAGCAGAAAACTCTACTTCACTCCACAACGGTGTCATTCTCTCCCCTGCTTCTCTAATACAGCTTCCACCTGCTCATCTCATTTTCTTGTAGTCCAAAAGGCCAGTTCACTCATTCACAAACTACATCTGATTTCTCGTAATTCAGTGTGTGAACCGACTCCACTGACAAACCTTGTATTTGAAGTAATCACATCTAGAACCACTCAAGTTGATTTAGCACGAGGATTACTTACGATGACTGCGTGTTTCCACTTTCCCAAGCACTCTTGTATGAGTAGAAGTGTTTACTGGATTCACCCCTACATCCTTCAGTTGGATGACCTTGCTGCAGTCTTCAATTGTCTAATTAATCACTATTTTTACAAATGGTTACCAGCAGTCAGCCTGCTCCACAAAGCTACTCTTCTGTGAACTAATCCCAGCCAAATTGACAAGTTTTCATTTCTCACAGAAATTGGACTGGAAGCATTCTGATAACATGGGACTAAAAATGTAGTGGGCTAAAAAGCAGAGACGAGAGGAAATGGTGGAAGATGAAGATAAAGAAAGAAGCAGCTAAGAAGAAAGTAGAATTGAAGCCAAATTTTACATAGAGACATAAAACATATTGTTAGGTTTTATGGTTTCACAGAAAGGTTTAATATTTTGGGAAACTATCTTTTTGATGTTTGTTATAACATGTTCATTACCTAGAGAGCTGACAAATAAATAAAACATAATGGTTGAGCCTAGATTCTATACCCAATAAGAATACCACACCGCTAAGGATTTCATAGACAGTAAATTGTCATCTGTGGCTTTACTGTCAGTGCAGCATTATGATATGGCAACCATAAGTGGACAAGCAGGAGATAAGACAAGACTTCCTTATTGCATAATGAACCAGCTGTCAATTCTTTGGTTATAACTGTAATAATTATTTAATAAGCAGGCTTCTTCAATATTTACCTATTTATTTCACATACTGGTTCTCTCCACAAACCATCATATTCTTTAAAAGAAAGTGAAAACTATAATAAGTAAGGAAAAATTACAAAGGTGACTATGGCCATAGTTAATTCGGAAGGCTTTCACTTTAATCACTCTGAGACTGAGAAAGAAGTATTTGCATTGGCAGACAAGGACTTATCTATGCTTGCAGAATTAAAGAAGTGTTTGTATTATATATAAAGTTAATGTACTCATCATAGCTAAATATATGAGGACTGGTTCCCTGATGCATATCCTAGTTCTTGAAAGGACACATAATACTTTGAACTAAAGACATAAGCAGTCCTGTAGTTTTGACTTCATACCCCAACTTTGGATATGCCTCACTGGAAATCCTTTCATTGGGCACTTAAATAGCATTTCTAGAAATATTACTTTGAACTGACTCATGATCTGAAAATACCTTCCACACTTTTTTGGAAGCACATAGCCATGCTGGCTGCTTGCTCATTGTTCAAGACTTCAGCTCTAATAAAAACCCACAAGATTAAAATGACCACTGGATACTCACCGTGAAGGGTCCTTCTCCTCTGAGGACAGGAGGACATTTTGTGGGCGATTTCCCATCCTACCTGTAGGGAGGCAGGAACAATATTTTTTCTACTTCCTGTTCCTGCTGGGAGTCACCCACTCTCTTCAGTTCAGTAACTCCGAAAAGCAGCAGAACATTGAAATAACTGGAAAAAACAACTAGTACAACACTTACAGAAGCGACAGTAAACAGGAAGAAAAAAACATAAACAAAGCGTAAAGAAGTTAGAGACCAGAATAGGTAAAGTGCCCACATTTGAATTGATAACGGTTGTATCTGCTAACATTCTGTCTATCTTTACGCTTATCTTTGCTTGCCTGCTGACTGGACTTCTGGAGAACATTGACAGCAATCTGGGATGGCCAAGATGTCCTCCTCAGAGCAGAAGGACCCTTCATGGTCATTCTCCCTCTGAGGTGGAGGACATTTTATGGGACATCTTAAAGCAGTGTCCCTAATGTAAGGGAGGGCCTTCTTTGTCGATATCCCCCAGAACATTTGTAACACCCTATGACCAAACGCTGCATCTTCAGAGTCATATGCATTGATCTTCCAGTGTTTAATGAATGTGGATAACGATGACCATGCCATCGCTTTCCAGATTTCTTCTATGGGTGCTCTATTAGGTAGGGCTGCATCTGCTGCTGCATTGCGTACCAAGTGTGTCATGTCTGACGGTACTGGAATTCTCTGGCTTTTATAAGCTTCTGCAATACACATGTGGATGTTCTTACTATGGCTGCCGTTGAAGATTTTTTCCCGTATGAGGAGAGGAGATATTGATGAAGAGAGTATCTGTCTTTCAAATGGATTCTATTCTGTATGTGTAGCACTTCAAGGCCCTTCGGACATCGAGGATGTGCCACACCTTTTCCTTCGGGTGGAGGACAGAATGAAGGCAAACAGATCTCCTGCGGCCTGTGGAAGACCAAATTGACCTTGGGTTGGAAGGTTGGATCAGTGCAAAGCATGACCTTATCCTTGTGGCATATGCATAAATTGGACTTCACTGAGAGAGCTCCCAGCTTCGAAACTCTTTGAACAGATGTTGTGGTTATCAGAAAGAGAACTTTCATCCAAAGATATAACAAGGAAATCTCCTTGATGGGCTCAAACAGCTGTTCCGTTAAGGCTGACAATACAGTATTTAATTTCCAGGTTGGGAACCTGTGTAACTGTGAAGGTTGAGAAAGAACTGCTCCTCTCAGAAAACACTGAATGTGAGGGTATCTAGAGATGGGTTCTCTGTGGTACTTAGGAAAGATAGATGATAGTGCTGCCACTTGTCGATGAACGGTTGCTGCCTTGAGTCCTGTCACCAGCCCATCCAGGAGGCAGTTTAGGATAGTGCTGCCCGTTGGATGGAAAGGATCATCCTTTTTTCTGTGACACCATCTCACAAAAGCTTTCCATGTAACATTATATATTGTATGGGTGGAGGCCTTCCTGGATGCTAAAATGGTCCTGGTGACTTGGGTGGGAATACCCTAAGCATAGCAATTTTCTCCTTTTAACCTCCAAGTGGTCAAGTGATAACAATCTGGATAGGGGTGGAAAATCAGTCCCTGCTGTAACACATCTGTCAATACTTGCAAGGTTAGGGGTTGTTGGATGGATAGTTCCTGTAAGTTGGGGGGGAAAGGCATACAGGAGTTCCTTCGGCCATGGTGCCATCGATGCATCTGTGGCTTCCGCTTTGTGATGGTAGTAACAAGTGTAAAAATGCTTCAGTTTGTGATTGATGGAGACACAAATTTCTGAAGTGTGTCATGATGTCCTCCAGGTAAGGGTCTGCTCTCCTTGCCTGAGTTGTTGACAACTGTGTGATGGGACATACATTCCACATGTTCTGTCTTGACCGATGCTAGGTGGAACTGAGCCCAATCAAACAATTTGCAAGCTTCCCTACACAGTGAATGCAACTTGGAGCCCCCTTGTTAATGTAGGCCTTGGCTGATATTGTGGGTGTGTTCACACTACACTAAATAATGAATTTTGCAAATGGATCTTTGCTATTCTTACATAGTAAAAATCCAATTGCAAAACTCATTATTTAGTGAAGTGTGAACGTCTGTTTGGACTAGAACATAGCAGTTGATGATCATGGGAACGAAGTGGAGAAGAGTTAGCTTGATCACTATGAGTTCCAATACATTTATTGGCAGCTTGGAATCCTCCGTGGACCATCTCCCCTGGACTGGAGTCTGCTGCAAGGTTGCTCCCCAGCAGGAGAAGCTGGCATCCATGTAAAGCTGATGCCATCCTTGATCCAGGAGAATTTCCCTTGGAGTAGATTGAACATCTTTGTCAACCAGCAGCTGACTTTCACTTAGAGAGGTTGATTTCTTGGATATATGGACCTGATATGGGCATAGGAAACTCTGTCTGATGTGAAATCTCCCCCACTGGATCGTGTCCATGGTGGAGACCATCAGGCCCTGGAGTGCAGCGAGTATCATGGGAGAATAATGTTTGCCTTTTATAAATGCAGCCACCACCTTCTTGATCCTTAGTGCCTCACTTGCTGGGAGGTATAGACGATTCAAGCTGGTGTCTATGATGTCGTGAAGGCAAGAAGGAGCTGTTCTAGATGTTTACTACGAAACCAAAGTTCTTTGGCACTGGATCATTCTGGAGGTATCCTGATTCACTCTGTTGAATGAAGGGGCCTGTACTAGGCTGTTGTCCAGATAAGGATGGATATGTACTCTGAGGAGGACTACTGGGCTGACTAGTAGCTTCATGAAGATCCTATGGGCTGCTGCCAGGCCAAATGGCAGTGCCTGGAATTGATAGTGGCTTCCACTGAGAAACTTTATATTGCCTGCAAAGATTGGAATATACATATATGCCTCTGTTAAATTGATCAATATCAGAAGTTCTTGATGCTGCAGGGACTCTGCTATGGATCACAGAGTTTCAATCCTGAAGTGTTTGCCAGTACGAATCTGTTCATGTACTTTAGCTCCAGGACTGCCCTCTAGACCAGGGGTGGCCAACAGTAGCTCTCCAGATGTTTTTTGCCTACAACTCCCATCAGCCCAAGCCAGCATGGCCAATGGCTGGGGCTGATGGGAGTTGTAGGCAAAAATATCTGGGGAGCTACCACTGGCCACCCTGCTCTAGACCCCCGATCTTTTCAGGATGTTGAAGAAGATAGAATAAACTCTAGATTGCCTTTCTCCAGTGGAACTAATTCTATTGCTCTTATTGTCAGGAGGTGTGGACTCACCTGCAGCATCTGCAATCTCTTTAGGGGGTCCTTGTGTTCTGGAGAACGAGGAAAGCAATGAGGGGGGGAAAGACTGAAACTCGATTCTGTACTCATTGGAAACTATTTCTTTGCACCAATTGTCTGTGATTGACATTTGCCAGCATTGTTGGAAATGTATAAGGCGAGCTCTGATGGGGTAGTCTGCATAATCATGCCTTGATGTTTTTTTGGATCTCTGTTCTGTCCAACTGCTTGCTGGACTTGTTGAAGCGATTAGTGAAATTGGGCCTACAAAACTGCTATTTTGAAGACCAGAAGCCTCTTTTGGCATCCTGACAAAAGTGTAGCAGTGAATGCTGGGAACAAAAGGAAGAAGAATGAGAGGATCTCCTATCTTGATGGTGAAAAAACTTTGGCACTGCCTTCTTATCTCTGGTCTCAACTAAAATTCTGTTTAGAGGATCCCTGCTAGATTGCAATTCTTGCTGCCAGCAGATTGCTCCATAGCTGTTGCTGACAGAGTTCTCCCTGCGCTGCCATGGCTTGTGGTCCTTCTAAGTAGCGCCGATCGTTTTTCTGCACTTTTTAGCAGAGCCACAAAATAGTGGCACTGATGAGGTGACCAAAGCAAGCTGTGAGTGGGTCTAGGCAGCTCAGCTTCCCTCAACTGTGCTCAAAGGTTCTCTCTCCTTCAGAGAGAAAGTCGTCCTCGCTGCTGGGCATGAAGTAACTGGTCAGGGAATGGCGTATTTCAGCTCCGGGGTACACAGCCACAATGGAGCAAGCAAAATGATGGGCGTGGGAGACAGCCAGGAGCGGATGGAAATGAAGAGTGAAAGCAAGACAGGAAATTAAGTATGAGGAGGTAGGGGGAAGAAAGAAATATAGGGGGGAGGGTTGAAGAAGAAACAACAAGGTAAGGAAAAGGTAGATAGAACAGTGGCAGACAGAAATAGACAGCAAGGCTAAGCAAAGCCTATCCAAGGTGCTTTCCCTACTGCGGCAGGAAACAAACTGAAGAGTAGGTGACTCCCAGCAGGAACAGGAAGTAGAATATTGTTCTTGCCTCCCTTCAAGTAGGATGGGAAATCACCCGCAATATGTCCTCCCGGCCTCAGAGAGAGAACATCTTGTTTTAAAACTTATCTCATATTAAATGTGTAGGGAAATTATAACATTTGACGCTCCAAAGAATTTGGGAATAAGCAGCAGCATTCTGTGGTACGGAAGTAAAAAGGAACCTTGCCAATTAAAGGAAGATTATACCTAAAGGCACATGACCATTTCTCTGAAAAGCAATTATTATTACATTCTGCTATATACAGTACATGCTTTGCTCTATATACGCTTTACTCCAAACACATCCTAAGTAGAGAGAGAGCTGGAATATTTGACTTTTAAGCTATGTAACTAGAGCTTTTGTAAAAACAGCTGAAATTATAACATATAAAGACTGATGACCATTGGCCAGAAACAGTAAAGACTGAGGCTGCTGGCCTGACCTCCTCCCTTCTTATAATAGATCGAACCATGAGTTAGAAAGAATCCAGCAGTGAGACAATGCATTGTCATCACTCTGTAATGGATTGCTTTGCTG
The DNA here is from genome assembly GCF_032191835.1 of Heteronotia binoei. Lineage (NCBI taxonomy): Eukaryota > Metazoa > Chordata > Lepidosauria > Squamata > Gekkonidae > Heteronotia > Heteronotia binoei. The sequence goes on along the minus strand of NC_083223.1, from coordinate 46,210,396 downwards.
TGTCCATATTAGTCTATGTGCTATTCTAAATACAGGTACTGTGCTTTCACAGAGCCAATCTGAGAAACACAATAACTAGTATACCCAATAAGTTGTCACATTTTGAGCATTCATATATCTCTTGAAGAATGGGGCAAGCATCTATCCTGTATGCATGTATCCCAGGGTGGGAGGGAATTACTAGAAATCTGTGAATGAAAGTTTACAGTAAGAAAGGGGGACAAACTATGACTACACAGGAAACTATCTAGAAAAAGAAAAACCAACTAAAAAGCAGCTATCTTTTTCATGGTCTCCAACCAGCCCCATATAAGTGTAACCTGACAGGGGACACACCTGCTGGAGTTAGCAGATTTCCTCACAAAACAAAGTGTGTAAAACTGCTCTGCCAAAAGCCACTTCTGGCTATGCAGATATTCAGAATATAATGATTTGCAAAAATGAAATGACAACTGTATAGTGCAGGTGTCTGCAATGTGGTGCCTGTGGGTGCCAACATCTTTCCTGATGACTGCTAAGTGTTCATATAAAGTAGGCAGGGGCAGATGGGGCTTTTGCCCTTCAGGGCATCTGATTGGCACATTTTTACCTTGCAGGCAGCTGCAACCACAGCAAAGGATCTTCACTAAATGACTAGTTTAATAATTTCAAGATTATTGGCCAAATGCCATCACTTTCTTAGTAACAATTCAGAATGATAAAAAAATGGACAGACAGACAAACAAACAGTATAAGAAGCAAAGATTAAACCAGCTACATTTTACAGAGCAATTATGTTTAAAAATTTAGTAGATAAATCTATCCTACAAAGACATAACTACAGACATAACTATTCAATCAGCAAACCTCAGTATTCACTTTAAAATATATCTACACATTCAGTAGAATTATAGCTCCCTATTGAATAATACATAAAATTTATAAAATACATAAAATTTAAATACCATTTATTATTGTGGGATACTACTTATCTATGGTTAGCCATATCTAACCAGATTTTCCTCCTATTTAAAAGATGATGATATTGGATTTATATCCCGCCCTCCACTCCGAAGAATCTGAGAGCAGCTCACAATCTCCTTTACCTTCCTCCCCCACAACAGACACCCTGTGAGGTGGGTGAGGCTGAGAGGGCTCTCACAGCAGCTGTCCTTTCAAGGACAACCTCTGCCAGAGCTATGGCTGACCCAAGGCCATTCTAGCAGGTGCAAGAGGAGGAGTGGGGAATCAAACCCGGTTCTCCCAGATAAGAGTCTGCACACTTAACCACTACACCAAACTGGCTCTCCAATTTAATTCAGCCATATTTTGCTACTTTTAAGGTAATTTAAGGTAAAAGAAGCCAGGTTATCCGCAACAAGATCTAGGGCCTTCTCGGTGGCAGCACCAGAACTCTGGAACACCCTCCCAGAAGCTATAAGGGCCCTGCGGGATTTGTCGGCGTTCCGCAGGGCCTGTAAGACCGAACTGTTCAGGCAGGCTTTTCTGGTTGACTGAAAATGGGCTGCCACCGGACATCCTACAGAAGCTGGTGGTCATAGTCAGAACCTAATACCGCCAGACTAGACTGAGATATCGTAATAGTTTGATAAATGTATTATGGTTTTATATGTTTTATGAAATTGATTGTTTTTATGATATTGTAAGCCGCCCTGAGTCCGCTTGCGGAGAGGGCGGGATATAAATATAAAGTAATAAATAAATAAATAATTTCCCTGTTCCTATCGGCTAGAAATATTAAAAGCTAATCTCTTCTAGCTATGCCTGACAGGCTATCAGTTATGGGTTTAACATATATTCCCCTGATATACTCATACATTTTACAATCAAAGAGAACATGCACTAGCAACTCAACACTCTTATCTCCACATAGGCATTCTTCATATGGCATCTTCTTATATTTGCCTTCCAGGATAGCAGAGGAAAGGGTCTCATACTGTAATAGAGTAAATGATCTCCTATGGTCAGGATTTTCTAACTTGTTCATATAAAGCATCGGTGAGAACTTATCCATAATGCATCCCTCCAGTAAGTACTTTTTAACTCTAGTCAGGCCATGTTGCCTTTCGACATTAACTAAGTGACTAAAGATAAGCAGTGTGTATGCTAGAAAATATTTTATAACACTGTGTTCATTTTAAAAAGCATCCTGTTACAGAGCTCAAGGTTACTAAGACTTGTAGCAGCTCTTTAGGGTCTAAGGTCGAGATCTTTCACATCACCTGCTACCTGATCCCTTGAACTGGAGACTCTGCGGATTGCACTTAAGACCTTCTGCATGGCAGGCGGATGCTCTATCAGTGAGCCATAGCACTTTCCTAACATTTTATTTATTTAGAAAAAGTATGTACTACTGTTCCAGAGATCTGCAATTGTAGGGAACACGGAGGAAACAGTCATGCAAATTTCTGTTATTACAAAAAAAACCCCTCACACACACACATCGTCCTACAAAGATGACTGTTGCTCTTCCTGCATGTAAAGTATACAGTATATGCATGTTCTTGTCGACCTGTGAATTTGGTGAGTAGGAAGGAGGCAGATCATCCTACTTCAAAACAGAAGTCAGCCCTTGATGAAAAACAACCTGGGTTTTGTAGATATGAAAAACAAGGACATCATACTAAAAAGAACAGGTATAATCACTACTAGAAAGGCAGTTTTGAAAGACAAAAAAGATGCAAGTTACAGGATACCATTGGCTAAGTAATTTAGACAGCACCAAAGAAAAACCTTCCATCCCAGCTGGAATATTAAAAAATGGATGTAGGTTTTGAGCACATTTAAATAACTGGTTCTCCAGGTCATACGATTATTTAAAAAAAAAAAAAGTAAAATCAGCTCTATACAGGGCAGTGAAAATAAGATGAAAAGCTGTTGTCATATTCATTATGCAGCAGTTTTTTGGGGGTGGGGGGTCCACTCTCCTATCTAAAGTTGCTTTTACTATTTTAAAAAAATCTCACGACAAACCTTTCAATAAAAACATTGAAAATTAGTTTGTAATCTCTCATTGGCAGCCATGTTCTCCCAACACCTCTGCAAAATTCTTCAGCATATACCAGCTAGTTTGAAGGATCCAGTTTAGTCAAACTGTTTCCCTGAGCTCAGGAAAGGAAAAGCAAGTTGACTTGTTTGTTTCAAACACTGCCATAGTTCTTGATACCATATTCCATTTTTGGACATTCTTCAATACATTAGCAGAGCCTCCACTGGACTAGTCACTACTGTATCGTGACTCAAATCTGTGTGCTAGAGGGTAACTGAGTGTTGTATGTAGTATTTCTGAACTGAGGAAGCAAAGTTCACATAAGATGTATCCTGCCTTGTGGATACACTGCTTAAGGAACAGGTCCAATCTCCTGCACAACAGAAAGGAACACTTGACACTGTGAGTGGAACTCACAAACAGGTCCACAAAAACGGCCCTATGACATGAAAATATGAGACAGATATCAAGAATTCAGAGGTCAGTGTATCCATGGTCAAACTGCAGAAACCTGCGAAGAGCAGTCAGGAAAATACTTTGATCTAGATACCAAAGACAGATCACTATCAAGCACGTTATCTTGGAAGTGGTGCCTCCCTGTTTATTGATCTTAAGTTTGGTGACAGTGTTATCTATGGCTATCTGAACAACCTGTCCCTAAAGAGAAGATGCCAATGCCCTCTGTACAAGCAATATCGCCAGACAATTTATATGGATTCTTTTTGTGTGACTTGTGGTTCTGTTTAAATGCCTATTTTCTTGATCTGTGATTATAAAGGGCAGATTGATTCAATGGGAATCCTAGTTTTAGTCCCACTTTGAGAGCTAATTGACTCTTCATGTTCACTTTGTGCATGGTGTCATTTTATTTTTGTGCCTATTGGGAGACTTCTTGTTACAATTTCTATTCTAATACATGAGTTGCTTCTACTTTTTATTTTTATTCCTACTTCTTCTGCCTTGAAGATATTAGCAGAAAGGTGGGCTAGAATAATTTTAAATAAACAAATAGCGTAAGGCGGGAGGCAAAAGCAGGTCCACATAGACAACAAACAAGCTATTCATCTTAATGATTCATGCCTCAGTTCATTCTATACTTTGCAATCATGACTCTAGGCATTATGTCTTGTGGCCCTACAAGGTTTGTGTGAAGAAATCAGAGACTGCAGAATAGATTGGCATGAAATGACTTGCAAAGGTGAAAATGGGATGCTGTCCTCTATCTTACCCTCCTTAAGGGATCCTAACATTTGAATATCTAATGTGATACTGTGTAATGTGTTGTTGTGTAACATGATGTATACACATTTATCCAGACTACACAGTGCAGGTTCCAGCACTGCAAAATCTAAAAGATCAGCCAAAAGTTGAGGTTGGAGATGAATAGTTATAAACTAGGTACTGAAAACCTATAGACCAGCCAACACCTACAACTCCAGTAGTAAAGACTGAAGCATAGCAACTGCAAGAATTTCAGATGATGTGTGTGACTTGGCACAGTAAGCTCTGCTCCCCTGACCTTTGGCTCCAGACTGTAATCACCAATGGATAAAACCAATGGAAGTGCAATCTTGATCAGGGATGGGCATGGTCCGGAAAAATGAATGTCCATGGAGGTTTGTGAATTTCATGAACTTCCATGGACTTTCCTGTTTTATGAACCACTTTGAGGACCATGATGCAGTGTGACCCAGAAGTGGGCTCAGAAGGCATTTAAATGCCTTCTGAGACCACTTACAGATCAGCCTGCGGCAGCAGGGCAACACTAGTGTGCTCAGGAAGCACCTAAATGCCTCCTGAGCTTACTGGCAGTGCTTCAAAGGTTCCTGGACTCCGCCATGTCTGGTCCATGGACCACTCCAAAGGACCAAATGAGTGCCTTAAAAAAATCATGATCTGTGGGCAGTCCATCAAAACCACAAATGTTTGGACCAGGCAAACGGACCACAAACTGGCCCCTGGTCCATGACAAAATTAGGTCTGTGGACTGGTCCATGCCCACCCTCAGTCTTGCTCTTTTGAACACTGAGTATCTTTGAATAACATTTAGGAACAGAGTCTTCAGAAGTCATAATTAAACCAAAGTTAATCCAGAGCTTATATCAATAACTCTGAGAAATTCTACACAAGAAAATTGTTTTCTTCAGACTCACAGCCTGGGATTCTGTGGGTTAGTCTGAGATGAAAAACTCCACACACACACCCCCCCCAACAAAAGCTGTCCTAACAGGACCTTGCTTATTGAGTATATTTTTCACTCCATCCAAGGAGAACAGGGAGGTATATGTGGTTCTCCCTGTTTTACCCTTCTAACCACTTTGTGAATTAGGTTAGGGCTAAGATAGTTGAACTGGATCAGGGTTACCCTGTAAGTAACCCTGAGATGTAGCTGTAGTCATCTTTGGCTGCAACTCCTCCTGGGCTCTCTCCTGCAACCACAGCACTCTTAAAATATACTCACTGCACCTTAGGCATGTGAGAGGACATGGCTAAAAAAATCATCCAGACATGGTTAAAAACATTACCTAATTAAGCTAAGTGCTACAAGGAACAGCTCTCTTATGATGTCATGATGAAAATAAAGAAAAGATGCTAACTCTAACTGCAGATACAGTACAGCACAGAAAAAAATTCCAGTCCTATCTGCTACTGCTAGCAAGAGCAAGTGTGGTACAGCAGTAAGAGTTTTGGATCAGGATCCAGGAGACCCATGTTATAAAATAAAAATTATTATTATATGTTCAAATTATTAAGTGAGAAGCTTACAGGATAACTCTGATCCAGTTCCACTAAATTAGCCCTAACCTAACTCACAAAGTTGTTATGAGGGTAAAATAGACAAGGGAGAATCACATATACCTCCTTGTACTTCTTAGATGGAATGAAAAATATACTCAATAAGCAAGGTCCTGTTAGGACAGTTTTTTGGGGGGGAGGGGGGAGTTTTTCATCTCAGACTAGCCCAATGAATCCTAGGTTTGAGTTTGAAGAAAACAATGTACTCAATCGGCAATAAGAAAACAGAACTCAGCAGGATGATATTTCCCTATCCCTCAAGCCACACACAAGACTCTCTTTCTCAAAGGAAAGGAGATATGAGCAGCAACTCTCTCTCTCTCTAGATCAGGCGTGTTAAACATGTGGCCCAGGGGCCAAATCAGGCCCCCGGAGGGCTCCTATCAAGCCCACAAGCAACTGGCTGTCTGCTTCCTTCTCCCTCTCTCTTGCTTCCTTCTGCATAACAGCTTGCTTCACAAGGCTTGCTCAATCGCACAGGAACTACAGAGCAAAACCTCTTTTTTCTCCATTGGCTGAGGTTCCTTCCTTGGGGAGGAAGGGGGGGGAGGAATAGCTTGCTTTGCCAGGCTCTCTCAATCACAAAGCAGAGCTACTGAGCCAAGCCTATCCTCCTTCTGCTCCTCGCCCTCCTCATTCCCTGGATCCCACTGGAGAAATATAAAAAAAGCACCCTTAAGTCCAACGAGTGCTAATGTTTTAAGCATGTTTTAAGTCTTTTTTTAAAAAAAAATCTTTGTGTTTGTCTGTGTCCTTCATAAAGTTTATATCTCTGCTACCTGATCTTATGAACCTATGAACGCTCTAATCTGTTTCATAGTGGTGGGTCTGGGCCACTCTTGGATGGTTTGCACCTTGCCCCAATCCACTTTTATTCTCCCACCACCCAGCACATACCCTAACATGGCCCGGCCTAACAAGGTCTCATTTACGTCAGATTTGGCCCTTATAACAAATTTCAACACCCCTGTTCTAGATAGTTCCTGGACTGGGTTTCAGGCAGGAACAGAACACACATGTGGACACAGTGTTGAGATGTCAAAACAAACAAACAAAAACATCCCAGCTTTCCAAAGCTATGGGTCAACTCTGTACTGAGTAACTTTGCCACTTATTGCATTGTAGCAAAATTCACAAGGGACAATTAACATATGATCTATATAATGCAAAGGCTCAGACTTAAACCTTTTCCCTTATTGGCAATTTATAATATATTTATCCTATGCTTCCTCTATGGAGCGCAAACATTGAGCAAGGGTATTAAACATGAAGCCCACAGCTGGATCCAGCCCCCACAAGGTTCATATCCATCCCGTGAGCAACTGGCTCTCTTCTGCTTCCTCCTCCCTCTCTCCTGCTTCATTCTGCATCACAGCTTGCTTTGCCAGGCTCTCTCAATCATACAGGAGCTACAGAGCAACGCCTCTCTTCCCTCTACTGGCTGAGGCTCCTTCCCCCTCCTCCCTTGCAGAGGAAGAGGGGAAGAGAGGGAAAGAGTGAGAGCTTGCTTTGCTAGGCTCTCTCAATCACACAGCAGAGCTACTGAAGAATTTGACACCTAGTGTGAATATTTTGGGGTGAGACAAGAGTATTTAAAAATTCAAAAAGTCTACACAAACACCTTCAGCTAGAGAGAGCACTTGAGCTCAAGACCCAAAAGTGCTAAGGAGCCTGAAAATTAATGAAAACATGGCATAATAGAAATGACAAAGTGTGTGACAGCAGTCTTTTGAATCAATGTCACTAAATCTAGATAGCAGCAGAAATTTACAGGGTGTTTGGTAGTGATATCAGAAGTACTCTGAAGCTTTATTTAGGTAAGGCAGCCTTGGCTATTCATCTCATAAGAAAGGCCCTTCGCTCCTGATTTTTCCATCAACAATATAAAAATTAGATCTCACTCTGGAATCTGTATTGCACATTCTTTGGGTAAAATGTGGCATCTATCTGTAACCTGACACCAGATGACAGCGTTTAGAATCTGAACATTAAAACTTTTAAGGAATGGAATCCAATATTTTTAATACTTCTGAAGAACTAAACCCAGCCAAAGTGCCAGCAATGTTCAAACTCAGAGCTACAAAGCAATTCCCCCAACCCCACTCCCAGCTTTAACATACTGGGGGGAAAGTTTGACGTTCCTGATCTTTCAGCAACAGCTTTATGTAATGGAAAATATTTTTCGAATTAGACAACGAACACAGTTAATTTATGATATGAATTCCAGGGAGCAAGCTTGTCATACCAACACTTTTGACACAAGCTAATCAGTGCTTTTTTAAAAGAAAAATTCTAATCCTCCAAAATGATACTTTAATGAGCAATTTGAGATGGTTAAGACTTTAAATATTTAGCTCTCAATAGTAAGTTTTAAAAGTGTAGTTTTAATCCTAGCCAACATTCTCAGCATTAAACCCTGCAGATTTCAGTGGCACATTATCAAGGAAGTAGACTTATAAACAGCCTGAGCTTCCCTACATCAAATATACACAAATAAAATTCTGCCTTCCAACTTGCACTAGGCTAACAGCATGCAACCTGAAGTTCCTTGCTTGGAACCATATTTCTTTTGCCATAATGGCTGTAAACCAGAGACAAAGAGCAAAGAGATATTTTTATTTTATCCGTTCCATTGTGGAACCGTTTTTGAATGCAGCTCTTTGCTTTCCATAGCTAACATCCCAGCCTGGGTTCAAGAACAGTTCTCTGGATCTATATATGAGGCTCTTCTGAATCCCAGTAATATGTTTCAAACCAAGGTATCTGCAGAAGTCTTTGAAGAATGATCGACAACAAGAAAGAGCTGAGGTTGTAGAGAAGGAATGATGAACTCAATTCTTATGACAGCTGGATCTAACATAAATGAGACCCTGTTGGGATGGGCCATGTGTGTCATAAAATGTCATGCCAAGTGTGGAGGGAAGCTTTGGCTACAGAAGCAGGAGGAAACCCCAGACAGTCCAAGAGGTGTGTGCACATGTGAGGGGTAGTCTTTGTCCTGCTTCTGCAGCCGAGGCTACAGAAGGAGGAAATCCCAGTCATCCTCCGCCTCTTGGACAAGAGGCATGAGGGGGTCTTTGTCCCGCTTTTTGCAGAAAAACCCAGCCAACCCCTACCTCTCAGAGAGGTGCGGGGGGGGGGAGGGAAGGGGAGGTCAGTTGCTCACAGGATGGATCCAAGCCCTGCAGGGGCAGGATGTGTCCCACGGGCCACATGTTTGACACTCCTGTAATATAGCAAACCAGTCAGGGTTTCCAACAAGGCCAGATTTGGGCAGGGGGGGAGCAGAAAATTGCTTCATGAAGTCTCCCAACTGTTAAGGTGAGAATTACATTCATTAAAATATTCAGGATCTCAGCTTCCACTTTTAAAGTGATGTAAGGTGACAAACGTCATAATGCAACATTACCCCAGAGTTGGAAATGACTGGTGCTTGCACAGGGGACCACTTTTACCTTTTTAAGGTGACAAAAATGTTCTTTTCAACTTTTATAAATGCAGGTTCGAGTCCCAAAATTTTTAGAGAGTGATGTCATGAGGATAATATGCCTAGAACAAGAGCATTGTGGAACAAGTAAAACAATTCTGAAATGCAACAATCACATCCACAGAAGCAATAAACTGATTGTGTTAAATAATACACCATCCTGCTCTCCACAGTACCATTACCAAATTTAAAGCAGTATCCACTACAGTGAACTATTTACTCATCCTATTGCATATGCCTGTTTAAGAAAACAGGAGTGTCTTTTATTCAGGTCAAAGGGTTTTTTTAAATGCCAGCTGTGTTCCATGGATTCTTATGAGAAGACTGCCAATAGGCTTCAGCGCTCATGAACAATGTAATATAAAATAAAAACCCTCTCATAGAGGGAATGAAGAAATCCCTGCTTAACACGTGTTTAGTAAGCATTCCAACCTCCCCTTGCACAGCTCACATGAACTGTCATTTGTATAGATCAGGATCTATTTATAACATATGAATTAGTTATTTTTTTAAAAAATAGCGCAGAGATTTTACCCATGCCAAATTAGTGTACTAATCTGAGAAATTTCACATAACAAATACAAGTAAAAATAACTAAATAATAATATCTAGAGAAGACACTGAGCTAATATATTCTTCAGTTCTGAGTTAACTGGTACATTAGTTCTTCACAGTACACTACTGCATTTCCTGACTAGGCTCAAACTGACAAGGGTTATATAAACATTGTCTTGTTTTTCAACTAACTTGCTGTCTCTGTATCGTCCATTCAGAAAAAATCGATATGAGACACAGGAACTCTTACTAGCAGAACATGCAAAGCAATCTTGAAATTCTGTAACACAAGCATTTTCGTTTCAGCGTCGTAGCCTGTGTAGGCCAACAGGAGGGGAATGATTTCACAGAAGGATGCTAATAATATCGACTTCCCACAGTCTTTTATTTCTAAGTTTATGGTCATGTGCTCATTACTAACAATGGAACCCCGACTTTGTAATAAAATTGTCAGAGAGGTCCAGCAAACCAAGTATGTTAAAACCGCTAGGCATGAAAAGGGGTCAGGAACATTTTTTCTCAGAAGCAGGATTCCAGAAACATGGATAGCACTGCAGTGCTCTGACATTTTTCTAGCTCAAGGTCCCTAACATGTTGCCCAAGGGTGCCATGGCTCACAAACACCTTTCCTAGTGTCCAACAAGTGTCTTTAGAAAATAGGTGGAGTGTTTGCACAACAAGACTTTTCTGGCTATTGAAGATTTGATCGGCTGTGCAGATTTGTAAAAACGCTGCTTTGGCGAAGCTGCCACTACAGCATGACACTGAAGGTAAGCTGCAACAACTACTTTGTGGCTGGCTCTGCCTCCTAGGGCAGCCATTTTGTGGCTGCATCCACCATGTTGTACCAAAATCCAAAAGTGCCTACAGGTTCAAAAAAGCTTGGAAATCCCTATTCAAACACATGTTAACACAGTTGCCCTGACCTGAATAACCCAGGCAAGCCCAATCTCATCAGATCTCAGAAGCTAAGTAGGCCCAACCTTGGCAAGTACTTGGAAGGAAAACCTCCAAAGGAATACTGGGGCCAGGACCCAAGGGAAGGCATATCAACCCACCTTTCTGAAAAACATCCAGTAGAGGGTGCTGGAGGTCACCATGACTTCCAGGCACACAAGCACATACGCATACATTTACACACGCAAAAAAACCAACCCCTTTTTAAAAACCAAATTAACACAGATATTACACTTTTCAGTCAATCACTTTCTTTCCAGCACAGGCGGAAAACAGCAATTTGAACCTACTGAATTTGTGCTTCAAAAAATGGTGAGTATACACCAGCTCTCACTAAAGTACTTTTTCTGTCCAAATTCAATATTGAAGGCTTTATTTGTATTATGATGCCCATATATTTGTCACTGAATCCTATTCTTTGGGGTCTATTCTCCCACGACCCCATATGAGGGTCTTTTTCAATGAAATTCAAAATCCCTTTCCCTCACACTGGAGATTTTTGTTGTTGTTGTTTAATTTAAATGTCAGGATCCATGTACAAGCTTCCACTGAATTCTTGGCCAGTTCAGCTCTAAAGACAATATCTGAAACACATCTTAGTACACAGAAAATCTTGCAGATAAACTATAACAGAAATTTTGAATGATTCATCCTCTGCCTCTATCAAGACCATTGGGCAAGCTGTAAAAAAAGGGGATGTTGGAGAGTGTGCCCAGCCCAGACTCCAACCCCAGCCAATGGAGTCTGACACACTTTAACTAGCATAACTGCACTGTATATATGCTACAGTTACAGAAAACAGTTTCCCCTTCAGTGCCACCCCACCACTACAGAATAGGCTCTTAAATGGGCTCCACCCTGCATTTGGTCAGACTTTAACCAAATGTTCTCCAAATGAGCACCTTTAATTTAACTGGTGGGCCTGTGAATAGGGCATTTCCCTGCAATCTTAATTCCCAGACAGGAACATAAAGGAGAAGATGGTTCTTTAGACACCCCAGTCCCAAACCATGTCTGCCTTTAAAAGTCAAAACTTATTAGCATATCCTGAAGTAGCCACAGGACTTTGGCGGGGGGCGGGGGTCACTACTACTGATCCCTACCCAGGCACCTGTCCAGCCAAAGGTCTGCATGCCCTTTCTCATTTGTATGCCTGAAGTGCTTTGTTCCCATGCTCACAGATGCCCATCATCATGGGGAAGGACATGAGGTGCACGGAGGCGATGCTGCTGGTGGCCATGACAGCCCCATTCTCAGCTGCATGCACCAGCCAATACAGCTGAGGAAAGTGGGTGCCGGCAACTGACATGGTGAGGGGGGGGGGGCCTTATGAATGGGAGAAAGTCAGGAGGGGCACACAGATGGGGATGGAAAGATATGAGGGCCTGGTGGTAGGGAGACAATGGCCTCTGGGCACCCACCTACCCAGGGCCCCTCAAAACCAGAAACTGGCCCTAGTAAAAGCAAACACCTTGAACTGAGCTTGAGAGCAGACTTGTAATCAATGTAATTGCCGTAGTATTGGAGACATAATGCTCCTGATAGCTGGCCTGACCAGCAGTCTAACCACCACATTCTGCACTGCTGCAGCTACTGAACTCTCTTCAAGGGTAGCCACAAGTAGAGCACATTGTAATAGTCCAGTTTAAATGTAACTAATGCATGAATCACTGTGACTGGATTCTAATGACCCAGAAACAGAGCTGGGCTAATATTCTCCAAGCACAGCAGCCACCTGGTTTTCTAAGGGGACCGCTGTCAAGTGGCACTCCCAAACTGTGAATCTAGCTTTACAAGGGGAATATATTCAAGACAGGAGAGAGATCTCAAGTCCCTGATCTGCCTTTCTGCTAACCCAAAAAACTCTTGTTTTGTCAGGATTAAGTTCCAACTTGTTCACGTTAATCCAGCCCATTATTGACTCCAAAGACCAGTTCAGAACTTTAAAAGCATCCTCAGAATTAGGAGGAAAAGAAAGGTAGATATCAGTATTATCCACATCTTGGTGACTTCACAGCCCATACCTCCTGATGACCTCTCCCACTGGCCTCATATAGATAGTAAACTGTATGGGAGATAAGACAGAACTCTTTAGCATCCCCCATGTTAACAGCCATGAAGCAGAGCTCGAACCCCCCAACACTATCTTTTGAGACCGACCCCTCAGATAGGACTCAAACCACCACAATATGATGCCCTTTAGTCCCAGTGCTGAGAGGAAGAATGCATTAAGAGTGATAACTTAAGAAAGAGATGCAGCATACAATTTACTGTAATCTACAATGGAAGCAGCATTCACCCAAGTTTAGAAGAAAGATGAGAGCATTATTTCATCAATCAGCATAACTAACTTGGTAACTGAATCCAAATTTAAAATCTAGACAACCTTCAAAAAATCAGAAATAATACTTTTGAGAAGAGCGTTTCATATTTACATCCATTATCAGGCATATTGACTTCCCCAAATTTGTTCTTAAATGATGTAAACCAGTCAACCTTGACTAAGTATCTGCACTTTATTACCTGCAGAATGATACCACAACAATGACATAATGACTAATTGATTAGTCTGTTAAAAGCAAGTTAGTTAGTTAATAGGTAACTGAATTCCAAGTTGCTGCTGAATAAACAAATATAAGGAGTCACTTCAAACTTATAAAAGCACTTTTGTGTCAGAAATTTGTTGGAGCCAAGTGGGTGGCAAAGACTCCTATTAAAAGAGCAAGTTATTTTGCTATATATGTTAAAAATGCCTACATAGAATGGAAATTTACCATGCTGCTAAGTAAGTTACTTGCCTTAATGAAGTTGGATATGCTTCTTATCTGTCTTTCTTCAGATCAAGAGGCTTTAATTTTGTTATCTGTAAATAATCCTGAATTCAGTCTGGACCTCTTAGACTAGCTTTCTCTTTCTATCTAAAACCATATGGCCAAAAACAGAAAAGGGGAAAGAGGTCCCACTTTAAGCCTTCTACAGAGTGAAAACAAAAATAACAGCCGAGTGTGTTTATATATATTCATGTGATGAACACAAAAATCCAAAGGTGTATATCAATTATCACAATATGACCCATCAACACTTCAAAAAAGTATTCAATGCCTAATAACAAATGCCATATGTATCCAAAACACCATTTAAATACCTTCATATGGGATATATTTAGTTGTGGCCTCACATGAAAAGCCAACTCATGGTAATTTCTGCATGCAATACACCACCAACTCTCTTACAACCTACTTATAGGTGCAACTAAAGATCAATATGTGCTGCAACTGCAGCTGAACTAGCACAGAAATGGTCATGAAAATTGGCTCTCATTTATTCCCTCTCCCCACCCCTGCCCCAAGAGTAAACCACAGGATCACCCACACAAAATATATTGGCAGCAGATTCAGAACAAATTAAGCATTTCCTCACACAGTTCAAGACGTATGGAATTCACTGTCATTGATGATTCCTACTTTAACTTGAAGAAATGCTTAAATAAAAAAATAAACAAGAAACTGACAGACCCAACAGCTAGACATGGAATCAGCATATTCATAGGCAATGCTGGATCCACTATCATACTTTTGCCTGCTTGTGAGCTTCCCTAAGCTAAAGTGGATATTTTATCTAAATTAATATAACTTTTTTTAAAAAATCCCTCAAAAGGCAGCTGACAATATAACAGGAGGAAGTGTCCAGCTCTGCAGTCAACATGCATTTAAGGTATTTATTAGGCGAACACTTCCCTTTAACAACATGAAAGATTAATGTTTTAGATTATGTATTTTTTGGCAGAAAAGAAAAAAGGTTGACACTTTAGTTCAATATCAGACAAGTCAAGGAGAACTACATTTCCTTGTTGAGGTTTGCAATAACCCATGCTTAAACAAAGAATATAAATAATGAAGACAATGTATTTATAGTTAGATTTTACAGCTTGATTCTCATGAAATCATTTATTCCTAACTATAAAAGAAAACAGAATGTCTCTAAGTGCAGACTTCATTTTTAAACTCTGCTCCATATGATTTATGACATTATCCCAATGCCTTGTGTGGCAAAAAAACTGAGAACTTCAACAGGGTTTTACCATTGCAATTCAACAACTAAAATGAACTCCTGAACAATCTTCCTTCCTATTCATTTATTGCCCACTGGTAATGTAGAGTGCAAACAAATAGCAACAGTCATTTGGGCTGCTTTTTTCCTACTGAAGTGTGCATGCACGCATCCACCCTATTATGTCTGCATGAAGTAAAAAACTTTGTTACCAGTAGAATTGGCTCTCAGGCAACATCTAACTTGGAAACATTCAATAGCATAAATCTCAATAAAGACAAAGCACATTTTTAAACAATCTGAAGTGTGAACAACGTATTTTTTAAAAAGCTTTCAATTGGTGCTGTCATCACTAGAACTGCCACATACCTCCTCTGTTAACTGTACAAATCTCCAACGTTACCAACACTGCCAAGTTTAGTCTTATATAGAAAATTTGTATTATTTGGGTTTAAACTTTTCTTCAGATTCATAGAAGCTGCTTTTTCTTCTCTCGGACACTGATCCATTTGTCTCCTATAGAGTTGCACTTTTTGCTTCAGCAGCCAAGAAAATACAGGCTAGAGCTGTATTTAAAGAGTAATGTTTTTATTTGATCAGTATCTTTTAGCGAGATCATTTTAACACTGATTTTTTAATGCTGATATTTATGCCAAATTGCTTTATGTGTTCAGATTGTAACAACCTTTTGCCATAGACAATAAACCTTACCTGTTTACCTGTTTTAGTATCACTTGCTAAGCTTGTCTTTTAGAGAAAAAAATGAAATTTCCTGGAGAAAGTCAACACTAGACACGTATCAGGAGCTCTAACTATACAGTTTTTGTGACGTTTGATTACAAACAATTCCAAAGTGCAAACTGTCCACGTACCAGAATTCAAGGAAGAATAAATCTGTTACTTCACTTCTTTTTCTTACTTATACAATATGATTTCAAGTATACAAGACACTGTTGAGAATTTAGATAGAAAACTGTTTCATAATAATCTACCATAGTTCCCAGGAGAAAAGAATAGTGTAAACTATTTAAAAACTGCATTAACATGATATGAGAACAAACTGTCAGCACCCCTCCCGTTTCATGGGAAAAGTCAGAGTCACTCTCATTCACCCATTGCACAAACAGTAGAAGCAGAAGAGTCAATAATCTACAAGCCCTGATGAGGTGTGAGTTATCATGCTATAACAACTTTTACTGAGGTATTAGAATGGTCAGTTGACACCTGATCCAAGACAATTTCAATTTCTCAATTTACAAATGCTACTTAAGAACACACTACATGTGTTCTTTAAAATAAGCAACAACAACAAATGCTCTAATCTGGTGCTCAGAAAATCACATTATTAGTAATAGAAAGCACATTCAAATGGACTATCTGCAACTGGGCAGCCAAATACACATGTATTTTTTCCTGACTGCTTCGCTGATGTTTTACGTGATTTGCACCATGCAAAGTTACTATCAGGAAGTGTTTGTTTGTATACTCCTGGGTCAATGGAGAAGGCAGTTCTTTATTTACACAATACTAACTAGAGGAGATAGATGAATTAGCAGAAGTCTTTATCATACTGTATTTGGGGCTTAAAGCAAGATAATTTTACTTTAGCAGGACTTTAGCAGTAACTGAATCCCACCTTCTAGAAGGTTATATTTTCATAAGAACAAAGTAGTAAAGCCTTTTTCTGGAGCAGCAATTGAGATTGTAGGGAGGGTTGAGAGTGAAGAGCAGCCAGAGTGCACATGCAGAATATATACTGATAAATCTCAGAGGATTTGTTGCAGCAAAACAAAAAAAGCAGCCTAGTAGCACTTCACAAAAAAACTTATACTACAATAAATGTCAGATTTTAAAGTGCCACAAGATTCCTTTTATGCTACATACTGCCAAGTATTCTTCCCAATGTGCTATTTGTGGGATGTTGGTTTTGTAGCAGTTTTTCAGTAGGTTAAGCAAAGGTTAAAATCTATATATCTAATAGCCAATATGCCCCCCTCTGTGTGCATAACTAAATCTGCACATCAGCAGCACATGGAGGCTAAACAGATCTTTCTGAAAATTTGTGGCACTCCCCAGGTTTACAAAAAAATCTGAAACCTTACAAAAAATCATTTTTGAGGGGGGGTTGAATTTTCCCCAACATTAAAAGCCGCTGTCTGTGCATGTGCAGACAATGGATTTACCTGCTCTTGGCAGTGAAAGGCAGGATTCTCTAAGCCAGTGTTGCTAAGGCAGCAACTGTCTTCTGATCAATATGAGAATGAGACACTGTACTAATTCCAATTTCAGCAAGAGAACTACATATGACTGCTGTGATGCTCCATCTTAACATTCAACATGTGGAAATTTCCTGACAACAGAATGCAACATATATAGCTTCCATTCTGCAATTCTGCATTTACCACAGACCCAAGCAGGCTCTACATGCAGATGCCTTGCATGCTTAAGATCTCCTAGCTGACAGAACATTTTATTGGGAAAAGTAGGAGCAATGATGCTGGATCTAAGTCAGCAATTGTTTCCTTACCCTACTACTATCTGTCCTGTCTGCTGGAGCCTACAGTTTGGAAAACATAAGTAACAAGGCTATTTAGAGTTGCTCTACAGCAAGGTCAGGCAGTATACCCCTACTACTGTCTGTCCTGTCTGCTGGAAACTACAGTCTGGAAAACGTAAGTTACTTAAAGTAACACAAGCATATTTAATGTTGCTTTATAGCAAGGACAGGCAGTATGCACATTCAGTCACAGGGATCGGTCTGACACAACATCCTCATGAGGACAGGACAGGAAAAATGGGAAGGAGACCAATTCATTGTCGATGTTTGCTTTGGCCATGGAAAAAGCAGAATGGTTATCACTATACTGTTCTTTAGCTAGCATAGAGATATTGAGTCTACCTTTTCCCTGAAAACAAGGCAACTAGAAGTGAAAGGTACTGACTTGTCCCTCTTCTTTATTCTTACATAGCATGCGCACATTCAGCCCTCACAGCTCAGTTCTACAGTAAACACAGCACTGAACTGTACATGATTGGCTCTAGTTCACATGCTCTTGTCTTCTTCAGATTATAGAATTCTGGCTAATTAACTGGGAGGAGGGACAGACTAGCATTGTACACACTCTTCTAGCTTTGAAGATATAGCAGCTCTTTAACACTAAAAGAGGCAGGAGGAGGAGTTTAGTCAGCAGAATGAAATGGTGATTTGCTTCTTGGTTATTTATTTACATGATTGCTCCATTCTGACCTCAATTTCTTCATCCTTTCTTCTACTCAATACTGTCAATTATGTTCTTTAGGACAACAGAAGATGAATGGCATACAATCAATCACAATCAGAGGAACTTCCTAGAGAAGTGCTTCTTTGTTCACCTCTGCCTTAGTGCATATTGTGGAAGTCAGGAATTAGTACTGAACTTACTACTTTATACTTCAATATGCATATACTTTGTGTTCCCCATTTCCACCTCATTATCGTAGCCACATCCACTTCTCATTACTAATGGCAATTCTCTCAATTTAATTAGATTATTTAATACATTTCCACCATTACAATCAAGATAATTTACATAACTCTCAATTTTTCTGAGCTCTTTCAACCACATATGTAATCCTCTATCACTTGAGTTTAGGTAGGTAAGTTTATTGCGGCACCAGGCCAGTATAAAATGTAAATAGATTACATCAACAATAAAAATAGCTAAAAATTGTGTAAGTATAATATAAAATAAAGGAGGACCATACAAACAAGGTACAGGTTAAATTGAATATAAAACTATCCACCGCATATCAAAAAGGGATTTTAAAAAATTAAAAGTATTTACCAATTTGAGCGATCCTTATGGATACTAAGATAAGCTGCACAAAATTTGGCTACATCTTTAGTGATAGCCTGTTTCTCATCAGCTAACAAACAGATAACATGAACTTACACCTAAACTGTTTCTTTAAATTCCTTATTCCTTTTTTACACATTTTTATCTTATTTCCTTCAAAGTGCATTCCAAGACTGAACCAGTTTGCTTTCACCCCAACCATGCAAGCACTCAAACCATTAAATGGGAGAAAGATAGGTTTTGCACCTACAAACACTTCTACAGTCTCATACCAGCAAAGGGCTTCGTGAAGCCCTGACCTATGTGCCTCAGATATTACACAGAATATGTATACTTGCCCAAGTAACTGTCAGAGTCTTCAAAATTCTTCAGCAGGAAGTACCTGGAAAATGTTCAGACTTTAGTAGATAGAAAGTCTGGGATCAGTCTGTGGGTGTAGGAAAGAAACCTTTTGCCTTGGTTCATCTATAAACTAGTAGTGACCTACACAAGAATGTTGTGAAACACACTGGAGACTTCAAATCACTTCAGGCTGAAAATTACTGAACATGTGAACATATGAAGCTGCCTTATACTGAATCAGACCTTTGGTCCATCGAAGTCAGTATTGTCTACTCAGGCTGGTAGCAGCTCTCCAGGGTCTCAAGCTGAGGTTTTTCATGCCTATTTGCCTGGACTCTTTTTAGTTGGAGATGCCAGGGATTGAACCTAGGAATTTCTGCTTACCAAGCAGATGCTCTACCACTGAGCCACCATCCCTCCCCACCTACAGTGATAATCACTGTATGAGTGATTACCAGCCACTGGTCCAGATGAAACAATATGCTATGCATTCTGATGTCACAAACAGCAG
Organism: Heteronotia binoei; assembly: GCF_032191835.1. NCBI lineage: Eukaryota > Metazoa > Chordata > Lepidosauria > Squamata > Gekkonidae > Heteronotia > Heteronotia binoei. The sequence goes on along the minus strand of NC_083223.1, from coordinate 46,190,873 downwards.
CTTGTGTTGTATTATATTGATTTCCTAAAAATGGCATCAATATGCTTCTATCCATGAATTTAATGTATTTTTTCATATTTAGCTGTAATAATTTTCTTAGGACAACCTACTCACCATTTCACAAGTTATATATTTCAATATACAACTGATATCAGCAGCGATCATTTTGTAGAAAAATAGGTGGTGGAGCTCATCCAGGGATTGTTATGCACATACTATTCAATGGACGAGGAGGAACTCTCAGGAGGAGGAGGTGGAGCTGTCAGAAAGGTGCAGGAGCTGTGCTCCTGTGAGCTCCCACTGAATTTGAGGCCTGGGTATCAGAGTGGATAAATGATGCACCTTTTAAAATGATATTCTGGACTTTGACTATCAAAGCCAGATCCAGAATACCAATCAGATTTAAAAAAAAAAAATTAAGCACAATTTATTTATATAACTCACTTATAGTCTGTCTTTCTCAATGAGACTCAAGGCAAGATTTGATTTTTCAAACAAAACTTCAAAACTTTAACAGGAAGTATGGGGTGGAGGATCAGACCCAGAAGTTTCATTCTCACCCTGACTGTAGTTAACTTCTAAACTGGGTCCCTCAAAGCTACAGAAGATGAACCTCTTAATAGTCAAGGGAAGTTCTGAAAGCTTTTCTTACAGAGATGAAATTTGCCACAAAATACATATAAATAAAGCAGAGTTTACATAGTTCAAACCTAACTAGGAACACTGGAACTTACTGCGACGGTTCCTACTCTGAGGAAGGGAGACCATCTTTGCATGAGTGCTTCCTACCAATCAAAGAAGAGGGTCTTAGTTTCAAACCTCCTGTCCCAAACAGTAGAGGTCACACTACCCTTCCAGTTCAGGTGCTCCGCAAGCCATATAATAATTTCTCCTGTAACTCAGAGAGGTGAAAATGCCAGGTATATATTGCGCACTCTGAATTAAAGAGGCAGTAAAAGAAGACAGGAAGACCATTAGCAGTATAATGGTAATATTCATTTTATTCAATTTATATCCCACCCTATTGTGCTAGTGAGCTCAAGATGGCTCACATTTGATCAAACAATAAACAACAATTCATAAAAAAATCAAGTAATTTCATCTAGAATAAATTACTTAAAATAATACCTGATAGCAGCTTGACAGTTCCTAACTACAGTGCATGCTGCAACAATGTCAGAGAGGACACATTTTCTTAGAATAACCAGAATCGGCTGGCAGTGGTGTCACATTAGTATAAGCAGTGCCCTAAGGCAGATGAGGCATATTGAGCAAACTGTGAGTTAAGCAGGGAGGCCAGTGACATCTGGACATCCACCACCTCAGCCAAAAGCCTGGGAGAACAACTCCATTTTGCAGGCCCTGCAGAATTGCAATAGATCCCACAGGGCCCTGATCTCAGTCAGAGTCAGAAGCATATTTTAAGAAGTTGGGGCCAGGGCCAAAAAGACCCTGGCCGTGCTCAAGATAAGGTGGATGTCCTTCAGGTCAAGAACTGCTCAGAAAGCTCTTTGGGGCACATACAGGGATCTATACATAGCCAATGCATGGGATCTAAGTAATGGTATATGGAAAATGCCCAGGTGGCTATTTTACCAGTTACCTCAAATGAGGTAATGGTAAGAAGGATATGCAATGGCTACTACTTTACAACTGTGATCCTTACAAAACTGGGGTTGACTTGGATAGACAAGGACAACATGCTGCCTGAGCCATTTGCTCAGTGTCAGGTTGGAGACTTTCTACCCATCTGGTCAGGAGGAAAGATCCAGAGAGAAATCAGATTTCCTAAATGAAATTTTCTCTCAAGGAGAACTGGTAGCATTGTATCTGAAACTAACATCCACCTCTTCAATTTCAGTGGCAGCTCTCCTGGAAGTATGCACAATGCAAATAAGGCGGGAGATTGCCACGAGGGGTTCCAAGATTCCTCTATTGTAGATGAGAAAGGCAGCTTTAGACTAGAGTGATGATTACTTCTGTGGTACTTCGAATCTAGAGGCAAGTGAACCAATTGACTGAAATTACAGAATGGCTGTTTCTCCTCAATGTGTCAAAAAAATGGCTACCATGTCTAAGAATGTTTCTGTGAAGACCCAAGGCACATTTCCAGATAGCCATATTTGCCCAGGAAGACAGGCTACCAGTTTCTATGGAGGTACTGGTGTTTAAAATAATCCCAAAGAGGTAGGCGAGCTATGTGGCATCTGAGGAGGAACTACTACTTTCATCTTGAAGCGCCAGCCCTTGATGGACTGTTCCAGGACAGCATAAGTCTCTCCCCCTACTCTCTGCCCTAAATAGGTTAGAAAGAACCATGATTCACTGTTAGCAAACTACATTCCTGTCAGGAGGGTTATTGCCTTAAGGTTGCATGGTGGCACACACTCACACCCAGCTAGGGACTGGGTGTGAGTGTGTGCCACCTTGCATTTTTCTGTCTGAAGAGGAAGGAGGGAGGGTTGAATGGAAGGAAAGGGAAATAAACTAAGATTTATGCCACTGGTGCCCTCTAGAAGACGCTGGTGCTGCCCCTGCTAGTAACAATGTAAATGATTCCCCACACCTCTGCAGGCAGCTGCTGGTGTGACTTTGTGTCAGTCACAAATTCTTTCAGAGCTGACCTCTCAAGAGCAGTTCTCAAAAGAGCTCTCTCAGCTCCACCTACCTCCCAGGATGTCTGTTGTGGGGAGGAGAAGGGAAAGGGGATTGTAAGCCGCTCTGAGACTCCAAGTGAAGGGTGGGGTATAGATTCAATCTCCTCCTCCATTGTGCTTTCCAGAGTCATCTGGCTACTTGCAGAGACAGCGGCAGCCACTGAGATGTTGTGGAGCCCTTGAGCATTTCATCTCTCTCCCAGATACATATTTGCACCTTTAGGAGACATGAGGATGGGCCGGTGGCAGTTGCTGTTGAAGATCTGGTGCCATTACATACTCCCTCATTGCAAGGATTTTCCTGCCAAAACAAATCCTCTTTTTACTTGTCTAGGCCATGTTGTGCTCAGCCTTTCCATTCTGCTATGCATCTAGCACAGCATCACAGTAGCTGTGTTCGAGGAAAGGAGCCCAAGTACCTCTGGCTCTCTATGGCTGCTTTATACTTTTGTGGGAGGAGAGTTCCTGCCTCCCTATTTAGAGAATAGTCCTGCATGGGAATGAGACCATGACTTCCTTTGTCTTTCCCTGGCCTCAAAAGGGAGGGGCAGCATGAGGGAAGGCAGAATGGGAGAAAAAATACACAAAAGAAGAAAAGAATAGGCTGTGGAAGCCCAGCTCAGGAGCTCTCACAAAACCACCACCACCACCACAAAAAACAACAACAGCAACAAAAGCTCCAGGGAGGAAACAAACTGAGAAGTAGGGTGACCCCCACTGCTGGGGATATGAGGTCTGAAACTAAGAGCTGTCCCCTTGTCTGATAGGTGGGAATCACCCATACTAAAATGTCTGCCCCACTCCCCTCAAAATGAGAACGTTTACTCCTAAAGGGCTCTGTCAAAACAAACTGCATTGTTTGTCTCTGTCTAATGATAAAACCCAACACTACATTCTCATGTACAGATGCTACAAATTATACAGCTGAACATCTCACACTAGGAAGTATGGAAGTTACCTTGCTCCCACAATGGGTGCAGTTACAACCTCTAGCACTGTTGCTTCAGAGACCTTGTGAAACAATCATCAACTCACTATCTTGGGGCAAAGGAATGGCAGGGCTGGAGAGCTAGTAGGACTATGCATGGCAGCTAGCATAAGATCCTAGGAGCTTAGGTTCCTCTGCAAAGACACAAAGTATTTTGGGAATAGGTAGCTTGGGGTGGTGGTGGGGCAAAGATAGGTAGCTCAGATTATTGCTTCACATGTAACTGCCAAAACCCAACAGATATGTGTACATAGCAACTACCAATAGGAATCTAACGTGATAGAATCACACTGATTGTGTAGCCCAGCTATTTAAGAAGCACTGTTATAAAAGTCTCTATAAAAGGGATTAACTCAGTTAAGTTTTTTTTCCTTTATCATATAATTATTATTCAAACTAGCCATTTAAAACTCACAAATACAAGCCTCACATCTCCCTGTAAGTAGAACAGAGTAAACTGCTCACATGTGAATTAAGTGGTATAACCTTTGTCAAAACATACAATAGCCTTATATGTGTTGTAATAATATATTAAATATGTTCATGAAGCATCAATATGACATGTAAATTATCCTTGCAGAAATCGATCACATCAAATACTAGAGAAGACTGACACGCAGAATAGTCCTGTAGCAGTTTAATGGAACTTGCTTTCAAGTGCATACATTATTACAGCCATGGGCTCACTGCTTCAAAAACAAACACAGCAACTTTTTCTGTTATCACACCTGTCTTGGCAAACAAAAGCTCTTGGTGTTTTTCAGCACATCATTCAGGGCTTTTTTTGAGCAGGAACACACAGGAACGCAATTTTGGCTGGCTTGCATTAGGGGTGTGGCCTAAGATGCAAATGAGTTCCTGAGTCACTTTTTCTATTTTAAAAAAGCCCTGACATCAGTTATTTTGATCTTCAGAGATGGGGGGGGGGGGAGAGAATATCTGTTAATACAGATAACATTTATCTGTATTGAATGTATTGGAAAATATAGTTTTTCAAGAGACAAAGTTTTAAATTTTACTGGCTTTGAAAATACCTAATGGCTACTACAGTCAAAGCACAACACACATTCTTAACTGGCAGTCAAAGTGCTGAAGAGGGCAGTAGGATTTCTGCCAGCCCCCTTCCCCACCTCAATTACTTCTGCTCCCTTGGCAATTGTGTAGCATGACACTTGATGGAAATGGATCATGAGTCACACAAATTCAGGTTGCTTCAAACTTACTTTTTAGAAGTTTAAAATATTAGACTTTAACAGCATCCACATGAGCACACACACCGAGGTGTCTGCTTAATCATGTGTTACTCGGATACCATTATAAACTACAGTAAAAAGAAAATAGTATGTTGAATTCAAATGGAAGACGGAAGGGTAACAAGGCTGCAAACTGCTCACCATCTCTTAATTTTAGTAAAGGCCAGCATTATGCTGTATCTGTAGTCCTTTAAGTACAGACCTCAAAAACATGTTCAAAATATTATTTCTTTTAAAGTACAATGCATTTATTATATTAAATGTACCACAAATACTTGGTTCCAAACATTCTACAGCAATTTGAGTTAGAAGAGACATTATCTTAGGTAGACATTTAACATTCCTTTATTACTACACAGCTAATAGTGCTCACTACAGAAGCAATCCAAAATCAGCATTTCCGAATGCACACTGTCAGGACAGCCCCAAAAGCTGACAACATCCACTTCATTAAATAGATTGCTATAGGCTGATAGCACTTTACAACTCAAGATACATGGCTCATTTTTAATATTTGCAGGCTAATTAAAAACTCTGTACTTCTACAGAGATTTGTTGGCTGACTACTGATCATTCAATGTTAAGGACTGCTGTTATTTCACTGCAGTCATATAGTCAAAAGCCCATTAATTCCTTTGAATAAGTGGCAACCTACCTCTTTTATCACTACAAACTTTATCAAACAGCATGGCTGGATGCACCAGGATATATATGTGCTAGACCATTGGTCTGATCAGGCATTGTTGTTCTATCTTGTCCTGCAAACTTTGTTTAAGATAATCACTAAAGATGTACTAAACGTGAAACATTTGAAAGTATGAATTATTTTCTACACAAGACCACAATTCAACAAACCATGCTTGAAAGTTCCATCAGAATCAACTGGATTTCTATTCAGGTAACACATGTTTCAAATCAAAGCACCAATTCATCCAAAGATCTCACACAAAGCTTTTATGTGAATATTTCATAGAAAGAACATATATGAACCATCTATATCCTCTGAATACAGTACGCAAATGCAAAATACTGACTACCATTCAATTTATTCTGATTAGTTATCCAATACTGATTAACAAAATCATATAGAAACACTTATCAACTTACAAGCATGGATGTAAAGTGAACTTTTCTCGTTAAAATTACTTTCATCAGTATGAAAATGGTGCCTATGCAATTGTAACAGCTCAACAATGTAACAACTATGAAAGAGGGAAGTATGGAAAAATTCCAGTCAAGAATTAAATATTTATCTGATAACTTGTTGTTTAATTATTGCATCATCATCATCAGGTATCCATTGGCCATAGGTCAAGGATTTCACTAGCTGAAGAACAAAGATTGTGAGATGGATAGCAGAGACAAGGAGTGTTTTTGCTGAACACAAGTACAGTCTAGAAAAAATATTCTGCATTACTTCCAGTAACTGTCATTAATGTCATCATAGCACTATGTAGTGTCTTGTCTGTAAGAAGCATATCACTACACATCCCTACACCCTCCAGCACAGACATACATATACTGTTTAGTCAGTTCCTGTACTTTGGCCAAGCAGGACTGAGTCATTTTTGAAAATGACTCCAGCTGCTGCTCTCCCCCCTCCCCAAATGCCTGCAGGGAACAACTCTTGGAACAGAAACAAAAATCCCATTCCTCTTTCTTCCAAAGTACGCATGAAATTTCTGGCATTCCAAAGTGCTATTTTCCTACAGTAGCTGATTGCTAATGGTGAAGGGGTACAGTCCTATATTTAGAATTAGAAAAAAAATCTCATTTGTCTTTTCCTTAGTGTCTCCACCCCCTCCCACATATACTTAATTTCTCAATTCTCGCCACATAGTGTTTGCAGGCAGAAAGGCGACATTAGTGTCCAATTCAATAGAAACCAAGTTCACCAGGGAACCAAAGATAAAGGGTCAAAGATAATATCAAAGAACTATGGACAAGCATCTGATTACAATAGAAGTTCCAATATGAAGATGTTTAGAATCCTGACTCACAATCCAATATAACAGTTCCAGTGGACTGGTGCATCACTACATACAACTGCAAGTCAGCGATGCCATAGGGATTTCTAAAGTGATTTGACTCCCAAAAAATATATATTCCCAAATGCTAGGTGGGAGCCTGTAACTTTCCCAGCCTGAACAAACAAAAAAACTGTTGTCACTATAGTTATTATTGTCTCCTTCTCACCCCCTAAACTCTTATTTGCAGATCTACATTTCTTCCTTGCTACCCCTTCCTAACTTTCTAGGGGGAAATATTTCAACAGGCCCAGCTGAATACCATGCCAGCACTCTAGGTACACTAGAGGAAAGGGGGGAGGGGGTCCTAAATACATCGCCCTCCAATCAAATGACTGGGGGGGGGGTATTTAAAAAAATGCTCACAGTTCAGAATTTTTCGAGTGGGGGAAGAAAACATGAGGGTTTAAAAAAAAAAAAAAACACGCACAGAGAGACCTAACAGAAGAATCTCCCAATCCACACGTCGAGAAAGTATGCCGGTCGTCCCCCACCCCCGGTCTTCCAGGCCAGAAGCGGGGCCGGGCTCACTGCCCTCCTAGCCAGCATTTCCCAGGATCGCTCAAAACTCTGAAATCCAACTCTCTCCAACAGTAATGCCCCCCCACCCAAAAAAACCAGGCCCCAATCCCCTCCCTCTTAAGCCTCCCTCCAAAAAAAGCCTCCCATCCGCCGGCCCCCCTTCCTCTCGCTCTCCAAATATCTCCGCCGGAATCGCGCTCAACTCACCAGCAAACTTTCCACATTGACCGGCGATCGGGGATCCCGGATCATTGACTCCAACTTCCTCTGGCGTCCCATCACGAACTCTTCGTCGGGCTCCGGCGGCGGCGGCGGGGGGGAAGCGGACATTTTCCCCGCCTGCTGAGCCGGCGGCTGATGGTTCATTCTCCCGCTCCCCGCGGGGCTCTCTCCTTCGTTCTCCTCGCCTCCTTGTGAGGCGCCAAGGCGAGACGGGCGATGGCTGGCGGGCGGGCACAAGAACGGGGAGGCGAGAGAAGCAGCAAGCGACTGCCGCCTTCCGTCGCCAGCGCCGCCGGTATCCGCTTCGGGGCCTGTTCAGCGGCTTTCTTCAGGAAAGAAGAGGCGACCGCCTTGCGGGGAAGCGGCAGTCGCCGGCCTTGCTCAGCCCGGGCCCGGCCTCTCTCAGGAGGAAGCCAGCCCAGGGGCGCAAGCAGCGTCCTCCTCCTCCTCCTCCTCTTCTCCTCCCGACTGGGGCGAGCGTTGCTGCTTCAGCTCCACCCGCGCGGCTGTTGGCGGCGCCCCCCCTTCTCAGGCATGCACAGTCCGGGGGGGGGGAGGAGGAGGCGAGAGAAAGAGACCGTGTGAAGGGCCGGCTTCTCGCAGCCTCCCTCGCCCCTCTCTTGCCTAGGCGGGAAAGCAAGTTACGGCCGGCCTCCCCCTCCTCTTCTCTCGGCCATTTTGCACCAGGTCAGTACCCGTCCGGGGTGGGGAGGGAGAAAAGAGAGGGAAGGCAGGCTGGCAGCAGCAGAGGAGTCTGGCTGGCTTCTTCTTCTTCCCTCCCCCTCTTCCTCTGTGGCGAGGAAGAGAAGGAGGGCCTGGGACCGCCTTGCTGGGCTCTCCTGCTCTGGGGCTTGCCGGTCACTCCCTTTGCAGCTGACGGGCCCTCGCTCGGCGGTGCAGCCGGCTGAAGCAACCCGTGTTGTTGGTTTAGTTTCTCTCCCTCTCCTCCTCCTCCCCCGCCCCCCCCCCCGCGTCGGGTAAACTATCCCTAGGATTGCTGCTATGGCCTCCGCTTTACCCACAAACCTCTGCTTTCTCGGGCTGAGGGCCGAAAGGAAGCGGAGCGGGGAGGGTTCCCTTCAATGAGAGAGGGATGCGGTTGTCGGGCACTGGAGCTAACTTTAGTCTCCCGGGCTGTGGAAGCAACAGAGTGACGCTGTGTGCATGCTAGCCCGCGATGACGCACAATTTACCTCAGTCAAACTCTGCGAAGAGGGGGATTGACTGGACGGCCAGGAATGCCCCTGCAAAAAGTCAGGCTGGCTGTAGAGTGCCTCCTTGCTTGCTTTTGCTTCCTCTCCTCCCCCCCCCCCCGGCCTCTTTTCTCATTCCACCAGAGACGACAGAAAAAGAAAAAAGAAGGCGACAGCAAGCGAGGCGGTCCCTTGGTTGAATGAGGCTGACGTTAAGGCACGCAGACCATATAAAGCTTTCGAGGGAAGAAGCAGCGGCGTAAAGATATCTTTTGCTTCGCTTGAGTCAGCTTCACAACTTTCTTTTTAAACCATCGAGGAATGGACGGAGGGGGGGCGGGGATGGGGTTTTCCACAGTTTTCTGTTTGCACAGCAGCAGGTACTGAAAGGAGACAATGCGGACACTGCAGTCCTATGCAGAGTTAAACCCAATTGGGTTTAAAGGTTATCACGTGTCTGACTCAGCATTCGCATGCAGAGCTCACCAGTGGTTGTGTAGACCTGGGTGATTCTGCACTATAAATTACCGACTCCCCCAAATCGTAGTGAACGACCCCACATTAAATAGTTTGGGGAATGCACTGCTCTCCCACCTTATTTACTGCAATAAAGGAAGGGATTCCTTTACACAGAGGCACCCAAGCCCTTAGTTCTGAAGCAAACAAGAACCACAACCTGCTATCTACTACAGTGTAGTACCTGCACTGTGAGAATGTAGACATTCTAGATAGGCTGCTAGACATTTCCTTCATCTCTTAGTTGCTTACAGAGTAAACCTCTGTATGCTCTTACTTGGAAGGAAGTCTTGCTTAATTCAATGGAAATTGCTTTCCTGGTGTAGCAGCCTAGAGCCTACTGGTAGCATTTCAACACTAGTTTAGAAACACTACTCAGTTCCTTAAAAATGTGCTGCCATATTCCATACTTAGCATTTCTGTTATTTTAGTGTGGTTTTGAAGAGTGGTTATTTTATTTTTGTATTATTAAATTATTTATACTTTTTGAATTGGCTGTAAATCTGGTAAGCTGCAGTACTGCAGTCCAAGCTCTGCTCACGACCTGAGTTCAATCCCAGTGGAAGCTGGGTTCAGGTAGCCGGCTGAAGGTTGACTCAGCCTTCCATCCTTCTGAGGTCGGTAAAATGAGTACCTAGCTTGCTGGCGGGTAAAGTGTAGATGACTGGGGAAGGCAATGGCAAACCACCCCGTAAAAAGTCTGCTGTGAAAACATTGTGATTGAACTTCACCCTTGAGTCAGAAATGACTGGTTCTCCCAGGGGACTATCTTTACCTAAATCATCTCCAGTACCGTACTGGAGAGATCAGGATAAAAATGGTATAAATATGCACAGCACAGTGCAATGTACACAGCACTTATGAGTTTTCAGAACACTTCATAAATACAGTCTCACTGTAGCACCCTTGTAATACTGTGCTCTAATTATTGTAGACTAGCATGAAACCCATGTTTCACTATGTTGTTGTGTCCACTTATGATACCTCTATATATATAAAATGCTTTTGTGTTGTAGGAAGGGTGTTTTGTTTTTGGAATTGTCTTGTAATATAATAGCATAGTAGCCAAACTTCACAAGGGTGTTTAAATAATGACCTGGCTATTCAGTTGTCTGGTCCTGACTGACATAGTCCAAAACTCGGTGCATTACATGTACCCATGTTACTTTATGCTGACGATACGGTGCTGTTGTCCTGCTCTAGAGTGGGCTTAAGACGTCTGTTGTCCCGTTGTGTTCTGTATTTTACTAGTAATAAGGGCCAGCTCAATTATGAGAAGTCCAAAATCTTAGTTTTCTCAAAAAAAAAATGGAGACTTTACAAATGGGTTATTGATGGTAAAGAGAGAGAGCAAGTGAAGTATTTTAAATACTTAGGTGTTTATTTTCAATATAATGTGACTTGGTCTTCCCATCGCAAGTATGCAGTGAAGATAGCTAACATCAGTGAATCTGCCATAGCTCGCTTTTTTTATGGCAGAGGTAACCAATTTGTGCCAGCTGCCATAAAAATATTCAAAGCCAAAGTGATTTCACAACTTCTGTATGGGATCCCAGTCTGGATTGGATCTTATGAAGGTGCTATCGAATGTGTCCAATCCAGATTCCTGCGTAAAATTCTGGCCATGCCAAAATGTGTCCCATATGCAGTTATCTGCTTAGAAATTGGCATGTCTTTAATGGTTACTAGTGCATGGCTCATGACCTTCAAATTCTGGCTACATTTGCACTACAACTCTGAACTGGGGAGCTATATCTCTCAAATGCTCTCTGAATTTAATTTGTCAAATTGGTCAGCACAAATTGAGAGAAAAATAAAAGCAGTGGGTTTATCCCTAGAACTATTGTCCATGCTGTCCTTCACCACCGCAGTCCAACAAATTAAAAACAGGTTGCTAGATATTGAGCGCCAAGACCTATACAATCTGGCTAAGAAAACTTGTTCCCCACTGAGTTTTGAGATCTCTTCTAGTACTGGGAAAATGGCCTCATATCTATCAGTCTTGCAGTTGCCACAGCAGCGTAGAGCTTTTTCCCTTGCCAAATGCAACGCCATGCCCTCTGCCATTCTTTATGGCAGATTTAACAAGACAGCCTACTCAGTCAGATGCTGTCTCTGTAAGCAAAAATGTGTGGAGTCAGTTACTCAAATTCTTCTTTATTGTAATTTGTATACAGATCTTCGTCACAAGTATTTACATCCTCTTTTAGTTAGCATGGTTGATTGTTCTGATGCACTTAAGGTCTATAGTCTTTTGAACGATACTTCATCTAGTGTCACTGAGAAAGTAGCTAAGTTTCTTTATTCTGTTTTAAAGGCACTCCAGAGGATCTCATCGAAATAGTTTGTTTATGCTTTTCCTGCTATATATGTATGCAATCGTTCCATTTTATCTTTTTTTTTAACCAATTTGCTCTGATATATATATTATGCCAATAAAGGCTAACTTGACTTGAATAATGCAAAAAGAGTTGATGGACAAAACAGATAAAGTTAATTTTTAAATAAAACATTTGTTGATGTAATGCAAAAGAGAAGATTGTAATTTTAAAATGTAGTGAAAAATACATGTAATCTTTTTTTTCTCTCTCCTGAATGACCTTTTTGTAAGACCACATTGGTTGTTCTGCCCTCAGATGCTAAGATCACCAGGCTGCTGAGTGAGGTCACTCTGGAGCAGGCCACATAGAACTACCCATGTGAAAAACAGTCCTCTGTTAAGTCAGTTCCTGCTGCCTTCATTGTCTGCCCCTGGGACTTGTAGATGGTCATACCAAAGCAGACCTTGAGGAGGAACTGCAGCCTCCTGAACTCGAAGGGGTTATCCGATGGTATGAGTGGTATACATGATATGATCACTGAATCCCCCCGACCAGTGCTGGTGAGCAGTGTGGCCTCGATGATGTTCCTGTAGAGTGTCTTCACTTGCAGTCTGGTTCCATTGCAGAGTTTGGGTGGGTTGAGGTTCTGTATCACTGGAGCTGCAACTTTGAGGAGAAGTTTGTAGGGTGGGAAGCCAGGAGAGTTGAGTATGTTGATGAACTCCACAGGATAGTGGACCATATCATCTGTTTGCACCACTGCTCAGGGTGGCTGCCCAGTAGCAGGCTATAGAGAGGCTCAGGCAGAGATTTGAAGGGGAGGAGTTGCACCTTGATATTGCTGCAACACATACCGACAGGCTCCTCCTTCCACTTGAGGACATTGCAATACTTGCATTTGTGCGTCATGCTACCCAGAGCTAGAGTGCTGTCTGCCTCATAAGCCACATCAGGATCATATGCCACACCTGAGTGAGCCTTGACTTCCAGGGAAGTGATAGCCTCTGTTCTCGTGTTCCAGGATTACTTTGTTCATATCAAGATTGTGCCACTCTGTGCACCTTGGGGTGATCTTGCTGGTATTTGGCCACCACTGCTTGGCGCGCTGCAGGAGTACTATGAACGTATTTCTTTGCTGAATCCCTAAGTTGCTTCCTCCTTTTAGCATCGGTGTATCTGGCATGATGTTGGCCAGGAGCCTTCTTGGGGGCAGTAAGGTGTGAGGGGGAGTTGGACTGAGGGAGGGGTGATGTAAGCAGGTGTTCAGGTTCATGAGGGAGGCACACATTAAAATAGCTTCTAGAAAGGTCATGCACTATCTCCCCATAAGCATTTATAAAGTCATTTGCCATACTGACTGTTATGGAAAATACCTATTCAGTAGTCTTGAGTTACTGATGTTATTACACAGAAGACAGAGGTTCCCTGAAGAGCTACTGTGTTCAACTGTTTGCAGTGTCCTTTAAGTGATTTTTACCTCAGAATACAGAACTGCATAGCTGAGCAATCAGAGCTTCAACTCTCTGCAGTCTCTGTTACTGCCACTTCATGACACAGAGGTCCATACCTGATCAATCAGGAGTGGATGAAAGCAGGCAGCAGGCACATTTTACCCCTTTTCATGCACTAAGGGGTAAAATTTCTAAAAATCCCTGCTTAGTGGGCATTGATGTCATGGAAGGAATGCACTCCCCCAATTTTGAGTTTCTAGGTTCAGGGATTTGGGCTGGGCGTTGATAATCCATCAGGACACTTGTTTTTATATAGAGAGATAAGGGGGCTAAGGATGAAATGACAACTAGTTGGTTTATGGCAGAGATCAGCCTTCAAAACTTCCTGTCTTGCTGCCAGTGTACTGCAGTGCTTCTCGTTGGTATGGGAAAAGCAATTCATTCTGTGTGTGCTCAAAGGTGCTTTTATTATATTGCATCTGTGATGGGCTACACTTTTTATGAGGTTTAAAAAATACAGACAACTACAGGACTGTGAAGAGTTAATTCTTCACAAAGCAAGCACCAGTCGTTTCTGACTCTGGGGGTGACGTTGCTTTCACAACGTTTTCACGGCAGACTTTTTTTACGGGGTGGTTTGCCATTGCCTTCCCCAGTCATCTACACTTTCCCTCCAAGCTGGTACTCATTTTACTGACCTCGGAAGGATGGAAGGCTGAGTCAACCTGAGCTGGCTACCTGAAACCAGCTTCCGTTGGGATCGAACTCAGGTAGTGAGCAGAGAGTTCATACTGCAGTACTGCAGCTTTACCACTCTGCGCTACAAGGCCATGTATGTACCTATATAATACTAGGAAAAGAGATATACATTTTATAAAGAACACAAACAAAACACAAATATATATTTTTAAAAAACTTAAAACATGCTTAAAACATTAACACTCATTGGGTTTAAAGATGCTTTCTTTTTATTTCTCCCATGGGATCCAGGGAACTGGGCAAAGGGAAGCTCTGGCTCTTTCCTTCCTTCCCCAGGGGACTGGGGGGAGGAGCATCAGCCAATAGAAGGAAGAGAGGCTTGGCTCAGTAGCTCTGCTGTCCAAAGCAAATTATTCCTCCCCCCTTCCTCTTCAAGGGAAGTGCCTCAGCCAATGGAGAAAATAGAGGCTTTGCTCTGTAGCTCCTGCTCAGTTGAGCAAGCCTTGCAAAACAAGCTGTTATGCAGAAGAAAGCAAGATATAGGGGAAAGGAAGCAGATGACAGCCAGTTGCTCAGGGGCCTGATAGGAACCCTCAAGGGGCATGATTTGGCCCCCAAACTGCATGTTTGACACCCCTGTTCTAGAGAGAAGAATCCCTATCCTGTCAAGCTGGGATAATTATCTCTGAGGAGTACAGAGATCTCTGGCCTGGTTTGATTACAAACTGCCTTTACAGATCTAAAAGCTTTCCCTTACAAACCTAAAAGCCTGTTAACTCTACTACCCAAACTTCCTTGCCAAACTCCCTCCCCCCCCCCCCAGTTCTCTATCTGTGTTCAAACTGTTGTGGCTAATGCTGGATTCAGACTGTGCTCAGTCAAGATAGAAATCTGACTGTTGGCACTGAACACTTTTCTGTCGGGACTATTCTCAGGGGATCTCAGTGCATTCTCTTCTCAAGGCAGGAATCTGACTGAATCTCTTCAATTCTCTCAAGACTTTTTCTTTGCTCAGCTGATGCTAACCAATCCGATTGCTTAGAGCAGCCTGTCGCTCAAGGTTCTCTGGCTCTGTGAAGAATTAACCCTTCACAGTCCTTTAGTTGTTGATTCAGCGCTTCTAAGTCTCTTTAAAAGTGCAGTCCATCACAGATGGCTATTTTATAGAGACACAATCTGGTCACAATTTGAAAAGTGGCTATGTAAAAATGATAGTTTTTAATCCATTTCATTTATCTTCAAGCTATGTTTATTTGCTTGACCTGACAGAACAGACGTGACAGAACAAGTTTTATTGTTTCAAGCAATGCAAAACCAAAATTGCAGCAGCAGAGTGATCAGAATTTTCTATCCAGAATTATCAGTGGCATCATCTGTTGAATTCCACTTGCATAACCATGATGTTCATAGGAGACCAAAAGGGCAAAGTACTGCTAGCTGCAACAGCAGATCTGACTAATGTTCTAAATCTTCAAATACCCATGCTAATTTAAAAGCAAACTTTGTATTAATCATGCTTCATTAAGGCTAAATCAGGAGTTCCTTCAAGACATCCCCACACACATCCCTTGCCAGCTTTTTCTAAATGCTACAGGGTTCTTACCAAGACTAATAGGATAAATAAAATGTAATGCTATACAAATTATAACTATTATTGCTAAATATTATTACAAGAGGAAAATCCCTGGTTTCTCTATCACACACACACACACACAGAATTTAAAAATATTTAAAATAGAAGATTGGATCCAGGTAGCTTTCTTACTCAGTTTTGAACAAATCCCCTTCCATATTACAGCCCTACATTCCACATGGCTTTTGTCCAGGCAAGTCCCATAATTCCCAGCACAGGCTTTTGGTGGTCAAAGGGGGTTTCTTTCTCTTTTTTTCTCTAGTAAAAAACTGGTTGAATCCATCCTGTTGTAAACAAAAAATGGAAGATTTGGCTAAAAGAGATTACAATATGCAAGAAAGTTCATATATGAGGAGGGCTTATAGGTCCCCAGTTACCAGATCTCTGATAGCTAAACTGAGACAGGCTTCTGACATTCTAGGCAATACTGAACTAGAGGAACTGATGATTTGACTCAATAAAAAGTACGTAACTTCATATGTAAAAGAAGGTGGCAAAATACATTTCTGCCACTCTGAACATTATGACATCCTTGTGATCACAAGGATGCCAAAGGTACCTAAAAATGCTGCCCTTCCCACTTGCATTTTCAAGTGCCAAAACATCCCATTTGGCACTTGATGAGGCATGTGGGGGGAGAAACAAGAGTGCCTGAGCCTGCTGTGATGTGGCCCTTATCAAGCTCAGGCCCTCACAGCATGTTTAAAATGGCAGTGGTGTCTGTGGTGTCCATGAGGCCGCCATCTCATTTAGTGGATTATCATCCTGGAATTTAAATCCTTTTATTTTGTTCTGTGTTGTTTTAATTTATTTGTACTTCTTATAATTAGCTCATTTTGCTATTTTTGTTAGTGATTGTTTGACTTAGTTTCTTGTTTTTTTAAAAATTCACATAGAAAATTTTGTTCCATCTTAGTCTATGAACTATATACTTGATAATAAATAAATGGGAAGGAAAAGAAGGCAAATTTCTGCCCAACAAAAAGGGTGGTGCTCTGGTGTACATATGGCAGCACATTTCTACACACACGTATATATTATAGAAATGTCTGTGTTAATGAAGACCAATTGCATGCCTCTGACAAAGTAGTCTGTGATTCATAGGGTTGCCAGGCAAGCTACACTTTCCATTGCTGCTCCTTTGGCCAGTGAGGGAAAAAAATTGCTGTTGTCCCAATGATGTGATGTCACTTCTGGGGAAAATCCAAACATGACATGTCAATGTAGGCATTGTCAGAAACTCAGCAGTTTTACTGTAGTTTTCAGTGATTTCTATAGCAGTGTGACATCACATCTGTTTTTTCCCAGAAGTGACATCATGCAGCAAAGGTGCTTCCCATGTCCCTACCCCCCACCCCCAATCTACCACTGGTTGGTAACTACTAGTCTGCAGACATTTGCACTAAAATAAATATTGTAATTCTTTAAGGCTCCACAAGACTTGTTGTGTACTTTTGCTATAACAGAAAAACACAGGCACTCCGGTAGAATTTCAAATTTATTCACTTCAAAATTACCTATCCTATTTCAAACTGAAATTATTGTTGAGAGGGGGCAAATCTTCTGGGTATTATATGTGTATATTCTATGAATTTTAGGTTAGGAATAGCAAGCTTATAAAATTCTCATGCACTGGGCATTTTAAACTAAATGTACTTCTATGCACCTGTAGAAGTCTGCAGTCATTTTAATATTTGTTTGATTAGTTAATTTAGATATTCTTGGGCCATTTTTCCCTAACGAGAACCCCAAAACATGTACATCACTCTCCCCTCCTCCATTTTATCATGATAACAATCCTGTGAGGTAGGGTGAAGTGAGAGAAAGAGTGACTGGCCTAAGATCACCCAGCAAGCTTCCGTGGCTGTCTGTGGATCCAAACCTGTCACTCCCAGATACCTGTCTGACATTCTAACCACCATACCATGCTGTTTGTGTCCAGATTGTGCTTAATTTATGCAAGGAAGCTAATAAACACTTCCTGGTACAAGAAGTGCATATAATAGCTTTATTGAAAACAGGGCAAATTTGGATGTAGCCACTAGAATTTCTGAAGCAAGATTGCAAAAAGTAGCTATCTCCTAGCATAGTCCTTTGTGTGTCATTTGAAAAAGGATCAATCCTTTGGGGGGATTTGGGGGCTTTTAGTGATTTCTGACTACTTACAGCAAAAGGCCTTGAAGCTAAGCAGAGGCTTATAGGGAAGTTGTTCATTTCATGCAGAAGTGTTGGTATACATCAATTTGTCAGCCTAACTGCTGGATAAAATGGGGATGTGTTATACTGGAATTCCCCTCTCTGATATTTGAGTGCATTGGTTTGGTCTCAGTATCTGAAGAAGTGTGTATGCACATGGAAGCTCATACCTTGAATAAACTTTTGTTGGTCTTAAAAGTGCTGCTGGATTCAAAAATTGTTCTTCTGCTTCAGACCAACATAGCTGCTCACCCAGAATTTGTTTCTACTTGTTAAGAGCTCTAGACTGCATTAGTTCCTTTGTCCTGAAACCTGTTTCCTCTCGTTAATAAATGGATGTTGTTTTGAATACACTCATCTCTGTTGTGTGAACCTAAGATCAGGAACCTGAGTGGGTACCCTTTTCCTGGGTAACAAGCAAAACAAGATCAAAGGAGGGGCATGTACACTCTCTTGAGCTTCTGTGATTAAGAACACTAGTACCGCTGATCCTTTATGATGTAAGGTCTCTAATGCAGGATCTTGTGGCTAACAGGTGTTTTGTGCATCTCATACATACGACATTAAATAGTAGAGATTAACAAACAACATTCAGATACATTAAATTTCCATTCATTTAGCCGCTGAGCTTCCAAACCATCCCCAAAGACTGCATTTTCAGCAAAAGTGGGACCTCTGTGCTAATAATACTGGGAATCAGTGCCTGTCAATTCAGTAAAATAAGAGAAAGGTCCATTGCTATGCAATAGCAAGACAGTAATATTAATTCAGATGAAGAAAATTGAGTTTCAAACTTTGTGGCTCAAATACTTGCTTCCCGCAACAAGAAGATGGATTTTTTATACAATTAGTGCTCTCATGGGGACATCCATATGGGAACTTCCCCTAATCTCAGTATGTCACCAACTGGGAATGAATGAAGCATCCTTGAGACTGGTAGACACATGCTTTTCCAGGACACCCCACCACTTATTGCAGAAGTACACAACAGCCACACCAGCTCCTGTAAGCCAGGGGAGTCAAACATGCAGTTCAGAGGCCGAATCAGGCCCCCAGAGGACTCTATGAGGCCGTCAAGCAGCTGGCTGTCATCAGCTTCTTTCTCCCTATATCTTGCTTCCTTCTGCATAACAGCTTGCTCTGCAAGGCTTGCTCAATTGTACAGGAGCTACAGAACAAAACCTCTATTTTCTCCATTGGCTGAGACTCCTCCCTTGGGGAGGAATAGCTTGCTTTGCCAGGCTCTCAATCGCACAGCAGAGCTACTGAGCCAAGCCTCTCTTCCTTCTATTGTCTGAGGCTCCTCCCCCTCCTAGACTCCTGGGGAAGGAAGGAAAGAGCCTTCCCTAACCCTCCTGGGGCAGCTTCCTTTGCCCAGCTCCCTGGATCCCATGGGAGAAATACAAAGAAAGCTCTTTTAAAACCAATGAGTGAGAATGTTTTAAGCATGTTTTAAGTCTTAGAATATATATGTGTTCTTTATAAAATTTATATCTGCTACCTAATCTTAAATAGGTACACACATAGCCTTGCCCGACATGGCTCAGCCCAACCTGACATGGCCCAGCCCAGCAAGGTCTCTTTTATGTCAGATCCAGGTCATAACAAATTAGTTCAATACCACTGCTCTAACCTGTGTGCTCCGTTGGAATCAAGATAAACCAGAAATAGCTTGTGCACCTGAATTAGGGGACTGTGCAAGCCCTGAAATAGCATACCTGATCCTTGACATAATTTTTAAAAATTAATATGCACCCTGACCTAGATAGCCCAGGCAACCCAGATCTCGGAAGCTAAGCAGGGCTGACCCTGAGAAGTACTTGGATGGGAGACCTCCTTGGAATACCAAGAGCAGGAGGCAGAGGCAGGCTGCATCAAGCCACTTCTCTGAACATCCTCCATGCTCCAGTAGGGGTCACTAGAAGTCACCATGACATCCAGGCATACGCACACACACAATTAGAAATATGCTAGGGGGCCTTGATCACTGTAGGGGAAATAAAGTATTTAGAAATGTTCCCCTGCATTGTTTTCCTGCATTGTGCAGGGGGTTGGATTAGATGACCCTGGAGGTCCCTTTCAACTCTATGATCTATATCCTAACCTATCCCTCCTGGGGCAGGCTAATATCCCCATTTAAATGGGTCTCAGTTGCTTTCAGTATTCCATGTTGCTCAGAGCATACTCATACCTTGCCACAAGGATATTTATATTTCTTGCCAAAAGGATGTTTATATTTCTGTACCTATCTAGACTGCCTGTGTATACAGAACCTACTCCTTGAACTATGGGTGGCATCATTTTGCTGCTTTCATGATGGGAGTGATCCACCCAATTTATTGTTAGAATAGAATAACACAACATGCCGTTTTACAAACCGACTCCCCCAATATCAGCCTACATGTGAATAGGTCAGAGATTACACATTCTTACTATCACCCCACAGAGGAGCATAACTGTTACAAATTTATTCAGTGCAGCCTCTCCAGGGAATCTGCCTGAGGCATCTTACAAAATAAAAAGGTAAAGGTAGTCCCCTGTACAAGCACCAGTCGTTTCCAATTGCTTTCACAACGTTTTCACAGCAGACTTTTTACGGGGTGGTTTGCCAGTGCCTTCCCAGTCATCTACACTTTTCTCTCAGCAAGCTGGGTACTCATTTTACTGACCTCGGAAGGATGGAAAGCTGAGTCAACCTTGAGCCGGCTACCTGAATCCAGTTTCCACTAGGATCGAACTCAGGTCATGAGCAGAGAGCTAGAACATAATAACATAAAACACCATAACATAAATATCGTTAATTGAATATCAGCATTAAAAACCTAGCCAGAGTATAAAAATATAACCCAGTAAACAGTAAAATGGATTTTGAACAGTTTTTAGACTAAAAACAATTAAAATGGCATTAAGAATCAGCTCCTTAAATAAGACTTATGTATGTACAAGTATAAGATTTGCCTGATGTCCTAATTCATTACGTCCATTTCAGCAGCATTGTGGCAATGATGCAAAAGCATGGATAAATACGTGTATACACTCATATCTAGAGATTCTCATGCTGAATGCCAAGCATCCTGCTGCAGTATGCAAGAATTCCTGGATCACAACAATTGGATACTAAGGGCATTGACCTGAATGTCATAAACTGAGCAATTTCTTATCCCAGTTGTTGCTTGCAGAAGCTGTCTTGGACAGTGCTGGACAACAGATGATTTCCAGCCATTCCGTATCTTCCAGTGGTAATCAGTCACTTCCAGAGTCTACGCTCCCCATTTCAGGATAAGTTTGACCACTTTGACCTTCTGTTTAAGTGGCCCAGTTATCTGTAGTGATGTTTTTCCTCTCTGTTGCAAAACACAAATCAAATAATAGAGTTCAATTCATTTTATAGAGAGTAATATGAAGAGTTAGGAGCTAATAACTAAGAGCACTTTATATAACTAGTAACTATGTTTCTGTTACTACTAGAAATGGAATCACGTGATGTGTTAGACCTTGATTGGAGAGACCAGGATTTAAATTTGTGCTTGTCTATGAAAGCTCACTGGCTGTCCTTGGGCAAGCCTTTCTGTCTTCCAGCTTCATAAGGTTGTAGTGAAAATTAAATAATCACATGTACACTGCCCTGAGCTCCCTGGAGAAATGCAGCAAATAATAGTTTTTGTATTGAGACCATGAGGTAAGCCAGACATGTAAACATATCTACTCTGTCTTATGAATAGAATTTGATCTAGTGCAATTACAGGTTAATTAATTTTGCTGCCTTTCTAATGAGTAAAACCAAGGAATTGGAAAGCTGTTTGAAATTTAATTAGGCTGCACAATACAACTTATCAAAAGGAGTGTGCAGTTGTCCCTAATTTACATGTGCCACCAGGAAATCACTTACCACTTGATTTACCAAGGTCACTCAGGACAACCAGTAGGCTATAATTCCATTGCAGATAAATGCTTTAAAAACAAGCCTTGGCAGTAAAGTTAGAAAACAAAAGTAACCAAGCCAAATAATTATGCCCTGAATGCTGCCAACGCCAAGTGTCAGACAGAGTGGTGACAAAAATATCCCCAGGCCAAAGTCTTTGTTAACAGTGTCCCTTCTACGTTCCCAGAATGGGTTCTGTTTTGGGGCAATACATCCACTGATGAAGGAGTCTGTGGGGTAGCCTTAGAATCATAGAATCACAGAGTTGGAAGGGACCTCCAGGGTCATCTAGTTTAACCCCCTGCACAATGCAGGAACTTCACAAATGCTTCCCACCCACATCCTCAGTGATCCCTGCTCCATGCCCAGAAGATGGCAGGAAGAAACACTTTAGGATCCCTGGCCAAACTGGCCTGGAGAAAAATTGCTGACTGACCCCAAAGTGTCAATCAGCATTTCTCTGGCCGTGTAAGAAAGGGCCGTGAGAACTAAGCACTGATGCAACCCTTCCTGCCCTCTTTCTCATGATCTGCCTAATTCACAGAGTCTATGCAGGAAATACACAGGCTTCAGCGTAGAGTATACAAACTAGAAAAATCACCGAGGAATGACAGTCTAAAGCAACTACAGTGAAGTGTGAAATACTATTAGACAGTATATACAACATTAATACAAATAAGTAGTTCCACATCTAATCCAAATGAATTACCATGTATAATAGATACAGTTCTGGAGTTCCATTTTGATACTGTCTCTTTAAGAATGTTGTTGCCTAAGCTTGCTATGGGGAAGCCTGAAGAAAATCACTTTTACCTCCTCAATGCTCCTATGGGCATATGGGTTCCAATCACTTCCTGAAATTTACAAAACTTTCCACTGAGCAATGAAGAGCAGTGTTGAAGAGAATAGTGAATCCATGGAGTGAAAGAGAACTCGTCTTTCCAGAACTTTAAGATGGTTTTGTATCTTTGTCAACGCAATCCCTTTTTGCAATGTATAAATTCGTCACAGAGAATAGCATTCATATATGGATCAATGCACAAAATTCCTGATCTCTGCACCTAACTCTTTCAACCTTTCCTCATAGGACTTGGTCTCCCATCCCTTTACCATCTTCGTTGCCCTCCTCGGGACACATTCCAGCTTGTCTATATCCTTCTTAAGTTGTGGTGCCAAAACTGAACACAATACTCAAGGTGAGGTCTAACCAGAGCAAAGTGAAGTGGCTTACTGCATTTCTCCAAGGTTGGGGACAGAGGGTGGTGCTGGGAGAGAGGGTGTCAACTAGGCACTCAGTCTGTGGAGTCCCTTAGGGAGCAATCCTTTCTCCAAGGTTGTTTTGTGCTCCCTCACCCAACTGGTGAGGAGTTTCAAACCAGAATGTCACCAGTACACTGATGACATCCAACTATATCTGTTGATGGGTGGCCGGCTGGTACTGCTCCAGCAATTCTGAAGGTTTGGAGGTGTGGTGGGATGATTGAAAAAGATTTGGCTGAGACTGAATCATGTTCAGATGGCTTCTACATTAATTCCAGTCCCACGGATGGTTCTACAGAAATGCAGTAGAATGCATTACAGAAATACAGAAGCAGAGGAGAACTTGTTACTAAGCTGATGGCAGGATTCAGTTACCTAAGAAGACCTGTTTTCATTTTTGTAAAATAATTCACAAGCATGACTAGCAAAATTAAAATTACTTACGAAAAACAAGAGAATCTAAGCAAATATTCACTTCCATGTTTTTAAACATCTGCAGAAAGCAACTTTCCTGGGCTCAAAGTTTGGAGGGCTTGGCATGCAGAATTTTAATTTTCTTTAGATCCAACCAAAACAACTCAAAACAAGATTTAAGAATTTTCAACAACTCTTCATGAGGCATTCATTAACTATCTAGAGCAATATTTAGGATTTGTGATATTTAGGGTTCCCGTATTTTCCCTCTGCTCTCACCGTTAAAGGGACTTGTGTGTTCCCATCTGATTTAGAGAGAGATTTGATCAATTAGCAATGCAACCCTGTGCAAAGTTAATTCATTCTAAATCCATGGATTTCAGGGTTGCACTGTAGATATGTTTTCATATTTTCTGCTGGAAGCTGCCACTCTCCCTTCCAGGGTGGGGCCTGGAGCTCTCCTGCTTTTACAGCTAATCTCCAGCTGGCAGAGATCAGCTGGAGAAAATGGGTGCTTTGAAGGGTGGAGTCTATGGCATTGTACCATGCTGAGGCTCCAGCCCACAAAGCCTCCAGGTATTTTCCAACACAGATCTGGCAGCCCTAGCAAACATTCAGTCTGGTACCAGCTGTATCCAGAGCTGCTTTTATTTATTCAAATCTGGCATTCAGAGCATGCAAACAAGAGGGCATAAAATCTGAGCCTGAAGCATCTCCTTTTTTACCCTTCCATTTTGCTTTTTAATTTCCAGTGTACATGTTCCCAGGCCATGCCTGGCAACTGGTGGGAGCTTTGGGGGCTGGGGACATGGAGGAGGTGCCAGCATTGCATAGTTGTGACATCACTTCCAGGAAAAACCAAAAGAGACTTTATGCCATGTATGATACTTTTTTTTAATGTCTCTAGGTGCCGCTCAGAGCAGCGTTAGGCAACAGAGGTTGACAGTGGGAGGTTTCTAACCACAACAGGAGACCTGGCAGCTCTCCAACATGCTAGAGAGTTCTGCAGAACGCTTTGCAATCTAAGGGAGCAATTCAAGCTTATCAACTCAGGACCCATATTATTTATTGGGAACTGCATCCAGATGAGTGTCCTTAGAATTCCAGCCTGTATTGTAATCTACATGAAAGAAGGAACCCTTCAGTTCTGGCACTTCCTCGTATTCCTTGTACCTCTGTGCTTCATACCCAGATTACGAGAATTTGCACATGGTGACTTTTGTCCTGGGATGCAGTCTGGCAAAACTGTGAAGTTGGTAAAATTAAGAAAGTTGTTTTCTATATTTAACCCCCTTCCCCATACACACACAAAGGAATAAGCAGGTACTGCTCTAACTCGCATTTTAAGGCCCTAGTTTGTACTTGTGGAGAATATTAATTGTCACTACTGAAAAGTCAGCAGAGGGAGCAAAATACCTTTCAAGCTATATGCAAGCAGTTTTCTCTTGTTCTGTGCTCATTTCCAGGCAACAGATTTTCAGAAGTTTAGATATATTTAGTATTCAGAGACCACTTGGACATCTTCATTTCTCTTTATAGCTGTATTTTTAGAATTCTGAGCTTCTAGCTAAAATCTAAACCAAATACTTTCTCGAAAGGAGATATATAAAACTCCACCTCTGTGTGACATGTTTCAAATTTCAATTTACAGCCAATAATAACTTTGGAGACTTCCCAGGTTTATGCTTGTTCTTCAATCTATAAATAGAGGAAATGGCCGTTTAATCTGATACTCTCTTGCAGTAACAATGTCTTGAATAAGGATTTGAACTGCAGCCCTGTCAACTGTGTAAAAGGACCGAAGCCAAAATCTGGTGACCGGAACTAGGCCTAACTTTTTTTTTTTTTAAGTGCTCTTTAAAATAGGCTATTTGACATATAAATATACTTTTCCCATCAAGATTGCACAAACTAAGAATAACTCTACAAAGTACACAATATCATCCCAGGGTTGCCAAGAGGCTTGGAGAATAATGTCCTGTCCCTTTACTCGAGGCTTAATGTGGAGAAAGGCTGAGGTAAATAACATGGAGGTAAATAACATGCTGTTAAGCCTCTGTTAAAAGAACAGGACATTTCCCCCTTCCAGACGGTTGGCTAAACTGTACATTCAACACTCTTATTGATATAGCTAACTTTAAAAAAATAGTGAGAAGTAGCCCTGGGCAAAGGAACAACAATCCAGCAATGATTTTTTGCAACAAATACAAGAGTCCTAAACCAAATTACTATGGAATTAATTTTATTGAGTGCTATGAGTCTTACTTCAAAGTAAACATATATTGAATTGCACTGCCTATCTAGTTGATAGGTAGAGAATAAAGAGAGCTTTTTCACCCTTTCTCATAATATTAAAACTCAGGGGCACCCAGTGAAGTTGTTCGATTCACTATGGGTAAAAATAAATACTTCTTTACTCAATGAGTATCTAAAGTACGGCATTCACTGCCATTGGACATAGTGATGGCCAGGAGTGTAGCTAGCTTTATAAGGTGGTTAGACAAATGAATGGAGAAGAGATACATCAACCAGTTGCCACCTGCAGGTTGGGAAATACCTAGAGATTTGTTGGGTGGAGCCTGAGGAGGTTTGGGGTCTGGGGAGGGGAGGGACTTCAATGGAGTATGATGCCATAGAGTACCCCTTCCAAAGTGGTCATCATTTTCTTCAGGTGAATTGATCTCTGTTGCCTGGAGATCAGTTGTAATAATGGGACATCTCCAGTTACATCTCCATTCTGAAAAATGAAATTAGTTTATCTAGTTACATTTCTGAAATTCTTCAAATCCTGTATAAATGCTAAGAGTTGTTATTGTTACATTACTATATAGCTAGTCTCCTAAATACTAGTTTTCATGTCTGTAGACACATTTTTATGTTTAATAAACTATAGTTTTTGGTTTTCAAACTATCTTTAAACATACATGACTCTAGATTAAGAGAACATTCTGCTCTACATTTGTAGTAAATATTTTGTACTGGAACAGTTTCAAAAAGTCAACATACATTTAATGAACATAAGATTAAAGCACGCTACTTCAACATAATATTTATTCTTATTGCTAATGAGAAACATTCCATGCTTACTCTTCCCTAGTGTCTTTGTTTTATTTACATTACTTCTACCAAGGCAGATCACAAAAACAAACAAAGCAAAACATAAAAACCACAACTAGGCAAGGGGTGGATCCCTCCAGTTTTTCTGCTGGTGAAAAATTGTTGGGAAATGTGTGTAAAATTCAGAGGTGTGGAGATGGCAATAAATGGAGATGAGACTTAAGCGTATCAAAAGAAATAAAGTTTACTATAAAACATCAGGAAAAAGGTACTTGGGATAAAATAAATAAAACTTAGCTTTCTAGCATGGCTAACTGTGTTTTATCTGCTACATGGCTACTTTACAACTCATTGTTAGCTGGTTCTTCTTCCCAGAGAACTTTGAGGCATGAAGAAGACCAATTCACCCTTGCATATGAGATCAAAAGAATTCCACACGCAAGGTGCCAACTGACCAATACAGAATTTACATTTTTCTCAGGCTTAGAAGAGAGAGTTCCTAGTTGGATTTAAGCTACAATACATCACTTTCTCTTTTACAGATAAGCAACAACAGTTAATTCTATAATAGCTGGAATGTAATTAACTTGAATGCCAACAAAAATGGAGCAGGAAGTCGCCTTTGACTGTCAAAAAGGCTAGGCTGAGGATCATGAGACTTGCAGAAGCCAAAATCCATGGGGATGGGGTCTCTAATAAGGAGAATTTGTAAAGACTGAGCAAAGAAGTTGGTGGAAATGGAATCCATCCCAATAAAATCAGTGATGCACCTTCAAAAGAACAATAAAAAACCAGGACATATATCCACACTCACAAACAAGTCAAGTATAGTGTAATATTTTTGAGTCTACAGATAAAGACAGAGTGAGAAATGGTTTAAAACAACAACTATGAACAGAAACTGAATCACTGTATGCAGCAGTCCCTAAGCCTTGTTTTAAAACAAACTAACATATTTTGATCATAGGCCAAGTTGCCAAATTACAAATTCCTTAACACTAATAATTTGTCGCTTCATATAGCATGATACTCCAAGGACCCATAACATGCAGACAGGGAGAATGACTTGGGGGTTATTTTGGGGAGAGGCACTAGATGCTGTATGGAAAATTTGGTGTCTCTACCTCAACAAACAGCCCCCCCCCCCGAGCCCCAGATACCCGCCAATCAATTCTCCATTATTTTCTATGGGAATAATTCTCCATAGGGAATAATAGAGTTCCCAGCAGACATTTCCCCTCCCCTCCCCCTCTTTCTGACAACCCTGAAGCGGGGGGAGGGCCTCCAAACCGGGGGATCCCCTGCCCCCACCTGGGGATTGGCAACCCTACCTTTCATCCATCTGAGGTCGGTAAAATTAATACCCAGCTTGCTGGGGGGAAAGTGTAGACAACTGGGGAAGACAATGGCAACCCCCACCCCCCTGTTCAAAAGTCTGCTGTGAAAACGTTGTGAAAGCAACGTCACCCCAGAGTTGGAAACGACTGGTGCTTGCACAGGGGACTACCTTTACCTTTTTTATTAGTTCTTATCTGCTTTAGATTTTTTAAAGCTAAAGGGTGGGATTGAAATATTTCAAATATGCATTTGATCTTGAATTACAAAACAGTTTGAACACCATGTGGTGAGGAAGGCAGGTTTTAAAAGTGCTCTGTTTTGCAGTTTCACGCCAGCATACCTTGTGGCAAGCTTTCTCTGCCCCCTCCTCCTCGTATTCCAGCTATTTGCTGCTGAAGCCTTTTTTTATACAGTGGGCAGACATTGGTAAACATTCTCTATAGTCATTCTCAAACCTTCTGAAGTAGGACCTACTTTTGAATGTATGGGTACTCTGGAAACCCCTTACAGAATAACTCCATGTTATTTACCCATCCCCACATAAAACACAGGAATCCAAAGACAACACTAAACAAGATTGTATTTTATTTTTCATGTTTAGTATTTAAGCAACAGGGTGCATTGGATAGTCGTCCTGTTAAGTATACAGAAGCAAATCCAAATATATCATCAAGCCTTCCAGAACCTCCTTTCCCACTTCACCATTTCCCTCCCTCCCTTCCTCCTATGCTGGGAACCAACCTACAAGGGAAGTATAGACTCCTTTTGGATTCTGACCAAGATTAAGAACCACTCTATTTTTAAAAATGCCACATATACCAGACAGTATGAATTCACACCGAACACTTAGTGCTGTTGAAAAGCTCAAGGCTGCCACCTGGAGAAAATCAAGGTTCTTACAAGACACATATGCACAAGAATAGTGGTGATTCATATAGCAATTGAAGAGTGAAAAGACCAGTTTCTGCCCTGAGGAGCTTGCATTAAGTACTGGAAGGTAACAAAAATAAGAAGGTGTGGAAGGCAAACAACATATATATGCGCATGTACTGTTAAATATCTCTATCATGGTTGAAATCAGAGAGGACAGGTTTCATTTAACAGCCCATATTCACCAAGAATAGATTGATTAACCTTTATTTTCTCTGTATTCCTACAAGCACAGCCCTTTACTGCAAGCCTGAAAAGGGAGTCCATTATGTTTTCCCAAAGAATAAAATAAAACCACACTGACGCACCCACAGACCCTGTGAAGGGAGAAGTGATCTCCATGTGTGTCACAAACTCTGAAGCACTTTAAGAAACTAACACTTTGAATTAAGAATAGGCAAGGAAACAAACTGTAGCCATTCTGATGTCTGAAAAACAGACCAAACATATTTTGCTTCCTCACGTATTAGATGGTGAATCCTGACTTTTAAATCAACTGTATCCCCTGAACAGCCTTCAAAATCCACTTCATGGAACCCATGATTAACTACTGAACAAAAGCATGGATAAATGTAACAAGATTCCTCTTTTCAAAGACATGGATTCTTCCTAATAAGTGATTAGAAAATGCTCCCTACTAGTGCCACTTAGACTTGAGCCCTAATGTCACACAACTGAGAAAATACTATCCCATCTATCACAGACACAACAGTTCCCTCAGCAGCAGCGAGGTTACCTGCTATCATCTATCTCACCCAGATTCAGTTTCAGCTTGTCTAACCTGCATGATGTATGAAGCTGTCCTGATGCAGAGTCAGATTAAGACACACGGAAGCTCTAAATCATGTCAAATTTAACAGGCCCCATAGCATTGCCTCCCCCTCCAATAATTAGAACAGGGGTATTGAACTCATTTGTTATGAGGGCCAGATCGGATATAAATGAGATCTTGTCGGGCCAGGCCATGTGTGTCATACAATGCAATGCAGCGAAGATATAAACTTTATAAAGGACACAAACACAATTTTAATTTTTTGAAAAACTTAAAATAAACTATGCTTTAAAGAGTAGCACTCTTGCAATATTTTGTTTATTTAAACATTTTTGATAACTGATACTTCTTGCTCTGAATTATTGCATCAAAATCTGGAGACAATGTCTGTGCTATAGCAGTCTTGAGTATGCTGTCCAGGTGTTGTTCAGGTGTGTTTGTAAGTTGCAAACCTACTTTTGATTTATTGACATTCATTACAGCAATCTCATGGTCAATGCTTTGAGCCTAAAACCCATGGGAAAACATGAAATGGCTGGGCATTGAGAGCTTTTGTATATAAGTTGCTTCATGTATTGGTCAGCCACTGGTGAAAACAGAGGCTTTGCTCCTGTGCGATTGAGCAAGCCTGGCAAAACAAGCTGTGATGCAGAAGGAAGCAAGAGAGGGAGAAGGAAGCAGATGACAGTGAGTTGCTTGTGGGCCTGATAGGAGCCCTCCAGGGGGCTGAACCAACCCTCAGGTCACATGTTTGATAGGACTGATTTAGAAATTTGACTGTAGCTCACTTAGTTGGCAGGATGTGATATGCCAGGTGACACTCCATTCTTTCACTTATGCACAAACTGCATTTTGTCCCAAGCATTCAAATGCTGGTGGGACCAGAAAACAATCCTGGCCGTTTAAGAGAAAAGTACAAGACCAAGGCCCTCAGATGATACCACTGAGAATACGGGACTATAAGCAGATGGTATGTTAAAGCAAATTTTATATTGAGCAGTTTTTCATACAAATTGCAAGTAACCAAATAAGTTTGCAGGTCTTCTGAGACGGTATCATCTTCACTTAATTGCAAAACCACGAGCCTCATGCCAGGAGGATCTAATGCAGTAATGATTTTAGGACTGTGGGTTCCCAAGTTAGAATACTCACTAGGCACTAGTTCTCAGGTCCACTGAGCAGAGACAAGCTGGCTCGAAGCATCAACCCATTATTTGCAAGGGTACAACTCCACGAAGCATGAGGTTCGACCACTTATCGGAATGCTGAAACGGCATGCACAAGGAAGACGTGGAATGGATTTTCTCTGCAGCTTTGTTTCATGCTGCAGCCAGACAAGGCAGAAAGAACAGGGAACTTCAGTAGCCTTGGGGCTTCAAAGGTTGAGGGGCGAGAAAAGTGCCCAGTGGTCCAGATTAAGGACCTGGACAGGCTGCTTCTGGCATTTGTGACATTTGACACTCCTGCTGTACAGCATATCAGAACCATGAACCAGCTAACTAGCTAAAAAGGCAGCACTATCTTTAACAGTGAAAAGCTTATTTTCAGAGTCCAAATGTGCCATAAAGTTTGCCTGACTTTTGACTTCCCTTTGCTTTCCAATGAAAAACTACATCACGCCCTTCTAACCTGATTTTTCTAAAAAGCAGGGGCAATTACAACCAGGCTGGCATAACAAATCAGACAAAATTGCACAAAGGTCTACTTTAAGACCAAAAAAAATTCAAAACAAACATTTCCCTGCAATTTTTTCTGAGTCTGAAAAACATTAAAGAATTACCTAAACATCCATGTCTTCATATGGTTGAAGGTTAAGCGATAGAATTTTAACTTTTAACATTATTTACAAAAATTGAATATGCTACACTATATACATTAACAAATTTGCTACATGGTTATAGAGAGTTCAAATCTCAATGGAACTTTTAATTTTTTTCCTCTCAGACTTGGATGAATTTTCTGCCCCATTTCCTTCTGATTTTCTTTCTTTCCAAAAAGATAGCGCAAGTGCTGCTCATTAACCAGTCTGTTCGTATGTGTGTCACAGTGGTTTGAGGGAGGTGTAAAGGTCAATCACAAGTCAGATCAAAAGGACAACAGAAGGTATACAGCAGTTGAAAAGTACTGAGCGCTTTGCATACTCCTCCCCCAAAGGATAGGTGCATTTCTACACTTAGCTTAGTTTTAAAAGCTGCATGCCTTTAAAACCATTTCACTCGTTCTAAAAGAGAATGTTCCCTCAATATTTCCCCAAATTAAAAAACGGACCACTGAAAAAGAAAGGAAAAAAATACCCTGAATTTTCCCATTCCCCCTCCCCCGGGCCTTCACATCTCTATGTACGGCCAATATTTTATTGTTAAAATTGTGCTCTAGTTTACAAAGTATATGCTTGAACATTAGTTTTCTACTACCAAAACGTTAGTGGAGCTTTATGTATTAAGAGACAACAGGCTGAGCATTTTTTATATTTACAAGTTTATTTCCATTTTGCTGTACAAAAGCAGAAGTGCCATTCACCCTGCCAAAATTCCCATTTAAACATGATACACATATATACACATAGCCCAAGCAATATATATTTCTTCAGGATTTACATCCACAGTTCAATACTGAGCTCAATGCACAATCACAGGAACAGATTACACAGAACAGAGTGCATAGATTTGATAGTTATATGCTTTATTCTGTTCTTCCTGTATGAAATATTTCCCATCAGGTTCTTTCACACTGCAGTACAGGCTTGATAATTCCATTTGGCTTCAGGATAAAAAGTGCATTTCTTCAAAAATTGTCCCTTATCATCCATATTTTGCTGCAGATTCAGTTCCCAAAATTTGTATTAATTGCTGCTCCTTTCATTAAGCTGCACAAGAGGCTATTGATTTGTTCACATGTGCATGCCCGCACACATAATTTGATAAAAGAACTGTACAGAAAGAACTTGTGATCTTTTCGAAGTCTGGTTAGCCCAGTAGCATTCAAATTACTTTTGTCAAACAGCAGGAAATTAGAGGGCAAGGATACCAGTGGAGGGAGGGAGGGAGGGTACAGGTTAATGTCAGCCTTTGTGCTACTGAAGATTTGCAGCATGGCATTAGCCCTGCAACCCCATGGACAGATCCTTATCTTCAGACTGCGGTTAAGGAAAGTTCTTTGTTGCTTCTGCAGAAGCCAAGTAAATCCTGTGAAGTCCATGAAGCTGAGACTCAGACTGCTACAAGCATTTGATTTCTTTTTATTCTGCTTACTCTAGAAGTAAAAATAGAAGACATGAAATTTTAGAGTGACATATATAATGATGAGGGAAACCATATACAATCTGCTTTGCAAAAACCCTGACCAAATGTATAGGTTGCTATTCAGCAGTCCCAGAAAATTTCATAGTGCCTGAAATACTTTCCTCTGTGTTTGGGGAAACAGGAAGACTGGACTAGATGAAACAGAGTGATTTATACAACTTTTATTCAGGTTAACATTTATCTCAATACAAGGTAATATAGTAGGGACTAAATTTCCTTCCCATAAATGGCACGGACCACGGCTGAGAAAATAAACACTGCTGAAACAGTAAAAATGTTTTCTGATTCAAATGCCTCTACACTCCATTTTACTTCAGTAGAGACTGTTTTACAGAATACTGTAGGACACCACTATTGCTTAAATAACTCAGCCCTATGGTACAGCATAGTAATATGACACAAAGAAGATGCTGATACAAAGTTTTACATTTCATATCTGACCAATGAATATTTTATTTATTTTCTTTGATTTATATCCCACCGTCCCCATGAAGCGGACTCAGGGTGGCTTAAAGGGTTTAAAATTCAGGCAATTAAAACTCAAATTCATATTAAAACCAGAATACAGGTTACCGCTAAGGTAACACACACTGCCACTGAGGTGCCATGCAACAGAACCCTTCTGAGCAGTGTCATGGGATGATGAGCTCACTAGGCTGCACTGACAGTAGCAGAGGTCAAGATGGAGATTTGGACGTCCATTGCCTCAGCTGAAAGCCTAGTGGAACAGCTCCATTTTATAGTCCCAGCAGAACTGCAGGAAATCCCAAAGGGTCCTGCTCTCAAGAAGGAGCTTGTTCCACCAGCCTGGGGCCAGAGCCAAAAAAAAGCCTCACCCTAGTTGAGGCCAGTCAGATGTCCTTCAGACCAAGGATAACTAGGTGTCAGTCACTTGATCGTAAAGCTGTTTGGGGCACATATGGAAAGGGATGGTCCCTGATATGCAGGTCCCTTGCTGCATAGGGCTTTAACATGTCACGCATTGATTGTTGTAGCAAAAGTGAATAGGTCAGTTGGCATGTTAAATATCACAACTGTATTCCAGCACAAGCATTTGTGGACTAAAGCACACTTCTTCAGGTGGGAAGGGGTCATGGCTCAGTGGCAGAGCATCTGCTTTGCATAAGAAGGTCCCAGGTTCAATCTCTGGCATCGCCAGTGAACAGGATCAGGTGATGTGAAGACCACTGCCTGGGAACCTAAAGAGCTGCTGCCAGTCAGAGCAGACCAAAGTTCTGACTCAGCAGAAGGTAGCTTCATGTGTTTGTGACCACGAAACTCAGACTGAATATAATGTTGTTAGTCTTTAAGGTGCTACATAACTTCTCTTTTTGTTAAGCTTATGCAAGTTTAACCAGAATGTTGCATCTAAACACTGAATATCAGTGTCCTTCCTTGCTATAATATTTACCTTCATCCACAGCAGCTGCCTATTTAGTTTCGAATGAAAGGCTTCCTGTGTTTTTCAAAGCATCACCATCTGTGTTACTTAGCGGTACTTCACATAAATAGACATCAATGGGTCCTTTTGTGCTTCTTAGACGTACTTCTATACAATCCTGCAAGACACAAAGATTTTGTTAACATAAGAATCCAATATTCAAAGTTTTGACAAACTGAAAAAAATTAGTTCCTGGTCAATAACTGCTCTTGCCAGAAAGTTGATTTAAATCCACCGCTCCCTTCTTAATTTAAGTCCCAGTGTCCTCCTCCAGATGCTCTTCGGCCACAGACATTGCTCATTCATATCACCTTTCTGCCTTGGTGTGTGTAGAAACGGAGGCTCATATACCTTCACTTAGGGGCCAAATTTGGCCCTAAAAGCTACCAGTTGCT
Organism: Heteronotia binoei; assembly: GCF_032191835.1. Lineage (NCBI taxonomy): Eukaryota > Metazoa > Chordata > Lepidosauria > Squamata > Gekkonidae > Heteronotia > Heteronotia binoei. The sequence continues at coordinate 46,156,364 of NC_083223.1, read as the reverse complement.
AACCCCTCTTAAACACACTCATTAGAAAATGAAATTCAAGCAAGCAAGCAGTGTAAGGGACCCTTTTTCATTTAAAATCCTCCTTGAACATATGTGCATAGTTTTCCGCCTAATGCTAAACAAGTATTCCTGTTCACCAAAATCAGTTTTAAAACTGGGAAATTAAAAGCCCATAGTGATGTACCTCTCACTTTCATAGAAGTGAGAGGCCCTTTCATGGATGTAAAATTCTAAACTATTCTCCACATCTGTTCTATCTTAAAACAGAGAGGTACACTAGATAGACCCCCCCCCCCTAAAAAAAGACTGCTTCCTTGGTGAAATTTTTAGAGAACAAAACTTCATAGTTGATCTTTATAAACAGATGTTGTGCTTACCTACCTATACAGACACCTTTACCTCCAATTCAAAATATCTGTAGATAAATGCTTACTTCTTTTGGAGCTGGTACCTCCATTTTTGTTTCTTCTGGAGCCTTGATTGCAATAACAATCTGTTCTTGAAATGTCTGAATGCTACGGATATCTTGATACGTCACATAAGCTAGTGTATACAGTAGTAAAGGAACTTCAATAATCACTTTTTGTAGAGGTATTATTTAATGTGAGGAAATATAACACAACCTATACTGCAAAAATTCATAACACCGCCCTATTGCTCAATGGAAGCATGTTGAAATGTTTCTTATTACCAAAAGGCAACAAAAGAAAAAAGGATATCTTGCATTTTCTTTGTCATCTGTTAAATCAAACAACTGATGAGCACAGTCCTTGATTAATTCATCTAGTGCTTCCTCCATTGCTGTTAAGTCATAGAGTTCATCTCTTAACTTTTGATGCTCAGGTGTCCTTTTAGTAATCTCTCTGATATCTGATCCGCTAAGACAGAACACAAAGATTTTTAGGCTTACAATAATTTTAGACTTAAAAGGATCTGTCCTGGGGCCTGAGGAAAAGAAAGGTCCCCTGTACAACCACCAGTCATTTCCGACTCTGGGGTGACGTTGCTTTCACAACGTTTTCACGGCAGACTTTTAACGGGGTGGTTTGCCATTGCCTTCCCCAGTCATCTACACTTTCCTCCCAGCAAGCTGGGTACTCATTTTACCGACCTCGGAAGGATGGAAGGCTGAGTCAACCTTGAGCCGGCTACCTGAACCAGCTTTCCCTGGGATAGAACTCAGGTTGTGAGCAGAGTTCAGATCACAGTACTGCTGCTTTACCACTCTGTGCCACGGGGCCATTCCTGGGGCCTAAACATCTTTATAAATGATTTAGATGAAGGAACAGAGGGAATGCTTATTAAATTTGCAGATGATATTAAATTGGGAGGGGTTGCAAATATAGTAGAGGACAGAAACAGGATACAGGATGACCTTGACAGGCTGGAAAACTGGGCTAAAACCAATAAAATGAATTTTAACAGGGATAAATGTAAAGTTTTGCATTTAGGTAGGAAAAATCCAATGCATAATTACAGGATGGGGGAGATTTGCCTTGTGCAAAAAGGATCTAGGGGTCCTAGTGGGCCATATGCAACATGAAGTCAACAGTGTGATGTGGTGGCTAAAAAAGCAAATACAATTTTGGGCTGTATTAAGAGAAGCATAGTGTCCAGATCACGTTAAGAGATGGTATTGCTTTATTCTGCTCTGGTCAGACCTCACTTGGAGTATTGTGTTCAGTTTTGGGCACCACATTTTAAGAAGATACAGACATGCTGGAATGGGTCCAGAGGAGGGCAACAAAGATGGTGAGGGGTCTGGAGGCCAAGTCCTATGAAGAAAGGCTGAAGAAGCTGGATATGTTTAGTCTGAAGAGGAGGTTGAGAGGTGATAAGATCACCATCTTCAAGTAAATTGAAGTAGTATGTGTTGCATCAGCTTTCGCACGTAGAACTGTGCTAAGTATATTTTCCTTTTTGTTCATGCATCACTAGATCCAGCCCAATGACAGATAGTGCAAACGAAGGTGCAGTCCTTCAAACCCATACTTGAAGAATTTAATGCAATATAGTGTGGCCTCTTTCTAGGCAATGATATATAGAATTGGGCTGCAAGACATTCTGTATTTAGGAGACAGAACAATAACATTCAACAAGCGGCGGCTTATACAGAGCTTCTCTCTATTTCCAAAAAAAGTATTACAATCATTTTCCCAAAGATTGTTCCATTGATCCTTCCAGCAGCCCTGTAAAGTCAGTCATTATAATTATATCTAGGTTACAGATGGGAGGCTGAGGCCAAGAGAGAACATGATCGGCTATTGGGGGGGGGGGGGGGGTGAGAGTAGAAAAGGGTAGGTAGATAGAAGAGATGAAAAAGGAAGAGTCTGCAGGCACTTTTCATCTTTGTCAGAGTGAGGCAAAGATGAAAAAGAAAGATGGAGAGCAGTACTGAAAAAGGAGATTCCTCAGCATAAGCCCTTGAGGGTCTCCCATTTGTACCTATTCTAACAGCAAGCTTTCTGACACTATGCACCCCTTTCCTAAAAGTCATGTTATGCTTTAATTAGCACTAAATTTCAACTGTTTGGAAACTGGATGTGAAAATTAACTTACACCCACTGGATATGGTTCTTGGATCTTTTCTGGATAAGACGTATTCCATCCAGCACATTTGTGATATCGTACACTCTTCGTTTGCGCACCCCCAGCAACCGTGACACCTCATTTAAATCAAGAACGCCTTCTGGAGCAGTTTTGACAAGATCCATGAACCTCCTGGTCAACTGAACCAGAGAACCATCATAACGGGGTTTTCTGCCTTTTGTAGATTCTGTACAGATTTAAGATGACATTTAGGTTAATCAATGCTAACAGCAAGAAAAATTCTTATTAAGTGATGTTATAATGATTAAAGCTACTTTTCTTTAACATGAGTGACTTCAACAGACAAGTTTATATTGTTGCCTCTAAACTGCAAACTCCTTGGAGCAGAAGATTATCTTATTTGGTTATGCTATGAAGTACCACATATAATTATTTCTTAAATAAATAATTTTCCTATGTGCTTATTTATCACTGCAGGTGAATCTGACCATTTATAACAATATAAACAGGATAGCGTAAACTGCATGTGTAGGAGAGCTCTTACTGATAACCATTGTGAATCAACTAAAATTCTCAAACTTTGTTCCTCAAAATTAAATGAACACCTTTAGTCAGTATATTTTCTTATATTGCTATGCCTTAATTGATGTTGCTCAAAAACGAACCTGTTTGGATTAGAAGTGGTAAGTTGGTAAGGAATATACTATAAGGTACAAGTTCATCTCAGATTCCAATTCCAGAGCTTTATTTGGTGAAGGATGCTAGTTGCCATGAAAGTGTATTGTATAAGAAAAGAACATAAGAGAAGCCATGTTGGATCAGGCCAATGGCCCATCCAGTCCAACACTGTGTCACACAGTGGCCAATATATGTGTGTGTGTACATACACACACATACATATATACTGGGGCTAATAGCCACTGATGGACTTCAGCTTCATATTTTTATCTAATCCCCTCTTAAACCTGGCTATGCTTGTAGCCGCCACCACCTCCTGTGGCAGTTAATTCCACATGTTGATCACCCTTTGGGTGAAGAAGTACTTCCTTTTATCCGTTTTAACCCGACTGCTCAGCAATTTCATCGAATGCCCACAAGTTCTTGTATTGTGAGAAAGGGAGAAAAGTACTTCTTCTCTACTTTCTCCATTCCATACATTATCTTGTAAACCTCTATCATGAAATTGCTGGGTCATGGTGAAAAAAAAATCCATGGTAACTATGCTGTTTTGAGGGGGGGGGGGTCTCCTCTCCTCTGGTTGTATGTAAAACCCAGGTTTTAGACTCTGATAAGCATTGATGCAGATACAGTACTGTGGTACCATAAGACTACAACAAAAGCTTTGCTAGTTCAGATCAAGGAGCCATCACGTCCAACATCCTGCTGCCAACAGTGGTTAGAAAGATGCTTCCAGGAAGTCTATAAGTGGAGTGGGGGTGGGGAGTTGTTCCCTCCCCCTCTGCAGTTGGTACTCCAAGCCATGTTTTCTTTTAATCTAGAAATTCTATTTACTATCATAGTTAATAATTATTGATGGAGCTACTGAAATAAAAAAAATCCAATGAAAATGTAAGGGGGTGTTAAAATATCCAAGCAGTAAAAGTAGAAGAGGAAAGAATAACATGCTATTTTAGATTGTTATAAAAAAGTCACAGGTTTTTAAACATGTAACTTTACTTAGGATGGCACTGCCAACTTATGTGCCAACTCAAAATATTTCAGTGCACATCTCAAATACAATACAGATAATGGCAAAAACCTCCAGCCATGATTTTTTGGGGGGTGGGCTCATACTGTTAGTAAATATTTGTCATTACAAAATTGGTCTAACTAAAACCAATTCTAAAAGGAAGGATAAAAACAATAATCTAGGTTAGATGCCAACCATCAGACAAAATTTAAACAGATTACAAAGCTACAGATTTTGCACATATTTTCCTGGTGGCCACTGTATATAAAGCTGCCATGTATATAACATGTGGAAATAAGAGCCCAAAGTTAGGTGTCCATAAAAATACCCAGATAAACTTACTTTTAACAGGCAAAGGCACATCCTCATCTACTTCTTTGTGGCTCACAGATACAAGCTGGACATCATCTTCCTTTTCAATTTTAATGTGTGCCTATAAAGAAGAGAGAGACATAGGTTAACTGAAATACTGTAAGTTAACTAAGGAGTTACATCAGCTGTTTCAAGTACTCTACTAATTTCATAATTAATGCAGCAGCATGGTGAATTAGCATAAAGATATTACAGATGAACAATACTTTATCTTAGAAGAACTGTCTTGTTAACTCAGGCATTAGTCCATTTCTTTCAGCACTGTGTTTCAATAATGACCAGACACATGCTTCTAAGGGGGCTAAAAGCAACAGACACTGACCCTTATTTCAGTAAGGTTCTCCACCATCATTGCATCTGCAAGTAATCATCCAGCTGAGGTGTCTGTTCATTTGGTCCTGTGGCTTTTTTATCATAGCCCCAAGGAAATCTGATTCTGGCCACACACTTGCCTGCTGTGATCAATTTGCTACTTACCTCAAAGTAAATCACCCGGATCTACTCTGACTTAGATACTGGCATGGATGCATATTCAGACAATGTACATTTGGTACCTGCTTGTTCAATTTATATGGATACTTTCTAGCTTCTGGAGCCCAAGGATGTGAACAAGTTGTTGGAGATACAAGACCTATCACCTGTGGCCCTGATCCTTGTCCTTCCTGGCTGGTAATCACTGCCAAGGAGGGGGGCCTTGCTGAGTGAAGGAGTGATAAATGCTTCCTTGGGGGCAAGAGCTGTACCGCCCATGCTCAAGGTGGCAGTGATTAGATATGTGCAATAGACAGCACTTGATTGGTTAGCATCAGCTGAGCAAAAAAAAAAAAAAAGTCTTGAGAGAGCTGAATGCTGAGGAGATTGTAAGATTCCTGCCTTAACTGAAAAGAGATGACTACTGATACCCTTTGCAGATTCATTGCTCTTTTTCAAGCTTATTTGTTGCTCAGGTCTTAACTGACTACTAACAGAATGCTTTTGGAGACAGTAGAGGAAAATGAGCAGAGACAGAGTGGACAAAGGTAAATATTATTGGACATTATTGTTAAAAACTATTTTGGAAGCCTCCAGAAAAAAGTGGAAAAAAGTTTAAAAAGGGATCTAAAAGTTGCGACCGCCATTTTGGGAAAATTATAAATTTTAAAAATTTATATCTGAGCTCAGGAGGCTCCAGGGACAGCAATTTTGGGCTTACTGAAAAAAGCAAATTTTATTCTTTAAAGCCTGATATTAATTTGGATTTTAATTTGGTGAGGTCAACTTTTTCAGCATTTTTACATTTCAGACCATAAGCCAATACGCACAAGGACTGCTTCACTGGAGAAGGTGCAGGAGCAATTAACTAGTAGCAAGGACATGGCTAGTGATGATGAGAAATACTTTAACTTTAAAGAACAGTTTTAAATGTTTTGAATTTATAAAATTATTCATTCAGTGAAAAACCCACTTTATCTGCAAAAGAATTAATGACCCTGCTTTTTAACGTAATTTCAAGTACATTGCATTTAACCTTAGGAGTAAACTAGTTAAACTGGAAGCTGCGGGACATCTCAGTCAAATCAAAGACCCCACCCACCACCATTTGGTTAATCCTTGCCTCCATTACATTTATAGCCTTACCAAGCTACTAAAATTAAACTACCTAATGCTAGTATCACCACAGTGAGAAGAAAGGATGGAGCTGCTCCCCTAATGCTATGATATTTTTTAAAAAAGATTTTGGAAATACAAACAGACTACCGCAGTAAGAAGACCAGAAACAATTAGGAGAGTTCCTAAAATACAGCATACATATCACTACCAACTATCAATGAGATCTACAGCAAAACAGGACTGTTAGCATATTCAGAAAGGAGCCCCGTGGCACAGAGTGGTAAAGCTGCAGTACTGCGGTCCAAGCTTATGAGCTGAGTTCAACCCCGGTGGAAGCTGGGTTCAGGTAGCTGGCTCAAGGCTGACTCAGCCTTCCATCCTTCCGAGGTCAGTACCCAGCTTGCTGGGAGGGAAGTGTAGATAACTGAGGACGGCGAATGGCAAACTACCCTGTAAAAAAGTCTGTCATGACAACAATGATGCAACGTCACCCCAGAGTTGGAAACGACTGGTGCTTGCACAGGGGACTACCTTTACATTTAACCTTTTTAGTGTATCCAGAAACACACAGTTCACATACAGCAATGACCTGGCCATCCCCATGGGAAAAAGAAAAACAGGTCAGTTAAAATGACCCAAAATGACTGTTTATATATATGGCTTTGGACCCACACACCCGCAACCCCACCTCTCCTACCACCCTCTGCTGTGACACCTTCTCTTATTTGAGCAAAACCTTCTGAAGCAGCCACCCTGCAAAATATTAAGATCACCAACTGGCCATTCATTTGCATTCCCTGTGGGGGTTCCTACCTTGTTGAATGACCTGCCTGAGGTGGTCAGGAGCAACCTCCCCTCCCCCCACATTTCTATTATTTCACATAATGTGCAGAACAGAAACATTTGGGAGGGCATTTTTATTACGGGATTAGAACAGCAGTATAACAGAACAGCACACCTCTATGAGGAAAGGCTGAAGAGTCTAGGACTTTTAAGTTTAGAAAAGAAACGGGGCGGGGGGACATAATAGAGGAGTATAAAATTATGCTCGGGGTACAGAGGGAATGCTCCTCTCCCAAAATACTAGAACTCCTGGGCATCAAATGGAAGCAGATGGGCAGTTGATTCAAGCTTTTGAAGGAGATTAGGTAGATTCATGGAGGATAGGTCTACCAGTGGCTACTAGCCATGGTGACTAACCTCCATGTTCAAAGATAGTGACAGTCAACCTCTGAATCTCCGTGTAAGGACCAAACATCAAGGGAAGGCCTCAGCCTCTATGCCCTGTTGTTGGTCCTTCAGAGGAGGTGGTTGGCCACTGTGACACAGAATGCCTGACTAGATGGACCACTGGTCTGATCCAGCAGGTCTCTTCTAATGCCAAGTGACAGAACATGTGGCAATGAACCACCAGTGAACATCACTAAGAGTTTTCAATAACTTGTTTTGGAGATTGTTATACACCCTTGGTCGGGCCATGGGTGTGTAAGGTCCAGCAGAGAACAGAGCTACAGCAGCAGTTACAGAGTTGCATTTCGGATCTGCACCTTGAGGATCAAATCCCACCCCTCTACGAAGCTTGCTGCGTGACTTTGGTCCAGTCACTCTCATTTAAGGTCACCCACCTTACAGAGTTGTTGGAAGCAAAAAATGGGGAAGGGACACGGCAAGGGTAGGATGAAAACATACCGACTAGATACAACACAACAGCGTGACGACAATACGCTTCCATTGAAAAAAGGCGGGAAAGACTGGTTGCCCGCCCTTCCCAAACCCCCTCCCCAATAATCCTGCTTGCCGAAGAAGCGGCTGCTCAGGCTGCAAGCTCCTTCCTCTTGAGTCTCTCCAGTCATGCAATTTACGTACACAACTCCGACCGTACCCACAACACTCCTCCTGTCTCCCGGACACCCCTCGGTCATCCCTCAACCAGCGCGCGCTCACGCCCGCCACGGGCTCCCCTCGCTTCTCCGTACCCGCCATCCACGCCCAAGCCAAGGGAGTGCAAAGGAACGGAGCAAAACCCCCCTTGCAATCCCAAACTCGCCTACTCGGAAGCAAGTCCCTTTGGATTCGGCGTGGTTTGCTTCCGCGTAAACAAAACTTGCCTGCCTCCTTCGCTCCTTCTTATGTACTCACTTGTAACAAATCCATGGAAAGCGGGGGAAGCAGAGGCAACGACGGCTGCTGCTCCGGACTTTTCTCCAAGCCAGGAGCAGCCATATTGGCCCAGCCAACCCCCCCGAAGAGGAGGAGACTCCGGTCAGGCTTAGGCCTTGCAATTCACTCCTCCCCCTCGCCTTTGCGGCGGGTCGAAGGCGTAGAAAGAGAGAGGAAGCGCCCCCAAGAGGCCACCCTTTCGTAGCTGCTTCGCCAAAGCCCCTCCTCCTACTTGCAGGCAATATTATTATTTTTCATAGCATGCGGACGCACCTTCCTCTTACGCGCGGACCTCCCTCTACCGCGCCGTCAGCCTGTTCATTCCTTCTGTGGGCTGGCCTGGGCCCCACCGCCTTTGTGAAGCTCCTTCTGCCTCTTTCTCTCCGAGAGTCCTTCCGATTTCCGTAGTGAGAGTTCCAGGCCAGGAGCTGCGTTTATCTATGAAATGGCACGGCTTCGGACTGTAGATGGCGAGTGCTGCATAAGAATGTTTTCCCCAAATACAAATTTCCTGTAGATTATATAGAAGCACATCAGCAACAAAGGTTTTTAGTGTAGTGCCTTGTATCCTCCGGACAGCCTCAGCTTAAAACGCCAGTGCTCCTTGATGCTGGTCATTAGCTTGTGTCTCTTCTGCTGGGGCGAGCAAGACAGACTTCATTATTCATTAGGTGGACAACAGCAAGGAAATGCATGTCCTTTTGTAATTTACTTAGACTTGCAGAAACACCAATTGGCAGACAACTTTTATTACCTTTTATGGCTATCCAGACCAAATGGCCTATGTAAATTATCACTCTGTTCCACCATGTGATTCCAGTTCTATATGAGTGGGTCCTCTTAATCAACAAACTGTGTATTTCAGCCCACTGTACCTGATCCCCTCGTCTGAAGAGGTGTGCTTTTAGCACACAAAAGCTTACATTCTGAAGAAAACTTTGTTGGTCTTAAAGGTGCTACTTGACCTCTGCTTTGTTCAACTGCTTCAGACCAACATGGCTACCCACTCGGATCTATCATTATGGGGAACTCTTTTTTTCTTTTTAAAAAATGTCTCTGCCTTCATTCTGAAGTGGTGCTGTTTATTCTGCCACCTTGGTGGTCTCCCATCCAAGTACTTACTGTGGCCTGAGCCATCCAGGTCAAAGTACAAAGTGTCACATAACACTGTAATATCAAATATGACTTACCATGGCATGTCCTGAATACCTTCAAGTACTATTTGTTGAATACTTATTGAACACCGAAATCAAATGTCACTAGAGTTGCCAGGTCCGATTCAGGAAATATTTGGGGGTGGAGCCAGGAGACTATGGAGACTATGGAAGTGGAGCCAGGAGCAAGGTTGTGACAAGTCTAGCTGAACTCCAAGAGAGGTGCCGGAAGACTGGAGGCGGGCGAATGTTGACCCCATCTTCAAGAAAGGAAAAAAAGAGGATCCGGATAACTACCGACCGGTCAGCTTGATGTCTATACCTGGAAAAGTACTAGAACAAATCATCAAACAGTCGGTCCTGGAACATTTAGAAAGAATGGATGTAATTACTAAGAGCCAGCATGGGTTTCTCAAGAACAATACATGTCCTTTTGTCAAATACAATAAAAGTCATGTCAAACTAACTTGATCTCTTTTTTTTGAGAAAGCGACTACCTTGCTGGATCAGGGGAATGCTGTAGACATCGTTTATCTTGATTTCAGTAAGGCTTTTGATAATGTTCCACATACTATCCTTGTTGACAAGTTGGTAAAACGTGGTTTGGATCCTGTTACCTTTAGGTGGTTCTGTAACTGGTTGACAGATCGCACCCAAAGAGTGCTCGTGAATGGTTTCTCATTTTGGAGAGGAGTGACAAGTGGAGTGCCTCAAGGATCTGTCCTGGGACCTGTTTTGTTCAGCATCTTTATAAATTATTTGGATGAAGGAATAGAGGGAATGCTTATTAAATTTGCAGATGATACTAAATTGGGAGGGGTTGCAAATACAGTAGAAGACAGAAACAGGAATACAGGATGACCTTGACAGGCTAGAAAACTGGGCTAAAATCGATAAAATGAATTTTAACGGAGAAATGTAAAGTTCTGCATTTAGGTAGGAAACATCCAATGCATGTTTATAGGATGCGGGAGACTTGTCTTAGCAGTAGTATGTGCGAAAAGGATCTAGGGGTCTTAGTGGATCATATGCTGAACATGAGTCAACAATGTGATGCGGTGGCTAAAAAGGTAAATGCAATTTCGGGCTATATCAACAGAAGTATAGTGTCCAGATGGTATCGCTTTACTCTGCTCTGGTAAGACCTCACCTGGAGTATTGTGTTCAGCTTTGGGCACCACATTTTAAGAAGGATATAGACAAGCTGGAATGGGTCCAGAGGAGGGCAACGAAGATGGTGAGGGGTCTGGAGACCCAAGTCCTATGAGGAAAGGTTGAAGGAGCTGGGGGAGTTTAGCCTGGAGAGGAGGCGGCTGAGAGGTGATATGATCACCATCTTCAAGTACTTGAAGGGCTGTCATATAGAGGATGGTGTGGAATTGTTTTCTGTGGCCCTGGAAGGTAGGCCCAGAAACAATGGGTTGAAATTAAATCAAAAGAGTTTCCACCTCAACATAAGGAAGAACTTCTGAACATTACAGCGGTTCCTCAGTGGAACAGTCTTCCTCAGGAGGTGGTGGGCTCTCCTTCCTTGGAGGTTTTTAAACAGAGGCTGGATGGCAATCTGACAGCGATGAAGATCCTGTGAATTTGGGGTGAGTATTTGTGAGTTTCCTGCATTGTGCAGGGGGTTGGACTAGATGATCCTCGAGGTCCCTTCCAACTTTATGATTCTATGAAGATATCTTACGCCAATTCAGTGAAGTCCCAGGCCTAAAAGTCAACCATACAAAATCAAAATTGCTAACCCTACATTGAAATACAGGTACAGTAGATCAATTAAATATATTACTAGATCCCCATCATGGAAAGGACTATCTACCATCTCTCAGTATCACTCTAGCTGTAAATTTATCTGTGATCATGGAATATAGCCATCTCAAAGTAGTGAATGATATCAAATTACAACTTCAACAGTGGGATAAAAAACATATTCTTGGAGTTACATAATTTAATTAAATCCTTTGTTTTTGCAAAATTTATTCTTCTTTTCCCTGTTATACCTATTAAAATAAGCTCAACACAAATTCAGTCATGGCAAAACAAATATTACTAGATTGCTTGAGGATGAATAAATGACGTAGAATTAAAGGTTTCCTTTGGTAGACTGTTTGGCTACTCATGATGTCATTATAATATGTATATTCCAGAAATGTTTTACTTTCTTAATTCAGAGATTTGATTTTGTTATAATTTTATTAAGTAATAAGCTTCTTTAGATTTTATATACAGTATGGTAGTTTTATACAAGTTACTTTTGTATATGTAGGTATGGAAGCACATTTGCTGTATCTATACTGTCACTCTCTCACACACACTGTCACTCTCCCCCTTGCTGTCGCTCTCTCACTGTCCCTCTCTTGCTCTCCCCCACTCTCTCTGTTACTTTCTTCCTCACTGTCGCTCTCTCGCTCTCCCCCTTGCTGTCATTGTTGCTTTCTCTCTCACTTCCCCCCTCCCTGTGGCTGTTGCTCTCTCTCTCTCCCTCGCTGTCGCTGTTGCTCTTTCTGTCTTGCTTTCCCCTTTGCTGACGCTGTTGTTCTTTCTCTCAACCCCCCCCTCACTGTCATTCTTTCTGTCTTGCTTTCCCCCTTGCTGTCGCTCTCCCCCCTCCACTGTTTGTCTCACTTCTCACCTCACTGTCACTGTTCTCTCTCTCTCTCCCCCCACTGTTGCTCTCTCACTGTCCAATAGAGGGGCCCTGCAGATGGAAGGGAGTGGGGTTGAATAGGGCGGCCTGGCCCCTCCCAGGCCTCCTCCATAGCTATGGGCCTGTTCATTACTCAAAGGAGTCTCAAAGCAGTTTACAATCTCCTTTTCCTCCCCCTCCCCACAACAGACACCCTGTGAGGCTGAGAGAGCTCTGACAGAAACTGCTCTTGAGTGAGAGTTATGACTGACCCAAGATCACTCCAACAGTTGCATGCGGAGGGCTGAGGAATCAAACCCAGTTTTCCCAGATAAGAGTCCACTCACTTAACCACTACACCAAACTGACTCTCTTGTGATTTGTGGTTTGAATCTAGGGTTGTGATTTGAATCTGGGATCTACCAGTGTAAACCTAGGGTTGCCAACTCTGGGTCAAGAAATTCCTGGAGATTTGTGGGTAGAGCCCAATGAGGACAAGGTTTGGGGAGGGGAAGGACCTCAGCAGGGTATAATACAATAGAATCTAGCCTCCAAAGCAGTCATTTTCTTTGTTACACCTGTCATCTGGAGACAGGAATGCCATTCCCCACTTGGGGGCGGGGGAATCTCTCAAATGCGATGTGCTAACGTTACACGGAAGTGATGTCATCACATTGGCACCGTCGCGTGGCAAAATTCATGGTTTGAGAGCGATTTTACCATAGAGACAGCACATCACGGTGCTTGGCCCCACTCCCAGAAAGTCCCTCCACCTCCTCCACCGGCGTGATCATCAGAGCTGGCAACCCTTTCTGTAGATCAATGGTAATTCTGGGAGATTCCCAGGCTTTTCCTGGAAGCTGGAGAATAAAGCACAAGGCTTCTGTGATTACCAGCCTCAAACAACAATAACCAATTAAAGAATATCAAAACTTACATAATATAAGGTGATTTTAGAAATAGAACCAATGCAATCATTTATACAAAACAAAACCTCTCAAAAACCACCAGAAATCAACTCCATCTTTTAAGCAATCCAATACTGTCTTCTTGCCACAAGTGAATTGAAGTCTCTGGCATTCATACCCTTTATCTGAAATGGATTTGTGAAGGTTGAAGAAGCAAATGTGAAACAAGGCATTAGTACAATCTTGTTGCAATGACTGGACTGCTGGCTGCCTTATAAACAACACTTGGACTGGTGTGACATCATTCTTCTTCACTTCACCATCGGATTCTCTGGCAAGACGACAGCATTGGATTGCTTAAAAGATGATATAATGACAGGTAGCTAGCAAAACACCTGTTCTGAAAACAAATTCTCCTTCAGGGAGCTTGCTGAATGTTGACTGTAATATTCTGTTGTGTGTCTTGGAAATTTCTGTGGCTGAGAAGAACAAAGTAATTAAACCACAGAAGAATGATGTCGAGTCAACCCTCCAAAGCACCCATTTTCTAGAGGGGGTCTGGTCTCTGTAGTCTGGAGATGTTGTGGTTCCTGGAGATCTCCAGGCCACACCTGGAGCTCAGCGACCCTATAATATAGTGAGTTCAATGCAAGGAAGAGGCAAGGTGATAGTGATCATAGCTCTTTATTGCAGTACAGCAAAGTATTGGGCTGTACTATACAAATGGAGAAGTGCATCAATGGGCCCAATTTATATACACTTCAAGGTTCCTGCGCTAGCTTGCCATTAGATCATTCAAACCAGCAAGGGGCCCATGACTGGAGCAGGGCAACAGGTATTTGGATCCTGCTGCCCATTGTTCCAGAGTCCCCAAGCTCAGTCCTTATGGCTCCAATGAGCCAGGCAGGAACACACATAATAGTCTTGACTTTGGTCCGCATACACAACATCCCTCCGCCCCCTTGTTCGCAAGCGTCAGCAGACATAGTCCCTTAGGTAGGCAGGCTTACAGTGCTCCCGCGTAGACCGCCTGAGGGCCAGAGTGGGTGGAGGAGTGGTTGCCGCTTCCGGCGCGGTGCGTGGAGGGGCCGGCGATACTGGAGTTTCAGCCAGTGGTTCAGAGTCCTCGGGAGCCCCCAGCTTCAGGCCTGCACAAGGGAGTGCTTCTCTCCTCCATTTCATTCCCACAATAAAACCTTTAAAGCAGCAAAGCCCCAAACAGAGTGCCTGCCCCAAAGTCACCCGGTCTGACAAGGGAGGTGATTTGAATCAGAAGACAAGATTGGGAAGTGATTTGAATTGGAGATTCCCCATTCTAGTCTGGCACCACAACCACAAGAGAAGCAGGGAGGGGTGAGAGATATGAATGAAAGCATCACAGATTTAGGAACACATGGAGGTTGCTCTGCAATCCAAGAAGAGCCCTTCTGAATAATCACATTAACGTTCCAGTTAGCTTGCGTTGATACCCAGAAAAAAATTATTTGGGGGGGGCGGGGCAAGGAGGCAGTTTAGTACAGTGGAGTTGACTGCACCACAGGGTTGTTGTTAGGGAAATATAGAAGAGGAGAGACATTGCTAGGTAATAGTTGACAGGTAGCAAAGGGGTGGGAGGAGCAGCACCTGGGGCAGCAGTTTGGAAAAAATAAAGAAAGATCAGGATTTCTGTCTGGGAGTTGTATTGGATTTATATCCCGCCCTTCACTCCGAAGAGTCTCAGAGCAGCTCACAATCTCCTTTACCTTCCTCCCCCACAACAGTCACCCTGTGAGGTGGGTGGGGCTGGAGAGGGCTCTCACAGCAGCTGCCCTTTCAAGGACAACCTCTGCCAGAGCTATGGCTGACCCAAGGCCATGCTAGCAGGTGCAACTGGAGGAGTGGGGAATCAAACCCGGTTCTCCCAGATAAGAGTCCGCACACTTAACCACTACACCAAACCGGCTCTCCCTGAAGAGCTGTGCATTGCTTCTCTCTGAAGAGCTGTGCATTGCTCCACGATCCAAGCCTACCCTGTTGAAGTACATTTAGTTAAACAGGTGAAAGAATATTTTCATAAATAAGTGCTGCTGGAACTTGCCATTGCCTCGTTGATGCTCCTGGCTACTAGCTGGAAGGCTGAGAGTTGGAAGATCTTCACAGTTTTTTTTTTTTTACCCCACCTTTCTATCGCATACTGACAAGGAGGAAGCTCCACACCACAAGAACCCTGGGCAGGACTGGTTCTAATACTACCTGCCCACAGCTCTGCCTACTCCTGTGTTTGTTTGTTTTGTAGTCCAGGTGGGCAGCCGTGTTGGTCCTAAGCAGTAGAACAAAGCAGAGTCCAGTAGCACCTTTAAGACTGTGGAGAAACGCCATCTCAGTCAATGTTGGTGCTTCATTGGGAGGGATCACTAAACTGCCAAGCAGGCTTGGGCCTAGCCTTCCCCTCACTCCCCCCTCCCTTCCAGAGCCAAACCAACAACTCTAGGGGGAAAGTCTCCTAGAAAGGCAGGAAGTTCTTTTGTTCTTTGTATTGGAGTTAGCAGGAAGAGAAAGAAGTTGGCAACTGGCGCTCGAGGGAGCATGTGGTGGACATGGGGGCTCCTGCCTGTGAGGCCCCAGGCAGTCAGACCAAGTAAGTCATCCCCAAGGCGGGGCAAGTTTAGACCAGGGACAGTAGGAAACGTTTATAAACACCTTTTCTTTGTCATGCTGTTTGCTGTGCGGGTGCTGTGCTGTGTAACCTTTTACAAGCAACTGTTTTTGTTTTGTTCTTCTTTTCTTTTCTTTTTCTCTTTTAAATAAATATTTTTTTTCTGTTTTGAATGCTGGCAGTCCATCTCTGTACCACATAGATCCCCAACCGCCTTAGACCACGCTGTTTTAAGAAGGGAGCCCCGGGGAAGGGGGGAAGGCATGCAGTTGGATAAGGTGCCAATCCTCCAGGGGTTCCCCAAAGAAGTGCTGAGGTCTCTGTGATACCCAAGTACAGGGTGGCAGAGAACCTTGAGGCCTGGCCTCTTAGCTGGAGAGGGGGATTGGGAGTCCTGTTCCTCTCAATCTGAACCCCTAGACTGAGCAGGTGGTGGCAGCGAGCCCAAGTGGCAGGAGGAGAAATAGCTCCCTCCAGGAGTTGGCGACTCAATAGGGAGCTGACGGGACCGGGTCTGAAGGCAGAATCGGGCCGGTTCCGTCACAAAGACCAACAAACTTTTATTCAGAATCTAAGTTTTTGTGTGCATGCACACTTCTTCAGACGAGGAATGAAGTACAGAAAGCAGAACTACATATAGCATGGCCACCAAGAAAGAAGCTTCACGCTCTATGTAGCTCTGCTTACTCTACCTCATTCCTTGTCTGAAGAAGTGTGCATGCTCATGAAAGCTTACATTCTGAATAAAAGTTTCTTGGTCTTAAAGGTGATACTTGACTCCTGCTTTGCTTTTTGTAGTGCAGGATGTGTCAGTGAACGTTCTATGACCACAGGACCTTGGGAAAAACAGGAACAAAAATGTACTAAGAGGGAGTGAGAAATCAGAATGGCTCTGAGCAAGTAAGCTTTATAACTTACAGATGGCCACCAACAGGCTTTGAAACTGGGTATGGAAATGAGGCCAGAGACGACTGCCCATCACAATGAAGCCAGCTACCCCTCCACACCCCTTCTCAACGAATGCTGTCCCCTGGGTCATAAAACCACCACCCTGGTGGTCTCCCATCAAAGTACTAACCAGGGCCTGAGCCATCCAGATCAAAATACCACTGCAATATCAAATATGAAATACCATGGCATATCATCTTCTGAATACTTTCAAGTACTATTTGTTGAATACTTATTAATCACCAAAATCAAATGTCACTAGGGTTGCCAGATCCAATGCAAGAAATATCTGGGGACTTTGGAATTGGAGCCAGGAGATAATGGGGGTAGAACTAGGAGCAAGGTTGTGACAAGCCTAATTGAACTCCAAAGGGTGTTCTGGCCATCACATTTAAGGAAAGGAAAGGTCCCCTGGGCAAGCACCTGTCGTTTCCGACTCTGGGGTGATGTTGTTCTCACAACGTTTTCACGGCAGACTTTTTATGAGGTGGTTTGCCATTGCCTTCCCCAATCATCTACACTTTCCCCCCAGCAAGTTGGGCACTCATTTTACTGACCTTGGAAGGATGGAAGGCTGAGTCAACCTCGAGCCGGCTACCTGAAAACCCAGCTTCCGCTGGGGATTGAACTCAGGTCATGAGCAGAGCTTAGGACAGCAGTACTGCAGCTTTAACACTCTGCGCCATGGGGCTCTCTATTACATTTAAAGGGATCGTTTAAAAGCCTTCCCCTCCATTGGAAATAATGAAGGATAAGGGCGCCTTCTTTTGGGGTTCATAGAATTGGACCTCTGGGCCCAATCCTTTTGACACTTGAAGGTTATTTTGAGGAGAGGCATTGGATGCTATGCTGCTAATTTGGTGCTTATACCTCAAAAAGCAGTCCCCCTCAGAGCTCCAGATACCCATAGAACCATTCTCCATTATACCCTATGAGAATCGGTCTTCTTCTTGATAACAATACTTCAAATTTTGGAACCGATGCTCAAAAGGCTATCCATGCCGTTAGTCAATTGCTCTGACGGCACTAGCGCTGCACGGGGGCGCTCCGCGGGGTTAAGAAATCCAATGCTTCCCCCGGGTTTCCCCGCTCTCTGCTCTTGTAGGAAAGCCTCTTTCAGTAGCCAGCATGAAAACGGCAGGCTGGGGTGACTTCCTCTTTGTGGGGGGGGGGGGGGGGTGGGAGACAGAGGCAGGATTGGGAGAATTGCCCGAGGAGGATGGGGGGTGGTAGTCGCGCTTGCCTGACCCAGTGCAAAGGGTCGGGGCCCCCAGAAAATAAGCCTTGCTTTGTTCCCTGAGTAAGGTTGGGCTAGTCAAGCACTTTCAACTGAACTGACTTCACCAGGTTGGTGTGAAGATGAACAGGGGAAACAGTGTGTGTTGCCCCAAGCTTTTTGGAAGAAAGGTGGGATAAGTATTCCTTTTCTTCGAGGAGGGAGTGCAGTCCTCCCCACTCAGGTATTGTCAGGAGGCTTTATCTGTTTCTAAATTTTTGCTCTACGGGAAAAGCACTGCATACATACAGCCCTATTTGGAGAACTGTGTATGTGTGCTTTAAGTCAAAACTTGCCATAGAAAATGCAGAAACTACTTGAATGACCCCTTTTCACAGCCTGCTAGTGAGCACAGGACCACCAAGTTTGCTTTACTGCTGAAGTGAGGTATACTTCGGTTTAGTTGGAAGGGATTCTGGATCACTTCCCCACTCCCCCACCCCCGACTGGCATTGGTGTACACTGTACAGTTCTTATTGCTTTAGAAATGTATGGCTGCTTATCCCACCGTACCGCAGAGGAGATTACAGACAAATGCTCATCCACTGAGATTCATTAGAAGTTTGGAAATGTATTTGGACTTGCATCTGGTTAAAACATTAAATACACTTCTTTCCTTTAAAGTTGAACTAGATGCAAGTCAGAGATCTAAAGTCTTGTTTATGCATAAGTTGTCAAGGAGTTCATGAGTCCTTGCAAGAAAGAATCTGAGTTTTGGACAGGGGAGCACATGTCCCAATAAATGAAAAGTTCACCTTATGGTAGAGGCATCAGTCTGGAGAAGTCCCATGCCACTGGCGTGGCCACATTCCAAGAACATGTCATAAAGACATTGCTAGATTACTGTGATTTCCCAGGAATTTTTTGTGTGTATGTCAGAAAGAGCATCTGGAAGTCATGGCGACCTCTGGTGACTGACCCTTACTGGGGGCATGGAAGATATTTAGAGAAGTGTCTAAATAAAACCTGCCGCCCACCTCCAGACTGCTGGTATTCCAAGGAGGTCTCCCATCCAAGTACTTGCTAGAGTTGGCCCTACTTAACTTCCAAGATCTGATGAGACTGGGCTTGCCAGCACTGATGGGAAATTTTTATTCTTGCAGTAGAAGTTGTGCTTCAGGAGGAAAGACATAAGGCACCATTTAGACAAAAGAGTAATTCCTGAACATTTGTAGTACAGCTCCCTCCAGTTCCCCTCATAGTTTCTTAATCCTTAAAAGACAGCATCACAAAGCTGCAAGGGGAACTGGAGGGAGCCCCACGTCACAATGCACCCGTGGAGCAACTGGTGGGAAATCGATTGCTTGAGCTAGGGAAAACAGAAGCCTGGGGTTAGAGCAACGCTTGTGAGAAATCAGTCTAAGTAAGCAGTACAGACTGGTTTTTAATGCATATTCACTGGACAGCCAAAGCATGCTCCCTAGACTGCTGTTAAAATTCTTTTTTTTTAACACAATAAAACAATTTATTGAAACTTGTTTGCAGTACAGAATACTTGCAAAAACAAATTGTTACAGCAATGTAATGCATTCAAGCACCCCCAACACCATTCCCACCCCCCACCACCAAGAGCTTAAGGGGAGCTACCAAAACATAAATTAAAATTCCTCATTTCAATTCCCACACTTTTTATCCATAGATACAGCGGGTTCCAAATCTTTTTACAAGCCAAGTAAGACTGTCCTCTTAATTTCGTTGTTAGCATATCTAGTTCTGCTGCCTCTAATAGCTTTTGCACAAACTCATCCCTTTCTGGGATTTTTGCAGCCTTCCAGTACCTGGCGTATAGAATTCTAGCCACAGTAACAATATATAACAAACGTTTTTTTTCTAATTTGGGGAGATTTTCCACTACTATACTTAACAGGTAAAATTCAGGTGTATGCGGAAGTCTTATTTTGAAAATTCTCTGGCACCAGATATTGACTTGGGCCCAATATTTTTTGGCGTGAGCACACTGCCACAAAATATGATATAAGGTTCCTTTCACCTTCCCACATTTCCAGCATTTGTTAGAGTAGCTTGGATAGATCTTGGCCAGTCTCTCCGGAGTTAAATACCATCTATAGGCCATTTTGTACAAGTTTTCTTTAAATTCCCATGCTAAAGTTAATTGAAGGTTTTGTTTCCAAATATTATCCCATTCTTTCAATTCAATAGTATATCCGAAATCACTCAGCCATCTAATCCAGCTGTTAAAATTCAAAGAAATGCTTGTGTTACCACTCCTAGTTGCTCAGAAGTAGTTCCACTGAGTTTAAGAGGTTTACTTCTAAACAGGTATGTCTAGGACAGATCACTTCCCTCTCAGCCCAAGCATGTTTGGTCAAAATTTCTGCTAATATCAGTGTAATTTACTAACCTGATAGGTATGTTGAGAATGGCACCGTTAACCATCTATACATCTATATTTTCCTGATGGGGGGCACTACAGAGTGGAACTTGTGACTTAAGTTGGTTGGCATCTGAGTGATTTTTTCTAGCTTTAGGGAATAAGCAGGGCCGGTCCTAGGGCTCGCAGTGTCCCAGGCAGCCTTGTCACCTACCGTCCCTCGCCCCCCACTCTCCCTGCTGCCCCTTCACAGCAACAGAGTAAGACAGCAACGATCGGGGCAGAGAGGGAGAGGAAGGAGGTGGGAGAAGTGACGACAAGGCAATGGGGAAGACAGCAGCGATCGGGGCAGGGAGGAAGGGGAAGGAGGTGGGGAGAAGGGACGGCAAGGCAACGGAGGAAGACAGCAGCGATTGGGGCAGAGCGGGGAACAAATTTTTTAAAACAAAAAGGTGGGCCCCTCAATTTGCTGACCCTCCAGGGCAAGTGCCCTAGGCAAGTGCCTAGTTTGCCTAGTGGAAGAGCCGGCGCTGAGAATGTCGATGCGCGTAGAGAGACCCAGAGGGTGATGCTTAGTGACGCAAGAATGAAGGCTGTACACAGTAGCTGTAAAACCACTATATACATTTATTTACACCAACTCACTCTCCTGACTGACAATATGCTCCGCTGCACTCCAACTCCTTAAACCCACAATCACCACAGTTGCTCTGTACATTTATACATGGGACAGCCAATCAGCAACTTGCTGTGTCATGCTGACTCTGCTTGGCTGATGCAATCCTTCTGGCAGCCAGCCACCAGCTGTCAGGTAGATCATCTAAGCCTCTCAGATCTACTTTCTGTTTTGCAGCACATGCTATAAGCTGTCTGTTTACACATAATAGTGACACCCCTCCTCAGGTTATAGCGGTGCTGCCATTCATCCATTACAACATTGCTTATACATATTGATCATTTCACCATCAATACATTGATACATACATTCCCATATATACAATTGATCACAGTGCAGTATTTCCATTCCTCCTGGACACACACACATTTTTCTCAGCTTGCCAATTAACCTGCAAGCACATTGTTATCAGTTGGCGCTCTGCCCAGACTGACCATATCTCCTCAGTTGGCTCTCTGCCCAGACTGAGCACTTGCCTTATCTTTTTTTTGCTGGCTTGTTTCCCAGACTTGTTCTTAACACAGATTACCGTACCTTGTGGTGTAAAGGTGCACATACATTTCGAATCACATTTGCTTATAGACTTGTTACAGATTTTAGGCTTTTCTTACACATAGCATAACATTTGCAGTTGTTTAGAAATTGTTACATCTCAGTCCAGTTTAATTTTACAATAGTCACATAGTTTAGTTACATTTTCAAACAGTAAGTTTGTTTTATTTTACAGCATTGTCTCTTACATTCCAGCACTTATGCATTTGCACATTGCAACCTTTTAAAATCAGTTCTTGCTTACAGCCTTGCCTTCCAGGCTTTGCTTAGGTGTCTCCTTCTTCTCTAAGAGACATTTCATTTAACAGCTCCAACACACTGGGATATGCTTTAGGATGCTCATCGTATACATAAGTATAACCATTTTCCTCCCTAGTGAAGGAAGTATCCACCTGTGCCTCTGGTGCACTTACACAGCCCCTTGGCTTTCCATCTGGCAAACTATTGCCCTTGCCCAGATAATTAACATCAGTATCAGAACCATACCTTTTTGGCGGCACACCCTTATTTTCTCTTGCAGAGACTCTGACCAGCTCCCTTTTTACAGCCTCAGATGTCTCTTGCTGTGCACTGCTGCCTGCTTTACTGCTCACACTGTCTTTCTCCTGCTTCAGTGAGCTTTCTGGCTTTTGCCCCTCCTCACTTTCTAGAGACAGTTGCAGTTTATTATCTCCAGGCATTTCATTTGCATGAATCTTAGACCAGTTTTCATCCTCGCAAAACGAGGCAGACCTACTCAGCCTAAATAAATCATTATTGTCCACAAACCTCCAGGATTTCATGCCATTTTGGTACCCTATAAATACAAGCTTTCTGGCTTTGGGACCTCCCTTTCTCCTCTTATCCAGAGGGATGTTCACCCAAGCCTTTGAGCCAAATATTCTGAGGTGATCTAGAGATGGCTTTCTCCCATACAGGACCCTGTAGGGTATATCGTCTATAGCCTCTGTCCATAAACGGTTAGAAATATAACAGGACACCTTTAAGGCTTCACCCCAATATGCCTGCCTGAGACCACTATCTTGCAACAAAGCATGGCAAATACCTTGGAGTACTACCCCGTTCTCCCACGGAGAGGAAACATTAGCAACCCTGTGCTCTATGCCTTCTTGCCTCAAATAGTTGGCAAACTCTTTATTCAGGAACTCACCCCCCTGGTCAGTCTGAATTGAGGCAATCTTAGCATTTAACTGTTTCTGCACTCTCTTTGCCCAGTACTTGAAGGTGGCACAGACATCACTTTTGTGCTTAATGGCATATACCCACGCAAACCTGCTGTGGTCATCAACCAAAATTAAGCCAAACCTATTTTTAGAAACACTGGGTGCATACGGCCCCACCAGGTCGGCATGTACTAACTGGAGTGGTCTCTCCGACACACGCACACTCTTTCTGGTCGATGGAACTGCCCTTGATTTGGATTCTTTACATACATTGCAATCTAAAAAGGCATTGCATTTGTCAACCTTCACTCCCTCTAATATTTCTAGAGTTTTGTTTATTGTATTATAGCTGGCGTGACCCAGCCTTCTGTGCAGCCTATGTATGCACCTGTTGTGTGGCTGTTTATTCCATACAGTATGTGCTTTTCCCACATTTTGCATGAGCTCATACACATTGGCTCTTAGAGTGCCTTTAGCCAGCTGTTTACCTTGTTTCAAAATTGCACAGCCCTGCTTATCAAATACTACGGTAAACCCAGCTCTTGCTAGAACAGAGACACTTAACAAGTTAATTTCTAGCTCGGGCACACATAACACATTTTCAAACCTGTGTTTGAGTCCTGGAAAATAGACTGCACCTTGGCAAAGCACACTAGCTTGTCTCCCATCAGCTAAGCTGACAGTCTTCTGCTCAGCTGGCTTGCAGTCTTCCAGCTCTTCTTCACAGCAGCAGAATATCTGAGTAGCCCCAGAATCCACAACCCAAGGTAGACTCTGTAGTCCCGGACCAGTTCTTACTAGAGTCACCTGGGGAGTTCTTGAAGACTGCTGCCGGCTCTTTCTCTGTTGCTGGGGACAAAATCTTTGTAAATGTCCGAGCTGATTACACCGATAGCAGCGCCTCCTCCGCACCTGTAAGGCTTTTTCCTCCTTTTTAGCTTGCCAGCTGGAAACAGCCCCAACAGACCTCGGCTTCTCTTCTTCCTTGACTCGAGTCTGCTCTCTCTTGCTTTCCAGCTGCCTCTGCTCTTCAGCCAGGAGTTTGCCGGTCACATAAGGCAAAGTTAGCTTGTCAGCATCCTGCCCTTCAAATGCTAACACCAGCATGTCATATCTCTCGTCCAGAGAGCTCAATAAGATGTATACCTTATCTTCGTCAGCCACGGCCTTCCCTCTTGCTTCAAGGTCTTGGAAACAATTAGACATACCGTCGAGGTGGTCCCTCATCGACTCCCCGGCCAGCATACGTTTCCTGTAGAGCCTCCTCCATAGGGATATCAGCGTGCCAGCTGACTTCTGCACATACACAGCCTTGAGAGCTTCCCAAGCCTCCTTTGCTTTCTGGTGCCCACGGACATGCACCAGCTGGTCGTCTGCAACACTTAGGATGATGGTGGCTAGAGCTTTTGATCCTTTACGGCCTCTGCCGCTGTGGGATTAGCTGGAGGAGCTGACACACAGTCCCAAAACCCCTCTTTCTTCAGGAAATGCTCTAACCTCAGCGACCAGGTGTTGTAGTTGGTAGTGGTGAGCTTATCCACCAGCACTGTAGCTGCTGCTGTAGCCATCCTGCTCAGACTCCTCTCAGCCACTGCTGGTCTCACCTCCTAGGCAGCCCCTGGAGCAAGTCAGCGTCCTTTCTCTACCACCTCTCTCTCAGGTCTCAGGTTCTAGGCGCAGCGGAAGCGTGCTGGGCCCATAACCCTGTCGATGCGCGTAGAGAGACCCAGAGGGTGATGCTTAGTGACACAAGAATGAAGGCTGTACACAGTAGCTGTAAAACCACTATATACATTTATTTACACCAACTCACTCTCCTGACTGACAATATGCTCCGCTGCACTCCAACTCCTTAAACCCACAATCACCACAGTTGCTCTGTACATTTATACATGGGACAGCCAATCAGCAACTTGCTGTGTCATGCTGACTCTGCTTGGCTGATGCAATCCTTCTGGCAGCCAGCCACCAGCTGTCAGGTAGATCATCTAAGCCTCTCAGATCTACTTTCTGTTTTGCAGCACATGCTATAAGCTGTCTGTTTACACATAATAGTGACAGAGAATAGGTAAAATAGCGCTGGTTTTGATCAGCATCAGTTTGAGAGGTATATAGTGACTACTTCTTTTTCATTTTCAGAATATGGCATCAGGATCAGATGACACTGGATCAGATGACTTTTTGCCCAAATCTGGCGGAGAAAGGCCGTATCAAGCAATGACAAATGATCTGGACTCTAAATGTCCACTATGTTTGGACAGATATGAAAAGGGTCATTTCTGCTTCCAGAGTGTGGAGGAGCGGTCAATAAATGAAGTAGAGTGTCCACACTGCAAGCAGCCTTTTAAAATCATAATTCATGGCATGCAATCTGATGATCGCCATAAAGAGCTTGCCGTAAAACCTTCAAATGAAATACAATGCAATCTTCCAACCCAAGGACCACCAAGGGTAGCATCTCCTCCAGATGAAGGGGTAGCGTTTGAAAACCTGCCTTGTCTATCAAGATGCAGAAATGCAGCAACGAGACATCTTATATTGCTACGTCAGACTAGCATTCTAGCAGACGGGAGCACACCTGTTCCAGATATAAAAGAGCAGGAGATCATTAACTTCAGAAGGGGTCTCTATCGCTCAGGTCTATGGGTTAGAAGTAAAGGTAGTTATAGAGAGACATCAGCTGAATTTTATAGAAAGAATGAAGCCTACCTTCGCAGGCTGGAGCCGTGGGTAACATGTGAGCTGACAGTGTTATATGGTGGTAGTCATGCTCTCTTAATCAACGTAGTTAAACAGATTATCATGAGCAACGTGACTAAGCACGGCATGGAAAGCCAAGCATTTGCTGATGATTTAAAGATGTTCCTGCAGAATTACTCAAAGCACTTTTTGTATGAGTTTCTTTGTTTTGCCAAATCGCCTTTTAACTTTGATTTATATGATCAGCATGCAACCTATGAATGTCCTGCTCCATCATATGAAACGGATGAGGAAGAACCAGGCCCCTCATGCTCTGGTGTCAGTACAGCTGAGACACAACCTGCTATTGTGGAGACCGAAGGCGACAGTGATGGCTCAAATGAGACCGAAGGAGACAGTGATGGCTCAAACGATGAATGTCCTGCTCCATCATATCAAAGGGATAATGAAGCACCAGGCCCCTCAAGCTCTGGTGTCGGTACAGCTGAGACACAACCTGCTATTGTGGAGACCGAAGGAGACAGAGATACTACAAACTATGAATATCCTGCTCCATCATATGAAGGCGACGATGAATCAACAAGTTCCTCATGCTCTGGTGTCAGCTCAGCTGAGACAGAACTTTATAGTGTGGAGACCAAAGGAGACAGTGATGGCTCTTCTGATTGTGCTATTGTTGGATATGTGAAGCCACAAGCAGACAGAACATCTGAACTAAAACTGACACCAGAGCACGAGGAACTTGATGATTCATCATCACCTTCATATGATGGAGCAGAACATTCATCGTTTGAGCCATCACTGTCTCCTTCGGTCTCCACAATAGCAGGTTGTGTCTTAGCTGTACTGACACCAGAGCATGAGGGGCCTGGTTCTTCTTCATCCGTTTCATATGATGGAGCAGGACATTCATCGTTTGAGCCATCACTGTCTCCTTCGGTCTCCACAATAGCAGGTTGTGTCTTAGCTATACTGACACCAGAGCATGAGGGGCCTGGTTCTTCCTCATCCGTTTCATATGATGGAGCAGGACATTCATCGTTGGAGCCATCACTGTCTCCTTCGGTCTCCACAATAGCAGGTTGTGTCTTAGCTGTACTGACACCAGAGCATGAGGGGCCTGGTTCTTCCTCATCCGTTTCATATGATGGAGCAGGACATTCATCGTTTGAGCCATCACTGTCTCCTTCGGTCTCCACAATAGCAGGTTGTGTCTTAGCTGTACTGACACCAGAGCATGAGGGACCTGGTTCTTCCTCGTCCGTTTCATATGATGGAGCAGGACATTCATCGTTTGAGCCATCACTGTCTCCTTCGGTCTCCACAATAGCAGGTTGTGTCTTAGCTGTACTGACACAAGCATGAGGGGCCTGGTTCTTCTTCATCCGTTTCATAAAATGGAGCAGGACATTCATCGTTTGAGCCATCACTGTCTCCTTCGGTCTCCACAATAGCAGGTTGTGTCTTAGCTGTACTGACACCAGAGCATGAGGGGCCTGGTTCTTCCTCATCCGTTTCATATGATGGAGCAGGACATTCATCGTTGGAGCCATCACTGTCTCCTTCGGTCTCCACAATAGCAGGTTGTGTCTTAGCTGTACTGACACCAGAGCATGAGGGGCCTGGTTCTTCCTCATCCGTTTCATATGATGGAGCAGGACATTCATCGTTTGAGCCATCACTGTCTCCTTCGGTCTCCACAATAGCAGGTTGTGTCTTAGCTGTACTGACACCAGAGCATGAGGGGCCTGGTTCTTCTTCATCCGTTTCATATAATGGAGCAGGACATTCATCGTTTGAGCCATCACTGTCTCCTTCGGTCTCCACAATAGCAGGTTGTGTCTTAGCTGTACTGACACCAGAGCATGAGGGGCCTGGTTCTTCCTCGTCCGTTTCATATGATGGAGCAGGACATTCATCGTTTGAGCCATCACTGTCTCCTTCGGTCTCCACAATAGCAGGTTGTGTCTTAGCTGTACTGACACCAGAGCATGAGGGACCTGGTTCTTCCTCATCCGTTTCATATGATGAAGCAGGACATTCATCGTTTGAGCCATCACTGTCTCCTTCGGTCTCCACAATAGCAGGTTGTGTCTTAGCTGTACTGACACCAGAGCACGAGGGGCCTGGTTCTTCTTCATCCGTTTCATAAAATGGAGCAGGACATTCATCGTTTGAGCCATCACTGTCTCCTTTGGTCTCCACAATAGCAGGTTGTGTCTTAGCTGTACTGACACCAGAGCATGAGGGGCCTGGTTCTTCCTCGTCCGTTTCATATGATGGAGCAGGACATTCATCGTTTGAGCCATCACTGTCTCCTTCGGTCACCACAATAGCAGGTTGTGTCTTAGCTGTACTGACACCAGAGCATGAGGGGCCTGGTTCTTTCTCATCCGTTTCATATGATGGAGCAGGACATTCATCGTTTGAGCCATCACTGTCTCCTTCGGTCTCCACAATAGCAGGTTGTGTCTTAGCTGTACTGACACCAGAGCATGAGGGGCCTGGTTCTTCCTCATCCGTTTCATATGATGAGGCAGGACATTCATCGTTTGAGCCATCACTGTCTCCTTCGGTCTCCACAATAGCAGGTTGTGTCTTAGCTGTACTGACACCAGAGCATGAGGGGCCTGGTTCTTCCTCATCCGTTTCATATGATGGAGCAGGACATTCATCGTTTGAGCCATCACTGTCTCCTTCGGTCTCCACAATAGCAGGTTGTGTCTTAGCTGTACTGACACCAGAGCATGAGGGGCCTGGTTCTTCCTCATCCGTTTCATATGATGGAGCAGGACATTCATCGTTTGAGCCATCACTGTCTCCTTCGGTCTCCACAATAGCAGGTTGTGTCTTAGCTGTACTGACACCAGAGCATGAGGGGCCTGGTTCTTCTTCATCCGTTTCATATGATGGAGCAGGACATTCATCGTTTGAGCCATCACTGTCTCCTTCGGTCTCCACAATAGCAGGTTGTGTCTTAGCTGTACTGACACCAGAGCATGAGGGGCCTGGTTCTTCCTCGTCCGTTTCATATGATGGAGCAGGACATTCATCGTTTGAGCCATCACTGTCTCCTTCGGTCTCCACAATAGCAGGTTGTGTCTTAGCTGTACTGACACCAGAGCATGAGGGACCTGGTTCTTCCTCATCCGTTTCATATGATGGAGCAGGACATTCATCGTTTGAGCCATCACTGTCTCCTTCGGACTCCACAATAGCAGGTTGTGTCTTAGCTGTACTGACACCAGAGCATGAGGGGCCTGGTTCTTCCTCATCCGTTTCATATGATGGAGCAGGACATTCATCGTTTGAGCCATCACTGTCTCCTTCGGTCTCCACAATAGCAGGTTGTGTCTTAGCTGTACTGACACCAGAGCATGAGGGGCCTGGTTCTTCCTCATCCGTTTCATATGATGGAGCAGGACATTCATCGTTTGAGCCATCACTGTCTCCTTCGGTCTCCACAATAGCAGGTTGTGTCTTAGCTGTACTGACACCAGAGCATGAGGGGCCTGGTTCTTCCTCATCCGTTTCATATGATGGAGCAGGACATTCATCGTTTGAGCCATCACTGTCTCCTTCGGTCTCCACAATAGCAGGTTGTGTCTTAGCTGTACTGACACCAGAGCATGAGGGGCCTGGTTCTTCCTCATCCGTTTCATATGATGGAGCAGGACATTCATCGTTTGAGCCATCACTGTCTCCTTCGGTCTCCACAATAGCAGGTTGTGTCTTAGCTGTACTGACACCAGAGCATGAGGGACCTGGTTCTTCCTCATCCGTTTCATATGATGGAGCAGGACATTCATCGTTTGAGCCATCACTGTCTCCTTCGGTCTCCACAATAGCAGGTTGTGTCTTAGCTGTACTGACACCAGAGCATGAGGGGCCTGGTTCTTCTTCATCCGTTTCATAAAATGGAGCAGGACATTCATCGTTTGAGCCATCACTGTCTCCTTCGGTCTCCACAATAGCAGGTTGTGTCTTAGCTGTACTGACACCAGAGCATGAGGGGCCTGGTTCTTCCTCGTCCGTTTCATATGATGGAGCAGGACATTCATCGTTTGAGCCATCACTGTCTCCTTCGGTCACCACAATAGCAGGTTGTGTCTTAGCTGTACTGACACCAGAGCATGAGGGGCCTGGTTCTTTCTCATCCGTTTCATATGATGGAGCAGGACATTCATCGTTTGAGCCATCACTGTCTCCTTCGGTCTCCACAATAGCAGGTTGCGTCTTAGCTGTACTGACACCAGAGCATGAGGGGCCTGGTTCTTCCTCATCCGTTTCATATGATGAGGCAGGACATTCATCGTTTGAGCCATCACTGTCTCCTTCGGTCTCCACAATAGCAGGTTGTGTCTTAGCTGTACTGACACCAGAGCATGAGGGGCCTGGTTCTTCCTCATCCGTTTCATATGATGGAGCAGGACATTCATCGTTTGAGCCATCACTGTCTCCTTCGGTCTCCACAATAGCAGGTTGTGTCTTAGCTGTACTGACACCAGAGCATGAGGGGCCTGGTTCTTCCTCATCCGTTTCATATGATGGAGCAGGACATTCATCGTTTGAGCCATCACTGTCTCCTTCGGTCTCCACAATAGCAGGTTGTGTCTTAGCTGTACTGACACCAGAGCATGAGGGGCCTGGTTCTTCTTCATCCGTTTCATATGATGGAGCAGGACATTCATCGTTTGAGCCATCACTGTCTCCTTCGGTCTCCACAATAGCAGGTTGTGTCTTAGCTGTACTGACACCAGAGCATGAGGGGCCTGGTTCTTCCTCGTCCGTTTCATATGATGGAGCAGGACATTCATCGTTTGAGCCATCACTGTCTCCTTCGGTCTCCACAATAGCAGGTTGTGTCTTAGCTGTACTGACACCAGAGCATGAGGGACCTGGTTCTTCCTCATCCGTTTCATATGATGGAGCAGGACATTCATCGTTTGAGCCATCACTGTCTCCTTCGGACTCCACAATAGCAGGTTGTGTCTTAGCTGTACTGACACCAGAGCATGAGGGGCCTGGTTCTTCCTCATCCGTTTCATATGATGGAGCAGGACATTCATCGTTTGAGCCATCACTGTCTCCTTCGGTCTCCACAATAGCAGGTTGTGTCTTAGCTGTACTGACACCAGAGCATGAGGGGCCTGGTTCTTCCTCATCCGTTTCATATGATGGAGCAGGACATTCATCGTTTGAGCCATCACTGTCTCCTTCGGTCTCCACAATAGCAGGTTGTGTCTTAGCTGTACTGACACCAGAGCATGAGGGGCCTGGTTCTTCCTCATCCGTTTCATATGATGGAGCAGGACATTCATCGTTTGAGCCATCACTGTCTCCTTCGGTCTCCACAATAGCAGGTTGTGTCTTAGCTGTACTGACACCAGAGCATGAGGGGCCTGGTTCTTCCTCATCCGTTTCATATGATGGAGCAGGACATTCATCGTTTGAGCCATCACTGTCTCCTTCGGTCTCCACAATAGCAGGTTGTGTCTTAGCTGTACTGACACCAGAGCATGAGGGGCCTGGTTCTTCCTCATCCGTTTCATATGATGGAGCAGGACATTCATCGTTTGAGCCATCACTGTCTCCTTCGGTCTCCACAATAGCAGGTTGTGTCTTAGCTGTACTGACACCAGAGCATGAGGGTCCTGGTTCTTCCTCATCCGTTTCATATGATGGAGCAGGACATTCATCGTTTGAGCCATCACTGTCTCCTTCGGTCTCCACAATAGCAGGTTGTGTCTTAGCTGTACTGACACCAGAGCACGAGGGGCCTGGTTCTTCCTCATCCGTTTCATATGATGGAGCAGGACATTCATCGTTTGAGCCATCACTGTCTCCTTCGGTCTCCACAATAGCAGGTTGTGTCTTAGCTGTACTGACACCAGAGCATGAGGGGCCTGGTTCTTCCTCATCCGTTTCATATGATGGAGCAGGACATTCATCGTTTGAGCCATCACTGTCTCCTTCGGTCTCCACAATAGCAGGCTGTGTCTTAGCTGTACTGACACCAGAGCATGAGGGGCCTGGTTCTTCTTCATCCGTTTCATATAATGGAGCAGGACATTCATCGTTTGAGCCATCACTGTCTCCTTCGGTCTCCACAATAGCAGGTTGTGTCTTAGCTGTACTGACACCAGAGCATGAGGGGCCTGGTTCTTCCTCGTCCGTTTCATATGATGGAGCAGGACATTCATCGTTTGAGCCATCACTGTCTCCTTCGGTCTCCACAATAGCAGGTTGTGTCTTAGCTGTACTGACACCAGAGCATGAGGGACCTGGTTCTTCCTCATCCATTTCATATGATGGAGCAGGACATTCATCGTTTGAGCCATCACTGTCTCCTTCGGTCTCCACAATAGCAGGTTGTGTCTTAGCTGTACTGACACCAGAGCATGAGGGGCCTGGTTCTTCCTCATCCGTTTCATATGATGGAGCAGGACATTCATCGTTTGAGCCATCACTGTCTCCTTCGGTCTCCACAATAGCAGGTTGTGTCTTAGCTGTACTGACACCAGAGCACGAGGGGCCTGGTTCTTCCTCATCCGTTTCATATAATGGAGCAGGACATTCATCGTTTGAGCCATCACTGTCTCCTTCGGTCTCCACAATAGCAGGTTGTGTCTTAGCTGTACTGACACCAGAGCATGAGGGGCCTGGTTCTTCCTCGTCCGTTTCATATGATGGAGGAGGACATTCATCGTTTGAGCCATCACTGTCTCCTTCGGTCTCCACAATAGCAGGTTGTGTCTTAGCTGTACTGACACCAGAGCATGAGGGGCCTGGTTCTTCCTCATCCGTTTCATATGATGAGGCAGGACATTCATCGTTTGAGCCATCACTGTCTCCTTCGGTCTCCACAATAGCAGGTTGTGTCTTAGCTGTACTGACACCAGAGCATGAGGGGCCTGGTTCTTCCTCATCCGTTTCATATGATGGAGCAGGACATTCATCGTTTGAGCCATCACTGTCTCCTTCGGTCTCCACAATAGCAGGTTGTGTCTTAGCTGTACTGACACCAGAGCATGAGGGGCCTGGTTCTTCCTCATCCGTTTCATATGATGGAGCAGGACATTCATCGTTTGAGCCATCACTGTCTCCTTCGGGCTCCACAATAGCAGGTTGTGTCTTAGCTGTACTGACACCAGAGCATGAGGGGCCTGGTTCTTCCTCGTCCGTTTCATATGATGGAGCAGGACATTCATCGTTTGAGCCATCACTGTCTCCTTCGGTCTCCACAATAGCAGGTTGTGTCTTAGCTGTACTGACACCAGAGCATGAGGGGCCTGGTTCTTCCTCATCCGTTTCATATGATGGAGCAGGACATTCATCGTTTGAGCCATCACTGTCTCCTTCGGTCTCCACAATAGCAGGTTGTGTCTTAGCTGTACTGACACCAGAGCATGAGGGGCCTGGTTCTTCCTCATCCGTTTCATATGATGGAGCAGGACATTCATCGTTTGAGCCATCACTGTCTCCTTCGGTCTCCACAATAGCAGGTTGTGTCTTAGCTGTACTGACACCAGAGCATGAGGGGCCTGGTTCTTACTCATCCGTTTCATATGATGGAGCAGGACATTCATCGTTTGAGCCATCACTGTCTCCTTCGGTCTCCACAATAGCAGGTTGTGTCTTAGCTGTACTGACACCAGAGCATGAGGGGCCTGGTTAAGAACATAAGAACATAAGAGAAGCCATGTTGGATCAGGCCAACGGCCCATCAAGTCCAACACTCTGTGTCACACAGTGGCAAAAAATGTTATATACACACATACACTGTGGCTAATAGCCACTGGTGGACCTGTGCTCCATACACTGTGGCTAATAGCCACTGATGGACCTGTGCTCCATATTTTTATCTAAACCCCTCTTGAAGGTGGCTATACTTGTGGCCGCCACCACCTCCTGTGGCAGTGAATTCCACATGTTAATCACCCTTTGGGTGAAGAAGTACTTCCTTTTATCCGTCTTAACCTGTCTGCTCAGCAATTTCATCGAATGCCCACGAGTTCTTGTATTGTGAGAAAGGGAGAAAAGTACTTCTTTCTCTACTTTCTCCATTCCATGCATTATCTTGTAAACCTCTATCATGTCACCCCGCAGTCGACGTTTCTCCAAGCTAAAGAGTCCCAAGCGTTTCAACCTTTCTTCATAGGGAAAGTGCTCCAGCCCTTTAATCATTCTAGTTGCCCTTCTCTGCACCTTCTCTAAAGCTATAATATCCTTTCTGAGGTGCGGCGACCAGAACTGCACACAGTACTCCAAATGAGACCGCACCATCGATTTATACAGGGGCATTATGATACTGGCTGATTTGTTTTCAATTCCCTTCCTAATAATTCCCAGCATGGCATTGGCCTTTTTTATTGCAAACGCACACTGTCTTGACACTTTCAGTGAGTTATCTATCATGACCCCAAGATCTCTCTCTTGATCAGTCTCTGCCAGTTCACACCCCATCAACTTGTATTTGTAGCTGGGATTCTTAGCCCCAATGTGCATTACTTTGCACTTGGCCACATTGAACCGCATCTGCCACGTTGACGCCCACTCACCCAGCCTCAACAGATCCCTTTGGAGTTCCTCACAATCCTCTCTGGTTCTCACCACCCTGAACAATTTAGTGTCATCCGCAAACTTGGCCACTTCACTGCTCACTCCGAACTCTAAATCTAAATCATTTATGAACAAGTTAAAAAGCATGGGACCCAGTACCGAGCCCTGCGGCATTCCACTGAGGTTCTTCCTCATCCGTTTCATATGATGGAGCAGGACATTCATCGTTTGAGCCATCACTGTCTCCTTCGGTCTCCACAATAGCAGGTTGTGTCTTAGCTGTACTGACACCAGAGCATGAGGGGCCTGGTTCTTCCTCATCCGTTTCATATGATGGAGCAGGACATTCATCGTTTGAGCCATCACTGTCTCCTTCGGTCTCCACAATAGCAGGTTGTGTCTTAGCTGTACTGACACCAGAGCATGAGGGGCCTGGTTCTTCCTCATCCGTTTCATATGATGGAGCAGGACATTCATCGTTTGAGCCATCACTGTCTCCTTCGGTCTCCACAATAGCAGGTTGTGTCTTAGCTGTACTGACACCAGAGCATGAGGGGCCTGGTTCTTCCTCATCCGTTTCATATGATGGAGCAGGACATTCATCGTTTGAGCCATCACTGTCTCCTTCGGTCTCCACAATAGCAGGTTGTGTCTTAGCTGTACTGACACCAGAGGATGAGGGGCCTGGTTCTTCCTCGTCCGTTTCATATGATGGAGCAGGACATTCATCGTTTGAGCCATCACTGTCTCCTTCGGTCTCCACAATAGCAGGTTGTGTCTTAGCTGTACTGACACCAGAGCATGAGGGGCCTGGTTCTTCTTCATCCGTTTCATATAATGGAGCAGGACATTCATCCTTTGAGCCATCACTGTCTCCTTCGGTCTCCACAATAGCAGGTTGTGTCTTAGCTGTACTGACACCAGAGCATGAGGGGCCTGGTTCTTCCTCGTCCGTTTCATATGATGGAGCAGGACATTCATCGTTTGAGCTATCACTGTCTCCTTTGGTCTGCACAATAGCAGGTTGTGTCTTAGCTGTACTGACACCAGAGCATGAGGAGCCTGGTTCTTCTTCATCCGTTTCATATAATGGAGCAGGACATTCATCGTTTGAGCCATCACTGTCTCCTTCGGTCTCCACAATAGCAGGTTGTGTCTCAGCTGTACCGACACCAGAGCTTGAGGGGCCTGGTGCTTCATTATCCCTTTGATATGATGGAGCAGGACATTCATCGTTTGAGCCATCACTGTCTCCTTCGGTCTCATTTGAGCCATCACTGTCTCCTTCGGTCTCCACAATAGCAGGTTGTGTCTCAGCTGTACTGACACCAGAGCATGAGGGGCCTGGTTCTTCCTCATCCGTTTCATATGATGGAGCAGGACATTCATAGGTTGCATGCTGATCATATAAATCAAAGTTAAAAGGCGATTTGGCAAAACAAAGAAACTTATGCAAAAAGTGCTTTGAGTAATGCTGCAGGAACATCTTTAAATCATCAGCAAATGCTTGGCTTTCCATGCCGTGCTTTGTCACGTTGCTCATGATAATCTATTTAACTACGTTAAGAGAGCATGACTACTACCATATAAGACTGTCAGCTCACGTTTTACCCACGCTCCAGCCTGCGAAGGTAGGCTTCATTCTTTCTATTAAATTCAGCTGATGTTTCTCTATAACAACCTTTACTTCTAACCCGTAGACCTGAGCGATAGAGACCCCTTCTGAAGTTAATGATCTCCTGCTCTTTTATATCTGGAACAAGTGTGCTCCCGTCTGCTAGAATGCTGGTCTGACGTAGAAATATAAGACGTCTCATTGCTGCATTTCTGCATCTTGATAGACAAGGCAGACAGACAGAACATCTGAACACAAGCAGACAGAACATCTGAACTAAAACAGAAAAGGAGATGGGATGACAGCGGGTGCAGGAGAGATAAGAACTATGAATTTCCTGCTCCATCATATGATGATGACAAAGCAACAGGCCCCTCATGCTCTGGTGTCAGTACAGCTGAGACACAACCTGCTAGTGTGGAGACCAAAGGAGACAGTGATGGCTCCTCTGATTGTGTTATTGTTGGATATGTGAATCCGGAAGCAGTACATCTGAACTAAAACAGAAAAGGAGATGGGATGACAGCAGTTGCAAGAGAGATAAGAAGAACTATGAATGTCCTGCTCCATCATATGAACGGGATTTCAAAGGACCAGTCTCCCCATGCTCTGGTGTCAGTTCAGCTGAGACAGAACTTTATAGTGTGGAGGCCAATCGAGACAGTGATGGCTCCTCTGATTGTGTTATTGTTGGATATGTGAAGTCAAAAGCAGAGAGAAGAGCTGAACTAAAATGGAAAAGGATACAGGATTACAGCAGGTGCAGGAGAGGTAAGAAGTCGCGATACGAAAGTCCGTCTCAAAACATCTCTCTTAATAGCGACAGCAGTGCATCAGAAGATATAGACCAATCCCAAAGCAATGAATCTATGAGGAGACAATCAAAAAGCAGACACAGTTACCAAAGCAGGTACAAATGGAAGTATACCTTTTATAGAACAAACACAAGTTGGGATGGGTATGAATACAGGAGGCAGACTCAGGCCAGAGCTTGCTATTCAAGGCAATCTTCTAGCCCAGACTACAGAGAACAGTCTTTCTCTGAATGGCCAGATAGTTTAAACCTTAGAGACCATAGTGAAAACAAGCCAGTCAGCCTCGTGTCTGTCCTAGGCAAATTAGTAGAAACTGTAATCAAAGATAGAATTGCTAAGCACGTAGAGTGACAAAGCTTGCAGAGGGAAAATCACCATTGCTTCTGCAAAGGGAAGTCTTACCTCACCAACTTTTGGAGGGTTTTTTTGGAGAAAATGAATAGGCATGTAGACAACAGTGACCCTGTAGACATTATATACTTGGACTATCAAAAGGCTTTTGCCAAAGTATCTAACTAAAGATTCCTGAGTAAATTTAGCAGTCAGGGCATAAGAGGACAGGTTCTCTTGGGTTAAAAACTGGTTCAATGACAGGAAGCAAAGAGTAGGAGTAGATCACCTGTTGATCACCTGTTGGGTTTTACACGGCAGCCAGTGTCATGCTCAGAGGCCAAGCACGGCCATTGCAAACCGAAAGGGGACGGTGGGCAGTTAAACTTGCAGCCTCCCAGGGGTGGCTGGCTGGCAGTGTCCTGGGGATTACAACCAGGTGACAAGAGGCCGGTTCGCCTGGAGAAGCTGGCCGCTTGGGAAGGCGGGCTCAATGGCATTACTACATCCCACTGTAAGCCTCTCTGCTCCCGTTCTGTGGGGCATCCTTGCTGGGCTGGCTGGCAGGCTACCGGGCACGCACCTGAGCCCTCGGCGCCAACGATCGAAATCGGGGAGGGGTTGACGTTTGTTTGTGTTTGAGAAGCGATCGTTAGAATGCCGGGGCCGCCAGGGTTCTTTATCGCGGTGCCGACCGTTGCTCTGTCGCCTTCTTCGCTCCTCGACGGCCGGAGCGAGACTGGCTTTCCTGGCGCTCGTGGCTGAGCGGTGCCTCTTGGCTTTTCCAGTCCTTCACAGCCCGCGCGGGATTGGCTTCTCCTGGTACGCGAGGCTGATTGGACTCTCTTGAAGCGCCGCCTGCTGGAATTGGGCTGGTGGGGAAGCCCGCCCCCGTGTTATAGGCTAGCGCTGCACGGGGGCGCTCCGCGGGGTTAAGAAATCCAATGCTTCCCCCGGGTTTCCCCGCTCTCTGCTCTTGTAGGAAAGCCTCTTTCAGTAGCCAGCATGAAAACGGCAGGCTGGGGTGACTTCCTCTTTGGGGGGTGGGGGGGGTGGGAGACAGAGGCAGGATTGGGAGAATTGCCCGAGGAGGATGGGGGGTGGTAGTCGCGCTTGCCTGACCCAGTGCAAAGGGTCGGGGCCCCCAGAAAATAAGCCTTGCTTTGTTCCCTGAGTAAGGTTGGGCTAGTCAAGCACTTTCAACTGAACTGACTTCACCAGGTTGGTGTGAAGATGAACAGGGGAAACAGTGTGTGTTGCCCCAAGCTTTTTGGAAGAAAGGTGGGATAAGTATTCCTTTTCTTCGAGGAGGGAGTGCAGTCCTCCCCACTCAGGTATTGTCAGGAGGCTTTATCTGTTTCTAAATTTTTGCTCTACGGGAAAAGCACTGCATACATACAGCCCTATTTGGAGAATTGTGTATGTGTGCTTTAAGTCAAAACTTGCCATAGAAAATGCAGAAACTACTTGAATGACCCCTTTTCACAGCCTGCTAGTGAGCACAGGACCACCAAGTTTGCTTTACTGCTGAAGTCAGGTATACCTCAGTTTAGTTGGAAGGGATTCTGGATCACTTCCCCACTCCCCCACCCCCGACTGGCATTGGTGTACACTGTACAGTTCTTACTGCTTTAGAAATGTATGGCTGCTTATCCCACCGTACCGCAGAGGAGATTACAGAAAAATGCTCATCCACTGAGATTCATTAGAAGTTTGGAAATGTATTTGGACTTGCATCTGGTTAAAACATTAAATACACTTCTTTCCTTTAAAGTTGAACTAGATGCAAGTCAGAGATCTAAAGTCTTGCTTATGCATAAGTTGTCAAGGAGTTCATGAGTCCTTGCAAGAAAGGATCTGAGTTTTGGACAGGGGAGCACATGTCCC
The DNA here is from genome assembly GCF_032191835.1 of Heteronotia binoei. Taxonomy (NCBI): domain Eukaryota; kingdom Metazoa; phylum Chordata; class Lepidosauria; order Squamata; family Gekkonidae; genus Heteronotia; species Heteronotia binoei. Next base: position 46,117,820 of record NC_083223.1, on the reverse strand, counting down.
AATAAATGAAAAGTTCACCTTATGGTAGAAACATCAGTCTGGAGAAGTCCCATGCCACTGGCGTGGCCACATTCCAAGAACATGTCATAAAGACATTGCTAGATTACTGTGATTTCCCAGGAATTTTTTGTGTGTATGTCAGAAAGAGCATCTGGAAGTCATGGCGACCTCTGGTGACTGACCCTTACTGGGGGCATGGAAGATATTTAGAGAAGTGTCTAAATAAAACCTGCCGCCCACCTCCAGACTGCTGGTATTCCAAGGAGGTCTCCCATCCAAGTACTTGCTAGAGTTGGCCCTACTTAACTTCCAAGATCTGATGAGACTGGGCTTGCCAGCACTGATGGGAAATTTTTATTCTTGCAGTAGAAGTTGTGCTTCAGGAGGAAAGACATAAGGCACCATTTAGACAAAAGAGTAATTCCTGAACATTTGTAGTACAGCTCCCTCCAGTTCCCCTCATAGTTTCTTAATCCTTAAAAGACAGCATCACAAAGCTGCAAGGGGAACTGGAGGGAGCCCCACGTCACAATGCACCCGTGGAGCAACTGGTGGGAAATCGATTGCTTGAGCTAGGGAAAACAGAAGCCTGGGGTTAGAGCAACGCTTGTGAGAAATCAGTCTAAGTAAGCAGTACAGACTGGTTTTTAATGCATATTCACTGGACAGCCAAAGCATGCTCCCTAGACTGCTGTTAAAATTCTTTTTTTTTAACACAATAAAACAATTTATTGAAACTTGTTTGCAGTACAGAATACTTGCAAAAACAAATTGTTACAGCAATGTAATGCATTCAAGCACCCCCAACACCATTCCCACCCCCCACCACCAAGAGCTTAAGGGGAGCTACCAAAACATAAATTAAAATTCCTCATTTCAATTCCCACACTTTTTATCCATAGATACAGCGGGTTCCAAATCTTTTTACAAGCCAAGTAAGACTGTCCTCTTAATTTCGTTGTTAGCATATCTAGTTCTGCTGCCTCTAATAGCTTTTGCACAAACTCATCCCTTTCTGGGATTTTTGCAGCCTTCCAGTACCTGGCGTATAGAATTCTAGCCACAGTAACAATATATAACAAACGTTTTTTTTCTAATTTGGGGAGATTTTCCACTACTATACTTAACAGGTAAAATTCAGGTGTATGCGGAAGTCTTATTTTGAAAATTCTCTGGCACCAGATATTGACTTGGGCCCAATATTTTTTGGCGTGAGCACACTGCCACAAAATATGATATAAGGTTCCTTTCACCTTCCCACATTTCCAGCATTTGTTAGAGTAGCTTGGATAGATCTTGGCCAGTCTCTCCGGAGTTAAATACCATCTATAGGCCATTTTGTACAAGTTTTCTTTAAATTCACATGCTAAAGTTAATTGAAGGTTTTGTTTCCAAATATTATCCCATTCTTTCAATTCAATAGTATATCCGAAATCACTCAGCCATCTAATCCAGCTGTTAAAATTCAAAGAAATGCTTGTGTTACCACTCCTAGTTGCTCAGAAGTAGTTCCACTGAGTTTAAGAGGTTTACTTCTAAACAGGTATGTCTAGGACAGATCACTTCCCTCTCAGCCCAAGCATGTTTGGTCAAAATTTCTGCTAATATCAGTGTAATTTACTAACCTGATAGGTATGTTGAGAATGGCACCGTTAACCATCTATACATCTATATTTTCCTGATGGGGGGCACTACAGAGTGGAACTTGTGACTTAAGTTGGTTGGCATCTGAGTGATTTTTTCTAGCTTTAGGGAATAAGCAGGGCCGGTCCTAGGGCTCGCAGTGTCCCAGGCAGCCTTGTCACCTACCGTCCCTCGCCCCCCACTCTCCCTGCTGCCCCTTCACAGCAACAGAGTAAGACAGCAACGATCGGGGCAGAGAGGGAGAGGAAGGAGGTGGGAGAAGTGACGACAAGGCAATGGGGAAGACAGCAGCGATCGGGGCAGGGAGGAAGGGGAAGGAGGTGGGGAGAAGGGACGGCAAGGCAACGGAGGAAGACAGCAGCGATTGGGGCAGAGCGGGGAACGAATTTTTTAAAACAAAAAGGTGGGCCCCTCAATTTGCTGACCCTCCAGGGCAAGTGCCCTAGGCAAGTGCCTAGTTTGCCTAGTGGAACAGCCGGAGCTGAGAATAGGTAAAATAGCGCTGGTTTTGATCAGCATCAGTTTGAGAGGTATATAGTGACTACTTCTTTTTCATTTTCAGAATATGGCATCAGGATCAGATGACACTGGATCAGATGACTTTTTGCCCAAATCTGGCGGAGAAAGGCCGTATCAAGCAATGACAAATGATCTGGACTCTAAATGTCCACTATGTTTGGACAGATATGAAAAGGGTCATTTCTGCTTCCAGAGTGTGGAGGAGCGGTCAATAAATGAAGTGGAGTGTCCACACTGCAAGCAGCCTTTTAAAATCATAATTCATGGCATGCAATCTGATGATCGCCATAAAGAGCTTGCCGTAAAACCTTCAAATGAAAGACAATGCAGTCTTCCAACCCAAGGACCACCAAGGGTAGCAGATGAAGGGGTAGCGTTTGAAAACCTGCCTTGTCTGTCAAGATGCAGAAATGCAGCAATGAGACGTCTTATATTTCTACGTCACACTAGCATTCTAGCAGACGAGAGCACACCTGTTCCAGATATAAAAGAGCAGGAGATCATTCACTTCAGAAGGGGTCTCTATCGCTCAGGTCTACGGTCCAGAAGTAAAGGTTGTTATAGAGAGACATCAGCTGAATTTTATAGAAAGAATGAAGCCTACCTTCGCAGGCTGGAGCCGTGGGTAACACGTGAGCTGACAGTCTTATATGGTAGTAGTCATGCTCTCTTAATCAACGTAGTTAAACAGATTATCATGAGCAACGTGACTAAGCACGGCATGGAAAGCCAAGCATTTGCTGATGATTTGAAGATGTTCCTGCAGCATTACTCAAAGCACTTTTTGCATGAGTTTCTTTGTTTTGCCAAATCGCCTTTTAACTTTGATTTATATGATCAGCATGCAACCTATGAATGTCCTGCTTCATCATATGAAACGGATGAGGAAGAACCAGGCCCCTCATGCTCTAGTGTCAGTACAGCTAAGACACAACCTGGTATTGTGGAGACCGAAGGAGACAGTGATGGCTCAAAGGATGAATGTCCTGCTCCATCATATCAAAGGGATAATGAAGCACCAGGCCCCTCAGGCTCTGGTGTCGGTACAGCTGAGACACAACCTGCTAGTGTGGAGACCGAAGGAGACAGTGATGACTCCTCAGATTTTCTTATTATTGGATATGTGAATCCAAAAGCAGACAGAACATCTGAACGAAAATGCAAAAGGAGACGGGTTGACAGAAGGTGCAGGAGAGATAAGAAGAACTATGAATTTCCTGCTCCATCATGTGAAGCGGTGGACAAAACACCAGGCCCCTCATGCTGTGGTGTCTATAAAGCTGAGACACAACCTGCTATTGTGGAGACCGAAGGAGACAGTGATGGCTCCTCAGATTTTCTTATTGTTGGATATGTAAATCCAAAAGCAGACAGAACATCTGAACGAAAATGCAAAAGGAGACGGGTTGACAGAAGGTGCAGGAGAGATAAGAAGAACTATGAATTTCCTGCTCCATCATGTGAAGCGGTGGACAAAACACCAGGCCCCTCATGCTCTGTTGTCTATAAAGCTGAGACACAACCTGCTATTGTGGAGACCGAAGGAGACAGTGATGGCTCCTCAGATTTTCTTATTGTTGGATATGTAAATCCAAAAGCAGACAGAACATCTGAACGAAAATGCAAAAGGAGACGGGTTGACAGAAGGTGCAGGAGAGATAAGAAGAACTATGAATTTCCTGCTCCATCATGTGAAGCGGTGGACAAAACACCAGGCCCCTCATGCTCTGCTTTCAGTACAGCTGAGACACAATCTGCTAGTGTGGAGACCAAAGGAGACAGTGATGGCTCCTCAGATTTTCTTATTGTTGGATATGTAAATCCAAAAGCAGACAGAACATCTGAACGAAAATGCAAAAGGAGACGGGTTGACAGAAGGTGCAGGAGAGATAAGAAGAACTATGAATTTCCTGCTCCATCATGTGAAGCGGTGGACAAAACACCAGGCCCCTCATGCTCTGCTTTCAGTACAGCTGAGACACAATCTGCTAGTGTGGAGACCAAAGGAGACAGTGATGGCTCCTCTGATTGTGTTATTGTTGGATATGTGAATCCGCAAGCAGACAGTACATGTGAACGAAAACAGAAAAGGAGATGGGATGACAGCAGTTGCAGGAGAGATAAGAAGAACTATGAATTTCCTGCTCCATCATATGAAGGGGAGGACGAAGCGCCAGGACCCTCATGCTCTGCTTTCAGTACAGCTGAGACACAATCTGCTAGTGTGGAGACCAAAGGAGACAGTGATGGCTCCTCTGATTGTGTTATTGTTGGATATGTGAATCCGGAAGCAGACAGTACATCTGAACTAAAACAGAAAAGGAGATGGGATGACAGCAGTTGCAGGAGAGATAAGAACTATGAATGTCCTGCTCCATCATATGAATGGGATTTCAAAGGACCAGTCTCCCCATGCTCTGGTCTCTGTTTAGCTCTGACACAACTTTATATTGTGGAAGTCAATGGAGACAGTGGTGGTGCAAACTATGAATGTCCTGCTCCATCATATGAAGGGGATGTCAGGTCAGCTGAGAGACAACCTGTTAGTGTGGAGACCAAAAGAGACAGTGATGGCTCCTCTGATTGTGTTATTGTTGGATATGTGAAGTCAAAAGCAGAAAGAAGAGCTGAACTAAAACGGAAAAGGTTACAGGATTACAGCAGGTGCGGGAGAGATAAGAAGTCGCGATACGAAAGTCCGTCTCAAAACATCTCTCTTAATAGCGACAGCAGTGCATCAGAAGATATAGACCAATCCCAAAGCAATGAATCTATGAGGAGACAATCAAAAAGCAGACACAGTTACCAAAGCAGGTACAAATGGTAGTATACTTTTTATAGAACAAACACAAGTTGGGATGGGTATGAATACAGGAGGCAGACTCAGGCCAGAGCTTGCTATTCAAGGCAATCTTCTAGCCCAGACTACAGAGAACAGTCTTTCTCTGAATGGCCAGATAGTTTAAACCTTAGAGACCATAGTGAAAACAAGCCAGTCAGCCTCGTGTCTGTCCTAGGCAAATTAGTAGAAACTGTAATCAAAGATAGAATTGCTAAGCACGTAGAGTGACAAAGCTTGCAGAGGGAAAATCACCATGGCTTCTGCAAAGGGAAGTCTTACCTCACCAACTTTTGGAGGGTTTTTTTGGAGAAAATGAATAGGCATGTAGACAACAGTGACCCTGTAGACATTATATACTTGGACTATCAAAAGGCTTTTGCCAAAGTATCTAACTAAAGATTCCTGAGTAAATTTAGCAGTCAGGGCATAAGAGGACAGGTTCTCTTGGGTTAAAAACTGGTTCAATGACAGGAAGCAAAGAGTAGGAATAGATGGGCAGTTCTGATAGTGGAAGGAAGTAAGCAGCAGGGTCTCACAAGGATTAGTATTGGGGCTAGTACTATTAATTCATAAATGATTTGGAAGTGGGGTGAGTAGTGTAAGGAGACAGGTTTGTAGATGACACAAAATTATTCAGGATGGTTAAAACTAAGGCTGTCTTTGAAGAGCTTCCTCTTCATACTGTGTGAGTGGTTGACAATGACAATGTGGCAAATGACAATGTGGCAGTAAGTGTAAGGTGATGCATATTGGGACAAAAATCTCAGGTTCAAGTATAGGCTAGTGAGGTCTGAAGTTGCCGAGACTGAGAGGGAAAAAGAACTTGGGGTCGTAGTTGGTAGTTCAATGAAAGTGTCAACACAGTGTGCTGCTGCATTGAAAAAGGTAAACTCTGTTAATGATGATTAAGAAAGGGATTGAAACTAAAATGGCCAATATTGTAATGCCCCTATATAGATCTGTGGTGTGGCCTCATTTGGAATGCTGTGCTCAGTTCTGGTCACCGTTCCTCAAAAAGGACATTGCAGAGGCGGGAAAAGTACAGAGGAGGGCAACCAAGATGATTAGGGGATTGGAGAACTTTCCCTATAAGGAAAGGCTGAAGAGTCTGGGACCTTGTAGGAAATGCATTTTTTGCCTCTGTCTTCACTGTGGAAGATGGGAAGTGTTTGCCTGCTCCACTTATATTGGAAGGGGTGTTGAAAGACCTGAGTCAGATTGAGGTGACAAGAGAAGAGGTCCTACATCTGATAGACAAATTAAAAACTATTAAGTCACCAGGTCTGGATGGCAAACATCCAAGAGTTCTGAAAGAACTCAAAGTTGAACTTGTGGATCTTTTGACAAAGATATGTAATCTTTCATTGAAATCTGCCTCCATTCCCGAGGACTGGAAGGTAGCAAATGTCACCCCCATCTTTAAAAAGGGTTCCAGAGGAGATCAGGGAAACTACAGGCCAGTCAGTCTGATTTCAATACCGGGAAAGTTGGTAGAAACCATTATCAAGGACAGAATGAGTAGGCACATTGATGAACACGAGTTATTGAGGAAGACTCAGCATGGGTTCTGTAAGGGAAGATCTTGCCTCCTGACCTTCTCTAGGACTGAACCATAGAAAAACTAACCCGTTACATTTCTTTGAGAGGGTGAACAAACATGTGGACAAAGGAGACCCGATAGATATTGTTTACCTTGACTTTTGATAAAGCTTTTGATAAAGTTTCTCATCAAAGGCTCATTAGTGAGCTCAAGAGTCATGGAGTAAAAGGACAGGTCCTCTTGTGGATCAAAAACTGGCTAATTAATAGGAAGCAGAGAGTGAGTATAAATGGGCAGTCTTCACACTGGAGGACGGTAAGCAGTGGAGTGCCGCAGAGCTCAGTACTGGGTCCCATGCTCTTTAACTTATTCATAAATGATTTGGAGTTCAAAGTGAGCAGTGAAGTGGCCAAGTTTGCAGATGACACTAAATTGTTCAGGGTGGTGAGAACCAGAGGGCACTGTGAGGAACTCCAAAGGGATCTGTTGAGGCTGGGTGAGTGGGCGTCAGTGTGGCAGATGAGGTTCATTGTGGCCAAGTGCAAAGTAATGCACATTGGTGCCAAGAATCCCAGCTACAAATACAAGTTAATGGGGTGTGAACTGGCAGAGACTGACCAAAAGAGATCTTGGAGTCGTGGTAGATAACTCACTGAAAATGTCAAGACAGTGTGCAATTGCAATAAAAAAGGCCAACGCCATGCTGGGAATTATTAGGAAGGGAATTGAAAACAAATCAGCCAGTATCATAATGCCCCTGTATAAATCGATGGTGTGGTCGCATTTGGAATATTGTGTGCAATTCTGGTCACTGCACCTCAAAAAGGATATTATAGCATTAGAAAAAGTGCAGAAAAGGGCAACTAGAATGATTAAAGGTTTGGAACACTTTCCCTATGAAGAAAGGTTAAAACGCTTGGGGCTCTTTAGTTTGGATAAACGTTGACTGTGGGGTGACATGATAGAGGTTTACAAGATTATGCCTGGGATGGAGAAGGTATTTATTTATTTATTTACATTAGACTTTTATCCTGCCCTCTCCACAAGTGGACTCAGGGCGACTTACAACAGTCGTTTACACAATTAAAACAATACATCAATTAAATCTATAAAACATTAATACAATTAAAATTTAAAAACTATTCGCGGTGCTGTACCATTGCTATGTTGGTGGTTCTGCTTTTCAGATGGTTGGTCACTGGGAACTCTAGCTGATGTCAGGTGGCAGCTCTCTCTCAGTTTAAACATTGAAGGCCTGTCGAAACAATTCGGTCTTACAGGCCCTGCGGAATGTAGGAAGATCCCACAGGGCCCTTATGGCCTCCGGGAGAGCATTCCATAATTCTGGTGCTGCCACCGAGAAGGCCCTAGCTCGTGTCAAACGCAACCTGGCCTCCTTTGGTACAGGGGTGGACAGCAGATTTTTTTGTTCCTAAACGCAGTGCTCTCTGGGGGATATATGGGGAAAGGCGGTCCAGCAGATAAACACGTCCCTGACCATAAAGGGCTTTAAAGGTCAATACCAACACCTTGAAATGGATTCGGAACACAATAGGTAGCCAGTGCAGCTCTTTCAAGTACTTTTCTCCCTTTCTCACAATACAAGAACTCGTGGGCATTTCATGAAATTGCTGAGCAGTAGGGTTAGAATGGATAAAAGGAAGTACTTCTTCACCCAAAGGGTGATTAACATGTGGAATTCACTGCCACAGGAGGTGGTAGCAGCTACAAGTATAGCCAGCTTCAAGAGGGGGTTAGATAAAAATATGGAGCAGAGGTCCATCAGTGGCTATAAACCACAATGTGTGTGTGTGTGTGTGTGTGTGTGTGTGTAAATAAATAAATAAATAAATATAAATTTTTTGGCCACTGTGTGACACAGTGTGTTGGACTGGATGGGACATTGGTCTGATCCAACATGGCTTCTCTTATGTTCTTTCTGTTTAGAAAAGAGACAACTAAGGGGGCCATGATAAAGGTTTATAAAATTATGCATAGGGTGCAGAGAGTAGACAAAGATAAATTTTTCTTCCTCTCCCAAAATACTAGAACTTGAGGATATCCAATGAAGCTGACGGGCAGTAGGTTCAGGATGGACAAAAGGAAATACTTCTTTACACAGAGAGTGATTAAAAGGTAGCATTTGCTGCCAGAGAATGTAGTGATGGTCGCAGGAATAAATAGCTTTAAAAGGAGATTAGATAGATTCCTAGAGGGAGATTAAAAAGGAGATTAGATAGATTCCTAGAGAGAGATTAGAGCTTTAAAAGGCGATTAGATAGATTCATAGAGGGAAAGTGTATCAATGGTGCTAGCCATGGTGACTGAGGGGAACCTCCACATTCAGAGACCCCAAATCTCAGAGCCAGGAGGCAACATTAGGGGAAGGTCTCAGCCTCTATGCCCTGTTGTTGGCCCTCCAGAGGAATGGTCAGTTGCTGTGGGAGACAGGATACTGGATTAGATTGTCCATTGGTCTGATCCAGCAGGGCTCGACTGATGTTCTTATGTTCTTATGTTCACATGCAGTTCAAGAAGTCAGTCCAGCAGCATGACTCCTATGGGGTCAGAGAGAACGCTATCTGAAAAGCCCAGTGGCAAAAGGAAATACAAGACTTGCCACACTGAGAGTGCCTCGCAGAGGCATGAAGAAAACCAGAAGTGACTAAGCTGTGTGAGAGCTGCTGGCATGGTGAGTGTTAATTTTGCTTTTCCTAAACTGCTGGGGAGCATTACCTGAAGTTGCTGTGTGAGAGAACTGTGCAGGGCCAGATCTAGTGGGGGTGGCTTGCACCCGGTACCACCTGGGGGGGTGCCATATTGGGTGCTAGTTGGGGGAGGAGCAAACCAGTATCCCCGCATTCCCAATCTGCCTCCCTTCCCATTTAAAGACCCCAGCTGGCTGGCGTGGTCTTTAAACGGGGAGGAAGGCAAATCTGCTGCTTCTTTCTCCACGAGACGCAGAGGCGGTGAAAGAAGCAGCCCTGCTTCCCAGATCTGCTTCCCATTTAAAATCTTTACCAGCCAGAGTCTTTAAATGGGGAGGGAGGCAGATCTGCTGCTCCCCACCCCATCTTTCCGCCTTTCAGAGAGGCGGCGAAAGCAGCCCGGCATCCCTGATCTACCTCCCTCTCCATTTAAAGAGCATAGTTGGTGAAGTCTTTAAATGGGGGTGGAGTGGGGAGAGGCAGATCAGTTGCTTTCACTCCTCTCCTCTCCGCAAGATGAAGAGTCATGAAAGCAGCACCCGGGTTCCCCCTGGATGGGGGGAGGCAGCACTCTAGAGCTGATGCTGCCCCCCCACCATTTTTTGATTGGGAGCGCATTTTTACTCTTGCCCCCAGTTGAAAAATTCTGCATAGAAAATGCAGAATCTCCTTTAATTGCCCCTTTTCACTGCCTGCTAGTGAGCACAGGACCACCAAGTTTGCTTTTTTACTGCAAAAGTGAGGTATACCTCGGTTTAGTTGGAAGGGATTCTGGATCACTTCCCCACTCCCCACCCCCGAATGGCATTGATGTACACTGTACAGTTCTTACTGCTTTAGAAATGTATGGCTGCTTATCCCACCGTACCGCAGAGGAGAATACAGACAAATGCTCATCCACTGAGATTCATTAGAAGTTTGGAAATGTATTTGGACTTGCATCTGGTTAAAACATTAAATACACTTCTTTCCTTTAAAGTTGAACTAGATGCAAGTCAGAGATCTAAAGTCTTGTTTATGCATAAGTTGTCAAGGAGTTCATGAGTCCTTGCAAGAAAGGATCTGGGTTTTGGACAGGGGAGCGCATATCCCAATAAATGAGAAGTTCACCTTATGGTAGAAACATCAGTCTGGAGAAGTCCCATGCCACTGGCGTGGCCACATTCCAAGAACATGTCATAAAGACATTGCTAGATTACTGTGATTTCCCAGGAATTTTTTGTGTGTATGTCAGAAAGAGCATCTGGAAGTCATGGCGACCTCTGGTGACTGACCCTTACTGGGGGCATGGAGGATATTTAGAGAAGTGTCTAAATAAAACCTGCCGCCCACCTCCAGACTGCTGGTATTCCAAGGAGGTCTCCCATCCAAGTACTTGCTAGAGTTGGCTCTAGTTAACTTCCAAGATCTGATGAGATTGGGCTTGCCTGGGCTATCAGGTCAGGGGCCGGGCCTGATTTCCCAGCACTGATGGGAAATTTTTATTCTTGCAGTAGAAGTTGTGCTTCAGGAGGAAAGACATAAGGCACCATTTAGACAAAAGAGTAATTCCTGAACATATGTAGTACAGCTCCCTCCAGTTCCCCTCATAGTTTCTTAATCCTTAAAAGACAGCATCACAAAGCTGCAAGGGGAACTGGAGGGAGCCCCACGTCTTAATGCACCCGTGGAGCAACTGGTGGGAAATCGATTGCTTGAGCTAGGGAAAACAGAAGCCTGGGGTTAGAGCAACGCTAGTGAGAATTCCGTCTAAGTAAGCAGTACAGACTGGTTTTTAATGCATATTCACTGGACAACCAAAGCATGCTCCCTAGGCTGCTGTTAAAATTCAAAGAAATGCTTGTGACACCACTCCTAGTTGCTCAGAAGTAGTTCCACTGAGTTTAAGAGGTTTACTTCTAAACAAAAAGGTGGGCCCCCTAATTTGGCACCCCTCCAGGGCCAGCAGCCTAGGCAAGTGCCTAGTTTGCCTAGTGGAAGAGCCGGCACTGGGAATAGGTAAAATAGTGCTGGTTTTGATCAGTTTCAGTTTGAGTCAGGTATACAGTGACTACTTCTTTTTCATTTTCAGAATATGGCATCAGGATCAAATGACACTATCTGATGGCTTTTTGCCCAAATCTGGGGGCGAAAGGCCATATCAGGCTATTGTGATTGATCTGGACTCTAAATTTCCACTATTTTTGGATAGATATGAAAAGGATAATTTCTGCTTCCAGTGTGTGGAGGAGCGGTCAATAAATGAAGTGGAGTGTCCATATTGCCAGCAGCCTTTTAAAATCATCATTCATGACATACGATCTAATGAACACCATAAAGAGCATGCCGCATTGTCTTCAAATGGAAGACAATGCAATCGTCCAACCCAAAGACCACCAAGGGTAGCATCTCCTCCATATGAAGGGGTACTGTTTGAAAGCCTGCCTAGTCTACCATTAAGATGCAGAAATGCATCAGATGAGACGTCTTTTATTACTACGTCAGGCTAGCAGACTAGCAGAAGAGGGCAGATCTGTGCCAGTTGTACCAGACCACAAGATCATTAACTTCAGAAGGGCTCTCTATCGCTCAGGTCTACGGTCCAGAAGTAAAGGTTGTTATAGAGAGACATCAGCTGAATTTTATAGAAAGTATCGTGCCTACCATTGCAGGCTGGATTCGTGGGTAAAACGTGAGCTGACAGTCTTATTTGGTGGTAGTCATGGTCTCTTAGTCAACGTAGTCCAACAGATTATCATGAGCAATGTGACTAAGCATGGCATGGAAAGCCAAAAATTTGCTGATCATTTAAAGCCTTTCTGCAGCATTACTGAGAGCACTTTTTGCATGAGTTGCTTTGTTTTGCCAAATCCCCTTTTAACTTCGATTTATATGATCAGCATGCAACCTATGAATGTCCTGCTGCATCATATGAAACGGATGAGGAAGAACCAGGCCCCTCATGCTGTGGTGTCAGTACAGCTAAGACACAACCTTCTAGTGTGGAGACCAAAGGAGACAGTGATGGCTCCTCTGGTTGTGTTATTGTTGGATATGTGAAGCCGCAAGCAGACAGAACATCTGAACTAAAACGGAAAAGGAGACGGGATGACAGAAGGTGCAGGAGAGAGAAGAAGAAGTCGCGATACGAGAGTCCATCTCTAAACATCTCTCTTAATAGCAACAGCAGTGCACCAGAAGATATAGACCAATTCCAAAGCAATGAATCTACGAGGAGACAATAAAAAAGCAGAGACAGTTACCAATTCCAAGATATACCAAGATATAGACCAATTCCAAAGCAATGAATCTACGAGGAGACAATCAAAAAGCAGACACAGTTACCAAAGCAGGTACAAATGGAAGTATACCTTTTATAGAACAAACACAAGTTGGGATGGGTATGAATACAGGAGGCAGGCCAGAGCTTGCTATTCAAGGCAATCTTCTAGCCCAGATTACAGAGAACAGTCTTTCTCTGAATGGCCGGATAGTTTAAACCTTAGAGACCATAGTGAAAACAAGCCAGTCAGCCTCGTGTCAGTCCTAGGCAAATTAGTAGAAACTGTAATCAAAGATAGAATTGCTAAGCACGTAGAGGGACAAAGCTTGCAGAGGGAAAGAGGACATTTTTGCAATGTCAAAAAGGACATTGCAGAGGCAGGAAAAGTACAGAGCAGGGCAACCAAGATGATTAGGGGATTGGAGCGCTTTCCCTATAAGGAAAGGCTGAAGAGTCTGGGACTTTTCTGTTTAAAAAAGAGACAACTAAGGGGGCCATGATAAAGGTTTATAAAATTATGTATAGGGTGCAGAGAGTAGACAAAGATAAATTTTTCTTCCTCTTCCAAAATACTAGATCGTGAGGAAGTCCAATGAATCTGACGGGCAGTAGGTTCAGGATGGACAAAAGGAAATAATTCTTTACACAGAGAGTGATGAAAAGGTGGCATTTGCTGCCAGAGGATGTAGTGATGGCTACAGGAATAAACAGCTTTAAAAGGAGATTAGATAGATTCATAGAGGGAAAGTGTATCAATGGTGCTAGCCATGGTGACTGAGGGGAACCTCCACATTCAGAGACCCCAAATCTCAGAGCCAGGAGGCAACATTAGGGGAAGGTCTCAGCCTCTATGCCCTGTTATTGGCCCTCCAGAGGAATGGTCAGTTGCTGTGGGAGACAGGGTACTGGATTAGATGGTCCATTGGTCTGATCCAGCAGGGCTTGACTGATGTTCTTACGTTCTTATGTTCAGATGCAGTTCGATGCATGACTCCTGTGGGGTCAGAGAGAACGCTATCTGTAAAGCCCAGTGGCAAAAGGAAATACAAGACTTGCCACATTGAGAGTGCCTAACAGAGGCATGAAGAAAACCAGAAGTGACTCAGCTGGGAGAGAGCTGCTGGCACGGTGAGTGTTAATTCTGCTTTTCCTAAACTGCTGGGGAACATTACCTGAAGTTGCTGTGTGAGAGAACTGTGCAGGGCCGGATCTAGCGGGGGTGGCTTGCCCCCGGTGTCACCTGGGGGGGTGCCATATTGGGCGCTAGTGGGGGGAGAAGCAAACCAGTATCCCGCATCCCCAATCTGCCTCCCTTCCCATTTAAAGACCCCAGCTGGCTGGCATGGTCTTTAAGTGGGGAGGAAGGCAAATCTGCTGCTTCTTTCACTGCCTCTGTGGTTCACGAGCTGCAGAGATGGCAAAACAAGCAGCCCCGCTTCCCAGATCTGCTTCCCATTTAAAATCTTTACCGGCCAGTGTCTTTAAATAGGGAGAGAGGCAGATCTGCTGCTTCCCCCGCCCCCATCTCTCCGCCTTTCAGAGAGGCAGAGAAAGCAGCCCAGCATCCCTGATCTACCTCCCTCTCCATTTAAATACCATAGTCGGTGAAGTCTTTAAATTGGAGGGGAGGCAGATCGGTTGCTTTCACTCCTCTGGAGAGCCAGTTTGGTGTAGTGGTTAAGTGTGCGGACTCTTATCTGGGAGAACCGGGTTTGATTCCCCACTCCTCCACTTGCAGCTGCTGGAATGGCCTTGGGTCAGCCATAGCTCTGGCAGAGGTTGTCCTGCTGTGAGAGCCCTCTTCAGCCCCACCCACCTCACAGGATGTCTGTTGTGGGGGAGGAAGGTAAAGGAGATTGTGAGCCACTCTGAGACTCTTTGGAGTGGAGAGCGGGATATAAATCCAATACCTTCTTCTTCTCCTGTCCTCAAGGTGAAGAGACACAAAAGCAGCACCAGGGTTTCCCCTGGATGGGGGGAGGCAGCACTCTAGAGCTGTTGCTGCCCCCCACACCATTTTTTGATTGGGAGCGCATTTTTACTCTTGCCCTCAGTTGAAAAAACTGTAGATCCGACCCTGGAATTGTGTGAGTGCTTGGGGTCTTCTCGAGAGGGGCTTCTGATTGCTTCTGTGTTTCTTTTATCTAGTTTGTTGCTGAGAGAGAAGGGCCTGTTTGCCTGGGGGTAGTTGCTGGCCCTCTCTCTCATGGGTTGCTGCCTTGACATGGTGAGAGGGCTTGTGTGGTTCAGTGAGGCTGTGGGCTATAACATGTAGGGCCATCCAAGATGGACAGGCCACAGCTGAGAACCCAGACTAAATGTGATCCACTGGAGAAGGATGGCAAACCACTCTAGTATCCTTGCCAAGAAAACTTCATGGACAGTAACAAAAGGCTAAAAGTTACGGCGCTGGAATATGAGCCCCTCAGGTCAGAAGGTGCCCAATATGCTACTGGAGAAGAGTAGAGGGCAAGTCCAAGTAACCACAGAAAGAGTGAAGTGGCTGGGCCAAAGCCGAAAGGACGCTCAGCTGTGGATGTGTCTGATGGTGAAAGAACAGTCCGATGCTGCAAAGAACAATACTGCATTGGAATGTAAGATCTATGAATCAAGGTAAGCTGGATGTAGTCAAACAAGAGATGGCAAGACTGAACATTGACATCTTGGGAATCAGTGAACTAAAATGGACAGGAATGGGTGAATTTGACTCAGAGGATCACTACATCTATTATTGTGGGCAAGAGTCCCGTAGAAGAAATGTGTGGTGTTTATAGTTAACAAGAGAGTGAGGAAGGCAGTAATGGGATACAATCTCAAAAATGATAGAATGATCTCGGTCCATATCCAAGGCAAAACATTCAATAGCACAGTAATCCAAGTCTATGCTCCAACCACTGATGCAGAAGAGGCTGAAATGGATCAGTTCTATGAAGATCTACAACAACTTCTAGAATTAACACCAAAAAAAGATGTCCTCCTCATCATAGGGGACTGGAATGCCAAAGTAGGAAGTCAAAAGGTAACCAGAACAATGGACAAGTTTGGCCTTGGAGAACAAAATGAAGCCGGGCAAAGGCTAATAGAGTTTTGTAAAGAGAACAAACTGGTCATAGCAAACACCCTCTTCCAACAAGACTTGGACATCACATGGACATCACCTGATGGGCCACACAGAAATCAGATTGATTATATACTCTGCATTCAACGATGGAGAAGCTCCATACAGTCAGCAAAAACAAGACCTGGAGCTGACTGCAGCTCAGATCATGAGCTACTCATTGTAAAATTCAGGCTTAAACTGAAGAAAACTGGGGAAGCCATTAGGCCATTCATGTTTGACCTTGATCACATCCCTTATGAATACAGTGGAGGTGAAGAATAGGTTTAAGGAACTAGAACTGATAGACAGAGTGCCGGAAGAACTATGGACGGAGATTCATGACATTGTGCAGAAGGCAGCAATCAGCACTATCCCAAAGAAAAAGAAATGCAAGAAAGCAAAGTGGCTGTCTGATGAGGCTTTACAAATAGCTGAGGAAAGAAGGAAAGCAAAAGGCAAAGGTGAAAAGGAAAAATTCACCCAACTGATTGCAGATTTTCAGAGAACAGCAAGGAGAGATAAGAAGGCCATCCTGAAGGAACAATGCAAAGCAATAGAGAAAAATAATAGATTGGGAAGGACAAGAGACCTTTCAAGAAAACTGGAGAAATCAAGGGTACATTTCGTGTAAAGATGGCCATGATAAAGGACAAAAACGGTAGGGTCCTAGCAGAAGCAGACAAGATCAGGAAGAGGTGGCAAGAATACACAGAAGAATTATACAAGAAGGATCTCAATGTTCTTGACAACCATGACAATGAAATCACTGACCTTGAGCCAGACGTCCTGGAGTGTGAAATCAAATGGGCCTTAGAAAGCATTACTAACAACAAAGCGAGTGGAGATGACGGTATCCCAGTTGAGCTATTCAAAGTCCTAAAAGATGATGCTGTTAAAGTGATGCACATTATGTCAACAAATTTGGAGAACACAACAGTGGCCACAGGATTGGAAAAGGTCAGTTTATATTCCAATCCCAAAGAAGGGTAATGCCAAGGAATGTTCAAGCTATCACACCATTGCACTCATTTCACATGCCAGCAAGCTCATGTTAAAGATCCGACAAGCTAGGCTTCAGCAGTATGTAGATCGGGAACTACCAGAAATTCAAGCTGGGTTTTGGAGAGGTAGAGAAAGTATAGATCAAATTGCCAACATTCGCTGGATTATGGAGAAAGCACGGGAGTAACAGAAAAACGTCTATTTCTGCTTCATTGACTATGCTAAAGCCTTTGATTGTGTGGATCACAACAAACTGTGGCAAGTCCTTAAAGAGATGGAAGTACCAGACCACCTCACATGTCTCCTGAGATACCTGTATAAGGGTCAAGAAGCAACTATCAGAATGGGATATGGAACAACTGATTGGTTTAGAATAGGAAACGGAGTTCGACAAGGAAGTATATTGTCACCCTGCTTATTTAATTTATATGCAGAGTACATCATGTGGAATGCTGGCCTGGATGAAGCACAAGCCGGAATTACGATTGCCGGGAAAAGCATCAACAACCTCAGATATGCAGATGATACCACTCTAATGGCAGAAAGTGAGGAGGACCTAAGGAACCTCTTGTTGAGGGTGAAGGAGGAGAACAAAAAAGTAGGCTTGAAACTCAGCATCAAAAAACCTAAGATCATGGCATCTGGCCCCATCACACTGTGGCAAATAGAAGGGGAAGACATGGAAGTAGTGACAGACTTCACATTTCTGGGATCCAAGATCACTGCAGATGGTGTCTGTAGCCATGAAATTAAAAGACATTTGCTCCTTGGGAGGACAGCTATGGTGAACCTGGGCAGTATAATAAAAAGTAGAGACATCACCCTGCCAACAAAAGTCCGTATAGTCAAAGCGATGGTATTCCCAGTAGTAATGTATGGCTGTGAGAGCTGGACCATAAGGAAGGCCGAGTGCAGAAGAATAGGTGCTTTTGAGCTGTGGTGCTGGAGAAGAATCTTGAGAGACTCTTGGACTGCAAGAAGATCAAATCAGTCAGTCCTGAGGGAAATCAACCCAGACTGTTCCCTGGAAGGTCAGATGCTGAAGCTCCAATACTTTGGCCACCAAATGAGAAGGGTGACCTCACTGGAAAAGATCCTGATGCTGGGAAAGACAGAAGGCAAAAGAAGAAGGCAATAGATGAGATGGCTGGACAGCATTCCTGATGTAACAAACACGAATTTGGGCAGACTTCAGAGGATGGTGGAAGACAGGAGGGCCTGGCGTGACTTTGTCTGTGGGGTCGCAAAGAGTCAGTCTCGACTGTGCGACTGAACAACAAAAGTTGCTGGCCCTGCCCTTTACTGTTGTTCTAGCTGTTGAGTCAGGGGTGGGGGCTGTGAGCCTTTAAATTGCCAGGCTCCTTCTCACCAGAGGCTCTTGCCCTGTGGCTCCTAGCCTGGGGGGGTCTGACCTGGGTGGCCCTGTAGGAAGGTGAGCAGCTCCTCACAAGTAGTTTCAAGAGACAGTTTGGCAGTGGAGTTTTCAGGGAAGTCAAGATAAACAGAACTAATTTTGAAATGGATTGCAGCAGCATGGTTAGGGAGCTGAGGCTGTGATGTGTAAACTGTGGGATGTTTGTATTCTTACCTGAGGGTAACAGCAATTACACTTGTCGATAGCCCTTTTGGAGGAGAAGATACAGG
The DNA here is from genome assembly GCF_032191835.1 of Heteronotia binoei. Lineage (NCBI taxonomy): Eukaryota > Metazoa > Chordata > Lepidosauria > Squamata > Gekkonidae > Heteronotia > Heteronotia binoei. The sequence continues at coordinate 46,099,559 of NC_083223.1, read as the reverse complement.
GACTTCAGGCATTCTTGTCCATGCTACAGTGTATAAAGGAAAGTGAGGATTTCATTGACAGAATATGTGAAGTACTCTTGAGAAGACAACAGGAGTAAGAGGAAAAGGTATCTCAGCTAATGGAGCAGAACCCAACACAGCAGGAGGGCACATGAAAAAAAAATGTAACCTGCAGGAACAGGAAAATCAGGAGACATTCTGAGCTTCTGCTACTAAGCATTTGGTTCCAGAATCTCCCCCTAGATACTGATTCTGGACCACTGGAACAGGGTCTACTTCCCCAGCCTCCATGAAGCTTGAAGGATGTTTTTCAGGACTCCATGGATGAGAAGACTCAAGTTTTTGCTCCCCAGTATAGGAAGAGGCATGTAAAAGAGGACAGGAAAGTGAAATTGTAACAGGTGATGAAGAGAGGGCAGAATTGCTCAGTTCCTACTTTTTCTCAGTCTTCTCTTGTGAGGGAAACAATACTCAACATGGCAAAAGCAGAACATATGATGAGGAAAGGGAGTTGCAACCTAGGATCAGTATATGGGTAGTACATAAACACCTTGTTTCTTTAAATGAAATTAAGTCCTCAGGGCCAGAGGAACTGCATCCAAGGATACTAAAAGAACTTGCAGATGTAATTTCTGAGCCTCTGTTCATTATTTTTGAGAAGACTTGGAAAATAGGAAAGGTGCCAGAAGTCAATCAGTCTCTCTCTCTCGCACACGCACACACACTGCCTTGCCGGATCAGGGAAATGCTATAGACATAGTTTGTCTTGGTTTTAATAAGGCTTGTAATAAGGTTCCACACTCTGTTTTTGTTGACAGGTTGGTGAAATGTAATTTGGATCCTGTTACTGTTAGGTGGATCTGTAATTGGTTGACAGATTGCACCCAAACAGTGCTTGCCAATGCTTCCTTTTTTCTTGAAGATGTTTGTTCAACATCTTTATAAATGATTTGAATGAAGTAATAGAGGAAATGCTTATTAGATTTGCAGATGATCCTAAATTGGGAGGCGTTACAAATACAGTAGAAGACAGATACAGGATAATTTTGACCAGGGGAAGCCAAACTGTGGCTTGAGAGCCACATGTGGCTCTTTCACACATTGTGTGGTTCTTAAAGTCCCCCACCCCATCAGCCAGCTTGGAGAAGGCATTTGTCTCTTTAAATCACTTGTCCAACCCAAGCCAGTTGGTGGCTTAGAAAATGCATTTAAAGTTAAAGTTATTTTCTTCCTACCTCTCTCTCCCCATCTATTTCCCTCCCTCCCTGCCTGCCTTCCTGCTCTAAAACATCTGACATGCATATATCACGGCTCCCAAACATCTGACATTCATGTCTTGTGGCTTTCAAATATCTGGCGTTTATTCTATTTGGCTCCTACGTTAAGCAAGTTTGGGCACTCCTGATCTTGACAGGCTGGAAAATTGGGCTAAAACAAAAAATGAATTTTAACAGGGATAAATGTAAAGTCATGCATTTAGGTAGGAACAATCTAGTGCATAACTGTAAGATGGGGGAGACTTGGCAGCAGTCCATGTGAAAAGGATCTAGGGGTTTTAGTAGACCGTATGCTGAACTTGAGTCAGCAGTGTGATGCGGTGGCTAAAAACACAAATGCTATTTTGGGCTGTATCGACAGAAGTAGAGTGTCCAGATTATGCGAAGTGATAGTTTTGCTTTACTCTGCTCTGCTTAGACATCATCTAGAGTATTGTATTCAGTTTTGGACACCACAATTTAAGAAGGATATAGACAAGCTGGAACATGTCCCGAGGAGGGCAACAAAAATGGTGAGAGGTCTGGAGACCAAGTCCTGTGAGGAAATATTGAAGGAGCTGGATATGTTTAGCCTGGAGAGTAGATGACTGTGATATGATCACCACCTTCAAGTACTTGAAGGGCTGCCATATAGAGGACAGAATTATTTTCTGGTTTTTTTTTTTAATTTAAAATTTTATTGCAATTTAAAGTTCAGTAACAGTTACAATTGCAAGTAATAACTAAATAAAAAAACTATGTTGCATTACATTGTTATTGTTCTATTTCAGGTATAGATAATATAATAAAGTTACTATATAATAACATTCAGTTATAAAGCACAAAAGTTGCATATAGTTATCTAAAAGTAAATCATATTTTTATACAATGGGTTTTCTGGTATTATATTGTTTATAGTCATAAAACTGGGAACCATAATGCTACAAATTTTGATTCGTAATGTTCTAAAGAAGCATTTGATGTTCAATAAGAAATTTTTCTCAAAATAAAGTGCTCTCATAGTTTTGTTTTCCAAATGCTTATAGTAGGCGGGGATTTGTCAACCCATTTTAGAATTGTTTTCTGTTGATCAGAACCAATGGGTTGAAATTAAATCAAAAGAGTTTTTGACTAAACATTAGAAAGAATTTCCTGACAGACTGGTTCCTCAGTGGAACAGGCTTCTTCGGGAAGGCTCTCCTTCCTTGGAGGTTTTTAAACAGAGGCTACATGGTCATCTGACAGTAATGCTGATTCTGTGAATTTAGGCAACTCATGAGAGGGAGAGCGGGAAGGGTGCTTAGCTCTCGTAACCATTTCTTACATGCCCAGGGAAATGCTGATTGACGCTTTGTGGTCAGTCAGCAATTTTTCTCTAGGTCAGTTTGGCTGGGGATCCTGGAGATCTTTTTCTTTTGCCATCTTCTGGGCATGGAACTTGGGCCTGTGGATGGGTGGGTGGGGAAAGGAGGTATCTGAATTTCCTGCATTGTGCTGGGGGTTGGACTAGATTACCCTGGATGTCACTTCAAACTCTATGATTCTGTGATTCTATATTTTGTTTTCTGTTGTTGAGTGAAAATTGACATTGCAAACTCATTATTAGGAAAATTATCTTGACCTGGGCAGTTCTATAGTTGTGGTTCACTTACATTTGATTTGCTTCAGTGGAGATTCCTATAGATAGAACTGATTTCTACCCACGGTGTAGGACTTCTTTGCCTCTTTCCTGTTGCAGTCCCCAGTGGCCCTTGAAATGCTGTTCTGGGGGGGGAGGAGCTCTCCCTCAAGCAGCTTGGGCAGGAGTCAGAGTAGGAGAGGGGAACTGGTGAAAATCACTTCTCCCTTCTGTCCACAGTAATCTTTCCACTGGATCCAAGCCACTGTATTTTTGCTTAATGTCTTCTACATATTTAATAAACCTGTGCTGTTCAAATGAGAGGCAGGTCATCCTGTGTTAAAGGACTTTGTCACTGTAGTTCAAATGACTTGCCTCCTTACTTTCCACCAGAGGGCAGTCATTTCATTTGCTAAAGCATTATCTGTTCCATTATATCCCAGTTCTAAACAAATTCAATATGTGTCTTCTGATCACAACTATGACTAGTTCCACACTAGACCATTAATCCTGGTTCAGTCCTGTTCCCAAACTGATATTCTACACTAGAATCATAGAAGCAACTCTGTGGTTCTTTGAACATCCCAGATGCTTCTTACCAAGAAGGTGTGTTCAGCCTTATTCAGAAGTCCCATCAGTGTAAAAGAACTGTGCTTACAAGGAACTGCATTTAGGATAGCCTGTCTTTATCCCTAACGGGGACCCAAAGCAAGGTCCCTCATTCCATCCTTACAACAACCCAGTGAGGTAGGCTGAGAGTTTGTGACTGGCCCAAGATTACCCAGCAATAAACTGTGATAGAGTGGGAATCCAAATATGGGTTTCCAAGATCCTAGTCCAATAGTCTAGCCTTGTATATATGAGGGCCTGCCTTTGAGGATGTCTTAGAAGTTTCAACTGATACAAAATAACAGCAGTGAAACTTGTGTTTGGGATCCAATGCTCAGAATAAACAACTCCAATGCTACATAAATTGCACTGATTTCCTATTTGCTTCCAGGATCAATTCAAATTGCTGGTTATTACCTTTAAAATTCTGCACCGTTTCAGAACCTCATACCTACCAAACTGTATCTCCCAGTATACTCCCATGTGCCAGTTATGCACTACAGACAGCATCCTCCTTGTGGAGCACTCTACTGTAACAGCTACATTATGGGCTCTCTGTGGTAGATCCTGTCCCCTGGAACAGCCAATAGGAGTGGATGAGGAGAGTGCTTTCACTGGCTGTTTTTAGGACATTTTAGTTCAGAGGGCATTTGGTGGTATGTAAACAGTTCTGGCTGCTTTTTCTAGCCTGAACATTTTAAATTTATTAATGGATTTGTATGTTTTTGTGTTGTTGCAGTCTGTGGTTGTATTACCTGCCTTGAGCCTAGAGGAATAAGATGGAAGATAAATAGTTTAATAAATTTATTTATTCTGTTGTATTTCCCCCACAGAGTTCAAGGGGGACACATAGTGCTTCTTGTCTCTGTTTTATCCTCATACCAACCCCATGAGGGAAAGTGTGTTAAAAGGTCATGGTTGCCTCATAGTCATCCAGTGAACTACGAGTTATCCCTCACTGCCTTCTGCCATGCTCCCAAGCCCCAGTGTGGCTTAGGATGCAGACTGGATGAGTGCTGTTTTAAAAACCCTGCTGGGGCATCCCTAGCTCAAGTGACAGCATATGTGTTAGTCAGAAAGCTCCTCCTTAAAATCTTCCCTTTGATAAAAACTCATTAAGTGGTTTTAGGCCATTCATTTACTGTTTCAGCCCCTGTGTCTGTAAATATAGAGAAGATAATGCAGACCATTATAGGGCTGTTGTTAGGATTACTGCTCATATATAAAGTTTTGAATAATGTGAGGACCCCAGAGTATGGTTGAGGGCACATTATGCAGAAATGCTGATGCACCTGAGCACATCTGGCCAAGGCCAGGAGAGACAGACTGCTTGAGAACCCTACATGTGCCACCTTGAGTGTAAGGAAGGCAGCCTTTAAATGTCATGAAATAAACAGTATACCAACAGCCAGTGTGGTGCTATTGTTAGATATTGGAATAGGATCTGGGAGACCCAGATCTGAAGCCATGAAGCTTGCTGGGTGACCTTGACTCAGTCATATACTCTCAGCCTAATCTGCCTCCATGGTAGGGTTGCCAAGTCTGACTCAAGAAATATCTGGGAACTCTGGGGGTGGAGTCAGGAGCAAGGGTGTGGCAAGCACAATTGAACTCCAAATGGAGTTCTGGCCGTCACATTTAAAGGGACCATGCTCCTTTTAAATGCCTTCCTTCCATAGGAAATAATGGAGAATCAGGGCAACTTATTTGGGGGCTCATAAAATTGGACCCCTAAGTCCAAAGTTTTTGAAACTTGGGGGTGTTTTGAGGAGAGTCACCAGATGCTATGCTGAAAATTTGGTGCATCTACCTCAAAAACAGCCCCCCTGAGTCCTAGATACCCACAGATCAATTTAACATTATACCCTATGAGAATTGGTCTCTGTAGGGAATACTGGAGTCTGCAGCAGACATTTCCTTCCCCCTCCCTGCTTTCTGATGACCGTAAAGCAAGGGGAGGACCTCCAACCGGGGGATCCCCGCCCCCACCTGGGAATTGGCAGCCCTACTTCATGGTGGTTATTGTTAAGATAAAGCAGAAGAAATGAAAACAAAGGGTTCCCATATTGGATAAAAGCACAGTAGAAATTAAGTAAATAAAAAAAATTATTTTTCCATAGTTAACATGAGTTTTCAAGGAAAATATCCCAGGATAAATATTTGCATTATTTGACTGAGCAGCATTATAGGTGCAGTGGAGAAGATGTCCTAGTAATTGGCATGCCAGGGATGGGGAGGGGGAGGAGGAATGATGAAAGCATAGACTCTGTGCGGTCTCGAATAAGAAAGCTATGGCTGCTGTGCATATGTTCATTCTTTTTAATCACTCTATTATTTATAGATATATAAAAGACAGCTTCCACTATCAAGTAAACTGGATTTTTAAATATGTATATCATTAGATATGTGCATCTAATGACTCCTCTATTTTCATCATTGGCTCAATTCTGGATTCCCCTAGCTTGAATTTTTAAAATATAAGTTTGAGTAAGCTCTTTGGTGTGTGTGCATATTTATCCAAATTCACTTGGTAAGCAGGGTTCTCAAGGGAAGTGGCCATGTGTTGCAGATGAGCCCAAGGCAATATGATCATCCAATCACTAGGCTATCCATTCAGATCACTGGACAAGGCACACTGAGATGACTATATATATATATAGACTAACATGGCTAATGCCTCTGGAGCTGTTTGTTCATTTTGATGGCTTCTACTTGTCAGTGTTGATGAATAATTGTGAAAGCACTCTCTGAAAACTAGCCTGTTATAACTAAAAGTAAGACATTTTCAATTTAACCCACATAACTGTACATAGATCCAGATGTATCAGAGGAAGTGTACCTGCACATGAAAACTCATACATTGAATAAACTTTTGTTGGTTTTAAGGGTATACAGTTATTGGTATAACTGTACATAGTTTTGAAAGTGGTGGGAAATCAGCTGATTTCCTTAAGTATGCTGGTGGGGTTTTTCCCCTCAACATGTGCTGATTTTGTTTGTATGGAATGGACAAATGCATAATGTTCCTAGATGTGAGAGTTAGCATAAGTAGCTGGTGGGCCTTTGACTAACCATGTGGATTTCATTGTGTGCTTCATGAGGGCATACACTGACGGTTTGTGTTTATAGCCATGGATTCCTGTGACTGGCCATACACATGCATGCAATATGCATAACAAGACTCAAAAGTGACTGTGCACATAGTGGTTGTGTGAAACTGCTGCCAGCTTAATTTGTGAAATGCTGTTGTTCCAATGATGTTGCAACTTTCAGAGAAATCTAGGGGGCTGCAGCAGCTTTAACCGAGGAGAAAAAGACTTCACGCAGGAGGGTCAGTGATGAGGAGTGACTTTACACTGGAGGTCAGTGAGAGCTCTCTTTCAGGCTAGGAATGGGAGGGGGGAAGAGGAGGTTGGGCCAGGGAGAGGAGGGAGGAGAGAGAAAGAGAGAGAGAGCAGCATCCCTATCCTTTTCTTTAGAGCACGCTGCTGGCAGTAACAGGAGGTGAATGCTTGCCTAATTGTCATCACTGCCTGCTTTGGAGCAACAAAGAGGACCTCAGAGGTAAGGTTTCTTTCTCCCTTCCACGCTCAAATGTCTGTTTCACTTTGGGATGCCTAAGGCAGGAGAGGGAAAGCAACAGTCACAAAGGAAGGGAGAAAGAAACAAGTCAGCATACACAGAAAGGAGGGAAGCTTGAATTCCACTTTCCTGAAAAGGACAAGAGGAGAAACATGAGCAGAAGCAACAGAAAGGAGAAAGAGTGCAGGTCAGAAATCTGTATGGGGGTGTGTGTTGAGCTGAGACGTCGACAGGCAATAAGGCAACAGAAATAAATAAATACTAATAATATCAAACCCAGAAAAGGAGAAGAAAAGATCATGCCTGTAAAGAAACCCTGTACGTTAGGTCTTTGTTTTGTTTTGCCATGTGTAGATGTAAGCTCTTTGGTGCAGAGATTGAGGTATTTCTGGATATCTGTGGGACGACTCATACTGTGAGCACTGCTTGACTGGCATAGTTATAAGCAACAAAGTGCGAGTCTGGGTATATGTTCTGCAACCCTGAAAAGACTAGGGGGGTGTAGGAGATCAATGAGTTTTACCTGGCTTAGGAAGAAATCTTTGCAGTTTAGGATATTGAAGTGATGAGCCTGGGATCCAAAAAGATATCTTTAAGCCTACCCTTCAAACAAAACTTTAAGGAAAGGTGGGTGGGAAATGGAAAGTTGCAATTATATCTAACTTCAAAGCAAGCTTGGCAGTACCTAGAATGAAAAGTAATTTGTGTACAATGAAGTAGTTTAAAGGCTATTGGGGTTTAGGGGCCAGAATGGTGGAGGAGGGCTCTCTGCAGTCTTATGTAGAACATATAAATAAAGAGGATGCTTCTTATTTTTGCTACAAAAGAGAAGGCAACCCAGAGCAGTGCAAGTGTGTAATTAGTTGTCACTTTGGATGTGGGTCTGTTTCACTCTCTGTCCTTTCCAGTCATCTGTGAACATTCCTAGAAGAATGGAGAAGCCACAATTAATGACAAGCCCCTTCACCAATATTCCCTGAATACATTAATTGTAATAGTATTACTCTGTCAAATTCAGGTCTTCTTATTCCACCAAAACCAAATGAAGTTCTGAAGTCATATAGGGCTTGTGCTTTGCCTTGTATCTTAAAAGCAAATGAAGACCTTACCAGTTCCTTAGTGGGTGTTAACAGAGGGGTTTAGGTTTTTTTTGTTGTTTTGTAGCTTTGCAATCATTTTACAAGAAATTCAAGGGCATTCCCAAAATCTTTTTTCTATTTACTTTCCTTGAAATCATATATATATGATTTTAATACAATAAAATACGTAGTCAAAAAAGGTGATTTCCTCCAGCTGGACTTCCCTCAACAGTTAACAGCTTTCTGTTTCATCTGTGGTATTCATGTTCAGGCATCTTTTGTGAACTCAGACACAATCTCAATAGCCAATTTAAGGTATCTATTAACTCCCCCTCCCCCTTAAAAGTAACCTTGCCAGTTAAGTTGGTCTGCTGTGTTATTATCATTAGACTTAAGTCAGCTCTGAAGGATTCTCTGTTAATGCAGGATATTACCCAAGACTTAGATATCATCTCTGGAAAGTAAATCTTACTGATCTGAATGGTGCTTGCTTGCAACAAATTATTTATATTTTACCTCTCCTGGGTGGGTGTGTGCACGCATACACATATGTATATATATGTGTGTGTAGAATATAAATAATTTGTTTCAAGCAAATATATATATGGGTGCTGCCATGTAATTTGACTCTCACAATAGCACTGTATGGAAAGTTAGGCTAAGAAATGGAAGAGGCCTCAAGGTTGGCATCTGAGCCGAGATCTGAACCAACCTTGATATTATTGTCCATTACACAAGTCTTAACAAGGGTAGCTGAGTAGAGAGCAATCCTAGGCAGGCTTATTCAGAATCCTACTCAGGTCTGTTGAACAAGGCTTACTTCCAGGAAAGTGCTCTAGGTTTTGCACTGCAGGTGTGTTATAACAAAAACAAAAAAAGGATTCTTGCAGCACCTTAAGACTAATGATAAATCTGGAGTTCTTTTTGTTTTCATTCTACTACAATAGCTTTCTCACTCTCTCTGTGTGAAGTATATGTAACATTGAGGCAAGTTACAGTTAATTCATAGTTCTCTAACATAGCTGGTTTGTGGATCAGGTAGGAATCAAGGTTGTCATTTGTGGTTTGGGAACTAATAGGCACATTTTGCTCCATTGCTGTGGCCAGTTTGCTAAAAATGCTTTCTTCTGCTGTACAGGGCAACACTGCTTTTATAGTGCAACCCTATGCTGAGTTACTCCAGTCTAAGCCCATTGAAATCTATGGGTTTTAGACTGGAGTAACTCTGTATAGGATTGCTCTGTTAGTCATCTAGACAAAGCAGGGGGGTTTTTGTAGGAGAATAAACTCTGTAGTCTTCTTGATACTTAAAAAACCCCGCACCTCCAATTTTTAAGAACTTATTAGAACATACAATATCAGCTTAATTGCTTTATTACTTTTCTATTCAGTGATAAACAAACAACAAACAATATTGCATTGTCCCAAATACATAAAAATAAAACTTAGAACAAAAATGCAGTCTAAAATAATTAAAGCAAGTGTAATAATTTAGGAATTTTAGTGGAATAAAGCACCTTTAAGACCAACAAAGTTTTATTCAAAGTATAAGCTTTTGCGTGTATGCACATACTACTTCAGAGCAGGACTTTTTTGGTAGAAAAAGCTCAGCAAGAGTTCATTTGCATATTAGGCCACACCCCCTGATACCAAACCAGCCAGAACTGTGTTGCTCTGCATTCCTGCTTAAAAAAAAAAAGCGCCCTGCTTTAGATACAATGTAATGGGAAATGAAATCCCATTTCATTGTATCTGAAGAAGTGTGCGCATACTTACAAAAGCTTATACCTTGAGTAAACTTTGTTGGTCTTAAAGGTGTGCTGGACTCTAACTTTATTCTGTTGCTTCAGACCAACACAGCTAGAAATCTAGGAATCTTAGTGTTAGTGTTGCACAAAATAGTGCTGGCCAGTTGGCTGCAATAAAGAAAATTTAGATTCACTGCAATCATAAATCAAGTTATATACTTCTAACCAGGGCTTTTTTTGAGCAGGAACGCACAAGAACGCCGATCTGGTTGGCTTGATGTAGGGGGTGTGGCCTAATATGCAACTGAGTTCCTGCTGGGCTTTTTCTACAAAATAGCCTTGTGTGAAACAAAGGTGATGTCAGGGGGTGTGGCCTAATATGCAAATGAGTTCCTGCTGGGCTTTTTCCACCACAAAAAGCCCTGCTTCTAACCCCATTGACTTCTGTCAGTTTGGAAGGGTGTAACTCAGTTTAGAATTGCACTGAAAGATTGCAGTCTTAAGTACACTTTTCTAGGAGTAATCTCTATTGAATAAAATAGACTTACTTTGAAGAAGACCTTTCTAGGATTGTTGCAGTGGCTAACCAGACTCATATTCTCCTAAATCTGCTAAGAAGGGTGTAGCTCTGTTTAGAATTGCACTCTAATAGTGCCTAACAAATCTTGTAGTTTATTTATTTAAAACATTTTAATGCTGCCTTTCTGCATGATCAGGGTCCACAATGTTGTGAACATAGAAACATTTAAACAATTAAAAATACAGTTAAAGTTATAAAATAATTCAATTAAAACACATAATTGCTTGTAGCACAAAAGCCCCCCAAACAAGTTGACTTCAAAAAGGAAAAACTGCTAAAGTATCCTGTGCTTGAAAGACAACCCCCCATTTAACATGGCAGGAGCTTCTGTAAGCAATCGCCTATTGTGTCTGATGCGCTAGTTTTCGAAATGCCACAAGTTTGTTTTATTGTTGCATCAGACTAACATGGATAATTTACCCCTTCAATAGAAGAGCATAAATTTACCTTTGAATGAAGAATTTGTTTGCGGTAGTTGAATAATTGTGGGACTACAGCAACCAAAGGGGGTTAAAGAGCCAGGGAGGGAAATAGGTTGTGATCCAGTGTGCAGTTATAGGCCCTTTCTCTGTAGGGTTTATATCAAATGTGCATAACTGTCCAAGGGATTGTAGTAGCCACTGTCTTTGGGTTAAAGAAACTCTAAAATCTATTGTCAAGCCAGAGATTTTAAATTATTTAATTTTGAAACCCTAGAGAAGCTCTAAAATATGCCTGTTTTTCTCTTGAGCTGGGGAGATCATTCATTCCATCACAAGTTATGGCTGGTTAGGAATTTATTGCAAGATGGCATAAATATATCAATGGTCACTTGAAGCCATAATTCCAGCTAGTATGAGAAGTAAATAAAGGAAGGCATATAAAAGTACAAATTAATCTCTGTAAAGTGAAATGTATGATCTTAATGCCAGCACAAATTCAGACAGCAATGGCATTTTATGACCATTTGTCATTGCTTATATTAATTTATTTCACTGGTAACAAAGTTTTAAATTGCTGAGCAAAATCTGATGGGGGCAAAATACCTAGTTTTAAAATTGCCTTGGGGAAAAATCATAATTTCATGGCTCCAGGATCTGGAAGAAGAGTACCGATTGTAACAACTGTGAATAATATTTAAGTCTAGGATTTTGAAACAAAAATATCAGCAACGGGTAAAAAAAATCAGCTAGGCCCGTTTTCTTGATTTACTGGGAGACTTATATGAAAGAGCACTCTACTGCCGCAGTTTAAAATCACACAGTCCATTCTACCACCTCAATATTGTACCGCCACCTTATGCCATGCATGTGTAGACCAAGCTAGATACAACCTAGTTAATATATTTTGTTCTTCACTGTTAGTCCTATGTACTCTGGTAAAACATCTTTCAGCGTTCTTATAAGTGAACTATGTTTTTCACTTTCTTCTCTTTAGGTTACAGCTATGCTACCGGTTAGAAATTTTAAGGCGTAGATAGGTAACCCCTATAAACTACATGAAAATGAATGTTTATAGCTAGATCCTAATTTATGATAGATCTCTCTGGATACTGTAGTCTCCGGCATCACCACAGGGGGGCACATTTAGCTGAAATACTTTATAAACAGAGCCGATAAATAGCGCACTTCAGTGTTAAAAACTAACATGGGAACCACCATAAGTGTTGCCAGGATTTGTCTTTTTTCATTTAAGATTGTCAAAGATAGATCTATGAATTGGAGAATGAAAGTATAACGTTGGGGGGGGGGGGAAGGAAATGCAAAACTGAAATTGCCTTCAACTCACTATTTGCAATTCTTCTCTCTCATAAAGTGTTGTAAAATTTTCATGAGCCTTGAGGGCAGACAAGGTGTAAATATTTTAAACAAAGGTTAAAAGAGGAAAAGAAGCTTCTGTAAAATATATTCCTTCAAGTTAGGCAAGCACAAAAGGGGACTGGTGAAGGGGGAAGAAACAGTAACAGAGTTAGACTGTACACTGCTGGGACAGGATTTGACCATGCACTTGTGTGAGAGAACTGGCCCCTCAGAGTCTGAGGCATAGACCCAGTGGCACAGGGTAAGGCCGTATGTGAAGCTGAACACATGAAGCTGCCCTATACTGACTCAGATCCTTAGTCCATCAAGGACAGTATTGCCTACTCAGAGTGGCAGCAGCTCTCCAGGGTCCACTTGTGACCTGGGCCTTTCTACCAGAGATGCCAGGGGTTGAACTTCTGCAAGTCAAGCAGATGTAGGTGATTGATATAAATCCCTATAAAAAGTTACTCCAGTCCTGTTGAAATCAATGGGCTTAGAGCTGAGTCACTATGCATACGACTGCAATTCTAGTGCCTTTGATTTTCTCCAGATTGTGTCATTCATTCATTATGGTCATATGAGCAATCACGTAACACATTTACACCAGATTGTGTCCATTGCTGTTGTCTTCTTTTTCAAGACTCCTGACTCAGGAAACTTTCCCAGGAGCCCTGCTGCAGTTAATGGAGTGAGGGCTTCACTTTTAGTAACTCTTCATTACAAGGATCGTAAGGGATCCCATTTAGGCTAGAGACCTTTGATCACTATTTCAAAGGGGCCTTGGAAGGAAATGGAAGTCTGTTTGTTTATGCATTTCCCTTTCTGCAAGAAGCACAAAGGATGTGAGGTTGTCTGGCTGTGGAGAGGCATCACAGACCTCTAGGTTCTTCCTGTGCCCCCTTGCACACTACTGGGATCCAACCTGAATATAATGTGAAAAAAAATCACAAGACTTAGCCAGCTCCATCGCCTGCCAGGGTGACCAGAGTCGATTGAAGATTGTTCCCATAGTGCTCCCTCTCTCGCCAGTCCTGTTGTATGTCTCATTCTATACTAAGAACAGTCCAGTGAGGCAGGTTATTCTGAGATGCAGTGACTAGTCTGGGTTCACTGAGTAAGATCCATGGGTGAGTGGGAATTTGAACCCAGGTCCACCAATCCAAGTCCAATATAACATCCTTTGCATCACACTAGACCTTGGAGTCAGGTTAACTTGACCTTTCCCTTTTGTCTCTCTTCCTCTTCTGGCTGCTTTTCAGGAGGGCCTAAGAGAGCACAGTTCAGAAGTCCCCCTAACCTAACCCCTCCCAAAGCTGCCCTCTTTCCTGGCTGAAGTTATTAGTTTTTTACAACTAAAAGTAGACATTTGTTGTCACAGGTGTGAACGTGCGTAACCTTGTCCTTAAAGGACAAAACAGCCTGAGCTTCCTAAATCTTGCTTTTTGGATTAACACTTGTTCTTATGCAGTTCTCCATAGTGAGAATTATACAACAGGTTTACTGTGGTGCAGATTTTATTTCCACCCATGGAAAACAGCATTTCATATGAGTTGCACATAATCAAGAGAAACAAAAGAATGTATATTAGATAGAATGCAGTTACATTCAAGTAAAGGGGGGGGGACTCCAAACCAGAGGCACAGTGAATGGATGTGCCAGTAAGAAGGAAATCAGAAGCTGTCAGCAAAAGAGGTCAGACTTTCTACAGCTGTGCTTATTATGCTCAGTAAACAAGTTCTTATTTATTCTTGTTATTAAAAATATATATTTTTTTAAAAAGGATTTTGATTCCAGCTGGAGCATTCAAAGACAATGGCTTTGTGGAAAAAGCAAAAAAGAAATCCTTTTGCAAAGTAGCTAAATTTGGAAAGAATTTTTAATGGGGCTGGCAGTACTTCCAATGAGATCTTTGTGTCACAGTGCAGAGGTCAGGGTATAGAACCCTTTGGGATATCAAAAGGGGATGAGAAGAATGGATAGGATTTCCAGCAGCCTGAGAGAGTGCTCTTTTGTTTTCATTGGTCAACTAGGAAGGATGATGCCTGTGGACATCAAAGCGACAGCTAAACAGTGTTATCTAACCCCATCCTTTGCCCCCCTGCCATGCAATTGGCCTCTTTTCGAGGGGAAAAAAGCACTGGGGAAGGCTGAGAAAGTTAGTTAGGATGTTGTTTAATTAATTCTATAAGACAGCAGATACATAGCCTTAGCAAAATAAATAAATAAATCTGAATTTGTGAAAATGCAAGTTGAGGAGACTCTAAGTTCATCCCATATGAAGAAGTTGTACTAATTATATTTTATTCTTCCCCACACTGGAAGACCTTCGTTTGTAATTTGCTTATTAGAGGTTTGCAGTGGTCCTTTTACACTCTGAGAAAATGTGCACTGGATTACAGCTGAGTAGCTCAATCTAATTCACATTTACAATACTGGAAAATAAGTCCCAGGGGAATTCAGTGGGGAGTTCAAAATTCAGTGGGGAGTCACAGAACTGCAGATAGACAATCAACACCACTTAAAAGGGTTTATGTTTGCCAGGATTCTGAGCCATTGTTATCTTCTCATTTTCACTGTTCATAATGGATCTGAAACATTTCTCTCCAAAAGACAGCCTGCAAAACTGGTTGACAAACAGTTCTAAGAAATCCTCATAGGATCCTTTTACTTATCCATGTAGTGCTTCTGGGTGTGCTCAAGTGATTTCATGTATGGTTACAGAAAGATTTCCTTTTGACACATGCTCAAAAATGATTCTGTTCAAAATATGTTTTTTGTCTCTGTGCTGAGTGCTAGAACTCTGTGGCCAGGACTGTTTCTTATGGACTGTATGCAGTTCTGATTAGTGGCATCTTTAAGCAACATGTTGTGCTGTACATGCCATTTCCTCAGAGTGCTGTTTTGTTCTTTCTCCCAGTTATGTCGTTTTTGGTCCTCTTTGTTCCTTAGAGAGCATTTTCCCCTGACATATCTCTAGGTTACTACAGACTTCCCACAAGAAGCAACAATGAACTTGATGGAAATATACTGTGGGCAATAAGTAATTAATTGTAACTGAACAGAACTACTTAATTAATTAGAACAGGTCCTGACCCTGATGCCTTCGGTTACTTCCAAGGATCCAAGAGAGTAACTAAGACTAGAGGCACTTCAGATACAGGGAACGAAGTGGTAAGAAACTTCAGGCCTGGAGCTTGAGACTCAGTGGACCACAATTCAAGTTGTTTGTGCCAATTCCTTGTCAAACCATAAGCCTTTTCACAGAATATTCTGTGGTGACTGAATATGTTTGGAGGGGAAGTGGAATTCTCGTGACAAACTCCTCCCTAATATACAAATAAGACCTCTGCAGGCCTTAAGGTGGTGTCTCCATTCACGTGTTTCAGAAACTGGCCAGCTGTGTGCTTCAGGAACATGATATGCAGAATCCTGTAAAGTGTGAATTGGGCAGCCCGTGCATGGTTCATGTGGGGGCAGCTTCCATTCATGTGAATGAGATATCAGGGTTCTAGTTTGCATGAATGGCACTCATTGCACAATTCTCACATTATAGAATTGCAGGTTATATATTATTATAGAATTATGGCATGTACAGCACAGCACGTTGCTTTAAGATGCCATTAATCAGAACTGCATAACTGATGGGGGTTTCAGAAAGGCATGCTTCCGCCAGGCATTCACATGATGGTAACAACTGCAGCAACTGGACTGGCCCATAAGAACACCACCAATGGCCTATCTTACCACGCTATGGCGATCCTGAGGCCTCTGAGTACAGTTAACCCCCAGAATTCAATCGCAGTAGGCTTCCCAATCCCCAGGTCCCAGAGGGTTTTACAGGCTTCCCCCCTCCCCCAGCCAGCTGGCTGGCAGGGGAAGCCCCGCCCCCCAGAGCCATCATGCACCTCCATGAACAATTCCCATAGGAAATGATGGGGAATTGATCTGCGGGTATCAGGGGCTCTGGGGGGGCTGTTTTTTTGAGATAGGCATCAAATTTTTAGTATAGCATCTAGTGCCTCTCCCCAAAATACCTCCCAAGTTTCAAAAAGATTGGACCAGGGGATCCAATTCTATGAGCCCCCAAAGAAGGTGCCCCTATCCTTCATTATTTCCTATGGAAGGAAGGCATTTAAAAATATGTGCAGTCCCTTTAAATGTGATGGCCAGAACTCCCTTCGGAGTTCAGTTATGCTTGTCACACCCTTGCTCTTGGCTCCACCTCCAAAGTCCCCAGATATTTCTTGAATGGGACTTGGCAACCCTAAATCGCAGCCTGAAGCTATTATGGTAGCACATGCAAAATGTTTTAACCAATTGTTTCAGTGTTTTTATATTTTACTGTTGGTTATTTTACCAGTCACACTAATGTGTTTGTGTCGACGCTTGGTTTGTGAGCCGCCCTGAGCCTGCCTTCGGCAGGGAGGGCGGGATATAAATAAAATAAATAAATGAATAAAATAAACATAGAAACAGAATTTCACTGTCACATCTGCAGATGGCTACAATCACTGAGAGTTTTATATAAAGATACCATGTATTTACAAGTGTGTACGTGTGTGTGTTTCTACTTGTAATAAGGAAACCCACTTTCTCTTTATATGCCTTAAAGGGAGTACAAGGACATTAGAGCAAAACCTGCTGCTGTGTTTCAATCTCCTTCATCCCTTCACACATATTGACTCCAGAATGTTTTGTAAAACGGGCTCTTGTACAACTTGTGTAGTGGTTAGTTGTACGTTCTGGTTAGTTCATACCATTTTGATATGTACAAGTTTTGTACAGGTGCAGCTGACATACGTTACAAAAGTTCAGGACTTATCCCTATGTGGTTTGTATGGAATATAAAATCCATTATTGTAACTTAATAGCTTTAAAGTATAGTTTTTGTCTAAGTAGTACCCTCCCTTCTGTACTGCTTTTGTCCCAGAAGTTTATCTCCCCACTCCTCCGGTCTTTTATTTCATTCATGTTATGATAGATTGTCCTGGAGAGAGGCTTGAAGCTCTACAATAATAAGAGACAGAAAAAATATCTATAGAAGCTATAGAATAATAAGAGACAAAAAATCCCCCTTGTATCCATTTTGCTTTATATGTGACTATAGCAGCGCCCGCCTCACGGTCTCACTGGATCTCTTTAACTCAGTCTCTTCGGGGTATTCTACTTTTGTTATCTGATGGAAATAGAATTCACTTCATAGGGGACTACAGCAGATTTGTTAGTTTTCCCCCAAAATATAGGCTCTCGAGAACTTTAACTCAAACCACAGATTTATTATAACACAAAGTCTTTAACTTGGGGATATGGGAGATATTTACACAGGTTAACACGTTGCTCAGTTGTTTCAGGCTTTACAAAAACTTTTTCCTTCTTGAGTCTCTCAGGTTCCAGTTCACAGTTCCTATATAACACACTCTCCACCTCTAGCAAAGGTCTGGCCTCTTGGGAACGATGTGCCAAGTCTCACCCCTCGACTAGAGTCTCTGCTCCTAGCTCTTCTGGTGTCTCAGACCCACATCCGCTCCCTCAACCACCTCACTAGATCTCCAGAGGTGTATACAGGTGTCTGTGACCGTTCGGTCTTGACTGACTCACACTGGTTCCTCACACAGCCCTCGTGGCTATTTTTGTCGAGCTTGCAGTCAGCTATTCTTCTCTTGAAGACTTTCCCGCCACTGTCCTAAGCTCCGCCCTCTCAGCCTCTGCCAGGCTCCAATTCAGACAGACTTCTGACAGGCACCAACTCTATCAGACACCAACTGACTGAATGACTGCCTCAGCAGTTTCTGTCACTCAACCACTTTCCCTCCCTGAGAGCGCCGAGCACTTTGCCCCCACCCTCAGGTCACCTGACGCAGGCCCTGTGCGTCTTCAGTTTCCTGTTAACCCCTAGCTTTCCGTCACAGTGACCCATCCTTGACCTTATTTATATTTTATTAAACTTATGACTCACCCAGTCTCTGGTATTGCAGGGCTCTGGGTGATGTACAGCACAATAAAAACATTAAATTATAAAATAAGAACATAAGAGAAGCCATGTTGGATCAGGTCAGTGCCCCATCCAGTCCAACACTTTGTGTCACACAGTGGCCAAAAAAACCCAGGCACCATCAGGAAGTCCATCAGTGGGGCCAAGACACTAGAAGCCCTCCCACTGTGGCCCCCAAGCACCAAGAATACAGAGCATCACTGCCCCAGACAGAGAGTTACAACAATATGCTGTGACTAATAGCCACTGATGGACCTCTGCTCCATATATTTATCCAATCCCCTCTTGAAGCTTTCTGTGCCTGCATGGACATGATAATATATAAAATCTCTCTCGCTCTCGGCTTGGCTTCGCGAACGAAGATTTAAGAAGGGTGCAATAGTCCACGTCTGCTGCAGGCTCGCTGGTGGCTGACAAGACCAATGCGGGACAGGCAGGTCCGGCCACAGTGGCTGCAGGGAAAAGTCTGATTTTGGGTTGGTGCTGTAGCAGTGCAATTCTTCCTCAATCTCCTTTTGTCCTCAAGACCAGCTATGCGTGCGTTCTCAAAGGAAGAGACGGCCTGGTGGATGGTGTGCCTCCATGCTTTGCGATCTGAGGCTAGGTCAGACCACTGGTGATGGTTGATGCGACAGGTGCCAAGGGATTTCTTCAAGGAGTCCTTGTACCTCTTCTTTGGTGCCCCTCTATTTTGATGGCCGGTGGAGAGTTCGCCATACAGAGCAATCTTGGGAAGGCGGTGGTTTTCCAATATTGAATATATAAAATAGATACATGACAAAATATATAAAAGTATTATTTTAGGGCCAGTAACTTGTTATGGGTTGTTATGGTTTCTTTCTAATGAGCAGAGCTTTCATAAATAACAAGGTGACTTCAGAAGTCATAGCTAGATTGCTAAACCACAGCCTGTCACCAAGTGCTTTCCTGAAGATGTCATGGAACAAATACATCTTTTACAATTTTTGCAAAAACATATTTGTCTTACGTGGGTTGGGTTTTCTTTTTAAATCTCAAATGTAATTTTATCACATGTTTTGAGGAATGACTCAGAATTGGAAATAAATCATTGGAACAGTTGTCCAGTATGTCTGTTTGCTTTCCTGTGGTTTTATGGGCACAGTTTGGATGTTAGTTTTGGCATATAAAGCTCCCTGGTACTTTTACCCAACTTATCAAAAGGAGTGCTTCATCCTCTGGAACCTGTTGAAGTTTTAACATGAATGCCACCCTTTAGCTTTTTTTTTTTTGTATTTTATGTGTGTGTGTGTGTATGTGTGTATGTGTGCCTGCACCTAGAAATCATGGCGACTTCTGGTGACTGACACCTGCTTGCAGCCTGGAGGGTGTTTAGAGATGTGGCTGGATAAAGCCTGCCCATGTCTCCTGACTCCTGGTTTTTCAAGGAGGTCTCCTATTCATTTACTTGCCTGATTTGACCTTGCTTAGCTTCCAAGATCTGACGAGATCAGGCTTGCCTGAGCTATCCAGATCAGGGTCCTTTTGCCATTTTTTTTACGCAACGAAGCCAGTTCTCAACCTTCCAGCTCCCAATCCTTTTCAAGCCTGCCGTGGTCCTGTTTATCTCTCCACTCTCAAATCCTGAAAGATAATTTGGTAGCGTCCAGTGCAGCATTTCCATTGGCACAAGTTCTGCTTGTGGAGCATAGATTTCTTGACTCCCTCTTCCTGAAACATCTTGAAGTATTTATTTATCCCAATCCCTGGGGGTTCCCTATCCCCCAGGAACAGGATTTTGTGCTGTCATGGGAAGGGAGAGGCCAGAAGATCATGTTCATGGGCAGAAATCCTTGCACCAGCAAAAACCCTGAGCCAGCCTGTGACTTACAGTCCTCAGGTTTTACCACCCAGCCATCCAAAAATCTCTTTTCCATGAAGTTACTCTTTCCTTTCCCTCCTCTTAGAACTATCTCCCAGTGCACGTTGTGATACCTTCTCTCTGACATTCTTCAGATCCCTCCCTCAAATCTCTTCTTTTCTGCAAAGCTTTTGCAAAGTCCTTACTGAACAGCAAAGCCTAAATATATATAACTGGAACAAACATGACTCCCCCCCCCCCCCCCCCCATTTATCAAAACTTCTCTCCTCTTCCTTGCCTATCTTCTTCATGTCAGTTTTTGGAGGGTAAATTCTTGGGGTGTTTTATTCTGTAAACCACTACACACATTGATGGAATACTATATAATCAATAATACAGCTGCACACAGATGGACAGACTCAGTGACCCATAACTATAATTGTAAGAACTTACCTTGAATTCATGAGAGGTCAGTCTTGTCCCTGATATGGAGTCTAGAGTGAGTACTGCAAATGTAGTAGATTTTATGCTTGGAGAGTATTGTTACTCTTTTTGACATGGGTCACTCTTCTTGATGGGAGGGAGGAATTCTAAAATGGGGACCATTAGTGAAAGGAGGGCAAAGAACAGAAAGAAATCTTCCCATTGATTAGTCTGGAAGTAAGAGCAGCTGCAGGAAGCTTGCAGAACAGTGGAAAGGAATGGGCTGCTTTATTCTTTCCCTTGTTTCCGTCTGTCTGTTCAAAACTGCCTCCATTCAAACTGCTTTGATGCCTTTGCAGGAAAAGGGAACAACTATTCATTGCTTGATTAGTGGTTGGTTGCATGTGGTGCATTTTCAGTCTGGTGAAGTGACTGCTTTCCCTTTCAGTGATTTTCCTCCAGCCTTAGTGAAAGGCTGAAAAACTGTTTTCAAGGTGCCTGGTGATGTAGGGGACAGTGGGCTCATCCCTATGGCCAAGGCAAACCAGACACTTCCTTGCATTTAGATGTGCAAACAGATGTGCATATGAACGCCATCTCAGTGCTCTGAGGGGAGGGGGTGTGACTCAGTGGTAAAGCATCTTTTTGTATGCAGAAGGTCCCAAGTTCAGTCCCTGGCATCTCCAATAGAAAGGACCTGACTGTAGGTGATGTGAAAGACTTCTGCCTGAGACACTAGAGTGCCACTGCCAGTCTGAGTAGACCAGGGGTAGGGAACAGTGGCTCTCCAGATGTTTTTTGCCCATAACTCCCATCAGCCCCAGCCAGCATGTCCAATGGCTGGGGCTGATAGGAGTTGTAGGCAAAAAACATCTGGAGAGCCACTGTTCCCTACCCCTGGAGTAGACCATGCTGATCTTAATGGGTGATGGTCTGATTCAGTATAAGGTAGCTTCATGTGTATGTTTGTGCGTATGTCATTCTTTTACATTGCATTATTTTCAACCAGAAGTGTATTTGGACATGCCTCAGTGGCAACCTGGCTCGCTCATCAAGGGAATGCCCCTCCTTCAAGTAGCACTTCAGCAGAACATCTGGGAAGAGGGTTCTCTTTAGAAGAAAAGCAGTGGAAAAGACTCCTAAATGTATTACATCCTAACATTGCAAAAATGGAATTACAAAAACAATGCAGTAAGAGCACAATACTACATATATTAAAGAGTGGCATACAGACTACAGTTATGTTCCATTTATAAAAGTATCTTCCTAACCAGTTCCATTTTACCATAGCCCTACGTCATTTTTTTAATGCCCTCCTGAGCCATTATGGTTACATAGTAGACACCATTTGATCTGTTAGGGGTGCTAGATAAGAATACATGCTTCTGTGTTAGGGGTGGAAAACCATTGACTGCCTTTCCAATTTTGAAATTCTGTGAACCTCTTGGATATGAAAAAATTCTTAATTGTAAATTTCCAAAGAAGGACAATTACTCTAGTGATCAAGCTACGCTCCCAGATCCTCCTGAGTGTTAAGTGTGGTGTTTCAGATTTGCAGATGAATTCCATCTCAGTGGCTTTGTGTTGGAGTCTTCCTTTGAAACTATTTGCAGAACTATTACAACTTTCAGATATGTTACTGACTATGCAGATATTGAAATGGTTCCTTTAAAAAAAAAAACTACTCTGATTTGAGTCCCTTATTTTCCTCCATAGGCACAGTCTAGTTTTGTCAGTGTAAATGGCAGAAGAGCACATATAATATATATGATATGGCATTAGCAGATATGCTGATAAATGAGTCTTTAGTGGTTTATTCAACGTTGCAGGGTCCAGGGCTGGATTAACAATTAGGCTGAGTAGGCACTGGCCTATGGGCCGCCGGGCTGGTTTGACTCTCTCTGCCACTCCCCCACAGCTTTGTCAAAGGGGCTTTTGAGAAGGTGCCTGCAGGAGATATTAGGAGATAATTGGCAAGGTCCCCCCCCCCCCCAGCAAGATTTCAACTGCCTAGGGGCCTCCACAGGGTTTAATCCGGCACTGGTTGGGTCCTATAACAAAGTTACCTGAGAAGCAATAGAGGCAGAGTTGGCATTGGGGTTTGTTCTGAGAGTAGTTCATGAGTAGTCTCTGGTAGCCCATTGAGTTCTGATAGTAATCTCTGGTGGTCCATTGTTTCTGGTGAGTAGTTGCTTCACCGAGGGTGGGGGGGGGAGGGTGTAGCAAAGAAAGGAATTCTTCCTAGACTATGAGACATCCAGGACAGGCAAGAAATCTTCAAGACATTAGCTGAGAGCTATAGATGACGACTACTGGCATTATGCAAGTTTGCTGGACCTAGGAAGGTAAATCTTAGCTAGCTCACTACAGAAAGCAGTTCTGTGTCCCCTCTTCATCCTGCTTTCTGAATTCATCATCATTCCATTCCTGTTTTTTGCCAGTTTGTACTGAATCTTGTTTTTATTATGTGCTTCACAGTAAATTAAGTCACTTATCATTTGACTCCCCTTGGTAGTAGTATCTTCCCCTATCCTCTTGGTTTTTTGTTTGTTTATTTTTGTTTTTTACAATCTCTCTGTCAAAATCATTCCTCTGGAACATGTTCCAAGTTGCTGCAAGAAAGAATTGGACATGGGGAAGGGTTGAATCTTTCTCAGCCAAAATAAAGCTGTGGCCAAGTCAAACACCCCACAAATTAAGCAAGAAGCCATTTTAAATTGCTTTGTAAAGTTTTCAGTGATTAATTAATGGCACTGATGAATCAATTCAAAATGAACACTGTGATGATGATGATAATGATGGTGGTGATGATTTGAAATTCCTTTCCTATTAGATCTGGAAGGGTGTGCAGTTGCTGATGCTATGACTGCAGAACCCACTGGTAGTTTGCTTCATGTAACTGGTACCCATGTTCTAATACAGAGCCAAATATTCTATTTCTGGCAAAGGCTGTACCATATGTCAAATAATCTGTCTATTTAATAATGCATTGTATTGAAAAAAGAATGGAAGGGTCTGCTTAGACGTGATTCATCATTGTATGTCACAGCAATTATAAGTTTCCCCCCCTCCTTAGGTCAGAATGACCTTTGCTATAAAATAATTTTTCAGCACTTGTGTGCTCTACTGTGGGTTAAAAAAAAAAGGTTTAGGAACAGAAACTAGCCTACTTTGTAAGTTTTCAGCAAGTTTATAACCGTCTATGGTATTTTCTTTCACATGTCTTTTTCTTTGTTTTTGCAATGCATCCACAGCACAAACATTGGCACCGAAAAACTTCAATAGATCAACTGGTGCATCAGTCCACTAGTAGGGGTTTAATTGCAGATTAAGGTAGATTAATTGGTGCCGCCTTGCTGCATGCTTGGTGGGGGAGATCCCTGTTTCCCCCCAAGAAGGATGGATTTTCCTTCCAGGTTGTATCTGAAACTAGTTACTTTCTTTCTGGAATGAAATTATTACAGCTTTTTGTCAGCTGATAATTACCGTACTGCAGAAACTGAAACAGATGTGCTTAGTTGAAATCTTGGCATTAGAGCTGCATTTCAGACATCACAAACAAACTTCACTGAGTTTGTGATTAGTATGACTGTCCTAGAAGTTATCTGGGTTTCATGCTTCTTTCATTCCCTCTTCTCCTTGTATATAACTGCATATAACTGAAGACCTCCTGATTTTGTGTAATCACCGTTTGACATTTAGATTGTGTGAAAAACCAAATTGTGGTTAGTTCTCTTGCTTATAATCCAAGCTTTGAAGTCACATTCACTCCTGGTTTGTAGGCAAGAGATCTGCTGTTTGGATGTTGCATCAGGTTGATGGAGTGGCGAAGTCTTCAGTTTCCCAGCCCTGTGTGGGGAGGAGGAGAAGTATTATGCAAGCAGGGGACTTCCTGTCTCATTTCCTTTATAAACTAACTGCAGATGGTTTCTGACACCTGGAAGCAGCATAGCATTGGTGAATGTTGGTTCTGTTATCATAGACAGGGTAAGCTGTCCCTGTTTACCCGAAACAGTCCCTTTTTTTATACCTAACGCTGATAGAATAGTGTTCATATTTTATCCCTGTTTTTGCTTTTGGGGGTGCTTTGTTAAAATGTTGTTTGTTTGAGTTGCCCGAATTGTTCATGGGCTTTGAAGAGTATAACTCTGTTTAGGATGGCATTTTTAATCTAAGCGGGAATCAATTCATTTTACTTCTAGCAAATACGTATATGTGTAAATACCTGCAAATTAGTATGCCACCAAATATACAGCCTTATAACTCTATACATAGCATTTCACAGGTAGAAGCTGCTGATCCCATGTCTTCAAGGTAGTGAGTGGTGGGGGGTGCCAAAATGGGGGCCTGATGGCAGCACAACAGAATGGGGGAAATTGGTTCATCTCTAGTATTTTAATTGGTAGAGAATTGGCTAGTGCAGAGGAAACTAGAACATATGGCAGGTGGCATATGGCATTTCAGC
This sequence comes from Heteronotia binoei, assembly GCF_032191835.1. Lineage (NCBI taxonomy): Eukaryota > Metazoa > Chordata > Lepidosauria > Squamata > Gekkonidae > Heteronotia > Heteronotia binoei. The sequence goes on along the minus strand of NC_083223.1, from coordinate 46,074,607 downwards.
AATATGACTGGAGCAGGAGAAGGGCACTTGCAGATTGTAAATAGAGGGTGTTGGAGGGTGTGATTTCAGGGGATATTCCATAGTCCCAAATTCTATTGAGAAGATGCAAATGGTGATATTTCCTTGTAACAAAGATGATTGCTTTCCTATGCAAGCCATATAAAAACAATTCAATGGCAGTTTTCAGATATGCAAATATATTTAGTACAAATGTTTTCTCCTTGGCATACCTCCTGGAAAAGAAATCCCCAGAAACTAATGGGAAGGGTCTTTCAAGCAAGCATAAACAGGGCCAGGCTATAATGTCAAATGCTTGGTAGTCACAAGACCATTATAAGTACATCCAGTATTAGAGTGACAGTTCTGCTTCTGTGTGGTGACATTCACTTTTATTTATAGTAATGTGACAATTTGTTTGTCACTTATAAAAATAAAGTTATAATAAAATGAGCCAGGAAGTGAAGACTATCATTAGTCCACATACCTGATGAACTAAATCTTGTCCAACATGTAGATAGACTACAGTTGTAAAGAATGTTACAGATGCATGAGGAGGAAAAAAGAGGAACAAATGCATACTTTTTATTTGTGACCAGTCAAGCCAACCTGTTGGCCATATATGTCAGAAGCTGAAGCCCTTCCAATATTCTCCTGCCTTTTCTGTCTTTGGTAAGATGGTGAATGTGGATACTGATTTTGCTACCTTTCAAGACAGGAATCCGTTAGCCGCCAGGTATTAGTACCCCCACTGCTGAACAAACCTTGGGGTAGTGGCAAGGCCCCTAAATGATAGTTGTTGTGGGAAAGAAAAATAAGGGGCCATCCTGGAGGCGAGCAAGAGAAGCAGCAAAACTGGGAAGGGGATCTACACCTGAAGGCAATAGGGGCACTTTCAAAGGAAATTGTAAGGTTTTGCCCAGATACTATCATAAGACTCCTTGAGTATATGCATAAGAAGCATTATTAATAGATCAGATAGCAACCATTATCAGCATGCAATTTGCAAGACTTGTGTCTTGCCAGACTAAAGCGGCTAGGTAGTCCCCCTCCCCCAGTAATTATACCTTCTGAAGTAACAGCTCCCCGTTTTCCTGTGCCTGCCAAAGTCATTTGAATTAATTTGTATAAAATCTTTTCTCAGGCCTCAGTATTCTTCCCCATCAAGGTCACATACCACATGCTCTTCCCAATTCAGTTGGTCCAAATCAGCGTTGCTCAGAGAGATCAGATTATAGTTGTCTCCTCACACTCCCTTTCCACCTGTGAGCCTGGAACATCCCATCCCACCATACAAAGCACTAAATGTTTAGGAAGTACAATGGGTGTTAGTAGTCATAGATACATTTGTAATATGGGATTAGTACATCATAGGGATCACATCTGCATAATGATAGGTTGTTAATGAGCAAAGATAATCATAACAGCAAAGCCAGCAGTACACATATTAGTGCCACCCAAGCTATAATTATCAGGGATTTGTTCTTCACAGAAATCCCCCTTCATGGAATATTTATTTTTTACAAAAGCAGCGGTACATGCATCGCCCCTTGTCCTACTCATAACCCTGAGATTATTGAGACTGTGACTAAATATCTGTGCTGTGCTTCTAAGAGGAGAGGAATGTTTCAAATGTTGGGGTAATATATGTTTGCTCCCTTGCTGATTGTGCACATCTTTGCTGTTATGCCAATAAAGGTTGTTGTAATTTATTTTTAATTTAGATTTATATTCCATCCTCCCCATTGAAGCAGGCTCAGGGTGGCTTTCATATCAGTAAAACATTACATAAAACCAATTAAAACAGAAACAGACATAATATATGAAAACATTAAGATATTACAGGTGCTATAACGATCTTACAATGAAAGTATATTTAATGATGGCAGATAACTGCCTATCCATTCACGTATCTAATTTCATTGTCAACTGTTACATCCAGATGTTCTGTAAAAAATCATAAGGTCAGGCCTGTGCTTCAGGGTGGTTCAGATCACTTCATTCATGTTGCAGTCGCCAATCTTATCTATCAAAGGCTTGGTGGGAGAGCACAGTGTTGCAGGCCCTGTGGAACTGAGAGAGATCCCACAGGGCCCTAACCTCCTCAGTAAGCTCATTCCACCAGCATGGAGCTGCAACAGAGAAGGCCCTGGCCCTGGTCAGCTTGGCCTCCTGTTGGCTAGGAAATGCGATGTCACCCCATGGGTTGACCATTATTTGGTGCTTGCAAGGGAACTGCCTTTATCTTTAAGGAAATAATACTTTCTGTCCAGCTGCCTGGTCAGTTACTTCTCCTGTTAATATCCTTGGCTTGGCTAGCATCTGGCAGTGCTGTATTGCTGGTGCTTGCCTAGTTGGTGCCTGCAGAGAAGTCCATTATTACAGTGCCTGAAACTATAGGTATGTAGAGGCAGACGCATTAATAGTAGTGGTGCAGAACTAAGTTTCACATGGGGCTGAGGGACACATGCAGTGGTAACCTGGTGTAAGATACCCAAATCGTGGTGACCTCCTAGGGCTCAGACAAGTTGCCTTCTGGCCAGGGGCACACTATGCCAGGGTTTCCAAAATGTAGGAAGGGAAGGACTACCACACACACCTTGTGACATTTGTATAAAAGTGAATTTGCAGTAGTAGTCAAGAAATGTTGATTTGAAAACACAACAAGTCACATTTGCAGCACAATTGTGGGACTGCAATCTTGGCACACTTTCAAAAACATGCATATTGGGCTTCTGAGTGCCCAGACCTTCCACCCCTCCCATCATTCCCACTTTTGTGTCATCAAGGGAAGCTTTCTCAGAGCCCTGAGACCAAACTCCATTCTTGTTGAGGGACAGTAATAAGATTTCCTAATGAAAACCCATCCTTAGTCCATAAATCCCCATCTTCCCCTAAATAAACACAGTGAAACTCTTTTCCACGTACTCTTGCTCTTACACAAGAGGCCAAAGATGCGATTCATAAGAACATAAGAGAAGACAAAGCCACGTTGGATCAGGCCAGTGGCCATCCAGTGCAACACTGTGTCACATAGTGGTCAAAACCCAAGTGCTCTCAGGAGGTCCACCAGGAGGGACAGAACTCCAGAAACCATCCCACTGTTGCCCCCCCCCCCACCCAAGCACCAAGAATACAGAGCATCACTATCCCAGACAGAGTGCTCCATCTATACCTTATGGCTAACAGCCACTGATGGACCTCTGCTCCATATGTTTATCCAGTCCCTTCTTGAAGCTGTCTATGCTTTTAACTGCCACCTCTTCTTGTGGCAGTGAATTCCATGTGTTAACTACTCTCTGGATGAATGACTTCCTTTTATCTGTTCTAAGCTTACTGCTCATTAATTTCATTAAGTACCCATGAGTTCTTGTATTGTGAGAAAGGGTGAAAAGTACTTCTTTCTTTACCTTCTCTATCCCATGAATAATTTTGTAAACCTCCATCATTTCACTCCTCAGTAGTGGTTTTTCCCAGCTAAAGAGCCCTAACCTCTTTAACCTTTCTTCATAGGGAAAGTGTTCCATCCCCTTAATCATTTCAGTTTCCCTTTTCTGCACTTTCCCCAATGCTATAATGCCGTTTTTAAGGTGCAGTGACCAGAACTGTACACAAATTGTACACAATTTAGCTCACATTTGATGTAGCTATATTCCTAACTTCTGTTTATTTGTGAATCCTTTCTTCTGTGTGATGAGGAACACTTAAAACACACAATACACAGTACTGTGAAGATGTCTGTGCAGTGCAAAACTCAGCCCTGTTCCTTTAAAAAGGGAGGGGGGGGCAGTTGTTGATGTTCATAGTGCCTTAGACTGACAGATTGGGTAGTGCTTGACTGGGAGCACCGTGACCTAGCACAACACTTCAGTGTTAATAAGACATGGAGGGGGGGAGCATGCTATTTATCATCTAGCCCATTGGGCACACAAATTATACAACAGCTTGCTAGGTTGTGGTGGAGTCCTTATTTTGTTTCTGCTGTGGCCACAGAAGAGAGATAGCTTTGAATCCTTCCTCTGTTCTGCTGTCACAGAAGAATGTTCATGTCACGATGACCTGACCAAGTGTTCAGTTGCACACTGTGCTTGTTTCCAGAAGGTTACTCAGTCAGGCTGACAGGCTCTCTATCAAAGGGAGGTAAACTCAAGCAAAGCCAGAGTTGGCAGCTGTTAACTAGCCACCCTTCCAAGCTCGGCAGGGCTCAGTCAGTTCATATAATGGTTCAGGCCATGGGACTGACTTGCAGGGTGTGATTTTCGGACCCTGCATGGCTCATCTCTGCAAGTTACGGTATGTTTTGGTGTGTGTAAATATTTGTGTTTGATTTCACTGTTTCCATGCACCTGATTTCACTGAGGTTTTCCAAAGAATCTTGCAAACGGCTTGATTACCTGGTCCAGTGGCAGGCTATCTTCTGTCTTGCATGGTCTACTAACCCCCCCCCCACAGCCCCCCCCCTCCATTTTGGGAAAATGTACATACTAGTCCTTGATGCTGATACTTTGAGTCTTGGAATATGAAATAATTACAGAATTCAATTAGTTTAGCTGGTCATTACCCTTAATTTTGCTTCCTTTCCAGTTGTAGCCCTACAAGTGGAAACAGGGCTTCTAACTCAGAACTTTTAATACTGTCTCACAGAATTATAAATTTCTGAGATAAACTGGTGGTGGAAGGGAGGAAGTGTGCTGAAACACAGTTTAAAGCATTAATAAGATTATTGTGTGTGGTGGGGGATTTTCTCTCTGTATCCAAGGAATACACTTGCCAGAAAAACAAATAAACACTTCAGAGTCACATTTTCTTTATTAGGAGTCCTTGTAGGACTAGTTTAATTTTCAGCACACAGGATAGTACCCAAGACACATTCAGTAACACTGACAGCTGTATCCTGCAGTATTTTACTAATTTATAATACTTATTCTCTTAATTTTACCATACCCTGAATTTTGTGTGTGGTAAATGTAAACTTGGATTGTACTTAGAAGAGTATCCTATCCTAAGATGTTACATAGCTTTATTTTTGGATTTTGTTTTGGCCATGGTGGCTACCTACAACCTCTATTATAAGGAAATGTTTGATTTTAATAGCTATGGATTTTCATAAAGCATTGATTGCTTCAGCGCCAATGTTCAGATTTTCTCATCTCATTAAAATTCTAGCCTACAGATTTACAAAGGAAAGTGTGAGAACCATTACCATATGCCTGAAGAACTCAGAAACAAATACCAAGGGGGCCATCGGTAGTTCTCCAGATGTTTTTTCCCTACAACTCCCATCAGCCACAGCCATTGGCCATGCTGGCTGGGGCTGATGGGAGTTGTAGGCAAAAAAAAAAAAATCTGGAGAGCTACCATTGGCCACCCCTGAAATAAACAACAACAACAAAAAAGATCTGGAAACACTTTTTAATATTTTAAGTAATTATAGATTTAAAACAATATTGGGGAAGGAAAGGCTTGCAATTCCAAATTTTGGACTGAGTACCTTTCTAATATGCTGGTTTTCCATAGACTTAAGTTTACATTTTTATCCCAGTTTAGATAGACCACATTCCTGTGAGACTTTTGAAAATGATTGTTCATATGATGGTGCACAGTTATGAGCAGAGTATTTTATAGACTTCAGTTATTCGTCTTCACAGTAACTCGTGTGAGGGAGGTTGTCCATACTCTTACTATTACAGCTGGGGGAATTTAAGAGTCATTGGTTCTCAACCACAAATGATTCAAAGCTGAGGTGAGAATGGAATGCCTGTTTCATCTATTGCTCAGTCCAGCTTTGCTGTTTTCAGAAGCAGCTAAACCTTTTTTTTTTTTGAGGATGGGGAAAACAATAGGTTCCTATGGGCCAGGGCAGTAGCCAGCAGGCTATGGCCCTGCTTTGGACTAATGACTCTAAAGTTCAAGAGAACTCTGTAAGCTGCTTTGCAGAACTACAGTTTCAAAATGGAGTATTTGAACAATCGTGGCATTTAAATCTTAACAGTATATGGACAACATTCAGTAAACCCCTCCCCCCCCCAAAAAACAAAAACAAAGCACAATTAAATCCAGTTGCTTTCAGTGGGAGAATTAGTGACCAAGCTTTGACAGGTCTACGCAGGAGTAAGTTTCATTTTATTTAGTGGGACTTACTCCTAGGGAAGTATACTTAGTACTACAGCCTTAATGTGTTTGTTTGCTCCTGATGAAAACCATGATAAATACAAATGCTTAACTTTGCCTAGAAGACTTTTCACAAATGATGCTAAAAATATCTTGTGTTCTATAGTACACAGTATAATCTTGTTAGCATGGGGGGGGACTATATATAAGAAGAGATGATGTTTACATGCTAGAGAATTTTGGTTTTATATTAAATTCATTTTAAATTCAGGGGATGCATACGCACACACACACATAAAATCCCCAGTTTGACTCTGGAATTGGATATTGGTGCAAATCACAATCCTCAAGTTTAGAGCAAACTGGCGATTAATGTAGTTTTCACTCAGGCCAATGACTGTCCTTGTTTTTATCTGCTGTAACCCCCTATTAAGCTTTGCCCTACTGCTTAACAAGCTCAGTTTGTTTTGAGGTAATTTTTTTCAAGAAATGTGATAGTGGTTTTTTCACGCTGATCAGAGGAAGAAGAGACAGAAATGAGTTGTTGGATGGGCAAGTGCAGGCATCTGGGTCTGCACTACACAGGCAGGAGAACAGCCAGTCAGGGACACTTAAAAGTCATTTTTTTTCTTCTCAAGTAACACCTGCAGCATTTATGAGATGCTGTAGGGAAACCCAATAAATCTGCATTAGAATACAGTGTTTCCTGTAGGGGAGGCCCATCAGGACATTTACAGGATACAACTCAATTGCTTGAATGTATTTATAGCCATATCGTATATTACCTTTCAGCCAGTGTTAGCAGTACCAGACTTACAGCCAATTGATTTTGGAGCTGTTCTCAAAGGATGGAATAAAAAGCAAACACCATGACTGGGTGTCTGGGAATTGGCCGTCCTCATTTCAAGGCAAAAAACAATAAGTAAATCTTCCAGATTGAATAATACAATGGTTAAGGCCAGTATTATTTGGAGTGTCATTATTAGTTTTCTTTTTCCATACTGGAAATAGGAGAAGAGATGTCCTTTATTTCAGGGATATTATATAAGGCCAAAATGTTTCTTCATTCAGCCTTGAACATTCCTTCAGTCTGGGGAGTCTAATGTGGCAACACTTATGTGGCAACATAGGCAATATCTGCCTTGTAACATTTTAGAATTATATTTCATGGAGATTGATTTTCATTGCAAAAAAAGTGCACTGGACTTTAATCACAATCTCCTTTTTGTGCTGCCCCCAAAGTTTCTTTCCTCACACACATCAGACTGACATGTGGGCCAGTCTTCGCTTTACCTTTTCTAGGGAAGTTGATGGAGCATGTGGTGTCAGATCAGCTCCATGACTTCCTCCTGGGTGACACATCTGCCCTTCATTCATTTCTGTCTGGGTTCAGGCTTGGGCTTGGTACCAAGAAGGTTTTAGTACATGGGTGGGCAATCTGTATTTAAAGTAGGACAGGGCACCATCTTCCCTGTTGGTACTTCTGGACCTCTCAGCAGTCTTTGACATAGTTGACCGCACCATTCTTATCTATTGACTTTAGTGGTTTCACTCTTTATTGTGTGACCAGACACAAGAGATGTAGAATCAGCTGGGTGGAAGATGTCTTGTGGAGGGCCACAAGGTTCTGTTCTCTCACTTATGCTCCGTACTATATATATGAGGCCTCTGAATTAGATTGTCTGGAGCTTTGGGATTAGGGATCATCAACATGCAGGTGAAACCCAACTCTATATTTCATTATCCAAGACTCTGGCTGAATTCAGATGGCCAATTTGAGCTGACATAGGGACGGCCAGGAGGCAGATTAAAAAAGCAAGGTCAGACAGGCACAGCTGCCACCTGTCTCACTCTCACACTCACCCCGCCCTCTGACGTCTCTGAGACAGATCAAATAGCTACCACTTGGGAAGTAGTAGCAAATTCTTCTGCCACACTCCATTCATCTTTCCGCCCATCTGACTCCAGGTTTCCCAGAGCTCATGGCCACTAGAAATGTAAGGGAAAAAAAAGAAACCCAAACTGCACTAAGGGTCTGGTAAGCAGCAACCATGTTAATGTTCCAAAGTGCCCCTGTGTGATATAGGCACATCGTGAGGGAGCAGCTGATTGGGATTTGGCCACTCCAGTTTGGGGCGGCACAATTTGATGCATCCGAAGCTGCCTTTCTGTACCCAGCCTCTGTCTTGCATCCATCTTGGTTCTGAATAGGTGCTTTGAGGCTGTGGTCTGGTAGCTACAGCAGAGCAACCTGAAGCTGAATCCAGACAAGAAAGATGTAATGCTGGCTGGGAAGGTTGCTATTCAAGAGGGACTGAATCCACTTGTCAAAGATGAAGTGGTGTTAAGAGCTTGGGGATGCTCATGAACCTTGCCTTGTTGTTTGAAAAGCAAGCTGGCATGGTGGTCAGCAGAGCCTTCTGTCAGTTGCATTTGATCCACCAACTCTGTCATTACCTAGACCCAGCTGATCCGGCCATGCTGCAACATGTTGTATATGGGGCTGCTTTCAAAGACAACTGGGAAACCACGACTGGTCCAGAATGCAGCAGTCCATCTTTTGTCAGGGGCTAGCCACTGGGAACATATGTTACCAATTTGGAAACAAGTACCTTGGCTACCAGTCTGTTTGTAAGTTCAAGTCTAGGTGCAGGTTATGACCTTTAAAGTCCTCCATGACCTGAAACCCACACATTCGAAGGAGTTTCCTCCTCCATATGTCCCTGTGCACTAAATGTGGCTATTGATGGGTTTGAAGAAGTAAACAGCATAGTATTGATAATATTTCAAAACATGGTAAAAAATGTTAACCTAGCAAAAGAGACTGATGGGTTATGCTCACATTCTGAAACAGATGTGGTCAGAATGCTCTGGTAAACTATAGAACCTACTTTATAAAAGAAGATTGTACTTCTTTAATTCACAAGTAACAGACAAACTGACTTTTGATGGGGAGCAGCAAATAAGATTATTAAGTTGTAGTGGAGCATTTCCAGGAGAGCATTGCCGTTGCAGATGAATTTGTTAGGTTATTTGTAATATTCATGGAATCATAACCCACTAATTCAGCAGTGAAGCTGAAGAATGCTGTTTGTGATGTCTTTACCAAAATGTGTTGTGCCCTAATAATTGCCGTTTATTCTCCTAGCAGTCCTATGACCTAAAGCACAATTATCCAGATGTTTAAACCAACTTTATTCATTCATGTATACCATGCCTTTCTCCCCAGTGGGGAGGCAAAGTGGCTTACATCCTCTTCTCCTCCATTTTATGCTCACAGCAAGACTGCGAGGTAGGTTTAGTCTAAGAGTGCGTGCCTGGCTCAAGGTCACCCAGGAAGCTTCCCTTGCAGAGCAGGGACTTGAACCTAGTCTGACTACTATAACTAGTGACCCACCCAGACTCTCAAAAGGTTGTCTTCTCTCCTCTCACAAGCCCCTTTTTATGCAGCCTCAGTTTAGCATGACCTATAGGCAACTCTTTATCCTACTTATTTGGAATTTTCAATTGTATTGTAATTTGTGCAGATGTTAAGACAGCTTACTTGTTTTACAGTGCCAGGGTAACAGCTGCCTAAGTCCACTGACTTCAGTGGACTTTGAAGTTTGTAATTCTGTTTAGGAATATGATACTGATCCTCTTAACTGTTGTAGTTGCTCCAAATAGTTTGATTTTTCAGTGTAAAATTAAAAGGGAAAGGATGCTTTCCCCGCTCTGAGCATGTGTCTCTCTCACTCTCGATGCGTTTGAAAGCTGGACATCTCTCAATTTGAATCCTTGTTGCTGGGCAACAAACAATGAAAGCTCCTAGCATAGGCTATGCAGGTGAAATCTAGCCCTTCACATCTGACTGATATCTGACCAAAATAATAAAGGATGTAAAATATTATTTTTAAAAAGAACAGGAAATGGAAGGGGGCACTTGGAGTGTTTTACCATATGTAAACTTTTCTTACTAGCTGGAGCTAAAAAAATCCATAACTACAACTTTCCTTTGAGACATGTCAGCTTGCCTTACTAGCACTTTTGTTTTGAGTGGAGAGCATCTGTGTTCTTCATGCCAGGTTTCATTACTGGGAAACAGCTAGGCTTAATAGGAGACAGCTTTGCTGGTAGTATTCTGGTCTAAGTTCATTTTTTAAATGTTTTTCTTTCTTTTTTTAAAATACATGCCCTGGTCATTTCTACCATGCCAGTTTCTAAAGCTACAATGTGTCAAGAGTGCCTCTTGCCATTTGGCCAGAATGCTACTGTCGCTTCTCACTTAGCCAGTTCCTATCTCTGTGTAATAACAGAAGCATTCCTTCTGCCTGATCTCAGGGATGGCCAAGGCCATCTCTGTCTAATATGTGTGCACCTGGGAGGGAACTGGGAAAGAACTAGGGGGGAGGGACTGCTTGCTTCATGCCTTGAATTTGAACATATAATGGTTTTATCATAAGGTAAAATTGGCAGAGTGGTAAAGCAGCAGTACTGCAGTACTGTGGTCTGAACTCTCTGCTCACGACCTGAGTTCAATTCCGGCGGAAGCTGGATTCAGGTAGCCGGCCTAAGGTTGACTCAGCCTTCCATCCTTCCGAGGTCAGTAAAATCAGTACCCAGCTTGCTGGGGAAGGCAATGGCAAACCACCCCGTAAAAAAAAAATCTGCCGTGAAAATGTTGTGAAAGCAACGTCACCCCAGTGTCGGAAACGACTGGTGCTTGCACAGGGGACCTTTCCTTTTCCATAAGTAGAGGGCATTTGTTTGCCAAAGCCAGTTTTTGCAAGAGCCATATTGAGCCTAACCTGACAGTAAATCAATAAAAAACTATATTTTGAATGGCCTGGTGTTGATCACTGAACTGTTGGAGACTTGACACAGTGGGGATAGGGGTGGGGAGCTCACACAGGAGACAGGCATAATCTGTGGCATTATTGTGTTGTACTCCTGTAATTTGCACGCCTTTCAAGACCACTGTCAGGATCTGATGATCATGCCCAGATAGTTCCTGGTTTTCTTGGCAGGGTACATGGTAAATCTTTATCCTGCTTTATGCTTCTGAGGTGTAAGCCCTGAGGAAAGGAGCACAGTTGCCTATCAATTATTACTGTGACTTTAGGGGAAAAAAGGTAACGAGGTGCAAGTAAACCTTTTCAATTCAAGTACGTAGTTATCCCCACAGCAAGGCATAAAATGGCGTTTAGAAAAATTCAGCAGTGATAAAGGCAGTGGTGGCACAAGGCCGCTCATAACATGGCTTCATCCTGGCCTTCTCCTTTGCTCCTGAGACTTGTTCAGCATAGATGTTGGATGTTGTGGGACCCAAATGAACAGCAGCAACAACAAAACAAATATGTGGCAGCAATGAGGAGGGGGAACTGTGTGGAATTACTCTCACTGCCTGCCTGCAAAAGAAACCCCATTGATGCAAGAACAGTGTTTGCCTACTTCTCGTTTCTGACTGCAGCCAGTGGGGCTGTGTAGCTGTTTGTCCATTCATCATCAACTTTTCAGATATCTCAGAGGGTTCCTGAGTGGGAAGGGGCTGCATCTGCAACCTTCATTGTTCTCACACTGTTATAAGAATAGACTGGTGATGTATCTTGTTCAGTCCCCCAAGACTACAAACACTGTAGAGCTAGACAGATAGCTAGGTTCATATCAGTCTTCTTCCTGTCTGGTTCTGCTCTCACTCACCCTCTCTAACCAATAGAATGTAACTCAAGGAACTTCCTTCTTGTTTGTTCTCCTCCTCTTCCTTCTTTTTCTCTGCATGCATTAGGAGGAACACCATGGTGTCTCCCTGATCTGAACTTAGCAAATGGCCTACTACAATCCAAAGCCATCCAGTTAGATAGAATAGTTTAGACACTCTTTTTCGCCGCTAGTTATACGTTATGTTTCACTAAATAAATCCACCAGTATTGGTTTCTTAACTTAAAACAAAGGCTCTCTATGCAATTTGTGAGATAGTGTGGTAACCATTAGACTAGGCCATGCTACTGCACTGGAGCTCAGAAGGAACATTCTGCTAATATTCTGATTTAGGATGGCTGCCTGACCAGTCCAGCCATCCTAAACCAGACCCAATATACACTTCATAAGATTCAATCTATATGATCAATTTCTTCAAAAAGTAGAATGATATAGGAGTTAGTAGGGCTTTCATGTTTTCTCCCTGGCTGCTTACAGTACCATAGGAAAAGGTTTTCTGTATTATCCTATGCAGGAATCTGATACACTGCATTATAGTTGCAAAGATTAATGAATGCCACACCAGTCCTAAACACAAATGGCATCATTCAGGCAATATAAATGGAGGATCTGACTACATGATACTTTTTGCCCAAACAAGTCCCCAGGTTGGATCAGCAGATGTGTTCCAGTAATACAGAGAGAGGGTGCTTGGGTGTTCCCCCTGCCACTATTTTTTAAAATCTGAAGCAGTCCCTACAATATAACCCATTGATGTATCCGGAACTCCCAAAAGGGCAAACAGTGCCCCTCAAGGCTGCTTCCAGTTAGGAAAATGGTACAGAGAGAAGGCTTAAGCACCCTCTTCCTGTGAGCTGTTGTTCTCTTAGGACTCATGCCCATGTGCCCTGGGGAGGCAAGAACTCCCAGAATGCATCTGTGAACTTGACCAGGGAAATTACCTGGAGAAAGGGTATCATGTGGTTAGATCCTCACATTATTAATCACCCGTCCCCACCTCAAGCAGCACCTGGATCAAGTGAAGAATTACTGAGTATTTTAGAGCAGTTGGAAATGTTTTACCAATGGAAAGAAATTGCATACCTGAGCTGGAAGTTTCAGATACCAATTTGTTCTGCTGCTTCAGTCTCCCACACTGTCACTTCAGCTTTTGTTATTGTTAGAACCTGTGTTATGATTGTGAGGATATTCCTTTGGCAAGCCTTAACTCTTTGGGGAAGCAGCACCAAATATCACTCAAGTGGTTCCCTTTGGAAGGAACTGAAGAAAAGTGACAAATCCTGGCGATGATTGAACTTGAATTTGGATTCTTTGCCTGATAGGAGCCAGCCGGTCGTATGATCCACTTTGTCTTTGTGACTTCTTCTTTCGCTTTGCTAACCACAGAAATGCTATTTATGTTTGATTCTACTTACCTGGGGGCAACAACAGAAGCTAAATCTGCTTGAAACTTCCTTATCTAGTTCTTATTTTTATATAAAATGCAAGGAAGAGGTTTTCTTTTATATTATACTAGCTATTTTCAATCTTGCACTTATTCATGATCCTTTTATACCAGCTTTTTAAAACAAATTAAAGCTTACCAGGTGGTCTTCATCCTTCTGCTTGCAAATTACACAAACTTAAACTGCTCCCCACCAATGCTCCTTCTAAGCTGTGGAGTCCTGTGAGCAAAAATTCTACTTTGTGAGCTACTGGCATTAAAGTTGTGAGCGAGCAGTTTGGCTGCTGCATAAATTAGTTTGCTCTGGGGCCATCCTTCCTGAGCTAAGACAAAATTCTGTGAGCTGGAGACTCAAAAACTGTGAGCTAGCTCACGCTAACTCAGCTTAGAAGAAGCACTGCTCCTCACTTACCTTTGTGTGATTTCTCAGTAGCATTTCCAGAAAATCAGTTACTGGAACTGTCAGACTTGCTGCCCTTCCTTATCCACTTCTTGTTACAGGGGGCCTTTAGAACAGAGCTGGTCAATTTCTGATCATTGTTTGGAATTTCACAGGCATTTGAAACCTTTTCCTGCACCACCCACTTGTGTTTGAGGGAGGCCGAAAGGCATAAATCTGGGCAGCAGATAGGAGAGTTCAATAGCACAAGAAAGTGGGCTCAGCATGTCAGACTTCCTAGTGCTGTTTTATTACTTCACTTAGCACATTCAGGGTCACCAGCATGTATTTTCTCCCCCCACCCCACACACAGAATAGTTAAACAGAAATGTTACAGATTTGCCTGGCTTTTATCGGAAGTTGAGTTTAAATGGTTTAAATGCATGCAACTCCTGCAGGTTTATTTATTTAGTACATTTTATCCTTCCCTTCTGCAAGGAGTTCAAGGGAGGCTTACATGGCCCTCCTTCCCACATTTTACCCTCACAACAATTTTGTGTAGGTCAGGCTGAGAATGTGTGACTGGTCCAAGGTCACTCAGGGAACCTCTTGATTTGCAAGGCAGAGATATTTCTCCACAGGACGGTAAATAATCTGGTGCCTTCAGGTTCCCAGCCCCACTTCTTTGCCCTCAGAAGTTAGGGAGTGGTAACATCTACTTTATTTGCCATTTGAATTGTTTAAAATTATAATTTTGTATTTTTAATGTTATTTAATATAATTGATCTAGATTGTTATTTTAGAGTTTTTTCTGCTCTGAGTCCTCGTGCAGGGTGTCACGTTCTCAAGGTGCAGGCTGGCAGGAGTCCAAAGCCAGTCCAAGGTAAAAGCCCAGGAAATCATGCAGGAGCCAAGCCACCAATGCAGAATCACAAACCAAAATCAGAAGTCAATGTCCAAAAGCCAAAAGGTCAGGGTGCCAAGGAAATCAAGCAGGTCAAGATCAGGGATCAGGAAGGAGCTTGGATGCAAGCCAGAGAATAGACTTGTTGCTTCCACAAGGTTACCAGGTCCTGGGTGGGAGCTATATGGGAGTCTTAATTAGCCTGCTCCTTGGGTGGCAGTGACTTTGCTAGAACTCTGGGCTGAGAGATCTGAAGCATCGGCGTGCCTCATGTCTTCGCTCTGAAAGTTCTTTCCGGAGCTGCTTACGAACTCTTGAGATGGGAGGAGGAGAGCTTGGAGGAGATTGATTGTCAACAGCTGACACTGGTGCCTGGAAAGTGATTGATGGGCCAGCTGCTGTTTGTTTAGCTGAGGAACTGGCTAGCAACTTTTCCAGGTCTATTAACCCTTCCAGCTCCTCCTCGTCAGGGCTAGACACAGAAAAGGGTGGCCTAGAACCCTAAAGAATAATTTTTTTAAAAAAAGTGGAGAATTGAACCTGGGTCTCTCATATCCAAATCTAATACCCTAACCACTACACATAAGAACATAAGAGAAACCATGTTGGATCAGGCCAATGACCCATCCAGTCCAACACTCTGTCACACAGTGGCCAAATAAACCAGGTGCCATCAGGAGGTCCACCAGTGGGGCCAGGACACTAGAAGTCTTCCCACAGTTGCCCCCCCAAGCACCAAGAATACAGAGCATCACTGCCCCAGACAGAGAATTCCATCTATATCTTGTGGCTAGTAGCCACTGATGGACCTCTGTTCCATATGTTTATCCAATCCCCTCTTGAAGTTGTCTATGCTTGTAGTTGCCACCACCTCCTGTGGCAGTGAATTCCATGTGTTAATTGCCCTTTGGGTGAAGAAGTACTTCCTTTTATCCATTTTAACCTAACTGCTCAGCATTTCCATTGAGTGCCGACGCATTCTTGTATTGTGAGAAAGGGAGAAAAGTACTTCTTTCTTTACCATTTCTATCCCATGCATAATCTTGTAAACCTCTATCATGTCACCCCTCTGTCAATGTTTTTCCAAGTGAACCCCATGCAATTTAACCTTTCTTCATAGGGAAAGTGTTCCAAACCTTTATTAATTCCAGTTGCCCTTTTTGGACTTTTTCCAGTGCTATAATATTTTTTGGAGGCGTGATCAGAATTGTACACAGTGCTCCAAATGAGGCCACACCATTGATTTATACAGGCGCATTATGATACACCATGCAAACAGACAGAGTAATGGGATTTCATCAGTACAGGTTAACATTGCCTGTGTTCAAGCCCTCCTGCTTCTTTGTTCTAAAAATTATTTAACTCTTTCAGGCAATCTAGTATCTGGATCCAGGACATTTATACATTCTTTTAATTTTGATGAGAAGCCATAAGTCTGGTGATGGCATAGTGAGAATTATATCCAACAAAGAGCTGGTTTGCATATACCTGTTTGCTGTTTGGTTTCCCAGCACTCAGTTTCTCAAGGCTGGTTGATAGACTGATGAATATATGAACTGACCTTCTTGAAAAGTGTTGTGTTTGAAGTGCTGTAATATTCACTCCTCATATTTCTTCACATTTGTATCCAAAGAGCTCAGAGTGGCATACATTGGTGGGAATGTTCCATTTTTACAACAGCCTTGAGAAATAAGTTTCTTGTTTTATTGGGGAATAAGTGCAGCAGAGAGAAAATGAATGGTTCAGGGTCACTCAGTGAGCTTTATAACCCAAGTGGGGGTTATAGGCAAACACACTAATCCCTACACCGTTGCCACTCTCCATGAGGAAAAATCTGACTGTTGTTTAATTTTACAAGGCTTGTTCACACATGGAAGTGCTATGGTCACCAAACAGGCCTAAGTCCAATCAAATGTAGTGGGAGATCAGTCATAGCAAAAACTAGTTCAAAAGTAAGTCATGATGAATTCAGTAGGATTTATTCACTTGTCAAGATTGTACTATTCGGTGGCATTCAGTTGGCTTTAAAGGTGCCACTGGACTCAGACTCCCTTCAGTGGCACTTACTCATGACTAATTTGTTCTGGATCATATCTTAGTGGTCCTATAAAACATAACAGTCCACGTGTTTTGTATTCCAGATTGATTTGCATTCACAATTGAATCCATGCATATTTGCGGTTGATAAAAGAGAGAAGGTGAATTCTGTTCTCTGACAACTAATTAGGGATATGCCACTTGTGGCTAGGTTGATGTTAGCTAAAAATTGTAAACTAGACCCTTGGATCCCAATATTAACAAATGGCTAAGAAAAATTGTAACACAGTAAGTTTGACAACGTTGGATCCAATCAAAGTCCCACTGATGGAAGGATGAAGGATATTTGTCAGCAGAGGGCAACTTGTTTGCTTGCTTCCTTACAATGCAACTCAACCCGCCCCCGTCCCCATGTTGCTCCTGGGATGTGAGGCATCTGTAAGAGCAGCAGAAGTGGAGAGTTAGAGGTCTGCAGTGTGGTGTGTGTGAAAATTATCCCCTTATTATCAGTGGAAATCCTCTGAAATAGCCGAACCAAGGAATACAACAGTTCTATGTGGAGTATTACAGTAAGCCCATAGAAATCAGTGTGCTTAAACTCTTCCACAGATGAACCGGTGTTGTATGTTTCTGTGAATTCCACCCCCACCTCAGTTCTGAGATCATTTGAAAGCATTTCGTTAGACATTTAAATAATTGATTTAGGGATAGCAAATGCTATCAGTGTTTTCTTGTTTTAATAACTTGCCTTTCTCTCTCCATTTGTATATTTTAATATAAAGAAAGAAAGAGAAAGAAAGAAAGAAAGAAAATACATGATCCATAAATAAATATCTTAATGAGGAAAAATGCTGATAGATCTTGGGTCTATTTTTTCAGACCTGTGTATGATAAGCAGTATCACTGTATCAAAAGAATTGGAGGAAAAAAAGTCTTTCTCTCACCTTTGAATCCATGTTAGTTTGTTATAACAAAATAAAAACAGACGTCCAGGGGAAACTTGAAAGACTAAAGATACGTCTAATGGGTGAGTCATAAAAATGCATGCTGGTATAATAATAGTTTGAGTCCAGTGGCACCTTTAAGACCAACAAAGTTTAATCCTGGGTATAAGCTTTCATGTGCATGCCCTTGAAAGCCTATACTCAGAATTAAACGTCATTTGGTCTTAAAGGTGCCACTGGACTCAAACTTTTGTTCTGTTACTTCAAATCAACACAGCTACACACCTGGATAAAAGTTTTTAGTGTTGCCCCTGGAGTTCTGTTTAATTTGGAGGAGGCCTTTGAGTTGTGTCAGTTTTCCAAACCAGAAGTTTAACTAGACTTGATTTTAACCATCTTCAGGAATATCGTCAGAAGTGCCTGCTGTCTTTATGGTGAAATACTGAAGTCTGAGACCATATCTTTCTGACATTTTTTCCCTCAGGTTCTCTCCAGTGAATGTTTTCGACTTTCCTTCATTTTTGCATCAACAACATCAAATTTGTTCCTATTATGAGAGATGCTCTCATTTTGTTTGGAATTATAATATACATTTTTTTAAAAATAAAAGTCCTCAGAACTCATTTTTAAGGAAAATGGGAAATTCTTATGCTGGGCAGCTCAAGACAACTCGCTTTGAAGAAGTGCTGCATAATTCTATTGAGGCCTCTCTCCGATCAAACAATTTAGTTCCCAGGCCTGTTTTTTCACAGCTGTATTTGGAAGCAGAGCAGCAGCTTTCTTCTCTTGAAGGTAAGCAGTGTTGATTTTGGAACTTATATTTAAATATGCATTTTCTATTTAGAAATAAATCCCACTGATTTCAGTGGGATTTACTGTCAAGCAGATGTGCATAAGATTATAGCCTTAGGTTCTGTTATGGAATCCCAAACTGCATTGTCTATAATAGCTTTTCTTGCTATCTTTTTGGCTACCAGCAGGGAATGGCAGTGTAGGGTTGCCAGATCTGGGTTGGGAAATGCCTGGAGATTTGTGGATGGAGCCTGGGGAGGACATGGACTTCAGTGGCATACATTGTCATAGAGTCCACCCTCTAAAGCACCCATTTTCTCCTGGGGAACTGATCTCTGTAATCTGGAGATGAATTGTAATTTGGAGTGGGGGGATCCCCAATCCCACCTTGAGGCTGGCATTCCTGCTATCTGGGAATGAGGTAAAACTTCTTTAACAGATTTCTTTTGTGATTCTAATCCACAGTATGTTAACTGGTTCAGCAAAAATTGCTAGAATTTAGTTTAATTTGTGATGCAAAACATTAGTATTTTATGTTTTCAGGTAGCCTTAATTTGGGTAATGAATAAAAATAGAAAGAGTATATGCTTTATTTTGAGCTTTGTTGGATTAATTTTAAAGTTCTATGTGCTATGCTTATAATGTTTATAGTTTGGGATTTCATGGTAGTTAATATTATTTTGACTTTTAGTTTTGTCCTGTTAGGTAACAAACCTTTGCATCACTCTTGGGATGTGAAATATTTAGGCACAAAGTTCGGATTCCACAGTCAAACTCACTGAGTTATTTAAGTGAACAATCAAGTCAAACTTTTTTTTTTAATTGCTCAAGTTCAGAAGATTTTGCAGATCTGACTACATGCAGGCATTATTAGCCTTTTGGTGGAACTATTTCCTCCTGCTAATTTCTGGTTTCTGTTTATTGGCTTGGAAAGTGTTTCCTTGGTGTTGCCTTTTGTATGTGTGTCTTTTCAAAGTTGTCTAATGGCGATGTGGGAAATATAATTATTGATGGAGTACGACAGTCTTTAGTAACTTGTGTTCCAAAGTCATTCCAATAGTATTTCAAATAATTGTGTATAATGTCATACAGATATTTGCCACCCATGTAAAAAAATCTTCTTAGTAACCAATCTGGTTATGCATTTTAAATTCTTCTATTCTTTCTTGCTGAACAAGAACATTTGCATAAGAAAACATAACCTTTTTCTAAGTGTCCATCTGCTCCTGCTGTTTATTCTCCATGTGGAATGCCTGAGACTTTCCTCAGTAACGAAGTTTGATGTCACAAAGTGGATTATGACATTGGCTGGGAAAGGATGCTGTGGGACTACAGCCATTGTTCTTACACAAGTGGGTAGTTTTTCACACTAGTCTATAGAATTTGTTTGGGGGCTTTTTTTATTCTCAGAGGATTTAACACATTGTTAGAACCCCATTCTACTTTCCTCTAATGAGAATTGTAATGCTTCTGAGTCTACTACCAGAATGAGGAATGACTGGAAACAACTTTATATGAAAACATTAAACAGGAGTCCAGTAAAACCTTAACGGCTAAATAAATTTATTTTAGTATGAGCTTTTGACACTCCAAGCTCACTTCTTCAGATCCAATCAAAACAAAAATCAATTCACAGAAAGTAGGTGTGAGGCATTCCCAGCCAACAACCACAGTGGAGAATGAATATCACATCTAGAAGATGAAATTATACAGTGGAACAATTTAAGAACTATAGCAATATAGTATATTAGCAGCTGTAGTGAAATAGGAATCGTTAACCTTTTTGTAGCAAGTTAACCAGGTCTTTTTTTGCAGCAGGAACTCCTTTGCATATTAGGCCACACCCCTCTTATGTAGCCAATCCTCCAAGAGCTTACTGGGCCTACTGTAAGCTCTGGGAGGATTGACTACATAATGGGGGTGCGGCCTAATATGCAAAGGAGATATTTCTACAAAAAAATCCCTGAAGTTAGCCTTTTTAAAGTTAATCTGCTCACAATAAGTTAAATGTACCTACATGAATATGTTATGTAAGATGCGCTCCTATTTTTAGAATTAAGTAGAATCTCTTTCTCTTGTTACCATTGGAGCCAGATCATCTTTGTAATTTGTTTGAACAGCATTTTCCTCTTAACCAGGAAATGTGGAGGATTGGGGATACTTTGAAAAGCTTCTGTGCTTCCAAGTCTTTTTTTTTTTTTTTTTACATTCAACCCAATACAATCATGCAACCACATTCCCTACCTCTAATGGCAATGGACCACCTAACTGCAGGGGGAGAAGATATTTTAACAGCAGCCATGTCATATAGTTTATGTGCTTGGAATATGTAACACCCCCCATGAGCTTCCTCAAGGGAAGTGTATTCTTAATAGCATCAAAATTTGGGAGATATTGGTAGAGGATTTTACAGATGGAAGGGATTTTTTTGCCGCACATATTCTCCCTTCCTGCAACTGATCTCTGACTCCCCCCCTCCCCAGCAGCTGTTCCTGGGGGGTATTTTGGGCTGTGGTAGGAGAGAGAGGCAGGGAAGTCTGACTCTGTGGATGCAGATCCCTTCTATCCATAGAAACCTTCACTGGATCCAAGCTTGAAATTGCTGACTTGTATGGCTTTCATAGCTGCCCAATAGGCAAATGACCCAGAGAAACCATTTCAGCTATCAGAGGGGGAGATTTTGGACAGGAAGGGGCAAGATTCACAGCAAATGTCAAGGGTTTATTCTTGGATATGTTCAGGATGAAATTGCAAAAGTGCTGTGAATGTTGTGATTTTTGTCCTCATAATCATTTGAAATATTCTAGAAGGTCATTTGTGAAACAGCTGCTTAGATTACTCTCCCGAGTAGAGCCTTCTGATGGAAGTCTCTCTCAGAAAAAGGTGGAGATCTGGCTAGGGACCTGCTCTATGCATAGCTTGCCAACTGTGGTATAATAAATGTTTGTATTGGCAGGAGTTTGGGGAAGCACCTTTTGGGCCCGGGGATGGAGTATGGTTTTAAATGGGTCTGAGCATATGGCCTAGCTTTAACTACTTACCTATATTGCTTTAAAAATGCTAAGGGACAACCCCACCACCACCTTTTCTGTCAATTGAAAGCAAAAGAAACATGCACAACATTTTCTTTCTTGGTTGATTGAAAACCCTGTTTCATTGGCAGAAGGGAAACTGTTCGTTCTTGTTCCTTGCAAACAGCCACATAACTGCCTGTACAATTAATGACATGCTCATTTCCCTACCCCCCACCCCATTTCAGCAGTAATTGTTTCCCAGGGCTATCTTAGAATCCCTCTTAAACACTCATGCTCCCTGGGGCTGTGGTCATTTACTCTGCCTCAAAGGACAGGTCTTGAAAATGAGGAAGTTAACAAAGGAACACCGTAGACTTTCAGCCCTTAAATGTTCATTGCTATTTCCTCTGCTGTCTGCCTCTTTTATTGATATGATTGTAGGTCAAAAGTATATTAATTAGATACAGGAGCATCTGAAGATGTTTATGATTGCTGGTTTGTTTGTTTTTTGCATCATGAAAGGGTCACAAAAACTGTATTTATCCAATCAAACTTTTTAGACAGCATTTTTGGAACAAAAGGACAGACCTAGACAGTAGTTTACAGACAACTTAATGTCTCTTGCTAAAACAGCTGTATGCTCCTCAGTAAAGCAAATGCTTTTAAACATTAAAGGCTGCTGCTGACTTTGCATAGCTTTTGTTATTTTTACTTTCTTCTTTCTACCTTGCTTTGTTGCTGGGCTTCTTTTACAGATTGACATGTTCCCTTGATATAATCATAATTTTTTGTGAGTACTTTTTTTAAAAACCAAGCTAACTAAATATTATTTGGCTTTATTGACTTTGTATTAAAGGTTTGTTTTGTTCATGTTCAGTGCATGGCTCATGTTTAATTAAAATTCTAATTCAATGATGGCTGTAAATCAAGTGGCATTTTCTTTGTTCTCTTCAGGCCATTTTTTAAAAACTCATCTTGTAGCCTGCGAGCTTCTAAGAATATAATGTGCCTCTATCTCCTTTTTTGCCTCCTCTGGTGGACTCTTAGCGTCTCACCCTGCTGAGGTCTCTACCCTCCACAACAATACCCCCAAAACTTTAGAATTCCCCAAAACAAAGTTAGCAACCCTATAATCTGAGCAGTTTGCAGTGTATTCATGTCAAATGAATAAATACATTCTTGCATACCCACATAGTTTATGCATAACTCAGCAAAAATATATATCTTTAAATAACCAAGACCAAACTTGAGTTACATCAAATTCTACACCTTTGGGAGCATGTACTCTGCAGTAAATTTGGATTTTGGGAGGCAGGGTTGGATTGTATGAGAATGGGGAAGAGGAATTCTGACAAGTGGTCATAGAATGAATAATGGGGGAGACATTTTTTTTGGGGGGGGGAAGAAACCAGATAATCCCATCACAGTGTAATTTAAGATGGTTTGAACTGTGGAAGGAATAAAAAAATGACTGGATGAAACAGAACTTGAAAAAGAAAGAGTGTACAAGAGGTCATCCTTCCTCTGGGTGTGGCATGACTCAGGTGCAGATATAGTTTTATGGGGAACAAGTAGCAAATGCTGACAAAACCTTGTCCAATATCAAAACATTTTGTTGGGGTTGCCAAGTACAGCTCACCCACCAATAGTATCAGCTTCAAGGCCAAGCAGTTTGTCTTCTGCACAAACCTTTGCATTTTCTATTCAGAAATAATTCCCACTATGTTTCTGTGGATGTAGTTCCAAGCAGGAAAAAAGCCCTGGTTCCAAGTAAGTCTTCACAGGATTGTGATCTTATTTGTTGGGCAAATTCTTTTTAGTGTTTGCTGCCTGTCCATATCGTTGATTTATGGCATCCAATGGCATCTTGGTGCTGGGCAGAGGACAGAGCAACAAAGTATAGGGCAGTTCTACGTAAAATGGAAAGTTCAGAGGTGTATGGACATGTTAAAATCTTTAAGACATGATTGCTTCATCACTCTATTGCAGGGGTCCTCAAACTTTTTAAATAGGGGGCCAGTTCACTGTCCCTCAGACTGTTGGAGGGCCGGACTGCCGTTACTGTACAAGGCCGCGGGCCGTCAGTTCTCCGTCTTCTGCATCTCTCTCCCTTCCCCACATCACACACCCCGGCCTGGGAACTCACCTCACCTGGGTATCACCTCACACTGTCTCCGCTGCCTCAGCCCAGTGCCGGAAGTGTGCATTGCTAACGCGAGTTTAGGTCGAACGTCGCTTTCAGTCTGATTTTGCCATAACCCGGCGGGCCGCATAAACGTCCTCAGTGGGCCGCATCTGGCCCGCGGGCCGTAGTTTGAGGACCCCTGCTCTATTGTTTTGCCCATTATCAGTCAAAACAGAAACGTGGGAGCAGTTCACTCAATCATTGGCTCCCCAGTGTGGTGCCCACGGGCACCATGGCACTCACTGACACCTTTCCTGGTGCCCACCAAATACTTTTAGAAAGTGGGCAGGGTTTTGTCCCAGCAGGGCTTCTGATTGGCTGTGAACATTAAAAAGTATTGTGTTAAAGAGAGCTTCTGTTTGAAATTACTATTAGATTTTGTATATAAAGTTGATCCCTGACATTTTCTGGTTGGCCCCAACTCCTGCAGCAGCCGTTTTGGGATTGGCTCAGCCTCCTGTGGCAGCTGTTTTGTGATTGTGCCCACTGCCCTTTATCAGAACTCCAAAGGTGCCCACAGGCACAAAAAGGTTGAGGGACCTTTACATTAGCTCATCATCTTGGTATTATGCGTTTTCTGAACTGCTTCAAGAGATTACTCACATGTATGAAACAAGCATCACACTTCAGACATTGTAGAAGTTTCATATTACCTAGAATGCTTTTTCTCTGGAAGTACTTTGCACTTTCAGTTGCTAGCCCAGTATGATATGCAAGCAAATGTTTTTGTCCCTGAAAAGTTTCTTTCCATATGATACCTTTAGACACCTTCCTTCTGGCTCTTGCTCCCCTGTAATGTATAAAGTTGTCATAAGATTGGCTTCAAATTACTGTTCATGTCACAGGGTAGACCTGGGCTCAAATCCCCACTCTGCCATGGATCTTTTGGGGGTGAACTTGGACCAGTCACATACCGGGTGTCCTACTTCACAGGGCTGTTGTGAGGATAAAATGGAAGTGAGGAGAATAATGTAAGCTGCTTTGGGTCCCTGGCTGGGAAGAATTATAAATTAAATGAATAAATCCTCAAGGCTATGTTTACTACGGGATACTTGCAGTTACCAGCTAAAAGTATGAAACTTTTATCATTGATATAGCTAAAATATTTTCTCTGAATATGCCATTATTTGCTCTCCAGTGATTGTGTTCATGATACCTTGCAGCAGCCAGTAGAGTGGATAATGAAGAAGAGGAGGAGGATGAAGAAGAAGGTTCAGAATCAAGTAGCCCTCCTATTGCTTATCAGATGAAACCCCCTCCTGAAGGATGTTGTACCACTGATGGTAAGAAATGGTAACTAATTATACATATGAGCTCCCAGATCTTTCTTTATATGCATGGCTAGGAGTTCTTTCTTCAGATGGATCCCAAAGAGTGCAGCTCAGCAAAAGTTTTTTTTTTAATTTTTTTTTAATTTTGTATTATAACTCATATTATTTCCCCACCTTACATTCCTACAATTTCTTACATTCATATTACAGATCCATCAGTTACCTCCCTCCCTCCTCCCACCCCTTATCCCATATTGTCAGTTGTTTCTTGGGCACCCACTCTGGGAGTACCTAAATCAGATACATCAACTTTGGTATTATAAACATTTTAATTGCTTTCCCCCCCTAATATACTCATATACTTGTCCTTTCACTGAGGGGTAATTATAATAATAAATGTTAAGAAGTTAATGACATTAAACTATAAAATAGTTTGAAAAAACAACAGTAGCCCAGCAAAAGTGGGACATTACTGAATTCCATTTGAAGTCCAACAGACTTAAATCCTGTTCCATTGATTTGATGCCAACAGACACAGCTAGCTTTGGTTGGGTTTTATTCAGCGTATTTATTGTTTACTTATCAACATTGGTGTATTTAGATTATCACAAGATTTCAAATTGTGCATCCTTTTTCAATCTGTCTTTCTGACTTGTAGCAGCTTTTCATCTGCAGAACTTTGTTTTACATTTTTAAAATAACAATTAGAACTGAGATTTTTGTAATTTGAGAACTGGAATATAATTCTAATGAAAAGAGGAATGATATAAACCTGGAGAACTTCAAACAGAAGGTTCCACTTATAACTTCAAATGAACAATTTCAGTCCAAAATAGTGTGACATAGCAGAATGAGACTGAGGTGTCTTGTTTTCTGTTATGTTGATCAATTCAGACTTCACTTTTATGTAGGCTTTAGTTATACCTGCCTTTTGAAGCACTGAGGAGATGCCATCATGAAAAAGTTATCCACTGAAATCCCTTTTTGATGCTGCTCACCTGTGCCTTACCCTTATTTTTGAAAATAGTTGCCACCTATCAAAGCAGAATTCTGTGCTTCTAAGTCAATATATTTAGAAGAGCTTTGCTTTGCTTAGGATGTCTCTGTATATGTGCTTTAAAAAATTGTGTGATGCTATCACTGAAAAGGGCAGCCTGGAGCTGGTGCAGTTTCCCCCTTATTCCCTTGTCTTGCCATTTAGTGTCTCTGAGCCCAGATTCATTTCCTGGTTTCTCTGTGTGAAATTTAGGACCTCATTAACAGGGGAATAACTTTCTCTGTGAAGTTCCTTGGTTATGTTTCAACAAATGTCTCTCAAGTTTCCTCTTCGATCTTGCTATTCTCCTTCTCATGTGTTTTCATTACTGGATCTCCCAGGCCTCCCTCTACAGTTCTTTTAAAACACACAAAACCCTGAAATTGCACATTTCTGCATACTTGCCGCTTCCCCAATGCTTTGTGAACTGCACTGAGGAAAGTGGTGCTAATATATATTTGTACAGAATTTTTTTACAGCCTTCACATGCTTTTTCTCCTGTGTCTGCCTGTTCACGCCTTCTCTAGGGTTGCCAATCCCCAGGTGGAGGCAGGGGATCCCCCGGTTTGGAGGCCCTCCCCCTGCTTCAGGGTCGTCAGAAAGCAGGGGAAGGGGAGGCTAATGTCTTCTGGGAACTCTATTATTCCCTATTGAGATTTATTCTCATAGAAAATCATGGAGAATTGATCCACGGGTATCTGGTGCTCTGTGGGGGCTGTTTTTTGGGGTAGAGGCACCAAATTTTCAGTATAGCATCTAGTGCCTCTCCCCAAAATACCCCCCAAGTTTCAAAAAGATTGGATCAGGGGGTCCAATTCAGTGAGCCCCCAAAAAGGTGCCCCTATCCATTATTTCCTATGGAAGGAAGGAATTGAAAAGGTATGCCGTCCCTTTAAATGTGATGGCCAGAACTCCCTTTGGAGTTCAATTATTCTTGTCACAGCCTTGATCTTGGCTCCACCCCAATGTCTCCTGGCTCCACCCTCAAAATCTCCTGGCTCCACCCCCAAAGTCCCCAGATATTTCTTGAATGGGCAACCCTAGCCTTCTCCCAACTGCCCCAAACTCCCCCCTCGTTTCAAATTTGTTTACAACTAATTTTGTTCATGTCCACTTATTCACCCCTCCTCTTTCATTACTTGGAGGCCTTTTCCTTTAAAAAAAATTAACGTATGTTTAATGTATGAATCCACAAGATGACTAATAACAGCCCAAACAAAGCAATGAAAGCATAATAAAGCATCAGAGGAACATCTATATAAAATGAAAAAGGCCACAAATGGTGTACCAACAAAGTTGCAAGAGGCAGCAAAGCAAGTGTCAGATGTACCAAGGAAAAAATGTAAATATTTTAAACCTGTTTATACACATTTCATACACTCTTTCACCAATTTCTTCTGCTATTTTCTTTTGAGGTGAAAGGAAGATTTGTTTATGTCCTTGCATGACCTAGCTTACTTCACAGTCTCACAGATATGTGCCTTGGTTCTCCCTCACCCTTCCCTAATTTTCCACATTGCATCAGGGCCTACTGTAAACTCTTGGAGGATTGGCTACATCAGAGGTGACTCATTAGTTGTCTTAGTGGAGTCCTTGCATGACCGACTCTGTGGCCATTGACAAGATTGCACCCTGGCGCCCTTGGAGCCCTCATTCTATGCTGGCACTGTGGTATAACCTGGAATTGTGGCTGATGAAACAAAGGCTCAGATGGCTAAAGAGGCAGTGGCAGCATACTCAGGATGACGTAACTGGAACATCCTATAGAGAGTTTATGAGATCCTATGAGATGGCAGTCAAAGCTGCAAAGAAAGCCTACTTTGTGGCTAAGATTGCGTCCGCGAATTCACACCTGGCACAATTGTTTAGTTTGATTTAATCTGTTACAACTCTGCCACAAGACAGACCAAATGTTAGGAAATTGGACATCGGCTGTGAGGCTTTTGGGACTTTTTTCGCAGATAAGATCTCATTGCTCAGTCACGACCTCTCTACCACATTTGAAACAGTATGTGAACTCGAGACTCCGTGCCTGTCTTCTGGTTCAGTTTTGGATCATTTTACAGCACCCAGCCTGGAGAAAGTTGACAGCATCCTCTCCACAGTACACCCAATGACATGTGATCTGGATCCTTGTGCATCCTGGCTGATTAAAGCTTGCCAGATGGAGCTACGACATCCTTTATGGGGGTGTCATAAATAGATCCCTCTCTGAAGGGCTTTTTCCATCGCCTCTTAAAGAGGCAGTGGTCCACCCTCTCTTGAAAAAATCAGCATTGGATCCGGCCGAATTGGCAAACTACTGGCCGGTGTCAAACTTTCTGGGTAAGATTATTGAGAGGGCAGCGACACTACAGTTGCAGAGCTTTCTGGAGGATGCTTCCATCCTATATCCCCATCAGTCCGGCTTCTGCCCAGGCCATGGGACGGAGACAGTACTGGTTGCCCCGTAGATGATCTCCAGTGGCATCTGGATCGGGGTGGTTCGGCAATGCTGACATTGTTAAACATGTTGGCTGCATTTGATACAGTCAACCATCAGCTACTGACCCACCATCTCGCTGATGCAGGGATTCAGAGGTTAGCTCTACAATGGCTTTTGTCTTTCCTTCAAGGTCGGGGACAAAGAGTGGCGATTGGTGGACAGTCATCCCAGAGACACCCGCTCAATTGTGGTGTGCCTCAGGGAGCAGTGCTTTCCCCAATGTTCTTTAACATCCACATGTGCCCCTTGCTCAGATTGCTCAGAGTTATGGGTTGGGTTGCCATCAGTATGCAGATGCCACCCAGTTCTATCTATTGATGGACGACTGGTCTGACTGTGTCCCAGAAAATCTGGACTTTGCATTGCAAGCCATAGCAGGATGGCTTAGGCTGAGTTGACTAAAGCTGAATCCGGTGAAGACAAAGAACCTTTCCCTGAGCCACGGCTGTCCTGACATGGAAATCGCCTTACCGGCTTTTGATGGAGTGCCATTTACAACAGAACCCAGGGTTAGAAGCATGGGAGTGCTACCGGAGCCTTCCCTAACAATGGAAGCCCATATAGCAGCTACTGCCAAATCTACCTTTTATCACCTTAGGCAGGTAAGGCAGTTGGTTCCCTTCCGCAAGCGCAGCAACTTGGCAACTGTGATCCATGCTACGGTCACCTTGAGATTGGACTACTGCAATGCCCTCTACATGGGACTGCCCTTGTCCTGATTCCGGAAACTGCAGCTGGTGCAGAATGAGGCAGCCGGGCTGCTCTTAGGGCTTTCCATGCAGGAGCACATACAGCCTGGGCTGCAAACGCTGCACTGGCTGCCAGTGGTATACCAGATTCACTACAAGATGCTGGTTATTACCTTTAAAGCCCTATATGGCCAAGGACCTGCTTACCTTAAGGACTGTCTCTCCCCACATGTTTCCCAGAGAGTACTTAGATCAGGAACACAAAATTTGTTATCAATCCCTGGGCTGAGGGAAGAAAGACTGAAAACAACACAAGAAAGAGCCTTCTCAGTGGCCATCCCTCATTGGTGGAACCAACTGCCTGAGAAGCAGGGACCTTGCCCAGTTCCGCAAGGCTTGTAAGATGACACTATTTCAGTTAGCATTTAACTGAAATGCTGTCCACCACCACCACCACCAAGACACTAGATCCAATGGATGCTTAAGATCATTGAACGCCATCTTAAATTTGTATTGAAACTAGCACCAAATTATTTTTAAACTGTTTAATACTTTTAATGTAAATGTTTTTTATTGTAAGCTATGTATTGTGAGTTGGCCTGAGCCTGCTTCGGCGGGGAGGGCGGGATATAAATCCAATAAAATAAATAAATAAATATGCAAAGGAGTTCCTGCTACAGAAAAAGCCCCGGTTCACATTCATGCTTCTGAATTGTCTGGTCATAGAGACACCACCTCTTTGATCCTCTGTGCCATTTCTGAGAGTGTGTTTGCACACTCTAGCCTATTTCTTTCTTCATAACTCAGCACCCCCCCCCCAAAAAAAAGAGAGCCAAGGAAAATACTTGGATATGCTCACATGACTTCTGCAAATATGATTCCCATTGTGATGAGAAAGTGGGCAATGTACTCCATATGTTGTTCTCTGTACATAAAGAATGCATGAATCGAAAATGTATTGGACACGTGCTCCCAAACCATCTCTGCAGAACAATCCGGTGTTGTTAACGTTTGTTAGAGAGGAAATTTTTAGAATTATTTTTATTCAGCTGCCAGTCCCCACACTATAGCGTTTATCTAGATCTAGTAGCCCAGAGAATTTAGAAGAGGATGCACTTGCCCAATTGTGTCAAAAGATAAATCTGGACATGCAATTTGGCCTGGATGAGGCTCAGTAAGGACTTCCATGGCACAGGAAGGCATCACAACAGCCTTCCTTCCAATTTTTTGGTTTCCTCTGTGGTAAGGCAGTGGGGGCTGGTTTTTCTCCATAGTTCTTTCTGTTTATTTCTGATGTGCAGAAACTTCCCTTTCCTTTGGAATAAGTCCTTTTGTGCTGCCTTTGAGATCACCTGGTAGTTTGTTATTAAAGCATATGATACATCATTTTTTTAAAAAAGGCACTACCCAATGACCTCAAAAACTCCCATCCTACTTTCCCTCCCTCACCCCACTAACTTTAAAGAACAAGTACTAAAGAAGCATCATCACTAATTTTAACATATTTTTAGATTTACTTTAAAAAATCATATTGACAATGTGGTGTAGTGGTTAAGAGCAGTAGACTCTTCTATGGAAAGCCAGGTTTGACTGCCCACTCCTCCTCCTTCTGGATGAAGGCTCCTATGAAGCCTTCTGGATGACCTTGGGCCAGTCACAGTTCTCTCAGAACTCTCTCAACCCCACCTACCTCAAAAGGTGCCCATTGTGGGGAGAGAAGAAGAAGACTGCAGATTTATACCCCACCCTTCTTTCAGAATCAGAGAGTGACTTACAATCTCCTATATCAGTGATGGTGAACCTTTTAGAGACTGAGTGCTCAAACTACAACCCAAAACCCACTTATTTATCGCAAAGTGCCAACATAGCAATTTAACCTGAATACTGAGGTTTTAGTTTAGAAAAAACAACTCATAGTGAAATTAACAAACTGAAAGAACATTTGGTCTGGATAGCATTTGCTTAGGAAACCAACAAAATAGTAACATGTCAGAATTGGAAAATAATGGTGAGAGTGTCATAAGGCAATAAATGGTGGCTGTTCATTGCTCTGTTGCTTGCCAGTCTGGGTTAAACTGAGAACATGCCTTTCCCAGAGTGTTCCTGTCCACCTAATTTACTTTTGAACATGTAACATACATTATAAACATCATTCTAGTTTGCCGTAAGGAAAAAATAATACATTAAAATATAGTGTGTTTAGTAGGAGCTGGTGGTTAGGGTGTTCAAATCAGACCTGGGAGGTCCTAATTCATATGCCCACACTGCTCTGGCAGTTTACTGGGAAACCTTGGACCAGTAATATACTTTGAGTTAACCCACCTCAGGTTCATTGTGAGGATAAAAGAGAAGGGAAGAGTGTGTCAAACTACTTCAGTGTCCTTTGGGGGGAGGAAGGCAGGGGATACATGATGTTAGTTAATAAATTAAGTTGATGAAAGAAGTCCACTGATTTATATGGCTAAATCTGAGTCCAGCAGCACCTTAGAGAACAAGATTGTTGAGAGTCAAAGCTCCTTTTATCTAATTGAGGAAGCTCTAGTGCTGGAAAGCTTGTGCCCCCTCCCCCAAATCTTGTTGGTCTCTAAGGTGCTCCTAGGCTCGATTCTAGTTGTTCTACTATGGACCAGCATGGCTACCTTTGGAAACTTCAAGGATAGTCTGTATTGTATTAACTAGAAAGTCTGATGTGAGAAAGTAGGGCCAGTTTGGTGTAGAGGTTAAGTGTGTGGACTCTTATCTGAGAGAGCCAGGTTTGATTCCCCACTCCTCCACTTTCAGCTGTTGGAATGGCCTTGGGTCAGCCATAGCTATCACAGAGCTGTTCTTGAAAGGGCAGCTTCTGGGAGAGCTTCTCTCAGCCCCATCTACCTCACAGGGTGTCTGTTGTATGGGAGGAAGATAAAGGAGATTGTGAGCTGCTCTGAGACCCTGAGATTCAGAGTGAAGGGCGGGCTATAAATCCAATATCTTCTTTCTTTAAACTAAAATTGCAATCCTGTGCATGTATAGAGAGTAGGTGCCACAGTGCTCACTGTAGATTACTTCCGAGTAACAATGGAGAGCAAGCCCAATTAGGAAAGGCTAAGGGACTTGGGGATATTCAGTCTGGAGAGGAGGCGGTTGAGGGGGGAGACATGATTGCTCTTTTGAAGTATTAGAAGGGCTGCCACTTAGAGGAGGGCAGGGAGCTGTTCCTGCTGGCAGCAGAGGAGAGGACTGGCATAGGAAAAACTTTTTAACAGTAAGAGTTGTTCAATAGTGCAATTGACCCCCTCACTGGCGGTCTTTAAGCAGCGGCTGGACAAACATTTGTCAGGGATGCTCTGAGAAACCAGAACAGCAGTGCAACAGTTCAAAAACAGCTTATCAACAATTTGCCTTATGGTCCCTGTAGCTTGAAAGAGCTCTGCTCAGATACTGCTATCAGAAGCATCATATTTGAAAGCAAGGACTCCTGCAGTTCCTCTCATTCCATCCCTAAACCAGAGGCGATCCCGGCTGCTGTTTCTGCCAGATTAGTGAGATCCAACATTTCCTGTAATAAATCAACATCCCTTCAAAAAACCGTGCTTGATTCAAGGTCCTGATCTCTCCCCGCCCCATTCCCAAACACCCGTGTTCTCTTCTTCCCTTTGGCTTGGACCGTGCCACAACAGTTTTAAAATATGAAACACAACCAGGTCTTGGCCACATGAACATGTGAAGCTGCCTTATACCCATTTCTCTAGTGCAGGGGTGGCCAAACTGTAGCTCAGGATCCACATGTGGCTCTTTGACACACATTGTGTGGCTCTTGAAGCCCCCACCAGAGAAGGCATTTGTCTCTTTAAACCACTTCCTCAAGCCAAGCCAGCCAGTGGCTTGGAGAATGCATTTAAAGTTCAAGTTGCTTTCTTTCCACCTCTCCCTTCCTGCTCCCTCCCACCATCTATTTTCCTTCCTTCTCTCAGACATCTGACGTTCGTGTCTGGTGGCTCTCACATATCTGACATTTATTCTATGTGCCTCTTATGTTAAGCAAGTTTGGCCACCCCTGCCCTAGTAGGTCCCATCTAACCCCCTCCCTAAAACTGCATGAACACCTGCAAGGAATTTTCCTCAGTGTTGTGCTTGGGGCCTGCATTGTGGTTGCACCCCGCCCCTTGTCAGAATTCCAAAGGTGCCCATGAGCTCAAAAAGGTTGGAGTGCCCTGTTGTCTCTCTGAAGGAGGCCCAGTTAGGGTTGCCAGGTTTGAGTTGGGAAATACCTGGAGATTTGGGGGAAAGATCCTGAATTTGAGGAGAGGAGGATTTTCAATTACTCCAGAGTCCACCTTCCAAAGCAGCCATCTTCTCCAGGAAAACTGATTTCCTGTGACCTGGAGGTTTGTTATAATCCCAGGAAGTTTCCAGCTACCACCTGGGGGTTGGCAACCTTGTTCTGCACCCATGCTCAGAAGAGTATAATGCCACAGGGGCCACCTTCCTGTGAGGTGGGTGTGACTGAGAGGACTCTCACAGCAGCTGCCCTTTCAAGGACAACTTCTGTGATAGGTATGGCTAACCCAAGGCCATTCCAGCAGCTGTAAGTGGAGGAGTGGGGAATCAAACCCAGTTCTCCCAGATAAGAGTCTGCACACTTAACCACTACACCAAAGAGGAAGGGAAGGAAATTGTAAGCTGCTTTGAGACTTCTGAGGTCTTCTTCTATATATATGCCCTTGCCCTAATTAACTTTTCTGTCATGAGGTCAAACATAACCTGGGCAGCTGATTTAAAGAGTTATATTTTCTCTCTAGGTTTCTGTCAGGCTGGTAAAGACTTGAGATTGGTTTCAATTTCCAATGAACAAATCGAAGTGCCATCGGGATTTCTGCTTGTTGGTGCTAAATCACCAAACTTACCTGATCACCTTTTAGTGTGTGCTGTAGACAAAAGATTCTTGCCTGATGACCAGGGGCGCAATGCCCTTTTAGGTAAGTGATGATTATGGTAACAACTGGATTTTATTTGGAACTGCATATTGCTGTAAGGGAAAAGAGGGCAAATTAGCAGGTTCTCATGCTTCTTCCCAGTAATCTGATCTTCTGGTGTTGGTGGCACTTTCAATAGAAAGAGCATAGAGTGAGACACTCACGTTGCAAATGTCACAGCACCCCTTAGCCTGTGACTCCAGCTCAAAGATAAAGTCATTGGCAGATCAGTCAGTACGCTTTACAGTGGTCTGAACTATACCTTGAATTTACTGGGTTGTTAACGTGTCCCGTGGCACAGAGTGTTAAAGCTGCAGTACTGCAGTCTTAACCTCTGCTCACGACCTGAGTTCGATCCCTGGCAGAAGCTGGGTTTTCAGGTAGCCGGCTCGAGGTTGACTCAGCCTTCCATTGTTCAGAGGTTGGTAAAATGAGTACCCAGCTTGCTGGGGGGAAAGCGTAGATGACTGGGGAAGGCAATGGCAAACCACCCTGTAAAAAAATCTGCCACAAAAACGTTGTGAAAGCAACATCACCCCAGAGTCGGAAATGACTGGTGCTTGCACAGGGGACCTTTCCTTTTCTAACCACTGCTTTTGCCAGCTGCCTGTTCTCTTATGTTGCGCTGAAGTTTAAAAAATGCTTGTTTCTCCAAATATAAGGTTGGTGCTTACAAGCTATTGGTAAAGCAAGTTACAGAATTCATAAAAAAACCAGAGGAGCTTACAAATTGCATTGGAACCTTATGTCTCAATAAGTTTGATGAGGACACCAGCACTGTATTCTGATTACTTCCCAAGAAGCGGTGCTACTAGTCTCCAACTTCTTTCTATTGCTTCAGGCCTGGGTCTATTCATTTACTTGGTACATTTTTGTCCCTTCATTCCTCACGACAATCTGTGACGTAGGTCAGGCTGATGGTGAGTGGCCCAGGGTCACCCAGCAAGTTTTGTACGGAAGTGGGGATTTGAACCACGATGTCCCAGCTTCTAGTCTAATATTCTAACCACTCCCCCTTTGCCAGTATCTCCAATTGGCAATGATTCAAAGGAAGCTGTGAAAGGGACAAAAATGAATGCAAACGTGCCCGTCCAGGCAGCTGTGCTTCCCATCACCCCTCCCCCTCAAAAGAAGTCTCTCTTCTCTTAAAAAAGTCTCTTTACAACCAGTCAAATCTGTTTGGCTGATGAATCAGCACTCTCCCTGCCTCTTGCCCCACACCCACCAATCATAATTCCTGAAAAAATAACACCATCACATAGCAGTGAGAATGGCTACTAGACTGTCAACTGCCAGGAGGAAAAAAATGTCTTGTTCCTTTCATAGAAGCTTATTGTTTTTTTTCTGTCAAGTCATAGCTGACTTACGGTAACTTCTTGGGATCTTCAAGGCAAGAGATGTTCAGAGGTGGTTTGCCATTGGCTGCCTTTGCATCAGGACCCTGGTATTCCCTGGTGGTCTCCCATCCAAGAACAGACCAAGGCTCACCTTGCTTAGCTTTTGAGACCTGATGATGAGATCAGGCTAACCTGCACCATCCAGGCCAGGGCCATAGAAACTTAATGAGATGTTGTTTACCAGGTGATGTTATTTACTTCCATGCCATGAAAAGCTTCAGTTGTCCATTTGTTCATATTACTCCTCTGTTAAAGAGGTAAGACATTTTTCCTCAGGTCTTTTAGCAACTGTATTGGCGACATGCTGATATCATTGAGAACAAACAATGCTAATGCCAGGTAAAGGGGAGTAAGGGCTGTTTTCTCAGAAATAATTCCCCCTGGGCTTTACTTTCTGGTCATTATGCACAGGATTACAGTACTTTTTCCATGAGAGAGCTGATGTTTTATATGAATAAATAAAACATAGTTTCTTGTCCATCCCTTCCCAAAACCCAGAAGGTACTGATTCTATGCTTTCTTATTTGGAAGTAAGCCAAATTATTCAGAGCCAGTGTAGTGTAATGAATCAGATATTGGATTTGAACTCAGAACCAAGTTTTGAAGGGCCATTTTAGCAAGTTTTTCCTCTCTCAACCTAGTTTCAGTCTTTCTTTCTCAGCCTAGTTTCTCAGTCTAACCTACCTCATAGGACTGTTGTCAGGATGAAGTTGGGTAAATCCTGTGTATCATCCTGTGTTCTTGGAGGAAGACTGGGGTAGAAATATAATGGATGAGTGGATTTAGTCTCTGCATTAAAATCAGGCTTTGCAAATGGGGTAGGATCTCCACCTAGGGTGAACACTCCTTTCAAAGCTGTTAGGCAGAATTGGATTTCTTAAAATGTCTTAGAAGAAACTTTAAATTGTTTCATGCACTTCTAGGGTGCCCCATCTACACTTCCCTTGGAAACTTCAGACACGGTGTTTTGTGCCATGTTGGATTTTTATTTATTAAGAGAGGAAATGTACTTCTGGTTTGGGGCTTTGTTATCAATATTGTTAAGCAACAAGGAACCTCAGGTTAGAGCCTGAAAGCCCCAAAAATACATTGTGAAGCTTTGTCCAAGTGAATTTTACAACCAGCTTTGTGTGAAGCCACAGAGTATATAACTTCATCTAACAATAACGTGTTTTGCCATGAGGTCTTGCTGACTTTGATGGGTCACAATACAATTGGCCTACAATTGTAAAGGAATTAAAGGGGCTGTAAATCAGCTGTTTGTTGTCATTTTAAAGATACAAGCAGTAATGTTGTACCAGCCAACCTATTCACTTCTAGCACTGTTAACAGCCCAAGATTCCTTAGATTGTTAAACACAGAGGAAGTAGTATATGTGTTAATTACATGCTAAACCAGAAGAGAAAAGGATAGTAGGAACATTTGGTAATAACAACTCAGGCTGCCCTGTGCACACATCCCTTGGAGTAAGTCAACTTTCCTGGGAGTAATCTCCATTCAGCCCTGTGGCATTTCCTGCCAAGTAAATGACAGTAAGCAAGTAAAAGAAAGCAAGTAACAGTAAATTTCCAGCCAAGTGACAGTAAACGGTAAGTAGGATCTGTAATTTTTCACAGTTAAAACCCTGGATTAATTTTTTTCCAAGTTGTTTTGATGCTTATTTCTAAACACATTGATCAAATTTGAACACTACTAATTGAAACAGAGATTCTTATTTGTGCTTAAGGTGGCCAGCTCCAGGTTGGAAATTCCTAGAGATCTGGGGGTGGACCCTGGAGAAGGTGGAGTTTGGGGGAAGGAAGGGAGCTCAATGCAATAGAACCCATCCTCCAAAGCTGCCATTTTCTGCAGGGAGGGGAGCTGATCTCTTTGGAAATCCATGGTAATTTCATGAGATCTCCAGGCCTCACCTGGTGCTGGGGAATCCTATTTGTCCTGGTGCAGTTTCTAGTAGAATATAAGTTGAGTTATTGTTTCTGCTTTTAAAAAATGGATAACTCCTGCTAATAAATCAATGAATAAAGGTGAATAGCCATCTCAGAAACCTGAAATAAATTGTAATCAAACTAATGTGACAAAAGGGGAACAAAAGTCAGCAGCAAAACAAAGGCCAGCAGCACCTTTTTAATTAAAGGTATAACCATACACACACTTCTTCAGATACTTCAGAGGAAATCAGCAGCAGTTTTAACATCTGCAGCAATAAAATATACACTTAGAATGGAAATTGCTGATCCTTCTGGCAATAGTTTCCAAAAACATTGCCTATAAAGTTTTGTGACAAGTGCAAGGGTGGGGCCGGGTGTGCTGCTTGTGGTGGTGGGTGTCCCCAGACCTGCTTTTGAAGTGATCATTTAGGAATCTCCATCACCAGATGCACTGCCATGGTGTTGCTGCACCATTGGGTTATTTAAATAGTAAAATGGCAGTTTCTCTTGCCATAACCATGTCATTCCTTGGAAGACTGACCAGTATCAATGCAGAAGATTTTAGAGTGAAATGGGCACGTACATTTGTATTGTATTGCTGAGTTATATTCATTATTAGCCAGATTTTGTAGATCTAGCTCTGGTGGTAGGGAAGATAGCCTTGCAGCTAACAGAATAAATCCTTGGAGGTGGCAGGGCTTTTTTTTTTTTTTGCAGAAATGTACAAGAATGCAGTTCCAGCTGGCTTAGTGTCAGAGGATGTGGCCTAATATGCAAATGAGTTCCTGTTGGGCTTTTTCTATAAAAAAAAGCTCTGGAAGGTGGCGTTAACATATTCTGCATACTATGCTATGGGGAAGAAGAAGAAGAATTGCAGATTTATACCTTGTCCTTCTCCCTGAATCAGAGACTCAGAGTGGCTTACAGTCTCCTATATCTTCTCCCCCCACAACAGACACCCTGTGAGGTGGGTGGGGCTGAGAGGGCTCTCACAGCAGCTGCCCTTTCAAGGACAGCCTCTGACAGAGCTGTGGCTAACCCAAGGCCAGTCCAGCAGGTGCAAGTGGAGGAGTGGGGAATGAAACCCAGTTCTCCCAGATAAGAATCCACGCACTTAACCACTACACCATACTGGTACCCAGTCTGAACCATATCTGTCTAGAAGATGCTGTTGATTCACAAAATCATTCAAGAAGGTCTAGAGCCAATTAGTACACTCAGCAACAAGATACTTCTTTTATTCCTGCTTCACTTCTTGGTCTAGTTCCTTCTCGTGCATCCTTTAGATAAAAAGGAGCAGTTGGCTACTCCTAAAAGTAGTGACTTGGATACTACCGGCCTGTTCAGCAAAGTATGAAGCCTTTCACCGGAGGAAGGACCCCCTAAGTTAGGCTAGGGAAAGACCTGTGATTCTTTTGTAAGGTATTTTCAAAAGAAATTTTGGGCACACTCCTTTCTCACATTGGTTCAGTGCCGTTTCATCAGCAATCCTGAGAGGGCATACTAAAGCCTTGCTCCCCTTCCTTGGCAAATGCATAGAGACAATCAACATGCTGTGTTATTAGTGTGAATGAGAAGTCTGTGCACACTGCGCTTATCACTGACCAGCCTGTCTCCCCTCTGTTCATCCAAGGAACATGAGCTCTAAGCTTACATTACATGACAAAAGAGAAGGAAGGAAGGCTGGGAGGAAAGCAAGAGGGAAGCACAGACCTCTGTTTCTTATAGCGAATTGGTTCAGTGTCTCTATGTACATCTATGTACATCACAGGGGACAGAGACAACAGGAGTCTGTCTTTGCATGTGGGTGTAACCATCCACTTATGCGATGACCATGCCCAATGCTGATAAGAGAGACAGCATGGAATAGTGGTTAGGATGCTGGACTGCATTCTGGGAGAACCAGGTTCAAATCCCTGGTCTGTCATGGAAGCTCACATCTCAGCTAGATTCCTGCTGGGCTTCTTCGACAAAAAAAGCCCTTGTTTTTGTGAGTCCTGCATACTGTCTCTAACTTCTGGGCATTTGTCAGGTGGGAATTGTAAAGAAAAAGCATGCTGTTTTTCTGCAATTATCCATTGATACAGAGCAAGCTGTTGTAGTATTCTGGCTGAAGCATCAGGACTCCATCACTATATCTTTGCACTACCTAATGCTGTCCTTCTTCTCTGAAAAGCTGATGGGAGAGACAAGATGTGAGTAGGTGGGGGAACAGTGACAGCAGCCAGTGGTGTGGGAACAGGTTTGTGTAGACACATTCCAGCCCATTTCTATTCTGCTTGCAGCTGCCACTATTGACATTTTCCTATCCCAACATGGGTAACCCTTCAGACATCATCAGGTAACCAAAGATTGTTTGTGGTGGGCATAAACCTAGTTAGTTGCCAGTCTCCTCCTGTGGCATGCTGAGACTGAAGAGGAAGCCTGTTCAAGTTAGTTGTGATACCAGAACGTGGGCATCTGAATGAGGTCACTGACTTCCTCAGTAACTGGAATTCTGAACCACAAGTCAATCCCAGTTACTGTTAAAGAAACTAAAATAATATTAATAAGGCCACCCACATTTAAATGTAACAGAAGTTAGCTAAAAACTGATCCCCACCTGAAAAGTACTTTCTCATACTGTAAGATAGTATGAAGCGATTCTGCTGTGGGAACCTGCAATAATAGAAGTATGTCTTCTGGGTCCTTGTTGGCAGATGCCCATAACCTTAGTTCTTCCATAGGCCTTTCCAGTTTCAGCTAAGTACTTTTCTTTTCTTTTTTGATTTGGAAGGTCTTTTTAAATCAATTCTTGTTCTGGTTTTAAATTCTGTTAAATTATTTTAAATGATTTTTTTCCAAATTGTATTGATCTGTTTATACTCACATTTCAATTCTGGGGCTGCCTTGGGTAATTTTAACATGCATATGCAGTACCTGAGTCAATCAATCAATTTAAAAAGAGCTTCCATCTTCAGCTGCAGTGTCAGCCTCAGTGTACCATGTGAGGGCAGGAGGAAGGAAAGAACATGCAGACCTGGAACTAAACTGTGTCAGTGTCTCTCATTAAAAAAACCTCTGGTCCGTTCACAGCATCAGAATTGAGTTTCGTTGTTCACAGAAAATGACATTGACTGTCATGCTGAGCCAAATATCATTTGCCTTTTCTGTGCAGACAAATCTGCAGGATGGTTTTGAAAGGGAAGAGATATTGTATCCATCCTTCAGTCACTCACTCACTGACTGTATCCTTCCAATCCATATCACAGGTAGCAGTGAACAAAGACCAGTGTGAGGCTGTAGTCTGTACAATGGAAGTTCCACAATAATACAAAACAATTCAGGGCATCTTTAAACAATCCACCTTGCTGTTTTCTTATTCTGCTAATTTGGAATGATAAAAAAAAAAATTCCAAATTGGCTTCAAAGGCAGATCTGTGAAAAATGGTGCATGAATGACAATAACAAGATGCTTCTTTTTCAGAAGATAAGCTACAAAAAAGTCATTCCAAATGATACTCACTAGCCCAAACCTATGCTAAACCACAGATTGCATATTGCCCCTAAAATTCTCCAAAACCAACAAAGCATCTACTTCCTGATCAGCTGAGCCCCCACTGTCAATATCTCCCTTGCATGTGATTATTTCCCCTTATCTAGGCCTTTTTAATCCAGTGCCCCATCACATAAGATGAACAGAAGAAATTCTATACATAGGTGGATCAAATCCTTATTAAAAGTCCAGGAGCAGGAACCATTGTAAGAACTGGCCACTTACAGACATGATATTTCTATATTCGCTTACCAAAAGCACACATAAGCTTGCAGGTCCAGAAAATGAGTACACAAACCCACATCTTTGTAATAGTGTCCAAATAATAAGCTGCATGTATGAAAAGTAGTTCATGAATTTCTGAAGTATAAGACCGTTCTGATATTACATTATAGTTGCAAAACCTGAACAGAGAAATGTAACATCAGAAGCAGCTGTGATTTGGAGGCCCCACATTTAAAATAATAAAGAAATGTCAAACAATTTTTCATGGCTACTTTTCTGTCCTTGGCCTCTGTCCTTCAGGATGTCAGATGTGGTCCAACGGAGACAGCCAAATGTAATTAACATAGACTACTGAACCCTCATCAGATTGTAACAACGTTCGGTCACTATTGATGTGGGCTAGTTTTAAATGGATGACCTAAAGGTGAAAGGCCTTTATCCCTCAGACTACAAATATTGATCTCTGACCATCTCATGGACTCAACCTTATGACAGAGATAAATTGGAACACCTTCTGGTTAGTTTGGCTGCCCTGACCTTTGCCTTATCTACAATGAGTATGGAAAACCTGTTTTATTTAGTTTGCTTACAAAATGAGCAGTCCTCCTTTATCATGTTTTAAGTCCAGATGTTTGTATGTAGCCGAGACATGGAACATAGGGAGCATTTGCTTGCTGAGTGGTTGATAAAATTAGTGTGTTTTGATATGCGAGCAGTATAGCTTTAATATACTAAAACTACACTAAATTTCCACCTACCCAAGTTTTGAAATGCAGATGAACTGGGCAGGGCAGTGATGTCTACACCTCACCCTTTTCATGCACTGCTCATGCTGGGGGCATGGGTCAATGGTTGGGCACTTGTCTTGCATGCAGAAAGTCTGAGGTTCAATTCCCAGCATCTCCAGTTAAAAGGATTTGGTTGTAGCTGATTTGAAAGAGCTCAGCCTGAGACCGTGAAGATCTACTGCCAGTCAGAGTAGGCAGTCATAATCCTGATAGACCAGTGTGTAGGTATAGACTTTGTATAAGGCAGTTCCATGTCTTCATATGTGTATTGTTCATATGTGTATTTATTTTATTTTAGCTAATTCATATTCTGCGCTCCCCACAAATGGGGCTCAGGGCAGATTACAACCTATGAGATAACATAACTGATTAAAACATATATGTTTAAAAAATTAAAAACAATGTTATATTAACAGAGACATTTCACCTGAAGTGTTACTAGCCAGCCAGAGGTTATGGGGGTAACATCATTTCACATGGCCAGTTAGGGTTGGCTATATGACAGTTTTACAAAGAATGAGAATGGGAGGCATTGTTTTGTGGGGCCACATCTTTCATGAAACACATCCTCTTTTTTTGTTTCAGGCTGCTTGTACATGGGGACCTGAAAACATGTCCCTACTGCAGCAGGAACAGCAAACAAGATGGGAACAGAATGTAACAGCCTCTGCATGCAACCATTCCTGCTGTTCCTACTGCCACCCCACCATGCTCCTACCCTTTTGTGCATTTGTGATGCAATTTTGACTTCTCATGTCCTGAAACCCCTCTTTTCTCTCTCATCATGTTTCCCAGCTGCTGTGCCATTTTGAGAATGGAGCTTAGTTTCCTTGCCCTCCCCTTATGTGCTGCAGGTAGAATTCACATGGACACTTTACCCACAGCCACCCCACTATATCTCCAATGATATAGATTAAAGGATAATTTTCTATAATCCAGCTCAGTGAGGAAAAATACAGAACCTCAACAACATGTGCCCATACTGGGTGTGACATCGTGTGAATACTTCCAAATACTGCATGGGCTGCCTGCTGTCCAATAGCAGTCTACCCTATCCCACATGAAAATACTGGATGGAAGATTCAGAAACTAGAACAACAGGCATGCATTCGGATAGACCCGAGCTAAAATTATTTGTTTGGGTTTGGCCCAGGCTCCCCCAAGATGGTGCCGAGCACTCCTGAAATCCCAGGAGTAATGAACATTTTATCTTCTGGAATTTCAGGAGTGTTTGGGGGCTTGGGGGAGATGTAGGAGTAGGGAGGAAAAGCAAGAAAGCTGGCCTCAGAAACAGCTCTTATTTGGCAGAAAGATGCCAACTAATGATTAGGTAGACCTGGACTCCAGCCATTGCCCTTTAAATGTTAAAAGAGAAAGAACTGAACTGGCCCTGGACTTACCCTGCTGGCACTGTTTCTGCTGGAGATTTTTCTCTGCTGCCAGCATTGGAGGTAGCAGAGCCCACAATGGAAGGAGCGGGAGACCCTCCCTCCCTCCCTGCCTCGAATTCAGGGAACCTGGTACACAATTGCTATACTATTATGTTGCTATAACACTATTCAATTGTCAGTTTTTAAGAAAGCCTCCCAAGGGTGGTGGAGGAAACCACCACTGTGACAGCCAAGGATCTTGGGAGTTGAGGAGCCTACCAACCCACCTGTCATTTTCCAGCTGTGGGCTGGGTTTTGCTGCCACCAGTGCTGGTAGCAGGGAAAGGCCTCCAGTGGGGACGAGGCAGTGTTAGGCTTCCTCTCTTTTCCTCTCTCTTTCCAGGTGCCTGTGGGGGAGAATTACAAAAATAATGATCCAGATTTTTTCAGGAACCCCCATCCCCCCAAATATCTTGAACCAGTAACACTGCTGAAGAATCAGGATAATGAAAACTGTGCCATGCTCAGAATCTGGATCTGAAAGTATCATGACAATGTTTGAATTGGTTATTTCTGATTAGAATATAGCTATTTACAAACATCTTTTTTCTGTCCAGTGGTATGCAACCAAGAAATCATTGTTCTGTGGAGTTAGCTGCCGGGGATTAATAGAATTTCAAAAAGGATGAGGGAGAAGAGACTGTATGTGATAAAATATATTTCTTAAGCCTTAAAAAATCTCCAATTTTTTTGGACATGGTAATATGGGTAGTGGTATGCTGAGAGTATTAGAACCTTATAGGGGTACATTTTTACACTGCGAGATCAGAAATTCTGAAACATGTTATACGTGGAGGCAGCTATAAAAGTATAAATTTTAAACAAACATTAATCCAGCATTTTTACTCATCTATTATTGTTGACTTCAAAGATCTAAATGTGTCAGATATTTTTAATAGAATGTGATAATTAGCCTAACAACAGGTTGGCTGTAAATATATTTCCCACAGCAGCAAACTGAAGCTCTTTTCGTTCATTACAATGTTGGTGTTCCT
This sequence comes from Heteronotia binoei, assembly GCF_032191835.1. NCBI lineage: Eukaryota > Metazoa > Chordata > Lepidosauria > Squamata > Gekkonidae > Heteronotia > Heteronotia binoei. The sequence continues at coordinate 46,030,369 of NC_083223.1, read as the reverse complement.
ACTCTGTGCAGTAGGAGATCATTCTATACGCAATCCTCTTTTTAGGTGAATTTATCATTTTTGTAGGGCAAAGTGCATTTTCTGGCTTTGGTAAACATGATCAGAAACCTGGGTTTATTGAGAGTTTTGTCCTCATGTGTATCACAGCTTGAAAATACAACATGGAAAATATGCATGTCAAAAAGATCACAAGACTCTTCTGTACGGGAGGTAGGTAGGACTGCCAAAATCATAATGATTGAAAGGGGCTTCCATGTGTTGTTAGTTTGGGAACCTGTTTCCGTACACAAAAAAGCGTTGTGGATTTGGGAAAAGTTTACATTGGCTTGAGCCGCTTTAGCAATGATCTAGTGAGTTGGTGCTGTTTATTTGCCATCAAGTGAAGGATCCAGTTTTTGGCACACCAGAGTAAATATTTGAAATGCAACATTGACCAGTGTGCCAGAAAGCTGATCCTGTCAATTCTTGTGGAAGCAAAAGTCTTAACAAACAACATCACGAAAGCTATTACAAGGACAAGGCTTTTTCTTCATTCATCACACACTAAAACGATCTTGTGTGTAGGCTTTGAATTATTTTTGGTCCTCACTGTTAAAAGTCTGAAATGTGTAACTAAGCTTGGGCCATGGGGTGGGCTTTGTGACATCAATTTTAGCATTCTTTCCAATCCCTGCCATTCTGTTGATCTGTCTGTCTGGCAGTCTTAACTAGCAAAGAAATGGAATTTCCATCTCTCTCCAGTATGCCACTGAAATCACCAGTTAAGAAGACTGAGCCGTTATCAGAAGTTGACATTTATTGAGGGAAAACTGACACCTAAACAACATTTTTATGTCTTTTTCCTGCAGGAGAGGAAAAGTTTAGACTGACTGCATTCTTTACACCCAGCTCAAACAACCTGAAGTGCATTAACGGTACTATTTTTACTTATCTCTCCCCATCTCTGTATTGTTTATTTCATCAGGTTTCTCTGGCAATTGTGTCGGCTGCAGCAAGAAAGGCTTCTGCTACTTTACCGAGTTTTCCAATCACATCAATCTTAAGCTGACCACTCAGCCCAAGAAACAGAAACACTTAAAGTATTATCTGGTCAGGAATGCACAAGGAACTCTGACCAAAGGATCTGCAATCTGTTGGAAGGGGGCAGGTGAGATAACAAAGCAGTCTCATGAGAGCTCTGGGTTTCTTTGGGAGGATTTAGATTATTGCCGATATATGACTCCTTAGAAATCAATCTAAGGTGGAAGGGATAAATGAAAACTCCTTTAAAAACCAGTAAAAAGATTCATGTATACACACGTGTGCTACTGAGGAAGTAACAGACTGACTTCAAAAGCATCCCCTTGGTAGTTAACTGAGGGGAAGGGTGAGCACTCGCCAAGTTGTGTTATTGAGGTTATGAGCCTCATTCATGCTAGATATGTGTCTTCCAAGAGTTAGCCATCTTGCCCATTGTGCCTGCAGCGTTTTCGCCATTCTTCAGAGTGAAATTTGTTTGCTGTTCCTTCTTCAGGCTAGTCAGGAGTCAGGACAGCTACCACCCATTCAAGGGCTTTTCTGCAGTAGTCCCCCCCCCCAATAGAATCATAGAGTTGGAAGGGACCTTCAGGGTCATCTAGTCCAACCCCTTGCACACTGCAGGAAATTCACAAATACAGTGAAGGAAATTCACAAATTCACATCCGTGCCACATGGAATGGCCTTCCGTAATATGTCATAAATAACTTGGTTATTAACCGTGTAAGGCCAAATTGTTTAGAAGGGCTTTCCGTTTGGGCGGATAGTTATTTTTAGAGGGCTTAGTCAGCTGCCTGCATTTGAAGACAGCTGGCTGGCCTCATCTGGAGACAATCATTTGCATCTCATGAAGGCAATAGGGCATTCAGGATTATGAATTTGACTCTGTGGTGCGTTGACTAGCATGATAGATTTTGTTGTGGGAAGTTCAGGAGGTTTTTTTTTTATCAGCTGTGAAGCTGGGGCCAATTCACAATCTACATAGAGCAAATGGGCCACACATATGATAGTGTTTACAGCAATAAATGCCATATTAGCAGCATCCACACAGAGGTTTCTCACTTCCTTCACTTCCAAACTGTAATGGGTTTTTCATTTGGAGCATCCATCAGATGTCCTCTAACTGCAGGGGTGGAATTCTAGCAGGAGCTCCTTTGCATATTAGGCCACACCCCCTGATGTAGCCAATCCTTCAAGAGCTTATAAAAAAGAGCCTTGTAAGCTTTTGGAGGATTGGCTGCATCAGGGGTGTGTGGCCTAATATACAAAGGAGCTCCTGCTAGAATTCCACCCCTGTCTAATTGCTCAATTACCTGGCTTTCCCTGTTATCAATACATTCTTTCTCAAACATGGTTTACTATAGTCTTTCCAGAAAGAATGCAGTCCAACTACATTAACAAACTGCATGGATAGGACATTTTCAAAGGTAGCACCCACATCATTGCCATTTTAACAAACCCTGGCAGCTGCCATTTACCCTGCCATACCACCGGAGGACCCTTAATATCCATTTGGTATATTTCTGTTCATATCTCAAGCCCATTGTTGCAAGTCCTATTCCATGCTGCCAACAGGAATAGCTCCCTGCCCTCCTCTGACTGCCTTCAAATGCTTAAAGAGAGCAATCATGCCCTTCCCCTCAACCTCATCTTCTCCAGAATATTCCCAGGTCCCTCAGCCTTTCCTCATAGGGCTTGGTCTTCAGGCCCCTGATCATCTTCACTCTATTCTTCACCCGCTCCGTTCTGTCTGTATCCTTTTTGAAGTGAGGTCTCCAGAACTGCACATGGTGGGACTATGATATCTTGTGATCTGGATGTTATACCTCTCTTGATATCCCCCAGTATTGCATTTTTTCCTCTGTATCACACCGAGTGCTCATGTTTAGCTTACAGTCCACTGTACCTCAAGATCTTGTTCATGCACACTGCTACCTAGAATTGTACCCCCCATCCACTATGTGTGCTTCTTATTTCTGTTACGCAGGTGTAGAACTCTGCACTTAACCTTGCTGAATTTATTATTTATTATTTTAGATTATAGCCCGCCCTTTCCCAAATGGGCTCTGAGTGAGTAACAACAGAATTGTATCTTATTCACATCCTCCTACTTGCCTGGTGTGTTCCGATCCCATGGAATTCTATATCTACTGGTGTGTTCTGTACTCCTCCCAAATTGGTGTCATCTGCAAAGTTAATGAGTAGTCCCTCAACCCCCTCATCCAGATCATAATTAAACATATTGAAAAGTACCAGGCTCAAAACCCAGCCTTGTGGTACCCCACTGGATACCTCTCTCCAATCAGATGGAATGCCATTGACAACTACTCTTTGGATATGGTTCTCCAACCAATTCCCTAACTATCCAAGAGACAATAGTCCACAATTCTCTAACTTACCCATCAGAACATCATGGGGAACCCTGTCAAAAACATTACTGAAATCCAGGTAAACAATATCAACAGCATTTCCATGATCCAGTAAGCCCATCATTATATCAAAGAAGGAAATGAGGCTGGTCTGGCAGGACATGATGGAGACAAATCCATGCTGACTTCCCTGGATAACCACGTTGTCCTTCCGATACTCACAGATTGATCCTTTAAAATCTGCTTCAATAGCTTCCTGAGAGAGAGGTCAGACTGACTGGCCTGTACTTTCCTGGGCCATACTTCCTCACTTTTTTGAAGACTGGGATAAGAGTGGCCCTCCTCCAATCTTGGGGCACATCTCCCATCATCCAGGAGTCTCAAAGATGATAGACAAAGGCTCTACAAGCTATTTAGAAAGTTCTTTGACATTCTTGGCTGTGTACCATCTGGCCCAGGGGATTTGTTCTCATCCAGTGCAGCCTCTCAGCAACCTCTCTGTCCATGTCATCCAGCAGTCTAGACACTGTGCCTTGCCTACAACCATCTCTAAATAAACCTGTTCTCTGTTTCAGGACAACCCCCCCCCCCCCAAAAAAAAAAACCTGAGGCAAAATAGGAGTTGAGTCTTTTTGCTTTCTCTCTGTCCTCTGTCAGAGTTTTTCCATTTTCACCCAACAGTGGGCCTATCACCACGTTTACCTTGCATTTGCAATTCACATGGCTGAAGAAGCTTTTCTTGTAGCAAACTTTCCTGGCCAAACTCAGCTCACTCTGAGCTTTGGCCTCTCTGATGCCTGACCTATGATGCCTAGCAAGCCTCAGATGCTCTTCTTTAGAGGTATGTCTTTCTCTTCTGTCTCTTGAACATTTTGTTTTTCTTCCTTAGCTCATCATGGAGTTCTCTATTCATCCACATTGGTTTCTTGGATCCTCTACCATGTTTCCATCTAGTTAGAATAGTGGTGGCTTGAGCTTGCAAGAGCTGTAATTTTAGCAGAGCCTACCCTTCTTTCGCTCTTTTCCCTTCCAGCATTCTTGCCCAAAGAATAACTCTCATCGTGCCTCTCCATTCATAATGTACTAGTTCATTTGAATCCCCAGCCTTCATTTAAAAAGGGTAAGTCTTTGTTCCTTTCTGTTGTACAGATACAAAAGTTGCAAATTTAGAAGACTTGTTAGATCATGAGTTCCCAGCCTTTTGGGGTCCATGGGAAACTTTTGAATTCTGACACAAGGCATTGGGTGAAAAATGGAAGGCAGAGCGAACTATAAAATGGCTGCTGCAGGAGGTGGAGCCACGCACAAGTGCACACAGAGGAAGCCCAAGTGAGGAGGTGAAGAGGAGTAATGTGGGTTGTTGTTTTTTTTTTTTAAATACACTAGAAAAGAGGAGCAAGAGGATAAAACTCACTTTTTTTTTTTAATTCGATGCTGGCTGCTGTCCCTGAAACTGTGTATTTAATAATTTGCACAGCCAATCAGATCTGCTGTCCAGTCAGGTGCCCTGCTGTGCAAAAGCCTCATCCACTTTCTAAAAACTCTTGGGGCACCAGAAACAATGTCAGCAGGTGCCAGGGTGTTCCTGGGCACCATGTTGGGGATCCCAGTTGCTCATGGTGATAGAACATTGTAGCGCTAATGCACGGAAGTGGTCTAGCAATTGCTGATTTAAAACACCCCCCCCCCCCAAGAAAAAGCTATCCAGTGGTATGATGGAAGAAAAATAGCAGCTAGTGGAGGAAAGTGTCCAGAAAAGTTGCATGTGGGCTCTCTGCTGCTGGTTTGAATGCCTCTGCAGCAGTAGTGTGAACCTGAGAGGCACACTGTACAAAAATGTAAAGGCATTAGGTGGATCAAACAGATCAAAGTGTGCCATTTGCTTGTTTCATTTTTAAGAGCTCAGAAGCCGTCAGTCCTCATCCAGCACTCGTTCCAATACCTTGTTCCAGCCTCCAGAAAATACCGGCTCCTCAGTAGCTGTTGTAAATGAACCAGTTCTAGCAGCACATTCAGGTATTCAAGCAGGGACGCACCAGATGGGTAAGTCCAACTGTGATATTCTGCAATTTTCTGTGCATGTAAACGTAACAAGCCTAGATGGCAAATATAGAAAAAGCGCAATTATGTTGGAAGACCAGAATGTACAAGGATGTCAAAAATGCATAGGTGATTCTCAGGTTCCTGCTTCAGTTTTTACTACTAAGATACATGAAAACTAGAGAGTAATGTGGGACAATCCCAATGGCAAGTCTGTTTCCCTGGCATTTCTTTGTGGGACCAGACAATCACCAGCCAAATGGGTATAGGATGAATATCAAGTGAAATTAGTGTGCATAATGAGTAATAGCAGTTCAGCAATATTGCTATACTTGCACTACCTATACAAAAGTATCTCTGCATGGGCAAATCACATGGCTTATGGTGGCACAGACTTGAGCAGTGGCTGCAGCTGTGAATATGGCATCGTGTAAAGTGTGTAGTAGCTTTTTTTCAATGGCGATAGTACAATTCAGATACATGCCAGGCTGAAGGACATATTATGGTGCACACACAGTAGGAATACCAAGTTTGTCAGCAAAAGCCAATTTGCTCTGTCTTCTGTTGATACATGTGTATATTTTTTCTAGAACAAAGTTTGAGTCCACCGGTGCCTTTAGGACCAACCAAGTTTAATTCTGAGTATAGATTTGTTAATCTTAAAGGTGCCACTGGACTCAAACTTTGTTCTGTTGCTTCAGACCAACACAGCTACCCATCTGAATCTATATTTTTCTAGTTTTCCACTAGCTATTATTTTAAATGAACGTGTTCATCACAACCCAGTCCTTTCAAAGCTTCTTCAGCAGAGTACTCAGCAAGCTGAATAGAATTTGCTGTGATGGATTTTTGAAAACAAGGATTGGGTCCAGCAAAAGGACTGCAGAACTTACCTACTCCCTCCCCTGCCTGTAGCCCTTTCCAACTCCAGAAGAGTTTATTTCTGGAGTTGCAGGGCTAGTGTGCAATAATCAGCATGTGGGTTCTGCAGAGATATCTAGGAAGAGAGCATCCCCTTCCTTCTGCTCCCTGAAGCCTCCTGACCTATGTCCAGGCAGGTCTTGTGACCCAGGAATTACCTTTTCTGGAGTTGGAAGAGCTGATGGGGGAGGGGAAAGTGGAAAAGTCCACAACCATCAGCCTCTTCTGCTGCCATATCACTGTATCCAAGCCCACATATGTATACCTGTAATTAATACTTTCTCTAAGCTCTGGAGTCTTGTGAGCAAAAATTCTACTTTGTGAGCTACTGGCATTAAAGTTGTGAGCTATTGCATAAATTAGTTTGCTCTGGGGTCATTTTTCCTGAGCTAAGTCAAAAATGTGTGAGCCAGAGGCTAAAAAACTGTGAGTTAGCTCACACTAACTCAGCTTAGAGGGAACACTGCTTGTAAGTAAACTCCACTCAGTGGGACTTGCTCCCAAGTAAGTGCGCATAGATATAAACAACAGATTATTTTAGAGTGTATTTTTAAAATACACTCACTAGAGTAGCAAATGAAGATTCAAAGTAATTATTATAGCAAAAAGATAAATACATGCTACAGTTACGGATACATAAACTGGTACAATGCAATTGCCAATAATATGTAAACTCTTTCAGAATGTGCTGACACTGTTTTGTTAAATATAACACTGTAGCATGAGTGCCAGTGAACTTTGAAACAAGAACACCAGGGGACCTGCATCATCTTAAAAGGTTTATAAATGTATAGTGATTTGAGCTCCCTTTTGGAGATGCATGCACACTGTAACAGGGCCATCCTAGGCAGAGTTCCACCCTTCTAGATCCATTGACTTCAAGGGGGTAACTCTTAGGATGGCACTGTGACATGATTACTTTTCTGAGATATGAAACGTGATTTTAGGCATCATTGCTCTATAGCTGAGGCCGGGGTGGAATTCTAGCAGGAGCTCCTTTGCATATTAGGCCACACATCCCTGATGTAGCCTATCCTCCAAGAACTTACAAGTCTCTTTTTTGTAAGCTCTTGGAGAATTGGCTACATCAGGGGTGTGTGACCTAATATGCAAAGGAGCTCCTGCTAGAATTCCACCAATGGCTGAGAAAATTAAAAAGTTATTGCACATTGCATTGGTGCTCATAGTGCTATTCATATATACCTTCTGGGCTGAAGGATGTATCACTGTAAACTCACACTAGGTGTACTAGGCCTCTCAACAAAAGCCAACAAAACAGAAGATTTTCAGCTGGGGACAAATAAGCAATAATTGTTGCTTCCTGTTCTTGTTCCATGAATGTACGTAGGTTTTCCTTTCTTAGTGGGTTATGGCATTGGACTGGGATATGCCAACCTGTATTGGAACCCATGACCTGAGAAACATGAATATGTAATAATATAATGCACCTGAGTTTAAATGATTGTTTAGCAGAGATTAGTGACTTCTGTAGAGATACTTCATGAAAAACTGAAAGGAACGTTGAAGGATATTTGATCCTGCCATGTTCTGTATTGTAAGCTGTTCAGTGTTTACATTTCAGATTTCCTTTCCTTTTCATTCTCACAGCATCAGACCACTTCCCATCAGCAGTATGTTACCCAGCTTACAACGGCAAAGACTCTCCCCAGCAGCATTCAGTGAAAAGCAATTTATCATCAGTGACAAGACCATCAGTATTAGGTATCTTCTTCTGAAACGACAGTAATATGTACACATGTATTTGGGGATTTTGCCTGGCTTGGACTCAGCCCCCCCCCCCCCCACTCTGGGGCTGGCAGTAGGGTTGCCAGGTCATTACCTCTCACCAGCAGGGGAAGGGAGGGAATCTTCTGGGAGAGAGACAGGGCTCTGCCCCAACAGCAACGTTCCTGTGCAGCATCCCTGACGCAGTGACATTACATGGAAGCATGAAAGTGATATCACCACTAATATCGTCCAAACTGCAGCACTCCATTTCACACTTCAAACTGCTCGGCCATTTTTTGCTACGTGTGAGTTTCTATGCATATGTGCAGGTTGCAGCTGAGGGTGGGGAAATCAACTGCCATCCCCTGCAGAAGCCTAAGTGCCTTCCTGCATCAGGGTCTTTGGACCCAAGCCTTTGTATTCACTGCACAGAAGCAATTCTGTTTGGGGTTACTCTGCCCAATGTTCCTTAAGTGTAATGAGCAACTCTTGTGACTGGTGCCTCTGTACCAGGGAGAGGGAAGCTACTTGGCAAAAAATAGTAATTAGTGCATAGAATCATGGCCTGAACACATTTTAATCTAGTGTGACTGGTTGGTTTTTATTTCCTGATATGAGCTACAGTAAACTTTATTGAGAGAAAGATTCAAAGACTCCAACGTAGTTCTTTTTGTGACAGTTCAAATGAAAGTAGCTTAGATCTATCAATTATATCACCCCTCCATTATCTTCAGGCTGCTTAGGGTGGCAATGGGGCAGGACAGGACTTTGAAGCAGCCCAGGAGTAAAACAGGCAAACTTCCCTGTAATGCTGGCAACACCACCAGAGTGGCTGATTTCTGACTGCTGTTAACCCTCTGATAACTTTCCCTGAAGGTTAAAGGCCAATTCTCCCCTTAATTGTATTCTGACGTTATGTGAGCTGAATTAGGCTGAGGGAAATTGAGGGCCCTAAGATCACCCAGCCATCTGGCTGAGTGGGTACTTGACTGCCTCCCCCCCCCCACCCCGCCTCAGTTCGCTATACCGGCTCATTTAAGACCAGGGGAATGGTTCTAGATCAGACTTTTTTTTTATAACGTTGTAATTGCTAGGTCACCAGAAGTCAGTAAATCTGTAACTTCTGAAAAGCATACATAACAAGAACATTTTATGTCCAGGGCCTGCCAGAACAGAATCTAGCACTCTGAGGATGTTGCTGAGAAGAGCAGCTCCTGTCATGCTGTATCTGTTCTTTGTACAGAGAACATAGTGCTAGGAACCAAAGTTCCCTGCTCATAGGACAAGTACAGGACAAGAAGCTCTAGTGCAGCCTTTCCCAGACAGCACTAGTGTAGCCTTTCATTTCTGTGTTTGTTCAACCAAGGCCAAACTTCACTTTGTGCACAGAATCAAATGCTCGCTCGTTTACAAATGGATATGTGTGCTTTCTCTCCCTTTAGTAGAAGCCACTGAATTAATGAAAATGTCCAAGAGGTGGCGTGGTTAACAACACTAATTTTTATCAATAGGGAAAGGGGAACAGTTCTTGCTAGAGAAAAATGAATGAATGTCCCAAGTGCAGTATAAGTGGCTGCATACTGCTATCTTGTGGTAGAACTGTAAAATAAGCTACATGTTCTCGGTAACCTCCGTTTTTTGCTCTGCTGAGAATTATGGGCTCTAGCTGGGTTGGTTACCTCCTTCTCCTCAGATGGGTGTCATCTCCTTTTCTTCTCATAAACCTCCTCTTTCCCCCAGAAATCTTTTTAACCCCTCAGTCACCTCTTACAAATTCCCCTTCAAGGACAAAACCCCTCACAAATTCTACCAGGGGCCCCAAACCTATACGTTGCACTTGGAATAAGCATGTAATTCAGACCAAGAAGGTGTAGTGGTTAAATGTGTAGACTCTTATCTGGGAGAACCGGGTTTGATTCCCCACTCCTCCTCTTGCAGCTGCTGGAATGGCCTTGGGTCAGCCATAGCTCTCACAGGAGTTGTCCTTGAAAGGGCAGCTTCTCTGTGAGAGCTCTCTCAGCCTCACCCACCTCACAGGGTGTCTGTTGCGGGGGAAGAAGATAAAGGAGATTGTAAGGCACTCCGATTTGGAGAGAAGGGGCGGGGTATAAATCTACAGTCTTCTTTATGGCAATAATTATTTCTTTTAATCAATGTTTTCTAGGGACTTTAACAAATTCAGGGCCTCCCAAAAAACGCCACAAAGGCTGGTCACCGGAGTCTCCATCATCCAATGAAGCCTGGCATTTGCAACCAAATCCACAGATCAACAATAGAAATAAAAATGGTAAGTGGGGGTTGTTCTTTGTAGTAGAAACTGAGCTATTGTCTTAGGAAAAATAGCCAACACAACCATAGTCACAGCACCATGATAACATCTGTGTTAGACTACTGAAACATGCTGTAGGTGGGGCCATGTGGTTCAGAAATTTGCATTGGTTTAAAATGAGGCTGCAAAGGTCTTTACTATGACACACTGGAGTAATAATTTAAAACCGCTGCTACTTTAAGTTACATTAGCCCTCAACTTGTTTTCAGGCTTAAGTTCGGGTTATCTGGCTCACGTCTGGAATTATTTACAGGATTACCTTTACTCCTGCTAGCCTGCCCGGTTTCTGAAGAGTCATGCAGGTTGTCTTCCTGTGGGGAACTAGCCTTAGATGAAATTAGGTTTGGGTGGGACCTACAGGAGAGCTTTTTCAGTCACTCCTCTCTTTGTCATTTCAGGAATGAATGAAATATTTTTCATTTCTAGTACGCCTTTAAAGTGAGTTAAATACAAACACTGCACATTATTTTCACACACACCCTAGGCTATTTTAGATGTTTTGTATTACCTTTATATTCATTTTTTGAGTTCATTGTTTCACATTTGAGTTTACTTGTGAACCACTCTGAGAATCTTTGGATAAAAGACTGCTGGAAGGGATTATAAATGAATAAGCAAGTATTGATGATGCCTACACTAAAGTCTTTGGCCTTTCCGGTCATGTGAAGTTTGAACAGAAATGAATTCAATGTGGTTCTTTCTCCTCTCTTCCCAGAGCCAACGTTGTTTTGTAAAGACATGATTTTTTTCTTAGCTTCTCTGCTGTGATTTAGTTCTAGCTAAACTCTCTGAATTGATTCCTAGAGGGAGGAGGAGGGCTTTCCTGTTTACCTCATGCTGCCATGGTAGGACCTGTGTCATCTCCCATGGTGGCCTCTGGAGAGCCAGTTTCAGTTCCTGATAACCTACTGAAAATCTATAAAGCAAAGCCAGTCCTATTTAAAGGTAACGCATAACGTTTCAAACAGGCACTTTGAAGAAGTATACTCTGTTTGCTCCTCTTGTACATGTGGAACCCAGTGCAATTATGCTTTGTTTCACAGGGCATGGAAACTTCCCTTACCTTTGCGGGAACCTGAATGATGTCATAGTCAGCCCCCTTTTGTATACATGTTACAAGAATTCACAGTCTCTCTCTAGGGCTTATGAGCAGTATGGAGCCTCCACAATACAGCCGATTTCAGATGAAATGCAGCTCTTACTCACAGTCTATTACCTCGTTCAGTTGGGTGAGTTTTCCACCTTTGACTCCTGTCACGTTAAAGAGAAATTGATCTGAATTGCAAATGACCTCTATAACCCGCCCCCCCCCCCTTTGAGATACAGTGGATGCAGTAGAAGTTTTTCTTTGACATTGTAACTGTAAATGAAGCACAGAATAAACTCTCCCTCTGGATTGTTTCTGATTTGGGTAACAGTGTGAGGAGGAAGTGATGAAGCTCATTCTTGCAGGCTTCTGACCAGAGCAGAATTAGCATAGTGAAGGAACAGAAGAGAACGATCAAATAATGCATGACTGTGACACAGTACACAGACTGGGTCCAGGGTCCCCAGTATGTGAACACTGTCTCAGAAATTGACCCCCCATTTAGCTCCAAAAGGTGTCAAGGCTGTGGTATGCAAAGTGTAAAATCAATCCAGTCATACTGTGCTAGAAATGACCTTCCTATTTGTTGAGAACAAAGTTTGAGTCCAGTGGCACCTTTAAGACTAGCAAAGTTTAATTCTGGGTATAAGTTTTTGTGTGTAGGCACGCTTCTTTGGGTGCATTAATTGGAAGAAGTGTGCATGCATGTGAAAGCTTACACCTGGAATTAAACTGTGTTGGTTTTAAAGGTGCTGCTGGACTCAAACTTTGTTCTGTTGCTTCAGACCAACATCCAGGCCCATAGCCATGGTGCATCCCACAGGGTTCTGGCCCCACCACTGAACACCAAGGCTAGGACCCCAGTCCCACCACATACCACCCTCGACTTGCTCCCACTGTCCTGCCAGCCACCCCTAAGCCGATTGCCAGCCGACTGAACCAAAGCAGTGCTCCCTCACTTACTCCCTCTCTTGCTTACTCCCTCCCTTGCCTGGGCCAGCTGCATTGTGCCTGACAGAGGAGCTCTGACCCTCACAGCCACCACCTCTCCCCACCTGGCCCCCCAGCATGAGGGTGGGGGCTACCTGGTTGGCCGGCCAAGTACGCAGCAGCGTTTGCAGGAGGAGCATCATGGCTAGGGCATCCATGCTGCCTCACCTGCAAACAGCCCCATTTGCTTTGGTTGGAGCTTGCCACCCACCACTTGCAGAAAGGGGCTACTCACCCGCACACTCTCTCTCTTTGTGCTGCCTTCCCACTCTGGTCTTGTCATGCACCCACCTGCAGAGCCTGCCAATCACCAGGCGGAGGGAAGAGGGGTGGGTGAGTGGTCTCGTATCCATACCGGAGCTCCTCCGTTTGTTTTGGCAAGGGGGTTATTGGTGACCTCCTGGCTCCCCAAACAACAATTGTGTCTCTGGCCTCACTTTAAATCCTGGCTACAGCCCTGTGACACCCCTGCCTGAATCTATCTTAATATTTGTTGTCATGCTTCTGACAAAACAAAACAGGCTACTCTTATAAGATTAATTCTTGATTTTTTTTTGCTTTTGATGCTATTTTTGGTTTTGCTCCCATCTTTCTATAGCTTCTGACCAGGTTCCTTTGATTGAGGACTTGGAACAGATCTTCATGCGTTCATGGAGGGAGTCGCACCTTTCTGAAATTCGTCAGTATCAACAAGCCATTCCCCAGGCTTTTCCTCAGGTTCCGGGCCCGATTGCTCCAGTGACATCTGCTCAACTTCCCTGGCTAGCGGGACTGGCAGCCAGCTCCTGCAACGACAGCGTCCACATCATCGAGTGCAGCTATTCTTTAGCTGAGGGGCTGTCAGAAATGTTCAAGATGCTCATTGAGGGAAAGTTAGTGAAGACCAATTATGTGGTGATCATATGTGCTTGTCGAAACAGAGCCATTGATTCTTGCATTGCTGTCACAGGTGAGCTGCTGAGGGAAAAACATGGAGCATTCCAGAATTTTAATGGGTTTTGGCTGTTAGCGCCTTGTAGGTTCAAGTGTTGGCTAATGTTACACTGCTTTCATTTTTCAAGGACTATGGCAATGTATATACCAGATTTTCTTCATGGGATTCTAAATGTCACAAAGCCTGTAAAGATTTATGGTATCAATATTATTGTTTATTATCAATTATTTATTGAAAAAATGCTCCCTTTTCAGTGAACTACGTGAGGCGGCTAGCAACGTAATATAAAATAAAAATTGAAATTCAGTTTTAAAACAACCATATCAAAATAAAACTAAATGAAATCCATCAGCCAATAAAACCAAAGTATCTAGGGGCAGAAGCAACATAAAAACAGTATGAATGCAGGCTAAATCCTTCATAAAACATGATGAAAAGTGGCATTAGATCATAAAAGAGATTTAAAAATAACCTACGAAAAGATGAGCTAAAACTCTGGGCAAGTGAGACCTGGTGTCTGAATGTCAACAGGTTTTTTTAGGTGAACCTCAGGGGATGGATATGCCAGAAATTTAGTGCCATCGCTGAGAAAGCCCTGTCCCCAGTTTCCATCCTTCTTACCTCCATGGGAGTTGGCTCAGAGCCAGAATGGGGACCTTAATTGGTGAGGAGGACTGTATGGGAGAAGGAGGTAATACTGATTTCCACTGCTTACATCACACAGTGGTGTAATGTGCTTGACTGCATGACAGGTCTGCCTTGGTCTAAAGGCTACACTGCCCTGGACTCAGATATATCATGAGCCACATGCCTCAGCTGAACAGTAGAGTTTGGCTAGGCAAACTATGGGGCAGAAGAGGCAAAGCAGTCCATCAAGCCCAACAGCAAGGGATACTTCTACAATTTAATATTAACATTGCTCAGAAGGTCCCAAAGGTCAACAGCTTGGGAGTGCTCCTGGAGACTATGGAGGCTCAGGTAGCAACCACTACCAAATCTGCCTTTTTTCATCTTCGGCTGGTGTGGCAGCTGGCCTGTTTTCTGGAACACGACAACTTAGCAATGGTGATCCATGCTACAGTCACCTTGAGAATAGGCCACTGTAATGCTCTCTACATGGGGCTGCCCTCGACTCTGACTTGGAAACTACAGCTGGTGCAGAATGCTGCAGTGTGGTTGTTAATGAGGCTCCCTTGATGGGAGCACATTCAACCAGTGCTGAAAGAGCTGCACTAGCTACCCATTGTGTTCCAAGTCAATTTAAAATGCTGATATTGACCTTTAAAGCCCTGTATGGTCAAAGGCCTGTCTATCTGTGGGACTGCCTTTCCCCATATGTTCCCCAGAGAGCATGGCATTCAGGAACACAAAATCTGTCATCTGTCCCTGGACCAAGGGAGGCCAGATTGCACTCTACACAGGCTAGGGCCTTCTCAATGGCAGCACCAGTTATGTGGAACGCCCTTCCAGAGGCCGTAAGTGCCCTGTGGGATCTCTCCCAATTCTGCAGAGCCTGAAAAACTGAATTATTTCAATGGGTCTGTAACACCTAAATGGGAGAAGACTGCCACTTTATACTTCATATTGTCGAGCAACACCTATTATGAAGAATTGTAACCATCATAGGATCACTGTCAGAAAAAAGAATGGACTGCTGATTAAAGAAAGTTGTGATCCTGCCTATATCAAAAATTTCTGAGTAGCACCATAAATGTAGTTTTCATTAAGTTTTATTGTTTTAAATTGTTTTTTACATTGTAACCTAAAACTGTTGTTTTAAATGATAGTTAGCCACCCTGAGTCTGCTTGTGGAGAGGGCAGGATAGAAAACTAAAGTAATAAGAAAGAAAGAAAGAAAGAAAGAAAGAAAGAAAGAAAGAAAGAAAGAAAGAAAGAAAGAAAGAAAGAAAGAAAGAAAGAAAGAAAGAAAGAAAGAAAGAAAGAATCTTACTATAATCTATATATACCTCAGCCCTATCCCCATATCCCCATATTGTTGGGGATGTGCTGAAACTGAGAGTGGCTTGCCCAAGTCCACTTACGACAGTGCCATTTCTAAGCCTAGCTAAACACTTTTAAGCCCGTGGATTTAGAAGGGTGTGATTTTTCTGAGTACGGTACTGTTAAAGAACTTGTGGCAGAAGTTTGAACCGGGAATCTCTTGTTTCATTATTTCATTTTTTTCTTAGCAACTGTTCTACGCGGCCTTGTGGGCTTAACTGAATTCAACAGTTAGTTCTTTAGAAGCACTGAATCCACACATCATTGGATAGTGTGCTATCCGCTTGCAATAGTAGTCATTCACACGGGAAAACCTGGTAGCAAATGATTGCTATAGTACAGCAGCCATTGCTATGTGAATACAATCATCCAAAATAAGCATTTTTTTTTCTGAGCTGATTTTCAGGAGGGAATTAACTGCTTGACGAGACTGGGCAGAAGAAGAGCAGAGAATAGAGCCATCTTACCAACTCATCATGTAGTAAAATTAAATTGCAGTTCCAAAGATAATGTTTCTTTCGTTTTCATAGCTTGTTTTGAATTGGGTAATTGGTGAGGCTTTAAACAATTTATGCAGTTGATCCAAGTGTTAACGAGAAAGGGACTAATAACTATTAATGGTTTCAATCTGCATTTCACATGAAATTCTGAAATAAGTAACAACTCCTTTCCCTCCTTGCTTTGTCTCTTAGGGAAGTACCAAGCAAGAATACTATCTGAGAGCATGCTCACTCCGATAGAATACCAGAAAGAAGTTAGTTATGAACTGGTGACTGGGAAAGTAGATGCCCTAGGGGCCTTCTTCAGTAGTCTTTGCCCAGGTAACTCTCTACAGAGACAGCTGTCTTAAAGACTTTCTAAGAATACAGAGATTCTGATTTTGTACACTGAGACAGAAATTCTGCAATTCTGTTCTAGGGGTCCCCAAACCTGTTGAGCCTGTGGGCATTTTGTTATTTAGAGAGAATGTGTGGGTTCCCATCACAAAATGGCACCTATGGGAGGCAGAGTCATTCACCAAATGGCAGCTGCAGGGCAGTCATAAAATGTTGAGGGGTTCAAGCCATGCAATGTCCTATGATAGGGGCTGCTATTTCCCATGTATTCTTCCTGCAGACTCCAAGGGGATGCCTGCTGGGGTCTTCTGAAAGACCTCCTGCTTCATTGGGTTGAGGAAAGCCATGACTGGCTCTTTGTTTTGGGGAAGAAGAAAGTGGGCACCAAGAAACACATCAGTGGGTACCATGGGACCACACTGGGTCATTGTTCTAGTCTATTCAGCTGTTTTATTTTGCAGCAATGCAGATAGCAGCTGGACAACTACTGCTGTTGATTGCTAATATTCCTGAGGCAGCAATCTGTGACAGACTGTCCAACAAATCACTGTGTAGTAAACAAACCATCTGCTTAACATGCCATAGGAGGCATTGGTCTCTTTTAGTGCCATCCTGTTTTGACTGTTTGATTGTTTTCATATTGTCAGTTTTATTGTGACTTATATGTTGTGAGCTGCTCTGAGCCCACTAGTGGGGTGGGGTGGGGATATAAGATTAATAAATCTCCATGGCTCCTGTGAGCCAACAAGGTTGCAAGAAAGTTCTGAAGACATGGGGTGCCCCAGACAGGAATCAGGACAAATCACTCATCCTGTGCTTATTCCATATAGTTCCTGTGGGCTACTAAGAAATTTCTACCAACTCGATTTGGTGTAGTGGCTAAGTGGTGCGGACTTTTATCTGGGAGAACTGGACTTGATTCCCCACTCCTTCACATGCAGCTGCTGATGTGACTTTGAGTCAGTCACAAGTTCTTGCAGAGCTGTTCCTCTCAAGAGCCATTTCTGTTAGATCTCTGTCAGCTCCACCTACTTCACAGGGTGCTTGTTGTGGGGAGGGGAAGGGAAAGGAGATTGTAAGCCGCCCTGAAATTCTTTCGGGTTGTGAAGGGTGTGGGTTATAAATCCAATCTCTTCTTCTTCGAATGCATCTTGGGACCCCACATTTTGGGATTCACCTCCAGAGTTATACCTAGAATGGGGGCCAGTGGGTGCTCCAGTCCTTTGAGCTCCCTAATAATTTTTTTCCCCAAAAGAAGAGGCTCTGAATTGAAGACCTGACAATTTCCCTTTAAATTATAAGGATTTCTTTTCAGGTATATTTTAGTTTGTTTTAAAAATCCTTTTTTTAGCTACAACAACTTTGAGCACAGCAAATTATTTTAAAGGGGGAAGGGTAACTTCTTCTAAAAGGGGAAGTAGCCAGTTTCTTCAGACCAGGCTTCACTGGCCAAGCTGTTTGGGGACCAGACTTCCCTGGCTATGATGTTACTGCTCCTCCCTGTGCAAATCAACTGGAGGGGATCTGGCCTTTCTTGGAAATAGTGCAGCCTCAGCTAGTGAAGAAGGCTGGCTGCAGCCCTGTGTAGACCCCCTTCCATTTCAGTCTGCCAGAGTTGCATTGCTGCAAGTGGTACTTCATTGAAAAAGGCTTCCCGTTGTATGTAGCTCAGCATTCTGAGTTGCACTTTACAGGAAAACATATTTAAGAAGAAATAATGCATTCAGATCCACAAAACTGCCAGTGAAAGTTACAGAACTTCTTGTGTGCAGTGAAGGAACACATAGGATCCAGGTCACTGTATTCAGTTAAGGCAAGAGGTAAGAGGGGGCATTCCAATGACACCACAAAGAACCACTTTGGCCACCTCAGTGAGCAAGTCGTAATTGATAAAGTAGACCTGGTTTCACTTACAGTGCTTCATGTCCACTGTCTTTAGTTATTTTGCATTCCTTGTAAGGAAGGTTGTTTTTTTTAAAAAAATGTATTATGCGAGATGGAAGTAGCACAAGTTTTATGGGTTGAGTATAACTAGGAGGTATAACAAATCTGATTTAATGGATTAAGAATGACGTGCATTTTTCTTTTGGTTGACTAGATGGGGATGTTGATGTTTTGCTGGATAAATTTTGTCAAGAAAACCGAGGACACATTTCCTCATCTCTCCCTGCTTCAGTCGGTAAAACTGGAACACTGGACATAACAGGAACAGCTGGGTGTACAAGTAAGTGTATGAGGAGCCAATGTGAACCTTTTCACATTTGTAGTCTTCCCTCCCTCCACAGAATTCAAGGTGGCATTTTAGCCACCTTGAATGAGAATGTCTGTGATGCTAAAGATCAGTGATTTCAGAGAGCAACAGGAATCTGACAGTTGACTTCCCATATTCAAACCCAACTCACTAGTCTCAGCCTGAAGCCACTACTTGAGATGAAAGGGAAACCTTCAGATCTGTTGGGATTCCGTAGTGCTTTCTGGACTACACCACACAGATATCAGGCAGATGGGTAAAGTCTGACAGTAGCATTCTATGTCCTCTGCAATATTGCAAGAAATCCTAGGATGCACCTCTTGGATTTCCCAGCAGTGTTCTTTAAAATATCATCTCCTCTTTAAGTATACAATGAGTCATTGCTCATTCAAGTCACCTCTCTTGTAGCTGTTCAACCATTTGCAATGTCTATTAAGGCATCAGTTCTTGAGATTAATTGTTGTATTCACCACTGATGCTCCTGCATGGGGTAATTGGGCCAAGCGCTACCCAATGGTGACCAGTTTCAATTAAAAAGCAGCCAAGTAGGAAAAGGCTAGCCCAGTCTTGTGAGATCTCAGAAGCTAAGCAAGGTCGGCCTTGGTCTGTACTTGGATGGGAGACCTCCAAGGAATACCATGATGCAGAAGCAGGCAATGGCAAATCACCTCTGAACATCTCTTGCCTTGGCAACCCCACTGGCTTGCCATATGCTAGCTGTGAGTGGATGGTATTTTCCACCATGTAGGAAAAAACGTTGTTACTTATCCTTCGAATGTTTGAAATTTATTGTTTTTCGAGTTATGTAGCCTTCATGCTTAACCTATGGCAGCTGGACTGAAACAATCATGTTGAAACAATCATGAGTGTATTTCAGTGTTTGAACTTGAGAAACACACTGCATAGAAGAGGCTTTCTAAGTCGTCGTCAGTGAGGAGGTGAGCAGATCTGCCATAGTCTTAACTGTGAAGTCTACATCCCTTGATTAAATAGATTTCAGAATGTATCAGGAATAAAGGGTTTGGTCTTTCCCCATTCAACTGAATTTCCCCTTCCCTCCTTGTACATTCCGTACAGCTGTTTTTTGCCTTCTTGTTGTCTTCATTGAGTCCAGCTCTTGTCTCCAAAAATAAAATACAGTGCCTGGTTTCCCAGCAGGTTATCCTACATAATCCAGACTATTATGTGACATAAAAAGAGCTGAAGCAAACAGAAGTGTATCACATCAAACTGTCCTTCCAAGTTGCTGATGCAGCTCTTCATAGGATTCATTCTGTAAATAATGGAAAAGCAAAACTTGTAAATATTTAAATAGTCGCTGTCCAGCCCTCTCTTATACCATATTTTTGCTTTTCTTCTAGATTATAACTTTGAGCGGCATCAGATTCGTCCCTTCCAGCTCGCAGTAGCTCAGAAACTTCTGTCTCATGTTTGTTCCATTGCAGATTCCAGCACTCAAAATCTTGACTTGGGTTCCTTTGAGAAAGTTGATTTTTTGATATGTGTCCCTCCTTCGGAAGTGACATATCAGCAAACGTTATTCCACCTCTGGCATTCAGGTGCTTATTGCCACAAATGTGTACAAAATAACATCCACATCTGTTAGGTTTGGATGGGCTGACATGAGTTGTATTCATCTTTTAGGTGTTCTGTTAGAGCTTGGTTTGGAGAAGGAGCATCTTACAAAGCAGAGGGTGGAGCAATATGTAGTCAAACTTGACACAGAAGCCCAGACGAAATTTAAAACCTTTTTGCAAAACTCTATGCAGAATCCACACACACTCTTTGTCCTGATCCATGACCATGCTCACTGGGATCTTGTCAGGTGAGAATGGTTTAACTTTTCAGTGTACAGTGTTAGATATGGTTGTGGTACAATACAGTTTTATTGCATGGTTTAGGATAGTTGTTTTCTGGCTATTCTGAACACATATTGAGAGATAAACTTGATTCCTTTCTCACTGCCTCTGCCATCGCACCCACAGTAAGTCAGTGTGCTTAAGGCATCCTGAATGTTGACCATATCACTTAAAGTCTTCCCACTCTTCCCAACTCAGTTCAGAATGATCTGGGAGGAAACAGTTGACTTCAATTTGAGGGTTTCACTGAAATGACAATGAGAGCAATCTTACGCAGAGTTAAACCATTCTATTGAATTTAATGGGCTTTGAAGAGTGTAACTCAATTTAAGATGGCGCACTTCAAAGAAATTGATTGGGGGGGTGGAATGAAGCATTGCTCAACCAAGGTACTATCAAAGTGATCCTAAATATAGTGGAAACTGAGATTATTGTATATTTGTATCCCTATAAAATGCATCTTAATATTTTAATTTTAAATTAGAACAATGTGAACACTTCCCTTATCTTCTCTGAATCCTTTGATAGCGTCCCATTGTCAAACACAACTGATTTTAAAAAAAAATTAAATTATGACTTGTCTGTTTGATATCACCAGGGCTTTTTTTGTAGCAGGAACTGCTTTGCATATTAGGCCACACACCCCAATGTAGCCAGTCCTCCAAGAGCTTGCAGGGCTACAGGGTCTACTGTAAGCTCCAGGAGGTTTGGCTACATCAGGGGTGTGTGGCCTAATATGCAAAGGAGTTCCTGAAATGAAAAAATCCCTGGATACCACTATCTGAAAAATGATATAGAGTCATAGAATCATAGAGTTGGAAGGGACCTCCGGGGTCATCCAGTCCACAAACCCTGCATATACTTATTCTGAGTTCAAGAAGGTTGAAAAAAATTGATCATGTGTATCTGTTTTATCTGTGTACATCATTTTATGAGGCTAACCCTCAGAACCTTGCATTCTCTTTTGTCTCTTTTTTTTAAGCAGCGCAGTTCACAGCCTTTATCCTCAGTCCGATCCAGCAGTGGGCCTTGTGGACAGGCTGCTTAACTGCAGAGAGGTGAAAGAGGCCCCAAATATTGTGACACTTCATGTGACTTCCTTCCCCTATGCTCTGCAGACACAACACACTCGCATTAGTCCTTACAATGAAATCCACTGGCCGTCATTATACAACAATGTAAGAGATATGTTTGAGACTCTGCTTTTAGGCTCTGTGGGAGCATTTCTTATATTGCGTTTGACTGTGAGTAAGATGTTATGTGGAGTGACAGGACTAGAACAGAATAATGGGGCTTAATCTCCAATCTGTGAACACTTCCCTTATCTTCTCTGAACCCCTTGATAGCTTCCCATTGGCCTTGATTCTTTTATCACTTTTCTTCCTACTGACAGAGAAACTTTTGAGAATGAAGCTTAAAAGTTTTTGAGCATAGCATCCATCTGTTGACAAGCACAATGTAATATTTATTGAAATCAATATCCTCACTTGAGGTGGGAATCTTTAGTACTCCTGCATTGCCAAAGAAAATGCTGGGGTTTAGGGCTTAACTATTCCATAGCTATGGTTTGCCTAACCAGACTCAAAGTCACACATACCTGTTTGCCACTTTCTTGGGCTCCACATGCCCTTAGTGAGATGATCCCAGGACATGTGGAGCATCAACCAGCAGAGTAGAGGAAAGGGCCCACCCTCCATTTGGCAAACTTGTTGCTGCCAATAGAAAAGGTGCTCATCCATCAAAAGAGATTCTGACTTTTGCACAGTGAACTGTTCTGTAATATAACATTTGCCTGTGTAACCATGCCAGATGTTAATCAGTACTAGTGAGCATCTTGGGTAAGAGGCAATATTAACCATGGAGCTAGGATAGAGAACTTTTCATGGTCCTAAGTGTATATTTGTTAAAGCTGGTGAACTGCTGAATAATTGTTTTGAAGTGTCCCTTTAAATTTACACAGTCTCATTTATTCTAGGGAGCTGACTTGTACCATGAAAGCAAGAAGTACTATGGACTGTCTGAATTTGTTGAATCCACCCTTTCTGGACACAGCCTTCCATTGCTTCGTTATGACAGCTCTTTTGAAGCAATGGTCATGGCTTTGGGGAAAAGGTACCATATGTGGCTTACAATTTTATTCAGGGTTTTTTTTTCCTGGAAAAAGAGGTGCAGAACTCTCAAGAGGGAAATGAAGGAGAAACACATGGTTGCCCCTCATGAACTTTTAAACATTTTTTTAGAATTGTGTTTCCACAAAGGGGTTCCAGAACTCCCATTTTGCCATGTTCCCTGAGAAAAAAGCCCTGATTTTATTAACATTCAAGAGATAGTACAGCTCTGCAGAAAGGATGGTGACACATGAAATAGAACACTTGAGTCTTGTTACTCAGTTTAATCTTTGCCCTTGATCAAATATATATATTTTTAAAAACTGTATGAAGTTTTTAACAACCGTAGGCATTCCTGTTATCTTCTTATGGAGATATCAATGACAAAACACATAGGCAGACATTGAAATATGAGCCCCTCTAGCACAATCTGTTATTTCTCTTCGCCTCCAACTGTGTAGTAGGAGTGGAACTACACTACATAAAAGGTGACTTTTCCATCTTCTCCCTCCTCATTCATGCCCCCTACAATATTGTACTCCCAATGGATCCTCAGGAACATCATGTTGATCAAAGTAGGGGACTACCATGAGAGAGGAGGATTAGTAAAAATCACCCACTCCATCTTTGGCAAGTGGGATTAAAGGAGGACAGGGAATTTAGGATCCAAGCGGTGATGTTTGATACAGACTGGATCAGATTCAAGGTTGGTTCAGAAGCATTATTGCTTAATTATAATAATTCCTTTCCCACTAGCCAGAAATACTGGCAAGAGTTTGAGTATCTTCCCCAGGATTTGATTTGTAGAGGTGCTTACCACAATCCCCCCCCCCCCCCCCAGCCACACATTTTGTTGCTCTTCTTAACTTGGGCCTTCACATCCCTGCTCTCTAATCATGAAGCTCACTGGGTGATTTTGGGCCAATCATGCACTCTCAGCCTAACTTCCTCACAAGGTAGTTGTGAGGTTAAAAGGGAGAAGGGCAGAAATGATGTATCCCACCCTGAGTTACTTGGAGGAAGGGCAGGATAAAAATGTAATCGATCTATAAAATAATACATGAGTAAATAAACATACATGATTTTGCCAAAGATGGAACTACAGTCTGAGAAGCTATGAGATAATAATGCTGATGGGAAACTAGACCCAGTTACTAGTGATGGATATTCAAATAATGCTTGTGGTGGTTTGCATGGGCCTACTGGGAGAATACTGTTTTCTGCTGAAAACTGGGTAGCATCTTTCAGCTCTTTATTTAAGGATTAATTTTTGAGTGACCTAAAGTGGTACCCTGACAGTTCATCTTTGGATAATTTAACAGGAAACATGGGTAAATAGTAAGAAAATATTTCATGGGCACATCATGTCCTACAAGCAATGCACCCTTTAAAACTTTTCCTGCATACTGTTTTGTTCCAGGTTTCCCAGACTGCATAGCGCAGTGATAAGGACGTTTGTTCTTGTACAGCACTATTCAGCAGCCATGATGGCTGTGTGTGGCTTGTCCCAGATGAAGAACTACACAACAGTTGAAACCCTAGAAATCACTCAGAATCTCATCAATTCATCAAGACAGTGCCCCAGCGGTCATGGGCTTATGGTGGTTTTAAGGATCCCATGCATTCCATTGGCGGCAGTAGCTTACGAACGCCTCAACCATGTGCGGGAAAGACTTGCCCTTGAGGACCATTTTGAAATCATCTTGGGGAATCCTAACTCTGGAATCACCGTAGGGAAACACTTTGTGGAACAACTCAAGGTAACTTACACAGCTGATCAGCCCTAGAAGACCTGAGCTCTAGAGCTAATGTGGCTGCTGAGCAGAAATGTCTGTTGATATGATGGCTGAATTCCAGTGGTGGACCAGCCCATTCACAGATCTAAAGATCTTTAGCAAATATCTTTATATATACTCACTCAGCTCTTCCTCCTGCTCCCGAATCTGTCGATTTGTTTGAAAGTAGTCTCATTTATTTAATAAGAGTGCATGCAGAAGAAGCCCTTAGTTGATTAATAGGTCAGGGAAAACTTCAGTTAGTGGGACTGAGACTTCAAGCATTTTTATTTTTTGTCTTTCTGTTTTATATCCTTATTTAAAATGTCATTT
The DNA here is from genome assembly GCF_032191835.1 of Heteronotia binoei. Lineage (NCBI taxonomy): Eukaryota > Metazoa > Chordata > Lepidosauria > Squamata > Gekkonidae > Heteronotia > Heteronotia binoei. The sequence continues at coordinate 46,005,791 of NC_083223.1, read as the reverse complement.
CTAATAATGGGGGAGGGGCTTTTGTTTATTAAATTCTGACTTCAAAGCACTTTTGTTCTAATTTAGTTAATCAGTTAATTGATTTAAAAAGCTTATAAACAACTAAAATTATTTAATTGGTTAGTAGCTTCACAGTATTAAAATTAATACTCATAGCTCTTTATTACATGCTCAAGGAAATGCTGATAGCCCTTTTGGAGTCAGTGAGCAATTTTTCTCCAGGCCAGTTTGGCAAGGAATCCTGGAGATTTTTGCCATCTTCTGGGTATGGAGTAGGTGTCATTGTGGATGTAGGTTTGTGTGGGAGGTATTAGTGAAGTTCCTGCACTGTGCAGGGGGTTGGACTAGATGACTCTTGGTGTCCCTTCCAACTCTCTGATTCTGTGTAACACTGTTCCTAAGCCATCACATACATAACTTCTGTAATCCTTACTGCAGTACTTAAAATAACCAGAATTATTCTTACTCTCTTCTGATATTGTATCTGAGGCTGAGTGACAGGAACTTGCCTAAGACCATTTGGGAAGTCTATAGCTGAACTGAGTTTTGAAGCAGGAATTTTGTGCTGTAGTGCTCACTCTTTTGACTCCAGTTTTGGATTACAGCCACAGTTTCTTTCTTCTGCAATGGTACAGATATATGCTGACTAGTTTGTTTCCAATGTAATGATAGATTTGGCAGAAAATTGAAGATGCTGAATGGAGTCCACAGACCTACTTGGAGTTGGAAGGTCTGCCTTGCATCTTGATCTTTAGTGGAATGGACCCCCAAGGCGAGTCCTTGCCAAGGTAATGACTCAGCACTACTAAACATTTCCATGAAATCCAGCCCTGTCCTTGTGCTTACCTGTAAACACAAGGTAGTCTCCAGTAGCAAGAAAGCCATCTGCCTACTACGATCCTTTTTGAACAAGAACTTGTCAGACATCCACAGAATGAGTAAAACTGACCATATGAGGTTTTTCTTTTTACTGGGCCAAATATATTCAATAAACTTCAAAAGTTCACATCCTGCTGTTTAGAGATTAGCTGATCAAAAAAAGGCAACATCAGTTTGTTGCCTCTCAAACCATGAACTGGGATGAACCTCCATTTTCTTGATTTGTGCCCATCCCTAGTGCTGTCAAAAATTAAGCCGTGATGTTGGCTAAGGAATATGTCACATTTACTGGCTGTAGAGAAGACAGTTTAGAGCAGAGGCGTCAAACTCACTTGTTGCAAGGGCTGGATCTGACATAAATGTTACTTTGTCAGGCCTGGCCATATGTGCCATACAATGTAATGCCAGAGTTACCAGATATATAAACTTTATAAATAACACAGGCAAACCCAATTAACATTATTATTATTTTACTCAAAATAAAACAAAAGCAATTGGTTTCCAGGTGGGAAAGCAACTGATTTACTGGGGAACCCACAAAAGCCCCAACAAACGTATTTAATCATATGCCGGTCTAGGTTTTTTCCAAGGGATACTGTAAAAGGGGGGGGGGGATATCTTATATTTCCCTACAAATTAGTTACTTTCTGTATATATAGGACTTTTAGAAGATGAGTCATCTTCCTTGCGAGTCAATAAAGTAGTTTTCCAGCAAAACTCCCCCCCCCCTTCCCATACCCAGCCTCAACAGCTGAGCATGACTACAATCCATTTCTTTTTCTTTGTTTCCTTTCTTCCTCCGTTCTATCTCTGAGGATCTTGGGGAGGCACACTGGACTTCCCTTTTCAGTGCCCTGTCCCTATCACCATCAACTCTGTGAGGTCGACCAGGTAGAGTGACTGGCCCCTCGTGACTCAGATGACAGGTTCCTGGCTCAGAAGGAGTGGGGGTTTGGACCTGGCTCTCCAAGATCCCTCCAACCCCAGTTCTTATCCCTCCTGCATTTCCCACAGAAGCAGCTGAGTTGAGAGGAAGGCCTGTCAGAGAGGCTGTTTTTGAAACCTCCAAGGGGTGCGTTTTGTCTGTCCAGAATGCCTTTTCCTTCATGGGCTGAAAACAAGTTGTAAAGGATTACCAAGACTAAACCCTGAAGGTTCTCAGGGCAACTGCATACAAGAACCAGAATGCTGTGTTTTTTAACACAGAAACCATACAGAAAGGAAAAAAACAAAGCTAGCTTCAACTACCTGATATTCATAAGAACTGCACTAGGTGGCACAAACCGTAATTTTGATAGGAAGGACCCAAAGCTTTTCTAGCAATTGCAGGTCAGCTAGTTTGCCTTGTTCAGCGCCGCAGTTTAATTATATTTTTGGGTCTTCACATCAGGCGATGATAACATCCAATCAGAACCTGTTTCCAAAAGAAACCTCAAGAAGATTACTTCAACAGTCTCAACAGCTTAATTGTTAAACTGTTTGAACTGTTTGAACGGTTTTAATTGTTTTATTATGTTGAAAGCCGCCCTGAGCCCACTATGGGAAAGGGCATCCTATAAATCTACGGAAATAAATAAATAAACCTCCCCTCTCCTATCACAGATCACAAGTTCCCCATAGAAACTAATTACCAGGCTTCCATCTTCGGCCTTGACAATGATAAGAAACCTGCAGGCCAAAAAAACAATTAATAACTCCTGCAGGCCCATTGCTGTCCATATTAACCCTTGAGGGGAGGTTGCCTCCCAATCCATGCAATGGCCCTCCTGTCTCCTCTTCTGGCTCCATTCCTTCATCGGCAAACCATCGCTCTGCATGCCTGCTCTTGCCAATCGAACTCACGGCCGCCATTTGGTGTGACAGTGGTTGTGTCGGCCACTCAGCTCCACCCCTCCATATAATGTCTTTAGCAATCCTTGCTGAGCTTCAGTCAGAGGAGGCAGAAGGGGAAAAAAACACCACACCACTCTTTCTCCACCCTCGTTGCCATTCCCTTCATGCTTTTTACTTCAGCATGTTAGTCCCACCGCTTAGCCGTTTCCTTTCTATTTCTTGACAGCTTTGTCCACACACACTTCATCACATGCACCTGTTTGCACCCCCCCCCCCCAAAGCAGTCTCCTGCCTTCTCTCCCTCACATGTAGTTCATGGGATGGAAAAGAGCCCTGATCAGGCCAGTTCTGTCCTCCGGGCCATATGTTTGACACCCCTGGTCTAGAGGATGTTGCTGAAAGTTGGTACATTCTCCTATTTACAGTACATGTGTAGACACTCGGAGAGCACAATATATGACAAATGCCAACTGTAACCATTATACGTTCATCAATAAAATTAACTATGAAGTGGCTACAAGGCCTCTTGTGCTGCCATTGCAGTGATGTTTAATTTTGAAATAAACCAGGTTTTGGTCAGTTTTGCTTTACTGGACATTGCAATAGGACATGATCTCAAAGACTCTTATAGTTCTTATATTTTTTCCCTTTCTCTGTCCAAGGTCCTTAAGATACTGCGATTTGCGTTTAATAAATTCCTCTTGTTTGGTGAGAACAGCCTTGGAGCAAGAACTTGGCTTGGCAGCCTATTTTGTAAGTTCTGAAACCTCCGCAGAGAAAATGGTCTCCAATGATGTTCTGGAGAGTGACCCAGAGAAGCTAAGTAGTACTGATAATGAAGATGAAGAAACAGTAACAGAAGGTAAATGAATATTCACTGACTCATTGCACTAAAAGATGCCAACAAAAGGATCTGATTGAGAAAGGTTATGAGATCCTGATGTAAATAAAACTCTGGTGTAAATAATTTTTTTAAGAAGAAAGTTTTTATTGATAAATTATCTGTATCGTTTTGCATTTATTTAAACTCTGGTGTAATTGAAGATCCAGTAATCGTGTTGAGTGACAGTCTCTTTTCACTGCATTGGCAATGTTTTGATATTCCTATCCTCTTCCCTGCCCCTTCTTTCCCTTTAAATCCTGGAACAGGCTCCATATCAGAAAAAAGAAGCCCTGTCAAAAGAGAGCGGTCTGGCTCACATGATTCTGCAGCTTCATCTGTTTCTTCTAAAACATCAAGTAAGACTTTGGCATGAATAGTTTCTGGTATTTATTTAGGTGGGTGGGGATTATCACAGTTTAGACCATGTTATTGTTGTCAGTTGAGATTTGCCACAACTCATCTGAAAGGAAAAATAAACATTTTACCAAGACAGTGCTTACATTTAAGGGATTACATACATTTTCCAATATTATTTATGAGGCATCCTTCTTACTGTCTTAGCCTGAGAGACAGAGGAGAATCTGCACCCAAGAGAGGGCTTCATTTCTCCCATAGCCCTCCTTTCTCACCCTCCATACTTCGATTGCCACTACCACCCAATCTCTGTCCTTTCTTTCTCTGTCCATTTTTAAAGGCACAGATGGGGGCTCCATGCATGTGTGTGTGTGTGTGTACTGCTTCATATACACCCTGCTCTCTGTCCAGCTAACCGGCTGTGGCCCAGTCAGGAGTTTCTGGTCAATTGCGCACATGAGTAGCCAGATGCTCTGGGTGAGCTCTTTGACCACAGTCTGAGATCTTTAAAGGAAAAAAAGAGATCTTTATTTGCCAAAAGACAATCTTAATTTACTAGAGCACAAGGACACTGGAAAATTATATCAAAACACTACAGAGTATTACAGGAATGGGGGCAGGGGAAGAAATATATGAAAGTAACTAAGTTACATGCACTGGCACTCCATTTTTTTGAATGGATGCAAGCCCTCTGGAACCTTGAAAAATAGAGGCTGGTCAAAACAGACTACTCCCAGTTCTCTGACCTGCATGTTTCTAACAGGATGTTCAGACCTTTTTAACCCTTTCTGTCCCATCCAGGAAGGTTTCCCTTTGCCCTATCATGAAATTTTGACTGCATCCCATGTGAGCCTCTGCACCCTTTCTCCAATACCATTAAGGCACATATCCCAAACCTTTATGGTCTAACTCAGGACATCCAAATAGCTATCTACCTTGCCCTTTCCTGACGGGCGGGCAGATGATTTTCGTCATACTGCCTATTTGTCTCCATAAGGGAAATTAATTCCTTCTCAGCTGGCAGTCTGAAAGTTTATAGTTCCATTCCCAGAGAAGGAATGTTTCCCCTGAGATCAAGGCCCCTCCTGAGCATTGATTAAGGAATCCTGCACCTCTTTACAAGAACAGCAGCATAATATTGAGATAGTACTTTGGATCTGTTTAACATTTCTCTTCAAAAATTCAAAATGCCTAGATTATCATTCCTCAGACTCTTCTCAATCCAGTTTTGGAATTTGTGTTATCATGTAGTGATTTGGAATCTGGGCATATGTTGAAGCAAAGAGTTAAATTCAGATTTGGTATTTACACGTTGCCAGTGGCATTTCACTGTATTTGAAGCGACTATGTGAATCGTCCCTTACTTTTTGCTCGATTAAGGAAAGGCTCAGGTCTCTTGGTTTCACTAGAATGCTTAAATATCACTTAAAATTTCATCTGGATCCAGTAGGTATCTGCAGTAAATAAAGTAGAAATATCAATGCCAAATACAAAAATGGGCCTACAGGTCCAATTTATTGCAAATCCAGGTGATATTGGGGGAGGGGTCATAGCAACTTTCAGTAGTCACCGAAGGTTTAACGACTTTTTGTTAAAACCTTTATTTTGTTCATAGGCACAGCATTCTGCAGTGAAATGTCCCCTCCATCAGTAACTGCAGGTGACACGGGAAAGGCAGCCCATCAGATATTAACCAGCAGTACAGAAGAGAGTGTGAATAACCCTGAAAAGCAAAGACCAAAAATGGATAAAGATTCAAAGTCAAATGCTAAAACTGCTCAGGCTTCCATCGCTTCCTCATCAGCATCTCCTTTCTCATCTTCTTCTGCCTCATCTGTACCTACTCACAGCTCCTTTGTCCTGCAGACCCCTCAGTGCTCCATGACCAAAGTGTCCCAAAAGCCTCCTATAGTGTACCTGCCTAAACTGGTATATGACATTGTTACCTCTGCTGACAGCACAGGACTTCCTAAGTCATCGTCACTCTTACCTTACCATTCTGTGATGTGGGCAAGTTCGTTTCGCCCACTCATGAGCAAAATGATGACCTGCACGGAGCAGTCCCTGTATTATCGCCAGTGGACAGTCCCCAAACCAATCCATATGGATTACAACAACAGGAATGAAGGCAGGATGGACACCTTCCATCCAAGGAGGCTGCTGCTGAGTGGGCCACCACAGGTGTGTAATAAAGACAGGGTAATTATTCTCATTTTATTTTAATTAATTGAGTCTCACTATTGCATGAGGACATAAGGATTACCTTATTGTATTGGGCCCTAGGTCCTGTCTATAACAGCATTCTGTTTTCAACAGATAGGACCTAATTTGTGGGTTGAATTGTGTAGTCTACCAGTGAAAAGGGCTGGTATCTGAGGATCTTTCCAGCAGCCTCAGGAAAGGTGATTCTCCAGGAAAGTTGATTCCTGGGACTGTGGGACTCAATCTGGACCCACATGGTCAGAGCACTTCACTGAGGAGGGAGAAGGAGTTAGAATCCCCTATTTGCTAGGGTTTGCAGAAAAATGAAGAAGAAGGGTGATTTTGCATCTTTCTCTCTCCTTAGAAAAGCCTCCCCAACCTGCATGGTTATTAGTCCAGCTTTCCAAGAGTCAAAAGAGACTGTTGAGGGGAGGGAGAGAATGTAAGACTCACAAACCTTATAAGGGCAGATCACTGGAGCCAACCCTCTGGAAGAACATAAGCAGAGCATGACATTGATAACTTTAATTTATGTTGTCAGCATCTGGTAATCAATGACACATCTTCAGTCTTCTGTGCAGTCCCACATTGGGACTTACAATGTATGCCTAGTACATGTGTTTTAGTATAGTAATAAGAGTAAAGGATAGCTATTGTCTTGTGTGCGTGTGTTCCTCTTTTTCCCCAAGGTTCACACTTTTTTTTTTGCACACACACTATATTGTTTAAAAATGCTGCTGTTTTATTGCTTTAAGGAGCTCCTTTTTATTGGTTCTGAAATGCTACTTGTACTTTTTCCTTTAAAAAAGAAAGCTAGTTCCCTGTGTAAGCACCAAGTCATTACTGACTCATGGGGTGATGTCACATCGCAACATTTTCTTGGCAGACTTTTATGGGGTGGTTTGCCATTGCCTTCCGCAGTTATCTGCACTTTACCCACAGCAAGCTGGGTATTACCAGCCTCAGAAGGATGGAAGGCTGAGTCAGCCTTGAGCTGGCTACCTGAACCCAGCTTCCACTGGGATCAAATTCAGGTTGTGAGCAGAGCTTGGACTGCAGTACTGCAGCCTACCACTCTGCACCATGAGACAACTTTTTTCTTAAGGGAGCTGGGTTTTATCTACTTTTAAAATTTTAACTGCTCTATTGTTCTCAGTGCTTTAAAAGGTTGTTTAAAATGAAGACATATTGGTGTTTTTCTCTGTTGTTTTAAATTTACTCCCAGTCTTCAATGTTTTACTTTCATTGTGTTTTTAATTGTTTATAAGAATGTTATTAACTGTAAGGTGCCTGTAGAATCAGTCTTGATTGAGAGAGTGCAGGCTGTAACTATACACTAAACAATTGACTTTGCTTGATTATGTAATGGTGGATCCCACTTTTTGCAGCACTCCTGATAAAGTGCACAGACCGTTGAGATGTTCTTGCACATGTTCAGACATCCAGGGGGTAGGGGTGGCAGATATGATTACACTCCCCAGTATACTTTTGTAATTCATGAGTTTGAACAATTGAAAAGGGAATAACAGGAGTGACATGCAGAGAGAATGTGTCATAAGTGGGCTTTGAATTGGACTGTGTTAGTCATTCAGATATCTGGTACCCCCCAAAAGGCGAATAGTTGTATAGTTTCTGATGTGTATATTTACAGATAGGAAAGACAAGGGCCTATCTGCAGTTCCTCAGTATCTTGTCTAGAATGCTTATTCGATTGACTGAAGTGGATGTTTATGATGAAGAGGAGATCAATACTGGTAAGTTTTTCATGTAGAAATCGTTCCTCTGGGAAACAACTTTCAATTATCTTGTTAATTGCCAATGAGACAGTTTTATTGCTCTCTTTAAAATTTGCAATCCCGTGTTATTTCCATGAACTTAAACCCCTTAACCAAATTTCATGCAATTAATCAAATCCTTTATATATATATATATTTTTAAAAAAATCTTATTTCATGATGTAATATTTTTTTTCTCTTTATTTACTCCATTGACCTCTTGATGGATGTTTTCAGTCACACAATAATGTGCATCTGTTTTTTCCTGCTGGAAAGCTGGCATTGCTTACAATCTATCTGTCTCTAAAAAGACACAATTTTGAGGCACTTACAAATCTTAAGATGTATTTTATATGATTGGAAAGTTCAAAGTATTCAGATTTGCTAGAAAACATGCCTAGTATGTGAAATGGACAGCAGCCATACAAACGTTGCAACTGTGCCACTTCTGAATCATAAACCAAGGTGACTTTAGGGGAAGGAGACTAACATGAACAGGCAGTTTCTGCAAATCCTTTGTTTTAGACTGTATACCTTGTATACCCTGAGCAACTCCATCTTGTCTGGATTTTCACCGTAATGAACTGACTTCCTTCCATCCTCATTGAATAATGAATTTCACATTCATTTATGCACTTACTGTGCGTAATGTAATAGTGTGATGATAGTGTGCATTGCAGGAGGTTGATTTCCTGTTCACTGCCCAGGTATCCAGCCAATTGCAGCATCGCCTTTTATGCAGAATTTTACTTAATTATTGCACATTTCTTAAACTTCCCTTTCGTTCTTGATGTGGCAGATCTCAAAGAAGAGTCAGGCCAATATTACCACCAACCAGGGGATGCATGGCCTGACCTAGAAACAATGAAAAAATTGCCCTTTGACTATACTATCCATGATCCAAAATATGAAGATGCAAGTCTGATTTGTTCCAGAATTCTTATGAAGAATGAAGGTCAGGCTTCTTATTTTATTAGGGTTTTTGAAAGCAAAACTGAGGGACGTACTTGCTTTGCTACAATAAAGAAATACAGTTGGAATGTTCATTGGTATAACAACCATAACTGTGATGCATCAACAACTGAAATGCAATTGAGTCTGCATAATGGTTTGGATCCAATGGCATATTTCCATGGATGGAAGATTTTGTCACCGTGCTGTAGCACAAAAAGCTCTCTGGATTTATTCCTCAAGGGCCCCCAAGAACAGCAGCAGGAGGAGGGCAAAGAAAGTCCCACTCTGTGCGGAGAAATATTTCCATCCTTGAAAATGCTCGGCTGGATCCAAGCCAGTGTATCTGGGATAAATAGTCACTAAATGTAAGAGCCAAATTAATCCAGATGACAGTCAGATTCACAGTAGCAACCAGTACTGCTGCTTTTCTGTTTTTCCCAAGCAATGTACCCATCATAGCTCCCACTGTTGTCACATCTATCAACTCTCCCCAAATCTCTCCATTCTGCCTTTCTCTCGTGAGCCCACATCTTGTTCTTTCCTTTACCCAGTCTGATCTCTATTCCTCATGGGGGTCACACAATTGAAGGTCACATAGTTCTCTTCCCCCGCCCCCCAACTGCCTCCTCCCCAGCTTTCTTCTGTCCTACTCTCTTGTGTTCCCAGCATGTAGCTGGGAATAAATAAAAAGAAAGGGACTAAACTGAACTAGCCAAAACTGCCTTTCAGCTGCAAGTAAACAACATGTATCTGCTGAGCCATTGGCTGCAAATGATCAGTAAATCTCTGCAGAAGCAAGCACATTCTGTTTTGTGGGATACCACTAGAGGGAGCAAGCAAACGTTCGTTTTCTAAGAAAAAATATACCTTGTCAACAATAAGCATTGCAGTCAGGGTTTTTTTTTTTTTTTTTTTTAGCAAGAACACAGAGGAACTCAGTTCCAGCTGGCTTGAAGCCAGAGGGTGTGACCTAATATGCAAATGAGTTCCTGCTGGGCTTTTTCTACAAAAAAGCCCTGATTAAAGTATTTTAGAGCAAAGAAAATATAAAAAATGCATGCTTAAAAAAACTTGTCTGCTTGCATGGTTTATGTAAACAAGACTGGAAAACAGTGTCAAACATTTATTCAAAATAATATTTTTGACAGTAAAAACAATTTAGATCACCATGCTTCTTGTGAAAATTTATTTTGGGACAATCTGGATTGAAAATTTGTAGCCACTGTAGGTTTGCTGAAACAAGGCTGTGAATTTAGCAGCAGCAATAGACTCAAACGTTAATTCATCATTGGCCTGATTCCCACACACTGAACAGTCCAAACCCTTCTGTACAGACAGATCAGCAAACAGAAAACAAGAGGACTTGTATATGCGCCGTCAGACCACTCGGATGAGGTTATCCAAATATGCAGCTTACAACACTTATCATCACTGTGAACAATGCCACCAGTACATGGGCTTCAACCCCAGGTACCAGGTAAGGTGGATAAAATCAAATGTTCCAAGTACAAAAGAACCCAACTAGCTCCTTGCAAGCTGAACTAGTGGCACAAGATATAAGGTTAAGGTGTGTGGGAAAGGGCTTGATGCAGTATTCCACCGATGGATATGTGGGGAAACTGCTGAGTTATTTCATTCTTAGCTTACCTGTTTTAGATATTTATTTATTTACTTATATTTCGATTTATATCCCACCCTTCCCACCAAAGTGGCTCAGGGCGGCTTACAACATATAAAATCTAACATAGGTTTAACTTTAAAAACATTGATTTACAACAATTTAAAACAGTAAGATAATAAAACATATAAAACAGCGGTCTGTCGAAATGTTACACTACAGCCTTCCAAAGTTTCCAGTGTCAGTTAGTTATAAGCCAGCCGGAAGAGGACTGTCTTGCAGGCTCTGCGGAACTGCCCAAGGTCCCGCAGGGCCCTCACCTCTTCCGGCAGCTGGTTCCACCAGCAAGGCGCTGTTACCGAAAAGGTCCGGTCTCTGGTAGATTTCAGACGGGCCTCCTTTGGCCCGGGGATTACAAGCAGGTTTTGAGAACCCGATCTCAGTACTCTCTGGGGAAATATGGTTACTTTACCTTTCCCAGAACTTTCTTAGAAGCAGTTTACAGAAAAAAATCTCCCCAAATTAAATAATGATAAAACAGGCTCCAAATAGTAAACACATCATAATATCAAGCAGAAAAAAATCATTACCAGCTTACTCACAACATAACACTCAGGGGGAGCTCAGGAAATACTTGGCACACTTTAGTGCTCAAAAACTTTTCTTTCACAAAACCTTTACTTTTCTGATTAAAGACCACACAGGGAGGCAACATAGTTACACCCCTTGAGGGAAGTTGTTCCAAGTTAGAGCTGCTACAAGGAAGTATCTGCTGCTTACTATAGATAACTTCACTTCCTGTGCAGAGGAAAAGAAGACAAGGTGGTGATCTCAAAAGGCAGATGGATCCCTAGGGGAAGAGGTGCTGTGTATGTTGCAGTCTCTTACATGTGTGCTTGGCACATTACCTCTGCTTATTTTATTGTTGTTATTATTTATTCAATTTATGAATTGCCTATTGCCTGCTAGTGTAAGGCTCTAGGCAACTTACAGACAATAAAGCAATTTATTAATGAAGCAATTTTGAAGTGATTTATGAGGAATTCTGGATTAAATGGGGATTGGAATTCTGCAGACGTGCCATCAAGCCTGGAGAAATGTGTCCTGCCCCTTTAATAGAGGGTAGAGATATAAAAATGGGCAGCTGAAGGTTTTCATGGAGGTAAATAGAATCACCACTACGCCTTTGTTTTCCTCCAGGCTATTGGCAGCCCTGGAATCCAGGTCTCCTTGGTGCTAGTCCAACATTCTATGCCAGGGACCTCTTGAAAGAACTTTGTGACAGGTTAGCCAGCTGCAGCCTTTCCTGGGCAGAAAAGATCTGGCCACTGAGAAGCATCTCATGGTCATATCTTGATTAGATTACTGCAAGGTGCTCGGGGTGGAGGGGCTGCTCTTGAGAAGTATTCAGCAACTTCAGTTGCCGCAGAACCCTGCAGTCAGGATGTTTTGGAGTGATTTGTCAGTACCGTATCACTCCAGTCTTGGCCCATCTGTGCTGGATTTCCACCTATTTCCAAGCACAATTCAAGGTGCTGGTCTTGACCTTTGAAGGTAAAGGTAGTCCCCTGTGCAAGCACCAGTCGTTCCCGACTCTGGGGTGATGTCACATCACGACGTTTCATGGCAGGTTTTTTTTATGGGGTGGTTTGCCATTGCCTTCCCCAGTCATCTGCACTCCCCCCCCAGCAAGCTGGGTACTCATTTTACTGACTTCAGAAAGATGGAAGGCTGAGCCAACCTTGAGGCAGCTACCTGAACCCAGCTTTCTCCAGGATCGAACTCAGGTTGTGCAACTTTACCACTCTGCACCACGGGGCTCTCTTTAAAGCCCCCCTAATCCCTTACAAACCTAGTCACTATCGTCTTCTCTTGACATCTTTCAGCAGCAGGCGAAGCCTTTTTTTTAAAAAAGTGAAGACTTTTTTTTATATCGTTTAGTGTTCCCATCGTGATCCCCCCTGCCTTATTATTTAATTGTTGTTTTTCTTTTTATGTATATTTAGCTTTGGTTTTAATAATGTGTGTGTTTTGTTTGCTTAAATGGTTTCTAAGATCTGGTTTTATTGTGCATGTTTTTAATCCAGTGCCTTGATGGCCCTGATGCTTTAATACACGGGATGTATCAGTCATGGGTGGTAAAACATACTATAAATTTTTATCTGGAGAGAAACCAGAGTATGTAATGCTAAGGGTGTGTGTGTGTGTGTGTGTAAGAGCCAGGCTGTACTGCAAGATGAGTTACCCTTTTATCACATTTCCTCTGCAGCTTTATGAATCTACTTTGCATGCGTTTGCATTTTCCTATTCAATGCTTGGAGAGGAGATCCAGCTTCACTTCATCATCCCAAAGTCCAAGGAGCACCATTTTGTCTTCAGCCATCCAGGGAGACAGCTAGAAAGCATGAGGCTGCCACTTGTCACAGATAAGGTAAATTAACACTAACACAAAGCATGTATTGAGTTTAGGTGTTTGTTTTATAGGGTCCAGACCATGCGTTGCCTTCACTGTCTTGGTTCTGCTGCCAGACTGAGAAGAAGACATATAATCTCTCTGCTGATAGTGAAGAAGACATGTAATTTCTCTGCTGTATAATCTCTCTGCTGATAGTGAAACAACATACCTGTGGGTTGCCTGGAAAATAGGTCTCTAACTCACCTAGTGCAAATTGACACATTCTGCATCTAACACCCCCCCACACACACTTTTCATGTGAAAATGCAAATAATTGTGCTAGGAGATCTGCCTACCATCATCCACAGAAAGGGATCTTTTGTTTTTGTTCTGTTTACTCATCTTAAATGGGTGCCATTGTTACTGTTCCCTGATCAGCCGTTTGTTTTTGCGGAAAAGGGTGGGTGGTTGATCAGGCCAGCAATCTTCTCCCAACCCCAAAATTGCTTTCATATATTTGCTTCTAGAATGGCACCAAGGGAGTTAATGGGCACCAGACAAAGGACTGGATTTGACCCTGGGGCCTCTAGTTGCTGACACTTTTATAGTCAAATAACTTGCTTATTTCTAAAAATCTTAATGTCCTGTCCCTTTGGCTCTCTTTTGCCCCAATTTATTTCTTTAGATACTTAGACTCCACTTTTCTCCACAGTGAGGACCCAGAGTGGAGTTCCAAGTTTCTGGGACAGTATTCACAAAGGGAGAATGTGTTTTTTCCTCATCCACCTTTGTCCCAGCAACTTGGGGCAACTTAAGAACCTGTTTTGCATCAGGCACTGACACTTAACTAATCCAGTTCAGTATACATTATATTATGTTTTCTATTCTGGTGTACGAGGATCCTGGGTGACCCCGGTTCAAATCCCCAGGTCTGCCATGGAAGCTTGTTGGGTGACCTTGGGCACATCACATACTCTCACCCTGGCTGGAAACGGAAACCTTTATTAGGCATTTGGTCTCTCAGCCTGGTTTGCCTCACAGGCTGTCGCTGTGAGGAAGTGAAGGAGAGGGCAGGATATAAATCAAATTAACCAAACCAATGTTCAAAAAGCTGATTTGAGTCTCAGCTGGGGAGAAGAGTAGGATATACATAAGTGCCAGTGCATTTTAAAACCAAAGCTACAGACTTTGGACTTTGACAACCATGCCTCCAAACAACCTATCTTTTCTCTTCCCCCCTCCTCCTTTTGTGTCCTTTTCATTTCAGCCTGATCTTGAAAGCTTGCATTTTGTTTTGTTTGGTCAAAATACAGAATATTACAAGATTCTTATTTTTAAAATTAGTCTGTATACCGACACTTGCAACCTTCATCTGTTTAGTTGTCAATTTCCCATCACCCTCATTTCCTTTGTTAATGTTAAATCAACACAATAACACAGAGATTCCTACTTTTATATAGGGCCAGGATTATATAAAGAGCCCTACATTCACTCCCACAACTGGACGTCACGAGCATGGACTATTTAACCTTTACCACGCCATGGATGGGGCCAGCCATTTACATGTCTTAGTTGTCAAAGAATATGAAATGGCAATATACAAAAAATACTGGCCCAATCACATCATGCTTGTCCTGCCAAGCATTTTCAACAGTGCTGGAGTGGGTAAGTACTATCCACTGAAAGAGTCCTTGAGGTGAATAAAGAAGGGATGCACACTTGACAGTGCAGCTCTAAGCATAGTTATGCCTTCTGACTTCCATTGAAGTCAGTGAACTTAGAAGGGTGTAACTCTGCTCAGGATTGCACTGTGAATCAGTTTAATAGATACATTAACTAACTAGAAATTTAGTTATAAAGCTGCATCATATTACGTAAGGCTGTTGGTTATTCGAAATCTTTATTCTGGTTGGTTGTGGCTTTCTAAGTCTTGGGGAGAAAAGTCCTTTAACTGGAGATGCCAGAAACTGAACCGAGGACCTTCTCCAGGCAAAACATCTTCTTTGCCACTCAGCCTTGGTTCCTCCCATGAGATAATTTTAATTTGTTAGAAGAAATTTTAATTGCTTGGGCTTAGAAACTTGTTTCCTTTGAAATGGTGCTCCAAAAGGAATGAAAAAGAAAATATTGTTGTTTTTTGGCAATGAATTGTAACTTTGTTTATTAAGCCATAGTGTATCTCATACTTATTATCACAGCAAGACATCTATGTTGAGGTTTGATTCATATCCAAATGTTTTTACATTTAATTGGGTAATTAAATTTTATTTCAGTTTAATTGGTTGATTAATTAGTTATTGATGATTCAGTTCCAAGTTGGTGGTCAGTCAATCAAAACATTTTAGTAAGTTGGCAGCCCTAGAATGAACCATTTATATGTTGGAGAGATATTTATATAGCAAAGGATTTATAATAAAATTAAGCTTGCATTTATCCCCCTACAGAGTGTAATTTGCTTCTTTGGTTAAAATTTAGGTGCCGCTCATTTCCTGATAAAAGAGCTGTCTTACCATAACTTGGAGCTTGAGCGTAATCGACAAGAGGAACTAGGGATTAAGCCTCAAGATATTTGGCCTTTCATTGTCATTTCAGATGACTCTTGTGTCATGTGGAATGCTGTAGAAATTGATTGCTCAGGCGAAAGAAAAAGGTAAAAGCTAATTTCTTTGGGGTTGGCATAGCAATTACTGGTCTTTCAAACCATCTGATTTGTATGTCTTTTCCCAATCCCTTCCAGTGAATATACATGGACTGAAAGGAATGTCTCCTTGAAGCAAATTCTCCAGCATATTGAATCAACTCCCAACATCACCCACTACGCCTTGATTGGGATGAGGAAGTGGTCGAGTAAAACCAAGAGTGGGGAGATCAAGGAGCCATTCTCTTGTTGCCACATTCATGACTTTGTCATGCTGAATGTGGACCTGACACAGAACGTTCAGTATAACCAGAACAGGTGAGCCAACCAGGAGAAGCAATCAAGGGTGGCAGTACATTCATTGATTGTCTCTGGCTTTATATGCAAAAGTAATCTGTGGTCCATCTAGATTTCCTGAGGTGTATTGTAGTACTGTAGGAGAAGAAGAAAAGTTGGCTTGTATAGCCCACTTTTATCCTAAGGAATCTCAGTGGCTTACAACTGCCTTCGCTTCCTCTCCCTACAACAGGCACCTTGTGAGGTAGGTGGGGCTGAGAGTGTTCTGAGAGAACTGTGACTGGCCCAGAGTCACACAGCAGGCTTCATATGGAAGAGTGGAGAATCAAACCTGGTTCTCCAGGTTAGAGTCCATGGCTCTTAACCACTACACCATACTGGCTCTCTGTAGTATAATATACAACCATAAATGCTTGTTTACTGGTCACATGTGTTAGTTTTGAAGGATGCACTTAATGTTTTGCACACCATGGCATATATGAAGCACCTTTGGTCTATGTCAGATCTAAAACTGCAGCTACAGACTGGCAGCACCTCTTCATGGTCTCAGGCAGAGGTCTTTCACATTACCTACTGCCTGGTGCTTTTAACTGGAGATGTGAGAGATTGATCCTGGGACCTTCTGCATGCAAAGCAGAGGTTCTTCCACTGAGCCACAGCCCCTCCCCTTCTATCATTGTAAGTCTTCTGTCTACAAGAGGGCAAATCCACAGGTGCAGCCTAATCTACCTCACAGGGTTGTTGTGAAGATAAAATGGAGGAATGGAGAGCCAAGTAGAAGGGCTCCGGAAAAGCAGCATAAAAATCTCCAAAATAAAATATCCAAAAGTTGCACATGAAGCAACTTATGTACAAAAGCTCACAATGCCCAGATGCTTCATCAGACTGTAAAACAAAATATTGCAAGAGTGCTAATGTTTTAAGTAAAAAAATTGTTTGTCTGCACCCCCTTTATACAGTTTATATGTCTGCTACCTGGCATTACATCTTATGACACGCATGGCCCGGCTTGACAAGGTCTTATTTATGCCAAATCTGGCCCTCATAACAAATGAGTTCAGCACCCCTGGTATAACATGTAGTTAGGTCCTCAGTTTCTTTTGATGCTTTCTGAAATGAAAACACTTCCCCACGTTTCTTTTGGAAGAATTGTTCTGTCTACGAAATTGCTTTTTCCAAAATGCCATAGTTTGGGATATTCCAGGCCTGCTTATTTGTGACCCTCCTGACCAGTTACAGCCCACAGGCCATGTAGGGTGACATGCAAGGAGACTGACAACCATCCTGGTTTTGCTACTGGGCAGCAACAAAAAACAGGCTTATCGAGCTCTTGCTGAGGGCTGCAAAATTTTGCTTAGGGGTTCACAAATTGTGCAGCAGTGGGAGAGTCCCAGTTCCTACGTTTTCTTCCCTGTAGTCTTTCTTCTTACAGATGCCATCTTTTGGACCAGCACTGTAAACTCCTGAAGGTTTATAGCTGAACATTCAGAACACTGATTCTCTTTTACAGTCAGATCTGACACCTGAACAAGGTTGTTCAATGAAAACTGGCATGTTTCCCACTGATATCACTGCAAACCACTGGGTCATTGCTTTAGTTTCTGCAATATCTCAATCATTGTGGTATCTACTCAATTTGAGATTATATCTAATATGGGTTTTGTCTTAAATGTGTGTCTTCCTTGTACCTTCCAACAGATTTATGTGTGATGACGTGGACTTCAACCTGCGTGCCTACAGCGCAGGCCTATTGATCTGTCGGTTCAATCGATTCAGTGTTATGAAGAAACAAATCACAGTGGGTGGACAAAGGTCCTTCCATATTAAGTCAAAGGTGAGACTTGATAAATATATTTGATTGCTACTGTTGGTAAAGGAGTGTGCCTTCTTTTGAGGTTTTCTGAGGTTGAGCAGTGATGTTATCTGACATGTCCTGTATTTAGGGATAGACTGTTTGGACATCTGATCTATTATTTAAGAGACATTAGAGTGCTGTGTTCAGTGTCATCCCAATGTGGGCCTGCCAATAAAAACAGCCAAGTTCTTTTTCATCTGGCAATAATATTTACTCAGACTTATATGCGTTATTTTTTCCCACCCCCACTAGCAGAACCCAATGATCCGGAGTGGGAAAACAATATGGAGATGTGTAATGTCTGACTAAACACTACAGAGACAGATAGAGACCTCAACAGAGGACTGCCATTTTCAGTGGCAGACCCATATCAAGCAGCAGGTGTAGTTCTGCCTTCAGAATTACAGTGCTGATAACATTCATACAGAAATAATTGAAGTGCCCTTGTCAGTAGCCTTTCTAGAGGCTTTAAACAGCAGAAACAGATTTTCCAATGCCAACGTTTTCTCAGTAAGCCTCAACCTCCTCTTGGGAACTTGTGAGATACAAAGACTGGCAAATAGAATTGATATGATCTCAAGGAAAGCAGTGATGTTTGTAGGACCACAGTATCATGTATCTAATTCCCTTGATGGCCCCACCATTCAGATCAAAAACTCTACACAGTGGGGGCACTGAGAAGTGTAATGTTTCTGTAAACTTGAGGAAACCTGCAGAATTGCCATAAACTTTTAAAAAGGGGTTTACCCACACAAATGCTGAATGACATCTTGTGTACCCTATACAACATCACTGTCACACACACACAGCCCCTCTTGGATACAGTGTACTGTGGAATTTACTAAAGGGCTTAGACTGCTTTTGAGTGCATTTGGTAAATGTTGCTTTCCTTGATGCATTGAAAAATGTCCATGAGTCCATCAGCAAATTCACCATTATACTCTTTCTGAGGCAGGGGGCTTTGGCAATAATATGGGATTATGTAACAGCCCCTAAATACTGAACTTGATCTTGTGATATTGTTTCACAAGAGATTGGCAGCCATTTTGAGGTTGCTAAGCAACCCTGAATGCCAAGAGGGGTTCAGTGAAAATGTGGCTGGGAGGAAATGAGAGAAGGAAGCAGAAGAAATGTGAGGGGAAAGAAATGGTCTGAATAAGAAGTGGGGAAATAACAGAAGCTAAAGCAAATGGGGTGCCAGTAAGCAGGAGCGAGGGTGGAAGAAATGGGAAAAGCACAGGGACGAGGCAAGTGTTGCGGGATGGGACTTCCCCTCTCCCATGAGGACCAAACTAGATGTTAGGAGTTATAACTGTGATGCTTCTACCCTAGCACCTGACTCTCCCCTCAGGCAAATGGCCCTCAAGCAAGAGTGTTGTAGTCCTGCTCAGAAACTAGGGAGGACAGGGTTTTTTTGTGAGGGAACTCATTTGTCACAGCAGAAATCTCTCACTGCTCCCCGACAGCCACTTAAGCAGGGATCAGAGTCTTTCCCTCAGGTGGACTGCCACCACCTCCTAAGCCAAGAGGAGTATCCAAATGAGGCTGCTTTTGTAATCTGAGCAGTAGAGAGGTTCATAGGTAATTGCTTTCTCTTAACGAGTACAGCTTTGTTCTATTGGCAAGACTTTAGAGTAAACAGAGATTATAGGACGGATACACATAAAGAAATTAGATGGGGAATATTGCTAACCTATTTGGAGTTTACAGATCCTGATCAGCTGATCTCTCCTCCCCACTGGGCGAATCAAATGTATATATGAGTAAAGAGGATGTTCTTTGCAATGGTTAAACTTCCCCCACAGTCACATACATATGCGCAGATGGGACAGCTCCTTTTCGGGTCTGTCTCTCACATTTGTAACAACAACAACAAGAGATTGGATTTATACCCTGCCCTTCACTTGGAGTCTCATAGCAGCTTACAATTTCCTTTCCCTTCCTCTCCCCACAACAGACACCCTATGAGGTAGGTGGGACTGAGAGAGCTCTTTCAAGAAACTGCTCTTAGAGAACAGTTCTGAGAGAACTTGTTTATGACTCAGTGTCACCCCAGCTAGACCAGGGGTGTCAAACATACTGCCTGCGGGCCTTTTTTTTTTTTAAACTCAAAGTTTTTTATTTTTATTAACAAGAAAAGGTTTCCATATATGAAATACAATATTACAATATTTTGAACATCAAAAAAACAATAATCCAGAACACACTCATCCATCCACACACACAAGCCACGAGAGGACAAAGAGGAAAAAAAAAAGGGGGGGGGGGAAGGTTAATTGTATTATCTTCAGCTACCCCAAGCGCCACATCCTAGATTCTTAGGATGGTCATTAGTGATGGCAAATGTACTCAATACAAAACAAAATTTAGGTATTTCACTGGCATTTTGTTCTTTTTTGACAGATTAGCATTCACGTGTTCAAAAAATTTAAAACACTTTTCAACAAAAAAACCTCCAGCCTTAGGGTTATCACTAAGTGTAAGTTGAGAGGCTATTTTGTCCTGTATAATCATTTCCCATACCTTTTGAAACCACCGAGTAATAGAGGGGACCTCTGCCTCTTTCCAAGACTTTGTGAGCAAGATTTTGCCTGCCAATATTAGAAGGGAAATAAGTTCCTTTTTTTGCTTGGAGTATTTATTAGATGGCCAGTAGTTAAGCAAAATGGATTCTGGAGTCCGAGGAATAGTTTCATTAACAATGATCTCAATTTTGCTAATCAAGGTATTCCAAAAATCTTGAATTTTCTGGCAGGACCACCAGCAGTGGAGAAATGATCCAATTTCCCCACAACCTTTCCAACAAAGAGGATTATAGCTTTTACTTGCGTGGCTGAGGGAAAGAGGAGTCCAATACCACCTTGAAGTTAATTTGAATTGTTGCAGTTTAAAATTTGTGCAATGGGATTTGCAGATTGAAGACGTCCAGATCGTGGACCATTGGTCTTCTGATAGATTAATAGAGCAGTCTTTGCTCCAAGCGTTTTGTTGTGCTGAAGCCGACGAATAATTAGTTTTTCAAAAACATTTAACTGGCTTTCGGGTATCATAACAGGAACAACTTTATTTAGCACGTCATAAAGTTGATGATACTCATACCAGGGAATTTTGAGCCTATATTTGGATTCCAATTGTTCACGTGTAAGCAGATGGCCTTTGGAGCTGACATCTGAAATTCTAAGGATGTTGTGTTGTCGCCAAATTTCAAATCCCCCCTTAGACATTCCTGGAGGAAACCAAGGCTGATCCAAAAAGACCATTACTGGAGTGGAGGGCTGGACTATAAGATTTCTAAATTTATCCCAAATCTCCAAGGTGCATCTCAGAAAAGGGTTGTTTAACACTATTTTACTTCGTTCAGCTCTAGTATTCCAAAGGAATTCATTAAGACGTACAGGGTGCACACTTACAGATTCGATTTGAATCCATGGCAGCTGGTATTCTTTTCTGGCATAAAGTAAAACATTACGAAGCTGGGCTGCCACATAGTAGCTGTTCAAGATTGGTGCAGCCAAACCACCCTTAGCCGTAGGTTTAGACAGGACCTGATATGATATCCTTGTTTTCTTATTATTCCATATAAAAAGGGAGAAACATTTTTGCCATGGTTTCATATTGTTGCTTTTTATAGGAATAGGAAGATTTTGGAATAAGAAAAGAAACTTAGGTAGAACAAAGGATTTTAATAAGTCAATTTTCTCTATCAAATTAAGCTGAAGCTTAGTCCATTTATTCAAATTGGTTTTGGTGGTTGTAAGAAGTTGTTTATAATTTGCTTCGAATAATTTAGATTGGTCCAAAGGTATGTAAATGCCCAGATGGCGCCATCATTTGGTAACCCATTTAAAGGGAAAAGAAGATTCTAAACGTTGGTAGACATCTGGAGGAAGGTGAATCGGGAAAATCTCCGATTTAGACATGTTGATGGTAAAGCCTGAGAACTCCTTAAATGATGTTAAAGTTTGCATTAATTTGGTTAACGAATGTAAAGGGTTGCTCAAATAAAAAACAGTGTCGTCAGCAAAAAGGCTGATTTTGTGGGAGATACCTCTCACCATAATACCTTCAATATCAGGATCCGACCGTATTGAGTGGGCCAGAGGTTCCAACGAGATGGTAAACAAAATTGGAGAAAGCGGACATCCTTGTCGTGTGCCTCTTGATAAATGAATTTCGTCCGATCTGTGATTGTTGATAGTTAATTGTGCTTTCGGGTTTTTGTAGATAGCCGAAATGGAATTTAGAAAATTTGGGCCAAATCCCATGTAGTTTAAGACAGCCTTTAAATAACTAATTTCTAACATATCGAACGCTTTTTCTGCGTCCAGAGAAAGAATTAAAGAAGGTATTTTAGATGTCTTGCCAAAATAGATTGAGGGTTCTCCTAATATTGTCTGAGATGGAGCGTCCTGGAATGAATCCTGCCTGGTCAGAATGCACATAAGAACAGATAATTTTATTTAGTCTGCGGGCCAATATAGTTGAAAAAATTTTGAAATCATGATTCAGAATTGAAATCGGTCTGTAAGATTTGGGGTTTTGCTTATCCTTGCTTTCTTTGTGTATCACAATCATCTTGGAATCCTTCCATGAATCTGGAAGTACACCAGTTTTCATAGCAAGATTGCAAGTTTTTAGGAAAGGCTGTAAAACGTCAGAACTAAACTTTTTATAAAATTCCACTGGGAATCCGTCTTTCCCTGTAGCCTTATTGTTTTTTATAGAGGATAATGCCTCCATAATTTCAGATTCCGAGATTGGTCTGTCCATGAAGTCAGCATCCTCTTTGGTTAATTTTCTGTCAAAATTAGTATTTTTTAAAAACGTTTTAAAATCTAAGTTGCTATCCACAGCGGATGAGTAGAGAGTAGAATAGTATTCCTGAAACACGCCAGTGATTTCCTTAGGAGGGACATAAACCTCTCCTTTAGATGAACGTATAGAATGAATTATTGTTGTTTCCCTCTGTTGATGCAACCTAGACCTCAAGAGTCTGAGGGATTTTGAAGTTTTAGTAATAAACTTCTGCTTCAAATATAGCAATTTTTTTTGTATGTCTGACGTTTCCAGCAGTTCTAATTTGTTTCTTTCAAGTGAGAGTTTTTTTAAGTATTTCTTTCCCCCGTATTTCATGTGTTTCTTTTCCAATTCATCAATTTTAAGTTGTTGCTCTGAAATAGCTTTACATCTGTTCTTATGGCATGCTGCTGCAATAGAAATTAAATTCCCTCTGAGGACAGCTTTAAATGCATCCCATATCAGATGTTGTGACACTCCGCAGTTGCCATTGTGTAGAAAATAGTCTTGTATTGATTTTCTAACTTTCTCACAAACGCTCTCCTTAGACAAAAGGAGTTTGTTTAGTGACCAAGTTGGGCCTTTATTATCAGAGTCAACAAAAGACAACACCCCAGATACCCAAGAATGGTCGGAGATTGTTCTAGAGCCTATGTTTGCATTGTCAACAAATTTTAAAAGATTAGGGGATATTAAGATATAATCAATTCTAGAATAGGAATTGTGGGTATGAGAAAAAAAGGTATAGTCTCTTGCTCCTTGGTTTAGTGTCCTCCAGACGTCTACCAAGTTAAAAGAAAGTAAAAGATCATATAAACCTGACTTCTTGGGAGGAGTACGCTGAGATCCTGTACGACCCGATTTATCCAGGGCTGAATCAACAATGTAATTAAGGTCACCTCCGATGATAAGCTCTCCCTGCCTGAATCCCATCAGTTCAGAAAAGGTTTCCTCCAGGAATTCCAATTGGCTACTGTTTGGTGAATAAATAGATGCAATTGTTATTGGTCTGCCGTTTAGAATACCTTTGACAAATACATATCTGCCTTTGGGATCAGCTTTCGTATCTTGCACACTGAAAGACACAGATTTAGAAATTAGAATTGCTACTCCCCTCGCTTTTGAAGTGCCTGCAGCTTGGAAAATCTGGTCATACCATCTGGAATGCAATAAGGAGGAGGTTTGCTTTTTTGCGTGGGTTTCTTGGAGGCAGACTATCTGAGGTCGCTCTTTGGCCAGAAGATTAGAAATGCGAGCTCTTTTAATAGGGTTTTTAAACCCTCTGCAGTTCCAGGTGAGAATTTTGATATCCCTAGACATGGTGAGGCTAAAAAATAAATAAGTAAAAAATTAAATAGAAAAATTTATTAAGATGTGCTAGCTATTGCAGATTTGGCTGTGGTGACCTGGAGCGACTTGCAACAATAACACTTAAAATAAAGAGATTATAAATGTATATGTATTGAAAGGTAGAAACACCACAAGGGAAAGGGGAAATGAATGTAAAGAGGAAAAAGCACACACACACAGCACGAAACAAAAACAAAACAACCTTTACCTTTCCTAACTACCTTGTAGGAAGGTAAACTATGGTTAATTTAACTTAGAAAGAGAAAACAAAATCCAAACCCCCCCCCCCCCCCTAATTCGGGTAACGTTTCGAAACCTCTTTTAGACAAAGAGGTCAGGGAAAACCCTATTAATTTTCCCTATTTTGAAACTTCCATACTCCTTCCAGGAGGGCGCAAATAACCTTCAATAAATAATTAAGATCCTAACTCCCCCTCCTTCCCCATTATAAATATTAATTAACAAACTCCAGCAGATATTAACTATAATAATGGTATCCATCAGTATTCACACTTTTGTAGCATAGATGCCTTTCAAGGGCATTAATAAGTAAATATAGAACACATATACAAAAACAGATTCATTGTTAAACCAACTCTTGTTTAACGTGATTGGTTACTTCAGGTCCATGGAGCCTTTAAATATAGCTGTATAGGCTAGAAGATTAAGGCCACAATATCAGTTAAAGCTCCAGCACATGTTAGAAAAATAAAGTGTCTTCACAGTTTACTCTATATGAAAACTAGCTTGTAACCACAGGAAGTCTAACTTAGACTTGTAGCTGGGCATTGGTATGCAAGTCTTGCAACACGAAGATATGCTTTTAAAAGTAATAAAAATTGATTTTAAACTTTAGGAACTGTGAAACATTCTCAACAAGTAGTATCCACTTATCCTCCCGCCACAAGTGAGATATTGCAGCAAGGAGAGGAGCAAGTACAGACTTACATATATTTAGGCATTCAAGAAGTTATATATATATACACACATATATATATGTACATATATATACATATATATATATATATATACATATATACATACATATATATATATATATACACACACACACACACACACACACACACATGCAAGCACATATATATACACACCCATGTACACCCACAAATATATTTTGTAACAAGTTGATTAACTATTGTAGAGGCAGAACATTGATTAAGTTGGTAGTTAATGACATATCAAACAAAGGAAAGAAAAAATAAGTTTAGTTTTTTTTCATTTCTACCTGGAGGTATTAGAGACCAATGTTAAATCCAGATTTTTAGATCATGCCTCAACCACAAGCCTCTTAGTAAATATGCTAACATTGAGCCTCCAATCAGCTAGAGTATTCACTTAAGTAGAGGAAAAAACATCATAAAAACACAACAGATCATGAATTCAGGGCTCACTATTTGAGTAGTAAACTCTATCTAATGTCAATAGCAGTAGAGACTATAAAGAAACAGCGAGCCAAGAGAGAGAGAAAAAAAAGGGACGGAGCAGAAGCCTTGCTGCTGTCAAAGCTGAAGTCGGTGCTCTGTCGTCAAAGCCTCTTCCGACCCCCCTGCGCATTGGTGTGCTGGCTAGTTGTAGACACGAAGGTGCTCCCGGCCAATCTCCCGTCAGTTGGAGTCATTAAGGGACCCACAGACCAGGAACAGTGACAACGAGCAGTAAAGAGTTAAGAGAAGAGGTGTTCATGCAGCTCCATTTGTATCAGGCGTTTGGTCTCTTGGTGCCGGAAACAGCTTCCACAGGTCTGCCTTCTCTTCCGGAGTGAGTGTGAGCGATAAGGCGGCCATTAATCCGATCCCTGACTGCGCATCATGAGCTCTATGTAGGATGCCATTTTTATAAAGCAAAATCTCAGATGTTGGACTCCACCAGAATCTCAAGTTGTTTATGTGTAGTTTATGCGTAATAATCCTCAGATTGCATCTTTTTTCCAGCGCTTCAGGAGATAAGTCCAGAAGAAAGAGCACTTTTTTCCCATTGTACATTAAGTCATCACTCTGTCTTGCCTTTTGTAAGATCATTTCTTTGATTCTGGGATTTGAAAATTGTACCAGGATGTCTCTATTAAAGTTGCTTCGCAACAATTTCCTAGATCCCAGCCTCTGTACTCTTACAATGTTGTTTGCCATATTTCCTTGGAACGAGAGCTTTTCTTGCAGCCAGCCCGCTATGAGAAGTAACAGATCACTTTTTTCTTCAGCCCCCTCATCAATCCCACGTAGCTTCAGGTTGAAAGATCTCCATTTATTCTCCAAGATTAATATTCTGTCCTGAAGCTTGTTTTCATTACTTTTGATGTTGACAAGCTCCGTTTTGATGGACAACCCCAGCTCCGCTGATTGTTCCGCTATTTTGGCGGTAGTGGCGAAGTCTTCAGTTAGTTCTTCCATCTGAGCTTTTAAAGGGCTGATATGCTCAGCTATAGTGTCTTTGAAGTATTTATGGATATCAAGTCGTAGGAGATCAAGGTCTCTACGACTAATTGGGCCATCTTCTTTACAAACGGGAGTCACTGGGGAAATAGGCTGGTTGGAAGGAGCGGGAGCAGGGCTGAGCGCCATTTTGCACGCGGTTGGGGAGCAGAAGTCTGGGCCACTGACCTTGTTTGGATTTTCTGGCGAGAAGTAGTCGGAAACTGCAACTTTTTTTCCCAAAGTTTGCTTCTTTCTTTGTCGCACCGTTTTCCCTTTTGATTTAGTTGTCATTGGAGTTTGTAGAGTCTTTCAATTTGTTGAAAGGGGAAGGAGGTATACGGAGCTCGTTTATTTCGCGTCTGCCATTGCCTCACGACGCTCCGCCCCCTCCTGCGGGCCTTTTCAAGTGACAAACCAGGCCCCTCCCATGGTCACTTTTGCACAGGAAAGGGACAAAACTGGTCACACCGTGTGGCAGCGGCCCTTTTAAAATGGCCCCAGTGGCAGCATCTGCTGCTCAGACTCATGAATGCTGTTACATTGTTTGGTCCTCAGTCTTTGTAGGTCACCAGCTGGTAAAACCTGTTCAGAAAGGTATTACCTTTGGATTCTTCATTTTATATCATTTTCAGGAACATCTCTATGTTCGTATAAGAAACTCAGGGCCAAAAGTCCCTAATGACTGTAGTCAAGCAGGTATTGCTTCATGCTATTTAAACCCTTTGAACTGACTTTGAAATCCATTTGTATTGTGGATATGTGAGCTTAGACAGGTACTTGGGGGCTGGATGAACAACATTAATCTCTGTCATTACTGTTTTCTTTTCAGGTGTCAGATAATCCAGTTTCTATTGCTCCAGCACAGTACATCTGTGCTCCTGATAGCAAGCACACCTTCTTGGCTGCTCCAGCTCAGCTACTACTGGAAAAATACCTCCAGTACCACAGCCATCGCTTCTTCCCTCTCTCGTTGAAGAATTATTGCCACCCAGTGCTCTCTGTAGACTGTTATCTTAATTTAGGACCACAGGTAATCAGCTTCGGGGGCTTGAAAGCTGCCTTTGGCTGGCTGTACAATATCTGAGTTAGGCTATCCATGTTCTTGCTGTAGGAAGTATTAAGAGTCAATGCCTGATACAGCTAGCCAAACAATTCTGTATATATGGGGAATGGTTGACAGGCTTTTGTCTGCATTAGGTCTTTGAGAACTGTTAATCCCTGGGTGTTACTAAATTACTGGGAATGGAATGAATGGCTTCTCTTTATTGGGGACAAGTCTGGTCACACCGTGTGGCAGCGGCCCTTTTAAAATGGCCCCAGTGGCAGCATCTGCTGGTCAGACTCATGAATGCTACAATATTTAGTTTGGTCCTCAGTCTTTGTGGGTCACCAGCTGGTAAAACCTGTTCAGAAAGGTCTTACCTTTAGATTCCTCATTTTATGTCATTTTCAGAAACATCTCTGTTTTCGTATAAGAAACTCAGGGCCAAAAGTCCCTAACGACGATAGTCAAGCAGGTATTGCATCATAGGGGAGTATTTTAACAAAACAAATAGAATAATTGATAATTATTTATAGAATGGCATATTGCCATCGCAGGTTTCCACTATAGTGCTCTCTTTCTCTCTGTATATATCTGTATATATATCTATATATACACAGACACACTGTTAGCCACGTGTGGTCCGCATCTGCAGATTGCTAAATCTCCGGATTGGGGCCACATGGAGGCTAAAGAGATTTTTCTAGAAATTTGGTGGACTTCCCAAGTTTGCAGAAAAAATTGAAATAAAAAATAAAATATATTTGCGGGGGGGGGGGGTTAAATCCCCCTCAGATCTTACCAGATGAGTAGCTGCTCCAAGACGGTCCAACAGCAAATCCTGGCAGCCATCTCTGAGCCTGGTCTCAGAGTTAAAGGAGGAGGAAATGGGCAGCTGTGTCAGGTTTAGCTGCAGCAGAAGTCACTAGCAGCTACACCAGCCACAGAAGGCACTGGCAGCCAGACTGAGCCACTGAAGGCAGTTGTTCTACCTCCACTGAAAAAGGCATCTAATTGCAGTGGGAAGGAATTATTTGTTTGTGGTGTTGAAAGGAACCTTCTGTTGATGCACTGAGCCACAACTTTAATTGCATGGCGCATGGGAAAGAGCCATTAGCTGCATTTGTAGAAGGAAATTTGTTTTTCGCTATGACAAACTTTCCAAAGGTTTGCCTTCATTATAAACACATCCCACATACAGGAAAATCTGAAACAGCAGGAGATGATTCAACATGGTATGATCTTATGCTAAAATACATGGTGCTTTGAACTGAGTAAAATAATTCCTAAATTGTCTTCTCCCCCCTTGCAATTAGATTGCCATTTGCTATGTCAGCTCCCGACCTCATTCTCTGAACATCAGCTGCTCTGATATGGTGTTCAGTGGACTCTTGCTGTACCTCTGTGATTCCTTCGTGGTCGCCAGCTTCTTGAAGAAGTTTCATTTTTTGAAAGGTAAGATGACCATCACTGGCACAAGTTAGTTATTTAGTCAATTTGCAGGCTTTCTACCTTAAAGGTTAAGGTTTCCTAACTTAAATAAAGATAGCCAAAGCAGTTCACAGTTCTCAAACCATAAAATATATGTCCATATGGCACTGGCGGTCTCCCTACAAAGGTGGTTTAAAAATTGTTTTAGAACTTTTGAGGAGGAGGAGTCGTGAGAGCAGAGGGGCTGTTTAGTGTAGTGGGCAGATGTCTCCTGGGAAGAGCTGTAGGATGGAGTGACATATTTACCCAATATTTGTCTCTGCAATGGCAGATTACCTAGTCTAGATGTCAACAAGAACTTGACAGTATTCCAAAGATTATTCATAATGTTATATTCTACAAAAGGAGTACATTTAATAAGCATAATAAATATGATAAGAAATTATTGGCATATTTGGGCAGAACGTAGATCACTGGTGGACCATGTAGCATGTTGAGATTTCCAGGATTCCTGCAAAAAGTGCTGCAGAAGCTGAACATTTCTGCTTACAATAGTATTTTCCCCTTGCAGGATATTTGTCAATTTAAATGATTATTTAATGGAGCAGTGGTGTTTTAATCCTGTCTTGCTGGCTATATCAGTGCTGTTTTTCAAACTTGATTGTGTTATAACTAGTCGTTTGATCACAGAGAGTGAAGGTCCTAAGATAGCTTGTTGCCCCTTTCTGCTGCAGCCTCCCTAAACGTCTGGAAAGTCATGGCTAAAGGGTCAGAGAACCCCTAGCAACACATGGGATGGGGCACAAGACAAGGGCTGCAGCAAGAACCAGCAGGAATTGGCTGTATTGTGAATGCTTCCACTCCTGTCAAGGAGTGGGGGCAGTTGAGACCCCACCAACCGATTTTTTAATCTCTGTAGCTTTTGTAACTGTCAACTGCTTTGTATACCCACACCCAGAAACAAAGATATGAAAGCTGGTGATAATAATACCAAAAATAACAACTCCCACAGGTGCTACCTTATGTGTGATTTGCCAAGACAGGAATTCCCTACGCCAAACCGTCGTCCGACTGGAACTGGAAGATGAGTGGCAGTTTCGACTAAGAGATGAATTCCAAACAGCCAATGCCAAAGAAGACAAACCCCTTTTTTTCCTGACTGGACGACATATTTGATTGGAAGTGATCAGATGTGTCAGTGTGGCACAGAAAACTGACTTCTTTTATACAAAACAAACTGTCAAAATGAACTGAACTTGTTCACACAATGTTGCAAGAAGGGCTGTCATTTAGACAAAAAACGACTTAGGTATTTTGAAATATTTGTATAATATATTTTATTTTACCAATTTTATGTTTATATTTGCGTACAACGTTAGTAACTATTGTAATTTAATGAATTTGGGGAAGTAACTCCTGTATATTTGCAAAGATACTGAGTGACTGCTCCAGTAGGACTGAACTTTTTCTTGTTGTACTACACAGATTGTTTCAAAACTGTGGCATAATTCAGAAATATAGAATTTAGAAGTAGATTTCCTACAACTTTTTTTGTTTATCTAGAGCCAGCATCAACAATGCTATATTTTAGTATATTGCTCCTGATTTATTGATATAGCTATTTTGAACTTTGAGCTAAGAACTAAGGGCAAAATTTATGAGGAAATTCTCCTGTGCAAGTAGCACTCTAAGATGTTAATAGAGGTGCTTTTATCCTAAAAAGTTATACCCTACCTTTCAGTCAATTGATTGCCTAGTTTACAGTAAATTAAAAAAAGACAGAAAACACGGTTTCAGAGGGATGGCGGCTGTCATTCTTAGGATTGCATTGGGTAGGGTGGCCATAATATCTGCAGGCCAGCCAGGGACACCTTGAGGGGGGAATGAATGTGCGCCGCCGGAAACAGGAAGTGACGTCACTTCCGGTGACGGCATGCCACCGCCGGAAACAGGAAGTGATGTCACTTCCTGTGACATCGTTTCCCTGCACCACCTGGCGGAAGCAGGAAGTGACATCACTTCCTGTGACATCATTTCCCCCAAATGCCACTGCCGGAAACAGGAAGTAAAATGAGTACCCAGCTTGCTGAAGGGAAAGTGTAGATGACCGGGGAAGGCAATGACAAACCACCACCTAAAAAGGTCTGCTGTGAAAACGTGAAAGCAGCGTCACCCCAGGGTCAAAAACGACTGGTGCTTGCACAGGGGACCTTTCCTTTCCATTGGTAATAACGGCTAGGAGCACCTTCATTGGAGGCTCATAGAATAAGACCCCCTGGTCCAATCTTTTTGAAACTTGAAGGGTGTTTTGAGGAGAGGCACCAGATGGTATGCTGAAAATGTGGTGCCTCTACCTCAAAAAACAGCCCCCCAGAGCCCCAGACACCCAAGAATTCTCCATTATACCCTATATCAATTCTCCATTACATCCTATGGGAATCAGTCTCCATAGGAAATCATGGAGAGCCCAGCAGACATTTCCCTCTTCCCCTCTGCTTTCTGATGACCCTGAAGCTGTGTGTGTGTACTGTGCCGTCAACTGATGGCAACCCCGGCAAGGGACTTTCAAGGAAAGTGAAAAGCAGAGGTGGTTTGCCATTGTCTTCCTCAGCAGCCTTCCTGGAAGTCTCCCATCCAAAGACTTAACTAAGACTGACAAGATCTAGCTATACCATGCCACCTTCCCTTCCAACGGATGAGTCATATGCCAGTTTCATTTTTCTTCTCCCAAAGTGGAAAACAGTACACCCAGTGTCCAAAGGGGATATAAAGAATTCCTGAAGGTCCCATATCCCAGCAGAATGTTTGTTCAACTGTGTGTGTGCATGTGTGTAAAGTGCAGTCAAGTTGCAGATGACTTATGGCGAAACCAGCAAGAGCTTTCAAGGCAAGTGAGAAGCAGAAGTGGTTTGCTATTACCTTTCTCTGCACAGTTGTCCTTGGTGGTCTTCCAAATGCCAATCCTGCTTAGCCAAAACCTAAAAAGACATTTCTACTTACTGGCAGAAGAGCTCATAACCGTCTATTGCAAGGCGAGCAACTCTCTGTGCTATTCAGCACCGTGAAATTTGCCTCAGGCAAAGGTGTTTGCACAGAGGGGCCCTGCTGGAGGCATGGAAAGTTGGATCTGTTGTTGAGGTTGCAAAATACTCTCTTGAGAACCTCGGCTGCACTCCGGTGACACAAGGCGAAAGAGGAAAGGGGACAAGGAGGCCTGGAAGCAAGAGACTTTTGGGGAGACTCCAAGACAAGAGCAGCTAAGAGTGTGCAGTGACCGAGCTAGAGCTCAATGACTGTGCAAAAAATGCTTGCACACTACAGCAAGAGAAGTCCAATCACCAAGAGCTTTTCGGAAAGGTGGGTGGGGCGGCGTGTTTGGTAGTTTCTGCTCATTTTCAGGGTCCTGCTTAACAGTGGGATGCATACATACGTTATTTATAATCGCCGCCGCCCTGATGAACTTTTTGTGAACTGTTTAAAAGTGGAGGTCTGTTGAACAAACAGCGGCGCCACTGCCAGCCATAATTTCATTGCAACAAGCAACAGACTTTAACTCTTCAGACTCCATAAGCTCAGCATTTCTTCGTTAAGACGGAGGAAAGAGATTTCTAAAACAGTGGAAATACACGTTATTGTCACTCATTCTTGCTCTGTGGTAAACTGTCTGCAACATTAGGGACAAGCAATTCTTCAACCCCAGTAATGGTCTGCTGCAGTTAAGAAATAGCACTTGCACTATGACCTGATCCTAACCATGTTGATTTAAAAGTGCCATGACGTAAATGACCCGCACAATCCTATATAGTATTGTCCGGTTTTGCTCAGTAGTCCGCTCCTAACTGTTTGGCGAGTACACTTTTTAGGACTGGCACCTAATGATTCCAGGCAGAGATACGTATACGGAAAAAATCCCATAGCCTGCTCTCAAACACGGATATTTGGGATCAAGTCCCACTCAGCTACTCAGGTTGGCTTTGAAAGTGCTGCTCAGTTTTTCATGACATCCACCTGTCCCTACACTTAGTGACTTGGAAGTAATGTCTATGTCTGTTCCTAAATTAGGAAATCAAGGACCGCAACCTTCGGCCCGGGATTTAAGTCATTTCTGTCACTTCTTTTAGCCTTTTTAAGGAGGAGGGCGTTCCCACCTCCTTCCACCAGAAAGCATGCCGGGAGGGGTCGATGCTTCTCTCCACCCCCGCTTTTCTTGCTTTCCTTCTGCTTGGTTATCCAGCTGAGTATTATATATGCAGTTTGCAACGGGACGAGGAGCGGACAAGAAAATGAAGAACGTTGCATCTGCGCCCTGCTAGCATCCCACAGCCATGCAAGACTTAAAGCAAAACAGCAACAAACCTCTCTTCTTTCTCCCCCGCCCCCTCGCCAAGCCTCTGGTCGCGCGGAGAGGCCTCCACTGTTTCCCAGCAGCGTGCGTAAGCTAAGACCAGAGCGAACTGCAGCAGCTTCCGTTCGCACCAGATGGAGCTGGAAAGCCCCACGCAGGGGAGGGGGGATCACGCAGCGCCTCTGTAAGAGCCAGGCTTGCTGCGCTAGAGCATGACCCAAGGCAGCAAAAGGCAGGCTCCGAGTGCCAAATAGGCCACGGAATTTCCTTCCCGGAGGTGTCTGGCTGACAGAACCGTCAAGCGCTCTAGAGATGTTGAGATGCACGCCGGGGTTTCGCTGCCGTGCGGCGGGGAAGGGGGGGGGGGAAGCGACGTATGCGTCGGCGAGCTAGCGCAAGCGATAAGCTGCTCGTGGAGTCTGCCCTTCCCCCACCGCTCAGCCGCACTCACGTTACACTGCCGACTGAAAAAGCAGTCCCGGCGCTCGGCGTGACTGGCTGGAGTCGGACGCTCAGTTCTCTCGGGGCTCGCAGCAGAAGTTCCGGCAGATATACACCCTTCGTGGCTGATTGATTTCCCCCTCCCCCCCCCCCCGTCGGCTCTCTCGAATAGGAAAAGGTTTGCATCTCCCTCAACGTCAACAGACTTTTGGCAGCCACTGACGCCAGCGGCGGCGAGCTCGGAAGCAAAGTTTTGCTAGCACGCTCTTGCCTTTGCAAACTAGAAAAACCTGATGCCCGCGGCCAGGGGAAGAAGCAGCGCTTTGCTTTTGCCTCGTGGGGAAGGAGGAGAGAGGGGTCACGGGAAGCCATTCAGCGTTTTAGGCTCTCGGTTGCGCTCCCCACCCGCTTTCCCTCAAGTCACAGTGGTGAGGAGCTCTTTATTGCTAACCCGTATAACTACAAAGGTGAAAGTAAAATAACAGGAGAGGAAGCCCCAGCCGGGCTCAAGCAGCTTCAACGAGCCAGGAAGGAGAGAGAACCGGCGCCACGGTTAAACCAGACCTTCGCTAAAGCCACCTACTCACGAGTAGTCCCTTTTACACAGTCTATACTTCAGGGCAGCCAGTGGCGACCGGTAAACTTCTGGAGGATAACTAAGCTACTTTAAGTAGCAACCCTTTTATTTATGAATTACGAATAGTGTTGCAGTGTCGGAGTGATGGCATTCCAC
The DNA here is from genome assembly GCF_032191835.1 of Heteronotia binoei. Lineage (NCBI taxonomy): Eukaryota > Metazoa > Chordata > Lepidosauria > Squamata > Gekkonidae > Heteronotia > Heteronotia binoei. The sequence continues at coordinate 45,971,537 of NC_083223.1, read as the reverse complement.
AGTTTACGCTACCTTTTTGCTGGCAGGCACCAAATCGTGAATCATACATGTGGCCAGATGCACTTTAACGCTCTAGGGTGGGGCTGACAGGGGTGCTACAAAGCACCGGTACCTTCATAGCATGTCAGCCAGGCGAAGGAAGAAACTGCATGCTATCGGCTGCGCGGTTTGGGGAGAGGTGGGGGTGCTGACCTTTAGCCGAGACGTGTGACATTTCATTTCACCACCAAAGTGGGTACGACGTGTCTGCCAGGGTCTAAAAACCGATTTCCACACATATTGGAGGTATGCAGAACGCTGCTGAAGTTAGGCAAGCGATGCACCTGCAAAAAAGGTTCCAGTTGGGAATCTATTTTAAGATGTGTGTTTGTTTTTTTTAAACTTCCTCTTTCCTGCATGCGTATAACTTCTCTCCCTCAAGTCTTCCTCACGGTCACGTGCCACAAGCCGGACTTTCCGCCAGTAAACAAGAGGCAGGGCAGGCATTTCGGCGGGGCCGGAGCCGCTGCCTCAGGCAGTGGCTGTTATCAAGCGAGGGCTTCCTGGCCCGAGATAGACGCGGCGCTTTGGCGTGCGAGAAGAAGGGGGCGGGCTGCGGAGATCGCTGCCTGTCTCCAGCTCTTTCCCGGGCAACGCCGCCGCTGGGAGGAGGCTCATCCCTGAGCAATAGCAGGGAAGTGTTACAATAAGGCTGCGCGGGCGGGCGGCAGAGAGGATCCGCCGCCTCAGCCAACCTGCGTGCAGCCACAGGAATGGGAAAGGCCCCTCCCTGCACCAGGGGGGAGTCCCCGCCGCCTGCTGCGGAGAAAGAATGTACATGAAGCGGCCGGAAGAAAAGGCAAGCCGGGTGGCTGCAGGGGGAGGAGAGGCCAGCGGCGGCGCTGCAAGGCGTTCTCCGCCCCACAAGCCGCTTCTTCCTTTCGTCTCTCCGCCAGGTAGGGCTGAGGGGAAGCAACGTGGAAGCCGCTCCGCCGCCGCCACCCTGTGCCCCCTCGTCTCCCAAGACCTTGGTGTCGGTTGGACTGCCGACCGCCATTTGCACGCAAAACTTGCCAATAACTTGTGGCGGGAGAATGGCGGGAGGCCATCAATAAAGAAAAGGTCAAATGGCTGGCGAGCCTCCCCAAAGCCTAGCTCCCCCACCCCACCCCCCTCCACCAGTGCCTTTATTCGAGGGGGGGAGATAGCGCCATCCCCCACCTTCCCAACATACCCATACCTTCCATCGCAGCCCGAAGGCGAAACCAGCCGGGGGGCGGAGACAGACCTTGAGCGGCTGCCAGAGGGAGGCCGCTAGAAACGGAGCGTCCGCATGGTCCGTCCTGCTGCCGCGTGGCGGGGCGGTGAGCTCCGCGCAGTCCCACGCTGAGCGCCCCGAAGTCCAGCGTCTGCAAGAGTGTTGTAGTCCTGCTCAGAAACTAGGGAGGACAGGGGTTTTTTGTGAGGGAACTCATTTGTCACAGCAGAAATCTCTCACTGCTCCCCGACAGCCACTTAAGCAGGGATCAGAGTCTTTCCCTCAGGTGGACTGCCACCGCCTCCTAAGCCAAGAGGAGTATCCAAATGAGGCTGCTTTTGTAATCTGAGCAGTAGCGAGGTTCATAGTAATTAGTTAAACAAATTTAAATTAAAATTGTTAAATAAACTAGTAGTCGCAGTTGAATATTGTTACACTCTCTAAGATGTTAATAGAAGTGCTTTTATCTTAAAAAGTTATACCCTACCTTTCAGTCAATTGATTGCCTAGATAGTTTACAGTAAATTAAAAAAGACAGAAAACATGGTTTCAGAGGGATGGCTGCTGTCATTCTTAGGATTGCATTGGGCAAAAGTTAGTAATTAGTTAAACAAATATAAATAAAAATTGTTAAATAAACTAGTAGTTACAGTTGAATATTGTTACACTCTCTAAGATGTTAATAGAAGTGCTTTTATCTTAAAAAGTTATACCCTACCTTTCAGTCAATTGATTGCCTAGATAGTTTACAGTAAATTAAAAAAGACAGAAAACATGGTTTCAGAGGGATGGCTGCTAGCTAATCTCTTGGTGCTGGAATGGCTCAGAGAGGTTCTTGGGCATTTCATATTTAAGCTTTTCCGCAATCCTCTGGTGTTCCCTTTCTACTTTAGATGAGGGCATTAACAAATTAGAGACCAAGCTCAAATAACACTTGCGCACTACTGAATTGTTTGACAATAAATCGGGGGAACTCAAAGCCAATATTAAAGAACTGGAAAAGAAACTGAAGGAAATTAAAATTTAAAAGTTCAACAGGGATAAGTGCATGTTTTGATATTGCCAAAGTCCCTACAAACACAGAGTATGACAGAATTTTGTTTTTTGCATTTTTATTATATGTATTGAAAAAATGTACTATATAATAAATAATATACTACAAAACTATGTGTCTGTATTTCCTATTACCCATCTCTGACAAATAATATCAGAGCTCAATTGCATGAACAATTATCCGCATTACGTGGAGCATAAAACAGTAATTCTCATATGTGTAGCCAGAGAATACAAACCCAATGTGTTGCAGTAGCAGGAACATGTGAAAGTTACGCTCCACAGATAAGAAACTGTTCACAGAAACACTCCAAGCAAGAATAGTGGTAATTGAGTATTTTGAAAATACGTTGTTATAACATAACACTAACAATATTCAATTGCTGATTTAGGAAGAATCCTTAGAAAGAAAACCCCAAAAAGTTCTCCAGTTGCAGTAGGGAAAGTGGCCACTGTGGGGCATGGGGGCTAGGAAAATAGCACTGGTGTCACTGGTATAGAACAATCTGGGCTTTTCCACATATGGCTGCTACCTTGGGCTTGCTGCAGTCTTTCCCAAAATGTGGCAGCAAAGCAGGCTTAGGAAAAATAACAGGAAAAACTGGGACAACCAGGAAGGGGTACAGAAGCACCACAGTGCTGTGGAGAAGCAGGAAAAAAACCACTTCCTAATAGCATCCAAACTAGGACGAACAACCCATCTGTAAGTCAATAGTTTGTCAAGAGAAAACTGCTATAACAAATATTCTTCCTTGGCTGTAAATCTTGTCTGCATGATTCTGGAATGTAGTCCAATTAATCAGTGACTGCATATTTGTGTCTTTTCTTTAGTAATGAGGGTGAGTTGCTCATCAACAATCTCTATCAAATGTATTCATGTCAAAGTAACTTGGAACAACAATCAGTGTAATAGTTATGCAGATCTTCATGATAACAAATAATGAACACAACTTTGTGGCAACTATATCTGAATTCAGTATGGCTACTACAACAGAACTATGATTGATCTCCTTGGTTTCTTATTAGCATTGATTTTCTAACCATGATGGGCCCCAAAATGTCAACCTAAAGTTTATTCATGACTGTTACTTTGGATTTGAATGACAATACACACTACTTGTGGGGTGGCTGCTTTTGAACAGTAGCAAGCAGCTAGCCCTGGGTGAGTCATGCAAATCAGGTGGTAGCATGTCACCCAACGGTGGCTGCTGACTCTGGTTACTAAAAGTCCTCCCTCAGAGGCCAAACAACTTGGAATTAGCCCTGCCATCTCCCCCAGCTATTTAGTAACAGAAACAAAGGCTTAAGCATTGGCCTTTTGCACTTTCCTTGCACTGGCCACCAAGGGCATCCATTTCTTAAAATTACAGTCTCTCCTTTTATCATTTTTGAAGGTTAACCCCACAATTTTTTTTAAAGATTTCAGATTTTTCTGCAAACCTGGGGCTAAAAAAATGTTATGTCCAGTCAGTCAGTCAGTCAATCACAACCTTTATTGGCATAAATTAAAATCAGACAAAGCCAATATTCAAATATACAGAGTTATGGCTTGTCTGTTCATGACTCCAGACTCTGGATTTAAATACCCACAGATTTGGCCACATTGAGAATTACATATATTGGTGAGCTGGCTCTCTTCCACTCCCCACAATCACTAAATCTGACTGCATCTGCAACTGGATAATTGTTAAATTATATTTTTAAAATAATTTTTGAAACCCTGATCCAAATTGGTGAAATTTGCTTGAAAGTTTTCTCCCCGTGTTTCAAAGGTAGGGAAAAAATGCAGCCTAATTCTTGTACCAAATAATTCCATGCTTTATTTAAAATTTCCTTTTCTGTAAAGTCTTAAGCATATTCTAATACTGAATATTTAATGTACAGCCTTTGGTTAATGAATGCTGAGTTCTACCTGGCTCTGACTGAATACCGACTTGTTCATCATGATTTGTTTAAAACTGACTCTGGGAATCAGCTTGTAATAGCTTGCTATAAATAGCAAGTGCCATTATATAACTTGATAGAAAGACAGCATCCTTACACACGGAACAGCAGATGTATCAGGATTAGTGCAGCAATCTGCATTTTATTTCATTGAGTTATTGTTGGGCTGAGTAACATATGAATCAGAAGAGATCCAGATTAGTAGCTTTAATTTTAGAATTTGTAAAACAGAGCAAAAAACTACTGAGAATCTCAGCGAGGGCATTTCAGCATCTAAACTTCTGTGCCTTATCATCATTCCACCTCATACACGTGAAGCACACTTAGAAGCAGCACAGAGAAAGCTATATCCTTATTCATGTTAGTGGCAATATCATTTTCTCTGTTAGCGAACTATGGTGCATATGGATCCAATGGAAAGCAAAACTGAGATGGCAACAGGGTTGCCAGCCTTCAGGTGGGGCCTGGAGTTCTCCCGGAATTGTAAATGATCTCCAGGCCACAGAGAGGAGTTCCCATGAAGAAAATGGTTGCTTCAGAGGGTGGAGTCTATAGCATCAAATGCCTGCTGAGCTCCCTCCCCTCCCCAAGCTCCACCCTCTGCAGTCTCTGCCCTCAGATTTCCAGAGTTTTTCAACCTGGAGTTGGGAAGGGGCTTTCTGTGCCTATCCATGAAGAAAGATTTTTGAAGCTTGAATCATTTCATTTCCCTTAATCTGTGGAGGCAGGGGCAGATTAAGACATATTGAGGCGCCGAAGTATATCAAGTTTAAGAGGCTCTGAGTCTGTAGCATCACCCAACATGGTAATGTTGTAAAAAACTGTGTTGAGAGACCAATATGATCCCAGGCCTTAAACTGTAGCTTACTTAGCCCATGCATGTATTCTATCCCTCTTTGCCCTGAGGGAAGTATGTGCATGAAAACATGGCAGTTGAGATCTCACAGCCAGCTGTGCTTAGGAGTAGACTGTCGGGGTGTGAGTCTCTTGCCTACTTCCCTTTCAGTGTGGGACCTAAAAGGGAATTGATTTCAGAGCAGGCATATCTTGCAGGGTACACACACTAGACCCAGTCCATCCTATAAATATTCAAAGCAGTCAAGAGCACTGTTGTTTGGTTTCTTGAAGGATTGCTGTGGGTAGGATTGGCCTAGGAGGTTGCAGGTCTTCTGAGAAGAGTTCCCATCTACATCTGACAGTGTCAGCCACCTCTGTAGGGTTGCCAACTTCCAATTGGGAAATACCTAGAGATTTGGAGGTGGAGCCCTTGAAGGGACTTCAGTGGGGTATAATGTCTTAGAGTCTGTGCTCTAAAGCAGCTATTTTCTCTAGGAGAACTGATCTCTATTGCCTGGACAGCAGTAGTAATTCCAGGAGATCTCCAGCCCCCACCTGGAGGTTGGCAGCATGACATGACATCTGGGTCTCAGTAGCAGCAGGCAGCAACCACTGGCTATTCTCCAGCACTTTCAGTTTGCCTGAACATAAATACTGGGGTCCCGGAAGTAACAAGAGACTGTAGTGTGCTGGAATCAGAAAGAGCTGAGGTCCAACTAAAGTAGATTAGAGACCCAAGACGTGGCCCTGTATCTGAAAAACTGCTCACTCCTTTAGTATGTATTAGAGTGAGGAATGGCACTGGAGACCACAAAAGAAGTTTACCTTGCTAAATGGAGGTACCTACCTGTACTCTCCTAATGAGAACATCCCTTAACAGCAGACCTGTTCACATGTTAGAGTGAATGCACTTACATTCTGCATGTATCTGCATACAACTGTTTGTGAGAAAGAGCCAACACACATTCACTTTACAAATGAAACAAGGGACCAATAACTAGGTTTTAAATCACTCATTCAACTATACAGGCATTGAATGTTACATCAGAATTACTCAGTGTACATATGAAGAAAAATGAAGTGTACATGGATTGTATGAGCATTGACTGTAACTAGCATTCCTTTAAGCATACTATGAGAATTTGACAAATAGTTTGCAAACACATGCACCATACAGGTACACCAGTCAGAATACTGAGATTGGATGATGCTCCTATCTGTGCATACCTGATGACAAATCTGGTTTTGTTGCTATGTGATATTTGTGTGAAAAGGCTCATTGTGAAACAACCCGTTCAGCTTGCCTAAAGAAAAGCAAAAACAAAACTCTGCTCGATTCTGATAGCACAGAATCCAATCTTGTCCTCCTTAAGTGTAACTATTTGAATTGTCTAATCAAAACACTTCTTGCTGGTATCTGGTTTCCCTGCGTGTAAATGCCTCTGCTTTCAGGAAGGCTTATGACTTAACTGGGATACTTGAGGAGTCAGTTGCAAAGCAAGAGTGTACATTGGCCTATTGAGCTCATGTTTCTTGTCCCGGCTGAGGTTCCAAGAACCCGAGCAAGCTAAATTAGCAAGCAAACATGATCACTGAGAAATTATTTTCTCTCGATCTTTGTTGTCAACAACTTATTACTTTAAGGCAGCATTTTTGTTCCTGATGGAAGCTTAGACCGGTGTTAACACCCCCCAGCAGTACAATTCTTTGGCAATGGAAGAAAGTGCCCATCTCAAGATGCCATCAGAAGACACTGAGTCACCTTGGTCCTGGGTAAGGCCTTCCGACTGAAATGACTTTCAGAAGTAGTAGGAGAGTTTTTACAAAGGCAGTTCTTCTGTGCCAGGCTTGATTTGCCTTCTCAGTTTGTTTACTTAATTACCTCTTTTTTGGATAAAATAGTTTGCTAACTACCTGTTGTGTGCATTTTCTTTCTTGTCTTTGATGCTGTTCTTCGGGGAAAAACTTAAGGGCAAGGATATGTGCTGTAAATTGGGAAGTATTGGAGCAGAATACTGCTACAAGAGACCTACTAGATATATCAGGACTGAATTCATGCTTGATTTTATTCTCTTTTCCCCTGAAAGCTTAATAAGATGTTAAGGGATCATCTCTGCAATCATAAACACAGAAGTGCTACACTGATGTGCTACACCTCTGACAATTGCCATTCTCTGTGTGCATTTTTAAAAAGAGCTGTAGGAATATTACAGTTTGGATTCCATTAGCCAACTTAACTTCCTCTCTTATAAACCTTTACTCCATGATTTAAAGAGGCCACGTGCATACTTGTAGAAATTATTTGTACTCCTTGACACTGCTGGGTACTATTGGTATGTGAAGAAAATAATATCCTCTGCACTTCTGATTTGTACCGTGCATAACAGACATTGGCTGAATAGTACAGATCACCATGGCTTTGAGATGTGGCAGGGCAGCATATGTAGGTATGCATGAGAGCCATTGTCATGGGCATCAATGTAGGGATGAATAATATGGAGTAATATTTTGGAATCCCGTGTTTGCATCTTGATGACAATAACTGTGTGCATGTGTTAGCACAAAGGATAACTGGAGCAAGGGTTGGGGGTGGAATTATAGTTTAACAGTGCCACCTTGAGCAGAGTTATAGCCTTCAGAATCCACTGAAGCCAATGAGCTTAGAAAGGTGTAACTGTTTTGGATGGCACTGTAAGGCTCTTCCTTCTGATAGAGTGCTTGGGGGAAAAGAGTGATACCAAAAATAAATTTTAAAATATAAGTTTTGGGATATGATAGGTGATTCCGGGATGCCAGGAGTTTGATGATATCTAGAAGGTAAAGAATCAAAATCTGAATGTGTTAGAAATAGTTGGGTTCTCTAAGACTTAATTCATATACACTTCTTAAGGTGTTTTGGAGGTTCTCTTTCATTCCTGGTGTGCAAGTGTGAAACAATGGATCCACAGGTCATTGGCCCCTGCCCTATTATTGTGCTATCATATAGATTCACCTCCTGTATTTTCCTGTGGACAACATTATGAGGTAGATCCAAGGCAGCACCACAATGTAAAATATATATCTAGTTTCTGAATCAATTGGTAGCCATGAAGAAGGATTCATTTACAACTGCGTTTCAAACAACCCACTAGAAATGGAAGTGGTCTGTTCAATGCATATTTGTAGCCTTTCATTCACCATCTAATGATACGCCTTATGCCCATTCTCTCTCAGGAAGGATGGAAGAAAGGAGGGAGGCAGGCAGGCAGATTCCCTAACATTCTTCCCCTTTTAGCCAGCAACTGGATTCTGAACTTGGTAGCATCAACCCTAATTCCTGCTGACTCTCTCCTGCCTGCCTGCCTGCCAAGCTTCCTTTCTTTTCTGGCTCTGCTCATCCTGTCATGAAGATTCCCCCACTCTAGCCCAACAGCTGGACTCTGTGAGCTTTGAAGCCTCAGCCATTCACCTTTGGTCCTTCCATCCTGCCTGCCTGGCCATGGATGGGAGGGGAAACCTTGTGCTGCTCTTGACTGGAAGGATAGAGTGGCTGGTCAAGAATACCAGATGCAGTGTCTAGGATGTGAGAATGGTGTGCTATTATTTCCCCCATCCTTTCAGTTTTGCAGATATGGACTTGCAGAACTGAAAGACAACCCCCCCCCCTGGAAAAAAAGAGCACATGTTTGTTTCAGCAAAATGAAATGAGATCAGGAAATGGTTAATTGTTTAATGCTGGATTACAAAGCTAATTAAGAGGGAGAAATGAGCCTCATTTTTGTTCATAGAATGGAACACATGTGGAAACAAACATGTATTTAAAATGATAACTTCTCCCAGTTACAGGGCTTGATGGGCCAGTATCAGAGGAATGCCTGCTTCCACCCCAGCTGTATAGGGTGTGGTGATCTGTAAAATGGGGAAATATTATCTTGTGAATGGAGGCTGTGCACATTAACTGAAGCAGGAGAACAGTCTTGACCTGAGCAGTGATGTGAGATGTTTTGCAATGTGTGTGTTGACCCAACATATAACTCTGCAGGACTACAGCTAGAGACAATTGTCTATGAGGTGGAAAAATGAATTATATTGCTTCCTACTGCCTTATACTAATTAACAAATCTTGGACATCTGCTTGCCATCTAGGGAATAACATCCATTCATGTGATACAATTTCTTGCAGTGTTTTTAAAAGAAAAGTTGAGAGGGCGAATAATTATTACATTCAGGACTGCCAAGAACCAGCTCACCCCCACCCCAGCAAAGATTCTCTGTGCCCCTGTCTGTCACATCACACAAACACAAAACAAGGTCTGTATGAAAAATTACTTGACTTGCCTGGTTCTATGGGGCCCCCAAGGTGACACAGGGCCCTGGAATCTGGTCCTCACATCCTCTCAGTGGCTATAATTATTCAAAGGGCTGCTGCTTCCAAAAAGCAACCAGAGAAGAAAGAGGAGGAATGGTCCAGGTGATGTACACCTGGAACTGCCATCGTTGACTTTACCAGCTGTAAACTGTTTTGAGATCTATGCTCCTAGCAAACCAAAGATGCTCTGGTAACTGTAAACTATCATAATGCCAAGCACCCTGAGTATGATTAATGTTAGGTAGTAAGATATTCTCATTAGGTGTTCCATTCAACAAAGACTTAGATCTCTTCTAAACACCACTGCCAGTAGCTTGGGAGCTGTTACATATGACCTCATGCCACTGTGTAATATGTGAATACTTAACTCATCTGGGTCCATCCATAACTGTGTGATCATTTTCTTCCTAATCACAATTCTCCTGAAGAAAAATATCACACAAGTTGACCCTGCCCATGTGGTCTGGAGTATTCATGGACATTCTCTGATAGCGTAATATCAAATAAAAAGAAAACAGCTCCCAAGTCATTGGATAAATGTCTGACTATTTTAAGCATATTAAAGAAGTGATGTAAAGTCTGTATCTCTGGACATACTTGGGTGATTTGAGAGGGTTGCTTCTCTTAGGCCATTCCACACATTGGGAAATGGTCCACAATTAGGTCTCCACTCTTCACCAGTCATTTTGTAGATTTCTAGCCAGGGCTGGCCCTGCCACTAGACAAACTAGGCAATTGCCTAGGGCGCCGGCCTTCTGGGAGCACCAAATTGGGTACCCCACGTGGTTATCAGTGTGTGTGTGGGGGGGGGCACCAGAAGTTAGCCTTGCCTAGGGTACCAGATAGTCTGGCCCTGATTCTAGCATTGGTGGCTCACCATATACATAAGTTGGAGGGCTGAAAGCAAAATAGGGATGCCAGCCTCCAGCTGGATATACTCCTGATGGCCTGAAAATTTGTGTTATAGTTAAATATTCTTCCCACCCATACAATGTGTCTGATGTATATATATAAAGTACTTCTACGATAGGAAACATTCTGGATGTATAAGTTAAAAACCTGTGAGCCGGGAGGCTTGAATCTTAGTTTGGAATTTCCTCCATTCCTTTAAGCGGCTATGCTTATACATTGTATGGGCAATATGTGGTGTGATGTTATACAATTCATTAAATGTCAACTTATATACTGTATCTTGAAGCAATTTGCTGAAAGGCAGCTGCATGCTATAGGTAGTACATTTTAATGTAGTGAGCATTCTTGCAGTTGGAGAACCTAGCTCAACTGTGAAATCGACAAGGCAGCCACTATACCTGTGAATATATGGGAACGGTGTGGTCTGCAGAATAAATTTACAAGGCAGTGGGTAAGGTGGTAAGACTAAATTGGTACAGAAGTATTATTATATATGAGGACAAGATTGCATGGGCAATATATTTCATCTGGCAAATCCAGAATGAAAGTGAGGTTTCTGCGTTTACCACAACCTTGAAGAAGATTAGGAGATTAGGAAAGTGCATGGTCACAGTTAGGAGAGTCATTGTCACTGGTTCCTTGTGGGTGACACCTTTATTGTGGTTTTTGAGCAAGGACTTAGAGACTTGTTTCTCATGAAAATGAGAAGTGATTCCTTTCTCATGAATCTGTGAGTGGACTGTGCGCACCCTTATATGTTGTGCTGCAGTGATGTTGGACCTCATTATATTATACTTTGAAAGGTTGCTTGAACTTACATAAGGTGATGTATCTATCATTCACTTATTGAAGTTTGGAATAAATGTCAGTATAAATGATAAAAATCACAAACAAATACATAATATTGTAGTGTTGAATAACAGATATATTTTTGAAGGTTTTACACAGTGGATCATACTATGTTTTCTACGAGTCTATAACCCATAATCCCTTCGTTTGTTCAGACAGCCTCAAGGTGAGGCCTGGGGATCTGTGGGAATGACAGCTCATCTCCAGACTACAAACATCAGTTCCCACAGAGAAAATGGATGCTTTGGAGGGTAGACTCTGAGCTGAACACTAGCTCTTCCTGTTTCTAGTAGCATCCCCATCCCATGTTGCTTTAGGGTTGCCAAGCCCTCCTGGCAACAGGCAGGGGATAGGGGGTAGGGTTACCAGGTCCAGGTTGGGAAACTCCTGGAGATTTGGGGATGGAGCCTGGGGAGGACTGCATCCATCATGGAGATAAATGAGCTGATCTATTCCATAGTGCATAGGCGACCAGGTAGTCTATCATTGAGGTATGTCAGCCAGGCCTAGGAAGTGTTGCAGGAAGAATGTAAGGGGGAAATCAACAGGCGGTCCTCAGGCTGAAAAATGTCCCTAGACTATGGCAAGATATAACGAAACGCATTAAAATTAAGGATAGCAGTTTATATGAGAAAGCTTATGTATTTGAGAGATTGTAAGATTCAGAGCAAAGGATTCCTTTGTAAGGAATTCATACAGACAAATAGATCATACAGACATAGATCATATCATATCATATCAGATTCAGATTCTTAACCTTCAAAGCCCTACATGGTCTGGAACCAACAAATCTATGGAGCTGTCTCTCCTGGTACGCCCCAGGAGATCATTGCACTCCATGAACAACAACTTCCTGGTGGCCCCTGGCCCCTAAAGTATTTGTCTTGCCTTAGCCCAGGCCAGAGCTTTCTTAGCTGTGACCACCGCCTGGTGGAACACCCTTCGAGATGAGATCTGGGCCCTGCAGAACCTTATTCAGTTCCATAGGGCGTGTAAAACTGAAATGTTCCGCCAAGCATATGGTTGAAACAGTGGGGGTTTTCCATCTAACTTGGCCTCCTCCAGCTAACCACCCTCCCCTAATCCCCCACTTACCATATGATGTATCAGCTTTATACACCACACAGTCTCACAACCTCACCTGAATAGGGTGTGGTTCGTACCTATGGTACCATCTGATTTTAGCTTTGATTATTATTGTAGGGTATAATTTTAAATAATTTGATTATTGTTCTAACTTGTTGTACTCTGCCCTGAGCCTTGCTGCACAAGAGAGGGAAGGCTAGAAGTCCAATATTCCAAATAAATAAAAAAAATAAATGCTGTTTAGACAGAGATCTTTTTTAAACAAACAAGTTTCCTTTTCAGACCCTTAGCTATAAAATGCTTGGGGATGACATGGCGCTGGAATGTGTAAGGCATTTGTCAGTGGGATGAGAATTCTACCTGTGGGCGTAGAAATCAGAATTAGCAATAAGCTTGAGTCAGGTGATTCTTACCTTACTTAACACAACTGCTGTGCCTGAGGCAAAGCACAGGAGACTGAACAGAATAAGATGTCAGTGGCAATAAAAGACTCACCCTGAAGCTTGCTAAATGGGCTAAACACAGTGAGCTCCAGATTGAAAACTTGAAGAACAGGTTCTGCAGGAGGAGTCCCTTTGACTATTCCATAATACTAAACAAAACACAATTTCAATGAACAACCTGAGCCAGTTTTCTTCTTCTGTACCATAAATTGTTCAGGATTTTAAGGAGGATTGATTACAACCCAGCTTGCAGATGTTTCAAAATGAAATTCAGACTAACATAGATAGAGCCAGAGGCTTATAATATACCTTTTTTCTTGTCCCTTATACTTACAGAATTAATGTAACACAATAGCATCACTTGTGGTTAAATACCAGTGCCTCTTACTTGGCCTCCAAACTGGCAATGCTCTTTGGGGTTGAACATAATATCAGGGTTGAACTAAAGGACACAGTGCTGAATCATATTCTGGGTTCCGCCTATCTTTTAGCCCCTAAATCAAGATGCTTCTCATGCAACAGAATTCTTTCTCACACAGAGACTGTCCTACATAATGCCCAACAAATGCACACATTGGTTTCTTTTAGTAGTGGATCAGGATATTTTGGGTTGGAGAGTAGAAAATAGAAAATCCCAGAGACATCCCATAGTAGTTAAACATATATATATATATATATATATATATATATATATATATATATATATATATATATATATATATATATATATATATATAATAATTAACCCAATGCTGCATTTAATGAAATCTCAAAATTTGTCTTGCCTCATTGAAGATAACTAAGTGCTTCCTTGATTTTGATATCTACTACGTATATACAACTATATCTTGTGCTAGCCATGTTTTCTAATAATTGGCAGCTATTACTTGTTTAGTGTGTGAAAAAGGCGCAGTTGTAACATTATGAGCTCTGGACACTTTTTAAGGGGGTCAATATTGTCTAAGCCAGTGGCTCTCCAGGGTAGACCCTGAAAAGGTCTGTCACATTATCTACTACCAGGTCATCATTTAAACTAGAAAGACATGGACAACTGAATGTAAGACCGTCTGTGTGCCAAGCAGATACTCTACCACTGAGCCATAGCCCCTCCAGTTTTTAAAGCACTCTTCTCTGAACAACTGATTTAAGTATGAATTGCAGCAATGCATTATGCATTACTATTGCCTGTATGATTCCTCTTCCATCACTTTGCTAAACTTACATGTGTCACTATATAGTCTTGATTTATACTTGATCAATGCAGATGTACAACCTGTAACTGGAGCTTGTATACTCTGTGTTCTTTAACGAAACCCCCTCTCCCTCACTTGTGGAATCCTATTTAGTCCCTGTATGTCTGCTGAGATTTCATAAGGTCTTGCTCAGATGCTTTCATTAACTGTAATTAAGACTTTGTTTATACACATATGTACATCACCAGCAATGCAAGCCTAAACAAACATATCATCCTAAACCCATTGATTTTATTGAATTTAAAAGTGTAATTGCACTATAATTTTTTATTTAATTACATTTTGATTATTTACAACAAACACTGCTGAGCATTAAGAACATAAGAGAAGCCATGTTGGATCAGGCCAATGGCCCATCCAGTCCAATACTCTGTGTCACACAGTGGCCAAAAATTTTATATATATATACACACACACACACTGTGGCTAATAGCCACTGATGGACAACTGCTCCATATTTTTACCTAACCCCCTCTTGAAGCTGGCTATGCTTGTAGCCGCCACCACCTCCTGTGGCAGTGAATTCCACATGTTAATCACCCTTTGGGTGAAGAAGTACCTCCTTTTATCCGTTCTAACCCGACTGCTCAGCAATTTCATTGAATGCCCACGAGTTCTTGTATTGTGAGAAAGGGAGAAAAGTACTTCTTTCTCTACTTTCTCCATCCCATGCATAATCTTGTAAACCTCTATCATGTTACCCCGCAGTCAACATTTCTCCAAGCTAAAGAGCCCCAAGCGTTTTAACCTTTCTTCGTAGGGAAAGTGTTCCAAACCTGTAATCATTCTAGTTGCCCTTTTCTGCACTTTTTCCAATGCTATAATATCCTTTTTGAGGTGCGGTGACCAGAATTGTACACAGTATTCCAAATGAGACCGCACCATCGATTTATACAGGGGCATTATGATACTGGCTGATTTGTTTTCAATTCACTTCCTAATAATTCCCAGCATGGCGTTGGTCTTTTTTATTGCAAACGCACACCATCTTGACATTTTCAGTGAGTTATCTACCACAACCCCAAGATCTCGCTCTTGGTCAGTCTCTGCCAGTTCACACCCCATCAACTTGTATTTGCAGCTGGGATTCTTGGCCCCAATGTGCATTAATTTGCACTTGGCCACATTGAACCTCATCTGCCACGTTGACGCCCACTCACCCAGTCTCAACAGATCCCTTTGGAGTTCCTCACAATCCTCTCTGGTTCTCACCACCACTATATATTTCTTATCATTTAATTACTCTGAATTTGAATACTTACTGCTGTGATCTAGAGTGCATATGACACTGCAGTCATACATATATGGCCACCGCAGTCATACATATATGGACACATATATGGCCAGGGTCCTGCATACCTTAGGGACTGCCTTTCCCCATCTATGCCCCAGCGAGCACTTCGGTCCAGAACCCAAAACCTGTTGATGGTCCCCAGCATCAAAGAAGCTAGGCTTGCGTCAGCAAGAGCCAGGGTCTTTCCCATCGCTGCTCCTAGCTGGTGGAATGAGTTGCTGGAGAAGGCGAGGGCCCTGCGAGAGCTCACACAGTTCTGAGGGCCTGCAAAACGGCACTCTTCCACCATGCTTTTTTATAATGACATCTACAGTGACGGATTGGGCCCAGAAACACCACCAGTGGCTTGTCTGGGACCTCTAGAAGTTTAAAAATCGACCAGTCTGATTACCACTACTAATTGTTGTTCAGATACATCGAATTAGCACCAGCTGTTTTAAATGTTTTAACGTTTTTATATTTCCTGTTAAATGGTTGGGCATGCTATTGCTGACCCTCGTATTGTTAGCTGCCCTGAGCCTGCCTTGGCGGGGAGGCTGGCATATAAATGAAATAAATAAATGAATGAATGAATATAATCCTGACCACAAGTTCTTTGCTGCCAAGCATTATTGAGAAGGATTTATTTTGCAATGGCTGTTTCACCCTTCTCCCTCCTGCCATTTCTCCCCTGCAAATCTCCTTCCCAGCTGCCTTCACCGCCAGCATTTAGAGAGAGCAGGCATCAGGATTACAGAGCATGCAACTGCAGGATAAAGCCAGGCTTTGACATGAATTTGTGAACACCTCACGTCTTCATCATCAGGTACAAGTAATACCACTTTTTAGAGGAGCTCCTTGTTTAACTGGTCTTTTTTGCTACTTGATTTTATTGCGTGTTTCAATCCTTGCTGTTAATCATTTAAAACTGCTGCATTTGAAACATCATCTGATGTTCTTTAACGCCTCTCCCCAGATTTTTTTTTTTGCTGGTTGTTTTTCCTTGTTTTAAATTTTTTTTTTTTTGCTACCCATCACGGAGGCTTCCGTCAGGCAAGAAGCAAAACAGAAATACTGAAAAGAATCCATCGCTCCTTGATGCTGCTCTATTCCAATGAAACAAGCCAGCATGAGCCAGCCCTTGTTGGCTTTTAAAGATGGCTCCTCTTCAGTCTAGTGATAGGGAAACTGAGCAGTTTTTACGCCTCTTGGGAGCAGATGAGAACCACTAAAGGGCAGAAGGTTATTTATAAAGGAACAGTTGTGCTGATCCAGCCTACACCGTTGGAAACTTGGGCTTCTGCCCCCCCCCCCACTTGGCATCATCACTCCTTTGTAACACCTGTTGACCAAGGACTTATGAGAGTGCCAGCTTTTTTGCAAAAATGAAATGCTTTCAGATACACTCACAACATGCACTTTTGCACATGCTAAATGATACACTTTCAATCCACTTCCAATGTACTTTAGCTTACATTTGCGTGTGGATTTTGCTATTCCACACAGTAAAATCCAGTAGCAAAGTGCATTGAAAATGAATCGAAAGTGCATTATTCAGCATGTGTGAAAGTTAGGGCTGCCAGGTCCAACTCAAGAAAAATCTGGGGACTTTGGAGGTGCAGCCAGGAGACTTTGATGGTGGAGCCAGGAGTAAGGGTGTGACAAGTACAATTGAACTCCAAAGGGAGTTTTGACAATCATATCTAAAGAGACTGCACACCTTTTAATTGGAAACAATGAAGGATAGGGGCACCTTCTTTTGGGCTCATAGAATTGGACCCCCTGGTCCAATCTTTTTGAAACTTGGAGGATGTTTTGAGGAGAGGCCCTGGATATTATGCTGAAAATTTGGTGCTTCTACTTAAAAAAAAACAGCCCTACAAAGCCCCCAATACCCACAGATCAATTCTCCATTATACCCTATGGGAATTGGTCTCCATAGGGTATAACGGAGTGCCCAGCAGACATTTCCCTCCCCCCTCCACTTTCTGCTAATCCTGAAGTGGGGGGAGGGCCTCCAAACTGGGGGATCCCCTGCTCCCAACTGGGGATTGGAAACCCTAGTGAAAGTGCCTAATAAGACCAGTTTTGCACTTATTCCCATATGCCCTTTTTTCACCTTCTGTGAAAACCTGTAATTTTTTTTTAATGCAACCTTTGCCATTTATCGTAAGGCTTACAGGACACTTCAAATCATGTTTAAGTCACATTTTGCTTTGAGGCCTGGACACTGGCGAGAACAGTTGTCAGGAAACCCACCCACCTAGAAGCTCATGTTCTGCCCACTGGAAGAGATGGATGATATGGGTGGAAGCAGTTGTTTAGGTGATTGACACAGGACTCCTCCACAGCAGGTGATAATGTACTGGATTCCTTTGACTTCAATGACAACGAATGCAAACTTTATGTCGGGCAGCAAATCCCTGACTTAAAATTTGTGGGCGCAAACTTGCATTTTCCCTACATACAGCACTCACTATAAAGCCGGAGAAATATCTTTAAAGTCAGGACGATCCTGGCTTAAGAAAAAGGACAGTGATTCTAGGACCATTTCCTCTGCCCTGAACCGGTAAAAAAAGTAGAATCCTCATGTTGTATTCATGATTTAGTAACTGCACACAGGAGTGCAGTTTCAGACTTTAAAGGAATGAGAGAAAACGGTTCCAGAGGGAGGAGGAAAAGGAACCCAGTGGCAAAAGTGCACCTTTGAACTGCAGTGTACCTCTGGTCACCCTGCTTGGACATCATCATAATTCAACTGCAAGAAAAAACCCCAAACCCAGTTTGGGTTTGTAAAATAATTATAGTGTAGTTTGTGAAATAACAAGTATAGTGATGTTAGCCACAGTGCATTAAATTAGTTTAAAAGTATCATTCAGTCAATTGGGCAGACATATACTCTTGATGTGGGGAATAATCATATGGAGCCTGAAAAGCAGACAGCAGATGCGTTCTAATAATACACTTTGCAACTTGATGTTTACTGTGTAAGAATAGCAAAAATCCAGTTGCAAAACACATTATTTAGTGTAGTGTGAACACACCCACTAAAGAGCATCTCTGGTCATACTTCTGGTCATTGGAGTATGCTGAGTGAGAGATGTTGGAGATGTTTGTTGGATCTAGGGCAGCATTAGAAATGAAAGAAAAAAGGAAGTGGGATGGTTTTGTTTCACATTAAGCCAGCCTCAATTTGGGTTTTTGTCCTGGCAACGTCTTTAGGCATATAACTTCTTCATGTAGTATTTGGTAGCATGCTTGAATTAGTCACACTTTGATCAGTGACTTTCATACAATCATTTGCCAAGAATGGTGTTACTATGAATAAAATTAACGTGATGAATGCATCAATTAACATGATGATGATGATGTTGTTGTTAATACTATCCACACCCAAAGCTTTCTAGGTGGTTTACAAGTAAAAAACCATAAAATACAATAACTAGACATTAAAATTGAAAAAATAATATAAGAACAAAAGAACATTAAAACAGTAGAAGCAGTAAAGAACAATTAACAGAGGAAAGTTAATCATAATGGGCCCCTGGAGAGGCTTGCCAGGTTGATACTGGAAAATACCTGAAGACTGTGGGCGTGGATCCAGGAGAGGGTGGGGTATGGGGAGGGGAGGGGAGAAGCCTCAGTATGGTAGAATGCCATATCATCCATCCTTCAAAACAGTCATTTTCTCCTGGGAGCTGATCTCAGCAGGGAGATTGTTTCAAAGATGGGAGGCCACCACCAAAAGGCCCTTCCCCAGTTGCCACCCTCTGAGCCTCTTGAGGAGTTGGCACCCCAAGGAAGGCTCCAGAGTCTGAGCGCAGTGTCCAAATGGATTGAGGCCAGAAGATGCACTTTGACAGGTATTGTGGTCCCAAGCTGAATAGGGTGCTGTTGGTTAAAACCAGCACCTTGAATTGGGGCTGGAGACATATAGGCAGCTAATACAGGTAGATCAGAATTGGTCATGTGTTTGGACCTCCAGTTATTAATCTGGCTGCTGCATTCTGCACCAGCTGCAGCTTCTGAATTGTCTTCAAGGGCAGCCCCACATAGAGGGGGGAGATTACCAGAGCATCGATTACTGAAACCAGGTTATCTGTACCCAGATAGGGGCACAGCTGGGCCACCATCTGAAGCTGATATAAAGCACACTAAGCCATCGATGCCACCTGAACACAGTGGTATTTGAGGAAGAATCGCACTGCTACAGCACCAACCCTAAATCAGACTTTTCCCTGCAGCCGCTGTGGCCGGACCTGCCTGTCCCACATTGGTCTTGTCAGCCACCAGCGAGCCTGCAGCAGACGTGGACTATTGCACCCTTCTTAAATCTTCGTTCGCGAAGCCAAGCCGAGAGAGAGAGAGAGGTGTGCCCCTGCTCCATACAAAGTTGACTTGTCATCTACTGAAAAAGCAGAGGAGTGTTTTTAGATCCTCCAGAAAAGACATGGGTGACATTATATCCTGATTTCTCTTCCACCTCAATGAAATCACAGTCCTGAAGTGTAGACAGCAAAGCGTGCACATTAAAGCTGAGGTTTGGGTCTAACCAGACCCAGACTGCAGGACCGAGGACCCTATATGAACAGCCTTGGGTTCCATAAAATAATAAATGAAAGGGGCGGGGTATGTATCAAACAAACAAATGACATCTCACTTCCCAACTTTGCTTTGCTATGACTTGCAGCTCCTATTAAAGTCAAAATCTGACAAGTTGAATATGACCCAAAGGATATAAATACCGAATGGAAGCAGAGGGAAAACAGAAAGACATCATCCGTTCTTCCCAATTCATATTCCCCATCAGGATGTATCTACCTTCAGAGTGTTGATATTTTTAGAGGCTGACACGAGGTGAGCCAACACTCTGAAATTGTTAGAGGTCAGATTTGTGATGTCACACCAAGGTGTTGTTGATTTTCTGTCTTGTGTTATTTTTTTCCTGGTTAAGAACCTGTTTACATTGTCATGTTCTCAGGTAGAGGAAGTCCTGAACTTGCTTAAGTTTCTGATCTGTTTACATCAGCAAGGGGTGATGAAGCTGAAAAGAGATGAAACAGAAGGTCAAGTGACTCATCTCTTTTCCTATCATCTTGTTAACAATGGTGTATTTATTGACTCGTGCAAGGCTTATATTTCATTGCTGCAGGCATACAAGACCTAATTTCAATGTGATATGAGTGGACAAAAATAACATGCTTATGTGACAATCTACATGTCCAGTGCCTAAACATGGATTTGACCACTATGTGAGCAATATTGGCATATCAGCACAATACCTACCTGTGGTAGTCTAAATATTTAATTTGCATTTAGGAACTAAGTAAAGGCATTTCTAGTCACCCAGACTTTTAACTAGTTTTTATCCCACATTTTCATAGCCTATCGTTCTTGTTTGTTTATTGCCATTAGTGGTCTTTGCTATGGGCAGGGCTTTTTTTTTGTAGCAGGAACAGTCAGTAGGCAAGGGCTGTTTTCTGTGGGGCCTGCTTATGGGCTTCCTTGAGACTGGTCACTGATGGAAACAGGATGATGGACTGATCCAGCATGGCTACTCTCAGCTTCTTGTCAGATTGACAGGGTAGAATGGATTGCACCACTCAAACTGCAGGTCTGACAAAGCCAGGGATGGAATTCTAGCAGGAGCTCCTTTTCATATTAGGTCACACACCCCTGATGTAGCCAATCCTCCAAGACCTTACAAAAAAGAGCTTAATATGAAAAGGAGCTCCTGCTAGAATTCCACCCCTGGACACAGCTATTGCAATTTTGAATGCTCTTTCTCAGACAAAGCTCCCTGTAAACAGAAAACTGTTAAAACTTTCTCTTTGCTGTGCAGGTTTTCTGTTTGCCTGGAGTATTTTTTTTTAAAGTATTACACTCAAAACTGAAATCCACCTCCAACAGGGGAACAAGGTCCCTTTGTCCCCTGTGCTTCCTGATGCAGCAATGGAAAAAATGTTGGCGAAAATGACATTCAAGCAATGTTGCAATGTCACTTCTGGTCAGACGCTCTAGCAACTCCCCCCCCCCCCCAAATTCTACAGTTTTACCATACTGGGCTTTAAGTTTTAGCTGCCAACCTTAACTTGCAGTCTGCCAGAGTTCAGTCCATTCTGGCCTTTATGAATTCAACCACCTCATTCTCCTGCATGTGTTAACCAGTGCCCCATCTCCCTGAGTTGCCAGACTTCAGGTGGAGCCTGGAAATCTCCCAGAATTACAGCTGATCTTAGGGTTGCCAGGCTGGGGTTAGAAAATACCTGGAGATTTTTTTGGAGGGGTGGATCTAGGAGAGGTGGGGTTTGGGGAGGGGAGGGGAGGGGAGGAGCCTCAGCATGGTACAATGCTGTACAGTCTACCCTTCAAACCAACCATTTTCTCCAGGGGAGCTGATCTCTGCTAGCTGGAGGTCAGTTGTAAAAGCAGCAGATCTCCAGGCCCCACCTGGAGGCTGGCAACCCTAGCTGCTGGTTTGAGTGCATAGATGTTTTATGCATAGATGGGGAAATTAAATTTTATTGAATAATTATCGCTTGCTTTGCTGAGTCATAGTTTTAATGTTGTATCATTTCTTGTTTTATTTCTTGTTTCATGTGAGCTGTGGGGAGGACCTCATGTGGGGAGGGCCTCATGACTGGCTTTGCCCTCCCTCACCACTAGGGTTGCCAGGCCTGGCCTGGTGACCAGCAGGAGACCAGGAGGTGAAGTTGGGCAGTGGCCATTGGCAACAGAATGACATCATTTCCGGGAAGAACCCATAAACATGGGAATGTGCAGGAACTCTATGGTAAAACCCCAGAATTTCCAGTGATTGCAAGTGAGGCATGACATCACTTCCATATTTTCCCCAGAAGTGGAATTGTCCCATCAGCCCTGAAGGCCATTTAATTTTTTTTTCTCCCACTAGGGTACTGGCAGTCCTACACAGCATACTGTGAATTAGTCTTTTGATGGTAAATACAGTAGTTAAGAGACTTGGGTTAAAATATTTGTATTTGCTAGGTTTCTGTTGTTTTTGATATAGTAAACTGCTTTGAGTCCACACTGAGCAAAGGAAAGTGGATTAAGGTTGTGATCAGATGAACTGTTTGATACGATGTGATCACTTCTCCCTACCTGATTTAATGTGCACATCCAGACAGCATTATTTGTCCCCATTCCCCAGTAATCGGCCCCCTGTCCTCACCCCAACTTTCACAACACCAGAGAAAGTCCAGTATTTATGTATCAAATTGTTCTCACTAAACATTTCTGGATGTCTAATCTACCCATTGCACACCCAAGGGTTGTGGGAGGTCTGAGGCATCTGTTCCCTTACCACCATTTTATTCACAGTTAGCGATGTGTGCATAACCACATATTCACCCTGGGGGATAAGTGGTTCTGCTCATGCACAAAGCTGCCCATCTGCTATGTGGAGACTGCACAGCAGTTGTCTGATTGGTCAACTATGGGGTGAGGCAGGATTAGGATGGTGTGTCTAGTCACACCATGCCGAGCCTGTCATCTGACCACTGCCTATTGTTGTTCTTCAGTCACATAGTCAAGTCCGACTCTTTGCGACCCCATGGACAAAGTCACCCCAGGTCCTCCTGTCTTCCACCATCCTCAGAAGTCTGCTCAAATTTGTGTTTGTTACATCAGTAACACTGTCCAGCCATCTCATCTTCTGCTGTCCCCTTCTTCTTTTGCCTTCTGTCTTTCCTACCATCAGGATCTTCTCCAGGGAGTGCTCCCTTCTCATTTGGTGGCCAAAGTATTGGAGCTTCAGCTTCAGCATCTGACCTTCCAGGGAACTGTCTGGATTGATTTCCCTTAGGACGGACTGATTTGATCTTCTTGCAGTCCAAGGGACTCTCAAGAGTCTTCTTCAACACCACATCTCAAAAGCATCTATTCTTCTGCGCTTGGCCTGCCTTATGGTCCAGCTCTCACAGCCATACATTACTACTGGGAATACCATCATATGGACTTTTGTTGGCAGGCTGATGTCTCTACTTTTATTATACTGCCCAAGTTAACTATAGCTGTCCTCCCAAGGAGCAAACATCTTTTAATTTCATGGATACAGTCACCATCTGCAGTGATCTTGGATCCCAGAAATGTGAAGTCTGTCACTACTTCCATGTCTTCCCCTTCTATTTGCCAAGGTGTGATGGGGCCAGATGCCATGATCTTAGTTTTTTTGATGTTGAATTTCAAGCCTACTTTTGTGCTCTCCTCTTTCACCCTCAACAAAAGGTTCCTTAGGTCCTCCTCACTTTCTGCCATTAGAGTAGTGTCATCTGCATATCTGAGGTTGTTGATGTTTTTCCTGGCAATCTTAATTCCAGCTTGTGCTTCATCCAGGCAAGCATTCTGCATGATGTACTCTGCATATAAATTAAATAAGCAGGGTGACAATATACATCCTTGTCAAAATCCTTTTCCTATTTCCAGTTGTTCTATATCCCGTTCTGACTGTTGCTTCTTGACCCTTATACAGGTTTCTCAGGAGACATGTGAGCTGGTCTGGTACTCCCATCTCTTTAAGAACTTGCCACAGTTTGTTGTGATCCACACAATCAAAGGCTTTAGCATAGTCAATGAAGCAGAAATAGATGTTTTTTCTGATACTCCCGTGCTTTCTCCATAATCCAGCGAATGTTGGCGATTTGATCTCTAGTTCCTCTACTTCTCCAAAACCCATCTTGATCTTCTGGTAGTTTCCGATCGACATACTGCTGAAGCCTAGCTTGTAGGATCTTTAAGATGACCTTGCTGGCATGTGAAATGGTGTGATAGTTTGAACATTCCTTGGCATTACTCTTCTTTGGGATTGGAATATAAACTGACCTTTTCCAATCCTGTGGCCACTGTTGTGTTTTCCAAATTTGTTGTCATAATGTGTGCATCACTTTAACAGCATCATCTTTTAGGACTTTGAATAGCTCAACTGGGATACTGTAATCTCCGCTCGCTTTGTTGTTAGTAATGCTTTCTATAGCCCATTTGACTTCACACTCCAGGATGTCTGGCTCAAGGTCATCGATTTCACTGTCATGGTTGTCCGGGACATTGAGATCCTTCTTGTATAATTCTTCTGTGTATTCTTGCCACCTCTTCCTGATCTCTTTGGCTTCTGTTAGGTCCCTACCATTTTTGTCCTTTATCATGGCCATCTTAGCACGAAACATTCCCTTGATTTCTCCAATTTTCTTGAAGAGATTTCTTGTCCTTCCCATTCTATTATTTTCCTCTATTGCTTTGCATTGTTCCTTCAGGAAGGCCTCCTTATCTCTCCTTGTTGTTCTCTGGAAATCTGCATTCAGTTGAGTGAATCTTTCCTTTTCACCTTTGCCTTTCGCTTTCCTTCTTTCCTCAGCTATTTGTAAAGCCTCATCAGACAGCCACTTTGCTTTCTTACATTTCTTTTTCTTTGGGATGGTGCTGATTGCTGCCTTCTGTACAATGTCACGAACCTCCTCCCATAGTTCTTCCGGCACTTGGTCTATCAACTCTAGTTCCTTAAACCTATTCTTCACCTCCACTGTATATTCATAAGGGATGTGATCAAGGTCATACCTGAATGGCCTAATGGCTTCCCCAGTTTTCTTCAGTTTAAGCCTGAATTTTGCGATGAGTAGCTCGTGATCTGAGCTACAGACAGCTCCAGGTCTTGTTTTTGCTGACTGTAAGGAGCTTCTCCATCTTTGACTGCAGAGTATATAAGCAATCTGATTTCTGTGTTGCCCATCAGGTGATGTCCACGTGTAGAGTCGCCTTTTAGATTGTTGGAAGAGGGTGTTCGCTATGACCATTTTGTTCGCTTGGCAAAACTCTATTAGCCTTTGCCCTGCTTCATTTTGTTCTCCAAGGTCAAACTTGTCAGTTGTTCCAGTCACCTTTTGACTTCCTACTTTGGCCTTCCAGTTCCCTATGATGAGGAAGACGTCTTTTTTTGGAAGGTGTTGTAGATCTTCATAGAACTGGTCCACTTCAGCCTCTTCTGCATCAGTGGTTGGGACATAGACTTGGATTACTGTGATATTGAATGGTTTGCCTTGGATACGGACTGAGATCATTCTATCATTTTTGAGATTGTATCCCATTATTGCCTTCTTCACTCTCTTGTTAACTATAAAGGCCACACCATTTCTTCTATGAGACTCTTGGCCACAATAATAGATGTAGTCATCCTCTGAGTTAAATTCATCCATTCCCATCCATTTTAGTTCACTGATTCCCACATGTCGATGTTCAGTCTTGCCATCTCTTGTTTGACCACATCTAGCTTACCTTGATTCATAGATCTTACATGCCACGTTCCGATGCAGTATTGTTCTTTGCCGCATCGGACTGTTCTTTCATCATCAGACACATCCACAGCTGAGCGTCCTTTCAGCTTTGGCCTAGCCACTTCACTCTTTCTGTGGTTACTTGAATGATTGTCCCCAGTAGCATATTGGGCACCTTCTGACCTGAGGGGCTCATCTTCCAGCGCCATATCTTTTAGCCTTTTGTTTCTGTTCATGGGGTTTTCTTGGCAAGGATACTGGAGTGGTTTGCCATATCCTTCTCCAGTGGATCACATTTAGTCTGGGTTCTCAGCTGTGGCCTGTCCATCTTGGGTGGCCCTGCATGGCATAGCCCATAGCCTCATTGAACCACACAAGCCCTCTCGCCACAACAATCCATTATAGGGAACCACTACCTAGAGGTGTCTAAATATATATATAACTTCAAATGTGCCAAAGAATAAATAATTTTAAAATATTTTGAATGCTATAAAGGTAGCCACAGTTATATGTGGAGGACTGAAGGGATGGGAGGCCACTAGGCATTGGGCGTGTTAAATCTTGAGGGGGAGAGTAGTAGATAGGAGTACCCTATCATCATCAAGCCGCATACCAAAGTGACAGCTGCCCTCTCACACACACCCACACACACAAAAACGAATACGGTATGTTTTCCTATGGGAGACTGTAACAACTGTCCCTGATGGGAGGCTAGGGATCCACCCACCAGATGTTTCCTGGGGGGGGAAGAGGGGTCAGCCTATGCTTCTGGTGTAGTTTCCTTCATAGTGTTTGAGGAAAGCATGCTTTGCAACACAGGTGTTATTTAGAGAATTGTGGAGAAGCAACAGTTCTAAGCGGACATATTTTGGAGAGGAGACATACCCAATGGATAAAATGATGGCTTTAAACTGAACGCAGCTAACCTTATACGTGTAACATGTCCCTTTAACATCAGGTTGCATGTCGATACAACTCTCTGGGGACTCAATAAAGCCATAGAGTTTTGCATGAATCCTAGATCCTTGGTTTGCCAGCCCCCACAATTATTTGTTGAAAGGATTCTGTTGTGTGTGCAAAATGGTTTCTATTTTTGCATTGGTTTGTGTTTGCAACGGGTGAGCTTTTCAAAAACAGACGCTTTGTAATACTAGGAGATCCCCAACCCGGAGGTTGGCAAGCTGCACTTTGGGGGGAAAACTATGTTGAGGGTGTTAAAGGTTTTTTCAGTGTCTGTCTGTGTGTTTTATGGGGGAAACTGTTGCAAGACAAGCATGACTAGTTCTGCTGTCCATTCTAATAACACTGCCCCATTAATTATTAATTGCAAATAGACACTGAAAAAACCTTTAACACCCTCAACATAGTTTTTGCACAGATGTCCCAGCATTAGGGTTGCCAACCTCCGGGTTGGGGATCTCCTAGTATTACAAAGCGTCTGTTTTTGAAAAGCTCACCCGTTGCAAACACAAACCAATGCAAAAATAGAAACCATTTTGCACACACAACAGAATCCTTTCAACAAATAACTGTGGGGGCTGGCAAACCAAGGATCTAGGATTCATGCAAAACTCTATGGCTTTATTGAGTCCCCAGAGAGTTGTATCGACATGCAACCTGATGTTAAAGGGACATGTTACACGTATAAGGTTAGCTGCGTTCAGTTTAAAGCCATCATTTTATCCATTGGGTATGTCTCCTCTCCAAAATATGTCCACTTAGAACTGTTGCTTCTCCACAATTCTCTAAATAACACCTGTGTTGCAAAGCATGCTTTCCTCAAACACTATGAAGGAAACTACACCAGAAGCATAGGCTGACCCCTCTTCCCCCCCCCGGAAACATCTGGCATTCCTTGGGTGGGTGGATCCCTAGCCTCCCATCAGGGACAGTTGCCACAGTCTCCCATAGGAAAACATACCGTATTCGTTTTTGTGTGTGTGGGTGTGTGTGGGAGGGCAGCTGTCACTTTGGTATGTGGCTTGATGATGATAGGGTACCCCTATCTACTACTGGGGAGGGGAGGGGAGTTGTATTTGTGTTTTAATGTTCATGATCCTTACACAAATAAATGACTGCAGATAGTAACCTCAATGTATGCATCAAAATGAGACAACAATGGTAAGGAGTGAAAGAACAAGAAGTGAGATTGAGGTAGCCAATTGTTAAAACAGCTGGCTCTTTTCCTCATGAAGCTGCCTGAGATGTTTGACTTGTGATGTGGCAACACTCCAGCTTGGTGCTGCAAAGCCTGAAGATATGCTGTTATGTCATGTCTGCAGCACTCCAATGTTTTATCTGGGCCTCGAGCACACCATTTGTTTGCATGTGTAATTGTTCTGGAGTTCACGTTGGATCTGAAGCTGCAATTGGAAGCTTCAAGCGAATAATCACAGAGACCGGAAGGTTTGAGATAAGACTTAGAAAGAGATACCTTCTGAATACTGCAAAATTAGAACTTTTGTTTGGATCTTTCTGCTAAGATGATGCCTACAGGATTTAAAAGAGACTCTTGGGATCTTTTCAGTCTCAGCAAAGACTCTTCAAGGATACCTCAAAAGTGATCCAACTTTCTTAAAGGATGCTGGTAAGCTGGCTTCCAACTGATTTCATTTAGATGCACAGTAGTGGACTAATCATATCTGTAAGAGGGGGAAGTCATTTAAATTTCTTACTGGTATTGACTCTCTTTGTGGGCTCAAAGCAGAAGTCAGGAGGTGTTATTTTATCTGTTTTCTTACAGGAATTCCATACTGGCCCCTAAAAAAACCATCTATGAATGGTGTCAGATTGCAGAGACCAGGTTCAAGGTTTAAATGAAAGCATATGCTCTTAGAGATGCGTGAAAATAGAGGGTAGCTCAAAACTGCTTTCACGGATTTACAGATGTCCCCTTAAGGGCAAATAACTAACACAGTTCTAGTTGAGGTTTATTGAAATCAGCAAGTATGAACCACTCTATTGAGAAACAACTAGTTAGAGTGGAAGAAGAGGAGAAGAAAGTAATTGGATTTATACCCCAGCCTTCACTCAGAGTGATTTAGAGTCTCCTTTCCCTTCCTCTCCTCACAATAGACACCCTGTGAGTAGGTGGAGCTGAGAGAGCTCTGACAGAAACTGCTCTTGAAAAAACAGCTCTGACAGAGTTATGACTGACCCAAGGTGCTTGTGGAGAAGTGGGGAATCAAACCTGGTTCTCCCAGATTAGAGTCTGCACACTTAACAACTACACCAAACTGGGTCTCTGAGGATAAGCAGGTTCTCACAATTCCATTAGATTCATGGGTCCCCCCCCCTACTTCTCCATTTCTGGGGATATGATGCAAAAACCTTCCATCAAAGAGAAAGGGCTTAGTCCAATTTCCTGTGATTGGAAAATAGTCCCTCTCTCCTGACCCCTTCTTCATCCCCCTATGTCCTTCCCTCTTCTGTGCACCCTTCTTTCTGGATCTGTGTTTCCACAGCAAGAGATTTTAGTAAAAACATTTTAGTAAAACATAATGTGTAGTTCATCAATATAACAAAGTCGGAGTCCAGTGGCACCTTCAAGACAAAGTTTTATTCAAGGTATAAACTTTTGTGGGCAGGAATGCTGAGGAAGGCATGGGGAGACATCTTTAAACACCTCCTCATGATTCCAGCCTTCCCCAGCCTGTCCGTGCCTTCCCCAGCAGACATGCTGGGGAAGGCTGAAGCCATTGGGGAGGCATCTTTAAATGTCTCCCCAATGGCTTCCCCAGAATGCTGCCTCTGCAGCACAACAAAGAGGAGGGACTTAAACTTTAAATCCCCCCTCTCCATCACACCGCAGAGGCAACACACTCCCTTCAATGATAGCAGCTTCACACTCACTCACACACACACACACACACACAATTTAGAGGGGGCTAGGGAGGCATTTAAAGACACCTCCCTGATGGTTCAGCTTTCCCCAGCATGCCCGCTGCAGAATGCCTGCTGGGGGAGGCACAGGCAAGCTGGGGAAGGCTGGAACCATGAGGAGGTATTTAAAGGTGCCTCCTCATGCCTTCCCCAGCGTGCCTTCCCCAGCGGGCATGCAGGGGAAGGCTGGAGCCATGGGAAGGTGTTTAAAGATGCCTCCCTGTGCCTTCCCCAGTGCACCTGCTGCAGCAGGCACATTGGGGATGGCTGGAGCTCCCCATGTCTTTCCCAGCACACCCACTGCAGTGGGCACGCTGGGGAAGGCTGAGGCCATTGGGGAGCCGGAGCTCTGGCCAGCCCAGGCAGAGCTCCACTTTGATGCACTCCAGCCCCCAAAAAGCCCTGGATACACCATAGGGTTTGCAAGGCAAGAGACAAACAGAGGTGTTCTGCCAATGTCTGCCTCTACATAGCAACCCTGGAGTTTGTTGGTGGTCTTCCATCTAAACACTAACTAGAGCCAATCCTGTTTAGCAGCTGAGGTTGGATGAGAATGGGTGAGCCTGGGCTATCCATGTCAGGTTGCTTGCAACCTACACTCCATTAAAAGCTCCAGTGAACAGGGCAGCCCTGCGAAAGCCTCCTGCTATCAGTGGTGGCAGCTGAAGAGAGTATATAATCTCAGGCTTCTGCTCCCCAGTTTCCATAGTGACTCTACCTCCCTTTTCCTGCCCCTCCACAGGAGCCAAAGTAAGTAACATGCCTTCCAGACTCGTTTTTCAGACATCTATACATGCACAATTGGCCTTAAAACTCTCTAGTGAGAGTTTAGGAATTTGTTACACTAATTGGGCATGCACAATTAGTTCCAGCTGGGGCTTTTTTGTAGCAGGAACTCATTTGCGTATTAGGCCACACACCCATGATGTAGCCAATCCTCCAAGAACTTACAGGGCTCTTCTTACAGGACCTAGTGGAAGTTTGTAGCGGATTGGCTACATCAGGGGTGTGTGGCCTAATATGCAAAGGAGTTCCTGCTACAAAAAAAGCCCTGGTTCCAGCCACCAGGTATGTTGAGGGGATGAGTGGCAGGTAGGCTTACCAATCCCCAGGTCCCAGCGGGAGATCCCCCGTTTTTACAGGCTTCTCCCCACCCCCAGCCAGCTGGCCGGCGGGGGAAGCCCCGCCCCCCACAGTCACCATGTAGTTTTAGATCTCCTGCAGGTCCGTTTTTAAAATATGTACCTTTAAGGCTGAGCAGGAAGCAGGAAACAAAGGCTTTGGAGAACGGCCCCTCCCTTTGTTTCGCTTTCACTTTCGCTTTCAGTTCAAGTAAAGTTCTGTAGGAACAAGACCCAGTAAGTATTTGTGTGTGTGAGAGAGGGAGGCGGCGGGGGATTCCCTGGTTTGGAGGCCCTCTCTCCGCTTTAGAAAGCGTGGGTGGGGGGAGGGAAATGTCTACTGGGCACTCTATTATTCCCTATGGAGAACAATTCCCATAGGGAATAATGGGGAATTGATCTGCGGGTATTGGGAGCTCTGGGGGGCTTATGTTTTGAGGTAGAGGCACAGAATTTTTACTATAGCATCTAGTGTGTCTCCCCAAAGTACCCCCCAAGTTTCAAAACGATTGGATCAGGGGGTCCAATTCTATGAGCCCAAAAGTTGCTGCCCCTATCCTTCATTATTTCCTATGGAAGGAAGGTGTTTTAAAAGGTGTGCTATCCCTTTAAATGTGATGGCCAGAACTCCCTTGGAGTTCAATTATGCTTGTCACACCCTTGTCAATTATGCTTGGCTCCACCCCCAAAGTCTCCTGGCTCCGCCCCCAAAGTCCCCAGCTATTTCTTGAATTGGACTTGGCAACCCTATAGACAGGTCCCAGGCCATATAGGGCTTTAAAGGAAATAACCAGCACCTTGTAGCAAATCTGGTGTGCCACAGGCAAGCCAGTGCAGCACTTGCAGCCCAGGAGGAGGAGGAAATAGAATTTTTAGTATAATGGCTCGATATATACAGATGTGCCATTGGTGGGAATGTTTGCAGAGAGCTGGAGGCCAACTTTAGCGTAGAACAAATTCAAAGAAACCTTTGACTTTTAAGTTTTCCACCCATAGTGTATTTATATTAGAAATATTGAATAGAATAGTTTCTATTCCTGTACACAAACTTTTTCAACACACCCAACAACTCCCCCCCTAAAGTTACAAAATATCCAGTTATTATCTTTATAAAAGCTTCCCACTGATTACAGTGCTAACTGGGCTGTGCATCGATGCTAAACACATTTAACTGGTAGCAAGTGAAGCTTCGGCAGTAAACTTACCCTGTGAGTGTGCTAGTTGTACACTGTGACCAGAGAAGTTTAATCTTGCAAAGATGTGGGAAGTAACATGCCACCAGAAACCCGTAACACCTCTTGGTTTGGTTTATAGAGAATCCTTTGTATTTTAAAAGCCACAGGCTCTGGGCATGAGAAAAGGTAACTCCAAAGCTGCCTATTGCTTCCAGTGTTTGGAAAGAAGGGAATGGGAAGGCCCTGAAGGAGCGCCTATGCATCTGCCATATGTTTCATATGCTGGGAAAATATAGCAGTGTTTCCCCATGAAACTTTGTGAAGTCTCAAAGAGAATGTGAGGAGGACTTAGAGGGAAATCGTAATGATCATGGCATTGCTCCACAGAAGAGATAGAAAAATAGTTTATTAATAGACGCTAGGCAGACGCGCTGTACCAAATATTTAATGAGGCTGCAGGACCCACCTCAGATCAGGTTTCTAGTTCAAGTCCGGTGATGCATTCTCAATGAGTTATAGGTCAGAAAAGTAAGGGGTAAGAACTATTTGTCCTACATACTCAGTAAGATAATAGTCTTATAGCCCCGTGCTGTGCATATTTATTTGGATGAGAGTTCCGCTAACTCTTCTTCCCCTGCACACAAAGAAAATGAGGTGATTAAGCAAGAATAAATAATAGGTGTTGATGAAGTCTGAAGAGAACTAAAAGTGTCAACATACTTAGAGAGTTTATTGTAAGAGGTTTGATTTTCTCTGACTGGTTTTAGCTTCTTGTTTTGTTCTCAAGTAAGCATACATAGGTTTATGGTCTTAGCATTTGAAGCGTATGTAGCATTTGATGGTGCATGCCTGGCTGCTGAGAGAGACATAGGCCGCATGCGATCAGAGGAGTGGTCACACTGCTCATGCACTTGGAAGGTGCTTGTATGGTGCACCCCAGTCATTCAGATGGACCAGAAACACACCATAACATTAGCATCATAGTCAGTTGTCATGGGTTAGAAGTTGGGCATCATAGGTGCCTTCCAAAAATGTTCTCCCAATGTGTATTTATTGGAAACTCTTGGAGGAAATAGCTGGTGTGTCTCGTAACAGCTGTGACAGAGCAAAAGCACTGAGAGCAAAGACAAACAAGGGCTGGATTCACATGGGCAGTTTGTGGTGGCAGCCTCTTGGCTTAAAAAAAAAAAAAGCTGACACAGTTTGAGATGCCCTGCTATGAGCAGATGGTGCACGCCTGGCTGCTGAGAGAGACTTAGGCTGCATGCGACCAGAGGAGTGGTCACACTGCTCATGCACTTCGAAGGTGCTTGTATGGTGCACCCCAGTCATTCAGATGGGCCAGAAACACGCCATGCAGGTGTTTCAGCAGTTTGCTGCAAGGAAGTATCCAGTGGCTTTTTGAAGCAGAGTTGAGGTGGCTGGAGACAAGGTAGGTGTGCTTGCCGCTCGGGGCCCAGATGTGCATGTGTAAATGCACCTTTTAAATCTGGGATGGGGGTGGCTGTGTCAGGCCAAATGGACCATCTGAATACAGCCAAGAGCTCTCTGTATCTCTTTCCCTCCACAGGATCATTGCCGGGAGTATGTCCCTGCAGGAGCTGAGGGGCAGTGATCTGTCAGGCGTTTCATACCTTCTTTTCCTTTCCACATTTGGATATCTTGGTCTCTGAACAGCAGACTTCAGGATGTATCTAAGATGGAAAGCACATCTATGTAGGGTTGCCAAGTCCAATTCAAGAAATATCTGGGGACTTTGGGGGTGGAGCCAGGAGACTTTGGGGGTGGAGCCAGGAGACATTAGGGGTGGAGCCAAGATCAAGGCTGTGACAAGCATCATTGAACTCCAAAGGGAGTTCTGGCCATCACATTTAAAGGGACGGCACACCTTTTCAATGCCTTCCTTCCATAGGAAATAATGAAGGATAGGGGCACCTTCTTTTGGGGCTCATAGAATTGGACCCCCTGGTCCAAACTTTTTGAAACTTGGGGGGTATTTTGGGGAGAGGCACTAGATGCTATACTGATAATTTGGTGCCTCTACCCAAAAAAACAGCCCCCCTAGAGCCCCAGATACCCGCTGATCAATTCTCCATGATTTTCTATGGGAATAAGTCTCCATAGGGAATAATAGAGTTCCCAGCAGACATTTCCCTCCCCTCCCCCCGCTTTCTGATGACCCTGAAGCGGGGGGAGGGTCTCCAAACCGGGGGATCCCCTGCCCCCACCTGGGGATTGGCAACCCTACATCTATGGCATTCCCCCCCCTTCACCCACCCATGCTTGTGTCTGACTGTAGCCCCAAGTGTTCACTCCTACTTTTATCTTCTGAGCTCAAATAATTTGTTACTTCTGGAAGATTATTGCACTGAAGAAGCTAGCAAATGCAGTGGACTGGCCATGTATGGCATTGGCAATCCACCTGGGACTTGATAAACTTGCTATTTTTGTTGTCAGTGTGGGACTGAACAGCAAAGGCATTATCAAGCACTAGACATGCCACTGCGCATGAATCAGATTGTGATGAAAGATTTAAAAAGTTTTCTGGTCAGAGTTGACTAAAATTGTATGGTTCCTAACACTGCCCAAGGAAAAATAACTGGGAAGTTTGTGGGGCACTGTCTAGGGAGGTGACGTTTGAGCAGAATGTGATGTCACTTCTGTGTGAATTTCCCCTGATCTGTATGCCCTTGCTATAGACTGGATTACCCAAAGTTCTGGGTTGGGGTGTGTTTGTGTGTTTCTCCCTTGAGTGCTTCCCTGAGAAACTTAGAACACTTTTACATTTTGACAGCCTAAGCAGCCGCTTTTACTGCCTGCTGGACTGGACTAGAGGCTCTAGGACTGTCTCATGAAGAACTAAGGAGCATGTTGCAAGAAAACTGTCTTGTATATAACCTAATAAAATTATAATAAACATCCTTATATTAACACAGTCATGATATATGCCCCATAACAATTTCTAAAGCAAAGAAATATGGAATAGTTCCTTGAAATGAGAAATAACAATGCTTTTTTTTATTTCAGCTATAAGTAGCTCACAGTGGTTCTTTAAGTAGGGCAGGTGGGTATTTTCTCAGATTTTTATTTGCATTCTCATTCATATTCACAAGCAAAACAGGAGTTTAGCACTCTGGTTGTATATACTTCCTCAACTATTCTCCAAAAGAGCTAACCTAAATAATTTGATTATTAGCAAAAGGATCACATAGCTGTCTAAACACTGGTGATTCAATTTTGCATTTCTGCACATGTGAGGGCAAAGAAATAAACTGCTGGACATCAAATGAATGAATGAGTGAATTGGAAACCAAATTTCCCTCTTTTGAAATAATAATAGCAGGAGATTTTAATGCAAGAGTGGGCAATGATGATAAAATCTTTTCTAAGGCCCTTAACCTCAATCTAGATGAAACCTTACCACCTTTTTTTTTCCTATAGGAGGCAATCTAAAGATAGCTATTCAAATTTGGCAGGCATCTGCTTTGCCAAATTTTGTATCCAACACAATAGGGTCTGGTTAAATGGTTTGGAAAGATTTTCTCATTCGGGGGATTTTACATTCATTTCTAAGAAAGGTTGCAGTATAATTGATTATATTACTGTCCCTTTCTCACTAGAATTTTACATAAAAGATTTCTGTATAGGTGATCTCATTATTAGTGATCACCTTCCACTTATCTTCTTCTTTTACAGCAGTTTATTATATTAGCGCTTCTTTTACAGCAGTTTATCCCAGCCGCGCTAAAAATCTTTAAGGCTAAAGTGATACTGCAGCTTTTATATGGGGTCCCAGTGTGGATCACAGCCTTGGATAATAACATTGAAGGTGTCCAATCAAAATTCCTACGGAAAATTCTGGGATTCCCAAAGTGCGTACCATATGCAGTTTTGTGTTTAGAAACAGGGACGAATCTTGTGGAAACACAAGCATGGCTAATGTCACTTAAATACTGGCTATGGCTACATTTCCACTCTGACTCAGAGAGCCTTTTATATCAACTGCTCTCAGAATCTAATTTGTCAAATTGGCTAGTATTTATTGAGAGGAAAATAAAATCTATCGGCATTTATTTAGATTTACTTCTTATGCTATCCTTAAAAGAAGCTTTTTTGAAACTTAAGCTCAGAATTCTAGATATTGAAATGCAAACATGTAGCCTGGCCAGCAAGTCCTGCTCCCCGCTGAATTTCGAACTTCCTCTCTCAGTAGGGAAATTAGCATCGTATTTCTCCTCTCTGCAAGCTCCACAGCAATGGCGTGCGTTCTCGTTAACGAGTTGTAATCCATTACCATCTGCTATCCTATTTGGTAGATTTAACAGGATTGAGTACTCTAATAGACACTGTCTTTGTAATTCCAAGTGTATTGAAACTATTTCCCATGTATTACTGAACTGTCCTCTTTATGATGATATTCGTTGTATATACTTGAAAGATATCTTAGCAGATATGTTGGGCTGTGCTGATTCAGGCAAAGTCCACAAACTTTTAAATGACACTTGCGCTGAGGTAATGTTAATGGTGGCTAGATTTCTCCAACAGGCCATGGAAATACGACAGAGAATGGTTCTGGAATGACCACATTTTATTTGTTTTAATTATTTAATTTGGCTAAACTCGACTCATATATATTTTACTTATTTTATGTATTTTAGCTCCCTATGTACTCTATAATCTAGGATTTTATATTATTTATATTTCTATTTTACTGCTAAATCTGTTTTATGCCAATAAAGGCTTGCTATTTGCATATTTGCCCATAGAAAATCATGGAGAATTGATCCGCGGCTATCTGGGGCTCTGAGGGGGCTGTTTTTTGGGGTAGAGGCACCAAATTTTCAGTATAGCATCTAGTGCCTCTCCCCAAAATACCCACCAAGCTTCAAAAAGATTGGACCAGGGGGTCCAATTCTATGAGCCCCAAAAGAAGGTGTCCCTATCCTTCATTATTTCCTATGGAAGGAAGGAATTGAAAAGGTGTGCCATCCCTTTAAATGTGATGGCCAGAACTTCCTTTGGAGTTCAATTATGCTTGTGACAGCCTTGATCTTGGCTCCACCCCTAATGTCTCCTGGCTCCACCCCCAAAGTCCCCAGATATTTCTCGAATTGGACTTGGCAACCCTAGCTGCCATGGCTGCACACTTTCAGAATCATGTAACTTTGGGAGAGCCAGGTCTCATTTCAGATTGTAGGCCTTCTGTTCTAATGAAGAAGGTATACAGGGAGATACTTTTTTCATAGGCAAAGCTCTGTGGCAGCATCTGTCGAAGGCAGAGCAAAAGTGTTTTGGTGTTCATAAAGCTGTTTTTACAGCCCCATTAAAACTTGAAAGCCACATAAAACCCAAACGATTTGCTTCCAAAAATCCTCAGAATTTGGCATCTGGAGCTATTTGATTTCAACATGTGATATTTGACACAGAATGTCATTTGGTATTTGACAGCATTTGGTATCTGGGTCACAGAGAGGTATTTGACAACTACTGGAACTCTGGCAGCATATGTTAGTCAAGAGCTTCCGACATTTGAACCTCATGCAAGAAAAGCAACAGACCAGCATTAACTCTGAAGCATGCATGTTTTGACTTCAAAATTAGAATTCCTTGTTTTGAAAATCTTTTACTTTGAACAATTTCCTATTTTTAAAAGCTACAGTATATCTGCTTACTGAAACTGGTCTGGGGATTTATGTTAATCTATTAAGTGGCCCGATCTCTCGCTGCATTCCAGAATGAAGTTCTTTTCCCAGCTGTCAGGTACAGAACTCTTTTGCCAGAAGAATGAAAACCCATCACATGAGAATGCAAAACAGGGGGGAAAAATGTTCCTACAACCTCTTTCCATCCTAGTTTGTTTTGTTTCAAAAAGGAGACATGAGCAATTTGATCTCTGTGTTTCCCTATTTTAAGGGCACCCTCTTTGCACCATAAGGATTATATTAGCAACATTTCATAATGCAGGAACAGCAACTGAGGGAAAGATTACATCCTTTTGGTCTGGACCAGTCAAAGTGTTTTTCTGGTCCAATCACCGACTAAAACTTTTTAAACATGAGTACCTTCAGATATAAGAGTCCCATGGTGCAGAGTGCTAAGCTGCACTACTGCAGTCCCAAGCTCTGCTCATAACCTGAGTTCAATCCCGGTGGAAGCTGGGTTCAGATAACCAGCTCAGGGTTGACTCAGCCTTCCATCCTCCCGAGGTTGGTAAAATGAGTACCCAGCTTGCTGAGGGTAAAGCGTAGGTGACTGGCGAAGGCAATGGCAAACCACCCTGTAAAAAGTCTACCAAGAAAACATCATGATGAGATGTCACCCCATGGGTCAGTAACAACTCAGTGCTTGCACAGACTACCTTTACCTTTTTACCTTCAGATATTTAAACAAATTGCTTTCTACACAATCATCCATACTTTAAAATATCAATTTAGCTACTGCTGTCTTTTCTCACCAGGTGGTAATACTGGTGGTTGAATTTTTCCTTAGGAGGGAAATGCTGTTTTCTGGAAATTCCATATTCTGTCATTAGGTGTTGCTGTTTGACCTTTTTGCCTGCAAAGCTGTGTACTGGGTAATAAATACACATATGCACTAGCTAAAACATATGGTTTTCAAGTACTCCTTCCCTTCCAAATGACATGTATATTTTAAAAGAGACCCAGCTAACTATGCAACCTCACTATTACTCTGGATTTAATAGGAATAGATCTATCCTGGATAAATGTGCTTCAGCATTGTACCATCAGAATCCAGATATGAAACATTAAATTATTTGTAACAACACCAGGGCTTTTTTTGTAGCAGGAACTCCTTTGCATATCAGGCCACACACCCCTGATGTAGCCAATCCTCCTGGAGCTTACAGTAGACATGGGAATATGAGCTCTGTAAGCTCTTGGAGGATTGGCTACAGGGGTGTGCGGCCTGATATGCAAAGGAGTTCCTGCTACAAAAAAAGCCCTGGACAATACCATTATAGATCTATTGATGACAGATGATCCCTTATCTGGTCTTGTGATGTTTGCTTTCTTTAATGCATTTGTCTGTGTGCTTGGATTGTTTCATACTAACTTTCTTCAAAAGCAGGTTGAAAAAAATATTTACGACATAAGATAAGTCAGCATCAGCATATGTGTGCGCAAGTGTGGCTGGAGGGCACGTAACTGAGGACAGAGGCTGCCCTGCTGTGTGATTCTGTTTTAAACAACAAGCAAAGCTGAGGTGTGTTTTGATTGGTTCACACAGTCCACCGCCCACTTCTCAGAATCCATTCTAAACAGTCTCCCCATAAAAAAATGCAGAGTGTGTTTAAGCAGCTCCACTATAAACTGGGAATAGTTTTTGATGAGTGATCACAAGACAAAGTAGATAGGACCTTATCTCCATCTTAAAATGTGATGCAATAGTAAAGGCACACATTTTTTAATTTACTACAGCAGGGAGAAATCAAATTGCAAATGTGTATATTTAATTTACCTATCTTTGAAAGCTACAATGGTGACCTCAGTCTCTCAATTGTTCTCAGCAGCTGTGTTTATCCTTTTTAATTTGGTCTGGTTCCATACAAACAATTATGAAGTTTGCTACAGATTTTAGCAAGAATAACGTGACACACCTGTGGAAAATCTAGCAACTGTAAAGGGTATTCAAAAACATGTTTTATCAGTGAAGCTCACTTTGTTGAAGCTACTGTGGAAATATCTGGGATGCAAGGGGTGGAAGATCAAGGATGAGTAGAGGAAGGGGAGTAGTTTAAGGCATTGCCAATCATGATGAATCTTCTTGAACAACTGGCATTCATTGCATTGCACAAATACAAAAGACTAATCCTTGCCCTAAAGAGTTTATAATGTTCCTCTCCTATTTTACAATCACTATTACACTGTGAGGTAGGTTAGGCTGAGAGTCTAGCTTCGACTGATTCTGTGAACTTCATGCCTGGGTGGGGACTGGAACCCAGATTTCTGCAGTCTAAGGTCAACATTTTATCATGCTGATCCCACTAAGTATAAATTCAGACCCAGTTTTTTTTTTTAAGACAACAGAGGATGAATAGCACAGGTAACAAGGAATGCACATTAACAAATGTGTACTTAGGTATTTCAGTTAGAAATGAAGGCCTAAGGGGTTTGGCAAAGGTTGTGGGGAAAGGGGGGCTTTAGGTTGGAATCAGAGAAAAGAAAGGTTACATCGTTTGGTGGTTAAAGTAATGGAAGGCACATCCATCAATGGCTACTAGCCATCCATATCCAAACAGTAAACCTCTGAAACCTAGTGCTAAGAGGCAGCAGCAGAAGATAACCTTGACCTCTGTGCCTTGTTAGACCTCCCCAGCAATTGACCTGATAAGGTTGTCAATCCCCAGTTGGGGGCAGGGGATCCCCTGGTTTGGAGACCCTCCCCGTTTCAGGGTTATCATAAAGAGGGGAGGGTTGAATGTCCACTGGGTACTCCAATATACCCTATGGAGACTGGTCCTCATAGGGTATAATGGAGAATCAATTTGTGGGTATGTGGGCCCTGAAGGCCCCCGTTTTTTTAGTCAGAGGCACCAAATTTTCAGCATAGCCTCTGGTGCCTCTCCTCAAACCATCCCCCCAATTTTAAAAAGATTGGACCAGAGAGTCCAATTTTATGAGCCCCAAAAGAAGTGTTTCTAATGAAAGGAATGCATTTAAAAGGAGTGCAGTCCCTTTAAATGTGATGGCCAGAACTCCCTGTGGAGTTCAGTCATGTTTGTCACAACCTTGTTCCTGGCGCCACCCGCAGTGTTCCCAGGTACTTCCTGAGTCTGACCTGGCAACCCTAGTTGGCCCATGTGTGAAACAGGATGCTGGACTAGATGCACCACTGTTCTGATTGCAGAAGAAGAATTGCAGATTTATACCCCACCCTTCTCCCTGAAGCAGAGACTCAGAGTGGCTTACAACCTCCTATATCTCCTCCCCCAACGACACCCTGTGAGGTGGGTGTCTCACAGCAGCTGCCCTTTCAAGGACAACGTCTGCCAGAGCTATGGCTAACCCAAGGCCATTCCAGCAGGTGCAAGTGGAGGAGTGGGGAATCAAACCCGGTTCTCCCAGATAAGAGTCCACACACTTAACCACTACACCAAACTTGCTCTCACACACCAAACTGGCTTTCACTGCAGCACACCTCTTCTGTTCTTGCAGGCAAGCAGGCTGCAAGGCAAAATGGCTGCCTTTAATTTAACAATGCTGCATGTTTGATTTCACTTCCCCTGTTCTCCCAGTTTTAAAGAAGTGCAGGGATTTAAGTATCTGACAAGCCCTTGAAAAATATGAACAACTAAGAAATAATGGTTGCAACAATGTAAAGAAAATTCACCGAGACATCAAATAACAATCAAACACATTAGAAGAGATTGATGGCTGCCTTTATGCAACATGGCCGGAAGCCATCTTTTCTGTTTCATTGTATTCACCATGTTATAAATTAAGGGTGAATTAGATCAATATGAGATCTCCAAGAAATGTCTGAATCCAAAAGAAAGGGCTGGCAATTCATAAGACATTAGGCAGTGGCACTCATCCAACTGGGATTGTAATTGTATTGGCAGTGCTATAGCGTTGACACAGCTGACAGAAGCCATTTTTCGATGATACCTAAAACCGGAGTTCTCACTGCTTGCGACTTAGTGAAGGTCACTTGATATTTGGTTTCCCTGCACCACTTCTAAGCTCAGTAGTTCTATCTTTGCCTTCCTCCAGCTTCTCCTACTGTTCCCTCAGATGGATAGGGTTTTGCAATACTGTTTTAAAAATCAGAATGGGCTCACTAGGGGTGGGCATGAACTAATATTTGTGACAAATGTTGGCTGGTTCATAGTTCACAAATTTACGTTCATGGTAGGTCTACTGGCTTGAAGTTTTCACAAACTTTCAAACAGTTTGTAGGTCTGTGCCAGCCCATGAATGAACACATTTCCAGACAGACAGAAATGTTTACCAAACTTCACAGCAATGGGAGGGCATGTAGAGGAACATCTTGGGGAGATTCCCTGTGACATTGATGTCTCTAGCTTGAACAGGATATGTTCTGTACACTATTGCACCTCCTGAACCTGTGCCTGTCAAAATGACCACCTGCCATTTCCCCAGAAAGCACTTTCCTGGGAGTACCTTTTTTTTGGGGGGGGGTTGTAACTTAGACTCTGTAAACCCAATCCTCACCAAACTTGAAGGGCAGGTACAGGAGAGCCAGTCAGAGATCACCTGTGAGATACTAACTCACAAACCAAACCCATTTGTTTGGCAGCTAAAAATTTGTAGTTTAGCGAACCAGGAAAACCCACGACTGAACTGCATTTTCCTGATTCTTGCCACCTCTGGGGCTTATCACAAAATGTGTATGGGCTGTATATGCTAGTTTACTGTAGGATTTCAAACTGTCATTTCTGTGGGGAGTACTGAGGAAAAATATATTGACACTAGAAGAACGTACCAGAGAAAGAGTGCTGTCTTCGACTTAAGCAGCATTCACTGCCCAGGTTAATACAAACAAGAATTTCACTTAATTCATTGCCTGGCAATTTCAGCAAGGAACTACATTATGAGACAAACTCCTTATTAAGGCTAACAAGGCAGCAAATAAGTTTTGTGGCTAAAGTAAAATAAAATAATGTGTTTCTGGGAAAAGACACTCTATGTCTCCTTTGCCCACCAACTGTCTCTTACAAATGATCCCATTGTAACCTCTTGCTGCATTATTTCTTATGGACAGGATGATGTACACGTGTTTTTGAATACTGTCTTTGCTGGATTATCTCACAAAAGTATAAAATGCAGTTGTTGCTTGAAACTGAGCATAGGGAGTAGTAGTGCAATCCTAAAAGCACTTTCCTGGTAGTAAGCCCCATTGAATAGACTTTAGTAGAATTCAGAGTAGGCCTGTTTAGGATTCTCCTTTAAATCCTTAATTTGAACCTCCATAAGCAGAAAAGAACAGTATTCCTTTGTTGCCTAACAATACCTAGCACCAGAGCTTTTTTTGAGCAGGAACGCAGTTCTGACTGACTTGGTGTCAGGAGGTGTGGCCTGATATGCAAATGAGTCCCTGCTGGGCTTTTTCTACAAAAAAGTCCTGTGTGAAACAATGGTGACGCCAGGGGGGGTGGCCTAATATGCAAATGAGTTCCTGCTGGGCTTTTTCTACCAAAAAAGCCTTACCTAGCATCAAACTTTCTCATTAATTCCCAGTATTTGTTCTCATTTGATGGTGGAAATATGATTGTGAACTAGTAAGACTATCTCAAGCCACCTATAATGTGTGTGGATGAAATCTGAGCAGGGCATCCTCCGTTTCTCCAGTGCTTTGTTAGTTAGATCAGTCTGCTGGAGTACCACCACTTCCTTCCCACAGGAATAGAGTTCTGAATTTGCTGTTCTTACCAGAGACCTTTGAGTAACACTGTAAAATGTAACAAGGCTGATTTGCATTTAGACTATTTGCCTAATGAGCAATGATTTCCATATGTTCAAGATCAGAGAACAGGTGGGGCACTGCATTTGTTTCAGAGATGCTTATAACTGCATTACAGAAATCTAATGCATCAGGCAAACACACTAGTAAGGACCTGTTCAGAATGTCCACACCTTGCTCAGGTGTTTGTTTGTATTAGAAATCTCATATTTCATCATCTTTGGCTTCCTTCCCTTCTTCTTTTCGTCCTTATTCTCCTTATGGCACAATCTGCAAAGTCATGTTCAGATTTCCCCGAGACTTTCACTGACATCCCAAGCAGAGATACCTAAGCCTTTGAAGC
Organism: Heteronotia binoei; assembly: GCF_032191835.1. Taxonomy (NCBI): domain Eukaryota; kingdom Metazoa; phylum Chordata; class Lepidosauria; order Squamata; family Gekkonidae; genus Heteronotia; species Heteronotia binoei. The sequence goes on along the minus strand of NC_083223.1, from coordinate 45,928,053 downwards.
CCCATCTTGAAGTCAAGGGACTTAGAAGTGTTGTGTAACTCTGTTTAGAATAGCACTGTTAGGATAGTAATGCCATGTGGACGTTTATGGCTGGGAGGTATATATTGCTGTGTACGCCCAGGTTTACTACAGAAAGCAAGCACGTGGGCAGAAACAAATAGCTCCCTGTGTTTGTTCTGAGAACAGGACAAGTTAAGTATTGACATTGCTATGATGAATGCCTTTTGTTTCCAGCTCTTAGTTGGTGCCTGGAGATCTGGTGTGTATTTTCACATCTCATACCCATTCTCTGAAGCTTGTCAACATGCAAACTGACCTGGGGTCAGCTCATGTGTCAAGCTTGCCTGAACAGGATATATGTGCCTAAACCAGATGATACATGTTTTTCTTAGGATGGCATTTTATACAAAAACAGGTTGGGCCATAACATTGTTCTGTAGAAACAAATGGAGTTATCACAGTGAATTGCAAGAAAAAAAACATTGTGTACTTCAAACGACACGTATAAACCTAGAGTCTCAACACAGAGAAATGGAGGCATCCTATGACTTCTCTGAGCAATGTTTGAGCCTTCTTCCAGCCTAAGGAGCCTTCTTCCTACATTTGGGCTGGCAAAACTTCCTTCAGTCTAAGACAGGATATGTTATGTTTTTCCAGAACTAGTGCTATGCACGAGCACTATGCCTTGTGCATTTCAATTTTTTTCTGCGCCAACATATCCCAAATTGTACACCAAGCAAAAATGGCAGTAGTCTGAATCAATAATGCAAATCAAAAAGTATTGCATGTTTATTCATAGTTTCAGAGGGTATTTGTGTTGGTCTGCAGTAGAACAGTAGCATTCGGGCTGCCAAGTCCAATTCAAGAAATATCTGGGGACTTTGGGGGTGGAGCCAGGAGACTTTGGGGGTGGGGCCTGGAGACATTGGGGGTGAAGTCATGAGCAAGGTTGGAACAAGTACAATTGAACTCCAAAGGGAGTTCTGGCCATCACATTGAAAGGGACTGCACACCTTTTCAATGCCTTCCCTCCATTAGAAATAATGAAGGATAGGGGCACCTTCTTTGGGGGCTCATAGAATTGGCCCCCCTGGTCCAATCCTTTTGAAACTTGGAGGATGTTTTGAGGAAAGGCATCAGATACTATGCTACAATTATGGTGCCTCTACCTCAAAGAACATCCTCCCCAAGCCCCAGATACCCACGGATCAATTCCCCATTATTCCCTATGGGAATAGTTCTCCATAGGAAATAATAGAGTGCCCAGTAGACATTTCCCTGCTTCCCCCCACTTTCTAAAGCTTTCTAAAGTGGAGGGAGGGCCTCTAAACTGGGGAATCCCCTGCCCCTTCCTCCCTCTCTCTCTCACACACATACACACTTACTGGGTCTTGTTCCTTCACAACTTTACTTGTTCTAAAAACCAAAGCAAAACAAATGTCTGTGCTCTGACAAAACTGCTGCTGACCCTTCTCCATAAAGCGCTTCCTGTTTCCTGCTCAGCTATAAATGCACATATTTTAAAAATGGACCTGTTTGCAGGTTTCTAAACCTGCCGGAGATCTAGAGGTACATGGTGATTGTGGGGGCGGGGCTTCTCCCCACTGATTTTATTGAATTTAAAAGTGTAATTGCACTATAAATTCTTATTTAATTACATTTGATTATTTACAACAAACACTGCTGAGCATTAAGAATATAAGAACATAAAAGAAGCCATGTTGGATCAGGTCAATGGCCCATCCAGTCCAACACTCTGTGTCACACAGTGGCCAAAAATTTTATACACACACACACACACACACACACACACTGTGGCTAATAGCCACTGATGGACCTCTGCTCCATATTTTTATCTAATCCCCTCTTGAAGCTGGCTATGCTTGTGGCTGCCACCACCTCCTGTGGCAGTGAATTCCACATGTTAATCACCCTTTGGGTGAAGAAGTACCTCCTTTTATCCATTCTAACCCGACTGCTCAGCAATTTCATTGAATGCCCATGAGTTCTTGTATTGTGAGAAAGGGAGAAAACTACTTCTTTCTCTACCGTCTCCATCCCATGCATAATCTTGTAAACCTCTATCATGTCACTCTGCAGTCGATGTTTCTCCAAGCTAAAGAGCCCCAAGCGTTTTAACCTTTCTTCATAGGGAAAGTGTTCCAAACCTGTAATCATTCTAGTTGCCCTTTTCTGCACTTTTTCCAGTGCTATAATATCCTTTTTGAGATGTGGTGACCAGAATTGTACACAGTATTCCAAATGAGACCACACCATCGATTTATACAGGGGCATTATGATACTGGCTGATTTGTTTTCAATTCCCTTCCTAATAATTCCCAGCATGGCGTTGGCCTTTTTTATTGCAATCGCACACTGTCTTGACATTTTCAGTGAGTTATCTACCACAACCTCAAGATCTCTTTCTTGGTCAGTCTCTGCCAGTTCACACCCCATCAACTTGTATTTGTAGCTGGGATTCTTGGCCCCAATGTGCATTACTTTGCACTTGGCCACATTGAACCTCATCTGCCACGTTGACACCCACTCACCCAGCCTCAACAGATCCAAGATTTCACTTATGGGTAGCTTGCAACCACCACCTGACCTCTTTAAGGAACTGCCTGCTAGGAGAGTCAGGTCTCCCAGCTTCCCTTCCATGTCCTGAGGCCTTGCCTCTGTGTCTCCCGCAGCCCAGTGCCTGGCTACCACAGGGACAGTTACTGCCTTGTGCAACACCTCTGGAAGAATAGCCGCTTGCAAACTGCTTGCCTTCCCCTGATATTCTTAAAAAGCATGTCCAAGATGCTGGAGGTCTATGTGGTACAGAGAACCCCTACCAACCTCTAAAGTGATAAGGTATTCATTCAAAAGAAAATGTTTACGTATACTTTTTAGTACCAGACTGAGCAAGGGATACAAAAGAAAAGGGTAAAATGCAAGTCCTCTGTCCCTCTCTCTATATATGCCCTATCAGATTTTAAAATATAGGACAGCTTCTTTAGTTTACAAGTTCCAGATCTCTATAGAGTCACTATTACCTTGATGCTTGCTCCAGCTCTCCAGGCAAGCACCTGGTCAAAAATGGCTGCCTTCCCAGAGGAGAGGTCTGCATCCTTTCATGAACTCAGCATCCCAGGAAAAGAGATCTCCTTCCCACTACAAGGAGTTTTTATCATATCTGTTTCTCTACCAGGTCACACCAGGTTGAAGAGGCTTTTTCTAGAAATCTCCAGGACATTTCCTCCTGGAAGTCCCTCTAGCATTTCATTCCTCCAAAAATCTCTGTTCCCTGCTTAGGGAAAGGGGGAGAGCTTGACCCACCCATTATCTCACCTATTAGATCTATTAGCAGTTGTATGAAGATGAGCTGATGTAGGTCTGAGAAGCAACTGGACAGACTTTCCCCTACCTCCTGCCTGGTCTCTGCCCAGAGGGGGGGGAAACAACTTTTAAAACACAAAGAGGAGGTTTGGCTCATTTCAGTTCTCCCAGGACAAAATGCATTTCTTCACAGAGACCAACAAGATTTTTTTTTGGGGGGGGAGTACCAGCTTTCAAAAATCAAAGCCTCCTACAAGTAGATGGAGATGCATATGTCTTTATATTCCCATCTGGAGGTGGGAGGGGTATTGCAAAGAATGTCAGAATGCAGGATGAAGAGGTACAATGCAAAAAGTAATTAGCTTGATTAAAGCAAGGGAGAAATGCTTAGGGGCAGAATATTAGCACCTATAGTGAGATAAGATTCCCATGTCTCTATTCAGCCGTTGGTGGTCCATTGTTCAAAATTTGTGGAAGAACTCAAGTTCAGCTATTTCCCCCCTGAAATTCTTTAACAACTGTTTAGGACAAGTAGAGATTACATAGGGTCATACAGACCAGGTTCACTAGAATAGTTACTAATGGCAGCATGATGGGGTTCATGAGCCAAGGGGGGGGCGGGAAGCATTGCCCTTCAGCTCTCTGTTTCCTTACAAAAGAAATCAGGAAAGGAATAAAACAGGAAAAGTAAATTATTGATAAATTAGGGATGCTGTGTGCTAATCATGATTGTGGAATCAATTTCCCGTTTTGGGTACCTCAGAAACTCTGGGGAATATTATTTTGAAGGTCTTCTCAGACTGAGATTTGAACATTAATTACCAATGATATTTCCAGCTCTCTGCTTTGAACCTTTCCTTCACTATGTAACAAGGATTTTTTTTGCATAATTTATGGTAAATTAGCTCATTTGCCATTGGCTGCTATTGGCAACAAATAATAGGAGAAATTATTCCATGGAATACATGTAGATGGATGGATAGCTATAGGCTGGCAAATAGGGTTGATAGCTTGTATCCTGGTAGATGAAGGGAGTGGGGGGGAGGAACAGGGCTTTTTTTGAGCAGGAATGCTGAGGAATGCAGTTCTGGCTGGCTTGGTGCCAGGGGTGTGTTGCCTAATATGCAAATGAGTTCCTGCTGGGCTTTTTCTACAAAAAACCCCGTGTGAAACATTGGTGACATTGGGGGTGTGGCCCAATATGAATATGAGTTCCTGCTAGTCTTTTTCTACAAAAAGCCCTGTGTGAAACAATGGTGACATCAGGGGGTGTGGTTGAATATGCAAATGAGTTCCTTCTGGGCCTTTTCTGATGATAGGAATAATCCACAATGTCTTGACACTGTTGTTGAATTTGTTCTAACAACAGAAATGGATTGCCCAAGGATTACATGATATCATTCAGTCACGCTCAGATGGAGCAGCTGTGTCAGAAATCAGTAATTCTAAGAATATTATGCAATCAGGTCCCTCCATTGCCAAGCACAAGACTGTTGCCCAAAGTTCATTTTCTAGAACCTTCTCAATTGCACATCTCATTTGATGTGTGGACATTCCAAGGTGCTCAGCTGACTTGACACTGCAGCTTGAGTATTACAGCAGTCTTATGCAAAAGGTTCCACCACAGTGGATGCTGCCAAGGGTATGCGAAAGGAAGTTTTAAGAGACATTATACCTCTTCCAGAGGAGTAGTTAATCCTCACTAGGTAATCAAGTTTTGGGGGAAAAGAAAGTTGTAAACAGGATCAAAGGGCCCATTAACTGTAGGATGTACTAAGTGAGATGTAATTAGGTAACACTGAAATGCAATGAAGAAGAGTGCAGTAACTATTCACAATAGACGTAATTGATGGTAACATAGCTTCCTATTTTTGCTAAATTAGTTAACACTTGTAATGGCTGAAGAAGCTCAGATTTCTTAATAAGCTAGCTGTAATGGCTGAGAAATGCCACATTTTGCTCAACTAGTTTGCACCTTGTTAAATCTTCAGTAGTTTCACACTAGAGTATCCCTTTTGCTGTAGAATGATGACTTATAAACCAATATGCTTACTTTTCACATATTCATACAGTACAGTTCTACCAGCAAAATAGATTCAGGTGGGTGGCCATGTTGGTGTGAAGCAACAGACCAAAGTTTGAGTCCAGTGGCACCTTTAAGACCAACGAAGTTTAATTCTGGGTATAAGCTTTCCTGTGCATGCCCACTTCTGAAAAAGTGGACTCAGACTTTGTTCTAGTGCTACCAGCAGTAATCCACACGCGCATCATTACACAGCCTAGAAGTAGTCCCGGTTTCTTCCCCTGTTCACATGCCTGTTCTCACCACTTGCCACTTGCCAGTCAATCACTTAAATAAGTAGTTAGCAAATTAGATGGTCAACTACTGTTTTCTTAAGGCCTAAGGTTTGATGTTCTAAGTCTGTGTCATCGTCACTGTTATTTCACACATGTGCATTTTTGGCCCAGCCTTATGGATCATAGTACCCTCCTCATATTATTTAATTACTCGAGGAGAATCAATTTCACCTACTAGATGCAAAAGTGACTTCCAAGGCAGAAGGACATGAAGCTGGATGGCTCTAGCTAGCATTGCCAGTCTTAGCATGAGAAATTCCTGGAGATTTGGGGGAAGGGGAAATTTGAGGGAGGATTTCACCATGTGTCTATGATATAGCCATACAGTCTGCCCTCTGAAGGTGCCATTTTCTCCAATGGAACTGGTCTTTGTAGTCTGGAGAACAGCTGGAATTGGGGGAGAACTCCAGACCCTGCCTGGAAGTTGGCAACAATAACTACAGCTACTGCATCCCCACAAAGCAGTTTGGACATCGTTTAAGCTGTCTGGTGGTGAGGTGAGGGTGTTCAGCTCAGCTCATGAGTCACTGCAGCTGTCAAATGCTGGCCTGGTGAACCTGTTTGCTGGACAGCTTGTGCATCCCTAACAGATTCTGGATTTGGGATTGTGGTATCATTTCCCAGTTACATAGGAAATCTGAAACATGTCAGAGAGCCAAAACCAGAGTCTTCCTGTGTTCTTGGCTTGCCTGTACCCAAGCCATTGCCTTAAACATCAGAGTAAGCCTTCCTCCGTTTTACTTTCTGCAGACGCACTGCCAAACACAAGATTCTGCCCACTTTGGAAAACAAGACTGTCTCCTGAGCAATGGAACTTGCTCTAATAAGAACTTGTTCTAATAAGACAGAAAACAAAGCTCTGGCTGTACACAGAGTTTTCTCCCCGAGTTTTGTGTTTCTTCTTTGAATTTTGATCAGGTTTTCTTTTAGAGGCAGCGTGATATAGTGGCTGGAGAAAGAAGTACTTTTCTCCCTTTCTCACAATACAAGAACTCGTGGGCATTCAATGAAATTGCTGAGCAGACAGGTTAAAACGGATAAAAGGAAGTACTTCTTCACCCAAAGGGTGATTAACATGTGGAATTCACTGCCACAGGAGGTGGTGGCGGCCACAAGTATAGCCACCTTCAAGAGGGGTTTAGATAAAAATATGGAGCACAGGTCCATCACTGGCTATTAGCCACAGTGTGTGTGTATATATAAAATTTTTTGCCACTGTGTGACACAGAGTGTTGGACTGGATGGGCCGTTGGCCTGATCCAACATGGCTTCTCTTATGTTCTTATGTGGTTAGAACATAGGGAAAGGCTCTGGAAGGCCAGGGTTTCAATCCCCACTTGGCCATGGAAACTGGTTGGCCGTGGACTAGTAGCTCTTGCTCTCTGTTTTCTTCTACTCATAAGATCGTTGTGATTTGATTGCTTGGGATATTTATGTTGCTCAAAGCTGAAAACTCCCCCCCTTTAAATACCCTTTTTACTTCATTATATAATGAATTATGTCAGCCTATTGAATGTGGACACTTGCACACACATTATTTTCTGGATTTGTTTTATGAAAGAAGATGGGAGACCTACCTTATGTCCACAACATCCTGTTACATTCAGCACTGAACATATGTCCTTAATTTTTGCATTGGATAATTTACTTTACAAATATGAATCAGTGCTTGGTCATAACATTAAATGCTTTGCCCTGTAATTTTCAAAGTTCACTCGTGGCTTATGCGGCTTTTGGGTTATAGCATTTGAATGTTATTTATAACTCTGCATTGTAAAGTAGTGTCAACTTGCATTCTACTGTGTGCTCAAAACTCTTGGCGAGTTTCCCAGATAGTCACGAGCTGCTGGTTATATCACTACATGAAGAAAGTTGTTTTCAAGACCGACTATACAGTGTTGCTTTTATTCCCAAAGATTTGACATCATATTGTCTGAAACACTTGAAGAATTGCCCAACATATTGCAGTACATTTATTGTTGTTACCATTCCCAACTAGGCTATGTTGTTCCCTATGCTTTTTAGACTCATCCAAAAATGCTTGAGCTCTTCCAAGCCTGTGAAACTAGGAAACATGTGATTTGCTTTCCTCCAATGTTTCAATTGCATGTATGTAAAAAAAACCCCCAGAGATTTGGGCAATTCCTGAAGCATTCTGCAGTGCCAGTTGGCATACTCTCTGCCCCCTTGATGTTCCTGGGGGTTGCCAGTCAAGGTGGCGCTCAGTATGTGCGGGATGTTATTATAAAAGATAACTGGGAACCTGCAAGGACTTACTGGAGACATCACATTTCCTCCTCCACCACCATTTCCTCTTTTCTTTCCCTGAAAGCCCCCATAGCCTCTTCTCTTTTCCCACTTCAAGTGTCACTAACTTCTGGACAGGGCCTGACGAACAGATCTCCCAACTACATAAACCAGTTCCCCCTTAGGGTTGCCTATTCCATATTGGGAAATTCCTGGAGAACTGGTGGAAGAACCTTGGGAGGGTGAGGTTTGGGAAGAGAAAAGAGGTCAGCAAGGTATAGTGCTATAGAGTCCACCTTCCAAATCAATCGTTTTCTCCAGGTTCACCGATCTCTTATTTGGAGATCAGTTATGATTTTGTGTGATCTCACCTGGAGGTTGGCAATCCCCTTGGAGGAAATGGCTGCTTTGGAGGATGGAGTATATGGCATTATAGCCTTCTGATGTCCCTCCCCTCCACAAACTGTCTTCCTATCTAGGAAAATTATGTACAAGCTGAGTGGTGCCAGCCTCTGGGCCAGGCCCACTTTCATGGCAGGAAACCCTCAAGGACTTGTGGAGGAGAACTTCACTTTCCTCTGTCTCCCCCCAGGCTATTACCTCTTTCCCTCCCCCTGGCAACCTGGTATCCTCTTCCCTTTCCCTTCCTCATGCTCTCCTTCTCAGTCATTCATCAACCTACTTTATCTGCCTCCCATCTTCTGCTATATTTATTTACTTATCTTATATCTCACATTTTTCCACAATGGGGACAAAAATAGCTCAATTATTCTCCTCTCCTCCATTTTATCTGCACAACAACCCTGTCAGGTAGGTTAGGCTGAAAATATGTGACTGGTCCATAATCACTCAGTGAACTTCCACACCAAGTTGGGACTTCGAACTCTGGTCTCCCAGACTCTACTCTGAAGCTCTAACTGATAAACCGTGTTGGCCTTCATAGGGTGGCTGCTGTTAAACAGTAGCAAGCACCCAAGCGTAGTTGAGTCATGCAAACTGGTTGCTGTCCGACCTTGAGTTGACAACTTCCAGTAGGATTGCCAGGTTCCCTCTTAGTTGCAGCAGGGGGATTTTGGGGAGCGTTCTGGGGTTGGGCAGGACATTTCACAATGATGTCACTGTTTGGAGGTTTTCCCTGCTGGCTAGTTGGTGAAACCCTAACTTCAAGGTTGGATTACCCCAGAATTACAACTGGACTCCAGAAAAGCACAGATCCACCTTCCTGGAGAAACTGACTGCTTTGGAGGGCATATCCCATCGGCTGGCCTTCTTTGCTACGATACCATCTTATTGCTATACCATCACTCATTGGGCGTTTTCGCACAGGGCTTACCCCGGAGCGACGTCCCTCTTCACCGCGCAGCGTCTGCGTGGATTTCGCACCAACTGCTCCGCAGAACCAGGAAGAGCCGCAAAGTGCCGCGGCTTTTGCGTCGCAAATGTAAACCGCCAAAAACCAGTTTATATTTGCGACGCAAAAGCTGTGGCTCTTCGCGGCTCTTCCTGGTTCTGCAGAGCAGTTGGTGCAAAATCCGCGCAGAGGGACGTCGCTCCGGGGTAAGCCCTGTGCGAAAACGCCCATTGTCTTTTTAGACCATCAGTACATAAGAATGTGCCCAACTGAAAACGCCATCTATGGTCTATAACTTGCCTATTGTTTTATTGTACTGCCTCATATTGTTTGATTGTTTGATTTTAATTGTAAGTTTTAATTGTTGTTTTGTCTATGTTGTCATCCTTCCTGAGCCCATTTCCGGGAAAGGGCAGAATATAAATTAACTAAATAAAATAAAAATAATATCCAGCTGAGATCTTTTCCCTTCCCAGATCCTTCCCTGCTCAGACTTCACCACAAAATCTCTAGGAGTTTTGCAGCCCAGAGCTGGCAACCCTAGCCAGGCCTGGCCCCAATGAATCCTGGCTCAAAGGCCAAAATAGGCTTGGATAGGGCTCTGCCCCATCCCCTGCCTTGTAATGATAGAAGAACCAAGCTTGGAATACTGCAGTTGCCTAGCAACAGCCATTGAGGGAATCCATTGCTTAAAGTTGCAGGTATTCCTTTTATCATCTTGGGTTTCTTAACCCCCCTGAACAATTTTTTTTTTAATGTCACATGTTTCTGCAGAATCAGACATTCCTGAGCTGCTTGTTGAAATTTGCATGCCAGAGCCCCCTAGTGCAGCTTAGAGGGAAATATAATCATGACTTCTTTCCCTCCCCTCCTGTTCATTCCCAAACTCCACTTCTGGGGGACAGTGGATCCCCAAGAACAGCATATGGGGTGTATGACAGGCCCTTTCTACCAACTGAGGGGAGGTGCACAGCCTCTTATGATTTGGGGAAAGCAGATTTGTTTTGAATTGCAAGCCTTCCCCTCAGTTACCAGATGTTCTTAATAGGGCTGCCAATCCCCAGGTGATCCCCTGGTTTGGAGGCCCTCCCCCGCTTCATCATCAGAAAGTGGGAGTGGGGGGAGGAAATATCTACTGGGCACTCCATTATTCTCTTTGGAGACCAATTCCCATAGGGTATAATGGAAAATTGATTCATGGGTATCTGGGGCTCAGGGGGGCTGTTTTTTGAGGTAGAGGCACCAAATTTTCAGCATAGCATCCGGCGACTCTCAAAATATTCCCCAAGTTTAAAAAATATTGGACTGGGGGGACCAATTCTGGGAGCCCCCAAAGAAGGTGTCCCTATCCTTCATTATTCCAAATGGAGGGAAGGCATTTAAAAGGTGTGTGGTCCCTTTAAATGTGATGGCCAGAACTCCCTTTGGAGTTCAGTTGTGCTTGCCACACCCTTGCTCCTGGCTCCACCCCACAAAGTCTCCAGATATTTTCTGAGTCAGACTTGGCAACCCTAGTTCTTAAGGCAGCAAGCATAAAGGTTTTGGGTTTGTTGCCATGAGGTAAGTTTTGTGGGGAGCAAGAACAACATGGAGATCACTGAAGCAGGATCTGTATGCAAACAACAAAGATTTATTTATTTACAGATTAGTTTTAAAGAACAGTTCAGCAGCAGAGGTCTCGAGACATTCAAATGAGAAGCCTGGCTGAGGCACGTTGATTTAAGCTAGCTATGGCTTCAGAGTGTGTCGGAATTCCCTTTAATGCTTGCTGGTACAAGCTGGCTTTCACCAATCAGCCACTAGGTTGGATCCTTTCACGCACACCAGCCTGCCCTATCACATAACTCAGTCTAAACAGTACAAGATCTCTCCAGAGACAAACCTGACAACTGGGTACTCTGTCCTCTCCCAAAGGTAGTTAAAACTACTCTAACATGCTGCTAGGCTGAGCGACTCTGATAACTGGCTGCTTTTTTTTGCTGAGGCAGATCTATACTATCATTGCCTCTCCCTGAGGCAGACCTGAACTACCACTACGCTTCCTTCCAACATTGCATCCCTTCTCTGAAAGGCTGATTGGATGCTGGAGCAGGACTCCCATAGGCTCAGGGATAAAAGGACTGAGTGGCTGTTGTTCTCTTCAGGGGCGGGGCAGCCTCCTGTCTGTCACAGGGCAAGTCAGAGGTCTGCCATAGCAGTGGGGAACTGATGAACACTGCCTCCCCTTTGCATGTGCATTAATGATCAGCGAGATCCAACCCAATTACACCTAATGACTACCTTACAGAAGCTAATTAGCAGCCTTGCACAATAGCTCAATTGCAACCTTACCGTATTTATTATCTTCTTTGCCATCTTATGATCAAGGTACAGAGCAGCTCATTGGAAGATGCTCAGACCCAAATTACTTCCTGTACAATCTTAAGCGAGTCATTTAATACCACAGTCGCCTTATTTTGAATTAGTAATTCCCTCAGGAGGATATTGCACAGCTCAGTGAAAATGATTTGTCAAAATGTTGGCAGATCTCACCTCTATTGGCCTGGTGGCCAGTCAACTAACTCAGTGAGTATACTGAACATGTGGTTTAGCCAGGGCGTTTTTTTTTTTTTTAGCAGAAGCACACAGGAACGTTCCAGCTGGCTTGGTGTCAGGGGGTGTGGCCTAATATGCAAATGAGTTCCTGCTGAGCCTTTTCTACAAAAAAGCCCCATGCAAAACAATAGTGACATCAGGGGTGTGGCCTAATGGGCAAAAAGCCCAACAGGAACTCATTTGCATATTAGACCACACACCCCTGATGTCAACTGCGTACATGTGTGTTCCTGCTCAAAAAAAGCCCTGGTGAGACCCATATCTCTTGCAAAAAAAGTATATGGGATACTCTGAAACCTATGCTTTAAAAACAAGTTTAAATAAAATGTTTTTATTGTGTGATCCAAGAGAACAGCTGCTTCTATAGCGCCACAACTCTGGGCCAAGTTGTAATCAATTTAAGCCTTAGTTTAGGAGTGACTGTACCAGAAACAAAAACGATGACATAAATAGGATCACACACAATGATCATGATTGATGACTATTGCCAATAGATGCAATCTATCTAGTAGCATCTCTCAATTGTTTGTGCTGAAAAACAGTAAACACCAGCCCAATTTCACACCAGTAACTATAATGACTACATATTGTTCCTCCTGGTGCCACAGCCACCTTGAATTCCTTAGGCTGAGCTATTGGTTCTCAGTGAACAATCAGCATGTTTTCTGGCTAGTGCTCTGAGGTAATCTGGAAATTAAGTGACTGTGGGTCAGGTCTGTAGCTAAAGTGGGGTCCAGGAACTTGGGAGACCTCACAAATCAACCCCGTTTCACCTTTATGGCCCCTCCAATCAGTCCCTCTCGGCTATGCTCTCCTTGGTATAGTTGGGTTGCCCAAACAGAGGAGAGGAGAGGAGCCATTATGGGCAGAACCCACACAGTGGAGATGCAGGTGAGTGGTGAGCCGCTGTGACTGCGGGTGGTGTTGCTGGGTGGCCTGTCAGGGCTGGAGCTGGAGGAGGGCCCTAGTACCACCAATGCCGCTGGGAGGGCTAAGGCTTCTGCAGAAGGCAAGGTGAAGGGCAAAGTTGTTTAAATCTATTTATTGTTTTATTGAATGTCACACATTGCCCAGAGCCTGGCATGAGAGGGGATGGGTTCTTAATTCAGTTGTCATAATCTTCTTCCTCTTCTTTTTCTTCCTCTCCTCCTTCTTCCTCTTCTTCATTTCTTTCCACTCCATACAAAATTATTTATAATTTTCTGCCATTATATTATTGGTAACATGCTTATTTGTTTTAACTATCTATCTTGTGTAAATTTTAAAAATGATTTTAACAGATGATTATTTTTGTATTGCATTTGTTATCATTCTTGTTTCCCAACTTTTTTTTTAAAGGAGTTGGTGATGGTGGGAGAAGATACTATTCTAAATAAAAAATATTTCTTAATGATAGTAGATGCCTCCTCAATGGGAGGCTTTGAATAGGTGATACTCTTGAAGAGAAAAGCAGAGGTGTGCCTGTGTTTAAAGTTCAGATTACAGTTCAGATTCTGGAATATACTAGGTTACTAGATGGAGACTGATGTGGGGACATGGGAGCTCTGTTGGAGTGATGGTAAGACACAGGGCTTTTTTTGAGCAGGAATGCACAGGAATGCAGTTCCAGCTGGCTTGGCATCAGGGGGTGTGGTCTAATATGCAAATGAGTGTCTGCTGGGCTTTTCCTACACAAATGCCGTATGCTAAACAATGGTGATGTCAGGGGGTGTGGCCTAATACGAAAATGAGTTCCTGCTAGACTTTTTCTGCAAAAAAGGCCCTGGTAAGACATCATTGCCAGGTCAAACCTGGAAGTGATGGCATTATATCAATGTGACACTCCAGGAGTCACTGGAAAATCTTTTAGCCATAGAGTTTGCAGTGAATCCTAGAGTGCCATGTCAACACAATCCTGACACCTCTATGTTCACTCACAGGTGATGTCATGTCAATTTTTTGAACATTTCTCCTTGCTGCCCAACTAAATGGCTTTTGGGATCAGAGGTGGCTATTGGGAAGTCTCCTGTTATAGTGGGAAATGCAGCAACCCTAGAGGAATCAGAGAAAGAAACAAGGAGACACTGCTCTGAGTTGGCTGAAGCACCATGGGATGCAAGATCTCTTTCTTTCTCTCTCTCTCTGGGTAGTGGATCTGCTGCCCTTCATGAGGTTCTCTGTGCCTCTACCTCTGCATTGCCTTTGCATTTTAAAATAAAGCTACTGAAAACTACAAAAATGCCACATGTCTCCAGTGTTCCCTCTTACTCTAAAAGGAACCCAACTCAGGTAAACACTGCATCTGTAACTTTTCACCCATTGGGGAGTGAGGCATATGTAACAATATGCAGTTTTAAATTGCTTATGTACCAGTTACTACATGGTGCATGACTGGATTGCACATCTCTGAACCTAAACAGTCCTGTCCCTAGAGATGAGCATCCTAATCTTCCCTATGTTTGCTCAGAGTCAGAAGTAAAATATAACAGGACCTCAGTGGTACTTTAAAGACTTACAAAATGTATTCCAACATAAATTTTGTCAAGTACCAGTAAGAGCTCTCATCCCCCGATGCATTGACATGCATGCCTATTAGACTGACACTTTGATGTTCACAACATAAAGGGCCGAGGAAAAGAGATGCTATAAAGAGAGGCCAGTTTAAAACAAGCTCCAATAAAAACAGTAGTCAGTTCACTCACAGTGCAGTCCTAAAATTGCTTTCCTGGGAGTAAGCCCATTGACTAGACCTGAGTAGGATTCTGCGCAGACAAGCTTAAAATGGCACTATGTCTTCTGTGGTTTAGAGTATATAAGGTTGATGTTTCCTGAGAGTTTTTTTTTAAAGTATATTTTTTTGGGCATTTGGGGTTCAACAGCTGTAGTGGACATCTGAAACCCATTCTCAATGGTGATAAAAATTTACAGCAAATGTTCAAACAATGTTAGAGAGGAGGCACAATTTTGTGGCAGAGCAGGAAGTCTCTAGATGTATGTTTGGTGTGATAGGTCATTTGAATGATGGATGAGTTGTAATTGTTAGTTATTCTTTCTGTTTTGCTTTTAGATTCCACTGATGAAGGATCCTGGCTGGATCCGAAATGTCTGGACCCGTAACCTGAATGTGAGTGTGCAAGGTGAAAAGATCTGTGGGTAATCTTTGGGTTGTAATTTATTGAATTGTGCCACAGATAGAGGATGTAAAAACTCCAGGCTCCCCGTAAAATTTCACAGAGCTTTGCTGTAGATGCAAATTAGATATTAGAAAGTTCTTAGCATGAAAGACCGCACAGCCAAAAAAAAAAGAGGGGGGAAACGTGGTGCTGTTTGAAATGGCCAGGCCCCTTCAAACTGCCCCATAGCTATGGGAGGGCTCTCACAAGGCAAAGTCCCCTTCCCAATTTATCCAGCCTGGCCAGAAGATTGTACCTTGTCTGCTCTGGTAGGAGACAGAGGAAAAAAACCCTTTTGTAGGTAAAAGCTATTTTCATTTCCCTGCTAGCTGTCTGGAGGTGTGAACTGACTATCACTGTACATTAGCTCATTAGCATAAAATTTTATTGGGCTAAAAAGAATTCACTACCTGGAGGTGTGACTTGACCATCAGCATTTCTAAAGGGTTGTTGAGCGAGACTGCAGACTATGAGAAAACTTTTTTTTTAAATGAAGGTGACAGTTTCGAACAATCCAAACCTCCAAAGTATTCCACAAGTAAAGTTAATATGAAGTTTCCTATAAATGTTTGTTTGCGAGCCCTGACCTGGAATAGACACATTGGCTGCTCAGTCAAACCGAAACAAGAGCAGCTTCTCCATTACTTTGCACAGCCTGATCGGTTTAGCAGGCTTCCTCAGAAGTAAGCTTCACTGTGCTAAACTGCCCCCTGCCTGCCCCCGCCCCCAAGAGAAAAATTCCTGGCTATGGCCTTGCCTTCAAAGATGGCTTATTGATGGAATGAAATCTACTATATGGGGTCCCTATATTGCCAGGCCAACAATAGAGAACATCCAGTTTAGAATAGTAATATGAAAGGGGGCATTGCATGCCCCCCATCAAACATACACTTTTAGATTACTTTCTAAATTATTCATCTTTGTCTACTCACGTGGCTCCTGTATGGGATCAGCTGATTTATGCATGCTTGCAGTCCTTTAGTCATGGTTCAGCCATCTCATGTTATGTGGTCCATCAAGAAGGTCATTACAAGGTGTTACGATGGCTGTGAGCAGATTTATATGGCCTACCAAAGGCAGGCTTGCTCAGATAGCTGGAGGCTGTTCTTGCTTGTAATCAGCAGATAATGACTCATTATAAGCTTAAAATGACCTCAGTAGGAACTGCCATGTTATATATGATTGATCAATACATCTTTGTCACTGTAGGCTCATTTGGGACAGATAAAGATTTCTTGGAAAAGACGTAGTAGAGGACTGGAAGAGGTCATCATAATAGCTCCAAATGGACTGCAGCTGGAATGTGTCATGCGAAGCTACTGATTTTTGTGGTCAATATCAGACTATAGATAATCAATAAAATTATCCTTATAACAAGATAAGTGTTGCTGTCTGAACAAGAAGGATAAACATAAGCAACATGAACAGTTACCAGGTATCAGTTCTCACTATGCACTCTTTAAGGTCTGCTTTGATTTCTGTAAAGCAGATGTGCTCTGAGGATTTCTGGTTAAAATTTATCAGGCACATGGTGGCTAATTCAGATTAGGACTGTGTTGATACATAGAAAGTACTTAAGCGTTCCCCTGAGTTGTTTCCCCAACCTGAAATGACCCTGGGAAGCTGCTATTTGGCTCATTGCAGAACTTCATGTGTGCTGATAGACTCTACATAAGTTTCTCCAACAAAACAAACAGTGGCTTCCTGTGACCATTTAAGGTCAGGAAAATGGTGTGAGGTGAGGAAGGATTATGCCCCCCGCCCCGTGTACTGTGAGCTTGATCTGAATTAAACTCCTACACCAGAGAAAATAACTTTCAACTGGGAACTCCCTGAGAATGTCTTCATGACAGGACCTGAGAGAGACCCAGGGATGGATGGAGGAGCAGTGTGTGTATCATATAGTTAGGCTGTAGAAAACAAAAACAAGGAATGCTTTCAAGACAAGGTGATATTTGCTAGAGTTACCTTATGAATCCTGTTACGAAATGGAAAGTGGTTCAAAAATTAATAATTGACAGGAGTTGTGTTGTATGCTACCTCCCCTCTCCAACATAACACGATTAGGAGCCAGGATCTCCACCCAAGTTCAGATTGCGCAAAGGTCTTGGTTTTTTTTATTTTCCCCTGCCTGCCTGTCTGAGGGAGAGAAATCACAAAATCACAATCAAACATCTGGTGCTCCTGGACAGGAAAGCTGATTAAAAGATGGTTTTAACATAGCATCTGTAATTTGCATGGGGAAGGGGGTGGGGACTACTGCTTTTTCATCATGTAAGAGGCAGAAAGCATATGAACCAGGGCTGAGAGGAAATGAATGGTCCATAGTCTGCTTTTGAGGCAATGATTCAAAGACCAAACCCATTCTCAGAGAGCACTGTATCAGAAGGTACAACAGAGGCCTTTGGGGGACAGGTGCTGGTCTGAACCTTGAGGGTATAGACAGTGCCGGGACCAAATCTGGACTTAAAATTTAGACATATATTTTAGGTATTGCCCTTGTGTAATGGGAGACCTGTAATCTTCCTGATATGTGCAGTCACCATTTTACATAAGCAGACCAATGTACATATTTTCTAGCTGTTATATGGGCAGCCACACTAATCTGAGTTTACAATGATGTGCATTGCACCTTGGGAAAAAAAATGTGCACTGCTCTCTTCACACAAAATGGCACCACACACAGCAAAAGGATTGCACATACTGGTAAATGGATTGCCACAGCTGCAATGAGGGTTCAGTATTATGGGGGTGCTTTTTTTATTCACAGATTGTTCTCTGGGCACTGGATGAGGGGAGTCTGCAGATTCTGTGCTTAAAAGCAGTGTAGGGACAGAGGAGGAGTAGCCAGATTTCCTGCTATGGTGGGAGACCTTTCACTGGCAACCTTTCCTTCCTTCGGCTTCTACAAGCAGCCATGAGAGAATTTTAAAAAAAGAAATCACTGGCATTGTGTGCTACATAATGTCAGTTCTGGGTAAAATCTGGAAGTTATGTCACATCACTCTGGGAATCATTGAAACTCTGTGCTTTTACGTCTGTCCCCCCCCCCTCACTCCCACTTGTTGCCATACATTCGCAACCCTAGAGGAGTAGTGGTATGTTGTCATGAAGTAATAGTCCAAATCAGTTCACTTTTTTGTTTTTGTTAAAAGTAATGGATACCTGTATTGGCGTTAATGAATATTGGAGAGAGGTGGATTCATGATCTGAACTAACTGTTCTCCGTGTGGACAGAAAAATCCAGGAGGGGAATGATTTCAGTGGCGCAATTTTTACTGATATGTGGAATCTCCATTGTAATTCTGCATGTTGCTAAACCTGTAAAAGGAGTGACTGAGCAGTGAAGAAATGTTGTCATGTCAAAGCACTGGTTACCTGACAAGTCAGACCAGTGGAAATCTGTACGGTTGGCAACCTCTGTGATAGTTCATGAAGGCTCTTGCCTTCGCATGGGACAATTCTGAGATGAAGCGCTGGAGCTTCCTCAAGGCCTGGGGCATCTGACATCACTGCACTGATTACTAGTAATGCTTGTGTGGCTGTGTTGTGGACTGCAGAGTGTGGAGGTGATGGGAGAGACCTGGACATACAATGAAGAGTTCACCTGGGAACAGGCAGGCATTGACCTATGGCTTTGATTCTAGGATGCTTATGGGTATGGCTTAGTTTTATTCTTCTGTATAGCTTTCTCTTTATAATTTGAATGTTGGGGTGGGGTAGGAGGTTTATTTGTTTATTTATTTGGAATATTTCTCTGCTGCCTCTTCAGTGCCCTGTTTGAGGTGGCTTACAATTGTGAGGCTTCTGTTATCATACTATCCTATGCAGTTACACCCATCTAAGTCAATCAGCGTAGAAAGATGTAACACAACGAAAGACTGCACTGCGAATTGACAACTGATGTAGAAGATGGTATTTGTATTTCTGACTTTGTATATCTTTTTCACTCTTTTATTGTGTTATTGTTCATGTTACATTAAGATTTTTCTCCCTTTAAGTTCAACATGATAGTTGTTTATTGTTTAAATCAATGGCTGTCCCATTAGCTTAAATAGAACCTTGCTAATTTACATGAGTTGAAGATCTGTCCATAAGATTCTACTGAATCAGACCAGTTGTCTGGTTAATCTACTATCCTGCTTGGCACAACAGCCAACAGATTTCCCTAAAGGTTCACAGCAGGGAAACAGAGGCCAGTCCCCCCTCCCCTGCTGCCCCAAATTGCCTCTAGTAACCAGCATTCCGAGGTTCTGTCAGCCACCATGGTTAATGGTAGACCTTTTCTCTATTTAAAATTTCAACCTGTGCTCCTGAGTGAAATTACAGAAGCAACAGTTATCCTGGTATTTCTTTTAGAAGCTGAAATGTTTTAGATTACTAACCAAATTCATACTTCTATTATTATCAAATGCATATAGTATTTCATTTTGACCACTCTGTGGAAATTTGAGAGATGTACCGGCACCGTCACTTAAGGTCACATCTACACCACAGCCTTAAACTGTTTCTGGTAGGGTTGCCAACACTAGGTTGGGGAATTTCTGGAGATTTGGCAGTCAGTCCTGGGGAGGGCAGGGTTTGGAGAGGGGCAGAACCTTGGCACTGTAAAATGCGATAGCATCTAACTCTCCAAAACCCCTTTTCTCCAGAGAAACGGATCTCTGTAGTCTGGAGATCAACTATAATTTTGGAACAAAGCAGTAGACAAGTGCACCTTTAAGACCAACTAAGTTTTATTCAGAATGTAAGCTTTCGTATACTTTTAAGCAGACTTCATCAGACAAATGGGAATGGACGCCGCAATTCTTAATATATGTATGCAGTGTGGAATCATGGGAATGTTTTTAGCAGATTAAAAGAATCACAAATAGGATCAGTGTTTGTTAGTATAGGACAAAACAGGGCTGAAAAAACACTAGGTGATAAAAAGCAGACTGCTGTCTTTTATCACCTAGTGTTTTTTTCAGCCCTGTTTTGTCCTATACTAACAAACACTGATCCTATTTGTGATTCTTTTAATCTGCTAAAAACATTCCCATGATTCCACACTGCATACTTATATTAAGAATTGCGGCGTCCATTCCCATTTGTCTGATGAAGTCTGCTTAAGAGCATACGAAAGCTTACATTCTGAATAAAATTTAGTTGGTCCTAAAGGTGCACTTGTCTACTGCTTTGTTCTATTGCTTCAGACCAACATGGCTGCCTATTGGGATCTATAATTTTGGGAGATCTCCAGGCCCCACCTGGAAGTTGGCAAGACTCATTTCAGCAATAATCACCTGAATCATGGGATCTATAATTCTGTGTGGGAGGACTGTTGAAGGTTTCTATCAAAGAATTCTCTCCAAACTAGTTTCCCAGTTTCCCAGGATTGTTTGATGGGGAGCAGATGATAGTTAAACAGGCATAACATTTCTATATATTTGCAGTGCGGATCTATAGCCAGTGGTAGTCAAGGAACCATTTGGATGGTTAACTGACAGGTGCCACACTTCTGCTGTGATTACAGAATAGTATAACTTAAAAAAAATATTTTTAAAAGTGGCCTGTCAGAAGACATAATAGAAAGAATCCATTCTTATGTCTTTTGAAAATATTTTATTTTGCATAAGTTTCCACATCAATATAAACCCTAAGTTATAGGGGATACACTTCAATTTCTATTTTGAATTCTCACTTATATCCAGTATTCATAGTTGATACAAAATTCCACACCTGTTTAGGCTAGAATTGCCATTGTTCATTTGCACAGTCCCCATCCTCCTTATATGTTATTGTGCATTTTAAAGATACAACATACAGAGTCAATAAAATTGCACAGTACAAGAAAAAAAATAAAATAAAATCAAAGTACTGTTAAAGACCTCTAAAATTCAAAGGATGTCTAAATACAGGATAAAACAAATAAATTTTTCCAAAGACTCAGATCTTCAACCATCTTAGAGATTTCCTTTTGAGTTACCAGATATTCCAAAGTAGGGAACCAGATAGAGATAAAATTAGAGGAGGAAGTTGGATGGTCAAAGTGAGAGAGATTGTCTGAAAGTTTAGCCATAAGGTAGTAATTCAACAGTTTCTTATGTCAAAGGGAAAGATTAGGAACCATTACACTTTTCCAATTTTTGGCTATGACAGTTTTAGCAGCTGAGAGGAGGAAACTATTTCCAATTTGGAAGATGAACAATGCTTTGAAACCCAACTATTCCGGAAAAGATTTTCTAGACTAAGAGGAATGTCTAGATTTGTGATTATCTTAATATGATTGAATACAGAATCCCCAAAGTGATGTCTTTTAGGACAAAAAGCCCAACAATGCAGGTAATCCCCTTTGTCTCTGCATTTTTTCCCAACATAATGGGCTGACGGATGGATTCAATGAGCTACAATAATTTCTGAAGTGTAGGATACCAATGAGAAACTAATTTAAAAGTCTGCAGTTTTAGGTCAGCAATGTTGAAATTGAATGGAGAGGAATTCCATAATGGCTCTCAGATTTCTTCAGGAAAGCTCTAACCACAATACTTGTGACATGATGTTTGGTATGATAAGGATTTTGCTCTGTCATGAACTGAGAGTACATTATAGATAGATGAAATCAGGTGATTCTTTGAGGTCTCTGAGAAGTTTTGAGGATTGCTTCAAATTCTGTTAGTGGTTGTTTTAAGATGTTAGTGAGGTTTAATGGGGAGCATAGGTGACTACTCTGGAAATACTGTATGTATGGGATTGGCTTATTTAGTTTAGTTTCTAGGTTTGGCTTAGACAATAATGTTTTTGAATGTAAGGTCTTGAAGAGTCGATTTCCAGAATTTGAATGATGTGTTATTGTAGCCAGGCAAAAAGCATTTCTGATTTTAAAAGACTTGATATCTGGATATAGGACGTAACAGTTGGTTAACATTGAAACTAAAAAAAGGATTGTTGTGAAGGTGTTTAGGATTGACAGGATTTTGCCATATTACCTCCTGGATGCCAAACGGTTGAGTGTACTCCATTTGTAATTTAATCCAATCAGAGCTGGAATCATCGTATACTATTTTGACTACATTTGAAAGATGAATGACTAAGTAGTATTGCGTTATGTTGAGGAAACCAAGGCCGCCTCATCTGGAGTGCATTAGCAGCTTGTGGCTGCCAACCCTATGTCTTTTATAGGACCAGAAAAACTTGAATGATATTTTCTGCCAAGTCCATAAACATTTAACTGAAATCTCTAATGGAATGGTCCTGAAAAGGGAAATGAACTTAGGGAGAACAGAAGACTTAGTGATGTAAAGTCTGTCCAACCAAGACAGATTCATTTTGATTTCTGCAGTTTTTAAAAATGAAAAATCCAGATAGCAATATCATCTGTTTTGCTTTTCCAACTTTATTTAAATGCTGGTTTTACAGACTTGGTGATAATTTTTAATTTAAAAGTAATTGTACAGCCAGACAATACACAGTCAAAACAACTGAACAACTGAACTTTGTGAGGGTTAGCTTTTCATTAATTTTTTGACCTTTCCTCTCCTTCCAGTCTTAATTCATTACTTCCCATTCTTTCCTTTTTTTTAGCAGGTTCTAGTAAAATTCAAGAATTCTAAATTATGTAATCATAGATTAAGAACTCTTGCTGGAAGGGGAAGGATGGCGTACTTTTTTCATATTATAGCTAGCCAAAGCCAATGCTTGTTGTTTGCATTATCTTTGTTTTGTATGCTTTATTATTCATTTATAGAGATATTTATACCCCGTTTTTCTCCCCAAAAGGGATCCAAGGAGACTGATATTTTTCTCCTCTCCTCCAACTTTTTTTCCAGCTTAAAACCGTCTATTTAAATTTCAAACCTTTTACAGAACTCTTCAATCCATTAATAATAAAACAAAACAATGTCATTGCATACAAGTCAGGGAGCAGTGAGTTCATATGATTTAAACTACAGAAAATACAGGATTACACATCCCCTTCCCCACTTTTATAGCATTTACCAAGTGTTTGAGTACAAGTTAATAAGTGCCTATAAGTACCCTTATTTTTTTTTAATGAAAAAACAATAAAGTCTGTTGGAGACTGGTAGGTAGTTTAAAAATGGTTACATTAATCTCTTGCCCTCTATTTTATCATCAGAACAATCCTGTGAGGTAAGTTAGGCTAAGAGTGAGTGACTGGCCCAAGGTCACCCAGCAAGCCTCCATTGCAGAGTGGGGATTTGAACCTGGGTCTCCCAGATCCTAGTCTGGCATTCTAACCACTACATGCAATGGCTCATGAGCCCACTGTTTTAAAAAGGTGTGTGTGGTGACTCTGAGTGGCTACAAAATGGAAAGCAGCACTTAAGCAATTCTCCACCTCCACTTAGTGTTAAGGAATTAGTAATTTGTGGGTTTGCCCTGATATCACATGATCTTTGTTTGCTACATCCTTAGAATTAGTATGTTCATAGGTGCTGTCCCCTTGCTGATGTTGAATGTGCAGGGCAGTGCACTTGATTCTGGGTAAGGGGGAGGCCTGGTTTTTAAAAAGAACCCTTAAAATGAATAATTTACATGGCAGTACCTTCCACTAAAGATAAATCCCCAAGGTTTAATGGATAGAGACTTGGAGAGTATGAAACTCCAGGAATGGTAATTCCTTTACATATATGCGCAGTTATTAGGCGTTATGTGTTTGATCAATTATATGCTACTGTCTCTTTAAGATGATGCTCTGGGAAAAGGGAGGGAAGAAGCCGACTTCCTTACTGAAGTGATCTGAGTTGTGAATAGGCTACAGTTTTTGTTTGTGTTTTCAAGAAATCAAACTTGGTGTTTATATTTCCCGCCCCCCTCCCCCACCTTGTAGTGTATCACTGTTTGTATTAAAATTGTTTTAAGCCATTTCACATTTCCTTAGTCTGGAACCAGAAATTTTATTTATTTGGTTCATTTACATTTCTCATTGGCAGTTTAGAAACATACACATTTAACCTCCATGGTTACTCTATAATATGGGAATGGATAATGACATGATTACTTTCATGTTTACTCAGTAGTAAGGCCTGCTGAGTATTGTGGGGCATTCAAAATGCCCACGACTAACCTAAGTGAGAAAGTGAGAACACATTTGATCTTGTCATATTTACAATGAGTGATACTGGATAACAGAAAAACTAAGGCATTTAGAAATATGAAGCCTGCCTATTCTATATCACAGAAAAGAAAGAGATGCCCATGTAACTTCCTTTCTCTCTTCTGGATAAGATTTGACACTAACTTTTTTTTTTAAACCTACCCTACTGCATAGTACTTTGAAACGGCTCTGTTTTGCATAATTAGGATTTAACAAGCTGGCTAACAAAAATCACATGCAAGTGCCAGAAAGTGACAGTTCACAATGACACAAAGGCAGTTCGTTGAACTACAAAATATTAGAACCCTCTGGTTAGGAACCGTTGGTTCCTAACATCTGCCTTGCAGAAGAGTGAGCCCAAGAGAAATGCTCACATTCAAGTCCTCGATTTTAAGCTGTCTACTTGCAAGGGAGAGCTATGGGACCAATAAAAGAGATATACTCTGTGTACAGCTGCTCTCTGTCTGACTCCATGAGGTCCATGGTACGCTTTGTTTGTGGGATAGCAAAACAAGATTTTGGCTGCAATCCTATGCACTTCCTTGAGTTGTGTGTGCGTGTGTGTCTTTCTTTCTCAGTGGGAACATAGCACGCCGGCTTCTTGGTAAACAGGCATAAAGATCAAGCAGTGTGCTTTTCTTCTCCATCTGTTGTGCTGTGTTTTCTTCTCTTTTAACTGACTTGCAGTTGCTCTCAGTAGTCTGAGCGCAATGCTTAGTCCTCTCCGGACAAATGTACAGGAAGAGGGTTTTGCTGTGTTTATAAAAAAATCTGAACACTTTTCTGCATACCTCGGGAGTCTTCTGAGAGGGCAGAAGCTTTAGTCTTGTCTGCTGCTGGGCTTTCTTTGTCGACTTCATGACAGCCACTTGATTATGGCGTTTACCAGGGCTTTTTCCCTGGGGGAACATGGAGGAATGGAGTGCTGCATAGAATTGCAAATCCCCAGGTGGGGGCAGGGGATCCCCCAGTTTGGAGGACCTCCCCCACTTCAGGGTCATCAGAAAGCAAGGGGGAGAATGTCTGCTGGGCACTCCATTATTCCCTATAAAGACCAATTCACATAGGGTATAATGGAGAATTGATCCGTGGGTATCTGGGGCTCTGGCTGCTTTTTGAGATAGAGGCACCAAGTATGCAGCATAGTATTGGTGCCTCTCCTCAAAACACCCTCCAGGTTTCAAAAAGATTGGACCAGGGGGTCCAATTCTAGGAGCCCCAAAAGAAGATGCCCCATCCTTCATTATGGAGGGAAGGCATTTAAAAGGTGTCTGATCCTTTGGAGTTCAGTTATGCTTGTCACAACCTTGCTCCTGGCTCCACCCCCAATATCTCCTGGCTCCACCCCCAAAGTCCCCAGATATTTCTTGAATTGGACTTGGCAATGGCAACCCTAGTTCTGGAACCTCTTTGTGGAAAAAACATTTTCAAAAAACGTTTAAATGTTCATGAGGGGCACTTGTGTGTTTTTCTATTATTTTCCTCTTGAGATATATCCAAGTAGGCAGCCATGTTGATCTGTAGTAGTAGAACATAATAGGAGTCGATTGCACCTTTAAGACCAACTAAGTTTTATTCAGAACATAAGCTTTCATGTGCATGCACACTTCTTCAGACGATGAATGAGGTACAGTAAGCAGAGCCACATTGGGGTTTGGAATAGTGGTACAAAGTTAAAATCCAATAGCAGAATAGTAAAATTAACAAATTCATAAAACCTTTGATCTGGGTTGCATTAGCGTGGGAAACCATAAACATGTCAGAATGTGGGAATGCCTGTTAATTATTCTATTGCTAATAAACCTATGTCAAAAAGAGGGCATTTCTTTCCCAGAAGTTTTTCCTGTCCAATTAATTTACCTTTTAACATGTAACATAAATACATACATCATTCTAGTTTGCCATTAGGGAAAAATACATTAAAATATAGTGGAAGATGGGTTTAGTATATGTAATGAGATAAACAGTCAATATCCCTTGTTTGAGTATGTCAATACAAAAGTATTATTCTGATACACTATCCTAAAAGAGAAATACATTGGAATACTGTGGATATATCACCATACTTGGTGAAAGTGGGTTTAGCATATGTAATGAGATAAAAAAAACAAAACAACAGCTCTGTTCTGTCCTGGGGAGGTGTTTGTTCCAAGTTTCATAATAGTTTGTAATTCAGCAATTCCCCTCTCCATTCTGTTCTTGAAGTTCTGAGAGTGGATTTAGCATCTGTAATGAGATAAAAAACCAATATCCCTGTTCAGTCCTGGGGAGGTGCTTGTTCCAAGTTTCATAATAATTTGTAATTCAGCAATTTCTCTCTCCATTCTGTTCTTGAAGTGCCTTTGCAGTAAAACAGCTACCTTGAGGTCACCCATTGAATGCTTTGGAAGGTTAAAGTGTTTCTCCACAGGTTTCTCAATTCTGTAATTCCTGATGTCAGATTTGTCTCCATTTATCCTTTGGTGGAGGGTTTGTCCTGTTTGCCCTACACAGAGAACTGAAGGGTGTCATGGGCATTTAATGGCATATATAATGTTGGAAGATGAGCAAGTGAATGAGCCTGAGACAGTGTAGTTAATGCTGTTAGGTCCAGTGATTGTGTTGTCTGGGTGTATGTGGCAGCAAAGTTGGCACTTGGGTTTATTGCAAGCTCTGGTACCAGTGTCCATGCTCAGATGAGATGTTGTATTGTTGTGGGTGAGTTGTTTGAGATTGGGGGGCTGTCTGTGTGCAAGAAAAGGTTTACCCCCCAGTACTTTTGAAAGAGAGCTCTCACTATTCAATAGAGGTTGTAAGTTGTTGATGATACGTTGAACTGTTTTCAGTTGAGAGTTGTGTGTGATCACTAGTGGTGTTCTGTTATTGTCTTTTTTGGGTTTGTCTTGTAACAGGTTTTCTCTGGGTATCATTCTGGCTTTGTTAATCTGTTTCCTGATTTCATCAGGTGGGTACTTTAGTTCCAAAAAGGTTTGTTGTAGATCCCTCAGGTGAGAATCTCTGTCAGCAGGATTGGAGCAAATGCGGCTGTAGCCTAGAGCCTGGCTGTATACAATGGATTGTTGGTATGTTTGGGATGGTAGCTGGAGGCATGCAGGTATGTTTGTCGGTCAGTAGGTTTCCGGTATAAGGTAGTGTCTATGCATCCATTGTGTATTTTAACAGTGGTGTTCAGAAAATGTATTTCTTGTGTAGACTGGTTCATTGTCAGGTTGATGGTGGGGTGGAAGTCATTGAATGCCTGGTGAAATGTATCCAGGGCTTCTTTACCATGTGTCCAGACCATAAAAATGCCATCAATGTAACACAGGTATAAGATAGGTAGGAATGGGTGGGAGTCTAGGAAGCGCTCCAAGTCAGCCATGAAGATGTGGGTGCCCATGGCTGTACTATTGATCTGTAGGAAAAGTTCATTGCCAAATCTGAAGTAGTTATGGGTGAGAACAAAATGACACAGTTTGGTGGCAAAGTCAGCTGTGTTTTTATCAGAGATTATATTACCTACAGCTTGTAATCCATCTTGGTGTGGGATGTTGGTATATAAAGATTCCACATTCATGGTGGCTAAGATAGTGTTCTCTGGAAGGTTGTTCAAAGATTGTATTTTCCTCAGAAAATCTGTAGTATCACGAACATAACTGGGCGTACTGGTGGCATAGGGTCTTAGAATAGAGTCCATATATCCAGATACCCCCCTCAGTGATGGTGCCTATCCATGACACAATGGGATGCCCTGGGTTGCCTGGTTTGTGTATTTTGGGTAGAAGATAAAAAGTACCTGGTTGAGGTTCCTGTGATGTGTCTGACAGGATCTGTTCCTGAATACTCAGTGGTAATTCCTTTGTAATCTTGTTTAGTTCTTTTTTATATTCCTGTGTGGGGTCTGAGTTCAGTGGTTTGTAAAATGAAGTATTTGAGAGTTGCCTTTGAGCCTCCTTGATGTAGTCTGATGTGTTCATGATGACAACAGCTCCTCCTTTGTCTGCCTCTTTAATTGTAATATCCATATTGTTCCTGAGACTGTCTATAGCCTTCCTTTCAGCATGGTTGAGATTCTGCTGTGTGTGGTGTTGTTTGCTGATTGCATCAGTTTGGACTCTCTGCAGAAAGCACTCAATGTAGTCATCCAGTGTGGCATTGCGACCTTCGGGTGGAGTCCATGTGGAGTTTTTATTCTTGTAATGTTGTTTTGTTGGTATGATGTGGCAAGTATCCTGTTCATTGTTGGGTTGTAGGGATGGTTAATGTTCTCCAGCAGAGTGTGTGATATGTTGTGAAGATGTGGTATGTTCTTCCTTGTTCTGTTCATGTGTATGTTGGAAATATTCCTTTAGGCGAAGACGGTGGAAAAAGGTTTCCAGGTCCCCACAGAACTGAATCTTCTGTGTGGATTTAGAGGGGCAGAATGAAAGTCCACGTAAAAGAACTGACTCTTCTGAAGGGCTGAGTCTGTGCTGTGACAGGTTAACAATATTTTTGGAGGTCCTTGTAGTTGCATTTAGCAGTCTGCAGAATGGGTAGGTTGCAAAAGAGGCTTTCTGGGAATTTGATGGCAGATCAACAGTTTGTAGAAGTCTACTTCTAGGAATTGTGCCCAGAAGATTTTAACTGAATATGAAAATAAAATGCATTACAAACACACCCAGGGTGGATTGGCCATTTATTTCACTGGGGAAAAATCTCAGTGGGCCACTCACTACCCAGCTCTTTGGTCCTCCATCAAAAATGCAGGAATGGTGGGGCCTTTTTCCCAGGATCTTTTGGCCACCCAGTTTGCTCCTGAAGATCTAGGGCTGCCAATCCTCAGGTGGGGGCAGGGGATCTCCCAGTTTGGAGGTCCTCCCCCCGCTTCTGGGTCATCAGAAAGCAGGGGGAGGGGAGGGAAATGTCTGCTGGGCACTCTATTATTCTTTATGGAGACCAATTTCCATAGGGCATAATAGAGAACTGATCTGTGGGTATCTGGGGCTCGGGGGGGAGGGGTGTTTTTTGAGGTAGAGGCACCAAATTTGCAGCATAGCATCCGTTGCCTCTCCTCA
Source organism: Heteronotia binoei (assembly GCF_032191835.1). Lineage (NCBI taxonomy): Eukaryota > Metazoa > Chordata > Lepidosauria > Squamata > Gekkonidae > Heteronotia > Heteronotia binoei. The sequence continues at coordinate 45,898,893 of NC_083223.1, read as the reverse complement.
AAAGACCCTTCAAGTTTCAAAAAGATTGGACCAGGGGGTCCAATTCTATGAGCCCCATAAGGAAGTGCCCCTATCTTTCATTATTTCCAATGGACGGAAGGCATTTAAAAGGTGTGCTGTCCCTTTAAACGTGATGGCCAGAAGTCCCTTTGGAGTTCAATTATGCTTGTCACAACCTTGTTCTTGGCTCCACCCCCATGTCTCCTGACTCCACTCCCAAAGTCCCCAGATATTTTTTGAATTTGAATTGTACCTGGCAATCCTATGAAGATCCCAGAAGTCTTCAGTGATCCCCTCATCCAAAGGATCCTTGCCCAGAAGTATTCCTGCCCCTTCCACTGCATTAGCCCATAAATTAGGGTTGCCAGCCTCCAGGTGCGACCTGGAGATCTCCAGCTTTTAGAACTGATTTCTAGCTGGCAGAGATCAGCTCCCATGGAGAAACTATATAAGATAACCACCGGAAGCAATTAAACTTTTATTTATTTATTTATTCAATTTATATCCTGCCCTCCCCACCGAGGTGGGCTCAGGGCGGTTCACAACATAAAATTCCAACAATCGGCTTAATAAATAGTAAAATACATTAAATAATTTACAAAAATTAAAACAGTGACACAGAGAAACAGTCAATCAGTTTGGTGATATTCTTACAACCTTCCTTCACAGTTTTTAAATCCCAATCAGTTCAATGCCAGCCAGAAGACCATCTTACAGGCCTTGCGGAAATGTCCTAGGTTCTGCAAGGCCCTCACCTCTTCTGGTAGCTGGTTCCACCATCCAGGGGCTGTAACTGAAAAGGCCTTATCCCTGGTTGACTTCAGGCGGGCCTCCTTCGGCCCAGGGATTGTTAGCAGATTTGAGAACCAGATCTAAGCACTCTCTGGGGAACATATGAGGAGAGACGGTCCCTAAGGTAGGTAGATCCTAGGCCATATAGGGGTTTAACGGTAAAAACCAGCACCTTGTACTGAACTCGGTATATTATTGGCAGCCAGTGCAATCCCTGAAGCCCCGGCTGAATATGCTCCCACCTAGGGAGCCCTAACAATAGCCGGGCAGCGGCATTCTGCACTAGTTGCAACTTCCGGGTTCGGCACAGGGGCAGCCCCATGTAGAGGGCATTACGGTAGTCCAACCTCAAGGTGACCGTTGCATGGATCACTGTTGCCAGGTTGCCGTGCTCCAGGAAAGGAGCCAACTGCCTCGCCCGCCTCAGATGAAAGAATGCAGACTTAGCCGTGGCTGCTATCTGGGCCTTCATTGTCAGGGCAGGCTCCAGTAGTACCCCCAGGCTCCTGACCCTGTGCGCCATTGTCAGTGGTGCACCGTCAAAGGCCGGTAGGGGAATTTCCCTTCCTGGACCCCGCCGACCCAAGCAAACGACCTCTGTATTTGCTGGATTTAGTTTCAGTCTACTAAGGCAATCTGGGCAAGGGGATACATGTAGATGTTGAACAACATCGGGGAGAGCACTGCCCCCTGAGGCACCCCGCAATCAAGCGTGTATCTTCGGGACAGTTCACGCCCAATCGCCACCTTTTGTCCCTGACCATCAAGGAAAGAGGAAACCCTGAATCCCTGCGTCAGCGAGACGGCAAGTCAGCAACTGATGGTCGACCGTATCAAACACTGCCGATAGGTCTAACAGCATCAGTACCGCCGAGCAGCCTCGATCCAGGTGCCGCTAAAGGTCATCCACCAGGGCAACCAGCACTGTCTCCGTCACATGGCCCGGGCGAAAGCTGGACTGATGGGGATCAAGAACGGAAGCATCCTCCAGGAAGCTCTGTAACTGCAACGCCACTGCCCTCTCAATAATTTTACCCAAAAAGGGTAAATTCAAGACCGGCTGATAATGTGCCAATTCGGCCAAGTCTAGCGTCCATTTTTTCAGGAGAGGGCGGACCACCGCCTCTTTAAGTGGTGCTGGAAAGCGCCCTTCCATAAGGGATCTATTCATGATATCCCGTACAGGATATCTCCCTCTGGCAAGCTTTAATAAGCCAGGAGGAGCAAGGGTCCAAAACACAAGTTGTAGGGCATGCAGACAAGACGATCCTGTCAACTTCCTCTAGGCTGAGAGTACTAAAACAATCCAGAACACAACCGGAAGACAGGCATGGGGCCTTGAATTCACGTACTGTCTCCAATGTGGCAGGCAGGTCGTGGCGGAGCGATGAGATTTTATCTGCAAAGAAATTCGCAAAAGCCTCACAGCCGATCTCCAATTTGGTCTGCCTTGTGGCAGCATTGTAAGAGTCTTAATTGTATTAAACAATTGTGCCGGGCGCAAAGTTGCAGACGCAATCTTAACCGCAAAGTACGTTTTCTTTGTGGCTTTGACTGCCATCTCATAGACCTCATAAATTCTCTATAATATATTCTAGTTGCTTCGTCTCGAGTACACCGCCATTGCCTCTCTAGTTGTCTGAGTCCTCACTTCAGCTGCCGCAACTCCTGGTTATACCAAGGTGCCAGCCTGGAGCGGGGGCAGAGAGGATGCCGAGGTGCGATCTCATCGATAGCTCTGGAGCATCTATTATTCCAAGACCCCTGGAGAAACTGGCTGCTTTGAGGATTGGACTCTATGGCATTGTACCCTGCGGAGGCCCCTCCCCTCCCCAAACCCTGCCCTCTCCCAGACCCACCCCCAAAGTCTCCAGGTATTTTCCAACCCAGACCTGGCAACCATACCATAAAAGCATAATCATTTTTTACTTATTCTGTTCTTGTGACTAACTCTTTCTTTAACCATTTTCTTAGTAGGTACTTGCAATCTCTAACAGGAGAATGAATTAAAATTGGGGCCTTGTCTTCTCATTTCTCCTTCATTTCATCTCTTTCTCCACTGGAATTTCCTCCCTCTTGCAACTCTGATTTAAAGTCATTCTGAAAATGTCATAGTCTTCTGAAGGATGATGCCATAATGGCACCTTTTAACAATAGAGTTTTCATAAGATACAGGCAGCTAGGGGAGGGTGGAGGTAAGTTTTAGAGTTCATGGAGAAACGGAGGAAGTAAAGGAAAGGGAGTGTACAACACTGGAAAAGAAATGATTTGCCATCAATGAGGATGATACAGTAGACTAATTCAAATGGAGAGCCCCTAAGAACTTTGACTACATGGAGTCAGATACCTAAATAGGATTAAGTAGAGGCTGATCTAGCCACCCTTTCAGACCCCAACAGATTTGGTGACTACAGCATGGAATACCTAAGGAATCAGGTAAGAATGCTTGTTGACTTATATCCTGTTGTTGTTTTTTTCCCAAACAAGCCAAGAGATCAGTTTCTTTCTTTTTAAAAAAATGTTCTTTGGGACTTAGTCTTTGGATGCAGAAATGAAATTGACAAATATGAACAGATCAATTGCAAAAGGGCAAAAAAGTGCACTGTATTAGTACTGGGACATCAAGGTCAGTTGTGTACGCCAAACCGAAGCGACTTTTGCTTTAATCTATCCTTATGTATTGCAGATACCAGAAAGATACAGTTTGTCATGGGCTACAAGATTATTAATGTGTCTTAAAAATAAAAGTTTAAAAAAGCTTGAGAATGTCATGCTACAGGAAAATAAGATTCTTGGAATTATGAACACACTAGGAACTGAACATGCTTGTGGCATTAATATTTGTTTCTAGAGAAGCTCACCTCCTCTATGAAGACATATTGGTGCCTTCCATTTGTCAAGTTATGTGCTAACTGTAGTTGTCTGTGCCTCCCATCGGTTTCCTGTTCTGCAGTTCTTGAACAACCAGACAAATTAATTTCTAGAAACTTTCTTGTGATCTCTGCCGGACACTGTAGCAATAGCAGAATGCAGGAAGTATGACTGAAAGGATACATTACGTAATTTGCTTGGCCCATCTGTTTGTATCTTGGCATTATATATGTCTGATAGTGCAACACTGTGCTATAGACTTGGGCAAAGCACACACAAGAGCGCAATCCTCAATGTGTGTTGCTTAGAAACTGGAGTAGAAGTTAGCACTAAGATGTGATGTAAATCTCAGGCAGTAGATTTATCACAAGGTTTATGTTTATGTTTATTTTAGATCAGATACTGCTACTTCACTTTTTCTCCCAATCAGAACCCAAAGGGGCTCACATCTTCATATTCCCCTCCTCCATTTTATCCTCACAACATCATAAGAAGAGAAGCCGTGCTAGATCAAGCCAATGGTCAACCCAGTCCAATTCTCTTTGTCACGCAGTGGCCAAAAACCAGGTGCCACCAGAAGGTCCACCAGTGGGGCCAGAACTCCAGGCCTCCTACAGTGGTCTCCCCAAGCACTGACACAGCATCACTACTCCAGAGAGAGTGTTCCATCTATACCCTGTGGCTAATATTTCCTGATGGACCTCTGCTCCTTATGCTTATCCAATCTCCTCTTGAAGCTGTCTATGCTTATAGCCGCCACTTCTTGTGGGAGTGAACTTCACATATTAATTACTCTTTGGGTGAAGAAGTTCTTCCTTTTATCTGTTCTAAAAATATTGCTCATCAATTTCATTGAGTGCCCACAAGTTCTTGTATCGTGAGAATGTAGAAAAGTACTTCTTTACCTTTTTTATCCCATGCATCATTTTGTAAACCTCTGTCATGTCACTCCTCAATTGTTGTTTCTCCAAGCTAAAAAGCCTTAACCTCTTTAACCCTTCTTCATAGGGAAAGTGTTCCATCCCCTTACAGTGAATGGAACTGTGCAAAGTATTCCAAATGAGGCTGCACCACAGATTTATACAGGGACATTATTATATCAGTTAATTTGTTTTCAGTTCCCTTTCTAATAATCTCCAGCATAGCATTTGCTTTTTTAAAAAAAATTGAAATCACACACTGAGTTAACATTTTCAATGAGTTATCTACCATGACTCCAAGATCTCTCTCCTGTTCAGTTACCACTAGTTTGGACCCCATCGATATGTATTTATAATTGGGATTTTTGGCTCCAACGTGCATTACTGTGCACTTGCCCGTGTTGAACCTCATTTGCCACGATGATGCCCACTCATCCAGCCTCAACAGATCTCTCTGGAGCACCTCACAGTCCTCCCTGGTATTCATTGCCCTATACAACTTAGTGTCAATAGCAAACTTAGCCACTTCGCTGCTTACTCCCAACACCAAATCATTAATTAGCAAGTTAAAAAGCACCGGACCTAGTACCAAGTCCTGCAGCCCCCACTGCTTATCACAGTCCACTATGAAAACTGCCCATTTATACTCTCTATTTTCTGTTAATTAACCAGTTTTTAATCCACAAAAATTGTCCTCTTATCCCATGATTGTACATTTATTTAGTTCATACTTAGGAGCCTTTGATGAGGAACTTTATAAAAAGCTTTCTGGAAGTCTAGGTAAACAACATCTATTGGGTCACCCTTGTCCACATATTTGTTCACACCCTCAAAGAACTCTAAAAGGTTAGTGAGACAAGATCTTCCTTTACATAATCTATGTTGATTCTTCCTCAGTAGTTCTGATTCACATCTTTGTATTGTTTGTTAGTTTCGAGTGTTGTCCTTGTGTGCTTATGTATGTTTTCAATGCAGGTGGTGTTGAGTGTAGTTTTCCTGTGGGAGAGTAGATAATGATTTTTGATAACTAGTCCTGCTGCTCTGGTGTGCGCCCTTTATGGGTTTATTCCTTGTTTTGTGCTGGGTTAAGTAGGGCTTGAGAGGAGGCCTCGTTGCCCCTTCCTTCCCTCCTTCTTTGCGTTTCTCTAGTGGTCCTTGCATCCTTCCTTTCAACCACTTTATCCCTCCCCCCATTTCTTCCCCTGGCAGCCTTTGCTTTTCCCCACCTCTCTGATACAACCTTCCCTTCTCTACCTAACTTTTTATTTCCTTTGCCTTATCAGCGCCTTCCCCTTCTGTTTCTTTCTTCCCACACCATCCCATCACTAATTGATAAAAAATATTGAAATGTCTATGAAATATTTCAATTTACTTGGTTTTATAATTAGAAATGGAAATTGAAATGTATAATATTTTATACTGTGCCCAAGCTGAATTGTACACCTAGGGGGTTTTTTTTTAATGCCACTTGTTACTTATTTTTCTTTCTTTTTTGGATGGGTCTCTGACCGTATTAAACATGACTTGACCAAACTTTTTAAAATCCAGAACAAGCCGGTTTTCAAAAGGACTACCCACAACAAATCAGTTTTCAAAAGGGCTACTACACAATTGATCATTGAGGTACATGCAAAAGTTACAGAATTTTTTTCCTTCTTCGCTCTATGGGTGTAAAATTTTAGTGGTTATATGCTGATTATATTTCAATTATGTCTTTTGCTGAGACTGATCCTACAAGGATGCTGTGTCAAATCTGGCTGCTTATTGTGAAAGGAAAAAACTAAGAATTATGAAAATATTAAAATTGTACCTTTTGCTAACAGCAAAATTTAGCATAAATGGTTTAGTAATGCCTAGTTAATAGAACAATGCTCTTTTAAAAAAAAATGGGCACTGTATTTCATGAATCTCTGTTCTGGAAGGCTAACTTTAATGCAACCTCATTGTCAGCTCGTTGCTCAATAAGGGCTACTTTAAAATTCTTTTACTCAAAAGGAGGGTCAGTTAATTGCCCCTTGTGTTTAAATATTCCAAGGTAAAGTTATTTATTTATTTATTCCGTAACTTATATCCCGCCCTTCCCACAAGTGGCTCAGGGCGGCTTACAACAAACAATAAAACAATAAAATCGGAACAAGTTATTACATTTAAAATCAAGCATTTAAAAACCTAAAAAACCTTAAAATTTTTACATTTATTATGTACATTTATAACTTTTATATGGAGCTGAAATTTGGGGTTGAAATGAGAAAATGCTTGTCTAGATGGAAATTGTTTGGAACAATTTCTAAGGAAGAACACAGTCCTACCTCATGGTACCCTGGCTGCATATTTAAGTGTGGAAGTTGTATTGCCCTCCATTACGCTAAGAGTTCGTTTGAAACTATTAAAATACTTTTAAAAGCTTGGTACTATGTCAGAAGACCATTTAGTTAAACTTTGCTATTGGTACTACAAGGAAGGGAATCAATGGACCAGTATGTTGCCCTCCATCCTACAAACATATTCTTTTTCTACTTTGGAGATTATTAAATCCTGGGATATAGGTTAAATCTGTTACTAGTTCCTTGAATGTGATGCTACTCACAATATTAGTTTAGCTTGTCATGCAAAAATCTCTGCATGGTTTACTTCAATCAAGGAAAATAAAATTTTATCTCATTATTTAAGTGATTTCACTAATGCATCTTTAAGGAACACTTTTATATGTATGTTTTCAGGTATGTTTCAGAAATGTATGTTTTCAGGCCATGCTGTCTACTTATCTTTTCAGCAGATTTAATATAATTCATGTGTGGAACAATGGCTTTGCCCTTGCGATTATGATCAAATCAAAGATATTAAGCATCATGTTTTATAGTGCCCTCTCTAAGAAATAAGAAATCATAAGAAATAAATGGTTGAGTCAGTTCATTCTTAATTTTCAGGCTCTGATGAGAAGTGCATTAAATTTTTATCGGCAGATGCACTTCCTTATGTTACTTTTCAAATGGCTACTTTTATGTTCTTGTCTATTAAGTTTATATCCGCTACTCAATATTTAATTTGCACCCTTAAGTTTTCAGCAATGTTGAGTATTGGATATATTTTAAATCGTGGTGGAATTCAGTTTATTTGTATCCTGCCTTTTCCCCCAGTGGGGACCCAAAGTAGCTTACATAATTATCTTCTCCTCCATTTTATTTTCACAACAACCCTGTGAGGTAAGCTATACTGAGAATGTGTGGCTTGGCCCAAAGCAATCCAGAAAGCTTCCAGAGAAGGGATTCAAACCTGGGTCTCCCAGGCTGTAATCAAATACTCTAACCACTCACACCTCATTTTCATACCCCACTTTTCTCCCCGGTGGAGACCCAGTGTGGTGCATATAGTTCTCCATTTTATCCCCACAACGCCAATCCTGTGAGGTAGATTAGACTGAGAGAAAATGTCAGCCCTAAGGCCTTCCATGGTAGACAGGGGTTTTGAACCTGGGTCTCCAAAATCTTGAGAGACAAATGCTTTCGGTCCAGTGAAAAAAATGGGCATACCTGAGTGTGCATGGTTGCTGTGTTGGTTGTAGAGCTACAGTTACTAGGCAAACGTTGTTTGCAACATCTGCTCTACCACTTTTCAGTTTACTTTTGAATTCATGGGAGTACAGCCAACATAAACAACAATAGGTTGTGTCAATAGGATGTCTCATCCAGGAACTAAAAAGAAAAGTACAAGAACAGACAGGTCCTTGATACCCATTCTGACTTTGACTTGTTATAAAAGGCTGTAAAATAGAGAAAGGCTGCTTACCTACCCAGATGTACTTGAATGCTTTACAGCTAAGTCCTGTGAATTAGACAAGATCATTCCTTTATTTAAAACATTACCTTTACAGAGGCCTCAAATTCAGTGGGAGTTCACAGAAGCACAACTCCTGAACCGTTCTGAGAGTTCCACCTCCTTCTGAGAGTTCCACCTCCTTGTCCATTGAATAGTATGTGCAGCTGCATAACAATCCCTGGGTGAGCTCCACCACCTATTTTTCTACAAAACGACCCCTGCCTATACACAAACACAATGCACACAAAAAAGCAACATATTCAGAGCCCATTCTTTTGTTCGCCTAGACAGTGATCTTCAATATTTGCCATCCAGATGGCATGAAAAGTTGCACACCAGTCAGATTCCTCCATGGCTGTTAATTTTTGATGTTCCATTTCTAACCTTTCCCATTCCATGGATTCAGTCAGGCAGCCATGTTGTTCTGGAGCAGTAAAACAAAGTTTGAGTCCAGTGGCACCTTTAAGACCAACAACGTTTTATTCCTGGTGTGTGCACACAAAAATTTATACCAGGAATAAAACTTTGTTGGCCTTAAAGGTGCCGCTGGACTCAAACTTCATTCCTATTTGATTGTGTCTAGCTGGCATCAGCTTCCATTTCTATCATACTGTGAAGAAGAAAAAATGGAAGCAACCCAACAGAAAAATAACAACACTCAAATCTCTAATAGGTGATCCAATGTCAGATGCCAAACAGAACCAAGTCCCTGAAAAGTCTAAAAAGAAAATGTAGTAGTATTAACTATACTATGTATTGTGAGCCGCCCTGAGCCTGTTTTGGCGGAGAGGGCGGGATATAAATAAACTAAACTAAACTGTACTGGAGACTAATTTTAGTTAGTGCCTTAAGTAAAGAGTCTGTAGAAGCCAAACTGTAGTTGCATTAGCTAATGAGATTTCCCAGATTGTTGTCCAGTTGAAATGTCCCTTTCTTCAGTCAATAAATTATGGCCTTCACACACTAGACCAAAAAAAATGTGGGTAGCCATGCTGGTCCATAACAAAAATCTGAAATCAAACTCATGTCATGCCTTGAGTTCTCTGGAACATTTCATCAGCATCTTACAGGATGCAAAAAGGTCTTAGTACCATAGCCTGAAAGATGCGTCCCTTTCCTAGTTATGTGTTGTGTTATTTCGGTTAGCCATAATGAAAAGTATAACACAGCATTTGCTAGTGGCTTTTGTGATGAGCCTTCTCACAGGGCAGCCCTCCCACCTCTGCCTGTGGTGATCTTGGCTGCAGATCTCTCCCCCCCCACACCACTTTCAGCAACCTGTATCCCTGCAGCAGCCCAACCTTCAAACTGCCAGCAGCAGGCTGTTTTGCACTATTACAGCACACAAGGGTAAGGATTGCTCAAGAGACACAACGTATAACGAAGCAACGAAGAGCGCCAAAGTGTTGTAAGAACCCTGATCCTGTTCAAGTTTTTGGCTCGCAGACAATAAACGTTTCCTCTTTTTGCCCTGCCCCCCATCCAGTGTTGCTGTTGATCGCGACCAGGGCTTTTTCTGAGCAGGAACACACAGGAACGCAGTTCTGGCAAGCTTTGCACCGGAGGTGTGGCCTAATATGCAAATGAGTTCCTCTTGGGCTTTTTCTACAAAAAAGTCCAGCTTGAAGCAAAGGTGATGTCAGGGGGCGTAGCCTGATATGCAAATACTACCAAAGAAAAGTCCTGATCGTGACTGCCAAAACTCCACTTCCTTCCAACTTTTTAAAAAAGTAAATCGCATTTATACTCTCGGAACAGCGAAGGTGTCCGTCGTGTCTTTTTGTAAAACCTACCCTGTGAGGTAGGTTACAACCAGGGGTGGCCAAACTGCGGTTCAGGAGCCACATGAGGCTCTTTCGCACATATTGTGTGGCTCTTGAAGCCCCCACCCCAACCCATTAGCTGCCTTGGAAAAGGCATTTGTATCTTTAAATCCCTTCTCCAAGCCAAGCCAGCTGGCAACTTGGAGAATGCATTTAAAGTTGCATGCTTTCCACCTCTCCTTTCCCATCTGCTTGTCAGCCTGCCTGCCTTTCTTCTCTCAAACATCTGATGTTCATGTCTTGCGGCTCTCAAACATCTGCCATTCACTCTATGCGGCTTTTACTTTAAGCAAGCTTGGTCGCCTCTAGGTTAGACGATGCGTGGCAGGTCTCTCGAGTCTCCCAGTGACTCCTACAGCGCGCTCTTTTACAGAAAACGCATGAAAGGAGAAATGCTAGTAGCGCTAACTGCGCCTCTCAACGCATGAAGCCCCCAACTCCATTCTTGCCAACCCCACTACCCCACCCCCTTTTCTGGCAAATGAGATTATGGGATTTCGCCCTTTTTTCCAAATGTGACGCCTGTTCATTGCCAACGGGCTCCTTTCCAGCAAGGATTACACCGCCCGCCTGAGGGCCAATGGTGTTGACAGAACACGTGCCCGAAACAACTCACACAAACAACATTCCAGCACGCCACCCCCTGGGCCGCCGGTGCCTTCCGGGATCCACCTTTTTCTTGCCTGCTGTGTTCGGCTGAGGCAAAGCGGCGCCCTGATTGGCCCTCGGGATCACCTCAGTTCTCCTCCTCCGAGCGCTGAGTCACAATGCGAGAGCCGCGCGAGGGACTTGCAAACTTTCAATGGAAGGGCCCTGCCGGGGGTGGGGGGGTTCCGACGGCCAACTCGGACAAACTCAACCGGCATTTTCTCGCAATACCAGTAACAGCCGCCTCAATCTAGAACAGAAAAAGCTTCGGTCGACAGTTTCGCGCCCGTGCTAGAGTTCTGTGAAATAATAAAGCAGAGGAGACCATCGATTTTTGAGCATGCCTAGAGTGCTTTTCAGTGCAGTAAATATGAACATTACCGTATATATATGAAGCTGCCTTCTACTGTATCAGACTGTAGGTCCATCAAAGTCAGTATTGTCTACTCAGACTGGCAGCGGCTCTCCAGGGTCTCAAGCTGAGGCTTTCACGCCTATTTGCCTAGACCCATTTTAGTTAGAGATGCCTGGTATTGAACCTGGGACCTTCTGCTTACCAAGCTCTATCACTGAGCCACTCCTTCAAGGCTGAGGTGCCCTAATACAAATCCCACTCATCTAAGGTTAAGATATGGAGGGTCCATTGTCAAAAGATGACAGCACCACTGGTGATGGTGGAAAGTGCCCTCAAGTCACAGCTGACTTATAGTGACCCCATAGGGTTTTCAAGGCAAGAGAGGTGTGCACCGCAGAAAAGGGAATCTGGTAGTTATAATCTATTACAAATATTCTAAATTTATTATCTGAGCATAACCTGACTGTATTGCTGCATAATTGATAGTTATCCATGTTAAGTTTAATTTATTCATCTTTAGTACCTCTGTACTATTATAGACGCCTTTGTTTTGCATGTTTATTTTGTGAACGTTGCATACTGAAACCGACTTCAAACAGTGGAGCTGGAATTAAACATTCTGCTCAGTTCTGACAGATGCAGTGCTTAATTTAACTAGCTTCTGGAGCATCAGACAATGCTGGTTTCTGGAAAAACTTTATCTGGAAAACCAGTAACATCAGTCAGGAGAACTATGTACAGGCAGACCTAGATACTTAAGAAGCTTACAATATAATTATAGTGATCACATATAGTTCAGCACCATTTATATGTTCATTAATGTTCCTCCAAAGCATTTTATTTCTGATCGTTACAGATAAGTTTCCGACATGGTGATTTTATTCCCATTTTGTAGATCAAGGAAATGAAGCTCAGAGATTGCGAGCTGCCTAATGAATTTGTTGGGATGCGCTGCATACCTGTGAATGCATTCATATGTAGCACTGACAACTCTCCCCAATTTAGAAATGGTTTTCTGTCTAAAACCCAGATGTTAGTTTTATTTATTCATGTATTTACTTCATATATACTCTACCTTTCTCTCCAGGGAGGAAGCAAATCAGCTTATATTGCTCTCTTCATATCAATTTTATCACAACAACCCTGTGAGGAAAGTTAGGCTGAGAGACAGCGACTGGCCCAACATTACCCAGCAAGTTTTCATGACAGAGTGAGGATTTGAACCTGGGTCTCACCATATCAGACATGGAGAGATTTACATCTGTGACACTCAGTGCTATGTAGTATCTAGTCCAACACTCTGACTACTACATTGCGCTGAGTGTCACAGATGTACATCTCTCTGTGTCTGATACCCAAGCAATAATGGTAGGCTGGCTCCCAAACATTAAAGAGAAGTGATTAAAAAAAAATGCGAGAAATACTCAAAGAAATAACTCCATAGCAATAGACAATTGCTGCATAGTGGGCAACAAAATGGTACAATTTGGGATGAAGCCATTTCAAAAATGAGTGTGGGGTGTGAGTCACATATTGTAATGTTCTCTTTATTAAAAAAAAAAAAGATTTCCTCCATGTAGGTAACACATGGGCAAAAGACTTGAGCATGGATTTGTGGGGAATTTTTTTTTTTTTAAAAAATAGCTTTTATTCTTTATAAATCAAGCAAGTACAATGATAAACAATTATAGATGCAACACCAATAACTAAAGCCATATCCCAATAGAAACACAAAACCGATCAAAGTTAATAATGTCTGCAAGAATATTAGAGAGTAATTGCATCCACCAACAAGGAGGTACCCAGCAGTTTCCCTCCTGAGACCACATAGCTATAGATTCTATGATTCCATAGGTATGGCCACCATATTTCCACAAAACCTGAATGGTCTTCCTTAGAGTTTAAAGAGTTGTTACTGTTATAAGCTATCTTCTCCATAGTACAAATAGTCCATAGTTTATCAAACCACAAGTCAATTGTGGGTGGATGCTTAGTTTTCCATCGAGATGCTATAGCCATTCTAGCTGCCACTAACAAGGATTCCATAAGACTCAATGTAGTCCATGGTATACTAAGGGGATTTTTTTACTCTGGAAAAGTATTTGAAAATATTACTCCACATTGCTGTGCTCTGTAGCAGTACAGCTCAGATTTTTTAATTTTATATACTCCATCTTTCTCCCATGGAATTTTCATCTCCCCTCAAGACATTGACTTCAGATTGCATGTTGCATAGGGCGTGATCAGATGGGATTGTTACTCCACCCATAGACACCTTCACCTCCAAATTGTACAGGTGCAATCCCATGCACACACCTGTCCCCCATGCCATACTCACCCTTACCTTATCCTGTGAAGCCAATGGATTAAACAGACACTGGGAAGTTCCCGGTAGCAAAATGACAAAGGAATATTCCTGCACAAAGATTCCTGAGGTTTGTTTTTGTGATGGCAAACCATGGTTTGTTGTTATGGATGGATGGAATCTATGGATAATATGTAAAATGGCTTTAGGACAAACTTTCTATAGGGCAAGGCACACACTAACGACTGGACTATGTCAGTTTTCCCTTCTTGCTGCCCAAGGAAAACAAGGGTGTTGAACCACAGCATCTTCCTTAGTGTCTGAAAATCCCTGTGTGTGATTGGCTGTGGTATTCCTTGCTCAAAGCAGCCCAGTATTTTGTGGGCTAGGTGCAGCAGCGGAATGAACAGGTGCTTTCACACAGTGACTGTTTGCAAGTGGATTTTGCTACTCTCACACAGTAATGCAAAGCATATTATTTACTGTGTATGAATGCATCCATAGTGAGGTCTAGCTGCCACATGCTGTCTTGAGATCAGCAGAATGAAGACATTCCTTGCTTCCTTTGAAGCTCAGCCTTAGTGTTCCTTTGCCCAGCCATACATTCTCCGCCAGAGAATCTGAGGATAAAGTGGAGGACAATGATGTCAGCTGCTTTGGATCTCCCATGGGGAGAAAGGCGGGGGTATACATTAAATGAATAGAAATTTAAAAATAAAGTCTTCCTGAAAAGAACCTCTAGTACATACTTAATAGAGAAATGATTCATCACAAACATCTGTCATCTGCAGCCAGATCATGTGGGTGCCTACTGAGACCTGTTTGTCACATCCTTGGTTGCATAATAGAACCTCGTAGGAGTCCTCTTGCCTTTGATGACCTGGCTTTTGCTGTGGTAGGCAGCTCTGCTTGGGTGATGGCTCTTGCATCCTGGCCTTTCTCTGTCTCCTTTCCTATGGGATCCTGAGGGGATGGGATCTTTAATCTGTGCCCCATATCTTATTGAGCACTATTATATTACTTGTATATGACTTTGGAGGATGGTGGAAGACAGAAGGGCCTGGCGTGACTTTGTCCATGGGGTCGCAAAGAATCGAACTCGACCTGTGAGGCTGAACAACAACAACATATATATTTGGACCAAATTGTTGTGTTTCTGTCCCTCCTGGTACCATCATCTATCTCGTGCAAGGCTATTCACTTGGGAGGACTGCAAGCTGAGTTGTGCTGTTCTCAAAGCATGGTGGCGGTCATGCAGTGCCCTGCCTGTTTCATTGTGCTCCATGATGGGTGACATTATGCACATCTAGTGTTTCATGGCTCCTGATCCTGTCCTGTGTTTTGCATTGCACAGCAGATCCAAAATGTGACCTGTCTTTGAAATTCTACAATGATAACCTTTTTAATATTCTGTTTCAGATGATTTGGCACATGTTGGTCTGGTCTGGAGATATCTATTATGTAGGGTTGTCAGCTTTGAGTTGGGAAATACCTTGAGATTTTGGAGATGAAGTCTGGGGACAGTGGGGTTTGAGGAGGGGAGGGACTTCAGTGGGGCATAATGCCACAGAGTCCACCTTCCAAAGCTGCCGTTTTCGCCAGATGAACTGATCTTTATCACCTGGAGTTCAGTTGCAATCTCAGGAGAGCTCCAGCCACAATCTGGAGGTTGGCAACTGTAATATCATGCCAGATTGCCTGTCATATTGTTCCAAAGAGCTGTTCACCCACCTTGGTACCACGATCTTGAGAAAGTAGAAAGGCAACTTCAGTTGACATGACTCAGGCTTACCTTTTATTTTCCATTTAAAAGTGTACAAATAAGAGTAAAAAAGAAAGAAAGAAAATAGCCAACAACAATTAGCCACCTGTAAGATCTCAACTATCCAGAATAAAAGGGAGAACCTGCAGAAGAGAGAACAAAATGAATAAACAGTGGCATTTGTGTAGAAACTTCTGTTCTGGACATATGCCATAGCAATGTAAATAAATGAAATCCGGGGCATTGACATATGTTTGCAAAACAATTCCTCTAACTTTACTGTGATAACTACCTCCCATATTTTGGGAGCAAACTTCAAGGAGCGGCATTTCTTCACTTTCTGAATATTTGGCTAGTGTCAGTCCTGTTGACGTTACCTAATTAATCGTGCCTGGTTTCAGTGGCTACGGCGCGCATACATTCATGTAGCAAAAGAACTCTGAAGAAACGAATATATACATATATGGAGTGGGTGAGTCTCGGGGGTATGTAAAAGTGGGCGTTTCTAGACAGATCCAATATCTGCGGCTGAACGAATAATCCCAGCTGTCGTGGTTCCAATCCTGTCGTGATTTCCCCTAGATTCCCCCCTCCGCCTTCCTGCCCGTCTTCTCTAGATCCCTCCTCCAGGGCGGAGACCGGGCTGCGGTGTGGGATGAATTGACATCCTTGCTGCAGCCTGTTTGCATACAAAAGCAGCGCTCTGGCCGGGAAGTGGCTATCCTGCTCACAGTCTTCTGTGCCGGGGAGGACAGCAGCAGAAGAAACAGCTGTCTTTTGGCTTCCCTCAGAAGAAGCTCGCTGATGTTTCTGGCAGTTGACAGAAGGAACAGGGAGAGGTAACACAATAGATGAAGACTGTCTTGGTGGAGGGAGGGGGGGGATCTACTAAGCAGGTGGAATTGGGGGAGAAAAAGAAGGGCTCCATATAGGCAGTTACGGAATTGTATCTGCAAGGTGGGCTTCTTTCCTTAAAATCTTTTAATATTTTAAGCTAAGATCAAGGTGTAGGTTTTGTTTGTTTATTCCCCCACCCGCACCCGGACAGGCTCCTTCAACGATACTGTAAATTATCTTCGGGAAAAGTACATATTTGCCAGCCAGGAACTCTGGTATTTTCCCCCATCCATCACCCAGGACTGGGTATTCATTGCATTTCAAGAGCAGCGGGGATGCTAAATTGTCATGGTGTTGAATAAGCTGTTCTTTGACAGGTATAATATGAGGTATGAGGGTAGGAATAATACCAATAATGGGTGGCGGTGGGGAATTCCCTGCTTCCCACCCCCCACCTCTCAGATCCATTGAAATATTTTGGTGGTAGTGAAAGGCAAAAGGCTGAGGGCCTGGCATAGATTTGAGGCCTTCCTGGAGCTTCAGTTGTGAGAAAAAAATGGTTACATGTTACTCTAGACCCTGTGTCTTGTGTTTGTGCATTAAATGAACTGTTTTGAGGACAGGAAGAAGACAAGACTCTTTCGGTCAGGCTAGTAGAACGTTGCTGGACCATTTTTGAAGTGTGAAATGAGAAGTTACAGCCGTTGTTTGATCTGTGAGGTTGGGCTGGAATTGTTAAGGCTGCTGCAGCTTTCTTTGAAGACTCCATGTCGGTGGGCTCCCTTTGATTGTGGAATTGTATAATAGGTCGAAATACATCCATCACCCAGGCCACAGAGACCCTTTGCGACTCGGTCAGCGATCATATGTGTGTTCAGAATCAATAGCAACATGATTAGATCTTTTAAGCTTTTAACATTGTTTGGTTTATGGGCCTTTAAATATGGATCACTTAAAAACATGTTCAGTGCCACAGAAGTCGAATGTAATCAGAGCACTTTTAGGCAATTGTATGCTGTCAGCATTTTAGTGTAATGTTAACTAGGAATTTGGGGCATGATTGAGTTAAAATTGTGCAAAGTTCAGTTAGAGAGTTAAGCATATGCCTAGTTGTTCCACTGGAATCAGTCGACCTTAAAAGTGCTTAACTTTGACCTCTTTTGGAAAAATGGACCTTGAACCAGAGGAGAATTGAATCTAAGAAATGAACTGCTTTGCTAACAAGCTGGTTCTTTCACAGGGAGAGGAGAACATTTTAAATATATATATATTTCCTGTGATTTTCATTCGTTTGTACTGGAAAAAGAATAAATCCCATTCACTGCCTCATTCAGGATAATTTGATGATAAGTATGTCCTGAGATAAAAATTCAGTCTTGATACATACATATTTCTCTATAATTTTCATAGGTAAAAAAGTTAAATGAGATTTAGCCTCTGTTTCTTAACAAATTTGCAGTCTTAGTATTTAAATGATGGCAATCTAAACTCTTATGCCGCGATGGAAATGGACTCCAGTCCAAAAAGAAAAATTCCAGGTAAGAGGTGATTATGACCCTGTCCTTGAGTCACTGGACATGATTCTGCAATGATTGACACATCAGATGGCAACTTTGCCACCAGCAAAATAGTATTGGTCAACCCTTAGAACTGGTGATTATGCTTTTTGCAATTTTACCAGAGTGTTTCCAATTTTTTTGTGTGAATCTGTGCTATATGCTTTGTTTTGCATTGGAAGACCACCAGGGTGGAATTTGCCAGATGTTGCTTCTTTTCAAGATTTATTGGAAATCACAGCTTTGATATGGAAACTGTGGTTTGTGACTTGTGCTGTTCATAGCTTTCATTTTACAATTATCTATCACTTTCATGGTTCTTAAAACACTTCAGTTTTTAAGTGTTGGCATTCTGGGTGCAACTGCATGTGATCAAATCCCACACAAGGAGTTCTTTTAGAGCGTTAGCAGAGTTTTGAAAATGATAGCAATTTGAAGAGTGTCACTGCATGAGGATTTTTGCATTTGTTCTGTCATATTCAGTAAACAAATGTAAGTATTTGAACAAGGACATTCTTGGTTGATACATGCTTTGGGCTTTACAGATGGAACAATACAGGCATAACCTGGAAGCTTTCCCAGGACTTGAGCTGCATAACTGTATTGCTCTGCTTCTTTTAGTTACTTGCTTGACTTCAGTGTGTGTCTTAAAATAAGGGTATAAGAGAATTGGGCTGTCAAGATAGATGCCTATGTGTTCTGTGGGCATTGTCTACTGAGTCCAATTGCCCCTTCTCACAGTCTTTTAAACAGCAAAATGGAAAGTGCTGAGATAGGAACTTTTTACCAGGTGGTAAAATTGTAGTTTAAAGTACTGGGATGGGGAAGAATTGGGCTAAGAGATCCTGTCTCCTGAAATGCTACTTCATGGAGCCAAGAGCTCATGATGGGGGTTTCTTGGCTATTCCAGACTGGTTGCTGGGGTGGTTGTCCCCAGAAAGACTCCAGCAAGGCCTTTCAAGCTTGAGTGGAGCAGATGGGTTCCTTCCACTCCCTGGCTGCCATTTTTCTTCAGCTAGCAGTATGTTCGTAACTTTATCTTCACCCACGGTGAATAAATGGTTCTACACATGTGCGACGTTAGAGGGGTTTTTTTTAAGAAGGGTGGTGTGTCTGGATGCTCCTTCTCTGGAACAAATACTTTCAGAACGATTAGAGGTGCATCTAGACTGTACCAGGCCTGCTGTCTGATTGCAGCCTGTGTTTCCTATTTGCGTTGCATTGCTTTCAGCAGATTGTGCCCTCAAAACTGAGGAAAGGCTTCTTAGAAAGCAGAGCAATGTGGATTGATCATAATTGCACTTGCATCTGATATACACATACATTTTCTGATTGATCAGGTAATGTGTGCACAAAGGTGCATTTCCAGACTCAACCGGGGCAAGGCAGCAAGGGATGGAAGTGAGTTTGGTGTAGTTGTTAAGTGTGTGAACTCTAATTTGGGAGGACTAAGTTTCATTCCTCACTGCTCCACATGCACTTGCTGAGTGACCTTGGGTCAGTCACAGTTCATGAAAGAGCTGCTTTCTCAAGAGCAGTTCTGAAAAGAACTCTCTCAGCTCCACCTACCTCACGGGGTGTCTGTTGTGGGGAGAGGAAGGGAAAGGAGATTGTAAGCCACTCTGAAACTACGAGTGAAGGGCAGCTATAGTCTCCCAAGCCTATTCCAAACAATTATTTATTTTGTGGGACAAGTAATACAAAACCAAATTGCCTTTGAATGCTGCATAGTCTGTAATTGTATTTATAAATTCCAGACACGCCCCTTATTCATTGGCCTGGATAAAAAGACCTCTTCTGTACCAGTGAGTGGGAGCCTTGTTGGCTTCCGTATGCTTCATGAGGGGAAAAGGACACAGTAAGAACAGCTATTCTGTTCTGGGGGAGGGACAGGTTTAATGAACCTCTCCCTTAAACTGGCCTCACATC
Source organism: Heteronotia binoei (assembly GCF_032191835.1). Lineage (NCBI taxonomy): Eukaryota > Metazoa > Chordata > Lepidosauria > Squamata > Gekkonidae > Heteronotia > Heteronotia binoei. The sequence continues at coordinate 45,879,279 of NC_083223.1, read as the reverse complement.
TGGGGCAATTTCAAGATGGGGCAATTTCAAGATTTATTTTTCTTTGGCTTGCAAATTTAGTTTGTTTTAACACTCCAAAATAAAATTTATGGAATTATTCCTGTGTGTATCTTCTACTTTCATTCCTGTTACCGCAGTTTCTGTAGTACAGGATGGGAAAATCAAGTAACTAAATAAATACATAGATGACCAATGCTAATGCAGTCTCTCCTCTAATAAAACCCGCAGTCCACTGGCTTGGGGGTATTGCACCCTGTTCACATGTATCTGAAGAAGTTTCCATGCACACAAAAGCTTATCATTTGAAAACTTTGTTGGTTAAAGGAGCCACTAGACTCAAACTTTGTCATGTCACTTTTGGGTTACTTCCGACTTTAGTTTGTCTTGATCCTTCCCTCCCAAACTCTTGATAGCTTTGTTCAGCGTGGAAAAAGATAATATTTTTTATTTTCTCAGTCGCCTCTCAGAACTGTCAGAAGCATGCCCCTTGTAGCTGCAAGAAACACCAGTGAACAGAGGGTTCGTTCACACACACTAAATAATGAGCTTTGCAACTGGATTTTTACTGTGTAAGAACAGCAAAATCCACTTGCAAACAGTCACCGTGTGAAAGCACCCATTGTCTCCCCACATCACACTTCTCCCTCTACCCAGTCAATCGGTTCATGGCTTAGGACAGGATTTCTCTTTCTCAGTAATGGTGAGGCTTGTGGGATTTCCCTGCATCTGTCAGTTGTAAAATGGACTGCCCCAAAGGAGTCCAGTGGTTCTTCCCTTCTTCCCTGTGGTATGCCATATAGGGGCAGAGTATGGCACAGTCCATTCTGCATGGATCCTCATTCCTCTGACAGGCTTAGTGTGGTGGATGCATGGTGCCTTAACTTTCCAAAGCACGCTTTGGTCCCTTTGTGGCACTTCAGTCACTCTAGGCTCATGGTTTGGGACTGCTGTAGAAGCATTGCTGAGATCTAGGGCCATTTTTTTTTTAAAAAAAATCTATGGCTGGTTTATGGTATTGGTTTTGCAGCACTGAGGATCTTGAAGGGAGCATTCACCTAATCAAATAGCCCTCTAGCCCTCTGGCCGTGTGTAGGATAATGTTATGCCACTTGTTTTAAGGAAATACCATTTGCACAGACTATTGCAGGTGGGATTGGCATCATCCTGAGCTTGAGAGAGTATCCACAGCAAGTGCTTCTTTCTGATTATCACTGGTGGTAAGTCACTAGTGGGTGAATATAAGTGGCTGTTTATCAAGTGGTCACTTACCATGCTGTGTGTGTAACCACATTGTAAGTTGATTGTGATCCGTGTTTACTGGGAATAGCTTGCTTGCTTGCTTCATCCTGCTTAGAGCCAGTTTGGTGTAGTGGTTAAGAGTGACGGACTGTAATCTGGGAGAACTGGGTTTGATTCCCCTCTTTTCCACATGCAACTGCTGTGTGATCTTGGGTCAGTCACAAGTTCTCTCAGAACTGTTCTTTCAGGAGCAGTTCTCGAAAGAGCTGTCTCAGCTCCATTTACCTCACAGGGTGTTTATTATGGGGAGAGGAAGGGAAGGAGATTGAGCCACTCTGAGTGAAGGGTGGGTTATAAATCCAATCTCTTCTCTCCTTCTTAGAGGCTAAGATAATTTTTACTACAAGTGCACATAAGGTCCTCTCTCTCTCTCTCGGCTTGACTTCGCGAACGAAGATTTAAGAAGGGTGCAGTAGTCCACGTCTGCTGCAGGCTCGCTGGTGGCTGACAAGACCAATGCGGGACAGGCAGATCCGGCCACAGTGGCTGCAGGGAAAAGTCTGATTTGAGGTTGGTGCTGTAGCAGTGCGATTCTTCCTCAATCTCCTTTTGTCCTCAAGACCAGCTATGCGTGCGTTCTCAAAGGAAGAGACAGCCTGGTGGATGGTGTGCCTCCGTGCTTTGCGATCTGAGGCTAGGTCAGACCACTGGTGATGGTTGATGCGACAGGTGCCAAGGGATTTCTTCAAGGAGTCCTTGTACCTCTTCTTTGGTGCCCCTCTATTTCGATGGCCGGTGGAAAGTTCGCCATACAGAGCAATCTTGGGAAGGCGGTGGTTTTCCATCCTAGAAATATGCCCTGCCCAGCGCAGCTGCGTCTTCAACAGCAGTGCTTCGATGCTTGTAACCTCCGCCCTCTTGAGGACTTCAGTGTTGGTCACAAAGTCACTTCAGTGGATGTTGAGGATGGTGCGAAGGCAGCGCTGATGAAAGCGCTCAAGGAGTCGCGGGTGATGACGGTATAAAACCCACGATTCGGAGCCGTAGATGAGGGTTGTCATCACAACCGCTTTGTAAACATTGATCTTTGTGCCTTTTTTCAGATGCTTGTTGCTCCACACTCTTTTGTGCAGTCGGCCAAATGCACGATTTGCCTTTGCCAGCCTGTTGTCAGTCTCCTTGTCGATCTTGGCATCTGAGGAGATGATGCACCCCAGGTAGCTGAACTGCTGGACTGTCTTCAGAACTGATTCACCCACAGTGATGCAGGGAGGGTGATAATCTTCCTGGGGTGCAGGCTGGTGGAGAACTTCTGTCTTCTTCAGACTAACTTCTAGGCCGAATAGCTTGGCAGCCTCTGCAAAGCAGGACGAGCAGGACGTCATATGCTGCAGAGCTGATACCGAGTGGGAGACGAGTGCAGCATCATCAGCAAATAGTAGCTCTCGGATGAGTTTTTCCATTGTCTTGGAGTGAGCCTTTAGTCGCCTCAGGTTGAACAGGCTGCCATCAGTGCGATAGCGGATGTAGACACCATCGTCATCATCTAGATCTACTGCGGCTCTTTGAAGCATCATGCTAAAAAAGACCGTAAAGAGAGTTGGCGCGAGAACGCAGCCTTGCTTTACACCTGTGCCTATTGGGAAGGGCTCCGAGAGGTCGTTGCAGTGTCTGACTTGGCCTCGCTGGTCTTCATGTAGCTGGATGATCATGCTGAGGAACCTTGGGGGACATCCTAAACGTTCCAAGATTTGCCACAGGCCTTTCCTGCTAACGGTATCGAAAGCTTTGGTAAGGTCGACAAAAGTCACATATAGACCCTTGTTCTGTTCCCTGCATTTCTCTTGGAGCTGCCTGAGAACAAATACCATGTCGGTGGTGCTCCTGTTAGCTCTGAAGCCGCACTGGCTCTCTGGGAGGAGTTCTTCTGCAATGGTGGGCACCAGTCTGTTCAGGAGTATTCTGGCAAGGATTTTGCCTGCGATGGAGAGCAGGGTTATCCCCCGGTAGTTGGAGCAGTCTGACTTTTCTCCTTTGTTCTTGTGTAGAGTGATGATGATTGCATCGCGAAAGTCCTGTGGTAGTTTGCCTTGTTCCCAGCAGGTGACAAGTACTTTGTGAAGTGTGCTATGTAGTACTGTGCTCCCATGCTTCCAGATCTCTGGTGGGATTCCATCAACTCCCGCTGCCTTGCCACTTTTCAGTTGCTTGATGGCTTTAATAGTCTCTTCTAGGGTGGGGATCTCATCCAACTCTGTTTTCACTGGTTGAAGTGGGGTGAGGTGGATTGCTGAATCTTGAACTACGCGGTTGGCACTGAAGAGAGCCTGAAAATACTCCGACCACCGGTTCAGTACGGATGCCTTGTCTGTGAGGAGCATTTGGCCGTCTGCACTGCGCAAGGGACTCAGCCTGATATGATGGGCCATATACTGCCTTCAGGGCTTCGTAGAACCCTCTTAAATCACCAGTGTCTGCACACAGCTGGGTTCTCTCTGCAAGCTTGGTCCACCACTCGTTCTGAATGTCTCGAAACTTGCGCTGGAGGTTGCTACATGCAGCGCGAAAGATTGCTTTTTCCCCGGGACAGGAGGGCTGAGCAAGATGTGCTTGGTAGGCAGATCTCTTTTTCGTTAGTAATTCTTGGATCTCTTGATTGTTCATAAGGTCCAGATGTGTGGTAAAATGACATTTTTATGGATTCCCAGTAACATCTTACTAAGAGGTGACTTGGATCCCACAGAAAAACTCTGCTGATAGAAGGAATTTCTATCAGTGAAGCAGAACTCCCTTTTCTCCCCCCTCTTGCAGGAGATCCAAATGCTGCTCCTGGTGCAGGTGTCCTCAGGAACAACATGGGAGGGGGAGTGGATTTGGAGAGGAATGGTAATCTCCTAAAATTGCCCATACCCGTAAGTGGAAATATTGAGCTGGATCAAATCCAGTATTTTTCTGGTGGAAAGTGCTGTCAGGTCACAGCTGACTTACGGTGACCGCAGCTGGTTTTTCAAGGCAAGAGATGTTCAGAGGTGGTTTGTCATTGCCTGACTCCACGTCATGACCCTGGTATTTTTTGAAGGTCTCTCATCCAAATACTAGCCAGGGCAGTCTCTGCTTAGCTTCTGAGATCTGATGAGATCAGGCTAGCGTGGGCTATCCAGGTCTACTTCTCTACTTTCCTGGATTTCTGATCAAGTATGGGAATGTAGCAAGGATGATACAGATGACCGAAGCATTATGCTGTATCAGACCAAGTATCTTCCTGGTCCACAGCAGCCAGAAAGATGACATTGTGATGCTCACAGACAGAACACAAAGACATCTTCCCTGACCTGTGTTTTTCTACTACATCTGAGTTGCAGTTATATTGCCTCTGAATATGGCAGTTCCCTGTAGCTCTTGTAGCTAATAGCTATTGACTGAATATTACACATGAATTTCTCTAATCCTAAAACCATATAAACTAGGAGTCATCAATATAGTGGGCCTGCCAGGGAGTTACATGCAAAGTAAGGTGAATTAGTAAACAGGCATCTGTATTCCCTTAACAATTCTCATATAGTGAAGCAGGCAGATCTGTAACTGCATTGTGTCCATTGTTCTACTGGAATGGGGGAAAAAGCCACTGCATTATAAAGTATAGTACTGGAATTTGGGTCCTTGCCCATTGTGACTAAAAAGTTGATTATTTCAGCAGGAGTTCAATTTCACAGCCTTTTAAAATAACTTTATTATGTTTATCCTATTTCTATTATGCAGTTACAGCTTTAATTTTTGGCTTGTATGTTATCCTGAGTGCAATATCTGCTTTTTAGTAAAATATATAAATAAAATACAGATATGGGAGATGAACACTTTAAATAAATTGATGAATTTTGAATATTAATTGCGATTTGTAAGACAAATTTGAAGCAGAAGCTTTTAAAAGAACTTAAATATATACGTGTGTGTGTGTGTGTGTGTGTGTGTGTGCATGCGTGTGTGTAATGTAACAGTGCCTTGTGATTTGTTCCTTATTTCATCCTATTATTCTGCACAAGAGGCATTTAGGGATGGCTCTATGTTACATTTTTTGACGCATACACCTAAGGTTTATTTAACTTTATACTGAAAAATAGAATGTGTGAATGAGAGAAACACAAGTTTGGAAATTCTGGTCATGCAGCTACACTAACCAGAGGGTCATGGTTAGCTGATGCTTTTCATGATATACGCTCATTCACAAACTTTGGTTTGTGGCTTTGTAAAATGGAAAAGCCCTGAGATTTTTCATGTTATCAAAACCTTGATATTTGAAAACTAAACACTGTGTATGAAGCTACTGGATGGCATAATCGGAGGAGATTACTGTCTCTTTGAAGGGATCTATAATGCTAAGTAGGCTGAAACAAGAAGACTGTATTTTATGTGAGCTTTTTATTGGTCACATTGACAAAGTACAGCTCATTCTGCGGCTGTATTCTACCACTCCACTTGTGCTGGAGAAGTGCTGTGCGTTTAGGTGAGTGTAATGGTAGGATCCGACCTACTGTCTTCAGAGTCCCACTTCTTTCCCATTCACAGACATTCTTGGGCATCAGTGTCTGCCATTCTGAGACATCTGGAGTGATAGTTTCATTCACTGCTTATAGCATCGGAGACCACAGATTTATAAACATATCTAATAATTAACTGTATGAACTCTTGGAAGTTGTATGATCCAGCTGTGATGGCAGATTCTGTCTTGACATACAGTATTTAATCATCATTTTGAGAATACTCATCCAGGGAACTTTCAAATAAAACATTTCCTTCGCATTAGCACCACTTTGACATATAAATCTATTAAGAATGCTGAGTCAGCCAAGGTTTCCCTTGGCCATGAAAAGCACTAGTGAGTAGATGTAGAAGAGCTTCTGTTTAATAATGCAAGTAAAATTGATTATATGGGAAGAAAGCACAGCAAGCAGACAGTGGGCACAGACCACAGCCTTTTTTTTTGGTCCTTATGATTGGAGTATATTTATTCATTTGCTACATTCCCCCCCCGCTTCCTCCAAGAAGCTCAGAGTGATGTACCTTGTTCTCCACACAACAACCCTATGAGGTAGGTTAGACTAAGGCAGTGCCTGGCCCCCAGCCACCCAGTGAGCTTCATGGCAGACTAGGGATTTGAACCTGGATCTCTGAGATCCTGCTCTGACACTCCACCCCAGGGGTCCCCACAGCAGTCTGTGGGGACCTTTGGAATTCTGATACAAAACAGCCATGGTGAGATGCGGAGTCACACATAACAGAAACCGAAGTAAAAGGGACAAGACCAGTAATTTTAAAAAATACACTGGGAGAGAGCAGTCAGAGAGAGAATAAAACCAACACTATAATGGCAGCTGCAACCTTAAACAACATTATTTTAATCTGTACAGCCAATCAGAAGCCCTGTTGGGGAGGAGTCCCACCTGGTACCACTCACTTTCTTAAGACACTTGGCAGGCAACATGAAAGGGTGGTGGGACCCCATACCAAAGCAACCTGCCAGTCATATATGGTGGCCCACCAGGGCCTTGATAATGATTTCATAGCTACAGTATTGGTCTAGGAGCTGAGAAATGCAAATCTGAATACCCATCCTGCCATGGAAACTCATTTGTGACCTTGGGCCAGTCACTCTCTTCAGCCTAACCTCCCTCACTGGGTTGTTGTTACGAGGATAAAATGGAGGAGGGAAGAATGATGTTGTAAACCATCTTGGATCCCCTTTGGGGAGAAAAACAGGATATAAATACATACAAATTTGCTGTTTTGCTGTCTGCTTGGGGCCACGATAAATGGCTCATGATGCACAAGCTGTTCAGCACTATTTTAGAGGCACATGAATCTGACTCATATGCTTTGCATACAAGACAGTACCAGGTTTCAACTTGAATTTGTTTCTATCTGCATCACAGCCATATTAATATCTATTCCTCATATCAACCTTTGCCTGTTCCAGATATTATGAAGGTGGAATACAGAAGCCCAGCATGTTCAGTATCTATTTTAAAAGAGAAGATTTGCATAGACTTTTTGCTGACCTTCTGTGCTTGGTAGAAATTTCCCATTTTGCATGTAAACATCTGAAGCTGCCTGATTCTGAGTCAGACCATGGATCTGTCAAGCTGGCTATTGTCTACTTTGGCTGGCTGCAGCTTCCCAGGACATTTCCTAGTTCTTCTGCCTGAGATGGTTTTAATCATAGATTCTGGGGACAGAACTTGGGACTTCCTGCATGCAATTTGTGTGTTTTATCACAGAGCAATGACCTCTTTCCAATACAAGAGCCAGGGACTGGCAAGCTAGAATATTTATTTCCATTATTTATAGTATGGTATGATGTCATCGCGCCAGTGATGTAGGAGGAGGTTCCCCCCTGCTGGCCCATCATTCCCCGCCCGGACTGGGGGCTTGGCAGCCCTAGTGTCATCTAATTTGGCCATAAATCCATTGACATTCATGGCCTTAGAAGAGTGTAACTTTAATACTTAGGATTGCATAGACAGCTGCCATTATTCCCTGTTCAACTGGGGATGACTGATATCTAAAATAAGATCAGAAACTGGGAAACTAGTTGAACTGGGAAAAAAAGAGAGATTCTTTGGTGTTCAGTCTTGTGCCAAATAGTAAATGACTCTGTGGTGGATAACTGGAATATAAGCAGCCCTAGTTATATTCTAGTGAGTTGTTTTGCTTATTATTAGCACTTCTGCTTTCTAGGTAACCAAGAAAGCTTTCTTGGAGCAGCCAGAACAAAATGAGTCATGCCTACCACAGTCTCCTTGGGAATTGAGGAATGTTCCTGGGAATGTTAATAGTTCACTTATGTGACCATAATGTAATATAAAAACGGACATTCCTCAGCAAGCCACAAATGCAATTTCAACATTTTCAAGCCTGACATGTATATAGCTAGCAGTGCGATCCAGAGCAAACCTGACTTCAGTGGGTGTAACTCTTTTTAGGATTGCACTGTACGTATATTATGGCATTCTCCAAAAGTTACTCTCCTGTCAGGAAAAGCTTGATAGTTTTCTACCTAGAAATGAATCAAGATGGATTACATTATAGTTTCTTTGCATTTTTAAAAAATCTTCAAGAACGGAGCATTGTTGATGGCCTAGAAACCACTGAGTTGGAGGTCAAATTAAGTTGGAATTGAAATACAGACTTTCCGAAGAATGAAATCTGCCAAGGCTTTTTGACTAGCCTCTGGGCTATCTTTTCTGAGCTCAACTTACCCATAGCTCAAATAAAGCATGGCATTTTCTTGGCTAATGTCTGTGGTAAACCAGAACATCAGGATGCAGTATATATGCCCCCTGTTGAGATATCACCTGCCTGCTTGCTTTTTAAAATCTTGCTTTTTTTTTTTTTGTAAGCTCAAGGGAACACAAGGCCTGCCTTTTCTTTTAAAGAGGAAGGTGGTCAGGAACCATTTATACATTTACAGAGTTTCTGTTCACAACATGAAGGCAATTCGTTTGTGGCATGGCAATTCTCTAACATGGTTTCTGTCTGTCTGGGTGTTCAGCAAAAGCACAGGAGGAGGCTTGGAGACAAAACAATAAAAAGGAATTTTATTATCATGCCTACCACAGTTTCCTCGGGAATTTTTTACCAACATAAAATATGTTAAAGTAGCAGCAGTGAAAAAGTCCTCCTTGGTTCATGATACTGAAGTGCTGGCTGTCATGGCATTAACTTAAATGCTGTGATGATTTAATATGCCTGTCTCCCCCTGCCCCCATTTCCCAAGCGCAGTACAGTCATTAGGGAGCCCGTCTTCCTGTCAGCATAAGTTAGGACCGTTAAAATACTTGCAACATTATGCTTTTGTGTTTTACACTGTTGCCATAGACTTTTGCTGCCCCATTCTCCAGTGCCTGCCCCATTGAAATGAAAGGGAATGGTGCAAATTTGCAGTAGTGATCTTGTACAGTTCTCATTTATTTTAATGTTGCCTGTGAATGTCCTGGTGTTTGTGCCCCTATTTCCTCTATCAATATCTGGGCCACTTGGATAATGTAATCAGGAGTTCCATCTTCTCCACAGAGTTGCCTACTGAAGGGTAAATGATGCTTCCACAGATGCTCTTTCTTTTGCAGTCTGCTCTTGCCTCTGATTTGGTAACTGGGCAGTCGGGCAGTAGCCTTCAGAAGGCTAGATTAGACCCAAGGGCTTGTAGTCACTGACTCCTCTCTTGGATTGTATAATTCCTACAAGAATCGGAAAATCGAAAATTGAAAACCGAATCGAAAACCGAATAAAATAAATAAATAAAAGAACAAACAAAGCGCCTGAATCTATTGAGATATTGGTTTTGGTTCTGAAGGGAGCTTCTGCAGCTGCAAGGAAGTGAGGGGAGCTTCTGCTGGCTTCTGAAGTGTTCTTCGCTCTGTCTTTCCCCCCCTGCTCTGCAGGCACAAACCATGAATTACGTTGGGCAGTTAGCAGGCCAAGTCTTCGTGACTGTGAAAGAACTCTATAAAGGATTAAATCCTGCCACCTTGTCTGGGTGCATTGACATCATTGTTGTCCGCCAACCTGATGGAAATCTTCACTGTTCCCCTTTTCATGTACGCTTTGGAAAGATGGGAGTTTTGCGTTCAAAGGAAAAAGTGGTAAGGAACAGAAGTCTCTTTGTATGCTTTTTGTTTATCAAGGTATTGCACTCTTTGCCTGTACAATCAAGATATTGTGAAGCAGGAAGATTTCCATTTTATACACTAACTGAGCATGTATATAAGCCTCTTTAACTCATGGTTCCCAAACAAAATCCATTGGAAATTGTAGTACTGTGAAAAAAAAATGTTGTGCATCTTTAACAGAGTGTTCTGAGAACTTTCACCAAACAGTGAAACCCCCTGTTGTGATAACAGTCCCGGACAGAAGGATTTCTACCTTTCTTACCCATCCACCCCTTTTGCTGAAACTCTCAATCTCCCCATCTCATGCTACATTGTGGAGAGGGGGGAATGACAAGGAACCTCCAGGAACAGCATATTATAGAGCTTTTTAGACTGCAGCGGGAGGTGAGAAATTTACTCTCCCTGAGTGAAAATCCTTCTATCAGTGAAAATGCCCTTGGGGATTCAAGCCATTATCTGACACTAGCCATCTTTTTAAAATGAACCTAGCATTCAGCTATGGAGAAAAAATTGTTAATTGTTTGAAGTTTACCACTTCTATAATGGCCATTTCAAGCACTTCCAAGAGTCTTAGATTCAATGGGGATGTAACAGGATTAACCATACATTTAATCTCCCATTGATTATAATGGGATTTCAAAGTGCTTACCTTTGACTGACTGATCATCATGAGTTGTCTGTAATTAACTTTGGTTGTATCATCCCACCATGCAGTTATGAGCTGAGAAATCAAATTGTGCCTCACGCTCAAATCTACTGAATGGCCTCAGGCAAGCATCCATTTTCTCTCCTGCTTTCTGCAACATGGTGGTGGTAGGGTATGGTAATACTGACATGACTTGCGCGTCTGGTATGTGGGCTAAGAAAATATATGTGAAGTGCTATGTCTGCTCATAGTGTTTTATATATATGCTAAGTATTATTGTTGTTATATGAATTAGCACATGTATAAAAGAACATTCATGGTTAATGTTCTTGTTTATTAAAATCGTTAGCTGCATGTTTAGCAGGCAGTGATGTCTTATTGTTATAGCAAATGAATGCACCCCCACCCAGTACTATGTAGTTAAATGAATTTATGAATATATTTCTTAAAGCATCTTTTGTTTCTCAAGGTTGACATAGAAATTAATGGAGAATGCGTAGATTTGCACATGAAATTAGGGGACAATGGAGAAGCCTTTTTCGTTGAGGAAACAACTAATGACCAGGTAAGTGCATTAACATTTATGAGACATTATGGTCTCTGATACTTGATAATAATTCAGCAATCGTAATAGGGTAACTAGTGCCATGTGAGGAGGACAGGTTGTGTCTCTGGGAGAGAGCATTCATCTTTTATGTGTGGATGATTTGCAGCTTCCGCATATACAGAATATCATGTCAGAATTTTAAAAAGGATTATACATGACAGATTTTTATGACTTGTACATAACTATAACTTCTGTGTGAATTTAAGACAGCCCCCTCCATTATTCCCTCTAAGCTAGCATGAGCTAGTTTATAGATTTTTATGCTCCAAACTCACACATTTTTGTCTTGGCTCAGGAAGGATGACCCCAGAGCATAATAATTTATGTAGTAGCTCATAACTTTAATACCAGTAGCTCACAAAGTAGAATTTTTGCTCACAAGACTCTGCAGCTTAGAAGGAACCCCCCTCTATTTCTTGACAGTGCATGTGGAGAAAACTCTAGTCTTCCTTTCAGGTAAATAGGGTAGATTTTTGTGGGTTGATGAACAAAATTGTTCTGCACAAGTGTCAGATTTCAGTTGACAGGAAAGTAAGGCTCTGGGTCATCTTTTTCTTTGTCTAGGATACAATTCCATACCATCTGGCTACATCTCCCATTCTGACTGATGGAGCAGCTCTCATGGAATCACAGATGAAGAGAAATTCCATTGACCGAATACGAAATGTGGATTCGTCCAGCCCCTCCCAAGTATCCAACTCTGCTTCTCCATCCGCAATAGACTCCACTACTGCGGGTAGCTCTGTAAAGAAAAGAAGGAAGAGAAGGAGGAAATCCACCCACAGAATAGACATTGTAAAAAGAGATACCAATGAAGATACCACAGAAGATGAAAACATGTTTCCTATAGAACTGAGTTCAGATGAAGAAAATGAGCTACTAGATAACGCAAGGTGTTGTGACTATAATGTATAATGTGGTCAGAATGTTAGACTAGGATCTGGAAAACCTGTGTTCAAATCCCCATTCTGCCATGACACTTGCTGGGTGACTTTAGGCAGTCATTCTATCAGACTAGTCTACCTTACAGGGTTGTTGTGTGGGTTCAAAAAAAGGAAGAGAGAACCATGGAGAGAAATGACAGGATAAAAATGTAGTAAGTAGATAGTATAGTGATTTAGAGTGTTAGATTAGGATCTGGGAGACCCAGGTTCAAATCCCAACTCTTCCATGAAAGCTTTTTGTGTGACTTGGGCCAGTTGAATAATCTCGGTTTAACCTGCCCCATAGGATCGTTATGAAGATAAAATGGAGGAGAGGAGAACAATGTAAGCCTCTTTGGTTCTCTTGCAGGCAGAGAATAAACTGGATTATAGAATATCCCAACTCTTCAGCATATGGTTTGATTTACTTTTGCTCAATGCTCTTAAGAAAACTAATCTGATTTTAGGAGATGTTCAGTAAAGGCGGTACTAACTGATGAAGAACCCCTAAGTAGTAGGACTGGTTACTGGACAGAGGATTATAAAAACTGGTGAACTTGAATCTTTAACTGTAGGCTATCAAAAGATAGCAACAATAATGGTTATTTTATGGGTCATGTTTTGAAGTTTAGTATACAGATTCAGAAAATATGTGAAATTAATTTTGGGGAAAGTAACAAGATCCATTGAGAAGAACTCCTTGCTGAGGTGATAAGGGTAACTATCAATTCATAGGAGACTGAGGACTTTCGTCTGTCAACCCCCCCCCCCCTAATTTTCCTCCGAAGCTTTTAAATCTGGACATTGTCTCTGATCTGGCATTCTGTTTGATGATTCATGTAGCTGCATAAGGAAAGCAGTCAGTTGGGATTCATTTTTCTAACATAGCTATGAATTGAAACAAGAGTGGTAGCTGTTTTTTTTTTAAAGGATTTTAATTTTTTGTTTGTTTTGCGCATAGAACATCTGTCCATGACCTGAATAGAGATGAGTTGCCTGATATAAATTCTGCTTCAATCAGTGTACTTCCTCACCACCATTCAGATGGAGAATGGTCTCCCATACAAAGGTACAGAATATCTTACTGTAATATTTTAGGGTCAAATGGGTCAGCTGTTACTGTGGCCCCATGTCTGAAATGTAGCAACCTAAACGTCTAGTACTGAGAGGTTCAAGCAACAGCTGAAGTGTGGGTGATTCTGCCATTCTTCTAAAAAGGTAAAGGTAGTCCCCTGTGCAAGCACCAGTCATTTTCGACTCTGGGATGTCATCACATCACAACGTTTTCACGGCAGACTTTTTACGGGGTGGTTTGCCATTGTCTTCCCCTAGTGTTGTGGAGGCAGAGTCTAACGTTTTGATTTATTATTATTATTACTTTATATATAGTCTGCCTTTTGCACTGAGACTCAAGATGGATTACATAGTGTAAATCAATGCAGTCAAGACATCTAGTAAGCAGTGTAATAGGATTAGGATTACAGCAGTCTGAAACAAGGCATAAATATTAGAGGTGATATGTTAAATGATGCAAAAATGTTATTATATAAGTATAAAAACAAAGCAGTGAGAACAGGATAATACATACAGCAAACAGATAATACATACTATACACCGTAGTACAGTATAAATCAATACATGCTGAAAACAATTGTTTTGAGTTTCATTCTGACTCTGAATTGCTTGTTAACATGTACATGCACTTAAGTAAACCTCAACAATCCCTTTCCACATGACAAAGCCACACTGGAAAGTGAGGAGGGCAGTCAAGAGCAATGTTTCTATGTAAAAACAGTGATTAGCTGAAGGGCTAAGCAATAGGAGTGTGCAAATATACTCTATGGACTTTCCCCATAGCGTATAATGGAGAACTGATCCATTTAAATTAAGTTTAAATGCCTTCTGAACTCATTAGAAGGCATTTACACGTTAGATGCCACAAGTTGGTGAGTTCAGAAAGCATTTAAACTTTAAACCCATCAGACAACAAAAACAATAAAACAATAGATGGCAGCAACAGATGGTAACAAAACCCCCCCATGCCTCATGTCAGGCAAGGAATAGCAGGTGCCTCAAGAAAGTCCAGTGCCCAAATAATATCCAAAACAGCAAGGGCACTGGGAAGGGGGGCCATGGACAATGGAGGCCAGAATAGCTGTGCCTTAATGCCTTCTAGCTTCACCCGAATAAAAGCTGAAAAATATTGGCTTTTATTTATTTGGTAGCAAAATCAGATTGTCTAATCTGTATTTGGGAATTTATCTGGCTCGGTATATACTGAATGCACACCTCTATCAAGCGATCCTTTGGTCTCTTTCTGCTTCTTCACTTCAAATCACCCTATCTCAAGAATGTTTTGACATTAAGGAGGAGACTGAAGGGTTTTTCTCACATCAGTTTCTTTGAAATGGGCAGGTGAGTGTCTGTGTTAGGCTAAATCTTGGAATTAATCTGCATTTTAGCTACATCCAGTGGTCCATTGTTACAGATGCTTCTGGATGTAGAGTCATTCATATAATTAGGATGTATCAGTTCTGTGTAGTGCCATGGATGAGAGCAGACAATTGCATTCATGCAGACCAGCTTTAGCAGAGGCAACTATGTAAAAGTATGTTGAACATTTATTGGTCATGAAAAGGAAGAGAAGTCTTCTTGGTTGTGGAATCCTTCCATGATCCCAAAGGACACCCACTTCACATGTGGAACTTCTCAGCTGTGACCTGAAGTCAGTTCATGGAAGCTCTTTAAATTTATTTCAAATAATTTTCATTATTTAGTGTTTGTAATTCTAGCAGAAAGATCTGAGCTGAGGGCTAATTTATAGAGCAGTAGGATATTTCACAAGCCAAGGAAATAAAACCTTCCATTTTCAAAATATTCAAAAATAAATTTAAATAATGTATATAATTGAATTTTATTTTTACAGCATCACGCATGTTGCTAAATCAATGCTTAAATATGTGGTGGAGTACATATATATATACGCATATATACCTTTGATCACATCTGTCCAGCTGCCTGCTTGCTTTGTAATTTCTCCCCCCAAATTCTGAATTGCTGCACCAGAAGAAACCTATGTGCTTCCTGGTGCCATTACTATTTCCCACCTATTAGAACAACGTCTCTAATATCTGCACAGGCTTGTTAGGTATTTTTTTTTAATGTGTGGTGGTTTGGTGGCTTTTTGAATGGTACTGTAGTCTTTCTGCCTATCTTCCTGTAACAGTTTTTGGCTTTGTCATCTGGAAACTCAGCACTGTTGTGAAAACTCCATTCCCTTTTTTCAAGATTGCCAGCTGAGCATTCCAACAAGCAAATGTCAACTGGAGCATATAATGAATAATGATGCTTCATTTTTCTCTCTTTTACTGTACATGGCCTTGTCCAGTAATCCTATAGCTTGCTCAGGGAAGTCCTCTCATCTTACTGTTCCGACAGAGGGAGGCTTATCTAGTTCTTGTCCTCAGCCGTCTTCTCAGTATCCTGCTACAGACAGGTAGAACAGCTACTCTCTTCCCAATGTTCTTTTTCATTGAAATGGCAATTAACCCTTTTAACAGTATGCAAACTTTATGAGACTAACCAGACTAGCACTTAGTACTAACCTAATCACTTGACAGGAAATTGGGGGATATCGCTTAGGGGGATTATGGGGATAGGTGGTAACAATTTTAATTTTATTTATACTGTGAGCACCAGCTAGCCAATGATTTGACTGCCTGGTTTTGGTTACTATGTGCAATTTGGTCCTTTTGTGGAGTATCTGGCCACGGACATCATTCATTTCCTTCTATTCTGTCTTCTTCTCCCCTTTCTCTCCTTCTCCTTCTGATTTCCACACCTTTTATCATCTCCCACATGAGTTTCAACTACCCCCCCTTCCCCACATACACACTGACCTATTATGGTGTACCTTCTCCAGCATTAGGTCTCCATCTGCCGGTCCAGCTCTTCCATGACAACAGAGCAGCTCAACCAATAGCAAGAAAATATGCTACCAAGGTCTTGTCCATGGCACTCACTCCAAGGCTTTTCTTTTCCTTTTAGAAAATAGAACTGCTCTGTGTTTACAAAAACAGTGTGCACGTTGATCTGTCTATATTAGAGTGCCTATGGCTGAGTTCAGACTGCTGGCTCAGGGCGGCAGCGTGCTGACCCAGAAGTGAGGCAGCAGAAAGAGGAGTGCCCCAGAGTGTCCAGATGGCCTGTGGAACGGTGTTGGGCCACAGGTATCTGGGAGAGCATCTGGAGCGCTCATGCACCCATCTGCTGCTCCCCAGGTGCTCCCTGGAGGCTCCCTGGCTGTCCAGACAGCTGGGAAGGTGCCTCAGAGGCACCCCAGCAATTAGGTACTACTTTGTAAATGGTACCTCTTTGGGCCAGCCCTGTTGCTGGTAGGGAAGGGGCGAGGGCAGGACCAGGATGGCAGGCAAATGTGCTTGTGTGGAGGTGATTTTTTTGTGTGCACACCATGCGTCCCTGGAGCGGCTTAAACCACCCGTCTGGCACCAGCCTATGAGGCTCTGAGTCAGTGTAGGAACCAGAATCCTAGCTAGGGTTTTAGGATCGCTATAACACCATTATTCTCGATATTTTTGAATAGCATAGGGATACAGTTTCTGGCTCATCTTGAAAAAAAGTTTGTGTACAGAAGGAAATCCAGTGACTCTAAATACATCTTTTGTGAAACACAGAATACTTACAGTCTTGCTGTAGGAAAATCAGGGTTTTCAGTGAAAGTGGGCTTAACAGCAGTTCACAGCTGAGCTCAGTTGTGGAGGAGAAAATAAAAACAAAGCCTCCAAGGCTCCTCTGGAGCACAAAGTGTAGCCACCATTTTTCACAGAGAAGAGAGAGAGATCTTGATGGAACTCCCAGTGAAGACGGGACAGTTCTTGCCTTTCTTGGAGGAAGCTTCCTGAATGTAATTTATCCTGAAAATACGGGAAACAAAAATTTCCTTTGGCACTTTCTAGATGAGCCAGAAGTATGTCCCAGGGTGCTGGTGGGGAGGATATACTACATATGCCTAGTTAGCCGCAACTTGAAGACTTCAGGCCAAATCCATTTCCCCTGAATACTACCAGCTTTTTTTTCATTTTTCACCTCAGATATATGGAAGGAGGAATTCCTTGCTATAGCAATAGGACTCTTGGCAGTCTGTTTTGGCCAGTTGCTCCCTACATAAGAAGTGCCCTGTTGTACAATGTTCCCTCTAAGCTGTGGAGCCTTGTGAGCAAAAATTCTACTTTGTGAGCTACTGGCATTAAAGTTGTGAGCTACCGCATAAATTAGTTTGCCATTTTTCCTGAGCTGAGACAAAGATGTGTGAACTGGAGGCTAAAAAATTGTGAGCTAGCTCACACTAACTAAGCTTAGAGGGAACACTGCTGCTGTATCAGATATCTGGTCCATCTAGTCCAGCATCATGTTTCCCACCGTGGCCAACCAGATGCCACTGGAAGAACCACCAAAGGGGCTGCCCCAGTGTGGTGGCTGTTCCATAAAACAAATTCTAATGTACTTTTGTAATGAGGGCATGCTGTGGGCATGCTGAGAGTCCTTCCCTTTGTGGTCACATACAAGGAAGTTCCATTTTGGGCCTTTCCTTTCTAGTAGAGGCCTGTCTCAAGATCGTTGTATGAGGAATGGCTGGCAGGAGGCAAATGCAAGGAGAAAAGTGGCTGCTGTATGGTTCTGGTAGCCATGCAGATGATAAGAAGGAGAAACTCCGAGGTCGGGAGGATAGTGGAAAGAGTGAAATTACAGTTATCCAGTACAAGTTCCTGAGGTCAGGTTGGTAGATGTTTTCTAGGAATCTGTTCTTCTCAGCTGTGTGCAGGCTAAGGTTGCTCACTGTCAGTGGGACAAGGAATTTTCTGACCCCAGGAAGCATTTCCCACCACTGCTTAGAGCTGGAACAGGAGAAAAAAAATGGCTATCAACTAATGAAATGACATCACTTCCAGGAATACCCAGAAGTAGGAATTTGCTGAAACTCTGTGGTAAAGCCTGAAGGTAGGGGAAACCAGAAAGTTCTGTCAGTCCTCTCTAAGAATCGCTAAAAGCTCTATGATTTTACCATAGACTTTTAGCCAATGCCTAGAGAGGTGTGAAATCCAGAAGTGATATCACTTCTGGCCATGGCTACCCCCCATGTCCTCATCCCATGGTCTCCTGCTGGTAACCCTAATGTGGGCCCAACTTGTATTGGGACCATGATGCTTGGGGAAGGAATCTTTTCCCCTTTTTCTTGACTGCCAGCAGTCCAAAGAGGTCGCTTTTGCCCCATTGGGGAAAGCAATGGGGTAAATGGCACACTCTCCGAAAGCTGTTTCAGGTTGGGAAAAGCTTGTAGGGGGAGACTAAAGCCCCCTTTCCCCGCATGCCATGGCCCTGATCCAAATCAGGTTCTTGTGCCTGGGAAGCACAGAATCACTGAACAAATCTACTGATCTGATGCACCTGGAGAAAATTTAGGGTAGCCAGCCCTTCTACTATGGTGAAAGGCCTCCCACTCACGTTCTCTGTTGGCTGCCACCTCTCTGAGTGGTGATGGGTGACAACCCCCCCCCCCCCCCGCTGTCCCCTATGCCAGCATACCACTTCAAGTATAACTCAGAAGTAACAATAGGAATTGCTGGAAGCTATGGTTTTACTTGGAAGTAATGTGGTAAAATTGGTGGCATCACTGATGTCAGACTCCCCCATGTCCCTGCCTCCCAACAGTTCTGCTGGTTGCCAGGCTAAGAGAATGTATAATGTCGTTTGGTCCCCTCAGCTCTTTGAAATAAGGGCCTAATATCTGTGGGGAAGGCAGCAAGTGGTATTCTCAAAATTTCAATGTGTGTGGAGAAAGAGGAATTGTTTAGATTCTGAGGAACGGAGAAATTCTTATGCTGGTGATTTCAAGATTCTGTTGAATTATTTGGTTAATAAGTAGGAACCATTTAATATCTTTGCCTATAATGTGTACCCCAGGCAAGGAATTACCTGGGCTTGGCTATTCAGTTTTGATTTATTTCTAAAATAGCCTGCCCTTGGGGGGTGGGGACTCAGAAGTACATTGCTTTCAGGTATAATCCCCCTACTCGGGATTTGAACAACCCCTGACACAACATACGAAATAAACTGGGAACAAATACGACATGTTAGTAACATGGATGATATGTAGTTGGGTTGTGGTGAAGATAGGCTTAGATGACTGATACTCATGTATTAAGAACAGAAATATAAAGAAAGGAAACGAGGAACCTTGGTTTCATCCCATGTTCATTTTCATGCTAGCTGCTTCCTAGACAGAGTTGACTGTATTGTACTTTTGTAAATTCATAGCTTCTAGTCAAAGGAGTCTACTGGCTTATGGTTCTCTGCTGCCTCTGATTTAGAAGATAACAGTATACTTCCATGTTCTGATGTTGTAAGGCCTCCCAGCACAGATCAAGGCCGGAAATTCTGCAGACAGTCCCTTTTAGGGATGAATTTGAGAAATCCTGCAATAATAGATTGCTGCAGCTCACTGTTTTCGGTGAGTAAAAATATTATGAAAAATAGGGCAATCAGAATGATTAAGTCATTGGAGTACCTTTCCTATGAAAATAGCTTTTCAGTTTAGAAAAAAGATGATAGAGAGAGAACGTGACAGAAGTTCATAAAATTATGTGTAGAATGGAGAAAATGGATAGTGAGAACTTTTTCTTCCTTTCCCTTAACATTATAACTCAGTGGCAACCAATGAAGCTGATGGACAATAGATTCAGGAATGACAAAAAGAAGTACTTCTTTTCTCAATGAGTAAATGTTGAATTTGTTGCTGGTTGATGATGCTATAGCCAAAAGAAAAGATGGCTTTAAAATGTATTAGACAGATTAACAGATGATAGATCCATCAGTGGCTACTAGCAATGATAAATAAAGGGACCCTCCTAACAGAGAGGCTACAAACTTCTGTATACCAGGGTTAGGAGGCAGCATCAGGCGAAGGCCTTGGCCTCTGGGCCTTGTTTGTGGGTCCTCCAAGGCAGCAGGTTAACCACTGGACTATATAGACCACTGGTGTGATCACCCGGGGCTGCTGTTACGTGCTTAGTATGTTTCATAATTCATCATTACTTTGACAACATCATATTAACTGTATAGATCTCAAGGCTGGAGAGATTGTGAGGGATAGGGAGCCTAGGGTTGCCAGGTTTTACCTGGCTGCTGGCAGGGGATGTGGGTCCTCTCAGCATGCGCTTGATGTGCCTGGCATGATGACATTATCAGGAAGCGACATCATTGCACCAGGCACATTGTGCAGGGGTGCACTCTAACACTTGAGTTATCATGGTCACTTTATATTACTCTATGGCTATTATAGAGTGAGTGTCCCCCTCCTGACATGCCTGGCAGGATGATGTTGCTTCTGGGTGACACCATTGCGCCAGGCACATTGAGCACGCTGGCTCTTTTCTGGGGCAGGGCTCCTCCCACTGGCCAGTTCCAATAGGTATCCTAGGGTTTCCCCCTCCCAAATTGCTAGAGCATCCGGGAAAACCATAGAGTTTTCCTCGAAACGCCTCTAGTAGCCAGCGCATGGCATTGCCGACACAATGATGTCACTTCCGGGTGATGTCATTGCACCGCGAGTGCAAATAAAGTCCCCTGCCAGAGGCCACAGTGGACTTGGCAACCCTAGGGAAAAGGGAACCCTAGGGAGTTCTCATGACATCATCAGGTATTCAGAGACTCCTGGAGGCTTGTCATGGGGACTGAACCATCTTGGCCTTTTCCAGGCTGTTCTTTTTTTCAGTTAGATGCCAAAATAAGTTTGAGTAAAAGAAACTGTCTTTTTGAACATTCCTGTCCCCCTCCTGTTTCATATTTCAGCTCTAATACCAATGACAGGTCAATCCAGATCACTTAAGGACAAAGTTCTGTAACTGCTCTTCACTCTAAAAATATCTGTCTTTTGTTCTTCCTTACTGTCTTACACATCTGTTATCTTCCAAACTGAAACTGTAAACCCTGAGCAGGGACTTTATTTGTTCCAGGACAGCTTATAATAAAGGGATGACATTCTCCATGGAAACTATGATTAAAATATAAGTAATAATTTACTGTGTTTTCCCCAAGAGTCGTATTTTTTCCAGTTCTGTAATGCAATCTATAAGCACATTTGAGCTAGGAATTAAGTCCTGCCATCTTAGTTATTCTTTGTCTATCTATCTAGTGTTCAGGCAGTGCAGAGAGATCATGAGGAGTGAATGACCATTAAGGTCACCAGAACAGTTCTGCTGGGGGTGATAACCTGGGGGGCTGCCCCACTTCACTGAACTATCCGCTCTTGGAGCCCCCTTCTGCCAGGGCTACCCTGGACCTGAAAGAGCAGCAGAAGCTGCTGTGAGGGATGGGGAAGCCCAGCTTAATCTCACTTAGCTGCTGCAAGGGATCGGATGGGGCCACCTGGCCTGGCTGCCACAATAAGGGATGGGATCAAGGTGCCCCACCTGCCTCACCTCAATGTGATTAGGGATGGGACTGCCCAGCCTCAACATGCCTTGCCCTGGCCAGGCATCTCTACCAGCCAGGCCTTCCCTGCCTCCTTTGGAAGGAGCCTGGGGTAGGCTGGAGGGACGGCCCTTTCCTAGGGCCATCCCCCTTCCCCTAATTCCCCCCACCAAAGATCATCTTTCTTTTTTACATTTTATTTTCTGTTGTGTCTTAAAAAGCAGTTTTTATGGCTGATTTAAGATTGACAGCACCATTCTTAGACCTTCGTTAATCTTTAATCAAGTTGATGGGGTGTGAACTGGCAGAGACTGACCAAGAGAGAGATCTTGGGGTCGTGGTAGATAACTCACTGAAAATGTCAAGACAGTGTGCGTTTGCAATAAAAAAGGCCAGCGCCATGCTGGGAATTATTAGGAAGGGAATTGAAAACAAATCAACCAGTATCATAATGCCCCTGTATAAATCGATGGTTGCG
The DNA here is from genome assembly GCF_032191835.1 of Heteronotia binoei. Classification (NCBI taxonomy): domain Eukaryota; kingdom Metazoa; phylum Chordata; class Lepidosauria; order Squamata; family Gekkonidae; genus Heteronotia; species Heteronotia binoei. The sequence goes on along the minus strand of NC_083223.1, from coordinate 45,857,234 downwards.
GTCTCATTTGGAGTACTGTGTGCAGTTCTGGTTGCTGCACCTCAAAAAGGATATTATAGCATTGGAGAAAGTCCAGAAAAGAGCAACTAAAATGATTAAAGGGCTGGAACACTTTCCCTTTGAAGAAAGGTTGAAACGCTTGGGACTCTTTAGCTTGGAGAAACGTCGACTGCGGGGTGACATGATAGAGGTTTACAAGATAATGCATGGGATGGAGAAAGTAGAGAAAGAAGTACTTTTCTCCCTTTCTCACAATACAAGAACTCGTGGGCATTCGATGAAATTGCTGAGCAGACAGGTTAAAACGGATAAAAGGAAGTATTTCTTCATCCAAAGGGTTATTAACATGTGGAATTCACTGCCACAGGAGGTGGTAGTGGCCACAAGCATAGCACCTTCAAGAGGGGTTTAGATAAAAATATGGAGCAGAGGTCCATCAGTGGCTATTAGCCACAGTGTGTGTGTATATATAAATTTTTTTGCCACTGTGTGACACAGAGTGTTGGACTGGATGGGCCATTGGCCTGATCCAACATGGCTTCTCTTATGTTCTTATGTTCTTTATGTTCTCTTACAATGACTGCATTAGTTTGTCAATACAAGTTGGATTGTACAAATTCCTAGGCAACAGTGAGGTGCTTTCAGGTACCAGGATAGCGTGCACTTGAGGTGCCCCCCCCAAATACCCGTGATCATTTTTAAATGTTTGTTGAACAGCTGTTGATTGGTTTTCTTTAGTAGTTGCACTATTCTTGTTGTTTCCTGTTCAGGACTAAAATAATTTGAGAGAGGATGACCATGGATTCATTTTAAAACATTTGACTCAATCCAGGAATGACAATCCATCTTGCTTTTCTGGATATACTTGTGTTGGGATGTATAGAGTTCCCTGCGCAGTGACCTGCACTGCATTTATACACTACCAAACGATTACTGATTTTGTCAGTTGTGACAGTGGTGCCTCTTCTTTGCGTTCATGAAGGAACAGGACCCGGGTGCCAGTCCCCTACCTGGTTCCACTCACCACCTGATCAATATTGCTGTTTAATGTTTAGTTGGTTAAAGCAGGGCTCATTTTGTAGCAGGAGCTCCTTTGCATAATAGGCCACACACCCCTGATGTAGCCAGTCCTCCAAGAATTTACAGTAGAAGAAGAAGATGATTTTGGATTTATATCCCGCCCTATACTCCGAATCTCAGAGCAGTCACAATCTCCTCTACTCCCCCCCCCCCAACAAACACCCTGTGAGGTAGGTGGGGCTAAGAGCGCTTTTACAGCAGCTGCCCTTTCAAGGACAGCTTCTATGAAAGCTATGGCTGACCCAAGTGGAGGAGTGGGGAATCAAACCCGGTTCTCTCAGATAAGAGTCCGCGCACTTAACCACTACACCAAGCTGGCTCTCACTGTAGGCCCTGTAATAAGAGCCCTGTAAGCTCTTGGAGGATTGGCTACATCAGAGGTGTGTGGCCTAATATGTAAAGGAGCCCCTGCTACAAAATGAGCCTTGGTTTAAAATACATTATTTAATTTATCAAATTCTTTGTTTTTCAAAGCAATCAGTTTTGTCACTAATGCTGATTACATTAGTGATTGGTGCGCCCTTTTGACTGAGGGTTCATCCTGGCACTGCATCTTTTCAGAATCATTCCTCTTTTCTGCATGCTTGAGACAGTTGATCCAGACCTGCTCAGATATTTTGATGAGTCAGACCCATGTTGTACGAATTCAGCTACATGGGTCTGGGCAGTTTTGTGTCCATTTCCGTGGCTGTAGTTTTCCTTCTAAGGATCTGCAGTCTGTGTGTCTGGCCATTCATACACAGGAGTTATTGGTTCACACAAATGTTTTCAAATGCCTTCCAGAAGATAACACCAGCATGCACTTGTTGACTTCAGTTAGCTAAAAAGACTGGGTGTGTGTGTGTGTGTGGCATGTTCTGACAAATGCTTTTGTTTGAACATTGTGTGAACCATGTATATTATATTGTTATAGACTATTATACATAGAGTCCAACTTTTTTCTAGCTTATTTTATTGTAATGGTTGTAATGATAACCCAGGATACCTATCTATGGTTATAATGTGGACCTTACACAAGATAAGATACAGAGAAGCAGGGATTTTTTTTCTGGAAAAAGAGGTGCTGGAACTCTCAAGAGGGAAATGAAGGAGAAACACACGGGTGCTCCTGGGCTTCCCAACCCTCCCGCCCTGGCGGAGGACCCCAGGATTTCCAGCCTCTTCCCCCGCTCCCCCAAAAAGCGGAAGCGGGGGGAGGGGGGGAAACGACGCCAAGGAGCGTGGCGAGCCGCCCCATCTCGGAGCGGGCGACACCGCTGCGTTGCTGCTGCCTCTTCTCCGCTTCACCGTGGCTGCTCCTCCGAGATGGGCTCAGGCTGGGCCCATCTCGGAGGAGCAGCTGGGATGGGGCGGGGAGGGGGTGGCGCAGCGGCATCGCCCGCTCCGCCTCTGAGGTGGAGTCGGGGGGGGGGCGGGCCAGGAGCATGGTGGGCTGCGAGTCTGGGTCCTTCTAGGACCCGGACTTGCGGCTCGCCGTGCTCCTGGCCTGTCTCCACCCTCCCATTCTCTGGTTTCGCCTCGGCTGCTCCGTGGCTGCTCCTCTGAGATGGGCTCAGGCTGGGCCCATCTTGGAGGAGTGGCTGTGGTAAAGCGGGGAAGAGGTGGCAGCAGCGCGGCGGCGTTGCCCGCTCCGCTCCGCCTCTGGGGTGGAATCGGAGAAGGGGAGGGTGGAGGGAAGGAGTTCAACTGTGCTTGTCACACCCTTGCTCCTAGCTCCACCCCAGTGTCTCCTGGCTCCACCCCCAAAGTCCCCAGATATTTCTGGAATTGGACTTGGCAACCCTAGGTGCTCCTTATGAACTTTTAAACATTTTTTGAGAATGTTGTTTCCATGAAGATATTCTGGAACTCCATTTCACCATGTTCCCCCAGAAAGAAAGCCCCGTGGAGAAGCATTCATAATTTCAGAAGTTGGGTGTTTGTATGTATGTGGGGAGATTATCAGAATGTGGGCACCTGAAGTACTGTGTAGTGACGTCTGTTATCTAAACTTCCTGGACCTGGCTAGGGCTTTTGGAACTGCAAAGGGTACTTGGTGCATTCAGTGCCCATTAGTCTGAATTATCCACTTGACATAATAAATCAGAATGAAAATTATACATATATTTCTATTTAAATGCATTTTTTTCTGTCTCTCCTCCACTCCCTCTTTTTTTTTTACAGTCGGCAAGGTTCACGGCCTCCTACTCCTAAAAGTGATTCTGAATTAGTCAGTAAACCATTGGAAAGAGGCATACAGAAGAATAACCCTCAGATGCATTGGGACTGGGGAGAACTACCTCAAGCCACAAAGGTAGAGGAAAAGAAAAGAAATCCAGTTATCTCAAAATTATTAGGATAAAGTATCTTTAATTTTTTGCCTCAGTTTTAAGGTGGTTAGGTGATAAAGAATTGTTTAGTTTAGTTTATTAGATTAATATCCCGCCCTCCCCACAGAAGCAGGCTCAGGGCGGCCAGCAAGCTTCCTAATTGGCTCCTTAATGATTTTAAGTCCTGTATATTTCCTCACTGGGGTAAAGAGTGGCTCCCCAGGAGGTTTCAGATCAGGTCATTGTGTGGGCGAAGGCCTAACACCTTGCATAGTCCCAATTCAAAATGGAACCTACTGCACTTTATACCTAAATGAGATGGGGGGTGGGGGTCCCAGTGGTCTGATCATGGGATTTGCAATGTCTCATCTGAGTCAGCTCTCAGTGGGTTAGTTTTAACACATGAAATGGTCCTAATTGACTTGAGACGCATATCATGAAAATAGTGCAGTGTGGTGTGAAGATAGCAAGGTTGCTTCTAACTATTTATAGTTTCTTTTTTTTTCCTTCAGAAAATATTTTTTTTTAAAAAAAACTGGCATTTTTTTCTCTTTTTCTTCTGTAGTCTGCTGTTCTTCTCAAACCAAAAGAACCCAGCCCGGTGAATGCGAATCCTTCTGAAAACACTCACTTTCGAGTGATTCAGAGCAACACTTCTGAAGAATGTAGTAGCTCGTCTCCCTTACCAGCCCTTGGAGATCCCAGTACTGTGACTTTTGACGACACAGAATTGCGGGCAACAGTAGCTGAGATAAATGAACCAGATATAGATGCTTTGGGGGCAGCTGCACCTCCACTCCCTGTCAATGAGGAAATAAAGCAGGCTCCAACTTGCTCCACACAGCCATCGAGCAAAACAGATTCTCCCTCCAGAAAAAAAGGTACAGAGGTTGCTTTGTTCTTCGAAGCTCTTACAAGTTAGCTTTTTGTCTTTTGGCACCCTGGCACTATTAAACTTCATGTAATGAAGATTAATTAGTTGGAATGTTTCCAGGGGTCCTGAAGAAATCAGTTTTTCTCATGTGTAAACAATTGTGGAACTGGAGTCCTATTTTCAGAGAGGCCTTTCACTGAGTAACAAGGAGACAGAAATGTCTTTAATTCACCTGATTCAAGATAGCAAAATTAAAGGAGGCAAGCTACATGAAAGGGTTTGCTAAGGTGTGTGTGTGGGGGTGGGGTGGGGTGGGAAACTGCCTTGCCTGGGCTTTGGCCATAGTGGCCAACTGGAGAGGCAGTTGTGGAAACACAACAATTACCTCAGAAATTTCACAAACAAAATGTTTGTAGTTTCTCTTGACACTTTTTCTGAAAGTTTTGTCTAAGCAGGACTCCACCAAATCCTCAAACTCTGCTCTGGGTGACATTTGATGGCCTTCAAGATAGGCAACACACATTCCCCTGTGAGAAATTTCTCGTCTTATCAGAATCCTTCACTATTTTCAAAACCCTTCAGCTGTTTATTCTAAATTGGCTTCTAATTTATCTTGAGTTAAAATGAACCAGGAATACAGAAATGACCCTGTGATAGAATTGTATGACCCAGCAGCTTAAGTTGAAGGCTGTGGTAATATATTTGTGTGCATGTGTGTGATCACACACACACAAAAATATATATACTTCCCTTGCCAGTAGATGCTGGATAGTTCTGAGGTTAAAAGATGGTCTGAATCTCAAAAGGGAAGTGAAGACACTTCACAGAAACATGTCTACAGACCTGTTCCAGGAACTTGCAGATTTTCACATCATAAGAATCTGTCATTTTTTTGGTTTATGTGGTCGTGTGCTGACACCATTTATAGAATAACTAGCTCTGAAAAATGAAGGTTCATTAGTTCACACACTTCAAAGGATACAGCAATTTTCTCTTTTATACTGCATTCTTTTCTTTGCTTTAAGCAAAACGTTGTGTGAAAGAAATTGTAACTCTCCTGAAATTGATGGGAGTTTCTTATTAGTTTTTAGTTCCTTTTGTCATCATACGGAAACATTTTGATGATTATGTAGCTCTGTGTTATGGAAGGGGATCAGTTTCCTTCAGTGAAGTTTTTAATGACCCCCTCCCCCCACTAAACAGCATGTTTTGAGCAAAAAGGCTCTTGAGTAGGGAACAAATGGGCGGGGCCTGATTGTTTAGGCCATACAATCTCCAGCTCCTGAGGTGTGCTGTTGGCATGCAGTTCATTTGTTACTACTTTGGATTTCACTGGATAAGATCAAGAAGCCACCTAGATCAGCATTCTGTTTTTAAAGGCTACAGGCCAAGTTCCTTAGGAAAGCTTGCAAACCAGACAGTACATGAAGTTGCCTAATACTGAATTATAATATCAAGGTCAGTATTGTCTGACTGGCTGTTTCCCTCCAGGGATTCAGGTAGAAGTCTTTCACATTCCTCTACTCCTTGATCCTTTTTTTTTTTTTAAACCCTGGAGATGCTGAGGATTGATGCTGGGAACTTACTACTGAGCCACGGCCCCACCCTCAGTGTTGAGAACCATTCCCTGTTAGACTCCAGAATCAAGAAATAGAATGGTATTATCCCTAGGAAAGGAAATGAAAGGTCCCCTGTGCAAGCACCAGTTGTTCCGACTCTGGGGTGACGTTGCTTTCACAACGTTTCACGGCAGACTTTTTACGGGGTGGTTTGCCATTGCCTTCCCCAGTCATCTGCACTTCCCCCCCCCCCAGCAAGCTGGGTACTCATTTTACAGACCTCGGAAGGATGGAAGGCTGAGTCAACCTTGAGCCGGCTACCTGAAACCCAGCTTCCACTGGGGATCAAACTCAGGTCGTGAGCAGAGCTTAGGACTGCAGTACTGCAGCTTTAACACTCTGCGCCACAGGGCTCTGTTGCTCTAATGGCTCAGGCTAGCCAGATCTCATCAGATCTTGGAGCTAAGGAGGGATAGTATTTGGCTGGGAGACCTTCAAGGCATACCAGGCAATGGCCAACTGACTCTGAATGTCTCTTGCCTTGAAAACTCTATGGGCCACCATGTCAGCAGTTAAGATCAATAGTCAGGGCTTTTTTTGTAGCAGGGACTCCTTTGCATATTAGGCCACACACCCCTGATGTAGCCAATCCTCCAAAAGCTTACAGGGCTCTTAGTACAGGGCCTACTGGAAGCTCCAGGAGGATTAGCTACATCAGGGGGTGTGGCCTAATATGCAAAGGAGTTCCTGCTACAAAAAAAGCCCTGCTTTTCTTTACATTTTGTTGAAACAAAATTATTTGTGTCTTCCTGGGCTAGCTTACCTTCCAGCATTGCCCTCTTGCTATACCATGTTGGGGCATGAAAGGAGAGTGAGTACAAGAGTACACATTACGCCAACATGATGGTCCTTGTTGGAGATCTGGATTGTTAGGTGGTAACTGAGAATGAGATGCTTGCTACTTGCCTGACTGCACTCTTCAGCAAAAACAGAGGCAAGCAGAGACATAACAGCTTCCTGTGAAAGAAACGGCTGTGTGTGGATAAAGCACTTTCTATTAATACTTGTTCTGTGTTTCACAGATAAGCGGAGTCGACATCTTGGTGCGGATGGAGTATATTTAGATGACCTCACAGGCATGGATCCAGAGGTTGCTGCGCTGTATTTCCCTAAAAAGTATGCATCGTATAAATTAGTTGTTATAATTTATGTTCTTGGTCCCCACAGACTTCAATAAACATGTATGCTTCCTAAAGGGGAACAATTTTATTTCGAAGATTTTTAAAATTATGCTGTTTTCCCTTGAAAACAGGGGACCTAATTCTACAAATAATTCCGGCACTCTGTGTGTGTATGTAGTGAAATGTAGTTGGGCTTGTGGATGTGACTGATTTAGCAGAGTTGCTCCTTTTCTCCCAGAGAGAAAATGGGAAGGTGCAAATGCTAGGATAGTAGCTCTGCTGAGACCTTGTCAGTGCCACCACTGTTTGCCCCCCCCGGGGTGCCACTTACTGGATCACTACATTAATCTTAGTGTCCTATGCAATGACTTTGTGCAGAAGTGAGGTTGTTGCAGGTTGCAGCAAAATCATAGGGTTGCAACCAAAGATCTCCATTCGCTTATAGAAAGAACTCTTTCACAAGTGGAAAAGCCTCTTTAGAACCAGCCCTATGAACTAGGGTTGCCAGCTTCCAGGTGGGGCCAGGAGATCTCCTGTTTTTACAACAGATCACCAGCTGGCAGAGATCAGCTGAGCTCCCCTGGAGAAAATGGCTAAAGAATGAAAGAAAAGCCCCAGGGTGACAAAAGACTTAAGTACTTAACAAAACTTTAAAGTATTTAACATCTGTAATTAAGAACAATATGTAAAGTTATAAACCTCACTTTAACAAGGAAAATTTATAAACAACAAAGTAATACAATATGCAGTGTGACACAGTGCAGTAACTCAATGCGAATGCAGATTGCTCTTAACAAATAGATGTCACGCTAGTCCAAGGGTGTGGCTCAGCCAACAGTATTCTTCTCTGGTCACTTCAGGCTTGACCACCTTAAGAAAGCAGAGCTGTACCTGTAATTGATACTGTCGGGTTTTGAGTAGCCTTAGTCTTCAGCTCGCATAAATCTCAGAGCAATGTCTCCATGTCTGAAATAAATTCCAAGAGGGGGAAAAATATATATTCTAGCTGTTGGGATGGCTATCACCTTCCTTTGGATTGAAATATGATCCTACTCCTAGGCTCAGCATTGTTGTTTTGTTTAAGTCTTTTGTCACCCTGGGGCTTTTCTTTCATTCTTTAATTACCCAGGTCTCTTTTGCTTCTTGATCCTCTGGAGAAAATGGCTGCTTTGAAGGGTGGACTCTATGGCATTGTACCATGCTGAGGCCCCTCCCCAAACCCTGCCCTCTCCCAGATCCACCCCCAAAGTCTCCAGGTAGTTTCCAACCCAGGCCTGGCAACCCTACTATGAACACATGAAATTGCCTTCTACCAAGTCCGACCACTGTTTGTCATTGTCAGTATTGTCTACTCTGATTGGCAGCTGCTCACCAGAGCCTCTGGTCTTTCATTTCACCTACTATCTTGATCCTTTTAACTGTGGAAACTGGGCCCTGCTTGTATACAAAGCAAATGCTCTACTACTGAGTCACAGACCCTCTCACATGTGGCTTTTTAATTATCTGTTAATCTGGCATCCTATTCTTGCTTCTGTTTCTACTCTGCATATTTAAAGAAGATTATGACTTCTGGGAGAAATGTTAAAATGTAGCTTTTTAACAGGATTTGTTTTTAAAAATGGAAACAGTACTTATGCTTGCATTTAATGCCTACAATTGTCCTGAGCTTAGCATGTAAAGCGGCTTCTTTCACAGGATCTGGTCAGTGTATATTTAGTCTCACACTGTCAGTATTGAGTAGCAGCAGTGAAGCTCAGGCTCTGCTTTCCACACAAAAGCTTTTCCCAGCCCTAATGTATGATACAATGTACCTCTTCCAAAGTGGGGGGGCATTTGAGCTGATCCCCATTCCTACTACAGACAGCTACCTCATGGCATCCCGGAGGGTCCTCCGGCTTCCTGGAGCTGAGCGTTTGCTCAACCAAGAGTAAGAACAGGAAACAATTTTGCTTGAATTGCCCATCCTCACTCTTGCCCCCTCCCCATACTGCATAGCAGTTTGTTCACAAGAGTTCCCCCCCCAACTCCTGTGGTATCAACTGAGAGGTCTGGGAGAATTAGCAGGGATCAACTTGTTGATAACGAGGGACTGGGAGTGTGCTGGTGGTTAAGTTTGTAAACTGACAAAAGCTGTGAGGGGGTCAGAAAGCATCTCATAATTCTCTTCTCCTCAGTGGTGATAACACTGTCCACTCCAAGAATGCCAGTGAAGCTGCGCCTCGCTCAGCAAACCAGTCCCCTCAATCAGTTGGAAGTTCAGGAGTAGATAGTGGAGTGGAGAGCACCTCCGATGGGATCCGAGACTTGCCATCCATTGCCATTTCACTCTGTGGGGGTCTTACCGACAACAAAGAAATTTCTAAAGGTACACCATTTACGTTTAACTCAGTGATCCTTGTCTAGGAAACTGCGTACTGACCTCTGGTGGTTGTTTTGTAGTATGGCATTAGGGAACAGCTCACCATGTGTGATCATAAATTATTAAGGTTCAGTCAGGGGTCAGCAACTTTTTATAATCAAAGAGCCAAACTTTATAATCAAAGAGCATCAAAATTCAGAGTAAGAAATAAGGAGCCAGTCCAAGAAAGCTCATCTGTATAACTGAAAATATATAATTGCAGAAAGTCTCAGAACAACCAGCAAATTCCACAGAACAATCAGCACAGTCAACAACCATCTTCCTTATCTTCAAACCCCTTCCAACCCTCCCAGCAATTAACACGGAACAATGGTCACATTCAACAGCCAGTTTCCTTATCACTACCCTTCCAGGAAGCCCCACCAAACAATGGGCTCATCCACAAACCTATTGCCCTTTCATCACACCCCCTCCAGCCTAGAAATAGCAGCTCTCCAGCAGCCCTGGCCCCACTCAATGCACAGCAGCCAAGAAGGTCTGAGCGCCTGCTTCGGCTGCAACACCACTGAGGATGTTCTCCGCAGCTGAGAATGAAACGTCTGGAAGGAAAACTTTCTCCAGTAGAACACGGCACTTGATCCCAAAAGATTCTACAAACCCTAATGATGTTACCAGCCGTGAAAACCTGAAATCTTTGAAAATATATAGCTAAGCTTAACATTATTGATGAGTGACCAGTTGGTTGTGAGTCCTTTATTAGGAAGCGGCACAGTCGCTGTCTAACAGGAACTAATAAATATACACTGGAGTACCTGGCATAATCATTTGTGCACTGGCATAAGCCTAGGCATGGTTCACACTGGTATTACTAGCAGCTGTTCTTCCCTATTACGTGGCAGATGCGGTTCAATGTGGCCAAGTGCAAAGTAATGCACATTGGGGCCAAGAATCCCAGCTGCAAATACAAGTTGATGGGGTGTGAACTGGCAGAGACTGACCAAGAGAGAGATCTTGGGGTCGTGGTAGATAACTCACTGAAAATGTCAAGACAGTGTGCGTTTGCAATAAAAAAGGCCAACGCCATGCTGGGAATTATTAGGAAGGGAATTGAAAACAAATCAGCCAGTATCATAATGCCCCTGTATAAATCGATGGTGCGGTCTCATTTGGAGTACTGTGTGCAGTTCTGGTCGCCGCACCTCAAAAAGGATATTATAGCATTGGAGAAAGTCCAGAAAAGAGCAACTAAAATGATTAAAGGGCTGGAACACTTTCCCTATGAAGAAAGGTTGAAACGCTTGGGACTCTTTAGCTTGGAGAAACGTCGACTGCGGGGTGACATGATAGAGGTTTACAAGATAATGCATGGGATGGAGAAAGTAGAGAAAGAAGTACTTTTCTCCCTTTCTCACAATACAAGAACTCGTGGGCATTCGATGAAATTGCTGAGCAGACAGGTTAAAACGGATAAAAGGAAGTACTTCTTCACCCAAAGGGTGATTAACATGTGGAATTCACTGCCACAGGAGGTGGTGGCGGCCACAAGTATAGCTACCTTCAAGAGGGGTTTAGATAAAAATATGGAGCACAGGTCCATCAGTGGCTATTAGCCACAGTGTATGTGTGTATATAAAATTTTTTGCCACTGTGTGACACAGAGTGTTGGACTTGATGGGCCGTTGGCCTGATCCAACATGGCTTCTCTTATGTTCTTATGTTATGTTCCTATTATCTCCCTTTCTGCAGCAAATCTCTAAAAAGCCGTTTAATCCCATAAAAACCTTTTCCTGCCATTCTTTTCGCATGCTGTCTGTTCTAATGTGTATGTATGTGTGTAAAGTGCCTTCAAGTTGCAGCCAGCTCATAGTGACCCCAGCAAGGGGCTTTCAATGCAAGGAAGAAGCAGAGGTGGTTTGCCATTGCCTTCCTCTGCAGACTCTTCCTTGGAGGTCTCCCTTCCAAGTACTGACTCTGCTTAGCTTCCCAGATCTGACAAGATTGGGCTATGCCAAGGGTGGCCAAACTTGCTTAATGTAAATAGATCCAGGTGGGCAGCTGTGTTGGTCTGAAGCAGTAGAACAAAGCAGTCAAGTAGCACCTTTAAGACCAACAAAGATTTATTCCGAATGTAAGCTTTCGTGTGCTCTAAGCACACTTCATCAGGCAGTAGGATGGAATATGCTTAATGTAAAAGCCACAGGATAAACATCAGATGTCTGAGACCCACAAGACATCAGATGTTTGAGAGCAGGCAGGCAGGCAGGCAAATAGATGAGGGGAGGGAGAGGTGGAAAGAAAGCAACTTTAACTGCATTCTTCAAGCCACCAGCTGGCTTGGCTTGAAGAAGTGATTTAAAGAGAGAAATGCCTTCTCCAAGCTGGCCGGTGGAGTGGTGGGGGCTTTGAGAGCCACATAATATGTGTGTAAGAGCCACACATAGTTGCCAAGCCAAAGTTTGGCCATTGCTGGGCTATACCATGCTGTCTTCCCTCCCAACATCCTATCTGCTCTTCTGATATACCTTAATTTAAATGTCATTTTCTGTTTTAAAGGAATTATCTTTGGCTCGGAAAGAGTTTGATGTTGCTGACATCCAGTATTTGTACTGCCTTTAAGAGTAGCTTTTTAGATAAGAGGCAATTGGTAGATTGCTTTATGATGTGCATGTTTTCTGTGGCTGCAGAAAGCATGTATAGGTTGCATGTCTTCGGAAAGAATAACCAAACAATTGGAAAATTAGTGGCTGGGTTGCAGTTAGTGGGTCTGTAATGCTGCAGGCAGCGGCCAATCAGTGTTATGTGCATCTGGCTTTTGTCCAAAGCAGACGTAACTACCTTCTTCTGAACTGGGCAGGAAATTGCACATTTGTATACTATGGGGCAAACTTGTTTTCCTTTGCTTTGAACAAACACCATGTATCTGCATGTGCACTTATTTTCTGTGACTGTTCAGTTTTGACTAACTTTTGCTGACCTGTGTTTTGTTGAAATACATAACTGAGAAAATCTCTGTATTCAGTCTGTCCACACTTACTCAGTTACCTGATGGAGTTAGAAACCAGAAGGTCTCCTGATGTCTTAATGCAATAATAATCTCCACCTTGAGAAAATAAGAGTGTTCTCTATCTGGCAGAAAGCTGAAACTGGTTGCTATAGATGGTGAAACTCCAGAATTAAAGGCTTGAACTAAAGAACCAGTTTCTAGCGGTAGCTCGTAGAAAAGTTCCAAATCCTTTCTGGACTGAATCCACAAAGCAAGCTTGTACAACTTGGTGTCCTTCCTCCAAAATACACATAGCTTCTCAGCTATCATTGGTAGCCATCTGTGGGTGCCCTCAGTTTCTCATTTTAGCTGTCTGCCTTCTTTCAAAACAAGGTAGACAACTGAAAAGATGCAGTGCTTGACTTCAGAGAGTTCTTTTGCTTAAAGAGGTGGTGGATAGGGTTCTACAAGTAATGTGAGCCTGCCATAAAATATGCATTTCTTTTACATGGGTTCTCTTTCCATAGTTCCCTGTCACATGCTATTCTTGGAGTGAAGGAATGGTATGTGTCTGCCATCTACCTCAGCATTACCTTGATCCATCCAGTAGATTCACATCTGTCTTCATTTTATGTGTCTTCCAAACAGAAAAGTTTTTAGCCCAAGAAGTGTCCTATCAGCAGTTTGTGGACAATCCAGCTATCATTGATGACCCCAACCTTGTGGTGAAGATTGGAACTAAGTAAGTGTTTCTCCATTATAAACAACTGTAGGTATTTTGCTGAAAACGGCAACTGGGTGATCTTGATGCTGCCTCAGAGGCCATTGTGGTAGTGGCAGGCTTGGTCTTGGCATTACCACTAAGACCCAGCCTTTGGTTTTGACTAAATGCCATTGTTTTTAACCTACCATCTAAACTAAATGCCAACAAACTAAACTTGCTGGCCAAATGAACATTTATAGCTACATCTTCAGCCATGAGGTGGTTTTATGGATTTTAATAACGTCTTATCCTCTGTTCTGATATCCTAGATATTACAACTGGACGACAGCAGCTCCCCTCCTGTTGGCAATGCAGGCATTCCAGAAGCCTTTGCCAAAGGTGAGCTTGACCATGCAAGCCATTTTAGAAAGTTGTCTTTTGAAAAAAACCTGTCAGAGGAAGCAGCTGTATGCTTGATAGTAATGATATGTACCTGTGAGTGGGGTTTTCCTCGCAGGTTTAAAAAAAAAAAATATTGGTTCCGGACCCATAACGTTTCAGTTTATCCCCTGATGTCTGCACATATTTTTTGTGCCTTTAGTATCCATGTTGAATTTTTTTGTTTCCTCCTGGGTTTTACTGGTTTTTTTGAGAGCACTTTTATCCTGACTTTTTTCTGGAAGCTGATTTTGAGTCAGCTTTTTCTTCATGTTGATTTTCATTGTCCCACCTGCTCCCACCCACTTCCAGCCCACAGGTCAATAATTGGACTGTTGTGGTCAAACCACTCCCTCCCCCCACTGTGAAGGCAAATGATTTATTTTCTTTTTAAAAAGAGGTGCTAAAATGTCACTATTTTGCTGGAGTGCTGTAATAATAGGCTGAGTTGGTTCTTTGAACTTCCAGCTTTCATTGAAAAGATAAGTCTCTGGTCTTTTCCCTTGCAGAGATGTAAGAAAGGCATATCTCTGTGTGGAGGAGAGTCTAGAGTCTTAAGGCGATTTCTCACACAGCTTACCGAGGAGCAAAGTCCCTCCTCACCGCGCAGCGTCTGCTCGGATTTCCCACCAACTGCTCCGCGGATTCAGGAAGTGCCGGACCTTTTGCGTTGCTAACGTAAATTAGGGTTTTAGCGATTTCCATTTGAGGAAATTTAAGGGAAATTGCCCTTACTTTTTTTTTAATGAAAGCTGGGAATTCAGAGAATCTGCTTAAATTATCATTACATTACTACTGACACCAGCACCCTCTCTTGAAAATCCTCTTTATTGATGTGCAGAAGAAAATAAACTGACTTCACAGTTGTAAAACTGCACAGGGCGGGCAAATGTACTTGTAGACTGACTCCAAAAAGAAAACCAGGAGTAAATCAAGTGCATTGCTCCCCCCTTTTTCTTTATCCTTAAGACACCCTAAAACACACTGCAGTTCTATATAGCCTGGTTTCTTCTATTTTTTTCAGTAGTGTATCTTTTCCCCAAGGCAATGAATGAAAGAATACCCTCAGCTGCCCACTGGTTTTTAATTTTTTTTTTTTAAATGAGGCACCGCTTAAAACACTGCTTCTGCAACAGAATCATAATTAAACTTCCAACTAGATTTGGCTTCCACCTGCATGCTCAGTAGGTCCCCCAAACCAAATGGCCATTGGTACTTGTGCATGACTAGACTTTCACATACAGCAGAAAGAGGTGATAAAATGTCTCCCTATGTTAACTCTTTGCAGATAGAAATACGTTCAATAGGCAAACACTGGGCTAGAACCTTTTCTCCCTGTTGTGCTTGCTTTCTGTATTTATTTTTTGTTTGTTTATTTTAATGTGAATATGAATTCAGGACTGGAACCCCCTACCTCCCATCTGAAATGGTGTAGTCCATTTTGCCACCTTGTTCTCCTACATGTATAGACCACACAGTCCTAAGCAGAGTTTCACCCTTCTAAGTTCATTGAAGTTAATGGATTTAGTTTAACAAAGAGCCCCGTGACACTGAGTGTTAAAGCTGCAGTACTGCAATCCTAAACTCTGCTCACGACCTGAGTTCAATCCCTGGCAGAAGCTGGGTTTTCAGGTAGCCGGCTCGAGGTTGACTCAGCCTTCCATCTTTCCGAAGTTGGTAAAATGAGTACCCAGCTAGCTGGGGGGAAAGTGTAGATGACTGGGGAAGGCAATGGCAAGCCACCCCATAAAAAGTCTGCCGTGAAAACGTTGTGAACATATGAACATATGAAGCTGCCTTATACTGAATCAGACCCTCGGTCCATCAAAGTCAGTATTGTCTTCTCAGACTGGCAGCGGCTCTCCAGGGTCTCAAGCTGAGGCTTTTCACACCTATTTGCCTGGACCCTTTTTTGGAGATGCCAGGGATTGAACCTGGGACCTTCTGCTTCCCAAGCAGATGCTCTACCATTGAGCCACCATCCCTCCCTTGTGAGAGCAACGTCACCCCGGAGTCAGAAACGACTGGTGCTTGCACAGGGGACCTTTCCTTTCCAATTTGGTTTAGGATTGCACTGTAAACCCCCATGATTTTTAATGAGCTACGAATTAGCATTGATAAATAAATTGCTAAAAGGCAGCAAGCCCTGATTCTTGTGTATTTTGAGGTGTGTTAGGGTATTCATGACCACTGTGTACCGTGTTTGTTTTTTATTAGGACAGCTACGCTTAGGAGTATTCATTGTCAGTTTTGTCATAGGAATAAATCCATTCTTTCCTCAAGAATGTTAAATGAGCATTTGGCTGCCGTACTAGCTTTTGGTTCGGTTACACCATTTAACCTCCTCCCTGGGCTGAGTGGTCCGAGAAGCACTAAACCATCCTGTAGAGTTTCATTATTATTTAGCAAGGGGAGCCTGCCGCCTTGTACATCTTTCTACCCTCCCAACAAACCATTTATGATTTCTACTAAGTAGCCATGGAGTAGTGACTTCTGTCTCCCCACCTTTCCTAAACATTATACTAATGTCTTGTTATGCTTTCTTCCCCCCCCCCCCTCTTTCCCTTTTGGTTTGTTCCCATTTTTTTCTTTCTTTTTTCTTTTCCAATCCCCTAAGTATTCTTGCTTGAGTTTCTTCAGTGCAGTCCTGGATACCATTAGGTTTTGCTTTGATAAGATATGTGGTCAGCCGACAGTACGTTTCCTTTGACTCTCTTTGCCTGAGTTCCAATTGTGTGTGTGTGTTTTCCTTTTATTTTGCTCCATTTGCATGAGTGGGAGTGCTTTTTGGTTCTGTTCCATTATTTATGTTACCATCCATTTATCACAGGCCACTGTGGATTCTATAATGAGGGATAAGATGCCCAAAAAAGGTGGACGATGGTGGTTTTCATGGAGAGGGAGGAATAGTTCTATCAAGGAGGTAAGTGTGGCAAACGAGATGCCCTGCGTTTTCCTTCCAAAATTAGAAATCATCCATAATTTAAAAACAAATTAATGCTCCTGTTATGAGACAATCCAGATTAGGTGGAAAGAAGAGCTGAATTTAGCTGTTTACATATATTATGTGAATATGCCTCTTTTGCATAATTAGCTCAGCAGGTGTAGACTTTTGCATAAATTTGCTGCTTCTGCTCATCATGGGAGGGTCAAGGAGCTATGCAGGCTGTTGAAGACCCCCCTGCAAATTCAAGGAACCCTTATTTGCCCACCCTTTGGATTTTCCGAACAGGGGAACTGGATTTAGCAGTCGATTGCTGTTTATAGAGGTTAATTATAGCAGAAGTTATATTCAGGCCTCAGATTCAGTGGGAGCTCACAGGAGCACAGCTCCTGAACCTTTCTGAGAGTTCTACCTCCTCCTCCCCATCTTGTCCATTGAATAGTATTGCAACTGCCTAACAGTCCTTGGGTGAGCTCCACCACCTATTTTTCTACAAAATGCTATAAATTTGGAGGGCCTCAGAACGGTTTTCAGCTTCAGTTGTTGATTTAGTTCTGTTAATTTACTTGTTTGGAGCAACTGGTTAATGCTGTCTCAAACTTTCTCTGACTCTTGGAGGGGCAGGCATATCAACAGGAGCCAGAGATGAATGGCTAACAGCCTCCAATTTTAGTAATGTAATCAATGGGAAATGGTCACTGTCCAAGCTCTCATCCACTAAAAAGTCCACAATAAGTTTTCTCAGACTGGGAGAAATGATAACACAATCGATGACACTACTGCCTAATCTGGAACTAAATGTGTACTCCCCTAGCAATTCTTGTTGCATAGACCCATTTAATATAGATCTATTACAGTGGATACAAAAATTTGCCAGGAATACTCCTGCTGCATTAACATGGGGGTCTTCAGAGTTCCTTGGAAAAATCAGGAATTCAGGGTTAGGGAATCGTGCTTTATTGTATAATGAAAGCTGAGAATCCCCATAGACTGAACTCTGCATCCAGTGCCATGTTTCTGAGCATAGTCTGCAATCTTGCTAAATCATGACAGGTACACAGCGTTATAGGTATTTTCTCAAGATAGTTTGATGGCTGCTGTCTGATAACAAGACGATGTTGGATTTATATCCCACCCTTCACTCTGAATCTCAGAGTTTCAGAATGGCTTACAATCTCCTTTTCCTTCCTTCCCCACAACAGACACTTTGGGAGGTAGGTGGGGTTGAGAGAGCTTTCACTGAAGCTGCCCTTTCAAGGATAGTTCTGCAAGAGCCATGGCTGGCCCAAGGCTATTCCAGCAGCTGCAAGTGGAGGAGTGGGGAATCAAACCTGGTTTTCTCAGATGCGAGTCCACACATTTAAATACTACACCAAACTGGAACTAACATTGGCCGGTCTAGCACTCTGGAAAACTAGCAAGCTATGTGCGATAGTGCTGGCCATCTCCTCTTTAGTGTCCACAGGCATACTGCCACTGAACTGAACATAGATAAGCATCCTGTTTAATAACCTATCCATCATTAATTACGTAAAGGAGAGTTGTTTCAGTAACTAACTGCAACAGGTCCACACTGAAGCAGTGTCAGTGTTGCAGTGTCAGCTGGACAGTATCCAGTACTTGCTGCTCAACAATAAGACTGATCTTTGCCATAGGCCCGTGCCAGTGTTTTGCTCGTTCATCACTAGTGTTCAGTTTGTTTGCCATTAGAAGTAGATAGTTGCAGTCCCCCCCTTTATCCTTGTACCAGGTAAATTCCATCATAACCACACATATAATGATCAAAATCTGTTCCATGTCTTCATCACTAGGAAACAAAGCCAGTTCCAGGTCTGAGTGGGAAAGAAGCTGCGGACATTGCAGACAGGTATTTATTTACTGTCTCATGAGAGGAAGGGCAGGAAGGGTTGCCTCAGTGCTTAGTTCTCATGGCCCTTTGTTACACACCCAGGGAAATGCTGATCGCCAATTTGGGATCAGGAAGCAACTTTTCTCCAGGTCATTTTGGCCAGGGATCCTGGAGGCTTTTTGCCATCTTCTGGGCATGGAACAGGGGTTACTAGGGGTGTATGTGAGGGAGGGGGAGGTATTCGTGAATTTCCTGCGTTGTGGGGGGAGGGGTTAGATAATCCTGGAGGTCCCTTCCAGCTCTGTGATTCTACCCAGTGTGCCAGGAATCCTTAACACTGTCCTCTTTGTATTCCCTGCAAAGTAAGAGAAGAATGTCTCATTATTTTCTTAGCTGAGTATTTATTGATCCGTGAGAAACGGGTGCACCCTCTTGCCTGCCAACAGGCCTCTGAGGGTGGCACACGATAAAAGAAGAAAAATACGAAAAAGATGAAGCAAAAACTGGCTGCAGTTTTGTGTTCATAAGTGTCTGAAAGAGTACATATGAGTGAGTGATGGTGAAAAGAGGGATGACTTAAAGCTGGTCTACACATTTGGAATGATCACATGACACTGAACCTCTGTTTTGATTGGGCCTCCAGTTTGCTGCAGGGTTATGTTCAGGGGTGGAATTCTAGCAGGAGCTCCTTTGCATATTAGACCACACCCCCTTGAGGTAGCCAATCCTTCAAGAGCTTACAAAAAAGAGCCTTGTAAGCTCTTGGAGGATTGGCTACATCAGGGGTGTGTGGCCTAATATGCAAAGGAGCTCCTGCTAGAATTCTACCCCTGATTATATGTTTGAAAAGGAAACAGCTAAAATCTCTATCCCTGACAAGGGTTGTTTTTTGGGGTGTGTGTATGTCTGTTTATTTATTTAGGGAAGGAGGCATTGAAACCCAGCATCTCACAGTGATTCTAAATATTTAGGTCAACTTTAAGCATATACATTTACATGTACAATTGGGCAGTGTACTACTCTAAATTTTATTGTGCTCTTTCTTTCTTACCTCCTCCCCCCTCCCAAAAAAAAATGCTTCTGGGCTCCATTGTTCAAACCCCCTGTGAGAATTTTGCTGAATTCTAATATCTGACGTACTTTCTAATATTTTTCCCTACAAGAAATGGGAAAATAACCAAAACATATCAAGCAGACAGATGAAAATCTTCATCATGCCACTGTGGCCGCAAAAGAGAAAATAATCTTAGAAGTATGATGGAAGTAAGATTTTACTATGTCAGTTATAATTTACGAAGCATTTTAAGGTAGATGCTGATAGAATTTAGTAAACCTTCTCGTGTGCAGCATATGCTAATGGGTTATACAAATGAGTTGTGCTAATGAGCTCCGGCACCTCTTTTTCTACAAAATGACCCCTATACAACCAGACTCAAAGGTCATCCTGTTTAACCAGCTGAGCAACTGCTCCCATGGTTTTGGAGTTTGCAGAGTAGGAGCTGTAGTTCTTGTAGGGGATAATTTATCCTCTTTTCCGGGCGTTTCTACTCTGTGATATAAAATTGCTGCAGAGTAAACAGTTTCAAGGATTAGACCTTGATGTTATTGTGACCCAGTGGAGTGATTCTTACAATCTAGAGGCAGAACATGCGCCACTTGAAAATAATGGAGTTTGTACTTGGAAGCACAGCAGTGTTGGTTACTGCTGCTTAGGAAGTTTGAAACCTCTTAATAGGCCTGAAAGTGAGAATATTAAGCAGTCCTTGCTCACTGAAGTAAAAAAATATGTTCTGGGGATTTTTTTTTCTTTTGCTGAAAACTGTTATTCTAAATGGAATATTGTAATGGTGGTATGGCTAGCTTAATCCAGTGGAAAAAGGAGATTTGGAATGATATTGCTAGCAAAGAGATGCTGCCCATGGAAAGATATTCCCCTTCCCTCTTGTCATATTCTGTGGTGTGTCCTAAAAAAGAATGGAACAATCCACAAATGGGTTCATAACATCTAATCTACTAGGGATTGTGAAGGTAAACTGTATAGCAAAAGCACAAAGTTCAAGCCCAGTGGCACCTTTAAGGCCAACAACATTGTAGTCAAGGCAAGGTGTAAGCTTTCATGTGCATGCACACTTCTTCAGATACAGTGAAATGGAAATTACCAGTCCATACCTATAAGTAGAGGGTGAGCAGTAAATTAGCATAGAGCAAAATGAAGATGTTTTAACAGATTCAAGGACCAAACAGAAATAACAAGCCTATTTTATATGGTTGCTATTTGTTTGGGTTTAATTCAGGGGGAAAACATAGTGAAGGAAATATGTCAGAATTGGAGATTGATGGGCTGATATGTCCTTAATTGTGGAATGCTGAGAGTAATTAACTGAGACCCTGCCATGATGCTTCATCCATCTTCTCTCAGGCACAGGGATGACCCTAGACAGCAAAACCAACACACTGGTTTATTTACTTTACCTATGCCCTGTCTCTTCCCCAAACAGAGGGCCAAAGCAATTTTAGTTGTTCTTTTCATTTCACCCTCACAACTATGTAAGGCAGGTTAGGTTGAGAGTGTGTGACCAGCCCAAGGTCACCCAGCAAGCAGAGCTGAGAGATTCAAACCTGAGGGTTGTTTCACACAGGAGATTTGGCCCGACCTAGCCCAACCTCCCATTCGGATTAAAAGCACATGGTTATGTGCCCTCCAAGCTGCACCCGTTCTCACCCCATCTCCAGACACCTCCTATCCCTATTAAAAAGCTACCTGGATTTTCCTGGTAGCTTCCCACTGAATCAGATGTAGGTCACAGAATCGGCTGCTGTCTGAATGCCACCATGCGACTCATAAGCAGAAGAACTGTATGAATGTACCAAGCCGTTTCCGGCACAGTCAGGGTTTTTCTCCCCTAACCCCTCTGGGAGTGCTTGAGTGCACACAGAGGGGACTTTTAAAAAAAGAACAGCCCTTTCTGCAGCAGGTCCATGGTTGAGTCGCACTAGCAGTGTGAATGGGCAACCATAGACCGCTGCTGGGATCCTGTCCTTTCAGCTGCTGCTGTCTGATAACCCAGAAATGGACCAAACTCAAGCGGGTTTTTTCCCTACGGGATAATATTGCATCAGTTTCACAGTGTGAAACCAATCTGAGACTTCCAGATCGTAGCTCAAAACGCTAACCACGACTTGCACAGATGTTCATATAACAAACAGAACAGGAAACGTATCCTACCATTTCAAAGGCCTGGGAAATGTTTTCTCGGCTTTCAGAAAGAAAACAGCGAAACCTGTATAACTTCAGGACTGAAATGCAAGACACAACACTCCTCCCCCCTTAGTTCAAGACACAAAGTCTTTCAAGTAGGCTGGCCCTCTTCTGGTGTCACCCCACCACGAGGAACCAGCAGTCCTGCCATCCCCGGCCACCATACATAGCTATGTGCCAGGGCCTTCATACGAACAAACCCTGGGTGTGTTTCGTGTAAGGCTTCCAGTACTTGCTTCCGCAATGTGGGGGAGGGGGAACCACCACCCTGCTACCCCAGAGAATGCACCCCTTGTGTATGGACAGTTCATCTCTGCGTAAAGTAAGTAAGTAAATTTTATTTTTGTATCCCGCCCTCCCCCGCCAAAGGCAGGCTCAGGGCGGCTCACAGACATGGGACAACCATGATTTGAATAAAATACAATCAAGACAAAACAGATTAAGATACAATTAGGTTACATAGGTTAGTTACATGCGTGATGCGAATGCCCTGAATTTTGCATCCAGTTTGCCCACGGGCCACCCCCTTCCCATCCAGTCTAAAACGCGTGCGAGGATGCGGCCTCTACCCGTGGCCCAGCTACCTCAGCGGCGTGGAGGGGCCTCTCGGGTAGAGTCTCTATAAGCATCACATGGTGGGCAGGGGCGGGATCCGGGTCCATAGAGGGCAGCGGCAGGCGGCTGAGGGCGTCAGCGTGTTCCATAGCTTTGCCAGGGCGGTGGACCAGGGCATATGTGTACAAGTTGAGGAACTGGTTCCACCGCAGGACGCAGCTGTGACAGAATTTGCGGTGTCTGGTGGTCTGGGGCAAGGAGGCCCAGTAGTGGCATGTGGTCCGTGGCAGTCGTGAAACACCTACCGTACAGGTAGTCGTTGAATTTATGCACACCCGCCACGATTGCCAAGGCCTCCTTGTCTATCTGGGCATAGGCGTTCCGCGGGAGTCAAGGTCCTTGAATAATAGGCCACAGGAACCTCCCGTCCGGGAGTTGGTGCCCCAGATTGGTGCCCACCCCGTATGGGGAAGCATCGCAAGCCAGAATCACTGGTAAGGATTCGTCAAAATGGTGGAGCACATCATTGGAAACTAGGAGGTCCTTGACTGCCTAAAAAGCAGCGGCCTGCTTTTCCCAGACCCACGGGGTGTGTTTATCCAGGAGCTTATGAAGGGGTTCTGCAACGGCCGCTTTGTGGGGCAAAAATGAATGATAAAATTTTAATAAGCCCAAGAAACTTTGTAACTCCTTCTTGCACGTGGGGGGCGGGGCGTGGACTATTGCCCTGGTCTTGCCGGCCGTCGGGTGGATTCCCATGGCATCTACCCCAAGAACTCTACCCTCGACACCCAGAGGGAACACTTCTCCCGCTTCACTTTAAGCCCTGCCATCTGGAAGCGGCGGAGTACCTCTCGCAGATGGCTGCTGAACTCCTCAGCGTCCGGGGTGGCGATCAAAACGTCATCGAAAAACGGTTGCACTCCGGGGATCCCTTTGAGAAGAAAGTCCATAATGCTCTGAAAGATTCCCTGAGCCACATTAACCCCAAATTGCAACTGCCGCACCTGAAAAGCTCCCCTGTGAGTCACAATGGTCTGAGCCTCTGCGGTCTCAGCGTCCACCAGGAGTTGCTGGTACGCTTGGGCCAGGTCCAGTTTCCCAAAAACCTTAGAGCCTGCTAGGGCTGCCAGGACGTGGCTGACCACCGGAACGGGGTATGGATTGTCCTGGAACGCTTTATTTATTGTGCACTTATAGTCAGTGCATATGTGCACATCTCCATTTGGCTTTACCGGAGTGACTATGGGTGTTTCCCATGCAGAGTAGGATACCGGTTCTAGTACCGTGAGGTGGTCCAGCTCTGCATCAGTTTTGGGTTTAAGAGCGAACAGAACTCGCCTGGCTTTCAGCCTTATTGGTCTCACGTGGGTATCAAGAGGTAAGGTGATGGGAGGCCCCTTGTAGCACCCTAGGGATCCATCAAACCACTTCCAGGAATTCCAGGCACACGTGCTCGAAATTGTTTGTTTGCATCTGCTGCACCCCCACTATTTGAATGCCTAGCAGTCGAAACCAGGCCAGCCCCAGCAGTGTGGTGAGCTGGCGCTTGACCAAGAGTATGTCCAGCATGCCCTTAAAGTTCTTAAACTCTGCCCTTACAGTGGCCCAACCCAAAATCAGTACGGGGTTTTTCTGGAAGCCCTGCAGTATGAAATCAGCCGGTCGCAACCTGGGCTGGCCATGGGGGCAAAGTTTTCTTAGAGACTCCTCCGAAATCATGGAGATGGAGGAGCGCGAGTCCAGCTCCATTAGGCATGGAGTGCCCTCGATGAGGACTGACACCCTGACCTTATTGGGGGTGGTGAGGGGAAGTTCATTACTTGCAGACTAGTCAATGTGGCTGAGTCGGCATCAGTCGAGTCGTGGTGGGTGGACTGGCGTCTGCGGTTGGCCTTGGCCCGGCAAGCCCGTGCTATGTGGCCCACTCTTCCGCAGTTCCTGCAGTCCACGTTGCGATAAGGGCTGTCCCGTCGCTTGTGTGGATCTCCACAGCTGGTGCACTTGATGTTGGCTGGTCTCTCTGTTGCATGTGGCCGAGTGGCCGCTGTCGGTCCCATTCCTGGTTGGTGGCGGAGCTGGTGTGCCTCCTCCTCCTCTGGGTTGCCAGATGCCATCTCCTCCTGGTGGACGGCTTCAGCTCGCGGGTTGTGGTCAGCTTTGGTTGCTCTCTCAAATGCTGTGGCTTCGTTGAAGGCGAGTTGGAGGGTGAGTTCCTCCTTTGCGTAGAGCTTTTGCAGCAGTCTTTCGTCTCAGAGGCCCCAGACAAATAGATCTCTCAGGGCTTCCTCCAGCTTGTCGAAGCTGCAGTTCCCTGCAATTTGGCGGAGGGCGGCCAGGTAGACGGCGGCCGTCTCTCCCACCCCTTGATCCCTCTTGTGGAAGAGAAATCGGCAGGCGATGATAGATGGCTGGGGCAAGAAATGCCTGGTCAGGAGTCTAACCACCTCTTTGTACCTTTTCTCGGTGATCTTTGCGGGGGCCAAGAGACCCTTGGCTATCTCGAATGTGGCCTCCCCGCAGACGCTCAGGAGCACATCTCTCTTACGGCTGTCATCTGTAATCATGTTCGCTTGTAGGTAGCAGTCGACCCGCTCCGTGTAGGTCTCCCACCTCTCGGGGTTGGCAGGGTCGAACTCAGCAAGGTGGCCCGTCATCCCACTCGGGTTAGCCATGGTGGTGGCGATGGGCGCTTCAGTCTCTCTAGACTGCATGCCTTCCTTGTCTCTGGCCAGGTCAGCGAATTCCCGCTTGGGGAGTTACCTGTCTAGGATCCCATCCTCGTCGCCACTGTAATGTACTGAGTGACAAGACGTTTTGAACATGCTTTATTAGCGAGTACATCACAAGAGAGGGAAACGTAGGCCGGGTCCCAATTATATACATACCCCGGAACAACCCTCAGCCTGGCCAGGCCCAATCCTGGCCAGTTAAAGTTCCCGCCACAGATCTTGATTGGCAGAGCGTATTTGCGAGCTACGTCCGGGGACCAGTGGACTCCCACTGGTCACCTCTGTACCGTTCGCTGCGTTGTAACTTCAGGACTGAAATGCAAGACACGACATCAGCTCTGGAAAGAAGTAATTTGATGTAAATCCAAGCCCCCAGAATGTGTGCTGACAACACGATCCAAGCAGGTGGCATAAGCATTGCTATACTGGTGCTGAAATGTTGCATTTACACAACTATTTTGTCAGGTCAGCAGGCTGTAGCACTGAGCTGTTTTAGAGCCGTTTCTGGCACTAACAAATGTTTGTGCCGAAAGTCAGATTCAAATGTTTGTCAAATTCACATTTAAATGAGTATTGTGTGCAGCAGCTGAGTTAGCAACACTTGTAACTGAATCGGTTAAGTAACTGAATTGACTTTAGAGAACCCAGAAAATTGTAACTCTGTTTAGGATTGCGCTAGTTTAAGAACAGGTCCAGGTGAAAAAGAGATGATGCCTCAAAGAGGTATACTCTAGTAGTATTTCCTAATTGTTTAAAACCTTATTGCACTGGACACATTTTTGAAAAAAAAAGTATATTATTCGCCCAAGACTGAAGATCTTCCATAGTTACTTCAACACATCCTCAGGAGTTGTGGCGTTATGGTAAAACACTATTTCTGTTTTTACACGTAGGTTCTAATTATGGTATTCCAAAGATTTAGAAAAGTGAGCTTATGAATAATCAAAAGGCATATTTCAAAAAATAACAATGAACCTGATTTCTTTACAGAGGCTGTGCACAAATCCAGCCACGTATTCTATTGTTCAGGCCTAATGGATTTTCAGAGGTGACTGCATTTGTCAGTGATCATGTCTTTACGTATGGGTATGCCTGTGCCATTTCAGAGTTAAAGAGGAGTCGTCCTCAAGTGATGAAGAACTCAGAGCTGCAAAACAATCCATTGGATCGTTATCTTCAAGCTCTGGTCACCTCTCGCTGTTGCCTGCAGTAGGTTACAAAAAGACCCTTCGACTCACTTCAGAACAGCTGGTGAGTTATTTTCATAACCTCACCCTAAGCCTCAAGAGACAATAGTTTGGTCTCCTGAACCAAATTACAGACCTCCACTGTTGTATTATAAGGAGCCATGCATCGTACACATAGCCTGGTATTTTCTGCCTTAACATCAAGTAGTCTTCCAGGGTCACTAGTAGACGTTATAACCGAAGGTCTAGTTTCTCTACTTTTACATTCAGAACTACACAATCTCGTATTCCCAATGAACCAGTTTTGTTTGTTTATTTTGATAGCTTTACCTTGCTTTTCAGCCCAAAGGGGGCTCAAAGTAGCTTGCACACTCTTCCTGTGTTTTATGTTCACAACAACAACCCAGTGAGGTAGCCTGAGAGAGTATTTCTGGCATAAAAACACCTATCGATGTTCCATAAACGAGGGGGGATTTGAAACAGGATTCCCCATATCTGACACTGTAACTACTACAGCACACTGGCTCTTAGATATTAGGGCTATCTTAATCATACGTAAGTTAGACTTCCTTGTTTGTAGAGATCTGCTTCTTTGATGTCACTTCATTAAGTTAGCAGTTTCTAATATAATTATGTCTTTGTTCAGGGGGAGAGAAAATTAGCATGATTGCAATCATCAGTGGAGATTATAAAATGTGGGTGGCATTTATGACTGAAAAGATAAGTTTTCTGTTTTTGAAAGAAATATGCCAAAGGCAATAAATCAATAAATGTGGAATGTATTTATTGATGTGAAGTCACTCAGCGAATTCATTGGTTGCAAAGGGCAAGGAGTCTTTGTGTATGTTGCTTTGTGCTGAGAAACAGCAGTGTGATATTGGAGAACAAAGGTTAAAAACTGCGGGAGAGTGTATTTATTTTAAGGAGTCTGTCAATACACTGTCAGGGGTTAAAGCCAATAATAAGTTTCTGTTGTTGTTGAGGTGAGTTGCTTTATTTTTTTTGCTGACTTGTACATTCCAGACCATTGATTATAAAGTAGAGTTTCTTATTACTTCCATTGGGTTATACATCAACTAAGAAAGGGGAGGGGGAGGTAAGGTGACCCTCAGGTCAAACTCTGCTTTCTTTGTTCAGATGTCAGAGAGACGATTAAACATGTGTGAGTAAAGCAATTTACTGTGTGCCCTTTAAGGATTCGGCTTTAACATTATTCTGAGCTGTCTGGTTTGTCTCCCTCATAGCGTTGAACTCTGGGTTTGTTTTATGTTTGACAGAAAAGCCTAAACCTTAAGAATGGTCCCAACGATGTGATTTTTAGTGTCACAACACAATATCAGGGAACATGTCGCTGTGAAGGCACCATCTACCTATGGAACTGGGACGACAAGGTCATTATTTCTGACATTGATGGCACAATCACTAGGTAAGACGCAGTTGTCTTGGGGGAACTCTGTTTTTGCTGATGAAGCCAACAGAGTTGAAGTGTGCAAAATGGTGAAAGGCACACACTGTCTGAAGGACTTATTGCATTTACAGATATGGGTAATCCAGTTCTGTGAGTCCAAGCTCAATTTACACAGTGCGTAAGATAAGGTTCATCAACTCTTCTGCTGCAGGTTGAGTGGCATAGTACTGGTGGTTTGCCAGATTGGACCATAAAGTACTATTATATGTCGCATTGAGTATAGGTTTCCTGTAGATACAGAAGATCCTGCTGTATCAGACCAGCAGTCCTTCTAGTCTAGATCTTTTTTCACATAGCAGCCAAATAGTTACCCTGGAGGGCCAACAAGGCACAGAGACCAAGGCCTTTCCCAGTGCTGCCTCCGAACACAAGTATTTATACTGCCTCTGGATATATAGGATCCCTTTATTCATCTTGGCTGGTAGCCACTGATGGACCCGTCCTCTATAAATGTGTCCAATCTCCTTCTGAAGCCATCTATATTAGAGGCTATATCCAGTGGCAGCAAATTTCACATTGTAATCACCCTCTGTCTGAAGAAATATTCCTTTTACTCCGTCCTGAATCTGATGCCCATCAGCTTCATTGGATGCCCTCAAGCTCCAGTATTTTGGGAGAGGGAGGAAAAAAATCTTTTTGTCAACTCTGTCCAGAGAGAGAGAGAGTTTGGTGGAGAGAGCCAGTTTAGTGTAGTGGTTAAGTGCATGGATTCTTATCTGGGAGAACTGGGTCTGATTCTCCACATACACCTGCTGATGTGACCTTAAGTCAGTCACAAGATCTCCCAGAGATGTTCTGCTGAAGAGCAGTTTCTGTCAGAACTCTCTCAGCTCCACCTACCTGCCCCCAGGTTCTAGTATCATGAGTATTATGGGGAAGGGCCTGCTCCCATCATGTTATAGTTGTACCATATAAAGGCTGCTCTCTCTGGAAAGGGTAGCACCAAGTCCCTCCATGCATTCTTGTACATCCTGAATTGCAGAAATCATGGAGGGTGATAATAGTACAGGCTGCACACTTTTGTAAGTGCAATTCACTGTTCCCTCGAACATCATAGCACAGAAAGCCCTTATTTTTATCTTCTGCATCCTCTGATTTGATTGGTGCATTTTTATTTTTTAATATTTTAAATCATTTTAAGGTGTTATGCTTTTTCATTGTGTTAATATGGTTTTGTATTGTTACTTGTCACACTGAGTACAGGTGTCCTGTAGAATAAACCGTAGGAGCAAGCTTGCAGCTCTAATGCTATGTAAAGTAAAGAGAACTTTTAGAAAGGGAACAGGAAGACAGTCAGTGGGAGTTTGATGGTAAAAGAGAACACATAAAATCTTGTTTGATGTATTACAACTTGCTGGTTCAGTTTTTACGACCCCGTTTGTTTTTTGCATTGTTGTGTTTTTCAGGTCAGATACTTTAGGCCATATTTTGCCCACGCTTGGCAAAGACTGGACGCATCAAGGCATTGCCAAATTGTACCATAAAGTCAGCCAGTGAGTACATTAGCAAATTTGTTGTGAATGTTGAAACTGCCCCGCTTGCTGTGATTGTAGGTTCCAGTGCACAGCACTGTTTGACGTAAGCATCAGTGCCTCAAACCAGGCTTAGAATATTTTTTGAGAGATGCAATGCAGGAACTTCTTTTGTTTTTAAATTTGGCTGTAGAAAACTTGCAGGTGGGACCAAGTGGGTTCAGTAGAAAACTACTCAGTTGAATGGTGTCCAGATGCTGACAAGGAGCCCACCTGCCCTTCCCCTACTAGCAGCTGTTTCGGTTTCTTAGCTGAAACATGCAGTTTCCTATAGTGGCAATAATATCCATTGACCATGTTGCTTCCATTTAATAACACCTTTAAATCTACTGCCTAATGCAAATGTGTCACCTTGCCTAATGATGGGACAGGCCCCATTTCCTGTGCTAACTTCACATGCACAATTATAGACCTAGTGGCTGTATTGTGTACCTGTATATATATCCATGGATGGTATTCCTTTATTTATACCCCACTGGGCATACAAAATGACTTACAAAATCATTTGTCATTGTTGCAACCTTAGTATTAGAGACATCCCTACAATAGAAAGCAATATCCGCATCTGTAACACAGGTCATCCAATATGTAGAATTGTGGCCTAAACAAAAAAGAAAGTGGTCACAGCCCAGGCTCTTCCTTGTCCTCCTCTTTCCTCAGCAGTTCCTGAAACCTCTGGAAAGCTGATGCTTGGAGTCACAAGAGCCATGTGGACAGAATGCCACATGGCACAGGGACTGCAGGGAGGAGGGTGAAGTGGGAGAGGCCCCTTCTTTTCCTTTTGCCCTCACAGATCTTCTTGCATCAATGGAAGTGACACTGGTAGAAACTGGAGGGGGCAGTTTTGCCTTGTTCCTCCTCCTCAGGAGGAACAAGGCAAAACTCCTCATCTAAGCATCAGCTTTTCAGCTGTCTCAGGGGGCCACTGGGGGGAACAGGAAGGGAAGAGTGTTTCACAGTCTGTATGCACTCATGGTTTGCAGAATCTCATCTGTAAGTATTAGAAGGCAGTATTAGTGAACAGCTTATTATGTGGTTTTATTATGTGGTTTTGTTGCGCAGTTTTATTATGAAAAAGTTTTCGACAGGTTTGTGATGAGATTGGCAAAATTCTTCTCTCTGTCTAAAATCAGAAATGGGTACAAATTCCTGTACTGCTCAGCCCGTGCTATAGGGATGGCAGATATGACCCGAGGATATTTGCACTGGGTCAACGAACGGGGAACAGTATTACCTCAAGGCCCTGTGTTGCTGAGTCCCAGCAGCTTGTTCTCAGCTTTTCACAGGTATGTCTTGCCTATTAAATATTCTCAGAAAGGCAATGGTAAATCAAAGGTGATGGTCTTGTTCTTGTTCTCTGTCTCTCTCTTTTTAATGACTAGTTTAAAATATTTTCAAGTTTTCCACTACAGAGCTTTTATATACAGTATCTTTTACTACAAGATAACTCTTGAGTTATTTTGCTGAAGACGTGGTACACATTGTCTGGAGTTCACTGGCATCCCAGGCAGTTAGTTCACTAGCTGTAGACTGGGAAGTTGCTCTGGACTTCTCCATGTAGGGACGGGCACTGTAATTCACTGGAGTTTGGTGTCTCAGTCCAGCTGGCTCAGGGGGAGGGAAGTATGGGCTGAGAGACAGGCAGCCATGTAGAAAGTATCTGCTGGCAAATGGCTAGTTGGTGGTGACAGCAACAGACCAGGGAACCACCTTAACCCTGAGAGAAGATGTTGTGGCTGTTGTCACATAGGATTGGTTGCTAGGGCAACATAGGCAGAGTTAGGCTAGACAGTCTTGAAGACTTTCTGGTAGTGGGGTGTATGTGGAGTATTGGAAGACTGTGCAGGGGTATATAGACCCTCATCACTGATAGCTGAGGAGGGCTTCCAGGCCAGAACTATTGGTGCTGGTTTGGGAGTACAGGAGGGAAGACAATGACCAAGTCAAAACCTGGAATCTTCCTTCTCAGGCTGAGGCTGAGGGAGAATTCTCAGAGGGCAGGATGGTGATGGGGCTTGCTACCACTTTGTAGTGACCTTACTGGGTTACTCTAGTAAAATAGAGAGTAACCTCAATAAAATTGGAGCATAAGAACAAAAGAGAAGCCATGTTGGATCAGGCCAGTGGCCCATCCAGTCCATCACTCTGTCACACAATGGCCAAACTCAAGTAGCTGATGATTACCTTTGAAGTCCTTTTCAGCACTGACATGAGATACTAGAGAGAACATATTCTCACATCAGATTCCTTCCAGACCACTGAGATCTGCTTGAGATAATTTGCAGCTAGTTCCACTATGTATACTTTTATACTGTATATACTTGAGATAACTTGCAGCTAGTGTAGATGACTGGGGAAGGAAATGGCAAACCCCCCCGCAAAAAGTCTGTCGTGAAAAACGACTGGTGCTTGCACAGGGGACTACCTTTTTAGTTCCACAACCTCAGGCTGGTGCTATTTATAAACAGCCATCCTCTGTTATCACCCTCCCCTTTCCAGACTATGGAATAAGCTACTCGCTAGGATTCATATAGTGCTTATCATGGCCCTATAGTTAAACAGAAGGACCATGAGCAGCAGTTTGGGAGCATCTATAAAGGGCATTACATTGTCAGTGATTTCAATTGCTAATTTTACTGTGGAAGCCAGGGGGATGTTGCCATTTAGACTTTCTGCCTCCAGTACCTAAAATGCATTTGGGCCAGTTCTGAGAAAAGCCATAAAAATCTCTGTTTTCTACAATATTAAAAGTTTCATGTATTTTAACATTTTGGCTGAAATTTAACATCTTGTATGGAAGCTTAAAGAAACTTCCTAGGAGAGCCATTACTTTTAAATGAAGTTCTTGTTCATTCGGGGGAGGAGGGGAACTGTATGTTATACTCTTTCATAAAACCCAGGAAAATACAGCATACTTCTAAAACATCACACCTTTTATGAACTGCTTTATTACAGAGAGGTGATTGAGAAGAAGCCAGAGAAGTTTAAAGTTCAGTGTCTAACTGACATCAAAAACCTGTTTCATCCCAACTCAGAACCATTTTATGCTGCTTTTGGCAACAGGCCAGCTGTAAGTACCACGTGGTATTATTTAATAAAGGCACAGATTTCTTTATGGTTTTGTGAATCTTGGTTCACAAGTCTTCATTC
Organism: Heteronotia binoei; assembly: GCF_032191835.1. Classification (NCBI taxonomy): domain Eukaryota; kingdom Metazoa; phylum Chordata; class Lepidosauria; order Squamata; family Gekkonidae; genus Heteronotia; species Heteronotia binoei. The sequence continues at coordinate 45,825,072 of NC_083223.1, read as the reverse complement.
CATAACAAAAGTCACCTTTGTGTGAACAGCATTTGAAGGGAATGAAAGTGCTGTTAATGTTGATTGTTTCTTGCCTGTGCATTCCCCAGAAGATCAAATTAAGTGGCTACGTCAAAGTCTTTATTAATACGGCCATAAACCAGCACTAGTCTTAGCAATATTCCCGACCACAGTTAAGAGAAAGCTTAAAATTTGCTCCCATACGTAAAAATTCAAAGGGAAGCATATGCAGGCCTTGAATTCAGTAGGAGCTCAAAGGACCCCAGCTCCTGAGCCGTTCTGAGGGTTCCCCCTCCTCCTCCTCCCCACCTACCTTATTGGCTTATTAAGACCTGCCAGAGGGAGCTAAGATATCCTATACGGGATATCATAAATAGATCCCTACTGGAGGGGCGTTTTCCATCAGCGCTTAAGGAGGCGGTGGTCCGTCCCCTCTTGAAGAAAACAACGTTAGATCCGGCCGAATTGGCACACTATCGGCCGGTCTCGAATTTGCCCTTTTTGGGCAAACTTATTGAGAGGGCAGTGGCGTTGCAGCTACAGAGTTTCCTGGAGGATGCTTCTGTCCTTGACCCCTACCAATCTGGTTTCCGCCCGGGCCATGGGACGGAGACGGTGCTGGTCGCCCTGGTGGATGACCTTCAGCGGCATCTGGATCAAGGCGGCTCGGCGGTGCTGATGTTGTTGGACCTATCGGCAGCGTTCGATACGGTCGACCATCGGCTTCTGGCGCGCCGCCTTGCCGACGCTGGGATTCAGGGGCTGGCCTTGCAATGGCTTTCCTCTTTCCTTGATGGTCGGGGACAAAGGGTGGCGATTGGGGAGGAACTGTCCCAGAGACACACGCTTGACTGCGGCGTGCCTCAAGGGGCGGTACTTTCCCCGATGTTATTCAACATCTATATGCGCCCCCTTGCCCAGATTGCCCGAAGGTATGGGCTGGGTTGTCATCAATATGCGGACGACACCCAGCTCTATCTGCTTATGGACGGCCGGCCCGCCTGCGTCCCAGAAAATCTGGACCGGGCGTTACAGGCAGTGGCTAGGTGGCTTAGGCTGAGCGGGCTGAAGCTGAATCCAGCGAAGACAGAGGTCCTTTGCTTGGGTCGCTGCGGCCCGGGAAGGGAAATCCCCCTGCCAGTTTTTGACGGCGCGCCGCTGACAGCGTCGGGCAGGGTTAAGAGCCTGGGGGTGCTATTGGAGCCTTCTCTGACGATGGAGGCTCAGATAGCAGCCACTGCCAAGTCCGCTTTTTTTCACCTTAGGCGGGCGAGACAGTTGGCCCCCTTCCTGGAGCGCGACGACCTAGCAACAGTGATTCATGCTACGGTCACCTCGAGGTTGGACTACTGTAATGCCCTCTACATGGGGCTACCCTTGTGCCGGACCCGGAAACTGCAGTTGGTGCAGAACGCTGCTGCCCGGCTGCTATTAGGGCTCCCAAGATGGGAGCACATTCGGCCGGGGCTCCGGGATCTGCACTGGCTGCCAGTAACATTCCGAGTCCAGTACAAGGTGTTGGTCATTACCTTTAAAGCCCTGTATGGCCTAGGACCTGCCTACCTTAGGGACCGTCTCTCCCCACACGTTCCCCAGAGAGTACTACGTTCCGGCTCACAAAATCTGCTGGTAGTCCCTGGGCCAAAGGAGGCCCGCCTAAAATCCACCAGGGATCGGGCCTTCTCAACAGCGGCACCTTACTGGTGGAACCAGCTGCCGGAGGAGGTGCGGGCCCTGCGGGACCTAGGGCAGTTCCGCAGGGCCTGCAAGACAGCCCTCTTCCGGCAGGCCTATAACACCTAACTGATACTTTGGATGGAACATCTTTGGATGGAACAAAATGCTCTTATAGACCGCTGGCTTTATTTTATCTTGTTTTATTAATTATGGTGTTATTGTATTTGTAAATGTTTTAAATGGAATTGTATGAATCATTATGTTGTGAGCCGCCCTGAGACACTTGGGTGAGAAGGGCGGGATATAAGTCCATTAAATAAAATAAATAAATAAATAAATAAATACCTACCTCGTCCATTGAATAGTAGGTGCAGCTGCATCACAATCCCTGGATGAGCTCCACCACCTATTTAAAAAGATTTCTATGCCACCTTTCCATCCAATACAGAGTCCCCAAGGCAGTGAACATCAAACATTAAAACATTTCAGCTCCACCACCTATTTTTCTACAAAATGACCCCTGAGTATATGATAAATAAAATGCTAGATAAAATTATTAAAATTCTGCAATGGATACGTATAAAAACTTAAGCCACCAGTATTTAGTGACTTTTTCAAGTTGCTGCCCAAAACTTTACAATATGTGCTGAAACTAGTGGATTTTCATCTATAAGTAACATTCTAGCATACACTAAGTCTGATCGACCGGTTTACCTACTGAGCAAGGGAAGGATAAACTTAGATCAAACTTCTTGATATAAGGGGCAATGAAGTAGAATGTGATCTGTAGTTTTGATCTCCCCTGAACCCCAGGGACATAGCCTGTCTGCCTTGGGAGCCGTTTTATGTTGCCCATCCAAAACTGCAAAACAGAGTGCTTGACATCTGGCAAGGGAAAACGCCTTCCTGTGGCTGAAAAACTCCAATTGGGAGAGATAAGCGGTTGGGGAAAATATGTATCTAGAGTTTTCTGAAGACAGGAAAGTCAGTGACCTCTCTAAATTTGCCTGCCACTCAGAATCCATCACCCTTTGCTTTAAAACTTGTTTTGTCTGCTCGCACCCCGTTTCCAAACAGAGTGAGAGGAAAAGCCCAAACAGCTTGATCCTAACTGCCTTTAGCTACATAGATTGATAGCTTTAGTCAAAGGTTTAGCTTGCCCTACCCTCAACTTTGACCATGCCTGTCTCCAAATGCAGTTTGCATTTGAAACAGAGTGCGGTGGTTGACGGGCTGCTCTCAGGAATTTCAGTTGTACCCACTCCAGAGGCTCAAAGCAGGAAGATGACGGCCCAGTCATGGCCCTACATAAGAGCTGAGCCGATGTTTTAGCCTGAAATAATTCAAGAGCAGCTTATATATGTATATTGACCACCCTTAGTCCGTAAAAATTTAATTATATTAAGGGAAGATTTTTGTCCAGCATCAGCTACATAGTCACAGTGAACTTTCCTCAAGTCAGAGGCATGCAATACATCTCCGAAATCCTTAAAGCTGGCCACCTGCTCTACCTTATCATTGTTTATGCTTCATACCTGGGTTTTAAGTCTTCTACCAAATGCCATAATTTTAGGGTTTTTGGTAATGTATTACTAAATGGTCATTACAACAGTTTTGGGTGAATGTCCTTAGTGTTCTTTCAAGTCCTACTGCAGGATTACAGTGTCGTCTGCATATAATAACAGAGATTCTATGATCTATTAGCTTAGCAATATCTTGGAAGATCAGACTGCCCAAGTTTAAATACCTAACCTATTTCACAGGAATCTATATTGATAAAATGACCCTTAGTCCAAGACAGGGCTGTGTGGGACGAATCTTTTGATGAAGTACTCACTAAAGATGACTACCTCTTCAATATGGTAGCTGACTGACTGGATGCCTGAAAATTTATGAAGCTCCTCCAGTACAAATAAGTCTATATAATGTGTGTGCATCTTCAGTAAATGGTTTAGGAAAATAAATCAATTTTGGTTTATCTTGATGAGAAAAACCCATCTTTTTTAAACGTGTATTTAGGATGTGTACTCATACAAGCAAGTGGGAGTCTCACTCAACAGAATATTCACTGTAAATCCTAAAGGCGAGCTAATCCAAGAACATGCAAAGACCAATATTTCATCGTGAGTATTCAACTCTTCCTAATATCTCTCAGGCCATATATTTCACTCTTTGTAAACCCTTCAGTGCCACAGTTCACAACATGAATTAACTGGTCTGCATCAAAATCAGATTGTGATATTGTGATCCATTTTACTAATATATCACCAAGATTTACTTTGATTCAGTTGTCTGTCTTTGATTAATTAGTTAGTTAATTAAAAATACAACATTGTCAATTTTTGTTGTGATATTTACATACATCTTTTGCAGACCATTTAAAAAGATACTGGCAACATGAATTTTGTTCCATTTATATATGTAGCAGAACCATAGAGGTTAAAACTCCTGGGAAAGAAATTGCTAATTCCTCCAAATGTGTATAACTCTGAGTTCTGTTACCCTCTCAGTGCTCCCAACACACATCTCCCTGAGTTTCTCTAACTGTTCATCCTGCAGCTGAAAATGAGAACTCTGTTTTATGCCAAATTAATCCAGTGGCCCATTTTCCCTCATAGGGGCTTTTAAATCTCTGACTAATCTCTGGAGGCCAGCTAACAAAGATCTTTCTAGTATAAATGGAAGTAAGTCATCAGCAGCGTAAATCATCCTGTCCCTCACTTTAGAAACATCCAGGTGTACTTCAAGTGGGCATTCTCAGAATAGGTACATACTTATTTCAGTAAACCAGAGCTAGAACTGTAAAACATTAGACCAGGGATGGGGAACTTTCTTTTTGCCAAGGGCCATTTGGACATTTATAGCATCATTTGTGGGCCATACAAAATTATTAGCTTAAAAACCAGTGCTCCATCGAGTGAGAACGATTCAGGCCAGCAAAATTAATGCAAATAATTGTTTTTCTATTTGAAGTCATGTGGGGAGAGCCTAATTTGGCACACACCCCCCCGACCCACCGCTCTTGGCAAATGCAGGGCTTTTTTTGGTAGAAAAGCCCAGCAGCAACTCATTAGTATATTAGACCACATCCTGTAATATTAGCATATTAGGTCACACACTCATTAGCATATTAGGCCACACCATCTGGGATAATCAAGTACAAATTGAACTGGTGGTAGCTGGGAAATAAAGAAATGGGGGGAAGAAATGGAAAGAAAGAGAAATAAAGGAGAGAAGAAAGAAAAATAAAGAAATGGGGGGAATAAAATGGGAATAAAGGGAAATAAAGAAAGGTGGGGAAGAAATGGAAATAAAGAAATGGGTGGAAGAAAAGGAAAATAAAGAAGGGGGAAGAAAGGGAAGTTAAGGGAAACAAAGAAATTGGGAGAAATAGAAAGGGAAATAAAGAAATGAGGGGGAAACTTACCTGAACCGTGACAGTGACTTTTCCAGGCCCCGCAGCGATCCTGGCTGGCCAGCCAGGCAGGCTGCTACACAGTGTGGCTGTACCGCGCAATGCTCACTGGCCAGCCAGGCCTCAGGCAGGCCACCATGTGGCTCAGCTCGGCCCAGCAATCCCTGAGGGCCAGATCAAGTAGTCCCGAGGGCCATAAACAGCCCTCGGGACGGACGTTCCCCACCCCTGCATTAGACAGTAAACTGAAGCTGTGGTTGTAGGGACCACTCCAGTTTTGGCAAATCTACACGGGATGGTGATTTGTTTTGGAGCCAATTCAGGGTGCCGGTGTTGACTTTTAAAGCCCCGATGATATGGCTAGGGACCAGCATATCTGAAGGACAACTTACTCCCTTATGAACCTGTTCATCTGCTAAGGTCATCTTCCAAGGCTCTGAGATTAGGTGGGTGGCAACCCAAGAGAGGGCTTTCTCAGCCATGTCACAGAAGCTCTAGAACTCTCTCCCCAGGGATGTTTGTCTGTTCCATTCAGTTACTGTCTTCCACCAGCAGGTGAAGATTTTTGTATGGCGTTCCTCCTGTGATCTCTCCTTCCTGCCCTATGTTTTGTTTTATGTGCTTTTAATATGCATTTTAGTTTAGTTTTGGGGAGGGACGGTGGCTCAGTGGTAGAGCATCTGCTTGGTAAGCAGAAGGTTCCAGGTTCAATCTTTGGCATCTCCAACAAAAAAGGGTCCAGGCAAATAGGTGTGAAAAACCTCAGCTTGAGACCCTGGAAAACCACTGCCAGTCTGAGTAGACAATACTGACTTTGATGGACCGAGGGTCTGATTCAGTATAAGGCAGCTTCATAAGTTCATATGTTTTAATTGTTTTTTGAATTTTTTAATAATAATAATATGTTGTTTTAACTGTTAGCTGCCTTGATAGCCTTGATTGGCAATCACACAAATTTTGCAAATAAAATAGTATAAATAAAATAACTATGACAGTTATTTTACTTGTGGGGGCAGGTTACACCTACACATTTTTTTCCCTGTACGTCTACAAGGTCTGTTGAGGGTATTTTTAAAATGTTGCATTTAAGATCTGAACCAATCCTGTTCTACCCTGGTAACTGAAACCCTAAACAGAGTAACACTCTTGTAATCCAGTTGATTTCAATGGATTGAGACTTGGTTTATGATTTCATTGTAAATGCCTTAATATAACATTCACACATATCAGATTTAGAAACAGGGTTTTGGCTCTGTGGTTCTGTTGTATTTCCTTCTAAATTTTTGGGTGTTAAATTTGGAGAAAGGGAGAACATCAATGCAATTTTTATTATCAGTGTTCAGGGCATCAATTAATGTGTCTGTTGTTTCCCCTCCAGATATGTGAGACTCTGTGAAGTGGTCGATCATGTATTTCCTTTGCTGAAAAGAAGCCATTCTTCTGACTTCCCATGTTCAGATACCTACAGTCAGTTCACATACTGGAGGGAACCGTTGCCACCTTTTGAAAATCAGGACGTTCATTCTGAGACACCGTAACTGCTTCCGGCCTTTCCTGTCCGCAGTTTAGAGGATCAGCTGCTGTTTTATGCTTAAGTGATACTGCTGGATCTTGCCACTTAACGGTTCACCTGGAGTTTGGGATGTAGTGAACATTTTTTAAATGTCGGTTCAGAAATTTATTTTTTGTCCTTGAAAGTAACATTTCTGAAAGTTGCACTCTCAGCTCTTTTCTCCAGCCTCATGCTGAAGACACACCATATTGTCTTACTGTGGAAGGACATCTGTGAGTGCCATGATACTGGGCTTCTCAAAAGCAAATCTCTTGCGGTCTTCAGTTTTTCATGCCAACTGTCATGCCAGTCATCACCAGGGCCTTTATGCTTTTATTATTCAGGGTATGGAAGGGTGAAATCACTTCAGCCTCTCAGCTGAATTGCATTCTTATAAGACAACACCTGTGCCCCCCAAACCCAAGACAAATATTTGATCAACCAAAATGATCAAAGTTGTTGAACTCAAGTCCACTGGTGTGTAGTCTTCAAATGCCTGACTTCCACAAGGTACCACAACAGTCATTTAAAAGCTGTACTAGTTTGCATTGGATGACTCTGAGGAGCATTCCTTCGCATCCCTCAGATACATACGCTGGTGCGGAGTTGCCAAACTGCTGTTTTAGACTGGCAGGATATTTTAAAGAACAAAGTTTGAGTCCAGTGGCCTCTTTAAGACCAATAAAGTTTTATTTAAGGTATGAGCTTTCATGTTCACGCACAGTTCTTCAGATACAGTGTGCATACGCATGAAAGCTTATACCTTGAATAAAACTTTGTTGGTCTTAAAGGGGCCACTGGACTTACACTTTGTTCTGCTTCTTCAGACCAACATGGCTGCCTGTCTGAATCTAGGATATTTTTTAAAAAACTATTGATGTTATTCCTGAACAAAATAGCGATGAATGTACTGATACGAGTGTGCCATAGGCTCACCTGAATCATGGCCATAATTTGGAAGGATTGCACCTGACAGTGTGGTGCTAAGAGCTACACCCTTCTAAGTCCATTGAAGTCAATGCACTTTAAAAAGGGTGTAACTGCTCAGGATTGTGGGTCTCCTACTTCTATTTCATACTTAGTTGCACCTTACTCAGCGAGTAATGCCTCTCTGCAGTGATTGGGCCCGCTGGTTGCTTTTTGTTGCAGTACTTTTAAAATCCATGTCATGATATATATTTTTAAAAATATATACAATGATTTAGTTATTTGATTAAAGCATGTGCTTTGAGTCAGCTGAGAATGGCACAGGTGCTCTCAAATCCGACTATGTTAAATATACAAGGGAAGGGCTTTTCCTAGTTTGCTGTATTTGCAGTACTTGCAGTTTACTGTGCTATACTCATCTGACAAGCGTGCTGATCTGTGTCTAAGGGCAAAAGCAAAAAGAACAACAAACCTTCTGGAAGAAGCCTTGATTTGCTTGATGACCTTTTCTTTGCACTCTCTGTAGCGATAATATGAACTCTTCTGCTGGTTTTGGATGAAGTTCGGATTTCTTCTGCTGTTGGTTTTCCCAGGTTTATATTAATATGACTTTGTTGCCTCTCCTATTTGACTGCTTTAAGATATAGCTGTATGCGTTAATGAGCAAAACTGGCAGTCCTCTTTTTTATCTAGCTACTGGTACAAGTTGCAGCTGTCTTAGATTTTGTGTCTAGGCACTACCTGGGAGACACCGGAAGGCAAACTGGCAGCAGGTCGCACCTTGGGTTGGGAGGTGCCATTCCGTCAAAGCAGCAGCAGCTTCTCCAGAGGAAGAACCTCTTTGTCCGCTGAAGAGAGAAGGGAGATTTTTGTTGATTCCTTCCTTCCCGCTGCAGATTTCCCAGTTTGGGCCTCTCTCTGCTTGTTGGGTCCAGTGACTGGCAAGGATGCAGCTTTGAGGGCCATAGAATATTGCATGGAAGGAGCATGGGTGGGGGGAGCAGCCACCCTCTAGCATGGCTCTGCTTATGTTCCTTAGGATCCAAGCCCTTGTCTTTGAGTTGGATCACTGCCACACTCTTAAAAGGAGGCCGTTTGAAATGCAGAAGAGGCAGGCAGGAGAGGGCTGCTGAATGCTTTCTCCAGCTGTAACCTCCTCCCTCCCCATCTCAACTGTTCCTTCCTTGCCATTTTCTCCTGCTGGGGGAAGTAAACATTCTCAGAAGAAAACAGGGTGATGAGAAACAATTTGGGGGGTGGGATGGGTGGAGGAAAGGTAGATGAGGGTTGGACTTAGCAGTCCTCTGTCTTCTAAGCTTTAACACCCCCACCCAGTTGATACAAATCCTACATGACCCACATTCTAACAGGCTGGTTCTGCCCCTGCCCTGCAAAATGTGTAGACATAACGTGCCCATCTCAGAATCCCAAGTTTCATTTGCCTCTTCTGTAAAGACAGTGGCATCACTGAAGCCCACGTGAGTTGTGTCCAAGCTCCTATGATATCAGTGGGACCGGTTGGTTGCAGCTGATTTTTGTTCCAGTGACACCAACGTGACTTGGTCGCAATAAACGTTTTTGCAAGGTTGGAGCCAACAGCTGCAATCTGACTCAGCATCTGGTATACTTAATTAGGTCCATTGAACACAATGGAGTTAAGCATGCCTGCTGAGCTGTGACCAGTTTGCCTTCCTGTTAGCATCAGTGGTGCCTTCTCCGTTGGCAGTGAGAGTCAAATTAATGCCATGATTCGCTAGCTCTTTACAAGTCCTCTGAGCCATGAGAAACTGTGGAGTCATCTCACCTTTTCCTCTTGCGACACTTGCAGTTCAGTCCTAAACGGTATTTCACCTTTCCAATCTCATTGGCTTCAGTGGACTTAGAAGAGTCTAACCGCTCAGGATAGCTGGCCTTCCCAAATGATGATCATTTTTAGGTTAATATTGAAAGCCACTTAAGCCACATCCAGTATTGGAGTTTCATGATGAAGTGTTTGCACTAACATATTATCTTTATAGAATAAGAATGATTAATAGTCTGGTCTTTCAGGATCGGTATGAGGCACTAAGACTGATTCCAAGGATTTCCTGTCATGTCAGGGCTGTTTTCTTGTGGTTCTGCTTTTATGACTGTGAAGCTGCAGCCTTCCGTAACTCTGCTGAGGACGGCGCTGCTACTGCAGTTGCGTGTACTTGTCAGCTATTGTACTATACTGTGACTTGTTTTCGATTGTTGAGTATCTAGAAGGCAGATTTACATTCACACTTAGTGCTTTTTTTTTTTTGCATTGGCTAGGAATGAGAATGTTCCCTTTCTGAAGATTGTTTCCTGCCAATTGCCTGCACCGGGAGCCAATAGAATAGTGTAGAACACCAGCCATTTTAGCAAAGAAGGAAAACCCAGCTTCCCCCTCTGAACAACTTCCAGTGGAATGTTAGCATTCCCCCCCCCCCCCCCCGTTGATTCTCTCTGTGTGTCCTCAAGCTGTTCAGTTAGAAAAGAGACTCGAATGTGTTGGACCCATTTACACATGTGGTTCTCCATCCAACTGGGGATATATATGTGCAGGCAGGGCTTTTTTTGTAGCAGGAACGCCTTTGCATATTAGGCCACACGCCCCTGATGTAGCCAATCCTCCAAGATCTTACAGGGCTTGTAGTACAGGGCCTACTGTAAGCTCCAGGAGGATTGGCTACATCAGAGGTGTGTGGCCTAATATGCAAAGGAGTTCCTGCTACAAAAAATAACCCCTGTGTCTAGGCTTGCTTCTGTTTGCATGATGACCCTAGCTAAAATGAAGCAAATGTGTTTGCAGTGAGGTTGAGCATCTCCACAGGTGTGGGGATCATTGCAGTCCTTAGAGCTATGGGCACAATCCAGTGAAAACTGTGACCAAGTCACACCGCAAGGAGAACAAATTTCATCAAGGCTACAAGCATAAACGGTGAGATTGTAAGTAGAATCCACTGGAGTCATTGAGTGTAGAATGGCATCGTTCCGCTTAGGATGGCCCTGTAAACACACATATTTGGGAAGGAGCCCTAATGAAACTTAATGGGAATTAGTTTCAAGTAAGCATGAGTAGGAACAGGCTGCAAGCCTCACATTTTTGGTGGATTGTACTCAGTTCATTAGTGAGGCACTGACATCAGTTGTAGGAATTGGTGTGATTTTTTTTTTTTAATTTGTTTTGGAAAATCCCTTGATTCTTACATTAGTGGGTTTTTTGAGACATATCATGAGCACAGTAATAAACCAGCCCTTACTGCCTGAAGAACAAACATTGAAGCAGGGATCACATAAGCCTATGCAAAGTTACACCCTTCTAAGTCCAGTGAAGTCAATGGGCTTGCACAGGTGAACTCAGCTTGGGATTGCAATGTATGTGGTGTTAATATAATGTATGTGGTGTTAATATGTTTACATTCGTTATCAAAATTGCTACATGAGAAAAGAGATTAGGGGAAGCCATGTTCAGATCTTTGGCCACAACTCTTAACTTGACTGTTTTTATACACAAGAACCCTCAGCATGAAAAAGCCACAGACAAGAATAATAGATGCTAATTTTGGAGAAGACAGTCACCACTTAGGTCATATATATCCTTTGACATTGTTACTGCCTCATTAACAGCTTGTTGAATTACAAAAAAAGTTGACTAAAAATTCCTAGCCATTGCAGAAGGACGTTCTAAACCTTGGAGGCCCTTAGCTCTTGCCCTTATTTTTAGGTCATGTCTTTCTTGTGTATGCCCATTAATATTTGCAAGGGATTTGACTTTTGCATTACCTTTGAATTGCTCTGAAAACTCTTTTGGTCTATCAGATTTAAAGGACAGAAGAATTATGCATTTGAGGAGCAATGCAGAAATATCTTTACCAGCACTTACGGTGTCGAGGGTTCTCTGAATGAATCTGTGAATTTCTGCTGGCCCATGTGAAATTCCTTGCAGAAACCTCATATAATCTAGTTAAGTGTAGCTATAGAAATTATATCTGGCAAACTGAAGCAGATTTGAAGACTCTTCAGCATATACTGTGTGAAATATGCTACTGTTTTGCTCTTTGAACAGACTGCTTGCAGGTATATTTCAATCAACTAGTGTTTAACAGTGATAGTCATTGGGAAAGATCATTCAGGAATTTCTGAAGATTAGAGAAAAGTAGCTGCAGGTGCCCTCTTTTACTTTGGTTAAGCAGCTTTTATTGCACACGTTTTAAACTGCACTGCTGACTTCCCAAAGAACTCAAAATAAAATGGTGAAATACTTATTCTTTCTGTGAAAGAAAAAAACCCCTAAACAATTGACTTTGCCTTCAATGTATTGGTGGTTTTCTGTTACAGAAAAAGTACTTTTTCTATACATGCACAGACACAACCAATATATGCTTTTGTTTATACATTCTCCCACCTTTTAAATGCAGATATGCAAGAAGAGGATCCCTGTTTATTTTCATACATTTGATGGTCATTTAAGCTCCACAAGTGCTATGTGAAGGATAATGTTGCTGAAATGTGAGGATTCGGGGGAATTTCCTTTTTTTAATTATTTTAGGACTGTTGATCTATCTTTTTCTGATACTACTTCTGTATATGTATGCACTAGTGCAATGAACTGGGAGGGGGGGAATGACATCTCATGTTGATGATGAACTAAATGCAAAGAATATATATTGTAATAAATGCAATCTAATTAAAGAATATGTTCTGAAAATCTCCCTGTGGGTTGTGATTTTAAAGAGACATGGATGCAAGCGAAATTCAAAGTAAATGGCCCTAGAAACAAATTGATTTCAGTGAAAAGGATTTATACCAAAGCCATCAAATGGATGGTATTCAACTGCATAACTTAACTGAATCATGTTCTTCAAGTTGGGTTCTCATTTCTAAGTATCAGTTATATACTTAAAAGATGTGCTGTGCCATACATGTTCGTGTACCCACTGTCATTCATGCACACAAAACCAATTGCCCTCTTCTGGTTTTACAGAGCATTAAACCAATCCTATGTCAAGCAGTACATGAAATGTCTCAGTGGGATTTGGGTCTTAACTGTAACCAGGCCTCATTTTGGGCAGGATCTCACAGGAGTAGAGCTCCGGAACCTCCACATTTTATTGTGCTCTCCCCCCCCCCCCAAATACTTGTTTCTGGGCTCCATTGTTCAAACCCCTGTGAGAATTTTGCTGAACTATAAGATTTGACAAACTTTCTAATATTTTCCCCCCATACAAAAAAAGGAAAATAGCCAAAACATATAAAGCAGACAGATGGAGATCATCATGCCACTGTGGCCACATAAGAGAAGTATGATGGAAATGAGGTTTTATTATGACAATTATAATTCAAGAAGCATTTTAAGATAGATGCTGAGCTGATATAATTTAGTACACCTTCCTGTGATGTCAAGGGTGTGTGGCATATGCAAATGAGTTGTGCTAATGAACTCCGGCACCTCTTTTTCTACGAAATGACCCCTGACCGTAACATTGGCTCAGCTTTCTACTTCAGGAAACTTGAAACTCATTACCTGTTTTTCCATGCCTAGCTGGCTTCCTGCTGTGTCCGATTGAGTCTATGCAGCATTGACCAAACTGACATATTCTTTCCAGGAAGCTGTTTATGTCAGTAATTCTGGAGAAGTAACTGTTAGTCTGATGCAATAAAAATAAACAAGAGTCTTGTGGTGCCTTAACTCTTTCACATTTCCTTCCACCCCTGGGTTAAACTGGGATTTAGGGTTTTTATCTCATTGGAATTGCCACTCTCTTAGCAAAACTTGACTTCTCCATCCCTTACAAGTGCTAACTAGTTTTGAATAACTATTTCTCTTAGGGTTGCCAGCCTTGTCATGGGGCTTGCAGTTCTGGAGTTACAACCTGGGCTTTTTTTTTGTAGCAGGTACTCCTCCGCATATTACACCACACTCCTGATGTAGTCAATCCTCCAAGAGCTTACAGGGCTTGGTTACATCAGGGCTGTGTGGCCTAATATGCAAAGGAGCTCCTGCTACAAAAAAAGCCCTGGTTGCAATTGATCTCCAGATTGCAGAGATCAGTTCCCCTGGAGGAAATGGCAGCTTCAGAAGAGGGACTGTATGGCATCACATCCCTGCTAAACTCTTCCCGCCTGAAATCCCACCTACCCACATTACTGCCCCCAAATCTTCTGGAATTTCCTGTGTGGAAGTTGGCAGTTGTTATGTCTTGAAACATAAGCTGATGTACCGCATGGCGATCGCTACAGAGGCGACCCCGCGGGTCCCCCGCTGTAGCTCACCAGACGCCCCGCCCATCAAGATCTGTGGCAGGAAGTTTGACTGACCAGGATTGGACTGGTCAGACTGGGGGGGGGGGCAGTTCCGGGTAGTGTATATAAGCGGGACCCGGCCCGCGCGTTCGCTCTCTTGTAATGGACTACTGAATAAAGGATGTTGCCTTCAACCCGTCTCGCAACTCAGTACATTACAGCAGTCATACAATATCCATGTATTTTCCCTGATTGTCCCTGTTTTTCCTAACTAGATTTCAGCTTTATGCAATGACATTTTCCCTCATTGTCTCTGTTTTTCCTAACTAGCTTTATGCAATGACATTTCACTCTGCATTTTATTTATTTAGTCAATCTGTATTCTGCCCTTTCCCAGGAATGGGTTCAGGATGGATAACAGTATTTGCTGGCGTATAAGACTACTTTTTTGCCCTGAAAAACATGCCTCCAAGTGGGGGGGTTGTCTTATACGCCGGGTGCACTTCAGTTGGGATAGACATAGCTGCCCATAGTGGCCTTCCGATGCTCGCCTGGTGCCCATAGTGGCCTCCCGATGCCCGCCCACCTCATTCTACATACCGTCCAGTATCGCGCGGTATCCAGCGCGGCTGCGGCGGGTCATCAGCGTGGCTGCGGCGAGCATCAGCAGCAAGACGGGTGCCAGCCTTTTCAGCGTGACCGGCCCGTTCTGCTCAGCGGGAAGAAGCAGCACTCCGGCCCGCCCCTTGTCTACGCAGAGCTTGCACATGCGCACTAGTGCCGGTCACAGGGAGATGCAGGGGGCGGGCCGGATGTTCTTTTAACTTTTATTTGGTGTGTGGAAGGTGTGCGGAAGAGGGGGTAGTCTTATATGGTGAGTATATAACAAACTCTATATTTTGAGTGGAAATGTTGGGGGGGTCGTCTTATACGCCCAGTCTTCTTATACGCTGGCAAGGTAATAAGATGACAATTTAAAATAGACAATTAAAAGCAAAATAATGTAAAACAATATAATGAACTATATACTTTATTTATTTCTTGGGCCTGCTGGTTCCCCTAACCCAAACCTACATAAAATAACTGTAGTGAGGATCTCCTGATAGCTTCTGAAGACATGAGCTCTTGTCCAAAAAAAGGTACATCCTGAAATCAGTGTTCCCTCTAAACTGAGTTGGTGTGAGCTAGCTCACAGTTTTTTAGCCTCCAGCTCACACAGTTTTGTCTTGGCGCAGGAAGAATGGCCTGAGAGCAAACTTTTATGCCAGTAGCTCATGAAATAGTTTTTGCTCACAAGACTTCACAGCTTAGAGGCAGTATTGCCTACAATAAAGTTCCATAAAACAAGGTCAGTTTTTATTGTTCACATCAGCTTTTCCCATTCATTGAAACACTCCCCAAACCCAATAAGATGCTTCTAGTAAACACCACATGCACATACACTATGTGGCTTTTGGTATGATTGATTAGTTGAATTAGCATTGCTAGCAGACAACAACAACAAATTCCCCTGTAATCCATTGACTGTGGAGCTCTCTCTCGAGTGTTCCTTTCAGGGGTATTTTGACTCTCCAAAGGCCTGCTCTCTCTCTCTCTCTCTGCTCTAAAAGCTCTTGCAAAGTCAGGTGTTCTTCATGCAGACAAAGGTCTATTTATTGATTCAGGAAATCCATCTTGCCTTGCTTTTAAGGAGGTCTATAAGAGAGCGCCACCCCCTTCTTGTTACTCATTCATTTGTTCTCTGAGCTTGCTGCTCGCAGTCAGAGAGAACGCTGCCGCTTGGCTGAGGTTGGCCCCGCCAGACCCTTCACAAGGGAAGGAGACTGTTTTCTTTGGCAGAGGGGAATGGAAACAGGCCTGGAACTGTTGTTCAGGTTCCTTTTGCAAATTGTATAAACATCCGTTTTCCAAGACTGCTAAAAAGGAATGGTGTTGTACGCAGCAATGAGGGCAAGCGTTTTTAATGTGTTGGTTCCGTAATGAAGTTTTAGATATTTAAAATAACAAACCATTTTAATGAAACATGTCATCAGTTAAAAAAAAAACACCCTTGAGTTATAACTTAATAAATATTTTTAAAAAATACTAAAGTTACTGGGATAGGTGGATTTATTTTGGGATATATAGTTCTATGTCTAATGACTGTGGGTAGTTTTTTACCTGTAGGGTTGGTTGTCAGAGCAGGGAAACGAAATCAACAAAAACAGCGGCAATTCTCCACTTGGCTAGTCATTGAGCTAGCTCACCTGCTATTTAAAGTGCAAGTGTCAGTTGTTGGTCCAGGAAAAGCAAAACTGAACCACCTCATTCAGTCCAGGGCCCCATTTCTTGCCCTGCAAGTTGTGCTGTGAGGGCATGAGGGCTGTCACTCCACCAGGAATCTGTATTGGTAAGAAAGGCTTGATCCAATCATTTGCTTCCAACAGCATAGCCTTGCTTGGGTAGAGATGCTTCTGGGTTTCCCAGAGCCATTCCTTGACAACTAGAGGGGGGGGGACCCAGAATAAAATCGAAAGGGGGTGGAGATATTTTAAAGGAAGAAGAGATAGCAAACCAAGAACCATCTGCATCGCATCACAATGTTTTCATGGCAGAATTTTTAAAAGGGGTGGTTTGCCATTGCTTTCCCCAATCATCTACACTTCACCCTACACTTTGCCATTGCTTTCCCCAATCATCTACACTTTACCCCCAAGCAAGCTGGGTACTCATTTTACCGACCTCAGGTAGCCTTGAGCTGGCTACCTGAACCTAGTTTCCGCTGGGATTGGACTCAGGTTGTGAGTAGAGCTTGGGCTGCAATACTGTAGCTTGTCACTCTGTGCCACAGGGCTCCTTGATCATCAGATTAGCTACTATTTATTACTACAGTGAAACAGTGCTCCTGGGTGTCTACGGAGCTGTGCTGTCAGCCATGTTTCCTCCTCTGCACATCAGCATCGCATGTTCAGCCCATCCTGCCTTGGTTGGTGCAGTAGCCACAGTCCTTCCTTGAGAAGCATGATTTGGCCATAGCTACCATGCTCTGATTGCATCCAAGTTGGGCTACTGTAATGACTGTGCTACACAGGAGATGCAGAGGGATGCTCTAGAAGATGGTCTAGCAACTAACTACCAACAGCAGGAAGATGGTTAAGCTGGCATGAAGTTATATGTTTCCATCTTATCAGTGTCGAGAAAATGAAGAAGAAGAATTGCAGATTTATACCCCCACCCTTCTCTCTGAATCAGAGACTCAGAGCGGTTTACAATCTTCTGTATCTTCTCACACCACAACAGACACCCTGTGAGGTGGGTAGGGCTGAGAGGGCTCTCACAACAGCTGCCCTTTCAAGAACAATCTCTGCGATAGCTATGGCTAACCCAAGGGCATTCCAGCAGGTGCAAGTGGAGGAGTGGGGAATCAAACCCAGTTCTCCCAGATAAGAGTCCACGTACTTAACCACTACACCAAACTGGCACTGGACATAAATATGCTTTTGCTCTGCCCTGCCTTTAGAAGTGAGCAGCGGTTCCCAGAGACAGGCTGGGAACAACCTTTCTGTTGTAGGGCCATAATTGGTCTCCCCCGCCCCCAATCAAGTTGCAGCTGACTTATGGCAGCTCCATAAGTTTTCAGGGCAAGAGACACTCAGAAGTGCTTTGCCATTGTAGCAACCTTGGACTCCCTGGTGGTCTCCCATACAAATGTCTTGGATACCAAAACGTTATGGCCTTCAAGATGCTAGTCCTCCTCCCTCACGTGGACAATAAGGTTATGATTGCTCCCTGTTCCTCCCTGAATGTATGGCTTGTGGGCAGTTGGCACTCCAATGCAAAATACTGATCATTAGCAAATTGCATAAATTGGAAAGCTCTTCCTTGGATTTGGAATGTGAGGGATGAAAACCTATGGGGGAACGAGACCTGGAGCTAATGGCACTGGATCTTACTCCAAAAGGCCATCCTTCACAACCCGAAGACAAGTTTAATTTGCCAAGAAACAATAGTAACAGAGCCAAATAAATCAGATCCAACAGAACAACTTGACATGACTTTGCACTTGAGGGCCAGTATAGCTGAAGTCAAGAGTTTGCTTTGCTGAGTAAGCACAAATGTGATGAGAGATTTGAACCAAGAGTACTTTCTTGGGCCAGGAATCAGATATTTGCTAAACGTTGCAGTGTGGAGCTGTGACCTAGGCCCAGGGACAAAAGTAATACAAGGCAACATCATTGTGAACTTTTGATCCTCTGCTAATTTGTGTTCAGGTCGGAGTCCACTGCTTTGGGTTTTTTTAAATATTTATGGACTGGTTTATCAGCTTCCACCCATAAAAAGTCTGCCAAGAAAACATTGTGATGTGATGTCATTCCATGGGTCGGTTACAACAGTGCTTGCGCAGGGGACCACCTTTACCTTTTCTATCAGCTTCCAAGGCCAAATATAAAGAAAAGCAAGAAGGGTGTTTGTTCCAATCCAACATCAGCATCCAAATGCAAGATGGCACGCTGGAGAAAAGAGAGCCCATCCATCACAGGAGCCTGGAGTTAAAGCCATCTGGTTGTCAGTAGCAACACCAGGTGTTAGTAGCAAATGCAGACTCCCTGTGTTACTGCATTTTGTTTCTAAAAGATGGGCATGCAACAGTCAACTACACCTGCTCATACTACAGCAATGCAGAGAGCTACAGATACCTGGGTTGGGTTTTGAAAATTAAAAGGTGAGGATCCACATCCAGGGATCCTTGCCATTCAGTGTGTCTGACTATAGTGAGATGTAGGCTTTCTTTCTTTCCTTCCTTCCTTCCTTCCTTCCTTCCTTCCTTCCTTCCTTCCTTCCTTCCTTCCTTCCTTCCTTTCTTTCTTTCTTTCTTTCTTCTTTCTTTTCTTTCTTTCTTTCTTTCTTCCTTTGTTCCTTCCTTCCTTCCTTCCTTCCTTCCTTCCTTCCTTCCTTCCTTCCTTCCTTCCTTCCTTCCTTCCTTCCTTCCTTCGTTCCTTCCTTCGTTCCTTCCTTCCATTGAGTTTCCCATGAATAGCTAACTGAAGACAAAGGTGGCCTGTAGATAAATATGGTTGTAGTCTGCTGCCTGTTAGGGTATGCATGTGTAAAAATGTCCTGACACCTGTCTAACCAAAACACTGATTCTAGGAGGATGGTTAAAGCTCAGTGGTAGAGCATCTGCTTGGTAAGCAGAAGGTCCCAGGTTCAATCCCCGGCATCTCCAACTTAAAACCAACTTAAAAGGGTCCAGGCAAATAGGTGTGAAAAACCTCAGCTTGAGACCCTGGAGAGCTGCTGCCAGTCTGAGTAGACAATACTGACTTCGATGGACCAAGGGTCTGATTCAGTAGAAGGCAGCTTCATATGTCCATATGTATACACACCTATGATGAGGCTCAGTATGCTTTACCTTTTTGAGAGGTCCCTGAACAGAACATAGCTGTATTGTCCTAATCAAGGGAAAGAAAAGTAAAATGATAGCTTTGAAATCAATCAACCCTACGCAGCAAATAAGACAGTTATTCTAGGTGATTCAATGATAAAAGATTCAGAGTGGTATAACAGATTTGGGGGACCAAGGTTTGGATCCCCTTGAAAGAATGCTGTGTGGTTTGGGTTAGTCACACACTCTTCACTTAACCTACCTCATAGGATTGTTATGGGTATTTAATGGATGAAAGGAGAGCAATGTAAGCTGCTTTGGGCCCCTATTGGAGAGAAAAGTGGAGTATAAATTTATTACTTATTTATTCACTATATAGTCTGCCCTTTTCACTGATACTCAAAGTGGATTGCACAATATAAATCAGCCCCCCCCCACCTTTTTTTGAGACTGCAGGCAACTCTGGCATTCTGACCCAGCATAGTGGGTCCAGCAACAAAATGGTTACTGCAAAATGGCTGCTAAAGGAGGTGGAGCCAGTCCATAAGACGATTGCCATAGCTGAACTTCAGTAACACAGTGCAGCTCCTTCTGCTGGGCTGGCAGCTGCTGCCAAAGCAACATTTTAAAAAGTCTTCCCAGCCAATCACATCTCCAGTAGTCAATCAGAAGCCCTGCTGGGCAAAAGCCCTACCTGGCCCTACCCACTTCCTACAAACACTTGGCTGGCACCTGAAAAGGTGTCAGTGGGCACTGTGGCACCCATGGGCACCATATTGGGGAACCCTTGTCAACAGTGCCTCTTGCCATGATTTTGTTTGCAGCCAGTTTCAGAATCTATGTAAGCTTCTGGGGCCTGCTCTGCTTGTTATCAGTATACTCCAGCTCACTCTGCCCTATTATGTCTGCAACATGCTAAGTATCCATTTCAGTCCTGGGAACAAGCTGACTCCAAGGTTGTCAGTGTTATCTGACTCCCAGAGACTCTCACAGTTTTGTTTCTTCATGCTTAGGAGGGCTTTGGAATGTTAGTCGGGGGATGCTATTGGTAGGTTTTGGTGTTTAGTGTTTTGAATGTGTAATGGATGGACCCAACCGTATATCTGTAAAGGCTGAGGCCCTGTATGCTAGTTTCTGCAAGAACCATCTTGCATCTATAACTGTTTAGCTCACTCAATAAACAACCTTTATACAAATATGGAGTATTGATTCATGAAGACCATGCAAAACTTGACACCCCTGGTGTAAATAGATATGATCAGTATGGTGAGACACCTAATAAGCAATGTACTAGAAGTACAGAGATCCAAACAAGTGTTGCTTGTTAGAAATGGTAGAGTGCAGATAAAATGAAGAAAATAAAAAAATACAGTAGCCCTTTACTTGCAGCAATTCAGTAAAAACACTTGATTTTGCAAGATCCTAATGTCCAATTATAGTTAATCATAGACCAAGGAAAAGGCACCTAGGAGCTCAGCAAAGTGCAGAGTTGTCTCCTGAGGGACACAAAGATGCAGAGGGGAGAGAGAGAAGGAGGTTGGGTGGGAGAAGGGAGGCCCTAACTGAGAGCATGAGGTTGGGGAAGGCTCTGAGGAACAAATAAACAGTGGAATCAGTTGGCAGAAGATTGGGAGGGAATCAGGTAGGGATGAAGCTAAACATCTGTAATGGGATGAAGGGCTTTGAAGGAAGGTTCACAGAAGGACAGTGGAACAGGGGAAATTAGGTCAGATTCTGACTGTCTTGAAGAAGGAATCCTGCCATCTCATGCCAGGCCTGGAAGAATGGAAGATGGTTTGGGGATAGTCAACTCTAAATGGGCCACTCCTGCCTCTCTCAGCCCAAACTACCTCACCGGTGGGGGGGGGGGATGTTGTGAGGACAGAACAGACCAGGGCTTTTTTTGTAGCAGAAACTCCTTTACATATTAAGCCACACACCCCTAATGTAGCCAGTCCTCCTGGAGCTTACAGTAGGCCCTATACTAAGAGCCCTGCAAGCTCTTAGAGGATTGGCTACATCGAGGGGGGGGGGTATGGCCTAATATGCAAAGGAGTTCCTGCTACAAAAAAAGCACTGGAACAGAGGAGAGAAGAATGATGTAAACCACTTTAGGCCACCATTGTGGAGAAAATGAGAAACACATGGCCCAGGCAAATTGTGTGGTTACATTTGCACTGAGGAAGGGGGAAGACTGATGCAGAAAAGGAATAGTTTTTTCTTGGACTTAGTGGATGTTATCCATGAAGCTGCTCTCATGCTGCAATATTGGATGCATTTAGCCCCAGAAATGCTCTATGGGCATCAGTGTCAAGTAATTAGAAAAAACACATTAAAAATGAACAGTCACCCTTCCTTTTTTATTTTTGTTTTTCATATGGAGGAAAGTTATTTCCCTGTATTAGGGGAGGGGCTATGGCTCAGTGAAAGACCACATATTTCACGGGCAAAAATAACAGGGATCAGTCTCTGGCATCTTTTGTTACAAGGAAAGACCCTGATCTTAAATGCTAGGAAACTGTTGCTGGTTAGACAGTACAGGGCCAGACTGACCAGCTGGCTGACTCATGATAAGGCAGCTTTATATTTTGCTTCTAATGATTTTTATTTGCCCTCTGCAGTTTTTACATTTAGCCACTGGGTGCCAGTGTGTAACTCATACTGAAACCAGAAGCCTGTCTCTGTTCCATCATTACCTTCAACAAAGGCAGGGAATTATGGTTTTGTGGTTCCTACTGAGTTGCTGGTGATTGGAAAACACTGGATTCAGAGTAAGTCATTAGCAGATTTCCCCACTGTGTGCCTGGAGTGCAATTTTACAGTACCACTGGCTTAATCTACCTTGGAAAGGTGAAATATGAACAGCCAGGGGACCAAGGCGAATTCAATGATAATATTTGTGGCCAGTATTAGATAGGGTGGCCAGCTCCAGGTTGGGAAATACCTGGAGATTTTGGGGGTAGAGTCTGAGGAGGGCAAGGTTTGAGGAGGGGTGGGATAAAATGTCACTGAGTTCACCTTCCAAAGTAGTCATTTTCTCCAGATGATCTTTATTGTCTAGAGCACTGTTTCCCATTTGCAGGGTACCGGGCCATGGAGGCCTCACTACTGGGCCACAAGAGAAGCCAAAGTTAGCCCCTCCCCCAGCTAAGCTAGCCCCGCCCCATCTCTGTGTTGCGCAGAGAGGAGCTGGGCTGCCTCTCCTTCCTTCTTCCCCGCTCCCAGTGTTTGAGAGAAAAGCTGGCATCCGCTGGCACTTTGGACCCATGAAGTGTTCTTCAAGGTATGAGCTTTCATGTGCCTTGCAGTATGTTCTTTTGGGAAGATTTCCCTGGGAGGCCTGGGCGGCAAAGAAGGGTGTGTGTGTTTTTTTCAGCCAGGAAGGGCGGGGAGTGGGTATTCCAGTAGCTTTTTTTTTTTTTTTTTACCAAACGACCCCTGGGCAGAGTTGTTGCTGGCTGAGGTCATCTGATGGTGAGGAAGGCTTTTTCTTCTTCGCCCCCCCCTCTTTCTTTCTTTCTTTCTTTCTTTCTTTCTTTCTTTCTTTCTTTCTTTCTTTCTTTCTTTCTTTCTTTCTTTCTTTCTTTCTTTCTTTCTTTCTTTCTTTCTTTCTTTCCCTGCAAGTGATGCTCTGACTGTATTCTTGGTGCTGGGGAGGAGCAACAGTGGGAGAGCTTCTAGTGCCCTGGCCCCACTGATGGACATTCTGGTGCTTTTGAGGCATTGTATGAGGGAATTTTGGACTGGATAGTCCACTGGCCTGATCCAACATGGCTCCTCTTATGTTTATGTTCTTTCTTTCCTTTCCTTTCCTTTCCTTTCCTTTCCTTTCCTTTCCTTTCCTTTCCTTTCCTTTCCTTTCCTTTCCTTTCCTTTCCTTTCCTTTCCTTTCCTTTCCTTTCCTTCCATTTTTGCTGTTCATCATACTGTTGTTGCAGAGATAGGAGCTCTGCTGATGAAAAGTTGGCACCCCCAGTTGTAGCCAGGTGACTTTCTATGAGATTTCTGTGTGAGTGAGTGAGAGTAAGAGGTGTGGGGCAGAAAGAGATTATTGGAGATTACTGTGGTATATCTCAACAGCACTGGAAGAGATGGTACTATGAACTTGGCACCATTTTACTAGTCCTGCTTTTAACAGCTGTCTAACACCAAAATTAAACTCCTCCTGTAGATATTTAAAAGGATGAAAGTAGTTCACTGGCTAAGTATCTGCACAACAGGTTGCTTTTAAAGGTATGGGAAACACAGTCAGTAAAAGCTGCAAGCCCCTCATAAATATCCTTTTTGAGATAACTGCAGAAAAGCTTGTATGAACTTCATATAACTTGAAATTAATTCATTAATTGCAGTACAATTCTCTGCTACCTTTCACAGCAATTTCCCAGTGTTTCAACCAAAGAAAAGTATGAAAAATAGCTGTCGAAAGATTTTCTTGAACCAAGCAAGCTTGGTTGTAGCTTGAGGAAGGGTTCCAGTAGTAGCAGCTGAAGGAAGGGCCTACTAAATGTGTCAGCATATTTTGAGGTAGAGGAACTGCCAGGGCCCAGTGTGGGTGGTACACAGTGCTGGCATTCCTGATGGCAATGGTAACAGCGCTCCCAACTGCATACACTGGCCAGTGCTGTTGAGGAAGGGATGTGTAGGTGATGCAGGAAATTGAACATGGGCATTAGGAGCGCTTGCAAGCTGGAGAAGAATACACAAACAGGTGCATGCAGGTGTGAGGGTGAAAAGAGAGGACCACCCACTTTCCACCCTCATTTTGGCTCAGCATGAGTTTCAGAGAGATTTTTCTGAAAATGAATTTACTTCCAAAGAAGAGGCAGGTTTGGGAGAGTGCCCTGGAAGTGACATCACAGGAAAAGGTGGAGTTTTGGTTCAGTGTGCCCCGGAAGTGACATCACTTGGTCCTTGACACCACAGGAAATGACATAATTCCTGTGTCCCAACTCCACCCCTAAAGTCTCCTGGCTCCACCTCCAAATTTTAGTGGGCCATGAAGGAGAAATGTAAAAATAACTGGGCCATGGGAAAGAAAAGTATTGGAAACCCTGGTCTAGAGAGGATCAATTGTAATAGCAGGAGATCTCCAGCCACCATCTGGAGACTGGCAAGCCTACTGATTGTCCAAACGTTGTCCTTCTGTCTTATAATTCTACACACTACTTGCTCATCCTTAAGACAAGATGAATTTTTCAGTCCCCCTGTGAGAGCTAGTGTGGAGCAGTGGTTAAAATGTCGGACTAGGAGCAATGTTCCCTCTAAGCCACAGAGTCTTGTGAGCAAAAATTCTGCTTTGTGAGCTACTGGCATTAAAGTTGTGAGCTACTGCATAAATTAGTATGCTCTGGGGTTATCCTTCCTGAGCTAAAACAAAAATGTGTGAACTGGAGGCTAAAAATCTAAGCTAGCTCTCGCTAACTCAGCTTAGAGCAAACATTGATTAGGAGCTGGGGAAATCCAGGTTCAAATTCCCACTGGGCCATTAAAGGGTCACTTACACACAGATTGTTTGCCCTGGCTTCAGATGGTATTGAAAAATGCCCCCCCCCACATCCCCCCCCCCCCCCCGCAGCATCAGAGTCCTTTTGTGTACTTCCTGAGTTTCCCCTGTCTTTCCTGCTCTCTTTCTCAAACCAGCTTTGCTGTAGTACTTTGGGGAAGGTTGCAACAAAAACCGTCTGGATCTTTCCAATTCCACCTATATCGTTTCCACAGGGCCAGACCTAGATTGTCTGACACCCTAGGCAAGACTAATTTATGGTCCCCACCCCCACCCCGCATGGATAACATCAATGAGTCACATGGGGGGTGCCCAATTTGGTGCACCCAGACGGTCAGCAACTTAGGCAATCATCTAGTTTGCCAAGTGGCAAGGATGGCCCTGCGTTGCCATTTTCTTGCTTTAGTCCCCCTGCAATGCCCATTCCCCCTTGCCACTGGAGGGCTTCTTTAAATTCTAAACTTGCTATTGACTTATAGCACTATAGCAGCATCTATCAGGTTCGCTGAATTCCTAGCTGGAGCCACTGTGGGGAATGGGAGGACAGAAAATGCAAGAAAACCACACAAGCCCACCTTTGTGTGGAAAACAACTGGGTGACTTTGGGCTGGTTACTCCCTCTTAATGTAACCTACCTCACAAAGTTAATATGAAAATAAAATGGAGGTGGAGAGACTAATGTACAGCCCCCCTGAGTTCTTTGGAGAAAGGATGGGATAAAATTGTACGAAACAGATAAATAAAATTAAGGATGTTGTGTTCCCCTTGCAGTAGGAAAAAAAAGTGCTGCACCAAAATTGTCTAGAGCAAACGATGATATTTAGCAAGTGTATGCAAGTATCTCTAAAAAAAAAATCTTTTATATGAAGACTAATGCTTTCCAAGACTTCTTTAGTTCCCTTAACTGTGATTTATTTCTGTTTATATCAACCAAGCGAAACAGCAACTTTTATTCTAAATAATGCCATTAGAGTTAATTTATCCAGACTCTGTTTTCATGTACCATTAGTTCTTACTTTTCTTCATTATCATCAGGGCCAGCATACAGTGGTAGTTAAGAGTGCGACTTGGAATTCCAGCTTTGAGAGTCCTGCCCGAGACATCAGCAGCTCCTGTCTCCAGTCTACAAGAGGAGGGCAGTAAATAATGCTGACTGATGCTAAACATTATTATCAGCAGTAAATCTGTGAATGAGCTACAAGACAGCTGTGTTTTCCCACAGGAACTAAGGAGAGAATTTTAAGCAGAAATACATATGGGCTATTTCAACTTGTCTTTAAAGCCATTGTCCTTCTTTCCAAGAAATGGCAAATTAATGGTAGTAAACTTCTGGGCTTCTCTCCTGCTGTTTGCTTTCCAAAGCAGTTTCAAGACAATCTCCTGAAGTGAATTCTGCAGGACACAATGGTTCTTGTCACACCTCACATTTGTCTTGTTGTAAAACCCAGGCTCAAAATGTGTATGCCATCAGTGGTGAACGTTGTGACTATTTTGCCATAATCACAATTCTTTACTTCCATATTTATACCCTTCTTTCCCCTCCAGCGGGACTCAAAGGACTTGTCAGCAAGAGCAGTAGCAAAAGGAAGGACAGTGTTTCCCAGGCCAGTCTCCAAGAGACTGATATTGGGTGCATTCAGACAAGATCTTTGCCCCACTTTAGACACCCCACCTCTGGATTTTACAGGTGCAATCACATGTGCACATCTGCAGGGCCAGGTTAAACCCTGTGGAGGCCCCTAGGCAGTCAAAATCTCAGAGGGCCCCTGGCAAATTATCTCAGAGTTGGAGCGGCTGCCTCACAGCCTGAGGGCCCCGCTGCAGCCTGCAGACATCTTCTCAAAAGCCCCTTTGACAAATTTGTGGGGAAGAGGCAAAGAGAGGCAAACTTGGCAATGACAGGAGCATCAGCCACACCAGGCAAGTTGGGCAAAGAGCGGCTCAGTTGCTGGCTGCGTGTGCAGGCTGGGAGAAGTAGGAGAAAAACTAGGGGGGGGAAGCTAGCCCAGGACCCCTAAAGGTGTGGGGGCCCATAGGCTAGTACCTACTTGGCCTAATTGTTAATCCAGCCCTGCACATCTGCCCCCTGCAGCCCGTCCGTCCTTACCTTGTCATAGGACTGGCTGGGAATGGAATAAATAGCCCCTGGAAACTTCTTAGTAACAAATTCCTTGCCACACCTCCATGGTGCATTCCTGGCCATCTGAACAACCGGGGTGTGCCATGGATGCATCATGCATGCAACAACAACAACAACAATTTTTATTTGTATCCCGCCCTCCCCGCCGGAGCAGGCTCAGGAGCTGTGTGAATGTTCCTCCGGTATGTGTGCAGTCCATGCCTATCTTGGCAGCTGGATGTGCGCCATCTGATTGCCGCAGCACGCCTCAAACTGCACCGGCTTTTTCAAAGCTGGGAGACCACCGCAGCAACTTTCTAGTGTGATCACACACCCACTGTTTCTGCTAGCGCAACGTGATGTATTTTCTGGTAGAACAAACTCAAAGCAGCTTACAATATCATTCTCCTCAAAACAACCCTTTCAGGTAGGTTAGGCTAAGAGTGTGTGACTGATCTAGCATCATCCAGCAAGCTTCCATAGCAGAGTGGGGATTCAAATCTGGTTCTCTGAGCTCCCAGCCCAGCACTCTAATAGCTCTCAATGTGGTTCTTACCATATGGATCTGGTGCCCATACTGTTTTTGTATCCAAAAATGACAAATCTGATTTTTTAAAGCTAGTGTATGTTTATGACCAGTGGGACTGTACAGTTCCCTCTGCTGTCATCTTCTCTTCAGCTACAGTGTGTGTGTGTGTTGGGTGGTGGTGGGGGGGAGGAAGTTCTGCAATCTGCAGCTTTTTTTTGTGTGGCTTCCAGAAGATGGTGCCCTGCTGCTAGGAAACAATCCTGAAAACGGCAGTCATTCCAGTTCACTGGCAGAATGTCATGCAGAACACTTTGTGTCTGTCAGCACATTCCTGGAAGGTCACAGCAAATGATGAACGCCCCTGTGTAGGAGTGGGAGATATTTCCCCCCCCCCCCCATGAGTTGCATCATTTGGCGGCTCCTTGGCTTCATTCACTCAATTCCTGCGGTTATAAACCTTTCCCAATTGTTATTCGGCTGCTTCCTCCACAGGCCTTCTGTGGCCAAGGCAGGATATTCAATGACTGAGCGGCCTCAGGAAACTGGAGAGGTTCCAGCTACTTTCCACAGTGTTGTTGCTCACTTCCCTCCTTCTTCCTCTCTTCCCCCTCCTCTGAAGGACTGAAATATCCTGTGGTTCTGGCTAGTGCTCTTCTTCCCTCCGGATACGTCCCGACCAAAAAGCATATGCATCACCATATGATACCCAGGGCTCTTTCAGCAGGGCTAATTATGACAAGGGCTTTATTTAGATGGAGACAAGTTCCATGCCTTGTTGTAGAGTCTGGGAGTTCATTTGACTGAGTCTGATTCCAAAATGGAAAGAGAATGCTTCCTGTGGCAGGCACCACTGCATATATTGCCACTGGGCTTCACATATGTTTGCAAAAATATTTAAATCGAGCAAAAGCTTCAGCTGTCAGGTTTAGTTGCCCTGGCCTTTGACTTGGTTTTTTTGCAGCTGGCTATTAAATCTGTAGCACTGCCTTGCAGATTTGGTCTTGGGTCATTTGGCAGTCACTGTCAACCATGTCAGGACCTTAAACCTAACCTGTAGCCAGGGCTTTTTTTTTGTAGCAGGAGCTCCTTTACATATTAGGCCACACCCCCATGATGTAGCCAATCCGCCCCCATGATGTAGCCAAGAGTTTACAGGGCTCTTAGTACAGGGCCTACTGTAAGCTCTTGGAGAACTGGCTACATCAGGGGTGTGTGGCCTAATATGCAAAGGACTTCCCGCTCAAAAAAAGCCCTGCCTGTAACCCACTTCTGTTTTTTCGTATCATATATATCCACCTTCTCCTTGTATTTAGTGGATAGTGATTGAGTATGGTAGAAAACAAAGTATCATAACAGGTGCCCAGAAGTGGGAATTTGGGCAAGTGTAGTTTGTTATGAAGGCATTATCACAAAGGAGTTACTTCTGTTACATTAATATCTGTTACATTTTTTAAAATCCCATTTTTCCTCCATGGAGCTCAGGGTAGTGTCATCATTCCTCCCTCCTCTATTATATTCTTACAATAATCCTGTGAAATAGGTTAGTTTGAGGGAGAATAACTGGTCCAGGCCACCCAGTAAACTTTTAGGCAGCATGGGTATTTGAACCTAATTTTTCCCAATCTAAGTCTTATACCACTGGCTGTCTTGCTAAAATCCTTCTGCTGCACAACTAGTAAACATAGGGGTTTTGTTGGTCCTTCTTTAAAGTAGGTCTTCCAACCCTGTTTTCATTTTTCTTTAATTGCAGAGGGGTAGTAGTGTTAATCTCTGGAAGCAAGTGGCATCTTAAAGACTAAAAAGACCAATTTAAACATTGTGCCATGAGCCAGAGCTCACTTCAGATATGTAAAGGGAAAATCATTTTGGCACTTTGTATAGGGAAAATTATAGAAGCGGGAGTTGAAGTAGAGATGGGTTGTTATGAATCTCAGCATAAATCTTTCAGCTGTGATTCTCTGTTTAAGGGACTGGAATGAATTATTCTTTACACATGAAGGATGAAGGAGCGAGATCAGAGATTCCAGCCTTTCTTGAGGTACAAATAAACAAAATAATGAAGTAGGACAAACAGAACTGATCAGGAAGAGCTTTTCTGAAGTTTAAGAAAATCAACTGGGGTCAATGCAAGGTTATAGTACGATAAAACATATTAGGAGCAACCAACATAAAATGTGTTAGGAGTTTCTAAAGAAGTAGGTCCTGGATAACTATTAGAAACTGTAGAAAGTAAGAAAATGGAAGTCTCTGTTTAAGCCAGGGTAATAGGTAGAGTTTGATTCCTCAATGAGTTCTAATTCAGCACATTCACATTGCATATCCCCTTTAGCTTTTTTCTTTTGGTAGAACAATGACTTTCAGATCTGTAACTTTAAATATGGGAAGATTAAATATTCTGCCACGGGTTTTTTTTTCAGTTGCAGGTTCTTTTGTCAAATTTGTATCAATTGATTCTCTCACATAAATATCGATCAGTGTGTCCAGTATAGATAGTAGAAAGGCATTGTTAGCATATGATGGTATAGATTAGATGATATATAAAATTGGATGATACATTACATTAGATTAAATTAGATTTCTCCTTCCCTGCCTTCATATTTTAAAACAAGCTAAACAATTTTCATGATGGTCATAAGATCACTTGTGTAAACCACATCAAGGTTACAATTTCAACACATGTTGGCCAATGCCATATGGAAATATTAATAGCTTACAGGCTGGAAAAAATGATGAGGAAGTCTAGCTACTTCTCTGAATGTTACAGACAGACAGGGCTTTTTTGTAGAAAAAGCCCAGCAGGAACTCATTTGCATATTGGAACACACCCCCTGACACCAAGCCAGCCGGAACTGCGTTCCTGTGCATTCCTGTTCAAAAAAAGTCCTGCAGACAGATTTAATGATAAGATCTGTGTTGGATTGCCTGATGCATTTCATTGTTCATGTTAGTCTGAGGGTACCGTACTTTAGTAAAATTGGACTGAAATTGAACAAATAGAAGAAGATGAAGATATTGGATTTATATCCCGACCTCCACTCCGAAGAGTCTCAAAGCGGTTCACAATCTCCTTTACCTTCCTCCCCCACAACAGACACCCTGTGAGGTGGGTGGGGCTGGAGAGGGCTCTCTCAGCAGCTGCCCTTTCAAGGATAACCTCTGCCAGAGCTATGGCTGACCCAAGGCCATTCCAGCAGGTGCGAGTGGAGGAGTGGGGAATCAAACCCAGTTCTCCCAGATAAGAGTCCGTACACTTAACCACTACACCAAACTGGCTCTCCTGCAAATATAACAGAGTTGGAGATGAGAGATCAGACCTTCTATTCTTTGTGAGGATACATAACTGCAGAGTTGGATTTATGCACAAACTAAGCAAACTTCATTTTAGGTTCTCAGATTATGAAGGAAGGTCCTCTAAATGCAAAACATTTTGTAACATTTCATGGTTAGAATGATCCCTCCCCCTCTTTGTTTAATGCTCTGAATCCAGCTCTGCATGAGTGGCCCCTTACCAAATTGCATAAATAGAACACATTAATGGTTTTGCAGGAAGAACTCCACACAAAGATTGGGGCAGATTTCAATCACTCTGACTTAGCTGCTCATTCCCAAGGCTGACTCAGCTGAAATCCCCTTGGGCAGCTTGTAGAGACCCTCAGCATGTAACCCCACCCATATGCTTATGTTTCTAATGGCCACCCACATGGCCGGCTGCATATATGCAAAGTATACCGATATATTTGCCCAAAGAAATATATTTGCAGGAGGGAAGAAGCATGTGCTCTTTCTTTAACTTTAACTCCCACCCCCACAATTAGATCCAAGTGCTTGTTTCTGTGGACTGATCTGTTCTTGGCAAGAGGAACTTTCTGCTCATATTATTGCAGTGAAGTACAGTAAACTGTCTACACTATTCATGACCAAATATCAGCTTTATTGAGTCCATTCAAGGAACTGTGAGATAATGAGAAACACATTGTGTAACTCAGGAATGTGGTTCTTTCATCAAGTATCTTTCCAAATTACCCCGCTGTTTGTCTTCCTGACTCCTTATAAATTACTTAATGCCTCTAGCAGCTGTAACCAGTACCTATTATTCCTTCAGCCCATGTACTCTACCATTGTTTTAATCAATAATAAAATACAGAAGAATCCTCAAGTGGCAAAGAAAAAGTGTTCTCATTGTCAGATGCCATCAAACCAACTGTTAGTGTGTAACATCTTTGGACGAGCTTTAGGTTCACCAAGACGAGTCTGCATCAAAACTGCACATTTTAGATGCCTCCAAGCCTTCCTCTGCCAAATATAACTTCTCCAAGTCCTAAGTAAAAACACATGACATGCATCCTGTTTATGTTTCCATAATTATAATAATTTCAAACTGTGCACAAGAAGTATAAAACAGCCTTTCCATTTTAAGACTTTAAACAGTATCTGCACAGATTGTGTTTGCCACTGCCGTTATTTACTGAACCACAACTGTCGCAAATCATGTCATGTGCTCCTTTAATATAGTTAGAAGGTGACCGGGGACGAATGAAGAGCCAGGATCGGAAGTCCAGATCTAATGGGATTGGTGCCAACTAGGGGAAGGGCCATCGCACACTGGTAAAGCATATGCTTTTCATTTATAATTAGCACTGTTGTCAATGTTCAGAACTGCTTTGTTTGGCACACAAGTATGTCTGGCTTCTAATGCTCATCTGCATTATGAATTGAGCACCATTCTCCCCCCCCCCCCCCAAAAAAAAATTCTTCTCGGCTCAGAATGCAAATGGAAACTCCAAGCACTGGGAGGGTCCAGCTGACCATTTGAGAGGCGAAGGCCCCAAACTTCTTGAACAGTACGCTCTTGTTCATATTGAAAGTATGTTTGATTGCTGTGGATGGTGATCAGACCACCCAAGCAAGCAGGCTTTTATTTAGTAAGCACTGTCTCGAATTAGGCTAATTCTCTTGAACATATGAAGCTGCCTTATACTGAATCAGACCCTCAGTCCATTGAAGTCAGTACTGTCTTCTCAGACTGGCAGTGGCTCTCCAGGGTCTCAAGCTGAAGTTTTTCGCACCTATTTGCCTGGACCCTTTTTCATTTAATTTTTAATTTAATTTAATTTGTGATTTATACCATGCCCTATCCCACATTAAAACATTGCAATAACAATAAAAAAAAACATATTCAATTAAACACAACAAGTTTAAAACATCTCATAAACATAATACATAAAACAGAGAGTCATAATTCCAACAATTGTCCAGCCAAAGGCCATAGTTCAGCAGTTGGTACGACTTTTTGTTGGAGATGCCAGGGATTGAACCCAGGATCTTCTGCTTACCAAGCAGATGCTCCACTACTGAGCCACTGTTCTTCCCCTGAGAACAACGGAATCATGCTCTTGGTTGTTTCTTGCAACTGGGGCTTTTTTTTTTTTTAGCAGGAACACACAGGAATGCAGTCTGATTGGCTTGGCATCAGGGGTGTGGCTTAATATGCAAATGAATTCCTGCTGGGCTCTTTCTGCAAAAAAGCCCTGTGTGAAACAATGGTGCTGCCAGGGTGTGTGTCCTAATATGCAAATGAGTTCCTGCTGAGCTTTTTCTACAAAAAAAGCCCGGCTTCCAACAATTTTATGAGGCTGCTGTACCTCCATCCTGCTCTGTCTTCTTGTGGGATACCTTTATTTTTCATTGGCAGGGGTTGTATTTCCAAGCTTCCTCCCAACCCCCACCATGGCTGGTGCTGGGTACTGTGGTTCCAAGAGGACAACAATGCAGTAAGGTGTATGCACAAATTCCCTGAATCACCAAGGATGTATCAACATGAATGAGCTAGGAATAAATTCTCAGCTTTGAAGCAACAGGGTTGAACAACAACCCCAGAAACTGCTACATGTTGGTTTTATTAAGAGGCTAGCTATGTTTTCTTTTCCTCCTAGATCCTTACTTGAAGAATACTGTCATTGAAAAGTTTTGGGCATGGATTTCTCACTACTTCTAAACACCAGTTTACAATTTTACCTCAGAGTTTTGATTGATTTCCTGGGGCTGTTTGCCCTTTTCTTTTGCATGGTAGTCACAAAATCCATCCTCAAGCAAGTAGACCATAACATCTTCACCACCTGATTCATGCAATAAACTGGATTGTTGTATTGCCCATCAATCTGTAATTAGAGCAGCAAAGAAGGTGAATCAAGTAGATGACAGGAATGGAAGTGTATACACAGCAACAGAATCAGTTCATCTGATGCAAAATCTTGTGTTGAGCAAAGAAGTTAAAATATCAAGAGTGGCTAAATGAGGAATCGGAGTAATTTTTCTTTTGTTCCAGTAACAACAAAGGTATAAATGCTATTTTCTGAACTAAGGTTTTGCTGCTTGAATAAGGTATAATCGTAAGCTTCCATAGGATGCTGTTAAACTCCTGGGATTTACTTAGCAAGTGACATAACCAAGATGCAGTATGTCCCAAAAATGTTGCATTGCTGGTATTAGTATGGTAACATCACCATGGATATACATGGGTTATCCCATGCATTTCTAGCAACAACTTGACTTCTAAGGACTTGGGAGAAAAAAATCCTACCTTAGGAGTGCAAATAACAAGATTATAACATGGAAATGACTAATGTGTAAGAAAAACAGCTGAGTGCTGCTGGATTTTTAGCATAAATCAGATAGATATAGCTAGACCTCAAATTCAGCAGGAGCTCACAGGAGCACAGCTCCTGAACCTTTCTGAGAGTTCCATCTTTTTGTCCAGCTGCATAACAATCCCTGGATGAGCTCCACCACCTATTTTTGTACAAAACGACCCCTGGATATAGCTTAGTTTTAGAGCTTGTTGTGCATTCACATTGAGTAACTGAGCCATGTTGGGATAACTTGTGGTGAACTATGTTAAGGATGCCATCCGTCAGGTGGGACCTGGGGATCCCCCAAAATTACAGCTTATCTGCAGGCTATAAAGATATGTTCTCCTGGAGAAAATGGACAAACTGAGGGTTGGATTCTATGGTATTATACTTCCACAGGCTCCATCCCCAAATCTCCAAGAGCTTCCAATCTGGATCTGGCAACTCTACTCCCCCATCCCACGTTGGTGGCAAGAAGGGATCTGGCAGTCCTCATATAGCTTGTCTCCTACCATCCTACTGAGCAACATTTGAAACCTGGCTGCAAATTAAGAAGCTCTTTATCCATCAGAAGAACTGGAGGAAGACTCCTTAGATTGGAGAATGTAATAATAGGCCATCTGTGGCTTTGGTTGTTTTTCTTCTTCTCCTTGGAGTCAGGTTATTCTTTGAACTAATAATACATCTGCTTATTTTGTAAAAAGCAGGGAATTTTTATATGACCAAACCAAATATCATAACAAAATAGATCACTTGGCTTGCTGTTATCATGAATGTATAGTAATACAAGAACTGGCTATCCGATTTGTGGCAGGCATAACTGACCAGGAAATAAAGCTAGGATACTCAAAATTTGCCACCAGCTTCAGGATGGTCGTGGGAGTTCTAGGGCCAAATATACAAGAGATGGGGATATCCTGGCCCAAGTTATCTTGAGACACCCCTTCCCTTCTATTTGGAATGGAATGTATCTTTAATACTCAGACCCCCCAATCTGCTAAGGAAGTTTGCTGGGTGACACACACTCAGCCAGACCTACCCCACAGTGTTGTTGTGAGGATAAAACAGAGGACAGGAGAACAATGTAGATTTGGGTCCCCATTGAGGAGAAAGGCTGGATATGATATTTGTCATAAATCTAATTTTGCTTACTGTTCACAAAAAAAGAAGAAAAGAATGATAGCTATTGCAGTTGCTTCATCACGTAATTGAAGCAACCCTTTTGGCAGGTGGAAGAACTGCTCATTCAGTATTCAAACTATTGTTAAATGTTGTAAGCCCAGAGATCCCAGCCGTGGTCTTGAAGTCTCTATGTCATGGGTGCTGGGGACCCTGCAGAAGAAGCTGAGCCTGCAGAAGAAACTGTGCCCCTGCCACCTGCACCAGTGCCCCTGCCTCCTGCTGGAGAAGATCCAAGCCCCCCTGCCTCGCCCTCTTGGGTGGCTCGTGTGCGTGACCGCCTTTGTCAGGACCTCAGGGATCGGAGGAGGGCGGCACGCTCACGAGCAAGACGCTCCCTGAGCCCTGAGTTTTGAAAGGATTCTGGCCCTTCTAGGAGTGAGGATGCTTGAGTCTCAGCAGGATCCTGGCTGCCTTTCTGAGCCAGTAATTAGCCCAAATGGGCAACAGACAGCAGAGGGCTATATAGCTGTGGGCTTTGGGAGGAGGCTTTGTGGAAGCAACTAGTCACTTACCTGACGTTCTAGCATCCACTTCGGCTTCTGGACCCCCTGACTTTGGCTTCTGAACCTCTGACCTGCGATACCTGGACTGTGATTTGGTTTTGGCGCCTTGGACTCTCCTTGCTCACCGGCTACAGACCTTGGACTGCCCCTGGACTTTGCCTGACCCGGCCCCAGCCCATGACACTCTAGCTTTATATAAATATATGGCTACCATTCACTCTGATGGGGAAAATCAAAGCACTGCCCTTAAAAACAACATAGCAGCATGCACAAAACTCTGGCATTGGGTCACCTGTTTCCCATTCACTGGGAGGGTGCAAGTTGTCTCTGGATCTGCAATATGACACCATTCTTATATGCCAGATATCCTCTGGTGAGTGAGCTGAACAAGCCTAGCATTTTGTGTGTGTGCTAATAAAGCCTTGCATTTTGCTAGGTTTCCTGGACCACTTCTTCACTCAAACAAACTTGGTGAGTCCCTGATCCACTGACGGTACTGCCAGGGCTAAGAATGCTCTCAGTGCATCTGGCCAAGTAAAATGTTCACCTTCACTCTCCATCTTGTCTACCCGCATATCCTAACACTCAGGTCAAGTTTTTTGCCTCGCCACATGCACTTGCACTCATGGATATATACACATAGGCAGCCCCTCCCCCCCCAACAATATTAATTTTTAACAGTAGCAGGAGATGAAACAAGCCAAAAGACACCCTTCGTGACAGTAAGTCATATTTCTGGGAACAATTTGCCACCTTCCAGTGAATTTCCATAGTGGTCAAGAGACTGCTGACATTGAAATCAAATTGTGTCAGGGTCACAAATGACTGCACCATCATCTGAATCAGATGATAACAATATATGGCACTCAGTCGACACAGAGATCAGGTTCACCTTGCCAAGCATGTCACATTACCAGCTGTTATACGTTTCAAAGAACAGGCTATATTTCCTGTGCTTGGTCATTTTTTCCCCTTGCTTATTGCCAGCATTTCATATGTTAGACCATCACGACTTTAATAAGAAGACAGCAAAACTAGGTTGGAGGGAAAAAACCCAATAAAACCACTACGCTGAACATAGTGGAATGACCCATTGTGCTGTGAGAGTAACCACATTTCCTAAATGACACATTTCAATAGCAGAATCTTTTTGTTGTTGTTGGCATAGTAACTCACCAGGTCTGAACCAGATAAGCTAATACGCTTCTCCTTGTTCTCTCCAAGGTATTCTCAGCAGGAAATTCCTGTTCCATCTGGTTAACTGCAAATGCACATTATTATTGATACACAGTATTGATGCCTGTTTTGATCTCCCTTAATGGCACTGTGTTTAGTATTTAACAACTCAAGGGAAGAACAAGAAAAATTGAAAGGAGACTTGGGTTTAAAAAAGACAGTGACCATTTTAGAATCCATGCCACTATTTCATACAGGAAGAATCGCCTCCCTTGGGATAATGGGTGGCATACCTCAGCAAGGAGGCTGCATTTGTAGTAACCCCAACAAGACCCGCAAAATTAAGACCTGTATATATTGCACCAGGTGACATTGTCCTTGGTCCTTCCTGCCTACTCTCTTCCCACTACCTGACCTTAGGTTGGGAACTCCTTGGGAACAGTGTTTAAGCCGAGTTCACACATTTTTGTCTTCGCTCAGGAAAAATGGCCCCAGAGCAAACTACGTTATGCAGTAGCTCACAACTTTGATGCCAGCAGCTCACAAAGTTCAGTTTTTGCTCACAAGACTCCACAGTTTAGAGGGAATATTGCTGGGGAATCTGCCTTTTTGTGTGTGAACCTTCTATAGGACTGGTGCTGGAGCTAGCCAAAAAAGCCAATGCTATGTCACATGTTTGGTGACCAAAAAAAGAAAGCTTTGTAGGCAGATTCAGGTAGTTACTAAATTTTGTATTCCCCCCCCCCCCACTTCTGACTTGAAAATTCCTATTTTGACTTTGTTTCTTTTATGTTCAAATAAAATAACCAACACTTATTTTAAGCAACATTTTATGTTCCATTCTGT
This sequence comes from Heteronotia binoei, assembly GCF_032191835.1. Taxonomy (NCBI): domain Eukaryota; kingdom Metazoa; phylum Chordata; class Lepidosauria; order Squamata; family Gekkonidae; genus Heteronotia; species Heteronotia binoei. The sequence continues at coordinate 45,787,400 of NC_083223.1, read as the reverse complement.
TGAATTTCTTATGTTGAATGAATGCATTTTGATTTGCATTGTTTTGGCCTGCTGCAAATGGAATATCATGGATCTAATTCTGAACAATGGCCCTGGAATGCATATTGAAAAAATCCACAAAATAAGGCCATGTTTTGCTAAATAGCATATTTCTGCAAACCTGATCTTAAAAAAAAAATGTTAGGGGAATTTTCAAAAAGCTTTAATACCTTACCTTACAGTGGGAAAAAAACTCTACAATCTCATGAGCACACAGTGTGAGATCTTGGTTGCCATTTTGAGGGTTGCTTGGCTGTCTGATAAACATGCAAAGGCAACAGAAACTGCAGGAATGACAAGATAAACAGGTGGAGGAAGAGATGAAGCAGTGACTGTAAAGGTGGTGGGAAACAGAGGAGATGGTAGGGAGGATGATCAAAGCACTGTTCCTGGGGAGGTGTCAGCAGGGCTGCATCATGACTTTCATGGCCCTAGGAACTTTTGCCTTCATGGGCCCCTCCCACCATAATAATACCATCATTAAATATTATTTTTGATATAACTTTAAAGACTTCAACAATTTTTGGGTTTTTTTAGGCAAAATGTAATAGTTTTTTGCGGGGGGAAGTGAGAAAATTAACATTTTCCCTTGTTCTGGTTTTAAAAAAAATTAACACCCCCCCGCCCCCCCAATATTGTGGTCTCTAGGTACTGTGCCTAATGGATGAATTAGTCCTGGGTGTCATCAGGGCTTCAAGCAAGTGGAAGAAAAGAAGGAAAGGAGGCTGGAGGAGAGGGGTGTGGACAAAGGGGAGAAAGACAATGAGGAAGAGGCAGAAAGCCACAGTACGATGCAGGGATGAGTGGGTGGGAGGTGGAATTTTCCATCCCCTGTGAGTTGATCACAAATCCCCTCTTGTATTGTAAAAAAAAATAAAAAATAAAAATTAAAAAGCTATAAAATGCCACAAAAGAAGCAAATCATAGAAATGCCAGCAATGAAAATGAGGAAAAATGAAAGGGCCTGCAATGACAACATTAAACAAAAGGGCATATCTGTAAATTCTTAATGCAAGAGGGAGCTGGACTGATTCTTAAGGCCTGATATCACCATGGGCAGGGAGTGGTCTCAAAGGTTCTTTCCTTTACTTCTTCCCATAGAAGTGACTGACTGCATTTGGGGATAACATCGCTGTGAGGTTAATACCTTTGCACAGCTGGCAGGTAGTGGCCCACCCTTCTTCATCAGGGATGCTAAACAGAATGGAAATCCCCAGAGGTACTTGCAATGCATAAGCTTTCCCCTTGAACCCACCACAAGGACAAGATATTTTGCTAATAACCCACACCCATATGGTATTGTTTCTTTGTCTACTTTTAATGTGTCTAAGCGAATAGATAGCATCTAAATCAACAGAACATGTTAAAGAACAGGCCAGAGGCTGCTCAGACTTCTATTATGTGGTCAGAGGTCCATAGCTGCAAATGGAATACTATGTCTGAGGTAGTGATGCACTGTGTTATTGGTACTTGAGGGGCAGCAGTGGGAGGGCTTCTGGAGCCTGGCCCCATTGGTGGATCTCCTGATGGCACCTGGTTTTTGGCCACTCTGTGACACAGAGAGTTGGACTGGATGGATCACGGGGCTGATACAACATGGCTTCTCTTATGTTCTTTTATGTGCCTGTGCTAGCCAGCTCAGCCCACTGCAGGTCACATGGCAGGTTTCCTGCACAGAAGTTCTGTGTTCTGGTCTAAATCTGATCACGTTGTGATCTCTGAAGCTGACCACAGTCCACCAATATGACTGCAAAACAAAGGAGGCTTATGTATTCATTTGTCTATGTTATTGTCTGCCTTTCTTCCTGAGACTCAAGGTGGATTACACATTGTAAATCGAATACAATCAATTGGATGGGGGCTTCCAATAAACAGCCCAAGAAGAGCTGAGATTGCAGATATCTGAAAACAAGCAGAGATCTGAAACAAACTTGAAACAAAGCATAAACATTTAAACATGATGTGGTAAATGATGCAGAAATTACATAGTAGATGCATACTACAGCAACATAGTACTATAGTCCACACAGTCCCTTTATCAATACAACTTCCTGAACCATTTCATGACACTATAGCCTTATTACCTGTGTAAAAAAAAAGCTCTCCTGAATACTTAGTTTTGCAGTTTGCAGAAAGCCAGGAGGGTGGGAGCCTTCCCACAGTCATCAGGCAGGCCGTTTAAATAAGGTGGGGGCCACAACAGAGAAGGCACCTGTGCTGGCAGTTATTAATTTTGGCCATTTGGAGGGCAGCACCTGCAGGAAATCCTGCTCATATGAGCAAAGCTGACTTGGCGGAGCAAACAGGTCAGCTGGCTGAGCTGCCTTTAGGTCTGCCCAAGCCACTGTTGCATCCCTAATATGGAGTCCACTTTGACTCATTATTGGGAATCCATTTCCCCTTTGAGCTTCAAGCTACAATGCCTAAAGCTAAATTTGTCTCCTTTCCCCTCTATGTTTTCCACATCCATCTATTTTATTTCTAATGGTGTGCTTATGTGTAAACATACCACTGTGGTTATGTAGAAACTCCTTTATTATTTTTATCCCTTCCCTATTTACTTATTGATGTTTTAAGATGGTTATAATTTTGCCTTGAGCAAACTAGATGAGGATATAAATGTTTAAATGAAACCAAATAGTTCTTAATAAATCTATGCATTTACCCTCACTCTTAGTTAAAACAATTTTATTTGGTAACATATGGTAACAAATTATATTTCTTGCATCATTAATAACTTCTTTTATCTATCCCATGTATTACTTTCTACCCACCCCTCCCCCCATTTCTTGACCCCCGCCGGTGTTATTTACTTAAAGTACTAATGTTTAAAGGTACCCTTAACTTATAAAAGCAAAAATTAATATTCTTTTTTCTAAGACTTAATCATTATCAAAAATTGTCCAATGTCCTTTTATTTTCCACTCTTTTTCTACATATCTTCTAAACTTTTTCCACTCCCTCTTAAAAACTTCTAAATCATAGTCTCTTAAAATTCTTAATTTGTCCATTTCACTCCATGTCATAACTTTTACAATCCAATCCTATTTCTCTGGTATTTTTTCTTGCTTCCACAACTGCGCATATAATGTCCTAGCAGCTGAAAGCAAGTACCAAATTATAGTTCTATCTTCTTTTGGAAATTTTTCCATTTGTAATCCCAACAGAAAAGTCTCTGCAACTTTCTTAAATTCATATCCCAAGATCCTAGAAATTTCTTGTTGAATCATCTGCCAATACTTTTTTGCTCTTTCACAAGTCCACCACATATGGTAGAAAGAACCTTCATGTTTTTTACATTTCCAACATCTGTCTGGCATCTTATTATTCATCTTTGCCAATTTCTTAGGAGTCATATACCATCTATGCATCATTTTAAAACAGTTCTCTTTAATACTATGACACGTCGAAAGCTTCATAGAGTTCTTCCACAAATATTCCCAAGTTTCCATCTGTATTTCTTTATTTACATTAATTGCCGACTTAATCATTTGAGATTTCACTACTTCATCTTCCGTAGACCATTTTAAAAGTAATTTATATAATTTTGAAATTAATTTTTCGTTGTCTCCAAGCAGAACTTTTCCCATTTCTGTTTGCTCTTTTCTTATTCCTTCAGTTTTAATGTCATTCTCCACCAAGCTTTTTATTTGTTGCATTTGAAACCAATCATTTATTATTCAGCTCTTCAGCAGTTTTCAATTCTATTTTGCTACTTTGTATTTTTAATAGTTGATTATATGACGACCACTTTTCTTCACCCGTCTCCGCTGTTATTTTTATCACTTCGGCTGGCACTATCCATAACGGTTTTCTCTCATCTCCATATTTCTTATATTTCATCCATGTATTTAGCAAGCTGTTTCTTATATAATGGTGAGAGGAAAAGCCATCTATCTCCCCCCCCCCCCATAATACATATAAGCGTGCCAGCCAAATTTATTTCCATGACCTTCCAACGCTAAGAGTTTTTTGTTTAACAACATTATCCATTCTTTTATCCATACTAAGCAAACTGTTTCATGATATAATTTTAAGTCTGGTAATTGAAATCTGCCTCTCTCTTTTGCATCTGTTAAAATTTTCATTTTAATTCTTGGTTTCTTCCCCGCCCACATAAACTCTGAAATTTTTCTGTGCCATCTATTAAATTGTTTACTGTCTTTCACAATCAGAATAGTTTGAAACAAATACATTATTCTTGGTAGAATATTCATTTTAATTGCGGCTATTCTACCCAACAGTGACAAATTAAGTTTATTCCACTTTAACATATCTTCATCCATTTTACGCCATAGCTTCTCATAATTATTTTTGAACAAATCAATATTCTTCATTGTTATCTCCACACCCAAATATTTTACCTTGGAGGTAACTTCACAGCCCTTTAGTCTCTGCAATTCTTGTTGTTTATTTATTTGCATATTTTTACATAGAAGTTTTGATTTTTCTTTATTAATACAAAGTCCTGCCAACTCCCCATATTCTTGTATTTTGGCTAACAACAAAGGTGTGACTTGTATGGGGTTTTCATTTATAAACATTATATCATCTGCAAATGCTCTGTATTTGTAAATCCTTTTACTTTTAATCCTTCTATTTCTTTATCTTCTTGAATTTGCATCAGTAATATTTCAAGAGTCATTATAAACAACTGTGGGGAAAGTGGCAACCTTGTCTTGTACCTTTACTAATTATCATGTCTTCTGTAAGATCAGCATTTATACATAGCCTTGCACATTGTTCAGTATATATTGCTTTTATCATTCTTATAAAGCTTTCTCCCAGCTCCATTTTCTCCATTACTTCAAACATAAAATCCCAATTTAAATTATCAAATGCTTTCTCTGCGTCCTCAAAGAATAATGCTACTTCCTTTTCCAGATGTCTTTCATAATATTCTACAATATTTACAACAGTTCTGATATTGCCTCTTATTTGCCTTTTGGGAAGAAACCCCGCTTTATCTCCTTTATAAAATTTATCAAATATTGTTTAAACTGTTCTGCCAAGATTCTTGTATGTATTTTATAGTCATTATTTAATAATGAAATTGGTCTATAATTTTTTACGTTCATAACATCATCTTCCTTTGGAATCAACAAATAACAGCTTCCTTCCACGTATTTGGTATTTTCCCTTTTGTTCTTTTCATATTCATACATTTACCCTCACTCTTAGGAAGCATTATAAAAAACCCAAATAAATAATGTTGGGTTTGTTGAATTAAATCCTTGCTAAATTATCCTAGATTATTCTAGTTTATCCAAGCTTAGTCGTGTTTTATAAGCTTATTCATGCATGACTAGTGGTGTAGGTATGTGGATGAAAATACACATATGCATGTGCATTAAGATGCACATCTTGCAGCTTGGACAGACCACAGTACCACTAGGTTGCACATTCCAGTGTACACATCAGCATCTGTGTTCATGCCCTAGCCAGAGATAAGCATGCCAAGGTCTGATAATATGCTCAGAAGTTTACTTAGTCAGATTTGGGTGAAATAAATGTTACACTTTCTCTGTTCAGAGTTTTAGGATTACCTTATTTTGTGCTTTACTTTTTTTACACACACACACATGGGATTGCTCAGACTGCAACCACCCAACTGGCTTTGACAGGTAAATTTCCCTTTAAATATGTTTCAAACTTCCTCCATATAGTCATGTGAGTCACTCTGACAGGTATAATTTGTCCTGAAAAATGAATGTGTTAAACTCATTAGCCATTCAGTTTGGAAAAATTGTAAAGAGTAGATTGATTGCTTTTCCATGTGTGCTATATAATACGCTAGGCCTTGCAAAGGTAAGAAATACGTAGCCTGCAGAAATGCATACCAAACTTGTGACAGGAAATTAACCTTAATTAAGCTTTCTCATGTAGGTTTCAAGTTGCATTAAATTATAGATCATTCTTCTCCATAGATACCAACATTTTGATCTAGGAACTCAGCACTATGCAACAGTGCAGTCTTAAGCAGTTACACCCTTCTAAGGCTATCGACTTTGGTGAATCTAGAAAGATTCTTAGGGTGGTACTGTTAGTAGATTTGCAAAAACTTTGATCTAGAGATAAAATATCTGACAAAGATTCCAGAACTTAGAGAAATTTTGATTTGGATCTGGACATTAAGTATCGACTCCCGATACTCTTCTGGGCAAAGCAATCCTGTACCATGTCCATGCACAGTTAACATCAACAAAAAGTGTCACATTCCCATATGCCTTGTAAGCCACCCCATCAAATAATATAAAATATATTATTATTCAATATATAATTATAACCTTTCAAAATATATAGGCTTTTCTCCTCATCAGTGTTGTACCTTAGCTAGCCTTTGTATATCTGGAAGGAGGAGAAGGTGTCAATCAAAGTCTTCCAGTGTGCCTTCCCAGCACCTCTGCGCACCAACCAACTCTGAATTACAGTCTTCTTTTGGGGTGGGTTCCAGATGCCAGTTGTCTTGCATGTACTGCTATGTTACCTTCACCAGTATTGCTCAGTTAATCACCTTCCTGTGTTCACTGAACTCTTCTGGGGTTGCCAAGGGTTTCCCTGGGCCTAAACCTTCCCGTTTGAGGAAATTCTCTGGTGGATCCAAGCTACCGTTATCTTACATCTTCTGTAGAATACTGGGTTGCCCATCGGCCCTGGTGTTCCTCAAGCAAGACAGCAAAGTATAAATTTATGTAAGAGAACTACAAAGGCCCCCTTAACAATTCTGCTCAATTCAGTGTTCCATAACAAGGGTGGGGGAGGCAGGTTTTTCAGCTCTGCTGAGGAACTTTTCATTGTTTATTATGGAAACCATTAACATTCAATCCACACAGAATTGTAGAAAAAAATATGTCATTCGAAGAGCTGATCATAACTGTAAGTCAAGATAAACAGCAATCCTTCATGCTCTAAAGAATGGAAAGTATGATTTTTTTTTCCAGGGGAAAAAATATTCACATATGGCAATGATTTCCTTAAAAATTCTTCAGTATGAAACAAAAGACAGGCAACTGCATTTTGACACTGGAGGTAGAAACCAAATCAATCACTCTGGTAATACTGTCTGATTAGTACAGTTTGAGCAGTGGGTGAAGATGGAACTTTTGCTTCATTCAATTTTCAATCTTAATAGAGATATAAGCAATTATTATTTATTAATTCCTTAATGGTTAAATAAACACTGTACAAAGAACAACACAGGGAGGTCCCTGACAGAATGCTGGAAAATTTATGGAATATAATGCAAAAGGAAGAAGGTTTGCAGGTGAGCATAACCTTCCTGTCCTCTGTTGGTACCCTCACTGTGAATTTTGCAGCACAATGATTGTGTGTATTGTTGGAAGTAAGTCAATTGAATTCAGTGGGCTTTCTCAAGTGAGTGTGTATTAGGGTTGTCCCAGCAGGGGATGGGGAGGTAGGGTTGCCAGATCCAGGATGGGAAACTCCGGAGGATTTGGGGATGAAGCCTGGGGAGGACAGTGGGATATAATGCCATACAGTCCACCCATCGAAAGCAGCCATTTCTCTCCATAGTCCATAGAGAATCCATAGTCTGGAGATGAGCTGTAATGAGGGCTTTTTTTGGCAGCAGGAACTCCTTTGCATATTAGGCTACATCCCCTGATGTAGCCAATCCTCCAAGAGCTTACAGTAGGCCCTGGCTGTAATTACAAGGCATCCCCTGGTCTACTTGGAGGCTGGCATCCCTGGATTGCTGCCTTAGCTTGTAAGCTCCTTGAGGGAAAGGCCACTTTATTTTTGCTGGCATAAAGTACCTCAAATGCTTAAAGTGCTGTCTATATATCTAATAGCCACATGGGACCTCCATCTGTGAATATCTAAATCTTCCAACTGGGGCCACACAGAAAGAAATCAGATACTTTTGCAAATTTAGGGGACTCTAAGGTTGCTAGGACTAAGTTGAAAAATACCTGGAGACTTTGGGGGCGGATCCAGGAGAAGGCAGGGTTTGAGGAGGGGAGGGGCCTCAGCATGGTACAATGCCATAGAGCCCACCCTTCAAAGCAGCCATCTTGTCCAGGGGAGCTGATCTCTGCCAGCTGGAGATCAGTTGTAAAAGCAGGAGATCACGAGGCCCAACTTGGAGACTGGCAAGCTGAGGGGACTCCTCAGCTTTGCAGAAAAATCTGAAATCCTTAAGAATACATTGGAGGCGCGTAAATCTTCCATAAAAACAGAAGTGTTGTCTACACATGAGCAAACAATGTAAAAGCTTGCTAGTAGTGATGGTGTGTGGGGAGAAGGCCCAGCAGCAGAGGCTGGGAGCCTTGCCAGACCTTGAGGTGGCAGTACAAATTGGAGGGGGGTGGTGGTGGAAAGGAACCTGCAGTGGGTTGGCAATGGAGGTCAAGACAACAACAGCAATATCATGCTGGGTATGTTGAGGCATGCTGTGCTTTGAGGGAGATGAGCTTGGCTCCCCCTGCTGGCCAGTTCTGTGGTGGTGGGCTGGAGGCTTCAAAACTGGGGGAATGCCCACCGCCAGTGGGAGGTTGGGAACCCTACAGTAGCAGCAGCAATGGTTTGTGTGAAAGAGGAAAATTAGAAAGCTGCTGGTGGTGGGAATGGTTTGTGTGGGTGTATGAATATTGCAGGTCTTCATTTGTGTATGTGTGTATGTGTGTATAAAATCATGAAAACATTCAGAATATAGACAGTGTTGTGTAGTGGTTAGTGTGTTGGATCTGGGAGACCTGGGTTAATATCCCTACTCTGCCATGGAAGCTTGCTCAGTGACGGTCACACATATTCAGCTTAACCTATTCCACAGGGCTATTGTGTGGATAAAAATTGGGAAACTGGAATTATATACATCACTCTAAGCTCCTTGGAGGAAGGCCTGTATAAAACTGTCATATAATAGCTATATATAGGCACATTAAGTAAGTGGACAAGCCACTGATGAAGTCCATTCTGGGTGGGTCGAACCAGAGGTCAGAGTATCTCAGCCATGATACTGGAGAATGCCCAGCTGTCTCTCCTTTTCTTTTGACAGGTGGGAAGAGCTCCATAGCGCTTGGTCCCAGCAAGCCTCATGGAGAAGTTCTGCCTTTTCCTCTCAGGACAAGCTGACAGGTGGTTTTGCTATTCATGGAGCCTGTCTGGGCAAGATGTACATGGAAATAGCCTGGTTAATTCTTGATGTCTCAAGGGATGTTTTCTAAGTATGCCTATTCCTACATTTGCTGCTTCAACAAACTTCATTGGATTAAGATCTGGATTTGCTTGCTCTTCAGCTAATAAAATATTGGATATGAAAAGTTGTCTACATTGGGACATGTGTGAGGGGTCTCAAAATGGTATCAATATTTGCTTCATGCGCGGAAAACAATGCTTTTTATATTTTTTTTCAGGGGGGGGGATGTTGTTCTGTTTTAATGATTACTGAAGTGTAAAGCTGGGTCTGCTGCTTGAGTGAAATATGTCCAAAAGGCATGACAGCTGACAGGAATAGGTCTGCTGTGTACATCTGTGATTGTCATGACTATAAAATCTGACAGGAGAAGTTACCCAGACATATCCTTTTGGTGCCTATAGAATTTTATAAAAGGGGTATTGAACATGTGGTCAGTGTAATATATATTTAATGTTCCACATCCTTACACTAAATAGAAAACATACAGATTCACATGACTGATTCTTTCCATCTTCTTTTTAAAAATCAAGTTAATAACACTTCCTTTTCAGTTTGCCTCAAGCAAGACACTTGCCTCTCCAACTTTAATGCTCCCAATTAAAACCTACATTTACTGAGTTCTTCTCAGTGCAGTTTCACAGTGAATAAAACAATAATTTTTAAATGACTTCTATCCTACGTAGGAAGGCATAGGACTCTCAGATGACTTGCTTTACACTTCTTTTGCAAAACATTCAATTTTAAGAACTGTTTCCTTCCTTTGCTGTTGAGTGCATGTTCAGGAGGGAGTCACAGCCAGTCTTGGCTCCCTAATAAGTGTGCCTGTTATCAGGCAGAGACAGCTGGATTTAAGGCGGGTGACCGAAGCTTGGGATACTGATACTGGAGAGCACTGGGCTTGACGTGGGTGTGTGAGGTAGACAGACATCATGGGATTTTCTGCTCAGCAACTGAAACAAAGAGTACAAACTAAAGAATTAGGATTAACATTCTAAAATGAAACACTTCAGAACATAAACTCAGAGAACAGTTTATTTCATGACCTGGGGCCCACATCATTGCAAATCTGCCTTTCTCTGCCTGTTCTCATGAGGCAGCTTCATTTTTTCCAGCAAGGTCTATTAGTGCCTGTTGTCTAAGGCAAGTTATACAATGGTCCCAGTTCAGATGTTGTCAATGGCTACTCCAAAAGAGGTCAAGTGGGCTTCTGACTTGCCAATGAGGCTGTAAAACAGATCCAGATTGGCAGCTGTGTTGGTGTGAAGCAGTTGAACAAACAGGGAAGCCAACATCCAGGTGGGACCTCGGGATTCCTTGGAATTACAGCTCATCTTCAGACTACAGAGAACAGTTCCCCTGGAGAAAATGGATGCTTTGGAGGGAGAGGACTCTATGGCATGGTATCCCACTGAGGTCCCTGTTCTCTCCAAGCTCCATTCCCAAATCTTCAGGAGTCCCTCAACTTGGATCTGGCAACCATACCCTCCCATTGCCCTCTGGTAGCCAGGGTAGCCAGGCAACCCTAAGAACAAAGCTCATACCATGAAAAAAAACTTTTGTTGCTCTTAAAGGTGCCAATGGGCTCAAAATGGGCCTGCAAGGCCACCCTTTTTAGGTTGGCCTTTGCAGACTGCTGATCAAGGACCGCTGATTAATGAATCCGCCAAAGTGATTTTGCCTCAGTGATCTTTGCCATCACACAAACTGACAGAATAGTGCCAGGAACATCACTGTTATTGTTAATTTATGTTAAATGTGAATTAGTATGGTTTTAAGATAATGCTGATTTTAAAAATTTTGTATAACTATTGTATTGTTTAACTACTGTATGGATGTTGTTAGCCGCCCTGAGCCTGCCTAGGCTGGGAGGGTGGGATATAAATAAAATTTTATTATTATTATTATTATTATTATTATTAAAATTTGCTCTGGAGAGCTGTTGGGCCAAGGAGGAATATCCTCCTAGTGAGGCACAAGGGTCCCCCTGCCCCAATAGGTTTTTAATAGGATTTTGAATGTATGTTGTTTTAATGTTTATTTTAAATGTTTTTTATATTGTTGTTATTTGCCTTAGGTATGAGATGCTCATAAGAATGGCAGGTGTATGAATGTTTTAAAAGAAATAAATAATTTGTGCGTACGTCAGCAGTCAATGAATGTGATTGAGAAGAAAGCTGGATGTTATTTGAGCAAGTTATTTGTAACTGTCTCAGGATCACTTCATGAGTATTAACCATACTGCTGAAATTCCAAATAATGTCATAAATATTCACTTTAGGAACAAAAGATTATTTAACTTCTGCAGTTACCACAGCTTTGGTTGTCAATTGAATTACTTAGATAAGTATTCTTAACAATCCATTATTTTAGGCATGTTTGGCAACAGTGTCAGTTAATAAAAGTTCTGCTTCTGAATTTATCAAGTTTCTGTGTGAATAATAGCCATTTTGAAGATGGTATTTGCTTTAGAGGCTATTGACACAATACAGGCCTAAACTTATCTCATGTCCCAATAAGGATTATGATGTATATTTCCTTATCCCTAATAGCAGCAGCCAATAATGTGAAGAGCAGGGAAATACACGGTGGTATGCATGCAACTATACATTTCCTCTGATGGCATTTCTGTTTGCAGTCTCCTCTCACTGCAGAGCCCTATTTGTCCCCTGTTCTCTTCCTGAGGGTCCACTGACCCCAGACAACATTTTATAGGGCCTGGTGGGTTGTAACAGGAGGAGGAAATGTGGTGTCCATGGGTGGTTGCTATTCACCAGTGTTTCTTAATGGCTGGAGGACATCAGCAAAGTTGCATCATTAGGTGGCAGAAAATAATTTTTCCAGATTTAGGATTCCACTTCTAGGTGGCTAAATTGAGCATTATAAGGTAAAAAAATATCAAAGTAAAATTCTGCTCTCATACTATGGGAAATGATGGGCCTAACAAACTAGCAAATTGCATTTAGTGATCTAATACATTTATTTCAGTTGCTATGCAATTTGGATACCTCTGACTGTTTTCCTAGTATACTTTCTAAATGAATCTCTAGTCTCTTCTCAGTGCTTTACAAAAGGCACATGTTTTCTGATTAATGATGGAGACAGATGCAAATCACTTCTGCCTTTTACAGTTTCAAAGTAAGAGCAACCATTTCATCTTTATCCCAGTGGGTTTCAGTGAGAGCTTTTTTTGCAAACAGGACAGTCTAACCAAAGTAAGTCTGGATCAGATATTCAGACACCCTTACCTCCATCTTAAGTAGGGCTGCCAAGCTCTCACCAGGGGTGGGGAATCCCCCAGTTTGGAGGGCCCCAACCTGCTGGCAGGGAGCAGGCCACCAGGGGGATCCCACCCCAGAAGAGCCCCATTGCCACGCGCCATCCCCGATGCAATGTGATGCCATCATGCTGGGGACATTGCGCCAGAGACACTCTAGGAATCATGGTAAAACTTTATGGTACCATAGAGTTTTATTGTGAATCCTAGAGCATCTCCGGTGCAACACTCTAGAAATCATGGTAAAACTCTATGGTACTGTAGAGTTTTATTGCGAGTCATAGAGGGTCCCTGGCGCTTTGTCCCCAGCATGATGAAAACAGTCCCACACTGCAGTGGTGGAGGGACTTGGCAACCCTAAAAGTTTGCAGTTTGCAAACCTCAGCATTCCATCATGCCTAGCGACATATTTCTTTTTCCTTTCCACCACTGCTTTGACGGATAGTGAGTGGTAGCAGAGTGCCGTCCTAATAGTCTGATAATAATGGTCACGCCGATAACAAGAGTTTTCACACCAGTTCTACTAAAACCATCAGTGTATTTACAAATATTTGCAGATAAGTGCAGTATAATTACAATCCAGAGCTCCAAAGTGCTACGCCAGGCAATCATCAAACCAGAGAGAGAACAATACCTTGGTACTTAGCACTTTTATAGCTCAGCCCACCAATCAACAAATATGCTGACTCACTGTGACTACAGGCATTGCCAGGCATTGCATCAGCCTGTCCTGTGATCACAGTCACATGACCTCATCACTCTGACAGTAGATGACAGTAGATGATCTAGGATGCAGTAACTTCTAAGCTACTCAGTTAGTGACATGCTTAACTGCCCTATACTAGCTCTATTCCCATGGCTTTTATCCTGTGGGAATCCAGTGGGATGGAGTTCCAGAACCTCTTTGCAAAAACAAAATTCTTGAATTTTTTTAAAAAGCTTATGAGGAGCATCTGTGTGTTTCTCCTTCCTCCTTCTCTTGAGAGTCCGGGCACCTCTTTTTCCAGAAAAAAAAGCCCTGCCTATTCCTATCTGCCAAAAGGAACTTTGAATTTTGCTGTTCTATTGCTGACCAACATGGCTGCCCTCTGAAATTATACTAATCCTGTTCACATGTTACAGTGAATGCATGCACAAGATGTATTTACGTGTGTACACCTGTTTTAAGAAAAAGCCAATGAACATTCACTTTGCAAATGCAACTGTGGGCTAGTACCTAAATAAATGTGGGGTTTCAATCACACTCCCAGTTGTACACGTGTTGAATATTGTGGAAGAATTACTAAATGCACGTATAAAGAATAATCAAGTGTACACTGTATATAGATTGTACATACATTCACCACAACTTGTTAACAACACTACTAAGCCAGACCATTGGTCTATCAATGTCAATATAGTCTACTCTGGCTGGCAGCCGCTCTCCAGGTCTGATGTACAGGACTTTTGCATCAAGCACTACCCAATCTTGTAAACTGGACACACTAGGAATTGAACCTGGGACTTTCTGCATTCAAAGCAGATGCTCTACCCCTGAGCCACACATTCTCCTCTAAAGTTATATCACTACTTTGTGTTTAGTTGGTAATAAGAGGGTGCAGCCAGACTACAGGACTGGCTGCACCTATAATTTATCTGGAACTATTTGTTCCAGAGAAATGATCACACACCACCCTAATTCCACATAGGGTGGCCAGACCGTCCCGGTCTCCCGGGACATTCCCGGTTCTGGCCACGCAATCCCGGCTCCCGGGATGCCTATACCGGGACCATTAAAGGTCCCGGTTTAGGCAGCCCCGGAGCCGGTGGGCCGCGGGCGCCGGCGGGGAAGGCGGCGAGTGAGAGAGGGAGCGTCCCTGCGCCTGCGCAGGGCCCCTGCGCAGGCGCAGGGACGCTCCCTCCCTCACTCGTCGCCATCCCCGCCCGCGCGCGGGGCCCGGCGGCAGTGGTGGAGGCCTCTCCGTGGCCTCCGCTGGTCGCTGGAAGCCCTCCAGAGACTCTGGAGGGCCTCCAGGGACCAGTGGAGGCCGTGGGGAGGCCGCGGGGCACCCGGCGCTGGTCCCGGAAGGCCTTCCAGAGCCTCTGGAAGGCCTTCCGGGACCAGCGCCGGCCAGCGAAGGCTTCCCCGCGGCCTCCGCTGGTCCCTGGAGGCCCTCCAGAGACTCTGGAGGGCCTCCAGGGACCAGCGGAGGCCGCGGGGAGGCCGCGGGGCACCCGGCGCTGGTCCCGGAAGGCCTTCCAGAGCCTCTGGAAGGCCTTCCGGGACCAGCGCCGGCCAGCGAAGGCTTCCCCGCGGCCTCCGCTGGTCCCTGGAGGCCCTCCAGAGACTCTGCAGGGCCTCCAGGGACCAGCGGAGGCCGCGGGGAGGCCACGGGGCACCCGGCGCTGGTCCCGGAAGGCCTTCCAGAGCCTCTGGAAGGCCTTCCGGGACCAGCGCCGGCCAGCGAAGGCTTCCCCGCGGCCTCCGCTGGTCCCTGGAGGCCCTCCAGAGTCTCTGGAGGGCCTCCAGGGACCAGCGGAGGCCGCGGGGAGGCCGCGGGGCACCCAGCGCTGGTCCCGAAAGGCCTTCCAGAGCCTCTGGAAGGCCTTCCGGGACCAGCGCCGGCCAGCGAAGGCTTCCCCGCGGCCTCCGCTGGTCCCTGGAGGCCCTCCAGAGTCTCTGGAGGGCCTCCAGGGACCAGCGGAGGCTGCGGGGAGGCCGCGGGGCACCCGGCGCTGGTCCCGGAAGGCCTTCCAGAGCCTCTGGAAGGCCTTCCGGGACCAGCGCCGGCCAGCGAAGGCCTCCCCGCGGCCTCCGCTGGTCCCTGGAGGGCCTCCAGGGACCAGCGGAGGCCGCGGGGAAGCCGCGGAGCAGCCGGCGCTGGTCCCTGGAGGCCTCCAGAGGCCAGCGCCGGCAGCTCCCTCCCTCCCTCGCCGCGAGGCCGCCGCAGGACTCCCCGCCGCCGCCGCCGCTGGATGCCGCCCTGGAATCAGGTAAGGGGGCCGAAAGCGGGGGGGGGGGCGGGGGGCGGCCTTCCTTTCTTCCCTCCCTCCTCCCTCCCTCCCTCCCTTCCTTCCTTCCTTCCCTCCCTTCCTTCCTTCCCTCCCTCCCTCCTCCCTTCCTTCCCTCCCTCCTCCCTTCCTTCCTTTCTTCCTTCCTTCCCTCCCTCCCTCCCCCCTTCCTTCCTTCCTTCCCTCCCTCCCTCCCTCCCCCTTCCTTCCTTCCTTCCTTCCTTCCTTCCTTCCTTCCTTCCTTCCTTCCTTCCTTCCTTCCTTCCCTCCCTCCCTCCCTCCCCCCTTCCTTCCTTCCTTCCTTCCCTCCCTCCCCCTTCCTTCCTTCCTTCCTTCCTTCCTTCCTTCCTTCCTTCCTTCCTTCCTTCCTTCCTTCCTTCCTTCCTTCCTTCCTTCCTTCCTTCCTTCCTCCCTCCCTCCCTCCCCTCCCCTTCCCTTCCCTCCCCTCCCCTCCCCTCCCCTCCCCTCCCCTCCCCTCCCCATGTTCTTATGTGACACAGAGTGTTGGACTGGAGGGGCCACTGGCCTGATGCAACAGGGCTTCTCTTATATTTTTATGTGACACAGAGTGTTGGACTGGAGGGGCCACTGGCCTGATCCAACAGGGCTTCTCTTATGTTCTTATGTGACACAGAGTGTTGGACTGGAGGGGCCACTGGCCTGATCTAACAGGGCTTCTCTTATGTTCTTATGTGACCAGAGTGGTGGAGTGGATGAGCCATTGGTCTGATGCAACAGGGCTTCTCTTATATTTTTATGTGGCACAGAGTGTTGGACTGGAGGGGCCACTGGCCTGATCCAACAGGGCTTCTCTTATGTTCTTATGTGACACAGAGTGTTGGACTGGAGGGGCCACTGGCCTGATCTAACAGGGCTTCTCTTATGTGACCAGAGTGGTGGAGTGGATGAGCCATTGGTCTGATGCAACAGGGCTTCTCTTATATTTTTATGTGGCACAGAGTGTTGGACTGGAGGGGCCATTGGTCTGATGCAACAGGGCTTCTCTTATATTTTTATGTGGCACAGAGTGTTGGACTGGAGGGGCCACTGGCCTGATGCAACAGGGCTTCTCTTATATTCTTATGTTACACAGAGTGTTGGACTGGAGGGGCCACTGGCCTGATGCAACAGGGCTTCTCTTATGTTCTTATGTGACGCAGAGTGTTGGACTGGATGGGCCACTGGCCTGATCCAACAGGGCTTCTCTTATGTTCTTATGTGACAATACTGACTTTGGTGGACCCAAGCACTGATTCAGTGTAAGGGAGCTTTGTGTTTGTGACTGTAGTAGATAATACTGACTTTGGTGGACCCAAGCACTGATTCAGTGTAAGGGAGCTTTGTGTTTGTGTCTTCTGGTGCAATTTTGTTCTCAGATCCTGTATTTACTTCATCAGTATATGGGATAAGGCACTTTCTCAACTGTGCTGCATAATGCAGCCTATTTATTTTGTCCTGTTGGCTCTGTTGGCTCTGTCTGCGCCACCTTCATCACTTTCGGGGTGTGGATCCCCCAGTGGGGTGGTCTCGTGACTCCCTCTGCCGGCTGTTTCTGATAGCCCTGCGCCCCCTCTTTCATTTGATATGTGTCCCGTGCGGGTGCCACCCTCCCGCCGGGAGATGCCGCAAAATGAGCCCCCTTGAGGCTTATGGCGGCAGGGCTCGGGGGAAGCGAGCTAGACTGCTGTTCTTTTGAGGGGTTATAGAGTGTTTCGAACCCGTCCCTGTGGCATCGGTCCCATCGTTGTGGGGCCCAGGGGGCCGGCGCAGCGGCACGCTGAAGCAGCCTGTCGGTCACTTCCGGGTTCCTGTCCTGCATCTCGACCTGTGTTATTAGTGACAGGTCGCTTCCCCCGAGCCCTGCCGCCATAAGCCTCAAGGGGGCTCATTTTGCGGCATCTCCCGGCGGGAGGGTGGCACCCGCACGGGACACATATCAAATGAAAGAGGGGGCGCAGGGCTATCAGAAACAGCCGGCGGAGGGAGTCGGGAGAGCACCCCACTGGGGGATCCACACCCCGAAAGTGATGAAGGTGGCGCAGATAGAGCCAACAGAGCAAACAGGACAAAATAAATAGGCTGCATTATGCAGCACAGTTGAGAAAGTGCCTTATCCCATATACTGGTGAAGTATATACAGGATTTCAGAACAAAATTGTTTCCGGCGGTGATATTTGGGGGATTTTTGGGGATGTCACAGGAAGTGCTGTGAAGTCACTTCCTGTTTCCGGCCGTGGCATTTGGGGGAAATGATGTCATTTGGGGGAAATGATGTCACAGGAAGTGATGTCACTTCCCATTTCCGGCAGGTGACGCGGGGAAATGATGTCACAGGAAGTGATGTCACTTCCTGTTTCCTGTGGTGGCATGCCGTCACCGGAAGTGACATCACTTCCTGTTTCCGGCGGCGCGGGGCACGCTTCGCGCGTGCGCACCCCTACCTCCCCCCCCCCCAATGTGTCCCTGGCTGGCCTTCAGACATTATGGTCACCCTAATTCCACATCACCCTATGGTGAGTTATCAGACCGCCACTGCGCAGTCACCACAAAGAGGTTTGGCATGCAGCTTTTTTTTAAAAGTCTGCTTTGCGTGTGCATTTAACCACTTAATCACTGTTGGTCAAATATGCAGTTATGCACACATCGCTAACAGTGAAAAAATGGGGTCCAGGAAGCAGAAGTCAGACCTCCTAAAGGGTTCCACCACAGAGAGATCAGATGTTAGAAGTGTGCAGATTTTATATGGTGTTGGGAAAGCTGGGGGTGAGGGTGGGTGGCTGATGAGTGGGGAATGGAGGACAGATGTGGCTGTATGGATGAGCACTTTTAATCCATTGGGGAAAAGCAATGATGCTGGATCAAAGTGCTTGTCTGACTGCACCCAAAATGTCTTTACTCCACTGAAGCTTACTTGCACACATTAAAGATGTCAGCATACAGGCTAAGTTAAACTAGAGAGAGGGGAGGATATTTTAACATGGGAGTGGCATTTTTAACAACTGTCCCTTGCACTTACACTTTACTACTGTAAATTGGAGTAAGAGGAGGAATGGCTGTTCTAGACATTGCACAGCTACAGTAATGACGGAACAGGAATCTTGCATATTTCACGATAAACATACTTGACTATGGAACTTACCATGATCAAAAGTGTCAATCAGATGCGAGTCAATCACCCAATCTGTTTGGTTTGTGAAGCAGCTGAACTGGTTTGTATAGTTTTTTCCAAAACTGTGAATGTACAATGAGACTGCCAATTCAAACTGATTAGCAGCCGTTTAACTTCACTAAGGCCTTCTCAAACAAACACCAATGTGTCGGATTTTCTTGAAAGACCGCTTTTAATTATGATTGGTTTGTGTGATTTGTGACTGATCTAATTCTCTTTTTAAACAGTTGATTGCTGAATGGATCACTGACACAGCAAGGATCGGGAATTAATAGACCTTAATCTGGCCATGTGGCAATGTACATGCACAAAAAAGCAAATTGCACTGTACTGTATGGTTAGAAAAAGGATATGGTGATGGGATATGGTGAAGTGCTCTGTTGCCCGTCAATGAACAGACTGATGAACTATTGAGCTGATCATCAAAAGATCAGGTCCCTGTTCACAACCAGCAAACAGAACATGAGCTGAACTGGTGCTCAAGCATGCCTAATGGAAAACATAGGTCTCTTGAAGTAATAACAGAGGGCAGTAACTGAGAGAAAGCCATGGCTATGGCTGTGGAAACAGCATTGGGGTTGTGTTCAAAGAAATAATGTCTCCCCAATATTTTGACCCTGGACTAAATAAGGCAGGGGAAAAGAACAATCTTTAATGGAATAACTGATACTTAGGTATCAAGTCCATCAATTGATGTTAAGTAGCTAAGTGCTAATTTTACCTCTTGAGTTCTTCTCCAGAACAGACAATAAATTACCTAGAGTGGGCGGCAGGATAGACAGATAATAGTCGATCTCCCAGGCTGTCAAGTTAGCTCATTTCCTTTAGTCACAGAAGAATGTATGCTGAATGTCTTTTAAAAGTTCCAAAGTATTTTATAATATACTTTCCAACTCCAAGGTATTCACGTTTCTAAGAGTCAGAATGCAAGAACCATGTCTTCTACGCAGCATAAATAATTCTCACGATATAGTTGCTCTTATTAACATAATACTTAATTAGGTAAGTGATTGGGCTTTTATGCAAATGCACCCAGTTAAGAACCACTCACTTGGTTGGAGGAAGGAATATTAGAAGTTCGGTAAGTAATTTTGGGCTGACATGTTCTAGAAATAAACATGAAGGCAATCTCCGTATGCAAATGCAGGTTATTAATTTTGGTAGCCAAGTTGAAATCCAAATGAGAAAAAAATGATCTTCAAAATGAAGTAATTTGATAGCCATTAATCTCATTAGAGTGTTTCTTTAAAGTTTAATCATTAAAAACAACTATGAAGGTCTCATAAATGATTACATTAAATATTCCCTCCCTATAATTTGAAGATCTCCAGCATCAAATATACTCCTGTAGGAGAACACAGCATCTATTTAATCCTGGGAAAAATGTTTTCTGGTTCAGCCCTATTATTTGGTTTAATACCTAGTTGATACATTCAAGCTGGTTGTCTCTTTCCCAGTGGTTTCTCCTGACATTCTCTGCAAGGCAGAGAGGTGGCAAAAGCAGGCCAGCATCTTCCCCTCTCCATTTAAACACCCTGCCACGGTGTTTAAATGGGGAAGGAGGCTGAGAGGCAGCAAAAGCAGCCCCGTGGTTCCCCCCATTTAAACACCCCACTGGTGGGGCAAGGCAGAGAGGTGGCAAAAGTAGCCCCATGACTTCCCTCCCTCCATTTTTTGAGTGGGGGTGCCATTTTTTATAGATCCGGCCCTGACCTTAAGCCATGAAGAAAGACAGGACACAAATATTGGAATGAATAAATAGTGTGTGCTAAGGATCTGAAAAGGCATAACTTACCACACAGGGTTTAGGGCTGTCAAGCTCCTTTATTCTGGAAGGCCCAACTAGGGTTGCCAAGTCCAATTCAAGAAATATCTGGGGACTTTGGGGGTGGAGCCAGGAGACTTTGGGGGTGGAGCCAGGAGACATTAGGGGTGGAACCAAGATCAAGGCTGTGAAAAGTATACTTGAACTCCAAAGGGAGTTCTGGCCATCACATTTAAAGGGAAGGCACACCTTTTCAATTCCTTCCTTCCATAGGAAATAATGGATAGGGGCACCTTCTTTTGGGGCTCATAGAACTGGACCCCCTGATACCTTTGCCAGATACGATGAATGCTGCACCAGACTACAATCTCATTCTCTTATAAAAGCACCCTCCTGGGCTGTTCCTTTATAATGCAATTCTAACCTCCTAATAAAAAAACCTTTCTGAACATTTATGTTCTGCACATTCTGCGTTGGGTAGGGACCACTGCAGAGAATATACAGGCAGCGCATGGCTGTTTGAGGAGGGGCACTCACATGCATGCATAAGGCCAATACGTATAATATGCAAAGAAACGTCATAGTCAGCTTCATCCACACACTGAACTACACAGACTCTCCTTAATCCTGCTCCGGTTACCTTTTCGGCTCTCTCCCCATCTCTTCCCTGAGAAGCATGCGCGTTGCAAAAGAACTGGCAGAGAGAAATGAGGGGGCGTCGACAAAATCGCAGCTGCGCAGCCACGTGTGGCTAGATTGGGAAGGCTGTGGGTTAATTCCATAGTCAGTCACAGGGTCGTCGGTTGAGCGGACAGCTGCTTGCATGCTCATCCCATTCTGTGGCTCACTTTTCTCCCTGCCTCCACCCTCCCCTTCTCTCATTTTACCTCAGCGGCGGAGCAGGTGATGCCGCTGCGCTGCCGCCTCTTGTCCGCTTCACACCATAGCTGCTCTGCTGAGATGGGCTCAGACTCAGAGAAGGACTCGCCACGCTCAACATGCGGCCGCCCTGCCGTCCAAATGCCCCAAGAGCGAGTGGCACCAAAATTGGCGCCGCCGTCCCCCCCCCCCCTGCTTCCGGATTTTTGGAGATCAGGGAAGGAGGTGTCACGAGCTGGGGCCAGGCCAGGCGAAGTCCAGGGGCAGTCCAAGGTCTGTAACCGGTGAGCAAGAGTGTCCAAGGTGCCAAAGCCAAATCGTTGTCCAGGTATCATAGGTCAGAGGTTCAGAAGCCATAGTCAGGGGGTCCAGAAGTCAAGCCAAAGTCAGGGGGTCCAAAGTCAAAAGCCAGAGTGGATGCTAGAATGTCAGGTAGATGACTAGTTGCTTCCACAAAGCCTTCTCTCAAAGCCTACAGCTATATAGCCCTCTGCTGTCTGTTGCCCATTTGGGCTAATTGCTGGCTCAGAGAGGCAGCCAGGATCCTCAAGCATCCTCACTCCTAGAAGGGCCAGAATCCTTTCAAAACTCAGGGCTCAGGGAGCGTCTTGCTCGTGAGCGTGCCGCCCTTCTCCGATCTCTGAGGTCCTGACGAAGGCGGTCACGCACACGAGCCACCTGAGAGGGCGAGGCAGGGGGGCTTGGATCTTCTCCAGCAGGAGGCAGGGGCACTGGTGCAGGTGGCAGGGGCACAGTTTCTTCTGCAGGCTCGGTTTCTTCTGCAGGGCCCCCAGCACCCATGACAGGAGGCTGCAAATTTGGGGGGGGGGGTTGGGAAGCCTAGCCCCAACCAATGGCAGGGCAGGGAGGTTGGGAAGCCTAGCCCCAACCTGCTGGGACCAGGCCACCGGGGGGGATCCCTGCCCCCAAAGAGCCCCATCACCATACAATGTGCCCTGCGCAATGACATCACCTGCAAGTGATGTCATCGTGCCCGACACGTAACACCAGGGATGTTTTAGGAATTGCGGTAAAACTCTATGATACTATAGTTTCCTGCCAGGCAAAGTGCTAGGGCAGCTCTTTCTGCAAGAACTGGCGCAGCCCAAGAGGAGCTTAGGTTTAGTTCAAAGTGATTTCTGCTCTTTGTCTCCTAAAAGTCTGCTTTTCAGGTCTGGCTCAGGCCCTCATTACCGGCAGGGGCCTACACAAAGAGTTTTCGTTATTCTGAGTCAGAAACATCATAAAATGTTTCAAATGAATAAGTCATTTTTTTAAAAAGCAGAGTAATACTTTTTCATTAGTCCCAAAGCAGAAAGCAATATTTTGAGTTCTGAAGAACTCAAATGGCTGAAGAACTCAAAATGGCTGGATATGCAGAACAAACAAACAAACAAACAAACAAGCAAGCAAGCAAACAAACAAACAAGCTGGAGGAGGGTGAGAAAAGATGTTTAAAAATTGGACGGTCAGTTTAGGTAATATACAATCCTCTATTAATGCAAAAATGAACATGTTTTTATTTTGCTTTATGTCTTACTAGTGTCCCATTTGTTCTGATTAGTGCTGTGGAAGGATCTAATTGATTGTCACTTGAAATCTGTTGGTCCCCTCACAGTGCCATTTAAATCTGCAGTGTTTCCTGCTCTCCTTTTCAGGAATGCTACAAACTACATACTTTGGGCTTTGCCGTCATATCCCTCAACATCTTTTTCTCATCCAGCCTGATTAAAAGTCCTGGGCAACTCAAAAGCCTGCTCATTGCTTGGTAACAATTTGGTTGATTCTGTTTAAAAGGTATGATACTGATGTCTCTCCCCTTCCTCCCCCCCCCCCCCGGATGGTGGTGGGTTTTTATAATTGATTAACATGTCTACTTCCAGTTCTGGGTTACTTTGAACTCCTTTAGAGCCATGTAGGATGACATGCCACGTTTCAATATTCCTGCCACTTCCTTTCCTTCCTTCCCTCCCTATCATTTCCCATCCCTGTTAATCAGAGCACCAGGAAGATACACTTGCAGAGGACCAATTAAGCACAGCATGGGCCCTACCAAGTGTAGTGGCAGCTGTTGTAGCAGTGAGTAAATTTAAATCAAGTGACACCGTATGGGATGTTAGCTTTGTACTGGCAATTGAATTTTCATCAAACATATAGGGCATTGTAAGTCTTTATTCAATGATGCACTGAATACACACACTTTGCAACTATTTGCAATTTAAGATTAATGCCAGAACATTATGAAGAGGCTTATATCCTAAGGCAATTAAAAAAAAAGCATTGAAGGGACTTCTGATCCCCAATGGCTCAATTTTAGCAAAGCTTTCCTAGAGGAGAGTCCTGGTGAATCAATATCCATAGGACTATAGAGGTGGTAGAAAGTGCTATCAAGTCACAGTGGATTTATGGCAGTCCCATGGGGGTTTCCAAGAAAAGAGACATTCAGAGGTGATTTGCAATTGCCTGTTTCCATGTCACACCCAAATACCAGTCGGGGGCAACATGCTTCTGAGATCTGATAGCTAGGCTATCCAGGTTAGAACTGTAGTTTTGGAAGGTGTGTGTGTACGCATGCCTTTAAATCTCAGTGAGACTGAAACTCATGGGGGTGGGGTAAGCAGGCAGAGCTACATGTGAGAGAGAGGAAAGAGCATAGTCCCTCTGTTCATTTTGCATTCCTTTCAGAAGCCATTTGTATAGTAAAAGGGATAGTAAAGAGTTAACAAGAACCTGCTTATGGGATAGGAAAACTCCATCCCCTAGACCTCTCTCTCCTTCAGTTGGCTGAAATACTGTTGACTGTTACATTCAGCAACTCTGGTAATTAAAGCTATCTATACCATTGGCCCAGAGAGATCACAAAAGTGTGGGCATGCAAACTGTTTATTATTGCTGCTTTGTGAGTGTTCACTTTCATTTAGTGGAAGTGCAGCTGCTGGGGAACCAAAAAGGCAAATAGGAGGAGGAAATGTAAGATTAAATGTATTCAGGGAACTGCACTGCTGTACACCCCCAACTGCACACCCCCAAAGTCCCCTGGCTCCACCCCCAAAGTCCTGAGTTGGATCTGGCAACCCTATGAAGGAACAACCTTGTACTTGAGAAACTAGACTGCTAATCTTCAGTAATGTAGTCACGTTTCTCAGCAACAAGAGAAAAGAGTTACATCATCTCGCTAATTTTGATTTGCTATTTTGGGCTTGAGGCCCATCAGAATCCTTTTCTAGTCAGTCTTCTGTCTTTCTCTTAACTTGGTGATCACTTGGCAAACACTTTGGCAGTGGTAGCTCAGCTCAGCTTTGCTTGGGATTCATCTTGATTGCTGTTCCTGTATAGGCTGACGTCTCTGAGAACCAGAGGTTGATGCTTGAACCTAGCAACTTTGTGGACTACACTGGTAATTATAGAATATTGTTTTAGTATGCTTAGTTCTGTTATTTTTATCCTCCACAGTCTTGTCCTTTAAGAAATACCTTTAATAAAACAATTATATTTTCAACCTGGTATGGTTTCTTGTCTCCTGTAACTTCAAAAGCTAAACCTAGAAGCCTTGGCCTTGACCACCTATGGGCAACATCTTGGTTTGGAAACTCAGATTGTAAACCAACCTTTCAGGGCTGACTTTCCTGTTCATTCCTGAGAAGCCCAGAGCCTAGTCTCGCTACTCTGGTGCAGTTGGGATAAGTCAAGGAGAGACTAGAGGCAGATACCATTTTAAATTGGAGAAAGAATTATTCTCCCTCCAGTATTTTTGTAATTTGTTCTGTTTTGTCTCTTGAACCAAGGGTCTTCCAATTCCTGGTTTAGGGTAAGAGGAAACCTTGGCACTTTATTTTTGTCCCTTCACATGGCTGTGTTATTCTGGGAGCCAACTCTTTGCTTATTTCCTCCTTTGACATATTACTGTATCCAGCTATTTAGCTGTGGGATCAGGCCAGCTCTGTTTATTTATTTATTTATTTATTACTTTACATTTATATCCCGCCCTCTCCGCAAGCGGACTCAGGGCGGCTTACAGTATCATAAAAACAATCAATTCCATAAAACATATAAAACCATAATACATTTATCAGTTTAAAACTATTACTGTTTCTGGCTTGCAGAACTGTCCTCCATGAATTTTTTTTTTTGTCAAGACCAGCAACTGCTCTCCTATATTTCTGGCTACATCCATGATGCTCTGTTCATGGATTTGAGTCATCTGATCTCTCATCTGTTGTCTGAATTAGTGTAGTTGACAAAAAGTTTTGCCATGTGATTTACTGTGTCTATCACTGTTAGTCAAATGCCTCTGTTTTTTTTGAGGTGAAGTTGAATATAGTGACATATTCTAAATTACTCATGCAGGTGGCTGAGAAGTCAGCTGGTCCTCAAAACGCTTTAGGAGTCGAAGAAGATTCTACACTTCTTATTAAAACTAAGTAGACTTAATCTTAAACTCTGTCTGGATGGGAACCAGCAGCAAATTACTCAGACTTCCAGGGAAAAAACAGGGTACAGGTGAAAGAATTAGAATTATCTCCTGGAAAAAAAAATCTTGTCCCTTTAATAGGGACATTATTTGCCAGGTGATGTTATTTACCTCTATGCATGAAAAACATCAGCTGTCTAGTTTCACAGGTTAAATTTCTTTTAAAAGGACAGACATTTTTCTCCCAACCCATTGGTGACCCTAGAAATAACCAGTATTCAGGGATAATCTAGAGTCTAGTGGGAGCAGGAAAAAATAAAATCACCATGTAATGAAATAAGCATAAAAAGCAAAGAATTGGATCCTGCCTGAAATTTTTGCGCACATGAGGCATTCATGAGGTTACCCTACCCCCCAATAACAGCATTCTGAAGGGCTTTTCAGGCTGTAGTGGGAATGCGGAGGCAGGGAAATTGCACTTCTGTGAATAGAAATCCTACTGTCCATGGAAACTTTTAGTGGGCTCTAACTTTAAGTTTACCTACAATGAAAGCCTGGGCCCACAGCATGGTCTAAAAGCACATTATATACCAGTGAAGCTAAACATATCTGAACCTGCCCAGATAGCAGCTAGAGTGGTGGAGTGGCTATGAAACTGGAAACTGTTCAGTAAGATCTGAGTTCAAATCCCCATTCAGTCACGAAACTCACTAGCAGCGTCATCCTAAACAAAGCTACACCTTTCTAAACCCATTGAAGTCAAAGAGAGATCCTGACACTTCCTATATTATGTAAAATCTCAGTTTGCAATATGTTGTTTGTTGCTGTTAGAAACATGCCCTTTTAAAATGAAAGAGCAATAAAGGCATCACACAAAATTTTTTGTCTGTTAGAACAAACTATAGAAACCAAAAACACCCGTACACAAAAGCGAGTCGCAATCTTTCAGTAATTTAACAGCTACATAATAATCTTTAGAACTAGTGGAAAGAGGAAATTGGGCAGGGTCGGGGATGGGGGGGAGAAGGAGGATGTAATTTGTGAAATCATTGCCATGTGCTCTTGTTCTAGCATTTGCTTCAATTGTGTATTGATTTGCCATGCCCATTACCACTGCAGTGGCAATCACAAAGTGGAAATGCTTTCCATCTATCATCCTGATTCTAACAAGAAAAGGAAGCGGACCATTTTAGTTACAGTGCATTAATGCTCATTACTCCCCTAATGAAGATTTGTGTTGCTTTTTCAAGAACCTTGAAGCTAATTTGTAACTTATTTGTGGCACTTCAAAGCCATTCCAGAGCTGTGTTCCTTGAATTCAGCTCCCTATGAACTGATTACACTTGTGGCATCCCTGAAATACACAAATGGCCCTACATCTGAACCCACCATATGCTTAGTGTAAGTGGTAAGGTGTTACATGGAAACAGCATCTGTAGATCTCTATGTGCATGTAGCCAATTGACATCATAGATGCCATCAAAACTATGTTCATCATGTTGTGTGCGCATGCTGCTTCATTATAACAATATATTTTTTTGGGATTGCAAAATAGGAAGGGAAGCAAGCTGGTACCTCCAGCAAGGACTCCCTTTTTAACGCAAGGCATTACGATTTTGGGTTCCCACTTGACACATTCTTCTCTTCTTATTTTTGGGAGGAGCCATGACTCAGTGGTAGAGCATCTGATTGACATGTAGAAGGTCCAAGGTTCAATCCTTAGTATCTCCAGTTAAATCAGGTAGTAGGTTATATGAAAGATATCTAACTGAAACCTCGGAGACCTGCTGCCAGTCTGAGTAGATGATACTGACCTTCATGGGACCAATGTTTTGATTTAGCTTAAGGTGGGTTCATGCTATTAGCCAATATCTAAATGGCTAAATGTTCAGAGGCTTTGTGTTTAGGGGTAATGGCAGCTCAAGGTGTTTTTCTGTTTGAAGCAGCATCCACCATGCCCCTGCTTTCCCCTTCACTTGGGAAGGTTCATAATCCTCCTTACCACCTCACTTCAGTCCTCTTTGGCCCATTATGCATGGGTGTTTTGCCTTGCTTCA
Source organism: Heteronotia binoei (assembly GCF_032191835.1). Taxonomy (NCBI): domain Eukaryota; kingdom Metazoa; phylum Chordata; class Lepidosauria; order Squamata; family Gekkonidae; genus Heteronotia; species Heteronotia binoei. The sequence continues at coordinate 45,759,658 of NC_083223.1, read as the reverse complement.
CTGTGCATGTCTGTCAAGTTTTCTTTTTCATTCAGCATTCTTTTGCCTCCCTTCAGCACTCAGCTTGCATTCCAGTTTTCCTGAGTATTCTGAGAGTGATTTTGTGCCGGTTTTTCCCTTGCTTTGCTTCCAGTGCTGGAAGCAAACAAAATAAAGGGGGGGGGGGGGATTGTCAGCATGGAATGCAACTGACATGAGATGAGGGAGGGAAACTGCGAGGCAAGAGGGTGGCAGGTGGATGCTGGGGGGAGACGGGGTGTTGTGTCTTGCATTCATCCCCTTGCTTTGCCGGGACAGTACATGAGCTTGTATGTGTATGAATTGAGGAACTGGTTCCACCGCAGGACCCACTGTGACAGGATTTGCGGCGTCTGGCGTTCCGGGACAAGGAGCCCGAGCAACGGCTTGTGGTCCATGGCAATCGTGAAGCGCCTCCCATACAGATAGTTGTTAAATTAGTATACGCCCACCATGATTGCCAAAGCCTCTTTGTTTTTTGGGCATAGTTCTGCTCTGCCGGGGTCAATGTCCGAGAGTAATATGCCACGGGGACTTCTCTCTTGTTCCGGGAGTTGATGGCCCAGGACGGCGCCCACCCCATAAGGGGAAGCATCGCAGGCCAGAATCACCTGTAGGAACTCATCAAAATGGTGGAGCACCTCATTTAAAACTAAAATGTCCTTGATCGCCTTGAAGGCGGCAGCCTGCTTTTCCCCCCAGATCCACGGGGGCCCCTTATTGAGGAGTCTATAGAGGCATTCAGCAAGGGCAGCTGTATGGGGCAAGAAGGAATGATAAAAGTTCAGTAGTTCAAAAAAACTTTGAAGCTCCACCTTGCACATGGGTGGTGGAGCTTGTACTATTGCCTTTGTCTTGTTGGCTGTCGGGTGAATTCCCGCAGCATCCACTGCAAATCTCAGGAATTCCACCCTTGGCACCCCAAGTGAGCACTTCTCCCGCTTCACCTTGAGACCTGCATTCTGGAAACGGCGGAGCAACTCTCGAAGGCGGCTGCTGAACTCGTCGGCATCAGGTGCCGCCATCAAAACATCATTGAAAAAGGGTTGTACTCTGGAAATCCCTTTGAGGAGAGAGTCCATTAGACATTGAAAAATACCTGGGCCATGCTTACCCCAAATTGCAGCCTCCGTACCTCGAAGGCACCCCTGTGTGTAACTATGGTCTGGGCCTCGACCGTTTGCGCATCCACCGGGAGCTGTTAGTATGCTTGGGCCAGGTCCAGCTTCCCGAAAATCTTAGCGCCGGCCAGGGAAGCAAGGACATGGCTGACCACCGGGACGGAGTATGGGTGGTCCTGGAATGCTTTGTTAATTGTGCATTTGTAGTCAGCGCAAATGCGCACGTCCTTGTTCGGTTTAATGGGGGTGACTATGGGGGATTCCCAGGCAACATGGGAGACTGGCACTAGCACTCCTTGGGCCACGAGGTGGTCCAGTTTGGCCTCTATTTTAGGCGAACCCGCCAAGCCTTCAGCCTTATGGGCCTTACCGTGGAGTCAAGCTGCAGCGCTATCGGTGGCCCCTTGTAATTTCTTAGAGCTCCATCAAAAACTTCTGGAAACTCCTGGCGCCCTGGTTGAAATTGTGGGTCTGTATCTGGTCCACCCCTACAATTTTGATGCCCAGGGGGTTAAACCAAGCCAACCTCAGTAGAGTGGTGAGCTGGCGCTTCACTACCAGTATTTCTAGGGCCCCCTTGAAGGTTTTGAACTCTACCCTGACTCTGGCCCACCCCATGATCTGAACTGGGTTTTTCTGAAAGTCCCACAATATGAACTCTGTGGGCCACAAGTACAGCCGGCCTGGGGGCAGAGTTTCCTGAGGGTCTCATCTGAAATTATAGAGATGGAGGAACCTGAGTCCAATTCCATCAGGCAGGGCTCCCCCTTGATCAAGACCAACACCTTGACCTTGTCCAGGGTGTCCAGGGGCAAGTTCATTACCTGGATGCTAGTTGAGGCGGTCTGTGTGTGTCCATCGAGTTGTGGTGTGTGGACTGGCGCCTCCTGTTTGTTCTGGCCCTGCAAGCCCGGGCGATGTGGCCCACCATTCCGCAGCTTCTGCAATCAGTGTTGCGGTAGGGACAGTTGCGGCGCTCGTGTGGATCTCCACAACTGGTGCACTTTGTGCTGGCTGGCTTCTCTGTGCCTCATGGTTGGGTGAATGGTTTCGGCCCGCTATGTGGCTGGCGGTGAAGCTGGTGTGCCTCTTCTTCATTGGAGCCCTCCGAAGGTGAGGCAGCGGTGGCTTGATGTGCGGACAGGCTGCTGTCCGTCTGTTCGAAGGCAGTCACCTGTCGGAGCGCCTTTGAGAGGGTGATGTCTTTGTCCTCATATGCCAGCAACTTGCGGCGCAGTTTCTCCTCCTGTACACCTACCGTGAAGTGGTCCAGCAGGATCTCTTCCAGGTCCCCTGGGAAATCGCATCGCAGGGCTAACCCTCAGAGCTCCGAAAGATACTTGGCGGCAGATTCAGTCTGTTTCTGCTGTCGTGTGTAGAATGTGTGCCGGTGGGCGAGACGGGATGGCTGGGGTGCTACATGGTTCATCATTGCCTTGATCAGCTGGTCGTAGGTGGCTGCTGCGAGCGTGGTCGATGCAATGAGTTGCTTCATCAGCCAGATGGTCTCCACCTCACACAAACTCAGGAGGAGTGCCTTCTTCTCCGCTGCATCCTCCATTTTGCGCAGCTTGATGTAATAGCTGAGCCGGTCCACTCATGATTCCCATAGGTCAACAGGATCCCATCCTCGTCACCAGTGTAATGTACTGGACGCGTAGATGCTTAGAACACAGCATACTTTATTGGCGAGTATATCACAAGAGACAGATGGCGGGTCCAGGTCCCCTCTTATATACATTACCCGGAACAACCCTCTTTCTGGTCAGGTCCAATCCTGACCAGTTAAATTTCCCACCTCTGAGGAAAAAAGAATGGTGTGTAAGGTGGGGACAGAATCCAAAGTCAAGATTAAATGTTTACTGTTTGGAAAATCTGCATTAAGATTTTTGTGCATAATGGGCCTTTAAGAACACATACCTTAATTAGTGTCCCAGAGTCTCACAAGATTCCTTACTCACAAGCAAGTTTGACCTCCATTTTGGTTGCTCTACTAGAACTTTGTGAGAGTGGAGGAACTGGCATGCACACCTTGCTGTGGAGAATGAGAAAGACCATGCAGCCCATTTCTTAGGTAAGGGTATCAGGTGGGCAGGTTTGAAGCAGAAAGGGAAGGAGGTGGGAGGCTGACTGCCTGATGACAGAAGTGGTAGAGGGAAGTGTCATTGTCACCACCTTTCATGGCATCCTTAAAGAGCTCCCTGTGTGGAGAGACAGCATCTCTCCACACATCAGCTGTTAGGTGGGAACAGCAAGGGACACCTGTTGCCTGCACACACAGCTTGTGGACTTCCTCTAGGCATTTACTAGTTGCTCTGGGTAACACGATGCTATACTAGATAGATCTTCAATATTATACAATGGGTCTTATTAAAAAATTCTAAGTCTCAAAAAAGCACCTTATTGACGTGTTGCTTTATATACAAACTCATATGTACATCTGTGTACATGTATCTAGTTAAAAGGCAGAATTGGATGGTGGCTGTATGGAAAATACTGAGCTTTTCTGTAGTTGCTGGGAACGCATGAATAGAAAAGCTGCCATGAATTTAGGAATGCAGAAATTCATCAAAAAGGAAAGCCGATCTGCAGGCTGCTTGCTACATTTAATGATTTTAGCTTGGCATTCCTGAAATGAAAGGAGCTGTTTTGATAAAATGAGGTTTATGGAATACTTTCTTCAGCAAGTTCTTTTCTATAGCTGCAAAAAAATATTTCTGTGCTGTGCACTTGAATGAGGCTAAAGAAAGAGGTTATGTTCAGAAGTGGCTTTTTGACCCAGGCTTTGGCTTTCTGTTCCCACGATGCAGGTATAAAATTGCATAAGCTTTGCTGATACATGATGCCTTCTTCCTGGGGGAAAGAAAAAGCACATTAAGCTGGATTTCTGCTGTTCTCTGAGAGGTTAAGGGTTCTACAGTAGCAAGCAATTTTTGTCAGTTTTCATTTCCCTCTTTAGATATCAGGCACGACCCGGGGTGGGGCAAGTGAGAGCGCTGCCCCAATGAATTCACCAGAGCAAAGTTATGGAGGAGTGATTTTACTTAACCTTCAGATCAGCTGTTGAGTTGTAGCAGGTATGGCAGACACAAAAACAGTTCCATAAAATCCATGGTGATTGGCATACTCCACAGCACAAGTGGTAACCTTTCAAACTCCACCCACCTAACAAGCCTAAAGATTTCCCCCAAGTTCAGGAGGCTTTTTTCAAGACCATTTCTACCCTTTTCTTCCTTTAAAAATTCCTCTTAACTACTGTGACGGTTAGCATGGCAGGGTGTTTGAAGGGTGTCATGGGTAGTTTAAAGGAATTATTTATAAATAATTAATTGTAAGTAAAACCTTCTTGTTATATATGTGATCTGAATTGGGTTTAATATGTGGAATTCTTGCCTGGCTCATTGGAGCCTGTTGGACTGAGCTTGGGGACTCGAGAACAATGGACAACAGGATTCAAATCCCTGCTGTCCTGCTCCAATCACGGCCCCCCTGCTGGTTTGAATGGTCCAATAGCCTGCTAGCGTGGGAACCTTGTATGTATATATAGCTGGCCCTGTTGGCCCAGTCTTTAGTTTTTGAGTGCAGTCCTATATTATGCTGTGCCAATAACAGAGCTATATTCACTACCGCCTCACCTCTTCATTGCATGGAACCCACTATATTATACTTCTGAACTGAAAACTAACTCCTCCCACTCAGCTTGTGCTGTCCTGATGCTAACTGTTTATAAACACTAAAATGTAAATAGAAAGTAATCCTAAAAAGGTACCCACAGAAATAAATCCCATTTTATTTAATGTGGCTTAATCCCAGTAAAGGAGCCCCGTGGCGCAGAGTGGTAATGCTGCAGTACTGCTGTCGGAGCCCTCTGCTCATGACCTGAGTTTGATCCCAGCGGAAGCTGGTTCAGGTAGCTGGCTCCAGGTTGACTCAGCCTTTCATCCTTCCGAGGTCAGTAAAATGAGTACCCAGCTTGCTGGGGGGAAACTGTAGATGACTGGGGAAGGCAATGGCAAACCACCCCGAAAAAAGTCTGCTGTGAAAATGTTGTGAAAGCAACGTCACCCCAGAGTCGAAAAATGACTAGTGCTTGCACAGGAGGCAACCTTTACCTTTAATCCCAAAAAAGTTTTTAGGATTGCAGCCATAGACATTTGGATTTGTTGAGAGGATTTGTTGGTAGGGATTGGCATGAACTGACTCACAAACTAAAATGCAGCATGAATTTTGGTCAGTTAGTGGTTTGAAGCCATTTAAACCCCTACTTTATGCTCCCTGCTGCTTTTCAGAGGGAACAAAAAGAAGAGGTTTAAACTTTAAATGGCTCATGAACCAATACAAACCAGTTTGGTTCATGAACCAGTGTATCAGTTTATGATTCAGTTTGTGATTCAGCCATGAATAACAAAACAAACCGCAAACATGCTGTTTGTGCCCATCCCTGTTTATTGGGTGCGAGGAAATCACTGTTTCCCCCATTTGTTTCTTTGAAGCTTCACTGGGAAATATGGCAGTTTCACCTATTGAAGAAAGGTGGCTAAGGTCCTTTGAGACCCTGCAAGGTAGTCCTGTGCTTTGACATGGGTATGCTTCCCTATTAACAGTCACAGCATGAAAAAAAATAACTTCATATGTGCACTGCTACACCTGTCATTACCGACAATGAACCAGAGGTCTTTTTATGTATCACAAATAAAAAATTTATGCAGCTGGACTTTTTATTTCAGTAATAGGGAGCTGCTCTGTGTGTACTGTTGGAAGGGAAGGACTTAGCGCCATCTCTTAGCCTCAGACTTCACAGAGGACTATAGAGAGCCAGAGAGATTGATAGGTCAATACCCTGTACATCCTCTCTTTCTACTGCTCTGCTGCTGTCCCTCTCAGGGAATCTTCTCAGGGAATCTTCCTTCCTTCTGCGTAACACCTTCTCTCTCTCTTCTCCATCTTGCTACTATGAAAGCTAGGCATGCATCCTGCATCTTCATCCATCCTAATTAGTTTGCCTAGGTTAGAAACGTATCTCTATCCTGTCTACAAAAGCATTCCTCACAATAAAGAACACACATTAGTTTGCTAAAATAAAAAATTAACATTGTTTTGCACAAGCAGAAAATCTTAGTGATTCTGGGGCCCTAGGCAAAAATCCAGGATGTGCCACAGAATCATGCTCCTCCCCCCATTGGAGTCAAGCAAGGAGTGGCCCTTGTCTTGTACAAGGTAGGTGGGAGCCCCACATTGCCAGAAGCCACCTGCCCGAACCCCAAATGCACAATACCAAAATGCACCAAGTCTAAACCATAAAGTTCATTTGCAAAATAGCCAGCTTCTATTACCTAAACATGTATTCAAATTCATATATTATTGTAAACTGCATTACATTATGACTGCCATATCAAGATTCAAAACAAGAATACAGACAGAAAGAAAGTTAACATACAACAAGTTCCATTTGCAAATATCCCTCTTCTCTGCAGGTTCTAATATTAATACAAATATCTATTCAGTCAGTTCAGCAGAGGAGCAAGAGTACAAAAGTTCATCCAGCCATCAATACGCCCATTCCGGATAGTTCAAGACATTTCAATACATGTCTTCTTCTGTTACTGGCTGCTAAATGGAACTCGATTTCAAATCTTTTTTAAACAGATGAATCAATTGAGTTCTCTGTCATATTGTGTAGCTTTAACACCAATACCCCTTCTGTTTTTGATTTGAGCCCCAAATATGGCAGGAGCAAGTGGTGGCAGATGCCTGCTCTTCTTTCCCCTTCCCTTGAGGGAGTGAGGCAGTCACTATCCCCAAGCACGGGACGTGGGGCAGCTGCTCCTGTTGTCCATTTGCTATTGCTGTCCCTATAAGCAGAGTCATCATGTGAAGCCCCAGTGGGTGTGAAACCCTGTATGTGGATGTCATGCCTTTATGATTGTGTATGAACTATGCCTGGTCAGTTTCCAGGCTACGTTGCCTTGATCTCAGTGGGGTCCGTGGGTTCTCCTGCTTGCGGCCCCCCTGAATCAGGCAGGGGGAGGGGTGCCACGGATGTGACATCCCCAAAGAGGCCCTGAAGGGGCCTTTTTCGGCATGGGACTTTTACAGAAAGACAGGGGCACAACGGCAGTTGTTCCTGTTCTCTCTTTATGCCCCAAAGCTCTCCCCATAGTGATTGCCATTACAGCAGCAAGAGATGAATGCCCGATCGCTTGCTTCTCTTCTCTTCAATAAGTTTTGATCTATCACTTCTCTACCTCAAGCATGACAATTCTACATTGCAAGTAAGTGGGCTTTCAATTGCCAATGGCTAATGGGTCGTTTTACATTTCAATAAACGAGCAGTTTAAAGGAAGGGAAAGAGGTCGATACCTCCAATTTCTGTGAATGAGGCCTTGAAAAGCTAAAGAACATCTCCAAGTACTGGAAACAATTCGACTTAACCTGAATATGGATACTTAAATTGACCTGAATTATAATTGGATATTTGCTAAAGAGACTATTATTCGGCTGCAATACGGTCTGAATAAAATGAGCTACTTGTTAGAGGGATTTCTCCTTGTCATCTGATTGAAATTCATACGTTAACACTCAAAACTCCAGTTGGAGGAGATTGGGAAGGATGGACTATCTGGGACTCTGAGCTACTTTTCAACCTGGATTAATGGACTGAGTTTGCTGACAGAGAAAATGGCTTTGCTAAGTGAAATCTTTCACAAAAAAGATATTTTAAGCAGTTTGAATTCTCTGAGGCAAGATCTTGGTTTATTGACAGAGTTGGTTAAGAAACAAATGGGAGCTTTTGTGCTGAAAGCTAGCGAAATCTCAAATCTACGTGAGCAGAGTGCTAAAAAGAACCTGGTGACGTCTGTGGAATTGAAATGGGAGAGCAACTCGTTGGGAAACGAACAAAAGAAAATCAAAATGGAACCCTATGGTGTAATTAAAAAAGAAGACCGGAAATGAAGACTGACTGAAGTTATGTCGAGAGGAACAAAGGCTGTGGAATTTTTCCCACTTTCTTCGAGAGGGGTGACTGCATTAAGAAGTAAGAAGGTGCATTTTAACCAGAAAATCATGATGTGGAAATCTTTCAGAAAGAAGAGCCTCCTGAACTAGATCTCTCTCTGTGGATAGTTGGATATGGACTTTGCAATAAAATCTGATATGTGATGCTAGAAGCCTAAGTGAGATTTTTTCTTTTTTGGGGGCTATAATAAATTGTCTTGTCTAAAATAATATGGATATAAAAGCTAAAGGACTAAAAAGTCTCTGAAAAGAATTTTATGTAAAAATAGTTAATTTAGATCAATTTTTAAAAAGGCAGCTATTATAACTATTTGATAAACTGGTGAACTTGTTTTTAACAGGTAATGATATTAGCTTTTTATGATTGTTATCGATATGGGTAATCCTACAAGTTAATCTATAATTGTTAAGAAGGTAGACATCATAATTATTTTGTAAATTAGTAGATCTTCTAATATGTTTGTTTGAAGAAATTGTCTACAATAAGATAGATAAATTATTGTGCTCTATTTCTAGCCTGTTAAGGATAAAGATATTGGTCTCAGACTGTATTAAGGAGAGAGAAGGTGCATATTAGTTATAAATCAGGAGATAGATTTCTTTTTAGCAAGAAGGGTTTCTTGAAATGTCTTTATCTTTGTGGGTAGTTGAGTATGGAACTCTCAATAAGGACAGGATTGTGATTTTTATTTTTGGGTTATAATAAGTTGTTTTTTCTAGCCCAATAGGGATATAAGAGTTGGATTAATTGTTAAAAAGGCAGATAGCACAGTTATTATGTAAACTGGCAGATTTGTTTTGTGCCTCCCAGGAGAAACTGTTTATATTGAGATAGACAAAATACTATGTTGTATTTTTCTTTTAGCTTCTTAAGGATAAAGATATGATTTTTTTTGTGTTTATGTTAATGAGGATATTGTTAAACTAACAAACCTGTCCAGGGGTGGTGAACAGTAGCTCTCCAGATACTTGTTGCCTACAACTCCCATCAGCCCCAGCCATTGGACATGCTGGCTGGGGCTGATGGGAGTTGTAGGCAAAAAAACATCTGGAGAGCTACCGTTGGCCACCCCTGAACTAGTTTGTGTTTTCAACATGATTAAGCCAAATCAGCCAGTTCCGTGTTAAGACTGCTTTGACTTGTTTATACTTATTTGTGCTGAAGAAGAATTGTTCAGACTTCTATTGCAAATAATAGTTCAGGAAAAATGTTTTATAATGAAAGATAAAGATGGTAAAATATATGGAGAACTCTATACTTGCAGGTAGAACAAATTGGATATTTTATTTGGAGGTAGAATTATAACTGATATATTTGCACTTTTCTTTTTTTTCTGCTTTTCCCATTCTGTATATGCCCTTCCCCTCTTTTATGTATCTATGCGTATACGTCTTCTTTTTGTAGTTAAAACCAATAAAAATTTTAAAATTGAATTATGCCTGGTCAAAATGGTCAAAATGATCAGGAGCCAGTACTCTGTAGAGCTCATTGCAGAAGCAGAATAAGTCATGCCAGTTCTCTTAATTTGCAAAATGTGTATACCATTTGCAAGTTTCTAAGCATACGTTTCTTCCATGGAGTTGCTTTTGAAAATAGTTTAAAAATTCCTCTGAGTCCTCCTGAATGTGGTGCTTGTACATTGTAGTCTGGAGAAGATCATAGTGATGATTAAAAACAGATTATTTATGACCTTCGGTGGTTACCAGTTTGTTTCCAAGCTAAGGTCCGGCCCTTCCCAGCCAAGCCGGCATCGCCGGCGTTCAGGCTGGGGGCCGTCTTTGCCCCCTCGGAAGGAGGGAGCAACAGACCGCTCAGCCCCAGCACATCCGGGTCTATTTCTGGGCGTGGCGTCGGGGCTATGTAAGCCCCGCCCCCTCCCAGAGCTCTGGCAGTCTTGCTTGGCTCTCTGAGTGAGAGCCACGTGCAAGAGTCGTTTAGGCTGGCGCCTTGGAGCGGCGAGGGACGGTTCCTGTCGGCCTAGCTGGAGCGCTAGTCGAGCGGTGTGGGCGGCGGCGGCAGCGCGAGCGGCTGGTGCTAGTGGATCGTCGGCTTCGTTTTCTCGTCAGATGGTGGTTTGGTACCCAAGAAGGGGGCCAGTAGAGCGGGTGGCGGCCATTTCTGAGGGTGATCATTTTCGCTAGGCAGTAATAGCGGCAGCGGGGCACAGCCCGCGGCGCATGCAGCAGCCATTTTAAAGGAGAGTCTGGGCGCCAAAGTGAAGCAGGGTGTGCTCTCCACACGATGCGCGCGGCGGCCATTTTAACAGAGCGGCCTTGATAGGCAGCAAAGGGAACCCGGGCGTTCGCTGCACTTGGCGCGTGCGAGGGGCCATTTTGTTTTAGCGCAGCGAGGCGCTGTTAAGGGTCGTTGTGCACGGCCAGCGGCGCACGCGGCGGACATTTTATTTCTTATTAATGCTAGGAGTGGGGCCTTGGCGCAGTGGCGAGTATCTGCCTGGCATAACAGAAGGCCTAGGTTCATTTCCCGACATCCCCAGTTAAACAGAGCAGGCAGTAGGCACTGGGAAAGATCTGCCTGAGAGCCTGGAGAGCCGCAGCTGGGCGGAGTAGACCATTCTGATCTCACCTGGGTTCAGGTGAACACACCCCTCCCCCCCCCCCGGTTTATTGTGCTGGCTGGCATACATAGGGGCCGTTTAGGGCCTGGCTTTGCCTCATTTCGCCTCCACCCCTCCTTCTTGATTTAGTGGTCCGAGGGTTCAAATTAGAAGAAGAAGAAGAAGAAGATATTGGATTTATATCCCGCCCTCCACTCCGAGGAGTCTCAGGGTGGCTCACGGTCTCCTTTGTCTTCCTCCCCCACGGCAGACGCCGTAGGGTGGGTGGGGCTGGAGAGGGCTCTCACGGCGGCTGCCCTTTCGAGGACGGCCTCTGCCGGGGCCGTGGCTGACCCAGGGCCATGCTGGCGGGTGCGGGTGTAGGAGTGGGGTGTCGGGCCCGGTTCTCCCAGATGGGAGTCCGTGCACTTAACCACTACACCAAACTAGCATATTCTTAGGGTCACTGTGGTGTGTGGCTGAGATTAGGCTCCATAGGCAAGCAGCCGGCCTGCCCGTTACGTGGGCGGGGTCAGCAGCCTTATTCTGTGGAGGAGACAGGCCAGGGGGAGCGGGTCCGGCTGGCCATCATCGGCCAATTAGAGGCGCTAGAGCAGCAGAGGGTCGCCATGGGGCTCCCATATGGGAGGGGCGTTGCCGCGCTTCAGGGCGGCGGCGTGTCTAACTTTTGAGGCGGAGATGCTGGCTCGTCTGTCTGCCTTACAGGGTAGCGTGGCGGGGCCCGAGCCACTGCCGGAGCGGGAACAGGAGGACGACCCGGGCGTGGGTCCGCCGGGCGGACAGGCAATAAGCAGAGTGTATGGAGGCAGTGTACAACAGACTCCATGCCGGGCTGGAATGCCATCGGATGTTGGTGGTAAGATCTTGTTGCAGCAGACCCCGGGCGGGACTGGAACGCAATCGGATGTTGGTGGTAAGATCTTGTTGCAGCAGACACCTGGGTGGCCCTGGGGTCCTGCTCAAGTACCCCCCCGGGTACGGGGGGAGGGGCTTGGGACGCGTGGTGGCCCGGAACACCCGCTGTGCAGTGGGGTTCTGGGCTGCCTTGGGGCTTGGGGCCTGCAGAGTTCCGCCCCACAAGGGTCTGGCTTGGGTAGCTCTGGATTCCAGGTGCTCGGTCTCCAGGCGGTCCCGGCGGTGATGCCCGCAGTTCCCACAGTGCCGCCCCCCCGGGGGTCTTGCCTTGTGGCGGGCAGCAGTATGCACAAAGGCAAGGGATGTGGCCGAGTGGGCAAGGAGGTGGGTGGTTTCACCCTCCAAATCCTTATGCCAGTATACCTTTCCACATACTCCCATATGGCGACACCCCGTTGCCTCTGGGAGATCATTTAACGGCTGTTACACGTGACTAAATCCTTCGTGGAGAGTATGTAGACGTGTTCCGCCTACCTTACAGGGAGCTCGAAAAGAAGAGTAAAGACGAGCCCAAAGAGAAGGAAAAAGAAAAATTAAAGCGCATAAGGGTGGATAGGACGTGGGCAAACTGGTTGCCCGGCGTTTTAATTTATGCAGGCGTCATCGCCAGGGCGCAGCCGGCTCATGCGGCCGTGTTGTTTCAGTACATGGATACTATTTACCGAGCGTATACGGATTTCGTCGGCGCGGCATGGTTGCAATACGACGAAGCCTTCCGCCTGAGGGCCGCCATCAACCCGGGGTTGCCATGGGACCACGTCAGCCAGCAGCTTTGGCTGCAGTTGATGTCCACGGCAAAGCCTATTGTGGGGGATAGGTCCGATAGTGGACACGTGTACAGAGGCAACAACAGCAGCTTACTGCAGGGGCTCGCCTCACGGAGGGCCAGCCGGTTCAGTCCCGGCTGTTATGCTGGGAGTTCGCATCAAAGGGAGTGTGCCCCGGAAAGCCCTGCAAGTTCAAACACGAGTGCCCACTTTGTAGCGGGTCTCACGCCCTTTCTGCTTGCAGCAGGTTGAAGCTTTGGCCTGGGGGTAGGCGCCCCGGTGGCGGCGGCGCCGGTCAACAGAACCCTGGGAAAGGGGCTCAGTCCCATTCAGCTGAGGGGACTCAATAGTTTATTGAGAGAATACCCACATAAAGCGGATGGGCAATATTTGTGGAAAGGGTTTCTTTTGGGTTTAGGATCCCTTATCAGGGGCCTAGCCCCCCCTGTCTGGCTTCTAACCTTCGGTCAGTGGTAGGTCTTGAGCTCTTAGTCAGGGCCAAGATTGCCAGGGAGTGTCAGGAGGGCAGGGTCCTAGGACCCATCGATACGCTGCTGTACCCACATTGCGGGTATCTCCCTTGGGGGTGGTGCCTAAGAAGGCGACTGGGGAGTATCACCTCATTCATCACCTGTTCTACCCAAGGGGCGCCGTCCCTGAGGAATTGTGTTCAGTGTGGTACATTTCCTTTGACCAGGCGGTCAAAGTAGTGCGGGGTTGTGTGTTGGGGCCGAGATGGCGATATGCAACATCAAGTCTGCATTTCGTATCTTGCCAGTGCATCCCGAGGATTTCGAGCTCCTGGGTTTTTGCTTAGAGAGCAAATTCTATATGGATCGCGCCCTTCTATATGGATCACGCCCTCCCGATGGGTTGCTCGGTATCCAGCGCTCCATTTAAGCGCTTCAGTCCCTTTGTGGAGTGGGCGCTGCGGGACAGGACCGGGCTTAATGACACGGCGCATTACCTGGGCGACTACCTTTTTGTCGGTCCTGCAGGCACAGGGCAATGCGTCAGGCTGTTACATTTCTTTCAGGACTTAGACATCGAGCTGGGGGTACCGTTGGCATATGAGAAGCCTGAATGGCCCAGTCGGTGTTTACCTTTTTAGGCATTGGGCGGGATACCCACAAATGGGCTTCTCGGCTGTCGGAAGCAAAAGTAACGGATCTTTAGGCTCGGTTGGCTGCCCTGAGGAAACAGCGCAAGGTCTTGCTGCTTGAATTGCAGTTGGTGGTGGGTCACCTTAACTTTGCATGGAAAGTGAGGGCACCCCTTGTGGCCTTTTCTTTGGGGCGTCTTGGTGACGCTATGAGTCAATTGCCCTTGGACCTCTGATAACTTGGGAAGCTGCAGCTGGTTGGGCCATTCAACTGGCTTTAACGCCTAGTACCAGGAGGGCTTAGGATTCAGCGGCTTCCCAATTCTGGGAGTTGGAAAGAACCGCTACGCTGCAGGATGGCTGGCTGATTTTGACGGCTCATATTAGGCAATTCTGCGTGTTTTAGAAAGAGAGAGGTCTGGGGTTGAGCATTATTGAGGGCCGATTGGTGGCGTTGGCCTTTGTTAGCAAAGCCCATGGGTTCGCTGAAAATACCCACTAGCAGAGAGGCATACAACGGAGCGGCTTCCCAATTCTGGGCTTTTGGGAGCACCGCGGGACTGCATGTTAGTTGGACGGTTCCGTGGCACAGGTTATGCAGTTCCCCTTTCGGGGCCGCTCTGCTTCTTGCGGCCTTGTTGATGGCCCCTTTTTTCGGCGCTACGTATTAGCGTGTTGGTTATGCAGGCTACGACTGACACTGTGGGGCGGGCGCCCCAGGCCCGGGACGTTAAAATTGGTTGGCCTGTGGTGGTTGCATCTTATAAAAAAAACCAAACCCAGGTGCACCTGTTGGTCACCTAGGGGGTAGTTTTGGGAGGGCGACGGTATTATCGCCTGTTGGCCATTATCTGTTCTGTCAATTTTCTGTTTTTCAGGTGCTGTGGCTAGTAGTGAGAGGCATCGGATTCTCATCTGCGGGCGCAGCAAGGTGTTCCGGGCAGCCCATCAAGCCAGGCGGTCTCCAACAGGCACCCAGCTGGGCTTCAGCGATGGGGCAGTTGGGAAATGGCTGGGCCTGGGATTGGGCCATTGTAGTACAGAGTGAGGAGGGCACCTCCTCCGCACATCTTGGTCATTCACCTGGGCGGTTTCAGGGGAGCACCTATGGCCTTGCACCAAGTGTGCAGGTGGTCTGTAGGAACCGCAGATGGGCTACACGGCTCAATGTGGGGACTGCAGATCACGGGACAGCCTCACCCGAGCGGATCTTTCCATGGGGGATTGATGCTTGCCTAGGTGGTGAATGGCTTGTGGCCTGGCCGCTCAGCAACAACCCGAATCCGGCGGGCTTGTGCTGGGGGCAGGGTGGCTCACCCTTTGGACAAGGCGGGGTCAGGGGGTGACCCCAGGGCTTGTCCTTCTTGGCTGGCCTGGTATGGTCAGCTATATCGCCAGGCAGGAGTTGGAGGTGCCCTTTCACTGGTGGCTTAGAGTGCGCTAGGCGCAATGGCCAATAGGGCCCTGCAAAGCCATGGAGAATGGCTTGGGGATTTTTCTACTTCATCTGGCCATGCGGGTTGAGGATGTCGACCTGTATAGGCTGGATGGGGTTCATCTTCAGAGTTGGGCAACCGGGCCTTTTTTAGGAGGGATATGGCAGGGTTTGCGGTCGGCTCTGGGCCGTCCGTTGGGGCGCTAATGCCTAAGCAGAGGCTTGGCATTGGCAGTGGCTGGAGGATGTTTTGGCCACAGGGTTTACAGGGGAGCACCTATGGCTTAGCACCAGTGGTGCAGGTGGTCTGTATGAACCGCAGATGGGCTACACGGCTCAGTGCGGGGAATGCAGATCACCGAGAGCCTCACCTGGGCGGATCTTTCCATGGGGGATTGATGCTAGCCCAGGTGGAGAATGGCTGGGGGCCTGGCCGCTCAGTTACAACCCGAATACGGCGGGTTTGTGCTGGGGGCAGGGTGGCTCGCCCTTTGGACAAGGCGGGGTCCGGGGGTGACCCCAGGGCTTGTCCTGGTTAGGTCTCACCCCTGCCAGTTTACAGGTTAATTAATTATTCAATAAAGCGGCCCGGTTTTAAACCCAACACCTTGTGTCTGTCTCTTCATTCCGACTGGGGGGGCAAGGTCCGGCCCTTCCCAGCCAAGCCGGCATCACCGGCGTTCAGGCTGGGGGCCGTCTTTGCCCCCTCGGAAGGAGGGAGCAACAGACCACTCGACCCCGGCACATCCGGGTCTATTTCTGGGCGTGGCGTCGGGGCTATGTAAGCCCCGCCCCCACCCAGAGCTCTGGCAGTCTTGCTTGGCTCTCTGCCCACCCGCCCTCCCTTGGCAGTACAGGTTTCAACCGGTCGCCTTTTAGGGGCCAGGTAGGAATTTTTTCATCTTCACACAATTGGCCCATGTGGAGTTGTTTTTCGCCTACCTTGTACTGCCTTATAGTTATAGGCTTTAATTGATGGAGTTTGTAATTTGGTCACAGGCTGGAGGATGTTTTGGCCACAGGGTTTACAGGGGAGCACCTATGGCCTAGCACCAGTGGTGCGGGTGGTCTGTATGAACCGCAGATGGGCTACACGGCTCAGTGCGGGGAATGCAGATCACCGAGAGCCTCACCTGGGCGGATCTTTCCATGGGGGATTGATGCTAGCCCAGGTGGAGAATGGCTGGGGGCCTGGCCGCTCAGTTACAACCCAAATACGGCGGGTTTGTGCTGGGGGCAGGGTGGCTCGCCCTTTGGACAAGGTGGGGTCCGGGGGTGACCCCAGGGCTTGTCCTGGTTAGGTCTCACCCCTGCCAGTTTACAGGTTAATTAATTATTCAATAAAGCGGCCCGGTTTTAAACCCAACACCTTGTGTCTGTCTCTTCATTCCGACTGGGGGGGGGGCAAATGGAATAGCTTGGATCTGGGATACCTCAGACAGTAGTGTTAAAACTATCTTCCACTGGAAATGAGGCGGTTTTGGTAGTAGCACTCCAGGGAAAGAACTTGGTGATCCATTGTAGTGTAACAGATGTCGTGATCATCTTTTACACTGAATTGCTTGTGGATGGTCAGCTGATGTTTCTTCAGTGTCTGGAAAATGCTTCTTAAATGTTCCATTATCTTTGGCATCTCCTACCAGCAAGGATGCACCACCCAGCGAGGATAGTCTTAAAATCAGCATTGTGCCAAAGAGTTTGGGAGGGACAAAGGGAAAGGCAACTTGAAGTTACGGAGTCACTTGTAAGGGAAATGCCAGACTGAGATTTGCCGGTGGCTAGAAGAAAGGGGTGTGTATGTCCATTCACGTCTGGGAAAGCTAGTACTTGCTGATGGCTGGCTGGACTACCAATGGTTTAGTCTACACCTGCAATAAAAGGAGATGGTAGAATCCTCATGTAATGGTAGTATAGACTGTGCAACTTTAGGCCAGGGTTGCTGAAAGCCAACATGGGCCCCCAGACAAAGATTTCATCTGCCCTCCCCCAATATAATTCTGATCCAAACCAAATATAATAACAAAACAACTTCTGTTTACTGCACTCTGCCTTCCCTGCACCCCTAGTGCAGTGCAGAACTGCATTTGAAGGGAAAAATGTGTTCCATCCAGCTTCAGGCATCATCCAGCTGACTTGGGCCCCTGGAATTTTGTCCCTCCCATGCTCCTCTCCTCCCTGTACAGAACTCTTGGGAAGTGAAAACAAAGCAGAAGAGAGTTCACCAGCCTAAAAAATAATCCAGCCCATTCCAGGAAGGTTTTTTTTTTTAATTTTTAAAATGGCAATATTAAAAAAGTACACTTTTACCTGATGCCATCCCTTCTACCATTTCAGGAATCTATTCCCCCATTCCTTAATTTTTTTTTTGTGCTGGTTGGCCTGTTTTTCTGTGGCAAAAGATGGAGCCGCTAGCCAGTTTACTTAAGAAAACTGAATTGTTGGCATTTTGTTCAAGTTCCTCTGTCCGTGTATGAGCAGGGTATCAGTGCTTTTTGTAAATAAACAGATATCACTAAAATGCTGTAACCATCAAGTGCTCTTTCCAAATATTATTAGCTTTGCTCCAGAGCTTCTCACAGCTTGAGGAAATGTGGAGCTCCTGTCTGAGTGAACTAGGCCTCATTTACAGTGTTGCGCTAGAATCTCATTAACAGGATTTCTGTAAACCTTCTACTGAATTTTTCACACTCTAGCAGAGTTAGTCTATGAATTTTGTCCCAGGTATACCTATTGCTTATTCTGTTTTTTGCTTACAGTTTTTCCAGGCCAGTGGTTAATGTAGAGAATGTGAGCATGGAAAGGCAATATGAGGAATTTTAGCTGAAGCTTTTATTGAAGAGCTGTTTGCTTGAAGTCAACTTAGAATCGCATGGAAGGACAACGTTGGCTTGGCAAATGAGATGATTCACCAAGCGCTTGTTTTTCATGGCCACATTTCATGTGGTGTCACTTCACTCGTTTGTGTCACTCCACTCACTGTGAGTCTAATGGGCACGTTTTCAGTTGCCATGAAGATGAGAAGCACAGCAGGGAAATGGCAGAAAGCTCCCCAGCTCTTATATTCTGCAGTGCCATGGTTGTAGGTCATTAAACAGACAAATCATCTTCCCCCTCAGCTTAAAGCAACAACAACAACATATGTGACCTCATTAGACAAAAAATGAGCAATTTGAATTTAGTTGCCTGAAAATAGTCCAACGATGACACGGAAAAGGGAAGAAACGTGAGAGACACATGAGAGACATGTGAGAGACAATGAGAAAATATTACCATTGATACAGGGATATTTATTACCTGAGAGACGCATGCGTCAGGGTTGGGGTTTTTTAGGTGTTTGGTTGTGGTGAAGTAAGTGTTTCTTGCACATGTGAATTGTCCATTTATGTAACTCCTATGCATGGGAATTACATCACACACTGGAAAAAAAAATCAGCATACAGTGCTTATTCTCAGCCACTCAACAAGTTAGAAAGATATCGTAAGAGGGTTTATTATTGCACAAGCCCATGAACTCTTTTCTGTTAACAGGCTTTTTTGGAAGGGGCGGGTGAAATTGATTTCTTTCACATTGTACTTGTGTGCTTTTGCTGACCCTAACAGTCTGTAGTAGATAGTGTCTCACTGGAATAGAATTTCACAGAGACCTCTTTGGATGATTGACTGGTCCACACACCTGTTTTCTGCTAAGGTAACAATTTGGATTTACTTGCATCTTCTGTGTTATAAACTGCATAGCTCTAGTTACAGGGAGGGAAATCTCACCTGGCAACGGATTGGACCCCATGTGGATTCCTGTACAACCTAAACTGCACCCACAGATTTTTGTATCACACTACCATGATGCTGCAGCAATCTTTTGCAACTTAGTTTTCCTAGTTTACAAGACAAGCCAGCAGGTCAATGCTATGGTGGAAAGAAAATGTAATATCCAATGATGTGTGAATACAGCCCTAATCTTTGATTTATTCAAAATGTTCATTATCTTATATATAAAGTATTTATACAGCAAGTTGCCAGTGAGAGCTTCAGGTAAGCCATTTAGACTAATACACTTGAGTGTCATATAAATATTATATAAACAAGTGTAGCAATCTCCCACACAGCTGCAGGGGTTTTTATTGTCTGATTCCCTTCTCTGGTATTTCTTTGCTGGCGCAAACAGGAGAAGTCTAAAAACTGAGAGGTAGTAGAACAAATTGTGTTTGGATTTCTGAAGTCTTACTCAGGAGAGAATCCCCTGCAAATGCTCCCCACCCTCCAGGGATGGAGCAATGCTTTACCTTGCAGTAAAAAAAAAAAAATAGCCCCAATCCAGCAGTGTAACATAAGCAGCTGTTAAACTAATCCCCCTCCTCATCTGACATCTATTTGCATGTCTAGCAAACAACAAAGGAAATCACCATGGAGTTATCACCAAAAGGCAATTTCCTGTGGTTTCACTATTACTGCTGGGGCTGCTGAGTCATCAACGGGGTGCCACATGGTCAGGTTCTCCATATTTTTCCTGCCCTCTGCTGTTGCTGTTCCCAATACATGGTAGTTTGTTTGTTTTTTAAGCCAAGCTGTATGAGGAGGGGAAAGGCAGGAACAGGAGGCTTGGGCAGAGAAAATAACACTGATGTCAGCAGGTATGGGAAGGATCCAGACTTTGTTTCTACACTGGAATCACTCTAGCTTTGCTAAGATCTTTCCAGAGTAAGGCAAGTTTTTTTTTTTTTAGGGAGGTGGGGAATGCAGAAAAGTCTAAGGGGACATTCTAGAAGCTGCACATAAACACAGTGTGGTGCAAAATGTGGTACAAAATGTGGCTGTAAGAGTTATTATGGGAATGCACTGTGATGATCATATCAAGCCAGTGTTGCATTTATTCCATATTTGTTTATTCCATTGTTGTTTACAAGATGCTGGTTGTGATCTTTAAGAACATAAATGGTGTAGATGTGGAGTAGGCTTCCCAAATCCCCCGCCTTGCCTGGTGACCCCCGATTTGGAGCCTTCTTCCCCCGCTAGCCAAAAATCTGGAAAGTGGGGGGGGGGGGGAATGGCGGCCCTTCCCACCCCGCCCCGATCTCAGCAGCTTTTCCTTGCCCTGCCCTTCCCACCCAGCCCCGATCGCAGCAGCCTTTCTTCAGTTTTCCCAGGCTGCTTCCGGTCCCAATCAGCTGGCTGGTGGGGGAGGGGGGGAGAGAGGGAGCCCCGCCTGCAAAGGACCATGTGCATTTGCACCTCCAGAGGCTTGACTTGAAAGGCTTCCATTTAGGATGGTGTGTCTGTGTGTGTTTCTGTGAAGAAGCTGGCAGCAAATGGTGAGTAGAGAGGCTGATCCGCAGCTTCAGACTGGCCAGAAAGAGGGGGGGGGGGGAGAGGGAAACGTCTTCATTATTTCCTATGTGATCGATTCTTATAGGGTATAATGGGGAATTGTTCTGGAGGTTTCGGGGGCTCTGGGGGAGCTGTTTTTTTAGGTAGAGGCACCAAATTTTCAATATAGTATCTAGTGCCTCTTCCCAAAATACCCCCCAAGTTTCAAAACGATTGGACCAGGGGGTCCAATTCTATGAGCCCCAAAAGAAGGTGCCCCTATCCTTCATTATTTCCTATGGAAGGAAGACATTTAAAAAGGTGTGCTGTCCCTTTAAATGTGATGGCCAGAACTCTCTTAGAGTTCAATTATGCTTGTCACACCCTTGTTCCTGGCTCTGCCCCCAGTGTCTCCTGGCTCCACCCCCAGAGTCTCCTGGCTCCACCCCCAAAGTCCCCAGATTTTTCTTTAATTGGACTTGGCAACCCTAATGTGGAGTGTCATACTTATCAACCTAACCAGGGCTTTTTTTGAGCAGGAACACAGTTCTGGCTGACTTGGTGTCACAGTGTATGGCCTAATATCCAAATATGCTCCTGCTGGGCTTTTTCTACAAAAAAAGGCCCTGTGTGAAACAATGATGATTTCAGGGTGTGTGGCCTAACATGCAAATGAGTTCCTGCTGGGCTTTTTCTACAACAACAAAAAAAAAAGCCCTGAACCTAACCAGATTCTGAGATGGTGCTCTCCTATAGATGGTGCTCCCCATTAGGTTGGTATCTGTTGGATGGCTTTTGTTGCTGCAGTTGTTGTTTTGCTCTCCGCAGATTCTCTCCCTTTGGATTGCCTTTGTCCCTGTGGCATTTCTGATTCTTAACTATTCCCCCCTCTGCCCGTTCTAGAAGGCCTTTGAGACTGAAGAGGGATGGCATTTGGTTGTTGGTTGCTTGCGGGTTTTTTAGTCCTATGTATGTTGAGATTTTTTTATTTTTGTTTTTCTATGAATGTAGTGGAATTGTTTTATCTGATATTAACTTGTACACCAACTTGAGCATCTTCAGGTGGAAAGGAGATTCTAAATAAATGCAGATGAAGTGGTGGACAAAAGCCACAGAGAAGGGAGCTAGGGAAAGTAACTGCTGGAGGGGGTGAGAATGTGATACTCCTCTGAAGCAAATTGTTTATAGTGTAGATAAAAAAAAATCTGATACAATCTATGTTCATTGCCTCAGTGAAATTCTGCAAGCATATATGGCTGTCTTGAGAGTTTCTGAGTGCTTTTAGAATGGCTAAGCAGTCACAGAAGTTACTTGCGTTTGATTTGGACTGAAAACAAAACTGAATCCCACATGAAAATGCGTATTACTTTGTAGTGTGTGGATAGTCAAAATATAACTGCTGAAACCAGAGATTATATCAAGGCATTTTTGTGTCTGACATAACTTCTATGATTTAATAACTGACACAAAGATTAAATAATATAACCCCTACATCAGGGATGGCCAATGGTAGCTCTCCAGATGTTTTTTGCCTACAACTCCCATCAGCCCCAGTCAGCATGGCCAATGGCTGGGGCTGATGGGAGTTGTAGGCAAAAAACATCTGGAGAGCTACCGTTGGCCACCCCTGCCCTACATGACTATACTGTATATGATGCATGTTAGCTTATATTCTGACTCTGCTGGATATTTGCCGGGTCTATAAAATACAACCACCTGAAAGATTCCCTTGATTCTGGACTGATATTTTGCTAAAGTTTTTACCTGAGACTACTTTTGTAGCATATCTCATCAATAATACCACTGAAAACTAAGATCACAGCAACTAGCAATGAGAATGGAGACTAGTGGGATATTATAGTCTTTAATTAAGCAAGTCTGAAATGGAAGTCACTTGAAGGTGCTGGATCTGAAATGCATTAAGATGACGTAATGTTCTTTTGGAAAGCTTCCACTGGTGTGTTGCACAAGATGATTTTTCAATGAAATGGAAAACAAAATTAAATACTCTGATGGAATATGACTCATGCAGCAATACAAGCTTCAGTGGAGGCAGGACATACGAGGATCATATTCTCCTGTAAGGAAGTTTAACCAATGAACAGTTTTTACAGAATTGCTCTGACCTGATCCCTCCAGTATGTTTTTTGGTGGGCACCTGAGCTGTGCTCATGAGGGGCTTGTTCAGCTTCTATGAGTTGGGAAATGCTCCACTCGTGCAATTGGGTTTCCTCCTCATGTGAGGAGAGAATTATCTGACATAGAAGAGATGCATATTGTCCATGTGTACAGCATGGCTGTTTCTAGGCCTGATGAGAAATATAAGGAGACGGTCTTGCCATCAAAATGGAGTGGTGTGTGTGTGTGTGGAGAAAATCAAGCTAAAATGAAGGGTTGGTGATTACCTAAGAACCTGATTATGGGCTCCCAGATAGTATCTTGTTAGTGATTACCAAAAACTAATGCTGAAATAGATTTGATCCAGTAATGCTCAAAGGCATGCTCACATTGCTAGAGGAGCTTAGTAGCAAAATACCTGTTTTTCATGCAGAAAGTCTTTCTACGTTCTAGTGTTGATGTATCAAGTAGAAGGAATCCCAGGGACTTAGAGGGACTCCGGAGAGGTATCGCCTATCAGAACAAACGAAATAGATTTATAACCTGACTCAGCCTAAGACACATGTTTACACACTAGATTGCTAAGGAACACATCCTGTCATTTTCATTCAGTACGTTTATACACTTTTTTTCCAACCAAGTTGCTTTCGGCAATCAAAGCAATAATTTTTAGAAGATGATTTCTGTCTTCAGCTTGTGGAATCTAAAAAAGTGGAAAAGAATTTTTTGGCATAACCTTTCAGTCTGCACAAGAGAAGGCCAGGTGCTTTCTTTTCAGACACCTCCTCTGACATGAAGCATTTTTTTTTTTAAGGTTTGACATTTTTTCTTCAAATGTGAACATATACTCTCCACTTCTGTATGCTGAATTCAAACAGGACCATTGCGATGGTATGTGACCTCACTGGTACTGAGGAGGACTGCTTCACACATTACAAGGCTCTTTTTTGTTAGCTCTTGGAGGACTGGTTACATCAGGGGTATGTGGCCTAATATGCAAAGGAGCTCCTGCTAGAATTCCACCCCCAAGTACAGATAGAATTTCTGCCTTTATGGATTCAGGCAGGGAGGATAAGAAAAATTAGCACAGAGTGACATGACTTGTTGACCAACATGCCTTCGCTGTCAACTGGGAAGCAGAATTCCCAAACATCAGACTCAATCACCTATGGATTAGGAATATTTAGAGTCATGAGAAGTAGGCCAGAATGCCTTACTTTCGATGTTCTTTTGCAATAGTAAGCCAGTTCTGTGAAGGAAACAAAAATTAATGCATCTATGGAGTTGTGACAGTATTTCTGTATCGTAACATCTCCAAAACTTTTTTTAAAAAATACCGACATTTGATAAAAACTCAGTTTTCCCAGGAGGTTCGGAGCACGGTTTGAAGGTGACAGCCTACGAACTCATATGCAACATGGATACCCTGGCTGGGGAGCTGGTAACCAGGTAGGGTTATCAGTGGTCCAGGACAGCCCCTGAATGTTGACATAATGTTGTTCAAGAAATATTTGAACTCTGCTTCAGCCATGATTTTGTGGACCACTGAAACAGGAAATAATAGTAATATAAAAACCATTCTTGATAGGGTGATCTTGAGTGCATTTTGGTAGCTCTTAGCTCTTATGTACACTATTCTTTTAAAAGGGAAGGGCAGAGCAGTATGGCTATGATGCCAGGATGGCACAGGGAACTCAAGAGGGACAGAGGACACCTTGGAGGATGGGCCAGCTGGTATGGGGACTGGAGGACAAAGATGGAAGACATCAGAATGACCAGAGGGCCAAGAGTGGCTGGAGTTCCTACAACAGGGCAAGGGTGGCTGGCTCACACAGCAGTGGTATGTGAAGAGGACACACCCTTAGGGCTTTGGGAAGACTTGGGCTGCAGACACAGGAGGAAAGACCATGACTATGTTTGGCAGACTCAAAATCTTCAGGAAGCAGACCTGCATAGTTGGGAGGCACTGGACAGAGAGAGAGGGAGGGCAAGGAGGTGAGGGTCAGCTACAACAGCAGGGAGTGGTGACAACAACCCTGAGACCAAAGTGAAGGAACTCTGAGCAACACAGCATGGACTGCTGGCTGACAATATATGTGCAGCTTAGACCACTGACCATGATTCTCAGTCTTGAGTGTGAAATCCAAACTTACAGCCCTCACTGCCCCTTCAAAGAGCCCTGTCATACTGCTAAAGACCACTGTCCTCAAAAGACAGGCAATATAATACACACATAATCTCTAGGTGATAATTTTGTTGACAAGTACATGACATTCCCATGTTTACCACAAAATGGTATTTAGCTTAAATGGGAATATGGCAGAAGAATAAGATAAGCAAAATGAGTGATGTGTTGGTGAAACCAGACCTGGACCAATTCCCCACTAGTCTTGTCCCGGTCTCACACTCTTCTTCTCCGCGGGGCTTCCTTCCGATTCTGCACAAGCTGCCCCGGGGCTGCAACTTGCTTTGCCTCTTTCGCGTGGCAAGCAAGGTCCTCTAAAAACCAGTTTCTGCTTGGAGCGTGAGGCCAGGAAAAGGCTAGTGGGGAATCAGTCCTGCGGTGCATGCCCTGATATGATTTTGGGGGTGCTTGAGAATGATGTGTAACTAACTTCTGTCCTTATGGAACAACAGGAGACTTCCTCATCATTGAAGGGTGATAGCAAAAACAGCATTAGAACCTCTTCTGTGGGCCCATCAATGTGTGAAATGTAAGAGCAGGTGTTGAAATACTGCAAATTTTTATTCCAGGCTCTAAAAATATAATCAATCTGTTGCACATTTCATTTATTGCCTGCAGTCGATTTCTTACTTGCAGAGCTGGCAACATGACTTTTGACCCACACTGATAGGCTTGCCCTAGATTTATCTTGCTTCCAGCTGCCACCCCCAAATGGGTTACAGTATCTACAAAACACCAGTGATAATCCAGGATTTTAAATTGGGGCCATAAATCCAGTTGGTGTGGCTGCTAAATATTATTGTGTGTGTGTGTTTTTTTTAAAAACGGCAACACCAGAATGGCATCCCAGTCAGTTCATTGGAATGAAAAGCCAGTCAAATGACCTTACCTTTCTATTTAAAATATCCCTGGGGGAGGGAATCCTGTGCTGATCTGAATCCAGACTAGGGTTGCCAAGTCCAACCCCAGAAATATCTGGGGACTTTGGGGGTGGAGCCAGGAGACACTGGGGTGGAGCTAGGGGGGAGGGGGGGAAACGGCGCCGGGGAGCGTGGCGAGCCGCCCCGCAGCTGCCGCCTCTTCTCTGCTCGCTGTGGCTGCTCCTCCGAGATGGGCTCAGCCTGAGCCCATCTCGGAGGAGCAGCCATGGCTAGTAGAGAAGAGGAGGCGGCAGCGGCGGGGCGGCCTCGCCTGCTCCGCCTCTGGGGTGGAAGCGGAGGGGGGGGTGGAGGTGGGCCAGGGGCGTGGTGAGCCACAAGTCTGGGTCCTAGAAGGGCCCAGATTCACAGCTTGCCATGCTCCTGGCCTGCCTCGCCCTCCCCCTGCGCTGCTGCTGCCTCTTGGCTGCTCTTCCGAGATGGGCTCAGCCTGGGCCCATCTCAGAGGAGCAGCTGCGGTGGGCGAGGGAGGGGGCGGCAGCGGCGCGGCGGCCTCGCCCGCTCCAGGATCGGGCGGCTCGCCATGCTCCCCGGTGCCGTTTCCCCCTTCCCCCCCGCTTCCATTTTTGGGGGGAGCGGGGAAGAGGGTGGAAATCCTGGGGTCCCCCGCCAGGCGGGAGGGTTGGGAAGCCTAATCCAGACATGACTGAAAGATGCTTGGTTGCTTCCTGCCCTCTCCTTGATGCCCCCCCAGTAACATCCAGGCCTTGAATTCAGCAGGAGCTCACAGGAGCACAGCTCCTGAACCTTTCTGAGGGTTCCCCCTCCTCCTCCCCACCTACCTTGTCCAATGAATAGTAGGTGCAGCTGCATAACAATCCCTGGATTAGGAGAGCAGGCAGCCAGCCACCAGGAGTTTTGCCACACCCCCAGCAGCCCTCATTAACCCCTGGAGAAGCCCATACCACTCTTTCTCCACTTCTTATGTAATTTTGGGTGGTGGGTGACTTGCTGGCCTTTTGACTGT
This sequence comes from Heteronotia binoei, assembly GCF_032191835.1. Classification (NCBI taxonomy): domain Eukaryota; kingdom Metazoa; phylum Chordata; class Lepidosauria; order Squamata; family Gekkonidae; genus Heteronotia; species Heteronotia binoei. The sequence goes on along the minus strand of NC_083223.1, from coordinate 45,733,195 downwards.
GGTGGTGGTGGGGGAGATCAGGAGAGCCCCAGGTGAGTGAGGCCTGCTTGGGCTGGCTGGATCTCCAGCCTATTTTTCTACAAAACAACCCCTGGTGACATCCATAAATTGGAAGCTAGGGACTTTGAGCTAGAGTAGAATCCTGGCAGACTAAACAAATTCTTTTGGGCACCCTCTGATCTGGATTACTATGGTCGATCTCACTGGTGTTTTTGATTTTGTTCCGTCCAGTTCTATAACTGAAATGCTGAAGAATAGTTGGGAGGAGGCAACGCTGCAGTGGTAATAGATTTGGAAAGCTTCAATGTGTATTCTGATGCTAAAGAATAGTTAGGAGGGGCAAATCTGCAATTTTAACAGATTTGGAAAGCCTCAGTGTGTATTCTGATGGATATATAGGTCTTGTGTTGCGTACAGAGAAACGGTCTTTAAGAAAACAAGGAAGCACACAATAGCTAGCTACACATAGAATTCTATTCAATAACAATTTTTGCTGTCTCGAGGGCAAGAGTAAATGCAAGCCTCGAGCTGGAAGAACACAACACATTCTGAGCCTTGTCAGACTTGAATACTGCTGCCAATCTTACAGTCATCATTTATTTACAGGTTGTCTCTAACCCTTGGATTTTTATGATCAACAGCTTTTCAAAGATGAAATAAAGGCATTTGTTATGCTGACTCCATCATTCAGAAACTGCAACACAGGAAGGCAGGAATCGATACTGGTTTTCATACGTCATCCTGAAAGTTCTCTCATATCGTCTTTAGTCCCCTTGTTTGATCGGCAATGCAAACTCACCATGGCTCCATTATGACTGTTCTTTGGTGGCAGCAGACTAGATTTTATCAGAAACTGCATGAGGAATTAAATCTACAGTTTTTAAGATAGAAGACTATGCTCACATTCTTGAAACATCTCTTTCAAGAACTTTATGAATTGGTTCCAGCCAGCCTTTTCCCACAGTCTCACTTAATTGTGGTCTTGTATGTTTTTTTAAAAAAATATTGTTGTATTATTTAAACTGTACCTTGAGTTCCATAAGGTAGAAAGCCAGCTATCCATGTTTTAAATAAAATAAATATAAGTTTCTCTTCTTAATATAGCCCCCAACCCACATGCCTTTTGGCCATGCTGTAACAGGGCTTTTTTTTGTAACTGGAACTCCTTTGCATATTAGGCCACACACCCCTGATGTAACCAATCCTCAAAGAGTTTACAGGGCTCTTAGTACAGGGCCTTCTGTAAGCTCTAGGAGGATTGGCTACATTGGGGTGTGTGGCCTAATATGCAAAGGAGTTCCTGCTACCAAAAAAAAGCCATGGCCACCAGTGTTCCCTCTAAGCTGAGTTAGCATGAGCTAGCTCACAGTTTTTTATCCTCCAGCTTACAGATTTTTGTCTTAGCTCAGGAAGAATGACCTCAGAGCACACTAATTTATGCAGTAGTTCACAACTTTAATGCCAGTAGCTCACAACTTTAATACCAGTAGCTCACAACATAGAATTTTTGCTCACAAGACTCTGCAGCTTAGAGGGAACATTGACCATGCATATCTCCTGTTTCCTCACAATGGTCTGTTTGGTGATCCCTTTGTCACCAGCAGAAAACCTTTATTTCAGATCACATAAAATGAAATCAACAACAAATGCTTTCCAATAAAAGACTCATAGTAAAACTAAAGTGATTATGACATAACAAACAAATTATTCACAGTTAGGAGCAGAATGCCAGCCCCCAGGTGAAACTTGGGGATCCCCAGGAATTACAGCTCATCTCCAGATGACAGAGACCAGTTCCCCTGGAGAAAATGAATGAATTGGAGGGTAGACTCTATGGCGTTGCACCCCATTGAAGTCCCTGTCCTCCCCAGGCTTCAGCCACAAATCTTCAGGAGTTTCCCAACCCTGATCTGGCAATTCTACCTCACCATCCCCTGCTGTTGGCCAAGGGGGACCTGGCAACCCTAGGATTGAGTAGAGCAGCTTGGTTGTGCAAGCCAAGGAAGTATAGTGGTTACAGCACCAGACTAGGACCCTGGTTTGAATTCCCACTCTGCCATGGAAGCTTGGTGGTGGACTCTGGGCTAGTCACACACTCTCAGCTTTACCTGCTTCACATTGTTGTGAGGATAAAATGGAGGAGAGAAGAATGGTGGAAGCTGCTTTGGGTTCCCCTTGTGGCAAAAGGCAAGACATAAATGAAGTTAATAACTAACTAAATAAAAAGTTTTGGATTCCTGCCCAAATGACAGAGCTTTTTATGAGCACCTGGATTGTGTTTGCCTAGGTACTGCTCAGAGATGGGTAGAAAATGGAACAATTTTCAAATGCTGCCTGGCAACTTTGGGAGTTATTTTTTTTCCATTACAGTTTAGTAGTGAATTGGGAGAGAAACAAGGGTGCTTTTTCTTTTTTGGGTTAATCCTTGTTTCAGCTACTCATCAAGAATGTATTATATAAGAATGACTATTTATACTGAAGGTAAAGCAGAAAGAGAGCAGGGTTGTTCAGCCATATGTGTCTGATTTAAAACTGGCTTCCAAGGCATGCAAGTATGAAGAGAGATGAGTCAGCTAAAAATACACACACAGTAATACAAGGAATTATAGCAGATGCAAAGTGAGCCAGGGGATTTAAAACTGGAATCAATGCCAGCCTAGAACATTTTTGCACCTGAAGTGGAAAAAATACCACACACATTGTGGATTAAAGCTTTAAAAAAATAGTTTAGAAGCAAGAAAATTCCCATTCTTTATTCTGGAATCCATTGCCCAAAGCTTTGTACCTCTTCATGGAAAGGAAGAACTGATTGTAGACACAGAACACATTTTTATAAGGGGATTTGTTAGGAAAACATGAAAAGTTGGGACACACATTTAACACCAGGTGGCAGCACAGAACCCACAGAGCTGCAAGCACCTGACAGGAAGTCTAATGGACCCACTTGAGGGTCCTGATCTGTGGGCTCAAGGCTGCTGTCAATATGGAGACTTTGAAAACAGGGCATTTATGTAAAATGCTAAAAACACCTCTTGCACAAGGATTAGGTAACCAATGTCCTGCCATTTTCATTTTCTCTTCCGATGATTTCATCCAGCCATGTTTAATGTTTAGTTGATGTCTGTCCCACCATTCCTTCCAGGACCTCATAATGAAATATATGTCCATCTATCAGGGTTTTTTCCCCTCACAACAAGTCTGTGAGTTAAGAGAGAAAGACCAGCTTAATATCACCCACTGAGATTCATGGCTGAGTGAAAAGCTGAATCTGGGTTATCCTAGGTCTAATCTCAAACTAGAAATTACACTGAAGGTCCCCAACTTTTCTGAGGCTGTGGGTACTTGTGAGAATGTCGTAGGTGCAACCACAAAATGGCTGCCACAGGAAGTGAAGCCACACACATGAAGCCCAAGTGCAGGTAAGAAGAGGGGTAATTAAAATATATTGGAAAAGTGGGTTGAGAGAGAATAAAACAAACACTGTGGTGGCAGCTGCCACTAAAATAATGCTATTTTAATTTGCATAGCCACCATGACTATTATGTGCAGGGAGTCAATTACTGAGTGGGCAGTTCAAATTGTTCAGGATCGCGCCTTTTTGTCAGGTTACTTTCTGCACATAGTAGGGTTGACGAGTGCTTTTCACACCCTGGTGGGGGGTAGGAGGGAGCTCTATGGGAGTGCAGCAGGTGGGACAACAGCACCATATGCAACATCCCTATGTGATAATGTCATGCAGAAGTGACATCATCATGCCAGAGACACCATGCAATGGCACTCCGGTATTTAGGGCTAGACTTGAGTGTTCCTGTGTGGTGTCTCCAGCATGATGATGTCACTTCCACATGATGTCATCATCATGGAGACATTGTGTGGGGTGGTGGGGGCAGGGCTTTCCCCCACCAGCCAGCACACCAGCAGTGGAATTGGAGTTCACCAAATTGGGGAATCCCCCGCTTCCACCTGGGGGCTGACAACCCTAGCACATAGACAGCTGTACGCTCTGCCCGTGAATCCTTCTTAGGGTTGCAAACCTTGAGTTGAGGATTGGAGATCTCTCAGAATTACAATTGATGTAAAGACTATATATTGTTTATTTATTTATTTAAAAAAAATTATTCCACTTCTCCTGGAGAAAATGGCTGTGGAGTGTGTGGTATTATACTCTGTCGAGGTCCTTCCCTCCCTCAAATCTCCAGATATTTCCAGTCTAAAAGTTGGCAACCCTATTCCTGCTGCCTCATGACCTGCTATTGCCAATTGTTTAAGCGAAGACTGAAGAAAATAGTTAAAAATCTGAAAGTTTGATTTTTGCCTATCTGTTTGACACACATCAGTATTAATGCCTGCTGACTTGTCTTGTTCTGCAGCAATTTACACATATGCGTTGTCACACTGCCCTCTGGGAAATGTAGTTTTTCATCTTTTCTATTGTTTAATTACCTGATAGTCTTCCCAAACCTCCCGCTCTGGCGGGAGACTTCTGGGTTCGCAGCCTCAACTCCCGCTCTTCAAAACTCTGGAAGCGGGGGTGGGGGGTGGAGGGGGGGGAGAACATACCTTTAGGCTTCATGTTGTAGAGCTCCTGAGCCGTTTGCAAAATGTCTGCCCCTTTAAGGCTGGGCAGGAAGCAGAAAGGGCTTCTGAGAACGGCCCCTCCCTTTCTTTTGCTTTCGTTTTCACAGGAAGTAGAGTTGTCCGGAGGAAGATCTGGTAAGTGTGTGTGTGTGAGAGGGAGGGGGCAGGGGATTCCCTAGTTTGGAGGCCCTCCCCCCCTTTAGAAAGCGTGGGGGGAGGGAAATGTCTACTGGGCACTCTATTATTCCCTATGGAGAACGATTCCCATAGGGAATAATAGAAAATTGATCCGTGGGTATTGGGGGCTCTGGGGGGGCTATTTTTTGAGGTAGAGGCACCAAATTTTTAGTATAGCATCTAGTGCCTCTTCCCAAAATACCCCCCAAATTTCAAAACGATTGGACCAGAGGGTCCAATTCTATGAGCCCCCAAATATGGCGCCCCTATCCTTAATTATTTCCTATGGAAGAAAGGCATTTTAAAAGGTGTGCTGTCTCTTTAAATGTGATGGCAAGAACTCCCTTGGAGTTCAATTATGCTTGTCACATCCTTGTTCTTGGCTCCACCCCCAATGTCTCCTGGCTCCACCCCCAAAGTCCCCAGATTTTTCTTTAATTGGACTTGGCAACCCTATTACCTGACCTTGGGGTACACATGTAAAAACAGCCACAAGGCAGAAATAAATGAAACTGCACCACAACTACTGTACAGTTGCAAAGCTGTTTGATGGACTGCTTGACTTAGCCAGTGAACAATGAAGGCAAGATAATCCAATCCAAGGCTCAATTTATGAACTATTTTGGCTGTTGAAAATGGTATGTTTGCTGTGAAGTTCTTAGCATGCCTACTATGAACTAGTAATCTGACATTATAAGCAAAGTAAAACTGCTGTTCCAGTTGCCTTAGCACTTCACGTAGACTTGAATCCCGGAAATGGAATATATTTTAAAAACGGAGAAGTAAATCTTTCAACTACCTCCTTTATGATTCTCATAAAATCCCAAAGAGGGCAAAACAGAAAGTGCCTGAGAATGAGGGAACATTCTGGAAAATTTCAAAGTCATTTTATTATAAAATATTGCATTTATATTTTCTCAAATACCATTTTTTAAAAGATAAACAAACAATAACAATAAGGTATCTTTATACATTTATTATTTCCCCCTTTGTCTTTTTAGCTGTCTTTCGAATGACTGTAGTCAGTGATAGATTATACATGCAAACAGAACAACTGGATGGATCGTATTTGTTTTCTTTGCCTTTATGTTTAGGAATGATACCACATACATTCATATGGAAGATTTTTTGCATTTAAAATAACCACTTTTCCTATCTCTTGGAATTCCAAAGATCAACTTTGGCTTGGCTTGACGGTGGCACTGGGAAGTGAATAGATTTTCTAGTATCATTCATCAGCCTCTCTGAGCCTCCTGTCTAACCCCATATTTAGAGTTAAGTGAAACCATCTTTAGGCCCTCATATAAGTCTGAATTAGACAAGACCAAAATATAAGGTGTGGGCTAACTTGGCACACAAAATACAAAGCAAATATAACTCACATTCCACCAGTTTGCTCAAGCCAAATGTAATAAACTGTGGTTTAGCTCTTCAAATGGGGCCAGTGATTTGGGTGCCACACTTGAGAAACCATTACTTCTTGGGGAACAGTGTTCAGCCATTCAGCAGATAAGGACTTTGAAAATTTTATCAAGCAGGGCTACCAAACTAACTCTAAAGCAGCAGTGCTGTCAGGGGCTGGACTTTGGGGGTGGATGTTTAACTCTCCATAGCTGCGGCAGGGCCCAAAGGCATGTAGCTTTTTTTCCTTGAAGAATACTTTAGCAACACAATAGGCTATGACCAGTGCCAGATTAAACCCTGTGAAAGCCCTTAGGCAGTCAAAATCTTGGGGGCTCCCTCACCGATTATCTCAGAGTTGGAGCGCCAGCCCCACTGCCCACGACCCCTGCTGCAGCCTGCAGACACCTTTTTAAAAAACCCCTTGACAAATCTGCAGGGGAGAGGCAGAGAGAGGCAAACTTGGCATATTTGGCAAGTTTGGTGATGACGCCAGCAGCAGCCGCACCAGGCAAGTCGAGCAAAGAGTGGCTCATTGGCTGGCTGTGCATGCAGACAGAGAGGGCTACAAACAGGGGGAAAGGGGGGCCGCCTGAGGCCCCTAAAGGCGTGGGGGCCCATAGGCCAGTGCCTACTTGGCCTAATTCAGATGTCATGAAACAGATGCTTGTGGGATGGGTGCTGCTGTGGTTAAATGGCAGGTTCTCTTCATTACATGCAGAAAGTTCAATATTCAGCAGCCCCAGTTAAAGGAGCAGTTAGTAGATGATAGTCCAGTGGTTTGACTCACTGTAAGGGAGCTTCCTTTATCCATTATGGCACAAGCTTTCACTCTCCCTTGTGATGAGTATTGGGATATTTGATTAATATAGCAGAGTTTTTTGTCCAGTCATAGAAGCAAGGTACTGAGTGCAGTAAATAAATCTCCCAAGAAGTATATTGCAAAGAGAAAAAAAAGAGATAAACTTACATTTATTCAAATAGATCTAGTTCACATTCAGGTTGCAGTCAGAAGGAGAGAAAGATGCCTAATCTAAAGAGTGCTTTATTACAGATGGCCAGCTGTTTGGCATCATGTGTTTAGGAGTATGAGGGCACTGTATCTATACGAGAGACATGTAGAGACATGTGTCTCCATGGAAGGTCATGTGAAGTGAATGAGAGGACAGAGGGAGAGGAGGGGTCAGAGAGTAGCTCCCAGGTTAAGACAAAGGGAGGCATCTCATTCAAGGAGATAACACCTGTACAGACTTAGAGTGATGTAGCATCCCTCAATGTACAGGCGTGCTGAGTTTCTAACTCCAACAATGGAAAGCGTGATTGAAAAGTTTGGGAACCTTCTATCAAGCTCCACATTGCCATCCAACTGGAGAAAGTAGGAGCTCAGCCCATAAAGCTTGCAGGTGCAGCATTAAGGATACGGCAAATTTTGCCACAAAGGTCAGTCAGATATACCCACGCTCAGACATGACCCCATCATCCAGCCTGTTACCAGCAGGTTTGCATGAGGTTTTTGAAAAATTGCATGTACACAAAAATGCCATTCATTCAAGTCAACTAGCAGCCATTAGCATCACTAGGGACTACTCAGATGAATACCAAAAGATAGCATTTCATTAAAATACAGCACATGTTTATGAATGATTTATATGATTTATGACAAATTTAATTGGCAATTAAACAATTTCCTGCTGAGCAGAACAGTTAAGCAGCAAGGACTGTGGTGGGGGTGGGGTAGGGAATAGTGGAATGGTGAATGTGCTTGTGTGAAAAGCCAGTTGCTCTGTACAACATAGTTAGAAACAGAAGGAAAGAAGCGACATCCATAAAAGTCACAAACAGTAGAACTGATCATTGAATAATCAGCACTCTTTCTTTGCGATCAGCAAACAGGATGTGAGCCAAATTGGTGGGTATTCAAGCATCCCTATCCAGTACTGGCAATGAATTCCCAATGCTGCCAATCTACCTGGCCGAAGTGAGGTGAAGTGAGACTCAGCATGAGCTGGCTGCTTCCCTTCAGTCCATTCCTCATCCATCCATGTTGACTGCTGGAGGAGAGCACCCCGCTACGGACAGGGAACTCTACTGCAAAGTATTTGGAGCCTATAGTCCCTCTAAGATGAGGAGTCCTGTGAGCAAAAATTCTGCTTCATGAGCTTCTGGCATTAAAGTTGTGAGCTACTGCAGATATCAGTCTGTTTTTGGGCCATTTTTCCTGAACGAAGACAAAAATGTGTGAGCCAGAAAAAAACTGTAAGCTAGCTCACAGTAACTCTGATTAGAGGGAACAGTGCTCAGGAAGCTTCCATGACAGAGTGGGGTTCAAACCTGAGTATCCCAGATGCTAGTCCAGCATTCTAGCCACTATACCATGCTGGTTGTCATCTAGAACACTGCAAGGAAATCCACTGGATAATTACTAAAAATGCAATACTCATAGGATTGCTCTCTGGCATGGAAAATTCCTATACATTTGGGAATGGAGCCTGAGCAGGGATATGATGCCATGTAACCCACCATAAAAAGCAGCCATTTTCTGCAGGGGAATTTATCTTTTTGTCTGGAAATTAGTCATAATTCAGGGAGAAATCTGGGCCACATCCGGAGGATGGCAACCCTAAATAACTTGATAAAATGAGTAACAGGTAGGAAATCTGTAATGACAAACATATGAAACTGTCTCAGATCCACTGCATCTGAGAGCCAGTTTGGTGTAGTGGTTAAGTGCACGGGCTCTTATCAAGGAGAACTGGATTTGATTCCCCACTCCTCCACTTGGACCTGCTGATGTGACCTTGGGTCAGCCATAAGTTCTCTCAAGGCTGTTCTGCTCAAGAGCACTTCTGGGAGAGATCTCTCAGCCCCACTTTCCTCACAGGGAGTCTGTTGTGGGGAAGGGAAAGAAGATTTGTAAGCCACTCCGAGACTCCTTTGACTAGCAAAGGGTGGAGTATATATCCAATCTCTTCTCTTTTAGCTTAGTATTTACCCACCCATGAAATCTTTTAACTGGAGATGCAAGGTCTTGAATCTGAGACCTCATGCATGGCTTATTCACTGAGGTCTGGAACTTCCCATAGAGTTTCAAGAGAACCAGAGAACCAGCTGATGTAGTGGTGATAAGTGCTCAAAACCACCTCCGAGGGCAAAGAAAGAGGATATAGGAAAGAATTATTGCTGTCTAGTGGAGAGCTTTGTCAGTCTGAAAACACACAGCTCCTGGAAAGTTGGCCATAGGAATTTGTTTGTGGGCAAGTTCTGCATTCACAGCAAGCACTTGTATACTTGGAAACATGAGATTTTACCAATGTTGGTAGCATTGCAAGGACAACATTTATGTAAGAATGTATGATTCATGGGCTGCTTCTCCAGGCTAACATGCAAACACAGTTCTCTCCAAAATTTGCAATACCTGGCTCCAGTATAATTGTAAAATGCACATATTTTTGGAAGAGTGTGAGGAAATTTCCACTCGTTTCCTGTCTGTGACTGTGACTTTTTTTTTTAAAACCTTAACATTTCATAGACATTTTGTGTGGCATCAGCCACATACCTCCCACATTTAATGTGCAAATAAGCAACACCACCAATAGAAAATTTGGCTGTTTCCCTCTTTTAAGTAATATCAATGCCTTGAGCCTTCTTTGTCCTTTACACAAATGTAGCTTTCTTCATTCCTAACTTGTGGTTCTTAATCTTGAAGCCATCATCAGAGTGGCATGAAGAACTGCATCAAAGCAAGTATTATAGAGGTAGTTTATTATATCATATTATACCCTAGTGGAGAATGGTAGGAATCTTTCTTTGTGCCCTGACTGTCCCTTCAGGTGAGAGTCAGCTTGGTCTCCACTCCTCCACATGCAGCCAGCTGGGTGACCTTGGGTTAGTCACTGTTCTATCACTCAGCCCCACCTACCTTACAGGGTGTCTGTTGTGGGGCGAAGAAAGGAAGGTGATTGTAAGTCACTCTGAGACTCCAGGTAGTGAAGAACATAATATAAAACCAACTCCTTCTCTTTTTCCTCCTCCTTCTCTTCTTCCATTTGACACAAGTGGGTATAACTTTAAATGTTTATGGCTTCTCATGTGGTCGCTGAGATGTGGAACAAAAAACGGCCCTCCTTTTCTTGCCTCTGAGACTTGGTGTATTCTACTTATTGTCCCCAGAGAGACACAGAATGAATTGTTAAAACTGTATGTACATTCAATAGTGATCTGATTTGGAAACATCAACTGTCTCTTACATGAGTCAGGGAAGCTATTTTGGGGGCTTGGATTACTTGGTCATCAGTTTGCATACTTAGGGGCTAGACCCCCTCACAGACTCGAGTGTAGTTACAGATGCCTTCTCTATAACCTGCCATCAGCACCAGTAAATGGATACACAAGTCATGCATTCTGTTGAGCAGGATAATTTGTGGTTTCCTCTTCCAAGACCATATTTATTCTGAGACCACATGTATACCCGCGGCGCAGAGTGTTAAAGCTGCAGTACTGCAGACCTAAGCTCTGCTCACGACTTGAGTTCAATCCCTGGCGGAAGCTGGGTTTTCAGGTAGCCGGCTCAAGGTTGACTCAGCTTTCCATCCTTCTGAGATTGGTAAAATGAGTACCCAGCTTGCTGGGGGGAAAGTGTAGATGACTGGGGAAGGCAATGGCAAACCACCCCGTAATACGTCTGCCATGAAAACATTGTGAAAGCAACATCACCCCAGAGTCGGAAACGACTGGTGCTTGCACAGGGGACCTTTCCTTTTCCACATGTACACACACACAAACACGTAGTGCATTTTTACCAGCTTTGACTGGTTAAGTTGCTGCAGCCTTTCTTGGGCCATTGTGGTGCAGCCCTGGTTATATCTAGACTAGATTACTGCAGTGTGCTCAGCATTGGGCTGACCTTGAGAAGAGTTCAGAAACTTCAATTGGTGTAGAATGTGCCCTCCAGGATGTTGACTGGAGCGGGTTGTAAGGAACATATCACTCCAGTTTTGGTCCATCTACACTGTCTCTCAATTTGTTTCCAGGCACAATTCAAGGTGCTGGTGTTGACCTTTACAGCTATATTTAGTTCAGGACTTCCTGCTCTCTTATGAACCTACCCAACCACTATGGTGTCAAGTCTGCTGTAATTTCTATAAAATGCATCTTTGGTTCAGGAAAAGGATCCTGGGTAAAAATCACACTGTATACTGATGCTGCTAGCTTGATCGCCCCTTTCCCCCCTCCCTTCCTTTGTTATGTAGTACTGCTTTGAAATGGGAATATGGGAACAAGATAGTGGTGCCTTCTCAGGAGAACGTGGGGGGAACTGGTGCCAGGAAGGCTGCCAAGGCCGGCCAGGCCTGAGAACGAAGTTGTAACATCAATGTGTGAATGTGCCCTGCATAGAGTGCCCCTCCCTAAGAATCCCTTTGATGTATACCTTAAATGCTTGCCTTGATTGTGTACTCGCCAGTCTTTCAATTTTAACTCTATAGTCTAACGACATGTTACAATAAACTAGAAACTTTTATCAAAAAGGTCTCGTTATTGAAACATCAGACTTGACATTTGGCCATTTTCAGAGGCCCTACATCTGGTGCTCCTGCCTTCTGGGTGGCAACTAAGGATGTGCAAAAAAAAAAAAAAATCGGTAGTACACGGATTCGGAAAAAATGGGGGGGAAAAATACGGAATCCCGTATATTTCTCAATTCTGTAGTCGGAATAGCCACATATACGGTAGATGCACGGCTATTTCCGAATATATGGCCCCATTATACCCTATGGGCCATTGAAATCAATGGCAAATAGGGTATATTTGAAGCCTCCTAGAGGTGAGGGGGTTTGAGGGAGAGCCCCCAAATTTGCAGGGGACTCTCCCCTACAAACCCCCAAGTCCCAAAAAGATTGGGCCAGGGGGTCCAATTCCTGGGGCACCCAAACCAAACCTAACTTCACACCAGAGAATCTCTATAGGACCCAAATGCACTATATACATCTATCTACTCTATCTACTCTATGAACCCTGCCACACAAAACACAATCTGCTCCAGGTCTGCTCCAATCTGGGTTTGCTCTGCAGACCTGGCTGCAGCAAACCCAGATGCCAGCTCTCCAGCCCTGCCCCAAAGAACGCGGGGAGAGCTGGCCAAGCACAACAAGCCTGCTGGCTCTGGGTCTCTCACCCAGGTGCCAGCTTCCCTGCCACAGAACACACAATCTACAGATGCCAGCTCTCCAGCCCTGCCCCAAAGAACACGGGGAGAGCTGGTCAAGCACAACAAGCATGCTGGCTCTGGGTTTCTCACCCAGGTGCCAGCTTCCCTGCCACAGAACACACAATCTACAGATGCCAGCTCTTCAGCTGTGCCCCAAAGAATGCGGGGAGAGCTGGCCAAGTACAACAAGCCTGCTGGTTCTGGGTCTTTCACCCAGGTGCCAGCTTCCGCCCCCCCAAACCATAACCAGGATAAGGAACAACAGGAGAAGGCCAAGAAACTCAACTGTTAAAAAAGTGGCCTTTTAAACAATGAAAATTAGGTCAAACAGTCCCCCTCCCAAGAACCAGAAGAGAAAAGGAACAACAGCAGCACAACACAGCAGCAACAAATCAAACACAGAATCCTTTTAAAACAGTAAAAAACTTAACTTTTAACAATACAGGAACTTTACCAACCCCTCCCCCCCAAAAAAAACCTTCACCCTGACCCCAAGAAATCCAAGCCACCCAAATCAGGAAAAGTAAAAGGACACTGCACTTTTAAAAGTCCTCTCACTAAAGTAAGTTATGGGCAAATTGGCAATCCCCCCCACCCCAGGCCCCCTCCCCCAGCAGAATCCCCTAACTCTAACCCCAAATAAGCTACCCACCACCCAAATCTGGATAAGTAAAGGGACTCTGAGTCTTAAAAAGTCCTTTTACCAACTAAAATAAAAACAAGAACCCCAAGACTGTCTTACCTTAGACGTCTTCTCTACTCCAGGCAAGTCTGGTAAGGCTGAGAGAGAGCAGCAGCAGCTGAGGCCAAGGGCCAGCACAGCACAATCACTCTCTCACACCAACACAGCAGCAATGGAGGAGTCCAGCCAGGCAGACTCCTTAAAAAGGTTCTCTGGCCCTACAGAGAGCAGTTTCAGAAAATAGCACTGCTCTGTGATTGGCCAGACAACAGTGCTTACTTGAATACCCAAGTAAGCAAAAGATCAAAAGAACAACAATGTTGCTGATGGCTGGGGGATCAGCTACACAACAGCCCTGCAAAGCATGCATTTGCAATGCATTTTGCAAATGCATGCTTTGGACTGCCTGCTGGGGCTCCTCTTCCCCCTCCCTGATCCCAGGGAGGCTATGGGAGAGGCGGGAAAAGGCTACCAAAGGCGGGAAAGGAGGCAAGCAGCTCCCCTGAGGCTGCAGAAGCCACTTTCCTGCCTTTTCCATGGATTTCCGTATACTTCCAAATATCTATATGGAAGTATATGGGGAGCCATACTCGGCTCCCGCATAATGGGCCCCAATTGGATTTGGCTGCATGCGATTCCGTATACAGCCAAATCAGGGGTGATTCGGCGGTTGATTCGGTTTGGCTGAACCGAATGCACACCCCTAGTGGCCACCCAGGAGAAGGACTTCTAGGTTGTGGCACCAAAACTCTAGAACTCTTTCTTCAGGGGGATACATCTGTGCCCTTCTGTTGCCATCTTCCAGTGTGAGTGAAGATGTTTTGCTTGGTGATCCCTCAATGATCCTGCTTTACTGTTCAACATTATAATTGCTGTTTTAATGTCTTGGGGTGCGGTCACATGTCACATTAAAAGTGGGTGTGTAGCACTCAAATTTGAATAGCTGAATATTGATTAGATGCAGGGCTGATCAGACGAGCATCCAAGAATGTGACTCATTCTGTTGTGGAGCGATCAGACATCCAATACTATCACACTCTTTTCTTAGTGCATGCATGATCAGATGGTGATTTCTGGGAGGGGGGGGTCCATTGAACATGCACCCAACTGTTTGAAGGTGGGAAATCAAAAGTTGCTTCAGAGTCTGGGGGGGGGGGGGAGGGGGAAAAGTTTCCAGAATTAACGTTGCCGATTCAAACCAGGGAACTTCCAGTAATTACTTTCCTAGAAATTGGCAGTGACAATGATATCTGGAAATCCTCCACCTTTAAAAAAAAAAGATTTTTTTCCTGTTCTGAATAGTGGGATAACGTTTCCCTCCCCCCCCCCCCCCCCGATCCTGTGTTGATTGGAGAAGCAGAAGCGTCACCTCAGATTCCTGGATGATCTGGCAATGCGCATGTCTGCTGGGCTTTTTTTTTTTTTAAAGGTGGAAGGGGCGGTAAACATTCCAAGGGGCAGTATCGCATGTGAGCTGTCCAAACAGGAAAAAACCGATCTTGTGCCGCTTCTTTGAAAAAGGACCGGACTTTCTGTGCTATCAAATTAATGTGGCATTGATCCGCAGCAAGCCAGGATGACCCTGGATGATGCTCAATTGCCAGATGTGGATGTCTGGATGAACATATTTAATCCGTCAGCAAGGCAGGGCTGTGTCGCCACTAGTGGTACGTCTGACTGCACCCTTGGTATGTTTTTTAGCTTTGGTTTTAATTTTAATTATGTGTTATTGTTATATTTGTTTGGTTTTAATGGTTTTAATGTGATTTATCATGTAAGTTTTAATTTGTGAGGCCTTTGTGAAGGCAGAAAGTCAGGATATAAATTTTGCGACATTATTTTTTTCACCAAATCCCTATGACCAGTGAACAAATTATGACATTTCCTGATTTTATTTACTAATGATAATGATGATGATGTAACGTGTGGAACCAAGGCTGATATGTGATTGATATGTGGGTATCTGGCTCTAGGGGGCTTTTTTTTGAGGCAGAGGCAGCAAACCTTCAGCATAGCGTCTGATGCCTCTCATCAACTGCCCCCACCCCCGGCAAGTTTCAGAAAGATTGGACCAGGAAGTCCAATTCTATGAGCCCTCAAAGAAGGTGCCATTATCCTCCATTATTTTCATTTAAAAGGAGCACGGTCCCTTTAAATGTGATGGCCAAAACTCCCTTTGGAGTTCAATTATGCTTGTCACAATCTTGCTTCTGGTTCCACCCCCAAAGTCTCTTGGCTGCATCCCCAAAGTCCCCAGATATTTCCTGAGTCAGACCTAGGGTTGCCAAGTCCGAAGTCTCTCTGCCATTCCCCATCCCCTGAATACAGTCTTCATTTCCACCTCCTCTTTTTTGCATTCAAATGGTTCCACAGCAGCTGCACTTCCACTAAAATGAAAGTGAACTCGCATGCACATACAATCACAAAGCAGCCCAAATCAACAGTTTGCATGCCCACACTTTTGTGATCTCCCTTGGGCGATGGCACAGATAGCTTTACTCACTGGAGTTGCTGAACATAAAAATCTACTGTATTTCAACCAACTTACAAACAGAGAGAGGTCTAGGGTGGAGTTTTCCTCTATCCCATACTCAGGTGCTAGTTATCTCTTTACTATCCCTTTTACTACACAGCTTCTGAATGGAAGGCAAAACAAACAGAGAGATTGGGCTCTCTGGCTTCCTCTCCTTCTCACTCATGCATGGCTCTTACTACATGCCCCCCCTCAGCAGCCTCAGGCTCACTGAGATTTAAATGCACACACCTCCCATCTAAAACAGAGGCAGTTTCAAGCTTTTGAGCCTGCCTGAGATCTAAAGGCACATCATGGCTGTTGGGATGGGGTTTCCTCCTGCTGGCCATCTAGCAGCAGGGAGGAGCCTACAAAACCAGGGGATCCCCTGCCCAGATCTGGCAGGCCTAGATGGACCTTGCTACCCTACACCTGCTACCCAATCCTTCCAACTGTAGGTGCCAGAGGCTAGAACTGGGACCTTCTACATGCAAAGCATGTACCACTACCACTGAACCACAACCTTCCCTAAATGGAGGAGTGAAATGGAATATTAAGAAAGTTGGCCAAGTATTCTCATGCAGCACAGGCACTGCTGTAGGATCCACATGGCTCTGACCTGGGCTGCAGCTGACACTGCTTACCATCATTATCATGGCCTGGGCCTGAGTTGAGTGGCCCCCTGTGATACTACCTGTATTTCACAGCTACTTGGCCCAGTTTGCTCCTGGCTGCCAGTGGGCCTGCAGGGCTGCAGCCTACCAGGAGGCTTCCGGTATATAGTCTGTTCCTGACCCAGGATACACGGATTTTGCTGGATCCATTTCATGCTCATTCAAATAACTCTCCTAATGGGTGGTCTTTGCCTTGCTTAGTCCAGATTATTTTTGTTACCTGTTCAGTAAATACCAGGCCCTGTTCTTGTTTCTTAATAGTATTTTGAGCAGACGCTGATGAAAAATGAATCTCTCCACCCCCCCCCCTTTTCATTTGCAAGGGAAACAAAGGACAAGAGGAAGCAACATACCTCAAGAAACTTTCGGCTTCTCACCACATATAAAATTTGTATTGGAAATGTTTTCACGCAGCTGAGGATGTGGGGAAGTAGTTCGGTATAAAGAACCCACAGCAACAATTAGTTCCTTTTATTCTGCTTCTGCTATTAGAGCCCACAGTGCTCATACTTCCTATATTTGCTATATATGTATATATACAGTTTACATCGTTCATTTTAAACTAGAACGGAATGAGAAAAAAAGACAGATATGCAGGTACTTTTTTGCTCATCTGTTGGTTGCTGCAAATGTATTTGCTAATTTGCATTTTGGAAAAAAGAAATTCTGCCTTTGAAATACAATTATATGAGCAATATAATTTGCAGCAGTTGCCTAGGCAGGTATTTAAAAAACAGTGACAGAAATGCACATAGGGCCCCATTAATGTAATGGTGTTCTGAATGGTTTTTCATTGAGGTCCATCCCAGCTGCCAACTATATCTGCTGACCTGCTAGAAAGACTTTAGCAGGTCTCATTTCTGACTTCTGTCAATCCATCATCACCCAGAACAACCTTCAGGGAATTAAGAGTGACAAAGATCTCATTCTTCATAGGGCCATCCCTTGAAAGATCACAATGCCACCAGGCAGGTGCAGGAGGACATGGGTGTCCTGGATGGGGGAGGAGGAGAAGCAGAAGCTGCACTTCCCTTAGGCCAGCAAAAGACATGCAGAGGCAAAAAGCTGACAGAAGAAAGCCAGGGGCACCCCAATCAAGCCCAGGGGATTTGGCCATCGGATGCCACTTCCAAGTGCCGGGGCATTTTGGGGACTATGTGAGAGAGCATGATCTAGGAGTATTTACAGAAGGAAATGAGGCTATAGTTATCAGCTCCAGGTTGGGAAATTCCTGGACATTTGAGGGTGGGATCTCTGGAGTGTGGAGGGGAGGGAGTTGGGCAGGGTTGTGATACTATGAAGTAACAGGTTTCTGTAGTCTGGAAATCAGTTGTGATTGTGGGAGAATTCTAGGCTCCATCAGGGTTGTTATACAAAGGCAGCAATGGCATACCACCCGTATTCATCTCTTGCCTCAGACACCCTAAATATTCCTAATTCCTTGATATATCTGTATGTATTCCACCAGCTCTTCTGTTTATGCTCAATGATATATATATATATGTGTTTGTGAACATTTCATCTTTCTTAAGTACAAATAGTTTGCTAACTGCGTTAGCTGCAGAAACTATAACTGGTGTTTCTTGTCCCCAGTTTATTGGTCTGCTGCCCATTGACCTTACCTTGACACTGAAGAGGTCATAACTTTGCTGCCCCCCTTTTCTGATCATGTGACTCCTATGTCATGAGAATTTCTCTCATATATTTGCAGCCCGGAGGGTCCCATTCTCAGTATTTGATAATGCTAAAGAACACCGGTTTAGATGAACTGCTGGTTGCCCTGTTTTTCCCATGCATGAGGGTGAGAATGAAAAATGCAGCAGGAATACCATGATGACTAAGGGTAGAACACATCAGAGCTGACCGGCTATTTAGTATTCTTTCCACCTTTTCTTTGATTTGGAATGTCAGACACAGAGACAAGGAACAGATGAGTAAAGTTCAAGATCTTTATTCCAGCATCATAGGCAGATACAGGCGTTGTTGGAACTGGCTCTCCTGCCAGTTCCCTGCTCTTATAACCCCTTGCCTTGACTGTTAGAATTCAAGCCAAGCACGCCAAGCCGCAGCGGGGATCTTGCGTGGGTTCCCTCCTATTCTATCATCACCCCAAGTGCTTGTTATCTACCCCCTCAGCCACATCTCCACCAGCTCTCTTGACCTTGGTTGCATAGTAATGTGAGAGTTCCCAGACATTCCACCCTCCCTCTAGATAAGCAGTGGGGATGCTTCAAGGCAATCAAAGCATAGCAAGCACAAGCATTAGCATTGTATAACTGTTAGCAATTTTGGATACATATGGCAAGAGGAACAAAAATGGAGTGACTCTTGATATGGAATAGTTCCAGAATTCCATCCATGCTGTGAGCATTCAAAGCTAACAGTCTCTTCTTCCTCATGCATCAAAAAGGGTCTCAGCCATCAGCAATCAGATTTCTTTGTGTATGTGGTGTGACATTCAAGTCCAATCTAGCCCAGATATTTGCTTCATGGTGTAATGGAAACTCATCACAGGGATACTGTTTGAAGCTACTCCTGGTAAGAATAAATGTTACTGCATCTCCAAATAAAGGAGTCTAACCAGGGCTTTTTGGGTAGAAAAAGCCCAGCAGGAACTTATTTGCATATTAGGCCACACACCCTTACGCCAAGCCAGCCGGAACTGCCTTCCTGTGTATTCCTGCTCAAAAAAAGCCCTGAGTCTAACTATCCACAGTTAAACTCTTCCTTGGTGCTAGAGTTGAAAGTTTTTCCTTTCTCCTTTCCTCAGCACAATTATTTATTTATTTATTTATTTATTTGATTTATATCCCACCCTCCCCACTGAGGTGGGCTCAATGAACTCCAAACATCTCTAATGATAGCCATCTTGGTGCAGCATTTGCATAACCATCTCATTTAAAAAGTCCTTGGTTTTCAAACTTGTAAATCTGTAATTGAAAACTGCCACAGTGATAGGTCAGTTTGTGTCATAGAAGCTTGATCTAGCTAAATATTCCAATATCAAAATAAGTTCTGCTTAGAAGACAGAGGTGCATTAAGGTGCATTTTCATTTCTATTTATGCTCCAAAAACATGGAATCTATAAGTAAAAGCTTCTACTATAATTTCAGCATCATTTGAACAGTACAGACACCGGCCTTGTTGCCTTGTAGCAATAATAAGAACACAGGAAGACCCCTGCTAGATCAGATCAAAGGTCCATCTAGTCCAGCATCCTGTCTCACACAGTGCCAACCAGTTCCTCTGGATGGCTAACAACAGGTCACAGAGCTCGAGGCCTTCCTCTGATGTTGCCTCCTGGCTCTGGGATTCAGAGGATTAGTACTGGATGTGGAAGTTCTCCTCATGACTGGTAGTCACCATGATTGGTAGTCACTGATAGACTTATCCTCAATTAGTCTGTTCTAACCTCCCTTTAAAGCTGTTTATTCTTGTGGTCATCACTACATCCTCTGGCAGCAATTCCACATTTTAAAGTAAAGTATTATTTCCTTTTGTCTGTCCTGAACCTACTGCCCATCAGTATCATTGGATACCCTCAATTCCCAGTGAATTAGGACTTAGAGGGAGAAAAAATTATCTTTGTCTCCACACTATGTGTTTCCCCCCAAACAAACAGAGGTACTCTGCTGCTTCTCTTCCTTTTACACACTTACCAGGAAGACCTAGGAGCCCTCAGCCAATTGAGAGATGGCTTTCTGTGGCAGTTTCCCTCCTCCCTCTGTCTGCCAATCAATGGAAGGCTTTCTTTCTCTCCTCTGTGAAGCAGTGCCTCAATCCTCAGCCAGGGAACACAACAGACCTTGATTGATGGTTTGATGGGCCAAAGGTTAATGCAGTACAGTCCCAACCAATCAGGGTGTTCTATTCTGCCACCATGAAAGGGTTTTTATTATATAAAGGATAAAGGATATTTACTTTACTCGGCCTGAAACCTAGGAATTTAAGCCTAGATGTGGCCACAGGCAAGAGTCTTTTGTCATGAACTGAAGGGCAGACCTCTTAGTTTTCAGATCGTGGTTTGCGACCTATAGGGATTCTGGATTCCTGGATCAGCCCAGGAGCTGGAGTTGTACTGTGTATTTCTGTTGCTGGGGTTGGGTGTTCTAAATTATATCTCTGTTTATTTGAATCCCTCATGCAGGACAGAAACAAATAAACAAACAAATAAATATGTCCTATCTGCAGACAGGAGAGGAATGCTAAAATGTGCATTCTGTAAAGAATTCTGGCTGATCAGGAGAAATGTGAGTTATGTCACGTTTGAGTCTGGGCTTATTCTCCCAACTCTGTTGCTTGAAATGATGTTCTATCATCTTCTGGAAGCATTCTGTTTTTGGATAGCAAACTGATTCAACCTTCTTTAGTTTTGTGGCCATGCAGCAGGGGTGGGGAGAAATGATAATCACCCTTCTGTTAAATTTAGAGGGGGGACCTTGGGTTAATAGGAAAGAAGAATTAGAACATAAATACTCACAGCAGATAGCATATGGTAGGTTTTCCTAGTTGCAAATGGAAATGGTGTTATGCTGTCATTTCAGAGTTGCACGGAAATGGGTCAGCAGCAAGAGATGCAGGAATATATCATCATATCAGATGTGACAGTTGGCAGGTTTACAGTTTCTGGAATACAGCAGTCTCAAGTCAGCTACTGTTAAGTGAAAATGCAGCAGAAAGAAGAAAAGACACTTCTGCAAGGTTTTCCCTATCACCTGTTAGAGCTCTCTAACAAAAGATCATGTTGAGGGGTATTTCTGAGATGCTGTAAAATAGAACTGATGGGATAATTCTCAGGAGGGCTCTGGCTCCCATCTCATACATGAGCTTTCCATAGCTTTTGACGTTCAGCCTACTAGATCAGGAACATTGTCTATGTAACAAGGTTTGGATGCCGCAAGCTTCACAAAACAGTGAACACTGATGAGACATACCCTGTTTGCACTGCCCATTTTGTATTGAGTCACACACCTCCTATGATTGTCTCCACAATTTGCTTGCAATTCAAAAGGAACAACAGCTTGAGGCTCTAGCTGGGTGGGGAATGTTAGAATAGATGTTATCCTGACCATCAGAGGGAGCTGCAACAAAGACTGTTGTTACTGGTTTGATCCACAGTTGCTTGTAAACTAGGGTTACCAGATGTCCTCTTTGTAGAGGACATGTCCTCTCTCTCTCTGGTGCCTGTCCTTTCTGGACTCTTTAAAAAAAAACTGATGAAAATGCCCTTTTGAGGTTAGAAGGTGAGGAACATTCCTAGTTAGTAGCAATTATCACACCTTTAATAGTAGGAGCATTTAAAATGAGATTTCTCATAGGGATCACTTGTTTGAAGTAGTCAGTTAGGAAATTTGTCCTCTTTTTTGCTTTTCAAAATGTGGTAAGTGAACTCTTCTGAACTTTGGGAATAAACAAGGGAAGGCCTAAATTTTGCTTTATATAAAACTTGGTGGCAATATAGAGACCCCCACTACCAAGACTTTAATTAGTCATTTTGATACTTTTTTGAGATTTCAGGTTGATTGGTCTATTCCAAAATTATCAAATTTGCACTGGATTTGGGCTTTAGGTAAAATTCATAATCTAACTCTAGACTGCAGTGGGTCTCATCTAGAATGAGCAGAGTAAGTCTCATGTAGACAGATGTCCCTCCATTCTCACCTTTCATTGCAATCTGCGGTGTTTGCCAAAATTGTGCTTCCACTGGGTTGGTGGATTCCCAGACACAGCATGGGGCAAAATGGGGAATTCTGGAGAAGGAAATAATTGAAATTTACCTCTTTTTCTGCTGACATAGGCTTTAAATTTCTGTGTTCATTCACATGTGACAATACAAAGAACCTGTGTATTCTCTCTCTGATATTTTTTCCTCCCCCCCCCCCAATAATTTAAAAAAGAAGCCATTATCTTGAAATAAATGTGCAGTTTTGTTTAGATCAACTTCACTATCAACTTCATTGTCAGTATAGGCCCTTTGGGTTTCCATTTATTCCAGAAATTCATTCTTACATGACAAATCTACTACCCTTTATGGTTTGCTGTGCAGTATCTTGTAACCTGTTTTTTTGCAGAAGTGAAGGCAATGACTCATGAAACCTCATGCTCTGCCACAAATTTTGTTAATCTTTAAGGTGTCACTGGATTCTTGCTCTTTTTTTTTTTTTACTGCTGCAGACAGACAAGCATTGTTACCCATCTTGACCTTATTCTTCAAGACATCTGCCATTGAAGCTGCTAGTAAATGAATGGTTGCCAGAACACCTTAAAGAATCTGAGCCTTGAATTCATATGAATGCAAAAAGCTGCTTATTGGTTTGTCCAGCCATGAACTGTCTATTTGATCACAGTGGTTTTCCAAGGGCATAAACAAGAGAGTTCCATAGCCTGTTAACTGAGATCCTTTTCATGGGAGATGAACTGAGCCACAAACCTTCTGCATTCAAAGCATGCATTGTACCAGTAAACTAATGGGACTTCACGTGTTAATGTTATTCCAGTTGCATGCTAATGGCTGCTGCATCACAGTATCTTATGCAGTCAGTTGTTATAGGGTACTGTTTGTTAACAATTCATTACTAATGTATTTTGTAAAATGTTCCAAAATAACTTATTGATGCATTTAGCTATACCTAGTCATTATGTCATAAATATTAATAAAGCAAGCATAGCTTATATATGCATGCATAATCTAAAGTCCTACTGGAGCAGCTAATAGTCTGCAACAAACCCACAAGACAAATGGATAAATTCAGGGTTGTTTGACTTTCATTCTACTTTGAGAAAACAGAGCAAACGTTAATTTGGAAAACTGTTATTCGTTGATGTGGGAGAGGGAATGGAAAATTAGGGCTGATTTCAACATAATCCTTAGATAAACATCTCCTGACGCACAACCAAAACTGAAGTTTCCTTTTTAGAAAGGAGCAGAACAAAGCAAAAGCACTAAAAATACATGCCAAAGCATAAATGGAGCCAATGGCATTACTGCCTTTCAAGAAGCACACTACCTTTACAAATTAGAGGCACCTAATCTTTTACCTCTCTCACTGACACCCTCTCACTGACCGCCCAATAACTTAAAAAAGAAGCCATTATCTTTAAATAAATGTGCAGATCAGCTTCACTATCAGCGTCATTGTCAGCATAGGTCTTTTGGGCTTCCATTTATTCCAGAAGTTCATTTTTATATGACAAATCTACTACCCTTTATGGTCTGCTCTGTAGCATCTGCAGTATCTTGTAACCTGATTTCTGAAGAAGTGAGCAGTGATTCATGCAAGCTCTTATCCTGCCACAGTATTTGGATTCAGGTTTTGGGGGTGGGGGGAGTGGATTCTGAAATTATGTGAGTCTGTTATTCTCTATAGGGAATCTTTTCAGGGGCTGGAGGGCAATTTTTTTTAAGCAAATGACAACACCAGCAATGAAGCTGTCCACAAAAGAACCCCAATATTTTAAGTGAATTGAATCAAAAGGTCCAATTGGATCTCCAAGCATGCATCCTTAGTTCTGACAAAAATAGAAACATATAAAAGTAAACATTGTACTGTGAACATTGTACCGTGAACATTGTACTGTGAGCACCTCAAGCACTGTATAAATTGAATAAATAATAAGTGCAAATTACACAGGAGTCCACCTTAAAGATGAACAAAGTTTATTTCATCAGGAGCTCTCATGAATTCACTTCCTCAGCATTCTCCCTCTCCCTTTTTGGTAGCTATTTAATCAGGCCTAATGGATCTGCACCTCTTTGCACCTGAGGAAGTGAACTGTGATTCATGAAACTCATGCTGAAACAAAAATTGTTAGTCTGGAGAGTGCAGTTTTGCTCCAGCAGACTAGCATGTCTACCCCTCTGGAAGTATTAAAGCTCAGCGTGGATTCTGTTTCCTTTTTTCAAAGCAAGGCTGCATCATCGTTAAGAACCTATCAGAAACAAGGAACTCTTGCAAAGAATGATGGATGCTTCCCCCTCTCCACAGCAGTCTATTCTATCTTGTCATCGCTGGGATAACAGTTCAGAACTCCTGCTCTGTACAGATGAGCAAGTAAGGGCTGAGAAAAGGCAGGCTCCTCTTGATGAATTGGGCTGCATTCCAGTTTGGTAAACAATCTAAACTTAAGCAGGAAAGGTAAAGGGCCTTAGACAGGCAGATTCAATACCTGCAGTCTTGACCAGTTACAAACAAGGGGAGCTGATCTCTGCCATCTAGAGAGCAGTTGTAATTCTTTTTTCTAGGCTAGCCATAAAAAGACAAGCAACATCCGGAGAAAACACACTACCCATAGACACCCCCTTCACCTGCAAGAAAAAGCTGTCATCAAATCTGAATTTTTTTTTTCTCAAGAACAATGTCCAATAAATCCATCAAAAAATGAGTAGGAGGTAGTTTATTAATACGAGATTCAAAAACATCATATAAAACCATCCTAACCTCATCATGAGGAATATTGGTATATAATGAATTGACGTCAAGAGAGATGAGAATTGAGTTCACAGGGACCTCATGATGGGATTAGGATGGTTTTATATGATGTTTTTGAATCTGAGAGCCAGTTTGGTGTAGGGGTTAAGTGTGCGGACTCTTATCTGGGAGAACTGGGTTTGAGTCCCCACTCCTCCACTTGCACCTGCTAGCATGGCTTTGGGTCAGCCATAGCTCTGGCAGAGGTTGCCCTTGAAAGGGCAGCTGCTGTGAGAGCCCTCTCCAGCCCCACCCACCTCACAGGGTGTCTTTTGTGGGGGAGGACGGTAAAGGAGATTGTGAGCCGCTCTGAGACTCTTCGGAGTGAAGGGCGGGATATAAATCCAATATCTTCTTCTTCATAGTAATAAACTACCAGAAAGTTTAGAAAAAAGATTTTTCTGTAATGAAGCGGTTAGTCCCTTTTGGTCTTCTGTCGTTTGGTTTTCTAGGTACATTGATGATATAATGGCCGTGACCAGGTTAGTTGATTTCGTGAAGGTGAAGGATTCTATTAGCGAGCAGTTTGCTGATCGAGGCTATCCAAAAACAGCACTGCCCATCAGAGGGTAACGAAAATTTCCAGGGCCTCTATGTTTCAGGGTCCACCGCCTCACTATAGGGATTCAATCGAAAAGGAAGGCGGCTTAATGTGCACCTTTCGCTATTCTAATCTGTCATATCCAATTCAAAACATCTTAAAGAAGTTTTGGTTTCTGGTAAGGGACCTGCCAGGATGCCAAAGGTTCCCGAAAATTGGTTATAGTAGAACTAGGAACCTGGGAGATGTCCTGGTTAGATCGGACTTTCATAAGGTTTCAGATTGTACTATGAACATTGGTGGCCATTTTAAATGCGGGGCATGCTCTGTATGCCCTTTGGAACTGAGACAATTTGTACACCCAGAAACTGAATATAGAGTATATTTGAGAGACACCACAACCTGCTCTACTAAACAATGCATTTACATCATATTATGCCCGTGTTCTAAGATCTATTTAGGGAGCTCGTCATTTGGACACGTGTCCTTGAGCACAAATCTAGAATTAAAAACTTAGTGATAGATGGTCCTCTCACTGAGCATTTTAGGGATCTACAACATGACCCCAATTCGCTAAGATTTTTTGTGGTTGAAAAGTTCCCTCAGCGAGTACAGGGAAAGGTGGATGTCATGAAGTGGTTATTAAAACGGGAAATGAGATGGATTTTCATGCTGCGGACTTTAGCGCCATTGGGGCTTAACAACAACTGGGATCTTTCTTGTTATTTGTAATTGTTCTTAAAAATTTGTCAGATTAAGTTGTATTAGGTTTACTTACCATCATATATGAATATAGGGAGGAATCATTGTTAGAAGAATGTAAGCTGCATCTTTAAGAACATTGTAAGTGCATTCACCTGTGGGCTTTAAATTCAGTGTCTCTTAGAATGGGTTAGGAAATTGACCATACCTTGTGAGATTTGTTGTAAGCAGCAGTACCAAGATGTAATGAATTTGTTAGAAGGTATGAATTTTCCCACACTAGAGATTTTCCCACAGTGTATGCTTAATATTTTGTATGGATAAATATTTTGTGTGGTTTAACATTTCGCTTTTGTGTACAGCTTGTAGAAGCAAGTGCGAAATGTGGGACCAAAGTACTACTGCGTCGTGTTCCAAAACTTATGTGCCTTGCTGTACAAAAGGATAAGTTCTTTGGAGCATCGTTCTCTATTTGAAATTCTTCAATGCAAAACAACTTCTTCTGGAAGCATTGTTCTTCATGAAAGACTTGACTGTTTGAATTTCTGTCTTCATCCATCCTTTAAAATTTCCTGGACACTAATTTGTCTGTAAATGACTTTGGGTGAAGGTTTATGTTCTTTATTTGCCATTTATATATGGAATGCTTTTGCACAATTGCATATAAATGTCTAGTATTTGTATTTATTTGATATTAATATTTGGTAATTTGAGGCTGGGTTTTGCGGAGGTTTATTACCTTAATTTCCTGCTCACCTGGAGATTGGCAACAGTGGTTCCCCAGAAGAAAAGCCTTTTCCTCAGAATCCATTCTATCATATGAGCCCACTGTAGCCTAATTTGAATGGAAAGAGTGAAGAGTATTTGTAGATGGAAAGGGGGCAGCCTGTTTATCTACTGTTATGAAACTGGTCTCTCCCTGCTGTGAATGAACATTCCTTTTGTATCAGTTGAAGAGAAGAAACTGCTACTGTTTTGTCTCATGAAAATGTCTCTCACAGTTTACTGTTTGTTTCACAGTCTGCTTTGTGGCAGTGTTGTTTGTGTGTGTGTGTGAGTGGAGACAGACTGTCCTGAACTTCCTTCAACAGGTCCTGAGGAGAGATAGTAGTGATCAGTAAGCCCCCAGGAGAGCCTGTCAGCAGAGAACTGTCTCCCTCAAAGGTCAGCGGCCTTCTGGTGGGATTCTTGCCTGACGAGACTGGTGATGGGCAGGGAGAGCAGAATCAGCCAATGGCACGTCAGAGACAACGCAAGCCAATCCTGTGTAGGCCACATCCAACCAATGAAAATTCTAAGATTTGCCACCATGGTTGGGCTTTAATTTATTACTGATAATGCTAGTAGCACATAACGAATAAAGTGTCATTGGAGAAGTCATCTCAAGACAGCAAGCTTGATTCCAGAAAGTCATAGACTTACATGATCAGATGTTGGGCTGATTCTGAACTTCAAAAATTTCTAGAAATGACAGGCTCTTTTACTACAATGTTGATAATTTAATCTGCCATTTAAATTGAACATTTCAACCTGATAATAATGTCAGAAATATTGCTCTCTTTTTGATATCTTGCAGTAAATAAACTTCTGCTCTTTTGAGTCACCTTTATCTTCTAATTACTGTTTGAATATTTGAAAAAAAAATCCCTCTTCTGTGTCATATTTTTTCAACTTCCAAATTGTGTGGAACGTTTAATACTATTAGCACCAATTTACTTCTTATTGCTTTGGGGAAACATAAAAGGATGGTATTTATGTTTGTATGCTGGACATAAAATTTCAGACCTAGTAGCTCTTTAGTTACCTCTTCAAACTGAAATCATATTGCTATTTCGAATTGTAACATTTGGGCAACATCTCCCCCACCTGCAAACACACACCCTCTTCATACAAAGAGTGTCCTCTCTCTCTCTCTCTCTCTCTCACACACACACACACACACAGAGCTCACACACAAGGTTTCGTATCAAGCACAGGCGACTGCTTTCAGTTGCTTTTCATTTGAGTGTTAAAATTCATTGTACAGTTCCACAGATGTTCTGGGATCCTTTGAATTTAATGAGGATGACTCACAGGGATGAAAATGGACTTGGAATCCTCTAATGCTTTCTGAGATCAATGGGTTCCAGATGAAAATCATCCAGCTTGATCACTACTTTCATCACAGCCCATGCATTATCTCTTTTGCCCTCCTTTGCTTGGTTGGCTGAAAACGTACTGTCTTGGGAAATATGCGGTTCCAAGAACATTATCTTTCATTCACAGGAACCATAATAATACTTCTTGACTACTTTCAGAATTATATTACGAATGGCAAAAACTGGCTCCATGGTTAGTTTGGGCAAATTTACTTACTGGAGAAAAGATTTCTTGTTTCCACAGACAGGATGTGGTTTCACTTTCAGTTACTAAGTTCAACTTGAATTTATTGTTGTTTTCCTTGCAATTATACTATGCAATCTTATCTCTTTTTTTTTTAAGTCAATCCAACCATTCACTCCAATATTACAACAACAGGCTTATTTCAAGAACCAAGCTAGTTAGCTCATTAGGCAGCAATCCTACAAAGACTTTGATGGGCCATGAGATTATTATTTTAAAGACCATTTTGCTCTGTTGTGTTGTTATAACAAGGAACATTCCATATTCCTAGGACTGATAAAAGAAAAAATCAGAAGCAGGGCTATTTTTGTAGCAGGAACTCAATTGCATATTAAGGCACACACCTCTGATGTAGCCAATCCTCCAAGAGTTTACAGGGCCTACTGTATACTCAAGAATGATTGGCTTCATCAGGCATGTGTGGCCTAATATGCAAAGGAGTTCCTGTTCCAAAAAAAGCCCTGAGAGAAAGTCTTTCCTTCCTCTGACGAACAACAGCTCAAATGTAAGTGTATCTTATTGTCCTCTTTCTTCCAGATTCCCAAGAAGGCAGGTCCCCTGAAATTTGCAGTATACAAATTAATCTATATTCAATCAGTTAACAGGCTAATTAAGTAAAGCCAGAGAGCTGATCAAATCTAAAATCTTCCCACTGCTGTTTTTTTTTTTTCATAAACAGTTGGTGTTTGGCCAATGACTAAGAAAGCAAAAGTGACCAAGACAGCAAAAATGAAATAGACAAAATGAAGTGTAGAAAAAGTGCTAGGGGATTGAGGAGGAACTTACTGGGAGCAAGAGAAAGGCCCAGCTGAAGTGCAGTGACATAATCACAATGGGGATGTTGGGGCAATGCTGGGTTATTTGGTCAAAAACTTTATGGTAAATTTGGCTTCTATCATAGAGGTTTTGCCCAAGCACCAGAGTGTCGCCTTGATGCCCCAATGTGATGACATCACTTCTGGATCATGTGGGCAGTAACATAGAGATATCATTGCACATCAGCTGGATCTCCCTCTTTTTCATGGAACGTTCCCCTGACAGCTGATTTTTGGCAGAGCTGTGGGGCCTGGCAATGGGGGACTCCCACTTACACCAGGGGGCCTGGCAACCCTAAGTGCTGGTCCAGTTGCAACTGTAGTTACAAAAATACCTTTGAGTGACAAAAGTCAGATATAAGATTTAAAAAATCATCTGCAAACAGCTTGTTACTAATCATATAATCCTGTTGCATTGTTCACTGGTTGTTTCATGCTGCCTGATTGCACTGCTTTGTCTGAGCCTCAAACAAGAAAGGCAGACTATAAATACAAATAGAAAGGCAGGCCATGATCCAACTAAACAAGCAATTCACTCTGAACATTGGTTTCTTGAAAATCAGTTATTCTGAGTCTAATGGGACATAATTCTTAGTAAATGTTTTGGGATTGCAGCCTGACTCATGGGTCATGTGCAGTCTCAGGAAGAAAGGCAGCCTATGGCTGCAGTAAGCAATCAATCAATCAATTAAATCAATCAATCAATCAATTAAATCAATCAATCAATCAATTAAATCCAGAAAGGAAGCTGGATAGTTTCATTTCCAATGAGGTTAAGTTTGAATTTGGCTTTGGTCCATTTACCGTTTTTTACCTATATAGCTGATGGATAAACTGTTTGCTCACAAGCTTGAATTAGTTTTCTTACTTTGAAATCATTACAGTCAGTTATTAATCATATCCAAAAACAGAGTGAACAAAACAAATAAATATTAATATATGTGGCGATGATGTTTTGAAGTGATTCATTTTAATGTTGTTTTAATGTTGCAAGCCACCTTGAGCCCACTTGCGGGATAGGGTGGGGTATAAACTGGAAAATTAAATTATGTTGCCTAATCTCAGGAATGCTATGCTTTCCAAAACAACAATTAGTCATCCTGTTATATAATGGTTTGCCAAGCCTAGTAGCCCTTATTTCCATCTTCTAGCCTTACTCAGAGTTGTCTGGGGAGAGAAGCAAGGCAGGCACTTCAGAGGCAGCTTCCTCTTCCTTCGACCACTGAACTCTCCAAAAAGTGGTTCTTCAAGTGTGTCCCTCTGCAGTGCTTGTTCCTCTAAGCCAGTTTGGTGTAGTGGTTAAGTGCGTGGACTCTTATCTGGGAGAACTGGGTTTGATTCCCCACTCCTCCACTTGCAGCTGCTGGAATGGACTTGGGTTAGCCATAGCTCTCATAGGAGTTGTCCTTGAAAGGGCAGCTGCTGTGAGAGCCCCACCCACCTCACAGAATGTTTGTTGTGGGGGGAGAAGATAAAGGAGATTGTAAACCACTCTGAGTCTCTGATTCAGAGAGAAGGATGGGGTATAAATCTGCAATTCTTCTTCTTCGGCTCAGCACTGTGAACAGCCTTAGCTGAGCAAGCTTAGATGGAAGAGATCCTGTGCTGTTTTCATCTTGGCTGCAGACAGCTTCGTCTTCCTCCAGCAGCTGAAGCTCATTGACTTTTCACACTACTGGCATGTCCCTACTCCCTACCGGGATGATTTTTAACCAGTGAAAAAGAAGTGGATTGGGGGTGTCACATGCTGGCTCACTTAGAGGTGGGGTCATGGCTAAGTTTCTCTGAAAGCAACCTTGGGCTAATTTGTTACATTAGCTTCAACAGGATGTGCAGGTCAGTTCTGTGTCTCTTTACACAAAAGCAGCTCCCTCTGAGCCCAATGAGACTCACTTCTAGGCTACATTCTATGTGCATGTGCTTGAGAAATAAATCCCATTGACTGAACTGAGTGGCGCTTATTTTTGAGTAAGTGTGCATCAAATGAGTCTGTAAATCGAATCTGACTTTAGCTAGATTAGAGCTGGAATGTATTTAAAGCACCAGACATTGTTTTGAAGAGTAGTGAGACATGAAAATCCAGTACTTATAAACTTTAAATCAAAACTGTGATGATTGAGAATTTTATTTTGATACCATTTTTGGAAGGCAAAGGCAGAGCCTAACAATCTTATAGATTCACTTTATGCAGATTTAAATCAATTTGCTGACATTTCATTGGATTTTTAAATTTAAAGTTATTTCTGTATATAATTATTTAAAGCTTATCTGTTAAGTGTAATAAAGAGACTCTGCAAGTTTAAAAATACCAAGCTCAGGTTGATGACTTCTGGGTGGGGGGAAAGTAAGAGAAAGACAGAAAAGATAATGTGATAACAGGTAAATCAAAACAGAAACTGAGAAGCATAAATGCAACAGTAGAGAACCAAATGTCTTCCTTTTGTATCAGACAAAGATTCTGGAAGTAAGAAATTTCCACTGTGCATTCCCATCAGCCCCTCAGGCGATATTTAAACAATTCTTTTAAAGCAAGTGATTCTTCAAGCCCTACCAGCAGTTCATTTGATTTTAATAGCACCTGAACTTTGCCTCTGAGAATCCCATAACAGCTGCTGCTGTCCAACTGCTTCCTCCCTGTCCATTCCTCTTAAAGCTCTCTGTGGAGGTATGTTTTTCCCCTCTGATGCTGTACAAAGCTTCAGAAAGAATTCAGCTCTCTGGACTGATTATTTTTAAAGGCAGAGCTATAATTCCATCTTCTCTAGCTCAATTGTTTTGGAAAGTCTGGTTATGAGTAAGCCACACAAAACAAGAGAGAGAGAAAGAAAGAGGGGGAGATTTGCTCAAAAAAGTTGGAAGAGAAACTCACTGTGTTCCATTGTACTTTATAACTGAACTGACATTTTGCGTGATGATGTCCCCAGAAGAACACATATGGGTCAATATGTACATTTGAATGGTTATGGTTAGACTCTTCACTAGGGCTTTTTTTGTAGCAGAAACTCCTTTGCATATTAGGTCACACACCCCTGATGTAGCCAATCCTCCTGGAGCTTACAGTAGGCCCTGTACTAAGAGCCCTGTAAGCTCTTTGAGGATTGGCTACATCAGGGGTGTATGGCCTAATATGCAAGGGAATTCCTGCTACAAAAAAAGCCCTGCTCTCCACTATGAGGACAAAATTGGGACCAGCAAGAAACTTGTGGGACTGGCACTCCCATTTCCACCTTCCCTCTCTTCTTACTTCTCTCACACTCTTTCTTCCTCCTGCCATCCCTTTTCTTATTCTCCCTCCTCCATGCCTGTCTTTCTCTGTCTGTCCCCCCATTGCTCTTCCTTTCTTTTTCTGTCTTCCCATCTCGCCACTCTTTCTTCTGTCCCCCTCTCATCATGGCAGCAGCGATGATGGTTACTCTCCAGAAATCACAACAGATCTCCCAGTTAAGGAGATCAGTTCCCCTTAGGATTGCCAGCTCCAGGTTGAGCAATTCCTGGAGATTTGTGAGTGGAATCTTGGCAGGGTGTGGTTTGGGGAGGGAAGTGATCTTAGCAGAGTATAATGCCATAGACTCCACCCTCCAAAGCAGCTATTGTCTCCAGGGGGACTGTTCTCTCATCTGGAGAGCAATTGTAATTCTGGATGATCTCCAGCCCTCACTTGAAAGTTGGCAACACTAGTTCCCCTGGAAAAGATGACTGTTTTGGAGGGTGGAGTTTATGGCATTATACCTGTCTGAGGTCCCTCCTTTCCTCAAACCCCACCCTTCCCAGGCTCCACCCTTCACATCTCCAGGAATTTCCCAATGTGGAGTTGAGAACTTTCCCACCCAACAGCCAATCTTTCTCTGCCCGTCTGTCTTCAGCTTTCCATCTTCTCCCCCACTGCAGCCTCTACTGAGGAAAGCTATGCTCTTTCTCTACAGTGGGGACTAAAGCAGCTTATATTATTCTCTCCTTTTGATCTGCACAACAACCCTGTGAGGTCGGTTAGGATGAAAATATGTGACTAGTCCTAAGTCACCCAGTCAGCTTCCACAGCAAGATGGAAATCTGAACTTGGGTCTCGCAGACCCAATTTTGAAGTTGTAACCATCACAACACACTGATTTTCCTAAGATGACTGCTGTTGAACAGTAACAAGCAGCCAGCACTAACTGAGTCGTGCAAGTCAGATGGTATCATCACCGAGAGACTGCTTCCAGGCCTAGGGTTGCCAACTTCCAGGTGAGACAGAGATCCCCCCCCCAAAAAATTACAACAGAACTTCAGAGATCTGTCCCCCTGGAGAAAATGGCTGCTTTGGAGAGTTGACTCTGTGACATTATATCAAGTTGAGGCCTCTCCCCTTTTAAAACCTGGCACTCCTCAGATTTCACCATAAAATCTCCATGAATTCTCTAATCTGGGTACAACCCTAATCAGATCTGCCCCTCTGAGTCCTAACTCAAAGGCCAAAACAGGCTTGGAAAGAGCCCTGCTCCCCGCCCCACCCCCACTTTTACTCACAGAAACTAAAGCCTGGAATGCTATGATTGTCAGTGGAAGAGTCTCTGCTTTGCATGCAGAAGGTCCCAGGGTTCAGTCCCCAGCATCTCCTGTTAAAAGGACCAGGCAGTAGGTGATGTAAAAGGCTGAGACCCTGCCAGTCTGAGCAGGCAGTACTGACATTGGTAGACCAATGGTCTGATTCAGTATAATGCAGCTTTGTATGTACGTGTGTATGTGTAATTCATTTTTAAGCTATAAGCATTCCTTTTGTCATTTGCAGATTTAAAAAAAAAACACACACACCAGGTGTTTGTTTGTTTTTTAAATTACATTTTTTCTGCAAACCTGGAGCCCTTTTCAGGTTTGTAGAGAGATATGTCTTTCCTATTCACAGCTCCAATCACCAGATTTAAGTATCCAATGATTTGACTGACTTTGCTACTAGAATATAAGATGTTCTGTGCAATATATGCAGTGCACAGAGTGCATGTTTAGGAGTAATACTGCCTAATCCCTTATGAACCTGGCTGTCATGGTCATGTTCGGAGGCCCTGGTTTGGGTATCCCTACCCTCTGAGATTAGGCAAGAGGCAAACCAGGAGAAGGGCTTCTTGTGTCATGGCACCAGAGCTCTGGTACTGTCTCCCCAGATAGAGTAATCTTCCCCCTCTGTTGTTGTCTTCCAGATTGGTAGATAGGTAAATAGATAGGTAGGTAGGTATGTAGACAGACAGATGATAGATGATAGATAGATAGATAGATAGATAGATAGATAGATAGATAGATAGATAGATAGATAGATAGATAGATAGATAGATAGATGATGGATGGGTGGATATAGTTAGGCACTTTTAAAAAATCTTCTAAAAGTTGTATTAATGAGGTATGTTTTAAATTGTTAGCTATCTTGGATACCCTTGTAAGTGCAGAAAGGTGGGTTATACATTTGTAACTAACTGAATAAATACCTAATTTTCAGAGTTACATTGGTTTTAACAACAGAGTTTAGCATGGTATTTAGTTGCATACTTTATTTATATTTATTTAAATATTTGTCTCCCTCTTTTCTCCCCAAGGGATCCAATGCAACAGCTACTGAAGTCTGAGGAAGACTCCTTCAGCTGGAGAGAGGCTCCTTAGGAGATGGTTAGATTGGATCCATGCCAATAATTTGAACACTGTTTGGCTTCAGAGCACTTCATATACATTTATCACAGTAGTTCTTGCAAAGAAACTTGTAAATTAGATTATTATTATTACCCCCATTTTGCAAACAAGTGAATAAGAGTCTGTTTAAAAACAAGAAGTACAACCTGGGAATGCCCGGCTAACACTCAAGAAGGAGCACAGTCTGCTACCAGACATAGGGGGGAAATGTGTTTTTACATTATATTTCATTCATATTTTAAGGGGCTATTATGCCAGTTTTGCATTGATTTACTGTACAAGCAGTTATTGCAGGAACAAAGTCAATAGGTTGTCAGCTTCCTGGAGGAAAAAAAGGCAAGTCTTTCTAACAGGCTCAATGGGATGTTATTTACCAGGTGCTGTTATTGACCTCCATGCTATGAAAAGCTTCAGCTGCCCATTTCCACATATTAAGCATCTATTAAAGTGACAGGACAATTTGTTTTCTCCAGGCTTGTTGGCCACTCTAAAAGGCAGCAGTTGATATGCAAACAACTGATGCTGCAATAACCCAAACATGCAAACAGAGACACGTGCAGAAAACAGGATACTTGCTGATGATAGGCCTTTTATTCTACATGGAGAGAAATATTTCTTTACTGTTATTCCTAGGACAGTATATGGAACCTTTAAAAACTGCAATCCTGGGAATGAGCCAATTAAATGGACTCCATTAGAATATTTTCAGTCAGAGAATGACAAACTCTGAAGGAATGGAGGTGCTCTAATACTGAGCTGAGAAGTAATACTGCCAGTCGGGGGCTATAATGCAATGTCTGACCAAATAATATCAATCAGACTTCAAGTTTATGCCCCAGCTACAGATGCCAATGCAGAAGAAATTGAGAGCTCGTGTGCAAGTGACCAGGAAGAAACTGATCACACCCCTAAACAGGATGTGCTGATAATTATAGGTGACTGGAACAGACCATTGGTGATGGCCAAAACAGAAATCAAATAGATCACATAACTGGAAGCAAAAGATGGAGAAGCTCTATTCTCTTTGCTAAAACAAGACCAGGAGCAGATTGTGGTACAGATCATGAATCGTTAATATAAAAAATTAGAATAAAGCTAAAGAAAAACACCAGAACAATCATAGTGTAAATATACAATCAAAGCAACATTCCTGAGGAATTTAAAGATCAGGTAAAGACCAGCTTTGCCTTACTAAGTTCAAATGAACATAAACAAGAACTATGAAGTGAAACCAGAGATATTATCAAGGAAGAATGTGCAAAGGCTATTCCTGTAGCCAATTCCAAGCTTTCCAATTCCAATAACCTTTAACGGCATAACAATAGCTTACAGAAAGAAAAAAGCATACAATTTGCCCATATGTCAAGATAAAACAATATAGATACATTGAATTATAGCATCAATTGATAATTAATAATAATAGGGATAAAAAGGACAATAATCTTAATCTTGAGTATCACAAACAACAACAAAAATGAAATTTACAGTAAAAGGGCTTAACAGGGGACATGATTAAATATTTTAAAAACCTTTAATAGCATAAAAATAATGAAACAAAAAACATAGGATCCAAAATGGGCGAAACTGAGTAAAAAATGACACTGGCCAGAAAGGCAGTCAAGACAACACCACAATAGAACCAATCAGATATTCATTGCCCTAACCCAAAATTATGATAGCCCCTATGCAATACAACAGCCATACACCATAGCTCTGAACAACTTCCACTGGAGAGTTGGAAAGGTCAGAAGCAACAGGATCACAAGTTGCTGATGAAACCTACAGAACACATGGCAACGGAGCGAAATATCAGCAACGGAGCGAAATATCAGCAACTGAATGAGGTTCCTGTAGCCAAAAGAACAAAAAGTCTTGGTGGATGACTGATAAAACTCTTAAAATTGCTAAAGATAGATGACAAGCAAAAGTAAAAGGTGGCTGAAACAGCATCAAAAACTTAAATGTAGTGTTCTAGGGAGTCACACATAGAGACAAAGAAATCATTATCATAGTTTATTACAGTCTCACGACCAGAATACAGTATAAACATAATATGAAAAAATAAAAACAGACATAGTATACTAAAATAGAGATCGAAATTTAAGGTGTAAAGAAATAGAAGAGGGCAACAACAAAAAAAGAACAAGATCTGTTCCACAAGTTCCAAGAAATCAAAGGGAAATTGAAAGTACAGTTAGGCATGGTGACAGATCAACACAGAAATACATTAACTGGTCAGGACAAGATAAAGAAAAGATGGGGAAAATGCACTGAAGAACTATATAAAAAAGAGATGACCGGATGACAGATTCTTTTCAAGAAGAATCTTTTGAAGAACCCACAATTTTAGAAAGTGAAGTGAAAGCTGCACTGAGAGCAAATGGAAGGGGAAAAATCACCAGGAGCAGATTGGTTATCAGTAGGGCTATTCCAAGTCACAGAAACAGAGTCCATCAACATCTTAACAAGATTATTCAAATAGGAGAGCCAGTTTGGTGTAGTGGTTAAGTATGCGGACTCTTATCTGGGAGAACCGGGTTTGATTCCCCACTCCTCCACTTGCACCTGCTAGCATGGCCTTGGGTCAGCCATAGCTAGCAGAGGTTGTCCTTGAAAGGGCAGCTGCAGTGAGAGCCCTCTCCAGCCCCACCCACCTCACAGGGTGTCTGTTAGGGTGACCATAATGTCTGAAGGCCAGCCAGGGACACGTTGGGGGGGGGGAAGGTAGGGGTGCGCGCGCGCCCCGGAAACAGGAAGTGATGTCACTTCCGGTGATGTCATGCCACCACAGGAAACAGGAAGTGACATCACTTCCTGTGACATCATTTCCCCGCGTCACCTGCCAGAAATGGGAAGTGACATCACTTCCTTTGACATCATTTCCCCCAAATGACATCATTTCCCCCAAATGCCACTGCCGGAAACAGGAAGTGACTTCACAGCACTTCCTGTGACATCCCCAAAAATCCCCCAAATATCACCGCCGGAAACAATTTTGTTCTGAAATCTTGTATATACTTCATCAGTATATGGGATAAGGCACTTTCTCAACTGTGCTGCATAATGCAGCCTATTTATTTTGCCCTGTTTGCTCTGTTGGCTCTATCTGCGCCACCTTCATCACTTTCGGGGTGTGGATCCCCCAGTGGGGTGGTCTCGTGACTCCCTCCGCCGGCTGTTTCTGATAGCCCTGCACCCCCTCTTTCATTTGATATGTGTCCCGTGCGGGTGCCACCCTCCCGCCGGGAGATGCCGCAAAATGAGCCCCCTTGAGGCTTATGGCGGCAGGGCTCGGGGGAAGCGAGCTAGACTGCTGTTCTTTTGAGGGGTTATAGAGTGTTTCGAGCCCGTCCCTGTGGCATCAGTCCCATCGTTGTGGGACCCAGGGGGCCGGCGCAGCGGCACGCCGAAGCAGCCTGTCACTAATAACACAGGTCGAGATGCAGGACAGGAACCCGGAAGTGACCGACAGGCTGCTTCAGGGCTATCAGAAACAGCCGGCGGAGGGAGTCACGAGACCACCCCACTGGGGGATCCACACCCCGAAAGTGATGAAGGTGGCGCAGACAGAGCCAACAGAGCCAACAGGACAAAATAAATAGGCTGCATTATGCAGCACAGTTGAGAAAGTGCCTTATCCCATATACTGATGAAGTAAATACAGGATCTGAGAACAAAATTGCACCAGAAGACACAAACACAAAGCTCCCTTACACTGAATCAGTGCTTGGGTCCACCAAAGTCAGTATTATCTACTCCAGTCACAAACACAAAGCTCCCTTACACTGAATCAGTGCTTGGGTCCACCAAAGTCAGCATTGTCACATAAGAACATAAGAGAAGCCCTGTTGGATCAGGCCAGTGGCCCATCCAGTCCAACACTCTGCGTCACATAAGAACATAAGAGAAGCCTGTTGCATCAGGCCAGTGGCCCCTCCAGTCCAACACTCTGTGTAACATAAGAATATAAGAGAAGCCCTGTTGCATCAGGCCAGTGGCCCCTCCAGTCCAACACTCTGTGTAACATAAGAATATAAGAGAAGCCCTGTTGCATCAGGCCAGTGGCCCCTCCAGTCCAACACTCTGTGTAACATAAGAATATAAGAGAAGCCCTGTTGCATCAGGCCAGTGGCCCCTCCAGTCCAACACTCTGTGCCACATAAAAATATAAGAGAAGCCCTGTTGCATCAGACCAATGGCCCCTCCAGTCCAACACTCTGTGCCACATAAAAATATAAGAGAAGCCCTGTTGCATCAGACCAATGGCTCATCCAGCCCACCACTCTGGTCACATAAGAACATAAGAGAAGCCCTGTTGCATCAGACCAATGGCTCATCCAGTCCACCACTCTGGTCACATAAGAACATAAGGAGGGAAGGAAGGGAGGAGGGAGGGAAGGGAAGGGAAGGGAAGGGAAGGGAAGGGAAGGGAAGGGAAGGGAGGGAGGGAAGGAAGGAAGGAAGGAAGGAAGGAAGGAAGGAAGGAAGGAAGGAAGGAAGGAAGGAAGGAAGGAAGGAAGGAAGGAAGGAAGGAAGGAAGGAAGGAAGGAAGGAAGGAAGGAAGGAAGGGGGGAGGGAGGGAGGGAAGGAAGGAAGGAAGGAAGGAAGGAAGGAAGGAAGGAAGGAAGGAAGGGGGGAGGGAGGGAGGGAAGGAAGGAAGAAAGAAAGGAAGGAAGGAAGGGAGGAGGGAAGGAAGGAAGGAAGGGAAGGGAGTGAGGGAAGGAAGGGAGGGAAGGAAGGAAGGAAGAAAGGAAGGAAGGGAGGAGGGAGGGAAGGAAGGAAGGGAAGGGAGTGAGGGAAGGAAGGAAGGAAGGAAGGAAGGAAGGAAGGAAGGAAGGAAGGAAGGAAGGAAGGAAGGAAGGAAGGGAGGGAGGGAAGAAAGGAAGGCCGCCCCCCCCGCTTTCGGACCCCTTACCTGCTTCCAGGGCGGCGGAGAGTCCGGCGGCGGCGAGTCCTGCGGCGGCGGCCTCGCGGCGAGGGAGGGAGGGAGCTGCCGGCGCTGGCCTCTGGAGGCCTCCAGGGACCAGCGCCGGGCCTCTCCGCTACCGGCGCTGGCCTCTGGAGGCCTCCAGGGACCAGCGCCGGCTGCTCCGCGGCCTCTCCGCGGCCTCCGCTGGTCGCTGGGGGCCCTCCATAGACTCTGGAAGGCCCCCAGCGACCAGCGGAGGCCGCGGAGAGGCCTTCACTGGTCGGCGCTGGTCCCGGAAGGCCCTCCAGAGTCTCTGGAAGGCCTTCCGGGACCAGCGCCGGCTGCTCCGCGGCCTCTCCGCGGCCTCCGCTGGTCCCTGGAGGCCCTCCAGAGTCTCTGGAGGGCCTCCAGGGACCAGCGGAGGCCGCGGAGAGGCCTTCGCTGGTCGGCGCTGGTCCCGGAAGGCCTTCCAGAAGACCAGCGCCGGCTGCTCCGCGGCCTCTCCGCGGCCTCCGCTGGTCCCTGGAGGCCCTCCAGAGATTCTGGAGGGCTTCCAGCGACCAGCGGAAGGACCAGAGCCTCTGGAAGGCCTTCCGGGACCAGCGCCGGCTGCTCCGCGGCCTCTCCGCGGCCTCCGCTGGTCCCTGGAGGCCCTCCAGAGATTCTGGAGGGCTTCCAGCGACCAGCGGAGGCCGCGGAGAGGCCTCCGCCACCGCCGCTGGGCCCTGCGCGTGGGCGGGGAAGGCGGCGAGTGAGGGAGGGAGCGTCCCTGCGCAGGCGCAGGGACGCTCCCTCACTCGCCGCCTTCCCCACCGGCGCCCGCGGCCCACCGCCTCCGGGGCTGGCTAAACCGGGACCTCTAAATGGTCCCGGTATAGCCAGCCCGGGAGGTGGGAATAGGGGGCCAGAACCGGGACATTCCCAGGCTCCCGGGACGGTCTGGCCACCCTAGTGTCTGTTGTGGGGGAGGAAGGTAAAGGAGATTGTGAGTCGCTCTGAGACTCTTCGGAGTGGAGGGTGGGATATAAATCCAATATCTTCTTCTTCTTCAAACAAATATGGAAAACAAAACAATGGCCTACATGCTGGAAACAAGTCATTTTACATTTCAATTCTGAAAAAAGGAGATGTCAGAGACTGGAGCAACTATCAAACCATCAGATTAATTTCTCACGTGACTAAAGTGATGTTCAAAATCTTACTCACCTGGAAAGGTTGGGATAGAAATGTGAATAAACAAACAAATGAATAATACAACAAACACTGTTGCCATATATGGAATGAGAAATGCCAGATGTTCAAGCTGGATTCAGAAAAGGAAGAAGCACTAGAGATCATATTGCAAATTTTCATTAGTTACTGGAGCATATGAGAGAATTTCAGAAGAAAATCAGCTTGTGTCTGGGAATGCCCTGACAGTATAAGTCGCTGGGCTGGAAATTGAAATCAACCAAGTGCAGCAAGGCAGTAGCAGGAAGGGGATGAAGGATTTAGTTCCCTTTGCCTGTATGTTCCCAAGGTTGAAAGGTGGGAGGAAATCATAAGCCAGTGTTGTTGTGTCTTCCTGTGCTTGTTCTGCAACAGAGAATATTAATCATCTGTAAAATGAGGATACTTTCTCCTATCTGTGTGAAATTTGGCAGGCAGGAGTATCCCAGCTGGATGGGGGGGGGGGGGAGACGAAAGGTGGAAATATGTTTTGCACTAACACCAATGGAAATGAATGTGAGAATTATAATTTTAAAAAGAATGTTACAAATGCTCAGGTTGCTGGGATAAGAATAAAAATGCACAAAAAATGAAAACGGAAGTTAACCAAACATGGTTGAACACGTCCCTAGTCTGTATTCTTAAAACTGTAGAATAAACACCTTTTCTCCTTAAACAATGTCAAGAGAAGTCAAATGTGGCTTGTCTGTAAACCAGTAAATGGTGTGTAGAAGAGAGGCACCTGCTTGTTTGCTCAAAATATTAAGCTGTCAAATGACATGGGTATTTGTGCTCTCAGACTTGCTTTAGATGATTGATGTAGGTCATGCCTTTGTTTGAGAAAGACCTGGGTTAGTCAGCCAGAAGAGAACACTCTTTGCTGTTGGAAGCAAGCGGCGTGAAGTCAGCAGGGAATAGGTGACTTCTGAGGAGCTTTGTTAGGCTGGGATTTATACTTTTCTTTGCTTTAAATTAACAGTGTTTAAAATAACCCAACACAATGAAAATATAAATGAGGCATTAAAATCAATGAGGCCTTGAAAGACAGCCATCTCTGTACATAGAAAGCTAGAGTGTCACAGAACAGCATTCTATATTAGCTTAAAAAAATGTGCAGAGAATATTTGCACGCAGGAATATTCAAATATACACGATGCCCCTCACTAGATTCTGAAATTGTACAGCCTCCCAGTGTTCTTCTGGACATATAGATCAGTTCCACCTATGTGACAAACCCATGTGTGGACACGCTTTAAGTGAAGCATTGTAGGATGTGCTAAGACATATGTTATATGTGGATGACATACAGTCTATCTAGCTATTATGGATAATCATATGAGAGCTCTGACCCAATCAAAGTTATAGTCCTAGATTTATAAAATGTTCATTTCCTGTCTTTTGGAAAAACTAGTTCTATGAAAAGATTCCTCAACACCCTCATTGAACTGTATTTTGAGGTGCAGAGTGGTAAAGCTGCAGTACTGCAGTCGGAGCCCTCTGCTCATGACCTGAGTTTGATCCCAGCGAAAACTGGGTTCAGGTAGCCAGCTCAAGGTTGACTCAGGTTTCCATCCTTCCGAGGTTGGTAAAATGAATACCCAGCTTGCTGGGGGGGAAATGTAGATGACTGGGGAAGGCAATGGCAAACCACCCCGTAAGAAGTCTGCCGTGAAAACGTTGTGAAAGCAATGTCACCCCAGAGTCATAAACGATGGTGCTTATCTTTTTACCTTTATGACAATGACCTAACAGTTCCCCAGGGAGCATGTATAACAGAGTGGTTACAAAACTGAGGTGTTATCTGATGGTTGTTTGTTCAAATTGCACTCACATACTATACCTTGAGAAAACCATTTGTCTCAGCCTGAGGCTTAGTTTAAACCAGAGGTCCCCCAACCTTGTTGAGCCTTTGGGCACTTCTAGAAGTTTGAAAACTTTGAGGGATGCCTTCCCTCCAAGAATGATTGAGATGGGCCAACACAAGGATGATATCTCCTGTGGTCTGCAAAGGCACCTTCTCCAATGAGGTGGGTAATAGTTTCTATTTTGGGGAAGAGATACATAACATAAAAGTTTCCAAGTGATCTCCAGCTAGGTTTGTAAAGTTTTGCAGAGGAACACTTCCTGCTGGCAACTTTCTCTTCCTGCAACTGCTCCAATGGCAAGAAAAACCCGTTCCAACCTTCATTCCATCCCCAGATATGCTAGTGGTGGGGCTAGGAAGATAAACCCTTCTCCAGTATTGATGTTGTGCAATGCCAGGTCCCTTAATAATAAGACCACTATGCTACAGAATTATTGTGTAATGCAGGAAGTAGACCTGGCATATATGACTGAGACCTGGGTGAGGAAGGGTTTCTTGGTCCTTCATCAGTCCCAGACAAAAAGTTGTGGGGGGTGGGAATACTCATTCAAGAGTTGTTCTCCTTCAGGACACTCTCCATTCTGAAGATTCTCAGTATAGACTGTGTTGGTCTGGTGTGGGATGCTGAGGAGAGGTTGGCTATCTGGCTGGTGTATGGACTGCCTAGTGCACCAGCATATACCCTGCGGTGCCTGCTGGAGGCAGTGGTAGGTTAGGACTTTGAATTTCCCATACTTATAGTGTTGGGGAATTTCAACATCCCTGCTGATGCTGATGCCTTGCCACAGGTCATGCACCTGGTGTCTTCCATGGCAGTCCCAGTGCTGCCATGGAAGACACCAGCATGGATGTTGAAATCCCCCAACACTATAAGTCTAGGAAATTCCAAGTCTCTTTGGAATTCAATTATGCTTGTCACAACCTTGCTCCTGGCTCCTCCCCCAAAGTCCCCAGATATTTCTTGAATTGGACTTGGCAAGCCTACCCCAAACTACATTGTGCTCAACTGAAAAGAATATGCTGGTGATCGCTTGCTTGAAGACTCCTGGCCCTTTTTCAGCCCTGGCTCTGGCCTGGTGAAACTCTCTACCAAGTGAGGTTTGGGTCTTACGGGATTTGGTGCAATTCCACAGGGCCTGTAAGATGGAGATGTTCTGCTAGGCCTATGATTAAGGACAGTGGTGATTTTAAATCAGGCTGATTTCTTTGTTCTTTTTCTTTCCATCTTTTCCTCTTCTTCCTGTCTTATTGCCAGGGTCTGAGGCACTATTCATGCTCTCTTTACATGCCATCATATTGATGACTGTAAATTGTAGAATTGTAAATATTTTTGAACCTTTTAAAACCTACTTTATTGTTGTTACCCGCCCTGAATCCTGCTATGCCGGGAAAAGTGGGTTATAAATCTATAAATAAATAAATAATAAAGAAAAAGGGAGCTATTGGGCTGCAGTTGTCATATAGGATTCCCAGCCTCCTGCTGGAGGCAGGGTTCCCCCAGTTTTGGGACCTTCAACCCACTGGCATGGACTGGCTGGTGGGGGAATCCACTTCCCAAAGAGCTCCATCAGCATCTGATGTTTTCAGCATGATGACATTACCCAGAAGTGATGTCACACAAGGTGTGCTGTAGCATTTGGGCAAAAACTCTATGGTACTATAGAGTTTTTTACCCAAATGCTAGAGTGTCTCCTATGCAACATGCCCAGGGCAATGGCGTCACCTCCAGGTGACGTCATTGCACCCTGTGTGCTTTGTGCACATGAGGCCACATATACACTCCCTTAGAGCTTACAGAATGGGCTTTATCTCTTACTCATATGCAATACACATTTTTGCTGGTACACTTGTGGCCAGGAGACTCTGCCTGCCTCTATAGGGGTACCCCGCCTGAACAAGGAGTCTCCAGGCTAAGGAAACAAAATGGATTCTGGTCAGAAACAGGCCAAGGAAAAACTCTTTGCAAAACAGCAGAGAAACATGCTTGGGCCTGGCCTTGATTACAATACAGATTTCTCCTGGTGTGGCTACTCTCCCCCTCCCAACTGAATGATGAGATTATTATGAGTTCAACAGGTAGGTATTGTTCTATCTCAGTCC
Organism: Heteronotia binoei; assembly: GCF_032191835.1. Lineage (NCBI taxonomy): Eukaryota > Metazoa > Chordata > Lepidosauria > Squamata > Gekkonidae > Heteronotia > Heteronotia binoei. The sequence goes on along the minus strand of NC_083223.1, from coordinate 45,688,321 downwards.
TTGGCCATCTGATTACGTGGCCATCTTCCTGACTCATTGCTACAACTCAACTCTCTTCTTTGTCTAATCCTCTGGTAATGTCTGACACCTGGAAATCTCCTTTGTCTTCTGTGCTTCCCTTTCCTTTGTCTTCTATGATTCCCTTTATCACCCTAAACTGCTTCACTCATCAAAAACCCATCTGGATAAACATTACTGAGTCAGTCACACCTATTGTTTTAACCAGGAAAACTCATCAATCAACCATTAAGGTCACCATAGTTACGGGAGGGCCTCCTCCCCTCAAGCATCGTTATAGCTCTGGGAGGGTCTTTAACCCCCCAAACCTTATAAAACATGAGAGCAAGCCACACCTCTTTGTTCAATCTGGGAACATAGGTTGTCCCCCCATTACTCTGAGTAATGGGCCTCAGACATGACACGATGGCAGTGCATGTCTCCATCTTCAAGTTGCAACTGGACATTTGCAAATCTGGACAGGTAGTATTAACTGCTTCAACAACCCCTACAAATCCCTATCGATCACCTCTATTTTTCCTGACTCTTGTCCATGTGTGTTTTATTGCTTGTGTGTGTGTTTGTACCTTATATACATATTTTCTAGTAAACATTATAACATATATTTGATCTGGGGTCTTTTCTTTCTGGGACTGGACCTTCGTATCATAAGTGAAAAGATCCATGCTCCTAATTCGCTCTACCTAGTCTCCCTTTGCTAATTCCCCCCGCTAAAAGAGGAGATTCAAGCATTTCCAGTAACACACTAAAGAGATGCAAAACATTTTACCCCCATTGCCAGGTGTTCAGGGTGTAACTTTCCTAAATTAAGAAAGGATATCCTTCTCCTCTCCCCAAATCTGTAAATAAGGAGAGAATTTCTTTTCCAGATGGGACTGGACACCTCAGAGCATGGGATAACAGAATGTAATAGTTAGCAGCCATTATTAAACAGGAGACTCTGGTCTTCCATTTAAAGTACGATTTTGAAATACCCACCTGAGGAAAATTTCCAAACAACACATTCTTGGATCTATTGGGAAAGTTGTCCACACACATAGCTCTGAAAAAGAATACTCCTCAGAGATGAGGATCACAATGTAATGCTTTCCATATGGAGGGAAGGAAAGAAAAATGTTACTTTAATACTAATAATCCTTGAAGAGTTCTGTATTAGGGGTATTTGGGTAATGGCAGCAAGGGTTACCTGATGGGGCCTGGAGTTTTCTTGGAATTACAGCTGCTCTCCATACTATAGACATCAGTTCTCCTGGAGGAAAGGGCAGTTGTGGCTGCAATGTCATCTATGAATTTTTGTCAGATGCTACAATGCATGCCACACTGTTTTTTCAAGTTTTCTGCCTCTCGAAAGCTTCTGCTTTTTGCAGGTGCTGAACTGGCAGCTCTAACTGGACGGAAAAGGAAGTTCAAACATGTTCCATTCTAAATACTGACTTTTAGCTCTTTCACTCAAGAGAAAAGGAATAACTGAGGCTAGAACTGACAAGAGATAGGCTAAAGAACAATAATTTCAAATCAATGTTGTATTCTTTGTACATGATTTATTTATAGTATTATTTCTATTTATTTTTTTATATTGGTCCTCTACCTATAGTCAGTTTTGAAATAGCCCTCAAATATGACATTCTCCAAGCAGAACACTCTGCTCAGCAAAGAATGTGCTCAAATACACTAGGCAACATTTTTAATGTAAAAAGTGTTTCACAGTCTGTAATTTGCTTGCCTTCACAACCACCTTGTGAAGCAGTTTCTTTTTCACAGATAAAGAACCAAGGTTCAGACTATGCAAAGTTTTATACTCAGGCCTTCAAAACAAACCACTAGGGTTGCCAGGTCCAACTCAGGAAATATCTGGGAACTTTGGGGGTGGAGCTGGGAGACTTACCCATTCCCTAAAAATAAATAAATGCAAATACAGCAGTGCAGTTCCCTTGAATACAGTCTTCAGTTCCTCCTCCTCTTTTTTGCATTCAAATGGCTCCATAGCAGCTGCACTAACACGAAAGTAAACTCTCTCTCTTTACTCACTGGAGTTGTTGATTGTAACAGTCTGCTGTATTTCAACCAATTCATGGAGAGAGAGGTCTAGGGAGTGGAGTTTTCCTCTATCCCTTACTTTTTACTATCCATTTTACTACGCAAACAGCTTCAGAAAGAATACAAAATGAACAGACGAATTGGGCTCTCTTGCTTTCTCTCTCTCATACACTTGTGGCTCTTCCTGCTCAGCTCCCCCTCCTCCCGCTTCAGTCTCACTGAGATTTAAAGGCATACACGCACCTTCCAAAACAGAAACAGTTGCAAGCTTCTGAACCTGCCTGAGATTTAAAGGCACATCTTGGGGCAGGGCTTCCCCCCACCAGCCAGCTGGCTGGCAGTAGGGAGGAGCCTGCAAAACTGGGGGATCCCCCATCCAGACCTGGGAACTTGCAAGCCTAAAAACCACATTTAACCACATTTTTTTAGCATACAAGGAAATAAAAAATCTACAGCCTTCTACATGGTTTAAGACTGACATTGTTACCAATAGATGCTCACTATGATAACCATGCAAGGGGAAATAATGACTTTATAAACTTATGGTGACATGATAAACTCTCAAGGGGAGATCAAGATGTGGCAAGAGATTAAATAAGAAGGATATGAAATGGTGGACATATTTTCAAATTTGTTCTAGACTTAAAAATGATATTTGTACCATCAGAGGTGTTATAAAAGAACTGGCTGACTTTGAAAAGATTGTTTCACAATCTAAAGACCATTTATTAGGATGAATTTGTAAGTTATTGCTTCAACATGACTCTGAAGAACAACTAAAACTGTGCATGATCAAGTGGATGCAAAATTTTGGTGAGAAAATACAGTTTCAGTGCTGAGAAAACCTATGGACTAAGGACATTGCATTCACTGCCACTCAAATACTAAGAGAAAACTGGTAAAAGATGTTTTACAGATTGTACATTAGCTCAAAATATATTGAAAAGATGGACAAGAATGATAAAGAGCAGGGCTCTTTTTCTAGCAGGAGCTCTTCAGCATATTAGGCCATGCCCCCCCTGGTGTAGCCAATCCTCCTGGAGCTTACAGTAAGCCCTGTACTAAGAGCCCTCTAAGCTCTTGGAGGATTGGCTACATCAGGGGGGTGGGGCCTAATATGCAGAGGAGCTTCTGCTAGAAAAAGAGCCCCGATAAAGAGTCTTGCTGGAAATGCAAAGAAGCAGAAGGCCCCTTTTACCATATGTGGTGGACCTGTACTAAGACGAGAAGGTATTGGAAAAAATACATGAAGAGATCAAAAATATGTTAAAAACCAAATTCCCAGTGAAACCAGAGACTATGCTGCAGGCAATCTTGCCAGACAATATAGATAGAACTTTACAAGACTTACTTAGATATATGTTGACAGCTGCCAGAGTGACATTTGCAATGAAATGGAAGACAGAAGGCTGTCCTACAATAGAGATCTGGAAAGGGAAACTAGCTGAATATGCAACAATGACAAAACTAATTATGTAAATAGAAGACCACTGAAAGAATTTCAGCAGAAATGGCAGGCCTACTACTCATACTAAATATTTTGGTTCCTGAAACTATTTGCATACTAAATCAGAAGTGATGAAGATATTGATCATAGTTATAACTTTTTTTTATTACTCAGTATTTCACTAGTATTTAAACATTTTGTAAGAGTAAGACTTAGAAAGTGTTAAACGATTAAGGTATTATCTAGGTACTTATGATGGTATAAGTTTAACAAACATTTATCTAACTATAAAAGATGTAATGTTTATATTATTAACAGAATATTGCAACTCAGAAAGTTCATATTTTTCTAATAGAGATAATTCATCTCAACATACTGCAATAAATTAAGTTTTACTATTTGTTCTCACATATGAAATTGTTAAATGATTAAGACAATATTTAGGTTTTCAGTAGGGTTGCCAGGTCCAATTCACAAAATATCTGGGGACTTTGGGGATGGAGCCAGGAGTCATAGCCAGGAGATATTGGGGGGGGGGGGGGGACCAGGAGCAAGGTTGTGATAAGCATAATTGAACTCCAAAGGGAGTTCTGACCCTCACATTTAAAGGGGCCGCAGCAGTAAAACAGTTGATTTTACTTGTTTTATATCTGAAAACTACGGATGAATTTATATTTTTTCCCTTCCCCTTTTTCCCTTCTGTACCCCACTTTCCCCCAGACAATATATTTTTTTAATCTGGAAAGACTGAAGAACACATTGAATTCCTATGAGGGGCTGGGTAGGTGGTTTTGAAGGGGAAAAGGAAGAGGGTTTTTTTTTTTTTTCGTTTGCAAAACATCAGGCCTCATTTTGCAGTTTTTGGCCTCCTGCCTACACAAACCAGGAATACATTCTGTTTTTAACAATCTCAGACAGAGAAAACTATGAAAGAAAAGAGAAAAAAAAGATAAAAAAGAGATAAAAGAAAGAATATGCACAAGTAGTCTTTATCTCAATAAATATCAATTATTCATCTCACAGGAGTTATATACTGTGTTCAAATTGGTAAGTGTTGAAAAATATCACCACCGTACATATCTGAATGTCATTATTAAAAGTATATACTATCAAAGTAATTGATTTATACTGAGGAGGAGGAGGAGGATTCCACTTATTTTAAAATATATGCTCAAACACACCACCTCCAGCTAGAGTTGCCTGTCCCCTGAACAACCTTACCTGCAGCAGTTAAAACTTCATAAAGCAATATAAGCAGTAATAATTTTTGAAAGCACAGTATACCATAACAAAAGAGGAAGTACAATTAATCACTGCCTAAATAATATATCTTTATTTGCCTAAATGTCTATCTGGCCCTGACTTGCCATTATAAGTAATATTCCTAGGTAGTTTACATCATCTTAATATAACCAGGCAAAAACATGAACCCGCGTGCACACACACACAAACGCACATTTGTGAAGACTGCACAGCGGGTCATCCGTAAGGTTTATGTTTCTGCCAACTTGGGGGAAATTACCAATTGAAGAAAAATATGAAAAGGCATTTTGTTTGTATTTAGTTGTAAGGCTTTTAAAAATCGTAAATGGTAACAGCATCATCCAATGCTGGGTTTAAAAACATTCACTGGGATTTGGGGCTGGTTAGGGTTGCCAAGTCCTATTTAAGAAATATCTGTGGACTTTGGGGGTGGAGCCAGGAGACTTTGGGGGTGGAGCCAGGAGTCATTAGGGGTGAAGCCAAGATCAAGGCTGTGACAAGCATAATTGAACTCCAAAGGGAGTTCTGGCCATCACATTTAAAGGGACCGCACACCTTTTCAATGCCTTCCTTCCCTAGGAAATAATGAAGGATAGGGGCACCTTCTTTTGGGGCTCATAGAATTGGACCCCCTAGTCCAATCATTTTGAAACTTGGAGGATATTTTGGGGAGAGGCACTAGATGCTGTGCTGAAAATTTGGTGCCTCTACCTTAAAAAAACAGCCCCTCCCCCGAGCCCCAGATACACATGGATCAATTCTCCATGATTTTCTATGGGAATAAATCTCCATAGGGAATAATAGAGTTCACAGCAGACATTTCCCTCCCCTCCCTCCACTTTCTGATGACCCTGAAGCGAGGGAGGGCCTCCAAACTGGGGGATCCCCTGCCCCCACCTGGGGATTGGCAACCCTAGGGCTGGTATACCTGGAAATAGGTAAGTACAAGGGAAGCAGGCCTGGGGAGTAGGAGAGAAAGGAAAAACCATGGGGATTGAGATGTGTGGGAGAGGACCAGATGAGGGGAGTGAGGGAGGAAATAGCCCTGACTCTAAAGCAATGAACTGAAAAAATCTAAACCAGCAACCAGTAAGCTCTAAAACACAAACAAAACAGCACCAAGCAGCAGTAAAACCAAACTGAAGAAAACTCAGAGCCAGCAGAATAACAGCTAAACCAATTTTGTAATTAAAAAACCAGAACATTCAGCATGGAGAAAACTGTCAGTAAAATTAAAACATCTAATCAAAAGCCAGGTCTATGTTAAAAGTCTTTTGCAGCAACAGCAATAATAGAAGTTTCTAGTTGAAGTGTATAAGGCAGACTTATTTTACATTACAGAAACCCAAGAAGATTACAAAAAGTTAAAATCAAAACTCACTTTGACCTCTGAGAGGAAAAACACTTGCATGGGCAATATTTTTTCTTCATTTTTAATGTGTGTGTGTGCACCTGGAAGTCAGGGTGACTCCTGGTGACAGACCCTACTGGGGGCATGGAGGATATTCACAGAGCTTAAAAACCTGCCCTTGCCTCTCAACTTCTGGTATTCCAATGAGGTCTCTCATCCAAGTACTTGTCGGAGTCAACCTTGCCTAGCTTCTGAGATCTGACAAGATCAGGCTTGCCTGGGCCATCCAAGTCAGGGTGCATAGGCAATATATGGAAGGCACAGAGAACAAAGTTGATAGTGAAAATACCTGGAAGTGGCTCCAAAATGGGCACTCGAAGAAATAAATGGGAGGATTCATTCTAGCTGCACAAGAGCAGGCACTTTAAATGAATAGTATGAAAGCCAACATTTAGAAGACCAGTGATAACAGCAAATGCCAACTTTGCAAGACAAAGTATGAAACAGTTGACCACGTGGTCCATGCGTGTAGTAAAATTGCTCACACTGACTATAAAGGACATCATGGCAGAGTTGCAGGTTACCATCAGCCAGAAATTCATGGTAGCACAAACCAGACAAGATCATGGAGAATGATGCAACAACAGTTCTTTGGGATTTCTGATTGTAAACAGATAAACACCTGGAGTATAACACCTCTGATAGAAAAATTGTAGTAAAAATGAGAAACAGATTTTGGATTATTGATGTTGCAATCCCAGGAGAATAGAAAAGGAAGATCACAAAATACCAAGCCCTATGAAAAGAGTTAGGGTGCCTCTGGGAGAAGAAAGTTACCATCATGCCAGTTGTCATTGGAACCCTTGGAGCAGTGCGTAGAAGTCTCAAGAGCACCTGGACATTCTGAACACTGAGCAAATAACACCAGCTCAGCTCCAGAAGACAGTGTTGCTTAGAACAGCATGAATTCTGTAAAGAAACATCTGCAGTTCCTATAAACTTGGCTAGATCTTGAATTGCAGAACACCATCTACCAGTCAAATATCTGATCGTGACAATTTGTTGCTGTCATCATTGTCATTGTCCTCCTCCTCCTCCTTGGGAAAGCTAGCAGTGAGATAGTGTAATGAGTCTTCAAAGGCAAGATTCCACAACTGGGGGCGACAGTCCTATCCTCTGCTTGATTAGAAAGGAGTTTGGTGTTAGGAAAAGAATCCATCAGGTACATTTTTCTGGAAAAGGAATTCCAAATAGAAGGACCTTCTACAAAGAAGGGCCAAGAACGAATGACCGTTCTTACATTGGCAAACTTTTATATATAAATAATCTTATTAGTGGAACAATTGTAGTACAACAGTTTTTTTTAAATACAAGAGAACAGTGACTTTGACAAACTAGAATGTGCAGAACACAACTTCTCCCTCAAAGGAAACAATCTCCAGTATATGCATGAATGTAGATCTAGGTAGCACGTGCAAGAGCGGGAAGCAGTTAATCATGCAGAAAGAGAAGAGAAGCCAAACATTTAACAGGACAATAAACCTGAGGAGCTTCACTGATGTTGCCACTGAATTTTGATTGCACCCCTCCCCTCCACTCCACACAAATAAGGTCTGAAAAGGGCAGAGGGGAAATCCCTTCCTACACAAAACACTGGAATCTATCTAGAGGGGGACCTCCATGTTCAGAGACACTAAACCTCTAAATCCCAGATCCAGGAGGCAACATCAAGGGAAGGTCTCAGCCTATGTGCCCTGCTGTTGGCCTTCTAGATGAACTGGCTGGCTGCTGTGTGAGACAGAATGCTGGACTAGATGGATTACTGGTCTGATCCAGCAGGGTTTTTCTTATCCTGCCCTTCTTACATGGTTCTCTGTTCCCATTTTATTCTCACAACAAATCAGTGCCATAAATAAGGCCAACAGTGCCTGGCTAGAGGTCACCCAGTGAGTTTCATAGAAGAATGGGCATGTAGTTGGTTCATGACATCATCTTCTGGCTGAGTGAACAAATCACAGCAATTGCAGATTCAAAAAGCAATCTTAAGCAGGTTTACTCAGAATTCTATTCAGGTAGGGTTGCTCCAAGGAGAACGTTCTTAGGACTACACTGCAAATGGCTGTTATGGAACCCTCCCAAACCAGAACAAATAGTGAGGGAGTTACAATTCACTTAGTGAGCAAGGGCTTGGATTGGCTATTTTTAACCACTCTGGGGTCGACTTCTGTCAATAACGCCATGGACTGAACTAGTTGCCTTCAAGCCAACTGTGGCATGCTGAGCTAAAAGCATGCAAAAAGCTGATCTGTCCTAAGCTTGGCATGTGGTGCACAGCAGCAAGCAGCTTTCACAGAAAGGCTGATTTTAAATTGGAATGAACCTTAAGAAAAAAGAACTGTTGGGAATTCTGCAGCATAATGGAAATGCTGTAAGGATTCCCATTCAAATGGTAACCTGGAAGGGCACTGCCAAGGCAGTGTTCTCTCTCTCTCTCTCTCTGTCACACACACACACACACACACGCACAGATGTCCTTGTGTCAGACTACAGTAAAATTAGTATATCTCAGTTAATAAGAAATACAGAAAAAAAGCCAGTTTAAAAAAAAGTATATTTTTTTCACTGTTTCAGTTTAAATATAGCAAACAGAATGTTTAATGTGTACTGTGTCTCTTATCTAATCCCCCCACAACTAAAAAGGCATTCCCACAGCCCCTCTTGATGGCTGCCTCCGTCTTTTTCTCTTGTATTTCAGTAACGATGGGGTTTAAACTGAGGAGAATATCAATAAACGTTTCATTGACTTGAAGCCGAAATACATCCAACCAAATGTTATTTTTAGATTGTATAGCATGCTGGGCTGGAACAATGCAGGCATGGATAAAAAAGAACAGAAACAATTCAGAAGAGGAAAATGGGCATCAGTTATGCTTCAGACTATCTTCTGGAGATGATGTAATAGTAATAACAATTAAAAAAGAACCAGTGTTCTTGGGGGCATTGAAATTGCCAGGAAATCACATTTTTTCCCCTTTATGTGGAAATAAGGCTAGTGAAATAGATCAAGATGGGCAGCCATGTTTGTCTGTAGCAGTAGAAAAGAGCAGGACTCCAGTAGCACCTTAAAGACTAACAAAATTTATGACAAAGTATGAACTTTAGTGAGTCACTGTGACTCATCCATTTGAATGCATCTTTGAAAATAGCAAGTAAAGATATTTTAAAATGTGGCCATGTTCGGGATTAAAACAGCATTACACCCTTCTACATTCATTGAAACCTACAGAGTTACACTCTACTAAATTGATTGAAATCAATGTGCTTAGAAATTTATAAATCTTACTTAGGATGGCCCTATTAGCTTTGCATGCCAAGACCAACATCAAATCACAGCCAGGTAAAACTGACGCTGCTAAGAGGAGGATTTTAAGGTGATGATCATGGTGATTATGTATGATGAATGGTCATAGTCAGATATTTGACTGGTAGGTGGTGTTCTGCAATTCGAGATCTAGCCAAGTTCCTGGGAATTGCAGATGCATTTTTGCAGGATTCCTGCTGTTTCAAGCAACACTGTCTCCTGGAGGTGAGCTAGTGTTATTTGCAGTGTCAATGACCCAAACCCTGTTCCTCATTTTTTTCTACATATCAGGAATGTTACACTTCAAGTGTTTATCTGTCATCAGAAACCCCAAAGAACCTTTGTTTAATCATTATTCATGATCTTGTCTGGTTTGTGCTACTTTGAATTTTTGGCTGATGGTAAGTGTCAAGCACCGATATTTCTCAATAATTAGTTTTTTGTTGTTAAATCAAAAGTTGCTTTATTGTAGAAACTCAGAACTTTACCAAGGACAGAATCCTTGGAAGTGATGAGGTATACATGGTTGCATAGTTACTATATAGGATTACTTCAAAGGTTAGTATACAGATGCAATTTGAGTCACCGCTTCAAAGGTTACTACATAGTATCTCTTTTATTACTAAGGAATTTAGGCTATTAAAAACATCTTCCTTTCTCACACTTCTAGACCTGATAAGAACTGTCTGTGTGAATCTGGGGGAGAGGCACCTCACAGCTTCACCAGTCAGGCTGTAGCGTAAACATCCTTGGGCTAGATAGATTTACTGCTTGCCCAAACGTTGTAAAAAGCAGGGGGGAGGGTGGATACTAGCAGCCTGCTCTCTGTCTAAGAAACCATCATGGCACTTAGAAATATGCATGCTTGACAGTAAGCCATACTTTTTGAACGATTCCAGTGCAACATAGCTGCAATTCTGTCATGACCTTTATAGTCAGTGTGAGCAATTTTATTACGGGCGTCACATGGACCATGTGATTGACTGTTTAATCCTTTGTCTTGCGAAATTGACATTTGCTGTTATCACTCACCTTCTGAATCTTGGCTTTCTTAATATTAATTTCAAGTGCCTGTCTTGAGCAGCTAGAATGAGTCTTTCTGTTTCTTTCTTTAAGTGCCCGTTTGGGAACACAGTTCAACCACTTCCAGGTATTTTCACTATCAGCTTTGCTTTTTGTGTCTTTCAAATATTGTCCATGCAAATTCATTTCCTTCCAGTTGTCCAGGTGAGTTTTGATATTAATCTTTTTGTTGTCTTTGGTTTTTGTAATGTGAAATAACTCTGCCTTGTACACTTGAATGAGAAGCGTCTCCTTGCTTTTCTTGTTGTAGTCTTTCAGTGCTCATTGTTCTTCTTCAGTTGCTTGCTTAATTTTCAAGTGATCTCTTCCATCTAGTTTTCTTGGTAAACAGAGATGATCAGTGCTGGCCTGAGGACGCATAGCACCCTAGGCAGGCTTCCTGCCCACTGCCCCCCCCCCGCTGCCCCCAGCCCTCACAGTGCCGCTACATGGCACCATGCTCCGTTGTCCTCTCACACAATGAGGCTCGGCTCCCCCTGACATGGCCCCACGGCTGCCCCACTGCTGCCACCTACCTTCCCTCCCTCCCTGGTGCTGCAATGCAGCCGCACTCTGTTGCTCTCCCATCAGAGAGTGCCGTGCCGCTCAGAGGCTGGGCCCTACCGGCTTTGATATGGCTGGCATGCCATCTAATGCTCTGAAGCCTGTCTGGGAGAAGGCTTCACTCCCCCTCCTTCCTGGAATCGGAAGTGAGGGGGAGTGAAGCCTTCTCCCATGCAAGCTTCAAAGCATTAGATGGTGTGCCGGCAGCATCGAAGCTGGCAGGGCCGAGCGTTGGTGTGGCGCACTTTGATGGGGGGGGTGTGATGGAGCATGGCTGCATTGAAGCTCCAGGGAGGCAGGGAAGATGGGCAGCGGTGGGGGGAGGCAGGCAGGTAGGTTGTTGTGGGCACTTGGAGGGGGGAGTCCAATTTGACACCCCCTCCTCCTGGCGCCCTAGGCAACTGCCTAGTTTGCCTAGTGGGCGAGCCAGCCCTGGAGATGATCAACATCACTTCTAGGAGATATTAGGGCAATGACAAAAAGCAGTGGTGATAGTGAATCTCCTTAGAAAATTCCTCATTTGATATTAACTGTTTCAGTTTCTTCCCCATTCACTATCAGGTGTTCCATTTACTCATGGCAGTTTTGATAAACATTATTACAGTTTTGCTGATGCCTATAAATGCTAGTGTTTTGATCCATGTATGAGGGAGTGAATCAAATGTCTTCTTATCAATCCAAGCAACATTCAGGTTGGTTTCTTGCCTTTTACAATTCTGTGTGACCATTTTATCTATCAGTGTCTCTGATCTTTAGTGCCTTGGGATTTTTGAAAAATTCCTGTTTGTTCATGGGATAAAATTGAATTCAGCTGTAGTAGTTCTTAAATACATGGATAAAGACTTGCCACTTTGTGAAGCCAATAGCCATGGACTTCATCTCTTCCGGTGCTGTCCAGTTTTTCATTTTCTTCTAATATTTTTGCAGGCTTTCCCGAGTTATTGTAAGATTGTGCAGTTTTCTTTCCATTTGTTCTCCACATATGTGATCCAGTTGGCTTGTTAAAAATTGTATTCTTTTGAGTCTTCCCAGAGTTTTCCAGAAGGTTGTTGTCTTTTCCTTGCCTGATTTTACTTCTACTTTTTGACTGTGATTTTTGAAAAAGTTGTGATTTGTAAAACTGTCTTTGGTTAGTCTGGAATTGGAACTTTTGTCTGTATTGCTGGATCCTATTGCTGTATCTCTTTATCTTGGATATTGCAACAAATCTTTGTTCAACATCTTCTTCAGCTTGGAATATTGTTTTTATAGCTCACTTATATTTCTTCCTGAGGTTTGTTTTCTTCTTTCATTCTTGAGTTTCTTTTATTTTAATTATTTTAAGGACCTTAAATCTGAATGACATTTGTTGTTTTCCCCCTCCTCCAATCTCATTTGCCAGTTTGGTTTCACCTTAAAATACTTTAACTGCCTTTTTCTTACTGTCCATTCGTGGTTCTCTTGTTACTGCAGCCATCACACTATACAGCAACTGGTTGGTTTCAGTTATGTATGCTGTAGGAAATGTTTAAATGGTTGCACTGATATTTTTCAATGTATCTTGTAAAATCTTTCTTTGATGTTGTTTTGAGCACAGGCAATTTTTGTCTTTGTTATTAATATGCTCTGAAATTTTTGCCTTCAGTTCTTTCTGTACAGAGGTGAGCCAATGTCGTATTGCCAATATCTTGCTATTAATTACTGGACTTTCAAGAGCAACCTCATTTCAATGGCTTATTTCTTGGTTGATTTCATTTATTTCTTGTTCTTCATGCTTTTCCTTTGGGTGGCTGTTTTTCCTTATTTCACCTAGCTCTATTGCCATGAAAAAGTTGTTTCATATGATAAAACAGCATTGATCTGCTAGTTGCTGTTCAGTGATGGTAGCATCGGGACACTTCTTTCTGTATTTCAAACATCCATGCTGTTCAGGCTTTGATTCAAAATAACATTGCATGATGATGATGATGTTTCCATTTACTCAGCTGATAACTTTTTTTTTTGCGCTTGAAGTTGTGGAGCCTTCCTCAATCTATGTTTATTTACAAATAAATTCCAGTGATGTCATAAGATTGTAGGTGTCTAAGGACCTAACTATACCTTACTTTTGATGAGCTGGAAGTGGGTCCCCCCAAATTGAACTTGCTTTCCTTACAGCCACACACCAGCTGGCATTTAAAAAATTCCCATAGACCCAAATTGCCTTGGGATGGTGGCATAGGGGATGGGAAGGGTTCTTACTTTCCTCCCTGCACCATTTTCCTGTGCCGAAATGATTGGGGGAATAATTTGCCCATCCTTTCAAATCAGCTCATAAAAAATTCTGTTCTCAGTTGTAACAGCAACCTTAGCCGTTGGTGGTCAGGCAGAAACGAGGCCACAGGCGAAATCAGGAAGAAACAGCCATTTATTTAACATGTACACGGACCCCAGATCAGACTCATGTCTAAATGAATCTGGGAGCCCCGATTTTAGGAAGGTCTACAGTTTTATAGTCACAGACAATCATTTCCAGTAAACAATTGCGCAATTACAGGAAAGGACCACCCCATATCCCATACATCATTACAAGCATCATATTACTAAAGGAACAAGGAGGAGACAGGGAGGGTCTTTCCATACAAGGCATTGATGTTGCTAACATTCTTGCAGCAATATCCTTCATCAAAAGCACATTTGCACCTTTGACTTGCTCCTGAGACATTTTCCAAGGTACATTTGCTCAATGCTTATTTTAGTGCTTATTCCAGCCAGTTTCTAGTTCCTCTTTTAGGCAGCTGCGGCAGAGCCGGTGGGTGAAGGATTAACTTCTTTTGCTGCCTTATGCTTCTACAAGTTGGACACACTGCTAACTCCCCTTTCCTCCCTTTCGCAATCTAGAAGGATTATTTCACAGAGACATCTAGCAAGCACTTTTAAAATCTCTTTGACCTTTTGTTTTCTTGCCCTTGTGCCTAATCGATGGCTTTCAATTTACCTTATTTAATATCTTTTTATTTCAGCCCTGCTTCACAGTCACTTACTACCTTATGACATCAGTGGGACTCATTTACAAGTAAATATGGATTGAGTCAGCTTCTACGCTTTATATGCGAAGAAAGTTGTATCCATTGAATAATAAGAGGTAGTTTATAGGAATTATGGGTAGTCTACAGGCCCCTTGGTGCAGAGTGGTAAAGCTGCAGTACTGCAGTCGGAGCCCTCTGCTCATGACCTAAACTCGATCCCAGGCGGAAGCTGGTTCAGGTAGCCAGCTCAGGTTGACTCAGCCTTCCATCCTTCCGAGGTCGGTAAAATGAGTACCCAGCTTGCTGAGGGGAAGGTGTAGATGACTGGGGAAGGCAATGGCAAACCGCCTCGTAAAAAGTCTGCCGTGAAATGTTGTGAAAGCAACGTCACACCAGTGTTGAAAACGAATGGTGCTTGCACAGGGGACTACCTTTACCTTTACAGGCTGCAATCCTAAAAACATGTTCATGGTAGTAAGCCCCACTAAATAAAGTGGGACTTTCTTCTAAACTTGCTTAGACATTGCAATCCTAAGAAGGTCTCCTCTGAAATCTGGCTCATTCCCAGGATAGTATTGTTAGAATTGCAACCTAAGGCTTGAGTCCTAAGCATACTTACTAGGGCATAAGTTCCACTGAAAACAATGGGACTTTCTTCTGAATAGATGTATTTAGGATTATGCTATGATGGCAGTAGACCAGTTAAAGCTTGTATTTTTCAAAGATCATAATAAATCTAAGGATGTCATCCTTATTTTAAGGTTTCCCTTGTATACTGCAAAGAATGCAAAAATCATTAAGCCATTTATTAATGTCTATTTAATAAAAAGGGCCTCATAATTTTGGATGAAAATGTTGTAATTGGAGAGGCAAGTCTATTGCCTGTGGCTATTTCCATTACAGGACTTGTTCTCTTCATAGCTCTCTCTGCAGCTGACTGCACTGACGTCATCTCTGGAGCCATTGACACATTCTTTTGTGTGGTGTGAATGAAGAAGTAAATTGATCCCAGTGGGGACTGCGCTCACAATGAACAGAAGCCTGCCGCTTCGCCAGCTCTAGATGGCATTAGCTATCTGTTACTACAACACACCATTCAACACCCAAATCATTAATAGCCAGGAGCTGTTCACACCCAGCATGCTTCTCCCCACCCCCCCAAATAAATTCACCCCAGGCACTTCAAATTGACTGCTAATCATTAATTAAGAATGTTTATAATGCCAATATTTTAACAAGGAAATGCAAAAGAATGTTACTAGGATAAGGGAATGGCCATGAAACATTGAGGTCAGGGAGTTCCCCAGTGTTGAATAGCAGTAGGTGACAGAGTTCAGTCATAAAATGATGTGGAGCAAGCCGATTGATATGATTATCACCAGCTGAAGATCTGATCTTTCATTTCGCTATTGCCAGTTCTACCTCCAGTAAAACTTTTTTTTCAAATATACCAATGATGGTATTTAGAATAGAACAGGGAGGTGGCGAAGGGATTCTCCCAGCTCAGTATTTCAAACTACATGTGATTATCCAGTTTGAGGGACAAACTGTGTCCTAATTCATATATTCACCTGGGAGGGGATTACAAGAGCATAGGGAAATGCAGCCTGTTCTGTCAGAAGGATAGTACCCAGTGAGACCTGGGCCCATCAGTTGCATGCCCAATCATACCTAGGCATGGTTTGTATGACCTACCCTTGCTTTCTTTAAAAGAAAAAAGCAAACATGTAGACTGTTTTTTGTTGTTGTTGTTGTTGGTTCTGCCCCTTTACTTCTTTAGTTTGCCCCCTGATTTCCACATGCACTTTTATGTCTTTAGTTTTCACTTCAGTTTTTTTGGTTTGTTTCTTTATTTTTTTCCACAGCGCCCCCCCCCCCCCATTTCTTTTCAGGGCACTTATCCTCCAATCTCTTTCTGGAAGCCAGTTTTGAGTTGCTTTCTCAGGAAGGGTTGCCAGTGAGCCTGGAGAAAAATGCCCTGTCACTTTAATAGAACTGTATGGTATTATATAGAAATAGACAGGGGAAGCTTTTCATGTCATGGTGCAGCAGTGGGAGAAATTTTGGGCCCAAACCTGACGTTGAAGTTTTACCATAGAGTTTTGGGGGGTTGCTACAGCATTGTGGTGACATAAGATGTCACTTCCAAGCGCATGACAAAAAGTGAGGTCATGGCATTGGATGACATTGTGTGATGCCATGCAACATTTTGCCCTGCTCCCAAAAGCTTACCTACAGCCTACCTTATGATGCCAGTTCCATACATCATCACCACAGTTACGACAGCTAACTCAGTAGTACAGTACAGTATGGCACCATTGGACTGCAATGGTTCATAGGGCTATCACATTTTGCTGGCATTGCAGGGAGATCCTGTCAGGGCTGGTTCCAGGTTTTGAAGGCCCCAGGGCCCCCTTCGCCTCCTCTATACACCACCAAGCTCCCAAACATATCCTTCATCCCTCCCTCCCACCCACTTGCCCTCTCACCTGCCTGCATATCGTTCCCTTGCACACTTGTGAGCTTTCCTTCCTGCTTATGCAAGAATGCAATAAAACAAACCGTTCCCAAGTGGTACTGGGCAATGTCTGTAACTGTGAATAAATTGGAGTGCTGGTAAATAAGTGAGTGGGGAAGGGGACAACAGTAGGCCCTGCCAGAAGCTTTGGGCCCCGGCACTTCCCTACCTCAGGGAATGCTGACACAAGCCCCAGGTCTTTGGTGCAATCATTTGCAGGGTGCAACAACGGAGTAATCCCATAAACTTCTATGGAATATTTTCTTCTTGCTTATAAATTCTTGTCTAGCCTTTGTTACTATATTCAATTTCTAATTCTGTTGGGGTGCAGATGACTGCATGCTCACCAGTGGGAATTCCTTCTCAGGAATGTGTTTTAGATTGCTTATTGAGACAGTGATGATTTCTGTCTCCTTCTTTTTCTCCCACTATCAATAATTCAATCTTCTGAGAGATGAGTGAAAAAATTATTCTGTATCATTGCACTTGAGAGGATATGCTTTTTCTCTCTGTCTGTAGGATTGGTGTGGCAAAATCAATTTCTCTCAATACAAAAAAGGCCAAATGAGTTTTGAAAAGCAGTAATCCTTTGCATTAAAGTTCTTTTAATGGCAAAGTGGTAGATTTGTCTGAACTAATTGCATCTCAGGAAAATTCTTCTCTTTTTGATTGTATATTGGATCCCAGAGAGAATGACTTTGTATCCGTAGTATGAAAAAAAATGTGTGACACAAAAGTGCCCTAATATTTTTTATAAATGGTCTGAGCTGTTCTCATAAGCAGAAGACTTGATGGATCAGATCTATAGACCTTCTGAACATGCATCATCTTTTCCATAGTAACCAACAGAATGCTCCAGAAAACCCAGACGTATGAAGACACAGGCCAAAGCAGGGCTTTTTTTGAGTAGGAATGCACAGGAATGCAGTTCCGGCTGGTTTGGCACCAGAGACTGTGGCTTAGTATGCAAATGAGCTCCTGCTGGACTTTTTCTTTAAAAAGGCCTTGTGTGAAACAATGGGGTGTGGCCTAATATGCAAATAAGTTCCTGCTGGGCTTTTTCTACAAACAACGCCCTGGGCCAAAGTATTCCCTTGTTGATGCCCCCTCTCTGAAACTGACATTCAGAGGCAGGGCTTTGTTTGTAGAAAAAGCCTAGCAGGAACTCATTTGCATATTAGGCCACACCCCTGCTGTCACCATTGATTTGCACAGGCCTTTTTGTAGAAAAAGCCCAGCAGGAACCTATTTGCATATTAGGCCACACACCCCTGACACCAAGCCAGCCAGAACTGTGTTCCTGTGCACTCCTGCTACATAAAAAAAAACCCTGTTCAGAGGTATACTGCTCCATTAATACTGCTTCTGTGGTTCTTAAATTGTTCTTAATTGTTAATTGTTCTTGTGAATCTTAATATTGTTTGTTATATTTTATTCTGATGTAAGCTGCCCTGAGCCCTGCTTGCAGGGAAGGGTGGCATAAAAGTCCAAATAATAAACAAACACACAATGATCTGAAGACTAACAATAGTTGCTGGTGAACTTTCATGGGGAATATGCCAAAAAAATTGCCAGATTGGGGTATCTACAAGCTGGTCAGGAAAACTGTTTTTCAGTTTTAAATGATGAGATCTGAGCTCTTTGGGACCTAATGCAGTTCAGCAGGACCTGTAAAACCAAGATGTTCTGCCAAGCATACAGCTGAATACATTCTGATATATTCAAAAGTGTTAAATTTGGTCTGGAACTTCCTGTAAAAGTGGTTGTTATTGCTGAAAGTTCTAAGTTGTTTCAGGATTTTTGTAAAATAGAAATCTTGTTTTAGTATACTCCTAATGGAATTGGAAATACCTGATAAGCTTCTAGGGTTGCCAAGTCCAATTCCAGAAATATCTGGGGACTTTGGGGGTGGAGCCAGGAGACTTTGGGTGTGGAGCCAGGAGACACTGGGGTGGAGCTAAGAGCAAGGATGTGACAAGCACAATTGAACTCCAAAGGGAGTTCTGTCCTAGGGTTCCCAAGTCCAACCCCAGAAATATCTGGGGACTTTGGGGGTGGAGCCAGGAGACTTTGGGGGTGGAGCCAGGAGACACTGGGGTGGAGCTAGGGGGGAGGGGGGGAAACGGCCCTTAATTTGCGTATTAACCTTTTACGTTACCAGTTCTCAACGCCCGTGGGATCCGAGGCAACTTTCAGCAAGCCCTTTTCCCCTAAAGCAGCGCTGCAGCTTCAAAAACCCGCCCCAAAGCCCACTTTCACTTTTCCTCCAGCCCCGAAGAACTACAACTCCCAACAGCCCGCACGTCGAAAGCGCCCATAGGAAAAAGTAGGTGTTCCTTCCCTGCGCTTCCTGCCCGGGCAAATCTCTTTTTGCTAGTTTGCGCCCTGGTTGGAACTTTGGAGTTTCTTTCGCTTAGCGGGCGATCTCTTGCTGGAAAGCCTTTCCCAAAGGAGGGAAGGAACGGCTGCCTCCCGGTGTGAATGCAAGTGGGATTTCTCTTTTGGGCCGGGAAATGGAAGGGGCGGCGGCTTGCAAAGACCCCCTCGTGAGTTGCCCCGTTTGTTCCTGCGCGCTCCCGGCCCCGAGCATTAACTTGCATCTGGACAGATGTTTGCAGCGGAAAGGGGGCGGCGAGAGAAGTGGGGGAAACAGCGGCTGTCCGACGGGCCCGCAGTAGCCCTGCAAGAAGAAAATGCGCCTTTCCGCGTCCCCGGAGGGCAGCAACTGAGAGGACGAGCCGGTCAAGAGTCTCAGCCCCCCGCCGCTGTTTTCCCTCTTCCAGAAGGGCAGAGGCTTCGGAGCAAGAGCGCCTCCTGCTGCTGCTGCCGCCTCTCCAGCCCGGGCCCAGAGGGAAGAGAAGCCGTCAGGGGAGGAGGAGCCTGGCATCAGCCCTAATGCCCGGGGACCTGAACTGAGCGGCGAGCCTCCCCGGCAGCCCCCGACGCCGCCAGCAGCAGCAGGAGGACGCCGCTTCTCCCCCCGCTTCCGTTTTTTGGGGGGGCGGGGGAAGAGGCTCGGAAACCTGGCGTCCCCCGCTAGAGCGGGAGGATTGGGACCCCTATTCTGTCCATCACAATTAAAGGGACCTCACAACTTTTTAAATGCCTTCCTTCCCTCCACCCTCCCCTTCTCCTCCACCCTCCCCTAGAACGACCCAGATTAGCGGCTCGCCATGCTCCTGGCTTGCCTCCACCCTCCCCTTCTTTGATTTTACCTCAGAGGTGGAGTGGAGCGGGCGATGCCACTGCGCTGCTGCCGCCTCTTCTTCGCTTCATCTTAGCTGCTCCTCCGAGATGGGCTCACCCTGAGCCCATCTCGGAGGAGCAGCTACGGTGAAGCGGAGAAGAGGCGGCAGCCGCGCAGCGGTGTTGCCCGCTCCGAGATGGGGTGGCTCGCCACGCTCCTTGGCGCCGTTTCCCCCCTCCCCCCGCTTCTGTTTTTTTGGGGAGTGGGGGAAGAGGCTGGAAATCCTGGGGTCCCCCGCCAGGGCGGGAGGGTTGGGAAGTCTATAAACTTCTTATATTTTGGCTGCTGTGGATTTCTTGTCTGGCCCTTTCAAGAGAAGCCAAGGAGAAATAGAAGTGTGGAGCTGTGCTTGATCCTTTGGAGATAGATAGAGCAGTGCCAAATTGAAATTGTGGTGAGTATATATGAGAGTATATATGGGAGTACCTTGAATAAGACTCGAGAAAAAAATGCAATTTAATATATTGTTAAATGGAATTTATTTTATGACATGTCAGTCCCTTGTTGAGCTGCCTGAGGTAAGATTCACTCTGAAAGTGGACAGAAGCAGCAGTCCAGTTGCAGCCACACTAGTTTGGGAACTGCAATCACACCTGTATTGGACTTCAGGAAGTCCGACAAATGAAAAAAAAATGTATATTGTAAAATGGACTGTAAAATGATTCTAAATTAATATGTGAAAAATACTGTGGTTTAAAACTTTGTTTTCAATATATGTATTAGTTAAAGCTCTCGCGAATTGTTCCAAGTTATATGCCTTACTCTGGTTTCAAAAGCATACGGTTGAGGCAATGGTAGTTTTTAGCTTAACCTCTTCCTCCTTTCTGGTCACTGACTGTCCTAATATCAGCTGTGTGGAGAAATGCCATTTTGGCTGGTCTTTCACTGGGAGTTGGCTGGAGGAGTCTATTAAACTCTAGGTAGGCTTTGGGCCTAGTCTCTTCCTCCTCCCCCCTCCCCTCCTGTCTGGAACCAGCAATTCTGGGGGGAGCCTCCTAGAGAGACAGGAAGTTATTGAGGCCTGCCTCCCAGAATGCTGCAAGAGAGGTAAACTAGTTCCTGGGCGAGAACTGGATTTTATATTGGAGATTTTGGGCGGGAAAACAGACAGTTAAAGTTGGCAGTCAGGCAGTTCAATCTTTGAGTTCAGTTAGCTCAGAAGGTATGGTCAGGCTTGCAACAGTTCAAGTAAGGTGCCTGCTCTGCATGCCATTTGGGAAGGACAAGTATTATAACAGGGAGAGGGGTGTTTTTTCCCTACTTTGATTTGTTTCTTCTCTTCACTATTTTAAAATGCCTGTACATAGTTATATCCTGTAAATAAATATTTTGTTTGTGTAAAGTGGAGTCCCTCTGTGCCACATAGTTCCCCCAACTGCTTGGAACGCTAGGAGTGGATTGGGGAATCCCTAGGGTGGAGAGAAGTAGTAAATCAGCTGGTTGCCAGCTCTCCAGGGGAGCCCCAAAGATCCCTGGGAGGCCTTGAGGTGGGTTCCTAGTGAGTTCAGAGGGAGGTTAGGAGGCTGTCCTGCCTAGCCAGAGCCCAGATAGGGACAGTGGGGGCACGGAATACCCTGAGGCAGCAAAGTGGAACTGCCCCTTCAGGTCAGCATATTGGGAAGGGGTGGGGAGGGCCGGGACCAGCTAGCAGACGCAGGACCGGTCCGCCACAAGTTGTAATACCTATCAGCACACATGAGGCACATTCCTTCCCTCGAGAGCTCTAAATTCTGCCTTATGTGTCATCTGTTTGATTATTAATTGTATTGGATTGGGTTATAATTGATATTGTATTTACTGTTTTAACCATTGTTGTTACTCATCCTGAGCCCTGCTGTACAAGGGCCAGTGGGCTACAAATTAATTCATTAATTAAATAAGAAACCTGAAAGGCAGGTGGGCTCAGTGTAGCCTCTTTTTCAGATGATAGCCTTTTGTGTGTGTTGGGGGGGGGCAGGCATGGTGCTAGGGGTGCCTGTGCCCCTAGGCTGAACCCCAATCCCTTGCCTCCGATTGATATTTCCGTGTGTGCCAAGCACCCCCCCGATGATGTCATAATGATGTCACTGCCATGCCCCCCTGGACTTTGCCAAAGCCTCTTGAGCCTCGGCAGAGTCCGGAAGGCAGCGGGCGCACTCAGAGCTGACTCTGAGCACGCTTGCTGCACACACATACACCGGCCCTGGTGGTGGGGAAGCCTGTCTTTTAAATAGGGTTGCCAAGTCCTCTTCATCCCCCAGCGGGGGACAGTTGTGCACATGCTGCGTGCCACACAACGAAATGACGTCGTCCAGAAGTGACATCAAAATGGCAGCATCCATGCGGGGCTGCTCTAGGCGTTTCCAGGGAAACTCTATGACTCTAGGTGTTTCCGGGGAAACTCTTTGAGCGATGCGGAGGGAGGTTCCCCCCACCGGCCCAATGTGGGCTGGTGGGTTGAGAACCTCCTGGGCGGGAGATTCCCCACCCAGATCGGGGGGTTGGCAGCCCTACTACTGAAACATCTGGGTTCTGCTTCTCTACTATAAAATCAGCTGAAATGGCTGTGGACATGAGAGATTCTGGAATCGCTGCAAGGTGCCCAAAGATTTTTGCAGTTGGAAGTGGACTGCTTAAGCTAACTAGGTCTTACTAGTGAGATAATTACTTGAATGCAAACAACCTATCAGTAGAGCTGCAGTCATGGAATGGAAACTTCCTTGCTCCCCTGTTCTTCTGCAGCTTTCTATGTTGCCCGAACCCTGCTCACTAGGCTCAGGGGTCTCTTGGTGCAGCTGCAGAGCAGATGATGGCCTTTTGACTAGGAAATCCATACAAATTGGAGTTCTCCTTTCCCTTACATGAGCAGAAGTGCCTTTCACTTACACATGGACAGCCAGTGTTTTCATTCAGTCTTTCCCAGTTCCCCTCCTTGTTGCAGCTCCCACCCAATATGGCTTTTGTCCATGCAAGTCCCATGTTCCCCAGGATAGTCTTTTTGGTGGTGGAAGGGGTCCTGACTCCTTTTTTCACATGCAGAAAAGCTGGTTGGATCCAACTCATCATATTTTTACATTCTGGAAAGGTGTGATACCAAAACTAAGCATTGTTGTTAGGGTTTGTAGAATCTTTCAGGCTCAAGTGCCGTGTTCTACTGGAGAAAGTTTTTCTTCCAGACGTTTCGTTCTCGTCTGGAAGAAAAACTTTCTCCAGTAGAACACGGCACTTGAGCACGAAAGATTCTACAAACCCTAATGATGTTACCAGCCGTGAAAACCTGAAATCTTTGATTGTTGTTATTGTTCAGTCGCACAGTTGAGTCCGACTCTTTGCGAACCCATGGACAAAATCACGCCAGGCCCTCCTGTCTTCTACCATCCTCTGATGGTAAACTAAGCATTATGTGTAGTTAAAACAAAAGATACCTTGTGGCAATTTAAACTAAACTTTTTTTTAAAAAGCATGAGCTTTCATAAACCAGAGTTTCACTTTACCAGATTGAATGTAGATCACTTCAGTGCTAACAGCAATACAGTATGAAACATTTTTGCCTCTGGCAGGGTCCTTCTATTTACCCAGCCTCTCCTTTAGTTGTTGTCATGAACTTTTGAGCTCTTCTCTATTTTTTGAATATGTTTTCATATTGAGAACCTACAAAACCTAAGCTACAGAGCTTTGATGAGTAAATGAATGGGCTGGAATTGAAAAATATCACCATACACTGAGGCAGATAGCTAGAGTGCCCTTATCAGCCTGCACCAGTTGAATGTACCAAATGAGAAAGGTCACTCTGATTCAACCAATTTAATTTCACCATCAAGATAAGATGGCAAATTCTATATGACCAATGTACTCTGCTCACACGGCACTATAATAAATAATGCACCATGCATTGTCAGGCTGTTAAGGAGCTATTGTGGAACAAAATCTGGGACTGTGTTCTCCCTCTTCCACCTTTTCAGCAAAAGTGATTTCAGAAATTATATATTTCAGGAGCTGTCAAATGTGCTATTTATAGAACTACACATACCCTGGGACCCAAAGGAAGTAAGACTTGAATCTGGTGGCATTTCAAAGACTAGCGGAATCTATTCCAGCATAAGTTTTTGTGAATCAGGGACCATTTCATTAGATGTGTGACAATCTGCTACAAGGAGCATCCTCATTTTAAAAGATTTAAGTGTGAGACTTTTCCCAGGATTTAGCTCTTAGCAAGATAATGACAATTACAGGAATGAAAAGTATATATCTCTCTGAAGCTTTGGACTAAGCTCCCTGTCAAGGACAGACCATTTGTGACAGGCAATTCCTGTCAACTGAGGGGACTCACACAGCCTCCTATGATTTTGGGGGAATTGGGTTTATTTTAAATCATAAACCTTCCCCTCAGTTACCAGGTGTTCTGAAGGAAGCAAGTGTATGAGGTAAGTTTTGTGGTGAGCAAACAGTATATGTAGATTACTGAGGCAGGAATTGTATACTAACAACACAGAGGAGTTATTTATTTTCAAGTTGGTTTCAAAGAACATATTCAGCACAGATCTCCAGGCAGACAAAGGAGAAACCTGGCCGAAGCACATGAATTTAAATTAGTTATGGCTTCAAGCACAAACAGGCTTTTACTGACTAGCCACCAGGTTGGATACTCTTTCACACACAGGATTCCAGCCACACCACCCTTCCCTTTCCCAAGAGTCAGACTAAATGGCACACAGCCTGCTCATTACCAGAGAGTAACAATTGGGTACTCTATTCTCCCTCACGTTGCCACACTACCAAGCAAAGATATGCTTCACTTTGTCTGCTCTTGTTCTGAGCCAGACCTGAACTCTCACCACTCTCTAACTTGAGGCAGAATGGAACTCCCTCTGCACTTTCCTTGAGGCAGATCTGAACTCAGCTCTTGCTGTGCTTCCCTCCAACATTCCATCCCCCTTCTGAAAGGTGATTGGATGCTGGAGCAGTAACCCCATAGAACCCTGCCCTTCTGGTGCAGGACAACCTGGGCTTTTTTTGTAGCAGGAACTCCTTTGCATATTAGGCCACATACCCCTGATGTAGCCAATCCTGCAAGAGCTTACAGGGCTCTTAGTACAGGGCTTACTGTAAACTTCAGGAGGATTGGCTACAACAGGGGTATGTGGTCTAATATGCAAAGGAGTTCTTGCTACAAAAAAAAGCCCTGAGGACAACCTCCTGTCCATCACAGTATGTGCCTATTGCACTAGTTTAGAAAATAAATCTCAGTTTTGTCTTATCCAATGAGCATTTTAAAGGGATGGATCTGTGTTTTTTCTGGTTAAGGTCTATGTTTTTTGTGGCTACTGTGGGTGGTTTTTTTTTGAATTTTTAATCCTTGGGAAGTTTTGATTTCTTTTATTGATGGTCTGTGCTGATTGCAGATTGGATGAGGAGGTATATAGCTGTACAAAATAAATTTGCATGAGAGCTTGCCAGTTGTATAATCTGACTCAAACCTCATTGAGAAAAGCAGACTATAAATGAAGTACATAAATAAGTAAACATTATGCTGGGAGAACAGCTGATTGCCCTGCGAAAATGTTAGGCAAAATGGGACACAAACAGCAGGGCTCCTGTACTTTATTCTTGATACTACTGGGGCAGCTTGATGGCAGAAGGAACTGTCAGGCTGCATTTTGTTGCTCTGCCAGGAGTTGTTCTGCAGCCTTCAGGGAAAGAGCCATGACTCAGTGGCAGAGCATCTGCTTCGTATGTAGAAGGTCTCCGGTTCAGTCTTCAGCATCTTCTGTTAAAAGGAGCAAGCAATAGGTGATATGAATGATGGATGCTGCTCCACTGTGGTTAATGTGGCTATCTGGCATCATTTCTGTCCTTTTCAGTCATGTATTTCCCCATTCCCTTGAGGTCATCATTGCTCCTGACAATTTAAAAGGATCAGACTAGTGCTCATTGTGCTTTCAAGATGTCCCCCTAGTCTTTGTATGGCGTGACTTGGCAGCAGCATTTCTTGCAAAGCAAGTGTCATCATAGGACACTGATTAAAGTCTGCCATGGGGTGTGAATCTGATGTTCATAGCATTCCCATCCTGGAAAAGCAGAACGTGTCAGTGATGGCGGTTGGCAGACTTGCTGACAAGAACAGCATTTTCAAGCAGAAGGCGAACTGTCTCACCGTGCTGTTTGTGGAACTGGAGATAAATATTACTATCAGACCAACATTTGTTCATTGTCCTGGCACACTATAGTGCACAATGACAATCTTGAGATTATACAGCCTCTTCTGAGAGAAGCAATATGGATCATAAGTGGGACAGCTTAAAAATGCATAAAGAACAATACATCCCATGCTTCAGTATCTTTGCTTTCCTGCATGATGCCATCTGGCTTCCTTTGAAGAGGATCAACACTTGCTTCTATGCAGCTCCTGTGTCTCTCCAGCCATACCACAGCAATTTCCTGCATATCCATCCATTATGCCTGCCAAACTAAGGGGGATATCTACATAACAGAAGGATGCATTTTAACGATGCTAAAACTCAGCAATTTAGCACACAATATATATGTAGCATCCCGAAAGACTTGTCTTTCAACAGAACAATAACTATGTACACTAAAATCTTTAGCCATGTAGTTAAAATATTCTGTGTCCAACCATTTTTAAAATACAAATACTAATAGATGTGTGATATAGCAGTAACACTCTTCCCGGCTTTCTAAAAATGTGTGACAGTAGTGGCTTTTTAAAAACAAAGAAGTACTGCACTCCCTAAATCCATTGAAATCAATGGGCTTAGAAGGGTATAACTCTGCTTTGTCCTGATAGGCACCTCAAGTATTGTTTCCCAGGTAATTCATAATTTTTATTCCAGAAAAAAAAGGCATAAGGGTTTTCCTAATCTATATTTTTAAAAATAAATATCAGCATTTGTTTTTTATGTGAAAGTCAAAAGCATCTTTGGGAAAGGCAGGCATTGATTATGAATTTCTATTCCATCTGTTTCCTGAAAGGATCCTACTAGCCCCAAAGTGACCCTTTGATAGCTATTCTCAGTACTGGTGAGTCACTCATTAAAGTGCTTGAGTCATAGTATCAGTTTCACACAGGCATTAGAATCGCAAATGTACACACTATATAAAGAATGCAAGTAGCAGAGAGAGATAGAATTACTCCAGGAGAATATTTCTGTTTTCCAGCTCTTCCTGGCTCTAATTTGATATTATCTTGTGTATACAGACAGCCAATATGAAAATGCAGTGTGTCATTTGCGAGCCTTATTTTGATCCAGTGTTAGAGAGAGGAAAATCAAATTCCTCCTCCTGTAAATGGAATGGATGTGTCCTGGCAAGGGAAGAGATGTATACTAAAGATAGGCTACCTTCTGGTACTACATTGGGTCTGCTTCACAGGAGTAAATCTTACTTTCCAAGATACTGGCAGGAGAAGGACTATCCTGCTTTCACAAAGAACTGTAATCCCTCCCCCCCTCTCCAGTATTTCTGTGGCAACAGCATATGGTCGGAATGCTAACACTTTTGCATTGGGGCATGTCTTAGCGGTGGGATGCCTGATTTGCATACAGAGGAACTAGGCTTCCCAATCCCCAGGTCCCAGCAGGGGATCCCCCATTTTTACAGGCTTCTCCCCGCCCCCAGCCAGCTGGCCGGCGGGCGAAGCCCTGCCCCCCCCCCCCCACAATCCCCATGTAGTTTTAGAGCTTCTGCAGATCCGTTTTTAAAATATGTGCCTTTAAGGCTGAGCAGGAAGCAGGAAACAGGAAGGGCTTTGGAGAACGGCCCCTCCCTTTGTTTTGCTTTCATTCTGCAGGAACAAGACCCAGTAAGTATTTGTGTGTGAGAGAGGGAGGGGGCAGGGAATTCCCTGGTTTGGAGGCCCTCCCCCCTGCTTTAGAAAGCATGGGGGGAGGGAAATGTCTACTGGGCACTCATTCCCTATGGAGAACGATTCCCATAGGGAATAATAGGGAATTGATCCGCGGGTATTGGGGGCTCTGGGGGGCTATGTTTTGAGGCAGAGGCACCAAATTTTTAGTATAGCATCTAGTACCTCTCCCCAAAATACCCCCAAGTTTCAACACAATTGGACCAGGGGGTCCAATTCTATGAGCCCCAAAAGTTGGTGCCCCTATCCTTCATTTAAAAAGGTGTGGTGTCACTTTAAATGTGATGGCCAGAACTCCATTGGAGTTCAGTTATACTTGTCACACCCTTGTTCATGGCTCCACCCCCAATGTCTCCTGGCTCCACTCCCAAAGTCTCCCGGCTCTGCCCCCAACATCCCCAGATATTTCTTGAATTGGACTTGGCAACCCTAAGAGGATCATAAGAACATGGCCTATCCAGTCCAACACTGTCTCACACAGTGGCCAAAAAACTCAAGTGCCACCAGGAGGTGCACCAGTGGAGCCAGGACACCCAGGTTTAAGACAACCCAGGCATCTCCAGGGCCGGCTCACCCACTGGGCAAACTAGGCGGTAGCCTAGGGTGCTGGGAGGAGGGGGGTGCCAAATTGGGCTTCCCCCGGCACCCACAACAACCGCCAAGCTTGCCTGCCTGCTTCCCCCCTGCTGTGCTCCCCCACTGTGGCCTGCCTTCCCTCCTTCCCCAGTGCTGCAATGCAGCCGTGCTCTGTTGCCCCCCCCCCCCATCACAGCACGCCATGCCTTGCCACACCGAGGCTGGGCCCTACCGGCTTCGATGTGACCAGTGCACCATCTAATGCTTTGAAGCCCGCGCAGGAAAGGCTTTGCTCCACCTTTTGTCTGGTTCCAGGAAGGTGGGGGGAGAAGCCTTCTCTCATGAGGACTTCAAAGCATTAGATGATATGCTGGCCACATTGAAGACGGTAGGGCCCAGCCTTGGTGCAGCGCAGCTTGGCGTGCTCTGAGGAGGAGGAGAGGAGGGCGACAGAGCATGGCTGCATTGCAGTGCTGGATAGGGAGGGAAGGTGAGCGGTTGGGGGCCGCGGCGGGGGGGAGCCAAGCCTCATAGTGTGGGGGTGTGTGATGGAGCGTGGTGCCATGTTGCGGTGCTGCGAGGACTGGGGGCTGGCAATGGGGGTGGGCAGGCAGGAAGCCTACCTAGGGCATTATGCGCCCTCGAGCTGGCACTGAGCCTCTCTGGTTAAAAGGGTCAGAGAGCAGAAGTTGTGAAAGACTTGAAACCTTGGAGAGCTGCTTCCATCACAGACAAGACCCTGGAGACCTGTTGTGACCACAATAATCTAATACAGTATAAGACATCCCAATGGGCTGTGCTCTTGGAATGTGTCAACTTCTAGTGTGGGTCCAGCTACAACCTGAGTAGGAAGGAGCTTGTGGAACTCCCATTTCATAAAGTTTACAATGTGTAGCCAGAGTTTTCCAAACACATTTCTTTATTATTCCTGTTGTCCAGTCCCTCCCTCACTATCAGTCTTGATGTGTGCTGCAGAATGGGCAGAGGAAATGGATTATAAAACTTGGAAAGCATACGTGGTTTTCTGTGGTATTGAGGAATTTGAAGCCACGGTGCAGATCTTCAGGCTGCAACCTGGAAAGTCTAAAATGTTCATAGAACATTCTGCACATTTTGCCTTCCCCATGTGGTGAAAAACCCCCAAACCCAAAATGAAACATAATGGCTGCCATTTCTCTGAATTATGCGCGAACCATCTTCGTTGTTCCAAAAAATACAAGGCCTCTCCTCTCACCTATGGATCTTGAAGGGTGGAGGGAGATGCCAGTTTACACTCTGAAAGAAAGGTAGGGTTGCCACGCATGGCCTAGCAATTGGTGGGAGTCTGGGGGAAGAAAGATGTGTGTGATGTCATTTCCAGGGAAAACCTGGAAATTATCACATGCCACCCTAGGATTCATAGGAAACTTTATGGTAAAATAATATTGTAAAACTATAGAGTTTATGGAGATTCCAAGAGTAGGTTGATATTGTTTCTGGGTTTCCCCTGGAAGTGATGTGATGCCATTACTGAATGGTGATTTTTTTTTAAAAAAAGAATATTTTCCTCCTGCCAGCAGCAGGAACAATGCTCGAAAACAAGAGTCATGCAGGAAAAAGGCAGCCATACAGTATGGTGTGCTGTGTCTGAACATTTCCCCTTTGGGCATCTTCCCACTGCTTTAAGTAAGTAAAGGAACAAAAAGCATGAATAACTTATGATTCGTTTCTTATAGTTTTTAAGGAATGTCTTGATTAGCATCCATGGAAGTGATTCAAACACTGAGCGGTTCAGTTAGCCAAACTGCAATACATGAATGTTCTCTTGCTCTTTGAAATATGCAGCATCTTATATTTTGAATTTTTATTAACCCCAAAGCACAGTTATTATCATGGAAGAAGAATGCAGCCTTGAGGTTTTTTATAGAAGCTGTGGAAAACTAAGCCCTTCTCAGGGAACAGTATTTTGTTTTCCTTCATTATTCAAATCATTCTTCCCGATTAAGGGGCCATCTATTGTTTTACTGCCATCTGTTGGATCACGGACCACTGGTGAATGTCATTCTGAATTTATGAGGGTATGATTGCTATATTTTAAAATAAAAAAAACATGACTGTACAAATTCAGATTTATGCACATCATAATAATGTAGCGTTGATACTGGCCTTTGGAACTTTCAGAGGGCTTCACGTGCATCACAGTAATTGCATAGTTCCCCATTAGTCTGAGAAGAGAAAGGACTAATAAAGCAATTAGTGATACCAGCTCTAAAAATCTGCCATGGAAAAGTTTCTGGTTAGAAAAATGTGGATGGCGGCCTAATATGCCATATCCCTTGCTTTCAAAATGATTTAAATTGCCCTTTTGTTGCTCTATTGAAGTTTTTATTACTTTGTCCTTGGCATCTGGTTGACAATTAGTTATTTGTGGAACTTATTGGCTTTTTTTTTTTTTTTTACAAATCTAGATAAAAAGCTAACAGAAAGCAGTAAGAACAATATATACGGCTGAAAAAAAAGGCTAGCTGCTAAATGCTACTTGGAACAGGATGATTTGTACCTTTGTACAGACTGCTTGCAAAGAAGGGGCCAGGTGATCCCTGTTGGCAAGGAGATCCCTGCTTAGCAACAGAGAACATCCTGCTTTGTGTCAAGGCTAATCTGATAGCTAAATAAGTTAACCCTTGAAGCTGAGCTTCTCCTGCTGCTCTTGAAACTACTGGGAGTAGTTCGGTGGGTGCTGAGGTATGCAAGGCCCTGACCATTTAGTGGTTTTATGGGTTACAGTCAGCACCACATGTTGGGTCTATGAACATGGTGATATATCTATTTCCATAATATAGCAATGGTGTGACTTTGCTGACTCACCAGACAGCAGTCTGGTGGCATTTTGTAAATGTTTCCAAATTGTCATTTATGAATTGTCTTCATAGAATGTTCCATGTAAAAGTCACGGAGGAAGTCTGATCTGGAGTTCACAGGCGATGTGATGTGTTAAGAACATAACAGAAGCCTGCCAGAGCAGACCAGTGGTTCATCCACTTTAATCATCTCCCTTATTTCCCCCTTCATCTCTAGTATGTCCATGATATTTATTTATTTTAGTATATTTCTATTCCGCCCATTCCCCGTTGAGCTCAGGGCGAAGTGCAACATATGATAAAACAATAAAATACTATAAATTAAAAAAAACCAGATAGCTCAACAGCACTCAGAGAAGTTTACCATATCACATATTGCCCAGCCTGGCTGTCTCACATCATGATATCTCATAGAGACGGCAGATGATAATCCATTTTGTAACACAGGTGACAGTGCCGATGGGGGAGGCCAACCAGATCAAGAATAGACACCCGCAGCCTTAACTAAAAGCCTGGCGGAACAGCTCCATTTTAAAGGCCCTATGGAAGGCTAATAAACCAGGTATGCTCTTTTTAGACTAGGATCTGGGGAGTCCCAGGTTCAGATTCCCAATCTACCTTGGAAGATTGCTGGGTGGCTTTTGCTAGTTATTCTCACCATGCCGGTGGACCTGCAGCCTGACGTTGTGAAACGACTTTCCCATGAGGGCTGGATATCAGCTCTACAGCTTGACCAGAGGTAAGCATGGCTTTGGATAAAGGGGAGAATTTCTTTGCAGGTATGTGATGGGCCCATCCGGGGAGAAACTGCATATTAGAATTCCCCCTTCAGGAGTTATTATGCAGAACGGGTTTGTCAAGCTGAGTTGGGGTTAAAGATGTGATTTAAAACTCAGAGACTCGGTCTGGCCTGCAGCAGGAGAGAGAAGGCCAGGAGCTTGACTGAGGGAAAATAGTGATTTCTTTGCAAGACTCAAGCCAGATAACGGAAGTATTCAGAGCAGCAGCAGCAGCAAGAGCCATTGAAAGAGCAAATGGGGTATATAATATAGTGGGTTCAATGCAATGAGGAGACATGGTTGCAGTGATCATAGCTCTCTTTATTAGTTACAGCATGGTAACAGCTGAACTAGAAGACTGCCTTACTGGGCCAACGGGGCCAACTATATACAATTCAAGGTTCCCACGCAAGGACACCATTGGACCATTCAAACCGGCAGGGGGCCTGTGATTGGAACAGGGTGTCAGGGATGTGGATCCTGCTGACCACTGTTCCCGGTTCCCCAAGTTCAGACCTAAAGGCTGCAATGAGCCAGACAGGAACGTGGTTTCTAGTAACATTAGTCCACATACACAACAGGGAAGAAGCAGCCCTGCACTTAAAGTTAATATTTTAGACTTTGTCTTTTCTTTGTACTACTGGGTGATGTTTGCTAGGATTTGCTTTTTGTTCTAAGTGCTCTTTCTGAAGGGCACTGAAGATGCTATCTCTAAAAAGCGTTGCTATGTTCATAGCCATTATGATTCAGTTTTACCTTTAGTTGTAAAGTTTTTGAGTTTCTGACATTTGTTACTTTAAAAATCACACCACCTTGAATTTTTAAAGCAATTTCACATTTGCTTTACAAACCACAAGGGTGGTATCATTTATCGATTTGAATCCCATCCACCCCCAACTCTCCAAAAGGTGATTTAGGAGAGGGATCTATGCAGGGCCAGAACATCTGTTAGGTGACCATAGGCCTACAGGCACAGCCCTGGGGGGACACTGAGTTGGGTCACCCCTCCCAGGGGAGGGTGGGGGGAATGAGTGAGGAAGGGATTGGCAGACCTACCACACATTTTAAATCATGCAGGAGGGAGGAGGCAGCAGAGACAGAGGAGGGTGTGTGCATCTGGACATTGTCTGGATTGCAGTGCCTGCAGCCAGGCCATGTCACATCACGCTGCCAGAGCTCTGGTTGGTAAGGCAGCTGGCAAGGCTGGCCAAGCGATTGTCAGGGAGAGACTGGGAGTGGGGGCATGCTTTGCCATGGGGGGGCAGGGGGTGGGGGGCACCTTGCCTGGGGTGGCAGGCATGGCGGAGCACCCTAGTGCCCGTGCTGGATCTATGTAGCCAGGTTTCTGCTGGGTTACACTGTGAAGCCACCGATAATGACACCAGCACCCTCCCTTGGAAATCCTCATTACTGAAGCCATATGCAGAAGAAAATAAACCGTAAAATGTACACGGTATGCTGCATACTGTAAAAAATTTACAAGGAAGGCAGACTTGCAGAAGAACTATACCAAACTGATTCTTATGCTTGTGGATTGATCCCCCCAAAATCAGGAGTAAGCCAAGCACATGGAAAATCAGGAGTAAGTCAAGCACACAGAAAAGGTTTCAATCTATATCAGTATTAAACATGTTTAATTCTTTAC
This sequence comes from Heteronotia binoei, assembly GCF_032191835.1. Taxonomy (NCBI): domain Eukaryota; kingdom Metazoa; phylum Chordata; class Lepidosauria; order Squamata; family Gekkonidae; genus Heteronotia; species Heteronotia binoei. Next base: position 45,654,765 of record NC_083223.1, on the reverse strand, counting down.
CTTGAAATCAATGGGTTTTTTTAAGTGCCTGGCTTTCGCTGAATGGTACCCACTTTTTAAAGATCAACAAACAGCCTAAAGGGGGAAATGAAGGAGATATAAAAATCCGGGGCATTATCCAGGCAAACTAGTAAATGTGGGCTTAAGACTCTTTCATTGGCTGCGGTCACACTGGAGGCTTGGTGCAATCAGGTTGCACCTCTATTTCTGATTGTTTAAATAGTTGTGGAAAGATTTGATAAGACATCCCACCCTGAATTGGCTTACTGTGTGCTTGCCTCATGGTAGATCATTCAGATTGTTTCAGCATCCTTTCCCCCCAACTCAGTCTTTCACTCATGCACATAAGTGTGCATCTGAAACTCTGGCTCCTTTTTGACAGCTCTGCAATCCCTCTGCCAAGTACTCCAGCCCCTCTCAGCCACTTTCCCTTTGCCTCTCTTCTTTGGAATACATGGGGGTTCAGATTTACATGAGAGTAGTCCCATAGACTACAGTACATTTACTCTTGTGTCAATCATGGGATCAAACAGAAACTCTGATGCAGAAACAGGAGAGAGGAGACTGGGGGGGGGGATTTACCACTCAAAAAACAACTCCTTTGGGGACTCCCAATCCAGAATGACTGCTTGGCCACAGTTATTGACAATATCAGGGATGATTACGTGCTTATACATACATAGCTACCTGATCCAAAGGGGAAAAAAAGGAGGCAGAAACAGAAGGGAAGGTTCAGACCTTCCATATGGTTTGACTTCACAAGAGGGGAGTTCAGACATCTGGAAATGCAGGATGAATGTGCAGACATCTGTAAGCACCGGGCTTTCTCCGGTGGCTGTTTATTCTACATCCAGCTCATCATATGATGGGGTGAATACAACTGGGGAATGGGTACCAGATGTGGCTGTGTGACCAAGCCTATTTAATCTGTAAGGGAACAGCAACTATATTGGGCCAAACTGCCTGTCTGACCACAGCCCAGAAATGGCTTTTCAGGAAAGATCCAGGGGAAAGAGAGATTAATTCTTCAAATGTCTTCTGTTCACAGTTCATGGAATCCAACCCATTGATTTTTGGTCTTTTAAAACTTTGTCACAGTTTGCCATTAGGTGGACTGGTTCATATCTGGAATGAACCCTCAGCCAGCCATTTTTAGGATTCTAGGCAAGTGCATTAATCATTTGTTGACTGCCTGTTATTTTTGTGGCAACAAACTGCTGAGCAATTTGGTTTTCATTTGCTAACAGCTCTGCAAAAAAGAAATGGGAGAAAAAAAGAGCAAAACATTTCCATTACCTACAAAAGTCACACAATGCAAGACATGACTCAGAGACAACCTCCAGCTTTTCAATTAAGCCACATTCTTTTTTTTCTGATACTAAAATTCAAAACCCTGGGAAATGAAGACACATTTGTTCTTCATTGCAAGCATTTGAGATGCAGGCAGTATAATGCAGGCCTGGCCCATCAAGTTTTTAAATGGAAAGAAACTGCTACGTTTTGGAAGGATGTAGTGTCCTCTCCCCTCCCGTACCTGTGATATACTGAATAATTGACCCTGATTGAACAGTGACAAGACTTTATGCCATTTTAAGAAGGCAGTTCCTCTACCTTATTTACTGGTAGCCATTTGACTTCACTTCCCCATAAAAGACTTATTTATAGAAGTGTAAAATCCAATTATGGAGCTGTTTGGTTTGCCATGGCAGCATTATAAAGTGAATCTATAGCAGCTCCTTTGTTTTGTCTTCTGCTCCCCTCGTCTTTCTTATTTTTCTTTCTCAGAACAAATTCTTCACCTTATAATGCTCAATAACCTTTGGCTGCAATCCAACATAATTTGTTTGCATAAAACCTGTACTACTGATGTGCTTTCTTTCCATCACAAGAACAGCCTGGGCCGGCGGATAGAGCCCAAAATGCAGAAATACCGTTAAATCTTATGTTTAGAACAACAAAGCCATGCCAGACATTTAAGGCTTTTGTCAATAGGGTTATATTATAACTAGGGGTGTGCATTCGGTTCGGCCGAACCATATATACAGCCGAATCAACACTGATTCGGCTGTATATGGAGTTGGCCGTAGCCAATTCCCATTGCCGCCTATTATGCGGCAGCCGAATACGGCTCGCCGTATACTGCCGAATAGCTATTTGGAAGTATACGGCTGTCAATGCAAAAGGCGGGAAAGTAGCTTCTGCAGCCTCAGTGGAGTTGCTTGCCTACTTTCCCACCTTTAGTGGCCTCTTCCCGCCTCTCCCATAGCCTTCCTGGGATCAGGGAGGGGGGGAGGGGGAAGAGGAGCCCCAGCAGCCAATCCAAAGCATGCATTTGCAAAATGCATTGCAAATGCATGCTTTGCAGGGCTGTTGTGTAGCTGATGGCCCAGCCATCAGCTACGTTGTTGTTATTTTGATCTTTTGCTTACTTGGGTATCCAAGTAAGCACTGTTGTCTGGCCAATCAGAGAGCAGTGCTATTTTTTGAAATTGCTCTCTGTAGGGCCAGAGAACCTTTTTAAGGAGTCTTCCTGGGTGGACTCCTCCATTGCTGCTGTGGTGTATGTGGGTTGGTGTGAGAGATTGTGCTGCTGCTGGCTGGCCCTTGGCTTCAGCTGCTGCCTGCTGCTCTCTCACTCAGCCTTACCAGACTTCCCTGGAGTAGAGCAGACAAGGTAAGACAGTTTTGGGGTTCTTGTTTTAGTTTTTGTTGGTAAAAGGACTAGAGTCCCTTTACTTGCCCAGATTTGGGTGGGTGAGTACTGGGTGGGTAGCCTATTTGGGGTTGGGCTTAGGTTCTGCTGGGGGTGGGGGCCTGGGGTGGGGTTTTTTTTTTGCTAATTTGCCCATATCTTAACTTAGTGAGAGGACTTTTAAAAGTGCAGTGTCCTTTTACTTCTCCTGATTTGGGTGTCTTGGATTTCTTGGGGTTAGGGTGAAGGGTTTTTTTGGGGTGGGGTGGGGGTTGGCAAAGTTCCTGTATTGTTAAAAGTTGAGCGTTTTTTACTGTTTTAAAAGTATTCAGTGTTTGATTTGTTGCTGCTGTATTGTGCTGCTGTTGTTACTTTTATCTTCAGGTTATTGGGGGGGGGGTGCTGTTTGGCCTAATTTTCATTGTTTAAAAGGCCACTTTTGTCCCCCTTTTCCTGGTTCTGGTTTTAGGGGTGGGGGTGTTGTTGTTGACTGATTTGGCCTGAGTTTTCTTATTGGTGAAAGGCCACTTTTTAAACACTTGAGTTGCTTGGCCTTTTTTCCTGTTGTCCCTTTTCCTGGTTTGGGGGTGGGGGACTGGGGGTGGGGGTGTTGTTGACTTATTTGGCCTGAGCTTTCTTGTCGGTGAAAAGGCCACTTTTTAACACTTGGCCTTTTGTGATTCTGCTGGTTTTGTTTTGGTTTTTTTAATTACCTCTGGTTGGTGTGGGGGTTGGCGAGGGTGTGTGTGGGCTGTGTGGGCTGGGTCACTTTCTTGTTTTTATAGAGTAGATTGTGTGTTCTGTGGCAGGGAAGCTGGCACCTGGGTGAGAGACCCAGAACCAGCAGGCTTGTTGTGGTTGGCCAGCTCTCCCTGTGTTGTTTGGGGCAGGGCTGGAGAGCTGGCATCTGTAGATTGTGTGTTCTGTGGCAGGGAAGCTGGCACCTGGGTGAGAGACCCAGAACCAGCAGGCTTGTTGTGGTTGGCCAGCTCTCCCCGTGTTGTTTGGGGCAGGGCTGGAGAGCTGGCATCTGGGTTTGCTGCAGCCAGGTCTGCCTCAAACCCTCTGCCCCCCAGTAGCCTCTAATTATGCCCTATGTTGCCATTGATGTCAATGGCCCATAGGGTATAATGATAGAATAGGGCACCCTCTTTGGGTGCCCCTGGAATGGGATCCCCTGGCCCAATCTTTTTGGGACTTGGGGGGGTTGGAGGGGAGAGTCCCCTGCAGGTCCCCTGCAAATTTGGGGGCTCTCCCTCAAACTCCCTCCCCTCCAGGCGGCTTCAAATATACCCTATTTGCCATTGATTTCAATGGCCCATAGGGTATAATAGGGCCGTATATTCAGAAATAGCCGCGCATCTACCGTATATGCGGCTATTCCGAATGCGGTATTCAGCAGTATACGGGGATTCCGATTTCCCCCCCCCCCCGTATACTTCCAAATCCGTGTAATGCCGATTTTTTTTTTTGCACATCCCTAATTATAACCAGGGGTTATTTTGTAGAAAAATAGGTGGTAGAGCTCATTAGCATATCTCATTAGCATATGCAGCCTTCCCCCCCCCCAGCCAAAAGCAACCTGATGCAAGAAAGGAGAGCCCTGGGCGAGCGAGGCCTGCTTGAGATGGCTAGAGATCCAGCCACCCCAAGCAGGCCTCACTTATCTGGGGCTCTCCTTGGCTGCCCCCACCACAGTCAAAAGGCCAGCAAGCCACCTATTGCCCAAAATCACATGAGAAGTGAAGAAAGGGTGGTGTGGGCTTCTCCAGGGGTTAATGTGGGCTGCTGGGGGAGTGGCAAAGCTCCTGTTGCCTGGCTGGCAACAGACATGTATAGGTGAAAAGTTATCTTCAAGAAACCCTCCCTGTGAGTGAAAAACTACCATAGCAAAAAGTAAAGTTTTAATCCATCCACCTGCTGTGCTCTTTTTTTCCACTTACTGGACATTTCTTACACAGGGAAAACCCGCTGTCTTGGCTGACATTCTGCAAGCAGGGAGATGGTTTTATGGCGTGCAGGCTGGCTGCTCATGTGAACAGCCTGAATCTGTTCAGTGGGATTACTTTCTGCATATTCAGACAGGACAGTATAGTGCAATGGGAAGCATTTCACACATGCACCATCACACACAGCCTGGGGGGACACCTAGTGTCTCCATGGGTGTCTGCTACTGAACAACACTCAGTAGTAGGGATGGGCACAAACCTAAACAGGGCGGTTTGAGGTTTAGGATGGTCCATGAACTGAACTGACTCAAATGGACCCCACCCAAACTGAAGTGGTTTGCCAAGTTTGGAGAGCCAGTTTGATGTAGTGGTTAAGTGCGCGGACTCTTATCTGGGAGAACTGGGTTTGATTCCCCACTCCTCTACTTGCACCTGCTGGCATGGCCTTGGGTCAGCCATAGCTCTGGCAGAGGTTGTCCTTGAAAGGTAGCTGCTGTGAGAGCCCTCTCAGCCACACCCACCTCACAGGGTGTCTGTTGTGGGGGAGGAAGGTAAAGGAGATTGTGAGCCGCTCTGAGACTCTTTGGAGTGGAGGGTGGGATATAAATCCAATATCTTCTTCTTCTTCCCACAGCTAGGAGAAAGGGGGTGGGGATTACCTTAGAAGGGACTTCCCTTCTGCCTTTCTCCTGGCCACAACTTGCTGAGGCCAGAAGAAAGGGAAGAGATTGCCCGGGAAAGGATTCCTTTCTCCCGGTCATGGCCTGCTGCAACTGGGAGAAAGGGGGCAGGGATCACCCATGAAGGGCTAAATAGCTTACAACCATTTAAACATTTGGTTTTGCTTCCCACCACTTTGAGGGGGGGGGAAAGCAAAACTGAAGGGGTTAAATGGCTCACAGCCATTTGAACTTAACAGCTTAATTGGTCAATCACTCAGCTGTTAAATTTAAATGGCTGGCCGCAGGGCTTTTTTGTAGCAGGAACTCCTTTGTGTATTAGGCCACCCCCCCCCCCCCCCCAATATAGCCAGTCATCCTGGAGCTTACAGTAGTGAGCCCCAGGTAACAAAAGGGTTATCAAATTTTGTATCAGCTGCAGTTTCCAGAGTGTTTTCAGGAGCAGACTCGTGTAGAGCAGTAATCTAGCCTCAAATCTATTGAAGCATAGATCAGTGTGGCCAGGTCTGGTGCCTGCAAACAGAAAGCCAGTTTCCTAACTAGATGCAGATGGTGTGTGTGTGTGGGGGGGACCATTCTCTACTATCATAGACACCTGTTTCTTCAAGAGCCAGCAAGACTTTGAAGTTTTTAACAGATTCCTTCAGCAAAAGCTGCACATCATTTAAAGCAGTAGCCCTTCCTGCCAGCATCATCTCCATCTTACCTGGATCTAGCTTCCCTTGTTCTCCCTCGGCCACTTGACCACCACATTCAGACACTGGGCCAGGACACTGCTGCAGTTCATAGCTTATTCAGAGTAATAAACACATGAGCAGCATCAGCATATTAATGACAACCTTCTATGAAACTTTCGCTGATCTCATGATGACTCATAAGGATATCAAACAGCACGGGAGATAACACAGAGTCTTTCGGCACCCCATGTCAGCACCCAAAAGGGATGATTCAGCCTCTTCTGCTGTACCCTTTTATGAATGGTCTGATGGGAAAGACACTGCTCTGTTCAGACCCACTCCATCTTCCATGTCTTTCATATTGTTGATTGCTGAGAGAGAACAGAGATAGGAATTTGTAATCCTCTGATTCAAAGGACCCCATGCCTTCCTGCAGGGTTTTACAAATCAAGAAAGACACAGATCTAGATTACAAGCGGTAGTCTTGAAACACCTCAGAGTAAGAAAGCCATTTATTACAAATAAAACATGTTTTCAAAAGCCTTACAAGTTGGTGTCCACCTAACTCTACGGTCTTGATCTTTTGAGCACCTGTGCTTTCACACAACCTTATGGGAGTAGTAACTCCCTCCATGCTATTTAATTACATGCCCCAAACATCCATAACCCTGACAGAATCTGTTCCACATAGTGCATAGATTGAAAAAAATGGCCACAAGGTGGCAAGAAATGAGACTGCATCACCACAGTTACTGCACCACTACCAAGTTTATTGGGACAACTGCTTGAGACAGGTGGTGGCAGGCAATCCAAGGCTTGGATGACAAGAGATTATGGCTCTGAAAAACGGTATCGTTGCCTAACAAGTATATTTGCTGAGAAGTTTGTGGCATGTCTAGTCCAGTTTACTATTGCATGCCCACCTCATTCTGCTACACTGACATTAATCAGGTTTGCACAACCTGTAATCCATATATGTGGCCCATAGTGGTATGAGTAATCTCTTGCATGCAGGGCTGCAAGGCCTATGCTTGGCAATCACAGGAGGTTTTGAGAGTAGAGCATGGGGAGGGAGAGCATTGTGCAGCCTTCCAGGAATTCTCACAATCTCTATGTTAAAGACTATAGACATTGGGGGAATTATTAGAGAGTGGCCCAGCACAGAGAAGACTCAGCGGTGACATTGCCACACAATGTTGTTTTCCTCCCATTTCCTCCCAACTGCTCTACTGAATAAGTGTGGGGGGCTGAGGAATATGAGTGGGCATTTGCCCACCTTCAGCAAGCAACTGGCAAGCCTACCTGTATAGTGCTTTCCTCCAAAAATGTATGCAACACATTGAAGGCCATATATTGCTGGTAAGTATGTGACTTGGTGGATTATAAACAGAGCAGACCTGATAGTCATGCTATAAATCTGGTGTGTTTGAAATTCACTTTTATGACAAACGAATAAGCGGCCCAGGTTTCTAGTGTCAAATTGTTCTGAATCTGGCTTTTCACGCTGACTGCAATCCTCTCTACTTCCATTTTCCATTGCTGTAAGGTGAGAATCTGGTCCATTGCTCCTTGCTGTTTGAACTGATAAGACTGTGCAGATAAGGGGAAAATGACTTTCCATGAAATAGCATATAACTCCAGTGACAGGAAGACTGCAGGGGAAATGACAGTTACTTTCGTTCTGGCATAATTTAATTTGGGGTTCAGCAGTGGGTACAGGATGTTCTGAGGAGCTACAAAAACTCATTAGTTCCCTATGAAGAAAGCCTGCCCTGGAGTTCATAGTTATTATCCTTGAAGCAAAAGAAGTGAGTTGAAATTCTACACAGCTTCAGTGTGGCATCATTCTCCATTTACTTTGTCACCTCAACTGAACCTTCCTGGCTTTTCAGAGCCTTGCTGTAGCCCGTCAGCAGAAATTGCAGGTTACTTTCAGTAAATGGCTCCAGCGACCACCAGGTAATAACAGAGCTAATCCAGGAAAGTTTTTACCGCTCTGCTGTTTTGGATGAAGGGATCATGCTTTTTGTCTTGAAATGAATAAAGAGGGAGAACTCAGAATCTCAAAGATCAGAATCTCATTGTAAGGGCAACATTCAAAGCTTAATGCTAGATTCAAGTCAGCTGAATGCTCATTGTCAGAGGCCTGTATAACCTCTTTCTTGGGAGTTCTGCGGGGTTAATTCAGGAACAGAACTTGCAAGACAGTATAAGTTCAATAAAACTTTAAGTCAAAACCTCCAATATACAGAACCATACAACAAGATGTATATGGTTAAACTTGTAGCTGTGACAGAGATTAAACACCTGCAGCGGATAGTGTCTTTGAATTCAGTTAAACAACTGGTTATTGCTTGATGCACCACTGTGGTGAGTAAAGCTCAATTTTTCTCATCCACCAGAGTCTTCCAACACAGTCCTTTTTGCAAAAGGGAACAAACTGGACAGCACAGAAACCAGGTTTCAGGCTTCAGCTTGAAAAAATATAGACAGGCAATAACAATATGATCCCAATAATGTAAAAAAAAAAAGGTACCCCAATAATACCAGTTGATTAAAACTAACTCCCTTTCCAATTAACATCTCACATATATAAATTTCAACTACCTTATACAAGACCCAGAATGCATAGCTTCCAAGCAAACAAATTCTTCCTGTTTTGCTAGCCTCTACTTACTTGTTCTGCCCCTACTGGACTAAGTCAATTATTCCCTGGGGTTACACCTGATGAATATGAACACATGAAACTGCCTTATATGGAATCAGACCCCTGGTTCATCAAAGCCAGTATTGCCTACTCAGGCTGGCAGTGGCTCACCAAGGTCTCAGACGGAGGTTTTCCACATCACTTACTACCAGAACTTTTAACTGAGGATACTGGGGATTGAACCTAGGACCTTCTGCATGCCAAGCAGAGCTCTACCACTGAGCCACAGCCCCTCCCAAAAGCATGCTTCCTTTTCCAGAATTATATGGAAAAACAAGTGCAAGGTCAACATGCTGTTTGTTAGGAAGGGGGGAAGCAAGCTCCAAACTGATTATATAGGCAGTTCCTGTTTTGCATCTTTTGGTTGCTCTTGGCTTCCTGCCCCACACAACCTTGACATGGGGGAGGTAAAGCATCAATTGCTGCACATGCAGCCCCAAAAGTTGTGATGTGTCATACTGAACTTTTGCCTACACAACATCGCACCGTGTGCATTGGTATCACCCAATGATTAAAGCTGCTGTATCACATATACCACATCTCAGTTACATCTGCAATAGAATCTGTGCTCTGGGACTGGAATGACAGGTTGCAGAGTGGAATGATGGCCCCTGGGAGTAGCAGAGGTGCTCTGGGGCTGGAATGACAGCCCCTAGAGTGGAATGACAGCACCTAGGAATAGAATCCACACTCTGGTACCAGAATGACAGGTCACAGAGTGGAATGACAGCCCCTGGGAGTGGTATAAGTGTTATGAGAATGGAATGACAGGGCTCAGAGTGGAATGACAGTCCCTAGCAATAGAATCTGTGCTCTGGGACAGGAAGGATAGCCTCTTCTTTGTAGAATGATCCTTTCAGTGCTGGATTAAACCCTGTGGAGGCCCCTAGGCAGTCAAATTTTTTTGGGGGGGGCTCGCAAATTATCTCAGAGTTGGAGAATCTGCCCCACCACTCACAGCCCCTGCTGCAGCCTGCAGGCACCTTCTCAAAAGCCCCTTTGACAAAGCTGTGGGGGAAAGGAGTGTAGCTAATCAAAAGCTAATTCATATAATCCCGGAGGTGGGGGAGCCAGCCCGGGGCCCCTAGGAGTGTAGTAACTTTCTGCAAACAGCTAAGGGTGGAAAATTTTTACTAATAGAAGAGGATCTGATTTTTGCCAGCCCCCCTCTCTCACAGTGTAGACTTCCTCTCCTCTTGCTGCTCCTGGGGGCCCCCTTTGCCTCTAGCGCAGCATTTAGGGAGACAAGGGAGTCCAGCTCTGTTTACTTCTGCCAGCCCTTGTGTCTGCAGAGATTTTCCATGGGATCCAACCAGCTTTTCTAATGCTGAAAAAGAAAAGACCACGGAAAGGACTATGGTGGGGATTGTGAGACCTGCACAGACAGAAGCCATGTGAGACAGAAACTGTAACAAAGACTGAGTGGAAATGCTGGCAAGATTGAGTGAAAATGCTGTCTGGATCCAGTCCAAAGTCTGTAAACTACCAAGCAACATTCTCCCAGCAGGAAAATACACAGAGGTTCCGAGTTTTGACTATTTGTCAAAGAAGAACTGCTGCCTCAAATACAAGCCCTAGGTAGAGTGAGAGAGGATGTCAGCAGGTTTGCAACTCATGCCATAACACACGTTCAAAGAAAGTTATTTTATTCCTTTCAAATAAAAAAGCCAGTGATTTCTAGCTGTTTCCTGCTGTGTTGCAGGAAACAGAAGAACAACTTGCTAATGCCAAGGAGAACAAAAATATGACTGTCAGTTTGGTGTACGTAGCAAAATTCTTTCTGAATCTGCCTTCTCCCCTTAAAGCAGAGTTCCTACACACAGCTCATAATAAAAATCAACTGCAGGTAGGTAGCATTGAATCAGAATGCTGACAAGTTACCAGCCTCCAGTGTGGAGTGTGAAGATCTCCTGGAATTACAACTGATCTCCAGATGACAGGGATCAGCTCCCCTGGAGAAAACAGCTGCTTTGGAGGAAGGGCTCTATGGCATTATATCCTGATGTGTCTGGTAGCACCTGAGAGACCAACAAGAGTTTCAGGGTATAAACTTTTGAGAGTCAAAGCCCCTTCCCTTTGGCATCTGACAAAAGGAGTTTTGACAATTGAAAGCTTGAAAATCTTCTTGTGACATAGGGTGTGATCACATGAGAGACTTGACACGGCAGTATCCCAGCTCTGAAAAAGCCAGCTCTTTTTGATCCATGCTGTGGCATTCACACAGCTCTCACCCTACTGCTGGGAGAGGCACAGGCTGCACACATGCAGGAGGAGCATGCAGACTGCTCATGCGCATGTGGGATGGGTGTATTACATGTCCCAGCCATTCAGACAGCCAGGAAATGTGCCCTACATATGTTACTGGGAAGTTCCTGGTAGCTATTTAATCTGGTCCCAGCCCATCCTAAAACAAGGGCGGTATGGGTGGTATCGGGGGGGGGGGCAGATATGCGCATGTGACCACACGCATTAAATCTGAATGGGAGGCGTGACTAGGTCAGGCCAAATCTCTTGTGTGATCACACCCATAGTTTTATACCATAGTTTTATATTCGAAGATATCATGTCCCAATTACATCAAGATGCAACTGACATGGTAGACCTCAACAAGGGGCTTTCAAGACAAGCAAGAAGCAGAGATGGGTTGCCATTGCCTTCCTCTGCAGAAGCTTCCTTGGGGGTCTCCCATCCAAGTGCCAACTGGGCTTAGCTTCTAAGATCTGATGAGATTGGACTCTAGCATACCACCTTCCCTCCCAATTATCCCAGCAGAACCCCCACTGTTTCAAGGCCTTCCAGCCTTGGCTATTGTGAAACATTTATCAGCCACTATGGGAGGAAAACTAGTTGTGCTTCTGTAGGGCACAAACTGCTGAAACTCTTCACAGCAGTATTATAAAACTTGCTGTTTCTATCAAGTGAAAAATAATTGAATATGTAATACCAGTGGAGACAAATTTCTAATAATTGCAGAAGGATATGGCCTTCTGCCTTACTTTGGCATCAGCTCATTTTTCAGACAGAAATTAATGAAGAACAAACTTTCCCATGGGGAATTTGTATCATTAAAAAAAAATTAGCTTGAAGAGCGGTTCCCAAAACAATGGTCAACATGAATTATGCCAGTAATACCCAAGAGCAGAAACACGATTTGTATGCAGATCAAACACAGAAAATGAATCTGCTTTGCTTTGTCATAAAGTTCATGAAATCTAAAATCAATTATGATGTTCAGGTGGGAAGTGTTCTTCACAACATAGGCTGTGTTGTCCAAAACAAATTTTGGAAAATAAATTTAAGAGAAACTGTAGCCATCTTTAATGACTCCAGAGTAAATCAGGATTTAGCTGCTCTGGAATTCAGTAGTAAATGCCCATTCCAGCATAGTGATTGCCAGCTTTTCTTCTCGTCATTCATCTGGGTGTGCCACAGAGAAATCATAAAGCTTATCCTTAGCATAAAGTTATGGAAAAAGTCTCACCTGCTTGATTTCTGTATCTTAGGCTGTTGTTAAAGGCATGGATAAAGGGTCAGTAAAATGTTGATAACCTCTAATTTAAGAAATGCACAGTCCCAAGGTTAGTGGACACTAGGGGAATGTACCATATTCTGAATTATATTTCAGGGCCCAGGGCCTCTTTGATCCATAAATAACTTTCTCTCCTTGTCTTGTACTTGCAAAGGCATGTACTGATTATCATTAGTGAGACATGTAAAAATTGTCTGTGTTCCAAAGGACAGCTAATACAGTACATTAACTGTGCAATCCCAAACAGAGTTATGCCCTCCTATTGAAGTCAATGGTGTTAGCCAAATTGCCACTTAAATGAGGTACAGGGGAATTTATTTAGGTGGGCAAAGATGGCAAATGCGCAGGGTCAACAACCTATATATACAGAAAGCAGTCTACCCAGGAGCCTTTTTGAAATAACAAGAAGATTTTGGTAAAGTAAAAGGGGGCTTTATTAAGAAAAATTATCAAGCATACAAGAAAATAAATCACACAACAATCACACAGCCCTAGGAAAATAAAGAGGGGAAATTAGATAGGGAAACATATATGGGAATAAAAACAGGCAGGGCGATACTTTGCCAGTCTCAAAGAATCCAGAAGAATGGTCTAATAATGAAGACAATAAGGGAAAGGGGAGCAAGAAATGACCAGCATATCTTGCAATAATGGGCCCAATACTGATTAGGTAGTTGGGGGTATCTCAAACAGCAAGGGTTGGGTACTGTAAGAGACACACTTGAACTGGCCCAAAACTGGCCTTCTTCATGTCCTCAGGCACTGTCATGTGGTACATGACATCACCCCAGAGATGGCTCCCAGGATTTGGACAAAAGGATTAATGGGTGGTGATGGTTTTACCTAGTGCAAACCATCATTAAAACAAAGAAATTAAAATAGGCAGGGCTTTTTTTGTAGAAAAAGCCAGCTGGAACTCATTAGTATGCAGGGCCACACCTCTGACATCACCGTGATTTGCATACTAGGCCACACCTCTGACATCACCAAAAGTGTATAATGTCTTTTTTGGGGTGTGGTAACAATTCTGGTCATCACACCTCAAAAATATATTCTAGCATTGGAAAAAGTCTAAAAATATATAGCCACACACACACACACACACACATGTACATATACATATATATAAATTCCAACACACTACTACAGAGCCAGCATGGTGTAGTGCTTAAAGAAAGAAAGAGAAATAAAGCAAACAGACTGGAGAAAAGACTGACTGAATGAATGAATGAATGAAAGGGGGGAGAGAATTGGAAAATGAGAAGGAGAGAGGGGGGAGGGGGAAATAAGGCAAACAGAGAAAAAGAAATATTGACAGAAAGAAAGAGTGTGGGAGTGGAAAATAAAGCAAGACTGACAGAGAAAAAGAAAGACTGACAGAGAAAAAAATGAAAGAAAGAAAGAAAGAAAGAAAGAAAGAAAGAAAGAAAGAAAGAAAGAAAGAAAGAAAGAAAGGGACTGACAGAAAGAAAATGAAAATGAAGGGGGGGAGAGAGTTGGAAAAAAAGAAAGAAAAACTGACAAAAAGAAAGAAATAATGAGTGAATGAAAGGGAGGGGGAGACAGTTGGAAACAAATAGAGGGAAAAAGAAAAATGAAATGGGAAGAAAGGAAAAGGGAGGGAAGGAGTGAAAGAAAGGAGGGGAAAAAGCAAGAAAGAAAGAGAAAAGAAAGGAAAAAATAAAGAGACTGAAAGAAAGGGGAAGCAAGCAACTCACCTGTAAAAGTGCTGACTTCCACAAAGCCCCGGCTCTGCAGTATGGCCCCTCAAGCCCCACTGACCAGCTAGATGCCGGAAGGCCCCATCCAAGCGCGGCAGGCCTCCCGAGCCCTGCCGGACACCACGAAATTGGGAGGCCCCAGCGCAAGTGCAGCAGGCCTCCGAAACCCTGCTGGACAGTGTGATGTCGGGAGGCCCCCACGCAAGCGCAGCAGGCCTCCCTGAGCCCAACCAGACACCTGAACATTGAGAGGCCCCCGTGCAAGCATGGCAGGCCTCCCCAAACCCTGCTGGACAGTGTGACGTCAGGCCCCCACGCAAGCGCGGCAGGCCTCCCCAAACCCCTCCAGACACCCAGACATTGGGGGGTCCCGTGCAAATGCAGCTGGCCTCCCTGACCCCCACCAGGCAGCAGGGGAAGTCGATGAGGCTGAGCCGGAATGCTGCCCTCGCCAGCTAGAGCGCTGCCCTCTCCAGCCAGAACAGCGTTCCGGTGCGTTCCAGCTCAAAAAAGCCCTGAAAATAGGCAATCTAGTGCCAACTTGTTTACTATTGTGACACCGTAACTAACACAATGGACGAGGTCTATGTGACAGGATTAAGTAGTTGACAAGTGATCATCTTCCACGATGTTCCATTGTGTCAGACGCTTGCCTGGATGAGTCTTTTGTTAGGTGAGAAGATGTTACAGCTGTCCTATTGTTAACCGTTGGCTTCTTCATTAACATCTTCAAAGCATGCCTGGTCTCTGGAATGTGATACATGTACTGGACATCTCCCTTGCATGGAGGTCTGCAGTAATGACTGTTGTTTTTGGGACATCTCAGGAACACAGCTTCTGTCAGGGGCTGCTTCTGGCACTGACATCTGGATGACAGGAGTGAAGTTGCCGTCTGCAGGACTGGGCAGCTCATCTGAGAAGCACAAACTAGAGTCCTCTTTGCTGGGCAGGCACAAAACAGGCACACAATCACAGGCACAAGGAGAAAGCTGGCTGGAACTTGGCTGGAAACACTGTTGCATAACCCTTACAGGGCAAATGTCCATACTGAAACTGGCACAAAGGCCAAATACTTACAATCCAACAAGACTGAATGTCCATAAAGCAGTAGGCACTATAGCTGTAAGTCCATGTGGGCCTGGTATCAGAGTCAGGAGAATCATAATTCTTAATGGTGGGAGAGGTGGTCCAGGGCTGACAATGGACTTAGAATGGTGTCACTCTGTTTAGGATTGCACTGTAATTTTGTTCGATCATAGGGTGAATACAGCCAGTCAGTTACCAAGTAGTAACTTAATGTAGTATCCATATAATCAATTGGTAAATAGAGGGGGCTTGCAATATCAGAAGAGGAATATTTCATAGCAAGGCTATTTATTTATTCAAATTAATTTAAATTATACAGATTTAAAGATATATTATGGTTTCATATCGCTTTATAAAAGACATAAAAATAATTTTGGAGTCCACCAAAGGTGGAATTGTAGCAGGAGCTCCTTTGCATATTAGGCCATGCACTCCTGATGTAGACAATCCTCCAATAGCTTAAAAGGCTCTTTTTTGTAAGCTCTTGGAGGATTGGCTACATCAGGGAGATGTGGCCTAATATGCAAAGGAGTTCCTGCTAGAATTCCACCCATGGAGACCACAAAATGGCATCAAACTCCAAGCACTAGCAGTGGCATAACTATCAGTAGTTCAGAAATCAGCATTAAAGAGGTCTAAGTTTCATAGGCTCACATAATGTTACAAGTGCTATGTAAACCTAACTTTAGGAACTACCTCCTCCCTAAAAAATCTCTCAAACGAGTTTTGTCTTTTGTCCTCTGAAAAGTAATGTCATCACTTGCTGTTGTGGTAGAGCCCAAGCTATCCTGATCTCGTCAGATCTTGGGAGCTAAGCAGGGTCGGCCTTGGCTAGCATTTGAAGGGTGACCTCCAAGGAATACCAGGGACAGGGAATACAGAGACAGACAATGGCAAACCATTTGTTCTGAAACATCTCTTGCCTTAAAACCAAATCTAGCTAGTGTTGCGTAACGCTAAAGGAGCTAGAACATCTGGCTGCCAGACAATCTCCTATTCTACACGTAATGCCAAATAATTAATTAATGGTAGAGCATCTACTTGGTATGCAAAAGGTCCCAGGCTCCAGAATTTCTAGTTAAAAGGATAAAGTAGTAACTGATGTGAAAGGCTGAGACTCTGGAGAGCTGCTGCCAGTCTGAGTAGACAGTGCTGACCTTGATGAACTGGTGGTGTGATTCTGTATAAGGCAGTTTCACGTGTTCTATTTTATTTATTTTACAGGAGAGATTTCTTTTGGGGTAGACAAACTGAATAGTTCTTTGAACCTGAATGATTGCTTCTTCTTTCCAAAGTGTGGATGGCTGCTGGTTACCCAAGGTTACACCTCAGCTGTAAATGATGTGTTTCATGCCCAAGTCAAGGGCATGAAAGTCAAATTTGCTGCTGTTGCAGATGTACATTAACTTTGTTAGAGGTTCCGCTGGATGTAGTAGCACTTAGTATGATGTGCCTTAATATGATGCCACTGGGGTTTGCAATCTGTTTTTAAATTTAATTGGTTTTATTGATTGATTTATGTATTTTTACCCATTGTTGTATATCGCCTAGAGCCTGACTTTGGCTAGGATGGGGCGATTCATCAAGAATAACAGCAACAACATCATTCCTTGCTGGTGAGGAAAACAAAGGGATAAAATAATGATTTTATTCCCAGCCTGATAGAGTGTATCCAGAGCAGTCAGGACGAAATCCAGCCAATTAGCTGCTTAACAGTGAGAGGAGAGCCAGTTTGGTGTAGTAATTAAGTGTACAGACTCTTATCTGGGAGAACTGGGTTTGATTCCCCACTCCTCCACTTTCACCTGCTGGCATGACCTTGGGTCAGCCATAGCTCTGGCAGAGGTTGTCCTTGAAAGGGCAGCTGCTGTGAGAGCCCTCTCCAGCCCCACCCACCTCACAGGTGTCTGTGTCAAGCATGCTATTTCTGGGCCTTGAACCATATAGTTATTAAAGTTAGTTTCCTTTCTTATTATTGTAAACCATTCCCCTCTCCCTTAGTTACATTTCAAAGAGTACTGTTCCCTCACCCCCCTCGGTCTTTTCGCACCTGGCTATACTTTCCCGCCTTAGGGTAGAATTGTAGGGCTTGCAATTAACTTTGATGATAGAATAAAGGAGGTGCCTCCCTCCAACTAGTTCCCATTCATCCTGCTTATCAGGAAATGTCTGGGAACCAGGGAAGACTTAACCGCATGATAGTATTATTTGCATATTTGTAGCAATTCACAGGCACATGTTACAATCGATAGCTATCTCAACTGTTACCTTTGAAGTATCCTTTAAAACACTATTCTTTCCGACTCTTTGTATCACTCTCAAGGTATTGTACCTTGAGACAGTACTGGATTATCAAACAAGTGAGCAATTGTTTCAACTTTGAATCGTTTGATTGAAATACCAATGCTTGACAGTCTGTTATGGGGGAGGAAGGTAAAGGAGATTGTGAGCTGCTCTGAGACTCTTCGGAGTGGAGGGCGGGATATAAATCCAATATCTTCTTCTTCATTCATTCATTCCTTTGCACCCTCCTTTGAATGGGTGTAGTATAGGGTTTTTTTTTTTTTTAAAAAGAAACAGTGACGAAGTCTTATTTATTTATTTATTTTTAAAGAAAAGGGCTTCTGCTTGGACGGTATCTGACATGGGGAAAGGGGGAAAAGGCAGCATGGTATATTTCAATCTCATCAGGTCTCAGAAGCTAACAAGGTTCAGTACTTTCATCCACCACGGAAGGCTCTGCAGAGGAAGGCAATGATAAATGATCTCTGCTCCACATTATTTTTGAAAATCCTTTGATGGTGTTGCTGTAAATCAGTTGCAACATGACTGCAATTATGTTTGTAGTATCTGACACTGTATAGACTGAGTCAAATTTACTATAATGTGTGAGGATAGTTGCTTGCACTTTGGATATCAATCTGGATATATCTATAACTATGTATGTATTTATATATCAGTTCATCTATCGAATATTGGCTTTGTTCAGGGATTAGGATGGGAAATTTTGCCTTTAATTATAGAAATAATAGAATATTACATGGCTATTTGAAAGAAGACATCATGAATAATGTTGACTGTGGATTGATTATATGAGTCTTACTGCTGCTAAGATGAAATTTGCCAACCCTCCTGATTCAGTGCACTCACTGAATAGGAACACTGCAGACTTTGACACAAGCATGATCACTTTCAGCTTCTGATTGCCTTGGTTCAATTGTTGTTGCCAAAATTCATTTTAAGCAGTGCTCAGCCATGGAAGCTTGCTGGGTGTCCTTGGGTCAGACACACAGCAGCATAATTTTGCAAATGAACTGATCTTAGTCTGACACTGTAATCGCTACAATAAACGAGCTCTCAAAAAATTTCAAGATAATATCCACCCATTTGTTAACTGATATATTATAGATATTAGATGTCATGGGGGTGATTTACATAATTTATAAAACGGAAATAAATCTATCTATCTATCTATCTATCTATCTATCTATCTATCTATCTATCTATCTATCTATCTATCTATCTATCGTCTGTCTATCTATCTATCTATCTATCTATCTATCTATCTATCTATCTATCTATCTATCTATCATCTATCTATCTATCTATCTAGTGAGGAAATGACCCCTCTTTCCCCAATATCATAGTCACCAGCATGGTTGCCAGGGCGCCTGGAGAAGTGAGCTCACACACCTTTGGCCAGAGGGTGTGAGCAAAATCATCCAGGGACTAAAAGGGACTCATGTGTGCAAACAACCTAAGTGTGCAGGCATTCTAAACCGGTATAGAGTGCTTGCCAACGTGCACGGACGTTTCCCCGTCACTGCGTAGGTCCGCCATGGTAGGGAAGAAGCTGCGCTGCTACGGAGCTATCCAGGCGACCGGTGAAGAAGCGCTGTACATGGAATCCACTGTGTATCGCTGACACCACTCGTAGCCATCTTCCTGCCAGGCTGGACTTCATTCCTTCATAGTGGAAAGCTCTGGTACACACCCTGAGTCACCCTTAGCCCGCAAGCAACCCATTCGCCCCATGAATGGATTAACAGCTCAACTGTCAGTCCTAATTGCCGGGCAATACCCTAAACAATAACTCCTGCCCAGAAGATGATGAGAAAAGAGGAAGAACATCTCCTGTCATAGCCAGGTCTTTTGTCTACACCGGGGATACCTAGGTCAATATTTGATTCCCTATTGTCACCTTCCCAGATAAGCCCACTTAATCCCAAGTACCTAGCCATTTCCATACTGACACCCTTGGAGCCGCCTCAGGCCCTGTCACAACCTGGAAGTTTCCAGGTTGCCCAGGACGAAGGTGAAGTTCATTGGTCAAAGCAAACACCCAATCAGGTGTCACCAAAGGACTCGCCATTGGCTCTGCTAATGTCCAGCCTTCATGGTCATCACAGAGCCTCCCCTTCCTCCTCCCCGTTGCCTCTCATCCCCTAAGGGCTCAGGTGAGGCCTTATAACCTGTGGACTAGCTACCCACAGGTGTGGTTCTATCAGCAACCCACATTCCGCTGCATAGATCCATCCCCGATTCCTGATCAGTTTCGGGTCCTCCCCCATTCCCTCAACTGTCGCCACCGGAGCCTTCCTTGAAGTCTGCGAGAGGTAATATTGCCCTGTTTGTCTACCCTTATATGTTCCCCTATCAATCTATCTGTGTTTCTTAGACCTGTGTGAATGTGTGATTGTTTTGTATTTTTATCTTGTGTGAAAGAACTATTATTCTAAATAAATTACAATTGGTTTTATTAAATTAGAGTCCTTTTATTGAGCATTACCCTCTGGATGGTTGAGCCTGGTATATATTGGTAAAAAGATTCCTAGTGAGCCAGGTGCCCACCTAACTAATTCCCCAACCTCGTTTTGAGGGCATTTTGGCTAACAATCTATCTATCTATCTATCTATCTATCTATCTATCTATCTATCTATCTACCTACCTATCTATCTATCTATCTATCTATCTATCTATCTATCTATCTATCTATCTATCTATCTATCTATCTATCTATCTATCTATCTATCTATCTATCTATCTATCTATCTATCTATCTATCATCTATCATCACTTTAAGTATCATATTTGTATTGTTTTCCTTACTTATATTTGTATTTTTTATTTTTATATTATATACATAGCAAAATATAATTAGAAGGCATAGTTTTGACTATCTAACATCTCTTAAATCAGTTTCTCTTGTAAGTATTCATGACCGTGGTGATATATTGTATGACACAAATAAGCCTTCATAGGCCTATTGTGCACAGGTGTTTCACCTTGCTTTCACTGTCAGGTTTTCTTTGTTCTGCATTGATTTTCCTCCCTTCAGTGCTCAGTTTGCTTTCTGGTCACTATTTCTCTGGGTTTTCTGAGAGTGCTTTTGTGCCAATTTCCCCTTTGTTTCACATCCAAGCAGAAGGTATTTCAAAAGTTTACAGATTTCCTTGGATTATCCCCTTACCTTTTGAAATACACACTCACCATTGACCTACCACCAGGCATGCTATTTTACACAAGTTCCTTACTGATTATGGGAAGCTCTTCTAAACTTCAGTTATCTGTGGTGTCAAACTCATTTGTTATGAGAGGCAGATCTGACATAAATGAGACTTTGTCAGGCCAGGCCATGTGTGTCATAAAATGTAGATTTTTATAATTTTTATTGATTTCAACTACAAAAAGAAGAAGCATAAGCATAGATACATAAAAGGGGGGAAGGGCATATACAGGATGGGAAATTGAGGTCACCCCAATTCCACCCCCCCTCAAAAAAAAGTTGTACCAGTTGTCCTGGGGTATTTGGATGCTATAATAACCAGAGATAAATGCAAGGTAAATGGTCATGAGTTGAACTCAGAGAAAACCTGGGTTAGGGTCCAAGTCCCAAAGTCTCAGGATAGGATAGGTTTAAAATTTAAGTTAAAATAATGAATCTGTGTTAACTAAACTTTAAGAGTAAGGGCCTAAAATGTGGAGCTGTTATAAGCACAGAGTTAGAGGGTACGATTTGTCCCTGCTAATCAATTTGGTATAAAGGAGTTTTGATTTTGTGACTGGGGCAGCTTGCAGAGATGTGTCTGTGTACATTATATCAGAGAAAAGTACAAATACATCAGTTATAATTCTACCTCCAAATAAAATACCCAATTCGTTCTGCCTGCAAGTATAGAGTTCTCCATGTAGTTTAACATCTTTATCTTTCATTATAAAACACTTTTACTGAACTATTACTTGCAATACAAGTCTAAATGATTTTTCTTCAACACAAATAAGTATAAAAAAGTCATAGCAATCTCAACATAGAACTGACTGATTTAGTTTAACCATGTTGAAAACGCAGACTAGTTTGTTAGTTTAACAATATCCTCATTAACAAAAACACATAAAATTCAGATCTTTATCCTTAAGAAGCTAAAAAAAATACAACATAGTATTTTGTCTCTCTCAATATAAACAGTTTCTTCAGGGGGACGTATTAAAAGCAAATCTGCCAGATTACAAAATAACTGTGCTGTCTGCCTTTTTAACTATTAATCCAACTCTTATATTCTTATTGGTCTAGAAAAAACAACTTAATATAACCCAAAAATAAAAGTCACATACCTGTTCTTATTGAGAATTCCATACTCAACTACCCACCAAAATAAAGACATTTCAATAGACCTTTCTTGCTAAAAAGAAATCCGTTTCCTGATTTATAACTAAAATGCACCTGCTCTTTCCTTAATACAGTCTGAGACCAATATCTTTATCCTTAACAGGCTAGAAAAAGAACACAATAATTTATCTATCTTATTATAGACAATTTCTTCAAACAAACATATTAGAAAGAGATCTACTAATTTACAAAATAATTATGATGTCTACCTTCTTAACAATTATAGACTAACTTGTAGGATTACCCATATTGATAGCAAACATGAAAGCTAATATCATTATCTGTTAAAGACAAGTTTACCAATTTGCCAAATAATTATGCTATCTGCCTTCTTAGAAGTTGATCTAGGTTAACTATTTTTACATAAAATTCTTTTCGAAAACTTTTTAGTCCTTTAGCTTTTATGTCCATATTATTCTAGACAAGATAACTTATTATAGCCAAAAAAAGAGAAAGAAATCTCACTTAGCCTTCTAATATCACATATCAGATTTTCTTGCAAAGTCCATATCCAGCTATCCACAGAGAGAGATCTAGTTCAGGAAGCTCTTCTTTCTGAAGGATTTCCACATCATGATTTTCTGGTTAAAATGTACCTTCTTACTCTTTAATGCAGTCATCCCTCTCGAAGAAAGTGGGAAAAATTCCACAGTCTTTGTTCTTCTCAACATAACTTCAGTCAATCACTATTTCCGGTCTTCTTTTTTAACTATGCCATAGGATTGCATTTTGATTTTCTTTTGTTCATTTCCCAACGAGTTGCTCTCCCATTTCAATTCCACAGACGTCGCCAGGTTCTCTTTAGCACTCTGCTCATGTAGATTTGAGATTTTGCTAGCTTTCAGCACAAAAGCTCCCATTTGTTTCTTAACTAACTCTGTCAATAAACCAAGATCCTGCTTCAGAGAATTCAAACTGCTTAAAATATCTTTTTTGCGGAAGATTTCGCTTAGCAAAGCCATTTTTCTCTGTCAGCAAACTCAGTCCATTAATCCAAGTTGAAAAGTAGCTCAGAGTCCCAGATAGTCCGCCCTTCCCAATCTTCTCCAACTGGAGTTTTGAGTGTTAGCGTATGAATTTCAATCAGATGACAAGGAGAAATCCCTCTAACAAGTATCTCATTTTGTTCAGACCGTATTGCAGCCGAATAATAGTCTCTTTAACAAATATCCAATTATAATCCGGGTCGATTTAAGTATCCATGTTCAGGTTAATTCAAATTATTTTCAGTACTTAAAGATATTCTTTAGCTTTTCGAGGCCTCATTCACAGGGAAATTGGAGGTATCGACCTCTTTCCCTTCCTTTGAACTGCCCATTTATTGAAATGTAAAATGACCCGTTAGCCATTGGCATTGAAAGCACACTTACTTGCTATGTAGAATTGTCATGCTTGAAGTAGAGAAGCGATAGATCAAAAGCTCATTGAAGAGAAAAGAAGCAAGCGATCGGGTGTTCACCTCTTGCTGCTGTAATGGCAATCATGACGGGGGAAGCTTTGGGGCATACAGAGAGAACAGGAACAACTGTCGTTGCACCCCTGTCTTGCTGTAAAAGCCCTATGCCAAAAGGAGACCCCTTCAGGGCTTCTTTGGTGTGTCACATCCGTGGCACCCCTCCACCCGCCTGATTCAGAGGGGCCACAGGCAGAAGAAACCACAGACCCTGCTGAGATCAAGGCGAAGTAGCCCGGAAGTCTGTGTCATAAAACGTAATGCCAGGAAGCAGAGATATAAATGTTATAAAGGACACAAATACAATTAAAGATTTCTTTTACCCCCCCCCCCTAAAACTGCTTAAAAGATTAGCACTTGCAATATTTTGCTTATTTAAAAGTCTCTGATAACTTGACACCTCTTAATCCCAATTATTGCATCAAAATCTGGAGACAATGTTTGTGCTGTAGCAATCTTGAGCATGTTGCTCAGGTGTGTATCTGTAATTTACAAACCTACTTTTGATTTATTAACATTCATTACAGAAATCTCATGGTCAATGTTTGAACCTAAGACCCAGATTAAAACATGAAATGGCTGGCTATTGTGAGCTTTTGTACATAAATTGCTTCATGTACTGGTCAAGAACATGTGAAATACTATGACAGACTGAGGGCTATGTGTTTGTCTACAGAACTATAGTCTTCTCCAGAGAAATAACTACAGCTCCTAAGAGGCAGTGCAAGAATAAAGAGACAGCCCTGTATACTGGTCAATATCAGCCTATTAAAGGGGAAGCCTAGATTAGTATCCCCAGTCTACAAAGGAAATGTGCTGGGTGAACTTGGTCTGGGCACACACTCTCAGCCTAATCTACCTCACTGGCTTGTTCTTATTCCTCATCTAAATAGTTCACATTGCTTTCCTACTGAGACTGGATCATGAAGGCATGAATACAGTGAAAAAGGGAAGGCAAAATCAGTTACATCCAGGAGAGCCCTGGCATAACTCTCTCTCTCTCTCTCTCTGTGCATAGCAAAACAAAAAGCTCATACCTTGAATAAAACTTTGTTGGTCTTAAAGGTGTTTTCTTTGTATCTCTCCCATGGGATCGAGGGAACTGGGCAAAGGAAGCTCTGGCTCTTTCCCTCCCTCCCGAGGGAAGAAGGAAGGGAAAGAGTGTCAGGTGATAGAAGGAAGAGATGCTTGGCTCAGTAGGTCTGCTGTGCAATTGAGACCCTGGCAAAGTAAGCTCTCCCTCTTACCCTTCCTCCCCAAGGAAAGAATCTCAGCCAATGGAGAAAATAGAGGCTTTGTGTCAAATTCTGAGCAGCACTCATTAATTACACTTCTTTGATGTAAATCAAATTAGGCTTTATTTAATGATGAGCATGTTCACAGCAAGGACTGGTCTTGCTAAAACTGACCTCCACCAATCAGGCTATACGTTTATACTTTACTCTGACCATTAATCACACAGGCATTTAGGCACACAAATTCTGGTGGGCACTTACAATAATTGAAAGAAAGACACTCTCCCTCTTCCCCCCACAGTTCAGACAGCTTTCTTCAAAATAGAAAGTTAACATTCTCTAACCAGACAGATAACAGGTGACCTTCACTGCTCATGAAAGGAATGCATGTTGCTGGCTAGGGTAGAGAAATTATTTATACAATGTTACAAAGAATGTGGGCATACAGACAGAGTCAAAGCAAAAGCACAAAGGTGCAAAATACATGAAAAGGCAGGTTACATGATAACATGGCAAGAGCCACATCTTGATACTTTGTTCTTTTGTTCCTATGTGATTGAGCAATGCTGGCAAAGCAAGGTGTGATGCAGAAGGAAGGAAGACAGAGGGAGACTGAAGTAGACTTGCTTGCAGACTTGATAGGAGCCCCCCGGGCACCTGATCCAGCCTCCAGAGCACATATTTGACACCTCTGATCTTAATATCTCTCACCTATTTTACTCCAGTGTGTTAGTACAGATAAGGGGCAGTATATGTGCCCAAAGTTCAGAAGGTCTATTTCATGTTTGTAAAAACCTAAGGTTCATTTACTTTTTCTAGACGTTTCAGTTTAAATGCTGGGAAAGATCTCTGTTCCTGAGAGAAATGCTGTCATGGCAGTCCTGGGCTAGGTGGACTATGAAGCTTATTGAGTCTTAACTGGCTGCATTTATAACACTGTGTGACACAGAGTGTTGGACTGGATGGGCCATTGGCCTCATCCAACATGGCTTCTCTTATGTTTTTATCATGATATTTAAATATGCAAGTTATAATTTTGGATTCCAAAACACTGAACAATTGTCTTCATGAAATACACAAATAAATGTTGCTAGTAGTCTTATGTGTGTTATACACACCTGTGGATCTTTAAATTCTGTGGCTTGGATCCTGTTTAAAATTTCCACTGATGGGAGGATATCTGTCAATGAATTTTAGCCTCTATGTCTCCTCTACTTGCTGTTGCTCTAAATCTGTTGTTTCTGAGGATATCCCAGGAACAGCAAGAAGAGGGAATGAGGGAATTCACCCTCTTTCTATGAACAGAAATTCTGTGCAGGATTCTCTGTTGTACTTTCCCACTGCATTTTATAGTTCATTAGTTTTGCTGTCTATTTTGGGAAGTCTAATTTTGTTTCTAAGGATGAAGCCACATAGGATACAATGTCTTTCCTGTTTTCTAGTCTTTCCCTCCTCCTCTAGGAACAAATGATGAGCATAAGAACATGGGTGAAGGATTGTACTAAGTAGACCAGATGGATAGTGAAAGATCTAAATATTTGAAAGCACATTCTATAAAATCTCTGATAGGGTTATGATTATGACATCCTTATAGAGCTATGTGAATTGGCCTGCTTTCTTTTCTTTCCCCAGAGAAAGATCACCTATCCATCCCTACCTACAAGATGGCAAAAAGAGGAGTGCATTCTTTTATTGCTTTGCGTTTGCTCTAGTGGTTTTAATTGGAAAACAAACGTAGTTGTTAGGCAGTGCTGACTTCAACAAGACAAATGTGTTACATTTCTTGCAAAAGAGGAAGGAAACATTTATCTTTATAGAACGTAATAAGCAGTACAATGGGAGTGAAGCAGTGAGCTGACAAAAATAATCAATTGATGCATGGCTCCCTTGAAGATATTCTTTGTCTTGCTAACATTAATTCAGCCTCGCAGAAGGAATTGTATGATGTGTTTATTTATTGCTTAGCTGAAAAGGGGCAATAGTAACCTGCCGATCTCTAGTGAGTGGCACTGCCTGTGCATTTGTTCCTTATCCCTCTTTAATGGGCACCAGGCATAACCTAATCCAGAATTGTAACTAGATTGGGGCACTTGCTTTAGAAAAGGGAACAAAATGGGTGTCAAAACTATGTTATATTATGTGATTAACATTTTATTTTCAATATAGAACAAAGTTTGAATCCAGTGGCACCTTCGAGACCAACAAAATTTAATTCTTAAAGGTGCCACTGGACTCAAACTTTGTTCTATTGCCCCAGACCAACACCTAAATCTATTTTCAGTACAGAATAACTAACCGCGATGTGAAATTGGGAGAACAGAAAGCAGGTTGTTCAGAAGCTTTGGGCTAAACCTGAAAAGAATTCAGCAAAACTGTAACTAGATCTCCAGTGTTTAGCAGCCTGGATAGCCCTTGATTTCAATTTTCTTGATTTCTAATAGCCCCCTGGAACTGTTATTTAGTCCATGAGGGAAAACGTGGATGTCTAGGGTAGGGGGAAAGACTTTTCTTTCCTTTTCAGAGGTTCAAGACTGAATCAAATCCTCTCATAGCTACTGTTTATAATGGGAAAATATGCTGGAAATCCAGTTTCTGATCCTCCAAAATCACCTTGGGCTTGTACATTAGGCTCCATCGAGTGGTATCAGCAGTTTTTCTTCAGACCTTGGCCTACAAGCTAGCACACTATCAATCAATCAGTTAAAAAGCTACATTTCTATACTGCCTTTCCTCTGGGTTAAAGGTAGTTTACAATAACCGTTAAACCATTCTCAGCTAAAATCAAAAATAAATAACAACCCCCAAATCCCTCCCTAAATTTTGTGTTCAAACTAAAGAATGTTCAGCTGCTAAGTTATGCTGTTATGGGAAGAGAAAACTGGAGACTAGGGTTGATTCACCATAGACAAAACTGTTGTTTTAAATTGTACTTCTTTTATTTTTGTTGAGGTGGAAATATTATCACATTGATTATTCATTTGCAATCAAAACTGTCAGAAAACAGTGAACTTAAGCTACTGTATTTTATATCTGTATTGCTCTTTTTCTAATTAGAGATTTTGATAATGTTAATGTTTTTTATTATTTGTATTTTTCAGTCACCTCAGGCTGGTTCCTAGAGAGGTGGCATAAACTTTTATAATTAAATCCATGACTTGGATGCAAGAAAGACATGAGACAGTACTAATGAAGGAAGATATATATATCATTTCTGAGAGATGGGGTCTGAAACAGAGACAGGATACAAAAATTTCCCATTTTAAAGAAATGCACAGATGAACTGTGACATACATCAAAATGTTACTTGTTGGGGAGCAGATTTATTCTGATCCTGTTCTGCTGAAGTAATTGAGGTAGCTTAGGTACTAATTCACAATGGGATAGTGGAGAAGCAGATTGACTCTCTACATTTCCTCTGGAAAATAATGCTGTTCTGTATTTATAATGTGATTTGGCAGTCGTACTTCTCTGTTCTCTCTTTGTTTTTCCTGTCAGTCTTAGCAAAGTGGTCTTGGCTAAATCCACTGGCATTTACTCAATGGCAGGAAAAGACAGGTTATGTATGACAATGATCTCAACATTTTACCTTAATTATTAGGGACTGATTCTGTCATCTATCATGACAGTCACTGTGATCACAGATCTTGTAAAATCAACCCATCAGCTTTGGGGCTTGGCGACTGGTTATACCAAATGTACAATGACAATGCCTAAGCATAAAATATGGGTAAATTAAATTCCATCCATTATAGCTGTTCTTCATAGTTTTTCTCAGCCAGTAGGTGACATCAGCTTTAGTTATGAATCTAGCAACTGAACCAAATGCAGCTATTGTAGAACAAAATTTCAGAGGGCTGACCATTCAGAAACTCTGAAAGATTTAATAAGCAACCCCTTGCAAATTTCCTCAGAAATGTCGCATGGAAGAAAGTGTGACCTGCTTCAGAGTTAATGTGTGGAGGTATTATGTGAGTCCAGTAATTATATGGCAAGATGACGAGTGCAAGAGACTACCTCCAGTGAAAGAGTGGTGTTCCACCGTAGAAGATTGCTTGCTCTGGAGAATGACCCTTTGTCCTTAAGGATGACAGGAACATTAGAGGACTTAAACCTTTAGATCCAACCATACCTGCATAAATTCAGGTCCCTGAACTTAACTGGGGCCCCCTTTTGTAGTCTGCAAGGGTGGGGTGATGCTCTGGGGCTGGGTGATGCCATTCCTCAGGTGCTCAGACTTTATCCAGGGGCTTGCACAGCTTTCATGGGCCTCTGTGACCTGCTCTCCAACAATCCAATCAAGTTTTGGAAGTGAAGGCACTGTCCCCTGTATCAGCCTCCAGACATTGTGGCAACAGAGTAGATAGCTAGATAGTCAAACTGAACCTTCCTTCCTTCCTATGTGTCTACTCTTCTGCCTCTATCCCTTTGAAGTGTAGATTCCTTCCTTCCTTCCTGCCTGCCTTCCAGCCTCTTTCACACAATGCTTATGCCCTTTTCCCCGCACGCACCAGGAGTAGGGTTGCCAGCTCTAACTCAGAAAATATCCGAGGAATTTGGGGCTGGAGCCAGGAGACTTTGGGGGTGGAACCAGGAGACTTTCCCATTCTCTAAAATAAATAAATAAAATGTAACGTACTCGAAACGGAGACGAGAGTAGGGCAACATAGTTTATTAGGAGCACGTTGCAAGAGAGAGAACACGCGGGCCGGGCCCCGCTTATGTACATACCCGGTTCAGCCTCCTGTACAGGTCAGGCCAATCCTGGCCTGTTAAACTTCCCGCCGTGGATGTGGTAGGCGGGGATTCCGCGCCCCGCGCTAGAGGTGCCTGGGATACCCAGCCGCCTCTGCGCGTGGGCGCGTATTTCAGCCAATACATTACACTCCTCCCCCCCCTAGTTAATGAACATAGTCTTTAAGATACGCGGGCGGGCGGCTTTCCCTGGTGGACCGTCTGGGAAGGTCCTGTGGGGGGGGGCGCTGCTTCCCTGGCGGGCACGTCCGGGGGTTGTGGTGCCGCCGGAGGCGGCGGGTTTGGTTCCTCGGGCCGGTCAGGCTCGGTGGGCCCCTGCACTTCGGGCGGCGGCCCTGCTGTCGTTGGGGGCGCGTCGTCTGGCCGGCCTCTGGTTGGCTCCGCCTCCTCTATGTCCGCTGGGTCCTCGGGCAGCGTCCGGCGGCGTAGCTGGTCGATGTGCCGCCGTAGGACCTGGCCCCCCTCGGTCGATATGTCGTAGTGGCGGGACCCCGTTACTCGTAACACTCTGCCCGCCACCCATTCGGGTCCCCTAGCGTAGTTCCGGGCATAAACTGGGTCGCCTGCGAAGAACCCCCTTGCCGCGTCCCGGACCTCGGGACTTCCGCTGGGGTCAGCGGTCCTGTCGGGGTGTAGTCGGTCCAGCCGTGTTATGAGTTTGCGCCCCATGAGGAGCTCGGCCGGACTGACCCCTGTGGCCGGGTTGGGGGTGACCCGGTTATCGAAAAGGAACGCAGCTAGTCTGTGGTCCCAGTCTCCCTGAACGATGCGGCTTAAGGCTTCCTTGGTTGTGCGGACCATCCGCTCCGCCTGGCCGTTAGTGGCCAGGTGAAAGGGGGCGGAGCGAATGTGTTTAATCAGGTATCTATTGAGGAACCCTTGGAAGTCCGCCGCTGTGAATGCTGTCCCGTTATCCGAGACTATGGTATCCGGAATACCGTGTGTGCACAAGACCCTGCGCAGCGCTTTGATGGCGGCGGCCGCTGAGGTGGACCCTACGGGAATGACCTCCAGCCATTTGGAATAGGCGTCCACACTGATCATGAAGATTTGACCCTGGAATGGCCCCGCAAAATCGATGTGGAGCCTCGACCAGGGCTTCCGGGTGGACTCCCACCGTGTGGCAGGGGCGCTGGGGGGCGCAGGCCTTGACTCCTGACACGTTTGACACCTGCGCACCCACGTCTCAATCTCCCCGTCCATTCCCGGCCACCAGATGTAGCTCCTGGCTAACGCCTTCATTCGGACTATGCCGGGATGGGTCTCGTGTAGGGATTCCAGGACTCGCTTTTGCAGCGGAGGCGGGACCACCACCCTGCTTCCCCATAATAGGCACCCCTTGTGCGCGGCTAGTTCCTCCCTCCTGGTCGTGTATGGTTTGAATTCTTCCCCCATGTTTCCCTCCGGCCAGCCCCTCATCACCCAGTCGAGCACCCTCGCCAGTGTTTTGTGTTTCTGTGTTGCCTTGGCGACCTCCGCCGCGTGGAGGGGCTGCTCCGGGAGGCTCTCTATCATCATGACCTGGTGTGCGGGGGCGGGGTCTGGGCCTACTTCTGGTAGCGGCAAGCGGCTGAGCGCGTCCGCGTGGCCCATGGCCTTGCCTGCCCTGTGCACCAGTGTGTACGTGTAGGAGTTGAGGAATTGGTTCCACCTCAACACGCGCTGTGAGAGAATTTGGGGGGTTTGCCGGTCAGGGGCCAACAGGCCTAGGAGAGGCTTGTGGTCGGTGGCAATAGTGAACCTCCGCCCGTACAGATATTCGTGGAACTTGCGGACCCCCGCCACGATTGCCAGTGCCTCTTTGTCTATTTGCGCGTAGTTGCGCTCGGCTGGTGTCAGTGTGCGGGAGTAGTATGCGACCGGTACCTCCCTCCCGTCGGGTAGTTGGTGCCCCAGGACTGCTCCCACCCCGTATGGCGACGCATCGCATGCCAGGATGACGGGGAGGCCCTCGTCAAAATGGTGGAGCACCGCATTAGACACCAACACATCCTTGACTGCCTGAAACGCGGCCGCTTGGCGTTTGCCCCAAACCCAAGGGGCTTTTTTGTCCAGCAGGCGGTGCAGGGGCTCTGCTAGGGCCGCCTTGTGGGGGAGAAATGAATGGTAAAAGTTAAGCACCCCCAAGAAGCTTTGTAGCTCCGCTTTGCAGGTGGGGGCTGGCGCTTGCACAATGGCTCGGGTCTTCTCTTCCGTTGGGTGGATTCCCGCTGCGTCTACGGCGAACCCCAGGAACTCCACCCGTGGGACCCCCAACAGGCATTTCTCCCTCTTGACTTTGAGCCCCGCTGCCTGGAACCGGCGGAGTACCTCTCTTAGGCGGTTGCCGAATTCTTCGGGGTCCGGGGCGGCGACTAGCACGTCATCAAAAAACGGCTGGACTCCCGGGATCCCTTTCAGGAGAGCGTCCATTATACTCTGGAAGATCCCGGGAGCGACGCTAACCCCGAATTGGAGCCTCCTCACCCTGAAGGCCCCCCTGTGTGTCACTATCGTTTGGGCTTCCGCCGTCTTAGCATCTACCGGGAGCTGTTGGTAGGCCTGTGCCAGGTCCAGCTTCCCGAAGATCTTGGACCCCGCTAGGGCAGCCAGAACGTGGCTTACCACCGGCACTGGGTAGGGGTTATCCTGCAGTGCCTTGTTTATCGTGCATTTATAGTCTGCACAGATCCGCACCTCCCCGTTTGGCTTGATGGGGGTTACGATGGGGGTCTCCCAGGTGGCATAGTCCACAGGCTCCAGGACTCCCTGGGCTGTGAGGCGGTCTAGTTCGGCCTCTATTTTTGGCTTTAAAGCGAACGGGACCCTCCTCGCCTTGAGCCGAATCGGCCGGACCGTGGGGTCTAGCGGTAGGGAGATGGCCAGCCCTTTGTAGCTCCCTAGAGACCCATCGAACACGTCAGGGAACTCTTGGCATATCTCCCCGAACCCCCTGGGTGTTAGGGTTTGCCCCACCCCTTCCACCCGGATCCCCAAGGGTTTGAACCACGCCAGTCCCAGCAGGGTGGCAAGCTGGCGCTTTACCACCAGGATGTCCAGCGGGCCGTAGAAGGACCCCCGCTCGACTTGCACCCGCGCCCACCCCACGATTTGCACCGGATTCTTCTGAAAGTCCCGGAGTATGAAGTTCGCCGGCCTTATTTGCAGCCGCTGGGGGGGGCACAGCTTCCTCAGGGTTTCCTCCGCTATAATGGAGATGGAGGAACCAGAGTCCACTTCCATTTGGCAGGGGTTCCCCTCGATGAGGACCGCCATTTTGATTTTATCGGGGGTGGAGAGGGGCAAGTTCAGTACCTGCAGGGACGTGGAGTTCGTGGAATGGAACTCCGCCGACTCGTGATGCGTGGTCGGCCTCCGGCGGTTGGGCTTGGCTCGGCAAGCCCTCGCAATGTGGCCCGTTTTTCCGCAGCTCTGGCAGTCCCAGTTCTGGTATCGGCAGTCCCGCCTGTCGTGGGGGTCGCCGCAGCTGGCGCACTTGGTGGCCGGAACCCTCTCCGTCGGTGGGGGTCGTTCGGCCGCTCGGGGGCGTTGGGCGGCTCTGCTGGGTGGCCCGGCTGGGCGGCGCAGCTGGTGGGCTTCTTCCTCCTCTGGGCAGTCGTGGTCCAGCTCCTCGTGGTGGGCGGCTTCTGTCCGGGCCTTGGGGAAGGTCCTGGAGGTCCTCTCGAACGCCACCGCCTCGCTGAAGGCGCTCTGGAGGGTGAGCTCTTCTTTGGCGAAGAGCTTCTGCTGGAGCCTCTCATCGCGGAGGCCCCACGTGAATCGGTCGGCCAGGGTGTCTTCCAGCTGGGGGAAGTTGCAGTTCCCGGCGATCTTGCGGAGAGCCGCCAGGTAGTCGGCGGCCGATTCCCCCACGGCCTGGTCTCTTCTGTGGAACAGGAACCGACGGGCCACCCGCGAAGGCTGTGGCGAGAAATGGCCGGTGAGGAGCCTGATGACCTCCTCGTAGGACTTCTCCGTGAGGCGGGCGGGAGCCGAGGGACCCTTGGCGATCTCGAACGTGGCTGGCCCGCAGATGCTCAGGAGAACGTCCCTCTTTGAGCCTGCGTCGGTGACCTTGTTGGCCCTTAGGTAGAACTCGACCCGCTCCGCGTAGGACTCCCAGGCCTCGGGATTGGCGGGGTCGAATGTCTCGATGTAGCCGGTGGTTCCGTTCTGTGTGGCCATGGCGGCGGCGGTCAGGCCTCGTGGTTGCCCTAGATCTCCGTGGTAGCCGCTGAGGCTAAGATCCCATCCTCGTCGCCAGTGTAACGTACTCGAAACGGAGACGAGAGTAGGGCAACATAGTTTATTAGGAGCACGTTGCAAGAGAGAGAACACGCGGGCCGGGCCCCGCTTATGTACATACCCGGTTCAGCCTCCTGTACAGGTCAGGCCAATCCTGGCCTGTTAAACTTCCCGCCGTGGATGTGGTAGGCGGGGATTCCGCGCCCCGCGCTAGAGGTGCCTGGGATACCCAGCCGCCTCTGCGCGTGGGCGCGTATTTCAGCCAATACATTACATAAAAATACAGCAGTGCAGTTCCCTTGAATACATTCTTCATTTCCTCACCCACAGAAGCTGCACATCCCCATGAACGCGCACACACGCGCTCTCTCTCACACACAAAGCAATCAAAATAAACACTTTTGTAATATCACATGGGCAATTTACTCATGAGCAGCTGAACGTAACCATCTGCTGTATATTCAACCAAGTTCTTCAGACTAACAAAGCGAAACCAGAGATTCTAGTTTTCATTTTACCCTCTATTTTATTGCGCAAACGACTTCTGAAATGAATGTAAAACAAAGAGAGGGACTATGCTGGTTTCAGTTTTTTTGCCTCACAGCACACTGGGAACAGCACATTGTTCTGCCAGCTTGCCCTGCCCCATTCAGCCTGGCTCCTACAGAAATTTAAAGGCACACACACCTTCCAAAAAGCAAGCAGTTCCCAAGCTGCTTCTAGCCTTCTGAGGTAGAAATGCATGTCCTGGCTGTTGGAGTGGGGCTTCCACCTGCCAGACAGCTGGCTGAGCATGAGAAGGAGCCTGCAAAACTCGGGGATCCCCCGCTGGAGGGGAAGCCTAACCAGGAGGGACAACATGCTGTCTGCTCTTGGCACCATGAGGCAGATGGCCCTCTTGTGATCTGCTTCCATCCTCAGCCAGTAGATTTAGTAACCTATCTTGTCTCTACTCTTTCCTATCCAAAGTGTACTTCTCTAATAAAAAGAGGAATATTTTCTACTTTTAAACTTGGAATATGGCTGTGTAGCTCTGTAAACTGAATAATCCAGTTAAATGATGCTCCTATGTTTGTAGCTTTATTTAAGTACTCTACTAAGTGACTACAA
Organism: Heteronotia binoei; assembly: GCF_032191835.1. Taxonomy (NCBI): domain Eukaryota; kingdom Metazoa; phylum Chordata; class Lepidosauria; order Squamata; family Gekkonidae; genus Heteronotia; species Heteronotia binoei. The sequence continues at coordinate 45,620,282 of NC_083223.1, read as the reverse complement.
ATACCAGAACATGTGGCAAAATATTTAAGCACTCTGCTAACTAGTGGGAACTGGCCTAACTATACCAGTTAATCCCAACATCAAGAAGCTGGCTGGCTGGGCCTTGGGGAAAGGCCCATGTGTGAGGACCTCAGATGGCTACTTCCCTCTTTGGTCTGGTTGCCCAGCATAGAAGTATTAGCCCAGTGTGGCAGCCTCACTCTGTCTCCCAGGAGTATGTCAAGAGTCACTCCATCTTTGTTCCTCTTGCCATATGTATCCAATTAGCTAACAATCGTACAATGCTAAAGCTGTATTTGCTATGCTGGCTATTGCTTTGAAGCATCCCCAATGCTTATTTAGAGGGAGGGTGGCATGTCTGGGAACTTGTATGTTACTATGCAACCCAAGGGAGCTGGTGGAGAAGTAGCTGAAGGGGTAGATAACAGACACCTGGGGTGACGATAGAGTAGGAAGGAACCCATGCAAAATCCCTGCTAGAGCTTGGCACACTTTGCTTGAATTGTAACGGTCAAGGCAAGGGGTTATAAGACCTGGGAACTGGTGGGAGAGCCAGTTCTGACAACACCTGCATCTGCCTATGATGCTGGAATTAGGGTTGCCAAGTCCAATTCAAGAAATAACTGGGGACTTTGGGGACGGAGCCAGGAGATCTTGGGGGTGGAGCCAGGATACATTGGGGGTGGAGCCAGGAACAAGGGTGTGACAAGCATAATTGAACTCCAAGGGAGTTCTGGCCATCACATTTAAAGGGACAGCACACCTTTTTAAATGCCTTTCTTCCATAGGAAATAATAAAGGATAGGGACACCATTTTTGGGGCTCATAGAATTGGACCCCCTGGTCCAATTGTTTTGAAACTTGGGGGATATTTTGGGGAAAGGCACTAGATGCTATACTAAAAAATTGGTGTCTCTACCTGAAAACAAAGCCCCCCCCCAGATCCCCCAATACCCATGGATCAATTTCCCATTATTCCCTATGGGAATCATTCTCCATAGGGAATAATAGAGTGCCCAGTAGACATTTCCCTCCCCCCCCACCGCTTTCTGAAGTGGGGGGAGGGAATCCAAGCCAGGGAATCCCCTGCCCCCTTCCTCTCTCACACACTCACAAATACTTACTGGGTCTTGTTCCTGCAGAACTTTACTTGATCTGAAAACGAAAGCAAAACAAAGGGAGGGGCTGTTCTCCGAAGCCCTTCCTGTTTCCTGCTTCCTGCTCAGCCTTAAAGGCACATATTTTAAAAACGCACCTGCAGGAGCTCTAAAACTACATGGTGATTGTGGGGGGCGGGGCTTCCCCTGCTGGCCAGCTGGCTGGAGGCGGGGAGAAGGGGATTGGGAAGCCTAGCTGGAATAAAGATCTTGAACTTTACTCATCTATTCCTTGCCTCTGGGTCTAACAAGCCTCTGGGGATCAAGAGAGTGAGGAAGACAGAACAGAAGGTATGTAACGGTTGAAAAGCAATGAGAGCCTTGGATGCTGCCCTCATTAAGATCAGGTATTCTTCCAGGTGCAGAAATGCATCTTGGATTTAAGAGCTGCCTAAATCTACAATATGCCGATTTCACTAATTCTAAAAGAGAAAATATTTCATAGGAGGCTCTCCCCACCACTACCCAAAAATTCCAGTTTTTTTCTGTTGGAAAAACTGTGGTGGGTGGGGGAGGCCTCAGGAGAAAAAAAAGCAGAACTCCCCCCACCACTGCCACAATATTTTCCCTAATTTTTCTCTGGGCCTTCACATCTCTAGTGGAAATCTCTGAAACAATCTTGGAGTGGTACCTAGTCACCGTAGTGTGTTGCTTATCTCCTCATAATTAATCATGATGTGGATAATTTCCATGCCAGTTATACCTGCTGAAAACAAACACACGAACAAACCAGAAACATTCCATTTCAAGCAGAAATGGAAAAAAAGGTTTATCTCTACATGATGTACTAACACCATACATTGTGACAGGACTGGATAATTTGCTATGTACTCAACCTGCAGTACATGTTTTTATTCATGCCTTTTCTGAGCATTAAATATAACTTTTAGACAAGGCCTATGCATGCAGATGTATTATTGAGTGAGTCTCACATTTTGATCAGATGCATTTGAAGAGCACTTTTTACTGAAGAGTTTCTTCTGCAGTAGCAAATGTTTTTGCAATTATATTCCTGTATTCCACGGCACAGAGAGAAGGTATAGAATAGGTAATATATGACCGGGGTCATTCAAAACTCATGAGAATATATTCTGTAGAAACCATATTTATTCTCCTAGCCAATGCCAAGTGTCATTATACATTACGGATGTAAAATGTAAATAGCACATTTTCCACAATCCATGATAGGTTTTACATCTGTAGCCATTTATTTTGAATCAAGGCAATAACTCTAGAATATTTCCATTAGTATTTGTTCATGACTAGCCCATTACACAGGAAATCTGAGGTCTGAGATTTCTCCTGTAATGCCAAACTTAAGAAAATTATCCTTTTGGCTGTCTTCATGGATAAGCATTTTCTCCAACCTAACATGAATAATTCTATCAGTAAATAAATTGGATCTTACAGATTGTTGTATATTGGTTGTTTTGACTGCTGGTTTGTTATGTCTGTTAGTTGACCTTGAAGCATACTTCATTGCCCTCCAGGATCCTGATGTCTACATTCCGATTGGCTGTTCTTTTAGAAGCACCCAATTGGGATGCAAGACATTTCTCTCAGGAAAAGCAAATGAAGGATCCTGAAGAAACCAATAGGGTGGATTGCTGCCCACATAAGGGGTGTGTTTAACTCAGGCCAAATGGATACAAGGAGTGGTGTTGGCTGTTTGTGCTCTTTTCTGCTGTTTTTCAATAAATGTTTTTGCTTACGTCAAGCTGGCTGAACTCACTATATAATACAGATATATGCAAATCTTAAACAAATGATTTTTCTGAATAAAAATATCAACCAAGCAATAATTCCTTGATTTAGCTATCCCTGAACACCAGACAGTTTAATGCAGCTGAAAGTCAAAGCCACCTTGGACTTCCCAGAGAATGGCAAAAGAGGAAGTATGAGTGACTGCACTTCTTGTCCTTATGCAGATGCCAAAGGGAGAGTCATCTTCTTTTGGGGTGGGGTGGGGGTCACCTGCCTTTTAATTCAGACTCACTACAGAGTGAGAGCAGGTGTTTTTGACTTTTCCTTCAGATATAAAAATGTTTTATGCTTGCATTATTTAGGAGAATAAAGGACAAGAAGTATGGCCTTGAGTATATAAAATACCATATGAGCTCTTTAATAAAAAAGTGCAGTATAAATTGCATGGCTGTCAAAAATACTTCAGCAGCAGTTCATTCATGGCAGAACTATATAAGGTAATTTTCAGTGATATGTAAGGTATTTAGATTTGTGTATGCAAAGGTGTTGAGATTTATGACTGCAAATGGCTTTTGGAATACATTCTGTGCTACAGTATAATTTTAATGAGATTATAGTCAGTATGTCCTTGAGTTCCCTGTGGGTACTGAGCTATCTCTCAGCACAGTTTTGCCCAGTGACTACATGTATATTTTGACATACTTACTATCACTTATGAGCAAGGACATTACAATAGTCTGACATCATCCCCTAAGGTCTCGCCTGAGGAGGAAGGAAGAATATTGCTGTTCCAGAAATGTTGTTACTTTGCTGGTAAGAGCTAAAACTGCTTACAGTTCAACTATGACTGATTAAATGGTCAGGAGAAAGATATTCTCTGGTCCATAAACGGACATTGCTATGGTACAAAGCAAAATACATTGCTGTCTGTTAGCGATGCACTTAATCAATGTAAAGAATCTGTTTAGCATAACTGCCCCTCTGCCAGTTTTTTTTTTTGGGGGGGGGGTTGCTTATATTTATTTTGTGATAAACTAGTTAAGGTCTGACACAGAAAAGGTATTTAAGATAGGCAAGAAGGGAAAGAGAAAACAAGTGATGGGAAATCCTATAATTAGCTCTCGATAACTGATTTTACATTTTGCCATTGGGTTTTTATTACATTCCTTCTGTCTGTGGCAATCAAATCATTTGGATACTGCCTCAGGTGCTGCCTCCAGAACTTGCGTGCTGAGAGCTACAGGGTATATAAATATTTTAAAGATTAATTAAACATTGTCAGGTCTAAAAACCCATGGCTGCACAAGCTTGGAAATGATATCTGTACATACAAAGGAACAACATTCATGCAAACTAGGCTCCCTGGAAATGCTACTGCATCCACATGCACACCTGAACAGGAAAAGTATCTTCCGGTTTAAAAAATTGGCTGCTTGTTTGACCATAGAAGTGGCCAGAGAAACTTCAAAGACTGGCTGTGCATGAAGTGCTGACCCAGACGTGCATGGTATATTTCTAAGACTGCAGCTCATGCACCCAGGCTGTGGTTAAGTGTGTGGACTGTTATCTGGGAGAACTGGGTTTGTTTCCCCACTCCTCCACTTGCAACTGCTGGAATGGTCTTGGGTCAGCCATAGCTCTGGCAGAAGTTGTCCTTGAAAGGGCAGCTGCTGTGAGAGCCCTCTTCAGCCCCACCCACCTCGCAGGGTGTCTGTTGTGGGGGGAGGAGATATAGGAGATTGTAAGCCGCTCTGAGTCTCTGATTCAGAGAGAAGGCAGGGTATAAATCTGCAGTATGCAGTCTTCTTTATAGCAATGCAAGTTGTGTTTCAAGGACTGGACATCCAACCACTGTTTCTGGAGGCAATTAGTAAATTGAATAGGGGGCTCAAAGTGAATAATTACTTTAAGGCCTCTGCATAATGTCAGGGGGTAATTATTTCCAATATCAGCATACAGCTTCTCAGCTTATAGATGGAATGCTACTTCCGAGCACCAGGAGGGCCTGCAGAGTCACTGCTGACAGGAATGGGAAAAAACTCTGGAGTGCATTTCATGCCGTCAAATAAAGTAAATTCACATAAAAATAAGCTAATTTAAAAAGCAATCTTTAATTTCAACAGGTCAAGAAGGATGCAGTATAAGGAGAAAAGCTGGGTTTCTTTAAAGCTGCTTTTAGTTGGAACCAAAGCTGATTATGAAAATAAGAGTCATTAAGACATGGATGGTAAACATCTGGTTGTATGGCAGATGGGCAATTCTGCTATGGATGCATCCAACTGTTAAGTGCATGGGCTGATTTAATGCAGAAAGGATGGCTTTCCTGCCCTTGTTCGTTTACAGACTGCTGAAATACTTATTTAGATGAAATAGAGCTTTTCAGCAATTTGACCTTTTTCATGTTTATGTGGTCTTCCCTCTCTTCCTCCTCAGGGCACACCTTCCCCTTGCTTTGTTCCAGCCCCATTGCTAAAACAAAAAAAGATGAGTCACCAGGAAGATACAAGAGTAGAACATTCATGTGGATTTTCCAATAAAGCACTGTCAAGGCAAATTCATGCCTTGAATAACTTTCCTGATTTCTATGGAGTTGTGTAGCAAATTTGCTGGGAACCATGATGTGCAATACAAAAGGAAATAATCGCGCGTGACAGTGGCTTAGAATAAAGTTAGAACCATATATAAAGGATACAGAACTCTTTGAATCTTACTGTCAGAAGTTGGATCTACAAAGATAAATCAGGAAGGGTTTCCCTGGGAAGAAAAATCGACACTAAAAAGCAGTTATCAGACTTACCCCAGAACTCCTTTTGATTTCCCATCGTTTTGTAAATCCTGCATGGATTTTTAAAAAAACTTTTTTTGATTGATCACATTTTTTTTTGGTTTTTAAATTAATTTTTAAAAGAAAATGTTGGCAGGTTAAATTGCATAGGAACAGAGAGATGAGATTAAAGTTCTTAATTTGATCTTTTGTTATACTTGAAATCAGAAGGGACTACCTGACAGTATAATAAACAGCAGGCTGTTTCTATGTCTCGGCATGGCAGATTATCCTACCTACATATTCCCATTTGGGCTGTTACTCTTTTGTTTGGCTTTGGAAGCTGCACTGTTACTAATAGCTCTTTCCCCCCCCATGTGCCAGGCAGAGTAAAGCAACTGTTTATGTAATGCTTTGGTTGAATTCAGCTTCATTGATTCCCATTGATTGTTGCATTTATTATTTGTGTAATATCAGTATTAGAATCTGAATATGCCAGATGAAACCATTTAGGCTAGTACTGTCTAGACTCCACCCTGACTAGCGGTGGTTCTCCATCGTCTCAGAATTTCTCAGGCTATGTAAGATACTTTTAAACTGGAAATTAAACTAGGTTTTCCTATAAGCAAAATGTATACTTCATTGTGCTTTCTAATGTGTTTTTTTCCGTCCATGTTGAACCCAAAGGTTAGATAATGAAAAGCTGACATTGATCATTTGGGTGAACAGCAATGTGGCCTGTGATGGGATCTCTCCCCCAAAAATGGTCACATATGAAGAATGATGTAACAGAGACAAATAGCTCATAGTAAATACACTTTAGTCACATGAAGATTTTTATCCTGTTGTAATAGCTGAGAAAAGACTTCTGTCCATCAGAGCATAGAAGTAAGACAGGTCACAGCATTCCCAATCCAAATGAATTAGCCGAGGTCTCAGGATGGAGGTTTGCTTTCAGTTTTTCATTTATTGACTTCATAGTGTTGACCTTTAATAGATCTCCTTAATTTCAAAAGAAATGCCTTGTTATTATTTCTTTTGTGCATTAAAATATGATTAGGGATACGAAAAAATTGGTTGATGAATCATTATTTTAACACTAAAACACTGGCCATGGAAATATGGGAACTTTGGTTCGTTTGCTTGCTTGCAGTTCTGTTTAGCACTCCCCATCTAGCTGAGCAAGAAAAAACAAACAAAAGAGACAACAAGGAAGTTGAAATGCCAGACAACTGACTCCCCTCCCTCTAATACTGCGGACAATAAAATGGAGCTGAAGTGAATCTAACCAGAAAAGTCAAGACTGAACTGAATTCAACCAGAAAAGGCAAGACTGCTGCAGAAATGGCGAATGGATGACAGCATTCCTTTTCTGGGGGAAAATGGGACCAGCACATGCTTGTGGACTTTTTTTGAGCTGAGGACATCTACAGCCACTTAGATTCTTCTGTTTATATGGTGCCTTCTTAAGAACATAAGCAAAGTCCTTAGCAGTAATCTAGACCATCATCCTAGCCAAATGTTTAAGTTTTTATTAGAAATGAAATTGATGGAGCAAATAATATTGCATATTTACGGAATTTATACCCACAAGATATAATGGTCATTGCTGGACAGATTTAAAAGAGGATTAGGAGGATAGGGCTGACCATAGCTGTTATCCATAATGGCTAAATGGAACTTCTGGGCTTGGAGATAAACTTTAAATAACAAAGGAGGCAACTTTGGTCTCTGTCTTACTTGTAGGTCTTCAGTGGGTATCTGGTTGGTACTGTGTAGGGTTACCAACCCTGGCATGAGAAATTCTTGGAGATCTGGGGGCAGTGCCTGGGGAAGAGGTTTTTAGAGAAAGAACTCAGCTGGGATGTCTGCCCTTTGAAGCTGCCATTTTTCTCCAAGGAAATTGATATCTTTACTTTAGAGATGACTTGTCATTCCAAGAAGACTACAGATCCCACTACTAGGTGGTGCCTACTACTGTGGGAAATAGATGTTGGACTACTAGATGAAGCATGAAAGCAATAGCTTTTCCCATTTGATTGACCCCCACCCCTCACCCCATCAACTGTTATTCATAAATAAAGTGCCCATGAACATATGCTATTTTCATAGACAAACTATCATAGAAGACCATTTAATATGCATGTAAGCCAGTGGCAAAAGATTCCATAATTAGGGAATACAGTCACCTCCTCCATGAAAAAGATGTATTCACTAGGTTCAATTTTCTTTGGGAGATTCAGTTTTTTATAGCAAGATGCTACATTACAATGTATAACATTATGCAATATATGATTTATTTATTTATTTATTTATTTATATTAAGATTTATACCCCGCCCTTCTCACCTAAGTGTCTCAGGGCGGCTTACAACATAATAATTCAAACAACTTCAGTTTAAAACATTTAAAAATACAATTAAACCGTAAATTAATAAAAAACAAGATAGAATAAAACCGGCGGCCTATAGATACATTTTGTTCCATCCAAGATATTTTTCATTGTCAGTTAATGCCCTAGATCCCGCAGGGCCCGCACCTCCTCCGGCAGCTGGTTCCACCAATAAGGTGCCGTTATTGAGAAGGCCCGATCCCTGGTGGATTTTAGACGGGCCTCCTTTGGCCCGGGGACTACCAACAGGTTTTGTGAACCTGAGCGTAGTACTCTCTGGGGAACATGTGGGGAGAGACGGTCCCTAAGGTAGGCAGGTCCTAGGCCATATAGGGCTTTAAAGGTAATGACCAACACCTTGTACCGGACTCGGAATATTACTGGCAGCCAGTGCAGACCCTGGAGCCCCGGCCGAATGTGCTCCCGTCTTGGGAGCCCTAATAACAGCCGGGCAGCAGCGTTCTGCACTAACTGCAGTTTCCGGGTCTGGCACAAGGGTAGCCCCATGTAGAGGGCATTACAGTAGTCCAGCCTCGAGGTGACCGTAGCATGAATCACTGTTGCCAGGTCGTCACGTTCCAGGAAGGGGGCCAACTGCCTCGCCCGCCTAAGATGAAAAAAAGTGGACTTGGCAGTGGCTGCTATCTGAGCCTCCATCGTCAATGAAGGCTCCAACAGCACCCCCAGGCTCTTGACCCTGCCCGACGCTGTTAACGGAGCGCCGTCAAAAACTGGCAGGGGGATTTCCCTTCCCGGGCCGCAGCGACCCAAGCAAAGGACCTCTGTCTTTGCCGGGTTCAGCTTCAGCCCGCTCAGCCTAAGCCACCTAGCCACTGCCTGTAACGCCCGGTCCAGATTTTCTGGGGCGCAGGCGGGCCGGCCGTCCATAAGCAGATAGAGCTGGGTGTCATCAGCATATTGATGGCAACCCAGCCCATACCCTCGGGCCATCTGGGCAAGGGGGCCCATATAGATGTTAAATAACATCGGGGAAAGCACCGCCCCTTGAGGCACCCCGCAATCAAGCGTGTGTCTCCGGGACAGTTCCTCCCCAATCGCCACCCTTTGTCCCCGACCGTCAAGGAAAGAGGAAAGCCATTGCAAGGCCAACCCCTGAATCCCTGCGTCGGCAAGGCGGCACGCCAGAAGCCGATGGTCGACCATATCGAACGCTGCCGATAGGTCCAACAACATCAGCACCGCCGAGCCGCCTTGATCCAGATGTCGCCGAAGGTCATCCACCAGGGCGACCAGCACCGTCTCCGTCCCGTGGCCCGGGCGGAAACCAGACTGGTAGGGGTCAAGGACAGAAGCATCCTCCAGGAAGCTCTGTAGCTGCAACGCCGCTGCCCTCTCTATAAGTTTGCCCAAAAAGGGCAAATTCGATACCGGCCGATAGTGTGCCAATTCGGTCGGATCTAACGTTGTTTTCTTCAAGAGGGGACGGACCACCGCCTCTTTGAGCGCTGATGGAAAATGTCCCTCCAGTAGGGATCTATTTATGATATCCCGTATAGGATATCTTAGCTCCCTCTGGCAGGTCTTAATAAGCCAGGAGGGGCATGGGTCCAATTTACAAGTTGTTGGGCGTGCAGATAGGAGGATCCTGTCAACTTCTTCCAGGCTGAGCGCGCCGAAGCCGTCCAGGACACAATCCGAAGACAGGCACGGAGCCTCAGGTTCACTAACTGTATCTAATGTGGCAGGGAAGTCGGAACGGAGCGATGTGATTTTATCCGCAAAAAAATCCGCAAAAGCCTCACAGCCAATTTCCAATTCATTAAAATTTGGTCTGCCCTGTGGCAGCGTTGTAAGGGTCCGAATTGTATTGAACAGTTGTGCCGGGCGCGAAATTGCGGACGCAATCTCTGCCGCAAAGTAAGTTTTCTTTGCGGCCTTGACTGCCATCTCATAGGACTTCATAACCTCTCTATAAGATGTTCGAGTCGCTTCGTCTCGGGTACGCCGCCATTGCCTCTCTAGTCGTCTGAGTCCTCGTTTCAACCGCCGCAACCCCTGGTTATACCAGGGTGTCGGCCTTGAACGAGGGCGCAGAGGACGCCTAGGCGCGATCTCATCGATGGCCCCGGTGAGCCTATTATTCCAAGACTCCACCAGGTCATCGAGGGAATCGCCAGGGGGCCAGGGATCCCGCAGAGCCGTCAGGAACCGTTCCGGGTCCATCAGGCTCCGCGGGCGAGCTAAAATAAGCTCGCCGCCCAAACGGGGTTGGGGTGGGACGTCCACACGAGCCTTGAGGGCATAGTGATCCGACCATGGCACTGCTATGGAAGCAAGATGATAAACTTCCAAAATATGAACTAGGTAAACTCCAGAACCTTGGCATATAACACAATACTGTTTTTAGAAGAAAGTCTTCTCCAAACTAAGGGCAAGAGTCACAAGTTTGAAAACTACTCCAAAGATACAGTCAGAAATTTTAATTTTTGTACATGCTCAAAAACAATATCATTTGTAAGAGGGAGACTGACACTGTCAAATACTTTGTATTTTTTATGGGACCCCAGTTTCTCAACTCCAGTTGAGGGAAGAGATGATAGGATGATAGGAACTGGGTTGCGTGACAAAAAAAGAAAGCAGCAGCTTCTCCAGCCCACTGGCCTCCACTTCCTAACTGGGGGATGGCCAATATGAAAAAAAGAAAAGATTTCAAAAGACAAATCTCAGAACCTTCTATCACCTTGTAACAATTCACAATTAGAACTGAAATACAAGTGGGTTGTAATTCAATAAGGAAGGATAGGGAATCAAAGGAGGACACACACATACAATATATGTGTATATATTGGTTTATTACTTTTTGTTTAGTCTTATATTTTAATGGAAATGTAAAGAAGCAAACAAAAAACTGAGACCAACCTGCGTGACTTTAATGGCATTATACCAGCAATATTAGTTTCTCATATCTCTGAAAATAGAAATAACTCAACCAGGCAGAAACAATTTTCTATAAACCTAAAGTCTTTCTGTCTTGCAAGCCTTGATCTGGAATAAAAAGCTACTTTTTTTTAGTTTATACACCCCCCCCCCCATTAGCAGAAGTGGAATTCTAGCAGGAGCTCCTTTGCATATTAGGCTGCACCCCCCTGATGTAGCCAATCCTTCAAGAGCTTACAAGGCTCTTTTTTGTAAGCTCTTGGAGGATTGGCTGCATCAGGGGTGTGTGGCCTAATATGCAAAGGAGCTCCTGCTAGAATTCCACTCCTGCCCATTAGAAAAATACCCATGTTCAGGCAGATGCAGAAATGTGGGCTGTCTTATGATTTTGAATTCATCCGATAGGGTTGCTGGGTCTGCCTTGACAAATTCTTGGAGATTTGCAGGTAGTGCCCCTCCTTGAGTTTGGGGAATGGAGGGAGTTCAGCCACAGGGTCCACCTTCCAAAGCTGCCATTTTCTCCAAGGGGACTGATCTATGTAGTCTGAAGATCAGTTGTCTTTCTGGGAGAACTCTAAGCTCCACTTTAAGACTGGGCAACCCTAATTAATTGTTGTATGGCAATGTGTTTAGTATAGCCAGGAGATCCGAAGATTGTCTGGCAGCCAGAAGTTTTAGCTCTTTTAGCATTATGCAGCACTAGGTGGCAAGATAAACTTGTTTTTAAGGCAAGAGACATTTCAGAGGCAGTTTTGCCATTGTCTGTCTTTGTCTCACACCCAGGGCCTTTTTAATAGAAAAAGCCCAACAGGAACTAATTTTCATATTAGGCCACACCCCCTGATGTCAAGCCAGCCAGAGCTGCTTTCCTGTGCATTCTTGCTCAAAAAAAGGCCCTGCTCACACCCCTGGTATTCCTTGGAGGTCCCCCATCCCAATACTAGCCGGGGCCAATCCTGCTTTGCTTCCAAGATCTGACAAGATTGGGCTATCCAGGTCAGGGCTATTGACAATCCTAATTCATCATGATTCAATGTGGAGTTGAAGTAGATTACATCAGTAACTGCTGAGGTACAGCATCTACAGTGCAAACATATTGGATTTCATAGAGAGAACTATAAGTCATGGGCTGAGCTTTATCACTTCTAAAAGGGGCATCTGTAATAAAAAAATAACCAAGTTTGGAAACATTACTTTTCTATAGACTTTCTATAGCTTTATAACGCGGAGCCATTTTATGTGCAGCAAAACTGGTTAAAATGTGCTAATGTCTCAGGGATTTCATTTTCTGCTTGAGTTACTATTTTCTCAAGAATGATCATTTATTTGCAAACAGAAGATGTCCTGTCATGTGCAGGGGGGCATTTAGCTCAAATACAAACCTGAGTCTTTGCAGTGAAATAGCCGTTGGTTTTGACTGAGCAGCCATATGGCTCTTGATGAACTGCACTGTAAACTTCCATAAAACATGCTGCTAGAAAAGAGTAAAAACACAACAATAGCTCCATAAAAGAAAAAAAGTGAGTTTCTTAATTTCAACAATCTTTTAAACTTAATAGAAAGCTAGTCCTATAATATTAACAAGCAAACCAAAAACCACATTTTTCAATCTCTGTGTTACTGAAAATGTTATCCTAAAAAGCACTGTTGAGTTATGAGGGAAAATGAAGGAAAAATGTGACTGTTTTGCTACAATAAATATGGCTAGTGCCAAGACAAGACATATGAATAATACCAAGCAGGCAATAAAAAACGCCTCAAAGTCTGATGGAGGTGGTGAAAACTATTGTATCATTATAATTTCTTCCCCGACAGTTTCTAGAAATGACTTGCAGACACCCACCCAGATGTATTTCAAGGCACTGCCTGGCTGAGAGATGTCAGGAACAGAAATTTAGAATTACATCTCCATCACTGGCTGACTTAGTGGTTCACAGAGGAAGTTCACAGAGTAGTTCACAGAGATGCTAGATGGCAGCTGCAAGTGTAAAGATTCAAAATGTAGGACAAGTGTGAGACCATCTTTGTATTCAGCGTTTTTTTGTAGCAAAAGCCCAGCAGGAGCTCATTTGCATATTAGGCTACACCCCCCTGACAGCACCATTGTTTTATACAGGCCTTTTTTGTAGGAAAAAAACCCAGCAGGAACTCATTTGCATATTAGGCCACACCCCCTGATGCCAGCCCAGCCAGAGCTGTGTTCCTGTGCATTCCTGCTCAAAAAAGAAGCCCTGTTTGTATTACAGTGAGATAGAAAGACCATCTTTGTATTTACAGGGGTCTGTGATTTGTGAAGCTGATTAGAAGTTCCTTATTTTCTAGAAGTGTAGAACAGCAAAATGAGAATAGCAAAATGAGAACAGCAAAATGTTTCTAGAACAGCAAAATGGTGGCCCCCCATCAATCTATTTATTCCCAGTTGTATCTATTTCCCCCCCCCCCAGTTCTTGACCCACATTTAAGGAATCTTGACCCTTTTGCAAATGGCTTACCATGAGCCACCCACCTTTTCCCACCTTTTTGTGGCTTTTGTCCAGATAATAAACATGTTTCATCCTGAATAAACTAAGCTAGCAAAACAGTGACCTTCTTCATACCTTTCTTTCTCCTCCTCAGAATTAACTTCTTCATTTGCAAGCAGGCCAACTCTATTAAAACATTTCTGTTGTATTTTAATCAGTCTAGAGCACCCTTATCAAAAATTCCGTGACACTGAGTTAAGTCCTTTTCTACAGGGCTATTTTTGTAGAAAAAGCTCAGCAGGAACTCATTTGCATATTAGGCCACACCCCTAACGTCACCATTGTTTCACACAGGGCTTTTTGCAGAAAAAGTCCAGCAGGAATGTATTTACATATTAGACAACACCCCTGACATGAAATCAGCCAGAACTGCATTCCTGCTCAAAAACCCCCTCTGCCTTTTCACATTCTGAACTCATAAAGAAGAGAAGAATCTGCAAAGAGGTAAGCCAGGGGTGTCAAACATGCGGCCCAGGGACCGAATCAGGCTGTCAGAGGGCTCCTATCAGGCCCCTGAGCAACTAGCTGTCATCGGTTTCCTTCTCCCTCTTTCTTCCTTCCTTCTGCATAACAGCTTGCTTTGCAAGGCTTGCTCAGTTGCACAGGAGCTACAGAGCAAAACCTCTGTTTTCTCCATTGCCTGAGGCTCTTCTCTTGGAGAGGAAGGGGAGAGAGCCAGAGCTTACTTTGCCAGGCTCTTTCAGTTGCACAGCAGAACTACTGAACCAAACCTCTCTTCCTATTATTGGCTGAGGCTTCTCCCCTTCCTGGTCCACTGGGGAAGGAAGGAAAGAGCAAGAGCTTCCTATGCCCAGTTCCCTGGATCCCATGGGAGAAATACAAAGAAAGCACCTTTAAGACCAATGAGTGCTAATGTTTTAATCATGTTTTATTTTTTAAAAAATCTTTTAATTGTGTTTTTCTGTGCCCTTTATAAAGTTTATATTTTTGCTATCTAATCTTAAATAGGTACACACATTGCCCGGCCCAACAAAGTCTCATCTATGTCAGATCTGGCCCTCATAACAAATGTATTTGACACCCCTGAGGTAGGTGGTAATGCAGTTTATAGTGGACAAATGGAAGGAAGAAGCAGCACTAATTACAAGTTGGGGAAAACTTGGGCAGAAAGTAGGTTTGCCAGGCTGCAACCAGCAGGAGACAAGAGGAGATATGGGGTGGAGGAGCTGTCAACAATGTCATGACATCACTTCCATGGAAAATCTCAAAGGAATGTCAGTAAAACCATAAACTTTCTGATAATTCCTAGAGAGGACTGATATCATTTCTGCATTTCTACGGATGTGATGTCTTGCTTTTTGACTGGTAGTCATTTTTAATTTTTTTTCTCCTGCCACTTGGCAGTCCCAGCAGAGAGTGCTCAGGGGCCCCCTCCCCTCCTCTACTCACCACTTGGCCCTCTGTGTGTACTTCCTTTCCTCTCTGCCCACATACTCTCCAGTCCATGCTCCCCTACTTACAAGCCTTCAAGCTGTCATGCTGGCAGCCACATGCACCACCTGTTGCCCTTTAATTGACAGTACAGCTTAATGTGTGCAGCTGGGAGTGCTTCCTCAATGCCCCCCTGAGCCACTACTACCACTTTGCTCCACCTAAACACTCTTCCATATCGATGCTGGGCAGCATGATCAGCTGAGAGTAGAGGTGGCAATGGCAAAGTGCTTGTGAGTGGAGGGGGGAAAGGTACATCAAAGAGTGGCAGAGGAGGAGTGGGGGTGTCAGTGGTTGTGTGCCTTGCCAGAAGGGTTGGACCCTGGCAGTTGCCCAGTGTCAGGATACGTGGAGGCCAGCTGCTTGTAGTATGCTTAATGCTTCCCTTTCCTGAGACTTTCCTCTGCCATCCACATCTTCCGCTCCGCTTTTCCAAACAACTTGGGAAATGTGAATCCAGAGTTCTGACTGGGGAGAATAGTGAATGGAGAAAAAACAGCCATCAGAGGAATGGTTTTAAGTAGGCTGGGGTCTCAGGCCTGCACCTGGCATTCCTGAGATGAACTGAGGGAGGCACGGAGATGGGGAACACTGATGTTTTAGGACTTTCTTTAATCTCTATAGCAGCAGCAGAAGAATTGCAGATTTATACCCCACCCTTCTCTCTGAATCAGAGTCTCAGAGCGGCTTACAATCTCCTATATCTTCTTCCCCCACAACAGACACCCTGTGAGGTGGGTGGGGCTGAGAGGGCTCTCACAGCAGTTGCCCTTTCAAGGACAACTCTTGTGACAGCTAAGAGGACTGGATCTACAAGTTTTTTTAGAGGGGGAGGGGCAAAATAGAGTGGGTCCATTCTATCTTATGGGCCCATAGAATAGAATGGAACTCAATTTGGCACCCCCCTCCAGCGGTGCCCAGGGCAAGCATCCCCTCTGCCCCCCTAGATCCGGCCCTGGAGATCATAGAGACTAGGGAAATTCAAAGAGTGCTGTGGACATAGTGAACAGAAGTGATTTCACTGAATTCACCATGCCAACTC
Source organism: Heteronotia binoei (assembly GCF_032191835.1). Taxonomy (NCBI): domain Eukaryota; kingdom Metazoa; phylum Chordata; class Lepidosauria; order Squamata; family Gekkonidae; genus Heteronotia; species Heteronotia binoei. The sequence continues at coordinate 45,604,352 of NC_083223.1, read as the reverse complement.
AACCCTTCTTCTCCCACTGCAAAAAAAGAGAAAAAAGATATAAAGGGGGACAGCTGAGACAGGAAGAGCCATAGCAGGCACCCTGGCAAGCCTTGTCATCTATTCTTCAAACTGTGCCCTTCTCATCAGACTTGTACATTTTTAGCAGGCTCATATCTGCCACTGAATGTTTTGGCCCTCAAGATCTTTTCAAAGAGCAGCACCTGCACACAGCCTTCCAGATCCAAAATCTTAGCATCAAATCACAAATAAAAATGTTTCCCCTAGTAGTACTTAACACACAAGAGCATTTTTCAAAGTCTGTAATCCTTAGAACTGAGATGCTGACTGAGTGGTAATGAGCCACCCACAGAACAATTAGATCTGCTTAAACTAAAAGCCACTCGACTCATGGTCCTCCTTCCATTGCAAATGTTAACTCTAGCTATTGATTCATTTCATCAGCAACTGCAGAGCAAACAAAAGGTTATGACTTGTTTGGCAAGCACGTTGTACTGGTTTGCATAAAATGTAAAAGGGCTTTTGCTTGTTGTGGAATCAGAAAGCTAAGTGGTCATGAAAATTAAATACAGCAAGGGTGGTTTGTACATCACATACAGCAAAATATAAAACTGTTCCTTATGAAAAAATGAGCATAAATATTCATTTCCATTGGACAAGTGCTCTTTTGACACCTGTTCATCTTTAAAGAAGAAATACCAATGATTTCCAAGCTACAACTGTGGTGGCTTAGTTCCTTTCATAGGGAGATATTTTCTGTCTGTGTGACAGCTACCCCACCTCAAGACTCTGATGAACAGTGCAGTAGGGATGGGCATGAACCACATTTTTGCAGTTCAGTTCATAGTTGAACCATGAAATGAACCACCAACCAATAGGCTGGTTTGCAAACCGAACCGGTTTGTGTGTCATTTCAGGTTTAAACCCCTGCTTTCTGCTACCCATGAAAAGCTGTGGGGAACAGAAAGCAGGAGTTAAAATGGCTCTGAGCCATTTCACCTCCAGCTTTCTGCTCACCATTGATTTTGCCAGCAAGCAAAATGCATGGGGTGAAATGGCTGGGAGACATTTCACCCTTTACTCTCTGCTCCCCATGAAAAGCCATGACCAACAGAAAGCTGTGGATAAAATGGCTCAGAGCCATTTTAACCTCTGCTTTCTGCTCCCTGTGGTTTTTTGTGGGAGCAGAAAGCAGAGGTTTAAATGGCTTCAAGACATTAAAACCAAACAGCTGTTTTTCATGAAGAACAGAAAGCAAGGGTTTAAATGGCTGAGGCGTCTGGGGCAGTTCATTTAAATGGCTCAGAGCCATCTAATTCAATTTTCTGCTCTTCACAATCACCACAAACCACCATGAACTGCATCAAATTTCGTGGAAGTTTGTGGTGGCTCTTCAGTTGGTGAACATTTCTTCATGGACCGTGGGAAAGGAAAGGTCCCTGTGCAAGTACCAGTTGTTTCCGACTCTGGGGTGACGTTGCTCTCACAACGTTTTCATGGCAGACTTTTTACGGGGTGGTTTGCCATTGCCTTCCCCAGTCATCTACACTCCCCCCCCCCCCAGCAAGCTGGGTACTCATGAATCAGCCAAAATCCGTGATGAAGTTTAGTTAGTCTGTTTGTGTCCATCCCTAGAGTGCAGAATAATAGGCCATGACAACTTTGAACTAATGCCAGTCACTGAGGCATCTTGGACAGATTTTCATTTTTGAATAACTAACACCAAAATGGTTGCTCTTAGGATTGCCAGACTCCAGGTAAATCCTGGAGAAGATTTCCTAAAATCACAACTAATCTCCAGACCTCAGAGCTTTGGAGTGCTGAATCTAAGGCATTATACCTGATGAGTGTCCTCCCCTCCCAACCCTTGCCCACATCAGGCTCCACCCCAAATCCCTACATGGAGTTGGCTACCCAGCTCATACTGTGTGCTAAAATTCAAATAGGTAGTTATAGGAGTGCTGAGGGGACTGTACCTTACCCCTTGTTTGAGAGCATGTGAGATTATTCCTAAGGATCCGCTGAAACTCTTGTTCTGATGAATACCAAAAAGTAATACATGCCTTTAAAACACACTGTTTCTTTGTAGCTGAATCTTAAATATATCCCATAGCTGGCTTTTGAACCTTGTTGCGAACTCCCTCCCCCCACTCACTCGAAAGATTTTGTCCCTTGCTACTGAAGCAGCATCTCAATTCAAACATTTGCAATGTAAATTTTGTTTGCCAACATTGTTCTTCTCAGGAATAGATGATACATAAAATGGGCCCTGCTGGCCATTTCATATAGACAGGGCACTTTCTAAAGGAAGGGCCAATATAACAAATTTAAAGCATATACTGATGTACAGCATGCAGAAGTACTTAGGGAAATCTCTCAGTGCTTTTGCTCAGTTGGTTCTGATTAGACATTCTTAAATAAGTTTCTTTCTGCAAGTATCCTAATATCTTTAAAATGTGTTCATGAAAAGAGTATACATCTTCTTTCTTATCCATTCACTCATTATTTTCTGTCATATTGCATTGCTTGTCATGATGCAGCATATGGGATATGTGAGGTGTTTTGTTTGACATTTAAGAGAACAGGAAGACCTTTGTCCGGTACGGTTATTACTTAGAGGTACTCAGTGGATCTAATGATAATTAAAGCTATTTCCTTCCTTAGTTAAAAATATGCTCTTTCCTAATCAATGTGCTCATTCTGGTGATCAGGATGACTCACCACCTTTGTACAAAATACACAAAATTATCTGAGAGGTTTACCTCCTGAAAGGATATTAAAACTGTATTTCATCCTGTGAATTAAGGTGTTTTTCCGTCTGAGTGAGAAGGCAATTATGTGCCTGGGGAAAATGCTAGGATAATGCTAGCCTTGAAGTATTAGAAAATGAGCTCTGTTCATAATTGTGTTGTACAAGTAAGATCTGTAGAAACTCTGGAGTGAGGTAGGCATTGAAAAATATTTAAAAAAATGGATTGTGGAAATGTTTTCATCTATATCAGTCATGTTCTAATGGTATGAGTGGGGGCAGGAACAGATTTTGCAATTCAACAGTACTTTCACTATTGAATTATCCTTTGGCTGAGGAAAATATTTTTGAGGAAGTGGGGGATTTGATCTTTTTTGAGTTCAGCTTCCCCCTTTAACCATTTCAAAATTGCCACACCTGGTATGGCAACCAGCAGGAGACCAAGGTGGTAGGGACACAGGGGAGGCAACTGTTGGTAATGTTGTAATTGTTGGAGTGAGCATGCGTGTACATTGGGGGGTGCTATATCACTCTAAGCATGCATAGGCGTTATCTCCTTGAATGGGATGCCTCTCTTTGTCTTAACCTGTGAGTTGCCCTTTGATCCCTCTCTGTGTCTTTTGTTCGCCCTTATTCTCAGCATGGAGTCACATGTCTCTACAGACCTCTCCTGTAGAAATAATGCACTCATACTGCCATATATTTGATTTAGCTGGCCGCTTTTAATAAGGAAATACTCTTTAGATTAGGTTTTTCTTTTTCCTTTCAACTGCAACCTGAATGTGACCTGCATCTACTTGAGTAAATGTAAGTTTTACTTTTGCAATATACTTCTAAGATTTATTTACTGCGCTCAATGTCATGCTTCTATATATCTATATGGGCAAACTCTGCTTAATTAACCAAATACCCCAATAGTGGAGTCACTTCTTGTGGACAAAGCTGGAAGTGATGTCATGCTTCTCTAGGATTTGCTAAAAACTCTGTGGTTTTAATGGTTTTTAAGATATGTATTTATTATGTATATTTTATTAGCTGCCTTAGGGGCCTTGGTGAGGGCAGAAAGACAGGGTATAAATTCTGTAAAAAATAAATTCTGAAAATAATAATAATAATAATAAATAAATAGCTACATGGCACAAGAGGCTACAGTGAGCTAGTGGAACTGAGTGAAATAACCTGCATTTCAAAGTTAAAGAGTTGCAGTCCTAGCCCCCACTACAACTTGGTAGGGTGTTTGGGGAACCCTGGAGTTAAGTCATTGTGCCAGGGCAATGTTCTAGGATTCCACCACTCTGATTCCATGGTGGAATCAGAGTGGTGCCAATTAACATGTCCCTACCCTCCAAAAAGCTTCCACAAGGTGCCTTTGCTGGGCTGGCAACCCTAGTTTCCCTTTGTAATCCTTTTGGCGGCTCTGTAAGTCAGGCCAGCACTGTTATTAGGGTTGCCAGGTCCAATTCAAGAAATATCTGGGGACTTTGGGAGTGGAGCCAGGAAACTTTGTGGGGAGGGCCAGGAGACATTGGGGTGGAGCCAGGAGCAAGGTTGTAACAAGCATAATTGAACTCCAAAGGGAATTCTGTCTGTCACTTTTAAAGGGACCACACACCTTTTAAATGCCATCCCTCCATCGGAAATAATGAAGGATAGGGGCACCTTCTTTTGGGCTCATACAATCGGACCCTCTGGTACAATCTTTTTGAAACTTGGAGGGTATTTTGAGGAGAGGCATCAGATGCTATCCTGAAAATTTGGTGCCCAATTCTTCATTATACCCTATGGGAATCAGTCTCATAGGGAATAATGGAGTGCCCAGCATTCCCCCCCCCTCACTTTCTGATAACCCTGAAGCTGGGGGAGGGCCTCCAAACTGGGGGATCCCCTGCCCCACCTAGGGATTAAAGTAACCAACAAGAGAAACGTGGAAAAATGGAGCAGGAAAAAGGTAGAAACCTCTGCGAATAACCAGCCTCAAAACAGCGAAAACGAAGAAAAAGAATAAATATTTATAAACAAACAATGATATGAGGTGAACCTAATCACAACTTATGAAAACCACATCCACACCAACAGTTTCAAAAGGCGAAAAGACGGCTGTAAATATAGTGTAGAAATCCAGGTTCGAGTAGAGGAATAATTTTCAACAGAGTCCGAAGCTCCAAATCTTCTTCACAATATCTTAGTGGAAAAACCCTGTGAAGCGAGGCACAAATACAACACGGCAGGGTTGTACTTTGGGCCAAGAATTTGAAGCTCTGCTTTCTAGAAAAATGTATAATGTGACTATGAAGCTTGTTGAAGCTCTTATTGTGAAACAGAGAATTTGGTACAACCCTGTCGTGTTGTATTTGTGCCTTGCTGCACAGGATTTTTCCACTAAGATATTGAGAAGAAGATTTGGAGCTTCAGACTCTACTCGAATCCAGATTTTTACACTATATTTACAGATGTCTTTTCACCTTTATAAACTGTGGTGTGGATGTGGTTTTCATAAGTTGTGATTAGGTTCACCTCATATAATTGGTCATTTATAAATATTTATTCTTTTTCTAAGTTTTTGCTGTTTCGAGGCTGGTTATTCGCGGAGGTTTCTACCTTTTTCCTGCCCCACCTGGGGATTGGCAATCCTAACTGTTATTATTATCATTGCCACTACAGTATACCTTGAGGGAATTATGGCTTGCCTGTGGCAACCCAGGGAGTTCATGACTGAGATAAGATTTGAATTAGCAGGAACTCCTTTGCATATTAGACCGCACACCCCTGATGTAGCCAGTCCTCCTGGAGCTTACAGTAAGCCCTGTAATAAGAACCCTGTAAGCTCTTGTAGGATTGGCTATATCAGGGGTGTGTGGCCTAATATGCAAAGGAGTTCCTGTTACACAAAAAAGCCCTGAATTAGGGGCTGCAGAGTTTGTAGCCTAAGCCACGATACCATGCCAATTCACACCTGACACAGCAGTAGTGATTTTTTTTAAATGCAACCATCGCATTATTTGTCTCCTATTTTAAAAATCCAGAATAACCAACTACTGCTGTCTACTGTCTTATCACAAATCACTAACACCTTATAAAAATTGCACCCCAGCAATAAGGGTTTCACACCATTGATTTTTCACATGTACTAAGAGACTATGGGGGTGATCTCAAGAGTATAGAATGGCAGGGATAAGAAATGAACTCCCCCTTTAAAAAAAATGAAGAATTGCCTGTACCATTCCTTCAAATACTAGTGCTTCTGAACTTAAGCTGTGTGCACTGTGGCTTTCTCTCACTTTTAGTCATTTAAAAAGAAGCTGCTGCTGCTGCTAATGTGGGGGAGGAATGTTGGGTCTATGTAAAGCAAGTCAGCCAGTACATGTGTGGGCAGCCTTTTGATTGTACTTCAAGTGGTTTGTCGTTAGCTGAGAGGATAGGATGAGTGGAATAGTAACAGTCGCTTCCTCAGGAGTGGGAGCAGAACTATGACTCCTTTTTAAAAAACTGATGCTGCTTGCAGGCTGTATAGCTGATGCTCTGTCTGAAGGGACAGGGGGAACATAGCAAAGCATAAGATTTACTGCAGTGGTCAAGATTTTCCACTGGCACAAATAGGAACAAGTGCACCAGATTTTATCCAGACCCTGATCTACGTGGGCCTGGTAGACATAAAATATCTGATGATCTCTTTCATTTAATCTAATTTTAACTCAGTGGACTGGCAATTAACTTCAGAGTACTTAAACTGCAGATGGTGACTGTGACCTAGTTTGTAAACCAGATCTACCACAATTATATAGAGAAGTCCAGACCAATTTGAAAACAACAACAACAAAAAGGATGTTTGGGTAGGGATAGAAAACCCTCTCTTACCTCTCAAGCTTCTTATGTCTTCCCCTTCCCCCAGACTTTGACACAAGAATTGTTTGGAGGGGATAGACACAAGGAGATAAAATGAATGTGGGGGAGAGCTCAGTTCCTCTCTCATAGGTGACCCTTTTGATCTAAAAATTAGACCCCACCACTGGGATTGAGGTATACCTGAGTTCAACTCAAGAGGTTTCCCTCCACACGTAGCTTGAGACTAAAGACAACATGGAATGTACTTCAGGCTTGTACTTTTTTCACTACTGTGGAATGCACTCCCTTATGCACATGCACCTTTTGAAGCAGGGAGAAAATAAACTCCAAATGTATGTGCTTAACTACCCTAACACCATGCTTACTTAAGAACATAAGAGAAGCCATGTTGGATCAGTTCAATGGCCCATCCAGTCCAACACTCTGTATCACACAGTGACCAAAAAAAACTCAGGTGCCATCAGGAAGTCCATCAGTGGGGCCAGGATATTAGAAGTCCTCACACTGTTGCCCCTCCCAAGCATCAAGAATACACAGCATCACTTGCCCCAGACAGAGAGTTCCAACAATACGCTGTGGCTAGTAGGCACTGATGGACCTCTGCTCCATATGTTTATCCAATCCTCTTTTGAAGCTAGCTATGCCTGTAGCTGCCACCACCTCCTGTGGCAGTAAATTCCACGTGTTATGAATACTACTTATGAATCAACAACTCTAGTTTTAATTGGTGTAAGAAGTACATTAAAGAAAATTTGTATAGTCCAGTGGTGGTTGTATTGGAAATGTTATGATTGTCTTCATATATACATGCAACTATGGCCAATCCAGGTCATATAGCTGCATACATACACATCACATTTTAGGCAATGTGTCATAAAAATGAGCTCACTGTGTGGCCTTGTGCAAGTCATTATTTCAGAATGTCCAGGTCCCATATATAAAAATGAGAGCAGCAATGACTATTTCATGGGCATGTTGTATAGGTAATATGAGAATTTACCTAGTATGTTTTTTATCCCATCCTTCCTCCAAGGAGTTTAGAATGTCACATATCATTCCTTTATTCCCCTTTTATGTTCATAACAATCCTGTGAGGTAGGTTTGGCTGAGTATGTGTTACTGACTGACCCGCAAGTTAACCTGTGAGCTCCATGGCAAAGTAGGCAATGAAAACCAGGTCAAATCCTAGTCTAGTACTCAAATAACTATCCATGCCTACAACTGAAAACACATGGCTCACTAAAATATCTCTACAAGATGTTATTAATAGCATCTGTATTTTGGAGGGGCACACAATGGGACATCGTGGGATCAGCAATGTCCTTAAGACTGACTCTAGTCAATTTAGGCTAGTGCGTAATGTCCCATTGATAGCCTCTGACCCCAACAGTAGGGAGGCAGGGGGAAAATGCAGGGAAAACCACCATTGCTCTGACAGTGCAATGTCAGTTCTAATACAAACCAGGAGCTGATATCAAATCAGGATGTTCTAGGAGTCCACTGAAACTCTATGGTAGAGTTTTAGTGGAATTGTTAAGCATCACCTTAGCATGATTATGACATTTCTGGGTTTACACCATAAGTGATGCCATATCATTAGAGTGGCGGTGATTTGCATTTCCACACACCCCTGTACCTCCTGCTGGTTGCTGGAATGTGTCTGACAACCTTAGTCTGGCCCACAATTCCAAGTCTCCATTACCTTTTGCGATCTTTCCCATGCGAGTCAAAGCGCAGGCAAAGTTGCTATTTTAGCCCTCCCCTACTCCCTCTTTGTGAGAATAGCAACAGAGCTCTACCAGAATAATTTATTTATTTATTTCTCGCATTTATATCCCGCCCTCCCTGCCGAAGCAGGCTCAGAGCGGCTAACAACAGTCAAACAATAAAACAATAACAAACACTTAAAATTAACAATAATAATTGCCGATCAAACAATTTAAAACAAGTTAAAACAATTTAAAATGATCTAAAACAATTTTGGTGCTAGTGTTGGTACTATTAAATTCAGCAACGTTGGGCATCTACTTATACTATAATTTAACTAAAGGCAAGTCAAAATAGAGCTGTTTTACAGGCCTTATGGAACTGGGCAAGGTCCCACAAGGCCCTTACATCTTCTGGGAGTTGGTTCCACCAGTGGGGGGCCGCAATTGAGAAGGCTCTTTCTCTGGTAGTCTTCAGTCTTGCCTCCCTCGGCCCGGGGATTGACAGTAAATTCTGCGATCCAGATCTGAGTACCCTCTGGGGAACATGTGGGGAGAGACGGTCCCTTGCGCCGGTAGACAGGTCCTCGACCATATAGGGCTTTAAAGGTAATAACCAGCACCTCGTAGCGAATCCGGAATACTATTGGCAGTCAGTGCAGTTCCTGCAGCCTTGACTGTATGTGCTCCCGTACAGACAGACCCAATAACAGCCTGGCTGCTGCGTTCTGCACCAACTGCAGTTTCTGGGTCCGAGACAAGAGCAGCCCCATGTAGAGGGCATTACAGTAGTCTAGTCTCGAGGTGACCGTTGCATGGATCACAGTTGCTAGGTCGCTGCGCTCCAGGAAGTTTCCAAGAATCATGGCCGTTTCCACATGGGCCATGCTTGAGTGACTTCCCCATAGCTATCACAGTTGCAGATACAGCTCAGCAGCAATAGATCATCCAGGTGGCAGGGTTCCCTGCAGTCCCTCCTCCACCATTGGGGCTTTTCCCAATTTTTCCTAAATTGGCAAGGGGATGTTATTATATTGATATACAATTATCAAAATAGATGTTCAAGGTTCCCAATATCCCCAGCTTTCTTTCTTTTCTTTTCGGAAGTAAGAAGGGGTCCCAAATCCCCCGCCTGGGCGGGAGACCCCCAATTTGGAGTCTCCTCCCCCCGCTCGCCAAAAATCTGGAAAGCGGGGGGGAATGGCGGCCCTTCCCACCTTCCCACCAAGACGAGCCGAGCGCAAGCGGGCCTCTGGCTGGGTTGGCTGCCCACCGAGGTCTCACGCCGCTGGAGCTGGGCACTCCTTCTCAGAGCCCTTTTCTTTCTGGTGGAGCAGCTTCCCTTCCCACCTCAGCCCAGCTGGCTGGGGGCTCTTCCGCGCCCTGGTGGTGGAGGGCTGGCTGTCCCCGGAAGGAGGGAGGGAAGCGTGCTTGTGGGCCTCTTCTGCGGCGGCAAAGCAAACGAAGGAAAAGTGAGCTTCTTTGCTGCTGGCCGCGCTCGCCGCCTTGGCGCCCGCAGCCACTTTGCAGCAACGACGGCTCCAGCTGCATCACCACCCCCCGCACCCTCGCTTCCTACCAGGGGCCGCAGCAGAGCCACTTGGGGAAGCCCCCGGCAGAGCGGCCGCTTTCTACAGGAGCCAGCAGGTGACAGGACTGCAGTCGGGTGGCGGGACTCGGCAGGACTGGCTTTTCTGACTGCCTTGACTCGAGGGAGGGCAGGTGAACTCCCGGCAGCGAACTGGTGTGGGTGGGCAGGCAGGCAGGCAGGCAGCCGGGTGGGCGGCTTCTGTTGCTGGGGAGGGGAATGCCCTTAATCAATGGGCAGGCGGGAGCGGCGGTGTCGGACTCGGAAAAGAAGGTGCCGGGGTTGCCTTGGGAACTTGAAGCTGGGGGACAGACAGTCACCTGGCCAAAGTGGGGGAAGGCAGGGACTGCTGGGAAGGGCGAGCGAGCAAGTGCCAGAAGGGCAGCAGCAACGGAGCATGGGACCAGCTGCCCATCGTCCCTTCCTTCACAGCAACACATACACACCAGAGTTGAAGAGCCCATGATCCTCTGGGGACGGGGCTTCCCCCTCTGGTCAACTGACTCGGTGGCAGCACGGGAAGCAGTTTCCCCCACCCCACCCCCCCAGATGTAGGACCATGGCGGAGTGCAGATTTGCATTGGGGGGTGGATCCACATGTCACTTGAGGACTTATCACCAGCTTTAAGAGGGGACTGGATAAAAATATGGAGCAGAGGTCCATCAGTGGCATAATTGCCATCTTGGAGCTCCGCCCCCAATGTCTCCTGGCTCCACCCCCAAAGTCTCCTGGCTCCACCCCCAAAGTCCCCAGATATTTCTTGAATTGGACTTGGCAACCCTAGAAGTAAGTGTCTTAACTCATTGTGCTGCAGATATAAGAGGAAAGGCAAATCTCTGCAGCATAAAAGACTGGAGATTTATTTATTTTACAAAATGAAAAGTTGAGAATTCAGGGGAAAAAACAAACAAAAAAGCTCCCCCACTGAGGGGGGGACTGGATGCTATGGTAGAGGGATCACGGAACATGGGGTGCCATGTGGGTGGGAAAAGCCAGACTTTCCCACCCACACAGTACCTGTGCAAGTTTTATTACAAACCTGGGAGAAAAGCAGGTATGAGAAAGTTCAGGAGACTTCAGGAAACTCCAGGGTCGTTTTCGCACTCACCTCCAGCCGGCGCGACCCCCCTCTTCACCGCGCAGGATCTGCGCGGATTTCCCACTAAATGCTGCGGAGCAGCCTTTTGCGCCGGAAACTCCCGGCGCAAAAGCCGCTCAAACGTAAACCTCCAAAAAGCAGTTTCCGGAGCAAAAGGCTTTTGCGACGGGAGTTTCCAGCGCAAAAGGCTGCTCCGCGGCATTTAGTGGGAAATCCGCGCAGATCCTGCGCGGTGAAGAGGGGGGTCGCGCCGGCTGGAGGTGAGTGCGAAAACGACCCAGGAGATGCACAAATATACCACATTGCTGTGGAGAAGCAGGGAACCACTTCCTAAAGCACTGACCTCCAGACAGATAATTCATGTGGAAATGGGTCGTGTGTTTTGCAGCTTGCATGAGAGTGAGTCATTGGCTCCAATCAATGGTGCTTCTCTTTGAGCTTTTTTGTCCCGGTCCAGTTTTTTATGGCAAGTACAGAAACTCTGATGTGCACATAAAGCCCTTGAAGGCAAGGGAGCCTATCTGTTCACTCCCATAAAAGGGCAATACCAATTAGGCGAGTTATTAATGGACAGAGCTCTGCTGTCCACTGAAGTGGATGGGAAAGGTCACACATATGGGGGCAGTTCTGTCTATTCATCCAAGTGTACTCTGGACCTCTTGGATTGTCATCCATGGCCTGGCAACTGGCAGGAGTCCAGGGGATGGGGATATGGGTGTGTGTGTGTGATCCTAGAGTACAAACTGCTATTATCATGCGTTGCAGGATGTATCAGATAATGCTCATCTTATGCATGGGGAAGCTTGAGTCTCTTTTTAAAAACGTTTATTGTAACATGAGAAAATCAATTGTATATAAATTAAATGTGGTTGCAAAAGCTGGTCTCTGCAGTGATCTCAGCCACCAGCACTAAGTTGAAACTGAGATGGTATCAGAGAACTCATATATAAACCTGTAGAGTAACAGGCCCTTTCCCACCCTGCTCACTGCCCTCAAGGTCTAAAAAAATTAACAGAAATCCATCATTTCCCAACCAAATTTTTAAAAAGGGATTTATGGAAAGCAATAATTGATGGCCTGAGAAAATTCAAAGAACGAGTAAACGAGGGGAAAACTCTTATCGCTGTTTTATTCATGGCAATCTGCCACGTTCTGCTTTTGAGTTCAGATTCTGCAGGGACCCCTAACCTTAATTATGTAGTCCCACTGAACATGATCTGCCTTTTAAAAGCCCCGCAGTCAGCAGAGCATGTATCTCTCTTTCCTTTGCATAAATAAAACAAAATTGTTCAAAAACCCAGCCTCCCTGTAATTCTAGTCACAGTTTATGGAACATGTACAATGGGCAATTTTCTCATTTGAATTTTTTTTTTCAGGTCACTTGCCTCATTCTGCAGTGTAATTAATATCCATATGTAAAACAAGCAGTTTCTCCATCAATTTATACTTCCATATCATCATTTATTCCTAGTAGCCTGGAGCAAAACTCAATGAGTGCTTTCAGACTTTCTGCCCATTTCACTCTGAACCGCATCTACCCAAGACCTTGCTGCTGACTACAGTGTTTTACTCTGTAAAACTTCCCAGAGCTATCATTGAATGCAAATTTAAACCTAAATGGTAGGCAGGAATAATATATGAAACAATTAACCCTTGATTTAAGAAAGAAGCCAGGAAATCAGGTGACTTGTTTGCAAGGCTCATATGGTCCTTGTACACCTTTCAGAATTTTTGGGAAGAAGGGTGGTACGTACACGTGTGATGATGCCTATACCAGCAGTCCACCCAGTATGGCAAGTTTATTGCCAAGGGTAGCTCCAAAGAGAGTTTGTACCATCATATTTTAAGGGGACCGTACCCATTTTAAATGCCTTCCTTCCATTGGAAATGATGGAGGATAGGGGCACCTTCTTTGGGGACTCATAGAATTGGACCCCTTGCTCCAATCTTTTTGAAACCGGGAAGCTGGGGTTTGAGGAGAGGCACCAGATGCTGTGCTAAAAATTGGTGCCTCTACTGAGAGAATCATTGAGTCATATCAATAATGTAGACCACTGTGGGAATACCTAGTGCATAAAAATGCCTTGGCACCTTGTTTGGATGGGGAGATATCCACAGAATCCAGGTGGTTTCGTTTTTTTTTTTAAATCCAGCTTCCATTAAAGATATTCCTTCACTATGTGCAATGAGCCAGGACACACTTTTGCAAAGGCATTAATTCCCACCCACCCCCAATACAGTCTCATCTGCTTTAATAGCTATTGATTTGATTCTATAAACTGTAGGCTGGAAGAATGGGGAAAGCAGTGAATGGAATTTGAGTAGCAACGAACAAAATAACTCTAATAATGCAACTTTTAATGGAACCCACCAACAGCGCTCATTTCTGTCAGAAGGCTAGAAAATACAGAGAGAGAGAGAGATCCCTGTTTAAAGTGTCCTTTCTTGCCCAAGAGACACCTTCATTACTAATACAGTGTGCTGATAAAAGAATGAATGTTATTTTTTTGCTCACAGTGTCAGAAAGAATAGATATCACATTTAAGGCACAGATCCATGCTCATGAAACCATTGTGCTTTCAATTGCTTGCTCTGTGTATATTTAAATACTCCCAGGAGCCCCCAAACTGCCTTCAGTTACTTCCTGTTTAAATAAAATGTGATTCCTCCATTCTTTTTTTTCTTATTGTATGGAATTCATTCAAACGAAAAGGTCATGACATGCCAAATGGAGAAAGCAATTTCCTTATTCTTCCTTTCAGAGCCTACCTTAGGGATTTGTAGTTTAAAGTGATCCCAGGCAGATTTTCTTCTTTTTTCTCTTATTTTAAAACAGATATTGTATCTATCTGGTATGGTGACTGGGTATGAGCCAGCTTGGTGTAGTAGTTAAGAGCAGCAGACTAATCTGGAGTACTGGATTCGATTCCCCACTCCTCCCTATGAAGCCAGCCAGTCAGTCACAATTTCTTCAAAACTCTCTCAGCTCCGCCTACCTCACATGGTGCCTGTTGTGGGGAGTGAGGAAGGGAAGGAGATTGTAAAGTGGTGCTCTGAGACTCCTTTGGGTAGTGAAGACTGGGGTATAAAACCAATCCACCTCCTCCTTTAATGAGACTACAGGTAATGTATTGAAGATGACAATAATAACAAAAAAGGTAAAGGTAGTCCCCTGTGCAAGCAGCAGTCGTTTCCGACTCTGGGGTGACATTGCTTTCACAACATTTTCACAGCAGACTTTTTACGGGGTGGTTTGCCATTGCCTTCCCCAGTCATCTACACTTTCCCCCCAGCAAGCTGGGTACTCATTTTACCAACCTCGGAAGGATGGAAGGCTGAGTTAACCTCAAGCCGGCTACCTGAACCCAGCTTCTGCTGAGATTGAACTCAGGTCGTGAGCAAAGTTTAGGACTGCAGTACTGCAGCTTTACCACTCTGTGCCACGGGGCTCTTAACACTGAAGATGATAAAAGTAGGCAAAAAAGCAGTGTGGTGGTATAATGGATAGAGCTGAGGAATGGCAGGATATAAACATCTAAAAAAGAAACAGCAGTTCAAATATGGTGATATGTATCTGAGTAATACATTAATGTCTTCCATTTTTTCCCCAATATTTATTTTATTAGTAATATTATAGAATATATATGATTTTGGACAAAAGCTGGATTCAGGATGCATCCTTTACGACTGGAAAATTGGGCTATGCCATTCTTATTATAATTTCATAGGTAAAAAAGCAGAAGAAACCGAAGTACAACATGCCAAATCAGAGGGAATTCATTTAAGAAAACAATCCCAGATGGTTCAACACATGAGTCATGTCAAAAGCAGAAGAGAAGACAGTTTCCCCCCTTTCCATCCCAGTTATTGTTGGAAGAGAAGGATCAGAAATTGTCTCTTTGCCTCAGCCTGAGGCCGGGGTTGTTACAAGAGAGTCAGATAGGCAAAAACTGTGAGTTTCCATCCTGTTTACTCTTCTGTCTCTGTCCCTCCAATGGGTCAATTGATACTCTCAGGGAATTGCTTCCTTCTTTCATTCTTCTCTCTCCAACACACACAAAGAAGGAGCACGTTTGCTCTGCATTTTCAGCATCATGGAGGCAATTTCCATCGGCATCCATTCAGGAAGTTAGCATAGACTGTATTCCTGTCTCTCATCTATCCTAATTTAGAATGGAGTTCACTAAATAAAGAACTCTTTATTAGTTTTTGAAACTGACAAGTGACTCTGTGTAACTCTGTAACTTTGCTAGCACATCCAGAACAAAGAAGCTCTGCTGCGTGTAGCTTGTTTGTGCACTCTGCTAAATTGATACTGGTCCCTGGCTTACCATGCCAGTGAATCTAACAGTTATTAGATAATTGGTCCTGAGTGGGTGGGAACCTTCTTTGCATAAATAAGCAGTCGGGTAAAGTTCAATTTTATTATTCTAGATTCACGAGTAAGAAAACATTCTTTAGTACCAACCCAAACTATCTTATATCACCATCTTGTGCCTACTGTTGATGCAATAACTTAGAAGACCCCAAACAGCATCATGGCATGAAGACAAATCTCTTTAAATGCAAAACAGACCACAACTGATGCCTGGTTCACACTGAGCTGAACATGAAGCTTTGACAGAAGGTGGGACATCAGAGAGGATTTTGGGTTCCTGCCCACTCTTCCCAGAAGTGCATAAAAATGAAGCCTACATCTGTATATGAATTAACTCACTGCTACATAAGGTTCCAAAGCACTTTTTTTGATTGTTGCCTTCATAAACCTGGATCCAGAATTACATGAACAGCACATTGCAGGTAGTTCTGGGAATCACCAGAAACACTATGATAAAACCATAATTTTTGCTAAGGTTCCTAGAGCTCCCCATGTCACATCCGTTTTGTTTATCAGAAGTGACATGGCACCACAACCAGTGTTGCAGCTCCCCCACATCCCCGCCTACAATGCTGCAAGTCCCTCCTCCCCTCCCCGCTGCCACTGTTAGAATAGCAGAAGCAATACATCATACACTACAGAAGTGGAGAGGTAGTGTATGTAGAGGGCTAATTCAGTTGCAAAGTTATTCCATAGATAAGTAATCAGGGCCTTTCTTCTTCTAGTTTCTTCTTCTAGGCCCTTTCTACACTTGGACCTCCACCTGGGTTTTCTCTGAGTTTGACTCATGTTCATTTACCTTGCAGGAAAGCCCTAAGCAAAACAGCATCCATATATCCCGGGACAATTGTGGGGCAAATCTGGGGCTCAGTATAATGTAGAAACAGGGGGGGAAAGCCTGAGGTAAAAACATGGAAGAACTCGAGTTTACTGTAGAAATGGGGGGGGGGGGGTGAGATTAAAACAGGGGTGAGTATAGCGTAGAATGTCAGTTCAAGGACAGGGCTGAACCAGGATTAAGGTCTCGTGTAGACAGGACATTTATTTCTGTTTTGCTTGTTCCTTCCTTCGGTGCTTTCTGAATCTGATGCAGACCAGGAGAGAGCAGGAGCCTTGTATCTGCACAGTTAAATGTTTGGTGTGCCTCAAAGTTAAGTAAAGGTTTCACTTCCTTCTGCCTGGACTCATTTTTCTTTGGGAAGCTGCAACATCTATCAGCCATTCCAAGTGGTAGCAACTAACTAAGAGTGTGTGTGTGTGTGTGGGGGGGGAGTAGGGCCCCATCACATGACCTCCCATCCATGTTCACAGCCACATGCGTTACCCACAGCCTGTTCCTTGACAGTGCAGGGCAGTTTGTGCATCTGGGAGTTCAGCCTTCATGGCCATCAGAACTGGTGCTATCCTAGTGCACCACCTGCATGCCCTTCCCTGGTGATGCTGGACAGCATGTCCAGCTGGGAGTAGAGGTGGCAATGGCAGAGTACTAGTCAGCAGCGCTAGTTCATGAGGTGGCGGCACCAAGGGAGGAGGCTGGGTAGAGAAATTGGTGGCTGTGTGCCTTGCCAGACAAGGATGTTAACTTGTCTTGTGTTACATAGAAACACATTTGCATTTCAGGTATTTATTCGCTCATACAGAACCTGTGCATGCATCTCTTAGAGATCCAAGTAACTATTTTCCAAGTTCTCTAGTAAATGCCTTTCCTTGCACTTTTCAGGCAGCATAGGCAGTTCTCTCAGTCTCAAAGAAACCTTTGGGCACAACCCTCTGAGAGAGGGCACTGGATGCTTTCATTTCAGCACGCAGGATCAAGGACCACAAAATGCACCAACTATTGGCATATTCTTGGGCATGTTCGTAAATATGGTTGTCTGAGTATTCATAAATAATGAATTTTTCACGACCACACAAACCATAAAAAAGCTCAATGCAGCACTTAGAATCATAACATTTTAGAATATGTATTTTTGCCTCAGCCCGCTTTAACTAAAACAATATGTGAAAGTACATGGCACTCATTCAGGCTCTACTGAAGTCATGTCATATTTGCTATTTGACTAAGACCGATTCTGCATTTAGCAGTTCTCTCCCTTCTGTGTGGGGCTCCTCAAGGTGGCTCTTTTTTCTGGATCCTGCATTGGCATCTTTGGAGAGGGGCTGTGTGTTCCCCGCTTGCTCCCTGCCCTGTGCAAAATCAAGAGCTGAGAACAAGACCAGGACAAAGGCTCGTCTTCTTGGCTGGGTTTCAGTACCCTGATAGTTTCAGGTGGGATGCGGAGATATAAAAAGAAAAGCGTGACAAAGAGTTGTGTTACAGCTATGACTTCTGCTGCTGCAGCTTTAAAAAGGATCAAGTTCAAGCGGTTAGAAGTGTAAACTGCAATTTTTCTAAAAATGCCCTTCTAAAGACCTTGACAAATGGTTTTACAGATAAGAATGGTTATCAGTTGGGGATTTATGCTATTGCCACCTTCCTGTAATCCAAAAAGCAGGCAAGTGATTTTTTTTTTTTGCACTGATTTTGACAGTTGCAACCTGCATATCATTCTTGTGCATCATCTGAACAAACCTAATCACACTTTCAGAAGTAAAGGCAGGTATTAATTTGCACATCGGTCTCCTTTCAAAAGCATAGACCAGACTTAAATATGCATTGTGCCCCACCCCTGGGTACTTACGTCTGGATCTTCAAACTATCCAAACCATAGATTTTGGAAAAATCTAAACAATTTCCTGTGCTCTTTGTATTATGAATCAAGTTAATGCACCACATGTAATCACAACTTTGGAAGTGGGACACTAACAGCAAATATGCAATTTTCACTTTAAGAAGAACAATAACAAGTTAAAGATACAAGATATTTATTGTAACAACAGCAGCAGCAATATGATGCAGTATCAACAATTTCTCATTGAGTGCATAATAAAGAGCATTCTTTCTTCATATGGAACATGCATATGTATGCAGGACAGGGCTTTTTTTGGTAGCAGGAACTCCTTTGCATATTAGGCCACACATGCCTGATGTAGCCACTCCTCCAAGAGTTTATAGGGCTCTTAGTACAGGGCCTACTGTAAGCTCCAGGAGGATTGGCTACATCAGGGGTGTGTGGCCTAATATGCAAAGGAGTTCCTGCTACCAAAAAAAAAAGCGCCCTGACACAGGAATAGAATTGTGCACAAATTGTGCCTTTAAAAGAGTTATTCAGGGGTTGTTGTTTTTTTTGTTTGCGACAGTATATGGGGAAGATGTGTAAGAAAGCAAAACATTTGCAAGTCAATATGGCATGGTTCTTCCATAGTTCTTGCACGGAATTCTGTATAGGGCATTGTAAGCTTCCTTAAAGAAGTTGTAGAAGTCAGTACTCTGAAAGGAGAACAACTGGTACAGGATGGCAGAAAGTTCCCTTTTATACGGTTCGAGATCAGAACTCTATGGCCAGCTGATACTGACAGTTTCTGCTTCTGGGAGCATAATGCAAATGTTTGGAATGCTACAGACCAAAAAGATAAAATAGAAAACAATCATGGAATTGTCAAGGTGGATTCCTGTGGTGGCAGCCCACCAAGTCAAGATGCCAAATGCACAATAAATCTTATAAATAAACAAATATATCATGGGAAAATGGAAGCATCCTCCCCAGGATGCATGTTATCATCTATACCAGACCTCAGTCCACTAAAATCAATGCACTTACTCTGAATAACTTCACATAGGATTGTATGGAGGGTAAAACAACAACCACCTTGCCCTCTGGTGCACCAGAAGAAAAAGCAGCAGGCAAGACAGAAAAGTTCAAAAGTATTGTTGATCATCTTCCTGTGTCTCCAGTGCAAAGCCCACTATGTGTACAAGATCAGTTTCTCATATTTAGCCCACAGTGATTAGTTATCCATCTGTGAAGGCGAGCCCTACTGTTGCTCAGCATCAAGAGAAAACTGTCCTCCTTCCTTCTCCTCAACTTCCACTTTCCCTGCTGAACAAATTGTTCAGAGATCAAAAATCAAGCTGCTGTAAAGTTAAGAACTTGCAGCAGGTGGTAACATATGTGTCCATCTAGTTCCAGCCAAAACAAACCAATTTGCAGGAAAGGGTACAGGATCTGACTGTGACTCAGTACTGAGGGGGCGAGGAAGGAACAGAAGTGGTTCCAGCTCAAGCACTGTGCAGATATTCCGCTAATTCAAATACATCAGTATCTAGGACTACACACTCTATACAGTCAGGAGAGAGCCAGTTTGGTGTAGTGGTTTAGTGTGCAGACTCTTAATTTGGGAGAACCAGGTTTGATTCCCCATTCCTCGACATGCAGTTGTTGAGTGACCTTGGACAAGCCACAGTTCTCTCAGAGCTGTTCTCTCAAGAACAGTTATTGAAATCTCAGCCCCACCTAGCTCTCAGAGTGTCTTAGGGTTGCCAGGTCCTACCTGCCTCTCGGTGGGGGGAATGTTCTCGCATGTGCAAGCACGCATGGAAGTGATGTCAGTGCACTGGGCACATTGTGTGGGGGATGCTCCGGTAATTGCTAGAGCACCCCCTGAACAATGTGCCTGGTGTGATGGCGTCATCTGGAAGTGACACCATCGTGCTGGGCATGTCACACATGACTGATCCCCCTGCTGGCCAGCATCATGCTGGTGGGTTGGGGGCCCCAAAATTGGGGTAAACCCTGCCTCCAACAGGAGACTGGGAAACCTAGCGTGTCGGCTGTGGGAAAAGGAAAGGGGACTGTAGGCTGCTCTGAGATTCCAAGTGAAGGGTGCAGCATAAATCAAGTTTCTTCTTCCTCCTCCTCCTCTTTTTCTCCCCCCTCCCAATCCAAAACATGCAGACAGATTACTATGCTGGGTTTCCATATTAAAAGATTACAAGAGCCCTGGAATATAAATATTTTAAATTAATTAATACAGTCCTCTGGATAATCTTTTTCTGAGTAAAACATGTCAGTAGTGTGTGGAAGTCCTGCAGTATGAGTGTGCTGATAAGAGCAGCCTCGAGTAAAAAGTCTACAAAGACACAACTTCAGTAAGCCGGTTGAAAACAGTTGTATTGGGGTTACAGCATAAGAGTGGTTAAAGGCAGTCCAAAGCAGTCAATGCACAGTTAGTCAGTCCATCCAGGTCAGAAGTACAAAGTCACAAATCCAAAGCTTAGTCTACACATACCAGGGTCATTGCCATCATCAGTCAAACGGACAGAGTAACGGTCTCTGTTATCAAATAGCTCTCCACGTCTCCAACACTCCTTCCTCCTCATCCACCCAAGGCAAAGTCTAAGGACTAGGTTGCTGGTTCTTATGGTAGAGCTGGCCTATCATGTTCCACCCCACTTAACTAGCTTCACATGCCTCTCATTAGCTAGTATAGTTGGAGTTACATAATGTTGCATCAGCAGTTTTTACCTTAAAGTGCCTGGTGCTAACACCCTCCCCTTATGTAACGACATGTACTATACATTTTCATCATAAAACATTTTTCATTTGTCTTTAACATTCATTCATTCATACAGCATGACATTACTGTCTCATTTTCTAAGACCCAAAGCTATACAACTTTCTTTGTGCTTTACATGGGTTTGAAGCTTGGTAAACAAGTCTGCGATATTGGCATTCGTTTCACAGTACTCCAGTGCTATCAGTTTGTCCTCTAAACATTGCTTCACATTATGAAAGCGTACATCTGTATGTTTAGACCGATTCTTGACTCCATGAGAGGTTGCTAACTGGATAGCTGCCTGATTGTCTTCCCTTACAACAATGGGATTCATGTGACATATGCCAAAATCCAACAACAGTTGTTTGAACCAAATGATTTCTGTACACACTGCACTTAATGCTGCGTATTCTGCCTCGCAGGTGGACAGAGACACGTGTTTTTGTTTCAGTGATCTCCACCCAATTAGGGCGCCACCCAGAAAGATAGCCATTCCAGTTGTGGACTGTCTAGTTTTAGGATCATTAGCGAAACTAGCATCCGCATAGGCGTACATATCAAGATCACCAGTAGGTGTTAAGAATAAACTCAAGTCTATGGTTTGCTTTAAATATCTTAATATGTGTTTGGCTGCTAGCCAATGCATTTGCCTAGGATCTTTAACAGCTCTAACCAAAACATTAGTGGCCATGGCTATATCCGGTCTGGACCAATTTGCGAGATATGACAGACTTCCAATCAGGGATTGATATATTCCTTGGTCAAACAGTGGACTCTGTTCACATTCAGATTCATTACATGGTAGCATAGGATTTTGTACCCCTTTACACTGTTCCATCTTGAACTGTTTTAGTAATTGGGATATCTTTGCCCTCTGTGATACCCTGTACCCATCATGTACTTTAGTAATTTCTAATCCAACATATTGCCTGATCTCTCCTAGATCTCTTACAGTGAATTTTGCTTTCAGAGCATCTATTGTATCACTCATTATTTTGGCAGTTTTGCATATCAGTGCCAGATCATCAACAAATATTAAGATGATGGAACGTTGCTCCCCTGTTCCCTTCATGAACACACAGGGATCTGCAACTCCTTGTTTATAACCCATCATTTTAAGGTTATCCACCAAATGTTGGTTCCATTCGAACCCGGATTGCTTTAATCCATACAGGGATTTCTTAAGCAACCAACAAGTGTTAGCATTATCACCATCATCTGAGACACCAGGTGGTTTTCTCATATATATACTGTGCCTCAGTGGTGCATGTAAGTATGCTGTTTTCACATCAAGATGCCTAACTAAACATTTCTGTTTGGCAGCAATCGTGAGAGCACAATACAGTGATGTAGCCTTTAGTGTGGGCGCAAAGGTTTCGTCATAGTCTTGCCCCCCCTGTAAAAACCCTTGGGCTACAAGTCTGGCCTTGTACTGAGTAGTACCATCTGTGCCAGCCTTCAGCTTAAACACCCATTTACACCCTATGAGTCTCTGACCGATAGGTAGAGTCGTTTCCTCATAGACGTGCTGGTTTTGCAGGGATTCTAGTTCAGACTTCATTGCAGCGCGCCATCCAGCCTGCTCGTCTGTTGATAGGTGCTGTAAGCTTTCATAACTCGAAGGCTCAGCAATCACTGCGCATGTCTGTCCTGGACTGTAGCGGTCAGGTGGCCTCGTTTCTCGAGTGGACCGCCGAAGAGTTGGTTCTTCAGCTTCATCAGACACAGTCTGTTGTGTTGCCATCTCAGGTTGCAGAGAAACACCGGCTCCTGGCGATGTAGGAGTTAACGGTTCATCCTTGATGTCTCCGTTGCTGGGCGACGGGCTCCTCCTCCCCCTCCTAGGAATGGGTAGCGGCTCTTGTTTCACTCCTGCCGGAATGATTAGAGTTGAGGACGTTCGTTGCCAGCCAACAGTTTTTTCAAGAAAGCTAGCCGATGTGCTAGTCGTTATTTTCTTCTCCCCATCACGGCAAAACCTGAAAGCTCGATGGTTGTTAGTATAGCCAACAAACAGCAATCTTACAGCCTTATTTTTTCCTTTCCGCCTGAGCTCCTTAGGGATATGGACGTACGCTGGAATCCCAAATATCCTGACATGCTCTAAGGAAGGTTTCTTGCCGTACCACGCCTCTGCAGGACTCATACCTGTAGCTGACGACCAAGACAAGTTTAATACATGCGACGCACACATCATGCCTTCGCCCCAGTAACTCATAGGTAAATTACTGTCCTGTAACATGCACATACACATATTGGTCAGGGTCTGATTTCTGCGTTCGCAGAAAGCGTTATGCTGGGGGCGGTAAGGAGCTGTGCATTTCCTTTCAATGCCGTGCCTCCTGCACAGAGCAATCATCCGCTCATTACAGAATTCAGTACCGTTGTCACTCAGAATAGTCTTAGGGTATTTCCCTGTCTTGCGGTGCACAAACCGAAGCCAATTATGAAATGCTTGGAATGTTTCTGACTTAGACCTAAGTAGGTAGCAGAATCCATACCTTGAAAAGTGGTCTTCGATACATAATGCAAATTTTGCTCCGCCCAGACTCTTTGTTGGGAATGGACCTATCAGGTCGAGGAACACCAGGTCGAGTATGTCATCGGACTGAAACTTGCTTGGAGATATGGTAGCTGTCGTTTTGGATTTAACAGCCTTGCACACCTCACATTCAATATAACACCCACATGGCTTGGTCTTAATTCCAGCTGCTTGAAGCGTCTTCTTTACTGCCTGGAAATTAAGGTGCCCCAGCCTGCGGTGCCAAAGATGAATGCAGTTATCATGCAGGGGTTCATTAGTACTCACATGTTGTACTGTTCGCTCCTTCTCCAGGAAATAGAGGTCGCCTTTCCTTTTAGCCTTTGCAGTAACTTCACCTGTACATATATTGCAGTCAGTAGCTGTAAAACAAACTTTATATTGTTGTTCAGTTAAAGCAGAAACTGATAACAAATTATAATTCAGACTTGGAACATTGAGCATTAGGAATTTCCTCCCCAGGCTCGGGATGTTGACAAGCCCATTCCCAGCTACATTGGCAGTCAGCCCATTTGCAAGCTTCACGCTCTGACCTTGCGTAGGAGTAAAAGTCTCAAAGAGCCTCCTGTCCTTGGCAATGTGCTCCGTAGCACCACTGTCAATCATGAATTGCTGGCTGCTGCTGGAGGAATTATTAATGATTACATTGCACCCACCTCCTTTGGTAACAGCTGGAGAATGTTTCCTCTTGTACAAAGAACACTGGCGTTGCAGGTGTTGTGTGCTTCCACATAAGTAGCACTTACGCACAGCTTTTGTTTTAGCTACTACTGCCTTGCACTCTGCCCCTTTAAGGACCTCCCGGGCAGGAATGTTCATTGTTGAATGAAAGTGAGCTGCGTCCTTCCGTCTCATAGCCTCATTCAACAGGCGTTGGGTGATACTGGACACGTTAATATCAGCTTGTGGAATAATGTCAAGATTAGCCACAAATTGGTCATACGTACTGTCCAGAGAACATAGGATTATGTAGGCTTGCTGCAGGGGAGTAAAAATTACCTTCTTGTCCTGCAGCTGGTGTAACATACGAGTCATGTGCTCCAGATGAGTCATCATGTCTCCACCTGCCCCCAGACGTGTGGATAAGAGCTTTTTCATTAAGAAAATGTGTGACCCAACACTTTCTCTCTCATATATCGCCTTCAGTGCATCCCAGCACGACTTGGCTGTGTCGGCCCCTTTAATATGAATGAGCTGTGAATCCTCCAAGGTCAAGCCTAGCAATGCAAACGCCTTCTCGTCATTGCTCTTATGCTTTGCAATCACCTCGGCATCATCCACGGCATGTAGTGTAGCTATGTCCGGGGGGTGTGCCACGTACTCCCACAGCCCCTGGAACTTCAACAGTAAAGTGACCTTCTCTGACCATGTTACGAAATTATCTCCATTAAGCCTCTTTATCAAGAAGCCAGAGATATGCACACTGGACTCCATAGTTGCCTGTTAACACAAACAGAGTGCCACGCCCCAAACTGTGCGCTTACTCACGAGTAGAACTTCTGGCGAGTGCTGCTGCAGACAGTGCTTACTCCCCTGCAGACCACGCTGGGCCCATAACCGATGTCAGTAGTGCGTGGAAGTCCCGCAGTATGAGTGTGCTGATAAGAGCAGCCTCGAGTAAAAAGTCTACAAAGACACAACTTCAGTAAGCCGGTTGAAAACAGTTGTATTGGGGTTACAGCATAAGAGTGGTTAAAGGCAGTCCAAAGCAGTCAATGCACAGTTAGTCAGTCCATCCAGGTCAGAAGTACAAAGTCACAAATCCAAAGCTTAGTCTACACATACCAGGGTCATTGCCATCATCAGTCAAACGGACAGAGTAACGGTCTCTGTTATCAAATAGCTCTCCACGTCTCCAACACTCCTTCCTCCTCATCCACCCAAGGCAAAGTCTAAGGACTAGGTTGCTGGTTCTTATGGTAGAGCTGGCCTATCATGTTCCACCCCACTTAACTAGCTTCACATGCCTCTCATTAGCTAGTATAGTTGGAGTTACATAATGTTGCATCAGCAGTTTTTACCTTAAAGTGCCTGGTGCTAACAAAACAGTTTTTTTATTATTCAGAAACATTAATCAATAATCCTCCAAAAATAAACATCCAACATATTGCATCACATTTCCCATCTCCCTCCCCCCTTTTTATGACTTCACTGGTGCATTCAATTTAAAATACAAAAAAGAATAAAAGGTAATATTAACCTATTAAGAACCTTCTAAAAACTTATAACTATAATAAAATAAAATACAAATAAGGACATAATTACTTATTACTATTATTTCCTATCTTAATTAATAGTCTTATAATATTACTATACTTAATTCTGTTATCTATCTTAATTATTATCTATTAATCCCAATCCTCATATGCAAAAAAACACTGTATATTTCCCTAATTTTACTTTATCTGTAGTTGACATTTTACACTAAAAAAAGAAAGAAAAAAGTTAACTATTATTAAAAATCACCAAATGTCCTTTCACCTTCCACTGTTTTTCAACATACTTTTGAAATTTCTTCCATTCCCTATTATACTTATCTATATCAAGTTCTTTTAAAGTTCTAGTAAATTTGTCCATTTCACTCCAATGCATAACTTTCATAATCCAGTCCCATTTTTCTGGTAATTTATTTTGCTTCCACAGCTGCGCATATAATGTCCATGCAGCCAAAAGCATGTACCAAAGCAATGTTCTGTCTTGTTTCGGAAAACTTTCCATTTGTAATCCCAACAAAAAGATTTCAGGTGTTTTCTTTACATTGTAGTCCAAAATCTTTGAAATTTTTTGCTGAATCATTTGCCAAAATTGTATAGCCTTTTCACAAGTCCACCACATGTGATAGAAAGATCTTTCATGCTTTTTACATTTTCAGCATCGATCAGACATCTGGTTATTTATTTTTGAAAGTTTCTTAGGAGTCATATACCATCTGTATAACACTTTAAAACAGTTTTCTTTAATATTGTTACATGTCGATATTTTCATAGAGTTCTTCCATAAATATTCCCATTGTTCCACCTGAATATCTTTATTTATGTTAATTGCCCACTTTATCATTTGAGATTTAATCACTTCATCCTCTGTAGACATTTCAATAATTCTATACCTTTGAAATTATTTTTTCATTATCGCCAAACAGCATTCTTTCCAGTTCAGTTTGATCTTGTCTTATTCCTTCATTCCTAATATCCTGTTCAAGCAGACTTTTAATTTGTTGCAGTTGAAACCAATTGTACTTATAATCCAGTTCTTCCACTGATTTTAATTCCACCTTGCCACCTTGTATTTTTACCAATTGTTTGTATGTTATCCGTTTTCCTTCCTCAGTATCAGAATATAACTTTATTACTTCTGTCGGCACAATCCAAAGCGGTTTCCTCTCATCACCATATTTCTTGTATTTCAACCATGTCTTTAACAAATTACTTCTTATATAATGATGTGAGAAAAAACCATCCATCTTACTTTCCCCATAGCATAAGTATGCATGCCAACCAAAAATATTTCCATGGCCTTCTAATGTTAATAATTTTTAATTTAATAACATCATCCATTCCTTTACCTACACCAAACAAACTGTGTCATGATATAATTTTAAATTCGGCACTTGAAAACCTCCCTTTTCTTTTGCATCCATCAAGATCTTCATTTTAATACTTGGTTTCTTGCCAGCCCATATGAATCCTGAAAGTTTCCTCTGCCATTTATTAAATTGCTTAGCTTCTTTCATATCTTCTTTCGCTATTGGAATTGTCTGGAACAAGAACATGATCCTTGGTAATACATTCATCTTAATTGCTGATATTCTACCCAGTATGGACAGGTTCAACCTATTCCATTTTAATAAATCTCCATCAATTTTCCACCAGAGCTTTTCATAGTTATTTTTGTATAAATCAAATTTTTTATTGTGATTTCTACTCCTAGATATTTTACTTTAGAAACCACTTCACAATTTGCTAAGTTTTGTAATTCTGCCTGTTTACTCTGACATATTTTTGCACAGAATTTTTGACTTTTCTTTGTTCACATAAAAGCCTGCCAGTTCACCATATTCTTTAATTTTTTGAAGCAGCAATGGTGTAATTTGAGTCGGGTTTTCGTTTATAAACATAACATCATCTGCAAAAGCTCTGTATTTGTAAGAACAACCTTTCAATTTCAGACCCTCTATCTCCTTATCTTCTTGGACTTGCATAAGCAATATCTCTAAAGTCATTATAAATATCAATGGGGATAGAGGGCATCCTTTTCTTGTTCCTTTACTAATTACCATTTTCTCTGTCAAATCTGCATTAATACAAAGTCTTGCTTGTTGGTCAGTATATATTGTTTTTACCATTCGCTCAAAGTCTTCACCCAATCTCAATTTCTCCATTACTGCAAACATAAATTCCCAATGTACATTGTCAAAAGCTTTCTCTGCATCTGCAAAGAACAAAGCCACTTCTTTTTCTGGATGTTTATCATAGTATTCAATTATATTAATTACAGTTCTGATATTGTCTCTGATCTGCCTCCTGGGAAGAAACCCTGCTTGCTCTTCTTTAATAAAGTTATGCTGCTTCAGGCATCCTGGTAGTATACTTTAAAAAAAAAAAATTCTTTTAAAATTTTTTTTTACAAAAAATTACCTTCTTATAATGGCCGCCAATGTTTTTCTATGGTTACAATCCTAGAGAGGCTTAGGAGGCTTATTTTCCCCCCTTCTTTTAATGGCCAGCACTTTCCTTTCTTGCCATGAAGTCTCGTTTTCTATGATATAGAAGCCTCGTGATATTTCTATGATGTCACTTCCTGTGACGTCTTGTTGTTCTGCAGTTCTCTTCTAGTATCGGAGGGGGTAGCTGACCACAGGTATGTACAACAATTCCAATTTTCCCCCTTTTTAGCCGTTGCTTTAATTTTCTCAGTTCCAATTTTTTCCCCACCTCCTTCTTCTTTGTTTTAGTGTCTTATATTAATATCCAGACCTTTATTTTTCTTCCAAATAGATCTTAATTTAGTCCTGGAGCAATAAAGATCTTTACTTTTTAAAGACGTGATCCTTCAAAAAAGCACCGGTCAAATTCCATTAGATATTAATTAGTCCCAAAGAAGTTTTGGCTCATGATGAATTTAAGTCGATTTAATGACTCCAGATATCCTCTGTAGACGTTGGAATGTGATTCTTCTCCGCAGACTCTTCAAAGCCAAAAAGAAACCCCAATGGGATTCCTCATCAGCCAAAGTAAATCTCCTCAGAATTTTATAAGCATGTCTTGGCCACCTTCTTGTCTAGAAGATGTGGACAGCAGGCATTAAAACACCTTCTCTGCCCAGAACAGAGGGTCTGGTCTACTCCTCACTGAGAAGCACGTCAATCCTCCATGAATCCAAAACTGGAAGCCCCAGTCCTCTGGATAATCTTGAGCCAGTCACTTTCTCTTTACTCTTGAGAAGGAAGCAGGAAAGAGGAAAAGCTGTGGGAGTATCCCTATCTCAAGCACAGCCTTTGGAACTTCTTGCTACTTGGTAAACCAGGGAGCATATAATAGTATTACAGAAAACAACTTATCTATCTATCTATCTATCTATCTATCTATCTATCTATCTATCTATCTATCTATCTATCTATCTATCTATCTATCTATCATCTGTCTGCATCATCATCATCGTCATCACCACCACTACCATCATCAATCATCATCTATTAAACTAGATAACACCATGATGTGGATCAAAAACAGTTAAAATGTAGGAACACATATCAACAATACTGTTCCGTCTAAACATGAACTCTCAGAAGAGCCCCTCTCCATCTTTGTCAATTGCATTTATACAAATCTGAGTAGCATCTGCTTCTAGCACATTCTTGTTGGATGCAGTGTGCACCACAAATTTGCTTTTTTGTAGTACCTCCTTTTAAAGTGCACTTGTTAACTCGGTACATTTCCCTGCCTTTCAAAGAGAAAACAGCTCCTTTCCAGAAATAGCCACCTCAACAATTAATTCAACCGTGAGGGCTTCTCAAATATATCCATGTCATGCTGTGGTTTCCTGCACCTCTATAGCTGATGAGTCATATGGTTATTCAGATGTCATGTTTCTGAAATCTTGCCTGATGCTACCTTTTGCATGCCTTTATGGCATTCTGGTCTGTGTTAGCACAGCCATCTGAGTTAGGATTGCCAGCCTCCAGGTGAAGGCCTAGAGATCTCCTGGAATTACAACTGATTCCTCAGATGACAGAGATCAGTTCCATTGGAGAAAATGGCTGCTTTGGAGGATGAATTCTATGGCAGTGTACCCTGCTGAGATCCTTCCTCAGGCTTTACTCCCAAATCTCTAGGAATTTCTCAACCTGGAGTCAACAACTCTAATCTTAATTAATATAATATGTAATGCAAATCTATATAACTGGTTTAATGTTATCCCTGATCAATGAATTTGCAAAATGCGGTACAATTTCAGAGTTCAAGCACTGTATATGCTTGGCATGATTCAGCATAATTAGAAAGGCTTTTTTGCTGATGCGAGCTAAAGAAATCCGTAATACTGGAATCTGAGGCAAGTTTCAGACATAAATTGCTTGACTATTATTACTGTATTGTAATTTTCAATGTGTTTCGGTCTGCTGGTTATAAGCTACATTGATCTGGTGGGAAAAGGTGGGACAAAATTAATTAAAATAAATACTGTACAAAGCCCTACTGTTTTGCATATGTGGGAGTTCCCTGAATAAGTACAAATCCTACTGTGTCTGGGGCAAGTCTGATCTTGTAGCGTTCATGATCTGAATTAATCACCTATTTAAGTATTATTACAGTATTGTTCCTTTTGTTAATAAGAACATAAGAACATAAGGGAAGCCATGTTGGATCAGGCCAACGGCCCATCCAGTCCAACACTCTGTGTCACACAGTGGCAAAAAATTTTATATATACACACACACTGTGGCTAATAGCAACTGATGGACCTGTGCTCCATATTTTTATCTAAACCCCTCTTGAAGGTGGCTATACTTGTGGCCGCCACCACCTCCTGTGGCAGTGAATTCCACATGTTAATCACTCTTTGGGTGAAGAAGTACTTCCTTTTATCCGTTTTAACCTGTCTGCTCAGCAATTTCATCGAATGCCCACGAGTTCTTGTATTGTGAGAAAGGGAGAAAAGTACTTCTTTCTCTACTTTCTCCATCCCATGCATTATCTTGTAAACCTCTATCATGTCACCCCGCAGTCGACGTTTCTCCAAGCTAAAGAGTCCCAAGCGTTTCAACCTTTCTTCATAGGGAAAGTGCTCCAGCCCTTTAATCATTCTAGTTGCCCTTCTCTGGACTTTCTCCAATGCTATAATATCCTTTTTGAGGTGCGGCGACCAGAACTGCACACAGTACTCCAAATGAGACCGCACCATCGATTTATACAGGGGCATTATGATACTGGCTGATTTGTTTTCAATTCCCTTCCTAATAATTCCAAGCACGGCGTTGGCCTTTTTTATTGCAAACGCACACTGTCTTGACATTTTCAGTGAGTTATCTACCACGACCCCAAGATCTCTCTCTTGGTCAGTCTCTGCCAGTTCACACCCCATCAACTTGTATTTGTAGCTGGGATTCTTGGCCCCAATGTGCATTACTTTGCACTTAGCCACACTGAACCGCATCTGCCACGTTGACGCCCACTCACCCAGCCTCAACAGATCCCTTTGGAGTTCCTCACAATCCTCTCTGGTTCTCACCACCCTGAACAATTTAGTGTCATCCGCAAACTTGGCCACTTCACTGCTCACTCCCAACTCTAAATCATTTATGAACAAGTTAAAGAGCATGGGACCCAGTACCGAGCCCTGCGGCACCCCACTGCTTGTAATGTAAACATCATTGGCATAGTAAAGACAGTAATACTGGAATGCACTAATTGCTAATAGATATATTTACATGTATACTGATTCTGAAATATTTAAAGAAGAGAGCCAGTTTGGTGTAGTGGTTAAGTGTGCAGACTCTTATTTGGGAGAACCAGGTTTGATTCCCCACTCCACCTGCACCTGGTGGAATGGCGTTGAGTTGGCCATAGCTATCGCAGGAATTGTCCTTGAAAGGACCGCTGCTGTGAGAGCCCTTTCAGCCCCACCCTCTTCACAAGGTGTCTGGTGTGGGGGGAGAAGATATAGGAGATTGTAAGACGCTCTGAGTCTCTGATTTAGAGAGAAGGGCGGGGTATAAATCTGCAGTCTTCTTAAGCTTTCAGCCACATACAGTGATAAAGAAAGCCTACACTGCAGAATCTTAATCCAAAAGAAGAAGAAAAAGAAGAAGAAGACAATGACGCAAACATAGGGTTGCCAGGTCCCCTCTGGCCATCAGCAGGGAATAGGGTGGTAAGGTTGCCAGATTCAGATTGGGAAACCCCTGGAGATTGAGAGTGGAGCCCGGGGAGGACAGGGACCTCAGTGGAGTGCAATGTCATAGAGTCCACTCTTCAAAGCATCATTTTCTCCAGAGGAATTGATCTCTGAGGTACAGAGATGAGTTGTTATTCCGGGGTTCCACGCAACACCAAAATGGGGATATAAGATGCAAACACCAAAATGGTGATAATAAAGAACCTAAATTCAAGACTCTAGAATTTACTATATAAGGAGCAATACTAGGGTCCCAATCAAGCTAAAATTAACCACTTTTAAAGGTTAATTGGCTTCATTGGGAGAAAATGTGGTGCTTAACTTTCCCCTTGAAAGTGTTTAGCATTGGCTTGGCTTGTGCCCCAAGTTTACAATATTCAATATCATGTTCTGTTAAAAAAAGAACAGATTTGCTAAATTAGGATTATTATATTGAGAGGAAGCAAAAAGGAGAAGATGCAAAATTGTACCTTTGGTGAATGAGAAGCAGGAAAGCAGCCACAGCCTACAGCCAATACAAAATAGGGGAGGCAAAACAATGGTCTGCTGTTTATGGACACTGGAGCTGATAAAACAGATCTAAAATATTTGCTGAGGAGAGCCTTGTCTACCCCCAGAATTATTACTAAAAGCAGAAAAAAAACCATGGCATTGTTGTAGAAAGACAACAACTCAGCAAGGTTTCACAGCTTTTGATATCCAGGAATAGCACATGAGGAAATGGACAGGTATATTTGTCCATGCCATTAAATAATCAAGAGAACTAACAGCAGTCCAGTTGCATTCTAGCTGAGGTGAAATGTAAGTTGCGCTGAGAGGGGTTTTTGTGCAGCTGACTGGCTGACTACTGGCTAGTGCCTGCAAGTGGCTTTAAGCATCCACTGGCAATAGGAAACAAACTATTACACTGTTATAATTCTGCATTTATTATTTGACCATTTAGCCTTTACTGAGCTCTGTTTTAAATTGAAAATATCAGCTGAATCTGACCATCATCATGCATAGAGTTAGGGGCGTGTAGCCAGTTGGTAACTAGACTGTGCTTTAATAAAATGACTATAAACCGGTCCAAACTGGAAAATAATACAATGCAATCCAGCAATACAAGAAATGAAACTGAGATAAATCATGGGAAAGGAAAAATCCAATTTCCTCTTACTTCCCTACTGCTTCCTGCATGTCATTGCTTCATCAGATTACTTTCCCATCCCCCCACCCCCACTCATCATGTCTTCCACTTCCTTGCCCTGGTAGCCTGTGAACCCCTGTGCTGTATCTCCAGACAGTGCCTTCAGATCCATTTTGATTGCTATGGCAACCCAGAATATGGACAGAACTCTAGCCATGTTCTTTTTGTTGCCTGCACAAATATTGTGATTAAAGGGGGGGAATTTGACCTCACAATTTTATATTTTTATATGTATTTTTACAGAATCTTAAATAGTAGCCCATGGCTGACCCCATTGTACATATTTATCAATCCATATGGGGCCCAGTTTTAGATAGTAAATGCTGCAATGAGGAAACATTCATCATCTAGCTGTTGTTTTGGGGCCTGTCTGTTATTTTGGAGTTCAAGATGGTCAGAGAGAAGGGAAAAAAGTAAAGAGAGAGTGACTCAGCAGAAATGGCGTTATACATATCCCTACAAAGCATTAGTTCCAGCACTCAGCTCTGGCTCCTGTGGTTAGTTAATGCTCATTAATGAAAAAGTCATTGTACTTTACAGTTATGTTCATGCTTCTTGGAAATTATGTACTTAACTTATGAAGTTAAGACAAAAATCTTTGTCTCAGTATTAGCTTAGTACTCAGTATTACCCGGATTCTTCATCTGATTTAACAGGCTTTTTCTCAAGTCACTTTCTTCACGTTGCGTGGGAGAAATCAAATCATGTGTGAAATTTTATAGTGCAAGACTAGGAACGTATGATCAAATTGTTTTTCATTTCTTTTATTTTTTTATGTATTCACTGTTTAGTAGTAACAATAAACTACTACTACTATGTATTCACTGTGTTTTTATTGTACTACTTACATTCTGGCTAGTTTTCCAGTTTTCTTTCTCTTTTTTACATCTGTACTCAAACACAAACTGGCATTATTATTAATATCCATTAATATCACATTTTGTTTCTTAGTCTAGGAAAAGGCTTTGTCTTGAGCACTATCATTAAAAGAAATTCCAGCTTCCAAAGCACAGAGGCCCTGAGCAAGGCTTTTGGAATTAAGAAGAAGAAGAAGAAGAAGAAGAAGAATTGGAGATTTATACCCTGTCCTTCTCTCTAAATCAGAGACTCAAAGTGTCTTATAATCTCCTTTATCTTCTCCCCCCACAACAGACACCCTTTGAGATGGGAGAGGGCTCTCACAGCAGCTGCCCTTTCAAGGACAACCTCTGCAAGAGCTATGGTTAACCCAAGGCCATTCCAGCAGGTGCAAGTGGAGGAGTGGGAAATCAAACCCCGTTCTTCCAGATAAGAATCCGTGCACTTAATCATTACACCAAACTGGCTTTCACCTTTACGATATGTTCTGGTCCATGTTACTAAATGCTATTCAATACAAACTATACAAGGACTTCCCTTCCATTTTAAATTCCCAAGGCACCTAGTTCATACAACACAGTGTATCCTATAAGTCATTATATTGATATTGATAAGGAAGTTGTCTAGGGGCTGCATCACTGCTGTGCCACCATCCTTTCCACTATGCCCCCCAAGGGGATACCTGAGGAGCTGGTGACATCTGCAGCCCCCCCTCTCCAGAGATCTCCTGCTTCACCTTCCAGGCTAGAGGTGGACAAAGAGAGGAGGAGAAACCAGACAGGGTGACAACTCTGAGCAAGCAAGGCTTCCCATCAAATGCCAAGGGAATATTGGAGGAGAGGAGTCCTGGTTGTGCCCAATCCTTGGAGGCAGCTCCTATCATTCCCAATTCCCTAATATCATTTGGAGGTTGGAGGAGAAGGGGGAAGGTGGGAGAGGGTCCGGGGATTTACTTCACCTGAGATACACCTGCTGGGGAGGAAGAGCCTGCATCTCAAACAGAAAAGCATACGCAGAGAGACAGGCACACAGGTGTGAAAGAGAGGACGATAGGTGACTGAACCTCCCTCCTCTCATGGTCTGAGGCAGTGCTGACCAGAAAGAAAGAAATCATGCCCTGGAGCCTCTGACCCCCTCCTCCACTGACTCAGGGTCCCCAGAGCATGACAGAAGTTTTGTACTAAACAATTAAGACTTCTATTAATTTTAAAAAGGGTTACCTGTGGAATTTTGGCAACGAAGTGCCTTTTATTAGGAGGCAGCAGAAGGTAAAATGTACCTTGTGAAGTTGATCGCAAATAATGGAGTAGAAATTTAAGCTACTGAGACCAGAGGAGAGGGGAGAATAATTCAGAACTTCACTAGATCTCCCATGATTTTGGGAATTGCACTTAGGCATTTAATGTGCAAATTTCTGGTCATATCCTTAATTTTGACTAATTAGTTTTGAATGCCACTGCTTCCAGAGAGAGGTGAGATGTGACGGCTTTTCTCCCTTCCTCACGGGATTTTTTTTGGGGGCAAAAACTCCCCTTGGCAAAGTAAGTGCTTGCATTACCAAGCCTCCTTTTCCTCCGCTGACTGGGGAAGCGCAAGGGGGATCTGATGGGGTACAGAGTCTTCCAATCATTGTAATATACGAGCGGGAGGGGGAGGGGGGGAGAAATACTTCCCTTCTAGGAAGTGCTCTTGTCAGAGCACTGGCAAAAGAAGTTGGACCTGTGGAGGACCTAGGGTTGCCAATCCCCAGGTGGGAAAGCAAGAAAAACACTGCGTAACCATATGTTGCAATGTGAGCTCATACACACCCTTTGCTCAAACAATATCATAGAACAATTCCTACTAGTCTCTTAAAGCAGAAATACAGTCTATTGTTGAAATTTAAAATTTCAGATGTTGTCAGGCAGATTCTGCTGTCATTCTCATCCTTTTGTTGAAAGACAAAAGGATGAGAATGACAGCAGAATTTGCCTGTCAACATCTGAAATTTTGAGTTTCAACAATAGACTGTATTTTTTGAGTAAAGAGTGTGTATGTGCTCACATTGCAACATATGGTTACACAGTGTTTTTCTTGTTTTTCCTAACTCCACACTGCAAGTTTCCTAATATTTTTATCCCCAGGTGGGGGCAGGAGATTCCCCGGTTTGGAGGCCCTCCCCCTGCTTCAGGATCATCAGACAGTGTGTGTGTGGGGGAAATGTCTGCTGGGCACTCCATTATTCCCTATGAAGACCGATTCTCATAGGGTGTAATGGACAAATGATGTGTGAGTATTTGAGGCTCTGAGGAGGGGGCTGTTTTTTGAGGTAGAGGCACCAAATTTGCAGCATAGCATTCAATGCCTTGTCTCAAAACACTCCCCAAGTTTCAAAAAGATTGGACCAGGGAATCCAATTCTATAACCCCAAAAGAGGGTGCCTCTATCCTTCATTATTCCCAAAGGAAGGAAGGCATTTAAAAGGTGTGCAGTCCCTTTATATGTGATGGCCAGAACTCCCTTTGGAGTTCAATTACAACCTTGTTCCTGGCTCCACCCCCAAAGTCTCCTGGCTCTACCCCCCAAATCCCCAGATATTTCTTGAATTGGACTTGGCAACCCTAGGAGGACCTGATTATGGGATGGAGGAAAACACCCCCTAGACTGCTCTCTTATTTGCTTTTGCTTTTCTGTTTTAGTCTAAAGAAGTTGGTTGAATATTTTCAGGTTGTTATA
Source organism: Heteronotia binoei (assembly GCF_032191835.1). Taxonomy (NCBI): domain Eukaryota; kingdom Metazoa; phylum Chordata; class Lepidosauria; order Squamata; family Gekkonidae; genus Heteronotia; species Heteronotia binoei. The sequence continues at coordinate 45,567,857 of NC_083223.1, read as the reverse complement.
TTCAGCAACTCTAGTGAGAAAAGCAATTTATAACATTGCCCCAGTGAGATCACAAAAGTGTGGGTTTGCAAACTGTTTGTGTTTGGGAAAAGATTCATTGTTTATTTTGGCTGCTTTGTGAGTTTGCGTGTCCCTTAATAAAGCCATGTTTGGAAGTGCTACCAAAGCCTGACAAGGGACTTGTGAGGGTATGGCAAATTACACTTTTATTTAGTGGAAATGCAGCTGCTGGGGAACCTCTGAGGCAAAAGAGGACAATGAAATGAAGACTGTATTCAGGGGAATTGCATTGCTGTGTTTTTGTTTATTTATTTTAGGGAATGGGAAAGTCTCCAGGCTCCACCCCCCCCTCAATTCCCCGGGTATTTCCTAAATTGGACCTGGCAACCTTACCTTAGGAATCACAGACACCAACAGCAGTCCAGCTCAGCTGAAACTGTTGAATGACTTGATGGCAGAGACCAGATTGCAGCCTTCCCCCCTCTCCATGCTCCCCTCTCCCTGGCCACTCTTGTTTCTCTTAGAGGAAGAGGATTTTTTGTAAAAACAAAGAACTGCTTCCTGTTCTTCGCAGTGAACTCAGCATTCCTGAATGGCCTTTTAATCAGTTATTGTTAGGGAAGGGAGAAGAGGCTTTAATTACTACTTTTGTCTTTGCAATCAAAAAAGGACTGCATGTTAATTTTCTATTTTTTTTTTAGGATCATAATTGTGAGATTTCAAAATGACGATCATAGCAAAATGAATGGAAATTCCTTTTTTCTTTTAAAGCTGCAAAGTCAGAAATAGTAATTAAAGCCTTCCTCCACACCCCTAACAAGAACTGTGGCCATGGAAAGTGAACAGGATGTAATTAATTAGGCACAAAGTGATGGAGGATCAGTGGTGCAGTTAAGTGATGTAAGACTGTGGACTTCATAGCCTCATTGGAGCTGCCTTTAAACAGTCATGTATCCTTCAAATGCAAAGTGTAGAATGAATATTCAACAAATGTGTTTTTCCCCATTGTGCTTGCGTGCATACTTTGAAGCAAACCCTACTGCACTTAATAGGGTTTGCTATCCATAGTTTGTATTTGTGTTCCTTCACACTGCGCCTGTGAGCCAGAGCCCTGGACCCAAGGCAAATTGAGGGAGCATTAGGGTTTACTTTTGCATCCTTGCAAAGGACATTTCCCCTAGGATGGGATCAGTGCTCAAAATAGGTCTATTTAGAAGAAAAGTCTACATCAGCATCTTGGAAATTCAGTCTTGTGTGGGGAATGGAGAAAGAATGTTGCCCAACATGACCTATCTACTCACCTTGGTAATAAACAATTTTTATTGGTAACATATGGTAGCAAAACTATCTCTACAACTTATAAAAACTTAAAGTAAAAGAAAAAACTTTCTACCCCATATCTTACTTTTCCCCCTCCCCTTCCCCCGTTACTTGACCCCCGCCAGTGTTATTTACTTAAAGGAAACAAATATTAAAGGTACACTTAACTATTAAAGAAAAAAAACAACAACCAACAATTATATTCTTATTTTAAAAAACCTTAATCATTATCAAAGATTATCCAATGTCCTTTTATTTTCCACTCTTTTTCTACGTATCTTCTGAATTTCTTTCACTCCAACTTAAAAAGTTCCAAGTCATAGTCTCTTAATTTTCTTGTTAATTTGTCCATTTCACTCCATGACATAACTTTTGTAATCCAATCCCATTTCTCTGGTATTTTTTCTTGCTTCCACAGCTGTGCATACAATGTTCTAGCAGCTGAGAGCAAGTACCATATTAAAGTTCTGTATACTCACCTTTAGCTCCATCGCATTTTTATTCCACCCGTTCTTCAAGTAGCTCAGGGCAGCTGTCAGCAGAAATGAGATTGGTCACGCTTGGAAGGCACATGGCTGGGCCCAGGTCACCCAGCAGGGACTTGAAGACAAACCTTCCCATGTTCTAGTCCACTGGCCTGACTCAGTTAGTGTAGAACCTTTCCACACACGTGCATACATAAAATAATCCCTTGCATTGTGGGTTATATTTACATTATTTAAATATATATTGGGGGCTATTTAAAACTACAATCCTAGAAGCTCAGATAAAATATATACCACAAGTTAGGAAAGGCACAAACAGGTATACAAAAGAGCCTGCATGGTTAACAAACAAAGTAATGGAAGCTGTAAAAGGTAAGAAGGACTCCTTTAAGCAGTGGAAAGCTAGTCCAAGTGAGATTAATAAAAGGGAACACAGGCTGTGGCAAATCAAATGCAAGACTGTGATCAGGCAGGCAAAAAGGGACTATGAGGAGCATATTGCAAAAAACATAAAGACCAACATAAAAATTTCTTCAAATATATTAGAAGCAGGAAACCAGCCAGGGAGGCAGTGGGGCCCTTGGATGACCAAGGGGTAAAAGGATTACTGAAGGAGGATAGGGAAATGGCTGAGAAGCTGAATGCATTTTTTTCTTCTGTCTTCACTGTGGAAGACGAGAAGTGTTTGCCCTCTCTAGAACCACTAATTTTGGAAGGGGTGTTGAAAGATCTGAGTCAGATTGAGGTGACAAGAGAGGAGGTCCTACAACTGATAGACGAATTAAAAACTAATGTCACCAGGTCCGGATGGCATACATCCAAGAGTTCTGAAAGAACTCAAAGTTGAACTTGTGGATCTTCTGACAAAAATATGTAATCTTTCATTGATATCTTCCTCCGTTCCTGAGGACTGGAAGGTAGCAAATGTCACCTCCGTTTTTAAAAAGGGTTCCAGAGGAGATCCGGGAAATTACAGGCCAGTCAGTCTGTCTTCAATACCGGGAAAGTTGGTAGAAACCATTATCAAGGACAGAATGAGTAGGCACATTGATGAACACGAGTTATTGAGGAAGACTCAGCATGGATTCTGTAAAGGAAGATCTTGCCTCACTAACCTGTTACAGTTCTTTGAGGGGGTGAACAAACATGTGGACAAAGGAGACCCAACAGATGTTGTTTACCTTGACTTCCAGAAAGCTTTTGATAAAGTTCCTCATCAAAGGCTCCTTAGAAAGCTTGAGAGTCATGGAGTAAAAGGACAGGTCCTCTTGTGGATTAAAAACTGGCTAATTAATAGGAAGCAGAGAGTGAGTATAAATGGGCAGTCTTCGCAATGGAGGACGGTAAGCAGTGGGGTGCCGCAGGACTCAGTACTGGGTCCCATGCTCTTAAATTTGTTCATAAATGATTTGGAGTTGGGAGTGAGCAGTGAAGTGGCCAAGTTTGCAGATGACACTAAATTGTTCAAGGTGGTGAGAGGATTGTTAGGCACTCCAAAGGGATCTGTTGAGGCTGGATGAGTAGGCGTCAATGTGACAGATGAGGTTCAATGTGGCCAAATGCAAAGTAATGCACATTGAATCCCAGCTACAAATACAAATTGATGGGGTGTGAACTGGCAGAGACTGACCAAGAGAGAGATCTTGGGGTTGTGGTAAATAACTCACTGAAAATGTCAAGACAGTGTGCAATTGCAATAAAAAAGGCCAACGTCATGCTGGGAATTATTAGGAAGGTAATTGAAAACATATCAGCCAGTATCATAATGCACCTGTATAAATCAATGGTGCAGTCTCATTTGGAGTACTGTGTGCAATTCTGGTCACCGCACCTCAAAAAGGATATTATAGCATTGGAAAAAGTGCAGAAAAGGGCAACTAGAATGATTAAAGGGTTGGAACACTTTCCCTATGAAGAAAGGTTAAAATGCTTGGGGCTCTTTAGCTTGGAGAAACGTCGACTGTGGGGTGACATGATAGAGGTTTACAAGATTATGCATGGGATGGAGAAAGTAGAGAAAGAAGTACTTTTCTCCCTTTCTCACAATACAAGAACTCGTGGGCATTTGATGAAATTGCTGAGCAGTCAGGTTTAAATGGATAAAAGGAAGTACTTCTTCACCCAAAGGGTGATTAAAACGTGGAATTCACTGCCACAGGAGGTGGTGGCGGCTACAAGCATAGCCAGCTTCAAGAGGGGATTAGATAAAAATATGGAGCAGAGGTCCATCAGTGGCTATTATCCACAGTGTGTGTGTGTGTGCGTATATATATATATATATATAATTTTTTGGCCACTGTGTGTCACAGAGTGTTGGACTGGATGGGCCATTGGCCTGATCCAACATGGCTTCTCTTATGTTCTTACATTATACTGAGTATTTGGATGAACTGATGTGCTGCTTATATAGCAAATAGCTCTAACTCAGAATTGTGTGGTGCAGTATATAATTGCAAATGAGAATGTGCCATTTTTACAAATGGGAATGTACTGATTATAATCTATGCAATGTTGTATGTACAGAAAAAGAAGGGGGCGGGTTACCTGGGAATCAAGCCCAAGTCTGATTTCTCTCCCAGTTAACTGTGAGTTTGATGTTATACTAGGATTTGAATACTAGTATACTAGTTTGGATTCAGTTTCAACATAAGTTCTTATCCACTGTCATCTGCTAGAGACAGTCCCTGAAGAGTATCACTGGGGGAGCACTGGTTGGTTGGAAAGTGCCTTCATTTCTCTCCAGCTGGAGCTATTTTTAGCAAGGTGAAAAGAAAAAAAGGTACTTAACATTTTGTTCCTTGTATGTCAAGAGGGTTCTCTCTTTGAAAGAAAAGAAATGACACTTTGTTGTGCAGAGACAAATTTCTTTTCACTAACCCGAGTGTGCAGAAGGCTGTGAAGCAGATTTAAAAAATAGAATTGTCATAACCGAGACCATATTTTGTCTTCCGTGAAAGTCATCCATAACCTTCTGCAAATATGAAAGAAATAAAAAACAAAAATCAAATCAAATCCTCCTATCTGGCTATCACAGGAAATGCTGAGTGCAATTGTCTGTTTTAGAAGCGCTTTGTTTGAAATATAATTTCCTTTGCTTTTGCTCGTATACATTGAGTCAGGAAGCTTCTGTCTGAGTCAATGTGAAAATGCATTTGCTTTTAAGATTTCAGGCTACTTGTAAATGATGGACCCTGATGATTCATATTTTCCATCCTGATAGTTTGCATCACATCCACTCACCGGCAGGTGAGCTGTCATGTTCAGGATAATCAAGCTATTAAACTGATCCAGTTTGCTGCTCAGGAAGAAAATTTGCATGAATGTAAACAAGCCCAGGAAAAGGATGCATGCAAGACATACATATTTCACAAGGAACTTGTTTTGCCTCTTTTTCATTTGAATATGCTGGACAAAAGCTAGATGTTGGCAGGGAAGCACTTACAGTTTCCTTATCTTTTCCCTACTGTAACTTGGCATTATTAACTATTATCGATCAGGGTTGCAATCCAAAGAAGGGAGCACCCACCACCAATCTACCTGGATTATTTCTTTATTTACAGCCTGCCTTTCTTACTCAGAATCAGAATCAAGGAGCATTGCACAGTGTCAGTCAATGCAATTAAATAGCACAAGACATCTAATAAATAATATATTTATACCTGGTTTACAGAAATCTGAAGCAAAACAAAAAAAATATCAGCATGATATGTTAATGCACAAAAATGATGGGGGCAGGATAAAACATGCAGCAAAAAGATAATGCATACTATACATATTCTTTTTTAAAAAAACCCACTTTCTAGATTTAAACCATTCCAGGTTTAAGATGTACTGTTCTGCAGTGGTTCTGGTCCTGTCCTGAGGTTCAGAGTGTGGTGCTGGGGGACTGCTGCTCTGCCCCATGGGGTTCATCAAGCTTCCATCTTGTTCCCATGCTTTTCAACATCTATGTAAAGCTTCTGAGAGATGTAATCCAGAAATTTATACTGAGTTGCCACCAATGTGCAGATGACAAACAGCTCTATCTTGCACTACCAGAAGATCCTAGGGAGGCTGTGGAAACCATGAACAGGTGCCTGGAGGCAGTCTTGGAATGGATGAAAGTATTTTGGGGGTTTGGGTATATTGAACCTGAAAAAATCAGTATTTTCTGATATTCCCGAATCTCAATGCCAGTATGGTATTCAGATTTGAGATTTTTTGGGGGAAATCCTGATTTTTTTTGGCTCTGTTATAACCTATGGGAACCACTATGGATAATTGTCCCCATAGCATAGGGTATAATGGAGAATCAATCTGTGAGTATCTGGGGCTCTGGAAGAGCTGTTTTTTGAGGTAGAGGCATCAAATTTGCAGCATAGCTTCTGGTGCCTTTCTTCAACTCTGTCCCTCCACAAGTTTCAAAAAGATTGGATTGGGGTCCAGTTCTATGGGCCCCCAAAAATGGTGTCCCCATCCTCCATTGGTTTCAATGGAGGAAAAAAAAGGTGTTTAAAGAGACTGCAGTACCCTTATATGCCTTCTCCAGGTTGTAAGTGAACTCAGAAGGCATTTAAAGGGCTTGGAGTCCCTTTAAACGTCTTCTTCAAGTGGTGAGTTCATCTAGAAGGTGTTTAAAGGGAATGCAAGACCTTTAAATGCTCTTTATCTTCGAATATATGGTTCCTGAAAAAACTTGAGTGTTTTCAGGATTTGGGGGGTTTGGACATTTTGGATAGCTGAAAAAATACCCAAATTTATATCTGGCTGAAAGAATAGCTGGGAAATACCAATAAAGTATTTTTCAGATTTTCCACACCCCCCCCCCCAGCTCAGATATAGCCCCTAGTGAGAGCTAACAAGTTGAAACACCCCTAGCGAGTGCTACGGTATCATAGCACACCTCTAGTGAGGGCTCACAAACTGAAACTTAATCTTGCCCAAATGGAGGTGCTATTGGTTGGGGGAAAGGTCTGACTCAGGAAATGGGTTATCCCCAATTCTGGATAGGGTTGCATATCCCCAAAAAATGCAGCTTCGCAGCCTGAGGGTGTTCCTGGTCTTTTGTTGGATAAACAGGTGGAAGAAGTGGTCAGGGGTACCTTTCACTAGCTTTGGCTGGTGAGCCAGCTGCAGACTTCCCTGTGTGGAAAAGATTTTATCACTGTGGTGCATGCCCTGGTAACATGTAAATGAGATTGCTGCAATGTATCTATACGTGGCTGTCCTTGAAGACTCTCTGGAAGTGACAGTTGATACAGAATACTGCATAGTGTTGACTGGAGTGGATCATTGGATCATATCACTCCAGTCTTGTCCCACCTACATTGACTTCCAATTTGCCTCCTGGCTCAATCCAAGGTACAGTTGACCTTTAAAACTCTGTATGGTCTGGGATCAACATTCCTTAATGATCACCTTCTCCCATACGATCCTACCCAGTCACTTTAGTCATCCTCAGATGCCCTGCTTTGGTTTCCTCAGACTTCTGGTGAGCCAAGAAAGGGGCTTTTTTGGTTATGGCACCCAAACTTTGGAATTCACTCCTCAGGGAGATTTGTCTGTTCCCCTCTTCCCTAACACCCCCTCCCCAATTACGTTTTAAACATTCCTGGAGTTCAAAACGCGTTTTGGGGATAGGGTTGCCAACTCTGTGTTGGGAAATTTCTGGAATTTAGGAGAGTGGAACTGACGGAGACCAGCATTTGGGGAAGAGATGGACCATAGAGTTCATAATCCAAAGCAGCCATTTTAACTGGTAATTCTGAGAAATATTCAGGCCTCACCTCCGTGTTGGCATTGGCAACCCTATTTGGCGCAGCCCTATTTGAGGAGCAGAAGAGCTGTTTATCAGAAAATAAATGATAATCTGTCACTGGCAGAAGTTTGCTTGGCACCCCTGAATGGCCTTAGTTGGACATCAAGTCAAAAGCTGGCATTCTGCACAACCATGATTTTCCTCCCAAACAACAAAATGGTATTAAAATTCACATTGTGAAATGGCAAGGTACATGAGGTGGTAAGGATAGCGCAGCACATTCTTCCCTGGGAAAGCCTGTAATGCACACAGAAATTCTCTGGAGAAGGAAGAAGAGGAAAATAAGAGTTTTTAAGACTTCCAAGAGGAAATAAAGACTCACCAGGAACCATTTAGCAGAGCCAGATGTATTCTGATATTTTTAACCTGCATGTGCAACAAATAGATTTTGGCAGACTTTAAATAAAACTGAAAAGAAAGATTTAAAAGGTTAACGCATCAATAATGACTGAAATTAAAACTGAGTGGATGGAACATTAAAACTGGATAGACTTGTGCATGGGAGTTTGTTTCATTTTTGTTCTGCCTTTAGATAAAGGATCTCTGCTGGAGGTAGGGAACCTAGCCCCACTCCATCCAATCAGGGGTCCCCTGATTTAGGGAGGGTTTCCCCACTGGTGGTCAGCTGGCTGGCAGGCGGAAATCCCACCCCAAGATTACGTTTTCCAGGCCACATCTGGTAAAACCAGAAGGCTCAAAAACCTGGAAGTGCTGCCCCAGAGCAGCTATTTAAGCAGCGAAGCAAAAAGGACAACTCAAATGGCTGTAAGCCTTCAGTGACCCTGATCACTGAGAAGACTTGCTGCTAGTTTAGGCTAACAATTTAGGCTAACTGGCTGCAAGCCTTTTCAGCAATCAGTTTCACTCCTTTCTGCTGATTAGCAGTTGGGGGAGGGAGCAAAACTTGCCAGAAAATGACTGGCAGCCATATGAGTGGTCCCTCTTGCTTCTCCCTATGGACCACTCAAATAGCTGCATCTCCACTTCCTGTTTTGGGACATTTCTGGTTTTACTGGAAGAGGTCCAAAACATAATTTGGGAATGACACATCCCCACACACATCCTGGAATGCCCCCCAAAGTCCCCTACCAGCAAGGTAAGTGGACCTGACAACCCTAGCTGGAGACAGTGGTAACAAGAACCGTTTATTGTAACACAATAGGCAACTAACAAAACAGGCCACAATTAGTCTTCAGTAATTCTTAACTCTTCCTTCAGTTATTGTCGCAAGACCTGAGACTCTCATTTATAGAGAGCCTTTGGGAGTTGTTCTTAAAGCAACAGTACCAATATGCTACAATTTCTTTAGTTTTTGTTATTAGTATAGGGTTACCATATCTTGAAAAGCAAAACATGGGACATGTTTCTCATGACTGCCCCAAACAAGTGATCACTATGACAAATCTCATAACCCCCTCTACTATTTAATCTGAGGTAATTGCTACTAACTAGGAATATTCCTAATCTTCCAATCCCAAAAGAGGTCATTTTCCTCAGTTTTTAAAAAAGAGCCCAGAAGAGAATGGACACCAAAAAAAGAGTTAATCCTAATTAATTCTAAAAGGAACTATTTCATTATTTGGTTGTTTCATGTGGCTTCAGCTTGTTTGTTTCTTTGATCACTATTGTTTCTTTTTCATAATTCTATTTCATTATTATCTCCCTTTGATATCAATGGAAGATCTCTTTTCTCAGGTCATGTTTTCCCATCCAAATTGGACAAAACTCAGTGGGATTGTAGTACTTCTCTACAACACTCATACTGCCAAATTTAAGATAGAAAAAAGGACCCCCCCCCGGAGGCAATGAAAAGCACCCATGTTTAACATGAATGTCTCGGGGGAAACTGATAGGAAAGATTCCAAACAGTAACACAGACAACACAGCAGCCACTTAGCTTGAAGAACACTTGCATGAAGCAGTGGCAGATTGACATGGCAAGGGTATTTGGTGGCACAAGGAGGGTAAGACATCTGAATGGCACTGCACTGGTAGAATCTTCAAGTAGATTTCCTTAATGGAGGATCTTTGGAGGAGCAGCAGGCCAGCGGGGGAGTTCATACGTCAAGTGAAAATTTGGCACAAAAAGAAGTCCCGCCCCATATCTGTTAGGAATGGAATACCACAAACATGTACGTTTGTTGACTATAACTCTCAGTCAGTCAAAAATATCAGAACTTTTCTCCCCACTTCTCCTAAGTACAGTGTGTTGCCTGTATACCCTTATTAGGAAAATGCTTTTGCCTTGCAAGAGTGAAACAATAGAGGCAGAAACTGTAATAATAAAGAATCCAGAGCAAAACAAAAGTCTTGGGCTTTTTCAGTTACAGGCTGGTTAGACAGGGATTTTATTTCATTTTCATATGAATTATAATAAGTACAAAACACATAATTTTTGTGATTGTTGTAATTAATGAAACAAATACAGACGTCTAGACTGGAATAACACCTACCCCACATGAAAAGACCTACCCTAGTGTTAAATATTTTTCAGTCTCCAGAACTTGGAAGATAAATTCTTTGATGCATCTCACTGAGGAGGATTTGACTGAGGTACATTATGTAGAAGTGATGTAGGATACTCAAATATTTGAAAGCTAATTGGGAAAAAAATTCTGTTTAAATCCTGCAAACAGCAATATGATTATCTTCTTTTCTGACTTGACCATACTGTTGACCATACAAAGTTCTGTTAGAATATGCAATACCTGGCTGGATTAGGATGTGATTACACTATAGAAAATCTAGTATGTATCTAGTGGTTTTGCCTCAGATCCTAACATTTTAGTATCTCATTAAAAAATAAATGTTTTTGAGAGCTGTAGTCTTACTGGATACAACATTATAGTTCTGGGATACTTTAGAATTTAGGTATACAACCAGATAATGAGCGGCTATTTAATAATGTCAGCAACAGTGTTGGTACCACAGTATTAGAAAAAAGCAAGATGTGCCCATAATAGAAGAGTGAGAAATCAAAGAAGCTGGTGTCTTTGGCCTATTTGAAGCTGATATTGCATTTCTTTTTTAGCCACTCCTTTTTCAATTTCCGTTTGCTTTATCTGGTAAAAAGAAATCACACAAAGATGTTGCTACGTTTGTATAAAACCAGAAAGAAGAAAATATGCCTTCCATGATTTTTCTGTGGAGAGCTATTCAACATCATTTGTGTTAAAGCAATACAAATTTTGTTTCGGAGGAGACTTGCTCTCAGGGGCTGCAGGAAAGTTTCTCTATTTTCTTAACTGGAGATGAGGAGGGCAGTCCACATTCATCCAAAATGCTTAACTGTCTGAACCATCATGATAGTCAGAAGATTTTCATTTGGAACCATCTGGTAGAAAGAAGGGAACATAATTTAACTCTCAGCATGGGATGAAAGGAGCCATAACACTAATGCAAGGGGGGAACCCCCCCCCCCTTTTTAAATAATGAGAAACACATCACAGTTTTTAAAACCAAGACTTACTTATTTGATGCAACTAATTTAATCCTCCAACAAATATCACAATTTGAATCTTTCATTATTAGTTTTATACATAAGTATAAATTGATTTCTATTATCTCTTTTAAACTGTTTGCTGCCTTGTGGGCCCTAATTAGGTACAAAAATGGCTCAGTATTTTCTTTTGCCTGCATGTACCCATCATGATCAAGATGAGAGTCATGAGAAACTACCACTAAAGCATCAACTGGTTGTGGTAACTGAAGTAAAACATTTTTTGACAGCCTCTATTCCAGCATATAGCACTCAGTATGTCTGAGACAAAGCTGTCAGGGTCAGTTCTGGCAAATGCTGCAAGGCCATTTCTAGCATTTTGTTGGTCCAGAAAAAAAAAGTGATGTAATAGTCCCAAAAATCATTTGCCTGGCCATAACAGCCTACACCATGCACCAACACACAGTCGTGGGGAGACCAAAATACAAGGAATGCCTGATGATTCTCCCCCCCCCCTCCCAGAGCAATGACTTGCACTCTTTTGGAACCATCATCTCAGCATGGCTACAAATATTAGACACCAACAATCCATACTTTTCTGTCTCCTTGCCCAACACAATACTTACATTACAAGACCTTTCCATGTTTTATCAGGGATAGGCAAACATTCTAACTGTGTGGAATTATAATGGGAAAATTGTCCCATAAGGTAATAAAGTTACCATTCTCCACTTTACTGTGCTGTGAAGTTTGGAATATGAGAAAAGATACACAACTATTTCATGGAAGGACTGGGCCTTGGTATTTGTCCCACCCCGCCCTCTGCTAATTCTCAACATGGTCCCATTTTAGGGTTGCCAGGTCCCCTTACATTTCTGGTGGGTGCCTTTGGAAGAGGGGGCATTTCATGGGGTGGGTGACAGTAAGGTATGGGTTAATAGAAAACCAAGGAAAACCAAGGACGCATAGAGCCTGCGTCAGGTGACCTAAGGGTGGGATTGACAGCTAACGGCTGAGGCAGTCAGTTAGTGCCTGACAGAGACAGAGAGAGTTGGTCTTTGAGGGAGCTGGGGCAGTAGCTAAGGAGAGTCTTCAGAGAAGAAAAGCTGACTGCTAGCTCTATAAAAACAGCCAAGGGGCTGTGTGTGTGACTACAGAAGAGTCACGGTGAAGACCTGAATGGTCACAGACACTTATATACATCTCTTAAGAACTAGAGAGGTGGTTGAGGGAACAGATGTGGGTCTAAGGGCTGGGAGTAGTGGCTCCAGTCGACTGGAGAGACTTGGCACATTACACCCAAGAGGCCAGCCTTTGCTAGTGTTGGAGAGTGTATTATATGTGAACAGAGAGACCTAAGAGAAAGAAAAAGTGATATTAGAAAGCCTGAAACAACTGAGCAACTTGTTAACTGTGAGAGATACTTTATAGCCCATATCCCCAGTTTAAGTCTTTGTGTTATAATAAATATCTGTGGTTTACATTAAAGTTCTCTGGTGCCTATAATTTGGGAAAACTGTCCAAGCTGCTGTGGTCCCCTACGAAGTGAATATATATATCCATCTGAAAGTAAAACCCCCGAAGAGACTTGTACAGAGAAATACATACCCACCCCTTGAGTTATATAGTCCTGAGGTGAAAGTTTTAAAAGGAAGAACTGAGGAGAAACAGAGGGGCTGGGGTAGCCATAAACAGCACATAGAAGTGATCAAGTGGGACCTTGAGGCAGGTGCTGTCATAGGGTGGGTGGAGATTCTTTGCTGGGGCCAGGGGATTCGGATCCCTACCCCATCTGTGGACATGGATGTTTAGCCTGGAGAGGAGGCTGAGAGGTGATATGTTCACCATCTTCAAGTACTTGAAGGGCTGTCATATAGAGCATGGTGTGGAGTTGTTATCTGTAGCCCCAGAAGGTAGGACCAGAACCAATGGGTAAATCAAAAGAGTTTCTGGCTCAACATTAGGAAGAACTTCCTGACTGTTAGAGCAGTTCCTCAGTGGAACAGGCTTCCTCGGGAGGTGGTGGGCTCTCCTTCCTTGGAGGTTTTTAAACAGAAGCTAGATGGCCATTTGACAGCGATGAAGATCTTGTGAATTTAAGGGGAGGTATTTGTGTGTTTCCTGCATTGTGCAGTGGGTTGGACTAGATGACCCTGGAGGTCCCTTCCAACACTATGATTCTATGACACTTAAATCAGAAGATATGGGCTATGTACAGATATGGCAGATCTTTCTACAAACCTGAGAAAAGCCCTAGCTTTGCAGATAAATCTGAAATCTAAAAGCAAACAAAGGAAAAAAAAACATTGGGGCATTAAAACCATTTGCAATGATAGAAGCAGTGCCTATAGCTTTAAGAAATGAATGCCTTAACTGGCCATTATTAGGGAACAATAATGTTATTGCCAGCCTTCAAGGAGGGAACACAGCTCTTTTCAGAGGTGTTTTGCCCTTTCAGAGAGGACACATTGGTCCTGGCCCCACAGCAACCACTGGGCAATTTCCCACTCTGAGACTGATTTCGCACTCACCTTATGCCGTTCTGATATTCCTCTTTTCAGTGCGGCATCCTTCTGATTTCCCACTACCTGCCCTGGAGCTTCAGCTTGCATTGGTTTTTTTGTGCGGCAAAGAGAACCGCTAAAAACCAGTTTCTCTTTGCCACGCAAAAACGCCAATAATTGTTGAAGCCCTGGGGCAGATAGTGGGAAATCAGAAGGACGCTGCGCTGAAAAGAGGAACGTCAGAGTGGTGTAGGGTGAGTGGGAAATTGGTCTGAGTGACTTCAGGCCAGTCACACACACTCAGCTTCACCAACTTCGTATGGTTGTCATGATGATAAAATCTAAAAGTGGCCTGTAAAGGCCTTGCTTTCTACGTCTGCTATCTATCGCTAGTGCACTGCCTAAAGATGGCGGCTCTGCTTAGCTATCATGGCTAATGGCCATGATGCATTTTGTATGGAGTGTGAATTCCAGTTGTATCTTTAGAATCTCTTCTCATGAGACTTGTTTATTCATGACTTCAGCTCCTCACGCAGATGAATTTAAAAAGTTATTGGAAGGTAGGTGGGCTACATTCCATCTGCTTCCAGATAAACAACAGTAGGTGAAATATATCTGGAGCTCAAGCTACCGAATAATCATTTTCTTGCTAAAAATCAAATTCTACCAGGAATGTATTTATTCAGCTGTTAGCACAAAAACAAGCAGCTGGAAACCAGCTCCCTTGCTAACAGTAAGGCAGATACTGGGGACTCATTTATTTACCATTAAAATGTATGCACTCATCGGGACATCTGGACTCATTTTATTTTGTCAAGAGCAGGTACCTGGGAGGCAGGGTTGTTTGAGTAGTCTGTGGACTATTTAAGATGCATGAGCATGGATCGTTAGGGTTGGCTTCCTGACAAAACCTTAGCTGCCACCAGTTCCATCAGCTCAGAGGTATTAATGTTGCAGCTTGCTTTTTGGGAGTGGTATAGTGTAAAATGCATTGAAGTGCTAAAAAGAGGAGTTGTGCAAGAGGAAGTTGCTTTAATTTCATTTGCCTCCAGAGAATAGGTTTTTGGAGATGCATACTCAGATATCATGCCCATGCCAGATGTCTAAACCTTTAATTGCAACCAGTGGAGAAATACTGTTTACATCACACCCAAACGTAAAAAAAAGAATATTATATAAAAACAGCCTGACTCCTGAAAAGTAAACATTCTTTACACATGAAAGGATAAATAGCTTACAAAACATATTTACACATGTGATGTTCTCAGATAATGGATTTGATCTCATTTAGTGAGGAGACATATTGCATTTGCTGCTTTTATTTCAGCCATGAGTTTTGGATTAAAGTATTTCAAAAGTTCAGGAAGATTTTATGAATTGTAAGTTACAGATCCATTTCAATTTCAGTCAAGATTTCCCATTCTCTATCTTACTTCGTCTATGACTATTTGGAACTAGCATGTAGATGAGCAATGAGAACAATCCACAAGGAAGACACAGTATAAGAATGACAGGAGTACCTTCACACAAGTATTTATTTACCATTTTAAAACAATATTTGCCCTCTCAGTTATTACTGAGAGCTCAGAAAAAATTCCTTTCAAGGTAGCATTCTTGTTCTTTTCCTCTTTCCAAGTACTGGTTTTAAAAAAATCTAACAAAATCTCAGTTTTCTAATTTGGATTTATCCAGTGAACTTTATAATTTAAATTTGCCTACTCATTCATTTGAATTTGTAGATAAGTGACTCATTCTGTGGTTGGTGCTGTGAAGGCTTGTCTTTCTGAATTACTTGCACCAATTACCTTTGCGATAGGATTTCAAATTGTTTCCCCTCAATTTAGAATGGTCATCGTTGATGGATGCCAAGTGATCAGTCCTTTCCAGCTAACATGCCTTAAACATCCTTTAGCCTTGTACCAGCAGTAGTCTTTAAGCCATGTAGTTTCATGGCACATTGATTTTGGGACATTGGAGGAGGGTAGGGGAGAAGAAACTTAAGCCAGTTAGTTAAGTCCCACCTTTTTTTGCAGGTTATTTAAAGCCTGGACATAGCCCAACTTTGCTACCAGTCAAATGGCAAGAGTGGAATACTCCAGACCAAATGATGCTAGTACTGGCTAATTCTGAACTATAACAGAAAACTAGGAAGATTAAATCTACCTGCTCTTATTATGAAGAGTAGAAGGTATATTTCATAGAGATGCAAGTATCCAAGCTAAATACATGGGTTTGACTAGTGCCCCAACCAGAGCCCCAGAAAGCACTGATGCCAGATTCTAGGATGCAGTAAACTTCAGGCCATGCCTGAATGCATGAACACATGAAGCAGCATAAGACCTGGGGTCTATCAGGACTCTAACTGGCAGCAGCTCTCCGGGGTCTCAAGCAGAAGACTTCCACATCACTGCCTACCTGATCGTTGTAGCTGGAAATGTCAGGGAATGAACCAGGTTACTTCTGCATGCAAAACAGATGCTCTGCCACTGAGCCCTACCCCCATTTCTGAGCATATTTGGAGCATATTTTCAGAAGCCTTCACCAACACATTTTCCTTTTGTGTCTCTTCCATTACAGACCCTCAAACTATAAAACCATCAAAGCCACTTCTTCCTGCAATGTGTTTGGCAGTGATGAGAAGACAAATAGGAGCCAGGATGACTCACACAGCATTCGTCCATGGAGAACGATAGGCTGTTGTCTGTGATAAAGGAAAACAGCTACATTTTTGGTTACGTCTAGTGAAATCCTATGCAGCGTAACTCCAATCTAAGCTCATTGACATTGATGTGTTTAGACTAGTGTAATGCTGCACAGGATCACACTGTTACTATAGCACGTTGAAGATGATGTAACAAAATGCGGGGAGGACAAAATGCAGAGAAGACAAAAGGGACCTTCTTAGGCTATTGAGAAATGGGCTAAGATTTTTGCAGGGCTTCTGTGTGGCCTTAATATCATGGCTCAAGTGCGAGCCAACCAAAAACCTGATTCAATAGTGGGAATGTTGGATGTTGCAGTCATATACATGTGCTAGTTGTGAACCAACACAAATATACAAAATAAGTTGAAGTGAAGAACGGCAGTCTCAAATAATATGATAATTTATGTAAGTATGCGTGTCTTTAAAATAAGCATTTTTTTCCTTTAAACACTAATTTCAGCTCCAATTCTTGTTTAATATAAAAAATCACTCCCCTTTTCTTCTGTTCAGTCAATGAGTAAAATTCTAATCCCAATTCTTTATTCCATAAAAAATTGTAATCCTTTTGTTTAATATGCACTTCTTGTAAACAAACTATATTACAATTTTGCTTTTTAATCCAATGAAACGTTGCCCTTTTTGTGGTGAATTTAGTCCATTTACATTCCAAGACAATAATTTGTAATTCATCATGGTGCAAATTCTTTATGTTCTTCAAAAAATCTACGCAGTTCCTGTGCATTTGTAATTGTGGTTTTTTTCGCCTGAAGTTCAAAACTCAAACCTTCTGGTGTTATCCATCTATACCTCATTTCATTTTCCCGTAATTTTTCTGTCAGTTTTTTATATGTTCTATCATTTATCACTTGCCTTGGCAACTCCTTCATAATTCTTACTCTTCTGCCTCCCACTATCAATGTCTTTTCAAAGTTTTTGTTCATGATCTTTCCCACCATTTCTTTTGTCATATATCTTATAACAACATCTCTTGGTAAGTTATTTTTTTTTGGCATAGAGTGAGTTCACTCTGTACATATAATCATACATATTCTTAGTCTCTTCAGGATCTTCCTCCAAAAATTTTGCAATTATTTTTATTATATATTCTTTCAAATCACCACCTTCTTTCTCAGGTACTCCTCTCAGATGTATCTGGGTCTCCATCAATTTGCAGTCATGGATTGCCACTTTTTCTTGTATTTCAACAAGGTGGAATCATGTACTTTCATTCTCCCTTCTACCTCCTGCACTTTCTTAGATGTTTCTTCTGTCTCATTCCTGAGATCTTTTTAAATCTCTTCTATAATTTCTTTTTTAGATGCAGTTATCATCTCTTTCATGCCTTTCATCATTCTGGCCTCTATTGCCTCTAGTTGATCCTGCATTTTCTCCAATGAAGTAGCCCTTGCACAGTTTGCTTGTGTTCTGACATTTAAAAACACTGAAAATTTTGATCTCATCAATTTCAAATTTGACTGTCAAGTTCAAAAGATTAGAGCTTGATCTTTACAACAAGCCTAAATTCGCTGTCTTCAGAGCTTCCCAGACCAAGATATTAATTTTTAAATAATTCAAAATGGCGGTCGCGATTTTTTGCTTCTCTTAAAAAAAATTTCCCCCCTTTTTCTTTCAAAGGCTTCTAAAGTCCATTATAAACAATATGTCCAATAGTATTTGTCTTCTTATCATCACCTCAATTATTTCCAACAATTTTTAATGTCCCGAACATTTTAAAAATATTATTTTAATTTTAACCTGCTTGCAATGGCTGCCGATGTTTCTCTATGGTATTATAATCCTATTATAATCTTATAATTTCTGCTGCTACTTCCTGCTTTACTTGCCATCAAATCTCATTTTCACTAGTAGAGAGATCTCATGATACTTGATGTACTTCCTGTGTTGACTGTATATGCTGCAGGTCTGTGACGATGGTGCTCTTTTTTTCAAAACCGCAAGTAGACCAAACAATAAATTCCTTCCCACTTTTTAGCACTATCCTTTAAATTTACAAAGTCCAAATTTCACCTCTTCTTCCCTTCTTCTTCCAAGCTTTCTAGATTTCCAATTCCCACCTTCTAAGTTTATTCTGTTTAACTGTAAATAGTCCCGGAATGAAAGATAGTCATCTGTACCTTTTCTGCCAATTATCCAGATCCACACCAGTCTTGTGTAGCTTTAGATGTTTAGTAATGTCCAAGAAAGTTAGGATTCTGTTGAGCTTATGTAAAATAAATGACTCTGAGAACTTCTGCAGATGATAAAAATGCAACTCCTCCTGGAGACCCCTCAAAGGAGCCCCCCCCCAGGACTCCCTTTTAGCCAAGGTAAATCTCCTCAAAGTTTTCTGTGCATATCTTGGACTAATCTTTGACTGAGAAAAGTAGGCAGTAGGCATTAATTTGCCTTCCACTACCCCGAACAGAAGTTCCAGCCTGCTCCCATTATGAGAAGCAGCTCAGCTCGGCATTTTCCTCCCCCGGAAGGATTATAAATTTTTATGGAATAAGCAATTGGGACTAGAATTTTACTCATTGGCTAAACAGAAGAAAAGGGGAGTGATTTTTTATATTAAACAAAAATTGGAGCCGAAATTAGTGCTTGAAGATAAAAATGGAAGATTTGTAGCAGTAGAAATAATATTAAATGCAAAAAAATGTTGTTATTGGGACTGTATGCACCAAATGGTGCAAAGAATGCTTTTTAAAAAGACATTACACAACAATTTGATGAACTGACTTATGACCAAGTTTTGATAATGGGGGACTTTAATGGAACAATTAATACATTGGATAGGTCTGGGGAAAAAATAATAACAAAGAAGGAAGATTGCCAAAGTCTTTTTTTGAATTGGTTAAACAAGAAAATTTGGAGGATATATGGAGAAAATTTAACCCTGAAGTGCGGGACTATACCTTTTTTTCAGCAAGACATAAAACTTTTTCCAGAATTGGCATGTTGAGGGGCACTAAAGACTTAGGCCTTATAACAAAGAAAATAGAGATTTTACCTAAAATTGGGGCTGATCATAACCCAATAATGTGAATTACAAAATTGTCTAAGAAATTGAGAAGATGGAAATTGAATGAAGATTTACTACAGAATAAAGAAATAGTGACATATCTAGAAAATGAAACTAAAACTTTCTTCCAAATAAATGACAAAGAGGATATAGAATTTCAGACGGTCTGGGATGCTTATAAAGCAGTAATGAGAGGAATATTGATTACATTGAATAACAAAGATAAGAGGGCAAAAGAAAAACAGATGTTGGACATTCAAAATGAAATAAAGAAAAAAGAAGGGGAGTTGGAAAAAAGGCCAGGGAAAAAGAAAATTATAAGGGAAATTACAATACTACAAACACAAATGAGACATTTGTTAAATAAAGAATTGGAATGGAATCTGAAAAGATTGCAGCAGAAATCTTTTGAGGGTGCAAACAAACCTGGAAAATATTTGGCTTGGCAATTGAAGAAAAAGAGAGAAAATAAAATTATTAATAAAATTGTGGTAGATGGAAGAGAGGTGGTTAGCCAAGAAGGAATAAAAAGAGAATTTTTAAAATATTATGCCAAGTTGTTTAAAGGTGTTAAAATAAAGAAAGAAAAGATGGATGAGTATTTACAAAAGGTAAAAATAGAACCCCTCACAGAAAATATACGAAAAGTTTTGAATGATCCAATTGAAAAAAATAGAAATTGAAGCAGCAATTAATGCAATGAAAAATGGAAAGGCATCTGGGCCAGATAGATATACAGCTAAATACTTTAAAACCTTTAAAGAGGAGTTAATACCGAAATTGCAGATGTTAATGAACATGATAAGAATAAAAGGGGAAATACCAAACACATGGAAGGAAGCTGTTATTTCGTTGATTCCAAAGGAAGATAGAGATGTCACGAATGTTAAAAATTACAGACCAATTTCGTTATTAAATAATGACTATAAAACATATACAAGAATCTTGGCAGAACGGCTTAAACAACATTTGATAAATTTTATAAAGGAAGATCAAGCAGGGTTTCTTCCCAAAAGGCAAATAAGAGACAATATTAGAACTGTTGTAAATATTGTAGAATATTATGAAAGACATCCAGAAAAGGAAGTAGCATTATTCTTTGCAGATGCAGAGAAAGCATTTGACAATTTAAACTGGGACTTTATGTTTGCAGTAATGGAGAAAATGGAGTTGGGAGAAAGCTTTATAAGAATGATAAAAACAATATATACTGAACAACGTGCAAGGCTATGTATAAACAGAGAACTTACGGAAGATATGATAATTAGCAAAGGGACAAGACAAGGTTGTCCACTTTCCCCATTGTTGTTTATAATGACTCTTGAAATATTATTGATGCAGATTCAAGAAAAAGAAATAGAAGGATTAAAAATAAAAGGATTCATTTAC
Source organism: Heteronotia binoei (assembly GCF_032191835.1). Taxonomy (NCBI): domain Eukaryota; kingdom Metazoa; phylum Chordata; class Lepidosauria; order Squamata; family Gekkonidae; genus Heteronotia; species Heteronotia binoei. Next base: position 45,547,197 of record NC_083223.1, on the reverse strand, counting down.
AAATACAGAGCTTTTGCAGATGATATAATGTTTATAAATGAAAATCCCATACAAGTTACACCTTTGTTGTTTGCTAAAATACAAGAATATGGGGAGTTAGCAGGACTAATAAAGAAAAATCAAAAATTTTGTGTAAAAATATGCAAACAAATAAGCAACAGGCCTTGCAGAGACTGACGGGCTGTGAAGTTACCTCCAAGGTAAAATATTTGGGTATGGAGATAACAATGAAGAATATTGATTTGTGAGAAATTATGGCGTAAAATGGATGAAGATGTCAAAATGGAACAAACTTAATTTGTCATTGCTGGGTAGAATAGCTGCAATTAAAATGAATATTCTACCAAGAATAATGTATTTGTTTCAAACTATTCCTATTGTGAAAGATAGTAAACAATTTGATAAATGGCAAAGAAAAATTTCAGAATTTGTATGGGCTGGGAAGAAACCAAGGATTAAAATGAAAATTTTGACAGATGCAAAAGAGAGAGGTGGATTTCAATTACAGAATTTAAAATTATATCAAGAAGCAGTTTGTTTAGTGTGGCTAAAGGAATGGATAATGCTGTTAAATAAAAAACTCTTAGCATCGGAAGGTCAAGGAAATAAATTTGGCTGGCACGTGTATTTGTATTATGGAAAAAAGAAGATGGACGTTTTTTCTCTCACCATTATATAAGAAATAATTTGTTAAATACATGGATGAAATATAAGAAATATGGGGACAAGAGAAGACTGCTATGGATAGTGCCAGCTGAAGTAATAAAAATAACGGCTGAGATAGGTGAAGAAAAGTGGCTATCATATAATCAATTATTAAAAATACAAAGTGTTAAAATAGAATTGAAAACTGCTGAAGAGCTGAATACGATTGGTTTCAAATGCAACAAATAAAGAGTTTGGTGGATAATGATATCAAAACTGAAGGAAAAAGAAAAGAACAAACAGAAATGGAAAAAGTTCTGCTTGGAGACAATGAAAAATTAATTTCAAAAATATATAAATTACTTTTAAAATAGTCTACGGAGGATGAAGTAGTGAAATCTCAAATGATTAAATGGGCAATTAATGTAAATAAAGAAATATAGATGGAAACTTGGGAATATTTGTGGAAGAATTCTATGAAGCTTTCGACGTGTCATAGTATTAAAGAGAACTGTTTTAAAATGATGTATAGATGGTATATGACTCCTAAAAAATTGGCAAAGATGAACAAGATGCCAGATAGATGTTGGAAATGTAAAAAGCATGAAGGTTCTTTCTACCATATGTGGTGGATTGTGAAAGAGCAGAAAAGTATTGGCAGATGATTCAACAAGAAATTTCTAAGATCTTGGGATATGAATTTAAGAAAGTTGCAGAGACTTTTCTGTTGGGATTACAAATGGAAAAATTTCCAAAAGAAGATAGAACTATAATTTGGTACTTGCTTTCAGTTGCTAGGACATTGTATGCACAGTTGTGGAAACAAGAAAAAATACCAAAAAATGGGACAGGATTGTAAAAGTTATGATGTGGAGTGAAATGGACAAATTAACAAGAATTCTAAGATACTATGATTTAGAAGTTTTTAAGATGGAGTGGAAAAAGTTCAGAAGATATGTAGAAAAAGAGTGGAAAGTAAAAGGACATTGGACAATTTTTGGTAATGATTAAGTCTTAGAAAAAAGGAGAATATTAATTTTTGTTTTTATTAGTTAAGGGTACCTTTAAATATTAGTATTTTAAGTACATAACACCGGCGGGGTTCAAATAAAGGGGGGTGGGGTGGGTAGAAAATAATATATGGGATAGATAAAAGAAGTTATTAATGATGCAAGAAATATAATTTGTTACCATATGTTACTAAATAAAATTGTTTTAAACTAAAATAAGCATTTTTAAAAAAAAAATCAGAGATGGTAAATAACAAAAAATAAATCTTGTTTTGTGTAAAATGTGTAAACAAAAATTACAAAGTTTTGAATTCCCCTCCCCCAAAATACAGCACAATCTAGAAAACTGACGAAAGGCTATCATTTCTTCTCTGGAGGCTCCATTCCTGCCTGTGGTCTTGGTCGTGCCACTTTGGTATTTTTCCATTTCACAAATATATTTCTCAATTTCCTTCCATGTTTAAAGGGGGAAAAAAAGAGAGAACAGGCTACCTTGTTAGCATCTCAGCCAATTCACACTGGTGTGTTCACCGTGACCTTGAGCATTGGAAAGGTGAGCATTCAGTTGGTCTGTGTTGATGACAAAGTCTTTATTAGTGACAAATGGGCCTGAAGTAGAAGGTATGCATTCTTTGTTCTCTTAAATGCAAATATAATATATTTTTTAAAAAAGTTAATAATGGCACCATTGATATCTAACATTTACCAAGGAGCAGTTAGAAGAGGGGAAAGGGGCAGAATTTAGGGTATGCCTGCATTACACTGGCATTGCTTTGTTAACAATGCTTCACTTCTCTCCAGTAAGATGAGGATGTAGGCTGCAAAAGGAAAAACACAGGTGCCCTGCAAAGGGAAAAACACAGGAGTGCAGGCACCCTGTCAAAGCACCCCATTGCTGATTCAAATGCGTACATTGATAAAATCATCCTGTTGTTGTAGTGTCCTGGTTCTTTATTTTTATTTATTTAGAAAATTCATATGCTTCCTCTGCAGAGACCTGCTTGAGGTAATAAAACAAAACCATTACAATACAACCATTAAAAACAGGCTGATTATATTAAAACAAGGGCACAACAGCAGCATAAAACACAAACAGATTAGCCTAAAATTATGTACATAAATGAACTTCAGGACAGAAGAAAACATTTAAAAGATTAACCCCCCCCCCTTAATATATATATTTTTTTGCATCAGTAAAATGTTGCACCAGCAGAATCTCTATCTAGGCTAGTGTCTAGGGTTGCCTGGTCTCTTGGAATAGCAGAAACCTTCCTTCCCCCAGCTGCCATTGCTCACCACCTCTCAGTTGGGCAGCAGGAGGAAATTCCCTGATGAAATGACAGAGGATCAGAATCCAAGGTGTGATTACATCACTTCCACCATGACCTGGATGTGATGTCAACACACTGGGTGATACTCTAGCATTCCCTCAAACTCTGGCATGGTGACATTGATTCCAGGTTTTGCCAAAACTGACGTTTTGCCAAAAATGATGGTCCTGATGACATTTACGTAATTTTCCAGCCTTCATCTAAATTTCATCACTTGCCACACTTCCAAATTAACAGATATGTCCATTCTTGTTTTATAACTCCACAAATAATAGGAAGACATTCAAGATTATAGTGACACATGGAAGGGAAACTCAGCAAACAAGACACAAGCACAAAGTTGTTTAGCTAAAAGTCATTAGGAAGTTTGTGTTTGATGGCATGTGGTGCTTACGGTTATATGAGATAACTACAAAATAAGACTGGCTGTTATTTGATGTTAACAAAACTGTTTTGTGAAGTGATAATTAAATCCAAACCTTTGGTCTTAAAAAGAATGTCAGTTAGCAAAAACAAAAACAAAACACACCCACACACACTTTAATGACTAATTAGGCCAATATCAAAAGTGAAATACCCGCACAGCTCTTCTTCTACAGTTCTTTCTTCCTCAGCTATAAACAGTGTCACGAAACACTGACAGAGTTAAAGTTCACTCAGTATTTTAATTCTCACCTTCTTTAAGAAGTTTATTAACTGGGCATAACAATTCACTCTGCGGTATGGTAAAATTTTACACGTTTGCTCAGAAGGAAAGGACTGTACTGCTAGGACTTCTGTAAGAAAATGCCTGCCTCGTGATTAAGACTGTCATACTCAAGATGACAAACATAAATGAGAGCCTCTGATTTACCCAATACAAACAAAACTTGCCTTTCCACCTTAAAACCTTTCTGTGCTGTCCATTTATTCCTTTTTTTGCATTCTGCTGCAACAGAATTAGCACAGAAGACCCTCTGTGTGGGTCTTCCATTATAATGCTGATGAACTAATACTTCATGGTACAATATTCCTCTTCCTCCACTCTCACACTGTATTAGGAAATGAATCCAGTAACCATCTAACACATTTCCAGGCAGTCATGGAGTACCACTCACCCCATGAGGCTGCACTTAAGTTTCAACTAACTCAGATTAGAAATTCCAAGCTCTGCCTTTCTTACATTCAAATGTTCATCTCAGATACCACATGCTGTCATTCTAGTGCATATTACATTTTTTTAAAAAGGCAACTGTGACAGTTACTGCTGCACTGCTCCGAGGTAATGGGTAGGAAGTTGCAGTGAGTAGGAAGAATCAGCCAGAAGAATAGCGCAGAGACTATTCACACTGAAGAAATTACATTTCTGTTCCACAATGATAGAAACAGAACTGCAGCAAATCAAAGACTGGAAAAATCGGAAATATAACAGGAAAAGAATGGTAGACCTTTAATCCTGGTTCAGCCCTGTCCTCAAACTGATTTTCTACATTAGAATCATAAACTCATAGAGTTGGTTTCTATGATTCCATGATTCTAGTGTAGAATGTCAGTTTGGGGACAGAGCTGAACCAGGATTAAAAGTCTAGTGTGCAATTGGCCCAGATTTGTTACCAATGTCATGTGGAACCGCCGCTGTAACTGCATGTACAATTGATAGCAATTGCTCCAAAATTGGCTGGTGTGGAAGCACTCTATACGTAGCTGCCTTATACCATGTTGAGACGCATGCTCTGCTCTTGCTGGCTGTAAATTTCTAGTGTTTTAGGCAAAGAAAAGTATTTACCACCACCTGCTGCCTTAGACCCTTTTAACTGGAGATGTGGGATAGGTCTGGTTACAGGTTTTTGTGGGCCCTGGGCAAAAAGCTGTAACTGGTCCCTCTTTCCCCTTTGGTACAGTCCCCTTCTTCTCTACTGCCACTGCTTATCAATCTTTCTCCATGTTTGAATACACAATATCTTAGTTAAAGGGGTGGTGTTCTAAAGTGTCATGTACTAGAATTGGAGGAGGGGCATCTTTACTACCCATTTTAATCTGACATTTCTGTATTATTGGACGGGCTTTGAAGATTGCAAAATGCCTTGATAAACAATTTATTCTCTGACAAACAACTTACAAGAAAATATATATTTCCAGCTTGCAGTCCTTCTCATGACACTTTTTTGAAACATCTGCTCGATTTTAACAGTTTTTACAGTTTTTTTTTAAAAATAATTCTACAAAGAAGGTTACACAATGCATTTTATGTTTCAAACCAAATATCCCCTTTCCTTTTTTACACATGATGATCAGTCTTGTAAATGCATGAAGATTCCCTCCAACCCATATTATTTGCCCTTACTTCCACTTTCCTGGATTTCAGTGTGCCAAATGGGAATTTACCCCCCCCCCCCCCCAAAGTATCTGTCAGGCAATGGAAGGGTGGAGAGTAATCCAGGAAAACCTGGAAGTGGCCAAGCAGGACTATAAAAAATACTCATTGGAGTGGAATTTCAAAGTGGGAGACACAGTGTTTCTATCAACCAAAAACTTACCCTTACCACAGCCTTCCAGAAAATTAGCATACAAATATTTGGGTCCATTCAAGATAAAATGTGTAATAAATTCAGTGGCTGTAGAACTGGACCTACCAAAGATGTTTAGTAAAATTCACCCTGTTTTCCATTGCAGCCTATTGAAAAAAGACCCTGGACCTACATTTTGGCATCCATGCCCCACGACACCTACACCTATTCAAGTGAAGGGTCAGAGTCATCATGAGGTGCAGGAAATATTAGATGCCAAAGTAAAACGCGGGGAGTTATACTACTTGGTCCGTTGGAAGTACTTCCCTCCCAGCTGTGACGAGTGGGTCAAATCTCCAGATCTACGAGCACCCTCACTTCTGAAAAAGTTTTACCTACTGCACCCAGGCAAACCCTGAGCAGGAGCTTAGGGGGGGCAGTATGTCAGGCTCTGTAACTCTCATATCTAATAAATGTAGAATACTAACCATATGAACTCTTTTACTAACCCAAAGCTCTTTGTTGTAATGTAGTTAATGTGCATATCAAAAGGGACTCTGAGTGATGTGTAAACTTTGTTGATGTTACCAGAGAACAAAAGAATGCAGCCATTGATAGATAACATGGCCGCAAGGCATCTTCTCAGGGCAAAGAGATAAGCTGAAGCCCTGTGTGAAAGTTTGCACCTTCAACCCCTTGATGTTATGGGAATGGGAGCTTTGTTTAGAAAGTGTTTGATGTAGAAGCTTTAAGAGTAGGAACCGCCTAATGCCAGGCATTAGTCTCAACTTTTGTATCTAGCTATGAGTTTCCAATAAAGTATCATTTTGTTTCAAATGAATGCTGCCTTGAGATTCCATCGCCTGACAGTATCAACATAAAAGGGTCTGTTTCTTCCTGAATTTACTTGAATAATGTAAGTTTATCCTTCCCACAATATACTTATTGGGAGATTTATTTACTGCATTCAGTATCACACTTCTATGACTAGGCAAAACTCTGCTATATTAACAAAATATCCCAATAGGGTTATGGGCCCAGTACACTTCCACTGTGCCGCTCTGCTATATTAACCAAATATCCCAGTACCAGCCACCTTTCCACACCCTCTTTTCCCCACCACTTGGAACACACACACACACCAGCAAAAATAAAGCTCCAACAGCTCCTAGCTTATGTGTTGTTGCTGAGGTAAATAGAAGGCTGCCTAACGCAAGCTAGCAGGCTAAGGTAGAAAAAGGCCTGGACCATCTACTTCAGAGCCTACAGGAGCTTTATGTACCAATAAAACTGCAAAGGGAAAGCTGGGGTGGGGGTGGAAGAGTCTTTCCCTCACTGGCAAAGGCAGGTAGGAAGGGAGGAGGAGCAGGGAGAATTTCTCCCTCATTGGCAGAAGCTGCAGTTGGGAGTGTGCTTTGTGGCAGCTATCATTGGTGGACAACAGAATTAATAAGTTCTGCTTTGACACTGAGCTTGATATGAGGAACTGAATCTGGGACCTTCTGTATGGAAACTATGCACTCTCCTACTAAGCCATAACATGTGTTCTTGTAATATGTGGATATAAGAATTGGACTTTACTTTTGTCAAAGATTACTACAACATAGGTGATAACAGATGGGCAGTTTGGGGTGGTTGGGAGATGTTCCAAATCGGGCCGGCTCAAAAAGAGCCATCCTGAAGCCTCCACACACTCCCCAGTGAAATGCCTGCATCCTGTCTGCCAGGAAGCTGCGTGCCTCCAGACAAGGAGGCACCTCAGAAGCCAGACCGCTCTTTCTTCTGCCAACAAGTTAAACACTCAAGCACTCATGTGCTCAAGTGCTCCCAACAGTTTTTAAGGGGAAAAAAAGGCGGAAGCAGCTTGGGGCCAAAAATGATACTGTCACACAGCTTGATGCTGTCACATCAATTTAATTTAATTTAAATTTAATTCACAGATGAATTAAAAACTAATAAGTTGCCAGGTCCGGATGGCATACATCCAAGAGTTCTGAAAGAACTCAAAGTTGAACTTGTGGATCTTCTGACAAAAATATGTAATCTTTCATTGATATCTGCCTCCGTTCCTGAGGACTGGAAGGTAGCAAATATCACCCCCATCTTTAAAAAGGGTTCCAGAGGAGATCCGGGAAATTACAGGCCAGTCAGTCTATCTTCAATACCAGGAAAGTTGGTAGAAACCATTATCAAGGACAGAATGAGTAGGCATATTGATGAACACGTTATTGAGGAAGACTCAGCATGGGTTCTGTAAGGGAAGATCTTGCCTCACTAACCTGTTACATTTCTTTGAGGGGGTGAACAAACATGTGGACACCCAATAGATGTTGTTTACCTTGACTTCCAAAAAGCTTTTGATAAAGTTCCTCATCAAAGGCTTCTTAGAAAGCTCAAGAGTCATGGAGTAAAAGGACAGGTCCTCTTGTGGATTAAAAACTGGCTAATTAATAGGAAGTAGAGAGTGAGTATAAATGGGCAGTCTTCGCAGTGGAGGACGGTAAGCTTCAAGAGGGGTTTAGATAAAAATATGGAGCAGAGGTCCATCAGTGGCTATTAGCCACATTGTGTGTGTGTGTGTATATTTAATTTTTTTGGCCACTGTGTGACACAGAGTGTTGGACTGGATGGGCCATTGGCCTGATCCAACATGGCTTCTCTTATCTTCTTATGTTCACATAGTCAAGTTGACTCACATCCACCCTGCCACTTCCAGACACTGATTGGGCAACTGGCTGTCAGCTCAGAAATCTGCTACCATTTCAGAAGTGGTAGCTTTTTGAGCCAGTCTGCAGAGGATGGATGACGAGGTGGGTATGGGACAGTGAGGGGGGGCAGATGTTTGTGTGTGGAAGGATTTTTTGGGTTGATTTCAGAACTGTCTCTGTCAGCCCAAAGTGCCGATCTGTAATCACCCCATGACAGCATTCTGCATAGCTTTGGAGAAACAATGTCATAGTTAGGGTTTGTAGAGTCTTTCGGGATCAAGTGCCGTGTTCTACTGGAGAAAGTTTTCCTTCCAGACGTTTCGTTCTCAGCTGTGGAGAACATCCTCAGTGGCGTTGCAGCCGGAGCAGGCGCTCAGACCTTCTTGGCCGCTGTGCATTGAGATGGGTTTAGATAAAAATAATGTCATAGTTAGCCTTTTTAAATTTATTGCCCAAGTCCTCTTAAATAGTCTTTCTTTAAAAACCTTACAGATGATATTGAATTTAGTCTCTTTTTTTCTATTTAAAACAATTTTATTATAATGTAATATATTGTCATTTCATATAATCATTGGTTATTAAAGATTAATACACATACATTACATTTTCTCCACCCCTCCCCCTTTTCGTGACCCCGGCAGTGCAAATTTTACTCCCTTTGCGAACTGTTCCCTATTGCTATTTTATTTAATTTGTTAGAAGGTAATAAATTCTATCTATTAAAGAATCTTTCTTTATAAAGAAAAAAACATTAAAAAGAAAAAACCCCCATATTTGTATTCCAACTTGATAGTAATCCTTTTTAGTCCTTCACAAAGAAACAAGATATAATCCAATAATCTCATTTTTCTTTTTCTTTTTTACTGTAATCCATATAAAGTTTTTTTTAAAGATTAACCATTGTCAAAAATCGCCAAATGTCCTTTAATGTTCCATTGTTTTTCAATGTACTTTTGAAATTTTCCCCACTCATTTTTAAACTTCTCTAGATCTTGTTCTTTTAAGATTCTTGTAAACTTGTCCATTTCACTCCAGTGCATAACTTTCAAAGTCCACTCCCACCTTTCTGGTAGTTTATCTTGCTTCCACATTTGCGCATATAATGTCCGTGCAGCTGAAAACATGTATCAAATTATCGTTCTATCTTGTTTTTGAAATGTTTCCATTTGTAATCCCAACAAAAAAATATCTGGCGCCTTCTTAATATTATATCCAAAAATTTTCGAAATCTCTTGCTGAATCATTTGCCAAAAGATATTGAATTTAGCCTCAACTAGAATTAGGGTCAGATTTCCCAATTCCTGCTGAGGGTTCAGACAGGGTATGGAATTCACCAGTTGATGTTTGGTTCTGCATCAAATCCAGAACCAGAATACAAAGCGATTCTTAGTGCAGTTTACAAGCATCACCATGCTGGTCTATTTTTCTCTCTGCTAATATTCAGAGGTCCCAGTTTGAATTTTCATTAGACAAGAACTGATTTTTAACACCAAAATATATCTGACAAATTCAATCTGTTCCTCAAAGAAACATGGTATACAACATGGTTTATGATAATTTTATGTCCAACTTTTTCAATAAATTGTATTCAATAGCTCTCCAGTCCACCTCAGACCTCCCACCCACATTTCACCCAGCACCATCCTGAGTGTTTGTGTGTGCGGAAAATCCTCTGAACCTCTAGGGCACTGTTTTGGGAAGGGACCAGTGGACTGCCATGGAAGAGGGTTGACTGGAAGGTTCTGTTCCACAAGCAGAGCGCTACTTGCAGAGTTCACAGTTTGTTGAATGAAACCAATTTTTTTTTTGTGTGAGTAGAAATATAGCTTCAGATTAAACATGATGATGAGCACTTGCAGTTATTTGAGACTAATGATGTCACAACTACAGTTCAGTTATAAATCTGAATGTATGTAAGAGAGGCTATTTTACATAATTAAAGAATACTGTGTTACATACTAAACACCTTCTAACAATCCAAAATTCACGAATGATCTTTTCTGGAATGCCGAGACTTGCTAGCTTTTTATGTTATCTGATTAGAGGGCGAGGGGGAAATGCACTTGTGACAACTCTTTGAAAATAGGTTTCAGTAACCATAAATCCCTTCCTCTGTTTCATCATGCAGCTGGCATACAACAGCAGATGCAAAATAATTGAAGTTGCTTCAACATTCCCCAGTTCATGTCACAATTCATTACTTTTAAAACATGTAGACAGGCATTCAGAATCTTTGAGAAAGTCTTCTCTGTGTTCTCATTTTTATTGTTTTACCTTGGCAATATTGCAGTACTAAGAATACATTTTTGGAAATAGAACCCAATGAGACTATTTCTGAGTAAACATGGTTAAGATCCGGTCAGAAACAGTCCTAATTTACTCGTTTCCTTGAGCATGGAGCTAAACATAATCATGATCATGGAGGCTACCACCCATAACGGCCATCCAGTAGGGAGCTGACCTCCTCCCCCTAATATTTATAAGTTCAATATGATATAATCATATGCTTATTATTTATACTCTGCTTCTCTACATAACTGTAACTGAAGCAGCTTACAATGCATTAAAATTATAATTTCCAATAACAATACTTAAAACATCAAATACTAGCAACTAAACAAAGTCAACACAATACATAACAGAATAAAAGGAAGCTTTAAAAGTAGAACCAGCCAATAAATTGTCATTGTGTGGTGAGGTGCTCAAGAGAAAGGCGGACATATAAATATTTTAAATATATAAAATTTAAATAATAAAAACACAATGAATTGGACTCTGTGACTCACTTCCTCTAAGTTGGATCCCATATTAGTGCAACAGAATTACACTAACCCATCTCTCTTAAAAACAGCAATAAAAGTCTAGAGAACTAGAACAAGTGCCAGTTCTGTGAAGGTTCTCCTATCTCTGGTGAACATCTACCCAGCTTCAGTACATGGGTTCACATCAAGCAAAGCCTCCGAAGATAATGTTAGGGGGGGGGGGTCTGTATTGTGCTGAGGAACTGGGAAACATACAAGATGCTTATCAGTATAATTCTAAGAAGCTACGTCCTTTTAAATCCTTTGGCTTTAATGGACTTAGAAGCATGTAACCATAAGTCACATTATGCATTTCCCTAACTATGTATTATGGAAAGACTGGGCACTTAACAAGATTACCATTACCACTGGCAAATACATATTTAGCTTCATATCTGGTTGTAGCAAGAAGGAGTTGAAAATTGCTCTAATCACTTAATTATTTCAGAAATAATTACAAACAGGCAACCCCCCCTAATTTAAAATGTTCATTCTACCCCACCCACCCCCCTGATAAGTGCACCTGAGAAAATGTATCCTTCAGCATTATCTGAAGCTTGAGAAAAATGCAGTGCTGAAGCGCATACTGATTTACCAAGAACAATAGCATGGCTGTTTTGATGCAGTTGTTTGTTCAGAATATGTTGGGGGTAATAATGACAATCAATTTGTCTGGCTATAGTTTTTTTTTAACATATATAAAAGAGGGGAGCTGTATCTTAAAATATTTCATGCAAATAAATATCCCAATAGCTGAAAATGTATATTGAATAGCTGGCAGAATTGATGGAACAACAACAAAAAGTCAGGGTCTTCTGAATATGTGGAAAGTACCTGCTGAGTATGATTTACGGACTCCTACTGGGAGGAAATAAAACACACAGCCATTCCCCCAACCAATTTATAGCTCTCTGAAAAGCAGCAAGTGTGAAACCACCATGAGTGATGGGGAAATGAGCAAACTAAATATAAGCTTCCAGCATGAAGCTACCAAGCAATAATCATCAAGAGAAACACACACACACACAAACAGGCAACTGAATAAGGCATGACATTGTTCCATATATTGTAAGAGAAATGCTACCTTGTTGTATAGTGTGCATCTGTGGGTCATGCACTACTGAATCCTTATCAAAAATCTATCCTTGCCAGGAAATGAAACATGCAAGCAATATATGGAAAAAGAGAAAGCTCACAGAAAAAGGTACAGAACATACAGATGCAAGTCCCCCAAGAAGTCCTGACAATATAATTTGGGAAGGTCTTTATTTAAGATATTTCTATGCTGCCTCTTCAGAGTCCAGCTCGAGGTGGCTTACAATTAAAAATATGGTAAAATAAATCCCCCAGTCAAAGCCTGTATCAAAATATGTCTTTTGACCTGGCACCTAGGCGAAAGTAGATGTCAGTCAAGCCTCAAAGGGGAGAGCATATCAGAGATGAGTTGCCACCACAGAAAATGTCCTACCTCTAGTCACCACCCGCCTTTCCTCTGAAGGTGGGACACAGAGGATAGGGCTTGAGAGGTAGATATTAACTGGCAGGCTGGATAGCATGGGAGGAGATGGTCCTTCAGCTGTTAGCATATTTACTAAAAAAGGAAAATAGAAACATATAGCTGGAAGGGATTCTAAGGGTCATCCAGTTCATAGCTCAGTAGTAGAGCATCTGCTTGGCATGCAGAAGGTCACAAATTCAATCCTCGGCATCTCCAGTTTAAAAAATGAGGTAACAGGTGATATGAAAGATCTCCCTAAGTCAGCCATTGCCAATCTGAGTAGACAATACTAACTATGATGGACCAAGAATTTGATTCAAGATAAGGTAGCTTCTGCACAATGCATGAAATTCACAGCTATCTCCCCCCACTTCCCCAGTAATGCCTACTTGATACCCAGCAGGTGGCAAAAAACCCCTTCAGGATCTCTGGACCAATTTGGCCTGGAGGAACACCACCTGCTAAGACTACCCCCTTAAAATGTTACACACACACAGTCATTGGACATAATTGTAACTTGTGTGCAAATCTAAGGCAAACTGGGTTGTCAACCTCCAGGTGGGGTCCTCAGTTCTCCTGGAAGTACAGTTGATCTCTGGACTACAGAGCTCAGTTCCCCTGGGAGAAATGGCAGCTCTGGAAATCATATTGTTATGTTATCATATTCCTGGTAAAGTGCTTTCCCTCTCAAAACTCTACCCACAAACCACCAGGAATGTTTGAAGCTGGAGTTGGGACCAACTTACCTCAAGGGGTGTCTACTCCCTTATGATTCTGCCTGACCACTATGGACATCTTTGAAGAGCCTGCTATGGGTGTGTTGTGTATGTGGACTAATGTTGCTATTAACCAGGTTCCTGCATGGCTCATTGGAACTTTTAGGTTGGAGTTTGGGGACTCAGGAACAATGGACAGTAGGATCCAAATCCCTGCTGCCCTGCTCCAATCACAGGCCCCCTGGGTTTAATGATCCATTGGCGCCCCAGTACAGAATCTTCTAGTTCAGCTGTTACCATGCTGTAACTAATAAAGAGAGCTATGATCACTGCTACTGCATCGCCTCCTTGAACCCACTACATTATATAGGTGGGTGGCAGGGAGACTGTCCCCTTCTGTTGCCATCCCCCACTGACTAGTGAAGACTTTTTTTTGTTCTGCTTGAGATTCCCTCAGTGAATCTTCCTTCCTGACCAATGTTTTAATTGTTGTTTTTATATCTTTATACATGCTTTAACTGTTTTTAATATGTTTTAATCCACATGTGTTGGGTGGATGATTTTAATAGTTTATGTGTGATTTTTACCATGAATAGTCTAAATTTTTAGCCACCAAATTAAGTGGTTCAGTTTGTGAACCAGTAAAATGCCCACCAGCAAGCTAGATAGATCAAACTCACACGAGATCTCCAGCTGACTCTTCTTTACTGATCCTCCAAGTTTGGTGAGGATTGTATTTATGGGGTCTGAGTTATGGCCATCTATAGAAGGTGCCCCCTAGAAAATGCTTTCTGTGGAAATGACAGGGGGTCATTTTGACATGTGCAAGTTCAGAGGCATATAGAATTGACCCTTTGCCAGCTAGAGACATGAAGCTTGGAGCTCCCATTGACGCTTCTCTACCTGTCCTCCAAGTTGTGTGTAAATTGGATTTTAGAGGGTCCAAGTTAAGGCTCCTCAAAGAAGATGACCCCAGGAAAGTGCCTTTGGGGAAAGTGTCATGCACAAGTTCAAAAGTGCAAACTATATGCATCAAACACACAAGGAACCTATTGCTGTTTCCAGGGCTGGAGAGTTCCACCCCACCCACCCCTGTTGCTTTGAAGTTTGGTAAACGTTTTGTTGAGTGAAGAAAGTATGTCTGAAAAGATATTCATTCACAAACCATCATGAACTGCCATGAACTTCAGTTCACAAATAATGAACCGGCCAAAATTCATCACAAACCTTAGTTTGTGAGCATGTTTGTATCCATCTCTAGTCACTACCCTCCAGTGTATCCTTCAGAGTCTTCATTCTCTACCAATTAAGCTCTCCAAGAGGTTTTGCTTGAGTAGTGAACCTTTCCTGCACGACAGACTCATATAAGATGGATATGCCCTACAAATGTAATGTGTCACATATTAGTTTCAACAAGTCAGAGCAAAATTCTAATTGTCATTGCTTTCTTTGGAAACCACTGTGTTTACTACAACCAACCTAATTTACTTGCACATCTCCAAAGATACAGTTGTTTCCACTTGTGTTTCTTTTTTTAAAAAGAAGCATAGAAATGCTAGCTAAATTTCAGCACATCTCTCTCTCTCTCTCTCTCACACACACACACACACACACATCCATATGTCTGCACATGGGCAAAGCATAATGTGAAAATTAACAATATGCAAATCTGAGTTGTTGTCAGAGCTGTGAAAATCCAGTCTCCATTTTGGAATTCCAGGCTGCTTCTAACTCCAAAATGCAATTCTTGCACTAGATTTAATTTCAATGTGCAATCTTCCTATTCAATTGTTAACATTTTTTTTTAATGTTAAGGGGAGTCAGGGGACTCCAAGACTTATTTTTGTTCTCATGGAAGATACAGATTCTGAGGCAAGTAATGAATTAACAAAGACTTGATGTTGCATCATTGCAATCAAACTAGACATTAGAAGCCATGCTTTTAAAAGTCCTCATTTGAAGATAAAAGTTATAAATGTTTTGAAAACTATTATTAACTTATAACAAGTAGAAACTTAATACATATGCAGTTTAATTATATGAAGACATTTGTAATAATAAGGAAAGGACAAATATTGGTATTATTATTATAGAAATTCAGTATTGTGCAAACCAGGGATTGAGAATTATATCTGAAAATTCTGTAGGATATGAATCATACTTGGCACCCCCCACCACCAAATGTTCCTAAGAGCTCTAAAAGCCATCTGATGGAATTCTGTAACATTTCAGGACTGAAATAACAACATGTTCAGCATGCCCTAATGGAGTTCCAGTGAATTTCACCCTCAATGGAGAGTGCAAAGCTATGAAATCTGTCAAAATATATCCAAATGGATCATAATAGCAGTTCAACAGCACTTTTCATCCATATTGTATAGCATGGAATGCTTTAGAGAGAGAGAAGCCTATTACACTAGACAACGGATGCTGGGGATACAGAAGCCCTCAGCAGTGATAGAGAGGTTCAGACTCCTAGTCTGGTACTCTGTCCATTCCTACGCAAAGAGAGAAGCGCATGAAGTTTGTGCCAAAAACTAATGTGCTGTTTAATCATAGAAGCTTTCATGCTAAAGTTGGAGGCAAGTTCATAGATCAGGAGATAATGGGAGACCATGACACTGATTGGCGGGGGGGGGGGGGGGGGGGCTGGGTGGAATCAGCTGGGGAGATGAGCACTTGCACTTGGCTTCTCTGAATCAACTTCATCAATGACAAGCAATGCACTTTTTCAAAACAGAAAACAATGCAATTCTGGATCTGAGAGACCCAGTTTCAAATTCCCACAGAGTCACAAAGCTTGCTGGGTGACTTTGGGGCCAGTCACTTGCAGACAGCAGCAGAAGAAGAGGAGGAGGATTTTGGAATTATACCACGCCCTTCACTCAGAGTCTCAGAGCAGCTTACAATCTCCTTCCCTTCCTCGCCCCATAACATACACCCTGTGAGGTAAGTGGGGCCGAGAGTGCTCTTTTGAGAGCTGCTCTTGAGCAGAATAGCTCTGAGAGAGTTATGACTGATCTAAGGTTATTCCAGCAGGTGCATGTGGAGGACTGCAGAATCAAACATGGTTCTTAAGATCAGAGTCTGCTGCTTTTAACCAATACGCCAAACTGGCTTCCAAAATGTACTTCACAGTGTTATTTTGAAGGTAAAATGGCAAAGGGAAGAATAGCGTATGCTTCCTTGAGCTCCTTGAAGGAACAATGGGATAAAACCTACTAAAGAAATAAATATGTATTTTGAAGAACAACAAATTCATAATTCCCAGAGTATACATTCAACAGGGAGGTTGGCCCATCTCATAATTATCTGTTAAGTGCATCTGATTGATAATGTGCTTTCAAACATGTCTGCCACATATGCACATAAATACATGTATTCTTTTTGACTTCCTGCCCTGTCCCCATGCAGAAACTTACCCCAGCAAGCACCTGGGTGGGGGGCTGGAGTTGGCGAGGGCAAGAGTGGTGGCAGTAGGCCAGAGCTGAGGGTGCGCCTGCCCACAGTGCACTCGGAGATGGAGCGCACCTGCCATCCCCCCCCCCGCTCCCATCGGGAAGGGTCCAGTGGCTGCTGCAGCTCTTCCTCACTGGCCTGGCTCAGGGGCGGCTGCTGTTGGGGGCAGGCTTGCCTGAAGGAGCACAACCACCACCACCCCGCCATTCCCACCAGAAAGGGCCAGGTGGCTGCTGTGGCTCCTACTCACTGGGCTCAGTTCAGGGGCAGGTGCTGCTGGGGGCAGGGCCATGTGGAGAAGCGCACCTACTGCCCCTCCCGGAAGGGCCAGGTGGCTGCTGCGGCTCCCCCTTCTTCCAACTGGGTGAGGTAGGCATGCAGGAGCTGCCCCTGCCTCCAGATGGTGCTATTGGTGGCCTCCTATCTTGTCAACTCGGTCTTGCTGGCCCTGTGTAAGTGACAAATGTTATCGCTAATCTACAAGTTGAAGAATAAGAAACACTTCTACCTTTTTTCCATTTTAAAACCCATAAGATTTATATATATATATATATAGTAAGGAACTCCTCCAGTTCCATATCTATCCCCATGGTGATCTCCTTGTGATGTATAAAAAGTACATAGACTTTCAGGGTCACAGCATCCTAGGCTAGCTGTAAAATGACTCTTTTGTAAAGCTGTCACCCCTGCAGGACTTTTGTAAGTCTCATCTTTCATTTCCATGTCTACTGTATCAAATAATTCAGAACATTGCCAAAATGCAACACATCCTTTTTTCAGTAGTTTCAAAAGAGAACTAACTTGACCTTCAATAAATACAGAGCAAAGCAGTGGCTAGAAGAGAAAAAATTGTGATGTATATGTGTGATGTGATGTACACTGGGCAAACAGAGAGAGAAATTTTGGAGAGAAAATCACTTGGAATAGAAAATAATGAAGACTGATATGCATTTTTTAAACCCCTTTTGATAAGTCTTTCAGTCTAACCCAATGCAATGTACTTTACAATTCTGAACCTCACCTATAACACATGCTAACCCAGTGCAGAATGACTCATGGAGTAGCCCCCCCCAAAAAACAACAACAACAACAACAACAACAACTGAGTGTCTTCAAAAATAACATAGGTTGCAACCAAAGCTGAAATGGAAAATCTGCATATGTTCCTTGAATGAGCAGAAGAGCCTCTACTCACAAAATGATACTTTTGGATTCAACCTGCTCTACTTAGCCATAGTTGCTATGAAGCATGGGATGCTGTCAGATCCCTGATTAAAATCCTTAATGTACAAGGAAAGCAAGATTTAGCTTGCTCTGCTAAGCCTTGTTCCAAGAATGAGTGCATAGGGAGACCTGCTGGTCAGCTTTCAAGTTGAGAGGATAAAGTTGCACAGAAACCACTGTTGTTATGGTATGTACAGTACAGATAAAAACATTGTGTTGCATGTGAAAAACTGCATTGCCTGCTTTTGTGTCTCTGCAATCAGAGAAATCAATTTATGAAGTCATCACAAGAACTGATTGTAAGATTAGCTTGGGTCATTGTCAGACAGACAGGAAAAATGCAGAGATATCTAGGTGGTAAGTATCAACTCAAAAGCAAGTTTTGTTTGTAATGCCACCAATGATTTCAGAGAAGATTTCATAGTCAGCAGATTCTATCACACACAGATGAATAGAGCAAGAGTCCAAAAGCACCTTAAATGCTAACAAAATTTGTGGCAGGGCAGGAGCTTTTGTGTCTCAGCTCACTTCTTCAGATATTGTCAGATGTCCCATTGGTATCTGATGAAGTGAGCAGTGACTCATGAAAGCTCATTCCCTGCCACAAATTTTGTTAGTCTTGAAGGTGCTACTGGACTCTTGCTCTTTTCTACTGCTATAGACAGATTAATACGGCTACCCATCTTGATCTATACTCATGTATGATTCTGATAAATTTGTCTGCATACCCAGGGCAACCAATATGTACAATGGATTTTAAGAACAGTGAGTGAACTTTTGAGAACAGGGAATGTACTCCAGATGAAGAAATCTGGTTGTTTTTTTTTTTGAGAAAGCAGGTTATAGCAGTAAGTACAGTGAGACGAAGGCACATCTAAAGGATCAATTACTTAGAAATGAATATCCAGGCATTATATGGAAGGGGGGGGGTCACTAGAAAATCACTGGCAAATCACTTGTATTCTTGAATTCATTTCAGGAAAATTTTTAAAAGTTCCAGTGCCAGAAAGGGATTGTCACCCTGGAAGTAACTGAAGGCCCACAAATGTCAAGGTGAAATGTTTTTGTTTATTGTTCTTGGCAAAGAAGTCATACTAGGCAGGATTTGACATATTTTTAAAAAAGCATAGCATCTTTCTACTTTCAAACATTTTCTTCTTTCTTATTCTTCCATCATTTTCTTCCCTAAGCATCTTGGGAAATCTAGTCCAGAAGGCCAGACTCTGGAAATCTGGAAGCCTTCCAAACACTAACAAGATGAATTGCAGCTATTAGGATACATCTCTCCATAGAGAGAGGACTCACATGGGATAAATGTGCTTTGCATTCTCCTTAAATGTGGGTATTTTCAACTCTGTGAAATGAGCCATCGCTTTCCTTATAGTCAAGCCTTTTAGGGAGCTGGGGTGGGGAGGGGAAAAGAGAAATGGCATCTTGCACATAACTGGATCTATAAAACAGACCAGCTTCTGATGAGTCTTAGGAGCCTCCGTATAAATACACTGTCACATTGATTTTATGTAGCGGTGTTGCTGTTACTAAGTGCCTGACAGGCTTGACAACTCGATCGATAACTGATTCTTTTCATGCAGACCTGCAGGTGCCTCATGTGCTTCCCCCTTTTGGAAGATGACAATCAGGCTCATTAAAGACAACACTAAACATTACCAATGACATGTCTCTTGTCAAATACATACAGATGGGTCCTATTATGATTTTATCAAGCACCAACTGATTTAATTGATATATTGCCAAGACATAACCTATTGTTAAGAATGCAATTTAAGCCCTTTTCTCACCCCTCCCCAATTTTGCATCAGCCTATCAGAAATTTAAATGGTTTGAAATGACATAGATAAGCTCTTTGAACCAATCATATTGACTACTAAAAATATCAGTTTTGTCTGTTTGACATTCATTGTGAAGGATTATCCTATTCATTTCCAGAATCCCTCCACCTTTGTCCGGCTAACAGCAAACAGGAAATGGATATTCAGAGCCATTATGTTAAACTTAGCCTCTTTAATTTGGTTCTTCAGTTTCTGCATACACTAATTTGATGATGATGATGATGATATTGGATTTATATCCTGCCCTCCACTCCAAATCTCAGAGTGGCTCACAATCTCCTTTATCTTCCTCCCCCACATCAGACACCCTGTGAGGTGGGTGAGGCTGAGAAGACTCTCACAGCAGCCTTTCAAGGACAACCTTTGCCAGAGCTATGGCTGACCCAAGGCCATTTCAGCAGGTGCAAGTGGAGGAGTGGGGAATCAAACCCAGTTCTCTCAGATAAAATTAGTTCAAAGGTTTATTCATGTTATTTTCAGAAAGAGAAAGGTTGTATAATTTAGTCAGAGAATGCCTCAAAGGTTGAGCTACAAAAGATGAAGTCTGTATCAAAATAAATATATTTATTAGATATGGTACGCAATACTCTCTCTCTCTCTCTCGGCTTGACTTCGCGAACGAAGATTTAAGAAGGGTGCAGTAGTCCACGTCTGCTGCAGGCTCGCTGGTGGCTGACAAAACCAATGCGGGACAGGCAGATCCGGCCACAGTGGCTGCAGGGAAAAGTCTGATTTGGGGTTGGTGCTGTAGCAGTGCGATTCATTCATATATATATATATATATATATATATATATATATATATATATATATAGTGTGTGGTTTGATGTTAGCTTATAAAGCAAACCATGGGTCCTGTCAGATGGTAACTGTGCTCCCACATAAATCATCCTTGGTATTATAATCTGGTACAGAATTTCAAATATTTCTGGATGTGTGTGTCATCTAATTGAGTCATCCGTAACCATGTTCAAGCACCACTGCACAATATTTATTTATTTATTTACAAAAGTTGTATCCCCACCTTCCTCATTAGGGCCACCAAAGCAACTAACAAATTAACAACATACATAATAAAAATGCCTTAAAACCATTACAACCAAACATAACACATAATTAAAAGTTAAAACCAAGATAAAATACACATACAAAAACAACAATTGAAACATAGGAGAGAAGATGGGATCACCAAGAGAATGCTAGATGAAACAAAACTCTTCACCTGCTGGTAGAAGAGGGCAACAGAGGTGATGGATGAGTTTATCTGCCATGACTGAGAAGGCCATCTCCCAAGGGTCACTGGGGATGCATGTATGTGTAAAGGGAAGTATTTGTGAATTTCCTGCACTGTGCAGGGGGTTGGACTAGATTACACTGGAGGTCCCTTCCAACTCTGTTATTCTGATTCTATTATTCTGGTTGCCATTCATCTAATCTCAAAAGGTTGTAGCTCCGAAAGCATTATCCCTAATATATAGAAGGAGCACTTGTTGGCTTGATTCTTACGTGCCACATAAGGGACCCCTAGGCATAACCACATTCATATAGACTAAGACACACTCAACAGAAAATGTTAGCCAGCTACTATGGCCATAAGCCTGAAGACAAATATAGGTCAACTGGCTGGACTTTCAGGATGACAAAGCTGATGTTTTGAGTCTGACTTCTCCACAATATAGTTGTGTCAGTCTCAAATAAAAATGAGGAAAAGTAATTCCTTAAAGAACCCTTTCAGATCACTGTGGGTCACAAATAATACAGCACAATAAAAAGATGCTACATAAATCTGAAAAAGTGACATTCCCGCTATTCTGAGGAGACTCTTCCATTTTAAAATGTAACTGAATACAGTATTTAATTGTATTCTAATAAAGTACTATGCATAGAAGGTCTCAATAAACCATTCACAACATAATTCATTTTATATCTGATCTTCTTGGAAAATATGTTGAAGGATCAAACTGGGTTTTGAATGTGAAACGTACAATGGGACCTGGTAATGCATACCAATATTCCTTTTAATCTCAGTCTTTCTCCTTCTGAAAACAGACTTATGGTTTGACCTAGTGTTTGAACAGACACTGCAGAACTGCACCCTGAGTGTGAGCACCAAATCCTAGTCCCTTGCCTCAGTGTTCAGTAGAGTTAATGTAAATAAATTCTCAATCAAATTAGCAAACCTAATGCCAAAAGGAACAAGTTCAACCAACCAGTTAATTTATCCTGGCGAATTTTTAAAGGAGACTATTTTTGTGTTCTATAACAATGGGTGACTCCATTTTTGTTACATGCTGGTGCTTAGTTGCGTTGTGTCTCATGGAAGAACATTGATCATCTGCTCCCAAGAGAACTCTCCCTCTCTCTCATGCTTGTTAGCAGCACTTGTCTTCAAAGCCTGGTTTGTTTCTTCCCTCCACTGAAAGCCAGGTGCAAGATGGCCTGACTCCTTCAAGTGTTTGAGATAGCTTGATTGTAGCCAGCATTTAGGGTATAAGATGTATCATTTTAGTTATGAGCAGGGCTTTCTTTTGTAGAAAAAGCATAGGAGGAACTCACTTGCATAGTAGGCCACACCCCTGACCCTAAGACAGCTGGAACTGTGTTCCTGTGTGTTCCTGCTAAAAAAAAAGAGCCCTGATTATGCATGTATTCTTGAGGTTTTCCTGTGCGTGTGCATGCTCAAGGCCACCTAATAGAAGCTTAGCCTGAATCTTTTGTGACTTTGTTGCGTTATTAAAGATCTTCTTGTAAGTAAACCTGGATCTCTCATATTGTTTCTTTAAGAACTTCTGAGAACCTATGGGACCCCTTGCCATGGTCCATTACAAACAGTCTCTGCAATATTACTCCAGAACTCTATACTTAGCAGGACATCCAACACATCATTGCTGATTATTAAGGCTTATCATGAGAAGAATGAAGAAATTAGCCACATTATGAAAAACAAGTAAATATATTGTTTTATATATTTAATAGCTTCCACCTATTTTGTAGTCTACCCTTACACATCCTATTGGAACATATTTGCAGCTACCATCAACCAAAAGAGCCATGTGACAATGGTATAGCCTGTGCACCATCCTAAATGCATACAAACAATAATTAAATATATGGGTAAGCTTTTTAAATGCCAGACTACTTCTGAGCATGAAAGACGATGATTTCTCACCACCGTTGAAATATAGCCAGTTTTTGTGTGCCTGAACTGCAGAGAAGGGCATCACCTACTCTCTTTTTGCTTTCTCCTCAGCATATTGTACAGTAGCTCAGGCGAGAGAGTAAGATTGCCCAGAGGATAGCAAGTTGGCCAAAGATACAGAGGAATAAAATCACCCCCACCCCATTATGGCCAGCATGCTATATTCCTGTGTGGCTGCACAGGGCTAGGGTGAGAGTGCAGAAGCTGAGTAGGGCCGGGAGTTGTTGGAGAGCTCTGGCCCTTTACTTCCATCTCTGGCATAAGGCCTACAGCTCAGGGTGGCTCATGGCTTATCCGTCTTCCAGTTTCTGCACCAGTGAGTTTTTCAAGGTGGGAACTACTTGCCAACCACTAGCACTAGCAGGCATTAGCAATGCTTACTCTCCTGGAACAAGAGGAAAATGCCACAATATGGAACTGTGGTCAGAAGAGCTACATGACAAAGAGCTACAGTGGCCAAAAAAACTCCCCACACTAGGTGCCATCAAGAGATCCATCAGTGGGGCCAGGACACTAGAAGCCCTCCCATTGTGCCCCCACCAAGCACCAAGGATACAGAGCATCACTGCACCAGATAGAGACTTCCAACAATATTCTTTCCTCTGATTTATTTACAAACCAGTGGTGTTCCTCATCAGTTCCCTATTTTCCAAGCTAAAGAATTAATTTATTTTTGTTTTTTTAAAAAAATATGATTTCCATTTCTGCATAACTGGAAAACAACCATGATTCAACTAATTCTATGCTTATGCTTTACCAATTCTGAACATGCATGAAGGCATGCCTAATTTTGCCTTGTAATGATAGAGTTAGCATCTATGCACAGGAAAGCGTATACCTTGAATAAAATTTTGTTGGTCTTAAAAGGTGCCATTGGACTCACACTTTGTTCTGCTGCTTCAGATCAACACAGCCTACACACCTGAATCTTTTTTGGGAGTGTGAGTGGTTTCACGAATTGAGCTTCATATATGCTGGCGGGCCCATGTCAGTTTCCAAGAGAGCTTTTCGTTTCCCAGCCAACAATGTTGCAAATCAAACTTTGTAAATCCATCATACCTTTGTATTATTTAATAGTTCCTCATCCCTACAGGAAATGTCATAGCCAGTATTTCCAAGAATTTTATTTCCCTTTTTTACAGCTGCATCACATTGAAACAGGATTGTCCCTTTTAATAATAGGGTAATATGAAATGTTGAGAGGGGAAGAATAAATCCACAACTCATTATTACATGTCTCTCTTGAGAAACAGGTATACAGCGGTGTTCATTGAGCACCTGAATACTGTACCATACAATCTTCAGCAGTTAGAATTGCTTCTCTTAATTAAATATGTCATTTTTCCTGGCATTACTATGGTGTTAAAGGTGTTGAAATGGAAATTCTTCCTCTCCCTGAAGTCACTGATCTGAAATACTTTTGTACCCTAACAAAATTAGTAATGCACTTGCACATTTTTGATTACCATGTTATTTTCCATGTCACAGTGAAACTTGTAATAATAGTTTCCATTTCCTCTAGAAATTCTGAAAAGTCAGTGCCTTAACACCATTAATAATGTCGTAAGACTCATGCTTATTAAATCCAAACAACCCACCTGGTTTTGATTCTCTCGTAATCCTTTAATATACGAGAGCTACTGTAGGTGGCCTCTGCAACAGAGCTATGCAATTAGGAATTTCACACAGATTCACTTTTTTGGCCAGCAAGTGCTGTGCAACTTCTGTGTGCAAACTTTGACAGCTGAAAAAA
This sequence comes from Heteronotia binoei, assembly GCF_032191835.1. Classification (NCBI taxonomy): domain Eukaryota; kingdom Metazoa; phylum Chordata; class Lepidosauria; order Squamata; family Gekkonidae; genus Heteronotia; species Heteronotia binoei. Next base: position 45,522,518 of record NC_083223.1, on the reverse strand, counting down.
CATGCTTTTCTCAGTGTTTCAGATGCTTGGTGGTCCATGACAAATGATCCAGATTATTCAAAATTACAGAGATCAAGTCACAGGTGGGTATGATCTGTGATAGATAGCTTTGAATGATGTGCCCTAAGGCAAAGGATTTCTACAAAGTGAACACAACTGTTGAATGTCTATGGATGCATGCTTCCAAGAATTCTCCTCATCCAAAATTCTCCCCGAATTAGGGTCCCAGGTTACTATGGCTTATTTCTGGTTTTGTTTCCATAATAGTACCTATGCATTTTGTACAATGTAAATTGCCAGCACTCTCAGGTTAATCTTTTATTGTCTTTTAGATTACCAATATGTACATGCACCTTGATAAAACACTACAGAAAAGCAGTCTTTCATTCTTTGTATTGGGGGGTGGCAGCAAGCAAATACAAGTTAGGAAAATTGGGCTCACATTTACAAGCACTTCTAGTGTAATCACAGCAAATAACAAGAAACAACAATGTATCGAAAATGTTATAATCTGAATAACATAAAATAGCTGGGTTAGTTATTGATTCTCTTTCTCTGTGTGTGTGTGTGTAATTGAATCCCTACTAGCAATAAAACTAACAAATTTTATATCTTTTAACCCTCAGATTTGCTTCAAACACACATTTGTGTAGTAAACAAGCATTTACTTACTAGACCTTTAATCCTGCTTCAGCCCTGTCCCAAAACTGCTTTTCTACGCTAGAATCATAAATTTATAGAGTTGGTTTCTATGATTCCATGATTCAAGTGTAGAATGTCAGTTTATGGACAGGGCTGAACAGGGGTTGTTTTGTAGAAAAATAGGTGGTTGTTACGCAGTTGCATCTGCTAGTCAATGGACAAGGTAGGTAGGTGGGGAGGAGGAGGAGGGGGAACCCTCAGAAAGGTTCAGGAGCTGTGCTCCTGTGAGCTCCTGTTGAACTCAAGGCCTGGGTCTGAACTAGGATTAAAGGTCCAGTGTGGAATTGGCTTTAGTGTAATAATCCACACATATAACAGAATGAGATAGCAAAGAGATAATGAAATACTGAAGTGGTAAAATGGATGGTACTGCTCAAGACTCCAGATGAGGTATTATGTTTTTGAAAGTGAAAAGTAATATGCCAAGGTCAGGCTAGACCATTTCTGCTTGATGTTCTATATTTTTATTTTCTGGATTTTCAAGTACTGGGAGAATTTAAAAAAAACCCATAATATTGTTCTCACCTGTAATCTGAAGTAGTGTAGCCCATTCTACTACAGAGTGACCATGGATGGATTCAAGAATATGGAATAGGCTGTAAAGAAAACGTGCTAATATGGGATGGAGGGCTAGGGTTCAGTGGAAAATTCAGATATGAAAAACTGATTGGAACAGGAAATGGCATTCTCTGACAAACTGCTCAACAAATTGTTTTGTCACAGCCTTGCAGAGCTCTGGTGTAGTTTTATGAAGAATGAAAGGCAAATGCTAACACAATGATGTTCCAAGATCAAGATGGTACATCAACATTGCCAAGGATGGTTCTACTTGCTCTCAAGAGCTTCAAACTAGAGCAAGGAATAGTAGGTCTCCTGTTTTATCTGTAGATTTCTTTTCCCTGGTGGCTCTGCCTGTCACAGGTAGGTGGGTTTGGGGGGGAGAATCCTGGTGGAAATAAGGAGGCAATCTGCATTAGGCCAATGCAATGGCATCACTTCAGGTGTGGCCAGGCAGTGATATCATCAAATCAGGCAACTATCTAGCATTTGGCCAAAACTCTATGCTAGAGTGCCATCCCCCAACATGATATCACTTTTGAGGCACACTGGAAGTGATGTCACTGTTGTGGAGCCCCCCAGCAGCAAGAGTCAGAGCATAGCCTCTTGCTGCAGAATCCTATGCATGACTACTCAAAAGTAAGTTCCACTATATTCAGTTGGGCTTGGTTCCAGGTCAGTGTGCAGAGGACTGTTGTTGGCTAGCTTCATGTTGGTGTTTTGCTGTCATCTCATATGGTATTCTGCGCTGTAGTGATATTAGACCTGGGACAGATCAACTCAAGATAGTACCCTCCTGTAAAAAAACGGGTCATATGACTACAACAATTCTAACCTCACTTTCTACTTCATGTGTTGACAAGGCTTTAAACCTGTACAACACAGGACATTGAGGATAGAAGTATTTTCACCTCTTGTTGAACTATAAAATATGATTGATAGATAGATAGATAGATAGATAGATAGATAGATAGATAGATAGATAGATAGATAGATGATTGATAGATGATAGCTAGCTAGCTAGCTAGACAGACAGACAGACAGACAGACAGACAGACAGACAGATAGATAGATAGATAGATGATTGATAGATGATAGCTAGCTAGCTAGCTAGCTAGCTAGACAGACAGACAGACAGACAGACAGACAGACAGACAGACAGATAGAAAGTGTGTGTGTGTATAGTCATATGACCTGTTTTTACACAACAGTACTATTTTGAGTTGGTCAGTCCCAGGTCTAGTATCATTACAACACTGAACATTACAGCACTGAACACCATATATATTGTAACCTGCCAGCTGTGTGATTCTCCTGCCTCCTCACTTCCTGGTTTTATTCATCAGGAACAGCACAAATTATGTAGACGAATCCAGAATATTAATAACATAGCAGTCTAATTATCCTTGAACATATGGATGAAGTGGCCTTAGACCACTAGTCTATCAAAGTCAGTTTTGTTTACTCTGATTGTCAGCAGATTGCCAGGAACTTAGACAGAGGTCTTTCACATCACCTACCACCTGGTCCTAAAAAGGGAGATGTGTGGATAGAAATTGGAACCTTCTGCATGCCCAGCAGATGTTCTGTCACTGAGCCACAGTCCTGTGATCTGTATCAAGGAAAAAGCTTCTAACAGCTATTTGCTAATGGACCACAGCAGCAACTGAAGGCAACAGAAGGAACTCAAATGCCAGCTGCAACTGAAAAGCAGCATGAAACTACATTTTGCACCACTACACTTTCGAAGTACTTTTTGCCTGTCTGAATCATAGTTCCAAAGACAAGGCTAAGCATAGCATGTCATGCACTGCCATTGTACTTAAAGCGAGTAAAATAAAATCAGGGACCCGTTGCTGACACCAACTGTCAGCAACTGATTCCCGCCCCCCAGTGTCGACTCACCCTCGATTGACGGTCTTCCCACCTTTCAAAAGAAATAATGATGGTTACAGAATAACTTCTGCCATCGCACTGTTGGTTATGCTGTCAGCACTGTACTGTCAGAATAAGCAATAACAGAGAAGAGGAAGAAGAAAAATATGGACTTGGAAATGCTATCAAAATCATGAAAACTACTGACTATGTAATTTGGAATCACTCAAAGAACTGAAATCTTCCACCTCAGGATAGGTATTCAGCACTGTGGGGAAAAGTGGATTTTTTATTTTAACTTATTGCCAGTTGTTCAATTAGGAAATAGCATCACATGGTAAAGCTCTCCACATGAATGTATCATTTTTTAAAACTGAACATAACTTTGCAAAGCAATATTAACCACAATTACTCAAAAGCAGGGCTTTTTTTTTAGCAGGAACACTCAAGAACTCAGTTCTAGCTGGCTTGGTGTCAGGGGTGTGGCCTATTATGTAAATGAGTTCCTGCTGGGCTTTTTCTACCAAAAAAGCCCTGCTCAAAAGAAAGTCCCATTGAGTTCAACTAGATTTGCCCCCTAGTAAGTATGCTTAGGACTGTATCCTTAAATAACATTGTTAACTCACATCTGGCCATCAATAGAGAGGAGTGGTGGTGCTCTGGAAATAGTAATTCCAAGGCTGTTAGTCACCAAAAGAAACTTTAGTCATTACCTACAAGCACAGCCAGATGAAAGCACAAGTGGCTCGCTTCTCTTGCCTATTATTTACAGCCTCCCAGACAAAATACTTTCCTTATGCAGCCTCCCCCCGCCCCCCCTTACCAGTACTTGGTAGCATGAGGCATGTGGGAAACCACTCTGAGGATGTCATGAAGATGTCTGAAGATATCTTGACATCACTGCCAATGCAATGATAATCATTTCCAGTGTGACCTGGAAATGACATTGTTTAGGAGTGATATTCTACCATACACCAAAAACATTTCTTTGGAACATATGCTAGAGCATTATCCTATGTAGTGACTTCACTTCCAGGTTATGCCGGAAGTGATGTCACCACATCACCAGTAATGTATCCACCCTTCATTCCCCCATACTGAGCAGCAGCAGGGAAAGAAGGCTGGCAGTGGGAGGTCTCCTGCCAGTCAAGGAGATTTGGCAGCCCTAATCAGTAGACCATTTTGATGATCTACTGATGCCTTTTGGATTGCTAAACAAGCTAACTTTTAATTTTTTAAAAGATACATTATTGTGGAAAACAACCATAAAAGACATGGGTTATGTATTCATACAAGTCAACATCAAAGATGATATTAGAACTCTTGTAGAATGGTCAGAAAAAATGTCTAGAAAATTTAGTGAAGGCATTTTTGAGGGAATTAGTAGACATCAAGAATAATAGAATCATAGAGTTGGTTGGTACCTCCAGGGTCATCTAGTCCAACCCCCTGCACAATGCAGGAAACATTCACAGGATCTTCATTGCCGTCAGATGGTCATCTAGCCTCTGTTTAGCTCCTTCAACCTTTCTTCATAGGACTTGGTCTCCAGACCCCTTACCATCTTCATCGCCCTCCTCTGGACCTGTTCCAGCTTGTCTGTATCCTTCTTAAAATGTGTGCCCAAAACTGAACACAGTACTCCAGGTGAGGTCTTACCAGAGCAGAGTAAAGCGATACCATCACTTCATGTGATCTGGACACTATACTTCTGTTGATACAGCCCAAAATTGCATTTGCCTTTTTAGCCACCACATCACACTGTTGACTCATGTTCAGCCTAAGGTCCACTAAGACCCCTAGAACCTTTTCACACATACTACTAAGACAAGTCTCCCCCATTCTATAACCATGCATTGGATTTTTTCTACCTAAAGGTAGAACTTTTCATTTGTCTCTGTTAAAATTCATTTTATTGGTTTTAGCCCAGTTTTCCAGCCTGTCAAGGTCATCCTGTTTCTGTCTTCTACTGTATTTACAACCCCTCATTTAATTTAAAAAGGGCTTGATTCGGAAAATCTAGGTTGCCAAAGTATTGACCCCATGATTCGATAGCTACTCATACCAGTATGTACTGTAAAGCAAAATCTGAGCAAGGCCTATCTGCTCATGGAAATGGTTGGAATTCTTCTTGTTCACTAGAGCACAATATTAAGGATTATGGGGCCTTCTGATCTGTTCCCTGTTACCTTTTCTCATGTGTTATGATCAGTATAATTATGCAAAGTGGGACACTTTTTAATTTGCATAAATGCTACAGTTGCCATTGGAAATCCTAACTGAAAACTTTGCCATCAAGAGGTCATACAAATGATTCAGCTGCATTAATCCAGGCTCAAGAGAAGGCAAATGGAACTGGTAAGAGGGATAGTAGAAGACTGAACATCACAAAACCATCTAGCAGTCAGTCAATGGGCACTTACACATAAACTACAATCTCAATTAGCCAAGGATATCTATGCATTTGTTCTGCTCTGCAGCTATTCCATTCACATGAACTGGGAGCCTGCCAGCTGAGTGTATTGTTGTGAGCACAATACACACAGCATGGCACTGTCTTGTGTGGATTTAAAAAAGCGTGGTTTTTTTATGCATGTACAACTTCCAGGTGTGAATGGAAACTAGTATATTTGCTAGGAAATCCATGCATTGCCCAATTCACATGAGACAGCAACTGTGCATTTCATGTTCAGAAAATGTGCTAAGACTACTCTTGCCTCTCCCTATGAGGCAAACCTTGCCATTTTCAGATTACACCCCCAGAAGGCAACCCCCAGGGTTGCCAGTAGGAAGGGAAAGGGTAATAATGTAGATACAGAGGAAAGAGATGTGTGTGCCTTCCCCACAAGTCCTTGACAGTTCCCTACCATGGAAATGGACCTTGCCAGCAGCCTGTGTTATAGTACTGAGCCATAGATTTCCTAGGTAGAGGCTGGAGTGGGGGCAGCTGAGACAGGGGGTCAGATAAAGGTAAGTTGGCTGCTGAGTGGGAAGGAGATGAGAAAGCAGGAAAAAGGGAAGGGCTGGGGGGCTTTCAGGGAGGGAAAGAGGAAGTAGTGGGGGAAGGGGAAACTAGACGCCTCCCTGCAAGTTCTCTCAAGTTCCTGCTTGTTAGCACTAACTTTCATCCAAATGGATAATGCCAGCAACAGAAATAGTTGAAATGAGGCTAACCCAAACTATCACAAGATTGTGCAAGATGTGGACCCAGTGTGTGTGTTTTGTTCCACCACTGCACACATTGTTCCTTATAACTAATTATGCTTGAATTTGCTCACAAGAATTGCCCCAAAATTCCATCAAAGAAACATAGGGCGTTTTCGCACTTACCTTAAGCCAGAGCGACGTCCCTCTTCACCGCGCAGCGTCTGCACGGTTTTTGCACTAATTGTTCCAGAGCACCTGGAAGAGCCACAAAGTCCCGCGGCTTTTGCGTTGCAAATGTAAACCACCAAAAACCGGTTTACATTTGCGATGCAAAAGCCACGGGAAACCGTGCAGACGCTGCGCGGTGAAGAGGGACGTCGCTCCGGCTTAAGGTAAGTGCGAAAACACCCATACAGTAACTGTAGGTGCCCATTTTTGGTCGCATGAGGAAAGAGAGATAAGTTGACCAAATTGTATGTTTTTATTTTGCTAATACTGTCAAAATCCTTTAGCCAAGATGGATGGTTTTTTCTCACATCACTATATAAGGAGGAGTTTGCTGAATACTTGGAAAAAATATAGTAAATATGGAGATGAGAGGAAACCACTTTGGATTGTGCCAACTGAAGTAATAAGTATGCCGCAAAGTGTAAAGGAAGGGAAATGGGCATCATACAAACAACTGCTAAAGTTCAAGGGGGGCAAAGTTGAAATGAAATCGGTTGAAGAATTGCAGGACAAATTTGATTGGTTTCAGCTGTTACAGATTAAAAGCTTGATAGAGAAAGACATTAAAAGTACAGGTATAAGACGAGAGAAAACAGAAATGGAGAAAATGCTGCTGGGCGAGAATGAAAAATTGATTTCAAGGATGTACAAACTGTTATTGAAATGGTCTACAGAAGAAGAGGTGGTGAAGCCTCAAATGATTAAATGGGCAATTAATTTTAATAAAGAAATACAAATGGAGACATGGGAACACCTATGGAAGAATTCAATGAAAATATCAACGTGTTATAACATAAAAGAGAACTGTTTCAAAATGCTGTACAGATGGTACATGACACCTAAAAAGTTAACAAAAATGAATAATCAAGCCTCAGATAGGTGTTGGAAATGTAAAAAACATGAAGGTTCTTTTTACCACATGTGGTGGACTTGTGAAAAGGTGAAACAATTTTGGTCAATGATTCAACAGGAGATCTCGAAAATCTTGGGTTATAATATTAAGAGAGCACCAGATGTCTTTCTGGTGGGATTACAAATGGAAAGCTTTCCGAAGCAAGACAGAACATTGTTGTGGTATTTGCTTTCAGCTGCGAGAACATTGTATGCGCAAATGTGGAAGCAAGACAGAATACCTGAAAAATGGGACTGGGTCTTAAAGGTTCTTAACTGGAGTGAAATGGACAAACTTACTAGAATCTTAAAAGACAACAATTTGGAGAAGTTTAAAGAAGACTGGAGTAAATTCCAAAGTTACGTGGAAATACAATGGAGGGTGAAGAGCCACTTAGTGGTTTATGACAACATTAACTGAACTTTAAATGATAAAGAAGAATTGTGATTATTGAATTAGTAGAATATAGTTACATGGTAACTATGTATATATGAGTTAAGATAAAATCAAGACAGTTGGAATTCCGGAGTTGGTTTTATAACTTTGGGTTTTGTGTTTAATAAGCACTAAGGGAATTATAGAGAAAGGGTTAGGGAAAGATGACTCTTTGTGTAAAAATTTTATAATGGTGAAAAGATACTTAGTAGTGCATGACAACATTAATTGAACTTTTAATGATAAAGAGGTACTGTGCTATTGTGATAAAAGTATTAGTAGAACATAGCTACGTAGTAAATATATATATATGAGAGTTAAGACAAGACTAAGATAGAGGAAGCCCTGGAACTGAATGAATAATTATGTGCGATGTGTTTAATAAGTGCTAAGTGATTATTAGTGAAAAGGTTAGTGAATGATATATATATATATATATATATATATATATATATATATATATATATATATATATATATATTTCTTATTTCTTCACTAAGATTCTATAATTGTGAATTTACCTCTAATATGCTTTTAATCTGTTTTAAGTACCGGCGGAGGTCATGAATAAGAGTGGGGGGGGGGGAGGAAATATGTAATGTATTGGAGAAGTATATTTGAATCTGAATAGGTGAATGTACTTCAATATATTGCAAAATAAAAGTTTGGTCGCAAAAAAAAATCCTTTAGCCAAGTTCATCCTCTGATGTAGGGCTGGGACTCAGTGAAGCCTCTGAAACAGTGAACTTTATTCGTATGCTTAAATATTCTGGAAAAGAGTTCAAAGTTTAAGGGAAAGAAAAGTAAGACATCCGACTGTAAAATAAACTTCCTTACTATCTTACCTACTGAATAACAATAATTAAATAGCATTTTCAACTCTGTAAACACTTCATATACATTATCTTACTGAAATCCTTTTAAGAAGGTTGTCAAGTAGATATCCTGATTCTTCTGTTATGTGTGTGTGTGTGTGTGGAGGGGGGGGTGCTGAGGCCACCTAACAGATTCATCGCAGAGTCAGGATTTGAACTTGGAACTTCCACATCATCACACATTCTCTGACCATGCAGTCCTAAGCAGACTATTCTACATCCATTGAACTCAAGGGGTTTGGAATGGTCTAACTCTGTTTAGAATGGCATTGTTAGCCACTTTACTGTGTCAGCTTTGTCCTAATTGGGCATGAAGATACGTATGGTTTTAATATGTCACCGAACACATTGGATGGAATCCTGGGAAAGGGATAACCCCTTGTTTGTCTCCCCAGGTTGGAAAAAAATGAGCCACTGTGTTTGATACACAAATCAGTCTAAGGTAAAGAAGTTGTTTCCTAGATTACTTCTATTGATCTTCCCTTGATCATACTACTACGAGTACAGAATCCAACCATTCATTCAAGAATAATATCCTACAATATTTATTGACCTATGGGCAGCAAATTTAGAACAGACAGCTCTGCTTCTCCTGGACTCAGATCTGCTTCTCCTGGACTCAGAGGTTTTACTGGAATTAATTGCACTGAAATGAAAAATTTGCATTCCAATTTATATTTGAGCAGATCTGAGCATTAACAAGGGCTGCTTTGAGAATTTCCAACAATCTTCTTTTTAATTTTAATTGCATTAGCACTATGAGAGCTGCTTGTCTGTACTAAGAGACTTTTTTTAAAAAAAAAGGAAAAAGCAAACTAGATTGTACTGCGGCTGTAATCAAACTTGACTATGTAATATCTCTGCAGAACATAATTTGGCTACAGGTGGAACATATATCTCAAAATACTGGGGTAATGTGAAGCAGGGCAGGGAGATGTTATACAATGCAATGCCCATTTCACATGGCTTCTGACAGTTCCTCGGTGAAAATCTCCAGAAAGGGTGAAAAGTCCTGTAAGTGAATGGGTGAAGAAAGGCCATGAGCCTGAAAATTTTCATAAACTACGGACAACCAAAACAATCAAAAGAGACCCCCAACCAAAACAACCAAAAGAGCTGAGGAGCTGGCCAGCAGCAGGGAACATGCCCCCAAAAGAGAGGAAATCAGTCTACATAAATGTCTATGTAAACATGACCCAGAAGTGATGATTTCACTTCCAGGAGGTCAGGGGTGATGCTCTGGTATTTGGGCAGAAACTCTATGGCAGAAGCCAAATTTACTATAGAGCTTTTGCCCAAATATCAGTGCATTGGCCTGGCATCCCAGAAAGGACAGACACATCACTGTAGTTGGATGGGCCTCCCTGTTGCTCCTGGTCAGTTCCATCACCATCCCCCACCAGTTCCCACGAGGGGCTTGGCAACCCTAAAAGCGACTGGTTGTGCAACCTTAAGAACACTTTCCTGAGTGTAATCCCTGTTGAATAGACCTGACTAGGACTCTGCATAGACCTCCTTAGGACTTCTCTTTTAAGGCTATTTTTCCCAGAAAAGAGATTAAATCAGAAGAGCTCTAGACTTGCAAAAGGTTCAGTCGAGGGTTATCAACTTCCATGTGGGACCTGGAGTTTGAGTGGAATTACTATTGATCTCCGGACAGCAGAGATCAGTTTCCCTGGAAGAAATGGTAGCTTTGCAAGGCAGGCTCTGTGATATATCACAGAACTGAGGAAAACAGGAAGAATTCTGTAGGACTTTGACTAGTATACCACAGAGACTAGAAGAAACTGACTGACTATCTCCTGTAAAGGCACTGATGGCCAGAGACCACCTCAGAATTGTGAATGCGATTGGACTGCTATTGGCCAACGTCTTGGCTGATGTCTTCTATGGCTCTTCAGAATGAATTTTTCCCTTAACACTGAAACCCCCCCAAAGATACTGAAAACCAACACTGTGAATTAGACTATGAAACTAATTGGCAGCCAGGGACATCACTGATGCATATACTTGTCTGTTTCTTTGGTTATTATTGTAAGTAGGGTTTACAATGCAAGATACATTAATGACTCCCCTTAGCTTCCAAGAGCTGATGAAATCAGGCTACTTTGTCCTATCCAGGTATGGGGAAAACACATTACTCATATGGAAAAAGTGCAAAGATTTCCCTCTGTAAGAAAACAGAGGGTTTTTTAAAAAATCAATCCAGAGCAGAATCCTCAATCAATTTTTCACTGCTGTGATCTACTTTCCTCGAGAGGCAAGCTAACCTCCATACGTTAACATTCTCCATACTCCCATACTTAAATCTCTGTGGTTTACATTACAAGAAACAAGAAAATAAAGAGCTGCATCAGTTGATCTTCTATTGTTTTTGAAGAACTCTGTAAGACAAACAGTTTCCTCTGGCAAAGCCTGCTGGCTAAACACAAAGGGAATTTTTTGAAATAATGAAATATATTTTTACCTGATTTTGCACCATCACGCTTGGCCTTATTTTTATCTCCTATTACCTTATAAGAATACAGAAGTCCTGTACACAAGCATATGTGTTTAGAAGGGACAGAAGGATCACATCTGCTATTCTGGCAAAAACAAACCAACAAATCCATCTATGAGCCTCAGTAAAGGATATGAAGAACTTTCAGAGGACCCAATTCCTATAAACTCCTGCACTGTCTGTCACAGCCCGCCCGCCCCCTCCCTGGCCTTTCATGAGTTCATAAATAGCTAGAAATTCAATGCATGCAACTTTCAGCAGGCTGGGGAAAAGGTACCTCTTGAATACCTTTTTGCCATGCACGTTTTAAAGTCACATACAATAAGGATTACAGCAAGTATATAAGAACCAAATATAAATTTTGCTGTAATAGCGCCAACCATGTAGTTTTCCAATATGACAGTATGACAATATGACAAATCATAAAGAATCATGAAAAATTCATCAATACAAACATTAATTTCATTCACACAATATCAATTAAATGAATTAATTAATATTGTATGAATTAAATTAATGCAAGTTTTAAAGGCATAGTTTATCTTTCAGAGAGAAAAAAATGAAGAAATTTTCACTCATAACTAATATAACCTCTTGAAATGTCTTGTTAGTGTTTGTTAGTCTTACTCTCATTTTCCTGACAGGCTCCAAGGGACTTGAGAGCTACCCAACAGGCTGCAGTTCTACTACATTTGTAGCTGCTTTTGCTAATATGGAATTGAAGGGATGGGGCTGGGGAGGCTATATCAGTCAAATTTATTCACTCAATGGATGTTAAAGACCTATGCCTACAAAAAAATTGTAACATTCTGTGGTCTGAGCAATTGCCGATAGAAAGAATTACGGAGACGTTTATGTCCCACAGGAATCTTGTAAATTTACGTCTTCAATGACCTTTTGGAGTTGTTAAGAATCCTGTGCCTGAATAAATATCTGAAACAGGAAGTGAAAGTTAACAGTCCTGTTGCGTTATCCATTGGATTTATGAAATTGGATTATGTGAACGTGTGTGAATATTATTATTGGAATTGGACATTACTATCATTACCAACCAATAGGTCTACATAGATGTAATTTAGCAAACAAATGGGAGTTTGGAAAATATCATTTTTGGTAGAGTTGCCAACTGCAGCTTGGCAAATTTCTGGAGATTTGGGAGCAGTGTCCAGGCAGAGTAGAATTTGGGGAAGAGAGGGAACTCAGCAGCTGCCATTTCTTCCAAGGTAACTGATCTCTATGATTCAGATATTAGTTATAGAACTTCAGGCCCCACTGGCAGGTTGGCAGTCTTAAGTTTTGGACACAAACTGGGGACTTTGCTCAGTACTTCAGTCGGGGGAAATTAGAAATAGGATGCACACGTACAGCACACTCTTCTGCATTTCACTGCAGAAGGTGAGTTTTTAGGTCACAGTGTCCTTTCAAGGCCTACTTGGTGCATCTGGTACATATTTATGTATATTTTAGTATTCTGCTTTACGAGTTATTCAAGCAGAACAAGAATTTTCCCTCAGGGAATATTTGCAAAGACCTTGTGAAATGTTGCCTTTCTTCTGCACACTAGGCAAGGGCAGTGTGTTAGTACCAGGTGAGATTAGTCCCTATGTTTAATTTCCTGCAATTGTAGGGGGTACATATTAGTTTCTCTCATTTTTACTGCTTGCATGTTCCCTGTAGAATCGCTACTGCAAATGTATAAGAACAGGCTAAGAAGAGACTACAGGAATAATGGGTTCCCTGAAAAAGCCTGACATACCAAGGCAGTGACAATATCCATTTCTAAATCACTTTGCACCAGACACACTTAACCACTGGGGAATCCCCAATATTTTATTGGATTAAGGTTCCAAGAAACCAGGGGGAGGGGAAAACCCTGGGGTTTTAATTGTACTTTTAACTGTTTGACTGCAGATGTGAGCAGATAAATTTTATCCCACAAGGGAGATATATATTGTTAACAGTGGTAGAAGTAAATTTCAAAAAATGGTAGACAATTTTTTCAACTCTTCATACTCCTCAGCAGAGAAAAAAAAATTCTTATTGGGCATTAGATTATTTGTAGATTATTTATGGTACTTATATACACCCTCAGCACACAGTATGTCTACAGATTAAGTTGCTGTTAAATATGCAGTGGTGGTAAACAAATCTTTATAAATCAGTAATTTACATAAACTAGGTGGAGTGGTTAGAGTGTCAGACTAGTATCTGAGAGGTTTGAATCTCCACTTTGCTATTAAAGCTCTTTGGGTGAGCAGGTTAACTCTATTAAATGTTCTCCCAAAAGATAATTCTAAAAGAAAAGAAAAGAAAAGAAAAGAAAAGAAAAGAAAAGAAAAGAAAAGAAAAGAGGAAACATGCCATTAAAAACTTCTTGTTGCAGCTAGACAATTGCTAACACAGGTCTGGAAGCAATCTAGGGGTGCCAGGTCTCTGCAGGGAAATACCTGGGGACTTTGGGGGTGGATCCAGGAGAGGGGCCTCAACATGGTACAATGCCATAGAGTCCACCCTTCAAAGTAGCCATTTTCTCCAGGGGAGCTGATCTCTGCCAGCTGGATTACATCATATAAAAAGATCCATGAAGGTAAAGGTAACTTTCAGGAATAGCTTGTCGAGACTTGGCTTCCATTTATCAAAGCCCAAGCGAAGAAAATCAGTCTGGGGTTGTCAATAAGGGAACAGCATGAAGCAGCTCACAAACTAAAGTTCATGACCAACTTTGGCCAATTTGTAGTTTGCAAAGTTTGTGGCAGGTCAGCCAGAACAAACTTTCCACAAACTTTCAAGCTGTTTGTGGGAGTTGGTTCCGGTCTAGACAGACTGTCTCTTCTCAATCTAAATGTTTCAAAAACTTCAAAATAGCAGGGGTGGGCAGAACTTGAACCAGACAGAGGAGAGTCAACTGGACATCAATCTCACAGGGGATTTTTGGCTGACTCTCCTCTATCTGACTTCCAAGTTTGGTGAGGATTGGATTTATGGCGTCTGCGTTATGGCCTCCCAAAGATGGTGCCCAAGGAAAGTACTTTCTGAGGAAATGATAGGTGGTCACAAACTGGGCACACCATGAATCAAACCACATTTTCCTGGTTCATGCCCATGCCAATTTTCGGTTGAGAAATTCTGGGAGATTTGGAGGTGGAAGCTGGTGGGATTTGGGGAGGGAAGGAACTTCAGTGGAGTAAAATGTCATAGATTTCATCCTCCAAAGCTGCCATTTCCTCCAGGAGAATTGATTTCTGTAGTCTGGAGATCAGTTGTAATTCAGGAAGATCTACAGGCCCCATTTGGAGGATATACAACACACAGAGAGTAACACGGCAAAAGGACAAAAAAATCAAAGGTACATTACCCACCTTGAAAACCAGCTTCTATTATTAAATTATACAAGGTCAACAAAAATAAACACAAATTCCACCATCATAAATTACAAAACAACCATAACTTTTAGTCCTTAATAGAAAAGGAAGCAATAGCACCAAGAGTCTTTCTTTTCATCCTATGGTAAAACTTCCCATCTTATTCCATGCAATCCTGGTGTAGTACTCCAGATGTTTAATGTCTGTCCAAAGATGCAGCCAATAATCCAAGTTTCCAAGGACAAGGTTGTACTGAACCCTTGTTTCACGTGAGCTTCTTCAAACTGTAACATGAATAATATACAATGAATAATATACAATGATACAATAAAACCATATGCACATAAGCCATAAAAACATTTTAAACCCTGAATAAAATCAACAAACCTCTTAGCAATTTCTCTTAAGTGTTAGGCCAAACAGCCAGCATATTTGAAGGAACACCTGCAAGGTGCTACAATGAGTCATGCTAAATGGCCTATATGCAGCAAACTAACAAACTAGTCTATGTTTTCAACATGGTTTAGCCAAATCAGTCAGTTCCATGTTGAGATTGCTCTGACTTGTTTATACTTATTTGTGTTGAAGAAGAATTGTTTAGACTTGTATTGCAAATAATAGTTTAGTGAAAATGTTTTATAATGAAAGATAAAGATGGTAAAATATATGGAGAACTCTATACTTGCAGGTAGAACGAATTGGATATTTTATTTGGAGGTAGAATTATAACTGATATATTTGTACTTTTCTTTTTTTCTGCTTTCCCCATTCTATATATGCCCTTCCCTCCCTTTTATGTATCTATGCTTACGCTTCTTTTTGTAGTTAAAATTAATAAAAATTATAAAATCCGTATAAGAAAAAGAATGTTAAGAAGTGTGCAGATGGGCCCAAAACACGTTCAACTGTACACATGCATAGAGTGGAGCAGGGGTGGCCAAACTGTGGCTCTTTCACACTTATGGTGTGGCTCTTGAAGCCTTGGCCACCTCATTGATTGACTTGGAAAAAGGCATTTCTCTCCTTGAATCACTTCTCCAAGCCTAGTCAGCCGGTGGCTTGGAGAATGCATTTAAAGTTAAAGTTGCTTTCTTTCGACCGCTCTTTTCTTCCTTCCATCTATTTGCCTGCCTGCCTTCCTGTCTTGTGGCTCTCAAACATCTGATGTTTATTCTATGTGGCTCTTACATTAAGCAAGTTTGGCCACCCCTGGACTGGAGGAGCCCACCCTCATGGGGATCTACACATAATGCTGAAAAATGGCATGAATGAACCTCTTGTTTAAAGTATTCCTAAACCTTCTAAATTGTTGGGACCTCCAATGCATGAATATGCTTGATATTGTCTGATGTGTATATGACCTACTCAGAAGATCTCAAAAGCTTTTGTGGAATTCAGATTCACCTTTCAGCTTGCCCTTCTCTTGTCTCCTTTAACAGCATCTTGGTGGTGAGGATGGAAAATGCCATCAAGCTGCAGCTGCTTTATGGTGACTCATAGGTTTTCAAGGCAAATACAGGTAGTTTGCCATTGCCTGCTTCTGCCTCACAACCCTGAACTTCCTTGGTGGTCATCCAAGTACTAATTTGGGCAGCCCCTACTTACCTTCTGAGAGCGGAGACATGTGGGCAAGCCTAGGCCGTCCAGTTCAGAATGACAGCATCTTGGAAGTGAATCTGTTCTTCACATGCAGATGAACTAAGGAGAAGAAGTTAATGGCACTGGAAGAGAACTGATAAAGAAGAGCCAACCCCATATAAAACTACTGGCTTATGTGTCCTGGAATAATACAAAGGCTAAATGTGAAAAAAAAGATTAGGAAGGGCAGAGCTTGCAATCTGAAGAGAGCAATGAAAAAGAAATAATGGAAGGAGTTAGTTTTAATAGAGATTGCCGTACAAGGGCTGCTTGGTAATATGAATGCAATTCAAATAACATAAAATAAAATATTAATTATTTTTAAGCCTCCTGTAAAAAGGCATTTAGAAAACCTCATTAGGCTAAATCCTTTGGGCAGGACTGGCATAATGTTTCTGAATAGAATTTTGCCAAAGTCATAACATTCTGAAGTCCCTTGAAGGCTGCAATCCTATAATTGCCTCACTGAAATACCTTGAAACATTTGCTTAGGACGATAGCCAATTAGTGAGGGTTATAGGGATATTGTCTTCTCAGCCACCTTCTCTTCCAAAACATTTCTAGCATCAAGTATATTGTGATTTGATATTCTGATGCAGCTAAAAGTCTGGAGAGGATTATGAACCTTCCTGTGAGGAACAGGGTTCAGCTTCTTTTTAATGGTAAGATTCCTGCACCCTGAAACACCTGCGCAACAGGAAGACATTTCCTCACTATTTATCCATAAGTATAGTATCATGATCTTCCTGGGCATCTTGCTTGTCTCTCCTGGCCTGCTTCTCCAGTGAAGAATATGCAAACTACTACCATGTGCTGCTCTAGGAATCTTAGAGGAATCTATGAAAGGATCCCATCTGACTCATCCCATTCCTCTTCTTCAACCAGCATTCATAGAACCTGCTGTATATTTTGAAGGGCAAAAGGAAAAGCCTCTTGCTCTGACAAGTACTTATTATGTGAACAGATACAGGGTAGCCAGTGTTTTTACTGGCCTCTGCACCTATGCCTTTATAGCTGCTTGTAAATGCTGGCAAATGATACAGCTGTGAAAAGCCTCACCTGAGTTTTATAGATCACATTAAGTGATAATGGTGCAGGAACATCCTTGACACTCCCCTTTTCTTGTAAGTTGGCCACCTGACCTCTAAAATGTCATTTCCCCCCAGCAGCATCAAGTTCTTTTTCCATGGCAAACATAATATTGCGTTAAGTAGAAATCCCACTTGGTTTTTATGTGCCCCAGAAGAATGTAGTAAACAGGGACAGAAGTGTGTGTGTGGGGAGAGTAAATGTTCATGTCTTTGAAGATGGATTGTATTCAAAGCATCAGAGCAATGCTATATCAGACATGGAAACAAATCTTGAACAGTTCCATCTGCGACAGGGTGATCTGTTCTGTGCTAATGACCTGACAGCAGTACATTGATAAAAGTCAAGATATCTCAAGTGTTGTGATAAACATTTCCAGCACAGGGAGGCAACCTTTTTCGCATGAGAGCCAAAAGAAACCATGTTGGCCCACTGATGTGGCAGCAAACAAAAGGGGAGGGGGGAAAGAAGAGGGGAAGGTTGCTGATTGAATGGGGTGGGGGTGGGGAGGAGTCTGATCCCTGGGTTCAGGTAGCCGGCTGAAGGTTGACTCAGCCTTCCATCCTTCAGAAGTTGGTAAAATGAGTACCCAGCTTGCTGGGGGTAAAGTGTAGATGACTGGGAGAGGCAACAGCAAGCCACCCCATAAGAGGTCTGCCATGAAAACGTCATGATATGATGTCACCCCCATGGGTCGGTAACGACTCAGTGCGTGCGCAGGGGACTACCTTTACCTTTAATTAGTAGAAATGGACAGCTGAAGCTTTTCATGGCATGACGTTCAATAACATCATTTGATGATTTCCTGCAGAACAAAGTGATATTCAAAGTGGAAGACAAAGGGACCAGTTGAAAAGTTGGCAACCCTAGATTAGGGTAGTGCTGATCACAGAGACCATTCCACAAGGGAGGGGATGGCAGCTGCTTCTTCAGCCGACAACCTTCCACATCCACCTCTCACTTTGATCGCACTGAGAACCGATGTTTGGAAAGGGGAACATGCATGACTGGCTTCTCTTTTCCACATTCTGAGCCTGGTTGATGAGAAGCAGATTGCTTCTTTATCCTCCTGAGTCTGGACAAGGTGGGTAGCAGGACAGAAGCCATCAGCTTGTCATCTCTCCACCCCAAGTGGGGAGATGAGAAAGTGATTGCCCTTCCCTCTTCGCAAGGCAGGGACAGAGAGTAGTTTTTGAACAATCATAAATTAATTTTGTCTCAAAAATTGACTCCCTGATGGCTGCTGGCAGTCAGGTAGGTAGAATAACTGGATCTGTGGACACTCTTGGCTGAACATATTTGATTGCATCCATTTGCATAATGGCTTGGCTTTCTTGCAGTTAGACTGCTTTCTTGCAGAGGCCACCTTCTCGACTTTCTGCTGTCTTCTGTCAGCCTCGACTTTCTGCTGTCTTCTGTCAGCCATTTATTAAGTGACATATACAGTCAGGGCTGGCGCATAGGAGTCGGCCAACTAGGCGACCGCCTGAGGCGCCATAGGCCTAGGGGTGCCAAAAGGCACCCCCTCTCCCACTGTGTCCGGTTGCCCGCTGTCTCCTGGGAGAGAGCCGAGAATAGGGGGGCCTGCCTGAGCAGCCTGATAACATCATGATGATGTCGTTGGGCTGCATGCTCATTAAAAAAAAAAGAGGGGGCGGGAGACAGATTTTGGCCTGGGGCACTGGAAACCTCAGCACCGGGCCTGTATACAGTTATAAGAAAACTATATATCTGAGATTTTTGAGTTGAGATTAACTACTTAGGTATCTCTATGTGCCTTCTGAATTTGTTCATGAACCTTGTCAATTTTGGGATCACGTCCACTGACAGTACAGCACAAAAAGCAGGCAATGTATTGCCCTGACCTGGATATCCCAGGCAAGCTTAATATCATCAGACCTCAGAAGCTAAACAGAGCCAACCCTGGCAAGTACTCAGATGGGAGACCTCCTTGGAATACCAGGACTGGATAGAGAGGCTGGCTGTATCAAGCTGCTTCTCTGAACATCCTCCATGCCCCAGTAGAGACTGTCAGAAATCACAACTTCCAGGCAAGCACATGCATGCACACTAAGAAAATACAAAATATACCCCCCCCAAAAGCAGGCAGTGTATCATTAAAGAGATGCATCCAACTCAACAGCACAAACAGAGGATGAATTGCAAGTTATTCTGTGCTTGACAAGTATACATCAAATTTCAAATAGATCAAACATATGCAATATCAAGACAATGCAATATCCATAGTCTCAGCAAAGGGGGAGTACTGGACTATATGAACTGAAAGTGTAGATTAGCCAAAGATGGGCACTGCGGGATTCTGAACACTGGCTAGGATCCAATTAAGTGCAACCAGATCTGCATACTATTTCTCTTGAGTCATAACCCACCCCCCCTCCCCAATGCCCACAGGACAATTTGAGGAGACTTTTCAAAAATAGTTTACGAGATGGCCTTGCATAGTGCTCTGGGACTAAAAGAACAAACGTCAAAACCCCCAAACACCTCCTAGCCATTATGTTTAATAACCCAATGATTAATGAATGGGTCACATATATTTCAGAAATGATAGGCATAACTTAGGCTTTCCTGAAGGTTTTTAACCATGGGTAATTGATTTAAATACATTATTTTCAAACGTCATAGCCTGAGCTTAAGCCACTGTACTCCGAAGTAAGTCCCATGGAGGTCAATGGAGCTTACTCCCTAGTAATGTATCATTGTAATATGCATATAATGAGGATTTATTGATGCACCAATGACACTGAAAAATGCTAATGTTTCATAAGGAAAACAGAGTGCAAACAAACAGAAAGCAGCATGAAAATAATGAATTCCTGGTTCTGTTTATGCAAGGAAACCAGGGTAAAGAGATTTTCATATCAATGAAAATAATGACAGGTTCAGAATAATCTCTCATTCAGAGTAGAAAGGAAAAAGAAAGAATCCCTGTCAAACCTGTGCACATGTAAAAACATGTCAAGGACCCATAACGTTGTGAACAGAACCATATGTAGCTAGTGATCTATATCATTCACTTCGTTTTGTTCTGGGTCTTTAATCAGGAGGGCAAGATCCTAACTTGGTGAGATTGTGAGCACTATTGCAATTTTATGTAGGGGCAGAGGGTACAACTCCAAGAGAACCATGCATCTATCCGCGACTGGAGCAGTTATTTCCAAATGGGCTCTTTCTGTACATGCTTGTGTACAGTGATGCTTACTGAGATCTTCTAAAGCACCATTTGCTTCAATCCACTGCTTTGCAGAACAGGTGTTGTTGGTTTTTTTGGGAGTAGGGGGGGGAGGGAACAGTTAGGTGCCAAGAGATGCATTGGAAGACATCAAGGGTGTCATGTTATAGATCACTGGGCTACCAGAAGCCCAATTGCAGAGAGACAAAGAAAGAAAGAAAAAGTCTTTTGTGGCTTTGTGACAGTGAAGAAGAAGAGGAGGAGGAGGAAGAGTTGGTTTCAATACCTAGTTTTCTCTACCTTAGGGAGTCCCAAAGTGTCTTACAATAGAATCTCCTTCCCTTCCCAAAACAGGCACTTTATGATGCAGGTGGGGCTGAGAGAGTGCTGCGAGAACTGTGACTGGCCTAAGGTCACCCAGCAGGCTTCATGTGGAGGAGTGGGAAATCACACCAGTCCACCAGCCTTAACCACTACACTATGCTGACTTTTACTAATCCTCCTGATGCAAATCATGATGTTGAACAGCTTTTTAAAAAGATTCTATGCGTGTGTGTGTGTGTGTGGAGATACAGATGATCAGCTTAGTCAAGAGAGCATTGCTGTAGAAGGATATATCTTTATTTTCTGAACCATGCTCTTCCATTGCCATGACCATTTTTTTAAAAAAGTTAGC
Source organism: Heteronotia binoei (assembly GCF_032191835.1). Lineage (NCBI taxonomy): Eukaryota > Metazoa > Chordata > Lepidosauria > Squamata > Gekkonidae > Heteronotia > Heteronotia binoei. Next base: position 45,501,348 of record NC_083223.1, on the reverse strand, counting down.
CAGCTAGAAGAGAAAATAAATGGAACTCCCAGGTGGTAATGGTTGCTGCATTCGTACTTAGGTGGGAGATGACTTTTCATGGGCTGGATTTTAAGCTCTGATCACAAACTAACCTGGTGATTAATCCCCTTCTCTCCCACTCACTACTTTCCTGGTTGGCAATGAAAATTCCAGAAAAAAGGGAATAATAAAAAAAAAGGTCCAGAATTTTGTAGTGATGTCATTGAAGGAGCCCCCAAAAAGTATCTTGTTATTTTGCTGGCTTTGGAAAGACAAGAGCTATTTCTGATGATGTATTTTTATTTTTAGAACAGACAGAATTCAGAGAAGGGATCTTTTCTCCTTCCTTCTACAGCCTCCTGTACACCCCAGAAGCTGTTCCGGATGTTCGATCGACTCTTGAGGACAGATGTAGTGTGGGGGATTTAGTTGAAAAAAAAAAGGGGGGGAGATTGGTAGAAATCCCTCCTTCACTTCTTGCATGAGCGCTTGCTTCATGCGCTCAAAGAAGTTGTGCAAGAAGGAAAGCAGGGCTTCCGTTGATTACTTTCCAAGCTGCATACTCTTGCATTGATTCCCAGTCAATTGCCAAGTGTTCTTCTGTGCTCAGGAATCAGGGTTACCATATTCTGAAAAACAAAAAAACTGGACATATTTCCCATCTGACTACTTCAAACAAGTGATCACTCTGACAAATCTCATTTGAAATACCCCTACTATTTAACCTGTGATAATTGCTACTTAGGAATATGCCTAACCTTCCAGCCCCCCCAAAAGACATTTTCATCAGTTATTTAAAAGAACCCAAAAGTGGACAGACACCAAAAGAAAGAGGCCATGTCCTCTAACAACAGGACATCTGGTAACCCAATCAGGAATAGCTTTTGGAGGGAGTAGGGAGCAGGAGAAAACAGTGAAAATGGAAGAGATACAGTTAAATTCCTTTCATTCATTTTTGAAATTTTCAATGAAATTGTGATAGTTCTTGGAAGAGAAAGTAGGTTAGCACTGTCTATGTGCCTCAGAAAGCATATCTGAAATTGTAAATTGTAGAGTCTTAAAAGACATAGACCATGGAGTTTTCCCTCCCAAATTGCTAGAGTGTCCTGGAAAACCATAACATTTTCCCTGAAATGCCTAGAGTGGCTGGCGCATGACATCACCAGTGCGATGATGTCACTTGTGGGCCAGTGGGTTGGGAGCCTCCAGGGTGGGAGAACCCCCACCTGGGCCAGGGGTTTGGCAGCCCTAGTTCTACAAAGAAGGTTAAGCAGTCCATTTTTTGTTTGAAACCAGATATCCCCTTTCATTCTTTACACATGATAAATGTGTCTTCTAAATGTATGAAGATCCCCCCCCTCCCATGCTATTTGTCCTCACTTTTCTACTTTCCTGGGTTTGCCAAATGGAAATCCCCACCAACAATATATCACTATAAAAGGGTCTGTTTCTTCCTCTGGCATGAAATAGGCTTTGCTTACAGAAGAGTATATTTTTGGATGAATGGCCTCTTTGATTTGCACTTTCTTCCATTGAACTCATCCTGGTCCCGCCCCCCCAGCCCAAAGCCCTCTGTGGTTTGGTTCCATGCAACTTGCTAAAGGAAGATTTAAGGACAGCTACAGGAAGCAAGGGTTGTCAGCCTCCAGGTGGGACCTGAAGATCTCCCAAAATTACATCTAATCTTGTGAAAGGCAGAATGCACAGGTTGCTGCTGCTGTGCCACCCCTTTTCTAACCACCTTTGAACATCCTCTCTCAGCAAAAATAAAGCCACAACCCCCCCCCCCCCATGTATGCTGATAGGGTTGCCAGTCCCCTGGTCCAGGAGGGGGCTGTCTGGATTTTGGGGGCTCCAATCCATTGCCAGCCAGCTGGTGGGGAAAGCCCCACCCCTGAATAGCCCCCTCTTGTGTCAATGTCATCAGTGTGATGACATCACCCAGAAGTGAAATTATCATGTTGGTCAAATCATGCATGGATGCTCTAGTGTTTTGGTCCAAACTCTTTAGTTAGGAACATCCTGGAACAGACCCAGGAGCCCCCCACTGGAAGCCAGGTAAAACCTGGCAGCCCTAATAGCTGATGAGGGAACTTGATGGTTGGTACAAGCAGTCAGGCTAAGGCACAAAAAGGACTGGGCCACATGCTTCAGAGCCTGCAGGGACTGTGTGCACCAAGCAAACCGCAAAAGGAAAGCTGTGGAGGGTGAGGGAGACTCTTTCTCTCATTGGCAAAGCCAGGGAGAGAGGTGGGTGGTGGCAGAGAGATTCCCTCCCTCATTGGCAGAAGCTGCAATTAGGAGTAGGACCCTGACAGCTTTCATTGGTGGGCAACTTACTGAGTAAATCCTGTTTTGATGCTGGGCCTATCTACATCAGTTAGTCTAATAAGAGCATAATAGCCGGTAAATAAATACCTTGTAGTAACATTTGATTGTTTCAGCTGCCCTGTGTCAGACTCAGAGGCAAGGAAAAGACAAGTATAGTTCAAGATCTTTATTCCAGCATCATGAGCAGATACAGACCTTGTTGGAACTGGCTATCCCGCCAGTTCCTGGCTATCCCGCCAGTTCCTCACCCTTATAAACCTTTGCCCTGATCATTATAATTCAAGCCAAGAGCGCCAAGCTAAAGTGGGGAATCTTGCACGGGTTCTCTGCTACTCTCTCAACACCCCAGGTGTCTGTTATCAGCCCCCTGGTTACATCTCTCCAGCTTTTCCAACCTTGGCTGCATAGTAACTAGCCATTTCCCAAACATGCCACCCTCCCTTCCGATAAGCAGCAAGAAGCTTCAAAGCCAGAATAACAAAGCACAGCATTAGCATTGTATAATTGGATACATATGGCAAGAGGAATAGACTGGAGTAAACAAAATGGAGTGACTCTTGACATTCTGCCCCCCCCCCAGGGCCCCCTCTCCTTGGGCTTATCAGGATGTTTGTTGTAAAAGTCTTTAATCAGGTCTCTGCAGTTTGTATCTTTGGAGCTGACCCATTCAGCTTGATTTAAGGGGAAGTGAGTCCATTTGATAAGGTAAAACAGTTCACAACATTTGATCTTAGCATCAAGAATTTCCTGTACTTTATGGTGAATCTGACCACGAACTAGAGTCGGGGGTGGTGGTTACGTCTGGGGGTGCCATGACGAGGGCCCAGGGCCCTTCTTCAGATAACTGGCATGAAAACAAGGGTGGATATGTTTAAGGGTTTTAGGCAATTTTAATTCAGCAGTCACTTTATTTATAATCCGTTTGATTGGGAAAGGCCCCAAATACTTCATCCCCAACTTTTTGCAGTTCTGTGCATTTGGTAACTGCTTGGTTGAAATATACACTTTGTCACCCACTGCTAAGTCCCAAATTTCAGAGTGTTTTTTTTAATCTATTGAGTTTTGTATGCCTCTTGCGCCCTCTGCAGTTTTTGGCTGATAACGGCCCATCCCCCCGCTATCCCTTTCCACCATTCTGTGAAGTTGGCGGGAGCCAACGAGGGGGGAGGAAGTGAGCTCCGGGAATGGCTTGCTTTCATAATTCATACACTGCTTGGAAGGGGCTTACTTTGGTGGCACTATGTACGGTGTTATTGTAAGCATACTCTGCAAAGGGCAGCAGGGCCACCCAGTTATCCTGTTGGAATGACATATAGCAGCGTAAAAATTGCTCAAGCACTGCGTTGATGCGTTCCGTCTGTCCGTCAGTTTGAAGGTGGTAGGCAGAACTGAGCCCCCGCTCTATCCCTGCCAGCTAGCACAGGTGCGACCAGAACTGGACAACAAATTGTGGCCCGCAGTCGGATATCACCTTGGTGGGAAAAGCATGTAATCGGAAGATGTGCTGGATAAACAATTGGGCTAATTGCTTAGCCGTGGGGAGCTGTTTGCATGGCATGAAGTGAGCCTGTTTAGAAAACGTGTCCACAACGACCCAGATCACAGTTTTTCCCATTGAGGGAGGCATATCAGTTATAAAGTCCAGGATATACAGTACATTCTCAGGGGCGTGAAGCGGGGGGAAGGGGTTGTAAATTTCCCGGTGGGAGGCCCCCCCTCTTTTTCACCAAGATGCAGGTGGGGCATCCCGCGGTATATTCTCCCACATCCTTCCTCATCCCCAGCCACCAAAACTGCCTTTGGATTAAATGTACAGTTTTAACAAAACCGAAATGCCGCCCCCCCCAACTTGGAATCGTGCGACCTCTGGATTACTTGCTTATATAAGGGGGGAGGCACATAGAGCTTCTCCCCTCTGCGCCAAAGCCCGTTGTCCACCTTCACTAATCATAAATTCTCCCATGGGGGGTTATCGACAAAGGCTTGTTTCAGTTCCCCTAGAAACCCATCAAGGGGTTCCACCTCCTTCGGGGGGAAACTGGGCACTTCAACCTTGGTGACACAAAGTTTTTTTAGCTGGGGAGGGGTGTGTGGGCCCCACTTCTTATTCCACTAGTGACTCTTGTACACTGGGTCCAGGAAGTAGATCACACTCCCACCATTGGACAAGTGGGTCGTGATTGGCTAGCCATTCCAGGCTGAGGACAGCTTGGAATTTGGTGGCCAGGGTAATGATAAAGGTGCAGGGCTCCCAAAGTTCCCCTACCCGCAGGGCGCATACTTCCATCCCCGTACTACATGGTTCCCCCTTCATTGGGCTCCCGTCCATTTGTTCACATAGGGCTCCCAAAGGGGTACAGTCTTTAGCCTTAATGCTTCCACCAAACTAGGGGATAGCAAGTCTTTAGAGCATCCTGAGTCCAGTAGGGCCCTGATGCAGGAAAACCACTTTGTGACTGGGTTTACTAGGGTTATGGGCACATAGTACAAAGTCCCGGATAATCTCACCCGTAATGGTGCAGCCGTGGCTTGGACCAGCTGTTGCGCACTCCTCATAGCAGGTTGTGGTTGTTTCCCAGCAGCTGGGCCCCTCCGTCCTCCTCCTTGGATTCCTCTGGGATCGGCTCCCGAAACTGCAACACCACTGACTTGGCCTTGGCCGCTGGGGCACCCAGGGCTTCGCTCTTCTTCTTTAGGGGTGTGGAGGTCCTCGGCTCCTTCGGCCTGCTAGGACACTCACTGGCAATGTGATTCTCCCCCTGACATTTGAAGCACAGTTTGGCTTTGGCTCTATGGTTGCGCTCCTCTCGGGAGATCTGATCTGGGGCTCTCTTGGGCAAACTGGGCCTGGGAGTCTTCTCCCAGGCTTCCTTTGCCACTCCCCCCCTCTGTTCCTTCTTGTGGAGGGCAATCATCTTGTTGTGGTCCTCTATTTCGCAAGCCAGTTGAGTCCACCCGACCAAGTCTCACGGTTCTCCCAACTTGAGGGCCTCCCCATAGATGTGGGAGTTTAGGCCCCTTTTAAACTGTTCAATTTGGGCTATGGCATTGGTCTCCTTCAAGGGGTCTTCAAAGTGACGCCGCAGGGCCCTCAGAAGTTCCATGGCCGAGTTCAGTGCGGGGGATCTGTCTCGAACAGGGTGACATACCACTGGGCGGCTGCCCCTCGAAGGCAGCTCCCGATGTATACTACCCGTGTCTGTTCCGTCGGGAAGTTGCGGGGCCAGACGCTGAGATGGCTCCACACAGACACGATGAAATAGGCCAGCTCTGCTGGGCCCCTGTTGAATCTTGCTTCACTGACTCGGGGCCTCCTTGGCATCGCCACTGGTTCCTCGGGGCCGGGTTGAGATCGGGGTTGGGGGTGCGGTTTGCCCCCAGCTGGCGGATCTCCTCCTGCTGGGGGTTCTCCCCCCTGCAGGGATCAACAGTTGCTCACCCCCCACTGGAGCTGGTTGAAGGGGGGATGCAGCCACGACCCACTCTCCTATCGCCTGCACCTCCCGGGTGAGATTCTGCATCTCTTGGATTACGAAGGTATGTTTGGCTTGCATCTCTTCTCAGAGTTGGCTGCTCTGGCTGACAAGGGCTTCTTGCATCCACTCCGTGGCCCCAGCCCCCGACCCGCTCATTCAGGGGTACTCTCCTCCAATCTCATCTCCCTGGAAACCCCACGGGTGGTAAGACTGTTGCAGTTCCAAAAGTCAGTGTTGCTGTTGGGGGTTCTCTCTCAGATCTCCGATAATACTCTCCCAGAAATCCATGGACCCCCAATCTCTTCTGCGCACCGTCACGGTAGCTGGAGTAACCTGTGGCCCATCGAGCTTTGGTTCCTCCTCTTTGGTGGTTTTGGTGGTCCCGTAGCTTGGTCCTGTTCACCAGCCATCGTGAGTCTGGGTTTAGGCCAGTCTGGGGTGATAGGAGTTCCGACAAAATGTCAGACTCAGAGGCAAGGAAAAGACAAGTATAGTTCAAGATCTTTATTCCAGCATCATGAGCAGATACAGGCCTTATCAGAACTGGCTATCCAACCAGTTCTTCACTCTTATAAACCTTTGTCCTGACTGTTATAATTCAAGCCAAGCGCGCCTAGCTAAAGCGGGGAATTTTGCGTGGGTTCTCTACTACTGTCTCATCACCCCAGGTGTCCGTTATCAGCCCTTTGGTTACATCTCTCCAGCTGTTCTGTCTTGGTTGCGTAGTAACTAGCCAATTCCCAAACATGCCACCCTTCCTTCCGATAAGTGGCAAGAAGCTTCAAAGCTAGCGTAGCAAAGCACAGCATTAGCATTGTATAATTGGATACATATGGCAAGAGGAACAGACTGGAGCAAAACAAAATGGAGTGACTCTTGACACCTTGGAGGGCCAACAAAGAGGGCATAAAGGCCAAGGCCTTTTACTACCTACTAGCAATGATATCCTGAGGTTTGCTGTCATTGACTGGAGATTTCTTTTAGTCATCAGGCATTCATGGACCTCTCTCCCATGAATCTTTCTGATGTCCTTTTAAAGCCATCTGCACTAGTGATCATTGCTAGGTCCACTATAATAATCTACTAGATGGATTAAATGGTTTGCTAGACTACAGAAGAATCTGTATTTTGCAGGGCTTCTTTAGTATGGTCAGAATACTTTAATAATGTTACTTGATTATTAAGGATACAGCATTTTTTTTAAAAAAGAATGTTTAAATATTAAATCAGAATTACTTTCAAACATGTTCAAGATTTATCTTCATATTTTGGATGAATTGGTGGATTTGTATAAACAATCTGGAGCTCCATGAGGAGTATGGAATTGGGGAGGGGGGGGAGACAGTTCCTCAAATCTCATCTTTCAGTATTCTCTAAACTTTCACAAATGCATGCAGATTGTTTTTCCCTTCCCAACAGACTCCCAACTGCCCTCAATGTTTCTTGTCTTCTGCAACATTTTCAGTCTTCAGAGTATTTTTTTAAATTATGGTAATCTACCAACTGAATTTTTATACCTATCTGAGAAGTTCCCTGTGTATGTTTAGACACCTATCCTGCCTGTAATTGACTCTGCTGCATGACCTTCATCATGGGCCTAGCCAGTGTAGTCACAGATTTTTGTACAAGTAGTCTTCTCTTTTGAGTAGTGGAATAGCAAGGGGAAAGTACTCCAAGAACAGTGCAGTGGCTCCTCTCTTGAAAAGAGCTTTTCCATTTGCAAGAATATTGTCTTTATGGAAACAGCCTTAGTGATCTTCTATTTGTACCATCTCTTTGAAATGATACTGTTGATGTGAAGAGTTGTTGGTGCATATCTATTGGGCCTGACAACATATGGAATAGTTCACAGATGTTGCCTCCAAAGACAAATTAAAACCCAGTTTTAATCATCCAAACAAACTGAAATTATACAGGTGGGATTTGAAGGCTCCGTGCCTTCCAGCAGCCTTGGGATAATTACATTACCCTTTCATTGTAGGAATATACAAATGATCACCATCAAACAGGGACCTTTGGAGAAGTCTTTATTCCTAAAACCTTCATATAAACATTTTCGGCTATTCATCTTGTTGATTAAAATGCTCTTTTAAAAATCATCATGGCGCAAATGGTTTTTTGGAAAGGTCTCTGAAAAACATAATAGATGTTTACTTACCACTCTTGGATCTGAGATCTATTACAGGACGAGGATGGATATATGCTGGTCTACCACTAGCATATAATGCCTCATTCTTCAAGAATTAGATGATAAAAAGCTGTCAATATAGTAGTGTTCCCTGACTGCAAAAATGAAGCTGCTTGTTTGGGAGTCAAGAATTACGCTCTGAAGGAAAGTCAGTACGGGAACAAAAATGAGAGGTCTGCTATGACAAAGTAATGCTTATATCTTCTCTAATATCAGTGCACAGCAACAGTTATGTCTTACTAATCTTATCAAGCTGGGGCCATTATATATCTAATAATTATAGATGCCCTCCATGTGAATTGAGAGGCACAACCAAGGCTGTAGTATGCGGATGACACGCAGCTCTATCTGTTGATGGACGGCCATTCAGACATCACTCTGAAGCTTTTTTTTTTTTTTTTAATGTCCAAAAACTTTTTTATTGAATTTAGTAAACATACAAATAAAGCAATCAATGACTGTATCTGCAATCATTCTTTGTGTATAAGCATAGCATACCAGCAGAAAACAGAATATATATATATACACAAAATACAAACAAAACAACACATACATACATTCACACATACATACATACTTGGCAGCTGAATTAAAAAATAAGTACTCTGTCCATATGTTAATTACATCAAATTAATAATGTCATAATATCTACCAGGAATACATGTACGCATCTGATCTACAGGACTAAAAGAAAATTTAAGAAATGGAAGCCACTTGTACATCAGAGAATCGTTACCTTCTGAATTATTTATATTGCATAAACTATCTGCTATCTTGTCCATAGCATAGACCTCCCAGATTTTAGCATACCAGGCTTTAACTGAAGCTTTTGACCGGGGTCTTGAAAGCCGTGGCTTGATGGTTGCAACAAAGCCGGCTGAAACTCAATCCAACCAAGATGGAGGTCCTGTACCTGAACCGTGGGGGACTAGAGTTGGGCCTCTGATTCCCCACCCTGGACGGTGCATCTCTTGTGCTGGTTCAGAAGGTGAGGAGTCTGGGAGTGATACTGGATGCCTCACTTACCATGGAGGCCCAGGTCACAGCAATTGCTCCATCTGCCTTTCACCACTTTTGGCAGGCCAGGCAGCTGGTGCCCTACCTATCCCCCCAGGATTTAGCTACTGTGATCCATGCAATGGTCACTTCCAGGTTGGATTACTGTAACTTGCTCTATGCAGGCTTACGCTTGTGGCTGATCCAGAAACTTCAGCTAGTGCAGAATGTGGCAGCACAGCTGTTAACTGTGTTGCCTTTATAGGCAAGCATTCAGCCAGTGCTGCGCCAACTGCACTGGCTACCTATTGAGTACCGGATCCGCTTCAAGGTTTTGGTACTAACATTTAAAGTCTTATGCGGTCTGGGACCAACATACCTGAGGGACTGCCTTTCCCCATATATGCCCCAGAGGTCATTGCGATTGGCTACGCAACACCTCCTGACCACCCCTGGCCCTAAGGATGTCCGACTTAACTCAACTAGGGCCAGGGCCTTTTCAGCCCTGGCCCCTGCCTGGTGGAATCAGCTCCCTGTGGAGATCCGGGCCCTACCTGAATTACTGCCATTTCATAGGGCCTGCAAGATGGAGCTGTTCCACCAGGCATATGGTTGAGGCAGCAGGCATCCCATTATTCCATCATTTGGCCTCCCTTGTGGTGACATCATGCTTTATTACAGTGCTATCCTATTGTTATTACCATCGTTTAAGGTGGGCCTACAACTGGTTATTGATATGGTGTGCCCTGTCTGCTGGTGGTGTGTTTTATTTATTGATTTTACTGTTAATTTAAATTTGGTGGTTTAACTTTGATATGTAGGTTTTTATTATTATTTTTATATGTCGTGATCCGCCTTGAGCCCGTTTACGGGAAAAGGTGGAATATAAGCCTACTAAATAAAATTTTAAAAAAAAATAGTATAGATCTTTGAAAACCTGGGGAACTCCTAAATTTTCACAATAATACGAAAAATAAAGAAGTAAATTAAAATGGGAAAAAGTTAAAAATCCTGAAATCTTGCCTCATGGTGACTTATCTGCCATTTGGGTTGCCCAAGGCAATCTTCAACACCTTTGGCAAAGCCCAGAGCAAGAAGGGAGAGACTATGGAGTCCCCTTCTTGTTTTACTGTAAGTGTGTAGAACTGCTATGAAAACATAAGAAAACAAGAAATGTCTTTATGGATTAGGCCAAAAATCAATTTAGTCCAGCATCCTCTTTCCATCATTAGTCAGTAGGGGTGCCAACTCAAGGTTAGGGGAATTTCTGGAGATTTTGGGGCAGAGCCTGGGGACAGTGGGATTTGGGAAGGGCATAGACCTGGAGCCAGTTTGTTGTAGTGGTTAAGTACGCAGACTCTTATCTGGGAGAACCAGATTTGATTCCCCACTCTTCTACATATTGCTGGTGAGACTTTGGTCGTTTTCGCACTTAGCGTTTGCTCCCCTTATTCCTCGGCACAATTATGTCCGGATCATTTTCCTCGTTTTCGCACATTGCCTCTTTAGTGGAGTCGCTTTCCATGAAGCCCCGGCTCAAATAGTTTTTGCACTAGCATCGACTTGAGTTCGATGCCCTGTCAATCATTTTTTTTTTAAGCGCAAGTCTAATTGCGTAACAACGTAACAACGTAACAACGTAACAACGTAAACCGCATCACGTGTGCCGCTTCTGCTTATGGAGTGGCTGCAGCTGTAGTATCCTCCACAGCCCTTTATGTATTAACAGAAGCATTCACAGTGGAGAATCCCAGCACTAGATTCCCCCCCCCCAACACAAATTCCAGAGTTGCGTGTGTGTGTGTGTGTATGTGGCAGCTTCTTCCTTTCCCAGCCTCGCTCCCTCCCGGGTGGTGAAGCTGGGATTTCCTCTGCGCTCTTCCCCCTCCCCGGCTGGTGCTTGCAGCCGCAACGGGGACCTGACTGACTCCTGCTGCCAGAGCTCCCCCCCGCCCCATTCTCTCCTTCCCCTTCTGTGGCGTGTGTGAAGAGCGACCTTGCGTCTATTTTCCGGAGTTGCGAAATATCGCAATAACGAAGAGAGAGAAATGGAGGGGTTTGTGTGTGTGTGTGTGTGTGTGTGTGGCAGCTTCTTCCCTTCCCAGCCTCGATCCCTCTCGGGTGGCGAAGCTGGCATTTCCTCCGCGCTCTTCCCCCTCCCCGGCTGGCGCTTGCAGCTGCAACGGGGACCTGACTGACTCCTGCTGCCAGAGCTCCCCCCCGCTCCATTCTCTCCTTCCCCTTCTGTGGCGCGTGTGAAGAGCGAGCTCGTGTCTGTTTTCTAACCGAGCGGAATGTAGCCAGGGAGGAGAATGCAGGACTCCAACTTCCCATTTTATACATGGTGATTTTGTGCAGGTCCAGAAATGCTGGTGGCACAGCTGAGGGAGGCATTGCCTTTTTAAAACACACACACATGAACGCTTTGGCCCACGCCGGCACTAGATTTCCCCCCCCCCCAACAATGTATAATGTATAATGCAATTTCGAAGTTGCGAAATAACGCAACAGCGGAAAAGCAACCTCACATACCCACCGCTTCAGGAGGGTTTTTTTTTCTATTTGTTAATTTCGAAATATCACTATTACGCAAGAAAGATGAAGTTTTTTTTAAAAAAAATGGCTGTGCGGGCACTTTTGGGAAGCGCCGCGAACGGCTGATGATTGGCCAAGGGGGTGGATGGGGTGGGAGGACGGAAAGGGAGAGGGTGACGCCCACAAAGCAGTCGATCCGGCGTGGATGGATTTCCCACAGCAAACTCCGAGGAGTGGATCCGGTGTGGATCCGGAGGTTTTCAAAAACTCCGGAAGGAGGTGGATCTAGATACTCCGGCGTGAAACCCCTGCAGCACCGGAGCAAGATGCAGTGCCGGAGCAACAGGTGCGAAAACCAGGAAAAGATCCGGAGGTAAATGGGGTGCTACGCCGGAGTAAACGCTAGTGCGAAAACGGCCTTTGAGTCAGTAACAAGTTCGCGCAGAGCTATTTCTCTCAAAAACACTTTCTTTTAGAACTCTGTAAGTCCCACCTACCTCACAAGGTGTCTGTTACAGGGAGGGAAAAAGAAAGGCAAATGATCTTTCTCCAAGGCAACTGATCTTTGCAGTCTGGAGATCAGCAGTAATTCCAGATCTTCAGGTCACACCTGGAAGTTGGTAACCCTAGAAGTCAGTCCAATGCTTTTGAAATATGTATGCGTAAACAGGGCTTTTTTGTAGAAAAAGCCAAGCAGGAACTTATTTGCATATTAGACCACGCCCCCTGCTGCCAAGCCAGACAGAACTGCGTCCCTGTGTGTTCGTGCTAAAAACCCCCCAGCCCTGTGCATAAACATCTCAGTCTGATGCTAGTCTCCCTTTGTGACTTATCTCTTATTTATTTCTGGAGGTTTTTTTTCTTTGCACATTGGAACTACATCCATAAGGATCTGCAGGGACAAAAAGGGGCAACAAAGGACAAAGAAATACCATGATGATGTACAATGCAAAAAAGAAGCAGTAGCAGGGTGACAACTGTGTGAAACTGAGCACTGTTTTCTTATGTAGTTTCCTTCTCCTATCTGCTTAGATAGTTTATTATTTGGTCCTCTTTCTGCTTCAAATGATTCTAATTTTTTTTACTTTCAACTATTCCTCCTTGATATGCAACCATTAGTATTTTGGATTAGGTGCCACTGACTCCAATCTTCATTCAAGCCACAAAACTCACTAGATATCCTTGTGCTATATCTTCCCTTTCAGCCAAGCCCATCCCACAAGAGTGGGACAACTATGTACATTTGAAAAGGTGCTTCCACATATAGCTTTAAGGTAGTACACGAGCTCCGCTGTCTCAGCTCCACCAACCTACCTCACAGGGTGTCATTAGGAGAAAAAGACACAGGGGAGTCTGGGACAGACAACATTCCAGTTCAATGCCTTATGGCAACACGATTGTCTCAATCCACCAACAAACACAACAATGTTGTGATATCTGAAGTAGCTCTTAACTGTTTTCCCTCTAAAAGTTACTGATGTATCTTCAACTGTGTGCTTGTGCAGATTCCTTTTTGTGTATTTTTAATTAGTGCCAGATTAAATTGAGCCACATTAATCAGGAGGAGGGAAAAAATAGGTTAATAAAAATGGCACTTCCCCCAACAGGCTAAAAAAAGGGGGGGGTGTATAAATCACTAGTGCATCAGTCCTGTTCTATAAACAAGATTATGTAATTCAGAACCCCAACATCTGGGAAGAAATTCAAATGGAGTGAATTTCATAAACTTTCCCAAATTTTCCAGGCTTGCTGATGGATTCCAGAAAGTTTTGATTCCATCCTGGAACCTGTTCAGCAAAACTTTGTAAACTGAGTGCAGATTCCAGTTGGGCCAGAATTTGGCAGCATCCCTAGACTCTTTGATACTTCTTCAAACTAAATCAAAAATTGCCTTTTGAATTCTTGTAGCTTCAAGGGGATGATCATTATTGTATCACGGAATGTGGTCTGTTTCTCATGACCTGTGCTTACCCTTAGACAGTCAATCTGAAAGTAACAGAGAAGAAATCATGCTGAGCTTTCAAGGACATTTTCTCTTCCTCTGTACCTATAACTATCCACTGACAGCTCTCCTCCCACTCTGCAAGCTTGATACTGTTGAACTGGCGTCACTTGTCAATCATGGCTTGGAGAAGAACTGCTTTTGGAATTATCATTCAGCACAGCAGGGGCTTCACAGCCTTTACTGAGAGGTTTCTAGATATGCCTTGCTGTGACCTTGAAACCTGTTTTGGGGATGAGTGGAAAAGACAAGAGGACAGACATCCAGAAAAGAAAATTTTAAACCACAGTAAGGTAACAATGGTGTGGTAGCCCGGAAGACAGGTCTGAAGGGAAAACACTATTCTGTTGGCTGAGTAACTCTAATGTTATAAGTGGTCTGGAAGGGAAAGTGCATCTTGTGTGAGGCACTTCTCAGAAGACCAAATTGGGTGTATAACAGATACAAAAGTGGCAACCAGCCTGATGATTGTTCACGGAGAAGAGTGTTGGATTTTGATGTGGAAAATACAGGTTCAAATCCTCGTTTAGCTATGAAGCTTCCTGGCTGTGTTTGGAAAGCCCATATTTTTTCAGTTTAACCTACTGTACAAACTTGTTGTGACATAAAATGCCTTCTGAGTTCCTTGGAGAAATGGCAGTATATAAGTTTAATTAAATAATTAAGTCTGTTTATACCTCTGCTCCCCTCTACTGGTGTAATACTTTGACCACAGGCAGAAAAATGAAATTAAATTACAACTAAAGAGGAATACGATATAGTTCCTAAATATGCTTATAACGTATTTTAAAAATGTATTTATGATGGCCAACTTTCCTTCCTAATAGGCATCCAAAGTAGCATACAACCTCTTTCTCCTCTTTTCTGTTGTTATCCTTGGCAAAATCCTGTGAGGCTGGTTAGTCTGAGAAAGAGTGACTGGTCCAGTGAGCTTGCATAACAGAGCTGAAATATGAGCTTGCCTTTTTTTTTTCCACTCCAGTTCAACATTAACCACAATGCAATGCTAGTTCTCAGTAGGAGTTAATGAAGAGCAATATCATCTGGAGTTCACAAGTCAAAACCAGCACTTTAAACTTAGTCCAGCAGAAACAGCCTGGTACTCACTGTAGATGTGTAATGTACTGGGAGACGAGTCGTGGTGAAGGCATAAGTCTTTATTGGCTGGTACATCACAAGAACTCGAGAACACGCGGCCGGGTCCGCTAATATATACATGCATCCCGGAACATCCCCTTCGCTGGCCAGCCCAATCCTGGCCAGTTAAACTTCCCGCCCTTGGTCAGGATTGGCGGTGGTTTTTCCCGCGCTGCGCTCGGCACCCCGAGGGTGGCTCGGGTCGCGCAGCGCTTGCGCTGAGTCCGATACACTACACTCCTCCCCTCCTAGTTTAAACTACATAGTCCTGTAGGTACGCTGGCGACCTGCGTTCCCGTGTTGATCTCCTCGGGGTGGCCGTTGGTGTGGGGCCCGATCCCAACATGGGTGGCGCCGTTTCTGGCTGTTGCCGGCCCGGGTCGGGTGCTGGCTCCGGTTCTGGTCCCGCGGCTGCGGGGGCCTCGTACGTGGGTAGCTCCTGTATTGGCGGGGCCCCTTCTGGCGGTTCCGTTGCTGGCGGTTCCCTACTCTCTGCCTCTTCCGCCTCCTCGGGTAGGGTGCGGCGGCGCAGCTGGTCGATGTGCCGTCTCAGCACCTGGCCTCCGGCGGTGGTTACCTCGTATGACCGGGAGCCTGTCACCCTCAGAACCCTTCCCGCCAACCACTCGGGGCCGCTTGCGAAGTTTTTCGCATACACTGGGTCGCCCGGGAAGAATCCTCTCACTGCTTCCCGGACCTCGGGGGACCCGCGGACATCCTGCGCCCGGTCCGGGTGTAGCCTATCTAGACGAGTGGTCAGTTTCCTCCCCATGAGCAGTTCTGCGGGGCTGAAACCGGTTACAGGGTTTGGGGTGATCCTGTTGTGGAACAGGAATGCTGAGAGGCGGTGGTCCCAATCCCCATGTACTATGCGGCCAAGGGCCTCTTTGGTGGTCCGCACCATGCGCTCCGCCTGGCCGTTGGTGGCTGGATGGAATGGGGCGGACCTTATGTGCCTTATGAGGTACCGGTCGGTGAACTCCCGGAATTCCCGGGAGGTGAATGCCGTGCCGTTGTCAGTCACCAGGGTGTCGGGGATCCCGTGTGTGCAGAGGACCCTCCTGAGCGCCCTGACTGCTGCTGCGGTGGAGGTCGAGGCCACCGGGATTACCTCTAGCCATTTTGTATATGCGTCCACAAGTATAAAGAAGATCTGGCCCTGATACGGCCCCGCGAAATCCACATGGAGGCGGGACCACGGCCGCCCGTTCGACTCCCACCTGTGGACCGGGGCGGACGGCGGATTGGGTCTGGACTCCTGGCATGGTTGGCACCTTCTTACCCACCCCTCTATTTCCTCATCCATGCCCGGCCACCACACGTAGCTCCGGGCCAGGGCTTTCATTCTCACGATGCCCGGGTGGGTCTCGTGGAGATCCTCTAATACCTGTCTGCGCAGGGGGGGGCACCACCACCCGGCTCCCCCAGAGTATGCACCCCTTGTGTGTCGATAGCTCGTCCTTCCTGGACGCGAACGGCCGGAATGCTTCTTCCACCTTGCCCGAGGGCCACCCCCTTCCCACCCAGTCCCTGACTCGTGCGAGGATGCGGTCCCTCCCAGTCGCCCGAGCCACCTCGTCTGCGTGCAGTGGGCGCTCGGGGAGCGACTCAAGGAGCATCACCCCGTGTGCCGGGGCGGGATCTGGGTCCGTTGTGGGTAGCGGCAGGCGGCTTAGGGCATCTGCGTGACCCATTGCTTTACCGGGGCGGTGTATCAGTACGTAAGTGTATGAATTCAGGAACTGGTTCCACCTTAAAACCCTCTGAGACAGAATCTGGGGGGTCTGACGATCGGGGGCTAGGAGGCCGAGGAGCGGCTTGTGGTCAGTGGCGATGGTGAAACGCCTACCGTAGAGGTAGTCGTTGAACTTATGCACCCCCGCCACGATCGCCAGGGCCTCCTTATCGATCTGGGCGTAGTTCCGCTCGGCAGGGGACAGAGTCCGGGAGTAGTAAGCGATCGGCGCCTCTCTCCCGTCCGGGAGTTGGTGCCCTAAGACCGCTCCTACTCCGTAGGGGGAGGCGTCGCAAGCCAGGATCAGGGGTAGGTTTTCATCGTAGTGATGAAGTACCGCGTTAGAGACCAAGAGGTCTTTCACTGCCTGGAACGCCGCGGCTTGGCGTTTACCCCAGACCCACGGGGCCTGTTTGTCTAACAAGCGGTGCAACGGTTCCGCCACGGCGGCTTTGTGTGGCAGGAATGCATGATAAAAGTTCAATAATCCTAAAAAACTCTGTAGTTCCGCCTTGCATTTGGGGGCAGGGGCCTGGACTATGGCCCTGGTCTTGTCCGCCGTCGGATGAATTCCAGCCGCGTCCACGGCGAACCCCAGGAACTCCACTCGCGGAACACCCAACAAACATTTCTCCTTTTTGACTCTCAGCCCCGCCGCTTGGAACCGTCTGAGGACCTCTCGCAGGCGGCAGCTGAACTCTCCTTCGGTGGGAGCGGCGATTAAAACGTCGTCAAAGAAGGGTTGAACTCCGGGGATCCCTTTCAAGAGAGAGTCCATTATGCTCTGGAATATCCCCGGAGCTACGCTGACCCCGAACTGCAGCCGTTTAACCCTGAACGCGCCCCTGTGGGTCACGATCGTCTGCGCCTCCGCTGTCTTAGCGTCGACCGGCAGTTGCTGGTATGCTTGTGCTAAGTCCAGCTTTCCAAAAACCCTCGCCCCGGCTAGTGCTGCTAGGACGTGGCTAACCACCGGGACTGGGTAGGGGTTGTCTTGCAACGCCTTATTGATCGTGCACTTGTAGTCAGCGCAGATCCTAACCTCCCCGTTGGGTTTGACTGGCGTTACTATGGGGGTCTCCCATTCCGCGTACGTTACAGGTTCTAGGACGCCCTGGGCTGTTAGGCGGTCCAGTTCTGCCTCTATTTTAGGCTTAAGGGCGAACGGGACGCGCCTCGCTTTAAGCCTTATGGGCCTGATCATTGGGTCTATCGGTAAAGTGATGGGCGGACCCTTGTAGCTCCCCAAGGACCCGTCGAAGACCTCGGGGAACTCCCGGCAGACCCTGTCGAAATTGCTGGCCTGCACATGGTCCACCCCCACCAGCTGGATCCCCAGTGGATTGAACCACGCCAACCCGAGAAGTGTGGTCAGTTGGCGCTTGACCACTAGGATGTCTAGGGGCCCCCTAAAACCCCCTCTTTCTACATGCACCCGGGCCCACCCCACGATGTGTACTGGGTTCTTCTGAAAGTCCCTCAGTACGAAGTCCGCTGGCCGCGTTTGGATGCGGCGGTGGGGACATAGTTTCTTGAGGGTCTCCTCCGAAATGATAGAGATGGAGGAACCCGAGTCTACTTCCATGATGCAGGGGGCGCCCTCGATTAGGACCGACATTTTGACCTTGTCTGGGGCCGAGAGGGGCAAGTTCAATACCTGCAGACTGGTGGATGCCATCGTGTGTGTGTCCAGGGAGTCGTGATGCGCTGACGGTTGTCGGCGGCTGTTCTTGGCCCGGCAAGCCCGGGCGATGTGGCCGGTCTTTCCGCAGCTGCGGCAGTCCAGGTTGCGGTACGGGCAGTCCCGTCGCTCGTGGGGGTCGCCGCAGCTGGCGCACCTGGAACCGGTGGTGGCGGTGGCCCTCTCCGTCGCTCGTTGTCTCGCTGGGGCCCGTGTGTCCGTTCTCTGAGGCCGCCGGAGCTGAAACGCTTCTTCCTCTGCTCGGTCTTCCAGCTCCGTTTCTCCTTGGTGGACTGCTTCGCCGCGTGGCTGGCCGAACGCCTTGGCGGCCCTCTCGAACGCCGTCGCCTCGTTGAAGGCTTGTTGTAGCGTGAGCTCCTCCTTAGCGAAGAGCTTCTGCTGCAGTCGTTCGTCTCGGAGGCCCCAGACGAAACGGTCCCTCAGGGCTTCGTCCCCTTTGTCAAAATTGCAGTTCCCGGCGATCTGCCGAAGGGCCGCCAGGTAGACTGCCGCTGTCTCCCCCGACTTTTGGTCCCTCTTGTGGAAGAGGAATCGGCGGGCGACGATGGACGGTTGGGGCGAAAAGTGGCCCGTGAGGAGTCTCACGACTTCCCGGTAGGTCCTCTCGGTCAGCTTAGCTGGCGCGGAGAGGCCTCGTGCGATCTCGAAAGTTTCTTCTCCACAGACGCTCAGCAGGACGTCTCTCTTCCTGTCGTCATCTTCGATCAGGTTCGCCCGCAGGTAGCACTCGACCCTTTCTGTGTAGGTCTCCAATCTCTCGGGGTGCTCCGGGTTGAATTCCGCAAGATGGCCCGTCGTTACCGTAGTGTTCGCCATGGTGGCGGCGGGCTGTGCGATCCTGCGGTCTCACGCCTTCCTCGTCTCCGGCCCGGTCAGGTTCCCCTCGGGGCGGCCGGACCTATCTCCATCCCATCCTCGTCGCCAGTGTAATGTACTGGGAGACGAGTCGTGGTGAAGGCATAAGTCTTTATTGGCTGGTACATCACAAGAACTCGAGAACACGCGGCCAGGTCCGCTAATATATACATGCATCCCGGAACATCCCCTTCGCTGGCCAGCCCAATCCTGGCCAGTTAAACTTCCCGCCCTTGGTCAGGATTGGTGGTGGTTTTTCCCGCGCTGCGCTCGGCGCCCCGAGGGTGGCTCGGGTCGCGCGGCGCTTGCGCTGAGTCCGATACACTACAAGATGTCTTAAAGTAGATGAGATATAAGTGCTATGACTCTTTCCTGTTAACACTTGGACAGCAGCATTCTGCAGTAGCTAAACTTTCCTAGCTGTTTTTAAGAGTATCCCCATGTACAGGGAATGTCAAAAACCACCTGAATGCCAAAAGCATAATCCTTCAGGGAGAATGTGACCCATCCAGAACAGGTATTTCTGCTGACTCCCTAACATTCTCTACTCTGTCTTGTCTAGACTGAAGTTAAATTTACTGACCCTCATCCTGTCAATCACTATTTCAGACCAGATTTAGAGATGCTACAGCCTCAACTGGAGTTGATGAAAATGAGAGATAGATTGGGATGTCAACAACATATTGATGACATCAAACCCCATACCCACTGGACAACTTATCTCAGTAATTTCATCAGTTTGCAAAAAAGCATACAACACAAAACTAACAGTGCATTCCTTAACAGAGGTACTTCCTTCAGAGTCCATTAAAGCAACTGAATGTGCTTAGGAGAATGTTAACTCTGCTTAGGATAGGATTATAAGGAACCTCACAGAACAGCTCAGAGTGGAACAATAGTTCCCCAGCACTGCTTTCTGGTGCCTATTCTCAAGAAAGAAGCAAAACCACTATAGATTTGAACCCACAGTCTTCAACCTGGTTAGTCAGTTCAAGTTAACCACATAGGAAACATGGGATATTGGAAATTCGGGTAAACTAACAGGGTCAAACCCTCCCTGTCCCTCTCTGGCATAAACAATGAAGAGTCCAAAATTCAAGCAACAACCAGATAGAGATGGATCCTACACTTTGGGGGAAGGGTTTGTTCCCAGAGATTAACACAACTAACCATATGGTCTCTCTTCCTTCACATCCAAGCCCCCCTCTTTACCTTATCTGTTAATGCCTCTTGTTTCATTTACTGGTTCTTCTCTGTTTTTCTTTATATCGTTATTGAATCACACATCCGAGAGAATGAGGGATCTGCAGAAATAATCCTGTTTATAAAGTTTTGTTCTGAGGGGGGAAAAAGAGTATGAATAACAAAACTGGTGGACTTTTCTACATGGATGGGCCCATGAGATTTGTCATGGGAGTCCTAACAATGGCATCAAATGTGGCCTCTACAGAGCAGGGAAAAACAGTTTCCATTGGATAGAGCAATAATGGGAAATGTCACAGATGATTCTTTATCTGGATATCTTTGTCTCCACTATCATTAACTTTGGTAGTTGCTTTGTCTGCACCTATCTAAAGCTTTCAAGACTACTTATCTTTTTCTTTTCTACTTTTCCTTTATCCACCTATTACCTGTAGCTCAAATCTGCAAAAGAAGGCAACCTTTCCAGGAATTCTATAATACCCTTTGATTTGTAGAATGATGTGTGTAATGGAAACCATGAAGTTTCATAGTACTCACATTTGAGATAGCTTATCATGGGGTTCAAAAGCAGGTACACTTTTCAGTGTTTGTTTTTACATGTGATAAATGGGTTTATCTCATCCCATAACCTTAAATGTTTATCAGCAAACAGTGTTCGATCAATAGTGCTGTGTTCATTCAAAAACTCTGTGCAACACGGTTTGTTTCCTCTGAGTCAGAGTTCAGAAAAGTCAAAGATACAAGGTGTCAACCACGTCATGGTTTGCATCGACTGGTCTCTGGACCTACCTACAATTTTGCAAGCCAGTCTCTTGTGTTTATTTATTTTTTTTTTTAAAAACAAAACAGAATAAAAGAAATAAAAGACGCAATCTTGATGCATATATTGTAATTTTGTTTATTGCATGTTGTAATCTGCTCTGAGCCCCACCTTGGTGGGGGAGAGAGAAATACAAATGGAAGAAATGCATAAATAAATAATCAATCAGCACCACAACTACCAATTCAGACATTTCGATGGAAGAGAGAAAGTAATCTAGATGGGCATTTATACACCCTCTATAGTTTTATGTAAACTTATCCTGGAGAGCTAGATTCAGAAATGAGAAAAATATATGCATTTGCTGCATCAACAGTGTGGGCATTATCTAATGAAAGTTAAAACATTTTGGTTCCCTTGATTTCATTGGATGGTACTGAAGTATCTGCTTATCTCTCCCATTGAAATCAGTGACATATATGATTGTTTAACTCTGATTGTCTCATGGCATGAATGCTTGTGTCTTCTGTACATGTGCATGGGCAAGGGAGGTAGAAGCACATATTTCCTTATGAAAAATACACGCCCAGAAGGAAACCATCATAAACCTGGGGAAGTTGTCTTGGCAAGGTATCTTTCTCCTGAAATAGTTCCTGCTAAGTAAAATGTACAGGATTTTATCAGAATGTTCAACTTCTGCAGATGATAAATGCAATGAAGAGTCATCCTGCAGAGTCATGCTCAGTGCCTTATAAGAAGAGCTGGATTTACACCCCTCCCTTCACTCAGAGTGTCTCACAATCTCCTTCCCTTCCTCTTCCCACAACAGACACCCCTGTGAGGTAGGTGGGGCTGAAAGAGCTCTGAGAGAACTGCCTTTGAGAGAACAGCTCTGAGAGAACTGTGACTGGACCAAGGTCACCTAGCAGCTGTATGTGGAGTAGTGGGGAATCAAACCCAGTTCTCCAGATTAGAGTCCGCTGCTCTTAACCACTATACCAAACTGGCTGCAGTAATACCTCCTAGTTGCCATTAGGATTGCCAGGTCCAACTCAGGAAATATCTGGGGACTTTGGGGGGGGGGTGTGTGTGGAACCTGGAGAGTCTGGGGGTGGAGCCAGACATTTTGGGCATCACATTTAAAGGGACCATGCTCCTTTTAAATGCCTCCCCTCCATTGGAAATAATGGATAATAGGGGCACCTTTTTGGGGACTCCTAGAACTGAACCCCCTGCACCATATGCTATGCTGAAAATTTGGTACCTCTAACTCAAAAAACAGCCCTCCCTTAAGCCCCAGATACCCACAGATCAATTCTCTATTATACCCTATGGGAACCAGAGGGTATATAATGGAGTGCCCAGTGAACATTTCTCACCACCACACTTTCTGCTAACCCTGAAACAGAGGAAGAGTCTCTAAACCAGGGGATTCCCTGCCCCCAACTGGGGATTGGCAACCATAGTTGAGAGAAACTGCTGACTCTCTAGCCTAGTCCCAGCCTTCTGACCAATGTGGCCTCCTCAGTCTTGTACTACAACTCAAGAAGACTCCTGTGCCACATGAAATCTCTGTTCAACTGGGAGCAGTTAAAAGCCACAGGGCCTTAACACCTCTCTTCAAGATCCACCCTCTGGGCTGCCATTGACATTGCAATTAAATCGGGGTGCTGCTCAGTGGTACAACACCTGCTTTGCATGCAGGAGGTCCCAGGTTCAGTCCTGGTACCTCCAGTTAAAAGGATCAGGTAAGAGGTGACATGGAAGGCCTCCACTTAAGCACCTTAAGAGCCATTGCATGACAATACTGACATTCTGCTTCATCTTAAGGGTCAAATAGATGTACTTTTTTTTTTTTTTTAAAGAGAGGGGCCTGCGTTTCCAGCAGCCACACAGCAACTGCAAGCAATGTCTATTAAAAGACAAAGGAGAGCCAGTTTGGAATTCTGCTGCAGGGGGTGGAAGTGCTGAAATGGCACTGTCTCCATTCTGCTGCTCCACATTCACAGAATACTCCACGTGAAGCAACAAAAACAGGAAAGTAACTCCCCCCTACTATTGTGTTGGCATGGAAGATGGCTGTGGGAGTAGCCGGGAGCCCTTCCTCTCCCCATAGTGGCATCCCAAGCCCAAACAGGCTCTCCTTTATTTTCTTTTTAACAGATGTCCCTACAGCTGTCATGCGCCTGTGGGGAAACACCATTTCTAGTTTGGCCTTGAGGCAGATTCATGTATATCTGTGTTTCCAGGATGCCCGGGTGCTACCGGAGAATACAACCACAACAGGGAATCTGAAAGGCACACAGAATTCTTTGCATTCTTATTCCAACCCCTTACATCAACTGCAGCATATCATTCCTACCCAAATGGCATTAGAGAGTGGGTAGAAGCTGCATAAGACTGCATGGATACTGTCAAGTCATGCTCACGCATGCAACTTTTGCAATAACAGCTGTCTCTCCATCTTGAGCACAATTGCTCTGTTACTAAAGGAACTCCAATATTAATCAAATATTTGTGGCAGCAAAAGTATTGGCTGTATTCCTCATGGCTGATTTAAATTCCTATTCCTATTTGATATAAATGACTAATTTTAAGCAAACAAAACAAGCAATGTGAAGAGCAGAATTAAAAATTAAATACTGAATGCTACATTTTCTCTGAGAGAGCGCAATGTTCCCTCTGGTCCAAAATTCAACCACTGAAGGTTCTAGAAATGCTCAGGCCTCTTAGTCAACAAGGAATAAAAGCTAAGTTAGCCAGGTTGAGTACACACGCTGCCTCCCACAATTTTTAGGTCAATATCTCTTTTCGTGAAAGTACAAAGTTGCCCGCCCACCTCAGCTGTTAATGTAATAGCTTCATGTCGAGATTATCAAACTACAGGCACTTAGCAGACATATGAAAGAGGAGAATAATTACAGTGGTGGTGCGAATAAATCTCTCATCTTTCACAAGATGTTCTGCTAAAAATAATGGCTAAGGGTTGTAGTGACCCAGATGGAAATGGATTAATTTTGCTCTGTGACCACATAATAACTTAATTAGGTTATGGCACATCAAAAGCTAGAACATTTCCTTTGGGTATAACGACAGCTTCTTCTATGGAAGAATTAGGTGATGGGTATTTGGTAATTGTACCATTTCCTTTGTATGTGTAGCTTTTTGGTAATAACATCTAGTCAACAAAGAGGTTGTCATTCTCTTTCCTGATATTCTTTATTTCTCTTATTTACTGATTCTATATCAAGAACTGATGTTCAGTATATCTATTTGTTCATTAATTTTGTTTATGCACCCCTTGTTCTGTTTATGCACGCAGTTTGGTGTAGGGGCTAAATGTGTGGACTCTTATCTGGGAGAACTGGGTTTGATTCCCCACTCGCACCTGTTGGAATGGCCTTGAGTCAGCCATAGCTTTTGTAGGAGTTGTCCTTGAAAGGGCAGCTGCTGTAAGAGGTCTCTCAGCCCCACCAAGCTCACAGGGTGTCTGTTGTGTGTGTGTGAGAGGGGAAGGTAAAGGAGATTGTGACCACTCTGAGATTCAGTGTATAGGGTGGGATATAAATCCAGTATCTTCTTCTTCTTCTTTTCAGACAGATTGTCTCACAAAGTGACTTCATTTTTAAAACCCTTGAAGCGACTCACAGAACTGTGGCTGATGGAATAGCAGGGGTTGACTTGTGGGGGGACTTGTATTGTTCAAAGAAAGAAGTGCTGGAAATGGGGAACAGATGATTCAAGGATGGCATATAAAAAAAGGTAAAGGTAGCCCCCTGTCCAAGCACCAATCATTTCCGACTCTGGGGTGATATAGCATCACAACGTTTTCATGGCAGACTTTTATGGGGTGGTTTGCCATTGCCTTCCCCAGTCATCTACACTTTCCCCCCAGCAAGCTGGGGACTCATTTTACTGACATTTCAAACTTGTTTGGTTCTAATCACCTGCCACCCTTCTTCCTAGCTCTTGCACCTATTGTTGCTATTATTTCTCTCCCTCTCACACACAGGTTGACAGGCTTCATGGCTACAATGACATTGGTATTTCATGCAGTGAGGAGCATATGTGTATAAATCAGATCACAGACATTTGTAAGACTAGATCCTGCTTTTAGGAAGCACTCTATATCATCCCCCATTTAGGCGTGATGAATTCTATTTCATCCCTTATGCAATATATTATATATACAAAGAATGACTCTGGCACAGAGATGGAAGGAACAGTTGATTCCATTTTGGGGACTGTGGTTAAACAAAAGGTGGTTTATACAGACAATGAATAAGACTTCTTCATATAAGATACATATGGATTTGAAAAAGGTGGACAGAATTTGCAGACACATGTTCTTACACTTGGAGTCTACTAGATATTGGAATAACCATAAGGGTAATTATGATGTGCAGATATTGGAAATGTGTGTGAAAGATGGTTCAGTATGTTTAAAGAGTGTTAAAGCCAAGACTTTTGATTAAGGATTAAAGATTTGATGCCAGTGAAATCTAATTCAGTACAGAGGGTTTTGAGTTATTGTTAATGTAAAGCTGAGTGATAGTTTTGTGTTGTAATAAGGTTAACTATTGCTTTATTTTAAGACTGCCTGGTGATTTCAGCATAAATTCATATGTATTTGCATTAAATAATCACAACACCCCTAACTGAAACAAGCTGCATGAAATGTGACTCAACTACCACTTCTGGACCGGAATTTCATACCTCTATAAATGGGAAGATTTAAGGGAACGTAATATCTTTTCACCCTTTGGTATCTTGCTAAATTCCTGTCCAAGGGCAAATTCTTTTTCTTTTTTTTAATGTGAACTTAACAGGCAAGGTTGCTATGTACACATAAGAATAAAGATATATTCTGGTTACTCAATGTGTGTTTTGCAAAAGTCTACTGTTTAAAACAAAGTTGCAACATGCCACTCAATTTTGCAACACTGGGTGGAAACTGAAATCTAAATTTAAAGACATTTCTACATTAGGGTCGTTTTCGCACTCACCTTAATCAGCAGCGACGACCCTCTTCACTGTGCAGGATCTGCGCGGATTTCGCACTAATTGCCGCGGAGCACCCAGAAGAGCCGGAAAGTCCCGGCGCTTTTGCGGCGCAAACGGAAACTGGTTTTTGGCGGTTTCCGTTTGCGCTGCAAAAGCGCCGGGACTTTCCGGCTCTTCTGGGTGCTCTGCGGCAATTAGTGCGAAATCCGCGAAGATCCTGCGCGGTGAAGAGGGTCGTCGCTGCTGATTAAGGTGAGTGCAAAAACAACCTAGGTGACTGCTTTGAAGCTATTCCATGAAATATAAAATTCAGTGAAATAACTCTATACTTTTTAGGAGCCCCATAGTGCAGAGTGGTAAGCTGCAGTACTGCAGTCCAAGCTCTGCTCGTGACCTGAGTTCAATCCCGGTGGAAGCTGGGTTCAAGTAGCCGGCTCAAGGTTGACTCAGCCTTCTATACTTCTGAAGTTGGTAAAATGAGTACTCAGCTTGCTGGAGGGAAAGTGTAGATGGTTGGGAAAGGCAATGGCAAATCACCTCATAAAAAGTCTGCCGTGAAAACGTAATGCAATGTCACCCCAGAGTCGGAAACAACTGGTGCTTGCACAGGGGAATACCTTTTTATACTTTTTAAATATATAAAATGACTATGATTTCATACAATTCAAATTCAGGCAGAGGGATGGGAAGGCATTTTAAATCATAGGCTGAAATCTCTCTATCTAAGCACTCCTTAGACTGGAATTAAAGATGGTGCCCAAACAGCAATCGTGTATCATGTTTCCCCCTTCCTCATCTCATAACTGTAGTTAAGGGCCATGCATGGCATATATACTTCCTTTCCCATCCCATAGTGTTGATGTTAATGGGAGTAGAGGGAAAATGTACAATTCAACCACATCATGGGTTATTTTGCTTTTCAAAGAGGCGGGGAAGAGCTTGACACACGGATGGGTGTGTTTGTGCATTTGTGGATCAGCATCAGTTCTGGCTTGACTTGGAAAAAATGCCTTTGATCCAACCAGCTTTTCTGCCGGTGACAAAGGAAGGAGGGATCCCTTTTGACCATTAAAAAAGGCTATGTAGAGAACCATAGGACTTGCATGGCCAAAAGTCATGAGAACTAGGGATGCTCAACTACCTACCAGTTCAGTTCAGCTCAGTTCAGTTGTTTCTCTGTATTCCTTCTTAACTGTTCAGTAAAGTTGATAGGGCAATGTACAATTTGTACATGTGCATTCTCACACCGCCCAGTTGATTTCTACTATGCTCTCCCCATTCTTGCTGCAAAATTGCTCAGCACAGTAGGCAGGGTTTTTTAAAAAATAAATAAAACAGACATAAATAATAAATATCACTCATAAGCAGGGGTCATTTTGTAGAAAAATAGGTGGTGGAGCTCATTAGCATAACTTATTGGCATATGCTGCCACCCCCCCACCAGCCAAAAGCAACCCGACACAAGAAAGGAGAGCCCTGGGTGAGTGAGGCCTGCTTGGGTTGGCTAAAGATTCAGCTAGCCCAAGCAGGCTTCACTCCCCTGGGGCTCTCCTTGGCCACCACCCTCCACAGTCAAAAGGCCAGCAAGACACCTACCACCCAAAATAACAGAAGAAGTGGAGAAAGGGTGGTGCGGGCTTCTCCAGGGGTTAATGAAGGCTGCCTGCTGGGGGTGTGGCAAAGCTCCTGGTGGCTGGCTGGTTGCCCGCTCTCCTAATCCAGGGATTGTTTTGCAGCTGCACCTACTACTCAATGGACAAGGTAGGTGGGGAGAAGGAGAGGGGGCCATCAGAAAGGTTCAGGAGCTGCACTCCTGTGAGCGCCTGCTGAATTCAAGGCCTGCTCATAAGTACATGCTAAACTGCTAAGATGTTGTATGAGAGATGTATACAATTATGCGTGGAGCACAAAGAGTGGACAGAGAGAATGTTTTCTCCCTTTCCCCTGCTTCAAGAACTTGGGCCCATCCAATAAAGTTGATAGGTAGTACATTCAAGACAGAGAAAAGGAAATAATCATTTACGCAATGAATTCATTGCCAAAGGATGTAGTGATGGCTTTAAAAGGGTATTAGAAAGAGTCATGGGCAATAGGTCTATTAGTAGCTACTAGCCTTGATGACTAAAGGGAAACTTCACATTTCGTGGCAGTAAAACTCTGAATACCAGTGGCAGAAGGAAATATCAGAGGAAGTCCTTGGCCTCTCTGTCCTGTTGTTGGGCCTCCGGAATAACTGTTTGGCCACTGTGTGAGATGGGCTGCCAAACAAGAAGGACCACTGGACTGATCCAACAGGGTTCTTATATAATGGTGTGTTTTAATAGATACCCCTCAGTGTTTGTCTAAGTAGTCTCTAGCGATGCTAATGGCTGATTGCTTTCTACTGGCAGTGTCTTCTCACGGGCAGTTTTGCAAACACTAGATGCAAATATATTTGTCAGGCATTTGTGACAGTTCAGAAGGAGTTAAACAGATGGGGTGATTGAATTAAACAGGTTGGGCGATTGGCTCATGTCTGATTGACATCTTCTAAAATGGTAAGTTTGACTGTTGAACTTATTTGAGGCAAAATTCATGGCATTGCTATGTGTCTGAGGGAACGAAGAGAATTGGGTGTGACTGAGTGAAAATACTGGCTGGATCCAGCACAGTTGGTTTATTTCTGAGTAAATGTGATTAGGCTTAGGTTGTGATGTTCTAATAAGTTCTTGATATAGCTTTTGCAAAATATACAGCCAGCCAAACAGTTTAATTGTGGCTTGTAAGACCATCCACAAATGATAGTCCATTTAATATAACCCATATAATACAGAGGTGTTATTGCTATATGCTGTCTAGGAACATTAAGTTTATGGACATAGCCTCTATGTACTTCATCTTGTTTTGGAGGTCTGGATAAAAGTATGGCTTATTTCTGTCATTTTGGAAAGAATGCCATATTGGTCTAAATATTGATTAATCAAAAAGCTGTTAGGTTATCAGATGCTCACGGGTTCACAATGCAATCCTGTACAGAGTTACTCTAGTCTAAGCCCATTTAAAGTAGTGGGCCCAGACGGCAGTAATTCTACATAGGATTGCACTGCTAGTTAATGTGTTAAGTGAGATATTCAAAATAATAGTCAAGGAAAGGGGGGGGATCCCATGGGGGTTTAGGGTGCAACCAGATCCATGTAGAGTATTAAGATCAAGAATAAAAAATCTTCTGGTGGTCCCCCTGAGAGAGATCTGGCTGTCCTTGACAAGGACCAGGATCTTCTCAGCTCTGTCCCTGCCTGGTGGACCTCTCTACCAGAGAACATCCATACCCTGCAGGATTTTCTACCTTTAGGATTCCCATTCCCCTGCCTTCTGTGGGTCCCCCCCCCAATTTTGGAGCCTCCAACCCACTGGCACAGAGATGGCCCGTGGGGGGAGCGTCACCCCCAAAGAGCTCCATCATCACCCAACATGCTTGGTGCAATGACATCACCTGGAATTGATGTCATTGCTCTGGGCACATCACGCAGGAGTTTGAAGTGTTATGCATCACATTATGCACATCACATTTGAGTTTTTTGTTTTTTGTTTTAAAAAACTGTATGGTGCCATAGTCCCCTACCAGCAGCCAGGTAAGACCTGGCAACCTTAACTACCTTTCTGCAGGGCCTGTAAGCCAGAGATGTTCTGCCAGGCCTTTGACTGAGTACAACATTAAGGCAATAACTTTCTGGTGCTCTCAGATTTTCCACTCCCCCTTGCCTATCCTCAGAAACAGGGGAGCAGTACCCATTTTCTTCATTCACCATCTGAATTGTTTTAATCAGAATCTCCTTTAATGTTATTTAATCTTGGTTTAGACTGTATGTTGTTTCAGTGTTTTATCTCGTTGTAAGCTGCCCTGAGCCCTGCAAGCAGGGAAGGGCGGCCTAGAAGCCTAAACAATTAAAAAATAAGATTTTTCTGACATGTACTTCAAGGTTAAAAACAGCTGTTCAGAGGAAAATTTGAATTGGAGTCATAATGCAGCAGGAAGGGGCTTATAGATATTTCAAAGGTCATTTTCATTCCAAAATCAGCTCTCCAAGCTGCTGTTAGCCCTAAGAGCAAAAAGGCAGGAGCTTTTATTTTCTCTCTCTATTCTTCCCTGCCTGCCTCTGCAACAACTTGGGGAGGGTGATTTCTCCTGGGAGACCCCCTCCTTTCTTGCATTGTCTTCAAGCCATATCATGAACCAATCTCCCATGACTTGTTTCTTACCATCAGATTTATTTATCTCCTTGTTAAATTTTCAGGAAATAAAATGGCGATAAATTCTTACGGTACACGAACGGTTAACAAGGTGCAGACTGTTACTAAAATGGTTAAGATTACAGACTGAATAAGAGATGGAGGGGGGAAACTAAAAAGACTGGTCTCTCTGAAAATAATTGGTGCCCATATTCATTGCGTGCAGAGGGAAAGTGTCATGGAGAATACAATTTTCTCTCCATAACCATAAAGCATAATTATAGATGGAAAGATCTATTTTCATTGTAGGACCCCATTTTTTAGAAGTGTAATGGCCTATTTCAGTTTTCACCACTGTATTTCTACAGTTTTTTGGGTTGTTTTTTTTTTTAAAAAAATGAGTAATTGAGCCATGTGGGAACAGGGTCCTGAAATTAACTATGTAACAAAAGGTAGGGGAAGCACTTAAGGCTGTGACTAGGCGGTCGAGCAGCAGCTCTTTCTGTACAATGGACATTTTAAAGATCAGTCGGAAATGCCCACCAGGATGCAGTGATTGCAAATGCCGAGAGCATTCCTGCTCATGTGGGTGGCCCCATGCAGTTCAAGGAGTGGGAGGAACAGGTCGGCATATGTATTCCTTTATGCGTGCTTCCTCTTTTCAATCAATAGGCCAATTTGTGTGGGCAGCCCTAAGGAATGTATACATTCTGGACTGGGGCACAAATAACTTTCTGGCCTGTTATCATTGAAATCTTCATTGTTTACGGATTTAGAATTTCATGATGGGCAACTTGAAACTTTGGGCCAGGATTCTGCTGGCACAATCTTGGTTCTCTTTATGGTACCAATAATTCTGCTTAGAATGGTACCATGAATCATCGTGACCCTTCTAGTGCACAGCTCCTTATCTTGCAAGGAGTACTCCAGAGGCTTGTTCAGAAGATGAATTCGTTTGTAAAGTTTGCTTTTCTTTCTGTCAACTTAGAAGTTCAGTGGAAGCACATCAATATTTTGAAGCAAAATGAAAAAGAAATATCCAAACATTGTAGGGCACAGCTGGGAATTCTGCAGTGCCATTCGAATCACAGTTAAATCATTCTTAAGTTCATTTCTGTCAGCGGGCTTAGAGAGTTGCAACTTTGTTTAGGATGGCATTGTAAGAT
Organism: Heteronotia binoei; assembly: GCF_032191835.1. Lineage (NCBI taxonomy): Eukaryota > Metazoa > Chordata > Lepidosauria > Squamata > Gekkonidae > Heteronotia > Heteronotia binoei. The sequence continues at coordinate 45,470,049 of NC_083223.1, read as the reverse complement.
GAGATTAATTGCACCTTTTGGCTGCAATCACACACACTGAATAAATGCACTTTCAGTCCACTTTCTAACTGGATTTTACTGTGTGGACTGACAAAACCCAGTGGGAAAGTGCATTGAAAGTGGACTGAAAGTGCATTATTTAGTGTGTGTGATCTCAGCTAGAGTCTGCCTTCAGTGTCCGCCCATGAACCAAGCTAACATTGCAATCAATTCTTGCAGTCACTTCACAAAGAGATGGCTCTGACTGAGCAGGTAGGAAATGCAGTCCAAGTGTGGACCATCCAAATGCACAGGTGCAAAGATGAGATGAACTGTGAGTGTTTCTGACAAGTAAATCAATTTAATGACTCTTCATCAGTAGTCAAGATTTAGTTCACAGGCTACGTAAGTGGAAAAGCAGATGCAAGCTGCAATTTAGTTGATATTTAGTAAGAGATTACTTGACCCTATAGCTCTAGTGACTGCTGTGTGGGCACAAAGCTGCTCAGCTGAATGCTTGAGATGAATTTTGGCAGAAAGCATCAAGGCAATCCAATCAGGAGCTCACCTAGGGTGTAACTGAGGAATTCTTATCAAGATAAGCTAACAAGGAGATTGTATTCATGTTGAAATTCTAAGGATCCATGATAACAGTGACCGAAGGAAAGTTCTTTCTGTGGAGTTTTATCTGCAATGGTTCCTTCTCACATGCTGCACTTATTAAGCAAGGGACATAAACATATGAAGCTGCCCAAAAGGTAATACAGAGAAGAACGCTCTTATCTATGTTACATGCCTATTCACTCATTGGGCCTTCAAAGTACACAGGAAATTACATAGTCTAGTTCAGGGTGCCCAAACTTGCTTAACAGAAGAGCCACATAGAATAAACATCAGATATTTGAGAGCCGCAAGGCATGAATGTCAGATGTTTGAAAGCCACAAGACAGGAAGGAAGAAAAGGTGAAAAGAAAACAAATAGATGGGGGGAAGGAGAGAGAGGTGGAAAGAAAGCAACTGAGACCGTTTTCGCACACAGCTTACCACGGGATCACATTCCTGTTCTCTCCACAGCGACTCTTGCATTTCCCATTATCTGCACCGAAGTTACAAGAAGTGCTGCGGCTTTTGCATAGCAAACGTAAACCGCTAAAACCCAGTTTACGTTTGCTATGCAAAAGCCGCGGCACTTCCTGTAACTCCGGTGCAGATAATGGGAAATTCGACAGACGTTGTGGAGAGAACAGGAACGTGACTGCGTGGTAAGCTGTGTGCGAAAACGGTCTAACTTTAAATGCATTCTCGAAGCCACTGGCTGGCTTGGCTTGGTGAAGTGATTTAAAAAGACAAATGCCTTCTCCAAGCCAGCCGGCAGGGTGGAGAGGGCTTTGGGAGCCACACAATATGCATGAAAGAGCCACAGTTTGGCCACTCATGGTCTAGTTCCATTAGTTTCTGCATTAATTTTCTCAAAATATTTCCAACAAGATTTTTACTAATATTGTAGACACAGAGTATAAACCAATTACTTATTTAGCTAGCTTATGGACACAGGAAAAAGTGACTCCCCCCCTTGGCATTTGGGCAGAGAGAATAATTGTGAGCTTTGACAGCCTGTAGCAAAATGGAAGGTTTACTTAAGGATGTCATGGGATTAGACAGGAAAGATTTTGTAACTAATGCTCTACATCACAATCATGTTGCTTACTGGAATTTACCATGCAACACTAAAATGAACCCAGAAAAACTCAGAGAAACATTAACTATGTCTTCACATGGTAATAACAACAGGAGCAAACAGTAGCCAGGGCCAATTATACCACCTTGACAGAACACTAGTTGCCCTTGGCAACCCTGTGTTGTGACATAGCTGCACACTGCACAAGGGATTCCTGTTGGGATAACCATGTCCTAAACATCTTGCCCAGAAGGCAGCTAATATCCTCAGGCTTGCAACTCTGAAAGTACAAGTGCCAGAACAGGTACAGAAAAAGGGACAGATATCTTGTCATATGACAACAATTCATGGAATTACTTGGAGGCTCAAGTAAACTTGTTCGGCAAGGATAGATCCAGGTGGGCAGCCGTGTTGGTTTGAAGCCCAAAAATACAACAATACAAACTATTGTGCACAAACAAACACTCTTAACTGGTGTATATAAAGTTCTATTATAATGAAATGAACAGCCTACAACAGTGGGCATACATTCATACAGTATAAATAAAAAACAACAGTCTCAAAACAATATACCAAGGAGGACCCCACACAGTCACTGAGTTTTCCAAAATGAGTACACAGACTCAAAAATAATGTTCCACAGGAGTCCCTCCGTTGTTTGTTGACTTCTGAAGGACAAATTCTAGCCTTCACGCAAACCCCGGATTTGATTGCGTTCCGCTGCTCCTGCAGCTTCCTCGTAAGTCAACTGAAAACTCCAGCCAAGTTCTTTCTCAAACGCCCATTTTGATATCTTAATTTGCGGAAAACTTAATTTTAGTTTAATTTTGGAAAACTCAGTGACTGTGTGGGGTCCTCCTTGGTATATTGTTTTGAGACTGTTGTTTTCTATTTATACTGAATGTATGCCCACTGTTGTAGGCTGTTCATTTCATTATAATAGAACTTTATATACACCAGTTAAGAGTGTTTGTTTGTGCACAATAGTTTGTATTGTTGTATTTTTGGATTTCATATATTGTGCTGCCACTGTTCTTTTGCGTTGTGTTGGTTTGAAGCAGCAGAACAAAGTTTGAGTCCAGTGGCACCTTTAAAACCAGCACATTTTTATTCAAAGTGTGCATTTTGTGTGCAAACACACCTCTTCAGATATAAAGCTTGCTTGCACATGAAGTGTGCTTGCACATGAAAGCTCATATACTGAACGAAACTTTGTTGGTCTGAAAGGAACCACTGAACTTAAACTTTATTCTATTGTTGGGTGAGGGGCACTCAGTTTCTGTGGGCTCATCAGTAATAGGGACCCAGATTCTAGCGTGAAAGGAATTATGGGAACAGTTTCAAAGGAACTGTTTCAAAGGAACCCCTTTCCTGCATGGAAGACCATAAGGAATTTGTCGATCCTTGGATTGGGCAGTTTTTCATGTTGAGATTTCTGTGGGCTCTAAGAGCCTGGTTGGAATTGTGACAGAGAGGCAGAGACTCCTGGAGTGGTTAGGTACACAGCTCATAGCAAAAGCTTTTTGTGTGCTAATGTGAATGTGAAATGCTTTTGTACTTATTGTAAGGATCAAGTTGACTCAACAGCCTGCATCTTCTTTAGCTGCCCCATTATATTTTATTTTGTAACCAATATATTACTCCCTGGACTGATCATTTACAGAATATTTCACAAAACTAAAGACATTATTGTCAGGCAGGACAAAAAAAATGCACATGTGACTTAGCTGTATTTATCTACGCAATTACAAATCATTTATATAAACTATTTCAATGTATAATTTGTAAGCTGTCAAGTTACAGGGAAAGGATAGTGGTTAGAGGGTAGGATATAGACTGGAAAGAGATGGGTTTGAACCTCCATTTAGGAAGCTCTGGCCAAAGACAACTGCAGACCTTCTTTCCAGATATCAATGTTAGTAACAACTGAAGCTCACTAGGCAATTTGGGGCTAGTCATTCTTTCTCAGCCATATCACAAGTTTTTTAGGAAGAATAAAAGGTTTGCAGGGCTTTTTTGTAACAGGAACTCCTTTGCATATTAGGCCACACCCTTCTGATGTAGCCAATCCTCCAAGAGCTTACAGGGCTCTTAGTACAGGGCCTACTGTAAGTTCCTGGAGGGTTGGTTACATCAGGAGCGTATGACCTAATATGCAAAGGAGTTCCTGCTACAAAAAAAGCCCTGATGGTTTGTCTGACCCCTGAGGTCACCAAGAACTTTTTAGAGAAAAGGGTGGAATGTCAATGGGAAGGATGGGCGAACGGATTGGTCAGGCAAAGTAAATTGGAAGCACTCTTGGGTTCCAAATGGGAAGGAAAAGGAAAGCAAACATGAGGCCACCACACAGCCATGCTGCTCTGACGCTTTCTTTTAGTAATCTGATATGTGGCAGCATATAAAAATGAACATTAGAACTGAGCTCAGTGATGTGGTGCCTCAGTGTGATTGTGTGGGCTCTACAGCTGGTGCAGCTTAGGTAGCTTCACTTGACCTTTTCACTTCTTTCTCAATGTGGTTTGGGAAAGCCATCTCATCTTTCAGCTTGCACAGATTGGTGTGGGTAGCTGATCATAGTTCAAATTCTCCTGCCCAGTAATCTACTAAGAACTATCAGATTTGCTGTGCTCTTCTAATCTGCCTGTTGTAACATCTAGCATAGAAATGATGAACAAAGTCCATCCTACTTAAACTGTTACAGAAATCCATCCTTTGTGGTGCCAGAAATAAACAGGCAACATCAGTCAGTTATTTCATAGCTTCCACATATCTTGGTGCTAAACTTTGATTTGTTGCTACTGACATTGATATCTGGAAAGCAGATTTGCAGTTGTCTTTGGCCAGAGCTAGATTTTATTTAAAGGAAGCTTGTGGCTTACTACAGACAACAGCCCCTTGTATCCTCTTCCTCTGTCTCCTGGTAACCTCTATCTATCTATCTATCTATCTATCTATCTATCTATCTATCTATCTATCTATCTATCTATCTATCTATCTATCTATCTATCTATCTATCTATCTATCTATCTATCTATCTTACACATTGATAACCCTGGTTTTCTTCCAAATGGAGACCCCTCCAGAAGGCTTACAGCATCATTCTACTCTCCTCCATTTTATCCTCACATTATCATAAACCCTACAAGGAAGGTTAGGCTGAGGTTCACTCAGCTGAAGATTCACTCAGTTAGCTTCCATGGCAGACTGGGAATCTGAACCTGGTTCTCCCACATCTGAGCCTAGTGCTCTGCCACACTGCCATGCAGTGATATCCTTCAGTTGTTCTCCCTCCCTGGAAGCCAATGAAAATGTGAGAGAGTGAAGAAATGTACAATGTGATGAAGCTGTGCATCTTTTATATTGCTAAATATAACCAAGGTATAGAGGAGAAGGACAACACATGAAGCTGCTGCTTTCAGCTACATATCCTTCATATCATATGACTCCAAATGTATTAGAAAATGGACATAATAATAATAATAATAATAATAATAATAATAATAATAATAATAATAATAATAATAATTTTTTATTTCTATCCCGCCCTCCCCGCCGGGGCAGGCTCAGGGCGGCTGAGTCATTATGATGACTGGTGAATGTGTGGAAGAAGGGCCTGTGGCTCCTGTCACCAAGGGATGGACTATGTAATAGGCAGATTCACCCACCTTTCTAACAGCCATGCTTTATTGGTTTCCATGAGAATGAACAGCAGCACTTAGCTTACATGGGTGAAACTGTAGGGTTGTACTTGAGGAATATACTTTAGGTGAAGGCTAAAGGTTCACCATGTCCCAGTGATCTCAGAATGGATCACCTTGAGTCTAGAATCAAGCATGCTCCTCAGCCTGGGGTCTATTTTGAGGTCATGTCTGAGCATGACTAAATGTCATGATGTTGATATGTGTGAGAGATCATAGCTCGGGGGTAGCCCATGGCACCTGCTTTGTATGTACAGGGCCTTTGTATGTTCAGTCTATGGATCTCCAGTTAAAAGTATCTTCGACAGTTGGTGTTGGAGAAGACCTCTCTCTGCCAGAGACTAAGAATGAACAAATGTTCTGTATTTCATTTCTTGTTATATTTGTTTACATTTCTGTCAGTGGTTTTGGTTCTCTGCTTTTGACTGTTACTTCTGTAGATTGGTTTGTACTGTGTATGCATTAGCTGGTATGTATACATTTTAAAAAGAAAAATCAGTGCAAAGAAAAATAAAAGGGTAAGAAAAGTAAGGATTTACAGGTTTGATTTGCACACACGAGCTGCAAAAAAAGGGGGGAGTATTTCTAGATCAAAACAGCAGAGGTAAAAATTGGAAATCCTTTCTGTCTGAGACCCTGGTGGGCCACTGTCAATAGGAGCAGGTGGTTCTGGACTGATGGATAGGGCTGGATCCTCTGGATTTGTTGCACTAATGGTATCATGCTCTTCCAGCACAAGAGGCTTTTCCTTGATGCAACAGGCTCTCCCACTTAAACCAGAAGAGGTCATGTCTGTTAGTGGAACAAATCCATAGGATCCAACCCAATGTCCTGAATTTGATACAAGTATTATGTTTAATGGTGTGGATCTCTCCTGTTAAATTCCTATGCTGTATGCTAAACCAGCATATAGAGTTCAGTAGCACCTTAAGGACTAACACAATTGGCTGGAGGGTATGAACTTTTGTGAGTCACTGCTCACTTCTTCAGATACATCTCCTGCCACCAGTTTTGTTAGTCTTTGAGGTGCTACTGGACTCTTGCTCTTTTCTACAGACACACTGCTGCCCATCTTGCCCTAAACCAGTGTATGTCTCTCAAAACAATAAGGAAACCCTCCTCTTTTGCTACTGAACACATATGTTTTTAAGACAACACAGTCAAGTTTTGAGCAGAAGAAAGAAACTGACATGGGACTAGTGTATGGAAAAATTCTATACTGGAATTGAAAAAACCTGTCTCTAAATAACAGGCTGCTTAAACGATTGCTTATAAACAGGAAACGTATATGATGTTAAAATAATGAGTCACTTACGGTGTTTATCAGAGTCAGGAAAGAAGCTGGCCTGTCTAAACAAATCCTTTTTATGAAACCAATCCATTTGTTAGTATTATTCTGGATGAGTCATCATTCCCAGCTCTCTGAATGGAAAATACTTTGCACCGTATCAATGCAAGGTGATATATTTAGACATCCTTGTATTTAAACAAATGCCATATGCTCTTTACAGTCCTTTTGGGGCTGCTTTTGGAACTTCATTAGCCCCATCCATCATTTATTTATTTACAAAAAAATTATCAAGGTGGCTAGCTATTTAAAATGCACATGATGAAATTACATTTTAAAATAATTAAAATCAGTTTGTGTGGTGGTAGGCAGGTAGGATGGCCATATGTTGCAGAGTGATACACCACAGAGCAATCCAAAACTGGATAGTCTGTCAGTTGTGCAGATGAAACATGTTCTTAATATGGAACTAGGAAGTTAAAAGAAGCAGTGTGATATGGTGGCTCAAGTGTCAAACCAAGATCTGGGATACCCTGATTCCAGCTATATATATCCAGTCTGAAAATGTATCAAAAACTTATGGAAAAAGTATTTTTAAGGTATAAGCTGGACACATACAAATTAGAGTATCTCAGTCATACCGTTATTCCACACCAGAATATACAGGAATATAAGGTCTGGCATTTCCAGTCCAAACTTAAGGGTACCCCCCAGGTTTCCTAGGCAACAAGGGGGAGCTCTCACAGGGAAATAAGATTACACAAGGCTGGAAGGGGGGCTTGCAGGTTGCTTCTGGTGGGATTCTCTGGTTTGAAATTGGTTCCATTAAGCTTGCGCTGATGCTTTGACCCTATGTTTTGCTTGACTTCAATGGTTTAACTTTGGTTCTGTTGGGCTGGACTCTTTTCCTTTGCTTCAGTTGGTTTGGCCTGGATTCTCTGTGGTTCTGCTGGGATTCTCTTGATTGATGTTAGCTCTGTTGGTTTTGTTGGTTCTGTTTCACTCACTACAACATAGACACTGAACCTATCCACCAAATATTTTTGACCAGAGAGAATAACAGGGTATGCACGTATTCAGTTGGGTCCTACCAGATTTTACACTGGCAAAAGGGGAAATAGGAGCCAATTCTGACCTCTGAAAAGGCTATGCTAGGAATGGTGGGACCTGTATACTCAAAAGTCATGTGGGTTGAGAAGAGGAATTGGATGAGATCAAGTGGAAAAGTGGTAGGATCCAACATATTGTGAGCAACAGTACCGCTCCAGCTGGCCAGATGAGGGAAGCCACTTCCTAGGGAAGATAATGTATCAGCCCTCATTAGCACATTTTAGAAGGGGGGAACTATTCCCCCCGGCTGTAATGCTTTTTTTAAAAAAATTATTCAAAAATGAAGTACAATAAAACATTTCATAGAATCGTAATATAAAATTTTAATGAACAGAAATTTAATTTTTTTAAAAAAAAAAATTCCTTGTAAATTGCTCTAGGAGGAATTATATCATTTTCTGAGAGGTGTTGCAAAATTGGATATCAGATAATTGAAAATGTAGTAAACATAGTTAGCATTAGTAAGTTGTGTCATGCTATCTGCTAACTTAGCCATAATAAAATGATCCCAAACTTTTAATACCAAAGCTCTATGCTAGGGGCTTTAGGATTTTCGCAAAATGCTGCCACCATCAACTGGGCAATTGCGATAAGGGTACATATGGTTTCTGCTTTATCTTTCCGTCCCCCTGGCTGCAATGAAGTGGGTCCTTATCAGTGTCATTGTTCAAGGAGGTGACATTAAAAGGTCCAAGTATGGTGGGACTGGCTTGTTTTACTGTGATCGAGAGGGATCTGGCCTGTGCTACAGACTCATTGCTATCACATGTCTATGTTGTTTCAGAAACAAAATGCTAATATGTATTTTGTAGGTCATGAAAGTGTGTGCGTATGAGGTGCAATTGTGGCAGCAAGGATTTCAAAGGTTTGTACTGGGCCCAGATAATTGATGCTTAGGCCCTGCTTCAGGGATAGAGCAAAAGACTATATGCAACCTCTTCTCTCTCTCTCTCTGTGTGTCTTAATAAGTGTCTTATTAAAGAACATAATAAAAATGGTGCCATCACAAATTCAATCATCACACCTTCAAGTATTGAAAGAGAGCCATTCATAAGATCTTGTGCTGGGGCCATCAACACATGGTTATCACTGATGAGATATGGCCCCGTGCGTTCTGTTTTAAAGGCCTCTTCCTTGCCCAAGGAGCTGCCCCATTTCAGGGAATGCTGATGCAAGCCCTGTCATTGATTAAAGATCACTTAGATGAATGCTGAATAGCAGGATTTTTTTTAAAAAAGTATGAGTGATTTACAGAATTAGTTATTTATTTAGTATAATAAAATTTATGTAATTAAGCAGCCCTGTGGTACAGAGTGGTAAAGCTGCAGTACTGCAGTCTGAGCTCCCTGCTCATGACCTGAGTTTGATCCCGGTGGAAGCTGGGTCCTGGTAGCTGGCTCTGTCAGTATTGAATCTACCTTTACACAGTCTGACAGCTCTATTGTGACAGCAGATGATCTAGCTGGCAAGCTAGGTCACAGTGACCTTATCTATAAGCCGGTTCTAGCCGGTAGAGGACAGGTGGAAAGGACCTGCTGAATCAGCATGACTGTGGACTGCCAGGATTGGCTGATGGGACTATATATGGACTGTGCTGGCAATGCACAGGTCTCTCTTCGAGGAGTCACATGCTGGCGGAGCACTTTGGTCCTATAGTTGATGTATCTTTCTGCACTAGTGAGCACGTTGTATATATATTGTAAATACACTGTTTTAGCACTAGCTGCAGGTGTCTGGCTCACTTCTTTACTGGGGCTCACCGTTGCACACATCACACCGCTCACTCTGCAAACATCCGCACCGACAGGGTTATGGGCCCAGTGCGGTTCTGCTGCGCGGAGGAGCAAAGTGAGTGTTGAGCTGACCGAGAGTTGTGAAGGAGCCGGAGGCGAGGAACGCCGTTGGAAGACAAAGAGTACCAGCTATCTCAATCCGAGAGCCAGAGGGAGGATGGCAGCCAGCTGTGTGGAGGAGTCGGCGTCATGGCTCAGCAGCAGCTTGCAGTGGCCGTCGAGAAGCTTAACTCAGCCAACTACGCGGTGTGGAGCCTACGAATGGAACACTATCTCAAGCGTGAGGGGCAATGGCTGTTTGTAAGTAATCCCCCTGCCATGTTATCTCCTGACGAGACTGTGTTGGCCGAGAAGGCGCTGGCAAACATTGTGCTAGCCGTGGGTGATGACCAGTTGATATATGTGCGTGGGAAGGACACTGCCAAGGCTGCCTGGGATGCGCTCAGTGGGGTATACGTTAGTACCACTGCAGGCTCCCTAATGGCCTTGACCAGGAAGATGTTTCGCACTTTAATGCCGGCTGGAGGGTGTGTGAGGCAGCACATCAAGAAGCTGACAGACTGCTTCGTGGAGCTGGAAGCCCGGGGCAAAACTGTCGCTCCTGACGACAGAGTGTATATTTTATTGTCTTCATTGCTGCCGGAGTTTACACCACTAATTACCTCCCTGGAGACGGTTGATGTTGCTACTCTGACCATGGAGTTTGTGTGTGCCCACCTGCATGATTTCCAGGAGAGGATTGCAGCTGTGAGCCATCCGGGAGTGTCGGCTGGAGAGCGTGTGGCTATCGGCTCGTCTGGGAAGGCATCCAAGCAGGAGCCGGCTTGTGCTGCTGGCAGACAACCAAAGGCTGAAGAGGAGCCGACTGCACTGTCGGTCAGGCGTTGCTTTGGTTGTGGCTCATCCTCACATCTTTTGCGTGTTTGCCCAGAGAAAGGGAAGCGGCGTGGACGGAGGCAGCGAGAGCAGAGGACCACCAGCAGATGTGAGGAAGAAGCCCGGCTGGTCACTTCTTCAGGAGAGAGTACCGGGTCTTTGTGGATATTAGACTCTGGTGCAACAAGCCATCTCTGCTGCGACAAGGAGCTGCTGAGAGATGTTGACATTCCTGAACTCACTTATGTAAGATTAGCCGACGGTGCTACCGTGGCTGTTACATGTACTGGAAGTAGGGTGGCCAGACTGTCCCGGTCTCCCGGGACTTTCCCGGTTCTGGCCACCAATTCCCGGCTCCCGGGTTGCCTATACCGGGACCATTACAAAGTCTCGGTATAGCCAGCGGGGAGCCGGCGGGCCGCGCGCGCGGGCCGGGAAGGCGGGGAGTGAGGCAGCCAGCATCCCTGCGCGTGCGCACAGCGGTGTGGGCACACGCAGGGACGCTGGCTGCCTCACTCCCCGCCTTCCCCGCCCGCGCGCGGGGTCCGGAGAGGCCGGCGCTGGTCCCTGGAGGCCTCCAGAGGCCAGTGCCGGCAGCGTGGAGAGGCCGGCGCTGGTCCCTGGAGGCCTCCAGAGGCCAGCGGAGGCTTCATGGAGAGGCTGGCGCTGGTCCCTGGAGGCCTCCAGAGGCCAGCGGAGGCATCGTGGAGAGGCTGGCGCTGGTCCCTGGAGGCCTCCAGAGGCCAGCGGAGGCTTCGTGGAGAGGCCTCCGCTGGTCCCTGGAGGCCTCCAGAGGCCAGCGGAGGCATCGTGGAGAGGCCTGCGCTGGTCCCTGGAGGCCTCCAGAGGCCAGCGGAGGCTTCGTGGAGAGGCCGGCGCTGGTCCCTGGAGGCCTCCAGAGGCCAGCGCCGGCAGCGTGGATAGCCCTGCGCTGGTCCCTGGAGGCTCACTCTGCAAACATCCGCACCGACAGGCTCATGGTTGACTCAGCCTTCCATCCTTCTGAGGTCAGGAAAATGAGTACCCAGCTTGCTGGGGGGAAAGTGTAAATGACTGAGGAAGGCAATTGCAAACCACCCTGTACAAAGTCTGCCATGAAAACATGATGCAACATCACCCCAGAGTCAGAAATGACTGGTGCTTGCACAGGGGACCACCTTTACCTTTAATTTATGTAATTAGTTACTGATTTAATTCAGCCCTGGCCCCTGCCTGTTGGAATGAGCTTCCGTTGGAGAACAGGGCCCTTTGAGAACTGTTGCCGTTCCTTAGGGCCTGTACAACAGATCTCTTCCACCAGGTCTTCAGCTGAGGCAGCAGATGTCACCTTCTATTGGGCCTCTCCCTCCAGTGACCTTGGGGATCTGATGGACCTCTGGACCTGATTTGATCATGATTGTTGAGGAAGTGTTTTCCAACTTGTGTATTTTAGCTATTTTTATATTGTATATTTTAATACTCTTTTAATTTTAAATTTCTGATGGAAACCACAGTGAGCCTGCTTTGCAGACTAGTGATGTAGATCACCATCAGGTTGTGTTAAAATGTACATGTCAGATGCACTGTTTTGAAGGAAGACTCTGCTGAACAGCCATGGATAGTTCAACAAAGAGCTGAACACCATTGTCAAATTGGCTCCCCATTTGAGACTGGCAAACAAGACATGAGCCAAACTGGTAGGTACTTGAGCATCCCTACACCTTTTATGCCATCTTGGTAGATTCAAAGGGGAAAGGAGAGCTCATTGCAGTCCTATAGCCTATTTTAGCCTATAGAAATGGGAACAACTATGTACTGTAGTCTTAACAAGTCTTCAGTAGTTTTCATAACAAAGTTTCTATGTGCCATTAAAGTATAATGAATGACAGACACATTTGTTATAGAGACTTTGATGCATAATATGCACTGAAGAAAACCAATTGTATATCGCTCAACAATGCTGTGTAAGAATAAGCATTTATATGGCTTTTAGCATGTGATTGTAACATTTAGTGTCTGCACAAGTTAGCAACACACATATATTGAAGCAAACAGATATTATTGGGTTGACAGAAAGTAGTTTTTCAGAGTGTTAAAAGTGGTTTAAGAAAGGTATCACTTCCCATGATATCAATATATTTAATTCTCAATGTGACCAGATTTGTGGATACTTAAATCAGGAGATTAGAGCCATGAACAGATGATACAGATCTTCCTACAAACCAGAAAAAGCTCTAGGTTTTCAGAAAATATATATATACACACACACACACACACATACAGTATATACAGTATGTGTGTGTACACACACACACACACACATATTGGTTGCTGCCAGACCTGGCTCCGATGTGTGTGTGTGTGGAGTTGTTAATGCCCCCAAATTAATAGAAACAGCACCTATAGCTGCAGTGGACATTGTGGCTGTTGCTAGGCAACCATAACAGTATTGCTAGTCTTTAAGCCTTGGTTTCTGTCAGAAAAAGTCAGAGGAGGAGGGGCAGGACTCCTTCCAGGGTTGTTTTAGTCTCTGAAGGAGGACTCATCGAGGCCAGGCCTGGCAGAAACCAACAGGAGACTTGATACCACATGACTCACCCAGGCCTGACTGCTTGCTGCTGTTTAACATCATCCCATGAAAGTGTTGTTTGTTGGCTACAGTTTCATATTAGGCTCTAGGAGACTCTGGTTCAAATTTCCACTCTGCCATGGAAGTTGGCTGGGTGACCTTGAGCCAGTCACACACACTCAACCACACCTTACTTTCAGAGATGTAATGATAAAGAAGAAGACTGCAGATTTATACCCTGCCCTTCTCTCTGAATCAGAGACTTGCAGCAGTTTACAATCTCCTATATTCTCACCCCACAGCAGACACCCTGTGATGCAGCTGGGGCTGAGAGAGCTCTCCCAGAAGCTACGCTTTCAAGGACAGCTCTGCAAGAGCTATGGCTAACCCAAGCTCATGAAACAGAAATTTTTCTCTCAAGACTCCAGAGCTTAGAGGGAGCATTGATCCTCTGCTTGTACTTACAGTTTATTCTACCCCTGGTTCATGTTGTTGTATGGGTTTTTCATGGAATTATAGAGTTGGAAGGGACATCCAGGATCATCTAGTCCAACACCCTGCACAATGCAGGAAAATCACAAGTACCTCCCCCTGCCCTCCTCATAATCTGCCTCAGACAAACCTAGAACCAATGCTACATCTTTTGATCAGAAACAGAAGTGGAATGAGTATATCTAGCATGGTCTGTAATTCCTGTTTCAAACAAGGGATATACGTGTGTCTTTTCAGTTCTGTATGTGATCACTGTGAGCCTTTTCTGTTTACCTGTTGTCACTGCAGATGTTCCCAACTTGTTTCTTTTGCATTATTTTTACACCATTTTGTTATATGCCATGTATTTTGATGCAAAAATAACATTAGCATTGTTTCCATTAATTAGGAGTAAATCAGTACACAGAAAGAGACAATAACATAAAAATGAAGATTCTTGATTTTGATTTTGAGTAGGGATGAGAAATTCAAAACCATTCATTCAGACAGCCTTAAACTCTCATGGAAAGCTATCAACTACTGTCCAGCATTAGTAATCACCATAACACTTCTTTTGTGTGTCTCTAAGGTATATGATATGAACACAGAGTTCCTTTTATGTTATGTCCTGGCGTTATCAGCATAGCAAAAGGGAACACTTTGCTTCCAATATACAAGGTGTTCCAAGTGTCACACTAATAAACAATGGAAAGAACAACCCATGGACCATTATACCTTGTGCAGTGAGTCACTGATTACAGCAATCCTTGAGACAGATCTTTAAAATAAAAGGCATGCTTTTATTGTGGCCTTAATCATGCTTCCCTGCATTGTAGTCCCGACTTTCCATTGTAATGAATTTTATTCATATTATTTAAATTCAGTGGAAGCACTTCTAGGGGGATTAAATTGTTGCTCGCAAATGTGAAGCTTGCCGGGGAGACAATTATGCATTGACACTGAAAGAAAAAGTCTCTCTCTACCGCCCACACTCATCTTATTGAAAACTCATGTTTATATTTTTAGATTACATGAATGCAGTGATCTGAAAATAATTTTTTTTAAAACCCTTTGTCCCTAATACAGAAGTGGCTCCAAAGAGTATGGTAAGAAATTGCTGAAATCTCTTGGTCTGCATTGCTCCAAGCCCAGTCTCTCTTCCTAAACTGCAAAATGTGCAGAACATGAGCTCTGCAAAATCAACATGCAAAGATGTAGATTTAATTCTGCCAAGACTTGCTGTCACAGCAACCTTCAAGCACTGATAGCATCATAAAACTCAAGGACAGGTGCTCTGCTGTTTCTGCAGACAGTGTTACAAATGATTCCATTTGATTACATGCACATTTATGTAACTCCAAGCACAAAACACCTATCAGGACAAAGACTCCTGAGAAACAGACTGCCTCTGGGATATTGGTTTGCCAACTGTGTCCACAGCAGGGCTGCCAGGCTGTTGCCCTCAGTTCCCCAGGGGCCTTTGGGGAGAGGCATCAGGAGGAGAAGCATTGATCGACATCACAATGCTCTAAGAAGATCCAAGTAGGCAGCTGTGTTGGTCTGAAGCAGTAGAACAAAATAGGAGTCGATTACACCTTTAAGAACAACTCAGTTTTATTGATATAACAAACACGAATTTGAGCAGACTTTGGAGGATGGTGGAAGACAGGAGGGTCTGGCGTGACTTTGTCCATGGGGTCGCAAAGAGTCGGACTCGACTGGGTGACTGAACAACAACAAAGTTTTATTCAAACATAAGCTTTCGTGTGCTCTCTAAGCACACTTCATCAGACGAGGAATTTGGCACAGTGAGCAGAGCCATACATAGCTGGTAGGCAGTGGCCCAGAATGCAAAATGGTACAGATTTAAGAACCAATGACAGTGATGTAAAATTATCCGGTAGGCAGTGATTTAGAACAGTAAAATTAACAAATTGAGCAAACCTTTGATCTGAGTAGCATGAGCATGAGAAAGCAACGAGACAGTAGTATGTCACAATGTGAGAGTGTCTGTCAATGACTCTATTGCTATGAACCTGGGCCAAAAGGAAGGCAATATCCTCTAGGAAGTCCACAAAGTGCTATGGTTTTACCATACAGTGACATCACGACATTGATCGACATCCCCTTCCCCCCTTCCATGGGTCATGTGAGCACCAGCAGGGGTGAAGGAGTGAGGGAGGGAGTTTGCCCAGCAGAAATGGACAAATGGTAAGCCCAGTCACTGGGATACCTTAAAAGCTTCCCATGGATTCTGCATTGAGAAGATATACAGGAAGCTGTCCCGTGCTGAGTCTATTAAGATGAATTGTCTCCTCTGATTGGCAGAGGCTCTCCAGTGATTCAGGGAAAGGTCTTCCACAGCACCTATGAGGACAAGAAGAAATATACTTTCCCAGGACTGGCTCCTAATCTGCAAGCTATACCTTCCAAGGAATCAGCATTAATGTCTCCTTTGAACCTATATGTGAAAGCTCATCACTAATCTATACAGGGCTTTTTCACACAGTCTATGTATTCCGGTATGGAAGCTGGTCAGTTACTGAACAGTAACGGGTTTCTGCTGGCATTTCAGACAGACTCAATTCAGTAACTGTCTGCTACCGGAATACTCTCACCTTTTCACACACTCCCGCGGCTGTCCCGGTAGTGAGGCGTGCCTGAGTCGTTACAAACAAAGAGCAGCTTCTTCCACTTTTCAACCCCTTCTTCCGGGTTGAAATCTCTATGGGGTGCTGTGTGAAATGTCCAGTATCTAACCCGGGAGCAGTTTTCGTGCCCTTTTTCGCCCGCCGGTGCGCGGGATCTCCGGCTTTTTTTGGGGGGGGGGGGAACGTCGGGCTAAGATCACCATAGGGATGCCTGGGCTCCATTAAGATGCCAGATATCACCACCGCTGAAACCTGGTAACTTATGTCAATAGAGCCTAGCCATCTCTATGGTGTTGCTGTTGTGATACGTCGCTATAGCGCTATAGCGATCTTAGCCCGACGTTCCCAAAAAAATGATAAGCTGGAGATCGCGAGCCGGCAGGCAAAAACGGCTGGCGCTGGTGGAAGTGAGATAAGAGCGGAACAGTGTGAAATGGCTCGCTTCAATCACGGAACCCTACCGGAAAAAAAACCATGTGTCTGAAAACTCCCATCCCTGTCTCGGATTACTGCAAGTGGCACAATACTGACTCCCTTCTGGTTTCCACTGGTAAGTGTGAAAAGGGCCATAGTGTCTACTTTAGAGTGGTGGTCTACAATCAGTTTTTTAGTCCACAGCAATGATTGTCACAGGGATATAGAATAGGAGTAGATTTTGGTAAGCATGAAAAAATCCCAAAGTTTTGACTGGGTTTGCTTTCTGATGCAGTGAACAGCTAAGCTGAGACAGAACATGCTTTATTGAGATATCTAATTTTCAGGGGGTTTTTTGGTTGGGGGGGAAGCTGTGCTGGAACTTTCAAGAGGGAAATGAAGGAGAAACACATGCTGCCCCTTATGGACTCTTAAACTTCTTTTGAGAATTTTGTTTCTATGAAGAGGTTCCAGAACTCCATTCTGCCTTATTCCCCCAGAAAAAAAGTCCTGCTAATTTCACAACAGAGAAATTTCCCACTTCCCATGAAGCATGTGGATGCATGCCATTATTGGGGATGCTCGAGCACCATCCGGTTTGGCTCATCAGTGATTATCAGGGAGCTGATTTTTCAACGAACTGCTTGGCTGTTTGTACCGTTAGGCAAATAGAGGAAACTTTTCATTATGTCTCTGCCTTGGAGTAAGACAGACCAAAGTATTTTGGGCAAGAGATCAGAAACTGCTTCTCAGCTAATCAGCCTGGTCATCTGAGACTTGGCTGCTGGTCACCAGTTTGGGAAACACAAATGGGCAGCTGCAAACCAGTCTTAGCTGCTGTTAGCTAGTGTTAGACAACTAGCACAGTGTAGCGGCTAGAGTGTCAGACTAGAATATGGGAGACTCAGGGTGTATATATACATATGTGTGTGAGTGTGTGTGCATGCTCATGTGTGCACCAGGAAGTCATGGTGACCGCTGGTGACGATTCCTACTGGGACCTGGAGGATATTCAGGGAGATGTCTGAATAAAGCCTGCCCTACCTCCCAACTTCTGGAGTTCCAAGGAGGTCTCCCATCCACATACTTGCCAGAGTTGACCCTGCTTAGCTTCTGAGATCTGATGAGATCAGGCTTGTGTGACACTTGGGTTTTTTGTGTGACACAGAGTGTTGGACTGGATGGGCCATTGGCCTGATCCAACATGGCCTCCCTTATGGTCTTATGTTCTTGAACATATATGAACATATGAAGCTGCCTTATACTGAATCAGACCTTTGGTCCATCAAAGTCAGTATTGTCTTCTCAGACTGGCAGAGGCTCTCCAGGGTCTCAAGCTGAGGTTTTCCACACCTATTTGCCTGGGCCCTTTTTTGGAGATGCCGGGGATTGAACCTGGGACCTTCTGCTTCCCAAGCAGATGCTCTACCACTGAGCCACCATCTCTTCTTATGTGACAAAGTTCTCAGTATTCCTAACTATTACCTTCAAGTCAAAGATGTTTCCCAATCTCATTTCATGGTTCTGGAATGCAACCATATGAAAAACTGCTAAGTCTTTTACAATTTCTAATCCTCACAATAACAACCCTGTGAGGTAGGCTAGGCTGAGAAACAGTGATGGACCAAGGCCACTGTGATGGTCTATCAAGGGTTAATACTTAACAGAGTCTGAGAACCTTTGAGTGACAGTTGTTCAAACATAATTCTGTGGAGAGTGTCAGTTAAGAAATGACAGTTGGGAACTGACAATTGAAGAAGACATAGTTTAGCAATGACTGAGGACTGGGAAGAAAACAAAGGGGAGTGAGAGGATCATGGAAGATCCCCATTCAAGTTGAAAAAGGACAGAGCTTCTAGTGTAGAGAAGTAATCCCTGCCTAGTGAAAATGAAGATAGCTCTTGAAAGAAGGGTGATCCCTGGTCTGTGTAGAAAGATGGGTTGTGCATTCCTGTCTTTTAAATATGAACAGGGCTGGATCTAGGGAGGAGCAGAGGGGACGCTTGCCCCAGGCGCTGCTGGAGGGGGGGCACCAAATTGGGTATGGAGTCCATTCTAGTCTATGGGCTCATAAAACAGAATGGACCCATAAGGTATCTGAATCGAGGGTGGGGGGGGGGTGTTCGTGCATCCAGCTCCCAGCCTTGGGTGGGGCTGCCTTGGTACCAGCCCAGCAGGTGAAGAGTCTGGGAATGATTCTGGATGCCTCCCTTTCCATGGAGGTCCAGGTCACAACAGCTGTGCGGTCTGCCTTCTTCCACCTCCGGCAGATCAGGCAGCTAGCACCATACCTATCCTCCCAAGATTTGGCTACAGTGATCCATGCAATAGTCACTTTCAGACTGAGTTACTGTAACTTGCTCTATGCTGGCTTGCCCCTGAAACTGATCCAGAAACTGCAGCGGGTGCAGAATGCAGCAACTCGCCTGCTGACTGCATCACCTATACAGATGAGCATGTGGCCGGCACTCCGTGACCTGCACTGGCTGCCTATAGAGTACCAGATCCATTTCAAGGTGTAGTTTTGACTTTTAAAGCCTTACATGGCCTGGGACCAACATACCTATGGGACCGTCTCCTTCCATATACGCCCTGGAGGTCACTTTGTTTGGCCTCCCAGGATCTTCTGACAGTCCCCAGCCCAAGGGATGCCCATCTTGCCTCTACCAGGGCCAGGACTTTTCTGGTCCTGGCCCCAATCTGGTGGAATCAGCTCCCAATGGAGATCTGGGCTCTACATGGCCTACTGGCCTTTTGTAGGGCCTGTAAAATGGAACTGTTCCACCAGGTCTTTGTATGAGGCAGTGGGCATCCATCTATTAGATCGGTTGGTCTCCCCTTATGCCCTTACAGCCTGCTGCATCACTGTATTGTGGAGCTATACCATCTTGCTTCATGTCACCTTGCTGAACTAACTTATTGCACTTACTGAATGTTGAACTTGTTTTTTATTATGATTTTATTGTGATTTTAATTTAAATTGTTGTACTCCACTCTGAGCCCCCCAAAAGGGGGAAGGGGTGGAATAGAAATAAACTAATAATAATGATAAAAAGGGGGCACCATTTTTTAATTTTGCCCCCCCCCCCACTCAAAAACATGTAGATCAGGTCCTGAAGTGTCAGTGAAACTCAGAAACCTAGGCTTATGAGCTGAAGTAGAAATTGAAAGTTACCTCAATTTTTGTTATTGGTTCACTTCATACATCCTACCCCTGATTCCACCCAACCTGTTCTCCCCTAAGTTAAATAAAACATTTTGTTTATTTCAAAACTTTCCAAAGCCTTTTGTGTGCCATTTTAGAAGCAAAACATAAGAAGGTAATTTTGTTTCTTCCTTCAAGTTTTTGTGGCTGGGCCAACCTCAAAATATTTAATAACATGACAGAGTGGGACAGCCATAGATCTACAAAAAAATAAAATAGATATAAGAGCTGCTCAGAAAGAAAGAAAGAAAGAAGGAAGAAGGGAAAATCCTGCATGTGAGGGAGGGAAGAGAGTGAGATTGTCATAGCCACCCAGCAAGCTTCCATGGGAAGAGTTGGGATTCATCCTTGGGCCTCCCATATCCTAATCCAGCACTCTAAACCCTATGCCACTCTGGCTCCATCATATTGTCGCAAGTGCATTTGCTTACTAACCAAAAGCAAATGTCATGGAGCTCTCCCTGTTTGAGTTTTGAGAAGGATTTCTAGGGCAGTAGATCACTGCTGATCATAGCTGAACCATGGAAACCTTCCCCACCCCCCACAATGAAATATTTATTTTGCAGCTGAATGAAAAAAGCAACAATCCTAGATGAGTATGAGAGAGAGGAAGAAGATAAGGAGTAATCAAATGTCAAACTGAAGACAATAGTTTCTGAAAAGAAACACATAATCCCACACACATTAGTTATGTTATGTGCCACAGAATACAGAGGAATAAGGAAAATACTTCCAAACAAAAATATAGGATAAGAGCTAGACTTCAATTTAACCCTGACCAGAATGGTCACGGCTAGCCTAATCACATCAGATTGTGGAAGATAAGCAGGGTGGACCACAGTTAGCATTTGGTTGGGACACCACTGAGGAGGTCCAGGGTTGCTACGCAGAGGCAGGAATGGTACACAACCTCTGAACATCCTTTGCCTTGAAAACTCTACCGGATCGCCATAAATTGGCTGCGGCTTGACAGCACGTTACATGCAGACACAACTCTGTTTAGGATGGAAGTATTTCAAAGCCATGGAACTAACAATAAAAGTAAAGGAAGCAGACTTGGAGGGCACTGTAGCAAGCTGGGTCTTTGTTAAAACACACACACGCGCACACACACACACACCATAGCACTGAATCTGCTGAAGAGGATGGATGGTAGTTAGTAGATTACTTATCCTGCACTGTGATTTCATGTAATTTCAGACACTCTGAATGGATACAATGTCACTCTTGATTCTCACCATATTATTGAATAAATTGGGTGAGTAGGCAACAATGTAGCAAATGAAATTAACATGGGGAAGTGCAAAGGATACGAATAGGAACAAGAACATCCTAATTTTAAGCATATGTTGATGGACTCTGAACTGGCAGAGACTGAGACAAACAGATCTTGGGAATACTGAGGAAAGCTCAATGAAAATGTTGACTTAGTGTGTGGCAGTGAAGGCAAACTCTATGCTAGGAATGATTAGAAAAGGGACTGAAATTCAAATGATCAGTATTGCAGTGGCTTTGTATAAAGCTATGGTGTGGCTTCACTTGGAATATTGCAAGCAGTTCTGGTTGCTGTATCTCTAAAAGAACATTGCAGAACTGGGGAAAGTACAAAGGAGGAAGCCAAGATGATAAGGGGACTGGAGCACCTTCCCAATGAGGAAGGGCTGGAAAGTCTTGGATGTTTTAGTTTAGAAGAGAGACAATTAAGGGGGCACATGATGGAAGTTTATAAAATTATGTTATGGGGTAGAGAGAGGGTTCGGCCCCTTCCCAGCCGAGCCTGCTCGCAGGCCATAGGCTGGGGGCCGTCTTTGCTCCTCCGGAAGGAGGGAGGGGCAGAAGGATCACCCGATATCGGGTGTTTAGGCTGGGCGCGGAGGCGGGGCTATATAAGCCCCGGCTCCCGCCTCAGCGCACAGTTCGGTTTTGGCTCTCTGTCGAAGAGCCACGTTCGTCGCTGCTGCAGGACTAGGCCTGGGCAGCGTTGGGGAGTACTCACGCGCTTGCGGAGGCGGTTCAGGCGCGGCGAGTTTCTGCGGGACCAGCTGTTCGTCGGGTCCCTGGCGCGGCGAGGCGCGCTTGCGGCGGCGATTTGAGGCTTCGTAGGGGGATCAGCTGTTGGGCGCACCAAGGAGACGCGGACGCGCTTGCGGCGGCTGAACTGCGCTGTGACTGGCCAGTATCGGAGGGTTTAGGGAGGCCAGGGAGGCGGCGCGAAGCAGTCCCAGTTCAGGGAGCTGGGCTGCTGGTGGCACATTCTTTGGCAGGGTTCCTGTTGCTACAACGCCCCCCCCCCCCCGGTTTCCCGTAACGAGGGCCGGGGTTGGGGCCTCGTGCTTGCTGTGAAACTTTCCCCTTTACTCATTTTCCCTTACCTGTGGGGATTGGGAGGGCAAAGGGTGGTATAAAGTCTCCGCCTTCTGCAGGAGACACCGAGCCTTTCCCTGCCTCTGCCATTAGTACCATTTGGTGCCCGGGCGGTGCTGGGGAGTGGTAGTTGGCGCTACCTCAGTGTAAGGGCGCATTCATCTCTTCCCACTGTGGTTGGGGGGTGGTGTGAAAAGGGGGCCTTGGATTGGACGGTTAGCTTCGCTTTGGTATACTAGTGTCACCCGTTAGACATGGCTCCAAAAAAGGGTCAGGGTAAGTCTAAGGGCAAGCAGCCTGCTCGCCCTCCTCGTGGGCGTGGTCAGCATGGAGCCCCAGTTGAGGACCAGGGCCAGGACGAGCGAGTTCGCCTCGCCATTATCAACCAATTGGAGGCTCTGGAACAAGAACGGGTCGCCAGGGGTGCACCCATTTGGGAAGGCCGTCGCCGCGCCACTGGTAGGTCGGCGCGGCTGACTTTTGAAACTGAGTTACTTGCAAGGCTGTCTGCTTTACAGGGCGGGCAGACGGAGCCCGGAGCGCCTTTGGAACCTGATCAAGATGAGGACCCAGGTGAAGGAACATCGGGCGTGCCAACGGGTGAAGGGGCATCTGGAAGCGGTGGGTCGCTGCCTCCTGGAGGTCCGTGCGCTTTTCCTGGTGACGGGGGTAAGCCCATTACACTGCCAGTTCCGGGTTGGCCCTGGGGCCTCGCCCAGCCACCCCCTCATGTGCCGGGGTCGAGTGGGTTAGGATGGGGTCCCGGGTGGTTTGGCACCAGCGAGCAGTTGTGCCCCCCTCAGTCATGGGCTTGGGGGTCGCATACCCCCAGTTTGCCTTCGACTGCAGTTCCTGCCCCTATTGGCCAACAGGTGGGTGCCGCTGCGCCGCATTCAGCCCCTCCCTCATTGCCCACACCTGGTTTTTTGCCTTGGGGGGGTCAGTTGGGGGCTCAGTTGCCAGGGGCATGGCCTGCAGCTCAGGTGGGCGGGTGGTTCTACCCCCCGAACCCATATGCCAATATTCCCTTTCACGCCTTTCCCTACGGCGACACTTCCTTGCCGTTGGGCGATCATCTAACGGCTGCCACGCGTGAGAAAATCCTCCGCGGGGAGTACGTGGATGTTTTTGGTCTCCTGTTTAGAGAGCTCGAGAAGAAAAGCAAGGACGAGCTCGATGACAGGGACAAAGAAAAGCTAAAGCGCAGGAAGATCGACAGGTCCTGGGCAAACTGGTTGCCCGGCTTTTTGATCTACGCGGGGGTCATTGCAAGAGCGCAGCCGGCTAGGGCGGCCGCCCTCTTTCAATATGTAGACATAATTTACAGGGCTTATACGGACTTCGTCGGTGCAGCCTGGCTGCAGTACGACGAAGCCTTTCGGATGCGGGCTGCCGTCAATCCGGCAATGCCGTGGGACCAAATAAACCAGCAGCTGTGGTTGCAGCTGATGGCTCCAGCGAAACCAAATGCTGGGGATAGGTCCGACAGCGGCCACTTGGTGCAGAGAGCACAGCAACAGCAGACCACTCCAGCGGCCCGCGTTTCCGCGGGCCAGCCGGTTCAAACCCAGCTGTTGTGCTGGGAATTCGCTTCCAAGGGGGTTTGTCCCAGGAAGCCCTGTAAATTCCGCCACGAATGTCCCCTGTGCAGCGGCCCCCACGCATTGTCGGCCTGCAGTAGGTCCAAGCCTGGAGCGGGCGGTAAGCGTCCCGGAGGCGGCGGCGGCGGCGCACAGCCACCTGGAAAAGGGGCCCAGCCCCATCCGCCTGCCGGTTCTCAGTAGGTTGCTGGCCGCATATCCCTGTAGGGCTGACGCTAGTTATTTACTGGATGGTTTTACGTTGGGGTTTCGGATTCCATACAGGGGGCGTAGGGCCCCCTTTGTAGCTTCTAACCTTAAATCGGTGGTGGGTCTCGAACACGTGGTTCGGGAAAAAATAGCTAAAGAATGCCAGGAGGGCAGGGTCCTTGGACCCTTTGATGTACCGCCGGTGCCCACATTGAGAGTATCTCCGTTGGGGGTGGTACCCAAGAAGGCACCCGGGGAGTATAGGATTATACACCACTTGTCTTATCCTAGGGGAGCTTCGGTTAACGATGCTATTCCTGAGGAGCTTTGCTCAGTCCGTTATACTTCCTTTGACCAAGCGGTCAAAGTTGTTCGCGGATGCGGGGTGGGGGCGGAGTTAGCGAAATGCGACATTAAGTCGGCATTTCGCCTTTTGCCTGTCCACCCCGATGATTTTGAGTTGTTGGGTTTTTCCTTTGAGGGGAAATTCTATATGGACCGGGCTTTGCCGATGGGATGTTCCATCTCCTGTGCAGCGTTCGAGCGCTTCAGTTCCTTTCTGGAATGGGCGCTCAGGGTTAGGACGGGGGTTAACGACACGGCGCATTACCTTGATGACTACCTTTTGGTAGGTCCAGCCGGATCGGGTCAGTGCGACATGTTGTTACGCTCCTTTCAGGGGTTGGCCCTCGAGCTCGGTGTGCCATTGGCGCACGAAAAAACCGAGGGCCCCAGTACGGTCCTTACTTTTCTGGGTATTGAGCTGGATACTCTCCAGCAGACATCCCGTTTACCGGAGAACAAGGTCTCCGATCTTAGAAGTCGGTTGGCCGCCTTGAAAGGGCAGCGTAAGGTCTCCCTTTTGGAATTACAGCAGGTTGTGGGCCACCTGAACTTTGCTTGCAAGGTGGTGGCCCCGGGCAGGGCCTTTTTGCGACGCTTTTGCGACGCCATGGGCCGGTTGCGCCTCCCCCATCATAGGGTCCGGGTTAGTGCGGGAATGAGAGCGGACTTGGAGGTCTGGGAGGAGTTCCTTGACTCCTTCAATGGGGTTTCCTTCTGGAGGGAGGACCTTAAGATTGAGGCAGAGCTTCAGATTTCTTCTGATGCTTCCGGTGCTAGTGGTTTCGGGGTATACTTTAGGGGCCATTGGTGTGCCGAGCAGTGGCCTGCTGAGTGGTTGGATAGCGAGCTCTGCAGAGATCTCACGTTTTTGGAATTTTTCCCCATCTTGGTGGCCGTTTGCCTGTGGGGAGAGCAGCTTGCCAACCACTCAGTTCTGTTTTGGTGTGATAACATGGCTGTAGTACATGTTATCAATTCCTTGACTTCAAAATCGGCGGCGGTCATGAATTTGGTTAGGTTTTTTACCCTGCGTTGCCTCCGGTTGAATGTTTTATTCCTGGCCAGGCACGTACCGGGGGTTTGCAATGGTGTGGCGGATGCTCTGTCTCGTCGACAGATGGAGCGTTTCCGGCAGTTGGCCCCAGATGCAGATTCATGTCCAGCGGAAATGCCCGCGGAACTCTGGAGGCTTGGGAACAGGAAGCCGGTAGGGCCATTCAATTGGCGCTAGCACCTAGTACAAGGAGGGCATATGCCAGGGCGACCGCCCAGTTTGGTGAGTTTAGGGGGGCTGCAGCACTCCCTGATTCCTGGCCCATCCCCGTGGAGCACATCATGCAATTTTGCGTGCATCAACGTCAAAGAGGCCTGGGGTTAAAAACTATAAGGGGACAATTGGCAGCGTTGGCCTTCGAAAGCAAGGCTCGTGGCCTCGCGGAGCCCACCGGAGATTTTAGGGTCAGGAAGATGCTGGAGGGTTGGGCCCGCGAGCGGGGGCGTCAGGTGGATGACAGACAGCCCATATCCCCGTCTGTCCTCCGCGGGTTGTTTGGGGGTTGGTCCAGGGTGTGCTCTTCCCCATTTGAGTCGGCCTTATTCCACGCTGCCTCGTTGTTGGCCTTCTTTGGGGCCCTGCGGGTAAGCGAGCTCGTAGTGCAGTCGAAGGCGGACACTTCTGGGAGGGCGCTCCAATCCGGAGATATAAAAATCACCAATAGTCAACTGGTTTTGACGATTCGTAGGTCCAAGACTGATCAGAGGCAGAGGGGAACCGTCATCACGATCGGCATGTGCGATTTGCAGGAATTATGTCCGGTCAGGGCCGTTCGCCGTTACGCCCAACTCAGGGGCGAGGCCCAAGGTCCTTTTCTTAGGCACGATGATGGTTCTCCTCTTACCAAATATCAGTTTTGGTCGGTTACAAGTAAGGCCCTGGCCCGATTGGGTCTTACTGGCGTCAAATTTGGGACGCATTCATTCCGGATTGGGGCGGCTTCCACAGCTGCGGTTATGGGCTACACGCCCTCGGCCATTCAGCACATTGGCCGATGGCGCTCGGCGGCCTATAAGTCTTATGTGCGCCCCCTGGTCGCCTAGCAGGTAGGTGGGGGGGTTGGTTACTTGTTGGACATGTTGCTGACTGTTGTTTGTTTTTTCAGGTGCTGTGGCTCGGGGTGAGAGACGGCGGGTTCTCATCTGCGGGCACAGCATGGTTTTTTGGGCTGCCCATTTCTCCAGGCGGTCTTCTGTGGGCACCCAGCTGGGTCTCAGTGAGTGGGCCACTGTCGAGTGGCTGGGTCGTCGGGGGCTGCGCTGGCCAGGCATCATGCCACTCTTGTTCCTTGAGCGGAAGGCATTACCCCCACACATTCTTGTCGTTCACCTGGGTGGGAACGACTTGGGGCTGCTGCAGGGGAAGGCTCTTTCCCAGCAGGCGTTGGCTGACCTTCGCGAGATTCGTCGCAGGTGGCCCGGGGTCATATTGGTTTGGTCGGCAATTTTGCCGCGCAGGGTGTGGAGGTACGCCATTTCGCCTGGTGGAATCGAGCGGGCCAGACGTAAGGCCAATAGGGCCATTCAGAAGGCCATGGAGGGGGGATTGGGAGTATACCTCCCTCATCCGGCCATACGGGTCGATCAGGTCGACCTGTACCGGCCGGATGGCGTTCATTTATCTAATTTGGGTAACCGGGCCTTTTTGGACGAACTCAGGCAGGGGGTGCGGTTGGCTCTAGGCCACCCGGTGGGGCGCTAATGCCTAGGCAGAGGCCTGGCATTGGCGGTGGCTGGTTTAGGTTTGGCCACAGGGTTTTCCAGGGGAGCACCTATGGCCTAGCACCTTTGGTGCGGTGGTCTGCAGGAACCGTAGATGGGCTAAACGGCTCAGTACGGTGATGCAGAACACAGGGAGCCTCACCTGGGTGGATCTTTCCATGGGGATTGTTCCAGCCCGGTGGGTGATGGCTAGAGGCCTGGCCGCTCAGTTACAACCCGATTACGGCGGGTTTGTGCTGGGGGCAGGGTGGCTCGCCCTTTGGACAAGGCGGGGTCCAGGTGTTGACCCCAGGGCTTGTCTGGTCTGTTTTCTCTCCCCCTGCCAGTTATATTTGTTAATTTTAATAAAGCGGCCCGGTTTTAAACCCAACAATTGTGTCTGCCTCTTCTTTCCGACTGGGGGGGCAAGGTTCGGCCCCTTCCCAGCCGAGCCTGCTCGCAGGCCATAGGCTGGGGGCCGTCTTTGCTCCTCCGGAAGGAGGGAGGGGCAGAAGGATCACCCGATATCGGGTGTTTAGGCTGGGCGCGGAGGCGGGGCTATATAAGCCCCGGCTCCCGCCTCAGCGCACAGTTCGGTTTTGGCTCTCTGCCCGCCCACCCTTCCCATTGGCAGTACAGGTGCATACCGGTCGCCTTTTGGGGCCAGGTAGGAATTTTTTCACCCCTGCACAATTGGCCTATGCGGGGGTGTTTTTCGCCTACCTTGTACTGCCTAGTAGGTTAGGTTTTGTTGTGTTTTAGTTTGGTCGCTGGCTGGTGTAGGTTTGGCCACAGGGTTTTCCAGGGGAGCACCTATGGCCTAGCACCTTTGGTGCGGTGGTCTGCAGGAACCGTAGATGGGCTAAACGGCTCAGTACGGTGATGCAGAACACAGGGAGCCTCACCTGGGTGGATCTTTCCATGGGGATTGTTCCAGCCCGGTGGGTGATGGCTAGAGGCCTGGCCGCTCAGTTACAACCCGATTACGGCGGGTTTGTGCTGGGGGCAGGGTGGCTCGCCCTTTGGACAAGGCGGGGTCCAGGTGTTGACCCCAGGGCTTGTCTGGTCTGTTTTCTCTCCCCCTGCCAGTTATATTTGTTAATTTTAATAAAGCGGCCCAGTTTTAAACCCAACAATTGTGTCTGCCTCTTCTTTCCGACTGGGGGGGCAAGGAGCTTTTTCTCCCTCCCCCTTAATACTAGAACTCAGGAGCATCCAATGAAATTGTTGGGAAACTGGTTCAGAACAAAAATAAATACCACTTTATAAAATGAGTAATAAAACTGTGAAATGGACTACCAGTGGTGGTAGTGACAGGTGCTATCATAGATAACTTTAAAAGGAGGTTAGACAGATTCATGGAGAAGATTTATGGCAACCAGCCATGATGACTGAAGAGAGCCTACATAGTGAGAGGCAGCAAACCTCTGAATAACAGTGCTGGGAGTCAGCAGCAGGGGAGGGGCTTGGCCTCTATGCCCTATTTGTCCTCCATGGCAACTATCAGCCACTGTGTAAAACAGGATGCTGGACTAGATGGACCACTATTCTGATCCAACAGGGGTCTTCTTATGTTCTTATATTCTTAAGGCATCAGTCAATCACATTGTTATGCTTTAAGTGATTTGTAGCATCCATGGTTTACAAGAACCACTGGGTTCCCAATCTACTGGGCTCACATGTGCAACGTCAAGTGTCTTGGCCATGTGATTGAGCTACAGGTTTAGAGAAGAATAGTCCTCTAAACATAATCCTTTCCAGCTGTGAGTCAACGGGAACTTAACAGACAAATTATGAGGAATCAAGTGATGTACAGGCGTATGTGAACCAGACCACTGACAAGGGCAAAATGGCTCATATATATTCTGTCCTCTATTCTGTGGTGTGGTTGAGATTCATCACTCATTTGTGAAACACAGTTTAACCATTATTTTTTTAAACACAAGAGTGCCTTTTGGCTATTGCACTTCTTTTCAGATTGCACATTTCCCTTTGAGTTCATGTACCAATATATTTTCTGTCTGAAATCCACTCATACATTGAATGGCAATGACTTGCTGGCACTGATGTCAGATGCCACCCATTAAAATTCAGTGCGTGGCAAAGAGAGAGAGAGGCTGTCCCATATATTTTCTGCAGCTGGGGAAGCATCATGGAGAATGGTTCACGCTGGAAAATGTGTTCTGGCAAGTGATCTCATCCTTCCTTTCACAACGTGTGATGGGAGAGTTGGGAAACTGGCTATTTCAACCTAATCCACATTTTTGTATGCTAAGAACATTCGTGATCAGCTCAAGAACACCCACAGCCCTATGATGTGACATCTATAAAAAGATTCTTGTGCTGAATGAGTTGCCAAATGTACATGGTCAAGCTCATTAAGATAAGCTGCACCTTAATTACAGGCTTGCTGTCTGACAATTTCTACACTAACCTGCATATGGAAACTCTTAATCGAGGAGGGTGGACCAGCTTGATCAGTTTCAGGGCTTTTTGGTGTCCTATGCATAGACCCTATTTTTCATCATGTTCAGACCTGCAAAGGGAAAAGTAACTGAAACACAGCTGCAGAAGAGACTGCAAGTATTACAGGGACTCCCCACCTCCTCCCAAACGCCTGCATAGTTGTTGGAAATTGCAGCACAATAGCAGATTCTGCCCCAAAACTGATACATTTAGTAATATCACCCTCCTGCCTTTGTTGAGGGCTAGATAATTATAGAAGATGATAAATCCGGTTCTCCCAGATAAGAGTCCGCGCACTTAACCACTACATTAAGCTGGCTCTCATTATGTTGCATTGCTGATGTCCGGAAGAGTAACTGAAAGAAATCTTCCTTATATAAAAAGGAGCTAGCCAATTACCACCCAGTATCCAATTGGCTTTTTCTGGGGAAGGTAATTGAGCAAGCAGTGGCCAAGCAGCTCCAGGTTTTCCTGGATGAGACATCTGCCCTGGACCCTTCTCAATCAGTCTTCAGGTTTGGCTTTGGGACTGAGACAGCACTGGTTGCTTTGGTTGACGATCTCCATTTACATCTGGATAAAAGCATGCCTGCCTTGTTGATCCTTGTAGATCTATCAGCGGCCTTCAATAATTTGACCATTTGGTCCTGATTGACTACCTTGCTTCCTTGTGGGTAAGGGGCACTGCCCTTAGTTGGTTCTTCTCATTCCTCCAGGAACACTCTCAGAGGGTTACTACTGGGGAGGAGAGGTTTTCCCAACAAGATCTGAATGGTGGGATCCTCTCTTTAATGTTGTTTAACTTATATATGCACCTTCTTGCCAAGATCATCAGGAAGTTTGGAGTTGGGCACCACTCATCTCTTCCTCCTGCTGGATAAGCTGCCAGTGGCAGGGCTCTCAGAACTATCTGCAGCAGCTGCACTGTCTACCAGTTAGTATCTGGATTCAATCTGAGGTATTGGTGTTAATTTTTAAAGCCCTTAACTGTCTGGAACCCTCATACCTACAGGAATGCCTTTCCTATTACAACAAACCCCCCCCCCCCACTCTCCCTTGTCTAGGGGCCTCTTGCAGGTGCCTGGTCCCAAGATGAGAGAAGGTCCTTCTCAGTTGTGGCCCCTACCCCGTGGAATGAACTCTTGGATGACACTCATGCCTTGAGGGAGGTTTTGGGCTTTTTAAATTGTGGTATGGTGATAGCCACATATTTTAATAAATCAATATATTAATGTTAATATTTTATATTTGATTTTTGTTTTTTAAAAACCTTATTGGTTTTAACATTGCAGTAACCCTGAAACTGTTTGGGTGAGTGGCAACTATATGTTGCTGTGTGGACATGCCTTCTTGCGGCTGTTTGTTGAAATGTTATACTGCTCTCAGATTTTTATGATTTTAAAAGATATTTTTACAATGCTGTTATATTTTTATGTTTTATATTTTGATGCAGGAAAGGGCAGGATGTAAATCTAAAAATTAAATTAAATTAAACTGGAAAAAAATCTAATAATTAATTAAATAAAATAATATATCCCAAATCACAGCTTCAATTATTATTAATTAATAATTAATTAAATAAAATAATATATCCCAAATCACAGCTTCAAGAGGGGATTCGATAAATATATGGAGCAGAGGGCTATCAGTGGCTATTAGCCACAGCGTAATTGATGGAACTCTCTGTTGGAGGCAGTGATGCTCTGTATTCTTGGTGCTTGGGGGGCCAGTGGGAGGGCTTCTAGTGTCCTGGTCCCACTGATGGACCTCCTGGTGGTAAACAATTTTTATTAGTAACATATGGTAGCAGAACTATATCTACAACTTATAAAGAACTTAAGATAAAAGAAAAAATTTTCTACCCCATATCTTACTTTCCCCTCCCCTCCCTCCGTTACTTGACCCCCGCCAGTGTTATTTTTGTAAAAATAAACAGGTATTAAAGGTACCCTTAGCTATTAAGAAAAGACAAAAAGACCCCCCCCATTGGTTATATTCTTATTCTTATTTTAAACGTCTTAATCCTCATCAAAGATTGCCCAATGTCCTTTTATTTTCCACTCTTTCTCTATGTATCTTCTGAATTTTTTCCAGTCCAACTTAAAAAGTTCCAAATCATAGTCTCTTAGTTTTCTTGTTAATTTGTCCATTTCACTCCATGACATAACTTTTGTAATCCAATCCCATTTTTCTGGTATTTTTTCTTGCTTCCACAGCTGCGCATATAATGTCCTAGCAGCTGAGAGCAAGTACCATATTTAAGTTCTATCTTCTTTTGGAAATTTTTCCATTTGTAATCCCAGCAAAAAAGTCTCTGCCTCTTTATTAAATTCATATCCCCAAATCTTAGAAATCTCTTGCTGAATCATCTGCCAAAACATTTTAGCCTTTTCACAAGTCCACCACATATGGTAGAAAGAACCTTCATGTTTTTTGCATTTCCAACACCTATCTGGCATCTTATTATTCATCTTTGCTAATTTTTTTGGAGTCATATACCATCTATACATCATCTTAAAACAGTTTTCTTTAATACTATGACATGCTGCGAGTTTCATAGAGTTCTTCCATAAATATTCCCAAGATTCCATCTTTATTTCTTTGTTTACATTGATTGCCCATTTTATCATTTGCGATTTCACTACTTCATCTTCTGTAGACCATTGTAAAAGTAGTTTGTATACTTTTGAAATTAATTTCTCATTATCTCCAAGCAGAACTCTTTCCATTTCTGTTTGCTCTTTCCTTATTCCTTCAGCTTTAATATCATTCTCCACCAGACTTTTTATTTGTTGCATTTGAAACCAATCATATTTGTAACTCAACTCTTCTGCAGTTTTCAGTTCTATTTTCCCACTTTGTATTTTTAGCAACTGGTTGTATGATAGCTGTTTTTCTTTGGCTGTTTTAGCCGTTAACTTTATCACTTCAGCTGGCACTATCCACAAAGGTCTCCTCTCGTCACCATATTTATTATACTTTATCCATACGTTTAATAGATTGCTTCTTATATAATGGTGAGAGAAAAGACCATCTTAGATTCCAACTACCAGATTTGAAACTGTACCATGAAGCAGTTTGTTTAGTATGGATGAAAGAATGGATAACGTTGTTAAATAAAAAAAACTTTTAGTGTTGGAAGGTCATGCCACTGATGGACCTCCTGATGGCACCTGGGTTTTTTTGCCACTGTGTGACACAGAGTGTTGGGCTGGATGGGCCATTAGCCTGATCCAACATGGCTTCTCTTGTGTTCTTATGTTCACTTAGTAACAAAGTTTTTTTTGTTACTTTATAAATTGAGTGGAAGATTACACATTTTTGACAGGACTTTTAGCATTTTGGTGGGATAATGTTTTGCATTCTGTGAAATCTCTCAGGCACAGCCGTTTTTGGAGCAGAGCTGTAAGGAAGGTTTTAATCTGAAAGAATGTGTTTTATTTGTTTACTTTGTTTATAGCCCACCTTTTTTCACTGAGACTCAAGGAGGATTATGCAGTATAACAATATAAGTCAATGAAATCAATAGGATGAGACATCTAATAAGCAATGCAGTAGGATTAGGACTGCAGAACTCTGAAACAAGGCATAAATATTGGACATGAAACAGTGATACAGAAAATGGAATTACATAAGTATAAAAAGCAGTGAGAATAGGCTAGTGCATAATGCAAAAAGATAATGCATACTATATATAGTCCCACTCCCTTTATATAAGCACCTTCCTGAGCCATTTTGTCATAAAATAACCTTGAAGAATGTGAAAAGTATTGGAAAAAAAAGTTATATTCTGATATAAAAGGGGATGATGCAAAGTTTATTTATCACTGACATGAGTGGTTACCAGCTTTTATGTGATATAACCAGCTATTTATTGTGAGATCATACAATATAAGTACACCCTGGTCTAGTAATATCTATAATTACCTAGCCTGGAATATGCATATGTGTGCCTTGCACATCTGGATATATTGAGCACTATTTCCCTAAGAAGTTCCTCTCCAACTCGGAATGCAAAATGCAAGCCTGCACATGCATAAAGAAAACAGTGGTCAGCTTCACCAACTGGGTATGCAAAAGTACATACAATGTATGAGCATTTGCCCCCCAAGTCGGAATAAGAGGCGGACACAAGTGAGTTGGTAAAAACTATGGGCCACTTTATTAATTAAACATATCAACAGCAAGGGCAACCAGAACTGCAGCCAGGTCAGGGCCAGGGGTCTCCACAGACCGCTCCCCTGCCTTTTCCACAGGTGAGAGACCCAACCCCCCAGCCGGAGCTGTGTGTCACAGCTCCCATCGAGCAGGCCCGCACCAGAGGGCCCAGTCACCAGACGCGCATCTCAGCAAAAGGCACCCATCTGATCGAGTCTCCAGGACAGTCTGCATTCAAACACCTTGGGTCACCAATACCCAAAGGTTGATCCTGCCAGACCCCTAACTCCCAAAAAGGGGGAGGCTAACTGGTCCTCCCCAGGCCGCCTGGCACCATAACCCAGTAAAACCTGCCAGCAAAGTGACCAACCTATAATAAGGCACCATCCCAAAGCCAATTCCACAATCCACTGATATGCTATGTAGGGTAGGCAAAAAACACACCCCAGTCAAGCCAAACAGCTGTGGAGTAAAAAATTCCTACCCGGCACCTCACTCAATGAGGTGACCAGCAACTGCCTATATAACACACAGGGCGGGCAGGAGGGCCAGCGATCTTCGAGGGACTGAAAGTGAGGGGGGCGGAGGCTTACAAAGGCATGCTTAAGCCCCACCCCCTAAAAGACGCACCTAAAGCACACCTTGCCATCCGCTCTCCCTCCCGGGAGGCAAACTATCCCCGTCAGCCTAGCTGCGAGGTGGCAGGCTGACGGAGATCCAATTCTGTTAACAGCTAAAGCAACTGAGATGGACCACTGATTTGATCCAGTGGGAGATCTCATTTGTTTTAAACAATAGAAAACAACAAAGAACTCAGGGAAAGCAAAGAAGCCATTTAAGAAAGAAAATGATTCTGCATTGTAAACTGCTGATATGGACTGGTTTTTACAGCCAGCAGTATGAATGAGGGTTTCATTGCTTTGCTTCATTTCCTATTGAGCAGCGGTAATCAGCACTTAATTATTAAAATACAATGGAGAGACTAATACAGTTTATGGCACCATTTATTGTGCTAACCTTCTCAAGAAATTTCATAGGCATCCTGTATTCAATTTGGCCAGCTTCTAGCCTTGCCCATTTGCCACCAAAATATAAGATCAAATAGTATAATTTATGGGCAGCCAGCAGGCTCTCAAAGTTCTAAAAGATGATGCTGTTAAAGTGATGCACACATTATGTCAACAAATTTGGAAAATTCAACGGTGGCCACAGGATTGGAAAAGATCGGTTTATATTCCAATCCCAAAGAAGGGTAATGCTAAAGAATGTTCAAACTATCGCACCATTGCACTCATTTCATATGCCAGCAAGGTCATGTTAAAGCTAGGCTTCAGCAGTATGTAGATCAGGAACTACCAGGAGTTCAAGCTGGGTTTTGGAGAGGTAGAGGAAGTATAGATCAAATTGCCAGTATTCGCTGGATTATGGAGAAAGCACGGGAGTATCAGAAAAACGTCTATTTCTGTTTCATTGACTACTCTAAAGCCTTGATTGTGTGGATCACAACAAACTGTGGCAAGTCCTTAAAGAGATGAGAGTACCAGACCACCTCACATGTCTCCTGAGAAACCTGTATAAAGGTCAAGAAGCAACTGTCAGAATGGGATATGGAACAACTGATAGGTTTAGAATAGGAAAAGAAGTTCGACAAGATGTATATGTTCACCCTACTTATTTAATTTATATGCAGAATACATCATGTGGCATGCTGGCCTGGATGAAGCACAAACCGGAATTAAGATTGCCAGGAAAAATATCAACAACCTCAGATATGCAGATGATACCACTCTAATGGCAGAAAGTGAGGAGGACCTAAAGAACCTCTTGTTGAGGGTGAAAGAGGAGAGCACAAAAATAGGTTTGAAACTCATCCTCAGAAAAACTAAGATCATGGCATCTGGCCCCATCACACCTTGGCAAATAGAAGGGGAAGACATGGAAGCAGTGACAGACTTCACATTTCAGGGATCCAGATGGTGATTGTAGTCATGAAATTAAAAGATGTTTGCTCCTTGGGAGGACAGCTATGGCGAACCTGGGCAGTATAATAAAAAGTAGAGACATCACCCTGCCAATAAAAGTCTGTACAGTCAAAGCGATGGTATTCCCAGTAGTAATGTATGGCTGTGAGAGCTGGACCATAAGGAAGGCCGAGCGCAGAAGAATAGATGCTTTTGAGCTGTGGTGCTGGAGAAGAATCTTGAGAGTTTCTTGGACTGCAAGAAGATCCAATCAGTCTTTCCTAAGGGAAATCAACCCAGATTGTTCCCTGGAAGGTCAGATGCTGAAGCTGAAGCTCAAATACTTTGGCTACCAAATGAGAAGGGAGCACTCACTGGAGAAGATCCTGATGCTGGGAAAAACAGAAGGCAAAAGAAGAAGGGGACGGAAAAAGATGAGATGGCTGGACAGCGTTAATGATGTAACAAACATGAAATTGAGCAGACTTCGGAGGAAGGTGGAAGACAGGAGGGCCTGGCATGACTTTGTCCATGGGGTCACAAAAAGTCAGACTCGATTGTGTGACTGAACAACAACAACAACAAAGCAGGCTCTCATTTAGCCATGAACATTCCAGCTTTGATTTCAATGTCATTTTTCAAGCCCTCCAAGTTACATAGATCATCTTTAACTTGGTTATACGAATATTTTACAAAAAACCAAACACAACTCCCCGAATACCCTACCTCTTTTGCTATATACACACATACTTCCTCTCAGTGATTTTGCAACTTTCTATAATCTCTACTCATGAAATTAATGTGCACGAATGACACAGTGGATCGAGCCCGCTGGCTGTGGTTCACATGCGATATGTACCCTGCATATCAACTCACTCCTGCAAACACAAAACCCCATGTACTGAGTTCATGTGATCATCATTGCTGAAAATTCTGGCTGACCATTCCTTCATGAAGATGTTCAATTGGTATGTCCTTAATGGCATCTGTTAATGGACAGTCCCTTGTCAAGTATCTATCAGAGCTTAGAGTAGCTCACTCTTCCCAGCTGAGGGAAAGGGGCAGATGCATGTATGTGTGTGAGGAAACAGCCGTTCTAAGTTTGGAAAAGACAAACAGAGAGAGAGAGAGAGAGAGAGAGAGATTGCTGGGTGAGTGGGATGATGCAAACTGAGGGTTCAAAACCTCTTTTTCTCTGAGTATCTACTGTGGGACAGCTGATCAGGTGCTGTTAGCTTCTACCTGCGCTCTACTTGTATATTGGAATTAAGGGTGTACAGTCAGTATATTCCAAACGGAATAAATAACCCAAAAATAACGTTATCAGTATTTTTTAGGTATTTATTCAACCGAATACAAATGTACCAAAATAGCCCTGCCCAAATAAAAACCAATAAAATTCATAGCTCAGCAGCATTTAAAGTTTAAATCTCTGCTGAGTGGGGCTTTGCACTTTACATGCTTGTTGTGTTGAGTCACAGAGTTGTGCTTCAACAGTGCATAAGTTAGCTCAGTGAGGATTTAAACTTTAATTCCCTTCTCCATTATACCCTATGGGGACGGTCCCCATAGTTATAATGGAGCCAAATGGATTAAGTTACAATATTGATACTGGGATTTGGGAATATTCAGGCTCCCACTAGCCTTGGCTGTAGGAATCTGCATTGTTGAGTTGATGTCTAGGGCATACGTATAGGGCATGGGGGAAGAAGATGCAGGTAGGGCTAAGCCTGCTAGATCCCTATACCTGCTCACCTGTCATTGTGCGGTTGCTCCATTTGTGCACAGCTCCAGTGATGAGGTACCTGTAGGGATTCTGAAATGAGATATCAGCCACACAGCAAGGAGATTTGCTCTTCCCCTGAGGTATGTGCTAAGTGCCCCCTCCTGTGCATTTCCCACCACCAGAGTGAAAATTAGCAGCTTACAGAGTTGACTAACTCCTGATTCAGTCCTGGTCTTGCCCTTTCTCCTGCTAGCACAGAGTGTTGTGCCAGCTGTGCTCTGGTGGGGGGCTGCGGTGTTGCTGCACTGGCATTCAGATGTAGCACAGTGTGCCAGGTCACTCTGCCAGTTGTGCCAGTCTAGCTCCCTGAGTGCTCCCTCCCCCATCTCCACTGCACTGTAAAACTCTTACAAGTAAGTACCAGCATTTTCAATTATGCCTGGAAACAAATGGGCAGCCAGCTCAGCTCTTTCAGCACTGGGGAGATCTGATCCGTGTATCTCACCCTTGAAAACTGCTTAGCTGCTTGATTTGGGAGCAAGCTGAAGTTTTCAAAGGCAGCCCCATGGTTTTCTGGGAATGTGGAAGTGTTGTATAATTTAGTGGAGTAAAAGAGAACCACGCAGTCCACATCTGTAAATTAGCTAAAAGACAGTTCACTAAGAAATTAGGGAGGATTACACAGGAGGATGAAAACAATAAAACAGTCTAGCTACATCTTTTTAGTTATTTTCTACACCATGATGGATTCTTGCATCTGATCTTAGAACAAAAGGAGGAGGAAGAAACCCCCAAAATGTGTACATGCAAAATATCTGACTACACCACCAAACTATTGATTAGCCAATGACCAGGCTAAAGGTCACTTCATTATAAGATCTCCTTCTCTGGTGCAGGAAATACGTGCATTACAGTTCATTGGTCTCAAGCTAACTAACTAAGAATTACAAACAAAAACAAAAAGGTTAACTCTTTCATGACATCAGGGAGACAACTTGCAAATATCCCAACAGGAAGCCTTCTGTTCCCATGCCACATGCAGAGGGATGGGGAATGAGCAACCCCCCTGATTTTCAAGTCTTGGCCCCTTGGTTTGTTGTCACATCTGGATTCACTAATCCTGGCAGCATCTCTGAAAAGTGAACACAAAACAAAGCAGCTTCCCTGTGCTTTACCTGATACCTCCACTGGTGTTTGCAAGTATAATGATCCATTTTTTAAACAAATGCCATCAGTTTAAAAAGAATCCTGTGAATATCTATACCTAATGAAGAATCCACCACTTTGGAAAACTTGCAAGTCTCTAAACATTCAGTCAGTCCAAAAAAAAAGGTACAATTCCACCTAGTCTAACATCTCAAAAAGATGTGCCAAATTTAGATGAATACAGTCTATTTTCAGCTTGTCTGTAGGGTTTGTGATTGTTACTCATCCTCTAGAATTACATCTTAACAAGGAAAACCAGTACCATATTTGAACGAGATGATTTTCACTGCACCTGTTTGACGTTCCTGCATGATGATTGCATCAGGAACTTTGTTCTCCAAGGTCAGCAAGGGGATGACATAGCATTGTTGCTATTCCAAACAGTTCTACATTATTTGCTGCTGGCTGAATTTGTTTTGCTAAAATAACTGGCCAAGGGAAACATTAATTTGGCCTCAAGCAGTCATTAAGTGCAATGATTTTTATATCATATTGAAAGACATGAAACATGAGCCACTGCGTGCAAGCCAATGTTGTCTCTCTAAGCCATGAACTGCAATGGAGACTGTTCAGTTTTAGCCAGGAATCTGAAATCTCTAAAGAAGAGCATTAGAAGAAATAGAATATCGAATGCTGACTGTCTGGAATAGCTGTACTGCAAGTGAGCTCAGCATTTAGGATCTCTAAGTCTTTAGTGAGCAGAGTTCTAAAGTGGGATAAAAATGTGAAGAGAAGTTTACATATGGATAAACTGGTTGGTTCTTAAGTTTTATATAAATGTGGGGGCAGGACCTTTCTGCCCATCAGTAGGTGTCCAGTGGTACCTTAAAAACCAGCAAGATTTTACTTTGTTATACACAGGGCTTTTTTGGTAGAAAAAGCCCAGCAGGAACTCATCTACATATTAGGCCACACCCCCTGATGTCACCATTGTTTCATATAGGGTTTTTCTGTAGAAAAAGCCCAGCAGGAATTCATTTACATATTAGACCACACCCTCTGACACCAAGCCAGCCAGAACTGCATTCCTGTGCGTTTCTGCTAAAAAAAAAAAAAAAAAAGCCCTGGTTATACATCTTTGTGGATGAAAATCAACTTTGTTAAATTCATGGCAAATACATGAAGGTGTTTTATACTGACTCCAACCATTGGGACCTGGTTCAGAGCAGGGGAGG
Source organism: Heteronotia binoei (assembly GCF_032191835.1). Lineage (NCBI taxonomy): Eukaryota > Metazoa > Chordata > Lepidosauria > Squamata > Gekkonidae > Heteronotia > Heteronotia binoei. Next base: position 45,430,393 of record NC_083223.1, on the reverse strand, counting down.
GACTATGGCTCAGTGGTAGAGCATCTGCCTGTTAAACTGAAAGTCCCAGTTTCATTCCCCAGCATCTCCTACTAAAAAGGGTCTAGGCAAGTAGGCGTGAAAAACCTCAGCTTGAGACCCTGGAGAGCCGCTGCCAGTCTGAGTAGACAATACTGACTTTGATGGACCTAGGGTTTGATTCAGTATAAAGCAGCTTCATATGTTCATTGGCCTATCTAGGCTTGCTGACTAGAAGAGGCTCTCTGGGGTCTCAGGCAATGGTCCTTCGCATTACTTATTAGCCTGTTGAACTGGAGATGCCACGGGTTGGACCTGGAACCTTCTGTATGCAAAGCAGACACTCTACTACTGAACCAAGACACAATCACTACTGGGGGTAAGGCTATGGACAGCATAACCTGTACTATTGCTAGCTATGTCTCATCAGAACTCCATCCCAATACAATGTGGTGAGGGGTAAATTTTATTGCCACCAGAGTGGAGGGATCAGTGTTCCCTCTAAACTGTGCTAGGGAGTGCTGGTGCACAAAATTTTAAGTGGCTGCTCAGCGATTTTAGCTTCCTGCTCACAAACATTTCCCCCTCCATTGGAAACGATGGAGGATGGGGGCACCTCCTTTTGGGGCCCATAGAATTGGACCCCCCTGGTCCAATCTTTTGAATTTGGGGTTTTTTTAGGAAAGGCATCAGAAGCTATGCTACAAGTTTGGTGCCTCTACCACCAAAAAGCAGCCCCCCCTGAGCCCCAGATACCCCCAGGTTGATTCTCCATTATAGTCTATGGTTCCATTGACTATATTTATTTAAATTTATATTCCACTCTACCCCATGAATGGGCTCTGGGTGGATTACAACATGCAACATTACAATCCTTGACATTAAAATCAATTAAAAACCCAATATATTAAAGCAAGTAGAAACCTCCTGGTTCAGAGGAGGAGATAGAAGGGTATAAGATCAGAACAATTTCCGGCTGGCCCCATAGGCTGTAATGGAGCAGCAAAAAATGCTTTTTATGCTAGTATGCTTTTCAATAAGCTACCTTGAGTCACAGTAAAAGCGGGATCTAAATTTTTGAATAAATAAGTTTGGGCAGGTTGATAACATTTAAGCAACTTCCTGTTAAATTAGGCAGACTAATTTTGCACTAGACCTTTAATCCTGGTTTAGCCCCGTCCCCAAACTGACATTCTACACTAGAATCATAGAAACCAACTCTAATCTCTCTATGATTTTAGTGTAGAATGTCAGCTTGGGGGCAGGGCTAAACCAGAATTAAAGGTCTAGTGTAAAATTGGCCACAAGGTTCTGACAGTAATTGTTTCACCTCAGTTATACTTGACCAGTAAAGTTGTCATAATTCACTTTAACCCCCCCCCCCAAACAAACAAACTGGTTTTTGGCGGTTTCCATTTGCGCCGCAAAAGCCGCGGGACTTTGCGACTCTTCCGGGTGCTCCGCAGCAATTGGTGCGAAATCCGCGCAGATCCTGCGCGGTGAAGAGGGACGTCGCTGCCGTTTAAGGTCAGTGCGAAAACGCCCATACAAAGTGTTTCTCAGGCCAAATTGTCCCACAAAATGAAAGAGTCCCCTTCCCCCCAAAATGCTGGAATGTTTTCTAAGGCTCAGCACAGGGCAATGGTCCAAGACCAGGTCTTCCAATATAATGGAAAGGGGAGGGTAGACTTGCTTTCCAAGTCTTGCTTGGTCTAGTTCCAATATAGTGCAAAGAAGTGGGTAGACCTGTTCTCCAGAGGTCAAGTCTACCATTAGTGGAAAGGAGCAGATAGACCTGTTTTCCAGAGGCCTGATTCACACACATAGCAAACAATATTTTGGCCGTTTTTCCACTTACCTTACCCCGGAGCGACGTCCCTCTTCACCGCGCTGCGTCTGCGCGGATTTCGCACAAACTGCTGCGCAGCACCAGGAAGAGCCACATAGTCCTGGGGCTTTTGTGTCGCAAATGTAAACCTGCTTTTTGGCGGTTTACATTTGCGACGCAAAAGCCCCGGGATTACGCGGCTCTTCCTGGTGCTGCGCAGCAGTTTGTGTGAAATCTGCGTAGACGCAGCACGGTGAAGAGGGATGTCGCTCCGGGGTAAGGTAAGTGGGAAAACGGCCTTTGTGTAATTATATTTGACTTTATTTTGTTTTTCTTGTAATGTTTAAATTATTCTTAAAATATAGTTTAAATATAGTTTAAAAGAATTCTGAGGGTTTTTTTATAAATTTATGGAAATAATCTTCTAAAAAAACTAATTTACGCAATAGTCTAACGTAGACTAGCTCACAACTTTAACACTACATGCTCACAACTTTAATGCTACTAGCTTTTTCTGCTCATAAGGTGGAATTTTTGCTCACAATACTGTGAAGTTTGGAGGGAACATTGGTGAGAGGTGTTATAACATTTCACAATTACATTTCCCCCCACTTTTCAGTCTACAAGACCTTATTTTCATACCACTTTCAGTTTTCTCAGGCTAAATTTCCCCACAAAATTTAAACATTATTTTTGCACCAGTTGCAGATAAATGACATGTTAATGTATATAAGTTGTAAAAAGGATCTAAAAATGGCATGAAAGGAAACACACACATAATGGGAACAAGCAGAGAAATGGACAAGGCAATAAGGGTCACAATGCAGATATAAAGAAATGACAAAAGAGGATATTTGCACTTCACTTTTTGAAATAGACCACCTTGCTACTGAGGATGTCAAGTAAGATATAATAGAAAAGATTAACAAAATTTGTGGTAGAGTATGAGCTTTTGTGAGTCATGGCTCACTTCTTCTGATGCCTGAAGTGAGCAATGACTCATGAAAGCTCATACCCTACTACAAATTTTGTTGTTCTTAAAGTGCTATTGTACTCTTTTCTAGGACTACCCATCTAGAGGTAAAAGACAGTGCTTTGTTGTTGTTGTTTTAAAATACCAGAAAACTCCATTAAACACTAGATGGTAAGAAGAGCACAACTTTTACATCCTCAAGTGTTGTTCAAGCTAAAGTCAGACCACAAGATCACTGTTGTGTCAAGTGTCCGAACTCTTGTATGTTCAGTTTAATCAAAAGCACCCAGTAAGGTTAATAAATTTGAAAGTTCCTAGGCAATGGATTTAAATAGAAAAATCATATCTCCTAGAGATGGAAATTGAGAGATTAGAAATCTCCCAAGGAAAGAATTTTAAACCAAAGGTTTTTAAATTGACATCATCACTCCTATAATTCTTCTTAATTGGTATGTCTCCAGGTGCATGGCATATTAATTGAGCTCATTCACCTTCAGGCTGTTCAACCTGATTTTTGTACTGGCAATAGTATCAGGAGCATCTGCTTTCTGCCAGATTGGACCATCACATAGATTTGATTTTTATTGAAATGAAAGTAACATCATGTTTTAAAATATAATGTTATGGCCAAGTTAGTCCCCTCCCTCCAGAAATTGCATGGAAGCATCTTTTCCCCCTTTTAGTCCTCAACCGTTCAGATAGAACTCCACATCAAGTTAATTGTTAAACTGCTTTAAGGTATGGGATTTGCCATTTTTTTTTACTTGCTGGTCACATGGAATGCATGGGTTCCTGAAAAGTGCCCAAGTTGGGATTTCATAGGAAGACTAAGATTTATGAAGACTAAGGATGCAATCCTATGCAGACAGAGGACCACTGTCTTAGTACGTATAGACATTCACCACTGCCTAAAGTAGGTGGCATTGGGTAGCTGTGAAGAAAGACCACTGCCTGTGAATATATATACATTTTCATCATAAGGAGAGAGTACTGGGTTAGAAGGGACAAAGGGTTTATTTAGAACTGGTCAGCTCAAAACGCTGTTGAACCAGTGCATCTTTTTCTGCTCCCAATGATAATGTCTTATACAGGGCCTGACATGTCTCATTTGTACAGAGATATGCTACTAGCTCTAGATGCTCATGTGTAAAAGAAGCATGTCCATGTTGCCTTCCCCACATGTGATCAAAGCCACTGTAAAATACATAATTCAAAGGTTTCAAATAGTGTGTGTATGTCAGGGAGGGACATGACTCGAGAAAGCAATTTTTAAAAACTATTTTAGTACAAAATATACAAAATTCCATAATTTACAGAGTGTTAAGGGACAATTCCATTGCTTACTTTGCTATTACAACTTCTGCAGACCATCTGATCTCTGCAAGTGAATGCTTTACGCCAAAGTCACTCTTTCCCATTCCTTAGTGAAAAATTTTTATTTGGAGCCAAAACTCCTTCTTTGGCACAACTCCCACTTTTTGGCTGTGGCAGAAACTTGTGACAATTTGATGGCACAAAGCCAGCAAATTTCTATCTTGGTGGAATTAGCAGAAATGCTAATGTGGGATTTTTGCTGCAGGTGCTTTGTTGCAAGTGGTGCGATATGCCCCTATGGGAACTACAAGGCTATTTGTAATAATATCAGCCCCGAGACCAAAAGAGGCAACTGTCACCAGTTGCAAACTGAGAAAAGGGATGGCACTCAAGGAATTGAAAGGAGACTTCTTATGCTGAACATCTGATACTGTATATGGACAGCTAGCAGAACAGAACAGCTGGTTGTCAGAGCTTTAAAATAAGAGCAAAAGAAACATGATGGGGGAGGGGGGAGGGAAAGAGATAAGGCTGTGTTTATTTCAAGCAACTATTTCCTACAAAACAGGGATGGAACTTGATAGGGTTCCTCCTGTACATCAACTGAGCTGTTCAAAACAATGGGCTGGCAACAGCTTGTATAACTTGATCTGTTCCTCAGGGATTAGGGTATGATCACAGCAACTGCAAACAGTAGGAAGGTTTCACCACATCACAACAAAAAGAGGCGAGATGCCAGAAATTATTTATTGTCCCTGAAATAGCTGGAACTTCCAGAGATAATCAACAGTTAAGATATGCTTGTCCACGTGTCCTAAAACCTACAGAAGAGATTTCTGTGAGTCTTCATTGGTAGAATCATGGATGGATCTTCTCTGTTGTGGCTCCTGATCTATTTAGAACTCCCTCCTTGAGGTAGTGCACCTGATTGACTCAGCTTTAGAAATTTTTTCAGTTCTTTCCTGATAAGGATAATTGTTGACTCTCTGGAAAGATGATAGAGATATACGGTATGGTTGGTGTTTTTATTGTCATGATCAGCCATCATAAAAATCATACTGATGTATAAAGACTTCCTGAATGGTTGTTATGCATTTGGCATCTCACAAAGAAGTGTGCACCACCAGACCATGGTAATATCACAGCTTCTTCATTCAGCCATTTTGAACATAACCTTCTCCAGTGAGAGTATTTTATTGCCCTTCTGGTCTACCAACAAACTACACATCTAATACATAACACCTCCTTTGTCTTGAATAATTACATTTGAACCATGAAATAAGGGATGTCCTTTTACTGACTGTATGGTTACATAATCGTTCAAGGTCTTATTTCTCACCATATCTGGAGAACTATGTTTTGACTGGTTGTCTGAGTCAGTTGATTTATGTTTGGTCTTTTGTACATCTTTCTCTTCTGTGATTGTGTTGGTATGTTTGATCTCCTTTCCTTTGTCTTCTGCTTCTTTTGGTGCATTTGTGAACTCAGACATTTCTTATAGCTTGAAATGTCAACCTTGAAGTTCTCCTTCACACTTCTTTATAAATGTGCTATATTCCGTTTGCTGTACTATTTCTGCCTTCTATTTCTCCTGTACTCCTTTTCACTGTGTGTTTGTACTAAATCCAAATGTCCTATTCATGATGTTGGTTGAAATAATAGTAACACAAATAAGCAAAAATGTGATGTTTCTGCCACAGCAACTACTACTGCTAGTTCCTGGTATTCATCTATTTGTCATAGGGCTTTTTTTTAAGCAGGAACACACAGGAACACAGTTCAGGCTGGCTTGGCATCAGGGGTGTAGCCTAATATGCAAATAAGTTCCTGCTGGGCTTTTTCTACAAAAAAAGCCCTGAGAGGAAAAATGGTGATACTGGGGGTATTTGTTAACTGTCATGCTCTAACATTAAGTAGTCAGTTTGCTGTTTTCCTCATCTAGCTTGTGTTTCCAGGATCCAGTTTTTGCATCCAGGGCACTGAAGTACTTGTTTCTTGAGAGCTTGCGTGCTGTGTCTGCTAATGCAGGAAGTTTGTAGTGTTTTCTCATTATGACTTGGTCTAAGTCTCAAGGGTCTAGACAAATGCATAATTGCAGTTTTTCTTCTCTGTGGCTACCATATGATTTACGCATTCTGTTCATCTGTTTTTACCAGGACTTCAATTTGTTCCATTTATTTATTTATTTATTTATTTTAAAAAATAAATAAAAAATTTATTTATTTTAAAAAATAATTCTCTTGAAGAATTCTCTTCTTGGTGCATGTATAACAGGTTTTTCATCTGATTTCAGCTTTATGCGGGGCAGTCCTGATAATCAGCATGGTTCTTTAAAGATATTTGATAATTGTTCCTTCACCTTTTTGCTTAGTTAGCTCTCTGCCTTCTAGTTTCACTAGTCTCACAATTCTTACATTCTTACATTCAGTTGCTGACTTGCCTTCCAACCCTATTCTGGTTTTGCCTTTCTTTCCTCTACAATGCAAAATGTAAGGGTATACATAATTTTGCTGTGTTTGCACTGCATGGTACATTTTCAAAACACGCTTAAAGGATATCCCCATATCCTGCCAAGGTTGGTAAACCATTCTCCCCCCCCCCCAATATATATATCTCTGATAGGAGCTTTTGATAGGGTTGGACAGGTATGCAGTTAACATCAGCTCCTTTATTTTGAATTGAATCACTTCTGCATCTTTTGTCTACTTTTATGTTCACCATTGTTTAATTTTCTTTCTCTTCTGTATTCATGGCTGCTACCAAAAATAGTGTACCTATGCTACTCTATATTTCCAGAGGTTCCTCTTCTTTTATAATTTCATTCACTTTCCTCTGGGCTTTATTTTATGCAATACATAGTTGGGCATAATTATTCTTTTTTTTTGCATTTACAATGAAGTTTTCCCCATGCTGGGCATTTCTCGCTTTTGCTGTGTTCCTTTCCATACTGTTGAGTTGTTCTGTCTCTCTTTGCCAAGTGATAGACTTCTCGTGATGCCTGGTGATCTGTTTTTCTGCTTGTTTGTATTACTTCTCTCTTAATTTCATCCACTTCTTGTGATTTATTCTGTAATACTTTAATTTGTGCTTTTGATGTTTCATATGCATGTGCAATGTTTAGTGTTTTCTCTAATGTGAGGTCTTTCCCCCAGAGTAATTTCTTCTGAATTGCGTTTGAATTGAATCCCATTAAAATCCTGTCTTTTATTGTATCATCACTATCACAAAAAGCACGATCTTTAGCAATAAGGCATAGCTGTGTCACCCACTGGTTCTGAGACCCCCTTTGTTCCTTTCATAAAACAATTTACATTTTATGGAGATTTTTTTTTTCTGGTTGTGCAGCATGCCTCAAACATTGTAAACAGAACTGTGGGTTTCTTTTCTATCTTCTGCTGATATTTTGCCACTAGCAAACCAGGTTCTGCAGATACCTCTGCCTTTCTGTCCAATGTTGAGTTGAAACTGTGCAGATGTCTCTTCATCAAACCACTTGTCTGCTTCTGGGCCTCCAAATTTTAGTTCCATGACTTCCCCCCAATGGGCCCAATTTTCAGCAACATTCCCAAGTTCAAAGACCATAAAGGCTTTTCAGTTTGCCTTTACTTCTGACACTGTGTTACATATCTGGCCTCACAAAGACATGGTGCATAAGAACATCAGAGAAGCCATGTTGGATCAGGCCAATGGCCCATCCAGTCCAACACACTGTGTCACACAGTGACCAAAAAAATCAAGTGCCATCAGGTGGTCCACCAGTGGGGCTAGAAGCCCTCCCACTGTGCCCATCCCCCAACCACTAAGAATATTGTCATGCCTGCCCCTGACTCAGCACCTGCTAGCTCAGAGCAGGCGCCTTTAACAGCCCTGGACGTAAGTCCTGAGGAGGCAAGCCGGCAGCAGGAGCCACCTGGAACTGATCAGGCCACGCCGGGCCCCAGCTCATCCCCTCCTGAATCTCCACCACCTGTTAGCCGGCTCCGTGAAAGGAGACGGCAGGAGATTAGAAACAGAAGGAGTGAAGCACGCATGCGGGGGAGAAGAGATCTAAGCCCGGCATACTAATGGGTTAACAAGCCAGCACAGTATATCTGCAATCCTGGCCCTTTGGCAAACTGTGCTGGCAACGAACGATCCTCCTGGGACGTGACCACGCTCTGCACCCTCTTGACTCCTGTGAGAACCCGCATATTTCTGACCCGGCTTGGACCTTGGAACTCTGGACTGTGACTCTGCTCTGTGGACTTGCTTTGGTAATTTGACTTCATTCGGCTTTGCTCCCTCTGGGTACCCGACCCTCGGCATTCCTGTGTTTACGCTCTCTGTCTCATCCCTCGGCTCGGACTGATTTATGGTTTTGACTAATTGGACTGTTTAAGATAACGCCTGTGCTGCTCCCTGAAAACCTCAGCCGGCTGCAAGAGTTCTGGCTGACTGCCGGGACGCCAGCAGCCGTTGCCTACCCGAGGCTCGAGTCGTGACAAATATAGAGCATCACTGCCCCAGACAGAAAGTTCCAATAATACACTGTGGCTAATAGCCACTGATGGACCTCTGCTCCATATGCTTATCCAATCCCCTCTTGAAGCTGTCTATGCTTGTAGCCACCACCACCTCCTGTGGCAGTGAATTCCACGTGTTAATCACCCCAAGCCTCAGTAACGGAACAATTTCTTTAGTCAATCATTTTCAGCATGTGTTACACATGATGTTTTGTTTGGGCCCAACTTGAATTATCCAGGTACCATTGTGCTGCCAATGGGGTGGGGAGTGGGGGTAGCTTCAAGGGTCCAGTAAAGTTAGTCAAGCAGGATGTTTATTTGTACACAAGCAACTAGTAAGAAAGTGGCTGGATAGGTCTATGGAGGAGAGATCTATTATTAACCATGTCCTTAGCCTGCTTGTCTGCAGCAAACTGTTTGCGGGTTTTCTTGTGCATCATCTTTAGAAGAGGCTTCCTTCTGGGACAACAGCCCTGCAGACCAGTTTGATGCAGCGTGCGCCATATGGTCTGAGCACCCACCCCTTCAACCTCTGTAGCAATGCTGGCAGCACTCATACGTCTATTTCCCAAAGCCAAACTCTAGATATGACGTTGAGGACGGGCACTCAACTTCTTTGGTCGACCATGGCAAGACCTGTTCTGAGTGGAACCTGTCCTATTAAACCACTGTATGGTCATGGCCACCGTGCTGCAGCTCAGTTTCAGGGTCCTGGCAATCTTCTTATAGCCTAAGTCATCTTTATGTAGAGCAACAATTTGTTTTTTTCAGATCCTTAGAGAGTTCATTGCCATGAGGTGCCATGTGGAATTTCCAGTGACCAGTATGAGGGAGTGATAACCTGCTCCCCCTTCACACCTGATACCTTGTACCACTAACGAGTCACATAACACCAGGGAGGGAAAACGGCTACTTGGGCTCCATTTGGACATTATCAGTTAGGGGTGTACTCACTTTTGTTGCCAGCAGTTTAGACATTAATGCCTGTGTGTTGTGTAATTTTGAGGAGACAGCACATTTACACTGTTATACAAGCTATAGACTCACTACTTTACATTGTAGCCAAGTATCATTTCTTCAGTGTTGTCACATGAAAAGATATACTTAAATATTTGCAAAATGTTAGGGGGCTGTACTCACTTCTGTGACATGCTGTACATAAATATACAAAATACCCCCCCCCCCCCAAAAAAAAAAAAAGATTGCAGATCTCTGGTGTTTGGGCGACTGAAAGTGGCATGAAGGAGAAAGAGGATCTCCATTCCCCATGCTGGGCCAAGACAATTGTAAATAGAAGAAATTTTGGTCCTAAACTTGGTGTAGGTGTCCTTATAGTGGACTCAGGGATACTGTCACATCTACATCACAGAGTCCTCCCTCTGAAGCTACCATTGCCTCCAAAAGAATTTGTCCCTTTAGGTTGGAGATCAGCAATAAGGCCATGCCAGGAGAATGCTAGTTCCCACCTGGAGGCTGGTAACTCTTTGATAGCTGGACACAGCTTATAAAGATCATGTTCTAAGGCTGAAAATAGCATATTCTCTATGAAGTGGAAACCTATGATATTTGCATAGCTGGAAAAGTTTAGCTCTAGAGGTCACTTTCCTCCTCATTTCTCAACAGGCAATGATTTTCAATTTTTAAGGAACCCTTTCCACATCCATGCGATTTCTCCATCACCCATTACACATCTATCATGGAGCTCTTACAGTGAACAGGATGTGTTCTGTGGTTCATATGCAGGTCACATAGAGAGCTGGCTGGACCTATTTGACCTTGTCCTTCAAGAAAATGCACATTCGGCACATTCTAGAACTTCTGCAAGATCTCACTCAGAAGGTTTGTGGTGACTGGACCTGAGAGTGCAGGGAAGAGTGAAGGAATGAATACAGAACCAAAATATAGATAACCTCTTTTAAAATTAAATTTATTAAGCATTATTACATGCAGGGGTTGTTTTGTAGAAAAATAGGTGGTGGAGCTCATACAGGGATTGTTATGCAGCTACACATACTATTCAATGGACAAGGAGGTGGGACTCTCAGAAGGAGGAGGTGGAACTCTCAGAAAGGTTCAGGAGCTGCACTCCTGTGAGCTCCCTCTGAATCTGAGGCCTGATTACATGTATGTTATCCCCGCACTTATTCATTCATTATCCCAATGATCACCCCACTTTTGCATTCATTAGTGCAGGTGAGTATAGCTTTTTTTTTTTTTAACCTTGCTGAGCAAATAGACAGCCTTATAACTTCACAAATAAAATGACTAAGAAACCCACTATTTTAAAAAGAGGGTCAAAATGTAGGGGGAAAGGTTCAAATCTCTTTAGGGCAACCGAGCCATCCCTCAGTGGCAACAGTCTTGAATATCTCCAGTTATGAGCAAACTGCATTTCAGAAAGTTTGTCCATCATTAATAGTGTTCTTGCTCAAGCACCCAAATAAAACTTCAAGGAACGTTATGCTACCACAGAAAACTATTTGAAAACCACTGCCTGTTGTGGTATCTAAATGAGCAGAAGCACAGCTGACCACATCACTGGAGTCACGCAACCACTATATTGGAAGAAGGACTGTGAGAGAAAGGAAGTGGTCTGTGTAATATAGATAGATGAACAGACAGACAGACAGACAATCTAGCCCTTCCCATAAACATATACAATGTGGATTAACCAAACAGAAGCAGGGGAAGACCCACCCATCCTGCCTAGGTGGAACCTCAATTTTTCCCAAGATTACAACTGATCTCTAGACAAGGATTGGTCCTCCTGGAGAAAATGGGAGCTTCAGAGGATGGCATTTTAGGATTAACATAGAATTTCGGAGAAAGTAAAATCAAAGAGTGACATCATAGTCATGCTGAGCTCCCTCCCAGCACTATTCCCAAATCTCTAGGAATTTCCAAAACAGCATTACCAACTCCAAGTCTGCCTCATCGATCAATTCAGCAAGGAATGTCAGATCAATAACCCACAGCTTCTTTGAAGGAAATATTTCTGGGACAATTTGTAACACATGAGAGCAATTTTCCCAAGAAGCAAACTGGCATAAACACTATGGCTGATAAATGGAGAGGATTTAAAAAATGTCCTGTCTCTTTGGTGATGGAAAGTGTCATCAAATCACAGCTGATTTATGGCAGCCTGTAGGATTTCCAAGGCAAGAGACATTCAGAGTTTGTTTGCCATTGCCTGCCTCCTTGTCATGACCCTGGAATTTCTTGGAGGTCTCCCATCCAAATACTTAGCCAGGGCAGACTACTTAGCTTCTGAGATCTGACAAGACTGGGCAACATTGGGCTATCAAGATCAGGGCTGTTTCTTTTATTTTGGTTTAATGCCCTAATATGAGCAGCTGAAGCTTTTTATGGCACGAATAATGATGATGATATTGGATTTATATCCAACCTTATACTCTGACTCTCAGAGCAGACACAATCTCCTTTACTCCCCCACCCCCACAACAGACACCCTATGAAGTGAGACTGAGAGAGGTCTCACAGAAGCTGCCCTTTCAAGGACAACTCCTGTGATAGCTATGGCTAACCCAAGGCCAATCCAGCAGCTGCAGGTGGAGAAGTGGGGAATCAAACCTGGTTCTCCCAGATAAGAGTCTGTGCACTTAACCACTACACCAAACTGGAGGCAAATAATATGTTTTTATATATTATTGTATTTTATGTTATAATTATAGTTTATATCAATTACTGGTTTTCATGTGATGTTATTATGAAAACGTGAGCTGCCCTGAGCTTGCTTCGGTGGGGAGGGCGGGATATAAGCCAAGCAAACAAATATCACCTGATATTTTCTGCAGCTCAAAGTGATACTAAAGCTAGAGGGACCAGTTTGAAAGTTGGCAACCCCAATACATCTCAGGCTGCTAAAAAAAATAGCATCAAGCAGAATTTAACAGCAATTCCAAGCAACAAATGCCATACAATTCCCCTTGCTTTTGTGTTCATGGCACTATGAAAATCACTATCAAAAGGGGTACTAGCCTTTGCAGTCATAAAAAAAAAGCAACAGTGCAGTTCTGGCAGTTGTTGACAATAATGTTAGACTTGCCTCGACTAATTGAGAAAACAGAAATGGCATGCCAAAAAAGAGAGAGACATGGAGACAGAGTGTGAATTCTAAGTCAGCTATGTTACATCTGCTACTCTTCCTTTGTTAAGCAGGACTGGTGGAAAAAAAGAACCCTTTCCTATCTACCCAGATAATGGCTCTCACAGCTGAAAAAAGTTACACGGGCTCAGAGCACTATTTATGGCAGCCAGAACCAAAAATGTAAAGATATTAACAATACACTCTGTCAGTCTCTCATTCTGTATTTAGAATTTGGCAGTATTGTAGGGTTGCCAATCCCCTGGTGGGGGCAGGGGATCCTCCAGTTTGGAGGCCCTCCTCCCGCTTCAGGGTCGTCAGAAAGTGGGGGGAGGGGAGGGAAATGTCTGCTGGGAACTCTGTTATTCCCTATGAAGATTTATTCCCATAGAAAATCATGGAGAATTCATCTGCGAGTATCTGGGGCTCTGGGGGTGGGGGCTGTGTTTTGGGGTAGAGGCACCAAATTTTCAGTATAGCATCTAGTGCCTCTCCCCAAAATACCCCCCAGGGGGTGCAATTCTATGAGCCCCCAAAGAAGGTGCCCCTATCCTTCATTATTTCCTATGGAAGGAAGGAATTGAAAAGGTGTGCCGTCCCTTTAAATGTGATGGCCAGAACTCCCTTTGGAGTTCAATTACGCTTGTCACAGCATTGATCTTTGGCTCCACCCCCAAAGTCCCCAGATATTTCTTGAATTGGACTTGGCAACCCTACAGTATTGTGTGAGCAATTTTAACCATAATATAATTTAGAAATTCCAGTGAAATTTCATACATGTGTGTGTGTCTGTCTCTCTCTGTGTAAAACAATAGCATAATATAAACACTGTAGTAAAAGTGCCTGAGATTTTCAAAGAAATTAATCTGGCACCTAGCTCCTTTAAGACAGTGTTTCCAAACCTGGGGGTGGGGACCCAAAACTGGGTCACAGGTCCACTCTCCCATATAAAGTAAATTTGGACTTGGGGACACCATACCCCCAAAGTTGGGAATCACTGGCTTAAGAAGATGGCAGGGAAATAGCCGAAACTGACAGCAAGCCTCCTTTGCTTAGTTACTACTGCAAAGTAGTCAAAGAGCAGCTGCAGAAATACTGGCCCTTTTCACACTTACCAGTGCAAACCAGAAGAGAGTCGGTATTGTGCCGCTTGCAGTAATCCGAGACAGGGATGGGAGTTTTCAGACACATGTTTTTTTTTCCGGTAGGGTTCCGTGATTGAAGCGAGCCATTTCACACTGTTCTGCTCTTATCTCGCTTCCACCAGTGCCAGCCGTTTTTGCCTGCTGGCTCGCGATCTCCAGCTTATTTATTTTTTTTGGAACGTCGGGCTAAGATCGCTATAGCGCTATAGCGATGTATCACAACAGCAACACCATAGAGATGGCTAGGCTCTATTGAGATAAGTTACCAGGTTTCAGCGGTGGCGATATCTGGCATCTTAATGGAGCCCAGGCATCCCTATGGTGATGCTATTGTGATACGTCGCTATAGCGCTATAGCGATCTTAGCCCGACGTTCCAAAAAAAAAAAAAAGCCGGAGATCGCGTGCGTCGGCGGGCGAAAAAGGGCGCGAAAACTGCTCCCGGGTTAGATACTGGACATTTCACACAGCACCCCATAGCGATTTCAACCCGGAAGGAGGGGTTGAAAAGTGGAAGAAGCTGCTCTTTGTTTGTAACGACTCAGGCACCCCTCACTACCGGGACAGCCGCGGGAGTGTGTGAAAAGGTGAGAGTATTCCGGTAGCAGCCAGTTACTGAATCGGGTCTGTCTGAAATGCCAGCAGAAACCCGTTACTGTTCAGTAACTGACCAGCTTCCATACCGGAATACATAGACTGTGTGAAAAAGCCCACTGTAAGTTTCCACAGGTATTGTGATAGTTTAGTAGCAGAAAACAATGTTGCTTCCTATTGGAAATAGTTATTGGATTTGATATAATCAATGAAGCACTTTGTTTTTATTTAGGGTTGCCAATCCCCAGGTGGGGGCAGGGGATCCCCCGGTTTGGAGGCCCTCCCCCCGCTTCAGGGTCATCAGAAAGCGGGGGGAGGAGAGGGAAATATCTACTGGGAACTCTGTTATTTCCTATGGAGATTTATTCCCATAGAAAATCATAGAGAATTGATCTGTAGGTATCTGGGTCTCTGGGGGGGGCTGTTTTTTGGGGTAGAGGCGCCAAATTTTCAGTATAGCATCTAGTGCCTATCCCCAAAATACCCCCCACATTTCAAAAAGATTGGACCAGGGGGTCCAATTCTATGAGCCCCAAAAGAAGGTGCCCCTATCCTTCATTATTTCCTATGGAAGGAAGGAATTGAAAAGGTGTGCCGTCCCTTTAAATGTGATGGCCAGAACTCCCTTTGGAGTTCAATTATACTTGTCACAGCCTTGATCTTGGCTCCACCCTTAATGTCTCCTGGCTCCACCCCCAAAGTCTCCTGGCTCCACCCCCAAAGTCCCCAGATATTTCTTGAATTGGACTTGGCAACCCTATTTTTATTCCTTGAACTTTAAAAGGGCAGGCCTGTCTGTTGCTTGTCTGAACCATGCTTCCTCCCCAAATAGCTATTTATTTCAACTAGATTAGAGCTGTTCCACTGATTATGTGGCCAGTGAGGGCATATTTGATAGGAAGCTGCAGCCAATCATATCTTCTTGCTCAAGGGTCCAAATTGCATTTGTGATATTTCATCTTCTACTCTGCAACGACAAAATTAACGATTTAAAAGGGTTCCTTTATATTTAACAGAGTTGAGGAACATATGATTTGAGAACTTGTCCTAAGATCACATTATCTTAGTTCTAGAGGAAGGCTTGCCAGAGCTGTAACCAGCTGAGAGGGCACAGGTGTGGTGTCCCCTATAGAATCTTCAGTAGCCCACCCAGTCTTCCCTAATTTTCCCTTTCAGTGAAAAGGAAAGATTGGGTTGGGGTGCTATAGGGGGCACTGCGCCTGTGCCCCCCTGCTGGCTTACAGAATCACAGTTTCAGTGTGTAGATAATACAATATTAAGAAAAATCACCGAAATAAACAATATTTTAAATGATAAACAAGTTATCTTAATTTGATGCATAGGAACACCTTCTCACACTATAAGTAATACAAGTACAGCTTTTAAAGAGTCCGTGACAAATAGCTTCCGTAGTCCTGTGGAATACTGCAATTAACTGTCTCTTTAAAATAAAAGGTTTCTAGGCAATGCTGTGCTCATAGTAAAGAGAAAAGAAATTTCCGATGCTCTGCTGGTGGTCACTGGATGGTTGCAGCAGAGCCAGATGAAGCTGAATCCAACCAAGATGGAGGTCTTGTACTTGAGTCATGGGGATCTGGGATCAGGAATCAGGCTCCCGGCCTTTGATAGGGCACCACTGGTGCCAACGCTAGAGTTGCCAAGTCCAATTTAAGAAATATCTGGGGACTTTGGGAGTGGAGCCAGGAGACTTTGGGGGTGGAGCCAGGGGACATTAGGGGTAGAGCCAAGATCAAGGCTGTGACAAGCATAATTGAACTCCAAAGGGAGTTCTGGCCCTCACATTGAAAGGGACAGCACACCTTTTCAGTGCCTTCCTTCCATAGGAAATAAAGGATAGGGGCACCTTCTTTTGGGGCTCATAGAATTGCACCCCCTGGGGGGTATTTTGGGGAGAGGCACTAGATTCTATACTGAAAATTTGGTGCCTGTACCCCAAAACACAGCCCCCCCCCCCAGAGCCCCATAAACTCGCAGATGAATTCTCTATGATTTTCTATGGGAATAAATCTCCATAGGGAATAACAGAGTTCCCAGCAGACATTTCCCCCCTCCCCCCCGCTTTCTGACGACCCTGAAGCGGGGGGAGGGCCTCCAAACCGGGGATCCCCTGCCCCCACCTGGGGATTGGCAACCCTAGCCAACGCTGAGGGTAAGGAATTTTGGGGTGATACTGGATTCCTCACTCTCCATGGAGGCCCAGGTCACTTGGGTTGCCAGATTGGCCTTTTATCATCTTTGGCAGACCAGGCAACTGGCTCCCTATCTCAACCCCAGGACTTAGTTACAGTGATCCATGCAATGGTCACTTCCTGGCTGGATTACTGTAACTGGCTTTACATAGGGCTACCCTTGAGCCTGATCTGGAAACTGCAGCTAGGGCAGAATGTGGCAGCATGCATGCTGACAGTGATGCCTGTGTGGACACACATCCAGCCAGTGTTGCACCAGCTGCCCTTGCTGTCAGTTGAATATCGGATGCAGTTCAAGGTTATGTTTTTAACCTTTAAAGCCCTATGCGGCCTAGGACCATCATACCTGCAGAACCACCTCTCTCCATGTCAGCCCTGAAGAGCTCCATGCTCTTCTGACCAATGTCTTCTGGAGGTCCTTGGCCTATGAGATGTCCATTTAGCCTCAACCTGGTGGAGCATGTTCCCATTTGAGATTAGGGCCCAGTGGGATTTATTACAGTTCCATAGGGCCTGCAAAATGGAGTTGTTCCACCGGGCTTTTGACAGAGGTAATGGACATCCAAATTATTCCAGCCTTCCCTGTTCATATCCCCTCCCAGACCTGTCTTCTGATATTGTTTGGACACTGGTGTCTTTGAGGTTACTTATTTTTATTCCACATGAGGCATGGGATTTTTTTGCTATTTATCAGTGATACTAGTTATTCTTTTATTCTTTTATCATCAATGGTTTTATGATGTAAGCTGCGTTGAGCCCATTTTGGGGTAAGGTGGAGTCCCTCTCGGCTTGGCTTCACGAACGAAGATTTAAGAAGGGTGCAATAGTCCACGTCTGCTGCAGGCTCGCTGGTGGCTGACAAGACCAATGCGGGACAGGCAGGTCCAGCCACAGTGGCTGCAGGGAAAAGTCTGATTTAGGGTTGGTGCTGTAGCAGTGCGATTCTTCCTCAATCTCCTTTTGTCCTCAAGACCAGCTATGCGTGCGTTCTCAAAGGAAGAGACAGCCTGGTGGATGGTGTGCCTCCATGCTTTGCGATCTGAGGCTAGGTCAGACCACTGGTGATGGTTGATGCGACAGGAGCCAAGGGATTTCTTCAAGGAGTCCTTGTACCTCTTCTTTGGTGCCCCTCTATTTCGATGGCCAGTGGAGAGTTCGCCATACAGGGCAATCTTGGGAAGGCGGTGGTTTTCCATCCTAGAAATATGCCCTGCCCAGCGCAGCTGCGTCTTCAGCAGCAGTGCCTCGATGCTGGTAACCTCCGCCCGCTTGAGGACTTCAGTGTTGGTCACAAAGTCACTCCAGTGGATGTTGAGGATGGTGCGAAGGCAGCGCTGATGAAAGCGCTCGAGGAGTCGCAGGTGATGATGGTATAAAACCCACGATTCGGAGCCGTAGATGAGGGTTGTCATCACAATCGCTTTGTAAACATTGATCTTTGTGCCTTTTGGTAAGGTGGAGTATACATCAAATAAATGAAATGAAATAGAGAGGGAGCATCCAGCAGCAAGCAAATCATCTTGCTAAGCTTTTGGGCCAGCTTGTTGGACATCAGAAAGGGATGAGAGGGAAGGGGGAAGGGAGGAGGAGACAGATACCAAACACTGAAATGGAGCTGGGGTCCATGGACCTCTGTATGTTTAGCCACAACATCAGTATGAGCCTTGCCTTGTGAAATAAGGTCTTTAGCAGTAAGTAACAGAAATGGCTTTGGCCAATAGGATGGCTTCCAGGAGTGCTGCAACTGGAGGTGTATGGGAGGTTTGGGGGCAAGCAGAAGCCAGGAATCCACGCTGTCTCCAAAACTTTCCAGTAGCATGCAAAAGAGAGTGAGCATAACTATCAGTGTAAACAGCAGCTGAAAGGCCAGAAGCAAGCAGGCACACACAGGTGAGGGCAATAAGTTCAGCAGCCTGGGATGAGTGAACTGATGGAAGAGAAAATGTTTCCAGGGTATTATGCAATGAAGTGACAGCATAGCCAGAACAGAAAGCACTCTTGATTGCAGAAACAGGACCCATCAATAAAAAGGACTATGATGACCTGTCCATTTCACTCTGAGGGAGGGCAGACGCCATTTTGTTCTCTTATTTCCCCACACTATATTGCACTATTATGAAGGAATACCTTGAAAGAACACAGTGATACCAATTAACAGACCAACAAACTATTGAACCGAATGTCAGAAGCTCAGATCCCTGTTCATGACTTGTAAACACAATGCAAACCAACTCAGAGGGTGTTCAAGCATCCATTCTTGATTTTCAGGATTATCTAATATGGTGAAATTATTATTAAACCAGTTTAGAATTGTAGCACTGCTTTAGCTTTAGGGAGATTTAGCTTTGCACTGAATGCTATAGCCATACTGTCACCTAATGAGACCATCTCAACCATAACACGATGCTGGAAGATGGAATTTACTTTTCGCACTTGTTTTTCGAAGAAACCAATGTGTAATTTATTAGCAGAGTGTGGGAAGCAAAATGCCTTGAAGGTGAAAAAGTGTTCCAAGTAAGTGTTTTCATAGATAAGCTTTTAATTAAAGCAGTGTGTCAGGGTATTTGCCAGAAGGAAGCAAGGGCTATATGCTCATTTTAACATTGTCAGCTAATTTGGATGAAGAATGCTTTCATTAATTGGGTTATTGTTTATTTTATTATTTATTGTTTATTTCTATGATTTCTGAATTTTATATCCTGTCTCATGGTCCAAACAGGTCCCCAGGAATAATTCCATGTACTTAAAAATACCCTTTGTTTTAATACTTACATTGCTGGTCTTTGACATTGGCTCAACTGTCCCTGCAAGTAAGGGTTGCCAAATTTCAAGATGAGCTTCAAAGAAATAACTAAAATTTTCATAACTTGACTTCCATAAGTTGCAGAAAGTTCTATAAGCATGCTCAAATGGATTATGCCTGTGAATGATGTGAAACATCAAAAACAGGGGTCTACAACCTATGGCTCTGGTGCCAGATGTGACTCAGTGCAGAATCAAATATGGCTCTTTTAAAAAAGAAAATGCAAACTTCAAGTTAAGGTAGAATGCAAGAGGAGTTGGGGTAGCAGAATAACCAGTATGTGAAAGGAATTATAGCTTTCCCTAGTACCCAAGTTGTGCCTAAATCATATGGGACTAAAGGGCTTCTTAAGAGATGCTTCACAGAAATAGAAAAGTTAGAGGTGAACAGATGCCAATAATCCAAGAACCAATCATGCACAGATTTATACCACTGCTTCAAAACAACTGCACTGAGTATTCAGGTATAATTTTGTAACATTGTGAAACCTCTTATGTGCCACTTCCTAATAAAGGACCCATAACAACCAGTGTTTGGGACTGCAAATGTTATGCATTATTAATTTGTCAATTACCAACAGTGTTAAGATATATATTTGCAGTTATTCAAATGGGATTTTATAACTGGTTCATTGTTGATCTATTTCTCTGCATTTCTCCGCATTTTGATGCAGCTGGGCTCTTTAATGATAAAAAAAAGTTGTTGACCTCTCAGCTAAAGTGAATAAAAGAAGTGTTATGTTTAAGTAATTCTGAAGTTCTCATGGTCCCCAGCAGAGCCTTTCCACTGGTCAAAAAAGGAAAGAGGACCATCTTTCCTTTTTCACTAGTGGAAAAACGGTTTGGATCAAACCATCATATTCAGTTCAATCCCAAGAGCACTTTCCTGAGAGTAAGTCCCATTGAATAGACCTTAGTAGAATTCAGAGTAGAGCTGTTTAGGATTGCTGTCGTTACATATTAAAGACTATTTTTAAGTTGTTGTATCATGCGTTGTAGATCTGATAGGTTGCATATGTCAACTGTAAATAGTAATGATAGTAAACTGTGAGTAATAATTGGAGATCAGTCAACTTTTACTGCCTATCTTTATAAATTTTACTTTTCATCTGGCTGATGCTTGAATCCTATCACAATCACCAAATGGCGATTACTATTTTTTTAAAAACCTACTCCTGGATTATTTGTGATTTTAATTCCCCCCCCCCCTTTTAAATGGACTTGTATTTCAGATTGGGTAGAAAGGTTTTAAGAAAGGAATGATTAAAACAGCTATTTTTGGCAATGTCTTAACATGAGTAGAAGCTCATGAAAAATAATATTCTACAGGTATTCACAGGAAACACAATAAAAAGGAGAATCAAGAAAGAAAATGTCTCTGCCTTGCTATCTCGTGGAACTAGTCATGAATAAGATTCTGCATTACAGGAAGATAAGATCTTTAATTAGAAGCCCCTGACAACACTGGACAGCCCATGGTAGAGCCAATTCCAGTGTTATTGTGAATTATCAGTACATAATGTGACATGTCAAAATGTACTGTGTAAGAAGTTGACAGAGAAAAAGAAAAAGAGGCGGGGGGGAGTGATTGCAAGGAGTTTCAGAGGAACAATAAGAGAAGACCAGAAAAAAAGGGAAACTGAATCACAGGGACATTGTCAACTTTTAGACAAAACTTCCAGGAAAAGTCTTGTTAATAGCAATTCGTGGTTAGAGACTTATCAAGGGGTCTAGCCAACAAAAGGAAAATGTTTTTTGTTACATGGTTCAATAGGCAGAGAGGCATCCTGCTTGCTCTTAGTGCAGCTAAAGAGAGAAGTTGTATAGATAAAAACTGGAGTGAGTCAAGATAATGGTTCTATATGGCCTCCAATAAGAAAGCAATGCCAGAAATTTAAGGCAGGCAGGAATAGATAAAAAGACAAACACTATGGAAGACTGAGCACTGCTCAAAGCTTAGTTCCCTTCACAAGAAGCAGTTCAATGGTTCTGTCATACAATAAGAAAGCAACCTGCTGAAGTCACAGTACCTTATTTAAAAGAAAAGCTAACTGTACAGTAAATTCACATTCCTGCTGTGTTTAAGAATAGAACAAATGAGTACAGAGCTGAAGGAAGGCAAAGTTTCACCTTGAGGAGAAAAGAATTACAGATCTGTGGCCCTGCTGATCCAGCATATTAGGAAAGCCCCTATCTGGAAAAGTGCTGTCACTCATAGGGGCAAGGCTGCGGCTTAGCAGTCGAGCACCAGCTTTGCATGCAGAAAGGTTCCGAGCTGAATTCTCATCATATTCCATTAAAAGGATCAAATACTAAGTGACATGAAAGCCTCTACCCGAGAGCTTCTGCCGGTCAGAATAGACCATGACCTTGAAGGTCTGACTCAGTATAAGACAGCTGTGTTCAATGGGGTGGGATATTCCCCCCCCCTCGCTGGACTTCTGGCACTCCAAATCTATTCCATAGGTGGGGTGGGAAATATCCCAGTCCTCAGGGACTAATATTTGATGGTGGTTTTAACTGTAGGTGAAAGGGGAGTGTGGGACAGTTATACCCTGTGAATGGTAGGGTTTCCAACCCAATGCTAGCAATCCACGGGAAATTCAGGGAACAGGGCCCTGTCAAGACAGTGTGTGTGACAGTCCTATCAAAACAGAGCCAATGTGGTATAGTGGTTAAGTGGGAGGACTCATATCTGGAAGAACCAGGTTTGATTCCCTACTCCTCCACATTCACCTGCTGATGTGACCTTGAGCCAGTCACAAGTTCTTGCAGAGCTGTTCCGCGAAAGAGCAATTTCTGTTAGAGCTCTCAGCTCCACCGACCTCACAGGGTGTCTGTTGTGGGGAGGTCCATTGTGAGGAGGGGAAGGGGAAGGACTTCTTCTGGTAGGGAAGGGTGGGGTATAAATCCAATCTCCTCTTCTTCAATCAGTGTTGCACTGATGCCATGACATCACCTTTGTCATGAACCTAGGAGGTAGTGCTATTGCATCAGGTAAAGTTCTAGGATTCACCCAAAACTCCATGGTTTTACTCCATGATGAATGCTTTAGTGTCATCCTGGAGTGGTGATGTCACATTGGGAGTCATGCTGGAAGTGACACTGTGGCATCAACACAATGCTATCAGTCTCCCCCAATTTTGCTGCAGGTGCTCCACCAAGCAGAAGTGAGAGTGGTGGGACCCAGGGTGCCAGATCTCCTGCCTTAGCAGAATACCTGGCCACTCTGGCCACTCTGTCCATTCTGTCCATATTTCTACATTTCTATCTGCAAGCTAGAGTTGCCAATCCTCAGTTGGGAGCAGGGGATCCTCCAGTTTGGAGGCTCTCCCCCTGCGTCAGGGTCATCAGAAAGTGGTGGTGGGGGGGAATGTCTGCTGGGCACTCCATTATTCCCTATGGAGACCGATTCCCATAGGGTATAATGGAGAATTGATCTGTGGGTATCTGGGGCTTTGGGGTGGCTGTATTTGAGGTAGAAGTACCAAATTTGCAGCGTAGCATCTGGTGCCTCTCCTTAACACACACCCCAAGTTTCAAAAAGTTTGGAACAGGAGGTCACATTCTATGAGCCCCCCAAAAGGTGCCCCTATCCTTCATTATTTCTAATGGAGGGAAGGCATTTAAAAGGTGTGTGGTCCTTTTAAATGTGATGGCCAGAATTTCCTTTGGAGTTCAATTATGCTTATCACAGCCTTGATCTTGGCTCCACCCCAATGTCTCCTGGCTCCACCCCCAAAGTCCCCAGATATTTCTTGAATTGTACCTTGCAACCCTACTACGAATACTGCAGTGTGTCTTGCATCCAAAATGGAGCCTGACTGCTTCCTTGCAAAGATAATGCATCTCTCTCCCTGCTAAAAGAACAAGGTGTGATGAAAACCCTAGGCATGTTTGGAATCATTAATATCCTGAGGATTGTAAAAAAAAACAAAACAAAACAAAAAAACACCCTGCATTTAATAAGGTCAGTCAGGAAAAACCCAGCATCCCAAGAGAGATCCTTTCATCTACAAATAATGTAGCTTTTGTATGGCTTGCTCCAAACTGTAATTGTTACATGGGAGAAAGCCAATAAAGCAGATTACGGATGATCTCATCAAGGTGGTAATTGTTCATCGCTTGGACAGGAACAATGTATTTATTTTCTGTAAACCTATCAAAATCAATTATAAACTGGTCTATGTTTTATGCCATATAACAGGGGAAAGGGTTTTCCCCCTTAGGTTAAAAAAAAAGCCATTTCCATGCACTAGAGGATGGAAAAGAAAAATACACATTTCTGAAGGAGTGTTTTGACAAGTATTTGATGGTGTTTTAGTAGAGGGAACAGAAGAAACATATTAAAACGTCTGTGCTTTCCAAGCTAAGACTATTCCCAAAATCAAGTAAATAAAGGCTAATAGAGTGGATAGTGCTAAGAATTTATTTGAAACTGTGATACCCTCTGTTCCTCAGATATTTCACTAGCCTTATTTTTTTAAACAACAACAACATAATGCTCTTCATTTCACCAGAGCAGAGTGGGATAATCCAAATTGACCTTCATTTTGTTTTTGATAGCAATTTTGGTAGCAATTTAAATTGTAATAGATGACGAGTAGTTTTAAATTCCTGCTCAACCACAACGATTGCATACAGCAAAAAAAAAAAAAAAATACTTCACTCACACACACAAAATCTTTTCTCTCTTTTTATTGTTCTTCCTCTAGGGGTTTCAGGAAAAGTAAAAATGTAACTGAAAAGACAATAGCAGCTTCAACCCAGCCTTAGATCAAAGCATACATTTTGTCTCTGTGTAAGTAAATACAAATAAAGGAAGCTGGTGGAAAAAACCACTGGGAAGCAATGTGTAACTCACAAGGAAGAGATTTGTACACAAAGGGTTGGATCAAGTGCAAAACTGCTCTTGTGCAGTTTGTAAACACAAGAAAAATATCACAGTAGCTACTGGTACTAAGTGTTAGTAACATTCATATAAAGCACACATTGCAGTAGGTCAAGCTTTAGTTGCTGTTTCCTTCATGATATTTGTTCATTTGTTTCTTTTAGAGTCCGCCTTACTAAGATTCAAGGTGAAGTACAAAGAATTAAAAAACAAGGCAATCTGACAGCACAAGACATCCAGTAACAACACAACAGGGCTAGGATTACAGAAGTTGGGAAAGTGCAAATAGAAATCTTTTGATGGCATGCCATACCATTAGAAAAATGCAGAGAGTGGATTACACAGGTACATTCCAATGATGAAAGCAAGGTGATACATACAATAAACATTGCACAGATTAGTCAAGTTCCTTATTTATAATGAAGAATAATTATTTCTCTCAACAGGGCCAGTTAGTGGGGTTCTGTTCAACTACTGAAATCAGAACAATGTTATTTTTTTTTCTTCCCCCATCTGACAAACTAAACTTTTACCAGCCAACTATTGGTTGGTATCTTCTTTCCCCAAGAGAGAAACCAAACACAAAATCTTTGACTACTATTACAGCCAAAGTGATTAGGAATGTTAACCTGGCAGGTTTTTAAACTAAAATGCACAGCAACCTTATTTCTTATATTAACAGAAAGGGGCAAAAGGATTTTAAGGTTTGACAGTCCCTGATAGTCTTCAGAGGGCAATTGTGAAAACTGTAAAACCTCTTTGAGAAGTTGAGAATACAATAGTAACCATTTAAGTCTCCTTTACTGGCATTAGCTCCATTAAAAGAAAAAGTTAGTTAGAGGAGGTTTGGATACTTAGATTAAGGAGATAAATGTCATTCAGAGACTCAAACAGTATTATTCTTCAAAGGGATGATAACCATGAAAATTGCATGAAGATACACACAGTTATCCATTTCCACATGTGTTTGCACGTGAACTGTGATATCCTCACTTGCCAAGATGTTACAGATGACCAAAGTACTAATCCCAGGACAGTTTGCTCATTTTTAGAAGAAAGGAGATTGGATTTATACCCCACCCTTCATGCAGAGAGTGATTTACAATCTCCTTCCCTTCCCCTCCCCACAACAGACACCCCATGAGGTAGGTGGGGGTCAGAGAGCTCAGGCAGAAATTGCTCTTGAGAGAACAACACTGACAGAGTTATGACTGACCCAAGGTCACTCCAGCAGATGCATGTAAAGGTTTGGGGAATCAAACCCTGTTCTCCCAGATAAGAGTCCATGCACTTAACCACTACACCAAACTGGCTTTCTCTTTAAGCATTCCCTGAAAAGAAGATGGAATGGAGTCTTATTTATTTAGTTCTTTTTTTTAGTCAATTCATTTGCTTAAGAGCTCAAGGCAGCATATATCAGATTTTGCCCTCTGTTTCACTCTCACAAAAACCCTGTGAGGTAGTTTAGGCCAAAAGTGGGTGACTGGTTCAAGGTCACCCAACAAGTTTCATACAATGGAGATTTAAACCCTGGTCTCCTAGATCCTGGTCCAATGTTTTAACTATTATATCAGCAAGATGCTGGAGTTGAGGGTCTTACAATTATATAGGTTACTGTCTAACATAAAAGAAATGCCTTCTTTTTGACCCAGGTTTATTAGCAATAGAATAATTAACAGGCATTCTCACATTCTGACATGTTACTGTTTTATGGTTTCCCATGTTAATTCAACCCAGATCAAAGGTTTTCTGAATTTGTTAATTTTACTATTCTGCTATTGGTTTTTAACTTTTTACCACTTGCCATTCCAAACCCCACCAGCTATATGTGGCTCTGCTTACTGTACCTCATTCCTCATCTGAAGAAGTGTGCATGCACACGAAAGCTTATGTTCTGAATAAAACTAAGTTGGTCTTAAAGGTGCAATTGGCTCCTATTTTGTTCTACTTCAGACCAACACGGTTGCCTATTTGGATCTATAAAATGCAGATGTCAACTTTGTCAAAAGCCAGTCCTCTACTACTGAAGCGAATTCTAAGGAAATGTCAACTAAATATCTCAAGAGCATCTCTGCTAGAAATTTTGATTGCTTGATTGCTTCAGTACACTTGCATTTCATATAAGATGTGAGCATGAAATTCCAAGACCAATCCAAGCAATTGCATAATGGTGGAAATTTGATTCCAGACTGATTGGAAATGGGTTTATATCACCAATGAGCCCACATATGAACATATGAAGCTGCCTTATACTGAATCAGACCTTTGGTCCATCAAAGTCAGTATTGTCTTCTCAGACTGGCAGCGGCTCTCCAGGGTCTCAAGCTGAGGCTTTAAGTTTTCACACCTATTTGCCTGGACCCTTTTTTGGAGATGCCAGGGATTGAACCTGGGACCTTCTGCTTCCCAAGCAGATGCTCTACCACTGAGCCACCGTCCCTCCACAAAGTTAGGCATGCATTTTTCTCTATCATGCGGTTCAATTTCTTACTAGCACTGGAGGCAGGTAATCCAGAGTGGTTTACTGGCAAGGAAGACTACCAAGGTAAACAGTGATTTCTCAGGTAGGGCTAAGGAGACAACAGAGAAGCTGCCCATCTTGCATGGGAGGTGAGCTCTAAGGAAAGACTGGAGCTATAGCAAGGGCAGCTAGCATTAAGGTACAAGGCAAGGAATGCTGATATGGTTTTACTTTGGGATTGCAAGGCACCCTCAAGTAGGGGTGAACTCTGGCAAGGGAAAGGGATGGCAAGATTTCACATTTGCTGTGAGGGGATGCTGATTCACTATGTCTCTACATATAATGGAACCTCCATTGGCATATTACTCCTCTGACAATGTCTCCCAAGCTCAGCTTTGGGCAGGCTCCATGACCATTTACAGTGTTTTCCAATGTAAAAAAAAGGGTTTAAAATTAAAAACAAAAGTATATTATAAATAAAATATTCCCATGGTTCCTTAAATACTAACAAATATATCACAGCATAAAGTTTTTGTAGGCCTGAGCCCACTTGAATAATGTAATGATATAAGTAGACAGATAGGTAGACAGACAGACAGACAGATATTTAATTGGCAACATGGCCAGATCTGTAGATACTTAAATCAGGACATTCAAGACATGACCTGGCAAGAAAGACCTTTTTACAAACCTGAGATTAGGTTTGGGTTTATTGTATTTTTTACCAAGGTTTAGTTTATGTCTTCAAAAAACTACTCCAGAAGAATTTTAGATTTTGACCTTATGCCATTTTTTGGTACTATGACATTCCAGTATCATCGGTTAAATTGGCAAGACAAGGTTTTGGTAAGTACCTCCAAAAACAAAATTGAAAAGTCCTCCCTGTAAATATTGTCAGAAAGGTTATAGTTTAGGCTTGCCCCAAAATGCTTCTTTTTGCAGTTACATTTTTGTGGAGCAGTCTTCGATAGAACACAACCCTGATTCCACCATCTTCTGCTGAGAGAAATGGTGCAGTATGTGAAAACTTTTCTACTGTCTGTATAGATGAAAACTTAGATGTGCTGGGATCATACTTGTCTCATCATGTATCACATCTACAAAAAGAGTTAAATTGGGCATAGAGTCATTTCTTTAGTAACTGCAACAAGCTCTCACAAGGGCCTTGAGGTCGGAGTCTATGACTGATAGCTTAGCTTGTGTTTTGGTCTCCCATATAACCATGTGTCTGTTTGTACTATGGACTAGACTAGATGCTATGGTAAACATCTTCCACCCCCAGTGGCCACTATGCCTCTAGTTTTTCCCACTCCTGACATAATATTTGTAGAACTTATCTTACATAATTATTTTGTGTCATCCTAGTTTTCCTTGCTTCTATTACTGGCAGCAGAAATGGGAAAACTCAGAAAAATGAGAAGGGCCAATTTAAGGTAAATTCTACTGCATACTCTGGAACAGGAGGGTCTGATAGTCATTTTGGATGCCTGCAATGGATGCCATGTTAGTTTTCTCTTTTGTCATTTGAAACCAGAGACATATGGACACTCTAAGTATAGTTCAATGTCAAAATTCTTTCTATATCATGGCTCCTAGCTAAGCACCTCCAGGAATTATAGTTCTGAGAAGAGACGAAGCATTTTTTATCAACTAACGTCTGCATCCTCACCAAACTACACTTCTATGTTTTGTTAGGGGCAGCAATGCTATGGTGGTGACATTACTTTAAAAGGATTACATTTCCAAAAGAGGATTGTCCATGGAATATATTCCAGGTATTTGAAGCTACAAGAGTCTCCAATTTTAAAAAAAATTGTTGCCACATCCATTTGTTTGTGTTGTTTTTTGTGGTAGGCAACAAAAACAAAACTGTCATTCTCTGCTTTACAATAATGCCATGTCATGTTCAAGTAAACCATTATCTTTGGAAAGAGCCGACATTCATTTTCTTTAACTGTGATTGGAACTGAGTGGTCAGAGGGATTTAAACATCAATTTGTCAAAGCTCCTTTCTCCCAAACAAAGTACAGCCAGCAACATGCAGTGCTCTGAAATAGAGTTCTTTGCTTCTGTATCTTCTGGCCAAAAGGAACGCAAGTTGCTTCTCTGTTTGATGGAGGCCATTTTATGGGGCCACCATTCTGATTGCTCCGAACACACACACATACACAAATAATCTTTTGTTAGACACTGAACAAATAAGAAGCTGGTACAGCAAAATCCAGTTCTACAGTTTCATTGGGATGGATTTTTTTTTCATATGGTTCATAAGGTAAGCAATATTTTCCCAAATTAAATCTGCATGCTTTCAAAAATTAAATCCCCAAGTGCCTTTGATTTTGGTGAAATTGTAGTTTGTGGCAGTAACACACTGACCCACCAAATTTATGGTGAGGACTCTGAATTCCATATACAAGGAGGATGATCATAACAGCTGTAAAACTTCAATTTTTAGAGCACCCATGTTGAGATTAGTTTTTTGTGTGAGTAGGCTTATATATAATGATTCTGGTATTCACATTGCACTTTGAACACATTTCCATCTGTTATGCCAAGCAGGAATTTCCTTAGGTTTTATTTCTTTAAATGCTGTATCTTCAGAGACCAGTTTTTTATTTGAAGGGTTCTATATACTGGGATGGAGTCTATTTGCATGGGAGAAGTTCATTGTCTTCTTTTGTGCGTCTGAAGAGATGTATGAGCAGGTGCTTTATGCAGAGGTCTATATATGTGATGACTCTATTCAGGAATGGGTCACTTATCTTGGACAATGTTTCCATATTTTTCCATAGGGCAAGACTGAATTGAATGGATGTAAGTTAACAGGAGTTTAGCTGAACGTCGCAAGGAATTGTAAGAGTGGTTGGTATGAAGCCAACAATCAGTGGAACCAGTGGTATTGTTGATGGTCTCTCCCTTGCTGGAGATTTCCCAGGAATTTCCCAAGCCAGAGCGGGCCACCCTACCTTTGACAAGATTGTGACATCACAGGATGTGGCATCACCTCCCCACTGAGCTCCACTCTTTGCAAACTCTTCACTTCCCAGACAACTCTCCCAAATCTCCAGGAATCTCCCAAACCAGAAATGGAAACCCTACACCATTGTAAAAAAACACAGCACTCATAGGGCTACACATAATTTCTGTGACAGAGATAACAGCAGCTCCATGGGGTGGTTTGAGAGCAGAAAAATAGTGTGGGGGAAAGGCTGAAGCGGCTTCTCACAGTGAGCTGCAGTCATAAGCAGAAAGGAGCTAGTATGTGTCCAGAATTCCCATCATCCATCTGATACAAATTCCTCCTGCCAACCACAAACAAACATGAGGACTTTGTGACATCACACAGTGGGGAAAAAGAAATTTCTGTGCAGTGTATGGATAATATATAAGACCGATATCCACTCTGATACTTTTAATTTGCCCACTGGCAAACAGATAGCTCTCTGGGACACATACAATAGGACAGGAGTAAAATCCATTTCTTCCCACAGTAATACCTGTCATAACTATTGCTTTAGAAGAACCTGGGGTGGTCAGGTGATCACTGTAACAACCACTGCACTACCACCTATCAGTTACCTGGTTGTGAAAAATCTGGCCTGGGATTTCTTTGATAATAACTGATGTATTTTTCTCTTGGCCAGGTTTTTCCAGATCCTTCAAATAAGACAAGTTAATAAGTTATTGCCAATTTTATCCACAGGAAAGTTAGCATCAAAAGCCAGCCTGTGCTGAACCCAGCAGCAAGCTCCTGAATAATACAAGCAACTAGTAACAGCCTTCCTCAAGCAACCCAGTGAGAGATGGCAAGCCAAACACCAAAATGACATGGAAACACTAACAACATCAATCTATAGGAACTCTCTAACCAAAGGAATCCTAATCCCAAACTCTTGTTCCAGAGGATTCAAAAGGAAAATAAGAGTTTTGCTCTTTCCTGTCCCCATTTCCTTCTAGAAATTATATCTACAACATGTCTTAATCCCTTCTGTTCAATACATTAATCAATACATTATGCTTGGTAGTACACATACAAGATGTGTACTATATCATCTGATTTTTAAAGGTACAGTGTAGCCATTAGGGTGTAGTGTCAGACTTGAGTTTAAATCCCTACTCTGCCATGACTTCACTAGGTGTTGTTGGGTCAGTTCCTGTCCCTCAGTTCAGCCCTCTTCACAGGTTGCTGTGAGAATAAAATGGGATAAGGGGATAAAGCTCCTTTCAGGAAGAGGGGGTGGGATACACACCAAATAAATAAATAACAGTACAAAAATAAAATAAAGAAGAGATTTCGTGGAAATTAGGAAGAAGATTCTTGGAGGAGAGGTCCATCAGGCGCTACAAACCATGATGACTGAAGGGAGCTTCCATCTACAGAAGCAGCAAACCTCTGAAAACCAGTGCTAG
Source organism: Heteronotia binoei (assembly GCF_032191835.1). Lineage (NCBI taxonomy): Eukaryota > Metazoa > Chordata > Lepidosauria > Squamata > Gekkonidae > Heteronotia > Heteronotia binoei. The sequence goes on along the minus strand of NC_083223.1, from coordinate 45,399,162 downwards.
GAGGCAACATCAGAGGAGGGTCTCAGTGTTGTTTGTTTGGCCAGGGTTTTTTCTTGTAGCAGGAACTTCTTTGCATATTAGGCCACACACCCCTGATGTAGCCAATCCTCCAAGAGCTTATAGGGCTGTTAGTACAGGGCCTACTGTAAGCTCCAGGAGGATTGGCTACATCAGGGGTGTGTGGCCTAATATGCAAAGGAGTTCCTGCTACAATAAAAGGCCTGTGTTTGGCTCTCTAGGGCACTTGGTTGGCTGCTGTGTGAAATTATGCTGGGTGAGTTGGACCACCAGTCTGATCCAGCAGGTTGTACTTAAGTTCTGTTCTTGTTCTGAGGCAGACTTTGGAAAATCCATCCAGCTGCAAAACTTTTCAATAACATTTTCCTTCCAAGACACTACAGGATTTATTGGCTGATTTTATCTCATGGGGTGAAAAGCTTAGAGGTTAAGGTGCCATCTTGGAAAGGTGATGTCACCTGCTCCCAAGCTAATTTTAAAAGGCAAATGATTAACGTTAGAGTTCTAAATGGCTGGTATATGTGACTTGCCTGTTGAGCATAAAGAGCATAAAGTTGCGAAAAAATACTTACAACTGCAACAATTGTAATAAAACTGACTAATGAGCTTTAAAGGCCAATTATTTGTCTGTGTCTACTATTCAAGCAAGAGTCATTGATCATTCTTACTTGCAATTATACAAATTGCTTGAGTTCAGTTTAAAACACTTCTGAATTTATAGTTTATAATATGCAGCGTTGTAGGACTGGAGTTATAGAGCATAAATATAAGGAGTACAAACCCCATCATTTTCTAACTCCTGCTATCATTTTTCTTTCAGATTCTTTTCTCAGGCAGTGAGCCAAAAAATATCCCAGTTTATTTGCATGTTCAAAATACTTTTGTTTCATAAAGTTTAACTTCTGCATATCTTCAGTTTGTAACATATTTAATTGGTTTTTTAAAAAACTTATTTAATTTCTGTTAGGATCATCTTCTTGGGAGATTTTTTTATGCTGTCCTTACAAGGTTTGAATTTTTTCTGTTATTTTCAATACTTGTTCTAATTTCCCTTTCCTTTTTTTGGAAGCAATGGCAATCACATTCCCCCTTATGAAAACTTTATTTGCTTCCCAAGCTGTAGTTATAGAGACTATTTGTAATATTCCATTTAAAGATTCATTTAAATCTTTTTTTTACACAAGTTTAATATATCTTCTTGCAGCAATAAATTATCATTTAATCTCTGTCTTCTTTGTTTAGCTTGATCTCCATGCCAAGTCACTAGTAGGGGGTTGTGATCTTCAAAAATTCTCAGTTGTATTTCAGCCTTTTAAAAATTCATAATTAATGTTTTGGATATTCAGTGCATGTCAGTCTTAGAGAAAAAGACGACGACTGTAGATTTATACACCGCCATTCTCTCTGAATCAGAGTCTGAGTGGCTTACAATTTTCTGTATCTTCTTCCCCCACAACAGACACCCTGTGAGGTGAGTGGGGCTGAAAGAGCTCTCACAGAAGGTGCCCTTTCAAAGACAGTTCTGTGAGAGCTGTGGCTGACCCAAGGCCATTCCAGCAGCAGCAAGTGGAGGAGTGGGGAATAGGGTTGCCAAGTCCAATTCAAGAAATATCTGGAGACTTTGGGGGTGGAGCCAGGAGACTTTGGGGGTGGAGCCGAGATCAAGGCTGTGACAAGCATAATTGAACTCCAAAGGGAGTTCTGGCCATCACATTTAAAAGGACTGCACACCTTTTTAATGCCTTTCATTCTTTTGGGGCTATAGGGTTGCCAAGTCCCATTCAAGAAATATCTGGGGACTTTGGGGGTGGAGCCAGGAGACATTAGGGGTGGAGCCAAGAGCAAGGCTGTGACAAGCATAATTGAACTCCAAAGGGAGTTCTGGCCATCACATTTAAAGGGACAGCACACCTTTTCAATGCCTTCTTTTCATAGGAAATAATGAAGGATAGGGACACCTTCTTTGGGGGCTCATAGAATTGGACCCCCTGGTCCAATCTTTTTGAAACTTGGGGGGCATTTTGGGGAGAGGCACTAGATGTTATTCTGAAAATTTGGTGCCTCTACCCCAAAATATAGCCCCCCCAAGAGCCCCAGATACCCGTGGATCAATTCTCCATTATTTTCTATGGGAATAAATCTCTCTAGGGAATAATGGAGTGTCCAGCAGACATTCCCCTCCCCTCCCCCGCCTCGCTTTCTGCTGACCCTGAAGCGGGGGGAGGGCCTCCAAACCGGGGGATCCCCCACCCCCACCTGGGGATTGGCAACCCTAGTGGGGAATCAAACCCGGTATTTATTTATTTGGCTTATATTCCACCCTTTCCCATAACGGGCTTAGGGCAGATCACAACATGAACTGAACAACAATAAAAACCTACTATTTAAATTTAAAAACAATACAATAAAATTAGCAAATCAAACAATAGAACAATAAGAGTCTCCCAGATAAGAGTCCACAAACTTAACCACTACACCAAACTGTATGTTTGATGTCTATCAGATAAAAGTATCTTCAGAATTTGGGTTTGTTACTCTCCATGCATCAATCAAGCATAATGTGTCCATATAACAAAAGATGTTTTGGAATAGTTTACCCCTCTCTGGTTTTTTTAGATTTATCTTTTATGGTGTCCATTACTCTATTCATATCTCCAAAAATCATATTTTTTTCCTTCTTCAAAGTTCAATATTTTTTGGAAAAAGTTCTCATAAAATTTCTCTTCTGCATTGTTTGGAGCATAAAGTGAAATTAGTGTCTTGATCTTACCTTCAGGAAATCTAATTTTCATCATAATATATCTCCCTTCTGGATCAGTTAGTTCTTCTGTAACATTAATTCACTGGAACAAAGCAGTAGTCAGGTGTACCTTTAAGACCAACAAAGTTTTATTCAGAATGTAAACTTTCTTGTGCTCTAAGCAGACTTCATCAGACAAAAATTGAATGGCAAGCAGTCCTAAATATAGAGAAAGTGGGCAGTGAGTTAGTATGTAGAATCATGGAAAATAATTCACAGGTTTAATATATCAACTGCTACCCCCTTTTTCTTTTCATTAGCAGATAGATAAACTTTCCTCAATTTTTCTTATTTTTCAGAATATGCTCATGTTCTTTTTTATGTGTTTCTTGAACACAAATGATACCAGCCTTTTGGTTTTTTAAAAACAGATTAATTTTTTGGGGTCTTTTTGTAGGAGAGTTCAAACTGCTTTGCTAATATGCTGCCCTTTGTCTAATTTCTTCTCTTTATTACCTGGAACTTCTCTATTGTTTTTGCTCCCCAAGGATGGAATAAAGAGTCAGACACAGAGTATTGGTATAAAATTGGGCCACTTTAAACAGCAAGGGTACCCCACCAGCGGCCTGGCCAGGGCTAGGGGTCACTGCGACCGCTCCCCTACCATTAATGGGTGAGAGACCCAGCCCCCCAGCCGGAGCTGAGTGTTACTCAGCTCCCTCCAGGCAGACCCAGCAGGGAGGCATGCACCAGAGGGCCCAAACCCAGACACACATCTCAACAGAAAGGCACCCTCTAGCTGAGCCTCCCAGCAGTCTGCATTCTCCAAACCCGGGTCTTCAAACCCCAAGGTTGATCATGCCAGACCCCAACTTCCCCAAAAGAGGGATGCTTCACAGTCCTCCCCTACCCGCAAAGTGCCCTAAACCCCCAAAACCTGCCACTACTAAGGCCAAGTCTCTACTTAGGGCTTAGCGCCCACTGGGAGGCCCAAAGCCACCCGCAACCCTTGCCGCAAATCTCTCAGGAAAAGCATATTACCCTTTTCCAAGAGATGGACCCCATCCCCTCTGTAGAGGTCAGGAAATTTCAACAAAATGTTCGGATGGGGCAAATAGTGGCCCAACCTAGGCTTCCCAAACCTCCCGCTCTGGCGGGAGACTTCTGGGTTCGCAGCCTCATCTCCCGCTCTTCAAAACTCTGGAAGCGGGGGTGGGGGTGGAGGGGGGGGAGAACATACCTTTAGGCTTCATGTTGTAGAGCTCCTCAGCCGTTTGCAAAATGTCTGCCCCTTTAAGGCTGGGCAGGAAGCAGGAAGCAGAAAGGGCTTCTGAGAATGGCCCCTCCCTTTCTTTGCTTTCGTTTTCACAGAAAGTAGAGTTGTCCGGAGGAAGATCTGGTAAGTGTGTGTGTGTGAGAGGGAGGGGGCAGGGGATTCCCTAGTTTGGAGGCCCTCCCCCCCTTTAGAAAGCATGGGGGGCAGGGAAATGTCTACTAGGCACTCTATTATTCCCTATGGAGAACGATTCCCATAGGGAATAATAGGAAATTGATCTGTGGGTATTGGGGGCTCTGGGGGGGGGCTATTTTTTGAGGTAGAGGCACCAATTTTTTAGTATAGCATCTAGTGCCTCTCCCCAAAATACGCCCCAAGTTTCAAAATGATTGGACCAGAGGGTCCAATTCTATGAGCCCCAAAATATGGTGCCCCTATCCTTAATTATTTCCTATGGAAGAAAGGCATTTTAAAAGGTGTGCTGTCTCTTTAAATGTGATGGCAAGAACTCCCTTGGAGTTCAATTATGCTTGTCACATCCTTGTTCTTGGCTCCACCCCCAATGTCTCCTGGCTCCACCCCCAAAGTCTCCTGGCTCCACCCCCAAAGTCCCCAGATTTTTTTTTTAATTGGACTTGGCAACCCTAGCCCAACCCCTTTTCCAACACCTTCCTAATCTCCTTATTAGCTTTATACCGAGCCCTTTCTATAGCTGCAGAGTCCCAAGCACAATGCCACACCAGGTGGGGCAGCATGGCTGACCAAATAATGGTGGTCCCAGGCCATTGCTCCCAGATGTGCTGGAAATCATCCCGGGCCTGCCAAACTAAGGCCTTGCCCTTTAAGAGTTCCAGATCGTTACCTCCCAGGTGAACAATTAAAAGCTGAGGAGGAGGACCCACACTATCTTTAAACAACAAAGGCAGCAGGCCCGGCCACTGAAGGGCCCGGCGCCCCCGCCATTCGATACACACATGCTGGCTGAGTCCAAGTTGAGAGCCAACCGCAGTTCTCCAAGCCTGATGAGTGACCCAAAACACATGGCTATGGCCGCATACAAGAACTCGGCTCCTCTGGCCAGGAACAACAGCATCTACAGAGAAAAACAGTTAAACAAGAACAGAACCAACAATAAACAGACACCAAGTCACTCACGGCCTAATAAAAGGTTGCACGCAGGCCTAGGGTTGCCAAGTCCAACCCCAGAAATATCTGGGGACTTTGGGGGTGGAGCCAGGAGACTTTGGGGGTGGAGCCAGGAGACACTGGGGTGGAGCTAGGGGGAGGGGGGAAATGGCTCCGGGGAGCGTGGCGAGCTGCCCCGCAGCTGCCGCCTCTTTTCCGCTCACCGTGGCTGCTCCTCCGAGATGGAGCAGCATCTCGGAGGAGCAGCCACGGCGAGCAGGGAAGAGGCAGCAGCGGCGCGGCGGCCTCGCCCGCTCCGCCTCTGGGGTGGAAGCGGAGGGGGGGGGTGGAGGCAGGCTGAGGGCGTGGCGAGCCACAAGTCTGGGTCCTAGAAGGGCCCGGATTCGCGGCTCGCCATGCTCCTGGCCTGCCTCGCCCTCCCCTTCTCTGGTTTTGCCTGCGCTGCTCTTGGCTGCTCCTCCGAGATGGGCTCAGCCTGGGCCCATCTCGGAGGAGCAGCTGCGGTGGGCGGGGAGGGGGCGGCAGCGGCGCGGTGCCCAGGATCGGGCGGCTCGCCATGCTCCCCGGTGCCGTTTCCCCCCTCCCCCCGCTTCCATTTTTTTGGAGAGCGGTGGAAGAGGGTGGAAACCCTCTTGTGGAAGAGCAATCGGTGGGCGATGATTGAGGGCTGGGGCAGGAAGTGCCCGGTGAGCAGTTGGACTATCTCCTCATACGTCTTCTCTGTGAGTCTCGTGGGGGCTGAGAGACCCTTAGAGATCTCAAATGTGGCCTCTCCCCAGACGTTCAGGAGCACATCTCTTTTCCGGCTGTCGTCCATTATCATGTTTGCTCAAAGGTAGCAATCGATCTGATCCGTGTAGGTCTCCCACCTCTCTGGTTTAGCGGGGTTGAACTCTTCAAGGCGACCCGTCGCTTCACTCGGGTTAGCCATTGTGGCGGCTGGTGCTCCCGTTTCCCTGGACGGCGTGCCTTCTCCGTCTCCGGCCAGCTCCGCAAAGGTCCTCTTCGGGAGTTACCTGGCTAGGATCCCACCTTCGTCGTCACTGTAATGTACTGAGTTGCGAGACGGGTTGAAGGCAACATGCTTTATTCAGTGGTACATTACAAGAGAGCGAACACGTGGGCCGGGTCCCACTTATATACATTACCCGGAACTGCCCCCAGTCTGACCAGTCCAATCCTGGTCAAACTTCCCGCCACAGATCTTGATGGGCGGGGTGTTAGGTGAGCTACATCCGGGGACCCGTGGGGTCGCCTCTGTAGCGATCGCCATGCGGTACATCAACTTATGTTTCAAGACATAACACTCCCCAAACAGCAAAGCGGCAAAAGGCACCATCCCATATGTTGAGGGTACCCCCATAAAGGAACCAGCCATGCCAGGATGCCCTGCACCCGGGTACACACTAGGAACGCCTTGCCCACATGGCCAAGCCCAATTCTGAAACGCACCCAACGCAGAGGAGGCAGGCGCCCCCGTGCTTGGCATGGAAGCGCCCTGCCCAGCCGCCGAAGCAGGCCCCCATGCTCCCCATGGCCAAACCTGCCCAGGCCCCGCCTGTAAATTATCACCTACCTCCGAATCCAGCAGGAACCAATGGCAAACCCACCCCTGATGCTCCAGCTGCCATCAAGCCCACATCCGGACCGCAAAGGCCAGCGTCCCTGCCAGGCATGACTCCACCAGACTTGCCCTCAAGAATAGACAGCCTGGTGCGAATACTCGCCTGCTTACCCTTCTTAGATTGCCTCACACCTTCCTCCCCACCTGGAGAAAGGATGCCCACTGCCTGTTCCAATGCTCTCAATCTGCAAGCAATATTGGAATCAACCACCATATCACCCTCCTCATCAGAAGAGGATAACGGCGGCGGTGGCCTTTTCGCAGGAGCCTTGGGTGCCTTAGGTGCTGGCTTTTTTCCTTTTCCACCAGCCATCTAAATAGCAAGCACAAGACCACAGAATGGCCTCCTTTAGCTCCACTCTAAAATGGCTTCCCCCTGGAATAAGAAAGGGAACTCAAAATGGCCACAAAAAGCCTCTGCTGCACACCAATGTCCCCAGAAGGAGAAAAGGGGAGGGGGGAGGGGGAGGCTCTCCAAAATGGCCTCCTGCCAACCTCAAGGGCAATAATAAAAAACCCAGGTTGCCCCACAGGCCCACACCCTCAAAAAATAAAAGGGGAAAGACCAACCCCTGGGCTCCACAACCCCTGCCCCAGCAGACCCCAAACCCTAGGCAGACTCAGCAACAAGAAGGACAATGCAACGTCCTCCACTGCCTCTGATGCCGCCGCCAGCCCACAGCACTGCAGCCGACGCTTCAGCCGATGCCGACGCTTCAGCCAACACTTCACCCGCCGCTGCCCAGTCGACTGCCACAACAAACCCTGACGTCCAACCAAAAACAAAAGAAAAGCCTCAGCCTCAGCCCAATCGTCTGCCAAGACGAAGGAGCCGACGAGGAACACCTTTTTCTCTGAGTGCCGAAATGGGCGCCATCTGACTCTTCCCATCCAGGGAAGCAAACTCTGCTCATGCAGCCTAGCAGCTATGCTGCAGTCTGCAGGCATAAGATTCTCTTTTGGTTTCTTTGGGTCTCTTTGATCCTTGGGAGTGTTAACCGCCACTTGTTTGGTTTGGTCAGTCATTGATATTATTCTTTTTCCTTGTGGTAAAAACACTTCTAGTGCAAATGGAATTCTCCAATAACATCTTTCCCCCCTACAACAACATCTTATACCTTCCTTTTGCAGAGTTTGTCTCAGAATGTCAAAATCATTTCTTTTTTCCAGTAAGGTCACAGGGAGGTCTTGAAAAATCTGTACTTTTGTCTCCAGAACTGATAATTTAAAAGGTTAAAGTTACAAATTTTAATAGTTACATATTAATGTATGTACTGTATATGTTTGGTAAAGTGGTGCACAGGTCTTACAGTATTCTTGTGGCTCTTTTGGCTGATGGTAGTTGCAAATGTGACTCTCAGCAAACTGCAGAGGGAGCATAACTGAAGTAGACTGTACCAAAATATCAAGACTTAGATCATACTCAGTGCCAGGGTTTTTTTTTGTAGCAGGAACTCCTTTGCATATTAGGCCATCCCCTCCTTATGTAGCCAATCCTCCAAGAGCTTACAAGGCTCTTATTACAGCTCTGTAAGCTCTTGGATGACTGGCTATGTCAGGAGTGTGTGGCCTAATATGCAAAGGAGCTTCTGCTACAAAAAAACCCCCTGCTTCAGTGCAGAGTTGTGCTAGGCAGTCAACTTCCTTGCTCCCCCCCCCCCCAGCAGCCTTCTTTGCTCCTTGAAACCATGCTTCTTCCAGGTGGTAGACTTGAAGGAATAATGTGGGGGCCTAGGGAGTGTGCAGAAGGAGGGGAGATATTGGCAAAAATCGGTACCCTCTCTTCTGCCATAGGAAAAGCCTATGGAGGAGGTGTTGTCCATCTGAGAACCTAATGCCAACTATGTGAAATTTGGAAAGCTAGTGCATACTTTGAATACTGTTGGATGATTGACTAATCCCTTCAGGAATTTTATGTTGGAGAATGGTTTCATATGAGAATGTGTATAGAAGGAGTGACTTGTCGGACAGTTATAATGACCCGAAGAAGATTTTATGTGAACTCAGGTACTCATCTTGTCTTCTTCTCATCTCAAAGTTTTTGGCTTCTGATGTAGGTGGTATTTCCAGTCTCTTTCCTTGAACCTTTTGGCTTCCAGTTGAAATCAAGATCAAGTGCATGATCTTGGTTCTTACATTTAAAGACCTATGAGGACTGGGACCAACATATTGGCAGGATTGTCTCTCCCAATACAGCCCCCAAAGGACCTTACATTTTTCCAGTCAACACCTACTGGTCATCCCCGGCTCCAAAGATGTCTGCCTAGACTCAACAGAGCCAGAGCTTTCTTGGCTTTGACATCAGCCTGGTGAGATTTGCTTGTGAGAATGCTGTCCCTAATGAGATCTGGGCCCTGCATGATCTAATGCAGTTCTGCAGGGCCTGTAAAATGGAGGTGTTCCACCAGAACTATAGTTGAGGTGGTGAGGTGACAATTCATTTACAATGGCTACCCCTGTTCTGCTCTGCTTTTCTTTAGCAGTGTTTATAGTCCACCATAGCTTCTCCATCACCGATCCACTCCCGTTGTTCTGTTTCAATCTCAGCTATACATAATTTGGAATTTCATTCAATTCATTAAATTGTTTAATTGGTGCCTCTTAAGAGTTTTTATGTATTTATATTGTATGTATTAATGCTGTATTGAAATTGTTTTTATGAATTATATTATATTATATTATATTATATTATATTATATTATATTATATTATATTATATTATATTATATTATATTTTGTCTGTTCTAAGAATGCTATACAGAGGAGTGAGGGCTAAAAGTCCAATGAAACAAACAAACAAATACTTGTTTTGCAGCTTCTGATCTTGAATTAAGATGGCTATTCAGACATTCATTTCAAAGCTTCCAACTTTGGAGTAAGGCAACATTTCCTGTCATGAAGCTTCTGGTTTTGAACTTTATGGAACTATGAGATTTGACATGGACTTTTCTACAATTCTCAGTTATTATACTTTGTCTTCCTTTTATTGTATAAATTACAATTGATGGTCTATTATATGTAGTGTATGGAAGCATTTATGCCTATTGTGGATTTAGTGTATTAATAACACAATACAAGATTTATTTTAAAAGGAAACTATTTAAAATTGCTTATATAGTTAATAGCCAGTCATTATGGCGATTTTTTTTTTTTAAATTTCCAGATTCAAGTAGAGGTAGAACTCTCCTCTAGCCTTAATGATGGAAATGAAAGGCAGTGGTTCTGGTTTCTTTTGACATGTTTTCCAGTATCTTCCCTCTTTATCTATCAAATATCAACAATTAAAACATTTATAAATTCTAATGCAAAAGAGGAAGCAATAATGTTCTCTCCCCCCCCATGCAATTTACTGCTCACTCTCTCCAAAATCTTGCTAAGAATGCTGCTGTTACATGCCCAGTTGCCATTTCACAATTTTTTGTCACTTGCTTGATGCTGCATTCAGTGACATAGAAACTCTAATGAAATTCTTCAAAAGAACTTTTCTTACAAAACCACAGCATTGCAAACCCTCATTAGAAAATTGCTGCTGAGGCTTCAATGCTCTTTATTTTCATTCTCCACAGAGCCCAATATTGCCCCTGGGAACCTGACAAATACTAAGAAGCAGTGTCATATCATAATAAAAAATAATCTAGCAGTTTGTAGGTGTTGGGTGGGAAAATGTCAAACTTTCATGTATTTTGACCAGAGCAGAAAATTATTTGTCTTCAAACAAAAAAAACCCCCAGATGTAACAGGGGATTCCTACAAAGGAATGCCCTCAGATGTCCAGTGATCAAACCTTAAAGGAGAAGCTAACTAAGCTCAAAGAAAAGCCATGGTTTGTGAAAGAACAAGCAACACCATTAGTTTTCTAGGGCACAACGTGTTGTTCAGAAGAACGGAACAAATTGTAAGCGTAACCCAACTATTACTGTTGCTCTGCAACCTCAAATTAATTTTTAAAAGGAACTGTGTGACTTTTTCATACAAGAGACACCAAAAAGAAGTGTAGTTGTGGTGGGTAATCTGGCCATTTGCAGGTTCTGATTGTGTTCTGTCCACTCGTTGTACTTATTTTCAAAGGCCCAGCTTCACATGTTCCCTCTATGCTGGGGTGCTGGGAGAGGGCAATCTCAGTCATGGCACCAAACCTCAGGAACTTTCTCCCCATGAAGATTTGTCTGTCCCCCTCTCTTGCCATCTTCTGCCAGCAACTGAAGACTTTTTGTTTTGTTTTGTTTGGCATTCCCTCAGTGAACCCTCTTTCAATGTTTTTATGTTTTGTATGTTTTTTTAACAGTTTTGTATGTTTTAATGATGCATGTGGGGGTAGATTTTAATGGTTTTATAACATAATTTTTAATGTATACTTTAAGTTGATAGCTGACAGGGTGACCCTTGTAAGGACAGAAAGGTGGATACAAATTTTGTAAATTTGGTGGGAAAATAATAAAGTAGGGTGTTAAATTTTTTTTTGGTTCTTCCATTTCAATGAATCTCCAATGTCCATTCATTTAAAAGGTTAAAGCCATGGTGTTAAAACTTCAGTGAAGGATTTACACAGTCAAGGTAAAAGAGAGAGGGGTTAAGATATTGATTTTCACAAAATGCCAACTATTCAGGAATGATAAAGGATGACTTCTCTTTCCTCTCACACAAGTCATTGAAAATTATAGATTCCTGCTGACTGTTGCTTTGCTCACTATTTTTATTCTCTGGATGACACACAAGTGTAAACATTCCATTTCCAAAGCCCCATAGTCTAGGATGATCTGTGCCATAAATAAGAAGCATCTGTTAGTCAACACTAGTAAATATTTTTGATTGGCTTAAATGTATGGGCTCCAGAGAAAGCATCTTGTCTGTGAAAATGAGAGAAACCATAAACATTTGTAGAGAAACGCCATCTTAGTGGGGAGGGAACATGAAACTGCTAGGCAGGCTTTGGGGCCTACCTTCCCTTCATCCCCCCCCCTCCCTTCCAGAGCTAAACCAGCGCCTCTAGGGGGAAAGCCTCCTAGAGGGGCAGGAAGTTCTTTAGCCTTCCCCTCATTCCCTCCTCCCTTCTGGAGTTAAACCAGCAACTCTAGGGGGAAAGCCTCCTAGAGGGGCAGGAAGCTCTTGGGTTTTTTTTATTTGAATTAGGCGGGAAAAGGCCAGTCGGCAGCTGGCCCTCCAAGAGGGAGGTTGTGAGTCTGTGGGCTCCTGACTGTGGGAGAGGCCTACTCAAGAGGAGGAGGACCCCAGGCAGTCAGACCGAGTAAGTCACCCACAAGACAGGCCAAGTTTAGACCAGGGACAGTAGGATGCGCTTAAATCCACCTTTTATTTGTCATGCTGGTTGCTGTGCGGGTGCTGTGCTGTGCTAAACTGTTACATGCAACTGTTTTTGTTTTGTTTTGTTTTGTTTTTCTTTTCTTTTCTTTTTCTCTTTTAATTAAATATTTTTACTGTTTTGAATGCTGGCAGTCAAACTCTGTACCACATAGATCCCCAACCGCTTTAGACCACGCTTTATGAAGGGGACCCCGGGGAAAGGGGGAAGGCCTGTGGTTGGATAAGGTGCCAATCCTCCAGGGGTTCCCTGAAGAAGTGCTGTGGTCTCTGTGATACCCAAGTACAGGGTGGCAGAGGACCTTGAGGCCTGGTTTCAGAGCTGGAAATGGGGTTTGGGAGTCCTGTTTCTCTCAATCTGAACCACTAGACTGAGCAGGTGGTGGCAGCGAGCCCAAGTTGCCGGAGGAGAAATAGCTCCCTCCAGGAGTTGGCGACTCAATAGGGAGTTGACGGGACCGGGTTTGAAGGCAGAATCGGGCCGGTTCCATCACATTTGGTGGCAGCGGTAGGATAAGAACAAACAGAGAACTTGATTGGCTAGGCATTTTTTTTTAATTTGGCATTTTGAATTTGATACGTGTAAGCACTCAGAGGAAGCAACAGAGGTTTTGTTTTATTTTCGGGTCAACTGGAGTAGGGAAAGTTAGTTTAGTTAGGATGGAGCGTGCCCAGAGACGGGACATCCTGAAGATGACAAAGCCACAGCTCCAGGAAGAGTGTGCAAAGCAAAAGCTGGAGTGTGATAACATGACTGTAGTAGATATGCAATACCTCCTGTTGGAGCATCATCAGCATGCAGGGGCACCTGCAGAAGGGTACCCCACCCAGTCAGAAGCAACCTTACGGCTACAATTGGAACTGGAGAGAATGCGTATCGAGGCAGACCGAGACCGCAGACGGGAGGAAAGAGAGAGGGATGAGATCCGCAGACGGGAGGAAAGAGAAAGGGATGAAAGACAAGCTGAGATCCGCAGACGGGAGCAGGAAGAGCAACGTCACCATGAGCTTGAGGTGCTACGTCTGAAAGCTGAACAAAGCAAAAAGATCAAAGTCACACCCAAAGACTTTGCTGTGTACAAAGAGGGAGAAGACCCCTCCATATACCTCTCCAACTTTGAGAAGGCAGCCAAACAGTGGGGAATTGCAGAGGAAGACTATATGTCTTACCTCTGTAGCATCCTGACTGGAGAACTTGCAGCCATCTATCACAGCATGCCTATGGAAGATGGGGGAATAACTTTTGCAACCTATAAAGCCACTGTCTTTAAAAGGTTTAGACTGGGGACAGAGCACTTCCGAAAGCAGTTCAGGGGTTTAGCCCCACCAGAATGTAAATCCTATTCTGAATTTTGGGTAAAGCTGGGGGATCTTGGGAAGAGATGGGTAGAGGAAGAAAAAGCCCAGGATTTTAAGGCCTTGTTTCAGTTGTTGATTTTAGAACAGTTCTACTTAAGACTTCCCAAAGAGTTGAAATGTCTGGTAAAAGATAGGAAACCTAAAACTATTACAGAGGCCTCAGAACTGGCGGACGAGCTGGTGCAGAACAGAGAGGGGTTGGATTGGATCCCTTCCCACTTGGGAAGGGGACAAAAGGGGTCCCCAATGGGTGGGAAGGAACACCCGGCACCCAAAAGGGAAGGGAAACCTGCCCAGGAAGAGGGTAGGAAATCCCCTGATTTGACTAATCAGGATCGGCCCCAGATTCGAACGTGCTACAATTGTGGGAAGGCTGGACACCTACGGTCAGCCTGCCCAGAGTTGCAAGCTGAACCCCCCAAACCCACAACAAAAGCACCAGTCACTCCAAAGGTGAAGGAGGAGTATGTGGCCGTGGTAAGCCATGAATGTCTTTTCACCAGAATGGAGCCTGCAGAGGCCTGGAGTGATTTTGTTGAACCAGTAAGGCGTAAGGACCGGTTGGTTTTGGGATATGCTGACACTGGCTCTTCAGTCACCCTTGTGAGGGCAGATCTGGTGTCAGAAGCTGACATTGTCCCCGATATGGCATTCAGAATCAAGAAGGTTCTGGGACCGCCCGCCAAGATTCCTGTGGCCCGAATGCCAGTGGAATGGCGAGGATCAGCAGGTCTTATGGAGGTTGGGGTAATGAAGGAACAGACAGTTGCAGTGTTATTGGGCCAGGATTTGTTGGTTGGCCAGTACTCTATCAATGCTGTAACCTGCAGCCAAACCCTCAGAGGAAAGTGGGAGGAGGAAGGCAACTTTAGGGAAGCCACCTCACCACCAACCAGGGAGGGGGAAATAGCCCAGGTTACTGAGGATGAAGAGAGGTCAGTCACCCAGGAGGGGGAGGACCAGCCTGTCTCAAGCCCTGGAGGAGGGTGTTCCCAAGGGGGAGAGGGGTGTAGCTTTCCCCAAGTGCAGCAAGAGGCTGTAGATGTTCCTAGCGAGGAAGGGAACCTGTCTAGTGTAAAGGATGTGCATGCTGAAGAGACAGAGGTGGAGGGTGGAGATTTCACAGGAGGTTGTGAGAGCGGCAAGGCTAATGTGGGCTCAGAGGAGCACATAGCTGAAGGCTTGGGGGAATGGGAGTGGTTCCAGAAGGAGGTCCTGAGTGACCTTAGGTTGGAACCGGTTCACCAAGTAGCTGTGGATCAGGAAGTGGGTTCTTCCGAGACTCTCTCAGAACAGGTTGTCTGGAAGCAGGGCAGACAGGAGTCCTGGGAAGCTGTGGGACCTTCCAGGCAGGAAGGGGGTCATTTGGGTAGTGCTGAAAAACCAACCGAGGGGACTGAGAACCCAAGCCAAACCCTTGCTGAGGATTCTGGAAAAAGTGGGACTAGGGGTGGCTTGAAGGAACAGATGATGGAAAGTCTGGGGGAGCCTGAAATGTTCCTGTCTGAGGTTCAAAGTGACCCTAGTCTGGAATCACTGTGTGAGGTGGCAAGGGACCAGAAAGTAGAGTTCTCAAAAGCTGAGACGGGATGGGGTGATGGTTTTCCTGCCACTTCATACTGGTGAACAGAAAGCGGAATGGGAGGGACCCCATGTGATTGTGGATGACCTGGACGATGCTACTTATGTGGTGGCTATGGAGAAGACTGGAAAGACAGTTAAAGTGGTGCAGGTGAATATACCACAGCCATTCTCTGCGAGGTCCATGGTGTTGCATATAAGTAGGAAGGAAGAAGACAAAAAGAAGCTGGAACAACAAGTGTTTGGAGCACCAGAGGTGGTTTTCTGGGAGGACAGAGTGGACAGAGGGAACATTCCACCAATGAGGGATAAAGAAGAAGCAACTGTGTGGGAACTGGGCAGTTTCCAACCTCATATGTGGGGCCAGGAATTTCCACCTTTGATGGACCACTCATCCCAGCAACAGCAGCAACTGAGGGAGAGCACCAAACTCCAGAGGTGGTCCTGGGAGATGGAGGAGTACACTTTAAAGACTAGACATTCCTTCTGAATGCAGCAATGCGACTTTTTGTCCAGAAAGGATATGGATACCTAGGGTGTTGGACTTTGTGTATTGTTGGGAAAATTCCTAATCTTGGTATATGTTCTGTTTTGGTTAATTGGTTTCTCCTTGTTTGTTTGTATTCTGCTACGGGGTCACCTCTGTAGGAGGCAACCCCTCCGGCTCAGAATTTAAGGAGGGGGACGTGTGGAGAAACGCCATCTTAGTTGGGAGGGAACATGAAACTGCTAGGCAGGCTTTGGAGCCTAGCCTACCTTCATCCCCCCCTCCATTCCAGAGCTAAACCAGCGCCTCTAGGGGGAAAGCCTCCTAGAGGGGCAGCAAGTTCTTTAGCCTTCCCCTCATTCCCTCCTCCCTTCTGGAGTTAAACCAGCAACTCTAGGGGGAAAGCCTCCTAGAGGGGCAGGAAGCTCTTGGTTTTTTTTAATTTGAATTAGACGGGAAAAGGCCAGTCGGCAGTTGGCCCTCCAAGAGGGAGGTTATGAATCTGTGGGCTCCTGACTGTGGGAGAAGCCTACTCAAGAGGAGGAGGACCCCAGGCAGTCAGACCGAGTAAGTCACCCACAAGGCAGGCCAAGTTTAGACCAGGGACAGTAGGATGCGTTTAAATCCACCTTTTATTTGTCATGCTGGTTGCTGTGCAGGTGCTGTGCTGTGCTAAACTGTTACATGCAACTGTTTTTGTTTTGTTTTGTTTTTCTCTTTTAATTAAATATTTTTACTTTTTTGAATGCTGGCAGTCAAACTCTGTACCACATAGATCCCCAACCGCTTTAGACCACGCTTTATGAAGGGGACCCCCGGGGAAAGGGGGAAGGCCTGTGGTTGCCAATCCTTCAGGGGTTCCCCAAAGAAGTGCTGTGGTCTCTGTGATACCCAAGTACAGTGTGGCAGAGGACCTTGAGGCCTGGCCTCAGAGCTTGAAATGGGGTTTGGGAGTCCTGTTCCTCTCAATCTGAACCCCTAGACTGAGCAGGTGGTGGCAGCGAGCCCAAGTTGCCAGAGGAGAAATAGCTCCCTCCAGGAGTTGGCGACTCAATAGGGAGTTGACGGGACCAGGTCTGAAGGCAGAATCGGGCCGGTTCTGTCGCAGCATTGTTAAAAAAAGAAACTGAAGTTTTGTTATCTTGGTTTTGTTGTTGCTTTAAGAGTAGAGTGTGAGGAACCAGTCTGGGTCAGCTTGGGAGGGTGACCACTATAAAATTTTCCCCTGTCATCTCCCCTCAGTATCTCAGGCACACACTCTGAAAACTCTGTCAGAAAACAAAAAACTAGGCACCAGACAAGTAAAAAACCAAAAGAATATTTATTGGTTCACAAAAGGCAAGGAGAGGGATAAAATAATATCAATTAGATGGTAGTAAAAACAAATCAGTTGGCAGGCAGGAGGATAACGAAATAATCAGTCTCTAAACACGGAGATTGGTAGGCTGAACAAATATAAACAGGTAGGCTTTAGAAATATTCGAAAACTTTTGGACAGGCAGGCAGTGCCTACTGGGCACTAGGAACACATGCAGTGAAGATGGAATAGCCTTATACTCAGGCTTCTCAAATCATAAAAATAATAAACTGTCATTCACTCTTCCACTCACACTGAGGACTCCTGTCTTGTGCCAGATCAAATTCTCCCTCACAGACATATACACTAGCATACAGAATCCACACATTCTGAGTGCTATTTCCAGACCCTCACTCCTGTGTGACCCACCCAGCTAGATTTCTAGTCTGAATCTTGGGATTCCCTTCTAGCTACCAAAATCTAGACCTCCTTTCTGAGTATTTGAGTGTTCTCAGTATACTAGGAGTCTGTCCTGTTGTGCTCACAGATCCTCTGAAAAAGTTCCTCCTCACAGAAGGTGCCTGGTTTTGACTCCCATCTGACTACAAAATCTCTCACAAACAGAAGCTTGTTTCAGTTCTGTCTCCCAAGGAGCTCAGCCCCACTGACTGTTCTCAGCTCCTTGTCCGGTTGCTTCACACCACAACTGACTAGCCTAAGTACACAGTCTTCACTCCTAACTGTTCAGTACTCAAGCTCTAACCGCACTCAATTTAAAACCCTGAGGCGTTTTATTTCCCTCCAAGTGTCTCTCAATTCACTATATTTCCATTATCATAGCTGCGGCCCAGCCAATCATTGCATGGCTGTTCCCAGCTTCCAGGCTAACTTGCCTGAGTCCGTCGCATAGGCTTTAAATATTTGGCTTCATGAAGTTGATCAATTTGCATATCTTCAGGAGTCACTTTATTCTCAAGATGGTTGTTAGGGGTGGAAGCGTATTTTTCCACATAAACTGATCACCACACAGTGGTCAGGCTCCATAATAAAATGGGTTCCATCTGGCTGTAAGGTGAGGCAGATGATGTCACTTGGCCCAGCTGAGCCCTACACAAGGTGAGGTGATTCAGAGCAGTGCCTTACCTGCATGAGGCAAGTCAGAGGGTTGTGGCTGGCCAGTCAATGGGCAGCACCTCACCCAGAAGATACCCATGCAAAGCAAGGCAAAGCAATGTGTGGTGCCTGGCCCAACTGATCCCCATGAAAGGCAAGGCAAGTCAGAGGGCAGTGTCCAGCTGAGCCCTGAATGAGGTACAGCCCAGCCCTGCAAGGTGGCCTTCCCACATGAGAGGAAGGAAGCAGTGCCTTGCCTGCCTGAAGTGAGGAAAGCAAAACCTGGCCAATTGGCTAGGCAGGCTGCCTCTTCCTCCTTCCTTCAATACCCCCTTTGGGAGGGAAGGTTAGGGTCAGGCAGACTGCTTTCTCCACTCTCCCTCCCTCCTTTGCGGACAGGGCCCAGATGGTTTGGGGAAGAAGGACCCTTTCCCATGGGTTTTCACTGTTAGTCTACCCCTTCTCATAGGATTGTTCTAAGGATAAAATGGAGGGAAGAATAATAAAGTGCTTTGAGTCCCCATTGTGGAGAAAGGTAGCTATGAATGAAGAAAATAATAATAAATATAACTGAAATTAAAAGGGCAGATAAAATCTTGCTGGGTGGAGGAGTGGAAAGGAGAGAAGGAAGCAGAAAAGGCTGAGGATATGGGGGTTGTCAGGTGGAGGGAAAGAAGAAATAGTGTGGGCAAACTGTGTCATGTGAACTTTGCACGTTACCTGTGGAATTTCCCCTTGAGTTAGGTCTATCTGTTCAGCACTGTTTATATTCTGTATTTTGATCTTTAATTTTTCTAACCTATGCTGAACATTAGTGTGGCTTGTTCAAAGTGAAGTGTGGCTTGTTCAAAGTTTTGACTGGATTTTTTTTGCACACGGAGGCTTTGCCTTGCTATTCCATTTACTATCTGTGGCTCTCACTTGTCTTGCTAATCCCCAGTTGGGGGCAGGGGACCCCCATTTTGGAAGCCCTCTCCTCACTTCAGGATTATCAGCAAGCTGGGGAGGAGGTTTGAATGTCTTCTGGGCACTCCATTATACGCTAAGGAGACTGGTCCCCAGAAGGTATAATGAATAATTGATCTGTGGGTATCTGGGGCTCTGGGGGAGCTGTTTTTGAGGCACAGGCACCACATTTTTAGCATAGCTTCTGGTACCTCTTCTAACCCCCCCACAAGTTTAAAAAAATTCTATAACCCCCAAAAGATGTCCCCATCCTCCATTATTTCCATTGAAGGGAAGCCATTTAAAAGGAGCACAGTCCCTTTAAATGTGAAGGCCAGAACTCTATTCAGAGTTCAACTGTGCTTGTCACAACCTTGCTCCTGGCTCTACCCCCAAAGTCCCCAGATATTTCCTGAGTCAGCCCTGGCAACCCTACTTTCAAGGAAGGTGAGAAGTAGAAGTGGTTTGCCATTGGCTTCCTCTGCATAGTCATCTTTGGAGGAGGTCTATCTTCCAAGTACTAACTGCTTAGCTTTTGAGATCCGACAAAATTGGGCTATACCATGCTATACCATGCTGTCTTCTTTCCCAGAGGAGTTTAAATACCCCCCCTCAAATAAAAGTATGTTGTCTGTGCATGTACAAACAATGGACTTTCCTTCATTCTGGAGAGCTGGCAACTGGGAGCCACTCTGGTGGCTACAGAAGAATCCAGAAGCTGCTCCAGGCCCAGCTGTGGAGGCAGTGGAGTCTGGAAGCCTCTCTGCATATTTAGAAGCCTCTATTGGCCTTTGCCAGTCCTCAGTCCAGACAGGGGATCCCCCTTGTTTTCAGGCTCCTCCGTGCTGCTAACTAGCTGACCAGCAGGGGGAAGCCCTGCCCCAACAGCCACAATGTGCCTTTCCACCTCCAAAGGCTTAGAAGAAGCTTGGAAACTTGAAAGGTGTGAGTGCCTTTAAATCTCACTAGAAGCAAGGCTAGATTGGGGTGGGGTGAGCTAGCAGAGCCACGTGGCTCTTCCCAGAGTCTGTGAAGCTGTGAGATAGGAAGGGAAACCAACCCAGTCCCTTGGTTTGTTTTACATTCCTTTCAGAAGTTGTTTATATAGTAAAGAGTAAACCAGAACCTTTTGTTTTCCTGTGTTAGTCTGCAGAAGTTGGTGGAAATACAGCAAATGATTACATTCAGCAACTTGTGAGTAAATTGCTCCAGTGAGATCACAAAAGTGTGTGCATGCTAACTATGTTTATTTTGGCTGCTTTGTGAGTGTGTGTTCACTTTCATTTAGTGGAAGTGTAGACAGCTGCTGAGGGATGAGGAAATTAAAACTGTAGTCAGAGGAACTGCACTGCTGTATTTTTTTTTAAAAATAGGGAATGGGAAAGTCACCTGACTCCACCCTCAAAGTCCCTAGGGATTTTCTGAGTTGGACCCGACAGCCATAGGTCCAGATGCTGTTGCCACCATGTCTGGGCCCCCAGGCACCTGTGGAGGCATGGAGCAATGCTGGGCTTGGCAACAGCGCGAGGATAGGATCCCCTCCCTACCCTGAGTCTCATGGGCTCCTGGTTATATAATATAATATAATATGAAAATCAAGAATATCTCTAATTCTGGTCATTATAAAATTTAAAAGAGAGAGAGAGAGATTGTAGATAAACATTTGATGGAACCTTAAGTCTGATAGGGTTGCTATGGGACAGAGAAAATAGTCTACCAAATGGGAGAATAAAGTATTTTAAACAAACAAGTAATATTAAAATGTAGTTTGCATTCATCCAGGAGGAGAGCCAGAGTGTCCTTCATCTCCAAAGTTTAGAACAGATTTGCTTTTTAAAACAGAAGCTTGCATCATCAGTACAGTTTGCGATAAGAGTTTAATTTATTAGGAAACACACAGTAAAGCACCCAGTCTGCAATCTGATCCATGCAGCAAAATCCTCCCACTTGCACAGAGCCTAAGTGAAGTTAATGGAACTTCACACAGCTGCTCAATGTTTCTGTACAGATTGGGTTACATACACTGTGGCTACATTTTAAAGCTATTTAATTAAAATGCAAAGAAAATTCAACAAGCTTCCCATTGAATCAAGAATTGACTTTTTTTTTACTCTAGAGTAACTTCTGTGTAACAAGCTTCTTCAACCTCCTTCCCCCCCCCCTTCCATCCCTCCCCAAGTTTATTAACATCTCATTTGGCAACATGTAACCTATAAAGTACATCAAGGTGATGACACAAGGTGGATTCCACAGAACAGTTCCATTAATGGTGGTCCTTTTCTCCAGTTCAGGGTGCCTTTCCCTAATGCAAGAGGTTCTTCCATTAGGAAGTTCACTAATGTTATGTATTGAACATAAGCTGTTGTACCGCATGGCGATCGCTGCTAAAGGTGACCTACGGGTCCCCGGATGTGGCTCGCCAGACGCCCCGCCCATCAAGATTTACAGCGGGAAGTTTGACTGGCCAGGATTGGTCTGGTCAGTCAAGGGGGCAGTTCCGGGTAATGTATATAAGCGGGACCCGACCCGTGTGTTCTCTCTCTTGTAATGTGCTACTGACTAAACCATGTTGCCTTCAAACCGTCTCGGTTCTCAGTACATTACAACTAATTTGCTAATAGAAGAGAAAGGTGGAATTGTTTTCATAACAAATCTGGGGGATCTAACCAATAGAAAACACACACAAAAGGAGGGGACCTACAGGTACTTGCAAGTGGCAACATGTTTTCTCCTATATGCCCTCACTATTTTCTTTTCCCCTTCCTTAACATCCCTTATCACCTCTCCCCCTTTCCTGCTTCCTTTTCTCTTTCCCACCCACCAGCCAACCTATGTTTATCTGCCTCCTGCCTTCAGCTTTCTCTCCTTCATCTATCAGCTACTCCCTGGAAAAAATCTCTCCACGTTGTGCAGTGATGGCTGAATCAGGTCCAGTTGAGCAGTGGGGAGCCTTTTAGGATTTGAGGAGTCATCTCATTTTTCATTGTATCCCTTTCCTTGCACACTTCCCCTCTTCCTGGAAACTAACTTATCCTCACCTGCACCTTGCACACTTCCCCTCTTCCTGGAAACTTACTTATCCTCACCTGTCCCTGCTTCCCACCCACTATATTTATTATATATTTACTTCATTTTCTTCACAAAGGGGAGACTCAAAGCAGTTTACATCATTGTTGTTTCCACCATTTTATTGTCAAGACATCCCTGCGAGATACATTGGGCTGTGTGTGCGTGAATGGCCCAAAGTCACAAAGTGACTTTCTGCAGGAGATTGGTGATTTGATTCTGGGTATCTCAGATCTTAGTATGAAACTCTTAACTACTACACCTCATTTCGTATTGTGGGGTGGCTGCTTTTAAACAGTAGTAAGCACTTGGGCCTGGATTAGCCATGCAAGTTGTGTGGTAGCAAGTCACCTGGTGATTGTTGCAGGGCTTAATCCTAATGAGTCCTCCCACAAAGGAGCCCTGAAAGGGACCTGCCCTTGCCTTTTAATGATGGCAGTCAATGTTTGACAATACTGTTGTGGTTGCCTAGCAATGGCCACTGATGCCATCTATTTCTTAAAGCTACATGCATTTATTTTATCATTTTAGTGGCCTTTAACTCTCCAGAGCTTCTTAAAGATTTCGGATCCCCACCTCAAAAAAAAAAAAAAATCCTGGGACTTTTTTTTTAGGTTTGTAGTGAAATCTGTATTTTCTGTTCATGACCCTAGTTGCCAAATTTAAGTAGATGGGGATATATTTATAATTACATATATTGATATATAGCTAATACAATATATTGTTTACAACCTAGAAAAACATACCAGTCACACATGGTATGGACATAGGATCTCTTCTCACAAACCAGTGAGTGCAGTCAGGGCTTACTAGTGCTATCCTGCTAGGATTTGAAGCTATTGGAGATTTCAGGGCAGTACCTGGGGATGAGCTCAGCAGGGATTTGTTGTCATATTTTATGATGTGTCCACATTAAAGGTCATCTCCTCCCTTCTCTTTCCCTTCTTATGAGGTTAGTTCCTCCAACCAAATGTACCATTTTCAGTTCATATCACTTCCCCCCCTGCCTTCTTCTCTCATCTTACATCACTTGCATACTTCTGTAAGTCATAGGCATCCTTCAATTCTAAATATTTGTGTTGGTATAACTGGCTGCCATATAAATTATATTCATCCTAGAAAAAAAAATTCAAAATCATCTTCATGTTCTTCTCAGCATTAAGAAAGACTGAGAATCAGTCTGAAGGTCCACAAGAAAGATGCCACTGAACTGCAGTCAAATCCCTTTCTCAGTCCTCAACTGCTTCTGACCTTTAGCCTCTCGTTACAGATGACAATCAGTTCCTCCTTTATGGTACACCTTCTGTTGCTAGTCTAAGGCATTTCTTTCTCAGCATGAAAGGCTGCCGTTTCTCCAGAGGAACTGACTTCTGCAGTTTGAGGATCGGTAGTAATTCTGGAAAAAATCCAGGTCTCATCTTGAAGTTGGTAACCTTAGATCCTGCTGCTTCTCCTACTCTGATTAATGAACAAAAGTAGAAGCTTTTGACTACCTCACCCCCACCTTTTAATTGGTTATGTTGGTATTTTTTCTATAGATTTCATTGAGTCCCTGGCCTGCCTTTGATCCTTTTCACTTATACTTTCACATACTGCGCTTCTGCTATTGGGAGTTCTGATGCTATTTTACTGTAGTTTGCCATATAACTGCTAGGCTGAATCGCTTCCTAGATGACTTGATCACTTACTGTAGCTTATAGTTTTAATACAATCATTTTTATTTGATATTGCTGTGACCTTCTTTAAACAGTTTTCCTAGATATGCTGTACATAAATAAGTGAAGTACATTGTTGGAAAGGAACTTGCATGTGGAAGCATTTAGGGAAAAGACATTGCGAAGTGTGGGCAACCGATTTGAATTCACATTTGCTGCAAGTTGGGACACTGAGTTCAAACCATTTCCATCATGCTTTGAATATTATGTCTTTCTCTATCCTTAATGCCACATTCCCCATCTAGTAAATAAATGCGTGTAACCTTGAAAGGGCAGCTGCTGTGAGAGCCTTCTCAGCCCCATCCACCTCACAGGGTGTCTGTTGTGGGGGGAGAAGATATAGGAGATTGTGAGCCGCTCTGAGTCTCTGATTCAGAGAGAAGGGCAGGGTATAAATCTGCAATTCTTCTTCTTCTAGTACTTATTAGCCCTGTTCACAAGAATAATGCATGTACACAGTATGCATTTGATTGTTCTTTGTATGTGCATTGAGTAATTTTTATGTTCCAGTCAATCCACGTTAGGCTTCCCAACCCTCCCGCCCTGGCGGGGGACCCCAGGATTTCCACCCTCTTCCCCCGCTCCCCCAAAAAACGGAAGCAGGGGGAGGGGGGAAATGGCGAGCTGCCCCATCCCGGAGCTGGCGAGGCCGCCGCGCCGCTGCCGCCCCCTCCCCGCCCAGTGAGGCCGTAGGCGGCGGGCCCACCGGAGCCCAGCAGCAGGAGGAGGCGGCGGAGGAGCTGTCGGCCGAGGGCCTCGCCGGCGGCGTTGGCGCAGCAGAGGGGCAGCAGGAGCGCGGCGAGGAGGACGGATGCGGCAGAGGCGGCAGAGCCAGGCGCGGCCCAGGGCGGTGAGGGAGCTCCGCAGCACAGCCCCGCTCTCCACGCACAGAGGCGCAGCAGAGGGGCAGCAGGAGCGCAGCGAGGAGGACGGGCGCGGCGGAGCCAGGCGCGGCCCAGGGCGGTGAGGGAGCTCTGCAGCACAGCCCCGCTTCTCCACGTGTGGCAGCGCCGGAGGCTGAGGAGGAGGCCCCAAGCCCCCGGCCCCGCTCTCCATGCCCGCGCCACTGCCCTGCTTCACCCAGGCCTCCAGCCTCAGGCGGCCGCCGATGAGCGGGGAGGACGAGCGGGAGGAGGAAGGAGGGACAGCTGCTAATGCGGCTGTGGTGCCGGAGCCCAGGGCCTGCTTGCGTCAGGAGGGCGGCCAGGAAAGCCCTGCGGAGGCCGCCCGGGCAGGCTTCTCCCAGCGCTCTTCAGGCGCCAGGCCTTGATGGCAATTATGCTTGTCACAGCCTTGATATTGGCTCCACCCCTAACATCTCCTGGCTCCACCCCCAAAGTCTCCTGGCTCCACCCCCAAAGTCCCCAGATATTTCTTGAATTGGACTTGGCAACCCTAATGCACGTATTATTATTTTATTTTATTTTGTGGATTTATAGTCTGCCCTTTCCCATAATGGACTCAGGGTGGATTACAACATAATAAGACAGTTAAAAATCCAACAATAAAACAAGCAGTTAAAACCATTAAATAAAACTTAAACAGAGGCAGCGTGGATGGTGTAAATATATTTCACAGGTTGAAACGTAAATATCTTAGGTGTCTGAGATGTCAGCAATGTCAGCCCAATCTCTAACAATCAAGATGATAAAATCAGTGCAGGGAGGCCAGTTAGATGGTATAATCACTAAAGAATGAATGAAATAAGGACGCCCTCCTGCCTCAACCAAAGGCCTGGCGGAACAGTTCCGTTTTACAGGCCCTCTGGTATGGTAGTAGGTCTGGTAGGGGCGCCCAAATCTCTACAGGGAGCTGATTCCACCAGGTTGGGGCCAGGGCCAAAAAGGCCCTGGCCCTGGTCGAAGCAAACTGGACGCCCTATGGACCAGGGATAATCAATAGATGTTGGTTAGCCAATTGTAATGATCTTCAAGGCTTGTATGGGGAGAGACAGTCCTACAGGTATGTTGGTCCCAGGCCACGCAAGGCTTTAAACATCAGTACTAGAACCCTGAAGTGGATCCAGTACTTGATTGGTAGCCCGTGCAAATTGCGCAGCATTGGCCGACTGCTTCCCGTAAAGGCAATTCAGTCAGCAATCATGCTGCTGCATTCTGCACCAGCTGGATTTTCCAGATCAGCCCCAAGGGCAAGTCTGTGTAGAGCGAGTTACAGTAATCCAGCCTGGAAGTGACCATTGCATGGATCACTGTAGCTAAGTCCTGAGGAGCCAGAAAAGGCACTAGTTGCTTGACCTGCCAAAGATGGTAAAAGGCAGATCGTGCAACTGCTGTGACCTGAGCCTCCATAGAAAGGGTGGCATCCAGTATCATGTGATACAATGTCCACATTTATCAAACCTGGGTTCATTCATAAAGTGAACAACCTTTGGCTTCTTCTTTAAAAAACAGGAGTATGTATGTTCACTGTAACATGTGGACAGGGCTATAATCCAGCTCCCTTTCTTTCCTGTCTTGAAAAAACATAATGTAATGCAGCTGGGCTGTTGGCACAACACTATAATGTAAACTGGAGAACTGACATGTCCTTCTCTATGCTGCATTTCAAAACCAACACTGGATTCTCTTTTGACTGATTACAAAGGCTCAATTCCTGAGGATTTTTTTAGAGACAACAGCTCCCTACATCCCATAAATGCCTCTATCAGTTTCTTCCATTTGAAGTTTGCTATGTACAGTAGCAACCAAAATAATGGCCAAATGGCATCTCATGTAAGGGGACGAGACAAGGAATCTCAGATATCTGATGAAGCATTTAGGCATGATCTTTTGATATAAAACATACTTCATACTTATATAAATACAAACTAATTCATATTATTAAAAATACACTAGGAAACTAAATATAATGGACGGTTGGTTGCAATATTATTATTTACAGGCTGTTTATATGCCTTCCTCAAATTAGAGATCTGTTTTTTGTCTCATATTCTTCCCACAGACAGCAACAAAGTTTTGCACTAGGGCTTGTTCCGGGTGGAGAGCCCTTTTGCCCCTAGCATTTCTCTCTGTTTTTGCACAAGCTGCTGCGGAGCTGTGAGTTGGCACGCTGTTCTCTCGCAGCAAGCAGAAACTGCCCAATAATGTAGTTTTAGTCCCAGTTGGCTAGGAATCATTATTCAAATTTCAGGAGGCTATGGGTGCCAAGCTCCCTGCCTCTTGTGAGAAGCCCTTAGCTCTGTTTCAGGAGTCATGATCTGTCTTACTTCTATTCAAAACCCCCCTGATCTCTGCACGATTCTTTCTCTGTGACTTTGTGCCTTTCAGAAGACAGTAATTTTCTCTCCAGCTTTGCCATACTGCATCACATCAGGTAGAATCTCTTTTTAGCAGCTGGCTGCCTGCCTGCCCTTCTTTTCCCACATAAGTTGATTTAGTCAGATATTCTGTCCTGTCAATCAGTCTTTTGCCACACATCAAGAATCTCTGCTGCCTCACTCGGTCATGTGCTTTGCAGTCAAGTGCTACTTACAAACTACTTTAAAACTTACCTATTCTCTGAGGAAATTTCAAGATCTTGAACTTCAGCGGGGAAATAAGCAAGAGATGGCTGTGAGGAAGCCAAGTCAAATGGCCATCAGGAGCACACAGAAGAGGACTGAATTGTGTATTAGGGCTTGAAGCCCTTCTGCAAAAGGGAGGGCCAAAATATAATCTGCCACTGAGGCAATGCTTATGCCTTTGTTGTGTGAAGATCCAGAATGCAAAATGAAAATAATTAACAAATCCTTTAAACTTTTTACCTGTTTCAAAACATTTCAGTGAAATTTCTGGGTACCATCATGGATCTAAAAAGTGGTGGCCACTGGCCACAGTAAGGACTTCTGTGATGGTCACCAGGCACGTCTATTAGACATTAATGTTGTTATCATACAGGCTGCAAGTTAATTCACCAAGCATTTGCTTTATTTTTTTACTGGATGCTGTTTTATGACCGTACTGATTGTTATCTCCTGCGTGCATCTGCTTCTTATTTGGTCTGCATTTGCCACTTCGTTTTTATTACAGTTTAGTCATGGTTACAGTTGGGTTTTATTACTATAATTTTTGTGGTGTTTAATTGTGAGCTGCTTTCAAGATTACTAAGTGGTTATTTAATTATTTAAATATTAAACGAATCAATCGAGAAAGTGTGGCAAACCAGAATCTGTTAGCATTCTCTCCTTATGGAATTTCTATTAGAAAGTGTGGAGAAGGATTTGGGGGTAATTTTCAGAATATTGTCAAAGATTTCAGCAACTCTTCTTTGAGAATTTCTGATACTCTGCTTCCATGTTCGCTAATTCTTGGTTTTGCTCCATGTTCACTAATCCATATTCACTAATTCTTGGTTTTGCTCATTAGCATATAATAAATAGAACACCACCACCACCACCAAGTCGCTTGTAAACATTTATTTACATTTTGAGGAAGTGCAACCTGTGATAGATTGAAATGTGTTCTCAAATGACTGGGGCGGGGGGAGAATAATATAAAGCTTGTTTCATTTTGTTTGTTTGGGAGCCAAACTCAGGAAAATAATTATTCCTTCTCCTTCATCTTCCTCTTGCTCATCCTCCTCTGCCTCATTTGTGCTTCCTGCCTATCAACAGACACCTGCCTGGCTGGTTATCACTAACAGGATGGGGCTGCTGTAGAAACACTAAGCTATAGTACAAGAAAAGCAATTCAGGAGGCATGGCTCAGGGGAAGACCACATGCTTTGCATGCAGAGCAGCTCAGGTTCCATCCCCAGCATCTCCAATTAAATGCATCAGGTAGCAAGTGAGGTGAAAGAACTCTGCCTGGGACCCTGGAAAGCCTCTGTCACAGGAAATGGTTGTGTAACCTTGATAAATCAGTGACCTAACTTTGATAGACAAATAGTCTGACACAGGACAAGGCAGCTTCAGTGGGGTGGGGAAGCTGAAGATGAGAGCATTTCCATTATGTTAGTGATGATTAAAATAAACAATAAAAAATAGGGAACAGGGAGTCAATGTGGTATACTAGTGAATGTGTCAGACTAGGATTCAGGGGGACCTGATTCAAAAGCCCCACTTTGATCCAAAGCTTGTTAAGTGATCTTGAGCCAATATCTCTCTCTCTCTCTCTCTCTCTCTCTCTCTCTCTCTCTTTTTCTCTTTTTCTCTCAAACAAACCTGTTTTAGGGGACTGTTGTTGTAAGGATAACATGAGAAGAAAGAACCATGTGAGCAGGGGGCAGGATAAAATGCACTGGATGGGATCAAATGTGTGCTGAAAACTCTATCTATCTATCTATCTATCTATCTATCTATCTATCTATCTATCTATCTATCTATCTATCTATCTATCTATCTATCTATCTATCTATCTATCTATCTATCTATCATCTATCTATCATCTATCTATCTATCTATCTATCATCTATCTATCTATCTATCTATCTATCTATCATCTATCTATCATCGATCTATCATCGATCTGTCTGTCTGTCTGTCTGTCTGTCTGTTCACACATACACACAATCAGACTTCGATAAAGAAAAAAAATTGCATGTTCCTATCACTTGTTCACTATGCTGATTGCATTAAATTGAAATAAATGATGTTATCCTTTTGATAGCTATAAAAAGGTGCAGCAGTCCCTGTCAAAAACCACTTGCCTTTTGTAAATGATCAGAACAAACCCAACACAATAGTGAATATATACAGGATGTATATGAGGTTATCAGGGGCCTTGGTTTTTTTATGCATACAATTTACATGTAGATGCTTTGGATAATCTACTAAATGGATGTAGGTTGGGACAGGTTCCAGTTCCTCTCTCTCTGTGTTCAGCATATACAATCTGATTGCCTTAAAAGGACTTTGCTGTAACCTTAAGATTACATTTCTCACTTTGCAGTATGCTCTGTGTACAAAGAGAGACAAATGAGAACATCTGTAAAAGAGGATATGCATAGATGAATTGTGAGCACATACATGGACTATTTTGTAGTGTCCCCAGCTGTACATACAGTTTGTACCTGTACAAGCTCCTTCACAAGGGCAAAGAAAGGGCAAATCTCATTTCTCTGCTATTGAGTATTCGTCGTACACCAACAGACACACCGTAGATGAAATGCTAAAGTCTGTGGAACTTGGTCCAAACCAGATAGCTGCAAATTGCAGGGTTTTCCTCCTCCCACAATAAACCATTCATAAGGTGATATTCTTTCCATTCATCCATCACCGTTTTAGGACTTCTAAAATGAAGCTGAGAACAAAGGAATTCTGAAGTTCAAAGTCTTTGCTGTGCAAGTTGGTAAGGCACGGATGCCTTCCTTTAGACCTCCAAGGCAGCCTAGGATGGACTGGGTGTTCTAGTAAGTGGTGTCTAACCAAACTGTTCCAGATTAGGCAATGTACATAGATTGCTGCCAATTCTCTCCAAGACAATGAAGACTTGAACAGTGGTGCTCATTTTTAATGTTTTCCTTTTCTTATTTTCTTCCATCTGGAGAAGGGAAGGCTTCTTTTTTTCCTGCTGGAGATCAGCTAAAAAGAACAAGTACTTTCAGACATCATAAAATCAGCTGCAGATTGGTCCCCTGTGGGGACCTTTCATCAAGCATGAATGAAAAAAGAAAACCAACACAGCACAGTACGGCAACTAAGAGATGAGCCATTAAAATTCAGTCCAGATGGTCGAGGAGCAAACTTAACAGGTGTAGCATAGTCATTAAGAGCATCAGATATAAGCTTCTGCTTCAAATCTCAATTCAGCTATGAATTTTCTCAGTGGCTTTGGCTAATCATTCTCTCCTAGCCTCAGTGTCTCCATAAAGCAGGACTAGTAATACTGGGATGTATCCTGCCCCATCCTATTATTCCACCAAGCAATGTTTGACATCTTCTTTCAGCCTATTGGTTCATTCAACTGAAGAGCCACTTAAATTGGAAAAAGGCTTCTTAGGCTTGGAGGAAGGTTTGGATTGACTTACCCAGTAGAGTTGTTGTAAGAATTACCAAAATGATTTAGAGATCAAGCAGCTTTATTCAGAAGTAAGTCCAATTTTTTTGAATGTGGATTACTTCCAGGAAGTATTCTTATAATTGCAGCCTTACATACCTGGTACAACCAGGGCCAAAGGCTTCTAACATTGAAAGCACACCACAGTCAAAGCGAAACATTTTCCAGTCCCATGCAGCTCAGGGTTAGGCAAGAGCTCATCTTGAAATCATTGTGATTTGACTGTGACTGGATCATGCCCTTTGCAATATATGTGACACCAGATTCTGCATTTTCAATCACTGTTCAAAGGCAATATATCTTAGAAGCTCTGGCTCATCAAAACAAAAATGGAACAGTGGCAGGATTTTATTAATATTAATCAATGACCCTGAGTTTCATGTTTAAAGCACCACTGACCTGAATGAATGTTGATAGAACAAATAGAGCTTTGCCATATAGACAAAGTGAAGGCCTTGTAAAATCTAGGGATATGGTTATCATGTCCTTCTCTGGTGCTTATATGTCTTCAAAAATATGTCTTAACAAGTGCAGCAGATAAGACTTGCTAACTTTACCTTCTATGAGGTCAAAATATAGTCAAAATAATCTACTGAAGGCTCCTAGATTCACAAGTTGATCGTTGGTATCTGACTCCTCACTCGTCACATAATTTCCTTCCTTATCTAGGACTGTACTGGAGATTTTTGCCTTTGATAGGATTACATTAGCCTTATGTCAGCCATTTTAAATGACTTATGTGTTTAGACTGTATAAATTATCAAAGACTTGGTTCCTCTGGGCTGGCAATCAACAGCTCCTTTTGAGATCTTGATTCTTTATTTCTGAACCCTGTAAATTTCCATATGTGTACTAAATAAGGATTGTTTTTTTCCGCAATTAGTATATGCTGAATACGGAGAGGACCAGGACTTTTTCAGATGTACCTCCAGTGCTTTGGAAGAGTCTGCCAGTAGAGGTGAGAGATACACCCTTTACTTATCCATATTCAAGAGAGGGTGTGAAACAGCTTTATGCTGGTTTTTATCACTGATGGACTATTGGGCTGATGATCAGATGGCCAAGAACAGTACTGGTATAAATGTCAGAGAGTCCAAATAGACAACATAATTTTAGTGTATGACTACAAGTTTCTTGAAAAAGATGCTTGAAGGAAGTATCACCTTCCTAATAACTTACTAAGCTAATAGACCTCCCTGAGTTATGTTCAGTGAACAAAAATAGAGCTTTGTGAAGCAATGCATAGAGAATTCAAATGTAAAGTTATTTTAAAGAGGCATGAAGCTGTCTTTCTTTAGTCTTCCATTTTATTCAGTTTATTCTTGTATATTCCTTGTATGTTAATTAGCACCCTCCCAACTGTATCTGACCATTAATTTAGGCACATGTTGAGGTCGCGACAATTTAGATGTCGCCTTTCATGTGAAATGAATCCCAGTTCCTTCATGGAAGTATGGTGGGAGGAAAGACTATTCTGAGAATGATCGGGTTATAAGCACATATCCTGATGGATGCCGTAATCCTCCTACATAGAAACATTATTCATATGTGTAGTTTGATGCATAGTCAACCTTTACGGAAGGTGGTGGTCTTATTCTTTCTTTTTTCCCCTCAAAGCTTACCAAAAAACAAAACAAACTCTCACCGGAATGAGAATAAGGACTGCTGGCGTCTTTTCCCCTCATTAACTCACATTTTGTAGAGCTCTGAGAAAACACTTCACGAGAAGCTAAATAACAGGCGATCATCTTGTGCTTCAGTTGTTTAATATCTGCATTGATGTAAAATAATGCTGACAAGAGAAAAGTAAAAAACATTTTATCCATCCTAGCATTTTTTAAATTGGCAAGGCGCATTAATTGGCAATGTTCAAATGCAAATATTTTGAATTTTTCAATATAACTAGAAAACCTTTTGGCAGCTTATGAAGACATTCCCTCTCTGCCTCTGTTGCAATGATGCTCTTTCAGTGGCTCAGGATCCATGTGGGTCTTTCACATGCTACCTGTGGCACTTCTGAGCACTGTTTCTCAATGTGGCGCCTACCTCATGTTTCAGGAATGTGGGTAAGGTCATAATCTGTTAAGGCTGCCAGACCTTTCACCAGCAACAGCCCTTGCCCACAACCGCTTCAAGTGGCAGTGGGAGAATTTTTGTTCTAAATATCAGTGGCCTGTGCACCGCTTCATCACTTTTGGGGAAAACACAAAAGTGACATAGGGTACCTATAGGAATTGCCAGAAACCAAATGGTTTTACAGTCGTGTTTCTGACAGTTCCTAGAGCTGCTCTACCCAATTCTGAGTTTTCTCTGGAAGTGATACAATGGCACACAGGACATTGTGGGCTTGCAATAGAGATTTTGGGGGTAAAATCCAAGGTGGGCAGGGTTTGGGGAGGGGAAGGACTTTAGTGGGATATAATGACCTTTCAAAGTGATCATTTTCTACAAATCAACAGATCTCTTGCATGGAGATCAGTTGTAATCCCAGGAGATCTCCAGCCACTACCCTACCTAGCAACTGTATCTAGAGAGGATTATGATGAAGGATGGGAACAAACTAATTTTGTGACAAACATCACATAGTTCATGGTTTGTGAGCTGAGAGTTATGCACTTGTGCCCACAACAAACTTCCAACTAATTTCCATGTTTTTCCATGGAGGTTTGTGCTGTTTGTGTTGGTGGTTTGTGTGTGGGTGAAGTCACTTGCTTCTGGGTGAACTCTATTTGCACATGGTAAAGCTTTTAAAAGCTATTTAAAAGGAACGTTCCCTTTAAATGACTTTCACAAAATCTTCTCCCTCTTCCATTCTGCTATCCTCAGGCAGCTACCCCCAGCAGAAAGGAAGGAGGGAGGATCTCAGTTCTTCCCCCTCACTGCATCATTAAATGAACCAGTTCGGTAAATGGGGAGGCTTGTGAAGGTTCATGGTTCATGTGACCCCCACAAACCATGAACTGGGACGAACCTCCATTTTCCCGTTTCACGCCCATCCCTAATTATGATTACCTGATGGTTCCCACTGTGAAACATCTACCACTAGAGGGACTGGAGGACAAGTATGATGTGAGCCTCCCTGAGGTGTGGGATTCATGCCAGGAATGTAAGTAAAAGGCCTATGCTCTCCAACAACCTACTACCCTTCTTTAAAACCTCTGCACTCTCATCCCAGCACCCAGGTAGCTGGCAGGAGGACAGCAAGCTGGCTGCAGAGAAAAGAAAGTAAAATCACCTCCACCATAGCAGCCTTCCTTTGGAATTCTCATGGTCCAAATTTCTACATGTGGGTGCTTGAGCATACTTTACTTCTATCTTTGCCTTTTTGTTCTCTTCTCTCTACTCCAGATACACAACTGTCTGGGGCAGGGGTATTGAACTCATCTGTTATGAGGGTTGAACAAGACCTTGCTGGGCCATGTGTGTCATAAAATGTAATGCCAGGTAGCAGAGATATAAACTTTATAAAGGACACAGTCAAACACAATTAAAGATTTTTAAAAATAAAATAAAATAAACCAAATTAAAATAAAAGATTAAAATTAAATTAAATTAAAACATTAGCACTCGGTCTTAAAGATGCTTTCTTTGTATCTCTCCCATGCGATCCAGGGAACTGGGCAAAGGAAGCTCTGGCTCTTTCCTTCCTTCCCCAGGGGACCAGGAGGGGCAGGAGCCTCAGCCAATAGAAGGAAGAGAGGTTTGGCTCAGTAGCTCTGCTGTGCTATTGAGAGAGCCTGGCAAAACAAGCTCTCCCTCCCCCCCTTCCTCCCCAAGGGAGGAACCTCAACCAATGGAGAAAATAGAGGCTTTGCTCTGTAGTTCCTGTGCAGCTGAGCAAGCCTTGCAAAGCAAGCTGTTATGCAGAAGGAAGCAGATGACAGCCAGTTGCTCGGGGGCCTGATAGGAGCCCTCTGGGGGCCTGATTTGGCCCCCTGGCTGCATGTTTGACACCCGTGGTCTAGGGCTTCCAACTCAGGCTTAAGAAATTCCTGGAGATTTTGGGGGTGGAGCCTGTGGATAGTGCACCATATAGAATTGCCAACTGCAAGTTGGGAAATTCCTGAAGATTTGGGGTTGGAGCCTGGGAAGGGTGGGGCTTTGGGAAGGGAGGGAGGTCAATGGGGATGTGATGCCATAGAATTCACCTTCAAAGCAGCCATTTTCTCCAGGGAACTAATCTCTGTTGTCAGGAGACAACATCAGAAGCTTGGCAACCCTAGGGCAGACTAAGGTTAAACTGCAGCAAGGAAGAGACAACTGTACATGCTCAGAAGTACTCTGGCTAATTTAAAAGGTTCTAACGGTTATATATTTAATATTAGTAGCTATTTTATGTGTATTTTGTAGGATGGTACACAGATCACAGTAGTTATGTGGCTCTTTGTGAGCTACAGAGTATGTACTGTGGCCCTATGCCACTGGTTTGCTGTGCCGCCAATATAAAAGTTGAGAGAGATTTTATATTGCACTGAAACTACATTTTTTTTCAAGCAAGAATCTATGCACGTGTGTTAACACATGGGGGTAGGTGGGGGGTGGCAGTGGCAGCAATGAACGCACCTGGGACAAGTCTGTGTGGTCACCATTCCCACCCTGCTAGCTGCTGTTGTCTTGGCAGAGGTGCATTTTCAGGTCCTGGTAGGGACCTGGGGATTCCCTGGAATTACAGCTCATCTCCAAATTACAGAGGTCAGTTTCTCTGGAGAAAACAGATGCTTTGAGGATGGACTCTATGGCATTGTAATCCACTGAGTTCCCTATCTTTCCCAGACTTCACTCCCAAATTTCCAGGAGTTTCTGAGCCTAGATCTGGCACCCATAGTCCCACCCACTGACCTGGCAACCCTAGGCCCTGGAGAGGAAGCAACCTACGGCAGAGTTTCTGATATTAGGGCACACTTTCAAACCATTGTATGAAGATACTATCTTTCTGGCTTTATCTGTAACTGTGACAAATATATAAATGCTGCGATCCAGAAAAAAAGGTTAATTTTGCATGACTTCCTTTAATTTCCATGTGATTTAGAAAATCATCACCATAAATAGTCCCCAGTGACTCATTTTAACACTTGACATACATTGACCCGACTGTGAAAAGTCCTATTAATATACACAGGACTTTTTTGAGCAGGAACGCAGTTCTGGCTGGCTTGGCATCAGGGGGTGTGGCCTAATATGCAAATAAGTTCCTGCTGGGCTTTTTCTTCAAATAAAAGCCCTAAATATACATAATGGTCTTGTATTTTGGCTGCAGGCTTGGATTCCCTGGATTACAGGTATTCACAATTATTTTCTCCAAGGACTAGAAACTTGCTTCATTAAAAAATGTAGACACGCATTCTCAAATCTATGAAAGCCAGGAGAATTAGAGGCCATGTGTGTCAGTATACAAGCAAAACTATGCAGAGTTTTAAGCACCTTGCTAATGCAGGGTCTTTTTCTATTATATTACAGCCCTAGCCACTGTTAATTTGAAATGTGGTTAATGCATTGTTGTGCTAACCCTTGAGATTATACTGTTCCCTTTCCATGGGAGAATTTCATTATAAATTTCTGCCATACACAAGACTGTTTAATAATGCCTGCCCACTTAACTACAGTATAATTTGCTTCTATTTAAAATGATTTTCAAATCACAGCACTAAAAGTTCACAGCTTTCTAAAATGGGCTCTACAAGTCATAGGTGCTATACATGTATAGACTTGGAAAACTGAGAGACGGTTACTAAGGGAGAAAAATCTGCTACTACCTACAAGAGGGATCATATACAGATATGGCAGTAAGATGCTTATTTTTCCTTAGCCTTTACATTGCTTGGGGATTCCTTGCAAATATTACTTAATCTTTTAAATCATGTTTCTCATGATGTTTCACTCTAGTTATGGAATATAGCCTCCCACCCACATGGAGTACTATTCCCTTTCAAAACTCCTTAGTTATTCAGATGTTACTTCACACACACACAACTGTCTTTCTGAGAGAAGAAATGACACACAGGAGATAATAGTTTAGCTTTGTGACCTATATGCGTAAGATAAATACATAGACAGGCATATCAGTTCCCCAAGATGTAGGGGTTGAGAGGCTTTTCTTGTTATAGCCCAGAGGTTGTGGAACCATCTCACTCAGTCAGATTTGGCAGCATGATGGGCTACAAAATGTATTTGAGGAAGGGGAGTTCTAGTCCATGAAAGCTTATGCTACAATAACTCTATTAGTCCTAGCGGGAGCTCCTTTGCATATTAGGCCACATCCCCCTGATGTAGCCAATTCTCCAAGAGCTTACAAAAAAGAACATTGTAAGCTCTTGGATGATTGGCTACATCAGGGGTGTGTGGCTCCTGCTAGAATTCCACACCTGAGTCCTTGTCTGTTTCGCTGTAACAGACTAACATGGTTACCTCCCTGGAATTCTGAGTTTAAATTAGTGTTTAGCTGCTGAATATGACAGTGAGAATTGTAATTATTGTTTGCCACCAGAGTTCAAAATTATAGTTTGTGAATATTTGTATTTGGTGATTATTTGTTGTCTTAATGACTGCCATTCTGTGGGTTGTATTATTGTTTCCTGCCTTAGTAATATTCTATTGAAAAGCTAAGTTAATTTTTTTCTTTGGTCTGGATTCTTGTCTTCATCCATGATTGGAAGAGCACAGAGAATTACGGGTGGCTTTTTCTTTGTCATTTTCTCCTACTCAGTGCAGACTTTCATGCTGCACCACAAGCTATCCTTGAGCAACTACCTCAGAAGCCCCATTTCTGGGAGCACTCCAGCCAGATAGAAATAGTCATTACACAAGTAGAGAAATATCCATTACACAGGAAGAGCTTTGCTCACATATCTTAGGATTCAACTCGGGCAGCCCAATCCAGACATACATGGCGACCGGGCGTGGTGTAGCTGCTGCACCGCTAGTAGACTTCCTGAGGACTTCAGCACACTGGAGCGTGGGGAGGGGAAAGGCATAGTTTGCCATGAGGGAGACAGTTGCCATGGCAACACCACTGGTGTAGGCACGCAAGGGAGGCGGAGGCAGCCAGAGGGGAGGGCCAGCCCACCTTCCCATTGGCCAGTCCTGGCACATGCGCCGTGGCTCATGACAGTCAGGAATGGGGAGAGGCGGCCCTGGAGAGGCTGATAGCCATCCCCAACCTGCCCCCAAACAGAGAATGGAGCCAATGATGGGCAAAGGAGAGACGTCCCACCAACACGGGGAGGGAACAGGAGTGAGGCTGGGCATGCGTGCACGAGAAGCCTGACTTGGTGGCAAGGTGTGGGTGGGGGCAGGACAGGCCCGCACGGAACCATGGAGAAGCCGTCAATCCCCTCACACCCTCCCACTGTCAGAGACTCTGCCAATGGCAGGCAGACAAGCAGAAAATACCAGGTGCAGGAGTTTGCTGTCATAGACAACGGCTAGAATGTGTGTCTGGGAGTGAGCAGCCAGGCAGCAGACACCCCCCACCACCACCCAGAGACCCCCTGTGTTGCCCTGATGACCCCTGCCATGTGCGCGGAACACCTCTTCTGAGGGCCACAGAACTCAGAGTGCGAGTGTATCAGCTGCAGAACTCAGAGTCCACTTCATCAGCCCCCACTTAGTGCCCTGCGCACAGCAGCCCTGTGGGGTCAGGTAGGCTATCAGCCTGGGTAGCACCCTCCTCCCCTGTCCAGCCACATGGGGGGGCAGCATGGTGACTCATAGACTGCTTCCTCTCCCTAGAACTTAGTCTGCCCACCCTCTCAGGCATTCCCTCGGCCACTGACAGAGGGGGGGGGGTGTTGTCCAGGGAATGTGCAGCAGATGCCAAGCAGGAGAGACAACAGAGGGCACAGCTCAGACTTTATTTTTCCGAAACAGAGTGCAACAGTCTCCCTGGTGCATGCTGGGCAGTCTCGCCGTGGGCGGGGCTCCATTCCAAGAGGCAGGCAGAAACAGCTGAGGGAGTGTGGGGGCGGTGGAGTGACACATGTGGAAGCCTGTGTGTTTGAGTCCCACCTGCAAAACAGAGACAGAGATCAAGAGCACCTGCAGGGGCGGCAGCTGGAAGAGCAGGCTGCGTTTCAGCTGGGCGCTCTCTTAAAGGGACAGTCTCTGACCCACCTCCCCACATCGGGGCAGCCACCACACACCGCCCCCCCCCCCCGTGCCCTTCCAGAGGTTGGGAATGTGGAAGAAGGCAGACCAAGGGAAGGAGGCAGGCAGCAGCACAGGGGAGTGGGCTCAGCAAATGCCCCCTGCTGGAGCCAACTGCCTGGTTTAAGTGCCAGGAATGCTCACACACCAAGCAGCCCAGAACGAGGGGAGGGGGAGGATAGTGGGGGTGCACAGTGAAACTTACCCAGCCATGTGCGATAGTCCTCACTCGCATGCAGAGCCTCCACGTGCCCGGAACCTATGCAGACCTGGAAAAAAGAGCAGTTAGCTTCAGGGAGAGTTAGCCCCAGGGAAGAGTTAGCAGTTAGCTTCTTTGTGTATGGAACATCACATTAATATGAATACAAGGAGATAACTGGCCTGCACAAAGGAACGCACTCAAGGCCCATCATGTTCTTTCCATGGCAATGAAAGAAGAAGCTGTTAGAATAGGGCAGCTACATAAATATATAACATCTCATGTTCCCATAACAGATTGGTGAAATGCGGCACAACAATTAAGGAAACGGGGGGAAATCAACTGAACAAAATTGTTCGATAAACTTTAACCTGAGGCTCCCCCAAAGTGAAATTATGTAACAGTCACTGAATTTGTGTAACATACATCATTCAATATTTCATGATCAAAATCATTCACCTCCTGAATTTTCCTGCCTGGACATCAGTGAATTAAATTTTTTTAAAACAATTTAAAATGATTGAAAACAATTTTGGTGCTAGCATTGATTGCATTAAATTCAGCAATGCTGGGCATCATACTGTAATTCAACTGAAGGCAAGTCGAAATAGAGCTGTTTTACAGGCCTTGCGGAACTGAGCAAGGTCCCGCAAGGCCCTTACTTTTTCTGTTCCACCAGTGGGGGGCCGCAATTGAGAAGGCTTTTTCTCTGGTAGCCTTCAGTCTCGCCTCCCTCGGCCCAGGAATTGACAATAAGTTCTGTGATCCAGATCTAAGTACCCTCTGGGGAACATGGGGAAAGACGGTCCCTAAGGTATACAGGTCCTCGGCCATATAGGGCTTTAAAGGTGATAACCAGCACCTTGTAGCGAATCCGGAATACTATTGGCAGCCAGTTCAGTTCCCACAGTCTTGGCTGTATGTGCTCCCTTATAGACAGACCCAATAACAGCCTGGCTGCTGCATTCTGCACCAACTGCAGTTTCCGGATATGAGACAAGGGCAGCCCCATGTAGAGGGCATTACAGTAATCTAGTCTCGAGGTGACTGTTGCATGGATCACAGTTGCTAGGTTGCTGCGCTCAAGAAAGGGGACCAACTGTCATACCCGCCTAAGGCAGAAGAAGGTGGATTTCGCAGTGGCTATCTGGGCCTCCATTGCCAATGTGGACTCCAGCAGCACCCCCAAGTTTCTGACTTTGGGTGCCAATATCAGTGGTGCCCCATCAAAAGCTGGTAGAGGGATTTCCCTTCCCAGACCACCACGACTCAGGCAAAGGACCTCTGTCTTCATTGGATTCAGCTTCAGATGGCTCAGCCTAAGCCATCCTGCCATGGCTTGCAGCGCCAGGACTAAATTTTCTGGGCAGAGGCTGGCCATCTATCCATCAGTAGATAGAGCTGGGTGTCATCAGCAGACTGATAGCAACCCAGCCCAAATCTCTGGACAATTTGGGCAAGGGGGCACATATAGATATTAAATAACATCGGGGAGAGCACCGCCCCCTGAGGCACCCCACAATTAAGTGGATGTCTCTGGGAAGATTGTCCCCCGATCGCCACCCTTTGTTCCTGACCACAGAGAAAAGAGGAGAGCCATTGCAGGGCCAGCCCCTGAATCCCTGCATCGGCAAGGCGGTGGACCAGCAATTGATGGTCGACCGTGTTGAACGCCACCAACAGGTCCAACAACATCAGCACTGCTGAACTGCCTTGATCCAGATGCTGCTGGAGATCATCCACCAAGGTGACCAGCACTGTCTCCATCCCATGACCCGGGCGAAAGCCGGACTGGTGTGGATCTAGGATGGAAGCATCCTCCAGAAAGCTCTGTAACTGAAGCACTACTGCCCTCTCAATAATTTTACCCAAAAAGGGTAAATTTGAGACCATCCGGGAGTGTGCCAATTTGGCCGGGTCTAATGTTGGTTTTTTCAAGAGGGGGTGGACTACTGCCTCTTTGAGGGGCCTTGGAAAAAGCCCCTCAGAGAGGGATCTATTATCCCATATAGGATATCGAAGCTCCATCCAGCACTCTTTAATCAGTCAGGATGGGCAAGGGTCCAAATCACACGTTGTTGGGTGCACAGTAGAGAGGATTCTGTCAACTTCCTCCAGGCTAAGTGTTGTAAAACTGTCTAAAGCTGATCCGGAAAACAGGCACGGAGCCTCGAGCTTGCATACTGTTTCAACTGTGGCAGGGAGGTCGCGGTGGAGCAATGAGACCTTGTTAGCCTCCTTGTCTAAGGAGATAATGTGGGATGGAAATATTTTAAACAACTTAATGTTTTATACAGTTTTATAAAAGTTGCTACGGAAAACTATAAGTTTAAACTGTGGACTATGTCAGATTTTTTTTTTTAATGTGATTAGATTAGACCAGTCAGAAGGGAGGCTTCCAAAATGCTGTGCTACAAAAATTCTCTGCCAAATTCAGTAGGTCCACTGATCAACATGACAGACTGTGATGGATTTGGCTGGGCTTTTCCTCCACTCCTCTCATTTCACTGCCTATGGAAAGATGAAGTCAAATAGATATTCAAAGACAAATTTGAGGGGGATGGCTCATGATTATAATGTTCATTCCTCCAAACATATATGGAAGTGCCATCATAGAAAACTGAAGTAGATATTTAAATACATATTGTTGGTCAAAACGTTCCCCCCCCCCCAAGTTCTAAAAATAATAACAGATTACTTATGCTAATACATAGATAATGAGAGAAACAAAGACAGAACACTACCAAGAGACTTAGAGCCTCATCTCTAGTAAACAGCAATAACAGAACATAAGGAATCAAAGCAGCTCACATAGACTGTGGAAGTGAGTTGAATAGGAAGCAAGTCATCTAAGCAAGTGTTGTTAGACTGAGCTCGTTCAGTGGCAGGTCTGTTTAAAAAGCATGAAGCATCTCAAGCTAGAAGAGAGTGCTTTGTAAGGAAATATGAAAATCCCATCTAAGATTGATACTCCACATATATCCTGCAGCTGTGTGGATCTTTTAGTACCACTTCTATTTGTGTAGTGGTAGGCTCACAGGCAACTCCTGCTTACAACAGTTTCTACATACTTTAGTAAATCTCCACATACAGCCACCTCTCTCCGCCCCCACCGACGCCACCAAATTTAGCACAGAAAGAAGGTAGAAACAAAGATGTTTAATTATGACAGCTCCATGTTTTTAAATAACAGTGTGTGAGGAATGAAAATGCATTATTCATGGAATCATACTGTTTCTAAAGCTTAATAAAGAATTTGATTAATAGTCTTAGCACATGTCCCACATATTTCAACTCTGGTATGCATACAGATGCAATGTATAAGATTAGAAGGACTCATAGTCTTTCCTCTCATTTGTTGCTCTTCAAGTATTCATGATATAGAGGAGTTGTACCAGAAGCGGAATTGTTTTCATTCTAGAGAAGGGGTGGGTGGTTGTCCTTTGGAGTAGTTTCTTTGGCACTTAGTGCACAGACTTAGATCTTGTCAAGATAAGAATCCAGATGTATGTCTATACCATCATAGTTAATCCAGTGTGAATTTGTAAGATTTAATAATAATGTGCCATCAAGTTGCAACTCACTCATGGTGACAACAGGACCATAGGCTTTTCAAGACAAGAGATAAGCAGAGGCAAGGGCGTATCTACAGTGGGGTATCAAGGGGACAAATTCAGGGGAGGAGGTTTTCTTCCTGCTTCTGCAGCCATCTTCAGCTGCAGAAGCAGGAAGAAAATCCAGTGAGTCCATGCCTCTCAGACAGTCAGAGAGGCAAGGAGAGGTCTTCTTTCTTCTTCTGCAGTCAACTTCGCTTGCACAAGCAGGAAGAAAACCCATTAACCCCATGCCTGTCCAACAGTCAGGGAGGTGGAGAGGAGGTCTTCTTGCTTGTGCAGCTGACTGCTACACCCCTGAGCAGAGGTGGTTTGCTGTTGCTTTCCTCTGCACAGCTACCCAAGCCTTCTTTGATGGTGTCCCTTTCAA
Source organism: Heteronotia binoei (assembly GCF_032191835.1). Classification (NCBI taxonomy): domain Eukaryota; kingdom Metazoa; phylum Chordata; class Lepidosauria; order Squamata; family Gekkonidae; genus Heteronotia; species Heteronotia binoei. The sequence goes on along the minus strand of NC_083223.1, from coordinate 45,356,156 downwards.
ATACTTACAATGGCCAACTTTTTTAAGCTTCTAATCTGTGGTGAGATTGGGGTAATCCAGGGCTATCCAGGCTGTTTATGTCATTAACATTTAGAAAGACAATCCCAGGCCTTAAATTCAGCAGGAGCTCACAGGAGTGCAACTTCTGAACCTTCCTGAGGGTTCCCCCCTCCCAACACCTACCTACCTTGTCCACTGAATAGTAGGTGCAGCTGCAGAACAATCCCAGGATGAGCTCCACCACCTGTTTTTCTACTAAACCCCTGGACAATCCTATATATTCATTTGAGTCAGTGGCAAACACCCATTAAATTTAATCCTCTATGGAAGCTTCTTACATTGAGTCCATCCTCCATTCTATCTAGCTCAGTCCAGTCCTTATTGATGGACCTCAACTTTCTATGGCCTCGGGCAGAGGGTCTAAGATCATTTGTCCACCCTTAACCTAAGACATTCTAAATACAAAGCACATCCAGAGAGATGGGGATCAACCCTTCTCACTGACACAGTTTTAAATAATTACTTGTTGCTGTCATTGGAATTCCTTGGTTGAGTAATCTGAGCAGCCATGTTCAAATTCACCTTGAAATTTTACGTTAGGTAAAACACATTGGCAGATTAAGCCTGTTTGTGGATACATAGCCTGAGAAAGTATGCTTGTCTTGGGAACATGGTTCTTACTTCTCTTTCCCCCCTCATGTTTCACCCAAACCAGCCAAATTCACTTTAGGCTTCAGTCTAGTCTGTGGGCCTTTCACAGAGCTCCAGAGAAGTAGCTTTGTTAGTCTCTTAACAAACACTAGTCTTATTGCACTTAAAATAACAATACATTTTACTGCAGAATTACTGAGGTTCATATTCTTCCTTAAATTCCTCAATGATTTCTTAAACTAGGAAAGGGACAGAGAACTTTATATTAAAGCTGCTCTGAACTCCCGTTCATTGTGATTGACTGTCCAGAGCTTTAAAAAAAAATTGCTTTCAAGAATCCCAAACTATCACCTCCCCCTCCCCCAAAAAACCTTTTGAGTTAAAAGAAAGGTCACCTCTTTTGTTAGTTCGATTGTTGTAATATTCAAAGTTCGATTGTTGTAATATTCAAAGAAAGTAGAGAAAGAAGTACTTTTCTCCCTTTCTCACAATACAAGAACTCGTGGGCATTCGATGAAATTGCTGAGCAGACAGGTTAAAACGGATAAAAGGAAGTACTTCTTCACCCAAAGGGTGATTAACATGTGGAATTCACTGCCACAGGAGGTGGTGGCGGCCACAAGTATAGCCACCTTCAAGAGGGGGTTAGATAAAAATATGGAGCACAGGTCCATCAGTGGCTATTAGCCACAGTGTATGTGTGTATATAACATTTTTGCCACTGTGTGACACAGAGTGTTGGATTTGATGGGCCGTTGGCCTGATCCAGCATGGCTTCTCTTATGCTCTTATCCATTCCATATTTTGTTATAGTTCTTACCAGAATATGGAGTGGGCCTAAGCCTGGTTTTACTGCCTCTCTCTAGCTATGAGAGATTCTAGTCTGTTTTCTAAATTCATGTTAGTTTGTTTTGAATAAATCCATTATCTATCTACCTGAAAAGATCCACGATATGTTCTTGGGAGAAGAATTTTATATTCACAGCCAATATTTCTTTACTGCTATTGCTTTGTGTCCCTGTGAGGGTTCCTCTTCTTCCAGGCAATTAGGAATCATGGCACACTGTTATTGAGCTAACTGGGCTGGGAAAACAAACTCATGGGTGACAGCGCTTCCCAATCAGTGGAGGATCTCAGCCAATCAGATAATTACCATCAGCTTCACCCCAACACACACATTTTTGCTCTGCAGCTCAAAGAATTAGGACAAGAAGAGTGATAACAGATAGACAGTTTGGGGCGGTTGGAAGGTGTTTCGAATTGGGCCAACTCAAAAAGAGCCATCCCAAAGCCTCCACACACTCCCCAGTGAAGCGCCTGCATCCCGTCTGCCAGGCAACTGGGTGCCTCTAGATGTGAAGGTGTCTCAGAAGTCAGATGGCTCTTTCTTCACCCAACAAGTTAAGCACTCAAGCGCTCATGCGTTCAAGCACTCCCAACAGTTTTTAAGGGGGGGGAAAGGTGGAAGTGGCTTGGGGCGGCTTGATGCTTTCACATAGTCAGGTCACCTTGCATCCATCCTGCTATTTCCAGATGCAGATGGGGTGACTGGCTGTCAGCTCAAAGATTTGCTACCACTTTGGACATGGTAGCTTTTTGAGCCAGCCTACAGAGGACAGGGTGAGTGCGGGACAGGGATGGGCGGCAGATGTCTGTGTGTGGAAGGATTTTTTGGGTTGATTTTAGAGCCGTCTCTGAGTCGGCCCAAAGTGCCATTCTGTGATCACTCAAAGGATCCATTTCCCCTATGGGGGAAAGCTGACAGGAGATGAAATGTCTCTGGTTCGGGAGGACTCATCTCAAAGAGATGAAGGGTTAGCTGCTATTTTTTTACCGGGTAACGGATCAGAGTTGTCCACTGTGATGGTGACAAACAGTATGGACTGTCTGCCAGAGTCTTGAGGCGGCAGGAGGAAGGTGGCGGGCCTAGCTTGCCTGGGAAATTATAGATGTTTGTATGCAAGTGCTAGAAGTGTTCGAAGTCAAATTGGTGAATTGGAATGTTTAGTGTTGGGAGGAAACATAGACATTGTGGGAATTTCAGAAACCTGGTGGAATGAGGAGAATCAGTGGGACACGTTGATTCCTAGATATAAGTTATATCGGAAGGATAGGGAGGGAAGGGTTGGAGGTGGGTGGCTCTGTATGTCAGAGAGGATATATGGTCCAGTAAGACTGAGGTCAGAGAGATTCCCTTTTAGAAATGCTTTGGGTTGAAATAGAGGGCCCAAAAGGAAATTTAACTATGGGAGTTTGTTATTGCCCACCAAATCAAAAGAGAGAGGATTATAATATGATGGAAGGCTTAAAGATAGCGGCTAAACATAAAAACTGTGTTGTAATAGGTGATTTTAACTACCCGCAGATTGATTGGGTCAATATGTGTTCTGGTCGAGAGAAAGAGATTGAGTTTCTTGATGCTCTGAATGACTGTGCTATGGAGCAGATGGTCTCAGAACCTACCAGGGGTGGGGCGATCCTGGATTTGGTCCTAAGTAATGCCCAAGACTTGGTGAGAGATGTAAAAGTGATTGTGCCGCTTGGGAGCAGTGACCATAATGTTATTGATTTCACCGTTTGCATAAATAGGGAGTTGCCCAAAAAGACCGCCACAACCATGTTTAACTTTAAAAGGGGTAAATTCTCTGAGATGAGGAGGCATGTGAGGAGGAAACTGAAAGGAAAGGTAAATATGGTCAAAACCCTTGGGGAAGCTTGGAGACTATTTAAAACTATAATCCTAGACCCTCAGATAAAATACATACCACAAGTTAGGAAAGGCACAAACAGGTATACAAAAAAGCCTGCATGGTTAACAAACGAAGTAATGGAAGCTGTAAAAGGTAAGAAGGACTCCTTTAAGCAATGGAAAACCAGTCCAAGTGAGATTAATAAGAGGGAACACAGGCTGTGGCAAATCAAATGCAAGACTGTGATCAGGCAGGCAAAAAGGGACTATGAGGAGCATATTGCAAAAAACATAAAGACCAACAATAAAAATTTCTTCAAATATATTACAAGCAGGAAACCAGCCAGGGAGGCAGTGGGGCCCTTGGATGACCATGGGGTGAAAGGATTAGTGAAGGAGGATAGGGAAATGGCTGAGAAGCTGAATGCATTTTTTGCCTCTGTCTTCACTGTGGAAGATGAGAACTTTTTGCCCGCCCCAGAACCACTAATTTTGGAAGGGGTGTTGAAAGACCTGAGTCAGATTGAGGTGACAAAAGAGGAGGTCCTACAACTGATGGACGAATTAAAAACTAATAAGTCACTGGGTCCGGATGGCATACATCCGAGAGTTCTGAAAGAACTCAAAGTTGAACTTGTGGATCTTCTAACAAAAATCTGTAATCTTTCACTGAAGTCTGCCTCCGTTCCTGAGGACTGGAAGGTAGCAAAGTCACCCCCATCTTTAAAAAGGGTTCCCGAGGAGATCTGGGAAATTACAGGCCAGTCAGTCTGACTTCAATACCGGGAAAATTGGTAGAAACCATTATCAAGGACAGAATGAGTAGGCACTGTACTGAGCAGGCTCAGTACTGGGTCCCATGCTCTTTAACTTGTTCATAAATGATTTAGAGTTGGGAGTGAGCAGTGAAGTGGCCAAGTTTGCGGATGACACTAAATTGTACAGGGTGGTAAGAACCAGAGAGGATTGTGAGGAACTCCAAAGGGATCTATTGAGGCTGGGTGAGTGGGCGTCAACGTGGCAGATGCGGTTCAATGTGGCCAAGTGCAAAGTGATGCACATTGGGGCCAAGAATCCCAGCTACAAATACAAGTTGATGGGGTGTGAACTGGCAGAGACTGACCAAGAGAGACATCTTGGGGTCATGGTAGATGACTCACTGAAAATGTCAAGACAGTGTGCGTTTGCAATAAAAAAGGCCAACGCCATGCTGGGAATTATTAGGAAGGGAATTGAAAACAAATCAGCCAGTATCATAATGCCCCTGTATAAATCGATGGTGCGGTCTCATTTGGAATACTGTGTGCAGTTTTGGTCGCCGCACCTCAAAAAGGATATTATAGCATTGGAGAAAGTCCAGAAAAGGGCAACTAAAATGATTAAAGGGCTGGAACACTTTCCCTATGAAGAAAGGTTGAAACGCTTGGGACTCTTTAGCTTGGAGAAACGTCGACTGCGGGGTGACATGATAGAGGTTTACAAGATAATGCATGGAATGGAGAAAGTAGAGAAAGAAGTACTTTTCTCCCTTTCTCACAATACAAGAACTCGTGGGCATTCGATGAAATTGCTGAGCAGACAGGTTAAAACGGATAAAAGAAAGTACTTCTTCATCCAAAGGGTGATTAACATGTGGAATTCACTGCCACAGGAGGTGGTGGCGGCCACAAGTATAGCCACCTTCAAGAGGGGGTTAGATAAAAATATGGAGCAGAGGTCCATCAGTGGCTATTAGCCACAGACTGTGTGTGTGTGTGTGTGTGTGTGTGTGTGTGTGTATATATATATATATATATATATATATATATATATATATATATATATATATTTTTTTTTGGCCACTGTGTGACACAGAGTGTTGGACTGGATGGGCCATTGGCCTGATGTAACATAGCTTCTCTTATGTGCTTATGTTCTTATTTACATTACTGAAGTTGAATACAACTTAAATGGGGTGGGGGGTTGAGTGAGAACTGTTCTTCCAAGCTATCCTGATAACTTTGCTTAAATATTTATATTCTGACTTTCCCTAAGCACCAACATGCCTAGCAATATAAAATAATCAAATACATATAAATAAATAGATGATTAAACTAACCCATAAACCACTTAGAAACTAGTGCTTCGAAACTGCTTAGAAACTAGTGCTTCATAACCACTAACCCATAAACCATTTCGCAACCAAACTACCCTGCAATGCTCATATGATAATCCATAAACGAGCTCCTGTCAATAGTCTGCCTGCAGAATTTCTAAGTAAATGCAGTGTCCAAACACTTTTCAAAGGCAACAGTATGTAGAATACCCCAACCGACTAGGTTTGAATGGTCTGTAAAAAAATCTACTAGACCTGAGAGCTCTAGAGACTGCTTAGCCCATGACAGACAGAAAAATTTTAAGTCCTGATTAACCAGCGAGAAAGTAACAAATGCGGTAAAAATGCTATTATTTTTGCCACCAGAAATTTTGCTCTATAGCTTGTGGTGTGTGTAAATTTTCTTTGATTTGCTTCTTTTCTCTGTGTGGAATTTATTCCTTCATGTTTTAGTTCTATTTGCTTTAGCTGTACTCTGTTACATAACTATTCTCTTCCGTATGTAAACACAAAGGTCAGTATAGCATAATGTCAAATGGAGCATTACGTCATGTGAAGAGACATCAAAACACTGAGCCTGGTTAATCTTTGTGCTGTTTTCACTTCTGTTCTTTTCCTGTTTCTCTAGTACAATGGTTTTATAATGCTCAGTTTTCCTCCAGCCTCCATGTACTTAAAAAATAAATAAAATGATTGTGCTGAAAACTGAGATGGGGTGAGGAAAACATGGGACTCCACCTGTGGGGGCATACCAAATTAATATAAAGACACTGTGTCAGCAATAGGGTCCTACCTGCAGGTGATGGGAGACATGGACATCTGCAGCTTTTATTTTCAGTTTCCAGTAACTGCCCCGGCAATTAATGTAATTAGGGTTTCTAAAGAAATAATACTGAACCATCATTTTTGTATGTTCCAGATGGTTCTTTAATGCATCCGTCTGTGTAGTCTATCTCCCCGCCTCTCCTCCAAAAGCTCTTGCTAGGGTCCCCTGTTCCCAGAAGCAGCATTTGAAGTACTTTTGGGGCTGCTGTGGTAGGGAAGCAAGAAGTCATACTGTGTGGACGGCAATCCTTCTGTCCATGGAAATGCTCCATGGATCCAAGACATTAATATGTAACAGCCCTATAATGGCAATATTATTGGTCTGCTTATTGTAGATGGAGTTCTGAAGTGGTGAACTAGAATTCTACATGCCAGGAAGGAGGGAGGACATTAAAATGCAGCTTTAATAACAACTGTAATGTTTTGCCTCTTCCATGGTGTATCATCAGTAAATTTAGAAGGATCTTCAGGGCACGGTCCAATAATTTTGTGTGCAGATCATTTTGCGTGCCAAATCCCCTACTAATTTGCAGGTCTCTTCAGCTTAATTACAGAACTCTATCAAGCAGTGCTCATGAGGGACCACTTTGTACAAGTTTGAGTTTATCTTACATTAGGGTGAACTGATGCTGTCAAACAGGCAGATGGTAGTGATGGTTAAGGATATTGATGTTGTCATCTGAAGAGACTCCGCAGCAACACAAAATGTGCCTTCACTTTATGCTGCTGCTACAAACTATATAGAAGCTACCAATTCAAGTCAACTATGGCATTTATGATGTATATTCAAAAGACTATGCTGTGAGTGGTATATTGAGATATTAAATAGAGATTGCTCAAAATAAAGATTTGCTTCCACTGATCTCTCTGAGTTGTTGCTTGAACACTTGCTGGGATGCATGTTGGTTTCTGATCACTTTGAGCAAAGACAGTGGCAGTGCATGCCCTGAATGGGTTAGCATGGGAATTGCTATTGCAAGGCAGTCTATATGTTTACCAAAAGAAAATAGAAAAAGTATTTAGGCTGTAGTAGTGAATGCTACACTCAATGGATCTTGATCGGCTCTAGCAAGGAAATGTTCATGCACTTACAAAGAACTTGCTATTTAGGTCTAGAAAATCTAGACAACAGTAACATCTCTCTAGCACCCAGATGTCCAAGCATTGCTGGATGGGTAGGTGAGCTGGGTATACTTTTCGTTAGATTGCACTATGGGGTTGGAAAGGGCTGGAGACTGGTTGTACCAGGCTCAGATAAACTATTCTTGACTCTGATTACTAGCATTGAAAGTTAAGAGTTAGCGATATTCAGGTGCTTCATTGATGACGGAGTGTCTATTAGCTAGAAGCTACATATGCCTCTCTACCTCCTTTTCCCCTTCTAAGATGAAGGAGCTCTTATGCTTGAATACCTTATAGTCTGTCATCAGTGTTCTATTCACTGCTCTAGGGAAAAAAATGTAGTATGGAAGTTAAGGAATTACTTAAAGAGAATTAACTCTTCATATGCCTTGGAAACTGTGAAGTGTCAAAACTTCTAAATAGTCTAGGAAGTTCTTCCACTCTCATTCAAAAACTCTCTCTCTCTCTCTCTCTCTCCCCCCTCCCCCCGGGAGAAAATGCTAACTGTCTGAAAATTCATTTTTCTTAGAATAAATTATTTCTCTTTGTAATCTACTTTTACTGAAAAGTCGAACAATAAATATCAACATACCTGTACCCCATGCAAAATGCACTTGGCGCTACTTAGCTACAGTTAGACAACACTAACTTGCACTGCAAAAAAGTAGGAATGGGCTTTTGTGTTTTTCCTCCAACAGTATACCGATGTAACACCAGTATACTGAAATAGTCTAGAAGGATGCTATGTTCCTTCAGTTAAGTCTAAAGCATAATAAATTATAGCATCTCCAAGAACCAGATCCACAGTGTCCTTGAGAACTCCTCTGCAACCCATTGATCACACTGTCACCTAATGATACAGTCACCAATGGGAGGCACCACTCAGTACATATATTAGTCCAATATTAGTCATGCGTGGAAAGCAGTAATCCATGCACAACAATAGCAGATTCACTGACAGGATACTGTCATAAGGCAGTCAACTCTGGGTTGTGAAATTCCTGGCAATTGAAGGGGGGGGGGGGGTAGAAGGGGGTCGGGGAAGGTGAAACCTCAGCGAAGTCTAATGCCATAGAGTCCATCCTCTGAAGTAGCCGTTTTCTCCTGAGGAATAGATCTCTTTAGTCTTTAGTCAGGAGATCAGCTTTAATTCTGGGAAATCTCCAGACGTCGACAACCATAACTACTGTAGAGCACATTCCATGGTCTGTCTTGTTCAATCAACACCACCTTGCCATGAAGAGCTCCTATCACCTGACAGCATAGGCCCTGTGGTGGAATGGACCTGCTCTGGTCTGCAGGCCCTATTCCACTCTGCTCCCCAAGGGTTTTTCCCCCAACACCTGGAGAGGCTTTTCTTTGGTAATCAATACTCCCTCTAAGCTGTGTTGTGAGGGGAAAAATATACTTTGTGAGCTACTGGCATTCAAATTGTGATCTACTGAATAAATTAGTTTGCTCTGGAGCTATTTTTCCTAAACTAAAGAAAAAATGTGTGAGCCAAACACGAAAAAACTGTGAGCTAGCACACACTAGCTTGGCTTAGAGGGAACACTACTGGTAACCCACCACTACCACCACCTGACCTTTGTAAAGAACTGCCTGTTGGGAGGGTCAGCGCTCCCAGTTTTCCTTCCAGGTTCTAAGGCCTTTCCTCTGTGTTCCCCGCAACCCAGCACCTGATCACCATGAGCATGGTTTACGACCTTTTGCACCCCTGGAGGAATAATCACTTGCCACCTGCCTGCCTTTTCTCTGGCACTTATTTAAAATAGTGTGTCCAAGATGGTGGAGGTCTATGTGTACAGAGAACCATTGGTACCATCAATATTTATTAAAACGAAAATGTCCACAGACATTTTTTAGTTAGTGATGCCAGTCCCCGGGGTGGGGGGTGGGGAGATCCACCAGTTTTGGGTTTTTCCCCCCAATGCCAGCCAATTGGTTGGCCCCCAACAGTCCTCAATGGCCCCATGGGCACCATGCGTACCTTCCCCACCCAGCTGCAAATTCACAGCTTGCAGGGCAAGCATGGTACCTGCTCTTTCTGAGCATGGAGCCACCTGCTTTTGTCTTCCCAGGGCTTGGAGGACAGGAGTACATGGCACCCACTTCCCCACTGGGGAAAGCGGAGGGGGCATACACACATGGTGCTGCATCCGCAGCACAATGATGTCATTCCACATGACATCATCACATTCAGGACAGCCACACCCCCTCCCAGAACTCCCTCCAAATCCCCTGCTGGGGAGAAGTTGGGACCTGGCAACCCTACTTTTAGCACAGCACTAGTTTGAGCAGGTTAGAGTACTCACTACTCTAATTCCCAGATTCCCAGGTTAGAGTACTCACTAGGCCAGTGCATGCCTGGCTGCCAAGACAGGCACAGAGGAGCGGTCACACCACTCAAGCGCATGGCAGATGCTTCCCTGTTGTGCCCTGACTGTTCAGACGGCTGAGGAAATCTCCAGGGAAGTGCTTTAGTGATTTGCCAGCAGGAAATAACTGGTGGCTTTTTGAAGAAGACTGGAGGCATTTGGAAGATGAGGTAACGGTGAGTGTGTGATGGGGCCCAGATGTATGTGTATGAACATGCCAGTGGTGTATGAACAATCCAGTGGTGTGTGTGTGGCTGTGTCAGCCCAAATCTCCAATCTGAATCACCTGAACTCAGGGCTAGTTTAAGAATATGTTGAAGTTGCCAAATTTAAGAGGCCCCATAGCATGAGAGAGAGAGAGGGAGGGAGAGAGAGAGAGAGAGATTAGTAAACCCCCCTTTTTGTTTTTTAATTTAGAGTCTGCTCATGACCTGTAGTCCTAAATGGGTTTTTTTATCTAGCTTGCACATAAATTAGCTCTGTTTGTGCTTTTTTAAAAAAGCCCTGAATAATAAGAGACTGTTTCTCTGATTGCTGATACAGTCAATAGTTCAACAAGAGTGAACAGTCCCTCTGGCTACAGAGCCTACAGGATGTGTCTGCACTTCCTCCTAGCCAGTGAATGGTACCAATGAAAACAAACTTAGACATGTACATGAGTCTAGGGAGAGCCTGCCTCACACTTTCAGAATCAGCAATCTGGAAACTTATTAAAGTATTAAGTATATAATAAAGTGCACATTAGAAAATTATAGGTCATCTTGGCTGGTTTGCATTTATTGCTAATGTTAAACATGTGAATGGAAAAGGATGTTAAAGAAAATGAGTGATGGCTATTTTAAAATGCATGCCTTGTGGAGAGAATTTAGTGGAAAGTGGGTCTGGGATTTTTAGCCAGAAAGAGTGGTTAAAGGGTGTAATGTACTGAAGTTGGAGATGTTCAGATGGCAACATGTTTTATTAGCGAGTACATCACAAAGACAACATGACGGGGCTGGGTTCTCTGTTATATACATTTCCCGGAACAACCTTCTTCCTGGTCAGGTCCAATCCTGGCCAGTTAAACTTCCTGCCACTGATCATCATTGGCGGGCTGCATTCGTCCCTTCCAGGCACTGCCCACAGGTGCACTGTGCTGTACTTTCCGGGATGAACGCCAGACACAACACTCCTCCCCCCCAGTTCAAGATACATAGTCTTTCAAATGAGTGGGTGGCTGCCGCTCTTTGAGCAACCACCGAGGTTCGATCTGGGAAACTGGGGCTGCTGCCTGGGGTTCTGTAACTGCTGGTTCCTCACTTTGGGCTGCGGTTGGCAGAGCGTTGTCTCGATCCTGCAGAGGTATCTCCCTCGCCCTGTAAGGGTCCTCTGCCAGTGAACCTGGCGAGCTGCGTCTTGCGGCGGCCCTGTGCTCTCCCCGTTCCCCACTCCTTCTGGCCCTGCCAGTTCCTTCGGCAGGGTGCAGCAGCAGAGTTGGTCTATGTATCTATGGAGGAGCTGCCCCCCTTTTGACGAGACCTTGTATGAGCGGGACCTGGTGAGCCGCAGCACCCGAGCTGGTATTCACTCCGGCCTGCTTGCAAAGTTCTTGGTATAGACTGGATCCCCCAGAAAGAACCCCCTAGTGACCTCCCTGGTCTTGGGGGAGATGTGGAGGTCTGGGGCTCGGTCAGGGTGTAACCTATCTAGCCGGGTGGTTAACCACCTGCCCATGGGTAACTCGGCAGGGCTTACGCCCGTAGCCGGGTTGGGGTTGATCTTGTTCCCAAACAGGAAGGCGGCCATTTGGTGGTTCCAATCCCCTTGGACTATGAGACCCAGGGCCTTCTTGGTTGTGCGAACAATGTGCTCCGCTAGTGGCCGGGTGAAAGGGAGCAGACCGTATGTGGCAGATGGGGTACCTACTCAGGAATTCCTGGAACTCCCAGGAGGTAAACATGGTGCCATTGTCTGTCACTACAGTGTCAGGGATCCTGTGGGTGCAAAAAACCCTCTGTAAGGCTCTGACTGCGGCTGTGGTGGAGGTGGAAGCAACTGGGATGACCTCCAGCCGCTTTGTGTAAGCATCCACCAAGATAAAGAATATTTGCCCCTGGTATGGCCCTGCAAAGTCTAAGTGTAGCTGAGACCACAGCACCCGATTGGATTCTCAGCGGTGAACAGGTGTGCCAGGCAGATTCGGCCGGGACTCTTGGCAGGGCGGGCACCTCCTAACCCACCCCCTCTATCTCTTCATCCATTCTTGGCCACCATATATAGCTCCATGCCAGAGCTTTCATACGCACTATCCCCGGGTGCGTCTCGTGTAAGGCTTTGAGCACTTGCTTCCGGAGCGGGGGAGGGACCACCACTCTGCTGCCCCAAAGAATACATCCTTTGTGTAAGGAGAGTTCTTCCCGGCGGGAAACAAACAGTCTGAATTTAGCGGCCAATTTGCCTGTGGGCCAACCCCTCCCCACCCAGTCCAAAACACATGCAAGGATGCGGTCTTTGCCCGTGGACCTGGCTACCTCTGCTGCATGGAGGGGCCTCTCTGGCAGAGACTCCAGGAGCATCACGTGGCACCCACTCCATAAGGGGAAGCATTGCATGCTAAAATCACGGGGAGGGACTCGTCAAAATGGTGGAGTACCTCATTTGAAACAAAGATGTCATTGACTGACTGGAAGGCCGTGGCCTGCTTTTCCCCCCAGACCCGTGGGGCGCCCTTATCTAGGAGTCTGTGTAGGGGTTCAGCCAGGACTGCTTTGTGGGGCAAGAATGAGTGGTAAAATTTCAGAAGCCCCAAAAAACTTTGTAGCTCGAGGAAGTGGCGGCCTGGTTTGCAGAAGGGCTGGTGTGCATTTGTTCGAAGGCGGTTGCCTGTTGGAGTGCTTTCGCCAGGTCAATGTCTTTGTCCTTGTATGCTAGCAACTTTCGGTGCATTTTCTCCTCCCGGATGCCAACTGCAAAACGGTCCAGCAGGATCTCTTCCCGGTCCCCCATGAAATCACATCTCAGGGCTAATCCACGGAGCTCTGCAAGATACTCGGTGGTGGACTCAGCTTGTCTCTTCTGTCTCATGTAGAACGTGTGCCTACATGTGAGACGGGACGGCTGTGGCGCCATGTGGTTAGTCATCGCCTTGACCAGCTGGTTGTAGGTGGCCTTTGTGAAGGTGGTCGGCATGATGAATTGCTTCATCAGCTGGATGGTCTCCACCCTGCACGAACTCAGGAGAAGTGCCTTCTTCTCTGCCGCTGCCTCCATTTTGTGCAGCTTTTTGTATTAGTTGATCTGGTCCACCCATGATTCCCATAAGTCGGGCTGGGTGACGTCGAATGCTGGTAGGGTTTGTCCGGGAGCAGTAGCCATGACCTCGGCCATGGAAGCACTAGAGCTCGGATTGCAGGGCTTGCGGGCGACTGGAGGCTGCTGTCTGCTCACTGGTATCCCACCTTCATTTCCAGTGTAATGTACTGAAGTTGGAGATGTTCAGCTGGCAACATGGCGGGGCCGGGTCCCCTGTTATATACATTTTCCAGAACAACCTTCTTCCTTGTCAGGTCCAATCCTGGCCAGTTAAACTTCCCGCCACTGATCGTCATAGGTGGGATGCATTCGTCCCTTCCAGGCACCGCCCACAGGTGCGCTGTGCTGTACTTTCCAGGACAAATGCCAGACTCAACAAAGAGGAAAAAAATAATGGGTTTTAGATTTTCTTTCTGTGCGGTTCCTGAAATCCTAGCTAAAAAGCCCAATAGAGGGATTGCAGAGACCATACATCTGGAGAACATAAAATTGGATTTATCGCTCTGGAGAAAATCACAACTATACAAATGCCTGTTTCAACACTGTTCACAATTGAATGTATTTGGCAGTGGATAAAAGAATTAGACACTCTGTATGACCCAGCTTTTGATCTGAACCTGTATAGTAAATAACACAACACTGGCTGTGTCTCCTGCCTCTGTATGCACAAAGAATTTTATTTTTACACATATATGCCTAAACCTGTACTGGAAAAAAGGATTTGGGCCTAGATTTGATTAGCAGACTGCAGATACCTGGTCTGTGGCCTGTTAGCAGCTGGGCCGTGAGTTGTATAATTATTTCATTATATATTACAATGTGGTAATAAGAATAATAATAAGACGACATTGGATTTATATTCTGCCCTCCACTCCGAATCTCAGAGCAGCTCACAATCTCCTTTATCTTCTTCCCCCACAACAGACACCCTATGAGGTGGGTGGGGCTGAGGGAGGTCTCCCAGAAGCTGCCCTTTCAAAGACAACTCTGCAAGAGCTATGGCTGACTCAAGGCTATTCCAGCAGCTGCAAGTGGAGGAGTGGGGAATCAAACCCTGTTCTCCCAGATATGAGTCCATGCACTTAACCACCACACCAAAATAAAGTGCACAATTGTATCATCCCAAAACCATCACCCCACCCCACCCCCACCCCCTGGAAAAATTGCCTTCCGCAAAACCAGTCCCTGGTGCCAAAAAGGTTGGGAACCATTGCTCTAGAGTTTGAATCTAGCTCTTGGGACTCAGGGGATTAGAAATGTGTATATACCATGTTCTGCTGAAGAACAAGAAAGCCCCAGGGCTTACTCTTATGACCTCTCTCCACCAAGCTCAATTTCCTCATCATAATCACTGTAAAGGAAAGGTTGCTGAAGTTTGAAGTTTGTCATGAATGTGTCTTCTGAGTGTTGCTGGGCGATGGCAGCCACAGATGCTGGTAGAAACATGTGCCAGGCGCATTCAAGACTTGTAGTTGGGCCTTCTTATCAGGGCAGATAGAATCAATAACAATAACCTATGCTCATAACAATAAAGCTGTATTTCATTCCAGTGTGAACTTTTTGGAGTCAGCCCCCTCCCCCGAATGTCCTCCACTTTTCAGGGCCCCCAATAACAAGAGGGATTGAGGGACAGAGAAATTGTCCCTATTTTTCCAAGTATGCTTTTAAACAGCAGGTATGCTTTTAAACTTGTTCCTGAGATGACTGCTTTTCTAGGAGCCGTTAAGATGACAGTTCCTCTTTTGATATGGGGATAGGAATAGCTGAATTGCTGAATGCGAAAGCCCCCCCCCCCTTTTGTACCCTTCTCCTTCCAGGCACACATTTAAGCAGGTGACCTATACTGAGGGCACAGAGCTGGGGACAGGCACTATATAGAACAAGAGGAAGAATGTTTCCCCCTAAGCACCATTGCAGAGGGAGGGAGGGAGAGAGAGAGAGAATAAGAACTACAGCTGTTACTTACCTGGAAGCCAGGAGATGTTCTTACAGAACAATACCTGTTGGACAACTGCAACCTCAGAACATCATGACAATGCCCTGGACTGTGTTATGGCTTCTCTGTGGACACTACAATGTAGATTGTGGGGTGTTCAGGAGGTTTATTAGTAGCAATTGGGAGAACTGCAAATGGGAACTGATAGGTATGGTGGTGGGATTTATCAAAGATGGCCAGTGTTTGGCAAGGATGCTCACTTCATCTAACCTCTGTAGCATCCCAAGAGTTGATGGTACCAGGGGCCCTTCCCCCTGGTCTATGCTAATATTGTACAATGCCAGATTAGTGAAGCATAAAGCTGCACACTTTTAGGAGATGTAGCTAGAAAAAGAAATTGACCTGGCTTGCTTAACAGAAACATGACTGGAAGAAAATGACATGGGGTGTCTCTCCCAACTAACACCCCCTGGTTATGCTGCCCTCCATCATCCCTGTACAACTGGCCGGGGGGGGGGGGGGGGAGTGTGGCTATTTTCCTCTGTGAGACCTTCAGTTTCCTCAGACTTCCAGGGCAAGCTATCACTGACATTTACTGTATGCTCCTTACGCTAGAGTCTAAAGATATACTAGGCATTTTTCTTGTCTGCTGGCCACCTAATTCTCCTGTTTGCAAAGATAGTGTCAGATGTGATATTGAAGACTCTTAGACTGATCATTATAGGGGACTTTAATATTCCTGCTGAGGATACCTGGCTCAGGACTTTATAGTCTTTTTGACAATCTTGGGCCTCTGTCAAATTGTGATGGGCCAATCACATGAAAGATTTAATTTTTTTTGCACTGAGCAATTGAGGAAAGGCCTGGTTTGGGGGTTAAAGAGTAAACATGAAATGATCTGACTATTGCCTACTTAATGCCAAGATGAGTGTGGCTCCAATATGAGAGGGGGTCCAGTTAAAATGGTATGCTCATGGAGGCCCATGAATCCTACTGGATTCCAGAATGCTCTAAGGTATTTTAGGATCCCAAACATGTGCTCAGCTGAAGCCAGGGCCGGCCCTGCCACTAGGCAAACTAGATGATTGTCTAGGGCGCTGATCTTCTGGGGGTAATGAATTGGGTACCTGCCATGTGACTTGATGACATTATCAGTGTGGGGGGGGGGGGGAGTGCCAGAAGTTAGCCTTGCCCAGGGTGTCAGACAGTCTAGGGCTGGCCTTGGCTGAGACTTAAGTGCGAGTATGAACATGAAGCTCCTTAAAGCCATCAACAAAATTACCCCTCTATGATCACTCCCACCCCAAGGCAAAAATCCCCCCCCCCTCCCAGTATACTATGGAATTCACCTGGAGAGGTCCGGGAGATGTCAAGAATTATGCTAGTGACAAACTCATTCCAAATCTGACAGATTATGCTGCAGAGCTCATTGGAAACCTATAAAGCAATGGCAATAGTGGCAAAGGAGCATTACTACTCTGCTACTTTAGCATCAACTAGTTCACACTGTGGATGCCAAAATGTGAAGTATATATCAGGGGGTGTGTGCTAAATTAGTTCAAATCATTCCTCATGGATCAAACTCAAAGGATTGCTATTGGAAACTAGCTATCATCAATGTGTGACTTAGCTTGTGGAGTTCCACGGGGTGCAATTCTATTCCCCATGCTTTCAAATCTTTTTTAGGACAAATCATTTGTAGCTTTGGGGTTGGTTGTCATCAATATGTGGACAATATCCAAATCTATACAACTGCAACAACTTATTTTTTCCTGAGCCTAACCCACCTCACAGAGAGGTGGGCAAAGGGATGTATAATAGTCTGAAATCATTGGAGGAAGGACAGGATAAATATGTAATAATTCAGTTCTCTTTTTTGTTCATTTTTAGATTGATTTTTATTGTGTACATACGGTGTCTAGTTTTAAAATGCACTTTATATGGCATTTATCTGTATATGTATCAATTTGATGTCTCATGTACATATCACACGCTGATTTACTGACACAACGTTTAAAAATGTATAAAGATTGTGGAAAAACTGATGTAAGGAAACAGATGATAATGTGGAAAGAAAGAGTCATGGGATCAGTTTGCACAAAGTAAAACTGAAACAAAGATTTTTCAGACTGAAACAGCAAGAATGAGAAACTCAAAATCATCCCTTGGTGAGCCACATATCAAATTCCACATGTGCAGTAAGACTTCCAAGGAGTGGACTCTTCTCTTGGCTTCCCTTCAGGTCCCTCTGAAAACTGCTCTATAATATTCCAGCTTCCAGGGCTGCTGAGAGGAAGGGACTGAGGGCCTACAGAGCTGGGAAAGTCATGAGACTTGTTTTTCAGATGGGTGAGGGGGACAGCCTTCTCTGGATGCCTGTGGTGGTTCTTCAGCAGTCCTGCAGCCAGTTCCCTGTTGATGTCTTGTTGGAAAGGCTGGCATGTGGTCCTCTGTGAAAAACTGCTGTCACCAATAGCCCAGGTCCCAATTTTCACGTTCCTCCCTCAGAAAGTCTACCAAAGGGGATCGTGCCTCCTAATTCAGCAAACACTGACATGTTTATTTTAGGGCTTCTAGGCTTTTAACAGAGCAGGAGGCCTTGGAAGTATCAGTTAAAATTCTACATCTGGGCCATATTTGGGGTCAAACTAGGTTAAACAGTATCCTTGGGGATTCCTTGGTGACTCCACCACCATTCATTCAAGTGCTAGAATTCCTTCATTTTACAAATACTATGGGAATCCAATCCTTTTTGGGACCACAGCGTGGACAAGAAGCTCTTACTTCCCTTCCACACAATTTTCAAGAGCCAAAATGATACCATGGAGGGGAAGAGACAGAAGCCCCTCCCCTGAGCTGCAGTCTCAAGCAGCATTGGGCCTCTGTGGCATTTGTATAGTGAAGGAATTATAACAGTGAAATACTGCTGTCTTTAGGTGGGCATCCCTGAGAATTCTGTATCATCTAGTTTGGCCTTTAGAAGGAACATTCCACTGTTTTGGGGGGCTTTGATCTACCACTAGCCAGCTGTTTGGTGAGGAAACCCCACCCCCAAACAGGGACACCCCAGAAGGTCCTCCAAATCCCCCTGCCACAACAGCAAGGGGACCTGACAACCCTAACACATAGCAATTTTTCAATAAACTAACACTATCCTCAACAATTGTTTTGAAACTTTTATGAACAGAATCTGTATCTTTGTTATATAAGCATAGTGCAGGGGCCCAGCTATGGAGCCACATATAGGATGCATTGTGTTGCCATCCTGGTATTTTAATTAATTCTATCTGATGTGTTAGCCTATAATGTTGTATGATGTTCTAACCTATGATGTTGTATTGATTGTAATTTTATATGTTGTTACCCAATCTGAGCCTATTTTTGGGGAGGTTGGGTTATAAATCAAAAATATTAAATAAAAATAAATAAATAAAAACAAGCCTGTAGCTTTAAACAACGGATTCCCTCAGTGGCTGTTGCTAGCCAACTATAGTATTGCAGTAAAAGGTAGGGGAAGGGCCCTTTCCAGGTGTGTTTGGTCCTTTGAAGGGGGGCAACTTGGAACGAGGCCTGGCTAGGATTCCCACCTCCTGGTTGGGAAATCCCTGGAGATTTTGTGGTACAGTCTGAGGAAGGAAGAATCTGGGGAGAAGACAAGCCTCAGATGAATATAAAGCAGCTATTTTCTCCAGAGTTGCCGGGTCCAACTCAGAAAATACCTAGGAACTTTGGCCGTGAAGTCAGGAGACTTTCCCATTCCCTAAAACAAACAAATAAAAATATGGCAGTGTAGTTCCCCTGAACACAGTCTTCATTTCCTCACCCTCTTTTTTGCCTTGAAAGGCTTCGCTTCACTAAATGAAAGTGAACACACACACACACTCATAAAACAGTAAAAATAAGAAGTTTGCAAGCATACACTTTTGTGATCTCACTGGGGCAATTACTCACTGGAGCAGCTGGATGTAACCATCTGCTGTATTTCAACCAACTCCCTCAGACAAACAGGAAAATGAAAGCAGAGCAGCATATGGGGTGGAGCTTTCCTCCAAACAAACAGAGGGACTCTGCCTGCTTCTCTTCCTTTCAGACACTCATCAGGAAGACCCACATGGCTCTGTCTACCCCCCCCCCCTTCATCATTCCTCTTGGTTTTCCATCCAAGTACTAACCACAGAATTTAAGGGCACATACAGTCCCAAACACAGGCAGTTTGCAGGCCTCTTCTAAGCCTGCCGAGATATAAAAGCATATGGTGCCTGTTGGGGTGGGGCTTGCTGCCACAAGCCAGCTGGCTGCTGGTGGGGAGGAGCCTGCAAAACTGGAGAATCCTCTACCTGGACCAGGTGACTGGCAAGCCTAGAGACAGATCTTTATTGTCTGGAGTTCAGTTGTAATTTTTGGAGATATCCAGGTCCCACTCGGAGGTTGGAAACCCTAGGCCTAGAAGCTATCTCTGGTAGCTTAATACCACCTGACTTGCATAACTCAACTAGGCCTGACAGACTGCTGCTGTTCAACAGCAGCCACCCTATGAAAGCCAGTGTGGTGTAGCAGTTAGAGATTCAGAGTGGGGTCTGGAATTGCCATATTGCTTTTGAAGCTTAATGGATGATTTTGGACCAGGCACACACTTTCAGCCTTACCAACTTCACAGGTCTGTTGTGTGGGTAAAAAGGAGAAGAGAAGAATGTAAGCTGCTTTGGTCCCCATTGCGAAGAAAGAATGGGGAGGGACGGTGGCTCAGTGGTAGAGCATCTGCTTGGGAAGCAGAAGGTCCCAGGTTCAATCCCCGGCATCTCCAAAAAAGGGTCCAGGCAAATAGGTGTGAAAAACCTCAGCTTGAGACCCTGGAGAGCCGCTGCCAGTCTGAGAAGACAATACTGACTTTGATGGACCGAGGGTCTGATTCAGTATAAGGCAGCTTCATATGTTCATATGTTCATGATGGGGCATAAATTAGGTAAATGAATAATAAATATAACTGAAGACGGGAAGTATATAAAAGGTAAGTTAGTGAATGGCTGAGGAGAGAATGAGGCAGGGAAAGGGGGAGGATATTAGGGTTGCCCTTGGGAGGGAAAGAGGAAATAGTGTAGGGAGCAGGATACAGGGGATAGTGAAGTGCCACTCCCACAAATCCTGAAGGGTTCTTACCATGCAAAAGGGTCTGGTACCTCACAGTTGGGTCACAGTTATCCTGGGAACAGGCTGCCAGAGTGGAGGAAGGACCTCATTTATGCTGTAGACTCCACCCTCAAAATTAGCTAGTTTCCCCAGAGGGACTATTGTTGCCAACCTCCAGGTGGAAGCTAGAGATCACCCAGAATTATTAATGATCTCCAGATAACAGAGGTCAATTCCCTGAAGAACATGGCTGCTTTGGAGGGTGGACTCTATAGCATTACACCCTGCTGAGGTCATTTTCCTCCCTAAAACTCATCCTTCCAAGACTCCACCCCCAAATCTCCAGGACTTTTCCAACCTGGAGATGGAAGCCTTAAAAGGAACTGATCTTTGTAGTTGGGAGACTCTGGGAGCTCACAAGACCCCACCTGGAGGTTGGCAACCCCAGGAGAGAGGAAGCAGGAAAAGGGGAAAGGCTATGGGGCTTTCAGGAAACAGAAAGAGGAAACAGTGGAGAAGTGAGAAAATGAGATACATCCCATAAGTCCTTGTGGGCTCCCACTTGTATCAGTCTACTGTAGAAAATTAAGACAAAACTCCAGCAGCATGTGAAATGAGGATAAATTGTGTTAATCTTTAAGGTACCATAGGAATTCTGCCTATTTTTGGGAAAGTACAGAGCCATGTTGAAAAGGGCTGTGTTCCTTGGAGTTCACTGGAAAGGGAGGTTGATGAGACCTCTCATGGGTACTAAATTCTCCAAGACACAAGAAATTTAAGGCCAGGCTTAATTACACGCATCTAAAATTACTGTGGCAAAGTGCTCTTTAAACTGACCTCTGTGATCCACAGGAGGTGTAAATCAACAGAGCTCTACTGAGGTCAATGGAGCTCCACTGATTTATACAACTGGCGGGTCTGTCCCATGGAGCAGGATACAAGACTAATGACTCTCACAATCACTTCAGGCCCAGCAGCTCCAGCCAATGCTGCTTCATGTTAGTTATGTCTCCCGCATGCACACCCAGCTCAGACTTACTGTAAATAGAATGGAGAGTGCCTCATTGCTGAATAATTTATTGCACATTAAAAATGGCTCAAGGCAACAGACTGTACAGGTTCCACAAAGGCCTTATGTACTTCCTCCTGGTGCAATTACGTAAAGGAAATGCTGACTTTCTAGTTATGAAATATAGATTAGCCATTCAGTAAGAGATCAAAAGCCCCCTCCCCCAGCTGGGAAGGTTGCCTTTGTCAGGAGTTCAGAGTTTCCACTCTTGTCTTTTACAGCATTTGTGAAGTTTGTTTCAACTCAGGAAATTGAAGAGATACTCTGCCCACTCCTAACTAGTTCAATGGAAGTGATTGTTACATTAGCTGATAGAACATGAAAGCACCTGCAGATTCTTTCGTGTGAATGCAAAACTGGAAGCAGATTTTTCAAAGACAAGTGTCACTTGGGTGCTTAATGCTCAAATTACTCTTAAAGGTGAATCACCCCTACAAAAGCTATATTTCGGTGCTGCAAATACTCATTTCCACACTGCCTAAGGCTGTTTTTAAATTATACTCCACCTTCAAACTCCATAAGTAGCCCAAGGTCAAGTTCACAATAGTTACAAATTTTAGGAGCCCCGCTGACATTCCACATTCACGATGCTCAGATATACGTTTGTAGAAAAAGCCCAGCAGGAACTCATTTGCATATTAGGCCACACCCCCTGACACCAAGTCAGCCGGAACTGTGTTCCTGTGCATTCCTGCTAAAAAAAAAAGCTCTGGATAGACTGCTTTTGACCAAGATGCTGCTGTGCAAAATTCTGGTGATGGTTGCTGTCCAATCAACAGCAGATGGCAAAGACATATTCTCTCTTCCCCCATTAGTCACTTTAAATAGCTGCATGTGCTTTGTTGGGTTAAGATACCCAGAACCAATAAAAAACTGAAATTCTTATTTTACTTATTTTGAAAATGTATATGCCACATCTCCAGAGATCAGCAATGATGCCACTCAACCTGGCATATTGATTTAAACTCTATATTCTTTCTGGGAAGTCATTGTACAATCACACACATGGGTTTTTTCACATGTGCAACTTATTTCTGCTTTTCTTAGCAGCTGATCTGCTAGCAGTGGACTCATGTTGCACACAAGGGTTCCAAAGTGTCTTCCTTCCTTCCACATTTTACCAGTTGCTTTGGGTTGCTAATCCCCAATGAATGTTGTGAATGATTTCTACAATTTATTCATAACAATTCCATATCACATACGAACTCATTCTCCAAAACTTATAACCCTATCTGCTGTGGTTTCCTAGAGTGTTGCTACAATCCCTAGTTGGGGGCAAGGGATCCCCCAGTTCGGAGGCCCTCCCCCCACTTCAGGGTTATCAGAAAGTGAGGGGAGGTGAATGTCTGCACTCCATTATACCCCATGGTGACCAGTTCCCATATGGTATAATGGAGTATCAATCCGAGGGTCTGGGACTCAAGAGGGGCTGTTTTTTTTGAGGTAGAGGCACCAAATTTGCAGCATAGCATCAAGTGCCTTTACTCAAAATACCCGCCAAGTTTCAAAATGATTAGACCAGGGGTCCAATTCTTTGAGCCCCAAAAGAAGGTGCCCCTATCCTTCATTATTTCCAAATGGAGGGAAGGCATTTAAAAGGCATACAGTCCTTTAAATGTGATTGCTAGAACTCCGTGCTTGTCATCCCCTTGCTCCTGGCTCCACCCCCAAAGTCCCCAGATATTTTCTTGAGTCACACCTGGCAACCCTGGTATATTTTCTTATAGATGTGCCTTATAATACCAGGATTTTTGATTGCGGGTGCAGTCATCATTGGTGGGGTCACAGCTCCAACTTCCCCTTTTCCTTTATTTTGGTTGTGAATGTGCTATAGGGATACATTAATATACTGCTAGAAGAGGGGCTAGGCATGTGCATGTATGAGAACTGCCAAATTGTCTTCCACTTCCTGTTTCACCCCAATATTTGGGCACTTGGAGCTGCAAACTGGTCTTTCGTAGTTTTCCTGTCGACAAATAGCAGGCAAAAAAAGAGGAGTCAATTGCTCCCCCACAGAGTAAATTGCTTTCAAGTGGCCAGTACTTAATGTTTAGTCATGTAAATGCCTGCAGCAGGCCAAGAACAGTGATGTGCCCCAGGGGGGCACTCTATGACAGACCTCACTATAACTAGAAATGATAATTATTACCCCCAAGCCCCATAAAAATCAAATCCTCATGAAAAATAAGCTTAATAAAAAGGGCACTGGATATCAAGGCACAGGCATGTTAGCATTACCAAGGAGCTTTTTTTTTTAAAAAAAATCAAAGACTTGCCTATGCATGGCGGGGGAGGGGGGTGGGAATCCTTCCTGGGGTGTGTGTGTCAGGGTATATCAAGAGAGTCAAGGCAAAGAGCGAAGGCGGAGTCTGGAGTGGCCAGAAAAAGCAATGAACGCTCCTCTGCCTTCTGAGCACAGAAGGAAGCAAGTGGCTGTGGTAAAAAAAAAATAAAGTATTCAAGGAAGCGAAGGAAGGTACCAAATCTAAACAGCAGTGATCACTGTTGCGCTGTGTTACGGCTATCTGGAGATATGCTGCAGTCAGGTGTGTGGTTTTTTAAAAAAAATACTTGAAGATTTGGTTAAAAAAGGTTAAAAAAATCCTTTTTACAATGGCAAGAGAAAGAGAGCACAGGGCAGGGCCCAGTCAACAGAAAGTCTGCGGGAAGTGGGAGGAAGCAATAAAAGTGCACATGTGAACCAACACAACTTAAATCTGATTGCTAGAGGAAGAGCAGGGTAAAAGTGATCCAGAAAGAACAAGGGGAAAAACAATAAATGCAAAGCAAAAACGAATGGCTCCTGGTAATGCATAAAAGACAATGAAGAAACTGAAGTATTAAGAAGTATGCCTGCATATGAAAGCTTATGTTCTGAATAAAACTTTTTTGGTCTTAAAGGTGATACTTGACTCCTACTTTGTTCTACTGCTTCAGACCAACAGGGCTGCCCACCTGGATCTGACTCAATAACAGTCTGCAGAATCCCTCTCCTCAACACGCTATAGATCAGAGGCATGTTCAACTTCGAACAGATCGTGATCTATTTTTTCCGGACAAAAGTGCTGGTGATCTACCATCATGAAAATTAAGTTTCAAATTAGTTTCAAATTAGATTTTAACCCACCAAAGTTGGGTTCCACTGCCCCCCCCCCCTCCATTTACAATTCCATTTACCCCTCTGTCATTTACTGGTAAGCAAAATAGGCAAAAACAAAACAGAGAGACGGAGATCCAGAAAGAACTGCAAACAATTTTTCTTAAATTTTTTTGTTATAACTTTCTTTAACTGTCTTAATAACTTTCTTTAACTTTTATTGAGTAATTTGTGTTAAATGTAGGTCAAGTATTGATCCAGGCTGATCTTGTGCAATCTTTAAAACGTCACTCTTGCTAATTAGTGAGACGTCTGAGCCTGCATTTCATCCACTCTCTTTTTGAAGCTGGGTGAATATTGCATGAGGACCAGTATCAGGGAATCCTAGAGATGTTCATCTGTCATGTTGGAACACTGTGTACTCTGTCATTTTCAGATGGGAAAACGCAGATTCACACAAATGAGTTGAACCAAAACAGGAGTGTACAGCTTCACTGCATCTACTCAAGTTGGGAAATTTGTCTCTAGGCACTAGCTTCCAAAACGATTCTTGCTCAGCACTAGCTTCCAAAACGATTCTTGTCATTTTTAAGGGTTACTATTTTGTTTTCAGAGCTAACAGGAGCACCACCGACATGGTATTTGTTCTCAGGCAGCTCCAAGAGAAATGCAGGGAACAG
Source organism: Heteronotia binoei (assembly GCF_032191835.1). Lineage (NCBI taxonomy): Eukaryota > Metazoa > Chordata > Lepidosauria > Squamata > Gekkonidae > Heteronotia > Heteronotia binoei. The sequence continues at coordinate 45,331,196 of NC_083223.1, read as the reverse complement.
AACAAGGCTCTGTATGTGACTTTTGTCGACCTTACCAAAGCCTTCGATACCGTTAGCAGGAAAGGCCTGTGGCAAATCTTGGAACGTTTAGGATGTCCCCCAAGGTTCCTCAGCATGATCATCCAGCTACACGAAGACCAGCGAGGCCAAGTCAGACACTGCAACGACCTCTCGGAGACCTTCCCAATAGGCACAGGTGTAAAGCAAGGCTGCGTTCTCGTGCCAACTCTCTTTACAATCTTCTTTAGCATGATGCTTCAAAGAGCCGCAGTAGATCTAGATGATGACGATGGTGTCTACATCCGCTATCGCACCGATGGCAGCCTGTTCAACCTGAGGCGACTAAAGACCCACTCCAAGACGATGGAAAAACTCATCCGAGAGCTACTGTTTGCTGATGATGCTGCACTCGTCTCCCACTCGGTATCAGCTCTGCAACATATGACATCCTGCTTTGCAGAGGCTGCCAAGCTATTCGGCCTAGAAGTTAGTCTGAAGAAGACAGAAGTTCTCCACCAGCCTGCACCCCAGGAAGATTATCACCCTCCCTGCATCACTGTGGGTGAATCAGTTCTGAAGACAGTCCAGCAGTTCAGCTACCTGGGGTGCATCATCTCCTCAGATGCCAAGATCGACAAGGAGATTGACAACAGGCTGGCAAAGGCAAACCGTGCCTTTGGCCGACTGCACAAAAGAGTGTGGAGCAACAAGCATCTGAAAAAAGGCACAAAGATCAATGTTTACAAAGCGGTTGTGATGACAACCCTCATCTACGGCTCCGAATCGTGGGTTTTATACCGTCATCACCTGCGACTCCTCGAGCGCTTTCATCAGCGCTGCCTTCGCACCATCCTCAACATCCACTGGAGTGACTTTGTGACCAACACTGAAGTCCTCAAGCGGGCGGAGGTTACCAGTATCGAGGCACTACTGCTGAAGACGCAGCTGCGCTGGGCAGGGCATATTTCTAGGATGGAAAACCACTGCCTTCCCAAGATTGCCCTGTATGGCGAACTCTCCACCAGCCATCGAAATAGAGGGGCACCAAAGAAGAGGTACAAGGACTCCTTGAAGAAATCCCTTGGCACCTGTTGCATCAACCATCACCAGTGGTCTGACCTAGCCTCAGATTGCAAAGCATGGAGACACACCATCCACCAGGCTGTCTCTTCCTTTGAGAACGCACACATAGCTGGTCTTGAGGACAAAAGGAGATTGAGGAAGAATCGCACTGCTACAGCACCAACCCTAAATCAGACTTTTCCCTGCAGCCACTGTGGCCGGACCTGCCTGTCCCGCATTGGTCTTGTCAGCCACCAGCGAGCCTGCAGCAGACGTGGACTATTGCACCCTTCTTGAATCTTCGTTCGCGAAGCCAAGCCGAGAGAGAGAGAGAGAGAGAGAGAGAGAGAGAGAGATTTTGTTTTCAAGAGATGCCTTGTTCAATGAATAATTTTTACTGAAAGCAGCTGCAGTTTTCTTAATGTCCATATCTGCTTTGAATGGGTATGACAAGTACTCCACAACTTTTTCAATTCTTTGGAAGTCACAGAATCTTTTTTCGAATTCCTGGATAACAGAGCAGGTTTCTGTCACATACTTCTCATTCTGAAAAACAAAATTTGGATATTGTCCCAGATGGTCCTGCGTATTAGGAAAATGATCAAAAGTGTTGTTTGCAAGGTCAGTCATCATTAGCTCAAATTTGCTCTTGTAGGATGAAACTGTACTCATCATCTCACCAATGCATTTGTTTTTACATTGTAGTTCAATGTTCATATCACTTAGTTTGCCTGTAAAGTCAGCAAGAAATTACAGATCACATAACCACTCCTCATCTTCCAACTCTGCATTGTCATCTCCCCTCTCCTTCAAAAACCTTCTTATTTCATTCAGCAAATCATGAAATCTTTGCAGAAATTTGTGCCTACTTAGCCACCTTACATCTGTGTGCAAAATGATTTCCACTGCCCCTTCATCAAGAGTAAGATTGAAAAGCTGTCTTTGAAGTGATCTTTCATGAACTGAATTTACAATTTTGAAAGTGATGTCCATGACAGTCTTTGTATTGAGTCTCTTGCTTGCCAAAACTTGCTGGTGAATGATGTAGTGGTAGGAAAGGAAATCCTGAAAGTCATCATGCTGTCTACAGAGGCCTATGGAACCGTTAACCTCATCTGTCATTGCTCTTGCTCTATCAGTAGTGATGGAAACAAGTTTATGCAATGGAAGATTACACTTTGTCACAAAAGAATGGAAAGAGCTGAATATTTCCTGACTGGTAGTTCTCCCTTTTAAAGAAATCATTCCAAGTAGTTCTTCTTTAACACTTAAGTCTTCAAAAACCATCCGGATAAAGACTAGTAACTGGGCTATGTCTCTTATGTCTGTAGATTCATCCAGTTGGAGTGAGAAAGCAACGCAAACTGAAACATCCTCCAACAATTGTTCAGTTATGTCTCCACACTTCTTTTCTATTCACCGCATGATGGTGTTTCTTGACAATTGTACATCTTGAACAGCAGCTATGATCTCTTTCTTATTCTTAAATCCTTCAAAAAGATTGTCTGCTGCTTCAAGAAAACAATCTTTTACAAATTCTCCTTCACTGAAAGGTTTGCATTTCTTTGCGATCAGGTTGCTGACCTTGAAGGATGCCATGGTTGCATTGACTGAATGTGACCTTGGCTTTGCCATCAACTGTTGCTGTGCAGCCAATTTAGATTTAAGTTCTTTGAGCTTCAGTTTACGAATTTCACTTTTGGGTGGAAAATCAGCATCAAACATTGCTATGCAGAGCCTCCAGATTACCCTTTTGGGGCAAGGATACAGTGGCGTTACAAAGTAGACAACAACACTTGTCTTTCACCATGATGAAGAAGTAATCCATTTCCCATTCATCATTTGCTCTTCTTTGGAACACTCATCTTCGTTATACTGGGGTGGCTGGGGTGCTAAGTTAATACTGGCTGAATCTGGTCCAAAACTGTCACTGTCCCAAAGTATTAAAGATCAACAGGAACTGAAGACCTCTGGATGATGCCAAAACCACACATGCAGTTCTAGAAGTAAAAATAAGAATTCATCATACTGGCACCAATAATCACCACACCAAACAATTATCAACCCCCCCCCCCAAACACCTGTCCAGAAAACCATGAGACCAAGTGGGGCTGGTGATCTACCTCTGACCCCTCTGTGATCTACTGGTAGATTGCGATCTACCTGTTGGACATACCTGCTATAGATTCCTTCTCAACCCAGAAGTGGCCAGTTCAGCGTTCCCATCTGTCTACAGTGATAGAACAAACGTTGAGTTCAGTGGCATCTTTAAGATCAACAAAGCTGCACATGAAAGTTTATACCCAGAATTAAACTTTGTTGGCCTTAAAGGTGCTACTGGACTCAAACTTTGTTCTGTTGCTCCAGATGAACACAGCTACCCACCTGAACCTGTCTACAGTGATGCCACTGAAGTTATATGGATGATCATGTCACTGTTTATTATTTGCATTTACACACACACTGGAGACGATCCTGTAGAGAGTTAAGCACATGTAACACCCTTGCAATTAAAGGGTTTCAGGATGCTTAATTCTGTGCTAGACTGCTGTTAGTGTATGCTAACTCCTGATAGGTGCTGTTGTGTCTGTGAACTAAAGTATGGACATCTATGGTGTTCCTGCCTGGAGCCTGAAGGACTGAGCTTGGGGGCTCGGGAACAAAGGCCAGTAGGATCCAAATCCCTGCTGCCCTGCTCCAATCACGGCCCCCCTTCTGGTTTGAATGATCCAATAACGTGCTTGCGCGGGAACCCTGAATTGGATATACCTAGTTGGCCCCGGTGGCCTAGTTTCCCAGGCTTAGAGTGCAACCCTATACTATGTTGTACCTAATAAAGACCTATGATCACTACCACCTCACTTCTTTACTGCGTTGAACCCACTATATTATAGGTGCACTTAAGCTGCCGTGAAACCTGTAGCCCTAGGCCTAAAATGGGTATGATGCTGGCAGGACTAAAGAATTTATTTCCATGACTTTGCATGCATCTAGTATCAATTTACAGTGAGCAGTTATATATGTGAAGCAGCTATACATGCAATGTTACCATACTCATACAGCACCCACCAAAGGAGTTTATTAAACACATTTGTAGATCACCTTTCTCACAAGGCTGTTCCCCTACAGCTAGTCATCAGACATAAACTACGATCAAATCCACCTAAGATCAACAATGTTTCCATAAATCATGCCAGATCTTTTAAACTAACAAAATAGCCTACAATAAATCTAAATCCAAGAAATCAGCCTCCCACCACAAAAAACAAACAAACCCTTCCTCTGAAATACCACAATTTTACAAGTTCCCTTCAGGAACTGCTTTATAAGTTCTCTTCACTTCATTTGGCAATCTGTCCCAGAAAAGTGGAGCCACCACCAAAAAGCCATATCAATCCAACTTTCATAAAATGAGGGACAGAGATGGTGTTAAAGCATAGGCTCAAGAAGCATTTTATTAGGCTGGGGAGGGGGACTTGAGTTTTATTGCACCTTGGTGTTATTAATTTTTGGATTGTAAGCCACCAGGAGCCATGAGGAAAGGCAGGATATGAATATTTAAATAAATATTCAGTTTTTAAAAGGCTCAGAGAGGTAATGCTTCAGATATTGGGGCTCCAGGCTGGAAAAATGTTTAAAGATTAAAACCAGCACTTTGGATCAAGGTTACAAATGAAGTAGTGCAGGTTTCTGGCTTGCTAACATTGCATATGTAACCACCGAGGACACACTTTATACTAGATGTTGGGCAAGTGTTGAACGTATACCTGAAAGTTCTTCTCTCCCACCAGTATTACATTTAAGTCAATTCATTAATTAATTCTCCTTGATTTCAGTGTCTGCTTATGGATCACACCTATCTGATGTATCCTAGGTAAGGTTGCCAGGGCTGTGTTGGAAAATAGTACCTGGAGATTTTGGGGATAGATCTGAGAGAGGGTGGAGTTTGGGAAGGGGAGGGGCCTCAGCATGGTACAATGCCATAGAGTCCACTCTTCAAAGCAGCCATTTTCTCCAGGGGAGTTGAGCTGTCAGCTGATCAGTTGTAAAAGCAGGAGAACTCCAGGCCCCACTTGGAGGCTGGTAACCCTGATCCTAGGCTACTGGAATATATAACTGTGCTGCATGGGCATAACTTGGCACAATAAGAACTCTGCTGCAAATAGAAAGTTTGTGCTGGATCCAACCCAGTACTTTGTAATATTGACAGAAGCCCTGTAAACTTGGCCAGTATTCCCCATATTATAGGGGGTCAGCTGAGGCAGCTTGCCTAAGGCTACCTACTGGGTTTGTGACAGTGGTGAGATTTGAAAAAATCTTACTAAAAATATTTTCTTAAAAATTCCTTTAAAAAAATATTTACTAAAGTATGACACTGGTTTATGTTGCTGGTTTTATTTAAAGGCAAAGAAACAATACAGAGTTATCCAAAATAATGATGCACTATCTCCCCACTAGGGTAGGGAGTTCAGACATCCTTTTTTTTTTCCTGAAGCATTCCAGATACAACCGTGTTACATAAGCTCCCCGTGACAGCTCTGAGTGACATATCATAGCATTCTACAACGAAACATCATCTAGGGTATCAAATGGGATTACCATATAATAAAGGGATGGAAGGGGAAATGGTTTGACAAGTAGTGATGTGCCAACATTTTAACATTAAAAAGTGCCTGAATAACTGCCTGCCAGATCAAATGCACTTTCTCTCTGTGGATGGAATATTAGATGCGGCACACTTAGTCATACTATCCTCACATAATCCTCAAGATGGTACTGCCATGAGAAATTGGGGGGGAGTGTGTGTTCAAGGCACCAAAGACTTACAGTGTCAAACCAATCCCAGTGACTGAAAACCCACAGGTTATAATGGAGTGATCAGGTGCAAAGCAAGAAGAGAATCCTGTTAACTTTCATCATTGTAAAGAACAGGATATTTTGCAAGGGTGCTTCTGAACTTCTCCGCTAAAATTCTTCCTGATTTTTCAGATTCAGAATCCTCTACTTTTGGAACAGATGGATTCAAAATCACCCTGTGTTAAATTTTTAATTTCTTCAAAAAAATTCCAAATTTCATAGAGATACAGTACACACATAGCTTCCAGCTCTTTCATTATTTGCATATCTTCTCTTTTCCACAACATTGCTAATACATATGGGCACATGGATAAAACTCTACTATAGTAAGCATTGCATCTGGCATCTTTGTGTGCCTTGTTTTACTGGTAACACACATGCCACATGTACTCTAGACCAGTAGGAATCCCCACCCACAAAGAATCTTCATGTCCCCTTCCCAGGGATGTTTGTTTGTCCTCTTCTTTCAGTGTCTTTCAGCAGCTAAACTCCTCCCCCCTCCCTTTGTGTGGCATTCCCTCAATGACCTCTCCTTCCAGCCTTACATAGTCATTGTTGGTCTTGTGCTTTTATACATCTATTTTACTTTTGATGGTGTGTTTTAATGCTATGTTTTTAACTGTTAGCCACCTTGGTGGCTCTGGTGGAGCAGAAAGATATAGGCATTTTGAAAATGAATGAATACATAATATGCATCCAAAGCAACTTTCTTTGGGAATGTTTCTAACATTGAGAAGGATCCTGTAAAAAGAAGGAATCCACAGAAAAGATCAGCTCTCTTCCCCTTGATGCCCTCCCTGAAAAGTTGCTTCTGATAGGAGAGTGAGTGAAATCTGGTGCAAGGGAAATGCCTTGAGGGAAAATGGGCAAAAATTACCCACTGCCTCTTGAAGGAACGGAGTCTTCTGAGGACAAAACTAGAGTTTATGGAAGAAGGCCATTCCAAGGATTCCACCTTCTTCCTGAATCCTCCCATGCTGTATATACTGTTAGAGCCCCAAGCCTCTCAGGAGCAAGGGGTTTTTTTAGAGTAGGGGGAATACAGGGGACAGCAGAAGGGAAGGAAGAAATGTGCCTTATGGAGGCCTTCCATTCACAGTTCATGGGAGTTTGCTATCCCATTGTTTTAAGCACATGGATATCAATACATTGGGAAAGAAGCAGAGAAAAAAGAAGCAGATGGATTGCAGGAACTTAAAGTACTGGCAAGTTGTACATGCTCCAGTTCTGAAACTGGAGCAACTTATCCCTAACTTTCATCGTATGTGTTGTGCAGATTCCTATGGCATATTTCAGACTAACACTTGGACTAGCCAGGAAATGTTACCCCCTGTTCCTGTTTTATAGGACCCAAGCAAGGTGTAGTGAAACATTCACCCTCCTTCTCAAGAGCCTTCTTTCTGGATGCAATACACAATTCCATATCTTCCATTGTTAACAGGGATTCTCTTAATTTCTTTTTACCTACTTTCTTCTTGAATTCCAACAATCCGTCCATTTCCCCTTTTAGGATTTTTTTTTTTGTATTTTTGTATATTTTAGGTGTGTGTGTATGCGTATGTGTGTTTCTGCACCTGGAGGTTATGTCAACCTCTAGTGACTGACCCCTACTGGGGGCCTGGAGAATATTCAGAGAGGTGGTTAAGTAAAGTCTGCCTCTGTCCTCCCAGCTGGGTATTTCATCCAAGTATTAACCACAGTCGACCCTGCTTAGCTTCTGAGATCTGATGAGATGGGGCTTGCTTGCCCACTTTTAGGAATTTGAAGTCTGTTTTTTAATCTAGGAAGCAAGTCTCCTTGAAAGCAATGTTTACTTCCAGTAAATTTCATTATGATCAAAAAGGAGTCTTGGGGTACCTTAAAGCCTCACAAATTAATTCTCAAAAGGGGTACAGCCCACTTCATCAGATGCATGAAATGTGCCATTACTGACACACACATACACACACACACACATATATATATGGGAGAGAGAGAGAGATGTAAACAGTATTGTCAAAAGGCAATTAAATGTATAAAGCACCATTCCTGATGTTTCTATGCAAAGCTCAGATAGATAGATAGATAGATAGATAGATAGATAGATAGATAGATAGATAGATAGATAGATAAATTTATTGTCATTGTTCTCAACAAAAAGAGAGCAACGAAATGAGGTGCTCTTCCACAAAACATACCAACACATCAAACACACATATTCATATTCATACCATTTAAATACATCTAAAACCATTTAAACCATTAAAACCATTTAAATACATCTAAAACAGATAAACATTCATAAAACCATTAAAACCATTTAAACCATTTAAATATATCTAAAACAGATAATCCTTCATAACCCTGCATTTAGCCTAACCACAGCACTTGGATAGAAACTGTCCTTAAATCTGTTTGTCCTAGCCTTCAACACTCTATATCGTCTACCTGACGGTAAGATCTCAAATAGCAAATGGCCCAGATGTGAAGGGTCCCTTAGGATCATTTGTGTCTTCCTTTTACATCCCATATTATACAGATCCACCAATGAGGGGAGAGAACATCCACAAATCTTTTGTGCTCTTCTCGTCACTCTTTGGAGCACCCTTCTCTCTGCTTCCGTGCAGCTCCCAAACCACGCACAGAGGCAATAAGATAAAATGCTCTCAATGGAACTACGATAAAAGGCAACCAGCAGACTCCCTGACAGTTGTAGTGATCTTAAGAGTCTTAAGTAGTATAGTCGTTGCTGGGCCTTTTTCTCTAGAGCTAAAGTATTTGCCCCCCATGTTAGATCCTGTTTCATGGTAATTCCCAGAAACTTCCATTCTGTCACCTGTTCTACCATAACACCATCAATAAACAACGGCTGGATGTCCAAACTATTCTTCCTGTAATCCACTATAATTTCCTTTGTCTTATTTATATTAAAAATAAGATTATTTACTTTACACCAAAGGGACAGCTGTTGAACTTCCCTCCTATATGCAGACTCATCATCCTCAGAGATGAGCCCTACCAACATTGTATCATCTGCATACTTAATGATTTTGTTACTCAGACTGCTAGAAACACAATCAGACGTGTAAATAGTGAAAAGAAGTGTACTCAAGACACATCCCTGAGGGGTGCCAGTATTTAAGATCTTCACGGAGGAAATATATCCATCCATTTTAACCCTTTGTGAACGACCTGACAAAAAAATCAAAATCCACTCACATATAGAGTCCGACAGCTTCAAATCTTTAAGCTTAAACAACAATCTATGGGGTGATATTGTATTAAAAGCAGAACTAAAATCTACAAACAACATTCTAACATACGTCCCCTTTTTATCCAAATGCGATAAAGCAGTATAAAGAACAGTATTAACAGCATCCTCAGTAGATCTATTTTTCCTGTAAGCAAACTGATATTCATCAAAAATAACAGGAAGGCAGGAAATAATATATTTTCGAACTAATTGTTCAAAACACTTCATTATAACAGAAGTCAAGGCCACTGGCCTATAGTCATTTAAAACCTTTGCTGGCGTCCTCTTTGGTATTGGGACAATAAGGGAAGCCTTCAAACAAGTGGGAACAATGGATTGTGACACAGGGTAACTGGAAGCTCAGTTATATGGAAGTAAGAATACATTCACAACTGCAGTAATAGTTGACAGCACACTTCAGTTAGGCATGCTAATTTAACAACTATGGTACGATATGTCACATTGAGATAGTGTCAAGCATCCCATTGAATTTTGTTTCACACAATGGTATTCTTTCGTTGAAAGCAAAACCAAAAGAAGCATTGCAATTGCAACAAACCAAGATAGATACCACTCTAGAATTTGTCCTTGTAAATAGAATCAAGCTATGAAAAACCCTTGCAACTCCTTCCTCCTCCTCTGCAAAAATAGGCCCAATCAGCTTGGAATGCACCAACCCATATGCAGGCCACCAGCTAAATATGGTGTCCCCCAGTCTTCACCCTGGGGGCTCAAAAACCCAGCTGAGTTTCTCCCTTGCCTGGGCCTTCAAAATGGGTATCAAGCACCTCTCATTCTGGTAGATCGCAAGGTGGATGAGCTTCACTCAGTTTGGTGAGTTATACAGCTGCTAGGAAACCTTAGGGAGCAAGTGGGTGGGTTCGAAAGAGAAAGACTAAGATGGATCTATGAATGGATCTTTAGGGTAACTAGGTATACACAAAGCAAGGATGCTTGGACATTTATTTATTTATTTAAGGTCATTTATAGTCCGCCCTATCCCAAGGAGGGCTCAGAGCAAATAGCAACATTATAAAAACAATATAAATAACAATTAAAACATGTGAATAAAATAAAAGACAATTGAATCATAGACAGTTTTGTTTGCATTGTTATGTAGGAGAGAACATTTCAGTAGCCTGATAGCACTGTGTGTGTGTCCCTCCCCCCACTCACACAGACTACAGAACATACTGGCACCCTGTTTTGTAAAATGATGCTAAGGGACAGGAGCTCTTGGCCTGGAGTCCAAGACAAAGCAACAGTCCCACTTTCTTAGGCTTGCCATTTGGTCCCCCAGCCCCAATCCCTACTCTGAATTATTTGAGGAGCTGTAGAAAAACGGGAGGCGGGGAGTACCATTGATGGTAATGCTCTAGGAATTTCTCCAAACTCTATGGCAGGGATCCTCAGTGCACAAACACCTTTCTTGGTGCTTACCAAGTATTTTTAGAAAGTGGATGAGGCCGGATGAGTTATACATGATCTCACTCCCTGTCATTTTGTGGTTGACAAAATTTTGTGGTTACCTCCTGTGGTAGCCATTTTGTGGTTGTGCTCATGACCCTGTGTCAGAAATCCAAAAGTGCCTACAAGCTTAAAATGTTTGGGGACCCTTACTCAGTGGTAATGAACACAGATTTTAGGGAATCCTAGGGCATCCCCTGGAAGTGATGTCACTTCTGGTTGGAGATTGTGCCGTCACTTCCAAGGGATCCTCTATGAATCCCTACAATCTCGATGGTCTCTGATACAGAAACTGGAGAAATTCCTAGAGCATCATGGAGTATGTATGCATTTATTTATGTCCTAATTCTCCCCTGCCAGGACAACACATTCTCTGAAACTCCACCTTCCCAGACACAGACTCTAAAATCTCCTAGCATTTGCTGGTACAGGGCTGACAACCCTACTTTCTGTCACCAGTGAAAACAGGGACACTGGTTGACATCACTGTCTTCACACCAAGACCCATTACTATAAGCCTATTCCCCCTTTTCACACATGGTTGAAAAAATACTTCCATTCTTGTACACCATGTTCGCTTGAAGTGAATATTTGCAGCCTGATCACATATGTATTTACGCGGAGAATAAAATGAGAGGCTGAGGATCAGTGCTAGAGCATCTGCTTTGACTGCAGAAGGCCCCAGGTTCCATTCTTGGCATCTGCAGCTTTTAAAAAGGGATCAGGCTGTACGTGATACAAAAGAGCTCCAGCTGAGGGTCTCTGCCATTCAGAGTAGGTAATCCTGACCTTGATAGATCAATGGTATGACTCAGTATAAAGCAGCTGCATGGTTTCAGAAGTGAATGTGGATTGGATCACAGCTGTTGACAAATCAGGAGGTGATGTCTCACTTCTCTTTCATCCCAGGATCAGTAATCATGGCTGCAGGCTTATGCTCACTAACTTTGAAGTAAAGCCCTTTGAGCTCAGTGGGCTTAAATCACACCAAAATAATGAATAAATTGAGACAGTATTTTACCAGTGTCAGGGAACAGGAGATCGGGACTGTCGCTAATAAAAAAGAGAGAGGAGAGTTGGAGTATATAGATCCTTAATTGTATGAAGTCGAAAATGTTTCAATTATTTAATTCGTGCAATATATCTAATAATCCAACCCACTGCATGTGTTGTAATAGCGCATTACACATCAGGGCATAAGCTGACCCAATGTAGTTCTTCTGGACTGCTGTTCAGACACATGTTTACAAAAATTTGGACAGAAGTATTCATTATTCACTTCTAGGGCTTCCAGGAATGCAGAGGAGCACAGTTCTAGCTGGTGGCAGGGGGCATGACCTAATATGCAAATGAGTTCCTGCTGGGCTTTTTCTACAAAAAAAGCCCTGTTCACTATATAGGAAACCCCAAAGTTGTCAGTCTAATTTCCCTTGTAATGGCAGGCACTTGCACAGGTGACTCACTGGGTACCAGTTACTCTTTGCTGATTCTTTCCTGTATGTATGTATAACCCTGCTCCTGGGAGTCTGGGAATTCTAGCAGAGTACATTTAGGCCTCCAAATTGGAAGTGAGAAAAGCTACCCTTACGGGTAGTAGGGATTTGGAAAAAACGGGCAGATGAGCCAAACTAGACAATACATGTGACACAAGATTGGGAGCTACCAAACCTGACTTGCAGTCATATGTAATATGAGGGGAATGAACTTTCTTATGTACTCCAGGGCCCAGTTCTGCTCCACAACATGGTGTGGAGGGAGGAGGGGCTTCAGACTGCACTCGTATGCCATTTTGCCAAGCCGAAACAGTCGTAGTGGGGCTGTTTGCCCTGCTGTGGAACTCCATATGCTGCCCCCAGGTCCTTCCCAAGATGTCGTTTCATACGTACATACATACATACATACATCTATATCTATCTGACCTGATATGTCCTTTTTTGTGAGCTTTGGACAGCACAATAAGATTCCTCAAATGTGTAGGACATACCTGATCCTTTGTCATTTCAAACCCTGTTTCATAACTCTTCCTTTATTTATTCTGTACATCATCCGATCACGTTGGCATGGTTACTGCCTAAAACTGGTTACAGACTGAGATTTTTATTGCAGTTTAATCAGAAAGTTTTTGGTAAGCTGCAATGCTCCGAGTACAGAAGCTAAAAATACTTCTCTCCTTGGAGCATAAACAACTGCAGCATGCTGTACTTGCAATCAGATGGGGGAGAAAAGTCTACAGTGACTCTCAAACAATAGTCTGTGTCTGCATGCAATTTACAGTGCCATCCTAAACAGAGCTACCCCCTCCTAAGCCCATAGAAGGGGGTAACTCTGTTTGAGATTGCACTGATAGTAACAATCTCTTGATTGCTTTAACTTGAAAATAGCTGTTTGTCTCTGCAGCCACATACTTTGTGAAAGGCCACTGGTATGGAATAGTATGATCTTGAAAAGATATGAGAGCATTCTAGGTTGAGCAAAACCATTTAGCTTCAGTTGGCATTGTGTGAAATTTCTTTCAGATATTAGATGGATCCTTCAAGGATGCCTGCTTCACTAGTTAAAGGAACTTGGGAAAGGTGTTATATTGTAGATCCTCATCTATTGTTTGGTTGCTTTCCCTAGGAAGGTCAAAACTTTGCAGAGAAACCAACAGGGAACTATGATTTAAATCAGTTTATTTGCCATTACAAACTGGGAAAGAATCAGAGGGAAGGTAAGCAAATGCCAGCAGTACTAATTATGTTTGTTGTTCCCCAAACCAAACAAGCTCTGTTCAAACAAGACACTTCTGTCATGCTGCTCTTTTGAACAGTAGAAGAGCTGCAGAGTAAGGAACACATTGATGTCTTTTGTGTGAGTCAGAAGAACGCTACCAGAACTTTATTACTCTGGCTTGGATCCAGCAAGGCACAAATGGAAACAAAAAGGGGCTTAACGCAGTTCCGCTTACGCAAGATCTTGTGCAACACCTAGCTCTTTCCTCCATCTATACTGTAGTCTTCATGAATAAGAGGAAATGCAAGTGAAGATACCAAAAACAGGAGGCCACCGCAGCATTTTTCTTGTGTTTCTACTTATTGATTGATTTGATTTTTGGCCTGCCCATCCCGTGAACAGGTTCAGGGCGGCATAAGAGATGTATTAAGAGCTGAAGTGCAAGTGGAAATTTTGCATGGGATCCATCAAATTCTTGCACTGCACGGACTTCAAAAGTTCCCTTTTACAGTTGTGGTGCATCTCTCTGTACCATGGATTTTTTCTGAAATTAATATGAGATGGTTCCTTGAAATGAGGAACAGAAGGGCAGTCTAATTTCCCCCTTCAAGTGGCCATCATTTCCCGAGGCGGGGAGGAAAAAAAATAGAATCTACATAACATGACAAATAAAGGCACTCACCAAAAGGTAATTGAATGCAAGAGATTATATTCAATTTATGCTCTTTTAAAGGTAAGTGAATGCAAGAGATTATATTCAATTTATGCACTTTTAATTCAGGAGAAGAGAATTTAGGCTGGTGCAATGTGTCATTTGAAGGTGGTGGTGGGAATCAACAGCTGCAAAAATGTAGTAAAAGAAAAAGGACCCTGTGGCAAGGCCTTCTTCTCCATAAAACTGCAGCAACTAGTTCTATTTATGGTGGACAGATACTAATGAGCCTTCAAAACCACGTAGTGCATCCTGTGGAATGAGCTGTCTAGTTTCTCACCTTAGTTTAGGGCCTTCAGTGTCAGAAACATACACAGGCTCATGGGTACTTTTGAAAGATAAATTAAAATTCAATCTTTTTCATGTTTTCATCAATTTCTTTAGAAAATGTGGATGCTACATCTCCGAAGCTGCCCAAGGTGGCTCACAAATCACAACAATAATAATTTATTTGGGAGTAGGACCTACTGGCTTTAGTTGAATTTACAGAAGTGATAAGGTGGTTAGAGTGTCAGACTAGAATCTCAAGTTTGAATCTCCACTCTGCACAGAAGCTGATTGGCTGACCTTCAGCTGGTCACACACTCTCAGCCTAACCGTCATCATGCTGTCATTGTGAGGATAAAATGGGAGAGAGGAAAATGACACAAGCTGCTTGGGGTTCCACTGGAGAGAAAGGTGGGGTATAGAGTAAGTAAACAAGTAAATACATGAATAAGCATGTATAGGGTCAAGCTTTAAAATGGCAGGCTGGTTTGGTTTGTGACTTGAACTGCAAGGCACTCTGCGTGGGGCTGCCCTTGACAACTGGTCTAAAATGTGGCAACCTGACTATTGTCGGGGGCTAGCTGACAGGAACAATGGCTGCTCATTTTGAAACAGCTACATTGGCTGCCAGTTTGTTTCCCAGTTCCATTCAAGATGCTGGTTATGATGATCTTTAAAGCCCTTCATCACTCGGGACCCACATATTTGAAGAACGGTCTCCTGCCATACATGCCTGCTGCAGTTATCAGGCAGCCATTGGCTGGCTATCTCACCACTTAGAGTAGCCAGTCTGGCATTGACTAGAGCCCAGGGGTCATGGGTCTGGCTCTGTGGAATAGGGTTGCCTAGGCTGGAAAATACCTGGAGACTTTGGGGGTGGATCCTGGAGAGGGTGGGGTTTGGGGAAGGGAGGGGCCTCACCACTGTACAATGCCATAGAATCCACCCTTCAAAGCAGCCATTTTCTCCAGGGGAGCTCCTCTCTGTCAGCTGGAGATCAGTTGTAAAAGCAGGAGATCTCCAGACCTCACCTGGAGGCTGGCAAACCAGGTGAGAGAGGCCCCCTCCCTGGAGATCTTCAGGAGGCCCTGCAAGGTCTGCCTGTTTGCCAGGGCTTCTGAGAGAGTCTGAATTGGCAGGCATCTTTTACAGGTGGAGAGGAAGGGAGAGATTGGGGGTGTTGTTATTTTATTTTTGCTTTTAAATAGTTTCTCACTAAAATAATTACAACATTATAAAATAGTTGAAAACTATTTTAAAACTATAAAAATAGTTTTTAACTATTAACATCGTTTTTAAACTATTATTGTAAACTGCCTTAAAACACAAAGAATAGTGGGATATAAATGTTTTAATACATACAACATATATATGAAGATACACAGAGAGATGGCTTTATGTGCACTGAAATGAACAGGTATAGAATGGGAGTGGGCATGAATCTGCTGCTCCCACCCCTCACTTATGCCTGACTGCCAGTTTAAAAGCATGAAGTCAGTGCATGTAGTAGGAGGCTTACAAGCAGAGGCCACATTCTTGTGATCAGTGATATTTAAAAAGCACTTTTCCTGATCTTAGGTTTATGTGACTTCCTATGTGCCTAGACTACATGTTCATAAACCAGAGGTTCCACACAAGGTCCGCATGCTCATTCTCATTCTCTCTCTACATACATTGGTTTTAACATGTAAAATGTCATCTGTGGAGAGCTCTGGGCAGCTGAGTATACAGGTACTTCTGAAAAATTGCAGCATAGAATGTCATTTAGTCCTGTCTTAGGGTTTATCCTTTGAAATGCCTAGAAGATGCGTAAAAATTTTTATCTGGAAGCTGCTATAATCACTATACAAGAATGGAGTTGTCTCTTACAGATATTTCTCCAGGCTGTGTCTTGCACAGTAGTGCATCACACGTCTTTCTCTATCTCCATGACTCTAACTTAATAAAAATATATAAATTAATACAAACATGATAAGTGCTCTGCTGGATCAGACCGGTGACCCATTCAGTCCAGCATCATGTATCTCACAGTGGCCTGCCAGTTGCCCTGGAGGTGCTACAAAATGGGCATAGATACCAAGGCTTTCCTCCGACGTTTCCTCCTAGCATGACTAAGCAAAGTTTTGTGACTGGTTGAGCAGAAGATTAAATCAGGGGTGCCTAAATTCAGATTCTTCCTCAGCTTGAAACTTGCCATCCTTAGACATGACACTGGGTGAGATCACACAAGAGGTTTGGCTCGACCTAGCAATGCCTAGCCACACACGTACACATCTGCCATCCAAGTACTCATTTTAGGATGGGCTGGGACTGGATTAAATCTCTAAAATGCATGCAAGGTGCATTTCCTGTCTGTCTGTACAGCCAGGGCATGCAATGCACCTGCCCCACATGTGCAGGAGCAGTCTGGCAGTGGGATGTGATTGCCACAGTGGGATTTTTCAAAGCCAGGATACTGCCGTGGCAAATTCCCAGTGTGATTCCACCCGCAGTGTCTCCATCCAATTAACACTGCACATTTAGGGTATGAATGAAAAAATGGTTTGAACCACATGGAGGAAGGATATTATATCAGTGTAATAAATTTGTGGCTGAATCCTCCTCTTCTCTGTCCACCCAGTGTTCTCAGGAAACCTATAAGCCTTACCTACCTAACTCTCAGTCCCTCTAGTTTAAACTGGGAAACATAAGAGCTCTGAATGGTAACAGTGCAGTCCATTTTAAAAGTTACAAGCCCCCCCCATGGAATGAACTCATAGACTGGGAGTGGGCATGCTGTATACTTAAAAGGAACATCAGCTACAATTAGAAATAAACAAAGTAGGAGTCAAGTTTCACCTTTAAGACCAACCAATTTTTATTTAGAACGTAAGCTTTCTTGTGTTCTTAAGCACACTTCATCAGACGAATCCAGCACAGTGAGCAAAGCCATACATAGCTGAGCAGAGCCATACATAGCTGGTAGGCAGTGGCCCAGAATGCAACATGGTACAGATTTAAGAACCAATGACAGTGAAGTAAAATTATCTGGTAGGCAGTGGTTTACAATGTAAAATGGTACAATGACAGAATAGTAAAATTAGCAAATTGAGCAAACCTTTGAGTGGTAAAGCAGCAGTACTGCAGTACTGTGGTCTGAACTCTCTGCTCACAACCTGAGTTCAATTCCACCGGAAGCTGGATTCAGGTAGCCGGTCCAAGGTTGACTCAGCCTTCCATCCTTCTGAGGTCGGTAAAATGAGTACCCACCAAATTTACTTTTTAACATGTAAACATAATTCTAGTTTGCCATAGGAAAAAGGAATACAATAAAATATAGTGAAAATGGGTAAAGCATATGTAATGAGATATACAGCCAATATCCCTATTTTGAGTATGTCTATAGAAATAATTATACTGATACACAATTCTAAAAGAGAAACACATTGGAATACTGTGGATGTATAGCTATACTCACTGAGAGTGGGTTTAGCATCTGTAATGAGATAAAAAACCAATATCCCTGTTCAGTCCTGGGGAGGAGTTTGTTCCAAGTTTCATAATAATTTGTAATTCAGCAATTTCTCTCTCCATTCTGTTCTTGAAGTTCCTTTGCAGTAAAACAGCTACCTTGAGGTCACCCATTGAATGCTTTGGAAGGTTAAAGTGTTCTCCCACGGATTTCTCAGTTCTGTGATTCCTAATGTCAGATTTGTGTCCATTTATCCTTTGGCGTAGGGTTTGTCCTGTTTGCCCTATGTAGAGAATTGGAAGGCATTGTTGGCATTTAATGACATATATAATGTTGGAAGATGAACAAGTGAATGAGCCTGAGATGGTATAGTTATTGTTGTTAGGCCCAGTGATTGTGTTGTCTGGGTGTATGTGGCAGCAAAGTGGCACTTGGATTTATTGCAAGCTCTGGTCCCGGTGTCAATGCTCAGATGAGATGCTGTATTGTTGTGGGTGAGGAGTTGTTTGAGGTTGGGGGGCTGTCTGTGTGTAAGAAAAGGTTTACCCCCCCAGTGGCTACTTCAGATTTGACAATGAATTTTTTTCCTAGAGATCAATGATACAGCCATGGGCACATGCATGGCCCCACAATATGCTAACATCTTTATGGCTGACTTGGAGCAGTGCTTCCTAGACTCCCACCCACTCATACCTACCTTATACCTTTGTTACATTGACAACATTTTTATGGCCTGGACACATGGTAAAGAAGCCCTGGACGCATTCCATCAGGCTTTCAATGACTTTCACCCTACTATCAACCTGACATGAACCAGTCTATGCAAGAAATACATTTTCTGGACACCACTATAAAACTAAACAATGGACGCATTGACTCCACTTTATACCAGAAACCTACTGACCGACAAACATACCTGCCTGCCTCCAGCTACCACCTCAAACACACCAAACAATCCATTGTATACAGCCAGGCTCTACGCTACAGCTGCATTTGCTCCAGTCCTGCTGACAGAGATTCTCACCTGAAAGATCTATTACAAACCATTTTGGAACTAAAGTACCCACCTGATGAAGTCAGGACACAGATCAACAAAGCCAGAATGATACCCAGAGAAAACCTGTTACAAGACAGACCCAAAAGAGAAAATAACAGAATAACACTTGTGGTCACACACAACTCTCAACTTAAAACAGTTCAACGTATCATCAACAACTTACAACTAGGGGTGTGCATTCAGTTCGGCTGAACCGTATTTACAGCCGAATCACCACTGATTCGGCTGTATACGGAATCGGCTGCAGCCGATTCCCATTGAAGCCCATTATACGGCAGCCGAATACGGCTTGCCGTATACTTCCGAATAGATATTTGGAATAGATATTCGGAAGTATACGGCTGTCAATGCAAAAGGCGGGAAAGTGGCTTCTGTAGCCTCAGGGGAGCTGCTTGCCTACTTTCCTGCCTTTAGTAGCCTTTTCCTGCCTCTCCCATAGCCTCCCTGGGATCGGGGGGGGGAGGGAAAAGAGGAGCCCCAGCAGCCAATCCAAAGCATGCATTTGCAAAATGCATTGCAAATGCATGCTTTGCAGGGCTGTTGTGTAGCTGATGGCCCAGCCATCAGCAACATTGTTGTTATTTTGATCTTTTGCTTACTTGGGTATCCAAGTAAGCACTGTTGTCTGGCCAGTCAGAGAGCAGTGCTATTTTTTGAAATTGCTCTCTGTAGGGCCAGAGAACCTTTTTAAGGAGTCTTCCTGGCTGGACTCCTCCATTGCTGCTGTGTTGGTGTATGTTGGTTGGTGTGAGAGATTGTGCTGCTGCTGGCTGGCCCTTGGCTTTAGCTGCTGCCTGCTGCTCTCTCACTCAGCCTTACCAGACTTCCCTGGAGTAGAGAAGACAAGGTAAGACAGTTTTGGGGTTCTTGTTTTTGTTTTTGTTGGTAAAAGGACTAGAGTCCCTTTACTTATCCAAATTTGGGTGGGTGAGTACTGGGTACCTTATTTGGGGTTGGGGTTAGGTTCTGCTGGGGGTGGGGGCCTGGGGTGGGGGTTTTTTGCTAATTTGCCCATATCTTAATTTAGTGAGAGGACTTTTAAAAGTGCAGTGTCCTTTTACTTCTCCTGATTTGGGTGGCTTGGATTTCTTGGGGTTAGGGTGAAGGGTTTTTTTGGGGGGGAGGGGTTGGCAAAGTTCCTGTATTGTTAAAAGTTATTTTTTTTTTACTTTTTTAAAAGTATTCAGTGTTTGATTTGTTGCTGCTATGTTGTGCTGCTGCTGTTACTCTTCTCTTCTGGTTCTTGGGGGGGGGTGCTGTTTGGCCTAATTTCCATTGTTTAAAAGGCCACTTTTGTCCCCCTTTTTCTGGTTCAGGTTTTAGGGTGCGTGTGTTGTTGACTTATTTGGCCTGAGCTTTCTTGTTGGTGAAAAGGCCACTTTTTTCACTTGGCCTTTTGTGATTCTGCTGGTTTTGTTTTGGTTTTTTTAAATTACCTCTGGTTGGTGTGGTGGTTGGTGAGGGTGTGTGTGGGCTGTGTGGGCTGGGTCACTTTCTTGTTTTTATAGAGTAGATTGTGTGTTCTGTGGCAGGGAAGCTGGCACCTGGGTGAGAGACCCAGAACCAGCAGGCTTGTTGTGGTTGGCCAGCTCTCCCCGTGTTGTTTGGGGCAGGGCTGGAGAGCTGGCATCTGTAGATTGTGTGTTCTGTGGCAGGAAAGCTGGCACCTGGGTGAGAGACCCAGAACCAGCAGGTTTGTTGTGGTTGGCCAGCTCTCCCCATGTTGTTTGGGGCAGGGCTGGAGAGCTGGCATCTGTAGATTGTGTGTTCTGTGGCAGGGAAGCTGGCACCTGGGTGAGAGACCCAGAACCAACAGGCTTGTTGTGTTTGGCCAGCTCTCCCCGTGTTGTTTGGGGCAGGGCTGGAGAGCTGGCATCTGTAGATTGTGTGTTCTGTGGCAGGGAAGCTGGCACCTGGGTGAGAGACCCAGAGCCAGCAGGCTTGTTGTGGTTGGCCAGCTCTCCCCTTGTTGTTTGGGACAGGGCTGGAGAGCTGGCATCTGGGTTTGCTGCAGCCAGGTCTGAAGAGCAGACCTTTTCTGTGGCAGTGATGTTGGCAACTGAGTTTATATTGGTTCCAGGCCTGCAGGGTTCATAGAGTAGATAGAGGGATGTAGTGCATTTGGGTCCTATAGAGATTCTCTGGTCTGAAGTTAGGTTTGGCTTTGGGTGCCCCAGGAATTGGACCCCCTGGTCCAATTTTTTTTTTTTGGCCGTGTGCGTTTTGTGTGGGACAGTGCCCTGAAGCTGCACAGCAGTTTGGGGGGCTCTCCTCAAAACCCCCTGCTCCCCAGAGCCACTTTTCCCATGACAATTACAGTGAGGAAGTGGCTAATTGGGCTTTCCCCATCATTGTTGGCAATGGGCCTTTTGGGGAGCCCAAAGACAATCTTTTGGGGACTTGGGGGTTTTGTAGGGGAGAGTCCCCTGCGGGTTCCATGCAGTTTTTGGGGCTCTCCCTCAAACCCCCTGCCCCCCAGTAGCCTCTAATTATGCCCTATGTTGCCATTGATTTCAATGGCCCATAAGGTATAATGATGGAATAGGCGTACCCTCTTTGGGTGCCCCTGGAATGGGATCCCCTTGCCCAATCTTTTTGGGACTTGGGGGGGTTGGAGGGGAGCGTCCCCTGCAGGTCCCCTGCAAATTTGGGGGCTCTCCCTCAAACCCCCTTCCCTCCAGGCGGCTTCAAATATACCCTATTTGCCATTGATTTCAATGGCCCATAGGGTATAATAGGGCCGTATATTCGGAAATAGCCGCACATCTACTGTATATGCGGCTATTCTGAATGCGGTATTCGGCAGTATACGGGGATTCCGAATTCCCCCTCCTGTATACTTCCGAATCCGTGTAATACCGATTTTTTTTTTTTTTTGCACATCCCTGCTTACAACCTTTTGAACAGTGACAGCTCTCTTTCAAAAGCACTGGGGGGGTGCTACCAGCTATGTATGGCTCTGATCAGCTATGTATGGTTTTGTTCACTGTGCTGGATTCCTCATCTGATGAAATGTGCTTAAGAGCACACGAAAGCTTACGTTCTAAATAAAAATGTGTTGGTCTTAAAGGTGCAACTTGACTCCTGTTTTGTTCAACTGCTTCAGACCAACATGGCTGTTTGCTTGGATCTATCTAATTAGAAATAAAGAGCATCAAATTTGCTGTAAGCTACCCTGAATGAATAGAGTCATTACATGCAAGGCAAACAACTGGTTTTATAATAATTTGCAAAGTTCTTCCTATCAGTATTATATCTGTTTATTCATACAAAACTAACATAAAGAAAATATGAGCTCTGTAATGTTCTGTGGAGCTCATCTGGGTGTATTTTGCAGAACAGGAATGTTCTAAAATCATGCTCCCTGCTCTACCCAGTTTCTGTTCCTCATCCCTTGGCCACCCATGTTTTTGACAATGGTGGGCTTGTTTAACCCCCCCCCCTTTGGAATTTTTGTATAGATTCTATTACAGCCCTTGTTTCAGATTTATAAATATAGTGGCTCATTATGCACTTCTTGCATAACAACCTGAACTCTCCCCATGGGGAATACATTCTTTCTTTATGGTCTCGGAGTTGGATCATTGTAACCTGGGATTCCACCACTCCTTTCCTACAGGCTGATTTTGCAGCCAGATTCTTCCCACACAAAATAGTTTCACTGATGCAGCCTTATTACTCAGAAGCTTAGCTCGAAGCTAGTCTCCAGATGAGCACTATTAATTAAAAACAAATATAGAAGGTGCCTTTGAAACTTGTATTTCTGGTTTCTAAGGATGTTTTAATCACACCTTGATTAGAATGGAGTTAAAATAACATCCTTTTTTCACAGGTATGCTTATTATTATTTTTTTGTGAATTACTGGTATTTCTGGACCAATGGCCGGGAAACATCTGCCTGGACCACAGCCTGGAAGAATCTGTCTGTCTCTGTTCTTTTTAATCCTTTTCAGATTACAATACTGGCTGATTTGTTCACATGTACCAGGAGTCTACTAAGCATGCCTAGAACCACCTGATGTGTGCAGTTGCTATGCTGTCTGAATGGGGTGTGTGTGTGTGGGGGGGGAATACACATATTTAGCATGTGCACACAGTTTTGGTAAAGGTAAACTGAACAGTGGAAAATCTTCCAGGGTTCTGGTTTGTGCATACTGAGGCTGACAAACTGCAAATAGTACATGCTCCTGAGATGCACGGTTGCCTGACTCCTGATATATTTGAATCTAAGGACTGAAATGGTTGTATGTAGCTATGCAGGGCTTCTTTTGTAAAAAAAAAAAAGCCCAGCAGGAACTCATTTGCATATTAGGCCACACCCCCTGACATCATCATTGCTTCACACAGGGTTTATTTTGTAGAAAAGGCTGTTATGTATGTGAATTTATGTGTTACCAAATGGGGTTCCTGCCTGGCTCACTGGAGCCTGAAGGACTGAGCTTCGGGACTTAGGAACAATGGGCAGTAGGATCCAAACTGCCCTGCTCCAATCACAGGCCCCCTGCTGGTTTGAATGACCCAATAACATGCTAGCGCGGGAACCCAGTGTTGTATATAATTGGCCCAGCGGGCCCCATTCCTCTGTCTTGTTAGTGCAGCCACCTACCAGGCTGTACCCAATAAAGAGCTTGTTATCACTACCAACTCACCTTTTCAATGCCTAAGAACCCACAATATTATAAAAGCCCAGCAGGAACTCTGAGCTAACTAATTTATGTAGTAACTCACGTCTTTAATGCCAAAACTAAGGGCACAAAAGCAGAGGCTATCCTAGTGCCATAAACTATCGATAGCTGTGTTGCTTTGCTGGAAAGTACACTATTCTGGTAGTCTTATCACATTTACCTAGAATTACATGGGAAGGTTCTACTGTCTTAGGTGGTGAGTGGTGGATCAAGTTGTCCAGTGGATACATGTTCACAGGCTGTGACAGGGATGAAGGATTGCTTTCCTGGACCCAAAGGAAATGTGAAATGTGAAACCACAGACCCTCCCTGTCCTCAATTCCAACACACATATTTAGTTTCATGTATCATCTGTAATCTGCCTTGAATTTCAATGAGAAAAGTGGACAGTATATAAATAAAGCCAATGAAAATAAATAAATCCAATGAGAGCTGGTGTGGTATTGTGGTTCGGGTGTCAGGCTAGGAAATAGGGTTATTGGGTTCAAAACCACTCTGCCATGGAAGTTCCCTGGGTGACCCTGGATTCTTCATGCTCTCTCAGCATGAATTACCTCACAAAGTCATTGTGTGGATAAAGTGGAGGAAAAGAGAACAGTGTAAAAAACTGCTTTAGGCCCCAGTTGGGAGCAAAAGTAGGATATAACTTTTAAAAATAGTTTTAATTCTGAATGGTTAAAAATCATTTATACATAGAAATGAACTTTCTATCCAGGTTGAACCCCCTGAACACCCAGACTCTGATAAATTGTACCTTTTGTGCAGATGGGCCTTGGTTGTGGTAACTGTATTGCTGAAGTAATTTTACACCTGCATGAGAAAGCAAGACCTACCATTGCAGGTGATAGTATGCCCACTAAGTCAGGCTCTCGCATCACACTTCCGCTTCAATCCATTCTCCCCTCTCCCCATATCCTGCTATAGTTGTGATGGTAGTTATGCCAGCTTGAAGTTACACTAGTGTAAGTACATCTTTATAACTATACAAAAAATAAGGCCCATTGTGAAGAAAAATAAAATGGGCTCTAGAAAGAGGCTCTGAGCAAATGCCCCCCACCCTTGTGGTCTTCCCACTCACCGAATTGAAAGCATTCATTCCCCCTGCACCTCAAGGGGAGCTGATCTCTGCTATCTGGAGAGCAGTTGTTAATTCTGAGTGATCTCCAGCCCTCACCTGGAGATTGACAACAGTGGTTCCCCAGGAGGAAATGGTTGATTTGGTAGGTGGCATGTATGGCATTGTACCTGTGTCCCACCCCCAGACTCCACCCTCTCCAGGCTCAACTCCTTAAATCTCCAGGAATTTTCTAAACTGAAGTTGGCAACCCTATCACCTTCCCTTTATCTGCCCCTTTGACTTCAGCTCTCCATAGCCTCCCCACTCCCTGAAGCCTCTACATAGGAAAAGGACAGTCTTTCTCCACAGTGTGGGGTGGGAACCAAAGCAGCTTACATCATGCTCCTCTCTCCCCTTTGATTTGTACAGCAACCCTAGGCTAGGCTGAAAGTCTGTGACTTGCCCAAAATCATTCAGTCAGCTTCCACAGCAAGAACCTGGGCCTGGGAGATCCTGCGCTGAAGCCTAACTCCACTCAGGTGGGAGAGAGGAGCAGACTCAGCCAATGGCGCACAGGTACTCTTGATTGATGGTTTGATGGGCCAAAGGTTGATGCAGTGCAATCTCAACCAATAAGGGAGCTTGGTTTTGTCAAGATGAAACAGCTTTTGTATATATAATGGAATGAGTGGAGGTTCTGCTGGCACTGGGGAATAGATACTAGCCCTACTCTCATTCCTTTACTGTACAGGAATTAACAGTTAATGAGGTACCATGAAGAGTAACAGAGCACATGCTATGAAATCCTCAACCCACTCTGAGAGTAAACTTTCTCAGGGTAAACTGCAATGATCATATTTGTTACTTTCAGTTTTTTGTTACTTTGTTTCATATGGAGGAAAGGAATGCTGGGTAATAAAGTGATAGTTTGTCTTTTATCACAGGATGCAGCTACTGCCTAAAGTCATCTGGATTTCATTATGTAAACAAAATGTAGAAGTAAATCAAAAGGTTATAACAACTGGTTTGAAATTCCTTATGGCCCAGTTCTTAAAGAGCTCAAAACATGCTATTATCCCTGCAGATATCCATGCACATGAACTTGCCAATTGTTGCAGAAATCTATCTCAGCATCCAGTCCCAGCATGCAATTCATCTTGTTTAATTTTTTTCTAGTGGAAATTTTTGTATAACTCCTTTACTCATCTAAGAATTTTTGGTCCATTTCCTGATCAACTTGGAATGGCAATATGGTTCTGTCCTCTTCTGTCTTATCCCCACAACATCCTTGTGAGGTAGGTTAGGCTATAAGAGACTGACCGGCTCAAGATCACCCAACAAGCTTCAGGATTGGCTGCGGATTTAAACCCAGGTTCTTCATGATCTTAGTCTGATACTCTATCCAGTACCCAGCCTGACTTTACATGGCAATTTCTTTTTCATTGTTAGCAATCCAGAGTTATATTTGCTCTCATGGCTGGGGAAGAAATACTTCCTGATTTCCAGTCGAATGAAGCAACATGACTGGACTGAGGTATTTTTAGAACCACAGACTCCAGCAAGGCAATATCTATTTAATTCTTTTAATGACATTTGGAGTGGTTTGTGGATCAGGCTGTCACTCTTCACTTCTGTCTTATCATGTAGTCTTTTGTTTGTGGTGCCATGCTCTGCTGGGAATCAATGATAGGTGTAGCATAGCATGAGACATATAGCAATATGAAATTGGATGAGAGTCATTCACCTGAGCTGGGCTACCCCTTCTTAAGGAAGAAGATACAACTCATCAGCAGCCATTGGCAGATTATATATTCTGCCCGAAGAAAGTTTTGCAATCAGTTCCTGATCTTTAGGTCAGTGTCCTTCAATCCATGGGTCATGGATCCACAAAAAGCTGCTAAGTGAGCTTGGGAAATTCATGGAGATTTGCCATTTCCTTGAGGGAACTGATCTCTGTACTCTTGAGGTCAGTAGTAATCCAGGATAACACTAAACCCCACCTGGAGGCTGGTTATCTTAGAATCACAGACCCCTATAAAGATCTCCTACTAGCATGCATGTAATAGAGAGCAAGCATTCCACATTTCTTTCTACACACCCATGTACACATAGAGAAGTGGCAAGATAGTATAAGGTAAGGTCACTGAGATGATGAAGATTCCTTTTTAGCTCATTACAAATGCACCTCCATATGCACAACTAATGTTTGTTGTTGCCGCCTCTCATGATCTGCTCCTCATGGTCCTGACCTTGATATTGATAATAGACATGGGCATAAACCAGGAAAATGGTGGTTCATGTTGGTTCATGGTTGATTTGATTGCCCAAACCAGTGGTTCATGTTGGTTCATGGTTTATTTGATTCCCCAAAATGGTTCATTCTTTGGTTGGTTTATTTGATTTGGGAAATGTAGAACAACCCCCTCATGTGTTAGAGACACTGAACTCAACAGAAGACATTGGCAGGCTCCCCTCCATCCACCCTCCAAGTTTGGTGAAGATTGGATTTGGAATGTTCAAGTTATAGCCCCAAAAGAGGTGCCCCCAGGAAAGCTCAGCTTCAGATCTCACAACTAACTCTTCTCTCTTTGTGCTGCAAAGTGAAAGCAGCTGAGTCCGGGTATCTGTTCCCATAGAACAGAATGCAAGTTCCATGATTGGCAGCTCTGGGAGCCAATTGGCTCCTAGAACTGCTAATCAAGCGATGGACAGCAGCTCTGGGTGTTTTCTAGGGCTCCCAGATGTCCACCCCCAGCTTTGCTTAGGAGTTGATTGAATTGGTGCTGGGTTGTCTGGAAAAACAAACTGCAAAAATAAACCAAACAAATCACTAAGGGAAAAAGTCGGTTCATTTTCCGATTTGGGCATGGCATGACTACACAAACCAGTTCAAAACGAACCATGAACTGGCTCAGTTTGTCCTTAAACTGCAGTTCATTTTTCAGTTTGTGCTCATTTCTAATTGGTAAGCCTATAATTCTGGCTCCCTCCTGTATCACGTGCCTAGGATATTCTGAGATTTCCTGTCATGTGCTTGTGGCTCTATTGGCCCTGTGTTGCAACCTGGAGGTTAAAGATGAGTCTCAGGTCCTGAAAGGTTAAAGATTACTTCTCTACATTAGAATGACCAGTCATGAAAATAATAGGATTGCTCTAATTCTGCATAGGAATTAAGTATGTGCCACTTTTCTTATCTCCTCATTTACAAAATTAGTAGAAGTACAGGGGTTTTATCTTCTCTATATGGTTACCTTGCTTGTCATTTCCACTTAAATTTCTGCTGAGTGGGTTGGGGCCTGGGAAAGATGCAATGGATCCATGCCAAAGACATGAGCCAGCAGCTGCCAGTCACCACAGGCAGTTCTAGACTAGGCGGAAGAGAACTAGGACTTATTGCAACTTACACCTGTACTGTACTTCTCAGCATTTTCCTACTACTTAGCACTTAACAGAGCACCAGCAATGTGCTAAGTACTTTGCCCATCGAGAATATCTGCTCTGTATCTATAAACTCTGATGCATAATGGAACTCCAGTTTTATATAGTGAGCAGAAGAGCCAAAAGCCCCAGTAACTATCATCTACTGTCTATGCAGGTCAGGGTTGGAAAGGAGTTAACCCCCCCCCCCCCCGTGCACTGTCACTAATCAGAATGACCCCCATTGCTTTAAGTCACAGTATTTAAAAAATGTAGGGTTCATATGTGTGTCTTTTTGTCTTTTCCCGACAGGAGGCAGCTTTGCTAATAAGCAATGTTTCCTCTAAGCTGAGTCAGCGTGAGCTAGCTCACAGTTTTTTATCCTCCAGCTCACAAATTTTTGTCTTAGCTCAGGAAGGATGATCCCAAAGCACAATAATTTATGCAGTAGCTTACAACTTTAAAGCCAGTAGCTCACAAAGTAGAATTTTTGCTCACGAGACTCTGCAGCTTAGAGGGAACATTGCTGATATGCCTGGCAAAAAACCTGCTATGTACCTTTAAGGTGTAAAAATGGGAAATTGAAGCTTCTCATGGCATGGATGTCAATAACATCCCATTAAGTCTCTGTTGAAGGGACAAGGTATATGTTGGGTCTTGAACAAAAGCTATTATACCGCATGGCGATCGCTACAGAGGCGACCTGTGGGTCCCCGGATGTAGCTCGCCACACACCCCGCCTATCAAGATCTGTGGTGGGAAGTTTGACTGACCAGGATTGGACTGGTCAGACGAGGGGGCAGTTCCGGGTAATGTATATAAGCAGGACCCGGCCCGCGTGCTCTCTCTTGTGATGTGCTACTGAATAAACCATGTTGCCTTCAAACTGTCTCGGTTCTCAGTACATTACAGTATATTTCTCCAGGCTTGCTGGAAACTGTACGGAGAGGTATTTTCAATCAAGAAACTGGCATGGTTGGAAATGTTATACTTATACCCCTTGCATGGCAGCCTTTATCCAAACTGAGCCTTCCTCACGTCTCTGGGGGCTGCAGTTATGAAATTTCAGTGCCACTTGTAGTTTGCCTCTTAGGTGTTTAGGGTCCAGAATAAAAATGTTGATATGTAGCATTGCCCATAACTTTACAGACAGATGCAGTCCAGGCCGAATCCTCATAGAAGCCAACTGCAGAGCTGCCGCTGTGGTTGCCATGTTAGACACACAAAAGAAATCTCACAGATTGAATCAGTTTACCTTGAAATGCCTTTTCCCTTTCACCTTCATGAGAGTACCAAATGTTTTTGTTAGTAATGAAAACCCATTCATTATATAAAACAGCAGCTGGGAGGTAGGTGGTGGTAGAGCTGCTCCAACTCTAAAGCAAGCAGCCTGTGTTCACAAATGTTATTTCTTCATATTTATGTCTGACAGTTGCATAAAAAACACTTTTAATGACATCCAGGGGGTGTCTTTTAAAATATTTCTCCCCCTCCTGCTTGAGATCCTTCCCTGTTTAATCTCTGCAAAGAAAGTATTGCTTATTCAAGTAAGGCTAACCAATCCTGACTCATTTTCTTTGGATTATTTGTTTTCTTTCCAGCATGCCTTTTCTATCTGAAGTAGATGATCTCTTTCATGTTAGCAGTGGAACTCATACAGCTGAAAAAAGAAGCATTGCCATGTTGTGTTATGACCAAGTCTCATGCTGACTTCCAAAAATATATAGAAGTATCATCAGCTCTCTTTCCTTACTGAGATTAGTTAGTAAAACAAAATTTGGGGAACAACAGCATGTTACTTCAGAAATTATACAAATTTGCCTTTAAAAAAAAAAATCTCAGTATTTTAATAATGAATTAATAATTTAATTTAAAATTTTATTTTAAATAAAGCATCTAGTGATGGTTCTGAAGTATGGAAGGATAATGGTGAACTTTAGAATTCCTCCCCTCTCCTATTTGGTTACTGGCTAAGCCCAAAGTTTGGCTCCAGACTGTAATAAATTTGTAATAAATCTAGATTGTAATAACTTTGCCAAAGCTATGACCAGTATCTATCAATGCAAATGTCCCTTTTGCATTGCTACTTCCTTTTTTGGAGAAAAAAATGCCTTGCCTCTTTATTAAAGGCTTAATGTGTGGAAATTGAGAACGCACACATAGCTGGTCTTGAGGATAAAAGGAGATTGAGGAAGAATCGTACTGCTACAGCACCAACCCCAAATCAGACTTTTCCCTGCAGCCATTGTGGCCGGACCTGCCTGTCCTGCATTGGTCTTGTCAGTCACCAGCGAGCCTGCAGCAGACGTGGACTACTGCACCTTTCTTAAATCTTCGTTTGTGAAGTCAAGCCGAGAATGTGTGGAAATTGATAGCTGGAGCTTTTCAAAGCACAAAGATACCATAGAGTTTTTACCCAAATGCTAGAGCATCTCTTGTGCAATGATGACTTGCTGAGGAGCAATGACATCACTTCCAGGTGATGTCATTATGCTGGGCATGTTGGGCACTGACAGAGCTCTTTGGGGGCAGGGATCCCCCCACCGACCAGCTCCTGCTGGTGGATTGGGGGCCCAAAATCAGGGGAACCTCCGCCCTCAGCAGGAGGCTGGAACCCTAGGGCCTGCCCTGTTGTGAAACAGATGGAACTAGCCTAAAAAAAGATCCATTGGTATTTTCTTAGAATATACTTTTTTAGGGCAAATGCTGTAACGAGTTTTCTGTTGCCTGGAGGAGACTCTCAGGTGAAGGCAAGGGCAGATAATGCAGGGCCCTGAAGCCTGCCACTGGGCTTCACAGTGGTACGTCTTGTCAGGGTTCCAGGCTGCTGTGACCTGACACTGTTGGAACAACACAGTTATAACCTGGCAGTGTTTGCATAAAAACTCCTGCTGAATGGGCACTCTGGTTAATTACCACACCAAACCGCAGAAGTCAGTTTTCCTCCAAAGAGCACACAAACAGAGAAACTTGGCAGCCTCTAAGTGAAATAACAAAAGGTTTGACTGAACTTTCTGTGGAACCTTGAGCTGTTCTACACATTGCATGGAAAGAAACGAAGAAAGGTCTTGCTAGTTAAGATATGTTTTACCAATCCTGGTTCTTTGATGAGCAACCCTGAATGATGTCTATGAACAAGACAAAAACACATTGCAATTTCTATGAGCATTTAAAAATAATCTTAGGTATACACTCCAAAGATGTAATGCGTCAAAGTGGCCCATAATATGCTGTAGAAACACTAAGCACAATTTGAGATCGGTGCCAAATCAGCACAACAATTTTATTCCAACTTGTCTTTTGGGCACAATTTAGATTAAATGCAACAACTGGCTGCTTCTCAGAGTAATCCATGTGATATACTGGAGGAAGCATAGGGAAAATTCCAGCTGAAGAAACAGCCTTGCTGTGTGTTTGGCAGAGTTGGGCAAAGGGGCGGGAGCAGTACCTTATTCGCCAGTTCTTGCCTCCCCCCAAGATGATTTGCCTTCTGGCACTAGAAAAGAAGAGCATGCAGCCACTAAAGAACTGTCTAAAACCTTGCAAAGGGCTGGCACATCATTTTTGGTTCGTTCTGAAGAGCTGGGAGGGTTCTTCATGTGTTCAAAGAATAAAAAACATTAAATAGAACTTTTCCAATAAACCACAACATGGTATGCGAAGTGTCACTTTACAGGCTCTAGCCGACATATGACTGCACTGCTAACGCATGAAGAGCACTTTATCAATAGCACTTGCTACTGCAATGGGCACATTTGTGAAAGAAGAAAAACCCACTTTCCCAGTGAAACACACAATTACCCTGTTGCTATTGTTTTCCTGCAACAACTAATGTACGTTTATTACACAATCAGATTGTCATTGGAAAAGGTCCTGTGTTAGGAGAGACCTCTCTCCCAGGAATGTTCTGAAAACCTCTGTGGATATTCTCAAGCAAATATTCTGCTGTGAATGGTCACTCCAGAGAACTGTTGGCTTTCAGTTGAATGAATTAATACTCCCAAGATGGTGCTCACAAATACCATGACACCCGTCAGTGGGGTTCTGGTGCCAATGCTTCTTGAACAAACGCTGTCTTCCCCAAAATAAACAGTCTGTCCTGGCTGCCCTATAGCTCACTGGAGTAGGAGATGCTTCAGAAGGCTCCAGGATTCCTTTTATCTGCAGGATGCATCCATCCAGAAACAGCTGTCTCCATCATAGCAGAATGCTTAGCTTGCAACCTTCCAATATTCTAAAATTGGCCCCAACAACCCATGGCAAACGTTTTGTGGCACAGCTCACCCCTTGTTCTCAAAATGTCAAAAGTGACATAGGTTCAAAAAGCCTAGGAGCCCCTGTAACGCATAAAAACTATAGGCTGCTTGGCTAGTAAAAGAATTCATTCTCTATTCTGAGCTACACTATATTCTGCTCGGTCACTTGTGCTCTCAGCTCATGGAACTGAAATCCTTTGGCTGATAGTTGGTCATTTTTGGACTCTTTGCTGTTCTGGAACCTGCTTGTTCTGGAATTCAGCCAGTGTCACTGTTTGGCAAGCTTCAGCCTGCAGACTTGGCAAATTCAGACCGGGCGTAGTACGTACATATATATATATTTACTATTGAGTCATTTCGGCAGTTGAGCATTAATTATAAAGCCTCTTTCTTTTTCAGGAGGATGTATTTATGACATATTTAAAATAAACAGTTTAATATCTGACACTTCTCTAATGATTCTGACAGTTTTAATTTCTAGTTTCCTCCATTTTAAATCCTGGTTTGTGGGAGGAAGAATAAACTTTCACTTCATTGGGTGTCTGATTCCAACATCATGGCAAATCAAGAGTTTGATTCAAGGTTTCAGAAAACAGGAATCCTTCAGTTGTGCTTCATGCTCAAGGGGAGACGGCAACAAGCACATGAGTGTAACCATGAGTTTGTGCAAAGTTTGTTCATGATGTCTCGAAGCAGCCGTAAACATGTAGGCAAACATTCCCTTTATATACCTTGCCTTTCTCCCCAATTGGACAACTTTCATCATTCTCTTCTCCCCCGTTATAGCCTCACGACAACCCTAGGCAGTAGATTAGGCTGATAGTGGCCAAAGCCACCCAGCAAACGTCCATGGCGGTATAGGGAATGGAATAGGGTTGCCATTCACCAGTGGGGGATCCCCTGGGTTTTGGGGCTTCTGTCTGCTGCCAGCTAGTTGGCCAATGGGGAAACGCAAAGAGCACTGTTGCTGCACAACATCCCCAATGTAATGATGTCACATGGAAGTGACATCGTCACATTGGGGACATCATGTGGCAATGCTCTGGTTTTTGGGCAAAACCCCTGCCCCAGCATGTTATCGGCACCTGGCAACCCTAGACTGAAACCTGGGTCTCACAGATCCTAGTCCAACACTCTAACCACTACACTATGCTAGCTCTTCCCATGGACATAGCTACTCAATAGGTTTTCTTTCAACACAGCCAACTGTATTATTTTTTCTCCTTAAAACATTTATTAGCTGCCTTTCTCCTTAGTGGAACTCAAGGCAGCTTACAACATACATTAAAAATACAATATGAACAATATAAAATGAAACAATTATAAAAACCCATAAAAAGTCACAACTGTAAATTGTTTTAGAGAGCAATCTTAAGCAGGTGTCAGGGCTTTTTTTGTAACAGGAACTCCTTTGCATATTAGGCTACTCCCCTCTGATGTCGCCAATCCTCCAAAAGCTTACAGGGCTCGTAGTACAGGGCCTACTGCAAGCTCCAAGAGGATTAGCTACATCAGGGGTGTGTGGCCTAATATGCAAAGGAGTTCCTGCTACAAAAAAAAGCCCTGAGCAAGTCTATGCAGAGCTTACTGAGGTCTATTTAGTAAGGTTTACTCAAAAGAAAGTCTTTCTCTCTCTCCCTTTTTGTAAATTATACAGTTATATAAATGTTTCCACTACTTCAATACTCCTGACAAAAATGGCAGAACAAAGTGTATTACAGTAACTCTACTGTATTGTTTTATTTGGTTTTAGTTGCCTTGCAGGGGAGATTTCTTTCTCTTGAATGACTTATGGATATCAGAGGGATAAACTTTGGAATATTCTTATCAAATTCAGCCTTCTTCCTGTCTTTTTATTGCCTTCAAGGGAGTATCTAGAAACCACGCTCAGCATGAAGTCTAGAAATGAAGATGACAATATAAACAGGGAATAATTACAGTATGTGAATGAAACAGAACAGAAGCAACTACCCAAATCCCATGGTTACTGTAGGAATAAAAAGGTACACAGAAGGAGAAATAAATCTTAAGACATCTCAAACATCCTTTTTAAAATATGCTTTCTCATTGGTTGGATTTGAGCACAGAAGCCAAAACAACACCTGCAGTCTGATCCAATGTTTACTTGAAAGTAAATCCAATTATTTCCAAATTGTGGTTCACCTGGAATGTACCGGCAGAAAGGATTTGTTTAAAGACATGGTGTTCAAAAATTATACCAACCTTGTTTGTAATCCTCACTTTGTCTAAAGTCGACTGCATCATATGACAGCATGGATGGTTTGTTGGCAATTTAAGTCAAGAAGTATTTAAAATAGTTTTGATTTTGTGCAAGGATGGATTCGGCATGGTGGCTGACTGGTGGCTTGGCATATGCTCCCAGTGTATTGATTTGCTGGGCTTCCCTATGCCCCAGAGTCATCATGTGCAGGCCATGCATTATTTCAAAACAGCTCCATTTTTAAAACATTTGTGGTAGTGGCACCTGAGCATTAATCTTTCAGCAGCATTCATCATGATGGTGAATGCTCAGAATTTACTGGATTAAACTACAGTTCTCATGTAGCAGTATAAAAACATAAAAAGCTTTTTGTGATCCAGTTTACAACACTTCATTAATATGAACCCTCTCGTCTTTGGGAGACAGGCAAACTGGCTGTAGCTGGAATACTAGACAAGCAACTCCCACAACATACCTGAACAGGCTCAAGACAACCAAAGAAAACACCTTTTGTATGTTTTTTTTTTTCTGTTATGGGGACAGGATGGGTGGGAAGTGTGCAAAAATGCTCATGTGCAACATGCTGCAAAACCTGAAACCTAAGAAGATGTACACCCTTCTAATCCCATTGAAGTCAATGGCCTTAGAAACATGAAATCTACTTAGGGCAGAATTGTAAATGGTATGGGAATGTCTTGACCACTATGAAGCGCATGGGGAGAGTCGTAACAGCCCACAGTGGGCTATGTTGCCTTCTAAACAGATCTCTTCAGCACCTTGCTGCACGTAAGTTAAACAGAATCGCCACCTATGGCTTCAGGCTTCGTCTGTAGGGTTTTTCCACACTACAGGTGTTGTATATGTGGACTAAGGTTGTATATAAGTAATGGGGTTGCTGCCTGGCTCATTGGTGCCTGCATGACTAAGCTTGGGGACTCAGGAACAATGGGCAATAGGATCCAAATCTTTGCTGCCCTGCTCCAATCACGGGCCACCTGCTGGTTTGAATGATCCAATTCAATTGGGAACCTTGCGCGGAAACCTTGAAGTGTATATAGTTGGCCCCGCTCGTTAGTCTAGAGTTCAGCCATTACCATGCTGTACTTAATAAAAGAGCTATGATCAATACAACTGCATCTCCTCCTTGCATTGAACCCACTATATTATAACAAGCTTACATCACCTTTAAACATATTTCTCTTTCTATAATGCCAGACCATTGTTCAGAAGGAAGAGAAAGCAGAGAAGCAATTATAATGAGAAAGAGAATCTTGGACCAGGTAGGACCTGTATTTGGGGAGGGGCTATGGCTCAGTGGGACAACACCTGTTTTGGATGCAGAAGATCCCAGGTATCCTAGGCATCTCCCATCAAAGAGGTCAGGAAACAGGTGAGAGCTGCTGCCAATCACAGCAGACCTTTAGGAACCAATGGTCCAACTCAGTATAAGAAAGTTTCATGTGCATTCTCTTTACAAATCTATTTGATGCAAGACTTTGAGGTTTGTTCCAAAATCTCATTTGTAAAGAGTCTTGCTGTTATCCCTGAGATTGCTAGGTGAAGTGTACCGTAAGATACTTTCATGACTGTTGCCAGATTTTTGAGCTCTTTTTCACACTCATCACAGGAGACATAAATGTAGGTCTGGTGACAGGATACCATCTTGTCAGCTGAAAAGAACTTTGCTAGAGAAAATAATTGGGCAAAAACAATCCCCTGCCACTTCAGCACATCGCTTTCTTTCTTCACAGTCCCCATACAACATAAACAACAGGCAGCGTTTTCCTGAAATGCTGGGCTTGCTCTTTACAACCCATTTCACTAGCTGCAACACCTCTAAATTGCTTTGTGCAGCACTGCATCTTTGTTTATAGAGCATAGTTTCAAATCTCACACTTTTATGCAATAACATCCTCTGGATTTAGGTTTGGAGGAGTCATCACAGTTTTATTAATTCTCGCTACACAATGTATTTGGCAATTTGCTTGCTTGGTCAAAAAAAAAAAAAAGGTTTGCCACAGGTTTAGATGCTTCCAGGCAGCTACACTTCCCACTCCATTTCTTCTCCAGTTCCTTTGTCCACCCTTCTTCTTCATCCCTCACATTCTCTGGGGGCAAAATTACCTGGGGACAGGAGGAGTACCAGAAGACCATAGTAAGAGGCAGTCTCTCCTGATACCCTGAAGAACTCCAATGGATAGGCAGGCTGTCTGGGTCTAAGCTGATGCAGTGCTGGATGCCTGTCTTCATACCAGCTGGTTTTCCATGGAATTAGGGTAATTGCTTGTTTGTAACAGGGCTTCTTTATTTGCACAAATGCAAGTCATGCAAAAATGCAGAGCACGTGGCTTCCCAGCATGGCAATAGAGAATTTCACCAGATGAATATGTCATGTCAAGGTCACGGCAACCTCACCAAGGGGAAAAAAAACACGATGGCAGCTCTAGACAAAAGTTTTAAAATGGCTGCCATGCAGTCATCTGTCTGGTTACTGTTGTGATCCTCAATGTGGTGCCTGCCAGTAAGTTTCTTGGCACTCATTTACTTCTTCCCCAAAGCACAAACCAGTTCTGGCTTTCTTCCACCTCTTTGGAAGAGAAGGTGCCTCAGAAGAACCAAAGAGGCATCACTTTCTTGACTCTAGGGAGCCCCCATTCATACTCATGTGCCAGGGTTACAGGAGGCTTGTACCCCGTGACTGGCCCCAGCACCCC
Source organism: Heteronotia binoei (assembly GCF_032191835.1). Taxonomy (NCBI): domain Eukaryota; kingdom Metazoa; phylum Chordata; class Lepidosauria; order Squamata; family Gekkonidae; genus Heteronotia; species Heteronotia binoei. Next base: position 45,294,029 of record NC_083223.1, on the reverse strand, counting down.
ATGTCCAGGGTCGGCCCTGCTACTAGACAAACTAGGCAATTGCCTAGGGCACTGGCCTTCTGGAGGTGCCAAATTGGGTGCCCCCCCATGTGACTCGTTGATATTATCAGTGCGGGGGGGGGGGGGCGCAAGAAGTTAGCTCTGCCTAGGGTGCTGGACAGTCTAGGGTCAGTCCTGCTCATGTCAATGATTTGTGATGGCTCCCAACCCCTGAGGCAGCCACACAATGGTGGTACAGATATGTCACATGAAGGGTTGAAGTGCAACAGAACTTACAAAGTCATGTCACCTACCAATTATTTTCCTTTACCAAACCTAGTCCCTAGTTTCAAAATTCAAGAAGTGCCCACAGGTTCAACAAGATTGAGGTCCCCTCCTCTCCTGATATCTCCAACCCCAGAGCAGGGTTTCTCGTGAATGTAAAAATCCTCATGTCCACTTCGTTTCTTTTCTATAGCAAGGCTAGCCTGCTAATAAAATACATTTGGACTGATGGAGCATCTCAATATACTGCAATCAATCTCTTTCCCCACCATCTTATCTCTCCTGTTAATCATATTTTAATAGCATTTTAAAATAGTGCTAATGCACCTAGCAATGTCTTTAGAGAAGGTTTCGTAAGGTACATACAGACCCTAGAAGCTTGATTTGGCTTGTTTAAAAGCATTGTTTCAGCCAGACACACTAGAGAGTTAGTTAAGGCACACTGACTTTGCCAGCGTGGAACTTTGCAGCACTCTTGATCTATCCTGTAGATTTACCGCACTTTCAAAGGGATTCCAATCTATGCTTTCTACTTTGAAGAAAATTGCTTTCACACTTTGTAAAACCAACCAAAATGCATTTTGCCACTCATCTAGTTCTGATACGTATTGGCTTGTTGGAAGTGCTTTCTCATAAAGAAGCAATAATAGATTGTCCTTCAGAAGATACATCTTAAAAAAAAAAATTGAAGGGTTTTATTTGACTGCTCCCCCCCATGTGCTGCAAGAAATGGGTTTTTTTAAAGTACTTTTGTAGACAACAAAACACATTAAATACCTTCCTTGGCACCAGAGCTTTTTTGGTGACGGTTCTCACCCTTACTGAATACCAACAAGTTTTTTCAGGCTCTCCATAATCCTGATACTCATATGCCAGACTGCCCCTGGATCCTCAGGAATATCCTAGATCAAGGATGGCCAAACCATGGCTCAGGAGCCATGTGTGGCTCTTTCACACATATTGTGTGGCTCTCAAAGCCCCACCCCCCCAACCCATTGGCTGACTTGGAGAAGGTAGATTACTTCTCCAAGTCAAGCCAGCTGTCAGCTTGAAGAATGTATTTACAGTTGCTTTCCTTCCACCTCTCCATCCCTTCCCCGTCGATTTGCTTTCTTTCCACCTTTCTTCCCTCCCTCCCTGTCTTGTGGCTCCCAAGCATCTGATGTTCATGTCTTGTAGCTCTCAAACATCTGACATTTATACTATGTGACTCTTACATTAATCAAGTTTGGCCACCCCTGTCCTAGATACTGGACCCTCAGGAATATACTAGCAGAGATCTGCAGGGGAAGGGAGTGGGATTTATGGAAATCAGCATCACCTCACATATGATTACTGACACCTTAAAAAGTTGCTTGGCATGAAGATGTGGAGAGGAAATCATCATCTAGTTTATCTCTCTGTCAGGTTGCTCTTAGAGTAGGAGGGAAGGATCAGTATAACAAAGTGAAAAAGGAGTCCTGAGAAGAAGAGCTGGTTTTATACCCTGCTTTTCTTTACCTTAAGAAGTCTCAAAGAGGCTTACAATCTCCTTCCCTTCTCCTGACAACAGGCACCTTGTGAGGTAGGTGGGGCTGAGAGAGTTCTGCAGGAACGGTGACTGCCCCAATGTCACCCAGCAGGCTTCATGTGAAGGAGTGGGGAATCAAATCCAGTTCTCTAGATTAGAGTCCCCCTCTCTTAAATGCTAGACCCCACTGGCATCTTCAAGATTTATTTTAGCATAATCACCTAAGGGCTAGAGCCCTCCTTATTAGATGTCTGAAATGATACCCCAGCATAGAGGTCAAACACACACAGAGAGCTAGAAGGTTTACATCCTCCTATTGTCATGTACTGTTGCTGGGTGATCTTAAGCCAGTCACTGTCAGCCTAACCTACCACATCAGACTGTTGTGAGGACAGAGGAGGGGAGATTTTGGGTTCCTGCTGAGAAGAAAAGCAGGTTATAAGTATCTAAATTAGTGTCCTGTCAGGTTAAAATGCCATAGCATGCCAGAGGTTTAAGCAGTGACCTTTCTTTGCAAAGCTCAAAAGTGTACAACTGCTGTAACTGGTCATAATCATAGAATCGCACTGTTGGAAGGGATCTCCAGGGTCATCTAGTCTAACCCCCTGTACAATGCAGTTACATTAACTGTGCAATTACATTAAACTAGCAGTTTTCCAACTCTAGCAAATGGGAACCCTAACGCCAAAGTAACAGTTTTTTGCTTTTCCCCCGCCCCAAGTTCTCCCTTCTTGCATTTTCTATGCCCCAGCAAGAACCTCATGTTATGAGCAAGTTGAACCAAAATGTTTGTACTGTCTACACATGGCCCACCTGCTCTTAGAATGTAACTGATTTCTATAGGGCCCTAACCTTAGTTTTAATCAATCACACAGCTTCAAGATGGGACTAGATAAGCATATGGAGAAGAGGTCCATCGGTGGCTATTAGCCATAGCGTATTGTTGGAACTTTCTGTCTGGGGCAGTGATGCTCTGTATTCTTGGTGCTTGGGGGGGGGGCAAAGTGGGTTTCTAGCCCCACTGGTGAATCTCCTGATGGCACTTGGTTTTTTTGGCTGCTGTGTGACACAAGAGTGTTGGGCTGGATGGGCCATTGGCCTGATCTAACATGGCTTCTCTTATGTTCTTAGTTAGAACCTCTAAGCCAGAAATATTGATTACAGGTGACTAAGCAGCAAAGTTTGCAAGCAGCTGATCTGGAAACTCAGAAGGGGATGAGGCAGAGCTCCTGTCCCTGTTCCTGGAAAGATGAGGGCTCCATTTGCATGTTCGCCAAAAGTGCAAGAGAAGGGCTCCCGAGATCTTATCAAGGGCCTGTTACCAGCATCACAAAGACTCTCTGGAGTATTTTTATGGACCCCCAAAGGCAGAAATGTCAGTCATTTGTTTTGAGGGCTGGATCTGATATAAATCAGGCCAGGCCACGTGGGCCATAAAATGTAATGCCAGGTACTGGAACTAAAAACTTTATAAAGAATACAATCAAACCCAATTAGCAATATTATCTTTTACTCAAAATATAAACATGCTTTAAGCATTAACACAGTATCTCCCTGATGCCCACCCTCCAACTTCTACCACCCATTACTCATTAGTGCTGGGACAGTATACAGGGACACAATGCACAGCCTCCATCATCTGGCAGTGAAGGTGATGACCAGTCGGCTCACAGGCCAGATAAAAGCCCTAGATGGGTCAGTTCCATCCCGTGAACTGTATGTTTGACACCCCTGCCCTAAAGGTCCCCACAGTCCAGCTTTGGAAATGCTGTGTTAAGCTATTTAATGCCTGTAGGGAGTAAGAAATGTCTTGCTTAACACAGTTGACAAATTCTAATCCCTCCAAAGTCTCCTTTTGGAGTTTCTTTCTTGAAGAATGATTAACATGAGATCAATACATTAATGTCCCAGTTGATTAAAATGTTTTGGCACAGTCCTCTAAATGTTGCCAACTTTTATATTAAACCGTTGTGACCACTTTGTGCTATGTATCCAGCAAGACTCGTAGGCACATAACTGCACATATCCCACTAACCAGATGAATGAGACCATGATGGTTTTATGTCCTGTGACAGTATTGTTTAAGTAGAAATAGGAACAGATGGCCAATGGGCTTCTTGCAGGATCTAGTCCTGGACACATGTCTTCGATAGGCTGTCCATTATTACTGACATCTGGCTTAATACAGTTACACCTCTGGAATGAATATTTCTTATATAAACAGAGGAGAGAACAATGAAGAAGAATTGCAGCTTTATACCCCTCCCTTCTCTCTGAATCAGACTCAGAGCGGCTTACAATCTCCTATACCTTCTCCCCCCACAACAGACACCCTGTGAGGTGGGTGGGGCTGAGAAGGCTCTCACAGCAGCTGCCCTTTCAAGGACAGCCTCTGCCAGAGCTATGGCTGACCCAAGACCATTCCAGCAGGTGCAAGTTCAATCCCAGTGGAAGCTGGGTTCAGGTAGCCGGCTCAAGGTTGACTCAGCCTTCCATCCTTCCGAGGCAGGTAGAATGAGTTCCCAGCTTGCTGCGGGGGAAGTGTAGATGACTGGGGAAGGCAATGGCAAACCACCCCATATGTCCTGTTGATTCCAGAGATGATTTCCAAGTAAGTATGCTAAGGGGGGGGGGGGGGAAGCCAATTTGCTTTTGGGCAGAATGAGGTGGTTGAATAGGCTGTGGGTTGCCAGGACCCCCTTGGCTACTGGCAGAGGATGGGAGGGAGGGGTAGAGTTGCCAACTCCAAATTGGGAAACTCCTGGAGATTTGGAGATGGATCCTGGGGAGGATGGAGACCTCAGTGGGGTACAATGCTGTATAGTCCACCCTCCAAAGCATTCATTTTCTCCAGGGGGACTGATCTCTAGTCTGAAGATGAGCTGTAATTCCCGGGGAATCCCAGGCCCCACCTGAAATCTGGCATCCCTTGGCTTTGGGTACCATTAGACTAGAAGCGTGGAGGGTCACATTTTTATTGTTGCCTCATGTGAAAGTGCTCTGCAAACAAGGGGAGGTGGTTCCAGCCTGGCTCTTTACATGCTGTGTAACTTATCCATTTATCAGATAATTTATTCATATACTGAAAATTTTGAAAAATCACCTGCAGTAGGAAACCATACATGCTGCTCATGTTTAGATCAGCCCTAACCCTAGAGCAGTACAACTTAGTTCAACTGAATTGCAAAATTCCTTACAATTTTTCTCATCCTCGCAGAAATACAACTGGTAGTTCCGAGGGTACTCATTTATTTACCACAAGATACTCACCTCTGAACACCTTCTGATTTCTGCAGACGTTTAAATGACCAATTCAAGCCTGAGATGACTGGAAAGAAAACATGCTCGTAAGACCGTGCACTGTATGCCTATTTAGACACTAATTAGAAGAATCTGCCTTAATTTTATGCCATTCCTACACATATTCACATGCTACACTGTTGTCTGCAGTGAAAAGAGAGGATCTTGGACCATTTATGCAGACAAATAGTGTTAATAATTAAAACATTGCTCCTCTCTCTTTCTGCAAGCAGATTCATTCATGCCACCACCTGCCCAAGTGGCTCCTTGAAATGCACTCAAGGCCAGTTCTTTGCAGCAACATATAACAGGATTATGGCTTTTGCTTGTGTCTTCTACTCTCAAACAGCTGTAGCTCAAATTGCTATCGCGAAAGCCAGTTGGGTCCCACTTACAGGCTAACTCTGCCAGTTTCTATGAGTTGTTAGTCACTCACACGGAATGTCTAAAAAGATGAGTTATTTATTTCTGCCCATGTTAAGAGATGCATTTGAATATTAAACTTTAGGCTACCAGACCACAGCCCGAGTGCCAGACTCAGATGATGCAGTTCAAAACTCCACTCTGCTGTGATGCTCCCTGGGTGACTCTCTGTAACTACCTCCCAGGATTGTTATGAGGGTAAAATAAATATAGAGGAGAGGAGACCCTCACACAGACCCCCTCCTGAACTCTTTGAAGAAAGTATGGGATTAAATTATAGAAAACTAGTGTCCATGGAACTTGTGCACCCTTCAGAAAGCAGACAAGTTATGTTCTATATACTAGATATAGATATAGGTGCTATTGAAACAATATGGCACAAGATTCACTTAGGTCTATAGTGCCTGGGAAAATCACACCACTTACTTAGGGTGCATAGGAGACACACACAGTTTTGATTAAGGGTTACCTGACAGAAGAAACTCAAGGGCTCAGAACGCAAACTTAAGAGCTTAGGAGAGCCAGGTTTCCAATCCTCAGCCATGAAACTCACTGGGTGACCATAGGCCAGCTTCGCTCGGTTACCTCTCTCACAGAGTTGTGGCGAAAGAGTACCATGCATATCTCTGAACCGCTTAGAGCAAGGAATGATAGAAACTATACTAAACACCATTCAGCTGCAAAAGAAAAAAAATCGCTGCATGGAACAAGACTGCAAAAAGCCACTTGCTGATTTCCTTTCCCGCATGCAGCTGTCCGAGGCTGCAAGTCACTGGGGCCTGCCGCCTTCCGAAGTTGGCACACACACCTATTTTAGCACTACGCGCTACATACTCTGCAGTCTGTTCTTTCAGGAGACTTGAGTTGCGTTTCACTGAGCACGAGATGCATTTTAAAAGATGGGAAAGGAGGGGGGGGATGCTTTGTTTAGAAACTAGTTAAATAGCAGTTTATGAATGCAGTCTAATTCATAAAGCGGCGGCCGGGGGGGGGGGGCTGGGGCTCACTTTGCAGCATCAAAAACTTCCAAACCACGCTGGGGGGTGGGGGAAGGAGGACTCGGCCCAAACGGAAACGAGCGGTCAGTGCAACGCCATTCATTGTCACCAGCAGTCGCAGCAGCAGCTCACAAAGCTCCGACTTCACAGCTCAGACTGCGGAAGGATATTTCACCTTGTTTACCCTGCGAGCAGCTCATTGAGTGAGTGGAAAGCAGGACGGTGGGGAGAGAGAGGAAGGGCAGGGTTGGCAGCCCGCTCGCGTGATTGATGCTTCCTTAGCTCAATGAGGAGGCCGCTCTGCGCGGGGCGGGCTCTCTCCTCTGAGCCAGTCGGCTCTGCGGCGGCTAGAAGGGGCCAGTCATCAGGCAGCCTTTGCACTGAGGCTCGGTGTAAATGTGCTGGAGGTTCTGCAGCCGCTGCGCCTGACATTGAGTAGTGAGGCACAGCCAGAGAGAATCCCAGCCACGTAAGTAGCTATTAATACATGGTGGGGGAGATGATGTCTTGCTGAAAGGGATTGGCTCGGCCATCCCTTTCCTCTCCCCCCTATTTCTTTATTCAGCCTCTAGGAATAAAGAGCAGCGCTCGAAATATTTTTTTTAAGTGATTGCATTTTTCCCTCTTGTTCGTCGCATCTCAGGACTCTTAAGGAGAACAAAGGAGAAGCCGTCGGGGAGGTCCAGCCTGCAGCATTTTGTTGGGCCGTTATTATTTTTTTCACACACACACACACATTTTTCCTGCTCGCATGTGTTTTGCGCTGCAAGATCTGGTGAAAGCCGAAGGAAGGAGGGGAATTAACTGCACGCCATGGAAAACTGAGAGCATCGATCTCTTAGCTGTCCTCGATTGCACTTTGTGTCTGATCAAAGGGAACCACAACAACAGAAAGCCCCTCGTTGCAGCGCGTGGATCTTTGTGCCCCTCTTCTTGGCAGCGGCGGCGCGTCTCATGTGGAAGACCCTCGCTTTCCTCGCTCGGGGACCGGAGTTTGCCTGCAGAAAAGCCCCCCAACCCCATGACCAAGTCACATCTCGATTTGTCGGTGGAGCTTTTCGCTGACCATATGAAGTTAAATGATCCCTCGTTATTTTTTGTTACATTTCTGGATGGTCCTCGCTATCAGTGAAAAGCTTCAGACGCCATCTACAGTTAAAACGTAGGCAAAAAAAAAAAAAAGATTCCCCCCCCCTTGGACTCTATTAAAGCATCAAGAACAATCGTCTGTTGCACCAGATCACCTAACCTTTTCTTTTCGAAAGCGGGGTTAATAGCTTGGAAGAGAATCCAGAGCAGGGACCTGCCTCCCCTCCCCCGCCCCGGTTTGGCTTTTGAGTAGCGGAGTTACTCGCGGGGCCGCAGTTTGTAAGCGCGCCCCGATTGCCCACTCGAGTTACTTTGGGGGGTCCAAAAAAACCCACGCAGCGTCAGAACCCACCGCGCCGGCCTTTGCTGGGCAGAACCGACCTGCCGCTTCCCCGCCTCTGCTTGATCAAACCGGGCTGTGAGCCCCTCCGAAGCAACCTGCCCTCTACGACGACAGGCACGAAGGCATTGTTCTTGCTGGCCCCGTGGCGAGGGACCTCCGGCAACCCGAGGGGGTGTCCGCGCTTCGGGGAGGGGGGGTTTCTCGGAGAGGTTTGCGCTCTCCATCCCCATGAACATACAAAGGTCAACCCCCATCACGATCGCGCGCTATGGCAGACCTCGGAACAAAACCCAGGATTTCGAAGAGCTCGCGTCCATAAGACCCACCGAGTCCAGCCAGAGTTTTAGCCCCAACCTCGGCTCGCCGAGCCCGCCAGAGACTCCCAGCTTGTCGCATTGCGTTTCTTGCATCGGGAAATACTTATTGTTGGAGCCTCTGGAAGGAGACCACAGCTTCCGAGCGGTGCATCTGCATAGCGAGGAAGAGCTGGTTTGCAAGGTAAGCCCCGTTTGCTTGTCTCGCGCGCGCGCTTGTTTAGCCTTTCTCTTGTCTACCGAGTTTATTATTAGCGGGGGTGACTCAAAGGTTAAAAAGAGAGAGAGAAGCCGAGCATTGATTTCGGCCCGGTGTGAAATTAATTAAACAAGCAGTTCCCCGCTCCCCCCCCCCGCCTGTCCCGCCGCACATAATTAAAGAGCTCTCTGCAACTTTCCAGACAATGGCCACGTTATAGCGGTGGCCCGGAGCCAAAGCCTTGGGGGGAGGGGATACGGTAGGGGGCGGCGGAGGGAAGCGTCGTCCTGGATGCCTTGAGGGTTGTGAATCGAATCCCGTTGTCTCTCTTTTTAAAAGTGGGGATTCCCTTTGCTGATTTTAAAGATCAGCCACTGTGGGGTCGCCCCTGCAAAAATCCTCCGTTCTCTGCAGTCTGACAGCTTTTTTGTCTAAAGTTGCAAGCCCAGGCGTTCTTCCTGGGAGTAAAGCCCACTGAATGCAATCGAGCTTACTTGTTAAACACCTTAAACATTCGTCGACGCCTTGCTGCAAGAAATAAAAATCCCACACCGAAGTCATCTTGACTCAACCAAGCCCCGGTTCGCTGCTCTGTTGTCTGCAAACACCCCCTCCCCCCTCCACGTTCTGTCAAGAATTAAAAGCCCAGTTGCGGATCAGTGTTCTGTTTCTTAAATTGGGTGCAAGGAGAATAGACTCCAGAATCTCTCTGGGTCCACTTGCAAGCTTTGGCCTTCTTGCTTGGCTGCCCCCCCCCCCCCCCCGTAAGGTGTGCTGTGGGGAAAGCGAGCCCGCATGGAGGGAAGCGGCTCCCATTCAGTCGTAGACGATCCTATTTCCTTTGTTCCTAAACTGCTGTGGTTACTCTTCCAATGTGTCGGAGGTGCCAGACTTTTATGTTTCATCGGCTGGAGTTTTCTTCCAAGAGCAACTTGTCCAGTGGCTGTATGGAAAAATCTCCATTTTCAAATGCTGGCGTGGTCCCAAAAATGCATAATTATGGACTGTTTATATATATATTTTTTAAAAAACCAAAAACTGCAAATTCCTGGAGTTGAATTGCCTGGCTGTGGAGCTAACACTAGCAGTGTTGAGCACTCCTTAAATAAATCAAGCGCTTGGCCAGTCTTGTTGACTAGTGGATGTTTTTATTTAGATTCATATGTGGTGGGCAAATTAAATTACATCCTCTGGTTACTCGTAAAAGCTTGCATAGCAGGGCAGTATAAATGTACTGGCCACCAGTGAGTCATGAATCCCAGATCTTAATAAAGATTTAGTTCTCGGCTGTTTGTACTGATCATGTCAAAGAGAGCCTCTGACCTTGCTGGACTTCCACTGCAAGGTGCTGGAAACTGGCGTCATGGCGTGTGGTGTTTAAAATGCATGCCCTCCTTTGCCTAAACTCAATGCACATCAAAATAGCCTTTGCTTCCTGCTACAGGAAGGGCAGTTGAAAGCCGAAGAGCAGGAGACCTGTGCACAAAAATGCAGAAAGCTGGCCGCAATGCTGTTCTGCTTTGAAATCTTTCAGAAACCAGTGATTAATTTTTAAATTGCTAGTACTTATCCTTCCCCCGCACACACACACACACTTGTCAAGCATGTTTGCGGTTAAGAGAAGAGACACCACGTAACCAAAATGAAGCTTCTGTAAACGCATCTCCCTCCATTGTCATGATGTAATGTGGTTCAGCTGTTTAGTAGTATTAGAAGGGGTCCCCCCCCCGTGATGTCACTGGGCATTCTCCATAATTGTAAGCTGAAGTACCCCCCCTAACAAATGCTTGAATTCCAGCACTTCTAAATTTGCAGTACATGCATTAATATGCCTGTCTACACTCCTGGATAAACATTGGCCTGGCCTTGCAAATGCATGACCTGTGCCTTCCTCGTACTGAAAACAGCATTGTGGATTTCTCCCCCAAGCCTGAGGGTTGGATACACAAAGGCATGCTCATTTTATTTGGTTGGCATCCCTAGGCGTGTGTGGTATGTGCTTTTAGAACCCAGCTGATTCCTGTTTATTTCTCCTTGCTGGAAGCAATGACATTAGGCTCCTGATCTCTTTGCGTAGGTACTGAGGGCAACAATGCTAAGCAGATACCTTATTGTCAGTGTTGCAAGGCATGGCACAGTCTGTACTGGCGAACTAACAAAGTTAAAGCTTCTGTGATTTTAATCAAATGACGTATTAGTAATGGCTTGTTAGGGTGGGTTTTTACTAGTACAACGGCTGCGTATTTTACAGTAGCTGGAAGATCATTACGTTTTCCACATGGCTGACGTGTAGGAATATCTGCGCTTACTCCACCAGTCTCTGTTCCAGTAGTGCTGGGAGTGTTCACACAAAAAGTGTTCCTTTTGGAGATAGGTGCTTTCCCTTTTCTCTTCTCTGCTGGAATTCGATCCTACTGGCACAAAATGCCTCCAGGACTCTTTCCTTGTCGATAGGCCTGTTAACCAACACAAGTAGCAGAGCTCCATCTGGAGAGTCAGTGTATGGTTAGGGTGTTGGCCCAGAGCTGGGAAAGCCTAGCTTTGAACCCATACTTTTGCTTGACTCATTACGGAGTAAAAGGCTGGGTCTGGGTCTCCCCACCCTGTGCCATATGTCACACTCTCCCATGCAAGTTGTGGGTTCTCCTCAGTATTGTGAGTGGTGCCTGATTAGGATCAGGACCATGGCACAAATGGCAAGGGGGCTTTTGTTCCCCCTCCATGCACCATTTTGCGGGTGCTATTGTGCCTGTTGGGGAAACCCACATGTATTCCAGATACCGCATGGGTTTCTCCAAACAGCACCTCTTTGGACTGTCTTCAAGTGGGGAAATGGTGCAGGGGTGTAGTCTGAAGCCTCTTCTGGTAAACCATGGTCCTGATGCTGATGAGGCACCACGCACACCAGAATTAAGGAGAACCCACTGGTCATGTGTGACTGTCTTACAACTGATTACAGGGGTAGGAACTTAGACGCGACCCAACCCAACTTGTACATTCAAAAATGTCCGACTTACTTTTTCAGCCTATGTGACCTCACAGGGCTGTAAACTGAGGGAAGGAAGAACCATGTATTCTACCTTGAGCTCCTTGGAAGGGGAGCAGGATGAAAACGGGACACATCGGAAGAAAGCTGGGGTGAAGAGGTCCATGGAATGCCCCTTTTACTGAAGCACTGTTGAACTGACTTACTGACGAGAGGTGCAGTTTTGTGCTTGTTAACTGAGATGCAAGGTCCATGGAACTCAGTTCTGAATAAACATGTCAAGAGTTAGGCTGTAAATCTTCAAGGCAAGCACTGTTTGATCTCAGGAGAGATCGTAACTTGACTTTAAGGTAGATTTTGCATGAGTTCAGGATTTCACCATTGCATTTCTAAAAACTGTATTGAGAGCAAGTTCTAGGCCAGTTATGTTCCTGGATTGCCACATTTTATCTTTATCTTGTGCAATGAGGTCAATCTGTGTGCTTTAATAATAAATCCGGCTTTGTAATTTTTTGACCTTCGTTGTTTAAGGGGAAAGACATCTGAAGCATGCAGTTTATCAGCAGTGAAAGCCTGTGTCTTGTATTGGCTCATGCTTTCCTATTGCAACGCACCCATTATTCTCAATGAAATCCTTTCTGTTGCCTTGAATCCATATGACTTCTAAGTGTTTCATGAACTGATTCATTCATAATCACTGGATTAGTGTAACATTTTTATATTTGAATTTCCCAGCATGCTTTATGCTGTCTTGTAATTCATTCACAAGAGCACAGGTGACGTGCTTGCTGTTAAAGAGGCATTTAGTTTTTTTAAAGGGACACTTACTTTAGAGCCCCACATGTTTCAAAAAGTTAATGACAATCCAATGGAAACACACAGCTGACTTCTTAATGCATGTAGAAGCAAGCTCAATTAGATCTCCAAAGAGTTTCCCATTTAGCCACCATCCTACCCTCAATCAACAAGCCCCCCACCCTTATGTCTAGGATTGCTAGCAGCCGGGAGAAAAAGCATTCTGTCTCCCTATAACCAAGGCTTTCATACATGCTGAATAATACACTTTCAGTCCACTTCAGCAATCATTTGCCAGTGGATTTTGCTGGTTCACACAGTAAAATCCAGTTGCAAAGTAGATTGAGAGTGCATTATTCCATTTGTGTGAAAGCAATATCTTATTATTTACTAGGTGGTGTTATTTAGCTCTTTTCCATTAAAAGCTTCCCCTGCCCATCTCTGCATGCTAAAAGGACAGAACAGATTTTCTCTAGGTTGTTGATGACCCTAGTTATGCCTGTTGCCTTTTCCACTCACGAAAGCCAGATTGTGAGCAGAAAGTTCTTGAACCTTTATAGGAAAGGTGATAGAACTTCAGTTCTGTGACATCATCAGGCAGGGGTCGTTTTGTAGAAAAATAGGTGGTGGAGCTCATCCAAGATTGTTATGCAACTGCACCTACTATTCAATGGACAAAGTGGGAAGGAGGAGGTGGAACTCTCAGAAAGGTTCAGGAGCTGTGCTCCTGTGAGCTCCCGCTGAATCCGAGGCCTGGCAACAGATATTTTATTGGAGCCCTTTTCCTATTCCACATCTCAATTCCTTATTGAGATGCAAGAGAGGGTTTGGCAATGGATTTTCTGTATGTTTCTTGAGTTCTGACTTTTGTGCCCAAACCAAAACATAGGAAATGAGAGCAAGCAGCTGAGGTGCATAAGGAGAAGTCACTGTCAGCATTTTGTCTCCTGTTCATATAGGGGAGGGGGAGGTTCATGAGGCCTTTGCCTGTATCAGGCCCAGTGCTGGTGGACTAGAAATGCTTACCGGTGTGACATTACGTGCACTGAGCATTTAATTTAAATTGGATGGTTATGGATGCATATTCACTGTGCAACATAAGCATACCTGATGCTGTACACTGCTGGAGTGTGATGATGTAGTATAAACAAGACACCTGGGCATGTAGCTTCAAACAGGTATGTACTTCCTGATGGCCCATACTGGGCCTCTATGTGAGTGGCTAACTACCATAATCAGGGAAACAAAAGATTATGTTACATAACAGAAGCACATCAGAGGGAGAAATTGAAAAACTCTTCTCCTTTGTCTCAGTTTACATATGCATGACCCAGTGGGTGGAGCCTGTATTGCCACGCCCTCATATTTTGCATAGTTCAAAATATAGCCCTTGTTTTGTTCTTGTTTTTTTCAAACTGCTGTCTATGGCTTTCAGTTACTTTTCCTGCTGACAGCCTGAAAGTGAAATTGGCTTCTTTCCATTGCCAAAAGAGTAACGGAATACAGGAAGTGTAAATGATTAATAACAGTAGGCTGAGACAGTGGCACAACAAGGATTGTGATACGCTTATAAGGTATCAAGGTCCTATTAAGAACTGTGGTGTGTTCATCCCATTGTTCATGATGAAACTGTATTCAGAACTAGGTGGAGGGGGATCCCCATTCTGTATTTCTTGAGATCTTGCACTTCCCTTCACTGAATGCTGTGCAACTGAACATAAAATCAAAAGGGATATCAGAATGGGAATAAAAACTATCCTCTGAGCAGGGCTAGCCCTACCACTAGGCAAATTAGGCGATTGCCTAGGGCACTGGCGATTGCCCAGGGCCTAGGGGTAGCGATTGCCTAGAGGACCATCAGTGGCTATTAGCCACAGCATATTGTTGAAACTCTCTGTCTGGGGCAAGTGATGCTCTATATTCTTGGTGCTTGGGAGGGGTAACAGAGTGAAGGCTTCTAGTGTCCTGGCCCCACTGATTTACCTCCTGATGGCACCTGCGGTTTTTTTTGGGCCACTGTGTGACACAGAGTGTTGGACTGGATGGGCCATTGGCCTGATCCAACATGGCTTCTCTTATGTTCTTATGCTGGCCTTCTAGGGGCACTGAATTGGGAGCTCCCCGTGTGACTCGGCGATGTTATCAGTTCAGGGGTGGGGCACCAGAAGTTAGACTTGCCTTGGGTGTCAGACAGTCTAGGGCTGTGATCACACTCACAAAATAATGCACTTTCAGTCCACTTTTAATGCACTTTCCAACTGGATGTTGCCAGTTCACACAGTAAAATCCAGTTGGAAAGTGCATTAAAAGTGGATTGAAAGTGCATTATTTAGTGTGTGTGATCGCAGTCTAAAGCTGGCCCTTCCTCTGAGCTGTGATGGGTTTTAATCCTCTGACTTCTAGAGAGTCATTTTTTTGTTGCTTAATTTAATTACGTCTTTTTCCCTGTGAGGGAGAAAGAAATCGGTCTACCCTCTCCCACCTAACAGGATTTGTTGGGGTAGATGAGGGAGAAATAGGTTTCCTGAGGAAGAAGACAATTCCAGGCATCACAGTGCATAAGCGTCTATACAAGGGTCTGTTACAGTCTTGGCATCTGCTGTATTATAGGCTTGACTAGGTCTAAAGTAGCATGGCGGCTGGAATTCATTTTTCTCTCTTAATCCTCTTCTGTTTTCTGTTGTTTCTCTAGGTGTTTGACATTGGCTGCTACCAAGAGTTACTTGCGCCATGTTTTTGTCTGGCTCCCCACGATAACATCAACCAGATAACCGAAATAATTCTGGGGGAGACGAAAGCATATGTGTTCTTTGAAAGGAGCTATGGGGACATGCATTCCTTTGTCCGCACCTGCAAGAAGCTGAAGGAGGAGGAGGCGGCCAAGCTGTTCCATCAGATTGTGTCTGCCGTGGCACACTGTCATGATGGTGGGCTGGTACTGCGGGATCTCAAGCTGCGGAAGTTCATCTTCAAGGATGAAGAAAGGTAAAGACCCTCGCTTTCTGTAGGAAAATAGGTGTGGTTTGAATAAGGCATTTTTTTTCACAGAGCTAAGGCAATGCTGGGTAGTGTTCTCTTCTTCCATGCCTAAGGGAAATGGTGGAACTGACCCAGTTGGTTTTAATGGGGGTGGCCCATGCTGCCAAATGCCAAACAGTGGTTTTCAGTGTAGGGGCGGGTATTGATGCACAGAGGGGCCCTAACCTGTGCAGGGTTGCCAGCTCTGTGTTCAAAAATTCCTGGAATCTAGGGAGGGTGGGTTTTGGGAAGGGTAATATTATTATTTATTATATGTAGAAATTGCCCAATCCCTCCTGCTGCAGGGTTCTGGGCGATGTACAATATCCATAAAAACAACGATAAAACCAGTTTAAAACTTCAGTGGGAAATAATGCAGGAGACAGTCCTGTAGGTACCTTGGTTCCTGACAGTTCAAGGCCTTGTAGGTCAATACCAGAACCTTGAACTTGACTAGGTATTCCACTGGGAGCCAATGTAACTGGCACAGCACAGGATGTATATGTGCTGTCTGTGATGCTCCTGTGAGGACTCAAGCTGCTGCATTCTGGATCAGTTAGAGCTTCTGGGTCAGTCTCAAGGGCAGGCCAGCATACAGCAAGTTACAGTAGTCTAACCTGGAGGTGATTACTGTGGCTAGGTCGGGGCACAACAGATAAGGGACCAATTGCTGAGCTTGGCATAGATGAAAGAATGTCAGCTTGGCAATATGCATGATTTGGGCCTCCATAATCAGGGAGGGATCCAAGATCACTCCCAACCTCTCGACAGATTGTGGTGGTGTCAAAAGCTGACGACCTGTTCCCCAACCCCAAAGGCCCCACCACTACCACAGAATCTCCATTTTAGCTGGATTCAGTTTCAGCCTATAATGCCATAGATGCCATCCTTCAATGTAGCCAGTTTTTGTTTTTGTTTTTCTGAAGAAGTGATGTCTGTAGACTGGAGATCACTGGTAATTCTGGGAAATCTGGAGGTTGGCAACTTTTTCCTGTGTGGATGACAAAGTCAATTTGAAAAACAGAAAGTGTTTAGGACTGGAGTTTGCTTTGCTGTTGTTTGGCTCGCTTGACTCCTTGTTCTGGCAGGTCCTTGGATTGATTGCAGGACCTTTCTCTACCCAGGGTTGGTCCTTGGAGACCTGGCTGTCAGGGCATGGCTCCTCTGTACCTTATGAATAGAAGATGCCTTTTACTTTAGCCACTTACTATTGCCGCACTGCTGGGGAGCCAGCAGTTTAGATCCTCTTACTTCCTCACCTTTATATCTAGCACCTTGCTTTCCAGTGCCCCTCTGTTCCCCCCTCCCCCCCAATATGTATACACTAGGCCTGATTACTCTAATGGCAGAGCCTTGGAGCAGTCTCCACTCAGCCCTACAGGTAAGGCGATGATGCTGGTGAGGTTGTGATTCATGTTAGAGGAAGGGGTCTTGGGCTGTTCTCTTGGAGTACCAGAAGGGTTAGTGGTAACAAGGCACTGCTCTGGCCCCCTCATCTATATAGTGAAGATCAGAGAAAGATGGCGTCCGTCTCAGGCATCTGTTTTCTTAAAGAAGCTGATCCTTGGTATGAGGGAGGGCGTGGTGTTTCTTCACCAGTTAGACAGTCTGTACAGCACTGGTAGGTTACTTTATCTTGCTTGTAGGGTGCAAGTGTGTTCTTGGCACTGAATTTCATATTTCTCCTAGACTTCTATTTAATATCTACCTTTTGAGCAGAAGAACTCCTTCCTCTTTAATCTTCCCTGAGCAGGGTGCTTATTTTTGTGTGTCATGATGTCAGACAGCCTATCATAGTTGCATGATTTTGAAAGCCACCTTGATTTTTTCACCCTGCCTTCTGGCAAAACGTTTTTGTATGCAAAACCTTTCTTAGTTGGTTGCTGAAATGCTTAGTTTTAACTCTGTGTGCTTGGTCAGTTTTTTTCCTGTTGTTAAAGTGCCAGCCTTGATATACAAAGTTGTATATCTCTCCTGCCTAATCTGCATATTCCCATTAGGTTGTTTCTGAGGGTCCACACTCTTTCTTTGGCTCAGTGGGGTGGGTGGGTAGATGGGACTCAGGACTTTGGAGAGCTTTGAAAAAATGGTTCTAGTACTCAGTACCGGTGAGTACTATCACAAAAAAAGCTTGGGTTTTGAATAGGAATCCTACAAGTGTCTTTTGAGAACCTCTTTTGAATATTAGGAGGGAACATAGAGATTTCCAAAAAATTGACAGCTATTTAACTAGTACTGCTGTGCTTGGTTCAGTAAGGTCTAGCTGTTACTTCATCATGAATCTTCCTAATTTTGAGTGGAATTTGCTGTTGTCTTGTAGCATCCTTGCATGCATTAAGTAATGGACATTCAAATTTTGGTTATTGGCAGGAATGTGTAACAAAGGATTAAAGGGGTGGTACCTTTGGATCCTGGGAATGGGGTATGTGTGGATCACGCCTAAGAAGAGTCTTGTGTCTTTAATAGGCCTCTTACAGGTCTGTAAAGCTTTGGCTGATGTTATTTCTCAGGTGTTTTCATCCATAGCATTGGGAAACTTCTGCTATTAGATGTGCATTTAAACCATCCCTTCCATACGAACACACTAAAAGCTGCTTTATACTGAATCAGACCCTTGGCCTATGAGGGGCAGTATTGTCTATTTAGAACAGCAGTGGCCATCTGGGGTCCCAGGCACAGGTCTTTCATATCTCCTCCAACCTGGTCCTTTTAACTGGAGACACTGGAGATTGAACCTGGGACCTTCTGCCTATAAAGCACAGGCTCTGCCACTAAGCCGCATCCCCTCCCCCTCCCCATTTGTGTAACTTTCCTCGGATATCCCTTCAGGTGCTTAGTTTGCAACTGAACCTGTATCATTCACTGGAGGACTAGAAACAAATGTCCATTGTTCCTGCCCCCTATCACTTCCTAGTGCTACCACCCATGTTCCCAGCTGCACACATTTCCCAGCGCCACTAGGGAAAGAGTTGCAGGCAGTGCCAGCAGCTGGGAGTATGAGCGGTGGGAGGTCTTGCAGGCAGGGGAAAGCAGTAGGTGTGAGGACAGGTGGAAGGGAATGAGGGTATGAGCCAGACCTGGTGGTGGGCATAATGAGGATTAGAAACAAAATAGTAAGATCATTTGCAAATGTTAAAAAGAGGCTAAGGAGATGGCTGCATATTATCTTCTATTCCTCCTTTAACTTTAAATGCAATACTTTATCTTTGAATGGTGAAATCAGACCATGGGCCCTTTTTTCACCCACAAACTCTGACCATAGGAAGTATGTTTGACCAGCTGCTAGGGCAGGGCCAATGTCCAGTGTTCCTCTCCTGGCTATCAGCATTCACATTCCCCCCATGGGATTTTGATAATGGTTTTTTTGCCCAGGAAGAGTCAGGAATCTTGACTCTTCCTTTTGTCCTTCTCTGCTTTTTGAGCACTGTCAGGAATCTTGAATCTTCCTTTTGTCCTTCTCTGCTTTTTGAGCACTGTTATGCGCAGAGAGAGGATTTTCCTGCATCTTGTCTGCCTTGGCTTGGAGGGGTATAAAGTGCTCCACTTGTCTTTCTTTATTTTGCAATGTGCTGAAGGCTGGGGGAAGAGTGTCTGGCTGCCCACACCCACGTGCCAGAGTGAAACTGCTGCTTGGTGGTGGTAGGAAATGTTATTACAGAGCAGAATGTAATCACTCCTTGTCTCTGCAGTATGGCTCCTTCCTTTGTCACAAGAGGAGGCTTCGTCATTGTGGAGATGAGAGCTTGAGTCAGAATTTCCTTGCACTTTTTGTTTGTTTGTAATGTACTATTGATTTCAGGATAGAGTGCTTGAGGGATCTTGTGTGTCTTTCGTATATGGTTCTTATTAGCAGCTGCTCTAACTGCTCTTCGGTGAATGCTTTGTTTACGGCATGGAGGAGGCAAAATCAGTAGTGTTCCTGAATTCAGGAATAATTCAGTGTCTGTAGACAATGGCAGTTTGACTGGAATGTGTGGTATTTCAGTTGTCATAAAGTAATGCATTCCGTGACCTAGAAGTAATGCATTCCGTGGCCTGGAAGTTAGGACTTTGGGCTTTGCCCCTGTACTGTACTCCTGCAGCTTTGGGATGTCTAACCATCTCCATTTATAATTACAAACTGGGATTTCTTGTGGCCATTGGTGTCTAGAAAGCCTGAAGTTAAAATGTTTGTGAAGAAGCAGAAAGCCTGAGGTTAAAATGCTTCTGAAGAAGCAGAAAACCCAAGGTGTCAGATAAGTTTCCTATTTCTTTGTCACAGGTGTGCCTGGGTGAGTAAGAGCTCTCACTCACTCCCCCCTTTGGTGGTTGAAGCACTTTCACTGCCATTCCACTTTCCCATCTGAGCTGGTGTTACATGTTTACTACCACTTGTTGGCAGCTCTGAGTCTGCCTGAGTCCTGTCTTTTATTTATTCTGCGGTTCAGAAATGGAGCACTGTGGCCTTGGATGGTGTATGCCCCAATGTGTGTGTGCTCTGTTGTGTGGCTTAAATTTGCCCATGGCTGTGATGTCACCGGTAGTCTTCTGCTGACGCAAGATGGAGTCTCAGCCCTTTTCTTCTTCAAAATGTCAACCGGCTGTCTTTGTTCTGATCTGTGGCTTGTGGTCCGTGTTTTTCCTTTGTACTCTGTGTGTGTCTATCGTGTGGCAGGGTGAACTCTCGTGTGTGAATACATATTGGGTGACTTGGATGCTGTGGTATTGCCATGTTTGTGTAGGTTTTCATCTTACACATGTTGCTTTGGCTATAATATATTGTCACATAGACTTTTAGAATGCAGTTTTTAGACTTTTAGAATGCAGTTAGAATTGCTCAGGGAGAAGGGACATGGCGGTCCTGATCTTGGCTTTGTGAACAGGGTAGTAATGAGCGTTGCCATCTCTTATGCTAAATATGCCCCTATTTTCTGTGGTGCTGGTATTCTTGCCACTTCTAGATCTTTGTGTGAATGCAGCACAGAAGCTGAAGGGGTAGATAACTTCCAGTGCAACATGATCTTTAATATCTTTGTACCACAATAAAGGCTCTAAGGCATACTCCAATTCAATCCTGAAGTCTCTTGATAGAGGACAGGATAAAGTATATTCATTTTGTATAAAAACAATTTTTTAATTGCTTTTCATGAAAGAGTTTAGAACTGAAGTACAGTCTTGGTATGTGGCTTTCTTTGAGTAATAAGGGGAGGAAAACCGATTGCAAGTATTTTTCTCACCGGGGAATCATTAATGATTGAAGAATATTTTTTAAGTCTTCAGTTATATTCAAATATTATCTGTCACAATATTTGCCACTTACATTTGTTAATCAGTCTTGTTAACAAAGTTGAGTTGTTTTTTTTTACAACTGCGTTATGATGGGTCTCTTTTGGCATTCCAGGCAGTGCTTGTATAAGAGAAATTTGTCGGTAGGTGGGAGTTCAGAATGACTGTAACTTGTCATTATGCTTTGTACTAATGAGATGTCAAGTATTAGAAAGCTCTTGCTAGTGTTCAGCAGCAGCTGAGTACCTACTAGGCTGTGCATAGAGATTGGCTGGCTGTATAAGTAATGTTTGTTTGTTTTTCTTTGTTGGCTCCTATATTACACTTTTATCCTGTCCTTCCTCCAAGGAGCTCAGGAAAGAGTTCTTAATTGTATCCTCACAACAACCCTTTGACGTAGGTTAGACCAAAAGGGGAATGAATGCCTTCCCCAAGGTCACCCAATAGGTTTCATAGCAATTAGAATTTGAGTCTTTTCAGTCCTTATCCCACATTCATCTCTATACCACCCAGCCTTTTTCAATTGGTTAGAACTGCTGTCTTGATTAGTACTAGCATTGGAACCAAAATCCTATGGATCCAGGATCAAAAATGCCCAGTTAAGACATGACTGTAACACAGTGGCCTGAGAATCACATTTGTATGGAGACCTTTTCTTACTGCACAGATAGCAACTAGATCTCAAAAAGGAAGAAGATGAAGAAGAGCGGCTCACAATCTCCTTTACCTTCCTCCCCCACAACAAACACCCTGTGAGGTGGGCGGGGCTGAGAGGGCTCTCACAGCAGCTGCCCTTTCAAGGACAACCTCTGCCAGGGCTATGGCTGACCCAAGGCCATGCCAGCAGGTACAAGTGGAGGAGTGGGGAATCAAACCCGGTTCTCCCAGATAAGAGTCCGCACACTTAACCACTACACCAAACTGGCTCTCCGGGTACTGCTGGTGTGAAAAGAAGTTACGACTTTTGATATTTGCCATGCCCATTTGGTTCCTCTGTCCACAGAAATAACTAATTCACAGAAGTATGGCTTCTGGACCGCTCTGGCAAGACATGACTGAATAGTGGTTAGGGTGTTGGACTGTGACAAGGGAGACACATGCTCTCAGATCCCCACTCTACCATGGAAGATTGCTGGGTCACCTTGGGAAGTCCCCCCCCCCCACACACACACACTCTATACCTCTTAGGGTTGTTGAGACGATAAAATGGAGGAGATGAGAACCAGGTGTGCCACCTTTTGAGGTCTTTGGAAGGAGGCCAAGATTAAAAAAATATGAGTTCAGCTTAAACCTTTAATCAGTGGGGTATACACAGCTTTATTATATCATCCTGAATTTTCTTGGATAATTTGAAGATCGAAGTTTTGTTCTCTGAGAACTCCATGAAAGGAAACAAAAATGTGACTGGAGAGGCAAGCTGTTCTATTACTTGGCTGGTGACCAGTAAGTATATATTTCTCATAGCAGTGACTTTTGATTTTATTCACCTGCCATGTTTTATTGTAGTAAGTATTTACAGTTGGTATAAGTAACCTTCTAGTCTTGCTTTAGGGAAGAGCAAAGAAGATCGCTTTCTAGGAGTTACAATAAAGAAATGCTATAAGCCTATTTTAAAACGTATCCTGAGACTCTGAGATCCTGAATTTATTGTTTCACACAAGTAATAGCATCAAAAAGTTATTAAAATAGTAATTTTTTGTTAGCAAATGGCTTGCTGTTCTTAGATCATTTGTTCTCTCAGCAGCTCTATGAAAAAATCTTTTCTTTTTACCTTATTTTTTAAAAAATGTTTTTGTGATCTGCTTTGAGACTGAGGACTTTTTTCTGAATATTGTTTTTTGCCCTTGGGCTTGTTCTCACTATTGATGCTTTCTCTGTTGTTGTGGGTTATGATTCTATTACTTTTTTAATTTTGTGAGCTGTCTCAAGCAGTTTTTTTTAGAGGTGGTGTATAAATTTCTGAACAGATTAAATATCATTGCTTCTTTTAATCTTTAAGGAACAGAAGCCGACAGTGACTTGCTGAAGGTCACTCAGGTGTTTGGAGACTGAACAGATCTCTGGAATCCAATAGGCTGAATAGTGATATATTTCTTGGATCACACCTAAATGATTCCTATCTGCCAGTATTAAGCAAAAGCATAGATCATTTACAGTGCAGTCCTAAACAGAGTTTTAAGCCAGTTGATTTCAGTGGATGTAGAAGATTGTAATGCTGTTTAACATGACATTGTTGGATAATGGTCATACACTTGACAAAATATATATTTCAGGGTATCAGAATTTTAGATGCTCAGGCAACCATGTCAGAATCATTTTCTAAAGATATGGTTGTCTGGCTGCGGGCCTTCCAAAACAGGAACAGAACTTTTCAAACCATCCTAAACAGAGTTATGCCCTTCTAAGATCATTGGCTTCAGTGGATTAAAAATAATTTATTTACAAAATTTATCTCATGCCTCACAATGGCTATCAAGGTAGCTAACAAATTGAAACATACACAGTAAAACCACATTGTAAAACCATTAAAAACCATATAAAAACACACATCATTAAAACAATTTAAAAAGTTAAAGTATGTACAAAGACATTAAAACAGCCATTAAAACAGTCAGGAAGGAGGGATCACTGAGAGAACACCAAACAAAATAAAAATATACTCTCTGTAGTGGAAGATGGCAACAGAAAGGGACAGACAGATCTCTCTGGGGAAGAGAGTTCTAGAGTTTCGGTGTCATGACCAACAAGACTTCCTCTTGGGTTGCCACCCACCTAATCGCAGAAGTTGGGGGCACCCAGAACAAGACATCTGAAGGTGATGACCTTAGAGGTCAGATGAGTTCATGAGGGACTAGGCAGTCCTAAACCATATGATGTGATTTTGTATAGGACTGTGTTGTGAATGTACCCCAACTGAGAAGTCTTAATCTTAGAGCTGTTACAATTTATTTATTTATTAATTATTTTGTTTATGGTCTGCCTTTCTCCCACATTGGGGACTCAGAGCAGCTTAAATGGTTCTCTCTTCTACTTAATCTTCACAATCCTATGTGAGAGGTTAGGCTCAGAATGCATGTCTGGCGCAAGGTCACCCAGCTAGCTTCCCTAATAGAGAGACCGTGACTGTCCTGGAATGGTTTTGTGTATTCAGATGACTCTGCTTACCTGATATCAGGTGAAACCTATATTTGGAAAACAGACTAAAAGTGTATTAGTTGCATTTTTTGGTGTGATTAAAATGCAACAAAAGGCATAAATAAACTTAAGGTCTATATCTAAATTCAGATCAAAACAAATCCCTTTAGGGGTCATTAAATACAATTTGACTTGTGTTTGCTTATTCTCTAATGACAAATGAGTGGAATTTGCAATTGCCATTTCTGTCTTTCTCATTCCTCTCCCCCCACTCCCTTCCTCTTCCCACCAATGTCCTTTTCTTAACTTCTCTGCTACTGCCATAGCAGTTATCATTTGGGAACCTCCCTCCCAGTTTCTACAGGTTTAGAACCATTCTTCTAAGCAGGGAGCTGAGCAATCCTTACTAGGAAAGGAGTTTACATAGTCAGAGTTCATTGTGGAAGGTGAAAACACAGATGAGACCTCATCCTAGAAACCAATGCCTTTTCTAATTATTTTTGAATTTGTCAGTTTGTGTGGGAAGTAGGAGTTTTGTCCTCACAGGCAGTAAATCGCAGTTGTCAACTGAGAGGAAGTGGAATAGTTAGGCAACTTGACTTGGCACCAAAATTCATACTAATTTTTCAATTAATAAGTTTCTGGTTAGATTTAAGCACCCCTGTGTGCATATGTTGGATATTTAGATCCCTTTTTATGTATGCTTCTTAACATTGCCTCTCCAAACTATATTATACCAAATATATTTTAAATTCTGCAGACAAAGACAAGCTTACACTTAGCCATCCACTGAGTTGAAGTTACTAGCAGAATAAGCCCTTAAAATACCCTTGCTCAGATTCATCTGGATAAATTGGCTAGTTGTGTGTTTTGGATGCTTATTGGCAAGGCTGACGTGACATACACTATGGACAGAGCAGTGGCATAATTTTGATGCTGTAGGAAGTTTGGTCTAGCTTCTAGGTCTTGGGGTTTTTACTTCAGGCTTCCTCTGAACCCCACTGGGGTCACTTTTCCTATACTGGGGCGTGCCCTGCCTTCAGTTGCTTCCTTTAAGGCCATGCACTGAGTTCTTCTCATAAAATATATGCAATCTTTAGTGTCATTTATGTGTCGAGTTTGTATTGTACCCTGCAGTATAAATGTTGTGTAAATCGTCTATAGGATCATACAGCATGCAATAAGAGATGAATCCACAAAACTGACCGAAAAGAACTGACTGTTGATAAAAACATAAGCAAAATTGGGAACATTTGCTCATTTTGAATTATATGGTCAGCAATTTCTTGCTGTTCCCTGCTTGGGGTGGGATGGGGGGCACGCTATCTAAAAAGACATTTTTCAATCATGGAAGCCATTGAGGGCAAAAAAGTTGAACATGAGTGCTCCCCCTTCCCCTTATAAGGAGGAGCTGAAATGAATTTTGATCATCAGCTTGCCGATAAATTTTTGCATGAACATTATGAATGAGCCTCTTCTCTTACTGTTTTCAGTTGGGCATTAAGAAAACAGGGTCCTTTGCTCCAGTTAGTAAGAGCTGTGGTCAAGAGAGCACTGAAGTATTTGCACTGAAGTGTACAACTTTTACACTCCATGTACTCGAGGTCACACCCTCTTCTGCCTTTGCATACTTTCAGTATGGTGAGTTCAGTCCCAGTGTTCTCCTTTAAACATTCTGACATTAAAGCCTTTTGAGAGGGAACATCCAGAATATGTATGTCTAGATAGTACAGTTGAATAGAGTTAGAAAACAGACTTGTTCCCAGTGGCCAGATTGCAGACCTGGTGGAGCACTGGGACAGAATACTCATGGCCCCACTTCCCTAGTGGGTTCCTCATTGTGAAGACATTCTGGCCCTGTACACACAGCGTGTTGAGTCCGTGTTAAACTGACCCGGTTCTTTTCCGAATATCTTTGTTCCGGATGTTATTGATCAGACTGCCATACTGCGATTTGAATCACTCTGTGGTGAAACCTTTTTCTGCCATCCACATGATGGCACCATGCAGTTCTTTTTTCCCTCCATTATTATGTGCATGCACACATGCACATGCGTGCATTATGCACACATGCACATTATGTGCATATGCGCATGCACATAGATTAAAACATGTGGTTATGCGCATGTTGCTAAGTAGTGAAAAAAATGGTGACTGTAAACCAGGGGTGCGGTCACACCTACCAGACGAGCATCCAAGAATGCGATTCATTCTGTTGTGCGCGATCAGGCATCCAATACTATCACGCTCCTTTCTTGGACCATGCGTAATCAGAAGGTGATTTCTGGGAGGGGAGGGGGTCCATTGAACATGCGCCCAACTGTTTGGAGCTGGGAAATGAAAACTTTCTTCAGAGGCAGAGGGGAAGGGCGAAAGTTTCCAGAATTAACATTGCGGATCCAAACCACGGAACTGCCAGGAATTATTTTCCTAGAAATTGGCAGTGACAATGATACCTTGAAATCCTCCACATTGAAAAAAAAAAGAATTTTTTCCTGTTCTGAATAGTGGGATAACGTCCCCCCCCCTCCGATCCTGTGTTGATTGGAGAAGCAGAAGCGTCACCTCAGATTCCCGGATGATCTGGCAATGCGCATGTCTGCTGGGGCTTTCTTTGGGGGAAAAAAGGTGAGAGGCAGTATCGCGCGTGAGCTGTCCAAACAACAAAAAGCCAATCTTGTGCCACTGTTTTGAAAAAGGGCCGGACTTTATGTACTGTCAAATTAATGCGCCATTCATGCATAGCAAGCCTGGATGAGCCCGGATGACAATCAATTGCCAGATGTGGTTGTCTGAATGAACACATTTAATCCGTCAGCCAGACAGAGCTGTGTCGTCACTAATGGTACGTGTGACCGCACCCCAGATGTCTGAGGCTCCTTTTGCTCTGGGATAGCCTTCAGACATCTGGAAGTTGGTTAATATCGCAACAGAACTATCCAGATGGAGAAAACTACGAGGTGAAACCGGAGAACTCAGAAAACACCACAAAGGAGCAGGTAACAAAATAATCCGGTTCCGAGAAGGATTGGGGGAGGCTACCACGAGTTAATGTCAGGAGGCAGATGTTGATGTCTGATCAGCCACTTTAAATCCGGAAGGAAACAGCAGTGACATCTGATTATGCTGTGGCCTGATTATGAACAGGGCCTCTGTTGGGTAGAGGAAAGTTTCCTGAGTGCTGCCATCTGTACCAAGTCAAAGCCAAGGCAGTTGGCATCAGCATCAACACTAGGATTGACTCTAACAGCATCTTAAAAGATGTGAGCTTTTTAAAACTTGTCCTTGTGTGACCCTCTATGATAGAACAAGTTGCTTGACTGAGGAGGAGCTGTGCTTGTTACTTTGATTATCTTTATGTACTTCTTGGCTCTCTGAAGGTGGTGACTCCACTGAGGAACAGTTTCTTCCAGTTGCTACTGTTGCTGCCATCTGCACGGCACTGGTGATGGTCAAGTCACAATAAGAGTAGAACAAAGCAGTAGACAAGTTTTATTCAGAATGTAAGCTTTCAGGGGACACTTGTCTGATGAAGTCTGCTTAAGAGCATACGAAAGCTTACATTCTGGATAAAATTTAGTTGGTCTTGAAGGTGAACTTGTCTACCGCTTTGTTCTATTGTTTCAGACCAACACGGCTGCCTACTGGGATCTATCACAATAAGAGTATCACGGATGATATGTTTTTGTACGTATTTGCAGAGGTCAAGCTGAAGCAGTTTGTAATTTGCACTTTCAGCCTGTGCCAATATTAGGATGCACTGCAGTTTGGCACACAGTTCTTAAAGAGACATAAGTTTTATTTTGTCTTAATTTAAATGACCTATGTTCTTCTTTCTTTGTGGTATCTAATATAATGTTGGATGGATGGATAGATATGGAATAATTAGACAGTAGATATAGCAAAATGCTATAAATCGTGTGTGTGTGTGTGTGTGTATATCTGAATAAATAATAAACTTTTGGTTTTAGTTACAATGTTTAGTTAATTTTCATAGGTTCCCCTCCCCCTTGGTACTGAGGATGGGAAACATTTTTGCATGCTTCAAAGTTGGAATTGTGAGGACAGTAATGGATAATGAGTAGTAGCTTCAACAGAGACAAACTGTGACTGCATGCTTATTAGTCTAGCAGTGAAAGCTTGAGAGAAGATGCCACCATCTAGATTTTTTTCATGCCTTAGTTTTACTTCATTGTTGCAGTGAATACATTGTGATAGTCACTCTTTGGGCAAAGAAGTACTTCCTTTTATCTGTTCTAACCCAATTGCTCAGCAATTTCATTGAGTGCCCATGAGTTCTTGTATTGTGAGAAAGGGAGAAAAGTACTTTCTCTGTCTTCTGTAACCCATGCATAATCTTGTAAACCTCATGTCACTCCTCAGTCATCTTTCTCCAAGCTAAAGAGCCCCAATTGCCTTAACCTTTCTTCATAGGGAAAGTGTTCCAGTTTTTCTAGTTGCCCTTTTCTGCACTTTCCCCAATGCTATGGTATCTTTTTTTGCGGTGTGGTGACCAGAATTGTACACAATATTCCAAATAAGGCCGCACCATTGATTTATATAAGAGCATTATGATACTGGCTGATTTGTTTTCAATTCCCTTCCTAATAATCCCCAGCATAGTGTCGGGCTTTTTTATTGCAGTCACACACTGTCTCGACATTTTCAGTGAGTTATCTACCATGACTCCAAGATCTCTCTCTTGGTCAGTCTCTGCCAGTTCAGACCCTATCAACATGTATTTACAGGTAACATTTTTGGCCCCAGTGTGCATTGCTTTGCACTTGGCCACATTGAACCTCATTTGCCACATTGATGCCCACTTGCCCAGCCTCGACAGATTCCTTTGGAGTGCATCACACAATCCTCCTTGATTCCCACCACCCCGAACAATTTAGTGTCATTCACAAACTTAGACTCTTCACTGCTTACTCCAAATAATTAATGAACGAGTTAAAAAGTGTGGTACCCCACTGCTTACTACCCTCCACTGTGAGAATTGCCCATTTATGCTCTCTCTCCGTTTCCTTTTAATGTCCCATTAAAGGTTCATTTATTCTAAATTTCTGTTCATGGGGAGGGAGGAGCTTGGAGGTATGATTCAAAGAAGGACAGGGCATCCTATTGGAATGCATGGCTAGCCTTTCCCTGGTGTACCCTCCTGGATATATACGCATGACTTGCTTTTGTTCTTGCAAGCCCAGTTATGGGAGGGATGCTGAGGTTGCTTCTGATTGTCTGAGTCTGCAAGGTATTTTTAAGGATTCTGAGAAGGTTTGATGTTAATTTGCCTCTCTGTCTCTCCAGCTGTTGGGTATCTGTACTCAATGCCTCTTTTGCCCCAGTTGTATGCTGCTAGTTCTCTATATGCTGGGATGCACTGCCATGAATCTTGACATCCCTTCCTTTCCTAGCTCTTCAGTATGCCTCCTGAGAATCTCTGATTAGCTCCTTCCTTGGAATCCTATGTTCTATTGAGACTGTGAGGCAAGGAAAGGAGGAGTTGAGGTGGGAGTTATCAGGAGCTTTGCACTGGCTTCAGTGAGAATGTGTATGGTTAATACTACCCGTTTTGTGGCCTACTGTTATCAGGCGTCAACTCAACCTTGAGCAAGCATAGGATCCTGTTTGATTTTTCCTCCTTCCCTACCTTAAGCATTGTGTTCAGGCAGCACAAGAGGGTTTATAAGCAATTTATCCTGCTCAGCAGGCTTAACTTGGGGCTCGGGTTGCTTGGTTAATCAGTATAGTAACCTGCTGGTAATTCTCAAGCTCTTCAGGGAAGAATAATGCCAGCCATTGCTGTCTACAGTGCTTCATCAGAAACGGATGCTAACTCAGAAGTTTACATTGAAGGCCCTTCTGGTAGAGTCTTAATTGATCAGGTTTTGTTACAGCGCTGAAGGGCCAAGTCTGAATGCACTCAGTAATGAATGGCATATTGATAAGAAATTCAGAATAGTATTGTTTTTCATGGGTTTCCCTGACGGTTTCTATGGGGACAAAGACGCATTTCCCGTCTTGAGTGCTATTTGCTGCCCTCTGATTGCACTTCTGTGGTTTCATTCACCAGTAATGGGAAAGCATTCATAGGCAGAATAGCTTCCCCTTTTTAAATAGCAATGATTCAAGCTTTCTTTCTTTCTTTTTTTAAAGAGCACTAATGCAGGGTTCTGTCAGTGATCTGCTAGGTGCATAATGCTGCCTTTCCAAGTGCTTATTCCATCTCTGCTTTCCAAGTTGAAATGATATACTGTAATTACACTGGCCTTGACAAAAAGCTTTGCATTATACAATAAGTTTTATTAAACAGTTCTTATCTAGTTCTGGAAGCTCATATTTATCTGACTAATTTTAGTGCAACTATATTGGTATGGTAGAGCTGCAGGAAGAAAACCCAACAACTGGTTGCTCAGGTAAATGGTCATTTGTAGTGTTGAGGGAAAAAATACAGCCCTGTACCTAAAAAAGTGATACCACTGCTGAATGAATTCAAATATTACTGAATTGTGGGGGGGGAGGGTTGGGGGGGGGGTAGCTGTGTTCTTGGCAGATAACCACAAAAATAGTTGCCATTGGTAGCCATAAAGTTTGGATGCTTAACATAGAGTATAAGGCTGCATTCAGATGGGTAGCTCATGGTGGCCTCTTGGCTTTAAAAAATATTGCAGTTTTAAGCAGATGATGCATGCCCAGCTGACAAGAGTATGGGCAATGAGCACCCTCAAGGAGTGGTCACACTGCTTGTTTGCTTGCAGGGCACTTCTTTGGGGTGCCCTGGCCATTCAGATGGCCCAGAAATGCACCAGGGAAATGCTCCAGTGATTTGCAGCCAGGAAGTACCTAGTTGCTTTTTGAAGTGGCAGAGAGACGGTGGGAGGTGAAGTAAGGGCGAGTCTGTGGTGGGGCCCAGAGGTGTGTGTGTAAATGTGCCATTTTAATCCAGGCGTGGGTATGGCTGTGTCAGCCCAAATCGCCCATCTGAATACAGCCTAAGATACCTTTTCCCCTCTCCAGGTTCACAGTAAATTGCAGAGAAAGCAAAGGTATGAGGGTCTTTCATCGTGTACTAGGGGCCAGCCCCTCCCTCCTGAACACCACCTCAATGCAAAAAACAAACTTGAGAAGTGGGGTGGTGTTCCTGTGTGCTAAGTTTTGGAGACAGTCAGCAGCAGATATATCTCACTACTGATGTCCTCCCCTAACCCATTTCCTGATGGTGAACAGCTAGATAAATAAGTGTGGACCTCCCCATGATTGGCTACTACATTTGATCTTAAACCACACTATCTTGTTTCTCTAAGGCTGCAGTCACACACACTAACATAATGCACTTCCAGTGCACTTTCCAACTGGATTTTGCTGTCTGGACTGGCAAAATCCAGTTGGAAAGTGCACTGGAAATGGATTGAAAGTATATTATTTAGTGTGTGATCAGAGCCTTACTGTCTGGAAACAGCAGTTGTTCTAGGATTATTGGATACAGAACAGTTTCTGGAGGGGTACCAAGACGTCATTGATTTTTTTTTTTTTTGCGAGAATGAATACAGTGATTTTTATAAGAAATACAGTATCTGTGTGTGCAGCCTACACAAACATGGATCCTATGTGCTCTGTGCTAATCCATTTCGGCAGGATGAAAACATGGCTGCTGCTGGTTTGCTTTATCCCGTTGGAGATTACGCTGGCACAAGCAGATAAAGGCAAGCTGTTGTTGAACAGCACAGTTTCAACAAAATCTGCTTTCCTGTGAATATAGGTCTTGGTTCTTCAATATAGTAGAGATTTTCTTTCTTTCCCTCTGTAAAGAATCAAAAGCTTCCAAATTTGGTATTCCACACTGCTTAATGGAAGGGGGGGGGTTATGATATGACAAAAGAACAAGCTTTCATTCAGTAAACCTGGAGTATGTCAGGCACCAAGTATCAGGGACGGGGGCAGTGAAGAGTAGACTCTCTCATCCTACAGTGTCAGATTTATGCTGAAGAACAAAAACAGAAGAAGGGAGACGCGTGGGAAATATTTTTTGGAAAGGAAATGAAAACTAGGACAAAGCACCCTGCTTTTTTTTTTTGCTTTTTTTTTGAGGCATGGATCTACCTTCAGTGGAGGAAAATTAAGAAAGGACAGCTGTTTATGCATATTTGAGGGTTTTGTGTATGTGACTCAATAACAAAATGATTACTTCTGGCAGTCATATTTATACTGCAGAAAATACAAAAGTAGAAAGTAGTGTGGGGGGAGGATGTCTGTATCCCTTAGAGGATTCCTGGCTGGCATTTGTCACAGGCAGCACTGGGTTGTGAAAGGGAGCAGTTAGAGGGTATTTTTTAACCCTTTTCAAAATGGCCTTGGGGTTGTGTTAAGTTCTGCAGATATTAACCCAGAATTAAACTTTGTTGGTCTTAAAGGGGCCATTGGATTCAAGCTTTGTTTTAATTTTATGTATGTAAAATATTTTTATACAGGACTGCAGAAAAAAGTGGTATATCCCACCAGGCATCAATCCATTCTGCCACATGTGGAGGCCACTTTATATCCTTGCTATAAAGATAAAGATTCTCCTTTTCTAGAAAACTAAATATCAGAGAGAAAAGACTCTCTGGACTTCTGATGTGCTAGCTTTCTGTATGCGGGAATATTTTTAAAATGGTACAGTTTCCTATCATGTGACCTCCCACCTACATTCTGAAATAATATTGTCAAGAAAAAATACATTAATGAGAATTACACTATACTTAAAAATGACGTTCTGATGTGTTTTCAGCCATCTAAATATGCTTATCAAACATATGTTTGGCTTATACACACTTTGCCTTTTTAATTTTTTTTTTTAAATGTGTGTAGAGACCCTAAGTCTGGGGATAGATGTAACATGGGTAGCGTAATTTACTCTAAGTCCTATTATTAGTGTTGATGTTAACTAAAGTTAGGAGCCCTCAGAACTGGTTTCCCCCATATTTTCATGGTTTCCAACCAGCTTGAACAGTTTTCAGTCAATAGTGCCATTTCCTGACTGGTTCTGGTGGGGACTAGGGAACAGGACACAAATATCTGTGAAAGCTTGAGGTAAATTTGCAGTGAAACATGATGCTTATAATTGCTGAAAGGAGCCTCTAAGTGAAAGAGAATGGTGGAAAAGAAACCAGCTTCATGAGGAAAAAATGCAGTACAAGTGAGTATTGTTTCCTGTGTTACATTCACAGCTGAGTCATATTGTTGATGGCGGTATTAAAATGACAGGAGAATTGGCAAGAATGGGCAGGCTTTGGTAAATTACTACAGTGGGCAGAGTAATTTGCTATAGTGTATAACATATACCTCATCTGTGGTCACTGAGGGTGACATAAACAGTAGCTGTTTTAAATCAGGGTAGTGCTACCTTCTATCTTGTTAGGTAGGAGCTCGTTCCCATGAATTATGTATTTATGACTTCCTTATCCAAGGCTCTTTGCCAAAAGGACTTTCACCCTTGCTAGTAAATGCCTCTGGATGTTAAAAAGGTTTGACATGTGGCTGGAGGTTTTAAAGAGCTGACTTCTGTGTAATAAAATAAATCCCATAATATTTTTTCCCTGGTGCAGCTGAGTACCTAGAATATAACCCTTATGTCTTGGACACTGATGCAGTGTCTAGCTTGCTGTCTTCCAAGGCTACATCAGCTGGCATTTTGTGGGTATTAAATGTAACAGCAATAGTGTATATGCAGCTAGGTATGGATGAAACCCAGAAGAGAAAATCCATGAGTAAATCTTTTGAAGCTGCAGTATACGAAAGTGAACCCCTGGCACCTGGTGGTCTTGCTAGGCTGTTACAGAAGGCAACTGTTGCTTTCCTCAGGAAAGTGGCATGTTCAGTGTGATCCTAAAAAGAGTTACACCATTCTAAGCCATGTTTCAGTGGATTTACAAGGGTACAACTCTCTTTAGGATAGTTTTAGGTAGGTAGCTTGTGTTGGTCTGAAACAGCAGAATGAAGTTTGAGGCCAGTGGCACCTTTCAGATTAACAAAGGTTTATTCTAGGTATAAGCTTTTGTATGCATGCAGATTTTTTCAGGTGTCTGAAGAAGTCTGCATGCACACAAAAGCTTATACCCAGACTAAAGGTGGCCTTAAAGGTGCCATTGGACTCAAACTTTGTTCGCTTTAGGATAGTACTGCAACTCCAGTGTAGTCTTGTCTGTGCTTGAGACTTCAAAAGATATTTGATACCTGTAAGTTCTTGAACAAACGATAATGCTATTATTGTTGTTATGCATGTAATTGGCTATAATGGGGAGGGGACTGGTATTTTCCTATGTAAATACTTATGCATATATTATTTCTTTGTTTTAATTTGGGGGTTTATGGGTATGTTACTATGGGTAAGTAGGCTTCTGGAGTAAGAAAGACAGGAGCTAGATGGGTTATTGAAGTGTTATGATTTGATAGTAGCTGTATTTTAAGGGGTGGAGTTGACTGGTTTGTTGCAGAGAAAGTGGAATTCATTGTGAGTGTGGGAGGAGAGTGGAGGTGCTATAGAGAGTGTGTTCTGTGTGGAAGTTATTAACCTATGTGTCAAGTTAGGAAGCTTTGTAGAAGTTAATAGCCTAAGTGGTGAGTGAGAAAATAAGCCTTTGTGACTAAGTATATTTAAGAAACGTAGAGAAAGAAGAACTGTACCTATCTGCAAAAATTAGGCTGATGAACTTCACTGAAACCATTTTATATTTAAGAGGAAAACAACTGTTTTTATTAGAGTTAAGAATCTTCCTTTACCTTGGAGGCACCCCCCCCCACACACACACACACACTGACAATTCTGTCATTCTGCTAAATACAAGTAAGCCATTCTGTTTTTTTGAGCCGAACTAAGAATTTGAAGGCAGAAGCTTTTGGTGGCAGCAAAAATAAATAGAAACCACTAGGGAAGGCAAGGAGACAGTATAACACATGTCACCTCAGTTCACTATAAAGAGGTGCATTGACACGTCTTATGTGTATGGGATCACAGAAAAAGATCAAAAATATTCAGGTAGATACTGAGATTACTTATATATCTTCTTGGAGTGTGGTACTGGATTCCCTTTACAAGGTGCAGTTCCTTCTGCTAGATTGACTGAACCCTCTGCACCATACAGTCTCTAAGTACCATTGGATTCTCCAGAGCTTCTGGTAGACACCAGTAAGTCTTCTTTTCATGGAAATTCTTGGTAGATTTGACATTGTGCTCTGAAACTGTAGACACCACCAGTGCATACCCTCTGGTAGTCCTGTTTTCCTGGTGGGAAGAATTAGATTTCTGATTCCTCTGAACATTGTCCAAAGAAAATCCTTACTACTTTATGTTTTGAATGGATAAATAATACTTGTACCAGTTTCCAAATAAACTCTTTAAACTTAAATATGGACTAAATAGGTTTGGAAGTATAATGGAGATTTCCTTTCATTTCTGGGCAGGATCCTGAAAGATTCAGAAGTTTCAGAGTTTGTGATTGTCTCCCATCTCTGCTTGTATTCAGCTGTATTAGGGGGAGCAGAGTAGGCTTGATGGTTCCTGAATTCTGGAGGCCTAGCCCGAAGCGTTTTGGGCCTTTGGAGTATGGTCAGAAAACTGTTGATTCACTGATTTAATGCGAGTGGTTTCTTAAAGTTATCCTACAAATCTTGGGCTATGTTCTGAGTGGGTGGTGTTCCAAGTCAGCAAATCAGAAGCTGATACTTAGATGTTTGAATTGTTGTCTTGCTCGATGCTGGGTCTTTGGTTGGTCTGCTTCAGGGTCTGGGGTTTTAGGACTGCAGGTTTTGTAATGGAAGGTTTTATTTTTGGAAGCCACCAAATTGCCTCGTATCCTCCTTATTAGTTATTTCTATTGTTAGTGCAGCTTTTTAAACAAAAGCTTTGGGAATTAATTGATTTTGTTTTGTGTAGATCTTTGGAAGTATTAATTTTTTAAACTACAAATCACTGAGGCACATGTAGTTGGAGTTGCTAAATATCGCTTTCCATATTGCTTGGAAAAAGAAACAACATCCCTGTATCTTAAAATGCATGTCTGCAACCTAAAGATTTGTGAAAAAGTAACTTCTGAAATGACCAATATGTGTCTGATCCCTGGAGATGCATCTGGATGACCATTTTCTAGTATTTTGCCAAATGGGTTGCCTGCGGAGTTAGCTGATTCTCATGTGGGTTGGGAAAAAACATATTCTCACAAAAGAGTTTAGTAACTAGGAATTGATCTCTCTCTTCACTTGGCAATCCAATTTGTGAATGAGCTTGATTGAAGCCATCCCAGTCATTCCCAACCTCTCTGGGGATCAGAGCAGGGCCATATCTGGGGGGGGGGGGGCAGAGGGGGTGCTTGCCCCGGGTGCCAACGGAGGGGGGGTATGGAGTCCATTGTATTCTGTGGGACCATAAAATAGAATGGCCCTCAAGGGGATGTCATTTTTTAATTTTGCCCCCCCCCCCTCAAAAACCATGTAGATTCGGTCCTGGATCAGAGAGTAATTAGAAGGGAAGGCATTTTCTTGTACTGGGTAGGAAGAGGTAGTTCCCAAGTCCTTAAGGTTGCCTAGACTTGTTTGGGAATGAGAGGATGACCTCCCACTTTTGGTGGACAGTATGTATCTTCCTGTTTCTGCTGGCCAGAATGGTCTTCTGAGAGGACACAGAAGGAGATACCATATATAATGGTGAGCTGCCAAGGATAGTCCAAATCTCTGGGTCACTAGGAAAAGTAACTGCTTTTGTACTTTTTGAAGACAGAGGAGTGTAAGGTGTTTTCTACACAGGGGGGCGGTCTTACCAAGTTTCCCCATTCCTACTGTAGCTGCTGATACAGCACAATGGCAGTGACAAGTTTTCTCATAACTTCCCTGCCATAGTCCCCCAGCAGCAGCCTTTCTTTCCCCTGTGCTACCAGGGCTTTTTTTTAGTTTTTTAAAATCAGCAGCTGCATAGTTATACTACATTCTCTGAATTCTCAGCTTTAACTTTAAAAAAGAAAGAAAAAGATAAGTCTTCCAGTAGGGGAGGAAATAGCCGCTGCAAGGGCAGGGAAAATGGCTGCCATGTGGATGGGAGCATAAAAATCTGAACATTCTCACCCGCCAAGTGGCCACCTGGGGTTTTGGTATGATCTTTCTCAAAACTTCACAATAAAGCAGGTTTGGGAAAGATCAGAGAACATCCAGGGAAACCCCAGAAGGTACACCAGTAAACCTGGATGCTGTGGAGAAGCAGGAAAAATCAAATATTTCCAAAGAGCATTGAGCTCGGGGCAAATAGCCCATGTTGAAATAACCTAGTTTTCTTAGGCCAAGAATAGACAATAGCTTTTTCAGGTAGCTGAACACTTTCAAAGAAAGGCTGCTGTTTGTGATGCATATTGTATTTTACTGTAATCATGGTGTATACCGTGTCGTGTTAGCTGCCCTGAGCCTGCCTTTGGCGGGGGAGGGAGGGATATAAAAATAAAGTTGTTATTATTATTATTATTATTATTATTATTATTATTATTATTATTATTATTATTATTATTATTATTATTATTATTATTATATACCCTAAGCACTTTCACACATTTGTTGTAAAAGCCTACTAAACCTGTTTAAATAAGGCAGCATTGGGACAAAAAAAAATACACATCCAACAAGGAAACGACAACAGGTTTCTCAAGCCAGCTTCCAGCTCTTCCCAGGCTACACTTTTCCCTACATCCACAGATCTGGAATCTTACTCCACCCTTAAATGGAGGAAAGATATTCAGGATAGCAGTAGAGACATCATGTGTCAGATGAGTCAGGAGGTCTAAAAAGATCTTGTAGCATATACAGTCTTGCATTTGTCTTGCAGCAAAGTAGTAATTGCATGGAAATTTATCAATGAGTCTAAAAGCGGTCTTTCTGTTCTTGCCCTACAGGACTAGAGTAAAACTGGAGAGCCTTGAAGATGCTTACATTTTGCGAGGAAACGATGATTCTCTTTCCGATAAGCATGGATGCCCAGCCTACGTGAGTCCAGAGATCTTGAACACAAATGGCAGCTACTCTGGCAAGGCAGCAGACGTGTGGAGTCTAGGAGTCATGCTTTATACGATGTTAGTTGGACGGTATCCTTTTCATGACATTGAGCCTAGTTCACTCTTCAGCAAGATCCGCCGTGGGCAGTTCAGCATTCCAGAGACTCTATCTCCCAAGGCAAAATGCCTTATACGTAGCATCCTGCGCCGGGAGCCCTCAGAAAGGCTGACTTCACAGGAAATTCTGGACCATCCTTGGTTTTCTACAGATTTTAATGTGTCTAATTCAGGATATGGTGCTAAGGAAGTAACAGATCAGCTGGTGCCTGATGTCAATATGGAGGAGGACTCGGACCCATTCTTTAACTGAGCATTAGGACCAGTGTTCAAAGACTGCATGGTCTTGGAAAGGACCGATATGAAGGCAGTCCTTTCTGACCATGCAGAATTATATCTGTGGCTCAGCCTGTCTTGATAGCAAGAGAAGAAGAAGAAGAAAAAAAAACACCTTGGCATTCTTTTTGTTGTTGTTTGTTGGGAAAGGAGATGTCCAAGAAATGAGCTAGTTGATGACAGTGTAGTATGAGGACAGGTGGGCAGGCGGGAGGAACCATTGCTATCAAGTTAGATTGACAGGGCAAAAGAAGGCAAGCATGGAGCAGCTGTAGCTTCTCATCTTTATGAAGCCAAGGACACTGCACAACCAAGTTCCCGTGCAGCCACTAAGCCACTCCTGATTCTGTTTCATTCAAATACGTACAGTTCCCAGTGAATAGAAACTTTTGCCTCAAATTGCATCTTGGCATCGCACTGTTAGATATTTAACTTCAGCCATTATTCAGGGAAGGTACAATTAGCTATTATTTGATTCTGTTTTTTTTTCCCTATTTTACTTTTAAAAAACAAACTGATGTTAACAGCTAAAACTGACTTTAATTTTCAGGGGGTGGGTGGGACATGCACAAAGAAAGACGTGAGAAGTGGGTGCTAAACAAAGTTTTGGTTCATGTCTGTTGGTATAGCTATTCACAATTCTGAATAAACTATTTGTTGTGGGGGTTTTTTGCCAGGAGAGAAATGTTTTGTGAAGGAGTGTCACTTTAACAAGGCATTATGGGCTGGTTTTTGTCAATTTTTTTTGTTTTGTTTTGTTTCAGGAAGCATTTTTAATTCAGACTTCCGGATGTATTTGACTGTTCAGATGAGAAAAGAAGAAAAGCATTCTTGCTCTTTTTTATGTTTGTAATGCTGGCTTCTCTTTTACCAAGCTGTGCATAAATTTGACCACAGAGGACAAATCCCCCTTTTGGATAACTTTTTTTTTTTTTAAAGAAACTTAATCCTGTAACCAGCTTTTCCTCTGACTGGCCCAAATGTGAACAGAGGGGCTCTTTATTATTGAAGATAAATAAGGCATTTCCCCCTTCTGAGTTGTTGGAAAGGCAACATCTTGGGTTTCCTTTCCTTTCCTTTTTTTTTTAAAGATAGTGTTTTAATTTCCTTCTCATTGAATTACCCTGAATTTAATATAAGAGGGTATTATTAATAAGCTGAATGTTCTGGGATACAGATCTGAAAAAGTACATGGTAATATGCACCTTTTGTATTGTCAAGACTTATTTATTGATGAATCTGTCACAGTTGTGATGAATTAAGCCAGTACTTCAATTACGGGTTGACTTGAGGTGACATGTTACGTGCGGTAGTTAACACCTTAAATTTTTCTCTTCAGGTATTCCTGGCCCTGAATGATAGTTTCTGTGTTTTTTTTTTTTTAAAAATATTTTTTCCCAACTCTTTTTCCTTAGAGAGCTTTCATTTTGATTTAGACCGGCAAATGATTTTTTTTTATTACTGCATTTATATTGCTGTATGGTATTTGGGGGAAACAACACACACAAATCTCTTGGCATAAATATTTGTGTTTCCAGTACCTCAGTTGTTCTGATGTTACTGCCTTGTATGCGTTTTTGTGAAGTGGTCATGTTTTTTGGGTAGGTACATGTGGACTCTGTAGTATGTAAATGTTACTTGAATTTTGTGCTTAATTATAGTATGTGGCATGTGTGTATGGCTACTTGGCATTTGACATATGGATGCTATTTGCCTGCCCTGCAGGAAGATTTCGATCCCACTCTCCAGACGATGGTTCACAGTTCCTTATCAAGAAACAAAGCTGCAGCTGACCTGCCTTGGTTCTATTTTGGTATCTAAGAATATAAAGGAGTAATGTTTTTACACTCTGAAGATGGTGCTGTGTTGAGGGACTTTTTTTTTTTAAAGAAAAACCACATGTTTATTTTATAAAATTGTAGGAGGAAAGACTGGTGATGTGCATGGTGGGATTTTACTGCCTCTGGTGTTTTTGTCTTGTATTTGGTTTAATGTTTTTGTCCTAATCTCTTCAATAAACAAAATTGTGCATATTTAACTAGATTCAACTTGTAAAGGTTTTTTAAAAAAGGATTCCAAACTGCCGCAGTAACATTTTCAATCCTAAATATGTTTTTTTTTTTTTTTACCTCGGTATGTTTTCTGATAAATGTCTAATGGGATTTGGTTCAAATTAATTCATAATTGGACTCTGCTTGATTCTAACAGGGGGAGGCTCCTCATGTAGTGGGAAAGGAGTCACTGGATCCAACCAAGTATTTCTAGGATTGCAGTGCTAAATAATCCAGTTAAAGTTAAAACTGCCATAGATTTCAGTGGGAAGGATGTAATGCCTTCTCCTCAACCTTTATGTCCCAGCTGTTTGGATTAAAGCTATCTTCAACAATATCGATCAACCCTTAGCCCAATTCATAAGGAAAATATTGAATATTCCCTGCTGTGTGTCAAATGTATTGTGGGCAGAATTTGGACAGATATCATTGGAAGCCAGAGCATGGCTTTATGCTTTCAAACTGAGATTGAAATAGCTGTGTGCCAAGGATGGTTTGTTAGCTGCCCTAAATAGGAAAGGAAAAGAAAAGGTCCCCTGTGCAAGCACCAGTCATTTCTGACTCTGGGGTGATGTTGCTTTCACAACGTTTTCATGGCACACTTTTTTACGGGTGGTTTGCCATTGCCTTCCGCAGGCCCTAAATAGAGATACCCACAAATCGACTTGGATGAAAACCCTGGATGAAAAATTGATGATAGTTGGAATGTCGATTAATGATATTTTTGAGATAGGTAAATCCAAAGCATTTTCTCTGATCAAAAAGTGTGTCCTAGAAATCGATTATAGTGGTCTAATCCTGAGAGCCCGCAGAGTTTGCTCATCCCTAACTTTTGCTTTTTCTTTCACCAGATCTTTACCCCCGCCCTCCAATGTACTATCTCACATCCCATGTTACTGTAGAGCTTTTTTGTTTGCAAGTTTGAATATTATTCCTACAGTGGTTTTGCAGGG
The DNA here is from genome assembly GCF_032191835.1 of Heteronotia binoei. Lineage (NCBI taxonomy): Eukaryota > Metazoa > Chordata > Lepidosauria > Squamata > Gekkonidae > Heteronotia > Heteronotia binoei. The sequence goes on along the minus strand of NC_083223.1, from coordinate 45,252,987 downwards.
AACATTTTTGAATAGGCCCTATTCTGACAGAATCTGCCCTTGTGGCCTTAATAGGATAAATACATCCTTCCATGCCCTGCATGAATGCAGGTTTTTGAGAATATAATGGATCACTATATTAAGCCTAATCAACACACTGGAAATCCTGGCTCTTTTGCTCAGCAATAAGGATCCTAAGTTTACTTTAGCAATTGTAAAATTTGTCTCAGTTCTTTTAGCCCTTTCATTAAAAAAATAAGAAGCAAGTATCTTCTGTTGCTCAAGATGTATGAATCAGTGAGCATCTAAGGGTATGAAAGGAAAGGATGTAATGTCCAGTCCAACAATGCTTATCAAGTCCCAACAATACGTAATGAGATTGTGGCATTAACCAGGTGCTCAGCCCTCATTGGAATTGATGGGGATAAAAAAACCGACCAGTTTTGTCTATCCCTTAGATTACTATTCCTATTGTATCATGTAGAAGGTCTTCTCAAACTCAGTAACATCTTTTTCAGCTGGAGATAAATATGGATTTGCAGGGAGCGACACTGAGCTATCTAACATTTACCCGGTCAAATGTGCATGATCCTGACAATAGAAGCATTCTAGTAAAAAGTTCTAGTGGCCCTGATTCAAAATAAAAATAGAATGCTAGAACTATAGTTATACAGTTGTAGTATGAAAGTGCTGGATTTTAAATCTCTCATAATGCAGTCTTGAGTTACAGCTTTTTGCATCTACTGAAGGATCCCACTCTGCTTGGGATTGCACTGTTAAAATATTTAAGAACATAAGAGAAGCCATGTTGGATCATGCCTGTGGCCCATCTAGTCCAACACTGCGTCACAAAGTGGTTAAAGCCCAAGTGCCATCAGGAGGTCCACTAGTGGGGGCCAGAACTCCAGAAGCCCTCTCTCTGTTGATCCCCAAGCACCAAGAATACAGAGCATCACTGCCCCAGGCATAATATTCCCTCTATACTTTGTGGCTAATTGACACAGATGGACCTCTGCTCTATATGTTTATGCAGTCCCCTCTTGAAGCTATCTATGCTTGTGGCTGCCACCACTTTTGTGACAATGAAGTCCATGTGTTAATTACTCGTTGGGTGAAGAAGTACTTCCTTGTGTCTGTTCTAAGCCTACTGCTCATCAATTTCATTGAGTGCCCGTGAGCTCTTGTATTGGGAGAAAGGGACAAAAGTACTTCTTCCTCTGCATTCTCTATCCCATGTATAATTTTGTAAACATCGTGACACCTTTCAGTCATCATTTCTCCAAGCTAAAGAGCTCTAGTCTCTTTCATACTGACTTTCAAAATAAAGTTATTTAAAGAACTTAACCTGCATCTCACATTTGCATTTCATTCAGGTTCAGGCAAAATATGTAAGCATTAAAACTTTTTTTTGCTGAATAATTTCAGCTCTTATTTTTGGAACAGGGTTGTAGTTACAGTAACGCCCAGTAACTAGCCCCCTTCAGATCATGAAGCTTCCCATTAAGAAATCCTTACAGTCTGTCTTGGAGATCACATCTGTGACAGTTTGGCAGGCTTGCTTTCAACTAAAATGTTTCCTTCTCTGTGGTGGGTTTTTTTTTTGGCATAATTTTACAGTCTCAATTTGTTGTTTGTTTTACAGTTTCATATCATTTCTCATAATGGCAGCATAAAAATTCATTAATGTGTAAACTTGGAAAGAAATTAGTTTTTAAATGCCGCCAAAGTTTAAATTACTTGAAACTCTTTCCAATTAAACTCCTACAATAAATGTGCTTTGTTTGTATAAACCAGACTGTGATTCTTTCCTTCAGTCCTTTTTGCAATGGCAGTTTTGGGGGAGAGGACTTGGATTTTCTCCCTCCCTCTTTCCAATTCCTTCAAGTCCACCTCCTTTTGGAGGCTGTGCAAGCAGCTTCTGTTCTGTTTGGGTGGAAATAGTTAGATGTGTGCATGTTTCATTGGCACTGCCAATAATTATATAAAAATCTGGCTGACTAATGGTTGCTCATTTGCAGTGAATTATATTAAACACTAAGGCCTGCTGCTGGCTGTTGTGAAGAAACCCTGTGAGAAAAAGAAGCCAGATTCCTAATGAAAGGCAGATTGGAAATTCCTTGTTTCTGTTACTCAAATTTTGAAAGTCCTACTTTATATATAAAGGATACTTAGTTTCTATACCTATATTTGTTGTTGTTTGAAATGTAAATCTAAAATTCCCCCGAGGACTCTCATTAAAACTACATGTATTGTGAGTGGAGTGTTGATAACATGTTTTCTTCTGGAATTGCTAATTCCTGTCACAGATGCTTCCACGCGCCATCAAACTTTAAATCTTTATTGACACTAGCATTTGCAATAGTGTATAGAAATGAGTTTCAGGTTGTAACCAGTCATATGCAAGGAGCTTGAGGCAGCTGTGTTGCAAGGTTTAAAGCTCTCTGTTGTAGCCAATAACTTTAAAGCCTTGTTAAGATATACCTATATATATATTTTTTACATACCTGCTTAAATTTGACTTACAAAAAGCAAGTGAGAGGGTGCTTGGTCTACAGAAATGCACAGGGTTCGGACTGCTTCTTGAGTTACTGCAGTATCATGGAAGCCATTTGTGATAACGAGATCCTGTGCTGCTTGAATAAGTGTCTGTGGTTTGGAACTGTGTGATGGAGCCAGTCACAATGTCCAAGAAATATACTATTGATCAGCCCTAAGGAGTGCTGCTATTCAATGTGGCAGGATAAAAAAAAATAATCAATTAGGGTGAAATTTCTAGTTCCTGCTTTAAAAGATAAACAATCAATAATAATAATAATAATAATAATAATAATAATAATAATAATAATAATAATAATTAATAAGTTTTATTTATATCCCACCCTCCCCGCCGAAGCAGGCTCAGGGCGGCTAACAGGACATGGTATATACCATGATCAGTTATATAATTCATAAAAGATACAGTTAAAATACAGTTTAAAAGTTACATAAAAATTATAAAACCATAGTAAATTAAGGGTGCTACTGTGGCCGTTAATTCAATATTGGTTCTGTGTTGTTGTGACATGCCAGGTTGGAAGAAGCTGCGGAGCAGGCCTGTCATTTTCAAAACATCAGGATGCTACAACTGGACTGACTTTGTGCAAAAGTGTAGCTAAACAAAGTAAAAGAAATTATCTTCATGATTTGCTTGAGGTGCTTCCAGACCCTTATTTCCATATTTTGCAAGCTGCCGGAGGAGGTGACTAGATAATATCAAGACAATGGCAAAGTACTGAGCAGGGCAGAAAAATGCTTTTCTTTGAAATAAATATGTAAAAACTTGGAGACATCTAAGCAAGCCCTGTGACTAACAGCATAACAAATAGAGCTCTTCTGCCAGGACTTCGAGGTGCGGGTGTTCACTCTATAGCTGGTCTCCCCTTCAGTGACCCCAGGTCTGAGTGACCATTTCAGCCCCATTGGGTGGAGATCCATTCAGACACTAGTTAAGTTGAATGATATTCTGATACATAACATGGAGTTTATTTAATGGTTTGTATCGTATGGTTTTATCATGGAACTCCCCCTAAGCCTGCTTGCAGGGAAGGTGGGATATACATGGAATACAATAAATAAATAAAGCATTCTGGCTAAAGAAATAAGTGTTTCTGCCAGGGCCAGCTTCAATGCATCTGGCACCCAAGGCAAGGCCCCACACCCCTACTGAATTAATGCATCTGGCTAATCAGCAAAGGACTGCAAGAAAGCATGCAGCAGTCTGTTCTGCGAGATCTATGGCATCCAGCATTGCCTTTTGGTGCATTCTACTGCCCTGCTTCCAGACACATGTGCTAAAATAGAGGACTTTGAAGGAGACCAGCTGTTCTCGATCAAGACAGATGAGGCCTTGGAACTGATCAAAAATAACAAGCAGATGGCAAGGTCATTGGGTGTAACATGTTGCAGGGGCCCACAACAGTATGGTGGATGTGCTGAGCAGTTTCACCCTCCTTCAACACAAGTGGTCACTGTCAAGGGTGTATATCTTTCCAATCTCCCAGCAGCAAGATGTATGACTGTATTTATCATTATGTTGTTCATTGTCCTGAGTTGTGTATTCAGGGGTAGGGCAGTTTATAGAAATCATGAAAAAATAAGAAAGCTGGACTTCCTGCTGCCAAAAGTAGAAGGAAGGGAGTTCTCCACTCATCGAGGTCTCCTCATCAGTTCCAAGGAGAATGGACCTTCACAGTACGTACCAATGCACCATTTCCCGCTAGGGAAAAGGACATGTATAGAAATGTTGCACCCTCACTGCCAAACATTTTGTTTTTTTAAAAGTCATATGAGTGTCATCATCCACCAACAGCCCTTTGATATGGTATGGACCCTTTACAGATCACTGAATCAGAAGACCCTCTGACCACCAGGTGTTCAATTTCATTTTCCCAAGGGAAGATTCTTTCAAGTTCTATTATCCAATAACCCTTCAGAACTCTCCTAAGTGACCATGAAAATCTAACCAGTTCCAGACTTGGGAAGTCATTGTGGGTTCCCTTCTATGTTTTTCAGGCCTCCAGGTAACAATAGTATGGATGTCTGTGCTATGTTTGATATAGGGAAAATGATTTATTTGATTTGATTGATATTCCGCCCTCCCCACCAAAGCGGGCTCAGGGCGGCTCACAGCATAAAATCCCAACAGATGGTTAAAATGAATAAATATTAAAATTACACATTCAACAATAAAAATATTCAGTAGTTAAAACAGTTAATAACAAAATATTGGTTTGGTGCTATTTCAGTGGCGACGCTTTTCTTCCACTTCCCTGAAATACAGACGCCATGTCAGTTAAACGCCAGCCGGAAGAGAACAGTCTTGCAGGCCCTGCGGAACTGTGCAAGGTTCTGCAAGGCCCTCACTTCATCTGGCAGTTGATTCCACCAGCAGGGGGCTGCAGTTGAGAAGGCCTTGTCTCTGGTGGTTTTTAATTTGGCCTCTTTCGATCCAGGGATTACTAGTAGATTTTGCGATCCCGATCTGAGTACCCTCTGGGGAACATGTGGGGAGAGATGGTCCCTAAGGTAGGCAGGTCCTAGGCCATATAGGGCTTTAAAGGTAATAACCAGCACCTTGTAACGAATCTGGTATACTATTGGCAGCCAGTGCAGTTCCTGCAGTCCTGGCTGAATTAGCAAGGCGGGGCAAGGGTCCACCTGAGGAGCCCCAATAACAGCCTGGTGGCCGCGTTCTCCACCAGCTGCAGCTTCCGGGTTTGGCACAAGGGCAGCCCCATGTAGAGGGCACTACAGTAGTTTAGCCTCGAGGTGACCATTGCATGGATCACTGTTGCCAGGTTGCCGCGCTCTAGGAAGGGGACCAACTGCCTTGCTCGCCTAAGATGGAAAAAAAGTGGATTTAGCAGTGGCTGCTATCTAGGCCTCCATTGTCAAGGCAGGCTCCAGTAGTACCCCCAAGCTCTTGACCTTGTGCACCATTGTCAGTGGCACACCGTCAAATGCCGGTAGGGGAATTTCCCTACCCATAACGCCACGACTCGGGCAAAGGACCTCTGTCTTCGCTGGATTGAGCTTCAATCTACTCAGCCTAAGCCACGGTTTGTAGCGCCAGGTCCAGATTTTCTGGGACACAGGCCATCCATCCATCAGTAGATAGAGCTGGGTGTCATCAGTGTACTGGTGACAACCCAATCCATACCTCTGGGCAAGGGGGTGCATATAGATGTTGAACAACATCGGGGAGAGCACTGCCCCCTGAAGCACCCCACAAGTGCGTGCCTCAGGGACAGTTCATCTCCAATCACCACCCTTGGTCTCTGACCATCTAGGAAAGAGGAAAGCCATTGCAAGGCCAACCCCTGAATTCCTGCATAAGCAAGATGGCAGATCAGCAACCAATGGTCGACTGTATCAAACGCTGCCGATAGGTCCAACAACATCAGTTCCGCTGAGCCACCTCAATCCAGATGCCGCTGGAGGTCATCCACCAGGGTGACCAGCACTGTCTCCGTCCCATGACCTGGGTGAAAGATGGACTGCTGTGGGTCTAGGATGGAAGCGTCATCCAGAAAACTCTGTAACTGTAGCCCTACTGCCCTCTCAATAATTTTACCCCAAAAGGTTAAATTCGAGACCGGCCAGTAGTGTGCCAATTCAGCTGGGTCCAATGTTGGTTTTTTCAAGAGAGGGCAGATCACAGCCTCTTTAAGAGGCGTTGGAAAATGCCCTTCCATGAGGGATCTATTTACGATATCCCGTATAGGATATATAAGCTCCCTCTGGCAAGCTTTAATTAGCCAGGAGGGGCAAGAGTCCAGATCACAAGTTGTTGGGCATACAGTAGAGAGGATTCTGTCAACTTCCTCCAGACTGAGTGTATCGAAGCAATCCAGAGCTGAACCAGAAGACAGGCACAGGGCCTTGAGTTCACATACTGTCTCCAAGGTGGTGGGGAGGTCATGGCGGAGTGACGAGATCTTATCTGCAAAAAAGTTTGCAATAGCCTCACAGCCGATCTCCAATTCCCTAAAGTTTGGCCTGCCTTGTGGCAGTGTTGTAAGACTCCGAATTGTGTTAAACAATTGTGCCGGGCGTGAAATTGCAGATGCAATCTTGGCCGCAAAGTAAGTTTCTTTGTGGCTTTGAGTGCCATCTCATAGGACCTCATAAATTCTCTATAAGATGTTCTAGTCGCTTTGTCTCGAGTACGCCGCCATTGCCTCTCTAGCCGTCTGAGCCCTCGTTTCATCTGCCGCAATTCTGGCTTGTACCACAGTGCTAGCTTAGAACGAGGGTGCAGAGTGCGCTGAGGTGCGATCTCATCGATGGCTCTGGAGAGTCTGCCATGCCAAGACTCAACCAGGTCATCCAGGAAATCGCCAGGGGGTCAGGAATTCTCTAGAGCCATTTGGAACTGTTCTGGGTCCATCTGGCTCCGTGGGCGAGCTAAAAGGTGCTCAGCGTCTAAACAGGCTTGGGGTGGGACATCCACACAAGCCTTGAGGGCATAGTGGTCCAACCATGGCACTGCTTCAGCAGTAATACCAGCCACTAAAACTCCTGCCGCAAAGATCAAATCTAGCATGTGCCCCGCCTGGTGAGTGGGCATTGTAACAAATTGGGAGAGTCCCAGTGTCACCATGGATGACACTTGGTCCATCACCTGACTGGAGATCGGATTATCGGTATGGACATTGAAGTCACCCAGGATCAAAAGCCTTGGGTACTCCAATGCCCAGCCTGTTATGACCTCCATCAGGGACAGTAAGGCGCCAGCTGGTGCGTTAGGCAGATGGTACACCAACTATATTGCCAACCCCTCCCCGACATCCCACGGCAGACCAGCACATTCAATGACATTGATCTCTGGGGCTGGGAGAGCCTGGAAGGAGTAAGCCTCTCGTATGAATAGAGCCACCCCTCCCCCCCCTGCCCTCTAGTCTGCGATTGGTGAAAGACTGAGTATCCAGGGGGAGCCGTTTGGGAGAGAGCTACCGTCTCCCCATCTTGCACCCAGGTCTCAGTCACGCAAGCCAGGTCCATGTCCTGCTCAAGCAAGAAGTCCCGAAGGACAGGTCTTATTATTTATGGACCTGGCATTGCATAACACCAATGACAGAGGTGAGTAATTCAGCCTGACCCGTCTACCTGCCACTGTTGGAATGAGACACAGACTGGAAGGGGGCCGAGCACTATCATGTCTTGGTCTCCTTCCCTTATGTCTGTTCCCACTGTCATACCTTCCCCTCCCCAGGAGTACTGGAATCCCCAGGCCGGTCATCCCCTGCTGGTCTCCGCCACAGCCTCAGACCAGCCATGGAAAGACCCAGCTCACCATCCTACTCATGAATTTCTAACTTGTCCAAGTTTTGTGTGGAGTTTCTGAGTGTGTCTGATCTCATTTTCTTATTAAGAGAATTCCATCCTGATCAGAGAAAGCTCCTGGTTCACATACTATTTATCTTTTTGGAGGCAATTTTGGAAAAAAATCTGGATTCTATAAGCCATGCACAGCTGATCGACAGGATGCAAAATGGTGGTTGCTATACAGAAAGTGAGTGTAATAAAATGTATTTGCAAGCAAAGCAATTAACATTTTAATGTTAGCGTAAAAGAATCTAATTTGCAGGGGCTTCAGTGTGAGAACCACATCTTTGCATATTAATTATGATCTTCATAAAATGTCAGATGCTCTCATTTGTTTTGACTGCTGTTTTGTTTTCAGGGTTAAAAGGACTGACATTTAAGTAGCCTGTCATCATTTCTATAATGCTCTTAATTAGTCATTGTAATATTAAATAGGTCTGAGAACTGTGTGTTTATGGACAACAAAGCTCTTTACCTATTAGGAACTGAGTTATCCTGAGATACCAAATTCATCTTGAAGTAAATATACGGAGCTGCTAGACTTAAAAGAACTGAAGACCAAAAGGAGAGGATATTTATAACCTTATTTACTGATAATGGAGGAGTTTTGTGTAGTAGTTAGTAGTAGTAGTTAGGAGTACAGACTCTAATCTGGGATGGCCAGGTTTCATTCCCCACTTCTTCACACATACCTGCTGACATGACCTTGAGTCATTCACAAGATCTTTCAGAGCTGTTCTCTTAAGAGCAGTCCTTGAAAGAGCTCTCTCAGCCCCACCTACCTCACAAGATGTCTGTTGAGGAGGAGGGAAAGAAGATTGTAAACTGCTCTGAGGGACGGACAAGTAGGGTTGCCAATACCTAGTTGGGGACAGGGTACTCCCTGGTTTGGAGGCCCTCCCTCCACTTCAGGTTATCCAAAGGGGGGGGGAGGGAAATGTCTGCAGGGCACTCCATTATACCCCATGGAGACCAGTTCCCATAGGTTATAATGGATAATTGATCCATGGGTATCTGGGACTCAGGAGGGAGTGCTGTTTTTTGAGGTAGAGGCACTAAATTTTCAGCATAGCATCCTGTGCCTCTCCTCAAAACACCCCCCAAGTTTATAAAAAAAATTGGACCAGGGGGTCCAATTTTATGAGCCCCCAAAGAAGGTGCTCCTATCCTTCATTATCTCTAAATGGAGGGAAGGCATTTAAAAGAAGTATGGTCCCTTTAAATGTGGTGGCCAAAACTCTCTTTGGAGTTCAGTTGTGCTTGTCATCCCCTTGCTCCTGGCTCCACCCCCAAAGTCCCCAGATATTTCTTGAGTTGGTCATGGCAACCCTACGGGTGGCATATAAATCCAATTACCTCTTCATTTTACACTGATGAGATTATAAAAACCCACTGACAAGGCAACTTGTGACTTCTCCTTGCAACAACTTTATGGCTGTCACATAGATAGGAATGGGAAGTGGCTGAATGCTTTTTCATGGCGCTTTCTTTCAAGGCACTGTCTGGGATGAAAGTGTTTGAAAAGGACACCTTGAGCTGCCTATTCATAGATGGGAAAGGAAGAAGTTTCAAAATGTACTTCACACACCTGTGTTTTTATAGGGCATGGGTCTCTGCTATGGGTAGTATTGATCTAAAGCCCTGTCGAAGGAGAAAGATTTTATGGTTTTGCTCTTTGGCAGTAGCTGGCAAGACTTCGAAGATCTTTGGTTCAGAATCATTGACTGTAGAACTTCTGTAGAAACAACAGTTTGCTCTTTCAGGAGAAAAATTGTGTTCTTCCTCTCCTGGTTGTTAACCCTTGAGAAAAGATTTCTACGCCTGTTATAACACCATAAAACATCCTGAATAATCAAGGAGCATCTATATACTATTAAACACATGTCGGCCCCATCTGCAGATAGCTAAATCTGTAGACTGGGGCCACATGCAGGCTAAACATTTTTCAGCAAACCTGGGGCATCCCCCAGTTTTGCAGGAAACCCCCCCCCCCCAAACATAGTAATTTCAAAGAGCTTTGTGGTGCTATTGGATGGTTGGACTTTGCATCAATAACATCAGCAGGTTGTTGACCTGTGAATTTTGGACACGGTTGAGGCATGGCCAGAATGAGCGAGTGGTTTGAGAGTTTGGTTACATTTGTTGTTTTATGACTATTTCGCAGAGTATTTGTTTAGAGAATTCACTCTTATTGTTAGCCATCCTGCTCTGTGTGAGGAAGAGCGATCTCAGCAGGGGTCGTTTTGCAGAAAAATAGGTGGTGGAGCTCATCCAGGGATTGTTATGCAGCTGCACATACTATTCAATGGACAAGGAGGTGGAACTCTCAGAAGGAGGAGGTGGAATTCTCAGAAAGGTTCGGGAGCTGTGCTCCTGTGAGCTCCCACTGAATCTGAGGCCTGGATCTCAGTACTTTTAATGAGTAAATGAAATGCACAATTCCTGATCCCTACATGTGTCTGAGTCTTGTCAAATTAATCATAAGGAGCCAGGAAAAAAAATCTTTGAGATCTTCAGATATCTTTTCAAAATGATCATATGAATCCATCCCTATAGCTATATTTAAATACATTATCACAGATTAGAACTAGGCCCTCAATTAAAGCTTCACTGTCCTTATCATGCTTCATTGCAAATACTCCAGGTGTCTGCAAACGGGGCCTGAAAATCTTATACTTAGCAGGTCACAATGAACAACTGAAAACAAAGAACTCCAGTGATTATTTCTACCTGGAATCAAAGAACAAGATCAGACATAGTGCCATCCTAAGCAAGTCTCCTCAGGCTCCTTCTCATGTCTATTCAATAGGACTTACTCTCAGGAAAGTGTCCTCAGGATGTCACTGTTAGAAAAGGAAACTAGTTATGTAACATAGTCTAATGACAGTTTGGGATGTGCTGCAATTGTTGAAATTACACAATGAAGCCATACTTGGGAAAATTAAGGAATCCCTCCCCCCTCATCCTGCTATGCAAACAGGAGGCTGGGATGTTACTCTGTGAAGATGCAGCAGTTTGTGATGAAGTAGCATTTCGGCTGATGGCCAAAAGAGAAGCCATGACTGGTTGCAGCTTCTTGTCCAGATAACGGCTACAGACTAATACAACTTCACAGAATGATATCCTGCCTTCCTTTTTGCCAGTTTGGTGTGGTGGTTAAGTGTGTGGACTCTAATATGAGAGAAATGGGTTTGGTTCCCCATTCTTCCACAGGCAGCTGCTGGATGACCTTGGGTGAGCAACAGTTCTCTTAGAGCTTTTCTGCTCAATGGCAGTTCTCGGAGAGCTCTCTCAGTCCCACCTACCTCACAAGGTGTCTGTTGTGGGGAGAGGAAGGGGATTGTAAGCTGCTCTGAGACTCCAAGTGAAAGGCAGGGATAAATCCAATCTCCTCCTCCTCCACCACCACCACCAGGAATAATAGGCAAATATCCTCTCCTATGTTGGCAAAAGATGAGATGGCTGGACAGCGTTACTGATGTAACTAACACGAATTTGAGCAGACTTCGGAGGATGGTAGAAGACAGGAGGGCCTGGCGTGATTTTGTCCATGGGGTCACAAAGAGTCGGACTTGACTGTGTGACTGAACAACATGTTGGCTTTTGGATCTAGCTCTCTGCTTCTGTTCACTGTGTGGCTGCATCTTCACAGGTCCCTGAAGTCACCTCATATGGGTTTAGAAAGGTGTGACTTGGTTTGGGATTGTGCCCTCAATCTCTCTGTTTGAGCATATGAAGCTGCCTTATACTGAATCAGACCCTTGGTCCATCAAAGTCAGTATTGTCTACTCAGACTGGCAGCGGCTCTCCAGGGTCTCAAGCTGAGGTTTTTCACACCTATTTGCCTGGACCCTTTTTTGGAGATGCCAGGGATTGAACCTGGGACCTTCTGCTTCCCAAGCAGATGCTCTACCACTGAGCCACCGTCACTGTTCATTCTGGATACAGGTAAAAAAGCCAGTGGCTTGTTCAGCAAGCCTCAGGGAGCTTTTCTACACATTTCAATGCACCTTAACTACTTCCCCTGGACATTCTTTGCATGACAAGTAATTCTTTATTTCAGAGTGAAATTGTAATGCTCCTGGAAAGAAATGAAGGGGCAGGGAGAGAGGATTCAAATCAGGCACACAGAATTCACATCCCAGTTGCAAATATCTTTGGTTAGAGGTAACCTGGGAATAGTAGTGTGTGTGTGTGTGTGTGTGTGTTACTGCTAACCTTTAGCCAACAGCTCTTCTTCCTAACAAATATGTTTATAAGACACTCCCCCACCCCCTTGCAAGTCAGTCCTGGTACAGACCTGCCTCAGGTTCAGCAGTTGCTTATTCAGTAAGATCCTATGGCAACCAGTAAGCGAGAGCCAAAATATGTTGCAGTATTATGTCAAAGGATTCATCAGCTTATTTTCCTTCCTAGCCTTGCATAACCCTCTTTTATTTGTGAACTCTGCCTTGTGTGGATTTTTTTTCCTTGTAGCTGCTCTACTTACAATGAATGTTCAGCTAATTCAGAGAAGAAATGACTCACTGATGGTTTCCCATGATGATGTTATCCTGGTCTTCCATAACCCTTGGATCTGTGGACGCTTTTTGAAGAATATTTGTGTTCTGGTATTTAAAACTCCAGAGCAAATCCCAACATTTATGATCAGAATGAACACGAGGAAAACAGTACAGTTATTGGGTATTTCCCCTAAAAGTATTTAAATGCGTTTGCATATTGGATGAGCCGCTATCACCATCATTTGGAAATCCATGAACAGTAGCATTTATGAATATCCCCTTACTTTTTTAGGTGATTGGTGGGAGGAACGGAAGAGGGTGTGAATGCTATGTTCCTTCCAACAGGGCAAAGGAGGACAATGAAGAATGAACAACGCAGGGAAACACATCACCAAGAAAAATCCCCTGGCTACTGTAAACTAGTCATGTTATGAGTAAATTGCACACAGAAACTTGTTTCTACACATGGATTGCCCCCATGGATTGAATCAAAACGTCAGACTGGGTACATAAAGACATCTCACTGTGAGAATGTTGACTGCAGCTCTGTTAAACAAATGTGCTGCAGTTCTTGAAACAATTTTTACGTGGGTTTGAAACAATTGTTATGTGGGTTTTCTGTCTAGAGCAGCTAGTGAGAAAGACTCACCTGTGGAAGGTGCCTATTGGCTTAACTCCATAGTCCTAAATCAGTTTTACAACTCTTTAAAAAAATGTTTTGCAGTAGGTAACGGATGAACATATAAATGGATTTAAAGTACATGTTTTTTTAAGTACAACATACCTACAGGATTGACTCTCCTCATATGTGCTCCAATGAGCTTTATGCTCAGCTGACAAACACCTTCTGGCAATTCCCAGCCTCAAAGGCATCCATTTAGCCTCAACAAAGGCCAGAATCTTTTCTGCTTTGGCCCCAGCCTGGTAGAACATGCTCCCAATGGAGATCAGGGCCCTGCAGATTTATTACAGTTCTGCAGAGCCTGAAAAATGGAGCTGTTCTGCCAGGCCTTTGACTGTGGTGGCAGACGTCTAATTTATCTCAGCATCTCCTGCTCACACTGCCCATTTAGATCATATTGTTGTAGTGCTATAGTGCCCATTTTGGTCTGCCCAGCTATGAGAACAACAATCATTTTCAGGTTGCTACATATGACCACCTAAATAGCTTGCTTCAAGTGGCATCTGAACTCCCAGCATTAAACTGCCATCTTAGGTTTTATTAGAATTTTATTGTTATTTATTAACTATTGTGCTTTAAGTCTTCAGCTGCTGGTGGAAGCTGGTGACAGAAGGCGACAGGCAAGTTTCTCTGGCTCAGGAAGGAATCCTTAGTTGGAGAACTGGGTTGTTGTTTCAAGCATGTCTATATGGAATCCTGAAGAATGGGGGAAGAGCAAGAAAGAGAGGGAGAGAACAATGGTGAGTGAAATAAGATTAGATGGGGTGGCAGGAATGAGTGAATGGAGGGTTGCAACCACGCCAGCTCCACAACATTGAGTTTCAAGGTTAGTGTTATATCAGCCTTTTCCCATTCTTTGTTTAGAATAACTAGCTGTAACGAGACATACAGAATCATCTCTTTTCACCAAAGCTGTACAAATGGACCCTTATCACCTAAGATGAACTCTGTCATCCATTCAGCAGCTGGATTGTAAATTATTGATTTTTTGAATGCATGAGGAGCTAATGCATTATTTGAGCCCAGTAAACTGACGTCGATTACTCCCTTGCAATGAGGCTCGGTTTCCAGCTAGCCTTGGAGCAGGAACAGTTACTGGGGTCTCTGAACTACTTGGCAGTGTATTGAACTTCAAAGTTCACATTCAGGTGATCAGATTGTAACTGGCTTCTGTAAGATTTGATGAAAGGAGGCGTTTTCACAGAATTCATCATGTATGAGAAGTTCTATAGTACGATGAAAGTAGAGGAGACCCTGACACTCTTTGCATATAGTCACCCACCTCAGACTCCCTGTTGGTTTTCTCTCTTTTTTTTGTAGGGTTGTCAAGTCCAATTCAAGAAATATCTGGGGACTTTGGGGGTGGAGCCAGGAGCAGAGTTGTGACAAGCATAATGGAACTCCATAGGGAGTTGTGGCCATCACATTTAAAGGGACCACACACCTTTTAAATGCCTTCCCTCCATTGGAAATAATGAAGAATAGGGGCACCTTCTTTGGGAGCTCATAGAATTGGACCCCTTGATCCAATCCTTTTGAAACTTGGAGGACATTTTGGGGAGAGGCACTGGATGCAATGCTGCAAATTTTGTGCCTCTACCTCAACAAAAACAGCCCTCCAGAGCCCCAGATATCCATGGATCAATTCTCCATTATACCCTATGGGAATCAGTCTCCATAGGGAATAATGGAGTGCTCAGCAGACATTCCCCCCCCCCCACATTCTGATGACCCTGAAGCAGGGGGGGAGGGTCTCTAAATCGGGAATCCCCTGCCCCTACCTGGGGATTCACAACCCTAATTTTTTGCATTCTTCCCTCTCCAGAAGAAATACTAATGGCCAACTCTGTTGACTTGAGGGCATAAATAAGGACACTGAGCAAGTACCAGAGTATTCAAGTTTATATGAGGACAGCAAAAACCTTGTAATGCTTGTGGAAGCCATTTTTTAAAAAAAACATTGAACTTGCAAAGAGAATGACCTAAAAATCACAAAATCCATTTCTCACAAAGCCTAAGCAGGATTTAACCCAGCTCTTCAGAGGAAAACATAGTATTAATCTACTTTGACACCAATAACAACGTAAGGAGAGTTCTGTATTAAGAGCAAATAAATACGATGAAATGACTTTTCTTTTTTCTTTCTGTAATCTCAGCCTAAAGGGGTCACCTAAAAAGTCAACAGAGCTTCCTACTGATTCCTGATAAATTCTTCCAGGGTACTTTGAACAGTGTTTTTAACAGTGCTAACAGTATTTCAAACTATTCTATCAGACAGTAAGCCACAAAATATATAGCCATCTACTCCCTGGGGGGGATACCTGGCAACCCTATAGCCATAAATGATGGGGGGGGGGGAGAGGGGAAGAAGCAATAGCAAAATGTCAAGAAGTTCTATTTTCAATTTTAAGAACCATTAAAATTGTACAGTACTTCCAGAATCCATTTTGAATAAGGAGTTATTGAAACAATACTTAACAGAACCAATACTTGATGCTGAAAGCACCCCCCCTTCATTCTTTCCTTTCTTAGGATGCCATAACTGGGTCATTCACCCCCATTTGATCCTCAAAACCCTGTGAAAGTAGACTGAGCTGACAGAAAGTTTGATCCCCCAATAAATGACATAGCTAAGGTGGGGTTGAACATCAATCTGTTTAGTTAAATTTGCTTTGGCCATATGCTCTGCTGCCCGGGCACAGGCCCAAACTATGGTCTGCTTCCTGGATCATGTGCAAGGTAAATTAGGCTGAGAGTGTGTTAGTGGCCTAAGGTCATCCTGTGAGTTTCCAAGGTAGAGTAAAAATTCAAATCTGGGACTCCCAGACACTAAGTCTGACACACTAACTACTCACACCACGCTGCCTTTGGCACTGCTGGTCATCCGCTTTAAGAATGTCTGGAATGAATTGAAGAATCCCTCATGCATTGTTCCACAATCCCCAGCAAATGGCTTCATTCCTTGCAAAATTGGAATGCTAGACCAGATCCCCATAGGTTCCCTTTTTTATAGCATGGACTTCTTTCCTAATGTTCTTTAATGGTACTTCCTTGATTTTTCTAGAACATGGGTAAAGAACATATTATTTTAAGGACATGTTATTTTGGGGCAGGTAAGGAAAAATTATAGCAGCGGATGAAGGCATGAAACGGAGAGTGATTTTTAACTGAGTCTTTCAGTCCCACCCTAGACATTTATATTCATCAATGAAAAGGAGACTGAGTCACTTTTCACATTGGGAGAAGCAGCTGTTGGCCACCTCATTACGCAGCAAACTCACAATAGAGTATTCATTTCTCAAATAGTGATGCTTTTGTGGCAGAAAAGCCAGAGAACTGAGGCTGTGTTTGCATGTTACGGTTCAAACATACTGTGTGGTTTTTGTAATCGCAGGGTAATGTGAAGGTGCCCTTTGACTTTGTGAATGGGTATATTTATCCCATTTGTAGCCAAGGAGCACAGGCTGGCATGGAGGAAGTTTCTCTCATTTGTAAAAAACACTGTGAGGTGAGTTGGACTGAGTTGGACAATTAGCCCAACAACTCATGGAGAGGGTGAAATCTGTAGGAGCCAATGGCAGCTTTGCAGAAGTGCTTTAAATCATAGAAGAGGTATGAGGAGATAGAGTTAAGCATCATTTGTTTCAGTGGATGCCCCCAATCTTCAAAACTGCTAATTAACATTAAAAAAAATGAAAACCCCAATATAGGAGTCTTTCATATCAAGTCTGGTTGGGAAAAAGACAATCCTCTTCTCCCATGTAAACAGGCTTGCAAATATAGAAGCTCAGTGCCCCTACAGAAATATGCTTTGTCCATTCCTTGAATTCTCAGTTTTCAGTTTTAAAAAACCTCTGGCCATTTTTGTTATGGAGATATAAGGGGGAATGGGCAAGTACCTTTTGTCCTGATTGCCAGTCAATCCTCTATGAGTTTAATAAAGGTCTGTTGTGAAGAAAGGCAGATTAAAAATGTTTAAACTATTTGCTCTCAGCTGCTATCTTCCATAACCAATCTCCCTCTATCCCTTGTTTCTACCTTGTTTGTTTCTTTCCCTCTTTAGTGCCTGCAGTGAAATTCAAACTATTATGAAGTTACTGTCTCTGTTCACAGTGGGAAATCTGCTTCAGAAGCAGGGTTACCAACTGGTCAGGAGAAAAAAAAAATGTCTGGTCCATTCATTGAAGCTTAATGTGTGGAAATGGGTAGTTGAAGCATTTCATGGCATGGAGATAAATAATATCACTTGGTAAGTAACATTCTTTATGTATGTATGTATTTAAAATATTTCTTAGCCACCTTTTTGCTTTCTGGAACTCAAGGTGGCTTACAATATAAATAAAACAGTTATAAACACACACACAAACAATATAAATAAAACAACTATTAGAGAAACACATAAAACGCCACAATTTTAAAACTCCAATTAGGCATCAAAACTGGACTTAAACGGTCATTTTTCAACCAATGAGAGTCGCCAATGTAAAATAATGAGAGCTGCTTTTGTGAAATAATGGTGCCCCTCCCACTTTGCAAACCTCAACCACGGTAGACTGGAAAGTGGCAACTTTATTATATTTTATGGTAATTGATGCTAAGCTGTCACTGAGGTGCCAAGGGACAAACTGCCCACCTTAATGACACATACTTCCCCTCTCTTTGTTAACAGCAAATCCGTGAACATCAAGGAGAATTTTTTGAAATTTCTGCATGTCAGAGGTGAAAACAGGAAAAAGGACTTGCAAGCACTGTGTTGGGAAGTGTGGCAGAAAAGTAAAGATTGTTGTTGTCTAATTTTTGTAGCCAATACTGTGATAATGGTGCCAAAGGAATGCAAGCCATTGCTCTGGTAAATATCCCCAAGGATTTCTTTGTACCTTGTTCTCCCCAAAACTAGAACCTTGTGATGAGGTTTGCTACAGACACTTCTGGCCAAGAAAAGGTTTGGAGAGTAGCTAGGAGAGTCGCTGCCAGCAACAGTGGTGTGATCAGGGGTGGAATTCTAGCAGGAGCTCCTTTGCATATGAGGCCACACACCCCTGATGTAGCCAATCCTCCAAGAGCTTACAAAAAAGAGTCTGGTAAGCTCTTGGAGGATTGGCTACATCAGGGGTGTGTGGCCTCATATGCAAAGGAGCTCTTGGAGGATTGACTACATCAGGGGTGTGTGGCCTAATATGCAAAGGAGCTCCTGCCAGAATTCCACCCCTGGGTGTGATGGTGAAGTTGCTGGGAGGGCAGGTGGCCAGGACAGTCTCTGCCACCACTGCCGTGTCTGGCATGGCTTCCTTCTGTGCTGCTGCTGTGGGGGTGGCAGAGATTTGGGCTAGCAGAGAGCTTCCTGCACCCCCCAACATTGTTGCTCTTCTCTAATGTTGAAACAGGGCATTCTGCTCCCCCAGCTTCACTACCTCAGTCCCCTGTTCCTCCTGCCACCTCCCCCCCCAGTCTGGTGCAGATCCCTGCCCCCTCCCCTATGGTTGCTGCCAGACTCCCTGCCATACCCACAGTGGCTACCCCCCTTCATCCTGTAAACTCCTTGTGGGTTCCCACTTGTCTGTTTCTGATTGTTAATGCAAGCCACCTTGCTATCATTTGCTTGTATGAAAGGATGCAAGTGTGCAATTCTTTTATTACTATGCATATCTGTAACTTGCATGCAAAGGTAAGGTGATTCTGCTCTTTTTCTTGATGGCACACCTGAAAAAAAGCACCCTAGACGTTTCAGTGAAGTATGTGAAATAAATTTGAATGAATAATAAATCATTCTCTGAATGCTGAGACTGCAAATATCTGCACGTGTCTTTCCTGTCTCTACACAGCAGGGCTTTTTTTGAGCACGAATGCACAGGAATGCATTTCTGGCTGGCTTAGTTCCAGGGGGTGTGGCCTAATATGTAAACAAGTTCCTGCTGGGCTTTTCTGCAAAAAAGCTTTGTGCAAATCAATGGTGATGTCAGGATGTGTGGCCTAACATGCAAATGAGTTCCTGCTGGACTTTTTCTAACCCCCCCCCTCTGCTACAATATCTACCTATATGTAGTAGGGCAAAGACCCCAATGTGAGGCCAGTGGTGACATAGTGCCTGCCAACACCTTTCCAGATGCTCACCATGTATTTTAGAAAGTCTGTGAGGCCAGACAAGACTTTTGCCCAGATCATTGGAGATCTAATTGTCTGTGCAGCATTTTTTTTAAAGTGTTGTTTTAGCAGCAGCTGCCACTGCAGCACCAGGATCCTCACTGTTTGACTGAAGAAAGTAGGAGTCCAGTAGCACCTTTGAGACCAACAAAGCTTTATTCAGAATGTAAGCTTTTGTGTTCATGCACACTTCTTAAGATGAGGAATGAGGTACAGTGAGCAGAGCTACATATAGCTGGTAGGCAGTGGTTTAGAATGCAAAATGGTACAAAGTTAAAATCCAATGGCAGAATAGCAAAAATAACAAATTGAGCAAACCAGGTGCTACTTGACTTCTACCTTGTTCTATTGCTTCAGACCAACATGACTGCCCACCTGGATCTGTTGGACTGAAGGTAAGAAGAAGAAGAATTGCAGATTTATACCCCCCCGCCGCCCTTCTCCCTGAATCAGAGACTCAGAGTGGCTTACAATCTCCTATATCTTCTCCCCCCACAACAGACACCCTGTGAGGTGGGTGGGGCTGAGAGGGCTCTCCCAGAAGCTGCCCTTTCAAGGACAGCCTCTGCCAGAGCTATGGCTAACTCAAAGCCATTCCAGCAGGTGCAGGTGGAGGAGTGGGGAATCAAATCCGTTTCTCCCAGATAAGAGTCCACACACTTAACCACTACACCAAACTGGCTCATTCTAACAGATAAGCTGTTAGAATGCAAGGAAATATTTTTAAACCATATGTTCATTTAAAAAGGCATCCTCTTAAACAGAGTTGCTGGCTGAAGTGTTGAATAGATACTGTTAGAGTTACACATGACCTAACTGCCTGTCGTTACGTGGTTCGCTCCACCTCCTCCAGCAGCCATTTTGTGGTTGACTTCGTGCCTTGTGGCAGCCACTCTATGGTTGTGCCCATGACTGAATTCCAAAGATGCTCACAAGTTCAAAAAGGTTAGGGACCCCTGTTTTCTAGATGGGAGGGAGTGAACAGTGAGCAGGTGTGCCTTAAGAATCTCCCATTCTAGTCAATGAGGGAGAGAAACAAGCAATGCGTGCATGTGCATGTTAAAGTTCATATATAATGCCAGTTTAATGTCTGCTTAGTGTAATAAGTTGGATACAGCCCAAGGGAGACATGTTAAAATGGAAGGTGGACAATCACTCTGCGCTGGAGATTGGTTAGATTTGAGGTTTACTGCAGATGTCAAAAGGTACCACTCACAATCTGCCATCCATGAACTCCAAGCCTCTGCCTGAGCCTCAGAGGAGATGGAAACCTTAGTACTGTCCCTTTAAATCACATCTCTATTCTGACCTGTTTGCTGAAACCAGCTATATATCCAAGGACTGATTTCTAATACATTTATATCTTTTCCCTTAGTTCTCTCTCCTGTCTGGGAAACTTCCTTGTCATAATTAATATTTGCTCAGACATTTCCTCTGGTTAATCATCCCATTTGTAATCAGAACTTCCTGTCACAGAGTTTTCTGGTGAAGTGGTCTGTCTTCTATTGTGTAACTTCTCACACAGCAGAATGAATTGATAATGACTAAACCGGTAGACGATCATTTCAAAAGCCACACCTACAATTTCTCGAAGTGATTCCTACCAACTAACTGGGGAAAAGGAGCTCAAGTACCAGGAACAGGAAGAAAGGAATAGGGGTATCGTGTGTTATTCTCCATCAGAGAAATGCTAAACCAGACCGACAGATTCAAATTATGTGCTGTTTGGGGCTGCGGGCCTCACAATGGCAGACATTTGCAGACAGAATACTCTTAACAAATCTTCTTGGTCTTGGCTAAAATTGAATTTGCAGAGAATTTCTTCACCAAAATCCACTGCACAAAACCACCCTATGCGGATATATTCTCATACATGTTGATATATTCTCATCATCCAATATGTGGATATATTCTCATCACCCAATATGATTTAGCCACATTTATTTGTTTTCACTTGGATTCAAAACTCTGGAATTTTGAATCATGATGATAATCTTTGGTTAATAAATGCATTGCTTTGCTCTAGTGCAAATGGCATCAGTGATTATTGGAGCAGAAGACTCGGCGCAGTCTGCTGTGAGCTTGCATTTAGTGGTAGAAAAAAAAATTACAAGATTGATAGAGACACCTCATTTAAGAATACATTGCCTCGAGCTACATTATAACTAATGTACATACATAAACATTTACTGAACATACTGTGCACCCTCGGTAGAATATTCTGGGGGTGAGCTTTTCCTATAAATTATCTTAGCAACTGTTAAAGAAATGCTTCCAGCAAGCAAAAACCCTCTTGCTATTACCCTTTGTCTGTTGTCCCCTAAGGCCCCACATGAGCTTCTCACCATGCAGCACAATCTCCCCTATCCTTTTCCATGCAGTGTATGTCAGTCAAGTTTCCCCATGCCATGGGATTTCTAGGAAAGGATACACTTTATACGAGAGCTCATGTGAGGCAGCCGATGGCACAGTCGGACTTGGACTGTGGAGACAGGAACTGAAATACCTTCAGTCTGGAATGTTTGTGAAAGATGTTGAATAAATCATGTATCACCAATAATTTGAGGATGGCACAAGATAACTAACCACTCTTTGAGAATGTAATACATAAATGTAACATCTCTGTACTGGGGTGGGGGGGCACAATATAGGTGAATTTACGTATATGTCACAGGCCAAAGCAGGGATGTGCTTGTAAAACTGAAATGAGAATCAAAGTCAGAGCCCCTCGTCTCTTGCACACGGCTAAAAACCTCTTTCCCACGAACTGTACAACGCATTCTCTGCAAAGCCTGCCTTCTGCCATTTTGAAAAGTGTTGTGTACTGGCCAGTTTGGTGTAGTAGTTACGAGTGCAGACTCTAATCTGGGAGAGCTGTGTGAGGAGAATCTGGGAGAACCATGCAGCGGCTCAGATCCGGGAGAACTGGGTTTGATTCTCCATTCTTCCACATGCAGCTGCTGGTGTGACCTTGGGTCAGTCACAAGTTCTGTCAGACCTGTTATCTTCAAGAGCAGTTCTGGGAAGAGCTCTCTCAGCCCCACCTACCTCACAGGGTGTCTGTTGTGGGGAGGGGAAGGGAAAGGAAATCGTAAGCCACTCTGAGACTTTGAGTGAAGGGCAGAGTATAAATCCAATCTCCACCTCCTCCTCTTCTTTAAGAGGCTATCCTAGTAGGCCTCAGAGCAAGTAGGAGAGTCAGAGGGACTCAGTGCTTCTCTTCTCAGTCTCCCTACTAGCAGCCTGTAGGAGTGCGGGGCCTCCTAAGATTCTGCAGAAGCAGGTGGGGTTTAGTGCGTTTAGTGGTGGAAAAAAAATTGTGAGATTTATATTCTACCCTTCACTCAGAGTCTCACAGCAGCTTACACTGTCCTTTCCCTTCCCACTCTTGTTTTTTAGAGATCTGGAAGCTATGAGGGAAATTGGAGGAAACCATGGATCAAAACGTGCCTGCTCAGCAACTGGCAGGGAATTGATCGCTTGAGCCAGGGAGAGCAGAAGCCTGGGGGCAGAACAACTGCTAGGGAGGAGCTGATCAAGGTATTTGCTCTTTTGTTCAAAGATTATTATAATTATATGAGAGAAAGTCTGCTAAAAACCAGTCTCAAAAGGGCCTACATTATAAAAGCTAAAAGAATCCTTAATATGATTTTTTTTTAAAAAAACCTTTTAAACCGTGGAGCTCCAAAACAGCATCTGACAACAGCAGCCTCCCAGAAGTCCACCTTTCATTATATTAGAATATATTGGATTACATTAAAAAAGCAGTTGCATTCTATGTTATGACAAAAGGTAAAGGTAGTCTCCTGTGCAAGCACCAGTAGTTTCCGACTCTGGGGTGACGTTGTTTTCACAACGTTTTCACAGCAGACTTTTTTATGGAGTGGTTTGCCATTGCCTTCCCCACTATATTATGATACACCTGTGTATAGGCAATGTATCGACTATTCAGGCTTGGTAGACTGCCCCATTCTAGGAAGGGAGACAAACCCCAAAGACAAATCTAGCTTTACACAAAATGTTTACTAGGCATCATTTTATTTCACATCTGTTAAGTAAAGAGCTGATCCCCCCTCTCCCCATGATCCGTTTGACTGTTTGTCAACCAGTTTGTGAGTGTTTGGCAAGTTGCTTCACTGCATTCCTTTTCTAAACCTTGCAGTACAGCACAACCGGCTTTTTGCATTCTACACTAGTTCAGGAATTTTCATGAACCAATGAAATTTATTGGGAAAAACATGGTCGTTTATTCAGCTGGGGCAGCTGCATGTTGCTTAGGACCAGGCAGAGGACTTGTAGAGATTTTCCCGGTAAACACACTTAGGAAATAGCCCCAAGACTGTAAAACACAATAAACATCAGCTTCACTAGCCTTTCTTGTAGTGTAGTTCTTAAGTCAACATAATCTTTCTTTTAAAACCATGTACAAAACGGTATGCTTTCTTTACTCCAGGTCCAAATCATGAGAAGCAAAGAGGGAAGGATGTAATGACTTCCAGAGAGAAGGAAGGTGGGAAAGCTAAAGACTATGGAGGAAGAGGAGAGAAAAACATAGGTTGTTCAGTGGGAGCAAAAAAAGGAAGCAAGGAAAGCAGATATGACTATATGTGGGGATGGAGGTGGAGAAGGCCCACCAGAGCTGGGTACAGCTGCTCCATTCCTCCTGCTGGAATTCCAGGTGTGGCTGGAGGCCAGAGCAGGCAATGCAGGGAAGTCCTACTGAAAGAGGGCCTAATGCAGACCAAAGAGGATGCTGGGGACCCTGCTCAGGGTGTCTGTGAGAATACCGCAAGTCCCCTAAGAGGGAAAACATGATCTCTCTTTCCACATCCGAGGCCTTGTATGCCCTCCCAGCTGCATGGGAAGGCAGTGAGTGTGGCTTGGAGCAGGGAATGGGCTGCAGGATAGAGAAAATTACCCTAAAAGCATGTCGTGTCATGTGGCTAAGATATCCAAGAAATGTTCTCCCATTTCAGCACAGCACATTGGACACTTCTTCATGTGTGCCTGGTGGGCAGGGACCATCTGCCAGGAATACACCTCAGTGATACACTAGGGCCTTGTCCACATGCTCAACCAGATGGTGAAGAGCTTTGGATCATGAAGGGATGGTGCAATTCCTCTCCTCCAGTATACGGATGACACCACTGCATGATGCGAGGGCTCTGTACTGATATCTAATTGTCTAATTCAAGATATTCTTCCCTTACAAAGCGAAGCTGGTGGTTTTGCTAATGACTTGTTGATGCTTTGGGTTTGTGAATGGCACACCTATTTTCCCTGCTATGTGTAGACCACTGCTCCATCACTGCCATCTTAAGAAGAGTCAGAACCGGCCCTTGGGCGCATAGTGCCCTAGGCAGACTTGGCCTGCCGCGCCCCCACCCCCTCCTTCTTCCCCCGTGCCTCCTCCCCCCTAGTCTATTTAAACACCCGGAACTGGCTGTGGAGTGTCGTTCTCCAGGCTATCCAATGGTGTGCCCCCCGCTGATCAGCTGATCGGTGGGTAAAACTGCACAGTGCGTTGTCAATGCCTGGGCAGGCCAGCAGCAGCGGACCATGAAGCCTGAAAGGGTGACTGAGGCACTGCTACTGGCCTGTCTGGGCATTGACAGCGCATCATGCGGTTTTACCCATCGATCAGCTGATCGGCTGGGGAGGGGTGCACCTTTAGATAGCCCAGAGTGTGGTGCTCCACCACCAGTTCTGGGCATTTAAATAGACTGGGGGGAAAGGGAGGGAGAAGGAGGCTGGGGAGCAGACAAACTAGGCATTTGCCTAGGGGGGAGGGTGAATTTGGCGCCCCCAGCCTGCTGGCACCCTAAGCAACTGCCTAATTTGCCTAGTGGGTGAGCTGGCCCTGAGAAGAATAATTGACTTCAATGGACCTGGAAGGTTTTATATCTACCTAGGATGACACTTTAAGACTTTTTTGAGAACCAGCTGCAGTGAAATTATGGCAGCTTTTTCACAGTTTTTAGCATGAGCAGGCAAAGTTTCCAGATGCAGGGGACGAAAGAGTCTATCTGTGACAAATAGATAATCATCTTCGATTTTCATAAATAGGTGGAGAAGGGAAAGACTTTCCAATTCAATGAGACCAATTAAAGCAAAACCACAAGCTGCTTTCAAGAAAAGAAGCAAATGGTTTGATTTTTTAAATCGCCTCCAGATTTTTGGAAGCAAGATTGAAATGCACTGAGCTCTATTATTGAAACTGAATATCAGATCAGCATAAGGAAATAAATGTGGCATGTTATGCAATGTGAAGTGTTGCAATATCTCCTTTGTCTCTTGGCTTCAAATAATCTCTTTAAAGCATGCACACAAAAAAGCCTTAGGAAATGAATGTATGAGAGGGGAAATTCCATACACTCTGAAACAATAAAAGTTCAATTTCATCATGTCCCAGATTAGTAAACTGGATGTCTCACATTGCAGATGTAGAGGGTATCAGAATGAGGCTGGGCTGCAAACTGATACTCTACAGATGAGAGGGACCAGTGAGAAGTGCTGAAAAACCCTGCTCTGTAAATAAAAGAAACATGCCCTATGCTACAGGATCATTGTGGACCAAGGTTTATTGCTGCTCACTGGCCTCATGTGACTAGTGAACTTCAACAGCAGAGAATGCAGGAGGGAGACATCACTGGCCAGAAATTAAGGATACACTAAGTATACATATCCATATAATATCTTTATATCACTTTATGTTTTCCCCCATAAGGGGAACAGCAACTTCAAAGCAGACAATGTCATATGTGGAAAGGGTTAAGTAAGTGATCTTCACTCAGTGACTTGGGAGCCACATATGGCTGGTATGCCAAGATTCAGACAATGTTGCATAGGAGTTAGTGCTTCAGAGCAGGGTCTACCAGACCCAGGTTCTTTCTGTGGAAGTTGACTGGATGATTTTGCGCCACTCACAGATTTTCAGCCTAACCTACCTCACAGGGTTGTTGTACAGATCAAAAAGGGGAGATGAGAATGATATAAGCTGCTTTGGTCCCCCCGCCACACACACACACTGTGGAGAAACACTGTCCTTTTCTAGGTAGAGGCAACAAGGAGGGGGGAGGAGATGGAAAGCTGAAGTCAGAGAAGTAGATACAGGTAGATGAATGGTTGCCTGAGAAGGAGATAGGGTTGCCAACTCCAGGTTGGGAAATTCCTGGAGATCTGAAGGATGAGGCCTGAAGAGGTTGGGCTTTGAGGAGGGGTAGTGCCTCAGACAAGTACAATGCCATAGATTCTACCCTCCAAATCAGCTATTTCCTTCTGGGAAACCGTTGTGCCATCTCCAGGTGACAGCTGGAAATAACTCAGAATTATAACTGCTCTTCAGATGGCAGAGATCATTGCCCTAGAGAAAATGACTGCTTTGCAGGCTGGACTCTGTGTTATTATACCCTGCTGACGCCACTTCCCTCCTTTGGTCACCACTGTGGAGAAAGACTGTCCTTTTTCTTGGTAGAGGCTGCAGGAAGGGGAAAGGAGATGGAAAGCTGAAGTCAGATCCTCTTCTCCTTTTGATTTTCCCTACAGAGAACAGCCACTTTGAGGTACATGCTCTATGGTATACCATAACACAACATAACCATGCGAAAAAAACCAAGATTATATCACAAGCTTGCACAGGTGAATATGACAGGAAAAGGTGGCAAAAATGCACTGAAAACAAAAGGAAAGCTGGGCTTCAGCATCTGTGTAAATGTCATCATGCCCCCCTCACACCCCATAATTATTCTTCCTTATTTCCATTCTGGGCCTCTTTTGGGGCTTTGAGCCATCATAGACATCGGGACACATGCACAAACATGTGTGGGGAGGAAGTTAGCATCTGTTTCATCTGCAGGGTGGGTGGGAAGACAGCAAGCAAGGGTGAGTGAATGCCAAGGGTTGGGGGTGGGAAGACAACAAGGGCAAGGGGGCAAGTGAATGCCAAGGGTTGGGGGTGAGTGGGAAGACGGTAAGGGTGGAGATGAGTAAATACTAAGGGCTGGGGAAGACAGCAAGGGTGTAGGTGAGTGAATGTCACAGGTGGGGTAGTGGTGTGCGGGGTAGCTGAGAGGAAGAGGTGTTTCGGGGTTGGAGGTATTAGGATGGGAGTGAGGGTGGGATGACACCAAGGGTGGGGGAAGTGAATGCCTCCACTTGGATGAGTGGGTGGGAAGACAGCAAGAGTGCTGGGGGGGGCACTCGCCCATAGCCACTTTCTAGAGCCCATTGTATTTTTCTTCACAACTGTCCTTATTCCTAGTTATGAAGAACTAGTGCAATACAGGAGATCCAGTGTGGTGTGGGAGATAAATTGTGGTGGGCAGTTGCTCCCTCTCAATCTAACCCATTTAACAGTATTGTTGCAAGGCTGAAAAGAAAAACTTGGATTTTTTAAGGATTTGATTTAAAAAAAGATAAAACACATGGAAGAGGTTGTTCATGCAAACCACCAGTCCCAAATTATTCGTTAGAAAATCTGAAAAAAAAGTAAGCAGGAACCCACAAAGACTTGAGGAGTGAATTTCCCTCTTCCCCACTATTTCCACTTTCCCTTCCTTGAAAGCCCTCATACTCTCTTCCCCTTTCCTGCCTCCTCTCCTTCCCATCCACCACCCAACCTACCTTTAGCTTCTCCCCATCTTGAGTTTTTTGCCCTTTCAGGCCCCAGACACTTTTTATTTGGGAAAATTATGATCCAGTTGCACAACGCTGGTTGCTAGGGCAGGCCCAGTTGCACAGTGGGTAACTGGCATGGACTTGCAAAGAGCACCCATTTCTCCTCTTTCTCCCATATCCTGAACCTTCTCTGCTTTCTTCTGTGCTGCCTACCAGCCTTTTATCTGCTAAGCATCACCTGTTGCCTTGCCTTGTGCAGGGCTTGGCCAGGCATGGAGCTCAGCTGGGCCAGGAGCCAACATCTGCCTCACCTTGTCCTGTGTGGGGCTTGGCTGGGCAAGGTGGCACTTCTTGCCTTGCTTGGAGTGGAGCTGAGCTGGGCTAGGTCCTGCCCTCTGCCTTGCCTCACATGGGGCACAGATGGGCTCCATCCTCTGGGGGTTGGCTGGGCTGGGGGTTGCCCTTTGCCTCACCTTGTGCAGGGCTCAGCTGGGCTAGGTGCCACAATCAGCCTTGCCTCTCATGGAGCTTGGCCAGGCCAGGTACTGCTGTCTATCTTGCCTCACCTTGTGTAGGACGCAGTGCAGGGTCTAGTCAGGAACTGCTGCTTGCCTTACCTCACCTTGCATGGGATCTCAGAATCTGTTAGTGCAGGCCTGATTCATGGATTTAGATATCTGCAGATTGGCCCATACTTGACTATTAGATATATGGATGATATGGGAAACATGTTACCAGTGGCATGATCCAAGGACTCCCATTCTTCTGCAAACACAGAGTTAATTCCACAGAGATTTTAATAGAAGTTGGGAGGTAATGCTTTCAAGATTTCTCTGTTTTGCTGAAACACTCCCAACCCTGTAGCTGCAGAAGTTGGATACTAAAATGCTAACAGCTTTTAATAGATTCATGATAAGTAGGATCACATAAAGAAGGCATGAGTCATATGAGTAGGTTCTGTATGTATTCAATATTTGGCTTGAATAATGCTAATATAGTAGAAAATATGTTCCCAGCTGTACCATTTTATTTCATGAGCAAAGGAGTGAGCTGGTGAGCTCTTCATCTCATATGTGCAGCTTTGCAGTGTGTTTTATTGCTTATTATCAGCTTGAGATAATGGGCCTGAGGCTTAACGGATGAACAGTTGTCTCACATGCAGAACACCCCTGATTCAGTTCCTAGAGTCACCTTTGATTGTTTTAGGTGATATGACAACCAAGCTGAGATTCACCCTGGAGACCTGCTGCCAGTCGGAGTAGACAATCATAACTTTAAGACCAATGGCCTGATCAATAAAAGCAGTTCTATGTGCCATCATTCACGCTCAGTTCTGATACTGAGGAAAACCATGGCTTAGCTGAACTGTGCTTACTGTGATTGAACACAGTGCACTCCACTGATTATGGTAAGCTAGACTACAGTAAACCAGATCTGAAATTGTGGTTTGAAGTAGATTGAGGCCGATTTTGCATTCATTTTACGCCGCTCTCAAGTCCGTCTTCTCATCACGGCGTCCTCCTGATTTTCCACTATTTGTATTGGGGCTGCAGCAAACATTGCTGTTTTTGTGCAGCAAATGGAAACTGGTTTTTAGTGGTTTCCATTTGCTGCGCGAAAACTGCTATGTTTGCTGCAGCCCTGGTGAAAATAGTAGGCAATCGGGAGGACACCGCACTGAGAAGACAGGCGTGAGAACAGTGTAAGGGTGAGTGCAAAATCAGTCTGAATAACAATAGTTTAGTCTTAACTGTGGTTTTGTGTGATGTCTGAACACAGCAATCCCAGCTTAATCTTGCCCTTTTCCCTGACAGTGGTCCACACCCTCACTGCTATGCAGGCTGGGGTGCCATTCAAATCTATCCTGGGGAGAGGTGGGGAAGCAAAGACACCAGCATTTTCTGAAGCAAATCAGGATCATCTGAGAGCTGAATTTGGACATCATAAACTTGCCACACTTAAACCACAGTTTTACTTTAGGTCTGAATTGAACCCTAGTATTTGGTTCTGAAGCTCAATAAGACTTTACACATCTGTAGTGTAAGCTTTGCAAGGAAAAGTGAGGCATTATGAAATGTAACAGAGAATGGTTGCTGACAGCAGTAACAATAGGGCCTACATTGGAATGCTGATAGAATGCCCTCATACAAACATTTCCTATGGCATCTTTTTTGTTAATAAGCTTGCAAAAAAAAAAAAAGCAGCCTTGTGATATATCATGTGCATGACTGGCTCCTCTAATAATGCAATGCAGACAACTGTTGGCTGACATTTCTATATTGTCACTGAAATCCTATTAATTTAATAGCATTTAGGGCTGGCTTAAGAGGCAAACATAATTACCTACAAAGTTCAAACAGTCATCCCTGCTTGCAACAGAACTCAAGACACACCACCTCCTTCAGATCTCAAACATTCTTCTCCCCCTTCATTCTGTATTCCAGCTTCCTGTCAGGGCCTGGCCATTTTTTGGAGTGCCTTCTTTAGTATTGTTATCTGACCTCCACTTGCCAAGCTCACTTCTTTCCTTCTCTCTCCCCAAGATGCCAGATAGGGTTGCCAGCCTCCAGGACTATATAGGATCATTTCTGTGCTGAACTCCCTCCTTTCCTCAGGCCACACCCCCAGAGCTTCAGGAACTTCCCAGGTTGGAGATGGCAACACTGTGCTGGGTGTATGTTTTCCAAAGTGACACATTCTCTCCACTCAGGCCTTCGAAACCACCGTTCATTTCAGTAGTGCATATTACAATGGAACTATCCACCATCAATATGTTGTCTCAAGAACTATCAACACAAACAATGGCATAATCCCATAACTTTCTATTTTCCAATCCTTCTGGTTGTTTATTAATTTAGATACCAATTTTATCATCAGAACCCAGTGATATAGATTGGGCTAAGGGACTGCACATTGGATCCTGCCTAAAATTTCTGCATGTGGAAGGATTTCCCTCAATGGAGCATGAATTTCCTACCTCCCCACTCCTACTGGTGCTCAAAATGACCCTCCCAGTGCTGTTCCTCAGAGGGGCGGACTCAGGGGTCTGCCGCTGGAAGGAAAAAAATTGGTGAAAATTGCCCCCCCTTCCCTGTGTGGAATTTGTAAGCAGTGTCCAAGCCAGGGCCTAGACCATGGATACCATATGGGATTCATGGTCCTGTGTGGATTTAATCCCCTCTTTCCATGGTCCAAGTCTAATATTATATGCAGATATGTGTGTGTGTGTTTTCAGAGGATGCACAGACTGTTCTTCTTTATCATATCCATCTCTAATACTCTGAAACTACTATACATTTAATAGTATTAGAAATCCAACTGAATCACAAATTTATCATTGAAAATATACAGTTTTGAACTATGTAAGATACTAAAAGCCAGCAGGTAAAAAACACATTGTGTTCCACATTTTTATGATTGTGCCTAATATCTGGTTCATAAATGGAATGCAAGTACAGACATTGGCAATTAGATTTTTTTTTTTTAAAAAAATTATCTCTTTGAAACCACTATTTTGCCTCAAAGTCAAATCTTTGTTTTCATTTCAAAAACACCATCTATTTGCTTTCTCCATCTCTGAGGCAATATATGTGGTGCGTAGGCCACCGTAAACAGTACCGTGAGGCAATTTCCCTAACACAGTTTAACATGTGGTTCCTATACATGAAGACTAGAAATCAGTGCTGTGTATTTTTGGCACTGATTGATACAGACCTGGAGACTCTCCTCACATTGTGGGGAAAGATGCTAACAACCCTACATGGATCTATCACTACCCACAAGTAAATGAATACAATAAGCAACCTGTAATAGGTAATAATTAGTCATTAATCTCTTAATTTCTTTAATATGCCATAGTTTTGAGACCCATTCCAGAGTCAATAGGATGGATCCTACTCCTATCCTGTTACTCCACTGAGCAAAGTCTAAAGGCTTCCTCCAGTCTAAGGAGCCTCCTTCCAACTTAAGTGATTCTTTCCTGAGAGGTTTGTCCAAACTTCCATTTTCAGGCAATACCCATTCAGGCAATTTCTCCTCACTATTGGATATGCCTCAAAGCTTTAACAACACCTATCTGATGGTATCTCCCTGTAAAGACCATCTGAAGAGTCTATGTGATCCCATCAAAGTCTGACACCATAATGATTTACATTATTTCACATCATATCCACAGCAGATGGTGGCCATCTGGGAAACCAGACTCATTATTTCTTAAAATGCATCATTCCTTGTAAAATATCTTAATCACTCTTAGACCCTGCTATTACAATATGAAGTCTGTTCAGTTGGCAGAGCATGTATTACTCAGTCTGCATAACACATCTACGTGGTACAAAAGTAGGGCGAGAATCTTAAAACCCCCTTTTCTGCTTTACGGATGTTGGTTACAGCCGGCTCCCCCTCCCCACAAGTTCATAACTCAAAAACAACACTGCAAGCAAAGGAGCACACATGGATCAAAGTTCACCCTTTGTTCAGTGTGTTGAACTCCTAAGGATATGATGCAACCCTCCTCAGAATTCTGGAGCTGCTCTTTGTTTGTTTTTTATTTGGGGGTTCATTTGGCCTTTTTAAAAATCAGGATGGATAGCTATTATTATTTCCTTTACAGAATTCACTGGTGAAAAAAACAGTCATCAGAAACTGGGTGGTACATTCCCTGAGGTAAAATTAAAGTGCTTAATGCAATAAGAGTAAGTAGGGCAAGAGAAACAATAAAGGGCCTTTGCTGGCAAACAGGCGGGAAATGAGCATGCACAGTTATCCGCTTCAAGCCTAAAATATTTGGGGTAGCATTTGCTGCTGATGGTGAGAGGCAGCTGCTGGTCTTTAAGTGCTTGTTGTGTTCCTGGATGAGAGGTGCTGGAGGTCCCTTTCTGTATATTGAAAGAAGCAGTGAAAAGTGGAAGTCCAAGCGCTCTTGGTGGACCTGCTTTTCCCTCTTTTTGTACTGTGCCCCCACCATCTCCAGGACGGAGTAACAAAGTACAATTAGTAGAACCACAAAGAACACACTTGTGCCATTCTATTTTTATCTCCCCATTCCTCCAAGGAGTTCAGGATAGTATACGTGAGTGCCTACCAACTTTTACCACCCCCTCATCCATACTCTCAATAACACCATTTTTTAGGTTAGGTTGTCAGAGCAAGATGGCCCACAATCAATGGGCCAAGTTTTATGTACAACTGAGGACCTGAATGCAAATATCACAAGGCTTAGTTCAACATTCCAAGCACTAGGTCTCATAGGCTCCCATGTTTAATGTGACCCATAACGTGGCCCACAAGTTTGCTATTTGTATTCTATTTCCTTGTCATTGGAATGCGCTCCTGCCTGGCATTTTCCTTCTCTATTACCACACCAGAGCATCCCCTTGTGAACATGTCTTATACAGAGTCAAATTACCAGTCCATGTATCCCCATAAAATGTGCACAATTTTCAACATTTATTTTGACATCAATTCATAAGCGTTTTATACTATATGCATAGCATATGTGCCAATAATGTACTTTGTAAGTACAAATATCTTCTTAGTTCACTATGAAATGGACATGCATGCAGAACACAAACAAATCTGCAGTGAAAAGTGGAGAGCCAAATCTGCTGAGAAAAAAAAATAGGCAGATAGAAAAAGAAATGCAATAGGAAAATATTTCCAGCACTTGTTAAAATGGTCTTTGTTAGGTGAACGGAATAAATGTAAAAAAAAGAGTGATACATCAGGCATCAGAGCACCCCTGTATATTTGAATTTTATATTCGCAAGCTTCTTTAACATTTTTTTGTCCCAATTTGCAGTATGTATCTATATGTGGGGAAAGCTACAAACCACTGGATGAATAAACAAAACCAGAAAAAGATGACACTCTTATGTATAAGATACAAAATCTTGCTATCACGAGTTTCCAAGAGCCTCTTTCTTCACAAGCCACATGAAAAGACATGTGCTGGACAGATGCTGCATCTAAAATGAAGTGTTTTGCTCATGGCATTGGTGGCCTGCGTATCCGATATTCTTGGATCTGTCTAAATAGTGAGCCGCTAGTCACAGCTACAAGCGTTCCATTAATATAATTTAGAACCAATGTCACGTCTTCGAAGAATAGCTCTCTTTCCAAATGATCAAGAATTCGACAAGTGATAATTGCTTATTGCTCTTCTCCTTCTGCATTTCATTACATTTCACCGATGACATGCTTTCCCAGCAGCATATTAAATGACTTTGTTGACAGACCAGCTTAGGAGAGCAGGAAATCAATCTTGGGTTGAGCTGCTGCTAGTCCAGCACTATGGGTCGAATCCAGCCAGCTTTACTGCTGGTGGAAGAAAAGGAGAGATTCCCTTTAACTACCGGAAGGGTGGGTGGGGGACCATGGGCCCTACATGGACAAAAGCCATGTGGAACAGGCAGGGGGTTTTTTTTTAGCAGGAACGCAGTTCGGGTTCGCTTGGTGTCGGGGCTGTGGCCTAAGATGCAAATCAGTTCCTGTTAACCTTTTTCTACCAAAAGCCCTGAGAAAAACAATGGTGATGCCAGAGGGTATGGCCTAATGTGCAAATGAGCTGCTGCTGGGCTTTTTCTACACACACAAACAAAAGCCCTGGGAACAGGGGCTGTAATAAGAGGGGATAGGAAAAAAGCAATATAATAAATAAATAAGGCTGAGTGAAAACGCTGGCTGGGTACAAACTTTTGTATATTTGGGCCAACGTGGTGCTCAAAATGAAATACTATTTTAAAAAATGATATTTGAATTGGCAGTTTCCGCTGCTTCCCCTTCCTGCTGCAGGACCCCTTCTTGACATTTCTCAGGGTCTCCTGTTTCCCAGGAGCGGCACGTCATGGAGGTTAGTGGGCTGCAGTGGGAGGAGGGAGTCAGGAAGTTTTTATTTGGTGTTTACAAATTTCAACCAGGATCCCACTGACTGATGCAGGAAGAGAGATATCTGTTGCATTCCACAAACGAAGGCTTTCATTTTCAACTGCAGTTGTAAACATATAAAGCTGTGATCTTTCATAGTAATTTAGGAAAGCAGCTTCACGTGTGCAGTCTAAACCGAGTCACCCAATTCTGTACCCATGGACATCAGTGGATTTAGAATGTAACTCTATTTAGGATTGCACTGCAAAATTTCCACCCTAGCAGGAATATGGCTGCAAAGGGAAACTCACTATAGCAGCTGTAAACCCACCCCTCCAACTCCCTTGCGTGCAGGCATCTCTTTTTATTGGATGATGGCCCAAATCTGTTAAAAGAAATTACATTTGATCATAGACGCACATCTGTTGGTGGTCCTCTATCGAGACATAAGCCTTATAAAATCTAGCAGGGTGGGATGCTTCATTCCTGGATCTGGTCGGCTCATCATTTGAACCAGCCCTTCCAAATGAACCCATGTTATATCAATTTTGTACTAATATACCCATGCCACAAAAATGAACCGATGAGTAACTGTGATGTCAAAAATAAGTTCCTTTATAACTAAAAGCATGCAGAAAGAAAACCTGTGTAGATCTGATCGTAACTCTAATGGTTCACTGCCTTGGGGCTCAGCAGAATGTGAAACTCTGCAGATGAGGCTGTATATTTTTCTTGTTCACTAAAGCAGGAAGCAAGCGTGTGGAGTCACACCCAGCATATGCAGCCTGTTCACAGATTTGACTGGGGTTGCCATGCTCCAGTTGGGGTCTGGAGTTCCCTGGAATGTTAACTGATCTCCAGATTAGAGGAGTCAGTTCCCCTGGAGGAACGACAGAGTCTAAAAGAAATGGAATTCCTAGAGTAGCTACGGAGAGTAAATGCTCAGACATCCGTTCTCCATAGTGTAACATAGGAGAAATGGATTTGTAAAAACACTAGAGGCCAGTAACATAGAGAAAAACCTAAAAATAATTTTGAGAGATTTTTTTTTTAATTTCTAGGATGAGTAAAATGAGGCAGGGAATTTAAAATTTGGATTTTGGTGGGAAGTGATCTTACAGCAAGGGGAGGAGTTCCACCAGCCTCTTGACCTCCACCTGCAAACATTTACATTCCTGAGGACACCCTGAACCTTCTGAAGTAACTTTAACAATATTGACAATCTTGAACTCTAAATGGTCGCTTGCTGGCAGAGCATGTTTGGAGACTGTTAGCATGCATACACTTTAGCCAAAATGTTTTAAGAACTCTGTTCCAGTGTTTGAAATGTACTTTAAGAATTATGCAGTAAGACAGAATGAAGGAAGAAAGTGTGTGGGGTCACACTAGGCACAAGGAGCAGAGCAGCTCTGATAGCTGAGACAGCTGGAGAAATTGCAGAGAATTTCTGAGTTTTGAAGGACTTCATTCTAAGGTTTGTGGGGCTGCCTAAAATTCTAAGGTGTGATAGCTGGGGAACTGCTCTTTGTTTGGTTGACTGCTCTTTGTTTGGTTGACTGCTCTTTGTTTGGTTGACTGGCCTAAGGGTGAAAGAGATTGCTGCTGATTGCTGAGGAGTGCCTCTGCTCCACCTCTTTGCATTTTAAGCTGCGCCTTGCCAAAGCCGCGAGCCTTTGGCGCGAGCCGAAGGGCGAGAGCTAAAGGGCTCTTGGCCTGCGGCTCTTCGCCTAGGGGCTCTCTAAGGACCAGGAACCCAGATCCCTGATTTCCTTGTTCTCCAAATAAGGTAAGTTCCCAATAAGGTAAGTTGAGGTAAGGTAAGTTGACCCTCCAGAAGGGGAGCCACTTAAACAAACAGCATTTAAAGAGGACTGTATATTTTAATATATTTATATATTTTATTTATTTTATTTATTTATTTAAGATTTGTATCCCGCCCTTCCCACAAGTGGCTCAGGGCGGCTTCCAATAGTAGATCCAACAAAATTACAATAGTTAAACATATAAAGGGATCCGTATTTAAAACAGATAAAACTGATAAAACAGATAAAACCTTAGTTATTAATACACATTAATAAATATTGCAACTGTATATAAAAGAAATCCAGCAAGTTACATTAAAATTCTCAAGCTAGTTATAGGCTAGCCGGAAGAGGGTCGTCTTACAGGCCCTGCGGAACTGAACAAGGTCCCGCAGGGCCCTCACCTCTTCCGGCAGCTGATTCCACCATGTAGGGGCCATAACAGAGAAAGCCCTTTCTCTGGTGGACTTCAAGCGGGCTTCCTTCGGCCCAGGGATGGTAAGGAGATTTTGTGTTCCCGACCTCAGTACTCTCTGGGGAACGTGCGGGGAAAGACGGTCCTTCAGGTAGACAGGGTCCTTCAGGTAGACATATATATAATGAAGATAGAATGCCAGCAGGGGGTTGGGGGCTTTCCAGTGTTTTGCACTGAGTGTCACATGTATGACTATCTGCCCAAAGGACAGAAGTCTTGGGTGTGTGCTCGATGCAAGGAGCTCCTGGTCCTCAGGGAACGAGTTCGTACCCTTGAGGCCGAGGTGACTGCCCTGGAGAAGCAGAGATGGTCAGTCAGGCACTTGGGGAAGACTCTCGGGGGCGTATTAGATGAGCCCCGCTCTGAACGTAGCAGCCCCGTTGCTGTCAGAGAGTATGAGGGTCGAGAGGGAACAGGGCACCGGGCTGAGGACAAGGGGAATGCGCCCTTAGAAGGGACCTCTTCTTCGGTTGGTGAGCGGGCACAAATTAGAAGTCTCAATGTGTGGATGAGACGATGGTGTAAGGAGGAAGGGTTTAAGTTTGTTAGGCACTGGGATGCTTTCTGGAACAAGCGGGAGCTGTACAAAAGAGACGGTCTCCACTTGTCCCCAGATGGAACCAGGCTGCTGGCGCTTAAAATCAAAAAGGTGGCAGAGCAGTTTTTAAACTAAATCTTGGGGGAAAGCCGACAGGAGATGAAATGTCTCTGGTTCGGGAGGACTCGTCTCAAAGAGATGAAGGGTTAGCTGCTATTTTTCTACCGGGTAACGGACCAGAGTTGTCCACTGTGAAGGTGACAAACAATATGGACTGTCTGCCAGAGTCTCGAGGCGGCAGGAGGAAGGTGGCGGGCCTAGCTCGCCTTAGAAATTATAGATGTTCGTATGCAAATGCTAGAAGTGTTCGAAGTAAAATTGGTGAATTGGAATGTTTAGTGTTCGGAGAAAACATAGACATTGTGGGAATTTCAGAAACTTGGTGGAATGAGGAGAATCAGTGGGACACGGTGATTTCTGGATATAAGCTATATCGGAAGGATAGGGAGGGAAGGGTTGGAGGTGGGGTGGCTCTGTATGTCAGAGAGGATATACGGTTCAGTAAGACTGAGATCAGAGAATTAGATTCACTTTTAGAAATGCTTTGGGTTGAAATAGAGGGCCCAAAAGGAAATTTAACTATGGGAGTTTGTTATTGCCCACCAAATCAAAAGAGAGAGGACGATTATAATATGATGGAAGGCTTAAAGATAGCGGCTAAACGTAAAAACTGTGTCGTAATAGGTGATTTTAACTACCCGCAGATTGATTGGGTCAATATGTGTTCTGGTCGAGAGAAAGAGATTGAGTTTCTTGATGCTCTCAATGACTGTGCTATGGAGCAGATGGTCTCAGAACCTACCAGGGGTGGGGCGATCCTGGATTTGGTCCTAAGTAATGCCCAAGACTTGGTGAGAGATGTAAAAGTGATTGTGCCACTTGGGAGCAGTGACCATAATGTTATTGATTTCACCGTTTGTATAAATAGGGAGTTGTCCAAAAAGACCGCCACAACCACGTTTAACTTTAAAAGGTGTAAATACACTGAGATGAGGAGGCATGTGAGGAGGAAACTGAAAGGAAAGGTACATACGGTCAAAACCCTTGGGGAAGCTTGGATGCTATTTAAAACTATAATCCTAGAAGCTCAGATAAAATACATACCACAAGTTAGGAAAGGCACAAACAGGCATAAGAAAAGGCCTGAGTGGTTAACAAACAAAGTAATGGAAGCTGTAAAAGGTAAGAAGGACTCCTTTAAGCGGTGGAAAACCAGTCCAAGTGAGATTAGTAAAAGGGAACACAAGCTGTGGCAAATCAAATGCAAGACTGTGATCAGGCAGGCAAAAAGGGACTATGAGGAGCATATTGCAAAAAACATAAAGACCAACAATAAAACTTTCTTCAAATATATTAGAAGTAGGAAACCAGCCAGGGAGGCAGTGGGGCCCTTGGATGACCATGGGGTAAAAGGATTACTGAAGGAGGATAGGGAAATGGCTGAGAAGCTAAATGAATTTTTTGCCTCCGTCTTCACTGTGGAAGATGAGAACTTTTTGCCCGCCCCAGAACCACTAATTTTGGAAGGGGTATTGAAAGACCTGAGTCAGATTGAGGTGACAAAAGAGGAGGTCCTACAACTGATAGACAAATTAAAAACTAATAAGTCACCGGGTCCGGATGGCATACATCCGAGAGTTCTGAAAGAACTCAAAGTTGAACTTGTGGATCTTCTAACAAAAATCTGTAATCTTTCATTGAAATCTGCCTCCGTTCCTGAGGACTGGAAGGTAGCAAATGTCACCCCCATCTTTAAAAAAGGTTCCAGAGGAGACCCGGGAAATTACAGGCCAGTCAGTCTGACTTCAATACCGGGAAAGTTGGTAGAAACCATTATCAAGGACAGAATGAGTAGGCACATTGATGAACATGGGTTATTGAGGAAGACTCAGCATGGGTTCTGCAAGGGAAGATCTTGCCTCACTAACCTGTTACATTTCTTTGAGGGGGTGAACAAACATGTGGACAAAGGAGACCCAATAGATGTTGTTTACCTTGACTTCCAGAAAGCTTTTGATAAAGTTCCTCATCAAAGGCTCCTTAGAAAGCTTGAGAGTCATGAAGTAAAAGGACAGGTCCTCTTGTGGATCAAAAACTGGCTGAGTAATAGGAAGCAGAGAGTGAGTATAAATGGGCAGTCTTCGCAGTGGAGGACGGTAAGCAGTGGGGTGTCGCAGGGCTCGGTACTGGGTCCCATGCTCTTTAACTTGTTTATAAATGACTTAGAGTTGGGAGTGAGCAGTGAAGTGGCCATGTTTGCGGATGACACTAAATTGTTCAGGGTGGTGAGAACCAGAGAGGATTGTGAGGAACTCCAAAGGGATCTGTTGAGGCTGGGTGAGTGGGCGTCAACGTGCCAGATGCGGTTCAATGTGGCCAAGTGCAAAGTAATGCACATTGGGGCCAAGAATCCCAGCTACAAATACAAGTTGATGGGTTGTGAACTGGCAGAGACTGACCAAGAGAGAGATCTTGGGGTCGTGGTAGATAACTCACTGAAAATGTCAAGACAGTGTGTGTTTGCAATAAAAAGGCCAACGCCATGCTGGGAATTATTAGGAAGGGAATTGAAAACAAATCAGCCAGTATCATAATGCCCTGTATAAATCGATGGTGCGGTCTCATTTGGAGTACTGTGTGCAGTTCTGGTCGCCGCACCTCAAAAAGGATATTATAGCATTGGAGAAAGTCCAGAGAAGGGCAACTAGAATGATTAAAGGGCTGGAGCACTTTCCCTATGAAGAAAGGTTGAAACGCTTGGGACTCTTTAGCTTGGAGAAACGTCGACTGCGGGGTGACGTGATAGAGGTTTACAAGATAATGCATGGGATGGAGAAAGTAGAGAAAGAAGTACTTTTCTCCCTTTCTCACAATACAAGAACTCGTGGGCATTCAATAAAATTGCTGCGCAGACAGGTTAAAACGGATAAAAGGAAGTACTTCTTCACCCAAAGGGTGATTGACATGTGGAATTCACTGCCACAGGAGGTGGTGGCGGCCACAAGTATAGCCACCTTCAAGAAAGGTTTAGATAAAAATATGGAGCACAGGTCCATCAGTGGCTATTAGCCACAGTGTATGTGTGTATATAAAATTTTTTTGCCACTGTGTGACACAGAGTGTTGGACTTGAGGGGCCGTTGGCCTGATCCAACATGGCTTCTCTTTATGTTCTTAAGGAGGAGCCCAGGAAAAGGGCAGGCATGGATTTCTGTGGACCGGGTAAAGCAGGAGAAACTTAGCTTATGAACATATGAAGCTGTTTTACACTGAATCAGACCCTTGGTTCATCAAAGTCAGTATCGTCTACTCCGACAGGCAGTGGCTCTCCAGGGTCTCAAGCTGAGGTTTTTCATGCCTACTTGCCTGGACTCTTTTTAGTTGGAGATGCTGGGGATTTAACTTGAGACCTTCTGCTTACCAAGCAAATGCTTTACCACTGAGCCATCATTCGTGACAATTCTAGTTTCCGTCCTAATGCCCACATTCCCATCAAACACTGGGATTCTGGACGGTGCACACACACACACACCTCTCTAAAGCATGTGAAGGTAGAGGGCTCAAAACCAGATGTTAATTCTCTGCTGTTTAAAGGAGCACAGCTGGAAGTGAGGACACTTCCTCTGAGGCCACTCCTTCCTTCTGTTTCAACTGTGATTTGTTTTCCCCTGAGTCTCCACCTGTAAATATTGTATTTCTTGCTGTCTAAACATGGACACTTAAATTTCACATTCTTCGAGAGTTAGGTCCAGCAGAGCAATGTAAGACACATTAATAAATGACTGAAGATGTAGCTTGCAATCTTCCTTTTCCATATGGGCTGTATTAGTCCAGCTTGATCAACTGGACAGGCAGTGGGGCTTGCATGATGTTGCCTTTGACACAATATGACAGAAGTCAATTATTTTTTAGCAAACCTGCATCTTTAATGCAGTTGAATTTTTTATTAGTCCAAATACAAAATATTTATGTTCCATTACATATTTACAGTCCTGTTCATGAAAAAATAATGCTAATCTCAAAGCAGTTATTCCCCAGGAACTATTTAGAGGAATGTTCTACTGCAATTTCCTGTTTCCCACAGTAAATGAAACCACTTTCTCATGGACATGTGAGGAAGACTGACTCTGCAGAGGTTGCCATAGTCAGCTTGCAGGGAATGTGCCTAACACTGGATGCAAAACAGTCAGAATGCCAGAAGCAAAAATCATGAGCTCTTCAAACAACTCTTTCTGGTCTCTGTCTAAAAATGGATCAAGTCATCTCCATTTACCTGCTTTCAGTTCTTTTCGTGCAGCTGCCACACAGTTCTTTTCTTGCTGGCTAGAAAGACACTGGGCATGATTCACTAGAACTGGTTATCTATGGTTGAATTTTTTTTTTTTTAAAAAAAATAACTTTTTAACTTAAAATCCCAGATGAAATAAAAAGTGATATATATTTGCAAGGGCTAAATGCATGTTTCTGGCTGCTACTGGAAGTACCCCTCATTTATAAATTCTGCAATATATTGTTAGTATGAAGTTATAAGGAGTGAAAGCAGCTAGTATTCTTTTTGTGTGTTTTTTTTTTTCAAAACCCTCTTTTCATGTCTATTTATTTTCCAGGAACAATTAAGCTCCTTAGATGCTCAAGAAGTGCACCTACATAGTATATTTTTGCACAAAATGTGTCCAGCTGCATGTTAAAGTGCACTTTGGATGGCAGGCATTGACAGCCTCCAGGTGGGGCCTGGAGATCTCCTAGAATTTCAACTAATCTCCAGATGGCAGAGATCCAGTCTCCTGGAGAAAATGGCTTCTTTGGAGGGTAGATTCCATGGCACTATACCCCTCTGCCAAATCTCACCTCTCCAGTTTCCACCCCTAAATATCCAGGAGTTTCCCAACCTAGTTGGCAAGTCTATTCCTTACTGATCTTCTCAATGTAGAACCCCTGCTGAACTTCCAAGAAACGTTAATGCATCCCTAAAAAATTAGTTGTTAAGATAAACAAGGCATAAGGAGAGGTCATGGAAAGGAACTGTCCCTAATAGCAAACTTATGTTGGAAACATTTACGGATATAGTCTATCTGGTGGAAGCAATTTGGCACAATCATTGTAGAGCTATTGTAATAATCCTAATTTCCTTTTGGGTGAGATAATTTGGAATTGTGCTGAAAGATTCTTGCAAACAATTCCAGGCCATGTTGAACTCGCCAGACCTTGTGTTAAATCATACAAAGCCACATTATTCTAAAAGAATAACTTGTTTCAATATATATTAGAGCCTTTATGCAAATGCCTTTTAAAAAAGGAAACTGACACATAATATTGTCAAGTGCTCTGCTTGTGCCCTTTAAGGAACAGCTTAATGTTTGAAAATGCCATTCTGAAAATGGTAATGAAGTCATTTCATTGGAAAATGTCTTTTTCTCAATATCCATAAACAAAAGGTTTTTTTTTTTAAAAAAAACAAGCAAAACATCCATAACACCCCCCCCCCCCACTTTATCATGTTATATTACTAATCTGAGAGAGGGTTTTATCCTTGCAGATTTATGTTCCATTTGCATGCAAGAAGCAAGGCACATTCTTAAACAAAAGATATGTTTTCTGAAAGCTCTGAAAGCTTCCTATGATTTTTTGCCTAATAATGGGTCCTCTTTGGACAAATGCATGGACAGGCAATAGAACTGGATGCATGGGTTGAACTTCTTCCATCACACCACTTTTTCATTTCCTTGCCAACCACCAATCTGCTTTCACCTTTTCCTCCCTTGCTTTTCCAACTGAAATGCCACACACACACACTTCATCCTGCTTTGATCTTGTGTGGGGATACTTAAGGTAGTTTCTTTCAGTGGGGAAAACAGGAAGGAAGGAAAGGGTTAAAGAGCCCCTTTTCCCACACCATTCCCTCCTTTGAACAAGCACATGAAGTTTCTGTCAAGGTCATTATTGTCTACTATGACTGGCTGCAGCCCTCTAGGGCCTTGAGTATCAGCCTTTCATACTACCTGAGCCTTTTAACTGGAGATGCCAGGGATTGAAATGGGGATTTTCTGCATACAAAGCACTGAGCCATGGCCCCTTCCCTTATATTGGTTGTGGCTTGTGTCATGAATATCCTTGATCTCAGTCACTTAAGTAATATATTCCCATGCACATTATGCTAGGGAGACACTATCTCCTTTGTGGTGCTCAAAAGAATCGCAGTGCTCTCTAATAGCAAACATCCATTACGTGTGTTGGGTTTGTGGTAATTAGAATATAAACCAGGCCTTCCTAAAGTTAAAAGCCAGGAAATAGAATGAGGGTTGGGGTTTTTTTTTTTTTTTTGCTTTGTTTTGTGTTAATTCTTGGGAAGTGGACCTTGTGATGCTTTGGTCATGCAAACAAGAAGCTGGACATACAACAGAAAGGCTTTGTCATTTGTTCCTGGAATTTGTCCTTGAGGCAGGGTTCCTCTCCAGACTGGTTTTGGTAATGGGCCAAAACTTCTGCAGGGTTATATTTCCTGCATTTTTTTGTAAGAGGAGGATTGTTAATTTTGGGATATCCTGAAGTTTCCAAACCATGAATGCTTGAGGGGTAGCATTACTTGGATCTGAGTGTTCAGCTGCTCCATGAAACAAACAGGAAGGGGGTGAATTTCCAAACATTTCTGCTTCTTGTGAAATGCACTTCCTTATCATTCATTTCTGTAGCTCTTTGTGAAGACTGGTGGGAAAAGGAAGGTGTTGCTGTTGCTGATGTTCCCTTACTAGTAGTCTAGTGGTAGTAATGCATACACATGGTAGCTGAACCCAAATGTTCTTTCCTACCCACATTCTGCCACAATGTGTTATGTGTAATTATATGGAAATTGCTGGTAGGTGATGGACAATGGAATTTGCAACACTGTATGGGTTATGATTCCATACACTCAACCCCCCAAAGCAGTTATTTTCTCCAGGAGAACTGATTTCTGCTGTCTGGAGATCCGTTGTAACCTGAGAAGTTCCCCAGGCCCCATCAGGAGGTTAGTAACCCAAGCTGGTGGCAGAGAGGTGCTCTAGGCCCTCCATATTAACGCTCTAGAACCACAGAGGGGGCAGTTAGATAAGGCCTTTGCCAGCTCCAGGCCTGAAGGAGGCAGAAGGGAAGGAGGGGAGGCAGAGATCCCTGGAAGAGATATCCCACGTGTCACAAACTTGCAT
This sequence comes from Heteronotia binoei, assembly GCF_032191835.1. NCBI lineage: Eukaryota > Metazoa > Chordata > Lepidosauria > Squamata > Gekkonidae > Heteronotia > Heteronotia binoei. The sequence goes on along the minus strand of NC_083223.1, from coordinate 45,208,282 downwards.
GGCCCTGAACCATTTCATGGCAAGGTTTTGTCTGAAGTTAGCTGTTGTATTAGGGTGCCTGTGTCTCAAATCCAAGCAGGATGGAGATGTTGTTAGCAGGGAAGGCAGAGGGTTTTTTGTTTTGTTTTCTTGGCGTGTGGGTGTGGATCTGCCTGGGTTGAATGGGACTACTTTATTCTTGCCTGATTATGCCAGCTGCTCCTGGATCTGGCATTGCTTTTTAAGAAGCAAGGGAGTACTTGGCCAGTTTTCCTAGCAGTTCCATCTGGTTAAAAAGCTTCCCTTGCTGCCACCAGCCTCACCACATTCTTTTATCTCTGGACTTGGCTATTGTAATGCGAGGCTGCTGTTGAAGGTAACTGGGAAAGTGCAGATGGGGCAAAGTGCAGCAGTTCATGTCTTGGTTGAAGGCTGCCACTTTGTGTACGCGACCCTGATTTTGAAGATCTTCTGTGACTTCCATTGTGTTTCTAATTCAAAAGGCTGGTTTTGACCTAGAAAGCCACTCATGGCCTGGGACCCACATACAGAAAAGAATGTTTCACTTCATATGAGCTCAGCATAATGTCATTTTCTGGTGATCCCTTCTGTTTAGGAGGTAAGACTGTCTTCTTTCAGAGCTACAGCATTTCTGTAATCACATCATGGGCCAGCTGTTCTGCTTTTTGATAGCCTGCTGCTGAAGATTAATGAAGAAGAAGATATTGGATTTATACTCCACCCTACACTCCGAATCTCAGTGTCTCAGAGTGGCTCACAATCTTCTTTATCTCCTCCTCCCACAACAGACACCCTGTGAGGTGGGTGGGGCTGAGAGAGCTCTCACAGAAGCCACCCTTTCAAAGCTCTGTGAGAGCTATGGCTAACCCAAGGCCATTCCAGCAGTTGCAAGTGGAGGAGTGGGGAATCAAACCTGGTTCTCCCAGATAAGAGTCTGTGCACTTAACCACTACACCAAACTGGCACTATATCAGTTTGGCTAACTACACCAAACTGCCCTTCATAGTTCTCAGGTTATGGAGGTAATTTATTGTCCTAGAGATTTGTATTAGATCATGGTATGTTTTTATTGGTGTGATTGTATTTTGTGATAATTTATGAATTTAAATTACTTTGCGGCATGAAGAAGCAAGAAGTAAATCAATAATGTGATAAACTTTCTGTGATTGGAATTGAAACCATCTGCAGTGCTTTACCATTTTAGGCACTGTATAAAAGTTTATGTAGAGTAACAGAATAATAGAGTTGGAAGGGACCTCCAGGGTCATCCAGTCCAACCAGAATGCAAAAGCTTCATAAATAACTCCTCCCCACACATACATCCCCAGTGACCCCTGCTCCGTGCCCAGAAGATGGCAAAAACTTCCAGGATCCCTTGCCAAACTGGCCTGTAGAAAAATTTCTGACTAATCCCAAAATGGCAATCAGCATTTCTCTGGGCATGTAAGAAAGGATCACAAGAACTAAGCACTGATGCAACCCCTCCTACCCTCCTTCTCACGATCTGCCTAAGTTCGCGGAATCAGCATTGCTGTCAGATGGCCATCTAGCATATGTTTAAAAACCTTCAAGGAAGGAGTGCCCACCCCCCCTCAAGGAAGCCTGTTCCACTGAGGAACTGCTCTGTCAGGAAGTTCTTCCTGTTTAGCTGGAAACTCTTTTGATTTAATTTCAACTTGTTGGTTCTGGTCCAACCTTCTGTAGGCAAGGTCAGGAGAATCATGATGGTGAATCAGGGTGTGTCATTCTGGCAGCCCATTCTCTGTATTATGGATAGATTGGTGTTTCATGGATCGGTAATAGGGACGTTAGCAAATTTTATGACAACTTTGGCTCAGCTGGAAAGTTTAAGTTTCTTTCCTGGTTTATCCATATTTTGGATGAAGCTGTGAACATCTCCCCGACTGCATTACCAAAATTTGATACAATTTGTATCAAATAATGCTGTTGAAATCAACACTGAGGGTTTTTTTGTGCATCATTAATGGGCGCACATTAATTATTCTGAAATGATGGCTAGTGTAAATGGCATTTAAATGTAAAAATGTCATAAAATAAACTAACAGAAAAGTGATATTCCCAACCATGCACAGAATTGAAAAGAAACAAGAAAATACATATTGCATCCAGTTTGGTGTAATGGTTAAGTGCACGGACTCTTATCTGGGAGAACCAGGTTTGATTCCCCACTCCTCCTCTTGCACCTGCTGGAATGGCCCTGGGTCAACCATAGCTTTCACAGAAGTTGTCCTTGAAAGGGCAGCTGCTGTGAAAGTTCTCTCAGTCCCACCTACCTCACAGGATGTCTATTGGGGGGAGGAGGTAGGGGAGATTGTGACTGCTCTGAGACTCTGAGGTCATTTTCGCACTCACCTCCAGCCGGCGCGACCCCCCTCTTCACCGCGCAGGATCTGCACGGATTTCGCACTAAATGCCGTGGAGCAGCCTTTTGCGCCGGAAACTCCCGTCGCAAATCGCAAAACGTAAATCGCCAAAAAGCAGTTTGGCGTTTGAGCGGCTTTTGCGCCTGGAGTTTCCGGCGCAAAAGGCTGCTCCGCGGCATTTAGTGCGAAATCCGCGCAGATCCTGCGCGATGAAGAGGGGGGTCGCGCCGGCTGGAGGTGAGTGCGAAAACGACCTGAGATTCAGAGTATAGGGCAGGATATAAATCCAATATCATCATCATCCCTGTTTGGCAGTCCACATTTGTGTTCTGGTCACCAAATGTGCCTTTCTGGTTGGCATATTCACCGGTGAAAAACAAATACTAAAATGGTTTGAGATATCCAAATAAAGTAAAATATCTGAATTGAAGGCAGCTCTTTCTATCAGCCTTCATCACTGCTTTGGGCATTTTTTTGTTTTACTAGGAGCTCAAGTGGTATAAATGCTATAAATAGACTTTCCACACCTCAGTAGGCTGTCTTGTTTTAATTTACTGTAAAAGGTATGAAAGAAGCAAAGTAATGCATCCTATTGATCCTTGCCCGGTTAATTGCTCGCAGCAATTAAATTCCAAAGTACACAAATGTGTAACAACAAGTGGTCTAGTCATAACATCTCTCTACCTTTTCTGCTATGTGCATAGTAATAACATTCAGATTGCCTGTGGATATTACATTACATGGTAGAAATGGCAAAGCTTCAATATGTGGGAAGTGTGGGATGGTTTGTACATCTCATCTATCCATCTCTTTTATACCAGACAGGGAGGAGATTTGGGGGAACATCTTGCTGGTTGCATGACACTGAGCTCAGCTTCTGTCCCCTTCCTTTCTGCAGGTATAAAGGTCTGATCTCGGCCACAAGCATAAGTCATTTCACTTGAGCCAAAGAACAAGGGCCAAACAGCTATTGGCACTTAGATCTTGGCTTGATGCTCATGTCCTAGAGCCCTATGCCTAGGAATGTCATGAACTGCACAGCAATCTTGTTCAGCGGTTGAACATTTCCTGGTGAACATTCATAATCTACCAGTGCGCCAGTCAAAGGTATGTTCAAGATGCAACAAGGAACTCAAATGACTGTGGAACGAATTTGCAGAGACCTGCTGGTCAGACTGCTGACCAACTGCTGATCATAAATTCTGGCAACATCTCACCACTAAATACGCTGCATTTTAGCAAGTCTGGGACGCAGCACAGTTTCCAGGATGGGAGATCAAAAGATGCCCATTTCCAACTGATCCCTGCAATCAGCTGGGAGTCAGCTCCTGATTCCACCTCCCTTCTATTTTTTTTTTCCTGCTAGATACAGAATAAAATTTCCCTAGCAAGTGATCGAAGTTGACTTGCAGATGATCCCTCCAGTTAAAAGTAAGCTCCTCATAGCTGCAAATAGTCTTTTCTTGCTAATTGATATAAACAGATTGTGAACAGCTGACAGACATTAGTTAATAGGCTGAATGATCCTCACTGGCAAAGAGAATATAAGCCAAACTGGTAGATATTTGAGCCTCCTTACTGACAGCAGCCAGTGCAGCAAAAGAATCTGCTCATGAAGTGTCTGCTCTTTTGGTTGTTATTTAAATTGCATTGCAAAATATGTTTTGTTCTGGACATTTTGGTGCACTGCTTTGAGTTCCTTTGAGAAGAAAAGTGATGTAATAATGCCTAAATAAACAATAAATAAATATAAGGCCAGAATTTATTTAGGACAATCCTGGACAGAGTGCTCCCCCCCCAGTATCTTAGGTAGCAGAACTTGGAAAGAGCCGTTCTTGAGGGGTAAAAATAGTCAGAGAAGATGCTATTGGGCTGCATGGATGCTAACTTTGGATGTGACATTCATAGTATCTTCCAGTCTGCACATTTTCTATACGAATGTCACACAAAAAATTCTCTTTTAGCTCAGAAGCAGTTGCATCCTTTTCTTGACCATTCTCTTTTTCCAATACATAGGAAAAAGATTTTAGGACTGTAGCCAATCATAAGCTGAACATGAATCAGCAGTGTGATGCCATGGCAAAAATAGGCTAATGCAACTTCAGGCTGCATTAATAGACGCATACAATCCAAATCATAAGTGAATATTCTGACCAATTTTGGGCATTAGAGTTTAAGGAAGATGTAAACAACTCAAAAGCAACCAAGATTGTTGTGGTGGAGAGTATGAGTCTTGTGATAAGAGGCTGAAAAAGCTGGATATACTCAGCACTCTTCAAATGCCTGAAAGGCTATCTTATAGAACAAGGCAAGGAATTTTTCTATGATTCTCCACATGAGGAAGACTAGATCTAATGGGCATAAATTACAAGGTAGATTTCAGCTGAGCACTAGAGGGGGAAAAAACACTGTCCAAAAGAACAATTCAACAATGGAATCAAAAAAGGTCTCCATAACTGGAGGCTGGGCCATAGCCAGAAAATTTTAGATGGGGGGGCCCAGGGAATAAATTTTTAAATGGAGGGAACCCCCACTCTGGCAGCCCCCACTCTCTCCCCCACTATTGCTTTGGTGGCCCCCGCCCTCCCCACCACTCTGTTGGCCTCCACCCTCCTTCACAGCACATCCCCCCTCCCTCCCACCCACCCACCTGGTACAACACAGGCTCCCGAGGCTCTTTCAAGGAGGCCCACCCGTGATCAGCTGATTGGTGGGAAAAGCAGCTCTGAAGTTGGCAGCTCTTCTGCCAGCTTTCTGGCGCTCTCAGCATGTTCAGCACTGGGGCGCCAGTGGTAGGAAGAACCAGCTGGTCCTTCCCGCCGCAGGCACCCCAGCGCTGAACATGCTGAGAGTGCCAGAAAGCCGGCAGAGGAGCTGCCGGCCTCAGTGCTGCTTTTCCCGCTGATCAGCTGATCAGCAGGAGCTGGCCCTTTACCAGGTGGGTGGGAGGTAGGGGGGAGGCGCTGCAGAGGAGGGCGAGGGCTGACAAAGCAGTGGGGAGATTGGGAGCCGCCAGAGCAGTGGTGGCAGAGAGAGCGGGGGCCACGAGAGTGGTGGGAAGAAGGGGACGGGGAGAGCAATGGCGGCTGTGGGGAAAGCGGGGCGGGGAGATCGTGGCAGCAAAAGGAGGGGCCATATAGTTGAAAGGGGGGTTTGGGTGGAGAGGCCTATCCCCCCCCCCATGGCTATGGGCCTGACTGGAGGTCATTGGGCAGAGACTGGATGGACATCTGTTGTGAATACTCTAGGTCTGCCCTGAACTTCTATGGCCTATAAGGCCTCTTCCAGCTGCATGATGCTACATATTTTTCCCTGTTTGCTGTATTTCCTTTGTCATTTGTTTGCTGTATTTCCTTTTTCATTTCTGGGCTTCATCCACATGATATTTCTGGAATTGGTGCACACATGCATGCTTACTGTGTGATTACTACAACATTGACCTATTATGGCTTGTGTGCATTGGTAGCTTTCACATGGCACAATCTCAGTAGTACTCTAGTGGAAACAGCTCATTCAGCTCATTAATGGAGATCCAATCATACATGTGAAATTTCAGGAAACATTTAACTTGGTCATTCAGTAGCAGAAAATAATAATAGGAGATCGGATTTATATCCCGCCCTTCACTTGGAGTCTCAGAGTGGCTTACAGTCTCCTTTCCCTTTCTTTTCTCACAACAGAACACCCTGTGAGGTAGGTGGAGCTGAGAGAGCTCTCGGAGAACTGCTCTTGAGCAGAACAGCTCTGCGAGAACTTGTGACTGACTTAAGGTCACATCAGCAGGTAGTAAGTGAAGGAGTTCTCCCCTGATTTCCACACATATTTCTGGGCCTTTAATTTTCACTTTGTTTTTTTTTCCCTTCAAACCCCCCCCCCCCACCAAATTCCTTTGAGACCACTTTTACCCCAATGTTTTTTCCGGAAGCTAATTCTGAGTCAGCTTTTTCCTGATGTGTAATGTTTGTCATTTTCTTTGCCCCACCCTCTCCCATCCACCTCCAGTCCACTTTTTGATTACTGAACTATTATGGTTAAACTACTCCCTCTCTTTCTCCCCTGAAAATGAGTGATTTCTTTTTCCTTTTAATAGCATTAAAACAGCAGTATATCACTGGAGCATTGGTAACAATAGGCTAAGCAGCTTATCTGAATTCCAGCTTACTTTTTAAAAAAATAAAGTGAGACTAGCTTCTTCCCTTGCAGAAATGTAATGAAAATGGCTTGTCTCCACAAAGAATACTTAAAACAAAAACTGTGAATTCAGAGAATCTGCTAAGCTATTGTTACAATGTTCCAGTGATACATTGATGTTTTAATGCTTTTTTTAAAAAGGACATGTATATGTGCTATGAGGCCACCAATGACATCACCAATGATAATAACACCCTCCCTTGAAAATCCTCATGACTGAAGGCATGTACAGAAGAAAATAAACTGTCTCCACAACTGTGAAAATACAGAGGGAGGGCAGATTTGCAGAAGAATGGTGCTCAAAGTGATTCTACTGCTTGTGGATGAACTCCAAAGACAATTAGGAGTAAGTCAAGCATGCAGAAAAGACCCTATCATACTTTTCATAGTGATATGAAGAAAAGAAAAAAGGTCTAATATAGGCATAAAGGCAACACCCTGCCCTGACATCAGCCCAGGTCTTCTGGTGTGTGTGTTCAAGATCAGCCAAAATAATCAACCTGTAATGTGATTGTGTAGTTGAATAATAATAGAAATATTCCCTGACTAAATCATTCTATGTAGCAGGGCAGCAGCAGGCATGACTCAAAGGAAAGAAATCCATTTTCTTCACTTCTTTCTCCTGATAACATTTGTTCTTTGCGTTGTTTCTTATAGGTCTGATTAGCGACTTGTCTGTTGCTTTAAGCTAGTCAAGCATAATTTCTTCCTCACTCTCTCTTTTGCCTTTAGTACAGTGACTGTTGCCCCTTCAGACTGGCACACCACATGTATGAGTTGGAAAAGCAGGCAGAATTTTGTACGTGGTAAAGTGGCTGCGTGATGCCTTTGCTGGGCGTCTACTTTACAATTCAGCCAGCTTTCAGAAGCTTTTTGCAGTGACATTGAAAAGGTGGTTTGTGGATTAATCCAGGCAGCAGTGTTGTCAGCCTGCCTCAATAAAACATTCCTGTGACTTAAAAAAAAAAAGGTCAGTTGGTGTTCCCTCAACTGCTTATTGCAATTTGCAGCACCTTCATAATGAGCTGTGCTGGTTTCTTCATACAGCTTACAATGGGCACACTGGAATCTTTACTGTATGGCAAACAACCAAGGCCAGATTCACCCAATCAGGGCTTTTTTTTTGAGCCAGAATATACAGGGACACAGTTCTGGCTGGCTTGGTGTGAGGGGGTGTGACCTAATATTCAAATGAGTTCCTGCTGCACACAATTATTGTACCACAGGTTCATTCAAGCCAGGTAAACACTTCTGGAGCAATGCAGAGGTATGATGGGCCCAAAGGTGATCTCTCAGGTCCTTATTGCACCATCTAATCACCCCCACTACTCATGGCCTTCTGCTGACATACAAGGGGCCTGGCAGTATTCCCTGGGAGGCAGATGGTCGATTTAGTCCCATGGCTGCCAGGGGCTGATTGTAGTTTATGTCAAATCTTGTTTTATATATGTCTTGTAACAATGCTAAAGAAGTTAATGAGGAAGGATTTAAGTTTTTCAGAGTTCCGGATGACGTTCTACTCTTGTGCTGGGATTTACATCTCCCAGTTTACATTTTAAAATGTACACAAATGACTCATTCAAAAGGGCAGGCATTCTATCAAGTAACATTCATACTAGATCTTGTGTTGATACTGTATATGAGATTATTGAACGGTTGAAAAATTGAAGTAAGCACAAAAGTTGAAAAGGTTACATTCAAAAGAATGGTTTCAACATCCAGTGGGAACGCCCGAAGACAAAGCACTTGATCCCACCGACTCCTGCACTGGCTGTGCCACCTTCAAAAGAAATTGAAAGTTGACTGATCAACACACGATGAACTGCTGTGATGGATTAGTTTGCTTTATGGCTTATGCCACAAGGAACTATATAAATTCCCAGGCCCCTGATGTTCTGGTTCTGGGTCCCTCATGGTTAGCTTGCTTCTGGAGGGCCTGCTAGGCCTCAGAATAAGGAGGAAAGATGGTTGCTCCACCAGGCAGCTCCTCCTCCTTGTTGCACCCAGCCACTTTCCTCCTGCAGCCAAGGCAACCTCTTCCTCCCTGGCATACATATAGGGGCCGTCCTTATATCCCCCCCCAGGGGAAAGACCACACTTACCAAGGGGCCACTCCCAGCCCTCCTGGGCAACCTGGGGATCACCTGACCAACTGGGAAGACTCTGCCAAGGACAGGAGGGACTGCTTCTCTCTGCTACCTCAACGGGCCTGCCAGGATTCCTCAGAAAAGGCATCTGCCTGTCCCCATTGAGGACTGTGGGTAGCATCCAGTTCACCTCAGTCAAGATGGACAGATTCTGTGTCTGTAGTGGCAACTTCAGCAGCAGCACATCTGTTGTTTCTTCTCCCCCTTTTGCCAAACCTGGATACATTACCCAGAATCACAAGAGGAGAGGAATGAAAACTGCAGTAAAATGTGTAATGAAAATGTTGGGTAAAATAGATGGCTGGGGGGTGCTGAAAACCCTACATATGTTCTTGCTGAGTGAAATGAAATTTTCTCCCCAAGGGCCTGGAAGTCAATCTGATGCAAGAGAAACTTTCACTTTAGCACAACCAGTTTACCAGACTGGTTGATGAACTGCAATGATTCGTTTTGCACGTTCAAGCATGCCCATCCCATTCATATTCCTGTCTTAGATGTATAAGTAGCTGTCAAAACAAAAAAAAGGCCAACAACCCATAATGTGCAATATAATTTCACTAGCATCAAAGATCTCATTAGAGGCAGGGGATTTCCGTTGTATTGTATCTTTTGAAATAGGGTGTTGTTTTCTGCTTAAGTCTCAAAGATTTGAGAAGGTATTTTCTTATTTACCATATGATAATGCAATAAGTGCAGAATGCAATAAGGACACATTGTTTATCTTTCTCCACCTAAAATTTTATCTGCAAACGATCACAGTTTATTAACCGCACATGAAAACCTTTGATGAGCAGACCAATTTAGAACCTATTAGCTTGCTCTTTCTCGTAACAATCCAGTGAGCTTGCATTCTTTTTCTGTTTACAAAAGAAGCCAGGAGTCTGAGGTGGATTACACATTATGTTAACCTCTAGGAGCCAAATAATTAGTATTTTTTCCTGCTCTGTCCCTCTTTTCATATGTGGGAGCATCCATACTACAGATCTCACTCCTTTAACATTGTTCCATATATGCTACACCATTTTTACTCGGAATTCTGCAACAATTTGCCTCCATGCAGGATTTCACCACTTTCATTCTTAGCCCTTTTACTAACTCTATTATTTACTCTGTGTAGAACTCAAATAGGTGCATGGCTAGAATTGACCTTGTTTGGAACTAAGTGAAAAATGAAGGTGGCCACATTGGTTTGCAATAGGAAAGCTAGATTAGAGACCACCAAGATTTTTGGGGTATGAGCTTTTGAGAGTCAAAGCTCCTTTTTTCAAAAGGGAGATTATGGCATCACAAGACCTCTCCCCATATCACCTGTGAGTTTCAGGGATGCTGAGGATTTTACAACCCTTAGGGCTGAAGCAGTTTAGATGAAGATCACCACTGCGTTCTATTGATAATGTAGAGATTGTGCTTGTGAAGGCTCAGTTTGACTTGGGGTTGCATAGGGAAGGGAGAAGGAGAGAGGCCTTCAACTTCCACTCATTTTCAACATTTAAAACCTGGTTCCCTGCTTTTTTGGGGTTAGCATTTAGAAAGGGGGGGGGGAACCCTGTGCATCTGTGCCTCTCAGCAACTTGCCTGAGAGTTGCCACCATCTTTGGTAGTGCTGGTTCATTGACACCCACCTGCACTGGCACAGCCCAGCTGGCCCTCCTGCTCATACCTGCAGACAATTGAGGCAAAGAGCCAATCAAAGCCCGCTGCACCACCAAATTGGTGATGGGAGTTGTAGGCCAGAGCAAATGTGCTGGTGGGGTATATGTGCCCCCTTGGCCTTCTGTTTCGCAGTCCCTCTGCCAAATACGGTCGTCCCTCTCAGCCTCCTTGCATTGCTTTTCTTCTTTGGAATCAGGGGTGGAATGCTAGCAGGAGCTCATTTGCATATTAGGCCACACCCCTCTGATCTAGCCAATCCTCCAAGAGCTTACAAAACAGAGCCTTGTAAACTCTTGAAAGATTGGCTACATCAGGAGTGTGTGGCCTAATATGCAAAGGAGCTCCTGCTAGAATTTCACCCCTGCTTGGAATACATGGAGGGGGGAATGTATGTATCATGCGGATTTATACGAGTGTATCCTCACTGACTTCAGTACATTACTGTTGTATCAATCATGGGATACTCTCAAACAGCAACCTTTTTTCTGCTAGCACAGTTTGCATGGGAGAAAGTTGGTTGGGGAGTCGGTTTGCCAGCCTCCCCAGGCTCCTTGCTGATATGGGAGCCTAACTAGGGACTCTTTCCCTGGCTTTCCACCCCCAAGAAACAGGAAAGGTTTTTTTGGGGTGGGGGGTTGTCACTCAAAAACACCTCCCCCAGGGGCTCCTGATTCTGACAGAGTGTGGGTGCAGAAATGCACAAGCAGTGATTAATGACCCAAGGGCAATTATGCTCTTATGTGGGGTGGAAACAGATGGGACAGTTCACGCTTCCCAACCAGCTTGAGTTTACAAGAGGAGAGTTCATATATCTAGAAATGTGGGCTGAAAGCACTGACATCCATAAAGACCAGACTTTCCTTGGTTCCCAATAACTCTGATTTGAAGGCTGGTCAGAAAGGGCTGCCAACAACTAGGGAACGCGAGGGAACTGGAACAGGCACAGGAAGGGAACTGTAATGACATAAGTGCTCATCTGGCCACAGCCATAGAGGACTTCAAAAGAGGATTAGGTGGACTCAAGGATGATAGGTCTATTAGTGGCTACTAGCCATAATGATAGAGGAGCCCCGTGGTGCAGAGTGGTATAGTTGCCGTACTGCAATCCGAGCTCTCTGCTCACGATCTGTGTTTGATCCTGGTGGAAGCTGGGTTCAGGTAGCTGGCTCAAGATTGACTCAGTCTTCCATCCTTCTGAGGTTGGTAAAATGAGTACCCAGCTCGCTGGGGGAAAAGTGTAGATGACTGGGGAAGGCAATGGCAAACCACCCCATAAAAAGTCTGCCGTGAAAACATTGTAATGTGATGTCACCCCAGAGTTGGAAATGACTGGTGCTTGCACAGAGGACTACCTTTACCTTTTTAACCATAATGATGAATGGGAACCTCCATGTTGAGAGGCAGCCAGCCTCTGAATCCCGGTGACAGGAGCCAACAAGAGGGACTGGTTGTTCACTACAGGATGCTGATCCAGCAGGTCTCTTCTTATTTTCTTTTGTGCATTTTGATAATGTATGTATATAACCTCCCTAGAAACATGCTGAAAAGGCTCACTGGCCCTGCTACCCAGTTCAACATTATCTTAATCATAAGCATGAAAAATAAACCCGGATGAGCAACAACAAATGTATCGTAACACCTGGGTGAAGCATGGTAAATGTCCAAAAATGTTTTGGAGGTGACTTTAGTTTTGAGATATCTTTTTCAGATATAATAGCAGGAGTCTCAATGATGCAGGAAATGATGGTTTTATCTTCAGTTACTAATGAGGTGTGAAAAAGGCTTCACTTTGCTGAGCAGAACAAAACAGATGCCTTTCACCTGGATGTAGCAAAGAAGCAATGTATGAAATCTCAGAGAGGGGGGGGGAAGAACCAAGAGGAAAAGTCTAGATCAAACAATACTAAGGTAGCTTTTTTCCCCATGCGGGGGGGGGGGAAGGGGGTGGGGGAGGAAGAGAGGGCAGACTCCTCCACTGCACCACCAAGCACATCTGCCCTGCCTCTGCATAGCCCCTTGAGTCAGGGCTGCATCATGACTTTAATGGGCTCCAGGCACTGCCTTCATGGATGCCTCTCACCATAATACCATCATCATCAGCAGCAGCAATTTCCTTTATTGGCAGTATAAAAGGTAATAGCATAGATAGGAGTAGGATAAAAAGAAATGCAAAAATGAAGTATACACATGTGTAAAAAAATGTATCAATATTAAAAATTATTGTTGACATAACTTTAAAGATGTCAACATTTTTTTTTTCTATTTTAGGCAAAATGTTAATATATTTTCACGGGCCCCAACTGTCTCTTTTTCTGATGTGAGAGGAAAAAAATTAAAATATTTTTCTTCTGATTTTAAAAGAAATTAAAATATTCTTGTGGGTCCCCAAATTATCCTGGGCCCTAGGCACTGTGTCGTCTGTGCCTAATGGATAAGTCAGCCCTGGTTTGAGTGACCCTGCATGCACAGCAAAAGAAGTACTTTCCTGCAAGCATTCATCTAGGCAGACTGGAGCCCCATTTGCTCACTGCAAACCCCCTCCCCACCCCCGAATGCAACAGGTCTTTGGAAACATCTAAATAACTTTGGCCCAAAAGACTGCAGAATATTTTCCTTTCACTAACCTAGGGTGGCCTACTCTGGACTGGGAAATTCCTGAAGATTTGGGGGTGGAGCTTGGGAAGGAGGTGTGAGGTAATGGAAGGAGCTCAGTTGGGATGTAATGGCATACATCCCACCCCCGAAGGTATTTATTTTTATTTTATTCTTCTGCCTATTCACCTTGTGGAAAGCAACAGTGATAAAACTTCATAAAAGACCATGATTTAGGACTGCCAAAATAAATAAATAAATAAAGGAAAACTAAATTAGTCAAATGCAATCCAAAATAAAACTGTTTTCAGCTGCATCCTAAAGACTGAAAGTGAGGGGATGGGGGAGGGCCTCCAATACCTGTAGTCTGGAAATGATTTGTAATTCTAGGAGAATGCCAGGCCCTGGCTGGAAGATGGCCATCTACCCTTGTTATGCACATCTACCTAGCTGGTATTATGGAAGAATTTCAAGGCTGGAAGGAGGAATGTTCAGCTTTTTCAATACAGCCCTGCATTTTACCTCCCAGCCTGGTGCCCTGTGACATTTCTTGAGAGAAGTGAGTTTTAGGCACCCTCCTTAAAGAAACATAGCATTCAGGGGAAAAGTGAGCAAATCACTTTTTCTTGGTGCTGTGTCATGTCGTTGATATATGGGTTCTTCTACAATGTTGTTGCATGCTAGCTTGTGATAATTGTGGCACATGTCAGTTGGAGATAAGAGACAATAATGGGCACTACAAACTCAAGGGCACCTTACATTTAGCACATGGTTAGGGTTGCCAGGTCCGACTCAAGAAATATCTGAGGATTTTGGGGGTGGAGCCAGGAGCAAAGATGGGACAAGCACAACTGAACTCTGAAGGGAGTTCTGGCCTCACATTTAAAGGGACTGCATGCCTTTTAAATGCCTTCCCTCCATTTGGAAATAATGAAGGATAGGGGCATCTTTGGGAGCTCATAAAATTGGACCCTCTTGTCCAATCTTTTTTAAACTTGGGGTGTGTTTGAGGAGAGGCACCAAATGCTATACTGAAACCTTGGTGCCTCTACCTCAAAAAACAGCCTCCCACGGATCAATTCACCATTATACCGTATGGGAATTGGTCTCCATAGGGTATAATGGAGCGTCCAGCAGACATTACCATCCTCCCCCTGCTTTCTGCTAACCCTGAAATGGGGGGAGGGTTTCCAAACCAGGGGATCCTCTGCCCCCAACTGGGGATTGGCAGCTCTACACATGGTTAATTTCTTTTACAGTTTTTTTTTTTTTTTTTAGTCTGCTACATAGCCCATCTCTCCAACACCACATGATTGTGAAGACTCAGGGACTTCTATGTGGTATAGATCCAGTGGTGTGTGGAAGTAATTTATAGAGCTATTCAATGTGACCTCACCAGGTCCCATCCCATGACAATACTGAATGATGGAGACCCCCCCCCCTCATGTCTTGTCAGCATACAATTTCTGGCTATGGACCTCTTCACAATCACAATCTTCCTTATTATGGTACGTTTCTATTTCCTCTTTCAGTTTCTGTTATTCAGTCCTTAAATGGTGTGGAGCAGTACAGTGGTTAATATGCTGAACTACAATCCAAGAAACCTAGTGGGATGAATCCCGACTTTGCCATGGCTTGCTAGAGACCTTGGCTCAATCCTGTCGCATAAGGTCGTAATGGAGGGGAGGAGAATGATGTAAGCTGCTTTGAATCCCCAGCGGGGAGCAAGGCAGAGTGTAAATAAAGTAAATAAAAATGATTCAGCAGCTATCCTTTCTTCTCCTTTTGGGTTTTAGGTCTGTACAACCTTAAAGGCAGAACACAGCCTTTCTGTCATTCAACCGAAATGTAGCAGATAAAGTAAGCACAGTGCTCAGCCCATGCGAATCAAAATCTTTCCCACACATTTCATTCCAGAGCTTGAACAACAGGCAGAGATGTGTGGGTATTTATTTACTAATGACATTTCTGTGCCATTCTTCTCTCAAGCAGCCTGCAGCGGCTTCCAGAAATGTCCAGAGCAAATATAATTTAAATAATCAAAACAGATGAACAAGATACATCTTGGGTTGGTCCTGCTTCACTAGGTGGGCTATTATGGACTCCCAGACTGTGAACCACGGGCCTAGAACCCTTTGACTCTTGCTCTGGTTTACACTCAAGGGCTTGCACCTCTGGCCCCACCTAGCCCTTATGCCTGCAGGGAGGGAGGAGAGAAGTTGAGAGCTGAGATGGTGGCAAAATGTTCCTTCAATCTCCCTTCCTTGCTTTTCCAACCACAGTTTAAATAATGGTGCACAATGAAAATCTTTTACATTAAACCTTTACTACATGAAAATGAGCATATTAAACTAAACATGTAGCATGACGATAAGTACATCAGCAGCGCAGTTCAAAGCCTCCAAGAAAAAAAAATCACTGCTTTTTTCTTTTTCTTTTCTGATCTACAATCAGTACAAGATCTTCAAAGTCACTTGAGTGAAAACACAGTTTCACATAGGAGCCAGCTTCATGCTTGTCCCCACTATATAGTCTATTTATTGCCAGCTTTCAAGGGAATTAGCAAGAAGATAATATTTTCTCCAGGGATTCTGACATAATTTAGTGCATTTTTTCCATGTCAGAAGAATGTACTTTCAGCAGAAAAGGCAAATATGTTTTACTTCAAATTACTATTCTTACTGCTTTAAAATTATTTAGATTCCCGCCCCCCCCAGGCAAATGCCAGCAATGGTTGTTTCCAAGCAAGCCTGTAAAAAAAAAAAGTCAAAGAGATGCCATTTTTGCAGAAGGGAAAAATCCCACCAAAAATGAAATAAATCCTTGTTCGCACCACTGTATCTAGCCAATTTTTCTAAAGTTTTCACTACTTCAAAGGAAAATACAGTATAAGTCTGCTTAATATGGTTTCTCTGTGAAAGACAACCAACACTGGATGACTAACCTTTTCCTTTCTTTTGCTTTGGAACATTTTAATTGTAATGCAATTATTCTAGCATATTTGATATACATCCAATACATATTTCGAAAGGGTGCACTGAAATGACTTTCTAAGACTTGATAGAAAACAGTGAGTCAGAAATGAATTCTCTTCCCTGCAACCACGTATGAGTCACAATAGCCAAGTCTTTCTCTCCCTGAAATATCTGAATAAAACTTACCGGCAGGGTACAGACAAAAGAGTCAGGACACACCTTGTTGACCTGTCACCCATTAGGCTTAAGACCAGGTCTGCACAATTTGTGTTGAACCACCATCCATGCATTTTCAACTGACAGGTGCTTAATGAGCAGCAGTAGCAGCAGCAACGACAATGACAACAAAAGAGATTAATCGGGGGCTATAGCTCAGTGGTACACCATATGCTTGGTTTGAAGGAGGTCCCAGAATTGGTTCTTGGTATCTCCAGTTAAACATGTTGCAAGAATACAGGTCTTCCCTGCCTGAGATCCTGGAAAGCCATAGCAAGACAAAGTAGATAATGCTGAGCTAGTTAGACCAGTGGTTCATTTGGTCTATGGCAGTTTTATGGAAGTCTACAGTCAGCCAAAGGAGCCCCGTGGTGCAGAATGGTAAAGCTGCAGTACTGCAGTCCGAGCTCTCTGCTTACGACCTGAGTTTGATCCTGGTGGAAATAGGGTTCAGGTAGCCAGCTCAAGGTTGACTCAGCCTTCTATCCTTCCGAGGTCGGTAAAATGAGTACCCAGCTTGTTGGGGAGAAAGTGTAGATGACTGGGGAAGGCAATGGCAAACCACCCCATAAAAAAAGTCTGCTGTGAAAACGTGATGCGACATCACCCCAGAGTTGGAAATGACTGGTGCTTGCACAGGGGACTGCCTTTACCTTTTTTAACTGTCAGCCACCATATGTAGTTGGTAGATCACATTGATTTGGTGAGTCAGAAACTGTGCAGGCTTACTTAAGAACACAACAATCAGGGTGTGTGTGAGAAAGGGAGAGGACCTGCGTATCCTAATAGGTGCCTTAAATAAAATGGAAAGTTTGTATTAATATTTTGGCATAGGTTTTATGTGATGTTAGTTTGAATTCCCTATCTGTCCATTCACCCAAGTGTAAATGATTGGGGAAGGCAATGGCAAACCACCCGGTAAAAAGTCTGCCAAGAAAACGTCATGATTTAACATCTTCCCATGGGTTGGTAATGACTCGGTGCTTGCACAGGGGACTGTTTTTACCTTTACCTGCCCACTGCTATATTTCACATCAAACAGTGGCAAACGCTCTGAATGGGATATGTCTACAGTGAAAATCCTAGTACCAGCATTTGGAACTAGGGATATTGTAGATGGAAAATGGGACCTTCTACATGTATGTATATTAATACTGACCAATGGGACATGCTTACTGGGAACATGGGGGCATCAAAATGAGATGCACAGTCTCAATCCCAGTTGGGTATCCCCTCTTGTAACACCTTTTAAAGCCCATATTACTGTATACATTTGGGTTGCCAGTCCTGGAACTCCATATCATATCCTCTTGGTCTTCATACCCAACTTCAAATGATACAGAACCCAAAAGTATACACGGACAATAATAATCACTTGCAAAAAGGTAAAGGTAGTCCCCCGTGCAAGCACCAGTCATTTCCGACTCTGGGGTGATGTCACATCATGACATCTTCACGGCAGACTTTTTATGGGCTGGTTTGCCATTGCCTTCTCCAGTCATCTACACCACCACCCCCCAGCAAGCTGGGAACTCATTTTACCAACCTCAGAAAGATGGAAGCCATAATCACTTGTACTCCAGCATAAATAATTATTGATTATTTGTGTCGGGCTGAATCTGGAATTAAACCCATGCTGCTGGTTTGTTTGTGGTACAAATAGGAAGTCATCATTGAAGTGCCTGAAAGTCATCACTAAACCAGGCTAAATCAAATGTGCCTATTGGTCTGGTGACATCTTGAGATTGTACCAGGAGTTTTCAATGTGAATCCAGTAGCACCTTAAATATCATCAAGATTTTTGGAGTCTCTAAATTGATACTGGAATTGAATCTAGCTCTTCTATTGCAGAGCAACATGGCTATGCTCTGAGACATACCAGGAGTTTTACATCACTAAGGATATTTTAAGAAGCAGCAACTTTTCCCACTGATACATTGTTGTGGCATTTCAGATCAATCCTAGACATTGAATCATTGTTCATCTCAGGTAGTTGCTAAGTTCTCAGCAATATGAACATGAAGAATGAAGAACAAGTTCTGTGTTTGTATTCTGCTTTAAATTATTGCTGTTTACAAACACACAGCTTCCTCTTTGGCATTTCATAGAGGCCAAAATATTTAATATTGCAACATTTCTTTTCCTGGTTGAGGATTTTTTGGAGTTGCCAGTTATGATAACATGCATCAAAAAAAAAGAAAATGAGAAACTGGAATCTTGCGGCGCTGTAAAGACGAACAAGCACTGGTTCTTGTGTAAACTTCTGTGAACTAGAAGCCACTTCACCAGGTATATATAATGGGTCATCAGACAGATACAAAGTTATGAAGGGGGAAAAAATCAGTAGCAGAGGGGCGATGGATGCAGAAATGCAACGTCAAGGGACGATGGATGCAGGAAGCAGAGGGTGAGACACAACTGTGTAAAAAATCAAATGTATTCAGGAAAGGGGCTCTGTTGGCCTTGAATCCCTCCAATGAAGCTCATCCATTGTGTGTGTCTCAGGGGTTGGTGTTTCTTGCAGACTATGGAAGGTGGGAACATGTGGGGATGTCCTGGCATGGCAGTGATCCAACTAGGGTTGCCAATCCCCAGGTGGGGGCAGGAGATCCCCCGTGTTGAAGGCCCTCCTCCCGCTTCAGGGTCATCAGAAAGCAGGGTGCGGGGGGAGGGAGGGAAATGTCTGCTGGGAACCCTATCATTCCCTATGGAGATTATTCCCCTAGGAAATAATGGAGAATTGATCTACGGGTCTCTGGGGGGGCTGTTTTTTGAGGTAGAGGCACCAAGTTTTCAGTATAGCATCTAGTGCCTCTTCCCAAAATACCTCCTCCAAGTTTCAAAAATATTCAACCAGGGGATCCAATTCTATGAGCCCCAAAAGAAGGTGCCCCCATCCTTCATTATTTCCTATGGAACGAAGGCATTTAAAAGGTGTGTGGTCCCTTTAAATGTGATGGCCAGAACTTCCTTTGGAGTTCAATTGTGCTCCTCACACCCTTGCTCCTGGCTCCACCCTCAATGTCTCCTGGCTCCACCCCCAAAGTCCCCAGATATTTCTTGAATTGGACTTGGCGACCCTAGATCCAACACAAAAATGCCATGAATGGTCCCTAATGAAATGGCCCTGGCTGTGGTTTCTGGGCCCAAAGGGATAGTGTGGCCTGATGACCCATCCAGAAACCATTATACAAAAGATGCTGTTGACTTTAGGAGCTGCCACCTCAGTGAGGTTTCACAGGTAGCCATCTGCACTGCTGAGCGGAAATGATCAATTTCACAGGGCAGTCCCCAGCTGGATTTCAGCTTCTCCAGAGATATTTGGGTATGCAAATAGTTCCTGCTGAGCTTTTTCTATATAAAAAAGCCCTATGTGAAACAATGGTGATGTCAGGAGGTGTGTCCTATTATGCAAATAAGTTCCTGCTGGGTTTTTCTGCAAAAAAAGCCTTGTGTATAGCTATACTCAGTGAGAGTGGGTTTAGCATCTGTTGGTCTTAAAGGTGCAATTGACTCCTACATCTCGAGCTGAGAAAGAGGGTAACACTTCTCAGAAGAAAGGGGAAATTGCCCTGAGAATAGCAATCTGGAGACAGACAAGGAATGACATTTAACAGGAGAGAAGGTTCTATCGAATTGTCTTCTTGCTGCACCCTGCAAGGCCTTCTTCTCTTCTTCTTTGTATGCTAGACATGTCCTTTTCAACAAAAATCGCATTTCCAAACAGACAAGACAGCAAGCCATTTACTCCTCCATAATAACCAAGTTCCACTCACAAGCTACCAAAAACATGTTGAAAAAGCTGTGCCTTCCAAAATTAAATAAAATCTGCCAGTGGGCACTAGTTCCTTGAAGTGTGCAATCCCCAGCTGTAGAGAAATCAATCTTCTTGCCTTAATGAGAGACTTTAACTGCCATACCTACCATTTGTGTCAATGTTTTGTTTGGTTGGTACAATGAACCTGTGATTCCTGGTACCAATATTTAAAGTGTGCCTGGGCCATATTTCAGTTTTTAAACACTGACTGCATTTCTTCAGTTATGCATATAAAATGGTGTATAGCTCATTTGGGAAATAATAACCAAACATTAAAATACAGACTTGCCCCCAGGCCTTTTACGAAAAAGAACGCTTCCTATGCTGGTTGTCAATAATTCCACATAATGGGAGTTGAGTTATGCATTTAGCCTGGTGCATGGTTTTCCCCATAAACAAAGATAAAAGTAGTAGTATGAAATCATCCATAATAATATATCATTCATACAAGCAGTGAATACACTCAGTAATTAAGAAGATGAAGCCTTTTACCAATGAAGTGAATTGCAAGAGTGTCACTTAAGCCCACACACAAGTGGTTTCCAGACATCAGCTAATTAATGCTTATGAAGTTACTGTGTGGTATGAAACTGGAAGGTATTAGAATGACATGCTTGAAGGGCTAGTAAAGAGAATTTTGCCAGGGTACTGCTGGGTAGGCAAAAAGCTTCAAAGCATGCTAACTGTACTTCATTGACCGTGTCAGGAAGTAGATGGAGGATGGCTTTATTCATAGCAAAAGAGAGTTGGAAGACATCCAATGGATGATGTATTTGAAACCCCCTGCCTCTGGCAGAGGATCCTATAGATAAGCCTACCTTAGATGATTATCCAACTTTCCCCCCACCTCAGTTCCTGAGGAAAAACAGTACTATCCCAGCCCTCCTAGACAGCCGCATGAACTCTTGCTTCAGAGGCCCTGCTCACAAATTACAGTGAACAGGAAGAAGACAAGGCTGCACCAGTGAGTAGAAGAAAAAAAGGAGCAAGGTGCAAGGTTGAGAATTTTAATAGATCTTCTAGATGCCAATGCATTTTTGCTAAATGTTTTGTCAGAGGATCTGACAAAATAAAAATGACAATAATTAATTTCATTAAAAGGTACATACAGATTAATAATTAAAATATTATTTTAAAATTTACAGTTACATATAAAATGCATAAATATATAGTCCAAGCATGTTGTAAGGTAGCCTTACATAATTAATAGTGTGATATCAAAATGACATAATTTGTAACAACCCCCCCACCTTTATATTGAAAAAGAACTTTTAAAAATTCTTTTGTGAGGTTAATAACAGGAAAGTAGAAATATAGACATATCCTGTATAAAAACTTTCCTGGGTCTTTGAACATCTTGAACAATTAGATGAGTAGGATAAAGCTCACTGTGTTTTGTAACCAGGTGTGGTGCAATACATCCAGATGCTTAAGGACTGATGGTCTCAGAAAAGCTTAGTCACCATGACCAGATAAATATAGAAGGTTCAGATTCTCATTCAGCCCATAGGGGGCCAAGGATCTCAGTCAGAATGTCCATTCACCTTCCCTTCTCACTCTGGCCTGGTACTTTTTGGATTGCTCATGTTCAGCTGTGGCTTTTGTACTTCAAAAGCAGCTTCTCTGAAATCCTGCAGCTGTTGGCTGCCTTTTCTGCTTCTTTTTTCCTCTTGACAGCTCCACATCCCAAAAGAAAAGGAAGGTGGATAGAGAACACAACACCACTGTACAAAGCACCCCATTTTGCCCCTGCTATTGTGCTATGTATCAGGTATTAACAGAGAGTTGTTCTTATTTAAGACAGATTTGGTACTGTTTTCCTTTAAAAAAAGTTTTTCCTAATCCAATAGCCAGGAAATATCTGTAATGTTCTGTCTGGCCAAATGCTATAAACTGAGAAAAATACTGGGTTTAATTGAGCTTCCTCCCGTTTAATTGCAGTCTTTAAAGTATGATACTGCCTTATACCGAATCAGACCATTGGATCACCTATCCTAGTATGGTCTTCTGCAGCTGGCAACGGATTCCAGAGTCTCAGCTGGAAGCATCTCTATGACACAGCACAGAAATACAACCAGCGACACAGGAACTAATAACAGCAGTGCTCTGAACCAGCCAATAGGAGTTGTGTACTGGGAAAGAGTTAGATACGACAGGGGGATGTTTAATCAGTTTTGTTGGATATTGGGAGTGAGAGAGAGAAAGTTTAGCTTAATAGGAGTGGGCAGGGCTTTTTTTTGCAGAAAAAGCCCAGCAAGAACTCATTTACATATTAGGCCACACCCCATGACATCATTTCACATAGGTTTTTTTTGTAGAAAAAAGCCCAGCAGGGGCTCATTTGCATATTAGGCCACACATCCTGACACCAAGCCAGCCAGAACTGCATTCCTGTGCATTCCTGCTCAAAAAAAGCCCTGGGAGTGAGGATTAAGGATCTGTGGAAAGTCTAACTAAAAACAGCACAAAAAGCCAATTTTCTGCCATTTCTTGGGAAGGTCTTTCTTCTCTAGCCTCTGAGATACCACTCTCTATCTCCCCCACCTCTTCACCTTGGTCTTCTCTTCCTTCCCTCGACTCAGTGAACTCCACCCTGCGCAGGGTGAGGTTACCAAGTAACCGTTACCCCCATCCCCTCTCTCCTCCACCAATGTGCATAACCAAAGATGGTGATTGCCAGAGTGCTTTGCAGGAAGTGACAACACAGGATTTTCCTAACAGATCCAAAAAACGCATTCAAGGCATTCTCTTGCTCACCTGCATATTACTCTGATCATCCATGTTTTCCTGACAGCATGGCACCTTTTTTGGCATACGATTATAAATACTGGAATACTGGAATAAAAGATTAAACCAAGAATGATCAGGGCTTTCTTGTCCTAGGACAATGAAGACCAACTTTGCCATTCCCAGTGTTGTATGATAAATAATCTTGTAGCACCACCAAGTGATGAACAGGACACAGAACCCCTTTCATGCCATTTAGGCTGCAGTTGCATTCATGCTCACTTGAGAGGAAGACCCCCTTTCTACTCTGAGAGATTTACTCCCAAATAAACATGGACTAGGATTAAGTTGGATGGCCGATGTCACAAACTTGGTTTTAGCAGAGACTGAAGAAGCGCCTTGACATGAAGGATGTTTTTGGCCTCTGAGCAGAGAGTTGCAGAACGCAGCTGTATGACTCAAGCAACAGATTTAGCAAACTGGATATGGCTTGGATTATTCTTGACAGTTTTTGTTGTTTAAAAATCTTTTGTGTTTTTGGTATTGTGCAGGTGCAGCTTTCTTCAAGGGCTACCTTTTCGTGCAATGAATCATCTTCAGTGATCTGCACAGCTCCTCGAAGCAAAAGCCTGACAGCAGTGCTGGGGGTAGGGAAGGCTGTGCAATGGAAAAAATGACTTATAGTGGAAATCCGGCAGAGTCTGAAGAGCATCATGTTTAATCTGTTGACAGACCGTTCTGTCTTTCGCCATGAGCTAAAATAAGTCTGTTATTCTGAGCAAGCACAATTGCAGGTTTTAAAGCAAAATCAGGAATCTGATCGATGAGGGTAGCTGATGACATAAGCTGACCCTGCCCCCCCCCCCATCTGGCCCTTAATTAATTTGCAAGTCACCTACAAACAGTTGTGAGCGTTGAGGTGTGGTGTAATCAACTCTGCCTCCATGCTGCTTCAGTGATTCATATTGATTTGATGACAGACTACGATGCTTGGTCTGATTGCCCCTGTGGCCACATGCTTTTATCCCAGCAGTGCTTTCTCGTTTTGGTGATTGCTCCCTCTCACTTCTGCAGAGCAAATGCCATTTCCCACTCCGTAGCATTCCAAGCGAACAATAGGCTCAGCTTATATATTTATTTATTTTTTTGTTTTTGCTGTTTGCTCTGAAATTGGGCCCTTGGGTAAAGTAGTTAAGTCAAGCGTGTTGCATGCATTGCCTGTTATTCAAGCACAGTGGTTTGTGTGAGCAAGTCCAGGAAAGACAAGGCAAAGACAGCAAAATCAAATGCCGTTCTTTTTTCACTGGCGGATCTTGAGGCCTGTGGGAAATTTGTTCTGCAAATGTATGGTGGCATTGTTGTTTCAGATGTGCTGCTTTGTGTTCCAAATGGAGTTGTCTATGGCATGTTCAGGAATTTTGTATAGACTTTGAGCTAAAACAGACAAACAAATATAATGTATCATGGTAATCCCAATCTTTGTGGGGGGGGGGTGGGATTCAACAACTTGCCTACTTTAAACAGGTGTGCACCCCGGAGTTATTTTTAAAGTCAATTTTTTAAAAAGAAAAGAAGACCAGACTGTGGACAACACTAATCTGAGTGATCAACCATGGAAGAAGTGCGCAGTGAGGCTGGACCAGGGTGGGAGTCTGATTGAATATTTCCATCACAAAATACGATGAGGCCATTAGCGGCATGCCAAAACTGTGCCAACCTTCCAGTCTGACCACAGCCAAGGTCAACTAGATACTTGGTGAGCAGCACTGGGTATTATTATCTTTATACAGATGATTTTTTTTAAAAAGACAAAAGTGACAGCAATTTAGGGGTTTTGCCATATGATATAAATATTTAGGAGCACAAATTATCTTGGGACTTTCTAGAGCTGCAAAAGAATCACTTTAACATAAGGAAACATATATATGGTACATTAATCAAAGAAAAAGATGCAGGAAAATACAAATCAAGGAGAGGATGGAAGAGGATGAATTTACAGGCACTTTAAACTGGAATGCTAGGCCCCTGTTTATTTGTCAGCCATGCCTGTCCTCTGATTCATCATATCAGACTGGTTTCCAAGGGAACAAGGCCTCTAGCCTGCAAGAGCCAATCCAAAGACCATTTTAGGTGGCAGTAAGTGAACTGATTGAATGCAACAGTTTTGAGTTTCCCCTTCTCTGGGATGTATATTACCTACATAATTGCCACACCTCGCCTCCCTGAATTTCATTGTTTGATGTGGCATTTTATGTAGACTATTCTGGAGAACTGTGAAATGAGACTGTGAGGTAAAAACTTGGGATATGGACACATGATCAACATTATGATGATCTTTTGCAGGGGTAACCATATAAAGGAACTGACCGTGCAAACTTTCCCTTCCTGTGATCAGCAACATTTGGAAAGCAGCATTCCTGATCACAGGGAGGGGGTGTGTGCATAGCCATTTCTTCTGCATGGTCACAGCCTGCAGAAAACCAGGCAATCACACGGATTCAGGAGGCAGGGCCAATGCATGCATGCCCACTCTTCCTTCCCTGAATGCATGGGGCTTTAATCATGCATGGGGCTTTAATCAGTACTGGGCTTAAGGGATCAGGAATCCAATTCTCCATAAACAGGTCAGAATAAAAAAGTCTTAATCTAGGGATGTTAGCCTCCAGGTGGGACCTGGGGATCTTCTGGAATGACAGCTCTTCTCCAGAATACAAAAATCAGTTCCCCTGGAGAAAAAAGGCTGCTTTGGAAGGTAGACTCTATGACAATGTATATCACTGAAGTCCCTGTCCTCAGGCTCCTTCACCAAATATACATGAGTTTCCCAACCTTCTCCCCCCCCTCCAATCCTCTGCTGGTGGCCAGGGGAACCTGGTAACCCTATCTGAATCAGATGTCTAAATGACAGTGATAGAGCCAGCAATCTTCCTAAAACCGTGCCTTCCGAGGGTATAGCACAGTTAGAGTACAGAATGTTCTCATAACTGGACAAGCTTATGGTCTCTCAAAGCCTATTAGCTAGGATAGAATCTTCATGATCAGAAGTAATAGCCCTTTAAAAAACAATTTTGGGGAGGAAGGAGAGGGAGACTTTTAGCCTCTAAGGCTTACCTGTAAGCCATCTGGTAGAATATAGTTGTCCACTGTGTGAAACAGGATCATGAACTAGATGGACCTTTGGTCACACTTCTGAACCAGTTTGAGCATACACCAGGGGAGTTCAGACATCTGGCAACATGAGATGAATGCATGGGGATCTGTAAGCACCTGGTTTTCTCTGGTGGCTATTTACTCTGTACCTAACTCATCATACGAGGGGGTGAGTACGAATGGGGAATGGCTGGCAGATGTGGGTATGTGAACTAATTCATTTAATCCATTAGAGAAAAGCAACTATATCCGGCCAAATGCTCATCTGACCACAGCCGATTTTATTTCTTAATAGAAGTCACCACTTTATGGAATGGGCTTCCTGAGGAGGTAAGGTAGTACCCTTTTTGGAGGTTTTTAGAATGGACTGCAAGGCTCTGCACTTTCTGAGGACAGTTAGTCTTGGTGGCATACACTTGAGAGTTTTTTTGGGGGGGAACTCAAATGTTAATTAGTTAATATATTCAGGGTTTTTTTTTCCCAGCAGGAATGCACATAAACACATTCTGGCTGGCTTGGCATCAGGGGGTGTGGCCTAATATGAAAATGAGTTCCTGCTGGGCCTTTTCTACAAAGAAGCACTGTGTAAAGCAATAGTGATGTCAGGGGTGTGTGGTCTAATATTCAAATGAGCTCCTTCTAGGCTTTTTCTACAAAAAGCCCTGGATATATTAACCCGAATGTCACTTATCACTAAATTCAGCCACTGTGCCAAAAGACTGGAGAGTACAAAATGTTAAGAGGTCCATGGTGACTAAAGGAAACCTCCATTCTCAGATGCAGTAAACCTCTAAATACCCATGCCAGGAGGCAACATCAGGGAAAAGCCTTGGCCCTCTATGCCATGTTGTTGGACCTCCAGAAGAACTGGTTGGCCACTGTGTGAGACAGGATGGTGGACTAGATGGACCAATGGTTTGATCCAATAGGGCTCCTCTTATGTTCTCCTCCTTACTTAGATTTTGTTCTATTTCCATGGCTTATCCTAGGAGACTGTTTTCAATACCAAGAGGTGAATATGGAAAGGAAAGTATCTGGGCCTCACTGCACACTTAGAATACAGGAGCAAGTTGCCTGTGAACTCAGGGAAGGTTTTTGATTATAGTATCTGAACCTCCTATCCCTTCCCTCAACAGACAACTTTCCACATATGTTTTTCTTTTTTACTTTATCTCCTGCCATTACTAAAGAAGCTGTTAAAATGATAGCACTTTTCAATTTTTTTTTTAAAATGCTCATTTTCATTCTTTAGCAATAAGAAGCTAAAAGAAAGCTCTTTCCCTTTGCTTTTCATTTGAGGAGCCACTTAGAGCTGTTTTATTTAGAATTTTATTTAGAAGGAAAGAGCTTTCACTAGGCAGTGCTGAAAAGCAGCTAGTTTGTATTCAATGCCAAGGCTTGGGTGAAGAAAGTTTGAGGGAAGAGAAATCAGCAAACATATTGAAAAGAACTATGGCAATATGTAGTATCAATGAGAACTTATATAGCTGCAGACTCAATAATTATAGCCTTTAGGTATCACCATAACTGTGCTATACTGAAAATGCAACTGCTTGTTTGAGATAGCTCTTCTAGAGATCAATCTAGAATATACTGGCATGTATCCAATCACTCTGATGGGAACAGTATTTCTATTTGAGGAACTGGCAATTTCCGACCGTTCCCTCCTTTCCACTGCAGATCCCCACTTTGTCTCTTAAATTGTCCCTGAGGTCTGCTCAGTCCCCAGAAACAAATATTCAGGGCTCTCCAGGGGAACTGATCTCTGTAATCTGGAGGTCCTTTGTAATTCCAGGAGATCTTCAGGTCTTACCTGCAGGTTGGCAGCTCTAATGTGATGCCAATCTGAAACAGCCATTTCTGCAGTTGATCTCTGCGGTCTGGAAATCAGTCATAAATGCCAGGCCCCACCTGGAGGTTAATGCTACTAACTCAAAGGTAACTGTGACCAAAATCACTAAAATACAATATTTATTATATCAAGAACAGGCAAACCAAAGAATTACTATTCACATAAGGAATACTCAGTCCAATTCCATTCACAGTACTTCCATAAAGTCCATAGTCTTCCTGAAGGGATCAATCTTGCCAATCCATATAGCGATTCTGCATCTCCGTTAATCCCATGAAAATATATATGTGCAACAGGACAGCAGGTGTTTCAATTCCTGTTTCAATGCCTCTTTTCTTCAGGCACGGGACTAAAATGTTAGTTCTATAACATCCTTAAGGATACAAGCGCTATACAAAAGCTTTTGCTGGACCATATGTCTCATCATAAACATTTCTTACAGGCAAAATTCTCAGCTGGCTCAGTTTGCCTGTTCCTGAAATACTAAATATTGTATATATTTTAGTGATTTTGGTCACAGTTACCTTTGGGTTAGTAGAATTAGTTTCCTGTGTGACCTCTCCCATTGTATATTGTTCCCCCACCTGGAGGTTAGCAATCCTAACTGCACTCTTCTCTATTGCTTATACTTCTAACAGTTAAAAAACCCCTATGTGCCCTTACTTATGGGCTAGTTTGCATGAGAAGATTATAGCTATAAAGCTGAACTTTAAACTGGTGTTGGGAAAATATAACCTTTATATATTAAGCTATAATACTGGCATTTTTCTATGTTTATGAAGTAAATCACACTATTATTCTGTTAAAGAAAGAAGCTTTTCTAATAAAGGATTATTCTACCCCTCCCTGCCGTGGTTTACATTACTTATTTTTGAATCTTTAAGGGATTTTATGTTAAGATCTCCCCTGTATTATTTCTATTTTACTCATGGCTTATGATGGATGGAAGGAAGGAACTAGCATTTTAAATTAAAACTGTTCAGTACACAGAAGCATATAAAAATATGGTGATCATATTGTCAATGTTTTTTCTTTAAAAATGCTGATAGCCCTCTTCCCCACCCCCCTGCTCTGCATTTCCTGTCCCTGCCATGACAAGCTGTCTTGGTTAACAGACAGAATTTCTCTTGCTATGGTAAGAAGCTTTGTCAGTGAATCAAATTCTTAGAAAAGCTTTATGCCAAATATTATGTTCAAAGCCCTTTTCCTCTACCCTCTACCCCAATCCTGATCCATTTTCCTTAGGGACATCCTTGTTCCAAGATTCAAACAAAGGAAACACAAAAATCAAAGTATTTTCTTGAAGTGTAATTGATGGGAGAATCATTCTTGCATAAAGCTTTCTGGTTCCTTTGGATTCACCTAATGTGGTTTCACACTGTTAAAAAAGTCTTTTGAAATTAAACATCTGTTGAAACAACAAAAATTATATATATATATGACAGAATGAAACTTTTTTTTTTTAAAAAAAATCTTCAACTAACCTGAAAACCATTTTGACATCTAGCATTTTCCAGATGTGTGTGCATGTAGCATTCCACTATAGCCTCTACTGTACTATAACTGCATTTGTGTTTCTGAATTAATCTTCTTTTTGTTCTCTGGCTGTGCTGAAAAAGCGTTAATCAGGTTACAGAATTATACACATGGTCACACATACAACCTATTGCTAAAAACATACCATTTCGTAATAACTGCCTGAGGTCTAAGGGTGAGCAGCCAAACTGTGCTTTTCCTTTGTTCAGAAATATGTACTACTTTTTCATCCTTCTTCTGTGATCTCCACTGAATTTTGATTATGCTTTCCTGACAGATGTCTCAGTCGAGCTCTCCAGAGACAAGGCAATTGCGTTAATGGGGTTTGAATTGGTTAGAACTTCCTGTCCTCCTGTCTGTGTTCACCCTGCCTATGTATGAATTAATCTAGTGCTAACTTGAATATGCTCAAAGTTTGGTTCTTCTGCCTCAAATGAGATTTTGAACATAGGTTTGCTAACTTTTTAACTGCCCAGTATTGCTGCGCTTGTAATAGCATCTCGATCTGCAAGCATTCTCAGGTTATAATATTACTTTGCATGACCAGAAAAGGGTCACATAATGATTTCTACAAATCAAGCTGCTGTAAAAGGCACCAAGTGAAGGCCAATCCAGTTCTTTTTCTGGTCAGCTAGTAATATTTCTTTAGTAATAGAGTAAGAAAGCCTTTAGTTAGAAAGCTTATAATCCTTCCTTCAGTAAGAGAAAGCACTTGCCTGCCGATTCAACATTTGCACAGACACATGTGCCATGTGAATGGTTCCTGGCAGCAGAGAACTAAGGCCTATTCTTGACTGTCCCCAGGCTTACGCCAAAGATGGTTTTCAGTCAGCATGTGGTGGTAGTCAAACCAAATGTTGAATTTGGCTCTCAGACTGAACTGGGAAGCAGCAGAAAATGCCTCTTTCCATTACTTCCAACTTATGGCATACATAACTGCCTTACCATGACTGATGCACTGGGAAGGTAGCATGGGCTGCTGACTGCCAACCACAGTTGCCACTAAGCACAATTGTCAAGTTGCCTAGGAGTCTGCTCTGTAGACACCTATGTGTCCATAGAGATACCATGTTATGTTTTTTATGAAGTGATGTTTTGTCAGTAAGAACTGATTGTAAAAAGGTAAAGGTAGTCACCTGTGCAAGCACCAGTCATTTCCGACTCTGGGGTGACGTTGCTTTCACAACGTTTTCATGGCAGACTTTTTATGGGGTGGTTTGCCATTGCCTTCCCCAGTCATCTTCTCTCCCCCCCCCCCCCCCAGCAAACTGGGTACTCATTTTACTGTCCTCAGAAGGATGGAAGGCTGAGTCAACCTCGAGCCGGCTACCTGAACCCAGCTTCTGCCAGGATCAAACTCAGGTCGTGAGCAGAGCTTAGGACTGCAGTACTGCAGCTTTACTACTCTGCTGCTTGAGGCTTTTAAGAGCTGATTGTAAAGTTAAATATTTTGCCTTGCTTTATGGAAATCCATTATTTAAGTCAAGTCAAAAGAAATATATAGTGGGATTCTATACCTGATTTTAGTTTTTGTTTTAAAAAAGTTTTACTCTTTTTTTCCCTGTACATTTTCAGACATACCTCTTACCAAAAACAAGTTAAGAAAAAGTGATGAGAGTAGGACATATCAGGTTTCTGCATGTGTATGGATATTTGTAAATTAGGGCCTGGGAAATGAGGGTTCCTTACTGTGCAGAGAGGTGCTTGCATGTATAAAACCTAAGCGGGCAGCTGTGTTGGTCTGAAGCAGCTGAACAAAGCAGGAGTCAAGTTGCACCTTTAAGACCAACCAATTTCTATTTCGAACGTAAGCACACTTCATCAGATCCAGCACAGTGAGCAAAGCTATGTATGGCTTTGCTCACCGTGCTGAATTCCTCGTCTGATGAAGTGTGCTTAAGAGCACACGAAAGCTTACGTTCTAAATAAAAGTTGGTTGGTCTTAAAGGTGCAACTTGACTCCTGCTTTGTATAAAACCTAAGTTCAATTTGGAATTTTGGTTTTAGTGCCACGTCTCTACTAGACACATGCAGGGCCTTCAGCAAGTCTCTATCCTTCTGCCTTCTGTAAAATGAGAATGGAGGAGGGAAAAGACAGCAAAGATTTGAAAACACACTGTAAATGATAACTGTTGCATAAAAAGGAGTGGTGCTTTTGATGCCCCCTTGACACAGTAGCTCTAAGTGAAAAATTCAGATTTCATCAGTATCTTAGCCTATTTATAGTTTGGTTAAAACATTTCTCTGTTTGCTTGCTATAAATCTGGAGACTGACACTATAAGAGCATCTAATTTCTGTTTTATTAAATCATGTCAAAATGCAATCTGTAGCTGACTCTGGTGACAGCTCCTTGGATCTAAAATGGGAGACTTTTTGTGGGTGGCATCTGACATGCTCCTCTCAGTTTGATGGCAACAATGTCAAATCTGCATAAGAATAAGGAATTTGATTTCAGCTAATTGATATGTGACTGTAACAGGCATGGCAGTCTTTTTCAATGACAGAGCGGATGTGCTGAGTATGTAGTATGGTTATAACCCCCCTCCATAAATATGGGCTTCCCCAAATATTAAGTAAATAGGAGCTTCCGACTTTTTATCCCCTTGAAACATTATTCATTCACATCGTTCCCTGACAATAGAGAGTGGTACTACTCTTTCCAGACTGCACAATTTACTGTAAAAAAAAAAATTGAGAGAGTAGCATTATTTGGGAGGAGTACAAAGGACTCGCAAGCATCCATGGACCAGACCACCTACATAGACTCTAATGAATGGTGGTCTGATTTTAATTGCCCTCTGCACCGGTAAAGTTTTCCTTTGATTTATAGCGTTTAAAACTTTCCCACATGTAATTTCATAGAAGCCAGCCACTGAAAAGGATTATCTTGCTAAGCACCATAAGAACCCAATTAAAAGCAATCTCTTGATTTCAGAATCTTTTTGATCAATCTTCAGTGGTGACCTGCTTTGAAATCCCTCGGTGGCTTTTGCTCCAGACTGAATACCTCAGTTGGGTGTGTTCCCAGCTTTGATACAGCTCCATTCAAATGTGACTACTATTAGACTTTTATCTTATCGCAGCAGAATTTCCCTACCTTCTGTTGCAAATATTCAGAAAAATCAGAGAATGAGGGGTTCAAAATTACCCCCATGCTTGCATGACTCCTTTCACAGATTCAGTTGCTAAATTCTGAGTGCAAGATTAAAATTGATCAACGTATCTAAGTATGTTAATTTACCACATTTAGCCCCTTTCAGGCATTATATTGCTGGTGCTCCTATCTTGCTTACCTGGAGAGTGCTCCACATGCAACCCTCTGTGTATGTACAAATGCCATTTTGTGTGAAATGGGCAGTACGTGTATTTTCTAGCCTTGATATGTGCTATCCAAAACTGTGATTTTCAGGGGTATATACTTTAGCATGTCAAAGCTACAAAATACGCTTTTAGCTCAAAACGGGTACCAAGACGATTGCATGTAGTTCACTCTCCCAGTATAGGAGCACCAGAGGCATGTCTGAAAAGGGCTTATGGTAAAGTTTTGCAGAAGCCCGGTTCCGTTCAGATAACAG
The DNA here is from genome assembly GCF_032191835.1 of Heteronotia binoei. Classification (NCBI taxonomy): domain Eukaryota; kingdom Metazoa; phylum Chordata; class Lepidosauria; order Squamata; family Gekkonidae; genus Heteronotia; species Heteronotia binoei. Next base: position 45,175,466 of record NC_083223.1, on the reverse strand, counting down.
AAAGAGGTGGGCCAAGTTTTGCAGAGAACCTGCAGGACTTGTCTGTTCAAAACCCTGACTTTTGCCCCCCCATTTCCATTTGGGAGTCACTTCTTAGAAAGAAGCTACCGTGACAAAAAGGAATTCTTTTGAACTTGGCCCCTTACTGAAAAGAAAATGGAAAGCGTAGTTAGCAGGGGTGTTGAACTCATTTGTTGAACTCACTTCAGATAGCAGGTGGGAAAATATCATTTAAGATGCTTTCATACTGTTAACTTCCCCCCACCCCCCAAAAAAAACCCAAGCAAGGAAACAAAACCATCCTGCAAATGGAAAACTAGCAATAGAAGGAAAGGGGTATTAAAACTGGTGCTATCAAACCTTGAATAATGTTGTCCTGTTACTTGGGGAGAAGTGCTGCAGTGCTGCCCTGAAGGAAATCTGAGTTTTGGCTTCATACAGGGTCACTTATGATGAATAAATTGGATTCTGCTTCACATAAGCAGTGACTGACTTGATGTGACCTTGGTACCTCAGACATGCTATTAATGACTATTGAGAGCTGTGTGTGCTATGAAGTTCAACCAATCAGAAGGGGGAGAGGGGATAAAAAGAGATAAAGAGGACAAGTCTCTGTTGTAAATGTTCACTTGCCAGGACAAGTAAAAAAGGCAGATGGTTATAATTCAGAACAAAATTACCTCAAGCTCCTCTTTTTTATAAAATAAATGTGAATGAATAGGATTTTTTTTTTAAAAAAAATACTGCTCATGTTTGTTACACTTAACCTTCTCACTCTGAATGTCCCTCAGATGCCCTTGCTCTATCCCATCTGTCATTTCACCCTGTACCAAGTTTTGCAGAGAACCACCAGGGACTTGTGTGTTCAAAGCCCTTACTTTTGCCCCCCTCCACTTGAGAGTCTCTTCTTAGGAAGAAGCTGCCACAACAAAAAGGAATTCCTTTGAACTTGGCCTCTTTCTGAAAAGAAAATGAAAAGTGTAGTGGCAGACGAATTAAACTCATGAGGGTCAGACTTAACATAAATGGGGCTGGGTCACACATAAAACGTAATGCCAGATAGAGGAGATATAAACTTTATAAAGGACATAGATAAACACAATTAAATATATATATTTTAACTTAAAACATGCTTATAACTCTTGCAATATTTTGTTTAAAATGGAAAGGTTGGGGAATAGTTGGATTTGGCAATGCAACTTTTAAAATAAAACATCAAGCAAAAGCACAAGAATCACAGCAGAAACTAAAAATATAAAATGTCTTGAGTCTAGGGAAATGTGAAATGGCTTTTCTTCTATTCCCCTGGGTCTACTCAGATTGACAATGGTTCTCAAGTGGTTCTCTTCCACTGGCTGTGGGTTTCAGGTTAGAGTACTTTCTAGGCACCAGTTCTCAAGTCCATTCAGCATAAACAAACTGGCTCAAAGCAGCAACCCTTTCTTTGCAAGGACACAGCTCCAGGAAACAACAGCTACAGCTGGCCATAGGAAACTGGAAAGCAAAACTGAGCTCCGCTCCATTGCGGCACAGTCAAAGTTGCAAGGAAAACATGGAATGGATTTCCCATTAAGGTTTCTGGGCCCAGATAGATTATCTGGGTGCAGAGACCTTAATGGAAAATCCATTCCACATTTTTTTGCAGCTTTGCAAGCCCAGAGGAACTTTCTACAGCAGCTGACAAAGTCAAGGCTGACAGAGCTGGGAACTTTGGCAGTCTCAAAGCTTCAGAGGGTGAGGACAGGAGTGGGGGAGGGGGAGAAAAGATCCACAGACCCAATTAAAGCCCTGGGTAGGCTGGTTGCGGCCTACAGGCTGGACATTTGACACCCTTGGTGTAGGGGTATTTGTGCATGGGGCTCCATCTTCTGTCTCTCTTTCTCCATATCCATCAGAGGCCGAGGTCAGACGCACATTAACTGACAAGATGGGCATGGATGAAAGCCAGATGAATGTTGGATTTTATGCGGTTGTCCAAACATCAGCATCTGGCAATGGTCGTTGGCTCATTCGTGTCCTGAACTGCCATGACTGAGACGTGGACTTTTTTGATAGTACATTAAATCCAGAATAAGAATACTTCTGACGACTCCCACGCATACTTTCTATGTTTGAATGCTCCATTGTAGCCAACTCGTTGCAAGCGCACATCCGCTTCCCTGCGAGAGCCCACTCCAAATGATATCATTGTGCAAGCAATTGTTGACTCAGTCTTCCAACCTTCCGAGGTTGGTAAAATATGTACCCAGCTTGCTGGGGGGGGGGGAGTATAGATGACTGGGGAAGGCAATGGCAAACCACCCCGTAAAAGGTCTGCCATGAAAACTTAGTGAAAGCAGCGTCACCCCAGAGTTGAAAACGACTGGTGCTTGCACAGGGGACCTTTCCTAAATGGGGGGGGGAGGCAAATCTCCCACCTTTCTGTCTCCCTGCCAGGGGAGGAAGATGACCCACCTTTGCCGTCTCCCCACCAGGTGGAGAGACAGCAAAGAGAATTGCCGTGCTCCCCCCCCATTTAAAAGGGGGGGGGGAGGAAGATCAACCACCTTTGCTGTCTCCCCGCCAAGTGGAGAGACAGCAAAGAGAATTGCCATGCTCCCCCCCCATTTAAACACCACATCGGGGTGTTTAAATGGAGGGGGAAGGAAGATCACCCACCTTTGCTGTCTCCCTGCCAGGCGGAGAGACAGCAAAGAGAGTTGCCATGCTCCCCCCCATTTAAACACCATGGCGGGGTGTTTAAATGGGGGGGAGGAAGATCCCCCACCTTTGCTGTCTCCCCGCCAGGCGGAGAGACAGCAAAGAGAGTTGCCGTGCTCCCCCCACCCATTTAAACACCATGGTGGGGTGTTTAAATGGGGGGGGGGGAGATCACCCACCTTTGCTGTCTCCCTGCCAGGCGAAGAGACAGCAAAGAGAGCTCCTGGGCTTCCCCTTCCTTTCTGAGTGTTTAAATGGAGGGGGGGGCAGATCACCCACCTTTTCTGGCACCTTTAAAAAAAAAAAAAAAAGCCAAGCACAATATCCCACGTACTGCGCTCGCGCAAGTGTGGAATGCCATCTCAAAAAATGAGGTCGGGTTGAGACCTCTGATCAACCAGCGAAGGGACCAATGCTGCTTAGAAATGAAGGAGGGATGTCTGATCAGGAAATTCGTTGTAAAAAAGCTGCGGGGTATAATAGCAATGGGTTAGGGATGGATTTAATGGTGAGTGTGACCGTGGCCAGAGCTGTCCTTATTTAGTACTGATGAACTAGTCAGCTGAACCCCTTAGCATCATGAGTGGGATTTCTCCCCAAGTAGTCTTCAGTAAATGCCCACAGTTTTTTTAGTGAAATAAATCTTTAATAACTGCATATAAATCCTAAAAAGCACAGAGAATTGGGAGTCATCACAAGAAACATAGAACTGAGGCAAAACACCTAAAGATCCTTGCTATTAGTCTTCTGGAAATGGCTTCAAAACAGAGCATTTTAGTGTAGACTGACAAGGCTGCCCTTAATATCAGAGTTTGATACAGCTCTGGACTCCTGTCTTGACACAGGGAACTCCATTCCAGCTCAACTGTTTGATAGAGTCCCCTGTAGCCTGAGAGTTACTAATCTAATTTGATTTTAGGGAGAGTGGGGGCTGGCTCAAAGTTTTCCTCCAAGCATGCTCTTGACTAGTCACTTCAAAACTCTGGATAATAGAAATTAAGGCACGATGGAAGAAAATTAGAAATTATGGCTCCTCTGACAGTTTACCAGACTGGTGAGATGAGCCCAGGATTCAGTTTCCATTGGTTACTTTAGGATCTAATTGCCCCCGTTCTCACAGATAAGACCCTTATTTCAGGGGCACATTTATCATTTCATAGCAACATTGTTGCCCTGACTTGGATAGCACAGGCTAGCCTGATCTTGTTAGATCTTGGAAGCTAAGCAGTATTTGGAAGGGAGACCTTCAAGGAATACTATGGTCATGGTGCAGAGGAGGCAGGCAATGGCATGTCTCTTGCCTTGAAAGTCCTAGGGCATTGTTGTAAGTCAGCTCAGCTGTGACTTGATGGCTGGGTAAATTGGGGAGACTGTCCGCAAAAATAAAACTTTTATTGCATCTGAGATGATCAAGGCAAAGGGTATAAAATATGCAGAGGTGGACACAATGGAAAGCACTCTTCTCTCCTGAAACATCGATCCTTCATGGCAAGAATTCAATGCTTATGATACTGAAATGCTGGATACATAACTATAAACTTGCTTGGAAAGACAGAAAGCTTCTCTTTTAACACTGTAGTTGCAGGTGATTAGGAGGGGAAGACGCTGTAGAGTTACATCTTTGTGTTCTGTCAGTATTTGCTACAGATCTTTATGATTTTTTCGCTTTAGGAATATATGTATTTTTAAATTTCATTGAGTATGTGTTTCTCTTATTTGCTTATTGCATTGACTTTCTTATTGGTTAAGCATTATCTATTGAGGTAAAAAGGGACTCACATTTGCAATGGGTAGGCTAGCGGCCGGGCTGGCCCTAAACTGTCTGGCGCCCTAGGCAAGGCTAACTTCTGGCACCTTCCCCTGCACTGATAACATCACCAAGTCACATGGGGGGCACCCAGTTTGGTGCTCCCAGAAGGCCAGCACCCTAGGCAATTGCCTAGTTTGCCTAGTAGCAGGGCTGGTCCTGGCTAGCGGCTTCCTCTCTGCTGTGCTATTTTTTTTTAAATTGTTTGCATTGAATCTTTACTTGATGGAACATTCAAAAAAGGCATTCCTATATAGTGAAATAGTAAAAAACAGTGTGGATGTGGAATGGTCTATCATATCCCAGTCTCATTAGATCTTGAAAGCTGAGCAGGGTCAGTACCTGGATGGGAGACCACCTAGGAAGACTTTGCAAAGGAAGGCAATGACAAACCACCACTGCTTAATCTCTTCCCTTGAAAACCCAGTGGGGTTGCAGTAAGTCAGCTGCCACTTGACAGCACTTTACACATAAACCTGTGCAACCTCTCATTTGGCTACATACAGACTAGACTCTCTAGATTAGTAAAAAGCACAAGCTGATCTATGTCTTACTCTAAAAGAGACTGAAGTTCAGAGTTTTACTTTTAGCAATGGAGGCAGATGGCTGAAACGACTTGTTTCATGTTAGCTAATGACACTGAATCAATGTTGCTTCAGTCCATAATAGCTTCCTCAATAATTGAATTTTACCTAGATTGAAAAGTATGATTCAAAATGAATATAGTAGTTTGCCTTGAATGAATTGCACGTGATTTGCGCATGATTTAGGATTACGAGAGGCGTCAGTGATGTAGAGGTTATGTGTAGTGCAGGGCCACATGTTGTGGTTTGTGTAGCTGTTTCTTGCTGTTTTCCAGAGGCTTAATGAACACCAGGTTTTGGCACTTCCCATGACTTTGCTGATGGCTGATTTTAATAAATAATTTTTTTTAAAGAGTGGGAACCAAACATATTGCTTCATAAATACAGCTGAGCATAATCTTTTGAATGAAAAATTGTGCACTTGTTCAATAAATTTACATCAGTACATCTTTTTCCGGTTCCTCTATGGGAAGAACTTCTCTGTGAGGGAATCTGAGAGGGCAACTAAAAAGAGAATATGCCTTTCGGAGAGTGGCTCACCTAAGTTAAAATACATTAATCAAAAATTACACAGTGCACGTGAGTCACATTTTTTGGGTGCAGGAGGGAATTGGTCTACCTTCCCAGCCTTATTTCGCTATCAATCACCAACTGTTGGAATGGAACAGAGTATTGTTACTAAGGATGCTGGCGCCACACTTTTTTGGAGGGTAAACCTGATACACCCATACATACAGGTCAATATTTTGCATATATTAAATGCTAGTTTCTCTTTCCATATATTTCAGACTTTGTTTCTAGAAACAAAATCTACTGTAAAGCACAGTATCTGACAAATCTATAGGTTATAGAAATTCTGTTCTTCTTGTATCACATTCACAGACTACCCATCCACCATGTGATTTTGTTCCCTATAGATAGGTTTTTAGATATCACAGCATGGCCAGTCTCCTTTTTTTCCATTAGCAGAGATTCTCTTAGGAACATCTTTTCTTCCTTTGTGAGATTTATAGAATTAAGGAACACTTAAGCCTCTGCAGATTTTAATTATTTCATGTGTAATCTTTAATATGAAGATACAAAATGATGATGATAAAAGAACTGGCTGAAAAGAAGATCTCGTTGAAACCTGAAATAGTTTGTAACCTACTCCAGGCTTGAAAGCACAAATCCCAGTCTCTAGTCACAATTTATTAGGGATGTGAAGCAACCAGATGTTACTAAGGACCTGATTCAGTACCTGAATCTGGAGTAATTCCAGGCTGGGTTTTATTTGCGGATCTATATAGGCTAGTTCTATGCAAACTCATATGAAGAACTCTGGCAGACCTGATTCCTCTTTCTTTATTTTATACAATTTGTTCTGAAGATGACTCTCAGCATATTCCTAAGTGATGACTTTCCATATCTTGGGAGTGTTTGAGTCGCAGCTCGGTAGTTTTCTTTGTCTTTGCTGACAGAGAAACTGTTGCTTCAGGCTCTCTAACTTCCTTTTCTACCTTTCACTCACTATTTTATTCCCTGTCCAAACAATGATATGTCTTCAAGTGTGTTTTTCACTTACCATACCACTTCTGGTTTTGCAGTTTTACTTTTTCTTGAGCTGACGAGGCCCAGATTTCTATGCAGTGTTTCGCAAGAAGAGTTGCCAGCCATTGGTTGACAACCCCTGGGAGACTGGAGGGGTAAGGGAAACTTACAAAATTAGCTTCCATCTGCACACCCAAAAGTGAGGTTACCACATCATGGAACTTTTAGTATTTTCCTAAAACTTTATGATAAAATCTTAGTGTCCTTTGACATAGTGATATCACAACCTGTTACAGAGTTGGATGTGATATTATGACAAACGCCCCCCTCTCCTTTTCTCATGCCACCCTATTGGGCAGTGGTGGGAGGACATAGATCAAGAGTGGAAGGTTGCTAAGAGTGGAAGGTTGTCATGCTAGTTTTAAAATTTGGTTCTCCATGTGAACTTTTGGTAACATCCAGGATGCTACTAGAATCTCAGTGGTGGTGTCTCAATTTACTACACTGACATATTTTATGTTAACAACAATGTATGGACTATGTTGGTTGAGAGGGAGAAAACTGTTTCAGAATGAAATCTTACCTTTTCCAACTCTCTCCACACCTCAGTTCATTCTCTCTCTCTCTGTCGTTTTTTGATCTCATCCTTCCTTGAGGTCAGTATATGTGGTTCTCTCTAGTCAGTGTTGTCATCACAGCAGCCTTGAGAGAGAGTGATTAGTTGAAGACTAGATTACACTGGCACAGGGTCATCAAGTAAATTTCATGATGAGGAGGATTTGAACTGCAGTCTTCTTGGTCTTAATCCAGCACTCTAACCACCACTTCACATTGTCCTTAATCTTCATAATGTAGTAGTATAGTAATGTTGGCCATTCCTGTTTTACTAAGCAGATCCTGTTATTCTCTCTGAACATGCTGACACTTGGATGCCACTTCCCATCCTCCTTCCTTTAGGTCTGTCTTCACTCAGAAGTGAGCAAGTGTTATCTGTGGAGAATATGGCCAAATGTGGCATGTATGTGTTTCAATATTTATTTTCATTATTGTCCTCACTGTTCTTCCTAAGAGCTCAGTCAGATTACACAAGGTTATCCCAATTTGTCTTCCTTACAACAAGGGAACATTCACAAATTTCAATGGATGTGCATACGGTCTGTGTATAGCATCCACTTGATTTTCTTTATACATTCGCTGAGTAATTCTCATGTTACATTCGATGCCTGTATAGCTGAATATGTGCATGAAATTGCCCATTTATCCGGGTACTGGTCACCAATTTCATTTGTAAAATGAATGCATGTTGGCTCTTTCTTACTAACAGATGTGTACATGCAAGATGTACATGTGTTGTAAGAAACATGTGAACAAGGCTACTGAAACTCATTCAGCAGCATCCACCTGGAACCAGGGCCTTTTATTTGCCACTTGGACTCTCATAATCATTTTCTTGTACACCATGTCCGTGTCTAACCCCATAAACTGAATTACCTTATTTAAAGCTGTTGACTTCAGCAACACTAGTTTGCTGTGTGCTTGGGCAGAGTGATTAATTGACTTAGGTTTGTGTATAAAGTGAAAATTATTTTGCTGAAGACCTGAGATATGGACTAGTCTTGCTGTTGAATTTTTCTTCTCCCCCCCTCCCGAAGTGTTTACTTTTAAGAGAAATTTGAGACTGCTTTTCCTGAGAGGAAGGTGGGGAAACATCAATTACAGGCTTGAATTCCTCAAGCAACACTATATTTGGGCCAAGGGCATGACTCATCTTTACTAGAACTACTGCACTGAGATCACCCAGTGAACTGTCTTCATATGGAGGTCTTGTCTCCTTTGCTGTATAGAAAATTCAGTCTTCTCAAACACTTTTTTGCTCACATGCAGGGCCAGTAGTGAGAAATCAGGAACCAAAATGTCGATACTTCCTTTTCAGAAGGAATTTTATTGCCTTTCATTTGAATCTCAAGTGCAGCTGAGATTTTGTACCATCAGACCCAGTCATTAGAATGGACAGCTCATGCTGATTGGTTCCACCAGATTCCAATCATTTTGCTTAGAACTTTCCAGTGTGGCCATACTTCCACTGGATTCGTGAGGTTAATTACTGCTGCCTGCTGCTATTCATCCCAGCAATCTTCGCTCTCCACCTGCCCTTCCTGTCATGTAGCCAGCATGATTTACCACACATCAGCAGTGATTATAAACTTTGATGGGCCTGCTGCCATTCACTAGAGTACAAATCAGCAGACACTGGAAGAAACTCTTAGACTCAGCGTCCAATGCTAGTCCTGTGCTGAAGAAAGCCACATGTTGTATCACCTGTTATACAGTTGTCCTAACTGGGATGTATATAAATTTAAAAGTCTTATATCCCATCTATCTGTCATACAAGTGGGATTCACAACATGAAATTTATACACACACCCAGGGTCGGCTCGCCCGCTAGGCAAACTAGGCATTTGCCTAGGGTGCTGGGAGAGGGGGAGCTGAATTGGGCTCTCCCTCCCTCCCTGCACCCAAGACAAATGCTTAATTTACCTCCCCTCCATGCTGCTGTTGCTGTTGCCGTCCTGTCACCTCCTCCCTTCCCTTCTGCAGCGCTATGTTCTGCCACCCCCCCCCCCTCAGCATTCTCAGGGGAGCGCCACTAGTATCGGACCTACCCACTTACACGTGGCCCGGGCATCTCAGTGCTCTCTCTTAAGAGAACGCTTAATGAGGCTTAGCTTTCTCCCCATCACTTCCGGTTCCAAAAAGGAGAGGGAGTGAAGCCTCCTCCAGTGCTCTCTTAAGAGAAAGCACTGAGATGCCTGGGCTGCATCTAAGCAGGTAGGGGCAATTCTAGCAGTGCTCCTTTGAGTGCGCTGGGGTGGTGGTGGGGGCAGAGTGTGGTGCTGTGGTGCCATGGAAGGGAAGGGAGGGGGAGGCGGTGGCTTGGCCTGGTGTGTGTGTGTATGTACACGGCTTTTTTTGTAGCAGGAACTCCTTTTCATATTAGGTCACACATCTCTGATGTAGTCAATCCTCCAAGAGTTTACAAACTGGTTCAGTTTGCAAAAATACGGTTTTGCCCATCCCTAAAAGACATTACTAGTTGATTTCAGATCACAAGTAAACTCAGACAGGGTGCGGTCACACGTTACATTAAAAGCGGGTGTGTAGCGCTTAAATTTGAACCGCTGAATATTGATTCGATGCAGGGCCGATCAGACGAGCATCCAAGAATGTGACTCATTCTTTTGTTGAGTGATCAGACATCCAATACTATCACGCTCTTTTTATGGCGCATGCGTGATCAGATGGTGATTTCTGGGGGGGGGGGGGTGTCAGTCCATTGAACATGCGCCCAACTGTTTGGAGGTAGGAAATCAAATGTTGCTTCAGAGGTGGGGGACGGGGAAAGGGGGGAAAGTTTCCGTAATTAACATTGCCGATTCAAACCAGGGAACTGCCAGGAATTACTTTCCTGGAAATTGGCAGTGACAATGATATCTGGAAATCCTCCACATTTAAAAAAGCAATTTTTTTCCTGTTCCGAATAGTGGGATAACGTTTCCCTTCTCCCCTTATCTTGTGTTGATTGGAGAAGCAGAAGTGTCACCTCAGATTCCTGGATGATCTGGCAATGTGCATGTCTGCTGAGGCTTTTTTAAAAAAAAAAAAGGTGAGAGGGGCAGTAAACATTTCAAGGGGCGGTATCGCACGTGAGCTGTCCAAACAGGAAAAAACTGATCCTGTGCCGCTTCTTTGAAAAAGGATGGGACTTTCTGTGCTATCAAATTAATGTGGCATTGATCCGCAGCAAGCCGGGATGACCCTGGATGACGCTTGATTGCCAGATGTGGATGTCTGGATGAACATATTTAATCCGTCAGCGAGACAGAGCTGTGTCGCCACTAATGGTACGTCTGACTGCACCCACAGAGAACATATAAAATAAAAGGCTACTTTGCTGGGTTGTGTGCTATGGACCTTGTGATCTATCAGCAGTATTTCAGCAAAAGTGTAAGACTGAAGAACCTGCAAAACAGCTGACTATGGATACCTGGTCTGCTGGAGACAGACTCCTGTAGATAGCCAGTGTGGTATAGTGGTTACCATATTGGCTAAGGCTAGGGAGACTTGTTCACATTTCTATCCAACCATGAGGCTCATTGGGTGACTCTGAGCTAGTCATTCTTTCTCTCTATTTAACCAGACTGCCAGTTTGTTGTAAGAATAAAATGGAGGAGGGCTGAACCATGTTTGCTGCTTTTCAATGAAGCAGCAGAGTAAAAACGTGACAGTTTCACATTTTACTAATGCAGCTTGATTTGTAATAGCTGAACATTTCTAGAAAGAAATATTTGTGTTCCAAATTTGGCATTTATGAACACCTTAGTGTTCATCACTGCCAGCGATTTGCATTTGTAGAAGAAAATGATATTGGATTTATATCCCACCCTCCACTCCGAAGAGTCTCAGAGCAGCTCACAATCTCCTTTACCTTCCTCCCCCACAACAGACACCCTGTGAGGTGGGTGGGGCTGGAGAGGGCTCTCACATCAAGAAACCAAGGAATTACATTTATTTGCCCCTCGTTTTTCACATCTAAACTGAAAGAAAGTGTTGATGATGACGTACCAAATTTAAAAACAGGTTCAGAGTGATCTAAAAGAAAATGCAGTGGTTCCATTGATAGCTTTTTCTCTTTGAAGGTCTTTGGGAAGAAAAACAGAAGTTGCTCCAAAGCACAGCTGTACTCTTGGGCAATAACATTAATTTTCTGGTTAGAGTACAGATGTGGTCTTGTGCAATTTTCATTCATGTCAATAGAAATTGTGCAAGAGAAGCTGTAAGGAAACTGATTAACAGGAGAGAGAGAAGAAAAGAGGGAAGCCTGGGCCATACAGCCTCAACAGACTGGAAATATTATCCAGATAAAATGATGGTTGATTCTAATGAATAAAGATGAAGATACCTCTCAGTGTCTAGTCCTGTTAATCATTTATGTATCTGCAGCCTTTTTACATTGCTTCTCCTGTGTTATCAAGGTGGCAGATAATAAAAATTTGGATAGCTTTCTTTACAAATGAAATCAATGTGTTACACAATGAGTAATTAAATTATGGAATTCAAATAAAATTGATGGCCACTAGCATAGATAGCTTTAAAAGGCGATTAGACAGATTCATGGAGGTTAGGTCCATCAGTGGCTATTAACCATAATAAATAAAGGTAGGGTTTTTTTTTTTTCATCCAGAGCAGCAAACCTCTGAATAGCAGTGTTAGAAGGCAACAACAGACGTTGTCATTTAAGCCTAGTTTGTTGGTCCTCGGTGGCAACTCATTAACCATTGTTTGACATAGCATGCTGGACTACATTAACCATTTGTCCAATCCAGCAGAGCTCTGCACATATTAGCTTTAGAAAGTGATCAGACAAATTTGTAGTGAAGGGTATATCAGCCCAGCCCAGAACAGGTCCATCAGTGGCTATGAGCCATAGGGTATAGATGGAACTCTCTGTCTGGGGCAGTGATGCTCTGTATTCTTGGTGCTTGGGAGGGGGGGCACAGTGGGAGGGCTTCTAGTGTCCTGGCCCCACTGGTGGACCTCCTGATGGCACCTGGGTTTTTTGGCCACTGTGTGACAGAGTGTTGGACTGGATGAGCCATTGGCCTGATCCAACATGGCTTCTCTTATGGTCTTAACTTCTATGTCCAAAGGGACCTTGTTTCTGAATACCAGAGTCTGGCTGTTGCCTTCCTGACCTACCAATGGGACTTCTCATTAGCCAGTGCTGGAAACAGAATACAGAAAAAGACTAATACCAATTTCTCACTAGCATTGCTCCTGCCCCAGGCTTCTGTTTTCCCCCAGCACAAATTATTGATTTCCCACCAGTTGTTCTGTGGGCGCATTTTGAGTCATGGCTCCCTCCAGTTCCCCTCGTGGTATCTTAATCCTTACAAGACAGCATCACAAATCCTTCTGAATCTTCTTTTACCTGAACCAGACACGCTCAACAGTAGCAGTTTGGGCCATTTTGCAATAGGCATTACATGATACTATGCTCTGTTCTGAGCAGTGGGTTCATAGTGAATGAGCATCAGATTGATAGTGACTTCCTTCCATTTCCAGAACTTTCTGTTTTGTTTCTGCTCATTCTTTGTGGTTTTCCATTATGTAAAAAGGTAAAGGTAATGGTTGACTCAGCCTTCCATTCTTCCAAGGTTGGTAAAATTACCCAGCTTGCTGGAGGTAAAGTGTTAATGACTGGGGAAGGCAAAAAAAAAAAGTCTGCCATGAAAATGTGAAAGCAACATCACCCCAGAGTCAGAAACAACTGGTGCTTGCACAGGGGATTACCTGTGCAAGCACCGAGTCATTACTGACCCATGGGTTGATGTCATATCATGATGTTTTTTTGGCAGATTTTTTACGGGGTGGTTTGCCATTGCCTTCCTCAGTCATCTACACTACACACTGCATCTACACCATTAATTGTAGCATTGTATAATTTCACTTCTCAAACTGCCTGAAAGTCTCAAATAATATAATGTGAGATATGGAGAGATTTCAGAACCAGGAGCTGAATTGGTTAAGAGCACCAGAACATTCATAGAGCCTTCTGGATCAGATCACTGGTTCATCAGATCACTGTTGTACACTGGGGTCACTCAGTTGCCCTGGACAGCCAAATGAACAGGGTATAAAGGCAGAGGACCTCCATGTTCTGTTTGTTTGGTTGACAACTGCTTGTTCTTGGAATTTGTTCTAAGCATCCAAAAGACACTCTCTTGATGTTCTTACCCTTGAAGAATCAGACCAGCTTTCTCTTGTCCTTGTCTTTAAAAATAGAATTTGACAATGGGTGTCACAACTTCTTTTATTATTTGAAGATGGTCTTGGTGCTGAAGTAGTTATGATGTTGCTAATTTAGTTAAGCGTAGATGCATCTTCAAAAATGTGGTAGTTAGGCTCAGCTACCAGTCAGTACCACTGATCATGTTCTGCTTTCTTTATACCTTGACTAAAAGAGAGGGTATCTCACTATAAACGTCTTTTCTTCTTGGGTGATTAACTTAGCCTATTCACTTTGCTGATCTGACACTGAGAAATACAAAAAAAGAGTATAAGATAAATGTCAAATCCAATAATTTTGGATTCACTGACATTTACAGAACCTATATAGCTTTGTTCCCCTAGACTATTGCAAATTCTGCCATTTCTCTGAAGTGAAGAAAGGTTGTAATATACTTTGGGGATATAGATTTTTTGAATTTGTAGGCATTACGTGACCAACCCTTGCTCTCTGGTATATTTTCTGGGGAAATTGTCTCACTGATCAAACTGTGTGGGCCTGAAATACCAGAACTCTCTACAGGCAAAACATATACTAGTCAACTGTCTGGCAAGAGGGAATCAGGCTGATTCCATCCTTTCTCCTCTACTTGCCTTCCTGCCTCATTGACTGGCATTACTGTCAGTTTCTGACAAGGCTATGTGCGCACAGTTACACCAGCTGGATTAGTGATGAATCCCTTGTTTAGTACATGCTTGGGCATGGAGTTACTCATTTAGCTAGAGATGCTACCACAGAAACATGCTTCTTTGCTTGTATTTCTCCCTCCCACCAGCTGCATTCAGGATCTCACAACAATAGAAAAATGATTTGTTAGGCTGACCAGCATGGCCCTGGGATATGGATGTGAATTCATACCACCATTCCATTCATAAGTGGAGTCCCCCTGACCAATCAACAGTGCATTATACGCATGGGGAACAGAGACATATTTTCTGGATTTTTTTTATTCCACCCTCCCTGGATGAGCTCAGGGCAGATTCCAACAAGCAGAGTCAAAGACTCATTAGAATAAATTACAATAGATTAAAAACATTAAAACAAAAAAATCCAAGGTAGCAGCAATTAAAAGAGACCTATTAAGAAGAAGACTGCAGATTTATATCCTGCCCTTCTTTCTAAATCAGAGACTCAGAGTGGCTTACAATCTCCTGTATCTTCTCCCCCAACTACAGACACCCTGTGAGGTGGGTGGGGCTGAGAGGGCTCTCACAGCAGCTGCCCTTTCAAGGACAACTCCTGTGATAGCTATGGGTGACCCAAGGCCATTCCAGCAGGTGCAAGTGGAGGAGTGGGGAATCAAACCCGGTTCTCCCAGATAAGAGTCCGCACACTTAACCACTACACCAAACTGGCTCTCCCAGTTTGCTACATAAGTGGAGTCAGTGGTACTTTGGTAAATTGGAAAATGGAGCAGGGGGCCCAATCTGAGATGGATGCCCACTGCCTCATCCAAAGGCCTGGTGGAATAGCTCTGTTTTACTAGTGATTGCAAACCTTCCATATGTACAGTTGGATCCTATAATCTATCAGCAGAAGGCACTAGAGGTCATTGATCTTCCTGACTTTTCACTCCTCTCTTAGCAACCACTGAGACCCTGAGAAAGTTTATCCCTGAGGTTGAAGGACCTGGAGGACCCCTTCCAGTCTGGGTTTATGCCTGTTTTTGGGACTGAATCAGCCTTGGCTGCTCTGGTGAGAATGACTTGTACCAGGAGCTGGAGAGATGGAATATGACTCTGTCAATGCTTCTGGAACTCTCCATGGCTTTTGATACCATTAATAATGGTATCTTCTGGACTGTCTATCTGGACTGCAGCAGAGATGGAGACAATGATGAAATCACTCCTTTCTGCCTGCCGTGTGGATCCAACTTCTACACTGGAAACTGGCATATATAATTGTATGTTACACTCATGGTGGAGGATTTGACAGCCCACTTGACATGGTCATCTGAATTTCTTGTTATAGTTCATGAGTGGATTGTGAACTAGGCTTTTCCATTAATTTCTTAGTAGGATGATTTTTAAGGGATGGCTAGATGTAACAGCATCTTCATGACTGCCATTGGCACTCAGTCATCATTTTAAAATGATCTAAAAATGTTGCAAGGGCCTAATTTTGATTGTGTTTGCACTGCGGTGGGCTGAGATGTTCTTGTTCCCCTAATGATTTATCAGGATCTGAACTGGCTGCACCCCTCCACCTGGAGAAAACAAAGAGTGCCACACTGTGGGTCCAATCAAGATTAGGCCCTCAGGGCTCTTTAAAATCACTTTAAAATGGTGGTGGCATCCTTGTCATGGCCATTAGGGTGCTATCACATCTATTTTGGACCTAAGTACTTGAACTAAAGAAGTGTATATGGAGAAAAATTCATGCATAATAGGAGCTTAATTTATATTCTTTGCCAAAAGACAGTCCACTTTTTGAACTAAACTACAGGCTTGTTCTTCAACCTTTGGGAGTTCTGCATTCAGACCAGTGAATGAAATTTCAGCTGTACTTCTCCCATGCACATATTTCTTCCATGGAACTGGACCTTAGCTGTTGAATGGAATGCTTACTTGTATGTTGTCTTTATATATCGTGAATAATTTTCTAGAGATTCACAGTAAACGGACTAGGAATGCTCCCCCATGGGATTTTACTTTGTTTTGTAATCAAGAAGACTTGACTTTTTAATCAGATGCTGCTTTGTTTCCTTGGCTTGTTTTCAAAGCCTTTCATTTTAGAAAATGTCGAAATGAAGAATAAAGTTTCCCTGGAGTTAAATTTTCTCTTAAGATTCTTGTATTGTTTGTGCTGGCAGATAGCGTGATTTCTCAGCCGCCACTTTCATTGCATGAAAGGCGGAAATGATATAATAACTAAAGTCATTTCCAGGCGTAAGAATGGATTTCAGTTGCTTGTGCTTGCCACAAAAGGCTTGACTTCCGAAGCCTGCCTATTTGTTTGTAGTACCACATCTAGCAGATGATTTAGAATGCATACGGCATATGCATAGATAAAGGCTACTTTGCTAGGGATAGAGACATGCTGATGTAATGTGTTTCTAATTTATTTTAAAACTATGGCATACTTGAACTAGTATCCCATAGAAATATATTTGGATCTGCATAGTTTTCCCTGTCTGTTTCAGTTTAAACATTTTCTGATGCAAGCATGAGTGGATTCAAACATTTTTTAAAGATCAGATAATTAATAGAATGGGATTGAACACATAACATATCTAAAGGCAAAGAAACTCGTTTTTAAAAGACTGCTTAACTGTGTTTCTGTCAGACCAATTTTATGAGATGCTTGTTTTTCCAGCCCAGAAACACAGCTTAACAAAGAAAATCTACCCAGCCATTAAATTTCAGTCTGTTTTGATGGTTTAGCTAAATAACTTCACCTAATGGGATTTGGATGTCTTCACCTATTGCAGGGGTGGCCAGCGGTAGCTCTCCAGATGTTTTCTGCCTACAACTCCCATCAGCCCCAGCCATTGGCCATGCTGGCTGGGGCTGATGGGAGTTGTAGGCAAAAAACATCTGGAGAGCTACCGTTGGCCACCCCTGACCTATTGGATTCTTGGGGGGGGGGGGGGTTGTGATCCTAAAGTTGTTTGGACATAGTGCACCCTTTATATCAACTCATGCTTAAAAGTAGGATGTGTTATTGATGCTTTAATAAGGTAAATTAATCAAAAATAAAATCTAATTTATTCCATAGAGTGCAGGTACAAGATTCTCCACACATGTAAGCATCTGGGTTCTCATCACACATAACTCAACAGATACACTAGAATGGTTGCAGAGAACCATAACAGTAGTCCCTATTTTGATGGTTTATTGTCGAATAATGTCAGTAGCCCTGACCTGGTGGTTTATTGTCCTTGGATAATGTTACTAACCCTGACCCGGTTAGCCAGGCTAGTCTGATCTTGTCAGATCTCAGAAGCTAAGCAGGGTCACCCGTGGTAAGCTTTTGGATGGGGTACCATCAAAGGATACCAAGATTGCTATGCAGAGGCAGGCAATAGCAAACCACCTCTGAATGCCTTGAAAATACCATGGGGTCCCTATAAGTTGGTTACCACTTGACACACGCACAGACACACACAATCACTATACTGGTGTTATGGAAGAGTGGCTCGGTTATTTGTGGGTGTATGAGAAACCTGCAAAAAGATTTTCTATTTGGTGGGAATTCCATGCCTAATTTTTTTTTTAAGCCAAAAGCCCTCTGTATGATAGTGTGTTAATTTTGTGATATTTGAGGACTCACTTCTATGATGCACTTCACCTCACAGGGCAAACTAAGTTAACCGAGTGTCCAGAGAATTATTTAGAAACTGGCCTAAAAGTGCTTGGTAATTCTCTGAAGGCTGGCTACCATTAAGGTAAAACATACTACAGTTTAGCCTAGGCACATTCCCTATTGTGTTGTGGAGTCAAATTTCTCAACCCTTCCTTGGTCTTTAAGATGGAATAAATTTGTCCACTAACAAGAACCAAGAAGGACACCAGAAGTAAACAAGAACTTAATTCCCCACTCCCTAAAAGGTGAGCAAATTGTTTTGGTGTAAACTATGTACATTTGTAACTGTGTAAGATGTAGCAGGAAGAAACAGTTTAACTGTACTAGTACAGATAGTTGGAGTAAATGTCTAGCTGCGGTAAAGAAGGCAAAGGTCTTCAGAAGGGATGCACCAGAAAGTTCATCCAGAGAATCACTAAGCCCATAATCCACTGCTTGACTCACCATGGAAGAGCCAGGTTTATCTCAGGCTTGATTCTTGAGCAAACCTGCAGGGTTCTGAAAGTCTTTCTGGAAAACATGATCCATGACACTGTGACTTACACTGAGCATAGCATGAGGAAGATGGAGACTGTCATGGATATGGATATGGTGTATATCCTGAAGCACCAGGGCCACAGTCTCTATGGACACCCCAGCAGTTCAGTTCAGACATTTATTGGCATAAAAGCAATAATGATTCACAATCAAAAGTAGGTACAAAAGCCTAAAGTATAGTAAAAACAATACATAAAACAATAAATTAAAATATCAGCCAATAACACTAATCAAGAGGACACCCAGCAATTAAAATACAGTAGGATGCTTCTACTAAGAAATTCGCAATACATGTAGTAATGTGGGGATTAACATCTTCTAAAAAGTAGGTTAGAGTTTTCCTTTTAGTAAATACATTGTGTTGGAGATATTCAGCTAAAAATTGTCTATGTTGTGAGGCCAGGAAAGGACATTCTAAAATAATATGGGATATAGAATCAAGGACTCCTAATTCACATGGACATAATCTATTTTGGAGAAGTATTTGTGTAAACCTACCAAAGAGAACCGTTGATGGGAAGACATTTAAACATGCCAGAGTAAAAGTCTGACGATGGAATGGGGACTCTAAAGTAAAAAAATAATGGCATATCTTCCCATGTCTTTGGAGTATACCTAGAATGGCTGCAGAGCAAACAGGGGGATGTGAGGGGAGCACTTTTTGGTATTCGCGATCCATAAATCTTAGTTGGATTGTTCTTAAAATATATAATTCGTCACATAAGAAAAGAGTGTCCACCTCAATACCAAGTTTTTGTAGTTTGTGGGTAAATGTAGAGAGCCAAGTAATGCCGTGCCTGTCTTTCATCAGGTAGTATAGTAAGCTTCCTCAATCCATTCTATGGCTTTGGGGGCTAAGATTTATATTATCAGTTTAACATGTAGAATATAGTGTTAGTGAGAGCACCAGAAACTGCCCATCTACTATATGAAAGTAGAATATATATTTATCCTACAGTATTCCTTTCTGGAACTCTTTTAAACCTAATGTCCCCTTCTTTGGATCCATTTTGGGTAAGAGTAGGACATCTAGACCCTATCTGAAGAAGTGGCAGTTAAACCACACCTTTTTACTCTTTGGGACCCCTTGCGTCTCCATCTGACTTCTTCAGTATACAAACCAGGATCATGGATGAGGGGACAGACTTAGCCTTTCTGTTACAAGTGGTGACTTAATATCATATTAATAATTATTTCTGAATCATATTTACAATGATTAATTATAATGTATGATGGTGTGTTGTGACAATATATTGGCATACTCCTCTTCTGTGCTTATTGGGGAGGGATGGTGGCTCAGTGGTAGAGCATCTGCTTGGGAAGCAGAAGGTCCCAGCCCAGGTTCAATCCCTGGCATCTCCAAAAAAGGGTCCAGGCAAATAGGTGTGAAAAACCTCAACTTGAGACCCTGGAGAGCCGCTGCCAGTCTGAGAAGACAATACTGACTTTGATGGACCAAGGGTCTGGTTCAGTATAAGGCAGCGTCATATGTTCATATACACTGAGGCTAAATTAGTTATGAAAGACATTCTTGGCTCTTTGACATGTACTAGTTTCTCTCTGACCGATTTCGCACTCACCTAACACCACTCTCACATTTGTCTTCTCAGTGTGGCTTTTTTCTGATTTCCCACTATCTGCCCCAGGGCTGCAGCAAGGATCGGCATTTTCATGCAGCAAACAGAAACTGGTTTTTAGCAAAAAAACCCCACTTTCTTTAAGGGCTTTTTGCGTTTTTACCAAAAAAGCCCTGACCAAATCTATTTTGTTGGGACTAATCATCAGTTTGTTAGCTTTCATCCATCACAGGAACTGGCTCAAGGTTTCCAGAGCCTCCCTGAGATTCAATGTAAACAAATTACTTTTATTCTTCAAGCCTTTGTTACCTTGCTTCAGGAAGACTACTTGGTTTAGTTCCCTTTGGAGTCAAAAACACCAGTTTTGTGACATTTTGTTTCAGTTATATCTGCTTTATTTTAAGTAGAATACAATCCACAGCTATGTCTGTCTGCCTCTTTCCACATGCTGTTTCTTCACACATAGACATTCCATCTCCTTCCTTCAGCTGGAAAATAGTCATGTTTTTCAGGCTCTCATAGATACGCTAATGGGATTATTACCTAAGAATTAACAGCAACTGAAGAAACATCAGCCAACCATTCCTCATAATCAGTTTCCGAAAGAAATAGTTAGCCAGCAGCTTCAGTTTTTGGAAAATAATAGCCACTTTTCATTCCAAGACCCCAAATTACTGGGCATCAAGTTTAATTGCAATTTTTCTATTGAATGTTGATAAATGGTAAATGATGTATGGTAAATGCACAACTAGCTTTTTGTCCTAAACAGAAATCACTGAAGAAACCTGGACTATGTAATTAAATTGCAGTAGTCACAAAAATGGCACATCCTAAGTTTTCATTGCCAGATGTGGAGATGCTCTTCTAGACTTCCCAAGGATTCACATTTTTTGTTTATGCAGGCTTTTAATTAAGGGGTTGATAATTTAAAATAACTGTATAGTGTTCTGTTTTTCTGTTACATTAGTGAGAAAGCCATGTTGGGATCACTGATATGAAACACTGAGTTACTTGAGAACCAGTTTGGTTGAGAGCCAGTTTGGTGTAGTGGTTAAGAACGGTGGACTCTGATCTTGAAGAAGCAGGTTGGATTCTCCACTCCTCCACATGCAGCTGCTGGGTGACCTTGGGTCAGTCACAGTTCTCTCAGAGCTGTTCTCTCAAGAGTAGTTATCTCAGAACTCTCTCAGCCCCATCTACTTCAAAGGATGTCTGTTGTAGGGAGAGAGAGGGAAGGAGACTGTAAACTGTTCTGAGATTCCGAGTAAAGGGCAGGGTATAAATTCAACTCTACTCCTCCTCTTCCTCCTCCTCTTTCTCTTCCTCTTCTTCTTCTTCTCAACCAATGGTAGGACACTAGTAGCTCAAGGATTTGATCCTGTTGGGCATGGAAAAAGAAAATGGCAGCAATACATGTACTTAAACTCATGAAAACAGTAATAACGAGACTGTTTATGCCACTGTAACACACTGTAACAGAACAGAACAAGCTTGCTGCTCATTCAGCGGCTCTTGACCTTAAATCCAAAGCGGTTGTTTGCTGCCACCTAGTGATAAACTACTAAACTTACTGACTATATGGACTACCAGAGAACTACTTTGATATATAATCCAGAACATGGTTGCAATTTATGTAGGCATTATCAAATGGAAATACTGAACCACTGTCAAGATGACAAGGGCTGTTTGGTGATGAATATGAGACTACTTGCTGTCAAATGGTCTGCCAGTGTGATGTGGTGGCTAGATGGGGAAAACCATTGGCAAATCACTGTCTTTCAGCTTCATCAGTTTGCAAAAAAAAACTTGCTTTTATTAATTTATGGTTTTAATCTTACTTGTGTTTTAAATTGTAGTATTTGTATTATCATGTTGTAAGCCGCCCTGAGACACTTCGGTGCGAAGGGCGGGGTATAAATCCCAATATAAATAAATAAATAAATAAATAAAAGCCCAGACTCTTCTCTGATCTACTTGGGATACAAAGTAATGAAGGGGGGTGGGGAGGAACTGATCACAATTTGCTTTTTATAATTTTTGTTAGCACTCATCTGTGCTGCTTGAGTTTCAGGGAGATGATACAGCCTATGCCTTGTCCTGAACGGCCTGGTCTCATCAGATCTCAGAAGCTAAGCAAGTTCAGCCCAGGTTAGTATTTGGATGGGAGACCACCAAGGTATTCCAGGGTTGCTATACAGGGGAAGGCAATGGAAAGCCACCTCTGTTAGTCTCTTACCTTGAGAATTCTATGGGGTCATCATAAGTTATTCCAACTTGATGGCACTTTATACACATACACATTTTGGCCAATATTCTGCTCTTCCACTAAGCAACATTTGAAGCCTTCCCACAGCATAAGGATTTCTCTTCCATTGTCTTTAAGACATCCATCCTTTATGTGTCACAACCAACAAAAACAAACAACAACAAAACAGAAGACCTGGAGATACAGCTGCTGCACAATCTAATGTATGCTCAAGAAAATTACAACTAGCTTCACATTCTATTTTTATCATGTGGAGAGCACACACATATGTCCAAGTTTGGCTTCAGGATCTCTCTAGATTGGTCTTATTCAGTTTCTATCCTTGTTTTAATCTTAATTTAATTTTTCGATTTATACCCTGCCCTATCCTGCAAGCGGGCTCTGGCCGGCTTACAACATTAAAAAAAAATTACAAAAACATTAAACAAACCACATCCAACCTGATAATATCATAATTACAAAATCTATAAAAGTACAGAATCACAGAATTAGCAAATTAATATTCAATATAACTTAAACACCTAGATGGTAAGGTGCTGATAAGGTACTGATAAGGTGCTGGGGGAAGCAATGACTTCAAGGGACACCTGCTGGATCAATTAAATGTAAGCCAAAATGCCCCCAAAATGAGATTGGGGAATTAGTCAGGTGGGCACCTGGCTCAAGCAGGGATCTTTCTCCAATGTATACCAGGCTCAACCATTCAGAGAGTAAATGCTCAATGAAAGGATTCTAGTTAGGTAAAAATAGTTGTTCTTTATTGGAATAAAATAGTTCCTTCACACAAGATAAGATGCAATTCAATCACACCTTCATACAGGTCTAAGAAACATAGATAGATCGATAGGGGAACATAAACGGATACACAGACAGGGCGATATTTACCATCGTAGTCTTCCAGGAAGGTTCCAATGGCGACATAAGCGGACAGGGGAAGTGGACCCAAAACTGTGGCCAGAATTGGGGATGGATCTAGACAGCGGAACTGGGATGCTGTTAGATGCACACATGAGTGGAGTTGGGTCAGAGGTTATATAGACTCCCTTGGCCCTTTAGGGGATGGGAGGTGACGGGGAGGAGAGATGGGGAGGTTCTGTGATGACCATGAGGGCTGGGCTCCATCAGAACCAATGGTGAGTTCCCTGAGGACACCTGATTGGGTGTTGGCTTGGACCAATGAGCTTTACCTTAGTTCTGGGCATCCTAGAAACTTCCAGGTGGCGCCAGGGTCTGGGACGGCTCCACAGGTATCAGTATGGAAATGGTTGGGGGCATGGGATTGTTTGAAGAGGTGACAATAGGGAATCACATATGCACCTAGGTCTCCCCGATATAGATCAAAGACTGGGATGTACCAGGAAATGCTCTTCCTCTTCCTCTTTGTTCTCTCGGGCAGGGGCCTTGTCTAGTGTCTTGTTAGCCAGAGAGTGTCAATAGTTGAGCTGTTAATCCATTCATGTGCTAAACAGGTTGCTTGGGGCTGCGGGTGACACAGGGTGAGTACGTGATCTTCCCATTAAGAAGGAATGGAGTCTAGCCTGGCAGGGTATGCTTGGATCAGGAAAGCAAGATGGATCCTGGTGTTGTTAACCTTAGGTTCATGGAGGCAGGCTAGAAACATGGTGGCCTGGCTTCTCCCACTGCAGCGGCCAAGACTGGGCACACAAGGAGCAGAGTTCTGGCTAACACCCATCCAGATGTAGAATGCTGCTGCAAAGCTGAGGCTTATATTGTCCACATAAGCTTTAGAAACTGTAAGCAAAGTCCACTTCTTAGAGCAGATGTGTGAGAGTCAAAACTCCAGGCACCCTGGCAACCATACTGGTGATCACGATGTCCATATGTATGAAAAGTAGGGGGCTTTTCCTCACATAAAAGCCTGGCGGAAGAGCTCCAACTTACAGGCCCTGTGAAACTTGGATAAGTCCCGCAGGGCCCGGATCTCCAACGGGAGCTCATTCCACCAGGTGGGGGCCCAGACTGAAAAGGCCCTGGACCTTGTTGAAGCCAGTCAGGTGTCCTTAGGACCAGGGATCACAAGAAGAGGTTGTGACCTCAGGGCCCGGGGGGTGGAGCTCTTATGTGGAGAGGCCATCCTGGAGATATGCAGGCCCTAGGCCCTAGAGGGCCTTAAAGGTAAGGACCAGCACCTTGAAATGGATCCGGTACTTCAGGGGTAGCTAGTGCAGTTTTCACAGCAGCGAATGCATCTGCGCCCGGATAGGCCTTGATGCTAATAACTGGGCTGCAGCGTTCTGCACCCACTGAAGTTTCCGGAGCAGGATCAAGGGTAGCCCCACGTAGAGAGAGTGGAGATGACCTTGTAGGGCTGCTAGCACTGCCTCAGCAAATGTCAGGAGCTTCTGAGGGCAGCATCTGTGGAAGGTGGAGTTTTGAGGGGATATGAAGTCACTTCCAGGTGACACTCCAAGAATTCCCCTTAATTTCTAAGGGAAAAATGATAGACAAATTGGAAGAATCCCTAGAGTGTTGCTATGGAGGCCATCTTCCAGCCATTATTTCTCCTGTGCCTCAGTTTCTTGATGACAAGGGAATGGGGCTAAAGGCAGGGGTCTGTTTGCTACTGGTGGGCAAATAGCAAGCTTACGTCCTTGGCAATACTAAAATCCTCTCAGGAGCTCACAGTATCTCCTATTTTAGAGCTGATCTGGACATTTTGAAGGGATTTCTTGGGGTGTTTATGATAAGACAAATATGCCCAGTAAATAGATGCAATCCTTCTCCCTTACAATGTTTAAGGGTGACTTCAAAGAACACTTACTGCTCCAGATATGTTGTGTAGCAAAATTTGGCCTGATTTTCTAGTTTATCATTGGGATGGGCATGAACCAGAAAATGAACCATGGTTTGAGCACAAACCAGGTTTTGTGGTTCATTTCAAACTGGTTCATTTAGTAGCATCATTACTGGACCCCAAAATGAGCCACCTTTAGATGAGAAATAGAAACGTTATACAAAAGTATCCAGAGCATAATGATGTGTAGCCATGGTCACCAAACGTTTTCTTAATGTGTCATTTTGTGAATGGAGTCAGGAGTGGAGGACCAAGGTATGGACTCCCATCTTCCACATAGTGGATTATTATCCATATCACTCATTACTGCATATGCTCCGTCTGTCTGTCTACCTACCTACCCTGCCTTTTCTTGTGGCTCTAGGTGGCACACATAGGAGTGTTATTTTGCCACATTTGGCAGACAAACCCAGGCTGAAGCACCCCTGTTCCCCACTGGCGCTCAAGTGTGCAGTGGGAGAAGATGGACAGGGAAGGTTTTACCATTGAGATTGGCAAAATCCTACAGCATTGGTGACATCACTTCAGGTTTTATCTGATAGTGACATCAGTGCATCAACAAAGCTCTTTTTCACCTGCCTCACCCTCCAAAAAATCTCCTGTGGGTTGCAGGAATATAAGTCACAATTAAAATATTGCAGATTAAAAGCAATATAATAAAACTCCAGACACCCTCCCATTCCCTGAGAAGGAGATACCCCCTGACTGGCCACTGGGAAGCCAGATGCTCAACTTCAAGATACCAGCAATTGCCTAGTGGTTTCCAACTGCTGATTTCTTGTGTGTGTGTGGGAGAGAGAGAGACAGACAGACAGATAGAGAGACAGAGTGACCAAAACTGTACAGCAGTGTAAAGGATTTCCATATATCTTGCAACAAAAATAAAG
The DNA here is from genome assembly GCF_032191835.1 of Heteronotia binoei. Lineage (NCBI taxonomy): Eukaryota > Metazoa > Chordata > Lepidosauria > Squamata > Gekkonidae > Heteronotia > Heteronotia binoei. Next base: position 45,149,611 of record NC_083223.1, on the reverse strand, counting down.
TGGTGAGCAAGAGCTGAAGTCTCCTGGACAGTGGCTATTTTTGGAGGACAGAGAGCAGGGAGGAAAGGATAGTTGTTGTTAATGATTTGCTATTTCTCCTGGCAGCATTAGTCTTGACAGATGAGTTACAGCACAATAAAGTCTATGGTGACCTTTCTTTATTCCATTCTGGCTACAAGTGGGTACTTACCTACCGCTTTCAACCCTCATAGATTGTGTAGCAGGCCTGGCTGTCATATAGTGTGCTGGATTCCCACCCAGAGGGAGCTACATTTCATCTTCTAGTGCAGTGATCCTTATATCGCTATTATTGCACCGCATGCTACGAAGTCTGCAAAGTACCTTAGAGGCCTGATTCTTCCCAAGGAAAAGGCTTCATGAAATTGGAAGCCAGGTTTTTAATGGGTTATTACAGCAGAATGCTGCATTAGCCTTTTTTAAAATTACATTCTCAGCTTAATCCAGGGCAGATTGAAAATGTGAAAGGCATCTGTATTTGTATTGCCATTCCCTAAACATTTGAGGATGGATATATATTCCTTAAGGCATACATTTAATAAATGTAGAGGCCATAGATACAAGAATGGCCTTCCATACCTCCCTAGTCAGATGGGTGCACTCTAAGAAGTCACCTGCTAGTGGCACGAGGGCTTCTGCTGTTTGGCTGCACCTCCCGCTCTTGCTTCCTGGACTGGTGAGAGAACTATCCAGGGTGGAAATGATATCCCATGATGCAAGAAGTCACAACTTGGCAAAAACCTGAATGTGATGTCAACATGCAAGTAGCACTCTGGGAAAGGAAAGGAAAGGTCCCCTGTGCAAGCACCAGTTGTTTCCGACTCTGAGGGGATGTTGCTTTCACAACGTTTTCACGGCAGACTTTTTACCGGGTGGTTTGCCATTGCCTCAGAGCCCCATGGCGCAGAGTGTTAAAGCTGCAGCACTGCAATCCTAAATTCTGCTCACAACCTGAGTTTGATCCCCGGTGGAAGCTGGGTTTTCAGGTAGCCGGCTCGAGGTTGACTCAGCCTTCCATCCTTTTGAGGTCAGTAAAATGAGTACCCAGCTTGCTGGGGGGGAAAGTGTAGATGACTGGGGAAGGCAATGACAAACCACCCCGTAAAAAGTCTGCCGTGAAAACGTTGTGAAAGCAACATCAACCCAGTGTCAGAAATGACTGGTGTTTGCACAGGGGACCTTTCCCTTTCCATTGCCTTTCCCAGTCATCTACACTTTCCCCCCAGCAAGCTGGGTACTCATTTTACCTACCTCGGAAGGATGGAAGGCTGAATCAACCTCGAGCCGGCTACCTGAAAACCCAGTTTCCACTGGGGATCGAACTCAGGTCATGAGCAGAGTTTAGGACTGCAGGACTGCAGCTTTAACACTCTGCGCCATGGGGCTTTTACTAGGCAGCACTCTGAGAATCCTCCAAAGTGCATTATGGGATATCTGGGGACTTCCATAGCATCACCCAGAGCCAGTTTGGTGTAGTGAATTAAGTGTGTGGACTCTTATCTGGGAGAACTGGGTTTGATTCCCCACTCCACCACTTGCACCAGCTGGAATGGCCTTGGGTCAGCCATAGCCCTGGCAGAGGTTGTCCTTGAAAGGGCAGCTGCTGTGAGAGCCCTCTCCAGCCCCACCCACCTCACAGGGTGTCTGTTGTGGGGGGGGGGGAAGGTAAAGGAGATTGTGAGCCGCTCTGAGACACTTTGGAGAGCAGGATATAAATCATCTTCTTCTTCAAATTGTTGATATTGCATCTGAGTTTTTGCCCAGATGTGCCTTCGTGCCTTGTAGGATATCATTCTGCCCCTTACTGCAACACAAAAGCTCTTGCCGTTGCCAGATAATGGCCTGGCATCCCTCACGCACACCATTCTTAGAAGTGTGCAGGAAAATATAATATTTTTAGAAAACTCTTGTGAAATGCAGGCTGCCTCTGGGGATCTCTTCTTCCTAGTCTCAGGATTGTTAAATCATGCGAAAGTTGGAAGTGTTAAGCTCTAAAATTTATTCGTATTGTGTAAATCAGAATATGGGACAAGGCACGTTCCTAGCTGTCACTGCAAATTCCGTCTTCCCAAATCAAAAGCTGGTTCACAGCTACCATAATCCAATGTTCTGTTCCATTCTTTGGTGAGCTCAGTTTTACAGTCCAGGCTGTGGCAATCTATGTCTCAAATTTCAACTTGTAGAGTTTCAAATATATTATTTTCAGATTTTTTTCTGATCAGACAGCTGTGTTGGACTACTTTATTTATTAAAAATTTGTACTGTGCCTGCTTTTCAGACAGCGGCAGCACCCATGAGCACCTGTCCCACGATCTTAACCTGCTCTGAAGAAGCCAGTTTCACTCCATCCAGGACAAGTGGATCCAGTCCCTCTAGAATATCTGCCTTCCCAACCAGCATTACTTCTGTCTTGTCTGGATTCATCTTGTTAGTTGTTGTAGATTTTCCAGGCTGTATGGCTGTGGTCTTGACATAGTAGTACATGACATTTTGCCAGCAACTATAACCAGCATCCTCAGAGGTATAACACAGAAAGATAGAGTTCTCTCTGTGTCAAAGTGAGAGGAAAGAAAAAGAATTTATATCTACTCAGGAAGGTGGGTTAGGGCTGAGTCATTATTTTGTAGGAATTTCCCAGGCTGTGACATGTTAATGGGGGAGCTTTCCTGAAAAGGTTCTTTTGTATATGGCGCTTGCCTTAGGAGGTTCTTTGCATATGGCATGGCTGTTAAGTTTGCTGGGCCTTAGCCACCTAACCACAGCCTTAATGGACCACTTTAGAACCAAGACAGACACATTTGGAGGCTTGGTTTATAAAATATAGAGCAGGGTGTCATCTGTATTTTGATGACACCCAACCACAAAGCTATGGAAAATCTCATTCAGTGACCTCATATATATGGTACAGAACATGAAAGAGAATAGAACCTTGTGGCGCTCCACAAGACAAATAACACCCAGTTGATTCTGCACCTCTGATAGGGACTCTTTGTGTCCAGTCAGATAGAAAAGAGGACTACATCCATAACACCAGCTCTGTATTCAAACTGGCGGGTTAACGGACTTCAAGGAAAACTGATAACCCCTTTAATGAGTGAGGGTTATATGTCACTTGATCTCTCAATGCTTGAACACTTGCAGTTGAAAATGTCCCTCTAGAAAATCATTGCTCTGGAAATATTTTTTTTTTTTAAATCTGTTGATAGTGTCAACATCCATACATTCTTGGGTCCTCCTGAGTCATCAGGAGAAAGATGGGTTTATAGATATTTTAAAATAAATAAGCCTTTGAAACTTCAGTCATCAACTAATGTATGGACTAGCAGGAACGAGCATTGAGCCAATATTCTATTAATTCTTTTCACAAAAAAGTTTTGATGTGTGCAACTGTTTTTAAGACTCGAGTTTAAATGCTTTTTCTCTTCAATAGATGGCACTGTTTGCTAAAGTGAACAATTAAAATGTACCACTAAACATTTTTGTCAGAGAATTGAGATGAAAGGCCCTTATTCCCGCTTGGTTATCTCTCTGTAGTGAGCAGTACAGTTCTTCAGGGTTTTTAAAAAACAGATTCATCCAGGAAGGCAAATCTGGAATCGAACCACTGTGGTGGATATCAACTAATTTCAAGCGCAACATTTCACAGACAGCTGCTGTCTATTTATTCTTGCATTCATATTCTTTTAAAATCAGAATAATGCTTTGTTTTTCCTGACAGGAAGTGTCAAATGCAGAAGAATGTGCTAAAGACTGTGTTAAATATTTCATGAGCCCTATTTTAAGTACGGAGATGGTTGGATCCAATGGTGACATTCCATTGGCATCTTGATGCTTCCATTTGTGAATCTATGGACCTGGGCTGAAATTATGGATAAGCAGTGTCACTTGACAGATAACTACAGCCAGACAGATCATAACACTAGCTATAGCCTCAGAAACATTATGGTTAAAGAGACCTATAGAGGATGCTGAGATGCACCCCTCCATCCTAAACTACTATAGGAAACTATCTTCAGATCCCACTGAGCAATGCCAAAAGGAACCTGCTGAAGAAGCTTCCTGTAGGAGCAGAAGAACACACCCATAGGAGCAACAAATGGATGTCTATTTGTAGCAGTGATGCTCAGTGGAGAATCCTGGGTGCCCCATTGTCTGACGGTCAAATTGGACAGTAAAAACTTCTCTGGGATTGCTGCTGCCATTTTACTGAAGGGTTCCCCTCACTTTTCAAATGCTTTGGGAGTCTGATCTTGCTCAGGCCCATGGCATGGACAGAACAGGGGCCCTTCTCTCCCCCCCCCCCCCCATTTTCAAGAGCCTAACACTCTGGGGGTTGAGCTCTTGAAAGTGGTGTATGAGGGAGGCAGGAACCCCCCTCCCCCTACACCATGGCTCCAAGCAGGGTGGAACCTGGAAGTGTAAGATAGAGCTGACTGTCATCTGCATATTGGTGAGAACTCAGCCAAATTTTCTGGATGACCTCTCATAGTCGCTTTATGTGGATGATGGAAAATATGAAGGTAAAAATGGAACCTTGTGGGTCCCTGTAGGCCAGAAGCCAAGGGGTGTTGCAGGAGTCCTCCAGTGCCACACTCTGAAACCTAGCTTAGAAATTGGGCTGACACAGGGCCTCTCAATCCCACCCCCAAAGGTTGGTGTGGAAGAATACCATAATTGATTGTATCAAAAAGCTTCCAAAAGGTCCAGAAAAATTAATAGAGTAGCACTCCTCCCATCCAGCTCCCAGACCAGGTCATCCACCTGTGATCCTGTTTCAGCCCCATAACCAGGCCTGAAAACAAATAGGAATGAATCAAAACAATCTGCTTCATTCAGAAAACCTTGAATTTTTCCAGCCCTCACTCTTTCAATTTGTTCAATAATAGTACATTTGAGACTGGACAGTATTCAATTCTCCTGTGTCCAGAGTAAGTTTCTTTAAGATGACATACCACAGCCCACTTCCAGGCATGGGTAACTACCCCCTCACTCAGGGAAGCATTTACTGTCTCCCAGACACAATCCCCCAGCCCCCCCCCCCCTGCAAAGGGTTGTACAAACAGGTGGTAGTTCTCAGACTTCTAAGAATTCTGTCCACATCTTCAGACTGGAGAAGCTAAAAATATCCCATACAACTGGGCAACTTGGAGCCCTGGGACCATCCAATCCTATCATTGTGGATGTAGAGTGCAAGCCAAAATAGATAAAAGAGATTGCAGCGGGCGATTGCAGGTGATTGTCCACCTCCTCCTATAGACCAGAACCAAATAGACCCATGACCACTAGGAAGAGTTCTGCAGGTCTACGGTAGGTGGATGCAGTGGTGGCCAAAACCATCATAGAGTAGGCTTTAGAATGTGTTCTCGCGTGTGCCTGGTCAGATTTGTCCCAAGTCTTTCTCCACAATTGTTGTAGGCATTTCCTTTGTCTTTTTCATCATCCACAGACCCTCAATAAACAACCAGATCTTTAGATTTGAGAGAGCCTGCCTCCAAAGGATCATTTAAATTGCCAAGGTAATTTTCTCAATTCAGAGGTCAACCAGAACATACAGTAGCTCTGCCCTTATCAGCAAGAAAAGCCCCTGATGTCGTCTGAAAACCCATCGGATCCATCAGGCTATGGGGATAGGTCATCAAGACTCATCTCTGCTGAGTTTTGATATACCTGTTTATCTGTGATTTTCAGATTCTGAATAAAGATTGTTAAAGAAAAAAGACCTTTATCATCCATGAAAAGTGAAAGTGGGTCTGAAAGAGTCCTCAAATATTGGACCTATGAGGGACTATGTCTTCTCAGGGAAAAGCTTCTTTGTCAGAGTGTCTGATAAGCCATCTTGAAACTTTTTATAGAATCAGAATAATAGAGTTGCAGGGACCATGCAGGCCATTTAGTCCAACCCCTGCCCAATGCAGGATCAGCCTACAGCATCCCTGACAAGTGTGCATCCAGCTGCTGCTTGAAGATTGCCATTGAGCAGGAGACTGGGTATGTCTGTTCTGGGAAGAGAAGACAAAGATAAAGATAACTGAAGTGTTAGGAGGAAAATAAGGGAGCATATAAAAGAAGAGGAGGACAAAAAAGGCTGTTTCAAGTAGGAAAATCACTAAGAAAGACAGACAGACAGACAGACAGACAAGGAAAGGAAAGGAAAGGAAAGGAAAGGAAAGGAAAGGAAAGGAAAGGAAAGGAAAGGAAAGGAAAGGAAAGGAAAGGAAAGGAAAGGAGGAAAAGAAGAAAGGAAGAAAGGAAGGAAGAAAGAAAGAAAGAAAGAAAGAAAAAGGAAGGAAGAAAGAAAGAAAGAAAGAAAGAAAGAAAGAAAGAAAGAAAGAAAGAAAGAAAGAAAGAAAGAAAGAAAGAAAGGTTTCCTAAACATAGAGGCTTCTTTTACAAAGAATATGATTTAGATACAGATTCTGAATCAGAATAAGGAACCCATGCTGAGGAAAATCCTAAGAAAGAAGGGGAATAGGGGAAAAAAGACCTATTCGTTTAAGGATTTAAACAAAAAATCCCAAGGGTCAAACAAAGCAAAAAATATGCTGTGCATATAAAAAGAAGACCCAGCCTGGGAAAAATAAGAAGGGTGGGCAACGATTGCTAATTTCTGTAGAAGTTATGTTACAAACTGATGATATGACCGGTCAAAGAAAAATACATTTTGAAAATGTATCATGGAGCACTAATAAGGAGCTTGTATGCAAAAGGCAAACTGTTGCAGAATCAAATACTATGCTGATAAAAAGGAAAAGGGAAACAAGAAAAAGATCAAAGGAAAATGCAGATGGTGACAGTTGTGTTATTTATTCTGAAAAGTAAAGAAAGAATAAAAAATGAATTAAAATTAAAGCAATTACAGAAAGGGGAAATAGGAAAGGGAAGATGCTGTCCCACAGATGCTGAAGAGAAAAAGTGAAGCCTTCAAGAGCTTGGTTGAAGGAGTGGGAGGAGGAAGTTGCAAGCAGTGAGAGGCAGTAGAAGAGAGTCACCCCCCCCCCCAGCATGCAGTGCTAATGGAATAATTTATGCAAATTCAGCATCTGTCAATAGGAAAACAGTTGAGACAGAGAGCAAGAGGTCAAAGGGATAAATGTAGATGACAAAAAACAAAACTATTTAATTAAGAACAAGGATTCTCTGTTATTGTTTCCAGGAAAGAGGGAAGAAGTATCTGCGGAGATGATTTGCCTGTTGATGGAGACAAAATACTCACTCATCATCCCATGACCAAGAAGGGAAGAATATAACAGGAAGAAGTAATCCCAGAGGTAAGTACAGATGTACAGATTGATTTAGGAAATTTGAATGTGATATTTACAGAAAGGTAAGAAGGTGTCCAGTTTACTTAACTGGCAGTGAGCAATGAAGCTGCAGAGATGAGTCTTCCAAAAATATTTCAGTCTGGACAAGCCAGAAGAAGAAATGGACCAGTTCCAGATACAGGGAGCAAATATTGGATTGGATCCAGCACAGTCCTTCCATGGTGATGGTGGAAAGTGCCATCAGGTCACAGATAAGTTATGACAATCCCATGCGGTTTTAAATCAAGAGATGTTTGAGGGGGTTGGCATTGCCTGGGATTCCCTGGAGGCCTCCTACCTAAATACTAGCCAAGGCTGACCCTACTTAGCTTCCAAGATCTGAGATTGGCCTAGCCTGGACTATCCAGATCAGGACAATGTTTCCATAGATGGAAAAATGTTATCAGCAGAGAGCAACTTTCTACCCTCCCCTTTCCTCATTACAGCCTCAAATACCACCTGAAATGATGTTCTGGTGAGCATCATGCAAGAAGGGGATTCCAGACTGCACCAGTGTCATGCTCCCCAGTGACAAATCCTTCTGCCAGTGGAAATGCTGTCCTGGTTCCAAGCTGCTGTATGTAGTACAGTGATGACAAAGGGGAAATAGTCAGGGCTTTTTTTGTAGAAGGAACTCCTTAGCATATTAGGCCACACACCCCTGATGTAGCCAATCCTCCAAGAGCTTACAGGGCTCTTCGTACAGGGCCTACTGTAACTTCCAGGAGGATTGGCAACATCAGGGGTGTGAGGCCTCATATGGAAAGAAGTTCCTGCAAAAAAAAAAAAGGCCTGGAAATAGTTACTTTGCAATGTAAGAGGAGAGAAAAGTCAATATGTTATATGATGGCCATAAGACATTTCGCTAAACTTTACCACCATTCACATTATCTTAAATGGAAAAAAGAAACACAATGAGATGGAACAAGAAGGGATGATATTTCAGTTCAATAAACAACAACAGCAATAACATGAAAAAAACAGGAGTGGAAGTGGGAAATTCACATACAAATCTCAAAGTATTAAACAAATCAGCAGTAATCAAATCTATAGACTGAATTTTAATGATTTTCTCAACCAAGATTTGATACTTGTGAACTGACGGGCAGGAAAGATGGCATATCATTTATTTATTTAGTCAGATAATTTATATCCCACCACTCCCTCGACAACAGAAGCTTGGAGTGACCCATTAAAATACAATTCAACATTCAATATTAAAAGCTGTAAGAATAATAAATATCTAACACAATTTAAAACCAGTGACCTAAAACTCCTATTTTAAAATAGCAGGACCCATAACTTGACAATAAAATGATATGGTGGAAACAAGGATATCCCTCCCAAGGGAAACCGCCCCCCCCCAACTATACTACTTTGGCATAGGGGTCAAAGTGACCCCACATTGCAGCAAAAAGCAATGGAAACCTGATAGCTGTCTCAGTCATGGCATTAGCTACTAAGAAAAAATCAGGTCTCAAGAATAACTTCCTTCAGAAATGCAGGACAAAGGATAGTCAAATTTAGAATTCCAGAAATACCCCTCATTGAAAACCCCTTCAGAAATACCCCTCATTGAAAACATCAAAACCCCACAAAAATGTAAATGGGGTCAAATTGACTCCCACCATTTTTAAAGCAGAAGACACAGTTGCGAATTTATAAAACTGTTTATTTTAATGAAATAAACTTCCACACACCCCTCCCCCCCAATATGTAAAGTTGATAAGGTGACTCTGAGGTTTGGAAAATATGAAGGTGAACAGTTCAGTGCCCAGGTGGCTATGGGTCATCATCAAGAATATATATATATATATATATATATATATATATATATATATATATAGAGAGAGAGAGAGAGAGAGAGAGAGAGAGAGAGAGAGAGAGAGAGAGAGAGAGAGAGAGAAGGGTGTGGGTTGGGTTCAGGAGGGGGAGGAGCTTCAGCCAATAGAAGGGAGGGAGGCTTGGCACAGTTGCTCTGCTGTGCCATTGAGCAAGCCTGGCAAAGCAAGCTGCGATGCAAAAGGAAGCAAGAGAGAGGGAGAAGGAAGCAGAAGACAGCCAATTGCTTGGGGACGTGATAGGAGCCCTCTGAGGGCCTGATTCGGCCTCCAGGCTGCATGTTTGACACCCCTGTTTGACATAAATTATGAGAATTTTTGTTTTCACTGCTTGCTCCATCTTTCAATAAAATGTAGATGATAGGTGCTGGTCTATCTATTTAAACAGGGGGACAGTGCTAAAATCATTTTTTCCAATATTTCTTGGGGTAAATAGAAACCCTAATAATGATTATGTATAGTGTTTTCATTTTCAAGTCATCCCTACTGGAGACCAGATAGGCCCCATTTACCATTTTGATGAAACTCAAAATTTAAAAAGAAAGGCAGTGGGGAGGGAAGGCAGAGACTTCAGGGCACTGCAGTTCATTGAGGAGAAGGCTCAACAAGAGTTTGGTGTCTGTAGAAAGTTTTAAATGGGTCAACACATTTCCCCCCATGACTTCCTGGGTCAACACCCCCCCCCCCCAATTGCTTGAAAAGGTATATCATAGAATCATAGAGTTGGACCTCTAGGGTCATCTAGTCCAATCCCCTGCACAATGCAGGAAACTCACAAACACTTCCCCCTAAATTCACAGGATCTTCATTAAGACATAGTATTCTAAAATAAATACATTTAAAGACATCGTATTCTATATCAAGACATCTCTCTCTCGGCTTGACTTCACGAACGAAGATTTAAGAAGGGTGCAGTAGTCCACGTCTGCTGCAGGCTCGCTGGTGGCTGACAAGACCAATGCGGGACAGGCAGATCCGGCCACAGTGGCTGCAGGGGTCTGATTTGGGGTTGGTGCTGTAGCAGTGCGATTCTTCCTCAATCTTCTTTTGTCCTCAAGACCAGCTATGCGTGCGTTCTCAAAGGAAGAGACAGCCTGGTGGATGGTGTGCCTCCATGCTTTGCGATCTGAGGCTAGGTCAGACCACTGGTGATGGTTGATGTGACAGGTGCCAAGGGATTTCTTCAAGGAGTCCTTGTACCTCTTCTTTGGTGCCCCTCTATTTCGATGGCCGGTGGAAAGTTCGCCATAAAGAGCAATCTTGGGAAGGCGGTGGTTTTCCATCCTAGAAATATGCCCTGCCCAGCGCAGCTGCGTCTTCAACAGCAGTGCCTCGATGCTTGTAACCTCCGCCCTGTTGAGGACTTCAGTGTTGGTCACAAAGTCACTCCAGTGGATGTTGAGGATGGTGCGAAGGCAGCGCTGATGAAAGTGCTCAAGGAGTCGCAGGTGATGATGGTATAAAACCCACGATTCGGAGCCGTAGATGAGGGTTGTCATCACAACCGCTTTGTAAACATTGATCTTTGTGCCTTTTTTCAGATGCTTGTTGCTCCACACTCTTTTGTGCAGTCGGCCAAATGCACGGTTTGCCTTTGCCAGCCTGTTGTCAATCTCCTTGTCGATCTTGGCATCTGAGGAGATGATGCACCCTAGGTAGCTGAACTGCTGGACTGTCTTCAGAACTGATTCACCCACAGTGATGCAGGGAGGGTGATAATCTTCCTGGGGTGCAGGCTGGTGGAGAACTTCTGTCTTCTTCAGACTAACTTCTAGGCTGAATAGCTTGGCAGCCTCTGCAAAGCAGGACGTCATATGCTGCAGAGCTGATACCGAGTGGGAGACGAGTGCAGCATCATCAGCAAACAGTAGCTCTCGGATAAGTTTTTCCATTGTCTTGGAGTGAGCCTTTAGTCGCCTCAGGTTGAACAGGCTGCCATCAGTGCGATAGCGGGTGTAGACACCATCGTCATCATCTAGATCTACTGCAGCTCTTTGAAGCATCATGCTAAAGAAGATCGTAAAGAGAGTTGGCGCGAGAACGCAGCCTTGCTTTACACCTGTGCCTATTGGGAAGGGCTCCGAGAGGTCGTTGCAGTGTCTGACTTGGCCTCGCTGGTCTTCATGTAGCTGGATGATCATGCTGAGGAACCTTGGGGGACATCCTAAACGTTCCAAGATTTGCCACAGGCCTTTCCTGCTAACGGTAGCGAAAGCTTTGGTAAGGTCGACAAAAGTCACATATAGATCCTTGTTCTGTTCCCTGCATTTCTCTTGGAGCTGCCTGAGAACAAATACCATGTCGGTGGTGCTCCTGTTAGCTCTGAAGCCGCACTGGCTCTCTGGGAGGAGTTCTTCTGCAATGGTGGGCACCAGTCTGTTCAGGAGTATTCTGGCAAGGATTTTGCCTGCGATGGAGAGCAGGGTTATCCCCCGGTAGTTGGAGCAGTCTGACTTTTCCCCTTTGTTCTTATGTAGAGTGATGATGATTGCATCGCGAAAGTCCTGTGGTAGTTTGCCTTGTTCCCAGCAGGTGACGAGTACATTGTGAAGTGCGCTATGTAGTACTGTGCCCCCATGCTTCCAGATCTCTGGTGGGATTCCATCAACTCCCGCTGCCTTGCCACTTTTCAGTTGCTTGATGGCTTTAACAGTCTCTTCTAGAGTGGGGATCTCATCCAACTCTGTTTTCACTGGTTGAAGTGGGGTGAGGTGGATTGCTGAATCTTGAACTACGCAGTTGGCACTGAAGAGAACCTGAAAATACTCCGACCACCGGTTCAGTATGGATGCCTTGTCTGTGAGGAGCACTTGGCCGTCTGCACTACGCAAGGGACTCTGAGCCTGATATGATGGGCCATATACTGCCTTCAGGGCTTCGTAGAACCCTCTTAAATCACCAGTGTCTGCACACAGCTGGGTTCTCTCTGCAAGCTTGGTCCACCACTCGTTCTGAATGTCTCGAAGCTTGCGCTGGAGGTTGCTACATGCTACATTAGAGCTCGTTAATGTAACACCTACCACCTGGAGGACTCGCTGCCGGCGTCCCGGCTTACTGGGCCATGGCAGATGACCCCAAGGTGAAAGGGTGGAGCCAGTACCGCGCACACTGTGCTTCACCTAAAAATTCCTCTGCGCAGGCCTGAAGGGCATATCCACATCCACAACCCACAACACACCAAGTCCTGCAGCGATGGGCAAGGGGCGAAACGGCAGGTGGGAGATGCCACTGGAAGCCGCAGTCCCGATCCTGCATGTAGGCGGTTCAGGGTATTGGTCGCCTGATACTGACCTGAAGACGAAAGCATTTTTCGGCAGCACCCTGAACGACCAAGCAGCCTTATCTAGGGACAGCACTGCTTGCTCCACACGGAGAGGGGCCTAGAAAAGGTGGCCTAAACAAAGCTCGTCTCCCCCACCCCAGTTGGCTAGCCGCGGTCAACGGGCATCCTTACTTGCGGTCGAAAAATAACAACAAAGAAAAGGCATGCACCTGCCTCACAAAGTGTGCAAAGACTAAAGCTTGCGTGTTGGAACATCAGAACCATGCTTGACACAGTAGACAGTGGTCGCTCTGAACGACGCTCTGCTCTAGTTGCCCACGAACTTCTCAGGTTGAATATTGACATAGCAGCTCTCAGTGAGGTCCGTTTCCCTGAGGAAGGTAGTCTTCAAGAACATGGTGCCGGCTATACCCTCTACTGGTCGGGTAAGTCAAAGGCTGAGAGCCGCCTTTCTGGCGTTGGCTTCATGGTCAGGAACTCCATTGCCTCCAAACTCGATCAAGACATAGTATTCTAAAATAAATACCCAATTGGTACTAATATGAACAGCTGGTATATTTTCATCTTTTATGCAGTTTATTTCTTGGCTTTGTCTAATTCTTGAATTTTTAGGGGTGGCATCATTTCAGTATACTTAAAACAGGGGGGCGGGATGTTCTGGTTAAATAACCTTATACGGGCTTATATCTTCTTTTTAAGACATTTTTCCATTAGCAAATATGCCCAGCTTGCCAGTCAAAACAACAGTTTACTAATCAACAGCTTTGCAAATAAGATAAAGCCTTGGATGTGAAGGCTGAAAATCCTTTCTGTCTGCTGCCGCCTTCCCAGCCGTGTATATTGTGGATTCAGATGTTAGCTGGCGATTTTGCTTATGACGCATAAATGATAAAAAAAAGAAAGTAGTGTCCTTCTCACAGTGACTCTATTGACTTTATAGAACATGTAGATGAGCAGCAACGAGCAGAATATGCTGAGGGTTTTTGGAAGCTTATCAGGAGTTTGTCTGCAAGGAGCCCTGCCATACAAGAGAGAGGGGCAATTTCTGTGGGAGAGTGGTGAACAGGGCTGAACCCAACCAATGCCCATCTACATATATATATTTAAGCAAGTGTCCTGACTGACTTATCACACCCAGTCCAAACCCTTAGTCCTAGAAACCAAAAATTCAAGAAGAACATTCCTTCCATAATGTAAGCACCCACTAAGAAGGGATTTATAGAAATTCCACCTGAAGGGAGTGAAAAGGGGTAAAATGTGTGTTTGCATAGGTGTAAAGCTATACTGTATGGCTGGCAGGCTGCTGCCTGCTTGCACACACCTCTCTCTGACTGGTTAGCTGTGGAGCACTGTGTTCTGAGGTAAAAATCAGTTAATGGAGATTTCAGATAGTTGAACTGGTGTCCTGACTGACTCATCAACATCCAGCCCAAACCCCTGGACCTGTGTAATAACATTGCTACTGCTGCTGAGCAGGAGATAACCTACCTTCATAGACTTCATAGGGGAAGTCGGCTCTAAACGAGAATAAGCATTTTTCATAACATTTAGCATGGCGATTGAGTTTATAAATCTTGCAAAAACAAATACCCTTCACACACACACACACACACGATAGTTAAATGCTGTAGTGAAGCATGGGTTTCAGGTTAGTCTGAAATTATTTATATATCCAAAAACCATATACCATCAACGATTAATCATGTGGTTTATTTTTTTTTTCCTTACTTGATGTAGTCTGAATCTCAGGCAAAGAAAGAGGGCCCATTAAGAGGAGAGGAAAGATGTCACAAACTCCTTCACTAAAACAATTAGAATAAATATTTCATTTGTGTATGAAAGGAAATATTTCCTCCCTTTCTCTATTTCCCTCATGACTACCCTGGCCTGAAAACTGGGGAGCATTTCTTTGGGTGAAGTAGGGTCCAGAACAGCAGAATCACCTCAATTGCCATATTTGGGGAACTAGTTTTGTATCACCACCCTACTTCTCTCACGTGCATGTACACAAAGAGAAACAAAAATAGCTAAAACCAAAAATATTCCCACCTTCCCAATTCCCGCCCCCTTCAAAGCAGGTTCCAGGATGCCAGAATCAACTTCTACCATCTTGGTGACAGGCCTCTACTCACAGGCCTCTACTCACAACAACACACAGTCGAGATATAAAATAGGGATGGAATGGAAATATTTATTTGGGGAACCACTTTTTCTCCTGTTACCAGATGTGCTCCCTTTCACATATATACTTAGACATGTGTGGACTCACTGACTTGGGTTGAAGTCAGGACACATACCCAGTAGCCTGATGAATTGGGGGAATTCAGCTCATGGGAGGGGGGCTCTTCCCACTACCATAGCCTAGCTAGTTTAGAAAACTGATAGTTGCCAATTTGTGGAGGAGAGCAGAATGTGTTTTTAGGGATTTTTACCTGGATAGCATGCAGCTCAAAGTGTCTTTAATAGGTTACAGGTAATTATGACTCAACTTTACAGAGCAAGCTTTAGATTATATTTCTGGAAACATAAGGGTATCAGAACTGAAAAGATACTCCAGCATAAGTGAAACTGTTGTATTCAGGAGGATGTTTGTGTGAAGAGTTAGGAAATAAAGAAAGTGAAAGAAAGTCAAGCCTCTGGCTGAATAAGATTTAACACCAGGGGAGCCTTGACCTCACCTTTCTCCAAAGCAAGGCATCCTAAAATGGATTTCTTCACAGGCAGTATTACCTACTGAAGGCCCCTTCTCCTTTTATCTTTACAAGAACAAACAAAACCAACTGGTGTCACCTGTGAACTTGCTAAGTTGCTACAAAGACATACAGGACTGACTGAACTTGAGAACCTGACAGCCTGAGCAGTTTCCTGATGCTACCTGGCAGCGGCGGGGTGGGGTAGGGGAAATAGCTCTCACTGGGAAATACTGGAGGGCTTGGCAGCCTGGGGAAGCATGAGCTCTGCCTGCCCATCCTGGTTTACACCCACAGCAAGAGGAGCTTCACTTGAAAGACAGCTTGGTAATCATCTCCCCAAATATTATGTAGCTGCAAAAAGGTAGTATATTCTGGGATATATTCTCAAATAGAGTTGCCATATCTGCCAGAATTATAACGAATCTTTTGCTACAGAGAAAATAACTGCTTTGGAGGGTGGGTTCTATGGCATTATACCCCTGTTGAGTCCCTCCCCTCCCCTCTCCAAACCCTGCCCTATCCAGGCTCCACCCCCAAATCACCAGGAATTTCCCAATGCAGAGGTGGTAACCTTACTCTCAAGGCTGTAGCAAATGTTCCTCCATTTCACCTTTTCAGTCAAAAGTTGTGCCTTAAGAGACCAGAAATAATATAACCATATCCCAAATCCCATGGAACCATTCTTGCAAAGTAGGAGAGATCTTTTTCTAATAAGAAGGGATTATTCTAGATCATCCTTATTTATGAGAGGTCAGTTTGCGTCCTTATATTTGTAACTCCATCTGTGGTTTGTGATAGCAATTTTCAGGAACTCAAACACCTTTACACAGTTGTCATCATTTAAACCAGATTTCCTTCCAGTCATTGTGGACATTATTGCATATTGAATTTTTAAGAAACTCGTCTATACAGATAATAGGGGCTGTAAACAGTTATTCCTTATCCGCTTCTGTACATTATGTGAAATCATCATAGCTAAGCTCTTTGCCGATGTTTTCCTGAAAATAGTTTCTAATCTTGTCACGTTCCAAGAATACTGAGTAGATCTTAGCAGTTAAACCTCTCTTCTTATCTTGTAGCAAAGCTCCTTCAAAAGGCAGAGAGTTCCCTGAAGGACCTTTGGTAAATAGCCATGTGCTTAATGTGTATCTTATCTGAAAGCGCTGATACAATAGCAGTTTCTTATCCTTGTTTTATGTATAACTTTGATCATTATGAAATAATCAGACAGTTCTCTAAAAAATATTTGTTCCTCCCATTCTCCCATTTTAAGTCATTTCCCAAGAATTTTACAAGTTTTATTAGCTCATTACAGCAGTCTGTCAAAGGTGAGAATCCGGGATTTAATAATCAGGATGTGTGGATTCCTACAGTATCATCCTATTTAGGTATAAATCCTCATCACTCGTGGGGATTTGACACAGCAATTTTCTGTTGAAGTTCATGAACTTCAGTGAGGCAAAACCCCAGAGATAGAAATGAACCATTTACCCCTGGCATCTGTTCCCATCCCCTTTTCTTTACACTCCACACCTATGACTATATAGATGATGCTGAGAGGAAAAGTTTCTGATACAGACTGTTAGAAATGATTCTCTGACAGACTGAGTTTCAAAGCCCAGAATCAGGCCTTTCTGAGTTATCAGAAGCAAGACAGGCACTTGGAGAACCATCATCTCTAAGTGCCAAGGTAGCTTTTGAGAGCCCAGAATTGTACACAATTGCTTGGAAAAATAAGTCAGGCATTTAGAAGTTGTTCTGAAAGTTCCAGGATTGAATATGACAGTGCAGTCCTAAACAGAGTTACACTCATCTAAGTTCATTGCAATCAATGGACTTTGCCAGGTGTAATACTGTTTAGGATGCACTGTCAGACTCAGGTTTTTGCTCATCGAATGAGATTCAACGTGACAAGGAATCTGAGGAGGTCAGAACCCTTTTCCAATTCTGAAATCAAAATACATCAGATTTTGCAATAACTCCTCCTTAATAGTTTCCTATATTTGTCTCAGATTTTTAAAAAATTTTTTCATGAAAATGTTGTATTATCTTTTGTACCTCACTTCCAATACCCAGCTCTCAAAACACAACACAGTGGCATCAGATGTTCATCTTGTTTCCTACTGTTCTAGTTTCATTCAGCAAACCATTCTCTAATATCTGAGTGCTAAAAATATTGCTTGTTGATATTTGATTACCTTAGGCACCTTCAGTTCACCTTCCCAGGAGATTTTCTGTATCATGCCACTCTTAGGGTTTTCTTCGCCCAAATAAGATTTAAACCTGCCTTCTGCCAAGATTTAAAAAAAACAACAGCACAATAATAACCAACACCACCACTTTGTCATCTTATAATGGGACATTAAGAATTAAGAGTAGTGTTCCGAGTAATATGTTTATTTTACACATCAAAGTCCTGCCTAGTCAGGATTTGGGACCAGTGTTGCAGATCTGTTTTCCCTTTTCCCATCGCTTTCCTATGATTTAATTCTAGCATAGTCTGCAAGAAATCTTCAATGCATATCCCTAAATTCTTGATCTCTGGAGTTTTTTCAAAGAGTTTTACATAACTTAAATGAATTACTTTTTATGTTATTGATTCAAATATATTCAATAGAATCATAGAGTTGGAAGGGATCTCCAAGGTCATCTAGTCAGGGCCAGTGGTAGGATTTTTGGTGCCCTAAGCGAGCTGCCCACTTGTGCCCCCCCCCCCCAAATTTAAAAAACTTCCAGAGAATTGTAGGAGAAATGAAGAAATTTGAAACTATTTACATTTTTAATTTACAGTTTTTTATTTTAAAGTTTAATATTTTTTTTAAAAAAATTGTGAGATTAAGCAATAAAAACTGTGAGAATACTATTTTATCCTTTTAGCTGGAGTTCCTGTGACAAGACCTTATGCATGAGAGAAAGCAGCCCTACCACTGACCTATGGTTCCCACCCTATGGCTCTGTTAAAGTACAGTAGGAAGGATGAGTGGCAGCATACAACTTCAACAGGTACTAATTTTTAGAAACTGTAGTTTGTTCTTCTTCAGCTTTTACAATTGATTAATTTATCCCTGCCAGGCTCCGAGGATCACCCTGCACAGGCACCATCCACTTTTGCATTTCCTGGGTCTGTAAGAGACCCAGGGAGCACAAAACTGGCCAGGCAGTGTCTGCGCTCCATGGAGCCTGCTTTCCATTGAGGAAGGCAGGCTCCAAGGAGCACACATGCTGCATGTGGGGAGAGGGGGTGCCTGTCAGAACTTGTATCTTTACTGCTGGTTCCCTATAATGTGACCAATGCTGTATTGTACTTTTACTGTGGCTTAGAGCTGCTTTGTTACTGAACCAAACTGACTCCATGTTGTAACCTTTACTTGACCCAAAGTGCTTGAATAGTAATTAACCTTGCCCCACTGGTATCCAAAATATTTGGGGCTGTAGAATGAGTTATGTTATGTCTCTGCACATTCTCACACTGGGACCCTTTGAAGCCGAGCAGCATGGCCTTCGGAGTAGGGAGGCATCCTCTCTACTGATAGTGATGGTGAGAAGACAGATGTGCCTGTAACGGTGTGAATTGTGGCTTTGTGAGATGTTTGCTTTACGTGTATAAAATTGCGCTGGTGCTGGCTCTCGCCATCACTGTTATCTTGCCTTTTCCAGTGCTTAGTTCTCTTCAATAAAATCCTAACTTTGTAACCAAGTATGGGATCCGTTTGAAGTTCTTAAGTTCTGACATTATAACAGTGATCCCATTGTTCGTGGCTTATCTGTACTGGAGGCTTGGCCTGATGGCGGCAAAAGTACCAGACGACGGAGAGCCCACCGCCCCAACAGAGAACCCGCCGCTCGACCCAAATGTGACGGGGGTTCGGCGCAAAATTAAGGTCCCAGCGCCTTTCTCGGTCGACGCCGCGTTCCCCGCCCCGCGAACCTGGAGCCCGCGGAAGTCCACGGCAGCAATCGACGCCGCGGAGCAACGGTACCGAAGCATGTTGGGCGAAGGGGGAGCCGGAGACGGCGACGACGACCAGGCGGAGGGCCCGGAGCCCCGAGGGGGAGACGACCAGATCCGGACCCTCCGCAACGACTTATTCGACTGGGTGCGGGAGATCCACGACGACGTGCATCGATCCCGCGTGACGATGGCCGAGGAGTTGCAGCAGAACCTGGGCGCGATCTACGACCAGCTCCGCACTTTGCAAACTGCGGTCCTGGGAGTCCCGATTGGAGGGCTACCACTGGGGCAACCGCCCGTAGCCCTGCCGGCTCCGCCGGCCCCAGCTCCGCAGGCTCCGACCGCCCTGGCCCCGCCGGCTCCGGCCGCCCCGGCCCCGCCGGCTCCGGCCGCCCCGGCCCCGCCGGCTCCGGCTGCCCCGGCCCCGCCGGCTCCGGCCGCCCCGGCGCCGCCGGCTCCGCCTGCCCCGGCACCACCAGCTCCGCTGGCCCCGGCTGCCCCGGCGCCACCGGCTCTGCCCGCTCCGGGGCCCCCGGCGCCACCCGCCCCGATCCTGCCGGCTCTACCGGGCCCAGCGCCGCCGCCGGGGGCGCCGCGAGCCCCGGGGGGGGGGGGCCGAGGGTCGAGGAAGGGAGTTGAAGATCACTTTCGATGGGAATCCAGAGGACGTGGAGTATTTTACCATACAGTGCGACACGTTCTTCACCCACTGGGGTGCAGATTACCCGACCGAAGCCAGCCGAGTGTACCACATCGCGTCCCGACTGAGAGGTGCGGCCCGCAAGTGGTACGTAGGGCTTTTCATGGGGAGAAAGCCCGAACTAGCTACTGTGGCGGGGTTCCTGCACGCGATGCTCCGCCAGTATGGCGATCCACTACGGGAGGAGAAGGCTGTCGCCGCCCTTCAGCGCATAGAGCAAGGCAACCGCTCCACTCGCGAGTATGCCACCGAGTTCCTGGGGTACTGCGCAGCAGCGAGGGGATGGAACGAGGTCATGAAATATACCGCGTTCATCAATGGTCTGAACCCGAACATCCTCGACCGCTGCTACAGTCAAGGGAGGCCCGACACGTTGGTCGGATGGATCCAACTGGCCGGAGAAGTGGAGACCAACCTCCAACATGTGGGGATGTGACGACAGCAGCTGGCGAAGAAGGGGGCAAAACTCACCCCGACTAAATCCGAAGGGAGGAAGGCCCCGGCGACCTCCACCCCGTCTCCCGCCCGCAAGTGCTCCAAATGCGGAGACCCAAATCATCTCGCTGCCAACTGCCCAGTGAAAGCGGGTTCCACCCCACCCACGGCGAAGCAAACCACCCCGGGGCCGAAAAAGAAAAAGAGCAGCCGCTCGAAGGAGCCCAGCCGGGGCTCCGTCGCCACTTCCTTGGCGACTGACGAGGATTTTACCACCGACTTGGCGACAGTGGAAGAATCGACCGAGGAGTCGGACAACACCGAGTCGGCGGGAAACGACAGCGACCTGCTTTAATGGGTGCCGCAAAGCAGGTCCAACAACAGCCGGCACTCCTCACGGTGAGAGCAACAGGGGGTTTACTATTTATGGCCGTTACCCTCCTTAACCCTAACCTAAAGAGATTCATGCACGCCCGAGCGCTGATCGACTCCGGGTGTAACAGGGACCTGATCACTCCCCGCCTAGTTGAGGCGTTGGGATTAGCCACCTCACCCCTGCCACAACCGATGCAGTTCCAGCAGATGGACGGGGGGCCCATGAGGGGGGAACCATGTACTTTAGAGACTCAAGCGGTCCCGGTGGGAACCGAGGAGCATTGGGGGATTGAGACTTTCGTAATTGCCCCCTCTTGCTCTTTTGACGTGGTGGTAGGCTCGGCTTGGTTCGCCCGCCACCAACCAGACATAAGGTGGGCGGAACAATTCGTCCGGTTCCCGGATTGGAGGTGTGAGCACCACCACTGGCGCCCCGAATGGGGGCCGCATGCTCCCCCCCAAAACATGCGGGCTTGCCTCACTCTCGAGGAAGTCGCCTCAATCCCCAAGGAATACCAGGACCTAAGACTAGCGTTTAGCGAGAAGGAAGCGGACGAGCTACCGCCCCACCGCCCTACGGACTGTGCCATTGAGCTGATCCCAGGGCAACAGCTTCCCAAGGCGAAACTGTACTCCATGGGTTGGGCGGAGAAAGCTGAACTCCGAAAGTTTTTGGACAAGAATCTTAAGCGCGGCTTCATACGACCGGCCACTGCCCCCCATGCCGCCCCCGTCCTCTTCCGAAAGAAAAAGGACGGGTCTCTTAGGCTTTGCACAGATTTTCGTGCTATAAACGGGATTTCCATGTCCAACGCCTACCCGATCCCGTTGATAAAGGATTTGTTGAACACCGTAGCAAAGGGAAAAGTATTTACAAAGCTTGATCTCCGAGACGCGTACTTCCGCGTCCGCATCAAAGAGGGGGACGAGTGGAAGACAGCGTTCAACACCCCCCTGGGACAGTTTGAGTACCTAGTCATGCCCTTCGGACTGCAAGGAGCCCCTGGTGTATTCATGAACTTTATCAATGAAGTGCTACGGGACTTCCTGTTTAAGGGGGTGGTGGTGTACCTTGATGACATCATTATCTATTCACAAGATCTAAAGTCTCATGTGCCCCTGGTCCGAAAAGTGTTACGCACCCTTTGCAAACACAAACTGTATGCCAAATTGTCGAAATGCGAGTTCCACAAGACCGAATTGGACTATTTGGGTTTCCGGGTGTCGGAGGAGGGATTGGCTATGGACCCCGCAAAGGTCCAAGCGGTACTAGACTGGGAGCCCCCTCGAACCCGCAAACAATTACAAAGTTTTATCGGGTTCGCTAACTTTTACCGCGACTTCATTAAGGGGTTTGCTACAGTCATGCTCCCCCTCACGGAACTCCTCAAAACCAAAGGGAAGGGTGACGAGGCGAAAAAGCCAGGCGCGCGCCTAACGTGGACGCCTGAATGCCAAAAAGCTTTCACTGAACTGAAACGCCTCTTCACCTCCGAACCCGTGTTGGCCCATCCCGATGAACTGAAACCCTTCGTGGTCCAATGCGACGCCTCCGACGCCGCGGTGGGAGCCATATTGATGCAGAGAGGGGAAAATGGGGTGCTCCGACCATGTGCCTATATCTCAAGGAAATTTTCCAACGAACAAAGAAATTGGTCGGTCTGGGACAAGGAGGCGTTTGCAGTCATGTTTGCCCTAAAAACCTGGCGCTCCTGGCTTGAGGGAGCGAGAGTGCCCTTTGAAATCTGGACCGATCATAAAAACCTTGAAGCCCTCACCGGGCGCCGCAAAATGACTGCAAAACAAATCCGGTGGGCAGGTTTCTTTGCTAAATTTGACTTTGTGCTGAAACACATCCCAGGCTCAAAGAACTTTTTAGCAGACGCCCTCTCTCGCATGCCACAACACGACAGTCTCCGGGAGGAGGTAGTGGACTCATTAATTTCCCCCTCAGCCATCTCGGGGGGGGTCACTACCCGCTCCGGCAAGCAGACCAGCCCTCCGGATTCAGATCTGCTGCCTCGATTCCTCTCAGAATATAATCAGGAGGCCGACCGCCCCCCTAACTTGGTTAAAGCCGAAAACGGGCTCTGGCTGCACAATGAAAAAATCTATGTGCCCACTCCCCTCAGAAAAGAAGTCTTGGAGCGCTGCCACTCAAGTCGCCTGGCCGGCCACTTTGGCTATGTCAAAACCCTCAACTTACTCACCCGCCAGTTCTGGTGGCCAAAAATTAAAAAAGATGTGTCGGAGTTTGTTCTTTCATGTCCCACCTGCCTCATGGCAAAACGAAGGGGGGGTAAACCCCCGGGCCACCTGGTTCCCCTCCCTACAGCCACCCGACCGTGGTCGGTAGTCTCCATGGATTTCATTGTCGAACTCCCACCTTCACAGGGCAAAACAGTCATCCTGGTCGTAGTCGACACATTTTCAAAACAAGCCCACTTCGTCCCGTGCAAAAAGCTACCCACGGCCAAAAAACTAGCCCAGCTCTTTTTCACCCACATTGTACGCCTACACTCGTTCCCAGACAAGGTCATTAGCGACCGCGGGACGCAGTTCGTTGCCAACTTCTGGCGGGAGTTCTGCAAACTCGCTGGCATCGAGCAAGGACTAAGCTCTGCCTACCACCCCCAGTCGGACGGACAGACGGAGAGGGTTAATGGTCTTCTGGAACAGTACCTCCGCTGCTTCATTAATTTCCAACAGTCCAACTGGGTGGATCTCCTCCCTTTTGCAGAATATGGCTACAACAATAGCCTCCATAGTTCGACCAAAACCTCCCCTTTTCAAATTATCAATGGTTACGAGGGCAAGCCGTTTCCCACTCTCGCCCTCCCCGCCAGCCCGTCCGAACCCACATCCTGTCAACAATGGTGGGAGGGCCTCCGTGAAGGCTGGAAGGGTATTCAGGAAAACCTGGAGGAAGCGAAAAAAGCCTACAAAAAGCAGTTTGACAAAAAACACTCCCCAGAGTGGGACCTAAAGGTGGGGGATACAGTTTTCCTGTCCACAAAAAACCTTCCCCTTCCCCAGTCCTGTCGCAAACTCGCACTGAAGTTTCTTGGGCCTTTCAAAATAAAAAGGGTAATAAACAAAGTAACGGTGGAACTCGAACTACCCAAATCTCTAAGTAAGATCCATCCTGTTTTTCATTGCAGCTTGCTTCGGAAAGACCCTGGTGCTACGTCCTTCCATCCCAGGGCCCCACCGCCCCCTCCGACGACAGTGAGGGGTCAGAGTCACCATGAGGTCCAGGAGATCCTGGACTCCAAAGTCAAAAGGGGGAAACTGTATTATTTGATCAGGTGGAAACACTTCCCCCCGAGCTGTGACGAGTGGGTCGAATCTCAGAACGTAGCCGCTCCGCAACTGCTGAAAAAGTTTCACCTACTGTACCCGCACAAGCCCAAGGCTGGCCCCGCGGGAGGGGGCGCTTAGGGGGGGCAGTATGTCAGAACTTGTATCTTTACTGCTGGTTCCCTATAATGTGACCAATGCTGTATTGTACTTTTACTGTGGCTTAGAGCTGCTTTGTTACTGAACCAAACTGACTCCATGTTGTAACCTTTACTTGACCCAAAGTGCTTGAATAGTAATTAACCTTGCCCCACTGGTATCCAAAATATTTGGGGCTGTAGAATGAGTTATGTTATGTCTCTGCACATTCTCACACTGGGACCCTTTGAAGCCGAGCAGCATGGCCTTCGGAGTAGGGAGGCATCCTCTCTACTGATAGTGATGGTGAGAAGACAGATGTGCCTGTAACGGTGTGAATTGTGGCTTTGTGAGATGTTTGCTTTACGTGTATAAAATTGCGCTGGTGCTGGCTCTCGCCATCACTGTTATCTTGCCTTTTCCAGTGCTTAGTTCTCTTCAATAAAATCCTAACTTTGTAACCAAGTATGGGATCAGTTTGAAGTTCTTAAGTTCTGACAGTGCCTCGTGGCGCCCCCTAAGCCAGGTGGTGTCCTAGGCGGCTGCTTACTTGGCCTACTTCCATGCACTGGCCATGTATCTTGTCCAACCCTCTGCAAATGCAGGAAAATCACAAGTACCTCCCCCTGCCCTTCTTCTCATAATCTGCCTAAATTCACAGAATCAGCATTGCTATCAGGTGGCCATCTAGCCTCTGTTTAAAAATCTCCAAAGAAGGAGAGCCCACCACCTCCTGAGGAAGCCTATTCCACTGAGGAACCACTCTGTCGGGAATTTCTTCCTAATGATTAGCTGAAAACTCTTTTGATTTAATTTCAACCCATTGATTCTGGTCTGACCTTCTGGGGCAACAGAAAACAATTCTGCACCATTTTCTATATGACAGCCCTTCAAGTACTTGGAGACGGTGAACATATCACCTCTCAGTCATCTCCTTTCCAGGCTAAACATACCCAGCTCCTTCAGCTTTTCTTTATAGAACTTGGTCTCCAGACTCCTCGCCATCTTCATTGCCCTCCTCTGGACATGTTCCAGCTCTTCTATATCCTTCTTAAATTGTGGTGCCCCAAACTGAACACAATACTTCTAGGTGAGGTCCAACAAGAGCAGAGTCTAACCAGACATTCAATTGGACCTTGGAATTTTGCTAATCTGGGCAGTTGAGGCATATAATCTTAAATTCTCTTATGTCCTTGTCATTATGAATGTCAGTCATGGAAGATTCAATATGTAAGACAAATGCCAAGGTGATAAAAAGTACTCCTGCCTTATACCTGTAGCAAGTACCAGTTTGTGCTCAGGATTCAGGATATGTGAAACCGTTTTATACAGAATCAGAACAGTGATGCTTTGCTTTTGCAGCATTTTGACCTAGCAGCTGCTCTCCAGAAGGCCAAATTACACTTTATTCTCTTTTAAGGGGAGCCCAATGTGCTTCCTTGCAGCCACCTAGCAACTTTGGGGGAAGGGCGCTTTTTAAAGAACCACAGAAGCTCAGTTTGGCTTATAAAAATGGTGCGTGTCTGTTAGGGTTGCCAAGTCCAATTCAAGAAATATCTGGGGACTTTGGGGGTGCAGCCAGGAGACATTGGGGTGGAGCCAAGAACAAGGGTGTGACAAGCATAATTGAACTCCAAGGGAGTTATGGCCATCACATTTAAAGGGACAGCACACCTTTTAAAATGCCTTTCTTCCATAGGAAATAATGGATAGAGGCACCATTTTTGGGGGCTTTGAAACTTGGGGGGTATTTTGGGCAGAGGCACTAGATGCTATACTAAAAGGTTGGTGCCTCTACCTCAAAAAATAGCCCCCCCAGAGCTCCCAATACCCACAGATCAATTCCCCATTATTCCCTATGGGAATCGTTCTCCACAGGGAATAATAGAGTGCCCAGTAGACATTTCCCTCCCCCCTCCCGTTTTCTAAAGCGGGAGGAGGGCCTCCAAACCAGGGAATCCCCTGCCTTCTCCCTCTCTCTCACACACAAATACTTACTGGGTCTTGTTCCTGCACAACTTTACTTGCTCTGAAAACTGAAAGCAAAGAAAAGGAGGGGCCATTCTCCTGCGAAACTGTTAATGACCCTTTCCCATGAAGCCCTTCCTGTTTCCTGTCTCCTGCTTCCTGCTCAACCTTAAAGACACACAGACCTGTTTGCAGGTTTCTCAACCTGCAGGAGCTCTAAAACTTCATGGTGACTGTGGGGGTGGGGCTTCCCCTGCTGGCCAGCTGGCTGGGGGAAGCCTGTAAAAACAGGGGATCCCCCGCTGGGACCTGGGGATTAGGAAGCCTAGTGTCTGTGTGGGGTGGAAGTGGCAGGAGCCCTTCCTCTCCCATGCCATGGTCCTAAGCTGCAGCAGGCCCTGTGGACTTTTTAAAAAGCCAAGTGTGGCTGTACAAGGTAGTCAACTTGAGATTTGGAAGAGATGCCTGGAGAGGGTGAGGTTTGGGGAGGGACAGGAGATCCAGAGGGATATTGTGCAATACAGTCCAACCCCCTAAGGCAGCCATTTCCTCCAAAGTTGTAATTCAGGGATAACTTCAGATCCCACAGAGATTAGCAACCCTAACAGTGTGGCTGCATGGAAATGGAAGTTTATAGTTCTACTTGAAGTCTCAGGCAGAGAAAGTTCTTTCTAAATGCCTGCTACTTGAAATACTTTAACTAGGAGCAGGACTTCTTTTGGGCAGCAGCACACAGGAGTGGAACTCCACCTGGGCTGGCAAGGGCTCCAACTGGCACCCTGGGGGAGGTGTCTTTAAATGGCTTCAGGGGAAGGTACAGGGGAGCTCCTGCTGGGGTTTTTCTACAAAAAACGTCCTGACTAGAAGTGCCAGGGACTAAACTTGGGACCTTCTACATGATATCTGCTACTACTGAATCATAATCACACTGCAGGCTGCATTCAGTAATCTCAATCAATTTTACAAAACTACCTTGTGTCAACAAAGTTTCAAAGATGAATTCATTGCTATGGCAACATGCAAAACTCATTCCTTCCGCATTTGCTGCCCCACCCCACCCTAGGTATTACCATATGCAGCTCTTTAATCTCTTCTAATTCTTTTGGCTTACTCATTAAATCCCTTGATAAAACACAGCAAAGTGGAACCTGTGGTTCTTCCCATCCTTCAGGACACCTGCACATTTACTGTAAAATGTAATTTCACTGTTACCTTACGCTGGAGAAAGTTCCACTGGAGGAACAGCCACTTAAGTTGACTGTACCATTGTTCTCAGTTTTTGCATCAACTAAATTCTGCAGCTCTTTCCTTTCCATTCTGTCTTTAGATGTTTGCTAACATGCTTAACTGCTCTCCTACCAGGAGGAGAGTGACCATTTAGGCTATTGGGGAAAATCCTTGGGGGCCTTTGGCTTGGGGCTGGCCTCCTTTCATGAGGGCCACCTTGGCTTGGCCTCAAGTGAAGGGCAGCCCTCATAGCTGCTGCTGGTGCTTGTCAGATCCAGAGTCAAGGAAAAGACAACTGAAGTTCAAGATCTTTATTCCAGCTTCATGGGCATACACATGCGTTGTCAGAACTGACCTCTCTGTCAGTTTCCCCAATTTATAAACCTTTGCCCTGACCGTTATAATTTAAGCCAAAGCGCGCCAAACAAAAGTGGGGGTTTTGCGTGGGGTTTTTGCAAAGCTCTCATCACTGCAGGTGCTCGCTATCAGTTCATGGTTTGCATCTCCTCCAGCTCTTGCCCTTGGTTACCTAGCAACTAGCCAATTCCCAGACATGCCATCCTCCCTCCCGATAAGCAACAAGTTACAGTTATATCAAAGGCACAGCAAGCGCAGCATAGCATTGAAGCAGAAGCCTAGCATTGTACAATTGAATAAACATGGCAAGGGGAACAAGATGGAGTAACTCTTGACAGTGCTAGGGCAAGCTGGAAGTCATTGCAGCTGCTGCAAATAAGTTAACTGCTCTGGCCCCGTGCAGGATGGGCAAGCCATTGCAAACAGGTCAGCTGTCCAAGTACCATGTGGAGCAAGCAAGCCTTAGCAAGTTAGCTGTCAGCTGTCCCAGCCTTCTGTGGGGTGGGTGAACTGCAATGGTAGAAGTTCACTCATCCCCCATGGGGACTATGGGGTTGGGCTAGGGGGCAGCCCTTTCCAGGACCATTTTTGCTTCCCATCCAGTTTTACTACCCACCAGATATTGTCCTTAATAAATTAATCTTAGTGACAAGCTGTGGGGATTTCTCACTGTTCACTTTTATGGATTCAGATTTTTGTAAATTTTACAGGTTAAATTTAACTTCACACACTGACTCAGATTCTGGGAGGAAATTTCTCCAGAAGCTCCTTATCAGCAAGACAACTGGTTTCCATTGAGGAATAGTGTGTATTTATGTGTTTTATTTAGAGGCTTTCATGATCAGTATCAGCAGAAATTGTAAATTAAAAGATGTTAAACTGAAGTAAAAGTCTCTACGAAATGGTGTTGTTTCTCAGGTTCCATGGGTGGGTGTAATATTGAAATGTTGAGTGGGGATGTAAATTACCTGGTTCTAAAATTAATCATTGGAAGTTCAACAGCATAAACTAAGAAGGCAATTGCACTGGGTCCAAAAATCTCATGGGTGCCTGGTTTAGCTATTTAAATGTCACAGACATTTGTTTGTGAATGTTACTGAGAACATTCTGCAAACACACATAAGGTGTAGGCGTTACAATGTTGGACTTGGAAGACCCAGATTCAAACTCACTCTTTCTCTCTCTCTCTGCCATGAAGCAATTTGAGTGACCCTGCACCGGTCATTCTCTTCCAACATAATCTACTTCACAAGAGGTTTGTGGGAAACAAAATAGGGATCAGAGACGCTTCCCTGAGTTCCTTGGAGGAAAGGCAAAAAAGCAACGTGGATGATCGATCTAACTGATCAGTTGGGTGGATTTGGATGGGCCACTCAAGAACTTTTGAACTGTATCAGGGGCACAGACAAAATCTAAAAAGGGGAGGAAGTAAAACAGTGACAGTCCTGTGTGAACTACTGGTCTTCATATGGTCTACACACAGTGTCTCTGCATTTTTCTATCAATTCAATTATTGGCTCAAGCTGTGTAATTTCATACTGCTGTTCAACAAACCTATGTAGAGTTTGTATTCTGAATCAGGATAGTTAAGGAATGATAAAAGGTGATTTCTATCCCCCTGCCTCCGTGCAGATGTATAGGTAAAACAGGCATTCTAATCTTTGTTAGCAATGTTATCTAATAGTGAAATCCTAAACAGACTTACTACTTTCTAAGCCCAGTGATCTCAAAGGAGTTAGAAGGATATAACTCAGTTTAAGATTTCACTGAAAACAAGGTTCGGCCCCTTCCCAGCCGAGCCGGCTTGCCGGCGCTTAGGCTGGGGGCCGTCTTTGCCTCCCTGGAAGGAGGGTGGGGCGACATCACCCGACATACGGGTGTTTGTCCTGGGCGCGGAGCCGGGGCGTTATAAGCCCCGACTCCCGCCCCTTTAGCACGCAGTTTCTTTTGGCTCTCTGGAGGAGAGCCACGTGCTTGTCGGGTCCGTGCGAGGCCAACTGGCTGAGGGACTGCGTGGGCACATGCGGCTCCTGTGCGCTGGCGGCGGCGAGGACGCGAACGGCGGCTGTTTCTTCACGCGGCGAGGCTGAGCGTCGTTTTACAAGCGGTTTGAGGTTTGGGGGCGGTTGGCGGCCGGGAGGCTGGGGCAGGAGCGCGCGTGCGGCGGCCATACCTGGGCCCCTGGTCCTGGGGGCTGGCATTGGGAGGCACTTTTCTGCGGCGGGGAGCGGCCATTGTTGTTCCCCTCGAGCTGAAGGGGTAGCGCAGCGGTCCCACTTGGCGGGCTGTTCGCAGACGGGCAGCAAGTTGAGGCTGTGGCCTCGTCGTTCCACTGGGCTCTCTAATAAGGGCCTATAGTACTAATAATATTATATAAAAAAAAATCTTGCCTCTGGAAGTGGCGCACTCCGGTGTGTGGTTGGTTTGGAGGGAATCAGGTGGGGGTTGATAGGTTTCTTCTCGCCCACCCACCCCTCCCCTCCCTGGTCAGACAGCCTGAGCTGCCTCAGGGCCCTTCCCTCCTTCGTTGTAGTTGGAGGTGGCTAGGCACGGAGGCGGGTATCATCGGGCATCTACCTTTCCTCCTCCTCTGCACCTCTTGGGGCAGGGAGTTGGTGGTTTCTAGGCCCCCCCCACCACGTTGGGCTGGGCTCTCAGCCTGGGACTGAGGGTTTTTGTGGGGACGCTTCTATTGGTCACCCCCCTTTTGCCAACATAAGCGACTGGTGCAGCAGACACTGCTATTTTGTAACCTGTGCTGTTTGAAGCACACAGGATGGCTCCCAAAAAAGGGCAGGGCAAGTCAAAGGGTAAACAGCCCACCCGTCCACCCCGTGGGCGTGGTCAGCAGGGTACTCCAGTCGAGGAACCTGGGCAAGGTGAGAGGGTGAGGCTCGCCATTATGAGTCAGCTGGATGCCCTTGAACAAGACAGAGTTGCAAGGGGCGCCCCCATTTGGGAGGGGCGTCGCCGTGCCTCTGGTCGGTCAGCACGGCTGACTTTTGAGGCAGAAGTGCTCGCACGTTTATCTGCCTTGCAGGGTGGGCCACCCGAGCCCGAATCACCACGTGAACCGGAACAGGAGGAGGATCCTGAGGAGGGTCCATCTGGTGCGGCAATCGGCGCTGGTGCATCTGGTAGCGGAGTGCAGCAGACCCCTGGAGGCACCGGTGTCTTTTTGGGTGATGGTGGTAAGCCCCCTCTTCTGCCAGTTCAAGGGTGGCCGTGGGGTCCCATTCAACTTCCTCCTCCCCCAGCGGCACCTGGTGTGGCGGCATGGGGTGTAGGGCAACTGGGAGTTATGGAACAGTCGAGTCCTGTTCAGCCATGGGCTTGGGGCTTTCATGGAGCTAGCCCGCTCCCTAGTCAGGTTTTTTCTTCGAGTGGCCAGTTGGCGGGTGCTGCGGCGCCGCCCGCGGCCCCGGCCGCCCTGCCTACACCAGGCATTTTGCCTTGGGGTGGTCAGCAGTTGGCTCATTTTCAGGGGGCGTGGCCGGCTGCCCAGGGTAATGGGTGGTTCTATCCCCCCACCCCTTATGCTAGCATCCCTTTCCACATCCTCCCTTACGGGGATACCTCCTTGCCTTTGGGGGATCATTTGACAGCCGCTATGCATGAGAAAATTCTCCGCGGGGAGTATGTGGATGTGTTCGGTCTCTTTTTCAGAGAGCTCGAAAAGAGTGCCCGCTTTGCAGTGGGGCTCATGCCCTTTCGGCTTGCAGCAGATCGAAGCCCGGAGCGGGAGGCAAGTGTCCCGGTGGCAGCGATGGCAGCGGTGGCGGTCAGCAGCCCCCTGGAAAAGGGGCCCAGCCCCATCCGCCTGCCGGCACTCAATAGGTTGTTGTCTACATACCCAGGTAAGGCAGATGCTAGGTACTTACAGGACGGGTTCTCCTTGGGGTTTCGTATTCCATACAGGGGGCCCAGGGCCCCCTTTTTAGCTCTCAACCTATGATCGGTTGTTGGGCTCGAGCATGTGGTCGGGCAAAAATCGTGAAGGAATGTTTGGAAGGTAGGGTCCTAGGACCTTTTGACGCACTGCCGGTCCCCACGTTGAGGGTATCCCCTTTGGGGGTGGTACCCAAAAAGGCAGCAGGTGAATATCGTATTATCCACCACCTGTCTTACCCTAGGGGAGCATCGGTAAATGACGCCATTCCTGAGGAGCTGTGCTCAGTGCGTTATACTTCCTTTGACCAGGCGGTCAAAGTAGTACGGGGTTGTGGGGTCGGGGCCGAGATGGCGAAATGCGACATCAAGTCTGCATTTCGCCTCTTGCCTGTTCACCCCGAAGATTTTGAGTTATTGGGTTTTTCCTTTGAAGGGAAATTCTATATGGATTGGGCGTTGCCGATGGGTTGCTCGATTTCTTGTGCTGCCTTTGAGAGCTTCAGTTCCTTTTTGGAATGGGCGCTCAGGGACAGGACTGGAGTTGGCGATACGGCTCACTACCTGGACGACTATCTTTTCGTCGGTCCAGCGGGTTCTGAGCAGTGCGCCAGGTTGTTAAACTCCTTTCAGGAGCTAGCCCTGGAGCTAGGGGTGCCTTTGGCACACGAGAAAACCGAGGGTCCCAGCACGGTTCTCACTTTTTTAGGCATTGAACTGGACACTCTGCAGCAGACTTCGCGTTTGCCGGAAAACAAGGTCGCTGACCTTAAGGTCCGGTTGGCCACCTTGAAGGGACAGCGGAAGGTTTCGCTGCTGGAATTGCAGCAGGTTGTGGGCCACCTTAACTTTGCCTGCAAAGTGGTGGCCCCGGGCCGGGCCTTTTTGCGGCGTTTGTGTGACGCTATGGGCCGGCTGCGCCTCCCCCACCACCGGGTCCGCGTCACGGCTGGAATGCGGGCGGACCTTGAGGTCTGGGAGGAGTTCTTGGATTCCTTCAATGGTGTCTCTTTCTGGAGGGAGGACCTGAAGATTGAAGCCGAGCTTCAGATTTCTTCAGACACGGCCGGCGCCAGCGGGTTCGGGGTATATTTTAGGGGCCATTGGTGTGCTGAGCAATGGCCGGTTGAATGGTTGGACAGCGGGCTCTGTAGAGATCTGACGTTCCTGGAATTTTTCCCCATTTTGGTGGCCGTTTGGCTTTGGGGAGAGCAGCTTGCAAACCATTCGGTCCTTTTTTGGTGCGATAACATGGCTGTAGTACATGTTATCAATTCATTGACTTCTAAATCTGTGTTGGTTATGAATTTGGTCAGGTCTTTCACCCTGCGCTGCCTCCGGTTGAATATTTTATTCCTGGCAAGGCATGTACTGGGTGTATGCAACGGTGTGGCGGATGCTCTGTCTCGCCAACAGATGGAGCGTTTTTGGCGACTGGCCCCGGAGGCAGATTCATGGCCGGCGAAAATGCCCGCGGAACTTTGGAGCCTTGGGAAAAGGAAGCCGGTAGGGCCATTCAGTTGGCGCTAGCCCCGAGCACAAGGAGGGCGTATGGCAGAGCTTCCGCCCAATTTCGTGAGTTCAGGAGTGCTGCTGCAATTCTGGATTGTTGGCCGATTCCAGCGGTGCACATTATGCAATTTTGCGTGCGCCAAAAGGAGAGAGGCTTGGGTCTAAAATCTATCAGGGGGCAACTCGCGGCATTGGCTTTTGATAGCAAGGCCCGCGGTCTCCCCGAGTACACGGGTGATTTTAGAATAAGGAAAATGCTCGAGGGCTGGGCACGGGAGCGGCCCTTGCGAGCAGATGACAGACAACCCATCTCCCCGTCTGTCCTTCGCGGATTGTTCGGGGGATGGCCCAGTGTTTGTTCTTCCCCTTTTGAGGCGGCGTTGTTTCACGCCGCCCCGCTGTTGGCATTTTTTGGGGCCTTACGGGTAAGCGAGTTGGTAGCCCAGTCAAAGGCGGATACTTCTGGGAGGGCACTCCAGTCCGGAGACATTAAAATTACGAATAGTCAGCTTGTTCTGATGATTCGCTGGTCTAAGACTGATCAGAGGCAGAGGGGATCCGTCATCACGATTGGCATGTGTTCCCTGCAGGAATTATGTCCGGTCAGGGCTGTTCGTTGCTACGCCCAGCTTAGGGGTGAGGTTCAGGGCCCTTTTCTGCGGCATGATGATGGTTCCCCTCTCACCAAATATCAGTTCTGGTCGGTCACAAGTAAGGCCCTAAGCAGATTGGGTCTGAGGGGCGTCAAATTTGGGACGCATTCCTTCCGGATTGGGGCTACCTCCACAGCCGCTTCATTGGGTTATACGCCCGCCACCATTCAGCGAATTGGCCGATGGCGGTCAGCGGCCTATAAAATGTAAGTGCGTCCCCTGGCCTCCTAACGGGTAGGTGGAGGGATTGGTGGGGTTGCATCGTTTTACTTTATGCTGACACTTGTTTGTTTTTCAGGTGCTGTGGCTCGTGGTGAGAGAAGTCGGGTTCTCATCTGCGGGCACAGCATGGTTTTCTGGGCTGCCCATTTCACCAGACGGTCTTCAGTCGGCACCCAGCTCGGCCTCAGTGCATGGGCTACTGTGGAGTGGCTGGGTCGTCGGGGGCTGCGCTGGCCTGGGATTATGCCCCTGTTGTTCAGGGAGTGGAAGGCACCACCTCCACACATTCTTGTCGTTCATCTGGGTGGGAACGACTTGGGCCTGCTGCAGGGGAAGGCCCTCTCCCAGCAGGCATTTGCCGACCTCCGCGAAATTCGGCGGAGGTGGCCTGGTGTGATCCTGGTATGGTCGGCAATTTTGCCGCGTAGGGTGTGGAGGCATGCCATTTCACCGGGTGGAGTTGAATGCGCCAGGCGTAAGGCCAATAGGGCCATTCAGAAAGCCATGGAAGGGGGATTGGGAATCTTTCTCCCCCATCCGGCCATACGGGTCGAGCAGGCCGACGTGTATCGGCCGGATGGCGTTCATCTCTCCGAGGTGGGTAACCGGGCCTTTTTAGACGAGTTTCGGCAGGGGGTGCGGTTGGCTCTGGGCCACCCGTTGGGGCGCTAATGCCTAAGCAGAGGCTTGGCATTGGCGGTGGCTGGAGGAGGTTTGGCCACAGGGTTTTCCAGGGGAGCACCTATGGCCTAGCACCGTTGGTGCGGTGGTCTGCAGGAACCGTAGATGGGCTACACGGCTCAGTGCAGGGAATGCAGATCACAGGGAGCCTCACCTGGGTGGATCTTTCCATGGGGATTGATGCCAGCCCAGTTGGTGATGGCTGGAGGCCTGGCCGCTCAGCTACAACCCAAATACGGCGGGCTTGTGCTGGGGGCAGGGTGGCTCTCCCTTTGGACAAGGCGGGGTCCGGGGTTGACCCCAGGGCTTGTCTGGTTCAGGTTCTTTCACCCCCTGCCAGTTACAGTTGTTAATTGTTAATAAAGCGGCCCGGTTTAAAACCCAACACTTGTGTCTGCCTCTTCATTCTGACTGGGGGGGGGGGGGCAAGACAGTCATATCAGCTCTTCAGCTTGGATATTATGGTGCTTTTCCACTCTTTTTCTGTTTGCAAAGATGAAGGAGGCAATAACCCCCTTCTTCCAAAGATTCTTTATTATGTACCCCACACTGTTTCTTCTGGGTCACCAACAGAAAGGTGCATGACTAGAGGGATGGGGGGGAGAGACTGAAATCAGAGGGGGAAGGTGAGGAAGTATTTATATACCTCTTCCATTGTGCCACTTTCAAGATTGACACATTGACATCCTAGTTCATAATTTAGCAATTCTGCATTCCAATATTGATAGCTGAGCTAGGGTCACCTACAGCCTGACCCCACTCCCATACCAAAGAGCTGTCCTGTCCTTTTAATAAACAATTAATGTGTGGAAATGTGCAGATGAAACTTTTCATGATGTTATGTCTTGCATCCAAGCCTTCATGTACAACACAGCGAAGGCTACAGAGGCGACCAGTGGAAACCCACTGGTCCCTGGATGTAGCTCGCTAATACGCTCCGCCAATCAAGATCTGTGGCGGGAAGTTTAACTGTCCAGGATTGGATCAGGCCAGATGGAGGGTTGTTCCGGGGCATGTATATAATTGGGACCCGGCCCGCGTTTCTCTCTCTTGTGATGTACTCACCAATAAAGTATGTTGCCTTCAACACGTCTCGTCACTCAGTACATTACACATGGCATGGAGGTAAATAACATCACCTAGCAGCCTTAGTCTAGGCAAAGAGGGCTGAGTGGTTTAACTGTATCCAACTCAAGGTTTCTTATACAATTATGTATCAAGAGATAATAATACTTTAATTTGCTTTATAGATTGTTGTAGCAGCTTACCAATGAGTAGCCAGCAGAAGATTAGCATGGAAGTCCAGGTGGGAGCAGTTAGGAACAGGGTGGATCAGAGGTGTCAAACTCATTTGTTATGAGGGATAGATCTGACACAAATGTGACTTTGTTGGGCCCGGCCATGTGTGCTATAAAACAAATGCCAGGTACCAGAGATATA
Source organism: Heteronotia binoei (assembly GCF_032191835.1). Taxonomy (NCBI): domain Eukaryota; kingdom Metazoa; phylum Chordata; class Lepidosauria; order Squamata; family Gekkonidae; genus Heteronotia; species Heteronotia binoei. The sequence goes on along the minus strand of NC_083223.1, from coordinate 45,113,627 downwards.
AACTTTATAAAGGACAGCAGCTGTTAAACTCCGATTTGGTCTTTGCTCACTGCAAGGTCATGGAAGTTGCTGAATGTAACCATCTGCTATATTTCCACCAGGTTCTTCAGACTAGCACAGGAAATAAAAGGTTTTAGTTTACTCTTTACTATGCAAATGACTTCAGAAAGGAATGTAAAACAAACAGAGGGACCATGCTGGCTTCTCTTCCTTTCTCACAGCTTCACACGCTCACTGGGAACAGTCATGTGGCTCTGCCAGCTTGCCCAATCCTCATTCAGCCTTGCTCCTACTGAGAAAGGCACACATACCTTCCAAGTTTCTACTAAGCATTCCAAGGTGAAAAGATACATCATGGTTGTTGGGGCAGGGTTTCCACCCTCTGGCCAGTGGTGGGGAGGAGTCTGCAAAACTGGGAGATCCCTCACAGGGACCTGGGGACTGGCAAGCTTAGCATACGGCCTCCGAGTGGTCCATGGGGAAGGGAGGTCCAACCGTTAAGTCATGCGCTTGGTGGCAGGACTAGATCCACAATGTGTGGAAGAAACTGCTGAAGAAGGCATTTCACGCCCTCTGAGCAGCCCCTCCCTTGCAGCCTGGATAAGAGCCCCTGACAGGCTGGTTCTGGCCCTGGGTCTTATATTTGATGGCCTTGGAATGGAGGCACAGGAGCAAGGAAATAAAAGGGAGAGATGCCAGAGTTTGGAGGAGAACAAACTTGGGGTTGGAGACAATGTTCCCTCTAAGCTGCAGGGTTTTGTGAGCAAAAATTCTGCTTTGTGAGCTACTGGTATTAAAGTTGTGGGCTACTGGCATTAATGTTGTGAGTTACTGCACAAATTAGTGTGCTCTGGGGCCATTTTTCCTGCGCTAAGACAAAAATGTGTGAGCTGAAGTAGTGGCTAAAAATCTGTGAGCTAGCTCACGCTAACTCAGCTTTAGGGTTGCCAATCCCCAGGTGGGGGCAGGGGATCCTCCGGTTTGGAGGCCCTCCCCCCACTTCAGGGTCATCAGAAAGTGGGGGGAGGGGAGGGAGGAAAATGTCTGCTGGGAACTCTATAATTTCCTATGGAGATTTATTCCCATAGAAAATCATGGAGAATTGATCTGTCGGTATCTGGGGCTCTAGGGGAGCTGTTTTTTGGGGTAGAGGCACGAAATATTCAATATAGCATCTAGTGCCTTTCCCCAAAATACCCTCCAAGTTTCAAAAAGATTGGACGAGGGGGTTCAATTCTATGAGCCTCAAAAGAAGGTGCCCCTATCCTTCATTATTTCCTATGGAAGGAAGGAATTGAAAAGGTGTGCTGTCCCTTTAAATGTGAGGGCCAGAACTCCCTTTGGAGTTCAATTATGCTTGTCACAGCCTTGATCTTGGCTCCACCCCTAATGTCTCCTGGCTCCACCTCCAAAGTCCCCAGATATTTATTGAATTGGACTTGGCGACCCTACTCAGCTTAGAGGGAAGACTGGTTGCAGAGTGTCTACAAAGAGACAGGACCATGCAAGAGAGGGATGGGACAGCTGATGGAGGTCCAAGAAGCAATGTGAAAGAGGAGGGTAGCAGTGGGAGCCTGGAGCTGGAGAAAGACTGCTGGGAAATCTCAGACTGGACATGATCAGAGAGGGTAAAGAAAAATATGCCTCCCAGGAAGAAGCAATGAAGAAGACTGATGTCAACCTTACTGTATAAAGGACTGGCTAGGGTTGCCAGGTCCAACTCAAGAAAGATCTGGGGACTTTGGGGATGCAGCTAGGAGCAAGGGTGCGACGAGCATGATTAAACTCCAGAGGGAGTGCTGGTAATCACATTTAAATCCATGACAACAGAAAAAACATGTATTAAGCCATCCGACCCAATAAGAAACAGACATCATTTGGCACACCTTGAACATTCTACTGTGACCTGGGACCTTTCTCTTTAGAACATCTAGCAGTAATAGCTAAATAATGAAACTTATCATTGAATGAATTGGTAGCTACCTGCCATTACTAACACATTCATACATATTGTTGCTAGATCATAATAGCACCTGACATTGTTTTATGATATGTTTTATATGTTTTTATTTATTGTGTAGAAACAATTTTATTAGTAACATATGGTAGTAGAACTAAATCTACAACTTATAAAAAGTTTAGGATAAAAAAAAATCATCATTCTACCCCACATCTTACTTTCCTCCCACCCCTCCCCCCATTACTTGACCCCCGCCAGTGTTATTTTTTTTGAAAAAACAGATATTAAAGGTACCTTTAACTATCAAGAAAAAATAAAGAATAATAAAGAGAAATATTCCCCCTTCAAAAGATATATTCTTATCTTAAAAATCTTAAAAATCTTAATCATCAAAAATTGTCCAATGTCCTTTTATCTTCCACTCTTTCTCTACATATCTTCTAAATTTCTTCCACTCCCGATTAAAAAGTTCTAAATCACAGTTTCTTAGTTTTCTTGTTAATTTATCCATTTCACTCCATGACATAACTTTTATAATCCAATCCCATTTATCTGGTATTTTTTCTTGCTTCCACAACTGCGCATACAATGTTCTAGCAGCTGAGAGCAAGTACCATATTAAAGTTCTATCTTCTTTAGGAAATTTTTCCATTTGTAATCCCAGCAGAAAAATCTCTGCTTCTTTGTTGAATTCATATCCCAGGATCTTAGATATCTCTTGTTGAATCATCTGCCAAAACATTTTCGCTCTTTCACAAGTCCACCACATATGGTAGAAAGAACCTTCATGCTTTTTACATTTCCAGCACCTATCTGGCATCTTATTGTTCATCTTTGCTAGTTTTTTTGGAGTCATATACCATCTATACATCATCTTAAAACAGTTCTCTTTAATACTATGACATGTTGCGAGTTTCATAGAGTTTTTCCACAGATATTCCCAAGATTCCATCTTTATTTCTTTATTTACATTAATTGCCCATTTTATCATTTGAGATTTCACTACTTCATCTTCTGTAGACCATTGTAAAAGTAATTTGTACACTTTTGAAATTAATTTCTCATTATCTCCAAGCAGAACTCTTTCCATTTCTGTTTGTTCCTTCCTTATTCCTTCAGCTTTAATATCCTTCTCCATCAAACTTTTAATTTGTTGCATTTGAAACCAATCATATTTATAACTCAATTCTTCTGCAGTTTTCAGTTCTATTTTCCCACTTTGTATTTTTAGTAATTGATTGTATGATAGTTGTTTTTCCTTAACTGTTTTGGCCGTTAACTTTATCACTTCAGCCGGCACTATCCACAAAGGTCTCCTCTCATCACCATATTTCTTGTACTTTATCCACACATTTAATAAACTTCTCCTTATATAATGGTGAGAGAAAAGACCGTCCATCTTCTTTTTCCCATAGTACAAATATGCATGCCAGCCGAATTTTTTCCCATGGCCTTCCAACACTAAAAGTTTTTTGTTTAATAGCGTTATCCATTCTTTCAACCATACTAAACAAATTGCTTCATGATACAGTTTCAAATCTGGTAATTGGAATCCACCTCTCTCTTTTGCATCTATCAGGACTTTCATTTTAATTCTAGGTTTCCTCCCAGCCCACACAAATTCCGAAATTTTTCTTCGCCATTTATCAAATTGCTTAGCATCTTTCACAATGGGGATAGTTTGAAACAAATACATAATCCTTGGTAAGATATTCATTTTTACTGCAGCTATTCTGCCCAACAATGACAGGTTGAGTTTGTTCCACTTTAACATATCTTCTTCTATTTTACGCCATAGCTTTTCATAATTGTTCTTGAACAGGTCAATATTTTTCATTGTTATCTCTACCCCTAAATATTTTACCTTAGAGGTAACTTCACAACCCGTTAGTCTTTGTAGTTCTTGTTGTCTATTTTTCTGCATATTCTTACATAGGATTTTTGATTTTTCTTTGTTTATGTAAAGTCCCGCCAACTCCCCAAACTCTTGTATTCTTGTTAACAACAAAGGTGTAACTTGTAAGGGATTTTCATTTATAAACATTATATCGTCCGCAAATGCTCTATATTTATAGGTATATCCTTTTATTTGTAATCCTTCTAAATCTTTTTCTTCTTGAATCTGCATCAGTAAAATTTCAAGAGTCATTATAAATAACAATGGCGAAAGCGGGCAGCCTTGCCTGGTACCTTTACTGATTTTCATTTCGTCTGTAAGATCTGCGTTGATGCACAACCTTGCCCTTTGTTCAGAATATATTGCCTTTATCATTCTTATAAAACTCCCTCCAAGCTCCATTTTTTCCATCACTGCAAACATGAAGTCCCAATTTAAATTATCAAATGCTTTTTCTGCATCCGCAAAGAATAGTGCTACTTCCTTTTCTGGATGTCTTTCATAATATTCTACAATATTTACAACAGTTCTAATATTGTCTCTTATTTGTCTTTTGGGAAGAAAACCAGCTTGATCCTCCTTTATAAAATTTATCAGATATTGCTTAAGTCGTTCCGCCAGAATTCTTGTAAATATTTTATAATCATTGTTCAAAAGTGAAATTGGTCTATAATTTTTCACATTTGTGACGTCTTTTTCTTCTTTCGGTATCAAAGAAATAACAGCTTCTTTCCATGTATTTGGTACCTTCCCTTTGGCTCTTATTACATTCATCAGCTTCTGTAATTTTGGTATTAATTCATCTTTAAAAGTTTTAAAGTATTTAGCTGTATACCCATCTGGCCCGGGGGCTTTATCATTTTTCATCACGTTGATTGCTGCTTCAATTTCTATTTTTTCAATTGGGTCATTCAAAATTTTTCTCATATTTTCAGTTAAAGGCTCAATTTTTATTTTCTGTAGATATTCATCTATCTTTTTTCTCTTTACTTCAGCCCCCCTAAACAGCTTGGCATAATACTTAAAAAATTCTCTTTTTATTCCCTCTTGAGTAACTACATCTCTTTCATCTATCACAATTCTACTAATTGTTTTGTTTTCCCTCTTTTTTTTCAGCTGCCACGCCAAGTATTTCCCCGTCTTGTTTGCTCCTTCAAACGATTTCTGCTGAAGCCTTTTCAAATTCCATTCCACTTCTTTGTTTAATAAATGTCCTAATTGAGTTTGCAATATTGAAATTTCCCTTAAAATTTTCTTTTTCCCTGGTCTTTTCCTCAGCTCGCCTTCTTTTTTCTTTATTTCATTTTGAATGTCCAATAGTTGTTTTTCTTTCTCCCTTTTATCTTTATTGTTCAGAGTAATCAACAACCCTCTCATTACTGCTTTGTAAGCATCCCAGACCGTCTCAAAGTCAATATCTTCTTTGTCATTCATTTGGAAAAATTCCTTAGTTTCTTTTCCTAGGAAAGTCACTGTTTCTTTGTTCTGTAGCAAATCCTCATTCAGTCTCCATCTTCTCAATCTTTTGGACAATTTTGTAATCCACATTATTGGGTTATGGTCAGCACCAATTTTAGGCAAAATCTCTATCTTCCTCGTTAAAAGGCCTAAATCTCTGGTTCCCCACAGCATGTCAATTCTAGAAAAGGTCTTATGTCTTGCAGAAAAAAAAGTATAGTCCCGCACTTCAGGATTGAACTTCCTCCATATATCTTCCAAATTTTCCTGTTTAACTAATTCAAAGAAAGACTTTGGCAATTTCCCTTCTTTCCCACTATTTTTTTTTCCTCCGGATCTATCCACTGAGTTCTCAACTGTTCCATTAAAATCTCCCATTAAGAGTATTTGATCGTAGGTCAACTCATCTAATTGTTGTATAACGTCTTTAAAAAATACATCTTTTGCACCATTAGGTGCATATAGTCCCAATAACAGCGTTTTTTTCCCATTTGATGTTATTTCCACTGCTACAAATCTTCCATCTTTATCTTTAAACACCAATTTTGGCTCCAGGTCTTGTTTAATATAGAAAACTACTCCCCTTTTTTTCTGTTCCGCTAACGAAAAAAATTCCCTTCCCAATTGTTTGTTCCATAAAAATTTATAATCCTTTTGTTTGATGTGAACTTCTTGCAAACAAATTATATTACAATTTTGCTTCTTGATCCAATGAAAAGTTGCCCTTCTTTTTTGTGGTGAATTTAGTCCATTAACATTCCAAGACAATAATTTGTAATCCATCATGGTGCAAATTCTTTATTTTTTTCAAAAAATCTTCTCAATTCTCGGGCATTTGTAATTGTGACTCTCTTCCCCTGAAGTTCAAAGCTCACACCCTCGGGTATTATCCATCTGTACCTTGTGCCATTGTCTCTCAATTTTTCTGTCAACTTTTTATACGTTCTCCTGTCGTTTATCACTTCTTTAGGTAGCTCCTTCATAATTCTCACTCTGCTACCTCTTACTATCAATGACTGTTCAAAGTTTTTCTTCATAATCCTTCCCACCATTTCTTTTGTCATAAATCTTACAACAACATCTCTTGGCAAGTTGTTTTTTTTGGCATATAACGAATTGACTCTATACATGTGATCATACATGCTTTTAGTCTTATCGGGGTCTTCCTCTAAGAATTCTGCAATTATGTTTATTATATATCCTTTTAAATCATCATTCTCTTCCTCAGGTACTCCTCTCAAACGTATCTGATTTTCCATTAATTTGCAGTCATGGATCGTCACTTTTTCTTGAACTTTCAACAAGGTGGTATCATGTATTTTAACTTTCTCTTCCACCTCCTGCACTTTCTTAACTGTTTCTCCAATTTGGTTTTTGAGCTCATCCACTTCATTTTTAATCACTGTGGTAAGTTCTTCCTTCAATTCTTCCATCATTTTCTTAACTCCTTTCATGATCCTGGCTTCCATAGCCTCCATTTGGTCCTGCATTTTTTCTAATGAAAGGGCTCTTGTTCGGGGCTGCCTGGGCTCTGACATTTACGCAAAGAGCAATGGGATGAAATAAAAATACCAAAAATTTCCGTCTCACAAATTACCGATTGAACTACCAAGTTCAAAAAGTCTGAATTTTCTTTTTTGTTTAAACTTTGTTCTGTTGTCTTCTGAGCTTCCCAGGCCCAGATATAAATTTTAAAAGAATTTTTCCCCTTTAAAAAATGACGAAATTTTTGACCTCACCAATTTAAAATCTGACAGTCAGGTTCAATAGAGCAGGGCTTGCCCTTTCCAGCAAGCCCAATTTCGCTGGTTTCTGAGCCTCCAAAGCCAAGTTATTTATCAAAAAAGTCTTTAAAAAATCCAAAATGGCGGCCGCGATTTTTTTCTCCTTTTAAATTTTTTTTCCCTTTTAAAATCACCCCAGGAGCCCACCAATAGTATAGTCAATAGTCCTTGTCTTCTTACCCTTTTTCCAGTCAATTCTGTCAATTTTTAAAGTCCCAAATCTTTTTGAAACAATGTTTTAAATTGGACCTCCCAGCAATGGCTGCCGATGTTTCTCTATGATGTAGAGTAGGCTTTTTTCTTTACTACTTCCTGTCTCAGTCACCATCAACCCCCCCCAGAAGTCTCACGATACTTGACGCACTTCCTGTCTTGCTCAGAAGGGTTGTAGCTCCGTTCCAGTAAATTCCAGTGCAATGTGGCTGTTTACTTTTCACAAACCGCAAGTAGACATAACATTGATCTCCTTTCAATTTTAGCAGTTTTTAATACTGTCTTTTATATTGAAACAGTCCAACCTTCACCATCTCTTTCTTTTACTTGCATGCTTTATATTTTCCCCCCTTTTCCCACCTTTAATACGTCCCTTTAGTCTGTAAATAGCTCCGGAGTGAAAAAAGAGCTTCTGTACCTTTTTTTCTCCGCTTATCCAAGTTCCACTGGTCTTCCAAAGCTTTAGTTGTTTAGAAATGTCCCAGAAGGTTAGGATCCTGACGAGCTTATGCCAAATCAATGACTCTGAAGAATCTTGCAGACGAAAACTATGCAAACTTCTGAGACCCCTCAAAGCTTCAAAGGAACCCTCTACAGAGCTCCTTTTTAGCCAAGGTAAATCTCTTCCAAAGTTTTTTGTGCAAGTCTTGGACCTTTCTCTCACTGAGAAAGGTAGGCAGTGGGCTTTGATTTGCCCTCCACTACCCCGAACAAGACCTTCAGCTTGCTCCCGTTACGAGAGACAACTCAGCTCGCCATTTTCCTCCCCGGAAGTCTCTTATATGTTTTTATTTATGATGTACTTTATATTTTTATGTTATGGTTTATTAATACTGGGTCTTATGACCTTTCAATGTGAGCCGCCCTGAGCCTGCTTTGACAAGGAGGGCGGGATATAAGTCAAACAAACAACAAATAAATAAAATAAATGGACTACGCACCTCTTAAATGCCTTCCCTCCATTTGGAAATGATGAAGGATAGGGCTACCTTCTTTTGGGGCTCCTAGAATTGGACCCCCTGGTCCAATCCTTTTGGAACTTGGGAGGTGTTTTAAAGAGAGGTACCAGATGCTATGCTCAAAAAACAGCACCTCCCAGAGCCCCAGATACCCATGGATCAATTCTCCATTATACCATATGAGAATCGGTCTCCAAAAGATATAATGGAGTGCCCAGCAGATATTCCCTCCCTGGTTTCTGATAACCCTGAAGCTGGGGAACGGCCTCCAAATCTGGAGATCCCCTGTTCCCAACTGGGGATTGGCAACCCTAGGACTAGCCTTGAGAGAGGGACTGTCAGAGAGCCTACAAAGACTGTGGCATTTGTAAGCAAAAAGATAACTAGGTAAGAGACTTGGATGAACAAGTAAGCCAAACAGTTTGTTCTAGTGTAGCAATGTAGGCTTAACTGATGCAGGGGAGACACATTCTGATGATAATACAGCATGATTAAATAAAATAGCATTGAATAGCAGTTCTTGGGAGTTTCTGGCCTTTGTGACTTTTCAGATAGGGTGGGGTCTGTGTGAATGATTACAATTTGTTGTACATTTGTTGTAAATATATTCTAAATTTACTCTGAAAGTGACATTAATAAACAGCATTACTTCTGTTCCACCTCATCCTTTTAACCTAAGGTCTCTCTCACACACACATACACACTGTCGTTTTTATTCTGCCCTTCCTCAGGGTGGTATAGATGTTTCTCTATTCCTCTATTTATTTTCCCTCCAATTTATCATCACATTAATCCTGTGAGATAAATTAGTCTGAGAAAGAGCAACTAGTTGGAGCATTGCAACTCCATGCAGAATCTGTCCCAGTTGTAGTCATTACTCTGTAGATAGTGAGTCCCCCTAGCAGATATATTACTGTGAGATTCCACGTTTGCTGATTAAACCACCTATGATAATGTCGGCTCTCTAGGCTTCATTTGGGCCTTATGGCTGTGAGGTACAGCTGCAATAAATATAAATATCAAGCTGCATAATAATATCATAATAGAAATCTGATATTGTTGTCAAGCTCCTAGTTAAAATTATTCATACATACTGAAGCGAACAGATGAGGAAATAAATCATAATAGTTACCTGATGATATTGATTTTTATTGTTAAAACTATTTATGAATTGCATAGTATTTCTGTGTTTTGTTTTTTAACTTCCCTGGTCTACTACAAATGCCAGGACTGCATTATTGATCTCAATCTCATTGTTCTTTGGAATTGTTTGCTGATAGCTCTCTGATGAGCAACTACCGAGTTCCATTTCTACATATTTTTGTCAAACAAAGAACCTGGCGTACTTGCAACCTAAGTAAATAAGTAAACAAACATGATGCCTTCTCCTGAAACACTGGACTCTCTTAGAATTTCCGTACAGGCTGAGCGAATAAAGCCCAGATCGTTTTTTGTCTTTCCATTCGGATCACTGCTAAATTAATTCATTAGAACTAGTATTTTCCTAAAGAGCTTATATCACTTCTGTGTTTGAAAAAGAAAATCTTTGTGTGTGGGTGGGTGTTTAAATGAACTGCAAGGGGAAAATGTCTCCATGCTCATCACTCTATGAGGCCCTCATTAGAATACAAAGCTCTGTTTGCACTTGCCTTGCGGGATTAAATCCTCCCAGAGGCTGTGTGATGGTCACCTTAAAAAGGCGATTTGCTGTAATGAATATCTCATTGCCGCTACAAACAAAAGTTCCCCACTGTTATTGCTGCAAGAACAAGGGATACAGAAGGGCATCTGTCTTCAAGATTTTTAGTGCTCTTTCCCCACTCAAAAACTAGGAAATCCTGTGAAGGCATCAAAAAATCTGAAAGGGGGTGGTGGGGACCTCAGGCCCCTAAAGTACTTTTCATGACCTAATATTTCTGCTCCCCTTTCCTACCTTTCTCTTTTCTTTTAACATTTGCTGCCAACAACGTCTTTGCACCAACCAGCACACCTTGTTCTAAGCCTCCTATGTAAGGAGAAAAAGTAATTGGAAATGTACCCTGAACACAGCTAGTACACTCATGAAGCTGTGCATTGCAAGAGAACATAAGTATTAAGGCACAAGCTGTCTTTCAGGGAAGTGTGTCTGCCACTACCGTCCTAATTAAGAATCTTGGAGTAAGCTTCCACATGTCCCCAGAATACCGTTTGAAAACTACGGTAACGAAAGAAAAGACCTTATGACTATCAATTTTTTTATGTTGTACGGATAACACAAGAAGCAAGATACAACTTATCTGCAGGCCAGAGACTGGAACAATAAAACAAACTGCCTCACACTAGTTGGAATTCTGGGAAACTTTATTTCCAGCTTCTGTAATGGGCATGACCTGCCTGGGGACTTCTTTCATCAATGTGCCAAGCAATGCTTTTTTTTCCCTAGACACTTTTTTATTTCTTGTGGTTATGGCAATGCATAACGTAGATTTGACACTACAGGTATGCATTTTCTCAGAGGTCATACATGCTTTATGTCCTGGTTGTTCTCTAGGCCAATGATTCCAGGGCTGAAAGGAGGATAGGCTGCGTCTCACCGCATAAATAAAGAATGACTTTTTGTGTGTGCTGCCCTAAAAGGATACAGTCTTTTGAGGGCTGTGTATTTCTTTCTAAGACTTTCTGCCCCGCCAGGAATAAGGCACCATGTTTGCAAAGTGTGGACTAATATGTATATGTGTGTGGCAGATAAGGGGTTCCATTTAGGATTTTTACATTTACGTTTATGTTAGGAAATTCTTGTTCATAATATGAGCCAGGGAGCCTTATTCTGGAATTGTCCTCTGTTCATATTTAATAACACAAGACACATTTTGAGTGAATGTGCCCGTGTCCCTTAGCTGAAATTAGTAGCCACAGTGAGTACACGCTGACATGTTATTTTAGCACATTACTTAGACATTATGACAAACTGTCCTGCCTGCCTGATAGCTGAGATTGACTCAAGGCTTTAAAAGGGCACCGCAATTAGCAGAACAATGACCTGTTTCCACCTGCAGTCAAAGCATTGTCTTGAAAGCATCACAATCACTTAGGCTATGCAAGGCAGCTTCATACCTGCACTTTCCTAAGCAGCATTGCAAAGAGAGAGAGGGAGAGTTGGGGGAATTATGAACCAATGTAGCACTCAGAAAAACTGATCTTTGTATTCTGTTCAAGCACAGAGGATTCCCCTATTAGTGAAATTCACATAATGATCAGTATCTAAATCTCAAAATGAATTCAGTGGGATGGGATGACAAAATTCATACTGGATCTTTCCTGGAACGCTTGCACCATATATACAACATTAGGAGAGCAAATAAAGTAGGTTTATCAGTCTCCAGGTGGCTGGCTGGAGATCTCCTGGGACTACCACTGCTCTACAGGCAGCAGAGATCACCTGGAAAAAATGGTCACTTTAGAAGGTGGTCTCTATGGCATTATACCCCACTGAAGTTCCCCCTCACCAAACCCTGCCCTCCTCAGGCTCCACCCCCTAAATCTCCAGGTATTTACCAACCCAGAGCTGAGAACCCTAGAATAAAAGTATTTCTCAACCAAGCAAAGATCCTTACTTGTCCAGTAAATTATCTAATTTGGCCTACAGATTGAACGTTTCCCAATACTACTTTCTTCTATGTTTTTACACTCACAGTAGAGGCACTGCCATTGGGTGTGGGAAGAGAAAGGATGAGAGAGAATGTTTTGGGTTGGTTGAAACTAGGCATTATTTCTTCAGGCAGTATATATTTATATAGGCAAAAGATGAAAAGCTTTGCCATTATAATCTTCAGCTGGTAAAAGCGTGCGCACACACACACACACACACCCCTTGAGGAAGGGAAGTCCTCAACCAAGGCCTTGAAAGGGGCCAAGACAGTGGATTGAGCCTCTAACAAAGCCATAGTAGACACAAGTGAATAATGTATCTGATTCGTTCCCATTCCCCCATCCCCCAGCAGCCTACTTGACCCTGGTAGAGATGAGGGGGGTAGAGTAAAGCATCAGCCTGCCCTTGCTTCTTATCTCACTCCTTCTTTTAGACTAGTGACAACAGGAGGCCCTACTAAAAGTGGAAAGCCCTTCTTTTGAATAGTTTAGACAGCAACTGGTTGATTTATTTGTGCTGCTTTTTTTTTTTTTTTAAAAATGTCCCTCCTTACTCTATTTCCTTCTCTGATAAAGAGACCTTAGCTCTGCTCACATGTTACAGTGAACACACATATATCCAGCAGGTACATTCATATATCTGTTTGTAAAAAAGAGCCAACATGCCTTTACTTTAAAAATGAAACTGGGAGCCTGTCCTAGAATAAATGTATGGGTATAAAATAACCACACATTCAGCTGTATATAAGCTGAATGTGACGTGAGCATTATTCAATGTATATATAAAGATAAATCATGGACACTGTACCTGGACTCAGTGTGAATTCAATCAGGGCCAGTACCAGGCTTTTTGGCACCCTAGGCGAGGCCCCCCACCCCTGACTTCCTGTGACATCATGCACCGCTGCCAAATTCACCAGGAAATGAACTTTTTAATCATCATCATCATCCCGGGGGGGGGAAGGCGGAGATGCCTGCCCTGCTCCACCACCCTGTCTCCCCAGGGACAAGGGGCTCTCTGCCTCTCCACTCTGTCTGCACTGAGGCCCTGCTGCTGTCCCTTCCTCCCCCTGCCCCTTACTTTCATGTCCTCGGGACTTCCCACCCGGACACAACAATCCCAGGCTGGGAACCTGGCTGGCGGGAAGGCACACATGCAGCCCTGGTACCCTTCTACTCCCAAATGCCGGGCCACCTGGCCATTGCCTCTGGATGGTGATCCTTTAGGCCCTGTGGTGGTGGATCCTGGGATGGGCTCTCACTCTTGGTGTCCCTTTTCTCTCCCCTTCCTCCTCCCCACCATCCAGCGGCCTTTTCTTTTTGTCCTTTTCCCAGCTGGCCTGCCAGCCAGCCTGCTTCACTCAGTTGTCAGGTGCACAGTGAAGGGAAGGGTCAAACATGGGGGGATGGGGTTGTGTGCATGTGGCTCAGGTGTGGGAGAACTCAAGGCTGGCTGCTTTGGCACCCTACATGGAAGTGCCATGCATCAAGGAAGGGGCAATCTGGCCAACTCCCTCCAGGGGCAGCCAGCCTGGGCATTTGTCTGCATCCACAGTCCAGCCAGGCTTAGCTTTTCATATGGAGAGAGGGGAAGAGCTGTGGCTGAGCCCTGCCAAACAGCTGGGAATGTGAACCCGGGGCACGCACGCAGCCACCACCTCCAACTGCTGGAACATAGCTACCCTCCTCCTGCAGGAGAGGAGAGATGATAGAATGGCTGGCATGGTGCAAGAGCTATAGGAGGAAGGCAGGGAAGGTGGCATGCATGGGGAGGGCGAAGGGCCTCTGTGGCCAGATGGCACCCTATGTGGCCACTTACCTGGATAGCGCCGGCCCTGATTCACTGTAATTTGTGAACAGGACTAATATATTATTTGGTTTGGAGTTATAATTTAATAGGAAGAATAAATGTCTACATTCCTTAGTTGTACAAACTTCTCGTGTTTCAATAGATCTACTGGTGAAATGAGGGCAAGCAGGTTGGTACAGCCCAATCTCCAAGCTAAGCAGTATCAAGAACCACAGCTGTTAATTGTTAAACACCCAGCTGCTAACATGTCATAACAGACATCCAGGCCCAGGGAGTATATGCCACGCCCTTTCCAGACCTGCTAGAATGAAGGGAGAAAGTAAATAAAATATCTTGGGAAGAACTGAAAACAATACTATGTAGGTTCTTATGGTCAAGTGTGTTTTTAGGCCCCAGGTCTACAGAATAAAGGAACAAAACTTATGGAAAAATATATATACAATTTATTTATAGGAAAAAAGAACATAAAAGGAATATAAAAACCAAGTAAAATAAACACAATGTGCACAGAGGAACACAAAACAAAACCCTTAGGCAATTAACCTACTTTTCTCCACACTGGACTGTGTAGCCTACTTCAGCTAGTTACCTACACTTACTCACTGATGTTCTCATGTCAGGCCCACAATACCAGGAGACGTCTCAGAGTCCTGTCCTCCTTGAACTGATTCTTCTGTTGGTTTTGATTTCTGGGCTGCTTGCCAATTTTTATTCTTCCAGCAGGGTTTTGGTTATGTGTGGAAGGAGTTCTTCTAATCTCCTAATTAATGGTTACCCTCAGCTGCATTGGGTTGATCGGTTCTTCCGGGGTGCCCATTTTTGGTTTGTCATTAGCCAGCTGAGGGGGATTTATACTGTTTCCCAAAACCATTTTTTAAACTACTGTTTTCTTGGCAAAAGCCGTCCTGCTTACCGGCTGGTGATTATGATGTAAGTCATATTAGTCAGTTATATTTTATAACGTTGTTGTTTCCTTTGCACCGGTCTGTTTTAAAACTGCCTGCCAGCTCAATAAAATAATAATTTTGCTTATCTTTGAGTTGTGCTGCCTTGTCTGTCTCCCCTCGAGCTGAGGGGAGTGTAAGGTTGTTACAGTTGTGATGATACTTTCTGTTGTCTTGATATCTTCTCTTGAAGAATGTTGGTGGACACCTAGCCTCCATATATTCTGGCTGGTCAACTGGCTACCCAATCACTAACGTGATCATCTAGCCTTGGATTTAGATGTTAAATTGTCAAGGCTAGATCAAAATGATCTACCTGTCACTTTGGGCTGACTCCACAGGTGTGCCAGATTACCTTTGGCTTTAATTAGATAAGTGCCTGTTACCTTAGCTATATGCTGATGCAAATCCTGGTATACTTACATAGAAACGAAGACATTAAATAACACAACTACTTAGATGGATCACAGTTTCCTGACAAGCAGGGATGGTAGTTGGATGCCAGACCACCAAGGAGGGCTGTGCAGAAGAAGGCAATGGCAAACCACCTTTGGTTCCCACTAGACTAGAAAGCCCATTGCTGGGGTTGCTGTAAATCAGTTGCAACGCGACAGCACATATGTACATACTGGTGAAACATTCTCCTACCATCACTTCCTTTGTTTCAGCTATGCCACATTTAAGGCAAAAGAACTAAATGTCAAAGTTATGTTTTAGCACATGGTTAGTGTGAAGATATGGTCTTTTGGATTTGCTTTCATCCTGTTCTCTGTGGTGTGGTAGGTAATTCATTTCTTCTCTCTCTTGTGTGTGAACCTAACAGAATATTCATCATATGGATAACAATCTTAATACAAAAATTCTGCAGCTGTGGTAACTGGGGTGGAGGATGAAGGTGTAGAAACCTGAAAATTGGCACTAGAGTTGCTTATGAAGTACAGCTAACCACTAATTTGTGACAAAATACCTATCATACCCTCATCAGATTCTGGAAACACAAACACTTTGTGATAATATGGTGAAGAAAAAAGAAGAAAGAAGAGAAATGGAAGTTTTAGGAGCTATAGTGAATTAATTTGATGTTCCTTCTCAGTACTTTGACTTCTTTCTCTTGTAAGTCTGGGCACTGGTTTTCTGGGGGGTTGGCCATGGCTCATCACATACTTCAAGTGTTTGATTTGGATAAAGACAATTCTCATAGCTTGTTTCCAACAGAGAGGCTATGCCAGCCATAATTACAATGAACAGGAAAGCCATTTCATATTTCCTTAGGAGCAGGAAAAGAGATTTTAGTTGTATATGTGGTTTGAGTGATTTGTAAGATTCCAACAAAAAAGTAGTGTATTTTCAGAGCTTTTGTTATGGTTTCTTGATAATCAGAGATACAATGTATCTCCGGATTGAGTTGCAGAGGTCTTCCTACATACTTAAATGGTGCCTTCCCCAACAATAGAAAGCCATTTTTTTTCGGAATTGTTTTTCTTCATTCTTTTCAATGTTCTAGGGATGACTGTAAGGCTGAAACACTGATACAGTTATCAGTTTCATGATGGTCATGACTGGCTTCACTAGCCAAGGTTTATTTACATTAAAAGGTGGACACCCTGTCCTGAATACTTGGAAACCTTTCAAACTTTCAAGCTGAAGAGGTTTTGTTTTCCAGTGCTTCCAAAAACACATCTTTCATCTATGGATTTCATTGCAATTGACACTATTTCAGTTGGAATTTTTGGCTGCTGAAAGTTTTCTGAGCGTCTTTAGACAGAATGCATATATTTTCAAAAGACAAGATGAAAAGATCTTCTGTCTCCAGTCTCCTATTTTTGAGGCTGATTAAAAAAAATCCTGAGTAATGAAAAATACTAAACCTATTTTTTAAATCCTCAGTTCATCTAACTTCTCTAACATATCCAAACTCATAATTATTTAAATCCTATTTTTGGCAAGTCTGGTAGCTATTCATCTTTATAATTAGAAAATGAGGAAGATGGTCTGACATCAATAGGTTTCCCACTGAGAACTGAACTGCTGTCCTAATAAATTGTTGAGAAACAATAATACAATCTAACACACTACTACCAGACATGGAAATGTAAGTAAATTCTGCGTTCTCATCTAAATTGGTGTAATTATTAACTACAGACAGGTCTCGAGTAGGGATGTGCAAAAAAAAAAAACAAAAACATTCGGTATTACACGGATTCAGAAGTATATGGGGGGGGGGCGGAATTTGGAATCCCCATATACTCCTGAATACTGCATTCGGAATAGCCGCATATACGGTAGATGCGCGGCTATTTCCGAATATACGGCCCTATTATACCCTATGGGCCATTGAAATCAATGGCAAATAGGGTATATTTGAAGCCACCTGGAGGGGAGGGGGCTTGAGGGAGAGCCCCCAAATTTGCAGGGGACCTGCAGGGGACTCTCCCCTCCAACCCCCCCAAGTCCCAAAAAGATTGGGCCAGGGGATCCCATTCCAGGGGCACCCAAAGAGGGTGCCCCTATTCCATCATTATACCCTATGGGTCGTTGAAATCAATGGCAACATAGGGCATAATTAGAGGCTACTGGAGGGCAGGGGGTTTGAGGGAGAGCCCCAAAAACAGCAGGGAACCCGCAGGGGACTCTCCCCTACAAAACCCCCAAGTCCTAAAAAGATTGGGCCAGGGGGTCCCTGTCTTTGGGCTCCCCAAAAGGCCCATTGCCAACAATGATGGGGAAAGCCGAATTAGCCACTTCCTCACTGTAATTGTCGTGGGAAAAGTGGCTCTGGGGAGCAGGGGTTTTTGAGGAGAGCCCCCCAAACTGCTGTGCAGCTTCAGGGCACTGTCCCACACAAAACCCACAAGGCCAAAAATCTCTATAGGACCCAAATGCACATTACATCCCTCTATCTACTCTATGAACCCTGCAGGCCTGGAACCAATGTAAACCCAGTTGCCAACATCACTGCCACACAAAACACAATCTGCTCAAGGTCTGCTCTGTAGAGACCTGGCTGCAGCAAACCCAGATGCCAGCTCTCCAGCCCTGCCCCAAACAACACGGGGAGAGCTGGCCAACCACAACAAGCCTGCTGGCTCTGGGTCTCTCACCCAGGTGCCAGCTTCCCTGCCACAGAACACACAATCTACAGATGCCAGCTCTCCAGCCCTGCCCCAAACAACACGAGGAGAGCTGGCCAACCACAACAAGCCTGCTGGCTCTGGGTCTCTCACCCAGGTGCCAGCTTCCCTGCCACAGAACACACAATCTACAGATGCCAGCTCTCCAGCCCTGCCCCAAACAACACGGGGAGAGCTGGCCAACCACAACAAGCCTGCTGGCTCTGGGTCTCTCACCCAGGTGCCAGCTTCCCTGCCACAGAACACACAAGTGTTAAAAAAGTGGCCTTTCACCAATAAGAAAGCTCAGGCCAAATCAGTCAACAACACCCCCACCCCCAGTCCCCCACCCCCAAACCAGGAAAAGGGACAACAGGAAAAAAGGCCAAGCAACTCAAGTGTTTAAAAAGTGGCCTTTCACCAATAAGAAAACTCAGGCCAAATCAGTCAACAACACCCCCACCCCTAAAACCAGAACCAGGAAAAGGGGGACAAAAGTGGCCTTTTAAACAATGAAAATTAGGCCAAACAGCACCCCTCCCAATCACCTGAAGAGAAAAGTAACAGCAGCAGCACAACCAGCAGCAACAAATCAAACACTGAATACTTTTAAAACAGCAAAAAAGTCAACTTTTAACAATACAGGAACTTTGCCAACCCCCCCCCCCCCAAAAAAAAACCCCCTTCACCCTAACCCCAAGAAATCCAAGCCACCCAAATCAGGAGAAGTAAAAGGACACTGCACTTTTAAAAGTCCTCTCACTAAATTAAGATATGGGCAAATTAGCAACCCCCCCACCCCAGGCCCCACCCCCAGCAGAACCTAACCCCAACCCCAAATAGGCTACCCACTCAGTACTCACCCACCCAAATCTGGACAAGTAAAGGGACCCTAGTCCTTTTACCAACAAAAACTAAAACAAGAACCCCAAAACTGTCTTACCTTGTCTTCTCTAATCCAGGGAAGTCTGGTAAGGCTGAGTGAGAGAGCAGCAGGCAGCAGCTGAAGCTAGCCAAGGGCCAGCCAGCAGCAGCACAATCTCTCACACCAACCCACATACACCACAGCAGTAATGGAGGAGTCCAGCCAGGAAGACTCCTTAAAAAGGTTCTCTGGCCCTACAGAGAGCAATTTCAAAAAATAGCACTGCTCTCTGATTGGCCAGACAACAGTGCTTACTTGGATACCCAAGTAAGCAAAAGATCAAAATAACAACAATGTAGCTGATGGCTGGGCCATCAGCTACACAACAGCCCTGCAAAGCATGCATTTGCAATGCATTTTGCAAATGCATGCTTTGGATTGGCTGCTGGGGCTCCTCTTCCCCCTCCCCCCCTCCCTGATCCCAGGGAGGCTAAGGGAGAGGCGGGAAGAGGCTACTAAAGGTGGGAAAGTAGGCAAGCAGCTCCCCTGAGGCTGCAGAAGCTACTTTCCCGCCTTTTGCATTGACAGCCGTATACTGCCGAATAGTTATTTGGCAGTATACGGCGAGCCATATTCGGCTGCCGCATAATTGGCCTCAATGGGAATCAGCTACAGCCGATTCCGTATACAGTCGAATCAGTGGTGATTCAGCTGTATATACGGTTCGGCCGAACCGAATGCACATCCCTAGTCTCGAGCATGTGGGAACTTTGAAAGGCACATTCCCACATATCTTATCTTTAAATCATGGGATATGTGCTCAGATAAGAAAAAGGCAATATTTAGTGGCTGACCATCCCACAATCTAGATTTCTGAAGGGCTTCATTTGAGGGTCCCAGTCTACCATTAAAATCCCCCCCCCATTATTATTGAGACCCTGGAGAGCCGCTGCCAGTCTGAGAAGACAATACTGACCTTGATGGACCAAGGGTCTGATTCAGTATAAGGCAGCTTCCTATGTTCATATGTTCATATATATTTGAATCTCTGGGCAATTTACAGTTATCACAGAGACATAATCTGAGAGAGCTGACCAAATTGCTTTTTCTGTTGCTGGCCTTAACTGGAGAATTATAAATACTTATTATTGAATACATGTTAGATGCAAGTTTTATATGAACTACCATTAGGGTTGCCAATCCCCAGTTGGGTATCAAACAACACCATGTGTATGAATTTACAATGTGCTAACCACTATACTCCCATAAATTGTATAAACTCTGATTTAATTGGATAAGTGCTTAGCACATAATCATTAACAAAGTCACTGTTCACTTAATCAGTCCAACAACTTCAGAATTCTAAGTTTAACATCCACCAAAGTAGACCCTTGTGTTTATGTCAATCTGTAGACATGCTGGCCAGTCCAGGGATGTATAAATTCTACTGTAGTAAAAACATTGCCAATTTAAAGATATGGCAATTTATAGATGTGGCGACATGCTTTCTAGGTAATTCTTCCACCTGTTTCAAGAAAGAACTCTCCAAGTAGAAAGTCCCATCTCTGAGATGAAACGATTGGTCAGAAGAGAGATGCATCCTTCAATTGACCATCTTTGTGACAACAGGAGACTTCAATCTCATGCCCAAACACCAAACTGATCTTTCCCACAACCCTCTAAGAATGTTTCATCCTTGCCGAATTTTATGGCAACAGAGTCCAGTTTTGTTCCAAACCTATAGCTGGTTTAGGAGATGAATATTATAAGTGGATGTCCCAATAATTTCAATGTCATTCTTGCAAATGGTTGTATTTTTTTTTCAAGTAAAAACAGCCCTTCACCTTTAAGTATGTACGGTATACGACAAGTGCATTGTACGCCTCTGAGCTTTGGAATGAAATGAGATTGCAGCTCTGTGTGACTATAATAAAACAGCATTTGGAGGGAAGGAAAATGCCTTGAGTAGCGTAATAGATAGGCATACAATAAAACATTCTATTGTTCTGCGGAATGTCTCTTATGTAAACTATATTCTAGAATGATTTAGAAGTAAAATTTAAAGTCAGAATATGAAATCAAAAGTGAAACAAGAAACAAACCCCCAATAAATTATGAAGCAGAGTCAGGGGAGAAAAGAGAGATTTTGAAATTAGATTTGAAAATAGGCAAAAAAACCCTATACCTCCACCGGAAAGGAGAGGGTTGAGCATATATAAATTCTAGTTTAAAAAGAATACAACTGATTGAATTCTTTGCCTTATAGACTTGCTGAAAACTGCGCTTCCTGCTTATGATCCCCCTCCCTGTGTCTAGGGGGGAAAGCATTATCTTTGACTGAAATCATTTGTACATTCAGTTTCATTTTTATAAGATGATTGTATCTTAATGTGATGAATTATGCAGCTACCTGAAAAGGAAACAGGGACAGACTGGGAAGCAAGAACCCTGGGAATGCCCCCTTCCCTTCTCTATCCCTTGGTAAAGCAAGGACTGGCCAAGGCCAGGCAATGGCAGCCTGACTAACCACTCAGAGCAGGCACACTGGCACAACTGACCGGCTGTGCTGGGTAGTTGCACTGGCCATAGATTGACTTGCCCAGGCCACCCTCACCCAAGATGGGTGAGGGTGATAGCACCATGACTTATCCCCCAGGCCAGCTGGTCTTGAGGGAGGCTTTTCAATGGTGGCTGTTGGACTTCAATAATGTCTTGATGCTACAGTTCCCAGTCTCCTGCTGGGGGTGGGGGTACCCCGGGTTTTGTGGCCCCTAACCTGCCAGCATGGAACAGTCCAGCGGGGGATCCTGTTCGGGATTCCTAGCAGAGTTAATAAAAAAGGTAAAAGAATAAAGCAGCCAGCACACAAGCATTTAGCTTAAAGGTAATCCTTACTTATCTAGTGAGGAAAGGGTAACTTGGAATTTTACACAACAAGAAAGGATAAACATCCTATCTGACTCCTCTTACTACATGTTTACTATCTGAGGTCTAAAAAGCAACTGGTGAGGAAGACATAAGAACATAAGAACGTAAGAGAAGCCATGTTGGATCAGGCCAACGGCCCATCCAGTCCAACACTCTGTGTCACACAGTGGCAAAATTTTTTTATATATACACCCACACTGTGGCTAATAGCCACTGATGGACCTGTGCTCCATATTTTTATCTAAACCCCTTTTGAAGGTGGCTATACTTGTGGCCGCCACCACCTCCTGTGGCAGTGAATTCCACATGTTAATCACCCTTTGGGTGAAGAAGTACTTCCTTTTATCCATTTTAACCTGTCTGCTCAGCAATTTCATTGAATACCCACGAGTTCTTGTATTGTGAGAAAGGAAGAAAAGTACTTCTTTCTCTACTTTCTCCATCCCATGCATTATCTTGTAAACCTCTATCATGTCACCCCGCAGTTGACGTTTCTCCAAGCTAAAGAGTCCCAAGCGTTTCAAGCTTTCGTCATAGGGAAAGTGCTCCAGCCCTTTAATCATTCTAGTTGCCCTTTTCTGGACTTTCTCCAGTGCTATAATATCCTTTTTGAGGTGCGGCGACCAGAACTGCACACAGTACTCCAAATGAGACTGCACCATCAATTTATACAGGGGCATTATGATACTGGCTGATTTGTTTTCAATTCCCTTCCTAATAATTCCCAACATGGCGTTGGCCTTTTTTATTGCAAACGCATACTGTCTTGACATTTTCAGTGAGTTATCTACCACGACCCCAAGATCTCTCTCTTGGTCAGTTTCTGCCAGTTCACACCCCGTCAACTTGTATTTGTAGCTGGGATTCTTGGCCCCAATGTGCATTACTTTGCACTTGGCCACATTGAACCACATCTGCCACGTTGATGCCCACTCACCCAGCCTCAACAGATCCCTTTGGAGTTCCTCACAATCCTCTCTGGTTCTCATCACCCTGAACAATTTAGTGTCATCCGCAAACTTGGCCACTTCACTGCTCACTCCCAACTCTAAATCATTTATGAACAAGTTAAAGAGCATGGGACCCAGTACCGAGCCCTGCGGCACCCCACTGCTTACTGTCCTCCACTGCGAAGACTGACCATTTATACTCACTCTCTGCTTCCTATTACTCAGCCAGTTTTTGATCCACAAGAGGACCTGTCCTTTTACTCCATGACTCTCAAGCTTTCTAGACTAGAGATTCTAGACTAGCTTTCAAGACTAGAGATTCAGAACAAAGAGTCATACAGTTGTAACCCAATGCTTTCTCCATAGTCCACCCCCAATCTGTTGATTACCCAATTAGAGCATTCCAATACTGGTTAATATGCATATTGACCTTATTAGCTTCTGGCAGCAAATACGTGCAGAGTAGCCCATTGGCTCTAACTCTAAACCAGGAGTGTCAAACTCATTTGTTATGAGGGCGGGATCTGACATAAATGAGACCTTGTTGGGCTGGGCCATGTTGGACCAGGCCATATGAATACCTGTTTAAGATTAGGTAGCAGAGATACAAACACAATAAAAGATTTTTTTAAAAAAAACTTAAAATAAAACATGCTTAAAACATTAGCACTCGTTGGTCTTAAAGGTGCTTTCTTTGCATTTCTTCCATGGGATCTAGGGAACTGGGCAAAGGAAGCTCTGGCTCCTTCCTTCCTTCTCCAAGGGACAAGGAGGGGAAGGAGCATCAGCCAATAGAAAGAAGAGAGGCTTGACTCAGTAGCTCTGCTGTGCAATTGAGAGAGCTTGGCAAAGCAAGCTCTCCCTCCTCCCCTTCCTCCCCAAGGAAGAAGCCTCACCCAATGGAGAAAATAGAGGCTTTGTTCTGAAGCTTCTGTGCGATTGAGCAAGCCTCACAAAGCAAGCTGTTATGCAGAAGGAAGCAAGAGAGAGAGAAGGAAGCAGATGACAGCCAGTTGCTCAGGGGTCTGATAGGAACCCACCAGGGGCCTGATTTGGACCCCGGGCCACATGTTTGACACCCCTTCTTTAAACTAAGCTAAGACATCAGCATGCATAATTATCTCATGACTTTAGGAAGTGAAGTTGCCAAAATCCAACAGATCCCCACCCACAAAGAGCTCTATCAGCAGCCAACATGCCTGGCATGATGATGTCACCTGGAAGTGACATCATCACACTTGGCACATTGTGTGGGGACACTCTAGCATTTGGGCTAAAAACTCTATGGGAGCCAGTTAAGACTTGACAACCCTATTTGATGCAAGCCCTCTTGTAAGAGCTTTGAGTGAAACTGAAATCAGTCTTTGAGGTTCACTCTTTGTTTGGCAGTTGTCTTACAGAATCATTAAGAAGTGAATTAATGTTAGAGGCTATCTGAATATCATTATAATAGAGGCTTAAATAAAATCTCGGCCACATATTAATAGCAAAAAGCATATGCTGATGCCATTTCTGCTGATGATTCCAAAGTCTAAATGGCCAGCAGGCTCCCCACTGGTTCATGAGTGTACTGGAAATGAATGAGAACCAACATTTCCAAATCAAAGTAAAGAACTACAATTATACACTCCGAAAGAATTTGTGGTGGGGATTCTTGAAGATGTAATGTATCTAGATTATTCAAAGCAGAAACTGGCTAGTTTGGGACTGAAGATAGAAAAGAAGAAATTGACAGAAGTAAAACCTTTTACACAATAATGTTGGCTAGAATATTTTACTCCAACATTACTCTGTAAAAGGTACTTGAGAGCTACCCACACTTGAACTATTGCTTTTAGAAAGTGCATCTAAACATATGAAGTTTCTTTGCCTGGGGTCAAAACCATCCATTCTGATACCGTTAAATTTTAGCAGAAGCAGTTCTACTAATTTATTTATTTATTTATTTATTACTTTACATTTATATCCCGCCCACTCCGCAAGCGGACTCAGGGCCGCTTACAATATCAGGGCGGCTTACAATAACTAAGTTTTAGGCGGAAAACTAGCCCTACTACCTTAGATGTGAAGGATCATAACCGGGACCTTTGTGCATGCAAATCATATGCTCAGGCCCCTAGTTACGAGGACCAGACCGTTGGCCTGTGTTTGGATGATCTGCTGTGTTTGGTGGGCCACAAGTTGCAGAGAAGGTATTAAAATGTGAGATGAAGATCTCAGGGGAATGGGAAATGCCATAGGGAATGCAAAAAAAGAATAGATTGAAGTAGTACCCCCAGGCTGATGAAGGGAAACGATTCATGTAGAAAGAAAACATTCTAAATTATAATGCCCTCCAGGCACCTGCAGCTCTCTCCGTTTCTGCTTATTGCCTCATGGTTTGCACCAGGAACAAGATGCACCTCTTTGTTGTATGTATGAAAAGCCATATCCATTGTGCATAATCTAACCCAGAAGGCAGATCTATATGCAAGAAGCCAGGAAGAGTGGGAGAAATCAAATAATCAAATGGCTTGGAATCAATTTTTCTTTCCTGTACTACACCCCGCCCCCTCAAAAAAGCTGTCCTTCATAGCCTGTCATAAAACAGCTAATATTTAATGAGTTCCTTCACTCCCTTTCCATTGCCTTCATGGTTTCTGGAGTGGTTTCATCTGTCTCTATAAATTGATCTCTGATATGAAGGTTTGTGCAGTTAAACACTATGAAGAGGAAGTATTCATAACATTGATTGAGTGTCCCTGTGCTGTATATAAGACTACCTCTGCTTAAAGAAACAAAGGATTAAAATACTTTTTTGCAATAGCTGTTGAGACTGAAACATGGTCTCAAGCCTAAAAATATAGGCACCTTTACTAATAAGCAAATCCCCCAAAGTCATTATGATTCCTGGACAAAGTTAAATGGTTTCATTCCATTGTCATTATGACAAACAATAATATTAAAAAAAATTAAAAGAGACATGGAAAAGTGCAGGATAACATTTCATTTGCCAAGAACTAGAGGATTTAAATTAAAATATCCAGATGAACACATTTTGTCTTAATTTTGTCTCTCTAAAATGTGCATATATCTGAAGCATAGTGATAATTATGCTTTTATTTCATTGCTTCATATAATGAACTATATTCTGACAAATAGATATGTGGTATAGACCTTAACAATCTAGATATGTGGTATAGACCTTAATGGTCTCGGTCGGACCAACATACCTGTGGGACTGACTCTTTTCCTATGTTCCCTAAAGAACTTTATGCTCTGAAGATCAAAAATTGCTGGTGATCTTTGGCCCAATGGATGCCCAGCTGTCCTCAATTAGAGCCAGGGCTTCTTTGGTCCTGGCCCCAGCCTGGTGGAACTCTCTGTTTAGTGACATCCCCACTCAGCGGGACCTACCTCAGTTTTACAAGGCATGTAAGGCAGAGATGTTCCACCAGGCCTGTGGTTGAGGACAGCAAGAGCCTTCTACCACAGCCTTTTTACCATGGTATTTACCATGTCTGGTCTACAATCCACCCAATGGAGGGAGAGAAAGACAATGTATGCCATTGACTAAACTGGATGATGCTTGTTGATTTATTGATTTTATTTGCAATTAATTATTTTGTGTATATTTTAATCTGCTGTATGTTTGGTAATGATGTATACACCATCTTTAAACTCTTTAAATGAAAGCGTACACTCAGAGAGCCTATTTGTCAGTTCATGCACCTTGCACTAAATCAAACCGTTATATCAAGGTCAATATTGTCTACTAGACTTGTGCACAGATTTTTGTTTTGGTTGTTTTGTTTTTAATTCCAAAAGAAACTCTTTTTTTGTATTTTTGTAAATTTTAGGTGTATGTGTGTGCATGTGTGTCTGAACCTGGAAGTCATGTCAGCCTCTGATGACTGACCCCTGCTGGAGGCCTGGAGGATATTCATAGAGGTGGCTGAATAGAGCCTGTCCCTGTCCTCTTCACTGGGTATTTCAAGGAAGTCTACCATCCAAGTACTAACCACAGTCAACCCTGCTTAGCTTAGCTTCCAAGATTGGGCTTGCCTGGGCCAAAACAAACTCTTTTGTTAGTGCTGTTTGATATTGTTTTGTTATTGATTCTTTCATTATTGTTGTTTCATTTCCATAATTCTGTTTTATTATTTCCCATTGGTTTCAATGGAACACCTCCTCCCTTTTCTCAGGTCTACCTTCATATTTTCCATTCAAGTTTGATAAAACTCAGAGGCATTGTAGAACTCTTGTAGGACACCCATATTGCTATTTCAGATAAATAGATATAAAACAAAACAAAAAACCTTTCTGAGGTAATGGAAGGCGACAACTGATAAGAAAGATTCCAAGCAGAAACATAAGAGAGCACAGCAGCCACTTAGCTTGAACAACAGTAGCACGAGGAAGAGTCCGACTGACAAGACAAATGATAGAATTATAATGCGCTCTAATTGGGTCTTTGATTAATTGGATTAATTCTGTATGCTGCATACGAGAATGTTATATGTTTGAGAATTTCTGCATTAAAATAATAGTTTCTAATTCTAATAAATAGTTTCTAAGGTAAGCCTATTGTCTGGTTGTCTCTCTCTGTGAAAATGCTCTTGTCAGCCTTAGCTCAGTCCTTAGAATGTTAGTGGGGGGGGGGGGGTCCCAGGCCTTCCTGGACCTTGAAATTCCCCAACATGATGTGCGGGCAGCTGGTGTGGTTCTTGACTCGAAAGTGCTGAAAGTTTCAAATGCAGTGCAGGTGATGGCACCACCCATGAGCATGGTCTTATCAGCATACCAGCTACATACAAATTTGAAGCCCAGTCATCAGAAGTGCCCTAGATAAATGCGTAATAGGTGGCAGGTGGAATGGAGGTTTCACTTGGCTAAAAATTCACCAGGGCCATGAAACCTAATCAAACTAATCGTTTGATCCAAGGAGGCATACCGCACAGAGCAGAACTCTGCAGTAATGGCATCATTTACTGATGTCCCTTTGGAATAGGACAGATGATGTTTTAGGTGGGATTTATCTAGGACCTTCTTAGATATCACCCCAAGGGGGGAAACGCTGAAATTGGGGACCGGGTTATACTAAAGGGGCCTGCTGTCCTGCCCACCTTGCACTCTTTGGCTATCTTGCATGCAACTATGTCAGGCAGATCCCTGGCACACTTGAGGTTGCCACAGTCTGTAGGGATACAGGGGCCCATAAAAGGTATGCAGAATTCCTGCTGAAGGTCTTTGGTGACTGCTGCATAGCTGAGGCATCTCCTACTGCCTCCTGGACCTTGAAGATATTCCCTAAGTGTTTGGCCAGGTGCCAACCATGTTCTGGGTAGGAGGAAGAGACTAGGTTCATGTCAACAGTATAATGTCAACGTGTCGTATTAGCCGCCCTGAGCTTGCCTTTGGGGGGGAGGGCGGGATATAAAAATAAATTTATTATTATTATAATCCATGAGCCAGTTTTGAAAGAAGCACTTACTGCTGCCCCAGATGACTCCTTCTTCTCCCAGAGAGGGCAGATCTTGCCTGCATTGCCCTCTGGCTTGAGAAGAGTAAAAAAAAAAATCTACATAATGTCTATATACAATATGCTTGCAAAGGCTGAGCAGAAAACTGATATTAGGAGAGCCCTCAAAGTTGCTGTACTGGTGGTGGTGGTGGGGGGGGTAAGGGTCTCCTGTGGTTCGCCATATGCAGCTGGAATTGGGTTTACCCCCTATCCTGTGCCTGCTAACACAAGTTGGAAGCCCTGAAATGAATGCCCCTGCCCTCCAATAATTCTTATCAGTGTGTGCAGAATCATCATTTAGGATGACTCCCTGAGGAGGCACTGCTGCTTACACATTCTGGGACTGCATGGACTTTGAAGACTTAAGCTGCTTGGCCCTGCACTTTTCTGCATTGGAGGGGGGTGTGTGTGTCTCCATGGCAGCTTCCCTTGGCAGGCTGGATAACCTGGATTCTGCTGAACATGGTCTCCTTCTTATCCTAGGGATCTGGCCAGTGGAGGGTTTGGGAGTGGTAGCATGAGCCCCCAAAGAAGCCCTGGCCCTGGCTAAGAACAGTCAGTTATACTTTTGTATCTAAGGAACAGGTCTGTAGCTGTGGCAGGCCTGTGGGGGACCTGCCCCAAATTCTGGGCAGGGGACCCTGACTCAGGGCCCCCAACCAGCTGTGGGGCCTCTGCCACCACCACCTCCTTTCTCCATGATTCAAATCACACCGAAAAATGGCAGGAATAGCCACTGGTCTCAGGGAGCAATTTAAAGACCCCACCAATTAGCTTACACCAGCAATATCTGCAATTGACTACATGAGGATTGTGCTTATTTGGTTTTCAGTGACCTATCAGCGCATTTTCTGAATAGTGCTCTGAACTTATTTGGCAGATAGGTGACTGCCAGTGGTTGTGACTGCAGGTATGAGCTCCTGGCTTTCAAAAGAAAGAAGCAAATTTTGTCTCTTTTTTTGAGAGTTCCTGCTTCCATTCCTAGAAAATGGAGAAGGCAACATTCTCATATTAGCTGTTGATTCTAGGCCCTTGCAAGTACCCTCACAACCCCAGTTCGAGAAATGCTGATGTATAATATTGATTTCATGAAGCACGAATAGCACTGGAAAATGCTATATTTTATGGGAAGAAATTGACTAGAAAATAGAAAATAGCATGAAAATGGAGAATCAAAATAAAGTTTGAATTTGCAAAATGGAGCAGCCAAATTGTTAACAGGGGTATTTGAATAAACCCTGCAAGCTTGCAAAATGCAATTACATCCCTACAGTTGTCAAAATAGTCTGTTCATCTTAGAAGTCTTTTGTTTAATTCCCATATATTACGGGATAAAGATTAAGTCTGAGAGCCTGTACGATAGGAGAGTATATGTATTTATAAAGTACTCAGTCAACATATTTGGAGGCATTTGACTTTAAGCAAAGTCACCATTGGAAGTTTCTGACCTTGATCCTAGGACCATGACTTATAGCTAGGGATTTCTACCTGCTGAATCATTCAGAGGAAAGGGTGCTCGGAACAAGTAGCTGGGCTTTTGGGGCAGGCTTCTCTGCTAATGTCAACCCTGAATACTGTTATTGCTTCGTACTGTCCCTGTTTCCTACATACCTGGGAGACTCTCTAGATATATAGAAAAATATTAGGTTATAAATTTAAAACCTAGATGACCCAGGTTACCCTAAATTCATCATAGAAGCTAAGCAGGCTTAGCCCTGGTTAGTGCTTGGATGGAAGTACAAGGAAGTCCAGGTTTGCTATGCAGAGTCAGGCAATGGCAAACCAACTCTGGATGCCTCTTGCCTTGAAAACTCTATGGGATTGCCATAAATCAGCTGCAACTTGATGGCTCTTCCCACCCCAAATTGAAAAGATTACCCACAAAAGAAATGGCCAGATGAGGGCTCAAGGTGGGATCAAGTGAGGACTTTGCCAAAGTGGCTTCTTGCTTGAAAAAACTGATCCTAAAAGAAGTGTGCCACAGCAATCACGAAGCTCCCAGGAAGCCGCCAACTCCTGCTTGGGCTGCACACACATGGAGAGGAGTGTTCACAACACTCTTGCACATGTGCAGCAAGTCCATGGAGCGCTCTGGCCAATGAGGTGGTTGGGAACATGTCATTGAAGCACACTGGGAACTTTGCCACCAAGAAATTCCCAGTGGCTATTTAATGCAATGGCAACTCATCCTACGACGGGGTAAGGATGAGCCCATCACAGGGGACAGATGTGTGTGTATATGCACGTTAAATCCGGGGTGTGTGTGTGGGGGGGTGGCTATTGCAAATCAAATCTACCATATAATCACACCCTCAGCATGCTCATTCCCTTCATAATGTTTAGAGCAGTTCAGAAAGAGAGAGAGAGAGCAATAGCCTGCTCAAGCTCCTCAGGACCAGATCTACAAGTTTTTTGAGGGGGGGGGGGGCAAAATTAAAAAATGACGCTCTTATGGGCCATTCTATCTAATGGTCCTATAGAATACAATGGACTCCATACCCATTTTGACATGCACACCCCATAGGCACCTGGGGCAAGCACCCCCCTCTGCCCCCCTGAAGCTCCTGAAAGTGTATTTATTATCACTACTTCTAACTTTGGTGTATACTTCTAACAGACTCCAGGGCTCTTGGATTACCCCTATTTTGTTTAGATATCTGTTTTCAGTTGAGACCTGGGTGATATCTATTGTTAGCAGATCTTGACCCAGAAATAGCTCGATCTGTTGCAAAATATTTGACAATAATAATCTCCTTAAAATGCATAAATGAATATTATCTTGCTGACCTTATGAATAATTGTATAGGTCCATTGTTGTTTCTTATCTTGAAATGTCTTAGATGTTTTTTTATTGAGATGTATGCATTTTATTGTTTTGGTATCTTACATTCTTTTTTGTTCTGTTGTATTCTGTTATGTTATGCTGGCTATTTCTGTTTTGCTCTGCTAAGATGTATTCATTTTATGTTTAAGGCCTTTGGTAGTATAATAAGAAAGGGAAGGGAAGGTGTAAGATCTCTTACATCGAAATCTATACTGTTTGGGAGGGCTTAATTTTGAAGGACTCTGCTTATACACACAGTTTTATACACACAGTTATCTGCTTCAAATAGTGAATCTGTTCAGAATTTTTTTTAAGAAGCACTGCCTATGTGATAAAAAGAAATATAATTTTACAGAACATGAAGAATTAATCTATAAAATAACATTAACCCCCCCCGCCCCACTATATAGTAAAGAATAAGTAAAGATCAATGCAAAGTAGTGGAGCAAATTATTTCAGAACAATCACCATTGACTAGAACCATGATGGCATAAACAGTTTATTTGCTTTAGTGCAAGACATCTATAGTAGGGAAAGGGCAATAATGTGTACCCCTGATGCAACACCAAAAAAATTATCAATGATATAGGTGTATTGTAAACAATAAAGATTCAAAAATAGAAAATATCTGAAAGGAAAAACAATAGCCCGATCTTCTGTGGACTGAACAATGAGCAGCACATAGTTGATTTGTTTTGTTTGTGTATTTGTCCTTATAAATTGGAACTATGTCCCTTTTTGTAAACCACTGTTAGACCCTCTGGAAAGAAAATCAGTCTACAATGTTGAAACAAAGAAATAAATAAAATTCTCCACAAAACAAATAGGTTTGGATTTGGATGAGTGCTCCCCATGTACCATACTGAGATCCAGCTGCAACCCTATCAGTGTTACAGCAGGAATCAGATTTCTTTATGAGGGGCAGAAGGAGATGACTAGACATGCTAGCCTCTTGGGTCAGATTCCCAAGACTTCAGAGCAACACCAGATGCCTGGAACAAAGAGGAAAGGGATTCACATTTGTGTAAGAGGAATATGGAGAACAGTTTCTGTAGCCATTGACATAACGAATGGGATAAATTAAGGGTAGTTTTTGTGGCAGTTTAGTGGAGTGTTTCCTACCCTGGCCTAGGCTATCCCAGCAGCTGCGGTCTTTTCTGCTGCTGCAGCCAATCCTGAGTAGAAAGTTATATGTTTTGCCATTCTTTGGACTGTCCTTTTCTCTTCTGTTTAAAAAAGTAAAGGTAGTCCTCTGTGCAAGCATCAGTCATTTCCAATTCTGGGGTGCCATTGCTTTCACAAGGTTTTCATGGCAGACTTTTTTAGGGGGGTGGGGGGTTGCCATTGCCTTAGGGTGTGCAAGAAAAAAAATCCGGTAAAATATGGATTTGGGATTATGCAGGGGCAAGATATTCATGAGGGCCCAATATCCCCAAATACCAGATTTTGTAGCTGCATCTGATTTGGGAGATATTTGGCTATTCCTGAATAAACAGCCCCATTGTACCCTATTGGCCATTGAAGTCAATGGCAAAATAGGGTATAATGAATTGCGGCTGGGGGGCAGAGAGTTTGAGGTAGAGGCTCCAAATTTGCAGGGTGCTACAGGAGCCTCACCTGAGCAGAAACCCCAAGTTTAAAAAAGATTGGACCAGGGGGTCTGATATCCCACTATTATTCCCTATGGGCCATTGAAAGCAATGGCAAAAAATAGGGTATAATGAATGACAACTGAGGGGCAGGGGTGTTGAGGGAGAGGCTCCAATTTTTCAGGGCAGCTTTAGGAGCCTCTCCCCAACAGAACCACTAAGTTTCAAAAATATTGGACCAGGAGGTCCCATTCTAGGGGCACCCAAATATGCCTAGTGCTGCCCATGGAGGGGAAAAAAACAACGTCGCTGTTCCCACTGTAATTAGAATGGGAAAGTGACTCTGAGGGGCAGGGGGTTTGAGGAAGAGGCACGAAAGTTGCAGGAAATGCTTCAGGTGACTCTATCTCACATAACCCCACAGTTCCAACAGGATTGGAACAAGGGGTTCAGTTTTAGGGCCACCCAAAACTGGCCCCAATTTGTAACTAATTACAGCCAAATCAACTGCTATTCAGGGGTTTATTTGATTTGATTGAAGCAAATGTATATCCCTACTTCTGTTGCCATTCTCAGTGCCAGGAGGTCCATTGTATCACCTGCTGAGCTCTATCCTATAGTGGTAGCCATAATGAAGTTGCTGAATTGAAGATGTATGCAGAAATCACCGATTCCGGTTGGTAGAGTTATTTCCCAGAGTGGTAATACAAATCTGTGGTTGTTGGTATAATGACCCCCCCCCCCCCAAAAAAAAAAGAAATCAATGGATTTGTTTTAGTTTTGATGTTTATTAGCAACACAGCATGTGTCCGTGCTTTTCTTTGTTTCCACTGATGTCTTGGGCAATGGCATTTCCTCCTTCCAACTAGATCCTTGCAAGGGAGGAGCATAGAACGATCATAACCAAATCATCTTTGGAGACCAGCTGCAGAGACCTGTTCTTCTTTGCTGCCTCCTGTGTGGGGGTGGAGTTCTCTCCTTTCAAAAAAGGTAGAATGTCTGAAGGCACCTTGTTCATAAGAACATAAGAGAAGCCATGTTGGATCAGGCCAACAGCCCATCCAGTCCAACACTCTGTGTCACACAGTGCCCCCCCCCAAAAATTATATATACACACACACTGTGGCTAATAGCCACTGATGGACCTGTGCTCCATATTTTTATCTAAACCCTTCTTGAAGGTGGCTATACTTGTGGCCGCCACCACCTCCTGTGGCAGTGAATTCCACATGTTAATCACCCTTTGGGTGAAGCAGTACTTCCTTTTATCCGTTTTAACCTGTCTGCTCAGCAATTTCATCGAATGCCCACGAGTTCTTGTATTGTGAGAAAGGAAGAAAAGTACTTCTTTCTCTACTTTCTCCATCCCATGCATTATCTTGTAAACCTCTATCATGTCACCCCGCAGTCGACGTTTCTCCAAGCTAAAGAGTCCCAAGCGTTTCAACCTTACTTCATAGGGAAAGTGCTCCAGCCCTTTAATCATTCTAGTTGCCCTTTTCTGGACTTTCTCCAGTGCTATAATATCCTTTTTGAGGTGCAGCGACCAGAACTGCACACAGTACTCCAAATGAGACCGCACCATCGATTTATACAGGGGCATTATGATACTGGCTGATTTGTTTTCAATTCCCTTCCTAATAATTCCCAGCATGGCGTTGGCCTTTTTTATTGCAAACGCACACTGTCTTGACATTTTCAGTGAGTTATCTACCACGACCCAAAGATCTCTCTCTTGGTCAGTCTCTGCCAGTTCACACCCCATCAACTTGTATTTGTAGCTGCGATTCTTGGCCCCAATGTGCATTGCTTTGCACTTGGCCACATTGATCCGCATCTGCCACGTTGACGCCCACTCACCCAGCCTCAACAGATCCCTTTGGAGTTCCTCACAATCCTCTCTGGTTCTCACCACGCTGAACAATTTAGTGTCATCCGCAAACTTGGCCACTTCACTGCTCACTCCCAACTCTAAATCATTTATGAACAAGTTAAAGAGCATGGGACCCTGTACCGAGCCCTGCGGCACCCCACTGCTTACTGTCCTCCACTGCGAAGACTGCCCATTTATACTCACTCTCTGCTTCCTATTACTCAGCCAGTTTTTGATCCACAAGAGGACCTGTCCTTTTACTCCATGACTCTCAAGCTTTCTAAGGAGCCTTTGATGAGGAACTTTATCAAAAGCTTTCTGGAAGTCAAGGTAAACAACATCTATCGGGTCTCCTTTGTCCACATGTTTGTTCACCCCCTCAAAGAAATGTAACAGGTTAGTGAGGCAAGATCTTCCCTTCAGGGGCCCATGGAACTGGAACTCTTGATTCCATTTGCTTGAAACTTGGGTGTCTTTAGTGGACAGTCAGCACTCACATCTCTGTTATTTGGTCAAAAAACAGCCACTCTAGCCACCCCAGAATATCCCCATAGGGAATAATGAAACAGCTACTGTTCTCCTTCTTTAGGTTGTGAAACAAACTGACCACAACAAGGAAGTATGGCAAATGTGGGTTTTCAACAGAAAGGTAATTTTTTATTTTCAGTTAGTCACTTAAAGAGTAGGAAAGTAAAATTAAGGCAGACAGGGTTCATTTTAATTCTGGTGGCTGGCACCATTTCTCCCCCAGTAGGTATCACTGGAGAGAACTGTACCTGTGTTGAGAGACGGGCTTCCGGTCACGAGGGATGCTGTGAGCAGACGCGTGTAACTTGAGCTCCAAGCGACAGTTGCAACTTCTGGCTATATGAGCAGATAAAAGTGCTTTTTTATTTTATTTTATTATTTTTTTCATCAGTGAAACAGTGCAGCTGCCTTCGGGGAAGCCTGTGAGGTCCTGCTTTACCCTGCCTGACTTTGCCGCTCTCACGTAAAGTTAAAGAAAGTGGAAGGTTTCTGTCTTGCTTCCCTCCCCCCCTTAATTGCTTAGCTGAAGATTTATGTCTTCTAAACCTCAGCAGAAAAGAAAGAAAGATACGTGGGGGAGAAGGGGGCAGAGGAGGAAGATTCCTTGAGTGGGGACGAGCCTTCGTCGGCAGAGGGGTCGTCAGGAAGACCCCCCATGGAGAAACTAGAGGGAAAGATTGACGCCCTCGCGGGCAATTTGCATCAGCTGTCGGACCGTATGGACAAGCTGCAAGTTTTAGAGAGTCTCCCTACTCAACTCACCCAACAGCTACAGCAACTGATTTTGCAGTTAGAACAAATGCAAAAGGCCACAAATGAAGCTTTAAATAAAATTCAGCTTTGTGAAGGCAAAATTGTCTCAGTTGAACAATCAGTGGCCCAGCAAGATGCTGCTCTTAAAGAGACAGTGGGAGAGGTGCAGGCATTGCGAGAGAAATTAGAAACCTTAGAGGCTGAAACACGTCGTCGTAACTTACGGCTGGTGGGCTTGACAGACTTGCCGGCTCAGTCCCCCTCTGAGCTGATTTCCTTTGTGGCTGGCCTTTTTCGGCAGACACTCCAACTCCCTGAGGATTTTGCTCTAGACATTGCTGATGTTCTTCGCATGGCAAGACCAGGACAGCAGGGGTTAACAAGAATCACTCTCTTGATTTCCTTTGCCTGTGCTACTACTCGAGACTTTGTTTTGAAACTGTTTCGGGACACTTCAGTGAGGAGCGGAATAACTTGGCAAGAGAGTACAGCGCGTCTCGCCTTATATCCTAATTACCCTCTATCTTTAATTCAGAGGAGAAGGGCATATAAAACCGCAAAAGACCTAGCTAAGCAGCTGAATTTAGAAGCTTTTGTCTTGTTCCCTGCAAATTTGGTCGTGATTCAGCAAGGGAAACGTAAAGCATTCTACTCCCCTCAGAGTGCGGAAGAATTCCTGAGAACTTTACATCTACCAACTGCTGTGAACTCATCAAGGCCACAGGGAGGGAATGCAAGGTCCATGGAGACTTAATCATTTTTGGGCCGTAGATGTTTGCTGCTGCAAAAGAAAGGAAAGGGAGGAAGAAAGAGAATACACTAGATGGTCGCTTTAATCTACTACTATTCGCTCAACTTTTTTTTCCTTTTCCTTTTCCGGTTGCAAGGGGGGTTCTGACGATCTGGTTTTCTCCTCTTAGACTGTTCCACCCCAATGCAATCTACCTTTTCTATGAGGCTGGGTTTGTTTGCCCTCTAATTCATTACTTATAGATAAATGCCTTCTTTTTTGGGAGACCCCCCCCCCCCCGTGCTGCCTTGACTCAATACCCAGATTTCCCCCCCCCCCCCACTTTGGAGAGAGTCTTTTTGTCCCTCTTTTATACCCCCTTGCCCAATAAACTTTGACTGCATTAAGATAACTGGCATGTAATGGATCACTGCAGTTACTTTGGAGAAGTTATTATTAGTGCATGTATTATTGTTTGGACTGACCTACACAGCACACTCACCAATGCACTGTATATTGGTTATACTGAGGCTGAGCTGTATTCAGTGTGGTGTATGTTTTTCATTATGTTAACAAGCGGGCTGGGGGTGGGGTGGGGTGTGTGCTTTTGTTGGGTGGGCTGGGGAACAGGGTCTCGATTGATTGATTGTTTGATTAGGCATGTGCATGCAAGGGTGCGACATATGCGACATAGTGGTTTTGGACGTGGCCATAATTTATGCGTATAGCTATATAGACTCCAGTGTGTTTTCCTTAATTTTTTTTCCCTCTGTGTTTGGATTTAGCACCCAATATAGCAATGTAGCAAGTGCAGGCTTATGCCGCTTGGGCTTTGCTAAGTACTCTGTGACCAATTGGAAGCCAGGAAGTTTGGGTGGGGGTTATATGCTCCTTGGGGTTTGGAGCATATTTTGTGGTGGGTCTCACTGTAGGGTGTAACATGTCTGTTCTTATTTACTATTTGATGCCTGGCTGTCAACCCCCGGCCGGGTACCCCCGGAACAAGGTGCAGGATGCCATTTAAGGTTTTGACATTCAATGCCCGTGGCCTCCGTGACTCCAAAAAAAGAGCCATGATCCTTGGTGCACGCGAGATACGAGTTGCTGATATTGTCATGCTGCAAGAGACCCACATCCTCGAAGATGAAGCCGGTCGGTTGGCAAAGTATCGTGGTGACCAGGTGTTTTTGGCAGGCTTTGAACGAAATGCTTGTGGCGTAGCCATAATTATCCGGGCCAAGTTGAGGTGGGCAAAGATCTCGGAGTTCCCCGACCCCCAAGGTCGCTACATTGTGCTGTTAGGGGAAGCCCAGGGGGTGAGAACGGCCCTGATTAATATCTATGGCTCAAATAATGACAATCCTCATACTTTTAATAAAGTGGCTGCTATACTTGAGAACCTGAACTATGACAATATTATTTTAGGCGATGATTTCAATACTACTCTGGATGGCAAGATGGATCGCATGGGTGCGACTGAACGATCCTTGAGATCATGGTTGGCCGTATTGGCCCTGATGAAGGAATTTGGGATGGTGGATGTATGGAGGGAGCAACACAAAGACTTGAAAGCCTACACCTTCTGCTCTCACATCCACCAGACCCTTGCAAGATTGGATTACTTATTGGTGTCTAAATCCATACTTCAATGTGTGCATTCATCGGCAATCTGTCCCTCCACTCTTTCTGACCATCACATGGTGCTCATGGAAGTGGACAACTTGCTACACATAGATAAGTCCCCATCGTGGTATTTTAATAACTCTTTAGTAAACGACGAGGCTTTTTGTGTACAAATGGAAACAGAAATTCAACACTTTTTTGCCACTAATGAGGGTTCTGTTCAACATTATTTGACTGTATGGGAGGCTTTTAAAACAACGATAAGGGGAATAATTATCACCTATTCTGCTGCAAAACAAAAGGAAAAACGCCACACTGAGGCGAATCTTGAGTCCAGACTCCGGGCCCTAGGGGATGCACAGTTCCAAAGTCCTTCAGAGGTGCAATTTAGGCAGATTCAACAAATAAATTTTCAACTCAACATGCTCAGATCAAACAAGGTTGAACTTGCTTATGCACGTGTCAAACAACAGCAATGGGAATCCGGAGAGAGATAAGGTAGGGTTTTGGCATCAAAGCTTAAAGCCCTGCAAGAGCAGAGATGGATCGCTCAAATTGTGGATCAATATGATAAGCCTCACGTCTCTTCTGCCGGGGTTGCTGAATGCTTCCGTCAATTCTACCAGACCTTTTATCAAGGACATACTCCGGTGGACCCGTCAGTTCAGGAGTCTTTTTTGTGTTCCCTGGGTCTTCCGCAGTTGTGTGAGGAAGCAAAAGAACTATTGGGGGCTCCGTTGAGACGAGGAAGTGAATGAGGTGATCCACGGACTTAAAACTATTTCTTCGCCGGGCCCCGATGGGTTCTCTCCAATGTGGTATATCCGGTTTGCAGATAAACTTGCTCCGAAGTTGTTGGCTACATACCAAGCGATTTTTGATCAGGGTATGTCATCACGTTATTTTAATGAAGCCTGGATTACTTTAATTCCTAAGCCTGTGAAAGATCTACATCTCTGTGCCAGTTACTGCCCTATATCACTTTTAAATATTGACAACAAGATCTTGATGGCAATATTAGCTAAGCGTCTTCAAAGGGTCATCGCCTCGGTGGTGGACCCCTCCCAAACCGGTTTTATCCAAGGACGTTCTGGTGCGGATAATATTCGGCTCATCACAGATTTGGCCGCGATCCACGCTCAGAAAGATGATGTCGCCCTCCTTATTTCCTTAGAAGCAGAGAAGGCCTTCGATCGGGTTGACAGATCTTTCTTGCAGATGGTATTGAAACATATGGGTTTTCCAAAAGACTTCCTTCATTGGACGTGCCTGATCTACAAGTCTGCTACGTCAAGGGTGTGGGTGAATGGTCATCTTTCGGCATCAATTAATCTGCGGTGCGGCACCAGACAGGGGTGCCCGCTATCCCCTCTTCTCTTTGATCTTTGTTTGGAGCCATTTGCTAGGGCGGTTCGATTGAATGATAATATCCATGGCATGTGTTACCAATCACAGACATTTAAGATTTTGTTATATGCCGACGACGCCATGCTCACCATTACGCAGCTGGAAATATTGATACTGGCGATTATTCAACTGGCAAATTATTTCGGCAGGTTGTCTGGTTATAAAATTAATTGGCAAAAGTCAGAAATTTTGCAGATCGGGGGCGAAGTGGCACTGATGGGAGACATTGGGCAGTTCTCAGTTCAGAAGGCATTTATCATGTATTTGGGCATTCTCATTCCTAAACAGCCTGAGATGCTAATATTGTTAAACTTAAATAAAGTAATAGGGAAAATACAGCCGGAGCTAGAGCGATGGTCCGCTATCCCCTTGTCTC
Organism: Heteronotia binoei; assembly: GCF_032191835.1. Taxonomy (NCBI): domain Eukaryota; kingdom Metazoa; phylum Chordata; class Lepidosauria; order Squamata; family Gekkonidae; genus Heteronotia; species Heteronotia binoei. Next base: position 45,073,916 of record NC_083223.1, on the reverse strand, counting down.
GTGCCATTATCTTTATAAACAGCTTTATAAATGCTCTGAAGATGATAATCTACCCCCGTTTTTTTTACGTGTTGCGTGGTATCCATCAATACATACCGCAGAAGTGGTTTCAAAAAATCAACTCAATATTAGCAAATTTCCTGTGGGAGGGGAAACCCCCTCGGTTGTCGTGGGCACGTTTATAGTTACCATTTGACCGAGGTGGATTTGGCTTGCCAAACTTATGCCTATACCATCGGGCATACTTGCTGGCTGGTATTCAGCGGTGGGCTCCACTTAATCATCTTGTTGAGTCTCCCTGGATGAACTTGGAAACTGCTGTTCTTACTCCTTTGTTGACATGGAACGCGCTTGGGTCAATATACCATCAGGGAGAGTCGGTTCTTCCATCAATTCGGGCGACAAGACAAACATGGCAATATTTGGGTGATATTTATGGATTTGACAACTACATCCATAGTTGGATGACCCTTTGGGGCAACCCTGAAGTGAAGATAGGGGGACGGCCGGTGATTTGGAAGCCGTGGGCACAGAGGGGTCTCTTAACTCTCAATCAGCTTAAAGATAGCAACGAGGACGCGTTTCTCTCTTTTGAGGATCTACAAAGTGTCTTTGGGTTACCAGCTAACCAATGGCTGCAATTCCAGCAACTGAAGCATTCATTGTCTACTTCTTTCGGCATAGAAGCCTTGGCAGTGCCGGATGCTCCGCCTCTCCTGCAGACCCTAGAACATGCAATTGAACAAAGTAAGCCAGTCCGTGTTTTATATTTGTGTCTGAAAAAAGACACGCAATACTCTATGGAAGACTTGCGATGTCAATGGAGCGAGGAAATTAACTGCCCTATTTACCCTTTTCAATGGGCAGCTATCTGTAGTGGTCTCCGCCATTGTTCGAAAGATCTTCGTTTGATTTGAATTCAACAAAAGCTTTTGTTTAGGATTTATTGGACTCCTCTTTACCTTTATAAGCACAATTTGGCTGAATCCTCAGCTTGTTGGTGGTATCTACGTTCAGAGGCGGGTCTGGCTCACATGCTGTGGAAATGCCCGATGTTAAAAAATTTCTGGGATGGGATTGTTCGATGGATGCAACAAGTACTTAACTTTGACCAGTCTATTTCTGCCATGCAGATATTACTGAACTATTTCCCGACGACCTGGTCACTGACTCGTTGGCAGCGAAGATGGGCAGCACGTGCGATAATGATTGCGAAGTGGCTTATCCTGCTGCAGTGGCGTGTAGACTTCACCGGCATGATTACTACTTGGCTCAAGGGAATGTATGCTTTGGCTGTGCAAGAAAGGATAGCATATCACCGGCAATGTCAACAACAACAATTTGAAGAGATTTGGTCGGCTTTTTTAGAAGCATCTAACACTTAAAGCTCCGCATCTTGAAATCTGGGATTTGTTTGCCTGGGGGCGCTTGGGCTGGGGAATTGGCATGCCGGCATCTAATTAACTTGATTAAGTTCAGGCAGTTCAGATTAGGAGAATATATGGTGGCGGTGCACAAGGTGTAGGATGAGTGCCTCTGTTCGTTCGACGGAATGAATGTCTGTGATATGCTTTATGAAAAACTTAATAAAGTATAAATAACAAAAAAAAACCCCTGTGTTGAAAGACATCTACTTATGGTTTAAGTCACTTAAAATTTGGGAGTTGTTTAAGTTAGGGTGAGGGCTATTTTTATTTTATTTTATTTTTCAAAATCTCGTGCCATTATCTTTATAAACAGCTGTCCCAGATCCTCCAATAGATTTCTGATTGAAAATAATAGAGCTGAAGCCAAAAATCCACAAGGATTTGAATCTTGAACTGGCAGTTTCTGTCATAAACATAAGAAATTACATTTTTAAAAATCCTCGCCTTAAACTCCAGATATGAAAGTTTAACATATTTTTTTTTCTTAGTGCACACCCCTACAATATCCTTTGCTATTTATCTCCACCTTGATGGCTTTGGCCATGCTCTTCCCAATACTGACAAGGGATTGACTGTGCTCAGGCATTCAGGAAAACTGCAGAAAGATAACCTGGCCCTCTGTGACTGGAATGCTCAGGTGACCAGAATGCAAAAGTCGGAAACAAAGCAGAATAGATTATTGTTGGTAGATTTGGACTAGGAGCATGAAATGAAGCAGGAGAGGAACTTATAGAGTTCTGTGAAGAGAATGATTTGTTCTTTGTGAACACATTTCAGGCAACAGATGATTGCATACATGGACACCACCAGATGTCCTATAAAGAAATCAAATAGATTACAGAATTGGAAACAGAATATGCAGAAGCTCTATTCTCTCTGCCCAAACAAGACCAGAAACTGACTGTGGTACAGATAATGGACTATTACCAGGGCTTTTTTTTTTTTTTTAGCAGGAATGCACAGGAACACCATTCTGGCTGACTTTGTGTCAGGGGGTGTGGCCTAATATGCAAATGATTCCTGCCTATCACTATTGAAAATCAATTAAAGCTGAAGTAAAACACCAAAACTTTCATAGTCACTGGAAAAGACAATAATGCTAGGAAACGTTGAAGATGGCAGAAGAAGAGGAAGACCCAACATGAGATGGATTAATTCAGTAAAGAAAGCCACAGCCCTCAATTTGCAGGACATGAGCAAGGCTGTTAATGATTGGACACTTTGGAGGTCATTAGTTCATAGGGTCCCTATATGTCAGAAGTGAGTTGATGGCACTTAACAGGTGACAGAACATAGACTTCTACTGCAAGCACCCCCCAGTGCTATTAGTAGATAACATAGCATATTTAAATACATGAAATACTTACGTAATAAAGATATACTCAAATATGAAGCACTCAAAGATGATGATAAATTCATTAGTAACCATGAATGTCAATACACTAGGTAGACAGATGCTTCCAACTGAATCTACAAGCCACTGACCTGAGGGTCAAAGGTGAAAGGCTATATGGGCTTAACTTATTTGTTGAGTATCCAAAGGAATTTGAACCTTTGAATTTGAATCCCTGGCATCTCCAAAAAAGGGTCCAGGCAAATAGGTGTGAAAAACCTCAGCTTGAGACCCTGGAGAGCTGCTGCCAGTCTGAGAAGACAATGCTGACTTTGATGGACCCAGGGTCTGATTCTGTATAAGGCAGTTTCATATGTTCATATGAACCAGTAGACTTAGCATTGTAGAATCCCAGAGTATTTTGTGACCCTTCCCCCATAGGAAAAAGTGCAGAAAAAGGCTATATTATTAAGTGGATGGATCACTTTCCCTATGAAGAAAGATTAAAGAGGTTAGGCTTCTTTTGCTTGGAGAAATGACAATTTAGGAGTGACACGATAGAGGTTTACAAAATTATATATGGAACAGAGAAGGTAGAGAAAGAAGTATTTTTCTCCCTTTCTTACAATACAAGAACTCATGGGCACTCAAAGTAATTAATGAGCAGTAGGTTTAGAACAGATAAGAAGTACTTCTTCACCCAAAGAGTAATTAACCTGTGGAATTCACTGCCACAGGAAGTGGTGGCAGTTACAAGCATAGACAGCTTCAAGAGGGGATTAGATAAACATATGGAGCAGAGGTCCATCAGTGGCTACTAGCTGTAAGGTATAGATGGAACACTATGTATGGGGGAGTGATTCTCTATATTCTTGGTGCTTGGGAGGGGCAACAGTGGGAGGGCTTCTGGAGCTCTAGCCCCACTGGTGGTCCCCATGATGGCACCTGGTTTTTGGCCACTGTGTGATACAGAATGTTGGAATGGATGGACCATTGGCTTCATCCAGCATGGCTTCTCATATGTTCTTATCTCTGCACCCTACAGTCAGGTCCTGGCCATGATTTCCTTGGAAACAACCTGCCTTCTTTGGAATGTTGCGCAATGGGAAGGGTTACATACAGCCAGATGAGCAAGGGTGTATTGGCTCACAGGATGTCTTGGAGTGTGTCCTGAAAGTGATTGTGCCACAAGTATATTAGACAGTTACACGTCATTAGGGTTTGTAGAGTCTTTCGGGATCAAGTGCCGTGTTCTACTGGAGAAAGTTTTCCTTCCAGACATTTCGTTCTCAGCTGCGGAGAACATCCACAGTGGCATTGCAGCCAGAGCAGGCACTCAGACCTTCTTGGCTGCTGTGCAACACTCAATGCCAGCAGCCAAGAAGGTCTGAGCGCCTGCTCTGGCTGCAACGCCACTGAGGATGTTCTCCGCAGCTGAGAACGAAACGTCTGGAAGGAAAACTTTCTCCAGTAGAACATGGCACTTGATCCCAAAAGACTCTACAAACCCTAATGATGTTACCAGCCGTGAAAACCTGAAATCTTTGATAGTTACACCTCAAAAAGGTTTTTTTTGGTGGTGGGGGGGAAGACTTCAAGGACAGCACAGGTAACACATTTAAATTTACCTCTCTGAGATTTTAAATGGAACCTATTAACTAAAGAATCAGTGTGTGTGTGTGTGTTTTTAACAGATTCTGGATTTGTCTGGATGGTATTTCACTTCATAGAAATGAACAATACCAGCTAGCTGAAGAAAATAGTAAGCCATCATGGATCAATTAGATGATAAAGCACACTTTAAATTTTTCATCTTCTTTTCTCCCTAGGACTTTATTTAACATGTGAAAAACATTTAGTATGTCTCAGTAGTAATAGTAAATTCATTTCTCATTGCTCAGTTGAGTTCCACTTTTTGCACCTCCCATAGCATAATGGCTTATTCCTAGTCCATGAAAAGACCTTCCATTAAGGCAATATAGGCCTGTGGAATTAATTGCTCAGTGCTAGAGCTTGCACAGTTCAGCCTGGATCTAGGCATTGGCTCTTGAGTCTCATTACCTGTGATATAAGGAGACCACTTCTCCCTTGATGGAAAAGACAAAGCTCAGCTGTAGCTGTCGAAATCATAAGAGGCATGACAGATAGAAAAAAATAATAATGAAAACTGTAAGTCACTTTTGGAGCCAGGGATCGGCTTCCATCTCCAAATGTAATTTTAATGCAGCAAACAGCATTGATGCATGTACTCATAGTGACGATGAATTGCTTTGTTATTTGTCAATAGTGAGTAATTACTCTGGCAAGCTCAGAGTTGCTTGACGGGAACAATATCTGTATGTATCAATTAAAGAAAATAATGAACCTCATGCTAAGAAACACTTGAAAGCAAATCAGTTTGCCCTCTTGATTTAAAATTGGTGGTAGAAAGAAGCAAGAAGCAGGTGAGGATTTCAGCTAGCAAGCCTGTTAAGGAAGAGCAGAGGTCAAGGTTGGTCTGTACAAACAGACTACAATCTGTGTTCTGTTCAGTGAATAGAAAAGGTCAAGGATATCATTGAATCATTCAGTTAATTCAGACAATCAGTCCCCCACTCCCCAGCCAGTGATGGGCAAACTTGCCTCTATTCAAATAGCCTTTGGAATGCAAATACCAAATAGTTTACTTGAAAACTCAGAAAGATGCTTGCTTTTTATTGAACAATGTTGTTTTAAATGATATTGCAAAAGAGTTGTGTTTGCTTACACAAACGTCTTTCCTGCCCTTGCCCCCCTGCTCCATCTCCTGCTTTTTTAAATCCATCAAACAGAATAAATATGTGAAAGAAATGCTTTCCTTGGAGGCCCTGATTCTGCTCAGATGATGACGGTGGGAGAAGTTCTGTGACTCTTGTATGCCTGTCTTGTCCATTTTGCCTGGCTGAATCCCAGAATGGAGCATGTACATGTTAATTGAGAGTTCTAAATTGGTTTGTATGCCGCTGAAATGTAACTGATTTTCAATGATGCATGGGCTGCCTATGATCACCCAGGGGCATACATAATTCAAGCAAGCCCGTAAATTGTGAGTCTGCTCTAACTGCAGCTGACTATCTAGCAACCATGCCAAATGCTGCCATCTGCACTGAGGCAAAGCCATTCAAAATATTGCTCAATTTAAATGGCAGATGCATCATCAGTACAATCATACAAGATGCAGGATTCAAGGGGGGCGGGCGGGAACAGGCAATATGAGAAAGATGAGTTTCGCTTCCGAACACTGTGAATTGCTCACTAGTGCTGACTTCTGCAAATATCTTATGATGGGAATTATTGCTTGTATCACACTTCTCCATTCAGCAAAGTCTAAAGCCTTCCTCTAGCTGAAGGAGGCTTTGAAGAATCATAGAGTTGGAAGGGATCTCCAGGGTCATCTAGTCCAACCCCCTGCACAATGCAGGAAACCCACAAATACCTACCCCAAATTCACAGGATCTTCATTGCTGTCAGATAACCATCTAACCTATGTTTAAAAACCTCCAAGGAAGGAGAGCCCAGCACCTCCCGAGGAAGCCTGTTCCACTGAGGAACTGCTCTAACGGTCAGGAAGTTCTTCCTAATGTTGAGCCGGAAACTCTTTTGACTTAATTTCAACCCATTGGTTCTGGTCCTGCCTTTTGGGGCCACAGAATAGATCCTTGAGGCACTCCACTTGAGGCACATCCAAGAGGATGAGGAACCATTCACAAGCACTCTTTGGGTGCGATCTGTCAACCAGTTACAGATCCACCTAATGGTAACAGGATCCAAACCACTGAAATCAAGATAAACGACGTCTACAGCATCCCCCTGATCCAGCGAGGTAGTCACTTTCTCAAAAAAAAAAAAAAGATCAGGTTAGTTTGACATGACTTGTTCTTGAGAAAACCATGCTGGCTATTAGTAATCACATCCATTCTTTCTAAATGTTCCAGGACCGCCTGTTTGATGATTTGTTCTAAAACTTTTCCAGGTATAAACATCAAGCTAATGGGTCGGTAATTACCTGGATCCTCTTTTCCCCCTTTTTTGAAGATGGGGACAACATTCGCCCACCTCCAATCTTCCGGCACCTCTCCTGTTCTCCAAGAATTCTCAAAAATAATAGCCAGAGGCTCAGAAATTATATCCGCAAGCTCTTTTAGAACCCTTGGATGCAGTTCATCTGGCCCTGAGGACTTAGTTTAATTTAAAGAAACTAGGTGTTTATGTACTACCCCTATGCTGATCCTAGGTTGGAACTTCATACCTTTCTTATATGTTCTGTTTTCGCCATGTTGAGCACTGTTTCCCTCAGAAAAGACTGAGAAAAAGTAGGAATTGAGCAGTTCTGCCCTCTCTTCATTACCTGTTACAATTTCGCTTTCTTGCCCTCGCAATGGGCCTATTATGTCTTTGCTCTTTTTCTTACTCTGAACATAAGAAAAGAACCCTTTTTTGTTGTTTTTAGCATCTTTGGCCAGCCTAACCTCATACTGAGCTTTAGCTTTCCTAACTTTTTCTCTACAAGCACTGGTGATTTGTTTATATTCATCCTTGGTTGTAAGGTCCTCCTTCCAATTCCTAAAGGAGTCTTTTTATTTCTCAAGTCTTTAGAGAACTGTTTATGGAGCCAACTTGGTTTCTTTAGGCTTTTTCCATTTTTTTTTCTCATAGGAATCGTCTGTGATTGCGCTTTCAGTATTTCGCTTTTAAGAAACTCCCACCCCTCCTGAACCCCCTTCTTCCTAAGTATTTCTGATCATGGAATTTTACCCAGCATAGTTCTAAGTTTATCAAAGTTTGCCTTTATGAAGTCCAGTCCATAAGTCTGACTACATATAGCTTTTCCCTTCCCTAAGACTGTAAATTCCAAAAATCACATGGTCACTATTGCCAGGGTGCCCACTATTTTCACTTCTTCAATCAATTCTTCCTTGTTGGTGAGAATCAAATCCAAGATAGCAGATCCCCTTGTTTCCTTCCTCACTTTCTGGAAAAGGAGGTTGCCAGGGCCGAGCATCACCAGCGATCATGGCAGACATGTGAGAGGAGAACTCTAACTCCCGCGGTCCTATTTCCCTCCCGTTCCAGCACCAGATCATTCTCTTACAGCCCTAAACGATGCAAAAAGCTGAGGGAACAACCTCACTTTCCCCCAAGAAGACAGAACGACTGGCTAAAGCCTCTCCCCGGGGAGAAAATCCTCGTGGTGTAATGACTGCAGCACAAGTGATTTAAAAAAATGGCAGCTTCCCCTGACGATAGGGAAGAGAGCGCAGCCTACAACAAGGCCTCTATGGAGGAATTCTTTCAAGCCACCTTACAAACATCTCTTCAGGCCATGGAGATGTCTCTATTAAATAAACTTTCTGCACAAATGGCTGGGTTATTGAAACCCATTAATGATCAGCTACAAGACATTACTAAATCTCTCTCACAAACTGCACAGACTGCAGACATGACCTTGAACTTAGGCATGGCTTTACAGGATGAAAATCTTCAGCAAAATGATCGTATTCTTCAGCTTGAGGTCATGGTAAGACAAAATAACCTTAAACTGCGTGGTTTTGCAGAGAAGGTGGAAGCTTCTAATGATCTAATTGATTTCCTGACACCCTGGCTGTCCCAAGAATTAAACCTTACTGATGACTCTCCATTAATTCTTCATAAAGCTTATCACATTGGGAATGCTAAGTCTCCTAACAGAAGGCTCCCCAATTAGAATATTAGAGATATTCTAATTACAATATCTGATGCATGATTCAAATCTTTGCTTCTGAACACAGCCAGAGAAAAAGGATACTTAAAATACCAGGACTGTAAAATTACCATTTATCCAGATCTTCCTCAGGATGTATTGTCTCACTGAAGCCAATCACCACCAAACTGCAGCAGGCCAACATAAAATGCAGTTGGATGATGCTGTACAAATTACAAGTGCGACACCTTAGCAAACAATATGTAACCACGGATCTGGCCTCTGGAATTACTATGTTGAAGGCCCTACAGTTGGAAGTCCCTGCAGACTTACTGAAGAAAAAAGCTAAGAGGAAGCTCTCACTTACTCCAGAGAAGAAATACAAGATTCCCATCCTGGAAAAAGACCTGAAACCTATGAACTGAACATTTGCTGCTGACTTTCTAATTGAAGACATGGAAGCTGATTTCAATGAAGAATACCTGATTTATGAGTATAAAGGGGGGCAGAATGGGGCTGGGGGAAAAGGGTTACGTTCTTCTTTCCTTGCTTTCTTTGCTGTGTTAATAATGTTATAACTGCTGTTTTATTTTGTTGGTTAGAGTAGGTATAAGTGTGGAACTTAAGTGAAGCTTAGTATAAGAACTTACCAGTTAAGATTTCAATAACAGGAACTAGATAGATATTTTTGAAGTTAAATTTAGTTGTATAGACTAAATTGTATAGTATATACAACTAAAGTTGTATAGAGTTTTACATTGAGTATTTGGTGACCTTAATACTTATAGGATATGATAGCACATTTCTAGAATTTTGTGACTAGATTATTAACATATTTAGAGTGTTTATCTTGCAAAATGAATCCTTTAAAAGCTATGACTTATAATGTATGTGGCTTAAACAACAAAATCAAACTAAAACATGTACTCTCTCAGATTATGAAAGATAAGCCTGACATTTTGTTCCTACAGGAGACACATCTGAAATCTAAAGATCACCCAGTCTTGAAATCCCCCTGGTTTGCTACTCAACTCCTTGCCCCTGGGAACTCAAAATCGAGGGGAATAGCCATTTTACTTGCCAAGCACATTCGCTTTGAACTACAAGACACCATCTCTGATTCTCAAGGTAGATTCCTTTTTGTAAAAGGCAGTTTGGAAGACTTTCCTCTAACATTAGCAACCTTATATGCTCCAAATATGAATCAGTTAGAATTTCTAAACCAGTCATTATTGCAGCTATAAGCCTTCCAAACTGATAATGTTATACTAGAAGGGGACTTTAATCTGATAGCCAATAAGGCTTTAAACAGAACACATAGGCAGCCCAACCCTTGAAACTTAGGTAATACAGATACAGGTTTATCTTCCCTTCTTGAAAGCTATGATCTATATGATATATGGCATCATTCCCACCAAAATGAGAGAGACTATACATATTACTCAGCAAGACATAACATTTATACACAAATCTATCCCAATCCTTAATGAAATTTTTATCAGACATACAAATTGGCATTAATATGTGGTCAGATCATACACCAATCCTTTGTACATTAAAACCATTTAGACAAATAAAAACAGAAAGGCACTGGAAATTTGAAAAACATTTTTTATTGCATGACACAATGAAAGAACAAATTGCCCAAGGCATACAAAACTATTTTTTAAAAAATAACACAGATGATATCTCATTAAATACATTATTGGATGCATCTAAAGCAGTTGTTAGAGGCTTGGTATCTTCTATGGCAATACACCTGAAAAAAGAAAAAAAACAATTAATATTGGAACACAAGAAAAAAATTAAACATTTGGAACTACTCCGTTAACAAACTGGTAACTCACGTATTTATAGGAAATTAGAGGCAGAACGGAAACTCCTACAGGATAAGGAAACTGAAACAATTCAGACACAGCTGATGTATCTTAAAAACAGGTACTGGAAAAATCCCTGAGATCAATCAAATACCTAGCATTTCAATGCCAATAAAGGTCTACTACTAAAAAAAAAATACCTAGCGTGGAAGGTTAAACAGAAGCTCCAGGCCTCTCACATATACTCACTTCTGGACAAGGAAGGATCCAAACAAGTAGAAACTCAAAAAAATGCCAAAATTATGGTTGATTTCTACGCAAAGATATAATCTACCTGAGGCACCTAAAATAAAAGCTTTCTTAAGTAAGTGATGGTTGCTGCCTAAGCTAACTCCTACCCATGTTCACTTGCTGGAAAAAAAATATTACAACAATTGAAGTCATTGAATATATTCAACAGCTGAAACCAAATACTGCACCTGGTAGGGATGGCCTCCCTCCCGAGTATTATAAAAATTTTAAAGCAGAGCTAGTTGGTCCCCTAACAACTCTATGCAACAATATTCTAGAGTCAGGGTCCGTGCCAAAAACTTGGTCAGAAGCCAATATCATTTCAATTCCAAAACCGAATAAAAATAATCAAGACCAGGCTTCATACTGCCCAATTTCGCTCCTTAATGTGGACAACAAAATTTTCACAAAAATTTTGGCAAACAGATTAGAAGTTATATTACCTGATTATATTAAGCCCAACCAAACTAGCTTTATTTACAAAAAAACATTGCTGATAACATACGTCACATTTTAAACATTATTTCACATTGTAAATCTAATCAACATGAAGCCTTACTATTATCACTAGATGCCACAAAGGCTTTTGATAGTGTTGAAATCCACTATTTGAAAATGGTTTTACATGGTATGGTTTTTGGCACTAAGTTTAACAATGCAATCCACACTTTATATGAGGAGCCCTCAGCTCTCTCTCTCTCTCGGCTTGGCTTCGCGAACGAAGATTTAAGAAGGGTGCAATAGTCCACGTTTGCTGCAGGCTCGCTGGTGGCTGACAAGACCAATGTGGGACAGGCAGGTCCGGCCACAGCGGCTGCAGGGAAAAGTCTGATTTAGGGTTGGTCCTGTAGCAGTGCGATTCTTCCTCAATCTCCTTTTGTCCTCAAGACCAGCTATGCGCGTGTTCTCAAAGGAAGAGACAGCCTGGTGGATGGTGTGCCTCCATGCTTTGCAATCTGAGGCTAGGTCAGACCACTGGTGATGGTTGATGTGACAGGTGCTAAGGGATTTCTTCAAGGAGTCCTTGTACCTCTTCTTTGGTGCCCCTCTATTTCGATGGCCGGTGGAGAGTTCGCCATACAGGGCAATCTTGGGAAGGCGGTGGTTTTCCATCCTAGAAATATGCCCTGCCCAGCGCAGCTGCGTCTTCAACAGCAGTGCCTCGATGCTGGTAACCTCTGCCCGCTTGAGGACTTCAGTGTTGGTCACAAAGTCACTCCAGTGGATGTTGAGGATGGTGCGAAGGCAGCGCTGATGAAAGCGCTCAAGGAGTCGCAGGTGATGACGGTATAAAACCCACGATTCGGAGCCATAGATGAGGGTTGTCATCACAACCGCTTTGTAAACATTGATCTTTGTGCCTTTTTTCAGATGCTTGTTGCTCCACACTCTTTTGTGCAGTCGGCCAAATGCACGGTTTGCCTTTGCCAGCCTGTTGTCAATCTCCTTGTCGATCTTGGCATCTGAGGAGATGATGCACCCCAGGTAGCTGAACTGCTGGACTGTCTTCAGAACTGATTCACCCACAGTGATGCAGGGAGGGTGATAATCTTCCTGGGGTGCAGGCTGGTGGAGAACTTCTGTCTTCTTCAGACTAACTTCTAGGCCGAATAGCTTGGCAGCCTCTGCAAAGCAGGACGTCATATGCTGCAGAGCTGATACCGAGTGGGAGACGAGTGCAGCATCATCAGCAAACAGTAGCTCTCGGATGAGTTTTTCCATTGTCTTGGAGTGTGCCTTTAGTCGCCTCAGGTTGAACAGGCTGCCATCGGTGCGATAGCGGATGTAGACACCATCGTCCTCATCTAGATCTACTGCGGCTCTTTGAAGCATCATGCTAAAGAAGATCGTAAAGAGAGTTGGCGCGAGAACGCAGCCTTGCTTTACACCTGTGCCTATTGGGAAGGGCTCCGAGAGGTCATTGCAGTGTCTGACTTGGCCTCGCTGGTCTTCGTGTAGCTGGATGATCATGCTGAGGAACCTTGGGGGACATCCTAAACGTTCCAAGATTTGCCACAGGCCTTTCCTGCTAACGGTATCGAAAGCTTTGGTAAGGTCGACAAAAGTCACATACAGACCCTTGTTCTGTTCCCTGCATTTCTCTTGGAGCTGCCTGAGAACAAATACCATGTCGGTGGTGCTCCTGTTAGCTCTGAAGCCGCACTGGCTCTCTGGGAGGAGTTCTTCTGCAATGGCGGGCACCAGTCTGTTCAGGAGTATTCTGGCAAGGATTTTGCCTGCGATGGAGAGCAGGGTTATCCCCCGGTAGTTGGAGCAGTCTGACTTTCCCCCTTTGTTCTTGTATAGGGTGATGATGATTGCATCGCGAAAGTCCTGTGGTAATTTGCCTTGTTCCCAGCAGGTGACAAGTACTTTGTGAAGTGAGCTATGTAGTACTGTGCCCCCATGCTTCCAGATCTCTGGTGGAATTCCATCAACTCCTGCTGCCTTGCCACTTTTCAGTTGCTTGATGGCTTTAACAGTCTCTTCTAGGGTGGGGATCTCATCCAACTCTGTTTTCACCGGTTGAAGTGGGGTGAGGTGGATTGCTGAATCTTGAACTACGCGGTTGGCACTGAAGAGAACCTGAAAATACTCTGACCACCGGTTCAGTATGGATGCCTTGTCTGTGAGGAGCACTTGGCCGTCTGCACTATGCAAGGGACTCTGAGCCTGATATGATGGACCATATACTGCCTTCAGGGCTTCGTAGAACCCTCTTAAATCACCAGTGTCTGCACACAGCTGGGTTCTCTCTGCAAGCTTGGTCCACCACTCGTTCTGAATGTCTCGAAGCTTGCGCTGGAGGTTGCTACATGCAGCGCGAAAGGTTGCTTTTTTCCCAGGACAGGAGGGCTGAGCAAGATGTGCTTGGTAGGCAGATCTCTTTTTTGCCAGTAATTCTTGGATCTCTTGATTGTTCTCATCAAACCAGTCCTTGTTCTTCCTTGTGGAGAACCCGAGGACTTCTTCAGAGATCTGCAGGACGGTAGTTTTTAGGTGTTCCCAGAGTGCTTCTGGAGAAGGGTCTGTGGGCAACTGAGGTCCTCAATTCTTGACTGGAGTTTTGCCTGGAAGGCAGCTTTAACTTCGGCTGACTGGAGGCTGCCAACCTGAAACTTCCTCCGAGGGATACCTCCTCTCCTGGGTGTGGGTTTAAAGTGAAGACGGAGATTGCAGCGTACAAGACGATGATCCGTATGACATTCTGCGCTGGGCATTACTCGGGTGTGTAAGACATCTCGAAGGTCTCTCTGGCGCACCAGAATGTAGTCGATAAGGTGCCAATGCTTGGACCGTGGGTGCATCCAGGTTGTCTTCAGACTGTTCTTTTGCTGGAAGATAGTGTTGGTGATGGTGAGCTGGTGCTCCATGCAGAATTCTAGCAGGAGGCGCCCGTTGTCATTGCAGTTGCCAATGCCGTGTTTGCCAAGTACTCCTTTCCAGGCTTCCGAGTCTTTACCTACTCTGGCATTGAAGTCGCCAAGGATGATCACCTTGTCCTCTGTAGGGGTTTTCCGTACGAGGTTGCGTAGATCAGCATAGAACTTGTTCTTTTCTGCAGGATCTGCTTGAAGGGTTGGGGCATACACACTGAAGAGTGTTGCATGCTGCTTGTTTTGAAGTGGGAGGCGCATGGACATGATGCGATCTGAGTGACCTGTTGGAAGGTTTTCGAGTTTGGAGGCAATGGAGTTCCTGACCATGAAGCCAACGCCAGAAAGGCGGCTCTCAGCCTTTGACTTACCCGACCAGTAGAGGGTATAGCCAGCACCGTGTTCTTGAAGACTACCTTCCTCAGGGAAACGGACCTCACTGAGAGCTGCTATGTCGATATTCAACCTGAGAAGTTCGTGGGCAACTAGAGCAGAGCGTCGTTCAGGGCGACCACTGCCTACTGTGTCAAGCATGGTTCTGATGTTCCAACACGCAAGCTTTAGTCTTTGCACACTTTGTGAGGCAGGTGCATGCCTTTTCTTTGTTGTTATTTTTCGACCGCAAGTAAGGATGCCCGTTGACCGCGGCTAGCCAACTGGGGTGGGGGAGACGAGCTTTGTTTAGGCCACCTTTTCTAGGCCCCTCTCCGTGTGGAGCAAGCAGTGCTGTCCCTAGATAAGGCTGCTTGGTCGTTCAGGGTGCTGCCGAAAGATGCTTTCGTCTCCGGGTTAGCATCAGGCGACCAATATCCTGAACCGCCTACATGCAGGATCGGACTGCGGCCTCCAGTGGCACCTTCCACCTGCCGTTTCGCCCCTTGCCTATCGCTGCAGGACTTGATGCGTTGTGAGTTGTGTGTGTGGATATGCCCTTCAGGCCTGCGCAGAGGAATTTTTTAGGTGAAGCGCAGTGTGCGCGGTACTGGCTCCACCCTTTCACCTGGGGGTCATCTGCCATGGCCCAGTAAGCCGGGACGCCGGCAGTGAGTCCTCCAGGTGGTAGGTGTTACATTAACGAGCTCTATCTGCCCGGGTTTGATGTTAGAGTTTTCCTTCTCTTAGGCTGACGAGGTTGGTGGGCCCAGCCTGCCCATCCGGTTATACCGCCGGACACTTCGGTCGCACCATGACGTAGCAAACTCTGTGAAAACGGGGGGGACCAGCGAGAAGGTGTTGCTACGGATGCAGTAATGCAGGAGAGGCCATTGCAGTGACCATCTGCCAGGCATAGCCAGACAGTGACCACGCGGCGTTCACTACACCGGGAGAGGAGAGGCTATGTATTGCGCATGCACTTTCCCTGGGGGGGTAGGATTCCCAGAGGGAGCCCACCCCCCACCACCCCCCTTAGCCCTCAGCTAAGCTATTAATAAATGGCTAGTTTACTGAATCAATCTCACTGCAAAGAGGTACAAGGCAAAGATGTCCCCTATCCCTGTTCCTCTTTGCAATAGCCATAGAACCTTTGGCTGAGACAATTCCTACAAACCCTCTAATTAAAGGAATAGACAAAGGTGTTACTTCTCATAAAGTATCCTTATATGCTGATGATACTGTCTTATGTCTCTCCAAGCCCTCTGATTCTTTGCCGGAAGTACAATATTACATCAATATTACATAATATATATCGATATTACATAATTTTAGCCTATGGACAAAAAAAGACCACGCACTAACCAAAAGACTCTTTACAGATCAATACAGTATGGAGGTCTTGAAATACCAAATCTTGCACTGTACTACGAGTCATCCAAGTTAGCCTCCTTATTGAGAGCTTTAGCTTCTCCCACCTTAGCTTGGGTACAAATAGTAACACATGATATTTGGCCTCTAAATTTATTTGACTATATATGGAACCTTCCTGCTAACAAGTTGAAACCAAAAACTTCTCTTACAAAAAGCTACTTACATACTGCCATTAAAATATGGAACAAATATAGAAATAGAATCACCCCTTTCCTATCCATTCAATCCTCATACTTGAACCAAGAATGGTCACCCACACATACTGCAGATATTCTGATATCTTGCTATAAAGCTGGACGTACACGAATTATAGACTTCTTCAGCAAAGGAAAGCTTTTAGAAAAGAACAAATTAGAACAAAAGACTGGTCTTAAGTTATTTTGGCTACATTATTTTCAAATCAGAAGTTTTTTCT
This sequence comes from Heteronotia binoei, assembly GCF_032191835.1. Taxonomy (NCBI): domain Eukaryota; kingdom Metazoa; phylum Chordata; class Lepidosauria; order Squamata; family Gekkonidae; genus Heteronotia; species Heteronotia binoei. Next base: position 45,057,752 of record NC_083223.1, on the reverse strand, counting down.
CCATACCGCTAATACAGAATGCCCTAGCCAGACCTCAAACAGAGTTTGAAAATATATTACATACACTAGCTACTGATGATTCTAAACTTATATCTAGATTGCGTAAAGTTTTGCTCAACTTAGACCATATTCCATCCTTAAAATATCAAAGATTATGGCAAACTGATTGTAACACAAAATTTTCTGACGACTGGAAAGAAATATGGTCTTCCCATCTTATACCTCTAAAATTTCCACCGTTAGGCTACAATCCCATAAACAGCTAATGCGTTGGTACTTACCTCCAAAAATACTTTACCACATGCACAATAGCATAAGTTCAAACTGTATAAAACAGTGTGGGGAAATAGGCAACTATTTTCATTGCTGGTGGTCATGCAAGTACATACAGAACTTCTGGGAAAACATCATTCAACATATAGCACTTATTACAAGTATAAACTTACCTCTAAAACCTGAACTCTTCCTTCTTGGCAAATGGACTGACCCTGGAAAAAATAAGACAAATTCAGAAAGAGTACATATATTAATATCTGCTGCACGCACCACCTTGGTGGCGCACTGGATTGATAAAAATCCCCCATCTATCCTAGCTTGGCAACAAAGACTGTGGGAATATTTCATAATGTCTAAGATTTCTGTTCAGACTCAAACCCCTTTGACGGAAAATTCTGAAACATTTTTTATTGCTGTTTGGTACCCGGTGATAACTTATCTGAACAAAACATTTTGCCACATCGAATGCTGTATAGAAAGATGTTATATTTTTAGTCCTATTAAGTGTAAACTCTTTTACTTTAGCTATTCTGGAAAGGTTAAAACAAAAAATAATATAGATAATAATAATGGAAATACCCATTGTGCTTTAGTTTTAATTATTGACAGCAATAATTGTTCTTCTTTTTTCCCCTTTGTTTTGTTTTTATTTCTGAAAGGACTATGTAATTATAACTGTAACAAGAACTGTAGCTATTTCTGCTATGATTATTAGCTTTGAATATTGTAACCAAACGTTAAAGTTAAAATAAAGTTTATGCTGTTGATAAAAAAGAAAAAGAAAAGGAAGTTGTCAGCAAGACAAATCAGGAATCTATTGGACTTTTCATTTTAGCAGAGTTGGACTTCCAACAGATGTTGGGGTAATTGAAATCTCCCATGATCACTGTATCCCTTCTCTTGGAAAACTTTGCAATCTGTTGTAGGAGTATCTCATCCAAGTCCACTGCCTGGTTTGGCGGTCTATAGCAGACCTCCACAATAACATCACTGGTTTTTTTTACACCTTTTATTTTTACCCAGAGACTCTCAACTGAGCTGTCATGTTCAGATTCACATATTTCCTCACAAGTATATTCCTGCACAAGTATATACCTCCACTCACAAGCACTCTTTGGGTGCGATCTGTCAACCAGTTACAGATCCACCTATCGGAGGCTTCTTTCCATGGAAGTGACTCTTCTTCTGGTGAAACAGCCACTGCTCTTGGAGGAAGTCTCCTTTGCTTGCAGTAATGCTTCAAATGTTGCGGAGTGGAGTACTAGGATATAAACCCATAGACATGAGATCTGGATAGGAAAGTCTGCTTTGCAAGAAAGTCATCCCAACACATCCCAAAACCTGAACCCCCTTTACCCATGATCAAGGTAGCCTAGAAGATGACCATCACTTATATATCTATTTCCCAAGTGTTGCCTCCATCTGCAGATACTTAAATCTGTGAATTTGGACCACGATTACCCCAAACAGATTTTTCTGCAAACTCCACCCCTCCATTTACAGAAAAGTCTGAAATCTAGAAAAGAAAATACACAGTGGGTTTTAGTAGCTGCAGTGGATCCCAGTAGCTGTGCCAAGCTTAACATTGGTTATGGCAAAGTTCAGGAAGTCTAATAGGTAGGACAGGCAGAAAGTATGTGACTGGCCCAAAATCACCCATGAGCTTTCTTATGATTATGTGATTTGAACCTGGGTCTCCCAGACCCTACTCTGAAACTCTAACTGCTACTTCCACACTGACATTCATAGGTTGGCTTCTGCTGAACAGTAGGGAGCAGCCAGGCCTAGTTGAGTTATGCAAGTCACATATAGGGATGCCAGTCCCCAGATGGGGGTGAAGGATCCCCCAATTTTGTGGGCTCCTATTTGCCGATGGCCAACTGGCTGGCAGCAGAAGATCCATCCCCATGAGCAGCCACTAGTGGTCACACCTCTTTCCCCTCCTGCAAGATTTAAAGGGCCCTCCGGCTGATCAGCTGGATCACATAACCCACTGATCAGCTGGAGGGCACTTTAAGTCTTGCAGGGGAGAGGGGTGGCTGCCCACCACACACCTGAATGGCAAGCAGTGAATTTGCTGCTTGGAGTTCAGGCATGGGTGGCCCCTGCTTGTTAAAAACATTTAAAATATCATTTTAAATGCTTTTTATGGGGGAGGGGGGATGCACGCCTGAATTCCACATGGTGAATGCACTGCATGCAGGTCAGGTGTCAATGGCCCCTGAATCAAGCATTCCAGTCTTGGTTTCTGTGAGTAAAAAGCTGTGGGAGGGGGCAGAATCCTTTCCAGGGCTGCTTTGGACTTTGAGGCAGGACTTATTGAGGCCAGGTCTGGCTGACTTGATACCACCTGACTAGGGTTGCCAGCTCCTGTCTCCTTGCCAGCAGGGTATTTTTTTTGGGGGGGGGGTGTTCCTGGAGGGGGCAGGGATGTCCCCCAACATGATGACATCATGCAGCTGTGACATCACATTAGTGAATTCAACACTTGCTGTTCAGGCACTGGTGGCTCCCTCTTGTAAAAAGCATTTAAAGGGTCCCTTCAAACGCTTTTTACAAGTGGGGCCATGCATACCTGAATTCTAAGCTGCTAGGGGGAGGGAAGGAAGGAAAGCTGGAGATGGGACCAGATAAAGGTAGATCGACTGGTGGGTGCAAAGGAGAGAAGGAGGCAGGAAAAGGGGAAAGGCTATGGAGGCTTTCAGGAAAAAGAAAGAAGATGTAGTGAGGGGAGGGGAAATTCAGTTTCAGTTTATTTCAATTTATATCCCGCCCTTCCTGCCAAAGCAGCTCAGGGCGGCTCACAACATATAAAATCTAACATAAAGTTTGGCTTTAAAATACATCAATTTATAACAATGGCTTTAAAAATACATAAATTTAGACAATTTAAAACAGTGAAATAATAAAACATGTGGAACAAGCAATCTGCCAAATGATACACTATAACCTTCTATAAAGTTTCCAATGTCAGTTAGTTATAGGCCAGCCGGAAGAGGGCTGTCTTGCAGGCCCTGTGGAACTGCCCAAGGTCCCGCAGGGCCCTCACCTCTTCCGGCAGCTGGTTCCACCAGCAAGGTGCCATTACCGAAAAGGCCCTGTCCCTGGTGGATTTCAGACGGGCCTCCTTTGGCCCGGGGATTATAAGCAGGTTTTGAGAGCCTGATCTCAGTACTCTCTGGGGAACATGTGGGGAGAGATGGTCCCTAAGGTAGGTAGGTCCTAGGCCATATAGGGCTTTAAAGGTAATAACCAGCACCTCGTACCGAACTCGGTATATTATTGGCAGCCAGTGCAGATCCCGAAGCCCCGGCCGAATGTGCTCCCGTCTTGGGGGCCCTAATAACAGCCGGGCAGTGGCATTCTTCACTAACTGCAACTTCCGGGTTCGGCACAAGGGCAGCCCCATGTAGAGGGCATTACAGTAGTCCAACCTCCAGGTGACCGTGGCATGAATCACCGTTGCTAGATCGTCGTGCTCCAGGAAAGGGGCCAACTGCCTCACCCGCCTAAGATGAAAAAATGCGGACTTGGCAGTGGCTGCTAGTTGAGCCTCCATTTTTAGGGAAGGCTCCAATAGTACCCCCAAACTCTTGACCTTGTGCGCCGCTGTCAGTGGTGCCCAGTCAAAAACTGGCAAGGGAATTTCCCCTCCCGGGCCATGACGATTCAGCTTCAATTCACTCAGCCTGAGCCACCCAGCCACTGCCTGTAACACCCGGTCCAAGTTTTCTGGGGCACAGGCCGGCCGTCCATAAGTAGATAGAGCTGGGTGTCATCAGCATACTGATGACACCGCAACCCATACCTTCGGGCGATCTGGGCAAGGGGGCGCATATAGATGTTAAACAACATTGGGGAAAGCACCGCCCCTTGAGGCACTCTGCAATCAAGCGTGTGTCTCCAAGACAGTTCACCCCCAATTGCCACCCTTTGTCCCCGACCATCAAGGAAAGAGGAAAGCCATTGTAGGGCCAACCCCTGAATCCCCGCGTCGGTGAGGCAGCAAGCCAGCAACCGCTGGTCGACCGTATCGAACGCTGCCAATAGGTCTAACAACATCAGTACCGCCGAGCCGCCTCGATCCAGATGTCGTTGAAGGTCATCCACCAGGGCAACCAGCACTGTCTCCGTCCCATGGCCCGGGCGAAAGCCAGACTGATGAGGATCAAGAACGGAAGCATCCTCCAGGAAACTCTATAGCTGCAACGCTGCTGCCCTCTCGATAAGTTTGCCCAAAAAGGGCAAATTCGAGACCGGCCGGTAATGCACCAATTCGGCCAGGTCTAACTTTTTTTCAAGAGGGGACAGACCACCGCCTCTTTAAGCAAGGATGGAAAATACCCTTCCATTAGGGATCTATTTATGTTATCCCGTACAGGATATCTAAGCTCCCTCTGGCAAGTTTTAATAAGCCAGGAGGGGCAGGGGTCCAGATTGCAAGTTGTTGGGCGTACAGATAAGAGGATCCGGTCAACTTCCTCCAGGCTGAGAGCACTGAAACCCCCCAGAACACGATCCGAAGACAGGCACGGAGCCTCGGGTTCACAAACTGTCTCTAATATGGCAGGAAAGTTGCGATGGAGCGATGCGATTTTATCCGCAAAAAAAATCGCAAAAGCCTCACAGCCAATCTCCAATTCATTAGAATTTCATCTGCCTCGTGGCAGCGTTGTAAGGGTCCGAAATGTATTGAACAGTTGTGCCAGGCGCGAAATTGCAGACGCAATCTTAGCCGCAAAGTATGTTTTCTTTGCGGCTTTGACTGCCATCTCATAGGACTTCATAAACTCTCTATAAGATGTTCTAGTCACTTCGTCTCGAGTATGCCGCCATTGCCTCTCTAGTCGTCTGAGTCCCTGTTTTAATTTCCGCAACTCTTAGTTATACCAAGGTGTCGGCTTTAAGCGAGGGCGCAGAGGACGCCTAGGTGCGATCTCATCTATGGCTCTGGAGACCCTATCATTCCAGGACTCCACCAGGTCATCTAAGGAATCGCCAGGAGGCCAGGGATCCCGCAGCGCTGTCAAGAACCGTTCTGGGTCCATCAGGCTCCGCAGGCGAGCTAAAATGCGCTCGCCGCCTAAACAGGCTTGGGGTGGGATATCCACACGAGCCTTGAGGGCATAGTGATCCGACCATGGCACTGCTATAGCAGTAAAATCGTTCATGCCAATGACACCAGGTCCATTGCCTGATTGGAGGTCGCATCATTGGCATGAACATTGAAGTCACCCAGGATGAGAAGCCTTTGGTGCTCTAATGCCCAGCCTGTTGCGGCCTCCATCAGGGATGGTAAGGCACTAGACGGTGCGTTAGGCGGTCGGTACACCACCCAGATCGCCAACCCCTCCCCAACGTCCCACGCCAGACCGGCACATTCAATGCCCTTGATCTCCAGGGCTGGGAGAGCCCAGAAGGAGTAAGTCTCTCGTATGAATAGTGCCACCCCCCCCCCCGCCTGCTAGTCCATGACTGGTGAAAGACTGAGTATCCTGGGGGGGCCATCTGGGAGAGAGCTACTGTCTCCATGTAGCGCACCCAGGTCTCGGTCACACATGCCAGGTCCATGTCCTGCTCAAGCAGGAATTCCCGAAGGGTGGAGGTCTTATTATTAATGGACCTGGCATTACATAACACCAGTGATGGAGGCGAGTAATTTCGCCTGGTCCCACTACCTGTCACCGTCGGGATGGGACACAGGCTGGAAGGTGGTCGAGCACTATCATGTCTCAGCCTCCTTCCCTTATAATTCCGCCTGTTCCCACCGTCATACCTTCCCCTCCCCAGGAGTACCAGAATCCCCAGGCCAGTCATCTCTGGAATCCCCAGGCCAGAAATGAGATGACCCCTGAAAATCCTTGCAGGTCTCCCACTTGTTATGTTCTAAAGAGGAACCAAGCTCGGAGACTTCCGGGGAGGAAAATGGCGAGCTAAGTTGTCTCTCACATCGGGAGCAAGCTGAAGGTCTTGTTCGGGGTAGTGGAGGGCAAATCAAAGCCCACTGCCTACCTTTCTCAGTGAGAGAAAGGTCCAAGACTTGCACTTAAAACTTTGGAAGAGATTTACCTTGGCTGAAAAGGAGCCCTGTAGGGGGTTCCTTTGAGGCTTTGAGGGGTCTCAGAAGTTTGCATAGTTATCATCTGCAAGATCTTTCAGAGTCATTGATTTGGCATAAGCTCGTCAGGATCCTAACCTTCTGGGACAATTTTAAGAGGAACCAAGCTCTGAGTCCTTTAAAGGCTTTTATTGCCAGAGGACGGTTTGGATGGAGAATGTACCACTGTAACCATCGGTGGATTATAAACCAGATGATATCCTGTCATCTCCCATTTCCAGGTAGAACATTCATGGCAGGGGAAATAAATTTTTAAGTTGCAGCTGTTCCCACCATGGGCACTATCTGCCAATACCACAGAAATATATGGAATTCACTGCAACATAAAACGTAGTAGTTCCCATTCACCAGAACCCCAGATCGTGCATGAAAGTAAAATGATTAAGTGAATCCATTCCTCTCGTGTATACGAATCCAGGTGTCTAGGTAGGATTAAGTAATGCAGGAAAGTTGTAAGGCAATGGGCTGGCTGATTGCTTAAGAACCCTTTTGATGAGACTCTGAGCTGTATGATCCCCTGCTCAGGACTTTCGCATGCTCAGTTTCTTGTGTAGTTCAGCCCTGAAGCTGGTTGACAGAAGGCATTATTGAATCCATACAAACATTTCCACAGACTCAAGGACTTCTGTTCACTGAGTTCAATTTTCCTACCTTCCCCCTCCTATGGCAGCCCTTAATGCTCCGACATCTTATTTCTAGGAGTCCACTCTCCTTCAAGAACGTGTTTTTGGGGGTGGGGGTGGGGAGAAAGCTGGCTCGTATCTCAGTGTTCCTTGATTTTGGGGCATTACGCTGAAAGCAAGGACCTCAAAAGTTCACTTCCTCTGTTCTCCCAGTAAGTTATGTAACAGCCAGAACCATTTTTCCATGGTGAAAACACTCAAAGGAAAAGTGTGTGTTTTGGAGCAGTGACTAGCTATTTGCATGCAGACAAGGGAGACATAAATCACCCCATCCCTTGGAAAATTTATGAAGAGGCTTGAGCCAAGACCTGGTGAGTTGTAATCTTGACATATGTCTGCACTGTGATTAATATTTGTGTGCTTGATAGTGTGATTCTCCTTAGGGACCTTCATGAGAGGACATCATGAACCCTAGGATGTTCGTGAAGCACTAACTTTGAGTGATTTAAAATGCAATTCAAACTCTGAGGCTGATCTGCTAAGCATTAGGATGATTACATTCTTAGGGTTCCTCAGCGTGCGTGTTATGTAAGTCATATAAGCTATTCTAGCACCTTGCAGCAGATGAGAATATCACAGTTATTAAGGAGCTTAGTCACATAGATTTGTTTATCCCTCTAGGCAAGTGGAACATTTTATTCACAAATACAACATCTAGACAGTGAGTAAATATAAAATAAAAATAAATGAAGGGAGACACTGTCAGACTTCAATCTATCGAAGTTTACTCAACTTGGCATTTTCTTCTCTGCCTCTTGATTGCAGGTTCATAGCAGTTCACTTCAGATGGCATGCAGGGGGTTGGTATCTTGCCTATTGCACACAAACAAATTTGGATAACACTAGCGGGGTGTGAAAAAAAGGCTCGAAGGACTTTTATGAGAACCATTAACTGTAAAAAGTGGTACATATTTAACAAAAGTAACTTGGCAGTACTGAGGTTTTTTTTTTTTTAAATGCCAGTAAAGATTTGTGATAATTGAATTTATTATTTCTGAAGATTTTCCCCACTGAAAGGTAACTTTGCAATGTGATTTTGCTATTACAAAAGCAGATATGTTCTTTTCATGAGATGTGGTTTTCAGGGCTTTTTTTGGTAGGAAAAAACCCAGCAAGAACTCATTTGCATATTAGGACACACCTCTGACATCATCATTGTTCCGTACAGGGCTTTTGTATAGAAAAGGCCCAACTCATTTGCATATTAGGCCACACCCTTTGACATCAAGCCAGCCAGAACTGCGTTCCTGTGCATTTCGGATTTAAAAAAAAAAGCCCTGGTGGTTTTCTAAATCATGATAAATTCACAGGTTAGTTCACAAACGAAGAATGAATGCATCAATACCGTTGGAAGTACTGACTGCTTTACCATTTGGCTTCTGCTTACCCTAGTATAAGGGACATTAGAATTTAAATTTCTAGTATCCTGCATGTATATGTGGGGAAGGAACAATTCAGATTGGGGACATAAGGCTGCAGCAGGGGAGCTAACCCTTTCCCCTCATTCCATGTTTGTGACCTCAAACACTTTGCCTTTTGCATAGATATATCCTCTGGGCACTGAAGGGGAGGGAATGGTACAAATTCCAGCGCAGCAAACAGTAGTTTGAAGAGGTGATTTGCATTGGGAAAGTGTTGTGGTAGGAAAAGGGTTCTCCCCACTCCAGTACCACAGCCCTGATCTGAACTGCTCACCCACCACTGTCTTTATCCTTTTGAAATTTGGCTCCTTTGACCCTAAAAGCTCATTGGCTTGTTCTCAGTTATAACTCACTTTGTTGTCAGGTACATGGAATGGATTCTCAATCAGCAGAATCTATACAGGCAGACAAAAAGAAAAAGAGTGAACTGAGAAAGGCAGGCTGCGACATTTCTGTGCCAAACTCATTTCTGTCCCAACGCAAGAAGTACAGTGACCATTCATGCTGGCTATAGTTAGTGATAACACATTAACATAGCTAGATTGAGAAATGTAACATCTGTAAAGGTGAAGGAGCCAGCAAACTGAAGGGAAAGCTTTGCAGAAAACAAAAGGAAAGCATAGGGTTGACAGCTCTGGCCCAAAACAGTTAACCAACCTGCTGGTAACTCTTTTTCTGTTCCATTTGCAATGGCTGCGGGAGGTCTGCAGTCAGTAAAATTCTTCCTTACAGGTGTGGAAAGTGGGGTTGGGGGAAAAGGTCCTTGGTAAGATGCTAAAATTCAAAGAGACATCAAGAAGCATGGAATTCATTTGCCTTCTTTTAGAGGGTCTACATCTGATTTTCATGTTTCCATGAGAAAACTGTGGAGAATGCTATGGTGTTGGCCAGTCCATAGAATGGCAGGCCCACATGTTAGTTCTGTGGAATTTTCTCTCTACAAAGATCACCTGCCTTGTACTGTGTTTCCACAACATTCATATTGACAGAGTATGTTGCTGTAGAAATAGTACATCTAATGGAAACAGTGTTCATGAGAAGTGGTATTCTCACTGCTGTTGCCTTTTACTGAGTCACAATATTAGTCTATCAGGGTATTTTCTACCTTGACTGACAGCAGCTCAGCAGGATCTTAGACAGAAGTCTTTCACAACACCTACTACTTGGAGATGCTGGGGACTGAACCTGGGACCTTCCGCATATAAAGCAGGTGGTCTTCCAGTGAGGCCAAGCCCCAGTCCCTCACACCACTGATGGGCTGAATGCCCATATCTGACTAGGCTTTTGGGGGGAAAACAATAGGACAATATAAAGTATGTAAAGCTGTTCACTTTTGAGTGGAGGGAGAGGCATTGTGCAGTACCATGTGATTCCATAATGTCACTTCTGGTCATGTAACCAGAAGTGATGTCATGTGTCGCTATGATGTCCCCCAGATCTCTTGGGGGACACATCTCTCCATTTTGACTTCCTGGTTCAGTGGGTATCAGTAGGTAGCAGGAAAGTGGGATCACAGACTATTACAACAGTTTTCATTTCATTGTCTTTACTAGAGACTAATGATGGGCATCAAAACCTCTGCTTCTGTTTAGCAGAATAAAGAAGCTGGAGGACACGGTGCCAGATGTCTTGAGAGCCAGGGTGGTGTAGTGTTTAAGAAAAGTAGACTCTATTTTGAAGAACCAGGTTTGATTCTCCATTCCTCCATATGAAGCCTGCTGGGTGACCTTGGACTCTCAGAACTCTCTCAGCCCTACCTGTATCATAAAGTGCCTGTTGTGGGAAGATGAATGGAATGTGATTGCAAGCTGCTTTTAGACTCCTTAAGGTAGAGAAAAACAGAGAATAAAAAACTACTCCTCTTCATCTTGATCCCCTCACATGGCCCTTCAAAGGGTTTTTAAGCATCCAAAGGGGACTAGAGGCCTCATATCTCATATGCCAACACAGGCTCTCTAAGTTCCTTGTTCTTTTAAATACACAAAGCTGCCTTATACTTAGGGTTGCCAGGTCCAACTCAGAAAATACTTGGGGACTTTGGGGGTGGAGCCAGTAATTTTTTGGGGTAGAGCCAGGAGACTTTCCCATTCCCTAAAATAAATAAATAAAATTATAGCAGTGCAGTTCCCCTGAATACAGTCTTCATTTCCTCATCTCCCAACTGCTGCACTTCAAGTAAATGAAAGTGAACACACACACACACAAAGCAGAAAAAATAAACCCAGTTTGCAAGCAAACACTTCTGTGATCTCACTGAGGCAGTTTACTCACTGGAGTTGCTGAATGTAATCATCTGCTGTATTTCAACTACTCCTTCACACTAACACAGGAAAATGAAAGGTTCTAGTTTACTCTTTACTATCTGTTTTACTGTGCAAGCAACTTGTGAAAGTAATGTAAAACAAATGGAAGGAGTGTGCAAGCTTCTCTTCTTTTCTCACAGCTTCATAGGCTCACCGGGAACAGCCCATGGCTCTGCCAGCTCACCTTGCTCCCATTCACTTTGCTCCTACTGATATTTAAAGGCACACATACCTTCCAAATTTACAAGCTTCTTCTAGGCTTCCAAGCTTCCTCTAAGCCTTCTAAAGTAGAAAGGCACATAGTGGCTATGGAGGTGGGGCTTCCCCCCACCAGCCAGCTGGCTGCTGGTAGGGAGGAGCCTGCAAAACTGGGAGGGGGGACCAGTTTTGCAGGCTCCATTGGGACCTGGAGACTAGCAAGCCTACTTATACTGAACCAGACCATTGGGCCATCAAGGTCAATATGTCTATTCAAAATGGCAATGGCTCTCTGGGATCTTTTGTCACATACTACATGGTCCATTCAACAGCAGAGCCCATAAATTGAACCTTGGGCTTCTGCATGCCTAGCAGGGACTACTGCTGAGCCATGGCCCCTTCCCCTTAGATTACAGAGCATAAATATAAGGATCTAGTCCACTCTGGCAGGGTAGAGTAAATATAGAAGCATCAAGGAACTCTCAGTTATGTGTCCAGTGACATTATTAGAGACGTGACAGGCTCAAGAAGCCTGTTAATTTTAACTATTTGATGATCCGTTTTGGACTCTGTGCATTTTCTTTACTTTAACGATTTCTAACTAGTCCTGGTTACCTGGAATGCAGTCCGGGGGGGGGGGGCATCTTCTGTGCAAATACCTTTGAAATGAATGTGAAATTACATAGTTTCCATTCATTTGAATGAAGTTTGCAACAGGAGGCCGTTCCCACTATATGATTAAGCACCAGTCATTGCTGATGCTTCTCTCTGATTTTTTAAACATTTGTTTATAGCTTCCATAAATTTCAATCAGAATCATCAGTAAAAATGTTGATAAACTGCGGAATTGGTGGTGTTCAACTGATTGCAACAGGAGGCCATGATTTTGTTTTACATTATTTTTAGGATGATGTTCATATTTTTATCCCCCCTGTAGCACATCAAGTTATTTTGGAACTGCTACATCTAAATAGATCTGACAAGCTATTGATTGCACTGCTTTACTAGTCATTTTATAACATAGATGTGTAGCATTTATGGGGAATGAAAGCTGCCAAGCTGGTGAAATGCCAAACACAAGTTAACGTTGTTGGTATTGAGCAATCCAATTAACATTCTCTTCCATGGGCACAATTTATGTTACTACTCTAATAGAATTGCAAACTGGAGACACTTAAAACACATAAAAGGGGCTCTGTTTCCTTTTACTCATTAATAGAAACTCTCTTACTAAGAAGGTAAAAAAGAGATCCATAATTAAAAGTTGAGGTTTAGGAGAGGGTTGATGGGAGGAGTGCTAATATACACAATTTCCTTTATTTTTTGCACAGATGGTTCGGTCTCTAGAACTCTTTCATGGTTCACCCTGCAGCATGGATGCTCATGTCGAAGTAAGGAGAGACAGCAATTTTCATGTGCAGCAAAGTATCTTCAGTGTGATGGAAAAGTACAGAACCAGGGGGAGAACAAAATTTTAAAATTGGATGATGACACCACTTTACAATTCCATTTTCTAGTTTGGATCCCAAGATGCTTTCTGCTTGTGGAAGGAGTCTTAACAGGCAAAGGACTCTTAGCAGATGATCATTGACAGCAGAACACCTTTCACGAGCAGAAGGACACTCTTTAGTCCAACTCTGTATCTTTTTGATTTTATTCTTTGTTTCCACCACGCCTTCATTTTCACATATCTTTTTCCCCTCCCATCCCTGCTGACCAGCTCTTCTTTGGCAGTGATGCTCAGAAACATGATGCCAAGAAACAAATTTTGAGCCATCTGCAAGCCAAAGGACGAGAGCCAGCAGAGAGATGGAAAGACTGGGTGTAATCCAACAAAAATATCTTCGCAGTCATTGGAGACAATAGCAGCCTCAGAGGGAAACAAAGATGTCCCTCTACCTGGCCATCAGTCAATCAGTGAGGACCTCAGTAATTAATCAGAGTACTACTTATACTGAATCAGATCATTGGGCCATCAAGGTCAGTATGTCTACTTAAACTGGCAATGGCTGTCTGGGGTCTTCTGTGTCACATACTACATGGTCCTTTTAACTGCAGAGCCCAGGGATTGAACCTTGGGCCTCAAAAAAACAAATTAGAGTACATTTTGTACAAAGAAATTCTGCTATATTAGCACTGAGGCTTAGCAAAGAGTAGCATAAAATCCGTATTCCCCACAAAGAAGGTCTCACCAGCATTTCATCTCAAAAATTTAACTAATATTGTCTGCAATACATTTTGTCTCCAGTTAAAGACTTCTCTTTTCTTCTTGTTCGGAAATGTTCCCAGAACCACCTTTGATCAATCATGGAGCATACCTATGAGCATATCTGGTCCCCCTCCCCACTATCCAAACTTGGAAAGAAAAGAATCTTTCTTTTCTAACTTGAGCCTCTGACCCCTTTCCCCACTTTGTGATCATTTTGTGTAATCTGACCCTGCCATGCATACTGAGCTATGGTGTCCCACCATGGTAAAACTCTTCTTTGCTTTGTTTCACTAAACTGTTCTTAAAGAAGAAGAAGAATTGCAGATTTATACCCCACCCTTCTCTCTGAATTAGAGACTCAGAGCAGTTTACAATCTCCTAGATCTTCTCCCCCACAACAGACACCCTGTGAGGTGGCTGGGGCTGAGAGGACTCTCACAGCAGGTGCCCTTTCAAGGACAACCTTTGCCAGAGCTATGGCTAACCCAAAGCCATTCCAGCAGGTGCAAGTGGAGGAGTGGGGAATCAAACCCGGTTCTTCCAGATAAGAGTCCATGCACTTAACTGTTACACCAAACTGGCTCTCAAAGATGGTTGCTGGAACCATTGTCAGGTCTTTCTGACTAGCCCAGAACAATCTCCGTCTTACAACCAGCAATTATCTTGGTTCTGGAAATTTCACTTCATGCATTGGGATTTATCTTCTGGATTTGCAGGCTGAACATTTGTATCCCTGCCTAAGAACTGGACTTGACATGAAATCTGCATGAATAAGTAGCTATAACCTGCTTTACCTGTTCATTCCACCTTGACCTCTTGAGTGCCACATATTGAACAGTGTTTGGGGGCCTCTGAAATATATGCTTTTAACACAGCATTGGATAGCTTAATATTAAGTATTGTTGGTGTATGCTTGAGATTATCATGACTGCTTCAGTTTTGCTAATGGTTTCCCTCAATAAATGTATCATGGCTGAATGGCCTTGTGGCTTCCATATTAAAATTGACTACAGCTCCCCACAATGTAATTCTACCATTTTATATATGACCAAACAAATCAAGCGAGTTGAAAAAAGGTCCAAAGTAGGAATTTTTCCTAGGCTTATATTGGCCATTGGGCAAGACTTTTCATGTGTTTTTGTTGGATAGATGATTTAATTGGTTCAGCAACATGTAATTTGATATGCATAACAGATTATAACGGGCAGACTCAGTGGAAGGCAAATGGAATAAAACACACAGAATATGCTAAGAAGTCAGTGTGGTAAAATAGCTTACCTAAATCACCAGTTTGTGACTTATCAACTCACAATGACCCTGACATAGGACTCTGCAGGCCCACTGACATCAAGACAAGGAGTAGTAATGGCACTGGTAGGTCCTTTTTGGTCCCTTGTGATTGATGAATGGAAAGAAACAGTGAGTTTCCCCATCCAAGGCTTTGAGCAAGGAAGGCATTGCCAAAACAAGAATGTACCTGAGCTGAAGTAAATGGAAGTCTGTCATTTTGCTAAGTGTGTTGCAAATCAAATATCATTAATAAAGCTGTGCAGCTTTGCTTAACCCCAGTGCTTAGACTCATTCTTATCCCAGGGTGTGTGGGTGCTGTGGGTGACTCTTGTATTATCTGACAGCTCCTTTCCATATGGTTCAGTCTCATTCACTGGAGACTCTCCATGCTAGTGATATACAGTCACAGGCACTGAACTGGAGATTCTCCAGATACATTAGTGCTTTTTTCTTGATGATATATCCAAGTAGGCAGCCGTGTTGGTCTGAAGTAGTAGAACAAAATAGGAGTCGATTGCAACTTTAAGACCAACTTAGTTTTATTCAGAATGCAAGCTTTCGTGTGCATGCACACTTCTTCAGATGAGGACCTCATTCCTCATCTGAAGAAGTGTGCATGCACACGAAAGCTTATGTTCTGAATAAAACTAAGTTGGTCTTAATGGTTTCCCATGATGAGTCAGGCTTATATGAATTCCATCATTGTGAATAGGATTGCAGTTGTAGCATAGATAAGCTTATTTCTATACAGGCTTGTAGGGCCATAGAGAAAGGCTGATTGTATGCATGTATGGTGTTAAACCTCAACACCATGGGAAGATAGCCAATATGCAAATGCCACCACATGGCTCTTTGAATCAAATGTAACTTTAAGGAATGGTCTTTTTAAAAATCCATCTTTCAGGATAAAAGTTCAAATGGGTCAATGAGTTCTAAAACCTGAACTAAGAGGTAATGCCAAAGCTTCAGGCAAATTAAACAAAGTCTGGGTGTCAGCTTGCAAGCATTTCTGATTTCAATAATTCATATTGATACATTTATTTATCTGTTTTTTCATTGTACAATCACATTAAGCTTCTCATACAAACATTAAATATGAATAGGAGGAAACATCTTGGATTTCATATGAAACTGCTTTTCTAACAAAATGAAATTTGCTATGAATAAAACATCGGGTTCCTTTGGGGAGAAAGGAAGAGAATCTTCACGTTTGAAGCTTTAATAATTTGAACAAATTGAAGCTTTAAAATAGTTAGACCTGAACCAACAACAACAACTTTTACAGAGACCATATTCATGGCAGAGCGAACAATCCTGGCAATCATGACCCTGTCTACAAATACATTATTGCCCCCCCAGGCGGAATAATGAGGCAGACAACAAATTGGGTTAAAAGGGCCACTTTATTAACTTAACGGCAAGGGCAAAACATGGGGACAGGACAAGCCAGGGGTCATCCCGACCACCTCCTTGACCTGAAACTGGGCGAGCCCCCTGAGCCCCGGGTGTGAGCCAACCAAACGGCTCAGACCCGGCCGGCCCGGCAACTTGATCACCGCTCACAGAGCTCCGCCATCCCCACCGGCAGCAGCCTGGGATGTGGACGCTCACCATGTGCCGGGATCCAACAGACTCCCTGGAGCCAACCTTGGGCCGTACGGCTTGCGGTTCCCCAGGAAGTCATGCACCAAATGGCGCGATGCTACGGGAGCTCACCAATCCCCAAAACATAATGCCAACCACAAACTGCCAGTGACCAACCTATATAACGGCACCGTCATTCCAATTGCCAGCGCCAAACATCAGCAGTACAGGGTAGCCAAAAACACCCCCGGACAAGGCCAAACGTCAGAGGGCGAAAAATTCCTACCCAGCCCCCAAAACAGGCGACCAGCCTCTGCCTGAACTGCATGAAGGGCGGGCGGGTGGGCCGAGAGCGATTTCAAACTGCGTGTCAGGGGGCGTGGGCAGCCTCTTAAGACTGCCCATCACCCCCTCCCTCCTGGGGTAACCCATTGCCTCGGATCCGCGCGGGAAGGCAATGGGCGGCCCCCAGCCTCAGCAGTCGATGGACTGCTCGGCTGGGAAGGGGCCGAATTGCCCCCCCAGGCGGAATAACGAGGCAGACAACAAATTGGGTTAAAAGGGCCACTTTATTAACTTAACGGCAAGGGCAAAACATGGGGACAGGACAAGCCAGGGGTCATCCCGACCACCTCCTTGACCTGAAACTGGGCGAGCCCCCTGAGCCCCGGGTGTGAGCCAACCAAACGGCTCAGACCCGGCCGGCCCGGCAACTTGATCACCGCTCACAGAGCTCCGCCATCCCCACCGGCAGCAGCCTGGGATGCGGACGCTCACCACGTGCCGGGATCCAACAGACTCCCTGGAGCCAACCTTGGGCCGTACAGCTTGCGGTTCCCCAGGAAGTCATGCACCAAATGGCACGATGCTACGGGAGCTCACCAATCCCCAAAACATAATGCCAACCACAAACTGCCAAGGACAGCGCCAAGCCTCTGCTTAGGCCACTGTACCCCCAAACTATAAGACGCGAACCAGCCCTTGCCGCAAGTCGGTTAAGAACAACTCGTTGCCCTTTTCTGACAAATGCACCCCGTCTTCATGATATAATTCCGGCATGCTGAATAGGATCGAAGGATGGGGGACATAATCCCCAAGCCCCCCACACAGGGCCTTGCGCAATGCACGGTTGGCCTTAATTCTGGCACGCTCCAAACCTTCAGGGTCCCATGCAGTCCGCCACACACGGCGCGGCAACATGGCCGACCACAGGATAAGGACTCCTGGCCACCGCCTCTTGATCAAAACCAGGTCCGACTGGGCCTGAATCGAAAGGGCTTTTCCCTTGATCAGACCCAAGTCGTTCTCACCCAGATGAATTACAAGAATCTGTGGTGGGGGGCCAACCAACTCCCTGAACAACATAGGCAGGAGCCCACGCCACCTCAATCCACGGCGGCCTCACCAGGTGATCACCGCTCTGTCGCTCAGGCCCAGTTGCGAACCGATCGCCGTCCGACGGGCCTGGTGTGCCGCCCAAAAGACAATGCTGTGACCGCATATAAGGATCCTCCTCCTCTCATCGCCAGCCACAGCCCCTAAAAGAGAAAACTATTAGAACTGGGAACAGTAATAATACTTGGCACCAACAACGGTTCCCTATGACTAAGGGAGAAAACAAAACTAGCCTTAAGACCTCAAAGGCCTAATATAAGCTCGATAGGCCCCTGATTTCCACCGCCCAACCCGGCGGATATCATCTCCCCCATACCCAAGCGCTGCGGCTGTGGAAGCCGCCCCGATTCTAAAGGAATGAGTACCAAATTTTTGACCACCAAGGCCCAAATGTTGCAAGGCACGGCTAGTGATGGCCCAAAATTGGTACCTTGTCAAGGGGGCTTCATCAGCATGGCGGAAAAGAGGGCCGTCAGATGCCCCACGCCATTCAAGATAATTTTTAATTGCCGTGACTGGGCATAACTCGCATTCAGCGCAAGTTCCAATCCTAACAGTGCAGCCGTGCTGCTTCTGATCCGTCTTTGAACGTCGAACTCTAAACTCCACCCGGTCGCTAAATAAAGTGACATCCTTTAACTGCAGGGCCCTCGCGGAAACATCAGTGCGGGAAAGTAAAACCAGCTCAGAAACTCTAAAGGCCCCAAAAAAGGCCGTCAATGATGCGCTGTGGAAAAGTGCCTCCTCATAAGCAGACCCACAAACAAGGGCCCAGGAAGCTCGAAGCCCCCGCAGGATAGATGGCGAAATAGGCTGCCTCCCGTCGGACCTAGGTCCGGCTTCACGAGACCATCCCTCAAACATTTTCTGAATGCGGAAATCCTTAGTGGCATCACTGTGCCCCCTGGCCTTACTCATAAAAGCCAAGGCCGCCATCTGGCCTTTAATAGACTTAACAGACAAACCCCGCTGTTTCTGATGTACACAGAATTGCAACAATTGTTCAACAGGAACGGGCCACACCTCATGTAAACCTGCCCCCTTTCTGAAAGACAAAAACTGGCTAGCCGCCCGGTCATACGACCTTTTAGTGCTGGGCGCTATGGCCAGGTGTATCGCCCGGCTCACTTCTTTCCTCCAATCAGCCATAACTCCGCCGGGATGCGCTCGGGCAACAGGTCGGCCTCTGGGGCTAATTGACGGAAACGGTCCATCTGTTGGCGAGACAGAGCGTCCGCCACCCTGTTACAAATGCCAGGAACGTGCTTGGCTAAAAACAATATATTCAATTTCAAACAATGCAAAGTGAATGCTCTAACTAGCCACATAACTGCGGGAGACTTAGAGGTTAACGTGTTGACGACATGGACAACAGCCATGTTGTCGCACCAGAAGTGAACCGTGGAATCGGCAAGGGCTTCTCCCCAAAGAAACACAGCCACGACAATCGGAAAAAACTCCAGGAACGTTAAGTTCCGACACAACTCAGTGTCCAGCCAATCTTGCGGCCATTGCTCGGCACACCAATGCCCCCTAAAATAAACTCCAAAACCAATAGAACCAGAGGCATCGGATACAATCTGCAACTCGGCTTCAAGCTGCATGTCCCTGTGCCAGAAGGAAATTCCATTGAAATCCTGCAAAAATGTCTCCCAGACCCTAAGGTCCTCCCGCATCTCTGAAGTGACACGGGTGAAATGATGTGGCAGGTGCAAATTGACCATGCCGTCGCAGAATTGTCGCAAAAAGGCCCTGCCCGGGGCCACAACCTTACAGGCGAAATTCAAGTGGCCCACGAGCTGCTGTAACTCCAACAAGGTGACCTTGCGCTTAACTAAAACCGCTCGGATCCTTGCTAAAAGGCTCACTCGCTTATCCTCAGGCAACCTAGAAAACTGGCGCACCGTATCAAGCTTGATACCCAGAAAGGTAAGGACCGTGGCAGGGCCTTCGGTCTTTTCAGGGGCCAACGGTACCCCTAATTCCTTAGCCAAATCCACAAAAGCCGTTAGCAGGAACAAGCACTGTCCAGAGCCCGCGGGGCCTACAAAAAGAAAATCGTCCAAATAATGAACAGTGTCCTGAATTCCCGTCCTAAACCGTAAGGCCCACTCCAAAAATGAGCTAAAACGCTCGAACGCTGAACAAGAAACAGAACACCCCATAGGAAGTGCCCTATCAACATAGTAACTTCCTTCAAATGCGAAACCTAGTAATTCAAAATCACTGGGGTGAACTGGGAGGAGGCGAAAGGCTGATTTTATATCGCACTTTGCCAACTCCGCACCTGACCCACACCGCCGGACTATCTGAACTGCTCGGTCAAAAGAGGTATATTTTACCGAACACAGCTCGGAAGGGATGGCATCATTTACTGATCGACCCCTGGGGTAAGAAAGATGGTGAATCAACTGGTATTCACCTGCTGCTTTCTTAGGTACCACTCCCAAGGGGGACACCCGCAGGTTCGGCAGGGGGGGAGATTTAAACGGGCCTAACACCCGACCTTCAGCACATTCTTAACTAATCTTGTGCCTAACAATGCTTTCCAAACCCCTAACTGAACGCAAATTGGAGGAGAAAAATGGAGTACGAGGGCCCTCATAAGGGATTCTAAATCCAACTGAGAACCCCTCTGCTAAATAACCCGCATCATCCCTACGAGGGTAAGACTCCAACCACTGCTTAAGAACCCTCAGACGTATGGGGCTGGGGCCCTTTTGGAGGGTGTTGACCGGCGCCACCGCCTGTCCGCTTGTTAGGCCACCTCTGTTTTGATCTGGTGCATGCCGTGAAGGCATGAGGGCCTGCACAAATTGGACATTCGTGCTTATATTTACAGGCCTTCCTGGAGCACGAGCCTTGGGAGGTGAACTCCCAGCAAAGCAGCCGTGGCTGAACCGACTGCCCCGCGGAAGCGTGGGCGCCAGAGAAGGTCGTTCCTGTTGTCTTTTGCACTAAGTGACCACTGTCAGATCGCTCCCCAACGTTTGGTTTTGCAGGCGCCATAAGCTGCAGCCAAAGCTGTTGGTTTATCTGATTCCACTGCAGACACGGATTAACAGCCGCCCTCATGCGGAACTGTTCGTCGTACTGGAGCCACGCCCCGCCAGGAAAATCATTATATGCCCGGTATATAATGTCGCAGTACTGGAACAACGGTGCTGCTCTCCATGGCTGGGCCCTAGCGATGACGCCCGCATAAATGAGGAAACCGGGCAGCCAGTTTGCCCACGTTCTGTCTACTTTTCGACACTTGAGCTTCTCTTTGTCTTTTTCATCAAGCTCGTCTTTTGATTTTTTTCCCAACTCCCTATACAGCAGGCTAAATACATCCACATATTCGCCTTTAAGGATTTTCTCCCTAGTAGAAGCTGTAAGGTGGTCGCCCAAGGGCATGGCAGGATCGCCAAAAGGCAACGCATGAAAATCTAATGAACCATAAGGAACAGGAGGGTGCGATGGGAACCCCCATACCGCCGCCTGATGCTCAGCCCACGGCAAAGGCATAGACGGGGCCTGCTGCCATCCCCATGGCAACACGCCCGCCGCCCGTCCCTGACTACCGGTCCCAAAACCGCCCTCAGAGCCAATGCCCCCTGGAACTAAACCCCAAGGCGGCCACACACTCTCCGACGCCAAATTCAAAGAGGAAGAACTAGCCGGTGGCGTAAAACCGAGAGCTGCCTGCCGCCCCATAAATGGCGCTGCCCCGAAAAAGTTGGCACCACTGCCTGAGCTCCACCCCCTGGCCTAGAACCAGACCCAACGTTGGGTCCCCAAGGACCCCATGGCCATGCCCCACTTTGCTGTAGCGCGGGTAGCTTACCATCGCCGGCCGGCGGCACCACTACCACAGCGTCGGGCTCATCCCCTTGTTCGTCTTCCTGCGGCACTCCTTCCTTCGGCTCACCACTGCTTCCTTCGGCACCCTGCAAAACAGAAAGACGGGCCAGCACCTCCTTCTGAAAAGAGATGGTGGCCGCCCGGCCTGACCCTAAAAGGCCGGTGGCCGTCCTGGAAGGGCCAGGCACACCTCTTGCCTCTTCCAAGGCAGCCAACTGGTCCATGATGGCCTGCCTGGTCCGTGCTTCGTCACCTTCATCGGCCGGGGGCAGCACGGGAGCTGGCCTTTTGGCAGGGCGCTTTGCGGGCTGTTTCCCCTTTTTATTGCCCTGTCCCTTCTTAGGCACCATTTTTTTTAATACCCTCACAACCCAACTGGGCTTATAGCCCAGGTATATCTATGGGGGAGGAAAGGAGGGTCGTATCCCAATACAGCGGTACCACCGGCCCAGCCCAAGTCAAGGCCTCAGGCAGGCCACACCCAACACCCCCCCAACAAGGCCAGCTGGCCCAACCACTACTCTCAGGCCTAATAGAGGCCTAAGAACAAGAGGAAGGGTGTGCGTGCTGAAACAGCCCCAGCCAAAAGAGGGGTGGGGGGAAAAGAAGGGGCCTAAGCAGGCCCAAGAGGCCTCACAAAGGCCCCGCGCCGCCCACTGGAGGCTACAGCCAGGTGCCTATGCTCCCCGCTAAGCTCCGGAAGGCGGGGGAGGGAAGGGGCCTAGACGAGGCCCGGGAAGCCCCGCAAGGCCGTGCGCCGCTCCCGCGACGCTCCGGAAAGGCTCCAAACGAGGGGGGGGAGAAAAGAAGCACCCGATACCACCAAAGAGGCCGCGCCAGGCCCCGCGCCGCCGCACAACAGCTGCCGCCGCAGGCCTTCCCGGGCCAAAAGAACGCTGTCTGCGACGCTCCACGATGCCTGGGCAGCCTCCGACACAGCCTGCGCCGCAGCGAAGGCTCCCTCGACTGGACGCCGGCTCCGAGGCGTGAATGCACGCCCACGACGACGCCCCGCTCTCCCAGGCAATCAGTCAGCCGGTAATAATAATAATAATAATAATAATAATAATAATAATAATAATAATAATAATAATAATAATAATAATAATAATAATAATAATAATATTTTATTTTTATATCCCGCCCTCCCCGCCAGGCGGGTTCAGGGCGGCTAACAGACATGGGAGTCCCATGATTCACATAAAACAACATAACAGACATGGGAGTCCCATGATTCACATAAAACAACATAACAATTTAAATATATCAATTACAAATAAGTTATTTAAAATAGGTAAAACATATAAAATAGGTGCTAAAATGCTGTAATCATAATGTACACAGGATGGCTAGATGTCCGCTCGTTAAGTTAATCAGGTTCTATCTCGAAAGCCAGCTGGAAAAGAAATGTTTTGCAAGCCCTGCGGAATTGGTTCAGGTTCCGCAGGGCTCGCACCATCTCTGGAAGGTTGTTCCACCAACGAGGGGCTATCACCGAGAAGGCCTGCTCCCTAGTAGCCTTCAACCTAACTTCTCTTGGCCCAGGGATTGTTAGTAAGTTCTGAGAACTAGACCTCAGTGCTCTCTGGGGCACATATGGGGAGAGGCGGTCCTTTAGGTAGGCAGGTCCTCGGCCATATAGGGCTTTAAAGGTGATAACCAGCACCTTATAGCGAACACGGTATACAACCGGCAGCCAATGCAGATTCCGCAGCCCAGGCCGCGCAGGCTCCCACCGTGGTAGTCCCTCCAGCAGCCTGGCCGCCGCGTTCTGGACTACCTGAAGTCTCCGTGTTCGGTACAAGGGCAGCCCCATGTAGAGGGCATTGCAGTAGTCTAACCTCGAAGTGACCGTTGCGTGGATCACAGTTGCTAGGTCGGTGCGCTCCAAGAAGGGAGCCAACTGCCTCGCCCTCTTGAGATGAAAGAAGGCGGATCTAGCAGTGGCGGCTACCTGGGCCTCCATTGATAAGGAGGACTCCAGTAGCACTCCCAGGCTCTTGACTTTGCGCACCGGTACCAGTGGTGCACCGTCGAAGGCCGGTAAAGTAATCTCCCCTCCTGGTCCGCCGCGGCCCACGCAAAGGACCTCAGTCTTCGCCGGATTCAACTTCAGCCCGCTCAGCCTGAGCCAGTCAGCCACGGCTTGTAATGCCCGGTCCAAATTTGTAGGGACATCACCAGCCCGGTCGCCCATCAGTAGATAGAGCTGGGTGTCATCTGCATATTGATGACAACCCAGCCCATACCTCCGTGCAATCTGGGCAAGGGGGCGCATAAAGATGTTAAACAGCATCAGGGAGAGAACTGCTCCCTGAGGCACTCCACAATGAAGTGGGTACCTCTGAGACAGTTCCCCCCCAATTGCCACCCTTTGTCCCCGACCCTCAAGAAAGGAGGAGAGCCACTGTAAGGCTAGCCCCCGAATTCCTGCGTCGGCGAGGCGGCGGGTCAGCAGCCGATGGTCGACCATATCGAACGCAGCCGATAGGTCTAGCAACAGCAATACCGCCGAGCCGCCTCGATCCAGTTGTCGTCGGAGGTCATCCATGAGGGCGACCAGGACTGTTTCTGTCCCATGGCCCGGGCGGAAGCCGGACTGGCATGGGTCTAGGACGGAAGCGTCCTCCAGAAACTCCTGTAACTGCACCGCCACGGCCCTCTCGATAATTTTGCCTAAAAAGGGCAAATTTGAGACCGGCCGGTAGTGTGCCAATTCGGCCGGGTCTGATGACGGTTTTTTCAAGAGAGGGCGGACCAATGCCTCTTTCAGGGGTGTTGGAAAAACACCTTCTGAAAGGGATCGATTTATAATATCCCGTATAGGATATCTTAATTCTTCCTGGCAGGCCTTAATTAGCCAGGAGGGGCATGGGTCCAGGTCACAAGTCGTGGATCGTGCAGTGCCAAGAATTCTGCTGCTTCAGCCGAGAGCGATTTCAAACTGCGTGTCAGGGGGCGTGGGCAGCCTCTTAAGGCTGCCCATCACCCCCTCCCTCCTGGGGTAACCCATTGCCTCGGATCTGCGCGGGGAGGCAATGGGCGGCCCCCAGCCTCAGCAGTCGATGGACTGCTCGGCTGGGAAGGGGCCGAACTCTCCTCATAGATGCAAGGTACAAGAATTTGGCCACAGTTTCAATCACCATTTGGTTCTGAATAGATAATAGGAGAACGCTTTTATATTCATCAGATTTCCCTGCTTGCTCTCTCGACGAGGGTTCAATAAGCATGGAGTGTATATCAAGACAATAAGTACAACAGAGAAAGACATGTTCAAGGCTTTCTATGTCCCACCGACTACAAGTGCGTAGCCTGTTAATATATGGTATTTTGTGAAATCTCCCATAGAGTAACACAGAAGGTAACACATTAAAGTGGGCTAGCGAATAAGCTCTATGATAATGTGGGGCAGTTAAACAGGTGAAATACTCTGCCATATACCCATATCTTCCAGTACTCTGCCTATTCAAAATTATCTGTGTGAATGGAAGAGGTGATGGAGACTCAGACAAACCCTTCTAGTAACAAAGGTATCAGGTTGATGTACAGTTGGCTTTTCAAGAAGGATCATAAGGTGGTATCCAAACCCACACACATGTATCTAAGAAATGACAGCGTTCCCCCCCACCCACCCCTTACTGGTATTTACACTGGGAGATTCCTTCTTTTGGTTAGCATTTTTTTCCTCCCATACCAATAAATCCCTGGAACAACTAACGCAATCTGACTGACTGTTAAATGACTCTTCACCCTTAGACATTAAGATCTTGTCATGGAACATAGCTAGATGGAATAACCTCTTTGACCCTAGGCGGTTTTTTAGAGAGTTTGATATAATATTGCTATAAGAAACCTGGGCCCAATATGAGATCAATCTAGCGTGGTATAGGACATTTTCCCCTTTAACTCATACATCTACCTGCCTTGGACTCTGTAAAGCTGGTTTAGCATTACTCTGGTCATGTAGATCAGATTTAGAGTGTTACCTCTCAAGGACTGCTGTGACTATCTGGCTCAAGTTTTTCTTCTGAAAGGTTTGAAAAAGTTTTTAATAATAATTAATGTATCTATACCTCTGTGAACTAATAAACAAATCTTGAATGATCCTTGAGGATCCTAAATGAAAATTTCTGACTTTGGACATTGTGATAGCTGGAGACCTGAACCAAATGAAGGCAAGAATGGATTGCCTCTCTGATCTGTACTTCTTCACTAGGGTTAGTTGTTTTTTCCCAGGTTTTACCAAAAGGGACCATGTACAGTAGGCAAACCAATCAGCACTTTGTAGGAACAATCATGACCAATGTTAGCATTTGACACTGTATAAATCAGCCAATCAGTGCTTTCAAGTAGGAAGGGTGATGAGAAATAGTTTAATCCCAGGCACAGTACCAAAACATTCAGTCAGAGGTGCAACAGATAGCAATTGTTCTGTACAAGAGCAAATTACTAAATATTTCAACAAGAGATAGTTAGATTTGTATCTTTATATTTTTGAAATTTAAAACCCCGTGAATAATAAAAATTAATAGTAATAATCAAATTTATATCCCTCTCCCTCTTTTTTGAATGTGACACGGAGTGACTAACAGCATATAAAATACACCCAATAAAAACAATGCAAAAGATACAATAAATAAATTTTAAAATATCAAACAATTAAAAATCTACTCACTATCAAGCAGGGTAGGATGTGTGGATGGTGAGGACACAGCTGAAGCATACCAGCTGCCTGGTGGGTCACAATTACCTACCTGAAAAAGAACAGCCTTGCATGCCCTGCAGAACCTAAGAGGGGTTTTGTGAGGCATGCACCTTGTCAGGCAGCTGGTTCCACAGGATGGGGGCCACTGCTAAGAAGGCCCTTGCCCTTGTTGACACAAAGTGGACAGTTCATAGACCAGGGACCTTCAATAAATGCTGAGATATAGATCAAAGAAGGTGAAAAGGATCATGCTGGAAGAGGTGGTCCCAAAGGTATGAGGGCCCCAGGCCATTTAGGGCTTTAAGATAAGTATGAACACTTTGAATTCACAATCCTGAATTGGTATATTCCAGGGGTGGCCAATGGTAGCTCTCCAGATGTTTTTGCCTACAACACCCATCAGCCCCAGCCATTGGCCATGCTGGCTGGGGCTGATGGAAGTTGTAGGCAAAAAACTTCTGGAGAGCTACCATTGGCCACCCCTGGATTCTACAATCATGTTCATTAGGATTGCACTGTAGCATTCTTATCAGCCATGTTTCTCTCAAAATGGAAAAGAAGATGAAAAAGAAAAAAAATGGAAGTGACAGTAATATCTTTCCTCCATGGTTTCTGGGCAGTTGCTCCATGACAATCGTAAAACAATGCAGGGGTAATGAAATTAATTTGTGAGCCAAAAACCTCTTCCTAGAACTGTGCTTACTAATGGTAATGTGAAATCCAATCACAATCAACCAGAGCATATGAGATATATAGTAGTCTCAAGATGCAGTTTAGAGGACATGTGTTGAAAACATCATCAAAGAAAATGGTAAGATGGATGAATTGAAGGATGCTTGGCTCTGGAGAACACCCATTATTTGACAAGGCACAATCAAATTGCTGATCAGTTCTTACATGTGCCACTGGGAATTCAAAGCAGACTCTTGTTTCAAAGGGTTATTCTTTCCTTTCTTTAGCAGTTTAGTTAAAGACTGATTTTTTTTAAAAAAAGATTACTCTCTTACCAAAAACACAGATGTGAAGAACATTTTTATAAACATTCCAGAGAGGTATTCACTAACTTGGGAAATAAAATTCAAATGTCACTTTAGACTTTAAATATCAGGACTAAAATGCCAACAATATCTGAATAAAGGTAAGGTCAATGAGTCTGGCCTAGACATTTGTGCTACATGAATTCTCAGAGAGTTCACGCTCGTGAGGATTCTTAACATAGTGATGCTACAAACTCACATTGGTTTTATAGACTTTTAACTTTCATTGCTTTCCAAGGAATACTGGGAACTGTAGTTTGGTAAAGCACTTAGAATTCTGTTTGAAATCTAAGAGCTGGGAATGAATACCCATTCCAGTTCCAGGCTACTTGCATTTATTTCTTGGGAGAAACTATTTCTAGTTAGTATAAACAATAAAGAGTAATCGCTCAAACGCCTTTAAAACACAGTTTTCTGCTATTTAACTCAAGAGGCCTTTCACCTTGCTTTGACTTTTTTGCTCACATACATTCACATGGACTCTTGCTTTCCATCCCAATACAGAGATGAGTGACTGTTCCCAGTTTCATTTCTTTGGATACCCAGATTTGTTTATATTGTGTACACATCTGCAAGTTTTGTATACAAGTTATGTGGTATTTATAAAAACAGTGATATTCTCACTGCAGTTCCAAATGGATTACCTAATGCAAGGTGGTACAATGAGCAGAATGAGGAGATGTAATAAACTATGTAATAGGGCTAGGATTTCAGAAATCTGAAAAGGCATAAATATTAAACATGACATGTTGAACAATGCAAGAAGTGGTATTACGTAAGTAGAAACAGAATGAAGTGAGAGCAAGATAAAAACAGAGTAATGACAGTGTGTGCGTGGGAAGTTCACCTGTATGAGTAAACTGAAGAGTGCAACTCCAGAAGCTGTGATAGAAAGACAAACTCCAAACAGCCAGTCAACAGTAAATACGTTAGAGGCAGTCACAGGCAGTCCAGTGGCTCATACACATAAAGCAGTCCTTCCAAGATACAGTACCAAATCAGTTTCCAGTTAGAGAAGTCAAGAATCCAGTCCATACATTACATAAGCCAGTCTTATCCAGTCCTCCAGAATAACAGTATAACAGCCAAGATGTTTCTCCTTCTCTCACGCACCGTCCTTATCCTCCTTCTCATCACCCAACACTAGCTGAGAGTAAGGCTTGTACTATTATAGTGCAGCTATCCAATCCCCATCACTGATTGCTAACAAGCTGCACCTGTTACTCTCGTGACATTCATCACTCCTGTGTAGCTTAGTTACATAATCATTACTCAGCAGTTTTGTTCCCTTAAAGAACCTAACTCTGACATTCTCCCCCTTATGTAACTATACGTGCTATACAGTCATATAAACTATTTAACATTCATAGTCTATACACAGCCTTATACAGTTCTGTAACATTGTAGTATTGTAGCCACCTTACTTCAGACCTAGCCTTAGACAATTCTCTCTATGCTTTACATGCGTCTGAGCTTTAGTAAAGATATCTGCAATGTTGTCATTAGTAGCGCAATATTCAAGAGTGATTAACTTATCCTCTAAACATTGTTTCACATTATGAAATCTGACATCCGTGTGTTTTGATCTTCCTTTCACACCAAGATTAGTAGCTAGTTTAAGAGCTGCCTGATTATCTTCATAAACAGTTATTGGTTCAACATAATATAAACCAAGGTCAGATAACAATTATTTATACCAGGTAAGTTCACTGCACACTGTACTAAGTGCTGAATATTCGGCCTCGCAGGTCGATAAAGCTACGTGCCTTTTGTTTTAATGACCTCCATCCCACCAGTACTCCACCTAAGAAAATAGCTAAGCTGGTGGTTGACTGTCTGGTGTCTTGGTCGTTTGCAAAACTTGCGTCAGCATAGGCATGTATTCTTAGTTCTCCAGCAGGAGTTATAAACAAACTAACATCTAAGGTTTGTTTCAGGTACCTAAGAATATGTTTTGCTGCTTTCCAATGGCACTGTCTGGGCTTTTTCACTGCTCTGGCCAAGTGGTTGGTTGCCATTGCAATATCAGGCCTAGACCAGTTAGCTATGTATAACAGACTACCAATCAGAGATTGATAAATGCTCTGATCAAACAATGGACTCTGATCGTTATCAGCATCATTGTTCTGTAACATAGGACATTGAACTCCTTTGCTCTGATCCATTTTATAACTCTTCAGTAGCTGAGCAATTTTAGCTTTTTTTGAGACTCTATATCCACCATTTACACTTTCAATTTCCAAGCCAACATACTGTCTAATGAGAATACTTAGCAGCAGTATAATCCACAGTCCTGTTTTCTCTATCAAAAGTCTTCCTGAATCATTCTATGTAAATAGAATGTACAATGGTTCTATTTTTAATTTTATTTAAAATAGTTATTAGCCATCTTGCTACTTTACAGGAACTCAAGACAGTCAACAATATGAATTGCTATAAATTACGTAAAACCATTAATTTAAAAGCAATAATTCAAAACTGCTGATAGAGAGAACTAAGATTAATCAAATGCCATCATAGATTTGTCATAACTGATCTCTAAAACTTCATTGCTGCAATAAATCATAAAAGCTTTTAGAATACTCTTCAGGCCAATCTGAGGTATAGATAGCAGTACTAGATCATCTCTTCTCAGCCTTTTGGCCCAGAAAGAATTCTCTACTAAAACCACCTTCAGCTGCCTCCTAAAGGTTGAGAACGATGGGACCAGATGCACTTGCCTGGGGAGGTTGTTCCACAATTGTAGGGCTGCCACTAAATAGGATCTTTCTTGTGTACCTACCAGGCAGGTATCTCTGGTTGACGAGAGTCGAGAGGCTCTCTCTCTGTGATCTTAGTACCTGGACTGTATAGTTGCAAGGAGAAAAAAAATGACACCTATGTGGAAATCCACAGGCTTGATTTACAGGTGCCCCAGGCAAAATCAAACGGTCTGGTCAAAATAGCAGAAGTGAAATTCAAAATCAACTCTACCCAAAAGGGATGCTCTTGAAATAATATGTAGGGCTTCTCCTCAGAACTACAATCCCTTCCCTTCCCTGAACTCCTCTGATTAACATTCTGTGATTCTCCTCTATTTACTATTCTGTATTATATTCTCCTCTCGATAAGGGGTACTATTCTTCCCTGGATGAGGGGCACTATGTTGTGCTTCCCTTTTAATGTACTAATTTACTGGTTGCCAGTAGTATTGCAAGAACTGTTTTAATAACTTTAAATAATTTATATGAATATCGGTCGTCTCCTTCTCTGAGCCCTGCAGTACAAGGGTGGGTGGACAATAAATCTAATAAATAAATATATAGATCTATAGCAACTGATTCTGAAAAAAGGGTTTTATTATTGACAAAAGGATATCACTTTTTTTTTGTTAATCATATGGTAATTAATTAACTTTAGCTGGTCCCAAAAACACATCAAAGAATATTTGCCTTTGTTCCAGTTGTCCATGACTTCAGTGGAGCCTGGACTGGAACTGAGAACTCCCTTAGGTGTCTTGCTGGCCCGCCTAACCCAGTGATCTGTGTCGCTGATGGCTTCGTTGAAAATGTGATATAGACAATTTATCTCATCGTAATGAAAAATTTGATTACATCCTAAATTATAATAGATGTCTGGCACAAATGTATATTAATTTCCCCCAATTTCACTATTATATTAAAACCAAAGCATCGTGCTCCACTCTAAGAACAGGAACATCCAGTCTCTGGCTAGCTAGCAATTTTTGTTCTGTTCTATTCCCCCCCCCCCACTTCCAATTACATGGTAGAAATTGGAAAACGGTCCATAAAAGTTTTGTTTCCAGTCAGGGCCTCCATGGTATCTTGTACTTCATTTTAAAAATGTACTAGATTACTTGTGCATCAAATTAAAATGCATAATACTTGCCTACAATAAGAATGTCCATGCAGAGGGGAGGCAAAGCGTCCATTATGGCCTTAATAGCACCCATCACCTTCAAGTGCTGTGCTGGAGTCTTTAGGACAGTTATCAAGCAGCTCATCTATGATCAAATTAAAAGTCAGAGAGGCAATTGTGATCCAGCCATTGGCTTTCATCACTGACTTTGGAAGGAAATGCTACCCATTTTATTCTGTTGAAGTCCCAAAAATGAGAGTTTAAAGGGGGAAAAAAACCCTAGTACTATGCCGTGACTGTGCACTGGAATGGAAGTTGCTTCTGAAAGGAAAGTCACATTGGGGTTTCCAGCTTCCTATCCTTACGGGTCCTTTTAAAGACTTTGAGATGTTTGGGATTTGAATGACCATTTGCGAGCCCCTCTTCTCACTGCTCCCATGTCAATGCCATTTTTTTTCTCAGTTGAAAAGCTATAGCTACACAAATATCATTTTCAAAAAAACCCATCTGTGTTTGACATCAGAGTTTAATGCCACAACACATCCAGATTTTAAATCTTGAAAACTGAACTACAACAAAATATATTGAGCTTACTAGCAAACTATCAGATTGTTTCTCTAAAGTGGATCTTCCCATTGGACTTTGAATTGGTGATGTGTAGGAGAGAAGGAGAAATGAAATGTTGCCTATCAAGTATTTATTATTATTATTATTATCATCATCATCATTATTATTTATATACTGCCCTCCTCACCAAAGACAGGCTCAGGGCCAAGGGTCGACACAAACACATTAGTGTGACCGATACAATAAGCAACAATAAAAACATAAAACAGCATTCTGCACTAGCTGAAGTCACCGGCTTTGCGACAAGGGCAGCCCTATGTAGAGAGCATTACAGTATTTGAATTAAACAAGTAAATATTACCTGCTGCTTTTGATTAAGGTGATAGGTCACCTAACAGCTAGATCTTTCTGGGGGCATTGGGGAAAGGAAGACAAAAGGAATTAATAGGCTTTGTTGAGAACCAGTGGAGTGGAGCGGTCAGACTAGGCACTGGGATACCCAGATGTGAATCCCCACTCTGTCATGGTAGTTTATGGCTGACCATGTGCTAGTCACACAGCCTAATGTACCACATAGTGTTGCTTCGAGGTTAAACTAGAGAAGCAGAATTATGTAAGCCAATTTGGCCTCTCACTGGGGAGAAAGATCAGGTAGAAATTAAGTAACTAGGTAATAATATTAATTATTTTTTAAATTTACAGATAAATTGATATGTTGTAGACATAAAAATAAAGAATGTTATAAAACACCCAGAACCCTGCAGTAGCAGGGATTGGACAATCCATAAATTTAGACTGATTTCACACTAGGGCTTGTTCTGGTTGGAGAGCCCTTTTGCCCCCAGCGCTTCTCTCGGTTTTCACACAAGCTGCCCCGGAGCTGTGAGTTGGCCCACTGCTTTTCCACAGCAAGCAGAAACCACTTGTAAGAGGATCTCACTGGTTTGCCATTGCCTTACCCAGATATCTACACTTTACCCCCAGCAAACTGGGTACTCATTTTACTGACCTTGAAAGGGTGGAAGGCTGAATCAACCTTGAGCCAGCTACCTGAACCCAGCTTCTGCTGGGATCGAACTCAGGTCGTGGGCAGAGCTTGGACTGCAGTACTGTAGCTTACCACTCTGTGCCACGGGGTCATTCTTTACAGAAAGGCAAAAACACCATCCATGTAAAGAAACCAGTGACACATAACAGTGTGCAGGCTTTTGAGTTCTCTAAAACTCTTCATCAGGCCAGATATTCAAAAATAAAAAACAGCACCCCCCCAGGTATTTCAGTTTATTATGATTGTAAGACCCTCATGTATTAGGAGATGGTGTAACTTCCAACAGACAAAAAATATTGGGTTTCAGGTTGCTACTGGCAAGATGGCACAAAACAAGAGTCAATAAAATAAACTCCATGGTAACCACTCCCCT
Organism: Heteronotia binoei; assembly: GCF_032191835.1. Classification (NCBI taxonomy): domain Eukaryota; kingdom Metazoa; phylum Chordata; class Lepidosauria; order Squamata; family Gekkonidae; genus Heteronotia; species Heteronotia binoei. The sequence continues at coordinate 45,024,841 of NC_083223.1, read as the reverse complement.
TCTCTCTCTCTCGACTGGGCTTCGCGAACGAAGATTTAAGAAGGGTGCAATAGTCCACGTCTGCTGCAGGCTCGCTGGTGGCTGACAAGACCAATGCGGGACAGGCAGGTCCGGCCACAGTGGCTGCAGGGAAAAGTCTGATTTAGGGTTGGTGCTGTAGCAGTGCGATTCTTCCTCAATCTCCTTTTGTCCTCAAGACCAGCTATGCGTGCGTTCTCAAAAGAAGAAACAGCCTGGTGGATGGTGTGCCTCCATGCTTTGTGATCTGAGGCTAGGTCAGACCACTGGTGATGGTTGATGCGACAGGTGCCAAGGGATTTCTTCAAGGAGTCCTTGTACCTCTTCTTTGGTGCCCCTCTATTTCGATGGCTGGTGGAGAGTTCGCCATACAGGGCAATCTTGGGAAGGCGGTGGTTTTCCATCCTAGAAATATGCCCTGCCCAGCGCAGCTGTGTTTTCAACAGCAGTGCCTCGATGCTGGTAACCTCCGCCCGCTTGAGAACTTCAGTGTTGGTCACAAAGTCACTCCAGTGGATGTTGAGGATGGTGCGAAGGCAGCACTGATGAAAGCGCTCAAGGAGTCGCAGGTGATGACGGTATAAAACCCACGATTCGGAGCCGTAGATGAGGGTTGTCATCACAACCGCTTTGTAAACATTGATCTTTGTGCCTTTTTTCAGATGCTTGTTGCTCCACACTCTTTTGTGCAGTCGGCCAAAGGCACGGTTTGCCTTTGCCAGCCTGTTGTCAATCTCCTTGTCAATCTTAGCATCTGAGGAGATGATGCACTCCAGGTAGCTGAACTGCTGGACTGTCTTCAGAATTGATTCACCCACAGTGATGCAGGGAGGGTGATAATCTTCCTGGGGTGCAGGCTGGTGGAGAACTTCTGTCTTCTTCAGACTAACTTCTAGGCCGAATAGCTTGGCAGCCTCTGCAAAGCAGGACGTCATATGCTGCAGAGCTGATACCGAGTGGGAGACGAGTGCAGCATCATCAGCAAACAGTAGCTCTCGGATGAGTTTTTCCATTGTCTTGGAGTGGGCCTTTAGTCGCCTCAGGTTGAACAGGCTGCCATCGGTGCGATAGCGGATGTAGACACCATCGTCATCATCTAGATCTACTGCGGCTCTTTGAAGCATCATGCTAAAGAAGATCGTAAAGAGAGTTGGCGCGAGAACGCAGCCTTGCTTTACACCTGTGCCTATTGGGAAGGTCTCCGAGAGGTCGTTGCAGTGTCTGACTTGGCCTCGCTGGTCTTCGTGTAGCTGGATGATCATGCTGAGGAACCTTGGGGGACATCCTAAACGTTCCAAGATTTCCACTCCCCCTACTCCTGTGCTAAAGGCTGCAGTCTTAGGTTTTACACCTGGCTAGGGGATTGCCCATCTTGTATTACTTATGAATTTTGACAAAGCTGGCCCATTCCCTCTATGAGTAGTTATGACAATGCAGGTAGACTGCTAACAGAGGGGCATTTTGGGGTGGATGAGAAGCATCCTGAATCCGGTTGGCTCAAAAAGAGCCATCTCGAAGCCTCCACACATTCCAGAACAAGGCAGTCCGATCCCCTCCCCAAGGTGGCTTGATGCGATCAGACAAGGGGTGCTTCAGAGGTTGGACTTCTCTTCTTCTCCCCCAATGAGTCAAGCGATCATGTACTCAAGTTTTCTTGGTAGTTTAAAAAAAAAAAAAAGCCGGATGCAGCTTGCAGCAGCTTGGCAGTTTCACACCACCAAGGCGCCTCACTTGTGCCCTTCTGCTTCCAGACAGTGAGGAGACAACTGGCATGCAGTTCCTCCAATGGCTGGAGGATGGGGTAAGTATGGGATGGGTATGTTGCCGTTTGGAAGGATTTTTCTATTCGATTTCTGAGGCATCTCTAAGTCAGCCCAATGTGCCTGTCTGTAATCACCCATAAAGTCTCTTAGCAATTCCTCACAAGCAGTTGCTCTGTCCCCGGGCTTCTGCTTTCCCCAGCTCAGATGATTGATTCCCCACCAGTTGCTGCATGGGCACATTTTGACCCATGGCTGCCTCCAGTTTCCCCTGTGGCTTCCTGGTCTTGTTTTTTTAGAGATCTGGAAGCCAATGAGGGAAACTGGAGAGAGCTGTAGGTCAAAATGTGCCTGTGCAGCAATTGGTGGGGAATCGATCACTTGAACTGGAGAAAGCAGAAGCCCAAGGGCAGATCAACTGCTAGTGAGGAATTGGTATGTGTCACATCAAAACAAATCAATACTTGTTAGTTACTTTGTACAAACCTCTATTTATACATGTTTAATGGTTAGAATCTTACATTTCGAAAATTCTTTTTCACTGCTTCCCATTTCCTCACCTGTTATTCTGAGATGGAAAATATTGTGCTGATAATTCAAAAGTGGCAAATGTATTATAGAGAGAGAAGAATGTATGTGGATAAGTTTCCCTTGGAATAAGTTAACATACTGAAAAGCTCTCTGGACTTATTATGTGATAAAAATGGCACCAGTATCTACTTTTCACTGTGTCTGAAATGAGAAGGAAAAAATATCAAAAAGTGGAAGAAAAGGGACTGGTAGCCTCCACCAATATGACAAAAGTTTAATATAAAATACCAGAGCCATATATCATGAGGATGACAGAAAAGAGAACAACACAAGAGAAAGAGAATACAATCTGATATCCCAGAGAGAGGTCAGGCAAAGACATCCGATATGATGGAATCTGAAGAATATACTGTGACACTTCTCAGTCCCATAATAGAAGAACTATATTAAAAGACTAAAGCCCCCTAGTAAAGCATAAATGGAGCCAGATGGCAGATGAATCACCTGTGGCTCTTGACAAGAGAGCTGGTTTGAAGAACAGAGATTGAGAAAAAGGGAGACAAATATTGAGGGAGAAGAGAGAGCTGCAAAGTGAAGTAAAATGCTCTCAAGGAAGCAAAACAGTTGCTAGGGTCTATGAAGGCAGCAAGCAAAATGAGCACAATTCTCAGAGATAGAGAGCAGCAGTAGCTGGGGATGGTGCCCTTCCTTAAGATTAAAAGCCTGCAAACAGAGACTATCTATCTATCTATCTATCTATCTATCTATCTATCTATCTATCTATCTATCATCTCTCTCTCCAGTGTCTGCTGGATTTTTAGGTACTTAGGAAATGATGGTAATTCATACAAGTATAATCTTCAAAGCATTACAGAGTATATATTATTTTGTCAAATCAATGCAAATGATACTTGGAAGGGAGATCCCCACCCCCATTGCTCAATTCCCCACATGGCTCAATGGGGGAGGGTATCCCACATCTTCTCCCCCAGAACTAAGCCTGGCGGAGCTACTAATGAGTTGAGGGTCTCCACTACCGCTGGCCTCTTCTGCCACTGTGGCTAAGCCTGGCACAGTTGCCAGCATCTTTCATGGCTGGGCCTAGCACAGTTGCTGGCATTCTCCTCCACCACTGGGCCCAGCTGCCAGTGTCTTCCTCATCTAACTTTGAGGCCGGGCCCAGAGTGGCTGCCGGGATTTGCCACCAGGCGGGGCTGGAGTGGCTCCTCATCCAGTAAGAGCATTGCACAGGCAATGCAAATATTTTTTTTTTTTTTGGGGGGATATTTTAATTAATTAATTTTAATTTCAGATTTTTCTGCAGACCTGGGGAATACCCCTAGTTTGATTAAAAAAAAAATCTCTTTAGCCTCTGTGTGGCCACAATCTGTAGATTTACCTATTTACAGACAGAAGCTCTTAGAATATAAGATCTAGGAAGAGGGTGGTTCACAATATCTTTCTTTGCAGGGAATTTTGTTGTTATTACAAATTGTTTAATGGATGCTTAGAGGACTGAAAGAAAAAGGTCTATAAGATGGGAAGTTTTTGACATTCAAGAAACAAATGGATATTATTTTTTTATAGGGACAACGTTCAAAAATTTAGGAAAATGCAAATACATAGCCATATATTGGAATCATCCTTCCCAGTTGTAATCTTTGATGCAAGTAATAGCACACACATTTTGCTTAAATCCTATATTGTTTAAATGTAAGGCAAGAGCACAATGTTTTTCTGAAAATCCAGTGTGGTGTAATGGTTAAATCTGAGAGCCAGCATGGCATAGTCATTGGAGTGTCAGACTGGGGTTGGAGAGGTCCTGGTTAAAATGTCTATTCTTCCGTGAATTCTTGCTGGGTGACCTCGGATCAACCACACACTTCCACCTAGTTTAGCTTGTAGAGTTTGTCAAGGAGTCTAAAGATGAACCCCACGAGTCCCCAGGGTTGTTGGGCACAAGTAAGCAACCTTTATTTTATTATTTTTAAAGGAGTTAAGCAGATTTTGGATTTATTTAAACAAACCGGCAGGGAAGGAAATCAATATTTACGCAGGGGTTAAGTTTTGGAGTTGGTATACAGAAAGTTAAATAAATTTACAGAACTGCAGGTCTTATAGCACTGAATGTACAAGAGATGTTTAGACTTTAGGCTGTTCTGCTTTCACTAAAGGTGTTACAGATGTTACGATATTTTTGCTTAGATAGTACTTGTTCTAGATTGCCTTATGTTTCCTTTTGAATGTGACACTTGTTGATCACACGGACTTGAGAAAGTCCTCAGCTTTATCCCTTTGTTTTTAAAGACTATGGCTTTCCTGCTAAACCATTTTCTCTAGCAAGATAGTTATTCTCTTCTCATTAAGATTAATATTTTATTAAAATATATAGTTTAATTTCTGTCAAACAAAAAAAAATTAATCTACAGGCAGCATGATACTCTAATGTCATACAGTAGACCCCCCCCCCCCCAAGAAAACTAGTTTAGCGGTCTAACACACTTTCAGAACCTGGGTTACATGGCACAAACCTGAAGCCCAAGAGTCAAAGGTCGTAGCTCATGCATTCTCTACATTGCTATCTATTACAATATAAGCATATCATAGTCTAGACTTTCAGTGCATCAGAATCCAAACTAGCCTTCTTTCTCTAGGCCCTTGGCTCAATTACAGTTTTTTGGCCGAGCAGCATCAGGTGATGATGACACCCAATCAGAATATATTCTTGCTGGAACCCCCTAAAAATTACTTTACCATTACTGATTCTCTCCTTCCCATCCTCTGAATTGCAAGTTCTCATGAGAAGCTACTGACCACCTTTTCAGTTCTGCCCTTGAAGATGATAAGGGCTGTGTAGGCCAAGACTCCAATTAATAACACCTGTAGGATAGAACCAGTCCATAACCATTCACATTAACCCTGGGGGAGGGGGGAACCAGGGGGGCTTTGCCTCACAGAGTTGTTGCAATAGTTCAGAGGAGAGGAGAGAAGAATATGCTGCTTTGGATTCCAAATGGGAAGAAAAGCAGGGTATAAAGAAAGAAAGTAAATCTGAGAGATCTGAATCTTTTAAACACTCACATTCACATAACATTAATTTCCTCTTATCTATCCACAGATTTTAGAAAATCCAAATATTCCTGCAGGCTGACATTCACAAACCTCTCACCTAAATGGTGAATAGCAAAAGAAAGAACAACAGCTTCCTAAAGTCTGAGGAACTATTTGCCCAATTTTTTTTAAAAAAAGAAGTACTGGACAACTGGATCCAAATAATCCTGCTTTTATATTAGATCTTCCCATCTGTTCTTCAGCTTCTTCTGCCACCTAAACAGCTGCCTTGTTGTTTCAGGTAACCTCTGAGAACAATGCGGGGAAGCACCATGGCAGGAGATCTACATGACAATTGGAAAATCCACAGAAATCACAGAGTGCCCCCCCCCTGCATTGTAGGAATGGAAGTGCCTTGTGCAGTAGCCCCTTTGGATCCACATGAATGTTTTAGTCACTTCTGAGACTACATTAAAGCTCTCATAAAATCTGTTTCCTTAGCATGCTGGGTTTGAATTTAAATTTTAATCTGTCATTTGAAACTTGCACTTATCTACTTTGTGCCTGTTATTCATAAGAAATATACATGTGGAACTGTGCACGCATAAGAAAAGGAATAATGCCTTTATTCATAAGAAATGGTTATTTCTACAGCTAGGTATGACTAGAGAAATTAATTCGGGGGAGCAAAGGAGGGGCGAAGACAAATATTAGAGGAAGAAAGTATTGTCCTCTGTACGCTTAGTATATAGAATGCAAGTTTATAAAATTTTAATCCCACTGTGGACCTTTGATATATTGTGGCTAAAAACTGGAAGAGAGAAAGTAACAGTGAAGAATGGAGGACTATTCGTTTCAGCCTGTCCTTTGGGCCTGTCTTTTAAAATGTGATGGTTGGTTGTTGTGTTTTGAAAATGTTTATCTAACGTAGCACTTGACATTTTCAAAGCATTGCTAAAATATTAACCTATTAATTATTTCTGAAGCAAGTAAATGTTACCATCCTCTTTCTAGAAATGTGGAAGCAAATGGAGAAGGTTAAGTGAATTTCTCAACGTCATGAATGCGTTAGATCACTTTACAAGAGAGGGATCTAGGATGTTTGCTTCGCTGCTTTGGCCCTAGGGATAAAAAATACATTAATTTTCATCAGTCTATTCTGTTACTTGCAGTGTGTAATCCTACTCAGGGTGAAACCCTTTTAAATCCATTGAAATCAGTGGATTTAGAAGTGTGTAATTTTTTAGGATTAAAGTGCCAGACTATTATTAAGATCCTTTTCACACTGCATTAGGGTAAATTCAGAAGACATGGGAAAAGAAGCACTCAAAAATGATTTTAGAAGTTTCTTGTCAGAGGTAAATTAAGTTTCCAGTGTGTCTGCCTTCATTGTTGGGTGTCCAAGTGCACATTTCCAAAGACTTAACAGCACAGAGCTAGAGTGGTGTAGAGTGTTAGGCAAGAACTTCAGAGAGCCAGGTTTCAATCTTTACTCCAACATGGAAGTTGGCCTTGGGCCAGTTACTTTTTCTCAGTTTTATGTACCTCTCAGAATGGGGGTTGTGTGGATAAAATGGAGGTGGGGAGAATGATACTGTATTATGGTTTGCATTCCCATTAGGGAGAAAAGTAGTGTATAAATGTTTAACTACATAAACATCAATAAACTTCAGTCTTTGAAGCAAGAGTGAGATTTTCCACCAATTCCCTCTTGCATTTCACATCCCCCATTTTGCTATTGATACTGATCTTGGTAGATCACAAGGTACAAAATTTCAGGATCCTCTGTGTATGCATTGGGAGGAGACTGTGGGAAAGTTTTGCTCTGCAAAGATTTTCAGTGGCTTGATACTTTATTTTTGATGGTACGTACATATGGTTTTAGAGTGAAAATCTAGAATTCTAGAACACATTTGTCAAACACATTCTAGAACACATCTGTCAAACTGGCTGTGGATCCCAAGTTGCATATCATCTATCTATCTATCTATCTATCTATCTATCTATCTATCTATCTATCTATCTATCTATCTATCTATCTATCTATCTATCTATCTATCTATCTATCTATCTATCTATCTATCTATCTGTCTGTCTGTCTGTCTGTCTGTCTGTCTGTCTGTCTGTCTGTCTGTCTGTCTGTCTGTGTAAAACAAAGCCAGAATGATACCTAGAGAAACCCTGTTACAAGACAGACCCAAAAAAGACAACAACCACTAATGGTTACACACAACTCTCAGCTGAAAACAGTTCAACATATCATCAACCACTTACAACCTCTATTGGACAGTGACAGCTCTCTTTCAAAAGTACTAGGGGATAAACCTTTTCTTGCACACAGACAGCCCCCTAATCTCAAACAACTCCTCACCCACAACAATACAACATCTCATCTGAGCATGGAGTACCAGAGCTTGCAATAAACCCAAGTGCCAACTTTGCTGCCCCATACACCCAGACAACACGATCACTAGACCTAACAGCATTAACTACACCATCTCAGGCGCATTCACTTGTTCATCTTCCAACATTATATATGCCATTAAATGCTAACAATGCCCTTCAGTTCTCTATATAGGGCAAACAGGACAAACCCAACGCCAAAGGATAAATGGACACAAAACTGACATCAGGAATTACAAAATGGAGAAACCTGTGGGAGAACACTTTAACCTTCCAGAACATTCAATGGGTGACCTCAAAGTAGCTGTTTTACTGCAAAGGAACTTCAAGAACAGAATGGAGAGAGAAATTGCTGAATTACAAATTATTATGAAACTTGGAACAAACACCTAACCAGGCCGGGACTGAACAGGGATATTGGTTTTTTTTATTACTTATGCTAAACCCACTCTCACTGAGTATAGCTATATATCCACAGTATTCCAATGTATTTCTCTTTTAGACTAGTGTATCAGAATGTTTCTTTGTATTGACATACTCAAATAAGAGATATTAGTTGCTTCTCTCATTACATATACTTAACCCATTTTCACTATAATTTAATGGTAAACTAGAACGATGTTTATAATGTATAAAATTATGTTCATAATGTATGTTACATGTTAAAAGGTAACTTAGGTAGACAAGAACACCACTAGGAAATGCATGTCCCTTTTCTTTACTTAGACTTGTAGCAAGAGCAATTAACAGGCAACTTTTATTACCTTTTATTGGCTTTCCATGCAAATGCTATCCAAATGGTCTTTCAATTTGTTTATTACACTATTTTGCCATTTGATCCTAACTTTGTATCACTTTACATTCTTAACCACTATCCACCAGCTATATGTAAGATCTGCTCACTGAACCCGATTCCCTCATCAGAAGAAGTATGCATGCATATGAAAGCTTACATTCTGAATAAAACTTTGTTGGCCTTAAAGGTGCTACTTGACTCCTACATGACTCCTGAGGAGCATCCGGGGGAGGTCCCCTGTGAGGTTGATGTCTCTAGCTTGCATAGGATCTGTTCTATACACTTCTGAACCTCCTGAGCCTCCACCTGCCAATTTGAGAAGCGCAGGTTCTACTGTTTCAAACCAACACAGCTGCCCACCTGGATCTAGCTACATGTGAACAGTGTCTTGGTTTTGTATACAGACTTAAGTAAAACATGTTTAGTGAAATGGTCTCTGTTTGTACTACAAAAGTCAAGAAGTAGTAACGATAATTACAATTAACCGGAAGACATAAAGAACCATCACTGGCATTATAATCACAACTTAGGACAAAGTAGGACAAGGATCAGTGTGTGACAATTAGCAGAACATAAACTTCAAGATTCTTCCTTTTGGCATCCCATTGAATGATTGAAGGTCAGTCTGTTAGGAAAGCAATAAAAGCAATATTAATAATAAATTGAACAGTACTGTTAATGTATACATTATATAGTTCTATGTTTTGTAGTATATATACCACCTGTAGAAGATTTTTAACTGAAACTGAGAATTAAATAGCCTGGGGTCTTTGTTACGGACTTTGCGGACAATTGATACATCTGCATGGATTCTGAGTATCTTTACCTTCAATCAATTGTTGCACACTGATCTTTGCCCTACATTGCCTAAATTGTGTGTTTATAACACTAGTGACGGTTCTTTATGTCCTCCGGTTAATTCAGTTTGTACCAACCACTATAAAATACATATTCAAAAGTCAGAAGATGCTCGTTGGAATGTACGTACATAAAACACACACACACACATACACAGACCTCATGAGGATGGCAATAATTCTTTTGTTGCTGTTGTAGTTCAGATTCAGCTGGTTTGGGTTTTTATTTTTGTGCAGTCAGCACTGTTTTTCCCATCTACCACGAGGCACTGGGGAGGTCTCAGGCTGAGAGGAGTCTCTGACAGGTGCAATCATGCTGAAAGTCAGTTGTGATGGCTGATATGAACAAGCCTTTAGTGACTACTAGGAATGCTGATGCCTCCATTAGATTCCCGCCCCACAACTTGGGTGACTCCGATATATAATTCAGTTCTTCCATCCATGCTGCTGTGCTGTTACAAACCTTAGTGCTGTCTGTTCTCTGAGGATTTTTTAAAAAGAAGATTGAAATTGCACATATTTCAGAAGAACTCCATGACAATGTGTTATTAGTACGGTTTGAAAATCAAACGGCAATAAAAACGCATCCGAGCTATAAAATGAAGTTGAGTTCGAAAACTTAATTGCTGTATCATTCAAAGCACTTTTGCTGTAGAAACAGATTGAAACTTTTCTTGCTTGACACTCTTACAGAATTATCATCTCTGTAAAAATTGGCTGCGTATAACAAAACACGTTTACAATTTCCTCAGCACCTATGACTGTTGGGTTTAAAAAAAAAATATTGGGGAAAAAAGTCTATGCCACTGTGCTTTAGTAAACCAATTGTAGTTATGCATCTGACACTTTTTTGGGCATTAATTCACTTTTGTATCTGTCAAGAATGGCAGTGAAAGCAAGCCAGGATGCAAGCAGCCAGCCAATCAGCCAACCACGTTTGCAGAAAAGGGCAATCTGAGAAGTCAGTCTATGTGTAAGAATGGGTCACTCAGACTAAGGTTGGGATCAGAAAAGCAAATTGTTGTGGCAGCTTCTCAGTTTTAAAAAAGCCAATCCAGGTTGAAGCACACTGTAGTGACCAAACTGTGCCTGCCTGGTGGCTGAAAGAGGCATGGGCTGCACAGATGCAGGGCAGAGCATTGATACCACTTCTGCACATGCATGGCATGCCTGAGCCAATCACATAGCCAGAAATGCACAATGGAGGCACAGCAAGGACTTTGCCACTGGGAAGTTCCCAGTGGTTATTTAATGTGCATGGGAGTCATCCTATGATGAGGTAAGGACAAGTGGTTTGTGGGGAACAGATGTGTGTGTGTGATTGCAAACATTAACTCTGGAGATGGAGGTTGGCTATGGCAGGCCAACCCCCCCCCCCATCTAATTGCAATCTAAGAATCTAGAGCAGAGGCTGCAGTTTTAAGATCAGGTGGAACCAGATTGGGCTCCCTGAAACCATCTGACTCCTGTTGAGCTCGTAGCTGTCAAACCACACTCTGGTCATCTGCAGTGGTGGCCACCAGTTACCCTTTTTGGTAAGTATCTGCTGAAGTTCCAAGTTGTAATGAAGGCATGGTTTGTATCTATGAAACATTCTGTCTCTGTTGCTGGTAAATGTTTGGTAGTAGATGGTGTGCTAGAAAGAAAAGACAGGCCACCATACATGTAAAAAAGGTAAAGGCTGTGCAAACACCGGTCGTTTCCGACTCTAGGGTGATGTTGCATCACGTTTTCACAGCAGATTTTTTATGGGGTGGTTTGCCATTGCTTTCCCCAGTCATCTATACTTTACTCCCAGCAAGCTGGGTACTCATTTTACCAGCCTCAGAAGGATGGAAGGGTGAGTCAGCCTTGAGCTGGCTATCTGAACCCAGCTTCTACTGGGATCAAACCCAGGTTGTGAGCATAGCTTGTTCTGCAATACTGCAGCTTACCACTCTGCAGCATGGAGCTCTCAGTCTCTACCATATATGTACAGCCATTTTAAGTAATTTGCAGTGCCATCCTAAAGCAGAGTTTTCATCCTTTCAAGTGCATTGAACAAAAGCGTAACTTTACTTAGGATGACACTGTTGGTATGGAATGAGAATGCTTAAGATTATTCCTTAATATATTGCAAACACAGTTTCATACGTATGATTTCACCAACCTTATCTTAAAAACCATGACACAAAAGTACATGCATCTGTGGTGCACTTTCTCCCAGTCATACAGAAATTACTTATTTGTAAAAAAGTTCCCAGGTGAGTGGAAGAATATTTATATAATCCAATTATTCTAGACCTTTCACAGAGAACTGGCATTCCCCATTAGCTGATTCCCTTGTGATCAGTCCCACCTAGAATATTTCATTATCTAGACTGCACAGGGTCTGCTCAAGATAAGTGGCTCCTTCATGACTGAGAGGACATTTAAAGGACACTTGAAATCTGACATTTTTAAAAGAATGAAAGTGGTATCAGACAAGTGGAGTTTAGATAGGAAACAAAGGATGGCAATGCTTAAACTTTTCTCCATCCTCTGCTTCGCCACTCTAAATCACCTCCATGGTTGCTTCTTCTCACAGCTCCTGGTTAAGTGTTAATATTTACCTCAGTGCTTTTCCTGAATAAATGTTCTTCCTGTTTGGTCTGGTGGAAAAAACCCACAAGCTGCCTTGTGCTTGCCATTTTACCATCATTATCAAGTCCCACACATCTCCACCAGTATAATGTCTCAGGGTAATCTCCCCCATGTCCCCCATTTTATCTCCACAAGACATACCCTTATTTATAAACCAAAGTAACTTATTCTAAGCTAGATTCAGGATGTAGAATGGTATAGTAGAGTCCAATCTTGCCACGTCTTGGAAGTGCAGCAGGTTTGGTACTTGAATGGGAGACCACCAAGGAAAACTTTGCAGAGGAAGGCAATGGTGAACCACCTTTGCTTAATCATTTGCCTTGAAAACTGTATGGGATGACCATAAATTAACAGCACTTTACACACACACAGGCTAGATTTCAAAAGAAGGTTGGGCCATACCATACTGCAAACAGATGTGGGAAGGCAGATTCCAATAGGTGGAGAGAATGTTTTATTGTCACACACAATTCCTGGCATGTTTTGAATGTGACAGTTTTCCCTCAGGGCAAAAAGTTAAATTATGGAAGCAACCTCATCCAGATTCCACCAGAGTGGATCAAGAGGCTCTGTAACAGAGCTAGTTGAATAACCAATCTCTGTTTAAGTGTGCTGTTCACACAGAAGATGCTTCATCAAACTTCGGCCATAGTTTTAATGTTTTCCCCACAGGAAAACCTGTCACATTCAAAACATGTCAGGAATTGTGCTAGGCATTAAAATGCTCTCTACTTCTGTTGGTTTTTGCCTTCTACACCTGTGTACTACAGTAGATTTACAAGATATTTGACTCTCTGCTTGTGCCAAGCTCCACTGAACCTCCTGGAAAAAAAATATTTCTTGTAGAAATAGTGGAAAAGTCTTTTTTATTATTTTGGTTGATTTTAGTATTAGCCCACTAGTCATGGATCAGAAAATATAATGTCAAGTGTAAAAAAATCCAAAAAGTTTCTGCAGAGAAGTAATTGGGAAGTTAGTTTGATACATATGCTACCCTTCTTTATTCTGCTGGATGGTCTTTCCTTGTTTGCTCCCAAAATGCAACTCATTAGCTTGCTTCCTGCTTCTCCCTTTCTTACTACCTACCTGCCCTGCAGCTAGAACACTTAACACTTTCTCTCTTATTCTGTGCAATAGTGTAGTCTATCTTTCCTAAATACTTTATTCTTTTTTAAAACAGCAATGCCTCCTAGGGTTGCCAGGAAATGATGTAGGCATGCCGGGGGTGACACTCTGGTTTTTGGGCAAAACTATATGGTAAAATTGCCCTCAAACCATGCCATTTTGCCCAAAAACCACAGTGCTGTCCTCGGCATGGCCACATAACTTCTTGGGGATGGAAGCATGTTGTGCAATGTTGCTGTTGTGAGGGGAATTTCCTTTCACCAGCCACCTGGTTGGCAGCAGACAGCAGCCCACAAAACCAGGGGGATTCTCCACCCTCTACTAAGGAATGGCAAGCTTAGCTATTTGTGACAGCATATTATCACTTCCAGGAAAAAAAAAAAAAACAAGAAGTGACTTCACATCTCTGTATGAATTAAGAAGAAAATAAGAGATTGGATTTATACCCTGCCCTTTGCTCGAAGTCTCAGAGCAGTTTATACTCTCCTTTCCCTGTCCCTCCCCACAACAGACACTTTGTGAGGTAGGTGCAGCGCTGGCTCACCCACTAGGCAAACTGGGCGCTTGTCTAGGGCACTGGGAGGGAGGGGCACCAAATTGGGCACCCCCCACTGCCCATGACAGACAGCTCTGAGAGAGTTATGACTGCCCCAAGGTGACCCAATGTGAAAGTGAATATTTTAAAGTGGGAAAGCAAACCCAGTTCTCCCAGATTAGGATCCACACACTTAACCGCTTCACCGAACTGGCTGTCTCCTCACTGGAAGGTGTGATGTTACTTCTGGGTTTTTCCTGAAATTGACATTACTCCATTGGGCCAACAGCTATTTTTTCTTTAAAAAAAAAATCTTCTTCCACTTCTACTCTGAGGGACAGGCAACCCTACTTCACAGAGTTGGTTTTTATGATCAAAAAATGAACTCTGCTAACATTGTTTCAAAGTGCATTATTTCTGTCTACAAAAATAACAATAACTGTTTTTGAGCAAACTTACAGCTTTATTTGAATAATTTATTTACAGCACTCTGTCAGTCTAGAGCCAGTGTGGTGTAGTGGATGAGTGCACGGACTCTTATCTGGGAGAACCGGGTTTGATTCCCCACTCCTCCACTTGCACCTGCTGAGATGGCCTTGGGTCAGCCACAGCTTTCATAGAAGCTGTCCTTGAAAGGGCAGCTGCTATAAAAGCACTCTCAGCCCCACCTACCTCACAGGGTATTTGTTGTGTGTGTGTGTGGGGGGGAAGGTAGAGGAGATTGTGACTGCTCTGAGACTCTGAGATTCAGAGTATAGGGCGGGATATAAATCCAAAATCTTCTTCTTCTCTTATTCTGCCCAGGCCCAACTGAGAAGAAAAAGAAAGTGGATGTTACTCTTGCTCAGTTCCTTGCTCCTCTCAAGAACTACAACATAATCAGTTTTTCCCCCATATTGCCACAAAGCCCTTGTTCCAGAAAGGAGGAAATTTGTTTATCTGCTAGGAAGAAGTTGGAGGGGTCAAGGTCAGTCCAAGCCCACCATATTCGCTGGGGTGTAGAAGAGCTGGTGATGCTGAGCATTTGATCCCAGTTCTCCTTTTTTTCCTGGTGAGATGGTGAAACTCTGGATGGTAACATTCACACAAACTTTCAGTTGCTAGAGTTGACAGCCACTGAATAATGAATAAAATAAATCCCCAATTTCACCCCAATAAGCAATCTGTTTCACACTTGTAGAGCATCTTTATTTATTCACTTTATTATTTATGGGTGATCATGTATGCTGCAGTTCAGTTTCTTGGCAGAATTATTGCTTTTCAACTCTATCTTTCACATAAAGAAAATTATTAAAACTTACACACTGTAACTGCAAAAGAGCAAACCACGTAGCTTTTTTCATTGTCACATAACTTTTCAAGGCACAGATTTCTCTTCTTTTTTACAAGCATATTTCCATCCTGTGTGTTTGGAGACAGACTTCCAATCAAACCATCTGTACTGCCCTTTATACTGTATATAGCTGGCAGTTCTGTGAAGGATTGTCTTGGCATACAAAATAAGATTGAAGAATGCACTGAGGCTGCAGGGAAACTCTCAAAAATTATGAATCCCAAAGTTCTGGTCTTACAGCTTCACAAAATGTCCTCTGGTGGGGTTTTTTTGCAGAAGTAAAGAAAGTAAAGCTATGGGGCAAAAAGCATATGATGTTTTAGTTCCATGGCTGAATGGTCTCATGTATTTGTGGAAGAAACATACACTTAATCAGGGCTTTTTTTTTTGTAGAAAAAGCCCAGCCAGAGCATATTAGGCAACACCCCTGAGGTCACTATTGTTTCATGCAGGGCTTTTTTGTAGGAAAAGCCCAGCAGGAACTCATTTGCATATTAGGCCACACCCCTGCTGCCAAGCTAGCTGGAACTGTGTTCCTGTGTTTTCCTACAAAAAACCCCACAAAAAGCCCTGCGCTTAATGACAACTAGTGTGATGTTGGACTAGGACATGGTCCTCAAACTTTTTGAGCCTGCAAGCACCTTTGGAATTTTGACAGTGTGGTGACCACAAGCACAAAATGGCTGTCACAAAATTTCTGCTGCAGGAGGCAGAGCCAGCCACAAAATGGCTGCCCTGGCTTCCTTCAATCACACAGTAAAAATCATCAGAGAATCATAGAGTTGAAAGGGACCTCCAGTCATCTAGTCCAACCCCCTGCACAATGCAGGGAACTCACAAATATCTCCCCCTAAATTCATGTTGTGGTGGCAGCTGCAGAGCCTTTTTTGTCAGAGCCTTTTCTCAGAAAAAGCCCCACTTGGTCACTCCCATTACCTCTTGGTATGTGACAGAAAAGATTTGGGCAGGCATCATGTAAGGGATCCCAGGACTTGGAGTTTGAATCCCTGTCACTGGGTGACATTGGGTAAATAGCTTATTCCATTTAACAAGACTGCTCCAAGGATAAACTATGGGGAGAGAACTAGGAATATTATCCTAAGAATTGGGTAAAAATTTACAGGACCTCCAGGCCATTTCTCTAATCAGAAATGTATTCCCAACACTTTAAGCCCTTATTGGGGATGGGGGAGATGCACAATAAAATGGACACTTGTCTCTCTTTTCTTCCTCTATGAGGGCTAAAACAACAAGGGAAACTACTGTCAATTTTGATTGAGGGTGGAATGGGGGTGCACTTCTTCAGTGCCCTGACATTGATCCATATTACTTTTTAAATGTCAAATAATGTTTCTGGAGGAGTTCCAAACACGGACCCCCAGCCTCACAAGGATTTTAGCCTTAAGTGAAACACTGTTCAGCTAGATTTGGTATTATGTTACAGATTTTAACTTGTTATTTTGCTTTTAACTTGTTATTTTGCTTGTTAATAGTACATTGTATGGTACTTATCTGTACATTTAATAAAGAAATGATTTTTTTTAAAAAAAACTGCATTTGGGAAGGGAATAGCTAAAATATCTTCTCTCAGGCAAACTGATCAGCACCTACAAAAATGCTGACGTGGTGAACCAAGAAAATTAAAATAAGTCTTTTCTCACAATCTTCATAATATTTATTGAAGTCAAGAATTACTATGAACCGATGCCTAAACTGAATAACGGTGTCATTTGGGGGCTGAAATATAGACTATTTAACATTTAAAAAACCTTGTCCTTGCTCCATGAGTTAACTAGCAGGGTTGGGCCAGTATCAAAATATGTAATAACTTGATAGGGTGGGACAGCCATAGATCAACAAATAAGAAGAAAATACATGTAGGGGCTGCTCAGCGGGAAAGAAAGAAAAAAAAAGGGAAAATACAGTGCATAAAGACCCATAACCATGGTGGGGTACAGTGGGGCAAGCCCCCTCATTTAAAAGTCCACACCCCAGCCCAATAGGATGCCAGACCCTCACAGCCCAGGAAGAGCCTGGGAAGTGCGGCCACACTCGTTCCAACTGGGTTGCATTGGTTCTGGGCAAGAAGAGGGGAGCATGTGGATCCAGTATGGCTAGAGGCTTTTTTTCCCCTGGGGGCTAAGCCCCCTGCCGGCAATACACCTTTGAAATGATCTTCAAAGGCATGAGAAGTGTTATTTTCCTCTCAGCTGCCAAGAAGGGTCAGAGACTCAGAGTGTATCTTTTCCCCCTTACAAATGCTAATTGAGCTGCAGAGCAGAGATAAGTAAACATCCCCATTCTCTCTCCTCCCAGGCAGGAAACACATATGTGTGAATAGGAAGACTGCTTTGTCTCTGGGAAAAGCTGTTTTGAGCAGACCTGCGTCAAGTGGGTAGGGAAACAACTTTGATAATGTTTATGTGTAAGGCAACAGAAGTGTAGTACACTTATTAGTAGGGACAGATCTAGGAAAAGGTGCTTGTTTTATCTTTTCATATGGCCTGCCTAGAGGGCTGAAGAGGGACAATTGATATTGTAAAAGGTAAGTTTTCTGCAAAAATTTTTGCTGTATCTTTGGACTCACTAGATTAATTACTAAGGTTTTGATATGCAGAACACATCAATACTTAAATATGTTTGGTGTCTGTTGGAAAAGAAAGTATAGCCCTTGATCTTCCCTGACTGCATCCACTTTCAGTGTGGTGATAGTCAGGCTGCAAGGTTGGGCTCAACATACTTACAATTGGGGGAAAGTGAGATTGGGAAGAGGGAAGATAGGGAAGATCAGAGGCCTTTTAAAATTATCTGCCCCTTTGACTTCAGCTTTCCATTGCCTTCCCCGTCCTGCAGCTTCTACGGTGGGGAGGGGGGCAAAGCAGTTTGCATCATTCTCCTCTCCCCCTATGTGATCTGAACAACAACCCTGAGATGCGTTAGGCTGGAAGTCTATGCCTGGTCCAAAATCACCCAGTCAGCTTCCACAGCAAGAACCTGGGTCTGGCAGATCCCACTCTGAAGCCCTAACTTGTATGTCCCCACCCCACCCAACCTCAAGAGGACCTGATCTGTGCCATCTATTTGGATAGCAGTTGTACCTCTCCTCACCTGGAGATTGGATGCTTGTGGGAGCAGAAAGCGTAACAGGGGATGGGGAGAATATTTGATTGTAATGTAATTTCTAAAAGCAATTTCTAAAGGAACAGTTTGCATTGATAATTAAAAGTTAAAGTTGTATTTCAGCTGTCTGAAGATTATTTGTTGAAGCCCAATGTGTTTTGCAAGTTGAACCTGAAGAGCAGAAATATACCATGCACAGGAATGCAGTCGTTTCCCATAAATTGAATCATGTGATTTTCATTAATGATTTGTTCTGAATATCTGTGTTTTTAAGGTGGAATTTCTAAGTAGTGTTCTAAGAGGCCAAGGTATATAGGTGGTATGGGGTCATGGGCACTGTTCTGAATTGCCTCAAAATGTACTTGTACTCACTTTGTAGGACATGAGTTTGAAGTAAGAAGAACATTTCCACTAACTCTGAACTTTGTACATTGCTCAGAAATTGAGCACCCAGAAACTGTTTTGTATTCTGCCCTTGGTCAGAGACGCATGAATTTATCAAAGGTATCTGTGATGCCATAGTTTTGTCAATTTCAGTACAATCGTACTTTATTAATGAGGCAGAAACAAGACACCTGTAAGTGAACATCCAGGGAAACTTATGAAATGTTCCCCTAAAGCTTTTCTGTATTGCCTTTTACTGTCAAATTTGTGACCATTGGTTTGTCCTATGCACATGATATGTATATTTGCAGATCTTAAAGTGACTATTCTAAAAGTGAATTTCAAAAACAGGACAAAGCAAGAGACCTCTGAGATACCACTATAACCACTGACAAACTTCCACCTTTTCCTGGGCTTGGCTCAGTGCATGGGCATTGTTGGGGGGGGGGTGCTCCCTAAATTTATGGGGAGGGAGCTTCTCTATAAATTCATAGGTAGTGATAATGGAGGCCCCTTCCTGTGATATCACTGGCTCCTACCTATGATGTCACTGGATCAAATGCCTCTGACTGGGCCCCAGCCTTCCCCCCCCCCCCGGGGAAATTGAAAAGTCTACGCCTCTGGGTTCCAGTCTTCTAATATCCTAATGCACTGAACATCCCATTTTGTTGATTGTACTGATTCACCATGTGTAATCCACCCTGAGTCAATGTGAGAAAGACGGACTATAAATAACATACATAACAGTAAAATGTCAGCCGATTATCCAGCCTGTTCAGTTCAATTTCAATAGCCACAAATACCTGCAGAACATGTTTGCATCAGGTTTTTGCAAAACTGCATCACTAGGGACTAATTAGATCAACAATGAAGAGTAAGGTTTTATTTAAACACAACATTTAGTTATGACCTTATATGATTTCCCTGACTGATTCAATTGTCTGGTTAAACAACAACCTGCTGAGTAGAGCGATTAAACAGCAAGAATGGTGGTGGTGGGGTAGTAGAATTCAATAGGGCTATGTGAGGACACTTATTCCCAAAATGCCAGCTGTGCTATACTGCAAGAATAGTGGATACAGGAATAAAGCAAAGCAACCTGCTGATCAGCCACAGACAGATTGACTAGTGGTTGAACTGATCATTAAAAAATCTGCTTCCTATTCAAGACTAGCAAACAAGATATGAGTCAAGCTGGTGGATATTCAAGCATCTTAAACTCTGATGGAAGCTTTCATGTCACAAATTTAAATTTTAAAATAAACTGATAGGGCAATGGACCTACTAGTCCCACCACCAGGCATTATTGGCAGTTGTGAGTAAAGTTGCATTTAGAAATAACCAGCCAGATCTTTCACTGCAATGCAAACCTCTTGTTTGCAATGATTTGATTGATAAACACTGAAGAATACAGACTATATTTAGCTTTACTTCAGAAATACACCAGTTGGCTGCACAAACCAAGCCAATCTTTTTTACGCTACCCACCAATAATCAGAAAGTAGTAAGGGAGAGATTTCATCTTATTTTCAGTAACCATGCATAGCTGCTATTTCTTAATGTCTCAACTGACATTTAAGTGTTCACAATTCATGCATTTCTAATAATCTTGAGAAAATGTCAGTGTGTTCTCTAATGGAGTGCTTCTGCAGAATAACCTCTGACTACATTTTGGGTGGGCTCTCAGTACCATCTCTTGTTACCAGGCCATTGCACCAGATAAAGTGTCTAACCTCTCGGCACTGAATAAGCAGGATATTGTTCTCTACACCACATGAGAAGCCTTACCATATAACCTCTGGAAGTTTCACCAGACAGAAGGTACTTCTTTGGAATGCTGTGTTTGAAGGCAATGAGGGAACATTTTGAATGGTGAAATATCTCAACAATATTTTATTTATTTTTAAAATAATTTTTATTTTAATCAAACAGTTAAACAATAAAAAGGAACAATTTAACAATACATATAAAGTAGGTATTATCTCATACCAGATGGTTAATAAATTAACCATATGACCATCGTACTACATCAAATAAAAATTAATTTGTCTTGTTGCTTATACAAAATGTTAAACTAAATTAGCTAATACAAATAATATTTTTCTATTATATTAGAAATCTCACCTTGAGCCATTAAGTATTCTTAAATAGGAAACCAAACTATTTCAAAGGTATTAACTTGAAGAGAATTCTGTATTGATTTTATGTTAGATGTTATTTTGCTCATTAAGTAAAGATTCCATAGTTTTTTATGTCACAGGTTTAATGATGGTTGCCGTTCACTTTTCCAAAGGAGAGCAATACTTGATTTTGCTGCATATAGTAACATAGTTATCATTTCATAAGTAGACCTAGATACTACATAATGAGGCCCTATATTCAAAAACAGTATTTCTGGCTCTAATTCCAATAAGAATCCAGTAATTTCTTTTATTTTTTGGAGGATTATATTCCAAAATTGTTTTATTACTGGGCAGTCCATCCAGCAATGTATATATGTGCCAATCTCACCGCATTTCCTCCAACATGGTGGTGAAAGTGTTTTTGTTATATAAGATAATTGCTGGGGAGTGGTGTACCAAAAGGTTATAATTTTTAAGGTCTGCTGCCTAACCTCTAGTATGGGAGTGGTTGAAGCATAGCTATTCCAGATTTTATCCCAAATCTCAGTTGTAAGATTAGAGTTACATAATGTAGTCTTTTAGTTTCTGTATTAAATAAAATGGCTTGATATATTTTGGAGAGTATTCCCTTAGAAATACCTGTTTCTGATTGTAAATTTTTTTTCAAACAATGTTAATGGTTGTTTTACCATTTCTATTAATTTAATAGACTCCTGGAGATGTTTAAGTTGATAATATTCTAACCAATTGATTTGGAAAAAATAACTTTTTTTCTAATGATGCTTTATCTATAAATTTTCTGTTCTTAATTAGGTCATTAAGGGTGTCAACCCCACATTGATGCCATTTTTGATACTGTTGCTGAAGTTTTGCAGGTAAGTACCACGTTTGTCCAATAAAAGAAGTGAATCTTGATGGGCTGGGAAGTAATTTGTGTCTCATATTATTCCAGACACCAAGGATAGATTTTTAAAAAAGGTCCTGCCTTATTTGAATCGGTCTTTCAGAAGCTTTTTGCCATATCACATCACGGATATGAAAAGGCATTGACAAGATTGAATACATATGCGCCCAATCAGGTAAATTTTCTCTTCTTAACATTATAACTATTTTGTTTAGTTGGGTAGCCTTATAATAATTAAACAGATGGGTATTGCATACCCCCTTTTGTGATTCTTCGACATAGTATATTAAATCGTATACTATGCCTTTTATTGACCCACAAAAAATTATTTGAAATAATTTGCCAACATTGAAAATATTTTCTGGGAACTGACAATGGTAATGTTCTGAATAATAACAATAATAATACTTTTTAATTTATATCCTGCCCTCACTGCCGAAGCAGGCTCAGGGCGGGATATAAATAAAAAAATATAAATTTCTGCAAGATAAATGATTTTATCAAATATCTTTTGTACCAAGAAAATAAAGATTTGTCCCATTTCTGTAACTGGAGTTTTAACTCCTTCTGCCAAGTTAAATAATTTAAATTAAACAAATTATTAATATCTACTGAATTCTTGATTCCTAAATAAGTTATTTGATTTAGAGACCATTGGTAATCTGAAAAGCTTTTTATTTCTGCTTGTTGGTTTTGAGGTAAATTTACTGGCATTATTTTTGATTTTGATTGGTTTACTAACAGGCCTGAAATTTCTCCAAATGCTTGCAGGACCGAATGAAGTGCTTGTATTGATTTTATGGGAGAAGTAAGTAATAGTAGCATATCATCTGCAAATAAGGTAAATTTATATTCTGTTTTACCTACTAATATGCCTTTGATTAACTTGGAATTTCTAATTTGTGAAGCTAACGGCTCAATAGACATTGCAAATAATAAGGGAGATAACGGGCACCCCTGTCTAGTACCTCTCTCCAATATTAATTTACTGGAAAATTGTGTATTGATTTTTATTACCTCAGATGGAGAGTCATAAATAGCATTCACTGCTGTCATTTTTTTTTCAAATTCCATTTTAGTTAAAAGTGTCTTAAGATAATCTATTGCTAGCGAGTCAAATGCTTTAGTTACATCTAATGATATTAAAACTGTTGATAATTTTTTAATACATTAATAAGATTAAATACTTTATATGTATTATCTATAAGATCTCATCCTTTGATAAATCCAACTTGATCAGAAAGTATGTAATTCTGGATATCTTACTTAATCTTCTTGCTAATGTTGCTGTAAAGATTTTAAAGTCTACATTTAATAGCAAAATAGGTCGGTAACATGATGGAAGTGTTATATCTTTTTCCAGTTTTGGAATTATTGTTACTATTGCCTGTTTCCAAGATGGTGGTAGGGTGCCTTCTAACAAAATATAGTTGCATACTTTCACTAAAGAATCGATTAACTCTATTGCAAACAATTTATAGAAATTTGCTGAAAACCCATCTGGTCCTGGAATTTTATTAAGTTTAAGTGCACGGATTGATTCAAAAAGTTCTTGTTCAGTGAATATTTTATCCAATTGGTCTGATTAACTGATATATCACTGCTTATAGTCTACAAAATTATCTAAACCTACACTAATGCTATCCTAATATCTATTAAACTAATTATCTGTTTCTTTAATTATATAATAACTCTAATCAACAAATTTAAACAAATAACTCTAATCAACAAATTTAATTATATAATAACTCTAATCAACAAACCAATGGCTCCCAATAATAGGAAAGTGAACCCAATGTCACTACCAATCCTGGGCATAATATAAGTTGGGGGTTTGTTAATAACACAATACTGTTTTACTAATAAATTATAAAAAAAATACAAAAAAAAGATTGTATTTTTTTAATCCAAATTGTAACTTCTCCCCCATACCGCCTATCAAATAACAAAAAACCATGTCATATAAAATACTTTCATTCCACTTATTTGTACCAACTTTTGTCTAGTCCCTCATATTTCAGCTTGTTCAGGAGAAGCAAGTACTGGAATTTTTCTGGTTTTTCTCTTCGGTGGAGTAGATTGTTGGAACAACTTTATTTTAGTATTCTTCTTTGTCAAGTCAGTTGGCTCTTTTAAGCCTAGTTTTTTAAGCATATTAAGTCCTGTTTCTATATCTTGTGCTTGAAGTCTGTTGCCATTATGCTCTATTTGTAAAGTAGCTGGTCCAACCCATCTATATTTCTGTTGGGCCTTTTGTAGCTGCTGAGTCACTGGTTTATGTTCTTGTTGCTTGGAAATAGCCTCTGGGGGCAGATCTGGAAATATTTCAATTTTTGTATCCTTATATTGAAAAGAGCCCCATTTCCGTGCCTCCAAAAGTATTTTAGTTTTGACTCTGAAGTCAAGAAATGTCAGTACAATGTCTCTAGGACCTTTCCTTCTGGGATTAATTGGGGAGCCAAGTCTATATGCTTTAGTTATGATGGTTACAACAACGTCCTCTAGATGGAGTTGTTTTGCCAGCCAAGCAGTCATAAAAGCTTGTGGATAACTCATTTCAGGTAAGCTCTCCAAAAATCCTCTAAGATTATTCTGTCTCTGGTCCATTTCTAAAGTAAGTAGTTTTGATGCCATATTTTCAGAGTCTTTTTGCATTGTAAGTTTCCTCTTGCAGTACTTCAGCCATATTTTTTGCTCAGTCTGCCATTATGTTTATTTCAGATAAAGAAGTTAATTCCTGCAACTGACTTTGTATAGGTTCCAGCAGCATTTTTATTTGTGACAATAAGTTGTATTCCAGCTTGTTTAAGTCAGCCTTTGTTACTGCTGTATCCTCTACAGGAACATCCATTGAGCTGGCGGCCATTTTAAGACAGCTAGAAGTCCCGTTCTCCACCCTCTCTCTCTGTCACAATTTAGAAAAATAAAAGCTTACTGCTTGGCTTTTTAACTCAGCTTTAAGTGCCTTTGATGCAAAGGGTCTTCTTTTCATTATTTTTCCCATACAGTATTGGAAACGTTTGCTTTATTGAGTATATTCTGGCGGTTTGGGGAAGAGCTTGTTTTTCAGGCATCCATTCCTATTGGTGCGACGCCCTGCCTCCAATCCTCTATTTTTTTAACTGGAAGAGAATCTTGGCCCATTGAACCTTCAACATTTCTAGAAGAACTAAAAATGGGGACTTTAACCATGAGATGAGTATTTGGAACTGATGGATGTTCTGCACTTGCCCCCCCTCCCGCCAGAATAACGAGGCAAACACATAAGTTTGGGTAATAAAACAGGGCCACTTTATTAATTTATTTAAACTGGCATGGGGCAAACTAAGAACAGGGCAAGCCCAGGTTATTGCATACTCTGCCCTGCCCTGTACGGGTGAGCAACCCCTGCCCCCAGCATGGGCCATGCCCAATGGCCCATTCTGGGCCAGCTGGGTCTGGGTTGGCCCTCCCCCTGCATAGGCCTCCCTACCCAGAAGGGGAGGGCACCCTGTGGCCGGCAACCGCAACAGAGAACCGTGAAGCCCAGCTGCCGCTCAAGTCAGCCACTTTCCCCTCAACTTAAAGGTGGACCCTGGGGTACTCACCAAAACTATGAAAATAGGCCCCACTAACTTCTGCCACCGCCACTGCCAAGCCTTTACTTAGGTGCTAGCGCCCACCGGACAGCGCAGAGCCGCCTAGAGCCCCAGCTGGAGGTCCTCCAAAAAGGCCCTGTTCCCAATCACTGACAGGTGGATGCCATCAGCTCTGTAAAGATCCGCCCTTCCAACCTTTATGGTCAGGTGGGGTAGGTAGGTTCCCAGACCTCCTTCTGAAGCTATTTGCAAAGCCCTGTTGGCCTTGTGCCTGGCCCGCTCGATCCTGGTGGGATCCCAAGTGGTGCGCCACACCCACCATGTTAAGATAGCTGACTGTAGAATCTGCACCCCCTTGGCCATCTGCTCCGAATGATGTGCAGATTCTGGACAGCCTGGGTTGAAAGGGCCTTCCCTTTCATGAGGCCAAGGTTGTTACCACCAAGGTGGATCAGCACCAAATGGGGTGGCAGACTGTTCCTCCCCTGGAACAAGAGAGACAAGAGCCCGGATCCGTGTAGGTTGTGTGCTCCTGCCACTCCACCACAGCCCATTCATTCAGGCCATTCACTGCCACTCAGCTGGGACCCAATAGGTGTCCTCCAGGCATGATGGGCCACCCAGAAGATCATGCTGTGCTCGGTAATGAGAATCCTCAGTCTCCCCTGCCAAGCCACAGCACCTAAGAGAAAGAACAATTAGAACAAGGAATAAACTAGCCCAATGGGGCAAACAAACATGGACCCCAACACTCTATCCCAGTAATTCAGGGGGCGCACATACGAGTGGTAAACTGACATCCACCAGCGGCCCACTCGCTGTATTGCCAGGCCAGGATATCCCATGGCAGCAGCCGTAGAATCTGCCCCAATGTGGAATGAGTGGGTGCCAAACTTGACCCCCCCCCAAATCCCAGCCTCTCCAAGGCCTTAGAAGTGACAGTCCAGAATTGATACTTAGTTAAGGGGGTGCAATCTTTGTGACAAAATAACACCCCCACCGCGTCACCTCGTGCAGCCCTGTACTGCTTCAGTGCCCGAACTGGGCAAAGCTCATGCTCGTCACATGGGCCTAGTGTGACCACTGTGCCTCTCTGCTTCTGGTCAGTCTTTGATCTTCTAATAGTCAATGTGACCCCCCCACCCGAGAAAATTTAAGGTCGCCCACCTGCAGTGCCCTGCCTGACTGGTCACTGTGAGACTGAACCACAAGCTTGCTGACCAGCAAGGCCCCGAAGAAGGCGGTCAGAGATGCCGCATGAAACAGCAGTGCCTCATAAGTCGATGCACACACTCCCGGCCACACTCGGTGGAGTCCACTGAGGACCGTCAGGGAGATGGATTGCCTACTTTCCAGTCTGGGGCCTTGCTCCCGTCACCATCCCTCCAGCATCTTTCTTAGCTGGAAATCTCGGGTGCTATCTGAAAATCCCCGAGCGTTGCTAGTAAAAGCCAAAGCCGTGAGGTGAGCCCGTATGGACTTAACTGCTAGGCCCTTACCTTTAAGAAGAACACTGTACTGTATTAGATGTGGGACCGGGATGGGCCATAGCTCCCGTAACTGTACCTGTACTCTAAATGTCATGAACTGCGCAGCTGCCCATTCATAGGCCCCCCTGGTGCTAGGGGCCAGGACTAACAGGATAGTCCTGTCCGCCTCAGTGTGCCAAGCTGCCACAAGTCTGGGGGTATCGGTACTGGCTGAAGATCGGCCTCTGGGGCAAGTTGACGGAACTTTTTCATCTGTCGACAAGACAGAGCTTCCGCCACCCCGTTATGGACACCCGGAACATGTTTTGCCAAGAACAACAAGTTCAGGCGCAGACACTGCAGGGTAAAATCCCTAACCAAGTTCGTAACGGGTTCTGATTTTGACGTTAAGGTGTTGATGACAGGTACTACAGCCATGTTATTGCACCCAAAATGAACTATGTGGTCAGCCAACTCTGTCCCCCCCATAGGCGAACTGCCATGAATATGGGGGAAAATTCAAGAAACGTCAGGTTTCGGCAGATACTACTGGCCAACCAATCCCTGGGCCATTCCTCCATGCACCAATGTCCATGGAAGTATACCCCAAAACCACCTATAGAACCAGCCGCATCGGAAGTAACCTGGAGTTCGGCCTCCAACCTGATCTCCTTTCTCCAGAATGAGATACAGATGAACTATGCCAAAAACTGCTCTCAAATCTCAAGGTCACTCATATCCCTGGTCAGGCAGATCCCATGGTGGGGAAGCCGCAGTGACCCCATAGCATCACACAGACGCCGAAGGAAGGCCCTGCCTGGGGCCATCACTTTGCAGGCAAAGTTAAGGTGACCCACAATTTGCTGCAGCTCCAAAAGGGACACCTTACACTTGCCCTTTAAGGCTGCCAATCTGTCCCTAAGCCCCTGAACCTTCTCGTTGGAAGCTGTGTAGCCTGCCAGGTGGTATCTAACTCAGTACCCAGAAAGTGATGTAGGGCCCTCAGTCTTCTCTTGTGCCAGAGGAACACCAAGCTCCCCTGCCAATTTGACAAAGGTCTCAAGGAGGTGAACGCACTGTCCCGTCCCCGCAGGGCCAGCAAACAAAAAATCATCCAAATAGTGAACCGTGTCAGTTGACCCTGCCCTGCTCCGAAAGGCCCACTCCAAAAATGTGCTAAAACATTCGAAGGCTGGACATGACACAGAGCATCCCATAGGGAGGGCTCTATCTATGTAAAATTTGTCCTCAAACACAAATCCGAAAAGCTCAAAGTTGCTTGGGTGTACAGGCAAAAGGTGAAATGCAGACTTAATGTCACATTTCGCCATTTCCACCCCAGTTCCACAACGACACATTACCTTGACCGCCTGGTCAAAGGAAGTGTACTGAACTGAGCACAGGTAGTCATGGATTGCGTTGGTGGTGGATCAGGCGGAATTTGCCTGTTGCCTTTTTGGGGACTATGCCCATTGGTGAAACCCGGAGGTTAGGGTCTGGCGGGGATGCGAAAGGGCCTAACATCCAGCCCTTTGCACATTCCTTTGCAATTTCCCCCCTCAGTATATCCTCCAAGCCCTGCACTGAACGCAAGTTGGGCCCTGAAATGGGATTCTAAACCCAAAAGAAAAAACCCAGACAAGTATGCCTTGTCTGCTGTCTTAGGGTAATCTGAAAGGAGCTCCCTAAATACCCTCATGTAATGGGACTGGGCCTCTTTACCAGCTTGTTGTGCTGTGCCACCTGGCTGCTTACTACCACCCTTGGGCTTGGACTTGTTGCAGGCTGAAAAAGCGTGCGCCCCACCACACAGTGGGCATTCATGTCTAAATTTACAGTCCTTCCTTGTGCACATGCCTTGCAAAGTATACTCCCAGTAGAGCAGTCAGGGTTGAACAGACTGCCCCATCGAGGTGCGGGGTCCCTGGGTATTTTCTTGCTTGGCAACTAAATGGCTGCTATCTGACCTATCCCCTGCATTGGGCTTAGCTGGGGACATCAACTGCAGCCACAGCTGCTGGTTGATCTGATCCCAAGGAATGTTAGGGTTAAGGGCCGCCCTCATTTGAAACTCCTCGTCATACTGCAGCCACGTAGCACCCGAGAAGTCCATGTACTCCTTATAAACTATATAACAGTATTGAAATAACAGTGCAGCCCGTGAAGACTGGGCACTTGCTATAACACTGGCGTATATTAGAAATCTGGGCAGCCAATTAGCCCATGTCCTATCTACCTTCCTCCGGTTTAGGTTTCCTTTATCCTTCTCATTGAGTTCCTCCTTATCCTCTTCTCCAACTCACGATAGAGGAGGCTAAAGACATTGACATACTCGCCCCTTAATATCTTTTCTCGCATGGCCACTGCAAGGTGGTCCCCCAATGGCATAGCCATGTCTGCCAAAAGGGCGATACTGGAGAGGAACAGTTTCATAAGAAGCTGGTGGAAACCCCCACGGACCTCAATGATTGCAGGGCCAAGACTGCGGCCATTGCATTTGGGGGAACTGCCCCCAGGGCAATGATCCCACAGCTGCCTGCTGGCTTGCGGCGCCAGGCACCAGGCACAAGGCCCCGGGGTCCAGCTTGCATGGGTAAGTGGTTGGGGCCCCAGGGGAGCCACTGTCCCAACCCTTTCCATGCCGTCATTGAAGTGTTAGGTTGACAGGGCAGGACAACCATTCCGCCTGCCGTCTGGGACATGCCTACACCCTGGGAGACCGGAAGGCTCACAGAACCGGCTGCCATTGCCCCTATGGCCACATCCCACTTGAATGCACTGCCTCGTACCTACCTTCGCCCTCCACAGACATCACGGCCAACACCACGGGGTTGGCTTCCATCCTGCCCGAACTGGACCCTGGATCCTGGGGAATGGCCTCCTCCACTGGAAGCGGCTCTTCCTCTTCCTCCTCATCCTGTTGCTCCTCTGTGCCCTTGTTCTGGGGAACAGCCACTCCCTGTAGGGCAGAAAGCCTGGCCAGTACCTCTTTTTCAAATGCCATGTTGGAAGTCCTAGCAGTTTTTTGCCCCCTTCTTGCAGTAGAAGGCCCCCCACTCAGGCCCCTGCCCCGCTCCAAGCCACCAACTGATCGATGATGGCCTGTCTGGTAACTGCCTCCTCATCCCCTCCCCTGGGTAGGAAGGATTAGGCCTCCCTCATGCAGCAGCCTTCCGAAGGGGCTTCTTGCCTTTGGATGTGCCTTGCCCCTTCTTTGGGGCCATATCTAGCCAACTGGGGAGGGGTGCTCCTTACACCACCCAAAGACTGCGGCCCCACTCTATATGGGAGAGAATACCCAGTCCTGCACCTCCCAAGGTGTGCTGGGCGTCACCTGCGGGAAGATTCCCAGGGTGGGTGCTGAGGCAAACACGCTGGGAAAAAAGGTGTTTAAAAAAAAAAAAGCCTCACCACACTTGCCACCCAACCAAGAAATGTCTTCCTGCAAAGCACCCGCTGAAATAACTGCCGTTGCTCAGCGGCACTGCTGCTGGGGAGCCAGAGCACTGCCTGAGTCCTCCAGTGCAATTGCTGCTGCAACGCTGGAGCCACCGCCACCGGTCCTTGCTCACCACTGGCTACCCTCCTTGGACTCCAGGAGGATTGCACAACGTGTCCTTCCCAGCCAAGAAGAAATGAGCAACTGCGTGCTTCGGGGCAGGGCTGAGGCTTATCAAACCCCAGCTCCACATCCACCCCGAATCCCTGGAATGGCTGTTAGTCTCCTTTCCATCTGGAGAGGCAAACATGGCCCCTGGCCTCAGCCACGATAACGGTGCAGCCGGGAGGGGCCGAATTTGTAGCCTAGCTGGGCACATTGTTAGTAGCCCACTGAAATCAGAAAGGCAAGTAATGTCACAGGATATCATGTGTAGGCCTGGGAGATTTTGCTGCAATGCACTGTGCTGCTACTGATTGCAAGGGTATAATGCTTTGCTTGATATGCCATGTTTGTCTTGCCTATGGAAATTATAATAATGCTTACCAGTTGTCCTACGGTACATGATATAACCAGTATACTCCACTGTACCCTTGAGATGGTTTGTGAACATGGCTCATAGTGTGAGTGAGAATGGCTCAGTTAAAGTTGTGCACAGCCATAAACTTATTCTCTCTTAGCTGCAACCCATCTGCAATGTGGATATTATAATAGCTCAGTTTACACATCCAGGGTGAATGAAGATATGTAGGCTGTTCACCTAAATATGTTAGTTGAATGTCTACATTGAGTTTGTAGGCACACATTCTTAGGACCTTCTCTGCCAGACCAGGAATCTTGAAGCATTCCTGATCAATGAACATGTGAGGAGGACAGTCATACGTATCTATAGTTGCACATATGTAAGCTTTATACAGAGATATTCCAATAAATACTCCTAAGTAAGTCTGATGAAAGTTATTCTTGATCTGGTTGGCGTCCCCTATCAGCACTGTTACCTGTGCTATAAAATGGACTAATATCTGCCATCTCTATAGGATATCATGATGTGAGATGGCCAGGCTGGGCAATATGTGATGATGGTAAAGTTTTCTGAGTGCTGTTGTCTTGTCTTTTTATAAAATGTTTTTATTGTATTTTATTGTTTTATCATATGTTGTACTATGCCCTGAGCCCTATGGGGAATGGACAGAATAGAAATATGCTAAAATATACTAAATATACTAAAATAAATAAATAAATACTCCTATATATGTCTGATGCAAAGTCACTCACCTTGGGTATGTCAACTAAACACATTACTTACCTTGCATGAATGTCAGGGAGGATTCCTGAGATCATACATGTGAAGTGCTTTGACCAGTCTGAAGAACTACACATAATATTACATTTTAATTATACAATTTGAGCCAAAGGTCTAATTCGGAGGTTTCAGCTTTAGCAAATGTCACAGATGTACTCATACTGTATTCAAATTACTGACCTGTGACTCTCACTAGGGGTGTGCATTCAGCTCGGCCGAACCACATAGACCACCAAATCACCCCTGATTGGGAAGTTTACGGCACCGTATACTTCCGATTCCATTTTCAGGTCAGTAAACGGGAGCCGTATATGGCTCCCTGTGTACTTCTGTATAGATATTTGGAAGTATACGGAAGTCAATGGAAAAGGCAGGAAAGGAGCTTCTGCAGCCTCAGGGGAGCTGCTTGCTTCCTTTCCCGCCTTTCCCGCCTCTCCCATAGCCTCCCTGGGATCAGGGAGGGAGGGGGGGGGAGAGGAGCCCCAGCAGCCAATCCAAAGCATGCATTTGCAAAATGCATTGCAAATGCATGCTTTGCAGGGCTTTTGTGTAGCTGATGGCTGGGCTAATCCCTCAGCCATCAGCTACATTGTTGTTCTTTTGTTCTTTGTTTACTTGGGTATCCAAGTAAACAGTGTTATCTGGCCAATCACAGAGCAGTGCTATTTTTTGAAACTGCTCTGTGTAGGGTCAGAGTCTGCCTGGCTGGACTCCATTTAGTGTGTTGGTGTGAGAGAGAGAGATTGTGCTGCGCTGGCCCTTGGCCTCAGCTGCTGCTGCTCTCTCTCAGCCTTTCCTGACCTGCCTTGAGAAGAGAAGACGTCTCTAAGGTAAGACAGTCTTGGGGTTTTTGTTTTTGTTTTAGTTAGTAAAAGGACTTTTTAAGACTCAGAGTCCCTTTACTTATCCAGATTTGGGTGGGTGAGTACTAGGTAGTTTATTTGGGGTTAGGGGGTTCTGCTGGGGGTGGGGTGAAGGGTTTGCCAATTTGTCCGTATCTTACTTTAGTGAGAGGACTTTTAAAAGTCCAGTGTCCTTTTACTTTTCTTGATTTGGGTGGCTTGGATTTCTTGGGGTTAGGGTGAAGGGGTTTTTTTTTGGGGGGGAGGGGTTGGTAAAGTTCCAATATTGTTACAAGTTAAGATTTTTGCTGTTTTAAAAGGATTATGTGTTTGATTTGTTGCTGCTGTGTTGTGCTGCTGCGGTTCCTTTTCTCTTCTGGTTCTGGTTCTTGGGGGGGGCTGTTTGGCCTAATTTTCATTGTTTAAAAGGCCACTTTTTAAACAGTTGAGTTTCTTGGCAACTGGGTTTATATTGGTTCCAGGCCTGCAGGGTTCATAGAGTAGATAGAGGGATGTAGTGCATTTGGGTCCTATAGAGATTCTCTGGTGTGAAGTTAGGTTTGGCTTTGGGTGCCCCAGGAATTGGACCCCCTGGTCCAATTTTTTTTTGGCCTTGTGGGTTTTGTGTGGAACAGTGCCCTGAAGCTGCACAGAAGTTTGGGGGGCTCTCCTCAAAACCTCCTGCTCCCCAGAGCCACTTTTTCCACGACAATTACAGTGAGGAAGTGGCTCTAATTGTTTTTTTCTCACCATCGGGAACAGTGTTCCTTTTGGGGTGCCCACAAATGGGTGCAGTCATTTTGGGCCAGAGGGTCTGCATGCGGGGGAGTCCCCTGAAGCTGCCTTGCAGTTTTGGGGGCTCTCCCTCAAACCCCCTGCCCCCCAGTAGCATCTAATTATGCCCTATGTTGCCATTGATTTCAATGGCCCATAGGGTATAATGGTGGGATAGGGGCACCCTGTTTTGGTGCCTCTGGAATGGGACCCCCTGGCCCAAACTTTTTGGGACTTGGGGGGCTTGTAGGGGAGAGTCCCCTACAGGTTCCCTGCAAATATGGGGGCTCTCCCTCAAACCCTCTCTCCTCCAGGTGGCTTCCAATATACCCTATTTTGCCATTGATTTCAATGGCCATAGGGTATAATGGGGCCGTATATTCGGAAATAGCCACGCATCTATCATATATGCGGCTATGCCGAGTATGGTAATAGGAAATACATGGTATTCCGTATTTTTTTTGGCCCTGTGTATTTATGAATTCGTGTAATTCTGTATTTATTTTTTTTTGCACACCCCTAACTCTCACTTGCCTTCTCTGTTCTAAGATACAGTATATTTCATGACATGACCACAGAAGAGATTTGTGTCAGTACCTAGTGGGTATTCAGAAGCCCAAGCAATTCTTCTATCTGCAATGGCAGCTAAATGTAACAAATGGATCTGTCATGAGTGATTCTTCTAACTGTATTCAGTTACCTGTCCATTACCTGTCCAGCAGTGCAATCCTTTGATTTCAGTGCTCTTCTGAGTGTAATTCTCTTTAGGATTGCACTGAAGCACTGCTAAATTTAATTATAGCATATTTTGTCAAGAAAGAGCAGTAAGTGTTCCTGAACCTAGTCATTTTTTAACGTGTTCATAGAAAACACAGTAGCAAAAAAGCAGTCAAGCCAAGTTCATTATGATCCAAGATCAGAATTCAAAATCAAATCAACAACAAACACTTACATTTCAAATCAATAGATACACTAAACATAAAATATACTACTGGGTTAAATTATTAAGACTGTTTATCTAATTAAACATACTTGAGCAAAAAATCAGGCTACTTTAAGGATAATTTCATTGCAATAATCTCCAAGGAGGAGAGAAATATAAAATTGATTGGCTCTACCTGGGAAATTGGATAAAACTGGAGTACTGTAGGGGCTTCCGGTGTGAGTTTCCAACAGTTGTCATCTCCTGAATAAGGGGAAAACTTAATCCTTTGTTCAGGGTAGTATGGAGCCTTAACGGTCTCTCTGCCTGCATTTCTCAGTTAGAGATTTGCCCAGGATTACATGCAAATACTTTGAGCCATTGGTCTCAGCTGATGATTGATTCCGAAGGGGATTTTTCTGAAGCTTTAAAGATCCGACGTGGAAAAGGAGCGTTGTTCAGCATCTACAAAGGATTAAGAGCCATTCAATTGGCTTAAGCCTGTCTGGATCTCACTCTCTTTTGGGACTGATAAACATCTGAAAGACTAAGAAGACCGAAGTTTAAAAAGCATAGCTTCTAAGGTACTTTGATCATTATCTCTCACTCCAGGACATTTCTAAGCTAAACTAAATAACAGTGGAAGGTGGGAAAGCTCGAATAAGAAAGAAAGCGAGGGGGGAGAAGAAATTTTGAAACTTGGACTCTGTTAAATTAAAGGCATTGATAGAATTTGGGAAAGAAGAAAATTGTTTTGAATACCTGTGGTCAATGACATAGGCTTCTGTGTTATGGCTCTGCACTTGCAATCAACATAACAAGTATTTAAAGACTGCGATATTTGGAGAACGAGAGCTGAGCTCAATGAACCAGGAAGTAAAAGCTGAAGGTGTACTGGCAATCAACATAATAAGTAAAGACCGCAATAGTTGGAGAACGTGATCTGGGCTTAGTGAACCAGGAAGCAAAAGCTGAAGGTGAGAGGAGTAAGAAGAAGATCTTTGCTAGGGATTTTTAACCATAGAGAAATTACGATCGCCATTTTGAAAGAGGGAAAATTGCCAAAAACTGTTAAAAATCAATATCTTGGCCCAGGAAGGTAGGAGAAGGACAAAATTAGTCTTATTTTAAACAGCAAGTTCTAAGCTACTGGACTTGGTGCTGGATTTAGAATTGGAGCCTTTTGAGTTTTTTGAGTTTTTTTATGTCAGAAGGAAGATTAACTCGTGCAAGATCTCATTCTTTGGACAAAATGCAAAGCCAGTTTGATACCATGGAAGCCAGGATTATGAAGGGTGCGGAGAAGATGATCACAGCTAGCAAAAAAGAGCTTAAGCAGGATATTGGAGACCTTAAAAAAGAAGTTTTAAAGATGAACTGGGTATGGTTATAAACAGGGTCAAGGAGGTTGAAGAGAAAGTTGATGTACATGCTTCCACCTTATTAAAACTTTAAAAGAAGGTAACAATTCATGACTGAAGATTAATGGAAACTCAAGTGCATCTGAGAGGAATACCTGAAGGGGAGGGAATTGACTTAATGGATTATATGGTGAAAACAATTGCTGACTATTTAGAGGAAGATCCTGAAAAATTCAGAAACATGTTGGACAGTGTCTATAGAGTTAATTCATCATATGCAAAAGACAAAGGCCTACCAAGAGATATAGTTATAAGACTAAGGTCAAAGGATGTACAGTTTTTTTGAAGAGAATAAAGATTCTGCATCATAATGGAGTACAAGTTACTATCTTGGAATATAAATGGACTAAATTCACCGAAAAACAAAAAGCAACATTTCATTGGATTAAAAAGCAAAAATGTAATATAATTTGTTTACAGGAAGTTCATATACAACAAAAGGATTACAAATTTTTGTGGAATAAACAATTGGGATTGGAATTTTTTTCATTGGAGGATCAAAAGAAAAGGGGTGTGGTCTTTTCTTTTGGTGTAGTGGTTAAGTGTGTGGACTCTTATCTGGGAGAACCGGGTTTGATTCCCCACTCCTCCACTTGCACCTGCTGGAATGGCCTTGGGTCAACCATAGCTTTGGCAGAAGTTGTCCTTGAAAGGGCAGCTGCTGGGAGAGCCCTCTCCAGCCCCACCCACCTCACAGGGTGTTTGTTGTGGGGGAGGAAGGTAAAGGAGATTGTGAGCCGCTCTGAGACTCTTTGGAGTGGAGGGCGGGATATAAATCCAATATCTTCTTCATCTTCTTCTTCTTCTTCTTTTACATCAAAGAACAATTAGAACCAAAACTGATGTTTAAAGATAAAGATGGAAGATATATAACAGTGGAAGTGATGATGGATGCAAAGAAAACATTGTTATTTGGATTATATGCGCCCAATGGAGCAAAAGATTTTTTTTTAAAGACATTAATCAACAGTTGGTTGAAGTGTCCTATGACCAGATCCTGATGATGGGTGATTTTAATGGAACAATACAAAATAATATAGATAGATATGGCCAAAAGAGGAATAATAAAGAAGGAAGACTGCCAAAATCATTTTTTGAGTTGGTTAAACAAGAAAGCTTGGAAGATATTTGGAGAAAATTTAATCCTGAAGTAAGAGACTATACTTCTTTTCAGCAAGACATAATACTTTTTCCAGAATAGATATGTTATGGGGCTCTAAAAGCTTGGGCCTCATAACTAGAAAAGTGGAGATTCTACCAAAGGTTTGTGCAGATCATAACCCAATATGTTGGATTACAAAATTGCAAAAGAAAACAAGAAGATGGAGAATAAATGAGGACTTGCTACAAGATAAAGATATTGTGACTTTTCTAGAAAAGAAAACTACAGCATTCTTTCAAATAAATGACACTGATTATATAGAATTCCAGATGGTTTGGGATACTTATAAAGCAGTAATGAGAGGACTATTAATTACACTGAATAATAAAGATAAGAGGGCTAAAGAAAAGCAGATGTTAGACATACAAAATGAAATAAAGAAAAAAGAAGGGGAACTAAGAAAAAGACCGGGGAAAAAGAAATTAATAAGGGAAATTACAATATTACAATCCCAAGTAAGACATTTGTTGAATAAAGAACTAGAATGGAACTTAAAAAGTTTGCAACAGAAATTGTTTGAAGGTGCAAATAAACCTGGGAAATATTTAGCTTGGCAACTGAAGAAAAAGAAAGAAAACAAAATTATCAACAAAATTGTGGCAAACGGGAAAGAGAAAGTGGATCAAGAAGGAATTAAAGGAGAATTTTTTAAATATTATGCAAATTTATTTAAAGGTGTGAAAATCAAAAAAGAAAAAAATGGAAGAGTATTTACAAAATATTAAAATAGCACCCCTGACTGAGTATATGAAAAAGATTTTGAATGACCCAATAGAAAAAATTGAAATTGAAGCAGCAATAAATGTAATGAAAGTAGGTAAGGCTCCTGGGCCAGATGGATATACAACTAAATTTTATAAAATTCTTAAAGATGAGATAGTACCAAAATTGCTAAAATTGATGAATACGATAAAAATAAAAGGGGAAATTCCAAATACTTGGAAAGAAGCTGTAATTTCGTTGATTCCCAAGGAAGATCGTGATGTCACAAATGTAAAGAACTATAGACCAATTTCATTATTAAACAATGATTATAAGATATATACAAGAATCTTGGCAGAACGATTTAAGCAATATTTGATCAATTTTATAAAGTAAGATCAAGCGGGATTTCTCCCTAAAAGGCAAATAAGAGATAATGTAAGAACTGTTGTAAATATTGTAGAATATTATGAGAAGCATCCAGAAAAAGAGGTGGCATTATTTTTTGTAGATGCAGAAAAAGCCTTTGACAATTTGAACTGGGACTTTATGTTTGCCGTAATGGAAAAAATAAATCTGGGAAAATATTTTATAAGAATGACGAAAGCAATATATACGGATCAATACGCAAAACTGTATATAAATGCAGACCTTACAAAAGAAATGAAGGTGAGCAAAGGTACAAGACAAGGATGTCCGCTTTCACCATTGTTGTTTATAATGACTCTTGAAATTCTGTTAATGCAAATACAAGACGACAAAGAGATAGAAGGATTGAAAACTAGAGGATTTTCTTATAAATATAAAGCATTTGCAGATGATATTGTGTTCATAACTGAGAATCCGATACAAGTGGTACCTTTGTTGATAGCTAAGATAAAAGAATACGGAGAAATGGCAGAACTATATATAAATAAAGAGAAGTCGAAATTTTTATGTAAAAATATGCAACTAAATAGACAGAAAGAATTGCAGAGTTTGACGAGATGCGAAGTTACTTCTAAAGTTAAATATTTAGGTCTAGAAATAACTATGAAGAATATCGATTTGTATAAAAACAATTATGAAAAGTTATGGTGTAAGATGGATAAAGATATTATGAAATGGAATAGACTCAATTTGTCCTTGTTGGGTAGGATTGCTGCAATTAAGATGAACATTCTGCCAATAATAATGTATTTGTTCCAAACTATTCCGATTGTGAAAGATAGCAAACAATTTAACAAATGGCAAAGGAAGATTTCTGAATTTGTATGGGCTGGGAAGAAACCGAGGATTAAGATGAAAATTTTAACAGATGCAAAGGAGAGGGGAGGTTTTCAACTTCCAGATTTAAGACTGTACCATGATGCAGTTTGTTTGACATGGATAAAGGATTGGATGATGCTGTTAAATAAAAAACTTTTATTGTTAGAAGCTCATGGGAACAAATTCGGCTGGCATGCTTATATGTACTATTGGAAAAATAAGATGGATGGTCTTTTTTCTCACCATTATATCAGAAATAACTTACTAAATACATGGATAAAATATAAGAAATATGGTGATGAAAGAAAGCCGCTATGGATAGTGCCAGCAGAAATAATAAAAATAACAGCTGAATCTGATGAAGAGAGAGGGATGGCATATAACCAACTGCTAAAGATTCAAGATGATAAAGTTGAATTAAAATCTGCAGAAGAGTTAAATAACAAGTATGACTGGTTTCAAATGCAACAAATAAAAAGCTTGATGGAAAATGATATTAAATCTGTTGAAATTAGACGTAAACAAACGGAATTGGAAAAGGTTCTGCTTGGAGATAATGAAAAATTAATATCGAAAATATATAAATTATTGTTGAAATGGTCTACAGAAGAAGAAGTAGTAAAATCTCAAATGATTAAATGGGCAATTAATGTAAACAAGGAAATACAAAAGGATACATGGGAATATCTTTGGAAGAACTCAATGAAAATATCAACATTTCAGAGTATTAAAGAGAACTGTTTCAAGATGATGTATAGGTGGTATATGACTCCGAAAAAACTGGCAAAGATGAGTAAAAAGATGTTGGATAGATGTTGGAAATGTAAGAAACATGAAGGTTCTTTTTACCGTATGTGGTGGACTTGTGGAAAAGTGAAAAAGTTTTGGCAGATAAACAACAAGAAATATCTCAAATTTTGGGATATGATTTTAAGAAAGTAGCAGAGATTTTTCTGTTGGGATTACAAATGGAAAGATTTCCAAAAGAAGATAGAACTCTAATTTGGTACTTGCTCTCAGCTGCTAGGACATTATATGTGCAGTTATGGAAACAAGAAAAAATACCAGAGAAATGGGATTGGATTGTGAAAGTTTTATCATGGAGTGAGATGGATAAACTAACAAGAACTTTAAGAGACTATGATTTGGAAGTGTTTAAAAGGGAATGGAAGAAATTTAGAGGATATATAAAAAAAGAGTGGAATTTGAAAGGACATCGGGCAATTTTTTAACAATGAATTTAAGAAAAGGGAGAAACTGAATCTTGATGGGTTAAGGGTACCTTTATAAGTGAACTTAATTATATAACATTGGCGGAAGTCTAGTAAAGGAGGGAGGGGGATTAGAAAAATATCATATGGGTTAGGGATAGTAATGATATAATTAGATATTGTTACCATATGTTATTAATACATTGTTTTAAAACCAAACCAAAACTGGAATACTGTAAATATTTCTGGTAAAAGTGACAGTTTAATAAAACATGCTCAGTTGTTTCAACCTATCTGAGAGGTGTGGGCAGAGACGCTTCTCATATGGAATTCGGGCAAGTCTCCCTTTGATAAGGGCAGATGGAAGGACATTCAATCGGGCAAGGGTAAAGGCCCTGCAATGATTAGGGTATTTCAGTGTCTAGAGGTAAGTGGGTGGAGTGACATTTTGATTGCAATTCCCCACTGCTGGGACAAGATGTACTTTAACTCTGCCCAATTGAGAGAGGTCCCCCATAATCTTTGCTTAATTCTAGTTTTAGTTCCTTGATAGCCCAGATGCAAGAGGGTTATACTGGAAAAGCCTAAGTGTTGAAGTTTGGGTAGCAAAAAATAAATATTATAACCTGAAATATTGGAATACATAATAAACATTAACAATTCATACAGTGTACAAAATATGCGACATCACAAAAATTGTCCTCTTTTCTTATTTGGTATTTTTATCCCAATCCTTGCAACAGAATTTCAAATATAATTCAAAAGTGAACCATAATTGCCTACAACCTTGATTAATCTTATGCTTTATGAACGGCTCACTTATTTATTGCTTGATCAGAGCTAGCCAAGTCTCAATTCTAGTTAATTTTTGCATGCTATTAATTATAGGTTGGGTGCCTCTAATTACTGCCTTCCATTAAGTGAAGTGTCTTCTTTCAGGGAAGAAAGACTCCTTCTGTTGAAGCAAATATCTTTCCCTCAAAGGAAGACACTTCACTTAGAGTAAGGAAGCTTTTGGATTCAGCCCATCATTCTCACTGCAATTAAAGTTCATGCTTGGTTTATTTTTTGTATATATTTTTCCTACAGTGAGAGGAAAAGCCAGAGGTACTTTACATGTACATTCTTCCTTACAAGAAATATTCCAACTTTTCCACAGTACTCTTGACAAATGGCTTTCATATAGGCTTCTGTTTCCTTGTCATTATTGCTACAAGAGAACCTAAGTTATTGGGAAAAAATACAGTTCCACATGCCACTGCAGTCACTATTTATCAGCTGAGTTGCTTGATCTAGATAGGAATTAACAACAGTCACTGCATAGCCTCACTTTTACCACTGCTACACAAAGGTATGAGATACAATTCTGTAGTGGAACAGAAAGAGATACTAGGATGCAAGGTAGTTTGTCTCGACCAGGGGTGGCTAAACTTGCTTAACCTAAGAGCCACATAGAATAAATGTCAGATGTTTGAGAGCTAAAAGGTATGAACAAATATTACATACATGTCTTCATTAAAACTCTTAATCCTTTCTTTGTAAAGAAAGATAAAATACATATGTATGCACTTTACAACATGACCATGCTCGAAGGAGACTTTTTTTTTTACAAACAAAAGCTGGGAATAACAGTCCCCATAAGACCAACATAGGAAAAGGTTAGGGAATTATTTTTTGGCACCAGTGGGAGAAGGAAGCATACTTGTAGCATATAAATCATTGACCACTGTTTGCATCATTATACATCTCTCTTTGCCTTGACATCAAGGTTAGTAAATACATAGTTACAGAAGCTTTGAAACTAAGGGGAAACCCTGTACCACCCTCTTTAATTCCATCCCTTCTTCCAGTGGCTCCTTGGCTCTAGAACTCTCTTTCCCTACTCTAGATCTCTTTCCCTACTCTAGATCTCTGGGTGACCTCTGTGGTGGAGGAGAAGAGCTTGCAAAGCTGCCTATTCCCCCCTACATCCTTACTTCACACATAGCAAAAATATTTGCCTATCTATGGGTCAGAGCTCATGTTTGAGAGTAAGTCTGCATTAAGTTGTTCTTTGGCCTCTGGGAGCCACAGAATATGTGTGAAAGAGCCACAGTTTGGCCACCCCTGGTCTAGATGTTATCAGAGTATAAGATTCTGGAGGTAGCATTTTTGTGTGCTGGTATATTTGAGAAGGAAAGAGAAAATGAAAACCTCATCAGATGTGGGGCAAAGGATGCAGGTGCTTCCTAAAACAGATTTCAAATTACACTATGGATAGTATATCTAAGGAAAAGTCAAGGGCGATTACATTCCAACTGCTGAAACTGAAGCTTTCCGATTAATACAGTGTGTGCGATACTGATCATAATGTAAACAGTTATAAGACTTTCACTGCTGGAAAAGTTTGCTCAGCTTCCCGCCCCCCCCCCCCCCCCGATGACATTCATTGGTTTCTCACTATTTGACTAAGTGTCTGACTATGTACACAGCAAATGTTTTTGCTGCTTTACAAATCTCCTTGAGAATAGGGAACCACTTTCAAAGGTAGAGATTTTGCAACATTTTATATGAAGAGAAACTCAAAGAGATGCCTGCCAACCATTTTAAATTGCTTTTACCAGCTATAGGCTGGATCAATTAGGGTGGCCTACCCCAGGCTGGGACATTCCTGGAGATTTGTTGGATGGGTAGAGTCTGGGTAGGGTGGGGTTTGGGAAGGAGACAGGACTCAGTGGTATAATACCATAGAGTCCACCCTCCAAAGCAACCGTTTTCTACAGAAGAACTGATTTCTGTAGTATGGAGATCAGTTGCAATGGCAGGAGATCTCCAGGTCCCACCTAGAGGTTGACAGTCCTAGGTTCCATCTGTGTACTGAGTACAGCTGTTCCTTTTGTGGTCAATATGGTTGCCAGGTCTGACTCAAGAAATATCTGGGGATTTTGGGGGTAGAGCCAGGAGCAAGGGTGTGAGAAGCATGATTGAACTCTGACGGGAGTTTCCACTTGGAAATAATGAAGAATAAATGCACCATCTTTGGGGGCTCTTAGAATCAGACTCCGGGGTCCAATCTTTTTGAAAGTTGGGGGAGGGGGGTGTTTTGAAAAGAGGCGCCAAATACTATGCTGAAAATTTGGTTCTCTACCTCAAAACACAGTCCCCCCCCCCCGAGCCCAGATACCCGCAGATGAATTCTCAATTATATCCTATGGGAATTGGTCTCCATAGAGTATAATGGAGTGCCCAGTAGGCATTTCCCTCCCTCCTCACTTTCTGATAACTCTGAAGTGGGGGGAGGGTCTCCAAACTGGGGGATCCCCTGGCCCCAACTGGGGATTGTAACAAACCAGAAACCAGCATTGAGATTAGTAAGACACTGTGAAAACTTACACACTTGAATAAATTCTAGACATTTTTTTCCTTTTTTTTCTACATATGCATTTCATTAGGACTCAAATTATATTCCTAAACAAAATTCATATGACTCTAACCGAGCTCAAAATTCATGAATAATTTTGTTGGTTCCAATATAGTCCATATACAGTCCTATAATCACTAGGTATATTCCTGCTGTCCTTGAATTCCATTTTCTGGTAGACGCAGGTATACCGTACTGCTTGAATAATGTAGAGGTGTTCAACAGGTGCAGCTACACGAGTCGCAGGTTTGATTCGTGTTTCATTCGCCACTTCCACTGGCTGCCTGTAATTTGAGAACCAATCATGCAAATAAGAGAAACAAATTGTCATGAGTGAGCTGTTGCCTTAGTATGGATTCCAGATAAAAATACAGGCGGCCAGTGAAGAAAAATAGCTATTATTTCATATCAAGGTACCTAATATGCAACATGGTCCCATCTGTGAACAGGGCCATGGAGAGAGGCAGGAGATTTTTCTACAAACCTCAGGGAAACCCCAGATTTGCAGGGGGGGGGGAACATAAAAGTGAAAGGGGGAACGGGGAAGGTTTAAAAAAAAAACAATCAGAGAAGAGTTGTATATGCAATGTGCATATACAATTGTTCCTCCAAGGCAGGGCATATGAGAAGGAGGAGAGCAGAGGAGAAGGAACAGAAGCTGCTGCTCTCTGACACCTTCATCAGGGAACAGATGCAGAAACTGCTGGCTCTCGCAACTGCTGAAGCAGCAAAGCTCTCCCCTTATGGGTCTACCAAAAGTGAAAGTTGGCAGGGGAAGTGGTGTGGGATTCACTGGCTCTCCCTCTGCTGATGGCAGGGGGAG
The DNA here is from genome assembly GCF_032191835.1 of Heteronotia binoei. Lineage (NCBI taxonomy): Eukaryota > Metazoa > Chordata > Lepidosauria > Squamata > Gekkonidae > Heteronotia > Heteronotia binoei. Next base: position 44,980,985 of record NC_083223.1, on the reverse strand, counting down.
AATACGTAGGACTCCCAAGCTAGCCCTGCTGCTGAGGTGGCAGTGCTCCTCCTCCTCCTCCGCATTTTTCTTTTGGAGGTGAGTGGGGGAGGGCACATAGGAGTCATTTCTGCTCTGCCTGGTACCAAGATGACAGCCCTGGATGTGGGCAGGGGAGAGATCATGGAAGCCATTACTCTGGCCATTGCTGAGGCAGTAATAGCTGAGGTGGATGGGAGAAGGAGAAGCAGTTTGACATGGGAACTGTTGGGTTGAGTAGGGAGATTGGCAGAGAAGTGGGGGGAGGGAGACAGGGTGGATGAGAAACAGGGAAGTTGGGGGAGAAAGAAAAGAGACAGGGTGGAATAACACAGAAGGGTTGGGGGAGAAAGAGATGGAAATGAATGACAGAGATTATGTTGGGGGAAAGAAAGAGAAGGGGGATGAATGACAGATATAAGGTGGGGGAGAGGAAGAAAGAGTAACAGATAAGAGGTGTGGGGAAGGGGCAGAAGCAAAGGCAGGGAGAATGGGATACTCCCTACCTGCAAGTTCCTTCCAGGGACCAGCTTGTTCACTTTAATTGAGGAAGAGAAGACTCAGGATCCAAAGTAAACCCTGAAGCAGTGGGAGAACACTCGGTAAATGGTTTGCATTAAAGTGCCCCTGTAACTATCTTCTGCAAAAATTCAGAATTGGTCTTGATGAATGATGGGACATAAACAATAGATCCACCTAGGGGTCATTTTGTAGAAAAATAGGTGGTGGAGCTCATCCAGGGATTGTTATGCAGCTACACCTACTATTCAATGGACAAGGTGGGAAGGAGGAGGTGGAACTCTCAGAAAGGTTCAGGAGCTGTGCTCCTGTGAGCTCCCGCTGAATCCGGGGACCGGATCCTCCTTCCATTTTTCATTCAAATTTACCTAGAAACATCAAAGTTAATATCCCACTTTTTTCTACCTCAAGGAGTCTCAAAGTGGCTCAAAGGCGTCACATTCCCTTCCTTTGCCCACAACCGGCAACTTATGAGATAGGTGGGGCTGAGAGAATTCAGAGAGAACTGTGAGTGGCCTAAGTTCACTCAGCAGGTTTCATGTGAAGGAGTGGGGAATCAAATCCAATTCTTCAGATTAGGGTCCATGGCTCTTAACCACTATACTACAGTGGCTCTCTGTACTGTGTTGACGGAATGAATGCCAAATGCTTTGGAGCTAAGTACTTCTTTGATTGTCAGATAATATTTTTCCCTTCCTGTTTGAGTAAATTTCTGAAAATACATTCCACAGCATTAAGATGAAGTTCTGGAAGCTTCTTACAAAATACACCAGGCTGAGCAAAATGTGAGGAGGTTAACAATTTTATAACACCTCTTTCAGTGCACTTGCTGAGCCTGCATAGCAGGCTGTGTAAATCCCCTTAAAACAGAGTTTCAGGTGGCCTTAAAAGTACCTAGCATCCTGGAGGATGTTAAGTACAACTATATAACTGAATTGTGCTTATTCAAATGGTTGCTTTATTGTGTCATCTCCCAGGGAACCAATTTAACCTAATGGTGGTGAATAATGGCTAATGCTTAATTAGGAGGTTATAGAGACCCCTACAGCCTTTAATAGAATTTGGCTACTGACAGCTAGTTAAGCAGTGACTTAAGTAGGTATTAAATAGGTGGAAAAGACTACATTTCTTTTTTTTTTCTTTTTTCATGGTTTCCCCCCTCAGTTAAAGATTAAAACCAATTGTAAAGTTAAATGGAGGGTAGGTTGAAGATGTCATTCTCATGATTACCTTTTAATTGCTCAGAGGCAAGTGGCCTCATGGCCGTATTAAGAACATCGGCTTCAAATGCAACAAACTTCTTGCTTCTTCAGTACATTTGTTTTTGCATTGTTACTGCCATCCTGTTTAGACTTTCAAAAAAAGATCGTAATTCTTTCACAGGAACATCTGCTTGTTCTGGATAGGTAAACAGGCAAACAACTCTGGTTTTACTACCTCAGTAAAATATACCAGGGAAGCTCTTAAGCATGCAAGGAATTATAATTCCAAGTGAACAATAACATTATAAAAAACTAACATTGCAAACAGCCAACAGCTACTGAATTAATCATTACTACTCTAGGTATGGCTTCTGTTCCTCTCAAAATTATGTGACCTGCTCAAAACAGTGGAAATACCTGGCTGTTCAATGGAAGGAGACAGGTAGCAAAAATTTCAGGCTGTCTTCCTCAGGAGAAAAAGAGAGAGAGAGAGAGATTACTACAAAAGAAGTTTTTGCCCCTCAGATATTATAGAACTGTTTTCTTAAGTTCTTTTTCAACAAAGACCATAAAATGTTATTAATCTCCAGCTGGTGAATGGGGGAGGCAACATGTACACTAAATATACTGCAGGTGCTGATAATGAGTTTATTATTTTTAATTACAATAATTTGCATACTATAGCCAGAGACAAATAGCAGGTTTACACCCACCGTTCTAAAGAGATATGAATACATGAATGTATCATTATGTCTTTGAGAAAGATAATAATGAAGCTTCTTTGCTCACATAAGGGGGAAAATGAAGCGCCTGCTTCCTCCCTGATGCAGTATACCCCATAATGTTATAGACTACCTGCTACTTATGGGGAAGGGAATGTCCTGTAAAGAGGTCAAGTTATTACAAGATACAGCCAGTTGCAGAACTGCTTGTAGCAGCAGCAGATTTCAAATTTCTTCACACACACACACACAGGAGTAAAGGTGAGTTGGCATCTGCAAACTAGCCTCTTTCTCTTCCACATGAATTCCTCCCCATATTAATATGGAAAACTTGGAACTAAAGTTGGCCATTGCTCACGGTCATAGTTTCACCTGCTTCTACTTTATGAGAAAGGGGGATAGGTTTAAAGAGGGCCTTGCACACTCCAGTGACCAACATCTGCTGGTGGTCCCCAACCCAAGAGATATCCAGCTATCCTTGACTTGGGCCAGAGCCTAGAGGAACTCCCTGCCAATTTCCAACTGGGATCTTTGGGAATAACTATTGTTCCACAGGACCTGCAAATAGGGCTGCCAAGCTCCCATGAGGGGTGGGGGATCCCCCAGTTTGAGGGCCCCCAACCTGCCGGCATGGAGCAGGCTACTGAGGGAATCATTGTTCCCAAAGGGCCCCATTGTCATGCAATGTGCCCTGCACAATGATGTCACCCAGAAGTGACATCACCATGCTGGGCAGGTCACATCAGGGATGCTCTAGGATTCGGGGTAAAATTGTAAAGGTATTACAGAGTTTTTACCACAAATCCTATAGTGTCATGCCGGGGACACTCTAGGATTTGTGATAAAACTCTATGGTACCATAAAGTTTTACTGTGAATCCTAGAGCATCCCTGGCACAATGTGCCTGGCATGTTAACATCACCTTTGGGTAATATCATTGCACTGTGTGCACTTTGCACATGTGAGAGGAGTCCCCCACTGCAGTGGAGAGACTTGGCAACATTACCTGCAAGGCAGAGATGTTCCACCAGGCACTGGGTTGAGAACAGTTATGGTTTATATTTGGCACTCCCACTTCTCCTTTCACTCCCCCCCGCCATGAGATAGTGACACCGCCTAGATTTCATGCCATCTTGTTTTTAGGGAAACTGTATTGCTTTTATTGTTATTTAATTTGGTTTTACTCTATTTTGGAATGTAATCTGCTGTGAACTGCCTTGAGCTTGGCTGTTGGGAAAGGTGGTCAAAATGCAATAAAATAATAAAATAAAATATGCTTGGTCAGTGTAGATTAATAAGGCCCTAATCAAGGTATCTGACTTAGCTTCCCTATAGCTTGGCTACATTTATATGCCTGGCAAACACCCTGAAGTCTCTTAGGATGGTAGGCTTGCCTTTTGCCACCCATGGCAGGTAAACTTCCAACCTCAGCCCAGTCCCTACTCTAGAGAAACTGAAGCTTGGGAGGAAAAATTTGCCTGAAAAAAGCCACCATAGTGAAGCTCTAGGGATTTCCCCATATCTCTATGGTCTTTACCATAGAAATCAGATAAACTGCTACAGCATCACAAGGAGGTGACATCACAATCTCTCCAGAAAGCCAGTTTGGTGTAGTAAAGTGTGCAGACTCTTATCTGGAAGAACTGGGTTTGATTCCCCCTCCTCCACTTACACCTCCTGGAATGGCCTTGGGTCAGCCATAGCTCTGGCAGATGTTGTCCTTGAAAGGGCAGCTGCTGTGAGAGCCCTCTCAGCCCAACCCACCTCACAGGGTGTCTGTTGTGGGGGAAGAAGATAATGGAGATTGTGAGCCGCTCTGAAATTTGGAGTGGAGGGTGGGATATAAATCCAAAAAACATTATCATCCTCTTCTTCTTCTCCAAACTCCACCCTCTTCAGGTACTACTGACATATTCTCCAAGTATTTGCCAAAGCAGTGCTGGCAAGCCTGTAGGATGGAGGAGAGGTAACCAAACCAGTTACTTAAAGTTGTCCAGTCCAAATGCCTGGGGAGGGAACTCTCAGTATAGCACATCAAAGCTTGAACCCTCATGCTGAGCAGCACACTGCTCAGTCTTGAAGCTTCTCTCAGGACAGTTTTGGTGAGCAGACAAGGATAAGCAGCTTGGAGCTTACAGAGACAATGCTGGTGAATGCATAGGATAAGGCTTTTAGTGTGCCTGTACTAAGGGGATGATAAAGAGTTTACTAGAAGCAGCTCAGCTTTTAAAATTAATAGCTTATTCCATTTTTTTATGTCTGGGTTTTCCTTGGGGGTGGGGACCAAGGGCTGTGTTTGGCTTTCCATTGTGTACTGTTAAATCAGGACCAAAGGGGCTTTGAAAAGCATACTCAGGTTGGTAGACTATGCTAGATTGTGAGTCACAAAATATACAGACCAATTCTTAACTCCCACCTTAATTGCCCACCTAATCCATTAGGCCATCTCCTGTTGAGTTCATTTTTAATACTTCACGGCAAAGCATGAAGTATACCACTCACATCTTAGAAGAAATATTAGTCTTTCAACTCCTAAAGACCAGTACTGACAAAGTAGAACTTGTCTCACAATTCCTTTCCCAACTCTATTTAGTTCTGCATTAAAACTGCTGACAAGATAGTAACCTTCGAGGTCTAACTGCTTCTTTTCATCCTGAGGCAGTGTGCATTACTGTGATTGCAGGCTAGGAATGATGCTATCGTCTGTTTTTCCAAACTATTGTTGACTGCCTTTTTCTTTTTAGCGATTAGTCAGTGTGTTTAGTTGAAATAGCTACTGTGCTATTAAAGGAGCAGATTGCTAAGGATAGCTGCTAAAGATTTCTCCACAGCAGTCCTGACAAACTTATCTGAGACAGCGAAACCATGACTTTGAGATTTTTGCTACTGGCCTCATGTTTCTAAAGTGGCCCATTGTTACTACCCACACATGTTGCTTGCATGTGGATACACTGGGAGTTGAAATGGGGGGAAGGAGAATTCCAGACCTCACCTGTAAGTTGACAAACTGTACTTAAACTTTGTGAAGAAATGCATTTTTTTTTTCTTTTGGAGGTTTGAACTGAACAATTCTTCATTCTGAGTTTTAAAAATTTTCTCTCTCTGGGCAGAGAACAGGCCGGAGTGGGGAAGTCAGTTCAGTTGCTTTCCAACCTCATCTCAGCCATATTTCTAATAAATACTAATAGATCTAGCTAGAGATAATAGGATGGTCCAGCCTGCACCTCCCCCCAAGCAGGGTACAGAGATTTGGAAGAATTAAACAATTAAAGACTTCAAGAAGAAGTTCCTGGAGATTTCAGGAAAAGTTTCTTTGGCTTGGCCTGACCTGGTCAGTGGGAAGGGAAAGAAGAAGGGGTTTTGTGCTGATTCCACTGAAGCAGACAGAAAAATGAGGTCTGGAGAAAGTGGCCATTGCCATATGTTGACCTGCACACCTGAAAGATGCTTGAAGGAGTGGAATCCTGTAAAAATCTGTAACTTTCTAAGTGAAAGAGAATGCCATATATTTAACATCTGATAGGCCATGTATAGAGGAAGGGACAGAGGAATTTTACTCTTTTCTTTTGAATCCTTTGCTTAGTCTGGTGCTGTGTTAAAAGTAAGCTAGTGGACATTTTTTTTTTTAAAGATACTTTATAACTTTTGATCCTGGTAGTGGTTCTCTGTGCCACACAGACCTCCACCATCTGTGACATACTATTTTAAAAGGAATGCCAGGAGGGAGGGAAGGGCAGTCAGTTGGCAAGCGGCTACTCTCCTAGTGGTGCACAAGGCAACAAGCTGTTCCTGTGGTAACCAGACTCTGGGTAGCAGGAGACACAGAGTCAAGGCCTCAGAACTTGGAAGGGAAACTGGAACTCCTGATCTTCCCAGCAGGCACTTCCTACAAAGGTCAGGTGGTGACTGAGGCTGAACAGAGAAAGAGAGAAGCCCTTCCAAGTATTGGGAAAACCCAGGAGGTCAGAGTGGAACAAGGCCTTCAGGCCAGAGCAGGACTGTTCCACCACATACCTCAAAAAATTTGTTGGGGACATCTTATGCAGATGCTTTGCCCTCCTGCTTCTCATGCTGGGTGTGAGCAGCTTCCCTGTTGCTTCCCTTCAGCCAGGAACTTAGAGTTGCCAATCCCCAGCTATAAGAAACTTGGGGGGGGGGGGGGGTTGAATGTCTGCTGAGTGCTCCATTTTATCCCACGGAGGTAAAATATTATACCCCATAGGGTATAATAGAGAACCAGTCCATGGGTATCTGGGGCCCTGGGGGCCCTCTGTTTTTTGAGGTAAAAGAACCAACATTTGAGCATAGCATCTGATGCCTCTCCTCAATACCCCCTCCCCCAGTTTCAGAAAGATTGGACCAGGCAGTCCAATTCTGTGAGCCCCCCCCCCAAAAAAAAGTTTCCCATCCTCCATTATTTTCAATATAGGGAAGGTGTTTAAAAGGAGCACAGTCCCTTTAAATGTGATGGCCGAAACTTCCTTTGGAGTTCAATTGTGCTTGTCACAACCTTGCTCTTGGCTCCACACCAAGAGCCCCCAGATATTTCCTGAGTTGGACCTGGCAACTGTACCAGGAACCTAAGAGGGGAGGAGAACATTAGAATCAGGGGGGTGCACAGAGTTCATGTTTAACAAGCCCAATTTTCAACCCTCTCAAAAGTGATTGCTTTTGCTGCTAATTCAATCTGAGGGACAACTGGCCTCAGAGGATACATGACACAGAACGTTAGCAATGTTCTCCCGGGAATTGTTTCAGCAGTACAGAGGGCTCCTCCTTCACTGCTGAAGGGATCAAAAGAGGCACATTGGCTTAATTGAGCTAGTGTTGTGTAGTAGTGAGAGAATCCTTTCTTTAAAGGATTGTGCAAAACAGCTATAGAATGATATTCTGCAAACAAGCAAGCTCTTTGGCATTTTAGAAGGTCATTTCATGCTTGTAAACCTCCAGTTTGAGAACAAACTCCATTCAGTGCATAAAAATCATAACAGGTGTATATCTGAGAAGAAATAAGCCTTTGTATCTGAATGTTGATAGGATTTTTCAGGGCAAAGGTGTACCAACAAGTTTGGATATACCTTTCCCCCAGGGCTTTTCCCCCAGGGAATGTGGCAAAGCAGAGTTCCAGAACCTCTTTGTGGAAACAAAATTCTCAAAAAATGTTTAAAAGTTAATGAGGGGCACCTGTGTTTTTTTTTTTTTTTCCCATTCCTCTCTTCAGAGGTCCAGCATCTCTTTTTTCCTGAAAAAAAGCCTTGCCCTCCTCCCTTTCTGGCCTTATACTAGTGATTTGAAGCTATGTTCTGGTGAACACTGGAGTTTTTCAGAAGCTTCCTAGGGGTTCCTCAATGTGAAGATAAAAATAGCAGAATAGCTTCTCTAATAGTCAGCTTCCAGAGCAAACCTTCTTTTGCAATACACAACTATGCAAGTGGGTTGGATGACTTTTAGGATACCCTCTCTATTCGTACAAGGTGAGAAGACTATCAGGCCTGATCAGATATGCTACATGCAATGAAAATGTGCTCTTTTACATTCCCCATAGCCCTTTGTCATGTGAAGAGACTCCATGGCAGACATATGGTGGCTCTTTGTCAGACAAGAAAAATTTCCTTAACGAAAAATGCTTGAAAATTGCTGCTTTATTAGATATTTCTAGCACATACTGAGGATTTGGAATATAAATATAAACATACAGAACTGTGATAAATAAACAAAACAGATTTTCTAGTATGAAATCTGCTCCTTTTTCATACAATGCTTTTTAGTAAGTTTCTTCTGAAGAATTAAATCAAAGCCTCCCGCAGAGCATTAAATCTCCTATTATTAATAAAGAAATCAATTATCATACTCCAGAAATTTACCATTTACATTCGTTCTGCATCACTACGAGTGCTTAATAATCATAATGGTATGTAAAGATTTTTGTTAGAAAAGAACAACTCATCCTTAATTCTTCAAACGATGCTTCAATTAGATACAAAATAGAATACAAAATGTTAATAATAAAAAGCACCATAAATCTAAAGGCAGTTTCTTAGTTTCTGCATAATTGGGTTTCAGTTATTAAAGCCTAACTTTTAACATGGACATTTTAGTTATGTGAAATGACTATTAAAAAGCACTCATGCCATCTACCTGCACCAAAAGTCATTAACCCTTTTCATTTAAATATATTAAGGGTCCACAAGGGTTATTTATTTTTTTTAAGTGTATGGTCTTGAAGTAGGTTAGCTTGTTCATCCTAACAGTGATACCTTTGTTTCCCCAGTCCCAAATATTTGTGGGTGCTGGTAAACATCTCCAGTATTGTGTGATATATCACCTTAATAAAATAGAAGCAATCCTATGTGTGTTTACTCAAAAGTAAGACCTGTTTTATTCAACAGGGCTTATTACAAGCAAAGTGTTCTGAGGGTCACAGCTAGTGTTGTGTTATGTTTAGAGAGCTAAACTAGTACCTGGGAGATCTGGGTTCAACCCCCCCCCCCCCCAATCTGCTGTGAAGGTACCTGGATGGCCTTAAGCCAGTCACACATATTTACAGTGATTTCCTATGCAGAGTTATACCTTTCTAAGTCCATTGATGTTAATGGCCATATAAGAGTATGCCACAGTATGCAGCGCTGGCCATGCAGTTTTGCCACAGATGGAGTATTCCTTGCAGGGTTCTCTCCCTCCTCACGTAACCCCTCCTTTCTTCCTGACCTTTTTGGGCCTGTAATGTAGTGTAGATCAGCTTATGCTAGGGTTGCCAGGTCTTACCTGGCTGTCAGTGGGGCTTTTTACCTGAATGCTAGAGCATCTCCTGTACGACGTACCCAGCACAATGATGTCACCTCCATAGTGGGTGATGTGATTGCACAAGGTACGTTTAGCATCAACAGAGCTTTTCAGGAGTGGGAATCCCCTCTGCTGGCCAGCTCTGTGCTGGTGGGTTGGAGGCCCCCAAACCAGGGGAAACCCTGCCCCCAGTGGGAGGCTGGGAACCCCCACTTATGCATAAATAAAATCCTCAGTTAAACCCATAACTTGTGTGGTGTTTCATTCAAGGAGTGGGAAAGCAACAACGCTATGAGGCTGATTAATATGAGACTGTCTGATTGGCCCAGTGTCATGCATGAAGCTTCCATGGCAGACTAGGGATTCAAACCTGGGTGTTCTAGATCCCAGCTTGGCACGCTAACTACTACACTAGGCTGGCACGGACTTCTGAACTCAGTACTTTGTCAAGCCCTTAAATATCCTTCTGTTGCTATTTCTGTTGATTTAGTCCTTTTTTATTTTAAACAAAATCAAGCATTAAAAACATGAAAGAAGACCCAGCGGCATTAACAACATAGCCACTATAATATTACCCTTTCTATACAGAGTTGGTGTTATCTTAAAGCAACTGGTAGAATATTGCTATTTTTGCAGTACTTTTTAAAGGTTTTCGTATCTTTAGGGAAACATTTTTAGCCATGATTTGCAAATGCCGGGGAGGAAAGACTTCAAAGAACCCCAAGCAAACTTTGTGTTAAAAGCATGACTTCTTTGCTGGACAGTAAAGCAATGCTATGGCAGGGAGTTTACAGTGCAATCCTAAGTAGAGTTGTACCCCTCTAGGTCTATTGACTTCACTGGGCTTAGAAGGGTGTCACTGTGCTTGGGACTGCGCTTTAAACCCCCTGGGCCCTTCAGCATATTTGTCATATTTGACTCAATCCTCAGATGTTGTCTTGCCCCAGTTCTGCAAGTCTCTAACTTCCGAAATCCCAGTAGCCATGCAAAACAGACCGAGCAGCTTCCCCAGTGCATCAAAGAGACAACATTATCATGGATCTGTACTCTCCAGATGCCAGCTGCGTTTAGACATTGCCAGTGAATTGGATAATAATACAGCAGTCAGAAACTGCCTCTGTGTGTGTTCATCTTTTGCCAGAGCATGTGCTTCTATTGACACGATGCACTTTTGTTAATCTTGTAATTAAAAGGTAGCGGATTGTTGCACAGGGCATATTGATTCCACGCTGCGTTCATATTTTGCCTTCCTGCATTCATGGCTGCTTACATTTGCTTATGTCTGATCAGCTTAAAAAGCAGCATCGCACATCAGAGAAAATAAGCTTAGAACAAGTTGTTCGGTGCTTATTCCAGAAACTCTTCCTTTATGGCCTTCCTTCTGGAGTGACTTGCCATAAGGCTGCTGAAGTCAAATGAGAATGACATTTTTCTGAAGGTGCAGTGCGTGGGGGAGGGGAGGGAGGCATGAAGGGTGAGTTCATTAAAAAAAAAAAACCTTGGTAAATAAGCATGAAGGAAAATGGGGATGTTCAAGGTATGGCTGGATTTAGATATGATAAATAAACAAATTAGGGCATTATATTAATGGTAAAGAATGCTCATGGGTACTATTGGCCAGGCAATTGACAGGTTTAGAATATCCTGGCACCTTGCCTTTATTCCTTATTCATTCAAACATTTTTAGGCTGCTCCCCCCCCCCCCCCAAGAGGAGCCCAAAGTGGTCTACAAAAAAGGTACAACAACAAAAGAGACAAAAGAAAACAACACTAGGCAGCTCCAGATCTATCAAGCTGACTATTTCAGGTAGGGTTGCCAATCCCCAGGTGGTGGCAGGGGATCCCCCGGTTTGGAGGCCCTCCCCCCACTTCAGGGTCATCAGAAAGCGGGGAGAGGGGAGGGAAATGTCTGCTGGGAACTCTGTTATTCCCTATGGAGATTTATTCCCATAGAAAATCATGGAGAATTGATCCACGGGTATCTGGGGCTCGGGGGGGGGGGGCTGTTTTTTGGGGTAGATGCACGAAATTTTCAGTATAGCATCTAGTGCCTCTCCCCCAAATACCCTCCAAGTTTCAAAAAGATTGGACCAGGGGGTCCAATTCTATGAGCCCCCAAAGAAGGTGCCCCTATCCTTCATTATTTCCTATGGAAGGAAGGCATTGAAAAGGTGTCCCTTTAAATGTGATGGCCAGAACTCCCTTGGAGTTCAATTATGCTTGTCACAGACTTGATCTTGGTTCCACCCCCAAAGTCTCCTGGCTCCACCCCCAAAATCCCCAGATATTTCTTGAATTGGACTTGGCAACCCTAATTTCAGGTCCCAGGCCACAAGCCGTGAGCCAAGTGCTGTTTGTCTCTTGCCCTTCAACTGGTACCCAAGGAGGACTTGCATCTCTGACCCTTCCCAGGCTAAATATCTGCAGGAAAAGTCAGCCTAGATTAGGTCCAAAGGGTTGTGTTTTTTTAAGTGTTTGACTTTTCAAGCTTTAAAAATTTACTGAATTTTTATATCCATTACAGATGTTTTTTGAAAAGGTTATGTGCATATGCATGTTTTTCCATCTATGGAAAAACATTGATGTTGACAGAGGAAGGAGCTCTCAAATGGACATTTAGCCTCTTTAAAAGGGCCTAGTCAGTTATCCTTGAGTTATCACACAGTTGCTGGAGAGCTGTGGGCAGGAATATGGGGGTGGGAGCCTCAACACTGTGGTATCACATTACTTCTGGTGAAAGGATGCAAGTGACATAGATAGTTCTAGGAATCACTGGAAACTCTATGGTAAAATCATTTTTTGTTGTTGCCAGAAGTGATGTAACACCACAGTCAGAGTCATTTTTAGAAATGTTTCCCATTGCTGCACAGAATCCTACCCCAACCAGGGGCTAGCAGCTCTAGTTATCTAAGTAACAAGGTAAAGCACTGCTGGCCCTCATGCATTGGTAGTGGCCTAGCAGCTGCTAATAGACTGTGCCTCACATTCAGCAAGCAGTTTACTAATCAGGTGTCTGGTTGTACCAACTAGATGGAGGAATAACTGCTTGGGTCTCCTTCCTTGAAGGCCAAACACTAGCAATATTGCTGTTTGGATAGTTACTATAAAAGACTCCGGCTACATTGAGGAAATCTCCATTTCTGAGACCTTTTCCTTTTCTAAATACAACAGTGTACAGCAATAGAATGGCATGGAAATATGGGTTGCGTCTACATGGAAGTATTTTTCTGCCTTGGCTTTCGATGTGCAGTGAAATTGCTGAGCAGTCGGGTTAGAACTGATAAAAGGAAGTACTTCTTCACCCAAAGGGTGATTAACGCATGGAATTCACTGCCACAGGAGCTGGTGGCAGCTACAAGCATAGACAGCTTCAAGAGGGGATTGGATAAGCATATGGAGCAGAGGTCCATCAGTGGCTACTAGTCACAGCGTATTATTGGAACTCTCTGTCTGGGGCAGTGATGCTCTGTATTCTTGGTGCTGGGGGGGGGGCACGGTGGGAGGGCTTCTAGCCCCACTGGTGGAACTCCTGATGGCACTTAGGGTTTTTTTTTGCCACTGTGACACAGAGTGTTGGACTGGATGGGCCATTGGCCTGATCCAACATGGTTTCTCTTATGTTCTTATGTTTTTTGTTTGTTTGCTTGCTTTTTGTAAGCCGAAATGCCCTCAAAACGAGGTTGGGGAATTAGTTAGGTGGGCACCTGGCTCACTCGGAATCTTTTTACCAATGTATACAAGGTTTAACCAACCAGAGAGTGATGCTTAAATAATGAGACTCTAATTTAATAAAACCAATTATAATTTATTGAGAAAAATATAGTCTTCCATACAAGATAAAAATACGCATATACAATCACACATTCACACAGTCCTAGGAAATATAGATAGATCGATAGGGGAACATATAAAGGTAGACATACAGGGTGATATTACCTCTCGTAGTCTTCGAGGAAGGCTCCAATGACGACAAGTGAGGGAATGGGTAAAGGACCTGAAACTGATCAGGAATTGGGGATGGATCTATGCAGCGGAAGGTGGGTTACTGATAGAAGCACACCTGTGGGTAGCTAGTCCACAGTTTATAAGGACTTTCTTGAGCCCTCAGGGAATGGGAGGTATTGTCATGGGTGCTGGGGACCCTGCAGAAGAAGCCGAGCCTGCAGAGCCTGCAGAAGGAACTGTGCCCCTGCCACCTGCACCAGTGCCCCTGCCTCCTGCTGAAGAAGATCCAAGCCCCCCTGCCTCACCCTCTCGGGTGGCTCGTGTGCGTGACCGCCTTCGTCGGGACCTCAGGGATCGGAGGAGGGCGGCACGCTCACAAGCAAGACGCTCCCTGAGCGTTGAAAGGATTCTGGCCCTTCTAAGTGTGAGGATGCTTAAGTTTCGGCAGGATCCTGGCTGCTGCTCTGAGACAGCAAATAGCCCAAATGAGCAACAGGCAGCAGAGGGCTATATAGCTGTGGGCTTTGGGAGGAGGCTTTGTGGAAGCAACTAGTCACATACCTGACATCCTAGCATCCACTCTGGCTCTTGACTTTGGCTTTTGGATTCCTGACTTTGGCTTGGACCTCTGGACCCCCTGACTTCGGCTTCGGAACCTCTGACCTGTGATACCTGGATTACGATTCTGTTTTGGCGCCTTGGACCCACCTTGCTCACCAGTTGCAGACCCTGGACCGCCCCTGGACTTTGCCTGACTCAGCCCCAGCTCATGACAGATTGCTTCCACCCACAACAAACACCCATTCCACAGGATGGATGCTGAAGCAAGTGGAACCACAGGACTACTGGCTGCGCTCCAAGCCCAGGTACAGCAGCTGACACAGGCAGTAGTACACCTGCAGCAACAACCTGTGGCCAGTGCTCCAGCCAAGTGCCCAGTTCCCCCACCTGACAGATTTGGGGGTGCCGTGGAAGAATTTCCTGCTTTCCTAGCGCAGTGCCAGCTGTACTTCGAACTAAGAGCTCGGGACTTCCCCAACGACAAAACCAAGGTGTGTTTCATCATCAGTCTGTTAAAGGGGCAGGCGGCCAAATGGGCCACACCCTTGCTGGTTGCGTCTTCTCCCCTACTGACTGATTACCAGCGGTTTGAGGCCCACCTGTCTGCTGCCTTCTCAAACCCAGTCCAAGCAGCCACAGCCAACCGGCAAATCAGGGCCCTGAAACAAGGCAAATCCTCGGTGGCTCAGTATGCCACTGAATTCAAGCTCCTGGCCCAAGACTTGGCATGGAATGAGGCTGCCCAGATGGACCAGTTTACCGAGGGGTTGGCAGAGGAAGTCCTGGATGAACTGGCCAGAGTGGAGCAGCCACCCATGCTCCAAGAACTTATCACCCTCTGCCTCCGCATCGATGGCCGCCTGGAAAGTCGCCGCCAAGCCAAGACCAGAGGGCGCCAGCTCCCTGCGCCGTGCTACCTGGCTCCTCGCCCGTCCCCAGCTAGTACCAGCACCAAGGATGAGCCTATGCAGCTTGGAGCTGCTCGACCCCACCTGACCCCAGAGGAAAAGACCAGACGCCGCACGCAGAATCTGTGCCTCTACTGCGGCACAGCAGGCCACTATGCCTCTGGCTGCCCTGCTAAGCATCGGATACCCAGACCTTCGCTGCCACCGCCGCCAAAAGGGCAGCCCCAGGTGTAAGTGGACCCCCCAGCCTGGGGCGACTAGCTGGGTCCTCCGAACAGCGGGCTGATACCCCAGGGCCATTCCTGCTACCAGTCAAGCTCCGTCTGGCTGACGAATGCTGGCTGTTCGTGTATGCCATGCTGGACTCGGGAGCGGCCCACTGTTTCATAGATGCCGCCTTCGTAAAGCAGCACCAGATCCCTGTGCAGACAAAAGGGATTCCGTCGCTGGTGGAGGCTATTGATGGGCGCCTCCTCCATTCTGGCCCCGTCACCCAGGAGACCTGTCCCATCACCTTCCACGTCCAGCAGCACCAAGAACAGCTGCGGTTTGATGTCGCCCGCATGCCTCGCTTCCCGCTGATTCTAGGCCTTTCCTGGCTGAAGCTGCACAACCCCATCGTGGACTGGGCCCAGCAGGAACTACGCTTCCGAGACCCATGCCCCCATCTGACTCCTCCCACCACTCTAGCAGCCGGCATCCCGAGTGGTGGTCCTCAGCTCCCTCAGAAGTATGTGGACTTTGCTGCTGTCTTCGAAGAGACAGGAGCTGATCAGCTTCCCCCTCACCGGCCCTATGACTGTGCCATTGATTTGGTACCTGGGGCACCACTCCCGGTGGGGCGTCTGTACCCAATGTCGGAGCCTGAGTTGGCAGCTCTGCGAGACTTCCTGGACAAGAACCTGAAACACGGATTCATCCGACCCTCAACCTCTCCCCTATCTGCTCCAGTGCTCTTCGTGAAGAAGAAAAGTGGGGAGCTCCGGCTTTGCAATGACTACCGGGCCCTGAACAAGATCACCATCCGCGACCGGTACCCTCTACCACTGATCCCTGAACTCTTGGATTGCCTAAAGGGGGCCCAAATCTACACCAAGCTGGACCTCCGTGGAGCGTACAATTTGGTGTGCATACGGCCCGGAGACGAATGGAAGACCACGTTTGGGACCTGATACGGGCAGTACGAGCACCTGGTAATGCCCTTCGGACTGATCAACGCCCCCGCTGTCTTCCAGAGCTTCATGAATGACATATTCCGGGACCTGCTCGACCGCTTCGCGATCATATACCTGGATGACATCCTAATTTACTCCCGCAATCCTGCCCAGCACACCGAGCACGTCCGCCAGGTCCTGCAGCGCCTACGAGCCCATGGCCTCTACGCCAAGCTGGAGAAGTGCGACTTCGACCTGCGCTCCGTCGAGTTGCTTGGGCACATTGTGTCACCGCAGGGGATCCGCATGGACCCGAAAAAAGTAGAAGCGGTCCTGACCTGGCAGGCTCCTCAGAATCGCAAAGACCTGCAGCGGTTCCTTGGTTTTGCCAACTACTATCGGCAATTCATCCCGGCCTACGCATCCCTGACCACACCCCTGACTCAATTACTCCACCCCAAAGAACCCTTCCGCTGGTCCCCAGAGGCCGATAACGCCTTCTCCACCCTGAAGACTCGCTTTGCCACCGGGCCACTCCTGAGATACCCCGACCCCCAGCTTCCCTTTACGGTGGAAGCTGATGCCTCCAATGTGGCCCTGGGAGCAGTGCTGTCCCAGCGCGAGGAGCCGTCCCAGCCACTCCAGCCCTGCGCCTATTACTCGCGCCAGCTCACTGCTGCAGAGAGGAACTATACCATCTGGGAGAGGGAGTTGCTCATGATCAAGGCGGCGTTTGAGGTTTGGCAGCATTACCTCGAAGGGGCTCGCCACCCTGTTCAAGTGCTCACCGATCACCGGAACTTGGAACACCTCCAGACCACCCGCCGTCTCAACCAGCCCAGATCCGGTGGTCCCTATTCTTCTCTCGCTTCGACTTCCGGATCTCCTACATCCCCCATACCCAGAACCGGAAAGCAGACGCGCTCTCCCGGAAACCGGAATACGCCCTTGCCTCAACTGAGACCGCGCCCACTGCTCCAATCCTGCCGCCCTCAGTATTTGCAGCCACCTCCACTTCACCAGCACTCGTGGAGGACATTCGGGCTAGCCAGGCCAATGATCCCTGGGTCCAGCAACACCTCCAGGCTCTCCAAGATGACCCAACAGGGGAGTTCACGACTCGAGGCGGCCTCTTGCTACACCGCAAATGCCTCTATGTGCCGCCCGGGCCCTTGCAGGCAGAAGTGCTACGCCTGACCCACGACTCGTTACCCACCGGGCACTTTGGACAGCATAAGACCACCCACTTGCTGACAAGGGAATTCTGGTGGCCACGAGTTCGCGCTGATGTTGCCCGCTATGTCAGCTCCTGTGACGTCTGCTGACGGGCCAAAGACATCCCAGCCAAACCCTCAGGGTTGCTACAGCCCTTGCCCACATCTTCAGGACCCTGGGATACCATCTCGATGGACTTCATCATGGAACTTCCGCGCTCCAAGGGTCATTCTTGTATCTGGGTGGTCGTCGACCTATTTACCAAGATGGCCCACTTCGTTCCGTGCCCGAAACTCCCCACAGCTCAGGAGACGGCCCAGCTTTACCTGCAACACATCTTTCGTCTGCACGGACTCCCAGCCCATCTGATCTCCGATCGGAACCCTCAGTTCTCCTCTCGGTTCTGGCAAGCCCTCCATTCCAGCCTGGGTACTCGAGTGCACCTGTCCTCAGCCTACCACCCACAGACAGATGGCCAGACAGAGCACACCAATGCCACGCTAGAGCAATATCTCCGCTGTTACACCTGTTACCAGCAGGATGACTGGACCACTCTATTGCCCCTAGCGGAGTTTGCATACAACAACACGGTCCATTCATCCACCCAAATGACCCCGTTTGCTGCAACCTATGGGTACCACCCTCGGTTCTTCCCAGCGATCCTACCACCCACGAATGTCCCCGCCGTCGATGCCTACCTGCAAGAACTCTGCGCCAGCCAAGACTTGCTCCGAGAGCAGCTACAGCAAGCCAAGGAGGCATATAAACGGGCTGCGGACCGAAAGAGGCAAGAAGGCCCTCCAGTGCAGCCGGGGGATCAGGTGTGGCTCTCAACTCGTTACCTGTGCCGGCCTGGTCGGTCTCACAAGCTGGATGCACGGTTCATTGGACCCTACCCCATCGTTGAACAAATAAACCCCGTCGCCTTCAGGCTCCAGTTGCCACCCCACCTCCGCATTCACCCCGTGTTTCATCACTCCCTCCTTGTTCCGGCTGCACCCCCTGACCCAGCTCGGACTCCTTCCCCACCGCCGCCACCACCAGTGTTGGTGGATGACGAGGAAGAATATGAGGTGCGCCAGATTCTGGACTCCCGGTACCATCGTGGAGGCCTCCAGTACCTTGTGGACTGGGAGGGATATGGCCCAGAAGACCGGTCCTGGGAGCCTGTGGACAATCTTCATGCCCCGGACTTGGTGCAACGATTCCACAGCGACCACCCCGACCTCCCAGGCCCCTCGATGGAGGGGGGCCCTGGGGGGGGGATAGTGTCATGGGTGCTGGGGACCCTGCAGAAGAAGCCGAGCCTGCAGAGCCTGCAGAAGGAACTGTGCCCCTGCCACCTGCACCAGTGCCCCTGCCTCCTGCTGAAGAAGATCCAAGCCCCCCTGCCTCGCCCTTTCGGGTGGCTCGTGTGCGTGACCGCCTTCGTCGGGACCTCAGGGATCGGAGGAGGGCGGCACGCTCACAAGCAAGACGCTCCCTGAGCCCTGAGTGTTGAAAGGATTCTGGCCCTTCTAAGTGTGAGGATGCTTAAGTTTCGGCAGGATCCTGGCTGCTGCTCTGAGACAGCAATTAGCCCAAATGAGCAACAGGCAGCAGAGGGCTATATAGCTGTGGGCTTTGGGAGGAGGCTTTGTGGAAGCAACTAGTCACATACCTGACATCCTAGCATCCACTCTGGCTCTTGACGTTGGCTTTTGGATTCCTGACTTTGGCTTGGACCTCTGGACCCCCTGACTTCGGCTTCGGAACCTCTGACCTGTGATACCTGGATTACGATTCTGTTTTGGCGCCTTGGACCCACCTTGCTCACCAGTTGCAGACCCTGGACCGCCCCTGGACTTTGCCTGACTCAGCCCCAGCTCGTGACAGGTATCAGGGAGGAGAAAGGGGAGGCTCTGCAATGATCATGAAGGCTGGACATTTGCAGAGGCAATGGTGAGTTCCTTGGTTGCACCTAATTGGGTACCTGCTCTTGACCAATGAACTTCGCCTGGGTCCTGTGTACCTGAGAGAACTTCCAGATTGCAACAGGCCCTGGGGCGGCTCCAAGGTGTCAGTTGGGAAGAAGAATGGAAAAGGCTAAATACTTAAGATTAGATGCGTTTATCTGGGAAGGTGACAATAGGGAATCAAATATTGACCTAGGTATCCCCGGTATAGACAAAAGACTTGGCTTTGACAGGAGATGGTCTTCCTATTATCCCATCATCTTCTGGGTAGGAGCCTTTGTCCAGGGTTTTGCCAGACAAAGAGGAGCAACAGTTGAGCTGTTAATCCATTCATGGGGCAGACGGGTTGCTTGCGGGCTAAAGGTGACATAGGGTGTGTACGTGAGCTTTCCACTATGAGGGAATGAAGTCCAGCCTGGCGGGAAGATGGCTACAAGTGGTGTTAGTGTTACACGGTGGATTCCATGTTCAGCGCTGCATAACCGGTCACCTGGATAGCTTCGTGGCGGCGCAGCTTCTTCCGCTCCATGGCTGGCCCATGCGGTGACGGGGAAACGTCCGTGTGTGTTAGCAAGCACTCTGTACTGGGTTAGAATGCCTGTATAACTTGTGGCTGCTTGTACACATAAGTCCCTTTAGGTTCATGGATAGCTTTGCCCACACTCTCTGGCCAGACGTGTGCGAGCTCACTTCTCCAGGTGCCCTGGCAACCCTACTGATGACTATGATGTTCGGGAAAGAGGGGGCTTTTCCTCACATTTTGGTCATCCATACAATATTGTCATCTAATCATCTTCTTTCCAGATTTCTCCATCCTTGGTACAGTCTCTCCCAAACCAGCTTTGGTATGATCTTTCCAGAAATGAAATCTGGGAATTCAGATGAACTAGTAGATTGTAGCAATAGATTATTATAATGCTATTGCACAATGATAGAATAGCAATTGCTAAGTAAAAACAAAAACCTTCAAAAGCCCTTTGGTAGCATGGCAGGGGGGAAGTGCAAGGAATATGGTGGCTGATGAAGTAAACTGCACTCAAAATTTCCATGTGAATTCTTGGTTGCCAGTACAAACAGCTCTGTACTCATAGTGGTGATGACAGGGCAACTAAGAATCCTTGCCATTTGGATTTATTTATTTGGATTTTTGACTGACCTTCTTGATAGTCAGTCTCAGGGTGGGTAACAACAGGATTATAATTATGAATAATAAAATCAGAATAGATAAAACTAGGCCTTTTTTGTAGCAGGGAATCCTTTGCATATTAGGCCACAAACCCCTGATTTAGCCAATCCTCCAAGTGCTTACAGGGCTGTTATTGCAGGGCCTACTGAAAGCCCTTGGAGGATTGGATACATCAGGGGTATGTGGCCTAAAATGCAAAGGAGTTCCTGCTACAAAAAAAAGCCCTGGATAAAACCATACAATTTAACAATCTCCAGAAAAGATGGTGTCAAAATCCTGGTGATGCTGGTATCTCACAGGAGTGGGAAGTGGAAGTTAGAGTATTAAGACGGAACTAAAGCTGCCCTCAGACAAATGCCTGGTCAAACATCTCTGTTTTACTAATGCTATGGAAGCATAATAGGTCCTGCAGGGCCTGGATGGAGTGTGGCAGAGAATTCTACCAGGTTAGGGCCAGGGCAGAGAAGGCCCTGGCTCTGACTGAGGACAGCCAGATGTTTCTTGGGCCCGGGACCACCAATAGATGTTAGTTGCCAGAGTGCAAGGCTCTTGGGGGTATACCAGGAGAAGTGCTCCCGAAGATGCGTAGGCCCCTGACCATTAAGGGCCTTAAAGGTTAGCATCAGGGCTTGTTTTCTAGAAAAAGAGATGTTGGAACTCTCAAGAGGGAAATGAAGGAGACATATATGTGTACCCCTCATGAACTTTTAAACATTTTTTGAAAATTTTGTTTCCACTAAGAGGTTCTGGAACTTCATTCCGCTGTGTTCCCCAAGGGAAAAAACACCAGCATCATGAACCTGATCCGGTACTCCACTTAGAATTGCCAAGTCCAATTTAAGAAATATCTGGGGACTTTGGGGGTGGAGCCAGGAGACTTTGGGGGTGGAGCCAGGAGATATTAGGGGTGGAGCCAAGATCAAGGCTGTGACAAGCATAATTGAACTCCAAAGGGAGTTCTGGCACATTTAAGGGACGGCATACCTTTTCAATGCCTTCCTTCCATAGGAAATAATGAAGGATAGGGGCACCTTCTTTTGGGGCTCATAGAATTGGACCCCCTGGTACAATTGTTTTGAAACTTGGGGGATATTTTGGGGAGAGGCACTAGAAGCTGTACTGAAAATTTGGTGCCTCTACCTCAAAAAACAGCCCCCCCCAGAGCCCTGGATACCTGTGGATCAATTCTCCATTATTTTCTATGGGAATAAACCTCCATAGGGAATAACAGAGTTCCCAGCAGACATTTCCCTCCCCTCCCCCCGCTTTCTGATGACCCTGAAGTGGGGGAAGGGCCTCCAAACTAGGGGATCCCCTGCCCCCACCTGGGGATTGGCAACCCTAACTCCACTGGAAGCTGTAGATATAAATAAAAGTACACATCCCCTACTGCTTATCCTTGTAAAAGCCTTTAAATACCTATAAAGCCCTGGAAAGAAGTGTAGGTCTAGTTTACCATAGTCAGATGGTCCTTGAATTGGTTTATGATTGGACAGAAAGCTGGAGAGCATTTGAATTGAGTATATAGCAGTAAAATTAATGTTGCATGTTTGTAATTGTAAAATAACGGAAGTGAAAATAAGCTTTTTAGAGATCAATGGATAGTACTTGCAATTCCTTGTTCATTTCCACTTCTCTCTTGCAATGCAGTAGATTGAGACAAGTATGGTGCCTTTTTATATTAATATATTTGCTTAAAAGGGAGTAGAAAGTTTACAGTTTTATAAAAGAAACCTAGATCCTAGAACAGATAAAATTCTTTTCTGGGAGTTTTACACCAGGTTCCTTTCTGTTGCCTAATGTAATGCTCCCTGTCTGTCTTTTGCCATTAGGCTGTTGAGAAAACTGCCTGCGACAAGCCATGCAGATATAATGAGGACTGTAAGTACATCTACAGTTAGATGTATAAAATATACTGCGAACACACATGGTACAAAGATTACCTGAATACATTGTCACCTTCAGTTTTATCACAGCAGAGCCAGTCTCAGTGGCAGTATAAGGTGTCATATATTTTTTTTAAAAAGCATTCATTGGAGGAAAGCTGAACTCTCCTTCATGAAACAATACAACAATAAAATCCATGTACACCAGCATCACATTCATGGGCTCCAGTCCTGCACAGGGATGATTCAATCTCCTCCTCTTCTTCTGAGTCTGCAGTACAAAATACAAGGTAGCCCCCTGAGTATTGCAACTAATTCAACTGGTTGAAGTGTGACTGGTATATGCTACAGGCCCTTAAGTTTGTTGGGCCTCTGGATACTCGGAATTTGACACAGAGTAGTCGGCACCACCATAAAATACCTGCCAAGAGAGGCAGAAACAATTGTAAAATCAGGAGGAACCACAAAATGCTACAAGATTCTAAGCTAGTGTTGCTAGGTCTAACTGGCAACGTTGCAAGGGCATTTGTGGGTGGGGAAAAGGTATTCAATGTCATGCTGACGTGTGATGTTACTTCTGATACAAATCTGGAAGTGACATCATTGCATCGGTGTGACACTCTAGAAATCACCTAGATTTTTAAGTGGTTGGTGGTTGCATGAGTATAATGTCAAATCACATTCACTACCCCCATTCCCTCCCCCCCCCCCTTCACCATCTTGCCCAGCAGTGTCAGGGAATCGAAGAGTTCAGGCCAGCGAATCTCCCACTGCAGCTGGAGACTTGGACACTTATTCCGAGTCAAGCATCCTAGGATAGGGACAAATAGAAATTCCTTGCAGACCAAAAGGTTTTCTGAGATATCTCCCACTACAGTGGGGTGGAGCCAGGACTGACCTTTGCTTGGAGAAAAAGAAGTAAATAGGCTGCGTTCAACACAGTCGGCCATCGGCTACTGACCCACCGCCTCGCCGACGTAGGGGGTTAGGGGGTCGGCTTTACAATGGCTCTCCTCCTTCCTCGAGGGTCGGGGACAGAGGGTGGCAATCGGGGGTGAGCTGTCCCAGAGGTGCACACTAGATTGTGGAGTGCCTCAGGGAGCAGTTCTCTCCCTGATGATATTTAATATCTATATGCGCCCCCTTGCACAGATTGCCCAGAGGCACGGGCTTGGGTGTCATCAATATGCTGATGACACCCACCTCTATCTGCTAATGGATGGCTGGCCTGACTGCGTCCCAGGGAATTTAGACCTGTCACTGCAGGCCGTGGCAACTTGGCAAAGGCTGAGTGGGTTGAAGCTGAATCCGACGAAGACAGAGGTCCTTTGCGTGGGTCGGGGCGCTCTGGGGAGGGAAATAGCTCTCCCGGTTTTTGATGGGGGAGAGGAGCTTGGGAGTTCTACTGGAGCCTTCACTATCAATAGAGGCCCAGATAGCAGCCACTGCTAAGTCAGCCTTCTTTCATCTAAGGCGGGAAAGGCAGTTGGCCTCCTTCCTAGAGCATCAGGACCTAGCAACAGTGATTCATGCAACGGTCACCTCGAGATTGGATTACTGTAATGCCCTCTACATGGAGCTGCCTCTGTGCCAAACCCAGAAGCTGCAGTTGGTGCAGAACACTGCGGCTAGGCTGCTATTGGGGCTCCCAAAATGGGAGCACATACAGCCAGGGCTGCGCGGACTGCACTGGTTGCCAGTCATATACCGGATTCATTACAAAGTGCTGGTTATTACCTTTAAAGCCCTATATGGCTGAGGACCTGCCTACCTGAGGGTCTGTCTTTCCTCATATGAACCCCAGAGAGTACTGAGGTCAGCAGGGAAGAATCAACTGACCATCCCTGGGCCGAAGGAGGCAAAATTGCAGAGTACTTGCATGCGGGCCTTCTCTATTGTAGCCCAGCTCCTGGAAGAAGTGCGGGCCCTGCGGGACTTTGAACAGTTTCTCAGGGCCTGCAAGACCATCCTTTTTGGGATGGCCTTCACCGATTAAAATGACAGAGGGACTCGCCTAAATGACTTTCACCATCATGCTGAAATAGCACCAGCATGTTAATTTTAGAAATTTTAAATTAAAATGTTTAAATTAGTTACTGTTTTTAAATATTTATTGTATAATTTACTGTATTTGATGCTGTTAGCTGCCCTGAGCCTGCTTCGGCGGGGAGGGCGGGATATAAATAAAATATTGTTGTTGTAGCTTCCAAGATCTGTCAAGATTGGGCTAGCCTGGTCTTTCCGGGTCAGGACCCAAATTGAATTTACTGGAATATTTCTAAATAATCATGCATATGATTAGGCTACAAGTATCATTGTGACTTCTGGTGTGGATCAAATGTCTATAAGATAGCAAAAACATTGTGCTGTACCTGTAATCACTGTAATGCCTGGGGACAAGTTTCCTTGAAAAAAAAAATACTTAAAGCTACTTTTGAATCTGTTAATTCTTTGCTCTGTTACAGATTATTGGTGTGTGTATTTATTAACTGTGATTTACCTCCCCCAAACTGAGAGCTAGTAAAGAGTCAATGAACTGGTCAATTTGATAATCGGATCTTTATGGCTTGCCTTTTTTCAAATGACAGAGTGAATGCAGTGAATCAATATACAAATTCATGAAAATAAGTGAACAGAAGGGGGCTTGTTCATTCTCTCTGTCACTCTAAAGAGTGAGTGGCCACTGATGTAGTCTGAGAGGCAAGGAACTAAGAGACAGCCAGGAAGGCTCATGGAAGAACCCTTGTTCTTCCTCTTATCTCCACATTTGATCAAATGTTATCAAATGTTCAAGAAAAGTGAATGCTGCAATGGCCATTTAGATTACCAACAATTGTCCAGAAGTAATACTCTAGGGCCAAAGTGCTTAAGCAGAGAAGAGCAAATTTCTCCTGTCATGTTCCTTTACTGATCCTTGTATCACACTTCTTCCAGTTTAACTAGGGAGAATTTGATAAAGCTTTAATTACAGTATTCACATTGCATCTTTTTTTTTGGCCTTTTCTATTTGTATGCATGTGGTAAAAAGTTCAGACAAGTCACTGCTGGCTGATGGCAACCCTGCGGGGTTTTCAAGGCAAGATATTTCAGAGGTAGTTTGCCATTGCCTGCCTCTGCATCACAACCCTGACATTCCTTGGTGGTCTCCCATCCAGATACTAGCCAGGGCTGACCCTGTTTAGTTTCCGGGTCTGAAGGGATCAGGCTAGCCTGGACGATCCCAATCAGGGTACTGATATACATACACATTAAGAAAACACTGCAGAAAGGCAAACTTTTTTTCCTGATGGTGCATAGGATTACTTCAAGATTATTTTTTGTGTAATGTTCTACTGTTCATACTTCTAAAACTCAAGTATAAAAAGTTCCTTTCCCCAGGACTTATACAACAAAACAGCACCAAATCTGCAGCTCTCCTCTTCTTTCATCTGATGCCTTTCAGCTGAAGTACATAGAATCCCAATTAACCAATTCCCCAAAATTATAGTCACTGGGAAAATTACTAAGAGACTTATGTCCAGTCCTTCTTCCTTCAAGACAGAGAAAGCCAGATTTTCTCAATATTCAATTAA
Organism: Heteronotia binoei; assembly: GCF_032191835.1. NCBI lineage: Eukaryota > Metazoa > Chordata > Lepidosauria > Squamata > Gekkonidae > Heteronotia > Heteronotia binoei. Next base: position 44,955,359 of record NC_083223.1, on the reverse strand, counting down.
AACTTCACTGGGACTTTGAAGATAAAAGCAAATAATAGAAGGCCTCTTAAGATCATATATTTCCACTAGACGAGACCTCTATTGAACTCTACAACCATACTTGATATCTCTCACTATTCAGGAAGGAAAGTATACAGCTCAAAACAAAAGTTACAAAGAATGAGGTTACAACGCAGCTGCAACCATCACCATCTTGGTCCCTTCTTTGAGGTGTTCTATTGGTGTGTACATCTACAGGTATAACAGCCTATATTAGGAATCTTGATATTGTTACATCAGTATTGCTGTCTGTTGTTACTGGTGGTGTTTTGGTGTGGTTGCATGAATGTACAACCATTAACATGTGGAATTCACTGCCATAGGAGGTGGGGCGGCTACAAGCATAGCCAGCTTCAAGAGGGGATTGGATAAAAATATGGAGCAGAGGTCCATCAGTGGCTATTAGCCACAGTATGTGTGTGTGTGTATTGGCCACTGTGTGATACAGAGTGTTGGACTGGATGGGCCATTGGCCTGACCCACCTTGGCTTCTCTTATGTTCTTATACTGGTAATGCAGGAGAAGGAATTGAATCACAAATGAACCACAAATGAAATAAGTGAACCAGAAGCAGCTGAATGTTGTGGCAAACTGTACGTGCATAATTCCCTGGACTAAACCTGCTGGTGGGAGGGAGGGGAAAGAACAATGGAGCAATGCAGAATTTTAAGCAGTTAGACCCTTCTAAGTCCATTGAAGTCAGTAGCTTAGAATGATGTTGCTGTGCTAATTAGGAATAGGTGCACACTAGGAAAATGTGGTTTGTTCATGGCCAGTTTGTGGTTCGTGGCCCTGCAAGCCCCATTGATAAGGACTCTGAGTTCCTTTAAACATGGTTTGCAGAAAGTCTGAAAAACAGCTGAACAACTGGGAACAGTCTGCTCCCCACCACTCAGCTGTTTTGGGCAGTCTTGTGCAGTCCCTTTAAAGTTTAAAGAGAGTTTAAAGGAAATGCACAAGAAAGCCTGAATGCAGGGTTTTAAAGGATTTTAGTAGGACTCAGTATAGAAGCACTCCTGTGGTAAAATTATGAATCTATATGAGTTTGTTGATCCTGTTGACTTAAGAACAGGTTACCAAGCGTATGAGCATGCATCATATAGAATCATTGGGACAGACTCTGCTACTTTATGCTTCATTGCTGGAAGAGCTGTGTATTCAATCAAAAATGCCTTTTGTATGCATAATTTCAGAATTTGGTCTGGCTATGCTGGTTTTCATTTCTCTGCTCCACTACATTTGAAATACTCTGAATTTGACATGCTGTCACTTGATTTCAGAAATGAAGTTGTTCAAATGGACTGTAGAGATTTTGCCAACTGTCACACTGCATTGAAGTTCATGGATTTTCATTTTTACTTGAAGCTAAAGAATGAGACTGCTTGAAATATCAAACCAAGCTGAAGGCACTGTTGCATATAATGACAGTGCTTTTCTAACATCTAATGATGATGCAGTTCTATCAAACTGTTATTTATCATACAATCAAGCTTCTAGCAGAAAATGATGTTTTCAATCTAATTTGCTAAACCAATATTTTCAGGGGGATTTTGCCTCTATTCTCAAAAAATGTCATTACCCAATGAAAAATAGTGGCTATATTCTAAATAAATAGCCCTTAGATAAATACAGTCCAGGGCCATCAGTGGATATAATAGTCATATTTTTGAAAGACTTTTTGAATTTGTCATTTTTGTTTCAAAAACTAATTTCTGCTTGGAAGATATCAGGAAAGGAGACCAGGAACTGGGTAAGAAGCAATCAAATTCCTCATCAAATCTGACCTCCAAGGACAATGCTATTAAGTTTTCACTAGGACTGAGATCCAAGAGCAGACACTATGGTGAAAATTGGAGGTGTAAATACTAAAGCTATCCCCCCCCTTCCAAGAGGTGCTGAACCGCATGAACATCTATTTGTTCTGTAAAACAGCTAGGGTTCAGTTGGATAAATGTTACCCAGCACCAAGGGAGCGTCCTCCCTCTACCCCCAGCCATACAGCAGATAAGTGGTTGGCTCATAAGTCTTACCCAATTTTCCTGCCTATTTTCTTCTTTCAAAAATTATATGTGTGTGTGTGTGTGTGTATATATAAATCAGACAAATACACAAGTCTTTTCAAATAAATGTGTGAGTGGCACCAGCAAATGGCCTACCAAAAACCTGTGCTGCATCTACCAAGATTGGCTTCATACCTGCTAGCTTCATACATACACCCTCTATTAGGACCTTATAAGGCCACATTAATAAGGGATACTTAAATAGGTTTAAACTTCTTGATTCAATTAGAAGCAGATGAGAAAGGACTCTCTCATGGCTAATCAGCTGTTCACAGGAGGGATGGGGTATAAATAAATAAATAAATTAGAGACAGTTCCCAAAAGTTCCTGCTTCGCCCCAAAGGAACCATACTACATACAACCTAATGCATACATGTTAATGTTCAAATAAATCCAGAAATTCAGACCCAGAGTCATAATAACTTTCATTTGTTCCTTTCCATTAAGGGCATTTTTTAAAATTATTGCAGGGTCTAACATTACTCTAGCCTGTCTTTCAGTATGTGGTGTAGCAATGGCTTTCTACTTTTGAAGAATATTTAGTTTAGCTATTACCAAAGATCATAATATCCAGAGCCTTTGTCCTTTTGAGGGGTTCCAGGAATGTACCCTACTACTGCAGTAAGTGTATTAAAACCCAGTAGACATTCTAACCCAAATAGCATGATAATTGGACTAGCCCATCCATTTGCACACATCAGATAGGCAAAACATCATACCTCCCACCTGCTCTTGTATCTGGTTCAGTAGAAGAACTGGGGGTGATGGTGGCAGAAATGTCACATGGGCAAAAAATGATGTCAGCATATCAGTCAACACTCAGAAATAGACCTAAAACTATGATATTGGCCCCAAAGCTTCTAGGGGGTGCTAGGTAGCAGCCTGGCAATCCTAAACTGGATCTACCCATCTCATATGTATCAGATTTCATCTTGGCTTCTTTCTTTCCCACTTTTTTTAAAATACAGAAACCTAAAAATTAGGAACAGTTTATGACCTCAACAAAATCTCAAACTCACCCCCTCCCCATACACACATACACCTTTTCTTCTTACGTATACAGGCGCTGCAGGGGGACTGATTACCTGCTAGTTGGATTGGGCCTCGTCCTTGTCCAAGGTGAGGGAGGGGAGAAAAGAGATGTTTAACATACTAAGATATGCCCAGGAATAGACTGAGACATCAAATCGCTCCTGAAGCAAGTTAAGTCCTGTAACCCCTGTGATATAGGCAATGATGCAAGGGCCACTTGGCTCAGTTCTGGGCTGTGGTGATGTTGGCAACAGGTGAGTCAGTATCCACTGCTATCCTTCTCATGGGGTTGAGCCAATCAGCCCTGCAGCACTGGTGGGTCAATGTCTGTTACCATCTCTGGCAATCATCCCCCAAAGTTCCATCACTCCTCCAGGGCTCTGAAACAATCCTTGTGATTGTGGCCTCATGGAAATCCAAGTGATTGTTTAGGGATGTATAAGGGGAGAGGCAGTGCACAGAAATCTACTGGATGAGAGGGGGTGATCCAGTCTCAGCTTAAGAAGAGTGAAGAAAAACTTTCTCCCCTCAAACAGGAGATTTTGTGGCTCAGAATAAGAGTGTTGGCTTAGCTATGCTTTTAGTTAGGGTTTGGGGTCCACTTAAGGAAGAAAGTTTATTTTAGTGAATTAAATACATTCCTAACTTGCATTTACAAGTTCTGTGGACAGGAGCTGTGTGTGGTAAAATCTTAAATCTTCTGAGGTAATGTGTCTGGAGAAAGGGGAATCAGATCTCTCGTCAGAGTTGATTTACTTTATTTGAGGCTCAGCTATAAAATGGCTGCTATCCTTGGGAAAAGCCTGTAACCCTTGGGGGTGAAGCTGAAAAGCAGTTCACTTTATATACTGAAACATTTTCACACAAAATCCTTATCCTGTTAAATACTTTATTTTCTGTTAAATAAACCTTTGTTGTTCATCTCCTTCTGTGTCTTATCTGTCTAGTCAACTATCTAGGAAAAAGTGATTTCTATTACCTCATATATAATTATTGTGTTAGTCTGCAGGTTTCAAAATGAGATCTTTCAGTAACATATAACTTGCATGTTTGTGTGTCCCCTTTTGTCTGATTATGGGTGGTTGGGATCTAAAGGAGACAGATGGCGGCGGCCGTTGAAGCCTAGACGCTAGGGCTCCCGCCTGGCAGTTAACAACAACAACAACAATAACAAAATAAGACTGAAATATCTACAGCCGACAACTGACCCGACAGTAGCAGTAACGAACAAACAGCACAGAATACTAACGGAGTGCTAAACGGGGAAAAGTCGAAGCAGCAACCAGAGGCAGCAGTCGGAGACTTGCCTGGCCTGGCCCTGGGACGGAGGCGAGGCGAAACCACGGCTTATCGTGGGACGCTGCCCGCAGGGACGGCCGGGAGCACGGAATGGGATTCAGTCGAGGGCGCCGCAGACGAGCTGACGCGGAGCGGAGGCCAGCGAGGACGCCACGGACGAGCCACGGGCACCGGCGGAGGGGGCCGGGAAGTGGCGGCGGCGCTCAGGGAAGTTTGGGGAGCGGAGGAGCCCAGGAGAGACGAGAGGCGAGTGAACTCTGAGACAAGGGCTCGGCGGGTGCTTGTGACCCCGCCCTGCTCCCCCCCTCTTTCCTGTTTTCTCGAGCTCACCGACCCACCCATCCTCCTTCTTTTTACAAGCGCTGAACAACACGGCTGACTCAGCAGCCTGGGTATCCCCAATTAGAGAAGCCCTATACGGGGCTCAGGGGAGCCCAGGTTGTGCGCTGAGTTAGAGAAGACCTGAGGCGACACGGCCGGACTAACCAAGAGCTCATAAGAAGAACCTTGCCTCCCCTCCCCCCCCCAAGATTGCCAGGCTATAGATGTCCGAGCGGCTGAACCAAACCCGAGGTGACTACCACCTGCACTTTAACACCAGTGGGACTATTCTAACATCTTGATACCATCAGCACCTGCACTTTAACATCATCGAAACCATCGCCGGGACTAATTCTGTAAATGTTACCAATGAAGAACATTCATGGGCAGTGTGCAATAAGTCCCCAACAGACTATCTGGACTCACACCCCACAGATGAACGAAAGCTAGCCCACTAACAGAACCAACTATTATTACTGTTAATTAATTACTGATTAATTTATCAATCAATTAGTGACCAAATTAATATTTAGAAAAAAAAATTCTTAACTTATTAATTAGGACGGGATGGGAGGGATTATTTATTAATAAGTTTAGGAACCAATGAACTTATAAAAAAATTAAACTAATTGACTGTAAGGTGGATTGGGAGGGCTAATTAAATTAATTAATTTAAGATTCAAGTAGTGGGTTATTAGCCGGGAATCGGAGGGGCTAGTGAGGAGGGTAACTGAAACTGCAGGTGGAGACAAATCGGGGGAGTGACGTCGGTGATTTTATCTTGGGCTGCTGCAGATGCTCGGCCAAGGGATTCCAGTGCTCCTGGGGAGGGGAAGATATGACGGTGAGAATAGACAGAAATATAATGGAAGGAGACAGAGACAAAACAGTGCTCGGCCACCTTCCAGTCTACTTCCCATCCCAACGGTGGCAGGTAGTGGGACCAAGAGGAAATGCCCGCCTCTGTCATTGGTGTTATGTAACGCCAGGTCCATAAACAATAAGACCGCGACTCTTAGGGAGTTTCTGCTATGGCAGAATATGGACCTGGCTTGCGTGACCGAGACCTGGGTGAGGGACGGGGAGACAGTAGCTCTCTCCCAGATGTCCCCCCCGGGATACTCGGTCTTTCACCAATCACGGACCAGCGGGCGGGGGGGGGGGGAGGCGTAGCGTTACTCATACGGGAGGATTGCTCCTTTCGGGCCCTCCCGGACCCAAAGATCGATGGGATTGAATGCGCCGGTCTGATGTGGGATGTTGTAGAGGGGTTGGCGGTTTGGCTGGTGTACTGTCCGCCTAACGCAGCAGCTAACGCCTTACCATCACTATTGGAGGCAGTGGCGGGCTGGGCGTTGGAGTACCCGAGGCTTATGGTCTTGGGCGACTTCAATGTCCATGCCGACGACACGGCCTCCACTCAGGCGATGGACCTAGTGTCGTCCATGGCGACACTGGGACTCTCTCAATTTGTCATGACTCCCACACACCAGGCCGGGCACACATTAGACCTGATCTTTGCATCCGGGATTTTGGTGAATGATATCGCCGTAGAAGCGGTACCATGGTCGGATCACCTGGCCCTTAAGGCCCGTATGGGGATGCTGCCCCAACCCTGTATGGGCGGAGAGCCTATTTTGGCTCGCCCTCGGGGCTTGATGGACCCGGAACGGTTCCAAACAGCCCTGAGGGATCCCTGGCCCACTGGCAATTCCCTCGATGACCTGGTGGAGATCTGGCAGGATCAGTTGTCCAGGGCTATCGACGAAATTGCACCTCGGCGTCCTCTACGCCCTCGTATGAAGCTGGCTCCATGGTATACCTTGGAGCTGCGCCGGCTGAAACAAGGGCTCAGACGACTAGAGAGGCAGTGGAGGCATACTCGGGACGAAGCAACGAGAAAATCCTACAGAACGTTTATGAAGTCTTATGAGATAGCAGTCAAGGCTGCAAAGAAAGATTACTTTGCAACCAAGATTGCATCTGCAAACTCGCGCCCAGCACAATTATTTAGAGTAATTAGGGATCTTATAACGCTGCCACAAGGCAAACCAAACGCTAGGGAATTAGAAATAGGCTGTGAGGCATTTGCGAAATACTTTGCAGATCAAATCTCGTTGCTCCGCCAAGACCTGCCTACCACTTTGGATACAGTGAGTGAAATTGAGGCACCGTGCCTGTCTTCGGGTTTAGTGCTGGACCACTTCGACCCGCTTAGCCTGGAGGAAGTCGACAGAATCCTTTCTGCTGCTCGCCCGACAACATGCGATCTGGACCCTTGCCCCTCTTGGCTGATTAAATCTTGCCAGGGGGAGCTTAGTTGTCCTTTACGGGACATCATAAACAGGTCCCTCTCAGAGGGGCAGTTTCCAACACCTCTGAAAGAGGCCTTGGTCCGCCCTCTCTTGAAAAAAGCTACAGCAGACCCGGCCGAATTGGCGAACTACCGGCCGGTGTCTAACTTACCGTTTTTAGGTAAAATTATTGAGAGGGCCGTGGCGTCGCAGCTTCAGAGGTTTCTGGATGACGCTTCTGTCCTAGACCCATGTCAGTCTGGTTTCTGGCCGGGCCATGGGACGGAGACAGTGTTAGTCGCCTTGGTAGATGACCTCCAACGGCAACTGGATCGAGGCGGCGTTGTGGTGCTGATGCTATTAGATCTGTCGGCTGCATTCGATACAGTCGACCATCGGCTACTGACGCGCCGCCTCGCCGACATTGGGGTTGAGGGGTCGGCCTTGCAATGGCTTTCCTCCTTTCTCCTGGGTCAGGGACAGAGGGTGGCTATCGGGAGTGAACGGTCCCGGAGGCGCACACTGGACTGTGGGGTGCCCCAGGGAGCAGTGCTCTCCCCGATGTTGTTTAACATCTATATGAGCCCCCTCGCCCAGATTGCCCGGCGGTTTGGGCTGGGTTGCCATCAATATGCGGATGACACCCAGCTCTATCTACTAATGGACGGCTGGCCCGACCCCGCACCAGGGAATCTCGACTGGGCCTTATAGGCTGTTGCGACATGGCTCAGGCTGAGTGGGCTGAAGCTGAACCCAGCGAAGACAGAGGTCCTTTGCGTGGGTCGCGGCACTCTGGGAAGGGAAATAGCTCTCCCGGTCTTCGATGGCGCGCCATTGAAAGCAGCGCGCCAGGTAAAGAGCCTGGGTGTTTTACTGGAGCCTTCACTATCGATGGAGGCCCAGATAGCAGCCACTGCCAAGTCAGCATTCTTCCATCTGAAGCGGGCAAGGCAGTTGGCCCCTTTCCTTGAGCGCCGGGACCTCGCAACAGTGATCCATGCAACGGTCACCTCAAGATTGGACTACTGTAATGCCCTCTACTTGGGGCTACCTTTGTGCCGGACTCGGAGACTGCAGCTAGTGCAGAATGCGGCGGCCAGGCTGTTGTTGGGACTTCCAAAACGGGAACATATACAGCCGAGGCTACGTGAACTGCACTGGCTGCCGATCATATACCGGGTCCAGTACAAAGTGTTGGTTATTACCTTTAAAGCCTTATATGGCCGAGGACCTATCTACCTGAGGGACCATCTCTCCCCGTATGAACCCCAGAGGGCACTGAGATCAGTTGGGAAAAATCTAATGACCATCCCCGGGCCGAGGGAGACTAAATATCAGAATACTAGGGTACGGGCATTTTCAATCGCGGCCCCTACCCTATGGAACCGACTCCCCGAGGAGGTGCGGGCCCTGCGGAACCTTGATCAGTTCCACAGGGCCTGCAAGACCGCCCTTTTTAAGCTCGCACACCTGGACTGTTAAGAAGATCGGCAATTAAGCATCCGCCAATGCGGTTTAAGACCATACCGCTGAATAACTGCACTTACTGGACTGTTTTAATGCTGTTAAGTTAATGTTTACTGTTTTATATTGTTAAATTTAAAGGCTTTTAACCACTGTATGTTTTTATGAAATGTTGTTAGCCGCCCTGAGCCTGCCGAAGTGGGGAGGGCGGGATAGAAATAAAATTTATTATTATTATTATTATTATTATTATTATTATAAAGAGTCCATAGGAGTGGCCAAAGTGAGGGACTGGAGTCCAGTGGGCAATTTCCTTAGAGTCCCCAACTTTCTCTACCCCCATAGCTAACACACTATCATTGATATATCAGAACCCCTCCTGCACACACACACAAATATCAGTCCTATCAATGGAATCTAACTTAATGACTGATGAGATGTACAGCTTGATCTAGTGTGGCTCTGCTTCTAATTGATCAAGTTTTTTGTAACTAAGAGTTTTGATTAGGCATATCCTCAACCTGTGTCAATGTACTATCACCAAATGGTTGATTGATCAGATGCAGCAGCCACAGAATGGGGTGGTGGGTATTTTTTTATCTTTTGAGGATGTGCATAAGTGCTTATGGGAAGCAGTACTTCAAGTTCCTGGTAGAATGGTGGCACCTGGTGGTCAATGGGATTGCTGGAGGAGGCTGCTGGGATATGTAGTTCAATGTGGGGGAAGTGTTTGTGAAACTGTATTTGATAAATTCAACATTTCAAATGTTTCAAAGTCAGGGTGGGAGAATAAATTTTTGAGACGTTCCTGAGAGAAACACACACAGAAAAAGGTGTGAATATGCACTTATGTGCACCTCACTAACACACGCAGCCACCTTAGTTCAGGGAAGGGACGTGTGAGGTGGCAGATCTGGAGGGAGGAGGGGGGTCTCTCTGGTTCAGCTGGGGGAGAGAGGGGTGAATGGAGCAGGTGGAGGGAGGAGATGATGAAACACACAAGTAGTGCTTTGTAGCTACTTATGAGCACATTGATAATTGGTGGGGGGGATACCAGCAAAACAGGAAGTGAGTGATCTTCACCCCGCTTTACCTCACAAGAGAGTGTTCAGACATCTGCAGAAACACTGTGAAACCAGTAGAATGCATAAAGACTGGACTTTCTGCGGTGTTGGGAAAGTGGGGTGAGCATGGGAGGCTGATGACTGCAGGACAGGAACCAGATGTTGCTGCTTGATTGAACACTTCAAATCCATTTGGGAAAAGCAATTACAATGCCAGTCTGAGAAGACAATACTGACTTTGATGGACCAAGGGTCTGATTCAGTATAAAGCAGCTTCATATGTTAATGGATCAATGTGCTCGTCTGATCACACTCAATGAGAATATTCTCTTACAGTTTAATATTTTCCTCCTTATAGCAAACACTCTAGGAACAAGCAAGTTTTCTTTCCAACCACACCAGATAGTTTAAATTAGTATAGCACTGTTAATTAAAGTGTAAATTGTAATTTGCTATTGATTTCAGCAGTGGCAGCTTCTTTCCAAAGGAGGTGATTCTCTGTTAGACCCCAATATTCTGTGATAAGGTAGAATTTAAACCCTACTTCAAAGATGTCAATAGGGATTTACTATGGGTTGAAAGTTTAAGTCTGTGCTTGAATGCCTTGCTGAACTGGTGTAAGAATGAATAACAGTTTATAGCCATACTGAGGCTGGATTTTTCACACAGCTTGGGCACCATTTCTTGATACCTGCACTTCTAATATCTGAATGGTGGAATTATGTAGGACAGGTGGATCACATAAGAGGTTTGGTCATCAGCAGCTATTTTCAGGAAGTGGCAGTAAAATTCTGAACTGTGGGGAAAGCTTAAGGGTGGGCAATGGCAACTAGTCTGTGCTTCAGTGAGCATTTTGAAGTCAGAGTAGTTTGCAAACCATTCCTTTCAACCATAGAAATTATCCTCTAAAGTAGGGTTGCCAAGTCCCAGCATTGTCCATTAACCTACCTGGTATTAGAGTAGGGCTGCCAAGCCCCCGGTCCAGGTGGGAGTTCCTCCACCCAGGAGGTTCCCAATCCACTGTCCCACATTGGACCGCTGGGGGACACCTCCCCTGACATCAGCGTGATGACACCACCCAGAAGTGATGTCATCGTGCCGGTGACATTGCTTGCAGCCGCTCTAGGCATTTCTGGGAAAACTCTATGGTTTTCCCAGATGCTCTAGCCATTTGGGAGAGGCTATGGTACCTAGAGTGGCCACTGTGCGACGTTGCTGGTGTGATGATGTCACTTCTAGTTGATGTCATCCCGCAAATGAATTCAGGGGAGGTTCCCCCTGCCAGCCCAATGTGGGCTGGCGGGTTGGGAACCTCCTGGGTGGGAGAAGCCCCGCCCGGACTGGGGGTTTGGCAGCCCTAATCTAATGCCCTACTCTAATGGAAGACAGAACTGTTCAAGCTGGCTTTTAATATCTAAGTGGGAGGCAACCACTATTCCACCATTCCACAGCATTAATACTTGAACCCACTCCAGCATAAATGTAGAGCCCCAAATAATATCTAATAACATCATTATACATAGTGCTAAATAAGAACATCTTGGATCCTAGGGACTGTAACTGTAACTAAAACTGTAATTGTAAGAAATTATTTTAATTATTTTATTGTGATTCTATTTAAATTCTATGTTGTTTTAACTGTTGTTAGCCACCCTGAGCCCATCAGGGGAAGGTGGGATATAAATATAAATAAATAAATAAATGAAATCAATGGGTGTGGTTACTGCATTAAAAAGGCACTACACATGTATACTACAAAATTTCTCAGCACTGTATATATGCAAAATGCCACCACAAAATTGGGGAGGGGGGTGCAGATATTCAGACTGTTTTCAGTCAGCATTCAGAGGAAGGATTATTCTTGGCTCAGATTTATTTAAACTATCTCAAATAAATACCGTACCTTAATTTTTTGTGCAATGACAGGTAGTGGAGTTTGCCTGCATATCGTATCTCCTCAGCCACTTTCCCTTCTGTAGGGAAAGACTCCTTGTTTTACTATGAGAGATTCTGAAGTTTCCACCTGCCTGAGCATTATTTCTCCTCAGTCCTTTGGTTCTACTCTCAGATTTTGGGGGAGGTGGCAGCAGGAGCTTAACTGTGGCTATTTAGTGGTGAATAAAAGGCATTCTGCACATTCTTTCATGCAGGTGAGTTCTAGCTAGATGGTTTGAAATTAATCTTTAAAAATGGATACTGGGCTGAGTGAAACTGGACATTCTGTTCCTCCCCTCTCTCCCATAACCTAGCTATTCCTGAAACCAATTTCTTACAATACCACTACAAACAGAGGAGGCAATCCCTAAACACTATAAATCTCAGTCCAGTTTTCTCATTTCTCACTGCAAACTTTAAAGGGAGGGGAAATAAGTAAGAAAGAAGCTAAAGGCTTCAAGAGTAAAGATTAGGGGGCACAGCATAATCAGGAAGAGATTAACTCAGCTCCAGACATCTTGCAGCTTCCTCTTCTCTACCATTGCCCAGACATTCCCATCAGCAATGAAGGATCTCTATGAAGTGGCCTCCAAGACACTGAAGCTTAGCTTTCCTTGCTTTTACCCCACAGTGGGTCACTAGGGAAATTGCCTTGCAAGCTAAAGTGCAGATTCACCCCTCCTTACAGCGAGATTATTCTGGAAGAGATACAGTTCAGTTGAGTGGGAGGCATATTGAAAATTCAGTATGGAAATACATTTACTGAACAGGACAAAACAAGGAAAATATGAGAACAAGACACAAAAGAGATGAAAAGATGACAGGTTCCATTAGGGTTGCCAAGTCCGATTCAAGAAATATCTGGGGACTTTGGGGGTGGATCCAGGAGACTTTGGGGGTGGAGCCAGGAGACATTAGGGGTGGAGCCAAGATCAAGGCTGTGACGAGCATCATTGAACTCCAAAGGGAGTTCTGGCCATCGCATTTAAAGGGACGGCACACCTTTTCAATGCCTTCCTTCCATAGGAAATAATGAAGGATAGGGGCACCTTCTTTTGGGACTCATAGAATTGGACCCCCTGGTCCAACCTTTTTGAAACTTGGTCCAACCTTTTTGAAACTTGGTATTTTGGGGAGAGGCACTAGATGCTATACAGAAAATTTGGTGCCTCTACCCCCCAAAACAGCTCCCCAGAGCCCCAGATACCCGCAGATCAATTCTCTATGATTTCCTATGGGAATAAATCTCCATAGGGAATAATAAGAGTTCCCAGCAGACATTTCCCTCCCCTCCCCCTGTTTTCTGACGACCCTGAAGCGGCGGGAGGGCCTCCAACCCGGGGGATCCCCTGCCTCCACCTGGGGATTGGCAACCCTAGGTTCCATCCAAGAAGAATCTTCTGAAGAAAAATCTGAAAATTTAGAAAGTGAAATGAAAGCTGCATGTTGGAGTCTGGGGATTCCTGGGATGAGTCTGGTAAGGCAGGGCCTTCCAGGATTCCTCTTCCTTGCCGTGAGTTCCTCAACAGGCCTCAGACAGTTAAAGAGGGGGATTTCAACTTCCCCCTAGTGCCTCTCTCCTGCGGGTGAAAGAATGCTCTCCAGTCATTCCTTGGCCATGCCCATGCTTTTCCTCCCTGGCTTATCTCTTTCCTGCCTTTTAAAAGTCCCCCCTCCCCCTAGAACAAAGCCTCCAATCCTCCAAGCAGGGATTTCCAAACAGCTGAGTGGCAGGATTACCACTCAGCTGTTTGGTTTAAATGGCTCTGAGTTATTTAAACCTGGCTTTCTTCTCCCTGCAAAAAGCCTTTTCTTTCTGCTCTTAATGAACTGCATCAAAATTCATGGATGTTCATGGCTGTTCTTTGGTTTGTGAACATTACTTCATGAACTATGAACCAGCCCAAATGCATGATGAACTATACTTCATCAGCTGGTTCATGCCCATCCCTATTTATGATTCCATTCACATGTAATGAAGGAAATTCCACCAAAATTTTGTGAAGGTCCCTGTCCATACATTGCACTTGCCTAGGGCCAGTGCAAGAAAGCACATGCACCCTTCCTGGAAATGAACTGTGCAGGAAAGAAACATACATTGGCTTATTTAGAACTCTCTGGAAAACAATGATAATGCTCCCCCTAGCCCAGGAATTTTAATTCTCATCTGTAAATTGACAGGCCATTTCCAAAATTTTGCATATCACTGTTTTCAAGCAGCCACTATTATTCTACCAATCATGGAAGTGCTCAGAAGTCAGTACTTATTTCCCCCCCACAAAAAAAAAAAATTCCAAAGGGTCAAGCAAAACCAGAAGTCAGTTCTAGAATTACGATCTTTGCTGCAAAAGGAAAATAACCCCTCCCCCATGCAACTGCAATTGCTTTGTATCATGTATGTTGGGGTAGGTAGCATATGACTGTGCATGTTGATTCTTAAGCAAACCTGTCCTCCATTTTTTTGCATATTTTTTCTCTTCTGCAGTCCTAATTGCTCACACACTCCAACACTTTATACCAGTCATAAAAGAAAATGAAGATGGTCTCTCCCCATCCCAACCCCAACGCAATCTGTTTATGTGTCAATGGAACAGGTGGAATGTAATACACTTTTGGCAAAAGGACTCCACATATAACACATCATTATGTTCTAATTTCTCTTTGTGATAGTTAATCTATCCAGCTATCACACCACAATCAAATTTTGTGCTGATTCCTTTTATATTTTTATTGGCTTATCTTCATTAAATTTAAACAGATTTTTTTCACGGATCACTTTCTCTTCCTCTTCTTTTTTTCTGTTTTTGAGATAGTTTCATGTCCTTTCCCTTCATATTCTGCATTATTAATTCCAGCTAACAGATAAAACTGTGTAAATATTCTTTTTACACAATGGGACAAGAATATTAGGAAACTCAAGGATTGAGTTTTATTGTGCCAGCATTTCCTAGGCTTGATTTGATCCCTGTTTATAATTATCTACAAGGAGATTTAACTGTTAATTCAGAAATACAGTTCTCTTTATTCCTCTTGGCTATTGTAATACTAGGCCTACTGTCCCCAAAGCCTCACCAGTAGGAATTCTTGGAATATGTAGTTTGGTTTCAAGTTGTTCCTATTATGGAACATTACTACATGCAAGTTCTGATTGCCTATTTTCCACTGGTATGTCCTGCATTTCAGGCAGGGGGAGATATGCATGTTGTATTCACATTTGATATAGTCATTATGGAAAAACTTTGGAAGCATAGTTTGCAACACTTATGTATAAAACATATCATATACTTTTCAGTCTGGGCAAATCAAGTACACAGAAATCCAGAGGCTTATTGGGAAGGTACTGAATACAACAATGCAGTTTAGGGCTGTGCATTCAATATGTACCAGGATGAATAAATACCCAAATAATATCTTATCAGTATTATTTGGGTATTTATTAAAATGGATTAGATTATCTGATCTGATTCAGCTACAGAATAGGGAGTCCCAAATAAAAAACGAAATAATCTGGCTTTTATTCAGACACAGCTTGGAGAAGCTGAGTTGTACAGCAGCTGTGGCACAACTCAGTGATTGAACTCAGGCATTTAAAGGGACCAGGTTCCTTTCCATTGGAAACAATACAGGATGGGGGCTCCTTTTTGGGGAGCCCATAGAATTGGACCCCCTGGCCCATTTTTTTTAAACGTGGGGAGGGGGGTTAAAGAGTTGTGCATCTGCCTCAAAAACAGCCCCCCCCAAGAGCTCAAGAAACCCCCATATGGATTTTCAATTACAGCCTATGGGGAATGGTCCCCATAGGCTATAATGGAGCCCATTAAATTCAGGTTTCCTGATGATTTCCTGAATTCCATATTTATGAACCTCAATACCATACAGCAGGGTTTCCCAAACTCCCCTCCCCCCCCCCACCCGTGGCCTGGTTATTTTTACACTTCTCTTTTGTGACCCACTAAAATTTTGGGGTGGGCCCAGGAGACTTTGGGATTAGAGCAGGAGACAGGAAATGATGTACAAACAAGCCTAAAACTCTTGCAATATTTTGTTTAGGGAAGGTACGATAACGGTGGGATTTTGCAATGCAATTTTAAAAATAAAAAATCAAGAAAAAGCACAAGGATCACACAGCAGAAAACCAAAAATATAAAATGCTCTCATCCTGGAAAAACATGAAATAGCAGGGCATTTCAAGCTTCTCCCCCACCCCCACTCTAGGTCTACTCAGGTTAGCAGTGGCAAGGAAGGAAGGAGAGAGAGACCGGGGAAAAGTCTGAAGAAAGAAAGAAAGAAAGAAAGAAAGAAAGAAAGAAAGAAAGAAAGAAAGAAAGAAAGAAAGAAAGAAAGAAAGAAAGAAAGAAAGAAAGAAAGAAAGGGAGGGAGGGAGGGAGGGAGGGAGGGAGGGAGGGAGGGGAAAAAGAGTTGGAAACAAATAGAGGAAAAAAGAAAGAGAAAGGAAATTGGAAGGAAAAGGGAGGGGAAAAGTGAAAGAAAGGAGGGACAAAAGAAAGAAAGAAAGAAAGAGAAAGAAAGAAAGAAAGAAAGAAAGAAAGAAAGAAAGAAAGAAAGAAAGAAAGGAAAAGAAAAACAGAAAAAATGGGATGGGATCAACTCACCTTTAAAACTGTTGATTCTTGCTGCGCAAGTGCCTCCATCTCCCTCCCTTCTCCACCGCTTGTAAATTTCAGGCATTGTAAAGCTCCCCGCCCCCCCCCCCCAACCACCTCAGCAGGTGAGGAAAATGGCGCTGAGCTAACTCAGCACTGGGGCAGGCCACCGGCACTTTGAAGGGACCACACCTGGAACGGGTGCATGGCTAATCCCTCCCCCATACTTCCTGGATGGGAAGGAAGTGTGGGGGAGGGATTAGGCATGTGCTCGTTCCAGGCATGATCCCTTCGAAGTGTTGGCAGCCTGCCCCAGCGCTGAGTTAGCTCAGTGCCATTTTCCTTGCCGAGGAGGTGGTTAGCGGGGGGGGGGGCGGGGGAGCTTTACAAAGCCTGAAATCTACCAGCAGTAGAGAAGGGAGGGAGAACGAGGCGGGAGCATGATGCCATGGGAGGGGAGGTGGGGGGGCGTGGCCAGGGGATGGGAGGCCCCGGGGCCTGGCATTGAACCCTGCATGGCACAGTGCCAGGTCCCAACCCTGCAATTGGGAAATGCCACCATACTGGAATGGAAGGTTCAATACTGGGCTGTAATTGGTCAGGACTGCCTCCTTCAGTCCCCTCTTGATGTCAGGGATAAGTTAACAATCTCACTCAGGGAAGTCTGTATTCTGTCTCCTCAGGCCTTAACCAACCAAGATGGGTAAAGGTCAAGGAGGCAGGTGGTGACCTCACAGCCAAATCTTCCTGTGAGAGATGACTGAATTAGTCCATAATAGTACCAGAAGGCAGCCAACAGGCTTCCAGTTCTGTTATTGTTTCAAAAGTGGCAGGGAGATCACAATGGAGCAACAAGATGTTATCAGTGAAATAGCTCACAAAAGCTCAAAGCCAATGTCTAATTCAATATTATTTTGTTTGCCCTGCGGCAGTGAAGTCAGATTTAATTGTTCTAAATAATTGGACTGGATGAGCTTGCCAACATGATAGCAGCCATATAGAATTTCTTCTTAGCAGCCTTCATTGCCATCTTATAGGTTCTCATAAATGACCTATAAAATGTTATTGTAGCTTCGTCATGAGTATGCTGCCACCCTTACTCAAGCCATCTCAGCTCTCGTTTCATCCTCCGTAACTAGTTAGGCAAGGGGGTGGAAAGAGCACTGGAGAGCAAGTGCATCAATGGCTTCTGACAGATGGCTACGCCTATCCTCCACCAGCTCATCTAGTGAATCACCAGGGGGTATTGGTTCCCACAGAGCATTCCAAAAGCCATTTGGATCCATAAGTCTCTGTGGGTGAGCATAAATCTGCTCACTGACTAAACAGGGAGGTTTGTGATGTCCAGCCAGGCCTTAAGGGCAGAGTGGTCTGACCAAGGCATCACATCAATGTGTATCATATCCACTTCTACCCCCATCCCAAAAATAAGGTTCAGTGTGTGTTCTGCTTTATGTGCGGGGCCTACTACAAACTGGGAGAGCCCCAGTGCTGCCATGGATAAACTTAAGTGCTTAGCCTGAGAGGAGTCCCCCTTTTATGGTATAATTGATTCCCATGAACTAAGATCAAAGTAACTTTGTACAGAATTTCATTGTTTTGTTCAATATATGTATCTGAAGAAGAGTATGTGCACACAAAATCTTATACTTTGAATGAAACTTTGTTGGTTTTAAGGTGTCACTGAACTCCAACTTTGTTCTGCTGCTTCAGACCAACATGGCTACCCCACCTGAAACTGTTTTGTTCAGTTCCTGCGAATTATGGAAGCATTAGGGTGGAGGAAGAAAGGACATTCTGAGACTTTTCACAGCTCTCTCTGTCTCATGTAAGTAATCTGGCATATCTCTGAAATAGTTTGTGACATGTGCGAACTCTTAATAACACTGCCTGCAGCAAGAAAGCAGGATCCTTGCCGTTGCTCAGTCTCAGTCCATTTAATCTTTATAAGCACTCGCTGACATTCACCATATCATCTCCCAAACAAAAGTCAAAGGAGATGTTAATTAAAAATGGTTGTAAGATTTATTCTGAGGAGAGAGAGTTATGGAACAAGTTCTGTTTTCACAGTTAAGCGCTTAACGTGCTGAGCTTTGCGTAAAGGTGAGGCAGAAATTCAAAGACCATTAGATATATGAGAGAAGATAAATCTGGCAAAGTTACACAGCTCTTCCGTTTGCAACTATTCATGGTTCTTTTTTGCCTACTCATCAAGGTGAGTTCCAAGCCTCTTCAGATACTCAATTGAAATGCGTTTTCCAGTCTTTGGCTTTGGAGGCCGTCGGAGGGACCCAGCTGTATTTTGTAATTTCGGAAATACAGAAATGCATTTCTCACCTATTAGATATAGGAAAAAGTCTTAATTTGTTGGATATTAGCCAAGCTGTTCCCACTATAGCTGCAATGCTTCTACTTCCCTATCCACTTGCTTCAGATTAAAAGAAAATGAGATCCTAAGTAAGGTTACACTCTCAAGTCCATTGACGGCAGACGGCTGTACAACCTTGATTTGATTGCACCCTTAATTGCCTTATGATGTGTTATGTTAAGTGCTGTCAAGTTGCTACTGATTTATGGTGACCCAATGAATTAGTGACCTCCAACAATGCTAATGTTAACAGCCTTGTTCAGGTCCTGCAAATGAAGGGTTGTGGCTTCCTTGATTGATTCAATCCATTTTATGTTGGGCCTTCCTCTTTTCCTGCTGTCTTCAACTTTTCCTAGCATCATTGCCTTTCCAGTGACTTTTCACGTTGTGACCAACGTACGATGATCTCAGTATAATCGTTTTAGCCTCTAAGGACAGTTAAGGCTTGATATGATCTTTTTGTTGTTCAGTTGCAGTCGAGTCCGACTCTTTGCAACCCGATGGACAAAGTCACGCCAGGCCCTCCTGTCTTCCACCATCCTCTGAAGTCTGCTCAAATTCGTGTTTGTTACATCAGTAATGCTGTCCAGCCATCTCATCATTTGCCGTCCCCTTCTTCTTTTGCTTTCTGTCTTTCCCAGCATCAAGATCTTCTCCAGTGAGTGATCCCTTCTCATTTGGTGGCCAAAGTATTTGAGCTTCAGCTTCAGCATCTGACTTTCCAGGGAACAGTCTGGGTTGATTTCCCTTAGAACTGACTGATTTGATCTTCTTGCAGTCCAAGGGACTCTCAAGAGTCTTATCCAGCATCACATCTCAAAAGCATCTATTCTTCTGCGCTCGGCCTTCCTTATGGTCCAGCTCTCACAGCCAAACATTACTGCTAGGAATACCATCACTTTGGCTATATGGACTTTTGTTGGCAGGGTGATGTCTCTACTTTTTATTATCCTGCCCAGGTTCGCCATAGTTGTCCTCCCAAGGAGCAAACGTCTTTTAATTTCATGGCTACAGTCACTATCTGCAGTGATCTTGGATCCCAGAAATGTGAAGTCTGTCACTACTTCCATGTCTTCCCCTTCTATTTGCCAAGGTGTGATGGGGCCGAATGCCATGATCTTAGTTTTTTTGATGTTGATATGATCTAGTACCCATTTATTTGATCATCCACAGTATCCATAAAACTCTCTCCCAACACCACATTTCAAGGGAATCAATTTCTTCCTGTCAGCTTTCTTCATTGACCAACTTTCACATTCATACATAGTAATGGCAAATACTGTGGTATGAATTATCTTGATCACCATTGATGCATCACCTCATAATGCTGGTTTCCTTTTTACAAATCTGCACTTTGAATTGTGCCTGGAAAGGGATGGACAGCCCATGCAGATCTTTCAGGACAGGGCTTATGTGACCCTGAATCCTGCCCTTGACAATGGCCTAGCATGGCAGCCACATTTGCATCAATTGGACAGTTTTCAAAGGCAGCCCCATATAAAGTGCATTACAGGTCAAAGGTATGGAATGTACCTTATTTCACATTGGAAGTGAAGGGGAAGTCTACAAGAGAGTCAGAGTAATAGATAGGCTAGAGCACTGAGCAGCCTTTCTTTCTCTTCCCTGATGCTATCTCTTTGATGTGTAGAGTGCTACTCTTAGAGAAAACTTACTTTCTTCTGCTTTGACACCTTCTCTCCACACAGTGCCAGACTTCTCCATCTTGGCAGCATGAGAACAGGAATGCCTCCTGTATCTCCAACCATCTTTGCTTGTTAGATTAGTCTATGCCTATAAAGGTATTGATTAATTGACTGACTAGATTAGAAATCTATCTCTACTCTATCCTGTCTAGAATGGAGTTCCTTAAATAAAAGGACCCATAATAGATAAAAGGCTCCGTGTGTAATTTTGTTTCTAGACAGCATACACACACTCCGGATGTGCTTTGTGCCTTGAGCACTGTGCTATGTTAAATAATCCAACATTTCATTTGCCCATTTGAAAGACCTCTGATATACTTAGCAGTTGCTTAAATGGGAGTGGATTCCCAGCAGCCTGGCAGATATTTGTCATGTGCACACAGCCCCTAGCATTTCTCCATCTTTAGCCACCTCTGAGAACCTAATTTTCAGCTAAACCTGTGCTCCTGTGCCCTTTGGGACTCCTGGTCTGCCAGAAACAATTGCCCAGTGTCTTGCTGCACTGAAATACTATAACTACTTTCAGTAAGATCATTTTTTCCCCATGGTGGCTTTTTGGCACTGAACATGTTGCTGACTCTTGTTCTGTAGTACAAGAGGTTAAGGCTGTAACATTTACATTAGGTTAAACATGCCACAAAGCAGAGTCATTTCTAGGAAACAAACAGGTGTTTGAATATTTATAAGACAGAAACTGATGGGCTGTCTGGCTGGATCATTATAAGAGAGCAAAGCAAAACAAAGCAAGCATAGATGCTCAAAGAGTTATATATAAATACCTCTACTAGGGAAGAAAAAGGCAGGAATGTATGAAGCTATCTCATAATGAGTCAGACCATTGGTCTGCCAAGGTTAGGATTGTCTATTTTGACTGGCAGTGGCTCCCCAGTGTTTCAGATTGTCTTTCATCTCACCTACTACCAGATCTTTTAAACCAGAGATGCCGAAGATGGTACCTGGGGACGTTCTCATGCAAAGCATTTGTTCTGCCACTGAGCCATAGCCTCTAAACCGTATGGATGTTTGATGCCCTAGGGATCGAAAGCAGAATCATGATGGCAGGCTCTGCACTGTCTGCCCTTTAGATGCCCATGTATACAATAAGGCATTGCCACAGAGGTCTATCTGCATAAGGGTAATTTCATTTGCACAGTTTTGGTGCTGCAATTTGTAAATCACATTGATGTAACTAAGGACTTTCATACAGAGGCTACTGAGCAAGTCTTTGCTTGTTCACACAGGGTATGGGGGGGGGGGCACAGGCCAGTTCTTAATTCACAAGCATAATGCTGACACAGGAGTGTAGCACGTTATTGTTATGAATCCCAAAGCAAAATAACGGACCCTTAGACTCCACCATTTTTTTTAATAAAATGCTGTTGTTCCAGCAGTTACTCGATCTGGAAATTTGCAGGCTGCCTCTCTAGATCTGCTTGAGGTGGCTCACTATTAAAACAAGCAAACAAAGCCAACCTCAACAATAAAAGATAAATGACATTAATAAAAATGAGTCAATAAAGTAAATAAATAAAAATGAGTAAATTAAAGCATGCCAATTTTTTTAAAAAAAAAAGATAATAAAGGAACAAGCAAGAGTATAAAAGCATGTAAATCAAATGGTGTAAAATGATATTGATAACACAGTCCTCAGGCTATTTACAAATAGGGCAGAACTAGATGGATCACCATTGGCATTGAATATTAATAATAATTACAATGTGAACTAATGGATTTGACTAACGCTGGCATTTAACAGGAAGGGACATTCCATCCTAACCTTAGTTTTATGCCTAGACCCCATCACCTCCAGTGAACCCTTTCACATTGACTCACTGCTGAAGAACTCCTGAGTGTGTTGCAAAAGGTTCTGGAGCACATTCTAATTAGGGTTTCCAGCACTAGGTAGTCCTGCTAGATTTTAATGCTTTCCTTGAGCAGAAAATATAATCCAGAATGTATCCCATACTGTCTAATGGTGGCATGTTGTAGGGGAGATCACTAATGAAGAACAAGTTGACTTTCAGGGCATTGTGTTACTGTTAGGGCTGCCAGGCCCCCTGTCCGGGTGGGGAATTCCCTGCCCCGGAGGTTTCCAACCTGCCGGCCCCTCATTGGGCTGGCGGGGGGAACCTCTCCCTGCATTGCCAATGCGTCACCTGGAAATGACATAATCAAAATGGTGGCGTGCACGTGGGACCACTCTAGGCATTTCTGGGGAAACTCCATGGTTTTCCTGGACACTAGCCATTTGGGAGGTACAAATGCCAATAGTACAATAGGTACAATTGGCAGCCCTAATCAATGTCCCCTGCCGGAGCTTGAGAAAGACTTGGCAACCCTGCTGTTGATACATCCTCTCAATGAGAAATGTCTGATAAGCTTCTGATGTAAGCCAAAATGCCCTCAAAAAGAGGTTGGGGAATTGTCAGGTGGGCACCTGGCTTAGTCAGGATCTTTTTACCTGTGTATACAGGATTCCACATCCAGAAATTAATGCTTAAAATATTAGGGACTTAATTAAAGTAAAACAATTAAAATTTATTCCAGAAAAATATAGGCTTCCATACAAGATAAAATACTCATAAAATCATACACACAGTCCTAAGAAAAATAGATAGAGAGATAGGGGAACACATGGGTAGATGAACAGGGTGATATTTACTGATTGTAGTCTTCAAGGAAGGCTCCAATGGCGACGAGCGAGGAAGTGGGAGAGGGGACCCAAAACTTGGCCTTAGAATCAGGGATGGATCTATGCAGCGGAATTGGGATACTGCTAGAAGCACACCTGTGGGTAGCTAGTCCACAAATTATAAGGACTCTCTTGAGCCCTTAGGGGATGGGAGGTACGAGGGAGGAGGAAGGTGGTCAGCTGATGCATGACCACCCAAAAAGGGGAGGTTTTGCACTGACCATAAGGGCTGGACTACTGCGACAACCAATAGAAAGTTCATTGGTGGCACCTAATTGGGTGCTTGCTCTTGACCAATGGACTGGCTTGGATCCTGGATACCTGAGAGAACTTTCAGGTTGAAATGGACCAAGGTGAGGCTCCAAAATGACAGTTGGGGAGAAGAATAGAAGAGATTAATGGGTGGGGAGATACTTAGGACTATTGGACTTATCTAAAAGGGTGACAATAGAGAGTCAAATCATGGCCTAGGTAACACCCAGTCTATACAAAGGAACTTGGCTCTGGCTGAAGATGGTCTTCCTCTTCTTCTGTCTTCTCCTTGGCACTAGTCTTTGTCTAGAGTTCCATTAGACAAAGAAAGTGGCGGTTGGACAATTAACCACTCCTGGGGTGGGTAGGTTGCTTGCAGGCATAGGTGACATTTGGTGTGTACGTGAGCCGTCCGCTTTGCTGGAATGGAGTCAAGCCTGGTAGGAAGATGGCTGCGTGTGGTGTTAGCCCTCCGCAGTGGATTCTATGGTCAGAACTTCAAAAACGTTTGCCTGGATAGTTCCTGGAGGCGCAGTCTCTCCCGCTTTCCTGGCTGGGATGGACGTCATATGGAATGACGGGAAGCCATCCATTCTCCTGGTGGGCACTCTTGTACCGGTCTAGAGTACCTTTGTAGCATTATAGCTGCTTGTAGTACATAAGTCCCTTTTACTCCTGGATGGGTTTACCCACACTCTCTGGCCAGATGTGTGCAAGTCACTTCTCCAGGTGCTCTGGCAACCAAGCTGGTGATGATGATGTTCTGTGAAGGGTTTTTTCCTCACACTGAGCATCCTCAAGACTCCCTGGAACATGGTCTGAAAACACTGTTATGCAGGAAAGGTATGATATCAGAATCAGAAATAATCTCTTAATTTATTCTTTTTGTGAACTATTTATTTGAGTGGGCTGCACATCAGTGTAGTAAACCACATGTAAAGAGTATTTGATCAGAGATGCTTCCAAGGCTGTCCTTATGGCTCTGATAAAATATTGAAAGAAGCAATCTTGATGTGATTGCACATCTTTTTTATTTCAAAATCTACGCTCTATTGATTGCAGTGCAGAGCAATGAAAGTATAAAACAGTTACCCACAGGAGAAGTTTGGATTTGTAAATTACCACATACAGTATTCGTGTTTGACTAAAGTTTGCATATTCAGCACTATGAAGAAAGAAGAGAGTTTTATGATTACTTCCAAAAAAAGCTATGTCAACTGTTTATCTTACTTTGGAATAAAATGGAATAAACCAGAGGAAAACATCATAGAGATCCTTGTGCTATGGTATAGTTATTAATAAGGCAGACATGATACTGAGAACTGTTGTCCTTCCTTATCTTGCATTTTACATGTAACCTCTATGATTTTTTTAAAAAAAATCATTTTAATGGATATAAACAGGGCTTTTTTTTGTAGTAGGAACTCTTTTGCATATTAGGCTGCACCCCCCTGATGTAGGCAATCCTCCAAGAGCCTACAGTAGGCCCTGTATTAAGAGCCCTGTAAGCTCTTGGAGGATCGGTTACATCAGGAGGGTATGGCCTAATATGCAAAGGAGTTCTGGCTACAAAGAAAGCCCTGGATATAAATAACTGTGAAATTCAGCAAGAATTTGTGAGAGAGACGAAGTCCCATTTCCCCTCTCCTCACTGCTTCAGTTTATACTCCCTGTTTCTTCACAACTCTCATTTGTCTCCCCCCACAGCCACCCTTCCATCTACTTACTGTTCTCTCAGTGCCTAAACTCCCTAGCATAGCTATACTGTAATGGCTGAGGAAATTTTTCACCTTGGATTGAGGGAAATGCAATCATATTTCTTGATAAATTCTAATTCAGAAGATTCATGCAGTAGCTGCCCTTTGCAGAAAGGAGGAGTATTTCTTCTTGATTACATTTGATTGTTATATAGTAACTAGCAGGGCCGGCTCTAGACTGTCTGGTACCCTAGGTAAGGCTAACTTTTGGCACCCCCTTCTGCACTGATAACATCAGCTGGTGCAAATAGGTGACTGTGATGCCTATGCAGGTGCATATTCAGTCTGTGCTTTGCCAGTTACTCTGGCTACCAATTGAGTCCTGGATCTGTTTCAAGGTGCTGGTATTAATTTTCAAAGCCCTGAGCAGCCTAGGACTAGCATATCTAAGAGACCTTCTCTCCCCATATAATTCCCAGAGAGCCTTGCATTCCACTAATCAACACCTCCTGGTTATCCCTGCCCCAAAGGATGTCCACTTAGCCTCAACCTGGGCCAGGGCTTTTTCTGTCCTGACCCCAACCCAGTGGAACATTCTCCCTCCTGAGACCAGGACCTTGCAGATAGCTTATTCCAGTTCTGCAGAGCCAGTAAAATGGAGTTGTTCTGCCGGGATTTGGTGGTAGACACCCATGTATTTGGCCTCCCTGCATAGAAGCTGCTCTGACCATCTTCCCCATGTGGAATTCTGATATGTCGTGAATTGGTGTGACTCTTGTATCATCTGCCCAGTTTATGAGGGATTCTGAATTATATTTATTTCACCATCTTTTAATAGTTTAATTGTCTGATCTGTTTTTAATGATTGTGTATTAACTGGTTTTTAATGTCTATGCAGTTTGGAAGGCAATGGCAAACCACCCCATAAAAAGTCTGCCAAGAAAACGTCATGATGTGACATCACCCCATGGGACGACTTGGTGCTTGCACAGGGAACTGCCTTCACTAACTTGATATTACAAGCCCAGAGCCCACTTTGGGAAGGGTGGGATATAAATTTAATACCAAAATAAATAAGGTTTGTGGAGAACCTGCCCTTAGATCTATTCTACAGATTAATTAATAATATGTTCTTTGTCTTGGTTTGGTAATAGATATATAAAGTCAAACCATAGACTACTGGCATAGTCCTTTGAATCTATTGTTTACTTTCCCCCTCCGTACTCCAATGAGAGGGTTGGTGGGATGGCTCATTCTTTCCCACCCTCCTCACCCAGACCTCCAAAGTCTGGACCAATGACCTCAGAACCAGATATTGAAAACCATTTATCTTGACTCTTACTCTCCACCAAATGGTAGTGCCAGATCTGGGGCCTGTCACCAGATCCCACCCCATTAGTCAACTAAAACTCAAGCTTTTCATGCCGCCTCTGTAAATGGCCTGTGTTTTATTTAGGGCTTCTTTCACCCCTCTCATAACCAGTTAAATACTGTATGTATAAATATCGTGTCAGTTGAGTATTCATACTACATTCATACTACATACCCGGCTAAATTGACTTGTAGCCACCTAGCCATCTTATACATGACTGTGAAACTGTAGCACCTTAACTATTAACTTTTAAATTATAACAGCTGTTTTATCTATTTTAATTTAATCTATAACGGTAACTTAATTGTATTTTAATCTGCCTTTGTCTTGATTGTATTTTATCGAAATCATGGTTGTCCCATGTCTGTGAGCCGCCCTGAGCCTGCCTTTGGCGGGGGAGGGTGGGATAAAAAAAATAAATTTACTTACTTTACTTACTTTACATGATACATGTATATAATGCTGGAATATCAACAAACCCAACTAGGGGTGTGCGAAAATTTTTTGTTTTCTTTCAAATTCAGGCCCATTGGACCTGAAAAATGCCAGCATTCCTGAATATTCTCAAATCCCAATATTGGCATTGTATTGTTTATCTTACATTCTGTAAATGAATGTGGCCATGCAATCTGAATTACACCATTGTTTTCCTTCTAGAAAAATGAATTCAGCCCACTGAATCTCACTGAGATTTAATGACTACAGTAGTTTATCAAGATGAATAAAAAAGAGATTTGTTAAACTGGTATTTCACTGGTAGTCTTGGAAAATTCATGTTTCCCCTTTTATCATTCCCTTCTCCCCTGAATTATGTGCTGCATTTATGCAGTACTTTTTGGATCTGTGCTTCACGAATTTTCATGCCAAGTGTAAGACTCTTGATTCTATGCTTCCCCTGCAGTAGAACAATTCTCCTACCTCAACTCCCTGTGTTTGGGAGCCCATAAAGTTACAATGTGTAACAAAGCCAGCAAAAAATATGATTTTTTTATCTTATTATGTTAAAATATATAAAATTGTCAACCTCCCTGGGTTAAAAATGAGGTTATTTGTATGCGGATGAGCATCATAATGTGCATGAGAAGAGAATGTTCATGCATCAGTGGCTGTTATTATGCTGAAAATATTCCTTAGTCTTTACTACATATAATCTTTTGTAGAGTCAAGGTGTGAAGAATTTTAGTATAAGGGTGCCAAAGAATTTACTCGTGTAATTTTTCTGTCTCAAATGTTAGTAGGAATAGAGCTATTTCAAAGCAAATATCTCATTCTGTCAGATTCTTTCACATCCACACTTTCTTCAAACTACATATTTTAGATTTTGAGGAAAGCCATGCTCTGTGCTGTTGGCAGTAAACTGGGATTACTTCTGAAACTTTGCTTCTCCCAATTTAATCCTAGTTTTTTTAGTCCTAAATTACCAACTATCATTTACAAAGTGGAATCAATACTCAGAAGTTTCTTTTTCTTTCTTTCTCTTTTAATTTTCCAGTCTTGTATGAGCACTGTGCATGTACTTTCAAGTACCTTCATTGCATTTACATCTTTCCCCCTCCCATCTGCCTCCTGAACTGAAGTACATGCATGAACTCCTTTCCTTTTCCTTTTATTCCCTTAGAAGCTCATTGACTTACGAATCTTGAGCAGCGGCGGGGCTAGGGTGGGTGGATGGGTGATGTCTTCATTTTTTTGGAATGCATGGAATAAAAGTACTGAAACACATTTTGCTGCCACACAAAGTAATCTTAGGATCATTATTTCTGAGCAAATAAAACAGAGATTGAGAAGTAGAGGGTAGTATGTTATCCATAATAAGTGTCTTAATACAGTAATTCCTAATATTCTTTTTTTAAAAAAGCACATTTGGCATTCAAGCAGAACATGAAATGACATGTCAATCTTATTATGGCCACGGGGGCAGATTCTGTTAGAATAAGACCTATATAAAAATCGACCTTGTAGAACCACCATGGAGGGTGAAATATTTAATTTAGCAAATAAGATCCACAGTAGTATGAGGTTGTTTAATAATGCATATAAGGGATCACTTCAGTAATCTCAATAGCATTACTTTAACAAATGAAAAGGAATGGGAGTTCCCAGAAATTGACAAGTTTGCCTTTGGACTTTGTGCTTTGAACAGTTAGCTTTTTGGTCAAGCCTGCAAAGAACTACATGTAAAAAGTGTATGGGATTATAATTGTTTTCCACTGCAAGTATTGTTATATGTGATGCCCAGCCGCAGCCCCCCCCTTTTGGGGGAGCCCCCACCATGACGCGGAGGGAGGCAGGGGAATCGCTTTAGCCTCAGAAATGGACAGCAGAGTTAATGGCACTCTGCTGACACCTCCATGGAGCAGGGTAGTCACTTGTGTGCCCTCTCTCTCTCAGCTTCTCTCCCTCTCCACACCTTCCACCCTGGATGTCAGCATCTTTTCCCCTTTTATTGCCTCACACCTCCATCCTTTGTCTAGTTTTTTTTCTGCCCCTGGGCCGGTCCCTCTTCTGCCTTCCTTCTGCTTTGCTCCACCCTAGGACTGGCCGTAGCTGGTGCCAAGGCTGCCACCGCCCCAGTTACTTGGGGCCTGACATTGTCTCTCCCTGCTCCTGTTGTTGGGGCCATTGTGGTGGTTCACTGCTCCTTTGACAATGCTGCGATCAGGCTTTGCCACGCCCGGCTGGGGAAGCTGCGCCGGAAGATTGCATCAGGCTGGGTTGTCTCCGCCACCAGTCCCTGCTGCCATGTTGGGGCCCTACTGGGCCTGATGCCAATAGGGCAGTGCTTTTCACCGGGCTGGAATGGATGTGAATATATTTCCATTTTCCAAGAAGCTGCTACTATCAGGGAACAGTTCAAGCTCTGCATTAGGGTAAGGGTATTCAGAAGGTCCACCCCAACTGAGAGTGGCACCACCAGTAACTCCTAGACAGGCAGGTTCCAGATTCACATCAGAAACAGGGAGTATCAGAGGCAGGGAGCAGAGTTACAGGATTCAGGCGGTTGCAGACTTCAAGGGTGATATCATCAGAAACAAGCAAGAAAGGGCTTCATACTTGGCTAATCAGGAGCTAGTCAGCTGCTTGGCCATGGGGTGGGGGTAGTACACGTGAATTGCATGTTCAAGAGCCAATTTCTGGGCTTCCTCAATTGCCATATCTGTTTCTGCAATAACTCTAATGCAGGCTGGCCAAAACTGTCCTAACAGGTAGGTCACTGGTCTAAGTTGCTGTCCTAGGTACTCATGCACAAATAGCTGGAAGAGCTTCCTGAGTTTGGGGGAGTTCCAGGGCGGGAGTTGGCATCAGGGCTCTCTTGACATTTTCCCCAAGCATGTACTTCCTCAAAAGTCAGAATTAAAGACTTGGGCTCATCCAGAACATTTTTCTGCTAGGGTTCTGGTCCTGGCACTGAATTCTGGAATCCAGCTAAGGCAGAATCCCTAGACCCTCTTGGTGCAAGGAAGGGGAAGTTGACAGATAGCCTTCTTTCTTTCACATAAGAGTTCCTTCTGCCCTTTTAAAATCTGGAAGCCTAGACAGGTAACTGTTTGCTGGACTAGCTGTGCCTTATCTCTGGAGACCCTGTATCCCCGTTGTCCCAGAAAGTTGAGGAGGGGCCAGTCAGTAAAAAAAAAGAATCTTTGGCATACTGAAGTAAGGCCACCTCTCTCCCCCTCCCGGTCCAGGAGCGCAGGCCCTGTACAAGGCAATTTCCAAAAAGGTTAGAAGACAACAGGGTGGGTGCTCTCTGCTAAACTGTTGACCGCTCAGAGGTCCTGAATCAGGTACCATCTGGTCTGGGCAGCGTCCTTGGGCACAGCTAGTATTGGGCAGGGTGAAGTGTCTTCCTCCAGTCCTCCCTCTATGGTTAGCTATTTGATCACTGGTTTCAGTCCTAAGCAGCCCTTAGCTGACGAGGGGTACTGACGGATCCTGACTGGAGCTTTTCCTGGCTTGAGGGTGATTTTAACTGGAGGCACCACTATAGCCAGAACTGGTGGATTGACTTCTACCCAGACACTGGGGTTACTCCTGGGAGGGGTCTGACCTGTTGGCATCGGCTACTCTGAGAGCTGCCAGGTAGTGTGGGGCATTCTGAGTGGGGAGATGTAAAGTCCAAGCTGGCCCCAAACTTGCCTACCAGGTCCCATCCTTGCAGGGAAATAGGGCACTCAGGGGTTAACAGAAAAGAGTGTTCAAGGTGAAGTAGGCAGTCTATGGTCCCAGTTAGGGTTGGACATAGGGGCAGAAAAAAAACCCTTTTCCATGCTGGCAGATCTGCATTTGAAAAAGGGCAGTAAACAAAGGTGACTTGGCCATTTGCTGTTATGGCCTCTCTCAGTGGCATTATGTTGACTGCTTGCCTCCCTGATGCTGTTGCAGATGAACATGGCCCCTCCTCGAGTGGACTGGCTGCTTGTTCCTGTTTAGCCCCTGGAGAGGCCTCCCTGGCAGATAAAGACTCTGGAGTCTGAAATAGCCTTGTGACTGGGTCAGCCAGACTGGCAAAACCATCTAAAACCCACCTCTGGATGGCCTGCTGCTGTGATGTGAGGGAGGGGGCTGGTGTCAAGCTTGGGGGAGCCAGATCAGACTGAGGCGGTCTGAATTTGCTAGAGAATGGCTTTCTCAGACTTGCTAAAAATGGGCAAACTTCGGCTAGCATCAACATGACCCACTCCCCCTAAGTTACAGGGTCCTTGGCTGCTTTCTGTCTGCGTCCAGGGGGAGAGCAGTTTGTATTTCTAATGCATCTGGTGAGGAAACAGGACCAGGGCTCACAATCCCTTGCTCAGGAGTAAAAGGCATAATATCGTTTTGATCCTCAGTGGGCATGCTGTCTGTGCAGGAAAGGCTGTGCCGTTTGGATGGTCTGTCTGCTAGCTGCCTGGAGGTTGGCAAGAGGCTGGGGTTGCTGAGAGGGAGGGGCTGCGGTCGCTGCTTATTGATCAGCGTTTGGACAGTTCTTGTGGCTGCTGAAAGCCCCTCTCTCCTTTTCCCTCCCCCGTTTCTGACTGAATGGCTTTTGGTTTTCAGGCACCAAATCCAGCTTTTACAGCCTGCAGGGTTTCCCCTTCTCTTACAGTATTTTGCCACAAAATAGCATAATCTAACTGTTCCCATTTCTGGTTTTCCTGCAGAAAGTCCACAAGCTTCTGGATCTTGCTCCTATTGAAGCTGCCAGCTGTGGGCCATTTTGTCCCCCCCCCCGGGACTAATCTGGCCAGACCCCCATGCAAAAATACATCAATTTATCGACAGGAAAATCTGTCTCTGCTGTTCCAACAATGAGGCCCCAGTTCTGCACAATTTGCTCAAGGGGGATGGTCGGTTTCCGCCCTGCACCCGCATCCTGTTTACTAAATAAATTCCCCATCCCCAGTGTGGTAAACGACACAAATGCAAACGCTAAGAGGGAAGAAGGGGAGGGGAAGCCTGTCAGCCGGGACATGCATAAACCCCTAGTGGGATGCACAGTCTAGGTGAGCTGCTCATAGATTCTAAACATCAGCACACATTGTCAAACAAACAGGACAACTTCAGCAGGACAGCTTCACACAGTGCAGTTTAAAAGCAACAGGCAGAGCAAGTTCACAATGCAGTTGTAAAACGACCCCCCCCCCCATCCCAGTGGAGGGAAGCAGAGCCCCCCTCCTTCCTTTCTTCCAGAAATCTTCCCTGCTAGTAGCAGGCAAGACAGTTTAGCATCACAAAACAGTCCCAGAATAGATCCAAACCATTCTAACTAAGCTCAGATCCCAGTGCGCGCGCGCGCGCGCGCGCGCGTGTGTGTGTGTGTGTGTGAGGAGAGAGAAAGAGCCCCTCCTTCTCTTAGGGGCTCTCTTTGTGTGATGGACAGAGACAGGCAAGCAATGCAGATGTGCAGAGTCACTTCAAAACAGACCCAGATGGAAATCCTGACAGATCCCAATGGTGGGAGGGGGAAGAGTTAACCCCCCTGCCCCTCCCCAGAACCCTCTCCTGCCAGTAGCACCTTGCTTCTCCTGTTTTTTGGGGGGGGAAGGCTTATACAGATTTTACCCACTGAACAAAGGAAAAGGGTACCTCTTTCATTGGCCAATGTAATTCCTGATCATCTCTCTCTCTCTCAGGAAGAAAAATGGGTTCATCACTCAAGCCTGCCGCCTTTAAGAGCAGACTAAAGGCTCCCTGGACAGCTGGAAGATCTGCTGGGTGCACCTTCCAAGGAGAGTTGATTTCTGCCCTCCCCAAAAGCAGCATGCTGAGGCTGAACTCCTGGGTTTCAAAAGGCACCAGCTTTGTTACACAGAAAGTCTGTGTTTCTTTGTGTTTCCCAGCCCAATTTAAGGAACACATGGAGAGATCCTGAAAAAAGAGGATAACTAGAAAAAAAGCTTTATTAATAAGAATATACCAGTCCTGATAGGAGACGTCTGAGCCCATAGGGTGTAAAGAACCCCAGGACGTCCCAAACTCCTCAATGAAATGAACGGTTACAAGAGTTTCTGTACCACTTGTGATGCATGAATACATTAAACATTCAAAGGAACATTATTGGACCTAAAATAAGGCCTCCTAGTTCTGGCACCTCTTTATTGGCAGGTCTTACTTGGGGGAAGGGGGGGGGTTGGTGAAACTAGATCTTGTTTACCCATCCAGAAGGGATGGTCTGATACCCTAGAAGGGGCAATAAAATGTACTGGTTTCCTGTTTTCCTGCTTTTTGATCTCTGGACCATTTGGTGACAGTCCAGGCTCTTCCCTATAGGAATGCAGATTGATGCACACATCAATGTATTGCAAGGATATTCTGTATCTTTAAATTGCCCTGTTTCCCAGGACATATGCCTTCCTTTATGGTGTTGCTAGGAAACCCAGAGCCTTGGTGCCAAAGGTGGAATTCCACCCCCCCCTTTTCTCCCCAACCAGGGCCAGCTTCTAAAGAAAGATTTTTAAAAGGAACTACTTGCCTAAGCATTCCATCTCATCTATTCTCCTAGATTTTACATGCATTGCTCCTAACTATTGCTACAAATCAAGGTTGTCATAGCTGGTTTATAGGTAATTATAGGAAATATCAGAATAAAGTATCAGAATGTGCTGGATCTGTATCTCAAAATGAAACAAATCACCTTTTTCCTGGTTCATCCCATCGCTACTCTTAACCCAAGACACAAAGCTTTGCAAACAGGCCCCAGGGTTCCAGAGAGCAGTGCAATTCATAAACATATCTGCAGAGGCCAGTCTTGGATCCTGCAAGCACTCAGTCTGCAAGTAATAAGACCAAGCTCCCTGACTCTGTTGAGCAAACGCTGAGGCAGTTACTCATTGTAGAATTCTATTATTTGCCCTAGGCATTGCTACTGCTTTAGGAAACCTCCCTCTCTTCTCAGCATCTCTCTTTTTTCCCATGGACTTTTCATTTCATTGTCCTTTTTCTTACTTTGATAACATAGAATGATTTCTCGTATTAGAGACCGGCTGGAGTGAACCTTTGTACCCTACTCTTACAGCTGAGGCACTCTTCAGAATTCTGCTCAGGTTCATCTCTCTCCCCCCTTGCTGTTCTTTAAGAAAGCAAAAGACTGTACTATTATGAATAAACCAACTTGTATTGTTCTCTTAGCAGGCAGCAGCAGTTATCTCATTGTTTAAGCCTGGGTATGAAAACAATTTGGAGACATTTCAGATAAGAAATTTGCAAATGTAGAATCTAGAGCTGGCATCATTTCATGGGCCCTCCCAGCAATGGTAGAAGGGCTTGATGACCATTCTTCCCACTGAATATGTTTTATTTCAAGCTCTCCATTTACCTTTGTAATCATAAATTGCAACATGGATTCAGCAGATGAGATGATCCTACAGATAACAACACTCAGAGCAAAGGCTTAAGGAAAGTTCTTCTCTCTTCAGTGAACAATCATGGTCTTGAGGAAAAAAAAAATATGAGGTTTATATTTAATTTTAACACCACTGTACAGAAATTCCTGGTGGTGCAGTCTAATAATTAAAGAATGGCAGACTAGCACCTAGGAGACTCAGGTTCAAATTTTGTGCCATGGAAACTGGCTGGGTGACCTAGGATCAGCCACACTCTCTCAGTCTAACCTACCCCACAAGGTTATTGTGAGGATAAAATGGAGGACAGGAGAATGATGTAAGCTGCTTCGGGTTCCACTGGGGAGAAAGGCAGGGTATAAATGAATTAAATAAATATATTAAATTAAAATAAGTTAAAAAAGATATAGTTGAGGCTGAAGAGAAGGTTTGGGGAAGAACATTTTTAGTACAAAAGAAGTTTATGAAGGGGTTTGAAATGTTTCAGGTAAAACACTTCCAAGTTAAGCTTTCTCACCTGTTCATCAGCTGCTATTCTTCTTGGCATCTGCTTGGGTACCTGTTGTTTATTTTTCTACTGGGTTTTCTTCCTTACTGGGGAAGACAATGGCAAACAACCCCGTAAAAAGTCTGCCATGAAAACGCTGTGAAAGTAACGTCACCCCAGAGTCGGAAACGACTGGTGCTTGCACAGGGGACTACCTTTACCTTTTTCTCTTCCTTATAATGGGTTAGATGCAGCCAGCTATTTCATCTGATCTCCCCTAATTCTTCTCCTCACTACAACCCTTGTCCCCCGTAGCTTTTTGTCCATGCAGGTCCCATGATCCTCAGTAAACCTTTTTTGGTGGTCACACGGCATGCTTTCCCTTTTTCATAGGCTTACCATTCCCCAGTTGGAGGTGGTGGAACCCCTAGTTTTGTGGGCTCCTGCCCACCACCGGCCACCTGGCCAGTGGGAGGATATTCCTTCCCCAACAGCAATGTTGTGTGACATGCTTACATCACCTAGAAATGATGTGGACAAGCTGGGGGTGATGCCCGGGTTTTTGGGCAAACCATAGATTCTTGCCCAAAAACCAGAGTATCACCCCTGATGTGCTTATGTCACTTCTGGGTGATGTAAGCATGGTGCATGGCATCACTTCTGGTGATGTCATCAGATTGGGAGCAAGACTTCAAGCTCCCAAAACACCCCCTCACCCTCCCACTGTTGTCCCAAAGGGACCTGGCAACCATACTTTTTCACCCATGAACATGCTGGTTGGATCTAATCCAATGTGATTCCAGTCAGATGGTGACTGTGCTGTGAAAATGATGGCATCACAAAGCAGTGATGCCCAGCAGAAATTACTTTGTGATGATGTCACAAAGCCAACTAAGAATGAGGGCACTTACAGGTTTGAATGGCCCTCAGTCAAGAGAGGAGAGTGCTGCCATGGCACCATGGTGTTAACTAGACCCTTTTTTACCAGCTGTGCTTCAAGGGTTCAACCTCCCATGCACTTCCATCTTACCTGGCACCCAGGGCCGGCGTGTGGGAGTAGGTGGCTGCCTCAGGCACCACTTGGCCTAGGGGTGCCATGAGGCACTTCCTCTCCCCATGCCTGCCGCCTTCCTGTGCCCGCTATTTATGTTAGATCATATGAACATATGAAACTGCCTTATACTGAATCAGACACTTGGTTCATCGAAGTCAGTATTGTCTTCTCAGACTGGCAGCGGCTCTCCAGGGTCTCAAGCTGAGGTTTTTCACACCTATTTGCCTGGACCCTTTTTTGGAGATGCCGGGGATTGAACCTGGGACCTTCTGCTTCCCAAGCAGATGCTCTACCACTGAGCCACCGTCCCTCGCTGCTGCCCATCTCCCCCTGCCTCCCCACACCTGAAGATGCTTCCCATGATTCGCTCAGGCTGGGCTACCCCTGCTTCAAAGGAAGCCAGCTGGCCTCTCATAGAGTTGAAGTACCTCAGCAGTATGAGTAGTTCTGCCAATTCCAGGTTGGGAAATTCCTAGAGATTTATTTCAGCCCACCATTCCTGCAAGCAGGCTCAGGGCGGGTTACAACACAATTAAAATAATGTATATAGAGATATAAAATGTAATTAAAATGTAGATATAATAGTCTGTAATATTATGAAATACCAATACAAACATTCCAAACCATTACTAAAATATTTGATGGCATCCGCTACATGAACCTAAGTGTGGTAGCCATAGGTGGAACAGTACAGTGCAAATGGTTGGGTGGGAATCAGCCAAGATGGAATAGAACAGGGCAGAGCAGATCTGGGGGTGTATTCTGGGGAAGGTGGGTTTGGGGGAGGGGAGAAAACTCAATGAGTTATAATACCATTGTGCCTATCCCTCAAAGCAGCTATTTTCTCCAGTGGGGGAACTGATCTCTGTAGTCTGGCCCCACCAGAAAGCTGGCAACCCCAACAATGGGCATTTGAGATCTTACTGTTGTTCCCAGTAAAACACAGGCACTTTCCCCACAGTACATCTCTGTGTACAAATGTTAAACCCCCTTAGGCTTTCTAATAACTCTCATCAGAAGGCATTACAGACATATATTTCAACATGTGGCTACCTTCCTGTTGCTATCTGCTGCCCTTGATCAGTGAGGAGAAGCCTAGCAAAAGAGACTGTGAGTGCTGGAAGGATCCTAAAGTGCCTAATTTGTGACCCTGACTGCAGTGGATCAGTCTGTAACACTGACTGCTGAAATGGGAGCTGTTAGTACTTGTATGTATGTGGCTAGGTTGGGGCAGGAGCTGGGAGGAGGCAGCGATTAACAACTTTACTCAATCCAGAACTCCTTGGTTGCTCATTTCTCTTGTTCAGGTCATATGAAAGGAATTTATTTCTTTGGCTTCCTGTGCCCTTCCAGAGTACAAGTGCCTTTGCATTACTTTTACAGACCTTCTTGACTTTACCCCAGTGTATCTTTCTGTCCTTATTTATGTCCTCTCAACCTGGTTTGGAGCTCAGGCCCTCCTCCTTATACAGCTTGGGCTTGGCCAAGTGGGTGATTTCTCCCTGCTGGCCTTGGGCCCACTTTATTGTTGATATCCTCCCGCCACACTTTCTGAGTTTCAGGGAGCATAGAGGATCACCATCTGCTGCCTGCTTCAGCCACTGCCACTGTGACTCTGTGGTGTTAGGGGCTTTGGAGTAGGGGCAGTTGGTTGTTGGGTGGTTGGGAAAAAGATCTGCCAGCAGAGGGAGAAGAAGAAAGGAAGACCTGCTTTCCTCCTCAAAGCCTTTCTTCTCCTGTTTATGTCTGTTGGTATTGTATTTTTGTTTGTTTTTTTTTATTATAAAGTTTATTTAGAACCTGTCATATACATATCACTCCATAAAAGGGGGGGAGAAGGAAAAGTCAACGTATTCTGAGATGTGAAGTAAATTTTAACAGTAAAATTCATAAAAACAAACATTTGCAGTTGCGGGCAATATCAACAAACAATCAAGTTAGAGAGGGTCACCATTACATCTCAAGGTTGATCAGAAAGTTCCCCTACAAAATGTTTTGGAATCTACTCCATACCACAGGAGAAAACCTCTACTACTACCTCTTTCCCTGAGTTTCTGGGATCTGCCAACTCTAAGTTTGCATACAAACTATAAGGGGAAAGGAAGGGGCCAGAACAAATTGATATACATATAATTCCATACAAAAGAAGGATTTCCCCCCTAATATTCTGAAATATGAGGTAACAACTATAAAACCCATAAAGGACAGTTACACAATCAAATAAAATATCAACCAAGAAACAGGGCAAGAAAGATCAACATTGCATCGCAGGTTTAATGAAAAACTCCCTCTACAAAAATACTTTGATTGGTATTGTATTTTTAATATAGCATTTTTGTATTGTAAGCCACTTTGGGTCCACAGGGATAAAAGCAGGATATAAATAAATATTGTGCCAGCCTAGGGTGAAGTACCTCCTTGGTGGGATTTGGAGGATCTGTGCATGCTTTAATTCATCTACATATATACTCCATTCTGTGAACTTTACACCTCTACTACCCTCAGCCAATGCAACATTTCCTGCTCTCTTAAATGGCTATCAAATCATATATACTATTATCCCTTGTCTAGGTTCATCCACACAGCCCTACAAACTGGAACTCCTACACCCTAAATGCCTGTATTGCCCACAATGAAACTCAGTAATTGTTTGTAAGTCAAAGAGCCAAATGCATTTTTATGCTAAATTTAGAGCGTTTTGTTCAAATATGTCAAATTAGGTAGGAAGAGAGATTCAGTTTCAAAATTTCATTATCCAAGGAATTTAG
Organism: Heteronotia binoei; assembly: GCF_032191835.1. Taxonomy (NCBI): domain Eukaryota; kingdom Metazoa; phylum Chordata; class Lepidosauria; order Squamata; family Gekkonidae; genus Heteronotia; species Heteronotia binoei. The sequence goes on along the minus strand of NC_083223.1, from coordinate 44,917,034 downwards.
AGTGTTGTGATAAGGCAAAGTAATTTGTGAAAAAAAGTTTGATTTTAATTTGTCTGGAAAAAAAAATAGAAAGTGCGGAAGAGCAAGCACCACTGCCGACATGTCAATGAATGACAGCAAAAAAAGAGGGAAAAAGAAGAAAAAAGAATGACAGGGAAAGTGGGAATGTTTTAACAGCTTTTCATGTGATGAAAAAGATCAGAGGAATTTATTTAATTTTCACAAAAGAGATACAGCAAGATGCTTGAATGATGATGAGGCTTGGAAAACAGAATTAAGAATTACAGTATTGGAGATTGCTTTGAGAATCTTAATCATATCAATGTGTCATGCACTAGAAGCAGAATACTCAATGGATTTTCGGGTGTTTTTTTTAAAACATTCTTACGGGTAAAAATAAGATGGCATTATATGAGTGTGAAGATAAAGATGAGAGAAACAAATGTCCAACAATGGAAATAGTTCAGTTTCTGTTGCACAAAAATAATGGCAATTCATATTATTTGAGTCTCATCCACTTGGAACATTAGTGGGGCACATTTTGCCTGGGAGGAATTGTGGTTCAGTTGTAGAGACATACTTGGCACGAAGAAGGTCCCAGTCAATTAAAAGGCTCAGGTGGTAGGTGATGTGAGTCCCTGGAAAGCAAGCCAGGGGAAGGATATCCCAAAGGTGAGGTGCCATCATTGAAAAAAAAAATCCTCAAATCTACACTGGTCATAAAACTTACAGGGTGATAATGGGTCTAAGTCTAACCTCCAAGAGTCATTGTGTGTATTAAAAGGATGAGGGGAGAACAAGGTCGACACATCTCCTACTATAGCAGCAACTCAGCAGCCCACTTCATGAGTGGGGCATTGTGGTATGCACAGGCATTGTACTCTAGGATTTGTAAAACCTCTACGGTTTTACCACTAAGTCTTCTACAAATTCTAGAGCATCCCATGACATCCCTTCCATCTGGGTAAGCAAAGCAACAGCAGTGGAAGAGACAAGAGGAATAACCAGGCCCGCTGCTAGACTTTCCTGTGCCCAAGGCCAAACCTCACTCTGCCGCTCCTCTTCCACCCCTGGTATCCTTTTTGTGCACCACGATGACATCACTGATGACGTCACTGACACACACCCTCACTTTGCCCAGACTTCCGGAGTTCTACGAACTTAGAAACTGTAAGGCTGCCAGGCCCCCTCACCAACTTCGCCCAGGCTTCCTGACTTTTGGGGAGCCTGGGTGAAGTCAGGACCCAAGCGCTGCTGGCACTCGCAGCCTCGATCTTCCCACTTCACCCAGGCTTCCTGAGACTCAGAGAGCCTGGGCGAAGTCAGGACCCGAGTGGGCGTGTGGAGAGGTGGTGCCCTAGGCTGCCACCTAGTTGGCCAATTCCCACACGCCGGCCCTGGGAATAACCTACCAGTTTACTAGCTCTGCTGCCCCCTCTGGAGTACTGTTGTGTTACAAATAAACATTGTACAGTCCTTTACTTCCAATGTAAGTGGGTTGCAAACTAAATATTCTTCCTAATTTCAAGTGTCTTACTGCAATTTATACAGAGACATCTGCCTTGACAACAACTCAGTGAGTTAGCCTGACAGTGCAATCCTAAGAAGAGTTACACTCTTCTTTTAATAGAAGTCACTGGAAGATACACTGGGTGCAATCACACAAGAGATTTGGTCCAACCTAGCCATACTTCCCATTCAGATTTAATGTGCTCGATCACACAAGCACATCTTCCTCCTGAGTCCCACTCATACCCACTTTGCCTCAGGACAGGTTGGGACCAGATTAAACAGCTACCAGGAACTTCCAGGTAGCAAACCTCTAAGCCATATTTAGGGTGCATTTCCCAGCTGTCTGAATGGCTGGGCATGCATTGTACCCGCCCCACACCTGCTGGGTATGCGCAGGAGCAGTCTGAAGATTCCTCTTGTGCGTATGCAGCTGGTGCCTCTCCTAGCAGCAGGGTGGGGATTGTGTGAATGGTGGGGCATGGAAAAAAGAGAACTGCCTTTTTCAGAGCCAGGATAATGCTGTGCTTAATCTCCAGTGTGATCACACCCACTGACAGACACAAGATCATCCAGCAAGTTTCATAAAGCTGCTGGGGAATGGTAGTGGTGGTGGTCCGAATCTGGGTCTCTCCAAGTCCAACACTTGCCATTTCACCACGCTAGCTCTTAGTGCTAATGGTCAGGGCTGCATGCTATAGAAAGTAGAGGTTGCGAAGGACAGAAGGCTGTCCCACCCCTGAAAGGAAAAACAGCCACTCATTTAAACCACTCACTATGGGAGATAGAAGAAGGGAGATAGAATGTTGGAGGGAAACATAGCAGGAGTTTAGTTCAGTTGAGTTCTGCCTCAGGTTAGAGAGCAGTGAAAGTTCAGGTCTGGGTCAGGAAAAGAACAGAAAGAGTGAAGGATAATTCTGCTTGATAGTGTGGCAGAGTGGTTGGCTCTACTTCTGATGGAGAATAGAGTACTCAATTGTTGGGCCTGTCTCTGACAATGAGTGGACCTAGTGTCTGACTCTTGGAAAAGGACAGACTGGTATAGGTGGAATCCTGTAGGATCCAACCTAGTGGCTAATTGGTAAAAAGCCTGTTTTTGCTGAAAAGTATTAAAGAAAATTGAAATTACTCTCTAAATTAATGTGCCTTTGCCAGGTTTCTCTTTTGTCTACCTGGTTCTGAACCTACTTGTAAATAAACATCTTCTTTGTTGTTAATATACAATTCCTGCCTCAGTGACCTCCATATTCTAGTTGAACACCACAATACTTACCTCATAGCAGTGAACTCAAAGCCTAGGCACTCACTACCTTTAGAATACTTGGTATCTGAGGGGAAGGTTTACAGTTTAACATAAACCTAGTCCCCCCCCAAAAAAAAATCATAGGAGGCTGGGTGGGTCCCCTCAGTTGATAGATATGGCCTGTCACAGAAGTAGTCCTAATTACATATTGTAAGAAATCAGTTGTGCTTCAGTGGTATTCTGTGTGGTCTTAATAATAAATTACATGGAATAGCCATAGCAGTAGCTAAAGATACTTTTCAAGTTCTTCCCTATCACCTGTAAAACAAACAAAAACCTAGATATCGATTTTTTTATCAATAGTTCACAATCTAAAGGGGGCGAATTGACTTGCTGGGAAAAGTGACAATGCATTTATTATTCATTTAAAACATTTCTACTTCACACACTGCATTTCAAATTGGCTGAGGCAATTTGTACACACTACTGTTCTGTGTATTTCTATAAGTTTCCCGAGGTACTTTGATCCCACATCCAATAGAACACTCTGCAGATCAACTTTTGTCATCTCTTGTCAAACTTTGGCACTCTGTATGGGTTTTACAATATTTAATATATTACTTATTTGATGAAATTAGGAACTTCATGAGAGAAGCACCATCTTAAATACTGTTCTCAGGTGTGGTAGAAAATATATACGCAGCCTCTGCTTGCTGTGATTCAGTATAATACATACTCCAAAGGAGTGGAAGTGAAATGAAAACTGAAAAATGAAATACGCAAGCACAGTGAGGATGTTAAGAATGAGATTTAGAGAGCAAGGACTTCATCCATTTTGTAAAAATCTATCCATCTCCTAAGACTATTTTTTTCTGCACCACTGATAAAATAGCATTTTTCAGAGATACTGGACTTTATAAAAGTGTTTTGAAAAAACACTGCTTTTTCCCTCCTTTCTCTGCCAAAGCAAGCTATAAAATAGATCCATTATTACAATATTTATTGTCTAAGCATAAGAATTATTTACAAAATAACTAGAAATTTGAGACAAAACACTGGGTCAACTGAAAATGATAATGCCCTAGATAGCAAAAAGAGAATTGCTACTGAAGCAAATTGAGAAATGTCTCCTCTCAGAAGAGCTTTTGCACAGTGACTTCTAAATTCTACAGTTTTTTAATGAGCATTATGGGCTACCTAAGACTCCCCAGTGGAAATTGCCTTGGCACTATTTTTACTGTGGCTTGCAAATCAAAACACATCCCAGTTTAATAACTGAGCTGACTTTATCTACCAGCCTGGGAAGGAAGAGAGAAGTTATCCTGAATTGGAATGGGTAACAAGTATGACAGTTTTGAGTACATTTGGGAAACATGCAATACGAGTATGATAGAATGGCTAGGCAGAAGTGCAAGAGTGGAAGTTTCTTAAACATTGGGTACAATCAGTATTTGAAGAAATCTGTTCCAACTAGATTAGTTTAATTATAAAATTGATTTATTATTCAGAATATATTGTCAAGTCGGCAGATTCAATAATGAGTCGTCGTTGATACAAAGAAGCTGTTTTATTGATACTGAAACTTGAGGCTAGGCCAGCATTGAAAAGACTAAAGAATATACAGTAGATACATTGCATATAAGCAGCATTTGATTATACTTTGGTTCTACCCAGAATGCTCTTTGACTGAGCCAGAGTTATAGACAGACTTGACATACTGCCCCCCTTAAGCTGCCTCCACAGCACCATTGGAACATTTTTGATGGAACCTTTTGATCAGATCTGGTGCTGAGATATTTTCCTCAGCCACACATATATATCCTGTTTGAAATTACTTTGAAATCTCCAGAACAAAAATGAAACAAAATAAAAGAACACTCTGTTTGTGCACCACTCTGTTTAATCAGCTTTCATCCTAAAAAATCCCACCTCTTCTCCAGGGTTCTGAAACAAACCTTATGAATGTAGCATCATGCAAATTCAAGTGATTGTCAACCAATCAGGGCCCATGGAGCTTCATTGGAGGGGGTAAATCAGCCTTTGCTTAAGAAAGGTGAAGAAACACTTCTTTCCTCAGACAGGAGATTTGTGGCTCTGGATAAGAGCGTCAGCTTAGCCAGCCTTTTATTTGGCTTTTAGTTATGGTTTGGGGTCAGCTTAGAGAAGAAAGCTTGTTTCGGTGAGACAAATAAGCATCCTGTTGAGGGCTCAGCATTCCTAATTTACATGGACAGGCTCTGTGGACAGGAGCCATGTTTGGTAGAAGATCAACCTTGAACCTGCAGAAGTAACTTGCCTGAAGAAAGGGAAATCATATCTCTCCTCAGGGTTGATTTACTTTACTTGAGGCTCAGCTATGAAGTGTTTTCTCTCTTTGTGAAAAAACTTGTAATCCATGGAGGTGATGCTGAGAAACTATTCACTTAATATACTGAAACATTTCCACACAATAACTTTATCCTGTTAAATTTTCTGTTAAATAAATATTTGTTGTTCATCTCCATCTGTGCCTTGTCCATCCAGTCATATATATAGCCAAATATCTATGCAAAAGCAACTTCCACTTTCCTCATGGTTCAGGGGTAGGGAACAGTGACTCTCCAGATGTTTTTTGCCTACAACTTCCATCAGCCCCAGCCATTGGCCATGCTGTCTGGGGCTGATGAGGGTTGTAGGGAAAAAACATCTGGAGAGCCACTGTCCCCTACTCCTGGTGTAGTGGTTAAGAGTGGCAGGCTCGAATCTAGAGAACCAGGATTGATTCCCCATTCTTCCTCCACATGAAGCCTGCTGAGTGACCTTGGGCCAGTCACATTTCTCTCAGAGCTCTCTCAGCCCAACCTACCTTGCAAGGCAACTATTGTGGGGAGAGGAGCAGAAGGTGATTGTAAGCCACTTAGAGACTCCATAGAGTAAAGCGGGGTACAAAAACCAACTAGTTGTCTTATTTTTTTAAAACAAACAAACAAACAAACCCTATTCCTATTACACTCTATTCTCATAGAGTGTTAGTCTGGCTGGCACATTCCCAAATAAGGAAACGTTGGGGATCACATTAGCTTATATACTACCAATCCTTTAATCAAAGTGGTGTCCCTCCCCCCTTTTCCTGATGGTGGGTGGTCAGGGTTTAAAGAATCAATAAGTCCAGAGTGAAGGCATTCAGTTCTGCCGCCTCACAGTCTCTCCCCCATCCCCATCCTTGTAACAGCAACCTTGCTATCAAGATCCTGTGCCAGTCAGAGGAAATCTTGAAGCACTGTATATAATCAGCCCCTGCCTCCTCTAAGCAGACATTTTGCTATTACATCAAACCTTCTGCTCTCCCTCCTTTCTCATGTTTGTACTGTACCTTTAGCAGACAACTTGGAGGCCTGCTAGAACTTTATGGACTCCAAAGTGTCTTTTTTGGTTCTCTGTTCCACATTGCCTGTAAAGGAAAGCAGTAGATGAAAACTAGATCTCACCATACGATTGGTTTTTATAGGGCTCCCAGTCCTGCTATGGCAGGAGGCATCCTACAGGCACTTTAGTTGCCAGTTGCTGCTCCAAACAGCAGCAAGAGAGATTTTTTTTTTAAATATTGATGTAATGTGAACTGCAACATCACATCCATCTCAGTAATTTATTACATATATGTAGGTTTAAAAAGGTAAAGGTATTCCACTGTGCAAGCACCAGCCATTTCCAACTTTGGGGTGACGTCACATCACGATGTTTTCACGACAGACTTTTTACGGGGTGGTTTGCCATTGCACTCCCCAGTCATCTACGCTTTCTCCACAGCAAGCTGGCTACTCATTTTACCGACCTTGGAAGGATGGAGTCAACCTGGAGCCGGCTACTGTTTTTGCGGGGATCGAACTTAAATCGTGAGCAGAGCTTACAACTGCAGTACTGCAGCTTTACCACTCTGCACCATGTAGGTTATTCTATGGGAAATCATTAAAATTGTGGTTCCTACCTCCTGACCATTTTTTGGAGAGATATTACCTCAGTTCTGTTTCATTATTTCCCTATGAACTGGCTCTAGGAATGTTTGAATTCCATCAAGTCATTAACAATTCTGTCTGTCTCTACTATAGAGAATTCATTCTAAAGATGCTTCATCAGTATTCTCAAACTTTGAATGGAGCTCTGGAAAAGAGAAGGAAAGGGGAGGATACCACACCTCTCTTCTTTTCTGGCTCACCACAATCATGAACCATGTTAATGAACAGTGAAGTACTATGAAAGATATTATCTTCAAAATCAATAATTGAGTTGTTGCGTCTTTTGTTTAGATGAACTGGTAGCAGCAGAGGGAGGGACAGGTGATGACTCTCCTGAGATATAAATAGAGAAGAGTTTTGAAGGTTTATGAATTATTTTAGTAGGCTAGATCTTTAATGAATTACCTCAGAGTTCCACTAAATCACCATGGATAAAGCTCACCATGTTCCTTATTTCTAAGAACTATTATTTTTTTTTTTCCAGAAATACTTATGAAAAAGAAGAAATGTACCATAACTACAAAGAACAATTTAAATGTATCCTACCACAAGGACAATATATTGATTCTAATTAAAAAATTGCTTAGGTTCTGACACATGTAAGATGTTTTGTCATGGTCTCATTGCATGGTTCTTATTTTGGAAGGGGGAAGAATGGGCCTGTTGAGGAGAAAAGTGAGGTAAAATATATAAATAAATAAAAGCTGTTACCTATACTAAGTCCCCAGAGCAAAACAGGAAGGTGAACTAGCAAAATAAATAAGCAAAATGTAGTTTCAACCATCTAAATGGTCATTTCAATACTTTCCCAGGCAAACACATTAAGTTTTGTAATGTTAGCATTTGTTCCTTGGCTATGTTGTTCAGTTCCCATGGCCCTGCCTTGGATTTGTGTTTGCACAAAGACAGAATAAACGAAATATCTATTGTGTGACCTTCTGGGTGACCTTCTTACAATATTTGAAATCCAATGATAAATGTCATCTGGGAAGTAACATTGAAGACAGTTGCATTATGGATGCCCCCACTGATGGTAAAAGACAAAAGGTACCTTTCCTTTCTCTGCAAATGTTCTCTCTGTGTATCAGAAAGAAAGTCAAATCCCTACATCTCAAGGGCTGACTGATTATCATGGTGTCTGTATGCAAGATAACAGCCTTGAATCAATTAATGTTCTGTGTGCCAAGGATTAAGCCTGGGCAATCAAAAATAATTAGGTATTAGAAGAAATTTTTAATAGCATCAGAAGACAGGGAAGGAATCTGACATTTTAAAAGCTGTTGATAAATACTTAAAAGTCTTGACAACATAGACTGGAAATTATTATTTACAAAAACATAATTCTGGTATATTTTAGTGAATGTATCAATCTACAGCCCACACAATTGTGTTTTATCCCCCCCCATACAGAAAAAAACCCAGCTTTTTCTAGATGCTAAATCTTCACACGAAGATGGAAGGCTCTTGGCAATACAGAGGAAGAAGTGGACTAGTTTCAAAGAATTCATCGACCTCTTCTTCTTCTTTAATTCCAGAAACAGAAGGATTGGTTATGTTTCATTAGAATTAGAGTGCTATGGGAGGCATTACAGACAGTATGCAGATTCTGTTCGTATCTGTTAGTGACCTGCACTAAGAATATACTGCAGTGCTCTCTGTGGAAAGTTTTAGTTTTAAACCACAAAGATCTTCAACTGTGCTCATTGATTGAAACCAGCCTGTTCAAGTAAATATTGAGGCTGCTGAGAACGGATGAACTAGGGGTATAAAACACCAGGGGTATAAGTCACCCTGGGAGCCTGAAAAGACACTACTGTTGTAACAGCAGAATATTGACTTATCTAGCTAGTACATTTTTATCTCTCCTCCTCCCACCCCAGAAGTGTGACTGGCTGAAGGTCACCCAGTGAGGCTCATGGCAGAGTGTCCAACATACTATGGCAGACTGCATCAAATCAAAGAAATCTGGAGTATGTTCTTTGATCATAAAAAGAAGGAGAAAACTGTTTGTCCTGCATTGATTTGCATTACCAGTATAGAAAAAGGAATAAAACAAATGTGATGTTCACTATTTTCTCATTCAGTTTGTTGTTGTTTTTCTTATTCATTAATATTGTAAAAACTATTAAAATCAATGGGGCTCTTTTTTAAAAAATGAGTTTTTAGGTAGTTTTCATTTCTTTATTCACTGTACATATTTTACTGTTACACTGTTTATTTAATTTTGTAACTAGTTTTGTGGCATTGTTGTATGTACTATGTTGATTTTAATGGTCTCATTTTGTAATCCAGTTTTATGGCATCACTTGCAGGGAGGGTGGGATATAAATCCAATAAAAATAAGATAAAATGAAATATGTATTATACTTCCCTTATTGCATTGGTTTTAACTGTATAATCTGACATGTATCTCAGTGAGGAAGATGGATTGTAAAAGTAGTAAATAATTAAACCCTTATGACCCTCCTGCTCGTGATGTGGGGGTACAGGGGTCAGCATTGCAATGGCTGGTCTCCTTTCTCCATGGTTGTGGGCAGAGGGCGGTCCATTGTTTCACCACCATCTGCCCAGGCATATTCATTTGCATATTAGGCCACACCCCCTGACACCAAGCCAGCCAGAACTGAATTCCTGTGCATTCCTGCTCAAAAAAAAGCTCTGTGTGCCATGGTCCTACTTTTCTGATCCCACCTTTCAATATCCCAGCCTTGAAGTTTGTAGACAGTATAAATCCAGTGCTGGGGTTCTTTTTAGACTGCCATCATTTAAATATTAACTGGCTCATATTTTATGGGAACTGTTTGATTGTTTTATCACTTTGTTGTGCACTTCGTTGAGCACAGTTACAGGTGAGGGTGTGATACAAATCTCATGAAACAAACAAAGCCCTACTAATAATGTGAGCATTCTTCCTAACAGCAGTTTGAAAACCAGCTATCAAAAGAGTAACAGGACTTTTATTTCATACAGGAGGGGTGTGCAGTTCTACAGTGATCTATAAACAATCCTTATACACGACAGGAGAAAAAATATATGGGAAGATTCCAAAACCTACTGAGTTAAATCCTCTTTCAAACTGGAACCAAAGTTTCTCTGACTTGTATACATTTAACAACTTTATCTAGATGTTCTGGTTGAGGCAAGGTCAGTGTACATGCCATGAGATTAAGTGGCATTGAGCTCTCTGGAAAGGATTACTTTTCTCACAGAACATTGTTCTTTTTTGTTTCAGCCCCATTTAATAGATATGTGATTTCATTTAAACAATATGATAAACATGTTTATTCTTGTCCTGCTTAACATAATTACTTCCTAATCCTTTAAATTCTTCCTTGGTATACTAGATTTTTCAAAAAATAACAGGAAGCTGGTAGAAGGCAAGCTATACAAATCAAATGCTATTAACACCTAGCTGTAACAAAGTCTCCATTCCTTTTAACTTTTTTTAAATTTATTTTGCAAATTTATAGTCTGCCCTTTTCCATGATGGGCTCAGGGTGGATTACAACACAATAGAAATTGTGAAGAAAAGGTAGCCAACTGTAGGGTTTAACAGTCCTTTGTTCTCTAGACCATAGTGGTTTAAAGAATGTGAATTGGAAAAAGAGGAGGGAAATCAGTCCCTTGACTTCAGACTCCTTTCTCCATTATTTGTAGCTTCGTTTTCTTTGCATCTCCAATGGCAGCTATAAGGGAGGGGAAATCGAGGTGATCCTGTGTTTTGTGTCCTAGCTAATCATAGAATCAACTGTAGTGTGAAGCTAGAGAGAGAACACTGCTGGGGTCCAATTTTTCAGTTTGTTTAAATGAAGCTCTTTTAAAAAAATTGCTGAAGGGATGTCTATACAATTGGTGACCTGAAATACATTATGTTTAGGCAGGGCTTTTTTTGAGCAGCAGTGCATAGGAATGCAGTTCTGGCTGGCTTGGCATCAAGGGGTGTGGCCTAATATGCAAATGAGTTCATGCTGGGGTTTTTTCTACAGAGAAAACACTGTGTCTAGGGCAAACTGAGCGTTTGTCTTTTCTGGCATACAGAAACCTCACGGTAGCTCCACATGTCCTTTTAAAGAGCAATGTCATGTACTCGAGATTTCTTCTTCATTGCTTATTTCCATGTTTGGAATTCCATTTGCTGAACTGACCCAACTTCATGTTGGCATATTCTTGTATACTTTGACACAAACACTGACCTTTAAATGGCTGCATTAGCATCCTTTGATGAAAATTGAAATCTCTTGCATTGGAAAAAAATGGTAGCCCAGGATGGGTGAGTAGTTGTTTTTAATATATCTTTCTCAGAGTATGTTTTATTTAAGCAGAAAAAATAATTCCAGTCATTATGAGTTATCATGGTAAATACAGATAAAACATTATGTACTACCTGGATCAGAAAAGAAAGAACATGCTACTAACATAAAAGATAGCTCTATTATAAGCTGTCTACTATTACAAATTATACTTCAATAAACTATCACATAGATAACATTTGACTTAATGAACATATTCACATTGTTTGTTCCATGTGAGTTAGAACTATCTGGGTAGCACAAACAAAGTTCTTCCTGTTTGTGGACTTCCTAGAGGCATCTGATTGGTCACTGTGTATGGTTACCATATTTTGAAAAGCAAAAAAGAGGACACATTTCCTGAATGACTACTTCAAACAATTGATCACTATGACAAATCACATTTTAAGTTCCTCTACTATATAAGCTGTGATAATTGCGATTAATTAGAAATATTCCCAACCTCCCAACCCACATTTTCATCCTTAAAAAAAAAAAAGAGCCCAAAAGAGGACAGCCACACACAAAAAAAGAGGGCATGTCCTCTAAAAGAGGATATCTGATAAACATACCATTGTGTGAACAGAATGCTGGACTAGATGAGTCTTTGGTCTGATCCAGGCTAGCTCTTCTTATTTTCTTACACCACAACAAATATGTATCACCCTTCTCGAGAACAGTCAAACATACAAGAATACAATAATTCCTAATCTTGTCCGAAATGATCATCCACCACCACCCTCACATTTAGCTACTGTCAGTCATGTTGTTGTTATAACATATAATGAAATCACTCTTTGGGATGGTGACTATGAAAATCAATAGAAATAATTTAAGTGAGAATTCAATAGAATGTCCAATTCCATTTGTTGACATTATAGTGACCATCCTCCACTGTTTAAGTGTTGTAACACATTTCTACCACATATGAAGAAACCATGAGAATTACCACAGCACCAGCAGCAATCACTAACACCATTATATATTGTAGCTTACTTTGCAGGCAAGAAACTGACATTGATATATCATAGCCTAATACTTGTATTTTTTTCCTCACATAACCTTGTCCAGAATCCCGGGTAACTACACACAACGTGTCATACATAATAGATTGAGAGGATTTAATTTAGGAAACAATAATTGTCTTAAAGAGGGCTAATTTCCTATTAAGCTCTCATTTCTGCATTTTTGCTACAAGCAAGCTCCTAATTTGCATATATTGAAGCTGGAATACCCTCACTGCTCTTTGTGACCAAAGAGTTATATTCAATTATTTTCTTCTCTTTTAGTAAAGCACAGTAGCAACCTGTTCCATCTCTTTCCCACCTAGAACAATCATTGTTATTCCATCCCACCCTGGGGGCTCTTATTATGGATGCAAACATTGAAACTCAAGGAAATAATTTACTGCTAAACTTAGTCCAAATCTCAATCATGCAATTAATGAAACAGTTATCTTGTTTATGATAGATCTCCCTCTCATTTTTGTATATGTGTTTTAACATATAACAGTAACCTACTGCTGGTTAGCACTGATTTGGAAAGACTTTTTGAACCAATTAGGAAGCAAGAAGGAAGAGAGAAATATAAATGTCCAGCAAACCTTCACTTGGATTATTCCCAGTATGTATTAGCAGTGAAGAAGAGCCACCATTTGCTTTTCTACTTCCCAAGTACTGACTAATCGAAGAGACCAGAATAGGTAAATAAGGTTAGTTAGATGGAGATAAATTCCATGTGTTAGAATAAAACTTGTATATAAACAGAATAAAACTTGAGGATGAAGGGTACCAGAAGACAAATAACATTTCAGTGTCTTAATTAACTTGTATTATTTTTTCCTCCATAGACTGCCATGAAGACACATGACAACAACAGTAATTTAAACTAGGTAGAAGGGAGTAATAGATTCCAATTTAGTGGAATAAAATTATCTAAGCCATTATTCCTGCCATTAATGAGGCAGTGATTTATTTTTAAGTTTGTCATATTGATGTTACTACAGACATGCAAGACCTCTCTGTTCAGAAATGTATCAGTCATTGATCCCCCTAAAATCTAGGCCCAGAAGAACATCTGAGGTCTGATACATAAAATCCAATTACATCTATATTATTTAATTCAGAAACTTGTAGATGCATTAGACATATTTAGGCATTTGTTAATTCAGGTTACTATCTGATGCTCCCTCCTCCCTGTGATGCCTCACTGTAACATTTCTAGCCCTGGAACTGTTACCTGGTAGTTTACATACAGCATTCTCATCATAAACTTTAATGGAAGGGCAAGGACATCTTTGTGTCCTTTATGGAAGGATACAAAGATAACCATTATGGAAGTGTTCCAAATGAATCTATCAAACAGCTTTTATAGTAGGATAACCACTTACATATTCAGGTACACCATAATAGAATTTGGTCACACGTCCTAAATAAGATAATCACTAGCAAATGTCTTCATAGACTTTTAAAGTGCAGCAAGAAATCTGTAGTTTTTGCCATAATACTTTGACATAGCTACTCTTATAAAGTGTCTGTCCACTAACAATTGGCAAAACAGAATGCAGACAGCTAAGCTTTGTTTTTATTCTATACACTAAATTTGATTTTAAAATTGCAGAATTGTACAATGAAATATGAGATTTTAAAATCTATTTTCAATTCACTTTTCAAATCGTGTGACATTTAAAGTAATATAGAAATCATCTAAAATTCCTAACATTTACTCCTATGGGGTTCATAGAATTGGATCCCCTGGTCTAATCTTTTTGAAATTTGGGGGATTTTTTTGAAGAGAGGCACCAGAGGCTATTCTGAAAATATGATACTTTTACCTCAGAAAGTAGCCTCCCCAGAACCCCAGATATCCAGATTGATTCTCCATTATACTCCACGAGGACCAGTCTCCATAGGGTGTAATGGAGTGCCCAGTGGACATTCAACCCCAGCCCTGCTTTCCAATAACCATGAAGTGGGGAGAAGGCCTCCAAACCAGGGGATTACCTGCCCCCAACTGTGTATTGGCAACTCTGACAATGACTCTCCACCATTCTTCATAGTTTGCCCAAATAAACTTTAGAGGTCAGGGAGTACCATTTGTTTTACTCTGACTTATATGGAAAAGAAGCATCTTTATTGTTGAGGATCCTTGTAATTACTTTTCAGTTTGGGGGAGGGCTGTGGTAGGAGAAGGCTTGCCAGCTCTTGGTTGGAAAATTTCTAGAGATATAGGGGTGGAACCTTGAGAGGATGGGGTTCAGTGGACTATAATGCGATAGAGCCCACCCTCCAAAGCAGCTATTTTCTCCCACGGAATTGACCAGTTGTAACTGCAGAGGTCAGTTGTAATTCTGGGAGATCTCTAGGCCTCACTGGCAGGCTGGTAACCCTAGCAGAGCTTATGCTTTGTGTCCAAACATGTCCTTTGTGAACATGTTCACCTGTTGGTAATTTCAGTTAAAAGATCTCAGGGAACATGTATTAGAAAAGACCTTTCCGTGCTTGAGATCCAAAGAGTTACTGTTAGCCAGTGTATTCAATACTACTGACCCACCTAGGCTAATGATATAATCCAGCTTTATTTGTATCACCTTTAATGAAAACTGGATGGAAGAGTACTAGCAGAATCTGCTGCTGAAATCCCAAGCACACACATGGAAAGAGAAGGGAAAGAATTTTTCCATTAAAGACAGAGAGCTATTACTACCAACCCTTTGCACCTCTGTGGATTAGTCTGTTGATTAAATTTGTTGGGAAGTTACTCAGGTTAAACTATTTCTGGTATCTGAGGGTTTCCTGTTGTTATTTCTGACACTATAAGCCAGTCTGAGTCTGCACTAAGAGAAAAGTGGGTTAAAAAGACCACCACCCCCCAAAAAACCCCAATACCATTCCCATCTTTCTCCACATTCATCAGAAATAAGTGCACTCAGGTTTGTATAATGTATCAGGCTGTGTAGAAATGAGATTTGTTTTAGGTATATAACTCTCTGTTGTGCTCATTTGCCCATTACATCATTCTTAGACATTAACCAAGCTATGTAGTCAGTATACCCTAGGGTTAATTTAACTCCTTTATTTTCTAAATAAAGTAGTACATAGAACATGTTTTGGCAACAGTAAAAGTGATTATGCCCCCCCTCCCCATGTTGCTTATAGAAAAAAAACAAAAAAACAGATGCATAGTATAAATAAGCACTTGAGACTCTTGTACAAAATTATAGTGCTTCATTTAGATGGCATTGGTAATTATCCCAAAATGCCTTTAACCTGTAGAGCAACCATAACAAGAAGCCTAAAATAAAATATATGCACAGCATAATTTGCAATAAGTAGTAGCGTATTTACCTTGGGAACATTTTTCACATCTGTAATTATCATCTGAAATACCCTAGGTGGTACTGTACAGAGACACCAATAAAGCTAAACAAGCTCCAGTCCAAAGATTTTTTTTTTTTGCATGAGAAATGAGGAAAATAAAAATAATGTCAATGTCGAACCTAACTACTGGAAGTCTTAATGTAGGTCTTGTTTATATATGTAATGATAGTAGTATTCCTTTGAAGTTAGAATGGTCTTAGATTTTCAGTTTTGAAATGTCTTTTTCCCTGTGTTGGAGAGGAAGGAGGCATATGTGGAAACCAAGGAACTAAATCTTGAACAATTAAGATTGTATCAATCAATCCTTTTATTAGATCATTTGACCAAAGGTCTTAAACCAGAATTCCAACAATTAGCATAAACATTTAATAAATATACATCACTAGTCACCATAGGATTATAAATCATCGAAATCAGAAACAACATTCCAAGATAAAATATTCAAAACTTAAAGTGGTATAAAAGATAGTAAAAAAGCCAGAATGTCTCTAGAACTACATGTATCAAGTAACAAAATGGTTGAAATTCTTGTGTCTTCCCTCGTATGCTACAGAATTCACCATTTTTTGTGATGCAGATGTCATAGTCATCCCTGATATTCTGGAACCCAGAAAATCTTCAGTCTCCAAGTCCTACACAAGCAGAATAGGGAGGGAAAGTGCCTAAGAGCTTCCAAGGCCTGTTCCTGTTGTGATTTCAATTAAGCCTTTTGTGAATGCAAGGCTAGAAAAATCCCAACGGGCCTGAAAGCTGGCATCCAAGATTTGAAAATTTTAGCCTTGCTTGGATTATAGATAGAGGGGTCAGTCCATAAAGTGTTGTCTTTGATGGGCACTGTAACACAATTCCCTCTCTTTGTTCCTGTGGTCTTTGAGTGAGAGGCAGAGGGAAATCTAGCTGTGTGTGAGAGGGCTATTTCTTCCCCCATCCCTCCCTTTCTGACTCCCTTCTCACAACTTAACCTATGTCTTTCCTTTTTCTATCCATAGTCTGAGGCACAGATAGGGACGATGGGTGTGCATGTGTATGTGTGACCAAGTAGCCAGGACTTTTTTTTTTTTTGAGCAGGAACACAGAGGAACATAGTTCCGACTGGCTTGGCATCAGGGGTGTGACCTAATATATGCAAATGAGTTATTGCTAGGCTTTTTCTACAAAAAAGCCCTGTGTAAAATAATGGTGACATCAGAGGGTGTAGCTTAATGTGCAAATTAGTTCCTGCTGGGCTTTTTCTTTAGATCCATCAAATGTTTTTGGTCTGTGTAGATGAGTAATCAGGGGCCCTGATTAGTTCTTTCACCACAAACTAAGATCTTTGTTACCAAATTCCCAAATTACAAATCTCAATTTACTACATTACAAAGACATTAGATAATTATATCAAAACATTGCAGGGTATTACAGAACTAAGAGAAGAAACAAAATGTATGAAGTTAAGTTGTACAGACCCTGGGGTTACCTAGGCATTCTATTCCCTCAAATAGACGTAAGCCACTGGAACTTGAAAATTAGAAGTCAGTCAAGACAGATTTCACTTAGGCTTCCCAATCCCCTGGTCCCAGCGGGGATCACCTGGTTTTACAAGTTTCCCCCCACCCCCCAGCCAACTAGCCAGCGGGGGAAGCCCCACCCCCAACAGCCCCCACAGCTCTAGATCTCCAGCAGTTTTAGGGAATAATGGGGAATTGATCCACGGATATCAGGGGCTCTAGGGGGGCTGTGTTTTGAGGTAGAGGCACCAAATTTTCAGTATAGCATCTAGTGCCTCTTCTCAAAATACCCCCCCCCCCAAGTTTCAAAACGATTGGACCAGGGAGTCCAATTCTATGAGCCCCCAAAGAAGGTGCCCCTATCCTTCATTATTTCCTATGGAAGGAAGGCATCTAAAAAGGTGTGCTGGCCAGAACACCCTTGGAGTTCAATTATGCTTGTCACACCCTTGCTCCTGGCTCCACCCCCAATGTCTCCTGGCTCCACCCCCAAAGTCTCCTGGCTCCATCCCCAAAGTCCCCAGATATTTCTGGAATTGGACTTGGCAACCCTAATTTCACTCCGTTCAACTCCTGTTCCCTGGACCTTAGCTTGCACAGTTTTGAGAGGGCATCCAGACCTTTTAGTCTTTTCTTTCCCAGCTGGGATGGTTTCACTTTAATCTATCATGAAATTGAAGTTTTATGTGTATGTCACCCCCCCCCCCGCCCCCGCCAATCAAAATTAAGGTGCTCATCCCAATCCCTTTATGGCCTAGCTCAAGATATCCCAATAGCTATCTGTTTTACCACTTCTAGACAGAATAGTATAAAAGGTCATTTGCATTCTGCCTATTTGTCTCCCTGAAGGAACTTTGTTTCCTATCAGCCTGTAATCTGAAGAGATTTATGGTTCCACTACTAGCAAAGAATGTTTACTCTGACATCAGGGCCTTCCTGTGTACTAACAAAGATATCCTGCATTTCTCTATTATAACATAGATTACCAGCTATACAACTATTGAGAAAAGATACACTGGACAAGAGATGTGAAATGATACCAGGGAAGATATCCTATCTGCCCATCATTTTGTTAATACTTTTAACAAGAAAGAAGGGCTATTTTCTGAATGTTTATTTTCAGTCACTCTGCAGTATTTTGGGCTATTCCACCATTGGTTGCAAACAGGGCTTTTTTTGTAGAATCATAGAGTTGGAAGGGACCTCTAGGGTCATCTAGTCCAACTCCCTGCACAATGCAGGAAACTCACAAACACTTCTCCCTAAATTCACAGGATCTTCATTGCTGTCAGATGGCCATCTAGCCTCTGTTTAAAAAACTCCAAGGAAGGAGAGCCCACCATCTCCAGAGGAAGCCTGTTCCACTGAGGAATCGCTCTAACAGTCAGGAAGTTCTTCTTAATGTTGAGCCGGAAACTCTTTTGATTTAATTTCAACCCATTGGTTCTGGTCCTACCTTCCGGGGCCATAGAAAATAATTCCACCCATCCTATGTATGACAGCCCTTCAAGTACTTGAAGATGGTGATCATATCACCTCTCAGCCGCCTCCTCTCCAGGCTAAACATCCTCAGCTCCTTCAACCTTTCCTCATAGGACTTGGTCTCCAGACCCCTCACCATCTTCGTTGCCCTCCTCTGGACCCGTTCCAGCTTGTCTATATCCTTCTTAAGATGTGGTGCCTAAAACTGAACACAATACTCCAGGTAAGGTCTTACCAGAGCAGAGTAAACCGATACCATCACATCACGTGATCCGGACACTATACTTCTGTTGATACAGCCCAAAATTGCATTTGCCTTTTTAGCCACCACATAACACTGTTGGCTCATGTTCAGTGTATGATCCACTAAGACCCTTAAATCCTTTTCGCACATACTACTGCTAAGACAAGTCTCCCCCATCCTATAACCATGCATTGGATTTTTCCTACCTAAATGCAGAACTTTACATTTATCCCTGTTAAAATTCATTTTATTGATTTTAGCCCAGTTTCCCAGCCTGTCAAGGCCATCCTGTATCATGTTTCTGTCTTCTTCTTTGTTTGCAACCCCTCCCAATTTCGTATCATCTGCAAATTTAATAAGCATTTTCTCTATTCCTTCATCCAAATCGATGAAGATGTTGAACAAAACAGGTCCCAGGACAGATCCTTGAGGCACTCTACTTGTCACTTCTCTCCAAGAGGATGAGGAACCATTCACAAGCACTCTTGGGTGTGATCTGTCAACCAGTTACAGATCCACCTAACGGTAACAGGATCCAAACCACATTTTACCAACTTGTCAACAAGAATAATATATGGAACTTTATCAAAAGTCTTACTGAAATCAAGATAAATGATGTCCACAGCATTCCCCTGATCCAGCAAGGTAGTCACTTTCTCAAAAAAAGAGGTCAGGTTAGTCTGACATGACTTGTTCTTGAGAAAACCATGCTGGCTCTTAGTAATCACATCCATTTTTTCTAAATGTTCCGGGACCAACTGTTTGATGATTTGTTCTAAAACTTTTCCAGGTATAGATGTCAAGCTGACGGATCTGTAATTTCCCGGATCATCTTTTTTTCTCTTCTTGAAGATGGGGACAACATTCGCCCATCTCCAATCTTCTGGCATTTCTCCTATTCTCCAAGAATTTTCAAAAATAATAGCCAGAGGCTCAGAAATTACATCTGCAAGCTCTTTTAGAACCATTGGATGCAATTCATCTAGCCCTGAGGACTTAGTTTCATTTAAAGAAACTAGGTGTTTATGTACTACCCCTATGCTGATCCTAGGTTGGAACTTCATACCCTTCTTATATGTTCTGGTTTTGCCATGTTGAGCATCGTTTCCCTCAGAAGAGAAGACTGAGGAAAAGTAGGAATTGAGCAGTTCCGCCCTCTCTTCATTACCCGTTATAATTTCACTTTCTTGCCCTTGCAATGGGCCTACCATGTCCTTGCTCTTTTTCTTACTCTGAACATAAGAAAAGAACCCTTTTTTGTTGTTTTTACCATCTTTGACCAGCCTAAGCTTATACTGAACTTTAGCTTTCTAACTTTTTCTTTACAAGCACTGGTGATTTGTTTATACTCATTGTTGGTTATAAGGCCCTCCTTCCAATTCCTAAATGAGTCTTTTTTATTTCCCAAGTCTTTAGAGAACTGTTTATGGAGCCACTTCAGCTTCTTTAGCCTTTTTCCATTTTTTCTTCTCATAGGAATGGTCTGTGATTGCGCTTTCAGTATTTCACTTTTAAGAAACTCCCACCCCTCCTGAACCCCCTTCCTCCTAAGTATCTCTTACCATGGGATTTTACCCAGCATAGTTCTAAGTTTATCAAAGTTTGCCTTTCTGAAGTCCAACCTATAAATCTGACTACGTATAACTTTTCCCTTCCCTAAGACTAAATTCCAAAATCACATGGTCAAAATCACCAGGGTGCCCACTATTTCCACTTCTTCAATCAATTCTTCCTTGTTGGTGAGAATCAAATCCAAGATACATATCCCCTTGTTTCCTTCTTCACTTTTTGGAAAAGGAAGTTGTCAGCAAGACAAGTCAGGAATCTATTTGACTTTTCATTTTTAGCAAAGTTGGACTTCCAACAGATGTCCGGGTAATTTAAATCTCCTATGATCACTGTATCCCTTCTCTTGGAGAACTTTGCAATCTGCTGTAAAAGTATCTCATCCAAGTCCTCTGCCTGACTTGGTGGTCTATAGCAGACCCCCACAATAATATCACTGCTATTTCTTACTCTTTTTATTTTTACCCAGAGACTGCCATGCTCAGATTCACATATTTCCTCACAAGTATCTACCTCCTTCACGTATACTGCTACGCCTCCGCCCTTTCTCATTTGCCTGTCCCTTTTTAAATAAGTTGTACCCCTGAATCCTAATATTCCAGTTGTGAGTGTCATCCCACCAAGTTTCACTAAGGTCTATTATGTCATAGTCTCCGTCCTTTATTTGGACTTCTGATTCCTCCTGTTTGTTTCCCTTACTTTGTGCATTAGTGTAGAGACATCGGAATCCACATTTTATGCATCCCGAGGGTTTAGTTTCCATACAAGCCTGCAAGTTAACATTACCTAGCATATGCACCATTCTTTGCAAATCTGTAATGTTCTTATCCCCAGTATCTGGCATCATACAAGGCTTTGAATTATTGTCTCACTCCCCCATACAATTTAGTTTAAAGTCCTCCTTATTAGGTTAGCAAGGCTGTTACAAAACACCCTTTTCCCTGCCGCCATAAGGTGTAAACCATCTCCCGATAGAAGACCACCATCTTGAAAGCATAAGCCATGGTCCAGAAATCTGAATCTTTCCTGACAACACCATTGACGTAGCCAGTCGTTTATTTGAAGTATTCTTATTTCTTGTCCTAAGCCATGGCCTTCAACAGGAAGCACTGACGAGAACACAACCTGTGCGCCCAGCTCCTTCACCTTCTGACCAAGAGTCATATAGTCTTTTCTAATATGTTCAGGGCTATGATGGGCAGTATCGTTCGTTCCCATGTGGATCAGCATGAAAGGATAGTAATCCATGGGCTTGATAAGTCTTTCAATCCTTTCTGTCACGTGCTGGGTGTGTGCACCCGGCAGACAGCAGGGGCTCAGAACATCTCTTGATTTTTCCAGGAACCTTCCTCCTGTGTTCCTCTTCTAATTGCTGAGGTACCGTTTCCTCTCCCTCCTCTTGTCCTTTCAAGAGCGCCTCATACGTTTTGTCAAGAAAATCCTCATCTTCCTTTATACACTGGTCTAAATGTTGTGTTCCAGTGACCAGCACATAGAAACAAAGAGAACTATTATAATAATCAGTGCAAAGAAATAGAAGAGAACAACAGAAAAGAACAAGAGATCTGTTCCACAAGATTCAAAAAATCAAAGGGAAATTTAAAGCATGGTTAAAAGGGAAAAAAGGTAAAGGTAGTCCCCTGCGCAAGCACCAGTCGTTTTCAACTCTGGGGTGACGTTGCTTTCACAACATTTTCACAGCTGACTTTTTTTACGGGGTGGTTTGCCATTGCCTTCCCCAGTCATCTACACTTTCATCCCAGCAAGCTGGGTAGTCATTTTACCAATCTTGGAAGGATGGAAGGCTGAGTCAACCTGGAGTCAGCTAACTGAACCAGCTTCCGCTGGGATCGAACTCAGGTCATGAGCAGAGGGCTCCGACTGCAGTACTGCAGCTTTACCACTCTGCGCCACGGGGCATGGAGGATATTTCCCTCCATTGGAAAGCTAGGTTAGGCATTCTAAAAGAAAAACACAGAAACACTCTAACTGAATAGAAGAAAATAATAAAAAAAATGAGAACAATATGCTGAAGAACTATGCAGAAGAGATGAAAGAATGACAGATTCCTTCATTGAAGAATTTTTTGAAGAAGAACCTTCAGTTTTAGAAAGTGAAAATTCTGAAGTGTAAGGATGTGACTCTGGTGACCAAGATCAAAATAATTTACACTATAGTATTCCCCATTACTACGTATGGCTGTAAAAGCTGGACAATGAAGAAAGCTGACGGGGAGAAAGTTGATTCCTTTTAAAATGTGATGTTGGAGGAGTTTTACAGATACCATAGACCACCAAAAAGGAAAAGAAAAAACGGTGGGCTCTAGATCAAATCAAGCCTGAACTCTCCCTAGAAGCTAAAAATAACTAAACTGAAATGATCATACTTTGGTCATGTTATGAAAAGACAAGAGTCACCGGAAAAGACAATAATGCTAGGAAACATTGAAGGCAGCAGGAAAAGAGGAAGACCCAACATGAGATGGATTCATTCAACAAGGAAGTCATGCACCTCAATTTGCAAAGCTGTTCATGATAGGATATTTCGGGGGTCATTAATTCACATGTCATTATAGGGTTGCCAAGTACAATTCAAGAAATATCTGGGGACTTTGGGGGTGGAGCCAGGAGACATTGGGGTGGAGCCAGGAGCAAAGGGAGTTCTGGGCATCACATTTAAAGGAACCACACACCTTTTAAATGCCTTCCCTCCATTGGAAATAATGAAGAATAGGGGCACCTTCTTTTGGAACTCATAAAATCGGACCCCCTAGTTCAATCTTTTTGAAACTTGGAGGGTATGTTGGGGAGAGGCACGGGATGCTATGCTGAAACTTTGGTGCCTCTACCACAAAAAACAACCTCCCCAGAGCCCCAGATACCCGCAGATCAATTCTCCATTATACCCTATGGGAATCGATCGTCATAGGGAATAATGGAGTGCCCAGCAGACATCCCCCCCTCGCTTTCTGATGTCCCTGAAGCGGGGAGAGGGCCTCCACACCAGGGGATCCTCTGCCCCACCTGGGGATTGGCAACCCTATGTCATTATATGTCAGAAGTTACTTGAAAGTACTTGATACACTTGAGAGAACAAAATTGGAGGGGGGTGAGCTTTCAAGAGCTAAAGCAACCTCCTTTGTCAGATATCTGCAGAAAGAAGCTTTGACTCTTGAAAGTGCATGTTCTGAAAAATTGTGTTGGTCTCTAAGGTGCTCCTGGACTCAGATCTAGCTGTTCTATGGCAGACCAGCACAGCTACCCTCTGAACTACTATGTAGGATCATTGCTTGCTCTCTGTCCTTTTGCTCTGTCTTGGATAAACAAATTCTCTCTTCATGTCACCTAAGAACTAGGCCCACTGCAACTTAACCCCATAGACCATGGCAAACTCTTGCTGATTATGAAGGTCCCTAAGAAAGTCATCAGAATAATAAGAGTTTCAAAATACTAGCCGACTGCCTAATAATGAAAGTTGTGAAGAGACAGCTGGTGTCTTGCTGGAGCCTTCCTGGTCCAACCCTCTAATATCCTATGCTGTCTAAAGTCTCAGGTTGTATCCAAAAGGCCAACACTACAAGGGAACCTTTTAAGATCTGCCAGTGGATGCTTTCACATGGCAACTGTTTGCAAGTGGATTTTGCTATTCTTACACAGTAAAAATCCAGTTGCAAAGTGTGTTATTTAGTGCATGTGAATGCGCCCGATGTGTTATCCTTCAAATGAACTAGATACTGAGTAACATGAGCAACAAGCAGTTGGCACACAACCTAAAACATCTTTCTGAACTCTGTGTGCAGCCTCCCAGTCCCCTTTTCCCCTCAACCCACCAGCCCAAAGTTAGACTGCAGTGCAAAACTGTTGCTAGCCCTCTCTGTTAGCTGACACTCATAATGACAAACCAGCTATTAAGAGTAAGCACAAACCTTCTCAGTTCCTGCCATTCACTGACAAGCCATAGGAAAAGGAGGACCTCTCCAAATATTGGCAAGGAACTATTCGACAAGTCCTGTGCAAGCCATCCTTTCTATCAGCTGCATTGGCTATGACATACAAAGCAGCTTCCTTCACCATACCTGACACTGTATTGAGCAAATAATAGTTCCTGTTCTAAAGATAGGAACCTGACTTTTTATTATATTTTAAGTACTCCTCATCATGTCAATAATGGTGTGCTACCTACCATTTAAGGGGAAATCTGAGATTTCTTTATGCCTGATTATGGTATATAATGGCCAAATGCATGTCTATTGCTAAGCTTTTGTGAATATCACATATGGCTGGAAAATCATCAATGCCCTTTCTTGAAAATTTAATCAAGGAAATCTCACAAAATTATCAATCAGTCCATTGACTATTTGTTTAGGGAATTAATGTTGGAAGCATGTTTAAAATGAAATGTGTTTACTGCCGGAAACTTTTTTCCTAATTTAATAATATTGCCTCTGTGGAGAATTTTCAAACAAATAGAGGATTTTTATTTTTCATGAATGATGTCAACTCATGTCAAGAGCTCATCTCATTGCAAACTAGGGCTTTGGAAACTGTCATTTTCATAAATCCAGTGATTAGTTAATAATTGACCATGTCTAGGGAGTAAAGTTTGCCTGCTTGAAACAAAATACATAGTAACTGTTGCATCGTTTCTTCTAGTGCGCTATGTGAAAAGGAAGAAAGAACCCAGTAGGCAGCCGTGTTGGTCTGAAGCAATAGAACAAAGCAGTAGACAAGTGCACCTTTAAGACCAACTAAGTTTTATTCAGAACGTAAGCTT
The DNA here is from genome assembly GCF_032191835.1 of Heteronotia binoei. Classification (NCBI taxonomy): domain Eukaryota; kingdom Metazoa; phylum Chordata; class Lepidosauria; order Squamata; family Gekkonidae; genus Heteronotia; species Heteronotia binoei. The sequence goes on along the minus strand of NC_083223.1, from coordinate 44,892,067 downwards.
TCGTATGCTCTTAAGCAGACTTCATCAGACAAATGGGAATGGACACAGCAATTCTTAATATAAGTGTGCAGTGTGGAATCATGGAAATGTTTTAGCAGATTAAAAGAATCACAAAGAGGATCTGTGTTTGTTAGTGTAGGACAAAACCACTGAAAAAAACACTAGGTGATAAAAAGCAGACTGCTGTCGTAGGAGTGCCATAAATCTAGGTGACATTCTGGCTTTGTTAGTTTAAATAGAGGGCAGGTTTACTCAAGAGATTATAACATCCATATAGTTTGCCATACGATGGGTTGGTATATGCAATAAGACAAACAGCGAATATCCCCCATTTGAGTATGTCAATACAAAAAAACAAAAACAAAAAAAAACAAATATTCTGATACACTGTTCTAAAAGAGAAATAATATAGGTTAGCCCTTAGAAAAATAAGGTGCATTAAAGTATAGTGGAAGGTGGGTTAGTATATGTAATGAGACGAACAGCCCACATCCCTCATTTGAGCATGTCAACACACAAAAAAAACATTATTCTGATACATTGATCTAAAAGATCATTGGAACACTGTGGCTGCGCAGCTATACTCAGTGAGAGTTGGTTTAGTATATGTAATGTGTTGACATGCTCAAATGAGGGTTGTGGGCTGTTTGTCTCATTGCATATACTAACCCACTTTCCACTACACTTTAATGCACCATTTTTCTAAGGGCTTCCTACAGATTCTTATTCCATTGATGAAGAGATTACAAGCATCTGGTTATGTATTTAGATGCCTAAAGACCACCCGGGAGTGAACTCTGTGTGCACCAAACTGCTGTGATCAGATGCCTAAACATAATTTAGCTGCAAAAAGTAGCCATCAGTGGGAAGAGGGCAGCTGAAATTTTCATTTTGTGTTATTCTCTTAGTGATCTGGGATTGGCAGGTATATCACAGGCCATCTGTTGGGATAATACTAGGGGTGAATGTGATTTGGATCGGCCCAAGCTGTACACACATACACAAAAAGAAGTAAATTTCCGTCAGAAACAGTGTCATTTCTCATACATAATACGGTTTAATTGCACCATTTCAGGAGCCATGTTATTTTCCTCTAAATAGCAACTATTAAAGATAAACAGAGCTACCTGTGTGTTTTTTGTGAGATTATTTTGCTGCATTCTGTCATTTAAAAAAATAAAAAATAAAAATGCCTTTTGAACACTGGGGTCATTATGCAGACAAATTAAGCATTCAGGATTGGATGCTGAACATATTTAAATGATATTTGGAAATCAGCATCTTGTGAAAGCAGTAATGGAAACATGCCAAATAAAAGAACACTGAGACCTTGAGGTACTTTTAAGGCAGGTGGCTGAGTTGCTTTTACAAGCAGTTTTAAGAAGGGTCATTACACATTTATTAGATGTAACTTTGGTGATATTTCTGTACCTTTTTTCGATGGTTAACTGCAAATAATGTATGTATGTGGCTGCAGATGTGTACCAGGAAAAATTTGGGATATACCCATGTGACTACAAAATCCACACACACACCCAACAGCTAGTGCCATTATTTTGCCTTCATCAGTTGAAATAATGTTTATTAATAAACCAGGTTTTAACATGAGAACAGAGAAAACATATACATTTGTAAACATATAGGGTTGGATCATAGAAATAATGAATGTATAAAGTTCATGGGACTGACCTGTGGCCAGGAGGTGCTGCCTGACTCTAGGGGTACCCCACTTGAGTTAAGGGGACCCCAAGCTATGGAAACAAAATGGATTCTGATCAGAAACAGGCCAAGGAAATATTCCATTCAAAATAGAGTAGAACCAGCAGACAGCTTGTTCTGGTTATCACCTAAGGCACTCTCCTGGTCTGACTACTCTCCCCCTCCCAGCTACATGATAAGGTTATGGGTTCAACTGCAAAGTATTTCTTTTGTAATCTTTGACTAAGTGATGTGACCATCTTCTGACCTCCTTACTGCAACTATGCTTGCCTTTTGTCTACTCCTGTGGTAATGTCTGACACCTGGAGAAACCCTTTCTCTTCCACACTTACTCCTACTCAGGGTATCTTTTGCTAAATTGCCTAAGCAATTAACCCCCATTACTAAGTCAGCCCCACTATCGTTTTACCTGGAGATCCATTCAGGTGACCAGAGTCAGTTCTGTTCATTGGCTTGAGGTTGGCATCCAATCAGGTATTCAGGGAAGACACATCACTGCCCACCATGAGCCAGCCCCCTTTTCTGGGCACATGTAACCAGATTGTTCCCTCCCATTACTCTAAGTAAGGGGGCCCCTCAGACGTGGCACGATGGCAGTGAATATCTCCATCTTCAAGTTCTGAATGGACCTCTGCACACCTGGACAGGTTGTATCACCTCTATAAGAAACCCTAAAAGACCCTATCTCTCACCCTTATTTTTTTTAGTTCTTGTTTGCTTGTATTGTATTGCTTGTGTGTGTGATTGTACCTTTTACATATTTTTCTAGTAAACATTATAAAATATATTTGATTTGGAGTGTTTTCTTTCTGAAGACTGGACCTTCATATTATTGGTGAAGATCCTAGTTCCTAATTCGCTCCACCTAAGTCTCCTTATTGCTAATTTCCCCATCTAAAAGACCCAAGCATTTCCAGTAACAGACCTCTTCCTTCTTCCCCTTCAGCTTTTTCTACCTCCTGCAAAGCTGCTTCAGATGGTTGGAGGTTCCCATGAATAAGAGTTGGAAAAGTGGCTTTTGGTTGGACAGCCTCTCAGAGTGGGATGCACCAGCACTGCAAGGGTACCCTGTTTGAAGAGAAACTGCATATCCTCTCACCTCTTATTTGAGGGATTACTTTGTTTTCAGAAGTGCTTGAACAAGAGGAGAGAGAAGCTGATTTCTCTTGATTCTGCCTCTCGTACAATATCCCATTCTGTCCCCCATGGGGTCCCTCAAGAGGTACTTTTTGGGGAATGTAGGGGTCTGATGGGAAATGGGGGGATAATCTTTTCTATGCATTCTCTCTATTAAATATTACAAAGTAGTACTACACACACACATACACACACACATGAAATCAGTTCAATGAGAGATGTATAAAACTGAAAGGCTTCAAGAGCTTCATGAATAAACATAATAAAGAGGCACTTGAATAATCATATGAACTAAAAACATGAAAATGCAGCTTTATTATGCAGAATAACTAGAAACAAATACATTCACTCTTACTAAATTAGCACATGGTTAATTTCCCCCCACTGACTAATTAGATACCTAGCTCAATACTGATCAGGTAATTGGAGATGGCTCGGGCAACAAGGGTGGGGGTACCATCAGAGACACACTGAACTGGCCAAAACTACCTTCTTATAGCCAAATTTGTATCCTGAGGCAGTGTCCTGTGGTACCTGACATCTCCCTGGAGATGGTTCCCAGGAGGTTGACAAAAGGATTAATGGGTAATGATAGTTTTACCAAGTGTAAACCATCGTTAAAATAAATAAATATGAGTGGTCAATCTAGCATCAAATTGTTACCTATTGTGGCACCCTAGCTGAAACAATGAGGGTCTATGTGACAGGATGGAGTAGCTGACAAGCAATCATCTTCCACAATGTTCTAGTGTGTAAGACGCTTGCCTGGATGATTGGCAGGAAGAATCTTTTGCTAGGCGTGAAGATGTTGCAGCAAGTCTATTGTTGACCATTGGCCATTTCAATTACATCTCCAGAGCATGCCTGGTCCTTGGAATGCAGTACGTGGTTCACACATCTCCTCTGCATGGCAGTTTGCAGAAGCTGGAGTTGTTGTTTTGGGACTTCTCAGAAACATGGCTTCTGTCAGGGCTGCTTCTAGCACTGTCTTCAGTAGGACAGGAGTGCATCTTCAGGGATGAACAGCTCAGCTGGGAAGCATAGTCTGGAGTCCTCTTTGCAGTCCCACAATAGCAGGCACAGGCAGGAAACTGGATGGAGCCTGGATGGAAACACTGCTGCATTGTCCGCATGGGGTAAATGTCCATATTCGGGTTGGCACAGAGGCCAAATGCTTATAGTTCAGCAAGACTGAATGTCCATAGTGCAGTAGGTATATGAATTCAAATGATTATAGTCCAATATAACTGTAAGTCCATGTGAGCCTGGCAGCAGAGCCAGAGAACTATAGTCCATAATGGTGGGAGAGGGGGTCCAGGGCTAACATAACATTTGTGGAAGTCCTCCTCTACAGTTGCATTCTCTGTCTCCTTTGTGACCTCTATCTCTCTGTGGTCACAGAAGAGCCAGTGATGGATGGCCCAAGTACTGGCCTTGTCACCATGGGCTTTTTTTACTCCCACTGCTGTTGAGCCTACCATTGTTTCAGTGACCACTCTGGGGTCAGCAACGAGTGCCCTGAGCATTGGCCTGGATTACTTCACCATTGCTGTGGCTTGTTCTGCAATTGCTGGGGTATCTTCCACCTTTCCTGTGCCCAATGGAAGGGCAACTGAAGAGCTGAAGAGTGCCAGTCTTCTGGTGTTTTCCCCTACAATGGCTTCTTCTGAAGTCCCTAGCCTACTCCGAGAGCCCCCAGTTCAGCTGGAGGGAGAGAGAGGCAAGAAGGTAAGCCCCAAATGTGCCTCATATGCCTGGCCCAGATTTGGTTACCTCAGATGATGTTAGTTGGCCCTGGAGACTCCTGGCCAAGTACAGTTCAGCTGATGGCTTTGTGTCATGAGACAGGAGCTAGCCTGTACCCAGGGATACTGGGAGGGGTGTGTGTCCAGGTCATGTAAGGAAAGGATGAAGGCCCCTTTGGACTTCAACGCTCCTGGATCATCCAGCTGGGGACATGCCAGGCCCCTTATTAAACTCAGGGTGGGAGAGATCTTTTAATTGCTGATTAATATCCTGTTGAACCAACTAGATACAGCTGATTGTGCCTGTACACCTCTCACTGTGTGCACTTGATTTTAATATATATTAAAATGCATCAGGAGTTGTCACTTAGGTAGTGGAGTGAGAATCAATGTTATCCCCACCCTTTGTTGTTAGTTAGCTGAGGTTCTTTTTTATCTTGCTCAATCGTTACTGGGGGAGAGAAGCAAGAAGGGAGGCTTGGTAGGAGGAGAGCTATTGGTATAAATTTTAAATTCTACTTAAGAACTAACTTTTGAATCATTGGATTTGTTGAACTTTATAGTGTTTTGGTTTATATTCGCTGTAGATCTGGGTTGCTGCCTTCTACGAGTGGGAGCAGGCTGAGAACTGGATGAGTGAGATTAACATTGAGAGTATCAGCAGTGGGATGGGGATCCCAGTGATAGGGGGCAGGGGGAGGTATGGTGGGGGGACAAAGTACTGGAAGGATAGATATGGTTATGCTCAGTCTCCTTCCAACCTTCGTCCCATCTCGAGACATGTGGGCAAGAAGACTAGAAATTTATACCCCTCTTTGACAATGATGCTGTGTAATTCCTAGTCCATTAATAATAAGTCCTTGATGCTGCAAAACTACATTGTAATCAACCAAAACGGAACTTAACATAGAATATGCAACAGTAAGCAACTGAGTAACAACCATCAAGAGATTATTATATCATAAAGTTTGTCTATATTGCAAAATGTATAACAATAAATCAGGTTGATGATCAACAATCCATAAGCATGAATAACAATAGTTAAAGGTCTTGTGCCCACAGGCACCAAACATTCAATAGGTTCACAATAATTTACTTGAGTACATCAGAATCACACTGCTTTCCTCAGCAAAATATATTGTTTACAGTGCCCAGGGACCTTCAAAATGTCTGAAGAGTGGAGAAATGTAAGATATAGCAACAAGACACCAATTCCAGATAGTTAAACTTTTGACTAAAAGTTGTCAATATCTCTTCATCAGTTTAACTAGCTGTTTCTATAGAACCCAGTTTCAACATCCCTAATCTTCTGAAATAGAGTTCATAGCATTAAAGTGGAATCCCTAGGTTCTCCTCAGTGGCATCGACCATACATTGTCTGGGCACGACTCTAGATGCCTCCTTATCAATGCAAGCCCAGGTTGTGAAGATTGCCAGGCTGACATTTCTCCAACTGCATCAGGTCAGGCCCCCTTCCTGTCTCACTCTGACCTAGCCATGGTAATCCATGCAGCAGTCACCTCCAGGATCGACTACTAACGTAAGTGGGCCTACTCTTGAGGCTGACCCAGAAGCTTAAACTGATTCAGAATATGGTCATGCAGGTCCTTACAGGTGCCTCTCAGATGGATCATATTCAATCTGTACTGTGCAATCTGCACTAGCTTCCAGTGAAGGACTGGATCAGATTCAAGGTGCTGATTTTGACCTTTATGGCCCTTAGTGGTCAGAGACCAACATACCTGCAGAACTGCCTTTCTCAGTATGCCTTCAGAAGAGTGTTACACTTGGGAAATAAGAACCTTATGGTAGTCCCTGACCCAAGAGAGATCCAGCTGTCCTTAGCCAAGGCCAAGGCTTTTTTGGTCCTGGCCCCTACCTGGTGGAACTCTCTTCTGAAGAACATCCATGATCAATGGGATTTGTTATCCTTTCACAGGACATGTAAGGAGATGTTCCACCAGACATTTCGTTGAGGACAGTGACAGTACAGCATGTAGTCTAGCACTCTCATACCCTCCGTTCTCCACAAGCCCTCCCTTAGGAGACTTGTGAAACTTAACATTTTCCCATCATATTGAATGGATTCAGTTATTGATGTATGTATTGTGTATTTTATTGTGCAATTTTAACTTTTAGCTATTTATTATAGGTTTCTTCCATTGTAAACTGTCCTGAGCCCTGGTTGCAGGGGACGGCAGGCTGAAAATGTAAATAAATAAATAAATAAAATTTCTGAGAAGAACAAAAACTATTGTACAGCTTAATGTAAGAAAAGATAAATTTGGAAGCACAATAGCACCAAAGACCCAAGATTATTTCTCAATTGTGGTCATAAATCCAGTTTGCTACCATGATGGGCAACAATATTTCTGTCTCCTTCCTCTCCCTCAGCAGGAATAGTAATAGACTAATAGCATTGCAGGTTGGGAGTCTTCAGTGGGGAAAGGTAAGGGAGCAAGACTGAGCATAACTCTATAAAGGAGGGAACAATTTCACCCCTTTCTGCCTCCTTACTGCAGATTCCAGTCATGGCTGCACACGGGTTTATTCCCACAATTTATTCCTGGGATCAGAAACTATTGCTGGGGAAAAAGGAAAACCAGGAAGAACTATGATCTTTATGTAGTCTGCAGGATCCAACTCAATGTCTAAATAGTCAAGGAGTCACTGGGAATAGCTTTAGTTGCCTTGCAGACTAGGTCATTGTAATGTACTGGGAGACGAGACGTGGTAAAGGCATTGGTCTTTAATCGCTGATACATTACAGAACTGGGAAACACGCGGCCGGGTCCGCTAATATATACATGCACCCCGGATCAACCCCCCTGCTGGCCAGCCCAATCCTGGCCAGTTAAACTTCCCGCGCTTGGTCTTGATTGGCGGTGACTTTTCCCGCGCTGCGCCAGGTAACCCGAGGACGTCCCGGCTTGCGCGGCGCGGGTGCAGAGTCCGATACTCAACACTCCTCCCCCCTTAGTTTAAACCACATAGTCCCGGAGGTACGCCGGTGCTCTCCGTTCCCGTGTCGATCTCCTCGGGGTCGCTCTTGGTGCGGAGGCTGGTTCCGTTGTGGGCGATGCTGCTTCTGGCTGCGGGATGTTGGGGTCTGTTTCAGGCTCCGGCTCTGGTTCGGTGTCTCTGGGGGCGTCATAAGTGGGTAGTTCCTGTATTGGCGAGCGCCCTTCCGGACCTTCGGTTGCCCGCGGATCCCTATTCCCTACCTCCTCTGTTTCTTCGGGTAGGGTGCGGCGGCGCAGCTGATCTATGTGCCGCCTTAGTACCTGGCCCCCCTCGGTGGTCACCTCGTATGACCTGGAACCTGTCACCCTAAGGACTCTCCCCGCGACCCACTCGGGACCGCTTGCGAAGTTCTTCGCGTATACCGGGTCACCCGGAAAGAACCCCCGCACCGCCTCCCGGACCTCTGGGGACCCGCGGACCTCGGGGGCCCGGTCGGGGTGCAGCCTGTCTAGGCGTGTTGTCAGTTTCCTCCCCATAAGCAGTTCTGCGGGGCTGGATCCCGTTATAGGGTTTGGGGTGATCCTGTTGTGGAACAGGAAGGCTGAGAGGCGGTGGTCCCAATCCCCTTGTACTATTCTCCCCAGTGCTTCCTTGGCGGTCCGCACCATCCGCTCTGCCTGGCCGTTGGTGGCCGGATGGAAGGGTGCGGATCTTATGTGTCGTATGAGGTACCTCTCCGTGAACTCCCGGAATTCCCGGGAGGTGAATGCAGTACCGTTATCCGTCACCAGGGTGTCTGGGATCCCGTGCGTGCATAGGACCCTCCTGAGTGCCCGGACGGCTGCTGCTGTGGAGGTTGAGGCTACTGGAATCACCTCCAGCCATTTTGTGTAGGCATCCACAAGTATAAAAAAGATTTGGCCCTGATACGGGCCTGCAAAATCTAAGTGGAGGCGGGACCATGGTCGCCTGTTAGACTCCCATCTGTGGACCGGGGCTGATGGGGGATCGGGCCGGGATTCTTGGCAGGGTTGGCACCTCCTCACCCACCCCTCTATCTCCTCATCCATGCCCGGCCACCACACATAACTACGGGCCAGGGCTTTCATCCTCACGATGCCCGGGTGGGTCTCGTGGAGGTCTTCCAGCACCTGCTTGCGCAAGGGGGGGGGAACCACCACCCGACTGCCCCAAAGCACACACCCCTTGTGGGTTGATAGCTCGTCCTTCCTGGACGCGAATGGCCTGAACGCGTCTTCGACTTTGCCTGATGGCCACCCCCTCCCCACCCAGTCCCTGACCCGTGCCAGGATGCGGTCCCTCCCTGTTGCCCGAGCCACCTCCGCCGCGTGCAGGGGGCGCTCGGGGAGCGATTCAATGAGCATTACCCCATGTGCCGGGGCGGGATCCGGTTCTGTCATGGGGAGCGGCAGGCGGCTGAGGGCATCGGCGTGTCCCATGGCTTTACCCGGGCGGTGGATCAGTTCATACGTGTAGGAGTTCAGGAACTGGTTCCACCTCAGGACCCTCTGGGATAGGATTTGGGGGGTCTGACGGTCTGGAGCTAGGAGGCCCAGGAGCGGCTTGTGGTCCGTGGCGATGGTGAAACGCCTACCGTAGAGGTAGTCGTTGAACTTGTGCACCCCCGCCACGATCGCCAAGGCCTCCTTGTCAATTTGAGCGTAGTTCCGCTCCGCTGGAGATAGAGTCCGTGAATAGTACGCGACTGGCACTTCCCTCCCGTCCGGGAGTTGGTGCCCCAAAACCGCTCCTACTCCGTAGGGGGAGGCGTCGCAAGCTAGGATCAGGGGTAGGTTTTCGTCGTAGTGGTGAAGTACCGCGTTAGAGACCAAGAGGTCCTTCACCGCTTGGAACGCCGCGGCTTGGCGTTGGCCCCAGACCCACGGGGCCTGTTTATCCAGCAAACGGTGCAACGGTTCCGCTACGGCGGCTTTGTGCGGTAGGAACGTGTGATAAAAGTTCAACAATCCTAAAAAACTCTGTAGTTCTGCCTTGCATTTGGGCGCCGGAGCCTGGACTATGGCCCTGGTCTTGTCCGCCGTCGGGTGTATCCCCGCCGCGTCCACGGCGAACCCCAGGAACTCCACTCGCGGGACCCCTAACAAACATTTCTCCTTTTTGACTCTCAGCCCCGCCGCTTGGAACCGCCTGAGGACCTCGCGCAGGCGGCAGCAGAACTCTCCTTCATTGGGGGCGGCGATTAAAACGTCGTCAAAGAAGGGTTGAACTCCGGGGATCCCTTTAAGGAGAGAGTCCATTATGCTCTGGAATATCCCCGGAGCCACACTGACCCCGAACTGCAGCCGTTTAACCCTGAACGCGCCCCTGTGGGTCACGATCGTCTGCGCCTCCGCTGTCTTAGCGTCGACCGGCAGTTGCTGGTATGCTTGTGCTAAGTCCAGCTTCCCAAAAACCTTCGCCCCGGCTAGCGCTGCTAGGACGTGGCTGACCACCGGGACTGGGTAGGGGTTGTCTTGTAGCGCCTTATTGATCGTGCACTTGTAGTCAGCGCAGATCCTCACCTCCCCATTGGGTTTGACGGGCGTTACTATGGGGGTTTCCCATTCCGCGTATGTTACCGGTTCTAGGACGCCCTGGGCCGTTAGGCGGTCCAGTTCTGCCTCTATTTTAGGCTTAAGGGCGAACGGGACGCGCCTCGCTTTAAGCCTTATGGGCCTGACCATTGGGTCAATCGGTAGGGTGATGGGCGGACCCTTATAGCTCCCCAAAGACCCATCAAAGACCTCGGGGAACTCATGGCAGACCCCGTCGAAATTGCTTGCCTGCAAGTGGTCCACCCCCACCAGCTGGATCCCCAGGGGATTGAACCAAGCCAACCCTAGAAGTGTGGTCAGTTGGCGCTTGACCACTAGGATGTCCAGGGGCCCTCTGAAACCCCTTCTTTCCACATGCACCCGGGCCCACCCCACGATGTGTACTGGGTTCTTCTGAAAGTCCCTCAGTACGAAGTCCGCTGGCCTCGTTTGAAGGCGGCGGTGGGGGCATAGTTTCTTGAGGGTTTCCTCCGAAATGATGGAGATGGAGGAACCCGAGTCCACTTCCATGGTGCAGGGGGCGCCCTCGATTAGGACCGACATTTTGACCTTGTCTGGGGCCGATAGGGGCAAGTTCAATACCTGCAGAGTGGTGGATGCCGTCGTGTGGGTGTCCAGGGAGTCGTGATGCGCTGATGGTTGTCGGCGGCTGTTCTTGGCCCGGCAAGCCCGAGCGATGTGGCCCGTCTTTCCGCAGCTGCGGCAGTCCAGGTTGCGGTACGGGCAGTCCCGGCGCTCGTGGGGGTCGCCGCAGCTGGCGCATCTGGGACCGGTGGTGGCGGTGGCCCTCTCCGTCGCTCGCTGTCTAGTGGGGGCCCTTGTGTCCGTTCTTTGGGGCCGCCGGAGTTGAAACGCTTCTTCCTCTGTTCGGTCTTCTGGCTCCGTTTCCCCTTGGTGGACTGCTTCACCTCGTGGCTGGCCGAACGCCTTGGTGGCCCTCTCGAAGGCCGTTGCCTCGTTGAAGGCTTGTTGTAGCGTTAGCTCCTCCTTCGCGAAGAGCTTCTGCTGCAATCGCTCGTCGCGGAGGCCCCAGACGAAACGGTCCCGCAGGGCTTCGTCCCTTTTGTCAAAGTTGCAATTTCCGGCGATCTGCCGAAGGGCCGCCAGGTAGACCGCCGCTGTCTCCCCCGACTTTTGGTCCCTCTTGTGGAAGAGGAATCGGCGGGCGACGATGGACGGTTGGGGTGAAAAGTGGCCCGTGAGGAGCCTCACGACTTCCCGGTAGGTCCTCTCCGTCAGCTTAGCTGGAGCGGAGAGACCTCGTGCGATCTCGAAGGTCTCTTCGCCACAGACGCTCAGCAGGACGTCTCTCTTTCTCTCGTCATCGTCGATCAGGTTCGCCCGCAGGTAGCACTCGACCCTTTCGGTGTAGGTCTCCCATCTCTCGGGGTGCTCCGGGTTGAATTCCGCAAGATGGCCCGTCGTTACGCTCGAGTTCGCCATGGTGGCGGCGGGCTGCCCGATCCTGCGGTCTCTCGCCTTCCTCGTCTCCGGCCGGACCTATCTAGATCCCACCTTCGTCGCCAGTGTAATGTACTGGGAGACGAGACGTGGTAAAGGCATTGGTCTTTAATCGCTGATACATTACAGAACTGGGAAACACGCGGCCGGGTCCGCTAATATATACATGCACCCCGGATCAACCCCCCTGCTGGCCAGCCCAATCCTGGCCAGTTAAACTTCCCGCGCTTGGTCTTGATTGGCGGTGACTTTTCCCGCGCTGCGCCAGGTAACCCGAGGACGTCCCGGCTTGCGCGGCGCGGGTGCAGAGTCCGATACTCAACAGTCATAGACCCAGATTAGCCTCCATGTGAGGAATGGGAAGTTCATAGTGCTCAGTGTTTCCCTGTTGATTTCAATGGGAGTGCTTTCCTTTCTCTTGATTCTGCCCTTGGACTAAAGTGACTTTTATTCAAACACAGCTTTATGAGTAATAATCCCAAATGGCTTTATATTAAGCAGTAACTATGTATTGGAGTGGGAATAAAATAATAATTCCAGTGCAATAAAGATCAGTTAGGCTAAACAACTGCTCAATTCAATTTATTTGTGACGGAGTATGGGAGGGTCTATATTAAAAGTTGGATGTACTTAGCGACATATTTTAAAATCACAAATGTTTGTAAATTAAATATGTAAATTCTTTTTTTTTCTCTAGCCACATTCCCTGATAAGTATAATTGCTGTTATAGACGTTCCTAGTTCATAAGACTTAGAATTAGTTTTTCATTTTCATGCATACGAAAGCTTACATTCTGAACAAAACTTTGTTGGTCTTAAAGGTGCTACTGGACACCAGCTTTGGTCTAAAAACATCTTACACAGCCCTGCTGTCTGCCTTACACTTTGCAACTGTTCCTGGGACTTCTTGCTTATAAGAACTGAATAATGAGGGATCAAGGGTAACCAGCTTGTGTTTCCACAGCTGATGGTGTCATCATTTTAACTAAAAGTTGTCAACAGCTTAGGACTTGCTGGGCTCTGTTGTCGTTTTGTTGTTTTTTTCCAAATGAGATGACCCTCCACGAGTCATTTAGTGTTCCTGGAATGCAAGTGATGTAATCTAACACAGTCATTAAACTAGAAACTATGAACATGCCAGCATCCAACATTAAAAATTGGAATGATAGGGTCTTAAGAGGTGGATCTGGAAAATTTGCTTTTTTTCATTCTTAAATCATTACAATTTTTGTAATATTTGCCTATGTATCTCAATATCTCTACATTTGCAGCAAAGCCTAAAACAAAAGTATTACTCCTTTGATGTATTACTTTTGCTCCAGCTGGGCGAGTGATTTTGTGATCAATGAGAGGAGACAATAGAAAAAAAAATAGGCTTCCTGTTCTTATCAGCTATTTGTGGGAGTATAATGTCACTCCTCTTTACCTATTTTACAGGGCCAAAACAACAACAACAACAAAAACATGGGTTGACAGAAAATGTGTGGATTGTATAAAGTGCAATGAGGATCTTAGGGGAACCTGATTGCATTATTGGGATGCAAGTCTGGGGTCCACTGGAGGAAGGGGGAGGCACAGAAGTCCTGCTCTGAAGAGGGAGATCTTTTCCACCTGTAAAAATCATCTAGGGATTCAAGTCTATGTCTGGCACTTTTCACTTGTACTGCACCACTGAAGTACAAAGAGCTGTTCAACTTCCTGTCCCAGGGCCAGGTACAAAATGAAGGTTGTGAAAAGTAATTTTCATCTGAAAGCAGTTGCCCAGGTGACTCCAACACCTTTCAGATCTTTTAATAAGCCAAGGCTGACTTTTGGTGATTATGCAAGAACAAAGGTATTTCCATGTGTTAAAAAGTTGACAAAGGCAGTGATTGAATATATGCAGGTATAGAATGGGTTTGAGTGGGTGAATAATAGGTAGGTACTCATGAGCTTTCATACCTTCTCTAGAAAGAAAGGTCACAATTTTTAGGCAGTAAGTGGGAGAAGAAATGACATTTATAATGGCCTTACCACACCTCCTTTTTTCAATGGAAAACCTAACACATGTCCTAAAACATCCCAGAAGTCCAGGGGCACATGCAGGCTAAAGGTATTGCCACATAAGCTTTTGGGAGCCAAAGCTCACTTTAACAGATGGCCTGCAGTGTGAATGAGACAAACACAACCTCCTGTGCATCTGATGAATTCACATCTGACTCAGGAAAGTTTAGGCTGGAATATATTTCTCTCTCGGCTTGGCTTCGCGAATGAAGATTTAAGAAGGGTGCAATAGTCCACGTTTGCTGCAGGCTCGCTGGTGGCTGACAAGACCAATATGGGACAGGCAGGTCCGGCCACAGCGGCTGCAGGGAAAAGTCTAATTTAGGGTTGGTGCTGTAGCAGTGCGATTCTTCCTCAATCTCCTTTTGTCCTCAAGACCAGCTATGCGTGCGTTCTCAAAGGAAGAGACAGCCTGGTGGATGGTGTGCCTCCATGCTTTGCGATCTGAGGCTAGGTAAGACCACTGGTGATGGTTGATGTGACAGGTGCTAAGGGATTTCTTCAAGGAGTCCTTGTACCTCTTCTTTGGTGCCCCTCTATTTCGATGACCGGTGGAGAGTTCGCCATACAGGGCAATCTTGGGAAGGCGGTGGTTTTCCATCCTAGAAATATGCCCTGCCCAGCGCAGCTGCGTCTTCAACAGCAGTGCCTCAATGCTGGTAACCTCCGCCCGCTTGAGGACTTCAGTGTTGGTCACAAAGTCACTCCAGTGGATGTTGAGGATGGTGCGAAGGCAGCGCTGATGAAAGCGCTCGAGGAGTCGCAGGTGATGACGGTATAAAACCCACGATTCGGAGCCGTAGATGAGGGTTGTCATCACAACTGCTTTGTAAACATTGATCTTTGTGCCTTTTTTCAGATGCTTGTTGCTCCACACTCTTTTGTGCAGTCGGCCAAATGCACGGTTTGCCTTTGCCAGCCTGTTGTCAATCTCCTTGTCGATCTTGGCATCTGAGGAGATGATGCACCCCAGGTAGCTGAACTGCTGGGCTGTCTTCAGAACTGATTCACCCACAGTGATGCAGGGGGGGTGATAATCTTCCTGGGGTGCAGGCTGGTGGAGAACTTCTGTCTTCTTCAGACTAACTTCTAGGCCGAATAGCTTGGCAGCCTCTGCAAAGCAGGACATCATATGCTGCAGAGCTAATACCGAGTGGGAGACGAGTGCAGCATCATCAGCAAACAGTAGCTCTCGGATGAGTTTTTCCATTGTCTTGGAGTGTGCCTTTAGTCGCCTCAGGTTGAACAGGCTGCCATCGGTGCGATAGCGGATGTATACACCATCGTCATCATCTAGATCTATTGCGGCTCTTTGAAGCATCATGCTAAAGAAGATCGTAAAGAGAGTTGGCGCGAGAACGCAGCCTTGCTTTACACCTGTGCCTATTGGGAAGGGCTCCGAGAGGTCGTTGCAGTGTCTGACTTGGCCTCGCTGGTCTTCGTGTAGCTGGATGATCATGCTGAGGAACCTTGGGGGACATCCTAAACGTTCCAAGATTTGCCACAGGCCTTTCCTGCTAACGGTATCGAAAGCTTTGGTAAGGTCGACAAAAGTCACATACAGAGCCTTGTTCTGTTCCCTGCATTTCTCTTGGAGCTGCCTGAGAACAAATATCATGTCGGTGGTGCTCCTGTTAGCTCTGAAGCCGCACTGGCTCTCTGGGAGGAGTTCTTCTGCAATGGTGGGCACCAGTCTGTTCAGGAGTATTCTGGCAAGGATTTTGCCTGCGATGGAGAGCAGGGTTATCCCCCGGTAGTTGGAGCAGTCTGACTTTTCCCCTTTGTTCTTGTATAGGGTGATGATGATTGCATCGCGAAAGTCCTGTGGTAATTTGCCTTGTTCCCAGCAGGTGACAAGTACTTTGTGAAGTGAGCTATGTAGTATTGTGCCCCCATGCTTCCAGATCTCTGGTGGAATTCCATCAACTCCCGCTGCCTTGCCACTTTTCAGTTGCTTGATGGCTTTAACAGTCTCTTCTAGGGTGGGGATCTCATCCAACTCTTTTTTCACCGGTTGAAGTGGGGTGAGGTGGATTGCTGAATCTTGAACTACGCGGTTGGCACTGAAGAGAACCTGAAAATACTCCGACCACCGGTTCAGTATGGATGCCTTGTCTGTGAGGAGCACTTGGCCGTCTGCACTATGCAAGGGACTCTGAGCCTGATATGATGGACCATATACTGCCTTCAGGGCTTCGTAGAACCCTCTTAAATCACCAGTGTCTGCACACAGCTGGGTTCTCTCTGCAAGCTTGGTCCACCACTCGTTCTGAATGTCTCGAAGCTTGCGCTGGAGGTTGCTACATGCAGCGCGAAAGGTTGCTTTTTTCCCAGGACAGGAGGGCTGAGCAAGATGTGCTTGGTAGGCAGATCTCTTTTTTGCCAGTAATTCTTGGATCTCTTGATTGTTCTCATCAAACCAGTCCTTGTTCTTCCTTGTGGAGAACCCGAGGACTTCTTCAGAGATCTGCAGGACGGTAGTTTTTAGGTGTTCCCAGAGTGCTTCTGGAGAAGGGTCTGTGGGGCAACTGGGGTCCTCAATTCTTGACTGGAGTTTTGCCTGGAAGGCAGCTTTAACTTCGGCTGACTGGAGGCTGCCAACCTGAAACTTCCTCCGAGGGATACCTCCTCTCCTGGGTGTGGGTTTAAAGTGAAGACGGAGATTGCAGCGTACAAGACGATGATCCGTATGACATTCTGCGCTGGGCATTACTCGGGTGTGTAAGACATCTCGAAGGTCTCTCTGGCGCACCAGAATGTAGTCGATAAGGTGCCAATGCTTGGACCGTGGGTGCATCCAGGTTGTCTTCAGACTGTTCTTCTGCTGGAAGATAGTGTTGGTGATGGTGAGCTGGTGCTCCATGCAGAATTCTAGTAGGAGGCGCCCGTTGTCATTGCAGTTGCCAATGCCGTGTTTGCCAAGTACTCCTTTCCAGGCTTCCGAGTCTTTACCTACTCTGGCATTGAAGTCGCCAAGGATGATCACCTTGTCCTCTGTAGGGGTCTTCCGTACGAGGTTGCGTAGATCAGCATAGAACTTGTTCTTTTCTGCAGGATCTGCTTGAAGGGTTGGGGCATACACACTGAAGAGTGTTGCATGCTGCTTGTTTTGAAGTGGGAGGCGCATGGACATGATGCGATCTGAGTGACCTGTTGGCAGGTTTTCGAGTTTGGAGGCAATGGAGTTCCTGACCATGAAGCCAACGCCAGAAAGGCGGCTCTCAGCCTTTGACTTACCCGACCAGTAGAGGGTATAGCCAGCACCGTGTTCTTGAAGACTACCTTCCTCAGGGAAACGGACCTCACTGAGAGCTGCTATGTCGATATTCAACCTGAGAAGTTCGTGGGCAACTAGAGCAGAGCGTCGTTCAGGGCGACCACTGCCTACTGTGTCAAGCATGGTTCTGATGTTCCAACACGCAAGCTTTAGTCTTTGCACACTTTGAGTCAAGCTTTAAAGGGCCACTGGAACTCTTGCTTTGTTTAACATAGAGGATTGCCATATAATGGGTGGTTTTGTCTTTGTATAGATTCTCAGGATGCAATTTAAGGTCCATTTGGTTCATTAGTTAGTTTGGATTTTCAGAAGTCATTGAAAAAAGCAAACAGTGACGTTCTAAGTAAAATATAGAGAAATTGGAACGGGTCCAGAGGAGGGCAACGAAGATGGTGAGGGGTCTGGAGACCAAGTCCTATAAAAAACAGGCTGAAGGAGCTGGGCATGTTTAGCCTGGAGGCAGCTGAGAAATGATATGATCACCATCTTCAGGTACTTGAAGGGCTGTCATATAGAGAATTGTGCAGAATTGTTTTCTGTTGCCCCAGAAGGTACGACCAGAACCAGTAGGTTGAAATTAAAGCAGAAGAGTTTCCAGCTCAACATTAGGAAGAACTTCCTGACAGTGCAGTTCCTCAGTGGAACAGGCTTCCTCAGGAGGTGGTGGGCTCTCCTTCCTTGGAGGTTTTTAAACAGAGGATAGAAAACCATCTGACAGCAATGCTGATCCTGTGAACTAAGGGGGAGGTATTTGTGAATTTCCTGCATTGTGCAGGGGGTTGGACTAGATGACCCTAGGGGATCCCTTCCAACTCTATGATTCTAAAATTATACCCTTATGTGACCACTGAGTTCAATGGACGTAACCCTGTTTAGGATTGCACTGCATGTTTCCAGTCCTGGTAGTCAATGACAGAAACCTCAGATAATGAAAAACTGCCTTATACTGATTATGACCTTCAATCTATCAGGTAATACCGTCTGCTCTGATTGGCAGTGTCTCACCAGGGTCTCATATCAAGGGCTGATTCCACACTAAGGTTGCTCGGGGCAGGCTTTCATTTCTCCCCGGAGCAAGCTGGCAATTTTGCACCAGCTGCATACCACCATCTTGCCCAGGGGCAGCCCACGATTTGCTGCAGAGCAGCGTAAACCTGTTTTTTTAGGTTTACACTGCTGTGCAGCAAATCGCGGGTTGCCCCAGGGTAAAATGGTGGCGCAGAGCAGCTGGTGCTCTGGGGAGAAACAGAAGCCTGCCCCGGAGCAACCTTAGTGTGAAATAAGAACGTAAGAGAAGCCAGGTTAGATCAGGCCAATCTGTGTCACACAGTGGCAAAAAAAAAAAAAATTATATATACACACACACACACACACACACACACTGTGGCTAATAGCCACTGATGGACCTCTGCTCCATATTTTTATCTAAACCCCTCTTGAAGGTGGCTATGCTTGTGGCTGCCAATACCTCCTGTGGCAGTGAATTCCACATGTTAATCACCCTTTGGGTGAAGAAGTACTTCCTTTTATCCATTTTAACCTGTCTGCTCAGCAATTTCATTGAATGCCCACGAGTTCTTGTATTGTGAGAAAGGGAGAAAAGGACTTCTTTCTCTACTTTCTCCATTCCATGCATTCTCTTGTAAACCTCTATCATGTCACCCCGCAGTCGACGTTTCTCCAAGCTAAAGAGTCCCAAGCGTTTCAACCTTTCTTCATAGGAAAAGTGTTCCAGCCCTTTAATTATTCTAGTTGCCCTTTTCTGGGCTTTCTCCAATGCTATAATATCCTTTTTGAGGTGTGGCGACCAGAACTGCACACAGTACTCCAAATGAGACCGCACCATCGATTTATACAGGGGCATTATGATACTGGCTGATTTGTTTTCAATTCCCTTCCTAATAATTTCCAGAATGGCGTTGGCCTTTTTTATTGCAATCGCACAATGTCTTGACATTTTCAGTGAGTTATCTACCACGACCCCAGGATCTCTCTCTTGGTCAGTCTCTGCCAGTTCACACCCCATCAACTTGTATTTGTAGCTGGGATTCTTGTCCCCAATGTGCATTACTTTGCACTTGGCCACATTGAACCGCATCTGCCACGTTGATGCCCACTCACCCAGCCTCAACAGATGTTTAGTATAATTCGGTCATTAACAGAATTGCCGCAGGGCAAACAAAATAGTAGAGAATTGGAAATAGGCTGTGAGGCTTTTGCGAGCTATTTCGCAGATAAGGTCTCGTCACTCCGACACGACCTACCCGCCATAATTAATACAGTAGATGAACTTGGGGCACCGAGCACGTCTTCTGGTTCAATTCTGGATTCCTTCAGTCCACTCAGTCTGGAGGAAGTCGACAGGACCCTTGCAGCTGTACGCCCTACGACCTGTAGGTTAGATCCATGCCCGTCTTGGCTTATAAAGGCTAGCCAAACGTGGCTACGTGAACCACTACAGGACATCATCAATAGGTCCCTGATTGAAGGGATCTTTCCCACACCTCTTAAAGAGGCAGTGGTCCGTCCCCTCTTAAAAAAACCATCAGCAGACCCGGCCACATTGGCGAACTATCGGCCGGTGTCAAACCTTCCCTTCCTGGGTAAGGTCATAGAGCGGGCGGTGGCGACTCAGCTGCAGGGATTCCTGGAGGACACTTCCACACTGGATCCATTCCAGTCCAGCTTTCAGCCAGGTCATGGGACGGAGACAGTTCTGGTCACCCTCATGGATGATCTTATGCGACATCTGGATCAGGGCGGCTCTGCAGTGCTGCTGTTATTAGATCTGTCAGCCGCTTTTGACACGGTTGACCACCAGCTACTGACTGACCGCCTCACCGATGTGGGGATACAGGGATCTGCCTTGCAGTGGCTGACTTCCTTTTTCCAAGATCGGGGACAAAGGGTGGTGATAGGGGAGGAAGCATCCCAGAGGCACTCCCTTAGTTGCGGGGTGCCACAGGGAGCGGTCCTATCCCCGATGTTATTTAATATCTATATGCGCCCCCTTGCCCAGATTGTCAGGAGGTATGGACTGGGTTGCCATCAATATGCGGATGACACCCAGCTCTACCTAATGATGGGTGGCCAGTCTGACTGTACCCTGGAAAATCTAGACCTGGCATTACAAGCCGTGGCCTCCTGGCTCAGACTGAGTCGGCTGAAATTGAATCCGACGAAGACGGAGGTTCTCTACCTGGGTCGGGGCGGTCCGGGGAGAGAGATCCAGCTGCCGGCCCTTGACGGGGTGCCACTAATACCGGTCCCCAAGGTCAAGAGCTTAGGCGTGCTCCTTGAGTCCTCCCTTACAATGGAGGCTCAGGTGGCAGCCACTGTTAGATCTGCCTTTTTCCATCTTCGGCAAGCACGGCAGCTGGCCCCTTACCTGGACCGCAGCGACCTAGCGACGGTAATCCATGCTAGGTCACCTCAAGAATAGATCACTGTAATGCTCTCTACATGGGGCTATCCCTGATGCTAACCCGGAGACTACAACTAGTGCAGAACGCTGCGGCACGGCTGTTAATGGGGCTACCACGACGGGAGCACATTCGGCCAGTGCTGAGAGAGCTGCACTGGTTGCCTGTTGTGTTCCGAGTTCGCTTCAAGGTGTTGGTATTAACCTTTAAAGCCCTTTATGGTCAGGGACCTGCCTATCTACGGGACCGCCTTTCCCCATATATCCCCCAGAGAGCACTGCGATCAGGGACAAAAAATCTGCTGTCTGCCCCTGGCCCAAAAGAAGCCAGGTTATGCGCAACAAGATCTAGGGCCTTCTCGGTGGCAGCACCAGAACTCTGGAACACCCTCCCAGAAGCTATAAGGGCCCTGCGGGATTTGTCGACGTTCCGCAGGGCCTGTAAGACCGAACTGTTTAGACAGGCTTTTCTGGTTGACTGAAAATGGGCTGCCACCGGACATCCTACAGAAGCTGGTGGTCATAGTCAGAACCCAATACCGCCAGACTGGATTGAGATAGCGTAATAGTTTTAAACTGATAAATGTATTATGGTTTTATATGTTTTATGGAATTGATTGTTTTATGATACTGTAAGCCGCCCTGAGTCCGCTTGCAGAGAGGGCGGGATATAAATGCAAAGTAATAAATAAATAAATAAATAAATAAATAAATAAATCCCTTTGGAGTGCCTCACAATGCTCCCTTGTTCTCACCACCCTGAACAATTTAGTGTCATCCACAAACTTGGCCACTTCACTGCTCACTCCCAACTCTAAATCATTTATGAACAAGTTAAAGAGCATGGGACCCAGTTCTGAGCCTACTCAGTACAGTGCCTACTCATTCTGTCCTTGATAATGGTTTCTACCAATTTTCCCGGTATTGAAGTCAGACTGACTGGCCTGTAATTTCCCAGATCTCCTCGGGAACCCTTTTTAAAGATGGGGGTGACATTTGCTACCTTCCAGTCCTCAGGAACGGAGGCAGACTTCAGTGAAAGATTACAGATTTTTGTTAGAAGATCCACAAGTTCAACTTTGAGTTCTTTCAGAACTCTCGGATGTATGCCATCCGGACCCAGTGACTTATTAGTTTTTAATTCGTCCATCAGTTGTAGGACCTCCTCTTTTGTCACCTCAATCTGACTCAGGTCTTTCAACACCCCTTCCAAAATTAGTGGCAAAAAGTTCTCATCTTCCACAGTGAAGACGGAGGCAAAAAATGCATTCAGCTTCTCAGCCATTTCCCTATCCTCCTTCAGTAATCCTTTCAGCCAAGGTCTTTCACATAACCTACTGCCTTTCAACCAGAGATTCTGAGAACGGAATCAGGGACCTTCTGCATATAAATACATATTCTCTACTACTCAGGGGTCATTTTGTAGAAAAAGAGGTGCCAGAGCTCATTAACACAACTCATTTGCATAAATTTACATATGCCACACACTCCTGACATCAGCAGAAGGTGTACTAAATTATATCAGCTCACCTTCTACCTTAAAATGCTTCTTGAATTATAACTGTCATAATAAAACTTTACTCCCATCATTGACAGACAGACATAATCTTTATTGGTAAAACAGAAAAGAAAATACAAGATCTGAAGAAGCTTCAGAATAGGACAGATAGACCACAGTAATTCGTCAGCACAGGAACAGGCAACATAGGGATATATGGTTACAAACAAAACCTAACTAAGAAAAGTGGAATGGGGTTTTCCCCTACCTGTATATATATATATATATATATATATATATATATATATATATTGGTGTACCACTGAGTCACAAGCCCCACCCAACTATCTTTAATTTACTTATCCTGAACTGAACAGGTCACATTTTTTTGTGTCTCACTATCAGTTTTCACAGTTACTTAGAACAAAGGCAGCAAAAGTGGGAAGTGATTGACTGTGTAGATATCCTGATTGACTGGGAAATCTTTGACCCAGAAGAGTTAGACTTGGCTGGAAAAGGAGTACATAATGGTCAGTTTAAACATGCATTTTTAATTATTCCATGTCTTTGCATCTCATATAAATTTTCTTCATGAACTCCAGACACAGAGCTTAGAAATTGCCAATAATTATTCCACATTCAACATTTGTGCCTCAAAACAAGCAGAGAAAAACCCTTTTACAAATCTCCTGCCAGTCTGGTTGGGTCTTAGGGGCTTTTTGAGATTGTTTCAAGAGAATGAAATGGTGAACTAAAATGTCCATGACTGTGTTACATTTAAGTAAAATCAAACACTTTTGGAAAATAGATTACTGAGTTGTTCTTCCTGTTTTTACTCTAGTTAGTATTTTTTAAGACTGATGTTTTGTGAATTTTATTCTACATCAGGACCGGATCTAGGGGGGGCAGAGGGGGGTACTTGCCCTGGGTGCCAACGGAGGGGGTTGCCAAATTGGGTATGGAGTCCATTATACTCTATCTGACTATGAGATAGAATGATCCATAAGGGGGTATCATTGTTTAATTTTGATCCCCTTAAAAAAAAACATGTAGATCTGGTCCTGTTCTACATTGATTAATTGTCTTGATAATTATTGTTAGCTTTTTAGAATTATTTTGAAAAATTGTCCCATGTGTTAAGAAAATTAAAGATGCCCATTACACCTCAGGCAGAGATCCTATTTGTTCCCAATGCTTGTTGGAAAGAAGGAGCAGGTTGTTGGGGTGCATGTTGGGAGGGGAATGACTTGGCATATGGAAATATGATTGATTGGTACCACTACTCCACACACCTTGATTCCCCTGCCCATTGGCCAGTCAGTTCAGTACTGAATGGACACAGAACAGGACATATTGAATGGGCTCTGTTCATTGAAAGTGGTATGGGAAAATCCCAATGATTCACTGCTGAGCCCTTATATGCATTTCAATCTGTTAACAGAGCTGAGAAAGCCAGATTGAGTGGAACAACAGGGGAAATCACCATCACAAGCATTCTTTTGCTCCACTACAATTCTTCATTCCATTCTTCTAAACTAGGTCTTCTGAAAACGGCAACTGCTTGGGAGAGGGCATTTGTAATGTCAGCAATAGCATCCATCAGTGAGCTACATCTCACACAGCAGGTAAATTGCTTTCTTATTAAATGAACAACAATATTAATAAAACACAAGGCTTTGCAAAACTCTCGCTCATATTGTGCCTCCAGCTATGAAGATTCAATGGTGTTTAGAACACCATAATCTGTTATAATAAACCTGGTCACAGACCTCTTCTGCCTAACTGCCTTTAATAATCATAAGCCACAGGAAATGTTATAAGTAATATAATAGTTGGCACTGATCTTGGAAAATAAAATATATGTTTAATGAAATCTTCCCAGGGGAACCATGTGCAATACAGGTATTTTGTCTCATATCTCTTGTCTCATACAGGTATTTCTTACACAAATGAATCACAATTATGTATAATATAAACACTTTTTAAAAAGCTTTGGGTTGTTTGGGTTTAGGTAGACTGTAGGTGATCCCTGACCTGTATAGTCCAAGCCAACCCAATCTCATCAGATCTAAGAAACTAAGCATTTAGAAACTAGTATTTAGAATGGGAAACTTCCAAGGAATACCAGGGTTATGATGTGGAGGCAGGCAATGGCAAGCCACCTCTGAACATCTCTTGATTTGAAAACCTTAAGGGGCTGCCATAAATCAGTTATGACTTGACAACACTTTCTACCGCATGGGTGATAATGTAAACATCCTTAACACTCTTAATGCTGAAAAGGGAAAAGTTGTACTTTGCCCTTACACAAAGAACTAGTAGAGTATCAGAGTAGAACTGGAAGATTTAGTTTTCAGTCTCCAATTATCCCTGAAATCTACAAGTGACCAGTCATACTCTCTCTCTTAGCCCAATAGGTTGGATCCAATCAGTTTTTCTGCTGGTGAAAAAGGAATGCCCTCTTTGACCACTAAGAAAGAGACTGCATAAACAAAAGCCATACAGTAATATAATGAAGAAAAGCTGTAGCAATGTGAAGAACTAGGTAAGATGAGTGGAAAAGTTGCCTGGATACAAGCCATGAAGTATTGTGTGGAAAAACCAGGGGAGGGAGATCTGTGTATATTACCCTAAGCAATTGGATGAAGGTCAGAATAAAATATGCTTATTGTAGCTATTAGATATATCCATATTCTTTATTCATTAATATTCTCTTTTCAATTTAATCAGGATGAAATTCACAGGAATTGTGTGCATGCTTATGGGATTCTCCCTGGCAATTATTAGGTAGGTAGATGTAACTATCCACATTTTCTAGAGAGAGGCACAGTATGTTGCCTCTGATTTTTAAAAAATCTCAACCCCTAACACAATGAATCCCTCCTACAGAATTTCAGGCAGATATGAGAAAGGGAAAAGAAAAGAATAGGATATAATGAAAAGACTTTTGTGCTTTTTAAAATTTAGAACAAATATAGCCAAAAGAGATATGATAGGGATTCATAAAATAATGGTGATGAGAAAGTGGATTTTTTCCTCTTTGTTTCCAACTGAGAGTTAAGTCAGAATAAACATAGATTTTGTTTATTTGAAATAACAATCACCTCACCTTTCAACCAAAAACACATCATCATGGCCTAGATAATTAACAAAACACATGATTACAGCTTAAAATCAAGGAACCATATGGCTAAAGTCTTATTTGAGTGGACACACACACAAAAAAACACATGTTAGAAAATGTTTATAATGAAACCCAATCTGTGGGAATTCTGTTGTTCTTCTGTTTGGGGTATCCACTTCCCATTCCATTTCTCTAGATGGCCCAGGCTACCTCAGTCTTGTCAGATCTCAGAAGCTAAGCAGTTTTGAATCTGGTAAGAAGTCTTGGGTGTGTGCTCGATGCAAGGAGCTCCTGGTCCTCAGGGAACGAGTTCATATCCTTGAGGCCGAGGTGACTGACCTGGAGAAGCAGAGACAGTCAGGAACTCGAAGACTCTCGGGGATGTATTAGATCAGCTCCACTCTGAACGTTGCAGCCCCGTTGCTGCCAGGAAGCATGAGTGTCGAAAGGGAACAGGGCACCAGGCTGAGGATAAGGGGAATGCGCCTTCAGTAGGGACCTCTTCTTCTGTTAGTGAGCGGGTATCCTTTCACACCAAGGAACCATCCTTGGGCAGGGAGGGGGGGTTTTGGTGGTGATTCGATCCTTAGGCAAGTAGACAGCTGGGTGGCAAAACCATGTACTGACCGTATGGTGACTTGCCTGCCTGCTGTGATGGTATCGGAGATTACATGTGTTGTAGATAGGCTGGTTGTGCTGGGGAGGATCCAGTGGTTGTGGTGCATGTTGGCACCAACGATGTGGGGAAATGCAGTCATGAGATCCTGGAGGAAAAATTTAGGCTGCTAGGCAGGAGACTTAAGGCCAGGACCTCCAAGGTAGCCTTCTCAGAAGTGCTACCTGTTCCACGTGCAGGGCTGGAGAGACAGGCACAAATTAGAAGTCTCAATGTGTGGATGAGATGATGGTGTAGGGAGGAAGAGTATAAGCTTGTTAGGCACTGGGATGCTTTCTGGAACAAGTGGGAGCTGTACAAAAGAGACTGTTTCCACTTGTCCCCAGATGGTACCAAGCCACTGGCGCTTAAAATCAAAAAGGTGGCAGAGCAGTTTTTAAACTAAATCTTGGGGGAAAGCCAACAGGAGATGAAATGTCTCTGGTTCGGGAGGACTCATCTCAAAGAGATGAAGGGTTAGCTGTTACTTTTCTACTGGGTAATGGATCAGAGTTGTCCACTGAGATGGTGACAAACAGTATGGGTTGCCTGCCAAAGTCTCGAGGTGGCAGGAGGAAACTTACGGGCCTAACTTACCTGGGAAATTATAGTTGTTTGTATACAAATGCTAGAAGTGTTCGAAGTAAAATTGGTGAATTGGAATGTTTAGTGCTGGGGGAAAACATAGACATTGTGGGAATTTCAGAAACTTGGTGGAATGAGGAAAATCAGTGGGACACGACGATTCCTGGATATAAGTTATATCGAAAGGATAGGGAGGGAAGGGTTGGAGGTGGGTAGCTCTGTATGTCAGAGAGGGTATACAGTCCAGTAAGACTGAGGTTAAAGAATTAGATTCCCTTCTAGAAATGCTTTGGGTCAAAATAGAGGGTCCAAAAGGAAATTTAACTATGGGAGTTTGTTATCTCCCACCAAATAAAAAGAGAGAGGACGATTATAATATGATGGAAGAATTAAAGATAAGGACTAAACGTAAAAACTGTGTCGTAATAGGTGATTTTAACTACCCACAAATTGATTGGGTCAATATGTGTTCAGGTCAAGAGAAAGAGATTGAGTTTCTAGATGCTCTCAATGACTGTGTTATGGAGCATATGGTAACAGAATCTACCAGGGGTGGGCGATCCTGGATTTGGTCCTTAGCAATGCCCAAGACTTGGTGAGAGATGTAAAAGTGATTGCACCGCTTGGGAGCAGTGACCATAACGTTATTGATTTCACCATTTGTATAAATAGGGAGTTGCCCAAAAGACCAGCACAACCACTTTTAACTTTAAAAGGGGTAAATTCTCTGAGATGAGGAGGCATGTGAAGAGAAAACTGAAAGGAAAGGTAAATACAGTTAAAACCCTTGGAGAAGCTTGAAGGCAATTTAAAACTACAATCCTAGAAGCTCAGATAAAATATTTACCACAAAGTTAGGAAAGGCACAAACAGGTATAAGAGAAGGCCTGCATGGTTAACAAACAAAGTAATGGAAGCTGTAAAAGGTAAGAAAGACTCCTTTAAGCGGTGGAAATCTAGTCCAAGTGAGATTAATAAAAGGGAACACAGGCTGTGGCAAATCAGATGCAAGACTGTGATCAGGCAGGCAAAAAGGGACTATGAGGAGCATATTGCAAAAAACATAAAGACCAACAATAAAAATTTCTTCAAATATATTAGAAGCAGGAAACTGGCCAGGGAGGCAGTGGGGTCCTTGGATGACCAAGGGTTCAAAGGATTACTGAAGGAAGATAGGGAAATGGCTGAGAAGCTGAATGCATTTTTTTGCCTCAGTCTTCACTGTGGAAGATGAGAAGTGTTTGCCCGCTCCAGAACCACTAATTTTGGAAGGGGTGTTGAAAGACTTGAGTCAGATTGAGGTGACAAGAGAGGAGGTCCTACAACTGATTGACAAATTAAAAACTAATAAGTCACCAGGTCCGGATAGCATACATCCAAGAGTTCTGAAAGAACTCAAAGTTGAACTTGTGGATCTCCTGACCAAAACACTACATATCTAGTACACTGTTGCAGTGGTGCCTGATTTGTAGGATAGTAGTCAGGAGAATACACCCCTGGAAGAAGAAAAAAATAACTCACTGTCTGTGATCTAGATAAACTCTGTAAAGTGGTGTTCACAGTTGCCTTGGTAATTCATGACAATAGAAAAACCATTTTTTGGTTACTCTTCTGTTCTGCTTCTCAGCAATTTGCAAGATTTGGTTAGAGGGGTAGCCCAAAGAGTGATGAGAGTATAGAAGAAATTTGGAACTGACCAAGAGAATCTGATTATCTCTGTTTAAAAAGAGATCAATCAAAACTGGGAAAGGGATAAATGGCTATTTTTATTTTAAACAATTTATGACACCTTTCCACTCAGTTTAGGGTCCCTAAAATGGTGAACAATAAAGCATTTTTAAAATAATACAAATGTTTAAAAATTAAACAAAACACATACACAATTAAAGCACATTCACAGGAAGGAGAGTTAGTGAACAAACACTGAATAAAACAGATAAGTCTTCACCTGCTGGTGGAAGACAATGACAGTGGGGGACAGGTGAATTTCCATGGCCTTGACCAAGAAGTTCCTTTCTTGGGTTGCCACCCATCTAGCTTTAAGTGTGAGGGACACCAAAAGAAGAGTCCCTGAACATTGGCTAAGATGACTAACCATAATTTATTTTAACTTGCAATTGGAATAATTTTTTTGTGCTGAGGAAAAGGTATGTAGAACCAAATTATGGAGTGTCTGGAATTTAATGAGCTTGGTTCCGTCTTCAAAATAAATAAAGAAAAAAAGAGCATTAAAAGAATCAGGAAAGGAGGATGAATACTGTCTCCTTTCACTCTGAATAAACATATACTAATATTATTTTCTGAAACTATTTATTTGACAAGTTAACAACAATTTTTGCCCAATAACGTACAGAATTTAAACAAAATACATAGACATGCAATGGTTACATAACAGCAAGCACATAAAAAAAATTACCTGCCACATCCCTCCTCTCACATTTTGCTAATTACACCAACATTTCCTTTGTTTCAAGGCAGTTGGATAGCACCATCTGGTATGAGCAGTTTCCCTTGCAAGCTTCTTAGAAAATTCCCTTAAACCCCATCTGCTCCCTCACTTCAGCTGTGTCTTTGGTTCCCTGCTGTCAGTGTTTAATCTATGGGAACACTGATGTTCTAAGATCCCATCTGAAGAGCTGAGGCATATTCTGATCAAGTCAGAGGTATTTGTTTTCTGGATCAATAAGAGTCTGTTTCTGATAATAGACTTCAATGTGACTTAAGAGACATTGGACACTTCTGAAGTCTGATCAGGAAATGGGGGCATTCACAACCCTTCAGTTATGTGTTTGGTGTGATAGAGGGACTCTTATTCCAAAAATATCTTAAAACATATAATCCCATCCTTAAATGTTCTCTGATTTGTTCACCTCAAGTCAGTGCTGTTTCTTGTTCATCCTCTCCCTTTCTGTCTCTCTCTCCCTCTGTCTCCCTTGCTTTTTCTTTTTTTCAGGCTGTGCTTGCTGGTGGTACGGGAGAAAGAGTTTAGAATAAATTCTGTGGCTGAAGAGAACTTCCACAGCAAATGCTTCCAAGGAAGCCTTTCTGAGAAAAATCAGGGAATGACAACAGCAATTAAGCCACACCAGGCTAGAACACATAGATGCCTCTTCCCATATTGTCTTTTTAATGATATGCAGTCACTGACAATTTGAATATTAAGTATGCTGTGGCTGTTTAGAATCTCTGATCCAAATCTTCTCATTGTCCCCAGAGCTCCCACTGAATTTATGACTCAGTTTTATGTCTTAACTTTTGTAATCCTAAATTATAGTTAAGTGAAGATCTTCTCTTCCTGTTGCCCTTTTCTGGTGCTGTTTCATTCTATAGCTTTCTCCTGGTAAGTTGCCCACCTCTCAAGTATTCCTTTAACCTTGGTCATAACTTTCGTTTTTTGGAAAGAACCCATGTTATGCTATGGGCCAACCCCCACTCCACCCCCACTGTAAGCCAAAATGCCCTCAAAACGAGGTTGTGGAATTGACAGGTGGGCACTTGGCTTAAAAAGGATCTAGAATCTATGTATACAGGATACACGTCCAGAAATTATTGCTTAAATTTGCCAAGGACACTAATTAAGTAAAACAATTAAAATTTATTCCAGAAAAATATAGAACACACATACAAGGTAATGAATACATACAACACACATACAGTCCTAATAAAAATAGAAAGAAATGCAGAGATAACACAAGGATGGACAAACAGGGTGATAATTACCGATCGTGGTCTTCAAGGAAGGCTCCAATGGCAACGAACGAGGACTAGGGGAAGGGACCCTCAACTGGCCAAGAATCGGGGATGTATCTAAACAGCAGGGTAGGGATACTGCTAGATGCACACCTGTGGGGAGCTGGACCACAGGTTATAAGGACTACCTTGAGCCCTTAGGGAATGGGAGGTACAGGGGCGGATGACAGTGGTCAGCTGGTACATGACCTCAGAAAAAAAGGGAGGCTCTGCAATGACCATAAGGGCTGGACTTCTGCGGTAGCCAATAGCCAGTTTATTGGGGGCACCTGATTGGATGCCCATATCTGGCCAATGAGCTGCCTTGGCCCTGGTTACCTGATTGGACTTCCAGGTAGCAATGGGCCAAAGTGGGAAGCTCCAGGATGATCATTAAGGGAAAGAATGGGAAAAATTATTGGGGTGGGGTGATTAAAACTATCAAACTTATCTAAAAAGGTGACAATAGATGGCCAAATTGCTACCTAAGGTAACATCAGGTCTAGACAAAGACACTTGGCTCTAGGTGAAGATTTTCTTCCTCCTCTTCAGTCTTCTATTGGCACCAGTCTTTGCACCCCCAGTACGGAATAAAAAGGCATACATAAAAAATTGGGAAAACGGGCCACTTTATTAACGTAACACAACATGGCAAGGTAAACTAAAGTGGGACGAGCCCTGAGGTCACCGCCTGACCTCGCCAAGTCCCATGAAAGGGCGAGCCACCCTACCCCCGGTCGCAGCCATACTGAAGTGGCTAGAACCAGGCCGGCAGACCACACATGCCCTCACCTTAACCCCACCCCGATCACCAGAAGGGGGCGACTAAGGGGAGGCATGAAACCCGATCCATATTCATGACATTGAGCCATGAAGCCCATCTGCCTTCCTACGGATCGCCTGCCCAACGCAGGTGCTTAGGCCTGGGTGCTCACCGGCAAGGTCTGAACCCCTTGCTCCTTCTGCCACCGCAAATGCCAAGCCTCTGCTTAGGCATTCGCGACCCCTGGGAGGCCCAGAGCCTCCTGCAGACCTTGCCGCAAGTCTGACAGGAAGACTTGATTTTCCACATCGGACAGATGGACTCCATCTGGCCGGTAAAGCTCTGACCTATCCACCCTAATAAAAGGGTGGGGGAGGAAGGTACCCAGACCCCCCTCCAGGGCACGATTCACCTTCCTTCTGGCCCGCTCGATCCCAGCCGGATTCCAAGTGGCACGCCAGATTCTCCTTGGCAAGATAGCAGACCAAATGATCCGGACACCGGGCCACCTCCTCACGATGGCCCGCAGGTCCGCGATCGCCTGCAAGGACAGGGCCTTCCCCTTCAACAGGCCCAGGTCATTCCCACCCAGGTGGATGACCAATATATTGGGCATGGGACAGGCCCTTCCCCCAAACAACAATGGCAACAGCCCAGGCCACCTGAGCCCTCGTTGCCCCAACCACTCAATCTCGGCCCACTCGCTCAGCCCTAGTTGTGAGCCAACCGATGATCTTCTGGCAAAGTGGGCCACCCAAAAAATCATGCTGTGCCCGCACACGAGGATCCTCAGCCTCCCCTGCCGAGCCACAGCACCTGAAACGAAAAACACATTTAAACACAGAACAACAGGAAACTCCATTCATTGAAACAACAATGGACGCACATTGCACACTCAATGCACAGCAGCCAAGAAGGTCTGAGCGCCTGCTCCGGCTGCAACGCCACTGAGGATGTTCTCCACAGCTGAGAACGAAACATCTGGAAGGAAAACTTTCTCCAGTAGAACACGGCACTTGATCCCGAAAGATTCTACAAACCTTAATGATGTTACCAGCTGTGAAAACCTGAATTCTTTGATAGGACGCACATAGGTTTTATAAGCCGCGGACCTCCATCGTCCAACGCGTTGGATGGCTGGTCCCGGATAACCCATGGCCGCTGCGGTCGATGCCGCCCCAATCCTGAAAGAATGGGTCCCAAACTTGAAGCTCTCCAAACACAACTTGTCCAGGGCCCGAGAGGTCACTGTCCAAAACTGGTATTTTGTGAGGGGGGACCTGTCCTCATGGTGGAAAAAGGGGCCCTGCGCATCCCCCCAGACCTTAACACAATCAGATAAGGCTTGAACCGGACATAGCCCTTGTTCAGTACAAGGGCCAAGCTTAATTGTAGTGCCCTTCTGTAGCTGGTCTGTTTTTGAGCGGTGCACATGAAGCAAGACAGGTTTCCCCTCAAATGACACATCGCCTTTTTGCAAGGCACTGTCGCCCAGGTCGTAATGTGATGACTGAACTAGCTCGCTGACTCGCAGGGCTCCGAAAAAGGCCGTGAGTGCCGCTGCATGAAAAAGAACGGTCTCGTAATCGGAGCTACAAACGGCGGGCCAAACTTCGCCCAGACCACGTAAAATGGAAGGGGAAATGGGCTGCCTCGGGTCCGCCCTCGACCTGCGCTCCCTGGACCAACCCTCGAGCATCTTTTTAACCCGAAAGTCCTCCCCAGTTGCTGGAAATCCTTGCGCCCGACCGATGAACGCCAATACCGCCAACTGGACCTGGATGGACTTAACAGACAAACCCTTAGATTTCTGCTGTACGCAGAATTGCATTAAATGTGCAACCAGGATGGGCCAGACCTCTCCCAGCCCCATGGAGTTGCGAAATACCTTGAACTGTGCAGCTGCGCGATCGTACGCCCTCCGCGTACTTGGGGCCAAAGCTAAAAGGATTGCCCTACCGGCTTCAACCTGCCAAGCTGCCAAAGGTCGGGCGGCATCCAGAACGGGTGGGGATCGGCCTCCGGGGCCAACTGTCGAAACCGCTCCATCTGCCGGTGAGACAGGGCATCCGCCACCCCGTTATTAACACCCGGCACATGTTTGGCTAAAAACAACATATTTAAACGGAGACAACATAGAACAAAAACTCTGACCAGCGCCATAACCGGTTTGGACTTGGAGGACAGTGAATTGATCACGTGTACCACTGACAGGTTGTCGCATCAAAAATGTACAACCCGGTTTGCCAACTGGTCTCCCCATATGCAGACTGCCACAACGATCGGGAAAAATTCCAGGAAGGTTAAATTTCTGCAAATGCCGCTAACGTGCCAATCCTGCAGCCATTGCTCTGCACACCACTGCCTCCTGAAAAATACCCTGAAACCTGTGGACCCAGAGGCGTCCGAAAAAATTTGAAGGTCCGCTTCGACCTTCATATCCTCCCTCCAAAAGGAAACCCCGTTAAATACCTCCAGGAAATTTTCCCAAACTGCCAAATCACTGCGCATACTCTCAGTTATGCATGCTCTGTGATGAGGTAATCGGAGGTTCACCATGGCGTCACAGAGTCGCCATAGAAATGCCCTGCCAGGAGCAACTACCCGGCAGGCAAAGTTTAAGTACCCAACAAGTTGCTGTAACTCTAGGAGTGAAACCTTTCATTTCACCTTCAGCATGGCTAGCTTCGTCCTGATCTGCTGCACCTTCTCATCGGGTAACCGGGAGGTCTGCTGCACCGTGTCCAGTTCGATGCCTAAAGATGTAATGCAGGTTGCAGGGCCCTCCGAAGCTCGTCGGTCAGCCTAATAAAAAGGTCCAGCAGCCAGGCGCAGCGCCCAGAGCCAGGTGGGCCCGCAAACAAAAAATCGTCCAGGTAATGAACGACCTCGGTGCAGCCCGACCTGTCCTTCAGCAACCACTCCAGAAATGAGCTAAAACGCTCAAAGGCTGCACATGAAACCGAGCATCCCATAGGTAATGCCTGGTCCACGAAAAAATTGCCCTCAAACTGAAAACCTAACAACTCGAAATCATCGGGGTGCACAGGCAATAGCCGAAATGCCGACTTAATGTCGCACTTCGCCATTTCCGCCCCTGCCCCGCAATCCCGAATAACTTTGACCACCTGGTCAAACAATGTATAACGAATGGAACAAAGGTGGTCGGGTATACCATCATTCCCCGAACCACCAGAGGGATATGACAAATGGTGGATCAGCCTAAACTCTCCAACAGCCTTCTTCGGGACAATGCCTAATGGAGAAACTTTCAAATGAGGCACTGGCAGGGCCTTAACACTCTCCCTTCAGCGCACTCCTTCGCAATCTTGTCCCTAACCACTTGCTCCATGCCTATAATGGAATGCAAGTTGGCTGCCCTGGACGGGGCCCTAGGCCCCATAAATGGGATCCGAAAACCAAATGTAAATCCCTCCAACAAATAAACTCTGTCAGCGACCCTAGGGTAATTCTTGAGGAACCGCTCAAGGACCCTCAGCCGAATGGGGCTGGGACCCTTTACCCATAGGTTGTGAACTACCGCCGCCTCCGGGGCGCTTGGGCCCACCTTTCGGCTTAGCTTTACTGCATGCCGAAAAGGCATGGGGGCCACCGCACAGCAGGCATTCGTGCCTGAATTTGCATGACTTCCTGGAACATACTCCTTGTGAGGTAAATTCCCAACATAATAGCCGGGGTTGAACCGGCTGACCCGCCATGGAGCGGGCCGTTGGGATCCCTGACTGCCTATGTACCAAATGCCCGCTCTCCGCCCTGTCCCCCAGATTGGGCTTAGCCGGGGCCATCAGTTGCAACCACAACTGTTGGTTAATCTGATCCCATGGTAACAAAGGGTTGATTGCCGCCCTCATGAGGAAGGTCTCATCGTACTATAACCAGGCCGCACCCGCAAAGTCAGTGTAGGCCCTGTATATTATGTCACAGTATTGAAACAAGGGCGCAGCCCTGTTTGGCTGCGCCCTCACAATAACCCCCGCATATATAAGGAAACCTGGAAGCCAGTTGGCCCAGGTTCTATCAACCCTCCGCCGCCACAGCTTCTCCTTCTCCTTTTCATCTAATTCCTCCTTTCACTTCTTTTCAAGCTCTCTATACAGGAGACTGAAGACGTCCACGTATTCGCCCCTAAGTATCTTCTCCCTGGTAGCAGGAGTAAGGTGGTCCCCCAGGGGCATTGCTGGGTCTCCAAATGGCATTGACAACAAGGGAACGGACCCATATGGGTTATGTGGATAACCCCAAGGGTAACAAGACACGGCAGGCCAACCAAAGGGTTGGGCCATTGGCATCTGGCTACCCCAAGGAAGGACTCCCGCCGCTGCCGCAGCCGTTGTAGACCCATGGGCTGCCGACGCCCCACCCATGGCAGGGGACACTTGGCCCCACCCCGTCTGCATGCATTGAGGTCGGCCCATCGGTAAACCACCAGACGCCCAAGATGGTCCCGGTTGGGCCGGGGGCAGCCACTGCACACCTTCCCCAAGCGTGGGCGTCTGACCAGACACCCCTGGGTGCTGTATTGTACCTGGGCCCCAACCCCTCCATGGCCATTCCGTATGCCGAGGGGGAATTCCCGCCCTACCTTCGTCGAATGCCGGTGTCACCGCAACAGCCATAGGCTGGGCCGACTGCCGCAGGTCTTCTACGTCATCCTGCTCCCTGCTCTCCTCATTCGACACTGCTTCCTTGGCCGCACTGGCATCCTGCCCAAGGTCAACCCTCGAACTAGAGGCCATGTTCTCCTGCAAAACAGAAAGCCTGGACAGGAGTTCCCTTTCAAAAGTGAGTGTCCCTGACCGTCCAGTGGCGCTATGGCGCCCCGGCCAGGCCACCTGTGACCCAGACGCCCCTTGCTCCCTTTCCATAACACACACTCTGTCTAAAATTGCCTGCCTTATCACTGTGCTATCCAGCTCCTCCCCCGGGGGGTCCTGACTCCTCCGCTTTGGAGCAGCCTTAGCTGGCTGCTTACCCTTGGAAGGGCCATGTCCTTTCTTTGGGCCCATGCCTTAGCTATCTACCACCCCTCTACAATTTCTAATAGATTGAGGCCTGATGGGAAAACGTGGCACCCCACCAATGAAAAAGAAGGGGGGAAGGGGAGGGGGGCGCCAGGAACACAAAATACGAGAAGGGGTACTACAATGGTGCAGGTCAATGCCCAGAAGGAGAGCACCGCCCTCTCAAGCCTTCACCCACAAAATTCCAAAGGCTCCCACTACCTCCTACAAGCCCTGCCGCCTGTGAGCCTGCAAAGCAGCCCAAAAAACCAATCACCCTTGCTAAAAGCTGCACCAGGCTTCGTCCGCAAGCTGTATAAGAACAAACAATAGAGGGGGGGGGGAGAGGCAAAGCCAGGCCCCTTAATCCACCCCCACAAACCGTCCCGCCGCCAAGGCTCCCAACGCGCTGTCCTTAATCCGCTGCTCCACAAATGCCTTAGCAGCAGAAAGCCGGCTGCCAAGGAACCCGCTGCCGAACGCCGCTCTCCAAGCCGATCCACGGGCCTTGATGACGCAGTCCACGATCGGGGCAGCAGCGTGCCACCGATCGCCTCCAAAAACTCCCGTGACTGCGTGTGGAGAGGCGGGGCTGAGGCTACTTATAGCCTCAGCTCCCTACCCATGCCAAGTTCCCGGATTCTCGGGAAGCAGCCTTTGATCCTTCGAGGCTGCAAAGCGCGGCCCCATGGCCGCAGCCGCTTTACGCGGCGCAGCCGGGGCGGGGCCGGATTGTCTTGAGTTCCGTTGGACAAAGGCTTAGGCCGTCTGGCAGGATCCACGCCTAAAATAATCTTGATGGCTTTATGCATAGGTGACATCTGTTGAGTACGTGAGCCTCCCGCTTTGCTGTTATGGAGTCTGGCATTGCAGGAAGATAGCTGCTGGTGGTGTTAGCCTCCCAAGATGGATTCTCTGGTCAAGGCTGGAAACCGCTTGCCTGGACAGTTCCTGGTGGCACAACTTCTTCCACTACAATGGCCAAGATGGGATCTCATGAAGCGACTGGAAACCATCTGTTCTCCTGGTTAACACTCCTCGAGAGACACTGAGTGCTGCTGCAACGTTGTGGCTTTTAGTACTCATAAGTCCATTCCAGTTTGGTAGACGAAACCCACTTTCTCCTGGCAGATGTGTGTGAGTTGAGTCTCCAGGCACCCTGACAACCAAACGGGTGACTTCGATGCTCTGGAATTAGGGGTCTTTTTCTCACACCACCCCCAATATAACTGGCCTGGCTTTAGAGTCAGCAGTTAGAGTCTGATCCAGAATACCAACAGACTCCCAACACAAATGCTGGTTCCCTCCTTCTGCCATCTGATTTTTTTTTTCAGAATAGAACAGGTAATCTTTGCTCTTGATCTATTCCTCCCGTGCCCTTGTTTTCCAAACTACATATATACCTTTAGCTCAAATAGTAACTCCTGCTCCAATCTGGAGTAGTTCTGCTGAATATTTGGTTGTTGTTGCTATATTACTTATGATAAGGAATATGTCTGTGTTTTGATTTAGTAACACAAGTATTTGCTTAGAGTTATCCCCCCCCCCCTTATACCACCACCCAAGATAAACTCTGTAATCCTTTAAAATCAGGTCTCTGTCATCCTTCTCCTACTGAAAACTTGCTACTCATGGCCACTTCTTTAAGTAAAAGATTCTAGTTTTCTGCAACTGACGCAAACATGCAGACTAATTCCCCAAGTTAATCTGAATGTCTGTTCACATGTTTGTAGGGGTGTGGTAACACTATGAGCTGTCTCAGTTTCCATTTTACTATCAAAACCTTGTTGATAAGAATGTTTTAAAAATGTTGCAGTAGCATGTACCAGCAACTCACATACATATTCAAATGCTGCCTAGTTGCAACCAAACAGAACAAAGTTAGAGTCCATTGGTACCTTTAAGACCAACAAAGATTTTTTCAGGGTGTGAGCTTTCATGGGCAGGCACACTTCCTCAGACACATTGGAATGGTGGTTAACAGTCCATACATGTACATGAACAGCAAATTAGCAAACAATATAATGAAATGGTTTAACAGATGCAAACAGGAATGACAAGCTAAGTTTATAAGGTCATAATTGCTTTATTACAGGGAAAAACAGTGAAATAAATAAAGATGTTAGAACTGGTGGTAGATGTGTAAATGTATCCTCAAACAAAGGGATTTCAAGACACGTGAGAGCAAAGGTGGCATGAATAGAATGAAGAATTGTAGTGGAGCAAAAAAATGTTTGTGATTGTGGTTTCCCCTGTTCTTTTAGTCAGGACTTTTTTTTCTGGGGGAATGCGATGCAACAGAGTTCTGGAACCTCTTTGTGGAAACAAAATTCTCAAAAAATGTTTAAAAGTTCATGAGGGGCACCTGCGTGTTTCTCCTTCATTTCCCTCTGGAGAGTTCCGGCAACTCTTTTTCCAGGAAAAGCCTTGCCTATCACTAAAGTTAACAAAAAGCAGCTAGACAGCCCCTATTTGTACTTTAAAAATAAACATCTTCACAAATCCTTTGCTGGTGAATTCATATTTAAGTATTCAACTTTAACTGCGAGCAATATATCTGCCTTGGAAAATAGCCAAAGTTTGAACTATATTATCCAGGATGATTTACAGAATAGATCTAGCAACAGTAGTCCTAAAATTATATTGTTGAAGAGTATTAAGAGTTATGGCTGTCTTTTTTATTGCTCAGAAGGTGTAATGATTTAGTGTGTGCTTACACAATCAGTATATAGGGTTGTCTAAGCATCACTGGTTACCTGGATAACAATGCAAATTTTTATTTCTATGTGAAGGAGTAGATAAAAGCTATCAACCTGTATAGTCAGGAAATGACTAGGCATGAGAGGTTGAGTTTAGTCTTATTTTCAATCCTGTTTACCACATCCACTTCCCAAATGACCTGGCGTTACTCTCTTGCTCATCTTACCACATCAGTAATTAATGGGATAGCAAGGCTGTAGATATAGAAAAGCATCAGTGAGGAGATTAGTAATCACCCAGTATTGAACTTGCTTTCACAATGTGGAACTACACAGGGGAGTATTGTTGCATGTCTTCTTAGTTTGTGTAGAACAGCAGTGTAACACTTGTGGCCCAATAAACCTAAAACCAGGCATTTATATGAATTTGACCATGCACTCTAGGCCAGGCTCCCAAACCAACAACTGAAAAATCAGTGTTGTTTTCTGAAGGAAGAAAAGCAAGGAAGAAAGCAAGATTATTGCTTGAAACAATGTTTTAAAATTCTCTTACACACCAATGAGCCCAATTGGTATGAAAATCTAATGAATGTGGAGATCAATAAAAAATTAACTACACTAAAAATTGTTCTATGTGGAGCGAAAGCAATATTATATACAGCATTCTCTAAAATATTTTTCTAGAATAAAAGAGCAACCTGAAATAATTACAGTTTGATAGCCCTTTATTCCACTTTTGTGTAAATATTTATTGAACTTTTCAGAAAGGAACTTTTCAGAAAGGTAAGCAGTGGGGTGCCACAGGGCTCGGTTCTGGGTCCTATGCTCTTTAACTTGTTCATAAATGATTTGGAGTTGGGAGTGAGCACTGAAGTGGCCAAGTTTGCAGATGACACTAAATTGTTTAGGGTGGTGAAAACCAGAGAGGATTGTGAGGCACTCCAAAGGGATCTGTTGAGGCTGGGTGAGTGGGCGTCAACGTGGCAGATGAGGTTCAATGTGGCCAAGTGCAAAGTAATGCACATTGGGGCCAAGAATCCCAGCTACAAATACAAGTTGATGGGGTGTGAACTGGCAGAGACTGATGAAGAGAGAGATCCTGGGGTCATGGTAGATAACTCACTGAAAATGTCAAGACAGTGTGCGATTGCAATAAAGAAGGCCAATGCCATGCTGGGAATTATTAAGAAGGGAATTGAAAACAAATCAGCCAGTATCATAATGCCCCTGTATAAATCGATGGTGCGTTCTCATTTGGAATACTGTATGCAATTCTGGTCACCACACCTCAAAAAGGATATTATAGCATTGGAAAAGTGGAGAAAAGGGCAACTAGAATGATTAAAGGCTTGGAACACTTTCCCTATGAAGAAAGGTTGAAACGCTTGGGACTCTTTAGCTTGGAGAAACGTCGACTGCGGGGTGACATGATAGAGGTTTACAACATAATGCATGGAATGGAGAAAGTAGCGAAAGAAGTCCTTTTCTCCCTTTCTCACAATACAAGAACTCGTGGGCATTCGATGAAATTGCTGAGCAGTCAGGTTAAAACGGATAAAAGGAAGTACTTCTTCACCCAAAGGGTGATTAATATATGGAATTCACTGCCACAGGAGGTGGTGGAAGCTACAAGCATAGAGAGCTTCAAGAGGGGGTTAGAAAAAAATATGGAACAGAGGTCCATCAGTGGCTATTAGCCACAATGTGTATATGTGTGTGTGTGTGTGTGTGTATTTTTGGCCACTGTGTGTGTATATATATACATAATTTTTGGGGCCACTGTGTGACACAGAGTGTTGGACTGGATGGGCCATTGGATGATCCAATATGGCTTCTCTTATGTTCTTAATTCCATCCAAATAAGTATAATAAATGTCAACACATTTTCATTGAAGAAATTAGAAACCCCTCTATAATAAAAGCCCGTAGGGTGACCAAATGCAGGTCTCCCATTAGCTGAGGGGTGTGCATCATCCATTGGCCCATCAACTGCCACTCAAGATCTGTTTTGTTCCAATGACTGAGGACTGAGGCACTGCTTCAAAGAGGAGAGAGAGAAAGCCTTCCCTCAATTGGAGGAGGATGGAAACTGCCACAGATAGCCTTCCTTCAATTGGCTGAGGGTTTCTCTCCCTACTTCTCTGGGAAACCATACAGTAAGAGAGACAAAGACAAAAAAAAATGGCATCCCTTGGCATCAGAACAACAACATTTTATTCTGGGTTCATCAATTCCAAGAGATCTATTTTTAAATCTCTTGTGTTTTTAAAAGCTAAATAATTGTCC
Organism: Heteronotia binoei; assembly: GCF_032191835.1. Taxonomy (NCBI): domain Eukaryota; kingdom Metazoa; phylum Chordata; class Lepidosauria; order Squamata; family Gekkonidae; genus Heteronotia; species Heteronotia binoei. The sequence goes on along the minus strand of NC_083223.1, from coordinate 44,851,364 downwards.
AGGGTTGGTAAAATGTCTCTTGGGGATGGAGTATTTAACTTCTCTGCCTATACATAACTTAAATTGTCCCTCTGAAGTTCTTCTTAGCACTAAGAATGTGTGGTAAGATATTGCCAATCCTAAAAGCTGTCTGCCATTGGATTGGGTAGGCCACATCTAAGGTAGCCAAAGGCACTGAGGTAATCAAAGGCTTCCCAGAATGACTCCCAGGATCTGTTAACATCATGAATCACTTGTCAGGAATTCTGCAGTGCTTGATGGCCTCCCATTGCTCAGGAAACAGCATTTCTTTTAGCCTGTCTTAACCCTGAGACAGTTCAGGAGAGCTGCCTTGAGCAATCATGCACTGTTTCATGGAGGGGAGAGGAATTGTAAACACCCAACATTTTTACAGCACACATGTCCTGCACTGCTCCTCGTGTCCTGGGAGAGATGACTTGCTTGACTGGACAGATCCTGCCTGGACAGATCAGTGGCCAATCCTGTGGAAGTGCCTGTTTAGAATCCTACTCATGTCTGTTCAGTGGGGCTTACTCCTAGGAAAGTGTTTTTAGGTGTACACTGTTATAACAATTAGTTTATCTGTGTCACTTATGGGCTCTTTATGGTAGGAAATACTTCTAACACAGAACTCTAGCAAATGGGTAAATTTCATCAGTAAACAGGCTGAGAATGGAGAAAAGATTGTTGGTTTTTCTAATTAAAAGTATGCTGGACTGAGTATACTGAAATCTCCAGTATCTTGGTTGGAGAGAATTCAAGTGATACCATTTCCCCCCTCTCCTTGTACTCTTGCTAGAAATCTTTTCAGCAAGGATTTGTGCATCTCCTGCATCAACAATATATGCATGTAATAATAAGCACTTAGACACCTATGTTCAAAGACTGTAGGAGATGTACAGTGTAATCCACCATAGCTGAAGTCTATGACATGCCTGTGGTTCAACAAGGTTGGTGCTTGCTTTATCCTTGTACAAAAATTCTCTCAGGTAGCCATTAAAAGAACATTACTCTTAAAAATATGTTCTTGAAAACAGTAATAATTGCTAATAGTGTACTTAATTAATAACCTAATGCTACAGTGGCATTATCTAATAATATGCTGAGATTATATTGAAATTTCTGCCAGAAATATGACATTAATTCCTTGCAACTTGTAATACACTGAAGAGAATTCATGCTAGCATTTTGAAAGGCTAAGCTGCTAGAAACCTTATTCCACTTAGTGAGCAGCGTAATACCATTTTGGAACTTGAATAATTCCTATAGCCAAGGACAAGCTTTTTTGGAAACCTCATGAAATCCCTAGGATCAGTTTGCATCTCACTGAAATGGACAGCAAAAGAAACAGTAAAAAGCAGTTACAGTGCTTGCTTTTGGGAGACCAGATGCAAATATTGTCTACAGATTGCTTAACACAGTCAAGAATTGGAGGAGATCCTATCCTTATCCTACCACTTCACTGAATACAATTTGAAGTGTTCCTTCATCTTAAGGAGCTTTTCTCCAATTTAAGTAGATATTCTGAATACAAATGACTTGGACTGATTCCACAGTAGCAATTGCTCTGCTTCTGGGCTTCTGCTTTCCCCAGTTCAAGTGTTCAATTCCCCACAAGTTGCTTTGCAGCTGCATTTTAACCCATGGCTCTTCCAATTTCCCCTGAAGAAGAAGAAGGCTGCAGAAGAAGACTGCAGATTTATAACCCACCCTTCTCTCTGAATCAGAGAGGCTTACTATCGCCTATATCTTCTCCCCCCACAACAGACACCCTGTGAGGTCGCTGGGGCGAAAGAGCTCTCACAGCAGCTGACCTCTGCGAGAGCTACAGATAACTCAAGGCCATCCCAGCAGCTGCAAGTGGAAGAGTGGGGAATCAAACCCAGTTCTTCCAGATAAAAATCTGCGCACTTAACCACTACACCAGACTGGCTCTCTCCACCAAACCTGGGTCAAATGCATTAAATCCTTTTCCAAAGAGGGTTCCCATGGATCCAGGTTTTGTTTCTCAACCATGATCCATCAAAATATGTGGAGTGAAAAATCAACTATAATGCACACATGAAAAACATGATGCACATATGAAAAACTGTCAAGTGGCACCACTAACTAAGTAAACCAAGTTGCCTTTGAGTGTTTTTGTACAGCTGAATGGATATTAATGCTGTACATAAAGGGATTTGAAGTGGTTTGAAATTTCCATGCACTATGTTTCTGCACAAACCACAAGACATTGTTCTTGCACCTCTGGATATTTTTATATGGTGATCATATGAAAGGACCCTTTGGCTTAATTTTAGTGTATTGCTGTCAAGGAAAAAAATGACAAAGTGCTTTAATTGCTTGGAACTAAAAAAACAGAAGTGCCTTACCACTAGAGCGATGGGAGCTGCTATAAGTATCTTGAACTTAAGTGCCAGTTAAGAATTCACAGAGGCAGATAAATGCATGTAAGGAGACTGACTTTATTAGACGAATTGTCTCAATAATTCAATAACAAGGTAAGAGGGGGGGAAAGGACAACAGTACAATCTTAATCAGAGATGTACATGCCTAAATCCATTGAAGTCAATAGGGCTGGAGCACTTTCCCTATGAAGAAAGGTTGAAACGCTTGGGACTCTTTAGCTTGGAGAAACGTCGACTGCGGGGTGACATGATAGAGGTTTACAAGATAATGCATGGGAGGGAGAAAGTAGAGAAAGAAGTCCTTTTCTCCCTTTCTCACAGTACAAGAACTCGTGGGCATTCGATGAAATTGCTGAGCAGATAGGTTCAAACGGATAAAAGGAAGTACTTCTTCACCCAAAGGGTGATTAACATGTAGAATTCACTGCCACAGGAGGTGGTGGCAGCCACAAGTATAGTCACCTTCAAGAGGGGTTTAGATAAAAATATGGAGCACAGGTCCATCAGTGGCTTTTAGCCACAGTGTGTGTGTATATATAAATTTTTTTGCCACTGTGTGACACAGAGTGTTGGACTGGATGGGCCGTTGGCCTGATCCAACATGGCTTCTCTTATGTTCTTAGGCTTAGAAGGGCATAACTCTCTTACTGCCCACTCAGCTCTCTCCTCCACAATCAAGAGAGCAAGGGCTCCCACACACATTGGAGTCCCACAAATTCAACCAATGTGGGTGGGGGGAGAAGATGGGTTGTTGGTAGCAGCTGCATGGTGCACAACCCAAAATGGACAACAAAGAAAAGAGGAGAAAATATATAATAGAACCTTCCTACTGAAATAAGAGCTTATGTGTGTGAACAGATGGTGGATTGGTGAAATTGCAGGTGGAGGGGTTAAGGAGATAAAAGGTTCTAAACTGAGTTAATGCTTCTACACTAATCTGCCCTGGGATTGCAAGAAAGTCCTGGGGCAAAAAGCATTGTGATAACTCAGGACAGCAGTGGGGTGACCCCAGGATGACCTCAATTCAATGTAGAAATGAAAAATAACCTGAGATAAAATCAGAGATGAACCTGAGTTCAGTGTAGAATGTCCATTCGGGGACAGCGTTGAACCAGGATTAAAGGTCTAGTTGTAACCAAGAGGCGCTGCCTATCCTATCGGAGAACCCTAACAAGCAGTGGGCTCCCCATTTCCTGACCTGAAACAGAGTTGCCTGCCAGAAACAGGCCAAGTTGAGAACACTCTATGCATAAGCCAGGGTACTTGCCCAGGCTTGTCTGACTGCATAAGGTTATGACACAGATATTCTCCAGGCTAACTCCTGTCTCTCCACCCCATTCACCAAGCAATAGAGTGTGAAAAACAATGGGTTCGTAGGTAAAGTATTTCTTAATCTCTCCTGTCTTCATACTCCAGCTAAGCACCTTTTGTGTTACCTCTATGCTAATGCAGACAAGATTTCATGAGTCTCTTGTTTCTTTCCTGGCCCATCTTCAGAGTATTAAGATGAAATTAATGACAAACATCAACCCATCATGGCTCTTCCTGACAATCATTAAGAACCATTCTCCCCTTTAACCTTAAACTGGGAATCTATTCAGAATATCCAGGAAAGCTCATCTATGATCATTAACTCAATCATATTCCAGGAGTGTGTCTCCACCCCTTCAAACTGAGAGCAAACAATATTACTGTGTTCAATCTATGGGCACATAGGCAGGTTGCACCCCCGTTAATCTAAGTAATGGGCCTCTTGGACATGGCACAATGGCTGTGCACCCCCCCTCCCCAATCTTCTATTTTCATGGACTTCAAAACAAATGAATAGGTAAATGTCACCTCTGTGATAATTCCTAAAAGTCTCTGTTCCTCACCCCTGATTTCTTTAGCCTCTTGATTGTATGTATGTAATTGTTTATGTGTGTTTGTATTCCTATATATTTTTCTAAGTAAACATTTTAAACTATTTTGAATCTGGAGTTTTCTTTCTGATACTGGACCTTTGTATTACTGGTGTGAGAATCCTGCTCCAAAATAGCTCTATTTAAGTCTACCTCTTTTTAATTCCCCCCATCAAAAAAGGAGACCCCAGCAATTTGGCTTACACAGTGGGAAATCACCCATAATGTACTTATGCTTTCAATGATGATGATGATTTTCAGTGTTTGTAATTTTCTGTTTTGATGGATAGAAAAGATCCCCCCCTTCCTTCCTTCCTTCCTTCCTTCCTTCCTTCCTTCCTTCCTTCCTTCCTTCCTTCCTTCCTTCCTTCCTTCCTTCCTTCCTTCCTTCCTTCCTTCGAAACTACCAAGTGTTAATGGAGCAATTATTTCTATTGATTTTAATGGAGAGGGATTGCCTCCATGGTCGATATCAATCTAACTGGAGGAACATTTGATCAGCCACTAACCACATACAGAAATGTGCTTTGGGTGTTGGTGCCTACATACTTCCAGTGCTAAAATCTGGGGAATTGGTTCAACATAAAACCATAGATGAGCTTCAGCAATTAGATTGATGGGTAGGAAATGTTTTTTTATCTCTGATAAAACATTGCAGTTGTTAGGCTAATGCAAAAACCTCTGCTAACTGCAACTGCTAACTAAATCCAAGAATAATGACTGGCACAGTAGAAAATGGCACACTCTTTGTTTCATTGGGCTGGAAAATAAAATATAAACACTGCATTCCAGTATAACAATAATGGATTCATTCCTCGGCCTCATTAGCTTATAGATGTAAAAAGGAAGGGGGGAAATGAAAAGAAAGGATGTAAGTACAAAGCAAGACAGATAAGGCCAGTGCCTGGTTATTATTTCCTTAGGTATGCTAGTATTGCCAGATATTACAGAGTTCAAAGGAGGAGACAGAGCAATGAGAACAAAGAAACTTTGTAGCTTCTTTTGCTGAATGGACACAATAACTCTAAACAATGTTTAAAAATATTCCAGAGGGGTAGCTGTGTTAGTTTGCTGAATCCAGAACAACAAAGAATTTTGTGACACCTTAAAGGCTAACACATAGTTATTGTGGTACATGAATGATTAAGAGTGAACTCTGGTCACAATACAGTTAGTCTTTAAGTTGCCACAAGTCTCTGTGTCATAAAAATGGAGGGCAGAGAGACCCTGATGACAGAATACTTTATTTCAAATAGTAAGAAAATTAATTTTATAATAAAAATTGATTCTATACAATTGTCAGAAAGTGTCTTTTATTTGCAGAAACCAAAAGCCATGTTGATCAGTAAACACTATTATGTTAAGAATTTCTATGCAATTATAAAGAGCTACTACATGTAAACCACATACTAAAGGCCAATGCATAGAACAGCATTCACTGATATAGGTCATTTAACCAAGTTGTTATCTAACTGCTTTGAATCTATCTTTCAGGGTTTTTTATTCCACCTTCCTTGGTCTGATCCAGCAAGACAGTTCTTATCATCTTGTGAGATTTTTAGTGGGATTAAAGGCTAGTTTATTTGGGGCAAAGTAGAAAAATACAAATTATGGATGGAATAAGCAAACAATCAAATTTCTGATCTCATCAGATCTCAGAAGTTTAGCAGTGTTGGCCCCGGTTAGTATTTGGATGGGAGACCTCAAAGAAATACCAGGGTCATAACAAAGGGCAGGCAATGGCAAACAAACTCTGAATGTCTCTTGCCTTGAAAATCCTTTGGGGTCACCATGAGTTGACTGTGACTTGATAGCACTTTACACATACCCTTCCACACCCACCCACATTTCCTTGTTAAATCCTATCATATAATTTATGTAGATTTATAGAAAAGATGTTTATGAATATACAAGTTGGATAATTTGTAAGCCAAAATGCCCTCAAAACGAGGTTGGGGAATTGTCAGGTGGGCACCTTGTTTAATCAGGATCTTTTTACCTATGTATACAGGACACACATCCAGAAATTATTGCTTAAATTTATCAAGGACTCTAATTAAGTAAAACAATTTAAATTTACTCCAGAAAAATATAGGCATACATACAAGGCAATGTGCTCATGAAACATACATACAGTCCTAAGAAAAATAGAGAGAGAGAGATAGAGACAACACGTGGATAGACAAACAGGGTGATAATTACCGATCGTAGTCTTCAAGGAAGGCTCCAATGGTGACGAAAGAGGATGGGGGAAATAGGACCCTCAACTGATCAGGAATCGGGGATGGATCTAGATAGCGGAACTGGGGTACTGCTAGATGCACACCTGTGAGGAGCTGGGTCACAGGTTATAAGGACTCCCTTGAGCCTTTAGGGGATGGGAGGTACAGGGGGTGGATGAAAGGTGGTCAGCTGGTACATGACCTCAGAAAAAGGGGAGGCTCTGCAGTGACCATAAGGGCTGGACTTCTGCAGTAGCCAATAGCAAGTTAATTGGTGGTGCCTAATTGGGTAGCCATAACTGACCAATGAACAAGCTTGGGCCCTGGTTACCTGATTGGACTTCCAGGTAACAATGAGCCAGGGCGGGGAAGCTCCAGGATGACCATTGGGGGAAAGAATGGGGGAAATCACTGGGTGGAGGTGTGCTTAAGACTATTAAACTTATCTAAAGAGATGACAATAGATGGCCAAATTGCTACCTAAGGTAACACCCAGTTTACACAAAGGAACTTGGCTCGCTGAAGATGGTCTTCCTCTTCTTCAGTCTTCTTCTTGACACCAGTCTTTGTCCTTAGTTCCGTTTGGACAAAGGCTTAGGCGGTCCGGCAGGGTCCACGCCTAGATAAACTTGATGGCCTCATGGATGGGTGACATCTGTTGAGTATGTGAGCCTCCCGCTTTGCTGAAATGGAGTCTTGGTACTGCTGGAAGATAGCTGGTGTTAGCCTTCCAAAGTGGATTCTATGGTCAAGGCTGAAAACCGCATGACCTGGATAGCTCCTAGCGGTGCACTTTCTTCTGCTCCAACGATAGAGATGGTGTTCACACAAAGTGACGGGAAACCATCCATTCTCCTGGCTAGCGCTCCTCCAGAAACACGGAGTGCTGCTGTAGCGCTGAGTCCTTTCCAGTCTGGTAGACAAACCCATGTTCTCCTAGCAGATGTGGGTGAGTTCAGTCTCCAGGCACCCTGGCAATCAGGCGGGTGACTACGATGTTCTGAATATTAGGGGTATTTTCTTACAAACTGCAAGGACTTATGGGGGTATCTCATTTTCTTCTGTATCCCTTCCCTCACTGTCTCTTATTTTGCTATCCTAGCAACAGCCATAGCATGTCTTTTCTGCTGCCTTCTTTCCTTCTCACTCATCAGCCAACCTACCTTTATCTGTTCCCCTGTCTTCATATTTACCTCCTTCCATCCCTCTGGAAACCTGCCCCCAGGAAAATGATGGCCCAGTTGGCTAGAGGCTGACCCAGTTGTGTGATGGCATGGCACTGAACCAGGTCTAGGAACAGGCCCCAAACATTATTCATTTGTGACCAGTACAAATTCACAGTAGTAATATATGGCCGTCAGAGTTGCTGAGCACAGAAAAATAAATACTTCCGAGTTGTGGTGCTGGAGAAGAATCTTGAGAGTCCCTTGGACTGCAAGAAGATCCAATCAGTCAGTCCTAAGGGAAATCAACCCTGACTGTTCCCTGGAAGGTCAGATGCTGAAGCTGAAGCTCAAATACTTTGGCCACCAAATGAGAAGGGAGTACTCACTGGAGAAAACCCTGTTGCTGGGAAAGATAGAAGGCAAAGAAGAAGGGGATGGCAACTAGCATGATGTAACTAGCATAAATTTGAATGGGCTTCAGAGGATGGTGGAAGACAGGAGGGCCTGGCGTGACTTGATCCATGGGGTTGCAAAGAGTCGGACTCGACTGTGTGACTGAACAACAACAACAACAGTACAAATTTGTAACAACTCTCTCTCACACACCAAGAACACAGTCCCTTATCCCATACATACAGTTTCATGAGCTGTGAAAAATGTTTTTGCTTTAATTCCGAAATTAAAAAGTAAAGTATTCTGTCAAGTCTCAACTGAGTCATAGAAACCCCATAAAGTTCCACCTCATGAAATTTTTCAAGGGACAGCATGAGCAGAAATGGTTTGTCATTGGCTCCCTCTGCAATAACAGCCCAGTGTTCCTTGGTGGTCTCCCAACCGAGTATTGACCCTGCTTGACTTTTGAGCTCTGATGAGATTAGGCTAGTCAGGCTATTAGGGCTGATACGATTCTGAAGTTACTGTTATATTTTACATTTCTGGAAAATGCCTACCTTTGCTATTTTTGTTTAATAATATCCGGACCAAAAGTCCTACCAGTTTGCTAGCTATTTTGTAACATTATGATAATTTAAAAAAGTAATTATCCTGGTAATGTCTTCAATTTCATATTTTAATGGGCCAACATGGCTGCAATCATTAGGCCAACTGTAAAAATTTCTGGCATTTTTCATTGCAAAATCATGAACAATCTGCCCAAAGACAAATTCTCTTGCAAGTTCACACTCACTAGAAAAGATGGCTTAGCTATTCCTGCCCCAATCAAAAGGCGCTTCTTCATTTTATAGTAATTGAAAGTATTGCATTGTAAGCATTAACGCATAGGATACATGCAGGAAGTCAGCAATATACTGTCCTCAGTTTGTGAAAGGTGAGCTGAACATTCTCCTTCTATTTCCTGTGCCTTGCCAGACTGAAGAACCTGAGGGGTTTTCTTAGTGACCTTGTTCTATAAATTCATCTACGCATAGTAACTCTGCTTTTATGAATGGAACAATTTGCTTGCATGGGTTCTCTAAATTCCAGGATCCAGAAGCACTGGAGACTGGCGGGAAGCAGGTGTCAGTTATAGAAATGGTTCCAGCTCCACAGATGAGCTGGTGGAAACCAGTGTTGCTTGACACTCATCCACATACCAGCTGTAAGGCATGGGGGGGGGGCAGAAAATATAGAATCCAGAAAGGCATCCTGGGTCCAATGGATTCCTCTTGCAGTCTATCTGTGAAGTAAGAGAACTTGCCAAGCAATAGTACCCTGGTGCTAACTTGGGCACAAGATGCAGCTATGATGATATACTGAATTTAGAAATGCCAGTCCCAGTAAAGCATTTACACCACAGTCTGCTGATGGTGCCACTTTCCTGGAGGGTCACAATAAAAGATGAAATTATGGATCTACCATTTAACTCTGTAGAATCAGACCAAATAGTATGCCATTGTTGGCAACTTGGAAATGCATTTTGTACTGCCATAAATGTAGCAGAAACATTAATGCCTTTCACTTGCTTTCACAATGTTTCTCTAGGTTCTGGATTATTTTGAATGTGGCACTTCCCTTCCTAAAAGGAGAAAAAGGCAACCAACAACTCAAGAGTCTAAATATTATGTGAACACAATGGAGCTAGTACATCTTGCCAAGCTGTTCTTCAACTTATTATTTTAGTACATGGGCCTTTCAAACAGCAGGTACCTTCATTTGACAAGTTAATGCTATTCATAGATTTTGAAGTCCTGTGAAACAAAATACCATACATGGCCCTGAAAGCCTCAAGAATGTTGTCCGGCAAGAAAATTGCCGCTAACAACCTCATCTTGGACTCAGCAAGGTACAATTTATTAGTATGCAAACTCTCATTTGTTAGCCCAATTAAATAAACAACAATTTGAAAGTGGGGAAAAGCAAACAACAACATTAATTTCCTAATGGGCTTAAGTAGTCCTAATGGGCCAATGGTTTAGAAGATTGCATGCAGATTTTGTTGCTGGAAAACTATTTGGTTCCCAAATACGATTTATGCTGAATACAGAAGATAGTGTGTGTGTGTGCACATGTTCTTGTTTTCCAGTAGTAATATGAAGATGTGCCAGATTTATTTCTTGTTGTGTCATGCTTTTTCAAATGTGCCTTCCTACATAAATAATGAGTTGGCAACTACTAATTTGTTACCCAGCCTTTTATACAATTCAATGGATTTCAAATTTGGTTACTAAAGGGGCCATTCAAATTATAGCTCTGGGAATTAGGATTTTGTGGAAAATAATTAGGGAAATACTTTATTTTTGCTTCTATCCTGGAGGCATCCTGAAATATGGTCTGCGCCCATTACTATGTAACAGGTAATGTAAAGCTAATGTCTTTCAAAATGTCTGTGAAATGCTGCCAATCTGAATTGGGCTGGAACTGATAAAGGACCAAATGTTTTCCTCTTTGCAATTTTTTTTAATTTCTGTGATTAGCAGTGCAATATTAAGAAGAGTTGCATCCTTCTAAATCCTTTTTAAGCTCAATGGATTCAGACTGATTTAACTCTTATTAAGACTTATTGAGGGGGTGAACAAACATGTGGACAAAGGTGACCCGATAGATGTTGTTTACCTTGACTTCCAGAAAGCTTTTGATAAAGTTCCTCATCAAAGGCTCCTTAGAAAACTTGAGAGTCATGGAGTAAAAGGACAGGTCCTCTTGTGGATCAAAAACTGGCTTATTAATAGGAAGCAGAGAGTCAGTATAAATGGGCAGTCTTCGCAGTGGAGGACGGTAAGCAGTGGGGTGCAGCAGGGCTCGGTACTGGGTCCCATGCTCTTTAACTTGTTCATAAATGATTTAGAGTTGGGAGTGAGCAGTGAAGTGGCCAAGTTTGCGGATGACACTAAATTGTTCAGGGTGGTGAGAACCAGAGAGGATTGTGAGGAACTCCAAAGGGATCTGTTGAGGCTGGGTGAGTGGGCGTCAACGTGGCAGATGCGGTTCAATGTGACCAAGTGCAAAGTAATGCACATTGGGGCCAAGAATCCGAGCTACAAATACAAGTTGATGGGGTGTGAACTGGCAGAGACTGACCAAGAGAGAGATCTTGGGGTCGTGGTAGATAACTCACTGAAAATGTCAAGACAGTGTGCGTCTGCAATAAAAAAGGCCAATGCCATGCTGGGAATTATTAGGAAGGGAATTGAAAACAAATCAGCCAGTATCATAATGCCCCTGTATAAATCGATGGTGCGGTCTCATTTGGAGTACTGTGTGCAGTTCTGGTCGCCGCACCTCAAAAAGGATATTATAGCATTGGAGAAAGTCCAGAGAAGGGCAACTAGGATGATTAAAGGGCTGGAGCACTTTCCCTATGAAGAAAGGTTGAAACGCTTGGGACTCTTTAGCTTGGAGAAACGTCGACTGCGGGGTGACATGATAGAGGTTTACAAGATAATGCATGGGATGGAGAAAGTAGAGAAAGAAGTACTTTTCTCCCTTTCTCACAATACAAGAACTCGTGGGCATTCGATGAAATTGCTGAGCAGAAAGGTTAAAACGGATAAAAGGAAGTACTTCTTCACCCAAAGGGTGATTAACATGTGGAATTCACTGCCACAGGAGGTGGTGGCGGCCACAAGTATAGCCACCTTCAAGAGGGGTTTAGATAAAAATATGGAGCACAGGTCCATTAGTGGCTATTAGCCACAGTGTATGTGTGTATATAAAATTTTTTGCCACTGTGTGACACAGAGTGTTGGACTTGATGGGCCGTTGGCCTGATCCAACATGGCTTCTCTTATGTTCTTATGTTCTTAAGACTGAACTGTTGGTATCTTGTTTGGAATAGCAGTGCTGTAACTGACATTCAAGTGGTCCTTGTCTGAGATGACAATGATGATGGTGTTGAGTTTAATCACTTTTGATCACTTTGAAGAGTTATTCCCAAGTAGAACAAAGTAGGCGTCACGTGTACCTTTAAAACTAACAAAGGTGCATGTGACTCCTACTTTGTTCTACTGCTTCAGACCAACACGGCTGCCCACTTGGATTTATTCCCAAGCAGTATTACATCTGCCATGATGATCAAGTAACTGCTGCTCAAGCACAGTTGATTACTATGGGTCTCTATAGGATGCCTCTTCAAAAAGCAGCAAAGTTAGGATTGTGCTGTTTTTTTACACCTTTAGAATCCCTTCCCCTTCCATTCTTTCCTTGCTCTTCACAGCCAGGGCCCATTCCTCATTTCTTTTTCTCCCCCCCCCCCCCCCCGTTCTATATATCTCAAAGGAACACATCTCAATGGCTAAAAAAGCCTGGATCAATTAGTTTCATTTCAAGTTCTCAGGCTCAAGGCTGAACTCTTTCAAACTAATAGACAAGAGTGCTCACCAAGGGTATTTAAGGTATAATATTAAGCACATTTTCACCAAGAAAATGGTACTTCATTGCAAAACTTGCAGTAAAGCTTGTTAGGAAGACAGATGGAGAACACTAATAGAATCACCACCTTTCATCCTGTGCCTAGTTCTTTATTAGAAAGGGGGAAAGAACAAACATATCGCATTACTTATTTACTACATTTTCCATAGATGAAAGCCATCAGTTGGTTTATACAGACTTTCCAGTTCAAGCAGGGTGCATTTGTGCTTGGAGACAAACCTACATTTTAGAGATGAGCAAAAGTACTCCTCCACTAATACCACATGATAGAGTCTTTGGTGGGGTGCAACTTCATAGTGCAGATAGATAGTGTCCCCAACATAAAAGAAAAAGCTTCATGCATCTTTTTTTTTTTTAAACCCACTGTGTATCAAAAGCATGTAGATGATTGTAAAGTTCTCATACCTGCTGTTTCAATATGACGTTCAATGGAACTCCATTTTCATTTCACTATGTCCTTTGCCGAACTGAACCCGTGATCCTGTAGTTGCAAGCAATTTTCTTTCTCATAATGATTTTTCCCATAACATGCACATGTTTTCATTGTAGTGCACCATTAAATAAATAGCATCTATTTAAATGACCTATGCTACAAATTAAAAACCCCATACCAATTGCAACATGTATATTGCAAACACATCTATAAAATCAACAGTGAAAAGCTGAGAACACAATAATACACATGAATATACAATGAAGCAAAATGGAAAATTTGTGAATCCTTTGATCCTGTCTTGGAAAACATATAAGATAGAGGTCAGCCTGAGGCACCTTAAAACTAAAATAATAAAGCATGGTGATTAAAAAAAAAACATTAAAAGCAAGCCATTAAGAACAAGATGGTGTATTAAAACAGCATAAAACAAACAGAGCAGCCTAAATTGATACTGGTAGAACAGACCTCAGGCCATAATCAGACCAGAAAACAGCCAGAAAACATAAAATCACTTAATTAAAATCTTGGGTAAAGAGTAGGGTTGCCAAGTCCAATTCAAGAAATATCTGGGGACTTTGGGGGTGGAGCCAGGAGCAAGGGTGTGACAAGCATAATTGAACTCCAAAGGGAGTTCTGGCCATCACATTTAAAGGGATTGCGCACCTTTTAAATGTCTTCCTTCCATAGGAAATAATGGATAGGGGCACCTTCTTTTGGAACTCATAGAATTGGACTCCCTGGTTCAATCTTTTTTAAACTTGGGTGGTATTCTGGGGAGAGGCACTGGATGCTATGCTGAAAATTTAGTGCCTCTACCTCAAAACACAGCACCCCCCCCCCCAGAGCCCCAGATACCTGCAGATCAATTCTCTATTATTTCCTATGGGAATAAGTCTCCATAGGAAATAATAGAGTTCCCAGAAGACATTTTCCCCCTCCCCCCGCTTTCTGATGACCCTGAAGAAAGGGGAGGACCTCCAAACCGGCGGATCCTCTGCCCCCACCTGGGGATTGGGAACCCTAGTAAGGAGGCATATTTTGGCCTAATACCTACAGAAAAGCAAGAAAGGCACCAGGCAAGTCTTGAAGGGGATGGTATTCTAAAAGCAAGGTACTACCACTGAAAAAGCCCTGTCTTTGGTCGCAAGCTGCTTCACCTCTGAAGAAAAGTCACAGGAAGCAGAGCTTGTGAGGAAGATCTTAAATCTACCAAATTAACAATGCATACAATAAGTCTGTAGATGCCACTGCTGCCTGTTTACTATGAAACTTAAGAAACTACCCTTGAAGGTAAAAAAGAAAACCGATAAAATAAGAGTTGGGAGTGAATTGAGAAACTTAGTTTTTACTTCTCTGCTCCCCCATCTGCTGAACAGTGATAATATGCTAGAGGATTCAAAGACAGTTGATGATTAATTTTATTTTCTACCAGAAAGGTTGAGGTCTTGGGCAAAGATCACTGGAGCTTCAAGAGTGTACTGAGTTACCAGACTCAATTGTCTGTCGATAATAGACTGAATATTTTTACAAAAGATTTTTCTTTCTTTACTTCATTCCCTGCTCTCACGGAAGCCAGAGCAACTTGGTTTATCTAATACAATTTCACACTCAGTGTATGATTATTTTATTCTAGAACCAGCTGTGGCGTGCTTCTGTTTCTGTCTGGCCCTGTGCTTGCCATGAACTATTCACTGTGTGAAAGCCAAGGTTAGGCTGTTTACATGGCAGGAGGGGGGGGCAGAGGGGGGGATGACAACAAGAAAGCATTAGCAAATTAGTATCCATGTCTACATTAGTGCAAAACAGCTAGTGGCAAAACATATAAGCAGCAATCCCCCTCCTTGTCTTCTCTCTCCATAGCCATGAGTACAAGGCATAATGTGTACACATCACTAGTTCTTTGGTCTTTATGCTCAGTGTGTAGAAAACAACCATAACCTACCTTATAGGCATGCCCTAAAGATTCTTACAGTGCTATCCTGCGCAGAGACCTACTCTTCTGAGTGCACTGAAGTCACTGACCTTAGAAATGTGGAACTCCTCTTAGGGTGTGCTCTGCAATTGTTCAGGCCTTTTAAAAGGCTGATTTAGCAAACATAAGCAGAATTTTACCCTCCTAAGCCTAGTGAAGTTATAAGAGTTGGTGGTGGAAAGTGGGGGGTCTCCCATCCAAATACTAACCAGAACTGACCTTGCTTAGCTTGTGAGACAAGACTGGTCTAGCCTGGGCCATCCAGATCAGGGCAGGTAAGGAATATTGAACTGCAATTACGATGAGCCCAAGCCCAATATGTTAAATCACCACTGCTGTACTCCATAGCTCCTTGCCCAGCTCTCTCAGGCACATCTGTACAGAATACAGAAACCTGATGCATACACACATCTGGAGAGAGCAAGTGCCATAGGTGTTACTGACAGGGGCAGTGGCAGAGACTGGTAGGAAAGTGGAGAATGTATGGGTGGCATGAGGGGTGCAGAAAGGGACACAGACAGAGATGCACAGAGGTTGGGGAGGAGAGAAAATGAGCTGGACTTCAACAATGACAAAGCAAATTACTCACAGAGGATACTCACCATGCTTCTTGTTTCTCAGCTACTCTTGCTCTTCCCTCTTTTTCAGAAAGTGCCAGCGCAAAGGTTCCTCCATCTTGCTGTTTCCTCCTTCCCTTGGCTACGGCAGTTCCACAATGCCATGAATACAGTTGGTGTACTGTGGCTGCCACCACAGCTCCTTTTTATTTTAATGTAGAAGGGTATAATTCTGTTCAGGATTGCATAGTGAAAGGCAAAGGGAATGAATGTTTATTTCAGGCCATCCTTGTTTCTCACTCTGCCCTGTGCCAATTGGGAAAAAAAAATAGATTGCACAAAAACATTTCAGAAATAATCTATATTTGACTACAGAACTTAATACAGCAATGTGTTAGGATTGTAAGTCTCAAAAAAACTAAAGACAAAGAAAATATTATTGGATTTAATAGCCAAGTATAGCATTCTGACTTCACACAGGAGCCTCCCATTGTTTATGCATTTTTAGACTTCGTTAATAGGATTTTGAAAATAAAAAAGGAAAGGTTGACCGTGCTGCCTACCAGAATCCTGAGATAAGGAACCCTAATGGCTTGGTGATAGCCTTATCACAGCTATCAGCCAGTTATAGATCTATGTGAAAGTGAAAGACAGAAGAGAGGCAGGAAAGAGTTGAGAGATTACATGTTGCTTACATCTGCAGATCAAGCAGGCCAATAAGATCTTGCTCTAAAGACAATGAGCCAATAAATGCTGAAAGGAGCAAAGCCAAAACACTGAAATTATTAATGCTTCTGAAATTACATATAAATGACCAGAATGACTGCTTTCGAAGATGCAACATCCTTTGACACCTTAAATACTAACAGCATTTATTTGAGCATAAACTTTCACCAGCCAGAGCTGACTTTAAAAAAACAGTTTATTTAACACATTCTTATTTCATTGGATGAATGGGCTGTATATCCCTAGGAGATAGATGGGATGAGAAGGTCACTTCAAACGCTGAAATGAACTGATATTTTTTCAGTGCTGAAAAAGTACAAGGCCCAGGGAAATATGTTCATCACCCAGTAAAATAGTCTGCAACTATTTTTAACTGCACATATTTAGTTACACAATTTAGAAGACTTACAGGTACTTACAGGCAGGGTTTTTTTTTTTGTAGCAGCAGGAACTCCTTTGCATATTAGACCACGCACTCCTTGGATGTGTGTGGATTGATGTAGCCAATCCTCCAAGAGTTTACAGGGCTCTTAGTACAGGGCCTACCGTAAATTCTTGGAAGACTGGCTACATAAGATGGGTGTAGCCTAATTTGCAAAGGAGATCCTGCTACAGAAAAGCCCTGCTTACAGGTACTTAACTCTTCAGAAGGTCACAGTGATTTCCACTGATCCCTCCCTCCCATTGCAGATTGTATATCTGTGCTGATCCCCTTCCCAGGAGCAAAATTCCCAGGAATTTCTGTGGGAGGGGAAGTGTGCAAGTCCTGCTCTACAAGATTCATGGATAGTTCAATATACTCCAATAGTGTGGACATACAGTTGATCCCCATGTTACATTTTTAATATATAGAAGCAATTACCCATCTCAGTTCTAAATATATTGTCCTTTTGAAGTTTGTTCTCACTCATGTGCAAGTATACTTCTGGAAGACTAATTTCCCCCACGCATTTATATTCCCCCATAGAAAAGACTGAGGTCAAGGAATATGAAAAAAAAATGTATTTCCACTTATATCTTGGCAAGAATAGGAACTAGAGATTTACCTTAAAAAAAAGAACGCTGGGAATTTAAAGGACCTGCTTGACATATCAATACAGCAATATACTGCTGTATTGATATTTCAATGCAGGGGTGTCAAACATACGGCCCAGGGCCAAATCAAGTCCCCGGAGGGCTCCTATAGCCTTCCGAGTAACTGGCTGTTATCTGCTTCCTTCTCCCTCTTTCTTCCAGCTTGTTTTGCCAGGCTTGCTCAATCACACAGGAGCTACAGAGCAAAGCCTCTATTTTCTCCATTGGCTGAGGCTCTGCCCTTGCTTTGCCAGGCTCTCTCAATCTCACAGCAGAGCTACTGAGGCAAGCCTCTCTTCCTTCTATTGACTGAGGCTCCTCCCCCTCCTGGTCCCCTGGGGAAGGAAGGAAAGAGCTGAAGCTTCCTTTGCCCAGTTCCCTGGATCCCATGGGAGAAATACAAAGAAAGCACCTTTAAGACCAACTAGTGCTAATATTTTAAGCATGTTTTATTTTAAGGGTTTTTTTAAATCTTTAATTGTGTTTGTCTGTGTCCTTTATAAAGTTTATATCTCTGCTACCTAAGCTTAAATAGGAACATACACAGCCTGGCCCGACCTGACAAGGTCTCATTTATGCCAGGTCCGGCCCTCATAACAAATGAGTTTGACACTCCTGTTTTACTGCCTTTTTTTAAAAAAAAAAATCAAAAATGAAATCACTCATCTGGGGTGGGGGAGTGGTTTGATGATGACAATAGTCTAATCATTGAAAAGTGAGCTGAAGGTGCATGGAAGCAGGTGGGATAAAGAAACCGGCAGAAAACTTTTGCACAAGTAAAAAAGGTGAGTCGAAATCAGCTTCCAGAAAAAGGTCAAGGTAAAAGTGATCTCAAAAGAAATCCGGGGCAAAGAAGAAGTGAAAGCTAAAGGCACAAAAATGTGTGCAGAAACCATGGGATAAATCACTGTAGTAGAGGGCCAGAACTGACAAAAAAAATGCAGCAAAGTTCCCAGTGTGCGCAGCTGCCAAGGGCTCAGTTTCACTGGGCATAAGGAACAGCTAGCAGAGCAGAAGGTGTTATAACAATGCCTCAGCTACCCAGTTTAGACTTAAGTAGGCCCTTCATGAAATTAGTCTGAGTAGCTCCCTTTTTATCCAGAGTATAGCTAAAGACAACTAATTTTAATATGACCTTCTTCTGGGCATGTTTTGTGCTCTCTCCCTACCTCAACTTTCATACTTCTTAATTTGAGATTTATTTCTCTTGCATACCAAGGACCCATTCAAAACTGAAATAAGGCATATCAGGAAACCTACCCTGTATGCCATGGATTGCTTATAGCCCCCTGCTCTGCTATTTTCTGCAATTTGGCTCCAAAGACAGAAGGTCTCAGCATTTTAAATGAACTATGTACCATGCACAACACAATTTGTACCAATGTTTAAAACAGGAGTGTCAAACATGTGGGCTGGGGGCTGGATCAAGCCCCCAGAAGGCTCCTATCAGGCCTGCAAACAACTCACAGTTGCCTGCTTCTTTCTCCCTCTCTTCTCAGTTTGCTTTGCCAGACTTGATCAATCAAGTCACAGAGAAAAGCCTCACTTTTCTCCATTGGCTGACCAGCACATGAAAGAACTTATATACAAAAGCTCACAATGCTCAGTCATTTCTTGTTTTCCTCTGGGTCTTAAGCGCAAAGCATTGGCCATGAGATTTCTGTAATGTGTGTCAGTAAATCAAAAGTAAGTTTGTATCTTACAGACACACTGTCAGAACTTGTAACTTTCCTGTATGCTGTTAGCCTAACTGACTCCATGTTGGAAACAAATACTAACCCAGCGTGCTTCATGCCAGGCCACTAACCAAAATAGTATACATTCCAAGCGGCCTGTGATCACTGGAGGGTGGCAGATAGCCTCTGGTCAACATCTGCAGGTGGCCTTTGAAGCCAGCCGCTTCGGACAACTCAGCAGGGCTCCATCCTCCCTAGCTGATAACAGACCCTGAGAAACAGACAACTGTCTCTGACCATGTGAAAGATCGTTTTATTGTTACTGCTACAACCGCATAAAATGTAACCAATGCTAGCTTCGTTATCAGTGTTATCCTGTACCTTCAGCACTATAGTTCTCAATAAACGCCTATACTTTTGGAACAGAGTCTTGGGCCTCGTTTGAAGTTCTTCCAGTTCTGACACACACACCTGAACAACACCTGAACAGCATACTCAAGATTGCTATAGCACAGACATTGTCTCCAGATTTTGATGCAATAATTCAGAGCAAGACTGTTAAATAAACAAAATATTGCAAGAATGCTAATCTTTTAAGCATGTTTTAAGTTTTGTTTTTTTAAAAAAAAATTGTGTTTGTCTGTGTCCTTCATAAAGTTTATATTTCCACTACCTGGCATTACATTTTACGACACACATGGTCTGGCCTGAGAAGGTCTCATTTATGTGAGATCTGGTCCTCATAACAAATGAGTTCAACACCCCTGATTTAAAATGTTTGCTAGTTTAGTTCACCTGTGGCATATATTCTTTGTGCAATTGCAGGCAACAATCCAACCTAAAGTGTCCTGAAGACTTTTTCTGTCAGTGCATGCATGTGTAATTGAGTTGGATTGAGCCCATACTGTGCTTTTGTCAAGATCCCCAAATTAATCTAGCTACTCATATTTTCCTCTTGAATTCTTATATAGTGTAGTCCAAACCAGGTGTACTCATAAGTAAAACCCACTGGTCGTGGATGAACGTACTAGTAAATAACATGAGGAATACATTTTTTGCATATTAATTTATTTCATTATTCCTTTTCCCAGGGGTTGTTTTGCAGAAAAATAGGTGGTGAAGCTCCTCCAGGGATTGTTGTGCAGCTTCACCTACAATTCAATGGGCAAGGTGGGAAGGAGGAGGGGAAACCCTCAGAAAGCTTCAGGAGCTGTGCTCCTGTGAGAGCCAGTTTGGTGTAGTGGTTAAGTGTGCCGACTCTTATATGGGAGAACCAGGTTTGATTCCCCACTCCTCCACTTGCACCTGCTGGAATGGCCTTGGGTTAGCCATAGCTATCACAGAGGTTGTCATTGAAAGGGCAGCTGCTGTGAGAGCCCTCTCAGCCCCACCCACCTCACAAGGTGTCTGTTGTGGGGGGAGAAGATATAGGAGATTGGAAGCCGCTCTGAGTCTCTGATTCAAAGAGAAGGGTGGGGTATAAATCTGCAATTCTTCTTCTTCTGAATCCAAGGCCTGCCCTTTCCCCTATGAAGATCCAAATTGGCTTACCAGGGCTTTTTTTCATCTTCTAGCGAAGCTCTGCCTGGTCCGGCCAGGGCTCTGGGTGCCCCAACCTGCTATACAGCAGACACATGCTCCCAGGCCTGGCGGAGTGGTCTAATATGCCAATGAGCTTCTGCTGGGCTTTCTCTACAAAAAAAACACTGGAAAACACCACATGTAATTCATCAAATAAACAGCCAGCACCTAAAAGAAAATTTATTATCACTCCAGGGCTGCTCTGTGATCCAACTGGGTTGGTTTACATGGTGACACAAGTCATGAGCCATGGGTTAACAGTCAAGGGTCAAGATCTAGGGATGGGCACAAATCAGAAAACTGTGGTTTGTGTCAGTTCAGGTCCAGCCCAACTGGTTAGTGGCCCCACAAATCCAGTTGAAAGGGGCCACAGTCCCTTTCAATGGGGTTTGCCAAAAACAGCTGAGCATCTGTTTATATTTTAAAGGGACTGCACAAGAAAACCTGCTGGCTCAGCAGTTTTGGCAGCTTTTGTGGGGAACAGAAAGCAGGGGTTTAAAGGGATTCAGAGTCCCTTTAAACCCCTGCTTTCTGGTACATCCATGAACCACCATGAGCTGCATAAACCCATCATGAACTTCATTTCGCAAACCACACATCAGGCAAAATGTATGATGAATTTTTCTTCATGGTTCAGTTTGCACCCATCCCTACCAAGATCCCCTTGGCTCTTGTCCTTTGGCTTTTAACTAAACAGGAAGGGAGGTATAAGCTTCGCCTTAAATTTTCAGGTTGGCATGTACATTCACAAGAGTTGCCATTTTGTAATTGCTTCTGTAAATAAGGAAGAGGGAGGAAGAATCAAGAATCCAATTAGTATAAAAATCTTCACCAAATACTAAAATGAATGGAGAATCAGATCACAAAGGGTTGAAATCATATCTGTTTCTTTATATAGTAAATTTTTGTCTGAGGCTTCCTCCAAGGAACTCAGTGTGGTGTGCACAGCTTCCCAATTCCACTTACACAACCACCCTAGGAGGTAGATTGGACTGAGAGAATGATTGTTCTAAAGTCGCCCAGTTAGCTTCATGTTAGAGTGGAAGATCTGAAGTCAAGTGTCCTAGGTCCTACTCCAATACTAAAAGCAATATAGCCTGCTGGCTATGAACCCATTAAAACTTTAGTTGACTAATACTACTGAAAAAAACTAACAGTGCTATCCTACACAGACTTACTCCAGATAATCCATTGACATCAACAGGCTTAGATTTTGGGGGAAGCTGCACAGGATTACAGTGGCAGTCTGCTATCCTGTGCATGCCTGCTTGGCAATAAGCCCTATAAAAGACAGTGGAACTAACTTCTAAGTCAACGTGCACAGGGTTCAGCCACAAGGCTGGCATCTCTAATTCTAAGGTCAGCGAGATCCATCAGCAATAATGACTTCAGCACTTAGGAGCTCTGGGTGAATAGTTTCAGCTCAGTCAGATTGTTTGGCAGCAGTCCAAATGGCAGTGGTTATCTGTCTGTGAGATGTGAAGTGTCAGGTTGAGATTCAGAGGTGAAATGATGGCTTTTCAGTGTGCCCTTAAACAATACCACAGGAAGGATAAACTGGCAGTCTAATCACAATTTAATCTGATGGGAATGAATTTTTGCCCTCTCCCTTAGACCTACAGTTCACTTTCTGTTAAAAGTTCCTCCTGACATTTTGCGCACTAGAACTTGTCATGTTTTAATCACCTTGTTCAAGATATCTCTTGAGAAGAATTATTTACAATGCAACCCTTATTCTGTAAGAAATTGAACTCTGTAAAGAAATAGAGGGTTGGAGTTTTTTTTAAAAAAAACTACAAAAGTCAACAAGATTTTCCTTCAAGGAAGAACACGTTGAGCTTCTCCTTCTTATGCTGATTTTTTTGGTTGACACAATTCCCGCACCCACTTTGCTGTCTCTTTTCTAGAACTTTCCATTAACAAAGAGATACCTCAAAAAACATTTTGAATTGAGGAAGCAAATCTAAAGAATAGTAATAAGAAGAGTTTGCTTTTATACTGCACTTTTCTCTACCCTAAGTAGTCTTATAACACACATAAAATATAATACATAAAATGTATTAATAAATGTGTATATGTGTTAATGAATATGTTATTATAAATAATAAATTTGTTAATAAATATGTGTATCTGAAGAAGTGTGCATGCGCGTGAAAGCTTATACCCAGAATAAAACTTTGTTGGTCTTAAAGGTGCCTCTGGACTCAACCTTTATTCTTAATAAACTTGAATAATTGACAATGTGTTGTCTTTTGATGGAGCTCCCAAATCTGCTATGTTAAAAGACTGCTTCACCCTGCTTAATCACAGGGCTGGCCCTGCCATATTTGAAGGGTTTTCAGCCTTCCAGTAGGGAGGACCTGGAATTCTCCTGGAACTGATCTCTGAACTATAAAGACCCACCCCCCTGAAGGAAATGGCAGCTTCAGAGGGCAGTCTCTGCAGGGCTGTCAAACATATGGCCCGTGGGCCAGAATTGACCTGCTCAGGGCTTTAATACATCCTGTGACTTTCTTCTCTCTCTCTCTCTCCCCCCCCCCCCGCCCTTCTTGCCTGTCCTTGCCCTTCTAAGCTGCCTGGGAATTCAGAGAACAGAGGGCGGGGTTGCTGAACTTCCTTAATCTTTGTTGGCTTCTCCTGTGCCCATGTGAATCAGCTAGAGTTGTTTGTTGGCTAAGGAGGAGGGGGCTTGCTTGCAAACTTTGTGCTTCCTGGTGGGGGCTTTTCTCTTGCGTTCATTAAGCTAAGGAGCCAGTTGAGTCTGCTAAACTTATCTGCTGAAGTTTGCTGGCTAAGGGGGAAGGGGCTTGCTTGCAAACATTGTGCTTCTCTGCAGAGGCTTTTCTGTTGGGTTGATTGAGCTAAAGGCAGGAGCCGGGTGGGTCTGCAGGAGTTGTGAGTTATCAATAATCCCCGTCCCTCCATTCTTCTTGGGGTAGTATTTGTTTAATTAGTATGACATTTTTGACTGGGCTATCCAAGTCATGGCTCAGTTGAAGAGCCTCTGCTTGGCATGCAGAGAATCCCAATATCTCTCCCTGGCACTTCCAATTAAAAGGACAAGGCTGTGGTTTATTATCAGAAAGACTCCAACCTGAGTCCCTGGAGAGGCTCGGCCACTCTGAGTAGAGTAGACCTGGTCGGGGGTGGAGGGAGCTTGCAATGCTCAGCCATTTCATGTTTTCCCCTGAGTCCTAGGCTGGATCAGAGAACTGACCATGAGAGCAGACTGGGGGAAGGGTTTGCTCCCCACTCCAGATAGTACAGGGGCTTCAGCCTAGTGCTGCACTGAATCTTTAATTGTGCTTGTCTGTGTCCTTTTAACTCTGCTACCTGGCATTACATTTTATAATAACACCTTCTGGTCCAATAAAGTCCCATTTATGTAAGATCCAGGCCTTATAAAAAAATGACTTTGACACCCCAGCTTTATGGCATTACATCTCTGCTGAGCTCCCCCCCCCCAAAAAAAAAACAAAAACAAAAACACAACAACAACTCACTTCCTGGGGACCTCCCCCAAATCTTCTGGAATTCTCTGAGTTGGTAACCCTACATATTTTGAACATTCAAGTTTCTTCTTTTTCTTTTGATCAGTTAATAGTTCAAAGTTTGCTTTTTAAAAATAAACATTTGTGTCTTCTGCATATAGAAAAGTGGACATCCCATTGACTGAGGATCACTTTGGATGTTCAAAAGATCCTGTGAGAGGACAGAGATGTGAATTTTATCCTCGCAGTTGGAGAACTTGCCTCTCTCTGCAGGTATAATAGACATGTCTACCCTTTGTACCCAAACAAGAAGAATGAGGAGGGGAATTACTTGCTTACTGTTACTCTCTCACTGGTTCTTTGAACTGTTCAGAGCTCATCTGATGGATTATTTGTGATTCACATCTTCTGGAGAAAATAGTATTGAAGAGGACTGAGCTAGAGACAGACAAAAAGCTTTTAAAGTTGAGATAGCAGAGTCAAGCTGTGTGTTACTCATCAGCCATGATGGGCACTTTTGCAAAGAAAAAGAACTTTGAGTTGGAGCCATGTTCCTGTTTGTTTATCTGTTTATTATATACAATTTACAGCCCACACTTCCCTGCATAGGAAGCCTCAGGGCGGGTATCATCAGTTGTGGAACAACATTAAAACAATAAATATAAATTAATCATTAAGCAATAAAATCCCAAGTAGTAACACAATCAAAACCGAACAGTCAGATGGCAAGCAATGCATCTCAATGGAGATTATGCATCATGTGTGCCCATGGATGTTGAATGATAATATAACTGGTGAACATATGCACAGAGTAGGGGGAGGCCAATATTGATGGAGTTTCCACCACTTCAACCATGGGCCTGGTGGAACAGCTCTTTTTTACAGGCCCTGTGGGACTACATTAGGACTCACAGGGCCTGGATCTCACCCGCCATGCCAATGCTGGAACTGAATTAGTTTCTGTCTTAAGATGCATGTATAGATAAAACATGTGTGAAGGGCAATCAGAAGCAGCAAAATGGCTGATGGGGCGAAGATTAAGCATCCCTTCCCAATTTTAATTTAAAAAGTATCTGTCTGTCTGTCTATCTATGAGTAGCATCTAGTTTGCCTAGAAAAATCATTTCCCTCAGTGTGCCCATTCATTTTTTATAGCCCACTATCTGTACAATCAGAGATGATACAGGGTATGGAACTGTAGCTCAGTGATTTATTTAATTATTTACACATTTAAATCCTGCCTTTTTACAAAGTTCCGTGTGACTTACATATAGTCTTTAGTACTCAGTAATAACTACAGCAATATGTATTAAAACACCTAAGGAGTTTGTAGAATGGGACCTCACCATTTCCCTTTCCAACTATTGTCCATACCAGCAGGAAAAGCTACCATCCCCAGTTCCACAAATGGAACTGCCATTCCTTCAGAGGGACTATGTGGTGGGATCCTAGACAGTGTGTCTCCAGTCTTGAAGCGTCCTAAGAGGTATTGCCAGGTGCTGAACCACTGAAGGATGCTGTTTGTGTTGTCATCATTGAGTGAAAAATAGAATAATGTAATGTCCAAAGTAAATATTGCTTAGTAGTATACTAACAAGAAAATATCACTGATTAAACATGACAAAGGAGGAAATGTATGCAGTGAAGAAAATAAAACCTAAACCAAATTTGCATGCTAAGATAAGGAGGAATTAAGTTAATTTAAGCCTGTGAGCAAAGGAAGGTTTCATAAGGTATTTATCTGGAACATGCTAGAAGGACAGGACAAAAAGAAGTTTGAAAGCATAGTCAAGACACAGAAGTATCATTGAAGCTTCCATACATGGAGTTAGGAAAGTAAGGAAGCAACTATGTTTAGACAGAGCAGGAATATATCCAGGTTTTTTTCTATGAGAAACTCCTTTTCATTTTAGGCCACACAGCCCTGATATAGCCAGTCCTCTGAGAGCTTATAGTAAGCCCTGCAATAAGAGGCCTGTAAGTTCTTGGAGGATTGGCTACATCAGGGGTGTGTGGTCTAATATGCAAAGGAGTTTCTGCTACAAAAAAAGCTCTGAATATATCCAACATGAGTTTGATCTTTCACTGGAAGGCCAGAGTTGCAAAGAAGAATACTGGCCAACTTGAGAAGTTATGGAGAAGAAATCTGAGTATTTCTGATTTAAGAATAAACCATTTGCATCTCTTTCATCTGAGCTCTAAATAGAATATTCTGTTCAATTTTGGATATTGTTTAAGTATATGGAATAAAAAGGAAAGTCCAGAGGCCCACTGGCTCTGATCCTTCCATAGCAAGCATCCCTTCAGTAAGGTTCAGCATGAGAAAGCCAGAATTAGTGATTCTGTAGTGATTAGACTGCCAGAGTAGCAGCCAGTAGTGATTCTGTAGTGATTAGACTGCCAGAATAGCATTTTACCATGGAAGTTCATTGGGACACCTGTGGCCAGTCACTCTCTCTACTGCCTGGCAGCACTACTGGGAGGACGAACAGTGGAGGAGAGGACAACATTTGTAAGTTGCTTTGAATGTGATGCTCCACTGGAAAGAAAAAGCTGAAGGTACATATTGCCCATCCAGTCAGAATGAAGAGGCTGACACAGTATGTTGGATAAACAGGGCCGCTTTATTTAAACAACTTGAACGAACTAAAACTGGCAAGGGGTAAGGCCTAACAAGACAAGCCCTGGGGTCAGCCCCATGACCCCGCCTTGTCCTGAAAAGGGGCGAGCCACCCTGCCCCCAGCATGAGCCCAATATATTCTGGGTGGTGCTGAGCAGCCAGGCCCAAACTCCACCTCCACCTAGGCCGGCATCGATCCCACTGGAAAGATCCTCCCGGTGAGGCTTTATCGTGATCTGCACTCCCAACATTGAGCCGTAAAGCCCATCTGCAATTCATACAGACCACCTGCACCAACAGATGTTGAGCCATAGGTGCTCCTCAAAAACACTGTGGCCAATACTTCATCCTGCCACCACCAATGCCAAGCCTCTGCTTAGGCATTTGCACCCACCGGATGGCCCAGAGCCGACCGCAACCCCTGCTTTAGTTCGTCCAAAAAGGCCCGGTTACCCAACTCAGATAAATGAACCCCATTTGGCCGATACAAGTCAGCATTCTCGACTCGTATGGCCGGATGGGGAAGAAATATCCCTAAGCCCCCTTCCATGGCCTTCTGCAAGGCCCGGTTGGCCTTGCTTCTGGCCCGCTCGATCCCCACGAGGGACAAGGCGTAACGCCAGACCCTATGAGGCAAAATTGCCGACCATACTAAAATAACTCCTGGCCATCTACGTTTAATGGCCTGAAGATCCACCTGCGCCTGCAACGAAAGGGCCTTCTCCTTCATCAAACCCAGGTCATTCCCACCCAAGTGGATGACCAGGATGTGCGGAGGAGGCACCCTCCTCCCATTAAACAACAGTGGCATGATCCCCGACCAGCACAGGCCACAGCAACCCAGCCACTCCACCGTTCCCCGCTCACTGAGGCCCAACTGGGTGCCAACTGATGATCTCCTGGCCTGATGGGCTGCCCAGAACACCATACTGTGTCCGCAGATGAGGATCCGACGCCTCTCCCTATGAGCCACAGCATCTGGAAAACAGAAAATAGTCACCAACGGGAAAAAATTCCCAACGGGCATGAAATACTACTAGCCCCCCCCCCCAAGTGACCAACGGGCGCACATAGGATTTGAAGGCTGCGGACTGCCAATGGCCGATCCACTGTATAGTGGGGGGTGAATAGCCCATTGCGGCTGCTGTGGAAGCAGCACCAATCCAGAATGAATGTGTCCCAAATTTAACACCCCCTAATCCCAACTTAGCCAGCACCCTACCAGTC
Source organism: Heteronotia binoei (assembly GCF_032191835.1). NCBI lineage: Eukaryota > Metazoa > Chordata > Lepidosauria > Squamata > Gekkonidae > Heteronotia > Heteronotia binoei. Next base: position 44,823,440 of record NC_083223.1, on the reverse strand, counting down.
ACTGCCCAGAATTGATATTTTGTCAGGGAGGACCCATCGCTGTGGCGAAACAAGAGGCCACCTCCCTCCCTGTAAATACTGCTCTAATGCCTTAACTGGGCACAACTCAGGCGTAACACACTGGCCGATTGTAATAAGCATGCCCCTCCGATGCTGGTCCATTTTGGATCCCCTAACTGTCAGTTGTACCTGTCCCCCTTCAATTTTGACGTAACTGGCACGCAGCGCCCAGTCAGAATTGTCCTTCTTTGACTGCACCACTAATTCACTAATCCGAAGCGCACCAAAAAAGGCCACCAAAGAGGCCGCGTGAAAAAGAGCAGCCTCAAAGGAGGATGAACACACCCCGGGCCAAACCTTAAAAAGCCCTTGCAGTACAGAAGGGGATATGGGTTGCCGGGCATCCGCCCGCGGCCCACACTCTCTAGCCCAGCTTTCCAGCATCTTCTTGACTCTAAAATCACCTGTACGTTCTGGAAGGCCTTGTGCTTTACTGATAAAGGCAAGCGCTGCCAACTGGCCCCTAATTGACTACAGGCCTAACCCTCTATCCTTCTGATAAATACAAAACTGTATAATGTGCGCCACCGGGACCAGCCAGCTATCTGGCAGCCTAGAAGCGCTCCTAAACACCCGAAACTGCAAGTCAGCCCTTTCATAGGCTTTCCGGGTGCTCGGAGCCAATGCTAATTGAATCGCCCTACCAGCTTTGGCTTCCCAAGCTGCCAAAGTTCCTGGGGCGTTTGCATTGGCTGAAGGTCCGCTTCCGGAGCAAGTTGGCGAAAGCGCTCGATCTGTTGGCGAGATAGAGCGTCCGCCACCCCATTGCACACTCCTGGAACATGTTGTGCTAGAAACAGAATGTTCAACCGGAAACACCACAATGTAAATGCACATACCAGATTCATAACTAATTCTGATCTGGATGACAAGGAGTTGATAACATGTACAACCGCCATGTTATCACACCAGAAATGAACCATGTGGTTGGCCAGTTGCTCCCCCCAAAGCCAAACGGCTATTACAATGGGAAAGAACTCCAAAAAAGTGAGGTCACGGCAGAGCCCACTGGCCAACCACTTGGTGGGCCAAAGCTCCGCAAACCAGTGGCCTTGAAAATATACTCCAAATCCGGTGGTGCCCACCGCATCCGAAGATATCTGAAGCTCTGCTTCAATCTTCAAGTCCACACGCCAGAAAGAAACTCCATTGAAGGAATCCAAAAACTCCTCCCATACATCTAAGTCCCTCTGCATGCCCACAGTCACTCACATTCTATGGTGAGGGAGCTGTAAGGACCCCATGGTGTCACATAGGCACCGCAAAAAGGCCCTCCCCGGGGCAACAGCTTTGCACGCAAAGTTGAGATGCCCCACAATCTGCTGGAGCTCGAGCAACGACACTTTGCGCTGCTTCCTAAGAGAGGCCAATCGTTCTCTGAGGCCTTCCACTTTTTCCTCAGGCAGCTGTGAAGCTTGCTGCATGGTGCCCAACTCAATACCCAAAAACGTGAGCACTGAACTAGGGCCCTCTGTCTTTTCATGCGCCAGCGACACCCCGAGCTACTGTGCCAGCTCCACAAATGACTGCAGTAACCTGGCACATTGCCCAGACCCCGCTGGGCTCATGTAAAGGTAGTCATCCAAATAGTGAACCGTATCACTTAGCCCCGACCTGGCCCTGAGCGCCCATTCCAAAAAGGAACTAAAATGCTCGAAAGCAGCGTAAGACACTGAGCAACCCATGGGTAATGCTCTGTCCATGTAATACTTCCCATCAAAACTAAAGCCCAGGAGGTAAAAATCCTCCGAATGCACTGGCAAAAGGCGAAAGGCTGACTTAATGTCACATTACGCCATTTCAGCCCCCCGGCCAAAACCCCAAACCACTTTGACCGCTTGGTCAAATGAGGTGTACTTGACCGAACAGAGAACGTCCAGAATGGAATCGTTAACTGATCCACCCCTGGGGTAAGACAAATGGTGTATCAAACGGTATTCCCCAGGTGCCTTTTTAGGCACCACCCCCAGGGGAGATACCCGTAAAGTAGGTACCGGCGGAGCCTCAAAGGGGCCGAGGACCCTCCCCTCCACACACTCCTTAGCTATTTTAGCTCTTACCACATGCTCCATTCCTACTACGGAACGCAGATTGGGAGCCAAACAAGGTACTCTGGGTCCCTGATAAGGAATACAAAATCCAAAAGAAAAACTGTCCAATAGGTAGGCCCTATCCGCCACCAGAGGCTAATTGACTAGCAACCGCCTAAGTACCCTCACCTGTATGGGACTGGGCCCCTTTTCCAGGTGGCTGCTGGCCACCCCCACCCCCAGGGCGTGTAACACCCACCCTGGGTTTGGATTTACTACAGGCTGAAAGGGCATGTGACCTGCCGCACAGCGGGCACTCGTGTTTAAACTTACACGCCTTCCTGGAACACACACCCTTTGACGTGAATTCCCAACATAACAGCTGGGGTTGAACCGACTGGCCCACCATACCGCGGGCACCTACACTCACCGTTGCTTATGCACTAGGTGTCCACTATCAGTCCTATCACCTAAGTTAGGTTTCGCCGGCGACATTAACTGCAGCCAAAGCTGCTGGTTAAACTGGTCCCAGGGCATCCCCGGATTGACTGCGGCCCGCATCCGAAAGTCCTCATCATATTGCAACCAGGCCGCGCCCACAAAATCAGTGTACGCGCAGTACACTATGTCACAATACTGAAAAAGGCCACCCCTGAGGTTGGTGCTGCAAAGGAGGCTTACCTACTTCCCCCGAAGGGGTAATTGCCACCACGACATCCGGGGCTGGCTGTCCAGCATCTTCCAATGCCCCATGATCCCGGGGCTCCCCACCTGGCAGTTCCCCTGCATCATCACCATCCTCATGGTCCGACTCGCATCTCCTGTCAGCACCATCGGGCCCACCCTGCAATGCAGAAAGATGGGCCAGCACCTCCTTCTCGAATGTCAACCAGGCAGATCGGCCCGTTGCCCTGCAGTTCCCCTCCCATATAGGCGCCCCTGTGGCATTCATCTGCTGCTCCAAGGCATCTAATTGGCCCATAATAGCCTGCCTTAACTGGGCTTCCTGGTCACCTTCTCCAGGGGGGCCCGGTTCCTGGCCCCGCCTCCTTATAGGCCTAGCTGGCCATTTCCCTTTAGAAGGGCCTTGACCCTTCTTAGGAGCCATTACCCAGGCCGCTATACCGACTCCGCCCCAATGTCTTCACCTGGCTCACGTCAATAAAGGTCTATCGCCCTCCTTCCCCCCTTCCCCCTGTGCCCAGCTAGAGAAGATAACAAACGAAGGGGGAGCATAGCCAACCCCTTGTAATTAGCCCCTTGTCTCCCGACCAAACTATGGCCCCAAAACCAAATGTGTGTGGGGGGATGCTGGGGATTGAACCTGGGACCTTCTGCTTCTCAAGCAGCTGCTCTACCACTGAGCCACTGACCCTCCCTTGGCAACTTCCAAACAGCCCCTACGAAGGCCTCAGCCAAGGATAAATATAAGGGAAAAGGGGGGGGGGCTACCAACCAAGCCCCCTGTAACTATGGGCCCAGATACCAGACCTCCCCCTGAGCCAAAACCCCCTGGAACCGCCTCTCTCCCAGCCTCAAAACAGCCCATGTGGCCACCGCTCACGCCAGTAAGAAGTGTCCCAGCCTGTGTTGCACGCGCCGAAGAAGCTGCCCAGCCTACTGCTGCAGCTTGCGCTGAAGACCGGGTGAACTTGTGCTCGCGCTGCCGATCGTGTCGGGCGCAGCCCTCTCGGACTTGCTCGGACGATCCCCGATGCAGCTTTCCTTCCGAGAGCTAAAACACACTTCACAACACTGGGTGGGGCTGGGGCTTTTATAGCCCTGACTCCCCGCTCAGCAGCCGATTCCCGGATGGCCGGGATGTCGATCAGCCTCCCTCCATCTGGGTAGGCAACAGCATCCCCCCAGCCTATCGCTGGCGAAGCCAGCTGTCTGGGAGGGGCTGGTTTTTATTAATTCATTTATTTCTTTGATCTATAGCCTTTCTTGCTGGATTCTGGGCAGATTACAGGTAAAAATCAATGCAGCAAGAACAGTATAATGCTTACAATCAGCAATTACTTTATAATTGTAAACCAAATCAGAGCTCATTGTGCTGAAAACACAGTATAATACAGATAATAAAGCAGGAGTTAAAAGACTGGAGAAATTGCCTACAGTGAGATGATGGGAGAGGGAGGGAAGCAATGTAGGTGTGTCCTCATAAACAATAGTTATATAAAATCTTTTTAACAGCTAGACATAAGCGTAGTCCAACAATTGTGCCTTTGCATGAAAAGATTAAACCATAAAACTTAATGGCTGATATGTGTTCTTCTACCAAGGTTGAACATTGTGGGGGCCTTTGCATAGAAACATGGTAGTTTACGAATACAATTTCTCAGAAAATGTAAGGAATAAGCAGATGTATACATTTTGTCCACAGTTCTTTGGAATGCTGTAATTGATAGGGGAGAGAGTCTGAGCCCATCATCAATGAATGAATCTGTAAGCATAAAAATAGCAAAGCACGTTGTCTTAAATCTTGTCATAGAGCTGAACTGAAATCATTAATACCATTTCAGTTTGTGTGAAAGAACTTTGCCAAAGCTAACAACTTCATTTTCACTCTTTCCAATAATGGTTTTAATTGAGCTACATAATAAATAGGAACAAACAAAAGAGTAACAAACAGTTGGTCCAATAAAAATAACTGCGGCAAGAAGTTTGCTCTAATGCTATCACTAATGCAGCTGCTGCTATTAGGATGGACATTTGGGAAATTGTGCCTATAGATAAAATTGCAGCGTTTTCAAGATCTGTCCAGCAATATTTCTTCCTTGTTTTTAAAGAATTTGCAGAATTCAAACTTACCCTTTTGTAGAAAGGCTTTATCAGCTAGCACCTTGTTGTATTTTTAATTTTTTTTGTCTAGATTCAGAACAGTTGCTACTTTGAAGAAGAATGTGTGATTGAAGAGAAGAAGAGATTGGATTTATTCCCTGCCCTTCACTACCCAAAAGAGTCTCAGAGTGGCTTACAATCTCCTTTCTCTTCCCCAAAACAGACACCCTGTGAGGAAGGTGGAGCTGAGAGAGCTCTAACAGAAACTGCTCTTGAGAGGAACAGCTCTCAGAGAACTTTATCTTGCAGTTTTCAAACATGTACACTGAGAATGAATAGTTGGTGGGTCTGAAAATCCCTCTTTTTAAAAAAGCAAAATTCAATATATAGCATAATGACCTTTTTCTTAAAGGACTGACTGTCATGAGAATTACATGATAGTTATTTTCTGGATGATGCCATTTTGGGGTACAGGTAGTGGAGATGGGAACAGGGAGTAGAAGAAAAATTCCTTCTTTAAGAAAACTTGTCAAGAAGAAGGCTGGGATGATTTTTTTCTCTCCCCGAGGTGCTACCTTTTACATGAAAAGAATGTGAAGAGTTTTTTGTGGCAGTCTACACAAATGTGCTACTTCAGTATACAGTTTAAAGTAATTATCATCCATAATACAGTTTAATTACTGTTATAAAGTGATGCTTTATTACATCCATCTTTGTGGATAGAAATCTCTAGATCATGAGAAAATTGCACCTGTATTCTTTGTTAAGTAAGGGGAGAACCGTGTATGCCACCCCAAGATCCTTGGGGGAAGGACAGGATGAAAATGCAGCAGGCTAGAGGAAGGAGGCAAACAAACAGACCAATAGATGTTTCGAACAGAAGTGGTGCAAAGATATGTGATATATGTTATCCCTTTATTTGTAGCTGTGCATTCTACGGTATTCGCCTCTGCATCTACAGCAGCGGGCTGACTGTTTCCCAACTATTCTACTGTTGCAGAGATTACCATCTTTATAGATGCATTTAGCATGCACTCGTTGATTGACAGCGTAATCCACATTTTTATGTGATTGGGTGGCAGCTGCATCCCAGGAGTAATGTGCATGGGGACCATGTTTTTTCTGCAGAGATCAATAATAAATCTTCCACATTCAACTCTGATGTTTAGTGAAGGAAATTGACTTTGCTTTCTCTGTCTTCAAGGGTGAACTTTCTAAAAGCTGGGTTCAAGTTTTGAAGGAAGTTGGTAAACATTTGGGGACTTTCCTCTTTGGTTTATAAAAGGATCCCAAGCTTGAAAGGTTTACTTGATTTGTTACAATAACTAATTTTTGAATGAACAAATTGTCAAGAAGAATCTGTATACCAGTTGTTGTTGTTGTTTTTTGCAATGAATTGTACTCCCCCTCCCCATTTTAGTCAGATTAATCAAAGACATCATCTGTTTATTACTTTTTAACCATAGTTTTCAAGGTGATTCCTTATTTCAGGACATATTCATGATATTATGGCCAGCCTTAGGACCAGTACTTTTAATGTTTTTTTTAAAAAGTGCCAGTACTCATATATGCTGATTTCCACCAATTTCACTGACCTGAACCTCCCTGCAGATTCTCTCTAGGCTGTACCTGAGGATTCACGCTTTCTTTCTCTGGCTAAGGGCAGTGTGCCAGTGCACATGGATCAAAACTTGATGGACCATCACAGAGAAAGAAAAAAAGTGCTATTTAAGAAGACCCAGAACTACTTGGGTATATGGTTGGCAGGGCCAGCTCACCCACTAGGCAAACTAGGTGCTTGCCTAGGGTGCTGGGAGGGAGGGGGCGCCAAATTGGGCTGCATCCCCACCCATGACAAATGCCTAGTTTGCCTGCCTGCCTCTCTCCCCTCCACCACCGCTGCAGTGGCACCTTTCCTTTCCTTTCCTTCCCTTCCCTCCCTTTCTGCCTGTCCCCCCCCCCAATCACCGTTGCTCGGCCCTACCAGCTTCGACATGGCCAGCATCTTATCCCTGCACCTGCCACCTATTTGTGAGGCAGCAGGTGCAGGTCTACTTATGAGTATGCAGCAGGTATGGTGCTACTCGTGAGTAGGCAGCAGGCACGGGGCTACTCACAAGTAGATGGCAGGCCCAGTGACTCAGGGCGGGGGCAGAGCTGTGCTGCCTAGGACGCCAGAAGGATTAAGGCTGGCCCTGATGGCTGGTATATTTGGACATAGGAAATGGGACGTGTAAGATTGGTAACCTTTTGCAGCATACTCCTGAAAACCATATAATCTTTAATTCGTATGCATATGTATGAAAAAAGATCTAAATCACTATCAACCATAAACCTTGTTCAAATGTTATGGTAAAAGCACATATAATCTGCGTACAGTGTATACTAGATTTGTCTTTATTGAGCAATTCTGATGTTACCTACAATGCATGTACACCTGAATCCCTGATTTAAACCCCAGGTACTGGTCCCTAGTTTCATTTGTAAAGTGAATGTGCATTGGCTCTTTCTTACAAACAGATGTATGGCTACAAGTGCCAGATGTATGCACATTCACTGAAATTTGCCAACAGAACTACCATGTTCATCCTGTCAATTTCCAGTTAGGGATCCGGCCACTGCACTAATGTTACAGATTAATTTCTTATGGGGGAATCTTATAAACATTATTTGGGGCTCCCATCATGAGATACATCCCTTCAGTTCAAAAGCCTCACCTCACTTTAAGTCAGAACATGACTTCCAGCAGGCTGCAAACTGTGCTTTATTACTAGTGCAGGGTTACAGCACATTCTCTGTTCATTCATTTGTCATTCTTTGTCTCTTACCAAAATACAGAAACCATCCAGAGTGCTCAGAAGTGGGGGCAGCAATCTACTGATTCCCCCCCCCCCCTGAAACACAATTTCATGAGGCTCAGCAGAAGGGGGAAAGTGCTGTTACACAAAGTTAACAGCTGGTTTTACAGCTGTGTCCCTTTGTAGTGCCATTCTATACTAAGTTTGCCCAGTCTAAATCCATTTTAGTCAGTGGGCTTGGATTATTAACTGAATAAGACTGCATTGCTATTCAATTAACATCCCTTTAATTTTCTGCAGAAGTTTTGCCGTAGCAGGTTCTCCAGATTCACTACAGAATTCATGTAAGATTAAAATGAGGGAGGGGGTACTTGGGGTATCTCTTAGAGTAGGAACGATATCCCACTGTATCCAGAAATATACTTTGGAGGGTGCCCCCTCCCTCCCAGCACCAGAAATATCCAGAAATATCCCCAGCAGCTCTGGTGTGTGGTCTTAGATCTTTGATTGTTATGCCATATGCAAAATAATACGCAATAGTAGGCTTTTGATAATGGATTTCCAAGGATCCTTAAGACAAAGAGACCATCATATTTCTCACCTCTTAGCATTCTCTTAATCTTTCTCTGGTCCAACTGGATATAGAAATGAAACTTCAAAGAGTCAACCTGTTAGTTTCTCTTGCTAGCAGTTTAACAGTTCAATCTTCTGCATTTGGAAATCAGTAGGTTTAAATACGAATAACTCTGAATAGGACTGCACTGCCAGCTGCCTGCCAACAAAATGTCTTGTTCTACCGAAACAAGTGAACAAGAAGAATTTAATTAAGTTAGAACTTTCTCCATTAGATGCTGCAGCAATGGGCAAAACTGCAATTCTCAGAATTTCCCCTTCAATGTGACACATAAGAACATAAGAGAAGCCATGTTGGATCAGGCCAATGGCCCATCCAGTCCAACACTCTGTGTCACACAGTGGCAAAAAAATTTATATATACACACACACTGTGGCTAATAGCCACTGATGGACCTCTGCTCCATATTTTTATCTAAACCCCTCTTGAAGGTGGCTATGCTTGTGACCGCCACCACCTCCTGTGGCAGTGAATTCCACATGTTAAAAAATATGGAACGCTTCACGAATTTGCGTGTCATCCTTGCGCAGGGGCCATGCTAATCTTCTCTGGTGTAATCTTCATTTTTAAGTACTGGACCAAAGATGGCACAGCCATCCTTTGATCCTTTCTCAGTAATGAGGCCAAACTATTTTGCACCACTAATGCAGGAACCAGGAGAAATGACTGCAATGTGGCCACACTGCTTCACATGCAAAGGCTGGTTTGTCCTGTCTTATACAATCCCTCAATAGCCTTTTTTTCCCTTAGAGCTTGGGAAAATGTACCTTGATCGCTTTGATGATCACTGTGGCTTTCAGTTGACCTCGAACAAAAATTCTGAGGGTATCACTTTCAACTTCAGCTTTCCTTGATTACCCTTCACTTATGCTTGATTGCCCTGGTCCTGCTTGCAATATCTCGGTGGGCTAAGAATGGAGGAACTTTCTGCACAGTAGTGCTTAAGCCTCATGATTGCTTAAATTGGGTATCCTTTTCCAAGGCCAATGATTGCAGAGTAGGATGCTATAAGCTGTCAAGAAGCCCTTGGGAACAAACTGCTCTCTTGTAAGAGCCGTAAATGCAAAGTCTGACTTTTGGGAAAACCAGACAGCGATGATTGTCAACCAAATTCTGATAATGAATGGAAAGTATGGTATTTTGTGAAAGTTCAGAGATTAATGAAAATACATGTCTTTTAGGATTAAAGACCTACTCTTCAACAGAAGGAAGTTTGAGTCCAGTGGCACCTTTAAGACTAACAATTTTTAATTCTGGGTATAAGCTTCTATGTGCATGCACACTTCTTCAGACATGTTGAAACAAGACAACAGTTGACAGTCCAGGTTTAGTTGAGGAAAGCCATGGTGTTCAGAAACGTGCCCCAGGAAACTCCATCTTTGAGCTCTGACATTTACAGTTAAGCCTTTGCTCATAATACATGCCATACAAGCAAAAGCCGGAGCCTGGAAAAGTTTGTTCCAAGTTCTGCTCGAGCTATGGATGCCACTATACTAGCCTGAGATGTAGTATCTCTGGCTGAACTGGGCCAGCTAATGGCAGGGTTTCATTGAGATGCTTATAACCAGGCTCTGCCCTTCCTAGGCAGCCATTTTCCATGTACAGTGCATCTACCCATCCTCCCACTTGAGCAATGTGAGATTAGCTGAAATTTTTTGGAAGTCCTTTAAATTGCCTCTGATGGGGGACCATTTTTTGCTTGCTTCATGGTGTTCCTAGGGTTTGTTGTTTTAAATAAGCCTGGTCTTGTAACTTGTAGACCACGACTAGAGATGGGAAGAATAATTCAGGTAAGGATAATTGTTATTTATTAATTAAAACATTTATACCTTGCCTTTCCTCATGGTTCAAGGAGACTTACAATAATAGTTAAGAACATTTCCAGTTAAAACCAAAATTAAGTAACAAACACTAACTCTTCCCCCCCCCCTTAAAAGATTCAAACCACTCCAACCACCTCCCAAACTATAAAGCTTTGTAGCACCTCTTGAATATCTCCAAGCATATGATCCCCCTTCACCTCTTCAGGTAGTCTATTCCACAGAGAAGGAGCCATGATGAATAAGTCCAAAGTTCTTGTCAATGTCAGATAGATAGTAAACAGTTGGGATAGTTAACAACTGGCTGCCTTAGGATTGTTGTTGGCACACAGGGATATATGGCAGGAGACAGTCCTTCAAATGTATGGTCCCAGGTCATTAGTGGATTTTAAATGCAATAACGATTTGAACTCAGAAACAGGCTGGAGCTGTTTCAAAATGGGCAGCTTATGTTCCTGATGGCTAGCTCTTGACAATAGTCAGGCTACTGAGTTATGGAATAGGTGACATTTCCAGATTGTCCTCAAGGGCAGTGTCACATAGAGCACACACAGCTGTAATCTGACCATGAGGTGTAAGCCAAAATGCCCTCAAAACGAGGATGGGGAATTGTCAGATGGTGGGCACCTGGCTTAATCAGGATCTTTTACCTGTGTATACAAGATTCCACGTCCAGAAATTAATGCTTAAAATATTAGGGACTCTAATTAAGTAAAACAATTAAAATTTATTCCAGAAAACATAGGCTTACATACAAGATAAAATACTCATAAAATCATACATACAGTCCTAAGAAAAATGGAGAGAGATATAGAGACAACACATGGGTAGACAAACAGGGTGATAATTACCGATCATAGTCTTCAAGGAAGGCTCCAATGGCGACGAAAGAGGACGGGGGAAATGGGACCCTCAACTGGCCAAGAATCGGGGATGGATCTAGACAGCGGAGATAGGGTACTGCTAGATTCACACCTGAGTGGAGCTGGGTCAGAGGTTAAAAAGACTACCTTGGACCCTCTGGGGATGGGAGGTACGAGGGAGGAGAAAGGGGAGGTACTGCAGTGACCATAAGGGCTGGACTTCTGCAGTAGCTAATAGCAAGTTGATTGGTGGCACCTAATTGGGTACCAATAACTGACCAATGAACAAGCTTGGGTCCGGGTTACCTGATTGGCTGTACAGGTAACCATGGGCCAAGGGGGAGGCTTCAGGATGACAGTTGGGGAGAAGAATAGGAGAAATTACTGGGTGGAGGGGTGTTTAGGATTATTAAATTTATCTAAAAAGGTGACAATAGATGGCCAAATTATTGCCTAGGTAACACCTGGTTTGCAGAAAGGAACTTGGCTCTGGCTGAAGATGGTCTTCCTCTTCCTCAGTCTTCTCTTGGCACTAGCCTTTGTCCTGGGTTCCGCTGGACAAATACTTGGGTGGTATTTGCCTGGATAAGCTTGATGGCCCCATGGGTGGGTAACATCTGCTGCGTACGTGTGCCTCCCGCTGTGCTGAAATGGAGTCTTGGCACTGCTGGAAGATAGCTGGTATTAGCCTCCCAAAGTGGATTCTATGGTCAAGGCTGAAAATCGCATGGCCTGGATAGCTCCTAATGGCATACTTTCTTCCGCTCCAAGATAGAGATGGCGTTCGCCCGAAGTGACTGGAAATGATCTGTTCTCCTTGCTGGCGCTCTTCCAGGGACACGGAGCGCTGCTTTAGTGCTGTGCCTGTTAGTACTCATAAGTCCTTTCCAGTCTGGTAGGCAAACCCACGTCGTTCTGGCAGATGTGTGAGAGCTCTATCTTCAGGCACTCTGGCAACCAGAGGAGTGACTACGATGTTCTGGAAATTAGAGGCATTTCCTTACAGAGGTTACAGAAGCATTGGATCAGCAGGGTCAGATCAGCAGAGTCTAGGTAACAAAAGAGAAAACCAAATGCAGCTGATAGAAAGAACTATCAGGAATGTGGAACTCCTGGCCACCATGTCATCCTGCACTCACCATATCATCCTGCAATTGGCACTCACAGAGGCATCAAAAGATGCGAGGTTGTTCATTAAACAGCCTAGGATTCATTGTACAGTTGGATGAACCAAACACTTAGCTGTCTCTGCATTGTATTTTTTGGGGGGGAGGGCATATGTCAACAAAGAATGTGCCTACAAGGATAAACAAAACTGATGGTAATGGTGGCAAACTTTGGAGACGAGGTGAAGTTACCCCAATGCTCACAGTTGAAATATGCACTTTAAAATGTTTTGTAGTTGGACAACATAGATCAGCCATTAAAAAAAAATGGTTTAAACCATATAGTGTGGTCTTACTCTTTCTTAGAGTTGCAGGGGCAGTGGTGGTAGAATAAGCATTATGAAGGGCCAGTTTACCAGATTTGTTGTCTTGCTCCTCTTTCTGCTCATGGTGATGGTATAAGTTTTGCTTATTGATCACAAATGTATTCTTTTGAAATAGAAATGCTTTTAATTTTTCCTCTAAACTTTTGCCCTCAGGACTTAAATATTGCATGCAGAGGAGATACTTTTGTGATTGGCTATTGATCATGACAGAGTAGTAGTGGAAGCGTCCTTCAGGGCCACTCTGGTCAGACCAGTCTCAGTTGTTGCTGTAATGAAGACACAAAGACAGCCGGTTCAACAACGTTGTATTGGGGTTAGGCATATATCATAGTCAAGTCACAGTCCAAGAATCATTCACTTACAATCAGTCCAGCCAGGCAAAGGTACAGATACACAGTCCAAATAGAATAGTCAAGTCACAGTCCTTTATCATCAATCCTTTTATCAACCCAACAGCACGCCACGCTCTATCCGTCTGATCTGCTCCACACCAGACATTGGGCTACTGCTTTTATATCTCCCTTAACCAATCACATTGCTCATTGGTTAATGGCATTCACATGATACTCACATGCTTACACTTAAACACCTGTATGCAAGAGTTACACAATCCTTATAGCAGTTCCAATAGGCCTTAAAGCTATAGGATACTGTCAGATCATTGCTTTGCCCAGCCCCCTGAGATTGGGGGAAAAAAACAGCCATACAAAGGAGATGCTGCCAGAGCATGAGAGACACAGCTTGCTTGGCTAGCTGTCAAAAAGAAAGACAATTCACTCAGAGCTGCAACTGATGTGTGTTGAGATGGTGGTTAGAGGACAGGACAACTTTGGGGAAGAGAAAGAGGGCTCTCCGCTCCCCCTGAGACACGTTGCATCACTCAAAAACATCCATCTAAACAGTGCCTTCTTGTTGGTAAATGGTCTGGGTTGTTTTTTTTTTAAAGACCGCTTATTTTGTGAAATGGTTTCTTGGAAGGATAAAACTGGGGAAGGAGAAGTGGAATCCAGGAGCTGCTGTTCTCTTTTGCAGAAAAACTGAGCTGGAGGCAACCGCTTGAGTTTTACACAGAGTTGTGCTCTTCTAAACCTGTTGTCTTCAATGGATTTAAAAGACTATAACTTTCCTTAGGATGGCATTGTAAGTGTCTGGTTCGGACTAACTGGATGGAAACCTGTATTGCTTCATTGTAAGCAAGCAATTGGGGGAGGAGCTTTTATTTGCAGTAACTCTTGAATCTTTGTTCATCGGTATGCAAGAAAGCAGCGATTCTCCATTGTTAGTGACAGTTCCTGATGTTGTTATCTCTGCTGTACACAGAACTGCTGATGATATCGCCAAATAGCTTGTCTTTCACCTCTCATAGTGTGCTTAATTACGGTTGCACTGTTTTAATTTACTGGGATCTCACTTTCTAATTGCCTTTTTTGATGAATGTGGGTTTATTTGGGGGAAATGCTAAAAGTACCTCGGATGCTTTTAATAAAAGCTATGGAGCAATTTTCCACACAGTGATTTAATTAAAAAGCAGTACTCCTGCAAAACGCTTTGGTATGCGAAGCCATACCACCGAAAGGATGACGAGGCAGAACAAGGGCGTGACGCTCAAAAACTCACTTTCTAACACAATCATTGGAACACATCTTCATTGGAAGGGAGATGAGAATTACAGTGCAATCCTATGCAGGGTTACTCTAGTCTAAACCCACTGAAATCAATGGATTTAGACTAGGATAATTTTTTTGTAACGGAATTGCACAGTCAGTGATCTATATAAGGCTCAAATACAGCACTGGCCATGATTCAGCTCTAGTTAAGCATTTCTAAGGTCTATTAGAAAATGCAGAGTTCCAGTTACTCACAGCTACTTTGTTCCACTCCTGTCAAAGGGACTTGGGCATTACTAACTGGAGTGGGAGTGTGGAAATAATGTTAAATTAAAAACTAGGGATCAAAGGGACTGTAGACTATATCACTGTGTATAGCATGTACTATTTGTTGTTGTATGCAGAGCTTTTTTTCTTCTTCTTCTTCTTACAGGGCTTACTGTAAGCTCTTGGAGGACTGGCTACATCAGGGGAATGTAGCCTAATATGCAAAGGAGTTCCTGCTACAAAAAAAGCCATGGCTGTATGTATTGGCCTAGTGTATAATTTCTGCATTCTTTCCTGTGTCATATTAATACTTATTATTTCTTTCAGCTTTGCTTCAGCTCTAAAGTTTGGTTTCAGATTTCCACATTCCTGATCCTATTCCATTGGTTACTGGACGTTCCCTCCTGCTGATTGCATAGGTTTACTCTGTGTCAGGCCTCGGATTCAGCGGGAGCTCACAGGAGCACAGCTCCTGAACCTTTCTAACAGTTCCACCTCCTCCCTCCTACCTTGTCCATTAAATAGTAAGTGCAGCTGCATAACAATCCATGGTTGAGCTCCACCACCTATTTTTCTTCAAAACAACTCCTGCTCTGCGTAATCCACCTTGAGTCTCAGTGAGAAAGGTGGACTACAAATAATGTAAATATATAAATAAAAGGTGTGGTTTCACAAATTGTGCACCTTCATTTTTTTTTTTTTTTACCCATGGTTACTTCTGCTCAAGCAGGTTTTAATCCCACTTTTCTCTCCAACTAGGAAGGCAAAACAGCATACAGATTAAACTCTGTGTAGAGCCTGGTGTAGAGGAGAGCCAGTCTGGTGTAGTGGATGAGTGCACGGACTCTTATCTGGGAGAACCGGGTTTGATTCCCCACTCCTCCACTTGCACCTGCTAGCATGGCTTTGGGTCAGCCATAGCTCTGGCAGAGGTTGTCCTTGAAAGGGCAGCTGCTGTGAGAGCCCTCTCCAGCCCCACCCACCTCACAGGGTGTCTGTTGTGGGGGAGGAAGGTAAAGGAGATTGTGAGCCGCTCTGAGACTCTTCAGAGTGGAGGGCGGGATATAAATCCAATATCTTCTTCATATAACAACACCAATTTAGACAAAACTAAACAGCCCAACAGGTGCAAAGATAAAACAGAAGGTGAGTCATAAGTGTATCCTGTGCTTGTGCTGTCATGGCTTGCATAGGGGCAAGAGGGTAAGAGACAAGTAGAACCCCTTGCTTCTTTCCCCTTTGGTTTATGCTACAAGCAAACACCTCTGGCCCAGCCCAGGCTTTCAATTATGAACAGAAAGGAGAGAGGTGGGTGCTCAGCTCAGAAAATAGGCTGTGTGCAATAGCCAACAAATCACTGGATCTTAAGCTGTTGTTACACTAAAGTAGTCACTTGCCACTGGATTTCCCTGAGTGGACAAGGCAATCCAGTTGTGCAGGGCTGCCCAAGTACAATGATAGTTCAATATCCAATGATACGTGTTAGGCTTGTCAATCCCCAGCTGGGGACAGGGGATCCCCTGGTTTGGAGCCCTATCCCTTTTTAGGGTCATCAGAAAATTTTTTTTGTGTGTGTGTGTGAATGTCCACTGTACATCCCATTATACCCTATAGAGACTGATTCCTATAGGGTATAATGGAGAATCAATCTGTAGGTATGGGATAGCTGTTGTTTGAGGTAGAAGCACCAAATTTTCAGCATAACATCTGGTACCTCTCCTTAAAAAAACTGTTTCAAAAATATTGGACCATTGGGTCCAATTCTATGAGCCCCCCCAAAAGATGCCCCCATCCTCCATTATTTCCAGTGAAGGGAAGGCATTTAAAAAGAGCCCATTCCCTTTAAATGTGATGGCCAGAACTCCATTTCTCCTGACTTCACCCCCAAAGTCCCCAGATATTTCCTGAGTCAGAATTAGCAACCCTAGTGCAGATACAGCCTTATCTAGTCAGATCAGATGCTCCTGATTCCCTCATCTGCTTGCACCTTTGGCTCAGGCTTTATGTGACCTGTTCCAGACCAGCTGTGTTAGTACTTTCCTGCTGTGGTTATAATGGTAATCAAAATGATGGAATAAATTCTTGCTAAAAGTGTTTTAAAAAGAGCCAGGTTATTCTGTGAAAGCAAAAGGTTTAGTTAACTGGCACCAACTTATTTTCCAAACCTTCTTCCACATCTTTCACTTCATCCGGCATGAGTTTCCCCTTTTGGTGCTGCTGGTTGTCATAGTCTAAAGTGAACCCAGCCATCTTTCAGGCTGCTTAAAAAGCACATGATAAAGTGCAGCTTTTTAGTGATTGCAAATCTAATTTCCGAGCTATTGGGACTGCAAAGATGAGCTTGGCGGCAGAGCTGTCATGTATAATCAATGGACAGGAACCGAAAAAAGACACTAAGAAGGATGGACTTTTTTTTAATTCCATAATTTTGCAGACTGATTCGCAGTTTTATCCATAGAGGGCTGCTGAACCCTGACTTGCTGTCATGACCTTTGAAAGCCAAACTCCTGCAGAGGTTTATCCAGGGATATTTTTCTCATGCCAGAGGGAAGATTATTGAAATCCTGGCTCTGATGATTTCCCATATGCTTGCTGGATTTGCTCCTCCGGTGTGACTCTGAAACAGTGCTTTAAAAGAAATGCAAAGTTCCAGCTTGCAAATGTCACAGGAATTTGCCTGTTATTCAGAGTAGCTGACTATATTGTGAATTACTGACAGGACAGTCCTAAGGAGAGTTACACTGTCCTAATTGCCCCCCCAGTCGGAATGAAGAGGCAGACACGAGAATTGGGATTAAAACCGGGCCGCTTTATTAACACATAACACAGTAACTGGCAGGGGGTGAAACTGAACCAGACAAGCCCTGGGGTCAACACCTGGACCCCGCCTTGTCCAAAGGGCGAGCCACCCTGCCCCCAGCACAAGCCCGCCGTCTTCGGGTTGTAGCTGGGCGGCCAGGCCTCCAGCCATCACCATCTGGGCTGGCATCGATCCCCATGGAAGGATCCAACCAGGTGAGGCTCCGAGTGATCTGCATCACCGCACTGAGCCGTGTAGCCCATCTACGGTTCCTGCAGACCACCGCACCGACGGTGCTAGGCCATAGGTGCTCCCCTGGAAAACCCAGTGGCCAAACCCTCCAGCCTGCGACCTTAACAATTACCAATAACAAACTAAACTAACCGGCAGTACAAGGTAGGCAAAAAACACCCCCACAATAGCCAATTGTGTGGAGATGAAAAAATTCCTACCTGGCCCCTAATAAGGCGACCGGCATACGCCTGTACTACCGAAAGGGACGGGTGGGCGGGCAGAGAGCCAAAGGAACTGCCTGCGGAGAGGGCGGGGGCCGGGGCTTATATAGCCCCGGCTCCACGCCTGAAGCAAACCCCGTATGTGGGGTGATGCTGCCCCTCCCTCCTTCCGGGGCGGCAAAGGCGGCCCCAGCCTGAGCGCCGGCAAGCCGGCTTGGCTGGGAGGGCCGGACATTGCCCCCCCAGTCGGAATGAAGAGGCAGACACGAGAATTGGGATTAAAACCGGGCCGCTTTATTAACACATAACACAGTAACTGGCAGGGGGTGAAACTGAACCAGACAAGCCCTGGGGTCAACACCTGGACCCCGCCTTGTCCAAAGGGCGAGCCACCCTGCCCCCAGCACAAGCCCGCCATCTTCGGGTTGTAGCTGGGCGGCCAGGCCTCCAGCCATCACCATCTGGGCTGGCATCGATCCCCATGGAAGGATCCAACCAGGTGAGGCTCCGAGTGATCTGCATCACCGCACTGAGCCGTGTAGCCCATCTACGGTTCCTGCAGACCACCGCACCGACGGTGCTAGGCCATAGGTGCTCCCCTGGAAAACCCAGTGGCCAAACCCTCCAGCCACCGCCAATGCCAAGCCTCTGCTTAGGCATTAGCGCCCCACCGGGTGGCCCAGAGCCAACCGAAACCCCCTGCCGTAGCCAACTAAAAGGCCCGGTTCCCAACTCAGACACCATCCGGCCGACAAGGTCAGCCTACTAGAACAGCAGGGGCGGGGTCCCAGGCCAGCGGTAGCCCCGCACTGGGGCCAGGCTGGGAGCCCACCGGGCAAAATGTGAAAACTGAAAACCGTGCTGCACCCGCAGATGAGAACCGACGTCACTCACCACGAGCCCAGCATCTGAAAAGACAAACAGCAGTCAGCATAACAACAACACAACCCAAAGAGCCCCCCTACCCACCAGAGGTGACCGGAGGGCCAATAGGTTCGGCCGGCCGCCGACCGCCACCCGCTCATGTGCCAGGTGGCGGAGTGCCATCGGGCGGTTGGGGCTGGGCCCCTCTTCCAGGTGGCTGCTGCCCACCCCCGCCTCCCCCGGAGGTCCTACTGCCCGGTCTGGATGAAGATCTGCTACAGGCCGAAAGTGCGTGGGCCCCGCTGCAGAGCGGGCACTCATGCCGGAACTTACAAGGTTTCCTGGGGCACGCACCCTTAGATGCGAATTCCCAACATAACAGCCGGGACTGGACAGACTGGCCCGAGGCGTCACAGGCCCCTGTAGAGCACTGTTGTTGCTGCGACCTCTGCACTAGGTGGCCACTGTCAGACCTGTCTCCCGCATTTGGTTTTGCCGGGGACATCAGCTGTAACCACAGCTGTTGATTTATTTGATCCCACGGCATCCCTGGATTGACGGCGGCCCTCATACGGAAAGCCTCGTCGTACTGCAGCCAAGCTGCACCCACGAAGTCCGTATACGCCCTATACACAATATCTATATACTGAAAAAGGGCCGCCGCCCGAGCCGGCTGCGCTCTCGCGATTACTCCGGCGTAAATCAAAAATCCAGGCAACCAGTTCGCCCAGGACCTATCAACCCTACGACGTTTGAGCTTTTCCTTCTCCTTATCGTCAAGCTCGTCTTTACTTTTCTTTTCGAGCTCTCTGAAAAGGAGACCGAAAACGTCCACGTATTCGCCACGGAGGATTTTCTCACGCGTGGCCACCGTTAAATGATCCCCCAATGGCAGAGAGGTATCGCCGTATGGGAGGGAATGAAAGGGGATACTAGCATATGGGTTGGGGGGGTAAAACCACCCGCTACTCTGAGGCGCCATCTGCTGACCGCCCCATGGCAAAATGAACGATAGGGGCGGGGCTGAAGGGGCCCTGGGCACCGCCGCAGCGCCTGCCGACTGTCCGTTTGTGGACGGGACCGGACAGGGGAGTGGGTTAGCTCCATGAAAACCCCAAGCCCAAGGCTGGACAGGACCAGGCTGCTCAACCACTCCCAATTGCCCCATACCCCAGGACGCCCCACGTGGGGCCGCCGGGGGGGGGAGGGAGTTGAATGGGAGCCCATGGCCACCCCTGAATTGGCAGAAGAGGAGGCCTACTACCATCGCCGGGAAAAACGCCAGCACCTTCAGCGGGCTGCTGCCCACTACCTCCGGCTGCACCACTACCGTACGCCGTACCTGATGGGCCTTCCTGTGGATCTTCCTCCTGGTCCGGTACCGCCGGTGGTTCAGGCTCAGGTGGCCCACCCTGCAAAGCAGATAGACGTGCAAGCACTTCTGCCTCAAAAGTCGGGCGCGCCGACCTGCCAGATGCCCGGCGACGCCCACCCCAAATGGGAGCGCCCCTAGCCAATCTACCCTGTTCTAAAGCATCCAGCTGGCTCATGATTGCGAGCCTCACCCTCTCTCCTTGGCTGGGCTCTTCAACTGGAGTACCTAGTTGACCCCGCCCACGGGGTGGGCGGGCGGGCTGCTTTCCCTTGGACTTGCCCTGGCCTTTCTTTGGAGCCATCCCGTACAAGGCACCAAATAGCGACGTAATAACCAGGCAGTCAAAGAACCCCCTGAGCCACCCTCCTATCCGGGCTGTATGTTACTGCAGAGAGAGGAGGGAAGGGGGGGGGGAGATTGAACCTGGGACCTTCTGCTTCCCAAGCAGACGCTCTACCACTGTGCCACCGCCGCCAAAACGCACAGTACCAGCCTTGTAGTCAGGGCAACAGTGGGGGGGGGGTCACCCCAAGCACCACCAACTCCCTCTGCCCCCAATGCCGGGTAGGGAGAGGTCAAATGCCTGCCACCGAGGCACTCCAGGCACTCAAAGATTCCCTACCTCTGGCCCTCCCGCCACTATTGGTGTGAAAGAGGGGCCGTGAGTTAATAGGGGCGCCTAAACTCCCAGTCAGCAGGCCAGGAAGCAAAGCACAGCCCCCAAACCAGCAGCCTGTGTCCAAAGGCTCCCTGACCCCGAAGGGGAAAGGAGGTGTGTGGGGGAGCTAAATCACCTGCAAAAGGAGCGCTACAAAAACCACGGGGGCCCGGGATGGCAGGAAACACCACTACCCCACGAGGCCCTAGCCCCCCAGAAAGGCTACTGCCTTGGAAACAGCCGGCCGCACGCGCTCTCCCTAAAGAGGGGGGGGGACCGCTGCGCGTTGCCTCCCCAGAGAAGGTCGCCAAGAGCTGCGCAACAATAGGGCCGCCGCGCTGGCCCTGCCCATCCCGGCCGCCGCACAGATACCGCCGGAATCACGCCCGGAGCTTGGCCTCGCCAGCGCTTCAAAGCTGCGCCTTCGCAGAGCGCCGCCAAGCCGCGCTCCTCCGCAGTTCCCGCCGCCGAGGTCCCTCGTCGCCCAGGCCTCGCCGCGCCGCCGACCTCAACTGCACGTGGCTCTCACACAGAGAGCCAAAGGAACTGCCTGCGGAGAGGGCGGGGGCCGGGGCTTATATAGCCCCGGCTCCACGCCTGAAGCAAACCCCGTATGTGGGGTGATGCTGCCCCTCCCTCCTTCCGGGGCGGCAAAAGCGGCCCCAGCCTGAGCGCCGGCAAGCCGGCTTGGCTGGGAGGGCCGGACAGTCTATTGATACCATTGGTCTTAAATAGGTGTGACTGTGCTTAGAACTGCACTGTGAGTCTTTACGATCAGGAAAGTCTTTAAACTCCCAATGTACTTTGCTTACTTATTCATGCTATATGTTAAGGATAAGTCTATCAATGGCTAACCTTAGTGATTGACAGGAACGTCCTTATTCAAAGGCACTAAGACTTTGAACCCCAGAGCCAGGAGGCAATATCAGGGGAAGGCTTCTGCCTCTATGCCCTGTTGTTGGCTTTCCAGAGGAAATGGTTGGTCATTGTGTGAGACAGGATGCTGGACTAGATGGGCCACTCTGATCCAGCAAGGCTCTTCTTATGTTCTAATGTTTAAGTGCCTTAAAGGCTATTGAGCCTAGGTGCTGTTAGCCATGTGTATAAATTCAGGGCCACACTCTCTACTGCTCTTCTCCCATGTCTTTGTCCTGCATGTGCCATCAATATCTGTGACCAGCTGCACACTTCTTGTTGACGAAGTCCATCCAAACATACTGAAGCTGCCCTATCGCACAGCTTGATTCAAACTATTCTGAGTTCTAATTAAGCAAGGAAATATGTACAGTAAATTTTTAGATAAACACCTTGTGCACTCAAGGGCAATGATGTTTCATCAAACTGACTAGTCAAACACTGTACTGCTGCTGCTTGCACTTACTCTCTGCAAGGATGAGTCAGGTTGTATAGGACAGATGTGTTAAGATACAAGAGATCATTGACCTTGAATCTGACCAAAGTGTTCTACCAAAAGAAAACTGTCTTGGATGCATCCCTTCATAGCTGTGCAAAATAATTCTGCAAGCTCCCTTTTGTGGGGTATGGAGTCTCTCTTCCACTGCACAAGTTCAATGTTGGACAAACCAGATTAAGACCTGTTGTTTGAGTTATACCTATGGGCAAGGATGGAATTCTAGCAGCAACTCCTTTGCATATTAGGCCACAACCCTCTGATGTAGCCAATCCTCCAAGAGTTTACAAGGCTCTTTTTTGTAAGCTCTCGGAGGATTGGCTACATCAGATGTGTGTGGCCTAATATGCAAAGGAGCTCCTGCTGGAATTCCACCCCTGCCTATGGGTATGTCCAAATAGTCACCCTATCCATCTTCTGATGCCTGTGCTTATAATACGGTCTTTTCCATCCATGTCACTGATTAATGCTTGTGGGAGGAGTGGTGGTTTTAATATTTATTCACCAAGAAAGCATCATCTTGTAGCTTCCATGATACTTTAGTCTGGTCACTATAATCTTGGGTGGCTATCTATCTTACACTACTATTTGAACACATGCTCAGTTCTCACATAAATTAATTTGCATGTGTATCAATAATTTGAAATTGTCACATCACTGATAACTCACATCCCAGCCTAAACATAAAACGGAACTCCTGTAGTGTTGAAAAAAGAGCCGCTGTATGTGTTTTGGTAACAAGTAAATATTAATCTAGGGTTCACTAAGACAACACAACACCGATGTGTTTTCTAGTTCTCACATTCTCCTTTCAGTCTTGGTTTTCCTTCTCCCCAGTAGAGCAGAAGGTACTTCAGAAAAAAACAGGATGCATCATCTCAAGTGTCTGCAGGGAACAACCATTCAGAAACAGTTGCCTCCATTTTACAAGAATGTTTGGCTTGAAACCTGAAAACATTTTTTTTATTTGCCCCAGCTCCTATAGCAGCCGTTTTGTGATTGGCTGTGCCATCCCAATGACAGCCATTTTGTGGTTGTTCTCCAGGTTTCAGAAGTGCTTACAAACTCTGCAACTTAGAGAACCCCAGAGTTAAGCAGAAGCAATGGAATATCTGAAATATGAACTACTTCCAGTTCCTTTATCTCTAATGATCAGTGCATCCTGTGTTATGCCACAGTAAAGTTTAGGTTTTGGGTTGTGCATATAAAAAAGAGATTTTCACATACTAGTATAAATAAAAAAGCAGTTATATTCTGTGTTGCTTTAGGCATAGTGGTATTTTAGCTCCTAATACAATTTTGATGGTATTTAAATGCACATATTATTAGAATTTTTCATGGCTTGCATTCTGTGTAGCAACAATCATATCATTACAAAGTATATTATGTGCATCAAATAACCATATACATTTTCCCTCCCCTCCACTGGATGAAACATGTTTTACTTTACAAATTAGTTGAATGATTCAGATACTTCCAATCCTTTATCTTTCTAAAAATCTATTTTGTACATGCATGAATGTGGGCATGTTATATTGAACTCCAGAGTTACCGTCAGTTTCTTTTCCATATCCAGTCAGTCAACAAGCAAAAACTCTTTACCTCCATCATATTTTAGGTTCAGCATCATTCTAAATCAGTGCTACAGTCAAAAGGGCATTTCTCAGATAAGCAGAGTATGGTTCATTAAGACTTGCTGTCGTGAGAAACACTTCGTATCAGTTTTTAAATGCTCTGAAATAAAAACTAGATAGAGGCTTCTACCTGTAGTTCTGAAGCTTTTATATTTAAAAGTGCATAGCCATTAGACTGTGTTTCAGCATGCATAGTAATAGAGCAAATTGAGTAGACCCAGAAATTGGAATATGCACCAAACTGTAACACCAGACCATCAGCCAAAGGTTAGTTCACTCTAATTACCTCTCTACTGTATCCTAGTCACATTCTGATTTTCCCTATTATACATGAATAGTAACCAATGATGTGTGGATGCAAAAGTACACTGCCATTTTGCCACTGTCAGGACTTGGGCAAGCTGTTTCTGTGGATTGCTAGGCATCCTGTAGACCTTTTTCATTATTGTTCCACGTAGCTTCTTATCCATGTTTGACTCTTGCAGCCCTCCAGGTTAACTTGAAGAATGTCTAGCATTCATTTCACAATGGATGAATGCTCAGTTTGCCGTAAGTATTTCATTTTGTGCACATGAATGCACAGGGCTTTTGTTTTGAGCAGGAACACAGTTCTGGGTGGCTTGGCATCAGGGGTGTGGCCTAATATGCAAATTAGCTCCTGCTGGCCTTTTGTGTGAAACAATGGTTATATCAGGAGGTGTGGCCTAATAGGCAAATAATTCCTGCTGAGCTTTTTCTACAAAAAAAGCCCTGTAAATGCATTTGTGAATTGACTGAAATGCTGTGCTGAAAAGAATTATGCAGTCAAACCAAAATAGTTTTTAAAAAAAATAATTATACCAATCCTTGGCATATGTATAACAGCTTCCAGAGCATTTGTGTACTTCACATACATTATTCTATTACAACATCCCTGAAAGATAGGGCAGTATTATTATTTCCATATCACATAGGGGGAGCGGGGAACTACAACAGAGAGAATATCATTTTCTTCAGGAGAATCCCCCGGTTATTAGAATTTCCTGGGGGGGGGGGCACAGTTTGCTTCTAGGGGAAGAAGAAGGCAGGGATGATCTGCTTTCGTAAACTTCTTTGTAGAAGTTTGGATTTGGTGCAACATACTTTGAAACTTCAGAATTTGGGGTACGGATTTGTTACTAATTCCAGTTTTGTGTCTTTTTATGTTTGCCAATTTTTTTTACTGTTTCATTTCTTAATTGGTTTTGCGGTAAGTTATATTCCATATAGGATGTGCAGCTTTTATACTCAATGCTATAAATGCTACACATTGGGAAAATGTACATTTCATGTGGAAAACCTGGGGTGAGGAAACAGACCTTTGAATACTTATTTATTTATTTATTTATTTATTTATTTATTTGGGATTTATATCCCGCCCTTCCCACGGATGGCTCAGGGCGGCTTCCAACAATTAATCAAACTTAAAAATAAACAATTTCAAATGTAAAACAATTAAATAATTTAAACAGTTAAAACATTAAAACAGAGTAATGCAGTTTCCTATGAACAGATGGCTGGCCAGTTTCCTCAGGTTGTTATCCTAGCTAAATGTAGGCTAGGTATAGGCTAGCCGGAAGAGGGTCGTCTTACAGGCCCTGCGGAACTGCGCTAAGTCCCGCAGGGCCCTCACCTCTTCCGGCAGCTGATTCCACCATACGGGGGCCATAACGGAGAAAGCCCTTTCCCTGGTGGCTTTCAGGCGGGCTTCTTTTGGCCCGGGGATAGTGAGGAGATTTTGTGTTCCTGACCTCAGTGCTCTCTGGGGAACATGTGGGGAGAGACGGTCCTTCAGGTAGGCAGGTCCCAGGCCATATAGGGCTTTAAAGGTAATAACCAGCACCTTGTACCGGACTCGGTATATCACTGGAAGCCAGTGCAGGGTCCGAAGACCCGGCTGAATGTGTTCCCACTTTGGGAGACCCAATAACAGCCGGGCCGCGGCATTCTGCACCAGCTGCAGTTTCCGGGTCCGAGACAAGGGCAGCCCCATGTAGAGGGCGTTGCAGTAGTCCAACCTTGAGGTGACCGTAGCATGGATCACTGTTGCTAGGTCGTCGCGCTCCAGAAAGGGGGCCAGCTGCCTTGCCCGTCTAAGATGAAAAAATGCGGACTTGGCAGCGGCTGCTATCTGAGCCTCCATCTTTAAAGAAGGCTCCAATAGCACCCCCAAGCTCCTGACCCTGTCCGCCGCCATAAGCGGCACACCATCAAAAGCCGGCAGGGGGATCCCCCTCCCCGGGCCGCGGCGGCCCAAGCAAAGGACCTCTGTCTTCGTAGGATTTAACTTCAGCCCACTTATTGTGAAGGATCCTTCTCCTCTGAGGAAAGGAGAACATCTTGGTTGTTTCCCACCATCCAGTGAGGGAGGCAGGAACTATTTCTCACCCCCCCCTCTCTGTTGGGCAGAACATCCTTCTCTCAGTTTGGGTGACATCAAGAGCAGTAACATTTCAGCTTGTCTGTAACAACTAACAACTCATAATATTAAAAACAGAAACTTTCCAAATCAACAAAAGGTAGATGGAAAGAATGACCCATGGAAAGATGGAAGGTGGTAGCACAGAGAAGGAGAAGAAGGAGAAGACCTAGGGAAGGCAAGATGTCTTCCTTTCCTCAAATGAGAAGGTGTCCAAAGATCCAAAGTGTCCAAAGTGTCCAAAGATCCATTCTCCCTCTGAGGTAGAGGACATCTTGGGATCTCCCAAAGCAGTGCTCATTTCTTGGGTGGGATACCATCTTCATCTGGAATGATGTGCTGCAGTACCCTTCTTCCATATGCAATGTCTGCTGGATCATACAAGTTCAGTGTCTCACAAAGGTAGAGATCAAGGACCACATCACCATTCTGCAGACCTCTTCTACTGAACGCTGCATTGATGGCCATGCTTCACACTGAATGAACTGTTATATCTTATAGGATTTTAATGCTGAGGGACTTGAATGCCTTAACAATACAAGTTTTCATAGCAGAACCAATAAAGACTGAAGACATCTTTCCTAAATTGAGAGAAGATATACTGATGAATAAGGACTCTAACTTTCTGATTTGTTCCATATGAGTGATTTACACCTTGAGCGGTCTTCTAACATCAAAGATGCTTTGAATCTGGACAAGAAGAGGGTAAGAATATTTGCTGTGCTCTGTGAAACTGGAAGTATACCTTATGTTGAAAGGTAGGATAGATATGTAACACCACCTGGTCTCTGTGGAAAATGCAGATTTCATTTTTGGTAGATAATGCACTTGTTTCCGAAAATGTTCTGGTGGAAATGACTGCAACAAGGAAAATGTTTTTCATACTAGCTAACACAAAGATTTGTCTCTGATTGGTTCAAAAGGATCCTTGATCAATGATGATAAAACAGTGTGGAGTTTCCAGGCTGGAAAATGATAGATTGGAGGTGGACTCTTATGTGCCATTCCTAAAAGGAAGTGTCTGATGTGAGGATGATTGGCTAAACTGAATCCCTCTACTTCAGGAAGAACTGATAACAGGGCTTCAACTTGTTTTCTAGGACCGATTTCACACTCACCTTATGCCGCTCTCATGTTCATTTTCTCAGTGTGGCTTCCTTCCAATTTCACATGATCTGCCCTGGGGCTGCAGCAAGCATTGGCATTTTTGCACAGCAAGCAAAAACCACTAAAAACAGGTTTCTGTTTGCTGCGCTAAATGCCACTTGCTGCAGCCCCAGGGCAGATAGTGCGAAATCAGAAGGAAGCTGCGCTGAGAAGATGAATGTGAAAGTGGTGTAAGGTGAGTGCAAAATCGGTGTAAGTGTAGCTGGCTTGAGGCTAGTCATCAAACCATACTGAAGAAATCCCAAGACTCTGTCTAGTGAAGAGCTGAGAATACCAGCTGCCTTCCTTCTGCACCACCTGGTGAATGCCTTCCAGGAGGTATTGTATATCCTAACCATGGATCACTTCCTGAAGGCCAGAAGGGTGTCTGTCACCTCCTGGGAGTGTCCTTTATTTAGAAAGATGTTCCTTTCAATTTTCACTTGGGTAAGCAGAACCATTCTGGATGTGAGTGCCAAATTGGGCCCTGCGGTAACATGTCTGGAGATGTTGACATGTGTAGCAATGTGGAGAACCACAGACGGGATGGCCACAATGGAGTTACCACAATTATCTTTGATTCCTGTTTGGGTATGATGGAAATGGGAGGAAATGAGTAAAGGAGACCTGAAGGCCATTGTTCTGTTAAGGCATCCATCATTTCTGCCTGAAGAGAGAAGAACTGGATTTGTACCCTGCCCTTCACTACCCAAAGGAGTCACAGAGCAGTTTACAATCTCCTTTCCCTTCCTCTCCCCAGAACAGATACCCTGTAAGGTAGGTGGGGCTGAGAGCTCTTTTGAGAGCTATTCTTAAGAGAGCAGCTCTTTCAAGAACTGTGACTGACCCAAGGTCACTAAGCAGGTGCATGTGAAGAAGGGGGGAATCAAACCCAATTCTTCCAGATTAGAGTCTGTGTGCTTAACCACTACACCAAACTGATAGTTGTGTTGCAAGGCAAATAGATCCAGCAGAGATGAGAGATGATCAGTTGGAAGAGGTTCTTGTTGAGAGACCACTCCCCTTCTGAATGGAGTCCCTGCTGAGCCAATCGGCTTGTATGTTGGATGTTCCTTTGATGCGTTTGGGCCTGATTGGGGCCAGGTTCTTTTCTGCCTATGTGAGTATCTTGGTTGATTCTTTGTGAAGGCCTAAGGATTTGGAACCCCCTGCTTGTTTATTACATCTTTGCTGCAATGTTATCTGTGCGAATCAAGCCATGTGAGTTCCCTAACTGTTCTTTGAATCAGAGTAGTGCCAGATGGATGGCTCACAGTTTCAGAATGTTGATGGGAGTAAAAATTCCATTCTTGTGCAGTGGCCCTGGGCTTGGATTTTGTCCACTGTTGCCCCCCCCCCAATCCCATCAGACTGGCATCCATAAACACGTTCTTGTGGAGTGAGAAAACTCTTGCCTTGAAAAAGGTTGGAGGTCTTGGTCTCTTTTATATTTATGTTACCCATCTGATGAAAAGCATCATGTTGGCCAGGTAGATTTTGATCCTAAGGGGACAAATCTACATCCAATTCTTCCAGCTGGAGATTGGCCTGGGTTGAAATAATGCTTGCATAGGAGCTGATGAGACTCCTGGTGTTATTTCTGACCAAATTTGCTGTCTGACCACAGTTGCATCTCACAGCTAAAAAGCAGGAGCCCAGTGCCCCCTACTCATTCCAACTTGGATGGATGTATCTTTTTGACAGGTTTCTGCAGCTCCAAAATTACCATCACATTGCCAGTAGCAGGGCTTTTTTCTAGCAGGAACGCACAGGAACATAGTTTGGCTGACTTGACATTGTGGCATAATATGCAAATGAGTTCCTGCGTGAAACAATAGTGACATTGGGGTGTGGCCTAATATGCAAATGAGTTCCTGTTGTGCTTTTAATTTTTTTAAAAGCCCTGGTTAGTAGCATGTGCAAACTGAGGAGGCATGCTGGCTTGAGATGGGTTGATGTCCGCCATGCTAGATATGGCCATGGGGTTTAATTCCATGTCAGAGAGGAAGCCATCTTCAAGACACCTTGGCTTCCATCAGCTGGCTCCTTGTAGCAAAGAGAGCAAGGAAGGAGAGTGAGTGGGGTTGAATTGCCTAAAATGGCCACTGCAGTTGCTGTAGTGATCAAAGAAGGTTTGAGGAAATGAAAATGAAACAGAGAATAAAGATATCTGGTTGATAAGGAAAAGAATATAGCAGAAAGGTATAGGAAGAACAGGATTTAGAAAGGAAGAATGAGAAGGGGAAACCTAAATGAATATAAAGAAATAGTACGCAGAGCCTGCTACTGAACTGTTTTTTTCTGTTGAGGCAGAAACAGAACTGGGAAGACTGAGAAAAGGGTGTTCCACCCACCAGACAGGAAGAGGAAGAAAAAAATAATTCCTTCCTTCCTGATTGGATGGTTGGAAACACCCAAGATGTCTTTTGCCTCAGAAGAAGAAAGGGAAATGATACCAAAATAAAGAATCATGACTTGGGTTTACACAAGGAAGGCCAAAAATCACAACAGGAATTTGGGGATCTAAGAAGCAAGGATGAAACATTTGAAATCATTCTCAATATGGGGAGAAATTCAGAAAAGTCTTTCAGATATATTCCTAGTTAATTTGTAATATCATGGTCCAGCTGAAACATGAATAAAAGCATAAAACTGATAAAGATCTGAGGCCACTTCCTTGTCTTTTTTGTCCACAGACTTACTCCATTTGGTCCTTGAATTGCATTCCCCATACATTTGAGGATGCACAACTGTAAAAATGAGATATGCTTGATTCTCAACTTTCATGAAAGACCTCCAAACTATTTTTTCTTTATAAAAAACCTCAGGTGTGTGGAGCCCCAAGTCTGTTTGGAAATATAGTGTCTAGAAATATGCCTGGGATTCCAATCAGAAAATGGCTGCCCTAATTTTATTTCCATTTGGACTCAGATTTACCATTGAGCCCAGTTCTTGGAAAACAGGTGCCTTGGTTTCAGTCTCAAGAAAACAGTGTCAAGCTGAATGGAGATTTATGAGCTTGTGGATGGAAACCTGCACAGTCATCTATCTCCTATATTCTGTAAGCACTGTGCTTTAAGGAGAACGGAGAGATGGATAAGTCACAGAGAATGGTTTTGTTCATTCTCACCCAAAGAAAAAAACACAGAAAAATTCAGCTACTCTGCCTCATGCTAGCAATATTTGTGAATTTCTGCTGGACTTCAACAAGTGCATATCTACTCAATTATTCCCCAAAAGTAACTGTACTACAATTTGTATTCAGATCTCCTAATATCCCTGGGGAAATGGAATATAATCTTTCATCTTTTTTTTTTTAACTTGCATTGCAGTTAGCCTGCATTTTTGTTTGTATATTTTCCCTTCTTCATTTTGCATATTAATCTTGTTCCCTTCCACAGCCCATTTTAATTTCATTCAACAATCTTTGAACATTCACCTTAACTATGTCCTTCAAAACTATAATGTACGTTAATCATGCCCCTTCTTAATATTTCTAATGGCAATAAATCTGATTTTGCTATCTTCTACTCCTGCAGTATGTACAATAGCAGAGATACTTCATCAATGTCTCTCTAAGTTTTCTGGAATCTTCTTGTAACAAAGTTGCTAGATTTATATGCATGCTCCAGGTAGCTTCTCATTTAAGTCTATTATAAACAGAGCCAAGACTTTCTAATTTGATTTGTGGTATAAACTTATATTGCAACCTTGCCTTATTGCATCAATCTCAATATTTTTCTCGAGTACTTCCAAATATTGGCCTGATGATGACAATGCTTTGGGGACAGCAAGTAACAGGGAAGACTTTTCAGCATAAGATCACATTGCTAAATGTAAGTCTGTAAAACGTATTTATTCTGCTTTTCCAAATAATCAAGGTGGATTGCAAATTCTACACAAAGCCCTAAATAAAAAAACAGGGGTACAGTGAATATTCCCCCAATTCTTATATTCAGTGTTACATTCAGGGAAGGTAGAAGTATTTTTGACGATATTCATTTGTTTATCCTGTTTGATGCTGAATGTACAACCAATCACAGTAACGCTGGATGCAATTTTTTCAAGTTAAAGATGTTACCTGTTTCCTAACATGATATCAGCCAAGGAGGGTATAGTGAATGTGATGGTTGGACTATAATAAACAGCCAATTAGATGTCACATGATGACAAATGGAAGGTAAGGAAAGCTAGTTCAGAGCTAAAGCAACGCTTCCTGGATTTTTCACTTTTGCTTAATTTCTCTTAACCCATCACTGGCCACATAATGAACAGGATGCTGCTGCAGAGCTACCTAACATATCTGATTTTGCTGGGCAGTGGCTTCACAAGGCAAAGCTTTAATGAAAGGGTGAAAAATACTGACTCCTTGCAAAGATGTCATCCATTCTTCAGGAAGCTTTTCAAAGCACAGGATGGCTGATAGTGGCTCAGTGAACATTCATACCAGGTCTAAAGGAGATTGATAGCTTTCAGGAAATGGATAGGAGTTTGCCTTGTCCATTGCAGAAAGCACTTTTGACTAATGATAGGAAGTTCCCAAAATATTCATAACAAAGAACATCACAGTACTCATAATAAAGCCATTCCCTCTTGGAGTGTTTTTGTGGGGTTTATCATCATGGAAAGGACCATCAAGTCTAAGCCAACCCACAACTACCCCAGGAGGGGTTTTCAAGGCAAGAGATAGTTTGCCATTGCCTGCTCCTCTGTAACAACCCTTGTCTTTTTTTTTGGTCTGCCCTCCTCTATTTACCTTCACAGCCACTCTATAAAGTAGGCCTATGAGAGAGAGAGAAAGTAACCCCCCCCCCCAAAAAAAGAGTGACTAAACTATTCTAACTAACTGGATGGCTTTGGATTGTAGTAGGCCATTGCTTAGTTCAGATCAGGAGGAGAGACACCATGCTGCTTCTCCTGATGCATGCAGGAAAGAAGAAGGAAGAGGAGAACAGGAAGAAGGAAGTTCCCTGGGTTACATTCTGTTGGTTAGAGAGGGTGAGTGACAGCAAAACAGACAGGAAGGAGACTGATATTAACCTAGCTATCTAGCTTGCTCTATGGTGTTTGTAGTCCTGGGGGACTGAGCAAGAGCCATGGCCAGTCTGTTCTAGCATTGTAGTGGTATTGTTGGAGTACGGAAACTCAGGTTCTAATCCCCACTTGGCCATGGGAGCTCTCACTGTTATCTTGGGCTGGCTACTCTCTCACTCATAGGCCTACCTTATAGAGTGGCTCTGAAGGCAAAATTAAGGAGGACAGACCAATGTACACTGTTTGAGCACCTTGAACACACTGATAAAAATATACTTAAATAAATATCTTAAGATGGCTAGCTGAACTATCCAACATTCCTGCATGTTGATTTCATATCCCTGTTGGTATGTGGAGTCTGCTGTGAAAGCGTGGTTTGATTATGAGCTGTCAGAATGACAGGTGTCACATGACAGGAGTCACAGGACTGCTGTGGCTGATGCAACCAGAACTGGTAACAGCTGGACTTTCTAAGAGAGTCACAGTGAGTCAGCAGAATTAGCTGATTGGTGGACTGGACTATATAACAGCTGAGTAGCCAGCATGCTATCTCTCTCAATGTGGATGAAGGACTGGCGAAGCATTCTGTTACTCCGAACTGTGTTTGTATATATCTTCATTTCTGTAGTTTGTATAATACACTGTTTGTTCTGAAAGAAACTGGTGTGTTGGCTCTTCTTGCTGGCGTTCCTACCTATAGGAGACTTCACGGTGTGGTCTGGGAGCACTCTGCACACACTCCAGCCGACAATCCCTTCAAATGAAATATATCCAGCCTAGCAAACGCTAAAACTTAACAGCAGCTCTTTAATGTCTGTACAGTCTAAGAAAAAATATGAAGGGTTTTTGAAAAGGACCTCTGTCCACAAAACTTGCCAAAACATCTATTTTTTTTTTGTGATTGAGACTCTAAATGTTAAGCATAAAAAAACAGCTTGACATTTAAATACACAGAGAGTATTGATTACTAACCACATTATTCCTGATTCTCTGATGAACTGTTATGTATGCCTACAGATGCTTCCACTTTGAAACCACATCAAAGGGGCCCAGGATAATATATGCTAATTTTCTGCACTGTCCTCAGCTTCAAAAACCTTGAAGGTAGTGGTGCTGTTTTTGTATTGATATAGTTTCTTTGGTCAGGATGTAAAAGAACTTCAAGGCAAAAAGATATATTCCAGGTGCGTATATTTAACACCCATTTTCTTCCAGATTGCTATGCTACTTTGAAATATATTGTTCAGCTTTCAGTTTGTCCCCTTGCTATTGGCTCTCACTTCATTGGATCTTTGAGATGTCTGCATATTGATAATAGTAATAATGCAGGAAATGCCTCTCCTACAGTGCTATTGTAAGCATGGTTACAACCTTCTAAATACACTGAAGTCAAGGGGCTTAGATCTCACTGCTTATCTATTTCACAGGCATAAGAATGGGTTGCCTTTTTTGTTTTTCTCCCGTGAGCCAGAGCATGTGCACCAAACACAAATAGAAAAAGAGATGATATACTGAACAACATTTTTAATGAAACAAATATTTTCACTCAAACTATTTTTTTTCTAGAGTGTCATGGTAATTTTTCTTAAAGTTCAGCTGAAACACATTTAGTGTTCCTCTTTAGGTAAAACATCTATGGAAATATTGAGGCAAGAAAAGAATTTCAAAGTGTAGATGAATTTTGCAGACAAGCTCTGCTTATCCTTCGGTTGTTATCATCCCTAAACCTGGAGCTGCTGTTTAGTCTGGTTTTTTCAATTTTGTCCAGGTTTAAATTAAATCCAGTACTTGTTGAGGAACTTCACTTACCTGGATTTCCAGCTTTCACCTAAGAAAGACAGAGGCATAAAAAAGCAAAATATACAGGCATTGTTTCCTGAAAGTCACGAGGCCAAACTGTGTGCTGTGGTGCAACAAGGCCTCATTTAACTTGGCTGAGTGGGCCAGAGGGAAGACTCCTTTCTCACAGTACTCCTGCCCATGTCTCAGCACTGGCCATACCAGGCCAGGGAGATTCTGAGGGCCCACACTGCTGTTCCAACATCTGCATTGCTCCTCTCATGGTTCCAAAAATGGGGTCCCTTGGGGAGTCTGGGGCCCTTTCTTCCACCCAGTCATTTGTTTAAAAAGAAGATTCATCAAGGGTTGCCAATCCCCATGTGGGGGCAGGGGATCCCCTGGTTTTAAGGCTCTCCACCTGCTTCAGGGTCATCAGAAAGTGGTGGTGGGGGGGAGGTAAACGCCTGCTGGGCACTCCATCATTTCCTATGGACACTGATTGCCATAGGGTACAATGGTGAATTGATCTGCAAGTATCTTGGACTCTGGGAGGCCTGTTGTTTGAGGTAGAGGCACCAGATTTGCAGCATAGTATCCAGTGCCTCTCCTCAAAACACCTTCCAAGTGTCAAAAAGATTGGACCAGGGGGTCCAATTCTATGAGCACCCAAAGAAGGTGCCCCATCCTTCATTATTTCCAATGGAGGGAAGGCATTTAAAAGGGGTGCAGTCCCTTTAAATGAGATAGCCGGAACTCCCTTTGGGGTTCAGTTATGCTTGTCACAACCTTGCTACTGGCTCCACCTTAATGTCTCCTGGCTCCACCCCCAGAATCCCCAGATATTTCTTGAATTGGACTTGGCAACCCTACCTTCACCCCCACTTCCTTTGAAGGGAAGGCAAAGCTCTGATTGGCATGTTTGCTACATCTCTTCAGGTCAAACTGAACATGACATGGGAGAAAAGGGCAAACGCAAATACAAATGAAAGATTGGCTCTAAAGAATTTTGAACAGAAAGACCATAGTAATCACTGCTCTTCTGCCAAAGCTTGTGCAAGAAACTACACAAGATTCCTCACAGGTGATTTTACAGCAGTTGCCCAACTTGTACGAAATATTTGAATCAAATTTGCTTCATGAAGTATGAGGTGCCCTTTCATCGATGAAAGATGCCTTCCTCATGGAAAATGGAACATTTGGATCCATCCCATGGTATTTTTCAAGGAGTTTTTCCGCACCACACAAATGAAGAGTTTTCACCTGAAAATTGGAAAATATTTAGCAGACCTGTTGTAATTCTTGTACAACTTTTTGTGCCACTGCATTGCCTGCACAAGAAGAACAAATTCAGTAAGTAGGAAATAAATCCCCTGTGCAAGCACCAGTAATTTCCGACTCTGGAGTGACGTTGCTTTCACAACGCAGCAGACTTTTTACAGGGTGGTTTGCCATCGCCTTTCCCAGTCATCTACACTCCCCACCCCCCACAGCAAGCTGGATACTCATTTTACCGACCTTGGAAGGATGGAAGGCTGAGTCAACCTCGAGCTGGCAACCTGAAAACCTAGCTACTGCTGGGGATCGAACTCAGGTCACGAGCAGAGTATAGGACTGCATAGACAGGGGCATATAAACAGATAACTTAAGTAACACTGAAACACACATATGCTTACTGATTTTGAGACTTATACAATGCAAACCGAAGGGGAATTTGCATACTTGAAAAGAAATTGGCATTAAAATAGTAACTGCCCTTTCCCCCCTTTTCTGCATGCAAGGCCACATAAGTCCATGACATTGATTAGCAAATTAATTAGCAGTGTCCCTTGAGCTCCAGGAACTGCTCTCTTGTGCCCATTAAAGTACAGGCTGAAAGAACAAATCTGCTTCCCAGAATACAAAATGAACTGCTACTCTTGCAATACCTTCCAGTTATTTACACCCAGTAGTTTAATATTTTCAACTCTCAGCCATGTTGGGTAAAAAATAACTGGGTTGGTGACCAAAATTATATAATGTAGTCTTTTCTGTATCTCCCCTGAGGAACATGCACCAGTTTAACATTTATGTTCCTGGCATATATTTCCTTTGAGAAATTGCTGACCTTCTCTTTGATTGATAGATAGATAGATAGATAGATAGATAGATAGATAGATAGATAGATAGATAGATAGATAGATAGAGGGCTATTTTTACTAGTAATAAGGCCCGTTGTGGGGTGCTAGAAATTTGCTATGGGTGAGTTTCATGGCCTTGACTGGGGGCTGGGAAAGGAAGGAAAAGATAGAGGGAGGCAAGGTATGTCGAGAAGGCAGTGGTTAGAAAGGAAAATGGAGAAAGTGGGGAAATGTGGGGTAGGTTATCAGAGAAGGGGTTAGCTTCAGAAGGTAGGGATGGGGGAGCAAAAGAGATGGGGTAGATGTCCATCTCCTCCACCCTCCCTGCAGCCTCTGTCTAGGAAAAATGCAGTCTTTCTGTGCAGTGGGGACCAAAGCAACTTACATCAGTCTCCTGTTCCCCCTTTTGATCTGCACAACAGCCCTGTGAGGCACGTTAGGCTGAAAGTATGTGACTGGTGAGTCAGTCAGTCAGTCTGGTCTGAAATCACCCAGTCAGCTTCTACAGCAAGAAGCTGAGTCTGGTCTCAAATGCCAGCTGCCACATCATACTGACCATAGAGGGATCTCAGCAGGGAATAATGACTCAGAGTGTACCATTTTCTATGCCTACTGAAGAAGAATTGCAGATTTATACCCCGCCCTTCTCTCTGTTTCAGAGACTCAGAGCGGCTTACAATCTCCTACATCTTCTCACTCCACAACAGACACACTGTGAGATGGTTAGGGCTGAGAGGTTTCTCACAGCAGCTGCCCTTTCAAGGACAACTTCTGCGAGAGCCATGGCTAACCCCAGGCCATTCCATTAGGTGCAAGTGGAGCAGTGGGGAATCAAACCCAGTTCTCCCAGATAAGAGTCCACACACTTAACCACTACTCCAACTGGCTCTTTCATTTGGAAAGCAGCTGTAGTGCTTAGTGATCTTCAGGCCTCACCTGGAGATTGGCAACAATGGTTCCCCAGGAGGAAATGGCTGGTTTGGGGGTTGAGTCTATGATATTATATTTCTGAGTTCCCATTCTTCTTCAAACCCCGCCCTCTCCAGACTCCGCCCCTCAAATCTCCAAAAAATTTGAAACCCGAGTTGGCAATTCTCTTTCCTTCTCAGCCAATCATCAACCTACCTTTACCTGACCCCTGACTTCAGCTTTCCATCTTCTCTCCCTCCACTCCCAGTCTTCTCCACAGTGGGAACCAAAGCAACTTACATCATTTTCCTCTCCCCCTTTTGATCTGCACATGTGAGGTAGGTTAGGCTGAAAGTCTGTGACTAGTCTGAAATCACCCAGTCAGCTTCCATGGCCTTATTACTAGTACTACCACAATGAAAGGTCAAGCAGGCTTTCTGCATTCCCAGCTTTTATTTTTTTAAGTAAGTTTCTAGCTCCTTCTCTCACAGATATATATATATATATGGCATCTCCCCACAAGGGAAAGGGATATTTTTTAAAAAAAAATGAAGCTGGGAATTCAGAGAATGTGCTTGCTTCAGCAGTGTATTGATATTTCAGTGCCATATTTTTTTTTTAAAAAAATGCAACTATGATATTGATATATCAATATATACATGCACAAAAAAATAAAAAGAGGGGTGCTGTCATCCTGATTATTTAAAGCATGTGAGGAAGAAAATGAACTGTCTCCACAACCGTGAAAATGCGGCGGAAGGGCAGACATACAGAACAACTTTGCCCAAACTAATTCCAGTGTTTGTAGATTGACTCCCAAGAAAACCAGGAGTAAGTCTATTTATTCAGTCCCCTTAAGCTGGAGATTTATATTAATCATTAATCTGGTGGGTACACAACTGACAGTAGGAAAATGCAGACTTCAAAGTGTTACTGATATGAATTAAACAGTTTACTGAAAAGCATTACTGAATAATAGACTCCAAAAGCAAACTGCAAACTGAATCAGATGCATGATGCAGGAATACATGAAAAAAAACAAGGATAAACCACTAGGCATTATAAAAACACTTGAAGCAAGAAGTTGAAAACTTGACAGCAAGCTGAATGCAGATTAGCCAATCTATATGTTATTAAACCATATGTTGTTAAATCACGTTAATTGCCATTCTACCAAACTTCTGTTGTAGTTTTTACTCAGTTTCTTACCAAGCAAGTTGATAAAGTTTCATAGCTACCTATCTAAGGATCCAGGAAGGTTGAAGAGTCAGGACTCTCACAGGCTTGTGAGCCTCTCAATCCATAGATTGCTGCAAATCAGGAAGAGGGGAGGGCAGAACACAGCAGCTTGGGGCCCAGAACTACAATACAGGCCTGTCTGGACCTGGAGTTCCTTACCCATTAAGGAAACCCTTTAAAAAGTATACACCTTCTCTATGGAAAGAACAAAAACTATAGGAATAAAAACCAAACCTCTAAAAATTTAGGGGGCAAAGCATGATCAAATTAAAACTGAATGGAAACCAAGGAGTCCAAGTGCCAGAAGTAGGAAGAGAACCCTGTAGTTAGGATTGCCAGGTCCAAAGTTCTGGCCATCAGGGTGGGGGAGCTTTCTGAGAATGGGTGGGTGGGGTGGCATTCCCATGTACAAAGTAACTGACATGATGATGTCATGTGGAAGTGGCAACATCACTCTGGGGACGTTATGCAGTGATGCTCAGTGCAGTGCAGTAATTCCCCAAAATTACAGAGTGTTGCCACACAATATCCCTGGTGTGATGACATCACATCTGCATGATGTCATCACATCAGGGATGTCATGCTGTGTCATGGCTATTTGGGCAGGGCCAAATTATTGGGTGGACTACAACTGTGATCTATATGTCCTTTTGTGATTTGCCTAGATTTGCAGAAACACCATTTGGCAGGAAATTTTATTTCCTTTTATGGCTATCCAGACCAAATGGCCAAGCCACACTGTTTTATGTGACCATGTGATCAGTTAGTTTGCCCTCTTTATCAACAAACTGCTTGTATTTCAGCTCACAATACCTGATCCCCTCGTCTGATGAAGTGTGCTTAAGAGAGCACACGAAAGCTTACGTTCTCAATAAAAATTGGTTGGTTTTAAAGGTGCATCTTGACTCCTGCTTTGTTTTACTGAATTATCAATTAATGTTTGAAAGACCTAGGTTCTAAGTCTTGACAAGGCTTTCCCATGTTGCATCTTGTAATGCTGTTGCTCATGTTCAATCCTTCTTCCAGTGTTTCTCTCCTACAGCCAGGTCATGTGAGGCATTTACAATGGTCCACACTGCTTTCCCCAGATAAGTTCTTATACCTAAAATTCTTGTTGGGAACCCCACAAGTAAGGTTGCCAGGTACAATTCAAGAAATATCTGGGGACTTTGGGGGCGGGTGGGAGTGGATCCAGGAGCAAGATTCTGACAAGCATAATTGAATTCCAAAGGGAGTTCTGGCCATCTCTTCTTTCTACGGCTGAGCACCCCCCCACCCCGACCCGGTCCCCTGGGGAAGGAAGGAAAGAGCCAGTGTTTCCTTTGCCCAGTTCCCTGGATCCCATGGGAGAGGTACAAAGAAGGCACCTTTAAGACAAATAAGTGCTAATGTTTTAAGGTTTTTTTAATCTTTAATTGTGTTCGTCTATGTCCTTTATAAAGTTTGTAT
The DNA here is from genome assembly GCF_032191835.1 of Heteronotia binoei. Classification (NCBI taxonomy): domain Eukaryota; kingdom Metazoa; phylum Chordata; class Lepidosauria; order Squamata; family Gekkonidae; genus Heteronotia; species Heteronotia binoei. The sequence continues at coordinate 44,783,778 of NC_083223.1, read as the reverse complement.
CTCCACTACTTGGCATTACATTTTATGACACTCATGGCCTGGCCCAACAAGGTCACATTTATGTTAGATCTGGCCCTCATATCAAATTAGTTCAAGATTCCTGGTTTAGTCACTTTGAAACAAGAAGTATGTGCAACTGGCACCCTGGGAAATTTTACTATCTGCTTTTTGGATGAAGGTTAAGATCCTCATTCCATGTAAAGTTCACCTGCATTTCATTAGTTTTTTGAAAAGCTGTTTTGAAATAAAACAGCTGTCACTGGAGGGTGTTGGTACAAACAAACTTCTCAGGATTGCATTGCCTTTTCAACTTCTTTATATTTGTAAATTGATTTTGTATGGAATTAGAGATGAGCAGCATGGTATGCTGATAGTTTTTCCCTCTTTGCTAACTGGTTTATCTTGCACATACATCCCACTTATTAGGATGAGGAGGACAAATGTATATATGTGGTCTGTTGAATTTGTTTTCCACAGAAGAAAATCTCTCTGACGATATAGAAAAACAAAGGAACCACTGTTGTTAAGCCACAATGACAAATGAGTATTTGAGATTCATTCAGCGGGCACTAATAGTATCCTTTTCTTGGTAGTTTATACCTCTGTGATGAAGAATAATGCTGCACTGTTCAGAAGCAGAGACAGTGACTTCTTTTGAAACAGAAAAAGATACAAAAGGTATATAATATCAGCTCACACAGCTTCATTCTCTCCCCAAGCTGCAAGAGTCTGGGAGCCCTTCCTGAAAGAAAACTACAGTTGTCGATAATGGATTATAATTCCACAGGCTCTGTGTCCAGTCAGGTGGACAGAAACGTTTAGAGTGGGGGTGAGGGAAATTCTTTCTGGAAGAAAAGGTTCTGATCAATGTACCATCTTGGCCAGATTGTTAGTATATTTGTTTATGCTGACAAACTGAGAAATGCTAGAACAGAACTGAACACTCTTGTTTGTAGGGGTGAATATTGAGTTCAGCAAAGTATGTAAATTAGTAGGAAATGGATCCCTGAAAGCACTTGCACATGCCAGCTTCTGGTAACCATGACCTAGATTATGTGCTTCTGCTAATAAATACTTATTTCCAGGGCTTTTGTGGTAGAAAAAGCCCAGCAGGAACTCATTTGCATAGTAGGCCACCCCCATTGACATCACCATTGTTTCACACAGGGCTTTTTTGTAGAAAAAGCCCAGCAGGAATTCATTTGCATAGTAGATCACACCCCCTGATGCCAAGCCAGCCGGAAATGAGTTCCTGTGCATTCCTGCTCAAGAAAAGCCCTGATGATTTCATGTGTGATGACAGTGTATTTTATCCCAAATTTCATTCTGTAAAATAATTTTCCCCACATTGTCATGCTGATAACATTCCCCCATACATATAACACACAAAGTCAATAATATCAAACCTTAGGTGCATCAGAGCATCACATTTCACTTCCATTAGGGTATTCAGAATATCTATTTTAATGCTATTCCCATGCAGCCACGATAGCACATTGTATGTCTATGCAGAAGTGTTCTAGTCTGAGCCCACTGATTTCAGTTGGTCAACTTTAGACTAGAGTAACTCTGCATAGTATTCCATTGCTAGACTGGCATTAACTTTCCAGCGCAATTGTTTAATGTGCTCCATGACTTGATAACACCTCAGACTCATGTCAGTGTCTTTATTTAGGACCCTGGCTGTGATGTTTGAAAAACAGGCTGGCATAGTGGCCAGGAGTGACTTCTACCAGCTCTGTCTGGTTTGCCAGCTCTCCCTTTTCTCCATTCTTAGATTTCTTTCTTAGACTGGATACACTGATCTGTTTTTGTGACCATGCAGTTGAATTACTGTAATGCACTCTACTTTGGGCTGTCCCTGAAGACAACCCAAAATCTTCAGTTGGTTCCAACATGGCAACCAACTATTGCCAGGAGTTAGCTGATGAGAACACACCTCATTTGTCTTACAACATCTTCTACACTGTTTGTATCTGAGTCCAGTTCATGGCCTAGGATACATATATCTAATGGACAGTGTCCTCCCATCTGGTTCCATGTGCCAGCTGTAGTCCTCAGGCTGTTCCCTCACTTAAGGTGATTCCCCTGGCATCATTAGAGCACAGGCTGTTTTCCATCATGGCTCCAGCATAGTGGATAAGATATCAGAGGGGAGCACTGCCTTTAAAAATCTTCAGGAAGCACTGTTGCAAGGACTCCTAATGGTCTATAAACTGCAAGAATCTTTTGGGGAGAGGGAGGCATCTAGAAAGTTTATTTTATTGGTTTTAAATTATAATGGTTTAACTGTAGAAAACAATATTTTGTTTGTGTTTAAGGTGCTACTGGACTCTTGCTCTTTTCTACTGCTACAGGCAAACATGAAAACCCATTTTACAGAGCAATCCTGTGCCACATGTGCCCTGTGGCCGCCAGCTGCTGTGTGACTATAGCAGTGCCAGTCCATTCCCTAAGGACATAACTTATGCAGCAGCCAGCAGACAAAGTTGGTGGGCTTGCAGCACTTTCTGTTTGAAACCAGTGTAGCATCAATAGCAACTGCACTGTGGTGGTCAGTGGAGACGTTGTGTGGAGGTGATAGAATTATGATGGGCAGGGCTGCCAGAAACAGTCAGGGACCATGTGGAAAGGGGGTGGAGTCCAGCATCCATCTCAGGCGGGGGGCAGAGAGGCGTGGGCCACAGGAGTTCCTCTAATTTTCAGGAGCACCCCCCACCCACTTAAAGGGACAAACTCCTGTCAGCAGATCCAGGCACCTGATAGTAGGGGAGGGGTTCGAGTTGTCCATCGCTAAGGGCACTTCAGCACCACCCCTGCCAGTGATGGGACAGAAGAAGGGGACACCAGGGTGCACCAGATGTGGGGGTATGCAGTACCACCTTCAGATCCACCAATTTCCTCCTGAGTGGAGCAGAGATGGACATGGACTGGAATGATTATCATTTCACTTTGGGCTCTGTCATTCCAAAGCAATCAGTGCCCAGAGACTGTAATTCCATATTCACTCTGCATTCATAATTACTACCATGTGCCATGATGTAGTTGTGATGTCCTGCAATGGAAACCATACAAGTCATTTGTCATTCCTGTATGCCAATTTGTCCAATGGGTTTATCTTCCCAAATCCCACCCCCTCCAAATACATTGAATCTTCCTGCTGGATTGGCTCCTCCCAGCCATAACCATGCCGGTGCAGAGGCCTATGTCTTGGTTTTGCCAATGGTCTGCCATTGAGGCCTACTACCAGCACCCAAGAGCAATGGAGTGGTGCTGGGAGCCTGTGCTATTGTAACTGGCCGTTACACTGGCGTATCTCAGACACATGCTGATGCAAAGGTCAATTGGTTCCATGAGCACTTTCATCCCCCCCCCCCTTAGGATTGTGCTGTTGATGTTTTAACAGTGTCCTATAAGCCATGTACAGCTAGAAATATTTAAATAAATATGTTCTATAATAATGGTTTTTTCCCTTCCCACTTCTAAACACAGCAGTATTTCCCTATGCTAGTTCCACTCTCTGTGTGCCAAAAATACCTCCACATCCATACAGCAGGATGAGTTTTAGGCCAACAACTTCGTTGATCCATTTCTGGGTGATTTCACTGCTTAATGCCTATAACACTGGATGAAGATCAACCATCAAAGAGAACTGGAATGTAAATCTTTGCCCTCCCCCTCCCCCCTTCATATTTCAGATTATATTCTTGTTTCTATCCAGTATTCCCTGGTTTATTGTTATTCAGAGAGGTTAGGGATATATAAAACAAACAAGAAGCTGCTGCAAGCTCAGTGTTGATCCAGAGGTGTGGTTAACATTAGCCACAGTAAGCGAAGAAACAGGACAATTTATCATGTTGTCTTTGACTTGAAATTGCACAAAGTGAGACTGACTGGCATCCTCCCCTGTTGAGAGCTGGTTTTACATTTTACATTATTCATTTGAAAAAGCTACAGTCTTATCAGTTTGGGCTGGAATAAATAATCATCTTCTGCCAGTTGGGATAGGTTTTTTTTTTTTTTTTAAAGTAGGGCCAAACCAGCTGCTTTCTTTTGAATCCAAAAGGTCGAACATCTTTCTACAGTGTCTTCTTGTTGCCTTCAGCTATCATCTTCACTGAATAACACCAGAGAACTCGAGCCTATGTCTTGGGGCAGCGCAGTGTTAATTTGTCTCAAATGTCACACAGCCCTTTGACCTATCAAACGGTCCCTTTTGGAGGACTACTGAAACTTATTAGTAAACAGCTGAGTCATACTGATCTGGTTCCATTTGACAATTGCCTTTTGACACCAGCAGCTGAATTACCATGAAACCATGGAATGGGACTTGTGCTTCATATGCAGAAGAGAGTCGTGACTGAAATAAAATGGCAATTATCTAGACACCACCCTGAATTAATTTATTCTGCAGACAGAAGTTGATTTTTTTTTTCATGAAGGGGATGCTGTTGATAGTGGTTGCTGGGAAACAGGAATGTTTTCAAAAATCCCTGGTCTGGAATAGAAATCACTTAGCATTGTGAAAGGGTCTCCTGTTTGCTAGAGAAAGAACCATTTTTGCTCATTCAGGGATACCGTGTGGGTAAGCGTATGTCTGTGACTCTTAGGGGCACAACAGCATGCGCAGAACACCTTGTAAAAAAGGGGCATATTCCAAGAAATGGTTGGGGGAAATCAGTTTGGATGACGATGAGAGAACATAAAAAAGTTTTGGTCCTGATGGTTGGTGTTGCTCATGCTGTGCGGTGAGGAGAAAGAGGGCTGTTGAAAAAGAACTAGTAGGGTCTGCGAAGCTAAACAAACACTCGCTGGCACTTTACAGCAGGGGACTGCAAACTGTGGAGCTCAAGCTGACCAGCTCAGTACAGAACCAAATATGGTTCTTGAAATATGACAAGCTATATGAGTGGGGGGTTAGTAGGGATAACCACTATGTGAAGGGAGTAGCAAGCAAAGATTTTTAAAGGACTAAAGGGCTTTTTAGAGATGCTAATTTCTGGGCGCAACTTCCTGATAAAAGACATGCAACAACCAGTGTTTGAGCTGCAGAAAACTATCAGTAATGTTACACTATATATTTCAGTTATGCAGATATGCATTCTTATACTACTTCTGTGCCGCTCTCTTGCTATGAATGTTGATGTTGTTTGGCTCATTAATTATAAAAGGTTGCTGGCCCCAACCTTAGAGCCTGGACTCAAAAATCAACAGCTTTATCAGAGAGAAACTCTCTGGAGGTGTAGAAAGGTGAAGACAGAATGGTAGGCAGCAAGCAAGGGCAGTCAATGATAGAAGAAAGCAGGCTTTTTTTGTAGCAGGAACTCCTTTGCATATCAGGCTACACCTCCACCCCGATGTGGCCAGTCCTCCTGGAGCTTACAGTAGGTCCTGACTCAGTGATCCATCTTTCTGAGGTTGGTCAAATGAGTACCCAGCTTGCTGGGGGGGAAGTGTAGATGGCTGGGGAAGGCAATGGCAAACCACCCTGTAAAAAGTCTGCCATGAAAACGTTGTGAAAGCAACATCACCCCAGAGTCAGAAACAACTGGAGCTTGCACAGAGGACTTCCTTTACCTTAAGCTCTTGGAGGATTGGCTACATCAGGGAGGTGTAGAGTGATATGCAAAGGAGTTCCTGCTACAAAAAAGCCCTGGAAGAAAGAAACCCTTAATTCACATTGGGCTTCTTCAGCAGCCAGAAGACTGTAGTACTCTCCAGCAAATGAAGTTTCAGTCAGGGCTGGCCTAGACTGTCTGGCGCCCTAGGCAAGGCTAACTTCTGGAGTGCACCCCCCTGCACTGATAACATCACTGAGTCATATGAGAGACATCCAATTCAGCACCCCAGAAGGCAGGTGCCTTAGGCAATTGCCTAGTTTGCCTAGTGGCAGGCCTGGCTGTGGTTGCAGTACAAGTTCTACCAATCTGATTGAACCCACTGTCACAGAAAGCAAAGAACTAAGTAAGGCAAAATCCAAATGGGGAATGCAGATGGGGCTTCCATCTGTGCTCCAACAGAAGACGTAGAAGCCTGATTAGCCACCATCTGGGCTTAAAATGCTAGACTATGCCCAGGGAGAAGACACCCTTACAAGAAAGATTGTTTGTCTTCTTGAGATGCAAGAATCACAGTCAAAAGAAAGGATATGAGAGTCTCTCGTAGTGCTTGTGTGTTAGCTATCCTTCTGCACATGTACAATTGTTGGTTTGCACACTAGTGTGATTTCCCCCTCCCCAATCTCTTATGTTATCTGTCATGGCATTAAGTATGAAAAGCTGTCAAACAGTAGGTGCCATATATCTCCCCCACCCCACCCCGAAGCAGCAAGACATACATACCTCTGTGACTGGAGAAATGGTTGCTTGTTCAATTTAATCTGTTTCTTAAAGCATTCAGCAGGGGGGCTAGCTAAACAGCAGTTCTTTACAGTTGAAATGACTCACAAAATAGAGCAAATTGAATGTTTGCCTCTGGCAGATAACCTCTTATTGCTTAGTGTTACCAGATTTTATGTGCAGAGGAAAATTGGGAAGGGAGGTAGCATTTTTGACTAGAACTATCTATCAGAATATTTCCCTAATGTTCTTTGCATTGTCACATTCAACCGAGATTTTGCAGGAACATTTACAGTTTGCTTTAAAAATGATTTATATGTTGCATTTGCATTTATTTTGTAAACTTAGTGGTAATTGTCTTTTAAAAATAATAGTAGGACGTGCAATGCTTATATTTCTGATAACAGCAAAAAATGGCATTGCTTGGCCAAATCTATATTGGAGGTACCATGGGGATGTTATGGAAAATGGCATCCTCTGTCAATTTCTCTCCTCTACCTCTGCAATATATTGGAACTCTCACCCAGTGATCTGATGTCATCATGTTATATGCCTCCCCCCCGCTACTGCCCTACTGCACTACTGGATATTGTGCTGTATAGTGGTACCATTCTGTGCTATACCACCTTGCTGTCATATCATCTTGCTGAATCATTTTGTTGCACTTTACGGAATGTTGAAATTGGTTTTATTATGATTTTACTGTGATTTTATCTCTATTTGATGTACCCCGCTCTGAGCCCCCAAATGGGGGAATGGGTGGAATATAAATAATAACAATATAATATTTTTTTTCCTTCTATATCCTATTGTTGGGAACAGGAAAACTTTGGGTGCGGTCACACTCACCATTAAATCCATCTGCAACGCACCTCTATTATAATCCGCACATCCAATTTCCCGATCAGACAACAGCCAGGCTCCCGTTCTATCCCATGTGGGTCCCATCGCTGGTCGATCAGAGTGCTCTACCGGACCTCGTTTCATGAGACATCAATCTGCATTAGTGCAGGTGCAGTGATGCCTGCTATCTGCACTGTTGAGCAGATCCAGCGCCTCCTCCCTTCTCCACGAGAGACCTCGCACACCCACCATGACCTCGTTCTTGAGGGCGGGGATGCGTGTCGCTTTTAAATGGGTCGGATCACTAACAGTTTTGCTAATCCGTTGGCACTACTTTTCCAGCACAAGCACTACGCGTGCAGAAAAAAACCCAAGAATTCAAATCAGTTCACATCTAGTTTCAAAAGTGAGTTTTGTTTCCAGACATAGGGGCGGATAAATGATTTATCGCGCCAACATTCGCTCACTCATTCACTGGTGCAGTGATATCACTTGCAGGGGGCTTTGGGAGGGAAGCGGTGGTGTGCTTCCGATAAGTCGCCAACAATGGAGCGTTCAAACAGAGAAATTCTGCTCAGGAACCATCAGAAGAATTTTGTTCTGGATTTAAAGTAGTATCAAATTAGTCGGCGCCCCAGTTGTCTCAACGCGGGACTCGAACAAGCTAACCACCATTCGCAGATGCTGACATTTGGACAACCACTTAAAATCTGACATGCTTCTGGACTCCACTCATGCCCGTAGTGGGATTTTCTGAACATCTGACCTCACCCTTACAATATTTTGACAAATGGCCATGGAATGAAATTTCTACTGATGGTGAGAGATCAACAGGGGATACCATTTTTGCAGCATTCTTATAGCACAGAAACATGTTATTCTACCTGCTATGTTTTCAGACAATTGTAAATTTACTATGCAAACACTTTGAATTATATTTGATCAGACAGAATAGAAGAAGTTGATGATATTGGATTTATATTCCACCCTCCATTCCGAATCTCAGAGTGGCTCATAATCTCCTTTACCTTCCTCCCCCACAACAGACACCCTGTGAGGTGGGTGGGGCTGAGAGAGCTCTTCCAGAAGCTGCCCTTTCAAGGACAACTCCGCAGAAGCTATGGCTGACCCAAGGCCATTTCAGCAGCTGCAAGTGGAGGAGTGGGGAATCAAATATGGTTCTCCCAGATAAGAGTCTGTATACTTAACCACTACACTAAACTGGCTCTCTGAGATTTTTTTTTTAATTTATTTATCTATGATTTGTATCTCGCCCTTCCCACAAGTGGCTCAGGGCGGCTTCCAGCAATTGATCAACATAAAAATTAAACAATATTTAAATATATAAACCATTAAACATTTAAAATAGTTAAAACCTTAAAAACCAGTAAACATTCCAAATACATATAAAAACAGAAGTCTGGTAAGCTACATTGAGTTCTCATCTTAGTTAGGTGTAGGCTAGCTGGAAGAGGGTCGTCTTACAGGCCCTGTGGAACTGAACAAGGTCCCGCAGGGCCCTCACCTCCTCCGGCAGCTGATTCCACCATAACGGAGAAAGCCCTTTCTCTGGTGGATTTCAAGCAGGCTTCTTTTGGCCCAGGGATAGTGAGGAGATTTTGTGTTCCCGACCTCAGTACTCTCTGGGGAACATGTGGGGAGAGACGGTCCTTCAGGTAGGCAGGTCCCAGGCCATATAGGGCTTTAAAGGTAATAACCAGCACCTTGTACCGGACTCGGTATATCACTGGAAGCCAGTGCAGGGTCCGAAGACCCGGCCGAATGTGTCCCCACTTTGGGAGACCCAATAACAGCCAGGCCGCAGCATTCTGCACCAGCTGCAATTTAAGAGTTCAGGACAGGGGCAGCCCCATGTAGAGGGCATTGCAGTAGTCCAACCTCGAGGTGACCGTAGCATGGATCACTGTTGCTAGGTCGTCGCGCTCCAGGAAGGGGGCCAACTGCCTTGCCCGCCTAAGATGAAAAAACGCGGACTTGGCAGCGGCTGCTATCTGAGCCTCCATCTTTAGGGAAGGCTCCAATAGCACCCCCAAGCTCCTGACCCTGTCCACCGCTGTCAGCGGCGCACCGTCAAAAACTAGTGGTGTATAAGTCATATCTGAACCAAATTGTCAGTGCTTTAAATATAACTTATAATTAACAGAAGAAGAAGGCCATAGATTTACACCCCACTCTTCTCTCTGAATCAGAGTTTCAGAGAGGCTTACAATCTCTTTTATATCTTCTTCCCCCACAACAGACACCCTGTAAGGTAGGTGGGGCTGAGAGAGCTCTCCCAGAAGCTGCCTTTTCAAGGACAACTCCTGTGAGAGCTATGGTTGACCCAAGTCCATTCCAGCAGCTGCAAATGGAGGACTGGGGAATCAAATCCAGTTGTCTCAGATAAGAGTCTGCACACTTAACCACTACACCAAACTGGTACCAATTTCGCACTCACCCTACATTCCTCTTTTCAGCATGGCATCCTTCCAATTTTCCACTATTTGCCCCAGGGCTTTAGCTTGCATTGCTGTTTTTGTGAGGCAAAGAGAAACAGCTAAAAACCAGTTTCTCTTTGCCGCGCAAAAACGGTGACGCAAGCTGAAGCCCTGGGGTAGATAGTGGGAAATCAGAAGGACGCTGAGCTGAAAAGAGGAATGTCAGAGTGGTATAGGGTGAGTGCGGAATCGGACTGGCTCTCCAGTATAGTATAGTATAGTATAGTATAGTATAGTATAGTATAGTATAGTATAGTATAGTATAGTATAGTATAGTATAGTATAGTATAGTATAGTATAGTATAGTATGTCATTGCTGGAGTAAAGTTACTATAATGTAGGAATATGTCTGTAGCCATAAAATGGATAATGATATTAGGGCTTTCTGTAAAGCACCAAGCTCAAACATAATTCATGAAAGGATATTGCAAGGGAAGCCTATTGATTGGTGGAGCAGGCAGTCCATAGCCTTGAGTAATTATCTTCTCTTCCAAATAGATCTTGGACAGAGGGAAGGAAGATTTTAGTAGTTTTAATGTTCCCCTATGAGATATCCATGGAAGGAAGTAGGCTTCCCTGAAAACATTGCTTTACTGATCAAGAAACTCAGGCATAAGTTGATTGTGGTTCTGAGTAAAGACCATAGTGATTGGAGGGATTCCTAGAACATCACTCAGAAGTGATAGCACATCCTCCAAACCTCCACCTGAAGTGATAACACTTCTTCGGTGACATGGCAGGAATTTCCCTCAGTCTCTATGGTTTTTACAATAGAAAATGGGAGACTTTGTAGAGCATCACCCAGAAGTGACATTACATTCCCCTGAAACTCCGCCTTCCCAAGCCACTTCCTTAGCAATATCCTGGCTTTTGTTAGGGCAAGGCTGGCATTACCAGTGACATCATTCACCTTCACTGCATTAATTTCAATTGTAAAGACATATAAGTGAATATCTGCATCCATGTAGATAGATCCAGGTGGGCAGCCATATTTGTGCATAACTACACATTACTAAAGCTGGATAGAAGTGAAGGGTGATTATATTAAAAATTTCTTTAGAATCACTCTTATTCTACACATCCCAGGGAAAAAAAATCATTGTATGCTAAAATGGCAGAGGGGTATATTTGGAAAATTGCTGCTCAACCTCTGATCTGAATCTGTTAACTTTGGAAGAGGAACAATACAGATCACATTTTCTCCAGCTTTTGCTATGAAGTGAGATTTCTTTTCTTTGTTTTTCTGACAGTTCCATGATGCTTGTAAAAGCAGGCAAACAGTTTGCTTGTAACAGTTCAGAAAAGGCAGATCAAATTAGAGACAGAAGTTTCGTTTGCATTTCTTCTCCCTGGTGACATCAGTAGGATCTGATGGGAGTATTTTCACAGGATTGCATTAAAATAGTTGCACATCACAGCAAATTTCCCACATCCAGATTATCACTTAGTAACAATAAAAGCTGCTTTGGGCCCCATTGGGAGAAAGGCAGAGAATAATTTGTCCTTGACTGTAGCCTGTGCTTGGAAAAATATATGAGTGATTCTTCTTCACCTGTTGAATTTTTCAGGGGCTATACATTATCTGACTTTTCACGGACTATTTACTGCAGTTCCTGGTGTTTTCTTACCTGTTTTGCTTATCAGTTTCATAGTTCTAGTAATCTGATAATTTGTTCTTTGATGTGATTAATTTCTATTTATCTTATATGATTTTTGTATTTAATTATTATATGTGCAATAACTTGAGATTTATACTTTAAAATTCGATATTCTTTTTTATAATATTATTGGAGTGTATGGTTTTCAACTGAATTGAAGATTTGTCTTGAACTGAAGATACAAGAATTGTCTATGCACCAAGAGACCCTATAGCCTGATTCTAAACATATTTATTCTAAAGTAAGACCCATAGAGAATTATATCATGATAAGTGCATTTAGGATTGCAGACCTAGTCCTTACAACTGTTAATATCATTTATTTACCACCTATAGCTTCCAAAGTCCTGATATTTCACTCATAATTTACTTTGATTTGCTTCACTGTGCTGTGGTTTAATTATAGGCATAGTGAAAATCTTTTCACCTCTCTCCTCGTACCATGCTGTGTTCTCCTCCCTCAGCACAGATACCTCCACACATGACACAGCACATGTTTTTTTTACGCTCACTGATTATGCATTCGTGTAGTAACAATTGATTGGGAGTCGATCAATATCACAGCAATTGGCCAGGGCCTACAAAACCATTGATTCACCCTCTGCTGGCATTCACACAGCAGGTCTCCTTTTAGCCTTCCATTCCCAACTAAGCCAGGTGCCAAGAAAATGGAATCTGTTTCTTTCATGTATTTTTTTCTGTTTAAACCCCCCCCCCCCAAAAAAAAACTCGCCAGTTCCTTAAGAGAAGAAGGTAGCTGGCATTTATTAATAGCCGTAGCAGTCAGGGCTCATGAACTTATGACTACCAATGGCCAAAATCCAATAGTCTACTTGAAGAATAATGTTGGGGTTAGCTGTGACCTGTTCATTATTAGCTCAGTAACTGGAAAAAAACTGGATGTTTCCATGGTTTATCTAAGCATATATCCAGTGTGCTTACATACAGGGCTTTTTTTGAACAGGAACACACAGGACACAATTCCGACTGGCTTGGTGTCAGGAGGTGTGGCCTGATATGCAAATAAGTTCCTGCTGGGCCTTTTCTGCAAAAAGCCTTGTGTGAAACAATAGTGATTTCAGGGGGTGTTGTTAGGGAAACTGCTCTCAAAATGAGATTGGGGAATTAGATTGAGAGACAGTTAGCCCCAAAAAGGAATCTTTTATTATCTGTGTATACCAGGCTCAACCGTTCAGAGAGTCAATGCTCAATAAGAGACTCTAATTTAGTAAAAATCAATTGTAATTTATTTAGAATAATATTTCTTTCATACAAGGTAAAAATACAAAACACTCACACATTCACACAGGTCTAGGAAATATAGATAGATTGATAGGGGAACATATATGGGTAGACAAACAGGGTCATATTTACCATCGTAGTCTTCCAGGAAGGTTTCCAATGGCGACTTAAGAGGACAGGGGAAATGGACCCAACACTGTGGCCAGAATTGGGGATGGATCTAGACAGCGGGTAATAGGGGTTGCTGAATAGAAAGCACACATGAGTGGCGTTGGGTCAGAGGTTAAATAGGCTTCCTCAGACCCTAAGGGACTGGGAGGTCTTGGGGAGGAGCAGGGGGAGGCTCTATGATGACCAAGGAGGCTGGACATCCCTTGCTGACACCTAATTGGATGCCTGCTTTGGCCAATGAACTTCACCTTAGTCCAGTGAACCTGGAAATTTCCAAGCTGCAATGTTGCCTGGGTTGGCCCCAAGGTATTAGACTGGGGTAAGAATGGGAATGACTGGATACTTAAGTTTAAATGGGATTAACTAGGAGGGTGACAATAGGTAATCAAATGCTGGCCTAGGTACCACCCAAGTTAGACAAAAGACTTGATGAAGACAGGAGATGTCCTACCTCTTATCTCATCTTCTGCTGGGCAAGATTTATTGTTCTGGTATTGCTGAGCAATTAGGATCAACAGTAGAGCTATTAATCCATTCATGAGGTAAATGAGTTGCTTGCAGGCTAGGGTGTGTTCGTGTGACTTTCCCACTAAGAAGGAATGAGTCTAGCCTGGCAGGGTATGCTTGGGTCAGGAAAGCAAGCTGGATTCTGCTGTTGTTAGCTCTAGGTCCATGGAGCCAGGCTGGAAACATGGTGGCTTCTTCCACTGCAGTGGCCAAGACTGGGCACACAAGGAGCAGCTGGAGCATGTCTGTATTTCTGGCTCACACCCTTCAGAGATGTAGAATGCAAAGCTGCCACATAAGCCTTAGAAAGTGTAAGCAAAGTCCACTTCTTAGAGCAGATGTGTGAGAGTCAAATCTCCAGGCACCCTGGCAACCACACTGGCGATCATGATGTCCACATGTATGAAAAGTAGGGGGCTTTTCCTCACAGTGTGGCCTAATATGAAAATGAGTTCCTACTGATCTTTTTCTACAAAAAAGCCCTGCTTACATATATAAGATCAGCATCAAGGGGATCATAGTTCAGTCACAAAGGCAAGAACTCAGAAACGGGGAAATGGCAGTTTAATGCTGACTTCCCCTGTTAGGGATGCCAGCCTCCAGGTGGGACCTGTGAATCTCCTGGAATTACAGCTCATCTCCAGATACAGAAATCAGTTCCCCTGGAGAAAATGGATGCTTGGGAGGGTAGGCTCTAGGTATTGTTGCACGCTGAAGGCTCTGTCCCCTCCAGGCTCTACCTCCCAAATTTCCAGGAGTTTTCCGCACCTGGATCTGGCAACACTATCCCTTTTACACATGTCCTCTGTTTACAGAGGAAGACTCGCAGCAGTCTAAACTAATTGAACACTGGCAGTCCAGTTCACAGGGATTTCTATGTTTATTGTCTGAATAAACAAAACACAAGGTGGTCTTGCATATCCTGCTTCAGCTCTATGGTCAGCAAGTGAGCAGTCCTGCAGTGCAATCCTATGCAATGAGGATAGACTGGAAAAACTCTGTATAGGATTGCACTATAAATCCTTGTGTCCCCCTCCCCAAACCATCAATATCTCATGAAGGAGGGTGTTTTTTCCCCTAATCGCTTTTTTTTTTACTTGCTCACTTTTAACAAAGTGCATTAAAGGTGTTTTCTTACAGAATCAGGTCATCTGCAATTGAAAAGGCTGAGGGATTTGGGAATGCTCAGTTTGGAGAAGAGGGAGCTGAGGGGGACATATTAGCTCTTTTTAAGCACTTAGAGGAGGGCTACTCCTGTTGCCAGCAGAGGATATGATTTACAATAATGGGTTGAAATTATGGGTGGAAAGATATCAGCTGGATGTTACAATTTTTTTCACCGTAAGAGTAGTTCAGCAGGGGAATCAGCTACCCAGGGAGGTAGTGAGCTCTCCCTTACATGCAGTCTTCAAGCAGTAGATGCTTTAGAGATGCTTTAGGCTGATCGGGGATGCTTTAGGCTGATCCTGCATTGAGCAGAGGGTTGGATAACATGACCTTTAAGGCTCCTTCCAACTTTATGGTTCTATGATTCTAGGCCACTGATCTATCAAGGACAGTGCTGCCTACTCTGTCTGGCAGCTCTTCTCCAAGATCTCAGGATCTTTCACATCATCTGCTCCCTGATCCTTTTGGCAGGTGATACGAGGAATTAAACCTGGAACAATTAGCATACAAAGCTACCACAAAACCCCTCCTGGTTTTGTATATAATGAATGTGTCGTCAATGAGATGACACTGGGTCAGATCGTGCTGTGGCCTCCAGAAGCAGGACTGGTGACTGTTTAAAACCACAGTGCTTGACCTGAATTCCACTTATAGGTAATTCCAGCAATAGCTCAAAAGTTCATTACTTTCTTCCTTTAACAATTGACCATTATCTACTGTATCAGCACACTAATAATTAACCTGTTTTCCTAATCATTTACCATGGTCAATTCAGCAATTGTTCACCTTCTAAGTCTGGCACTTTTTTTATTCTCTTTCTCTTCCTTGAAATTGAACTGCCTACAACTGTCCTTCTCTTTTAATTGCCGTGTCCAAAACTGAATGTGGCTTCCTCAATAAGGTCAAACTATTGTCAGGATTAAGGGAATAATTACCTCATTTGTTTTACACATGATGTGACTACTAGGACAGCTCAATAAAACATTAGTCTGTTTTGCAACTGCTTCACATTGTCAATTCATATTTACTTGATCATCCATTACAAGTCCCAAATCTTCCCGCAGGTACAGTGCCTAGTGACTGTTCCTCCATTTTGTATTTGACGGTTTGATTATCCTTTCCAATTTAGATTTGCCTTAAGTGAACTTGGTTTCATTGATTTTTGAGCACATATCTTCAGTTTAATGAGGCTACATTTAATTCTATCATTCCATGGTCTTAAGTTTGTCCAAACCTCACACAGTGTTGAGGCTGTAGGTGATGGTTCATTTTACTGGGGGAAAAATCCTTCGGCATCGAAATCTAAATGGTAGGAGAAGTATTCGTTCTAACATGCTAGTTGACTTGGTGTGCCTTATTTTTATATAGAGAAGCATTCTATAATCTGACCTTCATATATAAAGAATGAAGTGGCATAGAACAGGCACAAGTTTACCATAAAGCTGAGAACAAGGTCTCTGTATTAGAGATAAAAGTATTGCTTTGTTTAATTATTCTCTTTCTGTATTACTGCTTTACATATTTAGTTACATTTCATAATCATGTCCATTAGTAGGGATGGGCACAAGTCCAGAAAAATGGTTGGCTGTGGAAGTTCAAGCTCTGTGGGATTTACAGACCCCGGGACCACAAACCCCCATGTTTAATGGACCAGGTCACAGTCCATGTTGTCCCTGATGCCAAGTGGCTTACATACCCATTTAAAGGGAACATGTTCCTTTTAAATGGCTTTTGCAAGCCCTGCCGACATGGACCTTTCAAAACTCCTGGGAGGGTCATGGGACATAAGAACATAAGAGAAGCCATGTTGGATCAGATCAATGGCCCATCCAGTCCAACACTCTGTGTCACACAGTGGCCAAAAATTTTATATATATATATATATATATATATATATATATATATATATATATATATATATATATATATATATATATATATAATTTTTGTGTGTGTAGCTGCTACCACCTTCTGTGGCAGTGAATTCCACATGTTAATCACCCTTTGGGTGAAGAAGTACTTCCTTTTATCTGTTCTAACCCGACTGCTCAGCAATTTCATCGAATGAGTTCTTGTATTGTGAGAAAGGGAGAAAAGGACTTCTTTCTCTACTTTCTCCATCCCATGCATAATCTTGTAAACCTCTATCATGTCACCCTGCAGTCGAAGTTTCTCCAAGCTAAAGAGCCCCAAGCGTTTTAATCTTTCTTCATAGGGAAAGTGTTCCAACCCTTTCATTCTAGTTGCCCTTCTCTGGACTTTTTCCAGTGCTGCAATATCCTTTTTGAGGTTCAGTGACCAGAATTGCACACAGTATTCCAAATGAGACCGCACCATCGATTTATATAGGGGCATTATGATACTGGCCAATTTGTTTTCAATTCCCTTCCTAATAATTCCCAGCATGGCGTTGGCCTTTTTTATTGCAATCGCACACTGTCTTGACATTTTCAGTGAGTTATCTACCACGACCCCAGGATCTCTCTCTTGGTCAGTCTCTGCCAGTTCACACCCCATCAACTTGTATTTGTAGCTGGGATTTTTGGCCCCAATGTGCATTACTTTGCACTTGGCCACACTGAACCTCATCTGCCATGTTGACGCCCACTCACCCAGCCTCAACAGATCCCTTTGGAGTTCCTCACAATCCTCTCTGGTTCTCACCACCCTGAACAATTTAGTGTCATCCGCAAACTTGACCACTTCACTGCTCACTCCCGTGAGGTCCGTGTTGGTGGGATGACACTGACTGGGCTCACGGACCATGAATTGGGGCCCTGATCCATGGAAAAATTAGGTCTATAGCCCAGTCCATGTCCATCCTTATCTACTAATCTCAATGGAAAACCACATATCCAGCAGTAGTCTTTCCCCTGTCAGAATTAAATTCTGAGGGATTGCACTATTCCTCCAAAGCAAATTTCAGGCATGCAGGAGAACAGGTCCCCATTTTATAGGGAAATGAAATCATCACTTGCACAGCTGACAGATGCAGACCTTTGGCAGCCAAATAAAGCAAGCAGTAGGTGTTAATAATATATGAACACAGGAAAGTACCTTCTACTGAAACAGTTCATTGTCTTTCAGGTTTATCATTTCATATTCTGACTAGCATTGGCTCACCAAGATTGCAAGTAAAGATCTTTCACATCATGTACTCCTTGATCCTTTTAACTGGAGATGCTGGAGAATGAACTTGAGACCTTCTGAATGCAAAACATTCTTCTCTACATAACAAGGATCCTCAAGTATGAGTCCAACATTTTATTTATTTATTTCATTTAGTAAATTTCTATGCTGCCCATTCCTCGTAGGGCTCAGGGCAGAGTACAACATATGATAAAACAATAAAATACAATAAAAATAGTTTATAAACAGACAGCTAAACAGCACTTAGATTACCATGACATCACATATTGCCCAGCCTAGCCATCTCACATCAGGATATCTCACAGATCTAAAATTGTGCTGGAGAGCTGTTTTTAGATAGAAACAGGAACATATTGATGAAAGGAGCTAAACACTCCTGCCTCCTGTACCTTACCTCACTGAGCTCTGTTGTTTAAAGTTTTCTTCTCCCAGACAGGATTGGAAACAAGCTTTGAGCTGGTTTGGAAGAAGAATGCTGAAAGAAATAGGTGAGATATGGCAAAGAAGGGACTGGGGCAGGGTGCTTCTCCCCTTGCCTGCACACTGTTTAAAAGTAGGCCCTACTCCACTTTCTATGCACATGATAGGATCTCACTTCAAGTGGGAGGGTTCTCACTGATTCACCTTGGTCTCCAAACAACAAGGAGAAACAAGATGGAGAAAATTGTTCTGAGCAATGCTGCAACATTATTTCTGGTTCAAAAACTGGAAGTGATTGGAGGTGCTCCAGGAATTTTCAGATCTTTGTGGTAAAAACCATGGAGATTCCTGGAGCATCACTGTGATGCGATGATGTCACTTTTGTTGTTTTGGAGATTCCTGGAGCATCATTATGATGTGATGATGTCACTTCTGTTGTTTTGGCTTGAAATAACATGGTAGTCTCACACAATGGTATTTCTCTCCACCTCTGCTGTTTAGCAACCCTTGCATGTAATCAGGATTTATTTATTCATTTCTATCCTGCCCATCCCACAAAGGCAGGCTCAGAGCAGGTTACAGCATGAAATTGCCTTTATACCTCAAAGGGGGTGATTTATACCTAGAAAATAGCATGGAAGATAGTGGGGAAAAGATTAAATCCATGTCAAATAATCTTCCCTCCCACTGCTGTTATTCAGGAACATTTAGCTATTGAGACATCTTGGGTTCCTCAGTTCACTTCACTGATTTCTTGAATTGCTTCTGGGTTGGTTTTAGTCTGTTATTCTCTCATTAGTGCTGTTGACTCCAGTGGATACACATTAAGATGAACTAACAGATGTTGTATATCACTGAAAGAGGGAATGTAGTGTGTATTTTCTTCTGTCCTGTGCAAGTCTGCTTTGATGCCTTCCTATAGGCTAGTTATATTTTATTTATTTATTTATTTATTTATTTATTTATTTATTTATTTATTTATTTATTTATTCGAGATTTATATCCCGCCCTTCCCACGAATGGCTCAATAAAATTTATTATTTTATTTAGAACATTGTATACTGCCTCTCTTGCAAACCTGAATGAAATGAAAATTAAACAATAATAACCATGATCTGTTTTTTTTAAAAAAACACACACAATTCAATTATTTCAAGTGCTTGATAAATATTAATACAGTTTTGTGAATTCACATGGACATAAATATCACTCAACAGTATTTAACAAGCACAGTCCTATAACATGATCCTCTTCTCTGTTGCAGGAGACTGTCTGGTACTCTTCACTTCAAGCATCATTCAGTGCAATAAAAATACAAAAAGCCAAGAAAACATTCTTTATGTCTTTGTGTCTTTCTTACTTTTGTATTCAAATAGCATAAGGAGTCACGATTCTGCAGACAGGCTACCTCAAACACCTGTTTCAGTAGGCTTCCTCAGAGCAGAAAACATGTAAACTTGTCCTACTCAATTCCTTGGCTGCATGTTCTCTCTCACAGGGATGAATAGCTCCAAACCCATCATTTACCAATCCTGTGGTAACTCTTGTAAACCTGCCTGAGGTGGCTTACAAAATTCAAACATTAAATCCAACATATATATAGGATATATATATTAAAAACTAGCCAGAGCATAGAAGCAGAGATTATCATGCAGTTTAAAATAACAATTTTCAAACTAAATGACCAGTATAAAGTGGTGTTAAAAGATCAACCTCTTCCTGAAAAGCCTTGGTGAATAGAAATATTTAAGTTTGGAGGCTAAAAGAGAATTTAGGGAAGCAATGCATTTCCTTCTGTCAACGCTGTTTGCTGCAAGAGGAAAGTGTGGTATTTGTTTCAGTACCCTGCAATCTGCAGCACAGTCTGCCCATATGCCACTATAGGTAAACAGAACATTTGTTTCTGTGCATAACAGGCACATCCCAAGAGAACAAAATATCAGCCAAGCTGAAGCCACCATTATTTACATAGAACCAGAGCTTTTTTGGTGGCAAAAGCCCAGCAAGAATTCATTAGCATATTAGGCCACACCTCCTGACACCAAGCCAGCCGGAACTGCGTTCCTGTGCATTCCTGCTAAAAAAAAAGCCCTGTATAGAACCAAATCAAAGCCTTCCTCCCAATTCATGTCACTGTCAGTACTGGTGTAACAAAACTTTTTTTAAAAAGAGAGACCTATGAGATGAAACCCAGTGTAGTGTACTAGTAAGCAGGGCTAACTTTGATCAGGGAAACCCAGGTTCAAATCCCCCGTCTGCCATGAAGCTCACTGAATCAGCACTCCCTTCTCTCTTTCAATCTAACCTCAAAGCATTCTTGTCAGGGTAAAATGAAGACAGAACAATATATGTTGTCCTGAGTTCTTTGAAAGAAGGAGAGGTAAACAAGAATATTTCCAAATATTACCAGCTATTGTTAGTTTTTGACTTGGATTAGGCAGAAATCCCTACAAAGTATAGAAAGTACAGAACTTGATTATTGCATTGTCGATATAATACTTTGAATTCTTAATGAAAATATCCCATGCAAAATTGACACCTACAAATCTTTATTAAGTACCAAACGGCTTTCCAAACATCCCACACATTCTTCTTTTTTTGCACAGTTTTGTTTAGGATTGAAATGTTAGATTCTGAAATCAAAATTGATAAAACTGGTAAAATCCACAAATTATTGTTTGAATACTACATAAATATCCTAACTGAATGTTTCCATTGTGTGTTGTTTTCCAGTTTCTATTGCTGTCTTCTATAGCCATATCCAGACATGCAGTTTTGATATTCTAATTACACATAACATGAGAAGGCACTACCTGTAATCCACCCAGTCACCATTCTGTGTCCAGTTAATTAACTATCTGGCCAAGTCTTCAAGGGTATTATTTATATTCATTAATCCAGTAAGGGACTGAGGTTCTAAGATAATAAAATATCATCAACATAAAGCATACTTTTAAATTTGAAAGAGTTATGTATGCATGGAGATTATAATTTTGTCTAATGGCACAAACTGGAAGCGCCATACATGCATTAATAATGATAGGAGAAAGAGGACCACCCTGTCTAGTATCCCTCTCAAGAGGGACAATATGCCATTAGTCAGTCAGTACCCTGAATCTGGGACATGAATAAAGAATTCTAATCCACTTTAAACATTTATAAGGAAAACTGAATTTAGTCAATGTAGTAAAGATCGATTTCCAGTACATGTTGTCAAAAGCTTTTCAATCATCAAGTGGGAGAATGGCAACTTGATCAGATCTCTTACTATTTAACATAATCTGATCAGTGACCAGCCTAAGATCATCAATCTTGCCAACCTCATATATGTCCTACTTGGTCTACACATTCCAAAGTTGCTAACAACCTTTGAAGTATGTTAGCAAAAATAGCCGTTGTCTTTGGTACTTATTCACCTTTCCTCTTAAATTGGGATGTCTATTTTATGGATGTCTGTACGCTGTTTTATGTCTTTAAGTTCATCGGAGTCCTTCATAGCAGGTAGCCTATAACTAGCATGTAGAAAGAGCCCTGTCACCATATTTAAGTTTGGCTCTTTGTCATTGTTGTTATATGATGCCTGTATCATTGTGATCCCAAAAGCTGACAAAAAAACCCATACTCAGCGTTTTATGTCTTTAGCATAGTTTTCTTTTTTATACTGATAATTGATGTTTTAATGATGTTTTTACCTGTAAACTTCCATGGGCATGATTCAAGAGATGTGGCATCAAAATTGTAATGTTTCAGAATTCTAAAGGTAAATGTAAAGATAGTCCCCTGTGCAAGCACCAGTCATTTCTGACTCTGGGGTGATGTTGCATCATGATGTTTTCACAGAAGACTTTTTACAGGGTGGTTTGCCATTGCCTTCCCCAGTCATCTATACTTTCCCCCCAGCAAGCTGGGTACTCATTTTACCAACCTCGGGAAGATGGAAGGCTGAGTCAATCTTGAGCTGGCTACCTGAACCCAGCTTCCACCGGGATCAAATTCAGGTCATGAGCAGAGAGCTTAAAATGCAGTACTACAGCTTTACCACTCTGCTCCACGGAGCTCCCTTTCAGAATTCTATTCCATGCTTTATGATTGTTCCAGAGTACAGAATCCCAAGGAACTCTAGGTCAGGGGTACACAAAATGCTTCTGGGACAGAACTTAACAGGTATGCCAAAACATAATGAAGGAGATAGCACTGGTCCCAACCCATGTGTCATTTTATAAGTAATCACCACCTTGGTTTTCCAAACTCCAGATGGGGCTTGGAGATCTCCAGGAATTTCAATTGATCTTCAGACTACAGAGATCAGTTCCCCTGGATAAAAATGGCTGCATTGGTCAGTGGACTCTACAGCATTATACGCATGAAGTCTCTTCCTATCCCAAAACCTGGAATCCCTAGGTCAACCTCTGAATCTCCAGGAATAGCTCAATCTTATCACCCTCACTTCCTCTAAGACCCAAATATATTTTTTTTTATTTTATTTGATTTATATCCCGCCCTACCCCACCGAAGCGGGCTCAGGGCAGCTCACAACACAGAGGGTTCTAACAATAAAATTCTAATTTTAAATACAATAACAGTTTACATCATTAAAGCATTAAAAAACATTAAAAACCATTAAAATCAGTACATCAGTCCAACAATATACTATCTATGATTTCCTTTGATGTTTTGATAGTTTTAGTGCCGGTCAGTTATAGGCCAACCGGAAGAGGACTGTCTTACAGGCCCTGCGGAATTGTCCAATATCCCGCAGGGCCCTGACCTCTTCCGTTAACTGGTTCCACCAGCAAAGGGCTGTTATGGAGAAGGCCCTGTCCCTAGTTGACTTCAGCCGGGCCTCCTTTGGTCCGGGGATTACGAGCAGATTTTGGGAGCCTGATCGCAGTACTCTCTGGGGAACATATGGGAAGAGACGGTCCCTAAGGTAGGCAGGTCCTAGACCATATAGGGCTTTAAAGGTAATAACCAGCACCTTGTACTGGACTCGGTATATTATCGGCAGCCAGTGCAGTCCCCGAAGGCCCGGCTGAATGTGCTCCCATCTAGGGAGCCCTAATAGCAGCCGGGCAGCAGCGTTCTGCACTAGCTGCAACTTCCGGGTTCGGCACAGGGGCAGCCCCATGTAGAGGGCATTACAGTAATCCAACCTTGAGGTGACCGTTGCATGGATCACTGTTGCTAGATCGTCTCGCTCTAGGAAGGGAGCCAACTGCCTCGCCCGCCTAAGATGAAAAAAAGCGGACTTAGCAGTGGCTGCTACCTGGGCCTCCATAGTTAAGGCAGGCTCAAGTAGTACCCCCAAGCTCTTAATAAATAAGCTAGCAGCCAGTGAACTATTTTATTTTATTTTATTTTTGAGAAATGGTGAGAGAACCCTGCCTGTAAGCAGTCTAGCCATTGCATTTTGAACCAGTAGAAACTTTTGAATTGTCCCTAGAGGCAGCCCAATATAGTGCACTACAGTAGAACAAACTGGATGTAATCAGGTCATTGTTGCAGAATTTTGGGTTGGGTCTCTTATGAAATAGGCACTACACTTTTCAAACACCTGCAAAGACCTTAACCTTTTATATTTTTCTTGAAGCAGGCTCTCTCTCTCTATAATCTTTGCTGCCACTAGAGGTCTCAGTCTTTCAGCACCACAGAGTATTTGCTATATTAGAGCTAAATTGGGTTAGTAGGTGAAGGTTCAACCTGCCTCTTCAGGCAGGAAGACCATATTTGGGTTTGATCCATATTTGGTAAGGAGGCAACAAGATGGAGGAACCCTGGTACAAAAGTAGGTGAAAGGGAAGAGTGAACTGGGGACAATCTGAGCTCTGATTGTTTATAGTTGGTTGTAAAATTGTTTACAGTAAGTGTCCCAGTAGATGATATGAGATCTCTGGAGCCTTTATAAGCTGTGAATTTTTGGGCCCAAGCTGCTGATCTGCACTAGAGGTTTGCTATACTGCCTCTGCTTCAGATCATGCCACACTAATTGGAACTTAGACTCTTGGGTTGCTCTGCAGAGACAGTTTCTCTGCTGGATAACTTACGAGGAGAAATAGCATTTGCTAATTGAAATCATCTCCTGTTTGAGGCCTCAAACCATAGCTTACTGCTCATCCAGGCCATGGCTCTGGAATAAACTGGACTTAGGTTTTCATTGAATAAACTCTTTTTAACAGGTATCAGATTATAAGACAAGAGTAAGCATAGCTGTGAGAATGTGTATAGAGTTAATTTGATTATTGATATGCATAATCTTCTATTATATCCAGAACTAAACTATTGATATTTTATGTTTTGTCTTTTGAATGTCCTTAAGCCTTCTGTCTGGAGTCGAATAGAATAAAGTTTATCTGCATTATTTGTCTGTGACTGTTTGGGTTATTGGGAAACAGGGAAAGTATAATTCCTGCTTTAGTCATGTGATTGGAATTCCTGACTGGAGGAAGGACTGAAGCTGGTAAAGGTTGGTAAAAAGTGCTTTACCTATACCACACAGAAGATCACTGTTTTAGGGATGGGCACAAACCAGAAAATGCAGTTTGTAATGGCTTGTGGTTCACAGCCAAACCATGAACCAAACCATGAACTGAACCAGGAATTTCATTCACAAACTGAAACAGTCTGTGGCCCTGCAAACCGCACTGGAAGGGTCCTCAGTTTTTAAAAATGGGGTTGCAGAAAGCCCCCACCAAAAAGCAGAAAGTCCCCCAAATTTAAGGGGACTGCACAAGACAATCCAAAATGGCTGAGCAGAGGGGAGCAGGGTGCCACTCAGATATTTTTGAGGCTTTCACAAGAAACAGAAAGCAGAGATTTAAAGGGACCTGAAGTCCCTTTAAACCCTGGCTTTCTACTCTGTCCATGAACAACTATGAATGGTTCTAAATGTTTGTGGAAGTTCATGAGGGTAGACGCATCACAAATTTCAGTTTGTGAACCACAAACAGGGCAAAATTCAACATGAATTTTGCTTCATGGCTCGGCACCTCCCCATTCCCACTCTGCCTATGTTTGCCTGTGAGGGGGAAATCCCATCCAGAAAATTTGCAACTGAACAGACTGACATAAGCCTTCTCTTGGAGGAAGATAGTCTTTAAAATGGACATGTCAGTTCCTTTTGGTTTTTGGAGACCTTACATGTTCATACTATTTAATATACGATGCTATTTAATATCTATATGCGCCCCCTTGCCCAGATTGTCAGGAGGTATGGACTGGGTTGCCATCAATATGCGGATGACACCCAGCTCTACCTAATGATGGGTGGCCAGTCTGACTGTACCCTGGAAAACCTAGACCTGGCATTACAAGCCGTGGCCTCTTGGCTCAGACTGAGTCGACTGAAATTGAATCTGACGAAGACGGAGGTTCTCTACCTGGGTCGGGGCGGTCCGGGGAGAGAGATCCAGCTGCCGGCCCTTGACGGGGTGCCACTGATACCAGTCCCCAAGGTCAAGAGCTTAGGCGTGCTCCTTGAGTCCTCCCTTACAATGGAGGCTCAGGTGGCAGCCACTGTTAGATCTGCCTTTTTCCATCTTCGGCAAGCACGGCAGCTGGCCCCTTACCTGGAGCGCAGCGACCTAGCGACGGTAATCCATGCTACGGTCACCTCAAGAATAGATCACTGTAATGCTCTCTACATGGGGCTACCCCTGACGCTAACCCGGAGACTACAACTAGTGCAGAACGCTGCGGCACGGCTGTTAATGGGGCTACCACGACGGGAGCACATTCAGCCAGTGCTGAGAGAGCTGCACTGGTTGCCTGTTGTGTTCCGAGTTCGCTTCAAGGTGTTGGTACTAACCTTTAAAGCCCTTTATGGTCAGGGACCTGCCTATCTACGGGACCGCCTTTCCCCATATATCCCCCAGAGAGCACTGCGATCAGGGACAAAAAATCTGCTGTCTGCCCCTGGCCCAAAAGAAGCCAGGCTATGTGCAACAAGATCCAGGGCTTTCTCGGTGGCAGCACCAGAACTTTGGAACACCCTCCCAGAAGCTATAAGGGCCCTGCGGGATTTGTCGGCGTTCCGCAGGGCCTGTAAGACCGAACTGTTTAGACAGGCTTTTCTGGTTGACTGAAAATGGGCTGCCACCGGACATCCTACAGAAGCTGGCGATCATAGTCAGAACCCAATACCGCCAGACTGGATTGAGACAGCGCAAATAGTTTTAAATTGATAAGTGAATTATGGTTTTATATGTTTTATGGAATTGATTGTTTTTATGATATTGTAAGCTGCCCTGAGTCCGCTTGCGGAGAGGGCGGGATATAAATGTAAAGTAATAAATAAATAAATAAATAAAATACACAAATGTTCATACAGAAATTTTACACAAATAATAATGTTTTTCTTAAAAAAAATAAATGCAACTTCAGCAGATCCCCCTGATTAACTACTGTTAGACTGTGCAGTCACTTTCATGCCTGCCCATACTTCTGCCTTCTGACCTCCTGCTTTCTGTGCAACCCCAAAGCATTAAGCACCCTTTTTTTTTGTCTTTTAGGAAAGACTGAAGCCAAAGGGTCTAATTTAACGCTGACCTGACCTATGATTTCTTTGCCAATTTCTCCTTATTTTCATCCATAGCCTCTTGCCTTTCTCCTTTATCACTCTCTGATAATAGCATCTCATTTGTCTTTTTTGTTCTCTTCCATTTCCTTCAAATCATTAGCATCCTTTCATTTTAACAATCTATAATTTTCAATATTATTTCTGGCGTTATAAAAAGTTTTGTGTATAGGCTTTTAAATTGTACTGCTTTACTTTACTTTACTTCATTTTAAAGCACCCCCCCCCCAATTATGGTTTAAAGTTTTACAGTGCTTTGAAAAGGCCTGGTTTTCAATCCAGAGCCACTCACAAATTTACATATATTTAAAAGGGTACTAGTCAAATTAGTCAATGGCTATTACTTAGGATGGTTAAATGGGACCGCCACAATCAGAGACTGTGTACTTCTGAATACTAGTTGCTGAGCAGCTACAGCAGAAGAAGGCTTTGACCTACATACCTGATTGACCAGTATGGGAACTAGGATGCTGGACTAGATGGTCCATTGGTCTGATCCAGAAAGAATCTTTTTTATGTCCTTAAATTCTTATCTAGCTATCCTTGCACCTGCCTCTGTGCAATTTAGCTTCAAATGACTTCTCATTGATTAAAGTAGTCTGTACTTAAGTTTGGACAGTGCCAATCAAATCTTTGAAGGTGCGTGGGACTTTGCTTCAGTTTCTTCTGGTGGGGTTCAGAATATGCACTTAACAATTCAAATGGGGTTCAGATGTCCCCTTCTCAAACAGGAAAATCTTATCTTTGCAAAGGGAAGGGATATGCAGCAGAGAGGAAGGCTTATTAGACATGGGAGCCGCCTTTTTGTGGAGCTTTTGCTTTACCGACCATCACTGTTGACCTGGGGCTTCAGATTTGTGTTGTAGTTTTATTCAATCCTCGTTTTACTTCAAGAATGTAGTGAAAAGTCCCACAATACTGCTAGGAAGTCATAGCTGGGAGTATGTTTTTGTGTAAAATGTGCTTGCCTTGTGACTGATTTATGGCAACCTTGTAGGATTTTCAAGACAAGAGATTAACAGAGGTGGTTTGCCATTGTCTGTTTCTGTGCAGCAATCCTGGAATTCCTCAGTGGTCTCACATCCAAATTCTAACCAAGACTGACCCTGCTTAGCTTCTGAGATCTGACAAGATCAGGCTAGCCTGGGCTACAACTGATAGCATTGCTACTTGAAAAGAGGCCCTGCATTTGACTTCACTTGTAAAGAAACCCTGCAATTGACTTATTTCATGTCAAACGAGCCCTCTTCCCGCTTAACCCCAAATCCTTCCCAAAGATAAGATTTGATAATTGTTTGGAAAGTGGGTGAACTTACACGTAAAAGGGGTATGATATATTCCTTCAGCTTTTGTGGGTGTTTGAATGCTTAAAAGCTCCCCTGAGGCTTTTGGGGCTCTAGGAAGACATCAGTTTGTTTTCTAGTTGAGACAGAGGGGACTAGGTATGCCAGCCTCGAGGTGAGACCTGTGGATCCCCTGGAATTACAGGTTATCTGTTAACTACAAAGATCAGTTCTCCAAGAGAAAATGGATGCTTTGGATGGTGGACTCTATGGCAGAGAACCCCATTGAGGTCCCTGTTCACCCCAGGTTCCATCCCCAAATCTCCAGGAGTTTCCCAACCTGGATCTGGAAACCATAAACCCCATCCCCCACCAGTGGCCAGAAGGGCCCAGTTAACACCAGAAGTGACATGTATGTGGAGAGT
Source organism: Heteronotia binoei (assembly GCF_032191835.1). Lineage (NCBI taxonomy): Eukaryota > Metazoa > Chordata > Lepidosauria > Squamata > Gekkonidae > Heteronotia > Heteronotia binoei. The sequence goes on along the minus strand of NC_083223.1, from coordinate 44,755,505 downwards.
ATTGCCTGTGCATAGGCTAGTAGCCATCCGATCCAGTGATGAGAACAGTTCTCAAAACCTGGGTGCTTGCACACAGCTCTCCTCCTCCCAATTTGCCAGAGAAGGCATGTGCCACAGTGTGCTTGAGCACTGCCCAGCTGGATCAGAAGAATCGGATTTACTCTGTTCCAGACATTTGGTATAGCAAATAGCTCATTTTACTCCATCTGGTCTTGTCAAACAAACTTTGCAAAGAGAAAAATATGCAACAAAACAATGCTGTCCTAACAATCTTACACCTACCTAAATGCCATCCAATGATTACTTTTAAAAATCACTTTTGTTTTACAAAGGATTGATTGACCATTGAATACAATCTCTGCATTCATATACTGTCTCTGTTTGAGTACCAAATTATGGAGAAAACACCAGGAATCACCATCCTCTTTTGCTCTTCTTGTGAACAGTCAGAAGGGTATTTGTGACCCTTGTGAAGAGAAAAATGATGAAAGAGGGGAAGGGTTGTGGCTCTGTGGTACAGCATCTGCTTTGCTTTGGTTCAATTTCTGGCATCTCCAATTAAAAGGATCAGGTAGGATGGATGAGATATGGAGACCTTGGAGAACCACTGCCAATCTGAGTAGACAATACTGATCTTGAGGGACCCGTGGTCTCCAGAGGAACTGGTTGATCACTGTGTGAGGCAGAATGCTGGATTAGGTGGACTATTGGTTTGATCCAGCAGGGCTCTTCTTATATCCTTAATTCACTATATTCAGTATAATTCAGTATAAGGCAGCTATATGTGTGTTCTTGTGCTCAAGTAAATGGACCTTAATCTCATCAAGAAATTATTCAATGTGTTTTTAAAATGTTCAACTGAAAACTGGTATTGAACACTACAACGTCTAGAAAATGCGCTTTCAGATTGCTAGCTCAATTTGGCAGAACAATGTTGGTCTAAAAAGTACTGCAAACATAAAATTCTATATTTGGCCTGAACAATTCAGCTGCTGCCACCACTGAATTATGCAAATCCCAAGGGCATTATGACTTGCTTAAGGAGAAAATGGGTTTCTAAAAGCAGTTATAACAATGGATGGGCCCAATTAAACTTAGAGATTTGCTGAAAATGTGTTCAGCTCACTAGCAAGTACTATTGAGGTTTAGAATTGCATCAGAGGGTTTCCTGGTATTCAGCAATAAAGCCCATATATTGTTCACATTTACCCTTGTTCACGGTGTGTCTGTGTCATGTGGAGTTATGGTGGCAGCACATCACATGAACACATGAAGCTGCCTTGTGCTGATTCAGACCACTGGTCTATCAAAGCTTGTACTGTCTACTCTGTCCTCCTATCTGATCCCTCTTACTGGAGATGCTAGGGATTGAACCTGGGACCTTCTGCATGCAGAGAATTCTTTATCACCGAGATATGATCCCTTCCATTTTACAAAGTATAAATGCATATGCTGGTCTGATCGATTGGGATAACTGTTGTGCTCCCTGATACACATATGCAGGTGAGCAAAATTAGAGTCCAATAGCACCTTTAAAAGACCAACAAAACTTTATTCATTTACAAGTGAACATGGGTGAAGGGCTAATGCATTCCAGTATTCCTCAACAAACAAAATCCACATGCAAAGACCCTGGATTTCACACTTGATAACCCCCCATGAAAATCTGTCTTCTTGAATGCTGTGGCTGGGCACATCTTAAGCTATGTAATGTATCTTTAAGACTATTATCCTTGGTAAGTCTTCTTGAATGCAGTGGCTGGGCACATCTTAATCTATGTAATGTATCTTTAAGACTATTATCCTTGGTAAATTGCTGCTTGTAATGCGAGGGAATGGCTCTGCAAAGATTCAAAAATCGCTCATATTCAAAGCTCAGTTATTAATACACACCAAAGAGCTGTTGGATGCTTTCTCGCTGTAGTTGCTGCCAACACGTAGTCCTTGGTGGACAGTAATAAAGACAGATTACTTTGGACTTCAAGCCTGCATGGGGCTGCTTCCCCTGGTTTTCAATAATGGATTGCCATGCTATTTACAAATGAATATTCAGGGCACAACAGCATCCTTCATGTCGGGTGCTTGTAAATGCCTCGTTGCTTTATGGAGCAGGTATCTGAGACTGCCAGTGTCTGAAGCTGCGTTTGCAGATTGAGAAGGGAGAGCATTCTGTGTAAATGCAATGTCTGTTAAGTTTGGAAAGAGGTGCATGGCAGTCACAAGGAGATGAAGTGAATATTCACAAAAAGCAAAACCTTAAGACCATAAGCGATAGCTCAATTCCACGCATTTGTGTTTACCCATGATAGCCCATTTTATGTTATCGTTTCTCTAACAGAATGCCGACTTCAGAGAAGCAGGAAAAGACGTCTTGCTTTTAAGCCCTGACAAGGAGACTTGCAATTCTTTTTCAGCCTCACAAATTCTGATGCAAAGTACTAATAGAATTACTTTGTTTTGCACAGATCTTGATCTGGAAACTTGAGTCTCCAGTGGTTGCAAAAGAGGGGCTTGCTACAGCTTGGTGACAGAATGGCAATACATTTTTTTGGAAACCAAGAGAAGCAGCCCCATGCAGGCATGAAGTCCAAAGTAATCTGTCTTTATTACTGTCCACCAAGGACTGTGTGTTAGTAGCAACTACAATGAGAAAGCATCTAGCACAGTTCATGACATCCCCAGTTAAAAGAATCAGGTTGCAGGTGACGTGAAACCTCCAACTGAGACCCTGAACAGCTGCAGTCAGTCAATGCAGACCATACTGATCTTGATAGACCAATGATCTAACTCAATATAAAGCAGCTTCATGTGATTTGCAAGAGAGATGCAGTGACTACAAAGAGATCTTGAAATGGACTTCTGAATATCAATAATGATGGCAGGTTGCTGATTGAGGGCCTTATGTGGTGACAAAGGGGCCGAGGGAGGCAACGGTTACTGGAGACAGAAACACATTATAGTATCGTTATGCTAAGAAGTCTCTGAGCCAACATGGGGGAGCTGGAGTGCTTAGTGCTTAATGAAAATTTAGAGATAATAAACATGGTGGAATAGAGAAAATCTACAAGATACAGTGATTCCTGGGTATAATCACTATAGTCCTGACAGAGAGGGATGGGTGTTGCACTGTATTTTAAAGAAGGCAAAGAATCCAATGTTCAATAACAACAGGGGAATTAACTCCCCAACACAGCTGATATAAGTGGAAATACTGAATCCTACGAGTTACTTAGCAGTGGGGGTATACTATCACCTATGTGATCAAACCCTTGAGGCTGATCTTTAGATAGAGAAGGAAATAAGGGCTGTGACTAAAACAGATAATGTTATTGTACTGGGAGACTTCAAGTACCCTCACATTGACTGGGTAAATGTGTGCTTGAGTCATGCTGTAGAAATGAGATTCCTAGGCATCATAAATGACTGTCTATTGGAACAGTTGGCTATAGAGCCAACCAGAGGGGTAGTGATCTTGGACTTGGTTCTGAGCAGGTCTCAAAACCTGGTGAGAGGTGTAGAGATTGTTACATCAACTGGGAACAGTAACCACAGTACTATTAAGTTCAGCATACAGGTCAATGGAAAGTTATCCCTAGATTCCAAAACTGTAACATATGATTTCAAAAGAGGGAACTTTATGGGGGAAAAAAGAGGGGAATTGCAAAAAGGAAGGTGAAGGGAAACACAGGATAGTCAAATCCCTAGAGGATGCTTGGAAGCTATTAAACCCACACTAATTTAAACCCAGATAGAACACATTCCACCAGTTAGGAAGGACACTGCCAAGTTTAAAAGAATGCCTGCATGGTTAACAACACAAGTCATGGAAGCTATAAAAAGTAAAAAGGCTTCTATTAAAAAGTGGACGGTCTGCCCCCAATGAATTGAACAGGAGTCTCCTGCCCTTGCTGACGATTAGGCTGAGGGTGGGGGAAGCCTCCTCCAGTCCCTCCAACAAAAATCCAGGCTGCAAACTAGCCATGCAGGTAAATCATGGCTGTGCTTGATGACTGTCTTCTCCATTGCTTCTCTCTGAAAAGTGGTTTTTCTTCATCCTCTCTGAAAACATTCAATGGTACCATTTAGTCCAGATTAGTTTGAGATTTTACAGCTGCTTTTCTCAGGTTTCCAGCCTTCACTGCTATGTTCTTTTATCACATTACCTCCTGGAGCTCCATCAACTATTCCATTTCTCTCTTGCATGGTCCTGGCTCCTTGCAGATACACATCAGCCCCATCTTCTTCTCACAAACATTTCTCCCTTTTATTTCCTGGACTCTCTATCTCCACTCTGTAGGTTTTTATTGTCCAATTTATATTGTGATCCACCCTGAGCCCGTTATGGGTAAGGGCGGAATATAAGCCTACTAAAAATGAATAAATAAAAATAGTTGCTCCATCTGAGCTTCTGGGCTAATCCGTGCTGGCTACTCCCTGGTAAACTGCTATAATAGATTCAGGCCAATTTCGCACTCACCCCACGCTGCTCTGACATTCCTCTTTTCAGTGCAGCATCCTTCCAATTTCCCACTATCTGCCCCGGGGCTTCACTTTGTGTTGCCGTTTTGCGCGGCAAAGAGAAACTGGGTTTTAGCGGTTTCTCTTTGCCTTGAAAAAACGGCAACGCAAGCTGAAGCCCTGGGGCAGATAGTGGAAAATCGGAAGGATGCTACGCTGAAAAGAGGAACATCAGAGCGGCACAGGGTGAGTGCAAAATCAGTCCCAGTCTATCAATGGCTACAACCATGGTGACTGACGGGAACCTCCACATTTAAAGACATTAAACCTCTGATTCCCAGAGACAGGAGGCAACTTTAGGGGAAGGTCTCAACCTCTATGCCCTGTTGCTGGCCCTCCAGAGGAACTAGTTGGCTACTCTGTGAGGTGGGATGATGGACTAGATAGTCTACTGGTCTGATCCAGCAGGGCTCTTCTTATGTTCTTATATACTTACTTTTACGTTGCTATGTATTTGGACTTCTATTTAAAGTTTTAGCCCTTTCAGTCTTGCCCCATGTCCCTTTTAGAATGAGTATTTGACCTTTAGACCTTTATTGACATTAATGTAAGAATACAGTGTAGTTTAAAACCAACAGTAACACTATAGAATATAATAAAACTTTAAAAACCAGCAAAAGTTAAATGACATAAAATATCTGTGGGCTATGCATCAGCCTCTCTGATTTGGATCGCAACCTGTAAAAAGCAAGCAACATGAGTAGTGACAAAGTTGTTGCTTCGCAACAAACGAATGAGTATTACACCTTCGTTTTATGCTGTCGACTTGTTAGTAGTTTTATTGGCTGTTGAAGGTAGATTGGGATGGTTTCATCACTGGTGGGATTGTTTTTAGTGAAGTAATTTTACTGAGTTATTGTTTTAATTTGTATTCAATTTGTATGCCAGTGTTTTATCTTTTATTGTAAGCTGCTTCAAGGAGATCTCTGGAGAGGTTGTATACCAATATACCAAATAAATAACTATACTATAAATAAATAACTATGCTATACTTGCCTCCCATAAAGTTGCCAGGCTGTGCCTGGCGACCAGAGGGAGTTTGGGAATGGGGACATGGGGAATGCGCTGTGTGGGCTGTGAAGTCACTTCCAGCAACCCTTACTGCTAACTGTCTTTTGTCAACGCCACATGGGTGGTGATGTCACTTCCAGGAAAACCTATGTTAGAGATTATTCTAGGAAAACCTGGTAACGGTGCTTTTAATGTAAGCTGCCTTAAGGAATTTTTCTGCAATTCCTAGAGCTACTCACCATCACTTCTAGGTTTTCTCCAGAAAGGATGCCATAGTAGACATGACACTGATGAGTGGCGGTGGGCAGCCCGGATTGCTAATGGGAGGCCTCTTGCTGTAGTGGGAGACCAGACAACCCTCCCCTCCCATCAGTTACTTTTCCCTATGATGCTGCAAACATGCATCCTGAATCATGATTGGATGAGAAGGATATGAGTAATGGGCCTGTGGAGGAAGTGCATTAAAAACCCTTTCCCATCTGTCAGTTCTGTTTCAAACCCTCCCCACTAGGTCTCTGAATGTGTCATTCTGCCTTTAGGAAGGGAGGCAAATATAAACTGGAAAATTTAAAAAAAAAATGACAGGAAACAATTGGTTGTGAGGAAACTGAAAACAACATTCATTTCACAAAGTGAAGTAAAATCAACATGGTAATTTTCAAATCAAACTGACAGGGATGAGAAATTCAACAGCCTCCCCCAAATTATTCTCCCTCTCTTTTGAACTGCTGTCTTGTGGACCCTGGGCAAGGATGAATTCTGCCATTTTGAATAGTCTGTTTCATTTTTTTTTATTACACTTAGGTTGCTTGACAGTTTTAGTCTCTACTTGTCTGAAACACATTTAAAACAAATACAAAAAAGATAAATGAGATCAAAGAAAGGAAGAGGAAAACAGATGTACATTTAACCAAATGGATTTTGGGTATATTAGCCTGAAAAAACACTTTGGTGTTACATTGACTTAAATAAAACATAACCATGAGGATAGTTACGGTAGCTAAGGAAGTAATCACACAGAAATATATATGTATGTATGCACTAAACTGCTTACCTCCCAAAGCTTTCACAACAGCAAACTTTTTTTTTGTGATTCTCTGTTAAAATTCAGCTTTTACTGAACATCTGAACAAAACAAGCATTCATGTGCGAGGAAATCATTGATCAAAAGGACGCTTAACTTGAAAGCTGTCACTCTTCTTTTTAGGCACAACACAGTGGCTGTCTGCCTTTATTTCTTTCTTATAATAAAGGAGTTTGCTGGTGCATCTGTTAGAAACAGGAAGAGCCAGGATGGAGCATGGGTCTTTTAGCAGGCAGTGCCACCTGGAGGCAATGAATACAGGGGGTGACTCAGCACAAGCAAGGGATCAGTACCACCTCCCAATGGCATTATGGCTCTGTCCTCAGGGCCAATGTAGTGTAGTGGCAAGCCCATAGCTACAAAAGGGCCTCCAGGGGCCCAGCCCCTTCACACATCAGCCAGACCCCACAAAGCCTTGCTAGAATATTTTAATTACTGGAGAGCACCAAGCAGGTCTCACCCCAGTGCCTGCACTCGCTGTGAAGTCCAGCAGCAGCAGGCAGAGCCCATACAGGCCTAGAGTAGAGTTTGGCAGGTGGCCACAGGCCCATTTCCTTGATGGGATAAGCCCAGCCCAATGGCTTGGTGGCAGCAGTAGCATCCTAAGCCAGTTTGGTGTAGTGGTTAAGTGTGCGGATTCTTATCTGGAAGAACCAGGTTTGATTCCCCACTCCTCCATTTGCACTTGCTGGAATGGCCTTGGGTTAGCCATAGCTCTGGCAGAGGTTGTCCTTGAAAGGACTATGGCTGTGAGAGCCCTCTCAGCCCCATCCACCTCACAAGGTGTCTGTTGTGGGGGAGAAGATATGGGAGATTGTAAGCCACTCTGAGTCTCTGATTCAGGGAGAAGGGCAGGGTATAAATCTGCAATTCTTCTTCTTCTTCAAAGGTGGCAGCGGCACAAGGTGAGGTGGGATTGAGGAACAAAGCCAACAAGGGAGCAAGCAAGCAAGAGAGGCCGAGGAGCTCCACTCCTGCTCTGGCCCCATCGCCTGCCTCCTCGTCTGTGCCAGCTTGAGCAGTCCCAGCTGCTGAACTGGACAGAGGGTTGGCTGGGAGAGGGCAGAGTGGCTAGCTACTGAGAGACAGCCCATCCAGGCAGAGCCCAGTGGGGCATACAGCACCCCAAAATGCACCAGTCATCAAACATAAGATTTCAGTGCCACCAGTCATGATATGCCAATCCACTGGGTTGCACCCCAAAGCATCACCAGCCTTGCAGCTGTCAAGGTTGCACCAATTCTGAATCAATGGGTTCCAAACTCATGTACTGGCAACCCACCCCCCCTCAGCCAAAACCCACCACAGAACCATCCAGAACTGAAACTGAGTTGAACGTTACTCACCTTTGTGCTGAAACAGGCAGTGGATCATTACATCTCATTCTCATGAAAGCCCTGAGTGGTAACCCTGGGCAAAGCTGTCAATCCACAGCAGTTCCAAGAACCATGTGATGCTCCTTGCCCGCATGGTCTGTCTTAGACCTATGGACCACCAGTTTCAAGTTTATTTCAATTTATATCCCGCCCTTCCCACCGAAGTGGCTCAGGGCGGCTCACAGCACAGAAAATCTAACATAAAATTATTGAATTTAAAACATCTTACACAGTTAAAACAGTAAAATAAAACATATAACAGCGGTCTATTAAAACTACACTCAGTTCCCAATGCCAGTTAGTTATAAGCCAGCCGGAAGAGGGCTGTCTTACAGGCCCTGCGGAACTGGCCAAGGTCCCGCAGGGCCCTCACCTCTTCCGGCAGCTGGTTCCGCCAGAAAGGGGCTGTTACGGAGAAAGCCCTGTCCCTGGTAGATTTCAGGCGGGCTTCCTTTGGCCCGGGGATAACGAGCAGATTTTGAGATCCCGATCTCAGTACTCTCTGGGAAACATGTGGGGAGAGACGGTCCCTAAGGTAGGCAGGCCCTAGGCCATATAGGACTTTAAAGGTAATAACTAGCACCTTGTACCAAACTCGGTATATTATTGGCAGCCAGTGCAGAATCCGGAGCCCCGGCCGAATGTGCTCCCATCTTGGGAGCCCCAATAACAACTGGGCAGTGGCATTCTGCACTAACTGCAACTTCCGGGTTTGGCACAAGGGCAGCCCCATGTAGAGGGCATTTCAGTAGTCCAACCTTGAGGTGACCGTTGCATGGATCACCGTTGCTAGATCGTCACACTCCAGGAAAGGAGCCAACTGCCTCGCCCGCCTAAGATGAAAGAATGCGGACTTAGCAGTGGCTGCTATCTGAGCCTCCATCGTTAAGGACGGCTCCAATAATTTGGACTCTTATAACGCTGCCACAGGGCAGCCCAAACGTTAGTCAATTGGAAATAGGCTGTGAGGCTTTTGCAAAATTTTTTGCAGATAAAGTCGCATCGCTCCGCCACGACACCCCCGCCATATTGGAGACAGTATCCGAACCCGAGGCTCCTTGCCTGTCTTCAGATTGTATTCTGGATGGTTTCAGCGCTCTCAGCTTGGAGGAAGTTGACAGGATCCTCTTGTCTGCATGCCCTACAACTTGCAATTCGGACCCTTGCCCCTCCTGGCTTATTAAATCTTGCCAGAGGGAGCTTAGGTATCCTATACGGGATATCATAAATAGATCCCTGATGGAAGGGCAATTTCCAACGCCTCTTAAGGAGGCAGTGGTCCGCCCCCTCTTAAAAAAACCAACACTGGATCCGGCCGAATTGGCACACTATCGGCCGGTCTCGAATTTACCCTTTTTGGGTAAACTCATTGAGAGGGCAGTGGCGTTGCAACTACAGAGTTTCCTGGAGGATGCTTCCGTCCTTGACTCCCATCAGTCGGGCTTCCGCCCGGGTCATGGGACGGAGACAGTGCTGGTCGCCCTGGTGGATGATCTCCAGCGGCATCTGGACCGAGGCGGCTCGGCGGTACTGATGCTGTTAGACCTGTCGGCAGCGTTCGACACGGTCGACCATCGGTTGCTGACTTGCCGTCTTGCCGACGTGGGGATTCAGGGGTTGGCTTTACAATGGCTTACCTCTTTCCTCAAAGGTCGGGGACAAAGAGTGGCGATTGGGGGTGAATTGTCCCAGAGATACCCGCTGGATTGCGGGGTCCCTCAGGGAGCAGTTCTATCCCCGATGTTGTTTAACATCTATATGCGCCCTCTTACCCAGATTGCCCGGAGATATGGGCTGGGCTGCCACCAGTACGCTGATGACACCCAGCTCTATCTACTTATGGACGGCCGGCCTGCCTGTGTCCCAGAAAACCTGGACCTGGCATTGCAGGCCGTATCTAGATGGCTCAGGCTGAGCGGGCTGAAGCTAAATCCGACGAAGACAGAGGTCCTTTGCCTGGGTCGCCGTGGTCCAGGGAGGGAGATTCCCTTACCGGCCCTCGACGGTGTGCCTCTGTCAGCGGCGCACAGGGTTAGGAGCCTGGGGGTGCTACTGGAGCCTACCCTAACTATGGAGGCCCAGATAGCAGCCACTGCCAAGTCCGCATTTTTTCATCTTAGGCGGGCAAGGCAGTTGGCCCCTTTCCTGGAGGGCGACGACCTGGCAACAGTGATCCATGCAACGGTCACCTCGAGGCTGGATTACTGCAATGCCCTCTACATGGGGCTGCCCTTGTGCCGAACCCGGAAGTTGCAGCTAGTGCAGAATGCCGCTGCCCGGCTGTTGTTAGGGCTCCCTAGACGGGAGCACATCCAGCCGGGGCTTCGGGGACTGCACTGGCTGCCGATAACATACTGAGTTCGGTACAAGGTGCTGGTTATGACCTTTAAAGCCCTTTATGGTCTGGGACCTGCCTACCTTAGGGACCGTCTCTCCCCACATGTCCCCCAGAGAGTGCTGAGGTCGGGGTCTCAGAACCTCCTTACAATCCCTGGGCCAAAGGAGGCCCATCTGAAAGCGACCAGGGACAGGGCCTTCTCGATTGCAGCTCCCTGTTGGTGGAATCAGCTCCCAGAGGAGGTGAGGGCCCTGCGGAACCTTGAACAGTTCCGCAGGGCCTGTAAAACAACCCTCTTCCGGTTGGCATATAATTAACTGTGAGCAGAATGCCTGAATATTAAATCTTAAACATCAGATTACTGAATATTGGAAATTTGAAGGACTGATTTAAGGAATAGTAGCATAGTGTATATCGATGTGAGTTTTATGTATTTTTAGGTTTTTATGTATTTTATTGTATAATTTTAATCGTATTTAAATCGACCTCTGTTAGCTTTTATTGTTGTAAGCCGCCCTGAGCCCACCTCGGTGGGGTAGGGCGGGATATAAATCGAATAAAGTAAAGCAATAGTACCCCCAGGCTCTTGACCTTGTGCGTTGCTATCAACAGCGCACCATCAAAAACTGGCAGAGGGATTTCCCCTCCCGGACCCCAAGGACCCAAGCAAAGGACCTCTGTCTTCTCCGGATTTAGCCTCAGCCCGCTCAGCCTGAGCCACCCAGCCACGGCCTGTAATGCCTGGTCCAAATTTTCTGGGGCACAGGCCGGCCATAAGCAGATAGAGCTGGGTGTCATCAGCATACTGGTGATAACCCAGCCCATACCTTCGGGCAATCTGGGCAAGGGGGCGCATATAGATGTTAAATAACATCGGGGAGAGGACCGACCCTTGAGGCATTCCCAATCAAGCGTGTGTCTCCGGGACAGTTCACCCCCAATCGCGACCCTTTGTCCCCAACCCTCAAGGAAAGAGGAAAGCCATTGTAAGGCCAACCCCTGAATCCCCGCGTTGGCGAGGCGGCAGGTCAGTAACCGATGGTCGACCGTATCAAACGCTGCCAATAGGTCCAACAACATCAGAACCGCCGAGCCGCCCTGATCCAGATGCCGTTGAAGGTCATCTACCAGGGTAACCAACACCATCTCTGTCCCATGGCCCGGGCGAAAGCTGTACTGAAGGGGATCAAGGACGGAAGCATCCTCCAGGAAGCTCTGTAGGTGCATTGCCACTGCCCTCTCGATGAGTTTGCCCAAAAATGGCAAATTCGAGACCGGCCGGTAGTGTGCCAATTCGACCGGGTCTAACATTGTTTTTTTCAAGAGGGGACGGACCACCGCCTCTTTAAGCGGTGTTGGGAAATGCCCTTCCATCAGGGATCTATTTATGATATCCTGCACAGGATATCTAAGCTCCCTCTGGCAGGATTTAATAAGCCAGGAGGGGCATGGGTCCAATTTGCAAGTTGTTGGGCGTGCAGATAAGAGGATCCTGTCAACTTCCTCCAGGCTGAGAGCACTGAAACCATCCAGAACATGATCCAAAGACAGGCACGGTGCCTCGGGTTTGCTAACTGTCTCTAATATGGCAGGGAGGTCGCGGTGAAGCGACGTGATCTTATCCGCAAAAAAATTTGCAAAGGCCTCACAGCCAATCTCCAATTCATTAGAATTTGGTCTGCCTTGTGGCAGCATTGTAAGACTCCAAATTATATTGAACAATTGTGCCGGGAGTGAAATCGCGGACGCAATCTTAGCCGCAAAGTTTGTTTTCTTTGCGATTTTGACTGCCATCTCATAGGACTTCATAATCTCTCTATAAGATGTTCGAGTCGCTTCATCTCAAGTATGCCGCCATTGCCTCTCTAGTTGTCTGAGTCCCCGTTTTAATTGCCGCAACTCTTGGTTGTACCAAGGTGTCAACTTTAAACGAGGGCACAGAGGACACCTAGGTGCAATCTCATCGATGGCTCTGGAGAGCCTATCATTCCAAGACTCCACCAGATCATCTAAGGAATCGCCAGGGGGCCAGGGATCCCGCAGGGCCATCAGGAACCATTCCGGGTCCATCAGGCTCCGTGGGAAAGCTAAAATATGCTCTCCGCCTAAACAGGCTTGGGGTGACACATCCACTCGAGCCTTGAGGGCATAGTGATCCGATCATGGCACTGCTTTAGCAGTAATATCGTTCACTAAAACTCCCGCCGCGAAGACCAAGTCTAACATGTGCCCCGCCTGATGGGTGGGCATTGTAACAATTTGGGAGAGTCCCAGTGTCGCCATGGATGACACCAGGTCCATCGCCCAGTTGGAGGCCGTGTCATTGGCATGAACATTGAAGTCACCCAAGATCAATAGCCTTGGCAACTCCAATGCCCAGCCTGCCGCGGCCTCCACTAGCAGCATTTTATTTCACAAAAGTCAGATGCCTACAGGGCAGTATGCAATATGTCCCATTTGGAGGTGGACAGAAGTTTCAGGCCATCACTGGGCACACCAATGACCCTGGAAATAGAGAACTTCTGCATTAGACTGAACCTAAAAATCCTGCTCAGCAAGCCAGCATTTCCTCCAGAATGGCATCCCTTTAAAATCCCCCCCACACACGTACACAAATCCTGGGCTTTTTTTTTTGTAGCAGGAACTCCTGTAGCAGGAACTTATTTGCATATTAGGCCACACACCCCTGATGTAGGGTTGCCAAGTCCTCTTCAAGCCCCAATGGGTGACATTCTGTTGCACCATAGAGTACCTATTATACCATAGAGTTTTACCTCCCAAATGGCTAGAGCGTCCAGGAAAACCATAAAGTTTTCCTGGAAACTCCTAGAGCGGCCCCACATGCATGCCACCATTTTGATGATGTCCGGATGATGTCATTGCGCTGGTGACACAGGGAGAGGTTCCCCCCGCTGGCCCAATGTGGACTGGCGAGTTGGGAACTTTCAGGGCGAGGGGATTCCCCACCCGGTCTGGGGACTTGGCAGCCCTACCCTGATATAGCCAATCCTCCAAGACCTTACAAGGCTCTTGGTACAGGGTCCAGTGTAAGCTCCAGGAGGATTGGCTACATCAGGGGTATGTGTCCAAATATGCAAAGGAATTCCTGCTACAAAAAAGCCCTGAAAAAATCTAATGAAACATGTGCATCTGCCTTCATATGCCTGAAAAAACTAATGTTATATTGAGCCAGTTTGACATTCCTAGTAGATTGGTCATGCATCATAAAAAGGCCCTCCCTGGGGCTATCATTCTACAGGCACAGTTCAGATGACTTGACACTACCTGCATCTGCTTTAGAGTCACCTTTCTATCACCACACAGTTCATCCAAAAGAACTATGCAGGTGGCACAACTCTCACTATCAGTTTATATTCCTAAGAATGCTAGATATTGTGCTGGGCCCTCTGTTGTTTCTTCTGATAGCAAGATGCTACACTCCAAAGCCAAATTGCAAAAGATGGCCAAGAGTCATACATACTCCTCTGTGCCAAAAGGGCCCACAAATAAGAAATTATTTAAATAGTATGCCACTTTGTCAGACCCCATCTTCTCTTTAAATGCCCATTCTAGCATTGTGCTAAAACCTTAAAACAATCAAAGGCAGAAAAGGATATGGAGCCCTATGGTAAGGCCTTGCCAAAACCATCATATTCCTCAAATTAAATACCAGAATGCATAAGGAGAAGCCCAAACACAAGACTTTATATCACACTTTGCTGACATTGCACTCTTGCCACACAATCTCACCATGACTATCAAAGGAAGTATATCAAAGGAAGTATATCACAGCATAGCTTGTTTAGTATCCTATCACTGACTGACTCACCCCTAAGGTAAGTAAAACAGATTATGTATATTCTTTTATTCCCTGGACATCTTTGGGACAATGCCAATGGAGATACCTTGAGGTTTTTCAAGGGAACTGTCCAGAATGGCCCAGCAATCCCACCCTCCTTCTGCTTCTTGACTAATTTCTCCCTAACTACATGCTCCAATCCTAAAGCCAACTTCAAATTTATCACTCCATAAAAGTGCTGTGCGTTTGAATATGGGATCCAAAGCCTTCCTTAAAACCTGCTGCCAGATAAGCAGTGTCACCTTTCTTGGGATAGCACTCCAAAACTGAAGTACTTTAAGCCATATTAAGCTGGGCACCCCAGAACAACCTCTTCTATCTTCTCTAGGGTCACCATAACTGATGGACAAGGTCACTTATTTGCATATTTAGTTTACATTACCAACCCAGAGGCAGACCAAGAAATCATATTTTACACTTAGAATCACATCAGAATATGGGAGACATTTTGGTCAGGCATGTAGAATCTATATTAGAGTTCATTTTAATTCCAGTAGCTTCCTAACACAAGATAGCCACCAATGTCCTTGAAGAAGGTAATTAACTTCTCAAATAAGTTATTGTTCTAATTGCAAGGTGATGCGTTTGCAGAAAGTTTAAGTTTAGACTTCCTGGCAACCAGTTATTTTAAGAGGCGAGAAAAAAAAAAGCAAAGCAAGCACCTGGATTGGACAAAGGAATGTGCCCTCTTGAACTTGTAAACCACAAGAGACTGGTCAGCAGAAGTATCCAGAGGGGTGGCTTCAAGGTATATGGAGCCACCCATGGGTAGTCAATCACAGTTGTTTGTATAATTTGGAATAAAGCCTGTTAAGGTATAAAATGGCCTGCATTCCCTGTATCCCTCAGAAAGCCGACAGGTTCCTGAGGGTCTTTCACTCTCTCTCATGCTTTCTCTTAATTAATTAACTAAAACAGATTCCTTGTTAAAGGACTTGCAGTGTGCTGCTTATTGGACAGGGAGCACTCTTGCACCTCTAAACCTAGGGCATGTGGATCCCAGGTGATACCCCCCACACCAGTTACAATTGTGTCTTAATCTGCACAACTTCTTGCTGCATTTTTCTGCACTATTGAATTTTCAGCAAAGCAGTCAGGGTTGAACCTGCTGCTTATGGCAGCATGCCAACATTGCCAACTATAGCTAACCTTTTTGAGATAAGACGGTTGGTATCTGAGTACTTCCCAGTCAAAGGGCACCAGGAACTAAGCACTGAGTCTAAGGTTGCTGGTTCTCTTTGTCCCACACTAATCCAGGGTTTAAAACTGCACTTACACCAAAGGTCACATCGTATCTAAACCAAACCAATCCAACATATTCAGTATACATCCAGTGGATTATTTGATAATAATAATGATTTAATAATAATTATAAGCATTTGATCAGAGCAGGCGCCTTTCTGTCTGCAGCTGAATAACCACTGACCACGCACACACACACATATTAAGTGCAGAAAGCCAATTGTTCCATGATATATCAGCTGGCTTTCCCCTATTTTTTTCATTCTCCTTTTTCTCCTCCTTACCTTCCTCTGAAGAACTGGGGAACTAGGGAAAGGTGTAAGGAGGGTCACACTAAGGTGCCCTACCTGCAAGGAAAACTTGAAGTAAGGTTTCCTCACCACCCTAGGAAGGAACAAACGCCCCTTCCTCAACCTTTACCCTCTAATTGTTTAAAAAAATGTCCTCAGGGAGGCAGAGAGGAAAACCCACCCATTTGCTCAAAAACTCCCACTTGCTCACATGCATAAAACATTTTACACAAATTAAATAGGCCTTGCACACAAAGTCAATCTCGTATGATCACCATCTCAGAGAAAGTAGGCTCCACAAAATCTGCAGGCTTGGAACACCTCCACCATTCTCAGCAGTGAGCAGCAAAAGTTTGCTCGGGGAAGGAATGTCTATATAACTTGAGCTGCCATGCCTCCCAATTGACTGCTAATCAGGAATCACCTCATGCCTACATTAAACCTAGGCAAACTGTTCCCTGGCATCCCCCTGCTCCTGAAAGCACCAGTTCAGAAGGAATCATATTATCCATTATGCTGTGAGTTTGCCAAAGTCCTACCCCATTCCTACCCAAGATCATTTGAGGGCAATAAATACCTGAAAAGAGAGCTATCTTTTATGCTGTTTACCTTCTTATTTTAGCTCATTTGAGAATAACATTTTTCTTTGCAGTTTGATTTGAACTTTGCACCTTCTGTTCAAAGGTTCCGTAACCTATGTCAAGGTACAGAGCGACCATCATCAATTTGTTTTCATTTAGTTAATTTCTGTGCCACCTTTCAGTCACACTTAAGGCCCCCTGAGATAGCTCAGGAAAACAATTACAAATATGTAGGCCATCCTCACCTTTCTAGGGCCTCTTGTAATTACATCATAGGCAACAAATTATCAGGGATCCTCATGTTCAAAGGTGCTAATGAAAAACCTGTGTTTAAAGCGAGAACCAAATATTTGGAGGTTTTTTGCTGAAGACATTTTGGATATTAGTGGAAGCATGGCTAATAGCTCCCCCCCCACACACACAAAGAGTATCAGAGTTTGATGAACTTTCACAGAGCACCTCACCGTTAATTAGAAAACTGTCCAAGGCGGAAGAAAAATTGTGGGTCAGGTTAACTGCCTGCTTAATCAATTTAAGCTATAAACTTAAAAAACAAAAGAGTGCATGCAGTTGTTGTATTGCCATAGCAACTGATAAAAAAACCCGGTTGATTGTATCTGCATAGTTGCGGGGAAAACCTAGACTGATCTACAAGGCAACAGAGCTGATAAAGAGAGCAACTTTGGTTGCCAGTCTGCTCAGTCGTTATGTAGCACCTTTAATTTGAAATGTAGTTCATAAATCTTTATTACTCCCCCCCTCTTATAACAGCTATGGGATATTCCCATTTCAATAGGTAAAATATTTAAGCAACTTATAAAGAGTTGACCAAGGCTTTTGCAGTGGAAGAAATCCAACTCACAAATCCAACTCCATTATCTATTGGATCATTCCAGGACAGCTCTACCAGTCTACACATTTAGAAAACATTTGTGATACAGTCTTCATATGTATCACTACTGGAAGCCAATGGAAAAGTGGATTCCTCAATTTCCCCACTTTTTTTTTAAAAAAAACCCTCTCCTTTGTCATGACAGAGCTCTTTTCCTAGACATGCTTGTTGTTCAAAGAAAATATTAGATCTGATGGAAGATTCATACATCTAACTTATTTTGTCATCGTCACAGCTGACTTATGAAGTTTTCAAGGCAAGAGACATCCAGAGGTGGTTGACCATTGCCTGCATCTGTTTAGTAACCTAAGTCTTCCTTGGTGGTCTTCCATCCATGTACTGACCAGGGTGACACTGCTTAACTTCTGAAATCTGACAAAATCAAGTTAGCCTGGGCTATCCAGGTCAAGGCATACATACATCACCCAGACCTCTGGCCAGAAAATTGTTGTTGGAGAGGTGAATGAGTACAGAGGTGGTCAGCCCATCATTATTTATTAATTTACTTTACTATTTGTTTATTTATACTTTAGTATTTATTTACCAATTTTCTATTTGAGATTCAAGGTGGATTACATGGTTATAGAACTATGTAGTCAAGTAGCATGAGAGTTCTAACAAGCAATGCAATAGATTAGGACTGCAAAAATTAGAAAAGGGCAAAAATGTATCAGAGATGCTATGTCAAGCAATGCTGAAAATGGAATTACAAAGAAAAGAAAAGAATGCTATAAGTGCATGATAGAACATACAACAAATCAACAACGTTTTGACATGGACTACAGTCCTGCTCTGAATTAGCTTTATAAAAATGCCCTCCCAAACAACTGTTTCAGAATAGTGTGCATAATTTAAGAAGGGAACCTTCCTTCCTGTTACTGAAATTTGAAACTGTAAATACAACTTTTTCTATCTAAATCACTAACTCCAGGCTTATCATAATGCTACCCAACAAATGGGCAAGATCACCAACTGCCTATGCCCATGCATTTTCTGTTGTGGGTCCCATTTTGCGGAATGGCCCTTCTGGGGAAGACAGAAAAGCTCACACACTTTTGTCATTCTGCCAACTATGCAAAACAAAATGGTTCATGAAGGCATTTTTGTAAAGCTAATCCAGCTATGTGATAGTGGAATGGTTCAGGAAGGAGCTTTTATAAAAGAACAGGACAGTGACTTTTATCACAGTGAAGGCAACATCCCAGGGAAGGGGTCCTTAGGCAGAGTGGCTGGGCCGATACATCACACCACAGCTAGAGAAGCCAGGTTTGCAAAAAATATATATTTCTTTATTCAGTAAAGGGAGCCCTTTTGGCAGGTGTTTCAGCCCAAGAGTTCAATTTAGCAATGTTACATCACATTTTTATTAGATCAGGTTGATCCACCTACTATGACATTAAAATCTCCTCTTTTTACATAATTGAGCATGCTCAATTGAAATTTCTTTGTTTTCCTTTACACATGCGTACAACAAAGCATATTTTGTCAGCACTTTTTAAATTAATGATGCTTTGACCCCATCAAGCCCAAATTTCAAAGCAATGGTTCAAGGTTCCTTTTCCAGATACTTAATTAGAAAAACAAACTATAAATTTCAAATAACTAGGATTCAAAAGACATGATCAGGCCTTATCTGATGAAGCTTACATAGCAAAGGCTTCACACTCTTTTTACCTCAACTCCTTCCATTTTTGTATGGAGGATTTACACTTGAAATATATGTGACAGATTTCACAATAACCCCTAGTGCTTGTGGGAGGGGCATAACAAATTATTGGTGTGGCCCTGTCCCCTTTTTCACCACCATGGCCTGACAAAACACAACAGCTTATATGCATTCCAAAGTGATACTGTGCCTGGAGAGCTGTCAACCATTACAAAAATTAATGATGGAGATGTTTCAAAAAAATATGTGAATATGGACAGATGATCATTTTTGTGGCCATTATTAACATTCACCAGAAAAACTCTTTCATTTGGGGCATTCAGCAGCTGTGTGAGTGTGATAACATTCCTTTGAATTTGAAATTTGTTATAATATTGTCCAGAACAGTTCCTTCACTGTGAGCAGACTGATATAAGGTAATAGGAGGTGAACTAGCATACTCAGGTGGAACTTCACTAATCATGATCTGACAAAACTAAAAAAAAAAAAAAAGAAGAAGAAAATTCTGTATTCAAACAATTATTTTCAACATTTGAAAGCAGGCTGAAGCCTTCCAGTCTGTCCCCTTGAAGTCCCATTTAGGTTTCCTGGACAGCAGGAACATGAAGGTACTGTAACACTAAGGAGTGAGAGTGACTCAGCATCAGCAAGGAAGTACTTAATTCGTCTAAAGGCAGTGCCTTCTATGGAAACAAGTTTCCAGAGGTTTGACTTTGTTAGTCCGCTATATCTTACATAACGGAATTGAGGCTGAACAAGCATATTCTGAAAGAGAAATCTGTTGCTTTGTGAGGTGCCTTGAAACACCTGTTCCAGTAAATGGATACAGCTGCCTCTCTGCTATCAGCAGGTGTGAAGGGATGGCAATCCAGCAGAAGAATTTCTGAGCATTTCCACTTTCCACAAATCATTATGCCATACCACTCACTTGCTGAGCATTTTCTGATCCTCAGTCACGGCAGATGCCCAGACCTGAATGGCTCAGGTTAGCCCAATCTGGTCAGATCTTGTAAACTAAGCAGGATCAGTCTTCATTTGTACTTGAATGGGAAACCACTGAGAAAGTTCAGGGTGTTTTACAGAGGCAGGCAATGGCAAACCACCTCAGTTCATCTCTTGCCTTGAAAACCCCATGAGGGGTTGCCATAAATCAGCTGAGACTTGATAGCACTTTATACACAAACACACACACGTACCACCAAAAGGCCTTGCAGGCTAAGGTATTATCTGAGACTACATTCATGCTAGGAAGGCAGATAAAATATTTTGCTTTGAAGGTATGCAGAGTAGATAGGGGAAAAGAAGGATACAGGTTCCCCCTCCTCCCCAGAAGTAATGATTTATTTATTTGGAATATTTCTATTCCACACTCTCATCTCTTTAGCTCTCAAGGATTTATTTAGTTATCAAGGCAATTTCATAGGCCATCTTTCTACCTTAGAAAGGCACTAGAGATAGCTTACAATCAAAAGGGTCAAATCATTTGTCTGTGAGAGAACAATTAATTCAAAATTTGTATATCTTGGTATCTACAATTTTATGCAAAAGCACTCAGTAACCACACCTTTCCCCAATACAGTTCTCCCATATTATTGTTGATGAGGGGAAAGTCTGACCAATTTCGCACTAGACTTTTAACCCTGGTTTAACTCTGTCCCCAAACTAACATTCTACACTAAAATCATAGAGTCATAAATTTGGTTTCTCTGATTCTATTATTCTAGTGCAGAATGTCAGTTTGGGGACAGAGTTAAACCAGGATTAAAGCTCTAGTGCAAAATTGGTCTGTGTTTCACTCATATGTAAAGAAAACGGAGCAGGAGGGTCTACATTTCACACTGCCAAATGGCAATTCTAGGATTTTTTTTTTGACATCACAATCACTTAACCCCTGTTGTTAATTTTTTTAAACTAACAATGAAGTGTCTTGGGTCGGCATAACTTATGTTCTTGACCTATTGCTCCTGCATGACCTCATGTTTGTTAATAGAGAATGCAGTTGCACATTTCATATCAGGAATATCTGAACATACATGTTTTAAAGCTATTTCCTGAGGGAAGATTTATTGTTCCTTAGGCAAAGGACTTCTATGATTGGCTGCATAGGTCACAAATTAAGCTTATTTACCATAGCATGGTCATCACATGACCCTGTAGCATAAAAAAGCTAAATAGGGATGGACATGAACTGACTTATGAACTAAAGTTAGGGACAAGGTTTGGGCAGTCAACCATCATTTTTTCTTGATTACCTTAATTAATGTAACACCTGACTACTATTGATTGGAATCTTCCCACACAAACTTCAGGATAGCCCTAAATAAATAAAAAAAACCCCTCCCCCCCCAATTGATTCTTCACTCATCAGTATTTAATTTCAGGTTTGACAAATTTGCTGACAGCTGTATGTGAACCTTTTGCCTTTTAGTCACTTGGTGTTTAAGAACTGAAAGAACAACACACTTTAAAGTTAAAAAAACCTACTTTCTGTGGGAGGCAATCGGAAATTGGTATGCTGAAAGGGGACATCAGAGACAGAGTGGTGCCTATTTGCCTTTGTGTGGGAGAAATCATGAGCAATCTATCTCTCTATCATTCTGCAAGCAGCCCCCTACTGCTCAACATACTCACTTTGAGTGCCTTAGTGTTTGAGGGCGTCACAAATATTCTTATGCTTTAAAATTCCCCATCTTTCCTCCTGCCTCAAGGAACTGCTGTGCCATTAGCAGCACACCAGTTTCTCCGATTACAATTCCCTAGCACCAACTTCTCTGCAAGACATGTTCAATCTACCCCAAAATTGCTCTGGAAGAATCAAAAATCTAGAGACGTAGAATCCAAAAACAGGGATTAAAAATTAGTATTTATTAATATTTCAAATACTAATTCATTATGATGATAAATAAAGATCTTTGGCAATAGCACACCTGCTTCAATGTGGAAATGCTGGATCAATCCAAGTCATCAGGGAATATGGATGGAGCACACTGGACTGTAGGTTGGATCATCCAATATGACTAAGACATGACAGAGGTTTATAAAATTATGCATGGAGTTGAAAGAATTGACAGAGATCCCCCCCCCCCCCAAGTCTCCCAAAATACTAGAACTCAAGGGCATCCAGTGAAGCTGATGGGCAGAAGGTTCAGGATGGACAAAGGAAATATTGCTTTACACAGGGAGTGATTAAAATGTGAAATTAATTGCCAGAGGATGTAGTGATGGCCACAGGAGGAAACAGCTTTAAAAGGGGATTAGATAAATAAGGCTTTTCTGCATTCTCATTTTAGTTGTTAAATTCCTTTTACTTTTGTTTTTTTCTGTGCTCTGTATGTTTTCCTCCCTCCAGTGGTCAATTCAACATAAAACGGTTTTATTTCCCTGTAGATTTAAATCGCAGGGAAATCAACCTGTTCCATGTCTAATCAACCATTACAGAGATCAAAACATGTGCAGAACAGCAGCCTTCCCCCCTCCATAAAGAAAAGAAAAGAAAAACAAGAACTTAATAAGAAAAATGAGAGTGCATGGATAGATTATCCAAGATAGATTCATGAATAGAATTTCCCCCTCATCTGCATGACTATTAGCTACTGATTGACCTATCAGTGGCTATTAACCATGGTGACTGAGTGGAAGTTCCACATTCAGAGATGCTGAACATCTGAATCCCAGAGCCAGGAGCATCCTGTCTCACACAGGAGAGACCATCAGGGGATGGTCTCAGCCTCTACGCCCTGTTGTTGGTCTTTAGAGGAACTGATTGGCTGCTATGTGAGACATGATGCTAGAATGGATGAGCCATTGGTCTGCAAGGCTCTTATGTTCTTTCTGTTGACGGAAAAGGGATAAAAGGGGTCTTCTGTGACACTAAAAGGGGCAAGGTGATGATCATTTAAATAAATAAAATGATCATGAGCCCAGTATAGACAAAAGGCATATGGGATTGGGGCTGTAGTTAGGAGAGTAATTAAGTGAGATTGAGAGATAAGGTGGGCAAAACCAACCCAGTGGAAGGCCTTTTGATATATGATGATGAACTTTGTAAACATTGAACTTCTAGTGTGAATTTTAACTGTATGAAGTACTTTTATGCCAAGTTAAACACTGTTACATTAGCTTCACAATCTTAAACAAAGTTATTTCTAAGTCCACTGAAATCAAAGGAACAGGGAATTTCAAATAGGAATGGGAAACAGTACCAAAGTACCATGAAAACTTTCATATTGGAGAGGAATTTTGTGTGTCATACCTTAACAATTTTGCTTCACAATGGTAATAAGTGAAATCAGGGGAAATTTCATAGGAAAAAGAGATACTGGAGCTCATTAGCACAACTCGTTTGGATATGCTACACACCCCTGACATCACCAGAAGGTGTAAATTATATCAGTTCAGCATCTACCTTAAAATGCTTCTTGAATTATAATTGTCATAATAAAGCCTTACTCCCATTATACTGCTTAAATTCCTTTCTCCTATGTGGCTACAGTGGCATGATGAAGATTTTCATCTGTCCACTTGATATGTTTTGGTTATTTTCCCATTTTTTGTGTGTGTGGGGGGGAAATATTAGAAAGTTTGTCAAATCTTAGAGTTCAGCAAAATTCTCACAGGGAGTTTGAACAATGCAGCCCAGACACAAAGTTTTTTTGGGGGGAAACAGGGGTTAAAAAAGAAAGAGCACAGTAAAATTTAGAGGCTCTGGAGCTCCTCTCCTGTGAGCTCCTGCCCCAAATGAGGCCTGAGTGAAACTACTGAAAAACTAAACAACAAAATTCTCTCCTTTCAAGTCAGACCACTGAGCTCAATTTTATCTATAGTATTTAAAAACAACAAAGGGGGAAAAAAGACCAGCCTTTCATTTTGGACAATATATGTTCAACCAAAAGGCCCAATCAAATCTTTTCAGCTTCATTATAATGAGACCTCCTCACTTGGGTACTCTTTGCATGACATAGTCTCTCCAGAGGTACTGCTGACCTTCCAGACCAATGATTAATGTTCCCCAATGAACAGTCAAAGGTATACCCATTGGCTCCATTTTTTTCCTTTGAGAAAAGGAGTTCACAGAATGTAGTTGATGAAAACTCTCTTGCTGTATCCATTTGGCTGAAGAGCTGAACTAATGAGAGAGTGAACATGTACACTTTTACCATATGGAGGATCCATCAAAGATTTTATGGTATTAATGCACATATGGTTCCACTCTATAAATAGTGTAGAGGTAGATACAACTTGTGACCACCATAACATCTAGTTTGGTCTGAAGTGAGAATTTTTATTGTTCCTAGAAAGGAGCAACATCCTTCCATCTACATGAAACTTGGGAGTCAGATACTGAGTAAGCAATACAATCTCTGTGGACCCCCCCCCCCTCAATTGAGTGGAAAACAAAAGGGCATTTTAGCTGAAAACATGTCTTCCATGAAACCAATGGAATTGAATAATGTGGTTGGCTCCTATGGATCCAATTAAAAGTAGTGCTTTCCTCTGTTGTAGGTATAGGAGCAGAGGTGTAACAAAATCCTCATCCTAACAGCAGTGGTGTAAAGAAAACCCCCTCTTCTTTTAATAACAAGTTATTTAACATTAGAATTAAATTTGTTAATGCAGGGTTCCCCAACATTTTGAAACCTACACGCACTTTTGAAATTTTGACATAAGGTGATGTGTTCAGCCAGAAAAGGGCTACTTCAGGAGACTGAACCAGCCATGAAATATTTGGGAGTGAACTTACGCATAGCTAAAAGTAACACTTCAGCAGTTCAAGGAGAAATTCTGTTTTAGAATGAACACATTTTCTTGCATATACACACCTTACCTTCAGTAACATTATAAAGTCCTTGTGTTGTGGTGACAGCTGCCATCAAACTTCAAAAATTTTGCACAGCCAATCAAATCTCCAGTGGTCAATCAGAAGCTCTGTTGGGCAAAACTCCTAGCTGGCCCCATCCACTTCATAAACAAACAAACCCCCTAGTGGGTTGCCAGGAAAGATGTTGATGGGCACCATGGCCCACCCAGGCACTGCAGTGAGGACCCTATATTAAAAAATCTAGTCGAGGGCCATTATAATTGATTTTAATGTGAAACACATTTTAACTGCTCCCAAATATCAGAAAAGATTCTATTCAGGTTTGAAGTATTAACTCTTTATAGTAATGGGGTGCAGTTTGGGTTGGATCTCACTCCTCCCACTTCTAGTTGTATGTCCCTGTTTGCTTTCAGAGATTTTTTTAACTGAAGAGTTCAAAGATTTATTATAGGATGACCAGCTTGTGAATTTTGATGCGAACTGTGGATCACCTTTTCTGTTCCATTCAAGTTTTTGTTTTATTTCTTTGTTCGCACAGCATTTACATCACAGTAGACACCTTTTCATTCCTCCTCGTAACCCTGCAATTCTTTCTGACTGAGTTATTTTTCAGGAATTTTTATAGTCATATAGAGGCTATTTAATTTACTTCCTGAAATGTTCCATTTTCTCTCTCTTTCTCTTGATGCAGTTGTTGACCTTGAGGCTGGCAATGATAGGCACTTTTTGCCTGACTGTGTTTGTGGCACCCTGTCTTGATTCATGTCATTCACTGCTCAGGTCTGATATGTAGTTCAATTTCTTCTCTTGCTGTTTTATATATGGCATTGAGGTTTAGCATGAGGATGAAGACAAATGCATAAAGCATGAACCATGATATGAGGACAAAACAAAAATATTCTTCAGGATACAAAACATAAAATTTCCTGCAGGGAGGGAAAAAAAATCAATGTCCTACTTACCATAACTGCTCACAGGTTGGGTTTTATCTAAATTTATATTGAAAAGAAAATAAGGCCTGGTTTTATTCAGTCATTAGGGAATGAGGCACCTCATATATAGAAGCCTCAGAATACTTGTAACAGCAAAGTGTGCTAACAGCTGCTACAGGCTAGAGAGTCTGCTTTAGTCTCTTCTATTTCATGCTCTGAGCAAGAAGAGAACTGGGGGTTGTCCATTCACCCATACACTTTGTTCTTTCTGGCGAAGTACAACAAGAAATACACCTGTGGCCATTTCCATTCTTTATATTCTCTACCTTGGCTGCTTTTGTCTGCATCTGGAAATCCACCGAAAATAAGCAGGTTCAGAGAAGAATTGGAAATATAAGGCACAAATAATGGCACTTATCAAGCTCAATAAATTTACACCTCCTCCCCTTCCTTAAAAAACATAATTATCAGTAAGTGAGTATATAGAAGATGTTCAAATAAAGCAAATCCATTTATTATTTCTAACCCAGAGATCATTGTAGTGGTTAGCCTTGCTTTTACACTTGAATTTTTAGAATTAGAATAATGAGTTTCAGCTGTAAGAGTTTTGATCCTGATGCACTTAAATTTATGCCCTGTTTCACATGCCTGGCACACCATACATATAGGTAGAATTGGGGAATAAGGTATTAGAAAATCAAATCACCAAAGAACAAATTCAAGGAAAGGATTACAACCTATTCCACACACACACACACACACACACACACACAAAATCTAGAATTAAATATGGATTTGACTAAAGCTGATCAATACAGATTAAACAGAAAGGATTATGAGTGATGCTTTTTGGCAAGTTCTCATTTAAAGGAGTTTCATGCTGCTGCCATCAATGCCATTGTGTAAGAAGGTTAAACTTGAAAACTCTATGCATAGGAAAAAGACAAAAGAAGTGAATTAGCAATCCATTTCAGGATTTCTTAAAAAAAAAAAAAAAGTCTGAAATGTGGCTGTTTTTACACCAAGCTGCATTTTAAGACCATAGTTGCTTCTCTCGGCTTATTGAAATATATTGAATAAATTACAGACATATGTTTTATTAGAACCAAGTAATGCTTACTTGGAAGCAGCGTTCTAGGAAGCAATTTTTTGGATTATACATGGTCCATCCTGAGGGCCAGCATGACATTGGAGGTCAACTGACAACATAATAGCAGCAGGACTGATCTGGTCCATATGGAGATTCCATGGGGGAAACAACATGCCCCCCTCTGCAAGGCTCAGACCACATAGCAAGCATACTGGAATAATGCCAGCAATACCCATTATGCAGACAGTGGCACCTGATGAAGTCCCTCTGAGTAGCACACACAGTTGCATCCAGCTACCTCTTGCAAATGTCTACTGTTCCTCAACACCATGCCCTTGCAAAGGACCAGAAGGGCAGATCCAGTGCCAGTGCAAACTACAAGTGGGAAACCAGAATGGTCCAGCTGGTGGGTGGCCTTTGACACTCATCATTTTCACTGAGATACCCTTCATAATTCCTTGTTATATAATTCCTAGCATCCTCGTGTCCCATCCAACCTGAGCTCCCTGCAGGCCCATACCATCAGCCTGCATAGCTTATCAAATGCCAGCAGTGTTATGGGGGGATGGGAACCAGAGATCTGCCACCCCCACTGAAGTAGAGTGCATGAATTTTTTTTTGGGGGGGTGGGGGGTTGAGAACTGCTGAGCAGTAGCCAAGGCAGCTTGTTGCAGTTGTCTGAAAAAGTGAGCTGCAACCTGCAATGGACAAAAAGCTCATAGTGAACTACATGCCAAGTGTCTTTAAGATGCCCTTGGACTTGAATTTACATTTTACAGCTAAACAAAACAGGCCCAGTGGCACTATAAAGACTGACATTGATCCCAGCATGAGCTCCCTTGCATCATAGCACACTCCCTTGGATGTGTGAAGGGGGGGTCATTCTGGGAAGCTATAAGGGGCAATTCTATAAGAGGACAAGGAACAGTAGAAGCACACAGCAATGTGGCATGAGTTCATGGGGATGGGAAGGGACAGGGTGCAAGTCTCATCTGCTCAACAATGAACAGGCACAGGAGCAGTGTCATAGGTCACTTCAACCTATTGAAGACCAATAAGGAAATAGTAACAAGTATCCAGTATAGCCCTTGTGCCCCTGTAAGCTGCTCTGCAAAGCTATGGGGAGATGGGCTAAGTTCTTCCCGTCACAGCAGGTCTGTGAGTGGGATGGACTTGATAGATGGATAGATGGGATGATGCAGGAGCTAGGCTGTGGACCAGTGAGATGGCAGTTCCATGGCAGAGTGAATGAATCTACACTGGTCACTGCAGCCAGCCCCATATAGCATGGGGAATGTCATCCTTCCAGGTCTCCATTCTGTTGAATCAACCCCTGCACAGATATGAAGTAGACAGATATTGAATGATGACAAACGCCACAGTGGTTTTGACCAATGCAGACATGCCCTGAGGTACATGCCATCCAAATGGCATTTATGCATCCTCTGTGTGAACGTACATATAAGCTACATACACTCCATTAGCTTCTGCTGCTGCATAGGGCTCCAATTCTGCAAGGCAGTGGGTGCCCAGGTGCTTGTCTAACAGATTCACTGAGCATGATTGGGGGGGGGGGGCTGCCAATCACCCCCAGAGTCGAGTTGTGCTTCACACTGATGTGACTTAGGAAGATAACTAACACCTGCCATGCCCCTGGGCCTGCCCCTTTCGCTTTCAGCACAGAGGGTTGCAGTGGCAGTGCTCTGAAAGGGGTCCACCGCATTTCCATACTGGAAATTGACTGAGATGCAGCAGCAACAAGGCACAACAATAGAGTATATCTGAGCAAGTGTACAGTAATGCACACTGGAGCCAAAAATTCTAATTATAAATGTACATTGATGGGATCCAAACTGATGGTAACTGGAGAAAGATCTTGGAGTCATGGTAGATAACACCTGAAAATGTTGACTCAGTGTGTCACTGAGGAATAACATGAGCAGATGTCTGAAGCAAGAAGGGGGGATTGGTGGAAAAGGAAAACAAGACAATTTTGTTTGTCCCTGGATCTAACACTGAGCCTAACTTATCTTTTACAGCTTGCCCCACAACCTTACCCTATTGGCTGAGCAATTGGCTGCCCCAATCAATCAGGCTGTGTGCCTCATTTGAACTCTAGAAAGGGCTGGGACAACAGAATTACCCAGTCCCAACAGCTATGAATTAATTTGACCTTTGATAATTCCTTCTCTCTTTGCATGCAAAAAGAGATTCTTAAAATGCTCATGTGTCAGTATAAGCATGGAACTTCCAACTTGTTGTGTCGAATCATCAGAATATACCCTGCCTTCTGAAAGCAAAATTGGATGCAGGTTTCTTAAGGCCTTTAAAAAAAATGCCTCAGGTGACTATTAAAAGTAAGGAGATATTACTCTGATAAACCTTGCTCCTTTTCTGTTTCCAGTCTGCCAGAATTCTTTCAATCAATGTAATCAGAGGCAATTAAGACTAGAGTGAATATTTTGAAAATGTTGCTACGCATAAAAGATTCAGCAATAAACACAACTGTGCTAAGTTCTTTTAAAAATATATTAGATATGGCTAACTCAATTAGCACCACATTAGCAATATTCTTTGTATAAATAAGCACGCTCAGCAAAGAAGGGGGAAATGTCAATAATCCACTGGCAGCCACTCAGGATCTCAGTGCCATGCTTTCAACACATAGAGGCTCCTTAATTAGACGCGTAGCCATGTACACGTTTCACTCATTAACTGCCTCTTTACTGAAAAGGAATAATGAGCTGAGCTCTTTAATCTGACATTAATAAATCGCCACCATTTTGGGAGGCATTTGAATGTGAAATGGTGATGTCCATTATCAAAATTGTGCTAGATGAGTTGGTTTTGTCTTGGCTTATTTAGGGGCGCAGTCATCTCCCATGGAAGGCTCCAAGCCAAGGTGGTGCAGACAGAGCAAACCAAATGGTCCCTAGAAAAGAATTGACTCAATTGGGCCAGGTAGTTGGTTGAGCCTCATCATCTTCATTTCAGTTTTGCTTTTCCCCTTGTGAGCAGATGACATCTCCCTTGAAAAGGAATTCGTTTTTTTCAAAATTATTGGCACAACAGTTGTGTATAAATGGCATATGCACATATTGATAGTGCATTAAGGCATCCAAGTGGCTCAAATGGTGTGTAAGACTCGGAACAAAAAATCAGGGCAGCAATGGAGGTAGACCAAAACTAGAATCAATCAACAAAGGTGTATCTGCTCACCTTGTGAAAAAAATCTTTTGATTAGGAATGGCATAGATATATGAAGAATAAGCCATCAAATTATCTTGAAAATGTTCTGGTGACATGAAACCAAAAATATCCATAGTTATATGAAGATGTATGATGAGAGCTAATATAGAGACATAGCACTGAGGAGCATGAGCTAAGAATTCCCAGCTCAAACCTTATTTTGATTATATTTTCATTGGTTGGTTTCAGGGAACCTTCGCTGAAGAAATGACATGTTTAGAATTCCCTGGATCTTCCCCAGTCTTTCCCTGTCTAGATATTCAGAATAAATGTGGATATTTGAAATCACATTACAGAATACAGGATGAGCTGTCTGAGAAGTGAAAATGAAACATAGCTTGGTTTCAAAGAAGTAAAGAGCCCAATGCCTCTTGATTGGTGCTGCCATGGTTTTGGCAGGAAGGCAGGGTGACAGGTACTGGGAGCAAATACAGGCAGAAGTCTAGGTTGTATCTATGTAGCTTTCCTGAGAACTGCCAGTGATGGGTGGTTTGAATGCATAGTACAACTATGCCTAAAATTCACAATTTCTGTCTGAATTTTGCATTTTTATTGCTGCCTTTGTACTGCTTCTGCTATTAAAATAAGCAGAAGGAACAAATGTATATTGCAGTGCAGCTAATTCAACATTATATGCATCAAGAGTTACAGTGGTTCCAAGTCACTTTGTTCAATTTTTATAAAGGCATAACAGGTTATCATGGATGCTATTTTATTAATTAAAAAAAATTATAAGTTTAGTCACATTGAAAGAGCCCCGTGGCGCAGAGTGGTAAAGCTTCAGTACTGCAGTCAGAACCATCTGCTCATGACCTGCATTCAATTCCAGCAGAAGCTGGTTCGGGTAGCCAGCTCGAGGTTGACTCCGCCTTCCATCCTTCCAAGGTTGGTAAAATGACTACCCAGCTTGCTGGGGGGAAAGTGTAATGACCGGGGAAGGTAATTGCAAACCACCCCGTAAAAAGGTCTGCCGTGAAAACAGCGTCACCCCAGAGTCGAAAACGACTGGTGCTTGCACAGGGGACCTTTCCTTTCCTTAGTCACATTGATACTGTGTTTCTGTCATGGCTCCATTAATTAAGAACATAAGAGAAGCCATGTTGGATCAGCCAATGGCCCATCCAGTCCAACACTCTGCGTCACACAGTAGCCAAAAAAGTGGGGCTGGAAGCCCTTCCACTTTGCCCCCCCCCCCAAGCACCAAGAATACAGAGCATCACTGCCCCAGATAGTTCCAATAATATGCTGTGGCTAATAGCCACTGATGAACCTCTGTTCCATATTTTTATCCAAATCCCTCTTGAAGTTGGCTATGCTTGTAGCCGCCGCCACGTCCTGTGGTAGTGAATTCCACATGTTAATCACCCTTTGGGTGAAGAAGTACTCCCTTTTATCTGTTCTAACCCGACTGCTCAGCAATTTCATTGAATGCCACGAGTTCTTGTATTGTGAGAAGGGGAGAAAAGTATTTCTTTTTCTACTTTCTCCATCCCATGCATAATCTTGTAAACCTCTATCATGTCACCCCGCAGTTGACATTTCTCCAAGCTAAAGAGCCCCAAGCGTTTTAACCTTTCTTCATAGGGAAAGTGTTCCAAACCTTTAATCATTCTAGTTGCCCTTTTCTGGACTTTTTCCAATGCCATAATATCCTTTTTGAGGTGCAGTGACCAGAATTGTACACAGTATTCCAAATGAGATTACACCATTGATTTATACAGGTGCATTATGATACTGGCTGATTTGTTTTCAATTCCCTTCCTAATAATTCCCAGCATGGCATTGGCCTTTTTTATTGCAATCGCACACTGTCTTGACATTTTCAGTGAGTTATCTACGATGACCCCAAGATCTCTCTCTTGGTCAGTCTCTGCCAGTTCACACCCCATCAACTTGTAGTTGTAGTTGGGGTTTTTGGCCCCAATGTGCATTACTTTGCACTTGTCCACATTGAACCTCATCTGCCACGTTGACGCCCACTCATCCAGCCTCAACAGATCCCTTTGGAGTGCCTCACAATCCTCTCTGGTTCTTTCCACCCTAAACAAGTTAGTGTCATCTGCAAACTTAGCCACTTCACTTCTTACTCTCAACTCCAAATCATTAATGAACAAGTTAAAGAGCATGGGTCCCAGTACTGAGCCCTGCGGCACCCCTGCTTACCGTCTTCCACTGCGAAGATTGCTCATTTATACTCACTCTCTGTTTCCTATTAATTAGCCAGTTTTTGATCCACAAGAGTACTTGTCCTTTTACTCCATAATTCTCGAGCTTACTAAGGAGCCTTTGATGAGGAACTTTATCAAAAGCTTTCTGGAAGTCAAGGTAAACAGCATCTATTGGGTCCCCTTTGTCCACATGTTTGTTCACCCCCTCAAAGAACTATAACAGGTTAGTGAGGCAAGATCTTCCCTTACAGAACCCATGCTGAATCTTTCTCAGTAACTTGTGTTCATCAATGTACCTACTCATTCTGTCCTTGATAATGGTTTCTACCAACTTTCCTGGTATTGAAGTCAAACTGAGTGGCCTGTAATTTATCGGATCTCCTCTGGAACCCTTTTTAAAGATGGGGTGACATTTGCTACCTTCCAGTCCTCAGCCCATTAATTGCCACAGCTCATTAATCTTGAAGGCATTTTCTACCTTCTTCTAAAGGTCTTCTCCTTGTATAATTTAACTCTGAACCATGTTGTTAGCCGCCCTGAGCCTGCTTCGGCGGGGAGGGCAGGATACAAATAAAATGTGTTGTTGTTGTTGTTGTTGCTCCTGGTGATCCAATGTGTAAACTAAGACAAATAAGCACTGCATGGAGATATTTGACCATGTCTTTAAAAAGGGATTCAGCAAAACAAAGAAACCCAGATCAACGGTTACATCTCAAATGTCAATGTTTATAATACAAAATTTCATTCACAAGAAACCATAGTCAATGTATTAATCGGTAGGAAATTTTCAATCTGGGTGACATTTTATTATCTAAAATTATTACATAACTGATTAGCCAGATATGGGATTTTTGTTTGTCAAATTGTGTTATGATGCTTGGAGATCAGTTCATACTGCCACAATCTTCATCAGTTGCCATCTGATTCTAGCAGCTTGGTCTGCGTGTTTGACTATGGATGACAGCATGCCATGGAAGAAAATGTTTTAGGATGGCTTATGCAGGGCTGGTGCATCCATTAAGCAGCCTGGAGTGGCTGCCTGGAGTACGGCCCTGGGGTGAGGGTGCCAGTTTGGTCCTCTTGCCTGCCCTCGCCTCCGAGGCAAAGGAAATAGCGAGCTCAGTGGCGGCCACCACGGGGCTTCAGGGCTCAGTGCGCATGCATGCCGCTCATGCCCTGTCACTCCACCCCTCACATCTGTGCTTCCAAGCGTGTGTGTACACTGAGCCTAGAATCCCTGTGGTGCCCACAGCCAAGCTCACCATTGCCAAGGAGGTGAGGGGTGGTGGGGGCTCCTGGCCTGGGGTGCTGGCCTTGTGCGGTCTCCCCAGTGCCGGTGCTGGGTGCATGTGAATTCCTTCAAGTCATCTCATGGCCATCAGCCTTCATTTATGATCTATTTAGCAATTTCACATGACAATGTTATAATTCATTGGGCAATATTAGCTCATCCAGAATCAGTGAAACGTCTTTGGTTTTCTTGCAATGCCAGAGGAATCTTTCAATCTATTTTGCCAACAAAGTAATTGTATTTCTTCCTACACACCTATCTGCCAGAAGGTGTCTGTACAAAAAAAGAGAGCCAGAATTAGAGTTGGAGTGACATGTCATGTAAAAAACTCAAGTTGGATTCTTACTGTAGTAACTTGTTATATTAGAAAATCCATCCAACTCTTGTGTCCATTGGTTTCAGTGGGAAATAAATTCCTTCATTGCCTGAGATCTTTCAATGGTAGGTGATTTTTTTTCTCTTTAGAATGTCATGTGCATGCAAAAGGACTTATGCCCTGAAAACTACCTTGCCTTGCTACACTCTTTTTCTGTCAGCAGTTTGAAAAGCCTGGGTTTAAAGTGAGGTTTACATCACAGCTGCTGAATCCCTCTTGGTCTCTGTTTTACCATCTGATCCATTTCCACTTCACCTCTTCTACTATACTCTAACTTACCTGCTTTGTTTATGGGGATAAATTGTTTGGGGAGAAGACAACTGAAATCATCTCTCACCTTCTTTCTCTCTCTTTTCCTCACCCAAGTGTGTTCTGGGAACCGTAGTGTCCAGTATTCCTGATAGTAGGGATGGGCACAAACTATATTGTGGTTCCATTTGGCATGTGGTTCATGACTGAACCACAAACCAAACCATATGAACCAGGAGGTTGGTTTACAAACCAACCCAATTCTTATCGATTCATGAGTCATTTAAAGTTTAAACCCCTCCTTTCTGTTCCCATGGCTTTTCACAGAGAGCAGAAAGCAGGGGTTTCCAAACAGCTGAGCAGTGACAACTGCCACTCAATTATTGTATTTAAATGGCTCTGAGCCATTTAAACTAAACAGCTAAGCTAGGGACATCAAACTCATTTGTTATGAGGGCTGGATTTGACATACGTGAGAATTTGTTGAGCTGGGCCATGTGAGTCATAACTGTAAACCCAGGTAAGCACAGATAAAAACTTTATAAAAGGGAAAGACAAACACAATTAAGGATTTTTTTTTCTTAAAATAAAATATGCTGAAAACATTAGCAATCATGCTTGAAATACTTTGCTTAATGGTCTCTAATAACTGACACCTCTTGTTCTGAATTATTGCATAAAAACTGAAGACAATGTCTGTGCTGTAGCAATCTTGAGTATGCTCCTTGGGTGTTGTTCAGGTGTGCAATGCATCCTACTTTGCAAACCTACTTTTGATTCATTGACATTCATTACAGAAATCTCATGGTCAGTGCTTTGGGTTTGACCCATAGGAAAACATGAAATGGCTGGGCATTGTGAGCTTTTGTATATAAGTTGCTTCGTGTGCTGGTCAAGAACATATGGAAACACCATGACACAGACTATGTGTTTTTCTATAAAACTTAGTATTTCCCAGAGAAATTACTACAACTGCTATGAGGCAGTGCAAGAATAGAGAGACAACCGTGTGTATGGTCAGTATCAGCCTACTATCTATGAAGTCTAAGTTCAAAATCTCCTATCAATCAAAGGAAATCAAAGGAAAATGTGAAAGAGTGATCAAAGGAAATGTGCTGGTTAAACTTGGTCTGGACACATACTCTCAGACTAATCCTGGCTTGTTCTTCTTCTTCCTCTAAATAGTTCACATGCTTTCCTGCTGAGAAAGACTGGATCAGGGATGGCCAAACTTACATAATGTAAGAGCTTCATAGAATAAATGGCAGATGTTTGAGAGCTGCAGGACATGAACAAATATTACACACATGTCTTTTTAAAAACTCCTAATACAGGGGTGTCAAACTCATTTGTTATGAGGGGTGGATCTGACATAAATGAGACCTTGTCAGGCCAGGCCATATCAGGCTGTTCCTATTTAAGATTAGGTAGCAGAGATCTAAACTTTATAAAGAACACAGACAAATACAATTAAATATAAAAAAATGCTTAAAACATTAGCAGTTGTTGGTTTTAAAGGTGCTTTCTTTGTATTTCTCCCAAGGGGTCCAGGGAACTGGGCAAAGGAAGCTCTGCCTCATTTTTTTTCCTTCCCCAGGGTGTCAGACCCAGAGGCAAGGAAAAGACAAGTAGAGTTCAAGATGTTTATTCCAGCATCATAGGCAGATACAAGCGTTGTTGGAACTGGCTCTCCCACCAGTTCCTTGCTCTTATAACCCCTTGCCCTGACCATTATAGTTCAAGCCAAGTGCACCAAGCTAAAGCGGGGATTTTGCGTGGGTTCACGACTATTCAGTCATCACCCCAGGTGCTTGTTATCATCCCTTGGTTACATCTCCTCCAGCTCCCCTGACTTTGGTTGCATAGTAACTAGCAAGTTCCCAGACATGCCACCCTCCCTCCTGTTAAGCAGCGGGGATGCTTCAAAGCCAGCATAGCAAAGCACAAGCATTAGCATTTTTAATTGTTTGGATACATATGGCAAGAGGAACAAAGATGGAGTGACTCTTGACACAGGGGACCAGGAGGAAGAGGAGCCTCAGTCAATAGAAGGAAGAGAGGCTTGGCTCAGTAGCTCTGCTGTGTGATTGAGAGAGCAAATGAGTTCCTGCTGGGCTTTTTCTCAAAAAAATGTCTTGCCTATTACTAATCTACAACCTATGAATTCCAAAATGTTTCCAAGCCTCTCCCATGTGTTTACAACTAGCCTCTGTGACCAGATGCCATTTGTGTAGTGTGACTTCAGATGTACAAAGTAATGATTCTTCAAAAGCAGTTGATGCTGTTTGTCACCAACTGGTGGTTTCATTTTTAAGGAAAGTGTACATAAGACACTTTTGAGATATGTCTGCAGAACAAAAATGCAGAAACATTTTAAAAACAGTTAAGTGAAAAAAACCTATAAGCATCATAATTTCACTAAACACTCCATATATCTCTGGGAGTTTTTGCACTTACCTTAAGCCGGAGCGAAGTCCCTCTTCACTGCGCAGCGTCTGCACGGTTTTCGCAATAATTGCTGCGGAGCACCTGGAAGAGCCGCAAAGTCCCGCGGCTTTTGCGGCGCAAATGTAAACCGCCAAAAACCGGTTTACATTTGCGCTGCAAAAGCCGCGGGACTTTGCGGCTCTTCCAGGTGCTCCGCAGCAATTAGTGCGAAAACCGTGCAGACGCTGCGCGGTGAAGAGGGGCGTCGCTCCGGCTTAAGATAAGTGCGAAAACGCCCTCTGTGTTAAACTTTTAGAAAGCTCCATTCAAAGAATGACTCCTATGTTTCTTTTCCTTCTGTTCCCACAAGCATTCTGGCTCTCAGAAATGAATTTCTGGGGAGTGCAGGCATTTGTACTGGGGAAGAAGAGAGGAAATATATTTTCTGTAAACTGATCCTTTTGCAGAGGTCTCTTAAATATCTGAACAAAATAACCAGGGATGCCAATGGTATTTTACATCCAGTTATTTTCTGCATGGCTAACATTTTTCCAAAAGGCCTGTCCATGCATGCACTTCCATCATATATGTAAAAGTATCTACCAGTGTCTGATGCCATACACACCAGATTAATTTTGTATTTTTGCATATTTTCCAAAGCCTCATTGAGCTATAATCCAAGTGATATAATATGTTCCATTGTTTTTGTAAGAATTATCTATTAAACAACACAGAAATCTTTTCTATATAACTTTCCATTGATTATAAGTGATTCTGCAAAGCTTGCTTTAAACTCTCTTGGTATTTAATATTCTACAGATTAGATTATATAATTAATAGCATGGATCAAGCAAATGTGCAAACATAAACAGAGCAGTTATGCAACACCTATTGCTTTCATTCCTACTATAGTGCTCAGAAAGTAGTTTCACAAGTTATTCCAGAAAGGGGGAAATGGAATACAGTAAGTCTGACAGCACAAGCAGCTACTGTGGCCTTTTTGTGCTGGATCCAGCCCATTTGTGTGTATATGTGTACACATGCATATTTGCGTTGTAGAACCATTTAGCAATTCTTCAAAATGAGTTAAAGCCCTAAAACTTTCACAGTTTCTGCTGTATTTCATTACTACTCTATAGATATTGAAGGAGAAGGTGATTCATTATCAGATTTTGTTTTAAGTAATGTATGTGAAAAATCAATATCTAAATATACCACTATTTGTCATTAATCAACATTTCTTGGTCGCATTAGCATATTTTAATAGAAAATTAGATGTTTTCAGTTTATTTTGCAGTGTCTCCTTTTTATTACCTATTAAAATTGACAGTTAGATCCTATATACTAGTACCACAAGTAGGTCTCTTGGTAGCAGATATTTCCCCACCTTCTCCTTCTCCCAGCAGCCCATTAAGACCCCAATAAAGCCAATGCCAGATATTGAGAGTATCTCACTGACAAAACTGGAAAATGGTTAGTTATTCTCCCTACTTCAGAAATAAAACACTTGTTCTACTGTGTTACCTTTGTCAACAGAAGGGCAGTCTTCATCTTGTACTTATAGTTCATGACATCAAATCCTTGGATCTGCCTCTTCATATGCATCCATACTTGTACCTTAGATAGGACTGTGGCCAGGATTTCTTGTTTAGTGGAGCACATAGCCAGGATTTTAAGTTTACGGGGGCCACTGGGGGATTGCAGCTGAACTCCCCCCTGCCCCACCAGCAGAAGCAACAGCTGGAAGGGAGACACTCCACTCCACTCAAAGGCCAGCACTTTGGAGAAGAGAAGGGATATTCTGAGCAGGCAGGAGCATGGCAGGGGGAGACTGCACCATGGGGACGTCACAGGGACAGATCTCCAGGCATCACTACCCCACAGGGGAGCTAAGGGGAGCCAATAAAGGTCCTCTTCCAGCCTCTTCTAGCTACTGCTTTTTTATGATTATTGCTGACACAACTGTGAAGAAATAGGAAGGTCCACAGCCTCTCTCTCCCCCCCAGTGGCTCTGCATACCTGGCTCCAAGTGCACCACATCTTCCATTCACCCAGAGGGGGCAGGGACAGGTGGAGAGCCTCCAGAGTGATGGCAGCATAGGCCAAGGTGCATGGCCAGTGCCTGATGGCCAAGGTAGTACTGCCCAATGAGCTGGGTGGTAAGGCAGGGCTTGGAGGGTAGACCACTAGCCAAGGCGCCTTTCTCCTCAGTGGCGGCAGTGGTGGATGATGTGGCTCCAAAGTGTGGCATTCATGGCAGCCCAGGATGCTGCTGGTGCCTGGCACTGAGGTGGCTCCATGACACACGGCCTGCTGCCTGCGGCCCCATGCCTGGAGGCTGTGTGGGTTGTGGTGGCATCCATGCCTTGTGCACCCACTCTGAGGGTATCCTGGAGGAGCCCAGCAAGGGGCTGCCAGCTAGGCTTGCCAATCCCCAGGTCCCAGCGGGAGTTCTTCCGCTTTCCCAGGCTCCTTCCTTCCCTCAGTCAGCTGGCCGGAGGGGGAAAGCCCCACCCCCATGTGCCTTTGCACCTCCAGAGGCTTCAGTCTCTGATTGAAAGGCTTCCTCTTGGGATGGTGTGTCTGTGTGTACTTTGAAGAAGTTGGCAGCAACTCATGAGTAGAGAGGCCAATCCCTCGCTTCAGAGTCGCCAGAAACCGGGGGGGTGGGGGGGAGGGAAACGTCTGCTGAGCACTTCATTATTCCCTATGTGGAGATCGATTCTCATAGGGTATAATGGGGAATTGATCTGGAGGTTTCAAGGGCTCTGGGGGAGCTGTTTTTTGAGATATTGGCACTAATATCTCAGTTTTTTCAGTACAGTATCTAGTGCCTCTCCCCCAAAGTACCCCCACGTTTCAAAACAATTGGACCAGGGGGTCCAATTCTATGAGCCCCAAAAGAAGGTGCCCCTATCCTTCATTATTTCCTATGGAAGGAAGACATTTAGAAAGGTATGCTGTCCCTTTAAATGTGATGGCCAGAACTCCCTTGGAGTTCAATTATGCTTCTTTTGGCTCCGCCCCCAATGTCTCCTGGCTCCACCCCCAAAGTCCCCAGATATTTCTTGAATTGGACTTGGCAGCCCTACTGCTAGCTGCTGGGCAGGCACCACCAGCCTCAGCAGCCACCCACAACAACCACAGTGCAGACCCCCAGCAAGGAAACTGGCAGAGGAGCTGAGAAGTGAATGCCAGAGAAGAGATGGAGCACATAGGTGCCTTCTCTGCCATCCCCACTCACCCCAGTAGAGGGGCTGGGAGCCTGGCCTTGGTATTGAAGTGGTGGGGCCCACTGTAGCTACAAGCCTGGCCTTAGATGTACTCTTTTTCTACATATTGATTTTGGCCTAATTTAGGAGATATGAGAGGTGCTTCATTTGATAAGAAATTATTATTTGGGTTTTCAAGGAAGTAAATAATAAGGGGTCATGAATGAATGGTACACATGTCAGGGCAGCTCCATCCAGGACCTGGTGAGTAGATCTGAACTAAACACAAGGGTTCATCAGATGGGGAAGGGAGAAGCTTAGTTCCCCTTCTAATCCTCTTCTTCATGCTCCAGTGAGTGCTCCCAGCACCAGCTATCTAAAGAACTAGTAACATCTTCAGAGATGTGCAGACAGAAGCATGCTGCTGCACATGGTGATCTTAGAGTTTCAGTTGTAGAATTTCTAACAGCTGCAATAACAGGTGCGCCACATTTAGCCATATTACTTGGTTTATCACAGATAAGGTACACCAGGGACCGTTTACAAATGATATAACATTCTGTGTTTTGCATTTTACTTTCTGAATAATTACATGAGAAGTTACATGAGGAAAATGGTGTAAAGGGTTTTTTTACCTTTGCAATTTATACAGATCCTGATACTATATGTAGAAGTTGTCCAATAAAAGTTTAAATGGATAACTTATTCCTTTTCCTTTCCTTTTATTCCCTTAGGAGCTCATTGATTAACAAATCTTGAGGAGCAGATGATTCTCATTTGTCATTTTTTGGACGCAAGGACTAAAAGGACTGAAATGAATTTTGCTATTGCCAGAATGATCTTAGGAGCCTTATCACTAAGAAAAGAAGACAGAGTTTGCAGGATGTAGGGGGACAATTAATCAGTTGGTGGTTTAATACA
Organism: Heteronotia binoei; assembly: GCF_032191835.1. Classification (NCBI taxonomy): domain Eukaryota; kingdom Metazoa; phylum Chordata; class Lepidosauria; order Squamata; family Gekkonidae; genus Heteronotia; species Heteronotia binoei. The sequence continues at coordinate 44,714,915 of NC_083223.1, read as the reverse complement.
ATGATCCCTTATAGTCTTTTTTTTTTTTTTCAAGCCCTGCATTCAAGCAAAACGTGAAAAGATGCATCAATCCTGTTAAGGCCACAAAGGCAAATTCTACTGGAATAAGAGCTATTCAGAAATATCCCCTGTAGAACAATCGAGGGTGTAATATGTAATCTGGTGGATAAGAAAGCTCTGCAGCATTGTGGGATAGTAAGATAGTACATATAGAGGGGTAAAGATTTTGCGGACAGAAGACATGGGTGAGCAAACATAGTTCCTAGGGCATGCTTGTTGATCAAAGAAATGTTTTTGGATTTGTCCATATAAGAAATATGATTAGTTGACATTCCAACTAATGCTAATTTCTCATCCAGGGCTTTCATCCAAATAGATTTGTGGGTATATTAGTTGGTAACATTCCAACTAATGTTAATTTCTCATCCAGAGCTTTCATCCAAATAGATTTGTGGGTATAGTCCCCAAATAGGAGAAACTCTTAACCTGCTCAACATAGTCCCCAAACAGTCCTCAAATAGGAGAAACTCTTAACCTGCTCAAGATTAGATCCTTTGCTTGGCCATTGAAGTGAGTTCCTTTTCCTGGCCTTGGTGAAAACTAATTTTAGTCTCAGTTTGAAGGCACAGAGCCATGCTCTTGCTTCCAGGAATATTTGTCCACATTCTGTCCACAATACAACATTTGATGCACAACAGGGTACATTCAATATTTTTCTTAAAAACTATACCAAAGGTTGATCAATATTATCAAAGGTAGATTTGATCCAAGTAGCTGAGCCATAAAGAATAAGGAGGACCACTTTCAAGTTGAAGGCTTGCACAGCTCTAGTAGTCCCCCCCACCCCCTTATTATGAAAAGAAAAAAAGCCATCGCATTTGCACATGGTTTTGCTTTATTGCATACTGGGCTAAGTTGGGAGATGGGGAGTCCAAGATAACAAAACATAGCCCTCAAATAGGAGAAACTCGTAACCTGCTCAAGATTAGACCCATTGCTTGGCCATTGAAGTGAGTTCCTTTTCCTGGCCTTGGTGAAAACTCTTAGATTTCAGATAATTAGTCAGTAAGCTTTCTCAGGAACAGTAGTTAGAGAAAGATTTCAAGGCCCTTTGAGGACCAATCCTGGTTCAAGACGAAATAACACCATCATCTGTGTAAAGCAAAACAGGGATGCCAGTCTCAGCTGGTTTTGGTGGGTGGCAGCATTCATCAAAAATTGATGCTAAATCATTTAGATGTAACTTGAATAAAGAAGGAGCCAGCAAGCATCTATATCATACACCCTTTTCCAAGATAAATACATTTAAGTGCCATTCATACCCACAGCATACCTGGGCAGTTAAGGCTGAATGTAGTCACTGGATAAGTCCTAGGTGCCTTTTGCTCATAGTAGTTGAAGTTTATTCCACAATCTAGGGTGGTATATAGAATCAAAGGCCCCCTTAAGATCAGTAAAGCTCACATATAATCACCCCCCCTTTAAATATGAATATTTCTCAGCCAAATGGTACAGAACTAGACAACAATCACATGTCGAAGAACCCCACCTACAGTCTGTCTGTTTCTACTCCAATATGGCTTCTGATTCCATCCAATCCAAACGTTTAGGTAGATAAACAGAATATAGCTTTCCCAAAGAAGAAAGGAGACTAATTGGATGACACAGGATGGGTCCAATTTAGAGTCCTTTTAAAATATTAGGACAATAATCAAACTTCTCCATGAATCCATTTGCCCACTAGAATTAATCTGAGTAAAAATTGGGGCCAAGACTGTGGCCCACCATTATAGATCAGTTTTGAATAACTCATTGGGAAATAGATCAGATCCAGGGACTTTTCCTAATTTTAATGCCTTAATAAGGCCTTGACTGAGTTGTAAAGGAGATAATCTGTGATAAATCCTAACCTCTTATAAATAAGTTTCAATGTGTCTGCTGTAAGTGATGTTTGCCATGCCAGTAGACTGAGATCTTGAGACCTCTTTCCAGCATTCTGGTCAGGTGTTAACATATCAGCTTTCCCCACTGAAATAGATTGCTTGGGTTCAAAGAGTGGGATCTAACAAGTTCCTCATCCTCTGTTTGATTCTGATGAATCAAAAGTTCAAACCTGTTTTTGAGGGGAACTGGAGAAACACTAGTAAAAAAACAACTAATTTTTTTTGTTTTGATTTCATGTTCAAATCATCATCAAAAGGGTGAACGCACTTTTTACTCATTTAAATAGATTGGGTATATTCAATATATGGAAAATGTGCCCTAAACTAGGACAAAACATTTTAAAAACAAATTAAAAGGGGCTTAAAACAGCTTTAAGAGCTACTTAAACAAAAGCTCAAAGAAGCTTAAAATTAACTTTAAAAAACCTAACCTCCACCCCACAAATATACACAAGACAGAAAGGGAGAGAGGAAAAAAACTTAAAAACTAATGAACAAAGTAGGAGTCAAGTCACCTTTAAGTCCAACAAAGTTTTATTCAGAATGTAAGCTTTCATGTGCTCTAAGCATGAAAGCTTACATTCTGAATGTTGGTCTTAAAGATGCACTTGACTCCTACTTTGTTTTAAAAACTAAAAGGTCATTTCAATATAACTTCCTGCAAAAGGACCATGCCACTCAGTATCCAGCTATATAAATAAATACAGCTTACTCAATTTTCACTATTTATAAGAATATAATGGAACATAAATAACTAGGAACAGAACTGAACTTTTCTCTTGCCCACCCAACCCCCACCAGAAGCCAATAGATCTTTCACCTCACAGTGAGTAAGTAAAAAAGAAAAGGAAAAAAAGGAGTTTCAAAACAGCAAACTGAGGGTGTGTGTGTGTACAAAGGGTTTTTTTTTTCTGGGGGAACATGGCAGAACAGAGTTCTGGAACTTCTTCATGTAAATAGAATTTTCAAAAAATGTTTAAAAGTTCATGAGAGGCACCTACATGTTTCTCCTTCACTTCCCTCTTGAGAGTTCTGGCATCTCTTTTTCCACACAAAAAAGCTGCATGTGTGTGTGTGTGTGTATGTGTGTATTCCACTTTCCCCTCTCTTCACCAAAATGGAGAAGGGAACAATTAAAAACAGAATAAAGATAGAAGTATTTAAAACTAAGTTTAAGCCACCCTGAGTCCATTTGGAATGGGTGGGATATAAATGGAAAGTAAATAAATAAATATAAACTAAAACCAAACAATACCACCTCGTAGTGCAATACAGCCTATAAATGCCTAATCATGCTCAACTGGAACCAACCGATAACTTATTATGGAGAAAGAGTTCTATGTATGTGTACATGCTCATGGGATCATTTTAGAGAAAAAAACCCAGTGAATTATTGATACTGAAATCTAGGCCTGAAGCTACGAGGGGCCTGACTTCTGGCCAGTGCCCCCTGACTCGAGGCCCCAACCAGCCCCCGGGGCCTCTGCACTGTCAGCGGGGGCTGCCGCCGCAGGCCCTGCAAGCGATTTGCATGATGGAGAGGTCTCTCTTGGAGCCAGCAGAAGCAGCGCAGCCTCCTGCTGGAGTTAAAGGGGCCCCGATTAGCTGATTGGTGGCTCTTTAACTGATGGGGGAGGCTGGGGGCAGAAGCAGCCCTCAGCACTCTATTTTAGTGGAGGGGAAAGAAGGCTGGCGGCGCTCACCCCACACACCCCACCGCTCTCGCTGCAGGCTTCCCCTCCCCTCCCCTCAAATTGCTTGTGGGGCCATGGCAGAAACAGTCCTGGCCTCCCGCCTGAGTTAAAGGGCCCATCGATCAGCTGATCGTGGGCCCTTTAACTTGCCCAGGAAGCTGGGTGCTGCTTCTGCCCTCGGCCGGTATGTGATTTTAGTGGAGGGGAGGGCGGTGGCAAGAGCAGCAGGGAGGGAGGGTCTTAGAGCCCAACCACTTTCCCCTTCCCTCCCTCTTCAACTTCAATAGACTGGAGCATCCTACAATCATCTTTAAAGTACTGCAAAACTCCAGTTTCTTTTGGTTGCACCAGAGGAACTCTTGGAAGGCAAGCCAAGAACATGGAGGCATCCAATTACAAGCAACCAGGTTACCAGGGTTTAAAAAACTGAAGGTAGTCCCCCTGTGCAAGCACCAGTCATTTTGGACTCTGGGGTGACGTTGCATCACGTTTTCTCGGCAGACTTTTTCCAGGGTGGTTTGCCTTCCCCAGCCTTCCCCAGTTGCCTACACTTCCCCCTCAGCAAGCTGGGGACTGCTTTTACTGACCTCGGAAGGATGGAAGGCTGAGTCAACCTGGAGTCGGCTACCTGAACCCAGCTAAACCCAGAGTTTACTAAGAAGTAAAAACCACTGAGTTCAAGCCTTGCACTTGTGTAAAAGGCATAGGATCATCACAGCCTTTAAGTCCTGGTGGAATTGAGACCAAAGTGCTAGTGGCTTTCCGCCCCGGCCATTTCAGGACCAGCAAAGGGGGGGAGGAGGGTGGTGAGCCTGAGCGTGGAATGCATGCTGAGCCACCTCCAATGAATGCCTCCCAGAGGCATGGCAGGCAGAGGCTTTTGAGGCAAGATCATCTGTCTGGGCCACTGAGAAAGGAGAGGTTCCCGCTCAACAGCCGCACTGAGTTTCTGTCTCTCGCCACTGGAGCTGAGGGAGTGGGATGTGCCACTGTGCCTGAGTGAGGTGGATGAGAATCCCTTGTGAGTGCGCTGTGGGGCCCTGGAGATTGAGGAACTCAGTCAAGTGCTCAGGGTAGTGAGTGCTGCCGGCCTTCCTTCCCCACCACTAATATAGTGTGTGGGGCTGGGGGCAGAAGCAGCCCCCAGTGCGAGGTCAGGACTGCTTCTGCCACTTCCCACAAGCAATTTTGGTGGTGGGGAGGGCGGCGGGGAGAGTGGCAGGGAGGGAACATGGGAGGGAGTAAGGAGAAGGAAGGTTGTGTGGGGCGCTGGGAGTGCCCCCCAAAAAAATTTAAATGCCCCCCCCCCCCCAGCTTCCAAATCCTGGCTACGGCCCTGCTGAAGTCATCTCAGGAGAAAGTCAAGCACAATGCTTAGAAGATTCTTCACTTCTGTGATTTCATCCGCCAGACTCAGGTAGCTTAACGTTTATTAAATTAAGTAACTACCGTATATGTCATTGTTCTAAGCATGGTGTATAAAGTTGCCTAGCTTCCCTAGATATTATAATCACTTATTTAGCCTTTCATGGGGGGTAAGAAAACCACACACTTGTTATTAGAATCTTTTAGTTTTGTTTCATGAAACTTGTATTTTATCTGGCAGGCTGGATCTTTAAGAGAAGAGCATCCTGGGCTCCAGTCATTCTGAAATGTGATTAAAAATCTCCTGGCTTGCAAAGAGAGGCTTGCCTTTGAGGCCTCATTTAAGGGTCGACACTTTTATTTGTACTTTAGCTCTTTTCCAAGGCACTCGGGTTCTCTGCGGAATGGAGTTCAGGTTAGATTAGTTTTTATTCTGAAATTTGGATACTTCCTGCCAGAAAGTACAGTTTCACCTAGAGCAATTCATCAGGGACAGGGGGTGATGGAATTATTCAAGAGCTTAGCTACATATGATGTCTGTCTACTTATTTGTTTCCAGAGTACTTCGGGCAAAACAGGCTTTCACTGTTAGGATCATGCCAACACCTTCTGGAATTGTTTCTAAAGCAACACAATACTAATTCTCACCTGTTCAAAGCAATCATGGATATTTCTGAGATAAAGCCCAGCACACCTCATCTCCACAAACCTGATGTTTAATTCACTGCAGCTTTAATTTTCTGAAGGTAGGCTGTTTGCTGAAATTATGGTTAGCAGAGAATTGATTCCCTTGCCCCACAACATTTCATGCAAGGAGAACCCTCCTTAAAAAGTTCAGAATGATCCAATCATAACTCTCCCAAGAGTTTCCACAAAGAGCAATTCTTCCCCCAGAGGCAAAAACTGTCAAACACTTGAATAATTTTCCTTCCTATATAAATAAGTATACAGTAGAAGTAAATCCCCTTCAACGATATTTTTGTCTTCATTAGACAAAGCAATTGCATCCAAGGAGCATCAAACAAAATCTTATAAAATCCGTGTACTTTATGTTTGCACAGCTCAATTAGATATCTGCTATACAGGAGTCATTTTGTAGAAAAAGAGGTGCCAGCACTCATTAGTTTAACTAATTAGCATATGCCACACACTCCTGACATCACCAGAAGTGCCTCCACCCCAAACCACATTAAACTACTTAACACTCTTTATTTTGCTGTCAAGTTACAGCTGACATATGGCAAACCCGTGGGATTTTCAAGGCAAGAGACATTCAGAGGTGGTTTGCCATTGCCTTCCCCTGCATCACAGAGCTGGTATTCCTTGGATGTCTACCCAGGGTCAACCTTGCTTAGCTTCCTAGATCTGGTGAAATTGGGCTAACCTGGGCTGGTCAGGGCACTACTGCTACTGTGTGTACCCTGACACACCACGCTCTCATTGTTGTCTAAGCACATCAATTTAAAGCAGGGTTTCCATTGTGGGGAAGAAACCATGAACCACTTTATTGAGCCATATCTGCCCTTCTTTTCTATTTTGAGATGGCTTACATAAAGCATTCCCTCTTGTTTATTGTGCCAATTGGCTGAGCAGCTGACAGGGACAGAAGCTTGGGGGGAAAGTAGGCAGAAATGGTAACAAGTGGCTAATAGAAGAATGGAAGAACAAAGTTTGAGTCCACTGGCACCTTTAAGACTAACAAAGTCTTATCCTGGGTATAAGCTTTCATGCTCATGCCCACTTCTTCAAAATAGAAGATAAGGGAACATCCTACTGATAGGAATTAGCCACCCATGACTTTGACTGCAGTCTTTTTTTTTTTTAGAGAGCTCCTATAATGCACTACTTAAGAGTGTTTGCCTAGGACCAGGGTTCAGATCTCAACTCTGCCTTGAGGCTTAGTGGGCAGTGCTACCTTGCAGGTTTGTTGTGAAGACAGAAGAAGGAAAAGAGCACTGAGCATAACGTAGACATGGAAAGGCACATTTATGTTTGGTATTTCAACACAATTCTTGCCAGAGAGAAGTTACACTTTCTCCATTTGTTTTCTCATTTTGCATGGCCAACAGAATGTGCATCACATCCCCAAGAAGTGCTGGCAACAAACATTTTAGGAGGGAAAGGATGCTGGTCGAGCGTTTGCAAGACAAAAGAACCACAGAAAGCAAGGAACTCAGGGCACAGCAGAGAACAAGGACTGACAAAGGGCACAAAAAGGGACCCACTGCAAACTGCAAACATCTGCAATCTCTCAGGCCAGTTGGAAAGATTGTCAATGACGTCTCCTTTCTCCCATCCCTCCAGCCTTTGCTGGTACTGCACTTCTAACTTCCCTTGGCTGCCTGGCTGCTGCTGGAAGCCAAGGTGGGAGGAAGCTGCAGGGAGATGAACTTTGCAGAGTCTGCAGTTGCAACCAATCCTTTAAGACAGGGGTGGCCAATGGTAGCTCTCCAGATGTTTTTGCCTACAACTCCCATCAGCCCCAGCCATTGGCCATGCTGGCTGGGGCTGATGGGAGTTGTAGGCAAAAATATCTGGAGAGCTACCGTTGGCCACCACTGCTTTAAGGAGTCAACTTTGCCATCCCACTCCTCCTTTCCAAAAATGCGTTAGGGGAGTGGAAGAGGCAAGGAAAAGAGCCCAGAGTTCCATCAAACAGCTCCTTCTGCAGAGTCCCATTAAGCAGAGAGGCACCCTTTCTCCGCTTCTAAAGGACTCCCCTCCCATTAAACAAGAAACAGTCTTCCCCTGGGTCTCCATAGCCCAGAACACATCTCCAAGACATACTGAGACTAACTGGAGCTGTGCAACACACCAGCTGAACCCATCCTTTACCAGGTAGCTCCAAGTCATGCCCATTTTATTTTTCTCTCTCCTTCCCTGCCCCCAGCCCACATAGGCTGTCCCTCCTAGTTCTGAGGTGCATACAAACAGGGAGGGACTCAGGCTGAGCAACCTGAGATAGGGCAGTGGAGACGAGCTCAGCCATCCTGTGCTGCATTGGAGAGGCATTTGACTCCTTGGGCCCAGCTATGATCCAGGAATGACTCCACAGGGTTTTGCTTCATACCTGCTTCACCCCTCCACAGCACATGGGGCAGCTACTGGCTACTGCCTGTAACAAAGAACAGGCAGCATGGAGGAGAAGAGTGAGACGAGGAAGAAGAGCAGATGGAGACACGGCTGGACCAGGGCCACTCACATGAGCACAGCCACAGTTTGGGCAGCAGCCAAAAGCTGCCCTGCAAGTGGAACAGGAGGAGGAGGAAGAAAAGAGGGAATGAGCTGGCAGCTGCGAAGTACTGAGAAGCTGAGCAAGGGACAGACTGCAAGGGAGAGTCCCTGGCCATAGGGTGAGGTGCAGGAGGGGTGGGCCCGGCAAGCCTTTGGAGCTTCTGGAGCACCACTCCAGGAAGCTCCACCTTTGGCGGGGGAGGGCGGGATATAAGAATAAAACTTACTTACTTACAAACTGAGGCCTGCTGTCAGTGGGTTTTTTTGTAGCTGGAACTAGGGTTGCCAAGTCCAAATCAAGAAATATCTGGGGACTTTGGGGGCGGAGCCAGGATACTTTGGGGGTGGAGCCAGGAGACATTGGGGTAGAGCCAAGAACAAGGGTGTGACAAGCATAACTGAACTCCAAGGGAGTTCTGGCCATCACATTTAAAGGGACAGCACACCTTTTTAAATGCCTTTCTTCCATAAAAAATAATGAAGGATAGGGGCACCATCTTTTGGGGCTCATAGAATTGGACCCCCTGGTCCAATCGTTTTGAAACTTGGGGGGTATTTTGGGCAGAGGCAGTAGATGCTAGACTAAAAATTTGGTGCCTCTACCTGAAAAAATAGCCCCCCCCCAGAGCCCCCAATACCCACAGATCAATTCCCCATTATTCCCTATGGGAATCGTTCTCCATAGGGAATAATAGAGTGCCCAATAGACATTTCCCTCCCCCCCACACACACACGCTTTTTAAAGCGGGGGGGAGGGCCTCCAAATCAGGGAATCCCCTGCCCCCTCTCCTCTCTCTCACACAAATACTGACTGGGTCTTGTTCCTGCAGAACTTTACTTGCTCTGAAAACTGAAAGCAAAAGAAAGAGAGGGGTCATCCTCCTACAAAACTGTTAATGACCCTTTCTCATGAAGCCCTTCCTGTTTCCTGCTGAGCCTTAAAGGCACACAGACCTGTTTGGAGGTTTCTAAACCTGCAGGAACTCTAAAAGTTCATGGTGAGTGTGGGGGTGGGGCTTCCCCCACCAGCCAGCTGGCTGGGGATGGGGGGAAGCCTGTAAAAACAGGGGATCCCCTTCTGGGACCGGGGGATTGGGAAGCCTAGCTGGAACTCCTTTGCATATTATGCCCTAATGCAGCCAATCCTCCTGGAGCTTTCAGTAGGCCCTGTATTAAGAGCCCTGTAAGCTCCTGGAGGATTGGCTACATCAGGCATGCGTGGCCTAGTATGCAAAGCAGTTCCTGCTATGAAAAAAACTCTGACTGCTGCTATATACAGAAACATAAATTGAAGAGCCTTAATTATATAAAATGAAGTATGCTTGCTCTATTGTTCTTTATTGCTTACCATTGTTCCTTATTGCTGTTGCACATGATTCTGTGCTTGGTTCAAAATATCCCATTAATTTGCTTCCTACTTGGTCTTGTGCAATTGCGTGAATGGTTTATGTATAATTTCTAGTAGTATGTAGTCATTCACTTTCTTTAATTTTGGGCAAGCTTAGTTTAATAGTTCAGAAGTCTTTTGGACATTTATCAACATCAGGTAAAATGTAATGCTGTGCTTTGGCAAGTGAAAACTAAGGACATTTGTTGCACCTACAAAATAGATAATTTTTGTTGTTGTTCAGTTGCAAGTCGAGTCCGACTCTGCGGCCCCATGGACAAAGTCACGCCAGGCCCTCCTGTCTTCCACCATCCTCCGAAGTCTGCTCAAATTCGTGTTTGTTACATTAGTAACACTGTCCAGCCATCTCATCTTTTGCTGTCCCCTTCTTCTTTTGCCTTCTGTCTTTCCTGTCATCAGGATCTTCTCCAAGGAGTGCTCCCTTCTTATTTGGTGGCCAAAGTATTTGAGCTTCAGCTTCAGCATCTGACCTTCCAGTGAACAGTCTGGGTTGATTTCCCTTAGGACTGACTGATTGGATCTTCTTGCAGTCCAAGGGACTCTCAAGATTCTTCTCCAGCACCACAGCTCAAAAGCATCTATTATTCTGCGCTCGGTCTTCCTTATGGTCCAGCTCTCACAGCCATACATTACTACTGGGAATATCATCGCTTTGACTATACAGACTTTTGTTGGCAGGATGATGTCTCTACTTTTTATTATCCTGCCCAGGTTCGCCATAGTTGTCCTCCCAAGGAGCAAACATCTTTTAATTTCATGGCTACAGTCACAATCTGCAGTGATCTTGGATCCCAGAAATGTGAAGTCTGTCACTACTTCGACGTCTTCCCCTTCTATTTGCCAAGGTGTGATGGGGCCAAATGCCATGATCTTAGTTTTTTTTTTTATGTTGAGTTTTAAACCTACTTTTGTGCTCTCTTCTTTCACCCTCAACAAGAGGTTCTTTAGGTCCTCCTCACTTTCTGCCATTAGAGTAGTGTTATCTGCATATCTGAGGCTGTTGATGTTTTTCCCGGCAATCTTAATTCCGGCTTCTGCTTCATCCAGGCCAGCATTCCGCATGATGTACTCTGCATGTAATATCTAATATCTAATATAATAAAAATAGATAATATCTGCTATTAATTAAAAAGCAAACAAACAAAAGCTCATCTCTCTGGCCAGAAAGGTATTGCTGGCACAGTTTTGGGAAAACAGAGCACAGAAGTTTTCTCTGGAGCTATCTGCAGCAGGAGTTTAACATTTAATTCCTTTCACATAATAGACTAAGCACTAATCCTTAGATTATTAAACCTCACAGTGTATGCCTCAGAAAAAGATTTTGCCGGGGGTGGGGGGTGGGTTCTCACTTAAGGGCTTATTACAACTGCGGCTTCTAATCCACATGAAGTGAGTGAATCTGATGCTGGAATTCTGATGCGTGTTTCAATTCTGAAAGGAGAGGAGCTTGGGATCATCATACCTCAGGGATGGCACTCTCTGATGAAATGTAGTCAGGATCCAGCAGAGGGGCACAGAGTTTAGCTAGTGGCTTTCAAGCTTGATTCAAAAGCAAATTCAGCACGCTAGCAGGGCCCAAGGTGGAACAGGTTCAGTTTCTCCTGCGGCTTTGTGCCTCTTCTTCTTGCATAAATGTGCTGCCCTACCTCCCCCAAAATTACATCGGGGAAAGCTTTGCTAGCATAGTGGTCTGATTAAGTTCTCAGAGGCATCAGGAGCTGCAGTCACTGCACATAATGCAAACAGAAGCCACTTATTGAGGGGAGGGTTGACTTGATATCTGACGCGAGCAAATTGCAGTTGTCAAAGGGAAAATGCCTTTGTACCTTAATCAGTTTGTCCTACAGGTGCAAACTTTGCCTAGTCAGTTCTATTTGAGTTTTTTTTTTAAATCTTTTAAAGAGGACCTCTGACAGCATGCACAACCACTCTCATGAGAGGATGTGAAAGAGAAGGGAGATCAGCTTGTATTTTTGGCACTACAGTCCTTTGCTCCCTTTTTGGTCCCAATTGTCAAAACAATTTAAATAACAAAGCCTAAATGAGGATGTTGGTTTTGTTCTCAGTGGCTGCTTTGTGATAGATTCATTGGTATGGTAAATCAGGAGCCTGTATCAATTTAGCAGAGTGGACAAACAGGCTCCAGGCAGCAGTTTCTTTGTACTGTATGCACTAGCAAAGTTACAGAGTTACACAGAGCCACTTGTCAGTTTCAAAAACTAATAAAGTGTTCTTTAGTTAGTGAACTCCATTCTAGATAGGATAGATGAGACAGGAATATTCTAACTACCTGGGTAGATGCAGATGGAGATTGCATCCATGGTGCTGAAGATGAAGAGCAAACATGTTCCTTCTATGTATGCATATGAATGGAAGGAAGGAAGCAATTCCCTGAGAGCATCAGTCTACACCTCAAAGGGACAGAGGCAGAAGTTGACAGGAAGGAAACTCACAGTTTGCCTGTCTATCTATATGACTCTTATGTAACCCCCTCTGGAGGCTGAGGCTGAGTGACAGTGCCTGGTCCTTCACTTTCAACATTTTGAAACTGTTGCTGCTTCTCGGATTCAGATAATTTGATTTCTTTGTGACAGTTTCCAAGATGGCTATACATGCTTCAACTCATTTCCAGACTTTCATTCAAGCCTGAATATGTGCATGAAATGAGCATAAGATGCTTACCTATAAAACCATTGGTCCATCCAGCCAATATTGTCTACTCTGACTGACAGCATTCTACAGATGATGGTATTTTCACATCATCTGCTGGCACTTTTAATTGGATGTGGCAAGAACTGAACCTGGGACCTTCTGCAAAGCAGATGCTCAGCTACTGAGTGATTAGATTAGAGACTAGTATTGCCAACAGTTGATTAGAGACTAGTATTGCCAACTGATGGCTGGCTCCTGGTGGAAGGTGAGGGTGGGGGCAGGGACATGTGAGGTGCTGGCATCACCTGCAATGTGACATTACTTCTGATGCATCACTCTAGGTGAAACCATAGAGTTTACAGTGATACCTAAGGAGAGCCTAGACCTTACTTTCTCTAAAGAAAGGGCATTGCTAGCTTCTAAAACACAGATGGTATTATCCACTAACCCCCCTTATCTTTACAAAAACAAGCAGAAAAAACAGCCCTGTGCCTCCTATGAACTTCCTAAGTTGCTACAAAGATAAAGCAGACTGCTTGAACTTGAGAACGTGACAGCTTGAACAAGTATATGATGCTACCTGGCAACCTGGGTGTGACAATATTCCTATTGGGTAATACTGGACGGCCTGGCAGCCCAGGAAAAGGTATTGCTTCTGCTGGGAAATCCAGGTAGCAGCATGACACCCACTGTCCCCTCTGAAGTTTACTATGCTATGGACAAACATCCTATCACATGAGTAGGGGTTGCTATCTGAAGACCTACAGTACCTTAGTGCAAACTAGACAGAAATCTCCCATATCTGAAGCCTGTGCCCCCATCTTTCTCTTGCCATTTTCCAATAAGATAAAAATAGGGTTCCTGACACCACTTTGAAAAATGCTGGGAGATTTTGGGGGGCTGTACTTGAGTAGGGTGGCATTAGGAGATAACATGATGTCATTTCCAGGTGACACTCTAGGCTGCCTCCCCTAATATCTGTGGTTGTTACCATAGAGACTAGGGAAAATTCCTAGAACTTCACTGTATAGGGATAGTTTCTCCCCCTCCGCTCCTCAATCCTTCAGGTCCACAAAATTGGAATTGTGGGTAAATGGATGGCCTACATACAAAGGCATTGTTTTCTTCCTCCTCTCATGTTTGTTGTTTGGGGAGGGATGGTGGCTTAGTGGTAGAGCAGGTTCAATCCCCGGCATCTCCAACTAAAAAGGGTCCAGGCAAATAGACATGAAAAACTTCAGCTTGAGATCCTTGAGAGCCACTGCCAGTCTGAGTAGACAATACTGACTTTGATGGACCGAGGGTCTGATTCAGTATAAGGCAGCTTCATATGTTCATACATTCCAGGAATGAAATAAAGGACAACACAGGGATATGTACACACTAGTGTACAGGTTGGACTGGGAAGTTAAAACGGTCCAGGGGTATGCCTAGCTGAGCAGGCCCTGTGGCACTATCAGCCAGATGTGCAGTGGGGCACTTCCTTCAGACCCAACCAAGGCCCACACCACAACCACTAATCTGCAGAGGTGGAGGAGGAGGGAACTGGTGAGCAGACACCTGTTATCCTTAAAGGATTCAAACCAACCATTCCCTGAAAGACCAGTGGAGTTGGTAAGCTTTGCTGTGTTTGTCCTTACCAGCAGCACTCCAGGGCAATGACTCTTCAGGAGTTTTTTTGGTAAATTAAATGGCCACTCCATCCCTGTATGGGCGAAAAATCAAAGAATTATGAAGACTCCCCCCCCCGCCCAGTTCTCGGGGGCTTTAGTCTTGTGTTTGTCAAACAGTAGTCATTGGAATCTGTGGATATATGTCAGCTGTTTAAAAACACTCCCCCCCCCTACACACAAATAAATCCATGGGACTAATACATTCCTTTGCATGGCCCTAAGCAGTTTTTGACAGCTGACATGATATTGAACAATGAATATGTAAAGTGTGTCTTGCAGTTGGACAGAAAAAAAAAACACCCTAGTTGTAGCAGCTCAATATATTATTTGAAAACTGAGTCTCTGTGTGCTTTGAGTCTCTCTCTCTTTTTTAAAAAAGTACACCAATCTTTCTGTATATACCATAATCCTTTGGAAATTGGGAATGTCATGCATGTCATCTGAACAAATGGGGAAGATTCCAATGGGCCAAATGTATGAAATCATCAGACAGATAATGCTATCCAATGTCAGCATTTTATGCTTCAGTGACAAAGCGCTTCAATAATAGTTTTCTGCAGATATATATTCCTTGGTCCAGTGAGCTTACAGATTCTAAATCACAGACCTGAAAATGAAAGAGCAGAGCATCCTCTTTCTTGCTGAATTCTTTCTTTAGGGGGTGGGGAAACTCCCACGCCCACTATGCAGCACAACTCACCACATTATTTCTCATGCAATTAGCTTCTCCCTAGTGCAAAGACAATGCATCAGCAAAAAAAGTGAACACACTATTTCCTTGAACAGAATATGCAAAAATAGCTCCAACCTTCTCATCTGACTATCTGAGAGCTATTTTGATTCCCAACATGACTGTAAAATAGATTCCTACCAAGGCTTCGGGATATAATTTAGTATTTATTCACTCTTTTCTTGTTTAATGGATGCAGGCTCCTGGAAATAATTGCATTGATAGCATGTCTGACTAAGATATTAACCACACATTGGAAATACCAATGCATTAAGGCCAGTGTATATATTCAGCCCCCTCACCGAGGCCTATTTAGACTGCTCCACATGACAGAATGAAGACCTATTCATGCGCATCCAATCAGTATGGGGGAGTGGGCCAGTTCCAACATGGTTGCTGCTCCCCCCACCCATAGCAAATGTTCAGATTCTCTTTTCTTTGTGGTCTGTCAAAGCTGACAGGGAAGAAGCACAGCTTCAGCATGTTCTCTCAGGGAAGAACAGCAGCCTCCAGAACAGAAAGATACTAATGGGAAAGTGTGAGAAGTGAATGAGAAATAATTGCACCTTCTGGAGTATGCGCCTTGCTAGGAGTACAAGGCTAGGTCAGGAGAGGGGACATTAGAAGAAGACTTGGATTTAAACCCCACCCTTTCCTTGGAGTCTCAGAGATAGGTGGGGCTGAGAGAGCTCTTCGAGAACTGCTCTTGAAAGAACAGGTCTGAGAGAACTGTGACTGATTCAAGGTCACCCGGCTGACTTCATGTGGAGGAGTAAGGAATCAAACCCAGTTCTCCACATTAGCATCCACTGCTCTTAACCACCACACCAAACTGGCATTAAATAATGCTTGGAAGCATTCTCCTGATGATTCCTCCTGTACTGGCCTCCAGACATGCTGCTCCTTTGCACCAAAGGCTAATGGAATAATGGAGGAGAATCACTACTTGAGGGTAAAAAAAGGGTATTTTTAAAGCTCAGTACAGCCTCTATCTGGCAGTTTTGAAAATCAGAAAAAAAAAATGGCACTGGGAGAGGTGGAAGGTTTTTCATCATCTTCCTCCAATCCCTTGGTGGTCTGGCTACATCAGGGGGATGTGGCCTAATATGCAAAGGCGGTCCTGCTACAAAAAAAGCCCTGGGGTGATGTATACTTCTCCCCCCTCCCACTGCAGAGCTAACTGCACATTGGGGGGTGGGATTTAGATTTAGAAGCACCCCCTTTGCAACTTTGTTGATCTTCCTGGCTGTCACATGGAGCTGCTGCTTCGTACTTTTTGTTGTTGTTGCTTTAATTACTGAGATTTAGGCTTTTGAGTCCCCTCAGCTTTACTTCTAGAAGATTTGCAATGTAATCCTAAATAGAATTACAATCTCCTATACCCATTGAAGTCAGAGGGGTTAGAAGGGTGCAAGTCTATTTATGATTGCACTTTAAATCACATCCCAATAGCTTAGTTCAAGCAGCCGGCTTCTGGGGTAGCAGGAAGAATATTACATGTCAAATGAAAAGCAAAAACTGTTTTCTTTTTCTAGGTTCGGCCATTCAAACTGTTTGCTGGTGTGTTTGTGTGGCATGTCTTTTGCTTCAATGGATATTGCAGGTCAGGCAGAGGGCAACAAGTCCATTACTCTGCTGCACTTTCAAATGATCCTGATCCATGTTGTGCAGGAGCCGCAACCCAAAGCAGATAAAAGCATTTCCATGTGCTGTGGCAGCCCCCCTCCCCACCTGGTTGAGATCCAAATTGATATCCATTTGGCTTTCTTCACACCCGAACTTTTTGGAAGAACCCCACGCAGCTGACATGAAGGAGGGGATCAGCAGACAGACTGACCACTTTGTCTGTTTCTGGATATGGCAAAAATGAGGCAAAAGACAATAATGATGATACAGTTTGTAATGCAGGGGAAAAAATGATTGAATGATTCAGGCTACCTTTCAGCTTTGTCCTTCATGCACTGTGAGTTGAAATGTTTAACCATGGTTCACATGCAAATTGATCACATAGATACGAACATGCACCCAATTTAGTGGAGGCAATCTAATGCAGAAGCCTGCTTTCAATATATCTGCAAGATCAAGAACATGGATGTAAATATGCATTTGCATTAGGAAGACATCTGTTGTCATCTGTTTTCAAAAAAAAAATACCGGTACTTTCAATGGCATGCATGTTTGAATGGGTATCTCCATTGAAATTTTGGGGCAGTTAATCACAATACATCACTAGAGTTGGATCAGTTAGCTTCAGCTGGCTGCATAGAAATAGAGGGGAAGCCTCTTTAACATAAAGTCTGCATGAAGCCAATTGCTCTAAAAAGGGAAACATATTCTTTCTTAATAGCCATACTTTCCCAGTGTATTAGCAGTCTGACAACCAACCACTTCCCTTCCCCTGGCATCTGTTTTGAATTGTGTGCTCAAATGGTGGAGATGTCAGGGTGCTGGCTCTAATGGGAGGGGGTGCTGGCTCTAATGTTTCAGTTTTCTTCTTCAAGGTCAGCCTCTCACATTTCTATTCCAACTCTTCAATAGCTTTCACATTTCAACTGCAGCACATCAATAGCTTAACAATGTTCCAAACAGCATCAATGTTCTAAACCTCAGTCTTATGAAATCTCAGAAGCTAAGCAGGGTCAGTACATGGAAAGGAGACCACCGAGGAAGACTGTGCAAAGGAAGGCAATGGCAAACCACCTCTGTTTCTAATTTGCCTTGAAAGTCCCTTGCTGAGGTGACTGTAGTCAGCTGCAACTTGACAGCATTTTATACATGCTCAGAGATCCTGCCCTTCTCCGCTGTGAGGACCTAGAGCAGCTTACATCATTTCCCTCTCCTCCATTTTATTCTCATAACCATCTTGTGAGGCAGGCTAGGTTGGGTGTGTATGATTGGCTGAAAGTCATCTACTGAGCTTCTGCAGCAGAGTAGATATTCAAAGCTGGGTCTCCCAGATCCATCTGTAACTGTAACCACTATAGTACATTGGCTTTTATGGGGTAGCTGCTATTGAACTATAGGAATCAGCTAGGCCTGGGTGAGTCATGAAAGACCGGTGGTAGCAAGTTACCCAGTGGTGGCTGCTGACCCTGTTCCCAATAAGTCTTCCCTCAAAGGTCAAAACAGACTTGGAAATGGCCCTGCATCCCCCCCCTTTGCCTTTTAATGACAGAATGGAATGCCGATAAAGCTGTTGTGGTTGCCTAGTAACAGCCACTGAGAGCATCCATTTCTTAAAGCTACCAGTGCTCCTTTTATCATTTTAGTTGTTCTTTTTAACCCCAACGTGTTGGCAGGTATATAGGTAGTTTGATGGATGGATGGATGGATGGATGGATGGATGGATGGATGGATGGATGGATAGATAGATAGATAGATAGATAGATAGATAGATAGATAGATAGATAGATAGATAGATAGATAGATAGATGGATGGATGGATGGATAGATAGATAGATAGATAGATAGATAGATAGATAGATAGATAGATAGATAGATAGATAGATAGATAGATAGATAGATAGATAGATAGATAGATAGATAGATAGATAGATAGATAGATAGATAGATAGATAGATTAGATAGATAGATAGATAGATAGATAGATAGATTTTCCTGCAAAG